>NW_026991720.1:5017500-10017500 GCF_029215605.1 Mirounga angustirostris
AGTTAAGCATCTGCCTTTGGCTCAGGTCATGATCCCAGGGTCCTGGGGGATCGAGTTCCCCATTGGGCTCCTTGCTCAGTGGAGAGCCTGCTTCTCCCTCTGCCTGCTGCGCCCCCTGCTTGTGATATCTGTCTCTCTCTGACAAATAAATAAAATCTTTTAAAAAATTAAATTCCAATAACATCTGATTATATTTTGAAATGTTTTCTATTTAGTTTCAGGAATTAAGGCATGTGCAGATTCTTCTCAAAATCTAATGTAAAAAACATCACAAGCAACTTTGGAAACTATTTTTCTCATGAAACAATATTGCAATAGATTATTATACCTTTTGTAAACAAATCACATTAATAAAATTGAAACAGGTTTTTTATCAAAACAAATGCAGGAATGGGGGCGCCTGGGTGATTCAGTCAGTTGAACGCTAGACTCTTGGTTTCAGCTCAGGTCATGATCTCATGGTTGTGAGATCGAGTCCTGCGAAGGGCTCCGTGTTCATTGTGGAATCGACTGGTGATTCTCTCCCTCTCCCCCTCACCCCTGTTCACTTGCTCACTCTCTCTCTCAAATAAATAAATAATAAAATCTTTTTAAAAATGTAGTAATGAAATGTGAACCATGTAATATTTTGCATCTATGCAGGAAAGACTGAGATTGGCTGACAGATCTCATCTTTTCTGGAGGGGAAAACTTGTCCAGAGCTTGGTTGCCTCCCAAGAGAGTAAGCTCCGGTAAGCACCCAGAGTAGGGGCCTCTGCAAAGATGGGGTTCTGAAGTCTGGACATAGGAGTCAGAATACACAGGTATTAAGATGTTTAAAAAGATTAACGACAGTCTGGATATGAAAACATCTTTTTTTTTTTTTTTAAGATTTTATTTATTTGTCTGAGAGAGAGAGCACACAAGCAGGGGGAGTGGCAGAGGGAGAGGGAGAAGCAGACTCCCCGCTGAGCCGGGAGCCCAATGAGGGACTCGATCCCAGGACCTTGGGATCATGACCTGAGCGAAAGGCAGCCGCTTAATCGACTGAGCCACCCAGGCACCCCTGAAAATGTTTTTCATTGTGAGTTCAGTAAAGTTTAGAAAG
Source organism: Mirounga angustirostris (assembly GCF_029215605.1). Taxonomy (NCBI): domain Eukaryota; kingdom Metazoa; phylum Chordata; class Mammalia; order Carnivora; family Phocidae; genus Mirounga; species Mirounga angustirostris. Next base: position 5,018,588 of record NW_026991720.1, read on the forward strand.
GCTGTCTTCCCTAAACTCACTGGGATCCACTTTTCATTTCTGATGCCTTCAGTGAGTTAAAAGAAAACTTGTCAAGAGCCATTTTTTTTTCTCCAACAGATTTATTTTGAAAGGAATGGATTTTGAGGAGAAGAAACATGGGGTAGAGGTATGGAATAGAAAATAAATACAAATGTAAGCTGTTTTACTAATTGTTTTATAACCACAACAAATTTGTACAGAGACTGCCCTGTACAAAACAACACAATAAAGGTTCAAAGATCAAGGTGTTCCCCTAAGCAAGGCTGAAGAATTCAGTCTCTGCTATTGGAATTTAGGCTGCAGTCCTTGATTTTGGATGATCACTAGGTGTGTGAATAGTCCATGCTTTTAACCAGATTTGAACAGAAGAATGGCCACTTGGCCCAGGCAGAAGTAGATGAAGTGTTTGGTTTCATGTGTCACATAACTACCGAAGTGCCTCCCCACGATGCAGTGCCAGGTGGGGTTGTACTTCTTATCAAACTCCTTTTTAATTTGGGCTGCAATGTCCTTCTCTACGTTACATTTCTCCAACGCCTGAGTCGCACACTCCACCGAGTCCTGTCGCATCTCCGACATATCAGCGTTTTTGATCACGGCCTTTCGGTGGCACATGGTTACCGAGGAGCAGGGGGGGGCCAAGTGCAACGGTCTCCTGGGGGAGGGGCTGGCGACACTCAGACCTGGCGGGAGCTACCCTCGCTACCGAAGCTGTGGTGCATCTATAGAGAGCCATTTTTAAAAAAACTGTAAAATGAATAAAACCGCATCTTGAATATGTGCCGCATTACAGAAAGATTCGCATTGTTTTGCTAACCAGCATCTAGTCTCTCTTACTTAGCTCTGCAATAACCAACATCCAGTTCCCTTGGTAATGCATGCAGGACAGTGTCTGAATTCCTTACTCAGTCTTTACATTTGTAGAGAGTTTGAATTTTCAAGCCCTGAACTCAATGTATAGAAAGCATGTCTTTCTGTAATTAAATGATTTTAATACTTCTTTTCCAGCTTGTTTTCTACCTAATGGTAGAATAATTAATCTAGTTAATTCCAGGTAAATTTAGTCCCCTCACATTTCTCCTCGGTCAGTCCAGACCTCAACCATGTCAGTTCTTCATCTCCTTCTTGGGGCACAGGGAAACCTGACTGCTCTCAGATTCTCTTGCCCTTTCTTCCTGCCACCACCTACAGGCATTTTTGCTCTATCCCATTGGCACACACAACTCCTCTGGGGCTCCAGAGTTCCTGATTGGAAGCAGAGACTCTCCTCTGTTCTCAGACCCCCAAACTGTCCTGGAGATTCTATTGTCCTGTCCCTCGTTTTTCAGTCCTTAGAACCCATTGGGAGGTGAGACCCTTAGACATCTTGCCAACATTTCCCTCATTCCCACCCAGCCTCATCCTCTCCCTCCCCAGTTAGGAAGGGGATCTATAGTATATGAAGGGGGGGGTTGATGTTGTGGGAGAAAAGTGAGCTACTTTTGGAATCAGACATTCTGAGATCCGTGCCTACTGCAGGTTTCAACATTTTAGCACTACAAGGACAATTTTCCCTGGCATAGTTATCTTAATCAGGTAACTGAGTATGAGGGAGATTTTTCTGTATATCACAGCAGGAAGTAGCCCATCAGTTAATTCTTAACAGTGTCACTCACAACCCTCACATTCACGGTGAAGGGTCATCAGCCATTGGTCCCTGTTCCAGAAAGGCTCAAGCAGAAATGGAAGTGGTCTGGGGGTGTGAACATGTGCAATTTACATCAGTCCAGCTGATAGGGTCCAAGCAAATCTTAAAACTAGTTTTGCTTAGGGGGCGCCTCGGTGGTGCGGTTGGTTAAGCAACCAGCTTTGGGTTTGGCTCGGATCATGATCTCGAGATACTGGGATGGAGCCCTATGTAAGGCTCTGCACTCAGCATGGAATCTCCTTGGGATTCTCTCTCCCTCTCTCTCTGCCCCTCCCACCTGTGCATGTGCTCTCTCTCAAATAAATAAATAAATCTTAAAAAAAACATAAAAAACCCTAGTTTTGCTTATTTACAAATGAAATTGTTGGGTCCCTGAGCTTTCATATTCTCTTTTCTTCCCATTTAGATGTCCCAGTTTTGGTGTTTTTGGGTTTTTTCTCTTTAATCTTACCTTTCTCTCTCTCTTGGCTTCTGCACTTAAGCGACCTCAGACTTGTAGGCCAAGAAGGTAGAGTTCCTGTCATAAGGGCTGTCTTCAGAAGGGACTCTTGGGAAGAGGTTAATACAGACAAAGGAGTGAAACAAACTACTAGCAACACTTTCCTGTTGTTTTGATCTTCTTTTCGCAGTTTGGGATCAATGGCCTTTTTTTTTTTTTCTTTAGGACTCCAGTATTTTTGTAGGTTCCAATCTTGGGTCTGTGCTCTCTAGTGCCCAAATGGATGGAACATTTCTCATGACTCAGCCCCCTAGCCTCCACTGCCCCAACCTAGGCACTCATGTCTCTCATTCCCCAGGACTCAGAGTTCTCGTTTTCCTTTCCTATTTTCTTTTCTTTTTTTTTTTTTTAAAGATTTTATTTATTTATTTGACAGAGAGAGACATAGTGAGAGCAGGAACACAAGCAGGGGGAGTGGGAGAGGGAGAAGCAGGCTTCCCGTGGAGCAGGGAGCCCGATGCGGGCTCGATCCCAGGACCCTGGGATCATGACCTGAGCTGAAGGCAGACGCTTAACGACTGAGCCACCCAGGCGCCCTCCTTTCCTATTTTCTCTGGGTCTTGTTTCTTTGCTGTCTGTTTGCCGGGTCAACCCAGAGTCCCATAAAACAATGTTGCTAAACTGGAAGGGATTGGGGATGGAAGAACAGACAAGTACACCAGGAGCAAGTTCCATAAGGAATGTGCGACAGGACGTGTTGTTTCTGAAATTCAGCTGCTGCTGGAGTTGAAGAGAAGCCCATCGTGGAAGAGAAATATGTAGCCAACTTTGTGGGCCTTTGGAAAACCTGAGACCCTTGATCTTGTAACCTTGGAAGCAGGATTGGATCCAGTAAAACTGAGGTCAAATGCTGGTGAACTTCTCCAAAGTCAGCAGGAGAAAAGAAACTTGTAGAGTCATATATATATATATATATATATTTTTTTTAAGATTTTATTTATTTATTTGAGAGAGAGAGAATGAGAGAGAGCGAGTACATGAGACGGGGGAGGGTCAGAGGGAGAAGCAGACTCCCTGCCGAGCAGGGAGCCCGATGCGGGACTCGATCCAGGGACTCCAGGATCATGACCTGAGCCGAAGGCAGTCGCCCAACCAACTGAGCCACCCAGGCGCCCAAACTTGTAGAGTCATATATTTTAATCCTTAAACAGAACATAAAGATATTAAGAAGATACTCTAAGCATAATCAAGCTAGAACTAATCTGGGTCATTGCTTAAATCAGTGCTTCCCAAACTTTAATATGCACCCCATCCCTTGGGGCTCATGTTAAAGTGCAGATTCTAACATAGTAGGTCTGGGGAGTGGGGGTTAGGGCTGAGCTTCCACATTGGTGATCTGTTCCTGGTTCAGGGATCACACTTTGGGCAGCAAGAGCTCAGGAGGCGGGCTGGAGAGAAGGAGGTGTCCTCAACCGAAGCACTTTGAGCTAACAGCAAACTCCCCATTCTGCTCCTCTTCCCTAAGCCCGGTCTACCAGCTGCCCCCGTGGTCACCTTCACTGTCCTTTGATGTTTCCTTCCCTTCTAGAGCTGCTAATGCTTTTTCAGGTACAAGAAGGGGAGAGCAAGTCTGGCTCACTCAAGGAGACTGATCTGAAGGATATTTGGCAGTTCACAGAATTGAAGAGCTGACCCACCAGTCTTGGGATAGATGGGAACCAAGGCGGTTCAGGAGCCTGAGCAGTGCGAGCTCCAGGCCCTCCCCCGGCACATCCCATAAGATGCCTGAATTCTGTCTCCTCAAGCTTCAAGTCTGGGTCAGGTGTTTTTACCTTCAGAGTTCTCAGCATATGCCAGTTGAATTTGTGTCTGCTATCCCTTTCTTTGTCCCTTGTAAGACTATCCTCGATCATTTTAACTTGTATTTACATGTATACAAATGGTGTATGTGTGTGTGTGTATGTCTGTCTGTCTGTGCAGGGGCAAAGGAGATGTTAATGCTGCAATATGATTTCTCCCTAAATAGATTATCAAAAAATCCCCCATATATCAAACTTAGGACTTTTAAAATACATGATCTTACATTGTTTGGATTACATATGTCTTGGATATATAACTAAAATGTTCTCTGTGAGCAAGAGCCGTCTTTTATATATACATATATATAAAATAAACAAGGCTTTTTGTCTGATTTAAAAAACACATTGTAAATTTTCAAAAGGCCTTTGAGACACACTTTCTTTGTAATCATAGGGGTTATATCTCTGAAAACATCACAATTGAGGAATGTAAGATTGGGGTGATAAAACAACAAATAAGAGAATGGATTTTCCTCTTCTATTTACTATGTGACTTTGGTCAATTACTTTTTTTTTGAAGCTCCTGCAACTGTGAGTTAACCAAGCTCCTTTCTTATAAGTTTGTTTTGATGACTATATAAAATGTATATAAAGTGTGTTTGAACTGCTTTAAAATATTAGCTATTTCTATCATCATCACTGTTATGGAATTTGAGACTATGAGAACGATACAGAACTTGAGGGCAGGGGGGAATATGAAAGCAGTTATATTCACTAAAATATAACAATGGAGACAAAACAAGGAAAGACACATCAAGGATGTTTTATATATCTTAAATGAGAAATAATGAGTATGACTCTATACATTTCCATTTCCCATCTTTTGTTCACTAACAGCTTTTCAGGATTTCACTTCTTCCAAGTTTTAAAGGAATCTTTGTACATTTGTTTTGCTTTGTTGAAGCTAATATGCCCACTGTAAGACATTTGTTTCTTGAGTCTGGTTCTCTTGCCAGATACTTAAAGCATTTTTTCTTTTTTTTTTTAATGATTGTAAGAGATTGCAGCTTCCCATCACCTGGATGCTGTCCCTAGGTTCTGCTCTTTTCCCAGAGGCAGAATAACTTGGATGGTTAAAGTGGAAAAGGCTTTGGGTAATAATGTGCTGCTTTGCTCCCAGCTCTACTCGAACTCCCTCTTCAGTGCCCAGGGGTATCCACCCCTAATCGTAGCCCTACCGGGGATACCCTGGTGCCAGGTGCTCCCCAGTTCTCCTCCCTTGCACAACAACCTTAGTGCACTTCTAAGGTGTGTGTTATTTCATTATCCATGCCAAGAATTTATTTTATTTTATTTCTGCCTGCCGGATCATTTTCCCTTCGCCTCTTTCTCCTCCTTCTTTTCTCCTCCTTCTCTGCCTTAAAGTAACATTCCCTTCTTTTCCCAAATAATCACAACAGGAATGTGCAGCTGCTCCTGTGAGCTGGAACTGACGTTCTCAGATTGCTAGCGTGACATCTAGACAGAAATTCCCATTTATTAGGATATCGCGTGGGGATAACTCAAGCAGTTGGAAAGAGATTCCTGTACTTTTTTTTTTTTTTCATCCCCAAAGCCCAGGTACTCAATTTAAAAATCTTTAATAGAATTGAATCCTGCTCTTATTGGAGGAAAGGAACAGAATATGATGGAGAGAAACAGGAAATGAAAAAAGTCAAGAATCTGAAACGAGATAAATCAGTGAAAAGGACTTTTATCTTGTGGTCCTTTCTGCTATTCTTATCTAAAGAAACTGAGTCTGGACAGTACCAAACATGGAGGGAATAAACCCGGCAAACATTCTTTTTTGGGGGGGGGGGTGGATTTTGCTTCCCTTGGCAATCCCCATTTTATTGAGGATATTCAAGGAGTTGATTTCTTCACAGGAGATGGGTGTTCCCTTGCCTTCTTAGGAAGAGGATTCAGGTCCTCTTGACTCATGGGACTTTTCTTGGCCACTATGATTTCATCTACACTCACGAGCTGGAGAACCACATCAGCTACCACTCCAAGTCCTTGGGCTTTGGCTGCCAGGGTGTCCCACACCTCTTCCTCGGCCACGTTTATTATCCCCTCAGCCCCCACGCCTACCAGGAAGTTCCCAGCTTGGTGGGCACCGCTCATCTCTGCCATGACCTCTGAGACCACCAAGCCTGCATTCTCTGCAAGGGTTTCGGGAAGAGACTGAAGGGCCTGTGCAAATGCTAGGAAGGCTGGGCCATTGGGCCCTTCCAATTTGCTTCCTTTTTCTGAGAGTATTTTTGCCAGAGCCATCTCTGTGGCCCCCGCTCCGGGGAGCAGTCTGGGATCCTGACACAACTGGAAATAGGCATCAATGCCATGGTAGACAGCCTGCTCTGCACCCTTTAGCCCCTCAGCGGTGGCCCCCCTGAGGACCAAGGTGAGGGCAGGGGTACTTGAACATTCCCATTCAAATACTACAGTCGAACCTTCCCCCAGCTCCTGCAGGTATACCCTCTGGCACTTTCCTGGCTTCAGGGGAGGAAGCAGATATGGCATCAAAGGTGTGCCCAATACCTCACTCAAGCGGACCATGTCCCTCCGGCACCTAGCTTGAATCACCATGATGCCGTACTTATCAGCCTGCGTCAGTGTATTCTCATCGATGTCCCCCCTTACCACCACCACATTAATACCTGCAGCTACCAGTTGGGTTACTTGCTTTTCTATCAACTGTTCATTTCCTCTCCTGAATTTAGTTAGGTCGTCAGGACTAGAGAGGCGGGCCGTTGCCGGCGCATTTGGGCTGGCAGGACCAAAGGCGCAGACAAAGAGAGCCACCCTGGCGCCGGTCAGCACCGTGATCACCCGCCCGCAGGGGTTCGCACCCAGGGCCAGCCCCGGGAGCAGGCACGAGTCCTCCAGCCTCCCCCCTCGCAGGGTGCACACCCCCACGCGCTCGCGGCGGAAGCCGCCGTCCAGCTCCTTGGTGGCCCAGCACGCGTGGGCCACCAGCTTGGTCAAGCTGTCCATCTGGGCCGCGGCGTGGGTGTTCATCACCGAGTAGAGGGCCCAAAAGGGATCTTGCAGAGGCCCCAGGGAGCGGACGGACAGGGAGGGCAGCAGGGCCAGGGTCTCCGCGGCCGCCGCGGCGTAGGCCTGGCGCAGCTGCGAGCGGGGCAGGCCGGCGCGCAGCAGGTGCTCGGCCTGCTGGAGCAGGGCTTCCGCCAGCAGAACCACGAAGGCCGCGCCGTCGCCGCAGCTCTCCGCCTGCGTGTGGGCCGCTTCGCGCAGGAGCCGCGCGGCCGGGTGCTCCAGCTCCAGGGCCCGGAGGATGGCCGCGGCGTAGCCCGTGAGCACGGTGGCTCCTCTGGCGGTGACCAGGAGCTTCTGCCGGCCGTGGGGGCCGTAGCAAGGCCGGACGACTCTGGCCAGGGTCTGCGCCGCGGGCACGCTGCCGAGCAGGTGCCTCTCGTGCGCGCCCGGGCTGCTCGGGCGCCGCCTCCGCCCGGGCGCCAGCCGCTCAGGCAGCTGCGGCGGCGCCGAGGTGGCTCTGCGGGCCATCGCCGGCCGAGGCGCCCTGGGGGCCGGGGCGGGGGCGCCTCCGCAGCGGATCTTTGACGCTTCTCAAGGGCGCAGTGGGAAAAGGAGCCGAACGTCGCTCCCCCTCCCCTCTGGGATCTGGAGAAGTGGGCGCTCCAGGATCGGGGGCAGGGATGATCTGCTGAGAGCTCGGCGCTCAACCACCCCCCAGACTGAGCTGAAAGGCACGGGGCTCTGGGGGCCTCTGAAGCTCGGGGAGCTGAAACAGACCTGACCGTGTTGAAGTCACAGAGCGGCACATGGAACCAGGGGACAGAGGATGAGGTCACAGAAGGATGCTTAGAGTTTGGGAGGCCCTGCGGGCAGGCACAAATCAGGCCCGGGCATCTGGCGGAGGAGGGACACGCGTCCGCGCTGGGCCCCAGAGTCTCATTTAAACTTTGGAGACAGTGGAGAGGAAATCAAGCGAAAACACCCACCCACTTCAAATTCCTGACCAAGCTGTGGCGCCCGTGATGTGTGTTGAAGTTTTTGAGTGGGAAGGAGGGTTTTGTTTTACTTTCTTGTGAGGGACTATGTACTACTAGCTAGGTTGTGCTATCTGTCCTCTTTGGCCACCTTTTCCGTTGGTGCTGTTCATCAGGTTCTTTACGGTGTTTATTGGTCTGTTTGTCTTTCGGGTTGCAGTTGTGTGATGCTCCTCCTTCCAATGACAACGATGTCACCGAGCTGGCAAAGGCAGGTCAAGACAAGGGAGGGAAAGATGCTGAGTGCCCACAGAAAAAACGAATAGAAATGTTTCAGCTGAGTGCAGGTGAGTAGCCTCCCAGTGGTGAGAAAGGTAGAAAACCACAGGGAATGAATTTAGGCCCCCCCAGTCTTACCCTCAACTCCCAGAATTTCAGTTCCTTCCTTCCAGTAGCCCTCCTTCCCTCGCTCTCTCACTCCCTCCTTTCCTCAAATACAGCCTACTGGGGTAATGATTGCTCCTTTTTTAGTTTAATAAATCTTTATTGAGCACCCACTATGTTCAATGGAATGAGGAATACAAAGGGACAGGAACATGGACACCAGGGAGGGGAAGAGATTTGCACCCCATGCATACAACTTCTGCAGGCATTAGGCAGAGCACCAGCTGGAAGAGACGAAGATTATGATTATTAAGAGTAGGGGAAAGAGGGGCGCCTGGGTGGCTCAGTCGTTAAGCGTCTGCCTTTCGCTCAGGTCATGATCTCAGGGTCCTGGAATCAAGCCCCGCATCGGGCTCCCTGCTCCACCGGAAGCCCCCTTCTCCCTCTCACACTCTCCTTGCCTGTGTTCCCTCTCTCGCTGTCTCTCTCTCTGTCAAATAAATAAATAAAATCTTAAAAAAAAAAAAAAAAAAAAGAGTAGGGGAAAGACCAAGCAATACCATTCATTTTCATTTGGAAAAACCCTTTTTACTTTGTTTAATAGCAGCTGTCCCTGAGGGTGGGGGAGAACTCTGAACCTGATTATACCAGTCAGGAGTCATGATTGTATGGTGGGCATTGTTACAATATTTCCACAGACAAGATGATGGCAAGAAAGAAAAGTAAAAAAATCCGTGCGAGTGAAATATAATTAAGGCTGAAATAGAGATAATTTTGGAGAAACAAACTTTTTCTTTGAAAAACAACTTGATTGCTTTTGTAAAAATAATAGCTATTCATTATAAAAGTTAAAAAGAAAAATACAAAGAAAGCCAGTGTCATTTGGAATTCCAGCTCAGAGATAATCATTGTTTGCGTTTTGATGAACATTGTTACCTTGCACATATATTCATAAGTAGATTGTCATGGATTTCTACAGTTTTCCATAAGTGGATTGTATGATAATTATTATATAAGTTATTCTGTAATCATTTCCCCCCTCAACATTATGGTGAAGCGGAGAAATATTTCTAAGGAGGTATTATGCTGTCTGAAGACTGTGGACAACTATTTTGACCTTTTTTTGATTTTGGAGAATCCTTTAGAAACAGGTGTGAACCTCCATGCCCCGGCTTCTGGAAGCCAATAACCCTGAGAAGAGTGTCATATAATAAATGTTGGGCATAGGGGCAAAGATGACTAGCGGGTTTCTTTATAGAAATGTGAAATGTAACAATCGACACAAAATGTAGCAAAGTATGCATGTTTACATTGTTTATAAAGATACAATTTTTATTTATTTAATTTATTTTTTAATTGTTATGTTAATCACCATACAATTTCTTTTTTAAAAATAAACACTCCTGATGTATGGGGTGGGGGGATAAACACTCATGTAAAGGATATCTTAGCTCTTTCTCTTACACTTCACATATATTTTCCCTTTTATATCACTTTTTCCACAACTATTTATTGAGTTGCTGCTAAATCATAGAGATAAAAGATGAGTAAGGCAGACAATGGCAGTCATCTCTACAAGGCATCTGGTGGAATACATTCCAGACCATGAGAGCTGTGATGGGGAAAGCAGGGGTGTTGTAGAAGCATGGGGGGCGCACATAGTCACTGCTATGGGGACAGCGGTGGTCAGGGATGGAAGTGAGGTCTAAAGAAGCAGGGATTGGCCATGTGAGAAGGGAAGGGAGTTGGGACAGCCCAATAAAGTTTGTAGACCACCGAAGGTAGTTCTGAAGGCTGGAGCTCACTGTGAGGAGGAAGGGGGGCAGGAAGGGGGGACGGACACTTTGGCTGTGGGGGTGGCAGGCTTAGGGGGCCATGCCAAGGAATTTAGACTTCAACGTGAAGAGTGACGGGTAGGACTCTTGAGTTCCATTTCCATTGTAAAGGTACATAATTTTATGTTGTGGTATCTTTGTCCATTTCACCTCACAGCACAGGGGAAAGTGAGGATCTGATCATTGTCTTTGATTCTGAAAACAGGCCCCAAACAGTATATTTTGGACCAAAATTTTTTGCCCTACCTTTACATAGATCAAACTAACCAAGGAACTACTATCGCAATTTTACTTATTACTTATTACTATGTGGACACTGTCATTGTTAAATTCACTTTAATTTTATTTATCCTACAGATAAATTGATTAGGTGTAAAATAAATGTGAATATCTTTTTTTTTTTTTTAAAGATTTTATTTGACAGAGAGAGAGACAACACAAGCAGGGGGAGTGGGAGAGGGAGAAGCAGGCCTCCGGCCGAGCAGGGAACCCAATGCGGGGCTCGATCCCAGGACCCCGGGATCATGACCCGAGCCGAAGGCAGACGCTTAACGACTGAGCCACCCAGGCACCCCTAAATGTGAATATCTTGTGCCCAGAAAACATCGCATGCAGTTAACCCATTATATACACTTTTTCTAACAATAGAAACTTTTATCTGCTAAGATGGGTGGGCACCAATATAAGCTGTTTGGTAGCTAAATTGGGTTGAATATTGTCCCCCCAACATACACATCCTTCCCCAAACCTCAGAATGTGACCTTATTTGGAAATAAGATCGTTGCAGATGCAATTGATTAAGATGAGGTCATACTGTAGTAGGGTGGATTCTTATTCCAATATGACTGGTGTCCTTACAAGAAGAGAAGATACACATACACAGAGAACATCATGTGAGGGCACAGAGGGAAGATGGCCATTGGAGTGATGCATCTGCAGCCAAGGTCACCAAGGATTGTGGGCAACTACTAGAAGCGGAGAGGCATAGAACAAATTCTTCCTTAGAGCCTACCACAAGGAACCAGTCCTGCCAACACCTTGATTTTGGACTTTTTTTTTTTTTTTTTTAAGATTTTATTTATTTATTTGACAGAGAGAGACACAGCGAGAGAAGGAACACAAGCAGGGGGAGTGGGAGAGGGAGAAGCAGGCCTCCCGAGGAGCAGGGAGCCCGATGCGGGGCTTGATCCCAGAACGCTGGGATTATGACCTGAGCTGAAGGCAGACGCTTAACGACTGAGCCACCCAGGTGCCCCTGATTTTGGATTTCTAGCTACCAGAACTGTGAGAGAATAAATTTCTGTTGTTTTAAGCCCCTAGCTTGTGGTAGTTTGTTGCAGCAGCCCTGGGAAACTAATGTAATAGTAATCTTGTATTATCAATAAAGGAGAGGAACTTAAGAGTGTGTGGGGGGAGGTGGGGGGGTGCTGGGGAGGCTGGGGTAGGTTTCTAGTTTATAACACTGGCTGGCAGAATGTTTTTATATCCCTCTTCTAAATAGACATAATTGTCTGCTGACTTCTCCACCTCTGCCCTTCCCCCCATATCCCCAGATGCATTTCTATTAAAACTATGGTCTTGTACACAATGGATGTAAATATTTAATCTTTCAATTTGTGTGTTTTCCCATGTTTATTTTTCAGTTGCCTGCTTGCCCTTTTTGTGTTTATCTTGCTAAGTAGTTCCAGGCTTAAAACATAGACCCCTAGAGGGCAAGATTCCTATCTATATGAAATGTGCTGCAGACCATCTACTTAGGCCTCACACTCATACACAAATTTTTTTTCAAAGGTGAATGTTCTGTTTAATTACTTCTCAGTTTCTTCCTTTAATTTTTCTGTCCAGCAGGTACATGGTATGCATTACTGAAATAACTCATGTAACGCAGTAAGAATTTTCAAAGCTAAAAACACACTGTGGACTAAATATGAACTAATTTTAAATGACTGACATTCTTTTAAAATTTTACTTTTTTATTTTTTAAGCAATCTCTACACCCAATATGGGGCTCAAACTCACAACCCTGAGATCAAGAGTTATATGCTCTACTGATTGAGCCAGCCAGGTGCCCCTGAAATTCTTTTAAAAACCCCTTTTCACTGAAAAAGGACAAAAATTGATAGCCTATGACAGCAAATTTTTGAAGTGTAACTTTAACAGTAAAAATATGAACATAAAGATCAGAAGATCTAGAATTTAAGTTTTCAGTGGTCCTCTATAACTGTAAAAGTTTCATTCCTAAAAAACACTCAGGAGTTTAAGACTTTACAGGAAAACAAAACAAAACAAAAAAAGACAATTGCTAGTGAACCTATGGGAGAGACTTATATTTTACATTCACTAAAACAAAGCAAAACAGACAAACTCTAAATAAAGACCGTATCAATGACATTTATAGGCCTCCAATTAGTAAGAATGGGTATTGTACTGTGAATTTTTATTTATCATCACTTTTTTGCTAGACACTTTGAGGTTCTTATTTTGCTTAGTTCTATGAGATGTTGCTTTTTCTTTGGTGTAGATAACAATCCTCACCCCCAAACCACATTCTAAATATTTAATATATATTTATTATACTGCATATGCTCTGAAAGATTCAAACATTATAGAAAAATGTAATATAGAAAGTGAAAGTCCCTTGTAATCCAACCCTTCAGAGATAGGTTGCTGTTAACATTTTGGCGCATATCTACCATGTTTTAAAAATGCCTACATGTGTACTTATTAAAAAGTAGATTAAAAAAAATTTTTTTTTCTTTTTGCATTTGGTGCTTCCAGACACTCTTGCCTTTCTGATTTTATAATTTTGAGTAACCTCAGCTACATGACTCCTGGATTTTTGCCATTGTGGTCTCAGAGCTACAAAATTTGGATCATGGACATGGAAAAACCTTTGAAGACCTTTATGTTAAACAGGTATTCTTTGAATCCTTCCTTTGCATCCTGAGTTATATTTTATTTGCTCTGCCCATGATAACTTTAGTCCGACAAGGCTGCTATCCTATTTAAACAGATCCCAACTGCTTGTCTGCTCACAGTAGCTGAAGGAATGGAGATTTAAGGCTGGGCTTACTATCCTTCATCATCTTTTCTTTCCAGAAGCATCACTGCACAAACCTCTATTTTTTACCCTTTCATCCATTCTACCCACTTTTCTGTTCTCAGTCCCTAGTTGTTTCCTTTTAAAACTTCTCTCCAGCAGGAGTGACTTGCAATTTGCCCATACTGACACTTAAATTCTCCCAAGTGCTGAAGAAGTATACTGAAATAAATTATCCTGATATTTAATTTTGTGCATGTGAAACTCAGAGTTGGAAATGACTGCTCTAATTTCAGTAATGAACTCAGATAAACATTTGGATCAGTAATCTGATGTTTGAAAGTGTAATGTGCACGAAAAAAATGAAAAATGTTAAAGAGTAATGAAAAAAACTTTAAATATACCGCTTTATAAATTTATCATTAGGTATATACATGTTGTATTTCTAAGAGACACTTAATTTTTAGTTTGCATTTACCAAGTCAGCTTCTCCCCAATCTCAAAATTCCTGTGGCTGTAAATTTAGTAAACTTGAACAAGCCAGCAGGGATTAAACCCAGTAGGAATTCAAATGACTATCTTATTATGGCCTTCATTTCAGCCATTTCAAAGAGCTGCATTTAGTCAGAAAAGACTCTGGAAATCTGTGTATACTTTGCCCAAATAGGAAACACAATTCAAAGTTTATGTTCTGGCTACTGGAAAAAATGGAAGGTGAACCACCTAGCTGGGAAACCAGAATATACAGCATGAGCCTGGCACTGTGTCGTGAAAATGGAGAGGTGCGCAGTGTGTCCGGCCTGGAGGGCATGCTCCTTACATGAGAATTTATCCTAGTGCTTTTGCAGATGCTGATAGGTCTTAATATCACACACGCTCATCAGTAGTGAATGGAAAGCACGGAAGAGTCACCTCCCCATCAGAATAAAAAGTCCAGAAGTCCACATGTGTGACTGTCCTTCCGGAGAAAGTGCCCATTTCCCATTCTAGCCCCATTTTTCCTTTACCATTTTAACGTATCGTGGGGTGGCTCGGAAACACTTGAATTTCTGGGCATCCCAACGCACTGCCCGTCAAAATCAAGTTGGGGGCTTCTTTGGTGTGTTGTGTCTTTCGGCGTTTTGTTCCTCAAAATGTCACCATTCTTTTTGTCTGACAGCTCTATAAGCCCTTCCTGGCCCATTTTTTAAATGACGTTATGATAACGAAACTCTCCCTGGAATCGGATCGCAGCGAGGGCGCAGCGCACTCCGCGTCCGCGAGAGCTGCTGGAGCGCCCGCGGGCTCGGTCCCTCCGGCCGCAGGCCCGCTGGGCGCGCGGGGGCGGCGCGGCGGCGCCCGGGGTGGGGGGGCCCCGAGAGGGCTCCGCGGCGGCCGGCTCGCGGGCAGCCCGGGCGCAGTCGGAGCGCCGCCGCGGCCCTCCCCTTCCCCCGGCGCGCGCCGCGCATTCCCTGGACCCCGATCCCGGATCGCCGTATCCGCAGCTTGGCGCTCTCCCCAGCCGGAGCCCGAGCCCGAGCCGGAGCCGGAGCCGGAGCCGGAGCCGGAGTCGCGGCGCAGCCCGGGCGGCCGCGTCAGAAAAGGGGAGGGCAAGGGCGGGGGGAGGCGGGCGGAGGGAGCGGGGGCGGGGGAGGGGCGGTGAGGTCAGCGGCGGCGGCGCGTCCGCGGGCGGCGCATGCGCGGAGCGAGCCCTGTGAGTGGCAGCGGCGGCGCGCGGGGGGCGGTGGGGCCGAGGAGTGGGGGAGGGGGCGGGGGCGTCGCGGCGGCCGTGTGTGGGCGAGACGGCGGCGAGTTTGAGAGGTCTGTGGTGCGGGGCGCCCGGGGGAGACCCGGCGCGGCCCTCGCGCGACGGCCACGGTCGTGTGTGTGTGTCTGTGTGTGGCACACGCACACCCGCAAAACTTCCTCCTCCCCGGCCCGGGAGGGCGGGCGCGGGCGCTGAGGGGCCGGCGCTCGCGCAGCCCGGAACCCACAACAACAACTGGAGCAGCTGTCAAAACTTCGCCGCGGCCGCCCGGCCTGACGCGGCCCGCGCGGGGGAGGGGCGGCCGGCGGGGCCGCGACCCCCCGCCCGCCCGCCGCCGCCGCCGGCGGGCCCGCCGCCCCCCGCGCCGCGGCCGCTCTCTCCTCCCGCCCGCGGGCGCTGGGGGAGGGGCGCGGGCGCAGCCCCGGCCGGCGCCCCCCGCGCCCCCTCAGTCGCCCCGCCCCGCCCCGCCCGCCCGCACCGCCCGGCCCCCGCCCGCGCCCCGCGCCCCGCCCGCCGCCGCCGCCGCCGCCGCCCGCACCTCCCGCCCGGCCGGCCCCTCCCTCCCTCCCGTCCGCGCCCCGCCCGCCGCCCCCCGCCCCCCCGCCCCCCGCCCGGCCCCTGCGCGCCGAGGTGCGCGCGCCCGCGCGTATGTGTGTGAGTGCGTGTCCTGCTCGCTCCATGTTGCCGCCTCTCCCGGTACCTGCTGCTGCTCCCGGGGCTGCGGGAAATGCGAGAGGCTGAGCCGGGGAGGAGGAACCCGAGCAGCAGCGGCGGCGGCGGCCGCGGCGGCGGCGGCGGCGGCGGGAGGAGCCCCCCAGGAGGAGGACCGGGATCCATGTGTCTTTCCTGGTGACTAGGATGTCGTCGGAGGAGGACAGGAGCGCGGAGCAGCCGCAGCCGCCGCCACCACCCCCCGAGGAGCCCGGAGCCCCGGCCCCGAGCCCCGCAGCCGCAGACAAAAGACCTCGGGGCCGGCCTCGCAAAGATGGCGCTTCCCCTTTCCAGAGAGCCAGAAAGAAGTAAGTTGAGTGTGAGGGAGCCAGGCCGGGAGCCAGCCGCGGCGCCGGGCCGGAGCTGTCACCGGCGCGCCCGGCCCCCTGCCCCCGCGCGCCCCCGGCCGCCCCCGCGGGGTGGGGGTGGGGCCCGCCGGCCGCGCGGCTGCGGCCCGGGGCGCCCGCCCGCCCCGCGCCCCGCGCCCCCTGCGCGGCCGCCCGGCCCGGCCTCCCGCGGGCGCCCGCACCCCACTCGGCCCAGCGGGCTCCGACGGCCCGCGCCGCCGCCGCCACACTTTACTTTCTAGTTTGGCCCTTGCGCCGGCTTTCCTGGTGCTTCTGTCTTTGGAGAGATTTCCCGTAGATTCTCCGCGGCCGAGCTGGGTCACTGCAGAAGCCCCCAGCGGGGCACACCTAGGTCGTCCCCGCACGAGCGCCTTGTCAACTACCAAGCAGTCCGCGGCGGGACACTCGCGGAGCTGTCAAAGCGCCGGGGCCAGGTGGTCGCCCCGCCGGCGTCGCTGGGGGAGGAGGGCACGGGAGGAACTCGCGCTGCCTCCCTTTGTCAGCCGGCTGCCCCCTTAACTTTCCGTGCTCCCAAACCTGCGCTTGCCTCCTGTAACGACACGTTAGGAAGTCGTTCGACTTCCTCCTGTCCCCCTCCCCCACCGCCGAACCGCACTGCCCAGCGCGGGG
The DNA here is from genome assembly GCF_029215605.1 of Mirounga angustirostris. Lineage (NCBI taxonomy): Eukaryota > Metazoa > Chordata > Mammalia > Carnivora > Phocidae > Mirounga > Mirounga angustirostris. Next base: position 5,035,238 of record NW_026991720.1, read on the forward strand.
GAGCTCGGCTCCTGTGGGATCGCGCAGCTGAGGCCAGAGCGTGCAGAAGTTTTGGAGGCGTAGCCAGGATTCCCACACCAGGCCGAGCGGCGAGAGCACATTTATTCAGAGAGAGGACAGATGCGAATGTTGCCCAACTTCTCTCCGAGTCGCCGCTCTGAGCCGGGACCGGCTCGGGAGGGGCTTTCGTTTGGTTTCCAGCGCGCACGAGGACTTGGGCTCGGGCTATTCGAGGACTGGCAGTGCCTCTTTGCAAAATGGCCATTCGGCAACTTTGCCTGGGAATTAAGAAACGCGAGTCGCTCAGCTCTCGTGGCTCTGGAGGGTGCTCTGGAGGAGCTGTGAATGTCTTCGAAGTTGTAGAATGGCGTGTATTGCTTACTCATTTCGCTATATGATCGTCTCATTGAACTGTCGGCGGTGGCAGGGGCACCGGGACGCGCAGGAAAGCGGCACGTTTACGGAGAGTCTGCTGTTGTGCTGTTGTCGTTCGGGCGCGTTCGTTTAGTCCTGTTAGTGTCACGTTTGGGGAGGCACAGTAAAGAAAACAGTAGTGTTCACTGAGGCAGAGCAGAGCAGGGTAGTGGGAAACCCACGAAGCCCCGGCTGGGTGTTCTCTTTTTCTGCTTTGCTCTCCTGTTACTATGAAAATGATTCAGGCCCTTTAACCTGCCTCCATGTTTTATTTCCAGCTCTTACCTGTGACCAATCGTGAGAGAAACAAGGACAGGATATGTATACGTTATTGCATTGGCCTCTTTGTGATACAAAGTTAGGGTTTATTATGCCACTGGCAAGCATTGTAATGAAGTGTCTGCTGTAAAAATGCCATTATTATTCCCCTATTACGTGGAATTTGGAGGAGGAAGGTGGAGTTTTAAGTAACTTTAAACTTTGTCACTTTTTTGTATCCTTTAGAGCAACGCATATCAAGCCCTACCCGGGTTTTAACTTAATTGCTTCCCATTTTGACTATTTCTTCTTGGTTTCTTTCTGAATATTAATTTGGGATTATTGTATGTTTTAGATTGGCTTTTAAATTATTACTCTAGGAAGAGTGGACCCATCTGTTGTCACGCCCCTCACCCATACACATGCAAGTGCACGCGCACACACACAAGCAAACACACACACACAGGCACAAACACATGCACAGCTCCCCTGAGATCGAAGGGAGTTCATTTGTATTAGTGCATCTCCTGGGTGTACCGGAGGGAAGGTTGGATTAGGGTATTACCACTGTATTATTTTAATTTTTATCTCAGTTTATGAATAAAGAAAAAGTGGCCCTTTGAGAAATTTGCAGATTTCTACAGAGTGATGCTAACATTATAAAAACAACACTTTGGGAAATGTTTAGTACAATTCTAAGTCTTAGGAAACTTTTCTCTCTTGGATTTGAGAACTGGTACAGCATTCCTCACACGAAATTTAGTGGTAACTTTGATGATTCCAAACTTTTTAGTGAATTTTAAAAAATTTGGTGTGTCTTTTGAAGGGAATGGAGTCTCTACTTGTTTTAGAAACATACAAGTGGAAACTAATATGTGAGCTGGAAAGCAAAAGGAAGCATTTTCAATTGTGTATCTCAGTACAGTGTTGGGATACACTGTAGAAAAGACTGCAGTTGGGTAGTGAAGATCCTGAAAGTGAAACTGCAGTGTAACAAATGTAAATTAGGTTTGTAAATGCTAAAATTACAGGGGATTGCAAATAATTATCTAAGAAATGAAAAATAATGTTTTCTTTTTTTTTTTTTGTGAAATGCAGTGGAGATACAAGTTTTTAAATTGTCCATGTTATTTAGATGGTCACTAAGTGGGTTGTTTTACGCTAGAGAAGATGTCTTACGACACTATTTTTTTTTTTTAAGTGTGATTGTGTTTTTGTCTTTGGATTTAGAAAAAGAGGGTGGCCATGCACTGCTAATTACACTTTTTTTTGAGTTTGAATTTTTGAATGTTTAATAATTAGGTAAGTAAACTTAGCATTTTCTTGTTTTATACTGTTAGATAATTTTTGTTTTATCACATTTAGAAAGTCTAGGCTATATAGTTAACTAGTTTTAATTAACTATTGTTATCTTAAAGTTGTTTACTAAAATCAAGAATTTTGAACTGTAGCTATTGATCTTAGAGGCAGAGTTTGAAAAGTAGGTATATAAATTAGGATTTCCTGTTGCACAAACGTGAAGTGGGACAGTGAAGTTTACATTTGTTTAGAAGTTCTCCTTGGCAATAAGGACTATCTAATTGGTTATTTGGAATAGCTTATAATCTTTATCAGAGATACAGGTCTTTCCATTGGTGAAGAAGCTCCTGCCACAGAGTAGGCACATACTAGAGGTCTAATTTTCTGTTAATATTTGGGAAACTTTTCCCAAAGCTTTGATTTTATTTTTCCTTCTTGGGAATATATATTCACATTACTAAATTGGGAAGACAACCATTCTACCATATTTTTTACCAAGTCAACAAAGTTAATGTTAGGGATGGGGTGGGTGGGTGTGGGGGTGGGGGTGGTGGAGAAGCAGGTGGTGAGGATAGGATTTCTGAGGCACTATCCTTGACTCTTTTTGAAAAACAAAAAAAAAACAAAAAAAAACCAAACTATATTCTGAACCACTTTCTTTTCAGAGAGCAATTACTGTTATTAGAAAGCCACCTTGAGCCTTATTGTTGTAGAAAATTGGGCACAACCAGTGATGTCATACAAGGGACAGCAAAAAAATGGCTCTGCAGCAGATGACTGTTGCTATTCTTTTTTTTTTTTTTTTTTTTTTTTTAAAGATTTTATTTATTTATTTGAGACAGAATGAGAGAGAGAGAGCACATGAGAGGGGGGAGGGTCAGAGGGAGAAGCAGGCTCCCTGCCGAGCAGGGAGCCCGATGCGGGACTCGATCCCGGGACTCCAGGATCATGACCTGAGCCGAAGGCAGTCGCTTAACCAACTGAGCCACCCAGGCGCCCGACTGTTGCTATTCTATATTTGTAAGACCCCTCCCCCAACAAAATCTCATTTCCATAGCTGTGAACTTGAAATAAGTAATAAAAAGGTGTATTGCATTGTAATATATGCAGTTTCATAAAGCAACAATTTATAGTTGGAAGATACCACTATTATTCATGCTTCTTGAGATAATGCAAATTTGTATGATAGTAATTCTTTTTCTTATTTTTCAAGAAATTAGATACATGGAAATTTTGGCAGCTACTGGTTTCTGGCACTTAATAGGCATTGAAATGTTTTAATGTACTTGAAAAGCTGGTCCAGGAATGGCAGCCTCTCATCTGTTAAGCGGTTGTTCTCTAACCTGACCTCATTGTAGTTTGCTCTTGTCCTGTTGGTCTTGTTCATGGAATTTCTAGTCTTTGAGAATATGTTATTAGTGTAATGTACAATTTTATGTTCAGTATATTGGTTATTATTATGTAAATTTGATAAACAAGGGTTTCCATGTAAATTTAAAAGTATCAGAATAGTTTCTTTTCCTGGGGCGCCTGGGTGGCTCAGTCGTTAGCGTCTGCCTTCAGCTCTGATCATGATCCCAGGGTCCTGGGATCGAGCCCCACATTGGGCTCCCTGCTCTGTGGGAAGCCTGCTTCTCCCTCTCCCACTCCCCCTGCTTGTGTTCCCTCTCTCGCTGTGTCTCTCTCTCTCAAATAAATAAAATCTTTAAAAAAAAAAAAAAGAATAGTTTCTTTTCCCATTCTGAAAACAGTGATTTAATACATTTTCTTACTATCAGTTAATTCTGCCACGCCAGGTTTGTAGTCCATTTGCAGGGTGACAAACAAACTGCTCTACCCTTCCTCTCTCCCCCACCTTTTTGCAAAACTTCATGGTATTCCCCAGGCCACAATCAGATTTCCTTTGGGCAGGTAGTGATTGTCCAACCTTGTTTCCTTAAGCCTCTTGCAGATATGACTGAGGGGCTTCCATGAAACCTCATTTCCAAAATGAAAATGGTCAGTGTGGGGCGTCTGGGTGGCTCAGTCTTTAAGCGTCTGCCTTCAGCTCAGGTCATGATCCCAGAGTCATGGGATCAAGCCCTGCATTGGGCTCCTCGCTCAGCAAGGAGCCTCCTTCTCCCTTTCCCTCTGCCTGCTCCCCCTACCTGTGCTCGCTCTTTGTCAAATAAATAAATAAATAAATAAATAAATAAATAAATAAAATCTTAAAAAAAAAGGTCAGTTTTTAGTTATAGATAATATTAGATGCTCTCTGTGCTCTTGCCTGGTGGGGAGGTGTGAGATACCTTGGGTAGGATTTGATACAGTTTTTAATCCATGAGATGGTTGGACTGAACGTAGTTTTTAGCTGATATAGAATAAATTTACCAGTCTCTGTGTGTTGTGTGTATTTCCCTTTCTTTTTTCTTTATTGTTTTGTCCCATCTTTTAATTTCAGCAAGCTGATTAATCCCTTCCTCCTCTTTTTAAAAATTGTCTTTATCATGTTTGTGCTACAGTGTCTATTTTCAGAACTTCTTGGCAGTATGAGTTGCAAAAGTTATGGAGTGAAATAGGGACAATTTCTTTTTCTTTTTCTTTTTCTCTTTCTCTCTCTCTCTTTTTTTTTTTTTTTGGCGATGGCCTGCATATAAATGTATGCTTGTGGTTAGTGTGAAAATTTAGTAGAAAGACCAATTCTGAATTTGTGATGGGAAGTGTCAGTCTCTCTCTTTGCAGAATTCGAAGGACTTAACACAAGAGAAACAGGAATGACACAGCTCTTTTCGCACTTGTCTAGAGAAAAATCTCATGTAAAAGATGGGAAAATTGTTTGACTTTGCTTTTGCTGTTAATTTTGTGATAGCAGTAACTATGTCTGATACACAAATGCTGAAATTGTTTAAGAAGCCCGGGAAGTACTCTTCTATAACTTTTTAGATCTTTCATTTGGCACGTGTTATTCAAGGAGCATGTAAGTGTTAAGTGTATGTTGGGGTGAGCAGTCAACTCTGGAAGAAGGTTCTTGTGGCCAAGAGGGGTCTCTGCAAAGATTTGGAGGAAGCAGTACTTGAGTTAGAACTTGAAGGATTGATAGGATTTAGCCAAGCACAGTGAGAAAGTTAGAGAGTGTTCTGGGGTAGCAATGTAACTGAAATTATTGAGGCGGGAAGTGTAAAATGTGTTTTCTTGGTGGAGTGTGACTAGAACAGAGGCTTAATGTGGGAGTTGGGGCCGTGCCATGATGGTCCTTGAATACCAGGCTAATGAGTTTGGGCTTTGTAGTCCAGGGGTTATAAACTGTTTACAGGGACCAGGTAGGTAATTTAAATGATTGCATGTAGCTTGTAAGATCCTGAATGACAGCTGACATAACTTAAGGCCTTGAGTTGGGGAAAAAATGGTGAGTAAAAACTGCCTGAGGGGTTCTAGGAATCTATGCCTTGCTTAGGTGCAACTGATAGACAGTTCTGGCTGATGGTTGCCATGTGAGACTATCAGATGTTGTTTTTAGATACTCTGGTTTTTCCGCAGAGACTGGGGACTTGGAATTTTATGTGAAATCTCTTTTTAAGTATCTTTTTAAGTATCTTCCATTAAGATCTAAAACACTATTTGGGACTACACCTTGTGGGTTAGGTTTAATCTATGGACCGCCAGCGGGTTCTTTTATTTATTTTTTTAAAGATTTTATTTATTTGACAGAGAGAGACACAGCGAGAGAGGGAACACAAGCAGGAGGAGTGGGAGAGGGAGAAGCAGGCTCCCGCGGAGCGGGGAGCCTGATGCGGGACTCGATCCCGAGACCTTGGGATCATGACTTGAGCCGAAGGCAGACCCTTAACGACTGAACCACCCAGGTGCCCCCAGGTTCTTTTCTTTTATTTATTTTATTTTTATTTATTTTTATTTTTATTTTAAAGATTTTATTTATTTGACAGAGGGAGACACAGTGAGAGAGGGAACACAAGGGGAGTGGGAGAGGGAGAAGAAGGCTTCCCGCGGAGCAGGGAGCCCGATGTGGGGCCCGATCCCAAGACCCTGGGATCATGACCTGAGCCGAAGGCAGACGCCCAATGGCTGAGCCACCCAGGCGCCCCTCTTTTATTTTATAAATTAAAGTTTTAAAAGCAGATATTTGCAGTTTTCCAGAGGACAGGAACATTATTAAATTACTTTGTATTCTGTGTGCGTTTTATACAGTTGAATGTAGGTATTCTAGTACTTGGTGATTTGCTGGCAGTTATTTTAGGAAAGCCACACTGGTAATAATATGAAGAGAGGAGTTACCTGGAGGCAGAGATTAACAGCCTGTTGTAATAGTCATGGTGTGAGGTGATCAAGGCAGACAGTATATTGTTGGTAATGTGGATGGAAAGGAAGAGAGATTTCAGTCAATGCAGAGGAGGAGTTTTGAAGTTTCTGGCATAGATGTCGAGGAGATAGAAACGTCTGGGAGTATTTGGGGGTGTAGCATTGAAGCTTAGGAGCTTGATTAGGATAGGTGATTAAAGATGTGACTTCCTTGAAGTCACTGAGAATATGGAGGGTGTGTGGAATTTAGTAAAAGAATTAGGATGCTTACTTCTCTTAGGACATGGTGGTGGGGTGGGAAGGGAGGGACCAAGAAAGTCCATAGAAATGAGGAAGGAAATCAGAATATGCTCCTACAAAATGGGCAAGTATATACATGCAAAGATGCTCATGGCAGCAGAGAAAAGTAGAAAACAAGTAGAGAAAAATTGGCTACAGCAAAATACCCATCAGTGCACCACCATGCAGTTTTTCTCAGGACAGAGAGGTGGACCTGTGGGTACCAAAGTGGGAGAATGTCTATGATACATTTGTAAACTTGAGGAAAAGTTTTCTAAAAGTTGCAAAGCAGTAAGTTTAGTACTATTTTGTAAAGAACACACAACCCCAAACTATGCATGTATTTTGTGTATAGAAAATTATTTGGAATTGGAGGGAGAGATGAACCATGAGAGACTATGGACTCTGAGAAACATACAGGGTTTTAGAGGGGAGGGGGGAGGGGGGATTGGTTAGCCCGGTGATGGGTAATAAGGAGGGCACGAACTGCATGGAGCACTGGGTGTTATACGAAAACAATGGATCGTGGATCACCACATCAAAAACCAATGATGTATTGTATGGTGACTAACATAACATGATAAAATTAAAAAAAAGAAAATTATTTGGAAGAATACATAGCATCATTAATACTTCTGTGGAGTATATAATCTTGTATGTACATCTATGCACTTTTTATTTATTTTAGAGAGCTAGCAGGGGCAAAGGGAGAGAATCCCAAGCGGACTCTGTGCTGAGCATGGACCCGGATACGGGGCTTGATCTCACGACCCTGAGATCATGACCCAAGCCAAGATCAAGAGTTGGACACTTAACTGACTGAGCCACCCAGGTGCTCTCTATGCAGTTTTTAAAAAGCCAATAGCTTAAAACCATAATCTTGTTTTAGGAATGAGAAAACCAAGTTCTGGGGGACATCACAGATTCTAGCACCAAGATTGCCTGGGTTCAAATCCAGTTTCTGCTACTTATTAACTGTTTGATATTGGGAAGTTGCTGGACTTTTTGCTGCCTTGGTTGCCTCATCTGCAAAGTAAACATACTAGCACACCTAGTTTAGGATTGTTGTGAATTTATGTATGTGTAGAATTTAGAACAGTGTCTGGCACAAACTAAGTGCTATTAAGAGGTACTATTACAAGAATTTGCTAATATTTGTTATTGCCACTACCATGAGTTATCAATCAATCATTTGCCTGATATCCTAGAACTTGTTAGTTACAGACGTGATGAGATGCCAGACTTACTCTAAAAATGTCATGGCATAAAATAATGTAGTAGTTATTAGGGGTGGGAAAGGACAATAAAGATTTCCTTTCTGTACAGATGTCCCTAATAAAGACAAAAAGAAGAAAGATAAAAAAGCTAGGTCAGCAGAAATCTCTATAGAATGTTTCTTATTATGAGGAACACATGAAGAACAACAAAAAGCAATTCCCTCAGAACCGTGTATATAGTACTGTTAGTACAGAATTATTAAAATTTTTTCATTATCCAAACTTGTGAATGTGGTCATAGTGATCTTTTTATATTACAACTGTGCCAGCTGTTTTTATTAGTAGTTCTTCCTAAATGAGACTTCCTATCAGGTGGTTTTAAAATGATTTATGTCTTTCATACTGGGTCGTTTTTACTCTTTGCATCTCAGTGTAATCATTTGCATGAGAAGCAGTATAGCCAGTGGTCATAGGAAGTCTTTGTGATTTTGTGGATTCCATCTTTTAGTGGAGCCTACCAACAAATGAACAAACAACTTCCTTGATTTCCTGATCTTGGGGATCCTAGTGGCGTATACCACATGTCTGGATTAGCTTCCAGTTGCATTATAAAATAACAATATGAAACATATTAAAGAATTAATTGTATTTTTTACCTTAAAGCTTCATCATCTAATTGTTCTACCAAGGTTGAAGTATTTGGTTAGTATGGCCAAGTTTTTCTCATATCAGACGTACATACTTAGAGACTCATAAAATGTTAAAACCAGATGAGCATTTTAAGAACATTTCATCTAGTCCCTCATTTGCAGACAGCTGAGCCTCAGAGAGGTGATCGCATGCCATAGATCATCCATCAAGGTCTTAACCTGCATAGTAAATAAAGGGGGAAAAGGTAGTCTGTTATGTTGGTGACCCCCAATGAACCATGCCTGCTGGGATTTATGCTATTGTATGGTCACCACCCCATGTATCTTGTCTAGCCCAGTGACTCACTTTAACCAGTAGAAGGCAGCAAAAATGGCACTGTGCTAGTGTGGGGCCAAAGCTTTAAGAAGGCCAGGAACTTCCACTCTTGCATACTTGGGAGCCCTCGTCACCATGAAAGAAGGTAGGTCCTACCCTGCTGGAGAGACCATGTGCACAGGGAGGGATTCTGGACTACAATGAAAAAGAGAGGCCCAGTTATCCCAGTGTCCCAACTGAGTTCAGCCTATTGTCAAATTCCTTGTTGAATGCAGCTACGAAAGTGACCACTGGTAAAACTAGCAGAGGAACCAGCCAGCTGAGTGTTGTTTTAATCTGTTCGATTTTGTGGTGGTTTGTTATAAAATGGAAGCAGATGGTTTTGTGAATTAAGGCATTGTAAGAACAAAAACTATTCGAGATACAAATGATAAAATGATAAAAATCATTATTGTTTTCCAACTTCTTTTACTGAGATAGTTAAATGAGGCTGCCCCCTAACCTTTGCCCCTCATTTCACTAAGGTATTTTGGGATTTTTATTATTGGGGAATTTAAATCGTATTTAAAAATTTAGCTGTCACAGTGTAGATCAGACTATAATTAGATAATATGTAATGGAAAGGAAATAATTATGGTTATCAGCTTTCAAAAGATACGATTTTACTTTTTTTTTTTTAAGATTTTATTTATTTATTTGAGACAGAGAGAATGAGAGACAGAGAGCATGAGAGGGAGGAGGGTCAGAGGGAGAAGCAGACTCCCTGCCGAGCAGGGAGCCCGATGGGGGACTCGATCCAGGGACTCCCGGATCATGACCTGAGCCGAAGGCAGTCGCTTAACCAACTGAGCCACCCAGGTGCCCCGATTTTACTTTTTTGACTTTTACAGATATCTTCTACATATCTGGAGGTTTATGGACTCTGTGTCGGGATACCTGGGTTCTGTTCCTGGGCCTAGATTAGGTTTGTCTTTATGTGACACTTTATGTGTCACTTTAAGTAACAGTGACTTGACTAGGAATGTTTATTTCTCTCACATCAAAGTCTGGAGGGTGGGCGCTAGTTCTGGTTTGGTGTCTCTGCACTGCAGAATCATCAGGGACTTGGTTCCTTTTCTCTCTCTGCTCAGATGTTTCTAGGATATGGCCTTTGCCCTCAGACTCCATGATGGCTCCTAGAGGACTACTCATTACACCCATGTCCGTTGAAGTAGACTGGAGGAAGAGTAGACCAAGGGTGCAATTCCTGTCTTTAAAACACCCTTCTGAGAAGTACCATATGCTTCAGCTTGTTTGTAATTGGTTGGAGCCTAGTCATATGGCCATGTGTGGCTGCAGAGGAGCCTGGGAACATAGTCCTTTAGCTGAGTGCATTGCTGCCTAGAATAGATTTAGAGTGTTGTTGCTAAGGGAGGGAGTGGACACTGCAGAAACAGACAGTAGTCTCCACCACTGTGAGCAACCAGTTTAACTCTAGAGACTTCTCGAGTGTGAGAATGATGATACAGAACCGCTTGAGATGGCAGATAGATTTCATACTGAGGGCCAGCCTCAGTTGATTGGTAGTGACTACTTGCAGTGTTCTGTGGAACCCCGCCTGAGTCCTAGTTGTTGCCCTCAGCAGGGTGAGGAAGTAGAGGAAGGATTTATTTTGGGTAAATAGGGGAATGATAGCATGCTGTCGTGTTTATGCTATGCTACATACTTTAGCCTTTTTTATGTGTAGCTACTTCAATTTTTAAAATCTTTTCATTGAAAATATTTGCTTATTTTGCTAACCTTTGGACTGTCTTTTTTTTCTTCCTCTTAAAGACATCCTAAAATTCATTCCGTATGTAAAAATTTTGCTAATAAACCTGAGTCCCAACTTTGTGCAGAACATTCTCAAAACTGGAGATTGGGATGATGTAGAGAAATACTAAACTTTTTTATATAGTGTATATCAGAATAGCTAGAATATGTGGGAGTAACAAACAGCCTCAAGTCTTAGTTGCTTCAGTCAGCAACAGTTGATTTCTTGCTTGTGCTATGAGTTCCTCATGGGCTGGCTTGGAAGCTTTGCTCTACAACATCTGTACCAGGCTGAGGGGGACCCCATCTCTGTCCTCCACTGTTGCCAAGGCAGGAAAAGGAGAACATCGTAGGTTGTGCTCTGGCTCTTTTTTTTTTTTTCTTTAAAGATTTTATTTATTTGACAGAGAGAGTGACAATGAGAGAGGGAACACAAGCAGGGGGATTGGGAGGGGGAGAAGCAGGCCTCCGGCTGAGCAGGGAGCCCGATGTGGGGCTTGATCCCAGGACCCTGGGATCATGACCTGAGCCAAAGGCAGACGCTTAATGACTGAGCCACCCAGGCGCCCCTGTGCTCTGGCTCTTAAAGACTTAAATCAATGGCATATGTTGGTTCTGTTTACCTTTCATTGACCTGAGAAAGTCACATGGTAGCACCTAACATCATGAGGGCACAGAAGCGAACTCCTATCATATTTCTGGAGGGAGAACTAGAGATATTTGGTGAAGAGCACTAGTAAACACCACACAGGGTAACATTTATTTTCATGCAAAAATTCGTATTTCACTTTGGAGTATGTTACCTATATGGAGGTTTGTTATGTTTTGTTTTTATCTATAATTGAATATGACCATCTGGTAGACTGCTATACTACAACATATTGATTAAGGTGATGTGTTTAATAATGCTGTTAAATATACAAAACATTTTCCAGAGGTAGAAATAATACAGGAATCCTAGGGCTTGGGTTCTTGATTCTTTCTCTACTGTACTTCATGCTTGTTTCCTTTCTTCTGCCCACCTGAAAGGAGGAAAGGCATCAAATGTTAAAATTGGTATTTAATGTTAGTAAGATTATAGATGATTTAAAATCTGTTTTTTTCAAAGTAAGTTTTTACAACATGTTTTATTTTCAGTCTGGGTTACTTTGTCCATTTGTTTTCTATTAATTACCCAAGGAAGATGTTACTGAGCATCTAGTATGCACTGTGCACTGGAGAAACCAAAATAAGACAATCCCCCTACCCTCAGTTTCTACCAGTTCAGTGCACACTATTAGAAAGTGACCAGTCCTGTGATGGAACATTGTGCAGAGTGCTAGGGAGCTCGAGAAGGAAGAACTTACGGCAGGGGAATGAAGACATGAAAACATCTGAGTTGGGGGCGCCTGGGTGGCTCAGATGGTTAGGCGTCTGCCTTTGGCTCGGGTCATGGTCCCAGGGTCCTGGGATCGAGCCCCGCATCGGGTTCCCTGCTGAGCGGGGAGCCTGCTTCAACCTCTCCCTCTGCCTGCTGCTTCCCCTGCTTGTACACTCTCTGCGTGTGACAAAAAATAAATAAAATCTTAAAAAACAAAACAAAACAAACCACATCTGAGTTGAGTCCTGAAGAATGAAAACAAACTTTACTGAAGAGAGGAGGGGGGTAATACTGTTTCACAGGCGAAGGAGCTGTTCAGGAAGATCACATAGTTGGTAAGTGATGCAGTCAGGATTTGGGTCCAGGTGTGTCTGACTCTGGTCTTTGCTTTTTAAGAAACTCCAATCTAACTTTCAGCTGTGAATTAAGTTTGAGGGTCTAACGTATAACATGGTGACTATAGTTGATAACAGTGTACTATAGAATTGGAATTTGTTGTGAGAGTAGAACTTAAATGTTTTCACACACAAAAAGAGGATAAATATGTGAGGTGATGTATTAACTAGATGGGAGGAACCCTTTCACAGTGTATATGTATATCAAATCATGATGTACACTTGGAATATCTTACAGTTTTGTCAGTTATACCACAATAAAGTAAAAAAAAAACACTAACCAAACAAACAAAACCCAGGTTAGTATGTGAGAAAATGAGGAGGGAAAGTAAATTGGGAATTTTGAATATTTACTGCAGGCAGTAGGGAGCCATTGAAGATTTTAAACAGAAGAGTGACAATGTAACTTGGTTAGAAAATAGCCTTGGCAACAACAGGGAAGATGGTACAGAGGGAGTATATATCCCATGTGTCATGGTACAGGGACCAGAATGAGAACCCAAAGTGATTTTCCATACTCTTTTTCATCAAGAAATAATACTTGCCTAACTTTTGTTTTCAAATTATCCAACCTCAGAACTAGAAAGACCTTCACTGTCATCAATTCCAGTGTCTTCAATTTATGGATTAGGAAATGGAGCACCGACAGCCAGGTTTGACATTTGAGATTACACTTTAAGATCCAGAGATGATGGTCTTTTTTGTTAATAACTAGTACTTATCCTAGATTCCATTAGCTAACAACGAAATGTAGACCTATGCCTGGAAAAATGTCTTTGAGGTCCATTCATGTTGTGCATTTATTAATAGTTTGTTTCTTTATGTTGAGTGGTATTCCACTGTATGGATGGACCACATTTTATCAGTTCACCAGTTGATGGACATTTGGATTGTTTCCAGCTTTTTGTCTCCTGTGAACAATGCTGGAAAATGTTTTGGACAAATAGTTTCATTTCTCTGGGTAGGTACTTAGGAATAGAAATTGCTTGCTTATATGGTTAGTGTATATTTAACTTTTTTAGAAACTTCTATACTTTTCCAAAGTTCCTGTACCATTTTATATTCTCATTAACATTGTATAAAGGTTCATATCCTTGCTGATGCTTGGAATTGTAAATCCTTTTGATTTTAGCTGTTCTAGTGGGTGTGTAGTGATATCTCATTGTGGTTTTAATTTGCATTTCTCTAATGATTTATGATGTTGAGCATCTTTTCAAAGGCTTATTTGCCATTTCTATGATAAAGTATCGATTCTATTGGTGAAGTATGAATTTAAATATTTATCCCATTTTGGGTGTGTATGTGTCTTAGTTTTGAGTCATAAAAGTTCATTATATATATGTATACATATCAGACTTTATTTTTTTAGAGCAGTTTTAGGTTCACAGCAAAACTGAGAGGAAGATACAGAGATTTCTCATAGAAATCCCTACTCCCACACATACACAGCTTCCCCCATTATCAACACCCTCTGTTAGAGAGGTACATTTGTTAGGGTTGATGAACCTGCCTCGACACATCATTATCATCCAGAGTCTATAGTTGACATTAGGGTTCACTCTTGGTGTTGTACATTCTATGGGTTTTGACAAATGTGTAATGACATGTATCTACCGTTAATATACAGAATAGTTTCACTGCCCAAAAAATCCTTCGTTCTGCCTATTTCACCCTTCCCTTCCTTCCCCTGGCAACTACTGCCATTTTTTTAAACTATAGCCATAGTTTGCCTTCTTTTTATATATTTTTTAAAGATTTTTATTTATTTATTTATTTAACAGAGATAGAGAGAGAGCACAAGTAGGCAGAGCGGCAGACAGAGGGAGAAGGAGAAGCAGGCTCTCCGCCGAGCAGGGAGCCCGATGCGGGGCTCGATCCCAGGACCCTGGGATCATGACCCGAGCTGAAGGCAGCCGCTTAACCGACTGAGCCACTCAGGCGCCCCCCCCCTTTTTTTTTTTTTATATTTTTATTTATTTATTTATTTAACAGAGATAGAGAGAGAGCACAAGTAGGCAGAGCGGCAGACAGAGGGAGAAGGAGAAGCAGTTCTTTTTATATTTTTAATACAAGTCCTTTATGAGTTATATGCTTTACAGATATTTTCTTCCAGTCTGAGGCTTATTCTTTTTTTTTTTTTTAAAGATTTTATTTATTTATTCATGAGAGACAGAGAGAGAGACAGAGGCAGAGGGAGAAGCAGGCTCCCCGCAGAGCAGGGAGCCCGACGCGGGACTCGATCCCAGGACCCTGGGATCATGACCTGAGCCGAAGGCAGATGCTTAACCGACTGAGCCACCCAGGCGTCCCTCTGAGGCTTATTCTTAATCAATTTTTATTTTATTTTATTTATTTATTTTTTAAAGATTTTATTTATTTATTTGACAGAGAGAGACACAGCGAGAGAGGGAACACAAGCAGGGGGAGTGGGAGAGGGAGAAGCAAGCTCCCCGCAGAGCAGGGAGCCCGATGCGGGACTCGATCCCAGGACCTTGGGATCATGACCTGAGCTGAAGGCAGTCGCTTAACCAACTGAGCCACCCAGGCGCCCCTCTTAATCAATTTTTAATGATGTCTTTTGAAATGCTAAGGTTTCTAATTTTGATGAAGTCCAGTTTATCAGTTTTTTTCCCTTATGGAATTATGATTTTTGTGAGGCCTAAGATTGAAAAGATCTATGTTTACTTCTAGAATCTTTTATAGTGTTAGGTTTTACATTAAGGTCAGTGATATGTTGAGTTAATTTTGTATATGGTGTGAGGTAAGGTCTAAGTGTATTATTTTGTGTATGGATGTTCAGTCATTCCAGCACCATTTTTTTTTTTTTTTAAGATTTTATTTATTTATTTGACAGAGAGACAGCGAGAGCAGGAACACAAGCAGGGGGAGTGGGAGAGGGAGAAGCAGGCTTCCTTCCGAGCAGGGAGCCCGATGTGGGACTCGATCCCAGGACCCTGGGATCATGACCTGAGCCGAAGGCAGACGCTTAATGACTGAGCCACCCAGGCGCCCATCCAGCACCATTTGTTGAAAACTGTTCTTTCCTCATTGAATTGTCTTGGCATCTTTGTTGAAAATCACTTGATCATAAATGTGTGGGTTTATTTCTGGACTCTTCCATTGATTTGTATGTTTATCCTTATGGTAATATTATATTATCTTGATTAATATAGCTTTATTGTAAATTTGAAATCAGGTAGTCTAATTCCCCCAACTTTGGTGGTGGTCTCCAAAATTGTTTGCCTGTTATAGGTCTTTTGCATTTTCATGTAAATTTTATGGTTAGCCCGCCAGTTTCTACAAAAAATGTATTGGGATTTTAACAGGGATTGTATTGAATCTGTAGGTCACTCTTGAGAGAATTGATACCTTACTATTTCTTTTAAAAATTTTATTAAGTAATCTCTACATCCCACGTGGGGCTCGAACTCATGACCCTGAGATCAAGAGTTGGCATGCTTTTCTGACTGAGCCAGCCAGGTGCCCCGATACCTTTCTATATCAATACATGAGATTACATTGAATCTGTAAATCAATCTTTTTTTTTAATTTAATTTTAATTTATTTGATAGAGGGAGAGAGCAAGCACAATGGGGGAGGGGGTGAGAGAGAAGGCTCCCTGCCATTGCGGGGCTCAATCCCAGGACCCTGAGATCATGACCTGAACCCAAGTCAGGTGCTTAACATACTAAGCCACCCAGGTGCCCCTTACTTTTAAGGTCTTTCTCAAATTGAATAGTTCACCTGCATGATTGGCAGCCTAGCAGAGATGAGTCTTTGACAACAAAATCATTTCATTTTCTCTGACTCAGGTGAGGGTTAAACAGAAAGATATATTACCTAAGAGAAGAAGGAAATGTGCACACAGCAAATAGCCATTTCTCATTTTGAGAAGTTTTACAATTTTCAAACAGAACAGCTCTGTGACACTTGGCAAATGACTTCTTGGGCTTTCAGTTGCTTGATCTAAGTGGGATAATAATTGTACCTACTTCATAGGGTTGTTGTGAAAATTAAATAAATTAATGTGTGTAAAGCACTTATACTGTAAGCACTTTATTCGATTTGTTAATTTTATTAACATTAAATAGGAGGAATTAAGCAGGAAGCTTAAGAAAGGAAAACTGCCTAACTGATCAGATCATCATAGTGTGAGTTAAATCTTGGGGGGGTTCTTAATCTTTTTTGGAGTTACAGATCCTTTTGGATATATCCTCACATTCTCAGAAGAAAGCATGCATGGATATAGATATACAAATTTGTATAATTTAAGGGGGAGGTTTTAGTGAAGCTTATTCTAAAAGTTTTGTAGAAGTTCATAGCCTCCAGAATAAGAAACTGTCTTCTGGGGCGCATGGCTGTCTTAGTTGGTAGAGCATGTGACTCTTGATCTCAGGGTGGTTAGTTCAAGCCCCACATTGGGTGTGGAGCCTACTTACTAAAAAAAAAAAAAAAAGAAAAAAAGAAAAGAAACTTTCTTCTAAAGATAGTGTACCATCTGAAGGAAACTGCCTTGGTTCCAGAAAGAGATGGAGGTTTTTATCTCCTCAAAACGGAGTCCTTGGGGCACCTGGGTGGCTCAGTCAGTTAAGCATCTGACTTTTGACTTAGGCTCAGGTCATGATCTCAGGGTTGTAGGATGGAGCTCCACATCCGGGCTCTGCACTGGGTGTGGAGCCTGCTTAAGATTCTCTCCCTCCCTCCGCCTGCCCCCTCTAAAACAAAACAAAACAAAACAAAACAAAACTTTGAAAAAAACCCTGAGTCCTTGAACGGAACAGTTTAAGTAAGAAGTAAACACAGCATCAGTGCTTTATTCTTTTAGGAAATCATTTGACAGATGATGTTCAAGGGAAGGTGCTCTTGTATGAGTATTAACAGATTTTGATAGATTGTGGGTAATGTGCATTTCAGAGTATATATTATGATTATACCCAAGAAAGCATGTTAAAATACGAGTGGGAGTGAGTTTCTTACAGGGATAACCCTAACTGCTCTAATTTATTTTAAAGTAAATTTTCACAAACTTCAGTACTTCAAATATAAATAATAAAGTACTTGTGGCAAACCTTATGTTGCAATATCTAGACTGAGAACTGTTACTCTAAGCTTCAGGATTTTTGCAGGTAAGCTAAGACACAGTTGAAGGAAATAATAGATCAGACTGAGCTTCTTGAAGATGGTGCCTATGATTTTCAACATTGTGTCCCCAGTAAACAGTGTGCAAAGTTTTTGATATCCTTATGTTTACACATTTGTTGGATTTGGTTTTTGTAAGGGTAATGAAGGTTGGGAATAAACCAGAGTGTAGATTTTTTTCCCCTGAAAGTAACTAATTTAAATCAGGAATTATTTTCCCTTTCTACTGTTGGCCTAACTTCCCTGCTTTTATTTTTCCTTTGTCTTTTTTTTTTTTTAATATTTTATTTATTTGACAGAGAGAAACACAGCGAGAGAGGGAACACAAGCAGGGGGAGCAGGAGAGGGAGAAGCAGGCTTCCCGCAGAGCAGGGAGCCCAATGTGGGGCTCGATCCCAGGACCCTGGGATCATGACCTGAGCCAAAGGCAGACGCTTAACGACTGAGCCACCCAGGCGCCCCACCTTTGTCTTTACCATATAACCCACGTACTATCCTCTTTAGTGACCCTTTACTCCTCCAACTAACCCTTGTTTAGCTTCTTCATGTTCTGGTTCATTGTTCCTGGGGCAGGAGGAACTGTTCGTGAGGAGTAGCTGGGCTCTGGCAACACTGCGTTAGCGGGTGACAAGTATCCTGAGATTCTGGGTATTTGCCAGTGCTGCCATTGGAAAATGATGCCGGGTGAAGAACTTAATGATCATTTCAAATTTTAAAAATTATTTTTAGGCTCTGCTTATCGCCAGAATTCTATATCGAATCTCTGTTTATGAGATCTATTTATATTCTTCCCAGTCCTAGTACTTTTGAATCCTAATCCAGTTCAGGGTAACTTTTAACCTACCTGTGTTAAGAGGCTATTGTCAAATGTAGGCCTTTTCTTTCAGGGTCTTTGGGAGAATAGTGATGGGTTGGCATTAATTTGAACTTAGGTTAAAATAGAATTCATTTAGTTTAAAATTACCATGATTGAGATTATAATTCTTTTCTAAAATTTTAAAAATATAACTAGGTTATCCTTTTGTTTACTAAAACATGTCAAAACACTTGTCCTTTTCAGTTTGAATCTGAATTTCTTCTATCATCATAGAACCTGTGCATTTCTAATCATAGGAGTCTTATTTCAAATATTTTTCCATATAAAAAATTGGTTTTTTGTTATAGAAAATGTGGAACATGAAGAAAAAGAAATAAAAATTTAGCCCTTTTCATTCCACTCTAACAAAGACACTGTTATTTTGACCTGTTTTCTTTCCAACTTTTTTCATATGCATATTTTGTTTTTGTTGTATTAATGATGGTATATATAGAATTTTGTAACCTACTTTCTGCCTTGACATGTGGAAGAAAATTTCCATGTTGTTAATCTCCATAACATTTTTGAAAGGTGCTTAATTTTCCACTGAGTAAACTGATGTAAACACCCCTCAGTCACCTCTATTTCTCTACTTAATATTATTATTTTGTTTATTATTATACCATGTAAAGTGCTTTGGCAGACTTTTTTGTAGATAAAATCCTTTGCGTATTTTTGGATTATTTTTTTAACTTTTTTTTTTTTTTTTTAAGATTTTATTTATTTGAGAGAGAGAGAGATAGCGAGAGCAGGAACACAAGGCAGCGGGAGTGGGAGAGGGAGAAGCAGGCTTCCCGCCAAGCAGGGCTCGATCCCAGGACCCCGGGATTATGACCTGAGCCAAAGGCAGACGCTTCACGTACTGAGCCACCCAGGCCCCCTGGATTATTTTTATAGGACAGATTTCCATGGGCAGGATCACTAGCTTAAAAGAAAGAAGCTTTTTGTGATTCTTGATCCATAAAGGTGAGTGCTCTAATGTCCAATTGGTGGGTCTGAAATTCTGGCACTGTTATTTTCTGCTTGTGGGACTTGGTATAAAAAAATTGAATCTCTCTGTATTAGTTTACTCACCTATAAAATGGGGAGGATGATAAAATCCCTGCCATAGGGTTATTGAGAGAATTCAAGAGGGTACATGTTCTGAAAACTTTGCAACAGTGTCTGTTACTCAGTAAGTTCCTACTAAATAACTATTTTTATTAAAATTTTAAAATGCTCCCCCAAAAGGGCTGTATCAGATTTTAATGTCACCAGCAGTGTGTGTTAGGACCAGTTTCACTGAACCTTGGTCATATATAGTACATTAAAAACCTTTATCTTCTTAGTTTAGTAATTGAAAACTATATATTTCAGTTTTAATTTTTTACTTATTTGATTAGTAGGAGTATTGAACATTCTTGAAATTCACTACTTATATTTCTTGAGAATTGCTCAGTCATGTTTTGTGCATAGTTTGTTGGAGGAGGAGAATTCTTAATGTTTTTCCTATTAATTTAAGCTCTTTATATAACATTTTAAGACATTGGATGTAAGTAGTTTGCCTCCTTTGGCTATATAGAAAATTACCTTTTGTGTAAGTTATTCAGTTTTATTCACCTCTTAGTAGAAGAGAATTAAGAAAAATCTTTGTAGATTAGGATAACAATGCCATTAGGATTTCTGTTTTTTTGGAAAGGTAGAACATTTCATTTAATGTCCTTTTTGTTCAATCCCATTCTCAATTAGTAGTGTACAACAGGAGAAACTCCTTTACGTTTTAATCATGGTATTGTTCCTTTTTTTTTTTTTTAATAACTTAAGACTAGTAATGAACCTTCTATCAGTGTATATATTGAGAAGTTAACTTATTTCAGTGTTAATGAAAAATAGTTAAATACTTCGAGAGTCACAAATAAACGTGTTACCTAGGGATGCCTGGGTGGCTCAGTTGGTTAAGCGTCTGCCTTCGGCTCAGGTCATGATCCCAGGGTCCTGGGATCGAGTCCCGCATCGGGCTCCCTGCACCGCAGGGAGCCTGCTTCTCCCTCTGCCTCTCTCTGTCTCTCATGAATAGATAAATAAAATCTTAAAAAAAAAAAAACACAAAAAAGTGTTACCTAAACTCATAGTGGTTCTATTTATTTACCACCACATATTTCCTTTCTTTAACTCTTACTGCTTTTATCGCTTAATATTTATAGTGGTAGCTATATGCTCCCACAAGGTACCTGACTGCACTGTGCTTATGTTTTTTGTAGCTTGCTTTTGCATGTGATATTTAGGATTGTGGGGGAAGTTGTGGGGGAAGTGAGGGGAACCATGGAGTGGATGAGGGGAAGTGATAAGTTAATTAAAGCCATGGTAGTTGATTAATCTTTCTGTTGCTGACAAGATTCCATTACACAGAGTAAGCCATTGTGTAGCATCTTAGTTTTTGCTTCAAGACCAAAATGATTAAGTGAAGGCAGTCTGTTAATTGATGATAATAAAAATGATTTCTCCAAATACAGCATTTTTGTTAAATCTTACTGAGTAGTTTTTACCCTTGGCAAATTTTTGTCTGTCGCATACATTTTCTAAAAGACTTTTGTAAAAGTTAATTTAATTAGAATAAAAATCTTGGAATTGAACTGGGTAGAATTTTATTCATGTTTGCAACCTATTATGTTACAGTGGAAATAAAAACTAGAAACTGTTTTGCACTGTGTCTTCTAAAACCATTTAAAATAATTTCACAGTTCATTATAGATTTATTGGAATTGTTTGACTTTGTTATAATAAAAGAATAGATTATTTTTCAGTGGTTTGTTTCTGACCAAAAAACTTGGGTTTCTGTGCAGTCTGTCCATCTGCACACACATATTGGTCAAGCAGTCAGCATCTTTATAGAAGGGCTGTTTTCTTGGTTACAGTTTAAATCTTAACTCCTTCACTTTCATTCTGAAGTTTAGCAGGATTACTATAACTTTAGATTTGAAGAATAGTACATGAAAGATGATGATCTATTATCTGAGTTGGTAATATTTTATAGGATACCAGATCTGAAAAAGGAGATTTCTTGACCTGGCCTTTGTGGAAACAAAGTCAAGAACTTGGATCCCATTTACCCTGCTACCCACCCCCCCCCATTGATAGTCTTTAAAATATTCTTTGGTAACCAATACCCCTGTTAAATCATCATTTAAGCTAGTTTATTAGAACAACAGAGGTAGACAACAGTTACATAATATTTCTATTTGTTCAGTGCCAGGAGTACAAAACACTTGGCCAGCTTTATAGAGGATTAGAAAGTTTGAGGAGGAAAAGTGGAATTGTTTGTTTATTGAGCAGGAGGGTAATTGTCCATAATTACAGATGCTTGTTTTGAGGTTTGGAAAGGGTGGTTAAAAAGAAACAAAACCATATATTTAAAAAAAAAGATAAACATCTATAAATAAAAAGAGGAAGAAAAAATTGACAAAAATGGTCGCACCATGTTAAGTAGGATTGTTTCAGGAAAAATTCTTGTTAAATGGGGAAAAAAGGATGTGGTTTTGGAGAGTGAGACCTGAGTAGGAAATTTTTGGTAGACATTGAAGACCGTTTTAGGTGGTTAATATTTCAATTTTGTCCTTCTTACTCCAGGGATATTAGATTAGAAAGGATTTGGAGACTTACTGGTAGGGTTAACGTAAGGTCTTAACCATTTTGATGCAAAATGATTCGAAAGGTGTTTGTTTCCCTTTGTTTTATATTCTTGGCTCCTAACAAAATTCATTAAATAGCATAAAACAATAACATGGACTTACTTGAAATTAAGCCTCAGAGGGGAGAGTTCCTGTAAACGGTTAGCAGAGAGTTAACTTTGAGGGCTTTCTGTTGGTTGTCTGTAGCAAGGTTCCCGATCTGGGCTTTGGAGAAATCCATCCCACCTTTTTGAGGCGCCCGCTACACACGGATCTACTTTCTCTAGACGTGCTTTTTCCTCCACCTACCTTCCCCCTCCTCTTTCTTGTAAGCTCCCTCAAGTGTGTCTGTATATGTGTTTGGTGGTGGGTGTGTGTGGCGGGAGATTCTCAGAGCCGTGGGAGAAGTTGCAAGGAAGAATCTTAATGCTCATTTGTTTTGTCTTGTATGGGTGCTGCCGTGGGATCAGGTTGGCAGGACTTGGTTGGGAGCCATGGAGCCTGCCTTTTTGAATCGAGCTGCCGGAGGTTGGATGGTGAGGCTGAAAGTGTTCCTATCAAGTGGCATTGGCTCTGGCAGGGTAATATGGCTGATCCAAGTCTTGGTAGCAAAATGTAAAATGACAATAAAAAGCCAGAACTCCAAATGCCCTAAAGGTGAAAAGTTTTCGTTTCTTTTCAGAGGATCATAGTTTTGCATCTAATTCCGGAGGGTGGCTTGGCTTGTTACCCTTAAAAATAAACAAAAAACTATTTTATTTCTCTGTTATGTATTAAAGCATTACCTGTGAAGGCAGTGGATATTGAGATGTGTGTTTTTGTCACGGAATCAAATTTAGGTTTGAAAATAAGGAGAGAACACAGTCTTAAAAGTTTTATATTCTGGATTTGGAAGTTAATTGATAGAGTAATGGTAATATCTTTGCCTCCTTGGTTCTCAAGATTTTTCACTTAGTTTCTTAAGTAGTAGTATTAGTTATTCTAGAATAATTCAGCATTTTGATTCCAGTTCTGTATAAATTGTGTGTATGTACCTAAGAATAGGTATATTTCTGTAAAATTTTTAAGGGGTAATACGGATTTAACACATTTTGAAATATTTATATAATTTGAAAACTCTGAAAACATTTTGATTGAAGTATTTCATTACAGGTTTGAGGATTTCCACCTATTTCTTCATGGGTGTTTAATTCCCAGTTAGAAAAGAAAAAAAGGAGAAGTACGACCTTTGGTTTCTTAACCAGCATTTTAATCTCTCTCTTCTGGTAATCCACTAGAATTTAATAAGAAATTTTAAAAAGCCCCAAACTATAATGTAGCTAAAGTGCTTTAGAGAACTTGTTTCAAGCTGAGAGAAAAAGTTTGATGAGTTAAATACAAGTTCTCTTTTTGTTAAGTAAGACTGTGATAGTAGAGGATTAACTGCATTGTGTGCACAACTAAACTATCACCTTACTTAATCTAAAATATTTAATATTTAAATGTATTTAATGTGTTTTAATATATTTAACCTCAGGTGGCATTAATTACATCTTTTTTTCTTATAGAACCTTGTAGTATATGTTAAGTGTGATGAACTACCTCTTCTAGAATAATTTTTATTATATAGTGAAGCAGCAGTATCTAATTCACAAGTAGAAATCTTTTTCTTTTTTTTTAATTAAAAAAATTAATAGGCTCCACATCCATAGTGCAGCCCAACACAATTGAGACCTGAGCTGAGATCAAGAAGAGTTGGAGGCCTAATGGACTGAGCCACCCATGCTCCGCCCCACCCCCCTGCCCCCTCTCCCCCACTTTTTTTTTTTTTTTAATGGCATCAAGTCTTGCCTGGCCACTTTTCTTTTCTTTCTTTTTTAAAAATATTTATTTATTTATTTGACAGAGACACAGCGAGAGAGGGAACACAAGCAGGGGAGTGGGAGAGGGAAAAGCAGGCTTCCTGTGGAGCAGGGAGCCCGGTGCGGGGCTCAATCCCAGAACTCTGGGATCATGACCTGAGCCGAAGGCAGACGCTTAACGACTGAGCCACCCAGGCGCCCCTCTTGGCCACTTTTCTAAAGGTTAAATAATAGTGAAGTATTTGTTTTAATTTTTGTAAGGACCATTGATTTGGAAACAGTGTATTCTAACAAGATAAGTTTGAATTTTAACTTTCTGATACTGTATAATTTAGAATAAACAGTTGCTGCTTCCAGTGTAAGGTGTCATACTTGTTAAAAAATTATTGTTCTACTTGTAGTTTTCTCATGCACATGTTTTTACCATTTAGACCTATGCAAAATGTAAAATAAAAGATTAATGTGATACAAGTGTGTTCTTTCTAAGCTACCCAATGCCTTATTAAAGAGCACTGAACCATTTTTTCTTTGATTCATTTTAATGACAATAAAAATGTAAATTCTCTAAAGTCTCAAAATATGCAATAGCTTCCTGTATTTTGGTTTGAGAGGAGTTTGGTAAATTACTTTTTAGTGTTTCTTAGTCTTATGTTGCATGGATAATGGAAAAGTGGGTCTGTGACTTGACTGAATTGTGATATGTGACATGTGCATTTTGTGGGCTGCCACGGACATTTGGCTCCTAATGGGGAAGTGGACCCTCATCTGTTCTTCTTGGGAACAATTCCACAAATGTATGGTTTAACTGGTATTGATGACACACTGCGATGTTAAAGAAAAATGTTGTCATCATATGAGGATTCATCACAATGTAATTTATATTTTGAGCAATAAATCCCAGTTTGTTTTTATTTGTTTTATGTAGAGGCAAAGCTTCTGTTTTTTGAGAATATTTTAAACACCACAAACCGTAATGCCGCAGGCCTCCCCTTCAGCTGCTTTACTCCCTACAAAAAGAATCCACCACCATCTCTATCAACAGAAAAAAAGTCAAAAACCTTTTTTTATCTGGGAAAACAAATGGCGTATTTAAGATTTTCCTATTGCCATTTTTGATACTTCACTTGAATCTTCCATGATAGGTTGAAATCGGGTATATTTCTCCTAGAATTTGGTCTTATTTTACAATATTTGGTCCTGCTACCAATCTATTCTGTAGTTTTGCATCTCCTTCTTTGTTTTAACTAAATTGTTTTGAATAGTAATAAATAAATTGCTCCTTTTTGCATCTTGTGTTATATATAAACTTTAAGAAATATCTTTCCTCTTCAAGTTCTAACACATTAAAAAATAAATAATGAAAAAATTTTATATTACTTAAAAATTTGTAAAAAGCACAAAGGAAAAGATGGTATGACAACTGAAGTAAATTTAGATTTGTTGAATTCAAAATACTGTTGCATATGCCACTTACAGCAATAAAATCTAAAGCAATCTAGAAAAAAGGTGTTAAAGACACATTTCCATATTTTTGGTAAAATAAGTACTAAAATTGAGAGACCACAGATATGGATGATTTGGCTTGGTTTGAAGTGCTGTGAATTAAATTTAAGTTACATTTTACTTAGATACGGAGTATTGGTCCAATAATTTTTATAATGGTAATATATACATTTTGTAATTTGACTTATTTTTCTATTATAAATACCTATAAAGATGATTGTAAAACTTCAGAAATTATTTAGCCTGGCACCTAGGAATATTAGGAAAAAGAGGAAATTTCATCCATTATATCATCGAGATAAATTAGGCAGGATGTGTGTGTTACACATTGTGTTTTTCATGAGATCAGTATTTCTTGAGGCTTTTTCTTAAATCCATTTAAAAATTTTACAAAGTAATATGTGTATAGTTGAAAGAAGTTAGATAGACCAGGGCACCTGGGTGGGCCTGGGTGGTGCAGTCGGGTGAGCGTCTGCCTTTGGCTCAGGTCACTGCTCTGCTCTGCTCAGTGGGCAGTCTGCTTCTTCCTCTCCCTCTGCCCCTCCCCCGCCTGTGCTTGCTGTCACTCACTCATTCTCTCTTTCAAATTAATAAGTAAATCTTCAAAAAAAGAAAAAAAAGTCAGGTGGACCAGAATGATTATAATAAAGGTCAACAACCTTTCTCATCCTTAGTAACACTCTCCAAAGGAAATTTTTAAATTGTTTCATTCTGTGATATTATTGTATCTAAATAAGCTTATTTTATGATTTATCAATTTCAGGTTGATTTTTGCTTTGATAACTGTGGATTTGGCTCCCTCATACTTTTTCCTCAATAGATACTCTGTTATCCTTAATTTATGTGATATAATAGACTTTTCTTCTTGTTAATATGGATTGTCTGTCTTGATTTCCCAAGTAGTAAAACGGAGGATATTAGCACTTCTACTTTTCACCTTTTTCTCCCCCTTTAAGCCCTTGCGTCTGTCATTTCTACTTTGGCGTTATCAAGGTTGAGAACATTTATACTCTGTCTTGTATTCCTTTATACTTTGCCAATGACTTGGTTTTAGTAGTTGAAAATCAATGAGTAGTGTCTACCTTGTTGCGGTGATACAGTATTATTCATAGCAGAGGCGAGGAGAATATGATTACATTTCCTGCATTGTTTCTTGGTTTTTAATTGGTAATTGCCTTTTTGTTGCCTGTCAGTTTTTTTTTCTGTGTTATCAGCTTTATAAGCCATTTGTATTTAATCACTGCTATTTTATGTATATGAGTACTTTCCCCCTGAGAAAAGGTTCTCCCAGTTCTTTTCATTTTTTGACTAGCTGTTACCTCCATGTGTTGCATACTGCTTCTAGTGTTGAACTTCGCTTCACTGCCTTTGCATTTTGGTGGTTCTGTTAACTGGACCTTTTTTCTTTCCTGAGTTACTTCCTTGTTTTAATGCAGTGCACCCCTCACATAAATTTCTTGGGAAGAATATGTGGGAGATAAGTTTTTTAATCCTGGCATATCTGAAAAAGTCTTCATTAGCCCTTATAGTTGACTGGGTATTATTTTGTTCAAGCCAAACTCAGTTGAAGATTATTTTCCTTCGGAGGTTTTGAAGACTGCTCAAAGGTATTCTAGTACCCATTGTTGTTGCTGAGGAGAAGTCTGATACGTTGTGATTCTTGTTCCTTTGTGAATAATGTTTTTGTCATCCTTCATGGAAGCTCTTTAGAGCCTTATTTTGTCCTTTTTATTTTTTTTATTTTTTTGTTTTTTAATTTATTTTTTTTTTTAAGATTTTTATTTATTTGACAGAGGAGAGACACAGCGAGAGAGGGAACACAAGCAGGGGGAGTGGGAGAGGGAGAAGCAGGCTTCCCGTGGAGCAGGGAGCCCGATGTGGGGCTTGATCCCAGGACCCTGGGACCATGACCTGAGCCGAAGGCAGACACTTAACGACTGAGCCACCCAGGCACCCCATTTTGTCCTTTTTAAATTGAAATTGCTCAAAGATGTCTGGATGTGGTTCTTTCGATTATTATTAAACTAATGACTGATGTTTTGTAGTTCTTGGAAATTCTCTTATTATTGCTTTAATTATCTCTCCATTCTCTCTTTCTGTTACTTCTTTTATTTTTAACTGATATTTTAAAATTCAGGTATAATTAACATACAGTGTTATATTAGTTTCAGGTATACAGTGTAATGATTTAACAATTCTGTGCATTACTCAGTGCTCATCATGATAAATGTACTCTTAATCCCTTTCACCTATTTTACTCATGCCTCCTTTCCCCAACCTGTCTCCCCTCTGGGAGTTTGTTCTCTGTATTTAAGAGTCTGTTTTGTTTCATTTTTTTTTTTGGTCTCCTTTTTTTATTTGTTTAGTTTCTTAAATTCCACATATGAGTGAAATCATAACGTATTTGTCTTTCCCTGACTTATTTCAGTTACTGTTATACCCCCAGATCCATCCGTGTTGCAAATGGCAAGATTTCATTCTTTTTTTTTTTTTATGGATGAGTAATATTCTCTTGTATATATATGCCACATCTTTTTTATCCATTCATCTATGGATGGATACTTGGGTTGCTTCTATGTCTTGGCTATCATAAATAATGCTGCAGTATAAGGGGTGCATGTATTTTTTCAAATTAGTGTTTTTGTTTTCTATGGATAAATATTCAGTAGTGAAATTATGGAATCTTATGCTAATTTTGTTTTTAATTTTTTTGAGGAACCTCCATACTATTTTCCACAGTGGATGCACCAGTTTGCATTCTTCCCAGCTGTGCATGAGGGTTCCTTTTTTCCCACATCCTCACCAACACTTGTTTCTTATATTTTTGATTTTAACCATTTTGATAGGTGTGGGGTGCTACTTCATTGCGGTTTTGATTTGCATTTCCCTGATGATGAGTGATGTTTAATATCTTTTCATGTGTCTATTGGTCTTCTGTATGTCTCCTTTGAAAAAATGTCTATTCGTATGTTCTGCCTGTTTTTAAATTGGATTTGTTATTATTATTATTACTTGGTCTTGAATTGTATAAGTTCTTTATATATTTTGGATATTAACCTATTATCAGATATATCACTTACAAATATCGTCTCCCATTTGATGGGTTGTCTTTTTGTTGTATTGGTGGTTTCCTTCACTGTGCAAAAGTTTTATATTCTGGTGTAGTCCCAGTAGTTTGTTTTGGTTTCCCTTGCTCCAGGAGATGTGTCTAGAAAAATTATTCTACAGCTAGTAAGTATCCAAGAGATTACTGCCTATGTTTTCTTCTAGGAATTTCATGGTTTCAGGTCTCACATTTAGGTCTCTATCCATTTTGAGTTTACTTTTGTTTATGGTATAAGAAAGTGGTCCAGTTTCATTCTTTTACATGTAGCTGTCCAGTTTTCCCAATAGCATTTGTTGAAAAGACTGTCTTTTTCCCATTGCATATTCTTGCCTCCTTTGTCATAGATTAATTGACTGTATAATCATGGGTTTATTTCTGGGCTCTCTATTCTGTTCCATTCATCAATGTGTCTGTTTTTATGCCAGTACCATACTGTTTTGATTACTACAGCTTTGTAGTATATCTTGAAATCTGGGATTGAGAAACCTCCAGTTTTGTTCTTTTTCAGTATTGCTTTGGCTCGTTGGGGTCTTTTGTGGTTCCATAGACATTTTAGGATTATTTGTTTTAGTTCTGTGAAAACTGCTTTTGATAGGGATTGCATTAAATCTATCGATTGCTTTGGGTAGTATGGACATTTTGACAATATTTGTTCTCCCAATCCATCAGCATAGAATCGATCTTTCCATTTGTGTCATCTTCAATTTCTTTCATCAGTGTTTTACAGCTTTTGGAGTACAGGTCTTTTACCTCCTTGGTTAAGTTTATTCCTAGGTATTTTGTTATTTTTGGTGCAATTGTAAATGAGATTCTTTTCTTAATTTCTCTTTCTGATGCTTCATTATTAGTATATAGACATGTAACAGATTCCTGTATATTGATTATGTATCCTGTGACTTTATGAATTCATTGATCAGTTCAAGTAGTTTTTTTGTGGAATCTTCAGGGTTTTCTATATGTAGTATCATGCTATGTGCAAGTAGTGAAAGTTCTTCCTTACCAATTTGGATACCTTTTATTTCTTTCTATAACTCCTTTTAGTTGGTTGTTGGACTTCCTGAAGTAACTCCTGCCCCCTTCCCCCTTCCTTTTGTCTTTTTGTTCTGTTCCTCTGGGTATTTCCTCTATTCTTAGACTCTCTAATTTTAGTTTGGCAGTTATATTTTAAATTTTCAAGAATTCTCTCTCTCTGCACCCCCACACCAGCAATTCTTTTCTCATTTTTTGGGTTCAGAATCTTCTTGAATCTCTTTGAAATGTTAATAAGAGTTTTCTTTAAGGTTGTCACCCTCCCCTTATCTGTTTTAGGGTAATGTTGTTGTTGTTGTTGTTGTTTATCTTGATCTCATTTATATGGTGGCTTTTTACCAAACAGTTGCTGATTCTTGGTATCACTCAGACTTTTTTTTTTTTTTAAAGATTTTATTTATTTATTTGAGAGAGAGAATGAGAGAGAGAGAGCACATGAGAGGGAGGAGGGTCAGAGGGAGAAGCAGACTCCCTGGTGAGCAGGGAGCCCAATGCGGGACTCGATCTTGGGACTCCAGGATCATGACCTGCGCCGAAGGCAGTCGCTTAAACAACTGAGCCACCCAGGCGCCCGGTATCACTCAGACTTAAGAGTTAGTGGAAGGGCTTGCTATGAGATCTTGGTGACAGTTAATGATGGGTAAGCTTTTTACTTTAGGGGTAAGCTGATAATTCTGCTTTTTTTTTTTTTTTTAAAGATTATTTGTTAGAGAGCACGAGGGGGGGGCGGTGGGCAGGCAGAGGGAGAAGTAGACTCCCCACTGAGTAGGCAGCCCAATGCAGGACTCAACCCCAGGGCCCTGGGATCATGACCTGAGCCAAAGGCGGATGCTTAGGCGACTGAGCCGCAGGTGTCCCACCGCTCTTGTATTCTGACGTTTAGGAGTCTGTTGTTTTATCCCAAAGTGCTGACCCCCACACTAGACCACTAGTTCCCTCTCCCCAGCCCATTGATTTCTTTTCTTTGGAAAAAAAAATTCTCCATTTAAAAAAAAATTTTTAAGCAACAATATTTCTTTCTTTTTTTTTTTTAAAGATTTTATTTATTTATTTGAGAGAGAATGAGAGACAGAGAGCTCGAAAGGGAAGAGGGCAGAGGGAGAAGCAGACCCCCTGCTGAGCAGGGAGCCCGATGCGGGACTCGATCCAGGGACTCCAGGATCATGACCTGAGCTGAAGGCAGTCGCTTAAGCAACTGAGCCACCCAGGCGCCCTAAGCAACAATATTTCTTAAAGTTTTTTAAGTTACTGTTTAAATAATCTTCTATTGAAGGGAGGTAAGTGTGTATGTTTGAACTGCTATTTGAACCAGAGATTCTCCTTCAGCTCTTAGACTGGACTAGAGCAAAAACTAATAAGATTCAGATACTTATTTATACAGTATTTCAGAATGTGCTAGGTTGTAGAAATGTAATAGAAACTCTAAGTTGTGTGTGGTGTTCTGGCTGTTTAGGAAAGAAAGTACCCACTGTGTGTGTTGGACTTTTTACAACAGTTGGAGGATTAGGAAAGGTGTCCCAAAAAACTTATGAATGTGATACACGCTGGTAAAAATATTTAAATAGCTCAGGAGAGCATGACTTAGGTGAAAGGCCCCTTCCTCTCTTCTTCAGCCCCAGTTTTCCGAAATAACTACTTTTAACTTACTTTGTGTCCTTGACTTTTGCTATGCATATATGTTTGTTTTTGTATATAATGTGCTCATATTCATTTTATACAGATGGATCACTTTGTGTATATTGCTTTGTGATTTGTTTTTGTCACTTACCAGTGTATCTTGGACATTTTTCTGTTTTAGCATATACATATCACTCTTTTTTTTTTCCCCCCAAAACTGCATAATATTCATGAGCCAATATGAGTAAAGTGCTTGCTTATGCCAAGGAGTATTCTGGATTCAGGGGTGAACAAGAGGGACCAAGCCCTTGCCTTCATGGACCAGTATTTCAATGGTGAGAGATACAAAATAAGTGCATTCCTTGTAACTAATTTCAGACAGTGGGAAATATTATAAAGAAAATAAATTATAGTCATGGTATGGACAGTATCTGCTGATGGCTCTGGGAGACAATGATGTATGTGGCTGGGATAGTTAGGAAGGTCTCTCTGAAGTGATGACATTGAAGTAGATCTGAATGATGAGGAGCCAGTTAAGAAAATTTAGGAAGAATATGGTTCATTGTGAAGGCTCTTCAACAAGAATGAGCGTGTCATACTCAAGGGACCATCCTGCCTCCTAAAATAAAAGGCTGGTGTTATTGGATAGTAAAGAGAACTTAGAGGAGATCCCATCTGATACGTAAGCAGGGGCCTGATCATACAGTGCTCTTCATGCCATGGTGAGGGACAGGGATTTTGTTCTCAGTGCAGTGGATGCCATTGGAGGGTTTATACTGACCAAATGCCCTCCAAAAATGAGGTCCCACAATAGAGAGGGTCTTTTCCCCAATAGCATGTGCAGGCCGGGCATGCATTTCTGAACGTGGACATGGTGGTTCTAATGGAATTGTTTCTTTACTAAGTCACTTAAGCACTTTGTTCACAGGATGAAAATCAGCACAGTCCTTTCCCTTTCAGTGTCCAGAAGTCAAAGCCTAGAGTCTCTGGCGGAAGTTTCCTCTAGCTGCTAGTCTCACAGCAGGTGGCCAGTCCTTCCAGCTTTAGGAAGCCCTTCCGCACTATTATGGTTATAGTGACAGTAAAAGCTATTGATTGTGTGACATGTGCCAGGCAGTGAGTGTCCTAAGTGCTTCACATGTGTAAGTGCCGTATTAATTTATGTAATCCTCACAACAATCTAAAAAGTAAATACTATTATTATCTTCATTTTTTTTTTAAGTTGAGAAAACTGAGACAAAGGACTTCCACCAATCTTTGATTGTCTTTTCATTTTATCTTTTTCTGTCAAAGGGTTTCCTTCTGGTAAGTTTGGCACAGTCATTTGAATATCTTTTGTTAGTTGTTATGAGTCAGAACGCAAACATAATATAAATGGCAGGGAAAAAAGGCACTGGTGGAGTAAATGTGTTGCTCAGTTTGGGAGAGTGCTCTGCTCATTGGCTGATACTATTGCAGAGATCTTGGTGGACAAAACCACCGGGGTTCAAACTCTAGTCTCCTAACTTAGTAGCTGCTTGAGTTGTGGCTGGTCCTTGATCTTTCTGTAGCTGTTTCATCAGCTTTAAAATGGGATAACAGTAGTGCCTATCTTGTAGGGTGGTTGTGAGCAATAAGTAATGCATGTAAAGGTGGATAGCATGAGACTGAGTTTAGAGGAAATACTGCATCAGTTAACTATTGTTTTTACACTGTTGGCTAAGAGCACTCAAAGTATGGGGAAAAATACAGGCAATGGAATATCACACTCTTTCAAGTTATATTTGTATATAAAATTTTAAAAGTACTAAATTTAGTGTTTTAGTGAGTCATGTTGAATGGGATATGTATGTATTAAGCTTTTATGTTTTTGCTGCATGACATTATTTTGCGGTTTAAATTGCATGTCTTATGAATGAATTAAATTGAATATATTTGTCACTAGCATTTCTTCTTTTGCAACTGTCCACCTGTATTCTGTATCAGTACCTTTTGGCTTCAAATAACAAAAATCTTAATTTAAAATGCCTTAAACAGTGAGTAAAATTTTATCTCACGTGACCAGAAGTCCAGATGTAATTAAGTACTCAGTGAAATTTTCAAGGACCCAGATGCTTTCCCTTTTCCTGTTTTTTAATCTTCAGCTTGTTATTGATGGTTGATCGATTAAGTCACTTAAATCATTATTCAGTACCTACAGGGTACCAGGCAGTAGTTTAAAGTATGGGAGGTATACTTATGATGAGCACTGAGCAATGTATGGAATGGTTGAATCACTATATTGTATACTTGACACTTATATAATACTGTATGTTAACTATACTGGAATTAAAATAAAAAACTTAATAAAAAGTAAAGTATGGGAAGTATAGCAGTGAACAAACAGACCCCTCAGGGAGCTTATGTTTTGGTGGGGGCAAAGAAGGGATACACAAGTAGGTAAAATAAATCGTTTTTAAGAAGATATTAAGTGTTAAGGAGAAAAACAAAGTCAAAAAATAAAGTAATAAAAATAAAGTAA
This sequence comes from Mirounga angustirostris, assembly GCF_029215605.1. Taxonomy (NCBI): domain Eukaryota; kingdom Metazoa; phylum Chordata; class Mammalia; order Carnivora; family Phocidae; genus Mirounga; species Mirounga angustirostris. Next base: position 5,068,751 of record NW_026991720.1, read on the forward strand.
ATAAAGTAATAAACAGACCAGGCTGAATTGGGTTATTTTAAGTGGAGTGATCAGGGAGGGCTTCAGTGAGGTGATGTGAGTCTAGTCTTATAGGTAGTCAGAGTGCAGGGGCAGGGGTGTGGGGGAAGAGCATGTCAGAGGGAATGATGTGTGCACAGGCCCTGAGGCAGGAGTGTGCTGGCCTGTTCAAAGAACTGACAGGAGAGCCAGGGGCAGAGCTGAGCACTGGAGGGAGAGAGAAGCAGTGAGTCAGAGCATGCGAGGCCTTGTAGACCATTGTGAGATCTTTTTGGCTTTTATTCTGCCTGAGATAAGATACCCTTGGGGGTTTGGGGCAGAGCACTGACCTTATCTGACTGTGACTCTAGGAGGTTCATGCTGGCTGCTGTGTTGAGAAGAGAATGAAGGGGATAAAGGTTGAAGCAGGAATGGCAGTCACAAGAGCATTGCAAGCAGACAGGTGAGAGATGATTTGGAAAACGATAGGAGACAGAGAAGTAATTCTGTATGTTTTGAAGGTCGAGCTGAAAGGATCTGTTGAGGAGTTAGAGGTGAGAAGTAGAGAGGAGTCATAGTTCACATATCCAGTAGTCCCCATGACCACAGCCCGTGCAAACGAAGTCTGTTTGTTCATGCACTACTCTTTTATTTACAACAAAAACCTACCTGGAAGCCCTCAGCAGATTTTTCCTCAGATCCTATGGCTGTGGTTGGTCATGTACCCACGTCAAAGGTATGCATGAGTCCAGGAAAGCAAAAACCTTTTCCTTTCAAGGCCTTATGATGGGCAATGGACTCTGACAGCAAGAACAGTTGTGAGGGGGGTGACTGTTGGTTGTGTAGCCAACAGTGACTTCTGTATGTCATTGCCCATTTTCTGTTGTGTTGGTCATCTTTTTTTTTTTTTTAAGTGACTTGTAATGCTCTTTGGGTGTTAAGAAAATAAACGCTTATTGCAGTAGATTCTAAGTATTTCTAAACCATATATTTTAATGAGTTTTTTACTCTGAGACCAGTTTTCTAATTTTGAAATAAATGAATCCTTTCAAAGTTACGAATAGGGACAGGTGAATGTAGAGTCTGATGCATAATTTATAGTTTTTCCTACTAAGGGTTTGTCATTTTAATCCAAATGCTGGCTAGTCATTCATTATAAAGCTATTGTGGTGGTATTATAAGGGGCAGCAGTGGAGTGGATGGGAAAACCCTAAGTGCCTTGATTCCTCTGTACCCCCTAGATCTCTCTGTTGTTACTGCTTCCTGCCACTGAAGATGTGCACTTTCATCCAAGGCAAGTTCTTCAGTAGGGTTTGCTTTTCAGTTTCTTGCTTGTCTCTTCAGTAGTCCTTACCTATTGACTCTACTCCTGATCCCCTTTTCTCTCTTTACCAGCAAGGCTGATAACTGGGTTATTTATAACAAGATATTTTTGTTTTACTGTATGATTAATTGTTCATCCTTCAATTTCAAGATGGGAGGTGGTATAGCTTTAAACTTGTGTGTTCTTTCTCATCAGATCTGGCAGAGTTTTTGAGCTTTAACTCCGCTACTTATTAGCTTGTGACCCAGACCAGTTCATTCATTGCACAGCTCCACTCATGTTGTGCTGGGGATGCCATTCATATGAAATACAATGCAAATGCTGCTTCTTGGAGTTACAATTTGGTACTTCTGATTGACTTTAGGCAAGTTAATTAAACCACGAGCTTTCAGTGAGATAATGTGTGCTGAATGCTAAACACTGTGCCTTTAAGACACTTAAGGGGAAGTGCTCCTTTTTGCTTTTTTTTTTTTTTTTAAAGATTTTTATTTATTTATTTGAGACAGAGCACATGAGAGGGGGGAGGGTCAGAGGGAGAAGCAGGCTCCCTGCCGAGCAGGGAGCCCGATGGGGGACTCGATCCAGGGACTCCCGGATCATGACCTGAGCCGAAGGCAGTCGCTTAACCAACTGAGTCACCCAGGCGCCCTCCTTTTGGCTTTTGACTAAGGGTTGATTACCAGTAACTACCTAGGTGAGTTATAAGTGGGGGGGGGGGGGGGGGGAAGTAGAGTCATTTGAAGTAGCTGTGAGCTGTTATAGGAGATATTTTTAATTTTTAATTTAATTTATTTTTTTAAAAGATTATTTGAGAGAGAGAGAGGGAAGGAGAGTACAGAGAGAAAATGAGAGGGAGAAGCAGACTCCCTGCTGAGCAGAGAGCCCGATGCGCAGGGCTCGATCCCAGGACCCTGGGATCATGACCTGAGCCGAAGGCAGACGCCTAACGACTGAGCCACCCAGGCGCCCAGGAGATACTTTTTAAAAAGCTGTATTTTCCCCCTTCTAACTATATATCACTTCATTGTTCAAGACAAAATTGTGAGTATATGAATTTGAGCCATTTCCACAGTTACGCAGGTGTTCTGAGACCTTCCCAATTTTCCATCATATTGAAGATAGACAGGGCTGTGGGAGCACAGATGGGTGAGATACATCTACATCTTTTGCATATGGTAATTTAGGCACAGCTGAAAGAGAATTCAGTGCAGGCCAGTAAAAATATATTTAGTTCTTTGTTTTCAGAGTGTTCACTTTAATATACTTTTGGTAGGATATTAGAATAATTTCTAAATTCCAAGTTCTGTACTTAAAACAACAGATTCTCTGAGGAAGTCACCTGGTTTACTTTCTACCATAATGTGAATAGTTACCACACTGTTAAAGCAGTTGTTGGGTGTCTAGTGTGTTAGGGCTCAAAAATAAATACACATTCACTTACATCTTTTTCGTGAGGAATATTTTTTACTGGAAGATTTAAGTGTAGATTTACAAGGAAAAAATCAGTTTAGTATGTATTATATACAGTGTATTCTATCTGATCAAGATTTGCCCAGAGGAATGTTTTTCCAGAAGGTACAGAGGGGAGTGTAATGATAAACAATATCATTTTCTTTAATGAAGTTATATCTTAGGGGAAGAGAAAGGTACCTGCATTATTCCTTATATTAGCCCTATATTATGATTTGACTTATAAACTCATAGCTGTAGATTTATAGGGTTGTTACTAACTGCCTCTCACTATGCACACAACTGGAAAGGCTACATGGTAAGTGAATGGATATTTGCTGAGAAGGGTAGGAATTATGTGTTCGTGGGTGCCCAGACAGAAGGAACAACTTAAGGATAGGTGGCATAGAAGTGGGAAATTGCTAGGCCTATTTGTAGTGTTTAGTGTTGATAAAAATACAATACACTCTATGTCACAGTTCCCAAATGGAACTTAACCATAACTAATGATATAATTGTGGCTTTAAAGCAGTTGTTTCCAAGCTTATATTTGAATAATTCCCCCATTATTAAAAATTTGAATCCATAAACCCAGCATTTATATCTTTTTTTTTTTTTTTTTTTTTAGTAGGTTCCACACCCAACATGGGGCTTAAACTCATGACCCTGAGATCAAGAGTTGCACGCTCCACTGAATGAGCCAGCCAGGCACCCCATTTTTCTTTTTGAAATAAGTTGTATACATGTATTATAAACAGTCCATACATTAAGTAGTAGAGTTAAATTTTATATTCCTTATTATTATTAGTCTTAAGTTCTAGCATTTTCAGGCCTGTGATTAGGACATGTGTTTTGTGTGCATTTCACTTTGGAGACCATTATTCTAAAAGACTATGTTATAAAGAAGCTTCAGTGTTAAGTAGTTAAGTAGGTTTGAGTGTTAAGTAGTATGTCTTTTTTTTTTTAAAGATTTTATTTGAGAGCGAGAATGAGAGACAGCATGAGAGGGGGGAGGGTCAGAGGGAGAAGCAGACTCCCTGCCAAGCAGGGAGCCCGATGTGGGACTCGATCCCGGGACTCCAGGATCATGACCTGAGCCGAAGGCAGTCGCTTAACCAACTGAGCCACCCAGGCGCCCCCTTAAGTAGTATGTCTTGTAGAAGAACGGAATAGAGTGATAGGTGAGTGGAATCTTTGAATACTGCTGAGGCCATTGGAGAAATCTCAACACTAATGAAATAGAAAGTTTGAGTTCTGGGTCTGCTTGTCTAGAAGGTTGTAAATGAATATTCGTATTTGATGAACGTTTATTTAGTGTGCACTGTGTGTCAGGCACTCTTCTAAGCACTTTCATGTATATTACTTAATCCATAACCGTTTACTATGAGGAATCCAGTTTGTTAATTTATGTAGGTGAAAAAGCCAGAACTTTTTCAGGTTTCTAACTCAAAGGTCTCTGTTTTCCCTTTTATGTTACAGCTCTTTAGAGGAACTTTAAAACCTAGTTACAGAGGTAGGAAAAACACACATGCAACAGAATGTTAGGGAGGAGATTCTAAGTCCTTGAGAATAGTGACTATGTTTCTTGAGTCATGGCTCTGTCTTACATACCTGGCAAAGTGCATAGAGCAGGTGTTTAATAAATATTTGTTAAGCATTCAAGGGCTCTTAGTATCAAGCAGCATGGGAGTTTAAGACCTAGAGACTTGGGTTTGAGTCTTAGCTCTTCAACTTCCTAACTGTATGACCCTGGCCAGTGACTTAATCTCTCTGTGCCCGAGTTTCCTTACCTAAAAAATGGGGGAATTTTCATCTCTGCTGCTCTGTCTGGGTTGTTATGTGAATTAAGTGATAATGTATGTAAGAGGCCTAACTCACAAGATCTAATACGTGGTGCCTAGTTGCTACAGTGACTATTTACCGCAGTACAAGAAGGATTCAGTCATGCGGCTGTTCTATACTTTATAACTGTTGGTTCTCTCATCTCCAGGGATGTATGTATGTGTGTATGTTTGTTTATTAGAGATTTTATTTATTTGAGGGAGAGAGCACGAGCAGGAGGGGTAGAGGGAGAGGGAAAAGCAGACTCCCTGCTGAGCAGGGAGCCCAATGCGGGAGCTCAGTCCCAGGACCCCCGAGATCATGACCTGAGCCAAACGCAGATGCTTAACTGACTGAGCCATCCAGGCACCTCCAGGGATATGTTTACAGTAGTGCTCTTCTCCAGTGTCTACCTCACCAGTTCCTTTGTGGAGCTGGTAAAAATTAGAAAATACCTTATTTTAACAACATTATATATTATTTTGTTTCAAATGAAAAATAGTAAGATAAAAATGTGGCTTTTGTGGTCAGAGTATGGTCAACTCTGATGTCTAGGATATTCAGTTATGCCATTTAATTTGATAACATTTTGTTAGGTTTTTAGTTTTTACTATTCTTTTTTTTTTTTAAATATTTATCTGATAGAGAGACAGCGAGAGAGGGAACACAAGCAGGGGGAGTAGGAGAGGGAGAAGCAGGCTTTCCGCTGAGCAGGGATCGGGCGATGCGGGGCTTGATCCCAGGATCCCAGGATCATGACCTGAGCCGAAGGCAGACGCTTAACGACAATTCCCCTATTTTTTAATATTCTTTAAAGATTTATTTATTTTAGAGAGCACGTGCATACAAGTGGGGGGAGGGGCAGAGGGAGAGGAATAGTCTCAAGCAGACTCCGCACTGAGCTTGGAGCCCAAAGTGGGGCACAATCTCACCACCCTGAGATCATGACCTGAGCTGAAACCAGGAGTCGGATGCTTAGCCAGCTGTGCCACCCAGGTGCACCTTGTTAGGTTTTTAAATACAAAGCAACATAAAGAAGAAGGTGAAAATGTCCATAATCCCACTGCTCATTCACATATTCTTGTTGGCTTAGAAAAAATTCCATGTACTTGATGAGGAAATTAATTAAAAATTTTTTAGAGGAAATCTAAGTATTATAAACCAGAAGCCCCCTCTGTTATTGAGCTCGGGCTGTCATGACAAAGTATCACAGGCTGGGTGGCTTCAGCAGCAGAACCTACTTTCTCACGGGTCCGAGGGCCGGAAGTCCAAGAGGAAGGTGCCGGCAGGTTTAGTTTCTCCCCAGGCCTCTCTCTTTGGCTTGCAGATGGCTGCCTTCTCTCTGTGTCCTCACATGGCCCTCCCTCCGTCTGTGCCTGTGTCCTAATCTTCTAAGTTAGGTTTAACATAACCCCTGTCATTTGGGGTTATGGCCCAACCTAATAACCCCATTTTAACTAATTACCTCTTAAAAAGGCCCCATCTCCAAATACAGTTACATTCTGGGGCTTTGGGGTTAAGACTTAAACATAAGAATTTGGAGGAGGGGGGCAATTCAGCCTATAACACTGCCCTACTCCAAAACCACTAGCAACTTTTATTTATATATTTCCAGAAAAGTCTCCTGTCCTTGTATCTGTGGGCATATGAATTTATATGATTATGGGTAATTAGTTTCTTTGAACTCAGTGTGAGCAGTACACATAGCAGCAAAGAATTACTGTCGGGTTGTATTAGGTTGGGGAAGTGAACTTGTTATATGGGACCAGACATGATCTATTTATGGGGGGTGTGTTTGTGAAGCATCTATGTGTTTGTATATGTCTGTGTACATCCCAGTATATTAAAGCCTCTTCAATATAAATTGATTTTGTATTTGTCTTAAGTGCTTGATGCACTAAAACCTTTTATGCGTGTATGTCAGCCTGTGAGTTTATTTACGTGGTACTTCTTGAGTATCGACTCCTTTGTGAGGTGCTACAAATGCCAGGTGTTGGAAGCATACGTGGTCCCTGACTTGGGTGGTTTGACTTACGAGGGTTCCATTTACAGTGGTTCCACGTAGGATTTCGTAACTTCACAGAGGTGCAAAAGTAGTATGCATTCAGTAGAAACCACACTTTGAATTTGGAATTTGGATCTTTTCCCAGGCTGCTGGTACGTGGTGTGATTCTGTGTGGTGATGCTGGGCGGCAGCAGCAGCCGCAGAACCCCGATCAGCCACGTGATCAGGAGGGTGAATAACCCGTACGCTGACATCCATCCTGTACCCGTAACACCATTCTGCTTTTCACTTGCTGTACAGTATTTAATAAGTTACATGAGATATTCCGACACTTTATTGTAAAACAGGCTTGGTATTAGATGATTTTGCGCAACTGTAAGCTAATTTAAGTGTTTGTGTTTAAGGTAGGTCAGGCTAAGCTGTGATGTTTGGTAGGTCTGTGGTATTAAATGCATTTTTTACTTAAAATACTTTCAACTCATGATGCGTTTATCAGGTTAAGATTTGTATGCAGAATAAGATGAGACCCCTGCCCATAAATTCTAAATGAAGGGCAGGAGTAGAGGTCCATTTGGAGAGGAGTCTGCGTACTGCACTGACGCCCCCTGAGGCTTACACGAAGTTTTCCTGGGAGAGGTAACGCTTCACCTGAAGCTTGTGAGGACTGCCCCAAATGTATTTTAGGCAGAGGGAATAATAGCACATGTAAAGGCACAGAGGTTTGTTTTTTTTTTTTTTTTTTAAAGATTTTATTTATTTATTTGAGACAGAGAGAATGAGAGACAGAGAGCATGAGAGGGAGGAGGGTCAGAGGGAGAAGCAGACTCCCCGCTGAGCAGGGAGCCCGATGCGGGACTCGATCCAGGGACTCCAGGATCATGACCTGAGCCAAAGGCAGTCGCTCAACCAACTGAGCCACACAGGCGCCCCAAGGCACAGAGTTTTGAGGGGGATGATAAAAGGTGGAATATGATGAAAGTAGAACATGTAGGGAAGTGACGGCAACTGAGGCTGAGTGTGTCGGCCAAGGTGGCATCGCGGAGGGTTTTTTATGTTGTCGTAAGAGGTTTATATTTCTGTCTCTAAGGCTCGGAGTATGTGACCATTGAAAGACGAAGAAAGGAGAGTGCCAGCATATTTGCATTTTCAAAATATCTGTCTAGCATTAGTATGGGGATAAACGGAGGGAGATTGGAAGTAGTTGGTGTTGGCAGGTGTGAGAGGAATGAGTACCTGAAGTAGCTTTGTGGATGAGGGAGAGGCAACAGATTGAAAAGAGGTTTTAGAGGGAGGATTAATAGGAGGTATTTAGGAAGAGGAGGACACCACAATGATTTAAGTTTCTAGGTGGATGGAACAAATTGGGTAGATGCTAGATGATGACGATTCAGTTTGGGATTTGCTGGAGTTACGGTGCGTGTATTACATTCACGTGAAGATGGTCACTGGGTGTTTGGATATGTGGCTGGTGGGTGTGAACTGGAGAGCCAGGAGTCCATGTAAAGGTGGATGTTGAGGAGAGAGGAGAGAGATTTGGAACTGTATTTCACGGGTGGTCAGAAGGAAACATTGTAGAGGCTGTGAGGGAACAGCCAGACAAGCCAGGAGATTGTGTGTAATGTACAGTGTCAGTTGTTCTAGAGATAAGTGTGGGGGAAGGTAAGGACAACTCCTTGAGGGTCTGATAGATCTGACAGTCTGTCTAATATCCATGAAATAGTGGGTTTGTTAACCAGACTGCAGGAGTTTTGGTGGTAAATTAAAGAGGAAGTATAGGCATAAATGATGAGACTTTCTAAAGAACCTTGGCTCTGAATGTAAAGTATATGGTGTCTAGAGAAGCAGGAACAAGTTCAGGAATTAATAGACATTTAGCGGTAGGTAAGGCTGTGGCTCATTTCTAGATTTAGGAGATGGGACAGTGGTGGGGAGAGGCTAAAGACACACATGTAGAGCTCTCTCCTTTTCTCTGTCATTGTGGTGTGTGCTTTTGACTGTTCCTGGCCATGTCTTCTCACAAGACTTTCAGGACCGGCCAAGAAACAAAAGCAGAATCATCCCATTGCCCAGTGGATTCAGATGAAAACTGGTAATAAAATCAGGTACCACTCCAAGAGGAGGCATTGGAGAAGAACCAAGCTGGGTCTGAAAGGAATGGCACATGAGATGGCACACATACTTAGGCTATGTGAAGGTCAAACATCACTACCACCTGAACAATACACACGTTTTATTGGGGAAATGATTTTTCTCTGTTACTGTTCTTCTGCACCAGTAGGTTGGTCCAGTAATAAGTATGTGAGACCTTTTGTTTGGGGGGAAAAAGAAAAGACAAACATATAATTTATACTATTTTGCAGATTCATCTTTTCATAGTGTGGCTTTATTTTTAGTCAACTTTGATTTAGAATTTTCAAACTATCAGGAAGTTTCTCATACTTAAATAAATGGGTTAAAAAGACACTTTAAAGCCAAATAAAATTTATTTTGAATGCTTGCTATTTTTGGATTATTTTTGCCATAATCTCTCCCTCCCCAGTTCCATTAACACAGATAATAATAATTTGTTCCCTGTCTCACTATTGTACAGTTGCATAAAATTCTAGATTAAGGAACATTTATCTAAACACATTTTAATTACAATAATAATAAACCCTGGGCTCTACACAAATACTGTTTTGATGAATGTGATATAATTTTACATTAATCTATAACAGTGCTTAGGACGCAGGTCCTTGAAAAATGAGATTTGATTCTGAATCGCTCTTTTCTCTTTGAAGGGTCTGAAACATTTGAAGAAAGCCTAAAGACTAAAATAGTCTCCAGACATCTAGTTTGGACCCCAAAAGAGAACTGTTTTTAAAATTCTAATATATTGTTTGTCCTGATATAATCCCAGATATTCTTCAGGTTAGAACAAAATTTCATTAAAAGAAATGTGCTTGGTTAACTGTTGTCAAAATCCCCTGATTAGAATATACTTAGAGTGTGTGTGTGTGTGTGTGTGTGTACTTAAGTGTTTTATAATAGATTTACTTGGGGCGCCTGGCTGGCTCAGTTTGTAGTACATGCGACTCCTGATCTCTGGGTCATGAGTTCAAGCCCCACATTGGGCATAGAGCTTACTTAAAAAAAATTAGATTTACTTGTAGATGTCTACATATATATCTCCATATAAGTGCAGCTGATCAAATGATATATTCATTATGAAGGGCTACAGTTTTTTCCTAACTATTAAAATGTTTTAAAATAGATTTACTTATAGATGTGTCAACATATGTATTCATATAGATGAGTGAAATTGATAAAATGATATATTCATTATAAAGGGCTATAATTTTTTTTCTCCCAACCTATGTGTTTCCCTTCATATCATGGTAATTTGGGATTTTGGGAATTTGATAACTTTACATTACTGTAAATCATAGATATATCTTTTAAAAAGTATTTCTTATTCTAAAAGTATATGTGTTCATCATAAATTCAGACTCTAACTAAAGGTATAAATCATGGGCTTAGTTCTACTCCCTCCCCAGCGGTAATTACTGGAAACTTTCTTATATTTCTTTCCAGATACTTTTCAATTGTAGATAAGAGATGTATGTCCATAGAAAAGAAAAAAACAGATGTAGATGGAATTATGCTGTAAACACTGTTACATAATTTCTTTTGCTTAATAGTATATCTTGTACATCTTTTGTAGGTGCATCTTGATTAATGATGTAAATCCAGTTCAGTGATGATTGAAATAAAATGATTTTTCCATTTATTAAATCCTATTTAAAAATTACTAAGGTTATAAAATCATGTTACATAATTCTCAATAAATAGGGATGGCTCAGGTAAAATCAAGTGGGAAAAGTTGGATTAAAATATTAAAACTTGGGGGCGCCTGGGTGGCTCAGTTGGTTGGGCGACTGCCTTCAGCTCAGATCATGATCCTGGAGTCCCGGGATCGAGTCCCGCATCGGGCTCCCTGCTCGGCGGGGAGTCTGCTTCTCCCTCTCCCACTCCCCGTTTGTGTTCCCTCTCTTGCTGTGTCTTTCTCTGTCAAATAAATAAATGGAATCTTTAAAAAAAAAAAAATTAAAACTTGGGGCACCTGGGTGGCTCAGTTGGTTAGGCGGCGGCCTTCAGCTCAGGTCATGATCTCATGGGTCCTGGGATCAAGTCCACACTGGGCTTCTTACTCGGTGGGGGTCTGCTTTTCTTTTCTCTCTCTGCCTTGCTCCCCACCCCACTCATGCTCACGCTCTCTCTCTCTCAAATAAATAAAATCTTTTAAAAAATAAAAATAAATAAAATACTAAAAATGGGCTATTTGTTGGGGCGCCTGGGTGGCTCATTTGGTTAAGCGGCTGCCTTCAGCTCAGGTCATGATCCTGGGGTCCTGAGATTGAGCCCCATGTCGGGCTCCCTATTCATCAGGGAGTCTGCTTCTCCCTCTGCCTGCCTCTCTGCTTACTTGTGCTCTCCCTCTCTCTCTCTGTCAAATAAAATAAATAAAATCTTTTAAAAAAGGGGGGGGCTATTTGCAAGGATAAGGAAGCGTGGTCTCTTTAATGTACATGGTTTTTTTTTTTTTTGGTATATGGTGTTTTTAAAATATCTTATTCCGATGTGTTTCTTGTTTGTTGTAAAGTCTTTCTGCTTTAAGATAACTACACTGTCCTGTAGTTACTCTTTTTTTAAATTTTTTTTTTTTTAAGGTTTTTACTTATTTATCTGAGAGAGAGAATGGGAGACAGAGAGCATGAGAGGGGGAGGGTCAGAGGGAGAAGCAGACTCCCTACCGAGCAGTGAGCCCGATGCGGGACTCGATCCCGGGACTCCAGGATCATGACCTGAGCCGAAGGCAGTCGCTTAACCGACTGAGCCACCCAGGCGCCCCCTGTAGTTACTCTTCTGAGAGATTAAAGTGAGTGTTTTAGGAATGCATAACAAAATTTTTTTTTTTTTAAAGATTTTTTTTTTATTTTTATTTATTTGAGACAGAGAGAATGAGAGACAGAGAGCATGAGAGGGAGGAGGGTCAGAGGGAGAAGCAGACTCCCTGCTGAGCAGGGAGCCTGATGCGGGACTCGATCCCGGGACTCCAGGATCATGACCTGAGCCGAAGGCAGTCGCTTAACCAACTGAGCCACCCAGGCGCCCAGGAATGCATAACAAAATTATATATTAAACATATCTATTGTAAAATAGAAATCCTGGTGCCACTTACTGGTCTTATGACATTTAAGAGCCTGGGGTCTGTATTAAGCCATTGCTGATTCAAATCCTGGATGCACCACTTAATAATTGTGTGACCATGGCCCTTTTTAAGCTTCAGTTTTCCTGTCTGTAAAATGAGGAGTAATAATTGTTGTGATGGGTCTATAAAAAGTATGTTAATTGAAGTTATGTCAGCTGCTATAACAGATAAACCCTGAAATCTCAGGGGTTTAGGACAGTAACAGTTTATTCTACTGGGACTGTACGCTAATCTGTTCTCTGCTGTCTTCAACACTTGACTTCCAGGATTGCCTTGGGCATTGATACCCACCTGGTGGATGGGGGAAATATGGGGTGTGGGAGATTTGGGGGCAGGGCCTGGGAACGATGAGGAGGTATCCAGTCACTTTGCCTACACTTCATTGTTTGGAAGTCATACACATAGAAGGGAAGTTGGGAAATGTAGTCTAGCCACATGTCCTGCAGGAAAGGGAAATGTGTTTGGTGACTAGCCAGCCAATCTGCAGTGAGTACTCAGTCTAGGAGATGGTTGTGAGGTTGTTCTTGAGCAAGTCACTTTTTACCTCTTGGGGGTCTGTGTTTCCATCTGTACAGTGGGGAGGGTGGTGACAAGGCAGGGGACAGTTAACATGTATCACGAGCTTCTGTGAAATACTGTTTTAGGACAACTGTATTAATTCATTTAATTCTACAGAAGTCCTCAGAAGTAAAGACTATTATTGTCCATTTTTAAAATCTTTTTTTTTTTTTTTGAGATTTTATTTATTTATTTGACAGAGCAAGAGAGCACAGGCACAGGGAGCGACAGGCAGAGGAGAGGGACAAGCAGACTCCCCGCTGAGCAGGGAGCCCAATGCGGGGCTCCATCGCAGGACCCTGGGATCATGACCTGAGCTGAAGGCAGACGCTCAACCAGCTGAGCCACGCAGGCGCCCCTAAAATCTTTTATTAACTTCTGAGGAAACAGAGGCACAGAGTGAGTTGTAGAGTTAGGATTTGAACTCAGGCAGTGTTCACTGCAGGGTCTGTGCTTTTAATGCTCTGCTGAAAGTCTTGTGCACACACGCTTCAGTTAACCTGCACTCTACTGTGTCCCCAATGTTTCTTATCTTGGTGTCTTTTCTTTAGCAAAGGTATTTGTGCTAAAATAATTTCTTTCAAATTGCTGTCACCTCCATCTGTGATCATTTTTCCTTCCCTGCACTTGCCCTGGTATTCAGTAGACTTATGTTCACTTCTTTTCCCTTTGTTTTTTTTTTTTTTTTTTTTTTTTAAGATTTTTAAAATTTATTTGACAGAGAGAGATCACAAGTAGGCAGACAGGCAGGCAGAGGGAGAGGGAGAAGCAGGCTACCCGCTGAGCAGGGAGCCAGATGTGGGGCTCCATCCCAGGATGCTGGGATCATGACCCGAGCTGAAGGCAGACGCTTAACGACTGAGCCACCCAGGCGCCCCGTTTTTTTGTTTTTTTTTTAAATTATTTTAGAAAATTTGCCCATATACAAATGTGTACAGAATGGTATAAGGAAGCCCTGAGTACCCGACACCTCTTTTAAACAATTATCAACACATGGCTAATCTTGTTTCATTTATACTGTTACCTACTTCTCATGTTATTTTGAAACAGATTGCAGGCATAATGTAATTGCATTTATAAATGTTTGACCATGTATTTCTAAAAAGCAAAGATAAAAAAAAAATAATACCACTGTCATTCCTAACAGTTAAATCCATAATGTCATCAAATATTCAGTGTTCAGCTTAAGCAGGTCTCTCTCTCTCTCTCCTTTAATAGTTTGTTGAATCAGGATCTGCATAGGCCCACACATTGTGATTCAGTCTCTTCTTAAACTATAGGCTACTCCCCTCCTTTTCTTGCAGTTTATTTACCCCATAGAGTTTCCCACCATCTGGATTTTGCTGATTGTATCCCTGAGGTTTAACATGTTTCTCTGGTTCTGTGTATTATTTCCAAATGAGTAGGTAGAACTTGGTCAGATTCCGATTCAATTTTATTTTTCGTGATTGCTTCTTAGGTGGTGGTGCATTCTTTCCCAGGGGCACATAATGTCTGGTTGTCTCTTTGTGATATCAGCAGCTATTGATGACCAGTACCCAGATCTATTGATTTGTCAGGGATTGTAAAATAATGATGTACTAATTCTGCTATTCCTTCAGTTTATTTGCTGGAATACTTTTATTTATTTATTTATTTATTTATAAAGATTTTATTTATTTGAGACAGAGAGAATGAGAGACAGAGAGCACGAGAGGGAGGAGGGTCAGAGGGAGAAGCAGACTCCCCGCTGAGCAGGGAGCCTGATGCGGGACTCGATCCAGGGACTCCAGGATCATGACCTGAGCCGAAGGCAGTCGCTTAACCAACTGAGCCACCCAGGCGCCCTGCTGGAATACTTTTATAAAGAGAAAAATCCTAGCACAACAGTTTGTATAGGAAAGGCAGGATAAATGTTTGATTTTTTCTCTTTCTTTACCAGTCTGCAGTCTAATCAGTTGGTTCATGAACATTTCCCAGCTGTGATTAATAAGTTTTTCTTATTCTTATTTTCTTATGTATTAGTCACTATGCAGGAAAGTATCTGAGAATTAACAGATAAAGACAAGATCCCTCGATGGAGTCACTGGCTAGTAGTGACCAGTACAGTGTGACAGAGCAATATGATTTATAAGAAATACATGTTTGGTCATTCAGATGACCAAAATATATTTTTCAGATATATTTGGTCTTCATCCACAGTTCCTAAAAATATTTCAGGGCCATAAAGGTGAATTGGGGGTCTTGTTATTAATGGTTACTTTTGGACTCCACCCAAGGGTGGGGGCTGGTTGCCAGAGGACCGTGTGAGTAGAGGGTTGGAACTTTCAGTAGCCCTTCCCCCCCAATAGGAGGGGAAGCTGGAGGATGAATCAGCCAATGGCCAGTGACTTAGTTAATCATGACTATGTAATGAAGCTTTTATAAAAATCTAAGAGAATAGCTTTTAGGCCTTTTTTTTTTTGAGAGGTTCCATGTTTGGGGAACCAGAATGCTTCCACATGCCACTGAACTGGGCCCCAAGCTCTTGAAGGACAGAAGCTCCTTTGTTTGGGACCTTGCCCTGTCTATCTCTTCATCTGGCTGTTGATTTGTATCGCTTATCATGTACTTTAATAAAGTGGTAAATGTAAGTAAGTGTTTCCCTGAGTTCTGTGAGCTGCTCTAGCAAATTAATCAAACCTAAGGAGAAGATCATTGGAACTTCCAAGCTGTAGCCAGTAGGCTAGAAGCATAGGCCACAGCCTGGGGTTTGTTCACTGGCATCTGAAGGGGGTAGAGGGACACCCTGCTGGCGTCCGAGAATTGCTTTGTTTCCCCCCTTCCACACACACACGTTGGAATTAGGTCAAGGAGCCTTAAAAGAGGCAGAAATAGTGTTGTGCATATAGTGGGGAGCACACAGCAGAGGTACTTAGCTTTTGAAGGTCAGGAAAGGGCTCTGGAGTTGATCTTGAGCTGTGTTTTGCAGGAGGAATAGCAGTTTGCTTCTGTTGGAGGAGTTGGAGATTACTTTCCAGGCAGAGGAGGCAGCACATGCAAAGGCTGAGAAGTGAGTGAGTTTGTAACTAAGGAAATTTAGTATGGCTAGAAGCTGGGTGTGCTTGTGGAAGGGAGTCAAGAGATGAGGCTGCAGAGGTAGTATGGATTTTAAGTCAGTTTAAGGAATAGTTTTGATTCAACTCCACAAAGTCCATGGAGAGACCAGGAAAGATTTTATCCAGGTGAAGGACGTAAGAAACACGTTTTATGAAGATCACTGAGGCAGCATTGTGGGGAGTGACTCATGGTGCCCTTTTCCTGAACTGCTTATACAGACTTGGTTTTCTTTCTTGATATACTCCCTGCTCCTGTCCCCCCCACCCCCCCACCCCAATGCCCCCTACTCCCCCGTGTCAGACCTCCTTCTAGAGTCCTGGCTCAGGTTCTTTTCCAAGTGTGGGCCACTGGCAAGGAGAGGAAGTAGGCTAAGAAAGTGCAAAAGCACAGCAGCAGTGCCTCTCAACCACCAATCACTGGTTGCTGTTTGCTTCCTATCATCAGGGGGTGATGGATGTACTAGCTGTAGTAGATGAATAGGTGCCCTCGACTGCAGTGGCAGTCACTGCTCTTGACATGCTGTTGTCCCCATTATACGGGGGAGCAAACACGCAGGGGAAGTTAAGTGACTTGCTCAAGGTTACACGTCAGGTAGGACGCAGGGGTGACATTGAGCCTAAGCATTTGGCCTCTGGAAGTCATGCCCACAGCGTTCCACTATATTGCCTTTCGGGTCTGATGACACCGTTCTCATCTCCATTTGTTTATGCTTTGTGCCCAACACACACAAACCATTCCACATAGCATGTGTCATTTGATCCCTCCGTCCCAGGCTTTCCAGGCCTCTGTCCTCCCCTTGGTCTTAAATCACCAGATTCTTTCCTAGGGCTTCTGGTCGATTCGCCACCTAGCTTATGTCAGGGTGAGAACGCCTAGTGTAGCTGATGACACCGGGTGACTTTGAACTGTAGGGGTGTGTTTTAGTGTTCTTACTGAAAATGTTTTTGTCACAGATACATTAAGCCGAGCTTTCTTAGGTTTTGTAAGATTATGGTTTAAGTATAAATAGGCCTTAGAAATGTTTATTGTATCCATAAAATTTAATACAGCCAAAATATAAATATTCATTAACAAAAGAAAATGAAGATATTTGTCCTATTTTAAGGTTTACATACACTTATTAATATACATTTTGACACATAAATTACATATGTATATATACATATGTATAAAAATTTTAGAAAAAATAGGACACACATAATATATAAAAATATAAAATAAGATATATGGGTCATATTATTTATATTTTTTCACTTAAGAGGATAATCATAAAAAGATTCCATGTCAATTCCCATAGTACTATAGGCTTTTAGTAGCTGCAGAGTCTTACATTGCTTAAATAAATGATTCATCTGAATAGTCTTTTCTTGTTGGACAAGGAAGTTTTGTTTTGTTTTGCTTTTTCAATCTCTGAGAATTAGAAACAACATGCAAATGAATATCCTTATAGCTAACCCTTTGTGCACTTTATTATTTACTGATGATAGATGATAAATTCCCAAGTGAAATTCCTGCACCAAAAGGGTATACAGATTTTAAACTTTCAGTATTAACAAATATCAGTATAGCATAATTGTACCAATTTATATTCTTACCACTAATATGTGAATGTACCCTGTTCTCTTGCCAGTCCTGGGAATTGTGATTTAAAAAAATTCTTCTAAAGAACATTGAAGATTGGTTTGGAAATGTGAATTCCCCACTTATCCCCCATTCGGCTTATGAATGAATCAGTCATAATTTTAGCTGTCTGGATACAAAAGAGAAGTAGTAAAAATGAAGTGATATTTCATTGCCAAATACATAAAATGACCTGAGAGCCACAGGTATGGGATGTGCTGGGTGGGCAGATGGTGGTGGTAGAGATGACTCTGCTGTGAGAATTTCTTGAAAAGGTGGGAAATTTGAAGAGGAAGATGAGTTCAGAGAGGTGGAAAGGCAAATAGGGGATGTTCTAAGTAAGGACAGTGAGCCAAGGGGGTTAGGGTTATCTTTCATTAAAAAAGAGCTGTGGAGGGGCGCCTGGGTGGCTCAGTCATTAAGCGTCTGCCTTCGGCTCAGGTCATGATCCCAGCGTCCTGGGATCGAGCCCCGCATCGGGCTCCCTGCTCCGCGGGAAGTCTGCTTCTCCTTCTCCCACTCCCCCTGCTTGTGTTCCCTCTCTCGCTGTGTCTCTCTCTGTCAAATAAATAAAATCTTAAAAAAAAAAAAAAAAAAAAGCTGTGGGTAGATCAGGATTCCCTATAAGTTGATCCCTTATTGCTATCCTGAGAGTTAAAAGCCTATCTTTTATCTGAATGAAGCCTGAGTGGCTTTTGATTTCTCTGATGTGGAAAGGTGGTTTCTGTGCCCCAGAATAACTCATTTTGCTGAGAGAGGATATTCCCCAAGGAGACCATTGGGAAAAAGAATTGGAGAGGTGGATTGTGGCCAGATGAAAAAAGACCTTGAATGCTGAGTATCAGGAATTAGGTTTTTATTTGGTAGGTTGTAGGCAACCTTATGGAATTTTGAGCGAGTGAAAAATGCAGTGCTAGTGAGTAGGGTAGCTTGGGAGGGAGGAAGATAGAAAGGGAGGGAGGGAGACACACCAAGAGCTCCAGGGAAAACAGTGAAGTATTTTAGCTGATGGCACTGGGAATAGAAAGTTGAGATATGAGGCATTACATGGAAAGAAGTGGCAGAATGTGGTGATTAACTGCTGTAGGGACACAAAAGGAAAAGGAATAATCAAACATTACTTGAAGCTTTTAGCTTAAGTTTTTGAGAACAGTAGATGTCAGAAGAGGAAGATAATTTTATTTCCAAAAGTTAATGTAAAATAAATGTAGCTTATAAATTTTTTTAAGCCAAATCTCAAAATTCTTGGTATGTTTGGTTCCACTTGCCCAATTATTAAAATGTGTTGTGCATTTCTTAGGTTATCATAAGACCTTTATTTTGGAATAGAAATAGAAGATGGAAGGGGTGCCTGGGTGGCTCAGTCGTTAAGCGTCTGCCTTCGGCTCAGATCATGATCCCAGACTCCTGGGATCGAGCCCCGCATCGGGCTCCCTGCTCAGTGGGGAGTCTGCTTCTCCCTCTCCCACTCCCCCTGCTTGCTTGTGTTCCCTCTCTCATTGTATCTCTCTCTGTTAAATGAATAAATAAAATCTTAAAAAAAAAAAAAATAGAAGATGGAAGTAACATGCATTAAATGGTTGTCTAGGGAAAGGGAATGGAATGTGCTTCTCTCCAGCAGGGTTTCCCCTCCCTGGCACTGTTGACATTTGGGGCTGGCTAATTCCTGATTGTGGTGGGCTGTGCTGTGTACTGAGGGATGTTTAACAGCATCCCTAGATCCACTAGATGTCTCTAGACATTGCCAGTTGTCCTGGTGGGGAGCAGCAATTGCTCCCTTTCCACTTGCCAAGTTGAGAACCACTGTTCTAGAGTATACAGCCAGGACTACTAGATAGAAGTTATTGGCATGCCTAAAACAGTGCCCAGTGCATAACCAGAATTCAAATATTTTTTGAATAAATGAATAACCAGATTTTGGCTCTGAATAAACAACAGAACAAAACTTGGTGAGTGTTCAAGCTGCCGAAGAGCAGAATGGGGTGTCCATCGAGCAGTTCTTTCAGATCTCATTTTCTCATCTGGATTATTAAACTGATGAGGTTATTTTTTCCAATGTATAATTGGTTCTGATTTTTTTTTTTGCTGTAAAACGTCCTTTCCCTATCCTGGGTCTGTTTTACTTGTCAACACTTACTTGTTCTCTTGTGAACATGGCTGATTTCTAGCCTTGCCTCTGTCTACTCACGCCATTCTTGCTACCTGAATCACTTTCCTCTCCTCCCCTCCCATTTTCCTTCCTGTTTTCTGGTCTGAAGCCCTAAGCATTCTTCTTGGTGAAGTCTTTACTGATCATAGAGTGGTTTCTCTCCTCTCAACTGATCTGTTTGCTTTCCTTGCACTTACGACGTTCTGTTATTTCCCATGTACACATGCCGTTAGTTTGATGAATGTCTCTCATTCAGACTTGTATCTCCAGCAGATGCAAAGTATTGTTACATGCTGTGTATTGATAGAAGTAGAGGCTGGACGTCTTGCCTGGGATGTTGTAGTAGTTCATTCGTTCATTGGGTAATAAGTTGAATAAGCCCTGCTAATACGAAGATTTTATGACATTACTTCAGATACACTTTTAGTCATACAGTTGAGATCAAGTAGTAAATGAGTATTTCTAAAACTTTTTGTTATGGAATTTGAAACGTATATAACAGTTATAGAGTTTTTATTGAACCTCCCGTGTTTCCATCACCTACTTTTAATGGTTTAACAGTTACCTCCTTCTGGGCAATCTGGCATGTTTCATCCCCTGTCCCCTCCCTGGTTATTTTGAAACAAGTTCTAGGTTTCAATTATCAATAAATATTTCAGGATGTATCTAGGTATTTGTTTATAAGACTTCTTCAAAATGCTTTGGGAAAACTGGTTCAACTGAAAGAATGGCAAGATGGAGATTAGAAAATGCTCAAAAAGTGATCTTGAAAGCACTCTCATTGGTGTTGGGAGGTCCTTGGATTGGGGGTGAATGGGAGCTGAGGAAGTGGACGAAAGCAGCGTATGGATTCTTTTTGGAAGCGAGGCTATGATAGGAAGAGTTCAGGAGAGCTTTCTTTGAAGATGGGAAAACTAAACAACTTTTATATATTTGATTCCTTGCAAGTCTTTAAAGGCAGTAAGAGTGCTTGTATCCTTATTTTACTGGAGTTAAAAATAGAGCATAGGAGATGCCTGGGTGGCTGAATCAGTTAAGCGTCTGCCTTTGGCTCAAGTCATGATCCCAGGATCCTGGGATCAAGTTCTGCATTGGGCTCCCTGCTCAGTGGGGAGCCTGCTTCTCTGCCTCCCTCTGCAGCTCCCCCTGGTTGTGCTCTCTCTCTTGCTCAAGTAAATAAACAAAATCTTAAAAAAAAAAAAAAAAAAAAGGGGAAGAAAAAGAAAATAGAGCACAGAAAAGGTAAGATGCAGTGCCCCCAAAACCCAGGACTTCTGACAATATACTGAAGAGAATATGTTTCAGAGTGAGGAAACAGGAACTGGAGTTTGTTGTTTACTGGAACTTGAATTTGTTAATTGGGTTGCATGCTTCATAATTATTGTTTCATATTAACAGGTTAAGGAACACGCACGCAGCTGGCAAGTAAATATCTAGGTGTATATGCAGATGTAAATCTAGAATTGGGTATAAAATGAATAAATATCAGAATATCTACCTTGTACAAACCTGCAGTTTCTGTGCAGGGTGGGAAGCCCAAAAGAAGTATGTCTGCCTTAGAGAGCTTACAGTCTAGAAAGGAAACAATAAGTAAAAAGAAAAGAAAAAAATCCATTGCTTGAATAGTTAACAAATCACAGTTTAAATGATAATGAAAGGCATCTGTAAAAGATGTCAAGATAGGACATAATTAATAATAGTAATTAATTGAATAGGCCTTGAGAGAAGAAGAGGAGATGTGTAGGCAAGGATATTTTAGAAGTCTGTAATTAAGGATTGGAAGAATCCGGGATATTTGGAGAGGAGGAGATTGCTTTTTAAGTTAACCCTTTTTTTTTTAAGATTTATTTTTTATTTTAGAATGAGAGCATGAGTGCGGGGAGGGGCAGAGGAAGAGGGAGAGAATCTCAAGCAGACTCCCTGCTAAGTGCGGAACCTGATGGGGGGGGGGCTTGATCTCACAACCTTGAGATCACAACCTGAGTCAAAACCAAGAATCAGACGCTTAACCAACTGAGCCACCCAGGTGCCCCTTAAGTTTTTAAATTTAGTGAAATTTCATATTCCTTTCTTGTATATGTAATTCTGCATATAATTATATATAGTTTAAAGAATAACACACTTTTGTGTAACTGCCTTATAGTTTAAGAAATAGAGTATTCTTAGAAGTTCCCTAAAATGCCTTTCCATGATCATACCACTTCTTTTTCTTCGGAGTAATAACTCTGAAGTTTGAGTTTAACATTTTCTTGGTTCTTATTATAGTTTCTAAAAACCACATATGTATCTATCCCTATACAATGTATGTTTAGATTTGTGTGCTTTTTACATTTCTCTTAATGGAGTCATATATTGTATTTACCGTATACAGTCTTGTACAACTTGCTTTTCTCATTTTTGTGTGATTTGTCAGTGTTTATGTACATAACTGCAGTTTATTCATTTTCACTTCTGCATTGAGACTTTTTCCCCATATTTCATCTCATGTTCATATTTCCACTTTGGTAGTTACACATTTTATGTGTATTGTTTTTGTCTCTACCCTAGAAATATTAACATACATATTTATCTAAAATGTAACATGAGTCAATAATTCACCTTACTCCTGAGCAGCAACAACTTTAAAATGCTTTACCTCTGATTACCCTGCCTCCTGACACACATGCTCTTGTTGTCCATCATCTGAGTCCTTATTGTATCCCATATACCAGACCTTACTGTCATCTTCTTTCTTGAAATCAGTTTTGTTTAGAAATAGTAACAAGTTCAACTCTTCTTTCCTTACTATTCCCTCTTTCATCTCAGATTTTCCTTGTGGGAAAGTTTTTCTTCTTCCTGAAACTTGAGGAAATTGGTTGGCGTCTTTTGAGGGCACAAAAATCTCTTATGTTTTTCTAAAAACTTGCCCTCCTCTTTGAAAGATAGTTTTACTTCTGTATAGTACTTTATTTATGTACTTGGTCACAACTTAAAATATATTTCTTACTCTCAATTGTGGTTACAAAACATGTCAGTGCATCTAAGGTATGTACATAGGTGAACTTTCCTGGGTAATAGTGAGTGCTTTTCAGAATGATCATACCAGTTCACATTTTGCCATCAATTAGAGGCTGACAGTCCCTGTTGCTTTAGTTTCTTACTAGCTCTTGATATTATCAGATGTAAAACATTTCCAAGGACATAGGTAAGATATATCTTAATACTGTTTCAGATTTCATTTTTCTCATTTTCTGTGAGATTCATCACCTTTTCCATCTTTTTCTCTTCACTTTGTTTTTCAGTTGCTCTTTGTCTTTATGTTTAGATGTTTTTATAGGTCAGAACTATTTTGTTCATAAATCTACTCTGGTCATGTTTGTCTTTTTGCTGAGGAGTTTAGTTCATTTGCATGTTTTGTAATTATTGGTACATGTGTGGATTTATTTTTATCATCTTATTTTATACTCATTATTTATACTTATTTCTGTCTGCTTCGTGTTTGTTTTTATTTTGAGTTGTTTTCTACTTACAATATTTGTGTTGAGAAATTTGGTGGCTTTGATTCTTGATCCTTTGTAAATATATTTCCCTTCCTCACAATAATTTTAGTACTTTTCTTTATCCTGTCTTTTTATATTTTGCAACAAAACATGGTTTTGAAAATAATTTATTTGGAACACAAGAAGATTTTTTAAAAAATGGGTTAATACTTTTTAAAAAATAGACCTGATTTTTTTAGGGCAGTTTTAGATTTATAGAATTGCACAGAAAGTAGTTTCCACATACCCCTCTCCTCAAGAAGATTTATTTATTTATTTATTTATTTATTTATTTAAATTTTTTTTTAAAAGATTTTATTTATTTATTTGTGAGAGAGAGAATGAGAGAGAGAGAGCACATGAGAGGGGGGAGGGTCAGAGGGAGAAGCAGACTCCCCGCTGAGCAGGGAGCCCCATGCGGGACTCGATCCAGAGACTCCAGGATCATGACCTGAGCCGAAGGCAGACGCTTAACCAACTGAGCCACCCAGGCGCCCCTCAAGAAGATTTAAAAGGAAATTTCAGGCAAACAAAGTAGATGTTAATTTTAAAGTTTGTCATTATTTTTATTTTTTAAAGATTTTATTTATTTATTTGACAGAGAGAGACACAGCGAGAGAGGGAACACAAGCAGGGGGAGTGGGAGAGGGAGAAGCGGGCTTCCCACTGAGCAGGGAGCGCAATGCAGGGCTCGATCCCAGGACCCCGGGATCATGACCCGAGCTGAAGGCAGATGCCTAATTACTGAGCCACCCAGGCGCCCCATGTTTGTCATTATTTTTAATTCAGGGACCTTCTGAAAAATTGTCCTTGTGGGTTTTTTTTTTTTTTAATTTTTGAACTGTCATTCTTAACAAATGCTCAAACTTCACAACTATCTATCATTGGAAAATTTTCTGTGAATTACTGTGAACTCTTTCATTGTAAAGTGTTAAAATAACAGTAAAAAATTATCTTTTAGGTATTTCTTAGGAAGTTTTTAATTTATGATAACTATGATACATACTTATTCACTCCAAATGTTTTAGTCTTTGTGAAACCTAAACCTAGCTAAACAGTCACACATGTAGACACTATTGTATGTAATTATCATCTATAAGTACACCTGGTATAAAGATCTCACATTGATTATATAGGAGGGATGATGCCATTTTAAAAGATTATGCCTATTTTGAGCTGCTGTGATGTTTACTGGCTATTTAATGGGAATATGTTTACTCTTGATTTTTCTTTGCTTTAGCTTTAATGCCCTTTTTGCTACATAAATTTGCCTTGGCAGTGCCTTGGCACTTGTATGGTGTTTTAGTTTTTATAATTATCAAAAGATTTTTCTCTCAAACCTTTTGACACAAGAGACTGAGAGCTATATTCTATGCTCTGTATTTAGGATATTTTTAGTTGGTCATCCAGTTTACACTCTTCATAGTGTCTGTGTTTCTGTAACTTGCCCAGCTGAAGGTGTTCTCACTCTTTGCTAATTTGATATGTAAAATGATATCTCCTTGCTTCAATTTCCATTTTTAAAATTGTGAGGTTGAATGTCTTGTGTTTAAAGACCATTTCATTCTCTTTTTCAGTTGCTGGTCATATTCTTTGTTTTTCTACTGAGAATTTTTTTCTCTTTTAAAAATATTACTGTATTCCTAATATATATATTTTTTAAGATTTTATTTATTTATTTGACAGAGAGAGAGAGAGACAGCGAGAGAGGGAACACAAGCAGGGGGAGTGGGAGAGGGAGAAGCAGGCTTCCTGTCGAGCAGAGAGCTCAATGTGGGGCTCGATCCAGGACCCCGGGATCATGACCCGAGCCAAAGGCAGGCGCTTAACGACTGAGCCACCCTGGCGCCCCAGTATTCCTAATATTTTTAAGAGAAATTATTTAATATCCAGTAAGTGACATATGTTAGGTGGAATAAAGTTCAGATTATACTTTGACCATAGAATGGTAATGCTGTGACTTGTGTTTCATTGTCTGTGTGTATATACTCATACGTAGATATAAGTCAAATTATTGAAGAAAATAGTTACACGTTTTTTTTGCATCTTATAATCCAAATAATAGTGGGTACAAATTTTTAGTTTCCAGGTGGTTTTTGGCATTATATGGTTTCAGTAATGGTTAAAAGTATTAGATTCAGTAATGGTTAAAAGTATTAGAGGTTGAAAATTAGGCCATAGGCTTTGGTCACAGAGGCATTTCTAACTATCATTATAAACAACCCCAGAAACCTTAAACTATTCCTTTATTTTTGCATATGACTCCTAAGAAGTACCATTAGATGAATGCTGTATGATTTTGGGAGGTTTGCTGTATATATAGAGTGGGATAAGAAATGACCCCTGAACTACTAGAGCATAAAAGATGAAACACTTTTCCAGTGGTTCCCAAGGAAAAACATCATCTTTTAACTCCAGCCCATTTATTAAACTGTGGATGAATGTGTACTCTTTATAAAAAACTCATGAGGAGTAAGAAATGAAAGGCCCTTCCTTGGCCCCCCGTTTTCCTCCATACCTCTAGAGAAAGTCATTGTTACAGGGGGCATATTCTAGATATTTTGCTGTGTATTTGTATGTGTGTACACATATACAAATGTACACACATAAAACATGTGCACGTTTATGCATTTGTATACACTTATAAAACACTCCTGAAATTGTATTTTCTGTAATGTACTCTTTTGCATGAGACTGTCATAGAGATCCTCCTAAATTAGTATAAATACATGTCTCATTGTTTTGATGACTAGAGATGGAAAACCATTGAATGGATAGAGCATACTTTGTTCCCTTTGACCAGTTTTTATGTTTGTACTATAGTGAACATCCTTACATGTATCTCTGTCTGTTATCTCAATATGCACGTGAGGTAATATACATTTCTATATATGAAATTGATAAATGGTGTACATCTTTTATATTTTAATAGATATTGCTGAATTGCCTTCCAGTATATGCTGTTCCATTTACATCTTTGCCAGGTGTTATGTGTGAGTCTTTGTGTCTCCTGTATTCCCACTACTACTGAATATTATCGGTATTTTTCATTTTTCATTTCATTGTTTGATTTCCCTGATTACTTGGTCACAGATTGAACAGTGTCATTTTTTACAGGTCCATTCATTTTGTCTCTGAATTGCTTGTTTGTATTCTTTGTCTTGTTTTCTGTTAGGTTTCTCTCTTAATTTGCTTGGTTCTTTCTTTGTGTTCTTGAGTAAAGTTATACTATTTCTTATTAAAATTATTCTGAGAAACTTAATTTTTGTATGTCTTTTCAGGTCAGTTTGCATTTGAATTGATTATTGTTGCTGTTCAGCATGATGTATAGGAAGGCTATTGTGTTACATGTTCTATGTTGATCTGACAGTCTTAACTCAGCTTTTCATTTGATTAACTTTTCTCTTTCTCTTTTAAAGATTTATTTATTTTACAGAAAGAGAGAGCATGAGTGGGGGCTGCAGAGGGAGAGGGAGAGAGAATCCTTAATCAGACTCCTCGCTGAGTGCGGGGCTTGACTCAGGGCTCAATCTCATGACTCTGAGATATCGACCTGAGCTGAAACCAAGAGTCCAGTGTCCAGGCACCCATCTCTTTCTCTCTTTTTTTAGTATAGTTGACACACAATGTTATATTAGTTTCAGGTGTACAGCTTAGTGATTTGATAAGTTTATACATCATGCTACATTCACCACAAGTGTGGCTACTGTTCATCTGGTTACATTGCTATTACAGTATTGTTGGCTGTTTTCCTTATGCTCTGCCTTTTATTCCTGTGACTTATTCATCCCATAACTGGAGGCTGTGTCTCCCTCTCCCCCGCATCCATTTGGCCCAACTCTTCATCTGCCTCCCCTCTGGCAACCATCAGTTTGTTCTCTGTATTTATAGGTCTTGGTCTGCTTTTTGTTTGTGACTTGTATTTTTAAACTAGATGCTGGTGATGTTATCTGCCAACAAAGACAGTTTTGTTTATTCCTGAGTGATATTAAACTTTTAAAAAAAATTTATCTTAATGATACAACATTCAGTATTATGTTACATAGCTTTCTTTTAAAGTTTGACTCCATATGAAACTTTCTGTTGAACAGGAAGCAGAAGTATAACTTGCTTGTCTTCAGAATGGTTAGGTAATAATCTCAATTCTAGTTATTAGAGTTATAAAACCATTGCATTCATTCAACAAAACACGTATTCAGTGCCTGTGTTATGTCAAGTGCTGTTAGGAGTACAGTAGTGAAAAGAACTTCCAGCCCTCATGGAGATTACATTCTAGTTTAAGACACAGATTAATAAAATGACAAGAAAATATAATGTAATGTTGGACATGAACACGAATGAAGCAGGGAAATGGATGGTGAGTGACAGGCTCTATTTTGTGGATTTGCTAGTAAAAAAAGTCCTCTCTGAGGATGGGACATTTCAGTAGAAACCTAATTGAAGGAAGAGTAGTATGTGAGTATCTGGAGAAGGGTGTTCTGTGTAGAGGAATCCGTAAGTGTAAGGCCCTGAAGTGGAACATATTAGGTATGTTTGTGAAAGAGCAAGTTTGCCAGTATAGCAGGATGGTAGTTTAGAGGAGAATGTTTGCCTATGAGGTAAGAAGGACAAGCACATCACGTAAACCCTTGTAAGACATACAGACTTTGGGTTTTATTCTAGGTATGATGAGAAATAATTGGAGGGTTGAGAGGAAGGGAGTGACCTGATTGATGTAAGGTTTAAAAAGGTCATTCAGAATTGTCTGGGGAGCCTCTGGGCCACAGAGAAAACAGGGGGGCCATTAATTGCAATATAGCCAGTGGCTAAGAATGTTGGTTATGGAACCAGCCCTGTTAAATTTGGGCATATTCCTTATCTTCTCTGAGCTTCATATGACTCATGTGTAGAATAAAGATGGTAATAGAAGAGTGCCTCTTACATACTAAATTCCCAGTAAAGGTTAATTGTATAATTCCCAATTAAACAGTAATAAAAAAAAATGATGATGACGTTAGGCTGTTAGCAGTGTAATGGTGAGAAATTTTATATTTGGACTATATCTTGAAGGTAGAGCTGACAGGATTTGCTGATAAGATATATGGGGTATGAGAGAGGAATCTGAAGTATGAAACTGAGCTACTTGGGTGGCTCCAGTTGCGATGGGAAACACTGGAAAAAGA
Source organism: Mirounga angustirostris (assembly GCF_029215605.1). Lineage (NCBI taxonomy): Eukaryota > Metazoa > Chordata > Mammalia > Carnivora > Phocidae > Mirounga > Mirounga angustirostris. The sequence continues at coordinate 5,096,683 of NW_026991720.1, forward strand.
GCAAATTGCAGAGGTATGGTGTGGTGTGAAAGTTGTTTTTTTGCATGCTAACTTTGAGATGCTTGTTTGACTCCAAGTGGAGATGTTGAATAGACAGTTAAATATGAGCTGTAATTCATTGGAGAGGTAGAGGACTGAGGAATTTGAGGATTATCAGCATATATGAAAAGGGACTGGGTGAAATTACTGAGGGAATGAGCCTGTTGGATAAAGAGAAGAGGTCAAATGACTGAGTCCTGGACACTCTACTTTTCCTGGTTTAAATAACCAGAAAAGAAAGTGAGGTGGAGCAGTCAGTGTGGTAGAAAAATGGGGGAGAGTTTTGTCCAAGAAGCCAAGGAGAAAATGATCCCTTGTATCATGAGCATTTGACAGATTGAGAATTGCCCATTGGAATTGGTAAGCTGTAAGTCCTTGGTAGAGTAATTGACCAAACCAAGAAATCTTTGAATGTGACAGGAACACAATCATTATGCCAGATGACAGGCCTAAACTGGAACTGTCCAGGCAAACCCAGTTGTATGGTCACCTTAGTGACCCCGATTACAGACATTTTAGTGGAATGTGGGGAAGGACACTGAGTTGGAGAGGCATAGACCTGAAGAGGAGAACATGGTACAGAACTTTTTCAAGGACTTTGCTGTAAGGAAGGTGCAGAGAAGTGGAACAGTAGCTAGGGGAGGTTGTGGAGTCCAGAGAGGATTTTCTTTTCTTGGAAGGTCATTGTTAATTGCAGTAACTTTATATGCTGATGGGACTGATTTTCAGAGTAGGAAAAACTGATAAAGCAGGGGAAGAAGAGAATAGCTATAGATGGAAAGTTCATGAAAAGGAGTATGTGATCCAGAACACATGTAGAGGGATTGGTGTTAGCTAGGAACATAGATAGTGTGTTTAATAGGAAAGAAGGTAGGGTATATATACGGGAAAAGAATTCAGGACAATTGGAGGATTTGGTAGGAAGAGGATATGGAAGCTTTTTTGACTACCTCTGTTTTGCCATTGAAGTTCTATCAACTGAAGGGTGAAGAATGGAGTCTTAAATGTTTGAAGACAGAAAGGTATGAAACAATTCTGTAAGGTAATAGTAAACTGACCAAAGTAGAAAGACTGCTGGGTGGTGGTGAGTGGCTGCTTGAGGTGTGGGGTTAGAAGTACAAAGTTAAAGTAGTAGCCCCAGTTGTGTCTTTGTTCCTCAGCTTGAATTCAGGGCCAGAGTAAAAGAAGGGTTTGATTTAGTCAGGATTGACTTTGCCAGGCAAATATAACTGAATGAAATGAAGGCAGAAATTACTGAGGATATTTGGAACTAAACTACTGACATGGGATCCAAGACGGGGAAAGAGGTTATAAAGATAAGGGGAACAGGAGAGGGTCACAGTGATGATAGCTACTGATCAGTGCCTACCAGGTAACTGGCATTGTAAATACTTTGCATTAAACAAATTTCTTTTTATTACTGAAGTACAGTTGACATACAATGTTATATTAGTTTTAGGTGCACAGTGTAGTGATTCGACAATTCTACATATTACGCGGTGCTCACCATGATAAATGTAGTTACCGTCACTGTGCAATATTATTACAATGTCATTGGCTGTATTTCCTATGCTGTATTTTTCATCTCTGTGACTTATTTTATAACTGGAAGTTTGTACCTCTTAATCCCCTTCACCTATTTCACCCATATCCTTGGAGTAATTCTGTGGGGGTAGTGCTATTATTACCATTTTAAAGTTGAGGAAATTGAGGGCGCCTGGGTGGCTCAGATGGTTAGGCGTCTGCCTTCGGCTCAGGTCATGATCCCGGGGTCCTGGGATCGAGTCCCGCATCAGGCTCCCTGCTCCTTGGGAGCCTGCTTCTCCCTCTGCCTCTCTCTCTCTCTGTCTCTCATGAATAAATAAATAAAATCTTTAAAAAAAAAAAAAAGATGAGGAAATTGAGGCACAGAGTTTCAGCAGCTTGCACAGGGTCATATAATTGATAGTTAGCTTTTTTAACCCAGGCAAACTCCAGAGTCCATGCTTGTAACTGCTACATTACAGTTGCTTCTTAGTTGGACTGTGGGAAGCTGGTAGGGTGGATGAACTGGCAGATCCTGTAAAGCTGAAGGATTATTGGAGGGAGGTTCTGGAAGGAATATACTGCCGTGAAAATAGATGTACAATTATCTGTTTAGGTCCCTACTTTTAACTTCTTTTTTGAGAATATGTGGGTTAATGTGTCCCAGACCAGTGTAGTCAAATTCTAAAACACTTAGAGGAGAGGTGGACTCTGAGCTTATAAGATCTTTTCCTTACCCATTTGATGTGTGAAGGCCTGAATAGTGGAGTTCTGAATTAAACCTACGGCTTTGGTAGTAAATATGGGCACTTGCCCTAGGTAGCTAGCTACCCCACTTCTAGCAAATTGTTTTTAATTAGGTTTTGGAGGAACCAGTAGTTTTATAGACCTCAGCAGGAGGAGTTCATGGATCTCTCTCCAGTATGTCACCCTCACTGCTGTTTAGCTTCAGCCAGTTAAGTGACTTCCAGTAACTTATTTAACCTTTGTGAATTTGAATGTGCTTATCTGTAAAATGGGAACAGTAGTACCTACTTCAGCAGGATAGTTAAGAGGATTCAGTGAGAACAATGTAGTGGTGTATTGTTGTTGTTGTTGTTTTGTTTTTTAAGTAAATTCTGCCCCCAACATGGGACTAGAACCCACAACCCCAAGATCAAGAGTCACATGCTCTACCAACTCAAGTCAGCCTGGTGCCCCGGTAGTTTTTTTTTTTTTTTTTGTGTGTGTGTGTGTGTGTTTTGTTTTTTTTTGGCGGGGGGGGGGGGTCATGTATTTTGAAGTTCTCTTGTTACGTGCATACACATTCATAATTATGTGTTGTTGGTGAATTGACCCTTTTAATTTTTAAAAGGTATTTATTGAGAGAGAGACAGAGTGTGAGTGAGGGAGGAAGGACAGAGGGAGAGGGAGAAGCAGATTCCCTGCTGAGCAGAGAGCCGGAGGCGGGCTTGATCCTAGGACCCTGAGACCATGACCTGAGCCAAAGGCAGACGCTTAACCTACTGAACCACCCAGTCCCTTGGCCCTATTATTAATAAGTCATGTCCCGGGGTGCCTGGGTGGCTCAGTTGTTAAGCGTCTGCCTTCGGCTCAGGTCATGGTCCCAGGTCCTGGGATCAGCCCCGCATCAGGCTCCCTGCTCCGCGGGAAGCCTGCTTCTCCTTCTGCCACTCCCCCTGCTTGTGTTCCCTCACTCACTGTGTCTCTCTCTGTCAAATAAATAAATAAAATCTTAAAAAAAAAAAAAGTAATGTCCCTCTTTATCCCTGGTACCTTAAATTTTTTTTTTATTTGAGTATAGTTGATGCATCTGGTAATTTTTTTGTTTTGCTTTGAAGTCTGCTTTGTATGATATTAGGATAGCCACTCCTGCTTAATTTGGATTAGTGTTGCATGGTATGTTTCCTTAAATATGTCATTAAATTTGAATTGAGTTTCATGTAGATAGAATATAGTTAGGTCATTTTTTTTTAGTCGAGTCTGACAATCTTTGTATTTTAATTGGAATAGTTAGTCCACTTACATTTCGTGTAATTATTGTTTCAGTTTAGACCTGTCATTTATTGTTTGTTTCTAAGAATAGTTTATTATTTGTTTTGATTTTTGTAATTTTTATTTCTAAAATTTCCAGTTGATTCTTCTTTATATCTTCTATTTCTTTGCAGATATCTTTTTTTAAATTTTTTTATTTTTTAAAAGATTTTATTTATTTATTTGACAGAGAGAGAGCACAAGCAGGGGGAGCAGCAGGCAGAGGGAGAGGGAGAAACAGGCTCTCCGAGGAACAGGGAGCCCGACGTGGGGCTCGATCCCAGGACCCTGGGATTGTGACCTGAGCTGAAGGCAGCTGCTTAACCGACTGAACCACCCAGGCACCCCAAGATATCTATTTTAAATTTTGTCTTCAGAGTTTTCAAAATTGTTCATTTGAACATTTAATAATAGCAGCCTTAAAGTGCTCATCATTTTAATTCCAACCTCTCTGTGTCATTTTATCATTGGCCTTTATTCATTGTATTTTTTCATGTGATTTGACATTTTGTGTATCAAGTAATTTTGGATTGTTTTCTGAGCATTTTGAATCTTTTGTTACAAGACTGTGGGTTTTAAAGACACCTTATGGAGAATGTTGATATTTTTAATTTAGTGGGCACTTGGCCTGGGTATGCAAGGCTACAGGTTTGAACCATCCTTTTGTGGGCTGTGGTAAGTTCAGTTTAGCTTTCAGAACTTCTGCAGTGCTTTCTGTCTGCACTGTGTGTTGCAGTACCAAGTGGTCAGTCTGCAACCTGGCCAGAGGTCTGTTAGCTCAGCCCTGAAAGTCTTTGTTGTACTTATTAGGATCAGGTCCACTGTGAGTAGGTTGTGGGTTAGCTCAGTCAGGCTCTCTCTTTCTGCATCTCAGCACTCACTTCTGGGTGTCAGACTGTGCTGAGCTCAGGCCAGGGGATAGGTAGAGGTAAAAACTGGAGAGGTAAAATAGTAAATTCACTGATACTTTGGCAGTTCTTTGAATTCTGGTGTCTGTTTCTGATCATCCTGCTGTTCTATATTTTTAAGGAAACTCAAATAGTTGTTCCATGCATTATGTGTGTGTGTGTGTGTGTGTGTGTGTGTATGGTGGGCAGCAAAGCAAGGTTTATTGAGTGACAGCAAAGTGATAGTACAAAGCTCCTGAGGAGGGAGGGGACCTGAGAGGGTTGCCCTATATCCATGTTTTGTAGTTGCATTCAGTGGCAGTAAAAGTTTGGCACATATTCCTCCATCTTATCTAGAACTGGAACCCCTTGATAATCTTTTGTCATTTTTATATGTGTATTTAAAGCGAAAAACGGGTTATAATTTCATTTTCTTGCATTATCTTTATTTTGATTTGGTATGGCAGTTGTAATATATGTAAAAAATTGATGGTGGAGTGTTGTGGTTTTCATTCTATGGAACAGGTGTTTATGATGGATATTGGTTTTATGTATAATGTCTTTGATTTTGCTGTCAATGTAATGCCAACCTCAAAGAGTTGGGAAGTGTTCCTTCCTTCATTATTTCCTGGAGATATAGTGTAGGATTAGTATTATTTCTCAAACATTTGATAGAATTTGTCAATAAAGACATCTGGGATTAGAATTTTCTTTGTGGGAAGATTTATACTTACAAATTCAGTTTTAAAAATAAACATTGGGTTATTCAAATTTTCCATTTCTAGTCTTGAGTCTTTGGTAATTTGTGCTTTCCAAGGATTGTGACCATTTAAGTTATTGATTTATTGACGTAAAATTATTTATATTTTCTCATTCTCTTTCTAATGGGTATTGTCTTTCTAGTGATAACCCTTCTTTCAATTTTTTCTGTTGGTAGTTTATTTTTTTCTCTCTTCATAATTTTTGCTGGCAAATCACCTATTTTATTTTTTCAAAGAACCATCTTTGAATTTCCTTGATTTTTTTGGGGGGGGTGATTTCATTAATTTTTAAAAATTCTCTATTGTGTTTTTATGTCAGTGATTTTGATTTTTATTATTTCTTTCCTTATTATGGTTTTGATTTGATTTTTGTTTTCTAATTTCTTTTTTTAAGATTTTATTTATTTATTTGACAGAGAGAGCCTCTCTGCCTAGCAGGCAGCCCCATGTGGGTCTCAATCCCAGAACCCTGGGATCATGACCCAAGTTGAAGGCAGATGCTTAATCGACTGAGCCACCAGGCGCCCCTGTTTTTGAATGTTTTAAAGTGGAGGCTTATGTTATTATTATAGTTGAGATCTTATTTTCTGATACAACTATTTAAAACTATAAATTTCCCTTTACTCACTGCTACCTGAATCTTATAAATTTTGAAATGCTGTATTTTCATCTTCATTTAGTTCAAGCTGTTTTCCAATTTCCTTCATTTCTTTCTTGCCTAGTGGGTTATTTAGAATTGTGTGTGTGTTTACCAGATGTTTGAAGATATTGCTTATATCTTTTTTGTTTGTTTCCAATTTAATTCCATTAGGGCCAGATAATATGTTTGGTATGATTTCAGTCTTTTTAAATTTGTTGAACTTTGTGTAAAGGGCTACAGTTTGGATTATTCTGGGGGTTGTATACTTGAAAAGAGTAGGTATTCAGTTGTTATTAGGTAGGGTGTTCTGTAATGGTCAATTTAGGTCTACTTGGTTGATAGTAGTCTTAAGTATTCTTTTATTGAATTTTCTGTGTACTTATACCAATTACTGAGCAGTGTTGTAGTATACAAGTATAATTGTGGATTTAAACATTTTGAAGCATTGGGTGCATACATATTTAGGATTATTGTCTCATTAATTGGCATTTTTATCATCATGTAACGTCTGTCTCTAGTTCTTATAATATTCCTTGTTTGAAGTCTGCTTTGTTTAATAATATAGCCCCTGTAGCTTTCTTTTGATTAGTATTATCACATTATATTTTTCTGTCTCTTTGTTCTTTTATCCTATAAGTGTCTTTCTAAAGTTTGTGTCTTATAGACTGCATATAATTGGGTCTTGCTTTTTAAATTTAAACTGATAATTTCTGCTTTTAAATTTAATATAATTTTTTCATCATGCTAAGTGTAGTCTTTAATTCCCATCACCTATTTTGGCCATCGCCCCGTCTGCCCTCTGATAACCCTCAGTTTGCTCTCTATAGTTAGGAGTCTGTTTCTTGGTTTGTCTCTCTCTCTCTCTCTCTTTTTTTCCTTTGTTCATTTGTTTGTTTCTTAAATTCCACATATGTATGAGATCATCTGGGATTTGTCTTTGACTGACTTATTTTGCTTAGGCCCTATACTCTCTAGCTCTATCCATGTTGTTGCAGATGACAAGATTTCATTCCTTTCTATGGCTGAATAATAGTCTATTGTAAATGTATACCTCATATTCTTTATCCATTCGTCTATCAGTGGACACTTGGGCTGCTTTCATAGTCTGGCTATTGTAAATAATGCTACTATAAGCTTAGGGGTTCATGTATCCCTTTGAATTAGTGTTTTTGTATTTTTTGGGGTAAATACCCAGTATTGTGATTACTGGATCATAGGGTAGTTCTATTTCTAACTTTTGAGGAACCTTCGTACTGTTCTCCACAGTGGCTGCATCAGTTTGCATTCCCCCCAGTAGTGCATGAGTGTTCCTTGGTCTCCATATCCTGGCCAACACCTGTTATTTATTTTTGATTTTAGCCATCTGACAAGTGTGAGGTGATACCTAATTGTAGTTTGGATTAGTATTTCCCTGATGATGAGTGATGTTGATCATCTTTTCATGTGTCTGTTGACCATCTGGATGTCTTCTTTGGAAAAATGTCTGTTCATGTCTTCTGCCCATTTTTTAATTGGATTATTTTTTCGGTGTTGAGTTGTTTAAGTTCTTTATATATTTTAGATACTAATCCTTTATCTGATATGTCATTTGTAAATATCTTCTCCCATTCTGTAGGTTGCCTTTTAGTTTTGTTGATTCTTTCCTTCGCTGTGCAGAGCTTTTTGTTTTGATGTAGTCCTAATAGTTTATTTTTGCTTTTATTTCCTTTACCTCAGAAGGCATGTCTAAAAAAATGTTGCCGTGGCTGATATCAGAGAAATTACTGACTGTGCTGTCTTCAAGGATTTTTATGGTTTCTAGTCTCACATTTAGGTCTTTAGATCATTTTGACTTTATTTTTGTGTATCATGAAAGGAAATGGTCCAGTTTCATTCGTTTGCCTGTAGCTGTACATTTTTCCCAACACATTTGTTGAAGAGACTGTCTTTTTCCCATTGTATCTTCTTTCCTCCTTTGTCATAGATTGACCATATAATTGTGGGTTTATTTCTGGGTTTTCTGTTCTGTTCCATTGATCTGTGTGTGTTTTTATGTCAGTATCATACTGTTTCAATTACTACTGTCTTACAATATAATATGAAATTGGGAATTGTGATACCTCCAGTTTTGTTTTTCTTTTTCAGGATTGCTGGCTATTGAGGTCTTTTTGGTTCCATACAAATTTTAGGATTGTTCTAGTTCTGTGAAAAATGCTATTGGTATTTTGATAGGGATTCTATTAAATCTGTAAATTCCTTTGGGTAGTATAGACATTTTAACAAGATTTGGTAATTTCTGCTTTTTAATTGTAGTGTTAAGCCTGTTGACACTTAACAAAATTATTGATGTGAATGCACTTAAATCTACTTGTTTTGTATTTTATCTCTGTCCCATTTTTTTCTTCATTCCCTTTTATTCTTTTCCTCCCCTTTTTGGGTTAATGGAATATATTTTTTTTAGGATTCTAGTCTATCTGTATTTGACTAACAAGGTGTGCATGTGTGTGTTTTCATAAGGAGTTGCTCTAGGGTTTATGTTATTTTTAATTTATATGAGTCTTCCTCCAAGTAACATTTTATCACTGCAAATGTACTATAAGATCTGCATACCGGTATACTTTCGTTTTTACTCTCCTGTGTTTTGAACTATTGTTGCCATACACTTTAATTTTTATTTATTTTATTTTTTTTAAAGGTTTTACTTCTTTATTTGAGACAGAGAGAGAGCAAGTGTGCACAAGGCAGGGGGAGAGGTAGAAGGAGAGAGAAAGGGAGAAGCAGACTTTCTGCTGAGCAGGGAGCCCGATGAAGGGCTCGATCCCAGGTCCCTGGGATCATGACCTGAGCTGAAGGCAGATGCTTAGCCAACTGAGCCACCTAGGCACCACCTGTTGCCATACAACTTAATTATATATATTATGTACTCTGGAATAAATTGTAGTTTTTGCTTTAAATGGTGATTTAACTTTTAAGGAGATTAAAAATGAGAAAAAGGTCTTTTATATTTACATACTTAACCATTTCCACCACTTTTTATTCCTTTGCATACAGATATCTTTTTTTTTTTTTTTTAAGATTTTATTTATTTGACAGAGAGAGAGAAACAGCGAGAGCAGGAACACAAGCAGGGGGAGTGGGAGAGGGAGAAGCAGGCTCCCCGCTGAGCAGGGAGCCCGATGTGGGACTCAATCCCAGGACCCTGGGATCATGACCTGAGCTGAAGGCAGACGCTTAACGACTGAGCCACCCAGGCGCCCTGCATACAGATATCTTGATCTAGATTCTTATTAACTGTCATTTTCCTTTTGTCTGAAGACTTTCCTTAACTTGCCTTATAATGAAGGTTTGTTGAAGAATTTGTTTGAAAAGCTTTTACATTACTTTTGTTTTTGAAGGATGCATTTTGCTGCATGTTTTATTTAAGATTTATGGTTTTTTTTCCTTTAATTTTTTCTCCAAGCACTTCAATTATGTTATTTCACTGTCTTCTGGCTTACATAGTTTCACATGAGAAGTTTGTAGTTACTCTTATTTTTCTTACTCTGTAAGTAATACATCTTGCTTTTTTTTTTTTTTTTTTTTAAGATTTTATTTATTTATTTGACAGAGAAAGACACAGCGAGAGAGGGAACACAAACGGGGAGTGGGAGAGGGAGAAGCAGACTCCCTGCCGAGCAGGGAGCCCGATGCGGGACTCGATCCCGGGACTCCAGGATCATGACCTGAGCCGAAGGCAGTCGCTTAACCAACTGAGCCACCCAGGCGCCCAATACATCTTGCTTTTAAGATTTTCTTTTAGTACTCTATTTCAGCAAATTGACTATAAAGTTACTGGTGTGTGTGTGTGTGTGTGTGAGAGAGAGAGAGAGATTTTGTTGTGCTTCTTGAATCTGTAGGTTTATAATTACACAGTTTGCAAGATTTACAGCCAGTATTTTACTAAATATGTATATTTTTTTGTCTGCTTCCCTCCAACTTCAACCTCACACATTAGATTGGTTGCTATCATCCCACAGGGCTCTGTAGCTATGTTTGTCTTTTTTCACTTGTCTTTTATGTTGGGTAGGTATTATTTGCCATATCTTTAAGGTCAGTCATCTTTTCTTTTGCCATTTCTGTCAGATGTTAATCAGTCAAAGTGAAAGTTTTATTTGTTTTTTTTGTTACCTGTGAGTTCCATTTTTAGTATTTTTTACTATCTTCCATTTCTCTTCTCTCATTCATTTTCCATTACATTCTTAAACATATGAGACATATTGATAATAGCTGATTTAATGTCCATGCTTGTCTCTTCTATCATTTCTTTTGTTTTCTTGTTTTATTCCTTGATTTTTTCCCTGGTCATTGCTTACATTTTCCTCCTTTTCTGTATAGTTTGTAAATTTTCATTGGATGCCATACTTTGTGATTTTTTTGTTGAGAGCTAGATTTTGTTGTAGTACACAAATGCTGTGTGTGTGTGTGTGTGTGTGTGTGTGTGTTTGCCTGTTAAGTTAGTTGTGGAAAATTTTGATTCTGTTGAGGCTTATTTGTGAACTCCTTTAGGGATGGTCTAGAAGATAAGTTGTTGTAGGTTTCATTTAGCCTACTTTTAAAGTCATGTTCTATTCTAGTCTCTACTGAATGTGTTAACATAGTCAATGAGGTCTTGGCACTCTGGGTAGAGGGAACACGACTGATTCCTGGCTCTGGGAGCTTTGGGACTTGTTTGTATTGCAGCTGTGCTGTAATTGTTCTTTCCTTGGAACTTGTTCTTGTTTAGCCTTTTGGGGTTTTATACCACTTTTATACAGATTGGTATTCAGAGAAAAACTTAAGGGTACCTTTATGCAGATGTCTGGATCTGCTTCCCTGTACAACTCCCTTCCCTTGTGTACTCTCTCCCACAGTTTCTAGCCTGAACTGATGATTTCTGTGTCCTCATTTCAGTACAGTTGCCAGTCTTTGAGTTCCCCTCTCTGTGCTACAGTTTGCAAATTAATCCATGCAGAAAGCCTTTGTGATGGTAGGGTTCACCTTGTTTGTTTCCTATTGTCCAGGGATTACAGTCCTGTCCCTGCCTTTTGTTTAATGTTTAATAATTCCCCCCTCCCCCCCCATATTTTGTCTGGCTTTCTAGTTGTTTATGGCTGGAGGGTAATTTGAACCTCCTCCTTACTCTCATGTGGCTTTAAATAGGAGTCTACTATATTATTTTAGGAACTCAAATTAGCTTTAATTTATAGTATTAATATGGAACATTGGATTTTTGATGGAAAAGTTTCTCAAGTTGTTAGTGGTATTATTTTACTTCAAATTTCCTTGCAGCAGAATGAATCAAAATTAAAATGAAAGGTTAAGAGATACAAAAGAAAAAGAGAAGGAAGAAAAGCCGAAGAAAGATTGGAATAAATAATTGTTAGGTTGCCATTTGTAATGAGACTTCAAAGTTCTATTAAAAACCCAAACTGGGAACATCTGAATGCAATATGGAAATGTAAAATGTATACATCTATTTTTACTGATACGGATTTGACAAAGTATGACCATTATCTGTTGCATTCAGAAAAAAATAAATTCAGCATTTGATTAATCAGAACAATCACATACCAGAAGCCAGTGATCAGCAATAAAAAGATGTGAATGAAATATGGGAAATTTAAAAATGACATGATGTTGGGGCACCTGGGTGGCTCAGATGGTTAAGCGTCTGCCTTCGGCTCAGGTCACGATCCCAGGGTCCTGGGATCAAGCCCTGCATTGGGCTCCCTGCTCAGTGGGGAGCCTGATTCTCCCCCTCCTTCTGCCTCTCCCCCCACTCATGCTCTCTCTCTCTCTATCTCTGTGAATTGAATGAATAAATAAAAAAATCTTTTAAAAAATAAATAAAAATAAAAATCACACGATGTTGATAAGTTGGTCCATTGAGCAAAAGGAAAAAAAATTCTGATGGATTGATGAATGTAAAAAGCATGCCTTATTGGTGCCAAAACCAGGAATTAAGAGGAATAAGAAGGAAAAGAAGCAAAGCAAAAATTAAAAATTTCTTTTTGAGGAATACAGACAAGTGATACACATGCACACACTCCCTGCTCCCACCTTTAGATAAAATAAGTTTGAAATAAAGCCAGTTGTGCCAAAAAAACAATAACTTTGCAAGGGTCAGGATAGTGGAGGAAAAAAACATAAAACAGAGCAACAAACACTGGCTTGAAAGATTAAATGGCAAAGACAGCTAAGTCATACATGTTTTCCTTTCTTCAGCAGTGAGTGTTCATAATCATGAAGAATCATAAAGAAAAGATTAAAAGTAAATTCTGTCTCCATAATATCTCTTGAATTAATTCCTTATTCTCAATTCCACTGTAGCAGTCATGTTAGGATTATTTCAAGAATTTCCAGTCTCTTTGTACATAGTCCTTATATTGGTGTATAGGTTTCTAAAAAAGGTCATCCCTTTTAAAAAAAAATTTCTTTGGCCTCATATCTCCCTACTGCCCCTCTCACTCACTCTGTTCCAGCCACACTGTATTTTTCAACACTGGAAACACTGTTCTTCCAACTCTCACATACTCATAACTTTGCATTTGCTGTTTCTTCTACTGTAGTGCTCCTTTGCCAGATATCTGCATGGTTTGGTTTCTGTTGTACTTCATATCTCTACTGAAATGTCTCCTTACTCATATTAAATTTTAATTCATAAATTTTATAAGTATCTTATTTTAAATGGTAGGCTGTCATACTTCTTTTTTTTTTTCATTTGTATTTTCTTGATGTGTGTTTTGTTTACAAGAGTAACAGATATTTCTTTTCACTAGAATGTAGTTTAGTGAAGGCAGAGATTTTGTTGTTTAACGCTGTATCTGGTGTTTTAACAGAGCCAGACACAGGAGGATTGTTCGAGTTGTCCAATGATGCTTGTTAAATATGTTGTCCAAGTAATTGCTTAAAATGTTTCTAACTATATTTCATCTCAGTTTCTGAGAGTGAGATGTGAAAATTTCTCATGATTGTGAATCTATCAATTCCTCATTGTTCTGTAAATGTTGCTTTATACAATGTGAGTAGTTCTGTTTTGTTTTCCTGGTAAATTAATCTTTTAATGATTAAATAATGACAGCCAAGTTTAAGCCACTTATATTTACTGTGATAACTCATATTTTTATTTAAATTTTTATTTTATTTTCTATGTATTATGTATTTTTTATTTTCCTTTTTGCCTCCTGTTGGATTGGTCAGACTTTCCTCATCCCATCTGTTCTTCCCCCTTTGATTACTTTTTTTCTTTTTTAATTTATTTATTTGACAGAGAGAGAGACAGCGAGAGAGGGAACATAAGCAGGGGGAGTGGGAGTGGGAGAGGGAGAAGCGGGCTTCCTGCCGAGCAGGGAGCCTGATGCGGGGCTCGATCCCAGGACCCTGGGATCATGACCTGAGCCGAAGGCAGACGCTTAACCGACTGAGCCACTCAGGCGCCCCTAACGTTTTCTTTTAAATTTAACATAACTGGGGCACCTGGGTGGCTCAGATGGTTAAGCGTCTGCCTTCGGCTCAGGTCATGATCCCAGGGTCCTGGGATCGAGCCCCACATCGGGCTCCTGGCTCAGTGAGGAGCCTGCTTCTCCCTCTGCCTCTGCCTCTCTCCCTCTGCTCATGCTTTCTCTCTCTCTCTCTGTATCTCTGTGTCTCAAATGAATAAATAAAATCTCTAAAAAAAAAAATTTAACATAACTATTTAATAAATCTTGAAGATAATTATCCTCTCCCTTTTTTCATGTGTAGAACAATCAACCTTGGAATCCTTCAGCCCCAGTAAGTCAGTTTAGACTCTTACTCAGTTCTGTCTCTTTCCCCTTTGCTCATGAAGTTTGAAACAATGCTGTTTTGGCTCTTTGATCTACTCTGTTATATTGACTAATTTCTAATATTAAATCATACTTGAATGTTGATAATATTTACTAGTATTTTACTTAGGTTTTGTTTTTTCAACATAGATTTTTTTTTTTTCAACCATAGTTTTTGGATATATTTGTTAGGATTTTGGTTCAGGTGTTTTCTTTTAAAGTTTTTTTGGGGTAAGGATGACTTTCTGACAATTTGCGATAATTCATGTATAAAACTACTTAGACTCTGTTTGCTTCAGCTTCAAAAAATTCTTATGTTACATCTCCTTTTTTGGTTTTGATTAATATCATTTAAAGGAAAGACTTAAATAGATTTTCAATTGCTTAAAAAAGCTTTTTAATTTTTTCATATTATTATTCCTTTATTTTCTGCCCTTAGTGTTTTTCAACTTAAATTACAGAGTTTGTGTCTTTTTAAGTAATGAAATAATTTAAAGCTCTGAAATTATCTGAGTATTACCGTCAGTTTCTGAATTTTTAAAATATGTGATTTCCTGCTTTTTCTTATTTTATGTGTTCAAAAAATTTTTTTTTAACTCCTATCCTTAAGTTCTGAGATTTCACAAAATTTAAAGGCATTAGTGTGTTTTGTTTTGTTTTTTAAATTGGATTGAGTCAAAGAATCTCACCTTACCATGACTCTTACTTTACTGAAGTGAGTTTTATAAATTAAATTGCATTACATTTGTAAGATGTGTGATTAGATTATGTTCAGTATTTACAAAATTTTTTTTTGAGTGGTTTGCAAGGATGTGCATCACTTTCATGTATGGAAGTGTCTTAAAAAATACACTTGTCTGGGCATCATTCTTCAGTTTCACTAGATATAGAGGTATAACTTGGTGCATGAATTTTGCAGATAACCCAGGTGGTTTCTAACCACCACTGTAGACAGAGGGTCATCTCAAGGTCAGCTCAAAAGAGGGACAAAGCCTAATATAAAGAATACTTAAAGAAGTAAGTTATAATGACAAAATATATTAATCTGGGCCTATCCTCACATTTATGTATAAGGAAGGGCTGGGTTTGAGGGAAAAATGACTCTTAAATGTGATATTTACTATTTGATTTGGTAACATGTAGTAAAAATTGCCAAAATTATTTTATTATGTATACCTTCAACTTCCTTATGTTAAATACAATTGTAATCTTTAAAATTTAACTTTTAACTCTATGTCCTTACTTCTATGTAGGCCTCGAAGTAGAGGAAAAACTACAGTGGAAGATGAGGACAGCATGGATGGCCTGGAGACAACAGAAACAGAAAATATTGTGGAAACAGGTATCAAACTTAAGAGATTTTTAAAAATCTACATCATAATTTGCACAGTTAGCATTTGTCTATATACTGAGTTCTAAACTCTCCATGTGCTGAAATAGTTTGATAGGCCATGACAGTGAAAAAATTTAGTTCTCTCTCTCTCTCTCTCTGTTTCCTACAGCCCTGATTTAGTGGAAAGTATATAATATCTGTAGACAAATATCTTATTAAAGTAAAATTAAAACTGGAATAAACAGTAATTCCAGGCTGTTAATGTGATAATTTATAGTATATTTCTGCTTTTGAACCATCCAGCATTTGTTTGAAGCTGATTGTGTTAGTATATGTGTGAGGGAAAAAAAAATATGTTCCATTAAAGAATAATATTGTGAAATGCTGGGTTAAACCAGACCAAATGCTTTCTGGTCTGCTGGACATTTAGGTACCTTAAATAAGCTAATGTGTATTATGTATCTGCAAAAGGAAGATAGAGTAGGTTGCCCAAAGTAATTTCCACAATTTATAAAGTTAATGATTTAAGTTGTCAAAGGGATGAGGTTTCATATTATATTCAGAGACGATCTGTGTGAGATGGTCTCTCATGGGCAATGTTTTTTTTTTTTTAACAATTGTTGGATAGAGTTTAGGCACAGTGATAGGCTTTTTCTCTGAAGTTGATTGTCCTTTTCTTGTTGTTTACAGAGTATCATACAGTTTTTAGAGAAGAGTTAGAAATTGCTGTATCTTGAAATACAATTTTCCATAAAATACTTTTGGTTGTCAGTGTGTTGCAGCTAGATGGCTGTAATTCTTGGAAAGTCTTCAAATGTTCTGTAGTTCTCATCCATCTTTTCAGTAGGGTCTTACTAGGTAGAGTGATGACTGAAGGTTGGAATGCAGAATTCTACCTTTTGCTGTTTTGCTGCAAATTCCTTACCACATTGTTTTAAACTTGAATTTATGTAAATTCTCCACTAGTTATTTTTCATGATTTCTTTTCCATAAATTTTTTCTGTACCATATACTATTACTTTCTAGTGAAAGGGTTTTTTTTTTTTTTTCCAAGTTTTAAGTGACATTTTTCAACATAATGATTACTTACAGGTTGCTTTAAACCAGTGCTGCCAGACTGTACGCCAGGCCCCCTTTTCTGCATTTAACAACAGTCTTCCTGAGTAATTTCCCTCTTTCTCTGAAGATTTAACACCTGCCTTTCTATTTCCCTCTGCTTCTCCCATTGTGATGTTAATAATCTATTCAGTACCCAGGCCTCTTTCTCCTTGATTTCTCAACATTGTGATTCTCCAGCCTACCTTAGCCTGTCTGTCTTCTGGTCATATGTGATCAACCTGTGTCATTCATTGTCTCACTTGCTATGACAATTGCTGTTTCACTTCCAGAATCTCGACATCAGCTGTTCTACCCTCTGACTACTACCTCTTCTTTTTCCAGCTCATTTTCTCCTAGTATAGCACCATAATAATTCTTGAACCATACTGAGTCCTCCAATCCAGTGATCTTAGTGATGGGGTTGTTACCCTCCTGTGCTAGCTTAGAGTCTGATCCACTGTTGGAGTCCTTCTCTTATTCACCTTTGACGCCTTTACCATTGTTCCACTGTTTTGTTTTTATTACAGAACCCAAATTCTGCAGCTGATAATGGCTGTTGAAAATCATAACCTTGCTGACTGGTTTCATTTTAAATTTATGACCTCAAATCTCAAGTGGGTATGATTGCTACTCTGCACTCATTCTACTTTTATATAGAAATTTCCTCTCCCATTATCAATGATGGTTATTTCACCACCTTCTCTTCTCTCTTCAAATTTCCAACACCTCCTCCTGTTTTTCATTCTTCAGATATGATGATCTTGCTTATTTCAATGAAAAAAAGAAAAAATAGAAGTAACCAGGAAAGAAATTCTACACTCACCCACATTTCCTGCTTGTAGCTCCTCCCATATATTTTACCTTCCCTACTGTTAAAATGGGATGAAAAGTCTCTGGTTATCAAAGGCCAGCTCTTCTGCTTGTGTCCTCTATTCTAACTCTTCATCTCTTAGGGACTTTACGCCTTCAGTTTTCCTGGGTTTCTTGCATCATGCATTTCCTGTCTCAGTGAATGATTTCCATTAGCATTTGAACATGCAGTATTACCTTTCTTGAACATGAACACCTTCTCTTGATCAGATATCCCTTTTCAGCTACTTTATTGCTTTTTTGCTCACCTTTATAGGAAAAATCCTTGAAAGAGTTGTCTATACTTATGGCTGTAGCTTATTTTTGCCAAGATGTCATTTTCTCATGAACCTCATGAGAGGTTCTCATGAATCTACTCCAAGTTGGGCTTTCTTCCTCCCACTCCACTAAAATCATTCTTGTCAGTGTCACCCATGATCTCATCTTGCCAGAGCCAGCTTTTAGTCTTTGTTGCCCTTAACTATTCAGTATTGTTTCACACAGCTAACCACTTTCAGTAGTGACAATTTATTTTTTTTACTTGATTTTCAGGACACCACATTCTCTTGTTTTTTTTCCTACATCACTGGTGTCTCTTCATTCTCTTTTGCTCATCTTCAGTTTAGTTGCTTTAAATATTACCTATGTGGGGGCGCCTGGGGGGCTCAGTCGTTGAGTGTCTGCCTTCGGCTCAGGTCATGGTCCCAGAGTCCTGGGATTGAGCCCCGCATCAGGCTCCCTGTTCAGCCGGAAGCCTGCTTCTAGTTCTCCCCCTCCCTCTGCTTGTGTTCCCTCTCTTGCTGTGTCTCTCTCTGTCAAATAAATAAAAATCTTTAAAAAAAAAAAAAAAAATTACCTATGTGCTGTGACTCCAAAAAGTATATTACTAGCTCTTTTCTTGCTTTGAGCACAACCTATATCTTTAGGTTTCTTCTTAACATTTACTTTTACATGTCTAAAGAGGATCTCAAACTTAATGTGTTTTCTGTGGCACTATTTTTTGTTATCCTGAACCTTCTTTTCCAGTGTTTCCACCTCATTAAATGACATCATTATTTTTCAGGCTGAAAATATGGAGCCCATTGGAAAATCTTTTGGGCTTTACTTTCACAATATATCCTATTTCAAACACTTTTCGTCTCCTTTACTAATCTCATTCCACTACTTTCCACCACCACTCCTTGTGTGGACTACTGTAAGAGCTTCCTGTCTTCATGCATTTGCTCTTTATTCTGGTCTTATTGTCCCCATAGTAGTCAAGGATCTTTTTGAACCAAACTAAGAGTCTTATTTCCCTCTGTCAACCATCCAGAGTCTCCAGTGATACTTAAAATCCAAAGCCCATACCATGATCTTCAGAGTGTATTAATCTGACCTTGGCTGCCTGTCCAACCACATCTCCTACTCTTCCCCTTGCTCACTGGGCTCCAGCCATACTGGCCTATTTGCTATTCATAGAGTCCACTAATCACATTCTTTTATAAGGCTTTTGCACTTTTCATATGCCTTGTTTAGAACCCCTGTTCCCAGATACTCATATTACTTATTCTCTTAATTCATTCAGGTCCTCGCTCATTTGCTGTCTCCTCAGGCCTTTCTTGACCAACTTGTCTAACACTTGTCACTCTATCCTTTTCTCCTTTGTTCCTAGTATTTAAACAGATAAGACATCGTATGACATATTTGTTTATTACGTGCCTTCCACCCTAGACTGCAAGTTTCATGAGGTTAGGGATTTGTCTTCTTCATTGATTTATTCCCAGTGCCTAGAATACTTCTAGACACATGGTAGGCTTCAGTTCACTAACTGAAGAAGTATTACATTCTTACAGTTTTTTTTGTTTTGTATTTTCTAAGCTACTGCTGTTCTTGGAACATCACCACAAAACTAAAGTTCTGACATTTAATTTTTCCTTATGTGATGAGTACTAAGCCCCACAAATGGACTGTCCTCTCATACTATCTCTTAAGAGGTATCAAGGCAAATAAAGTTTAGTGAAAGGTTTTAACAGGAGCAGGATATTTTTCTTATTCTGGCCTTTTATACTAAAATTAAATAAAATCAAGTGAGTTAGTCTTTGCTCTTTGTCCTTGGAAAGACCTTCATCCAGTTGTTTTAGTGAACATGGAGGGCAAGGAGAATAGTAAAGAAAAGAATAGAGAACAGTTGTTAAAAACTAAGCTACAGGGGCGCTTGGTGGGCTCTGTCAGAGGAGCATGTGACTCTTGATCTCGAGGTCCTATGTTCAAGCACCATGTTGGGTGTAGAGATTATTTAAATGTGAAACTTAAAAAAAAAAAATCTATTAAGCTATAAATAAACCCAAGCAAAGAGAAGAGTTCCATACATTTCTAGTCAGTTTAAAAGCACATTTGAGTTGGCTGCAAGGTTTTAACATGTGCATGTCTCAAGGCCCAAGGTTTATTGGAAGGTCTCTTATATCTGTAAATTTTGTGTCTTGGTACATTTGTTTAATGACTTATAGTAATGTAAGAGAGTATTTATTAAAATGAGTATAGGGGGTTTGTGTGTGTCGGGGGGTGGTAAGTGGTGGGAATGAGTATCCTGTAAGTGGCCATTGGGAAAATCACAAGAAATTTCACAAATCAGTTTTTTTTTTTAATTTAAATTCATTTAATTAACATATAATGTATTATTAGTTTCAGAGGTAGAGGTCAGTGCAGTTTGTTATGTTTTTATGGTAAGAAAATCCTATGGGTTTTTTGGAGGTGGTGGCTGTTACTACTCTGTTTTTTCCCATATAAATTAAATCAACTCGAATGAAGTGCAAGTTAAGAAGAGAAATTCCACTTTTCTTTCAGAATCATTATATAATCAGGGCTTTGCAAACTTGTTTTAGTTAATTATAATTGGTTAATTATGATTTAGCTAATTATAATTAAAATTTTATTTTGACTGTTGTGGTAGTTTGGCCAGTAGGAGTCTCTTTTCAGCTGGCTTCTAAGTCCTTTTTATTATCATCTCAAAAGGACTTCTAAGTCCTTATTATCATCTCAAAATGTTTCAAAGCTCAACAATATTTTTCAGGCCCATCTTTAATTTTCTCTACCCCAGGATATGAAGTAGACTATTCTCTAAGAACTCTTAGTTCTTTTTAGCTGAAAATAGTATTAGAGATAAAAAAGTGGGCTCTAAGGATGCGTATTATATTGTTTTTATTGAGAATTAATTATGTTAGTCCATTTTAGTGATATATTAGTTATTGCATAGATGTGAGAGTGTATTCATCTGCTTATAAATACTTGTTCACATTAATACTTTCAGTTACCTCTAGTATAATTTTTTTAATAGAATTTATTTTTTAGAGCAGTTTTAGGTTCACAGCAAAATTGAGTGGAAGGCCCAGATACTTCCTATATGCCTCCTGCCCTTACATATGCATAGCTTTCCCCATTGTCAACATCCCCCACAGCATGGTATATTTGTTATAATTGACGAAACTTCAGTGACACGTCATTATCGCCCTAAGTCCATCGTTTACATTTTGGTTCACTCTTGGTGTTGTATATTCTCTGAGTTTGGACAAGTGTGAAATGATATGTATTCATCATTGTAGTATCACACAGTATTCTCACTCTCCTAAATCCTCTGTGTTCCACCTATTCATCCCTCCCTCCCCTTTAATCCAAGGCAACCACTGATCTTTTTACCATCTCCATAATTTTGCCTTTTCCACTATGTCATACAGTTGGAGTCATACAGTAAATAGCTCTTTCAGATGGACATCCTTCACTTAGCAGTAGGCCTTTAAATTTTCTCCATGTCTTTTCATAACTTGAGAACTTTCTTTTTAGCACTAAATAATATTCCATTTTTGGGATGGACCACAGTTTATCCATTCGTCTGCTGAAGGACACCTTGGTTGCTTCCAAGTGTTGGCAATTATGAATGAAACTCCTGTAAACATCCACATGCAGGTTTTGTGTGTACGTAAGTTTTCAAGTCCATAAGTTTCAACTCCTTTGGATAAATACCAAGGAGCATGATTGCTGGGTCATATGTTAAGAGCATATTTAGTTTAATAAGAAAGTGCCAAACTGTCTTCCAAAGTGGCCGTACCATTTTGCATCGCCACCAGCAATGACTGAGAGTTCTTTTGGCTCCAAGTTCTTACCAGCATTTGGTATTGTCAGTGTTCCTGATTTTGGCCATTCTAGTAAGTGTGTAGTAGTAGTATATCATTATTTTAGATTACATTTCCTTGATAACATATCATGTGGAACATCTTTTTGTCTGGTTATTTGCCATCTGTGTATCTTTGGTGACCTCTCTGTTATATTTATTAGCCCATTTTAAAATCAGGTTGTTAGTTTTCTTATTGTTGAGTTTTAAGAGTTCTTTGTATATTTTGGATAACAGTCCTTTATCAGATATGTCTTTTGCAAATATTTTCTCCTAGTCTATGGCTTATGTTTTTATTCTGTTGACAGTGTTTTAAGCAGAGTAGAAATTTAAAAAAAAATTTTTTTATTTATTTGACAGAAAGAGACAGCAAGAGAGGGAACACAAGCAGGGGGAGTGGGAGAGGGAGAAGCAGGCTTCCCGCTGAGCAGGGAGCCCGATGCGGGGCCCTATCCCAGGACTGTGGGATCATGACCTGAGCCAAAAGCAGACGCTTAATGACTGAGCCACCCAGGTGCCCCTAGAGTAGAAATTTTTCATTTTAATGAAGTCCAGTTTATCATTTGTTTCTTTCATGTATCATGACTGTGGTGTTATATCTAAAAAGTCACTGCTAAACCCAGGGTCATCTAGATTTTCTCCTAAGTTCTAAGAATTTTATAATTTTGCATTTCACACTTACTTTTTTAACTTCAGTAAGGACGTATGGTCTGTGTCTAGATGGATTTGTGTGTGCGCATGTTCAGTTCCAGCATCATTTGTTCAAAAATACTATTTCTTCTACATTGTATTGCCTTTGTGTCTTGTTTCAGTGACCAGTTAAATATTTATTTGGGTTTATTTCTGGCTTCTCCATCCCATACTATTGATCTATTTATTCTTCTGCCAAAATTACACAGTCTTGATTGCTGTAGCTATATAGTAAATCTTGAAGGCAGTTCTTCAACTTTGTTCTTCTCCTTCAATATTTTGTTAACTAGTTTGGGTCTTTTGTTTCTCCATAAAGTTTTTAAAATCAGTTTGTTGATATCCACAAAATAACTTACTGAGATTTTGATTAGAATTGCATTGAATCTATAATTAAAATTGGCAGGAACAAATGTCTTGGAAATATTGAGTCTTCCAATCCATGAACATGAAATATCTCTACATTTATTAATTCTTCTTTGATTTCTTTCATCAGGGTTTTGTAGTTTTTATCAGACAGATTTTATGTGTGTTTTGTTAGACTTATACGTGTTTGATTTTTGGGAAATGCTAATTTTAAATGGTATTTAAAAAAATTCATATTCCACTTGTTCATTGCAGGTATATAGGAAAATGATGGACTTTGTATATTAACCTTGTTATCTTGCAACTTTGCTATAATTGTTTATTAGTTCCAGGGCTTTTTTTTTGGTCTTTGTTTGTGTTTTTGTATATCCTTTTGGATTTTCTACATAGATGATCATTTATATCTGTGAACAAAGACAGTTTTATTACTTCCTTCCCAATCAGTATACCTTTTATTTCCTGTTCTGGTCTTATTACAATAACTGGAAGAACTTCTTTTACAAGGTTGGAAAGGACTGGTGAAAGGGTGACATCCTTGCCTTAGTGGGAAAGCTTTTAGTTTCTCACCATTAAATATGTTGTTGCTGGGCGCCTGGGTGGCTCAGTTGGTTAAGCGACTGCCTTCGGCTCAGGTCATGATCCTGGAGTCCCGGGATCGAGTCCCGCATTGGGCTCCCTGCTCAGCAGGGAGTCTGCTTCTCCCTCTGACCCTCCTCCCTCTCATGCTCTCTGTCTCTCATTCTCTCTGTCTCAAATAAATAAATAAAATCTTTTTTTTTAAAAAAATATGTTGTTGCTTGTAGGGGCTCTTTTGTAGATATTCTTTATCAAGTTAAGGAAGTTCTAGTTTACCGAGAGTAGTTTTTATCATGAATGGGTGTTGGATTTTGTCAGTACTTTTTTTGTATCTACAGATAGGATTATGTGATTTTTCTTTTTTAGCCTATCAATGCAATGGATTACATTAATTAATTTTCAAATGTTGAACAAGTCTTGCATACTTGGGATAAATCCTACTTGGTCCTGGTGTATAATTTTTTTTTATACATTTTTGGATTCACTTTGCTGATATTTTGTTGAGGATTTTTAAAATTTATTTTTATTTTTTATTTTTTTTAAAGATTTTATTTATTCATTTGACAGAGACACACAGAGAGAGGGAGGGAACACAAGCAGGGGGAGTGGGAGAGAGGGAAACAGATGTCCCGCGGAGCAGGGAGCCCAATGCGGGGCTCGATCCCAGGACCTTGGGATCACGACCTGAGCTGAAGGCAGATGGTTAATGACTGTGCTGCCCAGGCACCCCTTGTTGAGGATTTTTGCATTTATGTTCTTGAGAGATACTTGTCTGTAGTTTTTGTTGTTGTTTTATTTTGTTTTCTTGTATAATGTCTTTGTTTTTTGGCATTAGGGTAATGCTGCTCTCATAGAGTGAGTTAGGTTCCTTCTGCTTCTGTCTTCCAGAAGAGATTATTGAGAATTAATATAGTATCTTCCTTAAGTGTTTGGTAGAATTCACCAATGAAGCCATCTGGGCTAGGAGTTTTCTGTTTTAAAAGGTTATTAATTATTGATTCAACTTCTTTAATAGGTATAGGTGTATTCAGATTGAATCTTTCTACTTGTGGTGAGTGTTGTCAAATTGTGTCTTCTTTTCATTTTAATTAAAAAAAATTTTTTTGAGAGAGTGAGTCGAGCAGCGGGGGAGGGGCAGAGGGGGAGAGAGAGAAAATCTCAAGCAGGCTCCATACTCAACATGGAGCCTGATGTGGGCTTGATCTTACAACCCTGAAATCATGACCTGAGCCAAAATCGAGAGTTGGACCCTTAATCAACTGAGCTACCCAGGTGCTCTGCAAATTGTGTGAAGTTTATCTAGGTTATCAAATTTGTGGGTATAGAATTATTAATTGTATTTCTTTATTGTCCTTTTAATGTCCATAGGACCTGTAGTGATGTCCCTTCTTTAATTGCTATTATTAATAATGTGTTCTCTACCCTTTTTTCTTTCAGTAAACCTGGCTAGAGGCTGATTGATTTTATTGATCTTTTCAAAGAAGCAGCTTTTGGTTTCATTATTTTTCTCCATTGATTTCCTGTTTTAAATTTCATTGATTTCTGCTGTAATTTTTGTTATTTCTTTTTTTCTGCTTACTTTGGATTTAATTAGCTTTTTTTTCCTAGTTTGATTGATTGCTTTTAGATCTTCTTTTCCAATATATACATTCAGTGGTATAAATTTCTCTCAAAGCACTGTTTTCACTGCATCTCACAAATTTTGATAAGTTGTGTTTTCATTATTATTTAGCTCAAAATATTTAAAAATTTCTCTTGAAATTTCTTATTTGATCCATATGTTATTTAGAATTATGGTGTAGGGGAGCCTGGGTGGCTTAGTTGGTTAAGCATCTGCCTTTGGCTCAGGTCATGATCCCAGGGTCCTGGGATTCCTGCATTGGGCTCCATGCTTATCGGGAAGCCTGTTTCTCCCTCTCCCTGTCTCTCCCCTTGCTTGTGCGCACACGCACTCTATCTCTCTCTCTTTGGGGGGGGGGGGGAAGTGTGTTGTTTAGGGGGTGCTTGGCTGGCTCAGTTGGTAGAGCATGTGAGTCTTGATCTCGGGGTTATGGGCATGGAGACTATTTAATAAATAAAATTTAAAAAATTAAAAAGAAAAATGTTGTTTAACCTCCAAATATTTTGGAATTTTCAAACTATCTTTCTATTCCTGATTTCTAGTTTAATTCCTTTGTGGTTTGAGGGCAGACATTGTATGATTTCTATTATTTTAAATTTGTTTTGTGGCCCAGAATGTGGTCTGTTGGTGAATATTCCATGTGATCTGGAGAAGAATGTATATTCTGCTGTTGTTGGATGAAGTAGTCTATAGATGTCCATTTTATCCAGTTGATTGATGGTGGTGTTGGGTTCAACCATGTCGTTAGTAATTGTCTGCTTGCTGGATCTATATTTTTGATAAATGGGTGTTAACATCCCCATATGTAATAGTGGAGTCATATATTTTTCTCTGCAGTTCCGTCAGTTTTGCCTCATGTATTTTGACACTCTTGTTAGGTGCATATGTGTAAAGGATTATTATGTCTTCATGGAGAATTGACCCCTTTTTCGCTAGGTAATGGCACTGTTTGTCCCTGATAACTTTACTTGCTATGAAGTCCGCTGCATCTGAAATTAATATAACTTTGCTTTCTTTTGATCTGCAGTCTACTCTCAGCAAATTTCTACTATTCAGTTCAGTATTATTAACTATAGTCATCATGTTGTTACATTAGCTCTTTAGACTTATTTATCCTATGTAACTGCAACTTTGTGTGTTTTGGCCAATATTTCCCTATCTCCACCCACCCCCCCCCTCCCCCAGCCCCTGGTAGGTACCATTGTACTCTGCCAATTTTACATTTTTTTATTAGAATTTTGACTTGATTTGTTAGTCTCTCTAGGCTATACAGACTTTTCAATGTTTGACTGGAAGGAACTTTTCTCAGATTATCCCTGATAACATCAGTTTCACTCTCAAGAATCTAAAGGGTCAGTGAGCATTTGCTTGAATCCTTCCTTCCATATTTCAATTAACATTACACTATGTGACACCTTTAGACTACATTGTCAACAGTTTTATCCAGAGTTCTTACTTCATACTAGACTTGAGGCTTGCCCAGGGGACCTCATTTCTCACAAACGAAGTTCAACATATTCAGACTGAGTGCATGCTTGTGTCTTTGCTTTCACTTTGTGTAGATCAGTCTCTCAATTACCCAAGTATTTTTATAAGAATCACCTCTTCTTTGTGAATGCCTACCCTGCCCCCCTTTTCAGAAATTCTGCTTTGGTCATTAGACTTCACTAAGCCTATTTTTCTAGAGCTTTTACATATCCGGAAGTGTTTGTACCTTACTTCAATGGGGAGAGGTTTTTAGTGGATATTGCATTTTACCTGTAACTCTAGACATGATATTTAAATTTTATTTCTGAACAAGTCTAGTAGATCTGGAAGCAAAGCTTATTACTAAAAACCCTGAGCAGTTTTTGTTTGTTTGGCTTTTTTTCATTACCTCCAAAACTCCTTTGTGCTGTTTTTTTTTTGTTTTTTGTTTTTTTAAAGATTTTATTTATTTATTTGAGAGAGAGAGAATGAGAGACAGAGAGCATGAGAGAGAGGAGGGCCGAGCAGGGAGCCCGATGCGGGACTCGATCCCGGGACTCAAGGATTATGACCTGAGCTGAAGGCAGTCGCTTAACCAACTGAGCCACCCAGGCGCCCTGTTTTCTTTAATTTTTTCACTTCAACTCACACTCTTCACACACTTTAGCTAAGCAATGGTTAGCAGTTTTAGCTCTGGAACCAGACTGCCTGTGTTGGAATCCAGGCTCCTCTGCTAATTGAATTTTTTTTTTAAGTTTTATTTTTAAGAAATCTCAACACCCATTGTGAGGCTCAAACTTACAACCCTGAGATCAAGCGTTGCATGCTCTACCGACTGAGCCAACCAGGCGCCCCTCTACTTAATTATTCTTGAGCAAAGTTCCTTAATCTCTTACCTTGCTTTCTTATCGGTAACATGGAGATGTTCATAGTAGCTACTGTTGGTAGATACTCCTCCATGGTCTCTTGCACTTGACATATCTTGTTGTGTATCCCAAGAATGTAAGGCCTTGACTGTCCCTTATCTGGCCATTTCTCAGGGTTCTGTTCACAGTGAGTAGTCTTGAAGAAGAGGCAATGTCTCCCTCTGGGACAAAGAGCAGGCATGTTTAATGCTTACTATAAAAGCAGTGGGTTCCCTATGCTCTTTGTTCCTTCTTTGTGATGCATTTCACTGCAAGGACAGGCATTTATTTGGGCCATGGTGTGACCCCCATAAGACTTGGGGGCCAAAAGGGAACTGACAGCAATATCCTCATGTTTGTGCTGCTTGCTGTGCAGTGAGTAATGAAGTCCTTGGTCTTTGATCCAGGAGTCTGTGTTTTCTGCAGCATCTATGGAACAGTAACAGACTAACTTATTAGCTTGTGTAAAATCCCAGACTTAGAAGCTATCTTCATATGGTTGTTGTAAAGTTTAAATGAGTTAACACATGTTAATCACTTACAGCATTGCCTCGGACATAGTGAGCATTTACTGAAAGTTAGCCATGAAGGTTTTAAGTATTTTCGTATTCTCTGCATTGAATTTTTAGGCCTAAGTAAAGATAAGGCTCAGAAGATTAAGATTGCTGTACATAACGATTATATGGTGAAGATGTATATTGTAATTTATTGGTTTTATTTTAGTTTCTTGTTTTTTTTTTTAAGATTGATTTATTTGAGAGAGTGAGAGCACACATGGAGGAGAGGGGCACAGGGAGAGGGAGAGAGAGTCCCAAGCAGATTCTGTGCTGAGCGCAGGGCCAGATGCAGGGCTTGATCCTGTGACCCTGAGATTACTACCTGAACTGAAACCAAGAGTTGATTGCTTAACCAGCTGTGCCACCCAGGTGCCGCTAGTTTCTTGTATTAATTGCAAACCATGAATATCCATTAATAACACACTTTAAAAAAGTCATACAGAAAACTAAACAAAATACTTTTATAACTAAATAAAACATCCAGAGAGCAGTTGAATTTTAACAATTACTATTTTAATTAACATCAGTGTATTCTTTGGCTCTTGATAACTGTTGGACTCTTATTCTTAATGTTTTTGTACTGCATTTCTAAAAATCACATTAAAATTATAACAGTGATGTGTATTAGTGAAAATTTATAGAACTGTGGATAAGTATAAAGAGACTAAGTTAGCCGTAGAAGTGTTAACTCCAAGAGAAAACCAGTATTTCACATTTTTGTGTATTTTTGGTTGCTTACATGTTAAATCTTTACATGGCTCTGTGAAAGTAGTGACTATCTTCATGTTATTAGTGTCAATATTTTAAGTAGTTTAGTGAATAAATATAGGGTAACTGTTTCTAAAGAGTGCTAATTCTTCCGCTGTACAACACATTTTGGATGTAGTGGATACACTAGATTCAGTAAGATACAAACAGAATGTAAAATAGAACTGTCAGAATGCAGGCTTATTTTGACCACTGCTGTTCAAAAGAAGGAAAGGGTGTGATTACACAATTTCTTAGATACGTTTTATTCTGTAGTCTTAGTATAAAGAAAGCATGAAAGGCATCACCATTCTGTGGAGGTAAAGGAAGTTAGGAGAGAGAAAAAATTTTTATTCTATTTAATGTTTGACTAAAGCACCAGCAGCAAGGCATGTTGTTTGGATAAGAAGTAGACAGTGAGTGCTGGTGTTCGTTAACATAATTAGTAAATACTAGCATGTTTAAAATATTTTGTATGTTTTTCTCTGTGCTTTTTGTGATTCTTTATGTACATGTATACAGTAAGATTTTTCTGCTTGCTTGATATTAATTACACCACATGTAATTAATCAGTTATTGGGTATCATCCAGATTTTGCTCTGAATGGTTTGTAAAACAGATACATTGCCTGTTTCTATAGAGTGCATCATCTGGTAGGGTGTCATTGACACCTTTGCCAGGCTATTTTCCAAATAATGTTTTTAAATGAATAAAATAAAATACATACGTTTGCAAAGATAAATGATTATATTGAAATATTGTCAAAATAGTAAAAAGCCAAATTTGTAATTTCATAATGTGTTTTTAAAAATTTATACTTAAATTATAAATCCTAATTTAATTTTAATAATTACCATAATTTTCAAGTAGTGATGAAGGTAAATGATATTGTGGGATATCTGCAAACACTGAATGTGATAAGAAATTACCTGCTTTCTGTTGGTGACAGAGATATAGTTGCTCTATCACTCTACTTGTGCATATATTCATAATGAAAGGAGTTTTTAGGATTCTAAATTTCAAAGGTTAGTAAAAAATTTTTCCCTCCTAATATCCTAGAACCCCTGATTAAGTAAATACATTTAAAAAATTTTTTTATTTTACTTTTTAATTTTTTGAGTGGGGGGCGGGTAGAGGGAGAAAGCAAATGAATCTCAGGCAGACTCCATGCTGAGCGCAGAGCCTGATGCTGGGCTTGATCTCAGCACCCTGAGATCACGACCTGAGCCTAAACCAAGAGTTGGATGCTTAACTGACTGAGCCACCCAGGTTGCCCCTAAATAAATACAATCTTTAAAATTCATTCAAAGATAGGGTGCTTTGAAAGAATGTGTTATGTATCAGTAAGGGAGGCCATACGTAGACGCTGGAATAGTTTTGACATTGACAGTCTAATCTGTCAGGTCGGTGAGTTTACTGCATATATTTTTAGGATACATACAGAGAATTACTTAACCTTTGAGGGAAATAATTTCCTAATTGTCCAAAATCAGAATGTATTATTTCCATGAAGTTGGCTGGGAGGTAAATGCTCTCTTTACTCAATAATTTTACTCAGCACGGCTTTAAAAATAAACAGAAATACACTGTATTTTCAGTTTTCATTTCATATTCTTCATATTCAACAAATGCTTCCTCAGTAACATGGTGCTAGTAAAATATTAACATTTCCCTTTAACGTTAATCTATTCATAAAACCTCTGGGCTCTGTGAGAGACTGCCGGGAGCACACGGCAGTTAAGTGAGCAGGGGTGAGCATCCCTGTGCCTTGGAAGCCCATTTTGCTTCATATTAGCTATGTGATCTCTGGCTTGTTGTTTAACTTCCTGACTTTAGTTTCCTTACCTTGTAAATGAGGATAATATGTCAGATATTACTGTTGTTTTTTAAAAGAGAAGAATTAAATGAGAGAACTATTAGGTGCACACCTCTATTTGTCTTTTCAGTTTTAGCTGGCTTTTAATGCCTTTTTGAAGCCTTTCTAAGCTGTACTCCCACCTCTTCCATTGACTCTCATCACACCTGTACCTCCATCCTGACAAGTGTGCTATCCTATTATTATTTATTATTCACTGTCTCTCCTGACTAGATCCATTGAGGGTAGAAATCCTGACTCTGTTATAGAAACTGGCTACTATTTGAATAGAATATATGGTACACAGTAGTTACTCAAAGTTTTGTTTGGTAAAAATCATTCTAAAGTAATGATTTATTAACTTCTCAGCAGAGAGCCAGAAGCTGCCTAAATAAATGTTCTCTTTATTCTTATCACTTCCCACAATATAATGTAATCATGTGTGATCTGGCATCGAGAGTTTGGTATCTTAGGGAGTGATACCTAACTAGATGGGGAAGTAAATAGATAGTTAAAATATCATGTGTGAATGTCGATAATCAGAATAGCAACCACATACCTACCCTTACCATATACTTAAGGCATTGGGCTGAGTGCTTTACGTGTAATATCTATTTTACTCCTAAAGGGAGTTTTATACTAGGTGGTATTAGCTATCTTTTAAGTGATTGACGAACTGAAATTGAGATGAGCTAACTTGCCAAGGGCACATGGCTTGCAAATGCAGATTCTGGACCATTTGATTCCAAGCCTTTGATTTTAACTAATACCTCAGACTAAACAGCCTTTGCTATTCATTCACAGAAGCAACTGTTTGGGACTATAAGTAAGAGTCATGGGAGGACTGGCATTGTTTAGGGGCAGGGGTTGGATCTGATTTACTGGTGCATCCCCAGAGATTTGCACAGCACTTCGGCCATGCCACTGAATGAAGTACACAGGCCGTCCAGGTTCTCTCCGAACTTCCTCACACATGATTGGGTTCTTTAGGATTGTTACCTCTGCACATACGCCACCTAGTGGTTCAAGATTGCACACAGGTAGGGGCTGCCGATAAAATCCTCTCTCTGTCATCCCTGTGGTCAGTGTGGACTCTTCTGGCTTTAAAACATTTTGTGACCAAGTAGCATTGCCTTTATTTTAGGTCAAGTTCAGAGTAAGGAGAAAGATACACCAAATATTTTATATCAAAGAAAAATATAACATGGAAAATTTTAAAATGTAAAAAGTGCCTGCTTACTCCCATTTCATAGTTTTAGACTGTTAGGCATTTGAACGAATAGAATGCCATGAAAGGCAAAAACTCTGCAAAGTAGCCGAGCCTGGGCTCTTTTACTAGTTGAATGGCTAGCTTTTGTGGTTTTGGCACAGGCCCAGGATGGTGTTCAAGAGTGCATTTTTGGTAGTGAACTGTGGATAAGCAAGTACTGGCATCAGAACTCTTCCTTCAGTTGTCATTGAGTTTACAGTCATTTCACCAGAGCATTTCTGGTTGATATCTCTGGTTGGATATTTGGATGGCATCATTTTCAGCCAGAGCAATCTGTTTCAGGAGAAGAGAGAGACATAAACATTAGTTTAATTGTCCTGGCTTGACTTTGACAGATAGTAAGATCTAATTTTTTCTACTAAACGAAGAGTGACAATTAAAAAAGATAGGTTCGATCTTTATGTATAGTTTCACATATTTAGGGATACTTTTTCCTGTTTCTGTTTTGTGGCTGGAACTGCTCCCTAGGAAGCAGTCATAAGATTCCTCTTTATTTCTCCTTATTCCTTAAAAAACAAATGACTAAAACAACAAAATCCAAACCAAAAACCCAGCCCAAACCCATCAATCTCTAGTATGTCTTCAGCAGATCCAGGGTAGGATCATGGGGCAGACCCAGTAATAGCTGGAAGCAAAAGGAGAACAGGATGAACTCGTGAAGCCTGCCTTACTATTATCCTCTTTGTGGATCAGGCCAGTTCCAGATCCCATTAGGGGAAAAAAACTCCCTCTAGTCTGAATCTGTTTTTTGCTCCTCTGAAATGCAAGGAGCCTAATTTCTAAAGGTTGTGTACCTGAATACCTACCAGCCTACCATTAACATTTATGCTTAAGGGCGCCTGGGTGGCTCAGTTGGTTAAGCGACTGCCTTCGACTCAGGTCATGATCCTGGAGTCCCGGGATTGAGTCCCACATCGGGCTCCCTGCTCAGCAGGGGGTCTGCTTCTCCCTCTGCCCTCTTCCCTCTTGTGCTGTCTCTCATTCTCTCTCTCTCAAATAAATAAATAAAATTAAAAAAAAAAAACAAACCAAAAAACCATTTATGTTTAACCTTGCCATCTCTTTCTGATCTAATTTGAGAGAAGGAGAGGGAGAGAGAGACAGAGCAGACAGACACTGAGAGATTGACACTGAAACCTACTGGTTTCCCCTTAGTTATAAGCAACAAAAAAGCTCCTAAACATACTGAAAGTGTTCTGTATTTTCTTTCTGAAGGAGAGCAAAATAAGGAAGTAGTTGGGATTGTGCTAGTTTGCCTGGAGAAGAATTTTGACGAGAGGCCATACGTGGTAGATAGCAGCATATATCAGAGAGCAGACAGGCTGCACCCTGTTGGAGGGAATGCAGTTTAGGGATGGAGGCTAGGAGAGCTAGCTGGCCCTTAGGAGAAAAGTCTCCCAGGGCAATATAATGGCACATGACTCTGGTCCATGTGGCTCAGGATCTATGAGCTTCTGAGGTACTCTTGTTATTACTCCTCTTATCTTGACTCTTACCCTTCCTTATCACCTAGTAATAGGAATCGTACAAAAAGAGCATATCCCACATGTGCTCAGGGCATCTCTGGGTAGAAATGAAATGCTTCCTTAAAGGCATTTTTATATATGGTCATTTTATAGTATTTTGAATATAATAGGCAGAGGACTCTGTCTCGTGGAACCATGTTACTTTCTGTCTTTGGTTATAAAAGCACATAGAGGGCAGGCAACACAAAATAACTTTTGGGTCTTTCCACATGCTTTCCCTAGACCTATAGGCTCTGGAGGCACCTGGTCTGCTTTCCAAGTTATTGCAGGTCACAGATCTACCAAATATTTTGATACAGCATAAAAAGGGTCAGTTGGTTTCCAAACTCTAGTATCACTGTTCTCATTGCCTGATCACCAACCCACATTTTAAGTGTTTGTTACTGCAGTTCCCCACTCTTGTGTTAATTGGGGCATGGGCTAAAATGCTGTAAACAGAGACCCCAAAATACAGCAGTGGCGTAAATAAAACAAATTAATTTTTTTTTCATGCAGAATTTCTGAAAGTGAGAGGTTCAGGCATCTTTGCTCCCTGTGGTTGTTTATGGACCTAGACTCCTTTCATCTTGTTCTTCTGCCCTTCGTGAGAGTGTTGTTCTCATCGGCAGCATTGCATCTGGGTTGCTGATGTGTCTGTGTTCCTGTCCATAGGAAAGAGGGAACATAATTTAGTCTAGAGCAAATCCCTGCCTGTTAGGTGACGTAGAAATTGCACGGTCACTTTCGGTCATACTGTATTGGTGAGAATTTGCCACAATTAGCTACAAAGAAGGTTGAGAAATAGTAGCTAAGAAGTTATGTGCCCTTTTGAAATTTGGGTGTAAAAGAAATCCTCTGTCCATTTTTCTGTAGGGTAATGTGCCTTGTTCATCTTTCATGATGCAAAGTTCTTTACATATTCTAGATTTGAATGCCTATTTGTGGATACAAATCACATGTATTTTCTTTCAATCTATGATGTACTTTTTCATTTTGTTCATGATATCTTTTGTTATATAGAAGTTTAGTATTTTAATGTAGTAAAGTTTGCAAATCTTTTTATAATCCTTTGATACAAATATACTTTGTAGATTTGATTCTAGGTACTCTCTCAGTTTTGTGGCTAGGGGTAGACAGGACAGACAACATGATTGATCGGCCAGAAGCACTTGATTTATGGTCAACTTTACTATTTCAATTTAAGAAAGAACAATTATTATTATTATTTTTTTAAGATTTTATTTATTTGACAGAGAGACATAGCGAGAGAGGAAACACAAGCAGGAGGAGTGGGAGAGGGAGAAGCAGGCTTCCTGCTGAGCAGGGAGCCGGATGTGGGGCTCAGTCCCAGGACCCTGGGATCATGACCTGAGCCAAAGGCAGACGCTTAACTACTGAGCCACCCAGGCGCCCCAGAACAATGTTATTTTATTTTTTAAATATTTTATTTATTTATTTGAGAGAGAGAATGAGAGATAAGAGAGAGCATGAGAGGGGGCAGGGTCAGAGGGAGAAGCAGACTCCCTGCTGAGCAGGGAGCCGGATGTGGGACTCGATCCTGGGACTCCAGGATCATGACCTGAGCCAAAGGCAGTCGCTTAACCACCTGAGCCACCCAGGCGCTCAGAACAATGTTATTTTAAATAGAACCAAAACTGTCTGAAGCATGTTTGATGCTTTATTTCATCATTCATTTCATGATTTGACAAGACTTATAATTATTTGTAGTTTTTCTAACTGAACAATTAATAGTTCTCAAAGTTATTTGTCAAAACACTTACCTAAACTTCCTTATGAATTTAGGAGACTTTGATAGTTATAAAAATAGGAAAGTCAGATTGAAGAGCTGATCTGAGAGATGTGAGATCAAAATTGGTGTGGAATTTAGTGTTCAACTGCTGGATATGTCCAGAATGCAGTTCAAGTGTGGTCTCAAACTCAAGAGAGGAGCCAGGCCTGCAGATGTCAGCTGATGACCAGGAAGTCCAGAGGAGACCGTTGAAACCTGGATAATCATTAAGTTCTTCAAGAAGAAAGAGCAAATAAGGACATCCTAAGGGCTATTCCCACATGTAGAGGTTGAAAAGAAACCAGATGAAGAGACAGATATTAGGTCATTTAATTTTCGTTAGCAACCATGTGAGATACATGGTAGCGTTTTGGTTTTGCAGGTGAGATGTGGAGAATTTGGGAGATGACTTTATATAAATTGTATAGACAATAGCTGGTAGAACTGGTACTTGAGAGCCTTGATGATTCTGAAGCCTGTAGGAATCCATTACATCTCCTGCTTATAGAAGGTGGGAGAGCCTTTCACTGAGGAGGAGGTTGTCCTTGGTGCCAGATGAATTTCTGGGAAGTTGAAAGGCTTGCAAGGAACCCCTGGATTGTGAGTTCTGTTGCTGTCGGTCGTGGTGGGGAGAACAGCATTGCAGTGGGAGGATGCCCATTAGGAAGGTAATGGAGTGCGGCCCCTCCAAAGTCCCATTTCCTGAATTTTACTGGGAGAAGGAAAGAAAGAGAGGAGGAGTTTGAAGGACTATAAGTGCTTGGTATTTGTTTCTTTGGTTTGGGGTGGTGGTGCGGAAAGGTCTAAGTAAATTTCGGGTTAGGAAAGAAGGACCGACTGGAGCGTGGGATTGCATCAGGAGCACTGGTGGAGGGACAGCGCCTGTTCATGTCTGGTGATGCAGTCTCCAAGAGTGGATAGATCGTTTTTATTTAAAGAGACACATGATATTATGGGTGATAGTGTTTGTTAACTTGCCTCCTACGATAGTATGTGTGAAGTGTTTGGGGTTGGAGTCTTGAGGGTAAATGAAAAAGGCAATGGAGTCAAGATGTGTTCTCTTCAATTATTTACCTTTAGAATGGCTATTAATTAGGCTGTAATGATTGTTTTAAATGAATGATAATTTTGTTTATAAATTGTGAAGAACCTTCTTTTAAGTGTGTCACTTTGAAATACATTTGTTCTGTAGATGAACTGCTATAATCCTACAAATAAAGTTCTTAACAGTTATTACTAAGATGAAACTCCACTGAGTCAGTTGTAAAGTGCACACAAAAAAGTGTGCTATGTTTCACATTATTTCAATGATCATGTTGCAATAGAGAGTAAATATAAACCATGCCATTACATACATAAACTTTTCCTGTATTAGTGAAGTGCTGCCATTGCTCTTTGAATCTTCTTCCCATGCCATGTATGCTTTACAGATAAATTCACCAAAGATTGATTTAAATGCAAAAATGACTTTTTTAATCCTCTTGTTCACTATTAAGCAGAAATCAAAGAACAGTCTGCAGAAGAAGATGCTGAAGCAGAAGTGGACAACAGCAAACGGCCGATCCCAGTCCTTCAGCGTTCTGTGTCTGAGGAATCTGCGAGCTCCCTGGTCTCTGTTGGTGTAGAAGCCAAAATCAGGTTAGAGAATGAATGCAGCTGGATTGGGGATTAGTGACAGGTGGGGAGCTGCTATAGAGAGAATTCAGAGAGTACAAGCTTAGATGGGATTTTATTATTTAATAGTTTTAGATTTATGGCTGATGCCTCTGTGTGTTGTTGGGGTAAAGTGTCTGTGGGCTTAGGTGATTATAGAACAGACCAGTAGACTAGCATGTACCCCTCCACAGACCAGAACAGAGAATCACCAGCACGCTAGTCCTAGCCAAAGAAATAACTCCAAGCTTTTAGTGTAAGGATTGATTTTTGATATTTACCTGTAAACTTTTATACTCTTGTTCCTTACTCTTTCTTCATTCTTTAAAAAAAGATAGAGGACATTATAACCTATCTGTGTATACTTCAGCTTTGAAGTCTTGGAGTTTTTTAGACCTTATTTGAAAGGCATGAATAAAACTATAAAATCATTTATCAGTTGAATACTCCCATCTTCTTGAAATGTTTTTTTTCTTTTGCTTTCGACACCCCTGCCTCCTCATTTTTTGCTGGCTTTTGCAGAGACTCCCTGCTTTTAAAAGGTTGGGTCCTCAGTGGAGTCTTCAGCATGCATACTTTTATCTCTACTCGCACTCTGGGAATGCTCATTCAGTGTGATGATGAACCCCATATTTATATTTCCAGGACTGACCTTTCTCCAAACTGCAGACCTTCCTATCCGTCTGTTTGACATCTCCATTTGGAGGTGTATACTAGATACCTCATCCATACATGGTTTGTTCCCCACTTTGCGGAAGGTTTGAAAATTCTCAAAAGAGTAGGCTGAAAAATAAAACAATCCCCAACAGACTTTACCCATTAATCCTGCTTTCTTTTTCTTTTCTTCTTCTTCTTTTTTTTTTTTAAAGGTTTTATTTATTTATTTGAGAGACAGAACATGAGCATGAGCAGTGGGGAGGGGCAGAGGGAGAGAGAGAAGTAGAATCCCCGCTGAGCAGGGAGCCTGATGTGAGACTTGATCCCAGGACCCTGGGAACATGATCTGAGCTGAAGGCAGATGCTTAACCAGCTGAGCCACCCAGGGGTCCCCACTGCTTTATTTTTCTTAGTAGCACTTGTTATTTCTCAACAGTTCATTTGATTATTTAATTATCAATATCATGTGAGTTCTGTGAAGGCAGTACTTTTTTCTGTTTTCTATTGGATTGATAATTATTTTCTATTGATTATACATTATATTTTGTTTTTTAAGATAGTTTCCCTTAAAAGTCAAACCTCATCTCTTTACCCTATTGAATTTAATTTTGAAAGAATTCAAACTTACCATTCCAATTGGTTTCTTAGTCTTAACAGTGTAAGTGCTTTATCATATTTTCATCTTTTTGCATCTCTCATCTAGCATCTCATGCTATAGTTATTTTATTTTTATTTTATTTTAGATTTTTTAATTTATTTGAGAGAGAGAGCAACAGAGATACTGAGAGAGAATACGAGCAGGGAGGAGAGGGAGAAGCAGGCTCCCCACTGAGCAGGGATCCTGATGCAGGACTTGATCCCAGGACTCTGGGATCATGATCTGAGCTGAAGACAGATGCTTAACCCACTGGGCCACCCAGGCGCCCTCATGCTGTAGTTATTTTAGATTACATTCTTCCTTATTTCTGTTTCCCTTGTCTTGACCCCCTAATTTCCCCCCCAGTTTTAAAAATTGCTTGACCCCCTAATTTCCCCCCCAGTTTTAAAAATTGAGGTTTAATTTATATACAGTGAAATTCACCCATTTCGTGAGTTGACAGTTGTGTACAATGACATAACCACTACCACCACGAGATGAAGAACAGCCCATCATACTGAAAAAGCCCCTGAAGCCTGTTTGTTGCCAACCCTGACTCCAGCTTCCACCCTTGGCAGCTGCTTGTCTTCTGTAGGTCCCTGTCGTTTTGCCTTTGCAATAACATAGAAATGGAATTGTAGAGTATGTGTTCTTTTGATTTTGGCCTTTTTTACTTAGCTAAAGCCTTTTTTACTCTTTTTCTGGCCTTTTTACTCATCTGTGTTATTGTATGTATCAGTAGTTGCCTCCTTTTTATTGCCGAACAGGATTCTTTTTTATGGAGGCTCCTACCACAGTTTATCCATTTCCTAGTTTAGGAATATTTGGGTAGTTTCCAGTTTTGGGCAATTATGAATACCATTGGTATAAATATTCACTCACAGGTTTTGGTGTGAACATAGGGTTTTTATTTCACTTAGATAAATACGTAGGCTAGGAGAAAGGTAATTTGAAAACGCCAACGTGTCTTCCATGTGTGGCCCTGCTGTTTTGCGTTCTCACTAATGATGTATGAGAGTTGCAATGAGAACACGGATTACAAGAACCATTTTTTTTCCCTTTCAACCTTATTTTTCTAAAAGTAGACCACATTTAAGTGTGTGTATGTATATGTGTGTCTTTCCGTCTATTTCAGTGGACAACACAGTTTATCATGAAATTGAAAAACGTAAATAGGTAATTAGTTGAGGGGCACAATTTGAATTTAACTTAAGATAAAAAAAAAAGTTCCCTAAAAATATTATAGTTTATCACCTGTAATGTAAGACATTATGAAAGTTCATGGAGTAGATAGTACGAGGTTATGGTGCAAACTTCAGTGCCTGAGAAGTAAGGTTTGGGTGCAGCAGCTGTAAATATAGTCATGAAGAGAAAATATATCCAAGAGGAGCAGTCCTTTTATTCTCTTTATTATAATTTTTAAATATTTTTTCATTTTTATGGTGACAAAAATTTAAGTAATACTTTAAAACAATTTATTTTTTTAAAGATTTTATTTACTTGAGAGTAGAGGGAGGGGCAGAGGGAGAGCCAGAATCTCAAGCAGACTTCCCACTGAGTGCAGAGCCCAATCTCACATGACCCTGAGATTATGACCTGAGCTGAAATCAAGAGTCAGATGCTTAACTGACTGAGCTACCCAGATGCACCTAAAACAATATTTTAAAAAATTTAACATCAATGCAAAAAAATCCATAATGAATGAAATATATTTTTTTTTAAAGCTAAGAAATACTGTTTTTCTTTATTCTGGTATTTTTTTAAAGTTTTTATTTAAATTCCAGTTCGTTAAAATACAGTGTAATGTGGGGCACCCGGGTGGCTCAGTTGCTGGGCGGCTGCCTTCGGTTCAGGTCATGATCCTAGGGTCCTGGGATCGAGCCCCACATCGGGCTCCCTGCTCGGCGGGAAGCCTGCTTCTTCCTCTCCCGCTCCCCCTGCTTGTGTTCCTGCTCTTTCTGTGTCTGTCAAATAAATAAAATCTTAAAAAGAAAATACAGTGTAATGTTAGTTTCAGGTGTACAGTAGTGATTCAACACTTCCACACATCACCCAGCGCTCATCACAACAAGTGCACTCCTTTTTTTTTTAAAAAAGATTTTATTTATTTATTGACAGAGAGAGACACAGCGAGAGAGGGAACACATGCAGGGGGAGTGGGAGAGGGAGAAGCAGGCTTCCTGCCAAGCAGGGAGCCCGATGTGGGGCATGATCCCAGGACCCTGGGATCATGACCTGAGCCGAAGGCAGCCGCCCAGGCACCCCACAACAAGTGCACTCCTTAATCCCCATCACCTGTTTCTCCCGTCCTCCCACCCACCTCCCCTCTCCCAACCAGCAGTATGTTCTCTGTAGTTAAGAATCTGTTTTCTGTTTTGCTGCTCCCCCCGCCATTGTTCTTCTGTTTTGTTTCTTAAATTCCACATATCAGCAAAAGGAAAAGAAAAAGTAAAAGAGAGTGACACAAACCATGAAACAGACTCCTAACTCTAGAGAACAAACTGAGGGTTACGCAGGGAAGGTATGTTTCTGGGGAATGGATGAAATAGGTGACGGGGATTATAAGGAGGGCACTAGTCCTGATGAGCACCTGGTGTTGTATGGAAGTGAAGAATCACTAGGTTCTGCACCTGAAACTAATTAACTGCACTGTGTTAACTAATGGGAATTTAAACAAAAACTGGAATAAAATAAAATACTCCATCATAAATAAAAATAAAATAAGGGGTGGATGGATAAAATGAGAAAAACAAAATACTGCTAACAGGTAAAGCTGATTGATGGGTTCATGAGCATTTGTGAACTATTATTCTACTTTTATATCTTTGTTCAAAAGTTTCTGTAATAAAAAGTCAAAGATGTACGTGATCTTTAAAAAACAAAACCCCCAAAACAACAACAAAATTCCACATGAGTGAAATCATATTGTATTTGTCTTTCTCTGACTTATTTCGCTTAGCATAGTAGTCTCTAGCTCCATCCATGTTGTTGCAGATGGGAAGATTTCATTCTTTTTTATGGTTAATATTCCATTGTATGTATACCACATCTTATCCATTCATCAGTCAGCGGACACTTGGGCTGTGTCCATATCGTGGCTATTGTAAATAATGCCGCAGTAAACGTAGGGAGTGCATGCGTACCTTTGAGTTTGTGTTTTTGTATTCGGGTAAATACCCAGGAGTGTGATTGCTGGATCATAGAATAGTTCTATTTTTTACTTTTTGAGGACCCTCCATACTGTTTTCCACAGTGGCTGCACCAGTTTACATTCCTACCAGCAGTGCAAGAGGGTTCTCCTTTCAAGGAGCAGTCTTTGAATTCTATTCTTTCTAAGGTCCCTTATTAAGCATCTATTCCATAAGCATATATTGTTTTTGTCTTTTAACTTTTTAATTTTATTGTAGTTAGTAGATGTTATTGTTTAGAATAAATTTACGTTTTCAGAAAAATTGAGCAGATGGTACAGAGTTCCCATTCCCAGCCCACCCTCCTTCCCTGAGTTTCCCCTTTATTAGCATTGTGCCTTAGTGTGGTACATTTGTTACAATTGATAAACCAGTATTGATACATTACTAATAACTAAACACCATAGTTTACATTAGGGTTCATTCTTTATCTTATATAGTTCTATCAGTCTTGACAAATGCCTGATGTCATGCATTTGCCATTACAGTGTATCATGGGAAATAGTTTCACTGCCCTAAAATCGCCTGTGCCCTACCTATTTATCCCTTTTCCACTCCTATTGAACTCTTTCACACACACCCCTCATCACTGACTACTTACCCCAGTAAGCCCTTAAATCTACATTTTTATGTCTCTATGTTCGCGTGTGTTTTGTATCTGTGTCATGCATAAAGAATGGTCCATCAGGTGCTTCAATAAAACTTTGTCATCACAGGTTTTCCAGCTGGTATGTTGTCCAGTGGCCATTAAACTCTTCCCTCTTTCCCAGTCTCAGCTTTACCTTCTTTATTCTTCTTTATTACTTCCATTTTTCTTGAATTAGATTAAAATAAAATTGTTCTTTTAAGTACAAGCTGGAATTTTTTGATTTGGTAGGTCTACTTTAAAAAGTCATGCTATGAATTGCTAATGTATAATTGATTATTAAACTTAATTGTTCTTATAGCCTATACATACTCAAGCTTAGCTTGCGCTAACGTCGTAATATTTAATTTTAAAGCACAAGTACCTATGGTCTGTCACTTTACAAATAGTTGAATAAAACTACTTTCTCCTTCTCTGTCTTTCTTACTTTTCATTTCAACCAGTGAACAGCTCTGCGCTTTTTGTTACTGTGGTGAAAAAAGTTCCTTAGGACAAGGAGACTTAAAACAATTTAGAGTAACGCCTGGGTTTATGTTGCCGTGGAAAAGCCAGCCTTCTAGCAAGAAGGACATTGATGACAACAGCAATGGAACCTGTGAGAAAATACAAAACTCAGCACCACGAAAACAAAGAGGACAGAGAAAGTAAGCAATTTTGAATAAATGGTTGGACTGCAGTAAGGCTATCTATAATGTATTTTCATCTCAGCGAATAGATAAATGGGGTTGTTACTGAATCATTTCTCATGTTTTTCAACATTCGTAGGATGCTTTATGCCTCACCATTACCACCATAAAACACTCCATTTCTCAAAATTTCTTGTGTAAAAAAGTGTGTTATCTTAATCGTATTTTAAAATCAGTGTGATCACAAAAGTTAACCTTTAGAAGAAATCTTTAAAGAACATAACATAAACCTAGAAGGAGTTTATGGAAGGAAGGTAAAATAGATCAGTGAAGTCTTTCTTTTGTTCTTTGAATAAGTTTTTGATTGTAAGAATATAACCTAACAGAATGAGAAAACCAAGATGGTTTTCTCTACCCATGTTCTTTTTTTTTTTTCCTTTACCCATGTTCTTAATTTGTCATTTAAGTTATTTTTATGGTTCAGAGAATATTGAGCTGTCCTATAATCTGTTATAATACAGGGTTAACTTTCTAAGTAATTGTATGCTCAGAATGCCCTTTCTAAAGTTAAAGAAGAAGCTCTTTTCTTTTTTAATGAAATAATTTACTAAAGTATTTGTATAACTATACATGTGTGTCTGTATTCATCAACATTATAGTTACCTAAAACTTCTCTCTGATATGTTTAATTTTGGAGTTAAAAAAATTTTTTTTTGTATGTTGCTAAGTTTTGTTTAAAGGCTATCTTAATATGTGGATTTGGCTCTGGTAGTTAAGGGAGTAGAAGTTTCTGTAGTCCATGAGAAAGTGTAAAATTAATTTAGCTTGGAAGGCCAACCAGCTCTGCCCCTTGAGGGTGATGATGTAATCATCCAAGTGCTTATCTGGCTTCTATCCAAATTTAGGTACTAAGGCATTGTTGTGCTGTCCTTATGTGATTGGCTCCTTCTTTTGGACTGCTGCCAATGCCTTGAAGACCTGAAGTAGGAAATGAAACAATAACAAGAAAGAATCTTTTAAAAAATTTAAGGTGGAACAGCTTAAGGAAGTTTAGAAGTCCTATGTTTAGTGTCTTGATGTTTGAAAGGCCAGAGCTAGATCATACAGAAGAGCTTTTCCTTTTGGAATCAATTGAGTGCTCACATCCTAATAAAATACATCAAAAGTCTAGCAAACTTGTAATGTCCATCAGTAATTAGCAAATCTAATGGACCGAACCAGCTTATATCTCATATCCTCATGTTCTGCCTTTGAATAATGGCAATTACATAAACATTTATTCTGGGAAATACAGTTGGGCTTCGTTTACTTATTTTATAAGCTGAGTTAATTTTTGGTGAAAACTTTTGTGGGCTAAGATAAGTATGTAAAAAGGATC
This sequence comes from Mirounga angustirostris, assembly GCF_029215605.1. NCBI lineage: Eukaryota > Metazoa > Chordata > Mammalia > Carnivora > Phocidae > Mirounga > Mirounga angustirostris. Next base: position 5,139,924 of record NW_026991720.1, read on the forward strand.
CTTGGTTTAGTCTTTATATACACTTAGTGTTTACCAATGTATTAAGTAATGATAACAAGACAGTTAATGGACTTTAGGAATAAAACACATTTATAAAATTTGGAATTCATTTAGGGGTAGACAATTTGGTAATGATTTTAAATAGTTATAAAATATATTACTGATGAATAGAAACCACATAAGTTTGTTTTTGTTTGTAATATGAAAAGGAGGTTTTAAAAAGAATTTTTCTCTCTTGATGGCATTAAATTGTAAGAATATGTAATTGGGGGTTCTTTTTCTCTTTTGTTTTAGACTTAAATTTTGGGGGTATGTGTTTCAGCTGTCTTCTCCTGATGGTCTTTCCTAAGTTGGGCTGCTGTCATCCTTAGGGTTGACATCAGCATCTTACTGATATGGTATATCCATAAAAACTGGTTGCAGAACCTAAAGATGAAATATGATTAAGCTAGTGGTTAGGAATTGGTTAGTAATAGACTGATTAGTCATTTCATTAGTTTTTATACCCATCTCCCCCATCAAATACTGGTACAAAGGAAATATCTTAGAACAGTACATTAATCTTTATAGATGAACTGTTCGTCTTTTTCCCCTCTCCCAACAAAAGAACAATGATTAGTAATGAAGAATCTATTTGTAGGAATGGAGATCATATTTATAGGAAAGAGTTTGTTCTCATTATATTGGGGGCATTTATAAGAATGAGAATTTAAAGTTAGAATAGCATGCTAAAAAAGTGAGTCTATGCATTTCTAATGCTGAACATAAAAAATACTGGTTATTTTTATATGGTTTGATATTTAAATGTACTTATTGAAATATGTTAATACTTTTTTTCTTTCAATGATTCCAGGTATAAAAATGTTTAGTACCCTGGTCATTGTGCTGATTTTCTCTTAATAGGAATCATGATAAATATCCAGCATACAGAAGTGCAGTGAGTTATGATCTATATTCAATAGTGATTTAATCCAGAATTATGATCAGGTTAAATACTATGATATCAGGAGAAGATTAAAGTTTTAGTGCCAGTCATCTGATTTCCCATATTTAATGTTTACTCAATTAGTAGCTGAAGTTTGAAGGCTTTGAAAGTCTGAAATCGCCCATGTGTTGTATGCTTTATTATTCAGTGTTCATTTCTATACTGCTGTTTTTACTGTTACATTGTCTTCTTTATTCCCCACGCCACTAGTAGCTATTTTGTTTTTGCATTTTACTTCTGACTTGTGAGGTCAAGTCTTACTAGAGAGTACTTGCAACATCATGCCACAGACCAGCTGTCGAGATTTGTTGAGAGGCCTGTAAGAAAGCTACAGCTGACACGTCTGCTCCCACCACCTCCCTCTTCACACTTTGTAGTGGGTTTTCATTTCCCCTGGGAAATAACCTTTCTTCACATAACGTTAACTGCCAGCTCCGTTATGCTAGTGCTCACAATAAAGCAAATTAAGATTTCTGATCCAGTTATGTTTCATAAGCGTTTAAGTAAGGCTGAAGGGAATATTTATTTTATGTGATAAAATATAGTTCCTGGTTAGAATATTAGAGTGTCATTAAAAAAATTATAGAATGGCAAAATAAATTTGTAACTGTAATTTTTAACACTTCCTTATGGATTTGGTACTTTCTTTTTAGTTGTTGCTTACATGATAAAATATAGCAACCCAGTTTTATATTACACTATGAATAATAACAGTTGTATTCTACAAGTTGTTTTATGACAGTTTATGCCTAATAAATTAAAATTGATTTGGCAATACATTATATTAAGTTGTTATAAACAAAATAATTATCTACTTGTTACCACTTTCACATTTGTTTTGTTTTATTTTATTTTTCCAGAGAACGGTCTCCTCTGCAGAATACAGTATCTTGTGTAAGTGTAAGCACGCAGACCACTTCAGATGATCAGGCTGGTAAATTATGGGATGAACTCAGTCTGGTTGGCCTTCCAGATGCTATTGATATCCAAGCCTTATTTGATCCTACAGGTAGGAGCTGGTCTTCAGTGGATAACTGTCTCTTGATTCTGTAGACATTTTTTATTTATTTATTTTTATTTTATTATGTTAATCACCATACATTACATCATTAGTTTTTGATGATTCTGTAGACATTTTAATTTTAGTGAGTTATCAACTTAATAGTAATTACCTTTTATCTAGAAATAATTATGATCACATTGTAAAAAATGTCATTGTTTAAGTATGCTTGCTTAGGTAAAATAAATTGTCTAATTGTGTATATGTAATTTATTTAGTATCTGCACAGGGCCAATGCTGAGCTGGATGCTTTTATAAATCTTTGTGTTTATTCTTATGTAGACAGTAGGGCCATGGAGGTTTGATAATTGAGGAAAGAAAATTTTTAAAAGGAACTGTGAGAAGTTGGGGAACTTGGATGTCTGGGCCTATTTAATGCAGGGTGAAAGACAGTAGATCTTAGCCGTGTGGCTATCTTATAACCCATAATCATGATATGGTGCTTTTGGGATTTTGAGTTAATTTCAGTTGAACTACATATTGATTGTTAGTGGTTCAAGTGTTGTGTGGTAGAGAATTGAAAGACTGAACTGTTTTTAGTGATTGATGTGGGCTCTTGGTGTGGGATGAAGCAGACTGGAGGTGTATATGTAGCTTATTTGCCATTCATCCTTTTTGTCATAAAGTATTATATAATGTCCTTTATTTTTTATGTAAAGATACCAAATAAAATATAGTAATATTTAAATAAAATGACTAAGAACTCATTTTTTGTTGAAATAATCACTCCTTCAGTGATTGTCAAACTTGTGTGCATCAGAATCACCTAGAGGGCTTGTTAAAACATAGATTTCTGGGCGCCACTACAAAACTTTTTGATTCAGTGGGTCTTGGTTGTGATATGATATTTTGCATTTTTAAAAAAATTTTTTTTTTTTTTTTTTTTTTTTTTTAAAGATTTTATTTATTTATTTGAGAGAGAGAATGAGATAGAGAGAGCATGAGAGGGAGGAGGGTCAGAGGGAGAAGCAGACTCCCTGCCAAGCAGGGAGCCCGATGCGGGACTCGATCCCGGGACTCCAGGATCATGACCTGAGCCGAAGGCAGTCGCTTAACCGACTGAGCCACCCAGGCGCCCTAAAAAAATTTTTTAAATATTAGAGAGCACGACTGTGCGCAAGAGCATGGAGGGAGGGCCAGAGGGAGAGGGAGAGGGGGAGAGAGAATCCTCAAGCAGACTCCCTGCTGAGCACAGAGCCTGATGCGGGGCTCGATCCTGGGACCCTGAGATCATGACCTGAGCCAAAATCAAGAGTCAGATGCTTAACTGACTGAGCCACCCAGGCACTCTGATATTTTGCATTTCTAACAAGTTCCCAGATGATACATTTGGGAAGGGCTGACTGCTTTAGTGTGATCACAAATACAGGGTGCCATTGTGTGTCTACATGTCAGAGTTAGTTTGGGGGCTTTACATCTTATTAGCATTAATATGCTTCATGTTTATTCATTTGCTTCTTTTCACTTCAACCATTTTAGGCACTTGTTGGGCCCATCACCGTTGTGTGGAGTGGTCACTGGGAGTGTGCCAGATGGAGGAACCATCATTAGTGAACGTGGACAAAGCTGTTGTCTCAGGGAGCACAGAAGTAAGTAGAAGTAACAAATATTTAATTAAGCCACAGTTTCATAACATTTACTCTAGTCAACATAAAGGTTCACTTGCAGGAATTGTTTATTAAATGATTACTATAATGTAAAAACCCTTAAAATAGGAATTTTTAATTTTATATCCAAGCGTAGTTTGTGCATACCAGTAGAATATATATATTAAGCTGTGCAATAAATGTAGATCTTAAAAACAAATATTTTACATTTAAATCAGAAGTTAAAAATTTTAGAAATGAGAATTTCTAACTATATTTATATATCTGTGTGGTTACTCTTTAAGACAAAACGATTCGATTAAGATTTAACATTAAGAGACAGCATTTGACAGGTCTTTAGTCCACAATGTGCGTTAGCTCTGTTAGTTGTTTTAAAAATTGATCCAGATCTTTCTTTACAGTCAAGTTGGCAGTTCAGTTCATCTTTTTGGCACCATCCCAAAGTAATACCATGTACACAGTCTACTGTTTTTTAAAGTTTTCACTGAGATTTGCATGTGGTTTTGAAACGAGCACAAAAATAAATGCAACATTTACCTTCCATCTATAAAGGAAACAAACCCTATGAAGTGAAATTGCTAGCTGCCTACAAATTCCCTTTGATTTTTGACAGTTATATTTGAGAGACGTGAAACAGCCTTTCCAAAGGAATGTTAAAAATGGAATTTGATCGTAGAAATTATGTGGGCTTTAGCAGATGGAGTATAGGTAAAACTTTTCAAAGTGTAGTCAAGATAGGGACTTAGATTCAAATAATTATTCAATTGGTATAATATTAGCTTTACTCAGATTATTAAAATGACCTAAATTTCATGGATGAGTAACTCCCACCTTAAGCTTAGTCAAATTAGAGTGCTTGTTTTGGAAATGTGACATTACATTGAAATGCTTATGTCATGAAATTGTGAACAGTATAATGCGTAATAATAAATTCTGCAATCTGGACATACTTAGATGGCCAGATCAAGACTGTGATAGATCAGTGAGCACCCTTTTTGTCACAGACTACTTCAGAAGTAGTGTTAGATTATTTTGTGGAAGTGAAAAATATTATAGCAAAGGCAATGAACAAAGGCTAAAATGAACTTTGTGGTGTTTGGAATCAGGGAGTCCATGTAAACTCCTGGTTTTTAATATTTATACAAATACAGAAATATAGATGTGTGTATACATGTGAGTTAGTATGTATACATCTATTTCCTGGCTCTGTTCACTAAGACGGTAGTTAAAAGCTTGCCTCCCCCTGTCCTTTTTGGATAGAAGATACCATCTTTGTGTTTTAGATACTTACTGATAAATATTTAAATGGGATTTAGAGACGAAGTCTGTGCCCTACTGCTGGCAGAGGAATCAAGGGCCGTGGGAGACCTGCACTCCATATCTTTATGGAGGCATTGGTATGGAGTGGGCAGGAGTGGTGGAAGAGGAGCCCGTGTAGACGGAGCGGTGGGGCCCCAGGGCGACTGTTGGCACATCGTCAAACCATCACATCTTCACTCAGTTAAGTCAGTCCAGACTTAGGGTAGCATCAGTCTTCTGTTGCCATTTCTACAGTTTTTTGTTTGTTTTGTCTTTTGGTTTTCTCCATTATCAAATAGGCACAGGCCTTAGCTAGAACTTTTCTCATTTGCTTGTCCCTAGAAGAGTTTGTCTCACTGACAGAAATTCAAACCCATAACAACACATTTGTTAATAAATCTGTGGGGAAATAGGCACTCTTTTTTATTCCTTGCTGATAGGATGCAAATTGGTATAAATCTTCTGGAGAACAATTTGGTGATATCTAAAAACTACTAATTTTGACCTTTCTAGGATTCTGTCCTGAAAATATGCCTCCAATAATGCAAAATACTTGTGGTATTAAAAGTTAATAATTGCAGCATTGTTTAACTTGCAAAATACTGGAACCGCATAATAGAATGATTGAATAAACTATGGTATGGTTCGTACGGTGAAATATTGTGTGTGTAAAAATACAGTGAGGAGTATCTCTATGAAATGATGTGAAGTTGGTTCCAACATGTATTTTTAAGTGAAAAAAGAGTACAAAAGACCATTTATGATGTGCATCCTTTTATGTAAGAAAGGATGAAATATAAGAAAATATATGTGCATATGGTCATTTTGGAAAAGAAATACAGGAAGGATAAACAAGAAACTGAAGAGATTGGTTACCTATGGCAGGTGAGTAGGAAAGAGGTGGAGAAGAAATGGGAAAGGGTCTGATGTAGTATGGGTGAGGTGTGACAGACACTCTGAGATATCTCTCTTTGTATAGCTCCTCTGACTCTTAGAACCATAGGAGTGTTTCACATACCCCCTAAATAATCAATTACAACTATCTAGGATATGGGGGAATCCAAAAAGGAATATCAGAATTCACAGTAAAGGGAATAGGGACGAAAAGAACTAACCTGAGTAACTGGCAAACAGTATCTTGACTGGTTAGCCGGAAAGCAAAGGACAAAAAGCACAGCATGTATGTGCTGTAATCCAGTGAGTAAATGTGTTTCTCACAAGGGTATGGGTTTGCAATTCTGAAACTACTTTATGTGTATACTGTAAGTGAACAAATTAGTTAAATATATGGTTGATAATGAGAACTAGGTTTTTCAGTGTTGGAGAAAGGAGCTACAAATAAGGAAAAGCTAAAATGAATTTTGTGTTGAAATGGAATCACAAGTATCAGTATAAACTCACGGTTCTTAATATTTATGTAGACAGATACAGAAATATAGATGTGTAGATGTGTGTATACACATGAGGCAGTATGCTTTCATATAATTCCTAGTTCTGTCCTCTGTGAAGGCCTAGACATAGTGACCCTCAGTAGCTGTGAACACACCTGGTGCCCAGATCTTGGTTCCTAACCACTATTCGCCAATAAAAGGAACCGGGTTCCTTGAGAAGTAGTTCATGGTACGGGGAAAATACAGCCTGAGGTGCCAGAAAGTAAGGAAGTGCTCAGAAAGGTGAAGACTTGTTGAAGACACACAGGAGCCAACCTGAAGGAGCTCCTACGAGCTAGACCAATTTGAGCCACAACAAAAAATACAGTATTGGGTTTTCATTCACAGAATAAATTAAGTACACATGAGTCCATACTGATATGAATGAATGAATGAATGAATGAATGAATAGCGTAAGTCAGTCATACCACTCTTCTACCTACCACACTTCAGTACTGGACTTCCTGTTTCATTCAGAGAAAGAGAGAGAAAAAAAAAAAACAGTGCTTGCTACCTGACAGGGCTCTTCGTGATCTTCACCAACCCTATAAGTACTTCTAAGATGTCACTCACTCACTATGACTCTGCCCCTCATTTGCTTCCCTCAACCATACCAGCTCCCTTCGTCTTCCTCAAATGCGCCGGACATCTCTTCCCTCAGGGCCTTGGCACTTCCGGTTCCCTCTCTGTTGACTATTCTTCTTGGATATATGATGGCTTGCTTCCTCATGTCCTTTAGGAGTTTATTCAAGAGTTGCCTTGTCGGCTAGGGCTTTGCTCGGCTCCCTATTGAGAGTTTCAAGGGTCTCAGCCTCAAATAACATCCCTGTTCTGTGGTTTTCTCCTTTGTACTTGTTGCCATCTAACATAGTATATAATTACTTAATGATCTTGTTAATCTTTCCTTACTAGAGTGATACTGCCAAGGATCTTTTTCTGTTTTGGTTATTTCTCAATAGATTATTTGTAGCCTAAATGAATAGCACTAGAGGTCATTCATGGAATCACTCATAGTTACAGGAAAGATCCAAAGTGCCAGAGTGTTAATGGAGGTCACTAATGTAGTTAATTTTATAAAAATGTATGAATACATAATTGTCAAAGAAACCTCTAAAATAGAGTAAAGCTTTACAATTCTACCTAAGTGATGTGGGGTGGAGAGCAATGACAATGAAAATCTTTGCTATCTCAAAATGTTCTCTATGGGTCAAATTATGTAGAAGTGCTGTTGAACTTGGAATACATTTTTATTTTACCAGAAGACAGATGTTCTAAATTTGTTGACCTTTATTTTGATGACATGTGGCTGAATGTATTATGATACCTACCTCAAAGAAAATAAACATTTCATCTGCCTCTTCAAAATAAAGGTGACATTTCAGCAATGAGAATGTAATGACTTCAAAGGAACATGTGCTGGGGGTTGAGCATTTTGAAAATGGATGTTTGTAACAATTTCTGTTTGATATTTTATCACTAGGATAGCAGTAAAATTGTTTTACAAACAATGAAAGTTTGTAAAAAACAAAAATTCTCACATTTGTCAAAAAATTTTGGACACAGAATTTTCTGTTCTGTTTAAAATATTCTGAAGTGGGCGCCTGGGTGGCTCAGTTGGTTGGGCGACTGTCTTCGGCTCAGGTCATGATCCTGGAGTCCCAGGATTGAGTCCCACATCAGGCTCCCTGCTCAGCAGGGGGTCTGCTTCTCCCTTTGACCCTCCCCCCTCTCATGTGCTTTTTCTCATTCTCTCTCTCTCAAATAAATAAATAAAAAATCTTAAAAAAAAATACTCTGAAGAGTTTTAGTATGTTTCAAACCCATTTGTTAAAAATAAAAAAATTAATACTTGATTATGGAAGGTGAAAATTTAACTACATTTTGATAATTTTGGTTGGGATTGAAAAACAGTTTTAGAAATGATGCACGATTTCTGTTTAGATCTTATTTTTGTTAGAATCATTTGTTTTTAACTCATGACGGATAGTGAAATAAACTCGTTAGAATCAGGCCTTTCAACCTAAGAAGACAGAGGAGAACAAGATACAAAGGTCAGATGGAGCGGTTGTAGTGCTCTGTAAACTTTTTGATTGTCAATATCTTTTAATAAGAAGTATTTGAGCCTGCATCATTATTATACATTCTTACTGGAATATGTATCTCTCATTTATGACACTTTACCAACATTTGTAAGTTTACACTGTTGGTGTGAGTCTTTTATTAATTTCAGTTGCCCCCCGCCCCCAGGGCTGTACGCACCATGAGCACATGGATAATATCTGTTTTGGTTTATCATTTTATCTCCAGTGCTTAGCACAGTACCTGGAACACAAGCGAGTTATTGATCGGATAAATGTATGCATGAATGAAATCTACCAAGGAAGGGCAGTTAGCTGAACTGAGCGGGAAGTGTTTACCTGCACCTAATGGCTGCCGCTGAAGCCCCAGCCGCATGCAGGCCAGTTTCCCATGGCAAAGACCTAGCCAGTCTTGCTGAGGTTGAGAGATTCTGGTTTAATTAATATTATTCCTATTTAAAAATTAACATTTAATATAATTCAGTTTTTGGTTTTATTTATTTATTTTCTTTCTGAATTATTCAAGAAGGTGGGGAGGACACATAGGGTACTGAGCTGAGGCCTGAGTCCCTTATGATTTCCTCAGTTGTTTTTTTTTTTTTTAAGATTTTATTTATTTATTTGACAGAGAGAGGCACAGCGAGAGAGGGAACACAAGCAGGGGGAGTGGGAGAGGGAGAAGCAGGCTTCCCGCAGAGCAGGGAGCCCGACGCGGGGCTCGATCCCAGGACCCTGGGACCATGACCTGAGCTGGAGACAGATGCTTAACGACTGAGCCATCCTGGTGCCCCTGATTTCCTCAGTTTTTAAATGGCATTCTATATCAGATTGTTTAGTTTTTCTGTAATTTCCTTCAGATTGTTTTCAGTTTTTCCAGGGGGACCTTTATCTTTTGCTAGATTGAAGAATATGCTATACTGTGAACCTATGTTTCAGGAAAGGTAATGGTGTTTTTCTTTTAAATTCCTCTTTGGAGCCCTGGGGTGCTACCAACATCTTGGAGATCTGGATAATTTGGATATTATTGATGGAATAGTTTGATTCTGAATGCTACAGATGTTTGATCATTTATTTACCTGAAGCCCGCATTTCCTGCACTCTGCTCATTGCCCTCCAAAAGATATTACCAGTAATCTTCCAACACATACTTCTGTTCTTTTGACTAGTTCTGAATCAGATGTTCAGTGTATTACTCTATAAATAAAACATTAAAAATTAATAATATTATCTCCCTACTTAGAATTGATAATTTCTTATGTTTTCTCCCTCACCTCCTGCCACAACTCCATATTGAAATTCCATTGTATTATACTGATTTTCGGCCAGGTGTTTTGTATAAAACCAATTTAGTTCTGTGAGAAGAGTCGTAAGTTTTTTATATTTTTGATTCTTTTTGTAGATTGCAAAAAGAACAAAAATAGCTTCTCTATCATGAGGTGGGTGGCAGTACACATTGAGAATGTAGATAAGCAATGTAATGTAATTTTGGTAAAAAAACCCATTTTTTTTTAAACAGTATATGGTGGAAGTCTCTCCACACCCATCCTCTAAGCAACTGGGAGTAGGTTTATATAAGATTATTTAAATATTGGACTGCATCTTTATGTAAGGTGATTTGCAGGCACCTATTTTATCAAAATGATGTCCAATACTGTTATTTTTTATATAATCCTAGTAATGTAAGTGTAAAGAAAGCATCAAGTTATGTATTCTTCATTTTGCCCTATAGTTTTTTAAGAGGAAGGGCAAACATTCACAGATCTGAATTCTGTGTTTGCTGGGGGTCCATGAGAATGCCTTCACATTGGAGAATCACTAGGAAAACTAATGTCATGCACCATAAAGTTGTAATTGTGGCTAAGATTTACTGCCGTGATATAGTGAGGATATATAATGGAAGGATCTCAGTGGAAGAAAAATATTGACAGGGTCTGGAGGAAATCACATACAGCCTTCCTTAGGTGTTCACCCTCCTATGAGGGGTTACACAGAGCACCCTCTTGTCTTTGCAGTGAAAATGTAGCAGTATGTGTGTGATGCTCCTGCCCTGAGAAGCTCAAGGTCTTTGCTGGTGGCTAGTCACATAGGCACCCTTTGCCTAGCACACACCAGAAGGGAAGTCACATTGTTTGCACAGTTAGTATAGGCACAGTAAACTGCTCTTTACACTGAGGGAGTCATGGCAACCCTCCCAAAATTCAGGTTCGCAGGGACCAGCTGTGCAGACAGGCCTTTCTAAGGAGAGTAGTCTCAAGACAGCTGTGTTAACCCTTTTTAGCACAGAACTAAAACTGTATATCAACGGTAACATGTCTGTTCTCTGGACTGTAGTAGGTACACATCATTGAGTATTCCCCATCATAGAGAGGCTGTGTTAAGTGCTCTAGTGGTTATATAGAACTTTGTAACTTTGATCAGAGAAAGATCCTGATAAAGATACTTTTGACTCTAACAGAGAAATACTGTGTTTAATTCTGAAATCTACTTTGTCTTATATTAATGTATCCACTGCAGCTTTCTTCTGACTAGTTTAAGCATGGTATATCTTAGTCCATCCTTTTATTTTAATTCTTTGTGTCTTTATATTTAATGTATGTTTTTTGTAGGCAGTGGTTTTGCTTTTTAAAAGCTAACCTGACAATCTCTGCTTTTGTAATGGGAGTATTTAGGACATGTATATTTAATGTGATTAAATTTTCCTTTTTTTTTTTTAATCCTATTCTTTGTTTCCTTTTCTTGCCTTCTTTTAGATTGAATATTTTTTATGATTCCATTTTATCTCCTTTTTGGATTATTACCTATAACTGCTTTGTTATTTTATTGGTTGCTTTAGGGTTTATAGTATACATCTTTTATTATCAGTCTACCTTCCAGTGATATTATAATTTCATATATAATAAAAATGTGCTTTTGTTTCCTTCCATTTTTCCTCTCCTGGAATTTGTGCTATTGCTCTCATGCATTTGACTTTTACATGTGTTATAAATGCCATAAAGTATTGTTATTTTTTTAAAGATTTGTTTATTTGAGAGAGAGAGCAAGCACATGGTGGGTGGAGAGGCAGAGGGAGAGGAAGAGAAAGTCTCAAGCAGACTCTGTACTGAGCCTGGAGCCCAACACAGGGCTTGATCTCATGACCCTGAGATCACAACTTGAGCTGAAACCAAGAGTCAGATGCCCAACTGACTGCACCACCCAGGCACCCCAAGATAATGTTATTTTGATTAAGCTGTCAGATATCTCCTAAAGAGACTTAAAAAAAAAAATAGAGTTACCCCTGTTGTTACCAGTTCTGATGTTCTTCATTGCTTTGTGTAGATGCAGATTTTCACCTTCTGTCATTTTCTTTGTGTCTGAAGATGTCCTTTAACATTTCTTGCAGTACAGGTCTGCAGGTGATGGATTCCTTTAGTAGTTACACTTCCAAAGTGCTTTTATCTTACCTTCATATTTGAAACATATTTTTGGCAGGTACAGAATTCTAGTTGACTCCCTGCCCCCCCCCCCCCCCACTACTTTAAAGATATCGTACCACGGTCTTCTTGCTTGCACTGTTTCTCATGAACTGTCTGGTATCATCCTTATCTTTGTTCCTCTGTACATGTCTTCTTTTTTTTTTTTGAGATTTTATTTATTTGAGAGAGACACAGCGAGAGAGGGAACACAGGCAGGGGGAGTGGGAGAGGGAGAGGCAGGCTTCCCGCTGAACAGGGAGCCCTATGTGGGACTCGATCCCAGGACCCTGAGATCATGACCTGAGCCGAAGGCAGACACTTAATGACTGAGCCACCCAGGCGCCCCCGTACATGTCTTTTTATCTGTGTACTCATTACTGTGTTACCAGTTTTGGACAGTTTGATTATGTTATGCCTTGGTGTGATTTTTTTCATGTTTCTTGTGGTTGGGTTTGTTGAATTTCTTGAATCTGTGAGTTTACAGTTCTCATTATGGTTAGAAAGTTTTTGCCAATTATTTCTTCAAATATTTCTTCTGTTCCCCCATCTTTCCTCTCTTTTGGGGACTCCAGTTACCTTAAAATTAGGCCATTTGAAGTTTTCCCATTGCTTATTAACGCCCTTTTTTTTCTTCATTTTTTAATATATTTTTTTCCTTTTTATGTTTCATTTTAGTTTCTGGTTTTTTTTCTTCAATTCAGTAATCTTTTCTTCTGTAATTTCTGATCTTTTAATCATATCCAATGTAATTTTCATATCAGATGTTATTTTTATCTTAAGTTTGATTTGAGTCTTTTTATATCTTCTATATCTCTATTTAGCTTTTTGAACATATTGAATACACTTATAGAACTATTTTAATGTCTTATCTCGTAACTGGTAATTTTTATTTGGATACCAGGCTTTGTGAATTCTACCTTGTTGGGTGCTGGGTTTTTCACAGTAGGAAATCAGGACTTAGGGTCATGGCTAAGTTCAGTGGCATTGTGATGCCAAGTTTCCAGGTTCTTACTATCTCTACATTGTGCATCCACAGTGTATTGGATTCTTCCATGGTCCAGTTCCTCTCATAGTCCAAAGAGAGTGGGCAGGAACTTTAAGTATCATACCTTCATGATAACCTTCAGAGATGGTGGGGGACATCTTTTCTTCATTATAATTATTATTTTAATTAAGGAAAAACCCTTTTCAAATGGTTTCCTCTACCCTAGCAGATTTCTTCTAACATTTCGTTAGTTAGAATTACCTCCCATGTTTACATCTTAAACCAATAATCAGTAAGTGTTGGGGCAACCACCATTTGATTAAACTGTGATTGTCCTTTGGGACCATGGATGGTGCCTGCTTCCTCTGAAGCACACTGTTAATTAACTACAAAACATTCATTCCACCTTCTTCCTTCCTAAGGATCTCAATTTTGTTCAGATATCTACTCTTAACCCTCCTAGCCTTTTGTAGTTAAATTGGAGAGGTTTACTTGAAGACAAAAATATTTAGGATTACTGTTGTAATTTAAGGTCAATGAATGTAAGTTTCTGAATTTAGGTATTATGTGTAAAATGTAAAGACCGAATGTTGTTGGGATAGAATGAGTTATATTTGATGTAAGAGGAGTTGCAAATGTCTCTAGTTTCAAGCCTGAGCATGTGGGAGAATCAGGAGTTTTGTTTTGACTAGGTTGAGCCTTAAACTCCATGAAACATCTTTGGGACTAAATGTCAGGGTTGGACTCATAGATGGTTTTCCTAACTAGTAGTGACAGCAAAGCAAACTGCTAAACAAGAGGAGAAAAGAAGGTGGAAGATTGGACCCTCTGGTCAATGTTCAGAGGAAGAAGTCCTGTGAAAAGATGGATGTGACATAGAATAAAAGTTATAGGAAGTTTACCAGGAATTACTGAGTCTGGATTAATATATTTAAGGACATGTGGCCAATGATTTCGAGTGTGTTTTTGTATTATAATGTTTTCTAAAAATATTTTCTAAATAAAACATTATTATTATATTTAAAGGGTAAGAATCAGGAATGTCTTGTGACATCTTTACCAAGTCATGCTACCTATTTCTACCCAGTTTCTTCATTTTGCTTAGTAAGAAATTACATTATCTCTTCAGTCTAAAATGCAAAGCTATATCATCAAAGATCTATTATGGATGATTTTGTTAGAATACTAAGTACAAAGTATGGATACAGCAAAAAATTTCTAAGATTTGACCTTGGAATGCTGTTAGGTATACCTATACCTAAAAATTGATGTATTTGTTTCCTTATACCTTGGCAACTTGATTCTTAATTTTTTTTTTAAGGAATAAAGTTGGGTAGAGCTGAGAGGAAACTGGAAATTTCTGTTTTAGAAAATTAAGAGTTTGATATGCCTGTTGGTAAAAGACAAATTTGGATGGCCCATTTAGTGAAGATGTCCTTGGCCTTAGTTTTTTTCTCAGTAAAAGTCATAATTTATTTGTAATCTTTTTTTTTAGTTTTAATTAAGCTTGATTTAAAGAAATTAATTTACCTTTCTGATAAGGTGAGTGGTAGGTATTCTTTGATACAATAAAGAGCCCCTTTGACGTGGGGGTGGAAAATGACCTGAACTTATATAAACACAAAATATATTTTGAAGGCTACATAGGAAACTGGTAAAATTCTTTGGCTCTGTGGAATTTCTCCTGTGTGGCTCTGTACAGGGCCACTTTCCATTTTATTATACCCCTTTAGAAAGTTTTGAATTTTGAACTTTGATTATTTATTTCAAAAATTAAAATGCTTACGTAGTTTCTTTTTTTTTTAAATATTTTATTTATTCATGAGAGAGAGAGGCAGAGGGAGAAGCAGGCTCCCCAAGGAGTAGGGAGCCCGATGCGGGACTCGATCCCAGGACTCCGGGATCACAACCCGAGCCAAAGGCAGATGCTCAACCATCTGAGCCACCCAGGCACCCTGCTTACAGTAGTTTCTAATGTGTCCTTAAAAAATATATTTCAGAAGTTCATTTCTGTAGTTTTTCCCTAACATTTAGGTATTTTTGATTTTTATGTATTGTGTCATATAGGAGTCCAGTGTCCTTTTCTCATATATGGAGAGCCAGTTGTTAGTACGTTATCTATTGAAACCGCTTTTTTCCCCCCCACATATTTGAAAGATAACTTCTGTCACCTAGCACATGTTCAGTGTATGTGTGGATTGTTCTTAAGCTCTCTGTTTTAATTCATTTGCATGCTTATGTCACCCTGGTGACAGTATCACACCACCATGGTTCCTATAGCTTCCCAATAAGTTTCAGTATCTGGTAGGGCAAATACTGCTTCCACCTCCATGTATAGCAGAGAAACTTGTATTACATCAGCTTTCCCACTGAGAACAACTAGAAGAGTTGGGTAAAATAGCTTTTCAAAGAAATATTTAAAGGCATCAGAGGACTGTCAGAGAGATGAGGACTTGAGGCATGGAGAGCCCAGAGGGAAGGATTAAGCCTTGAGGTCAGCCTGATGTTAACTTTCCTTTTCCCCTTGAGGCATTTATCCAGTTCATAAAAGACCGGCTGAGAGGCTGGAAAACTGAGAAGAGCTTCTGGTAGTCTATAGAGTTAGGAAAACAAAAATAGGATTTAGGTACCATT
This sequence comes from Mirounga angustirostris, assembly GCF_029215605.1. NCBI lineage: Eukaryota > Metazoa > Chordata > Mammalia > Carnivora > Phocidae > Mirounga > Mirounga angustirostris. The sequence continues at coordinate 5,155,457 of NW_026991720.1, forward strand.
AATTCTGTAGACTTCCATTTGGGATGCCCGAAGGCTACATCAGAGGTTAGCAAATTATGGCCTGTGGGTCAAATCCAGTCCACTACCTGTGTTTATAAGGCCCACAAGCCAAGATAGTTTTTACTTTTTATTTATTTTTATTTTTTAAGTAGGCTGCACCCCCAGTGTGGAGCCCAGTCACGACCTTGAGATTGAGACCTGAGCTTTGATCAAGAGTCAGACACTTGGGACGCCTGGGTGGTTCAGTCGGTTAAGCTTCTGCCTTTGGCTCAGGTCATGATCCCAGGGTCCTGGGATCAAGCCCCACGTCGTCAGGCTCTCTGCTCAGTGGGGAACCTGTTTCCCCCTCTCCCCTCTGCTTGTGTTCTCTCTTGCTATCTCTCTCTGCCTCTCTTTCTTTCTCTGTCTCTCAAATAAATAAAATCTTAAAAAGAAAAAAAGAGATGCTTAACTGACTGAGCCATGCAGGTGTCCCAGTTTAGTTAAAAAAATTCAAAGAATATCTTTTATAACACATGAAAGTCATCTGAAATTCAAAGTTTTGTGTTTGTAAATAGTTTTATTGGAACGAAAGTCACACATTAATTTGCATATTACCTATGGCTTCTGTTGTGCTGCCTTGACAGATCTGAGTTGTTGCTGCAGAGACCACACGTGCTTTGCACTGGTCTGGGCATGCTACAGATCACAGTGCCACAATGACAGTTCATCAGTGTTTGATTGACACATGTATTGTCTCAGCAGCTTACTGATTTCTTTTATTACTGGTGCATACTTAGCATGTTAAAACAAGAGAAGAAGAAAAAGTGGACTTCATATGTAGTACTTTTGAGGCATAATGGAATAAATTCTATTGTTATCAAATTAGATGGCAAAGCATTATATTTATTATGCTGGGACAATGTAGTTGGGGAAAAGAATACAATATATGTCAACGTTACCAGACTGAGCACTCATCATACTTTTCCAAACTCACAAAAAGGTAATGATCAGAAAAAAATAGTAAATGAAAATGGACTATCTCATCACAGCAGAAATTCTTTACAAAAGTGAAAAATGAAAATGATACTAAAACTAAAATAAGTTTCTGAGTGGCTCATTTGTTAGCCAACCACAGAAAGCCATTTATTCAGATGAGTTAATTAAATCATGTTTGACTACAGCAGTCAAAGAAATGTGTGCACAGAAAATAAACTCAGCCTTTGAGCAAGAATAGTTTTAAAAGTGAGGACATTATGAGCAATATCAATAGTCATTTTAAAAATGGGTCAAATGATTTCTAGTGGTTTTCCTAGGCTGTTGATGTATCAGTAGATATTGCAGTACTGTTCAGTTGTTTATTCTAGAGGTTGATGCTGAGTTTGAAGTCACTGAAGATTTAGGTTTTATGAATTATCTGCATGAAACAATTATAGACAAAATATTTTCAAGGAAGTTGAGAAAAAACTAATTCACTATAACCTGAAGTGGAATCTGCTAAGATGTGTTAAAATTAATAGTGGTAAAAATAAGTATGGAGCAGTATGGTTTAGTTGGACAAATTTATGAACTTCTTAAAACATAATGGTGTTTAGAAGCCTGTGCGTATTCATTATATTTATTCATCAGCAGGTACTTTGCAGAAAACACTTAATCTCTTGTGGTTTATTAAACTAATGGTGTTAATAATGAATTTCATTGGCTCTTGTGGATGTTGGTATCTCAGGTCTAGGAATTTTTGTTAAAAATAGAAGCTGAAAGTACTGAACTGCCCTACCATGCAGCAGTTTGATGATTTTAGCAGTGGTAAAGTTTTATTGCACAATTTTGAATTTAGGGTTGAGATTAATTTTTTTCTGAGTAAGAAGATTGCCCTCAACCTCTAATGAAATACCTAATGGATCTGGAAGTTAACTTTTGCTGCAAAATTGATAGCCTAAAATTACAAGACAAATACTGCTTTTATGTGAAACTTAAATTGTGGTAAAGTCATTCTACAACAGTTAGTGGTGTTCGAATCAGAAGTAATGTCAAGCTGCTTTATACACTTTTTCATGCCATCACAATTTAAAATAAAAAGCATCTCCATTCCCACATAAATTTAGTATGGAAATTTTTCCAAGCTCAAACTACGGTTTAGTAACAGTTTTTGGACCTCGAGGAAGGAAATTTTCAAATTTCAAAATCCATTTAACTGTAATTGAGGAGCTTCGACCTCTCCTTTAATTGAAAGTGATTATTCTGAAATATAATGGCATGCTAAAAGCAAAGATCAAAAGATTTTAATAAAATTTTATAAATGCTTTTCAAAGACGAGTATGCTCAGATAAAATTATGCTTCTGTATTGATATCAGTATTTGGCAGTACCTCTGTGTGAAAAGATATTTTCAAAGATTGATATGTAGGGGCGCCTGGGTGGCTCAGTCGTTAAGCATCTTCCTTTGGCTCAGGCCATGATCTCAGGATCCTGGGATTGAGTCCCACATCAGGCTCCCTGCTCAGCGGGAAGCCTGCTTCTCCCTCTCCCACTCCCCCCTGCTTGTGTTCCTGCTCTCACTATCTCGCTCTCTGTGAAATAAATAAATAAAATCTTAAGAAAAAAGATTGATATGTAAAATTTCATTGTATATCATAATGAATAGATGAATATTTTGCTATCAGTTTCGATAGAAAAGAGTAGCTTTTTGAACTTTAGTTAAGTAAAATGTTATCCTCCTTCCAAATTCCGTTCTTTTCACAAGCAGCCTGTATTACCAAAAAAGAAAAACATGCTCAATTGTTACCATATTCTTAAAAAAAGATTTTATTTATTTATTTGTTTATTTATTTATTTGGAGAGTGTACAAATGGGGGGAGGGGTCAGAGAGAGAGAATCCCAGGCAGACTCCGCGCCAAGTGTAGAGCCCAACACAGGGCTTGATCCTGTGACCCTGAGATCACGACCTGAGGTGAAATTAAGAGTTGGACGCTTAACTGACTGAGCCACCAAGGCACCCCAATTGTTAACATATTTTGAATAATAACAATAGTTATAAAATTTTTGTGAAAATTTATTTTCTTTCTTGGTAGATAAGTACTCACAGAATATCCTTGATTTTGCCTCTTGTCCCACAAAGATGTCCCTAAAATATTTACTATCTGGCCCTTTTTAGAAAAAGTTTTCTGATCCCTGAGCTACACGATTAGAATAAGGGAAAACTGGGGAGGGGGGTCAGGGGAGTGAAAATCTGTCTTCACAAAGACTTGAAAACCAGCTTCAGGGGCACCTGGGTGGCTCAGTTGTGAAGCCTCTGCCTTCGGCTCAGGTCATGATCCCAGGGTCCTGGGATCGAGCCCTGCATCGGGCTCCCTGCTTGGTGGGAAGCCTGCTTCTCCCTCTCCCACTCCCCCTGCTTGTGTTCCCTCTCTTGCTGTGTCTCTCTCTGTCAAATAAATAAATAAAAAATCTTAAAAAAGAAGTAAAACCAGCTTCAAATCAGCTCATCTGCAGATTGAATTAAAGTGATCCTCTCTAGCCTAAGTGCTGGTTTGAAGGAAAAAAATAAATCCTCTCTGGTTGAAAATAGCATAATTTAGTGTCTCCAGATATCTCTATAGTTTAAAAAAAAAAGTCAACAATAAGTCAAATTGCCAGGTATATTAGAAAATAAGGGGCACCTGAGTGGCTCAGTCTTTGAGCCCCGCATTGGGCTCCCTGCTCAGCGGGAAGCCTGCTTCTCCCACTCTCACTTCCCCTGCTTGTATTCCCTCTCTCGCTGTGTCTCTCTCTGTCAAATAAATAAATAAAATCTTTAAAAAAAAAAAAACAAACTTAAAGAAAGTAAGACCAAATCACTGAAAAACTAGAGAAGGAACAAATAATAGGAAAATGTCCTTGAGTTATTTTTTTGTCCTTTGCATTTCCACGTAAAATTATAAAATTTTGAAAAGATAATACAGGAGAATATGTTTACAAAGTAAGTCTTAAGATACAGAAAGCACTGGCTATAGAGCAACAAGTATGGCCAATGAAAGGAATCATTTCTAGAATACATAAAATAACTACAGTAAGAAAAACAAAGACAACCCAGTAGAGAAATGGGCAGAGGATTTAAATAGGCTATTTACAAAAGACATAATCCAAATGTCCGGTAAGCATATGAAAAGGTGTACAATCCCATTCATAATCATGAAATGCAAATTGAAACTGCCCTGAGATAGCCTTACATTCCTATCAGATCAGCAGAATTGAAGTCTGAGTGTAGTCAGCGTTGGCCTGGATTCAGATCAGTGGGAACTCTAATGCTCTACTGGTGAGGGAGAGTGAAAACTCCAACAGTCATTTGGGAAAATAGAGTATAACAACTAGTAAAGCTGAAGAGACAGCAGTTTCACTCCTACTTATACACCTTTATGACAAAGTTCTCAAACTTTTTGGTCTCAGCACACCTTTATACTCTTATTTTGAAACATTGATGTCTAGCTTCATAGAAGACAGCTGAATTCTTTTTTTTTTTTTTTTTTTTGAAGACAGCTGAATTCTCATATCTGCTTCTGCATTCCATGTTGAAATATGTTATTTTGGTTGAAATACATGAAGAAAATCCAGCCACAAAAAGATACGTAGTAGGAAAAGGGAAACTTACTTTAACAGCCACTTTAGATAATTATAAGTATTTCTGGTTGATATTGTACAAAACTTGAGAAGTAGTTAGATTCTTTAAGATTTGGTCCAAAGTGGAATCTGAAGCCTGATCAATGAACATTTCTTTACTCTTTAATATTATAATCTATTATCTTGCAATTTCAACGGGTTTCTTCCTCATGTATGATTTTATAACATTATTAATTGGTATTTTGGGAAATACAGGTTCATTGATGCAGATATTCTAAATATTGACGCATTTTAATAAATAACAAAATACACATTTGTTATAATAACCCTGATCTCATCAGAAAGGTCTAAGTATTGGGAAGCAGTCAAGCTCACTGTGGTAGATACATGTTTGTTTAGTGTTGTCATTGGCTGTAAGTGGTCTCAGTTGTTTTCCTTGGAGTGATAGGCTCACTGTATTCATTTTTGAAGAAATAGTTTTCAAATAAGCCTGAATAGTCATTTGTCAGTTTTTCTTCGAGGTACAATTTATGTATCATAAAGTTATTTCAGCTTACCGATCAAATGAGCACAGAAGTGCCTTTCTTCCAGAAAGCCTTCATACTTTGGTGCAGCACAATTACTTGATGCTCGGGGCGCCTGGGTGGCTCAGTCGTTAAGCGTCTGCCTTCGGCTCGGGTCATGCTCCCAGGGTCCTGGGATCGAGCCTCGCATTGGGCTCCCTGCTCGGCGGAGAGCCTGCTTCTCCCTCTCCCTCTGCCTGCCGCTCTGCCTACTTGTGCTCTCTCTAGCTCTCTCTGTTAAATAAATAAATTAAAAAAAAAAATCTTAAAAAAAAAAAAACCAATTACTTGATGCTTTCCCATTTTGTCATACAAATATTAAAAGGATGTGTGCTTATGGATTGAGATTTTGAAAGCTAATAACTGTACTGCTTCATCAGTGATACTCTTCAATGAAACTAGCGTTATTTACGTTTACTGCAGTTGCAGAGCGAGTTGCGATGTCGTGGCTGCTAGTTTGGCTACTGAAAAGGCAGCAGCACTTGTACCCACCACTGCGTTTGCACCACATGAAAATAGCAGCACAGTGGAAATGGTAAATAATGTCTTACCAGGAGCAGAGCTTTGGCCTCACGGGTCCCTTGAAAAGGTCTGAGATACATTCACCTCCCAGGTCTGTGGACCATACTGTGAGAACTCCTCCACAGAAAAATACCTGCACATGTGTGTCAGGATATATGTTTGAGAATGTCTAGTGTATATTTAAAAAAAATTTTTTAATGATAGCTGCAAACTGGAAGCAATGTGAATTTCTTGGTGATTAAATTAGGATATATGCATCCAAAGGAATACTATCTAGCAATGAAAATGCATGATCTACAGCTACAAAAATCAGATGGTTGAATTCCACAAATGCACGCTGAGTTGAAGCTAAGTCACAAAAAAATCTTATAGTATGTTTATATTTAAATGCAGTTCAAAATAAGCAAACCTAAATTATATTGTTTGGAGATATACATGTAGCTAGTAAGACATCCAAAGAAAAGCAGAAGGTTAATTACTACAAAACCCATAATAGTCTGTACCTATGAGGAGGGGTTTGGAATAATCATATAAATGGTTTCACTGACAGGATTCCTGATGTTATCCTATGTGTTGATATACAGATACTCTCTTAATAATTCCTTAAATTACAAAAATACACTTTTCTCTATGTGATACGTTTCTCAGTAAAAGATGGAAGCAAAGAGAATAAAAGCACAATATGTCCCCTAACTTAATGTATAAACTTAATGTAATTTTTATGAGATTTAAATTTCAATAGAAAAAAAAAACCAGCTGTAAACATCCTTAAAATAAAGAAAAATGAAGAGGTAGCAGCCCTTACAGATGTTAAAAACATATTAGAAAGCTACAGTTACAACTGTGGCATTAGATTCATAAGTAGATTGCTGGAACAGAATAGAAAGTCCAGATGTAGACCAAATATATAATAAAAAGTTACTTCATGGTAAAGATATCATTTTAAATCATTATCAGTCCAGTTTTTCTCACTTCTTCAAGTTGGGTAATTTCTCCATTCCATTGATAAGCCCTTTCAGTTCTTTATTTTTGTTAGTGTATTTTTCACTTCTAAAGTTGCATTTGTTTCTTCATGATATCTTATATTTCTTTGCCAAGACTTTGTTTCTTTGCTGAAACTTTGTATTTCTTTAAAAATTTGCATCAAGCTTGTTCATAATTTCTTAGTAAAGCATTTTTATAACGTATACTTTGAAGTATTTGGGAAATAACTAATATGTATGCCTTCACATATATGCTCACATTTACTGATTGTCTTTTCTTATTTTAATTGAAATGGTTTTTATTATTATGGTATGATAAGTTATTTTTGATGAAATCCTTTATATTTGTAGTATTGTGTTATAAAACTATATATTATTTAATACCCCCCCTTTTATCTGAAGCAGATTTTATCTGAAACTGCTTTTGGGGTGAAAACCAAAAGGGGCAGCACACAGTGTTATTCCTGAGTGTGTGGAAATTCCAGTTCCATAATCGACCTCCACTGATTGTTGGGGAGGAGCCTCTAGTGGATGTTGCCGAAGAGTGAAAGTTTAGACTCTCCTCTGTGCTTTGCTGATACCACCCTGGCTTAGAAGTTTCTTGCTTTTCAGCTGGTCCCCAGTGACACTGCAGTGGGAGTGGAGGGGGGCATGTTAGCTCTGGGCAGTGGTTTAAGTTCTGATTCTCCAGTAGGTGTCCCCTGCCACCACCCCAATGAGGAGGTATAGGGTTAGGGACACCTTATGATCACTGTGTGGATGTTCAACTCCGGGCTTCCCTCTTTCTCTCCACTGACATGGTGGAGGAAGGAGGCCTTATTCCTGTCCAGTGGGTATGAGTGTCCTGGCTCCCAACCTAGCCTTCTGTATATCACCCTGTCCGTGGGGCGAGGGGGTGTCTGGGTTCTCTTTGGCCTTTGCTGTGGGGTGTGGGATTTGTGTTCAAGAGGTTGGTTATCATCTAACAGTTTTCTGTCTTGCTAGCCTGCCACTTTCCAGCTCTTTTGGTTAGAGACAGCAGGCATTTCTTGGGCTCTTTTTGTTGTGTACCTGTTAGTGTTTCTGGATTGTTGGCTTCTTTAGCACCTCTTCTGTATACGAATCAGAAAGCAAACCTAGGGAATTTATGCTTTTTTAATTCTTCAGCGCCTGAGGCTCTAGTTGTTCTGCCACTTCTGTTCTACCTTTTAATGTCTTCTTGTGTTTGTCTTATGTGTCGTGTTCAAGGTTTATAGCTATACTGAGTTAAAATGTAGGGAAAGGTTCATCTCTCCTCCATTGTGTCTGGAGGTAGAAGCCTGCATTTGGTTTTGAAGATTTTTTTCCCCCTGAATATATAGTTCTGGGTTGATTTGTTTTTCTTTTTTTTTTTTTTAAGATTTTATTTATTTATTTGAGAGAGAGAGAGAGGAGCATGAGCAGGGTGAGGGGCAGAGAGAGCAGCAGACTCTCCACTGAGCAGGGAGCCCGATGTGGGGCTCCATCCTGGGACTCCAGGATCATGACCTGAGCCAAAGGCAGGTGCTTAACCAACTGAGCCACCCAGGTGCCCCTTGATGTGTTTTTCTGTGAATATTTAAAAGAGGTTCTTGCATTGTTTCCTGTCTTCCATCGTTTCTGATGAGAAGTCAGGTGTATTAGTATCATTATTCCTATGTGTATAATGTTTTGATTATTCTCTGGGTGCTTTCAGGATTTTCTTTTTATCTTTGGTTTTCAGCAGTCTATGATGTGCCTAGGTGTGATTTTCTTTGTATTCTTCCTGCTTGGGGTTTGCAGAGCTTCTTAAAACTGTAAGTTGATTTTTTTCACCAAGTTTGTATGAAGTTTGACCTTTATTTCTTATTCTTTTTCTGTCCCATTTTCTCTTTCCTCTGCAACTCCAATTACATTCATGTTAATACATTTGGTATTGTCCCACAGGTTACTGAGGCTCTGTTAATTTTTTTCAATAATTTAATTTCTCAGAATGGATAAATGATTCATTTATTTTCAACATCACTGACCTTTTTTCTGTCCAATCTCTTGTTAAACTTATCAATTGACATTTTTATTTAAATTATTTTAATTCATAGTTGCAGAATTTCCATTAGGTTTTCACGTTGTAATTTTTATGTCTCTTTTATTATGCTACTCTTTGTTGTGACCAGCTTTTTCTGTACATTGTTGAACATGTTTCTGATAATTGCTTTAAAGTCTTTGTGCATCTTGTCATTTTTTTATTTGAGTAATTTTTTCTTCCTTCTGGGTCCCATTTTCTTGTTTTGGTTTTTCACATGTCTAGGAATTTTTATTGTGTACTGCACATTTTAGGGGGTAGATTATAGATTCTGGATTCTCTTACCTTATCCTGTTCAATGGCAGATTTTGTTCTGGGAGGCTTTTATGATGGCTGGACTTATACTCCAATCTACATCATCTCAGCCGTCAGCATGATGAATCTCTGCTGGGTTTCTTCAGCAGTTCAGGTGTTGCTTTTCCTGAGCTGCTCAGAGTCCTTCTGTGAAGGTACACGTTAGGGGTATAAGGAAAATTTGAGAGTTTATTCTCATCTGGGGGCTCCCTTCCCTGTGGCTCCCTCCTTTCAAGGTTTCCCTTCAGTTTCCAATCTCCATAGCCCTGAGAACTTCATCTGTCTTTTCACATCAGTATACTGAAGCTTATGTGAGGTCTGGTTCCAGTCTCCCCCTTTCCATGCACATGAGGAAATGTCCGTAGCTAAACATTTGTTTCAACACAGATCTTAGCCAGCAGTGTTTTCTTCCAAGCATCAAATGTCCTTCCATTCCCATCTTGCTTTTGGTTATTCACAAGTGACTTCTAGTAGTTAGGCTTTATGTTTTATTCAGATTTTACAAATTTTATTTTCAAAAAAGTTACTCTGATATTAGTCTGTCTGCCATTCACTACCCAGTAAATAAATTTGGAGGTTTTTTTCTGCGTGAGAGTTGTTCTTTTAAGGTATATTTTACATACAATGTAAGTCCTTCTAAAGACAGGTACAGTTGAATGTTTTGAGAAGTATGTACAGTCATGTATATAACTATAATCCATAATCAAAATATAGGATGTTTCCTTCATCCCAGAATGTTCTCTCATGACCCTTTATGTTCTGTCCCCTCCTAACACTCTAGTTCCTGGCAGTCACTAATCTGTTGTTCTTCTTGTAGTTTTGCCTTTTCTAGATTGATATATAAATGGAATCATAGAGTATGAAATCTTTTCTGTCTGGCTTTTGTACTTAGCATAATGGTTTTGAGATTCATCCATTCAGCAGCTGAAAGTTTTCTTCCTCTGTGTGGCTATTATTTATAAAGCTGCTATGAACATTTATGCAACATGATACATCTTTTTATGTTTCTTGTGGAAATAATTAGAACTGAAATTGCTGATTTCTTGGAAAGTGTGTGTCTAACTTTGGAAGACAGTTTGACAGTTTCTTCAAAAGGGTCTGCATACTTTTCCATTTCTACCGCTAAGATTCCATTTGTTCTCCATTTTTCTAGGACTGGTTATTGTCAGTGTTTCTAAATTTCAGCCATTCTGGTTGGTGTTTAATGATATTTCATTGTGAGTTTGATTTTGTATTTCCTGATGACTAGTGAAATTGAACATCTTTATGTACTTACTTGCCATTTTATATCCTCTGTGAGTTGTCTGCTCAAATCTTTTGCGTCTACCCCCCCTTTTCCAATCGATTTGTCTTCTCATTACTATTGAGTGAAAAGTTTTTTATATATTCTACATAGAAATCATTTATTAGAGATGAATTTTTTAAGTATTTTTGCCTAGTTGCTTCTTGCTTTCATTTTTTTTAGTGCTTTTTGATGAGCAGACAGTTTAATTTTTTTTCTTTTTTTAGATTTTATTTATTTGACAGCGAGAGAGGGAACACAGCAGGGGGAGTGGGAGAGGGAGAAGCGGGCTTCCCGCTGAGCAGGGAGCCCGATGTGGGGCACAGAGGGTTTAATTTTGATGAAGTATGTCATTTGTCAATTTTCAAATATTTTCTTTTAAGGATTATGCTTGGTATGCCTTATATAAAAATATTATTGCATATTCCAAGGTTACCTTAAGGTTATTTATTCATTTTATAGTTAAATTATGTGTATGGTGTGAGAATACAAGATATAAGGTTCAAGGTTCTTTGATTTCCATGTGGATATTCAGTTGTTCCAGCATCATTCTAAAAGGCTATTGTTCCCCTGAATTATCTTGAGTACTGGTCAAAAATAAATCACATAAAGAAAAGATATTTTTCAGGGCTCCTGGGTGGCTCAGTTGGTTAAGCGACTGCCCTCGGCTCAGGTCATGATCCTGGAGTCCCGGGATCGAGTCCCGCATCGGGCTCCCTGCTCAGCAGGGAGTCTGCTTCTCCCTCTGACCCTCCCCCCTCTCATGTGCTCTCTCTCTCATTCTCTCTCTCAAATAAATAAATAAAATTAAAAAAAAAAAAAAGAAAAGATTTTTTCAAAATCATGAGTTCATATTGATATTTTTCTATTTAATTCAGTAGTTCTTTATATCTTTAAAAATTTTTATTCCCTTATCCAATCTATAATTGTATCTTTTCTTTTAAATTTAGTTAATTTTTCCTGTGATTGAAAAGTTACTAAAAGAAAAAGGAAAATTATTGTTTATTTTGTGCATCATATGACTCTTGGTCTCGGGATCATGGGTTGGACATAGAGATTTCTTTTTTAAAGATTTTATTTATTTATTTGAGAGAGCGAATGAGAGACAGAGAGCATGAGAGGGAGGAGGGTCAGAGGGAGAAGCAGACTCCCCGCCGAGCAGGGAGCCCGATGTGGGACTCGATCCCGGGACTCCAGGATCATGACCTGAGCCGAAGGCAGTCGCTTAACCGACTGAGCCACCCGGGCGCCCCGGACATAGAGATTTCTAAAAAAAAAAAAAATTAAAAAAATTAAAAAATCGAAATAAACACCCAAAGGTAGTAGATCAGTAATGAGATTTAATATTTTCATTGCTTTTTGCTATCATCCTTTGAACCCATGAGTGGCGTACAACACATTTGAGTTATTTGCTATGATTATATAAATACTCGATATATAATTCAGCTGCTACAAGCATTTTAGTTTGTTAATATTTTTACTGATATTTATGTGATCCTAATGTTTGCCAGCGTGCTTACTTGCTGAGTAGCATTTTGTCAGTGGACAGTAATGGAAGTCTGCTCTGTCACTTCTCTGTGAGATAGGTGGGAAACACAGTTTGGTCTCCAAAGTCAGGTATGAGAGTTTTATTCATCCAGAATCTGGTTCACCTATATTGACTGTGTGGATATATTTACTAGCTTTTTATAAATATAACTTCTGTTTGGATGACCTTATTCTATTAGTTTATTGTTTGTAAGAATAAACGGTTCTTATACTACTGTTGGAATCTTTTATGAAGGTGGGCATCCTCCTTGTAAAGGTTTTAAATGTGGGCTAGGGGCACCTGGGTTGCTCAGTCGGTTCAGTGGCAGACTCAAGTGATTTTGGCTCAGGTCATGATCTCAGCTGACTGAGGTCCTGGGATTGAGCCCCACATTGGGCTCTGTACTCAGTGGGGAGTTCTGCTTGAGTTTTCTCTTTCTCCCCCTTCCCCACCAACCACGCACTCATGCACCCTTTTTCTCTCTCTCAAATAAATAAATCTTTAAAAAAGATAAATGTGGGCTAAATCTACTAATTGACATCAAAATTTGGACCAAATGGCATGCAAATATAGCTGTTCTTAAGTTTTTAAAGGACATGATTTAAATGCATCCAGTTAACTGTAATCATATTATGTTTGTGTTTACCTGTACTGACATAAAAGCTTTTAAATTCTTTTAGAAGTTTTAAACTCTTCTATGCAGTGTTGTCTTGCTAACTCTAGTATCATGTTAAACTTATGTTTAAATTAAAATGTTTCAGTTTTCAAATACTCTAATTTTCAAACAATCATTGTTATAATGTGATTGATAATGTGTACTACTTCATTCTGTGCTCTTAGTAATAACCAAATAATAGATGGTTTATGTGGTAGTTATATGTATTCCTTTCCTTCCTCCTTTCTTTCCTTTTTTTTTGGCTAGGGACGAATATCTTAGAATTAGATTTACAGTGCATTCATCCATATTATTCTCTGAGGTAATATCTTAATATACTGCAGGTTACTGGAGATGAATAAGAAATTTTAATCCACTGGGGTGCCTGGGTGGCTCAGTTATTAAGTGTCTGCCTTCAGCTCAGGTCATGATCCCAGGGTCCTAGGATCGAGCCCCTCATCCGTCTCCCTGCTCGGCGGGAAGCCTGCTTCTCCCTCTCCCCCTGCTTGTGTTCCCTCTCTCGCTGTCTCTCTCTCTGTCATATAAATAAATAAAATCTTAAAAAAAAATTTTTTAATCCACTGATAGAAACACATCAGGGGGAATAGTGTATTTATGTCGAATTTCATATGAGAAATAAAAGGGCAAATATTATCCCTTACCAGTTTAGTTTTCACCTTAAATTCTCTAAATTTTCTTTTCTTTTCTTTTTTTTTTAAGATTGTATTTATTTATTTGACAGAGAGAGATAGCGAGAGCAGGAACATAAGTAGGAGGAGTGGAAGAGGGAGAAGCAGGCTTCCCGTCGAGCAGGGAGCCTGATGAGGGACTCAATCCCAGGACCCTGGGATCATGACCTGAGCCAAAGGCAGATGCTTAACGACTGAGCCACCCAGCCACCCCTAAAATTCTCTTAATTTTCTAAAAAACTTTTTATTGAAGTATGATACATACACAGCAAAATGTACTTATTACAGGTGTACATTTCTTTTTCTTTTCTTTTTTTTTTTTAAAGATTTTATTTATTTGAGAGAGAGAGAATGAGAGAGAGCACATGAGAGGGGGGAGGGGCAGAGGGAGAAGCAGACTCCCCGCTGAGCAGGGAGCCCGATGCGGGACTCGATCCCGGGACTCCAGGATCATGACCTGAGCCGAAGGCAGTCGCTTAACCAACTGAGCCACCCAGGCGCCCTATAGGTGTACATTTCTGTGAACACCCTTAAATAAGATCAATGTGCATAAACTGAGATTAGTTCAAGAAATGAATAATAGCACCCCAGGATTCTGTTCCTTTTGGTCACTACTTTTAACTCCCTAGAGGCAAGCATTATCATTATTACTAACCTCATAAATTAGTCTTGTCTGTTTTTGTACTTTATATAATTGGACTCATACAAGTACTGTTTTCTCTTTTCACATGCCATTCTGTTGGTGAGATTCACCAAATGCTAATTGTAATTGTCATTCATTTATTCTCATTGATTGTAGTATTCTGTTGTCAGAATACTGTAATTTACCCGTTTTACTGTTGGGCATTGGGGCTTTTCAATTTGAAAGTATTATGAATTGTGTTTTATGAACATTATAGTGTATTTCTTTTGGTAGTCAGTGAGGATTAGTATTTTATGGAATTCACATCCCAAAGTGGCTACCTTCTCCTGAGAGTGAGGATATAAGTGAGACAAACTATTCAGTGTGTTAATGGAATTTGCATTAATTACCCATATCTAACTAATTATGAACTCCTCCAGTTCAATTCCTCTTTCACTTCCTGGCTTTGTAAGGGAGGGCAAGGAATTCAGTCTCTCTGTGCCTCATTTGTAAAATGAGAAGTAATGGTATCCACCTAAAATGGTGGTTTGTTAGACTTGAATAAGGTCATTCTTGTAAAGTGGTTGACCTGGTTGCTCGGAAATAATGTTCACTAAATCCTGCATGTTAAATATGTTTTATTGGCCCACTTTATGTCTTCCCTAAATTATGTGCTTCTATAAAGTGTCATTGTCTATTTTTAAGTTGTACTCATTTTTATAATTTCTAAACTTTTATATATTCAAGATACTAGACATTTGTAATTCAAATTGCAGGTTATTTAAAAAAATTTTTTTTGTCATTTGATTTTCTCTGAGATATGCATGGTTTTTAACCATATAAAAGTTGAAAAGTTTTATGTAGTCAAATTTATTCATGTTTTTATTTATGGTTATGTTAAAGATTATAGCGATTATGGTTATTTAGGGTTTCTGATTTATGTATGTTGTTATCAACTAGAGAATTTACTATTTCCTTGATGCAATAGATAGAGGGCACATTTGTGTACTCGGAATGCTTGACTCAGAAATGGTTATGTTAGGAAAGTTTCTCTTAGGTTTTGCTGCTTCATTACTAGGATGGAGTTTAAAATATTTACCCTATTTACTTAATAGTTTTGCATAAAGAAGACACTGTGTAATGTAAGTATAATAGAAAAATTTTCTTAAAAATACAAATAGTGATTTGGCAGAGAAAAACCACTATGTGAAATGGGGTAAATGTGAGCTATTGCTATATAATAAATTACCATAAATTTAATGGCTTAAAGCAGCCCCCATTTATGAGGTCATACTTCTCTCGGTCAGAGGTTTGGGCAGGCTCAACTGTGTTCTTTGTTTAGGGTCTTAAAGATGTCTACCAGCCTGGGTGCTTATCCAAAGGCCCTGGGGGAGAATTCTCTTCTAAGTTCATTTAGGTGAGGGTAGAATTCTGTTCTGTGCAGTTGCAATACTGAGCTCACCATTTCTTTATTGGCCATTTGCCAGTTGGCCAGTCTTACTTGAGGTTGCTGTCAGCTCCTAGAGGCCACTCCTGGACCTTGCATGTGGCTCCTTTTGTCTTCAAAGATAGCAGTGATGTATTGAATCCTTCCCTTGTTTTGAATTTCTCTGACTTTCCTTTCTCCTACCAGCTGGAGAAAACTTTCTGCTTTTAAAGGAATTGTGTAATTTGAGTAGACTAATCTCTCCCTTGATTAATTCAGCATCAGTTGAATAGCAG
Source organism: Mirounga angustirostris (assembly GCF_029215605.1). Classification (NCBI taxonomy): domain Eukaryota; kingdom Metazoa; phylum Chordata; class Mammalia; order Carnivora; family Phocidae; genus Mirounga; species Mirounga angustirostris. Next base: position 5,170,950 of record NW_026991720.1, read on the forward strand.
CTTTAATCACATCTGCAAAAAATCCATTTGCCATGTAATATAATCTGTGGCATGATATTTCATCATATATATATATATTTTTTTTTTTTACAAGTCTCTGGATTAGGGGTGGACATGTTGGGGGTAAAAGTGGGGAGTACAGGCATTTTAGGAGTCTACCTGCCATAGTCCCATATTGAGGAGATTGGACCTGATCCAGAAGTATCTGGGACTCCCTTAGAAAGACCGTTGTGTCAAAGAGGTTACTGTCTATGTTCTCCTCTAGGATTTTGATGGATTTCTGTCTTACATTGAGGTCTTTCATCCATTTAGAGTTTATCTTTGTGTATGGTGTAAGAGAATAGTTGAGTTTCATTCTTCTGTATATAGCTGTCCAATTTTCCCAGCACCATTTATTGAAGAGACTGTCTTTTTTCCATTGCATGTTTTTTTCCTGCTTTGTCGAAGATTAGTTGACCATAGAGTTGAAGGTCCATATCTGGGCTCTCTGTTCTGTTCCATTGATCTATGTGTCTGTTTTTGTGCAGGTACCATGCTGTCTTGGTGATCACAGCTTTGTAACATAGCTTGAAATCGGGCAACGTGATGGCCCCAGCTTTGTTTTTCTTTTTCAACATTTCCTTGGTGGTTCGGGTCTTTTCTGGGTCCATACAAATTTTAGGATTGTTTGTTCCAGCTATTTGAAAAATGTTGTTGGTATTTTGATAGGGATTGCATTGAAAGTGTAGATTGCTCTGGGCAGCATAGACATTTTTATAATGTTTATTCTTCCAAACCATGAGCATGGAATATTTTTCCATCTTTTTGTGTCTTCAGTTTCTTTCATAAGTGTTCTGTAGTTTCTAGAGTATAGATCTTTTACCTCTTTGGTTAGGTTTATTCCGAGGTATCTTATGGTTTTTGGTGCTATTGTAAATGGAATCAACTCCCTAATTTCTCTTTCTACAGTTACATTGTTAGTGTATAGTTCTAGTAATCGGCCACAGCAACTTCTTTCAAGACACGTCTCCAAAGGCAAGGGAAACAAAGGCGAAAATGAACTTTTGGGACTTCATCAAGATAAAAAGCTTCTGCACAGCAAAGGAAACAGTCAACAACACTAAGAGGCAGCCCATGGAATGGGAGAAGATATTTGCAAATGACACTACAGATGAAGGGCTGGTATCCAAGATCTATAAAGGACTTCTCAAACTCAACACCCAAAAAACAAATAATCAAATCAAAAAATGGGCAGAAGACACGAACAGACACTTCTCTAAAGAAGACATACGAATGGCTAACAGACACATGAAGAAATATTCAGCATCACCCAAAAAACAAATAATCAAATCAGAAAATGGGCAGAAGACATGAACAGACACTTCTCTAAAGAAGACATACGAATGGCTAACAGACACATGAAAAAATGTTCAGCATCATTAGCCATCAGGGAAATTCAAATCAAAACCACCTTACACCAGTTAGAATGGCAAAAATGAACAAGGCAGGAAACAACAAATGTTGAAGAGGATGTGGAGAAAGGGGAACCCTCTTACACTGTTTGTGGGAATGCACTTGGTACAGTCACTATGGAAAACAGTTTGGAGGGTCCTCAAAAAGTTAGAAATAGAACTGCCCTATGACCCAGCAATCGCAGTACTGGGTATTTACCCCAAAGACACAGATGTAGTGAAAAGAAGGGGCACATGCACCCCAATGTTCATAGCAGCAATGTCCACAATAGCCAAACTGTGGAAGGAGCCGAGATGCCCCTCAACAGATGAATGGATAAAGAAGATGTCCATTTATACAATGGAATATTACTCAGCCATCAGAAAGGATGAATACCCAACTTTTACATCAACATGGATGGGACTGGAGGAGATTATGCTAAGTGAAATAAGTCAAGCAGAGAAAGACAATTATCATATGATTTCACTTATATGTGGAACATAAGGAATAGTACTGAGGACATTAGGAGAAAGAAGGGAAAAATGAAGAGGGGGAGTCAGAGGGGAAGACGAACCATGAGAAACTGTGGACTCCAGGAAACAAACTGAGGGGTTCAGAGGGAAGGGGGGTGGGGGGATGAGTTAGCCTGGTGATGGGTATTAAGGAGGGCACGTATTGCATGGAGCCTTGGGTGTTAAACGCAGATAATGAATCATGGAACACTACATCAAAAACGAATGAAGTATTGTATGGTGACTAACATAACATAATTAAAAAAAAATTTTTTTTTAATTAAAAAATTAGTAAAAAAAAAAAACACCTTTGTGACAGCAGTGAGGAAGATGGGTCAGAAAGGGAAGATACTAGCGGGAAAAAAATCTCATTCACAGCACTGTCCATTTTGATTTTGTAATGTTATTTAATTTTTTTTGTTTGTTTGTTTTAGCAGATGTTTCGGTCAGAAATGTATGTTTGTTAGTGTACAAACCAGAATAATTAACTGGGCCAGAACAGCAACAACAAATCACTCATCAAGATATTCATGACTAAGACAATTTATATATAAAATTTTTTGGTAGCTTTTTATTTATTTATTTATTTATTTATTTAAAAGATTTTATTTTATTTATTTGACAGAGCAAGAGAGGGAACACAAGCAGGAGGAGTGGGAGAGGGAGAAGCAGGCTTTCTGCAGAGCAGGGAGCCCAATGCGGGGCTCGATCCCAGGACCCTGGGATCATGACCTGAGCCGAAGGCAGACACTTAATGACTGAGCCACCCAGGCGCCCTTGATTTTTATTTCAGTCCGTTCTATTTTAAGCATATTTTTTTCTAAAGCAAACACTAATTCTTTTGATAGAGACTTTAACACCCGAATCTCATGAATGACATCTTCTTAAACACAATTTTAGGGTGGGTTTACTTCCTGAGATGTCTAATCTCATGCAGTATCTGTTGGTTCTTACTTGCTTCAGTTTTTAAATCTAGCTTCATTTATTTTTATCCTTTGGTCTTGAGTTTTGCATTTTTCAAGCTGAATTTTTTTCATAACCAAATTTGCCACATCAAAGATTTTGACATGTTTCTTATTCAATCGTTTAAAAAATAATGTTTTTTCTTTAGATTTAAAAGAAATCTGCTTTTTTTGAGTTTGTTGTAAATTCATAATTATTAATGTATCCGGTATAGGAAATACCTGCTTTTTTGAATATGGGCTAGGAAATATTTGATTCTTTGAATTTGTGGACTTTTTTTATGGTTATATGTATAGTGAGTTAAAAATAATTCTGAAAAATAAAAGAATTCTCTGTACGTTTGAATAGGATATATATTCTCTGGTTTTGGATTATGGAGATCTGTGTATGTGTAAGTTTGAATCAAACTTGATCACTGTTATTATTTATTTCATATCTGTATCTTTATTTCTGAGAGCTGTATTAAAGTCTGACTTATTCATGTACATATTTCTACTCAGTTTTACTTTATATGTCAAGGAAATTCATACGAGGTATGTAAACTTTAATGACTGTTTCTTGTTCTGTTGGAATTTTTTAACATAAGACTTATTTTAATGTGAACTTTATCTTTGCCCTATTCACCACTTTTTGGTTTGGATCCAATTTTCTTTGCTATAGCTGCTTTCTTTTTGATAGCATTTGTTGGTGCTTTTCCCTTCAGCTCTTATTTTTGAATTTGCTGTGTCACTGTGCCTCATGCACATATATGTACCTATACATACATACATACGTGTATATATGTACAAACATACATAAATAAAATGTGTGTATATATATTTAGCATGTGTGTGTGTGTGACATGTATAAAGTATATTTTGTACATTTTGAAAGTTACTGTTTTTTTAATAGGGAATTTAACCTGTTTATGTTTATTATCCATGGACTTGAATGTAAACTTAGCAGGTATTAAAATTTTAGCTTCAAATAATTTTTTTGTCGACCTCGGATGATTTTTTTTTGTTTTTTTTGCATTGAATATTGCTAATGAGAAGTAATGACTGATTCTTTCTTTGTAGCTGGCCTGTTTTCTTTTGTGAGGCTACTGGAATTTTTCCTTTTCTTCGTTATCTTAAAATTTTGCCAGTGTTTCTAGGTGTGAGACATTTTAATCTGAAGTGGGTATTTTCCGATTAGAGAGGCAATGTGGCAGATACTAAGCTTAGGTGCTTTTATAGTGATACAAAGATCAGTGAACAGAGAGAAAGACTCCTCTGGCTCCCCCACCTGTTCAATGAAATTATGCTTAGTACTTGTTAGCTTTTATTATTAGATACTTTCATAATTTTTTTTAGAATAATTTCTCTGGTTATAATCCTTCTATTTTCTCTCCTTTTGGTACTCTTGCTTAAAGAGACACTGGATTTTGTGGATCAGTTTTCCATGTCATTTTTCTTGTTTTTCTTACTTTCTGTCCTTATTCTTTATTCTGCCTTCAGCATTCTGTGAGAATCCCAGCTGACTGATAAGAAAAGTTCGGGAAAGGTTAAAAAGTTTGGTATATGGAAAACCTATAATATTATCTGATGTCTCCTCGAGCACTTAGCCCATAGCCATAGTTGATACAGAATAAATACTTCATAATTAATTGGACGAACTTTGGAATAGCCTCAAACTTTTTGTTATTGTTTCATAACTCATCTTTAACCTTAATCTCTGAAATTTTGTTGATTCTGCTTTGTTTTGTATTGCAGATTTATTTTGAGAGAACCTTCCTTATTTCAGTCTAGTGAAATAAAAGTTTTTGGAAGTTCCTCAAACTTATTCTTTTTTTTTAAAGATTTTATTTATTTATTTGACAGAGCGAAAGAGCACAAGCAGGGGGAGCAGCAGAGGGAGAAGAAGAAGCAGGCCCCCTTCCGAGCAGGGAGCCTGATGCGGGACTCGATCCCAGGACCCTGGGATCATGACCTGAGCTGAAGGCAGATGCTTAACCATCTGAGCCACCCAGGCACTCCCCTCAAACTTATTCTTAACAGTAGTTGGCAATACGAACTCTAATTGAGAGTTTTTTCTTGGATGTGCTCTTGGACAGTTGTCAAGATATTATAACACTTTTTTTCCTCTATCTCTCTTTTTCTTTTTTTAATGATTAAAAAAAGAAAAAATAAAATGCTATTTAGGGGTTTTAAATACTGATTCAAATAAATTGTTTAGTTGGTAAACGATTTAAGAGCTATTTACTTTACTTCCCTCTCCCCAAATGTTAATTAGCTTTGTAATTGTTACTTAGTTTATAATTTGTTTCATTTCTAATATGTGTTGTACAGGAATGCTAATGTTAGAGAAGTTCCCTGTGGAAATCTATTCTTTCATAATTTCCACAATTTTACAAATGTTTTTATTTTGTTCAGAAAGATCTATTCCAGTCTATATATCAAGGATACATTTTCTTTCAATGCCAAATGTCTTTCATTAGCTATGTAATTATAACAGATGGGCTTGAAACGTTCACTTAAATGCAGTTAGTATTTTATTTCCCTTCCTTTATTCCCTGTATCTTTATATATTATTGTAAATTAGTATGTTGGATACATTCCAGGACTTCTCATAGTAGTTTAGCTAATGTCACGTAATATTTTCCATTGCAAATGTGATTAAGAGAACATGTTGATGTTTTTAAAATGATATAGACATTGGGAAAAGGATCAATTTAAATTATTTTGTTTCCTTGTTATGCACTTAAATAAAAGTCATATTTTATTTGCCAAAATTATTTTTAGTGCAAAAGGCTTCTGTACAACTTGCCATATGCTAAAAAATAACGGAGATTCTAGATTTTAACAGTTTAGCTGAAATTATTTTGTTATGTTAATGAGTTAATGTAAAAACTTTTTAGTGATCACTTGGACATACAAATGCACTTTCCTCCTTCAGCATTTTCTTGGTCTTTCCAGTATGACTCAAGGATACTCAGACTACTTAGATGTTACACATGTTGTTAATTCTGGGTTGTGTTACTGTTGGTGGGAATGCAAGCTGGTGCAGCCACTCTGGAAAACAGTATGGAGGTTCCTCAAAAAGTTGGAAATAGAGCTACCATACGATCCAGCAATTGCACTACTGGGCATTTACCCCAAAGATACAAATGTGGTGATCTGAAGGGGTATGTGCACTCTGATGTTTATAGCAGCAATGTCCACAATAGCCAAACTGTGGAAAGAGCCAACATGTCCATCGACAGATGAATGGATAAAGAAGTATATATACACAATGGAATATTATGCAGCCATCAAATGGAATGAAATCTTGCCATTTGCAACGACGTGGATGGAACTGGAGGGTATTCTGAGCGAAATAAGTCAACCAGAGAAAGACATGTATCATATGACCTCACCTCACTGACATGAGGAATTCTTAATCTCAGGAAACAAACTGAGGGTTGCAGGAGTGGTGGTGGGTGGGAGGGATGGGGTGGTTGGGTGATAGACATTGGGGAGGGTATGTGCTATGGTGAGCGCTGTGAATTGTGTAAGACTGTTGAATCACAGACCTGTACCTCTGAAACGAATAATACATTATATGTTAAAAAAAAAAAAGATAGCAGGAGGGGAAGAATGAAGGGGGTGAAATTGGAGGGGGAGACGAACCATGAGAGACGATGGACTCTGAAAAACAAACTGAAGGTTCTAGAGGGGAGGGGGGTGGGAGGATGGGTTAGCCTGGTGATGGGTGTTAAGGAGGGCACGTTCTGCATGGAGCACTGGGTGTTATACGCAAACAATGAATCATGGAACATTACATCAAAAACTAATGATGTAATGTATGGTGATTAACATAACAATAAAAAAATAAATTCTGGGTTGTGTTAATACACTAAACATATTTAGAGACCCTGAGACGTCATAACATAAAAATAATAATCAGAAAAAGCTGGTTATTACACTTTAGAAAGAGAAATAAAGCTTGCTTTTCTTGTCTTTTTAATGATGTAGCACCCATAAGTACAAAAAGAGAAGTGAAGTGTTTATTAGTCTTTGAACTTGTGGACATTATAGACAACAGAAATGCCACTATCAGATATAACTAGTGTTTATGAGTCACCTAGATGCTATAGTGGTCTATTGACAGTACTCAAAATGTGTAGAAGACTCATCAAGAGATACTAAACTTTGTTACATTGGTTCAATGCCATGGACTGATGGAAGAATTTGATGGCTCCTTATATAAAATGCTGGAATGAATTATAATTTAAAAACTATTGTAGGGGCGCCTGGGTGGCTCAGTCGTTCAGCCTCTGCCTTCGGCTCGGGTCATGATCCCGGGGTCCTGGGATCGAGCACCACATCAGGCTCCCTGCTCAGAGGGGAGTCTGCTTCTCCCTCTCCCACTCCCCCTGCTTGTGTTCCCTCTCTCGCTGTGTCTCTCTCTGTCAAATAAATAAATAGATAATAAAATAAAACTATTGTATTCTCTGATAGACTAGCAGAATATAGAGTAAGTATGTTAGCATGTGAAGATCTTCTTGGGGCGCCTGGGTGGCTCAGTCTGTTAAGCCTCTGCCTTTGGCTCAGGTCATGATCTCAGCGTCCTGGGATTGAGTTCTGCATCGGGCTCTCTGCTCAGTGGGGAGTCTGCTTCTCTGTCTCTCCCTCTTCCTCCTCTCTGCGCCACCCCCCCCCCATGCTCTCTCTCTCTTCTAATAAATGAATAAAATCTTTAAAAAAAAAGATCTTCTTAGTAATGTTAGCAACTTCTTTTAGGAGGGCCAGTTTTACCACAGATTGTCCCATTTGGCTTCTGTTGTTTCAATTATGCTTTCATGAACCACACTTAACAATGAGATTACCAACAGTGAAGTCCATTTAGTACATATAAATATGAACACCTGTTTATTAGGGCTTTCTGTGTCAAGTGGCATTCACCGTGCTACAGATACAAAGATAGCAAAATATGTGCCTCTCCTCAAGGATCCAGGACTAGGATGAAAAGACAAGTAAATAATTCTCATGCAATGGCATGAATGCTAAAACAGAAGCCTATACAAGATAGACAGCTAGGCATCTGCAGAAGAGAGATTTTATAATGTACGATGCAGGCTATCTGGCAAAAGACCCACAAAGAAAGTGATACCCAGAATTACCTTGGGAGGATGAGGGAGAGTTTATTAATCATTCTTAGGGAAAGCTGAGTAAGTACAGGTCACATTGTAGGCAATTTGTATTGACTTCTTACACCTTTAGTTGCCCTGCACTTCCCCTGTGTTTGTATTGGAGCTTCCTTCTCTGCTTTTACCACTAGCAAGAGAGTAGAGGCAGGTTGAAATAGGGAAAGGAGATACTCAGATGATACAATTTTTCTTCCCATTCCCAGTTTTTATTAAGAAACTTGAAACTAATTGCTACAGGGAAATGTGTAGATTTGTAGGTATACCTTTAATCCTAGGATCGTCCCTTATTAACGTATTCTATGATTGAGTGTGGTTTATTTCACACTTATTATTAGGTAGGGTGAAAATAGTAAGAGGTTTTGTAAACAGTATAGATTCATTTTAAATAGTTTGTTGGTGGGATTTAAAATGTGTTGAAATAACCCACAACTAGACACACCTGCCTTTTCAACCGTATTACTAATTTAAAAAGTTTTTAGTTGTTTTTGGCAAAAGTCAGTAGAAAAAAGTGAAATGCTCACTTTCTAAACTTGAATGGATGAACCTGTATTATAGCAAGCATTCAACTGAGTACTTTAGATTTTCTCATTTTTGATGGATCCTTTATTTAGTATTACGGAGGTTTACATTATTTTACTAGTAGTGAACGCAAGACTTTTTTTAAATACCTTCCTAGCCCCACATTTGAATGCTCCTTCTCCAGGTCTTATAAAGAGATTTCTTTCCCGTTTGCCCCCTTTCAGCGATGTGCATTTTGTAAGCACCTTGGAGCCAGTATTAAATGCTGTGAAGAGAAATGCACCCAGATGTACCATTATCCTTGTGCTGCGGGAGCTGGTACCTTTCAGGACTTTCGGAACTTCTTCCTTCTGTGTCCAGAGCACATCGACCAAGCTCCCGAAAGATGTAAGTTTACTATAGACCTACTTTTTAAACATTTATCAGTGTACTTACTTCAAATAACTAATATTGTAAACTCCCTAATTGTTATTTTGCTTGTATTAAAAGGTAATATTATATAATCTTGATAATCTAAGGGATCTTTGCCAGAGATCCTCGGGGTGGGGGGGGAATCTGTTATCACCAGTATCACTGAAAAATACCAAAGGTATTTCCTTGAAATTTCAAAGACAATTTGCATGTTTTAAATTCTTATTAAAAAAAATTTTTTTAAACCACTGTAGAAAGAAATACTGAGTATAAAGTATTTTAGTATGTACTATAAAGTCATTTAAAAAGTTAAACAGTATTCAGTGTCTTCTACACCAAACTACCATCCAGTTAGAGAATTAGAAGATGATTCACTCAGGTGTTATTTCAGGGTGTACATTAATAGGCTCAGCAAACACTTTTGAAATTCTTGGTAATTGTATAGCCCTAATAATCATAATAGAAATCTCTGTTAGTGCTTCTTCTTGATTTATCTATCTTGGTTACCTGTAATCCTCAGTTGTGCTTTTTTCCTTTCTTTTCTAAACAGTATTTTATAACTACATGAAAATATTTAAATGTTTGAAATTTGTTGTACAGAAAATTATAACTCTTTCCTATCTTTATTGTTAAACAGAGATCTTGCCTTTTTCTTAGTATATGGATTTCCAATGAACATGTATACTTTGGGATTTTTTCCCCCCTGGAAAATTGAATTTCCAGTCTCATTGTAAAATCTCTGTGATGTTTTATTCAGTCTTTTTTATGTTACCTGTTAGTTACCTTAGTGTTAGCTTTTATCTGTATCTTAGCAATATTGATGAAAGCTTTTTTAAAAAAATCTTTTCCAGGTCTGTGAAACATAAATATAGCTACCTCGGGCTTAAACTTAAATAGTCTCAAATACAGTTAGATTGTATAATCTCAGGAACATAATTTCATCTTCAGTTAAAATTATTTTTGTTTACGTGTATAATCATGTTGTCCTTAATCACTATACAGACAGAAATTACAGGTAGGGCAAACTGAAATGTGAGATTGTATTTAGGTGAATAAGGGATTTAAAATTTAAAATATGTTCATGATTACATATTTAAATCCGGGAGAAAAAGAATATTCATGCACAGTAGCTGTCATGGGTGTTATTTATTTTAAGACCTCATGTAGTGAATTACTTCACACAGGTGCACCAACTGTGATGTTGGTGATCAGAGTTGATTATGTTCCGGGTGGTATAATGCCCTTTGCCAGTCAAATAAAACAACTGTATGTGTGTTTAAGAATCTGAATTTTATTCAGTGTTTTGTACTTAGTCATACTTCAGACCTCAGTAAACAATATACAGACTTTCCTGGGACCACATTTCTAATATTAAATGTTTTGTTAGTTAATGGCCATCCTACTTTCTACTGCAGACTGTGTTCTGATAGTCTCATTTATTGTTCGAGGCCATAGTAGACATTGTGTAAAGTCATGAAGTGTAAGGACTGAGAGGAGATGAGCTGCTCTCACCACACATACAATGAGAGGTCTGTGTTGGCACACAGAGCTAAAAGATACCCTGAAATTATTGGCACTGTGCCTTGTTCCAAAACAGATTTATGGAGACTCATAAAAATACACGAATAGTAGGATAAAATAAAACTAAAAATATGGAAGGAAATTTGGCCATGGGAAAATAAGGATAGTATAAATATGAAGATAACAGTGACACTAGTATTTTGGGAAATAAATGCATACTTTCTAGACCTAAGCCACAAACTTGGCTCCAGAGCTTTCCAGTAATCAACACAAAGAAGGGAGTATGAACAGTGACGTGATTCATAGTAATGGCAAAAGAATTCACTTTATACTAAGACTATATATACATTATATACTGTAGCAAAACAAATCCCACAGGGCAATTTCTTATAACAGCCCTCAAAATAAGCCAGTGATATGAAACCAAAGCCCAGTTGAGTAAATTCTATTCCTCGAGGATCTTAACCAGTGCAGTATATATACACAGCTTTCTGACCGCCTGTCTTAATCCAAGGATATAGAGAATTTTGCAGGTAGAATGTATTGTAGTAATTTACAAGATGATGCAATAGTCTTCATAAAATCTTTCCTAAGTATTTTTAGCTGATCTAATTGTGTGTCAGAGCACAAGGTACTTATTATTTTTAAAAAATGGGGCTTAAATACCAACGTTACTATGAGGGTTAAATAACAATTAAGGGAAACCATGTAGCATTTTACTTTGTGTATATGAATTGCTTTACAAAATGGTAGCTATTCCAGCTCTTATCTAAGACCCAAATTATATGTATACATTGCATGTAATTCTTTATGCTGCTGGCTAAGTGTAGAGCAATATGCTTGATAGTTAGCTGAGTTAGGAGTTAGATTGACATCTTTTCATGAGAGTTGAATAAAAAAATAGACCTCATTAGAAAGAAATCCCAGCAAAGAGAGAACCTATAAGCAAGGCCAAGATTTTCATCAGAAAACAATTTTAGGGTGCTTTGTCATAGGTAAATGCTGGTCCTGGCTTCATCATTACTTTCATGATGATGCAAATAATACACTAACCTTGTCTAGGAATTTTACACTAAATACCATCTTGGAGACATAGCCAGATACACTTACCGAGTAGTATTTTGCCTCTCAGGGAAAGCCAAATGGCAAGGAGCCAACCATGTAAGATCAGAGGAAAGCACATTCCAGAAAGAGTGAACAACTGCTGTACAGGTCTTGAGGAATGGGCCTGGCAAGATTGTGGAATGACAGCTAGTCACTGTGCCTGGAATATAGTGTCTCCTAGGTGGACAGTAGAGACAACATCAGAGTGAACAAAGCCTAGATCACCTAGGTCTTGTGAACAAGGGAAGGGTTTAGATATTCTGTCTGCAGTGAGAAGTTTTGGAAGGGTTCAAACGTGAGAGTGGTGTATCTCTTCATTCCCTCCTCTTCCCAGTGTATTCACTCATCACTCAGGTTTAACTTCTCTTACTTCATTTTCTTGGGTGCCTTTGTATCTCTTGATACCAAGTCCTGCTACTTTTCTATTACCCTAAATTCTGTCAGTCCCTGAACTTTCTTACCTACCTGCTTGCTCTGTGGGCCAGCCTCTCTGGACAACATCCATGATTTAGTTTTTCTTGCTAGTGATTCCATTTAGTTCAGTGCAGTGTCCTGCCAGGAATGGAAGCAGAGATGATAGGTGCTGTGATGTTGATGGAAGTTACAAAGCTGTGAGGATGGAGTCTGGCAGCAATGTGACTTCTCTTGTTCTTCACCAGGGTTTATATTCTCCTGCGTAAGCAGTAGTCTCACCTTCCAGCTTGACCAAGTGTCTCTGACACGGTCCCTTCTCATTTAGGCTCAGTGTTCTTGTCTTTTCCTCCATCTCTTCTCTTGTCGCAGCTGCCACAGGATGTGACCTCGTTCACAGCTGATCCTTCTGTTTTTCCTGCTCTTTTCTTGCTCCTCCTCCATCATTTAGCTTCTTCATTCTATGCCTCTGCTGGCACTTTCCTTCTTCCTTCTGTACACGTGCAGATACTCTTCACCTTATTTGCCCTTCCAGTGGGAGTAAATATCGATTTGTAAAGAGCATGATCTTTGGAGCCAAATTGGCCTGGATGTAACTCCTGTCTTCTCTTAAGTTAGCTTTAGCTTTAGTCTTCTACTCAATCTCTTCTACCTTTTCAACCGCTTAAAGAAAAATTTCACTTCATTGATTATTGCTTCAAACTTAATATCTCTGTGGGGCATATATGTATGTATATGTTCATATGCTTATTTCTGACACAACACTTAAGCTATGTAGTAATATTTTTTGCATGACCTCCAAAAGGCTGTTTTGGTATTTCTATACTTATCTTCTTCCTGATTGGGGAAATGGTTGGAACCAACCTCATTTCTTGATGTAGTGCTTTTTTTCTATTATTATTTTTACATAATGCACAGGAAATGTTTTTAGACTGAATGTATCATGTGGATGTTTTTCTTTGTCTAACTTATTACCAGTGATCCATACTAATCGAACAACATGACAGTATTGCCATTAAGGAATTGTTGCAAACTATCATAGAGGAAGAAGTAATCTCTGCCACAGTGATATACACAGTTATCTTATTGTAGAATGGGCTTTGCTGTATAAAACAGTGCTGTGCAACAGAAATACGATGTGAACAATAGGAGTAATTTAAATCTTTCTAGTAGTCATGTTAAAAACTTTTAAAAATTACAATTAATTTAAAAAATACATATTTAACCCAGTATATCCAGAATATTAGTATTTCAGCATGTAAGCAATAAAATTTTTGAGATATTTGATGTTATTTTTTTCCTAGTAAAGTTTGGATAATCACCTTTCAGTTGCCCAGTAGCCACATGTGACTAGTAGCTGCTACGGCAAGTTAAGTGGCAGAATAGTAAACCCTGGAAGATTTCACAGAAGCATTTAGACAGTGTTCCCTGCAAATTACAGTAGAAAGATGAACTGAGTATCTGATAATCAGAGCACAGTATTTGCTTCAATTTCTGTAAGTTTTGAGGAGAGGCAAAAAATCAAGGGTTAGTTTTTAAATGTACATAGTTTGAGTAAATACTGGCACTGTCTCTTAGTATTAAAAAAATTCACCCTATTGTGTTATTTCTACTTTTTTTTTTAAGATTGTATTTATTTATTTGACAGAGACAGACACAGCGAGAGAGAGAACACAAGCAGGGGGAGTGGAAGAGGGAGAAGCAGACTCCCCTCTGAGCAGGGAGCCCTATGCGGGGCTCGATTCCAGGACCCTGGGATCATGACCTGAGCCGAAGGCAGACACTTAACAACTGAGCCACCCAGGCGCCCTGTTGTGTTATTTCTATCAAAAATGAACTAATTTATGACATTTCCATTTTTAAATTAATGCTTTATTTTAAATGCTGCTCAGAGAATCATTAAAAGTGATTTTAGAAGTTCTTCATTTAAGATATTTAATAAGACTTGATTTGTGCTAGGAAATTGAGGATACAAAGTTGAACAAAACAAGGTCCCTACCCTTTAAGGGTTCCGAGTATTATGTTATAATTACTTGATTATATAACAGTGTATTCTCAGTATATGGGGAAAAGGAATATTCAACAAATGGATGGATCTTTAGGTGTGGTGATGTTAGATATTCAGGAATGTGTATGAGCAGAGTTTTGAAGGCTTCTTTGGAAAGAGCTAGGGGCACAGCACAGCAAAGGAACAATATTTCAAGCAGTGGGGAGCAATGTGTATGAGCACTGAGGAGCATGTTGTGTGAATGTGCATTGCAAACTTCTTGGTATCACCAGGAATACTGAGTGGCCATGAGATTCTGTTGGAAAGGGAGGTAAAGGGCTTTTTTTTCCCCCTTTCCCTTATGCTAGAAAATTTTGATCTTTTTTTCACGTGAAAAAGGAGTTATTGGTAAACAAAAGCAGGGCATAACAGTTAGATTCACAATTTTGAAAACTTGCTCTAGATGTGTAGAAGATGATTAGGGAAAGGTCAACAAGCAGGAATTCCTTTTAGAAGACAGTATAATTACAAGGCAGAATGGACTGAACTGAACTGTACAAATAGAAGGAAAAAGGATATATAGGAAGTTGACTCAGTCAGAATTGGTGTCTGGCTGGATGTGTTGGGTCAGGGAAGAGTAATAGTGATAGTAGAGTTTCTGCCTTTACCCAGCTGGTTGAGAAAAAAGGGAGAGGTTTAGGTTTTAAAAATGTTTTATTTTAGAGGTGTTGAGTTTTGAGTATTTTTTAGAACATCTGGCTGTTGAGGTCCCATGAGACTTGAAAATACATCTTGTAGTTTAGAAAGAAGTTTGGGGCTGGTGATACAGATTTGGGAATCATGGTGGTATTTTATAACATGGGGGTTGGTGTGATCACAAAGGGAAACCGTGCGGAATTTTAAAAGAAGGAACAGGATAAAATCCCAAGACACTCCAGCATGTAGAGGAATTGTAGGGGTACAAAGCCAACACAGAGTGACAGGGAGGCATGAGCGACCTAAGGAGAAATCAGGAGAAAGCTGCCATTACAGAAGCCAAGGTACTGTCATATGGGAGTGGAGAGGAATGGAAATGCTGCAGAGTGCAAATAAGATAAGGTCAAAAGGTAACCTTTGGATTTCGTAGATCATTGGTAGCCTCATGAAGGTAGCGCCAGGTGAATGGTGGGTGCGCAGCCCCCAGGGTTCCAGCTGGCCATCCAGATAAATTCTGGGACTTGGTTTTGTACTGCCTTCAAACCATGAATTGTTTTTACCATTTTAAAAGGACTTTAAAATAAAAACAAAAAGTCTCTGTGCCAGAAATTCTATCCTGTAAAACTGGTTTGCCAAGTAAAAGGAATAGATTATTAGTCTGTTTCAAGATGCTTGACTGAGGAAAAAAAAAGAAGGTAGAAAGGGCTTACAGCCAGAGGGGACTGACCAAACCTTCAAAAAATAAAAGAGAAAAAAAGGTTCGTATATACAATTTAAAACAGTCTTTAGATAATCAGCTAATCAAACCATTTAGTTGAGAACATCAATGTCAGATACACATATATATCATCAAATCGGTGTGATTTTAGACACATTGTTTTTCTTATGTACATGAGTTTAACTGTGTAGTTGGCAAGGCAGGTTATTCTTACATTTATTTTTTGTTTTAGGTGGTAAAAGAACTTAAAAAGTGCTCTTTTAATCCACATTTAGGGATAGATGATATCCATAATTATATAGATTTTAATACCTTTTTACAGACTGGCAATTAATATAGATGAATATAGAATTAGTAATGAAGTTTTGTATTTGTGTATGAATATGTAGTTTCCATCTTTAATGTTCTCCTTCATACGATGTTTTCCAGGATTAAAAAAAATATATATTTGCTATGAATAAAAATTAGTGTGTTTATGCTTAAGAAGCATTTAATTTAATTGATCTTAACATTCTTAATTTTGTCTCGACTTACCTTGTTAATTTTAAAATATATTTAACATCCAAATAAAATGGTTATTTTTGCACCTGAAGGCATTTCTCAGTTGATATTTTCCTGTTTGGTTCTTTTCAGCAAGTGTATGTTGAGCATTAAGTAGGTGCCCAGCATCAATATTGGTACCAGGGATATAAAATTAGATAAGAACTGCTTATGGTCTCAGGTAGATGGAGGGACAAATATGCAAAACTCTATGATTAACAGTGGTTTTCCTGAGACCTTCTTCTGATTGGATATCAGTTCAATGTGCATAACCTCCAGTGTCTGAAAGATTGACCATGCAAATTCCCTTCAAGTGATTTTTAAATTGTAAAGTCAGAAAAATATTAAACTCTTATACAACAATTTCATTGTTTTACTGTTAATTATAGCAAAGGAAGATGCAAACTGTGCAGTGTGCGACAGCCCGGGAGACCTCTTAGATCAGTTCTTTTGTACTACTTGTGGTCAGCACTATCATGGAATGTGCCTGGATATAGCGGTTACTCCATTAAAACGTGCAGGTTGGCAATGTCCTGAGTGCAAAGTGTGCCAGAACTGCAAGTAAGTTTTAATTTCAACTCAAAGGTGTGTATTGAGATTAAGAGAGACCCTATTACTAGGTGCTAAAGGTTTGTGTAATATGATAAAGATTGCTCGTACTGCAGCTCCATTCATTCCCACTGACTTCGTCATGTTTTAAAAAATTACTAGGTATTTATTAACATTATTTTGAAACAAGTCTAAACAGAAACTAATTTTAATAATTTTAAATTCCTCTGGTTGCCTAAAAAGCTAATTTCAGTTTGCCAAACATTTTAAATGAATGATACTAACAATTTAAAAGAAATAAGCATTGGAAAATAAAGCAACTGTTTTTGAGAGAGACTGGGGTGGAGATTTAATAGGAAAATAAACCTCCAGTTGCAGAAAGTAGTTATGAGAGTGAGTGAAAGAATCAGTGATATGTTTGAATTTCCATTCCAGGAAGAACAATTTATGCTAAGACTACTTAAGGAAAAAAAAACAACCCTATATCTATCTGAAAAACAGTTACCTTCAGTCGATCCTAGTTTGTAATGGGTTTATCCTTTCCTATTTGTTGTATTCCATCCTTTGGTTATTTCTCCAATCTTTTCTGTGATTTTTTTTTTTCTCCTGCTACTAATTAGCATGATAATTTGGAGAAGTTATCTGCATCTATAGCAGTCTTCAAATTGTTTACAAGCTGAGGACTTTTGTAACAGGAGAAATTATGCCCACCACTGCCATGATCAGTCTGTTTTATTTGTAATTTAATTTGATAACAATAAGCATCAATATCTTACAATTATGTGGAATAAATAGGACAATATGCTTTTATATTTTGGCAAAAATTAAAATACCAGCAAACACTTATTTGATATCTTATATCTGTGCCTACTTTCTTGGGAAGGAATAAGAGAACTTGAAGAAAGATTACCTTTCCTCTAAGATCTTTCCATGTAGCTAAAGAGATAAAACATGCAATTTTATATGTAGAATTTGTTTAAACTGAGTAAGAAAGAACTGGCGGCCAACTAACCCATCTTCCTTTTTACTTCTATTTGTCCCCAGGTTTTACGCAGGGCTCCTCTCTCAGCTCTTCTTCTTGCATTCCCCAGTTTTTCTTTTCCCCTCCTCTTGAATTAAATTCTTAGTCTCTGAGAGTGGTTGATAGCCAAGAATCAAGGCAGAGCTCATGCTGTAGGCCAGGGGCCCAATCTTTGGGGCACAGGAATGTTCAGGGAAAGAGTTTAGGTTTTTGACTATTCTTAATAATTATTACAATTCTTAATAATTATTCTTAATAATTATTACAAGATGATTCTTACACCTGTTTATTTAGCACTAATGTTTACAGAATATTCTAAGCTCTTCAACCAGAATTATATTTAATTCTCAGTGTCTTTATTGTTCACATTTTATTCCTGAAATGAGGACTAAGCTTATTTTGTTCAGAAATCACACAACTAGAAAAACAGCAGTCTGAATACAAATATAGGTCTGATGCCAAATTCGATCCTCTTTATTGTATGACAGTGTCTTTCCAATTCCCGATGACAAGATTTGTTCCTTCCCATGCAGCGTCACCTATCAGTTACAGCTCCTTACCCTAGAAAGGATATTTACTGAGATATTTAAAAAGTAAAGGTCAGAGTCATTCATCTTGTTGCCCCTCCTTCTCTGCAGGAATCGTAACATGGCTAAAGCAGGTTCACCATAGGTGAGCATTCAGTTAAGATAATCCTGTAGGGACCTTAGGAAGATGTCTGTCTCGTCCTTTAGGGGTTACCTCTATCATTATCTGGGCATAGACAAAACAGACACTGAGGTATTGATGAACTGGGCAGTTCCTAGGATTGATTCTTCTCATGATTACTTATGTTATAAACATAAGTTTAAAGATAAGGCATCATTAATGCTATCTTATTTTTTAGACAATCGGGAGAAGATAGCAAGATGCTAGTGTGTGATACGTGTGACAAAGGGTATCATACTTTTTGTCTTCAACCAGTTATGAAATCAGTACCAACCAATGGCTGGAAATGCAAAGTAAGTTGTTTGTTTTTTCAAGAAAAATATCATCTGTATGCTTTTTATATAGAGCAGACAAATCGGATACCTATTCAAATCTATACAGTATCATCAACTTGTTAAAAAACAGCTTTATTGATGTATAATTGATACTCAGTAAACCGCAAGTATTTAAAGTTTGCAATTTAACTTGACACGTGTACATTTATGAAACCATCATCACCTTCAAGATAACAACCAAATTCATCACCCCTAAAAGTTTCATGGTGCTCTTTGGGAATCCCTCTTTTCCAACTGTTCACCCATTCCCACCTCCCCGCCCCTTGTCTTCCAGGCAGTCTGCTTTCATTCACCATCAATTAATTTGTGTTTCCTAGAGTTTTATATAAATGACATCATATAGTATATACTCTTTTTTGGGGGGGAGAGGTCTAGCTTTTTAAACTCTGCATGATTATTTTGAGAATCAGCCATATTTTTGTGCATACCGTGAGTGATTCCTTTTTATTGCCAAGTAGTGGCCATACCACAAATTGTTTATCAAATAACTTGTTGGTGAACATTTGGATCATTTACATTTTAGGCTATTATGAAAAATGTTGTTATGAAGATGTAAACATATGTATGGTGCTTAATGGCTTAGAAATTGTTTTTGAATGATTTATCTTTAATCTCAGAAACTCTCAGAAGTGTAGTGGTCCCATGAGGATACCAAAACACAGAGCAATAGTTTTAAAATCCATTAATTTAAAATCCAGAACTAAAATACACTACATTTTGATGATTATGTAGTGATTTTATATGTACATCACATTTTTTATGTGTATAAATACACTTGTATTAAATATTTGGAATCCTACTATATATGCATATGTATATTGCCCCTCCCCTGTGGTAGTTTTAATGATTATTTACTTAGATATTTATTTTATAGATGCTGTTTAAAGATTCTCTTGGTTTTGAGAGTTAGAGGTCTGTAGACATTTTTCCATTTTTTTCATTGCTTAGGATACCAATCTTTGGTGTGACACTTTTAAGATGTATTTTCAATTATTTTTAATTTTTTCTGGATACTCTTTTAGTCAGTGATTCTCCCTTCTTTCATCTATTTTGTTATTTGCATCTTTATGACCTTATGTTCTATGCTGCTCTCTTTACGCTTCCTGAGGAATTTACTGAGGCTGTCATCTGTATCTCTAAACCCTGTAGGTTGGCTGACAACTTTACCTACTGGGCAGAGTTATTTGTACACCACCAGGTGAACAGCAACACATTTTAGAAGTGTTTTCCATGGAAGCACAAAATATTTAAACTCTTAAAGTGAAAGTAGAAGAATAAAACAGATTTATCTTTAATTCTCAACCGACTGAATAAAACTAATTTTTTTTTTTCCTGTTTGGAAGATATTTACAAACTATTTACTATGACTTTTCTTTAAATGTTCTCTATGATGGATCCGTCTTAAAAGTAGTTCATGTGCTTCCTTTGAAATCTATATAGGCAAACTTAATAAATTGTAGATGAGAGCTGGTGAGGCCCTAGTGGTTAATTGTCCAACTTTACTTATTTATAGAAGCAGAAAAGGGACTAAAACTCAGGTTTCCTGTCTTATAATGTTTTGTTCTATATATGATGCTCTCTCCCTATGCTGTCATACTTATTGAGTAGCAGGGCTTTTCTTTCTTTTTTTTTTTTTTTAAAGATTTTATTTATTTATTTATTTGAGAGAGAGAGAGAGCACATGAGAAGGGGGAAGGTCAGAGGGAGAAGCAGACTCCCTGCCGAGCAGGGAGCCCTATGCGGGACTCGATCCCGGGACTCCAGGATCATGACCTGAGCCGAAGGCAGTCGCCCAACCAACTGAGCCACCCAGGCGCCCAGGGCTTTTCTCTTTAATTAAGAAATATTTCTTTAAAAAAAAGAAAAAATATTTCTTGATCTAATTTTTTTTTTTTTTTTTGTATTAGGGTGTAGACCTAAGGACTCTAGATCCATAGGCTATCTCTATACATCCCCCAGGTTGAGCTGGTTGTTTTTCTGTTTTTTGTTTTTTTTAATATCTAAATTTTATAGAACAGACATGAAACTAGGCATAAACTTTATCTTCAATAATTACACGGACTTTTAAAAAATAAAACTAAATAGAATTTATAAAGTAATTACTAATTTCATCTGACATTAAGTTGCCAAGATTGGGGTTTAATAGAAAGATATTTTCTCATGCCCAGTTCAGTGTGTAAGCTTTTCCTTTGGCTTTAATAATGTCAATACAGAGAATGCCTTTTGTATTTATATAAAAATAGTATTGATAATGCTATGACCCTGTTTACTAGTTCAGAATAATGAGAGACCTCAAAGTGCCAGCAGGCAGTCCTTCAGCATTAGATGTAATGAAGTGTCACTCAGTAAGTATCAAGTTTTTTGTTCATGAGTGCACCATCGTGGTACAATTGAAATCTGTACTAAGTGGGGGAATCAATCCAGTTATTTCTAAAATATGGAACATTAGTTCTTTATTTTAAGTTACTGGTATGTTGTTTGTCCTTTACCTGTTGTCAGTTGATGTGTATGAAGATGAGAATCCTCTCTGCTGGCTCCGTGGATGCCGCATTGTTCCTGTGTCATCCCAGCAGCTCATTCTTTTTTTTTTTTTTTTTTTAAGATTTTATTTATTTATTTGACAGAGAGAGACACAGTGAGAGAGGAACACAAGCAGGGGGAGTGGAGGGGGGAGAGGCAGGCTTCCCGCCGAGCGGGGAGCCCGATGCGGGGCTTGATCCCAGAACGCTAGGATCATGACCTGAGCCGAAGGCAGGCGGTTAACGACTGAGCCACCCAGGCGCCCCCCCCCCCAGCAGCTCATTCTTTTTACCATAATTTTACTGTGTAAAAATCTTGCATCTTTTGTACGCCCTTGACGGCACTTGGGACTAACATGATAATAAATACAAATGCTAAATGCAGGCATTAAAATCTGCATTGTGGTAACCTTGAAGGTCAGTTAATTTTTTTTTTATGTTAGCATTTCTATGAAAACTTCCCACTTTTCAGAAAACAGCCCTCCCAGGCTGCATCTGTGATTTCTCTGCATCCTCACACTCTTGTCCCAGCGGCACAGAAACGCGCTCCTGTTACCTTCGCTCGGCTCTTCTGTTGACTTGGGCGGGGTGGGCTTCAGAGGGCTGGGGTGGAGCGGGTGCCCGAAATGGTCCCTGGAACCCGAGGGTAGGGGTCACTCTCCAGGGGAGGCTTCGTGGGCTGCTGGGATTGCAGGCCGTGAGGTGGCGCCAGCGGAGGCTTCCTCCGAAGCTGGAAAGGCGTTCCGGCCGCGGGAGGGAAGCGCTGGCCGAGTCGGGGTTGGGGGCCGTTTGCCGTCCTAGGAAGGCCCTGGAAAGGGGGGCGAGCTCGCCTGGGGGGCCCCGAGGATGGGGTCCGGGTGCGGGGTGGCGAGAGGAGACGCGGAGGAGCCGAGCACCTGCGCCGCGGCCCGCCATCGCGGCTGGGGGGCACCTGGACCTTGCGGCGCGACCCCTGGTGCTAGGGCGGCGGGCGGGGGTGCGGGGCGGCCGCGGCGGGAGGGTGGGGCCTGCAGGGGAGGGGCCCTCTGCCCTGGGAACGGGAGCCTGCGGTAACTGCCCTCCGGGGTGGCTCCGGGAAGGCGGGGCCTGCGGGCGGGCGAGGTGCGAGCTGCCGCCGGCCGCCCCGCGGTTCCGGTTCTTCCCTGTGTGCGGGGCCGGTGCTTCCAGCGTGTCCTCGCGGCGTCGTTATCGGGCCCTGAAAAGCCGGCTGTCGGCAGATCTGTATGTTTATGCTTTCGTCTCCTCCGCACACCTTTACTGGCCTTGTTTCTTTTCTGAAATAGGGAGCTGAATTCGCAATTCGTTTTCTTTACTTTCTTAAGGAAAAAGGTGTATTTTTTAAAGACTATAAATTTACCTTTGATTATAGCTTTGGCTGCAACCAGATACGTTGTATTTGTAACTATCTCTGTGTACATCTGACCTAAGCACTGTATCTTTTGGTTTTTCAGTTGTGCTTAAGCATGTTAACTTCTGCTTTAATTGTATTTAACCCAATAATTAACCAGCGTGGTTTTCTTTTTCACAAATATTTTTATACTTGAAGTAGTGACTTTAAGGCTTAATATTTGTGTTTATTAATTTTATTTAGATAGATGAAGTCATTTTTATTTTTTGACTAGTTGGTTGGACAACATATTAGGATGTAGATGAAATTGACCACTGCAGATTTCCTCAGTTTCTCCTTGTATTTTACTTTTTCTTTTGTAAACAATACTAATTATTTTTTGGTTGTGATTTACCAGGTAGGTCAGGTCAGTGTTGATTTTACTTTTTATTAGTGTAAAGCTACTCTATTGTGTAATGCCTTTTTTTTTTTTTTTTTTGAACCAGCTCTTTTTGTCCGACAATATGGCCTCCTAGGGCTTTAGTTTTCCAGTTGAATGTGATCTATTCACATCTTTTTTATTTTGGGTCCCTTTGTGTCATTTTATTTAGGTTAATGGTTGCAACTGAAATGTTTGGCTGTTTTAAGACAAACTAGTTCTTTTGATTTCCTTTCTGTTTTTCTGTTCCTTTTATTTTCTGCAGTGACTTGCAATTAAGAATTTTATTTTGTGAGTATTGTTATAAATGTTGAAAGTATAAATGTTTTCTTCCCCCACTTACCAGTGAAAATGGAGAAATGAGCAATTTTCTTTTCCTTTCTCTCCCCTCTGTTTTAAATCAACTGAGACTGTAAACCTTGTCACTTTTTCCTTGCAAAAAAAAATATATATTTTCTATATAAATTCCAATCTCATTAAACCCCAGTCTTTTGGATTCTTGGTTATGCTCCATTAAGGTATAGCAATTTTTCTGAAATCCTACATATCTGAAAGAGACTGTTGTCTTCAGACTATGATAAGAACTTGGTTTGGTATCATTTCATTTTACAATTTTTTCTTTTTTAAGCTGTAGAAACTCCCCCCCCCCCCCCAGTTTTCCCAGTTTGTGGTATCACAGAAGAAAAGTCTTACCCCCCCACTTTTTTTAAATGTTCACTTAACTATAATCCTTTTTTCTACTTAAGAGCTTTGGGATCTTTATTTTTGCCAGTTCTTTGAATTTGCTTCCAGGTTGTATCTGATTGTGGTTCTACATTAATTAGTGTTGCCTGGAACATGTTGACCACTGTCAGTCTCTAGTCAGGCCCAAGAAAAGGTCTAAAGAAGTGTTGGTTAACTTTGGTTTTTTTTTTATAAATATTTGCCATCTTTACAGTCTCTTAAATAATGTTTAGTAACATCTAGATAATTTTGTTTCCTGCTTTTAATTCATTATCTTCTTTGTTAGGTTTTTCATTATCTTGGAAAACGTTTTCAGAATTCTGGGTTTATTTCTCAACCTTCTCTTTTATCTTTGTCTTGCTCTCTTACTAATTTGCTCTCTATCATAGTCTGCTGTGCTCTTTCACAGTGACTGAATCATGTATAATATTGCTAAAAAGACAACTGGATAGTTTTTTTTGTTTGTTTGTTTTTTAATCTGTTCTGTGGAGGTATATAATGTTGGTAAAAGATTAGGCTGTAGAGTCAGATCTCCACTTTTCCAGTTACTAAATACAGGATCTTTGGCAAATTATTTGACTTCCTTAAGCCAATTTTTCCCCTGTAGAGAATGTTATTAGAACTTACCTCACAGGGGTGTTAGATTTAGTGAGGTGATGCCTATAAAGTGTCCATCGTAATGTCTATATTATGTATGCAATGAATTATCCTGGAGTTTTTCATAGGAAGCCTTATCCACTGAGTAATTTGAAGAATGATCCTTTTCCTCTACTGTTAAATTCTTTCATAGATGTCTATAGTCTTTAGTCATAATTCGTTCATTTATTTAACATTTGAAGGCCTACTGTGTGTCAAACACTGTGGAGGGGCCAGAGATGAACCTGGGCAAATAGGTCTGCCTTCATGTGGGGTGTCAGACTAGTGAGGCTGTTCACACTGAAGTAAGGGTAATCTTTTCAGGAACTTTGTTTTATACCAGTCATTGTCAGGTAGGTTTCTTTTTCCTGTTTCTCTGTCAAGAATGCTTGTGTGTTGGTATATCATGAATTTTTAAAAAATAATTTCAAACTTTAGAAGTTGGAAAAATAAAAATATCCGTATGCCATTTACCTTTGTTAGGATTTCCATATCATTGCATGTACCCTTTTTCTCTCTTCTTCTTCCCTCTGATCTCTGTTTTTTTGCCCTGAACCATTTGAGTGTAAGTTACATGTACTGTGCCCTCTTTACCCTTAAACACTTCAGTGTGTATTTCCTAATCATAGGGATATTCTTACATAATCACAGTGCTGTTATCAACTTCATATGTTTACATCAGTGTAAGTATTTTCATCTAATCTATTATCCATATTTCAGTTTTGTCACTTGATCTAACATCCCATATAGCATCTCCCCCAGTGTAGGTTCCAAGATCTACTCTAGGGTAGGCTTTTATATTTAGTTCTCACTTTGGACTCTTTTCATCTGGAAAATTTCCTGAGTCCTACTCTGTCTTTTTGATACTGACATTTTTTTGAAGAATAGAGTTCTTCCCCACATATCTGGGGTTTTTTCTGCCAAATAGAACTTTTCTCACTTTGTCTTTGTCTGCTACTTCTTCACAGTTATATGGAGTTTTGCATTGTTGGCCAGAATACTGCCAAAGTGATGTTGTGCCCTTGTCTGGGTGCCTCTGCTAAAGCACCTGGTGCTCATCTCGACCTCATGGGTGATGCGCATTCTAATAATTCGGTCACCCTGCTGTCAAATTGCTCCAGTTTTTTTTTCTCTCATAATTAATAAAACATTATATGAGAAGATATGTAAGACCATGTGAATATCTTGCCCCTCAAAATTTTGATTTTACTTTCACAGTTTCAGACTCCAAGTCATTTGGAGTGGGTCATGATAGTTCTTCAGTTTGAATTCTTGCTTTTAGTTCCTAAGCTACCTACAAGCAAATGAAATGGTTAAGAAGCATCAGTTTGTTTTCACAATCCAGAGTCAAATAGACTTATTCCACATAAGCTACTTTGCACATAAGCTACTTCCTGATTCTGGGATATGTTTCTTATTTGTTCTTGGTTTTCTTCCTTCCCTATTTATGTTTTCTTGGATGTCTCTCGCCCCTATTTACATTTTCCTGGAGGTTTCAGTGCAAATTGAATGATGTCACATCAGACGTTCAAAACACACTGCTTTTTCAAAACCATATACCCTAAATTAGTGTCATGAAAATTAAAGCTTAATGTATAATGTACAAATGTTCCATTGATTTCAGAAAGGTTCACACCAGAACTGCAATACAAATGCATAACAAACTGTTTTTGTTTTCATTTTTTTCTGGTGTTTAGAATTGCAGAATATGTGTAGAGTGTGGCACACGATCTAGTTCTCAGTGGCACCACAATTGCTTGGTATGTGACAGTTGTTATCAACAACAGGATAACTTATGTCCTTTCTGTGGGAAGTGGAACCATCCAGAATTGCAGAAAGACATGCTTCATTGTAATATGTGCAAAAGGTAAGAAGGTACAATTTTTCCATTGAGTTTTTGGTCAGTTTTCTTATCCATGTGATCATTTGTGCTACCATGTATCTTTGAGTTCCAAACTTTTATCACTAATGATCCTCTGGGTACTGAGTGCTGTTAAAGATGAAATTAAATTACATATTTATGAGTCTGAAAGGCATAAGGAAGTGAATGGGCGAAAGACCAGAAATGAGCATTAAGAGGGAAATGTAAGGAGGAAATGGTTTAAAAATAAGGAAGTAAAAATACGTGAACACCTTTAATGACCTCTGAAAATGCCAATTTCTTTTCTAGAACCTTCACCAGTTGCCAACCTCTATAACCTCTCTTCTGTCATCCTTAACCCTTCCTATACCCAGTTTTCAGCAGTTGCCTCTTTTTTCCCTGGATAGTAAATTGTCTTTAAATTAGAAAATTTTATTTAAATATATTTGTCACTGCAGATGGGTTCACTTAGAATGTGACAAACCAGCAGATCATGAGCTGGATTCTCAGTTCAAAGAAGAGTATATCTGCATGTATTGTAAACACGTAGCAGCTGAGATGGACCCATTACAGGCAGGTGATGAAG
This sequence comes from Mirounga angustirostris, assembly GCF_029215605.1. Classification (NCBI taxonomy): domain Eukaryota; kingdom Metazoa; phylum Chordata; class Mammalia; order Carnivora; family Phocidae; genus Mirounga; species Mirounga angustirostris. The sequence continues at coordinate 5,197,616 of NW_026991720.1, forward strand.
TGGAGATGGCTGAAGTCACTGCAGGTAATCTTGAGAATTTTGGGTTTTTGTTTTTGTTTTTTTTTGATGTTGTGCCAACCAGTCTCCAATAAATAATTTTATTAATGATGAGGGAATCCTGTGTATCAGGTCCCATCTTATTCTTAATTTCTCAACCTTTAAGTATACATGTGATTGGGTCATCTCTGAATCTGATGGCGGACATCTTTGAGCAGCAGTGCAAGTTGTCAGTGTTTGGCTGTATGACCTGGTTTCTGCTTTATAACCTGGGTTCTTTCACTCCAAACAAATTTTAGTTTTATAATGTCCTTCTTAAATGTTAGTTCATATCTTTTGAGCCCAAAATTTTGTTTAGGTAATTTTAGTAGTATATTCTTGGTTGAAACATAATAACAAGTTTTTTGGTGGTAAAGAAAACAGACGTTCTTACAGATAGTTTTTCCTTTTCATCAATATGAATGGCAACTTTTAAAAGTCCTGTGTTATCATCTGTGAGAGGTTTAAGTAGACACATCTTAATTACTAATGCTTTGTTTCCAGGATGCCATCAGTATACAGTTGTGGAATGTCCTTTTAAAATAATATGTCAGTAACCTTTTAATTCTTAATTTAGATGTTTTTCCATCTACATCTAAAATGTAGATATATTTATGGTTGAAAATTTAAAAATGTGAAGAATATGGCATTTTGGGTGATAATTTACCCTCACTATAGCAAAATAATAACTATTTACATAGTTAACAAAGACAGAAAAACTTATTCTAAGCTAAAGAATAAATAATATTCTGTTTAGATTATAACAACGAGATGGAAGTTGAAGGACCTGAGGACCATATGGTATTTCCAGAGCAAGCAATTAATAAAGACGTCAATGGTCAGGAGTCCACACCTGGAATTGTTCCAGATGGTAAGAATATTTTTGGTAATGGATATAGTTTATTTTCCGAAGAAAACGTGTATATACAGTGAATATGTGAAATTTACTATATGTTTACTATTCTAAATAAAATGAGCCACAACGTGTAGTCACTTAGGAAATTGTTTAGAGAGGAGCTTTCTAGTAAAATAACATTAGAAATTAATAGGGGAAAGGGCATATATATATTTATAGTTCAGTTGTAATCTAGACCCCAATCATAAATACATACTTTGGGGGCCAAGTGATTTTCATTAAAAAGCAATTTATTATTTTCTCTTTCTTTAGTTATACTTGTAATTACTAACTAGAGCTGTTACTGATTGTGAGATGTTTCATGCTGAGATAATGAAAAATTTATTGTTTTAGATCGTCTCAGTGGTTCTCTTGAGGGTATTTCAGTTATTTCAGTGATATTTCAATTAAGCTTTTTGCAATGTTGATAATAGCTATTACTGTACTTGAGGATGTGGAATTAGATAAGGTTGGGGAAAAACTACTTATTAAATTTAATCTTGGGCTCATCTGACAGTATGGGATTTTATGTGAAATTTTATATAGATTGAGTGTATACACACAAAGCCTCAGATTGTCTGAGTTTCAGTTTTGTATTTAACAACTTTCACTAAAAGGTGTATTGCATAAGATGTAAAGTGAAGAAAAATAAGACAAAGCTAACTGTAACAATAAATCTTGTCATAGTGCATAATCAGATTCCTAATTTCATCTCCATACACTGCTTACTAATAAATAGTAACAGTGTGTTTTGTACTTACATTGAGAATTGACATTTGGTAGTAGGATAAAAATCTTCCTCAACTTACTATTGAGAGAGCAGTGTTAGAGAAATTTTGAGTCCTTGCTAGAGATTCCATAAATGTGTCATTCACAGCAGTTCACATCCACACAGAAGAGCAGCAGAAGAGTAATCCACCAGAAAGTCTTGATACACATGGTCTTCTCATTTCTGGTAAGCATACTATCTAATTTGATGGAATTACAGCATAATGCTTTTATGACTGCTTTGCAGATTTGAGCCACGATCTATTAAGTTAATTTTTCAAATGAATTATCCCAAAGAATTATTTACTATTGCCATATACACATTACAGTAATGAAATCTTTTAGTTAAGTGATCCTTTTCTTAAAGAGAATTGGCATTGGATTTCTAAAGGAGGTTACAGTCTCTGTAGAGTTGCTAAATCAAATGTTCATTATTAAGTTAAAATCAGGGGTGCCTGGGTAGCTCAGTTGGTTAAGTGGCTACCTTCAACTCATGTCATTATCTCGGGGTCCTGGGATCAAGCCCCACGTCAGGCTCCCTGCTCCGCGGGGAGTCTGCTTCTCCCTCTGCCTCACCCCCTCTTTGTGTGCATGTGCACGCACTCTCAAATAAATAAATAAAATCTTTGAAAAAAATAAGTTAAAATCATTATAGAAGACTAGTAGTGGAACATAATAGAACTGCTTGTGATGAAGAGCATGTTTACGTTTGTATTTTAATACTTCCTGCCTAGTGTACAAAAATAATATACTTGTGGTCTGCATGGGTGTTGCATATTTTCTTCTTTTCAGTGAGACTTGAGGTAATGGTCTTCTATTAACCACAGTTTAGGCTTCATGTGGCATCAGGATAAGTTTTTTCACTTGAGTCACTCAAATGATGGCACTCATTATTTATGTGTAATTTTCTGTTTTAAAAGTGTGTTTTTTAATCATTTATTTATTTGAGAGAGAGAGAATGAGAGACAAAGCATGAGAGGGAGGAGGATCAGAGGGAGAAGAAGACTCCTGCTGAGCAGGGAGCCCCATGAGGAACTCTATCCCAGGACTCTGGGATCATGACCTGAGCCACCCAGGCTCCCTTTAATCATTCCTTTTTAATGTTAAGCTTTTTAAAGCATTTTTGTGTGTAAAAATATTTGGTATGATCAGATCTGTTATTTGATGGTTTTTTCTTTATCCTGAACTGCAGTCTTTCATGGAGTAGGAATGAAAGTTGGATTTCATTTTGATATCAGAACATAGATTAAGTGCAGTCACCACAGTAAATAGTAAATGAGGAAATTAATACCTCTGTCAACGTAACTTAGAAATTACCTTGATAGTATTTGAAATAAGTGTTTTTTATCTAGTGATCTTTCCTGATAGAGCCATGTAGAACTCATGTAAATTGGATCTCTGACTTTTGTTTTCAGGCATGATTGGGTTAAAGGCTTAACACACTAGCACCCTGACTTAAAATTTACCGATTAGTGACTTTTGATATTTCTGATACCTAATTATGTGTATTGACTTGCTAAGATTTGACTGTTTAATTATCGATGATGAGGAAATACAAAGTTTATATCCAAAAAATGTATTGTGTATGTTAGCAGGTACAGCTAATAAGTAAAATAAGTCTTCTATCTGTGATGTTACTCATCTGAGTCTGCAGAATGAGTTTCAGTTATTTCAATGATACTTCATTTGAGTTGTTTACATCTGAGTGCCTCCTGTTGCAAAATTGCTTTATATTCAAGACTAGTCTTTTTTACTTTTTAACTTGGATACCTCATGTAAGATCACTGAGCCTCCTTTTTGTAGCTGTTGAAAGAGTATAACTTTGCCTGCAAAATTGTAAATCTTTTTGTAAATGTTCAAATTGTAAAACATCATATATGTTCAATAGAATTATATTAGAAATTCTCTTTTAATATTTTTACCAGAAACCACCTTAAACTCTGGGGATCTTATTAAGGCGATGTTTTTATAGCTTTTCTGGCTTGATCTGTGACCAGTTCTAATTCATGAATCCTGGTATATTTTGGCCTTTATTAACTTGATAATTGTTCTTTTTTGATAAATACCTTCTGTTTTAAGTCAGGATTTAACCATAAGTGTGCTTTGGAAATCCCTTGTCTCCCTTCTCCCTGCCCAAGCCTATTATTTTTAAGTCAGAAAATTAAAAAATTTTTAATCTATAAGTACATTAACGTAACAAATATTCCAAATTTTGTAGAACCAGCCCAAGATAAAATGAATCCTGAAATGGAAAATCAGATTTCTCATGAAGTTGATAGTGAAAAGATGGAAATGTCTTCTACAGTGATGCATATTTGTGAAGATCAAAATGAAAACAAAATGGAAGTGACAGAAAACGTTGAAGTCCGTACACACCAGATCATTGTGCAGCACAAGGACCTGCAGTTAGAGGAACCCAAAATGTTGGCGTCCACAGAAGAATCACGGCCTCCAAAATTCACCATTGAATCTGCCTCTGTTCCACCAGAAACCGTAGTGTCCCCGTGTAAGGAAAGTACTTCTTTATGTTCTAAGGAACAGTTGGCTGTAGAAAGGGTACAAGAACAAATGGAACAGAAAGCAAGTTCTGAATCTTCCACTGCATTTATGGACTTTGAAATGACCCCTACAATGGAGAGCTGTGTGAAAGGTGGTTTGTGCCGAGAAGACAAATCTGTAAAATCACCCTCTGAGATGGAGTTCTCATTTCTGTCAGCAGCAGACGTAAGCAAGGCACGTGTGTCTTCCCCTCCACTTTCTGCAGACTTGCCTTCCCAGGACATACTGCACACTTACCCTTCAACCCTCAGTGCTTCTGTTGGAAACACTATGCCAACAACCTATATCTCAGTCACTCCAAAAATCGGCATGGGTAAACCAGCTATTACCAAAAGAAAATTTTCTCCTGGTAGACCTCGGTCCAAACAGGTAGGGTGATTTTAATGATATAGACAGAAAAATCTGTTGGAGCAATTATATAAAATAAGGCGTACGTGGAACTTTGGAGAATAATTTTTCCTGTTTTCAGGTAGAACTTAAATGTAATGTTGACCAAAGTGTTTTGGCCAGTTTTTTTTTTTTAAAGCTGTAATGAAGACTAATTTATTAAACTTAAAGTGATCTTATAATTTCCACTTAGTTGGAACATACAAATGCAACCTATTTGATTACAGTTTCTAATAGAAAACACTTAAATTTTAAAATTCTATGCCACAGAAACAATAGAGCCTTAAACAGTGAAGTTTTAGGTATATTGTAACTGATGTTTATTTTTTCCCCTCTACGATATTTGTTTATTGATATTATTCTTTGTCTATATTTTTAACTGTTTAAGCATCAAAATTTACTAAGGGAGTTTTTCATGGTGGGTTTTTCTCAGTTTGATTTTTCTATTAATTGCTAACTTCTTTGTGATCCCCCCAACCTAGGACTTATTTCAGTGTTCTTATGGAAAAGTCTTAGAATTGCATTGTTGATCTTTAGGAAGTGAGGGGAATTCTTCCCATGACCTAAGTAGTGTGGATTCTACCCTTTAAGGGTAAGTTCCAGTTCTTTTTAGTGGGATTTAAACTAACCAGAAGACAAAGTGAGATGCTGTAGCTAATATTTATTCTACAAAATTTCTATTTTCTGAAGTTCTTATAAAATGGCAAGATATCCAACAGTGTAGTGTTTAGTCACAGTGGTAATCTGAAGTTTCACGTCTCATGATTTAAATTGCTTCCAGTGATTAAAGTTTGACTTTATAGGAGTAGTATCATCTTGATCTTGATCATCCAATTTTGGAATCCGAAGATAAGTAGAAAAATAGAATTTTATTTTAATGTGAGAATTAGTTTCCTCTAAATTCCAGATATATTTTATTCTCTGAAGACAGGAAGTTACACACCAGAGGCAAAGTAATTGCCTCATGGAAGAGAACTATTTCTGTGTGGCAAAGACATATGCAGTAAACTAAGACACTCCTTCCTATATGCCTTTCTCTAAGTATTTCCCGTGATACTTATTTTATGTTCTACCAAGAGAGGGTATTCTTCTCAAACCAGTTCTCCTCCTCCCTACTCTTGTTTTCTTTTTTTAAAATAATTGTTAAGTAACAGTTACGTGGTTTTGGCTCTGAAAAAACTTTAGCAATAGAAATTTGAACCTCAAATTTAATTTTGGTTAGATATTTACATTCTTTTAAAGATACTGCTTCATAAATATTCCTGTCAAATTTTACTATATAGAGACTTCTACTCCAACTGAGAAACCATTAGGATTATTTTTCTGTTGACTTAATGTTCTAAGATTTATGTGCATGTGAGTCTGAGTGTGTGTTAATGTATGTGTGTGAGAGTGTCTTCCAGGTTTATCCCATTTTATGTGACCCATGTCCTAATATTTGTTATTGCTTCTGCTGTATTCTCTTTTAGTTCCCAATTCTGGTAGTATTCTGTTTTCTGTTGCCATTGTCTCATTACTGCTTCATAACTGCTGCTAATCTCATAAACAGTTCATAGGCATGTTTAACCTTTTAGCTTGGTTTTAGTTGTGTAGCAAACAGCCTTCACTTGGTGATGCATAGCTTGCTGATGTACTGCTGTTTTTGTGGAGAGTATGAATTGGATAGAACAAGACAGCTCTTTTACTTTTTATCATTGCTGAGGTGCTGAGGTCATAACTTCCAGGGAATATTCCAGTGTATATCTTTATGTTGGAAATCCTGAAGTCTGTTACTCTGTTATATGAGTTTCTTTGATGTCAAGAATTCCTGTGTTATATCTTTAGGTTTGTGTTTATTTTGCATATTCTTGGTAGTGGGGACTGGGTATAAAATGAGATGGATGTTCATGGCAATGATTGTGATATAAGCAAGATTCTTTGGTGTTCAGCTGTGTTTTGATGGTTAACAGTAGTGTTTCCATATTTTGTTGAAGGTTCTCTGGTCTTTACCAGTATAGTGAAGACTCTCCTAACCAAAGAACTGCATATTTCATTGATTAAATTCTTTTTCACAGTTGTCAAATCTTTATGTTCATCTCAACCATTTTCTAATATGTGAGCTTTTCTAAAGAATTCACTTGGAAATTAAATGAATAATTAGAAACAGAAAATCTGGAAGCTTAAATTTGAGGTGTCAGCTAATGATTGGATTATTGAATGTTTTTTGGAGAAAGGAGTTAGCCAGTAGAAGGGTAAGCCTGTGCTGTCTAAGAGAAATATAAGGCAAGCCTCATAGATCTAATTTAGAAATTTCTAGTAGTCCCACTTAAAAATAAAAATAAGCAGGTGAAATAAATTTTAATGTTTTAACTTAATATCTTAAAAATGTTAGTATTTAATCTTTTATATATAATAAATTATATAATAAATATATGTAGTATAACTATAAATTGTATTATATATAAATTATAATAACTATAACATAACATATATAAACAGACATGTATATAATAAAATTATTAATGAGATCTTTTACATTCACTTTTCATGCTAAGTGTTCAAGATCTGGTTTCCCACCACATACATTAGAAGTACTTTGTAGTCTCATGACTAATGGCTACCTTATTGGACAATGCAAGGGCAAGCATTTTTTTTTTTTTTTTTTAGCTTTAATTTATTTTTGACAGAGAGAGAGACAGCAAGAGACGGAGCACAAGCAGGGGGAGTGGGAGAGGGAGAAGCAGGCTTCTCTCGGAGCAGGGAGCCTGATGCCGGGCTCGATCCCAGGACCCCAGAATCATGACCCAAACCGAAGGCAGACGCTTAATGACTGAGCCACCCAGGCGCCCCAAGGGCAAGCATTTTTAAAAACAGGAAGATTTTAGTTCCAGAAGGAACTACATTTGGAAAGAAATACCAACTGAATTTAAGAGTGATAAATTAAGAATGGTGCTCTATTTTCACTACTTTTAAGTACTGAAGTAGAAATAGTCTACAACACATTTTATTTTATTTTATTTTATTTTATTTTATTTTTTTAAAGATTTTATTTATTTGCTTGACAGAGACACAGCGAGAGAGGGAACACAAGCAGGGGGAGTGGGAGAGGGAGAAGCAGGCCTCCGGCTGAGCAGGGAGCCCGATGCGGGGCTCGATCCCAGGACCCTGGGATCATGACCTGAGCCGAAGGCAGACGCTTAACGACTGAGCCACCCAGGTGCCCCTACAACACATTTTAAAATGAATGATAAAAACGATTTGTTGTAGCAACAATTCACTGTGTATTTTCAATGTGTAATAGATTATCAATATAGAAGTCATATATATGTGCCCATATATGTTCATATTCTCTTGTATATACACATATAAGTACATATATATGAGTATGTGTGTATTGATACTGGAGTATGGATGGGTATATAAATCACTATTCTGAGTCAGAGATATCAGGACACAGACCGGGGAATCTGTACAGGATTATTTTCCCTTTAGAAGAGATTAATCATTCAAGTTTAGTGTTTTATATTACACTTTTTATATGGAAGGTTTAGGTGTTATTTGTACTATATTCTTCATGAGATGTTTTAAGTATATCTCAGATATATGCTTCATCCTTCTTAATATAGGAACACTAATGTAAGTTTTTCTGATGGTTGTGGATAGAAAAAGTTTATTTTTCTTGTTTTCTTCCTCATTTCAGACACAGGATTTCACAAAGATAAAGAGGAAGAGTATAGACATGATAGGTAGTAGGAGAAGAAAATTGGTGGAGCAATGACAGGGAGCCAGCCAGTTGGTCATGGTTTCATATAAATTGTCCCAGTGAACAGTTGAGATTTCTTTCTTTCATCCTTTATTGAAGTTATTCATTTGTATATATTTTAGTGTTTCATTTTTTTAGTATTTTTATGGGTATATCCACTTTGGACCTTCTATATTGATAATCTGTTACACATTTAGGTATAGAAAAGTCATTATTGGCCAACTGCATGTTATAATTGCCTGGAGAGCCTTAAAAACATATCAGTGCAATGACCCCACCCTACAATTAAAACAGCCCTACAGTCTTCTTTCATTTTAGCCCTGGAAGTAGAGTCCTGAATTAGGGAAATGTGCTACTCATTGTTACTTGTATGCATACAACTTACTATAGGAAATGATTCTTAAAAAGCAGTGGAAAATAGGATGGAAACATTTTTTATTTCAGCATATCAAATAACAATGTGTTTTTCATTTTCTACTTACTTCTCTCATTCCACAGTTGTATTTATCCATTTTAATTTGGAAATTCTGAAATAATAGTAATCTCAGCCCATCTTCTGTTATTTATCCTATTTGTATCACTTTATTTTATGGAAAAATATTTCATATAATCACATGACTGTGCTCTGCTTTAGACACTCATGTACTAAGTGCTTTCATGATAGTATTGAAAGAGGTTTATTAAACCTATGAAATAGGCTTTATTGAAATATTAAATATTTCAATGAAATTTCATAAAAATAAACTTAAGTACTTAACTGTATTTTGAAAACTTCCAATTCTAGGAATTTTTTCATTTTTATTTTTACCTTTCCATCATTTTTTGTTGCTAAAATCATATATATGGAAACCTTAGAAATTTCCATTAAGTTCTAAGACTGAAATTTATTGAGGGGTTCTCAGACAAAGTGAAATTTCTTCAATATAGTAGGTTTCCAGGATAGTACTTCATTAGATCATAACCACTTTTCCATTACATTGTGAAGTGGATATTTATTAATTTAACTAATTTTATTATGAACCATAGAACTTTATGACATACTTGCCTACTGCAATAGCATTTTGAATGAAGTGTTTTGAGTTAACAAATCAGTTTCATAGTCTATTCTTGTGAGAGAAAAACAAATCTCCAAGGTGGTGAGCTGTAGAGGATTGTAGTTTTATTAACCATTAATTACAAGTAAGCACTTTCTTTTTTAAAATAGTAGACACCATTTCTAGTTTGTAAATAAAAATCCTTTAGTAAGAAGCACTGTTGATTTTTTAAATTTTTGTTTTGTTTTGTTTTTAAGGTTTAAAAAAAAAAGGCATATCTATAAATCATACTGTCCAAATAAGGAGAGGTTTAGTTCTTGTTAAATTACTTCACATCCAGCTTTTAATTAAAATGTTTGAATTTTGAAGCATTACTTGATATAACTTATACACGGTGATATTCACTAAAAGGAAAGAAATTACCCTGTGTAGTTTTAATTGTCCCTTCTTGGATACCTATTAGGTAAGGTAAAACCTACATTTGTGATACTTTGTCTTAGAGTCTATTAAAGGTTTCATGAGTAAACAGATAACACATTTCTGTATTCTTTATGGAGAATAAAAGATGCACTGTAGTTGCCCAGAGTGATTTTCCACTTATAGTCTAGTCTAAATACTATGCTGCCTTTTTAAAAAGTGACTTTTAAGAAGTATTTTGTATTGTTTACATCAGGTTTTACTGTAACTGATACCAGGAAAGATTGGTTACTATAAATTCAGCATGCGCATTTCCATAGTGCAATTATTTGGATTCAGATCCTTATTTTCCATTATTGTCTGTGTGACACTAAGCACGTTACCTTGCCAACTGTCTTGTTTCTTCATCTGTAAAACTACCTCATACGGTTGATGTTGGAATTTAACAATAACACATATACAGCATCTGACATGTAGCAAGTGGTAGTGCTGCCCTGCTTGCTTTCTTGAATTACAGAGTAATGCATATATTCTGTGAAAATGACGACTTGAGATAATAATCCTGTATTAAATGTAGCTCTGGAGAACCAATCAGATCGACTGATATTTATACTGAAATGTGCCAATGAAAATAACTGTAGGCCTTGAGTGAGTCAAATACTGGACACAGTAAATACAGTGTGTAGTAGGTTTCTTGAGTTCAAAGCCAAGTAATGGCTGCACAGATTTTGGAACTGAACAGCCTATTAATTATACTGTGTGTGATATGTCCTGCAGGAGAGGAAACCCAGGGTACTATGGAAAAGCAGAGGGGGTGAGAGGAAACTCAACTCAGACTTGCATGCTGTGCAGCTAAAGTCCAAGAAACACTGCTCTAAATCCCTGAAAAACTGTAGTTTTAAACTTAAAAAGTGTCTAGCCCTCCGGGGTGGCAAGCTGCATACACATACAGATCAGAAACATCCCTTTTCTCTTGGTTTCCTTGTGCCTATTGTGATATTTCCGAAGTTGTCACCAAAACCATTGCTAGCACCAGCCATATTCACATTCCTAAATTATTGAAGGCTAAAGCTGGTAACAGCTGTTTTTGTATTTTTATAGCATCTTATCAAAGCACTATCAGGACTAAATTTCTTGTTCCATTTGATGTTGAACTCAGTTTTGTATATGAGACTTATTTATGTGAAAAGAATTCTCTAAGTCATAAAAGTGAGTCGTTTGCTGCTGTGGCTGTAATGTACGTGAGTGAATGTATATACCAAAAAGGAATTATAAATGCTTAGGTTTTCTGTTTCTCTTGCTGATTGTCCTTTCTGCTCTCTCTTCATCGTTTTCGCTTTCTCTGAGTCAGACTTCCCCTTCAGTAGCAACCTTGGTTTCACAGAGCATGGTGGGAGGGGCTGGACCTGAGTGAGGATGACTTGCAGGTGCTAAGTCTGCGCAGGAGACACCAAACCTCTGGCTGCTCTTGAAACTTTTTCAGTAGATTGGGATACTATTGGGCTCTAATTATGACATTGATCATGTTAACAGCCAGCAACCAACAGGATTAGGCTTCTAATAATAGAAAGTTGACCTTAATAATCCTTTTCTCCGCTTGCCATTATTGTTTCCATTTTCCTATCCCACAGCCCTTGTAACAGCTGTATAATTTACCAGGTTGATAAATTTACCTGAAAAGTTGGCCTCCGGTAGAAAGAAGCTTAATACCAACTTTAAGCAGGTTTTGGGTTCAATAATTATTGTTAGAATCTAACTGAATCTCAACCTAGTAGTATTTTTTTTAAGTTTCTCTAGGATTTGATAGCAAGTTGCTTCTCTTTAGCTCTCTTTACAGCTTAATTTCTTGATGGCTACATTTTGAACCCTTTTGCTTTTAATTCATTATAGTTTAAGAGTAGCACTGCATTGGATGGGTTGGTAATTTTTTTTTAAGGTGAGGAAATTCAGGAATGTAGGCTATATCTGATGGGGGAATTAGTATGTTTCAAAGTACAATGCTTATTGATGCATTTACTCATCTGAAAAAACATGCCCAGTGGAAAAAAATAGGCATTCAATAAGCACTGAATAGAATGCTTAACGTAGCAGTGAACAAAAAGAATGGTCTTTTCTCATCAAGCTTCTAGTCCAATGGCAACAAATAAATACAAATGTAGTAAGTATAAATTCAAGTGTAACAGCAGTGTAAACCATGTTTCAGTAGACAGGGCAGCTGACCTCTGAATTGTCTGTGTAAATTCTTTTCCATCAAAGCTGAGATCTGTAGGATAATTTTTAACTAAAGTTGATAATTACAGCTGTATATTAGTTTTAAGGTCTAAAGAATATATTAGGTAATTTTTTCATTGTCAAAACATCTAAGTATAATCATAATTTTTCTCCAGTTCCTATAAAATTGCACACAGTCTATCTTCCAATGTCTTATGATAATATAGTTATTAAAATTCATAATGTAATTACCCAAGCTTTTATTATATAAGTTCTTCATAGCAGTTGAATGGTTTTCTAATTATTCCTGAAATGGCATCCAAACATTCTTGATCTATGGAGCCCTTCATTTTGTTCATCCGTGTTCTATGAAGTGTAAATGTTTTTAAAATTAGACACAATTTTGGCATCAAAGCTAACTTTTAAATTATGGTGAATAATATATTATCTGAGAGTATGACTTTTTATAATATGTTTTAAGAGTTTTGTACTAACATTAATTATCCACCAAAAGGAATTTTATCAGAGAAAATATTATCAGAGAAAAACCAATGGAAACCTTGAGAGAACTAAATTTAGATATCTCTTGCCCCCATTCTCTACCAGTAGATAATCAGAAACAGTAAAACATAAGACCCCAAATTTCAGTCAGTGAGAAGATGCAAAACATGTTGTAAGGTAGAGGATAGTTCAGCTGGAGCGCTGAAGAAAGGCATCTTTGATGAGGAAATGTCTGAGCCCATACGTGAAGAATCAGAAGAAGAAGCCATCCATTGGAGAGTTGCAGTTGTTCTGAGTCAGTTAGCCCCCAAGTGGTGAAGAGCTTGGCATGTTTGAAGGAAACCAGGGTAGCTGGGGCATAACAATCATGAGAGAGGGCCACAGGATGAGGTTGGAAAGGTTTGAAGTAAACTAAGTGCGCCGGGGAGCTGTTGGAAGGGTTTGAAACAGGGTAGTGTTACGTTTTTGCCAAGTCCCTCTGGCTGCTGTGTAGAGGAGGGCTTGAGGGGGTTGCGGGGTAGGGAGATTGAATATACTGATTTACTGATGGTTTGGATTGAAGGAGTGGCAGGGGAGAATGATGAGGGAAGAGAACAGATCAGATGATTCCCCATTTTCTGACCTGAGGTCTGGAATCCGTTTCTGAAGAGAGGGAAGATTGTGAGACGGAACTGGGTAAGGGAGAGATTTTAGATGTGGTTAAGTTGAGAGGTTTGGTGTGACAGAATGGACGTGCTAAGGAGGAAGTTGAAAACCATACTAACTTCTGCAAGAACATGTTGGAACTAGAAATGTGAATTTGGGAGACAACAACAGTCAGGATGGTGTTTACAGCCCTCATGATAGATCATACCATTTAGGAAGAGACTACACAGAAAGGAACATTGTCCCGGCCTCAGCCCTGGGAAACACTGGAGCTTTGGAGGTCTTGTGGAGGCAGAGCATGCATGGGGGACTAAAGGTCAGCAAGGAATGGCAGAGAAACATTCACAGGTGTGCTGCATTGAACCCAGCAGAACTGAATGGTGATATTGACAGTTGGAGTACAATGAGAATAGAGAAATGACTTCTGGCAGCAATACAGGTTACCCGGAGACCCTGGATGCAGCAAGAAAGAAGACATAGGTGTAGATGCAAGTTGATCTGATACTGGGAAAGCGAGGTAATTTACCTGTCAGTAAAATCAGGATAGCCATTCACTGAGCTTGAGGGTAGGTTAATTAAAAGTGAAACCAGTCTCTTCCTTGTGTGGTTTTTCTCAAAATACTGTTATTGCATTAATTATCTGCAATATAAAGGGTAGTCAAACTCTAATTTTGGTTATTTAAATTCCTGGTGGTAGTTTTATGTGATTCATAGGCCACTACTTGTTAGTTTGATAATATTCTAGAAACCTGGTAAGTACTGTGTTTCTTAAGTTTGGGTCATTTAAGTGGTAAAAGTTATAGCATATGGTATGGAATTGCCTAATTCAAAATAGGTTCTTTATTGTTTGACATTTGTTCTGTGTTTTTCTTTAAAATATTATCTTTGTGAAGTAGACCTTTTTATTTATGCTGCTTAGCATCTTCATCAGATTAGTTCAGGTTAATGCTGAATGTGGTTATTAAGAAGTAAAATGTCTTACTTTCATTTTAACTATTTGAATAAGATACTATTTCTTGTATAAATAACCAAGTTTAGGCATTTTAATTTGCAAATTTAGGACAATTTGCTTTAACGTTTTTCACTGTACAAATTAGTCCCTTGGATATAATCTAAGGATAATAGTCCCCTAAATAAAAATAAAAACTGAAACTACAACTAGTGGTCACTGGAAGGAAGAGTAGTTAAATGCTAGGATTATAACTGATATCTACATCTTAAGATTGCAAACTAACTTTCCACAATTTAAAGTGAATGTGTCTATCAGTTACTCATGTTTCTGATTGCATTTGTTTGCCTACTGCTTTGGTTGTTTATAGCAGTAGGTGTACGTAACATTCTTTAAGGTTATTTCTCTCTTCCAGGAGAGTGATAGTTGTTAGAAGAAAATAATCCCCAAATAGTTTCTTACATAAAGTGTTAATTCTTAGAGTTTAATTGACTTTTATTTATGTTTTGGTTCTATAATTGCAGTTCATGAGTCAGTGTTGATGTCCTATAAAGCCTAATTCCCAGTATGTTTCATTGTACTGATGTTTCCATCTGAATAAAATACTTAATGTAAATTGTAGCTGCAAACATTTAAGTATAAAGTCATTGTAAGCCATAAGCTTCGTGTCCCTATCTTGAAGCAATTTGTCCTAAATTTCCATATGTCTGCATTTGTTTTTGCTGTTCTAAAATTCCTCAGTTGCTGGCTTTGACCTTTTACGTTGCTGAGTTTTATACATCTATTTTCTCACCTGCCATATCCTAGGGGGCTTGGAGTACCCATAATACAGTGAGCCCACCTTCCTGGTCCCCAGACATTTCAGAAGGTCGGGAAATTTTTAAACCCCGGCAGCTTCCTGGCAGTGCCATTTGGAGCATCAAAGTGGTAAATAAAATTGCATTTACATTCATATATCATTTCTTTCTAGTTGGTTTTGTCCAAGTAGAAGTTAAGAATTAAGCCTTTCTTTTCTAGATAAATAGTTCAGATTCCAGAACCACTTTTTTAATCTAAAAATTTTAGTATGAAGAGTCAACATGGTTGCACTTAAAGATCTGGATTAGAAGGAGATTATATTGCAATTTTACATGACTGATTTTAAGTGTGAATTTTTAATAACTTCTTTTTATGGTTGCTTTTTTTATGTTGTAATTACCAGTGTTTCTATGGGGGAAAATCCTTGTCGCATAGGCTATAAAGTAATTTAGGACTTGCTCATTCACGATAATCATAAAATTTTGTTGCTTAGAAAAGAACAAAAGAAAACTACACTAATCTATTATGTGCTAATGGAGAAGAAATACCAGAATCACAGCAGATTTCACTGTCTGTGTTAATAAGCTCACAATTATAGGGCCTCTCTCTCATGTCATTGATGGAGGACTCTGCTAGTCCTTGAAGTAAGTTATGTAGTCTGATGCATTTTAGAAGGTAAAAAATTAATGTGAAAAGCATTAATTGTCTGAGATGTTAAAATATTTTACTACCTAGAGAAGATAATTTTCTTCATCTTCCGTATTTTATATTCTGGAATAAGGCTGTTTATTTTAGACTAATCAGGGATTTCAAAGGAGTTCTCAATTCTACTTTCTTATTTCTATCACTATTAGAACTTTTTCAGCTCACTCTGATATGCAAGGTGTTGAAAGTAGAGATAAATCTTTCATACTTATCAATGGGAAAACTATTCAGTTCAATCCTCCCTATCCTTTGTTCAAAAAAGCACAAGAGATCTAAAAGAAGAGCAGTTTAAGAGAACAAGGAGATGCAATTTGTAATTATCAACACTGAAGGGAAACAAAGATTACCCCCTTCCTTTTTGTTCATGTGTATTTGTTTTATGCTCACATTATAACCATAAATTATCAACTTGGAAACTGTTGTGCTAAATAGGTAACGAGTTCAGCATTTCAGACTACAATAAAAATGGTATCAGTTGAAAACGTGACATTATTATTTAACTTACTGTGGAAAAAACATCAGGATTTTCCTGATTATTTTAATAATTTTAGATATACAGAATATTATAAATATGTGTTGATGTCAGGCTTTTTCAGAAAGTAATACATAAGTCGGAGTATAAACAAGAAAATGACAATAACAAGTAACCCTAGTATTTATTTGTTAGAATATCAGAGAATTTAACCTGTTTTCCTGTAGAATATTTTTGTGTGTTGGGTAAAAATTCAGATCAGTTATTTGCATTTCAAGTAATTATTATCCAGATGAGTTAAAGCAAGCTGTTTACTTTCTTATCAGCTTTCCTATAAACTTTAAATACATTATCCTCTAAATACTGTGGTAGAGTGAGGTACACCTGTTCAGTTCATACAGATAGCTATTGAATAGTAGGGAAATTGACAAATTTAGTGACAGGAAAAATACTGTTGTACACTAGCAAAAATTAGCTTTCATGCAGTGTATTAGCATTGCAGAATACTGGTTAAGAATGTGGACACGAGCCAGAGTTGTTAGCTCTAGACTTTGGACAAGTTACTTTTTTTTTTTTTTTTTTTAAAGATTTTATTTATTTGACAAAGACACAGTGAGAGAGGGAACACAGTGGGAGAGGGAGAAGCAGGCTTCCCGCAGTGCAGGGAGCCCAGTGCGGGGCTAGATCCCAGGACCCTGGGACCATGACCTGAGCCGAAGGCAGACGCTTAACGACTGAGCCATCCAGGCGCCCCTGGACAAGTTACTTTTTTATCCTTCAGTGCTTTTATCTCTAAAATGGGGATAATAAAATAGTACTGACCTTATGAGATAGTTGCGAGTAAAACGTGCTTAGACCAGTATACCGTCAGTACTCAATATATGTCCGCTATTGCCATAATTACTGAGAGAGCAGTTAGTGAGTCTTTCCTTATACTTGCTCTATATTGAATACAAATTGGATGGAGTTAGTGGCTGTTGAGCCACCTAGAATGTAGGATTAGGAAGTGGAAAAATAAGGCCAAAGCTTGCTAGTACAGGGCATTCACAAAACAGACCTAACATTTGATTCGAAGGTCATAGGCATTTTATGTTTATACTTTTTAAGTTGCATAATACGTGTTGAAAGATAAAAATAATAAGCCTGGTCTCTTTAATATTTATCATCTAATCAGAATAAGAGAGAAGCAAGTATTTGTGTAACCTTTAATAAAATGTTTTATCTCACATTGGATTTTAAAATTTTTTTGGACTTTTGCAGAATGCTGATTTTTCCTTATCTGTTACGTAGGGCCGTGGGTCGGGATTTCCCGGGAAGCGGAGACCCCGTGGTGCAGGATTGTCAGGACGAGGTGGCAGAGGCAGGTCAAAATTGAAAAGTGGAATTGGGGCAGTTGTGTTACCTGGGGTAAGGCTCATTTCTCATATCCTTTATCTTTGCTATAATCCTTAATTTGTTGACTGATGATGATAATCTCATTTGTAAAATTGTTAGATTGTAAGAGTCACATAAATAAGCCAGAATTTTTATTTTACTCTACTTCTGCCTTCTTTTTAACTTTTAAACTTTTCTTAATATTTTGTTTCCCATCCTCTCTTTTCTTACCTTCCTTTTTGACTCTGATCTTTCTATAGCAACCATTGCCAAAAGTATATATGTAATATATTTGCTCCTTTATTTTTTATAAAAGCAAACTCCTGTTATATTATTGAGCTTATTTGAAAAACTTAAGTTGATGTTTTAAGTTTTTTATTATAATACAGCTGACAGAAGAAACTAGAAATATTGCAGATTACTACATACTCTAAAGATGTTGATTTTATGACTATCTTTGATATATTTTAATGCAAGATTGATAAATATTTGCTCATTGGCATGTGTATGAGGCTTTAAGTGTGTATTGAAAAAAGTCTGTATTTGGCAAACAGTGGCAAATATTTCATGTGGTAACTATATTATTTTATCAAAATCTTGTTTTTCAAAGTCTAATCGTCATTTTAAGTTCAGGAGACTAGTGGATTGTTTCGTTTGTGCCACAATTTGTATATCTGTTCACCTATTAAAGGATATTGTGGTTGCTTCCATTTTTTGGCTGTTAAAAACAAAACTGCAAAAAAACGCCTGCTATGAACTTTTATGTTTAAGTCTATGTGGACATATGCTTTGTTTTCCATGAATAAATATCTAGGAGTGGAATGACTGGAAACATGGTAGGTGTATGTTTAGCTTTTTAAGAGGAGTCTGCTTTCTAAGTTGGGTGTGACATTGTATGTTTGCAAAGTACATGAGATTCCTGTTTCCTTCATATACTCACCTGTACTTGCTGTGGTTAGTCTTCTTCATTTCAGCCACTGTAGCAGGTATGTTAATAATATTGCATTTGCATTTGTCTCATGACTAATGATGTTCGCACATTTTTAGGTGCTTATTTGTATATTTCTTTGATAAAGTCACTCTTCAAATCTTTAGTACATTTTAAAAAATTTGAACAGTTTTTTAACTTACTGAGTTTTGTATTTTCTTTATGTATTCTGGACATGGTAAAGAACTTGTTTGGAACAGCAAATGTTTTAATTTTGATGAAGTCCCATTTATTAATTTTTTTTTTTTTTAAGATTTTATTTATTTATTTGAGACCGAGAGAATGAGAGAGACAGAGAGCACATGAGACGGGGGAGGGTCAGAGGGAGAAGCAGGCTCCCTGCCGAGCAGGGAGCCCGATGCGGGACTCGATCCCGGGACTCCAGGATCATGACCTGAGCCGAAGGCAGTCGCTTAACCAACTGAGCCACCCAGGCGCCCTGTTAATTTTTTTTTTTTATGATTGTGCTTTTGGTGTCAGAGATAATTGCATAACCCAAATTTACAAACATATTCTGTGACTTCTTCTAGAAGTTTTATGGTTTTAGGTGTTACTTTTAGCTGTATGATCCAATTTGAGCTAATTTTTATGTATGATATGAATATAGATTGAAGATCATATTTTGAATATCCAATTGTTTGAGCACCATTTCTCTGAATTGCCTTTGTATCATTCTTAAAAATTAGCTATCTATGTATTTGTGAATCTAATTTTGGAATCTCTATGCTATATTGATCCATTTCTCCATCTTTAGGCCAATACTATACTGTATTGACTATTTTTACTTTATAACTACTATTGAAATCAGACAATTAGTTTTCCTTTTTTTTTTTTTACCTTTTCAAAGTTGTTTTGGCTATCCTAAATCCTTCATGTTTCTATATGAATATTACCATTGGCTTGTCAAGTTCTGCAAATAAGCCTGCTAGGATCTTGATTGGGTTTGCATTCAAACTATAGATGAATTTGGGGGAAGTTGATGTTTTAACTGTGAAGAGTCTTTCAACCCATAAACATTGTGTATCTCTGTTTCTTTGGGTCTTTTTAAATTGTCTCAGTGATATTCTTTAGTTTACAATATAAATGTCTTTTGCATTATTTCTCAGATTTATCTCTAAGTTTTCTACATTTTTTATGCTCTTGTAAATGGCAGTGTTATCTCAGTTTCAAATTATAGTTGTCTGTTGCTAGTATCTAGAAATAATCATTTTTGTGTAT
Organism: Mirounga angustirostris; assembly: GCF_029215605.1. NCBI lineage: Eukaryota > Metazoa > Chordata > Mammalia > Carnivora > Phocidae > Mirounga > Mirounga angustirostris. The sequence goes on from NW_026991720.1 coordinate 5,217,315, forward strand.
TGATTTTTGTATCCTACAGCCTTACTAAACTCCTGTATTACTTGTACTTGTTTATTTGTAGAACCCATTGAGTTTTCTACACTATGACACTTATGATCATGTTGTTTGCAAATAAAGTTTTCTGTCTCTTTAATCTGGAGGGTTTTCATTTCTGTTCCTTATTGCATTTGCTATAACCTTCATACAGTGTTGGTTAGAGGTGATACGATAACCTTGTCTTTTCAATCTTGAGGAGAGAAGACATTTAGTCTTTCGTCATTGAATATGGTGTTAGCTCTAGTTTTGTTTTATTTTTAATTTTTTTAAAGATTAATTTGTTCTAGAGAGCGCAAGAGAGAGTGTTGCACGAGTGTGTGGGGGGGTGGCAGAGGAAGATGGAGAGAGAGAATCTCAAGCAGATTCCCTGCTGAGCCTGGAGCCCAGTATGGGTGATCTCGTGACTGTGAGATCATGACCTGAGCCAGAATCAAGAGTCAGTCGACCCATTAAGCCACCCAGGTGCCCCTTGTTTAATTTTTTTAATAGACATCCTAAATCAGTTTGAGGAAGCTCCTTTCTATTCATAAGTTGCTGAGATGTTTTTCTTTTAATCAGGTGTAGATGTTGGATTTTGTCAAACGCTTTTTCTGCACTTATGGCTTGTTTATTGATATGAAGTATATTGATTGGCTTTTTTTGTATGCCAACGCATCCCATGTTCTTGCGATAAACTGCACTTAGTCATGATGTTTTTTTCTTTTTCATACATTGTTGGATTCAAATGGCTAAAAATTTTAGACTTCTTAAGTCTATGTTCATGAGGGTATTGGTTGGTCTATAGTCTTATTTTCTTTTAATTTCTTTGATTTTGGTATTGGCATAATGCTGGCTTCCTTGAGTGAATTGGGAAATAGAATCTTCTCTTCAATTTTCTGGAAGAGTTCTGTGGTATTGGAAACATTCTTCCTTACAGTATTTATAGAATCATTAGTGAAGCCATTTTGGCCTGGAGTTTTCTTTGTGAAAAGGTTTTTAAAAAGTTTTTATTTTAATCACCCAGTGCTTATCGTGACAAGTGCATTCCTTAATATCCATCACCCATATCACCCATCCTCCCACTCCCCTCCCATCTGGTAACCATCAATTTGTTTTCTATAGTTAAGAGTCTATTTCTTACTTTGTTTGTCTCTCTTTTTTTCCCCCTTTGCTCATTTGTTTTATTTCTTAAATTTCACATACGAGTGGAACCATATGGGAGTTGTCTTTGTCTGACTTATTTCACTTAGCATTATACTCTCTAGCTCCATCCATGTCTTTGCAAATGGCAAGATTTCATTCCTTTTTATGCCTGAACACTATTCCATTGTGTGTGTGTGTGTGTATCTTCTTTATCCATTCATCAGTCAGTGGACACTGGGGCTGTTCCTATATCTTGACTATTGTAAATAATGCTGCAGTAAACATAGGGGTGCACGTATCCCTTTTAATTAGTATTTTTGTATTGTTTGGGTAAATACCCAGTAGTGTGATTGCTGGATTGTAGGGTAGTTCTATTTTTAACTTGTTTGAGGAACCTCCATACTGTTTTTCACAGTGACTGTACCAGTTTGCATTCCTACCAACAGTGCAAGAGGGTTCCTTTTTCTATATCCTTACCAACACCTGTTGGTTGTTGTGTTTTTGATGTTAACCATTCTGACAGATGTGAAGTGATCCCTCATTGTAGTTTTGATTTGCATTTCCTTGATGATAAGCTATGTTGAGCATCTTTTCATGTATCTGTTGGCCATCTGGATGTCTTTGGAGAAATGTCTGTACATGTCCTCTGCCCATTTTTTAATTTGATTATTTGTTTTTTTTGGTGTTGAATTCTATCAGTTCTTTATTTATTTAGGATACTAATCCTTTATTGGGTATGTTATATGCAAATATCTGCTTCCATTCTGTAGGTTGCTTTTAGTTTTGTTGATTGTTTCCTTTGCTGTGCAGAAGCTTTTTATTTTGATGTAGTCCCAATCATTTATTTTTGCTTTTGTTTCCTTTGTCTCAGGGGACCTATCTAGAAAAATGTTGCTACGGCCGGTGTCAGAGAAATTACTACCTATGCTCTTTTCTAGGATCTTTATGGTTTCAGGGGTCACATTTAGATCCATTTTGAATTTATTTTTATGTATGGCGTAAGAAAGTGGTCCAGTTTCATTCTTTTGCATGTTGCTGTCTAGTTTTCCCAAAAAGATATGTTGAAGAGGCTGTCTCTTTCCCTCTTCATGGGAGGATTTTTAACTATATATTCAGTTTCCTTGGTAGGTATAGGGCTTTTTAGGTTATCTATTTATTCTTACATGAATTTGTCTTTCAAGGAGTTTATCCATTTCATGTAAGGTGACAAATCTGTTGGCCTGTTATCCTTTTAATATCTGTAGAATATGTAGTGATGTCACCTTCCTCATTCCCAGTGTTGGTGATTTGTTTCTTCTCTCTTTTTTCCTGATTGGTCTTGCTGCAGGTTTATCAATTTTATTGATCTTGAGCCAGCCTTTGCTCTTATTAATTTTTCTCTGTTTTTTTCTGTTTTTCATTTCATTGATATCTACTCTGATCTTTACTATTTTCTTCCTCTCACTTTGAGTTTAATTTGCTCTTCTTTTTTTGTTTACTTATTATGTCCTTGCTTGGAAATCCCCCACTTGTGAGGTTTAGCTTAGAGACTTCTGTCACCTTTAGGATAAATCAGAGTAATATGTATGTAGGCAATACTAGGACACTCTCTCAAAGATTGTCTTCTTTACCTTTGAGGTAGGTTTTATATATCTCGTAGTTTAAAGGTCATGAAATGAAGTATAAAAAAAAAACAGTGGGTCATTAAGCTACCTGATACTGTTTTCCTTCTTACATGTACAGTTGCTGTTCAAAATCCTTGATTTTTTTAGCACTTATAATTGAAATATGCTCTTTGAATCTAGGTGATATTGCAGCTTTCTGTACAGACTTTGTTTCTGGTTTGTACTGGGAATACTGTAGTCCATCCTTGTTTTTTATTTCAAATAAAAGTGTTCTCTGATTTCTCTAAATTTGTCTTTGAAAATAAGATTTTATCATTTCTTTGAGCCTATTCACTAGGTATCATCCAATTATAAAACCGGTTTTGTTTTCTGTGTTGCAGATGGGGATATAGAAATGGATACTTTTTATTTTTGTTAGCTATATTTTATCTATTGTCATAGTTTTCATATTTTAATAAGCTTTCAGTGCATCTTTAGTCCTTTGGGTGAATTACTGGTAACTTCACTTTTGGTAGACACTTAATTATTATGAATGAAATGATATTTTACTTTATGAATCATCTTGTTCAACTTGCTAAAATCTTAAAATGCTAATTTTGAGATACACATTTTTTTAAATTTTATTTTGTTAAGAGAGTGAGGGAGAGAGACACGGAAGGAGGGGCAAAGGGAGAGAGAGAATCTTAAGTGGGTTCCATGCCCGGTGCAGAGCCCATTGTGGGGCTTGATCTCACAACGCTGAGATCATGACCGAGCTGAAATCAAGAGTCAGACCCTCAACCTACTGAGCCACCTGTGCACCCCAAGATGAACATTTTGGAATATATTTCCTAAAAAAAAAAAGTACAAAATACTGTTAGATCAACAGTACCGCTGCTGCCTCTTGAATCTTGATTTTTCTTCCTTTTACCAGTTTGGTGTCTTTACATATTAGGTTGATCCATATGAAGTTGCCAGCCTTCAACCATTTTTGACCTGGAAAAACAGCAATTTCTTATTATTCAACTTGTTATATGTGCCAGTAGACTACGTATAATTGCTTTGCATGTTTTTGTACCATAGTGTTCTACCTCACATATGATTCTGCAGCTTATTTTTCTACTCAGCTAAGTGGCTTGGTGATTTTTTTTTTTTTTTTTTGATGGAAATCAAAACAAATTTCTACCACTGCTTTTTAAATGCTGCATAATTTTCCAGTTTGGATTTACCATGGTTTTAGTAACTCCCTAGTGATGACTATGTAGGTTGCTTACAGTTTCCCCTTGTAGTCTTTAGACTTATTATGACTGTAAATTGCTTTTATGGTTGATTCTATAATAGTAGTACTGGCCATTAAAACTGCTTTTAAACTTACTTGCAATGAAAAATATTATTTCTGTAATATATTCCTTCTTTTTAGTTATTCTTTCAGTCATTCCTCAAGAACAACAATACTATTACTTTTTATTTTGAACTCAACCTATTATGTTTCATGTCTGTCCTTCCAGGCTAGATTGTAAGGGAAGAGGATCGTATTTTAAAATTTTGGCATTGGTCTCCCTGTTCTCTTTTTTAGCAACTAATTTAGAGCTTTTTTCATGATAATCATTCTGGAAATAATTATTAACAAGCCAGTAGGTACTTAGTTGATTGGTAAAATTTAGCCATGTCCAGAAATGAATATCTGTGGTTGGTAATCTTTTGGCTAAGACTGAAATTTTGATAAGTTATTCAAAATAATATTTTAAAGCAGTGCTGTCCAACAGAAATATATGTATATCACATATGCAATTTAAAACTTTATAGTAGCTACATTAAAAAAGAAAAGAACAGGTGTAATTTAACTTTATACCTTTTGACCCGACATATCCAAAATACTACTATTTCAACATGTAGTGTATAAAATAGGCAAAATTATTTATGAGCTATGTTTATGTTCTTTTTTGTTTGATACTTAAGTCTTTAAGACCTCGTAGGTATTTTATACTTACAGCACATCTCAGTTTTGACTAGCCAGATTGCAGGTTTTAGAGTCTCTAAAACAGAGTGATACATATCTATGTGAGTATATGTATGTATAGATACATAGGATATACACATACACAAATATAATACAGTTTCTTTTGTTTCCTCATTAAAATTTCTGACTAATTAAGTCTTACTAAAGATAGTTTATATTTTCTCACTGCTCCTGATCTATGGGACTTGTAGTTCTAAAGAGACCATTAGGTAATAAAGTGTCAGGACTTACACCTTTATGGTATTATCTTGGTAATAATAATAATAATCTAATTTGGAATTGTTATTCTGGGCCTTGGCAAAAATTGTATTTTGAATATGAATCTTCTCACGCTTTTCATTTAAGTGTGCTACAGGTTTAAAGTATGACTGTGCACTCTGTATTTTGCTTTTTATAGGTGTCTGCTGCAGATATTTCATCGAATAAGGATGAAGAAGAAAACTCCATGCACAACACAGTGGTGCTGTTTTCTAGTAGTGACAAGTTCACCTTGCACCAGGTTTGAGCTCAGTTATGGTCTTCCACTCTTGAGTTCCTCTTTCCCCCTTTCTGCTTTATCCTGTATGCACTGAAGTCATTTACTATTTAGCTTTAGAGCTATAATAGCTAAGAAGGTAATTTAAAAAATAAAACTAGTACATTCTTAGCTGAGTCTCCAACCTAAATTATTATGTTCATGTGTTTTTAATTTCAGGATATGTGTGTAGTTTGTGGCAGTTTTGGCCAAGGAGCAGAGGGAAGATTACTTGCCTGTTCTCAGTGTGGTCAGTGTTACCATCCATATTGTGTCAGTATTAAGGTAAATATACTTGAATTTAAATCAGTTAAAACTATATTGAAATTTGATATGAGTAGTATCATGCTGTTTCCATTTCTTATAATTAGTTATTGTTTGTTAGTATCATTAGACATACGTGACAGTATTTAAGTATGTAATATTTAAATACTGCCTTTCAATGTTACCTGAAAAAATTAACTCCTATAAATCTGTGGTCTTAAATTGTAGTGGTTATCCTGCTGTCTCAAAAAACTAAAAATAAAAATGCATGTCTTTAAAAGATACTTTATACTTTTATTTGCTAAGGCATGAAGTTTAATTGATCCATTCTGTCTACTGATAATAAAAAGTTGACACCAACCACGGAACTTAATAAAAATCCATTCATTCACCTGGTCTCTTCCCCATGTTCATTCTTCTCAACTCTCACCTGTATATGAAGGACATTTTCTGTTAGGCTTCTTGGATCAGTGGGTTGGTGTTTTTAAATCAGTTTTGGAGCAATTTTGGCCATTTCTTCATATTTCTTTTTCTGTTCCCCACACCCTCCTTCTGAAATTTTAGTTGTATGTGTACAAAATTGTATGATATTGTCCCCAGATTGCTCTCACTTTGATTTTTCTGCAGTTGCTTTTCTTCCTGCTACTTTAGTTTGTATAGTTTCTGTTACATTCCCCAAATTCACTTAAAAAAAAAAAAAAGCTTTATTTATTTATTTGAGAGAAAGAGAGTGACCATGCTCGAGCATGAGCAGGAAGGGCAGATGGAGAGGGAGAAAGAATCTCAAGCTGACTGTGCCCTGAGCGTGGAGCCTGATGTGGGGCTAGATCAGTATCAAGACCGTGAGATCATTCCCCAAACTCACCATTTATTTATTTATTTATTTATTTATTTATTTATTTATTTATTTATTTATGTTAATCACCATAAATTACATCATTAGTTTTTGATGTAGTGTTCCATGATTCATTGTTTGCATTCCAAACTCACTTTTATTATGCAGTGTCTAATCTATTTTTAAACCCATCCAGTGGATTTTTCAGAGATGATTGTATTTTTTAATCACAGTTTTATAGTTTATCTTGTAGTTTAAATTTTTTTCTTCATTGAGATTTTTTTTCTTTCAAGTCCTTGTATTTGTTGTTAATTCTACCATGTCTGACATTTCTCATTATTAGTTTATTATTACTAGTATTAGCTTACTTCCTCCTTACAAGGATGTATATTTTTTTTTTATTTAGTAATCTTTGATTGTGGCAGTTGTACATTTTGGTATTGTTGGCAGTTTGGATTTTGTTCCTTTAAAAAGTATGGAGTTTTTGCAGGCAGTTATTGTAGACATTTGAAGCTTCTCTAGGCTTTCTGGGGTAGGTCTAGAGAACCTTCACTTTGAGGTGGCTGTTCTCAGACTTTTTGGTCTTAGAACCATTAACAGTCTAAAATTATTAAGGACCCCATAGAGTTTGTGTTTATGAGAATAATAACTTGAATATTTACCATTTTATTAAATTAACTGGGAATATTTTAAAACCTAAATATACAAGCATGTTTGTTATGATGTCATGCAATGATGTTTTCTATTTTATATATCATGTAGCCCCTGCAAAACATCACTGTGAGTGGATTAAAGTGAAAAAGGCAAATAACATCTTAACATCATTATGAAAATAGTTTTGACCTCACAGACCCACTAGGGTTTCCTAGACCACACTGTGGTAACTGCTTTTCTAGCTCGAGTTTAATCTGAGACATGAGGTGTGGCCTTTATGACCTCTCTATTGAATTCTCCCCATATCCTTCCCGCACTAGCTCCCCATGACCCCCCTCGCTAGTATCTCTTTACTTTGACTGGTTGAGATTCAAATGTCTTCAGCATTGTGGGAGCTGTTAGTTGTTCAACTTAGAAATCCCCAGTAGCTGTTCTTGTCCCAGTTGTGTCCTTGTTTGGCCTCCTATACATGCAGCTTGGTGTTTGGCCAAACACTTGAGGGAAATTCTGTGTAGGTTTCTAGAGCTCTTTCTCTTTATTGCTCCTTCCTTTCCAGGACTCTGTCCTGCCAGTTGCAACTGCTTCAGCCTCCCAGAACTCACTCCATCATGTGTCCTAAACTCAGTGAGCCCATTGTACTCTGCTGGAGTTCTCCCTCTCTGGGCAGCATTCCGGAAACTGTCTACAGCAGGATGTTGTAGGACTCACCTCACTTGTTCTCTCTTCTCAGAAACCACAGTCCTGTACTGCCTTTTGTTCAGTATCTGAAACAAGTGTTTCATACATTTTGCCCTGTTTGTTAGTATTTTGTGGTGGGAGAAAGGTCTCATCCCAGGTACTCCATCGTAGTTGAAGCAGATAATCTCACAGACTATTAAGCACATCTATCAGAACTTTAGACCTGGTGCCATGAATGAAACCCTGGATAATTCCTTTCTTGAAAGAGCTTTTGAAAATAAAGACTAAACCAGTTCAGTGGGAGGAAAAAAAAAAAAGTTGATGTTAGCGTTCCACAAACTCTGCCAGGAGCTGGGAGGGCCTTTCCATGGCTGGGGGAGGGGGGCGCTGTCCAGACGGGGCAGTGCTCCAGAGAGCTCAGAGAATGGGACACAAGCATGGCGGCAGCCCAGGGTTGGGAGGGAGGAGGTCTGGACTGACTGACTTGAGGGGTTTGAATGGTGGTGGGCATAGTAACCAGACTGAGGTGTGTTGAAGAGTGAATATTGCTGAGTAACTTGAGAATTTGGCCGTAAAGGGCCACAGGGTAGGTGTCTATGAAATAGGAAAACTTAGTAGGAATGAAGATACATGATGGCATGGATCTGTCTCCTACTTTATCTTCATCTTACTGTTCCTCTCAGTCAGAGATCGGTCAGTCGCACCACACAGGCCAAATATGGCGTACTACCTGTTTTTATAAATGAAATTTTATTGAAACATAGCCGTGTTCTTATGTTGACGTAGTCTGTTGTGGGCTTCACACCATAGTGGTTACACGTGTGTAGTTCAGGGCCCATGTGCCCCACAAAGCTCAGAGTATTTACTATCTGACCCTTTATAAAAATAAGTTTGCTGGTTACTGCTCTAAGTCACCCTGCTCCTTCTGTCCTAAGCTCTTTCCTCCATTTCGGTAAATAACATATAACTTGATAATCTGTGACTAATTTAAAAGAATCAGTAGGCTAATCAAAGTAATAAATATACATACTTACAAATCAAATAGCTTTAAAAGGCTTATGATGATTGGCCAGCCTCTGTCCTACTCTGCCTCCATGTTTCAGTCTTGTCCCCCAGGCAGCCACTACTGATCCTTGCAGGTCCTTCTTAGAGTTACCTTGAAAGCTCTAAATAATACGCTGCTGCTTCTGCTGTGTCTGTGTTCGATTTTCTTGACTTTCTGCTATGAATAAATAAATGCCGATTTAGGTCTTAAAAATATACCCCCTTCATTCTCCAGCATCCTCCCAATGTAGTTGTTTTACTACATTTAGTTAATAAACAGTGTTGGTTATGACTCAGTACGTGTTCACTGGAGACCTAAATAGTTTACTATGGCTTTGTCTTGGAATTTTTAGTAGCAAAAAGAAAAAAATCATTCATGATTCTTCATTAGTTTTTGTTGTTGTTTATTTTTACCTACTATAGAAGCATGATCATATTAAATTATTTTGGCAAGTAACTTTTTCTGGAAAAAGTCCTACCACCTCCTGACACTCCCATTTTCTCTCTCCCCATCTGTGCTGGTAGCTTCTAGGTCTGTTACTCAGCTCTCATTCTTCAACTTCCCTGGGCTGAGGTCCTTTGTTGGGTTCATTGTTTCCTGCATCGCATGTCTTCCTTGTTCTTGGTATCGCCCTTGTTTTATTCCTCATGTCTCAAACTTCATTAGAAGAGTTATTTGGGAGCTGAAGTTTGAGTCCTTGTATCCCAAAAAGGTATTCTGCTTTCACACTTAATTTGCTTGTTTACTTGGTTAAGATTTGTATCTTGAAAAGTGTATTCCTGTAGAATTGGAAACTATTATCCTATTTTAGTATCCAGAGTTGGAAAGTTTGATGCCATTTTGATAGTTGTTCTTTAGTTAGCTCTTTTTTTTTTGACTTTCTTATTCCTCATGATCTCAATTTTTATTCTGTGTTTTTAACTGCTTGCTATTTCATTATAACACAACTACTTTGTTGTCCTATCTTATAGATTCTAGTTTTTTGAGAGTTTTCTTTTGGTTCCAAATTCATAATTGTACATGGTGTGGCTGCTTTGAGGAGTTTATCAGAAGTATAGAGATTCTCAAACTTTCCTGCTAACTTAGACCCTGTGGCAGAGGAGAATCAACAGAGGGGTGATGAAATTCAGAAGTCCCAGCTTCATGGCCTAAAATCCTCCAAGATTGTGAAGTGTCCTTGGGATGTATTTTCTTGGGAATTCATGTTTTACTGTAATTTTTTTAGGTTTTTAAATATTGATTTTAATATACAGATCCTTTTGCAATGTACACAAGTTTCAAAAGTATGAATTCGTGAAACATCACAGATGGAAACTAGGCCAATACATTTTCAGAACTTGTATTAACGGGAAAGGGGCGGTATACTCGATTTCTTCAAAATCTAGTCATCACATCTGTAAGTGGACATGAAGTCCAGAGGACGAGGTAGTTAACGTGGTCTGACAAGGGGCATTAAAGTGTGTACTGCTTTCTGTTATTCTGTCCAGCCGGGGAACTAGTGACAGTACGTGCTCGCAAGCCAGGGTGGGACCACGGTTGGTCCTCAGTGTAACGTGTTGCTTGCTTGCCTTTCCTCTGCTTTCTGGTACGTAAGCCCCACCTACTCGTTTATATGGCATATGTGATCATGCAAAATGAGGAGTGGGTCAGTGTGAATCACTTGGATCGGTGGTTTCTTTTACAGATCACTAAAGTCGTTCTCAGCAAAGGTTGGAGGTGCCTGGAGTGCACCGTGTGTGAGGCCTGTGGGAAGGCGAGTGACCCCGGAAGACTCCTGCTCTGTGATGACTGTGACATAAGCTACCACACCTACTGCCTCGCGCCTCCTCTGCAGACCGTGCCCAAGGGGGGCTGGAAGTGCAAATGGTACTCCAGGACTTCCCCCCTCCTCAGCCTCTCAGGCGCACAGTGTTCCCACAGTTGTTCTTAAACACTAGCCACAGCCACTTCATTGCACAATAACCTGTTGAGCGGGAGAGTATCATGCCACTACCCAGAAGAATGTTCAGATACGCACCAAATAATTTCCCCCCGTTCTGTTCTCCTGTAGCTCCTTGAATGCTAGTAACTACATAAACCACATAAATAAAACGGCGTCTTGTTGGGGGGGTGTTGGATTTCAGGTGTGTTTGGTGCAGACACTGTGGAGCGACATCTGCAGGTCTGCGATGCGAATGGCAGAACAATTACACACAGTGTGCTCCCTGTGCAAGCTTGTCTTCCTGCCCAGTCTGCTATCGGAACTATCGAGAAGAAGACCTTATTCTGCAGTGTAGACAGTGTGATAGGTATTGTGCTACTTTTTAAATTCTTTTATCTCTTGCAAGCTTTTCTCTTTGAAATATAGCAAAAGGAAATTGGAAAATAACTTCCTTCCATCTCAAATTTAAGAAACAAGACTTTTTGCTTTCCAGATTTTCTGTCAGTTAGAAACTTACACAGGTTTCCTGTTTTATATCCACAATTCCAGACAAAGATTTTTTACTTGGGGCTTTTAAGGGTTTATGAATCCCTTGAAATTAGATGCAGAATTATTGCCTGCATATATGCACTTTTCTGTGCAGTGTTTTTGAATCTTTCATTAGATTCTACAAATGATCTCACACATTTTATTTTCCTTAAACTATTTTTTCTTAAAGCTCTAGCTACTCAATGTCTAGATACTGTACATGAGCTCCCACCCTCTTTCAGTAGTATGTGAGCAGCTTCAAAATCAAGAATGTTTTCTTTGGTTTCAGTGGTATATTATTGTGCTCTGTTAATAGTTAGCAATGTACGTGTAACATTAGCAATGGTATTATTTCATCAGTAATACAGGATTCTCAGGACTCTGCCTGTCAATTCTTTGTTCAAAGGCAAGATAACTCCTTTTATTCCCAGTTAACATTCAGCCTCAAATACATTAGCTCTATCAGCTCCACAGTAGATGCACATCACATGGAGCACATACGTGCTAAACCGTTCACAGACTTCTGAATTCCTTCATACTTGCCCCAACTAGCCTCCTTGCTGTCTCTGATATTTTCACTGTATTATCTTAAAACAGTTATCCTATCCTCCATGTGCTTTTGCTTCCTTCCTAGTACTTGATCTCATTCCTTTTTCTTTGCTTATTCTCGGCTCTGATAGTTTTTGTGGGTCAGTAGGCATGGTTAGGAGAAAGAGCAACATGGGCAACATAGGCACGTCCGAACCTTAGGGGCTTTCAGTGTGGCAACTGTCAACTCCTGCGGTTTTGTTTTAATGTACAAAATATGGTCTTTTTAGATGGATGCATGCAGTTTGTCAAAACTTAAATACTGAAGAGGAAGTGGAAAATGTAGCAGACATTGGTTTTGATTGTAGCATGTGCAGACCCTATATGCCTACATCAAATGGTAAGAAAAGACTGTCAACAGTGGGTCTGTGCTCCTATAACTCCCTTATGCCGTGCTGTCCATGCCCAGTGAGTGGGCTTGCCTCTTTTTTTCTTTTTGTGAAACAGTTATTTGGACAAGTATTTTGTGAAAAATAAGTTATTTTAGTTATATATAAATTAACTCTTTTTATCCCAACTTTAATATGTTAAAACCATTGGCTTACATAAAGAAAATAAATTAAGCATGTATTATAGATATACAATGTAATTTTCCCTTCATGACTCATCATCTTGTAGTTATTAGGAATGTGTAGAAATCCAGTGTGCTGGTTCTTATCTTGGCCATTTCTGCCTCCATGATGTGTGTTTCTTCCACTACTTCTCGGTGTTTTTAAAGGCAGCCTTTAACTCTATTTAGTGTTTTAAGTATTTACTTTCATAAAATGGGTACAGAAATAGAAAATTTAATTATATGTAAATCCTTAAATATTCCTTTTCTAAAAAAAATTACACAATTTTTTTTTTCTTTTCTATTTCAGTGCCTTCCTCAGACTGCTGTGAATCTTCCCTTGTAGCACAGATTGTCACAAAAGTGAAAGAGCTAGGTAAAACCTGAAGCACTTTACTTGACTGTCCTTTACAGAGAGCATGTAAATGCAGAATTATTTATACACCCGACCTGTCACATGTTCCACAAAACCCGCCTTTGTCATATGAGTGTTCAGCCCGAGTTCCCTAATGTTGTAAATCATATCTGTGATTGACACGTATAATGTTCGTCTTTTTTTTTTTTTTTTTTAATGTTTTATTTATTTATTCATGAGAGAGAGAGAGAGGCAGAGGCAGAGGGAGAAGCAGGCTCCCCACCTAGCAGGGAGCCCGATGCGGGACTTGATCCAGGACCCCGGGATCATGACCTGAGCCGAAGGCAGACGCTTAACCATCTGAGCCACCCAGGCGCCCTAATGTTCGTCTTATCCAGCTTTCGTGTGACACTATTCCTATCAATCTCAGCAAAATAGCAGTGAAGTAACCACTCAAAATAATTGTTGACTCCATGCTTGCTTTGGTTTTATTGATATATTACTGTGCTTAGTAATCACTTAGCAGAAAATAAGGCTGGGTTAGCAGACAGTGATTTTCCTTTTTTATTTTTATTTTTTAAATAATTAACTCAATTTCTTACTGTTTTTTTCTGTAATGGATCAGCTAGAGTGGTGATTAATAGGATACTTTTATTAAATTATCGTTCTTTTGTCTAATTCTATTTGATATCATTGGATAAAAAAACATTTGGATAGTACAGAAATTGTCCTAGTGGATAGCAGTTTTGTACATTTAAAAATTTGCAGGATTTCTGCTTATTCATCACCTCTCCCCGTCACTGATTATATTGATACTTGGCTCTCCAAATGGGCTTCAGTAGTATTCTTGTTTCTCTTATATAAATTGATCCTCACCTTTTAGTCTGAGAAGATGCTCTGGGAAAAGGCTCATAGTCGAGTAGCTGAAGCATTGCTTTTAGTTTCAGTGCTCTCTTTCTAAATCCTTAATTTGTTAGGTGAGAAAAAAATGCCAGGTAGACCTTTGTAACCTTTCTGCTTATAATCCAAGGAAGTTCGACCAGTTTTCTTAGTTTCAGTTGAGTACTGTTAATTATTTGTGCATTTCACAATCGCTTTATAGTCACATTCCCTTCACATGGTATTTTGGAACACCAGTCAACTTATCAATTCAAATTAAGGTGAGAATTTTAATGTGTATCCTTGGGATATTGTAATTTTAGATCCACCCAAGACGTACACCCAGGATGGTGTGTGTTTGACTGAATCAGGGATGACTCAGTTACAGAGCCTCACAGTTACAGTTCCACGAAGAAAACGGTCAAAACCAAAGTTGAAGTTGAAGATTATAAATCAGAATAGCGTGGCTGTCCTTCAGACCCCTCCAGACATCCAATCAGAGCATTCAAGGGATGGAGAAATGGATGATAGTCGAGGTAATACTGATTTATTTTCCATTCAATACGTTCACAAGAATTAAATCATATAAAATAGCTTTTAGAATACTTACATGTTTTATCTCAGGGTAAGTTCTACTGACTTAGGTAACCCTTGATATGACCCTTGGCCTTTCTAAGTGAGTTGTCTCCTTGGACTTTTTAGATTCTCTTCCTTCACATATTCTCTAGAACAGGCTTATTTACATTATAGAAATCTCCAGGAATACCATATCTTTGAGGATCACAGATAGGAAAGTTCAGAGGGCTGGACTCGAGGTTGCTAGGTGGCAGCATGAACTTCAGATGCTGTGAGCTCAAATGCCATGGCTCAGTTGAAGTAGAGCTTGATCCATGCAATCCTACATGGAAAAACCATTATTAATGTTCAAGTGCAAATTTATAGTCATAGGTGTTTATCATAAACTTAACTTTTTATAACTATTTTCTTGATCACAGTAGATATTAAGGATTTTCTAGCTGAGTCCTTGAGATGACAAAATAATTTTAGTAGTATTAAATTCAACGAGTTATAATTTTGCTTATCTCTGAAGAAGATTACCACAGTGACTTGTGTTTCTTTTAGGTTGGCTGGTTCTTTTCAGTTGACTCAGAAACAAAGTAAAAAATACTTTTGTTCCATCACATTATCCAACAGTATTGAATCCTACTCTGTGCTGGATGTTGGAAGTAATGTCAATGAACAAAGCAGATGAAATTCTCTGCTCATGGAACTTATTTTTAGTGTTAGAAAAGATTACTTAAAAAAAACATGTAATAAATGAGTTGATTATAATGTGTTTGGCAAGTGCTGTAGAAAAACTAGCATTGGAGTAAGAGGAATTGGCAGTGCTTATGGTGGTGTGAGGCATCAAGTGAACTGGAAACAGTATGTGAGCACAGACGTGAAAGAGGTGAGTGAGTGAGCCTTGGATTATCTGAGGGAAGAGCATCCCAGACAGCAAGAAGTGCACAGGCTGTGGGCAGGAGTGTGCCTAGCTAGCATGTTTGAGGAACGTCATGAAGACCAGTGTGTCCAGCAGTGGACAGAGGTGACAGCAAGAGATGCCGAGATCAGAGGTATAAGGAGAGAGAAGGCATGACTCAATAGGTAACACAGAACCATAAGGCTATGCTTAAGGAATTTACATTTCCTGTGGATGGACTAGGAGGTAATTGGAGGTTTCTGAGTGAATAGTGGCTTAGTCTTACTCATTTTTAAAAGGCACACTCGGCTGTAATGTGCCTAGACTACTGAGCCCAGGAGTTGTGGCGCGTGGATCAGATAGGGGGCTGTTGGAGGAGGCAGGTGAGAGGTCATTCTGGCTGAGAGTGGATGTCTTTTACCAGTTAGTCCTCACATTTCCTTCACAGTGGTGTGTTTTTGGGTCTGTGTGGTTGGGAGAAAAACTTTCTGATGCTTATGTATAACTGATGTTCAAATACTGTTAAACAGGGAGTTTGATTTTAAAGTTTTGGTAATTTGTGGCTTGTGAAGAAATAGTCTATATCTGGGAGGAATTGATCAGATTACCATCAACCAGAGCACAGTGAAGAATTCTAGTTTCTATGGACAGTAGATGTCTGAAAAATGATTCCATATTTACCCAGATCTGGGAAATGCTGCATTTCACAAAATTTGGAACATTTCTTGACAGTACACATTGATTCCCAAAGTATGAGATTATAGAACCTTTTAAAAACTTGGCAAAACAACAACAAAAAGGCCTGAGAAGGATTTCCCTTTGACTACTGTTTTGTACCACGATTTCGATGGATGTTTCTTCAACTGGGCAGTTTCCAGATGGAGGCAGTCTGAAGGTACATCCCCATAAAAATAACAAGTAACGTCACACGTGATATTATATGTAAATACATAGTGGATTCCACAGGAGTCTATAAAGGCCAAATGAACTTGGGATGTTCCTGAAATATTCTAACAGTGCCCCTTTGTTGTTGCTTTTGCTAACTGTTGACTCTTCTGATAAATGTTTCTTCAGGAAAATAAGTTAAAAACAGTCACCTTAGCATATCAGAAACAAATTCTTTGTGCAACAGAAGCAGGCTTTTTTCTAACTCACTTACTATGATCTGGGATCTGGAAACCTTGTTAGTACAAAAAAAAAAAAAATCCCAAATCTAAAGCAAACAGAAACACTGTGTGTGTCTCAAGAGTGGGAACACCGTGCCTCCCCACTCTAGGTGGCTCCCTCAGCGTGGACCCTCCCAGTGTGAGGGGGACACCTGGAGATGTGGGCTTAGGGTTGCCTTCAGGCTCTAGCAGGCAAGGGGGGAGGGTAGGTAGCATGGAGCCAGGAATGGTATTTAGTGGGAGGAGAAGAGAGGAAGCAGCCAGGTAGGTAGGTTATTACTGCCTGTGACGTTAACACTAATTCTCTCAAATTCTTAAATTTGATTTGTGGACGAGTAATACATTCACATGGTGTAAAACTAAAAAAGAATACGGGTAAGTAGTGAAAAGTGTCACTCTCTCCCCTGTCCTCAATATTGGGTAGAGAGGTTTTGGTAACTAGGTGATAATCACAGCTATAGTTGGACTTCAGGAGAGGGTTCTAGGCTAGAGAGAGAGACAGCCTTAGGGTCCTGAACCTGAATATGTAATTGAAGGTAAGGGAATGACTTGTTAACTGCAAAATGATTTATAATTGTCTTTCTGAGCATTCTGTGTGTGTTTCCCCTTCCCTGATGCTGATCTTTCATTTCCTGAGAACAGTGCATTAAGCAGCATGAGTTCTACAACCATCTGGGGCCTTTTCCATCTTTTTCTATATTTTCCCCACCTACTGGGATGCACAGTTAGAATGGCTCAGTGGCCACTTTGACTTGCATTTCCTATTACACAGGAATTCTATATTTGATAGATTTTTCTGATTTTATCTGTACATTTACTTTTTTTTTTTTTTTTCCCCAGAAGGAGAACTTCTGGATTGTGATGGGAAATCAGAATCTAGTCCTGAACGGGAAGCTGTGGATGATGAAACTAAGGGAGTAGAAGGAACAGAAGGTGTAAAAAAGAGAAAAAGGAAACCGTACAGACCAGGTATAGTCCTGAGCTAGACATTTTAATATATTCAAAACTTAGTTAATTTAAGAAAAATATAATATTGGGCGCCTGGGTGGCTCAGTTGGTTGGGCGACTGCCTTCATGATCCTGGAGTCCCAGGATCGAGTCCCGCATCGGGCTCCCTGCTCAGCAGGGAGCAGGAGTCTGCTTCTCCCTCTGACCCTCCCCCCTTTCATGTGCTCTCTCTCTCTCTCTCTCTTATTCTCTCTCTCAAATAAATAAAATCTTTAAAAAATATATATATATAATATTGAGGGCTTCAATTTTAATTAAATACTCAAGATGAAATGTAGCTCCTTAACAACTCTCTAAACTAAAACTTGAATGTAGAAATTGAAAGACTGAACTATTTCAATATGCTTTTAAGGTGGAAATTCCTTAGGTTGAGTATGTGAATACTTCACAATAAATCATTATTTTAATGCCTTATTCCAAATGCTGTCCATTATATTAAATGCTTTACTACATTGGCTATTATTTGTACTTGGACTTTTAAAGCCACTTATTTATTTTTCCCTTGATGTGTACTTCTGTAATTCTTTTAATTTTCAACATCCGTTCTTAATATTCTCTGTTTTTGAAACTTAATTCTGTGTTTGTGCAGGAGCCAGTAAGTGTACAATTAGGTAAACAGGGTTCTTGTGCCTCCTAAAATACATAGTTCAGTTAATATATGACTGATAAAATTCTCTCTTATTTCCCCACTGCCTCAGAGGCAGAGGAAGAAGCTGTCTTGTTTGTCAAATTTTATTTGCCTTACTAGAAAAAATTACTGAACTGGTCACAATGCAGAATGTGTAGGCTTTCTTTAGGCAGTTTATTAATGTCTATTTACCAGTCAATGAGACATTAGATGGAATCAGTTCGGTCTTTATCCTTCTGACTGCTTATATTTTATTGATAAGAGTGTCCTAAATATCTTTTGATGTGCATGGAAAAACTTTCTCACTGTTGTTTGTATTCTGCAAGACCTTAAAGGTAACCTTCCATAAGACGGGCCATATCTGTAACATGGACCTAGATTAGCTTCGTCCAAGTCACTGTATGAAAATCATTTCATCTCTTCCTAATTAGGAGGCTTACAACTACACAAACTTTTTTAGACTGCAAACTCCTTCTAGGAGCTTATATTTATTGTGTTTTTTTTCCTCTCTGTTTCTGCCTCCTTTGGAAGTCATCCTTGTGACTGAGGGACCCATTAGGTCGGAAAGTGTATTAGATGGCTGTATCCTGTGACGAAAACTGTTAGTGTTTGACTAAGTATATGTATGAGGAGGTGAGGTGCTAGACGCTATCCCTGTTATTATAACAGTGAGGGAACTGAAGCACTAAAAAGTTAGATAACTTGCCCAGAGTCAGGTAGTAACTAGAATTTCCCAGAGTCAGGTAGTAACTAGAAGTAACTAGAACCAGATTCTGTGCTTTTGACTACAGAGCTGTTTGTGTCTCATGTCCAAGAGCCTTAACTAGACATGTTACCCCTGAAGTCATAATGATTTTGTTTGGATCATTTAGTTTCATTTATCTCTTGTGTATCTATTCTCCCACAGCTAATGTACAAGTAATTTGAATGATAATATGAGTTACTTAATATTTGTTAAACAAGTACAATTTACTCTACTATTTACTTTGACACTGTTGAGAAGAGGAAATGCATGCATTCTTTCTCTACTATAATAATGTATTTTTATACCTGTTTGGTTCGTGATAAGGTAACAGTCAGTAGCTTTGACGTCTTTTAATTTGCTTATTTCCAAACCCTATTGATTTAAATTAGCCCATATTGAATTTGGGAAATGCCTCCAAGCAATTTCACCCTACTTTGAAAATACAAGGAGAAATCAATTATTTACAAAGTTACCCAATTTCTTTTTTGGATAGGTATTGGTGGATTTATGGTACGGCAAAGAAGTCGAACTGGTCAAGGAAAAACAAAAAGATCTGTCATCAGAAAAGATTCCTCAGGCTCTATTTCTGAGCAGTTACCTAACAGAGATGATGGTATGGTACTGATTTTGTTGGATTTAACCCCCTTTTCTTGCTATCCCTATTGAAAAGAACCATCCTAAATAATGCTGCAGTCACAACCTTATTGCTTCTTATTGATCAAAGGATGTGAGTGCCTGTAGAGTTCATACCTATAATACAGAAATTAGGTTTGATAAGGAAAAGGTTTAAGTCCAGTAAAGTATATTCCTCTGAGATTTTTTTTTTTAACAACTTTTTGTTTTTCTTAAGTTAAATACAAACAGTGTAGGGACTGGATCACTTAGTTATACTAGGTGCTTCCCATTCATCTCACAAAAGGCATTTCTTTGCCTGTCTTAGCTCCTTGGTATAAAATTGGAGACTTTAGACTATTTTGTTGAAAGTCACAGGCTACTCCAACAATTTTTAACAAAGTTGTATAATATTTTAGAAATATGTCTTCCAATTAATATTCTGTCATCTTCACATAGATCTTCAAAGAAAGCTAAATCATTGCTTAAGTCATAGCTTGAGAATTGGTTCTAATGAACACATTGTGTGGGTATGGTCACAATCTGTATACTTTACGTATTTTAAACGCTTTCTGTAGGATGTGAAGGAAAGAGATGTTTTCAGCATGTGCTCTGATTAGAGTTCTTCCATTATTATGGGGTGGGGTTTTGACCTGTGAATTAATGAAAATTACAAATTGTGTTTTTGAAAGGAAGCACCAGATGGTTTTAAAGGAATTTCTAATATGATTTATTATGGCTGTAAGAAGCCCAAAGAAATGTGACCCGTTCAATGAGACTGGTTTTGTGTTTTCCATCTTTCTCTGTTGTCCTCTAATTTTAGTTCTGTTAGGTCAGTATTTTACCCTTCATCTGTGGCATCTGGAGTCATCTGTTGAGTGTTTATTGTATTATGCATTGTTTCCTTTTCTGAGTTGCCTTTTTAGTATTTTAACACTTTCTAGTTTCTCCTTACAGCTCACTCCCCCTCGTCTCAGCGCTCTGTTACTTCTGTGTGTCTAAGTGATGCACAGTATGAAGTATTAACACCTTTGCACATGTGATTCTCTTGTGTGTCTCTCCTGGCCCCTTCTCCTAGTGACTCATTTCATTGTATTTATTGTCTGAGATACATACATACACATAATATATTAAATTTTTTTTTTTTAAACCATGAGCTCATATTCTGTAGAACATTCTCTGAACTTTTTTGAGGACTGAACTGTAGGTGGCTTCTTTCAGAGAATATCTGCATCTGTTAACGCCAGGAACATGAGGAGCTGCTACCCCAGAACTTCTTTAGCTTAAAGGATTTAGCTTAAATTCTTGCTAAACTCTTGAAGTTTTTTGGTCCACCTGTGTTATAAATTCAGGTTTCTTACACATTAGGGCTATACTGAGTTTATGAACTCTCAGGGGAGATTTTCACTTTTTGCCTTTCTACCCAGCTCCAAATTCCATGACAAGATGACAAACAGTTTTCTTTGCTGTTGGTGGGGGGGGGGGGGAGGGGGAGGTGAGTGATGTATGGGGGAGGTGGGGGTTGGGAGGGTGTATTTCTTGTTAAACCAGCTCCGAGCATGGAATCCTTCAGGATCTCACCTTTATAGGAGGCACCTCTGGTTAATCTCTCTGCCTTGAGGGGAGAGGCTTTAAACTTTGTCTTCTAGTCCCCATTCCTCATGACGCTCTGAAAATTGGAGCTCAAGGTCACTGGATTTTAGCAAAATTTCAGAGAACTTTACTTAGTTTTTTGCTTATTTCTTTCTGTGGTTCCTGTTTTACTTAATTTTTGGTCTTTGAGGATTCTTTATTTTCTGGTAGATTACATTTAAAAAGATTGTTTAAAGAATGTTTATCCACCATTTGTAGTTTTCAGAAGAGTCAGTCCGCTTACATATTCTGGCAACAAAAGTGCCTGCATTGATTTTCAGAAGGGGTGTGCTATTTGCCTTGGGAATATGAGCCTGTCGTTTGATGGCTCACCTATCTGCTTTAAATAGTGTACTTACTTCTTTGCTAATTTCATAGATCAAAATTTTGTTTTCTTTCCATTTCTCTGATTGATTTTAAGATTGGGTATTCATAGCATGTTTATGAGTATATTTGTAGATAGTAATATATGTTTACAATATATATGTACTATAAAAACCTAATTTGCAATAAATCCCTGAACTTGGAATTGCTTAATTGAAGAACACACATTTTTGAAAAGACTTTTGTTGGCTATGCCCGAGGAACTCTCCAAAAGGTTGTTCCTGCTAAATTGCCTTTAGTAATATATATGAGTAGCCATTTCCCCCAGACTCATGAGCATTGTATATTTTCATTATTTTAATTTTTAACACAATGTTGATGTTAAAACAATTTGCTGCTTTGCGAGTAAGGAAATGCTCATTAAGAGACAATAGTAAATGGATATTGATACTAGATAGACATGCAGTGTATTTTTATGATAATTAAAGCTTGCTAGTAAACTTGCTTTGACATCTTTTTGTGAAAAACTTGTTTGTCAAGTCCTGCTGTACACGTTAAATTTACACAGTATTGTATGTCAGTTATATCTCAATAAAACTGGAGAGAAAAAAAGAAAAACCCCTTGTTTGTTTATATGGATCTGATTATATGTTGATAAGCTATAAAGTTACTTTGGGTGGATTTGTCTGAAAATTTTAAATACCACATACTTATAAATGTGATTACTTTTTCAGGCTGGAGTGAGCACTTACCAGATACTCTAGTTGATGAATCTGTTTCTGTTACTGAAAACACTGAAAAAATAAAGAAGAGATACCGAAAACGGAAAAATAAGCTTGAAGAAACTTTCCCTGCCTATTTACAAGTAATGCTTTGCTTTACATTGTATTGTGTAGTTGATTAACAAAAGAAATGTAATGTATTGAGTTTTTGAAAATGGTTTTGTTATTTTTGTTAATGTTTTACTTGTTTTAATTCGTGCTTTTACCTTTCAGAGGCCCACAAAAATTAACATTTACCTTTTTTGTGCCTTGATACTTTTCATAAAGTTCTTTTTTATCCCAGTTTTTCACTTCCAAATATTTCATAAGACATACAAGGACATTTTGAACTGGGGAAAGCTCATTCTTGTAAACCATTTGCACCTGTGTGCTCCCCAAACCCATGTCCCATGGACAGCTCCCTTTGCCAATACAGGTCAGGGTAATTATATTCACTGAATAAAGATCCTTTTTAGCAGCCAAGTTATAGCTTTAATAATTGTTTACCACTTTTAGAGGCCAGTGACCAAAGCTTTAAGTAGAATTGTTTTTGTTTTCTAAAATATACATCAGAAAAACATCCCTCAACATGAAGACATTGTTTACTAGGTATAGGCTGCATGAAAATAGAAATCTTTCTAGCTCATCTGTAAGCATGAAGTCACAGAAGAGTTCCAAACCCCATGATGTTGTACTGGAGAAGACCCGATATTAGAGATAGGACTGGGCTAGTCCTCTCTCTTCAGGTGTGGAAGTGGGTTTGGAGCGGACCATTATGGAGTGTCCATCTGGTCTGTTCCTTCTACAGTATAATGGCCTACAGAGTTACTGCTTTATTGCTTGAATCGTAGTTATTTTTTTTACCCTAATTTTTCCAGTTGGCTCTTACTGGTTTAAAAATACATTTCTGGGGCGCCTGGGTGGCTCAGTCGTTAAGCATCTGCCTTCGGCTCAGGTCATGGTCCCAGGGTCCTGGGATCGAGCCCCGCATCAGGCTCCCTGCTCGGCGGGAAGTGTGCTTCTCCCTCCTCCACTCCCCCTGCTTGTGTTCCCTCCCTTGCTGTCACTCTCTCTCTCTCTCTCTCTCTGTGTCACATAAATAAAAAAAAAATAAAATCTTTAAAAATAAATAAATAAAAATACATTTCCATTTAGCTAACATCCAGCTTCTTCAGTTTTCTCTTTTGATAATTAGAAGTATAAAAATCAAATGCTCATTTGAGTAACAAGTCATCTGTGTTTAATAAAACTTTTAAGTGTAGTTGTATGTAGTAATGTACATGAGTATAAATTTTTATTAGACAGCTAATACCTTAAGGGCAGTGTCCATTTTAGAGTTGAGTCTTTAAGGCTGGAGTCCTGGGTTTGAATACCACTCTGCTACCAGTTAGCGATGTGATCTCATTCTGCTCACCATCTCTGTGCCCCAGAAACGTTGAGAGATTGAACAGGAACTATGTGTGTAAATCACTTAACTTGTGCCATACATGTTGTCTTTCTTTAATAAATGTTTTATTTTCCCTGGGTTCCCTTCAAATACCCACTCAACTGTACCCCCTTTTTAACATTAATAATAGTCATTTTATTGGTCAGGAGATAACCCCCCTTGTTTAGATTATCTTTCATTGCATCCTTTTTGGTTCCTCTCATCCCCTCCCCCTCTCTTTTAATAATCCTTTCTTGGGAATATCTAACATGCTTCTCCACCTCCGCCTCCTCCTATTGAACCTTCTGTAAAGTGCAATATGTATTTAGGAAGCCTTTTTTAGCTGTTTATGAATATATGAAAACTGACCATTTTATACTTTGGAAAAGAGCTTTAAAAGTAGTGGATCTGATTTCCTAATTACCGCTATAATCTTAATCTGTTGAGCTGGATTGTTTCCTCTGGTGTACATCAGTAATACCTAACCTTTCTTTGGGCAGGGGGGTGTGAAGGAAACCTTTGTAATGCTCCTGTTTCTTGGGCATCTTGTGGTAGCCGTTGTATTTTCCCCCACTGATTGATGGAATACATAGTGATGAAAGCCCACAGGAATTCAGTAGCCATTTTCCAGTTTTTCTTTATTAATCTTAACAGTGTCAGGATAAACTATAAATAATTGTATAATCTACCCAATATTTATGTGGTCTCCTAAGGCCTAGTGCTGCTATGTGACCTTAGGAACCCTGGTAGTACATTTAAAATCCCCAGTTTGTTCTGGGAGTCACATTATCAAATCTGAAGCCATGTGGAGCCATTCCTTTATATAAAGTTAATAAAAAGCTATCAAATTAATAAGAATGTTACAGTTTTTTATAAATAGCATTAAAGTCTTCATGAGTCAAAGAAAAAGTGTCTTGCTAATCATGGTCTCAGACTTATACCAAAGGCATGAAATAAATGATCTCTAAAGTTCTAAGATGCTCTGCTATTCAGTATCTTTCCTAATGATAAAACCATCGCTCTTAAGAAGCAGACCATACTTTACCCGGTGCTCTAACTTCGCTGATTTTCAAATTTCTTTTTTGTAGTGAAACAGCTTGTTCATTTAAAAAATGTGAAAATTTCAAATCAAATATATCATACCTCTGTCGGACTTCACATACCTCCTTCCCCATCCCTTTGCAGAAGTTAGCATTGTTCACAGTTCGGTATTTATCTTTTCAGAACTTGTTTTATAATTTATTTTTGCATCGTGAGAGTAGTCTCGGTTTGTTTTTGATGTTTTGTTGGACACTCAACTTGCTTTCTTTTAATACTGTATTTTAAAGCTTTGCTTTGACAGCATAGCTCTAGATCCTTTTAAACAATTGATATGTTTTATAGTTTGGGTATCAGTAATTTGTTTAGTCATAATGCCTTTTGACAGACATTGAAGCTGCTTTCACTTGGTATTATAAAAATATATAAGGTGAACCTTTTCTGTATAGGTATCTTTGGCAAGAGTATATTAAATGTTGAGTTTCTGCAAAATTGTCCTCTGCAAAGGATCCTTTTTCTAGACAGAACCACCATACAGAAAATAGACTAGAACTTCTGCTCTGGTTGTTGGGTTGGGGGTGGGGGGTGGGGTCTCAAGGGCTTCCTTTTGTCCTCCTTATTGATCCTTGAGAAGTTTTGGAGAGATCCTCCAGTTGTAAGCAACTCAGCTTGAAACACTGGTCTCTAGGGTAGAGGAAATATATTGAAATAGAGAAATGTTAATATGAGTAAATGAATAAAAAGCCAAAAGTCTTTAATAGTAGTAAATTTTGTACACGTAGTATGGTTCAAATGACTATAAAAACCCTCTTTCAGATTTATATCATGTTAAGTCTTTAATGTGGTTATGTGAATCAATAGGAGGTTACTAAATCTACCTGAAGTATGTAAATATTAAAGCTGTAGATCAAACCCTTGTGCTATTCTCTGCAAGTAATCTATAAATATTAATAATATTCATGAAGCCTTAGTTTTTCTTATAATACGTATTAAAGTGCCAATAGTATTATAAATTTATCAGTTTTTAAATTTAATTGTTGCCTAATCTGGAATTACTGGATTATTATATTGCAGTTCCTAGAAACACATTTGACATAATTATGTGGTTTTATTTGCATAATTTGTCTCTAGTAAAATGACAAAAAGATCTTTTAAAATAAGGGGAAATCTGTATAAAGCAATTGACAGGTTATTTCTATATTGTTCATATAGTTCTGTATTCAATTTCTGTATTCTTGAATACCAAGATTAGCAAGACACTTTCTTTGACTCATGAAGACTTTAATGCTATTTATAAAAAACTGTAACATTCTTATGTTTTTGTGTTATTTCTGCCTTCTTGTCAGAAATGGCAGAATTACCTGTTAGCATTTTAGAGTTTTATAACTAAATCAATCATTTTCATATGTGCTTATCTTTATCTAGGAAGCTTTCTTCGGAAAGGATCTTCTAGATACAAGTAGACAAAACAAGCTAAGTTTAGATAATCTATCAGAAGATACAGCTCAGCTTTCATATAAAACAAACATGAACACAACTTTCTTGGATCCTTCCTTAGATCCACTACTTAGTTCATCCTCAACTCCAGCAAAACCTGGAACTCACGGTATGTGGAATAATTTACAGATACCTTCTTTATCACATGACATTTGTATTGCTTGTAATTAAACTTTTGAAATGCTTTAGTTTGGCCTCATGCATTTTAAATGTTAGCCTCTTTGAAGTATAATATGCATTCAGTAAATGCAACTATTTTGAGTGGATAGGTTTATAGGATTTGGCAAATAAATTTATCTATGTAACTGCCACCAAAATTAAGGGTTGCAGAGGAGAATGTTCAGTTTATAATATGCTAAGGATAATGTAAGGAGGTGTAATTTTGCCATAGTCGGTGAGTAATAAATGTAATAATCTTTGACTTAAGTGAGATAGATTTTTGTTAATTACATGACCCAAAGAAATTCAAAAGAGGGGGGAAAAGAATGCTGTAGCTGGGAACTTGCTGACAGACTGTGTTAATTCAATGAAATATATTGTGTTAGATCACAGTTTCTTACTACTTACAGTTTGGGCCAGATGCACCTTTGTTGGAGGGAGGCCCTGTGGTGCATTGTGGGATACTTGGCAGCATCTCTCTCAAGAGCATCTCCAGATACTGCCAATTGTCCCTTGCAAAACCGCCCCTGATTGAGAACCACTACCTAGGTATAGTGAATGTGGGAACTGTTTAGAATCAGGGAAAGGTATGAGAACTTAATACATTTATAAAGTGATATTAATGTCAACAAGGCTCTAGGAGTTTAACTAGTTCAGTATGTAGGAGTTGTGATCACAGAGTTTCTTCCCCACGTCTAGATTTTTATCTACTATCAGTTATAAATTAATGTTTTTCTGACAAGCTTCCTTTTTACCATTGATTACTTTTTTTTAACTCAGTGAGTTTTATAAACTCAATTTGTAAAATAATCTTAAGGTGACTTTTTACTGAGAGATGACTTTTGATATATTACAGCTCCATTTATTTGGCATTACCCTGGATTGACATATAGGCTTTTATTTTAACTTCTCAAAATAATTAGAAGCAGTCTTACCCGCTCTTATACACATGCAAGATGTCTAGTCTTTGTTATTGTTGGCAATGGGGAAAACACTGATCTAAAGGCCATGCTTTTTGTTTATCTTAGCAGATGATTTTACTTTTACTTAAATTCTGTTGCTTTAAGTGCTTACCTCCTCTTATCCATGTCAATATATTGTTAATATATAGCAAAAGACTTGTGGATCCTTCAAACAGTATCTTACTGTGAAGAATATCTTACTGTGAAAATTTTGACTAGCCATTTAAAAACTTAACTAGAACTTATTTGCACTTGAGTTTTTATAAGGAAGAGAACTGAGGTTGGACAGAAGGCATATTGTGGCAGGAAAAACATTGATAAATTCACAAAACTGCAGAGAATGGTTCAGTGGTGAAGCCAGAATGTGGAGGACTAGAACAGCACCTGTTCCAATACCCAGGCTAAATGGGACATTCTCTGCAGCCGAACTACTCTGGCCTTTCTAACGGGGAAACTTTCAAGTAGCAGCTTGTTGTTGTATTTCATTCAGTATAATCTATCACATCAGTTCTAATGATTTGTTGGTAAGATAGAAAAATCCCTTTCTTCAGGTAGGGGTGAACTTTTAAAACATTTTTGAAAAAATGTTAGTTGTAATTTATGTAGTAGAATTCCATTGGTTTCATACACACACACACACACACACGCACGCACTAAGTGCCTGAAAGAATTCAGATTTTTTTTCCCCTTAAAGTGTCTAGAGATATACTATTGAAGTAATTTTATTTCCCTAAAAACTTTACAAATATTTGGCACTTAATTTACATTAGTGTTTGGTTTGAAAAATTATAGTATTCTTTTTTTTTTTTTTTTAAAGATTTTATTTATTTATTTGACAGAGAGATAGAGAGCACAAGTAGGCAGAGAGAGAGGGAGAAGCAGACTCTCCACTGAGCAGGGAACCTGACGCGGGGCTCGATCCCAGGACCCCGGGATCATGACCTGAGCCGAAGGCAGCCGCTTAACTGACTGAGCCACCCAGGCGCCCCAAATTATAGTATTCTTATGTATGGATTCTGTTTGAGAAGTATATGTTTAATGGGACAAGACTATTTGTGTCTTATAGGGATATTTGATCTAGGATCTTACGAGTATTTTATGTCTCCCCCCCCTTTAAAGTAAAAACACAGTTGACATAGATTAAAAAATGCAGATGTTTCTTAAGTGACTAATATAATTATTAAAGCTAGCCTATTGTCTTACTGATGAGTCCAGAAGTCAACTTTGGAGTCCTCCTTGACTCTTTATTATCTCACACTTCACAGTGGATACATCCACAAATTTGTCTCTGTCTTCAAAATGTAGCCCAAAGTCAACCATGTCTTACCTCCGCTCTCCCGCCTGCCCCAGAGTGCTCGCTGTCGCCCCCTCTTAGACAGCAGCGGCTTCTGGAACTGATCTCCAGGCCTCCCCTGCTGCCAACACTCCCTACGCCCACCTCCCCCAGTCTGTTCTACACCTGGAAGCCAGCGCTTTCCCTTTCAGATATCACTCCTATCCCTTCTAGCCATCAGCCTTCCAACAAGTTCCCATGCTGCTTCATATTTCAGTATAAAGCTCAGTCTTCACCACGACTTGTAAAACCATACATAATCTCACTTAGCTGCCTTTTATTTCCAGCACTCCTTCCCTTCATTACTGCAGTCAACCACACTGACCACACTTGGCAAAACCCTAACTGCTCCCGTCTTTCCATCTGCTTTTCCCTTTGCCTGGAGTGTTCTCTCCATCTTTATGCATATTACTCCCTTATTTCATTTACATTTATCCTTGGTCATGTCCTTTAAAAGGTCTTCCCTGACGACTCTATCTAATACTTTATCATCTCCACCTCTTATTCTTAATCCTTTGTCTTTACTGTTACCTTTCTAGCACTTACACTGCAATCATTTATTTGCTAACCTCTCTGAGAAAGTAAACAAAGTAGGCATGCACTTTGTTATAGTTATTCTGAATTCCCAGTGGCTGGAACAATGCCTGTTAACATAATCCATAGACATAATTCTGTGGGTACTGAAATATTTTTTGAATAAGTTGAGTGAATGATTAATCAGTATTAAGATCAAAGTTGGAACTGGGCATCTAACTAGATGGTACCTACTTTATATTTTACAAGGAATTTCTAAATAATGCATTTGACTTTGATATTTATCTTCTGTATTTTATTTTCTAGATGTCACTTTTAGAGATGCCACTTTCTTAATGCATTTTTTTTTTTGCTTTCTTATAGCATTCTATTTCACTTTTATTGCCTTTATTTCTCTTATTGGTCTTTATTTTAAATTTTATTTTATTGTTAATGAACAGTCACAAAACAAAAATAGTCTTAATTTTTAATGTTTTGTTATTCAAAACATTGGTGTGTGTTTTCTTTGAAAAATTCCTTACTTTAGAAGTAATAATCTTATGATTCTAGCACTTAACTCAGCATCTCCGGTAGTCTAGATGTTTAGTGAATGGTTGAATGAGTGAGTGTGTTTTAGAACTTAATGTCTAGGACAATATTGAGACTTTAAAAATATACTTGCTATGCTTAGGTACGACTGATGACCCCTTAGCTGATATTTCTGAAGTCTTAAACACAGATGATGACATTCTTGGAATAATTTCAGATGACCTTGCAAAATCAGTTGATCATTCAGGTATATATGTCTATATTTGTCTAGTGTCTGTTTTATGATAACGATGAGGTGTGTGTGTGTGTGTGTGTGTGTGTGTAACAAGTTTAGTCTTTTCTCTGAAACGGAAAGAAAGTTTGTTTTGGCTTTGTCAAAGAACTCATCATTTTATTTGATCTACCTCAACTTTTCTGCTTTAGGAGAGGAAATAGCAAGTTAATTTCTGTTGTCTTTCTAATTGCATCAAACTTAAGGCTTGTTGCCCTACAGTCTTGCTGTATCTTGTTTCTTCTTTTGTTTGCATTGCTCCTCACTTCCCACCCCTGTGGTAATCATCCATTTTATTTGGTTTGGGTCTTGTAGGTCTTGATTTATGCACTTTCCAGGTTGAGAGCTCACCTTTTCCATTTGGTAAGAAACTGAGCAATGGATGACGGCTGACTAGAAGTAGTCTTTTTTTATAGTGATTTCAGCTGAAACAACCTGTAGGTGCATGCATATTGTTATAGCGCTAATTTGTCACTAATCCATACTTGCTTTTCCCTTTGTGCGTGCAGCTAAAGCATGGTACAGCTGTGCTGTGCTTTGGATGACTTTATCAGTAGTTTTTTTTTTTAAGTGATGATTTTATTCTTCTTAATATGTAATTTATAATATTACCCACATGTTATAGAGTTAGTTCCTAATACAAGATCATATAAGGGCAGACTAAATTTTAGTTTTTAATAGTAGTAATTTTGAGAGAGCATGATAAAGTAGATGGTAGACCACTTTTAAATGTGATTTTTGCCTGAAAACCAATTTGTATGAAATAAACCATGTTACATTATAAACATAATCTGTATCTTGTTTTGTGACTACAGAGTATTTCCAAAATATGATCTGTAGTTGAAATTATTCACAAAAGGACAATGTTTACTAAACATTGAGAATTTTACAGCATTTCATTAATTTATGTGAAAGTCTATCCCTCCTTTGTCACACACCATAGGTGATAGTTGAACTGTACATTGGAAACCACTGTTTTTCAAGCTAAGGCAATCACTTACACCTTAAATACTGTATATTGAATCTTCTTATAGATTACTATATTAATGATGTAGTGCTTATTTTTGTGGAAGTTTAGAACCAGGTGTGTTCTTCTATTCCTCAGGAAATGTATTTACTTCGATTAAAATATAACTTTAAGTGGCACCTAAGTTTACAAATACATTGTGCCTGATTTTTACTGATTGACTATTCAAATTGATATAAGAACCATGATTAATTTATAATTACAAACTTTTCATTGCTCTATTTTAATCATATTGTTGTGTATTAATGAGAGTAAATAGTGCTGTGCATTTTACGTGAATATTCAGAATTTACTTGTAATCTGTTTACTTTGCTCCTCTAGCTGGAATAGATATTGGTCCTGTCGCTGATGATCCGTCCTCTTTGCCTCAGCCAAGTGTCAATCCGAGTTCACGACCATTAAGTGAAGAGCAGCTAGATGGAATCCTCAGTCCTGAGCTAGACAAAATGGTCACAGATGGTAAAATATTTGCCCTACATCTAGGCTTTCTAAAAGACATGAGTAAATATGATTTTCAAAGATTTTTGCATGCTTCTTAATAATTTAACTTCTCTTCTGATCATTTCTGTGTCAAATGCTATTTTGTGTCAGTACGCTGAAATGGTAGTTGTTAATATTTGTGTTTCTTTATTTTATCCTAGGAGCAATTCTTGGAAAGTTATATAAAATTCCAGGTATTTGTGTTCTTTCTGTATTTCGAGTTTATGAAAATGGCATTCCATCTACTTTGGCTCTGATAGTCTTTTATTTTAATCTTACTATCACTGTAATTCTGTCTCACAGAGCTTGGAGGGAAGGATGTCGAAGACTTGTTTACTGCTGTGCTTAGTCCTGCGACCACTCAGCCGGCTGCGTTACCACAGCCTCCCCCACCCCCAGTGCCTCAGCTGGTGCCCATACACAGTCAGGGTATGTCACCTCTAGAAAAGTTTTGTAAGTACGCTCATGCAGCATATGTGCCTTCGCTAAAGCAAATTAGCCTTGTCCCTTAGAAACAATGTATATAAACTGATAGGAGAAAACCCTCTTTTATGGCAGTGGAACAATACTTCGTCTGAATTTATCTCATTCACCTATCTCCGTGAACTTCCCCAGCCCTCTGTGATCCTTTGTCACCAGAGTTCTTTCGCTCTCTTTACTGGCAGTGGGGAGAACAGTGCCTCCCTGCTTCCCTTCACCAGTCTGGCTCCCCTTCACTCAGCCCTTCCTGCACACACGTTTGGAGAATGACCCCCCTCCCGCCCCTCCCCACACCTGACTGCCTGGTCTTGGCTTCCCTTTCCTTTCCTGAGTCAGTAGATCACCACCTGCACACCCAGCCCCGTCTTTCCACTGCGGCAGGGAGCACAGATATGATGCCTGTTTGGGTAGTTACAGTTTTTCCTTCAGACTGTGAGGTCCTTGAAGGCTAGGGTCATGTCCTCCCCATCACTGTCTACTCTGCCATGGAGTGTGTGTACAGCACATCCTTTCAGAGTAAATCTGCCACCTTTCTCCACTGTCAACTTCAAATCTCTAATTTTGTGGAAATCTGCCTTCTTTGTTTGATGAGTTTTCTTCTACCTACTTGTAACTAGTTGCCAGATAAGTTTAAGGCTTTAATTTCTCTGTGTTTCTGGAGAGCTGAAATTGGACAACCTAGACTTAAAATTTGTGGAGGTAGGTGAGGAGAGCGCCACGGGGGTGGGAATCCCCCGTCGGGGTGGTTGGAGTCCTGTGGGGTGGTGTGGGTCTTTGGCGATTCGAGCATAGAGTCATGTCTCTATATCCTGTTGTCACTGCTTCATGATATACTGAATTAAGTAATTTAATGATACTTTTATAAACCCTTACACTGTTTTTGTATAAGTGCTGAAATATGCAAATAATTTAATGTTATCTTTACTACCAATTTTATGTATACATGAAAAATGTCATAATGCACATAATTAAGATATTTTCATTTCTGCCAGTTTAGCCTCTAAACATAAATTTACCTTGATTTTTGCTAGACTAAACATGTGATTTACATTTGGATAAAACAGACTCATCATAAGTGCTTCTTGTCTTAATTGTTCCCGTATGTTTTCTTAATGATTAAGAATGCAACACTTCAGTATTTCTCTTCTCAACATATTAACCAAAAACCCCTATCTTCATGTTTTCTGAAATGGAAAGTATATATTTTAGAAATCAAATCAGTTAAAGATGCATTTTTTTTTTTTTTTTTTTTTTTTGAGAGAGAGAGAGAGCGCATGCACGGGCAGGGGGTTAGGGTAGGAGCAGAGGGAAAGGGGGAGAGAGAGAGAATCTTAAGCAGGCTGTACACCCAGAGCATAGCCTGGTGTGGGGCTCAGTCTCATGACCCTGAGATCATGACCTGAGCTGAAATCAAGAATCGGATGCTTAACCGACTGAGCCACCCAAGGCACCCCAAAGATTCAATTTTTTAAAAAGATTTATTTGGGCGCCTGGGTGGCTCAGTTGGTTAAGCGACTGCCCTCGGCTCAGGTCATGATCCTGGAGTCCCAGGATCGAGTCCCGCATCAGGCTCCCTGCTAGGCAGGGAGTCTGCTTCTCCCGCTGACCCTCCCCCCTCTCATGCTCTCTCTATCTCATTCTCTCTCAAATAAATGAATAAAATCTTTAAAATAAAAATAAAAATAAAATAAAACAATAAATAAATAAAAAGATTTATTTATTTTAGAGAGCAAGTGAGAGAGAGAAGGGGCAGAGGGAGAGAGAGAGAATCCTAAGCAGGCTCCATGCCCAGTGCGGAGCCCGATGCAAGGCTTGATCTTACAACCCTGAGATCAGGACCCAAGCCGAAATCAAGAGGCAGAGACTCAACCAATTACACCACCCAGGTGCCCCAAGATACGTTTTTTAATAAACGATCTTATTATCATTATTTAAATCCTTTCACAGTGTAGGCTCATTTTTGAAAGGTTTTGAAGGAATGCCTTTGTCTTGTTAGATGCTTATGTGTAATACAAAGATGAGTGAGACTGCCGACCCAAAGGAGTTTATAATCCTAGTATTGTAGACTTTCAGGTATATAGCTAATTTATATCATAGTTGACCATGATTCAAGTAGAACCTTAAGAGTCATTAAGATTTCAAGTCATGTTTCAAAGAATAATAATTCTTTCTTAAGAACAAAGCGTGATCAGGCCACATACACAGTGGCACATAGATACTCAATAATGGCAACTTGAACATTTTCCAGAGCAAAGGAGAAGAGTAAGTGGGTGGTGTTTAAGGAGCAAAAGTAGAAAATGCACATTGGGTCGAGATTGTATGTAAATGGCTGTGAAAATAGACAGTGGCAGTTGGCCTTTTCTTCTGCAGATTTTTTGCTTAGAGCCATCCAAGATCTCCCACCAGTGAAATGACCTGATGGGTCACACATTTTGGCAAGGTCCCACTGCTGTCAGTATTGGAAATGAATTTGAGACAACAAGGGTTGTACTAATGAGTTTATTGTGGTTGGGACTAAGTGAAAGTTCGGGTTCCATGCATGTAAATATATATGCAGTGCTAAGTGAAAGAAGCAATGGATATGAGAGACAGTGATGTTAGAATACGTAGGACTCTGCTACTGAATGGCTGTAAGATACAGGGAAAGGTGGGACACAAAGTGAATTAGACTGTATGTGAGCCAGGCTTGCCTACAGATAATCAGGCTATAAACTAGAAACACGGAACAGAGAGGAGAGAGAGAGAGAGAGTGTGTGTGTGTGTGTATTAGAGGGCAGTGGAAATGTAACATTTAGTTTTAGACCATCGTTAGTTTGTTAGAAATGGGACATATACATTGTTCTGACTTACAGGCAGACTTACTTGCAGTTGTTCAAGGCTATATATAGGTGGAAATTTATAAATTGTGTGTGGGGTGGCACTAGTTGGAGTTGTGGGAAGGGTGAGATTTCTTAAGAGAGCACACTGCTGTAGAGTATAGAATCTTGAAGGACTCTTTAATTAAATGTGATGAGTTACATGCTTAACTCACTGGTTTATCTTAGATAATGCAATTATATGTTCCTTTTCTTTTTCCTTTTTAAGGGTTAGGTGAAAGTGAAAAAACAGTGATGGAGACTGCATGAGAGGCATAGGATCTTAGAGATGAGGATCGTTAGAGATAGGTTATAAAGTCAGGTAGGATGAGTGCTTGAAAGATGTTTCATTGGACAGTAAAATTGTTGGAAATCTTCCATAGAGTAACTTCAGTAAGAGTGGTTAAGGAAGGATGCCAGAATGTAATGTCAGCAGTAATACAGAAGGTCAGAAAGTGGAGAAGGGAAATTTCAAGATTGAGATAGAGTAACTTGAAATCACTTTAGCTGAAGGTTAAGTGAAGTAACTTTTCTGTCATTAGTATGATTCATGCCTTGAGAAAGATTACTTTTATAAGCTGGTAACATCAGGTTGAGTTGTATGGTAGACGAGAGAGAGAGACAGAGACAGAGAGAGACACCACTTCTTAATTAAAATAGTAATAAAGGAAAAATGCTTTGCATTTACTTCTGTGTCCTTGCACAAGTGATTTAACCTCTGGGTCTTTGCTTCAAAGGAGCTACATGTAATAACCCATTTCCCAGGTGGTTGTGAGGATCAAAGAGTTAATACATATAAAGCTTTCAGAACAGTGCCTGGTATATAGTGAAGTGCTTAATAGGCTATTATTATGAACGGTTTTGATATGGTCATGTTGTGGTTAAGATAGTGCTGATGTGGATCACATTGTCATTACCAATAAAGAAGCTTTTGTTTATCTTAATTACATGAAGGACATTTGACATTCTTCAGTCAAACCTCATATTCCTTAATGGAAACTACTTTCCATTGAAACTGAAAATAGAGGTAACATTCTACTTGGAAGAAAAGCAGAAATGTTGCTTCCTAATCTCATCCTTGAAGTGAACATAGATGTCCTGAGACACTTGTCACTGTAGTATTCTGATCCAGTGGGCCCAGCTCTGCCATTTAGTAGAATAAGCCCTAATTTGGAAGTCAGATAGCTCTTAGAAGTCCTTGAGACAAAATCCTGAAAACAGACCTCCTGGTAGTCAGCCCCAGTATCCTCACATAGGAACTGGAGCTGTCTATCCTCAGAGTTGTTCCAGTTAGAGGGTCTGGTTCAGGTGATAGGACAGATGCAGTACAAAACATGTGGGTGAGACGCTGCTGCTGGTTATGCTTTTTTCTGATGGCATGGCAAAGTCATTGTTAGGAGTTCTCTGTCATTACACCAGTTGGGCCAGTATTAGCCACCTCTGTAACTGTATTTCCATTTGTATCATTGATTGGTGATGTGGATGTGGTCTCCTAGTGTTGTTCTGGGTGTTGCAACAGAGGCCATGCATTTATTACTTCAGAGTAGGTCTCTAAATTGGGAGGAGGTTTTTGAAGGTGCAGAAAACTGTGCAGATAAGGACAGTTGGCTATTCCTCAATAATTCAGACCAGAAGAAGGTCTTATTAATCAAGGTTGGAGTTAATAAGCTTGAGGAGAGTTAGGGGAAGCACAAGGTGGTCTTGTTTGGTTTGACAAATGGCTGTTTAGAAAGATGATGATCAGGGATTTGAAGCTTGTGAATAAGCTGGAATGAGAGTTAAAAAAGGGGGGGGGGTGCTGAAACTGTAAGCACAGTAAAGAAAACTAGGCCCAAAACAGAATGTATGTATTTTTAACAATAATCATCTATTTGATATGGTAGATGAAATATTGCTTGTTCCAAACAATTTTAGACCATGTACCAATTTAAGAATCATGGATAGTTATTTGTATTAATAGCAACAAGAGTAAAATGTAAAGAACCATCTGTTTGTAAATTTTGAATGAAGAAGAGAAAGAATATTTGATAAAATGTACTAGCATTTGCTGTGAGATCATTCTTTTTGTGGAGCTAATATGTATTGAATAGCTCACTGCATGCCCAGGCACTATGCTGAGAACTCCACGCACATTGTGTCAGTAACATTACAGAGTACCTTCATGTTATAGAAATAGTAATTGACGGGCGCCTGGGTGGCTCAGTTGTTAAGCGTCTGCCTTTGGCTCAGGTCATGATCCCAGGGTTCCGGGATCGAGCCCTGCATTGGGCTTCCTGCTCGGCAGGAAGTCTGCTTCTCCTTTTCCCACTCTTCCTGCTTGTGTTCCCACTCTCGCTTTCTCTTTCTCTCTGTCAAATAAATAAAATCTTCAAAAAAAAAATAGTAATTGACTCTCTGTTAACAGGTAGCAAAAATTAAGCTTCAAGCCCAAGGCTATCAGACTCCAACAAAACACATGCTATCTGCAGTATACCATGATGAAGTAGAGAGAAGTACAGAGACCATATTGCAGAATATCATAACCAAAAATTACTCTTTATGCAGTATTTTAGTTAAATATTGGAATAAAAATCCTACTTTTAAAGAGTGTTAGAAGTTTTTATTTAGAAATATTACTTATAAATAAGCTACTTTTTTATTATTTATGAATAACATGCACACTGAATTGTTTTCTTCTTTAAAGATGTTTTTTCCCGGATACCACTCATGAACGGCCTTATCGGACCCAGTCCTCATCTTCCACACAATTCTTTGCCTCCTGGAAATGGATTGGGAGCTTTCTCTGCCATACAATCTCCTTACACTGACACCAGGTAGCATAGGCTTCATTTTCCATGGAAACTTAAGTTACACTAATTTTTATCATATAAATGTTAATTGGTCTGTTTTAAGTTGCTGTGTACTATATAAGTGCATGTTATGTATATTGGGATTTTGGCTAAAAGTTATCTAACATTTTAGCTACTTTGTAATAAGAAGAGGTCTTAATGAAATTGTACTTGACTACAGTATTTAGAAAGTAATTTTATGTGTATGAAGTCAAGTTATTTATTATTTCCCAGGGATAAAAATCCAGCATTTACTGCAATGGCAAGTGATCCTAACAGCTCTTGGACATCATCCACTCCCGCGGGGGAAGGAGAAAACGATACAATGTCAAACGCCCAGAGAAGTACACTGAAGTGGGAGAAAGAGGAGGCTCTGGGTGAAATGGCCACAGTGGCCCCTGTTCTCTACACAAACATTAATTTCCCCAGCCTAAAGGAAGAATTCCCTGGTAATTCACGGATATTGTATTGCTCTTTGTGTTGCCAGCTTTCCTGCATGTGTAATACCTGTTTGTTGTTTTGTTACGATAGTAGAAATCCATGCATCAACACTAAATTTCATCAGGTATGACTGTGTACAGTGTGAAGGTTCCATAAATGTCTGGAAACATCTTGCACTTTCTCAGTCCTAGACCCTATATCCATTTCTGTATTTCCTAAAAGTTAACTTCAGTTAATGAAATAATCTATTTTCCAGCTCTTAGCAGTCTTCCTAAACGTGGAACTCAGTGTTGTCTTACGTGTGTAACTCGACCAAAAAAAAATTCCTAGAACAGAAACTTAACATTTAGTCAAAAGTATTGTTAGGCTAAATCAGACTCCATTCTAGGAGTCTGTTCCCAACCAAGCTAACGCAACAGTATTTCCCCTACTCCCCATCTGTCCAGTCTGTTTGAAGAAGTCAGATGGTATAATGGTGCCATTTTTGAAAATTCTGATTAACCAGAGGATGAACTATTTGGATTAGTGGAATGTCATTTATAGAATATTTGTAACCAAACATTGTGTAACTATGGTGAGTTCACATTGCCAGACAGACCAGGACGGAAAAGGTCATTCACACTCTGTCTTATAGTAGTTTCCCTGCTGTCAGCACATAGCTGTTTTAAATTACCAGGGGTTACCCAGAAGTGGATTTTCTTACAGATGACACCTGTCTTTTGGGTGCCTCTTTGTGATACTCTATTCATTATATATAGAAATAAATGCTACCTTATCCAACAATAAAAATCAGTGGTCTAGTACAGGGTCGTCTGTTAAAGGAATGTACATACTCTTCAAATACGGTTTTATCCCACTTTTATTTGCTGTTTACAGATGAGCATATCTGGCTCTATTAAGTCACTTGGTATCAATATAAATTATCCTCAGAGTAGAGCTATGATTTTTTTTAAAGTGATTTTCTTTAATAATTTTACTATGTGATCTAGAACCTCCTGAGATGCCATGTTAAGGCTGTTCGTATGTCACCATTTTCATTTCCATTTCCATTGGCTTTCTTGAAGCTTTTTTTTTTAATGGCTAAATCACTTCTACACTTATCATTGTTGATTTCACCCATATTTCATTTTGTTTACTGTCCTGACACTGTGAATTTCATAGAAATGGCTTGAAATTGTTAGTTTTCCATGTCTTTGTTGTCCACAAATGCTGGTGAGATGCTTATTTATAATTATGATTACTTCTTTTGGTCAGGTTGATAGACTTCTCTTGAGTACAGATGTTTTACAAAACTCTTAGCTTTGGTTCTGGTAGCGTCTTACATGGTTGAGGGAACTTGTTATGTTTGGCTTAACTTTATTTTGGCTGCTTAGCCCCTTTGATTTAAAAGCTTCCCCACTCTACATCAAAAACTAATAATGTAATGTATGGTGATTAACATAACATAATAAAATAAAAATAATAATAAATTAAAGCTTCCCCACTCTACAAGTGAGATGGTTAATAAGGCAATACTTCATTTGGCAAATATTTGTTTGGCCTACTGTGTGCCTGGGATTTTATGCTATACAAAGAACTGGACTTAGGGCTACTCATTTTATGAGAACACAGCCAGACTAAGTTGAGCTGTCAGCACCACGTGGCGATGTATCCTGACCTCAGCTCTGTAAATGTGTGCACCATGCTTTTGTGTTGCAGACTGGACTACTAGAGTGAAGCAGATTGCCAAGCTGTGGAGAAAAGCGAGCTCCCAGGAAAGAGCACCTTACGTGGTATTTACCGAAACTCCCATGTGTCATACTCTTAAATACAATACCTAAATCTTACTTTTATTGTCTTAGGTCAATAAAAAGATTTACCGTTGCACAAAATACATATTAATACTTGCACAGCTAATAAACAACTTTGTTTTTATAGTGATTTCCTAATTCATTATATCTTAAGGTAGAATCTGGTGTTTTCATAAGCTAGTTAATAGAACCAGGATATTGAAGGTTGAAATCAGTTATTTCAGGGGCATGTTTAATTCATTTCACTTTTTTTAAAAAACGGTTTCATTTATTTATTTGAGAGAGGGAGAGCGCACACAGAGGGACAAGCAGACTCCCTGCTGAGCGGGGAGCCGGTTGCAGGGCTCAATCCCAGGACCCTGAGATCATGACCTGAGCCGAAGGCAGATGCTTAACCACCTGAGCCACCCAGGTGCCCCTCATTTCACTTTAAAATTCTTTTATCTCTTCAAAAGAGAAATTTTTGAGGCTGCATTAGTGTGCCTCAGTTTCTTCCATAATAAGCTCTTTTTGTGTTAGGTTTAGTGAAGAATCTTTGTGTATCTTGAAAGAGACGTACCTAGACACCTTTACACACTCTGTCTTATAGTAGTTTCCCTGCTATCAGCACATAGCTCTTTTGAATTTTGTGAGGAATAGTCAGGATATTTTATAATAAGAGTTACAGTTTAGATGGTGAATTATTTTCTCCCAAAAAGCCAAGTTAAGATTGTCAGCTGGATCCAAATCCTTGCTTCCATTTTAAGGCATATTAAATGGACAGTATAGTTTTGAAAAATATATGCATTTATTTTCCAACTTGGCCTTCAGTGCATATATTGTCAGAGATAATGATTGCTTGGGTAAAGCAAAATCATGTTTTTCATGTGTTGATAATGCCTTGTTTCGTTTCACCTTGACGGTAGTAAGGTGATGGCAGGATATTTTTAGTTGTTTCTCAGTTGTTTTCTTTAATGCTAAGCTTCAAATTCCAGATTTTAGATTTAGAGGATTGATTTGATATTTTCCCTTTCTCTCAATTAGGGGAGAGGTTGATTTTCCCATTTTTTAATTTTATGAAGATTGGGACTGAAAGTAGTGGGTTACTGGGTTCTCTAGCCTGGTACAGACAGAGGTGGAAGCCCATCCTCCGCTGAGGTGTGACGTGCATTAAAAACGGGGCAGATGGGCTCGTGTCCAGAGGCTTTCACATGAGAGTCGGGAAGCTCGTGTCGACTGCTTAAGCCACCTTCTTCATTCGCATTCATTTTACTTTGTTTTGTTTCTTGAAACGTGTTACCTCTGCTGGGAGATAGCTTTCTTCTCCTTTTTCCAAAGCAAAAGGCCAGGGATAACAGAGCTGCTTTACGCATTAATAAAGTGCAGATGTGCAGTGACCCCCTGAAGAGACAGCAGCAGCAGGACAGCATCGATCCCGGTTCCCGGATGGACTCGGAGCTCTTTAAGGACCCGTCAAAGCAAAGAGAGTCGGAACATGAGCAGGAGTGGAAGTTTAGACAGGTACGGGTTTTCCGTTCTTAAGTAAGTAGCCTCCAAATTGCATGTTTACCCTTTGAGGGGAGAGCATTGTTCCAGGAGCGAGCTCCCACCAGAGTATGTAAAGACGAGATTAGAAGTAGACTTCCCCTCCGCAGGAGGCTGCACTTGGTTGACGTGGGACGCGCGCTGGGCCAGGGCAGCGAGGTCCTGCCGGCTCGAGGGAGGTGCGCGGTGACGGGCGGCCATGTCTGCCCTTCGGGAGCCGGTACCCTGACGTCAGAGCACAGATTGGTTCGAGGACGTCAGACAGACTCCCCTTTGTCGCTTTTTCCTCGCGTGACTGTCGCGTTCTTTTCTCGACCACTGATGGCTTTCTCCCCCGTGTCACAGCAAATGCGGCAGAAGAGCAAGCAGCAGGCCAAAATTGAAGCCACGCAGAAGCTGGAGCAGGTCAAGAACGAGCAGCAGCAGCAGCAGCTCGGGGCCCAGCCTGTCCTGGCCCAGCCCGGCTCGGACGCACCCGGTGCTGGGATGCAGAGCCCCCTGGCCCCTCAGCCGGGCAATGGGAATGCGTCTCCTGCGCAGTCCTTCCAAAAAGACCTGCTGGCGAAGCAGCTGCCCGGCACCCCCACCTCTGCGTCGTCGGATGACGTGTTCCTAAAACCACAGGCTCCCCCTCCTGCGGCAACCCCATCCCGCGTGCCCGCCCAGGAGGGCCTGCCGCAGCCTCAGGCTTGCCAGCCAGCCTCCCCGCAGGTGTTCTCACCAGGACCTTCTCACTCCCGACCTCCATCTCCAGTGGATCCTTACGCGAAAATGGTTGGCACCCCAAGGCCACCTCCTGGGGGCCATAGCTTTCCCAGAAGAAATCCTGCTGCGCTGGGGGACAGCTGTGCCCCACCGCCTTCAGTAGCGAGGCCGGCTCAGATGAGTGAAACAACAGCGAATAGGCCGTCCCCAGTCAGAGATTTATGTTCCTCCTCCACAACGAATAGTGACCCCTATGCAAAGCCTCCAGACACACCTAGACCTGTGATGACAGATCAGTTTCCCAAACCCTTGGGCCTCCCCCGGTCTCCTGTAGTTTCCGAACAAACTGCAAAAGGTCCTCTAGCAGCTGGAACCAACGATCACTTTACTAAACCATCTCCTAGGACAGATGTGTTTCAAAGACAACGGATACCTGACCCATACACACGACCCTTGTTGACCCCTGCCCCTCTCGATGGTGGTCCTGGACCTTTTAAGACTCCAATGCAGCCCCCTCCATCTTCCCAGGATCCCTATGGATCAGTGTCGCAACCACCAAGGCGATTGTCTGTTGATCCTTATGAAAGGCCTGCTCTGACACCAAGACCTGTAGATAACTTTTCTCATAACCAGTCAAGTGACCCATATAGCCAGCCTCCCCTAACCCCACATCCGGCAATGAATGAATCTTTTGCCCATCCTTCAAGGGCTTTTTCCCAGCCTGGAACCATATCAAGGCCAACATCTCAGGACCCATATTCCCAACCCCCAGGAACTCCACGACCTATTGTAGATTCTTATTCCCAGCCCTCAGGAACATCTCGCTCCAATCCAGACCCTTACTCTCAACCTCCTGGAACTCCCCGGCCCACCACGATTGATCCTTATAGTCAGCAGCCACCAACCCCAAGGCCGTCTACACAGGCAGACTTGTTTGTTACCTCTGCCACTAATCAGAGGCATTCGGATCCATATGCCCATCCCCCTGGAACACCAAGACCTGGAATTTCTGTTCCTTACTCTCAGCCACCAGCAACACCAAGGCCAAGGATTTCGGAGGGTTTTACTAGGTCCTCAATGACAAGACCAGTCCTCATGCCAAATCAGGATCCTTTCCTGCAAGCAGCACAAAATCGAGGAGCAGCTTTATCTGGCCCATTGATAAGGACACCTGATGCATGTTCCCAGACGCCTAGGCCACCTGGACCTGGTATTTCAGACACGTTTAACCGAGTCTCTCCATCTGCTTCTCGTGATCCCTATGATCAGCCTCCAATGACGCCAAGATCTCAGTCTGACTCTTTTGGAACAAGTCAGGTTGCTCATGATATTGTTGATCAGTCAAGGCCTGGATCAGAAGGGAGCTTCAGTGCACCTTCAAACTCTCCAATGAGTTCTCAGAGCCAGCAGTTTTCCGGTGTCTCCCATCTTCCTGGACCTGTACCAACTTCAGGAGTCACTGATACACAGAATACCGTAAATATGTCACAAGCAGATACAGAGAAATTGAGACAGGTAAAAACACATCATATCTTCACGGATGTTTTAAATGTATTATTTGAGAATGCTGTTCATTTCATCAAACTTGAGTAATTTCTACACAGATGTTAAAGTTTATCTTACTCTGTAGAATTTGTCATACTGCAAAGAAGAAAAAGGAAATTGGTAAAATTAATACAATTGAATTTGATTTATTCTGTGTCTCATTTTTGATCTTCATGAATTTGTATGGGAATTCTTCAGTATGAAAACATTTATCATTCTTGTGTGGCAAGGAAAAGGACCCAAATTATTACTTTGTTTTTATAACCTGCTGAATAGTTAAGTGTAACTGGTGTTATCAAACTTGTAAACATTGGGATATTTTAAGCGTTACCATAGTCACATGTTGGAAGTATTCAGACTTAAAAAGCCATCAGCTCATTATCAGAAGTCCCCATGATTTTCGTTTCTTTCCATCCAGCGGCAGAAGTTACGGGAAATCATTCTCCAGCAGCAGCAGCAGAAGAAGATGGCAGGTCGACAGGAGAAAGGGTCGCAGGATCCAGCGGCAGTGCCTCATGGGGCCCCCCTGCAACACTGGCAGCCCGAGGGCATCGGCCAGGCCTTTAGCAGGCCTCCACCCCCCTATCCTGGGAACATCAGATCGCCTGTTGTCCCTCCTCTAGGACCTAGATACACAGTTTTCCCGAAAGATCCACGTGGACCTTACCCTCCTGACGTTACTGGTATGGGGATGAGACCTCACGGATTTAGGTAATGCTTTTAATTTCACGCCAGATTTAAACTGGTGGGAGGGAATAGAAAAATGAAGTTACTCTTTATTTTTTTGTTTATTTTTTATTTTTTATTTATGATGTTAGTCACCATACGGTACTTCATT
This sequence comes from Mirounga angustirostris, assembly GCF_029215605.1. Taxonomy (NCBI): domain Eukaryota; kingdom Metazoa; phylum Chordata; class Mammalia; order Carnivora; family Phocidae; genus Mirounga; species Mirounga angustirostris. The sequence continues at coordinate 5,261,486 of NW_026991720.1, forward strand.
AGTTTTTGATGTAGTGTTCCATGATTCGTTGTTTGCATATAACACCCAGTGCTCATCTTAAGACCCTGTTAGTGCTTTTTACTTTTTGATTCCTTTGAGATATAGTCAGTGTTATTTTCCACTTATGAGAGGTCATGGATTTTTCTTTTTTTAACCTCTGAGAACTCTACAGACTCTTAAAACCTTCCTTCTGTCATTAAGTATTGACTGTATTAGGTTTACATTGCAGCCACAGGGAAGTAGTTTATCAACCAGTCAGATCTCTAGCATGTAACTGCCACATTCTGTGAAAGCTTTCTATGATGTGATGGGTGAATATTGTCCTTGCCCCAAATTTTCCATTTTAATTTACATTGTAAATAACTGTGGAGATTTCCAAATTGATGGGGTGTTTTCCTCTAGGAGCTTTTTTCTTGATGAGAGAGGGCTGTAAAGTTAGTGGTATTATTTGTTTATTTTTGTGTGTGAAATGGCTGGTACAGGGTCAAAGCCAAACATGTTATAATAAAGAGAGTTCTTTAGGATATGCTTTGGTTTTGTCATGTATGTTTTTTTAGTCTAATACCTATCTCCATGTTACAGTCTTAACTTGATTTTCCTTTTTTCTTCCTCAATTATAATTTATGCCTGTTCTGTTTTATATTTATTTATAAATTACCTTTAATTCTTTCTAGAATGAGGTACAGTATAAATAATAAAAATAGTCCTGTAATTTATTCATCTAAGTTTTTACAGGTGATGCCTGGCATTCTTTATCTCTTGCTGCTTCCTTTCCTCATTCCCTTTAAGCAAATAGATTAGTCTATCCAGTCATCATACCTGTGCCTTTGTCTTCTCAAGGACAGACCTAGAAGTCTCTCTAGTATAATTTGTTAGACCACCTGCCTTCTTCAAGCATCCCCCCCATATCAGCCTTCCCTTACAGCCAGCCTCCCTAAATAAAGAAAAAAGAGACTTACTCAACTCCAGTAGTATTACACTTATTTCTAAACATTTGATTCCATCTGCTTATTGGCAGTTAGATTATATGCCTTTAGAGCTCAGATATGGTGAGCATTATAGGGTACTTAGTAAAAGTTACTTGCATATAGATACTTTGTAAGTGTTTTCTAATGGTAATAATTTTGTTTTGCTAAGTTGTTGTATTTGGCAACATTAATTTTGTATATGAGTTAAACCTCAAGCTCTTCCTTTTTCAACCTAACTCTAAAATCAACATGATTCTTAATGATCTGCTTTTTTTTTTAGATTTGGATTTCCAGGAGGTAGTCATGGTACCCTGTCAAGTCAGGAACGCTTCCTTGTACCTCCTCAACAAATACAAGGATCTGGGGTTCCTCCACAACTGAGAAGATCAATATCTGTAGATATGCCGAGGCCTTTAAATAACTCACAAATGAATAATCCAGTTGGCCTTCCTCAGCATTTTCCACCACAGAGTCTGACGGTTCAGCAGCATAACATACTGGGCCAAGCATTTATTGAATTGAGGCATCGGGCCCCTGATGGAAGGCCACGGCTGCCCTTCACTGCTTCTCCTGGCAGCGTTATAGAGGCACCTTCTCATCCAAGACATGGAAACTTCATTCCCCGGCCCGACTTTCCAGGCCCTAGACACACAGAGCCTTTGAGACGACCTTCTCAAGGTCTACCAACTCAGCTACCTTTGCATCCAAGTTTGGAACAAGTGCCACCATCTCAGCAAGACCAAGGTCATCCTGCTCATTCATCTTCTATGGTCATGAGGTCTCTAACCCATCCCTTAGGTGGTGAATTTTCAGAGGCCTCTTTGTCAACATCTACACCAGCTGAAACAACACCTGATAATTTACAGATAACCACCCAATCTTCTGATGGTCTCGAAGAAAAACTTGATTCTGATGACCCATCTGTAAAGGAACTAGATGTTAAAGATCTTGAGGGGGTTGAGGTCAAAGACTTGGATGATGAAGATCTTGAAAATTTAAATCTAGATACAGAGGATGGCAAGGGAGATGAATTGGATACTTTAGGTAATTTGGAAACTAATGATCCCAACCTGGATGACCTCTTAAAGTCGGGAGAATTTGATCTCATTGCATATACAGATCCAGAACTTGACCTAGGAGATAAGAAAAGCATGTTTAATGAGGAACTAGACCTTAGTGTTCCGATTGATGATAAGATAGATAATCAATGTGTATCTATTGAACCAAAAAAAAAGGAGCAAGAGGACAAAACTGTGGTTCCTCCTGATAAACATTCTCCGTGGAAAAAATCCGCGGGTACCGGTGAGATAAAAATAGAAGTACCATCTCCAAATTCTAAAGGGGAAACCAAATGCGGAAGGGAGAAAAGTGATGAGAGTAAGGATAATGTTGACACTCCCTGCTCACAGGCTTCTGCTCACACAGACATAAATGATGGAGAGAAGGCTTCCTTGCAGTCCTGTGGTACAGATCTACTTGAGAAAAGAACTAATCGAGAAACTGCTGGCTCCAACACCAGTGGTGTTCGTGGCTCCGCTCCTCCGCTGCCCGCTGAGGATGTAATAAACTCTTGTGGCATAACTGGAGCAACTCCAGTTCTCTCGAGTTTACTTGCTCATGAAAAATCCGATAATGCAGACATTAGGCCGTTGGGATCTCCACCACCAGCGTTGCCAGCCTCACCATCCAATCACGTGTCGAGTTTGCCACCTCCTTTGATGACACCGCCTGGTCACGTTTTGGATAGTACCGTGAATTCTAATGTGGCAGTAGTCTCTAGAGTAAACCATACTTTTCCTCAGGGTGTGCAGGTAAATCCAGGATTCATTCAGGGGCAGTCAGCAGTTAATCACGGTTTTGGGACAGGAAAACCTACAAATCAAACTGTGCCTCTAACAAACCAGGCTGGTACCAGTGGCATGTCTGGACCCCAGCAGCTAATGATCCCTCAAACATTAGCCCAGCAGAATAGAGAGAGGCCCCTCCTTCTAGAGGAACAGCCTCTACTTCTACAGGATCTTCTGGATCAAGAGAGACAAGAACAACAACAGCAGAGACAGATGCAAGCCATGATTCGTCAGCGGTCAGAGCCATTCTTCCCTAATATCGGTAGGAATTCCCTTGGATTTCAGTAATTGCTGTGGGCATTAGGGTGGCATGCAGTAAGTTTCCAAGATTTCGGTATTAAAATTACATGTGGACCAGAGCAGTGAGGGTCATATTTTTGTTCCTCATTCAGCTTTACAATGAAAGCAATAAAGTCCTCCCAGGGATCAAGAGATTCAAAGCTCTGAGTTTCAGACCTTCTCACTTCTATTACTTACGGTATTGTTTAACAGAAATCAGACTCATCTCCTTTAGTTCCCTCTAACCATTATTACCATGTATTTTCAGAGTCATTGAAAAATGAATTTAAAGAAGTCATGATAGAAATAAACGTCTTGCTGTCTTTGGTGTATGATAAATGCTTGGCAAAATTTTTCATATAAAGCTCTTTAACTTATATCCAGTACCTTATTAATTTGAAAAAAAACAAAAACAAAAACCATAAAATAGCAATGGAATTAAAATACTGGAGTGCCTCCAGTAGTAAGAATTTGCAGTCAAAGCGCATGTGTCAAAGGAATGCTTTCTTCTAAACAGTAAAACTGACGTTCTGTCCTATAGGCATTACCAATTTTATCATGGGGGGGGGCATTTCTTTTTCATCTATATGCAAAGAGGTCTTTTTTCCAGTAGTCTATCCTTATTGCAAAGGTATACCCTCAAGAAATAGATACATTTTTCTTTTAAAAAGCGACAACTAGGCTTAGTGGAATTCCTTAGTATTGGAAATAATGGTAATTGCTTGTTTATGATGTTGCATTACTAAAGAAGCCATTCTGATCAGCATTGCAAAATTTTGGATGGAAAGGAATCGCATTGCTTTATATCATTGCTACCGTCTCCCTTAAATGTGGCAAGCTTCTTGCTCTGATTTTTGCATGACTGAGGTATGCAAGCATTATGCAAGTATGGATTAGTGAGATGAGCTTAGATTCAGGATGAGGTTTTTATTATCTCATAATTCCTTAGTACAGAAACCTATAACAGCAATTATTATAATAAGGAATAAGAGTCTATAAATTACACGATGTTTGTGATAGTTAAATTACCTCTTAGTGTTAACTTGAACCAAGTACTATGAAATAAGTAACTTCAAAATATTTCTTCTTTAGATTTTGATGCAATTACAGATCCTATAATGAAAGCCAAAATGGTGGCCCTTAAAGGCATAAATAAAGTAATGGCACAAAACAATATGGGCATGCCACCCATGGTTATGAACAGGTAGGTGAAGACATTTCTCATTTTTACTGTGCATCAAGAAGTACATGAATTATTACTAGTTTCTGGAAAAAACATACAGTAACTCAAAAACCTGTGTTCTAGGAATGAACAGTAAATACTTAAATTGGTTGTGATGTCAGCTGGATATGATCAAATGTAAAATGTTTTACAAGTGTAAGGATTTAATTTCTATTAGTTTCAAGGTAAAAGATCAGGGAATGATTGGAAGGTTGACTTCATTAATCAGGAAATCAGGGTATTTAAGTGTGTTTTTTTAAGTAGTTTTAGAATAGTTAATCTAACTAAAGGCTTCTTGAGACAGAGATCTTTCATCCAAAATAGAGGAAGATGAGAAAATGAAACAGGAAAATAGAAATTTAACTGCTCTTTTGAGAAAAGAAGATAGCTTATTTAAGCCTGTGAGTATTTTTTATTCCATCAAAGGAACAATGCAGAGAAAAAAGTGGGACATTTCAGTAAAGATCCCCAGTGGTTAAGGCAACTGTGAATTTATTTCTAAAATAAAATGTCCCCAGACTGAATTTGAATCAGGAAAGGAAAAGTCAAGAGGATGGTTGAAAGTTAGCAGTTGGAGAATTTGTAAGTCTTTTCACTGTTAGCAGAGAAGTGGAAATTATGCATTAAACAGGACTATAAGAATTATTAGATTCTGGATTTCTGAAATTAGAGTATGCCCCTGAAGGTATATTAGATAGCTGCTGGGCAGTCTGTCTTAAGTTTTGATTATGGACCGCCATCAGAATTATGTGGTAGTTGTTTAAAAGTTCAGGTTCATTGACTCACCTGCAGATCTCCTGAATCTCAGAGTATCTGGAAATGGTGCTGGTGTATATGTATTTTTGATGAGCACCATGAATTATTCTGATGTGTGTTGCGGTTGAGAATCTGTCAAGAGAGTAAGCATGGAGCCTCAGTTTAACCTAATTACCTTGTTGAAGAACTTTTTTTCACAAAAAGGATTATGGGTAATTATGGAATTGAATATAAAATCTACATGAATTTAAGATAAACGTGTTTACTTCAGGTAAATTGGGAAGCCTTAAAGGTATATTTCTTCGTAGTTGTTGAGATACTTTGGAAATGGTCCAGAAGCATTGTTGAGATCAAAGTAGAGATAGTAGTCTCTAATGATTTTCATTATTACATGGCATCTATTACCACAATTTCTCTGTCACAGGGGTTTTTAACTTTTTTGTCATGAACATTATTGACAATCCAGTGAAACCTTTGAATTACCTCTCAACATTTTGTATGCAAAACCAAAAGATGTAGCATTACAGGGAAATCAATTATATTTGAAATAGTTATTTAAATTTAAAATTACGATATATGTGCTTCTTAATGCATTAACAAATTTAGCAGTAAGTCTAATAACTACCATTATTTCATAGTATGTAATGATGAACCTAAGTGACCAAATCAGGTATGTGCAGCAACTTTTGTTATGAATGTGAATTCTGGTGATAAAGTCATGGTACTGCTAATAATAGTGTAGTTTGCTGCCATAGTCAAAATAGAAGGAAAAGCCAATTTCATTCGCACTTAAAGTAGGGACCTCAAGTTTAAAAAAAAAAAAAAAAAGCCTCAGAATCAGACCCCTGATCTTTCAGCATTGACACCTCAACCAGTGAGAGACACATTGGTACATTAGTTATGTCTTAGGATGTTGTTTACTCTTCTGCTGAGTGCTTTGAAGAAGTGGTGATGGTCCCTCCTTCAAGCAGTGTCCTGTGTTGACTGAGGATGATAGACTGTGGTATTTGCATCCAGAGATCATTCCAGATGAGGGTTGTTGTAGGGGGGACAGGGGGTTGATAAATAAATTAAAAAAAAAAAAAAACCTGAGTAAAAAAATTTAAAAGCATATGCTCTAAATTGTAATAGTATAATACTAATGTATAATATTTTATACATAATTTGGAAATTATGCTTGTTATATTAAAGCATTTGGTAACTCTGGAGGAAGTGTTTTCATTAAAGCAGTAATGTTTCTATGAAGTTTTTATAGCTGTAATTAGAATAAGTCACATTTTGCCGAACATTTTTATTTATTTATTTATTTAGAGAGAGAGAGGGCGTGCACTTATGGCGGGGTGTGGCGTGGGGCAGAGGGAGAGGAGAGAGAGCATCATAAGCAGGCTCTAAGCCCAGCGCCGGGCTCCATTTCACGACCCTGAGATCATGACCTGAGCCAAAATCAAGAGTTGGACACTTAACCAACTGAGCCACTCAGGCGCCCCTGCCGGACATTTTTAACCATATAGATTTGTTCTTGGTCAGTGACAAATTTTTGATTTGCCTTAACATTAGATATAGAAATGTACAAAAATGTATGAAACTTTTAAATTGAGATACATCTTTTGTTTTAGAATACAAAATAAGCTACCAATTATTTTTTTATTAAAGAATAATTGACTTTGAGTATTGTATTAGTTTTAGAAGCACAACCATACTGATTTGATATTTATCTACATTATGAAATGGTCACCACAATAAGTCTAGTTACCATCTGTCACCATACAAAGTTGTTAAAGTGTTATTGACTATATTCCCTCGGCTTACATTCTCACCTCCCTGTTCCTTATTTTTATTTTATAACTGGAAGACTGTACCTCTTAATTGCCTTCACCAATTTGTCCATTCCCCCCCACTCTCCGCCAGTAATAATTGAAACAAGAAATAATTTTCTAAGAATGTATGTAGTAAATGAAGACTTGAATTAATTTTATTTTAAGGCATAGCGAGACCTGTAATAGAGAGTGAAGCCCCGGGAGCAGCCTAGTTGGCTTCTTATCCCAGCCGCTTGGTTCTTGTGGTAGAAGTTAAGTAATCTCTGAGTCTTCCTCTCATCATAAATGAAACGGGAGTAGAAAGAGTCCACACCTCAGAGCTGCAGGGTGAGGATTAAACATGGGCAGACACCACAAAATGGGGCTTTTGTACATAGTTTTGATGCCATTGCTCTTTCTCCCCGGAAGAGGAAATTATTAAACACTTAAAATAATTATCATTCCAAATGCTCCTCATTTTGATACTTGGAACTTTCTTTTCACAGGTTCCCCTTTATGGGCCAGTCGGTGACGGGAGCTCAGGCTGGTGAAGGGCAGAGTCTGCTCCCACAGGCCCTCGTGCAGGTACTGCTGCTTGTCGCTAGTCACCCGAGAGGGGGCGCTGTCCTGTGTGTCTCACCAAACCCTACTCTTTAGAGGGAGGCCACTTGTAGAGAGCGGTAGAAACCTTAAAATCCTGCCGAGTGCATTCTCGGCTCAGCATAAATGAAGACGTTTTATTACTTTTTTTAAAGGAAAGCCAAACTGAGGTTAAAAAAATTGACAGTTTCTGAAAAGGACCCCTATATTTACGAGTTAGAAAGTCACTTGGAGGGAAACCAAATGCTTAGGGTTTTGGGTTTTGCTTTTATTTACTTTCAACTCCACAAGAACATTTTCATGTCCTGCATTTTGGAATTAATCCATAACATGTGAAACTGCAAAATAATGACTGTAATCATTCGACTTGGCTGTCGATAGTCATGTTCTGCTATTTATTCCTTGGAATAATTTAGCTTTTTAAGATATTTTCCATTCATAATAATCAGCTTTAAGTGTAATATTTAAATGTCTAGTGTCAAGCAGTGTCCAGGAAAGTAGAACTGTTCATTTCATAAGGTGTTTTTTTAATTTTATTTTATTATGTTATATTAATCACCATACATTACATCATTAGTTTTTGATGTAGTGTTCCATGATTCATTGTTTGCGTATAATACCCAGTGCTCCATGCAGAATGTGCCCTCCTCAATACCCACCACCAGGCTAACCCATCCCCCCACCCCCCTCCCCTCTAGAACCCTCAGTTTGTTTCTCAGAGTCCATAGTCTCTCATGGTTCGTCTCCCCCTCCGATTTCCGCCCCCTTCATTTTTCCCTTCCTACTATCTTCTTTTTTTTTAAACATACATTATTTGTTTCAGAGGTACAGGTCTGTGATTCATCAGTCTTACATAAAAATTCACAGTGCTCGCCATAGCACATATAAGGTGCTTGTTTGTTTTTTTTTTTAAGTTACCTGCCTAGGAAAAAAAAAGAGAAAGCTACTTACTATATGTCTTTGAAATTTTCTTTTTTGCCATGAGAGTTGTGCCTTAGATTTACTATGCTGATAATTATATTCTTTTCATTATTAAAAGAAGAGAGCACCATCTGATACAGTGGAAAAAGCATAGACTTCATAGTGGAGTTAAAAAAAAAAATCTCAGTTCCACTATGAATTTACTGTGCAACATTGGGCAAGGTCTTTAACCCCTGTTTTCTGATCTTGCAAATGTTACACCACTTCTTTGCAGTATTATAAGGATTACAAGAAGTATTCTGGCTGCTAGGAACGTTGATAATTGTTACCTTGTGTGCAGCTCATGTCTAACAGAACTTGAAACAGCTGAGTAAATGTTTTTTTTCAAAGTTAATTTTATTTATCAGAGTATTGCCAGGGAATTTTTAGGTTAATAACTATTTAGTCAGTCTCCCTGGAAGAAACAAGATATTTAATTAGAAAATAAGACTAATATTTTTAGTAAGTGTATATTTTATTATTTGTGCATGTTAGGGACAGTAGTTCTTGTTTGTGAATAACTTTGTGTTATAGAGTGGATTTTAGTAAATCTGGAACCCATATTTATGTCTTAATTGCAGAAAAAGCCAGGTAGACTTCATCAAAAAGTGGGATTTTATGTGGATCTCTAGCTAAGGACTAATGATATTTGACTTGCCCTGATACTATATTTCTGATGAGTAATCCCTTACCTCAAACATAATTGTTTTTCAACTAAAATCTAGAAAATAAAACAGTTCAGAGATAGTTTTAAATTTTCAGAAATTAGTTTGTCACCACAAAATTCATCCTACTTTTTATAAAAATCAAAGCTTTAAAAATGTCTTAGGAAATTAAGGGGTTTTTTCCTTCCATTTCTTTTTTTCTTTTTTTCTGTTTCTTTTTTTAAGTTTTCCCCCCTTTAACTGAAATGTGGAATAAACCTATTTGTAAATTTTACTTATTTTAGGATGGCAGTATAACACATCAGATTTCTAGGCCTAATCCTCCAAATTTTGGTCCAGGCTTTGTCAGTAAGTATGAATCTAATAAGTTATGTGTTCTCTGGGGATTGCTTGTTTGCGCTATATTTGTGTTCTTCTAAACAAACAAACAAAATTGGAGTTAGTGTAGATGTGTTATTTTAAGTCTAAGTGCCCTCATCTTTTATGGAACATCCCTGCCCTATTAGAAATCTGTTTCTGAAGGCATGTGTTTTCATTGCTCTTTTTCTCTGTGCATGAAGAATTCTAGTTAGAGATCGATATTTTAATACAGAAAAACCGTCTTCCCCATTCTCTTCAATACTGTTGTTGCTATTTTTATGTATAGATTGGGCACTTTACAATCTGTAGAATTAAACCACTTCTTGTTCTAATGACTGTCTGCCTAAGTGACAAGGACACTAAATGGGAACAACGAAGGGAATAGGCTTAGAAATAAGTTGGGTTAGCAGCATGGTGTGAAGGTCAAGGATGCAGGATGCCACGGAATCCTTTCTAGTTATCTTCAGGGGTCCCAAGGTGGTTCAGGATAGTGTTTAAAGTTCTCCCCAAACTGAACCTTTCTGAAATCTTCAGACTGTTTAGCTAACTTTTTTTTCACCATTATTTTTCATTTTGCTCACCTCTGCTCTCCTGGTTCCAGAAACCAGAAAGGCTTTCCTTGCGGTAGGTCTCATTCTACCAGAAGCAGAACTTCTGAAATCTTGTGAAAAAGCCTGTTCTTGAAAAATGCCCTTCAAATTTAGTAGACTAGATTTCAAGTTCATACATGTACTGGAACTTCTGGGTTTAGGAACAAACCCAAAGTCTGGCCTTTTGAAATTAACCCCTGCATTTAATCATAATTATAATTTGAGTACATATATGCATTAAAAACAAGTATACTGCTATAACCAACTGGCTTTTTCTGGCTTTACTGTGCCCATTGGCTTTGGTTGGATTCTTACTGTATGACAATATTCTGTTATCATTGATGTAATTTTTCAGCTAATGTCCTTCTTGGAATTGTATTTATTCATTTCTTTGTCTTATAGTGAGTCAAAAGGTATATTTTGAATTTTACTACCATAAGATGACTTTTTTTTTTGTTTTTGGGATTTGGCATCAGTGACGTAAAGTGCCCTTAAAGAATAAAGAAGGAATATTGGTACAAAATGAAGAGATATAACTATTTGGGGAGATATTTATGACAGTCATAAAAGTAGAAAAGATTTTACCTGGTTAATAATTATTCCATACCTTTGCTTATTTATAGAAATATAAATTACAAAATTCATAAAAGTTAGCAATGTTTTTAACTTACGTATTTCCTTTATGAAACATAGACTTCATGTTGGTCCCCTCTGAAAGAGTTTAGGTTCCCTTCCGCAAAGTTTAGGGTATTTTTTCACTTTTAAGAAATAAGAAAACCTTATAAGCTTAGGAAAATTAGCATGGGAAATGATACCTAATCCATGCTCTGGTGATAATGTATACCCAACTTTGTTTCTTCAAAACAAAACATTTCTAAAAAATGTCTTTAAAAAAACCAAAATTATTTACATTCTGTAAAGTTGAATTAATAACAATACATATATAACTTAATAGATAGTATGGCATGTGGGTTAGAGAAAAGCATTCCATTAGATAAAAGTCTTCTGTTTTTCAAAGATTGGATTTATAGTATTTCTGAGTATGAAGTTAACGCTGTACTAGGAACATGCATATTTCGCTTTCCTCAAATAAATGTTTTTCTAAAGTCTCCTATTTGATAAAGTTAAATTATGGTCTAATATTTAGTATTATGTTTTAATGACACCTATTACAAGACAAGGTCATGGTAAAACTGCATTTCCTTACAAAATGGATTTGTATAACTTTTACATTGTTGGATCCTTTAGAAAATTAACACAGATGAATTTTTCATTTTTTCCTTAGATGATTCACAGCGTAAGCAGTATGAAGAATGGCTTCAGGAGACCCAACAGCTTCTTCAGATGCAGCAGAAGTATCTTGAAGAACAAATTGGTGCACACAGAAAATCTAAGAAAGCCCTTTCAGCAAAACAACGTACTGCCAAGAAAGCTGGGCGTGAATTTCCAGAAGAGGATGCAGAACAACTCAAGCATGTTACCGAACAGCAAAGCATGGTTCAGAAACAGCTAGAACAGGTAATGTGAAGTATTCTGGTTATTCTTTTTCATATGGGGTGTTTTTATTATTTCTTCTCAATATTTTGGTTTTATTTTATTTTATTTTATTTTTAAAGATTTTATTTATTTATTTATTTGAGAGAGAGAGAAACAGCATGAGAGGGGATAGGGTCAGAGGGAGAAGCAGGCTCCCCGCCGAGCCGGGAGCTTGATGCGGGACTCGATCCCAGGACTCCAGGATCATGACCTGAGCCGAAGGCAGTCGCTTAACCAACTGAGCCACCCAGGCGCCCCTCAATATTTTGTTTTAAAATACATTGGTATATCTTATGTAAAAGACACATTCCTGAAAAATGAAACCTTTTTTTTTTTTTTTTAAGATTTTATTTATTTATTAGAGAGAGAGAGAGAGTGCACGAGCACAAGCGGGGTGGGAGGGAAGGGTAAAGGGAAAGGGAGAAGCAGAATCCCCGCTGAGCAGGGAGCTTGGCGCTGGGCTTAATCCTAGGACCCCGAGATCATGACCTGAGCTGAAGGCAGATGCTTAACCCTCTGAACCACCCAGGTGTCCCAAATGAAACCATTTTGCTATTACCTTCCATTATAAACCAGATGTTTCTCAAAATGCTTATACTGAAATAATAATTATACTTAAAAAGAAGTAAAATTTAAACTTTTATTTAAAGTAAAACATTAGAAGTGTTCAAAATGGGTTAAGAGCCCACTCCTAGTAATTACCCAAGTGAATTAAAAACTTAGGTTCACATACAAACCTGTATACAAATATTTATAGCCACTCTACTCATATAGTCACCAAAAACTGGGAACACTCAGGTATCCTTCAGTGATGAATAGTTAGACAAATTCTGGTATGTCCATACACTGAAATAGTGCACAGCAATTAAAAAAAACAAACTATTGATATAGAATAACCTGGACGGATCTCAAGAGCCTTATGCTGAGTGAAAGAAGCTAATTCTGGAAGGTTATATACAGATTCCACTTATATAACATTCTTGAAATCACAAAATTGTAAGGATGGACAATGTTTAGTGGTTGCCAGGGCTTAGGGATGGGGGAAGGAGGGTTTGGCTATAAGTGGGTGGCATGAGGACACTTTTTGGGGGTGACAGAGCTCTTCTGAATCTTGACTGTGGTGATGGCTACTCTAATCTCTAAATGTCAGTTTTACTTTTTATCAATTTTAATTTTTTAAAGAAAATTGAGAAGTAATCCAAATGTTAATAGTAGAAAAGGAGGAGTTCAGAGTAGATTGACTTAATAAAACTTGGAGTACTGTCAGTGTAGTGAAGACTCTGGTAAACATACTCAAGTATGTTGTCTTATTTAACCTTCTCTACAACTTCTGAAGAAGCTAGTATTGTCACTGTCTTACACAACAAGAGTCTCTTGAGTCCTCACAGAGGTAGGTGACATGTTCGCTCCTAGCTGATTCTCAGTTGGGTTTTTTTTGGTTCAGATGTCTCATTTCCAAGCCATAGCAACCACAATAATGTTCCAACAGTAAGGTGATTGTAATGTAATCCCTATTGTTTAAAACTACGACAGTTCTGGAATGAGATGGTTCTTCTCTCTAAATTTACTCTATGGGTCCATGTTTGTTGTGAGTGAAATTCTTTTAATGGTAGGTATTTCCTGCTAAATAATTTTAGCACTTTTATTGCCTGCTGGTGTCTTTCTATAAATTCCTTATGATGAGGGCCTGGCTTTTGCATACCCATGGATCAAATCCTATTTAGAAGCTAATACTGTACTTGGAAAATGGAACACATCATCTGTTACTGTATAGTTGCCAACAATCCAGTGTAATCCCATTAAGATAAGCAGCTGATAACATGTTTTAAAGTATTTTAAAATGTCATGGGAAAGGCATGGATGACCCCCTTTCTGTATTCCTAATACTTGTACTCCTGCTTCACCAGTCCCATGGTAATCCCTCAGTTCCAGCCAGGCACCTGGTCAGGAAAGAAGAAAATTAGATAGTTCTACAGCCACTGGAGACCCACCAAAACCATATTATGTGCAGAGAACATAACATGCTAGTTGTCTGGGAAACTGAAGAAAATAAGTTGAAAAACCATTAGAGCTGCTGGCCTCAGTGTACTAGTATAATATACATCTCAAATTGGATGGTTACAGAGGACACAGGTAACACCGGGCATCACCTTCTCCCCTTCCTGAGCAAGGTGCATCCTAAGGACATGGGTTGCATCTTTATTGATATTTGTCCGTAGCATCTGGTACATTGTGGTGGCACAAGGGTTTTTGGAATGAATTAATGGACACGAGTCAGTCATTATATTAGGAACTATTTCAAATATTACCTCAGAGTTTTGTATATTTTTTAGAAATTATAATTTGAGTATGTGATCCCTTAAATTCGAAGAGTTTCACCAATCTAGTCTTTTTAACTGGGAGGCGGGGTGGTGTACCTGCTAGTATTTCATCTTGTTTTAATATCTTTTGTGATTTTTGTATACTTAAGAAATGAAAACTTGTGGGGCGCCTGGGTGGCTCAGTTGGTTAAGTGACTGCCTTCGGCTCAGGTCATGATCCTGGAGTCCCGGGATCGAGTCCCGCATCGGGCTCCCTGCTTGGCGGGGAGTCTGCTTCTCCCTCTGACCCTCTTCCCTCTCATGCTCTCTGTCTCTCATTCTCTCTGTCTCAAATAAATAAATAAAAAATCTTAAAAAAAAAAAAAGAAATGAAAACTTGTTTTAAATGGTTCAAATTTGAGTTAAATCTTGGTTATTCTGACCTTGTGTATTAATGTAACTTCTAAGACAGGTCAGTTTGCTGATTCCTGTGTAGCCTTTGTTTATTGTCCTATTTTACTTTTTGATGTGTAGCTTAAATAGTTTATGACTTTCGTGGTAAGGTTTTTAAAGTATTTATTTCAGAAAAATATATTTCGAATTTGTTTTTGGTATATCATATGTAAAGAAGTTTTACAAATGATTTAGGAAGATTCTGTTGTTAAAAAGATCCGCAGTCTTTCGTTAGTGCTTATCGATCCAGTTTTTTTTCTTTTTTTTGCCACTGCCTGAGCAAAATACTTTTGCGTCCGCAAGATCTGCCGCATATATAACCCCCACCGTAATCATCAGCCGGTGATCTAGTTTGATACCTGCGGTATAAATAAGTGAGTAAGCCTGACTTTTTGATTCCAGATCCGTAAGCAGCAGAAGGAGCATGCCGAGTTGATTGAAGATTATCGGATCAAGCAGCAGCAGTGCGCCATGGCCCCGCCTTCCGTGATGCCAGGTGTCCAGCCGCAGCCGCCCCTGGTCCCAGGTGCCACGGCACCTGCCATGAGCCAGCCCAGCTTCCCCTTGGTGCCACAGCAGCTGCAGCACCAGCAGCACACAGCGGTCGTTGCGGGGCAGTCCAGCCCTGCTAGGATGCCGAGTGGACCTGGCTGGCAGCCTTCCAGTGCTCCTGCCCACCTCCCCCTCAATCCTGCTAGGATTCAGCCTCCCGTGGCCCCGTTACCAATAAGAACTTGCACGCCAGCACCAGGGACGGTGTCTAGTGCAAATCCACAGAGTGGACCACCACCACGGGTGGAATTTGATGACAATAACCCCTTCAGTGAAAGTTTCCAGGAGCGGGAACGAAAGGAACGTTTACGAGAACAGCAGGAAAGACAACGAATCCAGCTCATGCAAGAGGTAGACCGACAGAGAGCTCTGCAGCAGGGGGTGGGGATGCAGCCGCACGGCTCGCTGCGCTCCCAGATTCCGTTCTACAGTTCTGAGCTGCCTTGTGACTTCCCCCAGCCTCCCAGGCCCCTTCAGCAGTCTCCACAGCACCAACAGCAAATGGGGCAGGGCTCACAGCCGCAGAGTATGCAACAGGGGTCTATTAATTCCCCTCCCGCCCAGACTTTCATGCAAACCAGTGAGCGAAGGCAGATAGGACCTCCCTCCTTCGTTCCTGATTCACCATCGATTCCGGGTGGAAGCCCAAATTTCCATTCTGTCAAGCAGGTACATGGAGGTCTTTCTGGGGCCAGCTTCCAGCAGTCCCCAGTGAGGCCTCCTTTTACACCTGCTTTACCTGCAGCACCTGCAGTCGCTAACAGCAGTCTCCCTTGTGGCCAAGACCCTGCAGCAACCCATGGACAAAGTTATCCAGGATCAGCCCAGTCTCTCATCCAGTTGTATTCCGACATAATCCCAGAAGAAAAAGGGAAAAAGAAAAGAACAAGAAAGAAGAAGAAAGATGAGGATGTGGAATCCACCAGGGCGCCATCCACCCCCCACTCAGATATAACTGCTCCACCGACCCCGAGTATCTCAGAAACTACCTCCACACCTACAGTGAACACGCCTGGCGAGCTTCCTCCGCAAGTCGAACCCGAGTCAGCGGAGCCTGTCTGCCCGTCAGCTCCCAACACGGCAGCCGGCCAGCTATGTACAGAATTGGAAAACAAGCTGCCCCACAGTGATTTATCACAGGGAACTCCAAATCCACAGACTTATGCAAACCCAGAGGCGGAGAAGCTGTCCATGGAGACCCCTGCCCCAGCTGAGGAGGTCAAACTAGAGGCGGCTGAGGCGCAGCAGTGCCCGGGCCAAGATGGGCCTGAGCCCGAGGAACAGACAGGCAGTAAGGCCGAAGAAAGAGTGGTGGCTGGTCCTGTCTCCTCAGGGCAGAGTCCTCCCCAGTCTGCTGGGGCCCCGGCTCCCAAGGGAGATGCGGGCAATGAGCTTCTGAAGCATCTGCTGAAAAATAAGAAATCATCTTCCCTTGTCAGTCAAAAACCTGAAGGCAGCTTTTCTTCAGAAGACGACTGTACAAAGGATAACAAACTAGTTGAGAGGCAGAACCCAGTCGAAGGATTGGTAAGTGTGCTCCCTGAAAACTACAACTTCCTTGTCTCCCCTTCGTTTTCAATTACAGTTAAGCCGATTAGTGCCAACCACGATACTAATTTCAACAAGATTTTGCAACTTTTTACTCTAAAGGACAAATTCTAATTTTGCTGTTTCTACCTCTGAGGAGCCCATGTTTTGACTCATACCCATAACCCATATTAAGTCATAATTTGTTTACTTTTTCTTCAAAAATCAAAGACATGTACTAATGCATTTAATATGTAACACGTGCCTGTCAGCTGATTATTACCACATTGAGCTGATCTAACTAAGGCAAAAAGTGAATGTCTGTGTATCTTTATTGCAAATCAGTATGCAGTTTCCATTAACCTCTTCGAAGTACAGAAGACAGCTCCTGCACTCGCTAATACCCGGGGGGACTCGCCTCTCGGGTAACCCGTGTTGGGAATCCATTGTGTTGCAGTGTATTAATACTTGATTTTATACAAATGGAATCTTATACTATTTTATCTTTATGGTTTTCCTTGTGTCAATATTCTCCCTTTTTAAGATACAAAACATTGAGTTTGCTTTTTTGTTTTTTCATTTTTTTTTTGTTTGAAGAGGTTCTTTGAAAATATACCTTTACAAGATTCCATCCCCTGCATTTCAGTGAACTTCCCTGAGCTATTCCCAGACTGGGGTTTCCAGGTTGTAAGGTTGGTCTGCTTGAATGCTCGTGCTTCCTTACTGGCGTATTCCTAAAGCTTTCCCTGTAGTGCTTCTCAGTTGGGATTGTACAGTTTTCATTTCTTAATTGAATGGGGTGAAGTGGTATATTTCGCTCAGATTTTCAATTTTAAGGTTGCTAATGAAGCTGTTCTTTTAGCAAAAGTGTTGTCTTACTCTTTGTTTTCTCTTAGTTGTGTGTTTGACCATTTTGGAGAGATTGAGTGCTGGAGTGATAGAGTCCGGTAACTTGTAAACTCCAGTGGTAATATTTCTTCAGTCATATTTGTCGCCACCAAATATGCCCAGTCTCTAACCACTTTCTCCACTGCATTCTGTCCCCCTAGGAATACTGAGCTATTTGCAATCCCCTTGCAGGTCTTTCTGATCTCACCACATGCTGCTGTTTCTGCCTGTTGCTGTCCTTTCTTTTTCACATCTGGCCAACGTCTTCTTTTCTTTTAAAACTCAGTTCTAGAATCATCTTCCCCACACCTTTCTCAGCTCAACCATTCTCAGATGTGTCGATGCCCATGTGCTCACATAGCAGTTTTTATAATGCCACTCAAATAGCTTCTTGAAGGGCATAGGCTGCATCTTGAGCACCTTTGTGTTCTCAGTACTTACTACAGTATTAGCACATAATAAGTACTCAGTGTATGGAATTGAAGTTAAGTCTTAATACTGATGATTATGTTATATAGAGAGGATGTTAGGATAGAAAAAGGAATGAGATCACTTGTATATGTATAAATGTTTGGACTGTGTCACGTATTCTCATATCCATTTAGGAGGGTGGCAAGGGGTCGGGTACCTTATTACTAGGGGTAGTGGTGATGCCTTACCGTATTCCAGGTAGGTATCCTATGCTGAGCATTTACCCGAGGTACTAGTTAGTCATTTGGCAGGAACGGTTATTATCCCCGGTTTACAAATGACGAAATCCGTTTACTTTCTAGTCACACGACAGGCAAAATTATTGTGGCAATAGTTGGATACACCAAGTTTTCCTCCATACTGAGTCTGTTTCTTTACATGTAAGTTGGGGTTAGGAGAAGAGCACCTTCCTAGTTGCTGTGCAGTGAGTGGTAGAGCCTTTTTGGAAAGTTTATGAGGTTCCTACTCTGCCTGCATTAAGTTCATGTGTCATCACTTACCAGGAGGATGGTCTGGGCAGGTTCGGTCCTTTCTGTATCTTGATTTCCTCATCTGTACACAGGAGTAATACTATTCCCTGTTATGTAGGGTTGCTGCAAGGATTAACAGAGTTAAAACACATTCTGCTGATAAAGTCTGGAAAAGGTGCATATCTTTGACCTGCTCATTACGTATTGAGGAATCTGACATAAGGAATATAAAATTCTAAAATACGCAAAGATGTAACCACATGAATAGCTAATGTCCTGTCTGCTAGTAGAGGGAAAAAAATGAGAGAGAGAATTTAAGAGAAAGAAAGTCTAGTACAGTAGTTATTAATTAAATTATTTCTATAAAGCTATATCTGAATGAGTTGTTTTTCCATTTTTTTTGCAGCCACTACAATTTATGCTGTATAAGGATGTTTAATGTCATGGGAAATAATGTCAAGCCACTAAAATAAAAGAATACAAAGTGTCTCCATTGTGTTTTAACACAGTGTATGTAGGCATAGGTAAAAGACTGAACACAGATACATTAAAATGTTAACTTTTTATCTCAGGCAGACATTTGGATGATTTTTAACCTTCGTGCTCTCCTATAATGAGAAGTATTCTTTGAAATGTAGTAATACGTGCTTTTTAGGGTAATTGTGAGGATTAGAGATAACGTCTGCAATGCACTTAAAGTGCTTGACCCAAATGTACTTAATAAGCAACTACATTATTAATCTCATAAGCCAATAAGAAATTCTTAGGTCTTTGCTACTCAGAAGTGCAGCCCTTGGGGATCAGTAGCATTGAGCTTACCTGGGAACTTTTTAAGAAATGCAGAATCTTATTCTCCAGCACAGACTTACCAATCAGAATGTGTTTTTTAATAAGAGCCAATGGAGAGGCGCACAGTTCTAGGCTTGTGGTTCCCAAAACTTTAATATATCAGTATCACCTAAAGGGCTTATTGAAACAAAGGGCACTGAGCCTCACTCCTAGAGTTTCTGATTCAGTAAGTCTGGAGTGGGACCAGGGAATGTGCATCTCTAACCATCCCCAGGTGGTACTCCTTTTGCTGCTCTGGGGACTGCTTTTTGAGAACCATTGATCTCATCCTGGGATGGGTAGTCTGAGCCTGCTTAGACCTTTTACCCTTTCTTTTTTGAGCTTAGGATGGTTTTTACATTTTCAAATGGTTGAAAAAAAAATCTAAGGAAGAATAATATTTCACAACATGTGAGCATTATATGAAATTCAAGTTCAGTGTCCATGAATTTAAAAAGTTTTATTGGACCACGGCCACACTTGTTCATTAATGAATGCTCTATAGTTACTTTGGTGGTAGCAGGGCAGAGTGTTGAGTAGTTATGATAGGTACTGTATGGACTGCAGAGCCTGAAATATTACTGTTTGCCTTTTTACAGAAAAATGTTGCCATGCATGCTCCAAGCCAGTTAGAATAAAACTGGAAACTATAATCTTCAAACCTTCAAAGATTCAGTGCAGAACACATCAAAATAAGTCTAGCAACTGTAGTTACCTATCTAACAAAGTGTAACTGTAAAGTTTAGAAATACTAGCCCCTAAAAAAATTCCCATATTTTTAGATATTGATAGCAGTACCTTTAAGAACCTCTTCAGGGTTCTTAGCCATTAAGTAAAGAGAAAGGTTTAAAAGAAAAGGGGGGGTGGTTATTTGCTAGCATATATGTAGGCCCTTTCATTGACTTTAAGTATAGAGCAGTTATTACTCAATCACATTTGTGATCATGAGCTAATTTTGATGACCAGTGTTGTTTGTTTTTAGTGATCTAACTGTTCCTCTCAGCGAAGGTGCATAGGCTATGGAACTTACCTGTTGTTCTACAGACCTCGTATTTCAACTGTTCCTAAGGGGAACCCAAAATAACTCCCCAAGACCGCAGTGCAGGGGCTGTCACGGCCACCTGGCTAAGAGCACGCCTTCCTCCACAGCTTCCAGAGAGCAGGACCGAGGAGCTCTGGTCTACACTGGCACCCCTGTGGTCCCGCCTGAGGAATAATGCTTGCTCTGAGAGGGAAAGTAGCCACACTTAAGAATTCTGCTCTTTCCTCGAGCTTTGCAGCTTACCAATTTCTGTGCTTGAGAATAATGCTTGGAAAGGGGATGATATTTCAGAAAACAGACCATTTGAGGCCACTGCCTTTCCTCAACTCTTAGTACCCCTGTTAGGAATGTGGGTCCTAGAACGGAACTGGATTAGCATGAACTGCAAAATCCAGCATGTGAATAGTTCACTTATCTCTTAACCTTTCCAATTACATTAGCAAACTTTGGGGGCTCAAATGCAAGGTGGTTTTGGATGTGGCAACAACCAATTGCCAAAAACAGATGGAGGAAGTGAAACCAAGAAACCTCGAAGCAAACGGACTCAGAGGACAGGGGAGAAGGCTGCACCTCGCTCCAAGAAAAGGAAGAAGGATGAAGAGGAGAAACAGGCTATGTACTCCACCACCGACACCTTTACCCACCTAAAGCAGGTGAGTCGCTTAGAGCAGCTCCTTTAAAAAGTCAAGTGAGGCATCAAATGCTTTTTCAACCCTATTAAAACTGAAATTTTCTCTATATTACCATATTTCCTAATTAAAGTAGTTACAAGGATAAATGATGTCTCAACAAGGAGTCTAGTAGACTTCCTAATTGCAAGCAAAACTGCACCATATCCTATTGGCACCCGAAAATGGCAGTAAGATAGATGGATTGGTAGGTGATGGTCAAGATTTACTTGTGTTCAGAAGGAGCAGCCTCAGCACCAAGAAAAACCTGTCTGTGTTACTTGTGACTCTGGATGCAAGGAAATGCAGCTGCCGGTCTCCCTGCAGTAAACTCTATTCTTACACCTTTGTGGTTGTTACAGAAGGTGGGAGACAGCCACTAAGAGTGCCACTGGGGGTACCTGGCCTCCCTTCACGCCCCGATTCTTGCTGAGCAAAGATAAGGAACGTGTTTTTCTTGTTAGATGCCTGGCAGCATCCCTTTAAGACAGATAAGAATAAAGCTCATTTTTAAATATATCCTAGAGATTCTGTGGTCTCTCTCACTTACTTACTCCAGCATTTTGATACTCGAAATTTTTAAGTCTTGTTTTTCTCAAGCCTTATTGGACTAAGTTGCCTTGGGTCTTAGAAAAGTTGCGAAACGCTCTGTTTTGTTGACCGTGTACATTACTCTTCAATGTGTTTTTTAATAGCAGCTCTCTCTGCTCCCTCTAATGGAACCAATCATTGGAGTGAACTTTGCGCACTTTCTTCCTTATGGCAGTGGCCAATTTAATAGTGGGAGCCGACTTCTAGGAACTTTTGGCAGTGCTACCCTTGAAGGGGTTTCGGATTACTATTCTCAGTTGATCTACAAGGTATGTTTCTTCACCAAGGTCTTACCTTGCTTCCTCTTTGGATACCATATCAGAATTGGTAGAGCTTGTCTTGTTTTTCATCTAATCTTCCAAGTTTCATTTAAACTTCATTAGTTTAGCTAAAAGGTGACAATTTCACTGGATGAAGAGTTTCTAACATAAATATTTGTAATGTTTTATAGGTAAGACTACAAATAGTGAAGAACATCCATTATGTATTTCCATGGTAGAGAAAATACCTGTTTTCCTATAACTTATTAACTCTTAAAATGAATCCAAATACATAGTAAATAGAATAAAAAAAGTAGTTAGCAATTTTCCCTGAAAAATGAAATGAAAAAAATTGAAAAGTGTATTTTGTCTGATGATTTAACTAGACATTAATTATAACTAGACATTAATTCTTTTTTTAAGATTTTATTTATTTATTTGAGAGAGAGAGACTGAGAGAGAGAGAGCACATGAGAGGGGGGAGGGTCGGGAGGGTCGGAGGGAGAAGCAGACTCCCTGCCGAGCAGGGAGCCCGATGCGGGACTCGATCCTGGGACTCCCGGATCATGACCTGAGCCGAAGGCAGTCGCTTAACCAACTGAGCCACCCAGGCGCCCAGACATTAATTCTTAAACTAAAATATCAAACTAACTCAAATTTATCTTTTGGTATTATTATTTTAGCAACGTTTTATAATAGCCTTATTAGACATTCTTTACTTCACATCTGACTTATGTAAAATGCTCTTTTTGCAAAAATATTTGAGAGTATCATCGGTTTTCTGGAGGGCTTCTCTTCTTACTTTAGTATTAAAGTCATTCTCTTGTGATGCTCCATTTATTATCACTATCGGCTTTTCTCTTCAGTTAGAACCTGTCCTAACTCTTGTAAATGCCTTCTCTTCTGATGCAACCTGTTCTCCAACACAACTTCATTACTTTCATGAAATCCCAGATCTTTGCAAGATTTGTAATTTCACCTTGCACTTGATTCTCATGGTATTATTGGTAGATTCCAACAATCCCTGAGAGACTGATCACTTAATCAACAAAGGACAAACTGATGACATGCTAAGCGGAGAGAAATGTTTGGAGGGGACTCCCATTTGTTAATGATTTAGCCATTTCCGTGTTATTGCTAAGACTTTTGCTTCTTATAGAGGTTTTGGACAATCCAGATTCTAATATTGAGGATATGAGTTGTAATTATAGGATTAGGACCACAAATTCTTAAGTTGTTTGTTTGTTTTTTAATAGAACTGGGGCATATTTTAATGAGAATTGAATAATGGAATTTTTGAGAACTTTTACAATTTATTAAAGCTGTCTTTCACTGGCTATAACAATGAAATTTGAAAAGAGATGTACAGAATAGAATAATGTAACTTTGCTTCTTAATTTCAAGTACTCAAACTGGGCAGAGTAAGCAAATGGCTAATTTGTCCATATGAGCATGAGTATTTCTCCCACCAAAAAACCTCCTGGCCTTGTACATTTATTTATCTTCTTGGTGTGCATTTAGGAATGAAGATGCATATTGATGACATGTCTATAGCCTTGCTTCCATGTGCTAAAAATTCACAGAACTAAGTTTTAGCAAGGTCATGGCATATTTGCTCTGTAGCATATAATTTAAAATTTTTTGGTCTCCTGCAGCAGAATAATTTAAGTAATCCTCCAACACCCCCTGCCTCTCTTCCTCCTACACCACCTCCTATGGCTTGTCAGAAGATGGCAAATGGTTTTGCGACAACTGAAGAACTTGCTGGAAGAGCTGGCGTATTAATGAGCCATGAAGGTATGATGCTACACCTCCGAGTTGTACACCTTTGCAGAGTGTGCCTTTGTCAGCTGTGTCTGGTGAAAAGGCAATCGTGTGAGGTTCTCCCCATGTATCCGTTTTGACTAAATCTATTTTTGGTTCTGTGTTTTCGCTTTTCCAGTTACCAAAAGTCTAGGACCCAAACCGTTTCAGCTGCCATTTCGACCCCAGGATGACTTGTTAGCCAGAGCTATTGCTCAAGGCCCAAAGACCGTTGATGTTCCAGCTTCCCTGCCAACACCACCTCATAATAATCAGGAAGAATTAAGGTAGAGGTCCTTTTTTCCTTTTTTCTCACGTATTTTTTAGTTATTTCATTTTTTAAAAAAATACATATATTTAGCAGAATGTAGGGATAGCATGTAAAAACATTGAAGGGGTAAAAATTTGGTGAATAGTTTTCTTTAGGACTTAGTTTATAAAACATTCTTACTATTAAATGTAATTAGTTTGTACATTTTTAAATTCTTAGATGGTATAGGAAGTTCAGCAAATAACCAAATAGACATTAAGGCAACGGGAGTCTCTATGCAAAATACTTCACAGATCACTGTCACTTAGTGATGTTCCCAGATGTCTAAAATAAAAGAGCGGCAGTCACCGATACCAGAGAATGCTTTTGGGGAAGAGAATTTAAGGACTATCCCGCCCAGAGTTTTGTACTTCTTTGTATCAGCTTTTTAGACCCAAGATTCT
The DNA here is from genome assembly GCF_029215605.1 of Mirounga angustirostris. NCBI lineage: Eukaryota > Metazoa > Chordata > Mammalia > Carnivora > Phocidae > Mirounga > Mirounga angustirostris. The sequence continues at coordinate 5,285,632 of NW_026991720.1, forward strand.
GACTGGGGAGAAACCATCGTCCTTAGTAGATAACCACAACCCACCTAGTTAGATCTGGGAAAGGCTCTTATGTACTTCATCAGGTGATTCCTTTTTTGGATAATCTGGTAACTACCCTCTATTTGATGAGACATCATTTAGATTAAGTCCCTTACTTTACTAATGAGAAGACTGTGGAACAAAAAGGAGAAGTTTCTCATCCAGATTTAGAATCCAGGTCTCCTTGCTCTCTCCTGCATCTTATTGCTAGAAGTTGCTAGATTTGTGAATCGGGAGCAGTTGTGGGAGGCAGCCTCCTAGGTGTGCATGTGTGGTGCCCTGGGGCAGGACACCACTGGATGTCACAGGGACTGCGTCTGGAAGCCACTCTCGGGTCGCATCGTAATGCTGCTGCTCAGCTTCTCTCCACATAACAGGGTCTCCTTTGTGGGGGGAGAGTGGGAGGCCCCAGGTTTGGGGGCATCCCATAGCATTCGCTTGAGCCCACACTTGCCCTCTGATCTCAGTCACCCTAGTTAACCTCTAACTTCTTGGGCTAGACCATTCTCTTCTTCTTTTCACCGTACTTGATCAGTTAGGAAAAATAAAGGCCCATGAGGCTCTAGTGACCGAGTTTTCCCTGCGTTTCCACTATGAGCAAAAGCACAGCGGGCTCTGCGGCTGTGCCCGCGGGGTGTGCGAGAAGGCTCTTTCCTTTTCCGGCTGCAGACTATTCCTCATCTCAGGGATCTGGAACTTGGCAGAGGTGTAAGTCTTCATCCTTTCTCCACTGTGTTGTAATCTGAACGTCTTCTTTCTTTGGCAGGTCTTTAAACTTTGATGTTGAAGTTCCGTCAGGAGGAAACCTACTGTTTAAATTGCTTAACAGTTGAATGTGTTTCTTAGGGTCTGAGAGATTTCTTGTTTGGCCCCGAACCTATTCTTTGTCTTCTTACATCGTTGCCATTGTCCAAGGGAACCTCGTAGTCATACTCGTAGACAGGGCTGGGTTGTGCAGGAAGCCCCAGTGATGGGTTTGCCCATGTTGACATGTTATCTTTGTTCTTCTCTCAGGATACAGGATCACGGTGGTGATCGGGACAGTCCTGACAGTTTTGTCCCCTCATCCTCTCCGGAGAGTGTGGTTGGGATGGAAGTGAGCAGATATCCAGATTTGTCCTTGGTCAAAGAGGAGCCTCCAGAGCCTGTGCCATCCCCCATCATTCCGATTCTTCCTAGCAGTGCTGGGAAAGGTAGGGAAAGTACTCAGCCGAATTATTTTTCTTTACAGTATGCCAGTTTACTAACGTTCATAATTTGATTTTGAAAAGCCATTAGTACTCAATCCATCTTTCCTTCCTCCCTTCCTTCTCTCCCTCCTTCTTCCCTTTTTTCTCCCCCCCCCTTAAGGTTTGGAATCTAGAAGGAATGACATCAAAACTGAGCCAGGCACTTTTTTTTTCACACCGCCTTTTGGTTCGTCCCCAAATGGTCCCAGATCGGGTCTTATATCTGTGGCAATTACTCTGCATCCTACAGCTGCTGAGGTAAAGATGAAATAGCTTTTTTAACATTATAAACTGTGTCCCCATTCTTAAGGAGGGTCAGGTGGCTTAGAGCAGGGTCATGGCGGACAGAAGCTCTCAGAGCTGGGATGAGCAGTCATTCGGATGTCTGGGTTGCTTCTGAGCACTCTGAATAAAGCATCACATGGATCTCAGCTGAAGCCGGGGCAAAATGAAGTTAGTGTTGTCGTGTTTTTATTAAAGGGTGTGTCCTTTAGAGAGAAATCTCTCGATAATTACACATAGAAAATGAAGCCATGGAAAAGAACTTTTTACAGAAATAGTGTCAATGTTCATGTAGCAGTTGCTCATATCAAACACTAATAAATTGCTGAGAATTTTTTTCTGTCTGATTCTGTGAGGATATTGGAAACCATACTGATGGTCCAGTGATAGGACATTTTGGCTGTCAGTATAACTCAGCCCTGGTGTGACAGCATTCTCGTGGGCTGTTGCAGACCTCTGCCCAGAGCCGGACAGAGTCCACTTGAAGGAAGTTTCTGCCTAGCTGTGAAACCTGATGCGGTGTAGCTCCCTCCTTACGGCGGTGTCCTGTAGCTAGAATACTGTAACGCTCGCGCACATACTCAGTGTTAATAGGGGTCCCTGCGTGAGGATTTCTGTTTAGGAAAGCTTGATGGGGATACTGGTCCATTAAAATGATTTTTTTTTTCCTGAGACTCTTAAGTCTGAATGAAAGTGGTTGGATTTGCTTGCACGGTCTGTGTCCTGCAGAGAGCAGGTACCTGAAGTTCGCCTCTGTGGCTCACTCCTGCCTTCGGGGGTGACACAGTGTTCACACTCTCGTTTTAGAACATTAGCAGTGTGGTGGCTGCATTTTCCGACCTTCTTCACGTCCGAATTCCTAACAGCTATGAGGTTAGTAATGCTCCGGATGTTCCGTCCGTGGGTTTGGTCAGTAGCCGCAGAGTGAACCCAGGCTTGGAGTGTCGACAGCATGTATTTCTCCGCGGGCCGCCGCCAGGACCTGCAAACCCTCCCCGACTAGCCTGCTCGTACCGGCTGAAGCAGCCCAATGTGCCGTTCCCTCCAGCAAGCAATGGTGAGCTGGTTTACGTGTGCCACGCTCAGGTTCACTTTCCATTCACAGGTTAAGCTGATGCTCTGTAAAATCCCACTTCAGTTTTGAACGAGTAACAGCGTGTTGGTATGTAGTCGTGGGTAACCGAACCTTCTGTGGTGGGATCTGATGTCCCCAGGAAGTCGTGGAACGCCGGCTCTCTGTGCAGGCTGCTGACCCCCCGCAGCGTTGGCTTCTGCGTCCCCCCGAGGGCCTGCCGCCCCCACTGCCTCTCTGGCCGGTGCACATGAGGCCGGCCAGTGGCTGCACTTGTGTTCTCTCTTCCTTCTGTGCCCTGCGCCCCCTCTTCCCTCTCGTTGGGCCTGTGCACTGTCTCCGTGGGCCCTGCTCTTCCCAGGGACGAGGCCTCCTCACCTCACTCTCTCGGAGTCTTGTTTTGGTCCTTGCCCTGCTCTCAGGACCTGGCAGCTCCTCGCTTCTCATCCGTGAACTCAGGGAGAGCTGCCTGTGCTGGGTTTTTGAGCTCGGCCTCCAGCTGCTTCTGCCTTACTCATGTTTCCCTGTTCTCCCTTCTGCCTCCAAGCCCCGCATGGATGATGAGCTCCAAATGTGACCACGTTTTCATCTTGGGCCCGGGACTCTCTTAGCCCTTTACCACTTTGCAAATCACACTCATTTAAGACTCTTGTACATGTAGCTCTTCATCTTTCATAAAACATTTTTTATCGTCTTAACCCTCAAACAAAAGTAGTACCCCCCACCCCACTCGCTTTGCACTTTTGGGGGACTATTAATGTCATGGTGAATTGGTTTTCTCTTGTGCTCCTCGTGTACGAGCATTGTTTCCCCAGCTGCTTGAGAATAGCTGTGTCCCTCCATTTATACTCCAGGGCCATGCATGTAACAGATGCCCTGTAACCACTTTTATGCTGAGAAGATAAGATTTTTATGAATAACGAATAGTATCAGGAAAGTTAAATGACCCATGTCCTAAGTTGATTTAGGGCAGTTTTACACCTTGTACTACACTGTGTTATTGGTTAATTTGAATCACTAACAAAGTCTTCTGCACTTAGGTCTCTCTGGATGTCGGGACTCTGGGCGTGGCGGCGCAGAAGGCGTGGCACTCAGACCACAGTGGTGCTGTCACTGCAGGGTGGTTATTCTCGGGAGCGGCGTCAGGAAGTCTCTCCGAGACCTGGCCTCTATGAACAAGGTGCCTGCTGTTCCTCCGCTGGGGTGTCCGGCACAGGGCTTGCTCCTTGTCGAGAAGAGCCCCTCTGTGGTGGCCCTGTGGCCCCCGGGAGGTTCCACCAAGTAGCCTCAGCATGTATTTCACGTGTTTAGCTGCAAACCAAACAGTGACAGCAGACTGGTAAACTGGATAATATGAGACCCACATATGTCTAAATAGAGTGAAATACGGATAATAAAGTTTATTTTTGTACATTTATTTTTTCTTTGGCTAAATTACATGCTAAATATTGGCAGGGAGTTACTTTTTTACTTTTACAATAGAGAACTACTTTCACTTTTAACATAGCATAAAAACCAACAATGGATGGATCTTGTTTTTATGAAATTTTGACTTGAGATCCCCACACGTTTCTCTCTGCCTTTCAGGATTCCCGAGAAAGCTCCAATAGAGTGGAGAAGGACATTGTCTTTTGTAGTAATAATTGCTTCGTTCTTTATGCATCAACTACACAAGCAAAAAATGCAGAAAGCAAGGTAAGATTAGGATAGTCTCAGTGAACAGTGTATAATGAGTGGTTTCCGTGATTTGGGGTTACATTGATTGGATAGAACAGGTTCCTAGCATTCTGTGTGCAGGAAATCCCGGCACATGTTACGCGGGCAGAGGAAGGGCAGCCCGTCTTGCTATTCCAGATAAATTCAGCTTATCTGATGAGAAGGGGGGTAGACTTGAATTATATCTTAGAAGTTCAGAATTGAATAAAACACTAATACTAATAACATCTTTAGTTTTACTTAATTATAAATATCTTATTTTAATTACAACGGTAAGACTTACAACTTTTATTGATCTTACCTGATGGGAAAACCTGCTCACAAACACATTGTAAGTCTACTCCTGTATTTTGGGGGAGAAAGCATTTTGCTTGTCATGGTGGAAATGGTCTACTGTACCTGATTCTGTGTGATTTAAGTGTATCTAAATGTGTGGTTGATATGGGTAGACATTTTTGACTGTTTGTGTTGAAGGAAGCCTTCCCGTGCTGTGATGCCACTAGTCATTCCTCCCTGCATATCGTTGCTCTGCTGTCTGTTCTGGGAGAATGTTCTGGAGACTTATTTTTGTAATAGGCAGTAGTCTCCAGTATAATGAAATCAAGCTATATGCCAAATAGGTTTAGACTTTAAATTAAAATATGTTGGGGCGCCTGGCTGGCTCCGTCAGTTAAGCATCTGCCTTCTGCTCAGGTCATGATCTCAGGGTCCCGGGATCGAGCCCCGCGTCAGGCTGCCTGCTCAGCCGCGGGTCTGCTGCTCCCTCTGCCCCTCCCCCCTGCTCATGCTCTCTCAAAATAAATAAATCTTTTAAAAAATTAATATGTCAGCTTCTATAAGAGGAGGAATTGCTTTTTTACCAGATAATTTTTAAATTTGGTGTGCAGTTCCTGCGTGCTCCTGGATTTATGTGAGGTGTATCTTCTCAGATACCCCGTGGAGGGGGCTGTGTGAAAACGGGGAACCTGTGGGTACCCAGAGAGAAAGTCCCGGGGCTTGTCTCTGAGCTCACCTCTTCCAGCAGCTGGGTCAGAGCTGGGCAGCGCCAGGGAAGAGTCACGTGTGATATATGTTGATAGGGGACCACTGCCCCTTCTTTCTTCACATTTATGCCAATTAATTCAGCCTAAGATGAACAGACATGAATTTCGGAGAGTGGGGATAAGCTCAGAGAAGATTATGTTCTGAAGTTTTATTTGGTCCAACAAAAAGCACCGTTCCATTGTACAAATTAAACTAGCTCCTCTCTTCAGCGTTGATTTTTCTGGCTTTATTATGGTTAGAGAGGAGTGTCCAAGAAGGTTTAGGAGCAGAGCATTCTCCAGAGGTGCAGCCTTGTCGAGAAGGCCTGGGGCGGGACTCCCCGACCCGGCTCTGCTCTCGTCAGCCCGTGGGTATTTGTCAGCACCTTCAGTGTTCGGTGTCCGCCTCTGCTCAGCCCGGAGACCCTGGGGGCACAGGCCCCGTGACACCTGCTGCTTGGCTTCCTGCTCTGGGATGACCTGCTCTCCTTACTCCTGTTCCCTTTCATTGTGCAGGAATCTGCCCCGCCATTGCCACAGTCGCCTGTGAAAGAGACGCCTTCCAAAGCGTTCCATCAGTACAGTAACAACATCTCCACTCTGGACGTGCACTGTCTCCCGCAGCTCCAGGAAGAAGCTTCGGCCCCGGCATCACCCCCCATCACTTTCCCTCCGGCGTTTGAAGCAGCCAAAGTAGAGGCAAAGCCAGACGAGCTCAAGGTAACGGTCAAGTTAAAGCCTCGGCTCCGGACTGTCCACGGCGGGTTTGAAGACTGTAGGCCAATCAATAAAAAGTGGAGAGGGATGAAGTGGAAGAAGTGGAGCATTCACATCGTAATCCCCAAGGGGAGCTTCAGACCCCCTTGTGAGGACGAAATAGATGAGTTTCTGAAGAAACTGGGCACGTCCCTTAAACCGGACCCTGTGCCCAAAGACTACCGGAAGTGTTGCTTTTGTCACGAGGAGGGAGATGGGTTGACAGACGGGCCAGCAAGGCTGCTCAACCTTGACTTAGACCTGTGGGTCCACTTGAATTGTGCGCTGTGGTCCACGGAGGTCTATGAGACCCAGGCTGGGGCCCTCATAAACGTGGAGCTGGCGCTGAGGCGGGGCCTGCAGATGAAATGTGTCTTCTGCCATAAGATGGGCGCCACCAGCGGATGTCACCGATTTCGGTGCACCAACATTTATCACTTTACTTGCGCCATTAAAGCACAATGCATGTTTTTTAAGGATAAAACTATGCTTTGTCCCATGCACAAACCAAAGGGAATTCATGAGCAGGAGTTAAGTTACTTCGCAGTCTTCAGACGGGTCTACGTTCAACGTGATGAGGTGCGACAGATCGCTAGCATCGTGCAGCGTGGGGAACGTGACCACACCTTCCGCGTCGGAAGCCTCATCTTCCACACGATCGGCCAGCTGCTGCCGCAGCAGATGCAGGCATTCCACTCGGCTCACGCCCTCTTCCCTGTGGGCTACGAGGCCAGCCGCTTGTATTGGAGCACCCGCTACGCCAACAGGCGCTGCCGCTATCTCTGCTCCATCGAGGAGAAGGACGGGCGCCCGGTGTTCGCCGTCCGAATTGTGGAGCAGGGCCACGAAGATCTTGTCCTGAGTGATTCCTCCCCCAAAGGTGAGAGCCACATTTGTATGCCCTGCAGAGCCGGCTCCTGAACGTTTTGTGTCCTTGTTTCCTGGTTTTCTCTTTTGGGGTCATGTTTTATGGAAACAGACATGGATTTTTCATTTACAAACACGACGTTTAGCTTCTTTGTGTGACCGTCCCTGCTGTCTCTGCTGTGCCACCTTCTCAGCCCTTGCTACACTGACTCGAAATCAGAATATGTATTTGAGCACACAGTTGAGAAAGCAGTGATTTGTAGATAAAGGTTGCCTGTTGTTTGCGTTGGGGACTCTCCTAATGGCGGAAGGCAGGAAACCATATTTACAGCATATTGTGTACGTTGTCTTTCATGAGTATTACCAGGTATTAAACAAATTTGGAGCTAGAAATAGGACACTTAATTCCAACTGTAGGCTGTCATTTTATTGTTGCACAAAGTACCGGGGAATTGGTTTTTTTTTAAAGTCTAGCTGTTTTTAAAAGAAAGTATGAAAATGCCCTGAAGATAATTCCAATGGAAATATCAATTTCATATTTTAATTTAAATCTGAGGGGAAAGAAACATACTTCTAAGTACTGCTAATTAGATTAATTAGTTAATTAGTGCCTAAAGTTAGGCACCTTGTGTGAAAATGAATTAAGTTCTTGCATGAATTTGTTACATTAAACTTTCTTTTCCACTTTCATTGTTTAATTTCCTTAATGTAACACATTCTTTTCCCCAACATTTCATAAAGTCTTCAAAATAAACTGCCATTTGATAAGCAGGTAATAACAGGGTGGTTAGATTACCACCTCCAAGGCTTTACCTGGAAACTGGTAAGTCTTTGAGTGGTTGGTCCGTCTTTAGTTTGCTGTTTTATATTGCATCCTGTTTTCCAGAGAGCAAGTTTGTTCTAAATTGTCTTTTTGTTTTGGCCATATGTAGGTGTTTGGGATAAAATATTGGAGCCCGTGGCATGTGTGAGAAAACAGTCTGAAATGCTCCAGCTTTTTCCAGCGTATCTAAAGGGAGAAGATCTGTTTGGGCTCACGGTATCTGCAGTGGCACGGATCGCGGAGTCAGTGAGTGCCTCGGGCCCGATGTGTCGTCGGGAGAGCCTTTGTGGTTGCACGTAGTGGTCCCCCCCAGTGTGACCGTTTGACACGGGCTCTAATAGGATACTCTGAGGGAGCACTTTGCTCTCTTCGTGTGTCTCAAGGCATCTGATTCATCTGGACACCTCAGTAAATGTTAATGTTCCCTCAGGGAGGAGGCTCACAAATTTCAGGTTCTCTTCGAGGGTGCAGATGAGGCAGAGCGAAGGGCAGGGACGCTGTTTTGTCCTCAGGCAGTGCTGGTAAGGGGACTACTGTCCCCTTTGCTTCCTCACGTTTTCCTGCACTGACCCTGATCCCCGGGTGTTTGTAGCCACTCTCCTGCCCCCGCGCCCGGCCATCACCAGAGGGCAGTGACCGCAGGAGCACTGGGTCTTCTCTGACCTTTCTTTGCAGTCTTTTAAGATTATGAGCGTGTTTGCCAGTGAGTCTGCACACAATGCTTTTGAGAAGTTGCATGATTATAAGGCATTATTTTGAACAAGAAAAAAATCATCGATGGTTGGTGGGGTTTGTTTTTTTTCTCTTTTTATGGAGAAGCAGAGGACACCCAAAAAGCCACCGAGTTCTAGGTCTACTTGCTTTCTTTGGTAGAGCTCTGCCTAAATGATATGAATCTTTTATGTCTATAGAGAAATATGTTCACAAGAAGTGTATTCTGGAAAAGACCTTTAACATAAAATTATTTTACAGGTAAACCTTAACTTACCACGTGCACTCTCGGGGCATTGAGTGTGATAACCTCATTGTAGTCAAATCGGAAGAAGTGAGAAATCAAGACAGTAAAGCATATAAATGATTTTTAACTATATTTAATTTTTAAATTCCAAATATATGAAAGTTGAAAGAACGAAGTTGCAAGTCAGTACATACTGGGTTGGGATAATCAGATCTAAAGTCACACAGGCATGTATGTTGGTTGGCCTGTGGTGGTTCTGTGGGTTAATACTTTTCTTCAAGGAGCATTTGCCAGAGTTTATGAAAGTGCCACTTTGAAACTGAAATCGGTGTATTAATATTGAAATAGAGCTGAGTGCAGGCTGGTTATGTTAACATAAGTTAAAAGACCATTTTGTCCCCAGGGAATATGTTGACAAGTTATTTCCACAAAAGTTCAAGTTGGGCCATCCCTTGGGCCAGCTCAGGATTGTCTGCAGTCATGGTCAAATAAATTAACCTTGTGTCTGTTTCGCTCCTTTTCAGCTCCCTGGGGTTGAGGCGTGTGAGAACTACACCTTTCGGTATGGCCGCAATCCTCTCATGGAACTCCCTCTTGCCGTTAACCCCACAGGCTGTGCCCGTTCCGAACCTAAAATGAGTGCCCATGTCAAGAGGTTTGTGTTAAGGTATTTTGTTTTAACTTCACATAGTACAGCCCAGGGTTTCTAGGCGTATTAGTGGTTTTTGTGCTTGATTTGTCTGCTGCTTACAAACCCTGCTGTCTCTGGCTGTGTCTGTGCCGACCGCATCAGAGAACTCGCCGTGTGGCTAGGCGGCTTTCCGTGTATGTTCCCGTCAGTAAGAGTTCGAATCAGCGTGGCCTGGGGCGTCATTCGGAGATATCTTCAGTTTTCCTTTTACTCTTTCCTGTTGACGCGCCATCGTGTGCAGGCCTCACACCTTGAACAGCACCAGCACTTCCAAGTCCTTCCAGAGCACGGTCACGGGGGAGCTGAACGCGCCGTACAGTAAGCAGTTCGTCCACTCCAAGTCCTCGCAGTACCGGAAGATGAAGACCGAGTGGAAATCCAACGTCTATCTGGCCCGGTCTCGTATCCAGGTAAGGAAATAGTCTGTCCTTGGGAAGACGAGAGACAGGGCGGGGTCTGGCGGTCAGAAGATACTGGCATCCATATGTGAAGAAGGGTTTCACACGGCTACAGGATTAGAATCATGTTTTTAAAATCCTATCACATCTTGTTAGTTTGTAACAGTAGTGACTGAATACGTCTCTTTGAGCCTGGATGCTTTTCTTCCCCCAGTGGGAAGACCTCTGGAATCCACATCTTTGCATCTCGATGAGCACTCATGGGAAGCAGGTAGCACTGTATTTTGTACTCACTGGATTTGTGGAGCGTTCACTAGAGCGGTTTCAAATTCTTGTGAGAAATACAAATGAGGGGCGCCTGGGGGGCTCAGTTGGTTAAGCAGCTGCCTTCGGCTCGGGTCATGATCCTGGAGTCCCGGGATCGAGTCCCGCATCGGGCTCCCTGCTCGGCAGGTAGTCTGCCTCTCTCTCTGACCCTCCCCCCTCTCATGCTCTCTCTCTCTATCTCATTCTCTCTCTCAAATAAATAAATAAAATCTTAAAAAAAAAAAAGAAATACAAATGAAAATATTTTTCAAAAGGTGCTCCAGTGTGGGCAGTTCTCTTTTGGAAGCCATCTCTTCACGAGAGCACTGTATTTTCTGGTGCATAGATTGTGAAATACCTTATAGATCATCTGCAGGCTAAGCATGTAAATTTATATCCATAGTCCATACTTGCTTAACTGCTGACCTAAAGAACCCAGCCTATTCAGCATCTCCCCCTTGGATGTCCCAGGATGGAAGTACAAAGCTCACTTTGCCGAACATCTCAGTCCCTAAGCCTAATTATTCTAAGTGGTGTCCCCGTCCACGAGTTGTGTACCTTGGCCCCATATGCCCAGATCCAGAGCATCCTCAAGTGCTCGGTTGCCTTTCCCCCTCAGAAGAGCTCTCTCAGTCCACGCTCTGGCTCCGCCACAGTGTTTACCTGCCATAGTGTCTTGTGTGCATGGCCGGTGGGTCTGGCTGCCCACCTCCTCTCGCCCAGTTCCACTCACACCCACTGTGATTCCTTCAGAATATAAATCTGATCTCTTTCCATTGTCTGTACTCAATTTGGATTCTTGTTCCTTTGTTGGAACCTTGTTTCTCCTCTTGAGAAAATTGTAGGATCTTTTTGTTAGTCTTGATGTTTGGACATTTTACAAAAAATGTGCCTAGATTCGGGTCATTTTCTTTTTTATTGCTTTCCTTATTTGATGACCCTTTTCGACCTGGAGCATTGTGGCCTTCAGTCTGAGAAGTGTTTCTGTATTAATTCTTGCAAGGTCCTACCTCTATTTCTTTCTCTTTGAACCTATAGACAAATTCGGACCCATGAGATCTGGGCTCTCATAGGGTGGACCCCAGACTAGCAGCAGCGTCAGCTGGGACCTGGCCCCTGCGGTGGGGCCCCCAGATGGCCAGTGCGAACACAGACGGGAACTTCTGTCTCCGTAGCCCTCCTTCTCTCCCCCTTCTGGTTTTGGTTCCCTTGTCCTTGTTCTGTGGCTTCTACTTTATCTGCTGATCTTTCTTTTGTGTTTAAAAAAAATAAAAACAAAAAACTAAGAGCCCTTTCTGCTCTTGATCTTTTTATCTGATACTGTGTGTTTAAATTACACATATGATCTCTTTCTTTTCTTTTCGCTGTTGCGTCAAGAATGGAGCCGCTCCAGCTCCTGGGTCCGCTCCCGGTGGTGTGTCTTTCTCATCTGCGCCATCGACTATTTTCCCATTTTAAACGTTCCCAAGTAGCTCGTTTACTTGGTACCATTCCTATTTCTGTGTCACTTTTATTCCCTTACTGTCATTTCAGTGATTTCTTAACCCCCGTGTTTGGTGTGTTCCTTGCCACTGTCCTGACCGTGCAGGCATGTCTGTGATGGATGTTCCGGTGGACTCATTCCCATACACTGTTCTGCAGTCTTCTTTTCTCACTTATCCTCTACAGCAACTGAGGTGGCTCTGTTTCATTCTTTCATTCTCCTTAATGGCTTTGTGACGTTCCCTGACGTTGATGAACTGTAATTAAGTAAACCGTTCCACAACTGGTGAACATTTATTTTGCTTACAGTTTTTCCCAAAATAGCATTGCCATCAATATGTTGTACAAATATCCCCACGTATTGCTATATTCACTCCTTTGGAGAATATTCCCACCAGTGAGATTACTGTGTAAAAGTACGTATGTACTTTTCATCTTAGCAGACCTTGTTGGTTTTCCGGAAGGGCTGTCATTGCACATTTCTTGCTGCGTTTGGGAGACACTCTCTCTTCTTTCCCCATTTGTCATGCTGCTGTCCTTTTCTATGTCCCCCAGCCTGATAGCGCTCCCTTCACTGCAGTTTCTAACGGCTCACCAGTGAGCAGCGTTCCATGCTTACCGTTTGAATTTGCTCTTCTGTGAATTACATATTCGTCCTTTGCCCATTTTCTAATTTGTAAGAACTTGTGCTAATAGATGTTCTCCCCTAACCAAACACCCTGTGCCTACTAGGAAGTATGGTATCTTTTTTCTTATAAAAGTTTCAGTTTTTGCATAGTTAAATGTACATAATTTTCTGTAGTTTCTAGTCTTGTTTAAGACAGTAGATTTTATTGTATATGTAGTCTCTTGGATTTCTTGATTTCAGAAATTTTAAGTGTTAGTTTAAGACTATTTTCTTCCATTGAGTAACTAGTTGAAAAGCACCATTTAGTAAATAACCCTTCCATGTTGCACTGAATTGTGACGCCACCATACTACTAAATAACTATTACACATTAAATTTTCACATATGCATGGATCTACTTGGATTCTCTGTTCTTTTTCACTGATCTTGTCTGTTCTTATACCAAACTCTATTGATCTCTATACATACTACTTTTTCGTGTATTCTGGTTCGTTCACCTCAGTTATGTCTGGAATTGAACAGATAAATTGCATAAAATTTCTTTTCCTAGAAGATAATTCGGTTGACACACCAAAGTCTCTGAGATGGGCCTCTGGGACCGTGTGCCCCACGGCGGGGCTTGATGCAGCTGTACCTGGCCGACTCCCCATTTAGCACACGCTCTTCCCTGCTTGGCTACTGCGGTCTTCCGGCAGCCAGCTGGAGTTGAGAAGGCAGAAACTCACATTGGGACAAGAAAATATCACATATTCTTGGAAATTATCTATTTTTTTCAGTATGTTATTTTTCCAGAATTCGTAATGCTAAAAACTTAAAAAGTACACAAACAAATCATAGTATGTGATTCATTAGGCCTCTAGCATAGATAGTACGAGCTGCCAAATGAGAGACCCGCGGCAGTGTTTCTCGACAGGTCACATTCCCGTACATTTCTCTCTGGCCTCCGAACTTCAAATTATGGGAGAAAGTCACCTTTCTGAAGAACTTTATTTCTTTCTAGCTTTCCTGGTAATCAGAGCAGAGTAACTTGTGCTTCTCCTTTTGCTCTGGCTTCCAGGAACTCCTAGCCAAATCCGAAACCTGACTATAGTATTCACAGTCCCTTGTGGTTAGCCCTATTTCTTATCGATTAAGTTTATTGTCCTGTCATATTCTTTTAGAAACAGTAATGGGATAAACACCAGAAGCTATTAGCCTGTTTAGTTGGTGGGATCTTGGCATGAATGGAAGAGAAGATGGCGTGGCAGAATGTGGTGGCCAGTCAGTGGTACAGCTTTGTAAATATGCCTTCAGAATTTAGTAAAAGAAAGACACAAAGCAGGATAGTAATGGCATGACTTTAAGTGGTAAGATTGTTTCAGGTGATAGTATATTCAATAAAAAAGACCATTCGAGTTCAGGTGAAATCTTCAGTGTGGCTTTTGATGTGGCCTTTGTATGAAAGGGAATCGGGTTTGTTGTCCAAGAAATCAAAGTGATTTTTGAAGTACATACACACACATTTTCCCCCCCATTTTTTATTTCTTTTTTTTGCAGGGGCTGGGCCTTTATGCTGCTAGGGACATCGAGAAGCACACCATGGTCATCGAGTACATTGGCACGATCATTCGAAATGAAGTTGCAAACAGAAAAGAGAAACTGTATGAGTCTCAGGTAAGGGCCAGTCCTCCTGTGTCCCTGTGCCATTGAAAAGCTGGAAACAGGGCCAAGTCGCACTGTCCTGTGAGGTTGTTTTGAACAGAAGCCATATCTGGATATTTTTTAAAATTTATTTGAGAGAGAACGCACGCACGCGCGAGAGAGAGCATGAGCAGGGTGAGGGGCAGAGGGAGAAGCAGGCTTCCTACTAAGCAGGGAGCCTGGCGCGGGACTCAATCCCAGGACCCTGGGATCATGACCTGAGCCAAACACAGACACTTAACCGACTGAGCCACCCAGGCACCCCCCTCCTTTTTTAAAAGATTTTTATTTAACATCTGGATATTCTTGTTTTTTCCGTCAGTCTCACCTTATCTAGTTGGTGTTATTGTTCACATAGATACAGCTGTAGATTAATGAGCCTGGCGTTGCGAGCAACCTCCCGATCCATTGATTTCCATCCCATTCCCACCACGGACATACATGTCCCCTGACGTGGTTGTGTAACACCCACAGTGAGTGCGATCGGGCTGTGTTTCCATTCACTCGCAGCTGAGTCTTCCTGCTCTGAATGTGCACGTGGAGGAGTTTCTGACTTTTCTCTTTCAGAACCGTGGTGTGTACATGTTCCGCATGGATAATGACCACGTGATCGATGCGACACTCACAGGAGGGCCTGCCAGGTGAGGCAACGGGAATCTGGTCAAGGAAGTTCTGCCCAGTGGGTCCATGTGCCCACGACAGCCTCCATGATTAAAAATTCAGGGCAGATAAGTTTTGAAAAGAATTTTCATTTAAAATCGTGTGTGTTCTTGTTCTACGAATGGGCACGTAGAAATGTAATCAGGAAAAAGTTTTCCCGACGAACTGAATGTTTGTAAAGCTTCCAGCTGCTCCATAATCAGTAGTTTCTGACACGGTGGCTTGCAGATATATCAACCATTCGTGTGCGCCTAATTGTGTGGCTGAAGTGGTGACTTTTGAGAGAGGACACAAAATCATCATCAGCTCCAACCGGAGAATCCAGAAAGGAGAAGAGGTAAGAGTGTGGGATCCCGTCTGCTCTGCTCATACCCCCGCGTGCAGCTCGCTGCTTGATGCGGTCGGCCGGCCTGGGGGTTGTCCATTGCTTTAGTGCTAGAAAAACTCTTCCTTGTGGTGGGTCAGAGGGTGCCACCCCGTCACTTCCCCGGGACATCCACGTGCCGCCTTCCTCCTCGTGGCAGCATTGCAAGTGTGGACTACCAGCTCCCCCTGATTCCCTCACTCTGTGCTTCCCAAACTCCACACATCCCTGCAGCACCCATGTGGCATCACTTCCCTGTGTCTTTGGGCTCCTGCCTGACCCCCTTGGTCACAGATTGACAGGATTCCTCTCTTTAAAGATTCTACCTGTCATCCCACTGATGGGATTGTGGCCTCTGTGGTCTCCAGGAACATGATGCTCACGCGAGGCCACTGGAAGGCTGCAGGCGGCCGATTTGGGGGCAGCATGTGGGTCCAGATCTCCTGTATTCGCACTTAGCATCAGTACAAGCTTACAGATTTGTCTCAACGTATTTTCAATTTGGCTCTTTTGTTACAATCTTTTCTCTTCAAAATGCTGGATGCTGAACTTGACATTTGTTTCTCTGGTCTCTTTCACCTGTTAAAATTATTACTAGTCCAGACCACTTATGTTTCCCTAATTTGTCTTCCACAAAGGCGATTAGCACACATTTCGAGGTGCTCTAGGTGGTGCCGCTGAGCAGTGTGGGTTTCTGTAAGAGCCTCTCCTGGGCCAGGGGATGAGGGGCCTGAGTGTCTATGTTGGAACCCCCCAACCCTTTGGATCAGAGCTAGGCGATGATTTCTTGTATTTTTTGGTCATCTTTTTGGGATTCCCTTTTTAAATCAAAAATTTACCCAATGCCCATGGCGCATCTCGAAGTATCTCAAG
Organism: Mirounga angustirostris; assembly: GCF_029215605.1. Lineage (NCBI taxonomy): Eukaryota > Metazoa > Chordata > Mammalia > Carnivora > Phocidae > Mirounga > Mirounga angustirostris. Next base: position 5,301,478 of record NW_026991720.1, read on the forward strand.
GAGTAAATCAAAGTATGTGAGAACCCAGCATGGTGCCAGCGACCACCAGGGGCGTTGGGACAGATGGAGACCCCCCGAGCTCCGGGTCCTTCCTTCCCCTTCCTGAGTATTCTTGAGTAGGTCACTTAACTTCTCCGAGTCTCTGCTTCATTTATATGAAATGGCGCAAGTCTCCCTGAAGAACTCTGCAAGTACCTAGCAAAAGGTACTAAGTGGTTTTGTTACTGAGAGAAGCTACCCAGTAAATGTTGGTGTCTTCTGTTTCAGTGTAGAAAGGAAGTCTTTCCAAACAGCCCCTCACTTAGGACGTTTGTGACAGAAGGCCCTCGGATTGGGCCTCCCCTTCTTCTGGCAGAGTCAGGGGGGGTCGGGGGCTTGGGCTCCAGGGCAGCAGGGCTGGTCTGAGATGTGCACAGTAACTTGATGACCCTAAGTAGACCTTTTTTAAACATTCTTTTAAGTGAGGAGAGAAGAGAAGCTGTCAGCCAGCAGGGGTGGTTGGTCCCTCCCCCAGGTGGGGAGGAGGAAGGCCTGGGGGTGGGAGTGGGGGGGAGCCGCGAGGAGGTGTGGGAACGCAGCTCTCCCCAGCGGCCTCGCCTTCCTCAGATGTGGTGCAGCCTGAAAGCGTTGCCTGCCGATGTCTCTGTCCCGTGGGGACCCCAGGTGGGCTTCTGTCCGAGGCCCACGGGGCGGCCGCGGCTCGGGTGCTTTGCTAGGTTGGCTGTGCTGCAGGGTTTGCGGATCGGGCAGATAGAGGCAGGACCCCCCCGCCCCCAGCCTCTCTCACACTGTGTCTTTGCCGTGGGCAGCTTTGCTATGACTATAAGTTTGACTTTGAAGATGACCAGCACAAGATTCCGTGTCACTGCGGGGCCGTGAACTGCCGGAAGTGGATGAACTGAATGCATTCCTTGCGGTCTCGGCGGGCGGCTTGTCCCTAGGAAGAAGCGATTCAACACACCATTTGAATTTTGCAGACAGAAAGAGATTTTGTTTTCTGTTTTATGACTTTCTGAAAACTCGCCTCTGGGAGTTCTGATCCCCTCCTCAGTCCTTTGGGCCGGAGTGGCGCCAGGACCACAGAGCAGTCAGCACTTTTGTTTTCTTCTTCTTTCTTTCCTCCTTCTTTCTGTGGGTGGGTTTTGTTTTGTTTTGTGTTTTTGCGTCTCGCTGAGGAGACCCTTGGGGGCGAAGAGCCGCCTGCCGCCCTACCCCGGGGTGGGGGCCTTCCTATGAATGTACAGACTGAGATCACCAGCGAAAGGGGGACGGACGTCCAAAGTGCTGGCCACGGCCTTATCTGAAACAGGGGCAGGCCCTCTAACTTAAAGATTTTTTAAAATAAAGTAGACACCACTGAACAAGGAATGTACTGAAATGACTTCCTTAGGGATAGAGCTAAGGGGTAATAACTTGCACTAAAATACATTTAAATACTTGATTCCATGAGTCAGTTTATTGTAGTTTTTGATTTCTGTAAAATAAGAGAAACTTTTTGTATTTATTATTGAATAAGTGAATGAAGCTATTTTTAAATAAAAGTTAGAAGAAAGCCAAGCTGCTGCTGTTACCTGCAGAACTAACAGACCCTGTTACTTTGTACAAATATGTAAATATTTTGAGAAAAAAATACAGTATAAAAATAGTATTGACCAAATGCTACCAGGCTCTGCAGCAGCTCGGGTGCTTATAAAATGTTCATGGGGATGTCACAATATAATTTTGTGTTATTAAATATGCCGTTATAATTACGTAATAACCAAAATTTCAACCTAGAGCATTTGGGGTTTTTTGGAAACTACGGTCTATTAGTACTTAATTGTTTTATACACCTTCTGATAGAACGGAGTGTAGGCTAAGACTACGACTTTTATAGCTGTTTTGGTAATTTAAACTAACTTTTTCATATTATATTGTTGCATCCCTACTTCTTCAGTCAGGTTTTTTTGTGCTTACAATTTGTGATAACTGTGAATAATGCTTAAAAATACACCCAAATGGAGGCTGAACTTTTCTTCAGCGGATGTAGTTTTGATTAGAACTTTGTTTCAAGCCACAGAGAATCATGTATACATACTAGATCGTGTAGCAGGACTCCAGCCTAACTCTAGCCTTCTATTTAACACAAAAATTTGAAAAGGAAAAAAAAAAAAAAAAAGAGTTGTGGTCACACTTGCAGCTGCAGGACCCCGACAATAGGGTTTCGGAAGATGTAATTTTAAAATGTGTTTGTATGAACTGTTTGTTTACATTTCTTTAATAAAAAAAAAAAAAGCACTGTTTTGTGTTTGCTTGTAGAAACTTAATCAGCATTTTGAACCAGGTTAGCTTTTTATTTTGTACTTAAAATTCTGGTACTGACACTTCACAGGCTAAGTATAAATGAAGTTTTCGTGTGCACAATTCAAGTGGGCTGTAAACTGTCGGTCTATCAGTGACGCAGTTCTGAACTTGTAATGTATATGGCATGATGTATTTTTATCTTACAGAATAAATCAATTGTATATATTTTTCTCTTGATAAATAGCTGTATGAAATTTGTTTCTTGAATATTTTTCTTCTCTTGTACAATATTCTGACATCCTACCAGTATTTGTCCTACCGGGTTTTTGTTCTCTGTTCTGTATAATAGTACCTAATGTTGGCAAAAATTGAATTTTTTGAAGTATACAGAGTGTTATGGGTTTTGGAATTTGTGGACACAGATTTAGAAGATCACCATTTACAAATAAAATATTTTACATCTATCCAAGCGCCCGAGTCTGTGTTCGCCTGCCCGCCTTGGGCTGGAGCTGTGGAGGGGCTGGGTGCTGGCCGTGGGCCTGCCCACGGGCTCAGCCCTCAGCTCCCGGGGTGCGACGGCCGCGGTTCTCTTTCTTTCCAGATAACGAGTTTACGTGAAGTCGTAGGTCCTTCCAAATGGAGAGACTGTGTTCCCTGCAGCTGAGCAGAGACGGGAACTTCAGTTTCACCTGAGGGGTGTTTACCAAGGTGTCCTGTTCCCTTGTTTAAAGTCTCTCTTTGTTTCCTTGTTAAATTTAGTCTTCTGGGCTTTTTTGAGGCAGGCTTTTTCAGATTCATTCTGTGACAGAGACTCGATTTCCATCGTACTGAATGTATGTGACATTGAAGGGGATTGCTAAGAATTAAAATAGTTCAGAATCCCCCTCACAGTTTCTAAAACCAGTTTTCAGCTTGTGCTTCATGAACACCCCAAAATAAGCTTTTCTACTGCGTGGTTCTATAGAAATTCTCAAAGCACTTCTCTGACAAAAGGGTTTAAAAAATACTCTCAAGCGTCTCCCATTTGCAAAACCGCCAGCTTGGTCGGGGCTGGAGTGGTGCGGGTCCGCACCGGGTGGCGAAGCCCTTACCTGGTGCAGTCTTTTCCCCCGACCTAGTGGATCTCTCACGATCCGACCCGTGAGGAAGGAAACCCCTCGAGTCCTCGCAGAACCCGAGCTCCGCTCTCGGCTTGAGTGGGGTCCCCCCCCTCATTCCGGGTCAGGGCCAGGAAAAGCACGGAAGGGCACTGTGGCCGTCGGATCTCCGGATGTGAACGCAGGTCCCCAGGGCAGGGGGCGCAGGAGAGGCAGTGCGAGGGTGACGGATCTCTAGGAGGAAGCCGCAAAGCCCCATGGGGGCCGCCTGGTGCCTCCCCCCTCGGAAGAGTGCCCTTGCAGTGCGTCCCAGGGAGCCAGAGCAAGGCGCTGTCCCTCCCGCGGTGGACGGGACTGGTCAGCTGCCACGGTGGCCGTATTCGTGGACCCTGCACTCGCCACATTTATGAAAAGCCTGAAAAGCCCTGGGACGTCACAGCGGAGACAGTATCACTGAGCTTGCACTGGGGAGACCGAGAGAGGCCATTTTTAAGATGGAAATCCGGTGCGTTGGGCCGGGCGTGGGGAGGGGCCTCCCCAAGGAGTGAAGGGGACCTCACGGGAGGTACAAGGCAGGAGCTTGTGCAGGAGCCAGGGCCGGGGGGCGGGGCTTGAGAGGCTGAGTGTGGGAAGCCAAGAACACAGGGTGGCAGGAGACGAGGTCAGAAGCAGGGCCGAGTCGTGAGGTCCAGGTGGGCAGGTGCAGTGGGGGCTGCCGGAGGCAGTGCCGTGACCCTGACCGCACCGAGGGCGAACTCGTGTTCTGTGCTACGGGGGGTGCTGGACGCGGGAGCTGAGCTGACGCATGGAGGCCAAGGCCCTGCGCTAGTCCAGGGAGAGCCGGCGGCGCCCCAGGCGGGCAGGAGAATCGCATGCAGTCCGACTGTTCTGCAGAAAGACCTCGGCTCTTCCTCTGCGTCCCTACCCCGGCCCCTCCTGTCCTCCCTCGTTAACACCGTCACCTGGCGCCGCACCATCCTCCCTCCGGTCACCAGGCAGGCACCCTTCGTCTGGTCACGTGCTACCGAAGGCAGCAGGTGTGTTTCGGGCCAGTAGAGTTTCTTGTCCTGGGGGACACTGTTGACCATGGTCTCTCTGAAACCCTAACCCTTGTGTTTGTGGCCCTCCACCCTCTCCTGGTTTTCCTCCCATCTCTTTGCTCTAATCTTCTCCCTAAAAGCACTCCGCCCCGTTTGTTAAACTTTAAAAAGGGTGATGTTCTCCATCTGAAATATAGCTCCTGAAAGATCTTCTCTTCCAGGAAACCCCAGCTCCCCGGTGACCCTCGGGCTCTGCTGAGGGTGCCCCAACACCGGCCTGAGCTCAACTTCTCAGACGTCCGAAAGCCAGGCCGGCGGCTGCCAGCGAGCACCAGGAAAAGAGAAGCGCAAGGTCATGGACGTGGAGTGGACCCACCTGCACGGGCACGGGCGTCCCGTGGCACTGAGAGTCCCCGCGTCCTGGCAGCTCGGCAGAGCAGGCAGCCAGGCCCCCCGTGGCCCGGTGTCATCACACGCGCTGGTGGCAGCTCCGACCCAAGAGCTGCTCCCTCCCTCTCCCGGCATAGGAGTTAAGGAGACCACGTTTCCTTCCAGCGACACGCTACCACTTCAGGAGACCAGGGCTCCCGAGAGACGCCTTTGCCGGCGTCCCGCGGAGCTGCCAGTGCCTGCACCCAGGTATCCAGGAGCCACGCTGTAGCCTCCTGGCCGAGCGCGAGGGCCGTGTGCCGCGTGCCTGAGGAAGCTGGGTCGCTCCTCTTTCTGTTCCACGGTCCGGTCAGGGTCGCCACATGGCCTTTGGTCATGACGTTTCCTTAGTCTGTGGTGTGTGACAGTAACTCAGGTTCGCCTTGTGTGACCTTGAGAGTCGGGATTTCACAGCTGTGTTCCTCCTCCTAAGATTGTCCTTTCAAAGTTTTAGCACACCGAGCCCACGGGTGATAGGTGCTTTTAGTATCACTGTCTGCTAATTCTATCATCTCTTTTATTTCTGGGCCCATCTTACTGATGGATCTTTACTCCAGGCGACAGGTCCCATTTTCCTGCCTTTTCCGTGTCTGGTTAATTTTTCTTGGATTCCAGAATGTTGAGTGCTGGATTGTGTTGCGTTCCTTTAAAGGGTGTTAGACTTTATTCTGCCGGCAGCTGAGAATCTGTTTCCTCCTTTCAAAGCTTGTTCTTTACACATTTTTAAGATAAGCCTAATTTACTTATTAAAAGATTTTATTTATTTTAGAGAGAGGGCGTGGGAGCACACGTGAGGGGAGGGGCAGAGGGAGAGCGAGAGAATCTCCAGCACACTCCCTGCTGAGCGCAGAGCCTGATGTGGGGATCGATCTCAAGACCCTGCGATCATGACCTGAGCCGAAACCAAGTCGGATGCTTACCCGACAGCCACCCAGGAGCCCCAGATGAGTCTAATTCAGCCCCAGCACTGGGGTATGGCCCTTTGGGGAACATACTGGATGTCCTGGATGTTCCCTGAGGTGTACCCACTGGGCTGCTGCTAAAGCATTCCCAGCCCCGTGTGATCTCCTTCCCGGGGACTTGCTCTTCCCTTGAACCTGTTCTCGGCAGGGTCTGGTGGAGTCACACTGCACCTGTGGACAGACAGGCGTGCAGCCGGACTCTGCGGAGACCCTGTGCAGATTTCTGGGTGCTTTCCCTGTGTAGCTTTCTCCTCTCCTACATTCTGTGCTGCTCATTCGGCCGCTCTGGCCTCCCTGCACTCCGTCTCCGGTCGCCACGACCACCAGCCTCTTGGAGGCTGGCCTCCTCCCCTGCTCCTCCACAGCATTCTGGTCTGGGGGGAAAGCTGGGATGAGTCCAGACTCACCGTGTTTCTCAGGAGGCCGTCCTGCGGTCCCTACCAGCCTGGAGCTAAAGAGTCGTGTGTGTGTTTTGTTGTGCTTTTCTAGCTGCTTAGCCCAGGAGGACAGGCCCAGATCCTGTTCCTCCCTCTTGGACAGAAGACCTTTTCTCATTTATTTTTGATTTAAAATTTTCCTTCCTGTCAAATTCTATTTCCTTTCAAGGCATTAGGTATCATGTTTCTTCACCCCGTGTTTTTTACTCATTCCTCAACTTATTTTTTAAATTTCGAATGCCTGCTTGAGTCCTGCCACACTTCTGAGTTGTCAAATTCTGCTTTAAATTGTCATTTCCTGTTAGTGTCCTTTGGCTTGTTTCGAGCGGCATGGGACAGTTTTGCTCAGCTTTGTGAGCGTCTCTCTGTGTACTTTGTCATCCACTTGTCACCGCAGCTCCTTTTTCTTTGCCCCACGTGGTCCAGTGGTCCCAGGACCAGGGCTGCAAGCACCGGGGCTGGAGGCCCATCACCCCGTCCGGCCGAATCGGGGTCCACAGTGCCCGCTCTGCACTGGCTGCGGGGGACAGCCCCCCAGGTCTGCACTGCAGCAGCCTCACCGAGCGAACCCACTGGCCCTCCTGAACGTCAGAAGTCTGCGTGTAAATGGAGAGGGGGAGAAATAGTAGCTGAGAGGACGGGAGTGAATAAATGGGCCGTCATGAGGGAAACCCAGTGTTACATTAACACCTTGAGAGGGATCGGCAGCGACGGTACCGTCTCTCAGCTCGCGTCTTCCAGCGCCTGCCAGGGTGACGTCCTGTGTTGCTGAGACCACTCCCGCTGTTGAACCCTGAGCAGATCGTACAGACAGACGCCTGCGAACCGGAGTGGCCGCATCCTGTGAGACATTTTCATAGAATGCGAAGGACTAGATGGTTATCATGACGGATGGGATTCTAGTCACATGCCAGCGTCTCTTTGTCTTACTATTAGGAATCTGTGTTTGAAGACAGGGATAAACTAGGATATTGCAATTTGTCATAAGCAATATAGATTTGGTCTTTATCCCCATTTCTGGCCTAGAGTTCCTAAAACCCTTGGAACTTCAGTGAGGAGAGGGAAAGAGGCGACTGTTACGTTAATGAGGGGACTTCGAGAAAGCACCAGGGGAGTCAGCCACGTGATTAGAGGTGGCGCTTTCGATCCTACCCCAGGACCTCCAGGGAGGGGAGGAAGCTGGAGGTTGGGCTGACTCATTCTCCGACGGCCAGCGCTTTAATCAGTCAGGCCAAAGGAAGGAAGCCTCCACAAAACCTACGAGGACGGGAGGCGCGGAGCTCCGAGGCTGAGCGCGCGGAGGAGGCGCTGGCAGTGTGGCGCCCAGGCAGGACACGGAAGCTCGGGAACTTTCCCCACGCCTTGCCCAACGCATCTCTTCCATTGGGGTGTTCGTCTACATCCTTTATCATATCCTTTCAGAATAAACCAAAACGTAAGTAGTGCATTCCCGAGTTCTGGGAGTCGCTCTAGCAAGTTCACGTGGAGGGTGGGGGGTGTCACGGGACCCTGCAATCTACAGCTGGTGGGTCAGAAGCACAGGTGACCTGGACTGGCGACCAAGCGGGCAAAGGGGGTGGGGCAGTCTTGTGGGACTGAGCCCTTACCGGTGGGTCTGACACGATCTCTGGGTAGTGTCAGAATTGACTTTAATTGGAGGACACCCAGCAGGTGTCACAGAGAATTGCTCGCTGCCACCAACCTCCACGTTCGGTGACCAAAGTGTGCGAAGTGTAGCAGGAAATGGGGCTCACAGGACAGCGTCAGGGAAGAGCTGCTTTTCCCTGCGCAGGAGGTGGGCCACGAACAGGGTTTCCCCCCCTTTCAGTAACTCTGTACGGGATTTGACAGTGATCCCCTTCGGGTGCTCCTTTGACGAGGACTTCAGTTTTCCCGGACCTCGTAGGACGTGTGGCTCAGAAGCTTCTCCGTGGAGCGCCGGCTCCTGCAGCTGTGCTCCCACCGCGCAGGCTGCTCGGACCCGCTTCCCTCCCCCACGTACCCCAGCTTCATCCCTCCCCTCTATCACCCCTACGCTGCTCAGTCTTTATTCCCTCCCTGCGGTTCCTCCAGAGTCGGGGGCCCTGACCTCAAAGTCCTGGGCTGCAAAGCCACGGCGGGGCGGGCAAATCCTGCCGGGCTCCTTGCTGTGCGGATCCCGCCGCGTGTCTCCGGTGGAAGCCTGCGCCCGTTCCCGCTCTTACTCTAGGATCCGCTGGCTGCCCTGCGCTTTCCTCCTGCCGTGTCCACCCGGGCGCCGGTAACGGGTCTCACGGCCGTCCGCCTTCCCACATTAGGGATTGTGAGGCTGCCTTGCCACTTGGTTACTGTGAAAATGCCATCCTTGGGTTTGGTCTCTCCCCGTACATGGGCTGTGACCATCTTCCCTGTCCCTTCCCAGGCTCCCCTGCGGCGGTCAGTATCCCAGCCATTCTAACGGGCGGGAAGAGGGATCTGTGGTTTAGTCTGCATTTCCCTCATGACTGCACTGAATACCTTTGCATGTGCTGAGCCATTTATACATTTTTGGCCAATGGTCTATTCAAGTATTTTGCCCATTTTAAAAATTGGGTTTTTTTAATTGAACTTCAAGCACTATTCATACACTCTGGATACAACTGTGTTGCTTACCTTTACTTTTTTCAATGTCTTGAGCAGCTTTTAATTTTGATGAAATCCAATGCATTAATCCTTTATGACTAGTTCTTTTAATGAGTCAAGAAATCTTTGCCTACCTTAAAGTCACAAAGATTATCTTCATTTTACTCTAAAAGCATTATGCTTTTTTTCTGTTTAGATCTATGACTCATTGTCAAGTAATTTTTGTGTATGGTGTAAAGAAGGGGTCATTATTTCATTTTTCTCCATAGGCATATATAATTTTTCCAGCACCATTTGTTGTATTTTTCTTTTTTTTAAAGATTTTATTTATTTATTTGACAGAGAGCTAGAACAAGTAGGCAGAGAGGCAGGCAGAGGGAGAGGGAGAAGCAGGCCTCCCGCAGAGCAGGGAGCCCGACACGGGGCTCGATCCCAGGACCCCGAGATCATGACCTGAGCCGAAGGCAGACGCTCAACGACTGAGCCACCCAGGCGCCCCCAATTTTTTTTTTTTTTTTTAAGATTTGAGAGAGAGCAAGCATGAGCAGGGGGGAGGGGCAGAGTGAGAGGGAGAAGCAGACTCCCTGCTGAGCAGGGAGCCCGATGTGGGACTCGATCCCAGGACCCTGAGACCATGACCTGAGCTGAAGGCAGATGCTTAACTGAGCCACCCAGGCGCCCTACTTTCATGTTTTTTAGGCTGTTGTAAATTGCGATTACAATACCATTATTTTCCATTCTAAACTGCTTGTTGTATAGAAGTACAATCCATTTTTATATTTACCTTTTATTTTGTGGTCCTGATAAACTACCTTACTGTGTCTAGTAGTATTTTTGAAAACTCCCTAGGATTTTCTAACCTTGATTGTGGTCTGCAAATACACTTTTACTTTTCCAATGAATATACCTTTTATTTAATTGCCTACTGCACTGGCTGAGGCCTTCACCACAAATGTTGAATGGAAGTCTAAGTACAGGCATCCTTGCCTTGTTCCAAATCTTCAATTTTTTTTTTTTAATGAGACTACCTATAGTTTTTTCATAGATGCCCTTATCAAGCTGAGGACTTTTCCTGCCATTCCTAGTTTGCTGAGTTCTTTTTGTAGATGGGTGTTGAATCCTGTCAAATATTTTTTTTCTGCATGATCATATGCCTTTTCCCCTATATTAACATCATAAACTACACTGATTGTCTAATGTTAAAGGAACCTTGTATTCCTGGGATAAAACCCACTTGTTCATAATGTATCATCCTTTTGTACATATTGCTGGATTTGATTTGCTAGTATTTTATAAGGAAATTTTGCTTCTATATTTATGAAGGATATTGGTCTGAAGTCTTCTGGTATACTGCTTTTATTTTTTTTTTAATTTTTTTAAAAAAAGATTTTACTTATTTATTCATGAGAGACAGAGAGAGAGGCAGAGGGAGAAGCAGGCTCCCTGCAGAGCAGGGAGCCCGATGTGGGACTCGATCCCAGTACCCTGGGATCATGACCTGAGCTGAAGGCAGAAGCATAACTGACTGAGCCACCCAGGCGTCCCTGTACTGCTTTTAAATGAATAGTTAAGCCTTGCTCATAATATAAAAAATTGACACAAGTTTTCCAGAAGAGGTTGTGTATTATTGGTATAATTTTTTCTCCACTGTTTGATCAAATTCATTCATGAAACCATCTGTGCCTGGAGTTGTCTTTGTAGGAAGGTTTTTAAACTACAAATTCAATGTATTTCATAGCTGTAGGGCTATTCAGGTTGTCTATTTCTTCAGAGAAATTGGATAATTTGTTTCTAGTAATCTGTCCATTTTATTTCAGCCCATCAAATTTACTGGCATAAACTTGGTCATAATCATCCCATCTACAAAACTGAGCAGAAAGTACTGAACACACAGCCCACAATCAACCTTCCACATCAGAGTGGTACCTTTGTTACAACTGATGAACCTGTATCGTATCATTATCCTCCAAAGTCCAGAGTTTACATTAAGGTTGTGTGTATTGTGTCCTGGTTTTGTGTATTCCATGGGTTTTGACTAACGTATCATGACTCGTATCTACCATTATAGTGTCATACATAATAGTTTTATTGCCCTAAAAATCCTCTGTGCTCTATTCATCTCTCCCTCCCCCAACCTGTGGTAACCACTGATCTTTTACTGTCTCCATAATTTTGCCTTTTCCAGAATGTCATAGAGTTGGAATCATACAGTATGTAGCTTTTTCACATTAGCTTCTTTCATTGAATAATATGCATTTAAGTTTCTTCCATGCAAGTGGCTTGTTAAGAGTTCATTTCTTTTTTGCAAGAATATTACACGGTTTACTTATCCACTCACCAACTGAAGGACATCTTGATTGCTTCCCTGTTTTGGCAATTAGGACTAAAACTGCTATAAACATCCATGTGCAGTTTTTTGTATGGACCTAAGTTTCAACTCTGTTGGGCAAATATCAAGAAATTTGATTGCTGGATCGTACGGTAAGAGTATGTTTGGGGTTTTTTTTGTTTGTTTAGATTTTTTTTTTAAGGTTTTATTTGTTTATTTGAGAGAGAGAGAATGAGAGAGAGTGAGCACATGAGAGGGGGGAGGGTCAGAGGGAGAAGCAGACTCCCTGCCGAGCAGGGAGCCCGATGTGGGACTCGATCCCGGGACTCCAGATCATGACCTGAGCTGAAGGCAGACACCCAACCAGCTGAGCCACCCAGGCACCCCAAGTATGTTTGGTTTTTAAGAAATTGCCAAACTGTCTTCAGAAGTGGCTGCACCATTTTGCATTCCTACCAGCAATGAATGACAGTTCCTATTGCTTCCTAATCCTTCTTTAACATTTGTAGAATCTCTAGTGAGGTTACTACCACTCTCATTCCTGATGTGGATAATTCATGTCTCTTTTTGTTGGTTTTTGATTAGAGGCTTGTAAGTTTTAGTGATACTTTTTTAACCAACTGAGCCACACAGGCGCCCCTGGTGATACTTTTTTAAATTGAAGTATAGTTAACACACAATGTTATGTTAGTTACAGGTACATAACACAGTGACAAGTCTATACATTATGCTCACCACACACATAGCTCCCATCTGTCACCATAAAACGCTATTACAATATCACTGGCTATATTCCCTATGCTGTGCCTTTCAACGTTGTGACTCACTCATTCCATAACTGAAAGCGTGTACCTCCCACACCCGTTCATCCATTTTGTCCCCCCCCCCTCCAACGCCCTCCTCTCTGGCAACCCCTAGTGCTATTTTTTTATGCATCTGTTTCTGCTTTGTTCATTTTGTTTTAGATTCCACATAAAAGTGAAATCATATGGCATTTCTCTGATTTATTTCACTTAGCATAATACCCTCTAGGACCATTCATGTTGTCACAAATGGAAAGATCTCATTCTTTTTTATGGCTGAGTAATATTCTATTGTGTATACATACACATTTTTATCCATTCATCTATCAATGGACACTTGGGTTGCTTCCATATCGGCTACTGTAAATAATACTGCAATAAACATAGGGGAGAATATATCTTATTTTTTTTCTTTGGGTAAATACCCAGTAGTGGAATTACCATATCACATGGTATTTCTTTCCTTTTTTTTTTTTTTTTTTAAAGATTTTGTTTATTTATTTGACAGAGACAGAGTGAGAGAGGGAACACAAGCAGGGGGAGGGGAGAGGGAGAAGCAGGCTCCCCGCTGAGCAGGGAGCCCGATGCGGGGCTCGATCCCAGGACCCTGGGATCATGACCTGAGCCAAAAGCAGCCGCTTAACGACTGAGCCACCCAGGCGCCCCTCACATGGTATTTCTAATTTTAATTTTTTGAGGAACCTCCATACTGTTTTCCACAGTGGCTGCACCAATTTACATTCCCACCAACAGTGCATGAGGGGTCCTTTCTCTCCTTTTTCATCCCTACCAACACTATGTTGCCATAGTTGATGTCTAAGAGATTACTGCTGTGTTCTCTTCTAGGAGTTTTATGGCTTTAGGGCTCACAGGTCTTTAATCCATTTTGAGTTGATTTTTGTGTATGGTGGAAGTGTTTCATTCTTTGGTATGTAGCTGTCCAGTTTTCCCAGTAGGATTTATTTGAATGTACCATTTTCTCTCCATTGTATATTCTTGTCTTTGTTGTAGATTAATTGGCCACATAAACATGGGTTTATTTACGGGCTCTTTTATTCTGTTCCATTGATCTGTATGTTTATTTTTGTGCCATAACCACACGGTTTTGATTATTACAGCTTTGTAATGCATCTTGAAATCTGGGATTGTGATACCTTCAGTGTTGTTCTTTCTCAAAATTACTTTAGCTTTTTGGGGTCTTTCTGGTTCCATATAAATTTTGATACTCTAGTTCTGTAAAAAGTGCTACTGGTATTTTGATAAGGATTGCTTTGAATCTATAGATTGCTTTGAGTAGTATGGACGGTTTAACAATATTCTTCTAATCCACGAGCATGGAGTATCTTTCCATTTGTTTCATTTCAATGATGTTCTTAATCCGGCTTTAATCTTTTTTTTCCATTATTTTTGTTTTCTGTTTCATTTGTGTTCTGACATTAAATATTTCTTCTGTTTCTTTACTCTTCTAACTTTAGCTCTTTTTCTGTTTTAAGGTGGAAGCTTAAGTCATTGATTTTAAGCTTTTATCCTTTTCTAACATAGGTGCTTGTGCTATAAAATTTTCAAGTACTGCATTAGCTGCATCCTTCAGTCTTTGGTAGGTTGTATTTTCATTTTCAGTTAGTTCAAAACAGCTTTATAACTTCTTTGACCCACAGGATATTGGGAAGTGTGTTATTGGTAGATTTTCACATATCTGAAGATTTTCCACGTATGTTATTTACTTATATTATTGTTGGTTTCTAATATAATTTGCACGAGTTGGATTTGTATAAATTTATTGAGACTTAATATCCCAGGACATGACCTATCTTGGTAGATGTTTCATGTTTAATTGAAAAAAAGGCATATTCTGTCTGGTGTTAGGTAGAATGTTCCATAATTGTTAATTGTGTCAAATTGGTAGATAGTATTGTAAAGTCTTCTATATCCTACTGTTTTTTTTTCTACTTATTTCCTCAATTATTGAGAGGTATGTTGAAATCTTACTATAGTTGTAGATTATGTCTTTCCTGGCAGTTCAATTGATTTTTGTGGCAAGTACTTTGAAGTTGTTATTAGGTATTATCGTAACGTTAGGATTATTTCCTCTTAATTGACTCCTTTATCACTAGGAAACAACCCTTTCCATCTCTAGTAATGTTCTTTGCTTTGAAATCTTCTTTGTGTAATATTAATACAGCTACCTCAGATGTCTTTCAATTAGTGTCCCATGTGCATATATTTTACCGTACTTATGCGTTCATATTTAAAGTGAGTTTCTTGAGGCACCTGGGTGGCTCAGTTGGTTAAGCATCTGCCTTCAGCTCAGGTCATGATCCCAGGGTCCTGGGATTGAGCCCCACATCAGGCTCAGCAGGGGGTCTGCTTCTCCCTCTACCTCTGTCCCCTCTGCCCCACTGCTTGTGCTCTCTCTCAAATAAAATCTTTAAATGCCATCTTGCTGCTTTCTGTATGTACCATCTGGTCTTTGAAGTTGAATGACAAAAAATATATAGAATATATTATTCTCCAACATGTTTCTAATATGGTGCTTTGTGGTTTAAGATAAAATAACTGAAAAGGACTCTATATAATATAGACTCTCCTCTGAGATGCAATTTTGGCGGAAAAAACCTCCCACTATATTTGGACATCTGCAGTATGAAAAGAGGATTCCTAAATTTCTTTTTTTTCGTTATGGTAAATGTACTCTTTAATCCTCGTCATCCATCACCTATTTCAGCCATCCCCCCACCCACCTTCCCTCTGGTAACCACCAGTGTGTTCTCTGTATTAAGAGTCTGCTTCTTGGTTTGTCCTTTTTTTTTTTGCCTTTGCTCATTTGTTTTGTTTTTGAATTCAACATGAGTTAAGATCATATGGTTTGTTTTTTTTTTTTAAAGATTTTATTTATTAATTTGAGACAGAGAGAATGAGAGAGAGCATGAGAGGGAGGAGGGTCAGAGGGAGAAGCAGACTCCCTGCCGAGCAGGGAGCCCGATGCGGGACTCGATCCCGGGACTCCAGGATCATGACCTGAGCCCAAGGCAGACACCCAACCAGCTGAGCCACCCAGGCGCCCAAGATCATATGGTATTTGTCTGACATTTCACTTAGCATTATATTCTCTGGCTCTGTATGTTGTTGCAAATGGCAAGATTTTCTTTTTTATGGATGAATATATATATATATATATTTTTTTAGATTTTATTTATTAGAGAGCGAGCGAGACAGAAACAGCATGAGAAAGGAGAGGGTCAGAGGGAGAAGCAGGCTCCCTGCCGAGCCGGGAGCCCGATGTGGGACTCGATCCCAGGACCCTGGGATCATGACCCGAGCCGAAGGCAGTCGCCTAACCAACTGAGCCACCCAGGCACCCGGATTGTGTGTGTGTGTACATATAAATTTTGGTATATACATACACACCACATCTTTATTCATCTATTGGTGGACACTTGGGCTGCTTCCATGGTTTGGCAATTGTAAATAATGATGCAATAAACATAGGGGTCCATGTATCCCTTTGATTTAGTGTTTTTACATTTTTTGTCAGTGCAATTACTGGATCACAGGGTAGTTTTATTTTTAATTTTCTAAGGAACCTCCATACAGTTTTCCACAGTTGCTGCACCAGTTTGCATTCCAACCAACAGTTCAAGAGCACATCTTCACCAAAATTTGTTGTTTCTTGTGTTTTGGGTATTAGCTATTCTGACAGGTGTGAAGTGATAGCTCATTGCAGTTTTGATTTGCATTTCCTTGATGATGAGTGATGTTGAGCATCTTTTCATGTGTCTGTTGGCCATCTAGATGTCTTCTTTGGAAGAATGTCTTCTACCCATTTTTTTTTAAAGCATTTTTTTTTTTAATAAAGATTTTATTTATTTATTTGAGAGAGAGAGAATGAGAGACAGAGAGCATGAGAGGGAGGAGGGTCAGAGGGAGAAGCAGACTCCCTGCCGAGCAGGGAGCCTGATGCGGGACTCGATCCCGGGACTCCAGGATCATGACCTGAGCTGAAGGCAGTCGCTTAACCAACTGAGCCACCCAGGCGCCCCCATTTTTTTTTTTTAAGATTTTATTTGAGAGAGAATGAGAGAGAGAGAGCACAAGAGGGGGAGAGCGGGAGAGGGAGAAGCAGACTCCCCACTGAGCAGGGAGCCCAACACGGGACTTGATCCCGGGACTCCAGGATCATGACCTGAGCCGAAGGCAGTCACCTAACCAACTGAGCCATCCAGGCGCCCCTACCCATTTTTAATTGGATTGTTTTTTGGATGATGTTGAGTTGTGTTCTTTCTTTATATATTTTGGATACTAACCCTTTATTGGATATGTCATTTGCAAATATCTTCTCCCATCAGTAAGTTGCCTTTTAGTTTTATTTCTTTCACTGTGTAAAAACCTTTTGATGTACTCCCAATAATTTTTTTACTTTTAATTCCCTTGCCTCAGGAGACTGTATCTACAAAAATGTTACTATGACCAATGTCAGGGAAATTACTGCCTGTGCTTTCTTCCAAGGATTTTTATGGTTTTAGGTCTCACATTTAGGTCTTTAATCCAATATGACTTTATTTTTGTTTTATTGTGAAAGAAAGTGGTCTAGTTTCATTCTTTTGCCTATAGCTGACCAGTTTTCCCAACCACATTTGTTGAAGAAAAATTTTCCCATTGTTGTATTTATTCCTTCTTTGTTGAAGATTACCATATAATTGTAGGTTTACGTCTGCATTTTCTATTCTATTCCACTGATCTATTTTTATGTCAGTATCATATTGTTTTAATTACTACCACTTTGTAATAGAACTCAAAATCTGGAATTGTGATACCTCCAGTTTTTTCTTTTTCAAGACTGCCTTGGCTATTTGGGGTCTTTTAGAATTCCATACAAATTTTAGAGGACTGTTCTAGTTTTGTGAAAAATGCTTTTGTTATTTTGATAGGGATTGCATTAAATCTGTAGATGGCTTTAGATAGTACAGACATTTTAACAATATTATTTGTTCTTCCAGTCCATAAACATGGGATGTCTTTCCACTTTTTTGGGTCATCTTGAATTTCTTTAATCAATATTTTATAATTTTCAGAGTACAGGTCTTTTACCTCTTTGGTTAAGTTTGTTACTAAATATTTTATTGTTTTGGGTGCAATTATTATAAATGGGATTTTCTTAATTTCACTTTTTGCTGCTTCATTATTAGTGTATAGGAATGCAACAGGTTTCTGTACATGGACTTTGTATCCTGTGACTTTACTGAATTCATTTATCAGTTCTAGTGGTTTTTTGGTGGTCTTTTGGGTGTCCTGTATATAGATAGTATCATGTCATCTGCAAATAGAGTTTTGCTTCTTCCTCACCAATTTGGATGCCTTTTATTTCTTTGTTGCCTAACTGCTGTGGCTAGGACTTCCAGTTGAATAATGTTGAATAAAAGTGGTGAGAGTAGACATCCTTGTCTTATTCCTGACCTTAGGGGAAAAGCTATGTTTTTCACCTCTGAATATGATGTTAGCTCTGGATTTTTCATATAAGGTCTTTACTATGTTAAGGTATGTTCCCTCTAAAAAGTTCCCTCTAGACTTACTCTGTTGAGGGTTTATATCATGAATGGATGCTGTACTTTGTCATATGCTGTTTTCTGCATCTATTGAAATGATATGATTTTTATCCTTTCTCTTACTGATGTGATGTATCATGTTGTTGTTTGTTTTGTGAATACTGAACCCCTTGCATCCCAGGAATAAATCCCACTTGATCCTGGTGTATGATTTTTCAGTGTATTGTTGGGTTAGGTTTGCTAATATTTTGTTGAGGAATTTTTGCATCTATATTTATCACAGATACTGGCTTGTAGTTCTCTTTCTGTGGTGTCTTTATCTGGTTTTGGTATCACAGTGATACTGGCCTCAAATAATGAATTTGGTAGTTTTCCTTCCTCTTCTATTTTCTGGAATAAAGTTTGAGAATAGGTATTAACTCTTCTTTAAATGTTTGGTAGAATTTGCCTGTGAAGCTGTCTCATCTTGGACTTTTGTTTTTTGGGAGTTTTTTTTGATTATAGGTTCAATTTCATGGAGGTTAATTCAAATACATGAAGGCTAAATAACATGCTACTAAAGAAATGAATGGGTCAACCAAGAAATCACAGAATAAATAAAAAATTACATGGAAGCAAATGAACATGAAAACACAACAGTCCAAAATTTTGGGGATGCAGCAAAAGTGCTTCTAAGAGGGAAGTATATAGTAATGCAGGCCTACCTCAAGAGGCAAGAAAAATCTCAAATAAACCACCTAACCTTACACCTAAAGGAAATAGAAAAAGAACAAACAAAACCCAAACCCAGCAAAAGGAAGGAAATAATAAAGATCAGAGCAGAAATAAAGGATATGGAAACTAAAAAAACAAGAGAACAGCTCAATGAAACCAGGAACTGGTTCTTTGGAAAGATGAATAAAATTATCATTCTCTAGTCACACTCATTTAAAAAAAAAAAAAAGGACCCAAATTAACAAAGGCACTAATGAGAGAGGAGAAATAACAACCAATACCACAGAAATACAACTGTAACAGATTATGAAAACCTATGATATGCCAACACATTTGACATCTTAGAAGAAAGATAAATTCCTAGAAACATAACATACCAAAACTGAAGCAGGAATAGAAAATTTGAACAGACCAATTACCAGCAGTGAAACTGCATAAGTAATCTAAATTTGTATTTCTGAGATCTATGTTCTGGGATCCTGACCTCTATAACAAATGCCTATTTAACAACTCTACCTGGATGATTCATAGGCAGTAGAAACTATCCAAATTCACAGACTTTCAGCATCAAATTCACAAAGTTCAAGCTAAGGAATGGTGCTGTGACCTAGTTTATTGGCTCATTAGCTGAACCCAGGTATCCTGCTCACCATATGATATACACAGCACAACACAGATCAGAGACCCCAATACAAGAGCAGACCAAAAGTCCCACGTAAGTCATCAAAAGGACCCTTTATTTTAAATGTCGATAGTACCATAATTCATCAAAATAATTTATAATAGTTAACTGCCTCTTAAATATATAATCTTATAAATGAGGCCTTCTGAAGTTAAAAGTAATGTGGATTCAGTTTGTTTAAAATTATTTAGGACATGATAATAGAAGTAAAAAAAAATTGTTTCCTATGCAGTCCTTCTAAAAAAGGAAATCATGACAAGTTCCTGATCAGACAAATGCCATTCCATTATTAAAAGGATTAAAAAGCATAAATAAGTTTGAACAGAAATGTCAATTTCCTGGGTTTGTCCTTCTGTGCAAACCTGACCCTTTAGAGAGTTAAAATTGTATTCTAGTTTCTCACCATAAGCAAGAAATTCCTTAGCAGCTCAGAAATGATGTTAATGTCTTGGTAAAACAGATTCCCTCACTCTGATGATCACTCTGTGTTCCAGTCTCTAGGATATCTGCTGTCTCATCCTCTCAAAAATGGTTCTACTTAATCAGGAAATCAGGGATTTTCTTGTACCAGCAACTTCTCAAGCCTCACACCTTACAGAGGAGGCAAACACTGATGAATTACCATGCCAGCCACAGCGTCCACTTTAACCTTCCAGATGCCACTGTTGTGAGGAAGAACCATCACAGATTGCCACTGCAACATAGCCTTTGTGGCTCAGTGGATCGACCACTCTCAGGCACTGTCCAACTGACACCTGGTACAGCCGATTACTCTTCTGGAAAAAAGGTAGCAAGAAAAATACACCACTAGTTAATTGCTTTAATTTAAAAACCTTGCTGCCAGAATGTGGTAGAGAGGATACAGAAATCCAGAAGAGGTGTGGAATATCTCAAGATGCTTTACTTACCTAAGGGATACTACAAACTCAGAACTACTTTCTACAAGGTAAACGAGGAGTGCATCTGCCATGCTCCACCCTTAGCCCTGCCTGCCTCCTCACACACTCCCATCCTCACTAGCAAGCTCCTCACCCCGAAGGTCCACTGCTGGGATCCTCCTGACCCGTGGCACTTCATGAGTCGTGGTGGGTCTGACGAGCGAGTTTCTGACATATCCAGGCAAAGGAGGTTATTTAAAACCAACTCGTGTTCTTCATTATAAATCCAAATCTAAGGAAGAAAATCAAAGATCAAAACTCCAAGGTCCGCTTTAGATTTTGGAATTCAGACTGCACCCCAGGTCACGTATCTGTGGAAGAAGAACGGGGTTATTCTAGGTGGCCTCAGAGCAGGGAAAGACCAACGAACCTGAGTCACACGCAGGCAGCATCAGCGCCGTTATCTGAAAATGGAAGGAACCGAACACAGGAAAATGAAGTGTGATCCCAGGAAGAAACCGAAATCAGTGGTGAACTTTTGTTCGCTGAATTTAACCTAACTGACTGAAGTAACTGAACACATGACTGTAGACATTTTCCAGTTCTAGGACTTCACAATCGCACAGTGCTCTCCATCCCCGGGGCCCATCCCTGGATGGCACAGCCCCAGAGGTGCCCCGCGGGCCTGTGGACAGAAGCACACAGGCGCTCGCTCACAGAGGTTCCTCTTCTGCTGGGCAGGGCTATGGGGGGGCCACTATGTTACATCATCCTGGGGAAAGTTCTACTCTAATCCGAGATCACGACAGCATTTGGGCTGAGATGATGATTTCATCAGAGGGCCCAGAAGCAGGGTTTTCTTTAGATGTGCAGATCTTTGAGGATAGTCTTCTCTATGGTCTCTCAGATTATCTTCAGGTCAAAGGCCTAAAATTGGCTGAACTGGACAAGTGCGAGGAATAACTTATTTTCCAAACTGCACCCTCACTAAATCTACAAGGAATACACTTTTGTCTCCAAATTATTTTACTCATTGGTATTTCTGCCCCCAGGCCCAAAATGTATGTGTGCTGTCTTCATTAACATGAAGAGTTCTATAAACAGAACTTTCTGCAACAATGCTGTTTTACAACCTATGTTGTCCAACATGGGACCCACATGTGGCTAGTATGACTGAGGAAAATAGTTAATTTCATTGTAATTAAATGTGAAGAGCTCCAGGTGGCTGGTGGTTACAGTATTAGTACAAATCTATGTGATCCCAACAAACAGGAGTATAATTCCATCTCCTCAAATTTCTTCCATTTTCTGGAACAAATCTCAACTATCTCATCCCACTGTGACGGAAACCACCAAAGCATCGCTAGAGTGTCCACGACCCTGATACCTCTCAGACCCAGACACAGCACAAAACCCCTTTTAGATCCTATTTTCCGGTGTGGACAACATCTTCCATCCTTTGCAGGCTCCCCTAGAAATAAAAGGTCTTCTATGAAATTTCAGAGGACACACGTGATCTATCCTTTTTAATCTTGAGTGACACCATCCCCAGCACTCAAGTAGAAATGAAAATCACCTCCTTGTGTATGTGCTGCCGAAGCGAGCACAAAATCGCCTCCTCATGACGTGTGTTCAGCACCACAGAGGCATGAGGTTCTTCAACTAGGGGATTAGACTGCCATTATCAGATACAAGTCAGTCTGAAGTTATAGTTCCAAACCCACGTAAGTTTTTTGCTTATTTTTAGGTCTACTTTAACACCACTGAAAAGATTCTGTGAATGAAATGAACTGATATTTTGTTGTGGTTTCTTCTGATGGGACTACTAAAACTCACAGAAATGTGATTTCAGAGGAAACTCTACAGAAGATATTAATTCATCTCTCGCAGAGTTAATGTGCTTGCCCAGAAGGACGGGGAAGTTCCTCTGCCTCTTCTAACCTTCACGGAGCTTTCAGGCTTTCCATGTACTTCTAACAAATAGTGAGCAAAGGGAGGAAAAATATACAAAGGAGACAAAAACAGTTGTATTGCATGATCTCTAAAGTCATTCCCAACTTAAACCAGATCATCTAAGGAAAGTCAGATTAAAATCTTCAGGGTCCCCTCCAGTCCCCTCCTCAGGGACCTCCAGCAAGTTCCCTTCCCTGAAGGACACTTTCCAAGGACTGGCTGAGTCCAGAGACTTGACTCACCTGACTTGGGTCACTGTAGTCACATGCTTTAAGTACCACCAGGCCTCCTTTCTGACTTGGGCGGCCCTGGGCCACCAGACACTTGTTGGTCTGGAGGTGATAGAGCTGTAAAAGGAGAGATTGCTCTTGTCAGAAGACACCTTAGAATGCTAGATAATGTGAAAATATTACTCCAAAGCTATGAATTTCAAAGGTCATAAAAATAGAGGCATTTTTTAATTCCTAAATTCTAGCTTCAGTACATAAGGGTATCACAACAGACTTCCAGGTTATAGGCAACTTTAACAAAATATGCAAGCAGTGTCAAGTAGAAATTCTACCTGAAGATATAGGTTTACTAATTCTACTATAAGGGAGAAAGGAAATTAAAGCATCTCTGCCCTAAAGAACCTTAAAATGAAATCGAGGAAATAATAAAAGGCACAAACCACACAGTACATAACCGAATGTAATGTACATGCTAAACTGAGATAAACACAGATCAAGAACTGCAGAGGTGAGACACAGAAAAGCAACAGAGCGTATCTAGTTTGGGTAAAGGATTACTGTGAGTGTTAAAGGAGCTTAGATGTACGAGGCAAGAATGGAAAGAATTTCCACTATATGGACAAACCTGATACGCATTTTTCCTTAAAAAGAGAACACCTTGACTTTGTTTTTAATTTCGTAAGAGGAAGGAGAAAGCTCTAGTGAGCAATCACGGAAGGAAAGATGGCATCATGAACGATACTAAGGAGCAACTTCTTAACACAAAAGAAAACTGGGCAACAATCAGAGTATCTACACTTTCAGAAAGCAAATTCTAAGAAGCGATTCAGGAAAAAGGTATGATTTTATGACTAGACTCCTAAAATTTAAACATGATACAGAACTGTGAAGAAACTCCTTCAGAAACAAAAGGGAGCATCTACAGAAACATGAGCGCTCGGCCCAGCGGCTGGAGCCGGAAGGCCATGCCGCCATCTTTCACCTGCTGTCTGGAGCCGGTTCCAGAGCTTCGGTCCAACAGCAGAGAGCGGCCCCATTTCTCCTTTTGTTTTCCTTTTGGGACTGGTCTCTGCCAAACGAGTTTTATACTCACTCACAGTGCCTTTAATGGTCTGCTCACATTTATATCCATCCTTTTGGAAGCTAGCACAATCTTATAGAAGTCATGCGCTCTTTACCGCTGCAGGTGAAGGATGTTAACATTAACAGTGAAGATATTAACATTTCTAAGGTCCTGAGTGGAGGAAGGTCCCACCAAAAGAATACAATGGAAGCAAGCCAAAGTCTATCACTAAAAGGATACTTGAAGTCTAAACTGTCATTTACTATACCATACAACTTTTAATCAAACACTCTGATGATATTACTTCCTTACCCTTCCACGCTGAAGGACTTTGGGGCGTTTTGGCCCTCTATTGATAAAAATGGGTTGCTGGGGTTTGGCGTTGGGCCCAGATATCTGCATCTCTGGGTAAATATTATCCAGATACCATTTAAATGATTTACAACCCAACTTCTTCCTCAATTCAACACGCTCACTGATATTTCCATAGCTTTTGGTCCTCAGATCAGGTCTTAAGGAAAAATACTGCTCCTGAATTTTAAAAAGAAAAGTGAAAAATAAGAGAATAGCTTTTTTGTTTAAAATGGGTATTACCAATTATACCTGACATTTAAAGAACTGAAAAAAAAATGGATTATCAGCAAAAATATTTTTCATGACCGTGTTTTCTTGATTTTGCCAAAAAATGTCAACATAAAATTTTCACACAGTTAGGTCCATCACTGACAGTAAGACATCTTAAATTCTAAGATACATCCCAATTTCAGAAACGGCAAACATGTAAAACATGATCTCAGACTCGAGGCAGGTGACGCTGAGGCTGGCGGTTCTCGGACTCCCGTCAGGACTCTGGAATCTTAAAAGATGAAGACTCCAAGGAGCTTCTGTTTGTGTGAGTTGCATCTACTGGTATGTACCATATGAAAAGCTAAAACATTTGTTAGTTCATTAAAAATAACTCATTACCCATCAACATAAACGCACTCTGAACAACAAAAAATGTAATGAGAACAGTGACACTGCTTCACAGTTTTACAGCTTTACACGTGCAGAGTCTGGCTAAAAAGAAGTCAGCTGAATTCTCATTTCTGCATTCAACCTGTTACTGTCATGTTGTTTGGTTAAATATATTTTTAAAAATATGAGTGTATGAAAATACATAGTTTAAAATGGAATTTTTTTTGGAAGGAATATTTTAATAGCAGTTTCAGAGAATTACGGCTATTCTTGACATATTTCTTTAATATTTTATTATTTATTTGACAGAGAGAGCATGAGCAGGGGGAGCGGCAGGCAGAGGGAGATGTAGACTCCACGCTGAGCAGGGAGCCCAATGCGGGGCTGGATCCCAGGACCCTGGAATCAAGACCTGATCTCGTTTAACCAACTGAGCCACCCAAGTGCCCCTCTTTTTTTGGTATTTTACCAAAACTCTAACTTTTCATATTCCACATTGTAACTAATCTTTAAATCATATCATTGAGGTTTTTGTACCGTTGCATTAAAATTTACTGCTCTATCCTGCTCTTTGAATGGATTTTTTTACCCATCCAAGATTTGTATACCATCATGCATTAGTCATTTGGAAAACACTGCTCCCTGGGTTGTGAAGTTCCAAATACTGGCAAATGTCATTATATAATATAAAATGTTTTATTCATAAATATTCCTAATCTCATCAAATAAGCATTTAAGTACTGGAAGCCATCAAGCTCACAGGGATGGATACAAGTTTTCCACTTACAACAAATGCTATCACAGTTGAAGTGAGAGGCTAAGTTATTAGTTCGTTTTTGAGAATGTCTGCCAAATATCCAAATATAAATAACCATGGTTTGTGAGCCATTCTTTTACATAAAAAGTGTTCCATGGAGAAAAGTGACTAGTTCAGCTCACAACTCAAACAACTGCACACATCTTCCCCTGAAACGAGCACTGTATTTCGGTCTACAGCCAAAGGTGCTTTCTGGGCCGCCTGGGGGGCTCAGTCGTGAAGCGTCTGCCTTCGGCTCAGGTCAGGATCCCAGGGTCCTGGGATCGAGCCCCGCATCGGGCTCCCTGCTCTGCGGGAGGCCTGCCTCTCCCTCTCCCTCTGCTGCTCCCCCCGCTTGTGCGCTCTCTCTGACAAATACATAAATGAAAATCTTTGAAAAAAAAAAAGGTGCCTTCTGCGCACTCCGCGTGCTCACGGCACCTGGAGCACATCGAGACTCAACACAATTACTCCTGCCACTCAGGTGCCTTTGCAGCATCAGTGCAAAGTCAACATGGTGAAAATGGCAAATACTGTATTATCCGGCTATGAAAACAGCTTTGCCCTGGCAAACCTCCTGAAATGGTGGCCAGGATTTACATGGGCCTGTGAACCACTTTCTGAGAGCTGCTGGGAGACAGTGTGACTCAAAGCTGAGGAACACGGAGAACGAACTCGGAGTCTAGAAGGGGGAGAAGGGAGGAGACCTGCAGTGTGCCAGGAGCATGACCAAAACCAAGTAGTGATGTTCTCCCCACAGTACATGGCACATACCTCCACGCCCAGTATTGCACAATGTGAAGTTACTGCCTTCCCTCGGCCATCTCTGACTCTCCCAAAACCCAACACAGAGCCTGGTATATAGTAGATGTTCAAACGCTTGTTTAAAAAAATTAACTGTGCACAAATGTTCACAGCAGCATTTCTCATAACTCATGAATGGATAGTGTGTATTCACGCAATGGAATATTATTTGGCAATAAAAAAGAATGAAGTAACGCTACATGGTACAATATGGATGAACCTGAAAACATCATGCTTACTAAGATGGTCACAAAAGACCATGTGTTGCAGGATTCCGTTCGTAGGAAATGTTCAGAATAGGCAAATCTAGAGAGTCAGGAGGCATACAGGTAGTTGTCTAGGGCTGCAGGAGATTAGGGAGTGATGGTTGAAAGGATATGGAGTTTCTTTTTGGGGTGATAAAATGACTTGTGAATTATACCTCAATAAAGATGTTACAAAGGAAATATCACAGCAGAAGAGAAAGTGGGAAGGAACACTACATGTGCAGATTAAACAGGGGAAGTGGTGAGACTGC
Source organism: Mirounga angustirostris (assembly GCF_029215605.1). Classification (NCBI taxonomy): domain Eukaryota; kingdom Metazoa; phylum Chordata; class Mammalia; order Carnivora; family Phocidae; genus Mirounga; species Mirounga angustirostris. Next base: position 5,327,596 of record NW_026991720.1, read on the forward strand.
GACACAGCGAAGCCCAAGGAGCAAAGAAAAGGAGCCACGTTCTGTGGGAGTCAGAGGAACAAAGACACTGAAAAGAGAATTTCTTCTGATGTTAAGCTGTATTTCCTTTTATAGAGTGGTCACTTGGAAAATTAAAAGGGTCACAACAAAAAAATGAGAGGAAAAAGAAATGTAGAAAGGGATGGCCGTCCCACAGAAACATGCCAGAGTGAAAAGACAGGTAAGCAGAGCCGTCTGCAAAGAAGCAACAGCCTAGTGGCCCCTTCCAACACAGTAACTGAATCTCACCTTATATTCATCCAACCAAACATGTGCCAGCCTCAGGGAGTTGTGGGTCATGGTGTCCTGGCCTTCAGGAGAACCATACGGTCGCCTTTTTCGGAAAATGTGTCCGACTCTAGAGCAAGGGATGATGAAGAGTTTACCTCCACACATCCAAATCTGGTCAGGAGCAAAATATGTATTAATAGTTGCCTCGCATTGCAATGAAATCAATGTATGTGTTTTCTTGAAATTAATCTTTATTAAATAGGTGCTTATGAGACTTTGCAAGATGTTTTATGTAACTATCAAATACAAGAAAGTCAAAGGGTACATTAAAAAAAATATGTCTTTATGATTAAAAAGAAACTAAATTCTAAAAAAGTGTAATATTCTTTTACTACTCTGTGTCTAAAATCGCACTTACCATGTACTTTGCTGTTTTAACAGATCAAGGAACTTGATCCTCAGGACTTAAGGACAAAGAATGCTTACTGGCTGGTACTCTAATCTCAGTTTCCTGGTACTTTCTTATAACATGTATATATACAGGAATAATGAAATATACTGAATAATTCTATTACGATTCAAAAGATCTTAGTTCTCGTCTAAATTCTGCTTGGCCATCTGGATTACTTTATATGGTTATTTTAGTTTTTGTGGGACACCATTACCTTATGTCCAAAATAGGACTGAACTAACGATATCTATTATTTCTTTCAACTTTAAAATTCTAAAGACTATGTAGGAAAAACTACCTTTTAAAAACACTGTGGTCATTACACTGCGAAAATACAAAATGACAAATGCACAACATACTGTGATATTGTGGGGGTTCTGCTGCGCAGCCCAGGAGCTGGGAAGTGGAGGTGAGGACATCTGCTAGTACGCAGAGGTCCGCCTTCTTTCCCGGGCCCTCACTCTGCCCTTGGCAAAGACTGTCCTCCAACCCCCAGTTCCCGGAGTTCCAGACCCCACCTATACCACCATCTTCCCAACGTTTGCAGCTGGAGAAGAGACCCAATTACGAAAGATTGATTCCTTCCTCGGGCTGGACGGACTTGTATATGTAAAGGATTCTGCTAGCTACTTCTGAAAGTGGGATAGGGAACTATTAATAATTTTCCTGGGAGAAGAGGTGTGAACCAGGATGGTCTTGAGCAATCAAGGAAATCCAATCACCCTAAATATATGTGTCTAGGGTTAACAAATAAGATTAATAAACTGACAAAGAACAAAATTAGATTAAATGCACGTTTAGGGGCGCCTGGGTGGCTCAGTCGTTAGGGTCTGCCTTTGGCTCGGGTCATGATCCCAGGGTCCTGGGATCGAGCCCCGCGTCGGGCTCCCTGCTCCACCGGAAGCCCGCTTCTCCCTCTCCCACTCCCCCTGCTTGTGTTCCCTCTCTCGCTGTGTCTCTTTCTGTCAAATAAATAAAATCTTTAAAAAAAAATAAATGCACGTTTAGACAGCTGAAATTATACCCAACCATTCACTACATCCTTTTCAAATTCTTATAAAATAAAGCTGCTTAAATACTTTCCACCCTTTGAATGGATATTATCCACATCACGGATTATGATGAAGTAGTATTCATTAAGGACAATTTGTTAACAAAGATAATCAAAGAGAATTGACAGAAAATATGAGATTGTAGATGAAAATTATATTCTACTACACAGAGTTAAAGATGAAAAAATTACCCGAAATGATATTTCTAAATTTTCTCCTCCCCATATATCCATGCCACTGTCGTACTGTCCAAGTTCATTGAAATAGTGTCTGTTCATGGCAAACAATCCTCCAGCCATTGTAGGTGACCTAGAAAAGGAAATAATTACTGTACCAATTCTACACAGCCAATTATCTATCATCTTTGTTTTAAAAAAAATTCAGCACACCTTTGTAACATCACTAATGAAAACCAGATTAACCATTATGAAACATTTTATCTAACATCAGGGAATGAGCTGGGCCACGTAACTGAATTTCCTAGATCGCCAATGATATACTAGATATCTGGCAAATGAAGGCTACTTTTCTAAGCATCAAAAGTACTTTTTAAATTATAACACTGTTCTTAGAAAGAGGTATGAATTAATTCCTTCTGACAGTCTCACAGAACAGTGGGATAAAAACTGGACTCCAGAGCCTACCAAGGGGAGACCAGACAAACTTTGACTTAGACCAGTGGCTCTCAAACAGGATGATTCTGTCCCCAAGCAAACATTTCATTAATGTCCGGAAACATTTTTAGTTGTCACAATGGGGGCGGAGGGAGTTCTACGGCAACTGATGGGCTGCAGCCGAGCACGCTACTGCATATTCTAAAATGCACAACAGAGCGCCCACAACAGAGAAGGATCTGGCCCAAAACGTCAATACTGCTAAGACTGCGACTGTTAATGAGAGAATGTGAAGGAGCCTGGCCCTCAAGGAGACACAAGCTCAGCTTCCAGCTGTCTCACTTCCTGAAACTGAGTTAAGGTGATGGTGGATTTCAGCGTCCCAAGCTCCCTGCTAGAAGTGAAGCAAAACTTCTCTGCAGGCAGAAAACACCATCTCAGGTATGAATGTATTTCCATAATTTTTCATGACAGTGTCCGCCACCAAGCAAAAGTAAATAAGCAACTAAACAAATAAATAACCAGGCAATCAGGAAGATAAAGCACATGAAAGAAAAACAAGAGAAACAATCTACAAGACAAACAGATGTGCAGGGGTTTCAAATAATGTAGTTATCAGGCAGAGACTTTAAAATAACTGCTCAATATATGCAAGGATAAAAGACAAGATGCAAAATTTGGCAGATAGCTAGATATAATCAAAAAAGAAACCAAATTTATGCATATCTGAAAAACCCTTCTGACAAAGAGAAGAAATTCAAGCAGCCAATGAGAGGCTGCCTTCAAAAATAAGAGTGTTGCTGGCTTCTCACCAAACAGTGGAAGCCAGTGGTTCTTGAATGATTACCTTCAAAGCCCCAAGAATCTACCCACCAACGTAGAAATGGGTATGAAGTAAAATTATACTTCAAAGTAATCGTGAAAGGAAGACATTTTTACAAAAAGCCAGAGAGAAGTAATCACCAGAAGGTCCAGCCAAAGGAAATACATTTAAAATGTCTTCTTTAGTCAGAATGAAAATAATCCCATATGGAAGTTTGCAGATGCAGAGAGAATAAAGAGTAAAATAAAAGGGGAAGTATGTGGGTAAACCTAGATGAATAATGGCCACATAAAAAATGTCTTGTAGGGTTAAAACACACACACACACTTCAACAATATAAACTGAGGGGAGATAAACTGGAGAATGAACATTCTCAGAACCCTGCATTGTTTGAAGTACCAAATTATGTTGCAAGAATGTACGCCGTATTCTCTATGGTAATCACTACAAGAGTAGTATTAAGAACATATAACATCTAATAATGGGGTGGCAGTTGGGAACAGAATAATAAAAAATCCAAACTCAAGATCAAAAGAAAGCAAGAGAGGAAGGGGAAGAAAAGACCACAGTGCCACTGTAATCATAAGCACAAAATACAAGTAATATTCAATGTAATCAACTGGAGTAAAAGGAAGTTTTTCACACTGGTTTAGCAACAAATCATAATACAAAAGCAACTACATGCTCCTTGCAAGGGACACATCGAAACAGAAGACCACAGAGACTGACAACAAAAGGAAAGTTACACGATGCAAATATTACAACAAAGCTAAAATAGCCATATTAATGTCACTATAATGCAAAAGTTTTACTATTCTGAAAGTCTAGAATAAATGGTTTCATTCACAAGATCTAATAATTTAATAACTCCAAATTTTCAGACGTCTATGGAGACAGAAGACAGCCTCAAAACATATGAAGAAAACAGATAAAGAACTACAAGGAGAAACAAATACACAATTGCAGTGAGAAACTTTAATATACCATATTTAATAACTGATACAAGTGTAACTACACTTATCACGGTGCACACTGTGTAATGCACAGAACCACTGAACTGCTATGTCGTGCACCTGAAACTAATATAACACTACATGTCAACTATGCTTCCATAGTTTTTTAAAGAATTAACAAAAGTACAGAATATCTGAATAATATAATAAACTTGACTGAATTGATATAGAATCCCATTTTTTAACAACCACAGAAAATACAAATTTTCCAGGCACAAAAAGAACATTTACAAAAATTACTCATGTGCTTGGCCACAAAGCAAATCTCACCAATTTTCGAAGAATTAAAACCATACAGAATATTTTTTGATCACAGTGAAAAGCTAGGAATACACAATTATAAAATCCTCATATACCTGGGGAATAATAAATGTACTGCTAAATAACCTATGGGTCAGAAAAACCGTCACAATGAAACTATTTTAAAATAAATGACAAAAGGGCGCCTGGGTGGCTCAGTTGGTTAAGCGACTGCCTCCGGCTCAGGTCATGATCCTGGAGTCCTGGGATCGAGTCCACATCAGGCTCTCTGCTCAGCAAGGAGTCTGCTTCTCCCTCGGACCCTCCCCCCTCTCATGCTCCTCTCTCTCTCTCTTTCTCTCTCAAATAAATAAAATCTTTTAAAATTTAAAAAAAAAATCACAAAAAATAGTAATTTGTGGGATACAGCTAAAGCCATGGTTAGAAGAAAGTTTATCACCTTCAATAACTGTATTAGGAAAGGAAAAATGATGAACAATTTAAAAATCTAAACATCCACCTTAAGAAGTTAGCAACCCTGAAATCCCAAAAGTGAGAGAACTCACAGAAGAACTGGGAGAAAAGTGGGGGAAAGCGGCAGGAGGAGGAAGGGGCACTAATGTGCTCGCCATGCGAGGAGGAGGGTCAGATGGTGCTGTCCCAGTCCTCGAGTGCCGCTTTCTCCCGCTACCAACAGAAACGTGCACACTACATCACCAGGCCAGAGAGGAGAAGACAGTGACACAGAGGAACAAAATCTTCACTTTGCCCACAGAAAGGACCTAAAGTCAGTTTGACATTGAAAAGAGGAATAGGTTATTCATCTAGAGTGAAAAAAGCAATAAATGGAAGACCCAAAATAAAAAGTGATAAGAATTAGCCTCTGGGGAGAAGGACTGAGAACAGGGAGCGAGGAGGGAGCCAGCCACTCCTCATCCAAAGTTCTTCTATACTATTTTGTTACTGAATACATGTTTGTGATTAAAAGTATTAAAAATTAAACGATGACAACCAACGCCCACAAAGACGGTGAAACAGGCAAGAACTGGCAGGAGCACGAACGCAGAGAGCGAGCAGCAGCCGGGGCACCGTCTTCCTGCGCGGTGCGTCTTTACCTTGTCACAGAGAGCACCACGGACAGCTGGGAGGACAAAATGGAGTCACCGCTGCCTGCCTCCAATCACAGGACGAGCGGCTGTAGAGACCAGAAACACAGACGGACAGTCCCCAGATGCAGCCCTGCTTTCCCGAGTGTCAGGTTCTGACACAACTTAGCAGGAGCTGCAGCAGATTCTCACACAAAGCACGAGAGAGCAGAAGACGGCCCCGCTCGGCCAGCAGACCACATCAGGCCCCAGGAACTGGCCGAGGTCTCCCTCCAAGTCTGGGTCAGATGAAAGGAAGCTGGCAAGTCCCCACAGGCCAACTGCAGAGCCACCTGAAGTGCTGGGAAAACATCATCTCCTAAAGGTAAAAAGAGGCATGCCCCACAACCAGGCAGTTTTCTTCTTAAACTAGGAGGTGGGAATAACGGTGCTGGTCACAGCACCATCTGTGACATTAAAGAAAGACAAGTGAAAACGGCCCAACCTGCCCTCCAACAGTAAACTGGGTAAGTTTGGACAGAACATATCATAGAACATGATCCTCTTTCACTGCTGTATAAAGTAGAGCCATACACTGTAATACAGATGAATTTTTTAAAGCAATGTTGAGTAAAAGCAGCAAGACAAAATGAGTCCAATGGCTTCATTTTATACCAAGTCCAAGAACAGACAAAACTGAACTATATTGTTTAGAGATGCACGCAGAGATGGTAAAACTCCAGGAAGGCGAGGAAATGATCACCAGGTCAGGGTAATGACAGCTCTAGGGCCAGGGGCTGTGACTAGGAACAGGGGTACAGAGGGCATCTGGGTGCTGTGTCCTGACCTGGGTGGTAACTGCACAGATGTTATTATAACCATTTATTAAATTGTGTGCATAATACATACATACCTATGTGTACTTTTTATATATGCTATTTTGTCACAAGTGAAAAAAAAAACAAAACTGTAGGTCCAAGAATGTTAAAAAGTAGAAACAGACAAACCTCTCTGAAATCCACGAGAAATTTAAAACAAAAAATAATAAATAATATATAAGCAGATTTGTAACATTGAGAATATGAATGAGAACTGAAAATAATTTCTACACTGTGACTTTTAACTGTACTAGCAGGAATCCATCCTAAAAATCCTAATTATAGAGAAGGCTTATATAGCAAATGTTCTTCACAACACCACTCATACTAGCAAAGAACTGAAGGTAAGCAGATGACAAAGGCAATAAACCATGATAGTCAGCATAAAAAACACCGTTATCCTATGCAACCATTATCCCAAGATACTGCTCTTATTTGTCTGCCCTTCTAAGTGATACATCCTTGAGGACACGAATAATTCCGAATTCACAAATCTTTCCTTAGGAGTTGGCACAGCATATAAAATTCAGTGAGCACTCAAGAATTTCTAGCGGACAAATTAAGCCAACACTTCCGCTCCCTGCGAAGAACGGATTCTCTTTTGAAGAAGTACTGACAGGAACTTTTCAAATCTAGAGGAGAAACCTCACTTTATTGGTGCAGTAGCTCCTGCTGGTCCTCCGAGCTCAGAAAGGGGAACAAGATCCCACTTGAAGTGCAGACCCCAGTTGAAACCTCCCCGCACGACAGGGGACGAGCTGTAGGCGAGCGTGTCCGCGCTGATGATATCGATGACAGGGCACACCACGGTCCGCTGGTCCTGCTCGATGGCAGCCAGCAAGGGCTGCAGCCACATCACGTTTACTTCACAGTGGCTGTCCAGGAACACCAGGACTTCTCCTGAGGAGGCAAACAGAGGACCAGCCCTCCATTGAGGTATGGCCGCCAGTTCGGTCAGACGACGCGTTCACATGGTATGAAATATAATCGCCACCCCTCCAGCCCAACAATTATTCCACTACTCTACGGCCAATCAGGAAGAGAGGAGGACTTTTAGCCAGGAATTCTGCCTCAACTGTACTGCTATGACTGAGAAACATGTACACGTAAATTCCGATTCTCCTCAGTGAAAAGATTCAAAGTCTCACAGGAACAATTCTGTTCGTTGGACAGAAAGGTATGGGGTGCGGTGCAGGGACAGTGGCCACTTGTGTGTAGTTATTATTACACTTACCGCAATCAAAATATTTCTAAATTTGGGGGCACCTGGGTAGCGCAGTCGGTTAAGCGTCCAACTCTTGGTTTCGCCTCAGGTCATGATCTTGGGGTTGGGAATCGAGCCTCGAGTTGGGCTCTGCGCTCAGCAGCAGGGAGTCTGCTTGAGATTCTCTCTCTCCCTCTCCCTCTGCCCCTCCCCCTTCTCTAAAAAAAAAATTCTAAATTTAGGATACATTTCCCTGCCTTAGTGAACAGAGGCTAGAGAACATTAACTGTTTCCACTGGTGACTCAGAAACATGACCACATTATCGACCATCGCCACAACACAGCAGTTCTCTCAGGAGTGCGAGAACCATGTACCCCTTCCGCCATGCCAGGGACATGGGCTCCCCTGTCCTCTGAAGTCACCACTCAATGGCCACATGCTCATTTCTTCTTCCATTTGCCGCCTTTCCTTCCTTTCCCCAACCTGGTTGGCTGTAACGGCTCTCGTGAGCCAATGGGATAGCTTTTCTTCTAGCTAGTAAAATAAAAATCATAACGATTTTATCCAACATTTTTAACTCCTTTTGATAAACGTGAGCAGAAGTGCGGGTTTCTTTGATAATTCCAAATTTCTTTGATAACTTTATGGTGATTCTTAGCAACTGAGAAACTTAGAATCTCATCACCAGGTGGCATTATTCTTCTTCTAAAGGTTTATCCATGAAATGCATCAATATAGATTTTTATGAATTCCTTAAAAGCACCTATTTTAATAAGATGCATCCTACTTCAACTAATGATAGCAGAAATACCTCAGGCAAGAAAGCTCACCAGATGTCCTTTAATACAGAAAGGCAAAATGCTCAGCCTATACACTATTCAAGGTGAAGTGAAGTCAATTCAATCAAGGTTCCTTTGAGGAGAAAAGGTATTCATAGCTTTTCTTAATTCTAAAAATGTTACTTTTTTTGATTTAACTAAAGGAAGTAAGATTATACCTGGTTACGCTGAACCTGAGACTGACTTCCCCAAAACTGGCTTGCTTCTTTTTTCATTTTTTAAAATTTATTTAAATTCGACTAGCCAACATATAGTACATCGTTAGTTTCAGATGGAGTGTTCAGTGATTCATCAGGTGCGTGTAACACACCCGTGCTCATCCCATCACATGCCCTCCTTAATGCCCATCACCCAGGTACCCCATCCCCCCACCCCCTCCCCTTCTGCAACCCTCAGTTGCTTCTGACAAACCCTAAACTACATTTGAACAAGGACCAAAAGACCATAAAGAAAAAAACTATTGTTATCTGAAAAATACAAACTTTCAGTAATAATGTAACAGGACATTTTGAATGGCATAATCTTGCCATTCCCCACAATTTTCTCTTTATCTCAACTCAGCCAAGTCATTAGGTACTTATTTGACTAGACTTCTAAAGAAAAAATCATAGGCCTTGAATTCATTCTACATATGACTGTAGACTGGATGCCTGTGAATTACTTCAGTTTGTTGTGGCTTTAAGAGAAAGGAGGGAAGAAAGACTAAAACACGAAGTCCCGCCTACACTCAGCAAGTAGGCCAGCGGGTGTGCAGGAGGGTGGCAGACAAAGCAGTGCAGCCACTGTAAACCCTCGTGACCGGTTATCTTGATGCACGGGGCAGACAGGGAAGGTGGGAGATGTCACTACAAGGCCCCAACTCAAGTTCTGGAATTCTCAAATTACCTTCATGGGGGGTTTTTTTGCCACAACCATACACTACCTGCACTATTATACACCTAATATTTTAAAACTGATTCATTTAACTTAAATAAAATTTTAAAAGGAAAATTTTATCAAGATCATAAATGAGGGCGCCTGGATGGCTCAGTTGGTTAAGCGTCTGCCTTCGGCTCAGGTCATGATCCTGGAGTCCCGGGATCGAGTCCCGCATCGGGCTCCCTGCTCGGCAGGGAGCCTGCTTCTCCCTCTGATCCTCCCCCCTCTCATGTGCTCTCTCTCTGTCTCATTCTCTCTCTCAAATAAATAAATAAAATCTTAAAAAAAAAAAAAGATCATAAATGAAAATCAGGATCACTAACCTTACAAAGGCAACCGCAAAAAGAAATAACAATGGATTCAAGGTCAGGTAACGGAGGACTGACCAGATATATTTTCTGCAAAAGACTAAATTTGATACCAGTTGTTTTTTTTTTTAAAGATTTTATTTATTTATTTGAGAGAGAGCAAGAAAGAGAAAGCACAAGGAGGGGTGAGGGGCAGAGGGAGAGGGAGAGGGAGAAGCAGGCTCCCTGCTTATGCCCAGGAGCTAAAGGCAGACGTTTAACCAACTGAGCCACCCAGGCGCCCCCCTGTTCTTTCTTTTTCTAAGGGGAGATGAGTATACACTGGAAATGTTTTAAAGATGTAATTTGTAATGGAGACTTTATCTTCGATGGAATCAGAAGGATTGAGAATTTTTTTTTAAAGATTTTTATTTATTTGAGAGAGAGACTGAGAGAGAGAGAGCATGAGAGGGGGGGAGGGTCGGGAGGGTCAGAGGGAGAAGCAGACTCCCTGCCGAGCAGGGAGCCCGATGCGGGACTCGATCCCGGGACTCCAGGATCACGACCTGAGCCGAAGGCAGTCGCTTAACCAACTGAGCCACCCAGGCGCCCCGAGAGAGAATTTTAAAGAAAGTACCTTTATAGTTTTATAAATCAATTTTTATTTTTATTTTATTTTTTAAAGATTTTATTTTTTAAGTAATCTCCACACCAGCATGGGGCTTGAACTTATAACCCCAGAGATCAAGAGTCGCACACTCTACTGACTGAGCCAGCCAGGTACCCCTGTAACTCAATTTTCAACATTATGTCCATTTATCCAACAAAAACCATGATGCATTATCACCAGAGGTATGTATTTGTACTTGAGAATTATTGGCATAACTCAAATCAAACAGTCTAAGTACACATATTTTAAATTTTGTATTTAAAAAAAATTACAGGGGTACCTGGGCGGCTCCGTCTGTTGAAGGGCCATCTGACTCTTGATTTCAGCTCAGGTCATGATCTCAGGGTCATGGGACTGAAACCTCTGTCAGGTTCTGCACTCAGTATGGAGTCTGCTGCAGATTCTCCCTCTCCCTTCTCCCTCTGCCCCTTTCCCCTGCATGCTTGCTCACTCTCTCAAATAAATAAATCTTTTTTTTTTTTTAAAGATTTTATTTATTTTTTTGACAGAGAGACACAGCGAGAGCAGGAACACAAGCAGGGGGAGTGGGAGAGGGAGAAGCAGGCTCCCTGCTGAGCAGGGAGCCCGATGCGGGGCTCGATCCCAGGACCCCGGGATCATGACCTGAGCCGAAGGCAGACGCTTAACGACTGAGCCACCCAGGCGCCCTCAAATAAATAAATCTTTAAAAAAAAATTAAAAGTAAAAAAAATTACAAAGTTCAGTTACATATTGTTTTACTCTTCTCCTTATATAAGTAAGCAAGATACAGACCTACATGAGGAACAATAATTCGCAATAAGGGCCACTATGAAAACAGACCAGCTTGGACTCTAGAGCTCACCTCCTTGGAGTCTGTTTTGGGACAACCGGGGTAGAGTTATAAAGAAACCCTTTCCAAAGTGAACAAGCCTCCTATCACTTTTCACAGATCTCAGCACAATCAGGAAAGACCAAGGACAAAGCCCTTGTTGCCAACACCCACTGAGAAGAGCAGCAGAAGTTATACCTGTAGCGTGAGCTGCTCCAATCATCCTTCCTCGAATCAATCCCTCACGCTTTGGGTTTCTTATTACTTTAATTTTTCCAGGGAGATATTTTTGGACATATTCCTCTAGTTCTCCTTTCAGATCATCTGAAAATAGAGTCCCATAATAAAACCACAAGAGACATATACAAAGATTTTTTTTTTATAGCTACTCTAAGATTGTATCTGGTGCTTAAATTATCAAATATAGAATCTTCTGCTGCTTTATTTAAAAAAAATATAATAACTTATCTTGTAAGGAAGAAAAAGTAAAGAAATGAAGGGTTAAGAGTTGAAACACTAGCCAAGAAGAATACTTACCTTGAGTGACTGAATGTTCAGCTGACTGCATTCAATCAGATTTAAAACCAAAAAAATGAGGTGTGTCTTTTGTTTCAAAGTAATTTACTGTTACTCCATTTCAGAATAGTTGTAACAACTTCTATTGCCCCTACCAAGAATTATATAATAACAGCAGTAAATAGGTCCTTTTATTAATTTAGTACCTTCCAAGGGCACTAAATATTTTTTAAAAATTCTAGCTCATTTACCTTTAAATTTCATAACTTCGGAGAGCATATAAGTAATTCTTTCCATTGTTAGTAGATAAACCATTCTAAGTTATCATGAGTTTTCACTTTGAAAAATAGCTATAAACTGAAAAACAAAATACAGATTAAAAAAAATTCACCACTGTAAATTCTATAATTTAGTACTTAGCCAGTCTTCTATTTGATGCAGACTCACAATCTTGGCTTTTTAATTATTCATTTTTGAAATTAAGTTTTGTTTTCTATTAACCTTTCTAAATTTCTCTTGTGCTGTTTCAATATTTGCAAGGTGTAAGCATTTTGTTCCCATTGGGCTCAGTGTACATTTCTTTGCTTTATATATTCAACTGGTAGACCAATTCTGTTGTTGATAAGAGTTGCTAATAAGCTCTTGAGTAATGAAAAATCTGTAACTGGCATACAATTTATCATGCATACAATTTATTAATGTACTTCTGCAGCTTGCTGTAATGAAAAGAGCAGAAGGCTTAGACCTATGTGGACCAGGGGTCTAATTTCAGCTCTACCACTTAACAGCTATGGGACCTCAAGCAAATTACTTAGTATTTCCTCCTCTATGAAATGAGGATACAACCTATCTCTTAAGGTAGCTTAGAGCCAAATGAGTAGCATAAAGAGTCTTCTGTGTGTACATGAAACCATTCTTAAGAGGTCTATGTTGAACTGAAGAAAGGTATATAAAATACAAATTTCCAGTTACAAAATAAGTCGCAGAGATGAAAAAATACAGCAGAGGGAATATAGTCAATGTTGTAGTAACACTGTAATGGTGACAGATGATGACTACACTTATTGTGGTGGGCACTAAGTAATGTACAGAACTGTTGAATCAATATGTTGTACAACTAAAACAAATCTAAAACGGTGTGTCGATTATATTTCAATACATTTTTTAAAAGTGTATAAATAGGGGCGCCTGGGTGGCTCAGTTGGTTGGGCGACTGCCTTCGGCTCAGGTCATGATCCTGGAGTCCCGGGATCGAGTCCCGCATCGGGCTTCCTGCTCAGCGGGGAGTCTGCTTCTCCCTCTGACCCTCCTCCCTCTCATGCTCTCTGTCTCTCATTCTCTCTCTCTCAAATAAATAAATAAAATCTTAAAAAAAAAAAAAAAAGTGTATAAATACCGAATCATAAAACACTGGCATTCAGAGATCATCTAAGAGCTATCTCAATGCAATCCACTTTTATCTGGGGATAGTTCATATAACAGACTCATTAGATAAATATAAGCCCAAGGCATTACACCAAGAGAAAAAAGCCAATGTTGAAAGGTCACATATTGTATGATTCCATTTATGCAACCATTCTTAAAATGACAAAATCAGAGAAAGAAATAAAATCACAGAGATTAAGGCTGTCAGGGATTAGGGATGGAGTGGGTCAGGGAGGTGGCTGTGAGTATTAGAAGGTAGCGCGAGGGGGATTTTCGCGGTCATGGAGTCGTCTTTATCGTGACCACAATGGTGGTTGCAGGAACGTACACACAGGATAAAATGACACAGAACTGTACACACACACTGTACCGATATCAACTCCTGGTTTTGATGTTGCCCTGTAACCACATTAACTATACCAATGGGGGAAACTAGGTGAAGGGGAAACAGGACCTCTTTGTAACCCACTGTTACTAATCTACAGTTATTTTGAAATAAACATTTTTTAAGAATGTACGCCAAGGGAAAAATTTCAAGGGCCAAACTTAAAATAGCACAGTCTGTAAAAAGATCACAAAGCTCATGCTGTTTCCTCAAAATTATCCTCTAATCAACAAACAGATACTTACTTGTTGCTAACTCTACTGCAACTGTGTGGACCAGGGTCCCACCCCCGTCTGAACTGTCAGCTGATGCTGCTGATGCTAATCCTACCGTGATCAACAGCCCAGATCCCACAGTATCAGCTACAACATCCCTTACCGAAGTCACTGTCATCGTCCACAAGGATGATTTCATGAAGGAGCTGGGCTGGTGTGCGGTCTAGGACGCTGTGCACAGTACGGAGCAAGGCAGACAAGGCTTCGTTGTAGAAACAGATAACAACACTAGCGACTGGCAGGTCCACAGGGTAAGACTTGTCTTTACATCTGTAAAGACACATATGAGAAAATGTGACATCTTAAAAGGCTCAAATGTTTTACGTCATTATTCACTAAATATTAACTGCCTCCTGCTCAGCCTCTTTCCTACATTATAACAAAAGTTTCTTAAAAAGCACTTAAGAATACATTGTGGTGTCACACTCAACAGTTTTACAGTTTGTTAATAACTTCTCTCTCCAATACCTGCTACTCTGCTTATTTTTAGATTAACATTTAAAAAATGATTTTTTTTTCTTTTTTTGGTACAGAGGTTATATAAAAATGTGTTATTTGTATGAAATCACTACGTTTTTAATGCAGTATTCATAAGTTAATGTAATGTTCGCTTCTCCACAACGAACATTCAAAAGGAAACAGAAATATAAAACTTTGTAGTTGAAAATTTTATTTCTTACCCAGTAATAGAAAAAGATTTGAGTAAACTAGTATATAAATCAAGATCATGGGGGCGCCTGGGTGGCTCTGTCGTTAAGCGTCTGCCTTCGGCTCAGGTCATGATCGCAGGGTCCTGGGATCGAGCCCCGCATCGGGCTCCCTGCTCAGCGGAGAGCCTGCTTCTCCCTCTGCCTCTGCCTCTCTGCCCGCTTGTGCTCTATCTCAAATAAATAAATATCTTTAAAAATGACAAAAAGGGTTATGTGGCTTCGAGCAACAATAATAAAAAATCACTAACTTAAAGAACAAAATCCAGAATTCCATGTTCTTTTGCATGGCATACAAAGCATTCCAACATCTGGGCCCTGGCTACCTCCAGTCTCCTGACATTCTTCCACTATGGCCGTAGTGAACAGTTCCAGGGCTTTTCCGAGTACTGTAATGCCTCAGTCTGTTCGCACAGGAGCAGTCCCCTGCGCGTTGCTCAGCCAGCACCCTCTAGGAGGCCTTCCCTTACGTCTGGTCTCCGGTTCCCCACTTCATCACCAGTTCCTACCATAGCCCTCATTCTTGTACTACTGCAATTACCCATTCCCGTATCTATCTCCCCTGCTAGACCCTAAACCCCGTGATCCCAGGGACTATGTCTTCCTCTACTTACTTCCAAGACCTAATACAGTGTCTAGAAAACAAAGATGCTTAAAAAGGTCTGTGGAGGGGCGCCTGGGTGGCTCAGTCGTTAAGCGTCTGCCTTCGGCTCAGGTCATGATCCCAGGGTCCTAGGATCGAGCCCCGCATCGGGCTCTCTGCCCTGCGGGGAACCTGCTTCTCCCTCTCCCACTCCCCCTGCTTGTGTTCCCTCTCTCTCTGTCTCTCTCTGTCAAATAAATAAAATCTTTAAAAAAAAAAAAAAAAGGTCTGTGGAATGACTGACTGACCAACCATATGAATGAAAGCCTTTGAAACAACAAAAATGACAAAGACAAAAAAGTGAGATGAGTGAAATTCTTCAATGATTTTTAATTCCTTTGCCAAAAATACAATAAACATTTCAAACAAATTTATGCTCAGAAGGTTATCTAATTATATGCAGTTAGTACCTCTTGCCTTTCCCCTCTGATTTAAATTTCAAGAGAGACAGTAAGCTCTAGAACTCTGTTAGTACAATCTCAGGCTTCAGGTGTCACAGAGTGGAAATCTGTCTTAATTTTTCCAGTATCCTGAATAATGAAGCCTAAATGCACTGATTAGCACCATCCTCACGACTTACTATAATGCCACTAAAAGCAGTCATTAAAACGCAGCAGCATCAACTAATGAGCAACGTACGCAGCATTCCTGGTGTCTGGCACGTCCCGGTGGTAGCCCAAGCGGTTACTGATAAGCATGTTGAAGGCATGTTTCTGATAGCCTAAGTCTCTCAACTCCTGATCACGTTCATTAAAAATCATACCTGCAAAAGATTGAAGTTACAGTCAGTATGTTAAATCTGGAAAGGATTGCTGCAGTTACTGTTATATTATGATCCTAAGAAAATCCTGACTTTAACCCTTTGTAACCAAATAGCCATGTTTCTCAATTCTAACTTGTCTCCATTTTCAAAAAAGTAAATTGAAGAGTCAAATTTTTGTCAGTCTAGCTCAAAAAGCAGGTATACCTTAATCATAAATACCTGCTCACTAGCCATAATCTTTTTTTTTTTTTTAAGATTTTATTTATTTGACAGAGCACAAGCAGAGGGAGAGAGAGGGAGAAGCAGGCTCCCTGCTGAGCAAGGAGCCTGATGTGGGACTCGATCCCAGGACCCTGGCATCATGACCTGGGCCGAAGGCAGCCGCTTAACCGAATGAGCCACCCAGGCGTCCCTCACTAGCCATAATCTTAAGAATATTTTCAAGAAAAATACTTACATATGGACAGAAATAAAAGAATGATTATTTTTCCATAAAAGCAATAGATTATAGAACCCATATGGGCAACAGGTCCCAATGACAGGCAAGTTTTGTTTTGTTTTGTTTTAAGACTTTTTATTTATTTATTTGACAGAGACAGTGAGAGGGGAACACAAACAAGGGGAGTGGAAAAGGGAGAAGCAGGCTTCCCGAGGAGCAGGGAGCCCGATGCAGGGCTCGATCCCAGACTCCGGGATCATGACCTGAGCAGAAGGCAAACGCCCAATGACTGAGCCACCCAGGCACCCCGACAGCCAAGTTTTTATAGGAGCCCTGCCCCTAAAATAGAGATTATTGATAAGCCTTTCTACAAAGTCTCTGATTCCAGACTTTAATCAGCTTCATAGTCAAGAAAGGCAAGAAATTCCCTGGGGAGATCCCATCAAAATCACTACAATTTAACATTCCTGCTCTAACATTCAGAAACTTTACCTTTACATAGAAGGATAATGTCTCTTTTCGCTCTCTTTCCCATATCAAACCTTTAACCTCTCCTCACAGGATGACTCCCTTGTCCCAGCATTTCCCAAAGTCTGGTCACAGAAATCTAATTCCACTGGACATTAACAGATGTTAAAAAGAAAAAAAGGATTTCATGGTCAAACAATCCAGAGAAACAATGGATTTTGAAAGTCCAATAGGTTTTGTTTTGTTTTATTTGGAATGGAAGGATAGTCCTGATCCTTTAATGATGTTGACTGTTTTACAGATACCCAGGTGTGAGGGGATGGGATACAGAATGCATTGCTTCCACAATTTATTTGACCACAGATGACTAGAGTCCCCAGATCCACTTTGGGAAACACTACCTCTTAATATGCTTTTTTCTATGAGCTTTCAAAGCTGGAATACATTTTTTTTTTTTACAGAATATTTTCATTACTGATAGAACTCTAGAGACTTCATTTTAAAGCAGTATTTAGTGTCCTTGCATACTCTGTTCTTATTGGCTGTATAATAATGAAAACAAAATTCCATGTTTTGCTTCCATTTTACAGTGTTTTTCATGTATTAAGATACCCCTAAATAGGGATTCTCAATCACCTGATTACTTTCAGTCTTTGTCAATAACTGACATTTTTAACTGTTACTAGTTAACTTTTCATGGTTTTAGACTGTAATATAGACTTTTACTTTTTTTTAAGATTTTATTTATTTGACAGAGAGAGAGAGCACAAGTAGGCAGACAGGCAGGCAGAGGGAGAGGGAGAAGCAGGCTCCCTGCTGAGCATGGAGCCCGATGTGGGGCTTGATCCCAGGACCCTAGGATCATGACCTGAGCCAAAGGCAGACGCTTAACAACTGGGCCACCCAGGCACCCCTGTACTATGGACTTTTAAGAGGAAATTCTAGTACAGTTAACATACAGTGTTGTATTAGTTTCACGTGTATAATATACATACCTTACTCAGTTCTCATCATAATAAATGTACTCTTAATCCCCTGCACCTATTTCACGCAGCCCCACCCACCTCCTCTCTGACAACCACCAGTTTGTTCTCATTAAGAGTCTGTTTCTTGGTTTGTCTTTTTGTTTCTTAAATTCCACACAAGTGAAATCATATGGTATTTGTCTTTCTCTGACTTATTTCACTTAGCATTATACCCTCTAGATCCGTGTTGTTGCAAATGGCAAGATTTTATTCTTTTTTATGGCTGAGTAATACTCCATTGTGTATATATACACCACATCTTCTTTATCTACTCATCTATCAGTGAATACTTTGGTTGCTTCTATAATTCGGCTAAATAATGCTGCAATAACATATGGGTAACATGTAACCTTTCAATTTAGTGTTTTTGTATTCTTTCGGTATACACCAAGAAGTGGAATTACTGGATCATATGGTAATTCTACTTTTAGTTTTTTGAGGAACTTCCATACTGTTTTCCAAAGGTGGCTGCACCAGTTTGTATTCTCACCAACAGTGCATGAGGGGTCCTTTTTCTCCACATCCTCACCAACACTGTTTCTTGTGGTTTTGATTTTAGCCTTCCTGACAGGTGTGGAGTGGTAGATCATTGTGGTTTTGATTTGCATTTCCCTGATGATGAGTGGTGTTGAACATCTTTTCATGTATCTGTTGGCCATCTGGATGTCTTCTTTGGAGAAATGTCTGTTTATACCTTCTGCCCATTTTTAAATTGGATTTGGGGTTTTTTGGTATGGAGTACATCCTTTTTTAAATACAAAAGAACGAAGCTCCATTAACATTTTATAAGAGGATGCAAACTCCATGACAGCAGAGACTTTGATCATGTTCAAAACATAAAATAAAAATTGCTTGATACCCAGCACCTAGGACAGTGCCTTGCATAAACTAAATTCTCAATAAATATTCCTTGATTCAATAAATCAAAGAACTAGCTCATACTGGATACTGAAAGGATTATTTTCTAATATATATCTTTTGATGAAAAATTATTCCAGGGGCGCCTGGGTGGCTCAGTTGGTTAAGTGACTGCCTTCAGCTCAGGTCATGGTCTCAGGGTCCCTCTCTGCTTGTGTTCCCTCTCTCGCTGTCTCTCTGTCAAATAAATAAAATCTTAAAAAAAAAAAAAAAAAGAAAAATTATTCCATATTAAGAGATTACGTCCATTGATAGGTGAATGGATAAATAAAATGTGGCACGCCCCCCCACACCATGAAAAAAAGGGAAAGCCTGCCATTTGTGACAACATGGATGGACCTTGAGGGCATTATGCTTAAGTGAAACAGAGAAAGACAAATACGTAATACTGTATGATCTCACTTTTATGTGGAATCTAAAAAAAGAGAACTCCTACAGACAGAGAACAGATGTGGTTGCTGAGGTGGGGTGGGGGAAGGTGCAGATTGGGTGAAGGTTGGTTAAAAGGTACAAACTTCTAATTATAAATAAGTTCTGGGGATGTAATGTACAGCATGGTAATGGTGGGTAATAATACTGTATTATATATTTGGAAGTGGCTAAGAGTAGAGCTTACAAGTTCTCATCCCAAGAAAAAAACATTTTTAACTATGTGAGATGATCGATATTAACTAAACTTACTATAGTAATCATTTCACAATATATACTTATATGAAGTCATTATGTTATATACCTTAAACTAATACAATGTTATATATATCACTTTTATCTCAAAACTGGGGGGGGGGAATCACTTCAGCTTACTTTTGTCCTTCCCCTGCTCATATAAAATCACAGCCAATTAACTAGCATGCTGGAGGAGCTATCTTTTTTAACTTAAAAAATTTTTTTCAGTATGACCACAGCAATTTTAATACTACATTTGAAAACAATATAAGCAACATATCAAATAGCAAAATGATTCAATTAAACTAGTACTTGGAAGCTCCTGCAAGCTTAGTATTAGTTCATTGATTTGTATCCACTTTAGAAAATGATAAGCTATGAAAAACTCCCCATACCATCACAGGCATTTACAGGTGTCTGGCTGTGTAAACTACAGATAAAAAGAACATGGTATTATTCAGCCATGCCTCCGAGGAGCTGTTCCAGGTTCTTTATAATTAACTGCAAATTAAATTAGAAAATCTATTTTTAATTTTAAATTCACTGTTGATAATCTTTCTAAAATGTACAAGTTCTTTCCCCTGACTGTTTAAAGATAAGGCCCTATTCAGCAATCACCATACTTTTAACTATTACTATACTGATTTATATTAATTCCTTCTAAATCAAGTTTTCTTTATA
Organism: Mirounga angustirostris; assembly: GCF_029215605.1. Classification (NCBI taxonomy): domain Eukaryota; kingdom Metazoa; phylum Chordata; class Mammalia; order Carnivora; family Phocidae; genus Mirounga; species Mirounga angustirostris. The sequence continues at coordinate 5,347,663 of NW_026991720.1, forward strand.
GAAGTTGAGTGTGTTTTTCCATTTTTGTCATTGTGGCAAAAGGTACATAACACACAGTTTACCTTCAGTGACACCGAGCACATTTACAATGTGGTGCAGCCGGCACATCCAGCCGCAGCTACTCACAGCCCCACCCCAAATGAAACTCTATACCCATTAAAGCAAGCCTCTCCCCCTCCTGCCTCCCCAGCCCCCTTAGCCACTAATCTGCTTCTAGTCTCCACACATTTACCTATTCTAGACATTTCATATAAATGAAATCACGCACTGTTTGACCTCTTGTGTCCTGCTTCTTTCACTAATCATAACATTTTTAGGGTTCCTCCTTGTTACAACAGGTGTTGGAACTTCATTCCTTTCTGTGTCTGAACAAATCCCTGTATGGAAAGACATGTTGCTTGTCCTTTCATCAACTGATGGACATTTGGGTTCTCCCCATCTTTGTTCATTGAGAATAGTGCTGCTATGAACATCTGTGTACAAATTTTTGTTTGAACATCTGCCTGCAATTCTTTTGGGTATATACCCAGGAGTGGAATTGCTGATCATATGGTAACTCTAAGTTTAACTTACTGAGGAACCAGCAATGAACGAAGGTTCCAATTTCTCTGTATCCTGGCCAACACTTGTTATTTTCCTTTTTAAAAAATTATAACCATCCTACCAAATGTAAAATGGTATCTCACTGTGGTTCTGATTTGCATTTCTGTAACTATGCTGAACATCTTTTGTGCTTGTTTGTCTTTGGAAAAGTGTCTATTAAATTCTTTGCCCATTTTTAAATTGGGTTGTCTTTTTATTGTTGTACTGTAAGAGTTCTTTATATATTCTGGATAATGGACCCCGATTAAAGACAGGATGTGAAAACATTTTCTCCCATTCTGTGGATTGTCTTTTTTCTTTCCTGGTTGTTTTCTTTGATGTACAAAAGTTTTTAATTTCAATGAAGTCCAATTTATTTTTTTCTTTTGTTAACTTGTACTTTTGGTGTCATGTAAGAAATCACTACCAAACCCGAGGTCAAGAAGATTTATCTCTAGGGTTTCTTCTAAGGATTTTATAAAGGTTTTGGCTCTTATATTTAGGTCTTCAATTGATTCTGAGTTAATTTTTACATATAAGGGTTCAACTTTACTCCTCTGTATCTGGATATCTATTTGTCCCAACAGCATTTGTCGAAGAGACTATTTTTCCCCCATTAAACAGTCTTGGCACATTTTTAAAAGATCAAGCGGCCAGAAATGTCATAGGGTTTATTTCTGGACTCTCGGTCTACCCACTGATCTATACATCTGTCCTTAGGCCAATATCACACTGTTTTGATTCCTATAGCTTTGTAGAGAGTTTTGAAATTGGGAAGTGAGCCCTCCCCTTTGTACTCTGCCTAGATTGTGTTGGTTATTCAGAGCCTCTTGTAATTCCACATTAATTTTAGGATCAGCCGTTCCATCTTATTTTGATAAGGTTTGCACTGAATCTATGGATTGCTTTGGGTAGTACTAGCACCCTAACAGTATTTAGTACTCTAATCCATGAACCTAACATGTCTTTCCATCTATTTAGGTCTACTTTTATTTCTTTCAGCAGTTTTGTAGTATCCAGTGTACAAATCTCACACCTCCTTGGTTAAATTTATTCTTAAGTATTTTATTCCTTTTGATACTACTGTAAATGGAATCGTTCTTAGTTTTATTTTCACACCGTTTGCTGCTAATGTACAGAAATACAACTGGTTTTTGTGTGTTGATCTTCTGCCGTGCAACTTAGCTGAATTCATTTATTAGCTATAACAGGTTTTTTGTATACCTGTTATAAAGCATTTAGTTTTTCAGCTAAGCAATTTGAGTTTGTCACAGATATTCGAAGGCAAATACAAGGTCCATTCAAAACAGTAAACCCAATGTTACTTCTTTATAAAAGTTTTTTGCCGGAGTAACTAAGAATAAAGAAGCTAAAAATTTTCCTATTAATGCTTTTAAAGTATCTAAATTGCAGTATGAAAAAAGATTGGAAGGTATATTTTATGAAAATCAAGGTATTAGTTTCCATTTCCTCATATAATTTTAAATATTTTCAACTCTATGTATTAGAAAATCATTAAGTCCCAGAAACTGATTTTATTTCTTTGAAACTATGATCAAATGAAATGTTTTAACATTTCCTTTATATTTTATGAATCTTTCAATCTCTAAAAATCTTACTTCTAAATTACTTATTATTTGAGATTTCCAGGACAAGATTAAAGACCTTTAAGTTTTAAAGATAACCAAAATGGCTCATTTATCCCTTAAAATAAAATTTGCGAAAACCAGAATTCTAAAATTATAGTATGCAGAAGGCATATGCAGTAGATCCTTGCTGCCAAATTGAACAGAATATAATTTTTTTTTAAAGATTTTATTTATTTATTTGACAGACACAGCAAGAGGGAACACAAGCAGGGGGAGTGGGAGAGGGAGAAGCAGGCTTCCGGCGGAGCAGGGAGCCCGATGCGGGGCTCAATCCCAGGACTCTGGGATCATGACCCGAGCCGAAGGCAGATGCTTAATGACTGAGCCACCCAGGCACCCCAAGAATATAATTTTTGAAGAAAAAAGTTTCCCTTTATACTAAGATTTTATAAACTCCTATATTTAATATACTCCAGCACCTTAACAATTCTTGTAAGTAGAACTCTTATTAGATATAATTTCAGCTTATCTCTAAACCTCATAGTGTATGTTCTGTTTTAATTAACTCTGCTTTCAAAATATGTTATATATAGTCTAGTTACCTTTCAACCATTTCTTTCCCTTATTAAATAATGCTAACAATTAAAATCTTCCCCCATAAGTTCCATTTTCTTTCTTTTTCTTTCATTTCTACACTGGACCTTATTACTTTCTCCCAAGTCCTCATAAAATATTAAAGTCAGAAATGGATAAATTAGAATGTAACTCCCCACTGAATCTGCAAAATCCTAAAACCTCAGCTAGTTCATTAACAAAATAAATTGGAGGGGGAAAATGACCCATTTCTAATCCCCTGAGCAACACGTGATTTAAAGAATAACTGAATTTAAACTTCCAATGATTAAATACTCTGACATGCTACTAGAAGTCCAATACACTTACCCAATTCAGAAGAGAATTTCATGTTGCCTTTTTCTGGATCTTCAACATGATTATCTATTGTATCATCAATTCTGTTTACTTTGAACTGTGATTCTAACACTCGACTTGGGCCTCGAGTGAAACGGGGATAGAATTTTTTGGGAAATGGTCCATGGGGCCTGGACCCCTTGATGGGCACATTCTTAAGCGGCTGAGTCACTTCACTGAAGTTGAAATAAATAAAAAGCAAAACTGTCCAGGTCGCAGATGTAAAAAGGCATCCATAACAGAAATATCGAACTGTGACACTTCCCATTATAGACCTAGCATAGCTGAAGGGCCATCTTCAATCTCCTGGAAGAGAAGGACAGCTATGTTAGACCCTTCGGTACACTTGTAAATCATCCACCAAGTTCACAGTCAGTTTTCCAACAATCAAGTAGAACTTCTCAACTATTTACTTAGGACCCCTAGGCATACCGTTAACAGAGACTCAAATAAAAGAAGATATGTGGATAGCGCTGAATTTAAAAAAAAAAAAAAGATTCAACAATTAAAACGACAGGCCAATGTCTTAGTGCTTGGAAAATCAATGGTAGCAAAATAATTGACTTCATTTGCCCGTGTTAATGGATATTTTGCCTTTGGTCTGGATTGCTTTCAGTGTGGTAATTTTTTTTTCAGATTCTGCCTTTTCATGAGGAAAATACAAGTACCTTATGTATCATGGCAGTCTATCTAAAGTCTGGATTTCCACTACAAAATTATAGGACTCTTTCAACCCAAGGATCTTAAAATCTGTTATTAAAAATGAGCAACCTGAAGAAAACAGTTCTACTTTCCAAAGATTAAACCTGCCCTAATGCCTACTCTAGATTCAACAGTTCAAATTTATAAATGAGAGTAGAGGTAAGGTTAAGGAATCTATAGCTTTGATAATAAGCTTCCTAGTGAACTCTGATGCACAGCCAGATTTGGGAACCAATGATATAATGAAAAGACAAGATTAAGTTCTAATCCCATTCTGTCACATACTGGCTATGCAACTTTAGACAAATTACCAAATTTCCTTAGCCTCACTTTCATCAACTGTATGCCAAGTTAATAATACTGTCTATCTCGCTGGATACTTAGAATTAAATGAAATACTCAGAATTATATAAATTATGTAGACTATCAAGTACAATCATTAACACACAAAACACAGCAATTTGCACTGGATCAAGAGAACCTCCACAAACACTGTGGCTAGCTTTTGTTTCATTTGTTCACTGTATTCCCTCACTTAGCACAATGAATGGCACATAAAAGCTGTTGAACGATATCTACAGAATGAAAGAATACAGCACAAATTCAACGTTAACGTTTTCCTCCTTCTCATTAGGTCTAAATTTAGTATGTAATATGAATGGTATATGTGACGACCATCTGTTCCTTACAATGACCCACATGTCCCTACCTTATCTGGAATTACCTCTCTGACCATATTTTCTGTTATCTCCCTCCTCATTCATTTCATTCTAGACATAGGTCTCCTTATGGGTCACCAAATGTGTCAATCATACTCCCACTGAGGGATTATGCATCGGTTCTTCCCTCTGCCTAGAATACTTTTCATCCTAGCTAACTTCACCTCTGTTGAATCTTTGCTCGAATATCACCTTCTCAGTAAGTTTCTACACTACCATATTTAAAACTGCAACTGCACCACCAAACACTAGCACTTCTGATCTTCCCAACTCTGTGAAACTTCCACCTTCCTACATAGGACATAATTACTTACTATTTCTCGTCCATCCCCCCTGCTAGAATGTAAGCTTCATCAGCAAGAGCTTTTGTCTGTTCATTTCCTGTAGTATACCTTGAGCTTACAACAATGCCTGGCATGTAGCGAACACTTAATAAATATTCACGGAAATTAATGAATTACTGTAATACAGTTATCAATGTTTGCAAAATGCTGGGTATTTATAAGCGAATGTATTGCTGTCACATTCGAGCCAAGCAGAAAAAAAGATCATGACTACCTTATTTCAATATGAAACTAGGCAGAACAACAGTCATAGTTAATATTAGAAAAGGTACAAAAAACAACAGGCTCTCATTGTTCAATTTCATAAGTTAAATAAAGGTCTTTGTGATAAAAACAGGAGTCCACTTTCCATTTTGTCCACTGCATGCACTTGGCTGCCAGGACCTATGGGCGAAACGAGAAAGTTCTCAAGACCTCACCCACAGGATTTGGCCAACTCTGTCCAGATTTTTCCCAGAATACCCCTCCCAATCCTAACCACAAGAGCCCAAACATCAAGAGTCCTTGCTTCCTGAACTGTAAAATGTATTAACTCTCAACAATTCTCCTCAAGCTATATTATGATAAGTATTTAGAGAACATTTTTCACATAATCAATCCTTATACTAAACTAAGAAACCTATAAAAATGAGAGGAATTTATAAAATCAGATCATTTGTTTTATATAATTAACCACAATAGTCTTCAGAAACAAAGACACTATCAGTTTTTAGACGGGTCAAAAAGTTACTAACAAATATGAATAAAATACAAAGCAATTAGATACCTGTTATTTAATAAAATAACAGGTTCTTAACTACTTAAGAAGTTAAAACGTGCAAACAAAAACCAAAAGATGAAATTTTAGTCTAATCTATGCTAACAAAGACAATAAAGTTTTTCTGCTTTGTGCTGTTTGCTATTCCTTCTATAGGCAATTACTCATGGCTTCAATATCCAAGGCTGAAAGCCTTTAAAAGGAGGGTCAAAGCGAACATTTAAGGTTAGTTAATACAAAACAACTAGTGAACAAATTCTTTCAATCATAAACTTGAGCAGTTAATAAAGCCAAAACTTCAGCACTTAGATGTCAACGTAATACATTTTTCAAAAGTTAAATGAATAAAAGGCTAACCAGCTGTGTACAGGAATTTCCAGTGAGACCAGGCAGTCATGGTCTGGTAGCTGCTGAGGGACAGGTGTCTTGTAAGCAGAGAGTCAGGATTTCACCAGGGAGGTACAGAAGCAGCGGTCTGGGGAGAAGTACGTGCAATGTGCTGATTAGGATGACAAACTACAGATGTAAGCCAGGCAAGGAGAAATGTGAGGACGTGGAAGAATGACACAGGATGAAAACCTGTGCAGGGCCAATGGACCTGAGGTCCTGTGTGGCTGAGTAACTGCTGGAAAGAGTAACAGGGAAAAACTGAATGTGGTGGTTGGAAAATGAGATGCCAACACTCACACTGTGGAGAGGTACAGTTACTGATAGAGGAGTCCTTTCCAGATGCATGAACTGGAGATATCCCAATAAACACTGTGCCTATTGGGTAAGCACTACTATACATACCATAAGCAACAGGGGTCATTTCTGTCTTCTCAAGCCCATTATGTTTACCAAGCACAGTGTCCAGTATTAAAAATTAACAAGTACTTGTCTGTGTCATTAAAAATTACACAAAGTGTATTTCTGTTCCAGAAAAGGTTCAGGACCTTGATTCTGTGCAATGTAAAAATCTTAGAGAAGAGTATGATGTGAGATGAGCACAGCCTGGGGAATAAACGTCCACTGTCAAGAGGAGGAGGTGAAGGAGCAGAAGACAGCTAACCAGTTTAAACAGTTTCATTAGACACTGTCTTTATTAAGCAAAATATTCAGTATGCCAGCAGAAGTCCCAATTCTTCCATTCTCAGTCTAAGATTTCTTAATGATAAATTTGAATCACTGCAAATTTTATGAATCAAGAGATAGCTTCATGTAATTCCATGCATATGAATTTGAAAACCTAGAAGAGTACATTTTAAGGAAAATACAACTTACTCAAATTAACCCCAGTCCCAACAGAAATGCGAACAGACCAGTCATCACAGAAGAAATAATACTGTAAGAGTTTCTCAAAACATGGGATGCCTGGGGTGGCTCAGTTGGTTAAGCGTCTGCCTTCAGCTCAGGTCATGATCCCAGGGTCCTAAGATCGAGTCCTACACTGATCTGAGCAAGGAGCCCACTTCTCCCTCTGCCTGCCTCTGGGCTCTCTTACAAAAAAAAAAGTGCTATTAAGAGTTTCTCAAAAACAACAACAGAAACAAACCACCACGCAGACAGAGTTTCACAGGGGAATTCTACCAGTCCTTTAAAGATCTAATCATCCTAGTGCTACCTAAGCCACTAAAGAGCATAAATAATAATAATAAAGAAATCTTCCAAATCTGTTTCACAAAATGAGGACACTTATCTCAAAATCTGACAAAAACTGAACCTCCCAAAACACACATCTCATTTATGAATATCAATCTTATGAATATAAAAAATCTTAAGGATAAATACTAATCATAACTTAACAAGCAATGTCTTAAACATGTATGAGGAAAACCTTAAGACACTCCTGAAAGCCCCAAAAGAAGACTTGATCACATGGAAAGATGTACCTTACTCTTGAATAGAGAAACCCCAAATCATAAAAGTCAGCTCTCCTTAAGATAACTTATATATGCTACACATATATACACGTATATGGCAAAATACTAACAGATTTTCTTCTGGAGCTAAACAAGTTGATTATTATAGTTCATTTGGGAAAGAATGAACAAGCAGGGAATAGGCAGGCAAACCCTGAAAAACAAGTACAAGCAGGGGTGAGCCCTACTGGATAATAAGCTTCAGGGTTTCTCTACCTAAGCGGCACAGCATGACACATGCACAGACTAAAAACCAATGGGGCAGGATGAAAAACTGAGAAACAGACCCAATTACATTTAGAAATTTAGCATAAATGATTATAGATAACATCACATGCCAGTGAAAAAATGAATGACTTTTTGCTAACTGGTTTTGGGACAACTGTTTAGCTGTATGTTGAAGGATACACTGGGGTCCACTCCTCACACCATTCACCTAGACACATCTGATATGAACTTGATTTTTAAATGTAGATGAAAAAATAAACTATTGGGACCATCAAAATAAAAAGAGTCTGCACAGTGAAGGAAACAGTCAACCAAATAAAAGATGACCTTCAGAATGGGAAAAGCTATTTGCAAACGACATATCCAATAAAGGGTTAGTATCTAAAATATATAAAGAACTGATATAACTCAACATCCAAAAAAACCCAAATAATCCAATTAAAAAATGGGCAGAAGACATGAACAGACATTTCTCCAAAGACATCCAGATGGCCAACAGACAATGGAAAAGATGCTCAACATCATGCATCATCAGGGAAATCCAAATCAAAATAACAGTGAGATACCACCTCACATCTGTCAGAAGGGCTAAAATCAAAAACACAAGAAATAACTGTTTTGGAGAAGACGGGCAAGGATGTAGAGAAAAAGGAACCCTCGTGCACTGTTGGTGGGAATGCAAACTGGTACAGCCACTGCGGAAAACAGTATGGAGGTTCCTCAAACCGTGACTACCCTACAATCCAGTAATCCCACTACTGGGCATTTACCCCCCAAAAATACAAAAATACAAAGTCAAAGGGATACATGCACCCCTATGTTTACTGCAGCATTATTTACAATAGCCAAATTATGGAAGCAGCCCAAGTATCCATCAAGAGATGGATGGATTAAAAAAAAATGTGGTATATATACAATGGAGTATCCAGCCATAAAATGACATCTTGCCATTTGAAACAACATAGATGGAGCTAGAGAGTATAATGCTAAGTGAAGTCAATCAGAGAAAGACAAATACCATATGATTTCTTTCGCCCCTATGTGGAATTGAAGAAACAAACGAGCAAAGGAAAAAAGGGGGGGAGGGGAGAGAAACCAAGAAAGACTCTTTTTTAAAAAATTTTTTATTTAAATTCGATTTAATTAACATATACTGTACTATTAGTTTCAGAGGTAGAATTCAGTGATTCATCAGTTGCATATAACACCCAGTACTCATTACTTCAAGTGCCCTCTTTAATGCCCATCACCCAATTACTCCATTCCCGCCACCGCCCCCCCAGCAACCCTCAGTTTGTTTCTTATAGTGAAGAGTCTCTTACGGTTTGTCTCCCTCTCTGATTTCGTCTTATTTTATTTTTCCCTCCCTTCCCCTATGTTCATCTGTTTTCTTTCTTAAATTCCACATGAGTGAAATCATATGGTATTTGACTTTCTCTGACTTATTTCACTTAGCATAACATCCTCTAGTTCCATCCACATCATTACAAATGGCAAGATTTCGTTCTTTTTGATGGCTGAGTAATATTCGATTGTCTATATATACCACTCTTCTTTATCCATTCATCTGTCCGTGGACATCAGAGGTCTCTCAATATTTTGGCTATTGTGGACATTGCTGCTATAAACACTGGGGTTCACGTGCCCCTTTGAATCACTATGTTTCTATCCTCTGGATAAATACCTAGTAGTGCACTTGCTGGGTCACAGAGTAGTTCTATTTTTAACTTTTTGAGGAACCGCCATACTGTTTTCCAGAGTGGCTGCACCAGTTTGCATTCCCACCAACAGCGTAAGAAGGTTCCCCTTTCTCCACATCCTCGCCACCATCTGCTGTTTTCTGTGTTAATTTTAGCCATTCTAACTGGTATGAGATGGTTTCTCATTGTGATTTTGATTTGTATTTCCCTGATGCCAAGTGATGTTGAACACTTCTTCAAGTGTCTGTTGGCCATTTGTATGTCTTCCTTGGAGAAATGTCTGTTCATTTCTTCTGCCCATTTCTTGACTGGATTTTTTGTTTTTGGGGTGTAAAGTTTGGTAAGTTCTTTACAGATTTTGGATACTAGCCCTTTATCTGGTAAAACATTGCAAATATCATCTTCCACTTCTAGGTTGCTTTTAGTTTTGTTGACTGTTTCCTTTGCTGTGCAAAAGCTTTTTATCTTGAAGTCCCAACAGTTCATTCTTGCTTTTGTTTCCCTTGCATTTGGAGACGTGTCTAGCAAGAAGCTGTTGCGGCCAAGGTGGAAGAGGTTGCTGCCTGTGTTCCCCTCTATGATTTTGATGGATTCCCATCTCAGATTTAGGTTTTTCATCCATTTTGAGTTTATTTTTATATACAGTATAAGAAAGTGGTCCAGTTTCATTCTTTTGCATGTGTCTGTCCAATTTTCCCAACACCACTTGTTGAAGAGACTTTTTTCCATTGCATATTCTTTCCTGCTTTGTCAAAGATTAGTTGACCATAGAGTTGAGGGTCCATTTCTGGGTTCTCTATTCTTTTCCATTGATTTATCTGTCTGTTTTTGTGCCAATATCATACTGTCTTGATGATTACAGCTTTGTAATATAGCTTGAGGTCCGTTACTGTGATGCCTCCAGCTTTGGTTTTCTTTTTCAACATTCCTGTGGCTATTCACGGTCTTTTCTGGTTCCATACAAATTTTAGGATTATTTGTTCCAGCTCTGTGAAAAATGCTGATGGTACTTTGATAGGGATTGCACTGGATAGCTTAGGGTAGCATAGACATTTTAACAATATTTGTTCTTCTAGTCCATGAGCATGGAATGTTTTTCCATTTCTTATGTCTTCCTCACTTTCTTTCATAAGTGTTCTACAGTTTTCAGAGTATAGATCTTTTACCTCTTTGGTTAGGTTTATTCCTAGGTATCTTATGGTTTTTGGTGCAATTATATGATGAGCAGTGAATAATGTATAGAACTGCTGAATCACAATAACGTACACCTAAAACTAATATAACACTGTATGTTAACTATACTGGAATTAAAATAAAAAACTTTAAAAAATACAGATGATGAAACCATACAAATAACAGAAGAAAACAAAAGTAAGTTCCTCTATTCTCTGGAAGTAGGCAAAACTTTTCTAGCTGTAACTGAAAATCCAAAAACAATCCTGGAAAAGACAGATAAACTAGATTATACAAGAACAAAAAAACTGGGGGTCGCAAAAGACACTAAAAGAAAAATAAAAAGGCAATGAGAAAAAAAAAATGCACGCAACTTTTAACAAAAAGATATGTATCATCTTGGTATTAGGTATCTATTGCTATGTAACAAATTACCACAAAAACAACACACATTTATTATCTCACAATTTTAAGCAGCAAGCCTCTGAGCACAGCTTAACTGGATCCTCTGCTCAGGGTCCAGCAAGTCTTCGAGCTAACTGTCAGCCAAACTCCTTTCTCACCCGGAGGCCTGATTTTGGAAGAACTGCTGCCAAACTCATCAAGTTGTTGGTAGAATTCCTTTCTCATGGCTCTATGACAAAGGGGCCCTGTCAGTTGGAGGCCACCCTCAGACCCCAGCAGTTATCGGCAATTCCTTGACATGTGGGCGTCACCACAGTCCCTAACTTCATCAAGTCAACAATGAGGAGTCTCCTCCAGTCTGAAGACTGAGTCGTCGTCTTCTTTTTTTTTTAAAGATAGGTATTTATCTATTTATTTAGTGAGAACGCACGTGCATGTGCACACACAATCATGGGAAGGCAGAGGAAGAGGGAGAGAAAGAATCTCAAGCAGACTCTGTACTGAGCGTGGAGCCCAAAGCAGGGGGCTCACTCCCACAACCCTGAGATCATGACCTGAGCTGAAATCGAGTTAGACGCTCAACCAACTGAGCCACCCAGGTGCCCCAAGATGGAGTCTTATAATCACAAGAATGACATCCCATTATCTTTGCTATATAACCTAAGCTAATCAAGAAACTGACATTCTATCATCTTTGCCATATGTTGTTGGTTAAAAGCAAGGCCCAGGTCCCACGCCCACTCATGGGGAGAGAATTACAGAAAGTGAGGGCAGAAGGTGGCAGGAAATCCCTGGGGGATCACCCTTCAGTCTTGTCAGCCGCAATGAAAAAGGACCAACACCCCTTCAGACCATTCACAGAAATAGAAATACAATTGGTTCTTAACCCTGTGAAAAAAAATGCTGAACCTTGCTCATAATAAGGGAAAATAAGCAAAATAAGCCTTCACTGAGATACAATTCCCCACCTGTTGGATTTATAAAAATCCAAAAGCCTGACGACATAGTCTGATAGTAAGGCTGTGGAGAAGCTCTCATATGTGGTACAGTATCTACCCAGGGCAATTTGGCAACATCTACTAAAATTACATATGCATTTACCCTTTGACCTAGCAATATGACTCCTAGGAATCTATACCACAGAGGGAAAAAGTAGGAAACAATGAATGCACAAGGCTATTCGCTACAGGACTATTTGTAATAAGCAAGAGGCTGGAATCAATCCAATTGTCCACTGATAGAAGACTGGTTGAACAAATTAAGGAACAATAAATATGCAGTTGTAAAAAGGAAAGAGAAATGTCTCTACATATTACTATGGTGTTATTGCTACATACGTTGCCAGGTGAAAAAAGTAAGATGGAGAAGAGCATATATAGAATGCTACATACAAATATATCTGTATTCATACATGTAACTGCTTATATTATAAAACAAAGGATAGATAAAGCAAAGGAAGGACAAAAGCATAATACTGAGTTGATGTCTAGCATTCTTCCATAAACCATTAAAAAAAAGTTGAAGCTCGTTAGGAGACGGAGGAAACAGAATGGAGGGGCAGGACTAAAAGGCTGACTTCATACTCATAGGCGAAAAGCTGCCCTGCACTACTATGCAATTCAGGAAATTAGAAAGATATGCATAAAAAATATGCAAGTAACAATTTAAGCACATAAATACTTTTTAGTCTACTCAAAAACTGATCACTGCTACTGTTAGCATCTACTGTTGTTATATCAAAAATGCTTTCTGGCAAACTACATAGGACAAAGGCCGAAAATCTCATGAGATCTCACTCAATTTAAACTCCATCGAGGTGCCTGGGTGGCTCAGCTGGTTCAGCGTCCGACTCTTGGTTTCGGCTCAGGTCATGATCTCAGAGTCATTAAGATTGAGCCCTGCGTCAGGCTCTGCGTTTGGGGCAGTCTGCTTAAGATTCTCTCCTTCTCCCTACCCCTCTTCCCTTTGCATACACATGCTCTCAAATAAATAAAACAAAATAAAAACAAAACTCCAGCATCATTATCCATTACAATGAGGGGTATTTCTCAACAGCACAACTGTCTGAGCTAAGAAAACCCATTTTGAGATGCTTTCCATAGTCATCCTTAACTTCTACTAACAAAGAACACAGTACACACCAGTTACTAAATTATGTTCCATAGTTAAATTACGTAAAGTTCACTAAGACAATGCCTGTTATACAATGTCACTCTATAGATGATACTTTAAACCATTCATCTTCCAGTCATAGCCTATTAAATGTACTAAATAATAAAACATTTTTCTTCTGAAAATCATTAAACAATCCTCAAGAAAAGGCTAACAATGGGAACATCGTAGAGCTCTATATGTTAGACACCATGCAAGGTAGTGGGGATTGATATTTTAAGCTCTGCTACTATGCTTAAAAAAAAAAAAAAAATCAGAAAATACAGATAAGTAAAAAGATAAAAAAAAAAAAAACCACCTGAAATTTCACCACTGCTAATGTTTTGCTATATATTCTAATACTTATTTTTCATCTTTCATACTATCTAAAATGTTACACTGTTATTGGCAATTATGGAAAAATAAACTTAATAGAATCAGCTTAGTGGTATCATAAATAATTTTCTGTTGACTTCCCTTTATTTAAAACATTTTTTATAAAGAATATGTATTTCTTAAATAATCAAGGTAAAAAATTTCTTTTTTTAAAAAAATACTTTATTTATTTATTTATTTGTCAGGGAGAGCGAGAGAGCACAAGCAAGCACAAGCAGGGGGAGTGGCAGGCAGAGGGAGAAGAAGGCTCCTCGCTGAGTGGCACTCAATCCCAAGACCCTGGGATCATGACCTAAGCGGAAGGCAGGCTTAACTGAGTCACCCAGGCGTCCCAAGGTAAAAAATTTCTTAACCTAATTTAAAAATATAAGAACAACTCTGGAAAGGATTAAGTATTTTCAGGCTTTGAAATAAATATAGCCTTTCCTTTTAACTTCAGAAGCAAAGGGGATTTTAGCACATTAAAAGAAAGACTATTTTCTTTTACTCCATTAATTTGTCAAAAACTTGAGAATAAAATCTGAACACTGAACAAGTATTCTAAAAGCACGATCTGAAAAACTTTTTCCTCCACAAATCACTAGTCTGAATTCATCTGCCCAATATCCAACTTCTGGTACTCCAGATGTAATGAGACCATACTACCTAACTCACACACAGTACAGCTTTCATTTTCTTTCAACACAAAATTTTCATAATGTTTAATGAAGTTCAAAATGTCTCTCTTTTTTAAAGATTTTATTTATTTGAGAGAGAGCGTGCCCACAAGCATGAGCAGGGGGAGGGGCAGAGGGACAAGCAGCCTCCCTGCTAAGTGTAGCTCCTGACTCAGGACCCTAAGATCATAACCTAAGCCAAAGCCAGACACTCAACTGACTGAGCCATCCAGGGGCCCCTAAAATGTCCATCCTTGAATGATAAGTCTTTACCTTTCAGTAGTTTCTGGCTATTTTCTCGTTGGTCTCTTCTACATTCCAAGTTGTCAAACAGCAAGCATCTGTTAGCTTTTTCCATAAAAGAGACACATTCATATTTTAAGTGAGCTACAGTCATGTGAGTACAAATGCTGATTTACAACAGTGCGCTTCTCACAGACCCCTGTGAAATTACCAGGTGATGACAACACACATACATACAAAATTCTGTTTCTCTTTCCTTATCTACCTGAAAGACTAGAAGAAAACACTGCCTCTAACATATTTCATAACTACAAGTAAGGAGATTACTGAATTAGGAAAGCTTCAGAGCAAATTCCAGACATCATATGCTTTCCCGGGAATAATCCTCTGACATCCCTCAAACATTTATGAATCTCCTCTCTGTAACAAAATCAGAAAGAACATAAACACATGTAGTGTCTATATACTATATCTTAAATGCAGAGGAAAACCACATGGTAATGTTGATGGGAGAAAGCAGCAAATTTAATTAAACACCGAAGAAAAGGAAACTAAAAGGACAGCTAATAGGACAAAGCACGTAAATCAATCTTGGGACACCTGCTTGGTCGAAAGTTCGATCAGCCTCCAGACTGCAACTCCTGCAGGGGTGCATAGAACGAATATGGAGTAACAATTTACAACCCCCACAATTATGAAAACTGTTATTTCTTGTTCCCCTTCTGCCCATAAAAAGGAGAATTAAACCCAAAGTACATCAGATGAAGAACAAATAGGTGAATAGGAAAAAGGATGGTTACTAGAAACAAGTGTTCTGAAATATCCAAATAACTAAGGGACTAAAATGGCTTTAAACACACCCAATATAAACAAGCATCTGTATATCCACGATCCACATGGCCTTCTACAGCCGGCTCTGTCCCAGGACCAAGGGGGTATGAGCAGAGCTGACTCGCCCTAAACCCCGGCTGTTGAGTGTGTTACTCTGCTGGCGTGTCAGGAGTCTCCAGGAGTGGACAGAGCTGACAAAGCACCTTACCTACACAAGTCAAGTATGCAAATCAAAACTAACAAACAAAGAAAATACTAGTCCCAAGTGTAAAACAGAAAAAAAAAAAAAAAAGGCTTATCTTTTTTCCTCTTGATCTTAGAGAAATTAATTTGCTTTAAGGATGTCCTATGCAGCTAGGAAGGAAGGGGAGGAACTGAGATTTGAATCCCAGTCATCTGATGTCAGACCTATGTCCTTAAGGATTTTGTTGTACCACCTGGCAAGGAAGAGGCCAGTGATTTCCTGCTTGCCATCCTTTAAAAAACAGAAGTCATCCAGTAACTTTTTTAAACAAAAATTTATGTTTCCCACAAGATTAAAGATATGGGGAACCCCTGCCCTTGGGGTTACCTACAATGACCGTATGTCCAGGTGTCTGTGACAAGTACGAGTTCCCCCTTGTTCTCCAAAAAAAGACCTCGCTGGCAGCCCAAGCACACTTCTGTTCCTGAGGTGAGTATGCCTTTCACCTGTGAGAGGCTTTCTGACTAGCCGTCCAGGGGAGACAGGGTAGGAACTACCTGTCCCAAGAGGGCTGGGCAGAGGCTCTGTCCCCTAAGTGCCCACTCTGCCTGAAATCCCTGCATTACAGAATCATTTCTTTAAGTCTGGAAAGCTTATCTTGTCTTCCATATTTTCTTATCTCAATGGATTTCAATCCAAATAGCAGCTGTATCTTTTTTCTAATCAAAATCTTTGGAACCCCAGCATAAATTATATAAATGTGATAAAAGACCATGTAATTCTTCATGTGAGAAAAGCATTTACCCTCAGCAGAATACGGAAAACTACTGCTAAAACTGGAAAGAGAGGGAGGATGGAGAGCAGGCAAGCAAACAAACTCACGTGAAGGAAAACGTTAGGATCTGCTATTCCATGGATTGATATGTTTTGTCAGTTTTCAAAGTTCTCAGCCATCTTCTCTTCAAATATTCCCCTACTCCCTTGTCCCCCCCCTCCTCCTAGGATTCCAATCAAACACATGTTGCACTTTGTCACTACATCCTATATAGTTTTTTTTTTTTTAAGATTTTATTTATTTATTTAACAGAGAGAGACACAGCGAAAGAGGGAACACAAGCAGAGGGAGTGGGAGAGGGAGAAGCAGGCTTCCCGCGGAGCAGGAACCCCGATGCAGGGCTCAATCCCAGGACCCTGAGATCATGACCTAAGCCGAAGGCAGACGCTTAACGACTGAGCCACTCAGGCACCCCTACATCCTATATAGTTTTTACGCTCTCTTCAGTGTTTCCCAGACTCTTCTTCTCTCATACTTCATTCAAGGAAGTTTCTTCTGATCTTTCAGTTCATTACTTTTCTAATCTGCTATTAGTCCAATGAATCCTCAATTTTGGTTATTGTATTTAGATCTCGTATTTAGCTGTGTCTTTTTCAAATCTGTTCTGTCCCTTTGCTCTGATTCACTGCTGATATGTTTAAGTTCAGCTTTTATCTCCATAAACATCCTAAGCAATGTTTTATAGTCTCACTGTCTAAAGTGGCTGCTTCTGTTGCCTATTGCCTGTGTGGGTTCTTGTTCAGGTGGTCTCCTGGTGCACCTGAGTATACTGATTTGATTGTGTGGACACTATTTGAAAAATCATCTCAGAAACAACTTGAGACCTAAGATGTTATCTTCTTCTGGAGAGCATCTTCATTTGCTTCTGTTAGGTACCTGCCATAGCCAGCAATCTGAGATAGGAGACATACCAAATCCCTAAATGACACAGCAGAATTTCATTTCAGGCAAGCCCCGTACACTCCCAATCCACCTGTATTCCAGCCTACAGCCTTTCAAGATTCCAACTTTACCCATGGTCGGCTCAGCAGGATTCTCACCCATGGCAAATCCTGGACTCCAACTTCTGTTCCTCCACCCTGTGAGTCTGTGGATACACTGCTCAGCTTTTCAAATGCTTGTCCATAATAGAGCAAATACCAGGGACAAGAGCAGCCCAAGCAAGGTGTTCACCTCTCTGGATTTCTATTATCTCCCAAACCTCAATCCAGTAATTCTTTACTATCTTGTGAATTCTGATGCTTTTCAGCACTGACTGATTTCAACTAGGTCCTGCCAGTCTGCCATTACCAGAAGCATGAGGCCAGGGTCATTTTCTAAACTACTGCTTTATTATTTCAAAGTGAACCGGCTAGGTATCACCAAAAAGAGAGTATCAGAAAATCATGTGACAGAATCTTCAGCATTTTTCGGAAAACTCATTTCTGAATGCAATCTACCAGCTCAAGATCAAGAGGTTTAGAAAGCTGACAAACTTACTAATCGATTGGACAAATGGCCAATTTCTACCCCAGCTCATCCTGTTGGATCAAGCTGTGGGAAATCAATATAGCAGACACTGTCATTTGCACATCCTCTTGAGTCTTACCATCCGGCACAGGTCTGACTTCCAACGGCCAGCATCTGCATCTCTGGTGCCTGGAGCCCATCTGCCCATGTGCAGTGCAGGCCCAAAAGTATATGGGAATATGTACCTTCCTAAGGGCAGCCTTCAACAACAGACTGGTACAAATACCCTAGCTCCCTTACACGCTTCCCCTGGACGCTAACTCTAACACCTGTATTCTATGCTGGTTCTCAGAGTTCCCCAGTATGAGTAAGCTTTAGGAGCCTACAGTGGAAAATGGCTTGAAATCCATACCCTTCCTAGCTTCCTCTCCTAGGTCTTTTACTTCTTCATTCTCCTACTGGTGTGTCCTGAGATTACCTCACAAATAAACAAGGTGAACTGAAATTTTTATCTCAGGATTCTGGAGAAACCCAAACTAATAAAATCAGGTTTCAAGAGAAAAGAAATAGCTTGACAAGTTCTTGTATGTACTGTTTTTTTACTTTTAAGTAGAAAATTTAATAAAGACAGGGCCTGTATAGCTTTTGTTGCCTATAAAATGCAAAATAATGCATACAAAAAGTTTTTCTGAATAGTTGCAAGGTATTTTTATAGTTGCAGGAAAAGAACTTTGAAAGTGATAAGCTTTTCTCAGGAAAACAAAAGCTATCGGGCAGTATAGCTTGAAATCGTTATTAATCAGGTGATAAATATGAAACATCAAATTTAACCTGCGTGATCAAATCTAGATACAATACCACAGTCCTGGATCTGTGCATATATTTCACTGAAGATGGTAACAAGTCATAAACCCTAAGTTAAAAAAAAAAAATGGAGCTTCCAGCTGCAACATGAGAAGAGCTTACAAGCCATCACTCATAACCTTAGAAGAAAAAACTGGACAAACTGAAAATCAATGACGCTTTTGTACCATCAGAGAACCGAGCTCATAGGGCAAAGTGCCACTTGAAACCTAGAGATAGACAGCTGCTATCTTCTTACCTGGAGCAGAAGCTGGAACAACAAACTGGTGCTGCAGACTGTGTGACCTGGCGTGAGAGAGAGAAACTCTGGGAAAGCAGTCGGCGGGGGGTGGGGGGGGGGGTGGGCGCGGGCTCCTACACTTCTATGGGCTTTACCTCCAGGAACCCTACCAGCCAGGTCCTCACCGTTAAGGTGGAGATACAGAAAGATCCCCTCTGACTCTGACCCGGGAAGAAAAGAGTAATCCTTGTGCAACACCAGAGAGCTGCCTCCAAGGCAAAGGGATTTGCATTTGCTCCAGGGGAAAAGACGCTGCCAGAGCTTTCTCCTAGTTGGGAAAGGGCACTTCTCCCACTCCAGCCCCTGCTAGCCTTCCAGTCAAACCTAAGAGGAAAAGATCAACAAAAGGTCACGGCTTCCAGGAAACAGCCTGGGAATTCTGCAGCTAGGGAGGGGAGGAGGTTGCAGGAGGAAAAAAGCTACACCACTGGCAAACACTAGTGACGGTCGTATCTGCAGATGACAGAACTCTCACCCTCCCTCATACCTGACCACCACACCAATGGCCTCCATATATAATAAAAGTGAGTTACAGCTGAGAGAGCTGCAAGACACAGACTCTCTGGAGAAGGGTACTCAGAAAATCCCAAAGTCAAGAGGGCAGATAAAAACAAGGACACTGGAACAATTTGAGGCCTCTGGCATCTGTACCTACAGCAAACATTAAACAGCCAAACCCCTAGCTAGATCACCATAAACCCACACACTAAAGGTCTATCACTTCAGTTCCTATTAACTGATGCAACATGTCAGGTTTTCAACAAGGCATACCAAAAAGCAAGCGAAAGTAAGGTCTGAAGAGACATAAACAATCATCAGAACCAGACTTAGATGACACAGATTTGGAGATCATCAAACAGAATTTTAAAGTATCTAGGGGCACCTGGGTGGCTCAGCCTGATAAGCGTCTGACCCTTGATTTTGGCTCAGGTCATGAGCTCAGGGTCGGGAAATCAAGCCCACATCCGGCTCTGCGCGGGGCATGGAGGCTGCTTAGGACTGTCTCTCTCCCTCTCCCTGCACTCCCTCACCGAACAAATAAATAAATAATAAATTATCTATAATATGTTAAGAACGCTAATGGGGAAAAAAAGACAACATGCAAGAACAAGTGAAAAATATAAATAGGGAGATGGAAACTCTAAGACAGAATCCAAAGGCAGGGCTAAACTATCAAGAACACTGTAGCAGCAATGAAGACCACCTTCCATGGGCTCATCAGTAGCCTTTACATGGCTGAAGAAAAAAGCAGTGAGCCTGGTCACTTCTCAAACGGAAATGCAAAGAGGAGAAAAATAGTACATCCAAGAACTGTGGGCAATTTCAGAAAGTATAACATATAAAGTATCGGATTATCAGAAGGAGAAGAAAGAAAAGAGGAAGCAGAAGAAATATCTGAAGTAACAATGGCCAAGAACTTTCCAAAATTAATGAGAACCCAAAGCAGAATAAATACCCCTCAAACTCTCACCTAGGTATATACCATAATCAGAAAATCAAAAGACAAACAAAAATCTTAAAAGAAGCCACAGGGAGGAAAAAACTTTATGTACAGAGGAAAAAAAGGGTAAGAATTACAGTGGGATTTTCCTCAGAAATCATGCCAGCAAGAGATGGACTGAAACAGTTCCTGTATGAAAGAAAAAATCCGCCCACCTTAGAATTCTATGCCCACTGACATTATCCTTCAAAAGTTAGGAAGAAATACCTTCTTGAACAAAAACTGAGGAATTTATCACCAGCAGACCTGCCCTGCAAGAAATGTTAAAAGGAATTCTTCAAGCAGAAAGAAAATGACATAGGTAAGAAACCTGGATCTACATAAAGAACATCAGAGAAGAAAAAAACGAGAATTTTATTTTTCTTATTCTTAATTGATTTAAAAGAAAATGTTCAAAGTAACATAAGTCACAATATACTGAGTGATCACAGCATACTGGTAAGTGAATGACAACAATGTCACAGAAATGGGAGGGAAATATTGGGATGGTCTTTATTAATAAGGTACCCATACAACATGCTAGCAATATACTGTTACGTGAAGGCAGATTCAAACTAGTTTAAAAATGTATATTGTAAACTCTAGGGCGACCACCAAAAACTTCTTTACAAGAAGTGTAACTGATATGCTATGTGGAGGTAGAATAATGGTCCCCCAGCGATACCCACATCCCAGGAATTAAGGTTGCTAATCACCTGACTTTAAAATAGATTATCTTGGATTATCTGGGTGGACCCAGTGTAATCTCAGGATCCTTAAATGTGCAAAAGGGAGACAAAACAGGAGATCAGAATAATGCAACATAAGAGGAACTCCACTGCTGTTGCAGGCTTTCAAATTGGAGGAAGAGGGCCACAAGCCAATGACTGTGTGTGGTGTGCTGAGAAGCAGAGCTGGTGCACTGAATTAGGAATGAGGGGGCATAACCTACCACACCAGGGGTGGGGGGGGCCTGCAGGTCACTTCCTCAGGACCTGAGCTCGCACTTTGGGGACGTGAAACCCCCAGCAACCTTTGGATTGAAGGTGCAATTTCAATATACCCACACAAAGGAAGTAGAGTCACAAGATTTATCACTTAAAGCTCCCAGAACAGGGGGATAGAGAGTGCAACGAGCTGGGGAAAGGGCAGTCCTACATCCCAGGTTACCAGGGAGCAGGAGATAGAGAGCAGAGTAGCAAGCAGCTATTACTTCTAAGGTGGTTGGGGCAGAGGTCACTAACTTTTCCCAGATTCACTTGAAGTGGTTATTTTAAAAGGTGCCTTGGGAAAGACAAAGCATTAACTTATGGCAGGCATCCTAAACCCAAGTCCCTACCTAAATGTCCAGACTCTGGGTGTGAGTAGCATTATCATAAATGTAAAATGCCTAGGCAGCAACTCAGAAACACAAATTTTTCCCTAAAAGGTGCTTTTCTCAAAAGTTGTTTTTCTCATCACAATTAACCCCGTGATGCCTAGGCATTAATCTTTAGCGGAAATCACAGGTACTATCTGGACAGTGGAGATATTAAAAGCCACTGGAATGGTTTTGGTCACCCAACGCATGAAACATCTAAACAAAGCAAGAATCCCAATCAGCAATATCAACAGACAAAAATTCAAAATCCTGTCCATAACCATTCTCCCCAGTTGCTGGGGTCCAGCCAAGAAAATAAAAGCCCCTGGATAAAGGTTAAATTGGTATTTGATTAAAAACCCTGGGTGAAATTACAGAGTATTTGTACCCGTTCAGCCTTACTGATTTGTTGTTGTACGCCCCGAGCAGTGGCGACTAGCCTAGCCCATGTGAGGGACAGCGGCAGACCTACTCCTAATATCATGGGGATAAATACTACATACACTTTTGACAGGAGGGGGCAGCAAGAGAGGCAGATCAGAGGTCCTGTTCAGTAATTAAGGGTAGTCCCAGGGAGATTAAAGTATATTGGTATGAACAGACAGGACTGCCTGGAGGCCGGCATATGTTAGGGGTTGAAGGAAAGAGAAGTACGAAGATGTGTGAAGGCTCCAAGGCACTCGACCCACAAGCGGACACCAACTGCCTGATCAGGGAAGCTGAAATAAGTTGGGGTTCCCCCGGGATGGCTAGGCCATGAGGCCCAAAACTGTGGGGATTTTGTTCCTTGGGATGAGGTGTAGGTCATGTTCATCTACGCGGTGGTGTTACCCGGGCAGATATGGAGGATTACAAAGGGCATGTCGGGGCTCCGGTCAGATGCCACATTCTGCACTGCAAAGTGTCCTGCATGGGAGCAGCTGAACATCACAGAGTGGCCAGGTAAGCTGCAGGGGCATGTGAGGTGCCTTCTGCCGGGCAAATGGGACCGGGTCAATAATCAGCCGGTAGGCCACTAACTCCAGAAACAGTCTTCTTTGTTGAGCCTGGTAATGTGCCCAGCAATTATGGTGGCCTAAGAAATGAGCTCCAGTTTCTGCCTACTGTATAAAAACATTAAGTTTATTGGAGGGCTTGCACAGGAAGATTATGGAGCCCTGAGTGGTGACCATGGGAAGGGGTCCTTTTGGGGGCACAGGGAAGCGACGCTGCAGCTGTGCTTCTGGAGGGTGTAGAGGGGGATGCTGTGGTGGAGGCACCTGCAGCTGGTAAGGGGTCCCGGCGACAGAAATTAAATTCACTAACTCTCCATAGGATGCAATGTGGGCCAGTCCAATGAGGAAAGCAAAGGGAAACAACTAAGTGAAGGGTTTAAAGGGGTCCCCCGAAGGTTGTGAGACTCGACACATCCCGAGGCCTTCCGAAGCTCAGAGGTGAGTGCTCAGAGAGCAGCTTGGCAGTCAGTACCACCCGCATTAGAGCGGCGAGCACTGCAGTAAGTAGAGCGTCCTGGGGTACACACATGGTTAGCTCTGCGAAATGGCATGCAATGGGATCGTCACAAGGAGTCAGTTCAGCACCCAAGTCCCAGGGAGTGCTTGCCCTCATCAGCCACTGCCATCAGTCTCCTCAGTGTCATCTCTGCTCTACTGGAAGGCTGTGCAGGCAGCATTCAATATGAGGCTGGGTCCTGCGATTCATGGGCAGGGACACTGTCATCGTCAGGACTGGGCACCAGTGGAGGAAGCCATCCCTGAAGGGTGGCTCTCCCAGGTAGGGGAACTGAGGGGCAGGGGATCGAACAGGATCGCACAGATTTGGGATGTCCCGATTAAGGTTTGCTTGCACCACTGGGAGCATTTACTGGTATCACAAGTTTTCAATAAATTCGGGGGGGGGTCCCCAGAGGCACACTTCGCAAATGACTGGGTGGTGCTCTCCTGAGGCGTAGGAGGTATCCACTTGTGAAGAGTAAAGGCTGGGGACACATATGAAGCCTTGTTTTAAAGAAAATTTAGTTGTATGTTCCCAATAATTTAATGTTTGGCCCTGTATCACCAGAGAGGGGTAAGAACTGCATAAGCTTATCAGCCAATGAGGGTTGAAATTAGGGCAATGTAATGGCTAGTGCCCAGATGACAGGATGTTGGTGGCCAACTGGGCAGGGCTGAGGATCTTTAAACATTTGTGCCATTGGTCCCATTTAAGATAGAGGTCTTGAATCACCCAGCTAGGACCCACACCTGGTGGCATTTTGGGCGCTGTCCTCCCACTCTGGAGTGGAAATGCTATCTAATTATGAGAAAAACATCAGACAAATCCCAAGTGACAGACATTTTACAAGACACCTGACAAGTATTCTCAAAACCGTCAAGGTCATCCAAAACAAGGGAAGTCTGAGAAACTGTGAGAGCCAAGAAGAGCCTAAGGAGACAAGATGACTATGCAATGTGGTATCCTGGATGGGACCCTTCATTTTTACCTAATGTCCTTAGAACAGGGGGAAAAAAAAGAAAGAGAAACTAAGGAAATATGAATAAATCCTGGATGTTAATAATAATGTATCCGTATTGGTTCATTAATTGTGACAAATATACCATACTAATGCTAAGTTGTTAATAATAGGAGAAACTAGGCATGGGATATCAAAGAACTCTCAGTACTACTTTGCTATTTTCTATAAATCTAAAATATTCTAAAATAAAATTTATTTTAAAAAGAGACTAGAGGAGTGCTTAGGTGGATCAGTTGGGTTAAGCGTCCGACTCTTGGTTTCGGATCAGTTGGTTAAGCGTCCGACTCTTGGTTTCAGCTCAGGTCATGATCTCAGGGTTGTGAGACTGAGCCCTGTGTAGGGCTCCACACTCAGGGGGGAATGTGGCTTGAGATTCTCTCTCCCCCTCTCTCTGCCCTGCCCCCCGCCCCTCACTCATGCCCATGCACACACACATTCTCTCTAGAATAAATAAAATCTTAAAAAAAAAAAAAACAAGGAAGACTAGAAGTCAGAATGAGCTTATTTTATACAGCTAAAATAATCTAATCCCATGATACCTGAGATTTGCTTCAAATTAACCAACAGGAGGTAAGACAAGTGGGGTTACAGATGAAAAAAAGACTGTATGAAAAACTTGAAAAAATTTTATTTTAGAAGCTGATATTTAAATTTGGTTTTAAAAAATAAGACTTCAATGGCCAAATACTGAAATATTTTGAGGAGAAAGTTCAAGTCTTGGAAAACTGCAACATGTATTTCTTTTCAGTTTTCCAAACAGAATAGCAAGTAGAACGACTGGCTATAATGAATAGATTGGCTGGTTAAGACTAGTGGAAGGTAATTAATTACTTCTGAGGACAGGCTGGGGCTCTGACCCTGAGGATGAGAATTAACTTGTTCTGCATGCAAAAAAAAAAGCTAACTAATGTCTTTAAGCAAATATATCTTAAGAGAAAATTCTAGCAGCAGTGTATTTGGGACAGAGGGGGGAAAAAATCTAGCTTGAAATTCAAATCTAAGCCTCAGAGCGATGTTAAAAATAAACACCAGGTGGCATCTGGATGGCTCAGTCGTTAAGCGTCTGCCTTCGGCTCAGGTCATGATCCCAGGGTCCTGGGATCCCATCGGGCTTCCTGCTCTGCAGGAGGCCTGCTTCTCCCTCTCCCACTCCCCCTGCTTGTGTTCTCTCTCTCGCTGTGTATCTCGCTCTGTCAAATAAATAAAATCTTTAAAAAATAAATAAACTAAAATAAAATAAACACCAAAATTTTAGTTCAAGTTCCATGGAAATAATAGCAGAAGAGGGTTTACGTAATGGATTAGGGACCAAGCACTGAACCTCTGGGGACATGCACATTTAAAAATCTGGTGGAAAAGGAAGTACTAATAAAGGACATGAGAAGGATCACAAAATCGAGACCCTCAAGAGGGTGTACTGACCAGCAACATGAGGTGTCACAAAGATTTAGAGGTCAAGTCAGCAGCAGTTGAGGTGGGGCCATCAGATTTAGCCCTAGCAAGGCATGAAGGTCTTAAAAAAGCAGTTTAAAAATGTGAAGGGTTTGTTAGTTCCTCAGAAAGTCGAACAGATATACCATATGATCCAGCAATTCCACTCCTACATATACACCCCAAAGAATCAAAAACAGATATATGTAACCTCATGTTCCTAGCAGCACTATGCACAAACCAATAAACAAACTGTGATATAGACAAAAAATGAAACTATTATTCAGCCACAAAAAGGAATGAACTCTAACGGATGCTCACCATGTATGAAATTTGGAAACAATACATGAAATAAGCCTGACACAATTAAGACAAATATTGTATGATTCCACTTGCATGAGGTATCTAGAGCAGTAAACTGAGAGACAGAAAGGGTCTGGGACAAGGGGGAAATGGGAAGTTATTGCTTAATCGTTCCAGAGTTTCTGCTTGGAGTGATTAAAACGTTTGGAAATAGTGGGATGGTGACACAATACTGTGAAAGTACTTAATGCAGGTGAACTGTGCACTTAAAAACGGTTAAAATGGGGGCGCCTGGGTGGCTCAGTCGTTAAGCGTCTGCCTTCGGCTCGGGTCATGATCCCAGTGTCCTGGGATCCAGCCTGGCATGGGGCTCCCCGCTCAGCGGGAAGCCTGCTTCTCCCTCTCCCACTCCCCCTGCTTGTGTTCCTCCTCTCACTGTTGTCTCTGTCAAATAAATAAATAAAATCTTTAAAAATATATATAAAAAAAACGGTTAAAATGATAAACTTCATGTTATATATATTTTACAATTTAAAAAAGTTTAAAAAAGCAAAAAACTAGAACCCAAATTGCAAGGAACAAACAGCACAGAAATTGTCAAGAGAAGATGTGAAAACCGTGGGTTACTCTTTCACCACCTTTAACTTGAAAAGCTCAACTGATACATACTGAGAGTGGAGAGAAGTTTTATTTTTCTTAAGGCAGAGCAGATTTCGACATACAAATTTCTAGATAAACGGAAAGAACTGAGTGGAGTAAAACAAACACACTTTAAAGTCCGGTCTAGACCTGTGATTTGGGGTAAGAGAGTGCACAGCAATACTATGAAAAGCACATTCAAAGTCACAATTTCACTTCTATTTGGAAAACCGACCAACCAAACAATTGCTTTCATAATACAAAGTAAAAAAAGGATGCGGACCCAAATCTTTGATGGTAAAAATAAACGAAACTAGTCTATCATGAGCATATTAAGAGTCCTCAAAGGATGAAGTCTTTCAGACCTGGAGGACACGGCCTTGGTATTTTCAGATTTATCCAACAGCCACGGAATTTAAGGACGTGGGAAATTATACAAGACAAACAACCCAATTTCTACAACAAGTATATTGCAAACAAAAATAAAAGAGAAACTAGAGGCACATCAACCAAATGCCATGTGTAAATACAAGTTGTTGAGCCTTCCCGGGAAATGCGCGCGGCCTGGATATTGTGGCGGCCGAGGGAGGAGGGGGAGGACGGGGCAGGAGGAGGGAGGAGGGGGAGGAGGGGGCAGGAGGGGGAGGGGGAGGAGGGGGCAGGAGGGGGAGGGGGAGGAGGGGGCAGGAGGGGGAGGAGGGGGCAGGAGGGGGAGGAGGGGGGAGGAGGGGGAGGAGGAGGAGGGGGGAGGAGGGGGAGGAGGAGGAGGGGGCAGGAGGGGGAGGAGGAGGAGGGGGCAGGAGGGGGAGGAGGAGGAGGGGGCAGGAGGGGGAGGAGGGGGAAGGAGGGGGAGGAGGGAGCAGGAGGGGGAGGGGGAGGAGGGGGCAGGAGGGGGAGGAGGGAGCAGGAGGGGGAGGGGGAGGAGGGGGAAGGGGGGAGGAGGGGGAGGAGGGGGGAGGAGGGGGAGGAGGGGGCAGGAGGGGGAGGGGGAGGAGGGGGCAGGAGGGGGAGGAGGGGGGAGGAGGGGGAGGAGGGGGAGGAGGGAGCAGGAGGGGGAGGGGGGAGGAGGGGGAGGAGGGAGCAGGAGGGGGAGGGGGAGGAGGGGGAGGAGGGGGAGGAGGGAGCAGGAGGGGGAGGGGGAGGAGGGGGGAAGGGGGGAGGAGGGGGAGGAGGGGGGGAGGAGGGGGGAGGAGGGGGAGGAGGGGGCAGGAGGGGGAGGGGGAGGAGGGGGAGGAGGGGGGGAGGAGGGGGGAGGAGGGGGCAGGAGGGGGAGGGGGAGGAGGGGGGAGGAGGGGGGAGGAGGGGGGAGGAGGGGGAGGAGGGGGGAGGAGGAGGGGAAGGAGGGGGGAGGGCCGGGGGAGGGTGCATCATTCACTCCTCTCCAGCGTTGGACATCTTCCGTTACCATTTCTGCCGCACCACTTTCTTCGCTTGGAAGACCCAGCCGCGGGGCTCCGGCCCTCGTTCCCCAAAACACAGGCGGGAGACCCGGGCCCACGGCTCCGCGACCTCCGCCCAGCCCCCGCCCACATGGGCGCGCCGGGCCCCGCAGGGGGTTCCTCCGTCCACACCCAGTCCCCGGGGGCCGTGCTCGCGCGGGTCTGGCACTGCAGCCTGCCGCCGGCAGCGCCAGGCTCCGGTCGCGGCCGGCAGCCCTCGGGGTCTCGGGGCCGCGCGCCGGAGCCGCTCGCTGGAGGCACTGAGCGGACGACGCAGGCCGCGCGGGCTCAGACGCCGCCGCGCCAGGCCGCGCGCTACTCACCCCGACGCCGGCAGCGCAGGATCCCGGCCCTCTGGGACTCGGGCCGTGGCATCTTCCCTCCCGCCACAGCCCGGGTCCGAGCCGCATTAGCCACCGCGGGCGGAGCCGCTCGGGAGGGAACGCTGCACCCGGCGCAGTGGCGGCCGCCGCGCCGCAGTCTCGCACCGAGCGCGCGTGCCCTTGGGGTCACGTGATAGGAGGCACCGCGCCCCCCCCCCGCGCGGGTGACGTCACCGTCCGCGCCTGGCGTGTGCGCCCCGCGGCGCCCGCGACGTCCTGAGCGCTCGGGACGCGCCCGGCTTGGCGGTGGCCCTGAAGGTCTGTGACCGGCGGCTTGGATTGTCCCCTCGTATACGAAAGGCCTCCTTAAGGACAAGCGGGCTTGTACAGCTTAAAAGATGAACAACTTCAGCTTTTGCTCAAAGAAATGTGGGTTCAAGCGTGAGGGCCTTGCGGTGTGCCTCTCCGAAGCCGTGGAAGAACCTCACGCCGGTGGTCAGGTGCAGAAGGGAGGCATCCTGAGGGACAGCGGCCGCAGCAAGCCGCGTCGGTGTCACCTGGGGGCTGGTTGGAACTGCAGAATCGGAGGCCCCTTGCCACACCTACCTAGCAATCGAAATCTGCGTTTTACCAAGAGCTGCAGGAGACTCAGGCAAACTGAAGTTTGGAATCCGCGTGCCAGCGAACAAGTCAGAGCCTGAGCTGCCGCTGCTTCACCTGCTCCCGACCCTTGATAGCGTCAGATGCTTAAATGTTGGCCTTCTGGAACGGAATTTTTTTCTAGCTGTTATTTATTTTTTTTTAAGACTTTATTTATTTATTCATGAGAGACAGAGAGAGAAGCAGAGGGAGAAGCAGGCTCCCAAGGAGCAGGGAGCCCGATGTGGGACTCGATCCCAGGACCCTGGGACCATGACCTGAGCCGAAGGCAGACGCTTAACCATCTGAGCCACCCAGGCGCCCCTCTAGCTGTTATTTTAACCAACTGAGCCACCCAGGCGCCCTCTAGCTGTTATTTTAAACGGGTTTATATGCTATTCCATCAAATTAATGTATAATGGTATAATTCTAGCCATTGAGGTTTGTGTTAGCTCCAGTTTTACTGTTATGAAGAATGACTAAAATGCTCTTTGCAGCCTAACGTTGTGGTGAAGCCCAGAGTCTGAGACTGGGCTGATTCTGCTACTATATGGGCTGTGTTAGTTTGTGCCCAGATAAAGTTACCAGATGAAATACAGGATGGCCTGAAGTTTGAATTTCAGAGAAACAAAGAACAATTTTGTGGTATAAGTATGTTCCGTGGAATATGTGAAATATACTTCTAACAAAACATTGCTTATTTAAAATACAAATTTCAAAGACAGAGCATCCGGTATTTTTGTTTGCTAAAACTGGCAACCCCAACCCGGGACAAATTCTAACTTTGGTTTTCTCATCTATGAAATAGCAGTAACGGGGCGCCTGGGTGGCTCAGTTGGTTGAGCGACTGCCTTCGGCTCAGGTCATGATCCTGGAGTCCCTGGATCGAGTCCTGCATCGGGCTCTCTGCTTGGCGGGGAGCCTGCTTCTCCCTCTGACCCTCCCCCTTCTCATGTTCTCTCTCTCTCTCTCTCTCATTCTCTCTGTCTCAAATAAATAAATAAAATCTTTAAAAAAAAAAAAAAGAAATGGCAGTAACAGTAGGGCCTATTTTATGGTGTGGTTGAACTGAGAATACTTACCACTGTGTATGAAACGTAATGGGAGCTCAGTTTCATGCTGGTGTGTCTTAGGCTACATTCCAAGAAGTATGCTTTAATTAGAGAACTCCCAGGCTTACTTTAAGCCTTGTCTGAACATTAGATCATACCAAAAACTGTGTTTTGAGAATAGCTTTGAGTGGGTTAGCAGCTACTTCTCAACTAGCTCCACGATAGAAATCAGATTTTTAAGTTTCCACATGAAACAGAAAATTGCCACCTATAGGCTAATATGGATTTCCTTTCAATCACACCAATACTTGGATGTTTATTCTGATTTCTATTCCAGAGTCAATATTCAAAAGAAGTTAAGGAACATACTAGATCATTTCTAAGACTTACATTGTTATCTGGTACCTGAACCAACATTCACATTAAAAAACTAAGACTAAAGGGGCGCCTGGGTGGCTCAGTCTGTTGAGCGCCTGACCTTTGGATTCAGTTCAGGTCATGATCTCAGGGTCTAGATCAAGCCCTGTGTCGGGCTCCCTGCTCTGCGGGGAGTCTGCTTGAGATTCTCTCCCCCTCCCTCTGCCCATCTCCTCCAGCCCCTCTACCCCCATGCCTGCACATGTGCCCTCTATCTCTCTAAGGAGAAAAAAAAGAAAACGAAGACCTACTATTAGGCTTCATGGCTCTAAGAACATTTGTCTTTTTCTTTTGGCAAAGCTGATACTTACAACATCCTCCTTTATGCTTACCAAAGAAAAAAATTATTCTCAGATTTCAAAACTAGAAAAAAGTTATTTCAAAATCATGGTTTATTTATACTAGAATTCTTTTTTCCTTCTGCTACAGATTTCTATTTTGTATTTTACACTAATTTTAAGATTCATGGGTTTATTATAATCATTTTTTATTACTTTCTAGAAGCAGGTAAGGTATAAATATGGGCCAAGAATATAATCATAATGTGGTGCTTATTTTGTGTTGCCAGATTGACTTTTTAAAGGCTCAATCAAGTTACCCTGGCCACCTGTAATATATGAGCCTGGATTTTCCCCATGTCGTTCTAACAACAGATTCTATAGAGTATTTTACTAAATACATATGTATAAGGAGATTATATAAACTCCCCATGAAGGGAGGGATGTTTTCCTGTTCCCTTGTCCGCTGCGTCCCAGCACCAAGAAGGATATCTGGCCCTGGAGGACCACTCAGTTGTTGACTGAGTGAGCATAATAGATAAGTTGTCTCCTTCTGTAAAAACTAGCTTATGTGCTAGGTTTAGTGATCCTACCCCAAATCTCCCCCATTCCTTTTATTCCTTTCAATGTGTTATTTCCCTCATTTTCTCTGTGAATTAAATATATGTCCCCTTTCTAGCCACCTTCACCAGGGTGAACACAACAGCCATCCCTCTAACCCAAAAGAAGTACTTTAGACATTTGGAAGTATGTTCACACAGGGTAGGTGGGGAACTTAGCTACTTCTTCCCCAGTCCCAGCTAAACAGTTCTTAGCCAGAACATAGATTAACAACAGAGTACACAATCCAAGAAGTATCAGGAGAGCTACAGGCCAGAGCCATAGGAGGGGAGAAATATGAACAAGGCAAAATCAGAAGCAGGGAAGAAGGACTGTCTCCAAGTGACAAAAGGACTGACAGGCACAAACTGGAAGGGTGGCCTAGAGAACTGGACTGGGACACCACGGCAAGTGGATGGGACATCAGAAACTCAGGAACCCAACCAAGCAAGGAATCAGCACCAAAATCTACACTGGCAGCAAGAGAGGAGCTCAATACAGTTGAGCCACAGTTGGTACGTACCAACCAAGGCTCTCTGTGAACGTCTTACTGAGAAGGCCACCAGGCCAGGTCACCTGCCTGGAGTGGAATGGAGTTGACAAAGGCTCCAAGAGTGGAGCATTCCCTGTGGTCTAATGGGACCAAGTGAGTTTGGCAAATAACGAAGAGAATACACTTTACCTTGCTCAATTGTATGATAGTCTTAACTGTGTGACCGTGTATATTTCTAATGTTCAAGGTTTTGCCACCCCAGAAATTTAGTGGCATGTGTAACAAAGTGTTAAGAAGTATTGTTAAAAGAAGACGGAAAGGCACTCTTGTTCTAGAGCACTCTGGTTGTATTTCTTACTGCATGTCACATCATTTCATGATGTTCCAAACTTGCACTCTTCTCTGTGTTGAAGACCTAGGGGGATTTTTAGCCCTTCATTAATGAAAATGATTTGTTTCCTTTTCATTGGCTGCCCTTAGATGTCTCCAGTTCTGGGAAGACATTTTCCAAATACCACTGAAATGATTTGCAACCCAGTCGTTTCCTCAATTCAACACGCTCACTAATGTTTCCGTAGGCAACAGATTTCAGACCAGGTCGCCGTAAAAAAAACTGCTCCTAAATGGAAATAGAGAGTCATTTCATTAAACCAGACAAGTCATATCTAACGTAGGAGCATCTATTTCTATCACCCGAACTAAAAAAATAAAAACAGAAGACCTTCCGATTCCATCCATGGAGTGAGGGCAGAGACACACGTGGTACCTGGGATTCACCTGCCCCACAAGTATTCACAGTATGTTCTGTGACAAACTACGGCGAGATGATGTAGAGGGGTCCAGGAAGGGAACCAGGGATCCAGGTCCTGCTTCTTAGGAGCCCAAGAATCCCAGACACCTGTTGTGATATATCCCCTTTCTCCTGCTCTTTCAAGACTCAAGGACAAAACCCTCACTCCCTGGTCCCAGTCAACACTTTCATGGTTTCAGAAATGGGAGATGGGAGAGGGGCTAACGGCAAATTGACTCTGGGGGAAGACAGCCTGGGTTCACATTCTTGTTCTGTTATTTATTATGTGGCCTCTGCCCCTACCCTCGTGAGGTTGTCGTGAGGACTGAACCCTCTATCTAATACCTGCAGAGCACTGGGGAAAAAAGGCTGGCATATGGTGTCATGTCAGCACGGACCATTATCACCACCACACCTGGTTTGTCTGTTATATGCTCTGATTTAAGACAGTATTAAGTACGGATGTCTAGTGGATTCAGTCTGCCCCATATTAAAAAAGAAATTCTAAATGGACTGAAGCCTTGTATTTTCATCTGAGTTTCCCAGTGCCCAGAATATAGTACAGTAATATTGTTGAACAAGAGAAGGAACTTGCTTCTCCAAGCTAGTGTATTATGGGCATGTCATGTTGGATTCTCCCCGGGACACTTGACCATTGTAGGTCTTTGCCATCATGTCTTGCCACTCCTAGTTGCCAGGGCAGATCGATGCAGGGGATGGGCCTGAGGATGGGAGGGGGTATTGCTGTTGGGGAGCAAAGGCAGAGAGGACCTTAGACGACATTTTGTGCGAAGCCCTCTCTTGTCTAATGTCACTCACTACAGTTTCCAGTGCTCCGGGTCATACATCCATTGATTTTATGCCAAACATTATATGCTTTTTAGGTTAGATGGACCTTTTTGTCACTCTATCCTCTGTGAAATTCAGTAAACTACTCAGTCCTAGATGTGTTCAAGTCAACTGCTTAAGTCTGTGGCCAGAATTCACAGGAAAAAAATCAACAAACATAAAAATAAGCTCAAGATCTCTCATAAATAAATGCAATATAAGATAATAATAATTTCCAACCTATCAGATTAGAATATAAAGTTTAATTAAAATCAGGGTTGGAAAAGTTGTGAGGAGACAGGCACTTATGTATTTGGTGATAGCGATGGTAGTTGGCAGAGCACTCTGATTATATCAGAATATAAAATGCACCTCTCATGGCCCAGCAAGTCCATGTTTTGAGACTTACTCCAGAGATATATCTGCACAAATGTACAAAAAGATAGTGTAAAGGATGCGCATTTCAGCAATGTTAAGGATTAATAAAAAGCTGAGATAATCAGAATGTTTATCTGTAGGGGGCTATTTATTAATGGGATCAATTTTAGGAGATCCATTCAAAGGACATATTTAAAAGAATGATATGTTAATATGTTCAGATTTTAAAAGACTTTGAAAGTATGTTTTTAAAATATACTAACAGGTAGGGGCACCTGGGTGGCAGTCAAGCTAAGCATCTACCTTCAGCTCAGGTCATAATCCCAGGGTCTGAGGATTGAGTCCCTCATCAGGCTCCCTGCTCAGCAGGGAGTCGGCTCTCCCTCTCTCTCTGCCCCTCCCTCCCCTCCACTTATGCTTTCTCTCTCTCTCTCTTTCTCATAAATAAATAAATAAATAAATAAGATTTTTAAAATAAAATATGCTAACAGGTAGAAAAATTGCAGAACAAAATATTGTGTGAATCTAGTTATGTAAAAAGATATATATTTGTTTTTAAATGTGTGTTAACAAGAAACTATTAGTCTTAGTGATTACTAAATTTAGTGATTTAGTGATTGCTAATTTAATGTTACTTCTGAGGGGTGGAACTATGGTCTGAGAAAGTTTGCTTTTCACTTAGTACTCTTTCAATACTGTATGACTTTCAAACAGAGTATGTTTTACCTTTTAAAAAATAATTTCTTTTATAAATTGGGAAATATAATAAGCATACAAAAAGTACATAAAATTAAATGTGCAACTTAATGAATTGCTGAAAAATCAATCCCCGTCATATTGACTAGGTCAAGAAATAGAACATAAATGGCATCCCCGAAGTCCCCTGCCTTTCCCGTCCTGAGCATAGGCTTTCCCTTGGTTTTAAATGGTATCTTGATTATGTATTCATGTCTTTGCTTTTCTTTTTAGCTTTATCTAACTGTGCACCCATAAATTACATGGCTTAATTTTACCCATTTTTAACTTAATAGTAAATGGAATAAATCAGTATATACTCTATTGTGTTTGGCTGCTTTTGTTCACCATTATGTCTTTAAGGTGTACTGTACTGTTGTATGTCTATCTACGGTTGGTTCATTTTCATGGCTGTATAGAATTATATCAATTAAATACGTCACATTCATCCGTTCTACTTTTGAGGAACAGTTGGGTTGTATTTAGTGTTGGATAACACCAACAATGCTGTTTGTAAACACTCTTGTTCACGTGTTCTTCCTGCACAAAAGCATGCCTTTCTGGGGTGTATGCACAGAATAGAATTGCTGGATCATGGGATATTCATGATCTTTACTTGATTTTGCCAAACTGTCTTCCAAGGTGAGTTTGTAATAATGAATACTCCCACATGCGGTGTCTGAAAATTCCTGTGTTTGCCCATACTTGGTCCTATCAGGCTTGAAACATTTTGGCCAATCTAAGTGGCTATGTAGAAATATCTCATTGAGGTTTTAATTCACATTGCCCTGATTACTAGAGAAAGAGTGTTATTACTTTTATAATTTAAAATAATAAAGAAATATTAGATTGAGACCAGAACATAGAATATCATAGAGAGATTCTTACATATTTCTCCCCATGTATCTGAAATGAGGTCTTGTTGGGGTTACCACCATATTGGTTCGTGCATGGATCCTGGAGGGACAACTTTCAAATGAGGCCACAGCTACGTGTTCTCTGTCTGTGCACCCTTTTAGGTCTTGGCTAGGGACTGAAGCCTTAGGGAGGTGCACAGGTGAAGGGGCAAGGCTTTGATAGAGAAATCTTTGACTGTCGGTAGAAAAGAGATAGTGGAGGTTCTTGCGCGGTCTCCAGGTCACAGTAGCTGCATCCCTTGAGAACTTGGTAGTAGAGGAAGAGAATCTAAAGAGTTGCCTGTGGGGAGGGAAGCAGGGAGAGGTGTTTGCTTCAGAGGGGCAATCCTTAGGGGGAAAAATAGATCTGGGCGAAACAAACAAAACAAAACAAACTTCCTATGGTGGTTGATTTACTTCTGAGAAACTTGAGCTTCCCTAGAAATTAAAAAGTAATGCTCCAGTGTAATAGGTTAGAATAAACCAATCAAGAATAGGGTCTGGGGAAGGTAGATGAGTGGCTGAAGGCTAATTTAAGGAAAACAGAGAAAAAAACCCCAAAACTTGTTATCTAGAAAGATAGTAGCAGGTTTCTTTTAGAGCAAGTCCCATTCTGTATTCTTCCTTGTCTTTCCAAATCAGAGACACTTCCTTTACCTTGTATTCATCCAGCCAAACATGCACCAATCTGAGATTGTTATATGTCACGGCTTTTACAAGCCCAGGTTGATTTGGAAAGTGCGGCTTATTGATGTGTCCCACTCGAGAGCAGGGGAGTATAAAGAGTTGGCCTCCACACATCCAGATCTAGACAAAACCGGAAAACATTAATGTATGTTTGCTAGTACAAGGCAACTGCAGAATTTTTTTTTTTTTACAAACATAAGAATAGCTAACATTTCTTAAGTTGTTCATTTAATCCTCACAACAACCCTATAATGAAGGTACTGTGATTATCCCCACTTTACAGATAAAGAAATTAGTACATACGTTGGTTAAGAAACTTGCCCAGTGATAGAGAATGCAGGGTTTAAACTCAGGAAGTTTGGCCTCAGAGCCAGCTCTCCAAATACCAAGTGATTCTGTCTCCCTCATATGTGACCAGTTCTTTGGGGTTTTTTTGTTTGTTTTTTAAAAGATTTTATGTATTTATTTGACAGAGAGAGCGAGTGAGAGAGAGCGTGTGCACAAGCAAAGGGAGTGGCAGGCAGAGAGGGAGAAGCAGGCTCCCAGCTGAGCAGGGAGCCTGATGCGGGGCTCGATCCCAGGACCCTGGGATCATGACCTACACCGAAGGCAGACACTTAACCAACTGAGACACCCAGGCGCCCCATATGTGACCAATTCTGATGCTGACTGTGTATGAAAAATGGCAAGATATTTTGTCTTCAAATATTCTCAAACGATATTCTGAGTGTGACTAAGTATTGCTGGATGTCAGCAGGGAACAAGAGAAATACTAATCAGGGCTAAATTCAATAATTCCTCTTTTTTGTACTTAAAACACTTTATAACACTTATTTTTAACAGCTTTTTTACTGCACAAAATATGCCCATTGAAAAATCAACAAATGTGAAAAGTACACAGAAGAAATTAAAAATCACTTCTTGTCCTGATAGTCTGTTAGTCAATATTAATCCAGGTCCGTGTTTATACACACATATGTACACAACATTGGGATAACTTGTGGGTTTTTTTCATTTAATGGTGTGTGAAGTTATTTTACAAGTTTTGTATTATTCAGATATTTTGGTAGTTTCCAATTTTTAGTATTACAAATAATAACACAATGTGCTTATAGGATAAGTCTTGTGCATACACTTACATATCTCACAGTATACTTGCCATGACTTTTTTGTTTACTCTAATTCTGTGATTCTTGCATTGTCCCCAAACTAGCAGCATCATACCACTCAGAAACTTCAAAATGCAAAAGCCTTAGGCCCACCCAGACCTACTGCACCAGGGACTGTGAGTCTGGGCCCAGAAATCTGTATTTTAATCCGCTCCTCAGGTGATTCTGATGCTCGCCACAATGAAAATCACTGTTCAGACTGGCCAAGACCATATAGCCCAGTTTTATAGACAATTTCTTATAAAATCCACCTAATCATTTAGGAAACAGTAATAGGAAACAAGGCTTTCACTGAACACAATACTCACATTGTTTGTAAGAACAATACTTAGGGTGAAGTATATCCCCCAGGTAGTCAGAAGGGATGATGTTTAAGAAAATGCATCTTCTGACATAACATGAGACCTAATGACCCATGCAACTAACCTCTAGATTTCTTTAGAAATAACCAGAAAAAGCCCCTCAGAATGTCTAGAAAAATATCTACGGAATTCCTTTTCCCTTAGAAAAACCGTTAGATCAGAATTCCAAAGCATTAGGTTTTTTATCAGATCAGCCACATGCTTATGATCAGACACATCCTCTCTGGATCTCACTTTCTTTCTTTCTTTTTTTTTTTTTTAAGATTTTATTTATTTATTTGAGAGAGAGAGAGTACACAAGTGGGGGGGGTGGGGAGAGGAGCAGAGGCAGAGGGAGAAGCAGACTCCCCGCCGAGCAGGGAGCCCGATGCGGGGCTCGATCCCAGGACTCTGAGATCATGACATGAGCCAAAGGCAGACGCTTAACCAACGAAGACACCCAGGCACCCCTGGATCTCATTTTCATCTGAAATTGAGAACTACATAGTTGTTCATTTAAGCTACTGTTTGGGGGTGCTTTGTTATATAGCAAAAGCTAACTGGTACTAGCTATCTATAATGTTTTATTCTCTTTTTTTAAAGTGAGAACTTAAGGAAATTTGGAAGATCATTAATATCTGTTTAATAATTAGACTGGAGAAAATCACTGTTTATTATATGTTTGAAATGTTTCTTGACTAGAAAAGAAATCTGGCATACAGAATAGAAAACAAAAGTAATCAAAGTGATGAAAGAGGTACAAGAGTAAAAATTTTATCAAAAAACTTTCTTGGGGCGCCTGGGTGGCTCAGTCATTAAGTGTCTGCCTTCGGCTCAGGTCATGATACCAGGGTCCTGGGATCGAGCCCCACATCGGGCTCCCTGCTCAGCGGGAAGCCTGCTTCTCCCGACACTCCCCCTGCTTGTGTTCCCTCTGTCAAATAAATAAATAAATAAATAATCTTAAAAAAAAAACTTTCTCAAAAATCATGGGGTGCCTGGGTGGCGCAGTCAGTTGAGCACGTCCGACTTTTGGTTTCAGCTCAGGTCATGATCCCAGGGTCATGGAATTGAGTCCGTGGAGTCTGCTTGGAATTCTCTCTCTCCCTCTGGCCCTCCCTCCCTGCTTCTGGAAGAAAGAAAGAAAGAAATCTTTAAAAAATATATCAAATTGAAGGAAGCTAAAGCAATTTAGCCTAATCTTCATAGGGCTCATGTGTTTGTTCTTTTACTCTTGATTCATTCTCAAGAGGGACATGATCCATCTGAACATACATTTTGCTGGGTTCACTGTCCATGGAGATGATGGTCATCTTGCTTCCTCAGATATTTTGCTGGAAGTTGTCCATCCAGCTCCTTGATTCTACTGTTATTATTATTAATAGTAGTAGTAGTAATAACACCAGTACCCCACTGAGAGTTAGGCTAACGCAGTGGATAAGAGCACAGACTCTGGGGCTGTGCAGTATGGTTCGAGTCCTCCAACGGCTATATGAACTAAGGCAAGTTACTGCAGCTATTCAACCTATTTGTGCCTCAGTTTCCTCACCTGTAAAGTGAGCATAACAGTACTCACCTCATGGGATTGTTATGAGCATTAGATAATTTGATACTTATAAAATGCTTAGAGATGGTGTTTGTAAATAAGCGTGTATCTCTGCAGTAGTCAAGCGTGGTAGGTTGCAAGAATGGCCACAGATCCTCTTCATTCCTATATGCACACTTCTGTGCGATGTAACATTGTACCTCATTCCATCAAGAGGTAAAGCTTATTTCTCCATCTCTTAAATCTGGCCTTGGCCTCATGATTTGCTTCGGCCAATGCGACCTTAACAAATGTGACACAAACAGATGCTTGCAAAGTGTTTGCTGCATGGCACTTGCCTTCTCTTGCTACTCTTGGGAACCTTGTGACCATTTCACTGGAAATGAGCCTGAGCTAGCCTGACTGATAGAAGAGACAAATGACCAGTCATCTCCACTGCCCAGCTATCACCATGTCTAGACATGCAAATGATGTCATCCTAAACTTGCCGGCACCAGCTGAGCCTCCGGATGAACACAGATGTAGAGGCAACAACAGTATAAATAGCCATCCTGTCTATGACCAGAAAAGCCACTCTAGCAACACAGTGAATTATGAGAAATAACAATTGTTTGCTCTTTTAAGCCACTGTGTTTTGGGATAGTTTGTTATACAGCAAAAGCTAACTGATACACGAGGGGACATTTTTCTCTTAACTGCAGTTTTACTCACTAAGTAAAACAGACCTCCATCCACTTGGTTGTTTATTCCAGAAACTTGGTGTGATAGATGGAAATATTGTTCCACAAATATTAGCTCACTCCCCCATCCCTCACCTTTATTTCTCTGACATCCTGACTTTGGGCTTGTCCCTCTGTTGCTTTGGCCAACAGAACAGGAGCAGGCATGATGCATGCTGAGGCTTTAACTATGCTGTGTGGTTTGGCTTGACTTTTGCATCTTTGCCCAACCAAATGAGAAGAATATGCTGAGTTGATACTAGTTACCACTCGTATACCAGTACTACAAATACTAGTAGAATAGTAATACTAGTAGAACACTAGTAAAATTTTAATACTTAGAATGATGAACAGACCTGAACAAAAGTCAAAGACTAGAGCCAAGCCCAGACCATCTAAATTCAGAGGCAGAGTCATCCTGGCCAGCCCATGAACATATGAAAGAAACAACCTAACGCTTATTGGTCTAAGTGATTCAGTGTTGAGCTGGTTTGTAACATAGCATTGTCACGGCATTAGCCGACTGATAATGGCTCGTCTGGGACACCACTTTCTCTTAACATCCATCTTACCTGCTTGGTCTCTAAGTTCCAACCACTCCACTCATAAGATATGCCTGGAATCTGTTTAGTCTTTCCTCCTCCATTACCACCACTCTAGTTCCATCCAAGGTCACCCTTTGTCCAGATCATCACAAGAAGCTCCTGCTCTCCCTGCTTATCCTCCACTTTGTTCATCTCCATCACTGTCTACTTAAAACCTACCTGCAGCATTCCACCGTGCATAAGATACAATCTAAGTCCTTACAAGGTCCTGTGGCGTCCTGCCCTTGCCCCCTCTCCGGCCTTCCTTATTCTTCTCTCCTTACATCATGGTCCAGCCTCACTGGCCCTGCTCCACTGACATATATGGGTTGGAAGGCTGCCTATTCTCTGAGTCTGCAGGGAGAAATCAGGGCATTACTAAGTATTTTCTTATTTCTGTAATCTGTATTTGTTTTTGTGAGGTGACGTAGGGGCACCTCATGTGACCAAGCCAGAGTCGGATTTTCTCAGGCTGTCCCATTGGCCTCACAGTTATGGGGCTGCCTTCCAGATTCAGGCAGTCCATCAGATTTCTTTTCTAGTGGGATCCCACTTTCTCCAGTCTCCATAAACATCTCAGCAGAAAGTCAGGAGAGGCTGCTAGCCAGCTCCCATTTAGAATGAGAACTCTGAGACAGCTGTCACATAGAAAGAAAGGAACTGACATTGGCTGAGGGCACATTAGGTGGCAGACCCTATTTTAAATGCCTGATGCGCATTGCCTCAGTGGATGCACATGATTATTCTGATCATTTAGACATGAGGCTTCTTAGACTCTGAGTAGTTCAACCACTTACAAATATTTCCCAACCACTTTTTACGTGGTCAACATACCAGGTGCTGAGGGACACAGTTGTGAGCAAGTCAGATCGTGTCCCTGCCCCAACAGGACTCACGGTCTGGTGAGTACACAGATCGATGGGGCCCAGCACAAAATAAAAATGGAGTCTCTGATTCAAAAATTATAATGAGTTTCAGGAGTATTCCACTAAGTGAGGGGTCCCTCCAAACGTGGCCCCCTGCAACCACACAGGTTATATGCCCACAGAGCCTGCCCTGAACACACAGACAAGTGACAACTAGGGTACGGCAGAACAGGTGCTGTAATGGGTAAAGTACACGCTGTGATGTGTGAGCACACAAAGGAGAAGAGACCCCAGACTTGGATGTGTGTGTGTGTGTGTGTGCGTGTGCACGCGCGCATGTGCGTGGGCATGCAGGGGGAGTGAGGATAAGGTCAAGAAAGCCTTCCTGAAGAGATTACACCAAAGCTGTAACTATGGACTGTGGTAGTGGGAAAGAGCAAAGCGGACAGAGGTGAGTGATGACTTAGACCTAGATCTAACCGTACATGGTGGGCGGAAGTGGGGCATGAAAGGGAGAGTGGAGACCAAGAAGGTCCTCTGGGGGAAAGGGGGATGGATGGTTGCAGGCAGGTGGAGGGCAGCATATCATCCATCCAAAGAGGAAAGGAACACGAGAGGAGGAATGGGTTCAAGGGGGTAGAAAGAGCTCTGTTTTTGAAATGTTGGGTTGAGGATACCCATGGGATATTCATCCTACAGGAGAGTAACCTGTAGGCAATTAGATGCACAAGCTGATGGCACAGAAGGACTTGGGAAGGAGCTAGAACTGGGTCATTGGCATGTAGTCATTGAAGTGTGGTGTGGATAAGATTACTGAGAGGGTAGAGGGAGAAGAGAAAGAGGGCCTTGGGGCAACCCACGAGAGGTGGAATTTCTGAGGACATGGAAGTAACCCGTGGCGAGCTGTGGTCAGAGAGCAGGGGGCTGCTGAGGAGCATGCTCAATCCCCCCTTATGTAGACTCTAATAATTTGGTCTACCATACCTCTATTGTGAGTGCATGGTTTGCTTTCAAATCACAGCATCCAAAGAGGTTTGGCCACCTTGGGCTGAATCTAAGCTGGCTTCAACATTAGATGTTGGTGTCACCCCGTCCCACGTGAGGCCGGTGATCCTCAGAGTATATGGCAGGGCTCTGGGTCTGGAGCAGTGCACCTTGCCCGTATCTGGGGCCACCAGGATGGAGCAGCAGGCCATGCAGGCTGTCGGGGACTGCTGGAGGCCAGCCTCCACTCCACCAGGACACCGAAGTGTGGATCTGCAGCCCAGTTAGGAAAACCATCCTGAGGCTGGGGGTGAAGCTGCAGCTCCGTGGGCACCCAGCCCATCCCCACTTTCCAGAGTGACCGTAACAGGACAACTAAAACAAATTCAGAGCTTTGGAGGCTTCCAGAGAGAAATGACTTAGGGAGAATAGAACGGAGCTGGCGAGGTCTCCAGACCTCAAGCTGAGTAGATAGTACAAAGCAGGACACAATAG
The DNA here is from genome assembly GCF_029215605.1 of Mirounga angustirostris. Classification (NCBI taxonomy): domain Eukaryota; kingdom Metazoa; phylum Chordata; class Mammalia; order Carnivora; family Phocidae; genus Mirounga; species Mirounga angustirostris. The sequence continues at coordinate 5,390,608 of NW_026991720.1, forward strand.
GTTTGGAGAATATACCCTCAGGTTCCGTGAATCGAGGCAAGTTATTCCACCACTTTGTGCCCCAGCTTCTCCACTGTAAGTAGGAGATCATGCACCTAGGTCACAGACTTATCAGGAAGATTAAATAAGTTAATATCTGTTAGATTCCAGAGCAGTGCATGTCACATACATAAGACCTTGTCAGATAAATGAAATACATCTTTATCATTTACCCCATAACTTAAAAATGCCATTTCTGCAGGGAAGCCATCTAAGACACACACCTGCCCCAGCACAAGGCTAGAGTCCCCTTTTATCTGATCTCGTAGTGCTCTGTATTTCTCCTTCATTGCATTTAGCAAAAACAAGTAACTCATCACCTCTCTCCACTTCAGTGCACGGCGCTTCAGGCCAGCAGGAGCCACATTTGCTCTGTGTGCCGCTGTATTTGGTACTAACAGAGCACTTTGCACGCAACAGGTTCTCAGTATTGCTGAGTGAGTGAACGGAAGGATGAGGGCTGTGCCTTCTCACAAATGCCCAGCGTGCGGCATAGCCCAACATAGCAGGTGCTCCTGCATAAAGGCTACACTGGACCTAATTAGAACTCTTGAGAGAGTCCTAACCTTAACAAACGTAGGCCTGGGTACTGTCACCACACAGGTGTTAGTGAGAATCATGGGAGTTGATGCAGGTGTGCCCTGAAAAATATTAGCAAGGGATGACACAGACCCAGGCCGCTCAAAACAGAGGCGCGACAACGGGTCGCGTGCCCCTGCCCTGCCCGGCGCTGTCCCTTTAGTTGCTGGTCATGGAAAGCTCATGGATCCATGAGGTTGGTGGGCTGCCTGTGGGCAGTATTCAGTTGGCTCAGGGTCAAAGTTCTTCCCCACCAGGTAAGGAAATATTGCACCATATTAACAACCACTGTGGCTTCGTGGGTACAAAACAGCTGAAGTCAGCCCTGAGCCCTGAGGAGCACATGGGCCAAGAAGGGACAGCGGACAAGAACACCAGTCTCGGGAATACGCATGCTTCTGGGATGCACAGAAGAAACTCCTGCGGACACCGAGAACAGAGCTATGGAAGAGGAACCGGGGTCGTTGTTCTAAACTCCAAGAAAATGCCTGGAAAAAACTGGTCTACATTTGTCAAATATTGCAGTGACCATGGGTCACTGAGAGAGAGTGGGGGATGGGGGAAACAGGTGATAGGGATTAAGGAGTGCACTTGTTCTGATGAGCACCAGGTGATGCATGGAATTGCTGAATCCCTATATTGCATATCTGAAACCAATATAACACTGTGTTAACTATCCTGGAATTTAAATAAAATTTTAAAAAACCACAAAAACACAAAAATCTTCACAAAATTCTGAGAATGGCATTTATATTTATTCCTATTTACCAGGTGAGGAAATAGGGAATTAGAAAAACTAATGGCTGACCCAGCAAGTTAGTGACAGAGCTAGGACCCATTCTGATGCCTAATGTCTAGTGATCTAATATCACGGGAATATTTAAAAGTCAAATCTACTTTTAGATTTGAGATGTAATTCACATTCTACAAGAAATTCACCCTTTCACAGTATACAATTCAGTGACTCTGGGTATTTTCACGAGGTTGTCCAACCAACACCTCTATCTCATTCTGGAACATTCTCACCACCCCCCAAAAGAGCCCTGGGACCCATCAGCATTCATTCTTCTTCCTCAAACCCCTGGCAACCGCTAATCTACCTTCTGTTTCTATGGATTTGTTTAGTCTGCACATTTCCTAGGAGTAGACTCATTCATATAAATATGTGGCCTTTGGTGTCTGGCTTCTTTCACTCACCATGTTTTCAAAGTTCCACCCACGTTGTAGCAGGTACCCCGGGATTGAAGAGTTGAGAGACAACCTAGACACCCCCTACCGAGTCTTCTCAATTTGCAGACGGGGAACTGAGGCCTGACATAGCCTGTAGAGTTAGTGTACCCAAGTCCCCCACTGCCTCATCCTGTTATTTCCACCATACCACAACCACCAAGACAATCAGTATAATTAAGAAGAGCTTTCACAAATAAATAAAAACATTACATTAGTTCAATATGCCATACATTAGAAATAATAAAACAGGGGTGCCTGGGTGGCTCAGTCGTTAAGTGTCTGCCTTCGGCTAAGGTCATGGTCCCGGGTCCTGGGATCGAGCCCTGCATCGGGCTCCCTGCTCGGCGGGAAGCCTGCTTCTCTCCCTCCCACTCCCCCTGCTTGTGTTCCCTCTCTCGCTTTGTCTCTCTCTGTCAAATAAATAAAAAAATCTTAAAAAAAAGAAAAGAAATAAAATATACAGTAATAAAAGCTGGTTTTTTACTAATTATTGTCACATCTTGCGAGGAGTCCCATAGATCATTTATTTCACGTGATATGGGAACGGTACCAGATGCACAGGCAGGAAAACCGAGCCAAAGTTTGAAGTCAGCGTTCGCTCTCTTGGTACAAAGGTAACTATTTAAAAAGCCAAGTATGAATTACCCTTAGTGAAAGTTCCAAATTTTCTGTTCCCCAGAGTTCCATGTCCTTGTCATACTGTCCAATCTCATTAAAATAATGCCTATTTATAGCAAAAATTCCTCCAGCCATTGCAGGTGACCTAAAAAGGACACATAAATATTAAATTACAGATTCGGTCATTCTGGATTTTTTGCCAAAATTATATTGAATATTAGCAATAACATAAAAACTAGAAACTAGCAATACTGATACCAAAATTGTTTATATTTAGATATGTAAAATTAGCAAATTGAAACCATAACTACCTAACAGTACACAGTAACTTTTCTTTTTTAAGATTTATTTATTTATTTTAGAGAGAGAGAGAGAGCACGCGGGGGTGGGGAGGGGCAAAAGGAGGGGGAGGGAGAAACTCAAGCAGACTCCTCATGGAATGAAGAGCCCACATTTAACCAACTACACCACCCAGGCGCCCCCTCAGTAACTTTCACTTAGCTCTCACCGAATTGTATAATGGTATCTTCTAAATGTTGTCTTTTCCTTGAAAGGGAACATTATCTTTAGAATGTGAGTTACCCCTGTGGACAAATATTGACTTGGGTATTAGAGTTTACAAATCTCCCTTTCTAAACACATTAAGTGAATTATAATATTTACTTTTGGGAAAAACATAATGTTACAAAGCATCTTTTTTTTTTTTGTCCACCAATAGCAGGGCCCGATAACACTAAAGTAAGTAGTTCGCAAATGATCACATGTTCATCTACTCTTTCATTTTTTTAAAAGTATGTATTAAACACCTACGATGTGTTAGAGATACATTAGTGAGTCAACAGGCCAAGGTCCCAGCTCTTGTCGGGGCAAAAGGGTGGAAACAGGGATACCAGTCGCAGCAGTGGTCCCGGAGGAAGAGGATAGGATGGTGGATAAGGGTCCAGCAATGAGGGCAAATGAGATGCAGTCCAACTCCTGATGTAGTTTGAAGCTGGAACCAGCAGATTTGCTTATGAGTGGGATGTGGGTATAGGAGGGAAGAGAAGGGTGAAGGCTGACCCCAACATTTTGGCCTGGGTACCTGGAAGGTGGAGTTGCCATGCACTGAGGTGGGGATGCTGGGGGGTAATCAACTGTTTATGTTATCAGTAAGGCTTTCAGTCAACAGTGGGCTCTTAGCAGTTAAGTTTTTGGGGAGTCAAAAGCTACATTCAGAGTTTTGACTGCACAGGGTGGTCAGCGTGCCTACCTCCCATGTTGTTCAAGGTGAACTGTAGGTTATAACACAGATCACATGTATAATATATAGTCTATAAGTAATTGGTATCATGCTAAGTTCTTTTATGGCTTGATTTTTTAATTAGCATATTGTGAGAATTTGCCTTTTATAGTAATTAGCTTTCAAAAAACTTTATACAATATTCTACAAAATATGAATATAGTTTTTAACCATTTCACTATTGAACATAAATGTTCATTTATGTTGTTTTTATTTTTAACCAATATAAATGCCACTGCAATAGATGTCTTTGTACTTACTTCTCATTAACTCCTCAGGGAAATATTTCAAGAAGTGGAATTACTGCATTAAAGAATAACATTTATAAGATTGTCAAATTGTTTTCAAAAGCATGTGTGACTACATCTATACTAACAGTGTCTTGGAGTTCCAAAAATGTTACTACTCAGCAAGTATCAGGAATGGTTTCCCTATTGAAATTTTTAGAGCCTAAAGCATGTCTGATATGTGACATATGGAAATATTATAAAATTATGTCAATTTTTTTTGTAAATGGAATACTGCAACTACTTCTTACTAAAAGTAACTTTATTTTAAATTAAATAAGTTCATTTTGAGATGAACTCCAAAGATTGATGCTTTATTTTTTTATTTTTGAGTAAATCAAGATTTTTACATATTAAATTTTACTTAAATGAAGTGTTATCTTTATTCTTTTTCATTCTGAAGTCTATAACAGTAACAAGAGCAACCATTTATATTGATCACTTCCCCTGTGTCAGACCTTAGGCTACGTTCTTTACAAGCACTGGCTTATTTAATGTCCTCGATAATCCAGAGAGGTATGCATTTTATTATCATCGTCATTTTATAGATGACGACAGTGAAGCTGAGAGAGATAACCGGCCCAGCAGAGGGCTGCCTTATTGCACAACTCCAGGGATGCCAATCACCTATGATCTGTATGAACAATGCCTCGTGGAGATGTGCAGTACACAACCTATACAGCTGTACACAGAGTCCTAAACAGCTAACAAATGATGCTGGAACAAAGCAAAGATCAGAGTTACACACAGTGGAAGGTGCACGAAGGGATCTAGTATCCTAAAAGCAAAGGAAAGACATTTGGTGACATGTGCAAAGTAGGGTTTTAAGAAAGTTACTATAACAACAGAGAGATTGGCATGAGGGAAAGGAGCCTGCAGGCCAGACTGTCCCTTACAGCATAGAGTCTAAGCCTGGAACAGTGTGGGCCTGGACCACAGGGACAGGCAGAGAGATGGACAGATGTCATGTCAGAGTCATCACAAAGGCTGAGTCCCCTGGAGCTGGTTAATCACTGGGTTAGAGTAGGCTGCGGAAGCCTGCAGGTGTAGTCATGCTTCACGGCTACATAGTATCCCGTTATGGTTCCAGCATAAAGTACTAAATAATTTCCCAGTTATTCTTCCTGATTCTTAGTCTTTATTTCCTCTCCCTCTGTCGCTCCCCCTGCTTGTGCTCTCTCGCTCTCTCTCTCAAATAAAATCTTAAAAAAAGAGAGAGAAGAAGAAAGAAACCATGAGGGGTAAAAACAGAAATCAGAGAACTGGAGATCCCGATGATGTCCAGGGGTAGGTGTGGGTGGAGCATAGCAGGAAAAAATTAGGAACATCTTAGGCTGTGGCCAAAGAAACAGATATCTGGTAATTTAGAAGATGAAAGGCCCAGGATATGGCTACAGGAATAATAATAGCAAACAATGATAAACACTGATATAGTACTCATCATGGACAGATATTGTTCTAAGCTTTGATATACTAAGTCATTTTCCTAACAACCCTGTGAAGTATCATTAACCTCCAGACTTCACATACAAGAAAATAAGGTGCAGAGAGGTTAAGTAATTTGCACAAGGTCACAGAGCTCTAGTTAAATTAAAATAGAGACGGAGATCAAGGACTTGCTAGGCTGCAGTGTTAGAAGATTTACTCGTGTGATTTGTAAAACAAAGAGCTTAGTAGTAGAGGAAGAGGAGGAGCCAGGCATCGGTTATCAGTAAATGTGGGGAGTGACCTGGAGGAAGTCTCTTCAGAAATTAGCCTCATAGATGCAGTTAAAAGTCACATCAAATTGTTCTCCTTTAGAAATATATTTTCCAAGACTCATAATCCAGGAAAATCGTATTCATCTCTATAAAGTTATAGAGGAAAGCACTTAGATAAATGTTTTATATATGACTTTAGCAAAGACATCTACTTTTTCTGGGCTATCCATAGTGCTAGCATTTCATTCATTGACCACATGCAATTAGCTCCTGAGAACCAAGCCCACATTCTAAAGACAGACACCTGAAACCAGAGGGACACTATCCATGGCAGTGTTCTTAACTGGGGTGAGATGCTCATTTCCAATCAAAGAAATTAAAAACCTACCAAATCCTATAATCATAGACTTTTAGAAACAGGATAAATAACAAAATATTTTTCTTCATTAAGCCCAAGAAATGCAAAGAATCATCTCTAACATCTTTTTCTCCCCAGGTCCCAATACATATTCCCATAACCTGAAGAAATCTCCTACCGGATGGGTCTAGTGGGTCCTTCTGGTCCATCCATCTCATAAGAGAAAACATTATCCCATTTAAATTCTAGATGCCAGTTGAAAGCACCCCTTATGACCGGAGAGGGCCGGTATTCTAGGGTCTCATAGTCAATGGGATCTATCAGAGGACACACCACCATTTTGGGGTCCTTGGCAATGGCGTGCAGCAAGGGCTGTAGCCACACATGATTCACCTCACAGTGGCTATCCAGGAACACCAGAACATCCCCTGGGGAGGCAAGAATAGGCTAGTGTTAGCACACATGGATAAGACAGCTGACAACCCAAATCAAAGTTCAGTGCAAGGAGTATTTGTTAAGCATTTATTATGTGTTTGGCTTTTACAGTGCTTCCAGATTCACTGGGGGTGGGTGGGGACTAGAAACATATGCTTTATTCTGTACTACATCATGTACCATGATGTGCCATAGATGTTCAGAAGAAGCTGGTGAACTGTGGGTTAGAGAGTGGTTTGGGTAAGATTCTAAAGAAGCAGGTGGAACTGAATTGGGCTTTAATTAAAAAAAATATTACTTTAGTGTGGCCTTGATTGATTGACTCAATTTAGCCAATGTTTAATGCAAGGATAACTTGTGTATTTTTTGGCGCTTGGGATACAAAAATGCATAATTATTTTTGCTCTTGAGTTCAAGCTTTAATGAGCATCTGCTTAGAGAACATGGGGAAAATTGGCATGGCCAAAATGAAGAATGCATGTTGTGAAAGTACCCTAATGGGCTCAAATTGGAAGGGACCCCAAAATTTAGGTGCAGAGTTTGGATAAAATCATAGGAAGGTATGAGAAACATTCCATGGTTGACCAGAAGACTTAATATTGTTGAAGTGGTAATACTGTCCAAATTGATCTCTAGATTCCGTATAATTCTTATCAAAATCACACCTGGTTCTTTTGCAGAAACTGACCCTAAAATTCATATGGAAAGGCAAGGAACCCACATTAGCTAAAAAGATCTTGAAAAAGAAAAAAATTGAAGGACTTCTGGATTTCAAAACTTACTACAAAGCTATAATAATAAAACAGTTAGATACTGGCACAGGGATAACAAAGAGACCAAAGGGACAGACTTGAGAGCATAGAAATAAACCAAACATCTGTGGTTAGTTGATTTTTGACAAGGGTGCCCAGCCAATTCAATGGGGGAAAGCATAGTCTCTTCAATGAATGGTCCCAACACAGCTGGGTATCCACATGAAAAAGAGGGGCACCTGGGTGGCTCAGTGGGTTAAGCGTCTGACTCTTGATTTCAGCTCAGGTCCTTATCTCAGGGTCATGAGTTCAAGCCCTGTGCTGGGCTCCACACTGGGCACGGAGCCTACTTAAGAAAAAAAAAAGAAGAAGAAGAAAAAGAATGAATTTGGATTCCCTCACGGCAAACATAAAAACTAAGTCAAATGACTCACAGACCTAAAAAGGTCAGAGGTAAAACTATAAAACTCTTAGAAGAAAACAGAGGCACCCATTTCTGACCTCAGGTTAGATGATTTCTTAGATATGACACCAAAAATACAAGTGACAAAAGAAAAAATATATAGGACTTTATCAAAATTAAAAACTTTTGTGCTTAAACTGACACCATAAAGTTGAAAAAAAATCCACGAAATGGGAGAAATTATTTGAAAATCACACATCTGATAAAGGACTTGGATCCAGAACATATAAGGAACTCTTACAACTCAATAATAAAAAAAAGACAACTTAATTTAAAAAATGGGCAAAGGAGGGACACCTGGGTGGCTCAGTCAGTTAAGCATCCTACTCTTGATCTTGGCTCAAGTCTTGATCTTGGCTCAATTCTTGATCTCAGGGTTGTGAGTTCAAGCCCCATGTTGGGCTCCATGCTAGGTGTAGAGCCTACTTAAAAAAAAATGGGCAAAGGATTTGAACAGACATTTCTCCAAAGATATACAAATGGCTGATAAGCATATGAAAAGTGCTCAACATCTTTAATCGTTAGAAAAAGCTAACCAAAATCACACTGAGATAATACTTCATATCCACTAGGATGGCTGTAATCAGAAAGGCAGACAATCACAAGTGTTGATGAGATTGTGGAGGAATTCGAACCCTTGTCCATTGCTGATAGCAACGTAAAATGTTGCGGTCTCTTCTGAAAATTATGTGGCAGTTGCTCAAAAGTTACACATACAGCTGTCATATAGCCCAACAATTCCACACCAAGGTACACAAATACCCAAGAGAAAGAAAACTTAGGTTTATACAAAGTCTTGTACATGAGTGCTCATAGCAACATTCTTCCTAAGAGTAAGAGTCATAACTCAAATGCCCATCAATGGATGAATGGATAAACAAAATGGGATATATCCACATAATGGGAATATTATTTGGCAATAAAAAGGAATGAAATACTGACCCATGCTACAACATGGACGAACCTTGAAAACATCATGGGAAATGAAAGGAACCAGTTACAAGAGACCACATATTATATAATTCCATTAAATGAAATGCCTAGAATAGGTAAAAATCTGTATGTATAGAAGGTAGATTAGTGGCTGTGGAGGGAATGGGATGAGAGGCGATGGCAAGTGACTGCTAATGTGTATGGAGTTTCTTTGGAGTAGGAAAAAATTTTTTCTAAAACTGTTATGGTGATGGTTGCATAACCCCAGGAATATACTAAAAAACACTGTATTGCATACGTTAATGGGTGAATTACATGTGAATTATATCTCAAAGAAAACCCCACTAACATCCTTAGGAAAGAAAGAGTACATCCTCTACATCTTAACCAAAGTGCAATTATTCTTATGTGCAATTCACATGGTATTTTAAATCATTAAAAGTGATAGAAACTTGATCCCTCAGCTCAGCTCACTGGTTTCTTATCTACCCATCCAAAATGGCATCTACGTGTTCATGTTTATTCTACCGAGTTCTTGAATAAGCAGGACTCTTCGGAAGAGCCACTTTATTTTGTTCCTTTCAATCCCCAGGGAGGACTGGTCCTTTCCCTGCCCTTGGTTACAAACCAGAGCAGGTCCAGAGCAGGTTACTCTTTGGTTAACTGAAGGTCTCACAGTTACTTGAAGTTGGAAACACTCTCTCCGTTCAGCAATTAGGATTTCCAGTCCCATGTTAGAACCCAAACTTCCATGACTGCCTGACTGTCCCCTCCCCCCCAACTAGGGGGATACATGAAGAGGTGCTCAACATCACTCATCATCAGGGAAACGCAAATCAAAACCACAATATTACTTCACACCTGTTAGAATGTCTATTATTAAAAGGACAAGAAATAAGAAATGTTGGCAAGGATATGGAGAAAAGAGAATCCTTGTGTACTGTTGGTGGGGATGTAAATTGGTGCAACCACTACAGAAAATAGTATGGAGTTTCCTCAAAAAATTATAAAATAGAACTACCATATAATCTAGCAATTGCACTTCTGGGTATACATCAGAAGGAAATGAAATCACTATCTTGAAGAGTTATCTGTCCTCCCATGTTCATTGCAGCATTATTTACAAAAGCCAAGACATAGAAACAACCCTAAGTGTCCATCAACAGATGAAGGGATAAAGAAGTTTGTAGTATGTACACAACGGGATATTATTATCATATCAGCTCTAAAAAGAAGGAAATCCTGCCATTTGTAACATGGATGGACCTTGAGGGCATTATGCTAAGTGAAATAAGTCAGAGAAAGACAAATACTGTATGATCTTACTGACATGTGGAATCTAAAAAGACCCTGAACTCTTAGATTAGAGAACAGATTGGTGGTTGCCAGAAGGAGAGAGTGGCTGAGATAGGTGAAGGTGGTCAACAGGTTCAGATTTCTTGTTATAAGATAAATAAGTCCGGGGATGTAATGTACAGCATGGGGACTATAGTCAACAATACTGCATTGTATTTTTGAAAATTGCTAAGAGAATAAATCTTAAAAGTTCTCACATCACAAGAAAATATGTGAGGTAATGAATGTTAACTAGGTTTGTTGTGATCACTCCACAATACATACATGTGTCACATCATTATGTCGTACACCTGACATGAATACAATGTTTTATGTCAATTGCAGCTCAATTAAAAAAACCCATCTTTTTAAAATTATCATTAGTGAGGTTGAACATTTTTCAGGTGATTAGCCATTAGTAAAGGAAATGTTTATATCCTTTGCGCATTTAGGTGTTGGAGCCCTGGGTTTTTTTTTTTTTCTTTTTTTAACGGCTTTGTAGATACATTTTACATACTGAGGATATTAATTTTTTTTCTATGGAAGTCGTACGAATTCCCCTAGTCTACTGTTACTTAGTTTTATCATTTTTTTGTTCACAATAGGTTTACTGTTTTGGGAGTCAGCTCTGTCCTTTCCCTCAGGTTTAAGCTTCGAAATTTCTTCATTATTCATTGAACAGGTGAGTATTGATCTAGGTTTTCTTTTTGTAATTTTAAAGTTCTTATAATAATTTAATGATTTAGTTTTTAAAAACTAAAATTAATGATATAGCTGGAATTTATTCAGATTACAGTATGAGATGAAGATTAAAAATTTTCCCAAATAACTAATTGTCTCCCAAATAACCGAACCACCACCACGACAGCAACAACAAAGAGGCCCTTCTTCCCATACTGACTTGTGTCTTATTTATCATATGTAGTGTATGCACCCTTAGCATTTAAAGATTTTAATATTTCTTTTTTTTTTTAAAGATTCTTTTTTTTTTAAAGATTTTATTTATTTATTTGAGAGAGAGAATGAGAGAGAGAGAGCAGGAGAGGGGGGAGGATCAGAGGGAGAAGCAGACTCCCTGCCGAGCAGGGAGCCCGATGCGGGACTCGATCCTGGGACTCCAGGATCATGACCTGAGCCGAAGGCAGTCGCTTAACCAACTGAGCCACCCAGGCACTCAGATTTTAATATTTCAACTTCCGACAATTTAATGACCTAGAAAGACCACAAGTATAGTGTCAAGTTGCAAAAGAAATTAACATTATTCTAGGTGCAATATCAAGCTTTTCCTAATTCTAATGTAAACTGTGAAGCCTATGGACACAAGCTACCCGGCACCTCCATTCCAATGAACAGTACTGTTTTTACACTCATCCTAAAGCATTTTATGGGGGTACTTTACACACCATAACGAACACAGAGTGGCATGGGATTCCTCTTGGAGGAGTCCTACACTCACAGGAAGATTCCGTGGGAATCTCAAGTTTATTGCCAGGAAATGGAGCATTTGTTCTGCATCCATTGGCCTCCGTTATAGGAAGAATAATGCTCTTTCGTGTTCACAGAGATAGCCTGTTAGAGGTAATTCATCTGAATCCCATTTAATCCCAGATTGGCATCTTCCCCGATTAAGCCAGCTTCTCCATAGGGCCTACAGTGAGTGAGGGGCATGGGGTCAAATCCACCTGATGAGGAGCCTTCCCTGCCTTTCTCCCAGAGTGTGTGTGTGGGATGTGCCAAACCCCTGACTGCTCACTTCACCTTCCCTGCAGAGAGACCTGCTTTGTCGCCTGCAATCCAGGGGCACTTTCTCTCTCTGGTCGTGGCTGGTTTTAGAAAACAACACATGCCTCATCAGCCTCACACAGGCTCCTCCTCCTTCATTTTCTTTTCTTTTCTGCCTGTCTTTAGTTTCTACATTTTTTTTACATTTAAACGTAGCTCATTACATTTAGTTTATTTTAAATAACATTAAAATATTCTCTTTTTTTTTAAATGTTTTTTTTTGTTTTTTTGTTTTAAAGATTTTATTTATTTATTTGACAGAGAGAGAATGAGAGAGAGAGAACACATGAGAGGGGATAGGGTCAGAGGACAAAGCAGACTCCCTGCCGAGCAGGGAGCCCGATGCGGAACTCGATCCCGGGACTCCAGGATCATGACCTGAGCCGAAGGCAGTCGCTTAACCAACTGAGCCACCCAGGCGCCCCAACATTAAAATATTCTTGATTTGGTCTCTGAAGCAATCATTTTTAAGATGTTAAAATGTTTTCTTTTTTCCTTGGGGGGGCAGGGGAGGGGCAGAGGGCGAGAAATATTAAGCAGGCTCCATGCCCAGCACAGAGCCCATGTCAGGGCTTGATATCACGACCCTGGGATCACGACCTGAGCTGAAGGTAGATCCTTCACCGACTGAGCCACCCAGGTGTCCCAATTTTAATATTTTCGTATTTTTTATTTCATACTTTTATTTCACAACTTTTAGTTGTAAGAAACATGTATATAAAAAAAAGAGATAAAAGATAAATGTAGAGCTCCATGATGTATCAGAAAGTAAACACAAATAGAACTACCACTTAATCAAAACTTAGAACATGGTTAGCATCCTAGGATTTTGTGTTCCCCAATTCCTACCACCTCCCATTCTACACTCTGATTTAACCAAAGGTTTATGGCAATAACTTACTGGTTGTTGTGGGGTTTTTTTGTTGTTGTTGTTTTCGTTTTTCCTCTAACTATGCATCCATAAAAATACTGTAAGCTTAGTCTTGCTGATTTTCCAACTTTATTCTTTTGCATTTAGCTTCTTTTGCTCCCTCAAAATGATATGTATTCATCCGTGAAATTGGGTATAGTGTAGGCCATTCATTGTTACTAAAGTATTCTTTTTTTTTTTTTTTTTAGATTTTTATTTATTTATTTGACAGAGACAGAGATAGCAAGAGCAGGAACACAAGCAGCGGGAGTGGGAGAGGGAGAAGCAGGCTTCCCCTCGAGGAGGGAGCCCGACGTGGGACTCGATCCCAGGACCCTGGGATCATGACCTGAGCCGAAGGCAGACGCTTAACGACTGAGCCACCCAGGCGCCCGTTACTAAAGTATTCTATCATTTGATTATCACTAGTCTGTCGTCACCTAGTACATCAGGACATCTGCATACTCCCTAACCAAGCAATTCCACTTCTAGACATACGCACTATGGAAATGCTGCGCGTATCTGCCAAGAGACAGGGACTCAAGGATTTGTATATTTGGTAAGAGCCCCAAATAGAAATAAACTAAATGTGATTCAGCAGTAGAATGGAAGAATAATTTAGCATAATCAAATAACAGAACACTTTAAGGCCTTTAATTTTAATCACATGTGCCACATAAGGTACATTAGCTGGTTCTGGGGATCAGGAAACCTCCTCGGGGGAGGGCATTGTTCTGTCTCTCACACTAGACAACAAAAGTCTCTCATTCTGTATCAATGTCAAGCAACAGTGCGCGCTCTCAGCGCCAGGCTAGATTTGAACCTTCTGCTTGTAGGACAGCAGCTGAAATCAACACCTCATCTCTGCCTTCTTGGCTGCTTGCTGACCATCCAAACCAATTCAGTGAAAGATGCTCTCTTGTGTTCTCACCCCCAAGGCTGCCCTGTACTCCCCCAAAAACCTTTTCTTCCACTGTGGGCCACCCTTTTACCCTTTCCAAAGGTCCCTCATGTAAAGTAAGTTTCTCTACACTAATTTTTTCCACAAAATTCTCTTACAGTCTTCTTGCCTTATATAAACCCTGACCCTCCCTAGAAGATGCTGCTGGCCCCCATCGACGTTCTGGATAGGAAGCTCCTCCTTCTCCCCCCAGATGGCAAAAATCCTTGGGTCCAGGGAAACACTGGCATTTCCTACTTACCCATGGCTCCCTCCAAACCATATCGACTCTGCTCCCATGCAGAAAGAAAAAAACCCCAAAAAACCCAAAAACCTTTCCTTTAGATTCATACCATCTGATGATAGCTCTCTCCTTCTCATTTGCAAAATGCCTGCCTTCTGATTCTCCCAATGGAGCGCTCTCCCCAAACCTGGTCATTTCCCTTCATTCCCAGGGGCACAACACAGAGTTCACAGCGCGCTGTCTCAGCTCCTGTGGTTTACAGGCAACTTCCATCATCCTGTGGGCAGCACCACCAACCCAGACAAATGACAGGCAGCAACAAATACCAGAAAGAAAAACCACTCAGGGTAAGAATGGTGGAGAGAGACAGAGGTTTGCTATTTCACACAGGGTGGTTGGGAAAGGCCTCTCTGATAAAGTAGCATTTGAACAGAGAACTGAGCAAAGTGATGCGGCAGGTCATGAGGACACGCGAAGAAAATTCCAGGGGCAGAACATCATGCGCCAAGGCTCTGAGATAGGAGGATGCTCAGTGTCTCTGAGGAGCAGCAAGAAGGTCAGTGCATCCGGGGTAGAGTGAGGGGAGTTGGGTAAGTGACAAAGTCTGAGCGACAGACAGCTGGGGACAGATCTGCGGGCCTCCACGGCAGACAGTCACTTCATGATGACGCAAATACTAACTCCTCTGGAAGGTAACGGTTCTACACATGCACACACACACACACGTTAATGTCACGTGAAAACCCATCTCCGTGCTCAGTGGGTAGAATTTATATAAAGTGTATCTCAGTAGAGTTGATACAAATGAAGAAAAAAAGAATAAATATACATCGACAGCACATAGTAGGTGCTAGATAAATCCTTGACTGGATGAGTGAACATGTGACTAAATCAATGAGGGCTCAAAAGCTGCTGCCCACCTCCCCTACCGCTTTGAAGCTGGGAGCATGCCTACGTCATGGGTGGGGGCGGCGGGCAAATATGGATAGATGGGTACATAGGAAGCACTGACGAAACTGCAGGGAGAGACAGATGGACAGATCTAGAATCACAGTCGAAGACTGCAACACAACTATGGATCGAGTCAAATCAGATGGATGAGAATATAGAATATTTGAAAAACAAAATTAGACATAGATGGAACCTACAACCAAGAAGATAAAATTTATTCTTTTTAAAAACACATAGAAGTTTTGGGCGCCTGGGTGGCTCAGACGGTTAAGCGTCTGCCTTCGGCTCAGGTCATGATCCTAGGGTCCTGGGATCGAGTCCCGCATCGGGCTCCCTGCTCCTTGGGAGCCTGCTTCTCCCTCTGCCTCTCTCTCTCTCTCATGAATAAATAAATAAAATCCTTAAAACAAAACAAAACAAAACAAAAACACATAGAAGTTTTGAAAAATTGACCTAGCTTTAAGACGCAAGGGAAATCTCAACAGAACAGGCCACAAATTCCAACCACAATAGGAATTAAGCTAATAATCAAGAATTTACTTATGTTTGAACACTTTAAAATTCACTCCTCAAAAAATACCTGGATTAGAGAGGAAACCAAAAAAAGATACCAGTGCCTTGACAGTTTATAGGACAATTTTATGTAATTTTCCAAACACAGATAATCTGTTTAACATAGATATTCACCCCATACAATTCATTCTGTAAGTCTAGTAAAGCAAAGTATAAGAAAAGAGTTCAAAAAAAGAAGAGTATAAGCCAATCTTACTTTTGGACACAGATGCAATGTGTGTGTGTGTGTCTGTGTGTGTGTGGAGTGGGTATTGTAAGATATTAACATCTAGTGAATCTAGGGGAAGGTTTATGTAAGTGTTCTGTGGGTTTGAACATTTCAAAGTAAAAATGAGTAAGACTTTCTCCTTAAAAAACAAAACAAAGACACCCAAAACTCTATGGTAGTATTATGTGTTGAATTGTGTCCCCCCCCCCCAAAAAAGATATATGCAAGTCCTGACCCCCAGTACCTGAGAAGGTGACTGTATTTGGAAATAGGGTTGTTGCAGATGAAATTCATTAGGATGAGGTCCTGCTCGAGTAGGTGGGCCCTTAATCCAAGGGAGATGTGGACACAGGCGGACACAGGGAGGAGGCCATGTGACCACAGAGACAGGGATGGGAGTGATGCTGCTGCCTCTCAGCTCAGACTCCCTTCAAGGGAACCTGCTGTGTGAACCGGTCTGACAGCTTCCCAGGCTTTGGGATCTGCTGCAGTATTCACACCAAGGCCCCCCAGCCTCCCAGGGACTCGCAGCCAATGACTAAGCACACTGTGTGTGTGGGGGGGGCGTGGAAAGCCAGAGCTGGACTCCTCTCCTGGGCCATCCGTGCTCTGGAGCTCCCCACTAGCCCACCTGACCTTTGGAGACCCACACAGCCCACTGGAGCTCCTTGGCTTTGGGGTTTCCCATGCACGGGCCGCTGCACCACAGCCCCCCACTGTCCCCATAAAGTTTTGCTCTCCTGGCTGCATGTACAGCTCCATCTCAGTCTGTATCTGGGGGAACTCATCCTATAACGGGGGCTGACACTATGGCCCCTGCAATAAAATACCTTCTTCCATCTGAAATAAGGAATCTACATTTTGAAGCAGAATGCGTACTTTCAGGGTCCAAAGATTCATCAGGCTAAAAGGCATTTCCACTCTTTTGTTTATACTGGTGGAGACTTGGAGGGGGCCCCATGAAGATTATTTCTGCACTGGCAGGAAGGTCTCCGGGACACAGATATTGGGTCAAGTCCCGAAGGAAAGGCTCATACCTGAAGCACGAGAGGCTCCAATCAGCCTTGATCGGATCAGTCCCTCTTTCTTTTTGTTTCTTATTAATTTAATCTTGCCCCGAAAAATTTCCAGGCGATGGTCTAGTTTCTCTTTCAAATCATCTGGGAAAAAAACAAAACAAAACCCAACACTTGACAATGTATAAACTAGAACTACAGAAAATGAAACAATTCATCACAATTTTGACTGATTCCTAAAAACCATGTTCTTCCACAAAAGTTCTAACTTTAAAAACTTCACCCTACAGGAGGAAGAGAAAGAAACATGATTCAGCATTGAGATCAACTGCACATATTCTGTGTTTCTAGTGAAATACCTCTATTTTGATAAATCGCTATTGTAATTTTAATAGAACAAACATGATTTGTGGCGCTCTGGAGAAATCCAACTTTCTCGCTCTCAGCTGTTCCTTCTGACTCAGCAACAACTCAGGCAAGGTGTCCTACCCGTGGGGGAGTCTCAGCTCTGTCCCCTGTGAGGCGGGCTATCCACCAATGCCTTGCAGGACCGTGGAGAGAGGGACAGATATGTCACGCAGCACAGGGCCTGGTACTCACTGGTCCCTCAGTATTTGGAGGGTGTTATGATGATGGTCAAGGGGGCTGGGCTCGGGCTCCTCAGGGTTCTTAGGAATCTGCATCAAGAGGTTGAGGATCCATGGAAGCAGGTTTATTATAATCTTGGCAGAAGGAGGGATCTCCTGCTTGTCTTTAAAAAGAGTGCCAGGGCCCCCCTTCCCCCAACTCAGAGGCCGAACACAGGCTGCAGGGCTGCAGGGCTGCACCTGCAGGGTGGGGGGCAGGGGGCTTGCAGCCCAGAAGTCTGCAAACACTTCTCCCACATGCAGAACGCAGAGGAACTCTGTGGGCCATAGCTCAGGGGAAATAAGGGCAGTTCTGGCAGCAGTGATCGCTGACATGACGTGGAGGGCTTGGCTTCTTCAGGAGATGGTCATGTTGTTGGCTTGTGCTCAAGAGGGCCCAGGACCATGAGAAAGATGCATGGCAGCAGGTCAACTCTGGACATGCCTCTCGCATAACTCAGTGGGCCCCCCGTCCACTGCTGCCCAGGCTGAGGGAGTCCAGCAGCAGTGCCTACTGGTATCAGCTGGGAAGGACAAGATGAAGTTCGCATCGTTCTCCTAGAGCCCGTGTGAAACCACTGTGAACTAAAGCAGGAATGTGAGTATCCTGAGCCCCATCAGAGTACAGAACACCCTGTTTCCTGTGTGTGTTTGAGCTTCTGCACGGGTCAAACAGTAGCCTCCTTGGTGGAGCAGGTGAAATCACAAACTAGGTGAACATGGATTGAGGAGGAGAAGTCACGGTATCTGGTCTGGCAGCACACCCAGATGTTGGGCATCAGTGGTGATTCCCCTGGTGCCTAGAGAACTTATGAGCGGTCACAGGGTGTGTCTCTGAACTCATGGCGTGGTTCTGAAAGGCTTGGGGAGGTGTCCCATGGCCATCCTGGAACTGTATGTCCGTAGCAGGACCCTTGTCCTTGTAGGTGAGCAGTTAGAACTCCACAGTCTAGCAGAAGATCCCCTCCACCCCGTCCCCTGCCCAGCATGCGGCCAAATCTGCTGCTCAGTGCTACTGATCCCATTAGGAATCTGACCATCTCCACACAGCCCCTCCTGTGCACAATCGTAGAAACAGCGGCTCCTGAAGAAATAATGTCATAAACAGTAGTGGCTGGCCAACATGTGAAATCCCTAAATGTAGCCGACATTAGCTTGAGCTATTTTCCACCTTCCACTTGACACACCTAAAGTCCCTTCCCCTCAGGTGAATCTCCTGGGATGTCCTGCCTGTTCATCTTCCTTCTGTCTCTCCTCATTTCCTTTCCCAGCCCGCAGTGGGTCAGATTCACAGAGGAATAGGTTAACTTTTAGGCAGGAAACCTATCCAATACTGAAAATATTGCTTCCATGGGAAATGGACCCCATAGGGACCTGCAGACTCCAAGAAGCTTTTCATTAATCTGGGTCCCCTTGGCTTGCCTCGGGTTTATAATTCGGTTGTAAAAAGGACAACTCATTTCAAATGCCAAGTGCATTTAATCAGATTTTGTGCTAGTATCACAACTCTTTAAAACCAGTGAGCAGGGAGGAACATGCACTTGACTGCAGTTAGTGTGATTAGAATTCATTCATGGGGGGCGCCTGGGTGGTGCAGTAGGTTGAGCTTTTGACTCTTGGTTTCAGCTCAGGTCTGATCTTAGTTTAGGGTCATGGGATCAGGCCCTACCTTCGTCTCCGCACTCAGTGCAGAGTCTGCTCGGGTCTCTCTCTCCCTCTCCCTTGCCTCTCCCCCCATTCTCTCTCTCAAATAAACAAATCTTTAAAAAAATTTCAAAAAAAAAAAAGAATTATTTCCTGAGGAGGACTTGGGTCATGTCACTCCCCTGCATTAAGCCTGTAATAGCACTCCATTTCTCCAGAGAAAATTCCAACACAAGCCGTGTGGCCTTTTTTTTTTTTTTTAATTTTTATTTATTTATTTATTTGACAGAGAGAGATAGCAAGAGCAGAAACACAAGCAGGCGGAGTGGGAGAGGGAGAAGCAGGCTTCCCGCATAGCAGGGAGCCCGATGCGGGGCTCGATCCCAGGACCCTGGGATCATGACCTAAGCCGAAGGCAGACGCTTAACTGACTGCGCCACCCAGGCGCCCCCCATGTGGCCTTTTTATAGCTGTGGTTTTCTGTCCACCCCCTCCCCCAATGCTATACTCATACATATACTACATAAAGTACAGGACTATTCCCACCTCACCACGTCACCTCTGGCCTCTGGGCCTTTACGGTGCTGTCGCCTCTGCCTAAAACACTTTCCTCCTCCTCTCCATCTGGACAACTCAGACCTCAGTTTAGATGTCGCTTCTTCCTGAATGTCATCCGTGATCTCTGAAGACCAGGTTGGTGCCCCTACATTCAGCCACCTCACGGAAGCGCTAACCACCCGTGAGCCCAACACCACAGGACAGGGACCGGCGTTTACATCCCCACCGGTGTACCAACAGCGCCTGCCTCGACACCCGCTGAATGTAAAATGTCTAGAAAGTGTAAAATCACGCAAGTGCCATCAGAGGTCGCATTGCCTTCAAAGCAGATGACAGGTGGATGGCGTTCTGTCTTACCAAAGTTGCTCATGTCATCTACCAAAATAATTTCTTCAAGGATGTGTTGTGGCGTGAGGTTTATGACACTAGACATGGTCCGAAACAAGGCGTTAAATTCCTCATTGTGGAAGCAAATAACCACACTGGCAGTGGGTAGGTTGGCTGGGTAATGTTTTTGAAGACACCTGCAGGCATAAATAAAAGGAAAGAAAAAATGATTTGGGGTCTCGCTGAAGCACTTTTCTTTATTTGCATTTTTTCTCTTTATTTCCTTAATTGATCATTATAATAAGGTGACACTACAGTTGAAAATACCAAAATTAAAATACAAAAGCTTCTTTAACTGCTTATGCTATTCTAATATTTTCTAAATCACTCCCTTCTTAATATCAGTAATAATTGCTCTTCCCTGGAGACTCTGTTTTGGCCATCATAAGTCTATGTTGAACATAGTATAAACATGAATTATACCTATATTTTGGTTTCTATTATAAAAGTGTATTAATACACTTATACACATTGAAAGGTTCAAATTAACTTCATTGTACTATCTTCAAAGAAAATCTTGTGCTTTAGTTTGTTGTGGCAAAGAAATGCAGTGGATATGGTGTAATTGGATTTCTTCCAAGGATTTGACAAAAATGTGTTATTATTTTTGTGCACGAGAGAAAAAAACAAGAGCTGAATTCTAATGATATTAGTAATTAGCTATTAATTATTGTTTGAATTGCTACATGAGTTGGTTGTATTTTGAAATACTTTGGTTGTAAATGACAGGCCCACTGGAGCTAGCTTAAGCATAAGAAAGGGAAGTATATTGGAAAGGGACCCAAATGTCCCACAGGACGTAGTGACAGTTGTTCCGATGGAAACTTCAAGAATGACTGGAGTTAGAGGCTTGAAAGTCACCTGGACACTTGGTCCATTTCTGTTCTTGCCTTTACATCTGGGAATAATAGTAACTGTAACAACATCAGCCTACCTCATAGGTTGGGAGGGTTCAATGAATTAAAACGTCAGATGTTCAGAACAGTGCCTGGCAGATAGATAGAATCACACCAGGCTCATTATACAATTCTTATCCTCTCTCTGCAGCCTGGCTCATTTCCACTTCTTTATTCCACAGAGTGGGAAATGTGGCCAACATCAGCATATCTTATGGTCCAGCACCCAAGGAGAAACTGGTAAGACTTGCTTTTTCTCAAAAAGTCAGAGGTGAGGATTCACTGGCCCAGCCTGGCTCAGGTGCCCATCGCTGGGCTAATGGACTGTGGCCAGCGAGTGGGGTCAAAATCGAAGTCACTATTCCCACTGCAACTTTGTGGAAAGAGAAGTGGGGCAGGAAATGCCAGTAAAGGAGGCGCTGGGTGGGGGCAAGCCTACAGGTATCCCACACAGACCCACAGCATATGCATGGGCAGGTGTCACCATGGAAGAAGAGGGACTTCCCTAGTGAACACTTTTACCCAAGACTAGATGAAGATGTGCCTACCACGTAGATGCTGCCATCGTGCTCCAGGGAGTGGGACCAGGGAGAGGGCTGAGCGGCTGGGAAGGGGGCGGGGGGGAGCACATCCTACACATGTGGCTTCACAGAGACAAGTAGGAGAACGACCCACAGGCTTAAATTCCGGGAAGATCACTGAGTTCTCAAAGAGGAAGTAGGATGAGAGAGACGGGGTGGGGGGCAATGAAAGGACAACACAAGAATGAGGGACACGATGGTCCAGGGTGAACTGGTGCTACTTAGGTCACATCTCTAGCATTATATCCAGTCCTGGGCATCTTTTTAAGAAAACTGTAGATAAACAGAGTCCCTTCGGAGGAATGAGACATTGATAGTGAAGGGGCCTGAGACTATGTCACACCAGGTCTCTTTAGGCCCCTGGGTGTATGAGTCTCTCCAAAATTAATTGATAAATGTTGCTGTGGTCTTTTCTGACCTAAACTTTTCTCACCTAAGTAAGCAGTTTTTCAGGGTAAAAGAAATTTGGACAAGGCCCAAGTTTGGTGGTCCTTGGTTAGCCGCTCTATTCTTTGCTGATCATACAGATCAACAAGAGTACAGTATAAAGCAGGACTATTGTGGGTTGAATTGTGTCTCCCCCAAATTCATACGTTGAAGTCTGAACCCCCAGTACCTCAGGATGTGGCCTTATTTGGAAATGGGATTGTTGCAGAAACGATGAGGGAGATGTCATTAAGGCGACCTAGTCCAATAGACTGGTGTCCTTGCAAAAAGGGAAAATTAGGGCACAGAGGCAGACACAGAGTGTATTGAGTAGGGAGGGAGGTTATTGGCTTACACACCTTGTGCACTAACACAGGAGAAAAAGCAATAGGACTGGGGGTATGCTGACTTGCCCCTTTTTGTGTTTTTTTTAATATATAAATGCCAGGTTTTCTGTGATTAACATTTAAAAGAAATCTGAATACTTATTAATTACAAAAGGCTAAATAATCATTTTACACTGCAGCAATTTGACAGCTTCTGTTTCAGTCAAGTGATTGAAAATAATTTCACCCGCAGTCACTTCACTGGTAATGGGACAAATGGACATCAAGTGCCTCCTGATGCAGTGCTCTGAGGATGACACACAATCACGTCTATGGTATTCCTGCCAAAAAGCATGACCCGGATTTGATCGCAAGGTAACATCAAACTCAAACTGAAGAACATTCTAGAAAATAACTGGTTAGACCTCATGAAAGATAAAGACTTAGGAATGGTTTCAGATGAAAGAAAACCAAGGGCTTGGGAACACCACAGGCAATCTGGGGTCTTGGGTTGGGTCCTTCCAGAAAAAGGACGTCAGTGGGGCAACTGTAAACATTTGAATCATGTCTGTAGATTAGCTAATGGTATTGTATCAATGTTAATTTCCTGGTTTTGTTCATTGTTCTGGTTCTGAGGGTATGGAAGAGGTTAACATTTGGGGAATCTAAGAAAAGGCTATATAGGAATTCTTTGAGGTATTTTTGCAACCATTTGTAAGTCTGAAATTATTTCAAAATTGAAAAGTTAAAAGATAAAAAATTAAATCAGAAGACCAAGCAACATAAAAAATGTACTCTTCAAATATCTGTATCAAATATTTCCATAGCTAGTGAAAACAATCATGTGAACTTTAAGGCACAGCTGAAATGGAAATCCCACTTAATGGAATAATAGGATTAATATAACAATGGCTGAAAATCTGCTTGGACTCCAATAGTAGTTGAAATTTATTTTAAACACAAGTGTACCCTGTACATAATTGAATTTCCTATTAAATAAGTTAATATTCTGAATACTCAAACTTCCAAGTTCACTTCTCTCTTTGGACTGCCTCTCTCTAAAGTTTCTGGTTTTCCTAACAATCATGTGGATGGGGGAAAGGAAGTAAAGGTAGCTGCACTATTTTAGGAGATGAGATTTAGGGAGAAGAGTTGATTTTGTGGCAAGAAATTCATAGCTTACAGACATTCAAAAATATTGGCTTTCCTTTGTGGTAGTTCACTATCCAGTTAAGAAAAAAGTTGTCCCCAGGGGTACCTGGGTGGTGTTGTCAGTTAAGCTTTTGACTCTTGATTTTGGCTCAGGTCATGATCTCAGGGTCATGAGGTGGAGGTCTGGCGTCGGGCTCCACGCTCAGCGGAGAGTGTGCTTAGGATTCTCTCTTCCTCCCCATCTGCCCCTCCCTCCCCCTCAAATAAATAAATAAATCTTTAAAAAAAAAAAGTCCTCTAAATTAAATTCATATCATGTTCTATGGCTTGAATAAATTTAAATTCTTTTCCTTTGTGTCATCACATGTAAACACGACGTCCCTCGAGTGTGCCTCATCTTAAGTGGCACTTAGCTACCTAGATGCTTTATTGATTCGTATATTTGTGGTTTGAAGTGTTCGTGTTACACACAAGTCGCAACAAGACACAGTGGGCCCCACTTTCTCCTGTTTCCTGGAGCTTGGATTTTGTCTCCGCGTTACTGGAAGATGCCTACATTCCTTAAGTGCTTCTCATTTAGTTAAGAGAGAGTGCCAACCCTCTTGAGCTGGAGCCCTCAGAACCACTGAGGCACACGCTACAACGTGAACGAATCTTGGAGACATTACGCTACGTGGAATAAGTCAGGCAAATACCGTATGATTCCATTTCTACGAGGTACCTAGAGTAGTTAATATTCACAGAGATAGAAAGTACAGGGGATCAGAGGGAGGAAAGAATGGCGAGTCCATGTTTAATGAAAAAGTTCTGGAGATGGGTGGTGATGATAGTTCTAAAACGATGTGAATGTACTCAATGCCACTGAATTGTACAGTTAAAAATGGTGAAAATGGTACATTTTACTTTATGTCCAGTTTACCACAAGTTTAAAAAAAGGCATCAACACAAATGAGAACAATGAGAAAAAGCAGATTTTGAATAAAAAAATAAGTAGCTGTCTGAAGCATTTTGTATAAGAAATATCCCTTTGGCCAAATTTAATAAAAAGATCTTATGGGCAACACAATTCTTGTAAATCCCTAGAACACATTTGGTGCAACTGGGGAAGGTGTTCTCCACACTATAAACTCTAGAATTTTGAAATAGGCTCTTGAATTATCTGACTCCAAGTCCTAAAAACAGGAAAACTTCTAATATGCCAAAATTAAAATATGGTTAGTAACTGTTTATTTAAAAAACTAATATGTATTCACTGATAGACTTGTACACTGGAAAACTATAAGACATTAGTGAAAAGAAATTAAAGAAGACACAAACAAACAGAAAGATATTCTGTGCTCATAGACTGGAAGAACTTGACATTGTTAAGATGTCCATACCCAAAGCAATCTACAGATTCAGTGCAATCCATATCAAAATTCCAATGGTATTTTTCCTAGAAATAAAACAAAGAATCCTAAAATTTGTATGAAACCACAGAAAATGCTGACGAGGCAAAGCAATTTCGAGAAAACAAGAACAAAGCTGGAGGCATCACACTCTCTGATTTCAAACTCTATTACAAAGCTATGGTAATTAAAACAGTTTGGTATTGGCATAAAAACAGACATATAGATCAATAGAACAGAACAGAGAGTCCAGAAATAAAATCATGCATATATGATTAGTTAATTATGACAAAGGAGCCAAGAATATACAATGGGGAAAGGACAGTCTCCTCAATAAGTGGTGATGGGAAAACTGGACAGCCACATGCAAAAGAATGAAACTGGATCACTATCTTACACCATACACAAAAATTAACTTGAAATAGATTAAAGACTTGAATGTAAAACCTGAAACCATAAAAATCCTAGAAAAAAACAGAGGCTGTAAGCTTCTTGACATCAGTCTTGGTGATGATTTTTTGGATCTGGTACCAAAAGCAAAGGCAAGAAAAGTATAAATAAATAAGTGGGACTCCATCAAGCTAAAAAGCCCCCACAGAGCAAAGGAAATCATCAACAAAATGAAAAGGCATCCTACTGAATGCGAGAAAATCATATATCTGACAAGGGGTTTATATCTAAAATATATAAAGAATTCATAAAACTCAATAGCAAACAAACAATTCAATTTAAAAATGGGCAGAAGATCTGAATAGATATTTTTCCAAAGAAGGCAGACAGATGGCTAACAGGTACATGAAAAGGTGCTCAACATCACTAATGATCAGGGAAATGCAAATCAAACCACAATGAGATATCCTCTCACACCTGTTAGGATGGCATTACCAAAAAGACAAGAAATAACAAGTGTTGAAGAGGATGTGAAGAAAAGCGAACCCTTGTGCACTGCTGGTGGGAATGCAAACTGGTGCAGCCACTGTGGAAAACAGCACGGAGGGTCCTCAAAAAATTAAAAATAGGGGTGCTTGGGTGGTTCAGTTGGTTAAGCATCTGCCTTCGGCTCAGGTCATGATCCCAGGGTCCTGGGATCGAGTCCCTCATTGGGCTCCCTGCTCAGTGGGGAGGCTGCTTCTCCCTCTCCCTCTGCCTGTCGCTCTGCCTATCTGTGCTATGTCTCTGTCAAGTAAATAAATAAAATCTTTAAAAAAAATTCAAAAAGGGGCTAAGATAAGATCCAACGCTTTCAATTCTGGGTATTTATTTAAGAAAATGAAAACACTAACTCAAAAAGATACATGCACCCCTATGTTCACAGCAGCATTATTTATAATAAGCAAGACATGGAAACAACCTAACTGTCCATCAGTGGATGAATGGATAAAGAAAAATGTGCTATTATATACACAACGGAATACTTTTCAGCATAAAAAAGAATGACATCTTTCCTGAGGGCATTACACTAAATGAAATAAGTCAGAGAAAGATAAATACCATATGATCTCACTTACATGTAGAATCTAAAAACAACCAACCAACCAAACCTCCAAAACCCAACCTCATAAATACAGAGGACAGACTGGTGGTTGCCAGAGGAAGGCGGTGGGCAAAACAAAGCTCTATTATAAAATAAGTAAGTCATGGGGGATATAATGTCCACAGGGTGACTATAGTTAATATTACTATACTGCTTATGTGAAAGTGGCAAAGAGAGTAGATCTTAAAAGTTCTCATCACACACACACAAATACCTTTTGTAATATGCATGGTAGCCAATGTTATCTAGACTTATTGTGGTGATCATTTGGCAATATATATAAATATCAAATCATTATGTTGTACACTGGAAACTAATATAATCTTATATGACAATTATACCTCAATAAAAAAATGAGGATTAACATACATTTTATTCCTGGTATCTGGCACATCTCTCTCACTGCCCAAGCTTTCACTGAGAATGGCATTAAATCCATATTTTAAAAATCCAGCAATATATTCTGGTTTTGAATAGTTAGAATCCTTACCTGCAAGAAAAGGTAATTACAGTTACCTAAGTACAGATTTACTCCCATCACTTTGATAAAGGAAAATAAGAACAACCATATCCTGAATTCACTCTTTTTATAATGAGCCAGTCATTTTCCTGGAACCTACGCTACCTCCAGATGATAAGGCTAAAATCGAAGCAGATTCCTTAGCAAAGTATGAAAAACAAGCTAGCCTTTGGATATTCAGTCTCTTTAGGGAAGGAAGTGCTTGGCCTCCTTGGTTCCATCATGATTCACAACTGTCGTGTGAAATAACTGTAACTGAGGGATTTAGGAAAGGTGGGAAAGGAGAGCTAAAACCCCTCTCCTGAAATTCCATTGCAGAGAATAAAACAAGATGCCAGAGGCCAACCCAAACATACCAGTCATAACAATTAATGAAGATGGAGTAAATTTCCTATTAAAAGATAAAAACTCTTAGATGTCAATGAAGAAACAAAATATAATCAGGAAAGATAAACAGCATGAACTAAATGCTTAAAAGAATGGTCTAAGAACACAGGAGTCAAAATATCATTTAAAAAAGTACAGAATTCATTGGAAGGAGCATCTGGAAAGTCATTTTATACTCACAGTAAGAATAAGTCACAATAAAGACTAAATAAGAATTAGCTTGCAGACATCAAATATTGCTGCAGTAAAATACTTACATTAAAATCATTAGAAATATCAATATATATTGCCACAAATAAACAGTAATGGAATATTTTAAGAACAACTCTAAATCAGAGAGAAAGAAAGAATTTGATTAATGTAATTCATTATATTTCCTTAGTGGATTTATATTTTGCTTTGTTTTTGAAGAATAAACTTTCTTTTCCAATGCTTATGAAGTGCTTTCCAAAACAGATATAAAAGGCTATATTATATATAAAAGGGATTCTCTTCAAGATGCAGTAACCCCATTTCCACTAGGCCCTCTTTCTTGCACCTGAGAAATCCTGGACATGACACAACAGATAAGGATAGGAGGTTCTCTGAAAGGTCGAAACGAGCAGGCAGATTCCTGAGGCAGACCTCAGGAAGGGAGGAAGGACATGGTGAGCTCCTGATTTCCCTGCTGCCTCCCATAAATCCCAGACAGAGGTCTGTAGAAGCCTCCAAGTAGAACCACCAATAGGCACACACACATAAAAACTCCAAGATAAGCCTGGTCCCTTTAGCCACACGGCCATGGCCGGACCTACTCTAGTCAAGTCAAGCAGCAGTGGGAGAACCACACCAACCCCTGTGGCTTCAGTGCAGTGGGCAGGGAGTGGGCGTTTCACCACACCCAAGGGAGCAGCAGGCAGTGATGTGGGGGGTCCTGAGCAGAACCTACCCTTTTTGTCCCCCTTCCTGGCAGAAGCAGGCAAAGCTCTGATTACCTACACGTGTGGTGTGGGCAAGCTGAGCAGGGAGCTGGTCCTCCATAAGCTGGTCTGGGGGAAGCCGGTGGAACTCTGATTCTCCCCAAGATAGTGCCATGTTAATGGCATGCTGAGCCTCCAAGCCCACATGGCAGCAACAAGGCTCATCCAGGGGGTGAAAGGTGGGACTAGTCACACTCCACATACCCTCTGCCCCTCATGTCAGCAGGGCCCAGTGGAAAGCTAAACCTCTATCCCACCTGGTGGCAACAAGAGAGAAGCAGTTTATGCAAAGCTGGGTAGTGACACTGCTTCCTGTCTCCTAACCCTGGTGTCCATGAGGCCTACTGGGGAGCCAACTCAGAGACAACAATTTCATGCAAGTCTATGCCCCATGTTACCAAAGGGGGAGCTGAACTTCCCCCCACACTCAGGGAGGCAGTGCACCTGCTCCCTGGTTGGTGGGGTGGTGTCCACAGGCCCAGCAGGAAGCCTAGAATACCCACCCACCCAACACTTGACCCTTGTGCTGCATCTCAGTAGGGGATGGCCTGCTAATAAAGAAGCTTAATTAGGACCCAGAGTTTCACAATATTCAAAACACCCAAAATACAACAGAGAATCCTTTGTCATACTAAGAACCAGAGATCTCAAACTGAATGAAAAGACAATCAAGAGGTGCCAACACCAAGAAGAACCAGAGGTCGAATGATCTGACCAGGATGTTAAAGCAGCCTTCATAAATGTGCTCAGAAACAAATGGAAAAGGGAAGATCTCAGCAAAGAAATGGAAGTTATAAAAAAAAAAAAAAAAAAAAAAAAAAAAAGGAAAGTATAGAACTAAAAACTACAATAGTCTAAATAAAAAATTCGCTGGGCAGGCTTAATAGCAGAGTGATGGCTGATCAATGGAATCCACCCAATCCGAACAACAGAGAAAACAAGAAAAAAAACAGTCTCAGGAACTTGTGTACCAACAACAAAAGAGCTGATCTTTGTATTATCAGAGCCCTGGAAAGAGAGGAGTCATAGTGGGACTGAAAAAGTACTCTCGGAAATAAGGCTGGAAACTTCCCAAATTCAATGAAAGCTGGACATCTATAGACTCAGGAGGCTGAGCAAACCCCCAAAATAGGATAAACCAAAGAAATCCATGGCAGGACACATCATAATTGAACTTCTGAAAACTGAAGACAAAGGACAACTCTTGAAAGCAGCCAGAGAGAAAAAACGCAGGACTCATAGAGGAACAATCCGAATGACTGGATTTCTCATCTGAAATCATGGAGGAGAGAAGGAAGTGACAGAACATTTTTGAATGCTGAAAGGAAAGAACTGTCAACATCAAATTCTATACCCAGCAAAAATATCCTTTGGGAATTATGAGAAAACGAAGACACTCCCAAGTGAAGAAAAACTAAGAATTTGTGACTAGCAAACCCACCCTTAAAGAGGAGCAAAAGAAAGTTCTCTAAACAAGGAAATGGTAACAGAGGAGGGTTGGAACTTCAGAAAGGAAAAAAGAACATCAAAATGGATAAAAATAGGGGTAACTATGATAGACTCATTAAGAAACTCTCATGAGAGGGGCACCTGGGTGGCTCAGTTGGTTAAGCGACTGCCTTCGGCTCAGGTCATGATCCTGGAGTCCCGGGATCGAGTCCCGCATCGGGCTCCCGGCTCGGCGGGGAGCCTGCTTCTCCCTCTGACTCTCCCCCCTCTCATGTACTCTCTCTCATTCTCGCTCTCTCAAATGAATAAATAAATCTTAAAAAAAAAAAAGAAACTCTCATGAGTTTCCTAAATCATATTTGACTTTTGAAGCCACAATTATAACACCATCTGATGTGGTGCTCAATACTGAAGACAATCATATTTTTAAATTGAGGAGGCTATGGGGCGCCTGGGTGGCTCAGTTGGTTAGGCGACTGCCTTCGGCTCAGGTCATGATCCTGGAGTCCCGGGATCGAGTCCCGCATCGGGCTCCCTGCTTGGCAGGGAGTCTGCTTCTCCCTCTGACCCTACCCCCTCTCATGTGCTCTCTCTCTCTCAAATAAATAAAATCTTTCAAAAAAAAAATTGAGGAGGCTAAGGAACTGTTTACACTTTACTTGAAGAGGCAAAACATTGATTCAAGGAGACTGTGGTAAGTTATAGATGTATCGAGTAACACCTACAGCAACCACTAATAAAACCATACAAAGCAATCTTTTAAAAAACACTTTAAATAAATCAAGATGGAATTTTGAAAATGTTCAAGTAACTCACAGAAAGATAAGAGAAACAGAAGATTGAGAAACAGAGGAAATAAACAAAAAATAAATAAAATGGCTGAGAAACTCTGACATCAATAATTGTCTTAAATGCAAATGATCTCAATATACTAGTTAAAAGCATAGATTAACAGAGTGGATTTAAAAAGTGTTCCAACAATATGCTATCTACAAGAAACTTACTTCAGTGAAACATAGGTAGATTGATAATAAAAGGACAGCAAAGGATGTATTTGCAAATATTAATCAAAAAAGCAGCTGTGGTGCCTGGATGGCTCGATCGATAGAGCATGTGACTCTTGATCTCAGGGTTGTGAGTTCAAGCCCCACTTTGGGCATGGAGCCTACTTAAAAAAAAGTAGGAGTGGCTATATTAATATTAGATAAAATAGATTTCAGAGCAGAGAAAATTAGTAGAGACAGAGACATTACCTTACGATAAAGATTCAGTGCACCAGTGAGACATAATGATTTCAAACAGAAACACGTCAAAAAACAGTCTCAAAATACATGAAGCAAAAACTAATAGAGATAAAGTAGAACCTGACAAATCCACAATTATAGTTGGGGTCTTCAACACCCTCTCCTAGCAACTGACAGAACTACTAGCCAAAGCCTCGGCAAGGACATAGAAGAACTGAACAGTACGGTAAACCAACAGGATCTAGTTAATGTGTACGTAAAGACTACTGCACCCACAATAGCAAATACACTGTTTTTCCAAGTGTGCATGGAGCAGTCACCAGAGACGGACCATATTCTGGATCATAAAGCAAACCTCAAAAAACCTAGAAGAATTGAAATCATACAGAGTATATTTTCTGACTATAATGGAATCAAATTGGATGTCAGTAGTAGACAGTAGAAAATTACTAGATTCTGAAGTTAAACAATCTACTTCCAAATAATCCAAAGAGAAAGTCTCAAAGGGAATATAAAAATATAGAGTACTGAATGAAAATGAAAATTCAACATATCAAAATATGTGCCATACAGCTGAAGCCATATTATAAGATGTCAGTTCTCCCCAAATTGATCTATAGAGCCAATGCAATTAAAAATACCAGCAGTCTCTTTTGAAGAAATTGACAAACTGTTTCTAAAACCCATCCGAACAATCTAACAACCTAGAATAACCAAAACAATTTTGGAAAGAGTGAGAATAGAATTCAGAAAGAGACCCAACAAAAACAGTCAGCTGATTTTTGAAAGGTGCCAAGATGAAAAAAGGGAGATTTTTTTCAAGAAATGATGCTGGACAAAATGGATATCCACACAGGAAAAAATGAACATTGATCCTTACCTCCCATCACAGAAATTCACTCAAAATGGACCATGGTCCTAATGTAAAATGTAAAGTAAAACCTAAAATCTAAAATTTCTAAAAGAAAACATAGAAGGGAATCTTTGTGAACTTGAGGTAGGCAAAGGTTACTTCAATAAAACATAAAAAAACAGGAACCGTACAAGAAATTGGGATGAAATGAACATCAAAATTTAAAATTTTTCTTCTTGAATGACATCATTCAAAAGAGAATAAAAAATGTACAGTATGGAGACTATGGTTAACAATACGATATTGCATATTGAAAGTTGCCAACACAGATCTCATCACAAGAAAAAAAAATTCTGTGTGTGATGGATGTTAACTAAACTCACTGTGGTGATCATTTTGCAATATAGACATGTATCAAATCATTCTGCTGTACTTCTAAAATTAATAAGGTGTTATATGTTAATTATGTCTCAATTTTAAAAAGGAATAAAAAGACAAGGCACAGACTTGTACAAAATATTTGCAATTCACATATCAAAGGACTTGAATCCAAAATACATTTGAAAAAATCTTAAAAATCAAAAGACAAACATCCCGATTTAAAAATGGACAAAGGACTTGAAGAGACACTTTACAAAAGAAGATATATGGGTGGCCATTAAGCACATGAAAAGGTGCTCAAAATCATTAGTCATCAGGGAAATGCAAATTAAGGCCACAATGGTACCATTACTTACCCATTAGAATAGCTAAAATCTAAAAAGCTGACCTTGTCAAATGTTAGTAAAGATTTGGAGCAAAGGGATTCTCATACACTGCCAGAGGGTATATTAAATGGCATAGCTATCTTGAAAACATGTTGTCATTTTCTTTAAAGTTAAGCATATACCTACAGTACATTCCATCTGTCCCAAACCTAAGAGAAATAAAATATGTCCATACAAAGACTTATAATCCATATTCACGGCAGCATTGCAATTCATTAGGAGTATCTACAAACACATTAAAAATACATAATAGTGTATTTTGCTAGAGATCATACATAAAGGAAGGGAAGAAAGATATCTATCAACTCAGATTAACTACCACCTCTGAGGGTAAAGGGAGTAGAAGGAAGGGGGTGAAGTCTTTAATGGTACCTATTAACATTTATTTCTGTGAAAAAACAACACTTTCTGAAATAAATATAGCAAACTATATTAAAAATTGTTAAATTTAGGTGATACATGCCTGTTTCACTATTTTCTGTATATATGCAAAATATTTTATAATTTAAAAACTGAATTGCTCTAAGACATTCTTTGCCTCTTCCAAATATTAAATGTATGGTATATTTCCCCCTTAAAATAAGGCTAATAGAGAAAATCAAAATACTTACCCGATTTTAAAAAGGTTTGGTATTCTGCAGTTTCATCTTCGTCAGGCCTTTCAAATCTTACACGTGATCTTGGGATTAGCTTGTCGTCATGGGTAATTTGCTGTTGGAATTTTTTTCCAAGGGACCAAATTAAAGCAGGCCCCTGGGGTTTCTTCTCCAAGTTGCTTACATGATTATGGTGAATATATATATACAATAGAGCTGTCCAGATCCCAAATGTCAAGGATCCATAGAATAAACACTGAAATATGACACCTCTCATTGTAAACCTAGCATTTTTGAAGG
The DNA here is from genome assembly GCF_029215605.1 of Mirounga angustirostris. Classification (NCBI taxonomy): domain Eukaryota; kingdom Metazoa; phylum Chordata; class Mammalia; order Carnivora; family Phocidae; genus Mirounga; species Mirounga angustirostris. The sequence goes on from NW_026991720.1 coordinate 5,423,833, forward strand.
TCCATTTTTAAATTTCCTAAGTCAGAAGAATTTAAGAGAAACTATATTAGATATCTCAATGATTTATAGATCATCTACTTGGCTTAAATTCAATTTTCAGTGTCTTAAGAACAGGATCATTTTGATATGTATTTACCCATATACTTGGATGAGATAAAGTATATCTTGTTTTTTATTAGTGAAAACTCTTAAAACTGATATTCAGAAGATCACTTAACATCAAAACACATGCTTATAAAACATACACTCATTTAAAGTAATTGCCACACACTCCTGAGCCTACAGCTAAAGGAAATATAGTGAAAGCAGGTTTACTCATCCCTTATTCATGCTCAACCCATCTTGAAGTGTTAACCTAAATCTCTACTTTTAAAAATCTGATTAGACACCAATTCAAAAATATAAAAAAACACAGTTCACATGCTGGAAGGAAAGTGGGCAATGATAACTGGTCCAGCACTGATGGGACTATGAAATGGTACCACCATTTTAGCAGTTATCTAGTTCAGGGGAATTTAAGCAAATGGTATGCTGATGCATTTCTATGCCTAGGAACATGCCCTGAAGCGACTCTCACAGGTATCATGAGATCTGTGCAAGAATGTTTACTGCACAGGGGCGCCCGGGTGGCTCACCCGGTTAAGCGTCTGCCTCCAGCTCAGGTCATGATCTCAGGGTCCTGGGATGGAGTCCTGCCTGGGGCTCCTTGCTCAGCGGGGAGCCTGCTTCTCCCTCTGCCTCTGCCCCTCCCCCTGCTCATGCTCTCTCTCTGACAAATAAACAAATAAATCTTAAAAAAAAAAAAAGAATTTACTGCAGTAATGTTTGTAGTCGAAACTACATGCAACTCAAGTTTCCCTCAATAGGAGAATTAATAAAGTGAACTATTCCCTCAACACAGGAAACAGATCAACTGGAGCTACACGTATCAATATTGTAAACACAATAACGTCGCACAAAAAACCAATCAGGGTGTGATGCATGTTTTCCATGCATATGGAAAACATGAAAAGCAGCGCAACTGTTTATGGATACACCTGTATGCAGCAAATGTTGGGGAAAACCCATGCAGGCAAATGGTCCACCAAATTTAGGATGTGATTACTCCCAGGGGGGAGGGCACTGGGAAGAGGGAAGGGCTCCTACTGTGTTCTTAACACTTATTTTTTTTTAATCTCTTAAGTAAATATGGCAAAATTATAAGGTTTGATAAAGCTTGATGATGTGTCCACCAGTGTTCATATTTTTCTCTATATTTCCCTTTTGTTGGAAATATTTCCTAATTTATCAAAAAGGAAAAGTCTTGAGAAGCTTCCTTTAGAGATGACAGATTGAAAATGTGTGTCTGTGCCTCTCCCCTTGACTCAATTGTGAATAAAAACAAATCTAAAAACTCCCCTGGGAAAAGAGTGGTAGAGGGAAGCTCAGTGCACTTGAGATTTCAACACAGGTTTGGAAGACTGGAAGCTGCTGGACATGAGGTAACAAGCAGGAAGCCGGAGGAAGCCAGGACCCCACGCACACAGGGAAGGGACTCTGAGGTGGAACCCCAGGGCAGCCAGGGCCCTGGAGGTGCAGGCAGGTCAGATGCAGAGTGGGGAGGCTTTGGGAAGACCACATGTTTATACACACAGCAGTCAGCTCTCTTCACCCCTCCCTGTGCCTTAAAATCAAGATGGGAGCGTGGCAATTTCTTCTCTGGAGACATGGGACTGAGGAGGCTCAGCCTCTACAGAGGGAAGGTCAGGGCTGAAGTCAAGGGGGTCCCTTGGATCCAGAGGGTTTGATCACCCTGCCCACTTCCCCATCTCACACACAGGCTCCTGGCAGCCAGGTCGCTACACCTGAGGTAGGAGACAGGAGAATTGTTCTATGGTGAGAAGATAGGTCCCCCACATTGAAATGGAGTGCCCAACAAAGCAGCCAGCCCCGTGTGTCACTTGAAGATAGCGCACCTGTGGCCGTGGTCAGAGATTCCCATCAGTGGGTTAGTGTCTCGTTTTTCAACTGGAAGAGAATGCTGTTATGCTCTGAGTTGTGTCCTTCCTAAAATCATATGTTGAAGTACTGGCTCCTAAAAAGACCCTATTTGGAGATAGGGTCTTTAAAGAGGTAACTGAGTTTAAATGAGGCCACAAGGGTGGGCTGTAATCCAACTGGACCGGTGTCCCTGTAAGAGGAGGAAGAGACACCTGGGGTGCATGCCCAGAGGAAAGGCCATCTGCAAGCCAAGGAGAGAAGCCTCAGAGGAAACCAGCCCTGCTGGCACCTTGATGTTGAACTTCCAGCCTCCAGAATGGAGGGAAATAAATTCTGTTGTTTAAGCGCCGCCTGTCCCCCACCCCCAGTCTGTGGCACTTTGTTATAAGAGCCCTAGCAAACTGATACAAATGCCAAGGATCGACCTAGGCATTTGAAGAAAGCCTCCAGAAAGAGGGAAAATACACATAGAACCAGGAAAGGGGAACAAATAAACGAGAGCTTTAAAAAAATCAAAACACTGGTTTTGATTGCTCACAGAGAGTCAAGAAGATACTACACCCATAAAACCAGGGAAGCAGGCTATGATATAGAAAACATTACAGAACAAAAAAGGGTTGCTGAAACCTAAAACATGATGGGGAAAACTAAAAAAAAATTATTGGAAGGTTGGAAAATAGTGTGAAAGGAATATTCTGGAAGGCATAACAAAATGACATAAGGGGAAACATAAGAAAAAATGGAGAGATGTGGTATTTCATTCTAGGAGGTATAACATCTAACTAGTAAAAAGAGTTCCAAAAGGTGATCAGAGAAAAATGGAGGACAGGAAATTATTAAATAAGTAATATGAATATTTCCCCCAGAACTAAAAGGGCTCACAAAATGCCCAATGCAATGAACGTAAAAGTATCCTAAAAGCTTCCAGGTGCAGAAGAAACGGTTGACATACAGAAGGAGTTTCAGAAGGATATCAAACTTCTCAACAAAAACACTGGGTTCTTATTTCTTTTAAAGATTTATTTATTTATTTGAGAGAGAGAGAGCGCACAAGCTGGAGGGAGAGAAAATCTCAGGCAGACTTCCTGCTGAGTGCAGAGCCCAATGCAGGGCTCAATCTCACAACCCTGAGATCACGAACTGAGCCGAAACCAAGAATCAGAGGCTTAACCGACTGAGCCACAGAGGTGCCCCAACACTGGGTTCTTAAAGACTATAGAGAAATGGCTTCACAATTCTAAGTTAAATGGTATTTCACCTAGAATTCTTTAGTCAAATTTTAATTAAGCTTGAGAGAAGAATAAAGATATTTTCAGATCTGTAAAGGACTCAGAAAGAATTACACTCCATCTATTCTTTTTTGGGAGACTACATGTGGATTGCAAATGCCAACAAAACAAAGAGTAAACAAAGAAGACATGGCCCAGGGTGGTGGATCCAACCCAGGAGAGAGGCAGAGATGGCCCCAGAGGGTGGCTGAGCTGGGGGGGCCCTGGAAGGCGGTTGTCCACATTGGAAGAGGCTATAGTGAACTCTGGCACTCCACCCCTCCCCAAAAATGAGATGGGTCAAAAGAATATCAGATTTGATAGATGATATGGGGTGGGGAAATGCAAGTAGATGACTTATCTGATGCTAAAAATTAAGGAATGATATTTGTAGAGTGATGTAACACACTGGCTATAGATTCATAAGGAAAATAAGATTCTAAAAAATGGAAGGCATGTAAGAAAAATGAAGTTGATATGTGAAATAAGCCAAGAAGTAGAAGCCTAAAAATATTATTTAAAATATGAAGGCAACTGTCCTACAAAATATATTAAAAGAGTTGAAAGTCATTGCTTTTGGGGAGTTGTACTGAGGATTAGGGTGGAAACTGGGCAGGGACCTGCTGACTCTATAAGATTTTGTTTTTATTTTAGGCTTTATTTTTTAATGTATGCCTTACTTTAACAAAAAATTAAAAATGGAGATTACACACAGTACCTATCAAAAGGCAACCATGCTTGTAAACACATGCATAGAGCAGCCCCTTCTCTCCCACCCCAACCCTTTAAATAACATGACAGCCTGGTGGCGGAAGAGGGAATCAAGGATATGAGCCTCCGAGCTCTCCAGTATCACCCTCTTTCTAGGAGCCTCTGGTGTGGGTCCTCTTCACGCTCTGATTCTTCCAAGTGTCTTCCTGCATCTGACCATTTTGTATTGTCTCCCATTTTTATCCGATTTCTCTGACTGGAGGAAAGAGTCTGGCTTCCAGTTTTGACCTTAGGCATGCACTAGGAACAAGCCTGCATACGCGCTCTTAGTCTTACTGCCTTTTTTTTTTTTTTTTTTTTTTAGAGTGAGAGAGAGCACCAGAGCGGGGTGAGGGGCAGAGGGGCAGAGGGAGAAGCAGACTCCTTGCTGAGCAGGGAGCCCGATGTGGGGCTCATCCCAGGGTCCTGGGATCATGACCTGAGCCCAAGGCAGACGCTCAACCACTGAGCCCCCGGCTCTTACTGCTCTTGTTCACAGAAGAGACCATTCCTGCCCCACAGAACCCAGTACTCTCAACAAGTGCATGGCGTCAAACCACCAGGGCAGCACCTTGCCCCCAAAGAGACCCGAACACACCTGGATACAATGTCTTATGCAGTGGTGCTGTGTGGTGCCCCTAGATCATACCTTGGGGCTGGGGCGCCCATTCCACCCTACTGCCCCGAGTACTGGCTCGCGGCCGCGTCCCTTCCCCACACCTACCTTTGGTGGGGCAAGCTGCTTTGCCCTAGGTTCCGCCTCCCCGAGAGAACTCGTGTTTAAAGACTGCCTTGTTTCAACTTGGGATGACTCTGAAGACCCATCCAGCCCAGAGCTGCCCATGGGACTGACTGAGGTCCCTCCTGCAACCTCATCACAGTCTAGCCTCTTCCTCTTGTGACAATAAAAGAAAATCTCCTTTAGAAGGGAGTCAGGAGGCCGCAGGGGGAGCTCTCCTGCCCAGCACTCCTTGTCAACTGCTGACCCAACAGGAAAACAGGCACCTTGTAGGGTTAGTATTTTATTATCCCAGCAAGAGGAAGGAAAGTTCCTCCTCCCCTGGCCCAGCCAATGAGGTTCTGTGACCATAGCCCAGCCAAGGAGGGACAGTCACCGCTCAGCCAATGAGGGACTGTGACTACAGCCCAGCCAAGGAGGGACAGTCACCGCTCAGCCAATGAGGTTCTGTGACTACAGCCCAGCCAATGAGGGACAGTCACAGCTCAGCCAATGAGGAACTGTAACTACAGCCTAGTCAGTGAGGGACAGTCACAGCTCAACCAATGAGGGACTGTAACTACAGCCTAGTCAGTGAGGGACAGTCACAGCTCAACCAATGAGGGACTGTGACTACAGCCTAGTCAGTGAGGGACAGTCACAGCTCAGCCAATGAGGGACTGTGACTACAGCCCAGCCAATGAGGGACAGTCACAGCTCAGCCAATGAGGAACTGTAACTACAGCCCAGCCAATGAGGGACAGTCACAGCTCAGCCAATGAGAGACTGACTAACTGACTACAGCCCAGCCAATGAAGGACAGTCACTGCTCAGCCAATGAGGGACTGTGATACGGCCCAAATGAACTTTTTATTACCGCCTTCTCAACATCCCCTTTATTCTGTAAAAGACCATTCTTCTGTTTGTTCTGCAGACTTGCCTAAGATTATGCTATAGCTTTCTTGTCCTGGGTTGCAAGTCTCTGCTATTCCTCAAACCCATTTTTGCTGGCAAAATAACTGGTGGTCTTATTTTTAAGGTTAACACTCTGCTTGACCCAGTTTCCTTCACTTGCAGATGTTGGCTCCCAAACCCATGCCAATAAAGTACCTGCATGCAAATCTCCGTCTCTGAGCCTGTTTCCTAAGGAACTGGAGCTACAACAGTTGGTAGTGGGGGTGGTCCTGGGAAACAGACACCAAAATGGGATTTGGGGGCTGGATCACCCCTAGCCGCCTGGCCCTTAAGACCCCATTGCTGGTGGGAAGGCGGTGCTCTGACAGCCGCTGGTGGGCTGAAGCGGTGCGCTTTGTCCAACTTCACTGGTGGGGAACTGGAATGGAATACTGGTGGAAAGGAACGTTCTGGTTGGAGCATTTGAGAGATGGGGCAGGGAGTACTAAATATAAAAACCGTGGAATCGGGGGCCTGGGTAGCTCAGTCGGTTAAGTGTCTGCATTTGGCTGGAGTCATGATCTCTGGGTCCTGGGATCCTGCCTGTGTAGGGCTCCCTACTCAGCGGGGAGTCTGCTTCTCCCTCTCCCTCTGCTCCCGTTCGTGCGCTCTCTCTCTCCCAAATAAATAAAATTAAAACACACACACACACACCAAAAAAACCTGTGGGGTTAAAATGGCTGCTGTTGGATGCATTTGACAAAGGCAATGAAAGGCTGAGGGTGATTAGTCCCCACTTGAAGGCGAACTTTCAATCTGGCCTCCTTAGCGACACATAAAGAGACACTCATCTACGTGGGAAGGGCAGAGAAAGCTGAGAACCGAGTGCAGGGCTTGGTGGTAAGGGAAGGTGGCTTCTCAGATCTGGCTCTTCTGTCCAGGGAGAGAGGGAGGCACTGAGACTCGGGATGGGGGTGTATGGGTGGAGGGCCATGGGGCCCCACCCTCTGGGCCTATAGGAATGGCCCACTCACCCCTGTTAAAGGCCAGCTCTGCTCCTTTGCTTGAGGATACTTCACAAGCAACACATGCCCTCCCTCCGGACCACCCCTCCCCCTACCCAGTCCCCTCCTGGCCACCTGATCAATAACTAGGGTCAAGTTACAGCACAGCCTGGCTGGGAAGGTGCTGGGCCCAGCTCAGGGAGGAAAGAAAGTGTCCCCAAGGAACTGCAGAACCCCCCCCCCGCCCCCCCCAGGCATCAGGACTCAATGGAATCAGGGGCCTGTGCATGGGCTTAGTCCTGAGGATCCTAGATCAAGGGAGGCGGTATAAAACTGGATTGGGTGTTTATTCATATTGGAGCATTCCAAGACATAGGCTTTTACACCCTGACAAATCCTCATTGCACAGTGAAGTCTCCTTGATTGGACAAATTACACTTTAAAAAAGAAATCTTTGGGGAGCCTGAGGGATTCAGTCAGTTAAGTGTCTGCTTTTAGCTCAGGTCATGATCCCAGGGTCCTGGGATTGAGCCCCTCATCGGGCTCCCTGCTCAGCGGGGAGCCTGCTTCTCCCTCTCCCTCTGCCTGCCACTCCCCCTGCTTGTGCTCTCTCTCAAATAAATAAATAAAATCTTTAAAAAATAAAAACGAAATCTTTGATTATGCAAAGAAAAAGTGTCAAATGTTTAAGAGGAGAAGGTAGCCTCTAACTGGGGGAAATGGATGGATTAAAATGAGTGGGAAGAGAATGAAGCTGGTTAACTTCTATTACCACCACTACTTCTGATAAATGTCACCTGCTGAGACTGTTTTAACTTCCACCAAACACCAAAAGCAATTAGAAACTAAGGAAGAAAGTAAGCGAGGGGAGGCACCCAAATTGAATGGACAACATATGCATGTGGGTTCATGATAGGGTTAGTGCTGGAGAAGGAAATAAATCCATATTCTCTAGGAGGATTCTATATTAAGAAAATTAAGGAAATTCTCTACATGTGAACACTTAGGAAAATTACCCTCATCCAATTTTTTTATTTTTACGAATGTAAGTTTTCTTATACTACAGTTTCTTAAAGCAGAGCTCCCCCTGGTTCTCTGGACTATGCGCCTCATCTCTCCCCCATCCCCTCCCCCCCAGCCCCACCCCCACTCCCACCAAATGCACAAACACACACATACAGGTACACACTGAAAAACCGAAACCCTAAACTAAATCTGGATTCAGTTATTGGGTTTGTTTTAAAGTGTCTTTTCAGAGTCAGAAAAACAGACTATGCTTTAGATGATGTCACAACTAAATTTTCTATAAATAATTAGATTTTCAAGAACTGAAGTCATTATAAATGCCCTGCCTACCTCTAGAGTGGCATAATCCAGCCTGGTAGCCATAACCTCTTTTTTAAAACTCAGATCTTCTTTTTTTTTTTTTTTTTTAAAGATTTTATTTTATTTATTTATTTGACAGAGAGAGACACAGCGAGAGAGGGAACACAAGGAGGGGGAGTGGGAGAGGGAGAAGCAGGCTTCCCGCGGAGCAGGGAGCCCAATGCGGGGCTCGATCCCAGAACCCTGAGATCATGACCTGAGCCGAAGGCAGATGCTTAACGACTGAGCCACCCAGGCGCCCCAAAACTCATATCTTCTTAATCCTAATCCCCAGAGCCAGCATTCCATTCAAGATTCAGTGATTTGATGTGCGGCTTCCACTGATTCCAGATGGAAGGAGCCCCCCCACGTTGTTCCCACTTTTCAAGACACCGAGCTCCCCCACCTACCATTAAGACATTGACTGCTCTGTAGTTGATAAACTGTCTAAGCTGAGTCACAGGTGAAATTAGGCAGGAGTCTAGGTTGAATGATCTGAAAGACGAGATATTTTTCTGAATGGCTGACTTTATAGTGCCCGGATTCTGAGCAAATAGCTGATTGTGCGGAGCTGCCCTGCCTGCGTGGTATTACACTAGATACAGCATTGGGTGTGTCACAAAGCCCTTGTGATGTCACATGGGGCATCGCCAGCAGCCAGGGGCCCCTGCCTGGAAGCTCCGAGCAGCAGGTAGAATCTGGAACTTCCAGAGTTCAAAGGGTCCTTCCAGGGAGTCTTAGAATCCTCATTCCTCAGCCAAGGAAATAGGAAAAGCCTCGTCTTGGGCAAAATCTAGGCTAGATCTCATTTTTAGCTTTTTTTTTTTTTTTTTTAAATCAACATGAAAAAAAAAAGTTTTCAGAACACCTCAAGGGACTCAAAGATGAGCCAAAGGGTTGTTTGGCTGCCTTTTAATTTTTTACTCTGTATTACTCAATATTTAGATATTAGTACATGAGTTCAGCCAAACGCTTGTGAAATGTCTTCTTAACATGTCTGAGCAGATTTGAACTTTCCCCCACTGAGGAGGCTGACTCTGTTCAGCCTGGGACCAGACATCTGCTTCAAAGTAGGTAGGAGGCAGGGGTGGGGGTGGGGAGGGTGGGGGGGTGGGGGAGGATGAGTTGGGTTCTTCCTGGAGGACCAGGAATGAGAGAACAGAGAACATGCTAGCCGTCCAGTATTTTTCTGTAGTTATAAGGGACATAGAAGTCATGGTGCTACCCAGGGGTTGCTTAAGGGAGACAGAATAATCATGTGAGAAATTAGGGGGAGATACAAGATAAGAAGTGTATTGAGTTGCTACAGGCTGGTGTCTCGAAGAACCAAGAGTCAGGGGGCACAGTTATCAGAACCAATTCATAAGGGGGAAAGGATAATGCAACAAAAAACCCCACAAAAGGCATAGAACAAAGTTATGACCCTAGGCAGGTAGCTGGTAGGAGCTGAAGAGAGGAGGTTCGGAGGAGGAAGATGAAAATTGCAGAGGGGAAGGAATGTGGGGGAGAGAGTAAGGTGCATTTGTGACAATGATGGTCAATTCCATGGGAGTGACCAGAAAGCCTGGAACCTTCCCTATGGGTAAAAAGAAAGTAGGAGGCTGAAACAGTGCATGTTTTATCTCAAATTAGCAGGCAAGTTTTATCCTAGTTGATCTTAATTAAACAAGTATAAGGAGAAACACAACAGCCCTGAGTTTTACTTTCAGTTTGAGAAGGAAAAGGGAAACATATCTTACCTTTCTTATGAGAGGTTAAAACTTCAAACTGAGAGCCAGGAAAACCATCTTCTTTCTGGGCTTGTGTCTTCTGAGGGATAAAAGCAATGCTTAAAACAAAGGGTACCAAAAAACCCCACAACAGAACAAAAAACAAAGGGCAGAGAAACAGAAATAGGGAATGCAAATCAAAAGAAAACAGGCAAAAACATTTCAGTATAAAACTTGCCAATTATTGCATACCATCCCAAGCATTTTGGGAGACTGTAAGCACTTGGAGGAGAAGGTCCCAGACTAGTCAATCTCTACGCTCCATGACGCTGTACCTAACATGGGATATGTGCTGGTCGACATTCACTAAATAAATCCTCAAGTAACGGTGACTCGTAAGACAAAGGAATTGGTAAGCAATGACAAAATGTGAATATCTTTGGGGGTAAAAAGGAAACAGAAGAAGGAAAAAAGGGAATTAAAAATTAATGCAATAATCTTAGTCTCAGCCCTGCCTGGCTCCCTCCCACCAGCCCAATTGGGCTCATTCATCTAAAAACTCTCTCCTGACTGATTCTTTGCTCCAGTGACAAAGGCCTACAAACCCTCCCCACACACTGCTCTTACCTCGAAATTCCTCCACATCCTATTGGTCAAACTCACCAACCTATGTTCTTTGTCCTAAGAACCCTTCAGAAGAATCCAGTCCCCATCCACTCTGGTTCCCAGCCATTCAAAGCATCAACTGCAACCATCCTTTGGATCTCTGTCCATCTCAGGGTCCAAATAGCATTTCCCTCAATAACCATGTAGTAAGCTTTTCCCATGGAAGTGTGCAGTTATCTTAGGCAACCCACAAGAGGGGTTGTGACTTGAGAGGTTCCCTCTAGAAATTAATGGCGCGCTGTCTTAGAGTGTGGGGGATTATTGTGGGCCCAGGGCTGGGGCTGTGGAGTTGGGGAGAAGGGAGAATCTGGTAATAAATGCCAGACAGAGAACTTCCTTTGGCTAATATCCAAGGAGGTCCATCTTATTTGGTAGATCATGTGCTGGTTGCTTCTGTCACAAACCAATGTTTTGTTTATTTGATTCAAGGTTATAACACTTAGTACAAGACAAAGGAATGTGTAAGCAAGGACAAGATGTGAATACTTGGGTGTGGGGGAAGATGCTTTTTATCTTTAGGTACCTACCTCCTGGTTAAAGTAGCTAAAGGCACTGTGTCCTGAGACCTGTGGTACTCTATACCAGGGACACAAAGAAAGCATCTGTAATCCCTATCCCAGAGTGGCTCACATCTCCAGTAGGGAAGAAGACATTGTTCAAGACATTGGTTCAAATTCTATTAATAGATTTGGCCAAATGAGACCAGTTCCCCTGGATAAATAATACCAAAATTGCTTTTGGTAGATGTCTATCAATGGCCTCTTGAGTGAACAATCAGTTTCGTCTTCAATTAATTAAAAAAAACCCAAATCATAATCTTTGGTTCTGAGAGGCCAAGAATATCTGCCAAAGATGCTCTAAAGATGAGAATTACATAAATTCTAGGGCCCTAAGGTTAGTTATTCAAAATATTAATAATTTAATGAGAAATAGACTATTTGGAGACTTCTGATGTGGGTAGCTCCGTTCACATGGAAAATAAGAATCTTGTTATACAGCATTATTCAGAATAGCTGAAACATGGAAGTAACCCAAGTGTCCATCAGTGGATGAATGAGTAGGCAAAAGGTGCTATCCACATATGATGGAATCTTATTCAGCCTTAAAAAGGAATAACGTGGGGCACCTGGGTGGCTCAGTCATTAAGTGTCTGCCTTCGGCTCAGGTCATGATCCCAGGGTCCTGGGATCGAGCCCTGCATCGGGCTCCCTGCTCGGCAGGAAGCCTGCTTCTCCCTCTCCCACTTCCCCCGCTTGTGTTCCTGTTCTCGCTGTGTGTGTCTCTCTCTCTGTCAAATAAATAAATAAAATCTTAAAAAAAAAAAAAAAAAAGGAAGGACATTCTGACACCTGCTACAATATGGATGAATTTTGAGGATATTATATTAAGTGAAATAAACCAGACATAAAAAGACAAGTACTGTATGATTTCACTTACATGTTGAGAGTAGTCAAAATCATAAAGAAAGTAGAAAGGTGGTTGCCAGGGGCTGGGGGAGGGACGGGGAGGGGTGCGGGGAGTTCTTGTTTAGTTTTACAAGATGACGAGAGTTCTGGAGATGGATGGCAGAGATGGAGATACATAATGCATTTTATACCCCTGAACTGTATACTTAAAAGTGGCTAAGATGATAAATTTTATGTCATATGTATTTCATGACACATAAAAAACTGAGGGAAAAAAGTACATGAAGTGATTTATATTCTTTGACTTATGCTAAGAAAACTACCCCCTCACCAGCTATGCTCTTGATGTGTTTTTTGAAAAGTTTTTCATTTCCATACCCACACTTTTGGCTTCCTGTCGACTTCCTGTAATGCTTGTTAACATTCACTTCTGGTTTGCTTCGACTGCTCTGTTTCGGGTGTCATTTTCTTTTTAACTAAAGCAAACATTAAAACCTCGAATATACAATGGACATATTTTTGTAAAATATATAGGCTAAAACCAAAACAAAAGCAGACAAGCACCCTAGCGTTTTTCTCCTGTAAGTAGATGTCCAAACTTCGATGAAATATCAGGCTCCGTTGATTTCTGGAATACTGAAGTCCTTCTTACTTAAAATAAAAGGGGGAAGTTTCTTTAGAAACTGTGCAAAACCAAGAGACAAAACATGATGCACAGCTCTACAAGGGGCTGAGCAGAGAGCAGCTGTATAGAATACGTTTCCCTTGTCTCCTTTTCTTTCACCTCACATTTCTGTTTTTCTCTTTGTTTCCAGTCAGCTACCCAGGCTGTCACCTCTGGTAATATGGTCCTCGCCATCTCTGCAGAATATACTGTGGTATTCATACGATCACCACACTGGATTGAAGTCAGCTCGGCCAAGCACAGGGGAAAGCAGATTTCCGTCATAAAACGATCACTGATTCCTCGTAATTGAAGGGAAAGCTAATATATAATTTAAAAAAAAACAGTTTTTCCAATATAATTTTTTCTTTTTTTTTTTAAGATTTTATTTATTTTTTTGAGACAGAGAGAATGAGAGACAGAGAGCATGAGAGGGAGGAGGGTCAGAGGGAGAAGCAGACTCCCCGCCGAGCAGGGAGCCCGATACGGGACTTGATCCCGGGACTCCCGGATCATGACCTGAGCCGAAGGCAGTCGCTTAACCAACTGAGCCACCCAGGCGCCCTCCAATATAATTTTCTAACAGGGATGTGTTTTCCCCCCGTAGGTATCTGGATGTCTTAATTTCTGTTTTTCTCCCTTCTTACCCCCGGTTCATTTTATTGCTTTTCCTTACTAATACATTCGTGTTACGTATGCTCTTGTGTATGTATGCTGACTTTCATAATTTAAAAAATTAAATGCAAATATCTTCTCCCATTCTGTGGGTTGCCTCCTTGCTTTGTTGACTGTTTCCTTTGCTGTGCAGAAGATTTTTATTTTGATGAAGTCCCAGTAGTTCATTTTTGCTTTTGTTCCACTAGCCTTTGGAGATGAATCTTGAAAGAAGTTGCTGTGGCCGATGTCAAAGAGGTTACTGCCTATATTCTCCTCTAGGATTTTGATAGATTCCTGTCTCACATTGAGGTCTTTGATCCATTTTGAGTTTATTTTGTGTATGCTGTTAGAGAATGGTCAGGTTTCATTCTTCTGTATATAGCTGTCCAATTTTCACAGCACCATTTATTGAAGAGACTACAGATAAAGGGCTGGTATCCAAGATCTATAAAGAACTTCTCAAACTCAATACCCAAAAAACAAATAATCAAGTAAAAAAATGGGCAGAAGACATGAACAGACACTTCTCCAAAGAAGACATACAAATGGCTAACAGACACATGAAAAAATGTTCATCATCATTAGCCATCAGGGAAATTCAAATCAAAACCACATTGAGGTACCACCTTACACCAGTTAGAATGGCAAAAATTGACAAGGCAAGAAACAACAAATTTTGGAGAGGTTGTGGAGAAAGGGGAACCCTCTTACACTGTTGGTGGGAATGCAAGTTGGTACAGCCACTTTGAAAAACAGTGTGGAGGTTCCTCAAAAATTTAAAAATAGAACTACCCTATGACCCAGCAATTGCACTACTGGGTATTTACCCCAAAGACACAGATGTAGTGAAAAGAAGGGCCATATGCACCCCAATGTTCATAGCAGCAATGTCCGCAATAGCCAAACTGTGGAAAGAGCCGAGATGCCCCTCAACAGATGAATGGATAAAGAAGATGTGGTCCATATATACAATGGAATGTTACTCAGCCATCAGAAAAGATGAATACCCAACTTTTACATCAACATGGATGGGACTGGAGGAGATTATGCTAAGAGAAATAAGTCAAGCAGAGAAAGTCAATTATATGGTTTCACTTATTTGTGGAACATAAGGAATAGCATGGAGGACATTAGGAGAAGGAAGGGAAAAATGAGGTGGGGGGGAATTGGAGGGAGAGACGAACCATGAGAGACTATGGACTCCGAGAAACAAACTGAGGGTTCTAGGGGGGGGGGGGGGATGGGTTAGCCCGGTGATGGGTATGAAGGAGGGCACGTACTGCATGGAGCACTAGGTGTTATATGAAAACAATGAATCATGGATCACTACATCAAAAACTAATGATGTATTGTATGGTGAATAACATAACATAATAAAATAAAAAAAAGAATTTCCATCGAATTTTATCAAACGCTAAAAAAAAAAAAAATTTAAATGGTGGATCCTTTCTTCTCTCTTTCAGCTCTCAGCAACCAGATGGACAGGCTGCTGTGGGAGGGGCATCTCCCTCCATCCCTCTCTACCCTGGGGGCGGCGGGGGGGGGGAGGGGAGGGCGGGACTCTTTACAGGTGTTTGCACACAGCTCTGGGTCAGGTTTAGTGCCGCTTTGCAGCTTGTTATCTTGTGGCCTCGGGCAGATTCCTGGACTGCTCTGGTTTCTTGTAAACAGGCCAATGCCTGCCTCAGAAGACTGTTGTCATCACTAAAGGAGAACGTTCTCGCTAAGGCGGCTAATATGACTAACACGGTGCTCAGTTAGTGGTGGGGATTGCTCCTGCCACCTGGCAGATGAGAGAGAGACAGGAAGGTAGGGGGCTGTAAATAGTGCGATCCTTTCGAGAGCTACTTGGCAATACGGAGAAAAGTTGCACATGTGCACCAAACATGATGACCCAGCAATCTGCCCTTAGGATGTACCCTAGAGAAATACACAGGAGGCGAGTTAAGAATGCTGGGTACGACCTTGCTTGTTGTGGGGAAAATTCAAAACAACCTAATAAACCAGATAAAGGAATCGGTAAATATACCGTGGTATTCATACGATCAGCAATATACGGGAGAGGGGTGCCTGGGGGCCTCAGTCGGTTCAGCGTCTGCCTTTGGCTCAGGTCAGGATCCCAGGGTCCTGGGATCGAGCCCCACATTGGGCTCCCTGCTCCGTGGGAAGCCTGCTTCTCCCTCTCCCACTCCCCCCTGCTGTGCTCTCTCTCACGCGCACACTCTCTCTCAAATAAATAAATAAAATCTTAAAAAAAAATAGACGGGAGGAAAATGAGAGAAAAGGAATAACAAGGATACACTTTACCTGTATTACACTGAAGGGGAAGAACAAATTGTAAAGAAGACACCCAGTGTGATAGCATCCCTCATGAAGTTGAGAAGGTGAAAAACAATAGTTTGTACCGTCTTGACACACATGTATGTAGGGAAATATAAAAATATGTGCGGGAGTGATGAATACCAATTCAGAGTAACTGTTACCTGACGGAGGAGGCGTGTGCAGAAAGGGAGGGTACACAGGGGCCCAACTTTTCTATTTTAGTTTAAAAAAAAAAAAAGATTTACAGTACATATGCAGCAAAATAAGATTTCATAAAGCTGGTGTGGGGGTGCATGGGTATTTTCATATTCTTTACATACTTTTTATAGATTTATCACATTTCATAATAAAAACAGTGAAAGGTCCCAATCAACTCACAGGATTCACAGAAATTGATTCCTTATCA
The DNA here is from genome assembly GCF_029215605.1 of Mirounga angustirostris. NCBI lineage: Eukaryota > Metazoa > Chordata > Mammalia > Carnivora > Phocidae > Mirounga > Mirounga angustirostris. Next base: position 5,439,642 of record NW_026991720.1, read on the forward strand.
TCTACGAGATTCTTCATCCCATCTGTTAGATATAATTGGTGTGTTTTATTCGTCGATGGCCCACAAGAGGGAGATCTAGAACAATTCAGCAACCAGATGTGTAGCTGTATAAACTTCTATGAGGACGCACAGCATCTTGGGCAGCTTTGCTGGAGCTCCTCTGGCTGAGGCAGGGCACTTTTAACACGCTCAGAAATCTACACAGCAACCACTCGTGGTAAAGAAGACACATCGCAGGATGCGGCGGTAAACCAAACAGTGTTTAAAACATGCGATTTCATGAGATGGTTGCAGAGAATGAAGCACAGGGCAGCAAGAGGAAAATAGATCAGTGGGGTGCAGAAGCAGGGGGGACACACGGTGTCCTTGGGAGCCTGTGGCCAGGCGCTCGGGGGCTGTTACCCTGGGACAGCACGGGAAACCAGAAACTCCTGCTGTTTATTCATGGAACACCGAGAAATACCGACATAGCTATTCTTGTCACTGTAGCTACAGAAGTCCAAGTGGTGATAAACACATCGTCTTATGGCTGTGATTGAAATTTTCCATTAGGAGCACCCCCTCAAAGACATAAAGTACGTATAGTGATTTGCAAGCTTTTCTATTAATATTTCTGTTACTTATTCATTTTTTTAAAAGATTTATTTATTTATTTATTTATTTTAGAGGGGGAGGGGCGGGGGGGGAGAGAGAGGGAAAGAATCTCAAGCAGACTCCCTGCTGAGCATGGAGCCCAATGTGGGGCTCAATCCCAGGACCCTGAGACCTGAGTCGAAATCAAGACTTGGATGCTTAACTGACTGAGCCACCCAGGCACCCCTCTGCTACTTATTCATTTTTTATTTTTTTAAAGATTTTATTTATTTATTTTGACAGAGAGAGACACAGCGAGAGAGGGAACACAAGCAGGGGGAGTGGGAGAGGGAGAAGCAGGCTCCCTGCTGAGCAGGGAGCCCGACGTGGGGCTTGGTCCCAGGACCTTGGGATCATGACCTGAGCCGAAGGCAGACGCTTAATGACTGAGCCACCCGGGCGCTCCTACTTATTCATTTTTAAAATCAGGTGCCAAAGGTTTTATTAAAAATTGTGGAGGATACATAAATTAGGAATAGTCATTGGTGTCTCTGTGAACTTGAAAGAAACTGCCATTACTTTTGGCCATTATTATTAATGCTTCTTCACCTCTGGGTGGGGACCTCCTAGTCTACCTCAGTAGCAATCTTATCTCCAGGAGCAAGCACCGTGCCGGATACATCACTGGCACTCAGAAAATGTTTGTTGAATTAATTCTATAGCCAAGTGTTCATTGGCAGACGAATGGAGAAGCAAAGTGCGGTCTATACACACATGGAATAGTATCCAGCCTTCGAAAGGAAGGTGCCAGAACATGGATGAAGCTTGAGGACGTGCTGCTATGTGCAATAAGCCAGTCACAAATGCTGTGTGATTGCACTCATATGAGGTACCTAGAGACAGAAAATTCTTAGAGACAGAGAGTAGAAGTGTGGCTGCCGGGGATGGGGGAGGGGAATGGGGCATTAGTGTTTCATGGGGACAGAGTTATAGTTTGGGAAGATGAAAAGGTTCGGGAGAAGGATGGTGGTGATGGTTGCACAACAGTGTGAATGTACTTAACACTACCAAACTGCACAGTTAAAAGTGGTTAAAATGGTAATTTCATGTATATTTTATAACGATTTAAAAATAAATATGGAAAGATGAATGCTATGGAGAGAAACAACTGGGGAGAGTCAAATTCTTCTGTTCAGGTAAAACATGCCGTGTTCCATCCAGGAAAGGCTCTGGATGGTTCTAAACTAGGGAAGTGGGTCATCCTGGCCCACTAGAGGATGGAGCTGAGCTGCAAAGCAGTGTGATTTGGAGCTTGTCGAGCTGTCTCCTCACTGGGCCCTTCGGGGGGGAGGTGCGGACAGGCTGAAGCTGCGCTCCCCTCTAAACTCAGGAAGCTGAGTCTGGCTCCGGGTCCAATCACGTCTGGTCCTGCCTCCCCCCAAACATGGCCCCTTCGGGGTTATCACCAAGAGACGCTGTGACCAACAGAAACCAAAGAGGAAACGTGAGAAACCGCCCAGTGATTCAAAGTGTCCCAGGTAAGTGGGGTCACAGAAGCCACCGAGCGGCCCAAGGCGCAGTGAGGGAAAAACAGTGAGGTCTTTGTGCTGAGGTCCCGGAGTGTGGCTTCCTTCCTTGCCGCCCAAACTCAGCAGGGCACAAGTTTGAAGGTGCACAGAACACTGCTCCCACCTGAGAAACAGTGGGTAAAAGGGAAGAAAAAGCAAGGGGAAAGAAAACCACCACAGGAAGAGTGCAAATCGAGCATCTCTGAATTTGCAAAAACAGAAGGTAGATTCTGCAGCCCATACGTGAGTGACTTGGATGTTGGTTCCAAGCAAGCTCTTAGATCGAGGTTCTAGGAGAGTAAACAAAGGGCCTCTTCAAAGGAAGATTTATCATGGGGAGAGATCCTGCTCCTCCAGAATTTCTCAGAAAAAGGCTCCCAACTGCCCAATTCATCAGTAAAGGGTTTTTGTTACACAATCATATAGTAACTATGATCTGAGAGCTGACTTTTGTCCCACAAGTCCGGCTAATGCCCCGTGAGATAACAGAACGTATATATATTGGTCTCTGCCTCAGGTTCCTGGCACAGAGCTCCCTAAACCCTTGTAACTTCCTAAGTGATAAGAACACCAGCAGCATCTTTTGTTATAATATTTGGTCTTTGGCCCTGGCTTCTGACACAGAACTCCTAAATTCCTTGGAATTCCCTGGGTGATGGCAGTCGTTGGAAGCTTGGAATTTTCAGCCCTGCCTCCCACTCTCCTGAGAGGGACGAGGGGCTGGAAATGGACTTAGTGATCTATCACACTTATGTGATGAAGCCTCCATAAAACCCCCAGAGTATAGGGTTCAGAGAGCTCCTGGGGTGGTGAACACATGCAGATTTGGGGAGAGCGCTCAGAAGCTAAAATGTTTCTAAAACACACCCAGACAGGGACGCCTGGGTGGCTCAGTCAGTAAGAAGTCTGCCTTCGGCTCAGGTTAGGATCCCAGTGTCCTGGGATCGAGCCCCACGTCGGGCTCCTTGCTCAGCGGGAAGCCTGCCTCTCTCTCTGCTTGTGATCTCTCTCTCTCTGACAAACAAACAAGTAAATAATTATCTTTTTAAAATAAATAAAACACACTAGACAGAGAAGAGGGACAGTGTCTGGCTGCCTTTAGAGGATGGGCTTCCTACTGGGGGTGGGGCATCTCCACCAAGACATTAGCTACCGGAAACCAGGAGTGAGCCTCAGAAAGCAGTCAGCTCCACCCCTCTCCGTGCGCCTAGCTGGCTCGCTCTCTGCAATGTAGTTCACGGTACAGGAAGAAAGCACAGACTCTCAACTGAGACAGGCTGTGCCTGTGAATTCGGGTGCCAGCACTTACTAATTACATGGCCTTGGGAAAGTTAACTACCCCCACTAAGCCTCCGTTCCCTTCCTTTGTCAAACTGGGATGATGTGACTTTTATCATGTGGCTGGGGCCCCAAGAATGAAGTAGGTCTTAGTAGAAGGTTTTCATTCATTGATTGGTGTTTAAGAACCCACAGTGTACCAGGTCAGCGATTGGCTTCACAGATGTTTCTTTTTCTCTTCGTCTAAGCCAGGGAGAAAGGGATTTGCTCAGCACTATCCTGTAGGAGGATGATAAAAGTCTTTTGCTCCGATATTGGTTCTATTGCATTGATACTGATATTTATATGTGTGTGTGTGTGTGCATAAATACATATACCAATATATATGTGTATATATACACGTATACACTTGTATATCCTATGGTATTATACTATAACCTGGTTTCCATCAAGGATTTGTATCGTTTCAGAAAAAAACAACAACGGGATAGTAAAAAATGGTGCATTCATTTAAATACCCTTATGCTCTGCTGGTGGCAATGCCAATTAGTAAAATGGTCCTGAAATGTACTTTATTATATCAGGAGTCTTTTTTTTTTTTGTAAGATTGTATTTATTTATTTGAGAGAGAGAATGAGATAGAGAGAGAGAGCATGAGACAGGGGAGGGTCAGAGGGAGAAGCAGACTCCCTGCCGAGCAGGGAGCCCGATGCGGGACTCGATCCTGGGACTCCAGGATCATGACCTGAGCCAAAGGCAGTCGCTTAACCAGCTGAGCCACCCAGGCGCCCTATATCAGGAGTCTTAAAATCTTTAAGTATTTTGGCCACTTCTAGAAATTGATCTTAAGGAAATATTGAAATTTTTTTAAAAGATTGTTTTAAAAAGAGTTTATTTTTTAATTTTTTAAAAGATTTATTTACTTGAGAGAGAGGGAGAGCAAGAGAGAGAGAGCATGAGGGGTGGGGGGTGTAGGGGTAAAGGGAAAGGGAGAAGCAGACTCCCCGTTGAGCAGGGAATCCAACCTGGAGCTCTATCCCAGGACCCCGGGATCAGGACCTGAGCCAAAGGCAGATGCTTAATCAACTGAGCCACCCAGGCGCCCGTTAAAAAGAGTTTATTAAAGCCATTATTTATAATGGCTAAATCTGGAAAATGCCCACATTTAGAACCATGAAGAGAGAAGATAAGTAAATAATAGGAAATGATATTAAGTGAAAACTCAGGACACAAACTGTGTCTACAGTATGACTGCACGTATGTAATGATATTAGCTGTACACTTGTCGGAAAAAAGACTGGAAATACATGCATCCAAATGTTACCAATCATGGTGGAATTATAGGTGAATATTATTTTCAAATTCTGCAAGTTTACTTTTATCAAAGAAAATATAAACATAAAGCTAAAACAACAGAAAACAGTTTCTGTAAGAGAGGTAAGAAACTTCCAGTGCCTTCCTGCATGTCAACCCCCCAGCCGTTTTTGGTCTACATCCTGTTTGATCTTACCGAGTAAGCATTTGACTCTGTTGACCAGCCTATCTTCTAGAAATCCTTTTCCTTTGACTTCCGCAGCACTGGGCTCTGCAAGAGAGAGTGCTGTGATCGATCAGCAAGGCCTGCTACAGGCAGGGGAAGGGAGGTGGGGACACGCATGCTACACATCTGCTGTCTTTGCTTTAGCTACTTTCCCCTTAATCTCCTATCCTCACATCACTCACCATATCTACGCTAATGAATCCAGCCCCAAATCCCAGTATCTTTCATTCCCTCACCTTCCATGCCCATCTCTTCAACTTCCTATGTTCTTGACGTCAGGCATCTTGAACTTAACAAACTGAATTGGTTTTCTTCTCCTATAAACAAAGTAAATAATGTCACTCACCTGCTTCCAACCTCGTTGCCTCCCTTGGACTGCAGGATAAAGATCTAAAGTTTTAGAATCACCCAGGAAGACCTCTGCAGCCTGCTCCGACCTCACACGCCATCCCAGCTCCTGGCCCACATGCCCCCTTGTTCTAGCCATTGCAGTGAATATCCCACAGCCGACACCCCGTTTGGGGCCTTGAACTCCAGTGGTATTTGCTCATTGGAATCTCCTTGTGAAACATCTGCTCCCCCAGCTCCCAGGTCACTAAGAAAGGACATTCCAGGAAGTGTGGGTGCCTATGACAAGCATAACAACCTTGGTCTTTGTGTCTGAGCTGCTCTTTTCTTGTGAGCTCGTGGAAAAGGAAAATAGCCCATTCCTCCACCAGCATGCATCAAAGTCTCAATGTACTTACACCTTAAAAAAAAGTGACACCTTGTGTATGAAAATGGCTTTCAACTGCAGATTATCATTGTGAAGGAAGAGTTTTAGCTTATTAATTATAAAATAATTGAATATGACTACAGCATGACTTATCCTGACCCCTGTGTGTCAGGGGACAAGTCCAGGGTCATCGATGCATAGAGATCAGCACCCCAATGTCCTCGTTGGGGTGTGCTACACACTGAATATTTGTGTCCCTCCAAAATTTATATGTTGAAACTGAGTCGGCAATATTAAATTAGATGCCTCTTGAATGTAGATTTCAGTATTTCTCTGGCACTAACTTTATCCCAATGTGATGGTATATGGACATAGAGCATTTGGGAATGATTAGGTCATGAGGGTGGACCCCTCATGAATGGGATTAGTGCCCTTCTAAAACAGACCCCAGAGAGCTCCCTCTGCCTTTCTACTGTGGGAGGACACACCAGGCAATGGGCATGCACCAGACACTGAATGGGCTGGTGCCTTGATTTTGGACTTCTAGCCTCCAGAACTATGAGAAAGAAATTTCTGTTGTTTATAAGCCACTCAGTCTATAATATTCTGTTATAGCAGCTCAAGTGGACTAAGACAGGGCAAGTTTTCACCTGTCATTATTCCTTGAGCAGCCTAAGCTGGATTAGGCACCCCAGTTCCACCCTCTCTCTTGTCCAGACCTGTAGGATATGGAAAAATTAACCAATGGAAGTAGGAATGCTGTATGAGACAAAGAGATTGGATGAAGACTGTAGACCCTCCACCCTATTTGCCCTGTACATCAAAGCAAACCGCATCTTCCCAGGTCCTCCAGAGAAGGACTGCCTGTCTCACAAGGGAAGGTCACCTTCCTAGTGGCCCAGAGCCTACAAGAAGCTCCTGTCTCTAGGACACCAAGCCAGGGTAGCCTTAGCATGGACTGATTAAAGGCAACAGAGATTTCAAAAACCAAGACACCATCATGGCAGTGGGTTCAGCCCCTGATCTGCCTTTACCCCCCTGGCTGCCAATTTATTATCTCCAGGTAGAGAGTGAATGGAGGGTAATTCTACCTGGTTGTGGTGCTGATGGCTCAGATTACTGTATCTTCAGTGATTCAGATAGCTCCTCAAGATCTATTTGTCAAAAGCATGTGTTCAAGAGGTTAGTCTCAAAGGAGCTCTCAAACCACCTGGGGCCTTGACAAAGTCAAATAAGAGTTGCTCTCATCTATTAAGCTCTTGTGTGCTAGGCATTGTGCTAAGCACTGTATTAATTAATACTTCACAATTAGTGTGGACAATTAATGTCTCAAGAATCATCCCAACGTTCAGTGGCTTAAAACAATGGCTATTCAATCAGGTGTCATAATTCTGTGGGTTGACTAGACTCAGCTGGGCATTCTGTCCCACCTGGGGGCTGGCCTGGCTGGCCCATTGGGGCTGGGGCCCCCGGCATGCACAGCTGGAAGGCCAGGCTGAGCTGGGATTCTGGGGTGGCAGGGCCTCTTTCTCTTCTCCCTGCCTCTCCATGTAGATTCTTCTCATGGGCTTGCTAGTAGGCAACCTGACCTCTTCCATGATGGCTCAGAGCTCCCCAAAGCATAAAAGAGGAGGCCACCAGGTCTTCCTCTGGCTTAGAGTTGGAACAGCACAGCACCACTCCTGCTGTTTTCTGCTCCTAAGTGGGTCCCTGAAGTGGAGTGGGAGGACCACACAGGGCATGGGAAATGGGAAGACGGTGTCCACCCAAGGAACCAAGGTACAGATGGATGTGGTCACTTGAGTTCACGCAGCTCCTGCCAAGATTCAGGATTCAAACTCAGGTCAGCCTAACTTCAAACCTACATTCCCGATTCCTGTTAGACTGGTCATGAAGGAGGGGTAGAGGAAAAACCAGTGTCAAGAAAGCAAACAGCCACCGAGCACTAAGGTTCCCAGGTGATGTTGGGTCAACTTTCAAAATAGATTTTAGTTATGCTCAGAGAAACAAGAAAGAGCCCCCCCCTCTCCCCGAGACAGACGGTGAAATTTAACAGATGAAAACACAGAGCTGCTGAACTCATTTGGTCTCTATTCTATCAGGGATCATGGTCTCCAAAGCATGGAGGGCAGAACCAACAGTGGCCAGAGAGAGGCTGCACTATGCATTAGACTTTGGGTCAGGAGACCTGAGGTTTGCCCTGCCCAGCTGCTGTAACGGGAGGGAACCACACACACCCTCTGAGCTTGTGTCCTCGTCTCTAAGAGGGGATGACAAAAACAAGCACACAGGTTGCTCAGAAGGTTAAACATGATATCATGAGGATTAATAGGTGGCACGGATCTAGCACTGCATCTTAAGTTTTATGGGAGAGATCACGGGACTTTGAACATACTAAATTCTGGAGGGCTAGAAAAGTATATGGAAGACATTGGTGAATGTCTGATGTGCTTGAAAGAATGTGGGAAACAGCAGAAGCAACAATAGTCCTGAGCTCTGAAAAGCAGAAGCTACTTCCAGAAAATAGAGGCCAGTACATTTGATTTTGACCCTGGACAAGATTCTAGAAGAAACTTTCAAAAAACATAAATCATGATACAACCCTAAAATGGAAAACTATGCAATTGTTAAAAATTAAGTTGTAAAAGCATCTTTAATGACAAGGAAGAATATTCTCAAAACAGCAAATTGTAAAAGTGATGGCAGAACAGTATGTATCTACAATTGCCTTAATTTGGTTGAAAAAGTTCTAAGCGCATCTCTGATGAACACCACCGAGGAGGTCTTCCTTTGATGCTCTAGGAGCTCCTTCTACAGGGTCCTTTGCTGGCCCCCCTCCTCATCTCCCTAACGTGACCACTTGGCTCACTCAGGGCCCAGCTTGAGCCTTCTCTCTCCTTGGGCGGCCTCATCTTTCCCATGATTTTAAACACGTCCAGATGCCAAGGACATTGTGTACATGGATACCCACGCTCTTTTCTGCTTTCCAGGCTGGCACACCCAGCTGCCTGCCCTTACGCTACATCTCCACTTGGCTGTCTTTCAGTATTCCAAAACACTGGAGATAAAATGGAATTCTAAAGAAGTTCAAGTAACCCACAAGAAGATCCAAAAAGAGAAACAGGAATGAGGAACTGGATCTCTCATCCATTGCTGGTGGGAATGCCAAATGGTAGCCACGAATTACCAGGACCAAATGGCCAGTCTGGAAAATAGTTTAACAGTTTCTGACCAAACCAAACATGCACTTACCATATGACCTTAGGCATTCATCCATGAGACATTAAAATTTATGTTCACACCAGAACTTATATGTGAAGGTTCATAGCAGCTTAATTCATAATAGCAAAATACTGGAAACAACCCAATGTTCTTTTACGGGTGAATGGTTGGATAAGCTCTGGGACATTTGCATAGTGGAATATTCCTCCGTAATAAGGATTGAACTACTGGTAGGCACAGCAAGTTTGACGGACCAGAAAGGCATTATGTTTAGTAAAAAGAAGTCAATCTCCACAAAGAATTACCAATACTATGTAATTTCATTATACAACATTCTCAAACTAAAAGTATAGACATGGAGAAGAGATCAGTGGTTTCCAGGGCGTGGCCCTAAGGAGTGAGTGCAATACAAAAAGACAGCTTAAGGGGGTTCTGTTCTGATGACAGGACAGTTCTCTATCTCGATGATGGTGGTGGACGTATGAGTCTGTTCTTGGGATAAAACTGCATAGAACTGCACATACATCCATACAGGCAGGTGCAGATTTTAACATGCTGAGAACTGATGTCTGCAGTCAGGTTACCAACCGTGCAGCAGCATCCATCTCCTGGTTTCTATATTGTCCTAGAGCCATAGAGGATCCACCATGGGAGGATGCTGGGTGTGGAGCATATGTGAGCCTTTGGGCACTATTCTTGCTACTTCCTGTGAGTCTATAATTATTTCAAAGTAAAAAGTTTAAAAAAATAAAAATATATCTCATATTTTCTAATTGTGAGAGTAATTCATGAGTGTATTACTCAGGAGTCATTTGGTTGAGTTCATTCAAGCTGATTTATGTTAAAAGGTCGGGGGGGCGGTTATTACAAGGCCTTAGGGCTGAGTGTCACAGGTGTCAAGATGCCGTGATGCCAGGACTTAGGAAGGGGCTAGAACTGGGGTTCTATTCAACCAACTATTTTCCAGGGTCAAGGGCCATTTCGTGTCCTATTTCTTTCTTTAACTCCTCTTTCTTTGTTCATAGGATATCTCTCCACCAAGATGGGGCAGGCTTTCTCCAGTCCCGACTGGACCTTCCAGGAAAGAGCATCTGGCGGGCCCAGCTGGTCTCTGGTCTCTACTCCAGACTAACCAGTTATGGGTCCACCCTTGCGATTGGATAGATGATTCTCAGAGGAAATGAGGAGTCATGATTTCACTAGATGCCCCAAAAGGTGACTATTATAGAAAACTAGCAAATCACACGAGAGAACAACACAATGGTTCACAATCCCACAAATGGGTTGGCACCACAACTTAGGTCTTTGGGAAGAGATTAAACACGGGCCCATTTATAAGGGTGTGGGCAGGATGTAGAGAAGCCCCCAAGGTGATGCAGAACCCTGGAGTTGCTAACAGCAAGGCCCCTTTCCTCCCTAGGCCTGAGGAGGTACAGGGCACTAGTTACTAGAACCTGCAGGAACCTTGGTGGGGGCAGGAGACCAGCCAGACTAAGGCCAGCGGCAGCGAAGGAGCAGGAGGAGCAGATTCCCGACTTCGCTCTCCTCCCTCCATCCAGAGCCTCCCTCTGGTCAAAGCCAACGGAAGCCAGAGGCCGCACAAGTCAGTAGCCAGGGCGCGGAGCAGGTGGAGAAAGGTGGAGAGTGGATCTTGGGGTGGCAAACAGAAGGTAGTCAGCTAACCTCTAGAAGGATTTTGGTTTATAAAACAATATCATGGGTATCAGACCTCAGATTCAGTTTTGAAGTCTGCCTTTTTCACTGGGCCTCGTGTTGTGAACATTTTTCTCAGGCCTCCAGGAACGGTATTTTAAATGGCCGATGAGCATCCTATTACCTGGCCATGGCATTGAGCCCTTATTTAGCCTTTGGGCTCTTTCCAGCACTTCACCCAGATGCCCAGAGGTTTGGTTATGGGTCTGTTGCGGAGCGGCTTGGCATCACCACTCTGTGGGTGACTGTTTGCTGTCTGTCTGCCTCTGTCCTAGGCTGTGACCTCCTTGGGTGTCTCATCTTCGAAGCGTCAGCTCCGAGCACAGAGTATTCATTCCTCAGTAAATATTTGCTGGACCGAAAAAAAAAAAAAAAAGAAAGAATGACAAGCCAGCAAAGTGAAGGCTGAGTACGGGCACCATGTCAGAATCCCTCTCATCTTTGATGACCGCCAGGGGTGCTGATGAATGCAACAGCCCGGGCCACCCCATCATGGGGAGGAGGCAGCCGGATACACAGGCGAGGGCTGGGCTTCAACTCTCGGCTCCCATACTTCCCGGGTTTTAAGAGCAAGTCAGGTAATATATCTCTGTAATATATTGGTGTCTCTCAGTTCCTGCTGCAAGACGGGAACACTAGGGTCCTTACAGGGGTCACCCCATTTCTAATCCTTGCAACCTTGTCAGTATTAACATCTCCCCTTTCTCAGGAGCCACGATTACCAGAGATCTTGTCCGCCAATTGCATAGAGGGAGGAAAAAAGAGAGGCATGCACACACAAAAAGATTGTCAATCTGAGTTCTTGATCAAGGAAAGTCTAAGATTATGATGGAAAGACACAAAAGACGAGTCACCAGAAGGAGACGGGAGTGGAGTTGTGACTGAAGATGCCCCTTTGCCAAGACAAACACATCTGTCACGTTCACCTCTAATTTCTACAAATACTTCATTGTTCAATGTTTAGTAAATCCATCTCTTGGAAAACCCTGATTCACTTGAGGAAATCTTATCCAGTGAACTGTTTTTATATTGCGAGATTAATGATCAGGTAAAACAAGTGAAAATTTGTTCCCAGGGCCTCAGAAATATTAAGCTAGGAGCAAATTCTCATTGGCTTTATTTTGAGGGGACCCCTTTTACTGGGACCCCTGTTCTGTTAACTGTTTCCCTCTGTTAACGTCTGGTTCCTTCCTTCCCAACGCCATTTCCACCTCAAACTGCATTTCGGGCTTTCACGTTAGTCTATTTCCAGTGTTTCCATTCTCCAAGTAAGCTGAGGTGCTTCCTGGGCCCTCCTCCCTGGCCGGCACAGAACTCTGGCTTTATGTCCCCCAGTTGTGCGAGACCACTAGCAAGTCTGCCCCGCCTCTGTGTGGCCGCTCTCCGCTTGGTTTCTGGGCCTCACCCCCGTGCAGTTAGGATTTACAAATGCCCTGAAGCCTGGAGGTGGGAAAGACTGCTTGCTTCCCTAGAGACCCCTTTTCTCTGGGTTTTTGGCCCCTCAGTTCCTGGCACTGAATGTTGACTTTCTTTCCTTTGCCTTTTATTTCCCCTCATGGAGGGGAAAAAAATCAAATAAGCCATATTTTTTTCTTGCATTAGCATATTCCTATTGGATCCCTACACTCTGGCTCGCCTCCTGGTTCCCTGCCTCCTCAGCTCTATCCACACATATGGCCAAACACTAGACTCTGTCACAACCAAACACTGTACCACTTCCAAAAGCTCAATCTCAAACACAACTTTTTTCTTAAAGATCTATTTATTTGAGAGAGAGGGAGAGGGAGAATCCCAAGCCCACTTCCCCCTGCGTGCGGAGCCTGACGAGGGGCTCGATCCCAGAACCCTGAGACCACGATCTGAGCCGAAATCAAGAGTTGGACACTCAACCAACTGTGCCACCCAGGGGCCCCTCAAACACACCTTTTTCATCACAGCTCACTTGCTCTGTGCTCCTGTGTCCACAGCTCTCCTCCCCAAATGGACTTCCAATCCACAGCCCTACATCTGTCCACTTGCCAGAATCTCCCAGGCTCCCACTCCTGCCTCACCAAGCCCACATCTCACCGTAACTGTTCCTTCAGGAGCACCCTAATCTCCCTTTCTCATTTTTCCTCTGCCAGCACCCTAACTATGACCAAACTCAACCATGGCCTCACCCTACATCTGTCCGAGTTGCTGCTCATCACTGAAGAGACTACAGAATACACTCCGATTCTGAATGGGCCCCGACACAGCCTGACCACCTACTGAGGGTCGCTGGTGCGCCCACTTCCTTCTCTCTAAGTCCTGGACTTCACGACCACACTCTGCTCAAACCCAACATCCTTTCCCCAATTCCCAACTGTTACCCATATGGACAGGTGATATACGTGTGATCCAATGAGAGCTCACTGTCTTCCCAACACTGGGCCCACTGATGTCCCTGAATGGGTACCGAGAAACGTTGCCCTCCCTCCTATTACTATGATTGGCCCATTTCTGTGTGCAAAACTCCAGTCCCTCACAAGGTCAAGGACTTCACTTCAGATGGAACCCCTTCTCTCCTCTGCATGATCAGCTTCTCCCCCGCTACTAGACTCTGCTGGACACCACCTGCATGCCAGCAAGCCGCCATTCCACACGTCTTTTCAACTGTCCCTCGCCCCATGTCTGTGCTCCCTTTTTTTCACAGAAAAAGATGTCTCTACTTACTGTTTTTATAGTTTCAGCATCCTCACTCTGTCTTCAACCCAACATAATCATGTCGTGGCCCTATCGTTTCACAGAAGAGTCTTTTTAAAAGTTGCCCACTATTTCCACATCCCCAAAGCCAAAAGTCAATCTGCCCTCCATCCCCAAGCTAGTTAACCAGGTGAAACTGGTTAGTCTCCATAACCACCAGCAGTGTGCCACGTGGTTGATACCTCATGGTATGCCTCTCTAGACAGGAGACACAGCCTGAGCCTGCACCCATGTTCTCTCCTCTCTCGGGACCCTGAAGTTCTGTCCTGAGCCGCCTTCTTGTCCGTCTACACTCTTTTTCTAGGTAACTGCACTGCGTTGCCTAGTGTCCCCACATGTCTATCTGGAACCCGGAAAGGTGGCCTTATTCGGAAATAGGGTCTTGGCAGATGCAATCCTGTGAAGATGAGGTCATACGGAAGGAGGGTGGGCCCCGGTCCGATGTCTGGGGTCCGCGCAAGGAGAGGGAGACTGGGACACAGTCTTGAGGAAGAATGCCTCTGGCAGCACTAGGAATTACCATTGGTCATGCAGCTAGCTGCAAGCCAAGGACGCCAGTGACACAAAAAATTGGCCTGAAGCTGGAAGAGGCCAGGAAGGATTCCGCAGTAGGCCTTTCAGAGGAAGCACAGCTCTGCTGACACCTCGATTCAGCCTTCGGGCCTCCAGAACAGTCAGGGAATAAATTTCTGTTGTCTGAAGCTGTGCAGTTTGTGGCACTTGGTTATAGCAGCCCTAGGAAACGAATACCGCCATCCTAGCCAGTCCCATGACTCCATCTACCATCTCTGCCTGCATGGCTCTGCACTATCTAACTCCAGTCCTGGCCTGGGATCTGAGTCCCATGAGGACCATCTGACTGTCTGCTCCGAGTCACCTCTTGGATGTCAAAAGGTGTCTCAAACGTAACATGGCCAAGAGAGAGCTATGGAATGCCCGCAAATCTGCTCCCCACAAGTCTTCTCCCTACTCAGTATATGAAACCCATGCAATTTCTCAGCCAAAACTTAATAAGCTCTCCATATCTTAGCTCTGCCACCTTTGATGCTAAAACCTGAATCCAGGTTTATGAAAATTATCCCTCACATGAACCATCTCTTCCATGTTAACCATCATCCTTCACCTGGACCATCATTCTTGACCTGGACCACCACCCCTCACCTGGACCATCATCCCTGACCTCGACCATTTTCTGCGTCTCAGCTACTGCGCTTACCCTGCATATATAGGGCACCCACATATAGCTGTTGGGGCAATTGATTTACAGAATTTTGCTGTTCCCAATATTCTTATGGTAAAAGGCACACTCTTTTTATTTTATTTTATTTTTTTTTTAATTTTTATTTTTTGTTTTTAAGATTTTATTTATTTATTTGAGAGAGAGAGAGAGAGAGAAAGCACAGAGGGAGAGTGTGAGGGAGAAGCAGGCTCTCCGCTGAGCAGAGAGCCCGACGCAGGACTCAATCCCAGGACCCTGGGATCATGACCTGAGCCGAAGGCAGACGTTTAACCAACTGAGCCACCCAGGCGCCCTAAAAGGCATACTCTTGATGAAGGATGTCAGGCCACGCACTGCTACTTCCTGCCCTCCCCACTATCATATTGTCTCTTGGCTAGACTAAGCTGGCTCCGACATTGTTCTGCTTTGAAAGCTTCCCCCAGGTCATTGCTGGATCCCCCCTCCTCACTGGAGGCTCTGCCTGAGCTCCGCAGCTGAAGCAGCCATTCTGTGCCACGTTGCTGTTTTGTCTTCCTTGTAGCCCCTGGCTGCACCTGAAATGATCATCTTTTCTTGTCTACTTCCTTCGGTCACCCTCCCTCTACTGGAATGATGGATGCTTCTTGAGGACAGAGACTGAGCTTTGTTTCTGTGACATCTTTGCTCCTTTGACCAGGGCCTGAGCTCTGTTAGATGGAAGGTTCTCCACATTTATTTGTTCACCGAGGGACAGAGTCCATAGAACAGATACTATGGGACTGGACTTACTCTCTGAACATACAGTTCCATTTGAAGAACAAGAAGGAAAAAGAGTCTACTTATACAGGGTTTTCCCTGGACCTTGGCCTTCAAAAAGAAATGTTTCCTCTGAGGGCCTCCAACACCAGTGAGATAAAATCTAGGATCTGTATGCAGTCAAGGGCATCCCTGACACATCTGGTGGCCAGCTCTGCCCACAGCACATCCAGTCCATCCCTTGCCCACAGCATTAGGGACGGACATAGAATCCCTCCACAGGGTTAATTCTCACTCTGCGAATAGACTCTCTCCCCTGCGTTACTACCTAGAATTTACAGGGTGCTTAATGTTTACACAGTGCTCTGTTCTATTTTACTGAAGGTAGAGCAAACATACACGTGTAGATAAAAATATTGCATCAGGAAACCTTGGATTTATTCCCAGGTTTGTTTCT
Source organism: Mirounga angustirostris (assembly GCF_029215605.1). Lineage (NCBI taxonomy): Eukaryota > Metazoa > Chordata > Mammalia > Carnivora > Phocidae > Mirounga > Mirounga angustirostris. The sequence goes on from NW_026991720.1 coordinate 5,455,386, forward strand.
GGCTTATGCGGTTTCTATAAAGGTCATCTGATTTTTCGATGCACATAGAGTAAAACTTGCCCTTGCTTTACTACACAGGCAGGTCATAAAATCATATGAGACTGTGAAATGTCTCAGGTGCTTACAATGACAGGATGTACTCTCACTCCCCTGATTGTCTCACCAAAGATGTGTCACTAGAATCACTTTATAGAAAACTATGGCAACCATAATTTGATTTCAGCCTGGGGTGCCCATGGGCACTTCACCTGGTATGTGTGGGGCTTACTTTTGTGTTGATCAGGAAGGCTTGTGGAGGTAAATAGGGCCTGAGGAGTCCCTCACTCTGGCAATGCATTGTTAGCTGTCCACGCACCAATACTGAGATACAGTCTTGATGCACCCCTCTTCCTAAACAAGTCCTGCTTCTTTATTTTTCTGCACAAGTTTCCCTTTGTCCCTTCCTTTTCATTTCACACCACTATTCCCTTTGCTGCTACCTGGACCTCTGAGGTCATCTCTTAAACAGGTCCCCTAACTGCCTTCTATATATTCTGCCTGCTACCAGATTAATAATCCCCAAACATTGCTTGGCGTGCTCCTCTCTGCTCCAAAACTTTCTATGGCTCCCCATTGCTTAAAGCATAAAATCCAAACTCTTTAGGGAGGACTATAATCTGGAAATAAGATTGCCTTCCCTACTGAGGGTCGCTGGTGCGCCCACTTCCTTCTCTCTAAGTCCTGGGCTTCACGACCACAATCTGCTCAAACCCAACATCCTTTCCCCAATTCCCAACTGTCACCAGTATGGACAGGTGATATACGTGCGATCCAATGAATCATTTCCCGTTTCTCCCTCTTGGACACCTCTCTACCTTTTACACACCTGGGCTCCCCGTGTTACAGGTTTCCTCTCCTCTCGATGGCTCTCCTCAGCTCCACCTGGATGATACGCGTCCCATCTACACCTCAAGATCCACCCAAAGAGCAACCACCTCCGGTCTCAGCTCTGAAGACACTGGAGTCCCTGCAGCTCCTTTCGTACTCAGCCAGGTGCGTGTGCACATGTGTGTGTATGCACACATGTGTGCATGTGCCTGTGTATGCAAGTATGTGCACGTGTGTTTTCTCTCCACCACGCCTATCGCTGTTTAAAAGAGACATGGTGCATGATGCATTATTTCACCAGTTCTAAGACATGCCTTTTTTGGCACTGTGACAACTCTGAAATTGGGATACACTTTAAAAATTGATATACATCCCAGTTTGTCAGGGTGTTTCTTTCTTGGAAGTACCTAAAATAATGGTGTGCCACACAATCAACTGTGTCTTAAGTTGGATGAAAGAGATGCTTCTTCAGATTCCCTGCAGGTCCCCGCACAGGTTTTGCAGGCGGAAGGTGATTTAAAAAAGTCTTACGATCGTCTGATGAATGGAGGCGCCTTCAGAGGACAGCACAGAAGTAGGTTCTGAATGTATGAGAGCCCACACCATAGACACAGTTCTTGCCACTCTCTGCCGTTCCTCCTGAAGCAAAAAACAAAAACGATGATCTGCTCAAATGGGAGAAAGGAAATGGGAAGGAAAGTGTTGGGGGTCAAAGTGTGTCCCCCCTGAAAAAGACGTGTTGAAGTCCCAACCCCTAGTACCTCAAATGGTGACTTTATTTGGAAACAGGGTCATTTTAGATGTAACTAGTTTAGACGAAGTTATCCTGGAGTAGGGTGGACCCCTGATCCCATCTGATTGGTGTCCGTATAGGAAGATGGCCATGTGAAAACAGAGCTACACAGGGAGAACAGCATGCGAGCACAGAGGACTGGGGTAATGCATCCGTGAGCCAAAGGATGCCAAAGATCGTTGGCAGAGCACCAGGAGCTGGGAAGAGGCAAGGAAGGATTCTTCTAAAGGTTCAGGGAGAGGATAGCCCTGCTGATATGCTGAGTTTGGACCTCTAGGCTTCACAACTATAAAACAATGCATTTCAGTCATCCAGTTCATGCTGCTTTGTTACAGCAGCCCTAGGAAATGAATACACGGAGGAATAGAAAAGCATAGGTTAATACCTTAAAATACCCTCCCCCACAAATCATGAATAAACAAACAAAAATTACTAGAGTTGCCAGTAATTGATTAGAGGGGGACTAGATTTGGAGAGGTAACGGATGAGTTAAAGAGCAGTAAGGGATCAGGGAGGGAATAGAGATAGCTTTGGGGGCAGAACCGGGGGGCGTGCTTTGGGGAGAGGTGGTGAGGGTGGACAGGCAGGGTGGGGCTTGAATGTTGGGGGTCTTTAGACTGGTTGGTTTAGGTAATGGGAAATCATTAAGTTTTAACGCTGGGAATTGTTATAGTAAAGAAGTTTTTAAACAAAATGTAGTGAGAAAAAAATAAGAACTCTGAAATTTGGACCAGGTTCAAATGCTAGTTTTCCCACTTACTAGTCGTGTGACTTAAAGCAAATTAGTTAATCTCCCTGGGAATTCAGCCTTCTCAGGCCATAAAAAGGAGATAGCAGGAGAATTCCTAGGCGATGCATAGTAGGGGTTGCAGCATCGTCTTTGGGTCCTCCCAATTCCCCAAATAAAAACAGAACAACTAGATAGAAAAAACAAAAACTCATGCACAACATGTACAGGATAATTAGCTGTGAAGGCATCTCCATTAACGCCCAAATAAAAGCAGGTGGGACAAACCACTACAGACATGAGACCTGCACGGTACTAACATCTGTGTGGGAGAACTCAGGGAAGTCACGGGGCATCTAATAGAACAACAGGTAGAAGCCAGCAGACCAATTTGTGGACAATGACTGAAACAAGGAGAGGTTTGCCCATTTCAATAGAGAGAGAGAGCATACGAAGGTCCTGCAGGAAAACCTCAAAGGCTGGATCAGTCCAACCTTATAAATGCTTGAAATTGGCCCAGCAAGGTTCCCTTCCTGATTGAGGCCCCACACTATGGAGAAACTACTTGGAGTAAAATCAAGATTGAGGAAAATGGGGATAACTGAAGTGAAGAAAAGAGAACGTCCAGATAACTGAGAACTAAGCCAATAAATGTCATCAAGCAAGCTGTTACATGAAAACAACAGAAGGATCTTTGTTAAGCTTGAAAAAAAAAAGCTATTAGAACCAAGCCTTCTTATAAAAGTTCAGGAAAACTAACTTCATATAAAAATCAATAGCACAAAATATCAAGGTCAAATCTCATACAAAGTTACTATTTAGAAAAAGATGAAGAGAAATAGAATGACATACAATCCACACAATGAAAGCATGCTGGAAAGACATGCACATTGAACAGGGAGAAACTATAATGCACCGTGTTCATTTTCTATTGTGGCATAATGAATTATGAACTTAGTAGCTTAAAAGATATTTATTATCTTGCAGTTTCCATAGGCCAGGAGTTCAAGCACAGACTAGCTGGGTCCTCTGCCTGGAGTCTCATGAAGCTGAAATCAAGGTGTTAGCTGGGACTGTGTTCCTACCTGAGGGTTGAGGTCCTTTTCTAAGCTCACTGGTGTTGGCTGGGTTTAGTTCCTTGTGGTTGTAGGACTCAGACCCTCAGCTGCTAGAGGTCGTCTCTTGTCCCCAGTGACATGGCCCTCTCCAAAACAGAGCAGCTTGCATTTTCAAGACCAACAGGAGAGTATCTCTGCTACTTTGAATTTCTCTGACTTTTCTGTCTCTGACCTTTAGACTCTCATTTAAACAAGTCTCCTGATTAGGTCAGGCTCACCCAGGATACTTCACCTTGATTAACTTAAAGCCAACTGATTAGGAATCTTAATCACAACTGAAAAATCCTCTCGCTTTTGCCATAAAATGTAGCCTAATCATGGGAACGAAATCTCTTATAGTCACAGGTCCTGTCCACAGGATGTACACCAGGCGGCTGGTCTCTTGGAGGCTATCTTAGAAGGTACTTCAGAAAAAGCTAAGAAACATTAAGAAAATGACACAAGATGAGAAAGAATGGCGTAAGTCACAATCAGAAAAATCTCAGAGTTGAACTGACAGAAATAAAAAAGAACTAAAACAGAAGGAACAAATCTTAGAAGTGAAGACTGAACCAGAAGGAACACAAGAATGCAAGGTGGTGCAGCCACTCTGGAAAACAGTATGGAGGTTCCTCAGAAAGTTGAAAATAGAGCTACCCTATGAGCCAACAATTGCACTATTGGGTATTTACCCCAAAGACACAAATGTAGTGATCCTAAGGGGCACCTGCACCCCAATGTTTATAGCAGCAACGTCCACAACAGCCAAACTATAGAAAGAGCCCAGATGTCCATCAACAGATGAGTAGATAAAGATGTAGTGTATATATATATACAATGGAATATTACTCAGCCATCAGAAAGGATGAAATCTTACCATTTGCGTCATTATGCTACGTGAAATAAGTCAACCAGAGAAAGACAGTTATCATATGTTCTCACTGATATGTGGAATTTGAGAAGCAAGACAGAGGATCATAGAGGAAGGGAGGGAAAAATGAAACAAGACAAAACCAGAGAGGGAGACAAACCATAAAAGACTCTTAATCTCAGAAAACAAATTTGAGGGTTGTTGGAGGGGAGGGGGGTGGGAGGGATGGGGTGGATGGGTGATGGACATTGGGGACGGTATGTGCTATGGTGAACGCTGTGTGTTGTGTAAGACTGATGAATCACAGATCTGTACTCCTGAAACAAATAATACATTATATGTTAATAATAAAAAATAAATAAAAATTAAAAAAAAAAAAAACCACAACAAACAATGACAAGAAAAGTAGAAGGGAAAGGGAGAAAAAATTTCCAGAATCCAGAAAGGATAAGAAAAAGGTAAACGTATTTGAGAGTGTGAAAATATCGAAGATAGAAGAAGAAGATCCAACACATGAGAACAGGCGTCCTTAAAGTAGAAAATCGAAAGCAAGGGATCAGACCAGGTACTAACAACTATAATTCAAGAGAACGTTTCTCAAATTACAAAGATTTAAACTACATATTGAAAGAAAACACACTGTACCATCTGGGAATAGTTATCTATGAAAATCAATGCCGAAGCATATTCTAGGAAAAGTACAGGACTTTAGGGAAAAAGAGAAAATGCACCTTGAGTATCTTGATAAAAAAGAGAAAGTGACTTGTAAGGAGTATAGGCTTATCATTGGGCTTTTCAACAGCAATGCTCTATGCCACAAGAACAATGTATTTTGGGTACTCAAGGAAAGATGGGGACTGTGGATTTTAAAACAGTAAAATACTTTTCAGTATAAAGAGCACACATTCTGGTGAGCATGAAGAACTCAGGAAATAGTGTTCCCATGAGCTCTTTGTAAGGAATTTAGTAGAGAATGAACTTTAGACAACTAAATGTCGGCAAACATCAGCACAGGGACGGCTGCTTAGCATTAAATATATAGTTACTCGTAAAACTAAGAGAGGGTTTAAAAGCAGAGATTGTAGTATGTGATGACTATGTGATCTGATGACGTAAATCATAACAAAATAAGTCAACAAAATAAATCAACAACTAAAGGGAGAATGGGGATAACATAGGCAGACAAACTTGTTAAGTGTTTTCAGTAATCATAATCAATGTGCTAGGATTAGTATTGTTGCTCTGAGACCATAGTATGTGTCATGTGGGATGAAGCAAATGAGAAGTTATGGGGTATTTTTTTTTAAAGATTTTATTTATTTATTTGAGAGAAAGAGAGAGAGAGAAACAGCATGAGAGGGGATAGGGTCAGAGGGAGAAGCAGGCTCCCCGCCGAGCTGGGAGCCCGATGTGGGACTCAATCCCAGGTCTCCGGGATCATGACCTGAGCCGAAGGCAGTCGCTTAACCAACTGAGCCACCCAGGCGCCCGAGAAGTTATGGGGTATTTTAATTCTATTCTTCCCCGCATCACTGAGAACTAAGAATCTCAGTGTGAAAGAAAGAAGATACAGATGGAATATAGAAGTGGTTAAGTAAAAACCTTGTTTTCTTAACTTGAATTGAAAAATTCTCTATGAACTCAAGGAAGATAGATAGATGGTGGATAGGTAGATATCTCCATAAATAGATACACATTCATAAATATGTAAAGTTTCAAATATATATATGAACAAAAAGTACATCATTTTGGTTGTACTATGTATCATTTGGATGTACTATGGATAATCATTGCATTCTGGCTGGTCATTGTTTCTATATTTTTGTCTCTCTCTCTATATATATTCATATTTTTATACATAGCCATAGCCTCTAGGTTGTACTCTTAAAATATCATTCTCTATTGGGATTCCTGGGTGGCTCAGTTGGTTAAGCATCCAACTCTTGATTTTGGCTCAGGTCATGATCTCAGGATTGTTAGATCGAGCCCCTTGTTGGACTCCACACTGAGCATGAAGCCTGCTTAAGATTCTCTCTCTCCTTCTCCCTCTGCCCCTCTCCGCTCACGCTCTCGCTCTCTTAAAAAAAAAAAAAATCATTCTCCATTAAAAGAAACCAGAGATTCTAGGAAAATGGCTGATTCTGGATTGGAGGTAAGAAATGTTCCAGAAGAGTCTGGAACATCTCAAGATACCAAATAGCAAAGAACTACCAAAGACTATTAAGGCCGTGTCCAAATGACTCAGGAGTTCCCACTGGCCAAAAGGTGGGACAATTTGAGATTCAATAAAGACAGGAATTTCAGTGGATTGAAACACATCAAATATAAGTCCATAAATTTATAATGATATTAATTTATTTTTATTTCTATAGATTTTATTTATTTATTTATTTGAGAGAGAGAGCATGAGTGTGGGGGTGGGGAGGGAGGGGCAGAGGGAGAAGCAGGCTCCACACTGAGCAGGGAGCCTGACATGAGGCTTTATCCAAGGACCCTGGGATCACGACCTGAGTTGAAGGCAGACACTTAACCGAATGGGCCACCCAGGTGCCCCTATAATGATATTTAAATAAGAACTATCACCTTTTGAGGATGACAGGCAACCAATTCATTATCCTGAGAACTGAGTGAACAAAAGCAAAGGAAAAGCATTTACTGTCTTTCCTATATAAATGGTACGCTAGACAACCAAACAGTAGATGAAGGGATGGATCACCTTGTAAAGTAGTATAGCTATTAAAAATTTTTAAACTGCAGAATTCAAATACCACCAGCTTGTAACTCCAAATGAATTTGTTAAAGGAGCAGAGACCTGAACATCATTTGCTGCTAAACTGAAATAGAACAAAAACCACACACATCCTGAAAAGAAAGCAAGTCACTTATAGTGTTTGCCAAAGGAATGGAATCTGAGCCTGACCCAGCTGCTGGATTCAGCCGCCGATTCGTGGCACATCCAGAAGACGAAGGAAAATGTTCAACTGTACCATTAGGACCTAGTCAGCAAAGTCCTGCCTTAGGAAATTTCATGGGTCAAAAGGCCAGAGCTTAACAGATACATTGTAATTAAAAGAAATGGATGGAGCATGTATTAGTCTGCGATTGCTACTGTAATTATGATAAATATGGTGGCTTAAAACAACACTAAGTTATTATCTAACCGTTCTGGAGGTTCAAAGTCTAAAATGAGTTTTGTGGGGCCAAAATGTAGATATTATGAGGCACCCGGGTGGCTCAGTCGTTGGGAATCTGCCCTCGGCTCCGGTCATGATCCCAGGGTTCTGGGATCGAGCCCTGCCTCGGGCTCCCTGCTCAGCGGGAAGCCTGCTTCTCCCTCTCCCACTCCCCCTGCTTGTGTTCCCTCTCTCTCGATCTCTTTCTGTGTCAAATAAATAAATAAAATCTTTAAAAAAATAAAATAAAATGTAGATGTTGTTAACAAACCACCTGCATCACAAGGCCCATGTGATGATCAAGTAACACATTGAAAGTGCTTCCAACTACCTAGAACAAGCTCACTGTCAATACACATTAGAAAATGTTATTTACAAAAAAAGTCCGGTGGCATATGCAGAACAGGCTTCTCTCTGCCCCGCTTCCCATGTTCTGTCTCACGAGTGTGGGAGGAAATGTCAAGAGTGGGCCGGGTCTCGTTCAGGCACACCCATCCTTGATTTCCTAGCATATGGAAGCACCCGTGGACCGCCCATCATCCCATCGAGAACAACTTAAATGTTAGACAGTTGGTAATGCTACTGAGAACAAATCTCACCCTCACTGGCCTGGTTTAACTCCCGGGAACACCGCAAAATAAGCCTGTTCCCTTGTCCATTGGGTAGGTGCCCAAGCAAGAGGTAGCTCTCAGATTTTCTCCTATCCACCACCCTGCTTTTTCCGAAGGGGCGAAGTAACAATCAGACTTTTCAAAACGTGGGCTATAACCACTCTTGGTGGTGGGTGGTGTTGCTAGGCAGCAGCTGCCTCGCCTGGTCTAGCCTTGCCTGCCCGTCTTCCTCGCCCTCCCCTCCTCCTCCCTCCTTCCGTTGTCCCCCTCTCTGCCTTTCCTCCTGCTACAGGGAGTACTAATAAGCATAACTAACAGTTTGGGGGTTTTCGATGCACCGGATACTGTTGTAAGTGTTTTATATGAGTTAACTCATTTATTCCTCATCCCAGGCCTAGGAGGTAGGCACTATCACTGCCTCTGCTTTATAAACGAGACACCAGGAAACTTGCCCACGGTCATATGATTAGTCATACGGTGGAGGTAAGACTCGAGCCCAAGCTCTGCGAGTTTGGTTCCAAAACCTGTGCGTTTCGGCTGCCTCTAGGCCTGGTACAATCAAGGTTTAGGGCTGGGTCTCAGAAAGGTGACGTGGAGGGCTTCGTGGCCTCCTTTCATCAGAAGCCTAAAAAACTAGGGTAAGGGAATGCTTGCTGAGGTCCAGCCCAGCTAACAGAAATTCTCTGCACCTGATTAGAGAACCGATCAAGGCCCCCATCGTAGAGTATTATTTTCCTTTATCTTGCCACTCTTCTTTGCATGTGAATATTCCTGGGGAGTGGCTGGCCAAGGTCTGGCGCAGAACCTGCCCCCTGCCCCCCAATCCCCAGCCCTCACACCACCACTGTATCTAACACAGGCTGCCCTTCGGCATGTGAGGCCCTCTGGCCCATGCCCAGTGCTCTCTCCCCCAGGCTGAACGAGCTTCTGTTCCTTCAAACACGTCCCCGTGGGGCAGCAGAACGATGCCTCGGCGCCTCGCAGCCCACCAGCCCAACCCGGAGCTCCGCGCAGCTCAGAGGCCGACCCCACGAGCTCAGAATGGCTCCTGTGTGACCTACTCCGCTCTGGGCACAGGGCCTTCCATCCAGGCCTGCCTGTTTTAGGCCCCAGCAGAACCAGGCGTCCTTGGCAGTGACCCTGATAACACACACTCATGTTGTTTTCCTTCTTCTTCTGAGACTCCTTCCTGTTCAATCAGTCCTGCTTCTCAAGATCAGTTCCCAAATCACTTACTTGGTTGCAGGTTCTTTGTCTCAAGCTCTGCTTTTGAAGGAAGTCACACTGAGACGACTGGTGTCCAGACAGGCCCTCACACTACACTTCTGCTCAGAAATGTGCTGCCTGTTCGTGGTGGAGAGATTTGGGGGTGCGGGCAGAGTTGCCACGGCTTTGTGGGGGATGGGAGCAGCAGTCTGGCCAGGTTAGAGGTCCTAGGAGCCTCTCTCACAGCCAGAATGTGGGGCTGAAAGCAAATGCCGGGAGCATACCTAAGGAGACTGACTGGGTGGGTCTGCAGACGTGCTTGGGACAGACAAACTTACAGGCCCTACACACATACTGGGATGGCACCAACTTCTGCTCGAGGTTCCACCTGTCAGCCGGCCTGGATTTCAGAATCGCCAGCCCCCAGCACCACATGAGCCAATTCCTTAAAATAAAAAAAATACATCTATCAGTCTGGGAAACCCTGACCCATACAGGTGTGCTGATTTTTATTAATCTACGTTCACCCTGTATGAACCTGGAGGAGTGGGTAAAGCGATTGGTATGTGTGATCAGTCCTGGGCCTCACCTAGTGCTAGATGACTTCCTAAATATTGCTGGGAATTAGCTGGCCAATTCCGACAGGTTGCCCTTGAGTTTTTCTGCATCAGAGTTCAGGTTTTGACACAGATTTGCTGATGTCAGGCTTCACGACCACGTGGCCCTTACCGGCTGAATCTGAGATGGAAACTCAGCAGATGGAGATCGCCAGGAGCCTGGTCCTTGTAGGGTCTCTGCGTTGGGAAGTGGAGCTGTAGCTGCTGCATGATGAACCTGCATGACAAACTTGGAGGAGGCTCAGCTTTGAAAAACAGCAACACAACATCCTCACCCACCCACAGGGCTAAGGCCCAACTCGTGTTAGAATTCTTTAAAGGTTTGGTTCTTGCTCCCATTGTTACTCATCATTTTAACGATGAAACGTGGTTCCCTCACGGGGCCCATCAGCTGAACGGGGACCAGCCAGCAGCCAGGCTCCCATCTGTCTCTTCCTCACCTTCCAGTCACCGTGACGCTGGGGTCAGGAGGCACTCTGGCGGCAGCGGGAAGAGCCAGGGACTGCTGACTGTTGGGGACAGTGACCTCGTGGTAACAAATACTGGGAGATGGGAGGCCAAAGTGGGGAAATGAGGCACCTGTGGGGCTTCTATTTCGTTTTTATTTTTACCATAATTGTACACAAATACTGCTGCAAGAGTCAAATCCGTTAAAAACTCAAATAAAGACTCAAAAATTGGACAGACTTATTTAACAAACAAACCAAACAACAAAGCTGCCTGCTCCCAACTTTCTCTAGGGAGCAACTACTGAAAGTTGTTTTAAAGTGGCTTGTTTGGTATTTGGCTCCGTATCGCATATCCCTGTGGGCTTTTCAAGGTTAAGAGCCCCTACGTTTTATAATTGATTCAGTCCGCGAGGTGGGATAATCATTGATGGTTGAAAGGCAATTATCCAAATGATGACAGTTCATTACTTAAAGCTTCCATAGAGGTTTTCCCTGGAGCAGACCTGAAATGTCAGAGGCAATTTCCAGGAAATGTATTTTTTTAAGTTCTTTCTGAAAATGTTGCCTCTTTGCAAGGACTCATCCTGCTACCTGCGGTAGTATTTGTCCTGAGAGAGCCCCTGTGCCATGGTCTCTGCAATCCTACAGCGAGGATCGAGGGCGGCAGGGCGCGCGGGGGCAGAGACCCTCCCCGCCAAGAGTTCAGGGTCCTCGAATACAGATGCTTCACATTGCAGGTTCAGGCTCGCAAAAATGTGGACCCTTCGAGGAGGCAGTCTGCTGTTCACGAAGAGCCGATAATGACTTCCCAGCGGTCCTTTCAGCAGATTTTTTTTTTCCATTTAAGACAGGGAATACTTTACTCAAACCCATCAGAGAAATGGACAGCTTGGGTCTGTAACAGAGTCGTGTTTTAAAGCATAGGTCAGTAATTGCATATGAGAGTATACACTGCTACCTACAAATGAACGGATCAGAGCACAACTTTTCAATACTTAAAACAGAATGAGCTTCCCCATAAAGGCAGCAGCTTTGTGACACTTTTTTTTTTTAAAGATTTTATTTATTTGACAGAGAGACACAGCGAGAGAGGGAACACAAGCAGGGTGGAGGGGCAGAGGGAGAGGGAGAAATGGGCTTCCCACTAAGCAGGGAGCCTGACGTGGGGCTCGACCCCAGGACCCCGGGACCATGACCTGAGCCGAAGGCAGACGCTTAAGTGACTGAGCCACCCAGGCACCCCGCTTTGTGACATTTTTAACTGAAGTAATTCCTCTCTTTCTGCAGAAAGACGCACAGCCGTGTGTTTGTCGTGGCGAGGGTGCCCTTTAACCCTCCGGTTCCCTGGCTCAGAGCACACGTTGGCGACCTCTGCTACAGAAGGCTGATGGTGGGAGGCTTTCTCAGCAGATGGGGCCAGAGGGAATTGGATGCGGAGACAGGGCACCAGGCTGGTCTGGACTTCCAGGCTCCGTCAACCCTAAGGGAAGCAGTGATGGAGGACACAATTTGACCTATCAACCCGTTCAGGCTAGTGTAGGTTGGGCGTTCAGTATGGAGGTTTCTACACGTCATAGATGGGCTCGTTGTCTACCATGAAGGCACAATCAGAGCACTCTAGGGTGGTGTGGGTCATGAGCATGGAGTTGTAGGGCCCAACTACAGCTGTGGAAACCTGGGTGGAGGGTAAATGGAGAACTCCAGCTTGGACTTGTTGCCATAATGGCCAGAGAGAGGTTCCATCAGCAAGGAGGTGAACCCAGACCCCATTCCTCCTCCAAAGCTGAGGAAAACCAAGAAGCCCTGAAGACCTGTGCACCTGTCAGCCAGTTTCTAAATTCCATCCAAGACAAGGTCAATGATCTCCTTACCGATGGTGTGGTGCCCTCGGGCACAGTTATTGGCAGCATCTTCCTTGCCTGTGATGAGCTGTGCAGGGTGGAGGAGCTGGTGGTGGGGGCCGGTGTGAACTTCAACAACTGTGGGTTGGAGGTAACAAATGCTGCCCCGGACACATGCCCGTCAGCCCCGGTCTCACTGAAGACGGTGTTGACGGAGTCATCTCCTCCCCCAGTGGTCTTGTCACTTGGCGTCTGACCATTGGGCTAGAGGCTGAATTCCAGGCAACAGAGCTCCCAGCAGCCACTGCCAATCTGGACCCCAGCCTGGCCAGTGTGGATGCAGATGCACTCACACACGGTTGCTGCTTTGCGGCTGCCCAGCGAATGGCTGAGAGGAAGGGGAGAGAGGTGGTTGCTTCTTACAGCACGGGTGGATGTAAGAGAACCTCTCCGAGATTACTTTTCTTTTTTTTAATTTAAATTCAATTAGCCAACATATAACACATCATTAGTTTTTGATGTAGTGTTCAATGGTTCATGAGTTGCGTATAACACCCAGTACTTTTAACGGAAGACACGAGTGTGAGTTCCTGCCAGGATGTCCATTTCATCTTCCTGGGACCCAGAGGTTTCATGTTCTCTCCTTCCTTCCCCATCCCATAACCTGCTTTGGAAGGAACTGGAGAAGCCGTGTTACCCTGCGGAAGCAGTCACTGACAGCCGCCACTTTAACAGTGACCGCATTATCATATAAAATATATAAATGATTATCCGTGATTTGAAGGATCATGATCATCATGTATGACACGATCACTAGGGTTTCACTGACCTGCATGCTTCCTGTTGTCCCACGACTATATCTTTTTAGGATTATACTATGTAATACGTACAATCAGCTGAAGAAATTCTCTCCTAACCACCCCTCCCCAACCATTAATAGATTCTCTCCTATATTTATTCTTCTGGAGAGACTTTAAAAATACACATTCCAAATTTTAAAGTCCTGTGTGTGTGTGGTGGCGGGGGTGGTGGTGATAGGATCTGATTCTGTTCGATGGACATGGTATTCCAGGAAGTAGGGCTGGTTTCACTGCTCCGGGTCTCCCCTTCCAGGAACATGCCCCCCCTTTGCTCTGGTCCTCTTCCAGCCTCCCACCAAGGTCTGTCATGTCCCTTGTAAAGGAGCTGCACATTAACTTCTGTGAGCCACATCTTTCTTCCCTCTAATTTTCCAGCTGGTTATTGTTATTATTTTTTTTTAAGATTTTATTTATTTATTTGACAGAGAGACAGCTAGAGAGGGTACACAAGCAGGGGGAGCAGGATAGGGAGAAAGAGGGCTTCCCGCCGAGCAGGGAGCCCGACGCGGGGCTCGATCCCAGGACGCTGGGCTCATGACCTGAGCCGAGAGCAGACGCTTAACCGACTGAGCCCCCCGGGGAACCCCTGGTTATTGTTATTATATAAGAAAAGCATTACGCTTTGGATATTTATTTTCCAGCCAGTCACTTTACAGAATTACCGTATTCATTCTAAGTGTTTTCCAGTCAATTTTAATTTGTTTCCTAGGTAGGTGATTATATCATCAAAATCTTGTCTCCTTTTCAATATTTATAATTCTTGGACCATTCAAAATTGAATGAGAATACCTCTGGTGTTCCAATGATTTTGTTAGATATTTTCTATTATGTTAAATAAATAACATTTGATTACTGTTTTACTATGGATTTTTTTTAATTCTGGGAAATTTTTAAAATTCTTTTTTAATGCTGGATTTTGTTCAGATAAAGACTCTGTAGCCAGACTTTGGGGTCAGGTCCCACTGAGCAAGTGGAACGTGGAATGCTGAGTGTCAGGAAGACAAATCCGGTATCAGCGCATACCCATATTTAAACGTCCAGAAAGCTTCACTAGTTTCCCGGGACAATGGGACAGCATATTTGGAATTAGATTATTCCAGATAACCCAGGACTGTTCCAGGTGAGATTAATAGCATGCCCCCTCAACCACCTTTTGCTCTCCCATCTATCCCTGCCCTCCCTGCCCTGTCCACCCCTCATTGTAGGGACATGTCCCAGGCCCCCGCGAACCCCAGTCCCCCTCTGCCCCACTAATGGAGGCATTGAAAGAAAAAAAAAGGGGAAGCTGAAGGAGGTCCAGAGTATTTCTCTGCTTTCTGGGGTGTCCCTGGAAGAGAAGCTGCAACACCTCCTTGGTGGCCAATTACACTCCCCTCCTTTGATGGCCAAGCGACAGTCAGATGACCCTGGTTTGGGGGCTTCTGGTAGAACCACCTCCAACCACCTCTCCTCCTATTGGAGTCCCAGCCCAAAGGGTGGCAGGAGCAGCAGGGCCGGCTCCGCGGGCTTGCCAGCCCACAGCCAGGCAGGGACCGTGCTGGGTTTGATGCTCCATATTAAATTCTTTCTGGCTGAGATATGTGCAGTGGCCCCTGACTAAGAGATGGCCATTATAGTCTTCCGTGGCTGCAGACGACACTCTCGTCTTCAGCCTGAGTCCCGATGTAGGTGTTGGGCTTTCTCGTGCACACTTCTCTGCTGGGGGTGTGTGTGTGTGTATGTGTGAGCAGTCTTGAGTCCTAGCACCAGGACCTCTCCTTCCCAGATCGGCCTGGAGGGCTGGAAACAGCTGCTGGGAACCTGTCCTTCCTACGACAAGCTCCACAAGGCCGTACGGTTGGCCCAGAGCACGGAGGACTTCAGACAGGCCTTTCCGCAATACACTAGGAGTAAGGGGTGGTGCCATAGGCTTCGGAGAGGGCCGATGGTCCATCCTTGTTGAAGGAAATGTGTTGATGGGTATGCCGATCACCTAAATTCTTCCTTTCTCAGCAGCTTAACCACTATGTTGGGGGCAAAGCCAAGTCCAGCTTTTCTGTGGATCTCAGTCAATTCTTCCACAGTCCCTAACATGGCCTTAGCCTCAAAGACCTTTCCTTTTCCTATTTAGTTGGAGGAAGAATATCCACTATGGTGGTTAAGAGCTTGGGTGTGAATCCAGCTCGGCTACCTACTAAGTGTGCAGTCTTGAGCGAATTACTTAACCTCTCTGTACCTTAGTTTTGTTGTCTATAAAATGGGATTAATAGCAGCACCAACCCTTCCTCAGCTTTAAATCTCTCCCTGACTCCTTGCCCCCACCAGCCAACTCCAAGTCTTCAGTGTGCAGCATGAGGACGCCCTCCCCATCTGCCCACCTCTGCTGTGTTTGGAGATGCCATGCTAGAGGCGTGCAGACAGCCAGCCTCACTCAGCTCAGCACTGACGTGCAAGGCAGTCTTACTGAGGTGAGGAGAGCACGTTTAGACAATGAGGGAACTTGCCCATTACCCGTGCGTGGCAGAGCCGGGCTTAGCGTAGTGTCTGCAGATGCCAAAGTCCTTCCTCCCCACCTGGCCCCTCACAGCCCCAAGTGCTTCCAGAACATTCCATGCTGTTTCATTCCTCTGTCTCCTGGCTTATACACTGTTCTCCTCCCTGGTGCATCTAGAAAATTATGAGAAAGTGAATTTGGCCAAAGCAAGTGGTGCAGACGTGAGGGAGTGAAGACAGTAGACAAGAGGAGGGAGCCACGGAGGGGCGCAGTCAAAGCTGTTTTCAGAGATTTTCGAGCAGCGGGGTGAATACGCCCCCATGCCCTCCCTTTCCTGAAGGGCGAGCCGTGGCCTTCTCCTTGGGTTTCTGGCATGAAAACCTGTGGCTTCCACGTTTCAGGCTGAGGTGGAAAAGTGCACACAGCGTGTCTGCATCTGATACGCCGAGTGAGACTCTGGCTTGGTCCTGACTGTGCAGTTGTCATGGCAACACATAATTGTGACTGGAAACGGGGATCAATGCCCAATCACTGACCACAGATCTGCACGTCTTTTGTTTCCGTCTCCACAAAGAATTTCCTTCAAGACAGGTACATCCCCAGGAAAACACAGACGGGATTCCTAACCCTCCCTGTGAAGCACTGTGTCGTCTTGCTGGGGACCGAGGACGGGCGGGGGGGAGGGGGCCTGGCAGCTCGTGGTGGGGGCCAAGGATGGGGGGCCTGGCAGCTCGCCGCAGCACCCACACGTTCCAGGAGACTGTGTCCCTGCCTCCGGGCTTGCTTTCACATCCCACCTCCTCACCCTACCTCCGGTTCGGCTTTTCCAGGGCCGTCCTTCCTCTGAGAGCAGAGCTCTGACAAAATAGTTCCTAGGATTTCATGAGTCCCCGTTGCTTATCCCAACTGTTATTACTATCGTTAAAGACTATCCTCCCTTCAAGGTTCAGCTCTGATCTTCTTCAGGAAGCACTCCCAGCACCAAATATTAGTGATAATCCCTGTGGAACCAAACGAGGCCTTCTTCCTCCCTTCACCATCCCCCACAGCTCCTGGTCTGCATCACATTCGTTCATTCAAGAAACACTATTGACTGTCTCCTAAGC
Source organism: Mirounga angustirostris (assembly GCF_029215605.1). Taxonomy (NCBI): domain Eukaryota; kingdom Metazoa; phylum Chordata; class Mammalia; order Carnivora; family Phocidae; genus Mirounga; species Mirounga angustirostris. The sequence continues at coordinate 5,472,077 of NW_026991720.1, forward strand.
ACCAGGCACCGTAGTAGATTATGGAACACTGAACAAAACAAACATCTCTGACCTCATGGGACTTAAAACCTCCTGTGGGAGCGGACAATAAACACAACATATAAGTAAATTAAGCATTGGGAGATATTAGGTATTAGGAGGTGACATGTGCCAGAGATGATAAATGAGCAAAGAAGGGAGATGCCAGGAAAGACTATTTCAATTTTTAAAAGGCCAATCTGGGAAGGACTCACTGAGAAGTGGAATTTGAGTGGGGAGCTGGAGGAAAGGAGAAAGTAGATCATCCAGATACCTAGGAAAAGCACATTTCCAGGCAGAGGGAGTAGTCCATGCAAAAGAGCCTGAGGTAGGAGGGAGTCCGGCATGTTGGAGCAAGAGCTTGGAGAACAGCTAGCCAGCTGGAGAAGGGGCGAGGAGGGGACAAATGGAAAGCCCATCATGAAGGCCTTGTAGGTCATCGTGGGGACATGGGCTTTGACAAGAGTGAAAGGTAGAGCCTTTGGAGGGATTTTGGTAGAGGATCACTCTAACTATTGTTTTGAGAATGTACCAGGGGAGGGGGGTGGAAGTAGAAACCAGTTACCAGGTGATAGACGATCCAGTTTGGACCAGACTGGCATGGAAGATGGGTCAGAAGCAAAGGTTCTGGATACACTTTGATGCAGGACCCCCTGGATTTGCTGATGGGATTGGAAGTAGGCATTAAGAAGGTAAGCAATCCGCATGGAGCACTGGGTGTTGTGCACAAACAATGAATCATGGAACACTTCATCTAAAACTAATGATGTAATGTATGGGGATTAACATAAGAATAAAATAAAAAAAAAAAAAAGAAGGTAAGCAATCCAAGACAACTCAGTTTTTGGCTTGAGTAACAGGAAGGCTGGTAAGGCTGTGGTGTGGTGGGTAGAAGGGCAGGACCCCGGTTTGGGGTATGTCTGGTTTGAGATGTCAGAGAGATCCCCACGTGGAGAGGTCAAGTGGGCATCTGGATATACAAGTCTAGCGCTAAGAAAGAGGTCAGACCAGAGATCCAATCTTAGGGAATGGATGACTTATAAAGCCCTCAGGCTGAGTGAGCACAGCAAAGGGTGAGTGTACCCGGGGAAGAGAACAGGTCCCAGCATGGAGACCCGGGCCACCAAGAGTCGATCAGGAGGAACCAGCAACGGCCAGCGAGGTAGACGGAGAGCCCCAGCGAGAGGTCAGGGAGCCAGGGAAGGAAGTTCTTCAAGAAAGAAGGAGAGACCGACTGCTCAGTGCTGCTGGAAAGTGAGTAAGATGAGGACTGAGGGCTGACGTGGTGGGGGGGTGTCAGCAGCTGGAGGGGCATGGGTGGGAGAGAGCTGGCTGGTGGGCGCCCTAGGAAAGCTGGCTCTCGGCTGCGGATGCTGGGCACAGTCAGCGTCATGACTCCGGACGCCTGGGGAGAACTCCAGGCTATTCCAGTCCAAGTCTGTAGGAACAAGGCCCCCATTCATTTTGTTTTCAAGCTCACTGGGTGCCTCCAAAGTGTAGCCAAGAGGAAGAACCACTGCATGGGCGAGAGAAACATTGATGGAGCAGGAAAGAGAGGGAATGATGGCTCGAGGAGAGCAGAATGGCGGTTGCTAGCAAAGAGAGAGTCAAGAGTCGTCTGTGGGAGTCGCTGCTGGTAGGGGGTCCGTGGGGGAGGGAGCCTGGCAGAAGTCCCCTTCTGACTGTCCCTTTGCTGGAGAAGTAGGAGGAAAGATTACTGGCTGGAGTGAGGGGAGGGGAGAGTCTGAAAGGGCTGTGGAGGGGAACGGGAGAGGGAAGGTACCTCGGAGGCGCGCTGTGGTCCCAGGCAGTGCAGGGGTCCCTGTCGCTTGTAGCCGGTCCCTCAGGGTGCGACCACAAGGCCCGGCCACCCCCTCCCTGCTGCTCCGTGGCTCTGGGTGTCTGCCTCAGGGCCCCACACACCTGCTGGAAATCCAGGCTGTCCGGTCCTGGTTGAAGCTCTCTGGCCCTTGCTCCGGCACCATCTTGACCACAGTTAGTGTCCCGGATCTCTATGTCTTCATCTGTGAAACAGTGACAGGACCCTCCACCGAAGGACGTGTGAGAGGTCACAGGTGGGCCGAGAGCACCCAGCACAAAGCTGTCCCACACAGGCACATAATAAATGTTAGCTCCTGTGACAATTCCCGCTGGTCAGGGACTGGCTGCATTCCTCCACGAGGGCCCCTCTCATCTCCTCTTGGTGGGTGTGGGGCCTGCACTTTTTCCTGTATGTCCTCCAGGGAGCACGGTCCGTGCTGGCCGCGTGGAAATGACGTGGTCAATAAATGCCTTTGGCCGAATCATTAGCTACTTCCTGAGCGCCTGTCTGGCCGAAGCTACAGGGTCATCGAAACCAAGGGGAAGGCAAAAACGAGGTGCCAACAGCAGCCTGTTTGCCCAGCATCTTTTCCTCCACATTCCTCCCCAATTTATACACTCTGATTCTGATCTTCGCTGCAGTTATAAATAAGATGGGTGATCTGTACCTCTCCTACTCAGGAGAAAACCATCTGAGATCATGTACAGTAAAAGGCACAATATAATAGAGCCACTAAAACAAGGATCAGAAACAGGACTGGACAGCAAGCTGGGGGGTAGCACCAGAGACCCCGGCACCGCAGAGAGCCGAGCGTCCTGATCTCTGCACTTCCTGAGGTTGAGGAAGGGTACCTGCCTTTCTGAAGACAGCACTGCTAAATTTGCAGGCGTATATTTGTGAATTTGTGATGAACTGTGATTTTTTTCCTACGTGTTTTGGAAAATGCTCTTTATGACCCAACTTCCTCTGGGCTGGGTGGGAGGTGGGCACTGGTTTCACACCCCCCCCAAAGCCCACTGATGGTGAAAAGGGTGGGACGTTTCTGTCCCTGGGCTAGTTAAGAACAGCCTCAGGGGAAAGAGGCACCCAGCCATCCTAATACTGTAAGGCAGGAAGGCTGGGTTTCGGGGGTCCTGTCTGTAAACCTCCAGGATTGCCTGAAGTGGAGGGCTGTCCTTCGTGAGGAGCCTGAAGACCCCGTCCCTGTGGGAGGAGGCCACAGCACCGGATGGGGAGGGGCCAGCCTGGCACCATTCGATGGGGGCTGTGACGTCACTGCAGATTCTGTAACCAGAAGGATCGCGCGGGGCCCAGACATCCTAGGGCCGAGGCCCACGTCCTGGTCCCACGTGGTCAGCTGCCTCTGCTCCAGCTGGACGTCACTCCTGCCCGGGGTCTCTGAAACGCCCCTCCCAGCAGGCACGACAAAGCAAAGGATGACAGTTTCACAGGCTTCTCTGACACACGGGACATATGGGGATGATGAGCAATTTAGAGAGGGCTTCACGTCCTGCAAACTGCTGGCCCACACACCTCCTCCTTCAAGGCTCAGAGCAAAGGGCCAGGTGAGGCAGATGCCCACTGTGCAGATGAGGAAGCTGAGGCACGCACGGCTGTCGGTGCTGGGGTGGGAGCGGGTGACAAATCTTTCCCCACCAAAAGGGGAGACAGAGCGGGGGCCTCGGAGGGTCCCGTGATGGGGTTGTTGCTACACTCAGCTCACACACTGCAGGTCAGAAGGAGTCCTCCGGGAGGCAGGGCACAGCCACCGGGCGCCACCAAGAGCACAGCTGGTCCCCAGCCGGCTGTCACACCAGGGGCTCCCCGCAAAGCCGCTCTGCCAGATGACATGATGTGTCACGAGAATGTGCTAATTCTCTGGCCTTGATTGGAGATGAGACACTCTGCCTTAATTAAAATTGAAGCTATGGGTGCTAAATGTGGCTGTTGCTAAATGTAAATTGTCCTTGATTTACATTTGGAATGGGTCCTCCTGTCCCCTTCCTGTGCATTAACTTTCACATGGTAAGATCTGCGTTTTGTTTTTTTTTTCTCCTGAGAGCTATTAAAGGACCTTCGGAGTTAGAGGCTCGGTGGGTTCAAATATGGGGCTCGGCCCAAATCCCCAACAGACTGCGTCTCTCATAGCCTCTGGTGTGGTCCCCGTGCCACTCGGGCTGGTTAAATCACAGAGTCAGAGCCTTGAAGACTGACCATAACAGAGCATCGAGTCAGATGCTGGGCATGGCTGGGCCCCCGATAGCTGGGTTTTTCGGAGGCCTGCACCCCTGTGATCCGGTCCCCTCTCAGGCAGGCCCTAACCCCACGTGGAGACGTGCCGTGTGCTCTCTACCCTGAGGGCTGAGGTCAGACCCTACTTGGTTCCAAAACCAATCGGGGCAGTCTTGAAAAATACAGCAGAAATAGCCTTTTAGCCAGCAACGGGAAGCAGCAGCTGCCTAAAATCCTTTCACGGAGCCAAGTGGGAAATACACATAAATCAAGGGGGCAGTTTAAAATTAAGTGCTAAGGGGTACAGCGCCGCCCGTAGATGGAAGAACGCAGCAGGGTAGGGGGTGAGCGAGAGCCCGAGTGTTCCAAGGGAAATTTGGGTGCCCCGACAGGGACAAAGGGAGTGGTGGGTACGTGGAGGAGAGGGGGAGGGGGGCTTCCAGGCAGGAGAGGACGCAGGACAAAGTGCAGGGGGGCAGCCGAGAAAGGTGTGTGTATCAGTTTCCACGGCTGCTGTCACAAGTGTCACGGCCTGGGTGGCTCATAACATAACTCAGTCCCTTGCAGTTCTGGAGGCTAGAAGTCCGAAATCACGGGTCACCCGGGCCATCAGCAGAGCCCACGAGGCTCTCAGGGAGGAGGTGCTCGGTGCCTGGCTCTCAGATCCTGGTGCTGCATCACTCCGACCAGTCTCCACCCTCACGTGGCTTCTGTGTGGCCTCCGTGCGCGTGCGTCTTCACAAGGCGTTCCCCTCGCTGCGTGTCTGTGTCTCCTCTCTTCTCATAAGGACCCCGTCATCTAGGTTAGGGGCCACCTTGATGACCTCCCCCTAGTTAACCAGATGACATCGGCAATGACCCAATTTCCAGGCAAGGTCACATTCACAGGTGCCAGGCATATGGTTTCAACATGTGTCTCTGGGGGATACAATTCAACCCCCATAGCATGCTCATGGGCCACAGAGGCCAGCCTGCCCACCTCCTGGGGGAGACACTGCCAGGTAGAACTGGGGAATGGGGCTGGGGGAGAGCTAGGGCAGGTGGGGCTGGTGGCCTGGGAGGGGGTTGATGAGTCCACGGCAGTGGTGGGGGTCTCAACAGCGGGAGTAAATGCAGCATGGAGGTCATGACCAGCCAGGGGAGAATCCCAATGCAGGAGCAATGGTCTGGAGCACGGCCATGCCAGCTACAGCAGGGAACCATGCTCCTTTTGAGAAATAGGCTCCTGGTAGAGGGAACACTTGACCCTGGAACACCAACTGTGCATGCACCTGGAAGGGCCCCCGGGGGACCTAGGGCCTATGGGACCCACCGAGTCACAAGGCTGAACAGACGAGCAGCAGTCCGTTGCAAGAGGATGGAGGCTGAGCAAAATCACAGGGCGTGAGGAAGCTGCACGAGCTGGCATCTCAGACTGCCGCGTCACTCACAACGGTTTCACCGGCAGCCCCCTACCAGCCCGCTCCTATGGCCATGTGGGGAGTGGGGCGTCCTATATGACCACTGTAAGGAGCAAATAAAAAAATCCCAGCTTGACTGACAGATGGCCATCTTGGGGGAGGAATCTGAAAATGTTCGGCAGCTGCGTTCCAGTCATGTTCCGGGGCAGCCCTGAATGACCCAGGCAACAGCTCTTCCCAGTGGGCATGTGCTCACCCACGTGTGTGGAAATCTCTTTCCAGACCAAGGTGCCTGGGCTGTGGCCAGTGGCCCAGCTAGCTGGTTAGGGGTCTGGAAGGAAAAAGGCTGGAGGGTCAGGGACAGAAAGGTCTGGGGAGAGGCAGGTGGACGGACATATGGGAGCGGACACAAGGTGTAAAGATGTTTGAATCCCATGTTGGTGCCCACCAGAGAGCACCTGCCGTGCAAGACCCTGGGGACAGTCAGAGGAACGCATGGCCTCTGAGGCTAAGCAGGAGGCTCTTGGTCCCCAGAGAGCCAAGTGTGCAAACTGCCTCACTGGTCAATGGCAGCTAACCTTTGTCACCAGCCACCCCGGGACTGGCGAGGTGGGTACATGAATGGAGCAACCAGAGTGGCAGAGAAGGAGGCTACGCGTGGGCCTGACAGCAGGACTCCCATTTATCTAGCAACTGCCCCCTCGGGATTTCCAGTCAGTCAGCCACTGAGACTACTGCTGACCCCAGGCGGTGCTATTCCTTGAGGAGACCATCTGCCTGGTAGCAAGGTGGCCACATTAAGCCCCTTACATCTCGGAAGGGCCAGCAGTTCATCTTACAAGGATAGATACCTATTCCAGGTGTGGATTATGTCTTTCCTGCCCACAGAGCCTCAGCTAGCACCACTGTCTAGGGGTTTTATGGGACAGTGGCCAAGCATGGACTCCACACAACAGAGCATCCAACAGATCACTTTACAGCTAAGAAGGCGCAGGAGTGGGGCCATGACTATAGGGTGCACTGGTCTATCGCACCATCCAGAGGCAGCCAGGCTCACAGAGAGCCGGGATAGGGGATTGAAGGAGTCCCTGAAGCTCGGAGGGGATGCTGTGCAGGGTTGGGAAGGAACACCTTGCAGGTGCATCGTGTGCTTTCAATCGGAGACCTCTCCGTGGTGCTGTGTCTCCCGTGGGAAGAACACGTGGACACGTGGACTATGGAGTCGCCCCCGTGACCTGCTGGGAGACTCTTTGCTTCCTGCCCCTGCAACTCTGGGCTCTGTAGAGCTAAAAGTCTGGGTTCCAAAAGAGGACATTCTCTTGCCAGGGGACACAGCCAGGGTCCTACTGAACTACAGGCTATAGCTATCACCAGGACACTTCTGGCTCCGCACAGCCAGGGCCCGGTGGGCAAGGAAGGAAGTCACTCTCCTGGTGGGGTAAGTTGACCTTGATCAGCAGTAGGAGTTAGCGTGCTTTCGTACAATGCGCTGGGGGAGGAAGACACGTGGAAGCCACGGACCTGTGCGGCTCCTCCCTCGTGCGGGCTCAGCATGACTGTGAGCCCTGCAGCCCTGGCCCAAGGACGGTGTGGTTCTAAAGGACTCCGAGCCCTCAGGCCAAGGTCTGGGTCACACGCCCAGGCAGGCCATTTAGACTGGATACTGTGGGGGTTGGGCGGGGGGGAATGGGCACCCATGGGGCACCCAGACCAGCCGCAGCAATTGTGGCTTACAGTTAATCCCATCCATCCCCTTCTAAGTATCCCCAAGAGTGAGAGGAGAGACCTAAGAAACCACAGGGGAGTTGCTCCCTACACATGCACAGAATCGTGCATCCATGTGTTGCAACGGGGGATGTGGTGGCCACGGAGATGACACCCAGCTGTCCCTCCAAAGGCCCTGCCACGGAGGCACCCTTGACTGAAGCCCCAGAGCCTCCCGCTTAGCCTCAGAGGCCGTGCCTTCCTCGGGCTGTCCCCAGGCAACGACATAACACATGGGGTCCACAGTATGTCTTTGACCACTCGTGTGTGTTGACCACCCCCTCCTTGGTCTGGCTGTGAACAGTGCTCAGAACTGTGCTGATCTGAGGCTTTTCCTACCCAGCCCTTTCCACTGTCCCTCAGACCTGGGCCATGGGCTGAGGCTCTCCCCAACTACCGCTGCTCGTTCTCCTCTGCACCCTGCACAGACAGTGCCCCCATTCAATCTCGTACGTGTCTTAATTCTTTTTTTTTTTTTTTTTTAAAGATTTTATTTATTTGACAGAGAGAGCACAAGCAGAGGGAGAGAGAGGGAGAAGCAGGTTCCCCGCTGAGCAAGGAGCCCAATGTGGGACTCGATCCCAGGACCCTGGGATCATGACCTGGGCCGAAGGCAGCCGCTTAACCGACTGAGCCACCCAGGCGTCCCCATGTCTAATTCTGTCTTGGCATCCACCTCCCCGAGGATCCCAACTGACACAGATATGCCGGCAAATGGGAGCCTCTGAAGTTACTGTTTCTTTGTCTAATGAGGGAGAGAGAGATGAACTGAGTAATCCCTGGGATCCTAGCAATTCAGCCTGAAACAGATCCAAGTTTTCATTAATAAGGGTCAGCTGGAGCAACATTCACTGGCTAGTGGGATGTGGACAGACACTGTAATGTGGGAATTTCACTACTGGATCCTTTGCGTGCCTCATCTACGCTGACGATTTGGCTAGATGTTTGCACAAGTATTCCACTGGAAGTCTAATGACATTGGTATTTTTGCTTTTTTGCACCTCACAAACTGCCCTAAATTTACAAAAGGTTTAAAAGGATTTCCAAAATATTTTGAGCAACAGGAAAATCATTCGAGCAAATGCAGATCTTCCCAGTGGACTATTACAATGCTCTTATTTGTGTGCTGTTCGCTTGCTCTCAATGAAAGCAGAACACTGGTAGAACAGGGAGGCAGGGCATTTTGCGATCTCATGTAGCCCTAAGATTAGCCACTTGGTGAATCTGGATGTAAAAACACAAAGAGATACAAGGATTAAAAAAAAAAAAAAAATGAGGATGTGGTAAGAGTAAACCAAAAGGAAAATGGGCTCTTTTTCATCAGGTCTTGGTAATTCTCTGAACCAGAAATCTGACCATTTACATCAACCCAACAACCCTTCCGTCCTGGAGCAGCCTCTCCTCCCAGCCCGGAGGTATCTGGTTACAGAGCCACGGGAGTTTAGCCAGAAATAAAAAGGACTGAATTCTGTCTGTCGAAGCAAATGACCAACGTGCGCTTGATGATGCTGGGTCTTAGCTTCTGTGATCACTGTTTTTTTTTTTTTCTTGCTCAGGTAACTTGAAAAATTACCAGTGGACCTTGATAATCCTAGTCATTAGTAAGCTTAAGCAGGCTTTCTTCAAGCGCAAAGGGCAAAGTTCTTTTCCTATGGGAGAAGATTTATGCACTCCGATCCCATCAGAGATACCAGACCTGCAAGATTATCCAATGCCTCTGCTAGAGCTGAGCCTCTGAAAATGGCCCTAGCATCCCGCAAATACTGTGTGGAGTTGGGAAGCTGACCACCCACATGGATGGCAGGTCTCACAGCCTCGGAGGCTTCCGTTCCCACCGATATCCAGAATGGGCTTGGGAATCAACAGCCTGGTCCTGCAGGGCCTTCGGGAGGCTGCTGGCCACGAGGGCCAGGCTACCTGACCACAGTGAAGACTGTGGCCAAGGTGGCCGAGGGGCAGAGGGGTCAGGCTGTAACAGCCAGATAACAGGCACTCCTGTGGGCTACAAACTCTGCACATACAGCCTTCCCTTCCTTCTTTGCTTCTCTCCTCCCTTCCTGTGTCCCTTCTTTTCCTCCCCACCCTGTTCTAGAAAGAATAACAAAATTAAGTTAATTAAAAGTGAGATGCTTGTTAGTCAAGACTCTTGTCTTGCAAGAGGCAGAAATCCAACCTTATCTTAGGAAAAGATGGAATGTTGTTGGCTCACAGGGAGAGGGAGAGGAGGAAATGGTGTTGGGGTGAAGGGGCCAAGGCTTCCATGTCCCCCCTTCCCTACTCTTTCTGAGAGCCCTACTCTTCAGGGGCCAAGGCTACTGTCCTTTGAGGGGGGCAGCTCCAGATGGAAGCCTTGCAGCCTTGGGGTGGGGAGGAAAGGGGCTTGGTCAGCTCCAGTTAGAATCCCAGGGCAGGGCTCTGTTTGGCTCCCCAAGTGAGGGTGGTTGTGATTGGCTGAGCCGGTGGGCAGGGACCAGAACCGTGAGGCGGAGGGACAGCCCCTTCAGCAGGGGAGGCAAGATCCCCCAAAGAGGAGGATAAAGCAATGAATGGACACCACACATGTGGGTGGGTTCCAGCTTTCAGCGTTGATGCTCTGTGCTCGGCCCACCCATGAGAAAGACATGAGGGTCCATTCCAGGGCCCACGAGGACCAAATGAACCAAGAGTTTAGGAGAAAGACCACTGTGGTTGGTTTTAAGACCAAACAGGAATTTCTCTCTGGAGATCTTAACATACGGCTTTTTTATGTTTCATACTATCACATCCCCATGTTGGCTAGCCACACTCAGCCCCTGCCCTAATAGAATCGAGTCCTGTCTGTCGGGGTTTCAGACACAGCTCTGGTTGGACCAGTTCTAGGTAGAAACAGACTTCTCTGCAGGGTCTCATGCCCTCCTTGAAACACCACCCCCAAATAACTCCATTGCCCTTCTCCCTCCGGAGTCCCAGTGCAACGCCTACCATACTTTCTAAAATCCCATGTGATCCCTTTTCCGCCTTCATAAAATTCCCTCTTTCCACTTGGGCCTTAAGTGATATCTCACTTCCAGGCCTCTGACTCATTCTTCTGTTGTTCAATAATGTAAAAGTCTCTAGAGAGACTTATAAAGTCAAAAACCCTAAACTCACATTTACATCTCATACAACATAATCTCTCTTCAGGGAAGCCTTGGTGCAGAGGTCGTGCACGTGAAATGGAAAGGGGGTGCATGTTGGCATCCCCTTCCCCACCTGTCCCCCCATCGGGACTTAGACAGGCTTTCAGCGCACACAGCTGGGAGGGCGGCTCAGTTCAGCTCCGGGGGAAGCAGCTGTGCTCTCCCGCCTGGTGACCCTGGGGGACGGGCTCTTCTCGAGGGCACCCTCCATAGCCACACACCTTCTGGTGGGTGACAGGCAGGCACCGTGCCTGCAACTCTCTTGGCTGGAAAGACAGAGCAAATTGTGCAGCTGTTGTGTCCCTGGTTCCCAAAGTACTTTCCAAGAGAAGGATCGCTGGAAGGGTCAGACCAGCAGGTCTCAAACTTCAAACCAGCAGGTGCACACGGCCTACCCCAAACTGCCCAATCAGAGCGTGGGGAAGGAGCTCAGTGCCTGAGGGCTGCACTGTGAGAAATGCTACCTCTTCTCTGAGGAGCCAGGCTCTCGGCTGCCCCGGGACCGACGGCAACTTTGGAACAGGCTTCTAGGACATAAGCTCTCCTCTGGGGTGAATATATCGCCTCTGAGCACAGGCCAGGTGGACTTCAGGGGGCCACAGGGCACATGCCCAGGAAATTATGGGTGCTGTGATTTTCCAGAAGAATTCCGGAAAGCAAACAGCAAACATGCCGTTGCTGTGCGCTCTGCTTTTGGGACTGACGTTGAGGAAGAGAAAGGGGCACGTCCCACGTGCAGGTGCTTACGCACTCCCAGACACTCATCCTGTGTTTACCAAGTGGTTGTGCAACGTGCCTGCAGATACACCACCGGGGAGTGGCAGAGGCAAGTGTGAGTCCAGAGCCTGTCCCCTCCCACCACACTCCTCTGTATGTGACAGAAAACCTCAGGAGCCATGGAAATAAATCAGTAACACAAACCACATAAAAAGGGGAAAATCCTGCATGCAAAAAAAAAAGGCAAGATAAACAAAGTCAGAAGACAAAGAGACCGGGAAGAAATGCTTGCGATCCACGGCACTGACGGGGCTAATTCTGTGAAGGTATAAAGAGCCCCTGCAAGCAGGTGAGAGAAAGAGCTAGCTCCAGCAGGAGAAAGGGCCAAAAGCACAGACAGATAACTCACGGGAAGCAAATACGAATGCACAAAAGCTGTTCCTCATTCAGAACAAGAAAACTACACAGTCCAAGTACGAGACACTATTTTCAGCAAATATCAAAAAGTTAGAAAAGCGACTTGGCTGCTGGACCTCATGAGACAGGCCTGCACGCGCCCTGTTGGTGGGACTGCATGCCGTCCACCTAAGAAGGACAGACGGCCTGCCTCTCGAGGTGGACGGTGCAACACCTGCATCACTCGGAGTGCGGGTCCCTCACAACACCACAGTGTGTGTCAGCATTCCAGCACTGGGAGCAAGCTCAATTCTCATCAGGAGGGGACTGCTTAAATAAACACATGTAATAAATAACAAATCACGATCAAGTAAGTTATGCGGCGTTTCTACAGTGGAATACTACGTCGTGGCCAGTTCCGGGAACAGGGCAGCTCTCTGCAAACTGCTAGGCACACCCTCCAGGACATGCTGCTGAGTTAGCAGATGCACACCGCGTCCTTCCACTCGTGCGCGGAAAGGTCCCCACGCGGCGCCTCCCCGCTCTGCTTTCCCGTCTCTCCTCCAACCCCTGCACCTTCTCTGCCATCACGGGGTCCACTGCTCCATATTCCTGGGGAAACCAGAATCCCCCAGCTCCCTGCCCGTGCCTCTGGGCACCCCTCCCTCCAGTCACGTGACGAGCCTCCTGTCACCCGATGGACTGTCCCCCCCACTCCATCCATCCATCTCTTCCCACTTCTGGACTGAAATGCCAGGTGGGCTGATGTCTCCAGCCAGACTTCTCCCTGTGGCTCAGGTATCTTCGCTTAGGTCCCTACAGGCACCTCAGACTTACTACAGCCCAAAGCAGACTCCCCGCTTCCCCGGCCTCACCCTGAGCCTCCCTTCCTAAGAAATAGGATCATTCTAGCTGCTCGGGCCAAGACCCTCAGAGCCATATGTCACCTGTTTCCTTCTCTCAGACCCTGTGCCCAATCTATCAGCAAATTCTGGGGATTCTGTCTTCAGAATATACCCGGAGGCAACTACTCCTCACCGCCCTGCCTCTCCCTTCGTGATCTGAGCCACGGTGTCTCTTGCTTGGGTGACGGTCACAGCTCCTTTTACTCTCTCCTTCACAGAGCCTCCAGGCCAATCCTTCAGAACAGAAGCCAGATCGTGCCATTCTTCTGGCTGATGTTCCCCAACATCATCCCCACATAAAGCCCCACCTGTCCTCCCACCACCCGCAGCCACACTGCCCTCCTGACCTGTCCTAAAATCTTCCCCCGCAGCTGCCCACCTGGTTCCCTCCCTCATGTCCCCCTGATTTCCACTCAAATGTCCACTGGGCTCTGGGACCATAGTCAGGGTGGCCTGGCAGCCACTGAGGGAGGGTCTGGCTGGTGGGGCTGGAGCCACAGAGGAAAGAAATGCTCCCCAAGGCAAAACAAGGCAAGAAGAACCCCTGGCCTCCCTCCTGCTCCCATACTCCAGTCTCCCGAACTGCCCCCCTCTGGCCAAACGTGGCCAGACACGAAGTGGGATCAGTTGGCTAAAGATCCTGGGACATTAATTCCCGGCAACCCAGAGTAGGGGCGGGACAGAGACTGGCTCTAAGGGTAGAGGGAAAAGACCACACAAGAACACCCCCCTCCCCCCTGCAAAAGAACAGATCTTCAGACAGGCTGAAAAACCAGTCTCTCACAAGGGAGTGGTTAAAATGACCCAATTCTCTAGCTATCTCCGTTCTTGGCGAACAAATTATGTCAATTTCTTAAGGCTGCAAAGCTAAAGAAAAGACTCAGAACCAATGATCCTACCAAGATGTAGACTCTCGTCGAAGCTCGGGTTGAAGCTTCTGTGCTCACATCCTAGCCACAAGACTGGACAGGTTGCTGGCCTCGGTTTGACCAGCGTGAGCACGGGGGTCTCCGCGAGTGCTCCATATTAGCACTGAGCCCCACACACAAGCCTGGCTACACTCAGTGTCCTTCCGGTTGTCCCAAGAAACTCTGCACCCATGTCCACAAGATTCTCGAAACCCCTTGCATCATGTGTGAATAAGCTACGATGACAGGAAAGTGTTCTCTCAGGCTGGTCAAAGAACAATGAACTTTGTAATTATGCTTTACTTTTTCACCTAGAGGGTAAAATGCTACAATGAATAGGGATAGAAAAAAACAAAAACAAAAACAAAGTAAATCCTTTTGCACAATGGTGCACTGGGAGTGTGTGTTGCAATGATTTAAAATGACCTTTAGCAAGCCCACGGCACGGCACAGAGTTTCTCTCCCAAGCCCTCATGCAACTCTTCAGAGTTATATTTAGGAACATCTTACAAAATACATTTTTGACCCACATGGCATAAGGAGGATTGTCAAAAATCACCGTGTCCTTGACAGCCTCCTTGTACAACCAGAGCCCTTGAGCTGAGCATCTTGTAAGGCTCTGTCCGTGTACCAAACAGGCATTTATTGATTGTGATATGAAGTGCTAAGGTTCAAGGACAGGGATAGACGCTGGCAAGTTTGTGCACGGGTTTAACTCCAGGTGTGGCTGGGCCGTCTGGGAGGGACACAGCTTTCTGAGAGTCAGGATGGAAACTGCATCTGCGGTGACGGGTAGATGTCAAGAGCTCTAGTCTGTAAAACACCTGAAAATCCAGGACACGCTGGAGCTCCGCTCTCCAAACATGGCCAATCCTAAGGCGCTGTAAATGGATTTTTCCTGCAGTCTTTTGAAAAACCATATCTGACATTCTAGTGGCCAGGTCTGGATATCAGCTGCAAGTTACACGAGCAAATGGTTGAGTCGTGCCGATAAACACCCTCTCATGCAAGTTAATGTTTGTATTTGTACTGCAGCATATGAACTTTGGGGCTAGTAGAACTGCCAAAGAAATTTTATTCGCTTGGGAAATTACTGTAATTAATTTGCATTATTTTATCATTCCCCAAAATGATAGGTTGAGTGAGAGGTCAGAAGTCAGTCATGAGCCATATTCCAAGCTGATAGTGCGTTCAAAGCTCAGAACGAGGTCGAGAACCAACATACACAGACCTTTAGTCAAATCCTGCAGCCCAGGGAGCCCAAACCTACTCCCTGGATGGGAGGAAATGCTGGATCACCAGAACAAAAGTTACATGGGCACTCTACAAAGCAGTTATGAAAGCAGCCATTGGTGGAACCAAAGACTTCATTCCCAGCTAATGCTGTTTACGTGACTACTACCCTTAGTCAAGGAAGGGGACATAATTGCTGGGATTACCTATTCTTTTATTTAGCAAATAGATGCCTCTCCACTGCACAGTGCTGTGGGTCACACATATCCTGCCTGCTGAATCTGTCATTCTTTAGAACTGCTGAGTGTGTGTTTAGGCCCCGAGCCGGTCAAGACACCAGGCTGTTCTCTAGAGAAAAAAAGTGAACAGCAAGTCTGTCCGTTGGGAGAATATTGCCACAGAGCTTACCTTTATCTTAATCCAAAGTACTTGTTGGATTGCACGAGCAGGACGACCCATGGTCAACTGGCATTATGGAGGAAGAGCAATCTGAAACACAGAAAAAGGAGGTGGCTTGTGTGGGTCCCCGTAAAATCAAAAGGGACCCAGGAAAATGTTGTCAAGGGATAGGCCGCCCCAAAGCAGCTCTCCCCAGCTGGTCGGGAGTGCGTCTCCACCTCTACCCTCACGTTGACATTAGTGGCCTCGGTGGCAGCAAAAGCTTTCACAAGGTTACATAATCAGTGCCCGTGTTTAAAGGAAAATAAACATTTGAATGTGACCCTTAGCCTTGGTTTTCGTGATGAAGTGACATCATCTGCCTCCCTGGTATCCAACGCATTAGCAAAGCATTCACAGAGTCCACAGGCCAGACCCTGTTTCATTTTTCCGAGAGGTGCTTTCTGCACAGAACTGAGCGACTGGTTTCCTAAATATACAGACCTACGCAGCTGAGCTGTTGATGCCTGTCCAAGGTCACCCTGAAGGAGTTTCCTAAATAGTACCGCTAGCCTCATACAAAGCTTTTAAAAGCAGAGGGGGCCATGCTTTTTAGTTTCTTTCCAGAGGGCCCTGCAAATTAAAATCAATAGACAGAAGTGAAATGGATATCAGAGCACGCTCTGACAGCTGGTCTCGGTTTCCCTCCTCTGTAAAATGTCTCTGAGAGTTCTAGGGGATTTTAATGGGAAAAACTGTGGACCAGCAATTACACAAACACACGTGTGATATAAAATGGGGTTAATAGCATCTCCTCCCGTAGATGTACTAAAACCTGTAAAACAGCCCCAGCACTGGCACATAGTAGGTGCTGTATACCTGTACCTCTCATTGTTATCAGCCTGGACTAGTGATACCCCAGTGGAAACATCTTCCACAAGCCCCCTTTCTCTGAGAAGCACTGTCCTAAGCCATCTGTGGTGAAGGACCAGAGCTCTTTTGTTTGCTTGTTTGTTTTTAATTTTCAATTCATTGTGCAATGGCATTTCTGAAAAGCTAAATAAAAAAGGGATTACCGGAGCAATACAATTAACAAAGATGTATAATATATATAATCAAGACAAAACACAAGCTCCCCATTAAAGAGGCCTTAGAAATCGTCAGAAGATTCTCTCGCAGAAGGGGGAAGGAAGTGACTTGCTCACAGTTACATAGCAGATCAGTGGCAGTGCTGGGGTAGGACTGAAATCACACTCTTGGAACCTCCAAGGTGCTTCCCACGGCCCCCCACAATCCTGGCCAGCCTCTACTTCTCATCCTTCCATCAATCAGAAGGACAGGGCCACACCAGGGTGAGGTGGATGCCTCTGGGTAAAAATTTAAGGGGGTGCCAAAAAACTCAGTCATCATAAGTAATATTTCAATGCAATTTTTTTTTTATAGGCAAGGCGATGCTGTGGAATCAAAATCTCAGTGGCTTAACCCACTTCAATCAAGTCCGAAGCAAGTTGCCCTCCCCTTTCTTACTGGACACCATCCGGAACATGTGGTCTTTAAGATGATGGCAGCAGAGGAAAAGAAAAGTGAGGGAGACATACTGACTCTTCACTGCCTGACTCAGAAATAATACACACTAAATCTACTCACATTTCATTGGCCAGAATTATTTACACATTCTTAGCCTAACTGCCAGGGCACCGGAAAATGTAGAGGACCACACAGATATTTGGTGACTTAAGACTTTACTCAGACCCTGTGCGCTAGCTTCGCTATATATATAATGCATTATAAACTTATATATGAACATATATATAATCTTTATATTTCACGTATAAATACACATATAAGGTTATTATGTATATAAACTTGTTATATATATAATCTATAGAAACGTATATGTATATAAACTTTATTTTATACCCCCAAAGTCAGAATTTTTCATAAAGACAGGATCAGTAATGGTGTTGACCTGAGCAAAAGGCAAACTCAGGAATGCTTATCTTTATTTTAAATTTTGATATTGTGCTCAGCACAGATCGTATTGCATTATTTTTGAGAAGGGAGTCATAGGGCAGCGCATTCAGTAACAATCAAGTAGCAAGGGTCATCATATGGATGCAGTTGCTTGGCATGCAGCGTTCAGCCACTGGCTAAAATAACTGTGTGTGCAGCAAGGGGGAGGCAAAGATGGGGTTTCAGAAGGCACCCCAAAGCAAAACAATCACAAAAACTCAATTCTAAGTCTCCACTGATTGGAAGATATATGATCAATTTATTAATATCTTTTCAGAAGGAAAAAGAATGTCTGGTAAGCTTCTTCTTTGGTGTGGTCTATAAGAAACACGCAGATCTCAGAACTATTAACATATGTAATAACAACAACAACAAAAGGCTCTTAAAATGCAGGCAGTATGGTACAACATTTTAATTTAGGATCCCCAGGCCCTGAAGTCTGCACTCCGCAAAATAAACTCAGAGAACACATCAATTTTATTAGTGAATGATTGGGCATATTTATACAAAGCAACTGACAAAAATACCTATTAGAACTGCTAACCACCGCCCATCAACCAGGACAGGCCCCAGGCAAAGCCTTTATTGACAGCAATAACAGTGGCTTCCTGGTTCTGAATCCTCCCTGGTGGCTCTTCCTGACTTCCCTTCTGTCTACTTGCTCCTGCCCACCTCTCCATCTTTCCTTCCCAAATCAGTTCTCGTCAAATGGGGTGATTTCCACGCCCTGGAAAATTATTATTGTGACAGGGATTAAAATGTTAAGCTAAAGAGATGAAATTTATGTGACAGTTGGGGAAGATTTTGAGCAGGTAAGGGTGGGCTCCTTTAGTCACAAGGTAAAGCACCCCCCCACCTCCTTTTCTGCTACTAAGCAGTGTTTCCAGCATTTAGGAGAATAACGCAGGCTCATGTCACCCCCCCCCCCCCAATAGCCAGTCAGAAAAAGGTCAAAGTGTGAAATTCCACACCCGTGGGGCCAGAATGGCCACTTGGTTTTTGAACCCAGACTAGTTCCCTCCAGAGCATCTTTACCTTCTGTCAAGCAAGGAGCGCTCCAGGATTTTCCAGTCTGGCTTCATTCTGGACTAGAGAGCAGGGGAGAAAGAGAAGGAAGATATAAAACCCCATTGAACCAAGGAACCACCCAGACTGCAGGGGATTGCACACCAGATGATGGAAGGAACACAGGAAAGATGGCTGAAACACCTGGCTTCTGGCTGGGTGGGAGGCGCCACCTAAGGGGTGTCCCCGAGGCGGGCTAATCCCTCCTCCTCTGAGGAGAGAACTCCTCAAATCCCCACACCTGGACAAGAGTTAAGGCCGCCTCCTCACGTTCTTTCTCTGATGAGGGGGAGAGGCGGAGCTGACGCCAGCATTCAGGGCGCTCCAGTGACTTTTGGGGTCACTACGTCCTCAGAACCTAGAGCGGGGAAGGAGGCGTCTCCCGACCGAGCATTCATCCCATTTCCAGCCGCGAGCCAAGGTCGCGCCATCCCGGGGCGCTCGGAAGGGGGCCCGCACCACCCAAGCCCCCCGGCCCTCGGCTACTACGGGCCGCCCCAGAGTGGCGACGCGGTGGCACGTGGAAGCCTCGCCCGGGGTTTCCAGCCCTCTCCGCACCCACTGCTTTCCGCAGTCCTAGGAACTCCGCGTTTTCCGCGGGCCGGGCTGCGGATATCGCGCCCGCACTTAGCGCCGACCCACTGCGCAACTCTGGGCGAACCCGAGATAAGCCGGGGGGGGGGGGGGCGGGTAGGGTGGGCTGGGAAAAGCCGCACTCCCGGCAACACCGACCGCGCTCCGGGCGCATTGGGGTCCGCCCGCCGGGTGGAGAGGGACGGGGGACCGCGGTTTCCCCGGAAGCAAGTGCGGGTCAGTGCGCATCCCCACGCAACCCGGGGCTTCCGCCGCAGCGGGGGTGGCGGGGCAGGGCGCGGGGGCGCGTTTCCGAGGGTCGGGCGTAGACAGTGGCGGGGGGCCGAGATGCATCAGAAATCGGCTCCCAGCGAGTCCCGCGCCGCCGCGGCCGCAGGGGAGGGCAGACCCCGCCCGCAGGGCAGGCGACCCGGGGGCGGCACGGGGAGCGGGCGAGCGGCGCGCGCCGTGCACTTCCTGTTCAGTGCACGCGGCCTTCCACCGCCCCGCGCTCGGCGAGCCTGCGTCCGGCCGCGCCGCCCCGCACTGCCGGCTCCCTGTCCCCGGGACGCGGCGCGGCGGAGGGACGCAGCGGGCGCGCCCTCCGGCTGGCGGGGCCCGGCGAGCCGAGCCGCCGCCAGAACTTCTGCGTGCAGCCGAGCGGGAGCCCAACTGCCGGGGCGTTCGCGTTTGCGCCTGCTCCTCCCTCCTCCCCTCTCTCGCCCAGAAGGGGGACGGGCCGAGTTCCAGGCTCCCGGCTGGTTCATTCTGCGGCCGAGGCTTCTATTTACATACAGACTGGCTCCCTCTCGCCGGACTGTCCGCTTCGGCGCAGGCACGGGAGGCTTGTTTTCCACGTTACTGTCTTTACTTTGCACCTGCCTTTCAGATCACCTCTGGGAATCTGTGGGAGGAGCTGAGAGGGTGGAAAATGTTGCTTCGCTTTGCAAAAGGGAGAAAACTTTGTCACCCAGCGGGAGACCTCTGCCACGCGTAACCCGGAGAGACACCAGCCCCAGGACAGCCTCTGGCTTTGATTTTGCACCGCTGAGCCCGCAAGGAGGAAGAGGACACGTGAACTCCGCGCTCACGCCGACCGCCATCCGGGCCCAGTGGCGGCGGCCCGAGGTACCTGCGCCACCTTCCCTCCCGGGGAAGTCCCCACGCGGTGTCTTCGGGTGGAAGGATAATAATAAAGAGCGCGCGGCTCGAGGCCGACAGCAGGGACCGGGCTAGGAAGGAGAGGACCGAACTGCAGGAACGAGTCACCCGGAATTAACTTCTGGTTCAAGTTATGGGAAGCGCGGCCATGGACACCAAGAAGAAGAAAGATGTTTCCAGCCCTGGCGGGAGCAGTGGCAAAAAAAACCCCAGCCAGAAGAGGCGTTCGCTGCGAGTGCACATCCCGGTGAGTGCCCGCAGCGCGGTCCCCAGCTCCCCACCCTCGAGTCGTTGTCGACCCCGGCGCCGAAGCGGTTAACGCGGGACGCCCCGCGCGCGCCGTGCGTGCCCCTCCTGTCACTTGGGGCGCTCGGGGATGGGTGGCGGCGCAGGGTCGAGCTGGGCCGCCGAGCCTAGGCTCCGGCTCTGTCCCCAGCTGTGTGCGGCCGGGGCTCGGCGACCGACTGCGGCGGGGACGCGGGAGGGGGCGCGGGGCGCGGCTGGTGGCGGGCTGGGCGTAGCCCCGGATCCCGCCCGGTGCGGGTGCTGTGGGCGGTGCGTAGTGTTGTTTTGTTGAAAAAGGACGGTGTGGACTGCGCTCGGGAGAGGTGGAGCCGCGCGCGGCTGCCGGGGACGCAGGGGAGGGGCGGTGGGCGGGGACAGCGGGCGAGGGGTGTGTGGCTGTGTAGCTGCGCCCCCAAATGGACCTTCCTCCTGCCCAATTCCCCTCGCGGTGTGCCTGGGCGCGGGTCGGGGAGCTATTCTGCAGCTGTTCCCTTAGCCCGCCCCCCCCCCCCCCCGAGCACATTTCGGGCATTTGGGGACTCGGGATTCCCTAACGCGTGCAGAGCTGCGTCGAACTTCAGCCCCGGCCACGCCGGCAGCCCCGCCCGGACTTTGGCGACATCGATCGGTCTGCGGCTCGACTTTGTCCATCCCGAGGGAGCGCCGGACAGGGTCGTGTGCCCACCCTGGGTTTTGCCTACCCAGGTAGCCCGCGACCTTCCCCAGCTTCCCTGTGGACAAGTCAGGTGGTAGGACATGCGGCGCAGCCCTTACCTGCACCCGAAAGAAACCCCCGACTGGGTCACGCCCCTGGCCTCCACCAACCAAGTGAATGTTTGTTCAAACACACTACACGCAGATGCACGCGCACAGACACCCGCATACGCAAAGAGTAGAGGGCTCCATGAAGAATGTGGTTTTGTTCTCTCCGTGGGGATGACAGGTCCTGGGCACAGGGTGGGAGCGCACAGTGAGTCCCGCCCTCCGAGGCCCGCCTCCGACTGGGCAGGACTGGGGTGGGGCTGCTTGTCACTCACTTCCCACTGAACCCCCTGAGGCACTTTCCTTCAGCGTCTGTTGAACGCAGCTCCTTTCCCTTCCACGTGTGCCCACACCCTCATGGAGAAGGTCTGATGGGTACTGGAGGGAGCGGAGGGAGCAGCCTTTAGTTGAGAGGAGGTGAGGAGGTAGCCAGCCCTTCCTCGCTGGGGGAAGCTCAGGGAGCAGGTAACTAGCTGCTGCGTGGCCACCAGGGTGGTGACCCAAATATGCAGGAGTAAGCATTCTATTTTAGAATGGATGATTCTTGTTTACACTGCTAACATGAGACGTTTTTAATCATGTTTGTAAATGAAAAATTAGACATGGGTGTTAAAAGTCTCCCTGGAGCGGTGATCCCTTGAGGGAGCCTTTTACCACTCACTTTCTCCCATTTGTCAGAGATAATAATTTGCTTTGCCTACCTTGTGGAGATGTGAAATAAAATAAGTCATGGGAATGCTCTTGCAAATTTAAAGGGATATAAACATGTATGGCTACCATGTTGACATCAGAGCAACTGGTTTTAAAGAGACATAGAGAAAAAAAAGGGACACTGTCCAGTGTCAGGCCATATTGTACTGAGGCCAACTACAGTGTGGGGTATATGCTTGGGGTCGCTGGAGGGGTGCAGCTAGTGGTTAGTGTGGGACAAAATCCAGAACCCAGAAAAGGACTAAGAGGCCACACTGTGAGAGGGGAAAGGCCACGGTGTAGCTGGAATACTCTGACCACCCTTCTTGCTTGCTGGACATGATTTTGGCTGCTTTAAACAACCTTCTGGCATGATCCATCCCTTACCGAAAGTGCTGTTGACTCAATTATTCCACAACACATGTGTACTGCTCTGGTTGATGGTGAGATCTAGGGGAGCAAGAGTGGGGCTCTGTCTCCCTCCTTATAGGGCTTGCATTTGCTGGTGGGACCAGGGGGTCTTCTCACTGACCATCTAGTAATGGCCTGTTGATCACTGTGTCAGGCTAGGTGAGATTTATACTCTAGGTGGGAAAATACGGCGTTCAGACAAATGCTAGCACATGACCCAAGGGCATCAGATGACTGGTGCTGGCAGCACCCCTTTTCAGAGGGGAGATTGGGAGAGGGGACAGCAGACTGACGTGTTCACGGAGACATTCAACCCAGAGCTGGTGGGCGGGACCGAGACACGTGTGAGAACCTGGGTTACTCCCACCAGGGAACCAGCTTGAGCACCTCTGTGAGTTGGGGGTTGGATGACTGCTTTCAGGTACAGCACAGAGCCCCTTCTTGTGGAAGAAAGGGTTTGAGAATCAGGGTACTCAGAAATGGATTGGGGCCCGATCAAGGAGGACTCTGAAGCAAGGTTGCCAGGCTTAGCAAATAAAAATATTAAATGACCAGTTAAAGTAGAATTTTAGATAAACAACAAATAACTTTTTTTTGTATATGAGTATCCCGTGGACCATTTGGGAAAATTTACAGTAAAAAAAAATCCTTCACTGTTATCTGAAATCCCAATTGAACGGGTGTCCTGCCTTTTATCTGGCAGCTCTACCCCAGAGGGCACCCTGAGGGAGTGAGGACTTCCTTCTGAAGGCGTTGGGAAGCTGCCATGGATGCACTTGATGCCCTGCCCCACTCCCCCGTGGCTCACCCAGAGTTCATGGAGCCTTGCTGGACAGCTCCACTCCACGCCACAGTTTGCCTCTGGGTTTCTTGAAGGACTCCTCTTGGATGGTGCCAGTTTGCTCAGCCCCGATGCAGCCTGGGTGAGAGTGAGGGATTGGGATTATGCCCTAAGGGGCAACCCTCAGCCAAGGAGGGATGCGGGTGGGGTGGTGCCCCCTGCCTCCCCATTCCCTGGTGCCATATGTTCCACAGGAAACCCCGGAGGGTCCCAGCGGCGTCCAGGAATGGTTGCCCACACTGGTGTCCATTTATTAATGTACCTTACTGGCTCATCTGGCTCTCCTGCCTCATTCCCTCACTGCCTAGGATAGACTGCTGAATCTAAGTCAGCGTCTTGCTGTCTTGGCGGGGGTGGGGGTGGGTGGGGGGGGAGGGGATTCCGCATTAAGAAGCAGTTAAAGGTGATGAAAGCAACATCAGGAGAGTTAGCCCCTGGAGCAGAGCCCAAAGTGCCTTCGTGGAAGGAGGGCTAGTGGCCAGGGGACCAACTCAAATGCTCTTGCAAATATCCAGAGATTAGGGTTTGAGGGGCTGAACACAATACTGATAGGAGCAGATTGGTGAGGGAAGACGTGAGACATTGGAGGGAAGGGTGGATGAGCCGTGTGCCTGATGGATGGGGAGGAAGCCACGGATTGAGTTAACCTGATGGCTTCAGGGTAGTTGGTATAAGGAAGCAAGGGAGAGGTGGGGAGTTCAGGCCCAGCCATGGTGAATCAGAGGGAAATCGTCCACTTCCTCAGCCCTAGCACCAGCTGATCTCTGATGTCCCGGGAAGGCCATTTCCAAGGATGTTTGGGATTCTGAGGAGTGGCTTCTGAGATACCATGGCCCTGGCAGTCCTGTGGGTGGGTCATTGGGTGGCATCCAGTCCACCAGCAGGGTGAAGGCTTCCCGGGGTCTCTAGTGTGTCCACACAGCTTGTCTATGCACTGAATTGGCTCAAGTCCCTTTTGGACACAATTGGCCTCAGTCTCTACCCCATATCTGGTGCATAAACAGAACCATGACCTAGGGTGTTGGGTGTTATAACCCCTGCACACCTCCATCCCAGGCTCTGATTGTCTTAACCATCTTTACCCTCCTTGCTACCAAGAGCACCTGCTGTGCCCTGAGGCACCAGGAAGGAGGAGTCCATTTTAGGGGAGGCCCTCCGGCCTACGGGCTATAGCAGGTCATGGGGACTTGGAATCAGCCACTACAGTAACTGATGAATTGAATTTCATCGAAGGGAGAATGGCCATTGGGCCTAACGGAGGATGAGGCCTGGCTTGGTGTTAGCTTCTGTCTTAGGTAGCTGGGATCACCTTTCTGGGAAAACGCTCTCAGGTCTTGTCAGGGGAAAGGGAAGGTGGAAGGCAGGAGAGGAAGCAGAAGGGTGAGTGTGGACTCCTCTGAGGTTGCACTGGGCCTTTAAAGGAATGGGATGGGCGCCTTGTTTAGAGTCACTGTGGGTTGGCGCCTTGCCCTGGTTCTCTTTCCTTAGCCTTCATCCCGAATGTAAAGCAGGAATAACAATGAAGGTGGTGGGAATGGTTTTGGAAAATAGCTCTTTAGAAGCCTAGCTGGGTGTGGCATTCAGCCAGAGCTTTGCCAGAGACACTGATGGCCTGAGCAGGGGTGTTCTTTTCCTTTTTTTTCCGTCTCAGAAGAAATTCCTTCCCTATTAATGCTGAAATTCATATATCGCAGCTGTATTTTACTTGATGACTGTTGGTCAGCATATTGTGGGTCTTTGGAACTGTTGACAAGCCAGTGACAGAGCAGGAGGCCACAGGGGAGTGGAGGGCTTCAGAGAGAAGGACCCTGCAGGAGCCTGTGGGGACACTGAGGCAGGCATAGAGGAGCTCGGGCTTGAGGCAGTGGCCCAATATTTGCCACGGACGGGAGGCACCTTTCCCTGGGCCTCTTGGGAGTGGTGCTCCAGAAATCCTTCACAGTCACTGTAGACAAACTAAAAATAGAGCCAGGAGTAGCTGGCTGGTCGCAAAAGGTTGTGGAGACACCACTTGGCTTGGACAGTCCTGTCGCTAGTGATGACTTTGCCCGTGGAGTCCCCAGAGGGAAGCCTCGCGCTGCTTGAGACCTGGCGCCCTCCACACTGGAGGGGGGCCTGTGACTTCCATCCAACCAGATCCACTCTACCCAGGGACTCCAGAAAGGAGGGGGGCATGGTCCGGCTGCAGGTGGGAATGGGAGCTATCCTGCTGCCCCCTGGGGCGGAGGACCGCGTGCCCTGAGTGCTCACTACCTGGGGTCACATCACCAAAACACCGTGGACTGAGCCTCAGGGAAAGGAAAGGGGTGCTATGCAGGATAGTGGGGGGTATCAGTTTTGATCTTGGCCTTGACCTTGGTCAGTTTCCACCCCTTGAACAAGATTTGTGGGGTGAGGGTTTTAAGCAGGGTTTTTCAAAGTGGGGTTCCTGGACCAGCTTAAGTCCAAGTACCCAGTGTGTGTTTGAGATATAAAATCCTAAGCATCAGCCCAGACCTACTGAATCAGAACAGCTGAGGAGTGGGACCGTGGTTCCATGTTTCTGATAAGTTCTCCAGGTGCTTCTTATGCCTACAGTGATTTAAAAACAATCAGGTTCCAACTTCCCCAGTGTTAATACTAATCTGTTTCTTCTGTCCCTGTGAGTTTTTCTTTCTATCTGTTTAGGTATCCGTTCATCCATCTGTCCATCCATCCATCTACTTACGTATCTGCCTTTCTATCTATCCATCTATCATTATCTACCATGTGCACTTTTTCAGTTGTCACTGAGATGTCCTTGGCTGCTAAACATAGGATACTGCTGGCTTCCAAATAAAGATGAGAGCCTGCATCAGCCCCCAGCCAGGGTAGCCCCGTATGGGCCAGCCTGTTAGGCCACAGTGTTTCTTGATTCAGCCCTCTGGTGCATCTTGGGTGCCCTGAGCGTAAGCTCTTGTAGAGCCCGGAGTATGATATCGGGACCTTCAGGCTTCAAGCCAAATCCCTCGATGATGGAGCCCCTGACAAACCCTGTGGCTCCAGGGTTTGTCAGTGAGGACTGGGTACACCTCCATAGCTCGCAGGATGTGAATATGGCAGAACGGTGAGTGCCTGCCCTCCAGCCTCCCAACGCGTGCGCAGAGCATGTTGGCTGAGTGCCACTAAGGCGTAGGCCAGCCCTGAGCCTCTGGAGGGAAATGGCAGGAAGAGAATGGATAGAGAAGTCCCCTTCTTTGAAGCCTCTACCCTGCAGAGTGTGCACAGATCTCCATGGACCAATTCTAGTGATATAATCACAGCGTGCACAAAACTCAGGGATTTGCTGAATCACCATTCCGTGCCTCGGGGTGTACCCTAGTGCTGGGATGTACCCTTTTCTTGTCCTCTTGTCCCCACTTTACAAATAGCCCAGCTGAGAACAAGCACATCCCCCATGGTTGGATGACACGGGGAAGCAGAATGTATTCTTTATTCTAGCCTAGCCTTCCTGTCCGGTTCTCACTCTTAGTACCCATCAGTGGAGGGGTTCAAGACCCTTGTGCAAACCAGACTCTGACTACTGCCTAGTGCCCTAATGACCACTGCTGACATCATGGATCATTATTTCACCCAAAGGACATCTCAAGTAGTCAGGTAGCAAAGCCAGAAGCAGCCACCCAATATAGTTTGTGTGCTCAACATTGCATCTTTCCACATACCATGTTAGGATTCTCGTTGCTTGATAAGTATCTCTCCCTGCCTGTATTTTTTGTTTTTGGGGTTTTTTTTTTTTTTTTTTTTTGGTTTTTGAGCTGCCCTCTTCCAATGAACCCCAGCAAAGCTATGTTCTATGGTTAATCTCCAGCCAGGGGTTACACTTCTGGGTGTCCTAACCACTCGATGGATGGGAGGACCATGGAGGCACTTTGTACTTGTGAGCACCTTCTCGCCTGCTCAGACTTCATCCCGTGACTTCTAAGTCGGTTTGTATCCCCTAAAACCATTCTGACAAATACATGTGCTTTTAGATGATGCTGTTTCTTGACTATTTTCTTTTACTTTTCCGGTTTTCCCGTTTTGATTTGTTCAGTTCACGGCCGACAATGTTCTGTGTCTGGGCACCATTTTACTTTTATGGGGGCGACTCAGGTTACTGAGCAGGGCAGTGGACACTCCTCAGACCTGGGTCAGGATCTGGTGCTCTTTTCCCCATTCTCCTCCAGCTACCCTCCCTCTGACCCTGAACAGTGAATATGATCGCACATGAAATACCTGTTGTCTCCTCCTTCTTTCAAGCCGGTGGACCAACCCATCTTGAAATGCCACGACACCAAACCAAATGTCAAAATGGTGTCAAGTCTTTTAAAATGTAGGACAAAGGCCAGTGAGATGCTGAGCAAGCAAGAGCTGAGGCAGAGTCCTTAATTTGCTTGGTTGGCTGCCTGTGATCTTGCTCTGAGATGGGCAGAGGAGACACATGAGAGTCAGGCTGTGTCCCTGAGGCTTGATCACGGGGAACCCTCAGAGACCCCACTGCAGAGTGTGTGCAGTGGAGCAGAGGAAGTGGTTGGATCTTTGGGGGCCCTGCCTGCCCTCCAGCCGGTGTAGCCCAAAGAGGAATGGTTAATCCCAATCTCACTCTCTCTCTCTCTTCCACTGCCTACTTTGAAAATAATTTGATCTCCATTCTTTTCCTTCCTGTTGACAGGAAAGCCTTCTCTGCCAGCTCATGGCTTGTCACAGACCAATCAAATACCATCCAGGCTTTGGGGTTTCTGCCAGGGCCTCTGTGTTTTGGTATACTCTGACCTGGCAGCAACATTGCTGGTGAATGTACCAGAAAGACCAGTTTGCTCTTGGTAACCCCCGGGGTCCAGCCTTTTTTCCCATGAGGCTGAGCTGTGGGAAGCCCTGCAACTCTGTTACCCTCCTCCAAGGAGGAGGAGCGGGGGCTGGGCCTGCTGCAGGGTGCAGCTCAGGGCAGCCCCAGAGTGACCCCATTTGTGCCCGGTGGGAGGTGGGGGGTGCACGCAGGAGGAAGGATGCAACCGGGCCAGGGGAGAATTTAGAAAGTGGGACACCAACTTCTCCATTTTGAAAGAAAGAGAGGGCTGGGGAATTGCCGGGAATCATATTTATAGGTAGGCAGGGTTAGAGCTAGTTCTGGGAAACCAGTCAACTCCTATCTGTTTTCCAGGTGAGGTGGTGGCCCTGAGAATACAGAGATGTGCAGGGTTATGGGGTTGAATTATGTCCCCAAAAAGATATGTTGAAGTCCGAACCCCTGGTGACTGTGAATGTGACCTTATTTGGAAATAGGGTCTCTGTGTGTATAATTAGCCCAGTTAAGATGAGGCCATTAGGCTGGGCCCTGAGTCCAGGATGACTGGTGCCCTTCTAAGCAGAGAGCTATGTGGGCACAGACACTGAGGGAAGGTCCTGTGAGGACAGAGATAGGGATTGGAGTGGGGCAGCCACTAGCCAAGGCTCACTGGGGCCCCTGGAAGCTGAAAGAGGCAAGAGTGGATCCTCCCTTAGAGGGTTTGGAGGGAGCATGGCCCTGCAGACACCTTGATTTCAGACTTCCGCTTTCCGGAACTGTGAGAGAATACAGCTCTGTTGTTTTAAGCCACCTTGCTTGTGGCATCATGTTGTGATGGCCTCAGAGATCGAATACAACAGGGTCCCTGCCTTCGAAGCATGCTGGGGCAACAGACCGAGAACTACCAGTCGTGTTGTGGCAGAGCCAAACGAGCAGGTGCTTCGAGGGGCCAGGACACCCCAGCACTGCCCAGGAGGGTAGCCCAAGGCCTGCCGGTCTGTCTTGGTTTCTGCTGTCCACCACTCATTGACTGCATTTCCCCCAGATCTGGGTCTTGCTTCCCCTCCTCTCTGTGACTGGAAATCCTAGCAGGGTGGGTGGGGCTGGGCAGGGCATCGAGAAAACGGAGGTGTAATGAGGCTGGGGTAGCAGCTCCAGGATCCTGCTTGTCCGGAGTACCTTCTCTTGGACCTAGAGTGGAGACAGGGGGAGAGGGAGCAGGCAGCCCAGCTCGGTCTCCAGAAGGTCTGGCAGCTCTCTGTCTGTTGGGCTGACTTGGAAACCCTCCGCCTAATTCCATGCTGCCTTGCGGCATGGGCCATGCACACAGCCTTTGGGTCATGGGCTTGAGGCTCTCATCACCTGGCCCCATTCTTGTCTACAGCCTACGGTGTAAACAAACACCCCAGAGGTTCCTCCTCCAAATTCAAGCATCCCTCAATGGGTAGTTTCATTCATAGTAGCTATGATTTATCAATCTCATTGATTATCACATACCATCTGGGATGGCATGGTTGTCATCAGATTTAGCTAATATTGATGGAGCACTTGCTATGTGGCTGGCATGTACTTTTATATAAGCCATCTCTCTATCTCAAAAACAAGCCTGTGAAATAGCATTACTCTTATTATAAGGGTTCCTAGCCTCACCATGGACAAACGAGCCTAGGCTGTCCATGCCTCACCACTGTTCTCGCCCAGCCTGCCTGGAAAACTCTCGGTTGTGTTTTAATTGGGCTTTTGATGTCTCTGCTTGGCCCCACCCCAGCCCTGGCTTCTGATGCCCCGTGACCAGTCCAGGCAGCGTGAGGGTGGGCGGTGAGGACCGCTGGGTGGGAGCAGACACCACCCACATGAGGGGCACACGAAGACAAAACCCCTGGTCTGGCCAGCTGCCTTCCAGCGGTTTGCCCTTGGGGTTGACTAGGTCTCTGTACTCTTTACATGGCTTCTAAATTTTTAGATGAAGGTCACTGAAAGCAATTCTTTATCCTTCTCATCTCAAAAATAATCTGCCTTCTATAACTGCATCGGTCTTACTCTTTGGTGCTTTCTCATTTTTTCTTTAATTAACAGAGTCTTAGATTAAGTGCTAAACCAGGAATTGGGAAATCCTATGTTGGGTCTTCTGCCAAATAGCTGCAGAGCTTTCTCTTATTAAGTTAGCAGACACTTATCGAAGGCAGGTTGTGTGCCAGGCACTGTGCAAGGCTCAGAGAGGACAATTGGAACCCTTCCTTGGTAAGGCTTAGAGTCTGCAAAGGAGCCTCGAGCATCTCTCACCATTCAGTTCACCTTTGCTATCAAATATCAAAACACCCTAAAACATAGTGACTTAAAACAACACACATTCGCTCTTTCTCAAAGACATATAATGTATATAATAATTAATATTATATATGATCAGTCTATTGATTACATTGTTACATAATTATATATTAAAATATAGCTATAAATATAACCTAGTAACACGTTACTCAATTATAATGTGTAATAATTAATATATTAACATCTTAAATAGGTTTATATGTGACATAATTAATGATATTATTTAATAACTAATGTTATACAATTAATACATACTTATTTTAGTATAACATATAGAAATATATATAACATATACACATAATTTTTTAAAAGATTTTACTTATTTTAGGGAGAATGAGAGAGAAAAAAAGAGTGCGGGAGTTAGGGGAGGAGCAGAGGGAGGGGGACAAGCAGACTCCTTGCTGAGTGTGGAGCCTGACACGGGGCTCAATCCCACGACCCTGAGATCATGGGCTCAGGTCATGAGGCAGACAAAAGGCAGATGCTTAACTGGCTGGACCACCCGGGGGACCCTGCATAATTCTTAAATTCTGAGAATGTAGAAGAGGACTGCAGGCTGGGTCTCCATGAGGCTCAGGCACCATGACTGTAGGGAAGCAGGGCTTCCTGAAGGACAGGTGGGCTTCGAGGGGCCATGAGTGAGGCAGGAGCCACAGAGCTGGGGTCCTTCCAACGCCGGGCATTTGACAGTGCCACCCAAGCTTCCACTTCCTCGCCGGAGACGGGCCAGCATCGGAGATGCTGGGTGCTCCTGGGGCGAAGCGAGTGCCAGGAGAACAGAGAAGCTCCTTTTCTTGTCACTTTTCTCTTCTTTGCTTGTTAAGTGTATTTTGAGATTCCGAAATGAGCGTGGGGCACAGGTAATAGGATATTCTCAGCTCACAGGCAGAGGGAAATGCTGGGCAGTGGTACCAAACCGGTCTAAGGGAATACCTCAGCCGGGTGACTTCCCCGCCAGGTGCCAGAGAAGGTGGGACTCACCGGGGACCCCTCATAATGAGGAGGCAGCCTGGAGGGGGGGAAGGGACTTGCCAGGGGTCACAGGGTTGGCCAGGGGCAAGGCCGAGAGGACAACAAGGGTTTTCTCCTGGAGGAATGTTGGGGCAGGCAGCATTTGACGGCTACAGGGGAGGGAAGGCTTCTGGGGAGCCACAGGCCCATCTGCTCTCCGCCAGAGATGCCTACACCTTGTGTTAGAGCAGAAAACAAATTCAAAGCAGTTCTGTTTTCAGTGGCTCAAAACCAAGGGCTGTGGGCGGCAGCCAGGAAGCATGTAGTCCTTTCAGAGTGGGATTCCTGGCTCCAGGCTTGCAGTATGTCCATTCGGCATCCATCTCCCTCCTTCTCTGGATGCGGCAACACCAGCTTTTGGGAAAGGCTCATTGCGAAGCTCTGTAGGCTTGGCCTGCAGACATAGAATTTACTACCGTAATAAAATAATATTAAACATAGTACAACAACTTCAGGTCAAATGGACCTATTTGTTTATATTCCTTGTTTAATGGTGAGCTCCCATCACATGATTTTTGTTACCTTCACCTTAAAATTCAACCTCTGCTGACCTGCTGGAACATTCTGGAACTGGGATGGCCCTTCAGCATTGTCCCACATTGGGGCAACGGTGGCCAAACTTCTGTCTCCTTAATGAGACCACATGCTCCTCAAGGATGGGGTGCATCTACACCTTTCATACCCTTGCCCTGGGAAACCACCTCCCACACGGCTGATTCCATGATGATGATGATGATGATGGTGAGGAAATGTAAAAAGCCCAACTCACTGGGGAAAAGAAAAAAATATGGACATTCTTGGGGCTCCTGGGTGGCTCAGTCGGTTAAGCGTCTGCCTTTGGCTCAGGTCATGATCGTAGGGTCCTGGGATCGAGCCCTGCATCGGGCTCCCTGCTCCACGGGAAGCCTGCTTCTCCCTCTCCCACTCCCCCTGCTTGTGTTCCCTCTCTCGATGTCTCTCTCTCTGTCAAATAAATAAATAAAACCTTAAAAAAATATGGGCATTCTTTGAGAATCTAAATGCTTCGTTAACTCTGTGAACTAATTTTGAAAAATCTGGGTGAGTCCGTTATCTGCAAATCTTATGAAAAAATAATTTTCAGGCAAACCGTGTTTTGTTGGTAAGGTAAAAGAGCAATTTTTAGGAATGTTATTGTACTAGTTTTTTTTTTCCTTCGTCTCCTACCCAAGAAAGTTTTATTGGGCTTTTGCTCAGGCAAATTGACTAGTAAGAGCATCATAAATATGCCAGGGGGTTTTAGGTGACATGATAATCCTTTGATTAGAAACCAGTCTAGCTCCTAGACTGACCTCAGATGTGGAGCAAAAGCAGGGAGGGACGGGATGGTTGGCCCAAGGTCAACCCAAGGTTGGCCTCACGGCCTTCAACCATAGGAGGAGAGAGCATCCACCCAGCCCCGGGCCGACATGGACCCAACTGTCATTTGTGCAAGAGTCTCTAGAACAGAATCCTCGCCTGAGCAGGGAAGACATGCTGGGTTTCCTCTGCTCTGTAGAAGGGTGACATGCTGAGGGGGTGTAGGTCTGGGCCTCACAAGCCAGCGTTGCAGCATGCTTATGTCACTGTTTGCTCCCGTGTCTCTTGGCAGTTTCCCCATATTTTCTGAGCCTCGATCTCCTCACCTGTCAGAGGTGGGTAAAATAATCCCCACCGCACAGGGCTCAGGGGAGACTGAAATGAGATACACGGGGAAAAGCAGGAAGGGGGTGTCCCGGGAATGTTGGTTTTGTCTCCCCTGTAAAGGGGCCCATGGGAAAGATCCCCCTAAGAATATAGCCTGCCACCATCCCACTCCAGGTAAGACAATGTTACTCTTTTCAGTGGAGGTGATTCTTAATTATACCTCAAAATGGGAACTTGTTTGTATCCCTTGTAATGCTTTGGCTAAATACATTTGCAAATTTGTTTTTGCAGATTTCCTTATTTACAGGGAGATGGTCCACAGGGCCCAGGGCCTGAGCCCAGAGTGAAAGCCACTGTGAGCCCCGGGGGCTGAGAGGTTGAGCCCTTAGCTGAACATGGTTAGACCTGGCCTCTGGCAGGAACTGGAAGGCCTGGGTGGGGTTCCTGAGAGCCTGGGGGTGGTGGGGTGCAGTGGACCCAGCAGGCTCCACGTGGGAGCAGAACACTGCACCTGCCTGCCTCCACCTCCTTGTACCCCGGAGCCAACAGGGCCCATAGAGTCTCTCTGCACAGAGACAGGCCGGCAGGCTCTGGGGGTGTGAGTGCTCCGGCGGGTGAGAATAGTAGAGTCTAGAAGGCAATAAGCAACTGGCATTGCTGGGAATTGGTGTACCTGGTTTCTGTCCTCAGCCCCATGGGGCATTTGCCATCCAGTAGGGCTTTCCTGGGGATTTTGCATCTTGACTCCAGAGGGTGAGTGTTATGGGGCTTTTGGGGGGCACTCGGGCCCCCAAGTCCTATCTCCTCTAGTCCTCAGGGGGATGGGGTGGGCTGGGCTCTGCCTTGTGTCTTCTAGTTCATCCCCCATGAGTTGAGACCAACACCACCTAGCACGCCCGAG
This sequence comes from Mirounga angustirostris, assembly GCF_029215605.1. Classification (NCBI taxonomy): domain Eukaryota; kingdom Metazoa; phylum Chordata; class Mammalia; order Carnivora; family Phocidae; genus Mirounga; species Mirounga angustirostris. The sequence continues at coordinate 5,505,476 of NW_026991720.1, forward strand.
ACCTCGGGCACCGTGTGACTCTCGGGGATAGAGTCTCTGTGGCTTCTGTTTCTCATCTCCTGCTGGTACAGGAACCGACTAGAACACTCTATAGGGAGTGAATGAAGGAGAGGTGGTAGCAGAGCCGGGGCGGGGCTGGGAAGGCCGTGGGGAAGGAGGACCCTCGTGGACGTGCAGGCAGGGAGCAGAATGGGAGGGACATTGGGTTTTAGCCAGCGCTGTGTATCTCTGTCACAAAGAACAAAGGGGGGCTCTTTGCAGCCTATATTTTTGCCTTCCTGGCTCCCCCCCTCCCGGCCGAAACTCTCCGGGCTGGGGGAGCCTCACAGGCTGCTGACGACCAGTTCTCACTTAAGGGAGGGATGAAGGATCTGATGGGGAGATAGAGCCTTGACAGGGACTGGAAGGGCCCCCCGGCCCAGGTCCAGTGTTCCCCGATTTTGTGATACCTGCCGAACTGCAGGTGTCCAGCCGTCAGCTGTCCCTCCCAGCCCGCAGCCCCAGGAGGCCAGGGCTAGGGGCCACCGTGGAAGGAGTCTCTGACCACATGGCAGGAGGGGGTTCCAGCTCCAATCCCACATCCATCCTCCAGCTTTGCTGACTTGGGCAAGTCCTATAACCAGAGATTTCCCTCTGATATCGCTGATGACCTCTGTCTAAGTGGGGACTGGGCTGTTATTCACCACCCATTTTGCTTCTGGTCCCCGACGGCGATGTGCATGAACCCCCAGTGTATTCGCAAAAAGTTCTCACCTGGAACAGGCGGGTCCAGTGGGGTCACTTTGGAAGGCCAGGAGGATGCCTTCCTCCCACGGTTCTGAGAAGGCTGATGGGGCCAGACAGGAGGAGCCCGGAGTGATCGCGCTGAATAAATGGGGACTCACTCTCTGTGAGGCCACCCAGCTGGTGGGTGTCTGAGTGAGTGTGAGGGAGACGAGTGAAGTGTCACAAGCCACTTGGCTCTGACAAAGCAAAGGGCAGCCCTGGGGACAAAGCCTCAAACGGGCGGGGACAGGAAGGCGGCCTAGCCGCCTGGCAGGTCACCCCTGGAAAGCCCTTCCCAGCGGCTCCTGCTGCAGGTCAAGCTTCATGAGCCACGTGGGTGAAAATCCCAGGAGGGGCCAGGCCCTGCCTGCCCGCGGAAGACCACGACTGGCTCCTCCCCCCCGTGGCTACTTTCTTTAGAGAATCACACATCTCCAAGGGGGGCTCTCTGGGTCACCCCTTTTTCCACATGCGGGACTTGTGTTGAGAGGAAGGGAAGGCAGGGATGACTATGGCTTGGTCAGCCTGTGGCCACCTGCATTTGCAGTGGGTGCCGGTTGGGAACAGCCTGGTTGTCACTGTCCCCCAGGTCAGTGGTCCTGGGCGACGTGGTGACGTTACCCACAGACCCACTGTCCTCTCCCCGTGGAAGCCTCAGGGGCCTGCTTTTTCTGAGTCTGTCCTGTGACAGATGGGAGAGGCCTGGCCTGCATCCAGCCACTCCTCAGAGGACTCTGGTTCTCTCAGTTTCTATGATCCGAGAGCTTTTGAAAACTCCCCTTGAGTGATGGAGGCCAGGGGCGGCTGGACCTGCCGTTTGTATCTCAATCTTGCAGGAAGAGGATCCCTCCTCCCCTGCACCTGGACTCATCGGTGGAATTTACGTTCCCTCGGTCTTTCTGGTCCCTCAAGACACCCATGTGTCGTGGTTGGGCTCTTGGATGAGCAGACTCAGACACGGGGATGAGCGTGCAGATGTTTCCATCAGCACGAGGGGAGGAGGGCCTGAGGCATGCCCTAGTCTCACGAAGGCCTCAGTAGACGCTTCAGAGTTGTTCTGAGTTAGTCATTCATCAGATCAGGGCTGCCCGGGGCCTGGGCACGGTGGCCTCCTCAGCCCGGACACTCCTCACAAGGGGCAGGCAGCCGAGCACCACCACCCAGCGGCTCGGCCAGCAGCCGGAACGAGCCTTTCATTCCCGGGGAGGGCTCCGGAAGGCGCATCCAGATGCTGGACCTTTTCAGGGACAGCTGAAGGGCCAGACCTGCTAGCCTGTGTCTCCTCTATCCCATTCCTTCCTGGGGACAGAAACAAAGGTCAGAGTTGCATCCAAAGTGGAAGGAGTGGTCATGTCTGCCCTGCGCTGGGCCATCTGGGTGGCATTTGGCTCAAATGATTCTCAAGGTCAGCCTCGAAAGAAAAGAAGAGAAACCGTGGCTAAGAGAAATAGCTCACACTCGCCGAGCCGGCATGCCTGAGGATGCATGTGCCTTAGCTTACTTGAGCCAAGGGAGTAAGTGCTATCATTGTCCCCATTCTACAGGTGGGAAGGTAGGCACACAGAGGCCAGGCTCCAGGCCGGAGCTGCCTGGCACCTGAGCCCTACAGCCCCAGGGTCTGGGAGGCAAAGTGTACCCTGAGGACACGTGTAGAGGGGATGAGGGTGTTTACCTCCAGCCATCGTTGTAGGCTGACTGTAGACGAATGAAACTGAAGGCTTTCTTTGGGCCTGCTGACGGGGCCCCTGGAGCTGGAACACAGCTTCTCCGTGGCAGGCGGCCCCCCAGCGCCAGGCCCGCGTACCTCAGTGGTTTGCAGCGGGGAGCCAGCTGGCACGAGAAGACACGTCCTGAATGCCCCCCGGGCAAAGGAAGTGACCTGTCGTGTCCTCTTGTATATGGTGCTGTCCTTCCCCTGCCTCTTGTCTCGGCCCAGGACGGGCCCTGACTCACCTTCTTGGCCTCCGCCCCTGACCTCTCTTCATCCTCAGCAGACATCCTTTACGACGGTGACCACTCCTTGGCTACTTGAGAATTGATGGGTCGCGGGGTGTTTCCTAAAGTTGCTTTCCACAAATGACCCTGGTTGGTGTCTTTGGATCCATGAAAGAGTGCCCTTGTTATCAAAGCTGAGAGACGCAGGTGGACGCTCAGGGCTCAGGCTGCCCTCCGGTAGTTTCTCTTGTCATCTGTTCCCTTTTCCCCTCCTTTGCTCTATTTTCTCTCCCACTTTGTGTTTCTTTTTCATGTTTTCATTTTCTTCTGTCTCCCTGCCCTAAATCTCTTCTCATCCTTTGTTTTGTTTCTTTGGAGCTAGGTTTCACCAGGCTTGAAAAACCTGCCTTCTGACCCGATTCTCTTGCTTTGGTGACCACACCCGCCGAGGGGCACTGGCGAGGCAGGTTCCTGTGGGGACACGGCCCTGGTGCCAAGGGGCTTGTCTGATTTTTCCTCTGACCGTCAGGTCACCTTTGAATGAAAGTGTGAGATACGTGTTTATGGGGCACTTTGATGGCCTCTACCACGTATTAACTCTTCATCAGTTCAGTCAGGCTCATGTTACTGCCCCCATTTTTACACTTGGGGAAGCTGAGGATCAGAGAGACTGAGTGATTTGCCCACGAGACACAGCAGGTGAGGAAAACCCAACATTTGAAGCAGGTGTGGTTGCCTCGAAAATCGTTCCCTGTAAGATTTCTTCTCATTCACCCTGCAAGTCCTAATGGGTGTGTGTGTGCAGAAGGTTCTAGAAATGCCTGCCCAGCTGCAAACACCAGGAGCTGGTATTGCCTGTCACCTGTGCGTTTCCCAAGGGCCCTTCCTTAGATGAATGGGTCTTGTAAGGATCACAACAAGGAGTTTTGGGGACCTGGGTTTTCCACCTACTGTATCTCTAACTAGATGAGCCCCTTGGCCCTGCTGAGTCTAAGTTGCTTGGTTTGTAAACCAGCAGTAAGAATGCCCACCTGAGGGCTGTTTTGAGAATAAAATGACATCACATGAATGCCTGGCATGCAGCAAACTTGAGTGAATTGTAATTATTAAAGTATCTTCTTCATTTGTTGGCTGTGATGTTGGAGAATCCCTGAGAGCAAATGTGTGGCCCGTGTCTGCCAGGCCAGGACTCATGGCTCTGGGTACAGCATCACTCTGGACCTGCCCTGCTTGGTTCTTCTGTAGCTGCTCTTGTTCCTACTTATAATGTGCTTTATCCTACTGCATTGCAGCATGCTTTTGGTAATGAGACAAACTATAAATAAGTATCACTGGGTCTCGATAAAGTCTTTTTTCTTCTTCTTTTTTTTGATAAATTCTAATTAAGCAAGCAAACAAACAAATCTCCACGGGGCCGTATGCCAGGTGGAGTGTGGAGCTGGGCCCATTCCTAGTCCTTTTTATTTCTGCCCTCCCTTTTCTTCCCTCCTCCCAACCACCCCACTTCCCTGATGGCACATCCCACACGCACCGATCTTCCTGCTGTCTCCTTGGATGGTAGAGTGTGGACCCTGGGGTGTAGAGAGTGGGGTGTGTGCAGTGGGGTGTGGATGGTGGGGTGCATGGACAGTGGGGTGCGTGGATGGCAGGGGGGGGGGGTGGGGTGCATGGATGGCGGGACATGGGTCGTGGGGCGCGTGGCCAGCGGGGGTGGGAGGTGGAGTATGTGCAGTCAGGTGGTTGGGATCCCAGTGCCCAGTCTCAGCCCAGGAAGAGCAGGGTCCCACAGCCATCTCCAGCTAAGCAGAGAGGCTGTCCCCTGCTGGGACTCTGTCCTTTCTTGCAGCATGCCCCTGCATGTCCCCTGGTTCAGTGGGCTTCCGTGTGCTCATATCTCCCTCAAACCAGTGGTTTGAGAATCAAAGGAGATGGGACAGAAGGACAGGGGACTCTGATCCTTGATAGTCCCTGTGTCTAGGTGAAAATGCTCTGTCCCCTGGGACCAGGAGAGCTGAGTCCCAGCTCAGTTGTACAAGTTCAGATGGGGTCACCTAACCCCTGTGGACTTCATCCTAGGAGGCCTTTACGACGCTGTGAACCCTCAGGCTCCAACATCAGGTGCTTGTCCTTATTCCCCGTTGCAGAGGCGGGGGCTGCATGGTCGTCTCACACAGTCCTTCTGCTCAGGGCACCCAAGTCTGCCTCCACATGCCTAGGACGTGCCGGGTGATGCACACAGGCGCCCGGGAAGGGCTGCACTTGGGGCAGGGGCTCTCCGGACCCAAGCCTCACACGACCCTGGAGGAAGTGGAGGACCATGCCACCCTCAGCCTCATAGCTGGCGACATGGGCTCATGCACTTCCTGAGCACTAGAGGGTCACATGTATGCATGTGTGTGCACGTGTGTGTGTTGTGTGTAGAGAAAGAGATTGAGAGAGTCATGTAGATACAGACATATGGACATAGACCAGGAGACAGAGAATGTCCTGGGTTCAGTTTTCTGGAATTTGCAAGTTGAATCAAACTGCTTGGAGGTTCAGTTTATTTTATTTTATTTTATTTTTAAAGATTCTGTTTATTTGAGAGACAGAGAGTGAGAGAGCATGCATGAGCTGGGGGGACAGGCAGTGGGGAGAAGGAGAAGCAGGCTCCCCGATGAGCAGAGAGCCCAACTTGGGGCTCGATCCCAGGACCCCAGGATCATGACCTGAGCCGAAGGCAGATGCTTCACTGACTGAGCCACCCAGGCGCCCTGGAGGTTCATTTTAAATACGATCTTTAGAGGAATAAATGACAGTAGCCAGAGTTACAGGAGGACTTTATGATCTGAGTTGGGCACAGCAATGGTGATGTTGTGCAAGGAGAAGGGAGCTGGGGTAAAAGAAGTGGATTTTGGCTTTGGTTTTGTGGCTGATTATCGGCTGTCCTGGGGCAGGTGGCTGGGCCTGGTCCTGAGGCCGCAGTTTCTGTGTGTGTGACGTGAGGGGGCCTGGATTCTGTCATGGTTTAGGGGCCGGAAGCCATGCGGTGCGTTCTCGGGAAGAGCCTGGATTGGGAGGGGAAGTCTTGGTTTGAGTCCCATCCATTCCTTGTCATCTTCGTGCCCCGTGTCCTCGGCAGTGAAAAGCAGTTGATCATATGAGGTTCAACCAAATGAAATAACCCATATTTGACCATGTTTTTAACCTCAAGAATGATCATCTTAGAGTTCAACCTAATATCTGGTCCATCCACCGTATAAAATTGTTGAAATTGACATACAAAAATGTATCTAAGGATCATTTTTAAACAGCTAGGACTCAAGACTGTGCATTATTTTATTGCCAGTCCTGGCATTTTAGTTGCCCCCACCTTGGCTGAAACTGAGTGTTTCTCTTCCTTTTTCTGGCTCCTGCCGCGAGGCTGGGCTAAGCCCTGCGGGTCCCACCCCCCTCAGATGCGGGCCTGTGAACGGGGAGCCACACGCGGCCAGCCCCGTCAGCCTTGTCACAGTTGTCACCTATTTTTTAAAAGTTGTCATGTCACGTCTCCCGGTGGCGAGCTCTGCAAGGGATTCCTGAAACACTGACCTAGGCCGGATTCCAGAGGCATCCAGTGTACACCCGGAATGCTCAGGGTGAAATTAAATTTAGTCCAGAGCTGGAACAAATGGTCCAGATAGCCCGTGCCTTCCTGGGGTGCCCTCCGAGGGCCGGTGTCCCTCCTCCTGCTGGTGGATGCTGAGTCAGGGCCACATGAGGTGGAGAAGAGGAAGAGCCGGGGCCCTGGCTTTCTGGGAAGGGGGGTCAAGATCTGAGCCACTTCTTTCCCATGTTTCTGTGGGGCAGGGGTGCTCAAGGTGATGGCATTCCTGTGGGAGCCCCAGAGGGGGCTTGGGGGTGGAATCTGCCCTCCTGGGGCAGAGCCCTTCTTCTCATAAGCTGACCCCCGTGACCGTAATGCATCGCGACAAGTGATGGAGTGCTTCCTGCATGCCCTGGACTGGCCCTGGGCTCGGCAGTGGGATTGCAGATGTGCAGGGCGGCCGGGCTCCTGCCCTCGGGTGGTTACTCTCCTAAGGCTGCAGCCGCTCCCACCCCCAGGGGCCAGGCTCCCACCAGTGTCTTTTTAGGCACTTATCAGTCTGCAGGCTTTGGGCAGGTGTCTGGGTTCTGAGGTATCCATCCACTCATTATCAGTATTTATTGACCGTTTGCATTGAGGTGGGTATTCTAGAAACAGGAGAAGGGAGAGGTGCAGGAGGTGGACAGGGCCTGACTTCCCATTTTGGTCTTGCCCCATGTGGGGCTCACGGGAAGGCTTCTCTGTGCTGTGTCTGTTGCCCCTGGGCTCCCGCTGAGGGGAGTGGAGGTCAGCCCCCCACCTGGGCCAACGTAGGGCACGGCCCCAGTGCCCCTTCATGTCTACACCCCTGGGGAAGCCAAGGAATCTGAGGAGCGAGTGGGTTTCGGAGGTGATAGGATTGAAGATGCACTCAGTTTGCAGAAGGTAGTAATACAGAGTAAGACATTTGGACGTGAGGTGTGGAGGAGGATCTATGAAAAGTGAGGCTTCAGTGCTTCTTTCCAGAAGCACCCAGCCTGGTAATCCTGGTACCTGAGAGCTCCCAGCTTCGTCAGCAGCCAGGAGCCCCAGGAATGTGCCCCAGGCTGTTTCCTTTAGGGTGTCAGGGGTTAATGGTTAATGGTTTGACAGTGATGATGAAACCAAAGTCTGTAATTTCTGCTGAACAGGGGAATACGGAAATTTCCACTTGTAGCCGACTTCAGAGAGAAACATCAACATCAGAAAAAAACAACTCGCCCACAAGTGAACTGTTTATGATGTGCGTCCCAGAGCCTGGCCAGCGACGGAGGCGGTGCCCCTGACATTGAGTGGGGGAGCAGTTTCCAGGAAAGGGGAAGCCAGCTTTGGCAAAAGCAGAAGCGACTTGTTTGCAGAGGCCCCAAACTGGCTAGCCTCAAACGGGGAAAACCTGTTCTCAGCCAAGTGCCCAAGTGCATTATGTCCGCAGGAAGACGCACTCCCACTCCGGAAAGTTGTGGGTTTGGCCTTTCACAATTGATTGTCATAACCAGGCTGAACTCCGGCCTTTGCTTTTGAGTTGGTTTTTCTTTTTTTTCCCCCTTTGCTCGGTGTGTGTTTATTTTGTGATGTTTCCCGCCTAGGCCATTAAAAATCTGCTAGATGATGGTTGTCTTAGGAGGAAGAGTGTAAGTCATTCGTTTCTCAGAATAAGGCGTTCGGGCAGAGAGAAGAGAAAGCATTCTGCTCAAGTCCTGGCCTTCACTGCTGGAGGAACTTGAGCCCGCAGTCTGCAGCCCCGCTGCGTTCTTGGGGTGGAGGAAAGTGGGGGTCAGTGGCCTTGGAGTCTGAGAAGCTGGCTCACTGAGGACTTCTGATTCGCTGTTGTCACACTTGGCTTCCAATCAGATTATTGTCAGCCTCTGTGAGAAGCGATCAGGGGCATGTTCCTTTTCTCCTTGGCACCCAGGGTCCTCCTGTGCTTCCGTGGCAGATCATGTGGCGAGGTGGGCAGGCGGGATTGGGGATGGGCATTCTTCCTGGACACAGGACTGTGGAGGTGGGGTGAGTGTGAAGGAACTTAGGAAACCTTAAGGGTTTTGGAATGCGAGCACCTGAGTTCAAATCCAGGCTCGGGATGCTTCCACTGGCTGTGAGGTTGGGCTGGTTTATCCCAAGAGGACGATTGCTTCTCTGAGCCTCAATTTCCCACCAAACTCTGAAAGAGAGGGAATAGCCACCACATCAGATTATTCTGAGGCAGAGCATAGGACGAGTCACCTTGCACCTGATGTTCGTTTCTTCCCTTTCTAAGTTGAAGTGATACCATGTTCTATAGTCAGTTACTTTGCAATTTAAATAAACAGGCAGACTGAGTCTCTTCTTCCAGCAGAAACCCTCTGACAGGGTACCTTTCTTGAGGGTTTAACCTTGAGTTAAACCCTCAAGAAACTCTCTAGGTAAGGGAACTGTCCCTGGTTTGTCCTGGACATGCCTGGTTTACCCCCACTGTCCCAGGGTAGTTGTTCAGAGTGCCCTGTATGGACAACAGTGGCATGTTTCTATGGCATCCTCCTGCCTCATTCTGCAGTCCCTGAGCTGCCTGCGTCCAGGTCCCCTGGGTCTGCGGTGCCAAGGGTCTCAGCCTCGCTGGTGCTGCTTACCCCGGGCCCGTGCACTGCCCTCCGGAGCCCAGGGCCCCCCAGCCCAGCAGTGCCCCTCTTTGGGATAGCTACGCTGTCCTCTGGAAAACCACTGGGGTGTGACCATGGTGGGATTCCCCAGACTGGCCACGCCCAGCAATAGCAGGTGCTGTGAGCTGAATCGTGTCCCCCAAAAAGATATGTGGAAGTACCTCAGAATGTGGCCTTATTTGGAACTAGGGTCATTGCAGATGGAGTGGGTTATGAGGACAAGGTGGGCCTCTCACCCAGTCGGACTGTGTCCTTTTGAGAAGAGGAAGCACCGCCGCAGAGAGGAGGCGGCAGAGACTGAGTGCCGGCCACCACCAGAGGCTGCAAGAGGCAAGGGACAGTTGTCCCCTCCAGGCCTCAGAGGAGTTCTGCCGACACCTGATTTGGGCCTCTCAGCCTCCGGGACTGGGAGAGAATACATGTCTGTGGTTTGGAGGCCCCCCCGCCCCCCGCCCCGAGTGTGGTGCTGTGTTGTGGCCGCCCCAGGATGAGGATACAGCAGTTTGTGTTTCTCTTCACCCTCTGTCTTGGGCTCTCCTGACCCTCTCGACAGAGGTGAACAGAGACACGGAGAAACTGAGGCAGGCAGTGCCTTGACCCTGAGCTTCCCCACCCATCCTCTGGTATCTGGAGATCCCTCGGACTCCAGCAGGTGAGTTCAAGGAAACCGGTTTGTTACCAGCCCTGCCTGAGCCGCGAGGGTGGGAGAGCGCTCTGACCGCCAAAACTTTCTCCAAAGACGCTTCTTCAGGCAATCCTCTCCCTAAGCAAGTCGCCTCTCCAGGCCTGAGAGCGTGCCAAGGCGGCGGAGTGTGCCCGTCCTTGCGTCTCTCCCTCGACGCGGCTGACCTCCCCCGTTTCCATCAGGGATCACAAACAACTTCCTAAACAGTAATTAGTTTTTATTCAGGAGGAGGCGCCGTTGGGAAGAGCACTGTGGGAGCAGGCAGCCTGGCCCCGGGCCTGCCTGGGCCGGTTCCGTGCGGCCCCACCAGCCCCCGCCCCTTCCTCACGGGTGATGGGGTGTGGAGGAGACATGACATGATGTGTGCAAGGTGAATGTGAGCTTAGAGTTACTTAGGATCCTTAGTTTTGTTTTCTCATTTCGCGATGATCAGAACATGCAAAGTGTTTGTCCAAGGTTCCGTCTGGTCAGTGCATAAGTTGTGTTGTGAAGCCTGGCCTTTGCAGTTTGGCTCCGCGGTCCGGGATGGGGGAGGAGGCTGGGGTGCACCTTCGCAGCATGGTCTAAGGGCCAGTGGGCTGCTGGTAAATGGTTAACACCTGGCTGAGAAGAGCGGTCAGATTTGTGGGGCATGTGAATGGCCTGCATGTCAGCTGCCCCAGTGGGATCCCGCTGGTGCGACGTTGGAGGGTTGTACCGCCTTTTCTCTTGACCTGGAACCCGCAAGGAAGGAAGCCTTGTGTCTGGAAGGAAAGCCACTTGAAAAGATTTCCCATGCAGGGCAGGAGGAAGGTCTGCTGGGGGTAGGGAGAGGGCCAGGCCAGCCCTCATGGGGCGCATTGTCAGCTCTTTGCCATTCAGTTTAGCAGATTAGCTCATTGTCACTTTGGAAGATCTGCATCTTCAGAGGATGACAAAGGGATGGAGGACAGGGATGGAGATGGGAAGGTACGAATCAAGGGGGTGCAGCCTGAGCAGAGTGCTCCACTGGGGTCTCAGGCTTCGAGGGCCTAAGAAAGACTAGCTCCTGGACAGCGGCCAGGTGGGAAGTGCTAGGGTCTACCGTCCCATGACGATATGGCTTGAAAAAAGGAACAGAGCTGACAATGGAGGGAAAGTCACCTAAGACCAGCCTACGTAACTCATGTCTGCGCGTGGAAGCCCCCCAACCCCACCCCTACTGGTTAACCACAGCTGACCCTTGGCTGGGGAAATTACCAGCAACCCAGGGACTCCCCTTCCTTGCTTTGCCCAGGAGGGATATTTCTGCCAGCCCCAGCTTGGCCACACAGTGCAACTAGTGATGTGTGCCCAGCATGACACCAGGTAGCCAGAGGCCCCAGCAAGGGACACAGTCTTCCTGCAAGGTCCCGGCGGTTTCCCTGGGAGGTTCCATAACCAACCCACCCATTCTTCCCTCGTAGGCAGCCCCCTGCAGACCCAGGCTTTGCACATGGGAAGCTCTCCCCAACATTTTACCCCCATGCCCACTTCTGTTATCAGAGCCTTAGTGATTTTGCAAGAGAACAATCTAATAAGCAGGTAGGGACTCACATTTGTGTCAGTAAAACACAAATTCCCTTACAAAACAACTGGATCCCATTCCCAACTGTGGGCTCTGGGGGACCCTCCTCATCTCTGAGCATGTTTCACAGAACAGTCATGGAAACATCCTCAGACCAAACTTTGGAAAAGTGCAAATATGGAAAATGTATTAGAACATACTATTTCCTGAAACCTGTGCTGACTGTTAAGAGTAGGATTCATTTTACGAAGGTAATTGGAAGAATGCTCACAGCTCCACACGCACACACGTGTATATACACATACACAGCTGCATGCACAAGTACACACACAGCTACACGTATGCACACACAGTTGCACACATGCATCCATGCCTGGGCTGAAATGCCATCTCCCTCTCGTGTCCTCAGTTACTGACCCCTCAGGGAAACAGAGAACAGAGGCAGCATCGTGGGATAGGTTCAGTCCCAAACTGCAGTGATTCACTGAACCTACACAGTTTGTATCCTATCTAAGTACTATTTTTTAACTTAAATCTTTTTTTTTTTTAAAGGTTTGTTTATTTATTAGAGAGAGGGCATGAGCGGGAAGCACAGAGAGGGAGGGAGAGAAAGAATCTGGAGCAGACTCCCCAGTGAGTGCAGGGCCTGATCTCACGACCCTGAGATCATGACCTGAGCCAAAACCAAGAGTCAGACACTTAACCGACTGAGCCACCCAGGTGCTCCTCTTAAATCTATTCTGAAAAGAAGCATCCCGGGACTAGCAGAAATGGAAAGCCAGTGTGGCTCACGATAAACCGTGACAACAAACACGGAAGCATTCGGGTAAGCTGAGTCCGTCAGGGAACCGCCTGAAAGCCCCACTGGGGCTTCTCGGCTCCCTGCCCTCGGCTGGCCGGCCTCTCTCCAGAGACCCCTCCTTGCCCTCTGCTAGGATGACCTCCCACCTTTGCTCCGCTGGCCAGGCCTCTGGCTCGTGGGAGAACCTGGCCCCAGAAGGAAGGCAGGGGCCCCCGAGCAGCAGACTCCCACCAGAGAGCAGTGGAGCGGATGAGCTTGGGAGTCCTGCCACTGGGGAGCTGGAAGCACTCTGACCTCCTAGGTGGGTCCTTTTCCCCCGCCACACCGTTTTGGCAAATACCCTCCCCAGCCTCCAACTCTTGGTGCCCAGTAACCTGGCCTCCTCCGCTGCTGGTAAGGAGGGTGGGGAGGCGGGCAGAAGCCTAAAGATGTCCCACACCACCTTTCCTTTCATTTCTCTCTCACCTCCTGGTCACCGAACTCGCCTCTTCAGGAAACGATACTGATGCCTTTGTCCAAACGTACTTCTTGGCGTTTAGCTGGCACCAGGCACTGTTTGAGATGCCAGGGCCATCGGTGAGCAAAACCGTCGGCAATCCCTCCCGCACGGGGCTCGCGTTCCGGTGCGGGGTAGACGCATCGACAACAGCTCATGGACGTGTACTTCAGTGAGTGTGCTGGTTCCCGGTGGCTTCGTGCTGCGATTTTGTTCGGGCCGCGGCCTGCAGCAGAGACAAGAAGAATGCCTTATGCTTCCATCGTGCTTACTTTGTGCCCGCCACCACGACAGTCTCTCTTCAGTTGCGTGTCATTTTTAAAAAACTGGTGGGGATGGCCCACTTCAGACAATTTTATGATCTACTAGAGGGGCCAGTGTTCGAAAAACACCGCTCAGGTAGGTACCCACCCCTCGTTGGGAGGGTCTTCTTGCCCAGTCCAGTCCTGCCCCCCTGTTAAATGGCAGACCTCTTCCCCTCTCCTCCAGGAAGCCCACTGACCTCACAGAACCACAGGAGCTGAGAGCTGGACTGGTGTCCGAGATGAGAGACAGCCTAGTAGCATCTCCCCGTTTTACAGAAGAATAAGCTGAGGCCCAGAGGTCACCGGCAGACGGCAGACCTGAGTACTGGCCTCTGAGGGCAGCTGCCTTAACTTTCCCACGGCCCCACCACACCCCTATACTTCCCCGTCCTACACAGGGTAGGACTGGTGGGAAAGGCCTGGGGAACGGAAGGATTGATTTCTGTGCTTCCTCCCTGACCTCCCTCCACCTGCACCCCCACCTTCCCAACCCTGACCAAGAGTCGAGGTTCAGGACGAGGCCTTGGAATCTGAAATGTTGAAAGCTTCTCAGCCAGTCTGTCCACGGCCAGACGTGGAGCCTAGGCCACAGATAGGCGTGCCCTTGCGGCCCACTGCCGCCCCCTTCGTGGCCTGCTCTCCATGGCCCCTGGTAGCCTCCTGAGGCCTGAGTCTTGTGTCTTCTTCTCAGGCTCCCCGGCCCAAGGCTGAGGGCGTCGGCGCCTGAGGTCATGGCCCTTCAGCTGATGGGAGATGTGAAGAGGGTGGATTTCCATCTGCTCTTAATCAAAGAGAGCATCAGCTCTGGTCCAGATGTTTGAAAGGGGTCCAAGTCTTCCTGACCTTGAGTCTGCTGATTCCACAAATTTATCTTGTTAATTTGTTTGGTAATAAGTGGTCTCACGCTCCAGGCTAAACTTCCTTGGGAGGCCTCACCCCACCGTGGACAGAGACAGGCTGTGTGATCCCAGGTCCTGGAAGGAGAAGGACAAGTCCATTCATTCTCTTTGGAAGCGCACCAGCAAGATAGCACTTCAACTTTGCTCCAGAAATTATTTTTTTGGTGACATAATTTATTAAACTTTTGGGAAAACAACAACAGGGCAGCACATCTGAAACCCTAGCAACAGCCACAGCTGTGTCATAGTTCAGCCTGACTTGGATGACTTTTCCCCGCCGCAGTCCTTACGAAGGGCAGGCCCAAGGTCTGGGATACGGTGTCTGGTGCATACAAGCTTCAGAACTTAACAAAATGAAATACAGCCTTGCTGCGGGGTTCCCTTTGCTTTCAGATGCCAGCTTTATGGTTTCTTCTAGGTTCTAGATGCGTGGCCCATCTGTTGACCATGGGCACTACCTGTGTGTGCATGGACCTGTGTCGAAAGCTCTCGGTGCACCAGAGCACCGCGTATGTAAATTCATGTGCACATATGTAGGTGTCCACGCCTGTGTGTTTGCACGAACGTGGAAGTATCTGCTCGTATGTGCTTGTGGGCACTGTCCAGAATTGGACGTGCAAGAGCATCCCACAGCTGACCCGTTCTCTGTCCTCGAGATGCACCTGCACCTGAATTCTAAGACCGAGGACTCGCTTAAGAAGGAAATTTGTACAGAGAGTGCCGATAAGTGAGCTTTAGGAACGTGTTAATAGTCCGTGTGGGCTGGACTTCCCCTTCCCTCCCCACCCCCATCGCTGCACTGGGCCACAGCCCTTGTCCCACACCCCACCCTCTGGGGTTAGGAGCCACACTCACAGCTCTGACCCGAAATCTCCGAGTCCTGTGTTCACTTTACATTCTTTAACAAACTTTGTATTCACATTTGACAGCTGAGGACCCTGAAGCTCAGAGAGGGTAGGCACCTGGTCTCCACACACCACACTGGGGGGACGTCAAGTCTCCCTCTTGAGCCAGTCTCCCCGCCCCATTTTCCAGGAATCCTTGGGCATGTGCAGAGCTCCAGAGAGTGCACTCAGCCTGCACTGTGGAGGCTTCTTGGCCCGCACGATGTCACGGCCTCTGCAGAGATCGCCCTGGGGTGTGAGCCACTCCCCTTGCCCGGTGACATCCAGGTGTGACAGACAGCTTGGGGCTCGGCACGTTGGGTCCGGACAGAGCTCCAGCGGGAGCGCGGATCCAGCTGGGACCAGGTCTTCCATCGCCTTCCTCCCCTCCTTCCTCCCTGAGTGGTCACCAAAGCCCCAGGCAGCCTTTCTTTCACACCCTTATTCCCTCATTGAAGGAATAAATGGTGCAGGTGAAGCACATGGCAAACCACAAAGCAGTGTTAAAATATCAGACGTGAGCCAGGTGTGCCCAAAGCTTTTGGAATTGTAAACACTACTGTTCTTATGCATCCTCAGCACGGAATACGACTTTGCTGAGTGAGAAAGAACGGAAGTAACAGGTTCATGTAAAAAAAAAAAAAAAGTAACAGATTCATGGACCATAATTTTCTAGGTTAGGGAAACTGAGGCCCAAAAGCTGGGGCAGGGAATGTGTGCAGAGCTGCAGACAGCTCCTTAGCTGCAAACCCGGGTGCGAATCCCAATCCGATGGCTTTGCCAAGCTGCTCTGCCTGTCCATCAATCATCATTGATTTCTTCTTTCTTTATGCCTCCCTTCTTCCCTCTTTCCTTCCTCCTTCCTTCCTTCCTTCCTTTTTTCTGGTCAGTCTCTGTAATTGGCTCATGACTGAGAAGATTACTACCTTTTTGATTCTTGAAAAAACTGTTTTCCTCTGTAGATTTTGGTCTGGTGAGCGCTGGGTGGCCAGAGGTGGGGACATGTAAGCACGTCGTGTTCCACTCCTAGACGATTAGGAAATGGCCCGATTCGTGTATCTGGCAGCGGTAAGTCTATGGACTTGGCACTGGAGGAACCCGCTCTTTTTCATGTTGACCTTGCCTCCAGTTAAGTCAAGCGGGACACGTCCAGGAAACGTGCTTGCCCGACACCAAGGTGACAGCCTGAGGCTGCTCAGGCTGAGTGCGCCCGGGGGACAGATAGGGGACAGACGGAGGCCACGCCTGGTGGAGCTGCGGTGTTGCCCGGGACCAGGGGACACCAGGCCCTCTGCAGTCTATGAAACAGCCGCGTGATTGTGCCACGCCCCGGCCCCTGCTGACCCCAGCCCAGCGCGCCCTAGAGCTAGGAGTTGGTCTCCAGTCTTCTAGTCTAGTGTGTCACCATTGCTGCTTCTAGAAACGGAGGAGCCACCTGGACGGGGCAGAAAGGTGGATTTCAGGTTGTAGGATTTCCTGCTCCTTAAGCCCTCCTGCCCTGGCCCGTGCTCACCCCCGGAGCCCCAAGCCTTCACAGAGACTCCGTTGCTGACTCCCACGCTAGCCCTGCCCTCACCGAGGTCTCTCCTCCATTCCGCTTTGCCAGGAGTACCTGCCGTTAGCACCCCACACGCCGGGTTGGTTTGGTGGCAGGTGGTGGGACACCACGGTCCCTGTCCCTAACCCTTCAGAGGGGCCTTCTGCAGAAGGAGGAGCGAAGGACCAGGGCAAGGTCGCTAGAAATAGGGCTTCATAGATCATTAGCACCTTAAAGGGAAATGATAAAGGTGTTAACGCTCCAAAGCTGACTGCCAGCAAGGTGGGCAGAGCAGCACTGAGCCTAGAACCTTCTAAGTCCTCTCTTTCCCCCTCTCGGCTTCATGATTGCCCCCTTTCTCGGGACAGCGTCCAACCTTTAAAAAATATTTATTTTAACTATTTCTGTGTGCCTCAATTCTATATGGACTATTTCTGTATGATTATGAACCATTTTCTGCTTCTCTTGTGACGTGCACTCACCTTTGGGACTGTGGCCGGGAGCAGATGACTCGGGGATGTCACCTTGTCGGGGCCACTGTCCCAGGACCCCGTTGGTTCCCTCCCGGTTTTCTTCCATGATTGGGTCCTCCTGCCCACTTTTCCTCTCCCTCCCCATCACCCGTGGGTTGGCTCCCACCTGGAATTGACAGCCATCCCCATCTTTGCCCCCAACTGTCTGCTCTCAACAGGGGGCCGGAGTGATCGGGTTGCAATATGTCAGGTCATGTCTTCCCTGATAGAACCTTCCAGTGGCTCCCTGTGGTGTTCAAATGAGTATGGTTTCACCGCCTTTCTGACCCCGTCGATTACCTCAGCCACACGGGCCACTGCTGGGACGCAGACAGGCCTGCTTCCTCATGCCTCTGGGCCTTTGCACTTGCCGTTCCCTCTGCTGGAAACCTCTCCTGAAAGAATCCACATGGTGAAGTAAGGAGAGGACGCGGTCTCTGACCTTAGGGAAAGGCAGAGCCGCTCATGGCCTTTCCCGTAATCCCAGCCCATCTTCCCAAACACCATCCCAACCCCTTCCTCCTGCAGGCTTGTCTTGGTTTCCTGTTTTTCCCTTGCTTTCTGCATGACCAGGGCTGTGGTCGATCTGGTCACTCACTGCCTCCTGGATTGGTATCAGTGACCTCAGCTGAGCTGGTGATGTGCCTGCCAGTTGCGGGTCTCCCGAGGACACTGAGCCAAGCGCATGGGGCAGTGTGTGGGCTGGCCTATGCAGACAGCACTGGGTGTCCCGGTGAGGACAGTGCCTGGGCACGTACCGTGGCCCAGACGCAGACATGGATGCAGGCAGGGTCCGGTGTGCTCACGTGCCCCCATGCACGCTCGTGCGCTTCCATTAGCTGTCACCAGATTTCCCTCGGGGAGGGTCGTATCCATTTGCATTTGCAATAGCAACGTGTGAACACAGCTATGGCCTCTTTTCCCACAGGCTGGCTGACAGAATGTATAGTCCTACTTCATTTTTGCTGCTCAGATCGGTGACAAATGGGTCTCAGTGTTGTTGCTATGCTGTTGTTTGACCTATTTTTTTCGAACAGCCTTATTGAATACAATTGACAGAGCCACAATTTACCCGTGTAAAAGGCCCAATTCGGTGGTTTTTAGGATATTTGCGGATCTGTGCAACCATCACCACAGTCAACTCTAGAATATTTTCATCCCCTCCGAGGGAACCCCCTGACGCTGAGGCTATTACCAACGGGTTCCTTCACCCCCCTGCCCGCCCGCCCGCCCCCAGGCAACCACGACGTGACTCTCTGCTTCTGTAGATCTCCCTGTTCTGGGCTTTCATATAAATGGGATCCTATAATGTGGTCTTTGCCCCTGGCTTCTTTCACTTATGTTTTCAAGCTTCACCCATGTTGTAGATCTATCAGCACGTCACTCCTTCTTTGTGGCTTCACAATATTCCATGGTGTGAATACACCTCACTTTGTTCATCAGTTAAAGGACATCAGGGGTGGTTTCCACCTTTTGGCGATGAGGAGTAATGTTGCTGCGAGCGTTCATGTGCACATGTCTGGGTGGACATGTGTTCTCATTTCTCTCGGGCTTATACCCAGGAGCAAAGTGGTCGCTGGCTGGTGGAGTCACTGTGCTTCACTTCTGAGGAAGTACCAGAAGGTTTTCCAGATGGGTTTGCCGGCTGGCATTCCCCCGGTGGTGGACGCGGCTCCAGGCTTGTGCGCATCCTCGCGGGTGGGAAGTGGGGTGCCTCGTGCCTTCGATCTGCATTTCCCTAGTGCCCGCTGGGGTCGAGCATCTTTCCCTGGGCTTCCCTGGAGAAATGTCCGTTCATACCCTGTGCGTGTTTTGAAATTGGGTTGTCGTTTCACTGTTGAGGTTGAGAATTCTTTAGATATTCTGGATGCAAATCCCTTATCAAATACCTGGTTGGAAAATGTTTTCATTCATTCTGGGGGTTGTCTTTCCAACCCCTGTCTGTTTTGTGGTGTCTGTTGAAGCATGCCAGTCTTGAATTTTGAAGAAGCCCAATTTATCTCTTTTTTGTCTCTTGTTGTCTGCGCTTTTGCTGTCGTGTCCAAGAATGCGCCCAACCTGTCAGAGCGCGTAGGGCACCCCCCCGTGGGCGCACATGGTGGTGGTGTCCTGCCAATTGGGATCTCCGTGAGGCCGAAGGCCCTGGAAGGGATGAGGAACGTTTCCAAAATCTGCAGAAATTCCTTTTTTCCTCTCATTTTTGCTTTTCCAGACTTTCTACTGCAGTCATCTTAGCGAGATGAGCTTTCTGTCATTTGTTTTTTTTAGGCATTATTCGTTCTCTCTCTCAACAAATATTTGCCGAGCACATACTGTTTATCAGGCCCTGTACGAGGCCCGATGAATCAGATGTTGGCCCTGCTCTCAAGGACAGCCCCACCCCCACTTGTGCAGCTGGTATTTGATGTCCATCCCAATATCCTCCTCTCAGGACTCTTACACGGCTACCCTGACCCTTGGGACTTGCCTCAAGGTTCCATGGAAAGGACATGCAGGTCCTCCTCACACAAGCGTGGAGACCCATGGACAAGGGATTGCACTCATTTCAGGGTTATGGGCGGGGGCTCCCCCTGGGCGGCAGGGGCTCCTTATTACTTGTTGAATGAGTAGTGGTGCCCAGAGCCCTCCATCCACATGCGATTCACCCTCCATTCTAAGAGGAGCTCAGAACCCAGGCTTGCGTTGCCCTGCATCACTCTGCCGGTCTTTTTCTGGACGGGACAAGCAGGGCAGGTAAAGCAGGGTGAGGCAGGGTTCACTGCATCTGCACTGGGGAGAAGCAGCACCAGGATGGGTGCCCTGTGACCCCCTGGGGCTGCGCTCAGGGACGTACGGGGCCTGGTGCTGGAAGCCACACCAGGAAAGGCTACTGTAATCCGGGTTTTACTCAAAACCATCTCAAGAAATCTCTATGGAAACGTGTGTCGGGAAAAGCCCGTGTTTCTACCCAGGAACTGGTCTGTTCTCTCTCTGTGTAAAATGGGCACCTGTAACCCATCGTGTTATTATTTTCCTTGGTCTTACTGCCGTGCATCTCGAACTTGGCTGCACGTCAGGCTCACCTGAGGGGCATTTAAAACTCCAAGTGCCCAGCTGCTCCCCAGGTGAATTTAATTAGAAACTCTGTTGTTGTTGTTTTTAATTCCCCAGATGATGTGTGTCTGAGGTTGAGAGCCAGTGGGACGCGGGCAACTTGGAGCCAAATGTCTGACTTGACTTGAATGTGTCCCCCACCCCCACTTTCTCTGTTTCTCTCATTCTGGCTTCCCATCCTAAGCTGTCTCTGATCCTGGTTTCTGTTGGCCGATGGGCAATGAAGTGGCCTCTGGCTTAAACATGGCCTTTCGTGGCTGCAGTCTCTGCTGTAACGTGGCTTTGCCGTGCTGGGAACACGCTCGCTGGGTGGATGGGGCAGTGGATGTAGGAATTAAAAAGCAAGAGGCAAAATGGAATTGCAGTGGTGTTTTGTGTATCTCTAAAATTGCATTTTATGAAAAGTGGGCTTGTTCAGAGGAGGAAAAAGAGCTAAATGGACAATGTCACAGGAATCCCAAATCCTTCTAGACATCCTCGATATTTCCGGGAACGTGGGGACCCTGGTAATTAGGTTACTTTTGTTTTCGCTTGCAGTAATTACTTTTTCCTGATGAACACAAGTCCTTGGCTCTCTTCTTATTCAATGATTAGGGCTAATTTTTACCAAATAAATCAAACCCCGAGAGGAAGGGAAAGGTGGGAGGGTGTTTCCTCCTTTACCAAAGGGCTGGAAAGTGGCAACGTTCATGGAACTGGAAGTCAGGAGAGACAGGAAGTGGGCATGGGTGTGGGAGGTCCGGCCGGTGGTGTGGATAGACGCGCAGAGGTGCACACCGCCTCTCGGGAGGGGGAGGCCTGAGGGGGGTGCAGGGCAACAGCCTCTGTCCCTTGGGCGGACCAGCTGTCCAGGTTCACCAGGGACTGAGGATTTCTTGGAATGTGGGACTTTCTGTTTTAAAATATGATCAGTCCTGGGCAAACCAAGACTTAGCAGCCGGTCACTGTCAGTACTGGTTGCTTGGTTACTAATTTTTGTTTGGAGGCAGTTGTGGGCAGGAAAGGGAAGTGAAGGAGTCCTGGGGTGGGGGCAGGAAGTTAGGCCTGGCTAGCAGTAGCATGGCTTTGAAGCTCCAGGGTCTCTGTTCTGGGTAGACCTTTACCTAACCCGTTTGTCCTAAGGAAAGGGTAACACCGAATAAATCCCTGATTGAGGGGTGGACCCGAGGAGAGCCCCAGAGAGACACAGACGGCTGAGAAAACAGGCTTTGGCCTTTTAGGCAAAAACACCTGTCTTCGAATGTCTTCTTTCCCCCTGAAACTAGGACTTGCTTAAGGGGCCGAGACTTGGCCCTCCATCTTTGTACCCTGGTCACCCGTGTGCCTGGTACACAGGGAACGTCTAGTACGTGTTTGTCGGATTAAACCCAGCCGAGAGAGCACGTGTTTGGTATCTGGCTCTACTTTAAGGGTTATGAGTATTTACAGAAAGATTGTCATAATATTGTCTTAAGATATCACAGAGGACACAAATCATACAAAGTATTAATAATTAGTAGGAGAAAGTGAATTTGTTGAATTGTGTTGTTATTTGGGTTCAAGGCCGTCTCGGGGGCCCCTTCGATCCAGACTTGATTCAGATAGCATCACAGGGGGATACGCCAAGAAAACCACATTTCCAGCCACAGCAAGTTTGTGAGCTGAGCTTCTGTAGGGAGAGGGAAGAGGGTCCCAAGAAAGACGGGAGGAGGGACAGTGACAGTGAGTGTCAGCTCGGTGATGCTGGGCTAACAAATGACCCTAAATCTCAGTGGCGAGCAATGACAGAGGTTTATTTCTCTCCCAGGCGGCATGTCCTGTTTGTTCCGGGGACTCAGGCTGCAGGAGCCGTCCCTGAGTCCTTGCTGTCAGAGGGATGAGAGACGGTGTGTTAGAACACAGGAGAGCTTCCAAACCTTCCTTTGGGAAGCGGCACTCATGCCTCCTGGGAAAAGCCTGCTTCGTGGCTGGGCCTGACGTCAGGGCTGGGGTGTGGGGCAGGGATGTCTGTCGGAGGGCGGGGCCCGCCAGGGCCACTGGGGTCTCATGACAATTCAGAGAACGGTGCCCGCCTGCAGCTCCCGAGTGACCACTGTCTCTCTTATTAGCCGCGGCCCAGGACTTTGTGGGGTCATCTGCCGTGCATTGCACAGGCCTGGGTGTTAGACCAGTCCGCACAGCCCAAGTACATCTCTGTCTTCTCAGAATTTGGATGTCAGGAGACAGGCAGAACGACACAGAGCAAAGTGCAGCCCGAGCTGGGACCTTTGACCTGAGCCAGTTATGAAGCCTTCTAAGTCATTATAAACATTCTGAACTGAGAGCGATTGACTGCACTGCCCGTGAGCATCCTAAGGCCACGCGATTGCTTTTTAGTTTGCTTTGATTCAAAACCGGATGCTTTCCTAAAGGGAAAGCTCCGATTCCTGACTTCATATCTCCCGTCTCAAAGGCACCTTCAATTTTGAGGACGAATGATGCCGTGAACCACCGTGTTATTTCCCTGCCTTTACCATGTGGTGCTGGCTCTTAATTAGGGTGCATTTTGGCCCCCTGAACCCCTGTTCTCAGCCCTAGAAATTCTGAGGGAGTAGCTCTCCAGACAAATCTGGGCATCCATGTTTTGATGAAATAGTGCCCCCAGGGCTTCTGATGGTCCCTGCAGGTTCGGAGCATCAGACGAAGGATTTCGCCAGAGCTGACTTGACCTCCCTTCCAGCTCCCACCCACTGGAATGGCTCTGGGCCTGCCTCTGGGCCCAGCCCTGGTGGAGGACTCCAGGACCAGGCTGAGGAAGCTGGAAGAGCAGACCAAGGGCGTCATTTATTGTCCTCTCCCTCCCCAGCCTCTGACGTGGCTGAGTTGTGAAGCTTCTGGGGCAGGTGGGGCAACTGCTAGTCTGATGGTCCCAGACTCCATCTCCTCCAGTTCATGGCGGAGGGCCCTGTGCTCACTGCCACCCTGCCTGGTACATGGTGAGTGCTCACAAATTGCTGTGGGGAGACAGCGAAGAGTTCCCCATCACAGAGCTTGTGCTTAGCCACCACCCCCCGCCCCCTGCCACACACACACATGCTAACTAGCAAGTGGGTGATGAGCTGGTCACAGACGTATGGATGGTGGTCAGGCTCCTTCCGAGACAGGGCAGCAGATGAGACGTCTCTGGAAATGAGAGTGTCTTTAGGGGCCCCTGGGTGGGCTCAGGTGGTTAAGCGTCTGCCTTCAGCTTAGGTCACGGTCCTGGGGTCCTGGGATCGCGTCCCGCGTCAGGCTCTCTGCTCCGCGGGGAACCTGCTTCTCCCTCTCCCTCTGCTGCTCCCCCTGCTTGTGCTCTCTTTCTCTCAAATAAATAAATAAAATCTAAAAAAACAAAAACAAAAAAACCTGAGAATATATTTAGAAGCTGATAGTGAGGAGGGGGCCAGAAGAATCTAATCAAAACAGTAATGATTTGTGTGCAGAACCCAGCACTGGGCTACCTGACATAAAACTTTTTTTCATCGACTACTAGGAAAGCTCAGCAATTTGGGGAATTCCGTGGAAGGGCCCACAAGGCCCTACCTGCCCAGCACCCCAGTGCCATCTCAGTAAAAGACAACTTTAATAAAGTGGCACTGAGTCTTCAAGGCACGAGAAGGGGACGAACAGTGCGTAGAACTAGGGTTGCAGGCCCACATCCCCGGGCCCCGTGAAGCTACAGCCCCCCCACAGATCAGGGGGGACCCTGGGTCAGACAGGCGAAGAAACACACTTAAGGGCACAGAGCGCTTCGAACTCTGATCTTCGAGCCAGGGGGTTTCCCCTGTAAGGTACTGACTCATGTTTACATACCCAGGCTTATTCCAGTTAAGAAAGGAAGAACCCACTCACAAAAGACCACATGGTGAATTATTCCTTTTATAGGAAACGTCCAAATCAGGCAAGTCCGCAGACACAGAAAGGAGCTCAGTGGTTGCAGGGGGCTGGGGAGCACCCAGGGGAATGGAAGTGATGGCTAACGGGCATGGGGTTCCTTTCCGGGGTGATGGAAATGTCCTAAAATTGGTTGTGGTGATGGCTGCGCAGGCCTGTGAATATACTAAAAACTGTGCACTTTAAGTGGGTGAACTTATGGTGACTAAGTTGTGAATTCTGTCTTAATAAAGCTGTTGAGGGCGCCTGGGTGGCTCAGTTGGTTGGGCGACTGCCTTCGGCTCAGGTCATGATCCTGGAGTCCCGGGATCGAGTCCCGCATCGGGCTCCCTGCTCGGCGGGGAGTCTGCTTCTCCCTCTGACCCTCCTCCCTCTCATGCTCTCTGTCTCTCATTCTCTCTCTCTCAAATAAATAAATAAAATCTTTAAAAAAATAAAATAAAATAAAATAAAGCTGTTGAAACACAAAGGGGGAAAAAAAAAAGCATGTGTGTCAGTTTCCAGGGGTGGTGGTAACAGAGCCTCACACACCGGGGGGCTTGGAGCTACAGAAATGGATCACGTCACAGCTCTGGGGTCGAGCGTCTGAAATGCAGGTGTGGGCAGGGCTGTGCTCCCTCTGACAGCCCTTGGGGGATCTGTTCCAGGCCTCTCTCCTCGGTTCCTAGGCGGCTGTCTTCCCTGTGGCTCTTCCCTCTCTGTGTGTCTATGTCTGGGTCCAAATTTCCGCTTTTTATAAGGACACCAGTCATATTGGACCAAGGCCACCCTAGTGCCCTCGTTGTAAGATCACCTCTGTAAAGACCCTCTTGGCAAATAAGGTCACATTCAGAGGTATTGGGGCATTAGGGTTAGGACACAAGTCGACCCACGACAGCAAGGAAGGGTACAGTGCATTCTCCTTTTAAAAGTGTTAAAATGTTTAAAAAGTTTTAGCTGAATTTTTAGTGTTCGTTCAATTTTCAGAAAAGTTCACGGAGATGGAATTCAACAAACCCGGAGACGTGAACCTTCCTGTTCTTCCATCTTTCCTGGGGATGTCTGCAGGCAGGCGCTGTACCAGGACCACGCCTGGCCACGTGGGAGGGCTGCCTGCACCCCCACCCGTGGAACCGGCTCAGGCCCTGGGCTCCTGCCCGAGGCGGCGCGAGGTCAGGGAGCAGGCTTTGCTGCTGAGGTGCATTCCTCCTGCTGTGGGCGTGGGAGGGGAAGGGGATGATGGGAGTGGAAAACCAGGTTTCCCTGAGGTGTCCTAGGGACACTTAGATGTCCGCAGCGATGCCCCGTGCTGGGCAGAGGCTCAGCTCCCCCAACGCTGATGCATGCAGGAGGGTTGTTTTTTTAAGTCAGGGCTGACATTTTTCTGTTGCGGACTCACTGTTCTCCCCTTCCCCAATAGCCATTTATTTGTGAGAAAGAAGGGAAGCCTGACCTCAGGGTGTGGCACACCCCCTGCCCCCCCACCAACTGGGGTGGCTGGTCGCATCCTACCAGCCCACTCCCTGGTCCCCAGCTCAGAGCCTTCAGCCCAAAGGGACCCGTCCTCTCTGAGCATACTGGACACGTGTCTGTCGAGCTCATCACATGGGCATGTTCTGCAGCTCCGTGCCTTGTTCCCCCCGCCCCCCGTGGGAGTCCATAGCTTCTCTAGGGCTGGGCCTGTGTACAGTTCCTGTGTGGCTCCATCAGGGGAAGGCTCCCTGAACCCTGGTCAGTGGGTCCAGTCAAGGAGGTGGTGGCGGTATCCAAACCCGTCTCCAGGCCCTGCTGCCCCTTCTGTTGCTAGGGGCTTCCGTTGGGCATCCCCAGTTCTGCTCCTACCCCAGATTTGCCCCAGAGGTGATTGCAGGCGTGTGTTTCCAGAGCTTTCTGTTGATTACCTTTCGCCACTTCCTACTTTACCCTGAGGTTCAGTCTCTGAGGCTCTGTCTCCAATGGCAATTATCATAGCATGAGATGCCAAGTAGGGCTCCTTTAACACCTGCGTCAGATGTCATTAAAAGGACCGTACTGCCTCCCAGGCTGTTGGTTCCCATCGGCTCCCAGGCCCTGTTCACCCCCTTAAGACTCAGAGTCAGCACCCACACAGCCCATGCCATGCGCCAGGCTGTGTCTCTGTATTTCGAATACAGATGTGTGTATGCGCACACGTGTGCCTCGCTCCATGTACATCACATACGGCAACCCTGTGGGGTAGGTATGGTTGTCATTAATCCCATTTTACAGAAGAGGAAATTGAGGCACAGAGGTTCGGTGCTTATCCAAGGTCACCGTGCTAGTAAAAGGCAGAACTGGAGTTGGAATCCGCAGAAAAGTAGCGTCCGTTTAAAAGGACGCGTGAAGATTCTTACCCTTCACGGTCTGCTCCAGAAGATGCATCCAGCCGGAGAGAGGACATGCCTTGGGGCATGGTGATAGAGGGCAATCTGGAGGAAGAAATTGCTTTATGCCCCAGTGTGATTTGTGTTGGTTTCAATTAAATCGGGAAGACTGGTGCGTGTTAGGCAGAGGCCGGCCTTCTGCCACCTGGGCAGCCCGGAGCCTTCTGTTCAGCGGTGCCTTTGCGGTGGTTTTAGGTCACAGACGTTCAGAACTAGAGCGCCTGCTTGACATGGCCAAGCTCGGCCCCTCAGCGTTCAGCTGTGGATGTGCCGAGCCTGGCTTTGGGCTTAGAAGAACTGGTGGCTGTGAGCCTTCCTTTGGCAGAGTGTCCGGGGGCAGGAGAGGGAGCATGTACTGGGGAGCCTTACAAATTCAAAGACTCTCCCACACCTCTTTTCTTAACCTGCTCCTGCTTACCACTCAAACCCTCAGCCTCAACCTTACTGTTTTCAGGAAGCTCTTTTTTATGACTTTCTTCCAAAGTAGCCACTGCTGGAAACTTCTAGGGAGGCTGCTGTCTGAACCGCATCAACCTTGAGCTTGCTTATTCCTTGTCTCCGTGACTTTCCCCCCAGCCAGGACTCAAGTCCCCGAGGTCGGGGGTCTCTGTCTTCAGTTTCTCCTGTGTTCTGTGGTCAGGGGCTCCGTGAGTGTTTCTCAATAAGAGAGGGACCCCCAAGAGGTGTGGAGCAAGAACCGTGGGGGGCTGTGGGGACAGACCAAGGGAACATGGTGTTAAGGGAGAGGCCCATCCTGTTCTTAGCGACAAAATGAAAGAGGAAAATGGGGGCTTCCCAAGTGCCAAGGGGTTTCTGTTGAAGGTGAGGACACTGCATCCCAGATGGTGGACTCCCACTTCTTGGGTCTGAGGAGCGTTCTCCTTGGCTGGCTGGGGACCCTGGATGAGACAGAGACTGTGCAGTGTTCAAAACAGTGTGTACTCCCCCCAGAGCTATGGGCGGGCCCCAGCAGCTAACACGATGGACGCTGGAGGAACCGGGGCAGGGGGCACGAGAGAGTCTCTGTGGGGCTGGGGGTGGGCTCAGAGAAGAACCTGGGAGGAGGAGAGGTCCGTGCGTGCTTTGGCAGGCAAACCGCTAAGCATGTGTGCGTGCGTCCGAGTGTGCACGCATGTGTCTTATTTACCCCCGATCCGCCGGTACGCCCTCAGTGTGCATCACCATTTCGGCTGCTGGCACAGATGGCAAATCCTTCCCTTTCTACCATCTGTTCTCTGTACCTTCCACACCTTGGACTTGTTCAGACTCAGTCTGGAGAGGTCAGCACAGGGCCACGGGAACAAGCCTGGCGAGCGTTCTGGCAGGCAGGGCTAAGCCCTTCCTTGTCAGTTCTGGGGTCAAGATCCCAGCCCCCTCAGCACCCAGCTGCGTGGCCTGGGGGGCAGGTCACCTCCCAGTTGGTCGCCTGGGATTTAGGGCTTCTGTACTCACTGGCTTAGCTGAGAGCTGCAGCTCTACAACGGGGGAGGTGGTGGGCCTCCAACTCACACTCCCCCGGTCTGCACACACAGCGCTTCTGGAGGGGGTGCTCAGAACCTGCTCCGCAGTCAGCCTGGGGGAGACTGAGGCCCGAGAGCCATCTCCACACGAGCAGCTCCACGAAGTTGTCTGAGTCTCCGGAAGACTTCTGAGAGTCCAGAACTTGGTTGTGAAGGACGGAGAGATGGTTATCGTTTGAGGGATGGGGTTTGGTTCTGGTTCCTCTCCATGGAAACCAGGGCATGAGAGCTCCAGGGCTGCACGTGAGCTTACGGTCCAGGAGTTGCCGAGCTGCTAGTTCTGCTCGGCTGGCGGGGTCCCGTGAGGGGCTGCGGGGCACACAAGCCCAAGCCAGCAAACATCCGGGTGCTTTGGTACGTCGTGATGGCCTCCAGGACTGGAGGTGAGTAAGGCCATGTGTCCCCCCTCCACCCCACACCCCAACAGCCTTGGTACCCAGTGGTATATTACAATGAAAGGAAATCTCAGACCGGAGTTTGCCAAACCCCCACAGATGATTTTATTTCATTTATTTGTTTATTTATTTTAAGATTTATTTATTTAAATGCAATGAACATATAATGTATTGTTGGTTTCAGAGGTGGAGGTCAGTGATTCATCAGTCTTATATAATACCCAGTGCTCATTAATCACATCACGTGCCCTCCTTAATGCCCATCCCCCAGTTACCCCATCTCCCCACCACCCCTTCCCCTCCAGGAACCTCAGTTTGTTCCCAGTGATTAAGAGTCTCTTACAGTTTGTGTCTCTCTCTGATCCCACAGACGATTTTAGACAGGTACAACCTATTCCTGTAGCTCAAAGGAAGTCTTGCGGCTGCCTTGGGCAGACTCGCTAGCTGATTTATTCAGAGGTACTTGCGCCCTGCGCCGTCCTTACCGAGCCAGCCTGAGCTAGCATGCACTTACCTTGAACACCACTCACTCCACCGAGAGAAAAGAGCTCCGACCTTTCTTGAGCTGATTCACAAGTCTTCTGGTATAGATTTTAGTAAGGGTGTTGGATGTGCTGAATCGTCCTCTTTGTCGTCTTGATTCCTAGCTGGCATATTCTAGAAGCTACCAAACTGTCCCCAACATATTGCAGAGTGCAAAGAGATGCAGGAAGGCTGGCCTCAGGCTGTAGGAATGGGATCCCAAAGTGAAGTGCTGCAACCATCAGCATCCCTGCCTCACCCAGTACGTCTCAGATGCCGTTTCTGACGGGTGGCTAAGCCAACACCATGCTAACACCATGCCGTGCCCTCTCTTCCGGGCTGCCGAGCTCCCGACTGAAATACACGTGCAGCCAGGAGCCGGGCACCAGGCCCAGGGAACCCTCTGGGTTCAGTGTCTCTGGCTTCCCCGTGCACAGATCCGGCAGCCCCAGGATCGCTGCCGAGAATGCAGGGCTGGCACCAGCCACCTACAAAAGGAGGGAGATAAGGCTTTGCTGAGCAGCTGCTGTTGGTCTGCAGGTTTCCGCGAGCGGCGTGGCACACGGGCTTGGTGCCGTGGCCAGTATGGACGTGGCACTGTGGGTGGTTAGGGCTGTGGCTGCATTCCTGCACTTGGCGCCTCGTCACGGGACGAGGTTGGCATGCAGCGTTTGGCGTTTAGGCTCACGGCTGAAGGTGGCATGGGATTTGGCAAAGGGTATGTTCTGGATTCCTGGGATGCTCAGAAATTGAACCCAGGTCTGTTACCCATGACCAGGGCGGGAGCACCCTCCTCCTCCTGTGTCACATGTGTTTCTAGCCTTCTGTGGCTCTTACACAGCTGAGGTAATGCAGGGAACAGTCTGGGGTTTTCCTGCCACATTTCCCGTGTTAATTGTAGTCTTTGAAGTCACTGCTGTGATTTGCTGTGATTTCCTTACCCCGCAGTGCATGACTCCATCAGAACACACTTGACACGAATCTGTGCTTGCACGTGGAGGGGCGTCAGCGCCTCCACTTCTGTGCATGAACCTCCACTTGCATTTCAGATTTTCTTTGGGACGGACCCCTAAAAGGGAACTTTCCAACTTCAAGAGTGAGTATATCCTCTTATTTTTAATTACGTAATACACAATCCTGTGCTACAGAGAAAAACCAGAAGATACAAATAAGCAAAAATAAATAAATAAAAGGGGGGTGGGGTTGTGACCCTATTAAAACAGTGTGGAACAGAGCCAAGCTCTGGAGGGGATGCACCTGTGATTAAATCCTGGCATTGTCACTGCTGTGTTCGTAACCTTGGCAACTCAGCCTCTCTGAGCTACAATTTCCTTGTTGATTAAAAAAAAAAGGTATTATTTTACCCATTTACCTGTTGTGCAAGTTGAGATAGCATTTGTCAATACCCAGTACTAAAGTACACTCAAGAAATCAGTTCCAGGAGAGAGGCCAGGTACTAACCTACAGATGTCGGGAAAGTCTTTTGGGAGTAGGAGGGCCCCATGAGGACTCTGGGATGCAAAACTGCAGAGTAATGTGCAGGCATGGGGTGCTGACGGGCCCGTGAGGACCCTGGGTGATAGCTTCGTGCAAGCTGGAGCGGCTGGAAGGATGGGTGGATGTGGTGCTTCGACGTCTGCGGCCTCACTGACCCAGGGTGGACCTCCTGCCCTGGGTTAGCCACTCCCTGGAGAGGGTGAATAGCTCACCTGGGAGCACGCCTTTCAGACGCAAAACAGCCCATCCGGAGCACGGAGCACGCACGCCCTGACCTCCACTGCGGGGTAAGGAAATCACAGCAAATCACAGCAGTGACTTCAAAGACTGCAATTAACATGGGAAATGTGGCAGGAAAACCCCAAACTAAAACCCCAAACTGTTCCCTTAATTACCTCAGCTGTGTAAGAGCCACAGAAGGCTAGAAACACACGTCACACAGGAGGAGGAAGAGGGTGCCTCCCCCTCCCCCCCAGGAATCCCATCATGGGCCTGGTTTCCTTTACTGCAGAATGTAGCTTTGTTCTGCAGGTAGCATGGAGCTAGTGTTCTGATTTTTTGTTTTATTTTGTTTTTGCTTTGTCTTTTTTTGGTCTGGTGAGTGTGCTAAGGGCAATGCTCAGAAAGCAGTGTTTAGGGAGATTAATTAGGGAGAGGGAGGTGAGTCAGAGGGGATGTCTCACAGGCAGGATATTCCCAAGACCATAGATCAGGCCAACAGTGGTCTTTGGCTGTTACAAATGTCTTTGATCTACGGGGCCTCTCCTCTCCAGGGAGTAGGTGGGAAAGCTCCAAGCCTGAGGAGGAAGTAGGGACACAGGGTGCAGTGGAGATTTGGGGAGTGGAAATGATGCAGGTGAAAGCGATAACCATATTTGTGGTTGGGAGCTTGCAGGCTGGAGTGGGGTTGTCGATGCTCCTTGATCTCTGACGCATAATGCCAGGTACCTGACACATGGGATCACTGGCTTTCAGAACTGCAGAAGGTCACTCACACCCCGTAAGCCATCTGCAGGCACTTGTCTCCAAGTGCAGACGGCCTTGGAACACTTGGGATGGTGAAGCCCATTTCCCTGGCATCTCCAGCCTTTCCAAGCAAAACTAATTAGGTTTTTTCCTCCAGCTTATTTGTATACTTTGGAATAAAGAACTAAATTAAACAAGCCCAGCAAAGCCAGCGAGCCCAGTTCCAGAACCAGCGGGAGAAAATGTTGTGATTGGCGGGGTCTCTGGCGGACCACTAGTCCCAGAGCCAGGGGGCCAGCTGCAGGGTGGTGGTGCTCCACTCATCACAAAATGGCACCAGCTTTTTGCTAAGCCATGAGTTTACACTGGCATGGCCCTCTGGTTCCAGAATTACCCTGTACATCCCAAGTTGCTGCTTATTTTTGTCCAAATGCTTGCTCGTCCTTTATCCCAACAGCAGCCCTGGGAGATGTGCAGAGTGAGTGTTTTCACTAAGATTAGTTTCTTGGAGGAAGACCTGAGATCCAGGGAAATGGTTTGGATCCAAGCTGTTGTCACAGAAGGTCTGTGTTTAGGTCCCAGAGGGCCCGGAGGTCCTTTGGTAACAGTTGCTCCTTCTACAGGCAAGAAAAGTGTTGTTCTAGGCAACTTTCTCATGTAGGCCTCAGCATTCCTGGTGCCCAGAGGGACCCTGGCCCCATGCCCAGTGCCTCTGATCCCTTCTCAGACCTCGGAATGGACCATGGGGTCACAGTGACCAGCCCGTACCCTCTCCGCAGAAAGGAACCTTAAGAAAGCCACAGACTTCCAGCCCTATTAGGAGTTACCCGAAGTCCCAAACTCTTAGTTGCCTTTGGGTTCATGAGCCTTGGAAGCCATGCAGCGTTCTTTTCTCCCCATGAAGCGTCCTGCATCCCTCATCCACAGCTGTCACCCTTTCCTGAACCACAAATCTGCCAGCTAAATCATGTCATAGGATCGAAGAACAGATTCTTTGAGGAAGATTCCTCTTCTGCCTGTAGACCGGCAACCGTGAGTTGCTCACTGTCTTTCAAAGCAATTTCTCCACTGATGAAAGGTTGAAGTCATTAGTAAGTTTAATAGTTAACATTGCAGGGTTCTGAAGTGAGGATCCTTTTTCTCCCTTTTTTTTTCTTTTTAAGATTTTTAAATATATATTTAAGTAATCTCCACACCCAACGTGGGGCTCGAACTCACAACCCCGAGATCAAGGGTCACACACTCTCCCAACTGAGCCGGCCAGGAGGCGCCCCCCCTCAATTTTCTCCTAATCCAAATTCTTCCCAACCAGCTTGCACACTCCCCAGTGTGACAGTGATGTAGGGACGACATTAGGGTTCGAAGCCGAAGAAAGAATTCTTGAGACGTCTTTGGTGCAAAAAGGTGATTTTATTAAAGCACGGGGACGGACCCATGGGCAGAAAGAGCTGCACCGGGGTCATGAGGAGTGGCCCATTATATACTTTCAAGTCGGGAGGGGGTTAGGGACAGTGTAAGTCTCTAAGGAATTTTGGAAGCAAGGTTTCCAGGACCTTGAGAGGGCTAGCTATTGTTGAGAAAAGGTCATTTATTACAGTCTAATAAAACCTTTGTCAGGAGACCCTTCAGATGTATATTGGTGGGCCATATGCTTGGGGGATGGTGGCCAACACATATCTTGGGGAGTTTAGAGATAAAGGAAATTTCTAAAGGAATTCTTACACGTTAAAGTAGACTTACAGGATCCTGGGGGTCAGGCTAAGGTTGCTTTTTGCCCTTAGCAAAGTATTAACATGGAGGCAGTTGAGTCCCTAGAGGAATGTCACTCCGCCTGTTTCAAGGACTTGTCAGTGGGCTGTAGGTCGTAACAAATTTAATAATTTCTCTCCTGCCTTTGTTTCCCACGTCAAAGGCTACCCAGGATTCATTTTAATCAGGTATGGTAAGACACGCAGACACCAAAATAACTGTCGTGAAGCAAGAACTTGACCATACTCACAGACCCCTAGAAACAGGGGGCTCAGCATGCCAGGCGGGACCAGGTGAAAAGCCCGGGGCTGGGTCAGGGGGCGCAAGGTGTGGGAGGAGGCTGTAGGCAAGGGCCTTTACTGTGGTTGCTGCTGGACGGCACGGGCGCGGCAGGGCAAGTGGGTTTGGGGTTGGCGGGTTTGAACCATTTCTCGGGCCCTGGGAGCAGCGGCGGCCGGGAGGTGATGGATGGGCGCAGAGGGAGGGGGTCAGGGCGTGCGCGCTCCGGATGGGCTGTTTTGCGTCTGAAAGGCGTGCTCCCAGGTGAGCCATTCACCCTCTCTAGGGAGTGGCTAACCCGGGGCGGGCGGTCCCGCCTGGGTCAGCGAGGCCGCACAGGTCAAAGCATCAGAACTACGGAAAAGAAGACGTGGTTAATCCAGGCAGGGCCCGGGTTGCCTTCCAGATGCTCAGGTTGTGTGCTCAGGGTGGAGGGCCCGGGTTTCCGATGGGAAGTTCCCCAGCAGAGCCTTTGGGAAGGGCCTCCGCCAGGATTCTCACCGGAGAGAAAACTGCGTTCTCTGTTTTGCAAGGGCAGGGCTCCCCGGGGGAGTCCGGGTGGCTGCAGCCGCCGCCGCGCTGTGTCCTCTGAGGCTAACAGGCCTTTGCCTGTGTCGATGGGGACCGGGCAGGGCCTATGCTGGCCTCAGGACCTCGGGCCCAGAGGCCACCGGCTGCCGCATCATCGGCCTCGCCTGTCTTCATTTGTCCTGCTGCCTGTCTTTTTAAGAGACCTGGCTCAGCCCTCCCTCCTGCTCACTTGCCTGTGTAGTACGGAGTTGCCTCCCCAGCAGCCCCTGGCGCAGGTGGTAATGACAGTTGGCGGCAGGCCCGTCACAGAGGGGATCTGCCCGTGCTCTGCCTGCGTGTTGAGCAGCGCTAGCCAGCAAGACTGTCGCCGGCGCTGTCTCGGGCCAGCTCGTGCTGTCTGCCGTCCGCTCGGTGTGCCGCTTGGGGGACTGGGAACCCGCCCAGCCCCGGTCCCCATCTGTTGCAGACGTGCAGCGGCCGGACCCTGGAACTCGCCTGTGCTGAGGGGGCTGGGACACCCCTTCTCTCATGGGCCGCGGGTGTAGGCAGCGGGATTTGTCAGAGCTGGGAGCGCTGTGTCTGCAGCACCAGCAGCCTGTGGGCCAGCGTCCTGCAGCCGGGCACCTGCCGTCCGCAGCCGCCGCCGCGGGAGGAGACCTCCAGGACCACTTGGGGCTGAGTAAGCGGACCCCCCGGAGCCGGATCCCCGAGTGCGTGGTGACAGTGCTTTTCCGTGTGTGCGGCTTTCCCCCCTTAGGATGCTTTTGTCTCCTCTCTTTGCCAGACTGATGCTGAATTGTCGCTTTGTTCTGTGGGGGCTCTTACTAAATTAAACACCCCCAGGTGGAACTCGGCGTTCTTACCCTACCTTGGAGCTATATGTTTTCTTACATAACTTTTCCTCGGGATTTAAAGAGGATGGTACTGAAGGTGGTGTGTGTGCGGGGGCGTGTTCGTCACTGTTCCCTCTCTGTCTTCTGTCCCTCCTCCCCCACCCGGCTGTCTGCCCAGGAGCTGGAGCTGCCTGCTCCTGAGTGCGGCTCTCCACCCCACCTTGCCACCTTGGCTTACAGTTCCCCGCTGACGCCTTAGCAGAGCTGACAGCCTCTGCTTTTCTTCTCCCACTTCCCGAGTCATCACTTATTAAATTTGTCCAGAGCAGAAAAGCTCAGGGATGATGTGGGAGCCTGTGGACACCACCTGTGTTGTCCCTTGGAAGGCTCATGACCACGTAGTCGACTGGCCTCCTGCCCGATGAGGGTGAGCTCTAGAAGGCATACTTGTTGCTTTTTAACTTATGGAGAATACATTGAAGAAACAGAAACTGGGAGGGAGCGGGCAGGAAGGGAAAAGGGGGAGATGGGAGAGGTGCTCACCCAGGACTGAGCCAAGGCTTGTCTATTCTCTGGGTGGGAGGAGACCGGTGGGGGCTGAGAACCCGAGCCTCCAGGGCAGCAAGTAGCTTTGCCACTGGGAAGGGCTGGAATCAGAGGCCGAAGGTGCTCTTGCCTCAGCCTCCACTGACACGGAGGCTTGCTGCTCCCAGCAAGCTGCTGAGTTTTTTTGTTCCCCTCCCCCTACAGCCCCCTCCATAAGCCGGGGGCAGCATTAGTCGTGTGTGACCGAAATTCAGCTCAGAGTTTATGATTGGTACTTGAATCCTGCTGATTGGGGGGGACTCAGCGGGGGTGGCGGGCAGGAAAATAGAAGAATGAGGCTTGATTCTGTGCTTCTGGACTTAACAATCTAGCGGGGAGAGAACAGAATATTAGATCAAGACTTGGGGAACAGTAGAGAATCAAGCACAGGATGGCGGCAAACACCAAGTGCTGAAGGCATGGGGCTAGTGGTCTGGGGGCAGCTGGGAGGGGGCAGCATGGAGGGGCTGGGGACAGTGGGATGCAGGCTTATGTCTGAGTGCAGGGGAGACCCCAAAACATAAATGGAGGGCCTTTCAGGTGCTGTCAGGTATGGCTAGGTGAGAGAAGTGTGGGGGCAGATTGGAAGGACGCGAGTGGTCAGCCAGGAAGCTTCCTAGGGAAGTGATGAACAGATTGCGGCGAGATTGGACCAGTGCCCGTGGGCCTGTCCGCCTCTCGGCCACGCTGACTGCTAACTCCGAGAACAGCCCAGCTCACTTCCTGACCCGAGAGGAGAGTAGTGCAGCCTCTCACCTCTCCTCTGCTTCTGTGGTTTGCACAGGAACTTCCGAGGGCTGGAAAAATCTTAGGTGGGGTTTTTTGTTTGTTTTTGGTTGATTGTTTTAGCCCAAAGTGAGGCCTAGGAGACAGGTGTTGACTCCTTTTTATGCAAGAGAACACTGAATGTAACATTCATTCAGCAGGGGTCACTGAAAAATCTAGCCTTCTTGTCTCACCTACAGTCACAGGATTGAACTGGGAAGAGAAACTGGGTGCCCCGAGGCCCAGTCTGGACTTCAGGATGAGGCAGGCATGGAGGGGGAAGGCGAATAGATTGAGGATGGCTGGGTGGATGTCCCCCCTCATCATGGACTTCTCCTGAGCTCTGGTCCCCAGGCCAGTATTAAGGTCTCAAGAGTCTGTCTTGAGTGCTATGTGTCAGGTAGTGGCCATCCAAGATGAGCATGATGCTTGGTCTTGACCTCATCTGTCAACAGCACTGGACAGCCGGGGATCCAGGAAAATGGACATTCTAATTTTGCATCCTGATTTCAGCTCAGCTGTTAACTAATAGAATCCTTCTTGGGTTTTTCCAACCTCTTCACTGTTCTCTTTCAAACCATATAGTTTTTTCTTCCTTTAAAAGTGTTGCAGTCTGGCCTCCCACAGGATGCCCACATTGAAAAGTCTTGACTTGTACCTTCTAGCAAACCCCCTTAGTATTCCCTCGTACACAGCCTGTGGACTAAGATGGGTTCATGCCTATATTTTCTGTTCTGTGCATTATTTTGTATTGTGTTCGGTTCGTTCTTATAGGTGGATTCATTCAATTGATAATTCCCTATGGTCAGTTAGGTTTTTCATTTCTTAAAGGGATTTGTCTCCATATCACCTGCTATTAGCCCTTTGTGCTTTGGTAAATATTTATTGACTTTATATTAGGTACCAGGTGCCACAGATGGCATTTTAGTGGGTGTTAATTATTATCTTCGTTCTCATGATGACCCCGGGGGGTTTGCCTCATTTTACACAGGAGGAAATTGAGGCTCTGTGAACTTGAACTATTTGCAGAGATTACATAGCTGGTATCTGACACACTAGGGTTCAGATTCTGGTCCTCTGACTCCGAAGTTGCTGCCCCCACTCCCCGCCTCCTCCCCTGCCCCCCGCACTGCACTCTTTAAGCACATGGCGAACTTCCAACAGTGAAAATGTGTGTCTTAGCCGCCATCAGGCCATGGCGACCAAGCAGGACTTACAAGGCCCTACACTTCCCCAGCGCTGAGGCTCTGAGGCCTTGCCATTCTACCGCCAGGGGTGGACAGCGTGAATCCATGGATTTTCTGTGTCTCTGGTAAACCTTTCCTCTGCCTAGAAAAACTTGTCTTCCACGAGCCTGACTTAAGGCTGTAGAGTCCTGAAAGAGGTTAATGACGGAGTACAGAGCTTTGATCTCAATGACTGAAATTGGGGGTTTTGAGAAGGGTGTAATCATAAGCACCTGATGTACGAGAACCCGGCAAAGTTTCCGCCTCACACCCAGAACCCTCGGCACTGGACTTGGGAGTCGGCCTTGGCCTTGAGCCTGTGTCCTGCTCTTCACCAGCTGGGGACCGTGGGCCAATTATTTCACCTTTCTGAGCCCAGTTTTTCTTCTGAAACTGGAGATGACCATAAGACCTCACAGGATTGGGGGGAAGACCCATGGACGAGGGCTAGTTCCCCTCCTGCATAGCTGCACAATCAGTAGCCGGCCTCTTCCTGTCGGTGAGTGGTCAGTTGTGACGTGCCCTCGCTGAGCCCCGCGGAATTCCTCCCAAAGCAGGGCCTTGAAGCGATCTGGTTTTCCGATAGAGTTCTCTGGGTCTTACCACTTCGATTACTCACCAGGGAATCAAGGCCGGAGGGCTGTGGGTTCTGTTGGGTTCTTGTAGTTTCGTCGCTGCTGCAGGCAAGCTAGTGAATTGCCCACCTGTCCTCGGAGCTGGTCAAGCCCGCTCCGCCCCTCCCGCCCCACCTGCCGCATGTGGACACAGCTGTCTGCTGGCCCTGGGTAGTTCCCCTTCCGCTGCAGGGTCCTGAAGGTCACAGGGGCATGTTTGCACTGTCTTCCTCGAATCATACATTGCTTTCTTGATTTCTTTTGGCATCTTTCACCCTAAGATAGAGCAATAAGGGGAAGTAGGGAGAAAGGAAAAGAAAACAAGACCAGACTGGGGTTCTTGTTTTGATTTTGCTTTGCGAGTGAGGTATGTGGTGGCATTTTATTGCTTCATGTCTGCTTTTAAGGGAGTCAGCCATCTGCCTGGTAATAATGGCTTCATCTCGTTAGTCATCCGTGAGTTAGAGACGCGCTGTACAGATTCCCGTGAATAAGAGAACAGACACTTGGCAAGTCGGAGCAGAGCCAGCCCTCCAGCATGCAGTTACCCCACTGCCATGTTGGGGGGCTGACAACATGATGGATTCCAGGCGGCCTGAGGAGGGTAGAACGGAGGCTGTGGAGTTGGGGCTCCATATTCTCTCCCAAGCTGGTCTACCTTTTCTTTTTGGTTCAGGACTGCTGTGGTTTGAGACCCCAAGGACAGGGTTTTGCTGCTTCTTGCAGAGAGAACCAGATACAGAAGCAGGAGCTAAGGAGCACCAAGACGAGCACCACGCCTCCTAAAACTCTACAGGGCTTTTTCTTTCCTCATAACCCAAACAGCTCCTGTATTTGACCTTAAATGCAGACATTCTCCTTGCTTTGTGAGTTACATTGGCTGAGTCACATTCATAGTCCCATTTTCATGGCTGGAAGTAAACTTGGGGCTGACACTTGTGGGCATTTGGGGTTTTGGAGACTTCCAGGGTGGAAGGCTGAGCTGGGAGGGACTGTGTTCAGGAAAAGGTCGTGAGGAGACAGGCGGAACGTTACCTTCACGTAGTGACGGGACAGTACAGAATCCTCCCCTTAACGGGGAGCAATAGGCAGAATCTCCCATGAGCCATGTCGGGCGTGGGACTCTCTCCAGAAGGAAAAAAGACGGCAGAACACAAGGTGTGAAAAGACGCCTACCTGGAGAGAGGTCATCTGGGCCTGGGCCTTGCCACCACCGCTCTGCCCCTGCCCTCCCTCTGGGGCTGGTGGAGGTAGAGGTCTTGGCGCTTCCCACAAACCATGGCCATCTGACAGTCAGATGCTCCCCACCCCATGCTCCTTCTCAAAGCTTTGAAATGTGTGAAGACACTTTTAGAAATATTTTCACCAGTAAGTATCAGAAGGATGGGGGCACCTGGGTGGCTAAGTTGGTTGAGCGTCCGACTCTTGATTTCAGCTCAGGTCATGATCTCAGGGTCATGGGATCGAGCCCCGTGTTAGGCTCCACACTGGGCTCAGAACCTGCTTGAGATTCTCTCTCTCTCTCTCTGCCCCTCCCCTGGCTTGCGCTCGCTCCCTCAAAATAAATAAATACATACATACATACATACATAAATACATAAATACATAAAATCTTAAAGAAAAAAAAGGGATGAGAAGGGTGGTTTCTGCTTATCCAAAAAGTCAAGTTAACTATAACTGTGATCCTTCAAGCACCATCACTCCTCCTGCCCTACACAGCTGTGACAGGGAGCAGGTAATTCTGCAAGGGTGAGTTTTCTGGATAACGGGACCTCCTCACAATAAGGAGTCTCTGCCAGGCTCTGAAGACAGATGAGCTTTCCTATTGCAGAGTCAAGACTGAGCCAACAGGGAATCTGGATATGTCCTTGGAGGGGTGTCTGCATTTTAGTAGAGAGCAGGAATATTATGCTTTTAAGGCCTGGCAGACAAAGATGAAAGGGAAACTTCCAGCGCCCAGATGCTGGGGTGGGAGGGCCTGGCACGGCACCCACACGGACCCCTCGACCACATGGGTTCTGACTTCTGACACAAGCACCGAGGGCTTCTTGATGACCCTGCAGCTGATGCTGTGCCGAGTCGGGGCTGGGTGGGAGGGGGCTGGACTGGGCCAGGGATTCGTCCATGTGAACAGATTTTCCACTCAGAATCCCAGAGCCCTCTATCCCCTGGTGGGATTCGCCCTTCATGTTAGGCCAAGACCCAAGCCAGGCGCTTACCCAGAACCAGCCAGGCCTGGCTCAGAGCTCGCTGCAGGCATCTGTCACCACCCACTCACTCTGAGTCATCCCACACTTATCTGCTCAAATCACAGAGCATAGAAATGCGTTTATCAGTTGGTCTTCCAACACAAACTCCAGAGGGACACTTGGAAAGAAGGGTGGGTCTTGGGGGACGAGGGGAGGGACGTGCTCCATCTGGCCTGTGGTGGGGCCAGGGGCTCTGAGTACCCTGCCCAGGGACCTGGGGACCCCTCTCTTATAGGCCCCTTGGGATAGTGTCAGGATGCCCCTCCAGGCCTTGTTAGTGGCCACATGGCAGCTTTCCCCAGGATGACTTGCTCCTTCTCCTGGCTGCATAGAGAGAGGGCACTGGGCCATGCCGCCATATACAAAATTTGTTTTTCCTCTTCCTTCCCAGATCCCTACTTGGTAGATGAGAACTATACCCCCACCAGACGCACACATATACACAACTGCCTCCGCTGTCTCCTAAATGGGGAGGAAAGACTTCTGCCAGTGGACCAGAGCCCTAAGTGTTTCTCACAGGGTGGCCCTGGGGGCTTGTTAAAGTGTGCATTCCTGGGTCCCACCCCAGCCTACCAAATGGGGTCCTCAGGAATCTGTACTTAGAGTGGATTGAGTTGGAGTCAGCATCATCCCTCCTGCTCCTTTATCTAAAAAGAAAATTCTAGGGGCACCTGGTGGTGCAGTCAGCTAAGTGTCTGCCTTTGGCTCAGGTCATGATCTCAGGGTCCTGGGGTCGAGCCCCGTGTCGGGCTCTGCACTCAGCAGGAAGTCTGCTTGTCCCTCTGCCTCTCTCCCTATTCACGCTCTTTCTCTCAAATAAATACAATCTTAAAAAAAAAGAAAATTCTAGACCTTCTTGCCCAAGGTCCAACTAGACACTGAGTCTAACAGTTTCCGCGCCCCCCCCCTCCCCCCCTCCCCACCCCAGTCAGCTTTCTCTCGTTTCATTCATGGAGATAGATAAGGAAAACATTGTGCAATTGCAAAAAAAAAAAAAAAATCCAAAGAGTATTTTTTAATAATTCCAAATGCCTCGGGACTCTGGTTAATCCAGAGTTCTGAGAGCTAGCAGCAATGTCTTATTTGCAATGTTAACTGTCAAAAAATATTAGAGATCTATAAATGCACTTAACAAACCTGACATCACCCAGTCTCTGATACTTTTAGGTCCTCGGTAATGATGCCACTTGGACAGAATCTCGTGTGCCAGTGGGTAAGGATGTCGGCTTGAGATAAGCTAGCTGTGATCGACATTCTTCATCACATTTAAACATCCCCTGCGTTCTTGGTGCTCAGTGATCCCTGCACTTCCTATTTGACTGGACGGACGGGGTAGTTAATAGGTGGTGGGGAATGGTGGCCTCAGCCCGTGAGCTCCTCTGGGCATCCCCTTCTCCACCCTGAGGGCCTTCATAGGGTCCCCACTCCAGTGCTCCCCAAACCGGCCTTATCCAAGCACTTTTTATGTCTGAACGAACCTCTCTCCTCCACCCGAATTTCTGTCTTTTCTTTCCTAGGCCGTCAGGGTCCTTTTCTGAGATTAACTAAACCAGTAATCCCTCAATTCAGAGAAGGGGTTCATTTCATGGGTTATCTCTATGGTTATTTAAATTTTGCCTTGATCCAAATAAAGGGCCTCAGGATAGGAAATTTAAGCACACATATAGGATTGTGACTCCTCACGCTATTGGGGTTTTACCCTTGGGAGAAATTGGGTTTTTGGTGTCCAATACATCTCTCCTTCTAGATTTGTAGCAACCGTGGGTCTGGACTGGGTTCCGGAAGATGAAAGGCCAGACTTTCAGATCCCAGGAAGGGGAAGAAGGGACAAATGTGTCCTATATGATAGGTGTAACCAGGTACTTTGTCACCAGGAGGGCAATTGAAACCAGAGCATTTTGCTGAAAATAGAGTATAACCATCACCCACACTGCACAGCTGCTTCCTGAAAATTCTACTCCCACTGCATGAAAAAGCACATTCAATATTCTAGGATTAATAATGTAGACATCTTCCCCATGTTCTGCAGACTGTACGTTTTTATTTTTTCTCTCCTAAGGTACGGGGATGGGTGGTGGCTGATGGGTCACTTCGGGCTCGGATTTCTTGACCTATAGTTT
Source organism: Mirounga angustirostris (assembly GCF_029215605.1). Taxonomy (NCBI): domain Eukaryota; kingdom Metazoa; phylum Chordata; class Mammalia; order Carnivora; family Phocidae; genus Mirounga; species Mirounga angustirostris. The sequence goes on from NW_026991720.1 coordinate 5,547,256, forward strand.
ACATACAATAACATTCACCAATTTTAAGTGTGCAGTTAGATTGTGATAAATGTGCACGGGTATGCAACCGCCACACGACAGAGATCATTTCCATCACCCCGTAGGTCCCTTGGGCCCCTTTGCTGTCTGTCTCCTCCCCCAGCCCCTATCCCGAGACTGAGGAGGGGTGTGTGGCTTATCCGTGAATGCCCAGTTCCACACACACAAGGCTACCCAACCCATGTTTAAATGAATAAATACATCAGTAGCTCTTTTGTATTTTAAAAATCCTCCCAAGCCTCCTCTGCTTTCTCCCATTCATCCTACATTTTGAAAGACTGTCTGATAAGCACTTGCTAATAAGTAGTTTCTGCATTTAGTCATTCCTGATACCAGCCCCCTGATCAGCCTTAGACCATCAGCATTACCGGAGCTGATGAAATGAGAGGTGAAAGCAGGGGTTGGCTGTCCTCACTGCCCGCGTGGTCATGGGCACGTGTGCATTTCCTTTCCACCTCCTGAAAGACCGAAAGACATGGCAGGAGCGTCCCACCCCAGACTAGAAGCCCCCAGCCTACATCACCCCGCACCTTTCTCAATAATAACAGCATTCTGCTCTTATATAATAACATCTTGCCTGTAAAATGAGGGAAGTATCTTAAGGTAATAGGTAGCATTTTCCTGTAATCTCTTTGTATGTTAGCTCGAGTTATGTATTTACATATTTATATATGTTAACTCATAATCTGATAGGAACTCCTATGATTCCCATTTTATGGATGAGAAAACTGAGGCGCAGAGAAACTAACTTCCACAAGATTGCATTGTTTTCTGGTCATCTGTTGCTGTATCACAAGCCACCCAAAACTTAGAAATATGGTTGGGGATCATCGCAGATCCAGGGGTGGCCTGGCTCGCAGCGGGCCCAGTCCCCGCATAGCGTTCCGCCTGCGATCTCGGCCAGACGGCAGCTGAGAACGGAGCGCTCTCAAGGTCTCCTCACCCTGCGACAGGTGCCTGGGCTGGTTGACGGCTGGTTCTCGGTGCGGCCCTGCCCCTTGGCTAGCGTGGGCTTCCCTGTGGCAGGGTGGTCTCCAGGCAGTCGGGTTTTTAACAGCTGGTTTCCCCCAGGGCAGATTCCAGGAGATCCAGGGATAAGCCACCAGCTTCCTCTCTCGTGATCCTCCTGCTGCATTTCTGTTGATCTCAACAGCCCAAACTCAAGGGAGGGGAAGGAGGGACTTGGAGGGAGCGGCTGGCTTGCGTGTGCTGTGAGCCGTAAACTACCACACGGCCAACGCGCTGACTGCATGCAGCCCCCTCCCCAGCAGCCCGCTAACTTGAACCCTGGCGTCAAGAGCTTCACATCACCACTGGTCCGATAGACACACCATGAAACATGCTTCCTGGGGCACTGGTTCTATTCTATTAACAACAGCAACAAAGCCGGTTGGGACTGCACTGATGTCAGGACCCTCGTCGTACCTGCAAGTGGAGAAAGACTGTCCCACAGCTTACCAACTCAAGTACTGAGTCTGCCGAATGGCATGCCAGAGAGTAAATTAAACAGGTGAAGTGTAGGTGACACAGATGCCATTTCTCACCGATCTGAAGTCGGACAGCGTAGACAATCTATGGGTGAGGCTATGAGGGAGCAGAGTCTCCTCCCCCATGGTGAGGAGGGCAGAATGGCACAGTCCTAAGGAGGACACGTAGCAGTATTGTTCAGAAATCACAAATCCATGGCCCTTTGAGCCACAGTCACACTTCCGGGAACATATCCTAGAAACATGAAGAATGCACAAAGTTCTCAGGACAGCCTTGTCCTGATGGCCAAAGATTGGAGACTCGGCCTGCCACAGGGGCTGGTGCAACTAGAATGTTCCATCCAAAGGAGTGTGCGCCAGATGCCAGAAAAATCTCTCTGTGCCGATAGTGAGCGATGTCCCGGATAAGCAAGGTGTGGGGCAGAATGTATGCATAACAGGGATCCCTAGTATTAGAAAGTGTGCTCGTGCATAAAGAAGCCCTAGTAGGATGTGTAACTAAAGGTGGTTCCTTTGGGGGCACAACCTGGACGGGGCCAAGAGTGGGACTCCAACTTTTCCATTCTGCATCGTTTTGTTTTTACTTCTGAATCCCGTGAATTTAGCTCTTACCCACACGCATGCAAAAATTAGGGGAATCGCAGAGCTGTGGCCCTCAGAGGGCTCACAATCTCTACAGAGATAAAATTTATAGATAAACAGACAACGCTTGAGTGGTTTAAATTCTTAAAACTCTTCAACTCAAAACTCTTTAAATTCTTAAGTGAGGGGCGCCTGGGTGGCTCAGTTGGTTAAGCGACTGCCTTCGGCTCAGGTCATGATCCTGGAGTCCCGGGATCGAGTCCCGCATCGGGCTCCCTGCTCGGCAGGGAGTCTGTTTCTCCCTCTGCCCTCTTCCCTCTCGTGCTCTGTCTCTCATTCTCTCTCTCTCAAATAAATAAATAAAATCTTTAAAAAAAAAAAAAAAATCTTAAGTGAGTCTCCAAAAACTCTTGAAATGCGTGAGTTAGAGAAGGGTTCCAACGGGACTCGTTAGGAAAGGCGTCACGAATCTGTGGGACTTGAGCTAGTTCTTGGAGGGCGAGTAGGTCCTCTTACCAGTGGGTAAGAGAAAGAGGGGGGTTAGTCCAAACGGGGGTGTGCTGTCAGCTCGTACGCCTCAAACCGTCGTGTAGGGGGAGTCACGTGTCGGCCAAAGATGGCTGCGCTCTGGCTAGTTGAGCAAAGGTTGGCGTGAGCCCCATCGTGGCCGAGGGAGACAGGTAGAGCACCCTATGCTGTGAGGAGGCAACTTACTGGGTTAGAATTTCTCAGCTCGTCTTTAGAGAGATGTGATTTCCCATTTTGCTCCAGACTGTGTTTGCAGCATACCTTGGATCTAGACAATGGGAACGAATTATAAAGGCTCTTCAGTTACCTGAAACTGGCCTAGAAATTCCGTGACTGTTGAACAAATGTCAAGCCCAAAATAAAATGGTAATGCATAAAAAAAGAACATTCTTTGTGTGTCATAACCTTAACTGATGGCGCTGAATGTCAGGCCAGGGGTGTGGCGACTTCGCCCTCAGGCAGGAGGGACCCTACAGGTTTCAGCCAGCAAGGCTCCTGTTCAGCATGATTCCATTCTCCAAGCTGGGCGTGCAGAGGGAGGTGGCCCTGGGGCCTCATGGATGCAGAGGGCAGAGAGATACGTGGTCCAGAGGCTCCCAGGACACACTGGTAGTGACCACAAGTGAAAACTAGGGGCTGGCCTGGCTAAGGGACAGACAGTCCCACGGGGTCCTCTGGCTCTAGGAATATCCCCACAAGACCCGGTCCAGAATCCTCTGTGCTTTTTCAGCAAGAGATAAAGGTTTCAAAGCACTGAAGCAGGGAGTAGATGAGAAATGCAGAGGACATGCTGAGGGACGTGTTTCTTCCTAGCCCGATCCTGGCCCACAGGGAGGCACGCGTGGCCTGGGGACACATGCTACACACGGGGACATCTCAGTGATCAGATCCTCCTAAGAGATGATGGCTTTTAACCCAATTCTTAGGATGTGAGAAGCAGGCTTTTTTTCTTCCTTGAAAAAGCAAAGCCACAAACAACCCCTGTGTTTTGTACCTGATTCCCTGCGGCGGCAGCAGCTGATCTAGAAGTTTCTGCTGTTCTGGTGACTTTGGCCTCACGTCCAGCATTTTTCTTCCCTCCCCTACTTATATAACGAGCCCCTCCAGAACAGAATGGGTTTGTTGGCAGCAAAAAACAAAAAAACAAAAAACCTAGCAAATTCCTTGTTTGGATTCACTAGCACCATGGTTTGTGGCTTTGAGTCCCCGACCAGGAACCACGAGTTTCTCTGTGCCCACTCAGTCTCCAGCCTGGCACTGGGAGTTGTCCACCCACGCCACACATTCTGAGGCTGCCTGGTGACTCCGGCTAGCACCTGCTTCTATCAGGAGCATGAAGGCCCGAACCCCACCACTGGGTCCCCACTGGCCAGCTTGGCCTGAAAGAGGGGACCTGGGCTCTCAGAACTTCCTGGCCCTCGTGCTGCCTAACCCCACTGGTCACCTTATCTCCTCATTTATCTTTTCTGCCTGGAGCCTTACACTAGATCCTCTCCGCTCAGGACCTGCTCCCTTGCATTCTGGAAGGCCTCAGAGCCGTGGACGTGGGGGGAAGTGACCACGCACCAGCTCCTGTCCCCAAGTGGAGTGATGCATGGGCCTCTGAGAGGAGCTGTGCGCGGGCCCCTCAGCTAGACTGCAGGCTCCCTTCTGTCTCCTCATGCTAACGGCAGAGGGCGGATGCCGAGCCCAGTGGGATGGGTGATTGGTTGGCCCTTGGCACTGAAGTCAGCTCTGGCCCTTTGTTGCTCTTGCTTTTTTTCTTTCATTAATAGACCTCCTTTTGAGCAGTTCTAGATTTGCAGAACAATTGTACAGAAAGTACAGAGAGTTCCCACATACAGCCTTCCCCTCCCCGCCAGTATCCCTTATTATCAACAACTTGCATTCTGAGGTACATTTGTTAGAGTTGATGAGCCTTTATTAATACATTATTATTAACTAAAGCCCGGAGTTGACGTTGGGTTCGCTCTTGGTGTGGTACATTCTGTGGGTTTGGACGCACATATAGTGACATGCATTTACCATTTCAGGATCAGACAGAGTAGTGGGCCCTAAGAATGCCTGCTCCCCTCCCCCCACACCACGGTGGCTCTGACTTACTGCTGTTTGTCCTGGTGCCTCTGGAGCTGGACCCCGTGTCGGGTGGGGCAGCAAAACCCAGCCGTGTAGACAGGAGTCCTCTCGTCACAGGGCTGGGGAAAGGGATGGCCTGGAACAGAATTGGGGGGGTTTGGAGGATCTCTAGGGTTTGAGCCTGAACACCTCCTATCTCAAGTGAGGGAACCGAGGGCCAGACATGGGAAGTGGGTTTCCAGTCGACAGGGTGGGTTGGAGCAGAAGTCTGTACCCAGGGCTATCACGGAAGGGGCATAGGCCCAATTCAGCTGCTTTTTTAACAACAGGAGCTAAATTAGTGAACAGGACCAAAAAGTAAATTTTAAAAAGAGCCAGTCATTTGGCCATTTTGAGCGTCATTAACTTACCCTGGGGGCAGCTTGGGCCCAGGATGGGGTCCCTGGAAGCCCGTGGTCACGAGCTCTGTGGGAGGGCGCTCTTGTACCCGAGAACTCTGATTTCCCACGCGGAGCTGCCCGGCATGAGCCACACATGGCCCTCGGCAGGCCCGGCCCTGGAAGGAAGGGGAAGTGGCCAGATACCATCTCCTGGCCCGCTGGTCTCCATGTACCACTCTGGCGGGCAGCACCTGGGGCCCCTCCGTGCAGAGCACCCACCAGCCCTCAGTCAGCGGGACACTGAGGTTCCTGTGGGTCCAGTAAGTTCTTGGAGTAGCTGCTCACCCTGATGGCCTCCTCCACATAGAAGTGGAGGATTCCAGGAAGCAACACGTTCACACAAAGCTGATGAATGACAGAGAAGGGCAATTTGGAACCAGAACTTTGTCGCTGGAGGGAAGATGTGAAAATGCCAACAAACCTCCATCGGAGGATGGCCTGACCATGACTGACATTTACTGTGCGCCCAGGATGGCCAGGCCCACATGAGGGGCTCGCACTGGGCTGTGACTCTGTAAGGTCATTTTGTTGTCCTCTTATGTAATAGAAACATAAGCTAGAAAGTCAAAGTCAGCTAAAAAGAGCATCGCGCAACAGAGAACCCAGCTAGAAGTTGCAATACCAGGATTTGGTTCATGACTATGCAGCGTGGCTTTGAGCAACTCGGTCTGATCTCTCTTGGGACTCCATCCCATTACTCCACTTGGGATGGAAGGGGATTGATTGATTTGGAAGATTTTTTTTTTTTTTTTAAGATTTTATTTAAGAGAGAGTGTGCACATGGCAGGGGGGAGGGGCAGAGGGAGAAGCAGGCTCCCCACTGAGTAGGGAGCCTGATGTGGGACTCGAACCCAGGACCCTGGGATCATGACCTGAGCTGAAGGCAGACGCTTAACCAAGTGAGCCACCCAGGTGCCCCAGATTTGGAAGATTTCTGAGACCTTTTCCAACTGTCATATATTGTGACTGCATTACTTCCTTGGGCGTAGGTGTCAGGAGACCAGGGGGTCTGCCGCAGGTTTGGGCCAGGTGGGCACAGGTGCTGACAGATAGCACTCTGCAGGGGTGGGTGGTTGTCCCAAGGGCGTAACTGCTGTTCTGGGTCCAGTGGTGGCCAGGGCTGCTGGGGTTAGCGGAAGCCACACTGCCCATGCTGGGTCAGAGCAGCAGTGCCCACGGCTCACAGGGCCACAGGAGGGACGCAGGGGTTTGGATGAAAGGGAAGCAGGGAAGGAATTGCCCACCTCCCATGACAGTAAAGAGAGGTGGTGCTCTGTCTCTTTACTCCGTGCATATTTCTGGGCACAAAATTCTAGGAGAGGTCAGAAGACTCTGGCCAGGACAGAGGAAGACAGATGGTGCTCATCCTTCTCCTCTCTCATGACATCTCGAGGGACAAAGAGTCAGCTCCTCTCTGAAATCTACCTGTACCTGCTTCAAAGCTCTTTTAGTGCACAACTGTTCAGCCTCTTTTGTCCACAGTGCAGTAAGACGTGCATTATTCTATGTCCGTCTGTGTGTGTAATCAAAGATTTGATGAAACATTGAAAGGCATCCTTCTTTTGTTCTAATTCGTATTTTCATGGTCGTGTGATCCACTAAATCAATGTGATGGTCCACCGATGGGTTTGGACTGTTCGTTGGAAAACTGTGGCCAGATGCTTCTGGAGCAGCCAGTTCACCCAGGGGTGAACAAAGAAAAGCACCTCTCTTCATTATGCTTAGTGCAGAAAGCCTTTGAATTCTTTCTGCGTCCTTGGTGTTTGCTGCTTACTCTGAACGTCTTGTACTTTTCAGCGTGAGACGTGTTGGCCCAGAGCAGGTGGGTGGCACAGCAAGAGGGGATGAAGGAGGAATCCTCCTTTCCTGCAGAAAGCGGGAAGAACCTTTTAATACATGGTGTTACAAATAGGGACATTTGATATTCTGGAAATTGTGAGCTGGAAACCTTTGTGGCTATCAGCTTAGCTCCTGCGCGGAGCCCCAGAGCCACACTGGCTAGGTGGCTGGGAGCAGAAATGAGGTCTCTGAGCTTGCACAAGACTCTCCTGCAGAGCGGAGGGTATGTCTCAGAACCAGCCAGCAGCGCCGTGACCTTATAAAAATGTTCCCTGGGTGCCCAGTGGTATTCTAATCCGCAGTGTCCCTCCTGCAGTTTGCCTTCAAGCATAGACCCAAACCGTCTGCTTTTCCCTGTGGTGCCAGGGCTGTCTGCAGGGCACTAGGCTGGGTGGGGGGGCAGTGTCCTCGGGGCTGACGCAGGGCCATTCGGGTCTGTGGGACAGACCCAGCAGCACCTCCACTTCCCTCGTGGTTGGTGTTTTTCCTCATGAAGGGGACATTAAAGTGGGGGAGCCCCCCCTGACCAGGGTCACCCAGTTGGCCAGGCAGTGCATGGCACCCACAAAGGGTTCACCCTCAAGGTCACCACAGTCTTGGTTGGTGGTTTGGCATTTTATTTGTGAGTAGATAAACCCTCTCCAGAAGCCCAGGCTTGGTCTTTTCAAGCCCTATCATAAGATCTGTCTTAGCAAACTAGTAAAATGTCAGAGCTGAAAACAGCCCTGGAAATTACGGGCTATTGCCCTTCTCACAGATGGCTGGCGTACTCAGTCTGTCCTCGCCTTCGGAAGGCCGAGCAATCCAAGATAGCCCCGAGCGTCACTCCCTTATCCTCAGATCTCCGTGTGTAGCGCACTGAGCCGTCATCAGTCCCCGATACCGCAGTACGAAGGAGCTCATTAGCACCTTTTTTGGTATCAGTTTTGTTTCTCGGAAAGACAAACTCTCCTTTGAGTCCTGCTGTGTGCCTGGCACGGTGGCGGAACGAGTCGCTCAGGTGAACCAGGCGAGGTCCTTGCTGTCCGCCGACCGCTGGTGTCGGACAGGAGCCGGGCTCTCAGACACACTACGCGTGAGCAGGTGCGGCGGAAACCCGTCACCCAGCCAGGGACAGAAGAGTGGTTGCTTCCACTTCGCAGGCAAGGCTTGAGGAGGTGAGGCTATAACGTGATCGCGGGACTTTCCTAAATCTGCTGCTCTCCTTTATGTGCGGCAAAGGTTCTTCCAGGACAGTAAAAATAGGCCTACTTGGGCTGCGTCCTGGTTTTTCCTAAATCTGCTGGGATGGACAACCTATCCTATCCGTCTGTATCCTCTCATCCAGCTACTTCCTTCGGGGATTTCGTGTGGCCCTTGGCAAAGTGAAGGCTCAGCTAAGTGTACAGAGACCCCCTCCGACCGACTGAGCCCCACTCTCCTTCCCAGGGGTGGCCAAGAGCCTCTCCACCGCTGCCCCTGCTGCCTGGATCCTCACCCGCGGCAGGCGCCTCCTCGTGAGGAGGTATGGGACTCTGGACCAGTCATGGCTCTCTGGGGAAACAAGATGAGCCTCCCCCATCTGTGACGTCTCCCTCCTCATCACCTGGCTTGGGCTGGAGATACCACCTGTGGAGATACGGATTGTTCTGGACTGAGGCAGCAGCCAGCAATCCAGGTCACCCTGGTAGCCTGGGGGGGAATGGCTGCCCTAGACCAGAGCCTTGCTCCTCACTGTCTCCTGGGCCTTCCCAGCCCCTTGCCTCCCTCCTCACCGCCGACCTGAGCTGACTCAGACCCCTGGAGCCTCCACCCAACCTGCCGTCCCACTCCCTTCTTCCAGGAGGAACTGGGTTGGGAGAAGACAAGAAACAGGGTTGATTCTGGTTCCTAATCCTCAGTGGTTCGCAGGGGCTGGACCTCAACCTGGTCTGGAGCATGTGCCTTTAAGGGGTCACTCCAGGAGCCTGAGTGAGGAGGGGATTGGGAGGGGGCCCCGGGCATGCGGACTGGGGGCCCTCAGGCCTTCCCGAGCACAAGTCCCTGGAGGCCACGGACAAGGCACCGTCCCCTCTGCTCAGCGTCCTCGGCTGTAAGGCCGGGAGCCCGTGGGGACCTTCCAGTTTCTGTTTAGCTCTAGTCAAGCTGCGTACAAGGCGGGCAAGGCCCAGCTTCCTTTTAACAAGAGGACAGCAGGGGCAGCCCGTCCTTGGTAACCCCCTTTACAACAGTTCACCCAAGTTACCAATCAACCTGTTTCTCAGCGTGGGGACGGGGTAAAGGCTGCTCTCTGATTACAAGGAGGAGCAGCTAGTCTTTGTTTTTTTTTTTAAGATTTTATTTATTTGTTTGAGAGAGAGCATGAGTGGGGGGAGGGGCAGAGGGAGAAGCAGACTCGCTGCGGAGCAGGGAGCCCGATGCGGGGCTTGAGCCCCAGGACCCTGGGACCGTGACCCGAGCCGAAGGCAGATGCTTCACTGACTGAGCCGCCCAGGCGCCCTGCAGCTAGTGTCTTTGCAGAACATTTGCAACTGGATTTCAGGCCTCAGTTGAGCAGGGCCTGACAGACCACCTGGGCTTCCCAGGTGGATAGTTGACCTGGGATTCGGGGGGGTGTCCTGGTGACGTCCTGTGTCCTCTTCAGTCTTGACTGGGTAAGGCCAGGTATGTCCCTGGCCAATGGCTCTCACAATCCCAATGCTGCACGATAACCTGTGATCCAACCTCGCTTTATGGACTGAACACCCGAGACTCCCAGAGGCTAGAACGATCTGCTGCCTTCGACAGCTGAGGGGGAATGGAGGCCTCTTGACCACCCCAGTCTAGGCGTTCTGTTGAGAAAAGACTCTACTGTGTGATGCTGCTGTGAGCTAGCGAAGCCACTGGGTGGGAACTGGCAAGAGCAGCAGGACCGAGTACTTCCTCAGCGCCAGGACCGAGTACTACCTCAGCGCCAGGAGGGAGTACTTCTTTAGTGCTGGGATCGAGTGCTTTCTCAGCGCCAGGACCGAGTACTTCCTCAGGGCCAGGGCCGAGTACTTCCTTAGGGCTAGGACGGAGTACTTCCTCAGCGCCAGGACCGAGTACTTCCTCAGCGCCAGGACCGAGTGCTACCTCAGCGCCAGGACCGAGTACTTCCTCAGGGCCAGGGCCGAGTACTTCCTTAGGGCTAGGACGGAGTACTTCCTCAGCGCCAGGACCGAGTACTTCCTCAGCGCCAGGACCGAGTGCTACCTCAGCGCCAGGACTGAGTACTTCCTCAGCGCCAGGACCGAGTACTTCCTCAGCACCAGGAGGGAGTACTTCTTTAGTGCCAGGATCGAGTGCTTCCTCAGCGCCAGGACAAGGTACTTCTTCAGGGCCAGGACGGAGTACTTCCTCAGCGCCAGGACAGAGTACTTCCTCAGTGCCAGGATGGAGTACTTCCTCCAGGCCAGGGCTGATGGAGTACTTCCTCAGGGTCAGGATGGAGTACTTCCTCAGGGCCAGGACGGGGTACTTCTTCAGCACCAGGAGGGAGTACTTCCTCAGCGCCAGGACAGAGTACTTCCTCAGTGCCAGGATGGAGTACTTCCTCCAGGCCAGGGCTGATGGAGTACTTCCTCAGGGTCAGGATGGAGTACTTCCTCAGGGCCAGGACGGAGTACTTCCTCAGCACCAGGACCGAGTACTACCTCAGCACCAGGAGGGAGTAATTCCTCAGCACCAGGAGGGAGTACTTCTTTAGTGCCGGGATCAAGTGCTTCCTCAGCACCAAGACCAAGTACTTCCTCAGCACCAGGAGGGAGTACTTCTTTAGTGCCGGGATCGAGTGCTTTCTCAGCGCCAGGACCTAGTACTTCCTCAGGGCCAGGGCCGAGTACTTCCTCAGCGCCAGGACCGAGTACTTCCTCAGCACCAAGACCAAGTACTTCCTCAGCGCCAGGACCGAGTGCTACCTCAGCGCCAGGACCGAGTACTTCCTCAGCACCAGGAGGGAGTACTTCTTTAGTGCCAGGATCGAGTGCTTCCTCAGCGCCAGGATAAGGTACTTCTTCAGGGCCAGGACGGAGTACTTCCTCAGCACCAGGACAGAGTACTTCCTCAGGGCCAGGGCCGAGTACTACCTCAGCGCCAGGACCGAGTACTTCCTCAGCACCAGGAGGGAGTACTTCTTTAGTGCCAGGATCGAGTGCTTCCTCAGCGCCAGGACAAGGTACTTCTTCAGGGCCAGGACGGAGTACTTCCTCAGGACCAGGATGGAGTACTTCCTCCAGGCCAGGGCTGATGGAGTACTTCCTCAGGGTCAGGATGGAGTACTTCCTCAGTGCCAGGACGGAGTACTTCCTCAGTGCCAGGGCTGAGTACTTCCTCAGGGCCAGGACGGGGTACTTCTTCAGGGCCAGGGCTGAGTACTTCCTCAAGGCCAGGGCCGAGTACTTCCTGGGGGCCAAGACGGAGTACTTCCTCAGTGCCAGGATGGAGTACTTCCTCCGGGCCAGGGCTGATGGAGTACTTCCTCAGGGTCAGGATGGAGTACTTCCTCAGTGCCAGGACGGAGTACTTCCTCAGTGCCAGGGCTGAGTACTTCCTCAGGGCCAGGACGGGGTACTTCTTCAGGGCCAGGGCTGAGTACTTCCTCAAGGCCAGGGCCGAGTACTTCCTGGGGGCCAAGACGGAGTACTTCCTCAGGGCCAGGATGGAGTACTTCCTCAGTGCCAGGGCCGAGTACTTCCTCAGTGCCAGGGCTGAGTACTTCCTCAATGCCAGCATGGAGTACTTCCTCAGTGCCAGGATGGAGTACTTCCTCAGTGCCAGGGCCGAGTACTTCCTCAGTGCCAGGGCGGAGTACTTCCTCAGTGCCAGGGCTGAGTACTTCCTCAATGCCAGCATGGAGTACTTCCTCAGTGCCAGGACGGAGTACTTCCTCAGTGCCAGGGCTGAGTACTTCTCAGGGCTAGGACGGGGTACTTCCCCAATGCCAGGGCCAAGTACTTCCTCAGGGCCAGGGCTGAGTACTTCCTCAAGGCCAGGGCCGAGTACTTTCTGGGGGCCAAGACGGAGTACTTCCTCAGTGCCAGGATGGAGTACTTCCTCTGGGCCAGGGCTGATGGAGTACTTCCTCAGGGCCAGGATGGAGTACTTCCTCAGTGCCAAGGCCGAGTACTTCCTCAGTGCCAGGACAGAGTACTTCCTCAGGGCCAGGGCCGAGTACTTTCTCAGGGCCAGGGCCGAGTACTTCCTCAGGGCCAGGACGGAGTACTTCCTCAGTGCCAGGATGGAGTACTTCCTCCAGGCCAGGGCTGATGGAGTACTTCCTCAGGGCCAGGACGGAGTACTTCCTCAGTGCCAGGGCTGAGTACTTCCTCAGGGCCAGGACGGAGTACTTCCCCAATGCCAGGGCCGAGTACTTCCTCAGGGCCAGGACGGAGTACTTCCCAATGCCAGGGCCGAGTACTTCCTCAGTGCCGGGATGGAGTACTTCCTCAGTGCCAGGGCAGGGTCAGGCTGCTGTACTTCGGCCTTTCCCGGGGCCCAGGACTTCTTTCTTTGGAGAAAGGCCAGCTCACCCCAGCGGCTGAGGTACTTTCCTTGGCACAAAGGTCCAGGGCAGTTGGTTGGGGAGCCCAAGCCAGCCGTGTCAATCAGTCAGGACCCCCAGGTGGGGGGCATGGGGCAGGCAGGGTGGCTGCAGGAATGAAAAATAGTGGTTTTCTTTTCTTTTTTACATCAGGAAGTCTCTCAGACTGCAGTCAGAAACCACGATGTCCTCTGTGGAAAATAAAGAATTCTGGAACTTCTCTGAGAGTTAAGTTCAGGCTTTCCCTAATTTGGCCCCTGTCCCTCCCCTGTTGCTGAGTTCCAGTGATTCAGGGTTTGTTCCTTATTTTTCTGAGAGCAGTTATATAATGTGAATGTTTTTCAAGGGCTCCAGTTGACCATGGCTCTGGTCACCACCCCCCACATTGGTACCAAGAACTGCCTGTTGGGCGGTTTTGAGGGATTGCGCAAACCCAGTCCATCTGGAGACACCTCACGTGTGCCTCCCACCTGAGGTGCCTGCCAAGGCCCTCACTGCAAGAGGTGAACTTCAAGCCGCCGTACCCACAGATCAGACGTAGACGAGGCTAACCCACGTGGGCAGCTGCCCTGTGGGGTGATGGGGACCAGGAGAGCCGGGGGGATGGGTAGGGCAGGGGCATCCTATGTGGGACCTGAGTGACTGGGCACCCATGATTCTGAGGACGCTACTCACGGCTCTCCTGGGGTCACGCCAGGCATCCATAAGGACGCACCTGGCATTTGTGCAGATGACCCAGGTGCTCGATGGGCAGACCTTAGAAACCAGTTGAGACCAGAAGGTTAGCACCTAGGAAGCAGATTAAGAGGTACGTCACGGGGCGCCTGGGTGGCTCAGTCGTTGGGCATCGGCCTTCGGCTCAGGTCATGTCCTGGGGTCCTGGGTTCGAGCCCTGTGTCAGGCTCCCTGCTCGGCTCAGCAGGAAGCCTGCTTCTCCCTCTCCCACTCCCCCTGCTTGTGTTCCCTCTCTTGCTGTGTCTCTCTCTGTCAAATAAATAAATAAAATCTTTAAAAAAAAAAAAAAAGAGGTACGTCAAGATAGACGTGTGGCCGGGTCATAACCACCTCACCTCTGAGGTACCAACAGGGAGCACAGGACATGCCCCAACCCCTCCACTGGTGCAGCCCATGTTCCTGCAGACTCTTCCCCCAAACCCTGAGCTTCGAAAGCAGGGGAGATTATTTGGTAGTCTGAGAGTAGAAGAAAATTATTTTTATGACTCCTCATAGGAGGTGAGAAGCTGCATTTTATTCTCAATCCAGCACTACTTCTTGAAAGTGCTCCCAGGATTCCAGGATGATGTTTAGTTCGGCGATAAAAACTGAAACAGCAGGAGCTAAAAGGGCTCTTCCGGAATCTTCTAGTTACACCGTCTCACTTGACAGATGAAAAACTGAATTCAGACATGCCTGAGACCCCCCCACACAGTGAACAACAGAGCTGGGGCTGGAACTCAGCCTCCTGGCTCCTTCCTCATGCACGGGTCGTGTTCTTGTGGGCGGAGGGATGTGGGACGCAGCTATGCTGTTCTCCCAAGCCCAGGGTGGCTCCTGATGTCGCTTGGTGCTCTGTTTACTCAGGACTGCTCGGCAGGAGCAGAGAATGAAAACCATCCTACATGTGTTCCTTCCTCAGCAGGAATCAGCCCGCTGGTAATTGCACTGGAATGTTCTATTGTGACCCTGATAACTAAAACCCCCAGTCGGCCCTCAGGTGCAGGCCACGGGCCCCTGACATTGGCATCCTTTCTGTTTGTCCTGTATTTGTGCTTTTGTCAGGCCTCTGCCTGGGGTGTCCCAGCTGCATCAACAAAGGCGTTTTATAAGACGAAGCATCAGAAATACGGAAAGGCCAGACTGCATCTGATCAATACACGCTTACCTCGCACCTTCTCTCAAGGCTAAAACATGAGTGAAACAGCCTCTGTCCTTCGGGAATTCACAAATCAGTTCGGGATATGTGGCCGGGGGAGTGGGGGAGCTGCACACAAGACCCCAGAGTCCACAAATTGTAGACATGCCATCATGTGGAGTGATGGCATTTGGTGGTGGGACACTGCTCTTTAACCACAGCGGCGTGCATTACTTTTCATTAAGAGTAGGCCCTAAAGAGAAAGCATCATAAGCTGCTTTGGGAATGAGTCACTGAACTATACAAATCCTCACTCATCCTTCTCCTCCCCTGAAGTTGCACCGGGCCAAGGCTCCTCATTTTGCAAGGAAGAGTTCTACATCTTCACAGCCTCTGATACCGAGTTGGTTTCTGTTAATGGAGCTGAGCCTCCCGAGGAGGCGGTGGGACTTAACAGAAGGAGCTCTGAGCTGGGAGTGGCTGGTCCTGGCGTAGAGGGCCTGCTTGCTGTCCAGTTGTCTGACTTGGGCAAGTGGCTTCATGTCTCTGACTCTCAGTATCTTCAGCTCTAGGCTGCGATGATGCCACTTGCCCTTCCTACTTGTATGGGCTGCTCTAAGGACCAAAATAAGATTGAAGAAGGGCACAGTAATGGCAGATTATTGACAGCGCTGTTGCTGATACCTTTTTTGTGGTAGAATGTGGGCTGTTGCCTGAATTTCTGAAGAGGGGTGGGGGTGGGGGGTTAAATGGGCTACCTTGAAGGTCAGCTCACATCTCGGGAATCTTCTCAAACTTGGGGCTTTTCTCTTTTATCCCTGTGCTTTCCTGACAGGCGACTTTAGCAGCCCAGATCCTGAAATTCACTTTCCCCAAAGATCCTGATACCCATCTCCAGAGCCTGTGGTCAAGGTCTAAAATGTAGTGTGTGCAGCTAATGAGAATCCCAGAGTCTCTTGGCAGCAAGCAGCTCTTAATGTCTCCTGGAGCCTCAACATTGCCCAACGAAATGCCCACCCAGCGCCAGGACTGGCCTGCCTGGCTGGCAGACCAGAAAAGGAGGTTCAGGGATGGCAGGGAGAAGAGAAATCTGTGAGGAAAGCACGAAGCTCTGCTGGGAGTTTAATATTTAGAAATCACATGAACAGGGCAGGCTCCAGGAGCCTGGGCCTTCTGCAAAGTCAGCTGAGCTAGGAGGCCAGGTCTCAATTCTTGCACCAGCTAATAGTTTCGTGGCCATAGCTGCAGTTAGAGATTTTCCCATACCTGGCCTCCAAGGTGTGCACTGTTTCTTGGTGAGCTCTGAGAGATGAGAGCCAAGATTAGATTCGTGGAATGTGGGGTGGAGGAACCTTCCAGCAAAGCCCGCCACTCCTGCCAGGTGACTTCCCTGTAGGGATGCTCGACCGAGCAGGCATGCAGGGCTGAGGGGTGGGCGCGCGGCCGTGGTCAGAGGGACTCGATGCTTTCAGGAGCTCACACTGGTCAGAAATAGCTGCAGGGGCCATGCTGCAGCCCCTCCTGACGGCTGCCTGGGGCCACCAGCTGCCCATGATGGGAGCTGGACCAGCATCCTAGTCTCTCCTCTTTCCAGACTGTCTAACATGAGTCATTTCACTGCTGGGGGCCTCGGTGGCTAGAACATGATGGCTCTATGAGGAACAAGTATTTGTGAAAAGGCTTTCGCATGTGGAAACTGTTGTACCGCACGAATGTTCAAGGGTAATGATTATTTGCAACCGGAGAGGAATGTACTCATTAAAATGGGAGATAAGCACCCCACACCTGGTTCCTCCTCCTTCCCAGTGAACTGGACTGCATGGGGCCTGCTCGTTGGCCGGCCCGTCAGCACAGACCGTGCAGCCCCCCATGCTGGCCGCCAGAGGGTAAGGGGGTGCGGATTCAAACACGTCTGCATGCCCGCTACGTGCCAGGCAAATACAGGCAGAGAATAGTGACACGGATAGCTCTCCCTTGCCCCTGATGAACTCGAAGTCTAGCTAGAGAAATAGACTGATAGATGATCATAAAATGGCCTGATAAGTCCTGTAATAAAGGTCTGTCTACAGTTGTGTAGGAACACAGATAAGAGAAGAATTCATTCTGCCTGAGGGTGGGTCCCCGCCAGAGCTAATGTGTGAATTGGGCTTTGCATGGCCCATAGAAGTTCACCCTGTGAACCAGGATTGGCGGTTGGGGGGTGAAGGGCAGGAAGAGCTCCGAAGCCTGGAGGGGGCAAAGAGCTTGGGGCATGTGGACATTGGCAGCCAGCACTGGCCATTCACGCATGGCCCTGGGCCAGGCTCTGTGCTAGTGGCCAGCCCTGTCCTGGAGGGACTAAAGAAATAAGGCTGCAGAGGTTGGCAGATCCATGGGGCCTGGACCAGAGGCTGCAAGCCTGGCCGAGAGCCCCTGTCCATGGCTCCTCCCAACGGTCACCTGTGGGAATCTAGGGGCTCTCCATCTGGGCTGCTGGCTGAATGATGGAGATGCCCATACTGCATTGTAGACTAATCAACTCCACTTCTGTGGCGGGACTCAAGCTCCTCAAGTGCCACCAGGCCTGAGACCACTGACATGAACACCAGAGAGGCTGAGTCTGGAATCTACACACAGAAGAGCTCACCAGCATGTTCTAGTCAACCAGGTGTGGAAGCCGTTGCCAAGTCCCCAGGGCGTGAGGGGAGAGGCTGACGTAATATAAGACCCACACCTTCAGGGATCACTCTTTGGCAGAGGTTTGGAGATGGCCTGAAAGGGGCAAGGCCGAAAGTCTTGGAGAATAATTAGGCAGCCCAAGAGAGAGCGGGCACCTTTTTGGGGAGAAATGGAAAAATCTATCATAAATCCTAATGGATTTGTATGGAAATACTCAAGGAACCCTGAGTAGCCAAAACAAGTGTGAAAAAAAAAAAAAAGAATAAGGGTGCCTGGGTGGCTCAGTCATTAAGCAGCTGCCTTTGGCTCAGGATGATCCCAGGGTCCTGGGATCGAGCCCCGCATCGGGCTCCCTGCTCCGCGGGGAGTCTGCTTCTCCCTCTCCCACTCCCCCTGCTTGTGTTCCCTCTCTCACTGTGTCTCTCTCTGTCAAATAAATGAATAGAATCTTTAAAAAAAAAAAAAGAATAAAGTAAGATGTTTCATAGTTCCTGATTTCAAAACTTACTACAAAGTTATAGTAATTAAAACAATGTGGTGCTGGCATGAAGAAAGACATATAGACCAATGAAATAGAATAGAAAGCCCCCAAATAAACCCTCACATATGTGGCCAAATGATTTGTGATAAGAGTACCAAGAACATTCACTGGGAGAAAGTCTTTTCAGTGCATGGTGTTGGGGACATTATGCACGTGGGGAAGAACGAGGTTGGGCCCGCATCTTATAGCATAGAGAAAAACTAACTCAGCACAGATCACAGACCTAAACGTAAGAGCTGAAGCTAGAAAAGTCTTGGAAGACAACACCGGGGAAGAGCTTCATGACATTGGATTTGGCACTGAAGTCTTGATTATGACACCAAAAGCACATGCAATGAACTAAAAATAGATCAATTGGACTACCTCAAAATCAAGAGCTGTTCCTCAAAGGACACGATCAACAGAGTGAACGGCAGCCTACAGACTGGGAGGAAATGTTTGCAGATCATGTATCTGATAGAAGGTTAGTGTCCAGAATATAGAAAGAACTCCTACCAACTCAACAACAAGCAACCTGGGTTTAAAAATGGTCAAAGGACTTCTTGAACAGACATTTTTCCGAAGAAGATCCATCAGTGGCCAAAAGCACCTGAAAAGAGGCTCAACATGATTAATCATGGGGGAAACTCAGATCCAAACCACAATGAGATACTACCCGACACTCGCTAAGATGGCTTCTGTAGAAACAAAACCAAACCCAGAAAGTAGCAAGCATTGGTGAGGATGTGGAGAAGTTGGAACACTGGTGCCCTGTTGGTGGGAATACAAAGTGGGGCCTCTGCTGTGGAGAATGGGCTGGTGGTTCCTCAAGAATGTTAAAAATAGGATTACCATGGGATCCAGCAACTCCACTTTGGGGTGTTTACCCAAAAAATTGAAAGCAGGATTGCAATGAGATGTGTGTATACCTATTCGTTTGCTAGAGCTGCCGTTACAAAGTACCACAGAACTGGGGAGCTTTCTGTTCTCACCATTCTGGAGGCTAGAAGTCCGAAACCAAGGTGTTGGCAGGGTCGGGGTCTTCTGAGACCTCTCTCCCTGACTCATAGATGGCCATCTTCTGTCTGTGTCTTCATATGGTCTTCCTTCTGTGTCTGTGTCCTAATCTCTTCTTCAAGGACGGTAGCCACACTGGATCAGGGCCCACCCATATGACCTCATTTTAACTTAATTACCACTTTAAAGACCCTATCTCCAAAGACAGTCACATTCTGAGGTTCTGGGAGTTACAACTTCAATCTATGAATTTGGGCAATTATGGGGGAAACACAGTTCAACACCCATATTCACAGCAGCATTATTCACAACAGCTAAAATGTAGAAGTGACCCGAGGATCCATTGATCGTTGAATGAGTAAGCAAAATGCAGTACATTGATAAAATGGAATATTATTCACTTTTTAAAAAAAATTTTATTGTTATGTTAATCACCATACATTACATCATTAGTTTTTGATGTAGTGTTCCATGATTCATTGTGCATAACACCCAGTGCTCCATGCAGAACGTGCCCTCCTCAATGCCCATCACCAGGCTAACCCATCCTCCCACCCTCCTCCCCTCTAGAACCCTCAGTTTGTTTTTCAGAGTCCATCGTCTCTCATGGTTTGTCTACCCCTCCGATTTCCCCCCCTTCATTCTTCCCCTCCTGCTATCTTCTTCTTTTTTTTTTTCTTAACATATATTGCATTATTTGTCAGAGGTACAGATCTGTGATTTAACAGTCTTGCACAATTCACCATGCTCACCATAGCACATACCCTCCGCAACCAATGTCTATCACCCAGCCACACCATCCCTCCCACCCCCTCCCACTCCAGCAACCCTCAGTTTGTTTCCTGCGATTAAAAATTCCTCATATCAGTGAGGTCATATGATACATGTCTTTCTCTGATTGACTTATTTCGCTCAGCATAACACCCTCCAGTTCCATCCACATCGTTGCAAATGGCAAGATCTCATTCCTTTTGATGGCTGCATAATATTCCATTGTATATATATATACCACATCTTCTTTATCCATTCATCTGAATACTGTGGAATATTCACTTTTAAAAGGAAGGAAACTCTGACACAAGCTACATCATGGGGGAACTTGTAGACATTATGCTTACATAGAATATTCCAGTCACAAAAAAGGCAAATATTGCATGATTCCACTTACATGAGGTGGTGGCCTTGTCATGTTCATAGAGACAGAAGGTAGGATGGTGGGTGCCAGGCTCTGGGGGAAGGGGATGGGGAGTTGTCTTATGGGGACAGAGTTTCTGTTTTGCGAGATGAGAAAGTTCTGGAGGCAGATGGTGGTGATGGTGGCACAATGTGAACGTATTTAACACTGCTAAACTGTATGCTTAAAATGGTTAAGATGATAAGTTTTACATTACATGTATTTTACCACAATAAAAAGCAGGAAAAAAGAAAGGTTAAGGACTCAGGCAAGTTATCCTGGTAGACTTCCCCCAGGGGGCTTCTTTCGGGCTCTGGAGGTAGTGACTTGGTGAGACCAGGGGGTGGAGGAGCAGGACTGATGGGGAAGTGACCCGGGTTTGGGCACTCGCCACTCCTCTTGGCCACGGTGGTACCCAGCTTCATTGACCATCCCCAACTCCTCAGCCGCCAGCCCCATGCTCCTCCCCATGAGACCCTGTCATCTCTCCCAGGAAGACGCACGTCCTGGACCACTTCCTCGAGGCCCCATGTTCTGTGTCCTGAGATGAGGTTCTGTCCGTCAGCCGTTCCCAAGATGCTGAGAAGCCTTTGCTCTCCACTCCTGCTTTCCTCCTGGGACGCTTTCCCTCCTGCCTCCAGTCCCAGCCTCTTCTCCTTGCTCCTCCCCCGTGGTGATGGGGGGCAGTGTAGCCTTATGTTCTGGAGGGGAATGTGAGCATGGTCAGGTTCTATGAGGAAGCTAGCATGTTGTCACCCCTCCTTTTACTCCACTTGCATCCACACCCCTCCCTGGGGGTCGGTGCTCATGGAGGACTCAAGAAGGGGGCAGTGGCATGTGCATGGGGCCAGTGCTGCCCTTGGACGAGGCTGGATGGGCAACTGAGGGCCACTCCATTGACCATATGCTCTCTTTCCATCCAGGACCTGAGTTCCTTTGCCATGCCGCTCCTGGACGGAGACCTGGAGAGCTCAGAAAAGCATTCTTCTCGTAAGGTAAGGCCACCTTTCTCACAGCTTCTCACGGCTCACCCGAGGTGCCACTGAGGCAAGACTCCCTCAGTGAGAGCCCAGGACACGTGTCCACCTGCTTATCCACCTCTGCTCCCACCTGCACATCCACCTCTGCTCCCACCTGCTCATCCACCTGTGCTCCCCCTTGCATATTCACCTGTGCTCCCCCTGCATGTGCACCTGTGCTCCCACATGCATATCCACCTGTGCTCCCACCTGCTCATTCACCTCTGCTCCCACTTGCACATCCACCTCTGCTCCCACCTGCACATCCACCTCTGCTCCCACCTGCACATCCACCTCTGCTCCCACCTGCTCCCACATGCATATCCACCTGTGCTCCCACCTGCTCATCCACCTGTGCTCCCACCTGTGCTCCCACCTGCTCCCACATGCATATCCACCTGTGCTCCCACCTGCTCATCCACCTGTGCTCCCACCTGCTCATCCACCTGCACATCCACCTCTGCTCCCACCTGCTCATCCACCTGCTCCCACCTGCACACCCACCTCTGCTCCCACCTGCTCATCCACCTGCTCCCACCTGCACATCCACCTCTGCTGCTACTTGCACTCCCACCTGCTTACCCACTGGTGCACCCACCTCACATGGCCATGCCCCTCATACCTGCTGGCTGTCTAATTTGAGAGCCTCTTGGGCTTTGCTCCTTTCGCTTCTTCTCCATCTGGGTTCAGCCATGGCCCCCTAGACTCCCCAAAGTAGGCAGAGGTAATGTGGAAGATCAACAATAAGCCAAGAGAAGAGGCTAAAAGTATCAGTAAATGGGAGATTTGGAGACCATCCGAGGCTTTCAGCTTGTCCCATCCTGGACAGGAGTTCCTTCCGCCTGCCATGCCCCCACCCTCGCCCTGTTCCAGGCCTTCCTTCCCTTTGGTCTCCATGCCACTTTTCCTTGCCTCTCTTTAGCTCACTGCCTCCCCTCCCCCACTGGCTGGTCAGCAACTTAATAAGGCTGGTGGCCATGTCGGGTCAGGCAGCCAAGGAGGAGTGTGTATCCTGTAAGGGTCTTTGGGCATGGTGAGAAAGGGGAGGTCAAGGCAGCCTGCAGTCAAGACTGAGGGGGTGCACAGGGAGCTGGGTGGCAAGTCCTTCCTGGGCCCCATTACCCACAGCCTGGTGGGAGGTGGCTTCCAGAGGGGGCTAGCCTCCCGTGTGCCGTGAGCAGTGACTGAGAGTGGAGATACAGAGCCACACAGTTCTTTGGCTCTGGGTACTGCCAGCCTGGGGTTGGGGCGGGAGCCCCAGTGCTGGAAAAGCTAGCCTGTTCTCTAAGGATTCTGAATTGCACACAATTAAGGCAACATAGTGGTTTAGGCCTGTGGGTTTCCATTGGCCTCAGCTCCCGGTCCTGAATGAGCAAGTGACCTGATGAGCAGTCATTGTGGCCCAACCCGAGATGGTGCTCAGAGGATGTCCTCAGGAAGGAGCTGCAGAGCTCCCAGCCCAGTGGGGCAAGGTCCGAGGCTGCAGGTGGGTTCTTCCTCCTCACAGGCTGGCCGCTTCCAAGGGTTTGACTCCGCGAAGCCCTTCTTTCAAGTGAAAACCTAAGGCAGAACTGTGAACGCAGTAAAGACCCACAGTGAGGACTGGGGCTTCATCCAGCCCCACCGGCCCCCACTTTGGGGGCTCCCATAGCAAAATCACTGTCACAAATGAGTGACTCCAGAGCCAGAGAGGGACCTTGGAGGGTTTACTATATCCTTGGAATGCTGCAGGACATTGGTGATGGTGATGTGTAGGACGCGGGCCTCGCTAGCCTGTGGCCTCGCGGGAAAGGAGGGTGTGAACTCCTGAGAAGGCAGAGAATTGTTCCAGAGGGTCTGACCAACACAGGAGATGGGGGTACCTAAGTGCCTGGTTAGCTGGGAAGGCGCTTCTCCCCAACACAACCTGGAGACAGGCCTCAGATGAAAACCATGCTGGATGCAAGTGGACAGGGCGGGGATGCTTGGGATTCCCACTGACCTTGCTGCCCGTGGCCTTCCCTTGGCCTCCCCACACCCACCCCTGCCCCATCCCCAGAGGGCAGGCCTTCCCTCCTCCTGACCCTTGAACCTTGGCAATTCTCCTTTCCATTAGACTCCAGTGACCTCGAATTATATAGACATAGGGCCAGTCTTTCTGAAAGGAGAGTTAGGCCACTACTGAGAAGAATTTCCAAACTGCCTTGGAGGGGCGGCCCTCTTCCCCTGCCAAATTCCATCCTTTCGTCTTCGCAATCCAGATCGAAATGTAAACACCCCTGTGAAGGGGAATGTGAGTTAGGTTCTCCCGACAGCTAGACCTTTCTGCGGACGTGATGTGGGCGGCCAAAGAGGGCGGGAGGTGCCGCTAGGCTCCTCGGGCGCAGATGTGTGGGAACAGTTAGATGCTTGGCATCCCCCTCTGCGTCCCAGGAGCCCATGCGTAGTGAGACAGATGGCCCCACCTGGGCTCCCCTTCACAGATGTCCCTGACTACTCCAGGACCCCAGCCTGGCGTTCCATAATATCAGTTCATGCAATCTCCCAGGCCCCCTCACTTTACCCCTGTCTGTGCTGCCCCTGCCCCCTGAGGCGACAGCTCTTTTTCACATACCGTGTGTCTGTGAGGAGCTTCTGGTCCCCTTGACCCCGCACAGCTGAGGTATGTAGTTCCCAGGCCAGCCTCTGGGGGAAGGTCAATGCCAGGATCTCCAGATCGCCCCCCATTAGCTCCTGCACAGCCTGCACCCACTTGGGGGTCTCTGGGCCCTTTTGTTCATCCCAGTGCAGGGAACCATCCAATGACATTTATCAAAGTTCTGTTTGATCGCAGCTTGCTAATAGGCATGAGCCGAGGCCCTGTCCCTGGCAGCTTCTGTTGGCACCCAGATCGGCATCACCCCCACCCAGCGGGCGGGGAGCAGATGGTGGGCATGCTTGGCCATCTCGTTTTCCCACTGCTGGGGAGCATGATTAGGCTCTCCCGGTCCCCCCCATAGGAGAAGGCTAAGCCAGGCCATGTCCACCGTTATTTGGTCTTTTTGGGGAAAGGTCTACTTTCTGTGGGTTCCCTCCTCAGTGCCTGACCCAGTTGTCCTGGAAGTCTCAGTACAGAATGGACTCCCAGGCAGGAGAACCCTAGAGTTCCCCCTGGTTTATTGAAGGAGGTTCAAGCCAGCACTCAGGCCCTCTGTGACTGGCTCCCCGGTGGCGTTTGGCCCCACCCATCTGTGGCAGCCCAAGAAAGTGGCTCTCTGTGCTTCCCGTTCTGTCTCCTTCTCAGGCTCTGGTTGCCCTCTGCCCATCAGCCTGTCCAAAGCCCATCAGCTTTCAGGGTCTTCTCTGACTGTGTCCAGGTCACCCTTTCTTCCTTGGCTTCGTGCTCATGGCAGCAACACCTGGCCTGCCATCCTCCGTCTTGTCCCCCGCCAGACTCGAACACGAGCACTTGCTCCGCGGTCCTGCCTTCTCCCTGCAGAGCTCCCAGCACCGTGCAGAACATAGCAAACACTGGGCTCCCCTGTGGGGTTAGCCTTGCAAGTAGTTCCTAAACGTGACTTTCTGCCTCTGCCCTCAGACTTGATCTTGACTCCATTTTGCATCTGCCAGGCTGCTCTCCCTCCCAGCTATTTCTGCCACTCTCGGGAGGGATATGGTGTAAAGGTTAAGGCCATGGGCCCTGAAGTCCCATGCCGCCACTTACCAGCTTTGTGACCTTCACCCTGCCTCCAGCTGGCCGCTTCTCCTGGCTTCGGGCTAGTGGCACCCGGCGAGTGATGGGAGAGGCTACCAGATGGTCTGCCCTGCACGAATCTGATTATGCCACTCCCTTGCTAAAAAGCCTCAAAGAAGAGTGAGGTTCTTACACCACATGTGGCGTCCTTCCATAATTCGCCCCGGCCTCCCTGACTTCCACGAATATCAAGCAACTATTCCTTTCAAATTCGTGACGAAGAGCATGGATCAAATATGCATGGAGGACTTACCGTGTGCCAGAAAGTGTACCAGATGCTTCCCTGTCGTAGGTCCCGTCAACGACAGACCCTGTGAGTCGGCCTCATAGCCCCACTGGATGGAGGAGGACCCTGAAGCTTAAGTCACTTGTCCACACTGCCGGAAACTGAGCCGGGATCCCAACTCCAGTCCCTGTGTCCAGACTCCTTGCTTGTGTGCTGTAGGGTCATTTTCCAACCCCTGTGTGCTGTTCCCTGCCCCCGCCCCCACCTCCCATGTCCACGGGCACATCTCCTGCCTGGAGAGCTTCTCCTTGGGGTTCAGAAAAACTCCAGAAAGCCTGAGTCCCATAGGTAGGGGGGAGAGTGGCAAGACCCGGAGCTCTGAGGACAGGGATTGGAGGATTAAATGCTTTTCATATTAAATGGATAACAAAAAACTTAGCCTCTCTAGAAGGAGACGTGCTTGCGTGATGTGGCTGTTGTGCGTGGCCCCCGGCTTGGAAACTCACTCGCCCAAGGGACTGGCACGGGGCCAGCCTGTGCACCCTCCATGTGGCCACGCGGGCCCTTTAGCATAGCGTGGGGAGTTGCAGGGAGAAGTGACTTGTGACTGAGTGTCACCGAAGGGGTCCCCACGAGGGCACAGCCTCCTGGAAGGAGCCGCAAGCCCAGTTTGGGGTGCCCTCTGTGGTGGGACAGCTCACAGGGGCCCTGGGCCCCCCACGGGCACCCCGTGCAGACAGAGGCCAGAGCCGCACAGATGCTGCCCCTGGGCGCGGGCTCACCTACCTTCGTGTGCCTGTGGCCACCTGCCATGTGGCATCCCAGGGTCTCAGCGTGCTGGCTGCTTCCCTGCCCAGCATCCTCTGTGCCCCATGAGCCCTGCAGACAAGCCGCTGTTCTTTCCTTCTGTGGGGTCAGGTAGGCCCTGAGATCCTTCTGGACCCTGTGTTGCAAGTTTGCCACAGCAGCTGGACGTGCAGAGTATGGTTCCTGTGCATCAGGGGTGGGCACGACACCTGGTCTTACAGATAAGGAAACTGAGGCACAGCGAGACTAAGTGACTCGGGATGGCCCAGTGAGGGGTGAGCTGGGGTCCAACCCTTCCCCTCAGGCTGCAGGTGCCAGCCCCTGAGCCCCCCAGTAGGACACATTCGATGTTCCTCAAAGTCTGTGAGCTGTGTGCCTCGGCTTAAAGTTATAGACGGAGTCCAGAGGTTTCTCAAACCGTCAAGGTCGTGTCATCAAAGAAGTGTGCCTCCAAGGTTATGGGCCTTGTTCACCTTCTTCCTGAGCTCTGTCAGCAACCCCTTGTCGTCCCAATGCCACAGGAGCTTGGAGGGGAAAATACATGCTGCCTAGCGCCGGGTCACCTCAGGCCGGAGCCCCAGGCCCACTGGGTTTCAGATGCCCATTTCCTCCTTCAGTGAGGGCCAAGAGAACATCACGCCAGTGTAGTAAGACCTCGAGAAAGAAAAATGTCGGGTTTTAGGAAGTAAAGGCCAGGGGACGACCTACAGAGAGGATGCATCGTCTCGAGCCATCTTGCTACCTTTCTGGTCCTCCCCTCCGCTCCAGGAACCTCTTTCTAGAGAGCTGGCGACGGAGGTCAGTGGGCCTCTGGGTGGTGCTGAGGAGCCTGTGGATGGGCCATCCTTGGGTCAGGTGCTTTCCTCCAGACCACGGGGCGGCCACCTCTGTTGGTACAAAAACTCAGGGCTGTTTCTGGGGCAGGGTGCCTTGGAGGAGCAGCCTGATGATAGAGAACGTTGGGAGGGACAGATCCGTTCAGGGCTGAGGGCTGAGTGCCTGTGCTCGGAATGACCCATCCGTTTGTCTGTCTCTCCCCAGGTGGACAGCCCCTGCAGCTCGGGCAGCCCCTCCAAAGGGTTCTTCTCTAGAGGCCCCCAGCACCGGCCCTCCAGCCCCGTGTCTGCTCCCGTGAGGCCCAAGACCAGCCCTGGCTCTCCCAAAACCGTGTTCCCGTTCTCCTACCAGGAGTCCCCACCCCGCTCCCCACGCCGAATGAGCTTCAGTGGGATCTTTCGCTCTTCATCCAAAGAATCTTCCCCCAACTCCAACCCGTCTACCTCACCCGGGGGCATCAGGTTCTTCTCCCGCTCCAGAAAAAGTAAGACATTGATGCTATTGTTTCAGGTGGGTGCTGGGCTGCTGGGGACCTTCTAGGGCCAGTGGGCCATGGTGCCATTTGCAGGGCGCCCGGGCTGGCCGGGTGGCTGTCGGTGATGTGTGACTTGGTGCTGAGTGCATGTGTCTTGTCTGCTCCCCCAAGGACAGCTGTCTCTCCAGAACATGGTTGGTTTCCCCCGTCACTTTCTTCCTACACGAAGCGGTCGCTATAGGGGTAACTGCAAACATCCCAACACTCACAGTGTGACTTGTAAGGACAGCCACATGAAACCTGGGCCCATAGCCTTCCCTGAAATCAGTAGCGGCAGCAAGCTAAGCTTCGGCGCATACCCAGGGCCAGAGGGCCCAGACCTTGGTTTGCTCTGCCAGACGTGGCCCTCACTACTTGTAGGTGGCATGGTTTGGCGGGGTTTGAATGGACCTGTTTCTGGCAGATCCTGACTTTCTGTTTGGGGTGCTGGGCAGCTAGGGTTGATTTACTAGAGAAACAAGGGAAGGGAATGTGGGTTTAGGAGAGAGTTCTTTAGGCTCATGAGTATCTGTGACCTAAAGATAAAATACTCTCAGTTGGGAGCACTGTTGATCATAACCGGAAGTATAAGAGGCAAACCATAAAGTAGATGGAGTTGATTTTCTCCTTCCCCGTGTCTTAGGCATCTCCCCATGCCTTCTGAGTCTTTCTGATGACGCAGAAAGCTCCTATTTGGGACGGCAGTGATTTGGAAAACAAACTTGCCCTTGGGCATCAGAGGTGTGCGGTCGTCTTCCTTTCTTTCCAGATTGCATGTACACTTAGGACCTGCAGAATAAAGCAGCACTTGATCGGCACAGCCAAGGCACAGAGTGCAAATTCAGTCTCCGTGACTTAGAAGGAAAGGGTGGGGGGCTCTTTTCCTTTTTGTGTGGTGTAAGGTATTGTTGCTAGTACCCCTAACATCATCCCCCTCAATGACTGGACCTAAGCGTAAATGCACAAGTGTCATGGGACAGAGTGGCCCTCCAGCAAACATTACTGAGTGACATGCAGTTGGGAATTATGTATACAAAGCCCAGTAGGGAGGGGCGTGTCCGGGCACTGACATCCTAATGCTCTAGAGAGCATCCCCAGCTTCCTTGACAGAGATCCTGAAACTCTCAAATATCCTCTAAGAGGAGGGGACGGCAGGCAGATCTACATCAGGATATCTTGTTTCTTCAACGGCGGCATCACGCCTGTGTTGGTTATAACAGAACTAGGTTGTATTAGCCTCCCAGAGCTGCTGTAACAACTGGGTGGTTTGAACAACAGAAGTTTATACCCTCACATTTCTGGAGGCCAGAAGTCCAAATTCAAGATGTTACTAGGGTGGTGCTCCCTCTGAAGGGTCTCGGGAAGAATCTGTTCCGTGTCTTCCTCTGGGCTTCTGGTGGTGCCAGCAACCCTTGGTGCCCGTTGGCTTAGAGAAGCATCATTCCAAACCCTGTCTCTCCCTCTGTCATCACAGGGCATCTTTCGCTCGTGTGTCTGTGTCTTTGGGTCTCTGCTCCTCTTCTTGGAAGAGCTAAATCTTGGGTTAACAGACCATCCTACTCTAGTATGATTTCATCTCATCTTAATGAATTATATCTGCAATGACCCTCCTTTCAAAGAGGTCACATTCTGAGGCTCCTGGAAAGGCATGAATTGGGGGGACACCGTCAACGCCAGTACACGGGTTATATAGGAAAAGCCAAGATGGACAGGTCACGTCATGGGCTGGGGATGGAGAGGATTTGTGGGTGTAGAGTGGTCAGGCTGTGAAGACCAAGGTCATTTCTGAAGGGAGAAAGGAGCAGCCAAGATACAGGGTCGGGGAGGGTGGGATGTTGGCTGGTGAGGATGGGCTGGCCTTTCAGCTCCCTGGGAAGCGGAAGTCCATGCTGCCTTTTTCTGTTGGGCATTTTAAAAGGCTCTTCGATGTTCTTTGCCAGAAAATACTGTCTCAAAGGTCTGTCTTCTAAGATGTTATGGAGTAGGAAAGCTTGTCAGGGCTCCTCCCTACCATCTGGCCAGGCAGCTGTAGACTGAGCTCAGGAAGGCCCTGGTTGGCTGTGGTTGCTCATGAAGACAGCATTGATTAGGTGGGGGTGGGTGCTTGGCTTCTCCACAGAAGCTCCCCAGGAGGGGATATTCACACCAGAGTAGGCCTGGCCCCAAGGTGACTGCCCACGCTATTGCCCTTGAACCACCGAGCCCAGGACCTTGGCTTTCCCCAAATGGAAGCCAACCCTGCCAGGCCTGTCATTAATGAAGGTCTGTTTCCAGGGGAGGTGCCCTACTTCCCTGGGAGGAGGATCACCTGGGCTTCTTGCCACTTGGTCTACAAGTGTGCTCAACGGAGGCGTGCTTGGAGGTTATGCCATCTTTTTCCTCCTACTTGAATCAGTTCCTGGATCAAGGTCCCCAGACGGTATATTTCTCCCTGCTGCCCCAGTACTGATTTCACATGATGGAGCCTTAGAGTAATGTCACTCATCAGTCTGCGTGGAGGGTCTTTACGAGAAACAGCCCGTGAGACCCACTGTGTCCGTTGGTAGAGCATCACAAAGACATTGTTCATTCCACAAGGCCCCGGGGAGACCATTCCTGTCCAGCCTTGGTCCCAAGAATAGCTGAACTTGTGAGCAACTGGGTTGTTTTGTCTGCAGTGGACACTGATCACGTCACAGTTCTGTTACATGCTGGCCATCTCAGAGCTGCCTTTGTACAAGGGCTGTGAAGGGTGCGTCTCTAGCCTCGTTTCTGAATCCAGTTTTGGTCCCCAGCCTTTATTTTCATACCACTTTTTTTTAAAAAAAAAACGAAAAACAAGGAAGACAACTCATTGGAAGGATTTGGGGGTATTTATAGAATTCAAAGAAGAGCTGACTGCTCAGGACTCAGGGAGGGAGGGAACAAGGCCGCTGTGTGGCCTTGGCAGCAAGAGTGCATGGATCTTTCCATGAGATCCAGACAATTCCTCATCTCTGTGTCTCTCCTCTTGCCATGCTAAAGTCATCATAGGATATCTGATTAGCCCAGTTAGGGTCTCTGAACCAGTCGGTTGTGGGGGGAGGGGCAGATCCTGTAGCAAGAGCAGAATGACCGATGATCCCTGCCCCCCACACCGGACATGGGCCGGAAGTTCCCAGAGAAGAGCCCAGCAGGCAGCTCTCCCACTCTACTCTCCCAGTGCCCAGCGTGCGTGTGCGTACACAGCGCCCCTTTTTACAAAGACACCTCGTGGGACTCCTTCCAGTCACCCTCCATACACTTGTAAGTGTGCACACCGCTTCCTCAGTAGGCGGCAGCCCTGCGTTGTGTCCCACCGGCACAACTAAGGATGTAAGCACAACTCTCAGGGCCATGCCCATTTCCCCTTGAGTTCTGTCTGCAGCCTGTCTTTCTACCGTGTGACTCAGGGCCCACATGGTGGACGTAGAATCTAAAGGTTCAGCAGCTCCTCAGGTGGCGCTGATAGTTGAGCTTGATAAACACCGTTATCAATGATCAGGGGCAAAGGAAGAAGGACGATAGAAATTATGAGCACAGTCATCTTCCAAGGCGACATAAAAAAGGAAAAGGAGATAATTCAGTCTTCAGACACTCTGAAAACAAGAAAGGGAATACGGGTGGGAGTTATAGATCTAGATGCTACATCTGGTCTTGGGACCTGTAGTTTCCTAGGCTGGCTGGTGTTCGTGGCCCAGGAAAGAGAACTTTGTTCTAGAAGGATCTATCTCGTGGAGGACCTGCTGATGTGGAGTGGCTGCCGTCTCTCACTCCCTCTGGTCTACTGGTCTAGTGGCATGTGGATTCGAGACATGTCGTGGGGATTCTGGGTTTTTATCATCCTCCCTCCAGCCCCACTGTGTAGCAGCAAACCTATTTCTCTTGATGGTCAGGGTCTTACCCCACCCAAAACAATCATCTGCTCTTCTGCCTCTTCCTCTAATACAGTGGTGGACAAACCACAACCTGGGGACAAAATCTGACCTGCCACCTGTTTTTATAAATAAAGCTTCATTGAAACAGTCATGCTGACTTGGTTCTTTGGATTGTGGCTGCCTTCGTGTTACAACAGCAGGATCTGGCCCGCAGAGTCTGAAATGTTTGGACCTTGTCTAGCAGCTCAAGAAGTCTGAAGCGCTCATGTGGCGGCAGAAGCTTCCGGAAAGGTGTTTTAGAACTGGATCTTGCTTTGGAGATGAGGAAAGGAAAGCCTGGTCAGAGTGTTCATGAACTCAAACAATAAGATTAAAGTTTTAAAAAATAATAACAAGATAATTTTGGACAGACAGCAAGGCAAGGACCTCAAGAATGGCTTAATGTCATGTCACTAAACTTTGCTTTCTAATCATTGTAATTACAAATACTATGCCTCACAATCATAAATAATGATAAGTGCTTTTACTGCATGCCTCCTAAGTACATCATACATGACAATTGTTTTAATCCTCGTACAAAACTCTATAAAGTTACGTTTTTACCATTTTTATCAAAATAAAAACTGAGCCACAGAGAGGGTAAGTCACGGAACGAAGGCCACACAGCTGGTAAGTGGTAGAACCAAGATTTGAACTCAGGTGGTCTAACTCCCTAATCTACTTTTAACCCAGATGCGAAGACTCTGCTTTGAAGGAGTGGATTTTAGGAATATATAAGCCAATAGTCGGGCAACAGCAAGCCATTTAGGAGAAAGGAAAAGAGAAGGGTTTCCCTGGAGATTCCTTACACCAAAATAATTTCCATATGGAGCAAAACTTTATATGTTATTCAAGTGTCCCTCCAAATGGAAAAATATCATAATCTTTGGGTGTCAGGCCTTTGTAAAGGGTGCAAAAATATGTTCATAAATGTGAGGTAAACATTCACAGCTTTCTCACCGTTGCTGGAAATTTGCAGGCTTGATGCTCAGAGCGTCAGTATGGTGATCCGGGTAGAGAAGAGCTGGATGGCCTATATGAGAAAAGGCAGGGAACGTTCCAAGGTAGAAATGTGTACGTCCATGATGGGTGGTCAGATGAGTGAAGGCAAGACTCCAGAAGGTGGATCTGAGCTGGGCTGGATGTGGGAGTTTTGGCAGCGAGACCAGAGACGGAAGCCCAGTCACTGCGCTGGGTTGGACAGAGGGGAAGGGACGGAGGAGAGAAAGGACACATCTAGAGGGGCGTTCCCGTGTTCGGGGAAGACCGCCGCACCCCAGGCTCCCACCCTGCCTCTTAACGCCTCCTCTTCAGCAGGGCCTTCCTCTGGTGTCTGCACAAAATGATGCATTCTGCACATTACATGCTGCTTCTCCACCGCGACTACTGTGAATTGACTGGTCCCCTTGGCTGCCTTCCCCACCGGAATGTACGCTCTCCGAGCAGAGGGGCTCTGTTTGGTCCCAGGCTCTTTTCTCAGTGTCTAGAACAGTGCCCAGCACCTGGGGGGCATCCAGCAACCCCTGTACCTTGGTTCACCCTGAGTCCACCCACTTTGCTCTGCTCTCAAGCTTGGGCCCCTGCTCCTTCTGAATGCTGGGCATTGTGAGCGTTCACCCAGAGGTTCCAGCAGCTCGAGTGAGCACGACTATCTCAGAAATGATAAAGGACAGACAAACGAAATGGTAGAGGGCTTCTAGCTGGTCATGTCTGCAGACGTTCAGGTCCTGCGCCCCTCACGGGAGTCTCGAGCCAATCTCACCACCAGGTGTAAAGTGTAAAGTGCCTTGAATCCTTTGTGGAGCAAGGCAGGCTCTGAATTATGAGCACATAAGCTTCCATTTTTCTTGATGATGCTTTTGAAACTGGGCAAGATTCGGTTATGTGGGGTCTATACCATGCTCCACTTGACAGAGGACTGTAGAACTAATGGATTCTCTCACCTGATGAACACTTCTTTGTTAGTCATTACAACTTAGCCCAGATCTCTCACCTCCCCTGACATTCTTTTTTGGAACCCAATGCAGGGCTTGAACTCACGACCCTGAGATCAAGACCTGAGCTGAGATCAGCAGTTGGAATCTTAACCGACCAAGCCACCCAGGTGCCCCCCCCCCGACATTTCTAGAAGAGTTCCCCTCTCTTCTTGGGATTCAAGACTGTATCTCCCAGGCTCCTTTCCAAGCCTTCCTGAGAAGAAGGAAGTGTGCATTTTGTTTAAAGGGAGATGCTTCTTTGGGGGAGTATTTACATTTCCATCAGAAACAAAGACCTTGTTTTGGCTTAATCCCGAAGAATGATTTTCTGATTATGAAATTGAGTATCTGAGCGCTAATGGCTCAGCCTCTGAATGACCACCAACCTCCAGAGAAATCAGGTCCTGTTTACTTCCTCCTGGGGAAGGGCCCTGGAAATTTGACAAGGCGGTTAGGCAGCTCACCTCTGCACCCATATTGACACGATGTATACGGCGTGCTCATGGGTGACAGCAGGGAGAATGAGGCTTGGTTGCCCTCCCCTTGGGCTCCTTGAGCGAGGTGGGACCAGGGAGGAAGCCAGTCATCTTGAAGCCAGGAAGCCTGTATGATACCCTGGACAATCTCTCCCTCCTTCAACAACAAGGAACCGTAATTCCTCACGTTTGGGGAAGTCTTAAGAGCTGCCTTCAGAACCATTATCTATTCTTTTGGATGCTTTTAGTGATGGGCAATCTTTGGCTTTTGAGGATGGATTTTCTTATGGTAAAGGGATCTCTGGGCAAATAATGTTTTGGCTCAAAAGTTAGGATAAAGATATGATAATAGAAATGCTAAAGCACAGCCACGAGACCCTGCTTTTATTAACTGTAAATTACTTTTAAAAGTTTGGGGGTGGGGGCACAGACTTCCTGTGTAGCAGGACGCCCACTGGTTTCTCCACAGCGAGCCCTGGACTCGTTGCTTTGGCCACACGGCTCCCAACTCGCTTCTCTTTGCCCTCTCACACTAGGGACTGTTCTTCTGATGTGATGTCACCATCCACAGTGTGAGGTTTGGGGATAGTTAAAGGTTTCTCTGCTTTAATTCCTAGTCTAGGGCAGAGCATAAAACTCCCTAATAAAGGTTTTTTTCACCTTGGATCCTTCTTTTTTCTTTCTCTTTGAGTCCCACTTAGGGACTCTGAGCAAAGTTAGGGCCAGTGAGGGGCCCCAGGGGTTGACACCTGGCTTGTCAAATGCATTAAGTCGCAAACCACAGAGGCATTGATGCTAATATAGTTTCTGTCCCTTTCCCTCCCCACTCAGGGGCTGTCTAAACTGGCATGATGATACCCAGCATACGTACCAGCCCCAGAACACTGGGGACAGAATGGGGTTCTGGCCTTAGCACTGGAGACACCCTTGTCCTGGGGCTTACCTTTGGGGTGTCCAAGTGTGCAGGATGGTTCGGTTGTCGGAGGTCCCAGGAGGGGCAGGGAGGTGTCTGGGCTGTGACTCTTCCCTGATACAGAAGCATTTTCCTCTTTTTAACGGGCCTGGAGCATTGCCGGCCACACATCGGCTTTGCTAACACATTTTCCACCAGCTGTCCTGTTAGCGTCAGGTTCTTGGGGGAATCATTGGCTTTTTCTTTCCCCTCTGAATGGCTTTGGCTGGGAGACTAGTCTGTGGCCAGCAGAGTCTCAGCACAGACACAGGGCGGAGACCGGGGCCCCTTCTCCTGGGACACCAGCTGCCAGGTGTTCACAGGCAGGGGCCCGCGGCCGCTGTGACCCGACTCGCCATCCTCAGTCAGAGAAGACCTGGTTTGTCAGAAAGACCACTTCTGACACCTGGGGGTAGGAGGGACTTCCTGGAAGGTGAATTTTGTAATGGCCTCACTTCCTGCCTCCACACCACCCTCCCAATTTCCCACCTAATATGGTTTACTCCAGAATTTCTCCTTTTGACAGGCGTCTTTCTGCATCCCCCTCTCCCCTGGGCCCCCCATTAAAAGGAGATGGATTCTGATAAATGCTGTTTTTTGCCAAGAGTGATGCTAGAACGGAGACTTGAGGCCTACAGCCAGCCCCTTCCTCACCCTCACACTGAGTTTGCGTGAGAATTGATGATGGCATCTTGTGATCTATCTAGAAGACTGGGGGGGAAGGGGCTGAGTTTTCTGTTTTGTGGACTGTCACGTGGTGTCACAGAGGAAGGAGCTGAAATGGAGTCTGAAATTGCTGTTTATTATAGTTCCTGGAGGTACATTACTAGCCTGCAGGCTATTGAGTGACTTATTATCCATGTTAGGAAGGCACTGGATCCAGCTGCAAATGGCCATAGGCAGCATCAGATTAGTGGGGCAGAGATACAGGGGTCATGTAGGAATCAAAGTCAAGTTACCAGGCAAGGGCTTGTTGGAGAATCAGGTAAGATAAATAATCTATTTCAGACCCTGTTATGTAGATTATAAAAATATACCAGTTCATTTAATCCTTATAATAACTTTTCTGCGTTTACCTTTGTCCCCTCAAAAGGGGTATGTTGAGGTCCTAACCTCCGTATCTCTGAATGTGACCTTATTAAAATAAAGTCACTACAGATGTAACTAGTTAAGATAAAGTCAACCTAGAGTAGGGCGGGCGCCAAATCCAACATGATTAGTGTTTTATAAGAAGATGGGGCTGAAGCCGGGTGACAAAGGCAGAGTGGAGGGATGTGTCTAGACCCGAGGAGTGCCTGGGGTTGCCAGCAAGACCGGACGCTGGAAGGGGCAAGGAGGGACCCCCACAGCTTTCAGAGGGAGTGGGGCCCTGCCAACACCTTGATCTCCGACTTCTGACCTGCAGACTGTGATGTACTTTGGTGCCGTGACCTTCCACGGGACAGCGATGCCATCTCACAGATAGGAAACAGGTGTTCACGTCAGGTTTGGCTCCAGATCTTGACATCACAAGAACGCCTTCAGGGAGGGCAGTTGCCACATGACTCAGATGCCCCCACTCTGGGAAAAAGGAGGCTCGTCCTGAGGCCTGTTCCTCGTGGCCTGACTTCAGAATCATGGGTGATTTCCAAGAGAGCCGTTTCGGTAGCTGGGAAGGGAAGGAGAGCGTGTTACCCGGCCGAGGGCTGAGTCGGAGATGTCTTCCTTCAAGGCATGTGGCTTGGAAGGGAAGGGGAGCGAGGGGTGGTGGAGCCGGAGCCCATCCGTGGTACGCATTCCTCTGCTTCTCCCGCCCCCTCCCTGTAGCTGGGTTGGGACCACGGTGCTGAGGATGCAGGAGGCATTCAGCCCAGATCTGGCTTCTCAGTGGGGAGGGCAGCCCAGGGCCAGCTGCCTCCCTGTGTGGGACGGCAACCTGAGCAAAAGAAACCCTTTTTATGTCAAACCACTGAGAACCTGGGGCTCATTTCTTGCTGTGGCCTCGCTGAGCCTATCCTGGCAAATGGAGGTAGACTGGTAGGAAGTGGACGGATTGGAGTTAAGGGAAGTTTTGGATTGACCTGTTTACTTCAAGATAGGAGAGTTGAACGCATTTACAGGCTGAGAGGCAAGGAGCTGCCGGGGGGCCTCCTGAAATGCACGGACGGGTTGTAAGGGGCAGGGACACGAGCCTGTGTCCATCTCGGGTGTTGGCTTCTGTTCTCCATTAGACGGCTGGGTTTTTGCTCTGGGGACACCTGTTTGTCCTCATGGCCCCAACAAGGCTGTCTGTCCACCCAGAGCTGCCATCACTCCACGTCAGCCATCTGGGCCCCTCTGGGCTGTTCAGGGATTTGCATCGCTGGTGTGTGGATGTCCTGTTTGCACCATGAAGCACGTTTCCTCGGGTGGCGCAGGCGCCGTGCCTTTCGTGCTGCCACCCGGCGTTTAACTGAGCTCTTGGCGTAGACTCGAGTTCAGGTCTGCACACAGAGCCTGCTTCTGCCTCATGGCACCCCTGCAGGGCAGCTGCTTCTCCCCGACCCAAGTGCCTCGTTCAGGGTCACAAAGCTCGGTGGTGGCGTTGGTGCATGTGAGCTGGTCTGCCCCGAGCACGGTGGGTGCTAAGCAGAGTTTGACCCGTCCCTTTCCTAAGAGGAACCCATCAGCCCCTCTGACCTCACTGGATTAACTCTGCCTCTGGAGCCCCGAGGAGCTACCATAGTCTTTCTTGTACCTGTTTGGTCCTTACACATACGCGTATATTTTAGAGCATGTGCGCACATCTGTGTAAATACTGTCAGATAGCTAAGCCCCCTTTGTCCATTAAATACAGTCTTAGAAATGTTTTCCTGCCTGTTGCTGAGATCATCTCTAGCTCTGGAGACACAGACCGGTGGCCGTGCTGCCCTTGGCTCTTTCTCTTACCTTTTCTGCCCCCATCCCTTGGTCCTTCCTTCTCCAAAGTTCCAGTGCGTGGTTTCGTCCTTACCAGGTGTTGGCGGACTCTGATAACCCATCTGATAGCTGCTCCACCTTTCTTCGTAACAGAGCCTGGTTTTATTCAGGACCCACACCAGGGCAGGACTTACTGGTCTAGATCAGTTGGAATTATCCCTTTCCCATTTGGGGAAGTGCCTGGCTTTGGGGTCACTGGCCTTGGGGTAAACCAGGCACCTATGTCTTGCTAACAAAATATAAGGAGAACTCCGTGAGGGATCAAAGAAAAGGCACCTCCCCCAACAAAGAGAGATACACAAGGACTAACTCCCTCTCCTTACTTGGACTGTGGTATGAGGACGTGGTTTCCCTGTGACCATGGCCAACATGCAAGATGGTGGAGCAGGAAGGTGGGAGTGTGATCCTCAGTGCGGGTGCATCACTGAGCTCAGTATTCTAGGTAATAGACATCCTTGTCGTTCAGTCTCTTTTAAGTTGTATTTTTCTGTTATATGCCATTAAAGCATCCTGGCTGATATGCATCTCTTTGGTGACAGAGGTGAGATTCATCCAGATTGGGCAACCAAAGCAAAGCTATAGGAGCTAACCGAGAATATTCCAGATGGAGGGCTGGGGGAGGGAGGAGAATTGGCACGCAGACAGCCTTTAGTCCGCCCCACCCCCGCTGTGAAGAAAAACAGCAGGGTACAAGGGCCAATGGGGGTGGGTGCTGTTTTGTGTAGGATGGTGAGCGAAGGAGCAGTCCCGTAAGGGGACCGTGACCAAGCCAGCGAAGAGCTGTACAGAGGTCTTGAGACATAGCGAACGCTTGGTGCAGATTTGCTAATCCGCACTCTACATGTCTGTTCCCAGCTTTTTTTCCTACCAAATTCACCCTCAATGAAGTCAATAAGCAAGTGAGCAAGCTTATCAGGCAGACTTTTGGCAAGGTCTGATTATTAGGTCTGAGCTCTGCCTTCTGTAAATTCACTTCTTTTATGTGCCACTCATTCCACGGTTTCCTTTAAAAAGAAAAGTTTCCTTTTGAAAAGTTCCTACGTAGTGGTCAATGCCTGGCGAGGCTCTGAAGGGCTGGCTTCCTCCCCTTCAGCCAGAATCCCAGGGCAGCTGGTCTCTGCGGAACGGCAGCAGAATGAAGGCTGTCCGTATTAAATCTCTCCCATATTCAATTTGACAAACAAGGCAGAGGATCCTAGGGGAAGGGAGGGAAAAATGAAACAAGACAAAAGCAGAGAGGGAAACAAACCATTAGAGACTCTTAATCTCAGGAAACAAACTGAGGGTTGCTGGAGTGATGGGGGTGGGAGGGATGGACATTGGGGAGGGTATGAGCTATGGTGAGTGCTGTGTGTTGTGTAAGACTGATGAATCACAGACCCGTACCCCTGGAACAAATAATACATATATGTTAATTTAAAAAGTTAATAAATCTCTCCCACATTCAAGACAAGATGAGTTTAATATGTGCCCTCCTTTTGCCTCTATATCCTGAATGCTCATTTGAACCTGATTTTCCATAGAAAAATGTGGGGGCATTTTTCTGGCTCTGTGGCCAAGTGACCACTAGGGGGCGATATAGCCCCACGTGCTGAGCCTTCTGCCCCTGCAAGTTGGCCCCGCCCAGAGGACCTGCTGTCCCTGCCTGGTTTTTCCAGCTTGGAATGTTTCACCTTCAGATGCACGCCGCAAACAGAAGAAAGCTGATGTTACCGAGCAGACAGGTGGACCTCACACCTGACCAGCCCCACCAGGGCTTTTAAAGGGGGGGGGAGGGTCTTCTCACATTGACTACATCTGTTCAGTCAGTATTTAATGAGAACCTGCCAGGCCCTGGGGACACAGCCAGGAACAAATGACTTCCTGCCCTCGTGGGGATTACCTTCCAGGGAGGAGAGAGGATGAGCCATATGTATTGTGTGTACAGAAATGTTGCATGGTACCGAGAATAACGGGGGTAAAGGGGTAAGGGTTGGAGGGTGCTGCTCTAGGCCGGACCGCGGGATATGGAGGCTCTGAGCGGGGGTGGGACGGAGCCAGGGAGTGGTGCAGCCCGATGGATGTGTGGGGCCACTGAGCCTAGCAGAGGGAGGAGCCATGCAAATGTCCTGAGCAGGGGCCACCGCTAGTTGGAGTGGCTAGAACTGAGTGGGGGGTGAGGGAGAGGGCAGTGAGGTCAGAGAGGTGGGTGGGGCCTTGCAGTCCAGGCCAGGATTCCGGGTTTTCACGGAGTGATCCGCAAAGCCATCAGCACCTGTCGCTGGGGGAATGTCCTGCGCTCTGGCAGACTGAGTTGGCTACTGGGCAGGGGGAGTGGGGGACCGGCTGGGGTCCACTGGAATAGACCTGGAGATCGCTTTTGGTGGCCTCCCACCTCCTTTGAGACCTCCTGGGGCCCTGCCACCTCCAGAAAGCCTTACCTGACTATGCTTGCCTTGAGCAGTCTGCCACAGCCCTGAAATATGTGTTATTTTCAGCATCTGCACAGTCTGTGTTCCCTTGTGATATGCTTCTGTTACCTTCAGGCTGTGGGGAAATCGTGTGTTTAAGGTTTCATGTGCTTGCCTCTTACTTCCCCACATTCTTCCAGGTACCCCCCCCCCCCCGCCCCAGTGCCACTTAGAGTCTTAAGCAACACAGCCCCCGAGGCTTCTGATTGCTCCTCTCCCCGAGGAGAGCAGAGCACGGGGATCTGGGCTGAGGATGCTTCTGGATGAGCAGGTGTGTCTGGAGGAAGGATGGAAGGCTATTGTAACCTGCAGAGAATGGGCTGGCCGTCATTGTTCCGTAAAGGGGCAAAGTCATTTTGGGGACCCTGGAGCTCCCTTTTCTATCTTCTTCCTCCCAGCTCTGAGAGCTGCAGTGCCTTATCCTTTCCCCCCACCCTCAGACCAAAACTAACTTTGGGAAGGGTCTGACAAAAGTATTCAAACTAAGATGTGCGTTATAGAAGCTAAAGATTACATATTTTGGGGGTTGTTGACACATTGAGCGTATAACTAAGGGAGAATTTCTAGCACCCAAACCAGACTTTTTTGGAAGCACTTGTCTTCCCAGAACACCACGATTGTGCAGGGATGGCTCTTGGCTGCTCGGATAGGGTGGCATTTTGCCAGCTGCCCCCCCCCCCCCCCACACACACACTGAGCAAAAAATGGTATCTTGTCCTACATGGGCAGGGGTTCACACCAAGTGGCCACTACTGACAGAAGTCAGCCCCGCCAGGCACTGGAACGTTATCTTTGTCCTACTAGAAGAAAGCATTGAAAATCGCTGACCTGGACAGCCACCTACTCTGATTACACTCATGGCTACTCAAGGTCATGACCATGGTATCTGCAGAACGGGCTAAGAGGAAATGGTGGAGGACAGACCCTGGCACTCAGGGAGTTTGCATCAGCCCAGTGGGAGGAACTTACAGCTCGGGGCATGACGATGAGGCCGGCAGCTTCATCGCAGTGGCGTTTGGAATGTCTTTGCAACCCCCAGCAAGAGACACTTTTTATGCTGTAATCCAGCACATGTGTACATACGACTGAAAACCATTTCTCAAGAACAGTACTGACCCTGGCCTAAGCATTCTATTTTCAATGCAGTGCTCATTTGTTCTAAAAGCATGCTTTCTCTGCCCCAACAGCTGGTTTCATGGTGGGGCGGGGCTGGGGGGTGCACTTTGGAAGGTACCACCGTAGATGGTCATAACCCGCAGGATGAGTGTGGAATGCCTGCGAAGGCAGTCTGGCCAGGAACCTCTAGGGCACAGAGAATCAGTGGGGTGGAAGGAAGCGCTGGGGTTTTGCCAGAGATGTGCAATGCTAGATGTTCGAACTTTCTGTTTCTAAGACCCGCTCACTGCTGTGACTGAGGTCATGGGTACTTTGAACACCCAAAATAAATGTAACTTTCTGTTCGTACTTAAGCTGAAACAGCGGAATCCCTCCACGGATGACTGTCATCCTGAAATAGGTTAGTTACGTCTCCGTGCTTTAAACCCGGCTCCTTGTCTGTGGCTCTGTATCAAAAGGATGCCATGACAGGCGTTTGAAATTCGCACGAGCGTTCCAGAGAAGTTTGTTTAACTTGGAAAACTTCTGGTCCTTTCACACCATGTCTGTCTTGGATCACAGACAGCAACTCCTTTCTCTCCCAGCAACTCGAGTTTATTTTTCAAATAAAAGTTTGTTTTCCCGTAAAATGCCAGAGGTTTTGTACTGTGTGCAGAGGAAAGAACTTCAATTTAGAGCCTCAAGTCTCTGATTCACACGCCAAGGGCTTCCCGGTGCCGAGAAGCTCCCTGCCCGGGCTTGTCCGTGGAGCCCGCCAGCCTGGGAGTGCCAGGAGCCTGATGCGCCCGCACGCGGGGAGGGGGCCGAGACAGTGACTTGCGTCCCCCAGCACGTGGGTCTGGACCTCGAGGCTGGTTTCTCTGCAGAACGCCTGTGCTGACCATGTTCAGGAATCTGTTCACGTTACATGTCAGTCGGAGTCCCTGTGTATTTAAAACAGCCAGACCTTCATGGCTGTATGGTTATAAAGGTTAGGGAGCTGCTGAGAAGGCGAGTGAGAGTCAGGGAGGCTAATCAGAGATTAGTAAAAAGCCTGTGCCCTCCTGGGTAGCAGAGGCGAAGGGAGGAGGGCAGCACGGGGCAGGCACGCAGGCATGACCTGTGGGAGCTGGGACCGGGAGCCGGAGGGGATGCAGCCACCCAGGGCCTCTCTCTTGCCCTAGTTGGAAGCCCGCCGACAAGGGAGCCTGGGCCGCACGGCTGCAGGGGCAGCTCGCTGTGTGCCCCGCGGATGGAGCAGGGCACCCGCTAGGAGTGCAGGTGAGGACCAACCGCAAGGGGCCAGCCTCCAAGCAGACTGCACGCACTGGGTGCCCATGCGTCCAGGCGTACCCCCCAGCGCTGTGGGGACAGGAAGCCGAGAGGCTCTCAGGGAAACCTCTGTGGCACCTCCATTGAAAGGAGTCTGGGATGTCCTTGATATGTGGTCCCGCCGCCACTTCCTCGTGTGCAGATCCCTGTGTTTGCTGATTGCTCACAGGGCGTCATTTGCGGGCCTGGTTTTGCACCTCGCTCTCAGAGGGGGTCCCGGGACCTGTCCATGCGTCAGCAGCTAGAGGCCGGAGGGCGGGGGCGGGGGGCGGTGGTGGCTCGGCCAGCAAGCTGCAGCCTTTCCTAGACACTGAGAGTACGTGGTGAGCAGGGAAATTTTGCCCCATGACACGCTGGAAGGGGCCCTAAAACTCTCCCTTCCCAGCCAGGCTCTAGGGTGGGCAGACCCCGGCTTCTTCCCACCCCTACCCCAACCAGACAGTGCTCACCTTTTTCACACTCTCCCAAATTCCACCTGCCCCTCTCGCCCATGCCTCTGGCCTCTGGGACCCCCTTTGGGACCTGACTTTCTTTTCTTCCACACATTTTCTTCTCATACACAGCAGCTTATCTTTTGGACTCCATCTGTGTGGCCCTCTTCCTTCCCATGACGGACGCAGGGAAGTGCCCAGAGGCTTAGCAGCACACACAGGGGCCTCATCACAGGGTTAGGCAGGGCCAACGTCAGGTGGAGGCTGGGCCAGCTGCTCCCGACATGGGCGGAGATACCGAGGACCGTCCCTCCCCTGCTCCGGTGACCCCCTCCTGCCTGGGAGGCCCCGACAGCCCGGGAGCAGCCTCTTGGCAAATGTGGGTGACACATATATATTACATATGCAAAAGAATGTAAACTCAGCCATTAAGCCAAGTGGTGTGAACGTGGGGGTGAGTACTGGGCAGGGTCTCTAGGGACCTCGGATCCCGTGGGAGCCATCCGGCTGCTGGAGAGATGGTGGAAAGAGAGGGTCTTCTCAAACCGGGGCTGGCGAATGTTTTCTGCACAAGGCCAGATGGGAAATATTTTAGGCTTTGTGAGTCCCCTGATGTCTCTTGCAGATACTCAGCCACAGACAAAATGTAAACTGCGTTCTGATAAATCTTTATTTATAAAAGCAGGTGGCCAGTGGGATCAGGCCCCCCTGTTTTAAAACATAAATCTGATCATCTTATCCCCTTTTCAACCCCCCCCCCCAATCCTCCCCACCACATTCAAGTGGAAATCTGAAGGCTCACCGCGTCCTCCACACCCTGGCCCTTGGCTGGCTCCGACCCCATCTCGCTGCATGCCCCCCTGGCCTCTGACACTCCCAGTCCAAGTGATGGACACCATGCTCTGCCTCCCGGATTCCCCTTCAGGAGTGAGGGACTCAGTCCTTGATCTTCTGGCCGTGCCCACAACAGAGAACCACCAGACACAGGGTCCTGCCCCTTCCTGAGCTGGCCTGCACCTGACAGCTGGTTAGCATGTGGGTGTAAAGGACTGGCCCCCTTGCCCCACTCAGGACAGCTCTGAGGGGTCATCCCAGCTCTGGAACTCTCTGTAGGGGCCTCTCCAGGTCCTCATTGCCCTTCAGTTTTGTCTCCTTCCTTTCCTCGTCGTGGGTGTTGGTCCCAAAATACACTTCCTACCCACCAGTTCCCGTCTCGGGTCTGCCTCTCAGGGCACCTGCAACACCTCTTCTTCCAGTTAGGTGCAGGTGTTGGCCCTCGCTTCAGCTCTCTGCCCCCGGGGCCCGCGATCAGAGCGGCCATTTGAGTGAATGAAGGGGGAGGGAGCAGTGGATGAACAAATGAAGGGACCAGCGAGGCCTGAAGGACTGGTAGGCTCTGATGAGGTGCCGTGAGGTGGGAGAAGGCAGCGGGGGGCCGTGAGCCAGGGCCCAGCTCTCCCTCAGGGCCACTGCGGGTGGGCGTCCCAAACGTTGCCAGAATGCAGAGTTACACGAGCTTTACCCTGTGCCTGGCTAAGTGAGATTTTCCCTGGGGCGCTCGTGCTCCTGAGTGCTGCACCCCGTCCTCAGACCGCCCCTGAGCCGCTCTGGCTCACCCGCCGCTGCTGGAGCCGTCTGGATCGGGGCAGCTGGTGAGACTGAATCCTGGGGCCGAGCCGACTTCAGAAAAACATGACTCATCTCGCCTACCCACAAAGAAAGGAAAAGTATGTGTGGCATCCAAGTTTCCTGAAAAGTTCAGCCAACACATTGCAGAGCTATGTGGAGGCCTGGCACCCAGTGTGGGTCCCCTGGGAGAGCGCCCTCTGCTGGCGATCATGCAGGTGTCCGTGAAACGTGTCCC
This sequence comes from Mirounga angustirostris, assembly GCF_029215605.1. Taxonomy (NCBI): domain Eukaryota; kingdom Metazoa; phylum Chordata; class Mammalia; order Carnivora; family Phocidae; genus Mirounga; species Mirounga angustirostris. The sequence continues at coordinate 5,591,549 of NW_026991720.1, forward strand.
CGGGCTGGGCTGGGGGGAGGGGGGTATTATCATAATGGGCGGTTGTTGTTATTTGGGAGAAGCCAAGGGGAAATTTCCAGAAGAATCTCCTTTCCCTCAGAGAACTGTAGGGCTCGCCAGCGCTCTAAGGGCCTGCTTGGGCGATTGTGGGGCGGAGTGGAAGGAGATGCTAATAATGAACCCTTCATTCTTGCCCTGCTGCTTTATTTCTGAATTCTTTTATTTATTTATTTATTTATTTTATTTTATTTTTTTAAGATTTTATTTATTTATTTGACACAGAGAGAGAAAGCACAAGTAGGCAGAGAGGCAGGCAGAGAGAGAGGGAGAAACAGGCTCTCCACCGAGCAGGGAGCCGGACGTGGGGCTCGATCCCAGGACCCAGGGATCATGACCCGAGCCGAAGACAGACACTTAACCGACTGAGCCACCCAGGTGCCCCTGAATTCTTTTTTTTAAATAGCATTTCATTTTGGCTATTTCAAGCTTACAGAAAAGTTGTAAAAATAGTACAAAGAATGCTCATATACCCTTCATCCTGATTCCCCAATGTTACCATTTTCACGCACTGGCTTATGTCCCCCCCTCTGAATACGTAAATATTTGTGTGTTTATATAAAATCGGAACCATCAAGAATCAGTTTAATGATGAAAATCAGGAAATTGACATTAATCTGATAGTATTCGCTGAACTACAGGCTATATTCACCATTCACAGATTATCTCAATAGCATCATATTTTGGGAGAGGAAACACCCAGTCAGGCATTGCCTGTGATTCTCCTTTCTCCAGAGACTGAGTCCGGAACAGCCCTCAGTCTTGTCTCTCATGATCTCAGCATCTTCCAAGACCCCAGACCAGTTATTGTGCAGACTTTGCCTCATTCAGGGTTTGCCTGGAGCATCCTTACAATTAGATCTGGGTTTGCTGGGTGGGCAGCAGTGCCACATGTCTCGTGCCCTGTCCTGGCGTCATAGTGGGAAGCACGTGATGTCACTCAGACCCACTCCCAGTGATGCAGACTGATCACTGGGTTAAGGGAAGCATCTGCCACGGCGAGATCCTAACAAAATTACTGTTTTTCCCTTTGCAAGTAATACTACTTTGGAGTTATGTAAATATCTTCTTTCTCATCAAACGTTCACTTGCTAGTTTTAGCATCCATTGATTAGTCCTGCCTCAGTTATTACTATGGCCAAAAGGTGATTTTCTGATTTCATCACAAATTCTGTATTGATTGGTTGGAATTCTACTAAGGAAGGAAATTTCCTTTCCAGTGTATGTATGTACATATGTACTCACGGACTCCTGTTTTATTCAGTGATTTGGTTTGTCATGATCATATTTTGACGTTCAAGTTGTCCTAGACTTGGCCTGCAGGAGCCCCCCAGGTTGGTCCCTTTTTCCTGGGACTGTCCCCATTGTCATGTCAGAAGCAGTGCCTTACTTTCTGGTAAAACCAAGTCTTCCAGGGGCACCTGGGTGGCTCAGTCGGTTAAGTGTCTGCCTTCGGCTCAGGTCATGATCCCAGGGTCCCAGTGGATAGCCTGCTTCTCCCTCTCCCTCTACCCCTCCCCCTCCTCGTGCACTCTCACTAGCTCACTCGCTCTCACTCTATCTCAAATAAATAAATAAAATCTTTAAAATTAAAAATAAAAGTCTTCCAGCCTCATCTTGTCCTTTCCCTGCCCTGGCCTGGAATTGGCCATTTCTCCAAAGAGCACTTGCTACTTTTACTGGCCAGTAGTATCTAGAAATAGGGTCCGGTGCTAAGTGTGCTTGTGAATACTGAGGCATCACTGCTTTTAGGTCCTCTGAGCAGACACACTGGAAATACGCTTGCATCTAGGAGAGTAGTTGGATACAACAAAGAAGGGATGTCCACACAGTGGAGTACTATGCGGCTATGAAAAAAACATAAAGATGATATCTCTGAGCTAATATGGCAACAGACATAAATAGATGATTTTCAAGAAACATAGAAATGGCCCTTTGACCATAGGTAAAAGCACTTAGACATCAATAGAAAGCCTTTCCCTGAATCGGATTATAGAGGAATTCACGTATATTTTCCTCTACTATCTGCATGGTCTAATATAACTCTTTTTTGTGTGGTAAAATACAACATATCATTTGCCATCTTAATATTTTATTTTATTTTATTTATTTTATTTTATTTTAGAGGTGGGGGCGCAGAGGGAGAGGGAGAGAGAATCCTAAGCAGACTCCCCGTTGAGTGCAGAGCCCGACATGACACTTGATCTCACGACCCTGAGATCATGACCTGAGCCAAAACCAAGAGTCCGACGCTCAAGCGACTGAGGCCCCCAGGCGCCCCATCTTAACCATTTTATTTATTTATTTATTTTTAAAGATTTTATTTATTTATTTGACAGAGAGAGACACAGCGAGAGAGGAAACACAGCAGGGGGAGTGGGAGAGAGACAAGCAGGCTTCCCGCTGAGCAGGGAGCCGGATGCGGGGCTCGATCCCAGGACCCTGGGATCATGACCTGAGCCGAAGGCAGACGCTTAACGACTGAGCCACCCAGGTGCCCCCCATCTTAACCATTTTAAAGTGTACACAGTTCAGAGACATTAAGTACGTTCCTATGGTTGTGCATCCTTCACCACCCTCCAGTTTCAGAACTTTTTCATCACCCCAAATGGAAACCTGATACCCACGACTCCCCATGCCCCTTCCCCCCAGCTCCTGGCAACACTGATCTATTTTCTGTGTCTTTGGATTTGCCTCTTCTGGACACTTCATATAAATAGAATCATGCAAAATGTAGCCTTTTGTGCTTGGTTTCTTTCACTCAGCATACCATTTTGCAGATTCATCCATGTTGTAACAGGCGTCAGTGTTTCGTTCCTTTTTATGGATGAATACTATTCCTTGTACAGACAGACCTCATGTTGTTTATCCATCTGTTGACGGACGTTTGGGTTGTTTCTACCTTTTGGCTACCGTGAACAATGCTGTTATGAACATCAACGTCCAAGTCTGTGTTTGAACACCTGTCTTCAGTTCTTTGGGGTAGATACCAGGCGAGGAGTTTCTGGGTCCTATGGTAATTCTCTGTTTACCTTGAGAGGAATGGCCAAGCTGTCTTCCACAATGGCAGTGGTATTTTTCATCCCCACCATTCACTTGCTAGTTTTAGCATCCATTGACTAGTCCTGCCTCAGTTATTACAACGTCTGAGGCTTCCAGTTCCTCCACCCCTGCTCCAACACCTGCAGCTCCTCACTTGATCCCGTTGCCCCAACACCTGCAGCTCCTCACTTGATCCCGTTGCCCCAACACCTGCAGCTTCTCACTTGATCCCGTTGCCCTGCTAGTGGATGCCAGGGGCTATCTGACTGTGGTTTTGACCTGCCCTTCCCTCAGGACATCAGGCATCTTCCCATGCACTTATTGGCCATTTGTGTATCTTCTCTGGGCACATGTCTGTTCATTTTTCCATTGGGTTGTCTTTTTGTTGCTGAATTATAGAAGTTCTTTCTACATTCCAGATGCTGGACACTTACCTGACGCATGCTTTGCGGATTTCTTCTTCTCCCTTTCTGCGGGCGGCTTTTTCTCCCTCTTAATCGTGTCCTTCGCGGTAGAAAAACTTACTTTTGATGAGAGCAAGGTCTTGATGACCAAAAATACCTTAACGTGTTGCTCCTTAGTCCTTGGCCAGTATGGACGCTTAGACTGGTTGAAATGAAGGGGTGAGGGTGCCAGTGACTGCAGCTCATTGACTTTGGAGACGCCAGGACAGGCTGATGGAGGAGGGGACTGCGTCACTGTCACCACATCGTGCCGGGCTGGCTCAGGGTCTGACCATCCCCTTAGAGCCTCCAGTGAGGGGAGAGTGAAGACAGCAGATTCTCCAGAGCATCCTTTCTGAGTTTCATCCTCTGACCTTCAAGGAGCCCTTGCCTGACTGCAGTGGGTCTAGTTTCTTCCCAGGGTTTCCTCTCGGTGGGGACATCGGAAGGGCATGCTGGTCCAGCTCTTGTGGCTCGTAGGCCTCTGGGAGGACCTCCCACCTTCCCCCTCGACCTCTGATCCTGCAGGGACCCTTGCTCCACCAGCCCCAAGCTGCCTGAAGCGCGGGAAGCTGTGTTATTAGCCCATTCTCCTCACTGGGGGAGGGTTGGGATAATGTTCCCCGCTAATCTTCCACCTCTGGGCCAGAGATAAGAGATAAAAGCCAGATACGGGCATGCATGCCAGGAGATGCTCTTTCTTCATGGTGCTGCTTACAACACTGTTTCCCAACATTTGGCTTTTCTTTTTTTAGCCTTTGCTGAAGCAACGTACTGAGAATGCACCTTGCTGATTTTCCCTGCTGTAGGTACTGATCCCCGTCTACGAGATTCTGTTTGTGTTTTATTTTGTTTTCTCCTCTTTACGTTTGAGTTTTCAGTAAAGCAGTTCACTCACATGATTAGAAAATCAAACAAGTTGCCATGAGAGATATTGAAAGGCAATAATCCCTTACCCCACGCCACCAAAACCTAAAACGAACCTTTTAAAATCGGGTACATATTCAGTTGTTTTATGGCTTATCAATGTTACAGCTTATACGTTGTCTTATTATGATGGATGATGACTACTCACCCCTCCAATCTTCAGTTTCCCGTCTGCTTTCCTTTTTTAAATTAATCAGCCTTTTCTTTTTTTACACCCGCAAAGAGCCTTCTTAGACATTTGTTTCTAATTACCCCCTTGCAATTTTAGCAGAACAGATATACCATATATTATTTATGTATTATGTGTCTCTCTGTGCTTTATATGTGAAAAGAATACATCCCCCTTCCCAAGAGCCATTTTCACCCCTTAGGGGCAGTAACGCCCCCCGACCCCAAGAATAATAATGTAATGGGAAAGGAAGTCGAAGTGAGTGATGTCAGTGACTACAGTAACATCTGACTGGTTTGGGATAAGGCCAATCTGAATTAGCCAACAATCTCAATTATGGAATACCATTTTTATATTTTGCCAACATCAAGAAGTGAACCAGCCACCCAAGTTAACTTTCTAGATATTTGAAACTTAAACCATTAAGCACCAAAACATGCATCTTTTTAAGTGTTCGATGCACTGTACACTTTGTAGTTTTCTCATTCAAAAGATATGAACTATAACTTCACTCTTTACAGAGGATTTAGGGTCCTCGCCAGATTGCCTGTGATACAACCTCGCGTATCCAGCCAGCACTGAGATGCAGGAACTACGCTCTGTATCATGAGGGCTTCTGACTCTCATCCTTCCCGTCTCCTTCCTCGGGCCAGCTACATGCTCTGCGGCAGTGTTCTTGCCTAAATAGCACCTCCCCCCTCCCATTGCAATGCGCTGCTAAGAACCAGTATTCTTTGTGCGTGTGGTTAAAAAGAGTAAATTATTAGTAGCGAAGTCCCTTGGTTCCTCATTGAAGAAATAAAATGCTTATGCTGTGAGTGTTATGGCTGATGAGCAGGGTTTTGTCCAATTACTTCTGACTTCTGGGTCGGGATCAGGAGCAGGAACGGCACATGGGCTGCTCCTCGCTCAGGTCCCAGCCCCTGCCCAGCCAGCCAGGCTAGCGGATCCAGCACCCTCCCCCGAGACGCAGAGCCAAGGCAGCCAGCCCTGGGTCGGCGCCCAAGGAGGCGCCTTTCGGTAACTGAGGCTTTGCTCTGGCTTTTCCCACCGTGTCCTTGAGGCACTCAGAGTCTGAGCCCAGAGGAATCTTTCTGTGAAGGTTGAGACGATGCTCTTTACCTGTGAAATGCTCTGCAGCTTTCAAGATATTTTTTGCAGTTTTATCTAATTTGATTTGCTCAAAACTTCCGTGGAAGTTTTAGGGGAGAAAGGTGGAGGAATAAACTAAATGGCTCAAAATCACATCCTGGTATGTGAGCCTACGTGCTTCGTTTGACCTAAGTATTTCAAACCTTCCTTTTTATCGTCTTGTTTGGTAATATATTTCACTTTGCCAAAGAAACAGATTAAAGGCAAGCTTCAGCTCAGATCTCATAGTTTAAACCCATGGCTTCCAAATATTAGAAGTGGAAAAGCCCGTGGGGCCTCCTTGAGGAACCCCGGATTCTGGAAAAGGGAAACCGTGCTTGGCTGCTCGGGAGGTGAAGGCCTAGGTGGCCATACTCTGTGGGAGTTGATGAGGTCTTGACCCTTGCCAAGGATTTTTGCACAGTTCTTTACCACTTTGGCCTTTCCAAGACATAACTCAGAGGATGAACTAAATGGAAAATCCAGATGCTCGGCTTCTAGAATCTTTGGAATCTAATTTTTGAAAGCCCCTGCTCTTCAGCCCCTGAGCCCAGGGTTCACCCTGAATCACCTGAATGCTGGGGTTAGGAGCAGCTCTGGTCTCTGGCACCTCTCTTGGCCTGGCAGAGAGACCCTAGAGCCTGGAAGGGCCATGAGGAGGGATTAAGTAAGGCCCCCACTGGGGGGCCCCATAGGGCACGTGATGCCCCATGGAAGACTTTAAGATCATCTAAGGATTCATACTTTTAGGTGTTGCACTTGGGCATGCTAAAAATAATTATTGTCATCGCTTTTCTCTCTTCCTGAACACTTCTGTACTCTGAAAGATGATACCCCTATTGTCACTGGGTTTAGGTGTCACTGGTGTGAGTTGAACTCTTTAGGCTGAGGTGGTTTGTCTTTGCCAAAAAAATCACCCTCTTGTCGCTCAAACTGGAACCTCTAAACTCCAGCTCGTGGGGGAGCGGTGAGTGACCGTGACCGCGCTGGAGTGACGCACGAGTGGGCATGGGTCCCTGAGTCAAGGTGAGGATGCGTCACTCTCCGGAGCCTTGGCCGCATAAACGTCTCTGGGAAGGGACATGGAAGGCCCCGAGGAGGTGACACGGCAGTCTCACTCGGAGTCAAGTGCCACGGTGACCTTTAGAACTTTCCATGAAATATGACACAGTCTTTCGCAACCAGCGGGACGGCACTAGCAACTATGTGTGTCCCCACACACTGCAGCTCCCACGCCCAGGGCACCCACTTTCCTCTTCCACAATGGGATTTTGTTTGGCTCGCAGACTCTCAGAGACCTGGGTGCTTTTCAGGTACTGTCACATGATCCTCAAAGGTTTTCGGAGTCAGTTTTCAGTCCAAGTGTCTTTATTTACTCTTCCCACATCCCGACAGAGAAGAGGCAACCCGAGGTCCTAAATGCCACTGGACGGGGGTGGTGGGGGGCAGTGACCCCATGTCTAACCCCAGCCCTACCACTGGCCTCCCCTGGGATCCTGGGCAAATCAGTTTGCTTCTCTGAGCCTCCGTTTCTTTTTATTAATTAAACGGAATTGTACGGGCTGGCCTCCGACCTCCCTGCGTGGTGGGAAGCCCTGAGGAAAAGTCTGTATCCTCTGTTCCAGCAGAAGGCGTCCCTAACAGGGTGAGACCCCGCCCCCCCCCCCCCCCGGCAGCCAGGCTCCGCCCTGCTGGCTGCTTCTGTCTGCACCTGGGCCTCGTCCACAGCCCTGCAGCCCCAGGTGCGAGGGCACGCTTGAGGGGTGCATCGGGCTTGTGACCCCTTGTGACCGTCCAGTGAGTCGTTCACAGCTGACCCAACACGGTCCACAAGTGGCCTCCATGATAAAGTTTTGGGCCTTGGAAAAATTTTATTTTAATATAATTGGAAATCCAGAGGGAGGGTGGGCTTCGGGGGGATTGATTGCTCCCGTGGGTCATCCCTGGACTGCCCCGCCTGAGCTTCCAAAGGAGGAGGATGGGATGGTCTCTGTGACCTGCGTGGCCCCATGAGGACCCCCTCAGCGGTAGGGCCCCCTGCTGCTGCACATCTGTGTGTATAGGGATGGGGTGACAAGGGGAGCTTGGCATCAACCGGGGGGTCTACCGCAGAGAGGGGACGAGTCCTGGTTGGAGCCATGACCACAAGCCTGGAATGGGACCAAGTTATGGGGACCACAGATGCCTTATGTCTTAGCGCTTGCCCCCAGGCTGTGGGAACAAGGCCTCCCGGATCACTAGTGGATTGCCCTGGGTCACGTGCATTTTAGGGCCACTGGGGACACCAGAGAGGTCTCACATACAGAGCTCTGTGAACGTGTAAATGCTCACGGCATGGAGAGAGAGCGGGCCGCACAGGGAGGGCACAAGAGCTTTCTGTCCGCCGGCATCCTGAGACAGTGGTGAGGGAGCGCTGTCTGAGGACAGTTCCATCTTGGGAGCCATTAGTTCCTTTTTTTTCCCCAGCCCTCTCTTAAAAAAAATCCCCATGTAAGGAAAACTTTCCATCGGAACATCCTCCCGCTAGCTGAATCACAGTTGCGGAAAGCCATGTTGCCCTCGTTCGTTTGAGACCATCAGCTGGTGGAAACGTTGAAGAAGGCAGTGAGTGACCATCCCTTCCAGCTCCTCAGTCACAGTACTGAAGGCAAGGTCCTGGGTCACTTCACCTGCAGTGTGAATGTGTCCTCTCTGCCGGCGCATCAGCGTTTGTCTCTAATTGTGGAATAAAAAGCGTTGTCCCCAGTTGAAGGAATTCCAGGCACGTATGAGTTGAACAGGAAGACCCCAGTGGTGAGCGAGCCAGTTGTTAAATTATCAGGAATTTCTCAAGTCTGTCCGTGCCCCATTGGTGCCTTGAAATGGGCCACTGTTGGAGCATTTATACCATGGAATGTGGCCAACCACGTCCTCCCTCTCCCCGCCTCCCAGAGATCGGCCTGCTCAGCACTTTCCAGGACACCACTGCTTCTCCGTTTCTGAAATCGGGTGTCGCCAACTGCTTTTTCCTCTGCTCTTGGGTAAAACTGACCCTGGGAAGAACATTTCAAGTGAGGTCAAAAGTACATGTTGGCGTAGGTGGGGTCTCTTTGGGGATTTGTGTCCATGTCAGGCTGAAAGCTGCACTTAACCTTCTATCTCAAGCTTTCCAGGATCCATCATGCAGGACAGGGAACTATCCTGGGCCAAAACCTTTTTGCGGAATCAGACCAAGTCCACCATTTCTTTCCAGAATGTTCTGTTACCATCTCAGTAACAGAACAGTGGTCCTGAATGATCTGGGTAATACTTTTCTTCTCTCTGCCTAAGTTGTCACATCCTTACGCGCCTCCTCTCCAAGGCCCCAGACACTCCTGTTGAGTGAATTCTGACCGTGTGGAGCCCAGAGCTGAGCACAGCAGCAAGTTCCGGCCAAGCCGCGCAGAGGAGACAAGTTCTCCCACTTATTAGCTGTGTGATCCTGGTAAAGCTACCTCTCTGACTCTGTTGTTGATCTTTTTTTTTTTTTTTTAAGATTTTATTTATTTGAGAGAGAGCATGAGCAGGGGGAGGGGCAGGGGAGAGGGAAAAGCAGACTCCCTGCTGAGCAGGGAGCCCGATGTGGGACTCGATCCCAGGACTCCGGGATCATGACCCGAGCCGAAGGCAGATGCTTAACCTATTGAGCCACCCAGGCGCCCCTGTTGTTCATCTTTAAATAAAATGGTATTAATAATGCCTGCCCCACATGATGGTGGGAAGATTGCAATAATATGATAACTGTGAGGTGACCAGCACTCCAACTGGCTTGTGGTGGGCACTCAACAAATGGGATTTATTATTTTACTAATTAACAGTTCTTAGAGGACAAGAATGTCTTTGAATTATTCATAGCACTAATCTCCTCCATCAGCAACTGTCCTGTACATTTGGTTTAATAACTACTTGATGAGTGAGTGACCACAAAACAAAGCACAGAACTACCAAGCACACCAAAGTCACTGTTTACTTTCCACGCGAATTTACACTCGCTCATGTTTAGCCGCCAAGCTTTGAAATGTTATCTCTCACTATATTCTTTTTCATATAGTACAAGAATATTATATTGGCTTCGACAAAAACTTTTCATTTTCCTTTTAATGAAATATGCCCCTTTGTTACTGAAACACATGTTTAGTAGCCTTTTCCTAAAGAAGTTCTGCTTTGCTTTTATTTTTTTTTAAGATTTTATTTATTTGATAGAGAGATAGAGAGAGCCAGAGAGCACAAATAGAAGGACAGAGGCAGAGGGGGAAGCAGGCTCCCCAGCGAGCAGGGAGCCTGATGCAGGGCTCAATCCCAGGACCCTGCGATCATGACCTGAGCCGAAGGCAGACACCTACCCATCTGAGCCACCCAGGCGCCCCTGCTTTTATTTTTTTAAGTGAATTTTTACTCATTATTTTTTTTCTTTTTATGTAATTTCTATGCCCAACGTGGGCCTCGAACTCATGACCCTGAGATCAAGAGTCACATGCTCTACCGACTGAGCCAGCCAGGTGCTCCTGCTTTGTTTTGTTTTAATTGATAAGATATTAAAAAAAGAAAGAAACAAAGAAACAAAGAAATCTCAATGGGAAAAACCTACCTGTGCTTCTTTTTCAGAGTTTAATCCCAGTAAGTATGGGCTACCATATTTAACAACGGAGATGATCCACTCGTACATTGGGAGACCCAGCTGGGGGTAGGTCTTGTGACTTGTTCTGGGGGCTTCTCCTTTCCTCTGGACTCTCCAACCCTCAAGGCCAGCTCACGCACTCCCTTCCAAGGGGGGCCATGCAGTTGCCCCTCCGTCCATCTGTGCTGATGGCACTCATTGTCCAGACTGACCACTTGCCGTTGATCACATACAGCTTTTTTTATGCAGTTTCTATTGCTTTACAGTTTATCCTTGTCATTTGCAAATTCCTTGAGGGCAAAACTATTTTGTTTGTTCATTCATGCTTCCTTGCTACAAATATTTGATCACTGTTTCTGTCCATCAGTCCCAGCAGGAAAGAAAAGGCACACCGAACAGCCATTTAGAAGTTCAGACTTCTGGAAGTCGACGAAATCCTAATGTGATCGAGTCTTGTCTTGATACACAGAGGGGGGAAACTGAGACCCAGAAATGGGAAGTAACTGTTCAAGATCAGAAAGCTAGTCAGTAGCACATCCTGTAACTTCCCTTTAATCTAGTGAAGATATCAGCAAAAAAAAATTTTTTTAATATAAAAGTTATTTTTCTATCTCATATTTTTATAGTTTGGTTTATTAGTTGCAAAATGCATATGAGATCTTTGTTGTGTTTTATTAGATCGGGGTTTGGCTTAGGAGTCAAGGAGATTGGAATTCTAGCCCTGGTTCTGCCATTAGCTACAGGACCTTGGGCAAGTCCCACCCCCTTCCTGAGCCTCAACTTCCCCATCTGTAATGGAAGGGGGTTGGACTAGATCCTTTCTAAAATCTGTGTCTAAAAGCTGTCATCCGAGGGGGGTGCCTGGGTGGCTCAGTCAGTTAAGTGTCCAACTCTTGAGCTTAGCTCATGTCTTGATTTCAGGGTGGTGAGTTCAAGTCCCATGTTGGGCTCCCCGTGGGCATGAAGCCTACTTATAAATACATAAATACATAAATACATAAATTAAAGCAAGCTCTGTCATTCTACAGTTCTTAAGCCCAGGGCTCAAATTGTGCATTTGCTAAAGAACCTTCCGGCCCCCCGTATCCCCGTCTCACAGGTGGTCTTGCATCTTTCATCGCGAAGGAGCATGAGCTGAAATAGATTCAGTGATTTCCAGCCCAGGGACCTGTGGCTCCTCCACCAAGACGCAGCCGGAGCCTTCTGACCCCGTGGAGCTCTGGAACACATGAATCAAAATAGTTGTGTGATGTCATGTCATAATGGGAATGTGCTCTGGCCAATTGGTGCCAAGAATTGTCTGTCCAGGGCGGTTTCCTTTTACAGTCTTTTTAAAGAGACATCTGCAGATCTGCACATGACCGGCAGGCCTGGGCTCCTCCGCTTGCCTATTTAGTCTTACCTCCTTCTCTGATTTTAAGGAGGAAAAAGCCCTGCAGTGTCTGAGTGCGCAGCTGACCTTAGCTACATAAACAAACCCACTGGCAGCGTCTGCCCGTGCTTCCGGCAGCTTCTTGCCTACTTCAGGACAGCGGGCTGCTCTGGCGGCTGTGGCTGGAGGTGTGGAGGGGAGGACGGCTGCGCTCTTCCTCGGAGGAAGGACTGCAGTGGGATTGCCCCACGAGTCCCGCGGCGGCTGCTGGCCCCGAGAGTGACCTGTCCTGTGTTGGGGTGAGGGCTCCCGGCCAGGACACCTGGACTCATGGGGCCGTGTCTCTAAGCTCTTGGTGCCTGAGGCTGCTGGGTGCCCCACACCAGCCGGCTGATGCTGCACCCCTCCTGGCTCCCTGCCACCTGGTGCTGACCCGGGTTCGACGGGGCTTGGTATGGTCACCTGTCGCTGCTCCTGTGGCCACAGCTCCTCATGAAGCGTTTCGGCAGTCTCAGGGGGAACAAGAAGCACAAGGACCCAAACCGGAGCACTGAGAGGCGCCAGTCGGAGCCCCATGGCCTTTTTGGTAGGACGCTGCCCTTTGCCCCATCCTCTGCTGGTCCGTGCTGTGGGAGGGAAACCCCATGGTGTGCGTGCGTGTGTGTGCATAGCCTCCTAAGCGGTCGCTGTGTGCGGATGTAATTGCCAGGCAGGAGTTAGAGGACCAGGTTGACAGGTGCCTCCTTATTGATGGTAATGCTTATCATGAATTGCCCAACGCTGTTCTGAGACTGTTTTACCCCACCTGGCCCAATGAGGTTAGCGATCAGTTGGATTGTCATCCATTTAGGCAAAACCAGCGGCTTGGGAAAAAGAAGGAGTGGGTTGGAACTGTTATTCTTGGCTGTTCAAGATGAAATGTGGGTGTGTAGAGAAAACGAGTGTTGGGGGTCAAGGGGACGGACCCTTCGCCCGTATGGCTGAGGAATCAGACAGATCAAGGGTTAATGTGGGAGGGAAAAGCACCGGCCTGATGTATGTCCCCTGGGGGAGAAGTTTGCTTTGTGGTCTCCCTGGCTTCTGGGACCTTCCACAGCCTCTTCACACACGAGGGTTGGCACCACTGTGACCAGGACATGTGGGGGAGGGTCTGCGATTCAGTACTTCCAGTGACTATGGATTTGGGGTAGGTTCCCCTCTGGCTGAAAGTGTTCTTAGCTCACAGAGGCCTGGCTAAGACCTGCCCGCTCAAAATCAAATGGTAGTCTTCTTCATTTTAAGTTCCTGGTGGCTACTGCCTTTCTGAGGTGGGATGTTCCCGAGCACCCCGCTGTGAGATGGAGCAACAGAGCCCCGCACACATCCCAGAGATAGTGAAGATGGGGAAGCAGAGCAGTGCATTAAATTGTGTCCCTTGAGTGGCACATGACATGGTACATGGCAAAAAAATATAGTCCTTGTGTATAGTGGGGAAATGACTTTGGCAAAACATCTAGGCAGTATGCGAAAATAAAAAGGTGAATATAAAACTCGCTGACATAGCTTGCTAATCCAATTTAACCAGCTACTTCCAGAAAGCCTCTGGTGGCCCTGGTGGGAGGATGGTGACCCTGGGAAGTGTGACCAGCTCTGGAACCAGGAACTAAGGAGTAGTATCTGATCGGACGCTATGGGGAAGCTAGGTGGGAGCTCAACACCTGCTCCTTGCCTGGGGAAGGAATGGCAGATGTCTTGGACTTGATTCATAGATGTGGTTTAAAAAGAAGACTTTTTAAAAAAATAATATAGTAAGGGGCGCCTGGGTGGCTCAGTCGTTAAGCATCTGCCTTCGGCTCAGGTCATGATCCCAGGGTTCTGGGATCGAGCCCCGCATCGGGTTCCCTGCTCTGCGGGAGGCCTGCTTCTCCCTCTCCCACTCCCCCTGCTTGTGTTCCCTCTCTCACGGTGTCTCTCTCCATCAAGTAAATAAATAAAATCTTAAAAAAAAATTAAAAAAAATAATAAAAAATATATAGTAATAAACACTCATTTACCTTAGAATTAAATCTGAACCCAATATTTAACTAAAAGTCTCATTTTGCTAATGGGGACGGGCAGGCCCATTATTAAGAGCCTATTATTTGCCAGACTGTGGTTTCTCCTCTTGCATTTAAAATGTGGCTGTCATCATGTCTCCTATGCTTCTAAGATCAAAAATAATATTTGCATGTCGACCAAGTTTTCTAAGTGCTCACCTGCAAATGCCAGCTCTGACCATGACCAGGGTCAGGAAAATCAGGGCTCCCTCCAGAGCATTCCTCTGGGGTTTGGGAAGCAGGCTGAGGCCACTCAAGGTGGCCGGAGTGCAGGCATCCAGGCTTGTGGTGTGTCCGGTTTTCTTTTTGTCAGGGCCTCCATGCGCAAGGAGCCAAGAGCAAGGCCACATGGCAGGTGTTGGGCGGGGAGACATCAAATGAAGAAAAAACAGTGTGTCCACTGGGCATTCTCCACCCTCTGTGCCTCGCTAACCCTCACCCACCTCTCCAGACTCGGCTTAACCATCCCTCCCCTAAAGCCTGGTCACCCGTTCTGTGATCTCCTGGCTTCTCAGGGACAGGGATGGGGCGCCAAAGGAGCATTCAGTCCGTCGTTGTGACCCCATCGCATTATGCTCTCGCTGCAGAATTACTGGTCATGGGATACCTTGTTCCTGGTTGTCGAGTAGGTATTGCTTCGGGGTTCTTATTTTCCGAACTCTACTCCTTCCTGTGGTTATTCCCGTAGCAAAGAATTCCAGAGGGGGTCTCTTCTGCCCCCAAGAAAGCTCCCGTGAGGGTGGTGACCATGTCTGTCCTGTCCTTGTGCTCCATTTCCCTCAACTCAAGCACACTCCCGTAGTCGGCATGGGCTCCGTGCGCCCCAGGGCCGTGCCCCCTGTCCCAGGAGCCGCTCACTGTGTCCTCGGCTCCAGTGGAGGGTGGAGCTGTGCCCCGTGGGACGAGGTGCGCTTTGTCTCACTGGCTGGTGTCCCTGCAGTTCCTCAGGCCGAGACAGCTCTTTGCTGCACACGTGTGTACACTTACGAGCATGCACCCACTTGCACCCAGCTGTCTCCACAGCCTCCCGACCGGCCAGAGCGACTGGGAGAATCAGGCCACAGCCGATCAGCAATCACGAAGCCCATTTGTATTTGCCTGGATGGCATTTTCCTTTGGAAGTACGGGGCTCTCGTTGGGATTTGGAACCCTTCAAGCCTTGCGATAAAACACCCTTGAGGGTTCGGATTCATGAAAATCTCATCCCTTTTGACCTCAGAGGCTCGCGTCTACCCAGCTCCCCTGCAAAGCAAAGCAAGCGGCTCAGGTTTTCATTCTCCGTGTGATCTATAAGTAATGATTTTGACTTTTCCAGCCTCTCTGGTCCACAGACATCCAGATTATGTAGACAAAGGGCCTGTGGCGATAATAATAAAAATGTAAAAGGAAGATTAGGAAGGATCATGCTAATCAGATGAGAGAATTGGCTGCAGCAACTTTTCTATCCTCTGCAATTAGAGTGGAGTAGTAGTAAAAGATATATGTACCTGGAGTCTTAAGAGATCCCTTCTGAGGACCATCCTAGAGATGGGAAGCCAAGGGGTGCGTCAGGAAGCTGGCGCTCTGTCCCCATGCCACCAGGTCTAAGTGACGCCGAAGACCGGAACCTCTGGTGCGTCTTCGTGCTGCAGGGAGCCTCCCCTTCCGTTAGCCCTCCTCCGGGTAAATATATAATCACTTCTGGAACAAAACTCCAGAGTTCCTCATGCCCAGATACACTCATCTTCCCACACTGCCCGTCCCAGCAATCCTGTCCTCTGTGAATGCAAGCAGAGCCCACAGCAGGGCACGGTGCAGGGGGAAGTATCCCTCGCTCTTTGCCTCAAGCAGCAGGCTGGGCTGGAAAGTGATGTCGTCTGTGGTCCATCCTGCCTCCCCCAGCTGTCCCCTCTGCTCCCTGCTCGTCCCTCATGGTCTTCGTGCAATTGCAGCTGCCTTGAAAGATACCACTCCTCCTTCAGTCTCATTCAAATACATATCCTTACCACTCTGTAATGGAAATCCTCAAGTATATAGAGAAGTAGAGAGAACAGCGTCATATACCCATTGTCAGGTTCAGTGAGGCCCGGTGCTCTGCCAGTCCCACCAGCGTCTGAGCTGATGTTTTAAGTTGTGGTGAGATAAGATCTACCACCTTCCCCACTTTTAAGTGCACAGTTCCAGTAGCAGTAAGTACATTCACACTGTTCAACTATCATCATCATCCATCTCCAGAACTTTCCGTCATCCCCACCTGAAACTCCGCACCCATGAAACACCACCTTCCATTCCATCCTTCCCCAGCCCCTGGCACCCACCTTTCAACTTTCTGTCTCTCTGAATTGACACTCTAGGACCTCATACAAGTGTAGTCACGCAGTGTTTGTCCTTTGCGTCTGGCTTGTTCAACAGACAAGTGAGCCTTCGTTTGCGATGCTAGGTGGTGGTGAGTGTGGTGGAGGAAGAGGCAGGCCGAGGGGCGGCCAGCTGGGCAGGAGGTCTCCTCTGCCAGGGCTTGAGGGGCAGGAGGAAGTGGGCCGAGCAGACCCCGGGGGTCAGGTCCCTCCAGACAGATGGAAGGCCAGGCACTGAGGAGGGACACCCTTGCTGTGTTCCAGGAGCAACAACAGGCCAGTGTGTGGACAGCAGGAAGCAGAGCCAAGTGCTCAGTGGGAGACTGAGCGTGGTCTCCCACCACGTGGGAGGGGGAGCCCGGCAGCCAGTTTATTCACGGTCATGTGGGCATGCAGAGGACTCGGGGTTGTACCTGCACGAGATGGAGCCCCCAGGGGCCTGAGAAGAGCACTGATGGGCTCTGAGGGCTGGGCCTTCCCCACGGCCACATGCAGGGGCAGCCCTGGGGCTGAGCCCCCACCCTGCCTCTCCGTGGGCCTGGTGCCCGCCTGGAACCGCCCAGCCCCGGCTCCCATTCTCTGTGCTGAATTTGTGCTCACACAGAAGACTCCTGGAGACCCAGCATCTCGTCTGCAGGGATCAAGGTTGGGGCGTTCTGGGGGTTTCAGACTCCGTAGGAGTCAGGGGTGGAGGTGTTTGGGATTACAGGAGGGCATTTCCTGGTATTCCTCAGAGCAGTGCACAGTTTAGGTGCTCATCTCAGCTAGAACTCGAGAGAGGCCTGGCTCGCTGGCCCCCTCCATCCCACCTGCGCCCAGCTGGAAGAGCTCTTCATTCCCCTTCCCGCCCTCCCTTGTGCAGCCGTCACCAAGCACTGCTCGGCGGTCCCGGGACACGGGCCCCTGGTAGACAACAGGTGGAAGGCATGGCCCGGATGAGGGCTTCCTGGGAAAATCTCAGTTAAGCACTTCCGGATTCATCCTCTCTCTGCAGGCTCCCTGGATCCCTGAGCAAGTCAGGCGGTCCACACCCAGCAGGCAGGCGGGCGGCGGAGTGGCTGCAGGTGGGCATTTCGCGGGCAGCGTGCTCACCCGCTCTGGGCCTCGGCTTCCCATCCGTGCACTGACGGCTTCAGGGTTGACTGAGGCCTGGGGGAGGCAGTGGGGGCTGGGGCTGTCCCTGTCCACGCCCCTTCCCTCCTCCATCCCAGCAGGACAGAGAGGAGCATCCTAGCAACAGGCCGAGGACGACAGAGACAGGGAAATGGGTGTTCGTGGGCCCCGGGGGGTTAGGCAGCACGCCAGCAGTGTGGTTCCGAGAGCTGCTGTCCTCTGGGGAGCCCTGGTCTGAACAGAGACGCTCAACCCTGCACAGATGATGCGGGTACTGCGGACGTCTGAGGCAGTAGGACGAGATTGCGAAGCCCATGGAGTACATAGAGGAGTAAGGGAGAGAGAACGTTCAGGAAAGGGGCTGGATTTAAACACGGTGACCCTGGATAGCGATGGAGGAGTGACTCGGCTCAGGGCTGGAATGCCTGGCTGGGGTCAGACCACTCCTGCTGCTTTGTCATCCAGACCCTCCCGGAAGGACCTGGCCCAGGCTGGGTCTTAGGGCCCAGGAGCCTTGGCACCTGAAGGCATTGTATGGGCCTCCCGCTTCTAGATGAGGTCAAGAGCTTGGTACATCTAAAGAGCAGGACGAATTCTGTCCTCCAGTAATAATTTGTCTTTAATGATTGAGAATAAAAAACACACAGGGTCCAAATGTTCTCAGGAACCAATCAGCATGGATGTTCCCTGAGGGCCGAGCTGGCTTCTGGGCCCACCGTGTCCCTGGCCTCCTCAGGTATCCCATGGCAGTGGTGGTGGTCCAGAGTGTAAGTCCCCAGGAAGGCGTGTCCTCTCAGTTAGGCCCCAGGTCAGACCTGTGCTTGGCCACTGGCTGTGAGAGTGGGTGCACAGGAACCCGGTCTTGGGGCTCCAGCTCAAGGGCACTGCTGGGAAGGAAGACGTAGAGGGTTCAAGGCAGATTCAGAAGCAATTCTAAAATACTTGGCCGAGCCCCACGCTGGGCTGAAAGATACAACACAAATCAGCTAATACCAGGGATTTCATCAAGAACAGCAAATAAGTGATAAAACCCCTAGGACCCAGCTTAGCCTATGTTCAGCCTCCCTATAGCTTTCGTATCTATAAACCAAATCACGTATAGCCCCTTCCTCCTAGAAACTCAGCTTTGCTGGGAGGCGAGGCTGAACCGACCAGAAAGCAGGACCCCTGAGCTCCAAATGGCTAGCTTGGCGCCGGTTGTCTTTCTCTGCTCTCAGTACTCGGGAAAGTGAAGGCCTTGGGAAACCACTTCAGTTCGGGTGCCCTTCATCAAGGGTTTCTGAGAAATTCTCTGTTAGTTGGAATGAATGCATGTTTCCCTGGAAGGTTTTATGGTGACAGTTTATTGTGTGTATATATATTGAGAAATCTTTTAATGTCTGCCAGTCCAGAGCAAAGAAGGAAACAGGGAAATACGTAGATGATGGGGAGATGTGTTTTCATACATAGGTTTTATTATTATTCAGGTTCGCTGAGGCCAACAGACAAGTCAGGGGATGCTGCCATGAACTGATGGTTCCCAACAAGGCCACGGCACACCGTGGGGAGTCACACCAAGCACCAAGGTGGATCAGGAGACAGAAGGCTATCTGGTTGAGGGGAGGGGATGGTCAGGAGCCTTTATGGTGGTTTCCATGGGAAAGGCAAAGCCAGGCAGGGTCCGCAGGTTTGGAATTGGAGGACTTGGACAATTCCGGCAGGCTGCGGGGTGTCGAGCCGTCTCTGGCTGTCTGGTCCCTGGCCCTGGGATGGTTAGCTAGGGCAGGGGGATGGTGCCTTCTGAGCGTAAGAACTGGGCAGGGGAGGGGGTTCTGAGTCTGGGCTCTGGATTGGTTTGTTTGCATACGAAAGTCTAAGAATTGGCTGGCCTGGGAGGGGCAGTCTCTCCCTGGTAGGTGAGGATCCAGATGCCAGAATAAGAACACAGAAAAGAAGAAAATAGAGTTCATATGAGGTATCATCCCCAGACTTCTCACTCCTCTTCACCTTTCACTTCCAAGTGTTTTCAACTCTGCTGGGTGGCCATCTGCCCTCCTTGAGAGCTGAGCCTCCAGCATGCAGGGTCCTGGTGGAGGGGCTTGTGTCCCCCAAGTCCAGACACCCTGGCCTCCTGGGCCTTCCATGCCCGGCTCCCCCTTGGGTTACTTCCTTCTGGGCACGTGTGTCTCCCTTTCATTTCAAGGACACCATCTTTTTTGCACCTGTGGACCGAAGTGAAGGGCTGTCTGTCCTGAGGGGGTGTCTTTAGGCCACAGAAAGTGCCACGTGAGCATCTGTGGACAAGTGTGCCGTGCAGCCTTCTCTCCCATTGTTGTAGACAGTGTTCCACGAAAAAGCCACCTGCCTGGTGGTGGGCAAATGACACGGATGCTTTGTGTCCATTTGCATGGAGTCTGGGACTCACCTAACCGTGCCCTTAATTCTGGAAGAAAGCGACAGGAAGGTGTGGTCAGACCAGCACAGGGGCCCACGGAGGACCCGGCATTGCCCTGCAGGCCCTCAGGAGACACAGAAGAGACCGGTTGACCTGCAGATTTCTTCCATTCTGAGGTCTCCTTGAGCCTCACCAACCTGACTCCTGCTTGGTGCAACCCCTCCGCCCAGCCTGTGCTCTCTCCCTGCGTCTCTGCCCTGCCTCGGCCCCCAGCATGGGCATCGCCGACCCTTCCGGTGCTTGCTTCCTGCTCAGTCTCCGTGGTTTGCTCCTGTAAGTTCCAGCCGTGGCGTGTGGGACTTGGGTGCTGGGAACACAGTGGGGAAGCATGTAGACATTGAACAAACATGCATAAATAGGTCACAAAAGTGTATGATAAAAGATGATACAAATTAGAGGGTAAATGGAGATTTCGTCAGAAGGGTCTGATTTCGATGTGGGAGATGGGGAGGGGAAGGTCGCTCTGGGCAGAGATCACCAGCTGGGTGTCTCGTGGAGGGGAGAGGAACAGGAGGGGAGTGGAGAGGGCTCCAGGCGGGGCCTTGTGCGTCACAGGCCTTTAGCAGGGTTGCCCAGAGCTCAGGGGAACAACACAGGTGTCTCAGTGCCTAGAAGGTCATCCTCGGTGGCACCCACCCAGCACAGCACCCCTCAGACACATTTGGCCCCGACCTCCCCCTCTTGACGTTCCTGCTGAGATCAGTGTGGCCTCTCCGGAGGCAGGTCCCCAGATCCACCCTAGAAAAGCAGGTTTTCTCCCAAACAAGAAACAGTGGAGCTCTGTTGGAGGTTTCCACTGTGCGGCTTTGGCAGGCCCCAGTCCACCTCCGCATTGTTTGGGTTGGTCAAGGGTGCCGAGTGTCCAGATAGCCATGGCCCCTGGGGAGTCTGCTCTCATTCCAGGCTGATAGAAAAGACAAGGAGGCCCCGAGAGTGACTTCTCTGGGTCACGTGGCTGACGGGTCCCCTCTGGCTCCACGTTGTCTTCAGAAGATAAGCTAAAGAGAATGGGGCTGAGTGTGTTGTTCCCCTTGCTGGATGAACCCTCCTTGGCCTCCTTGCCCTCCTCTTCCAGGCCCACCACCCTCTCGGTGCTTTTCCACAGAATCTCTCCCAAGTGCTCCAGGACCCACCACCATCTTGCTCACATTGGCAGTAAGACAGTAACTCGGCGCAGTGTTTGGTTAGTCTGGTTGGGCTGACTCGCCAAACTCCTCTGGTGTGGAGACTGTGTCTTGTTCTCTCTGCCTGTGACAGATCTCCGATTGTTGCCCACATTCATGACCTGCCTTCCTCAATAACAGGACCCCAGTTCTCATTCTGTGGCCTGCATATGGCTCGGGAGGGCCTGTGACAAAGTTATTCACTGAGCTATAAAGGGGAATGTTGTTTACGCTTATGGGAAAGACTCGTAAAAGAGGGGCAGGGTGGGTCCCCATTGGTCCTTCTTCCTTCCCCCTACCTTGAATGTAGCTGTGATGACTGGAGCTCTGGCAGCCATCTTGGACCCTAAGGTGACTGCTGAGGATGAAGACACACACACTCAGGACAGTGGGATCTAGAGACAGGAGTCTGGGTTACCAGAGAACTCTGGACTGCTTACCTGTCAGGCACCCTTTGTGTGAAAGGAGAATAAACCACTCCCTTGCTGAAGCCACTGTGATTTTGGATTTTTCTGTGAAATGAGAACAAACTGAATCCCCGTGATATAGCTGAACATGGACCTTGATCCACACTGGGCACTCCATAATGACTTGAGGACCACACAAGTGATCTGTGAGCTTCTCCCCACGTGGAGATGCAGCTCCTTCAGACTGAGGACGCTGAGGCTCGGTGGGTGGGGGCGGCCCAGGCGGCAATAAGGGCCCTGTCTCTGAGGCCACGCCATTGACCTCTGTCCAGCTCCATATTCCTTAGAGCTGTGTGTTCACTCTGTGCACTCTGATAATCTAAATTTATAGTAATAAAAATATATGAGACCTGTTGATGCTTTATACAAATCGGTCATTTTCTTGAAATTACTAGTATCCCTTTCTGTGGATTTAAAATAGGACTTAGTTTGAATAGATTCCACCACAGAGAGAGATGGATATGATCTTTCAACTGCAGGTATGCTGGCAAATTTCAGACCAGCCTGTTGGGCCGCAGTCTGGACTCTGTACGAACCAGGTTTTGACGCATTTCTTTTATGATGTGTATCTGGCTGCACATGATCAGATAAGCCAGAAATTACGAGTTAATCCATCTGATAAAGGTACGTATCATGTGTGCACGTTAGCCTGGTGCTGAAAATGAGGTGAGCGTGTGAGATGCGGCTCACGGCTGCCTGCAGTCTAGCCGGGGGACCCCGGCCTACAGAGGAGGCCCCTCAGATGGGCACTGGTGCCCCATGCTCTGGGGCTCAGGTGGAGTTGGGCTCTGTGTGCACTGGACCCAGGAGGTGAGGTTGGACTGGTGGAGACATGAGGGGGAGGGGCAGTCAAAGAAAATTCCAGAAAGAGAAAATGGGGCCAGGTTGGACAGAACCGAGGATGCCAGGCTGGGGCTCCCGGAAGGGGTGTCAGCCAGGGAAGGTGTTAGGAGAGGGCCTGGGGGAGAGAGCCAGGGCTGGTTCTGCATGAAAAGCATCCTCCCTGGGCTTCCGCAGCAGCTTCCCCCAGGCTCCCCCCCCGGGAGAGGGGCTGCAGGTGTTTCCAGCCCCTGGGACAGCCCCTGCCTTGCACCACCTGCCACTTGCTTATGGGCAGCCCCGTTGCATGGCTCTACAATGTTTTATGTTCAATAACTCTGTTAAGGCAGGAAGAGGAGATGGTGGAGGGGTGTTCTCGTTTTACAGATGGGAGAACTGAAGCCCGGAGAGGCCAAGGGATATGTCAGTCCCACGTGGCAACCTGTCAAAGAAGATGAGTGTCTCCGCCCACTGCAGGCAGCCTCAGCCCCAAGACCCTGGGCACCCTTTCCATAGGGCTTCCCTCTACTGACTATGCGTGAGGTGGGCCACGGGTACCCCTCCCCTCTGCTGCAACGACACACAAAGCCTCCCCTTTCTCTGCCACATTCTTTTTTTTTTTTTAAAGATTATTTATTTATTTATTTGAGACAGAGAGAATGAGAGACAGAGAGCATGAGAGGGAGGAGGGTCAGAGGGAGAAGCAGACTCCCCGCTGAGCAGGGAGCCCGATGCGGGACTCGATCCTGGGACTCCAGGATCATGACCTGAGCCGAAGGCAGTCGCTTAACCAACTGAGCCACCCAGGCGCCCCACTCTGCCACATTCTTCACCCACACTCCGGCTGCTACCCCAGGCAGTCCATGAGTCATGGGGGATGAGTCAGAAGTCCCCTGTCCTCCCTGCGGCTCATTCCTGAGGGACTCAGCCTGGTCACAGTACAGCCAAAGCTGATCAGAGGAGAAACAGAAGTGGCCGTAGCCTCGAGGTGACCTCTGAGCAGCGGTGGCCGTGACCTGAGGAGATGCCCAGATGGTGCCCCAGAAAGACGAGTGAAATGCTGTCTCTTCAGGCTGGCACCTGTGGGCCAAGAGCCTTCAAGGTGCGCCCAGCCTGGGGGTGATTACCGTCGCCTACCAAAGCCCGTCCAGGGTCCCCCTTCCCAGGGGTCTCCTGTGACACTAGCATCCCTTCTCCTGGATGGCTCCACAGCAGGGCTCCCATGCTGGTGGTAGGTCACCTGGAGTCACCCCATCCTTATGACCAGGTCTGGCACTTCTGCGCCTGGACTTGCTGGAACCAGATGGGGCTTGGGTCCACGCATCCCAGCAGGTCCCAGCACCCACAAACAGATCTACCTCGGGCACTACGTTGTTGAGATGGACTAACAATGCAATACTAACTTTTAAAACCTCGTTAACGTAGATGTTATGAAAGTAGAAGCATACATAAGCATGTACAAATCGTAGGTGGTAAATGTGCAATTGGAACACATGCGTGTAACCGACATGCAGATCAAGGAACAGAGCATCACGAGAGCACCCCGGAAGCCTCCCCCCACTCCCTCCAGGGCACTTCCCCGCAAGATCAGCACGGCGTGGTGCTGAACTTTCTGTGCTGGGTCCGTACGAGAGTTCTTTTTCACCCGGCTTCTTTCCCTCGCACCCTGTGAGATGCAGCCCAGCTGATGCTGTTGCTACCGTGCATCCTCCTTGGCCACCCCGTCCCCCGCATGGACCACAGCCCCTTCTCCACCCGCCTGCACCGGCATGGCGGCTTCCGGCTCGGGGCTCTGACGGAGTGCTGCTGCGAATGTTCTCGTACGTCTGCATGCTTCTGTTGCGCGCATACGACGGCTGCTAGTCGTCGCACGCACACACGGGCGGCCTCAGTCAAGAGCTCAGCGTTCGCTGTGTGTGCCCCGCCCGCCGGGCTAGTCTCTGAGCAGAAGCCAGGTCTGCATTTTTCCGAGCTTCCTCACCTGGTGCCCTGCACTCACAACCAGCCTCCTGCCCATCATCCAGCGCTGCACAATCGCAGGTGTTTTTCCTCGCCTGGGGATGGAGGTGTAGCGTCCGTCAGTCCCCGGTGAGGCAGTGAAAGCAGTGTGCATCCCACGTCCTGGTCGGCTTCCCCGCTAGCGAGGACTCAGGCTCAGCCTATACACCGCACACGGCGAAGCATAGCAGGTGGGGTCCCCGGCGGATCCGGGAGGAACTCCCGTCTCTAAGGCTGCATGCTTCCTGGGGCTCGGCGTTTGGGATTTATTTATGACGGGGAACTGTAGCAGGACCTGGTTTGTAACCACCAACTGTCGCTATAGCAACTTCTCCCTCACAGCAGCCTCTGCACTAAAAATAGATCACCTCATCCCTAGGATAGAAAAATCAAAGAAAATCGAAGTGGGGGAGGGCCCAGTCCGCTCAGCTGTGAGTCCCCAGACAGATTTCGAGGTGTGGTGATGTAGCTGTTCGGGCCTTTTTAACCACCCACCTAAAAGCAGAAAGGCCTGGGGTGGGATGGCCAGTCCCCTGCAAGCATTCTCGGGGCCACGGGGCGGGGGGGGGGGGGGCGGGTCACGGAAGCCTCCCCCTGCTTAGACCTCCTCTGTCTTCTCCTTCATGGTCCGAGCCACAGGGTTTAATACTGAATTATTAAGTCATTCCAGGTGGGCCTTATTCCATTTCTTAATCTTAAATTTTAATTCTTCTATGGGATTGTAAACATTTTTCAAGGTCAGGGACTTAATTATCAGGGTGAAACGAGACCTGAAAATCCTGTCATATGAAAAGGAGTTGAAAGAATTGGAACTGTTGGCAGGGACAGGAGTGAGCTTAGCGAGGGGTGAGAACAGCCCTCAAGGATTTGAAGGAGTGTCCAGTGAAGCGGGATTACCTGGTTCTCATCCTGGAGGGAAACAGAACTCAACTTCGCAGGAGAGAAATACCCACCACCCCCACCATGAAGATATATGTATTTTTTAAATGCATTTTACTACGTTTTAAAAATCTGAAACCTAAAACACAATGTCAGAGCGTTGGGAAGCCAGAAGAAGTCCCCCACAATCACGAGCGTGCACGGTGCCCCAATATCGCTGTGGGCCCCCAAGGGGGACAGCGTTCTGGAGGTGGCGGCCGCAGCAAGAGGGCGCCCACCCGGGCAGGGCTGGGGTGGGGCTGCGGCCCTCCAAGGGGGAGCACCCTGCCCGCATACCGTAGGCACTGAGCAGTGTTAGTCGTTAATACAAGGGGTGTTCCAGCCAAGCGCGAGTTTTTAAACACTGGCTGAGAGATTTGTTGAGACCCTCTCAAGGTCCTGGCGCTGAGATTCAGGCAGAATAGAACATGGACGAGGGTAACAGCAAGAAGTAAGCTTGAAACGGGGAGCGGTTGGAGCCAGAGGTACTGCAAGTAGCCCTCGGGGCCCAGGCCTGGGGCAGGTGGGGGCACCCGGGCTCCTGGGATTTGGACCTTCCCAGGGAGTCCCCTCTACGCTCCGCTGGAACCCTCCATGCCCGTGAGCCACACGTGGTGGCCGTGAGTGACATGCCACTCCTTATTTTCATTTTGGCATTTCTTTACGCTGTGGTGAAAAACATGTAACCATGAAACTGACCATCTGTCTATTTTTGAGCATATGGTTCTGGGGCATTAATTACGTTCACACTAGTGTGCAGTCACCACCGCCATCTTCCCCGAACTTTCTTCTTGCCTCCATTAAACATTAACGCATCCGTTCTCTGTCCCCTGTAGACCCACTTTCCTATCTTCCGTCTCTGTGAGTTGGACTGTTGTAGTAACTCACGTAAGTGGAATCCCGCGCCATTTGTCCCTTTGTGACTGGCCTCTGTCACTGAGCACGGTGTCCTCAGGGTTCATCCATGTTGTGGCGTGTGTCAGGTTGTCCTTCTTTTTTCAGGTGATGTAGGAGTCCATTGTATGTGGACACCATGTTTTGCCTGTCAGTCAGTGAACATGGCCATCTGTCCCCACCGAGCCTGCAAGCCCTTCAAGTGTGCGCCCACAGGCGGGAGGGCCTCCTGACTCCCGCCGCTGTGTGTAATGAGAAGGTGCTGAGAGTCTGGAGACCACCTCTGAGTTATCGCTGGGGTATCGGGCCCCTGTGGGAACCTGAGGGGCAGCCACCTGCAGTGTGATCCCGGGGACACAGTGAGCAGCCCCAGGTCCCCAACATCTGATTTTCTAAAGGTGCAAGTTTCAGCTCGGGTGGCATGTGTTTGGATCCTGGCATCATCTGCTGTTGCATTATCCTTCCCAGAGGCTTCTGTGTCTCTTAGAGCCGGTACAAATCGGCATTTAGCAGCTAAGCACCAATTAGCCCATCACACAGAGCAAGGCACTGGGGATGGAAGAGGAAGAGGCATAGAAGCTCTGGGTTGGGAGATGTGCAGGAGGCTAGGAAACTGGCCTGGCCTGGGGAGGTGGCCTGGGGCCATGGGGGTCCTTAGAAAAAATGATAGAGAGAGGCCCAGAAAGCCGGGGGGAGGTTCTGCGGGGGGGCGGGGGGGCAGTGGGACATGGAGACAGGCCTGGCATTCGTCCCAGGAGAGAGAGGACCAGCCCTGCCTTCTAAGGGTTCTTGCGGGATTTCCTGACCCAGGGGACTCAGGGCAGAACAGCCCGTGGGAGTGTCCCCTCTTTCCTTGGGCGTGTTGCCTCCAGGAGCAGGGCTGAGCTGACTCCCTCAGTGGAGATGCTCGCTCCTGGGCTTGCCGAGGGGTTGCAGAAGGGCTCTAGGGGCACAGAGGGCTCTGCAGTTTGTTTGACTGAAACATGGACCCAAGGGTCTGACACTATGGGACTCCCTAGCGGAAGGGATCCAAAGGCTTCGGGACGTTGGAATGCGAGAGTAGATTATCATGTAAGACCCGCTCGCCACCCTCCACCCCCACCCCAGGAGAATCCGGAGGACACACTTTTCACTGAGACCATGACAAATACTTGATAAGGGGAGCCCCAGCTCCTTGGAAAAGCTCTATGGTCACTCTTCTCTGCGGATCCGAAATTATAGTGGGAAGTGCCCCCATTGCCCCGGAAATCCTAAATGCAATGGGGGACAGTTAGGTCCCAGCTGGCACCACTTAATCACCAGAGACAGGATGGGCTTGGTTACGGTTCAGGACAGCAGAGGTGGAGCACGATGGGAGGAGTCTGCCTCACACAGACGAGGGGGTCGCTACTTGATGGCGCTGGTCCTGGGAACGAGACGGAGGGGAAGCCTGATACATTCTTGTCTGCATAAGGGGGCGAGTCCTAGGTCAAGTGCATGAATGTCTAACTCAAATCGTAGCAACAGGGTCACGGCCCCTTAGTTCCCAGACCTGAGCCCGTTTAGACCCAGAACCCCTTGCATGAAGGGGAGTCCAGGGCCCCTGACTCGGAACTGATGCCAATCCCAGGAGACTCAGAACGTCTCCTCAGGTGCTTGGGGGAGAGAAGAGCAGCACAGAACTCCAGCTCCCCCTCAGAACAGGGTGGCAGCCTCTCTTATCCTCAGTGCTTGGCTTCCCTGGGTCTGCAGGCAGAGACCCCAGGGAGGATGGGAGGGGAGGACGTGGGGCTGGGGTGACAGGCTCGGAAGTGGGGAGCTGGTCAGAGGACTCAGAGGCCTTTGGGAAGGGAGGAATGTCCTTTAGTCACCACCAGCTCCGGTGCGCCAGCGACACCATCCGAAACAGGAGCATGCCGGCTGACGTGACAGCCGCGAGCGGGGACTGGTGCTGAGCTGTTGGCTGACAGCAGGGAGGCCAAGGCCAAGTGCCCTTGCTGCTCGAGAAGCCCAGGGAGGCAGGGCTCTGGCTCCGTGTGTCCCACCAGAACCCAGCTGCTTTCAGGACAGAGGGAATTCTCCTTTCGCCCTGCCGGTTAACAACTAGCATGTCGTTATCAAAGCAGAGTCCTCCTTTCCAATGAGAGATGAGCCCTCAAGAGGAGCCACCAGTGAGGGAGAAGGTGCAAGGGACTGAGAATAGGTTTTTTTCCTGGAGCAGGTTTTGATGCTGGAGGGAGAAGAGGAACCCGGGGGGCAATATGGCCTTGTGTCTAGAGGAGAAGGCTCTTCCTGCAGGACGTGGGACTCCGAGGGGCAGCTCCCCACCCACCTGGCCAGAACATTCTCAGAACCGTGCTGCCTCTTAGGCTCTTGCTGCCGATCCCCCCTGCCCCCTCCGTGCCCGGGTGTCAGCCTGCACGCGGCCTGGGGCTCTCCCCACCTGTCCCTGCTCCCTTCTTTCAGCCTGCCCCGGAAACCAGGATGGCTCTGGCGTGCTGGATTCCGTCCTGGCATCCGCTTCCTGCAGCCTGTCAAGGCTCCACTTCGTACCCAGTTTCTGCCAAAGGGATGCCTTCTCGTCCCCTGTACCGTCCCTCTGGGCCTGTGTGCTGCTTCGTCCCCCCCAGAAACTGGAGGCCTGCCCCCGACCCTGTACTTTGCCAGCTCCCCGGGGGCACCTCTGGGGTCACCCTGGTCAGTCTGTGTCTTGTGCTCAGAGTCCTCCCCGCTGGCTGGACTTGCTTGCTCGCATCTGCTGAAGGGTCACTCCCAGCCCAGCCCGGCTCCTCCCGAGCTCCTGAGCACTTGCCCAAGGATGGCCAGCTTCTCTGACAAACTGGGGGTTCGGACAGACTTGGCAACCAGTCTTGGCCCAGGCTGAGTGCTGTTGACTGGGGTTGGGGGCTGCCATTCCAAGGTGTGGGGCAGTGTTCTTCCTTCTTTCCCTCCTCCCGGGACACAGGCATAGACACTGCCCCAGCTGCTGGCAGCCGTCTGTGACCATGAGCAAAGGGAGCTGAAGCCCAGATGGACAGAGAGAAGACACACAGCCGCACGCTGGACTTCCTGTCCCAAGGCAAATGTTTTTGTTAAAGCCAGTTTGAATTAGACTTTCTGCTACTTGGAGCCCAAGAGCACCCTTCGCAGGAGATTCTAATGTAGCGACACCATGAGAGGGAGGAGGAGGCGGGCCTACCTTCACATATGGTGAGCAAGAGCCAGAGACTCCCCTTCAGAAATTCAGAGAAGCCAGCTTTGGACTCTGTGGAAAGGGGTCCTATTTGGCCTGGCATCAGAGTTCTGAATTAGCCCAGAAATTAGTTCTAGCTGTTTAAGTGGACCCCCCCCCCCCAAATTATCAAAGGCTATTGAGTAGCTCGCAGAATCCCCAGCATGCAAAGAACAAAGCTGCAAGCTGTGTGTCACCAAGAGGTGCCCAAAGTCACTTCCAGAGCAGGGGCAGTGGACTCCCAAGCAGCACTGGGAGGGCCAGGCCCCGGGCACACCAGGACGACCCTGCCACTGCAGTGCCCCCCAATTCGTGCAGTGTGCCCCCAACCCGCCATGTGACTGCATTCAGAAATAGGGCATTTAGGAGATAATTAAGATAAAATGAGGTCACAAGGGTGGGGACCTAATCCGATAGGATTGGTGGCCTTATAAAATGGGGAAGAGGGAGACTCTCTACCATGGGAGGACACAGCGAGAAGGCAGCTGTCTGCAAGCCAGGAAGAGAGACCTCACCAGAACTTGACCATGCTGGCACCTTGACATTGGACTTTCCAGCCTCAAGAACCGTGGGAATATTAATTTCTGCTGTTGAAGGCACCCGGTGTATACTACTCTGTTATGGCAGCCTGAGCAGATTTATCCAGCCAGCCATCTCTGGAAACCAGGGGATCCTGCTTTGCACCTGCTTCTGACAAGTTTGGCTTGGGATGTCCAAGGGTCAGTCTAGGTCTCCTGGTGGCATGCCATTGCCACAGGGGGGCTGGAAAAGTGAGTCTTGAGGGAATCCCCCCACTTCGGAGCCCCTCTCCGCCTCTCTAGAAGCCAATCGTAGGGAAGATGCAAAAGACACTGGGTGGGCAAAAACCCCTTCTGACCTAGGACGGTAAATGTGAGGGAGGTCCCCAGCACAGTTGAGACAAGCTGCCAAGAGACCTCTCCCCCATGGTGACGTTTCTTGGTGGGTCACCAGGTCTCAGGATGGGTCATCAACTTTGTAGGCTCAAAAACTCGCTCTCTTCAGCACACCAAGAACACGCCTGTTTCTCCGTTCATCAAACCATCAGGACCTAAAGCTTTCTCATCTCTGTGGTACAGATGATGGGCACACGTAGGTATGTGGACCAGGGTGCAGACACCAGCATCCTAACCTGCCGAGTGACGTGGGGAGCCAGCCCAACAGCTGCTGGGTGAATTCGAGTGTGATCTAGGATGTTCTGGCACCCGGCCACCCTTCCCTTGGACCGTGTGCGGAAAGGCATTTGGAGCTTCCTGTTTTGTGCCCTTGGATGACCATCCTTCCACCGTTCTCTGTGCTTGGAGTTTCTCCAAAGAGTGTCTGCTTGCTAAATTGGAGTAAAATATTATTTCTGCCTCCCTGCAGGTGACCCCGGTCACCTTGAGTGGAGTTATGGGTGTTCCCAAATTCTTGAGCCATGTAATCACAGTCTCTTGGGCAACTCTCATCAATGGCTAATTACGTCTCCTTTTTATGTGCTTTTCAAAACTTAACTTTATAAGGGCAACCTCTTTCCTTCTTTTGTTTCCTCAAATTCTTACGGAGCAAGTTGCTGCTACTCTCATTACTGCCAACACTCCTTTCCCTAAAAGGGTATGGAAGCTGTCCCTTCTCCTGGATCCATGTGCGCTCCCACCTGCCCCACAGGTATTTAAATCTTTGAACCAGTTGCCTGCCTCGGGCCTCCATGCTTTCTGAAATGCTCTGCGTTGTAGAAACTTTTCCTTAGAGGAGTTCAAACCAGTAGCTAGGACAATGGCATTAATCCCTACTATTCTCTAAATGAATTTCTATGGAGCCACAGGAAGCTTGATTTTGTGTAGGCCTCGGTTTCCACGGTGATGTAATGGAAACCATGTCCCCCATCTGCCTTTGTAAGTGATTGCTGCGGGCCTACTGTGTGCGGGATGGGTTGAGCTCTGTGCATGACAAACAGGGCGGTAAGGTTTACAACTGGATCCAGTCCCGGCTGGACAAGGTGGGCCTGCTGTGCCCAGCCCCCTGCCCCTTTCATGAATGCCCAGAGTCACAGTGGGGGCTAGGATGACAGGGCATTATTGCCAAAGGTCTCTATCCATTCCCTCGGTATCTGATAGTAAGTCGCTCCACAGGTATCCTCCTCTGATCTCCTTGAGTTGTCTTAAGAAAGGACAAGGGAACCTCAGGTTCAGTGTCATATCTGACCCCTGGGGGCCAATAGCAAGATGGGAACTCCTTGGTTTGTGTATTGCTTTTTTTCTCTGTTGGTCAGTGGCCCCAAACAGAAATGCATACCCTTGCCTTGGTGCCAAGAGATGGCAGAGCTCATAGATTTGGACAAATCCCCCACAAAATCTCCATCTTGGGTGCCTGGTTGGCTCAGCCAGGGAAGCATCCAACTCTTGATTTCGGCTCAGGTCATGATCTCAGGGTCGTGAGATCGAGCCCCACGTCGGGCTCCCCACTGGGTATGGAGCCTGCTTAGGATTCTCTCTCTCCTCTGCCCCCCCAGCCGCTCCCTCTCCTTCTCTCTCTCTCTCTTCCTCTCCCTCTCTTAAAAAAAAAAAAAAAATCTCCATCTTGGTGTACATTTTCCCCCGGGGTTTGGGAACCAACCACAGTGATGCAGGACAATAACATTGGGTGTGTGATGGGCATTTGCCATGTGTCAAGCACCTTTCTCATGCACCGTGTTTATTCCTCCGAACAACTGAATAATATCTATATTCGGATGGAGATGACAGCTGAGAAAGTGTAAGATGCTGCCCAAGTGAGCCGGCCCCCACCTTCCTCAGGGGTGAACCCCACACTCCCCGTGCATGAGAATCCTGTGGGGGAACATATGGGGAAAGTACGGATTCTCGGACTCTAGCCCCTAAATTGACAGGTACTCGGTCTGGGATGGGGCCCAGGGAGTTTTAACAAGACTTCCAGGTGATTCCCTGGCAGGCAGTGGAGAGACGACGCTCACACAACTGTGTCCGTGAGTTTGCAGTTCTTGAAGCTGGGTGAGGGGAAGATGGAGGTTCGTGATTCTGTTCTACCTTTGTTATGTGTTCACATTTTTCCATGCTAAAAAGTAAAACAACACTGCATTACACATATGTAAGAGACTCCGGGCACCGAGGCCCTGAAGAAACAGCCTGGCTTGCGATTAGGGGTGTGGAATTGCCAAGGCTCTGGAATTAAAGAAGAGAGTCTGTCTTGGGGGCCACAGCGGGGCGGGGGTGGGTGGGAGTCAGAGCAAAAGATAACAAAGCCCCAAATTCCCTCCACTCCCAGAAGGCAGTTTAGGGCATTCAGATTTGCACACCAGCATATCTGATTTCTAAGATGTCAGGCTCCGAATTCTCTCTTCCCCGACCCGCTGCCCTTCTGGGATTTTTGCCTTTGAGTCTTCCCTTCCCCGTGTCCAACATATTCTGTTATCCCGCCTTGATTTAATTATCCAGCCACAGAAAGGAGAAATTCGAAACTGCTTCACCTCCAGAGGCAGATCGGTGCACCAGGGTGAGGAGTGTTTGTGGAGGGAGCGGAGAGAACACCCGCTTGCACCCCTCTCCTCCGTGGCCTGGCCACTCTCCTCGAACACACAGGGCACCCCATAAATAGGATTTGCTTTGGGTGCTGGGAATCTGCTGAAAATATCCTATACCCAAATGAGTGATGGAAAATGTAAATGCAAGTGGAATGAATTTGCATGACTGGACCATTTTTCTCCTCTGAATCCTTGACCTGTGCATAAGCCTCCACGAAAGATGAAGACCGAGGTAGGAGAGGATCGTCACATCTTCCCTCGGGGAACCGTGCTGGGTAACTGACCACGTGGCTGGCACAGTGGCTCTTACCCAGCATTGACCCCCTTCGGTGGTAACAGGAAGCTCATTTCACCCAGGCTCCCCTCCTACGTATGGCAGTGTCTCCTGGGCAGGCCAGTGGGCAGCTCGCACCCTGGCCCTGGGGGCTTTGCAGGTGGGGTTGGCTTCCAGAGCCGAGAAGGGCAGTTTGTCTTGTCTCATCAGTGGGGGACAGGGACTCTCTCTCTCCCAGGGGACCAGAACAGAGGCCCTTGTAGGGCTGTCCCCGTCGCTGCCATCTGCAGCTTTATGGGTCCCAAGAGGAGGGTCAGTTCCAAGGAGTAGGGAGAAAGACCCCACTGTGGCCACCTCATCTGACCCCCAGATCCAGCCGTGCAGAGGCCCAGGCTCAGTGCGCAGGCCCCTCCTGTTTATGACAGAGTTGGCAGCGCAGTGGGGGACACCGGGGGACGTGTGAGGGTGGAGGTCACGAGCCACCTGGTCCTATTACAGCACGTGACAGGCAGGCTGTGGGAGGAAGGCCGGACCCCAGGTGGCCAGTCACGCCCTGACACTGGATCCTCCCAGCTGCTCGTCACCTGAGAGGTGGCCCCACCACCGGCTGGGGGTGACTGCCACCACGACGCAGCACCAGGGAGTCCCAAGTCCCTCAGGGAGGGGAGGCCCCTGGGATGGTGGCACTAAACCCGACCAGGGACGCTCCCCCAACCCTTGGCCTGCATCCCGCAGTCACTTGGCCACCGTGGGGCCCAGGTGAGGAAGAGTCCTGGGTCTGGACCCGGGGCCTTGAGTCCACGGACAGGCCAGTAGCTCTCTTGAAAATCTCATCCCTGCCATAATCGCCAGGCACCCTAACAAGCAGTCCTCGGCTCCTGTTTGCACATTTCTAGAGATGGCTGACTTGTTCACTTATTCATTCAACAAACGTTTATTAGACATCTGCAGCTGCTTACCCTTCCTGGGCCTCGGCGTCACCGTCTGTGTGATGGAAATGATAGTGCCTACCCCAGAGGCTCTGCGGAGGAAACGAATAGGCAAGGTGTTTAAATAGACTAACCCACTGAATATGAATGCAAATATTTTCTGAAGTGCATACACCAAAGTGCTGACTGGTTCCTCGTATTTCTAGTTTTCCTGGTTGTCCCTGCCCCTCCCCCCCCCCGCCCCCTGCCCATCATCGTAACTGCTGTGCCTGCCCCTGGGGCCACCAGCACAGAGGTGCAGAAAGCCAAGTGCCCGGCCCCGGGAGCCCATCACCAGTGGGAGGAGGCCATGGGGTTTTACAGGTTGTCGTGTGTCTGTTTGTGTATTGAGTCAGGTAGCGGTAAATGGAGTAAAGGAATCAAAGCGGGTGGAGGGAGTGTGTGATGAGTGAGGGCTGTGCCCTCCTGGACGGTTTGGGGAGTGAGGCCTCCCCCTGAGCGGGAGCCCGGGTCAGGGCCAAGGCACCTGGGGACCAGAGGGTGAAGGGGCAGAGGCCCGAGGGGGAAACGTGGCTGTCAGTCAAGGCTGGGGGTGGGGGGCCCACTGGGGGTGAAGGCGGAAGGAAATGAGGGCCGGTGGGACCCCATCCGTGACCCTCAGATTTCTTCTAGGCGTGATGGGGCCGTCACAGAACTTCGAGCAGAGGGCCACCAGGAATGGCTCCTGTTCTGAAGACTCAGGCAGCTTCTGTGTGCGGAAGATGGGCGGGGCGCCTGGGGGGCTCCGTCGGTGAAGCGGCCGACTCTTGCTTTCCTCAGGTCGTGATCTCGGGGTCCTGGGATCGAGCCCCACGTCAGGCTCCATGCTCAACACAGAGTCTGCTTGTCCCTCTTCCTTTGCTCCTCCCCTAACTCTCTCTCAAATAAATAAATAAATAAAATCTTAAAAAAAAAAAAAGGAGGAGGAGGAGGACTGCCGAGGGGTTGAGCGAGTCCTGGGAGCAAAGGAGGCCCCATGTGTGCACCTGTGCATGGACAGGAGGGGTGCGGCTGGGAGGGAGAGCCCAGGTGGGGCTTGGCGGGTAGCAGGTGTAGAACTAAGATTTAGAATCTGGTTGGAGATGCCTCTGTCGTATCTGCACTTGCACGTACGAGCTCAGCGGGGAGAGGCCCAAAGGCCTGGGATGGTTGCTCTCCCCAGGAAATTGAGGTTGGAACATCATGTAATTTCCATTCCCTGGCCTTGGCTCAGCTTTCTGGACTGCTCTTTATGGCCCCAGTGTAAACGCTTTTCCTCCTGAAAGACCCTCTGAATGTGCGGTGGTCATGGAATCCGCCAGGATTGGGCGTAGCTCGCCCACTGGGTGCCCAGCAAGCAGTGACAGCTCTCCTCTTGGGCATTCGGTTGACTCCGGGCAGCCCAAGGCCACACTGGCTGTCCGAGCGGCCACACTGAACTTGAATTATCTGCACCACTGAGGGCTTCCCGTGGATGTAGTTACGAGCCGTCACTGTCCTGTGCTTGGCCGGTTACATTTCCATATAGAATTTGCCGTGCTGCCCGGACATTTCACTGTTCTTGTGGTTGTTGGTAGCATTTGCTGGGTCACATTGCTGTAAAAAGAGGAAAATACATTCTATATGGACAAGGTTTTGTCACTAACTGGCCATCTGCCAGAGCTGCTCTGGGCTGGGGCATGCAGGCTGCTATTGAGCACCATGTGCCCCTGGCCTAGGTCGTCCACCTCGCTGACTCAGGACCTTAAACACCGTCATGGCAAATGTTCCCCGGTGCCAAAACGAGAAGGTTAAAGAACTAAAACATCTATGCTCCTTAGAAGATACTCATATTCTCCATTTTCTATTTCCTATTTTCACTGATGGTAGGAAGGCCTCCAGTGGTCATAGGACGATGGAGAAGCAACAGAACGCCTCGTTGAACAGTTTAGGCTGAGGACAAGCCCTGACATCAATAGTGCCCAGAATTCTGAGCTCATTAATTTGGCCTCTCAGAGCCCAGTTAATAAAGAAGAAATAATAATCATAATGTCCATCGTACTTTTCCTTCTCGATATTGAACAGGAGCTGACTATGTGGCGAGTTTCAGGACCAAAACAATTCGGCTTTGGAGGCAGGAAGTCCTGGATTTGGGTCCAGCCCTGTGACAGGCGGTTGCTAGCATCCTGTGCGTCGAGGGCGGCTTGCCGAGATCGATGCTCGGGAGGCTGTCCCTGCACACCTTTACCCCACCCTTTTGGGGTTTGGATGAGCGTTTTCTAGCTAAGTATCAACCCTGTTCCCTCCTGGGGCTCCCTGTGCCTTCCGACCACCTCCACCTTTAGGCAGGGCTTTGCGGTGGCCCTCGGGGGTCCCACAGGCTCAGCTGGCCCCGTTTGGAGTCCTCTGTTGAGCCGGGTCCAGCTCACTGACTGGCCCTGTTTAACTTGGCTCT
Organism: Mirounga angustirostris; assembly: GCF_029215605.1. Taxonomy (NCBI): domain Eukaryota; kingdom Metazoa; phylum Chordata; class Mammalia; order Carnivora; family Phocidae; genus Mirounga; species Mirounga angustirostris. The sequence goes on from NW_026991720.1 coordinate 5,627,941, forward strand.
CGGTCAGGCACTGGATCCTTCGTGTGTCCTGTGTTTGCCACTGGGGGGGAGCAGGAACCTCATCAGGGGCCCGGCCCCCCTTGGTCTCCTTTCACAGCGTTGAGGTGCAGGGAGCAGGTGGGGCATCGATGGCTGGCTTGTTGAGAGAACTGGATCACCTTCTCGGCACCCCCACCGCTCCCCTCCAGGAAGAGATGGTTGCTGCCTTTGAATTCCCCTTCCTCTCCCCCCGCCCCCTTGCCGAGACAGCAGCTTTGGAGACCCTGGGGCAGCTGACAGGCAGGCTAGAAGGTGGGGTGGGTTGCTCGGAATGGTGCCCCGTGGTTCACTGGTTACTGTAAGGGACCCCTGGACATGGAGCAGCCTTTGCAACGCCCCCCAGGCCCCCCACCCCCTGCCACCAGCTGCATGCTGTGCCCCCCAGGGTTTTGCCCCAGCAGGGTCTCCAGCTCATCGGTTGGTCCGGTGAGGTGACGTTGCCCTTAGTTCTCCTGCAGCAAGCTGCTGTCTAGCCCAGGCAGAGACACCCCGAGTTTGGGAAGCTTCTGAGAGCTGGGGACCGCACTTAGTGACATGACCTGATTGTTACCCAGGTGCCTAAGGTCGTCCTCTGACCAGGGGCTAAACCTCCTGGGAGGAGTAAACAACTTCTGGTCCCTCCCTGAGTCTCTCCCTCAGAAACAGGGAGAACGCAGGACTCACTTAGGCTGGAGCTCCCGGGACCACCGGGAAGGACCCGCACCGTGGGTCCTTCGGCTGCTGCAGGCTGGCCCAGGAGGAGCCGTCTTCCCTCCAGCGAGATGCCGCTGGGGTATGGATCCGAGCCCTGGCCAGCCTGGCTGACTCCACCCCGCTGTGGGGAGATGCTCCCACCCTTTCAGGACCCTTGGGGCGTGGCCTGGGGAGACTCATGAAGGCGCACACTTTGAGAATCCGACTGGCCAGAGATGGGGCGAGCCGGGGCCTGACTTCCCAGTGAGGGAGGGCTGTGACTTACGACCCCCACCTCTAGCCAGTCACTGCTGTCTATGTGTGAAGCTTGACTTGTCCTTTGGCTCTGCAGGCCTGGAGACAGGAGCCGCCAAGGGCTGCGAGCCTGCACTCTGGGACCAGACTGCAGGGGTGTCTGCAACTCTGACGGCCGCCGGCTGTGCGGCCCCGGGCAAGTCCCGCGATCTCCCTGGGTCTCTGTTTCCTCCTCTGCAGTGGACCACAAAGCCTCCCTCCAGGGGTGTTGGGAGATTAGATCAGCTACAATTTGCAAATCACCCTAAACAATGCCTGGTATGGAATAACCACTTTATAAGAGGGCTGGAGAACCCGCTTTCTCATCAATGAGTCTTTGAAAGAACTGAAATTTGCCCTTCAAGTGTTCCATTCCAATGGCATCTTTCTAGAATATTCTCCCATGCACCCCTGCCTTCCCAGGTGGCAAAATACTGCGCTAACTATAATTAGCCTTCTTTTATGACTCGGCACCATCACTGTGAATGGCTGGGCGTCCTGCAGGCAGGCTCCCTCCAGTTTCCCCTGGGCCCCTCTAGCTTTCTGCTTCTCACATACCATGGCTGAGGTTCCAGATCCAGCAGCTCAGGTGGCGTTCCGTGGCAAGAGCAAATGTGCCGCACGGGCCCCAAGGACTCCTGCTGAGTCAGGCCCCCCGTGGCATTGTAGGCCTGCTGTTCTAGCTGTGGTTACAGTAGGGACGGTGGCCCGGGGTGTGACTGCTAGAGAGACCGCAGAGTCACGGCCTCTCCCTGGCCACGCCTGCTGATGGCCCAGGTAACTTTTAGTGGTTTGTAGTTGCGCTCTGTTGGTCATGTGCCTGGGGGTGGCCAAAGAAGGAATCAGCACTGGGGAGGGCCTAACTCAGCTTGGAGAAATGGGGCCTCTGATAAGGCCTGGTGAGTTTGAAACCAGGCCCCCCGCCCCTTGCCCAATCCAAACCCCTTCGGGCTGATTTTCCCTAGGATGAGGATCTGCTGCTCTAGGTCACACTGCAGCTGTATGAACAGTTGGTATGGAACCTTTCACTCCAAGGAAGGATGCCATCTCTTTCCCACCTGCCATACAGTGCACAAAGCAGGTTGTCATTTTGTACCGTGAGAAGCAGGACTCAGGAGACTCAGGCTCCAGGCTTGAAGTCCTACCCTCAACAACACCGACCTTGGGGGCGAGGTCATAAAGTTGCTGTGTGGGTATGTCAGGTCAGAAGGCAATAGGTAAGGTGCCGTTGGCCGAGAAGGGCCACTTTGAGGCCAGCCCTGTCCCTGAGACTACCAAGGGTATGAAGCCAGCAGGAGAAAGGCAGATCCATGGCTCTGGCTTTAACTTCCGCTGGGGCCCCCAGAGCCTGGGGGACTTAGGCAGAGAAATGGAAATTCACTAGAATATTGGATGGTAAAGCCAGGAGCTTAGGGAGCTGATCTTTTGGACGAATAGAGTGATTTTCTCTCCAGGCCCTTGAGAACAATGACCACCTGCTCTCACACCGCTTCTGTCTCAGAGAAAAGTCCCTGTTTCCCTTACCGGGGCTCAGTTGGCCAGATTCGGCCACATCCGCTGTCCCTTACATAAGAAAGTGTATCAGGAGCTGGCCTGGCAGGGACACGTGGCTTCCAAGTCTGCCTTCCAGATTGGCTGAGTGTGGCCATCCCTTACACCTGCCGGCAAGTCCTTCCTGGGCAAAGAGACCCTGCCTCACCCAATGACAGCACAGCAGAAAAAGCCGCAGAACGATCTTGTGTGCGTTTGTAGCGTCTTAAGTAGCCGCGTACAGACATAGCCCCTCCTCCGTCTGTCTCCCCAAGGAGTGTCTGTCACACACAGCTCATCTGCGGCAGGAACTGTCCCTGATTGTCCCAAGGCCAGCTTCGTGTGATGATGGATGTCGGCAGCCGGATGCTGGGGTTATCCTGTTCGGGGCTTAGTGGTCTCCAACCAACCTTCCTGGCAGGATTCACCTCCAGTTTGCGTGTGTGTGTGTGTGTGTGTGTGTGTTAACAATCGGATTGAGAAAAGAGAACATAGGCACTGATCCTTTGTTTTCTTGGTGTTGCTCAAAAGGAAGTGGATTTTTCCCTTATCATCAGGAACGAAAAGGAAACCTAACATCCTCAGCCAACTCGGAGACCAGGGGTTTCCGAAGCGGCTCATAGCAGCACATTCGTCATGTGCCCCTGATGCCAGGGCCTCTGTTCGGGGCAAGTACAGTCTGACTGCATTTACACTTTATCAGAACACTGAGAAGTTCTCACTAATCTGCTATTCGTCAGTCATGTGGTCGGCATTCGGCCAGCACGTCCAGTGGCGTATCTGACGGCAGGTGGCATCTGCTACCCCATGAAGCCTTGCTTGGCTCAGGGTTCTTGGTTTCCTGTGGCCAAGGCTGCCAGGGTCGGGCTGTTGAGTGCTAGCATTCTGGGACATGCTGCATCTGCTAAATCACAGGTTTGGGGCTTGGTCAGAAGGATCCAAACCCTGGGCCCCCAGCCTTACTCCTGCTGTGCCTCCCTCAGCCGGAACGCACACAGCCTCCAAGCCTCAGCAGTCCAGGTACAGAGGGGTCAATGCCAACCCCACAGGTGGCACGTGGGTTCCATCAGATGAGGTTATGTAGGCCCAGCACATGGTAGATGTTCCGCCAATGCTCCAGCGCTAGGCTCCTCCCCTCTCCTCTCCCATGACGTTTTCGTGCTGAATGACCACATCACATAAAAGCAAGCGGCGCCCCCACAGAAAGCGTGCGTGCCCCCCGGTGAGTGTGTGTATAGAATGTTCAGGTAGCAGCGTTCATCAAGGCCCTGACGTGGAAACCACCCAAGACGCCCAACAGCCGTAGAGATGACAGATACACACTGCAATCAGTTCACACCATGGAATATTCTGTAGTAATGTGAATAAACAGCCTGCAGCAACGTGCAGCAAATATAATGAACCTCACAAACAATGTGAGCAAGAGAAGCCTGATGTGGCAGAGTCCGCACTGTCTGGTTCCATTTGTAGAACCTACAAGAACAGGCTAGAGACACAGACCTATTTGCCCATCGGTAAAGTAAGCTGGAAACACACGGGGAAAACAGCCGGGGGAGTTCTGCAAACAGATTTTCTTGCTTAGGGCTGCTGCAATCTCTTTGCAGAGCAGTATTCATTATATGGAGAAGGGCCGATTTTAATTCTTTCTTCTTTGCCTCTGGCACCCACTGATGAGTAAGGCAAAGACCATCCAGTGGCATGAAAGAAACATGAGCCGTTTTCGGCAACAGACAGTGTGAGAGCCTGGAAGGAGGGGCGGGGGCAGGCAGATATCCTTCTGCCCGGCTTTCCTGTCCTCTGGGCAAGCTGGCGTGTGCTGGGCTGGAGAGATTGGCCAAAGAGAGGAAATGGGTCCAGGGAGAGGAGAGTGGTGAGAGGCTGTGTAGGAATGGGCTTGTTCTGGGGCTCTGGTTCTCGGGCTCAGTGTGGACCCGCACCCTCACCATCTACTCTCAGCATTTAGGAAGAGGGGGCCTAAGTGTCAAGGTCTACTTTCTCAGGTCAGGGAGGAGAGCCACTCTGTGCCCCTGGTTTCCCCTTGACAATGACGGGCCCCCTCCCTGTGGAAGGACTGGGACTGAGGATATGGACAATATGGAAGACGGGATTGGGCCAACCCAACAAACGTTGACTTTTTCTGAAAACCAACTATTCATCTTTGCTTCTTTCTCCTAAAGGCATACTGTAGAATGACACTGTCCAACAGAACCTTCTGCAAAGATGGAAGTGTGTCTCCATCCGTGGTAGCCCCTGGCACGTGTGGCTTTTGGGGGGGGGCGTGAGTAGCAGGAACACGGACAGTGCGCCTGCGTTAATTAGTGCCCAAGGTTGCAGTAACAAAGCACCATAGACTGGAGGGCTTAAGACAACAGGAATTCTCTCTCGAGGTTCTGGAGGCCAGAGGTCTGAAACCAAGGTGTCAGAGGTTGGCTCCTGCTAGAGGTTCGGAGGGAGAATCCATTGCAGGCCCATCTCCCACCGCTGGTGGTGGTTGGCAATCCCGGGCACGGAGCTGCTCGCCCCACCCCTGCCTCCATCCTTACAAGTGTGTCCAGATTTCTCTCCTCTCACAAGGACACCAGTCATTTTGGACGAGGGCCACCCTCATGACCTGATTTCAACTCGATTACCTCCGTGAAGACCCTATTTCCAAAAAAGGTCACACTCACAGGTTTTGGGGGGTCGGGACTTCAACACATCCTTTTGGGGGACATAATTCAACCGCTAAAAGTGATGAGGAACTGAAGTTTCTATGTTATTTAATTTTAAATATCAGCAGCCACCTGCAGCTAGCGACGGCCTCCTGGTCAGCCCAGCGGCAGACTGTCGGGGGAGAATTGGGTAATTCGGCGTTTCAGTTTAGAGCCACCCTTAGCCGCGTGACACCTCCAAGCTGGGGCCACCTGCTTGCTCCCGTGAGGCTTCTCCAGGCAGCAGCCCCTGAGGGCTGGGAGGGAGGAAGGGGCAGACTGGCCCCTGAGACATGAGGGAGGAGGGGACTCTGATGGGCCCCCAGTGCATCTTGGGACCTCACTCGCACAACAAGGCTGCCTCCAGTCCTTTGTGGCCTTGTCTGCATGGAACACCCGGGCACCACGGAAGATCCCGCTCAGAGGTCCCAGGGAGGTGGCCTGGGTTCTGCAGAGGCGTCTGCTCTCTACTTGGGCAGGACGGGAGCTGAGGATCATCTGGGGCCGGGCACAAAGCCAGACTCTTTCTGAGTGGAGGGAATGGGTGTGGAGAGTAAGGAACTGGCCATGCAGGGAAGCCGCTGGCCTGCCTCTCCTGGAGGGGGGGCCAGGGGCTTCCTCAGCTTCACCGGAACCTGAGGGAGCCCTCAGAGCACTAGGCTCTCAGAGCGTGGGTGCCCAACCGGCTCACCACCCGGAAACTCAGGAGCTTGTCAGAAATGCAGAGTCCCGGGGTCCACCCCAACTACTGAAGCCCAGGCTCAGGGGGTGGGGCCCAGAGGACTGCGGTCCCGCCAGCCTGGCAAGAGATGATGCTCCTCGGTCAAGTCTAAACCACTGGCCCAGAGCCAAGCTGCACGAGTCACCAGAGGATCTCGTTAAAGGCAGATTTGGATTCTGTGGGTCTGGGGTGGGGCCTTGGAGTCTGCATGTCTGACAAGCTCCCGGTGATGCCAGGGGGCTGGTCATGAGACTACACTCCAAGTAGCCAGGGTCCAAAAACCTAAGCTCCGCGAGGGCTGGGCGTCTTCTCTTGCTCACTGTTCCCAGCCCCCAGAACAGAGGCAGGCCTACAATATGCTTCTTCCCTATTCATTCAACTGAAAATATTTTGGTGCCAGAGAGAGGGCTGCCAGAACTCACCTCATATCCCCTTGTGGGGGAAGAAAACATTTCACGATGACTTATGCAATGGCCTGTTTCCTACTAAATATGAAGACGGAAGCCACGCTGCTCAGAACCGCAGTGCAGGATTTCACTGGGACTAGTTCATTAATCTTGGATGCAGCAAAACATTGGCCGGCGTGGACGTCTCCTGTTCTTGCAGTTTGGGAGTACTAATTTGTGATTGTCTGGCACCATCCCACTTCCCCTCCGCCACCCTCTTCCTTCCCTACCCCTTTCTCCCGCAACTTCTGTGATTCGAATCATTCTCAAAGACCAACCTCTTCCAAGAACAGCCCACACCCTCCATGCCTACATCACTTTGCCCCGCTGTACCAGGCTCCTTATCTTAGGATACTGTGACGTATTTATGAACACTTTTTCCTTTTCCAGAGAGGATTGATGCATACTTAATCATATGTTTCCTTGCACCAGGGCTTAATGGACTCGTACATTTCTTCCTGTCCCTGGACCCGGTTCCATCACCCCAAGCACAGGATCCGTGGCTCATGCCTTCTTTGTACGCCTCCAAACACTTCACTCTGCAGTTGGTGCCCAGTAAACACCCATTGCCTCACTGATTAACTGATTACTTCAAAGCAAAAATTCTCGGAAAGGCCCCGGTGCCATTTCTTAATCAAAAATAAACATCCACAGCAGGAAGGGGGGTCCTCCTTATACCAGCCTCCTTTATCTAAAGTTGAAGAGAAGTGCTTTGCCATCTCAGCCCCAGTGACTCTGGGGTGCCGCTGGTCTCCCCAGCTCCTCTTTCTCAGCAGGGGGCCGAGACAGAAAACCTGCGGGCACCCTGTGGCCTCGGGCCAGCCAGGCGGCATCTCCCCCACGTCTCTAGGGACTCGGCCAGCAGCAGCCTCACCCCCGGGGGGAGGGTGGCCTTTGAGGGGGATCCTCAGGAATCACCAGGCAGGACCCCCCGCCCAGAAATCCTGACAGCTGCCTTGCCTTCAACGTAACTATTCGTTTGGTTCCTTCAAGAGTCACCTGCTGCAACGCAGGTGAGCTTTCCCGGCTGTCGACAGGAGACAACGTGGTGCACAGGGGGGTGGGTGGAGCTCAGAGATGGGTGGCCTCACATCTCCTCAGGGCATTTAGGGACACTGCCCAGATTTTCTGGAAGGGCTGCTGACTTGCAGGTTACTTCCTTCGCTCTCTGAAACTCTGCCAGTGACCGTTCAAGCTTGGCAACCGTGTATATGGGAGTGTGCCTGGACCTCCCACAGACGGGGTGTTCACAGGGACCCTCGCTGCATCTCAGCCTGCCTCGGTCGGGGGCGGGGGGGCAGAAGGCCATGCTCCTGGTGTCTGGAGACGCTCTCTTCTTCCCAGGTGTGCAAGGGTTCAATGCCAGTGTTATGGCATCCATTCCCCTCAGAATGTGGATTCCCTCAAAAGTGGTCTCAGAGACAAGGGCTCAGGGACAAGAAGTTTGTTTGGGTTTGTCTCAGTCCTCTGCACCCACCCTTCTCTATTGTGGTGCCCTTGAACCTGTGTGTCAGGAGGTGAAAAGGTGGAAGGCTGGGCCATGTCCATGGCTCCGATGGCCTGATCCATCAGTTCTCTCTTCCCCACACCTGCCTTGGCCCATTCTGTGCTCGGCACTCCAGTGAGGTGTGATGGCGGGCCCATCGGGCGACAGCCTGCCCGCCTGCCATACTTGCTGTTGGCTCGGAGTGAAGCCCACCTGAGGTCAAGGCCTTCCGCGGGCCTGCCTGAGCAGCCACAGCTGAACCCCCACTTTGTTCAGGCCCTGGAGTTCCCTATGTGCCCCGCCCCAACCCCCAGGCTGCCACCCTCCCCCTGGGCTGTTCTCAGGCATCCTTTGGGAATTGGCTCCGACCACCCCCAGGCTGAGCCTCCCACAGCGCCTGGACTCCCTGACCCAGACATGACTGACCCCCTGCCTGACTGTTTGTCTCCCTTCCAACAGTTCCCTGAGGGCAGGGCCCATTTCTTCCTTTCTCTCAAGGAATCTGTGGCGGGGGAGCCAGAGGGAGGGGCTCAGTCTGCAGGTGGCAGCCCCAGGCCCCGGCAGAAGCCTGGAGAAGGAGAGCTGCCCTGCTCAGCGGCTCAGCAGCTCAGCGCACAGGGCCTTCCAGAGTTCCACGGAGGAACTGGCCAGCCCGAGACCGGCCATGGGCTTGCTCCTCTGCATGGCCCCTTCAGCTTCTCTTTCACACCCTGTCCTTCCAGCTGGCTTCATTCTGACTTGAAAGGACAGGGAGGTTTGCCCCAGCCCCACCCTCACCTGGATCTCAAACCTACTTTTCAGACTGGGGGGTTTAAAACCTAAGAGCCTGCATTTTTGAAAGTGGATGATGGACGGGAGGTTGAGGGGAACCTCTGTAACGTTTCACAACTGAGGGTGATAGTTTCCCCTTGGCCATACGATATTCAGGCAAGAAAAAGAGGCCCTTGTTCCGAGTCACGGGAGGGATGACGGCCCTCGGGGCTGCGCGATGCGTGGCGGGAGGCCCAGGCCGGCAGAGCAGATGACCACAGCAGCCAAGGCCTGGCTTGGGCCCCCGAAAGCCCTCCACTTTCCCACTTGCCCCCGGTCTCCAGAACAGCCGCTTTGCCACATCCACGATAAGGTCCCATGCCACCACGGAGCCCCGTGCTCAGGCTGCCACGGACACAGTGAGAACGCCCCGGGTGGACGATGGTCCACGATGGTCTCTGTCGCGTAGTAGGCGCAGCAGCAGCTGGTCAGAGCCACACTCCGAACGGTAAAGAACAAGGGGGAGGTATTTGGGGGCTGAAATAGAAGGAAGGTCTGTGGCGCTCCCACAGCCCTGGCCCGGGCTGGGCAGGAGACCTGACGTGAGGCCAAGCCACTGGGCACCTCTAGCAGGCCGCACTGGACCCTGGTTCTGGCATCGAGCGCGCGCCCTCAGACCCTGGAAGAGCTGGGGTGGTACGTACACAGAGGGCGGCCTACCTGCTCGTCAGATGACCCAGACGGTTCTTGCCGAGCTGAGTCTGGAGGATGTGGCGTCCACGGTTTCTCCCTGGGACTAAAGCCCCCGGGTGGGCCTAGTGTGAGGGTCTGCGGACCGGGGCTGCCCTTCACAGCGGGCTAAAGGTGAAGCTGGCATCCAGCCTGACAACTTGGGCGCAGACCACTCTGAAGAGGACCGGCTTTCAGCAGCTTTGGGAGCTAAGTTGCCTCGCTACCCAAGGGAGGTATCCCATTCAGGAGTTCTTTCTTTTTTCTTTTCTTCTTTTTTTTTTTAAGACAGAGAGAGAGCGAGCGAGTGCGGAGGGGCAGAGGGAGAATCTTAAGCCCCGACGCGGGGCTCGATCTCACGACCCTGAGATCATGACCTGAGCTGAAATCAAGAGTCGGACACTTCACCGACTGAGCCACCCAGGCGCCTCTCAAGAGTTCATTTTTGATTTGTCCATTTCACTGAGAGCTAAACTGAGGCCCAGGGTGTACGTGGGCCACGCTGGTTCGCGGTAGAGCTAGAGTTTGTGGCTGAAGTGCCCGCAGGGTGAGTTGAGAGAAGGCAGGGGCTGTGTTTCCTCGCAGGTGCCTCCGCAGCCCCTGGTCCAGCACCCAGCTCCATGCTGGCCCCCATGAGCCCCCCGTGAGCCCTCGTGAACCCACAGAACGGCCTGTCCCAGGCACCTGCTAGGAGGGGCTTGTCCCCTCTGGGGACCCCTCCAAATAACCTGCCTATGGTATTTGTGTCATCCTCCCAGGAAGACGATAGGGATTTTCTCGAACGGCTTTCTTGAAGAGACCCCTGTGCCTGAGTGACCGACATGGTAGGGGGGTCACATCAGGGGAGCAAGGTCAGCTGAGACAGGGAAGATCAGGTGACTGTTGCTTTAATTTACACAACAGCGAGTCATCGGACTGGGCCCCGCTTGGCAGGCTCTCTGCCCAGGGGACACACCCCCAACCCTCCCCCCTCCAGTTATGTCACTGCCGGCAGCCTCCCCAGGTGTCATGGAAATGTCACATTGCCCTCGGCAGGGCTTTCAGAAACTTGGCTACAGGAAGGCAAGGAATGTCTGACATCTCCCCGGACTCCCTCCCACTGCAGGCCTGGGTGACCGGCGCGGGGTCCTGTGACCGCGGCCCAGCACCCCACACACGTGCAGAGCCCAGAGGGAAGGGGCAGGCAATAGCCCAGCTAGACAGACATTCTGACCAGGAGGGACCGTGGGGGCGTCCCCAGCGGGTCTTTAGGAGTGGCGTAGGCATCGCACTCCTGACTCCTCGTTCCGGGCCTTTCGTGCCCCACCCAAGGGGCCATGCAGAAACTGGACTGTGGGAGTCACAGCAAGACTGCTGCCAAAGGGGAGGGCGGTTGCACGCCAGGAGGGTTCGCCATCTCTTGAGAGAAACGAAGCAATAGCAAAGCTGGAAGCGAGTTTTAAAGGAAAGCACTGTGTGAGGGGCTCCTGGGTGGCTCAGTCGGTGAAGTTTCTGACTCTTGGTTTCGGCTCAGGTCATGATCTCAGGGTTGGGGGATCAAGCCCCGCATCGGGCTCCCTGCTCAGGGGGGAGTCTACTTGAGATTTTCTCTCTCCCTCCCCCTGCTCTCTCTCTCTCTAAAAATAAAAGAATAAATCTTTAAAAAAGAAGGAAGGAAGGGAAAGGGAAGGAAAGGAAGTACTATGTGTCTGGCCATACAATGGAACAGTATTCAGCCTTAAAAAGGAATAAATCCTGACATATGCTAGGACATGGATGAACCTTGAGGACATTATGCCAAGTGAAATAAGCCAGTCACAGAAGGACAAATCCTGTGTGATGCCTGTTCAGGAGGACCCTGGAGTGGTCAGATCCACGGACCCAGAAAGTAGAGAGGTGGGCACCAGGGGCTGGGGGAGGGGACGGGGATGCGTGTTTCATAGGGACAGTTTCAGTTTGGGAAGATGAAGAGTTCTGGACATGAGGGTGCTGATGGTTGCACAACAGTGTGAATGTACTTCATGCCCCTTAATTGTTCACTTAAAAATAGTTAAGATGGTAAATTTTATGTTCTTTGCATTTTATGATTAAAAAAATTTTTGAAGATGTTGTGATCCACAAATTAGCTTACTCAGAAAGTTTACTAAGATATTCTCAGATATTCATGACTATTCCTGTACTTGGCATATAAGTTTTTAAAAACCAAAGCAAAACCCTTATTTTACCACGATGTTTTAAAATGGGGAAAGCGGGGCGCCTGGGTGGCTCAGTCGGTTGAGCGTCTGCCTTTGGCTCAGGTCATGGTCCCAGGGTCCTGGGATCGAGCCCCACATCAGGCTCCCTGCTCCGCGGAGAGCCTGCTTCTCCCTCTCCCTCTGCTGCTTCTCTGCTTGTGCTCTCTCTCTCTGTGTCAGATAAATAAATAAAATCTTTAAAAATTTTTAAATAAAATGGGGAAAGCCCCCCACAGTGATGCAATTGTGCAGAAACCTCCTGGGCCTGCAGGGGCCTCCCTGGGGAGCCAGACAAAGACTCCCAGGGAGAGGGATGGACCTGGGAGGGGAGGCAGGCATCGAACGCACTCTGTAGTGCTGCTCTGGGCAACGCCCAGCTGTGTCTGTCCAGCGGCCTTGAATGTGAGCTTGGGTGACCTGTCTGCCAGAGCCTCACTCGGCCTGCTTCTCTCTGCGCACTCTTCAGGGACTTTCTTCCCTTCCTCCAGCCTGACCTTTGAACTCTCCTCATCTGCTCCCCTTCCCAATGGGCCTGAAGGGCACAGGCCAGCAAGCTCAGGGGCTCCCAGAGCCCAGAGCTCACTTTCCCCCTGCTTAGCCATGGTCACTCCATACTGTTTCCCAAAACAATCTTCTGGCCAGAGGGGGGGGAGTCTAGCTGCTATTTGTAACTGAGCAGCTCTTGGGTCACATGCCAGGGTCCCACCTCAACTGTAATGTTGCATTACATGATTTACATATGGGTAGGGCTGGGATGCAGACACGGGATGCATCCCAGCCCTACCCATATGTGCGTCATGGCCCTACCCAAGTCTGCATCCCAGCTCCGCCCAGGTCTGCATCCCAGCCCTACTCAGGTCTGCATCACGGCCCCATCCGGGTCGGCATCATAGCCCTACTCTACCCATCTCTCCTTCAGGGCCCAGGGAAAATGATACCTGGTCCCCCCATTAGCCCAGGCTGCATAGATAGCCGCCCTCAAAGTCATATTAGAGCTTTTTTTTTTTTACAGTCAGGTTTACTGACGTATAGTTTACACACAGTAAAATTCACCTTTTCCAGTGTACAGTTCTGTGAGCTTTGACAAACGTGTATAATTGTATAGTCACCACCACCATCGAGATATGGAACCCAAAAAATTCGCTCATGCCCCTTTATAATTTTTATAACCTATAATTTTCTCCTCCCTGTAATTTTGCTTTTTCCCCTATAATTTCTATTTAAATGGTAAAATCTAGTGTACAGTCTTCTTTTATTTAGCAAAGTGCATTTGAGATTCATCCGTGATGCTGCATATCTCAATGGTTCCTTCCCTTTTATTACTGTGGAATGTTCCATTTGGATGCACCAGCTTGTCTATTAATTCACGAGTTGAAGGGCTTTGTGGGTTGTTTCCAGCTTGGGGCAACTATGAATAAATCCAGTATAAACATTTGCATGCCAGTTTTGTATGAACGTAAGTTTTTACTTCCTTTTCTAGTGGCTTTGTGGGGCTGTACTGTAAGTATATGTTTAGCTTCGTAAGCAATTGTCCAACGGTTTTCCAAACTGGCTGCACCATTCTGAACATATGAGAGTTCCTGTTCCTCCATATCCTTGCCAGCACTTTGTATCGTCAGTTTTAGAGAGAATTAGCTAGTCTCCTAGGTGTGCGGTGGTATCTCATTGCTGTCTTAAAGTGGGTACCCCTCATGACTAATAGTTAATAAGCACCTTTCAGCGTGCTTGTCATTTGTATGTCTTCTTGGCTGAAGTATCTGTTTTAATCTTCTGTTCACTTTCTTTATTGAACCATTTTTCTTTTATTATTGAGTCTTGAGAGTTCTTTATATATTCTGGATACAAATCCTTTAACATGTATGTTTTGCCGATATTTTCTCCCTGCCACTTATCTTTCCTCATTTTCCTAACGGTATGTTTTCAAGAGCTTAAGTTTTAAATTTTAATGAAACCCAGCTCATTTGTTTGTTCTTTTATGGACTGTGCTGGTTGGGCATTCTGTTGAACTAAGGTGTGCCACATAGGCACTGTGAACAATGCTGGGATTATGTACCAGGCTGGGGCACCATGGTAAATGAAACTCACTATCAATCATGCTTAGTGAAGGAGACAGGATATGTAAAGAAGTAACTACAGCATACTATAATTCGTAATACTGGAATGTGCAAGGTGCATAAAAAGGAGGAATAAGTTAACTCGAGAAACCGGTGATCTCAGGGTGCCTGGGTGGCTCAGTCAGTTAAACATCCAACTCTTGGTTTTGGCTCAGGTCATGATCTCAGGGTCGGGAGATCGAGCCCCACGTCAGGCTCCTCAGCAATGGGTGAGGAGCCTGCTTGAGAGTCTCTCTCTCCCCCTCCCACTGGCCCTCTCCCACTCATGCACGCTCAAGAGAAAGAAGGAAAGAAAGAGAGAAAGAAAGAACAAGAGAGAGAGGAAGAAAGAGAAAGAAAGAAGGAAGGAAGGAAGAAAGAAAAAGAAAGAAAGGAAGGAAGGAAGGAAGAAAGGAAGGAAGAAGTCGGGGTGCCTGGGTGGCTCAGTCGTTAAGCATCTGCTTCGGCTCAGGTCATGATCCCAGAGTCCTGGGATCGAGCCCCGCATCCGGCTCCCTGCTCTGCAGGGAGCCTGCTTCTCCCTCTCCCACTCCCCCTGTTTGTGTTCCCTCTCTCGCTGTGTCTCTCTCTGTCAAATAAATAAAATATTGAAAGAAAAGAAAGAAAGGAAGGAAGGAAGGAAAGAAAGAAAGAAAGAAAAGAAAGAAAAGTCAGGGATCTCTAGAAACCAGCTTTACAAAAGATGAGTTTAGCCAACAATAGATGCTGACGCTATGGAGTGAATCAGAAGGTAAATGGGGAAAAACCTGCTCCCCTAATAACAGCGTTCTGATATCATTTCTCCTGCCCCAATTCTAGAAACCCAGGGAGGAGAGCACCAGAGAGAAAATGAGGTAGAGGCAGAGTGTGCTAACTGGGTACAACTGAATCCAGAGCTCCAGCCCCTGTCCTTCCTCCCCTCACTCACCTTCCCGGGGACTGCACCTCCTTGCTGTCATTTGTAGGGTAACAGTATCCGGGCCAGACGCCATGAACCGGGCATGCAGTCCTTTAGGTAAAAACAACATGGAGAAAGGGGAGGCTTGGTCACCAGAGAGATTGATGGAGTAGATGAGGTATTTGGAAGAGGTCAAGGGACCTTCCAAACCTGAACGTCATACAAATAGGAGGCTGGCTTCTTCTACCCATAAAACGAGCTTGGACAGTGGTGGTTAATGTCAGACACTGGAAGGTGAGGAATTCTGGGCTCCCCAGGAGGACAGCGCCTTTGCCAGTCCCCTCCGGTTGACTCGTTACTGCTCTACTAAAAGCACAAGGAAAAATTCAGGTCTGATGCTGTCATCTTTGACCCTCAATTCCCAGAACTGCTGTGGGATTGTTGGATTGCTGTGGTGTTTGTCGAGGGCCGAGGCAGATCCTGGGCATAAGGTTCTGGATTGCCTTTGAAAGGACACAGCCAGGACATGTGTTTTCAGCATGAGCTGCCTGATTCCCTTCTGTCTGCGGCTTTCCTTCCTCCCCTCTTCCTCCTTCACAGGGAATCTACCCATTAATTCCCCGGGAGCAGGCCCACAGTCCCTTTATTCGCGAGGTGAATGAGGAGAGCGGAGAGCCCAGACCAGCACCACAGAAACCAGCGCTGGTGGCAGAGGTGGCCTGGACGCCGGCCCGGCCCGAGGCCTCCCTGGCCCCTCACACACCCGTCCAGTCTCCCTGGCACCTCACACCCAGAGGTCCTGGCGTGTGGTGTCAGGTGATGTGTTGAGTCAACAGGCCACAGGAGAGCCCTGGTCGGAGTCCCGTGGCAGCCGGCTACAGCCGGCGCCCCTGGAAGGGAATGCCCCCAGCTGGCTGCCGGCCACCACCTGGCCTGCCCGGAGCCCCGGCGGGAGGGCGAGAGCCAGGCCGGAACCGCTCACCCACAGACCATCTCCCCAGCTCCCAGCCTCTACCTCCCCCTCCTCCTGCTTTGCTAAACATGGCTTCCAGAGTAGAGGTTTGGAAACCATCGTGCCTGGTAGAATAGTGTGTCTTGCCCATCTGGAAATTACCCAAGACTTATCTCAGGGAAGGGACGGTGGCTCCGAGCACCTTCTAGATCACCCACATCCCCTTGTCACTGGGATTGAGCCCAGAGCGTAGAGGCAGGGGGGATCGGGAGCGCCCCCCCAGGGTAAGGTTAAAGAACCCAGGAAACTCCAGAGTGGGGCATCAAGCAGAGCCGCAGGGTCCCCGTCACTGGCAGCCGGGGCCTGCGGTCTGTGGCAGGGAGGAGCTCTCCTCAGGCGTACTGATTAGATTCAAATAGCCCACATTATGGAAAGTGTAGGAAGAGCTCAAGGTCCGGTTTCTGATTTTATTTTTTTATTTTTTTATTTTTTTTAAAGATTTTATTTATTTATTTGAGAGAGAGAGAATGAGAGACAGCATGAGAGGGAGGAGGGTCAGAGGGAGAAGCAGACTCCCTGCCGAGCAGGGAGCCCGATGCGGGACTCGATCCCGGGACTCCAGGATCATGACCCGAGCCGAAGGCAGTCGCTTAACCAACTGAGCCACCCAGGCGCCCTGGAATTCAAATTCTTAAAACCTGGCCTTTGGGGAGTTAGACTGCCATGTGATTATTTCAGAAAGAGAATAATTTGTGTATCTGTGCTTCATTTATCAATTTCAGCAGACTATACAAGGGTCCTGGGACCCAGACACACTCGCAGAATCCCTTCCCAGTTTCTGGGGACTTTCCCCAGTAGCTAGACTAATAAGCAGATGGTAGATGACGAGGAATTCCAAGAGGGGCTGGAGACGGAGCATGGGGAACAATGGCACGTCCATGTTCCCGGCACGGGGGGGCAGGCCCGGTCAGAATGGGGGTGTTTCAGGCAGAAGCTCTCCCGGTGGAGACCTCTCGCCACGAGGCATGCTTTTGGAGCCTGGGGGTCTTGACCTTCCCTCTGGTCACATATCAGCAGAGTTCATTCCCAGCGTGCCCTCCAACCAGATCCGCCATCTTATATCCCAGTGATACCTGCATGTGCTAGACAGGCTGGCTTTGCCAGAACGGTTTGCCGGAACGACAGTGTTATAAGCAGGCATCTTGGAGAAATGGAGGTTAGAAAGACTTGTCTGAACGTGCATAGAAAGCTAGTCCTGACCGGGGAGCACATCCGAGCAGGGCAGGGCGCTGAGGGGGGCTCCTGCCCAGAAATCTTCCAGTCCCCGCTGTGGCCAACACCAGATAACCTTTCCCCTGCCCACTGGGCACCTGATGGAGTCTGAAAGCCCATGGGTCTCTTACTGAATTAGTGTCCTTCCCTTATGTTCTCTCAGGAGATGGCAGTCGCCATACTGACCCAGGAAGGAACCTTCCCTTATGTTCTCTCAGGAGACGGTAGTCACCATATTGACCCAGGAGGGAACCTAGAGTCACCTCATTTCCTCCTCCCAAATCCAGTATGTCCTGGTCATGGCTTCCCACTACCTGCTCCATCCCCCCACCCCCACCCCCACCGTGCAGGCTGCAGGAGCTCTGGGGGTGGCTGGCGGACATGGGAGGAGGAGCGTGGGGCAGGCCAGAGAGAGCCTGAGTGCAGCAGTGTGGACCACAGGGGTATCCTTTGCGTCCCACCCTCCCACCTCTGACTCCAAGCACCTGCCGGCCTCCTGTGTGAGCACATGCTCTTTTCTCTCACCTACACAGATGGTGTCCTCCCTGACCCTCCACGGTTGTGAAGCCGGTGTCTGAAACCTCTCTAACACCAGACCGGGGGTCTAAAGAGCCATGTCATTGCTGTGCGTGGCCCTGCTTCTGACCCAGCTGTTGCCCCTGGACCTGACACTTCACTTTCAGGGCCTGCACTTTCTCCACTGTAAAATGAGGCCATGGGATGTTTATCTGCTGAGGTCACTGGCCGCTGAGTCCCCCTATGATTCTTTAGGTGGGGACTCTTCTCATTCAGCTGAATTAATCTACAGAGTATCAATTAACACCTGTTGCTTCTGTGATTCCACAAAGATCGTCATCAGAAGGGACCAGCATCACTGTTCTCCCCTCATTGGCAAATCCTTAGCAAGTTGCTTGTCAGAATCTGTTTTGAAATGGATTGTTTTAGAATCTCTGCCTCTTACAAAGGACCTGAGGGCTTAGGATTGTTCTAGAGTCTCTCCCTTTTACAAAGCGATGGAGGGCTTTTTTTTTTTTTTTTTTTTTTCTCTCCTTTCCTCAAGGATTGCCTCTTAGCTTCAATATCAAAAGGCACATATACTTTTGTGAAGTATCTAGGGTTGCATTTTGGATCCATGAAGCAGAACTCAGACCTCCGGATGAGCATGAAGAGGGCACAGCTCTTCTAAAGGCCGGGGCAGGCACCAGAGGCTGGGACCACCCTGTAGGGGCTGATCTAGAGTCAACCCCTGCCAAATTCCCATTTCCTTCTCCATCCCTGTCTTGGTTTTGTTTTCTTTTCCAGTTTATTATGCAAATATCAATATGCTTGAGCCTGCTACCTAACAACTAGGTCCAGAATGCTATGGGGTTTTCAGAGCCCTGTAAAACTAGTTTTTCCTGGATGCCTTCTAGGAGAATAAGAACCTTAGAAAATGTCCTAAAAGGATTTTTGTGTTTTTTTAATAGAAAGAATTTTTCACCCACTGAATTACCATAATGCTTTGATTCCAAAATGACTCTAGACAGGCTCCAACATATTTTGAATAGTTTCAACTATTAAAGATTATAAAACATATTCTCAACTTGTGGCCCAGGCACTGTGTCCAGTGTGTCCAGTGTGTTGGGCTAACTCAGTGAAGATGGAGATCAGGGACTGCCCAGACCAAGGGTTTTGAGCAAAACCTTCCCATGTGAAATGAAGGCAGAAAGGTGTCCAAAGTGCAATGAAAAACATTTGGGGACTCTTCAGGAATATTCTACACAGAACCTCAGAGCAGATCACTGGATTGGGGCAAACCCAGACCATACATGTACCAGGGACAGTCGGCCAAACCCTCCTCATGAGCAAGTAAGAATGGCTGCTTATGTTTGCACCCATTGCAACCCCAGCCCACTGAGGCCAGAGAAGTCTAGTTTTACCCCACAAGTAGAGTTCATGCCCCAGAAAGTCCAGCTGCCATAAGACGTGATTGGTTCCTTAAAACCAAGAAGAACCTGGAAACCTACCATCAGGGTTCAGATCTCAAGGCCTAGGATTCAAGAGGGTCTCAGGTTTTGACCCACATTTCCTGATAGTGAAGCTTCTTACTCCTTTAGACACAGAGCCTCCACTGCCTTTGGTATCCCCCGAGCTCCCCCAGGCTCCTCAAGGGGGAAACCCAGGGAGAAGAGATGGGAAGGGATTTCTTGTCCTTCTGAGTTCCCCTCTTGGGTAGGTCTCATCTCGGTTAGTTCCTACCTCGGGTAGGTCTCACCTTGGGTAGGTCCCACCTCAGGTAATTCAGGGCAAAAATGAAGGGGATCGTGGAGGGCAGTGCCAGGAGGAGCAGAGGATAACCAGGGCGCCTGGGTGGCTCAGTCGTTAAGCATCTGCCTTCGGCTCAGGTCATGATCCCAGGGTCCTGGGATCGAGTCCCACATCGGGCTCCCTGCTCCGCGGGAAGCCTGCTTCTCCCTCTCCCACTCCCCCTGCTTGTGTTCCCTCTCTCGCTGGGTCTCTCTCTGTCAAATAAATAAATAAAATCTTTAAAAAAAAAATAAAAATTGAAGCAGTAAATTTACTTGTGGAGAAAAGCCATCCTAAGCAAAGCGAGTGGCAGACGGGCTTTTTCTCGAACCACACCAGACCCAGCACGTGCAGCATCGGTTGTGCTGCTCCTATTACCGGGCTTTCTGACCCTTTAAGTGCCCCTCTTTGTGGCACGGTTCCTGAGCAGCAGGGACTCCTGCCTCTCCCTGCATGTGCCACCATCCCCCCCACCCCATGACCCTCGTCATCATCTCTTCAAAGTTAGGAACAAAAGCCGTAAGTCCCCTCATCTCTGTAACGAGTCGTTAGTTGTTTTTAGAACTGCATCTAAGTAAGCCTCCCATCCAGCGTAAATTGAATATTTGCTCTTCTCATGAGACAATGGTCAGCAAGGACGTTTAAGAACAGGAACAGAGGGGCGCCTGGGTGGCTCAGTTGGTTAAGCGACTGCCTTCGGCTCAGGTCATGATCCTGGAGTCCCGGGATCGAGTCCCGCCTCGGGCTCCCTGCTCGGCGGGGGTCTGCTTCTCCCTCTGACCCTCCCCCCTCTCATGTGCTCTCTCTCATTCTCTCTCTCTCAAATAAATAAATAAAATCTTTAAAAAAAAAAAAAAAAAAGAACAGGAACAGAATGAATTTTATCCTTGTTATTTCAGACCGTATGCATGTGCTGCCCAAGGGCAGGGGGGAGGGGGAGCATGTGCACCCCAAACAGCCATCTGGTCTACCTGGTTTATTTTTTTTTTTACCGACGCAAGGGCTTGATTTGCCTAAGGGCCCATGGCTGCTTAGTGGCAAAACTAGGCCTAGAACTTGAGGCTTCTGAAATCCAGGCCTCCGCTTTCCACACCACACTGCTGTCCTTCTGCAAACGTCTGCTCACTTTCTTCCAGGGGCGCCCCTGTGCCGCCTCCTCCCCCATCTCTGTAGACGTAGCTCATGCCAATACAGCCTGGCCCTGTGAAGTCACCAGCTCATGGCTCCCTGGTGTCTGGAGCCGCTTGCCTGGTGTCCTGTGTGGCTGCCAGGAGCCGTTTCTGCTCACTCACTGTGCCTATTCACTCGTCCTGGCTGCTACCCCAGGAGAATCAAAGGCATTGTTCACTCTCAGAGGCTGACAGCGATCCTAAACAAAGTCCTTAAGAAGCAGAAGAAGGAGGGAAAGCCTTCTCAGAAGAACAAAACGGGGGAACCCTGTCTGCTCTGGGTACTGTTGCTGCAGCCCAGTCTTGTCTGGGCCCTTCGGAAGGTCGCCTTAATTGGGGGGCAGATTTGTTTTGTTTTCCAGATTGCAGGCCCAGCTCTTTTCTGGTGTCTCTACTGGGCTTTCCCACCCCTTCTCCGAGCATCTCCTGCTCTAGTGTTCCACGCATTTAACTCCCCGTGCTCCCTGCATATGGTATGGTGTGTTTGGGTTTGGGTGTGGTTTTTGCCTCACTTTCCCCAGCCGGACTGAAAGGTGGGATTCATCGGATTCATGGAACACACCCCCTCCTCCACGCCTGCACACGCTTGGCCCCTGGCAGCTGGATGAGCAGACCCTGGTCTTCCTGAAAGCTTGTGGCTTGGCAGTTGGCCCCGTGATTAGGAAATAAATTGGTCTATTTCAAAGTAATGGGGGATTGCACTGCCCCATTCTCCTCTTCATTTAAGAATTGTGACATCAATAATCAAAAGAAGAAAAAAACTTAGGGATGTCATTCTTACCCTCCCGCTTTCTTTCATAAGACATCCCCCCTTTTCCTGGTAAAACATCATAAATGCGAGTAAAAGTCTCCTCCACGTTTCCACTCTTGCTGGCTGACAAGGAAGCCCACCCCATGGGAGGAAGCCCACCCCATGGGAGGAAGCCCACCCCATGGGAGGAAGCCCACCCCATGGGAGGAAGCCCACCCCATGGGAGGAAGCCCAAAAAGCTCCAAGCCCACCTCTCCTCCTGTCCCCCTTTCCCTCCTTCCTACCTCTCACTTCCCTTCTGCACCCAGTGCTTTCTAAGCTGTCCTGCCCGCTGGCCTGTGAAATCCCACTTTCGCACACCCAAAATGTTGTTTTAAGTCTTTGTGATCTCCCTGCAATCTCCCTATTCAATGCTGGCAGAAGGGTTTAGGATTTGGAGTCAGGACGCTGGTTACAGGTGTGCCCTCTGCCATTATTTACTCACTAAAGGACCAGGGACCAGCAGCTTCTCGGGTCACTGGTTTCTCCCTCTACAAAGTGGGAAAATAAAGCTGCCCCCAGGGCATGGCTTCAGGGAGCAAATGGGGCAAGAGTGTGTAGGAGCACTTTGTAAACAGTGAGGCATTATGCAAAAAAAGATGTCGCTATTGCAAGACTCTACCCCTCTTAACGATGGTTCATGTATCAGGGAAAAGAGGGGGCATATTTTTGGCCCTAGGAAGGTTCTTTCCCTGTACCTTAAACTACACATATTGCTAATCCTCACATCATTTTACCTGTTCCCTCCCCCTCTAGAGTCCAGAGCATCATCCCGTTTTCCCCAACGAGACCACCCACTCCAGAAGGGGGCAGAGAGGAGACAGGAAGGCCGGGTGGAAAGATGGAAGCATTTTTGAACTTGGAGGGACTTCGCTGAGGGGAGCTTTCCTGGGGGCGTGGAGAATCATTCTGTTCCGCTAGAAGCCAGTTGTTACCCCCACCAGACAGGAAGCCCACTTAGCTTCTCCTCACCCCAGACAGCTCAGCAAGCTTGTGTCCAGGGCTGTGGGTGTCCTGCACCATCCTCCTTGCCTCTATAGCACCAGGTTCAGACCATTCCAGGACGCAGAGGATGGCCCACAGAGGATGAGCCATAGGAGAAGCAGAAGCCACCATTTGGGCTTTAAAGAGCCCTCTTAGGGGGCAGCTGCTTAGTCATGTTCTCTTAAATTATTTACACTTAGGAAGGAATATTCTATGCCCAAAGAGCTTGCAAGGAAGTCTGCCAGCTTTGAATGTCCCTTACATAATGACAACTGGGCTTCATCCCTGAAGAATGTTGTGAATGGGACAGCCTCTTGTAGAGAGAGAGGGAGACTGACCAGGCCCTGCCCTCGGAGTGCTTCCATCCTGGGGCGGGGGGGGGAGGAGAGGGGGAGAGGGGGAGATAGACCTCCCCAGAGCTGGGGGCAGGCAGCTGGGATCAGGGCAAGAGGCGGGAGGCGCATCTATATGGTGTCAGCCAGCCTCTTGGCTCAAAAGCTGAACAGGGGCTGAAGAAAGTAATTTTCTGAGTTGCCAGGCATCCACATGATATGAAAGTTGTAAAATAGGAAAGGGTGGACGATGACAGTTGTCCCTTCCCTCCCTTCCTGTCTCCAGCGGTGCCTCCGCATCCTCCCCGAGATACTCTGGGCACGTGCAGACGGGCCGAATATTCGTATGTACGTTCTTATCCCCCTTTCTGAGACTGTGAGTGGGGTCATTCTGTGCAGATGGCTCTGGGGGTTGCCTTTTCACTTCCCGCTCGGTCTCAGAGGTAAGAAGGAGGCAGCAGTCCGTCGCGCCCGTCAGGGAGCCATGGCTGTCTGCGTGGATGTGCCGTCGCCGTGTTAGCCCCTTCCTGCCGACGAGCATCTGCACCTGCAGTCTCTGCTTTTGTTTTTTTTTTTTTTAAAGATTTATTTACTTATTTGAGAGAGCGAGAATGAGAGAGAGAGAGAGAGGTCATGAGAGAGGGGAGGGTTAGAGGGAGAAGCAGGCTCCTTGCCGAGCAGGGTGCCCGACGCGGGACTCGATCCAGGGACCCCAGGATCATGACCTGAGCCGAAGGCAGTCGCTTAACCAACTGAGCCACCCAGGTGCCCCACAGTCTCTGCTTTTAAAAGCACCACTGTGACGAATGACCCCGCACGCTCGCCTTCAGCAACCACGCAACTGCATCTACGGAAGGAAATCCCAGAAGCAGACTGTTGGGTCAAGGAGCATGTGCCTTTGCAGTTTTGGTAGACGTTGCTGGAATGCCTCCACAGAGGCATTTTTGTCCCAGCTTCTGAAAACAGCCCTGGGGGTGTGGTTGGAGCCAGAGTCCGAGCTGGGTCTGGGGGTAGAGTCACAGGCAAGATGGGGGGGCCGGTTTGGATTGTGCCCTGTGTTTGGACAGATGCGGGCGCGTCCTCACTGAGGGCGGCCCCTCCTTAACATGGAGAGCCAGGCCCCCACAGGGGCTTCACCCAAGGGGCTCTCACAGGCTGTTAGAACGTGGTTGGTGGCACCAGCTTTGAGTTCAAATGCCCCCCATCCCTCTCTGTTTCACCCGTCTGTTGGGTCTCTAGTACTCGCCCCTGGAAGCACCCAGGGGGCGTCTGTGTCCAGTGGTTGCGGCGAGCGTTGGGAGCACAGAACATAAATTCCCTGTTAGCCTGTGACGTGAGAACTAGCCTGTTCTGGGCTGCTCTGTGAGGAACGAGGCTAGTGGGCCAGCTGAGGACTCTTGCTGGAAGAACCATGGGAGGATGAGCCACCACCCCTGGGGGCGTGAGGCCCATGGGGTGCTGGGCTCCACAGAGTAGCACATGAGCTTCCCTCTTCTGCCCCCCAGCAGAGCCCTCTGAAAGGCCCAGGCACGCCCCCTCTGAGCCTTGGCGGGCATCTCCATTCCTCACTGCTCTGTGGGCACCCCTGGGGAGCATCGAAGCCGTGACACTAGAGAAGGGCCCAGACGTGGGCCAGGCAGCTCCTCTATCACCCTGCCTGCCGGGCCACCCCTCCCCCAACAGCTGGAAACCACCAGATCTCCTGCTTTTAATCCTCCCTCTCCTTCCTCCCCCATCCCCAAGCCCTACCTCAAAACGGGCTTTGCTTCTCAAGACCTTTGGGGGAAAATTTTTGTTTCTAAAAGAGTTGGGGGCTTTCCTTTTGGAGGCCTTTGGTATCTTAAGTTTTGAGACCCACAAAACCATGGGTGATCAAGTGTTCTATCTCCTGCTTTCACCTAGACCTGCTTCCCAGAGGTCATCCCACTTGGGATGGCTTCATGGGAAAGGGGGTTCCCTAGAAAATGACCCTCCTCCTTTGATTGGTTCCTTCCGAAATTCCCACCAGGGAAATATGTACCCTGAACACTCCCTGGGCAAGGGGACGGAGAGAAGACACCCACAAAGCTTCAGCCTCACACCCTTCCGTGCTCCCTTCTCTCGCCTTGCCTGTTGGGTGGCGAGGATCTTCCAGGCACCCTCCCCCCACCAGGGCAGCACTGGCTGCTGTGGGGACCTAAAAGGCCAACCCAGAACCCCTGCCCCAAAGACAGATGGGGGATTTTGTTGGGGACGGGAAACTTACATACTTTCACATTTGGTTTCGGTGTTAAATAGCGTGTTGTGACATCATGTGGGTGATATGTGCTCACGAGTCCAGGGTAGAGGGGTCACAGGGCTGGAGAGTCAGAAGAAAGGGGTTGGTTGAATTGATTCCCGAGGAATAGGAGGTTCCTCCGGGGAGCAAAGGTGGAAGCAGAGAAGGGAACACACATGTGTACAGGGACTGTGGACTGTGAGGAGAGGGCTCTGGAATTCCGGACGGAGTAGCCCTGCAAAGGAGGTCCAGGCTTACAGCTCTGCAGCCTGATGCGTCTTTGTCTGGGTCAGAAGCGGCGAGTGGCAAAGAGGTAGCCCTTGGTACTGACATCTTTGCTTTGACTCCCATGGTTTAAAAATTTTAAATATCAAATTTAAAATAAAAAGTTTACTGAGTTATCCAGAAATGTGAGACACCAGACCCGAATCCAGATTCTGCTTCTCTTGGAAAACAAATCCAGCCACTGGACTCTATGAGTTTTCTAGAGCTGCCATAACAAAGTACCTCACACTGGGTGGCATAAAACAACGGAAGTTTCTTCTCCCGGTTAAGAGGCTAGAGGTCTGAAACCAAGGTGTCAGCCGGGCCGTCCTCCCCTGACACCCTGGAAAGCGTCCTTCCTCACCGCTGGCTTCCGATGGTCACCGGCTGCACTCGGCGCTCCTTGGCCCATAGATGTATCACTTCGGTCTCTGGCTCCCAGTGACATGGCTTCTCCTCTGAGTGTGCGTCTAGGTTTCCATGTCTTCTCCTCTTATATGGACACTGGTCTCGTTGGGTTAAGAGCCAAGCTGACTCCAGTGTGACCTCATTTTAACTTGATGACATCTGCAAAGACCCTATTCCCAAATCTTCACAGGTGCCAGGGGTTAAGGCTTCAACACAGCTATTTGGGGGATGCAACGCAGAAATAAATAAATAAATAAATAAATAAATAAATAAATAAATAAATAAGTTGGGGGATGCAACGCAGAAATAAATGAATGAATGAATGAATGAATGAATGAATAAATAAATGAATAAATGAATGAATGAATGAATAAGTAAGTAAGTAAAAACTTGTCCCCAACATTCAGGATTTAATAATGCCGATTCTTGCCGTTTGAGATTTTTGGTACCAAGAAACGGAAGCGCATTCTCGGCCTTCCTCTGCCTCAGTCAGACTTCTAACAGCGCTCTGTGGTCTCCCCCGCAGCTTCGGGCCTCTCTTCCTCTCCGTCCACACCCACCCAGGTGGCCAAGCAGCACACCTTTCCTCTCGAATCCTACAAGCATGAGCCTGAGCGACTGGAAAATCGCATCTACGCCTCGTCTTCCCCTCCGGACACAGGCCAGAGGTACTGCCCGTCCTCCTTTCAGAGCGTGGCCAGGCCTCCAGCAGCATCGCCGACATACTATGCTTCCCCCAGAACCGTAAGTCTGGCCCCGTCCTGTGGGCCGGGCCTCCAGGCATCGGGAGGGGGGCACTGAAGCCGAGGCTGTGCACCCCTGACGTGTGGGGTGTATTTTATCATGAGTCCCGGGCTGAGAAAGAAACGCAGAGGGTGCAGCAGGCAAATGGCAACAAAACAGAACGTGGTAATGCCTGGAACCTGACCAGAAAGTGTGTGTTACCTCAGCCTCTTTTAAGTAGTCAGTCATAAAAAGCTTTATTTGAATTTATCTAGATTGGGAGCCTAGAGAAAGAAGTGATAGGCGAAGCAAAAAAAAAAAAAAAAAAGGTTTTTTTTTTTTATTTTTTTGGTTTTTTAAATTTTATTTTATTATGTTATGTTAGTCACCATGCAAGGTTTTTTTTAAATTGAAGTTTTATTTTGGAGTTTTAAGATTTCATTTGTGCTCAGAAGCATTCTTGAAAAGATGAGGCTCTCGGAGGGCGGTGGTGTGGCGAGCCAGGCGGCTGAGCCCCCGCAGAGGCTGAGGGTCAGTGAGTGCGGATGGAGGAAGGCGGCTGAGCAACGGGACCCATGAGCTCTGAAGCGTGGAGACGCTCTCCATCCCTGCCTGGGTCCGACGAGGAACGTGGGTCCTCAGTGTTCTGCCTGTGCCCAGCGAGGACAGAGGAACCGTGTCCCTGAAGTCCATCTATGTGGATGGGACCGTGGGGTCTGGTGGCTGTAGTCGTCCCCTGGGGTTGCTGGAACTAAGTGGCATGAACCGGGGGGCTTAAAAGAACCAGAAGCTATTGCCTTGTCGCTGCGGAGGCTGGAGGTCTGAAGTCCTGGTTTGGGCAGGACCATGCTCCCTGCAAAGTGTCTGGGGGTGGGCAGGAGCCTTCCCTGGTTCTTCCAGCTTCCGGGAGCCCCGGCTGTTCCTTGGCTTGTGGCAGCATCACCCTGATCTCTGCTTCTGTCCTCACGATGTCCTCTTCTTACAAGGACACCACTCGTGTTGGAGTAGGGCCCACCCTGCTCCAGTGTGACCTCGTCTTCACTTGACCACATCCACAGTTTGTATTTCCAAACAAGGTCACATTCACAGGCATCAGAGCCTAATACCTCACTGTGGCTTTCTGGGGACACTGTCCAACCATAGGCGTTGTTACCTTTGGAGAGAAAGGAGGTGTGTTTGTCATGCAGAGAACATGCCGTCGCTATTCTCCTTGTTCATTCAGCGATTGCTTTATGAGATGTAGGCTTCACAGAGTGTTGTTTGAGGTGCTGAGGGATCAAATGCAAGGTGTCATCTCTGCCTTCTAGGGCTTCCTGTCTTACTGGGAACAGAGTAACACTCAGATGAAAGAGTTAAGTCAAAGCGGAAAGGAGGTTGGCGGGGGGCGGGGGGGGGGGGTAGAGAGTCCGCTCTAGAGGAGGTGGGGAAGGGAAACGTGTGGTCTGATAAGGTCTGCGAAGGCCCCTGTGCAGCCCAGTAAGCTGGGCCTTGCGTAAGTGGTGGGCCTTGACTGAGGGGAGAGGTGAAGGGAAAGCCTTCCAGAGAAGAAAAGTTGCCACGACTTGAGTGGGAATGAGGGGGACGTGCAGCATGGAGAAGGAGCGGGCTGTGGGCCATGTCTGAGGGTCAGGAACGTAGCAGCAGACCAGGAGGTAGACTGGAGACAGGAAGACCCAGAAGCAGAGGAACAGTCCAGATGAGGAGCAGGACAGGGCTTGGCCCTGGAGAGCTATGGGCCTTGGAGGAAGGTCATCCACGTTCTTGGGTGGGAATGAGAGAAGATCTAGAAAGGCTCTCCTGGGCACTTCACAAAGAAACTTGGTTATAGAGACAATGGAACAAAAAAAGAATCCAAAAAGGGAACCGTGAGGCAACCCAGATTGTCAAAAGCAGGAAGCCATTACTCCTCTGGGGCTAGAGGGGCAATGAGAGGTGGTGGGGTTACCAGAGCCCATCCGTTGGGAGTAGAACCTGGTGTGTCTGCCCGGTAGGAGCTGGAGCACAGAAGAGAAGCAGCGCCTGGCCAGAGATGCCCTTTGGGGCAGAGGGATAGAAATCCTCCAGCCTTGTGCCAAACCTACCCCGAAGCCTATGGGCGAGGCGATCTGGTACAGAAGGAGCCTGTGGGGGCCGGGAGCAGAGGAGAGGACCGAAGAGGGAGGTGACCAGCAGAGAGGCTCCCAAAGATAAGGAGATATAAAAGTCTCAAGATATTGGCTTCTTCTCATTATTTATTAGTGATAGTTGAGAGAATAACCCCATTTAGGAAGAGACACCGATTTGAAGAGAAAACAGTTATTTGGGGTTTAAATCATTGGAAGTTATGCTGACAGACACAAGGCTTGTCCATGATTGCAGAAGTTTACTGCTGGCTTTTCCCAGTTTAAATAAAAGAGAATCCAGAGAGTGCTTTCGGTCCCGTGTCAGCTTTTTTCCTCTGACAATAATGACTGGGAAGTGGTGTTCTTAGCTGTTTACACCTCACACAACTCAGAAGCCCATGGCTGAGGCCAACGAGCCGGAGTCCTTCCGGGATTTCCGAGGCGGTTCTGGGGCCAGAGTGGAAGTATCCTCAGCTATATCCCACACTCAGTGATGGATATGCCATGTGCCTGGTCAGGGCCTGCGATCCCACACACACGGCTGACAGTGAGTGTGACATTTCAGCGACATTTCAGCAACCATCCCCATGTCCCGAGGGGAGGGTCAAGATGTGGTCATTCTGTACAATGGGATCTTACTCAGCCTTAAAAAGGAAGGACATCCTGATACCTGCTACAACATGGATGAGCCTTGGGGACATTATGCTGAGTGAAATAAGCTAGTCATACAAGGACAAATCCTGTGTGATTCCACGTGTCTGAGGTTTCCAGAGTAGTCAGATTCACAGACACAGAAAATAGAAGGGTGGGCGCCAGAGGCTGGACGGGGAATACTGGAGAGTCGTTGTTCAGTGGGGCAGAGTTTCAGTTTGGGAAGATGGAGAAGTTCTGTAGATGATGGGGGTCACGGTAGCACAACAGTGTGAATGTACTCAATACCACTGAATCATACTTTTAAAAGTGGTTAAAATGGCAAATTTTATATTACGTGATCCAGGCAAGACTACAATGTTTATATAGTTTGAGCTTCAGAAAATCTGGGTGGTCACCAGAGGCTCCCCACTGACGTTTTGCAATGATACATTTCAAAATCGGAAGACAATGTCCCCACTGGCCCCCTGACATTAGACAGGCTTGATCCCATTGGACAGCTTTCTTTCTTTTTATTTAAAAGATTTTATTTATTTATCTGACAGAGAGATAGAGAGAGAGCACAAGTAGGAAGAGCGGCAGGGAGAGGGAGAAGCAGGCTCTCCGCGGAGCAGGGAGCCCGATGTGGGGCTCGATCCCAGGACCCTGGGATCATGACCCGAGCTGAAGGCAGACACCCAACCGACTCAGCCACCCAGGCGCCCCCCGTTGGTCAGCTTTATCACCGGAGGCATCCCCGGGGGCCCCTGTCATGGCCTCTGCAGCCATTATTGAGCTGGGTCTGTCCCGCTTTGCGCAGGGCTGGTGGTCATTTCAAGTTTCTACGAAGTGCACTTCTTTATCACTGGACTATGTTGATTGTCTTAAGTTCCTTAAGAGCTTGGCTGATTTCATAAATTTGGCTACCAGCATAATCTTCATTGGAGAAATGTGATTGCTTAAAGACTTCTGTCAGCCTGAAAATACTCAGATATAATTTGTCTCTGCCCTTTGGAACAAAAAGACGCTTTCTGTAAACATTGACCCCAAAGATCACTTTTATAAAATATGTTCCCATGAGTCTTATTCTAAAATTGGAATGGGGATAAGGGTAATTAGTTTGTCTTTGGTAGAAAGTACTCATTTTATCATTTATTTACTCAGCAAAGACTTACTAAGCAACTTCTGTGTGTCGTAAACTGTGCTCAGAAAGGGCAAGTGGGTGACAAACGTATGAGGAAGAGACATGTTTGTCCTTTTCACTACTTGATCAAGGGCGCATTATGCATGGGAGGGCTTCGAAAAATAGCTAATAACTAGTTGAACAAAGGAGGGAGATTTGTCTCTCCGGGGGATGCAGGCAGGTAAATAATTACAACAGAGTTTGATAGAGCCTGGGTTATAATGGGAGGAAACACCCAGTCCAGTGTGAGTGCCTGGAAGAGCCAATCCCAGAGGAAGGAAGTGGACTTTTTTTCAGCAGAGAGCAATAATCAGTTTTGCAGCTTTGGATGATCTGTTCCGGATGGATATGGAAACAAGACTGGATTTGAGTAAGACGGGAGCTCAGACGGGACACAGTGTGAAATTATCTGCGCCTGGTGGTAGCTGACGGTGGAACAGAGTGGACCAATGTTAAGAAGTTAAGAACTATTTAAGAGGTTGAATTGAAAGGAATTTGGAATGCAGTGATTGATGGGTTGAGGGGGAAAGGGAAGAATCAAGGATGATTCTAGAAGTTTTGCCTTAGGAAACTAGATGAATGGTAGTTGCAGTTGCTGGGATAGGGAACAGGGGAGGAAGAGGAGCAGGCTATGGATGTGTGCGTGCATGCATGCATGTGAGCAGGTGTGTGTGTGTGTGTGTGTGTGTATTCAGGTGGTGGTATTATAATAAGGTGCCCATGGAACATTCAAGAGGAGGTATCCAAAGGACAGTTGGATATGTGCATCTGGAGCTAGAAATTAAGATTGAAAATCATCAGGACATGAAAGGTAATTTATGCCACAGTTGTAGATGAAATAATCTAGAAAAATACATGGTAGGTGAGAAGAGAGCCAGAAAAACGTGGACATTTCAGGCACAAACAAAGGAAAAGGATTCTAGATTGCCTTGAGATTAGGCAGAAAAGCAGGCAAACACAGTATCATGGAAGCAAAAGGAATGTGTTTCACTGTGTCTCACACATTCGGAGGGAATGACCAGTGACGTCAAATGCAGTTGAGTGGCCTGCAATGTAAGGACTGAGGTCGGCCCCGATGACATTGGCAGGAATACTTTGGTCACGTGCAGAAGCCATGGAATGTGGGCTGAATGGTGAAGAGTGAAGAAGTGGAGATCTCTAGTGTAGATCGCTCGAGGATCCTGACTTTGAAGGGGAGGAGATAGGGCTGTCGCTGTTAGAATGGAGGTGATGGTTTTTTCCTATAACTGGGAATAGGTTTAAATACTAATCGGGACACGGTTAGTAGGAAGGAAGCAGTAAAAGACCAAAGGGAAAAGGCGAGCCTTACGTTCTGCTCTTGTCAAGGAAACGGGTAGGATTTCTTGCGTGGTGGCAGGTGTTTGTCTTGGGCCAGTGGAAGAATCATCTTCTGTTGCACTGAAGACTTGACATGAAGGTATTCGAGGCATCAGTGCTTTTCCGGTTCCCTTTCCACAACACTCATTCCCCCACTCCTCCCCTTTTTCTTCCAGGAATTTCACTCTTGACCTACGTCTTGGGTCAGAGTCCCTAGAAGCAGAGTCTGAGATGGGGTTTGGGCTGCAAGTTTGTCAATTGACTACAGAGTGCTCAGAATAAACCTGTAGGTACAAGGGGAGGAAAGAAGGAAGGCGAGTATGTGGTTTGGGATGAGATGTAGCCTCAGCCTGATGACAGGAGAGCTCTGGAGCGTAAACTGTGCCAGAATTTGCCCTGCCTGGAGGCAAGGAGGCTGGCCTTTTTACCCTCACACCAAGCAGCCGTTAGTTTTGTGATGCCCCAGGTGGAGGGAAATGCACCTCCAGCTGGGATCATCTGAGGACAATCCTGGAAGAAGTTTGCAGGTTTGAGCCATCAGCAGCAGCCCCTGAGCCAGTGACAGGGGACGCAAGGCATCGGCTGAGGCCTGGTCTCTCGTCTTCTCTTGCCTGGTTGGTTCCTGTATCGTCCCCGTTCTTCTATTGCCACATAAAAACCTCCCCAAAACTTAAGACAGCAACCGTTTCTTTAGCTCACAATCCTGCAGGCTGTCAATTCGGGTTGGGCATTCTTCTTGTCTTGGCCGTGCTTACTCACACGTCTGTGGTCACTTACGAGGTTACTTGGCGGCTGGTCGGCCCTGAGCGGCCTCAGCTGGAATGTCTCACCTCTGTTCCGTGTGGTCTCTCCTCCCCCAGCAGAGGCTGTCCCAGACTTGTTCTTATGACAGTGGCACGATTCCAGGAGGCAAGTCTTCCTGAGGCCTCGGCTCAGAACTGGTACCCTAACTCCTACCTGAGGTAGAATCTGTTTCCTCTCCCCTTGAAGCTGGGTTGGGTTTTTTCCTTGCTTCGGCCACCAGAAAGAAGCAGAAATGACAAAGTCCCACTGCAGAGAGCCTGGATACAGGAAGACGTGAAGAGTGTGGGCCAATTTTCAGATCTCCCACACGCCTTATCACTTGATTTCAACAGCCGGGCCTGTCGTGGAACACAACATACTGGAGTCGAGAGGTTCATTTATCTCTGTATGAGGAGTCTAATTTAGACGGTTAACTCTTTTGAGAGTAATTCCCTGAAAAGGACGCTGCTGCAGTTTGTGTTCCCGGAGAAGCAGACTCTAGCCAGAAACTAGTGTGCAGGGTGTTCATTAGGAAGCGTTCTAAGGATCAATGCCTGAGGGAGAAAGGAAGGAGGGAGGCAGGTCTGAGGGAGAAGCTGCGAAGCAGGGCTGTCTCGACCAGGTCCTCGGCAGACCCCCAGGAGCCCTAAAACTGGGGCAGCTCCCCAGACTTGTCCCAAGTTGGGGCAAAGGAGCCAGGCCCTTCTACCGTTGCATCAACCACTCATTAGATGGCAGCTCTCCTGGAAGGGGGTTGACCGTGGCCAAGGCAACTCTCCTCAGCCAACTGCAGTGCTAGCTAATAGTTGAAGGCCATCACTTGGCAGATTCCCAATAGCTGGGGGGAAATCCTTCACTTCTGAAAGGGGATCTGAGTGGTACATCACAACCTCTAACCATGGGCTTATAGTCTCTACTTTTTTTTTTTTCTATTTATGATCCCAAAATTCTGATAGGTGAAAACAAGGGCTATCATATTTCTTCTTATGATGTATTTAAAACGTAACTAAACTGAAGAAAAGGGTTCAGGATGGTTGGTTGGGGATGAATGAAGAGGGTTTTATTAGGCCCAGGGCGAGAGGAACTAAGGCCCCAGCCAACACCCATCACCAACTCCCCGCCTGTGGGAGTGAGCCACCATGAACGTGAATCCTCCAGCCCCAGTCAAGTCTTCAGATGAGACTGTAGCCCCAGCCAATACCAGAGATCCAGGACCACCCATCTGAACTGCTCATGAATTCCTGACCCACAGAAACTATAAGAAATAATGTATTGTTCTGCTATGGCTACTACAACAGAATGCCACAGACTGAAGGTTTTAACAGAAATTCATTTCTCGGGGCGTGTGGGTGGCTCAGTCAGTTAAGCATCTGCCTTCAGCTCAGGTCATGATCCTGGGATCCTGGGATCGAGCCCCACGTGGGGCTCCCTGCTAAGTGGGGAGTCTGCTTCTCCCTCTCTCTCTCTGCTGCTCCTCCTGCTCATGCTCTCTCTCTCTCATAAATAATTAAGAAAAAATTTTTAAAAAAAGAAAAAATTCATTTCTCACAGTTCTGGAGGCCAGAAGTCCAGGCTCAGGGTGTTGACAGGATCCGGAGGCCTCCTCTGCTGCAGATGCCACCTTCCTGCTGTGTCCTTATGTGGTCTTTCCTCTGTGCGCATGCATCCCTGGTGTCTCTTCCTCCTCTTATGAGGACACCAGTCCTATTGGGTTAGGACCCCACCCTATGACCTCACTTAACCTTAGTTATTTCCTTAAAGGCCCCATCCCCTAATACACTCACACTGGGGGTTAAGGGCTTCAGCCTATGAATTTGGAGGTGGGGGGACACAATTCAATGCATCACAGATAATAACTATTATTCTCTTAAGCCACTGAGTTTTGGGGTGATCTGTTATATATCGAAAGATATCTAGTACCTGTTTTATCATGTATCTGGGGAGATATTAAACTCAGAAGTTTGGGGTTCGTTTTAAAAATTGATTGTCTTGCCACTGAGTCACTCTTTAAGATCCCTGGTTTTCCTAGTATGAATATTTGGAAGGAAGTCACCAACCAGTCTTTCAAGATTGTTATTTGGAATAATTAACCTTTTTTATTTTTTAAGATAGGAAAGCACTCTAAAAATCTAAAAATATTTAAAATCACTTGACCTTAAGGAATAGATAAGATTTTAGAGGCTCTATTTTGTTCTTTTATTCCCATCTACCATTTTAAATACCAGATTACAACCTAATAAGATCTTGGTGTTAAGACCATCTGCCCAGAAATGGCAAACTAACAGTTCCATAGTCCGTTACTCACAACAGATTAGATATTTTAAAAATAGTTTGGGAAAGATTCACATTGGGTCGAGGAGTAAGGAGCGCCAGCGAGAACTGATTCATATTGGGATTGGTTATCACGAGAGTTGTTGCTTACACAAGTGTTGCCAGCGTGTTGAAGAGGCAGGCAGGGAATATCTACTCTCCCGGCTGTCAAAAGAAGGTATTATCATTGGCATCCTTCCTGGGTCCCTGCACTGGTAGGATCATGACTTCATGAGCAGAGAGAAGGCAGAGCCCAAATAAGAGAGATGTACTTGGCTGAGCACTTGGCCTGTTTTTTCTGAGCACTGGCCTGGGTCTGTGGGATTCTTATTTATTCTGTTCCCCAAGGTAGCTGAGCTCCAGGAAAGGATGTTGAATCTTTTTACCTCAATTTTTCTTTAATTTGACAAATGGCCTACCTCTGTCACCTTCCCGGGACCCATGC
Source organism: Mirounga angustirostris (assembly GCF_029215605.1). Classification (NCBI taxonomy): domain Eukaryota; kingdom Metazoa; phylum Chordata; class Mammalia; order Carnivora; family Phocidae; genus Mirounga; species Mirounga angustirostris. The sequence goes on from NW_026991720.1 coordinate 5,662,730, forward strand.
GGGAAATGACTCGTTCAATGGTGGTTTCCTAAGATGCCATCATTTGCCTGACAGCAGGCTAGGTACTGAGTGCTCAGGGACAGTTGAGAGCATTTCTGCCTCAAGAGTCTCAGCAAGTGCAGGTCCCATGGAGCTGGGATCCAGGGCTAAAGCGGCTGAGGGGTGCCTCCACCTCTTCCCTCACGGACCACAACCTAACAGATGCGGGATATGCACTTGGCATCACTGTGATCACGAGGGCACAAATGTACATTTCCCAGAGTGAGTTATTTGGCTGTCTCGGTTGATAGAGCCAACCCTTCTGTTGGTCAAATGTGCCATCATGACAGCAGGCCCTTCAGGATTCATCTTGAACTTTTCCACCCAAAAGGAACAACGCTGGACAAGGGAATGGTTAAAATATTGGGGTCCCGTGGAGTTGGGATGCTCACTGGAGTTTCTCAGGATGATCTATAGATAAGGCCTCTGCCGGAGGAGGACTACGTGGCAGTTCGCTTTTTCCTTCCCTTGGGCCGGCATTGTCAAGGACGCCACCTAACTGTGCAACAGGCCTTGACTAAATGTATCTCTTGTTGAAGAAACCATCTTGATCATGGCTGTCTATAAGCTCAGGGCAGAAGCCAGCCTTCCGGGAGCCACTAGGTGAGTGTGCGGTGACAAAGGGTAGATGGAAACAGCTTTGTCATGAAGTTTGGAGTGAAGAGGAGCCATGAGTGAGGGCCAGGGCTGGCGGGGAGCCAGAGGGCATTTCTCTCAAAGATGGGCCTGGCCTGAGCATGTGAACGTGCTGATGGAGGGAGGTAAAAGTTCCCGAACCTCCCACCCTCTCTACCCACTCCTCTGTCCTCCAAAGATGTAGGCTTTACGTGAGGATCGAAGGAGAGCGTGTGTGTAGGCTTCCCGAAGCTCCGTTACTAGCAAACACTGAAGTCGAGCCTTGAACCAAGGGAACGGGACTCCAAAGCCCATGTTCGTGGTGTGACTTCCTACGGCCTCTAGAGAAGTCCGGGCTTCTCGGCCCACCCGTTGCACGCGGACACAGGGTCTTACCGCACCTACGCCTGGTTCAGGGGCTGGCCCCGGGGCCAAAGCTGGCCCATCATCTCTTTCTGTAATTCAAGTTTTCTTAATACACAGCCACGCCCATTCGTTAATGCCTCGTCTCTGGCTGCTTTCACGGGGAAGCAGAGGTGAGTACTTGTAACAGAGACCAGAGGGCCTGCAAAATGCACGATATTTATCATCTGGCCTTTTTTCGGGAAAAAAACTTGCCAGCTCCTGACTAATTTGTGCCAGAGCCTCCCTTTCCTGCATCTCATTAATTAATAGGACCTCCCACGCCAAGTGCCAGGGTGAGACTAGTCCCCAGACAGGCAAGAGGCCAGTGGCAGAGCCCTGCCCCACTGAAGGCTCAGCGCCAGTCCCACGGGAGAGCGCAAGGGAAGTTAGTCATCGGGCCTGCCCGCCACAGGCCCCGCCCGAAGCCGGGCTGCCCGTAAAGTTGACAAACTGACCGGTGGTCCTGTAGAGTTGGGACTGGGGGATCTGCATTCCCCTTACCCTCTGAGCATTATGATGTCATACAGTCCGCTTTGGGACTGGATTGAGGAGATTATGGGGGAATATAAATTTAAGGTGGAAGGGCCCTTATTCATCCCCTTACTCTCGTTGAGTGAGGAAAGGATGCAAATTTGATGTAAATGGCACAAATGGGCCTCGTGAAGTCTTCGTTGCCTACCCTGGCAGCGGTTTCGAGGAATGAATTGGTCAGCTGAGCAGTTTTTTCCCAAAGATTTTATTTATTTATTTGAGAAAGAGAGAGAGCACGAGCGAGGGGCGGAGCAGAGGCAGAGGGAGAGAGAGAATCTCTCAAGCAGACTCCACACTGAGCACAGAGCCCGACGTGGGGCTCCATCTCCCGACCCTGAGATCGTGACCTGAGCCGAAACCAAGAGCCGGACGCTTCACTGACTGAGCCGCCCAGGTGCCCCCACAGCCATGTATTTTAATAGAAGGATTGCTCCAGGGACAGGCTAGAGGCCAGAGGAAGCCTCCAGAAGACTAAGCAAGCAGACCCATTAAGAAAGGACAACGGTAGTCCAGTGAGACACAACAAAGGGCTGAATTAAGGCCACAGGAGTGAAGACATAGAGGAAGGGGTTAATTATGAAGGCATGTAGCAGATAAAATCAGCTGGCCTGGGTGAGACCCAGGGACATGGCGTGTGGGAGGAGGGCTCGAGGTGACTCTCCAGTTTGTGGCATGAAATGTTGGAGGACAGTGTCCTTAAACTGGGAGGGGAAGTAGATCTTGGGATGAAAGTTAACTCCGTTTGTGCCCCACATTCTTTGATTCCAGGGGCCTGGATATGTAAGCCTGGGGCAGAGAAGCAGAGGTTCAAAAATGATTCTCTTTGTCCCTTTTACGGGCCATGCGTTAAATCAAAGAAATCAAGACTCTGAACACCTTTACCTTTATAGCTGCTGATGCAGCAGAGAAAAGCAAGCAGAATTTCATTCTTTTTTTTTTTTTTAAGATTTTATTTATTTATTTGACAGAGAGAGAGAGACAGCAAGAGAGGGAACACAAGCAGGAGGAGTGGGAGAGGGAGAAGCAGGCTTCCCGCGGAGCAGGGAGCCCGATGCGGGGCTTGATCCCAGGACCTTGGGATCATGACCTGAGCCGAAGGCAGACGCTTAACGACTGAGCCACCCAGGCGCCCCCAGAATTTCATTCTAATGAGGGACACTTTTTACCAATACAGCTGTATGAAAATGCACTTGGGGGGCTGAACGTTAGATGGTGGAAAAATTACTGTACCTACTCATGCATTCTAGACGGGCTTGTCTTGATTTGCATTTAGATGGGAATTCCTTCAGCTCAGAACCAGGATTGTCCTCTAACCCACCGCACTCAGAAAAGCATTAACTTGGGCTGGTGAAGTGTTGTTGGTACAACAGCGACCCAGACCCTAACACCAACCAGTATTAATAGTGTTGCTTAATGACTCCATAGAAATGAGCCACTGGAATGGTGGAAAAGTTTAGAACAAGCCTCCTCCAGCAGGTGCCTGAGACTGCAGTGTGTAACCTGTTAATGAGTGACTACCCAAACTCCCCAGCAGTGCTCCACCCGCTTCAGGAGGCGGTGTGTTGTCTTCCTGCTATTTCTGAGGCTGAGCACAGAACCCGAGGGCACCATCGGGTGGAGTCCTGAGTACGAAGGACATCTGCACATCATGAGCATGGTTAGAGGCGGATCAGGAACAACTCTCTACGGAACTACACAGGGTAAATTCCAGGATGATCTCTACGCCTCGGCCGACGAGTTCCTCTTCTCGCATTGTATCAAAAGCAGATTAAAAACCCATTGCCTATCATGTGTTCATCTGCAAATTGGAAAGGCTATTCAATTACCTTGGGTTAGTCTGATTATGCCGTTCCGTTGGCCGTCTTTGCATTTAATTTTTAAAATTAGGTACATCTGGAGAAGTCTTTTATTATCTCTTTTTAAAATAGCATTCCTAGGCGCCTGGGTGGGTCAGTCCATTGAACATTTGCCTTCGGCTCAGGTCATGATCCTGGGGTCCTGGGATCAAGCCCCGCATCGGGCTCCTTGGTCAGCGGGGAGTCTGCTTCTCCCTCTGCCTGCCGTGCTCTCTCTCTCTCTCTCTCTCTGTCAAATAAATAAAATCTTAAAAAAAAAAAATAGCATCCCTCTGGGATGAGGGAGTCCTGGAGATTGGTGGCAGCACAACCATGTGCGTGTACTTAACACGACTGACCCGTGTGCTTAAAAATGGTCAAGAAAGGGCGCCTGGGTGGCTCAGTTGGTTGAGCGACTGCCTTCGGCTCAGGTCATGGTCCCGGGGTCCTGGGATCGAGCCCCGCGTCGGGCTCCCTGCTCTGCGGGGAGCCTGCTTCTCCCTCTCCCACTCCCCCTGCTTGTGTTCCCTCTCTCGCTGTGTCTCTCTCTGTCAAATAAATAAATAAAATCTTTAAAAAAAAATGGTCAAGAAGGCAAATTTTATGTTATTTTACCACAATTCGAAAATTTTTAAATAATAACATTCCCCTGATTATAAAAAGAAAAGCATAAAGGGAAGAAAAACTTTGCACACAGTTCTGCCATGCTGAGACAGTTGAACTGTGCTGGGGCATGTTTTGCTTGCCCTTCGCTGTGCACTCGTACATACAGCCGTAGCCGTGGACACGTGACAGACTTAAGCCTGAGCACTCCGCTGAAGGGGTAATCAGGCCCTTGTCTTCAGTTTACAGAGTCTGGCTGTCAGGAGGATGTCATTTTTAAAGGTCTCATTTCATAAAATTTGGTGGTCACACCGTATTAAATATTACTTTATACTATTCAAATTATGAAGCAGACCGCTGGGTCTAACCCAGTAAACGATAAATATTACATGTAGCTTGGAGAGCACGTTTAACATACCCAAAGCCCTTGGGGCGCCTGGGTGGCTCAGTCGTTAAGCATCTGCCTTCAGCTCAGGTCATGGTCCCAGGGTCCTGGGATCGAGTCCCACATCGGGCTCTCTGCTCAGCGGGGAGCCTGCTTCTCCCTCTCCCTCTGCTGCTCCCCCTGCTTGTGCTCTCTCTCTCTTTCTCTCTCTGTCAAATAATTAAATAAAATAAAATCTTAAAAAAGAAAAGAAAAAAAGAAAGTTACAAAAAAAAAAAAAAACCCACAAAAACACAAACAAACATACCCAAAGCCGTCAGAGATCGTAGTGATATTCGGATAAAAGATAGTACAATCTCGGGCGCCTGGGTGGCTCAGTTGGTTAAGCGACTGCCTTCGGCTCAGGTCATGATCCTGGAGTCCCTGGATGGAGTCCCGCATTGGGCTCCGTGCTCGGCAGGGAGTCTGCTTCTCCCTCTGACCCTAACCCCTCTCATGTGCTCTCTCTCAAATAAATAAATAAAATCTTAAAAAAAAAAAAAAAGATAGTAAATCTCATGAGACTTATTCACTAGCAGTCAGATTCTTTTAAAAAAAAAACCGAGTATACAACACTTGAGTACCGGGAGGCTGTAGGGGTTCCAGAGCTGTTTGCCTGCCGGTCGGGGACTCAGCTGCCGCTTTGAGGAGTCAGGTGAGCAGGTGAATGAAAGGAACACGTTTTCCCATTCTTAAGATCTGTCCTTGTTCGTGGACTTGATTCTGGCCTTTCACTTTTATCATGTCTGGCAATTGAGGATTGGTTTGGGGGGAGGATCCCCAAATACAAATTTACGTGCTCACTACCCGTATTTGAAGATGCTAGAATTGGGATGTAAAATCAATATAGTTTATTCTTTTCCAGAATGTAAGAATGATTGCAGAAATAATTTTCCACTAGTGGAAAAAATATACTTACTCATTCGGGATTTTCCCTAGTGTCCCCCCCCTCCCAAGGGGCTGTATATAGCACTGCATGCTGAAATAACAACAGAATTTCTCTTCAAAATAGAGACCTGGTGTTAGTGGTTCAAGAAAGAGTCTGTGCCACTCTCCCACTTCCCCTGCTTGTGTTCCCTCTCTCGCTATGTCTCTCTCTGTCAAATAAATAAAATCTTTAAAAAAAAAAAAAAAGAAAGAGTCTGCGATCCTTCCTGCTCTCGGGACACGTGTCCATAGATGGGGCTGTCTTATCGCTCTGCCTACCCACTTACTCAATCTGACAAATGGGCAATTAAAGAAAACGTCTATTTCCCACTGGGCATAAACTGTAGACTGCATTTGACTTATGCATTAGGTTCGCATGCATCTGCGGCGACTGGGCAAGGGCCCCTCATGTTAAGGTATCTGTGTGATATGACAGGAAAAGCCATAAAGTCAACATAAACACTCATCCATTACCTGTTTATAAGATGGTAAAAGCAAGTATAGAGGGCCTGTAAGCTCCGAGGACTTAGAGCATCTCCAGCATTTAGTTCGTTGACCTGACTTACATGGAGGGAGGTGTACCTACTCCCCTCAACAAAGCAAAGTCATTTTTTAATTTTTCTGAGAACTAGGAGGCAGAAACAGAAGTAGAACACGGAATACGTTGCCTAGATAAAACAAACACAAGTAATAAAAGGTCTATTCAAAACAAAAAATATAAAGAGACTGTTTTTTAAATAAGCCACCGAGACCAAATGTGAGAAGATCGAGTTGTATTTACAAATATATTTCGTTGAATAGTTAAGTGCATAGAATAAGGTCAAATTTTATTTCCATTCCAACAGCACTGCAACAGGTTAGTTTGGATTGTGGTTGATTGCTGTGTCACCAGATTTCCCCCAGCGCTTAGAGAATCAAGCAGGATCTTCATGCACCTTAGTATGGCACCAGAAATTCTGTAACCATCAGTAATACCTCATTCTCTTCTCCAATTTGAATTACATTCTGAATTGACTCATAAGACCATCAGATCCTGTGCGTTATTTCCAGTTTGGTCCTTAACACAAATGCACAGCAGTTGAAATAATATAAACCAGCTCCTTAGTCATCTACACCAGAAATAACCTTGGTGGAATGATTATAACACACTGTTCTAGATGCTTCGTGATACTCATTGTAGGTTAGTTAAAATCATCTTATAACATGTTCCTCATTTGTGGGTTTGGGATAATCCTGTTTCATAGTGTTTCTGCATGTGTTCTCAGCCCAGTATTTAATTAGATAAGGCACATTTGGTGGCAAATAATTTATGAAGTGTCGTTTTCAGGGACACTTGGGTAGCTCAGTTGGTTAAGTGTCTGCCTTCAGCTCAGGTCATGATCCTACGGTCCTGGGATCAAGCCCCGTGTCGGGCTCCCTGCTCAGCAGGTAGCCTGCTTCTCCCTCTCCCTCTGCTGCTCCCCCTGCTTATGTTCTCTCTCTTTCTTTCTCTCTCTGTCTCTGACAGATAAATAAATAAAATCTTTTTTTTTTAAGTGTCATTTTTCAGTCTTAAAATTATCTTCAGTGGACTTGGAGAACGCATAGGATGACAATAGGTGCTCTGGGATCTGTGGAACAAATTTATCCACCGTTCTTTGAATATAATATCGTTTATTATTCCTTCTTTAAAATAATAAGCATTCGGTGCATTGATTTCTTACACCCAGTGCAAGTTCTTTGACTTCCCATCCTCACAACACAATACAGTCACTCTCTCCTGCCTGGTTTGCAGATTATGAAATTAGGGATGCAGTCAAAACCCACTTGTTGATGCCTGTTAGGAGCCAGGCATACGCTATCCCGGCCAGATCTCTGCTAGCTCTGCAAAGGAGGCGTTTTCATCTCTATTGTGCAGGTTAAGAATCAAGATGTAGAAAAATTATGTAATCTGCTCGAGACTTTGCCACTCATAACTAGTAGAGACATGGTGCACATGGACACCTACCTTTGAGACCCAGTACCGAACAACAGTCCCCACACTAAGAGCAGCAATCATTCATTGGCAACCAGCCAGAGGGGAGAACCCCACATTGGCACGCACCTCGGAGAGGGATGTGCTGGACCCCCAGCCAGCATGTGGCAGAGCCGGGACTTGCAACCGGGACCGCTGCAGGCCTTACGAAGGGCATGAGCTTTGAGGTCAAATACACCTTATTCTCATCCACACAACTTGCTTTCTTCATTTTTTTCTATGCTTTGGGCACCTGTTTCGACTTTGACATCCGTCTTAGAAGTCTTACCTGAAAGAAGTAACACCTGATGAATAATACCCTTTTGAGATTTTTGTCAATACTTGGCTTCTGAATTCTGTGATGTTACTTGCATTAAAACACTCGCCCAATGCAACCAGGTCACCTCCCCTTCTTTTTTTATCTTTGTTTTCTTTTTTTTAAGTAGGCTCCACACCCAACATGGGGCTTGAACTCATGACCCTGAGATCAAGAGTCTCCTGCTCTACCCACTGAGCCAGCCAGGTGCCCCAAGTCACCTCGCCTTCCTAAGGCAGGAAACTATAATGAAAGAGAAGGCTGATGCTGGCTTGATTCACACGTGCTCCCCAAGACATGGCGTCCCCTTCCTCAGATCCTTAGTCATGCATCCCAGCTTTCAAAGATTTATGCTTGGCCGAGTATATTGCTGGACTGAGATCCTTGCCTGTGAACTAAGCTGTGGTTTTTTGCATGGTCAGGAGGCGTATCTGGTATTGTCATCTGTTTTAAACTTTTAGTTATTTCCGGTTTCTCTTGACTCATCAGACAACGCATGTATTTCTCCGTGTCCATGATACATAAGGATGTGCTTAACATTTTTTTTAGCTTATCCTCAAAAGTGAAGCCCAATATGGTGCTACTCGGGCTTTTGGATGAGACTGAGTCTTCAGTCATCAGAGTTTATCCACTGATAAAATCCCAGGATTGATTGATTGATTGATTGATTGATTTATTAAAGATTTTATTGATTTATTTGACAGAGAGAGACACAGCGAGAGAGGGAACACAAGCAGGGGGAGTGGGAGAGGGAGAAGGAGAAGCAGGCTTCCTGCCGAACAGGGAGCCTGATGCGGGGCTCGATCCCAGGACCCTGGGATCATGACCTGAGCCGAAAGCAGACGCTTAATGACTGAGCCACCCAGGCGCCCCAAAATCCCAGGATTTAAAAAGCATATCACCCTTGGCCATATTGTTGTTAATCAGATTTATAAAACTGGATTTGTCTGTCACCATAATCACAGAGAACTAGCTGGCTGGATTTTCACCAAATTTGGACAGTATGTTCGAGATGGTGTGACTTGAAGTTGAGGCTATGTGGGCGTATGATGGTAATGTCTTGAGCTCTGGCTAAATGCTGGTGCAAGTGCTTTATGTTAGTCAACTCGCATATCCCTCACGGCCCCACAAGGTAGGTCCTGTGGGACCCCTGTCGTACAGATGGGGACACCGCGGCACAGTCAGCTCCACGGGCATGTGGCCTACGCAGTTGCCCTGTGCTTATGAGGGCCCCTTCCTGCTTTAAAGCTCTATCTATTGTCATCTTGAAATTCTTCATTTTTGAGCAAGGGGCCCGTGTTTTCATTTCGCTCTGGGCCTGGCAAGTGGGGCAGCCGGTGCTGGGATCCGTACCACGTTCGAGTGAGAGAACCAGGATTAGGCCCCGGTGGTCTGCTCCAGAGCCTGCACTCCTTACCCATGCTGACCTGCCTCCCAGAGAGTAAGTTCTAGTCCAAGAGGGGCCGCCTTGCTATGATGCCTCTGGATTTCTCCTCCAGAGAGCTACTTTGCACACACTCTGTTCAAGGTGATGATTGTTTGGGTGCAGCTGTGGGGAGAGGTCACTGACAACGGCTCATGACTCCAAGGAGGCATCAGCTAGGCTCTAATGTGTCCTTTTAAAGAAGAACCCAGGGAGGGCGCCTGGGTGGCTCAGTCGTTAAGCGTCTGCCTTCGGCTCAGGTCATGATCCTGGGGTCCTGGGATCGAGCCCCGCATCGGGCTCCCTGCTCGGTGGGAAGCCTGCTTCTCCCTCCCCCACTCCCCCTGCTTGTGTTCCCTCTCTAGCTGTCTCTCTCTGTCAAATAAATAAATAAAATCTTTAAAAAAAAAAAAAAAAAGAAGAAGAACCTGGGGAGAGTGATGCCTGGCGGCATGCTTTTGGGCCTGGTGCCTCCCAAACAGTGGCACAAGGCTGCCCGGAGACCAGCACTCTAATTTCTCTTACTTTGGCCCCTTTACAAGTATAAGACTGTTGCTGTTCTTATGAATGCCCATGGAAACTACACAGAAGGAGAAGAATAAAAATATAATTACTGGTTCACCTATTTTCTGAGTAATACTGATAATTCGGGTGACTCTCCTCAGGTGAAATTTGGGAATAATTTCATTTTCACAAGTGAATTCACAATAGCAGGACCAGACCTGGAGCTTCTGGATGCTTGTCCTCCTCCTCCTCCCCTGCTTGTCTGCATCTCCTGCCTCAGGCACGCTCGCAGATGTCAGACCAAGGACGAAGTTTGGGAGAAAAATGGCAAGTCTCAGCAACCTGCCTCTTCACATTCCAGATACCTCAAGTGGATCGCTCTTCCTTCTACTCTGAATAATTGTTCTGCTTTGGAAATCTAAACTGCTGCACGCCTCCTGAGCCTCCTTGCCGCCCTGTTCTCCTGGCCGCTCCCGAGCCTGTGTTGCCTCGTTTGCAAAGAGCCCTCACTACCAACCCAACAGCAGACACCCAGACACTGTGACCAGTAGCTGGTGTCGGTTCCAGGAGGGAGAGGGGAGGGAGGTCTCGAGTTGCTAAGGATCATGAAGCTTTTTTTTTTTTTTTAAGATTTATTTATTTACTTGGGGGGTGGGAGGGACAGAGGCAGAGAATCTTTCAAGCAGATTCCCTGCTGAGCGAGGAGCCAGACACGGGGCTCGATCACATAACCCATGAGATCATGACCTGAGCCGAAACCAAGAGTCAGACACCCAACCAACTGAGCCACCCAGGCGCCCTGACCAAGTTAAGTTTTTTAAAAATAAATCTTGTAATTGTTTAAAAAAAACAAAAACAAAAAAACAACCCTTAGCACTATTTAGGGTCACTCCAGGAATACAGTGCGAATTTTCAAGTTGCGTTCTTTTCAGGAGAGTCTAAAACTGCAGAGAATACTGAGACTAAGCCTCAGATTTTAAAAGCCAAGCAATAAAAAGGTGCTGGCTAAGGCCTTCGATAAATAAGCAGGTAACCTCAAGAAGCTTTGGAGTGATATTTATAGCCACACTGTGTGGCTTTTGTGATCTTGTCAACATTCCTTTATTGGCTTTCTTTTGCTTCCATAAAGACTTCATTGCTATATTTAAAGGCTTCTTTTTTTTTCTTTTTAAAGATTTTATTTATTTATTTGACAGAGAGAGACACAGCGAGAGAGGGAACACAAGCAGGGGGAGTGGGAAAGGGAGAAGCAGGCTCCCTGCAGAGCAGGGAGCCGGATGCGAGGCTCGATCCCAGGACTCTGGGATCATGACCTGAGCCGAAGGCAGACGCTTAACAACTGAGCCACCCAGGCACCCCATTTAAAGGCTTCCTTTGATGAATGCCTCTATTTTTAATTATTGCTCTTCTTGAAAAACTCACTTTCAAATGAAATGGGAGCGTGGGGACTCTGGCTCGAAGGCACTGGTTATCTCTGAAGATGAGGCTGCCAGTTTGTTTGAAAGTTAATATACAGAAATCCCAGATACTTGCCCTCACAAGAAGAGTACTTGCTCATGGAAGATGGGTTCCAAAAAGAGATTAAGTAAAAGCCTCTAGGTGGACTAATGGGCCCTCCTGCATCCCTGCTTGGCTTCCAGAATGTTGGCAGCAGGGTTTTTCTCATGTGCACCCAGCCACGCAGAGAAGGAGGATTTCTCTTTAGAGAAAAGATCTGCAGACCCTGAAACTTTCAGCTTGCCACTTCCATTTCACTATGGAGAAGCCCACCCGTCTCCGACTCCCATCCTCACGTACAGACCTCCTAACCTAGCTTCTTAGGGTCTTCCTATTAAATATGCAGCCAAAGAAAACCAGGCATTTGAGGAAACTATTATGAAAGACAGAGACAAATGCAAACAGAAAAAAAGAAAGTCTGAAAAAGCAAAAAAGGGAGCAAAGGATACTGCAGCCATGAAGTAAGAGCAGGAGGCTCTAAAGATTGAAAAGGGGTATTCCAAGACCAAGAGTTCTGGGAAAGCAAAACTATGCAACCAAATACACATATATATCTATACACACATGCACTGGAAGATAAAATTGAGGGGCACCTGGGTGACTCAGTCAGTTAAGTGTCTGCCTTCAGCTCAGGTCATGATCCAAGGGTCCTGGGATCAAGCCCCACATCGGGCTCCCTGCTCAGTGGGGAGTCTGCCTCTCCCTCTGCCCCTCCCCCTACTTGTGCACTTTTTCTCTCTCCGTCAAATAAATACATAAAATCTTTTAAAAAATAAAAAGAAGATAAAATTGAGCATATCTCCTGGAAAGTAAACCCAAAAGGCAAAGACAGAAATTGCTTTAAAGAAGGAAGAAAGGAAGAAGGAAGGAGGAAGGAAGGAAACTAAGTAGGAAGGAAGGCGGGAGGGAGGAAGGAAGAATGGGAGGGCATGTGGGCATCAGTCTAGGAGGCTCAACCTCTTGATCCTACGAGTCCAGAGAGGAAGAACAAGGAAGACAGGAGAAGAATCAGGAGAACAAGTGAAGGGCATGAGTTCCCAGACTGATGCCCAGCACAAAACAAAAAGAAAGGGGGGAAAAAAAACAGGAAAAAAAAAAGACCTACACCAAGACACAGCATCATGAAATTTCAAACCAGCAGGGATAAAGAAATGAGTTAAAGCTTCCAGAGAGGAGGCGGAAACAGAGTTTACTTAAAAGGAGGGAGAGACTGGAAATCAGAACGGAGTCAGACTTCAGAACAGCAGAAGCTAAAAGGCCACGAACGGGGTAGGCTTTCAAAATGGAGGGCAGATGATTTCAAAGTTGGGACTTTGGCAGGATGTGAAATTGAGAGCCATTCTCAGACATGCAAGGTCTCAAATAAATCACCCCCATGTACCTTTCCTGGGGAAGTTCCTGGAGCATCTGGTCCCTCACGATAAGGGCAGAAATTAAGACCCGGGCATTAGGAAAGATGCCCAGACTGTTGGGGGAGGGAGAGGCCACCACGTGGCGGGTCTGGATGGCCTCTCAGGCCTAGAGAGCCTGGGACAGCGTCTCCAAGCAAAGAACAAAACCCGCAGATCACCTTATGTATCTGATCACGTTGAGAGAAGAGTTCTGGCTTTGGCCGAGTTTGGGGATGATTTCGTGATAGACACATTGAAAATTTAACTCCCAGAAAGCATTAAATTGGATAGAAAGGAAGGTGGATCATAACACAGGATGCAGCTTGACTGCGGTGCACAAGATTCGCAGAGTCATGACAATGTTAAGCCTTGAATGTTGACACAACACAAAGGGCAGGTAACTGAGTGTGGACGGTGGGCGCGGGAGTGGTGGGGGTGCAGCTGAGTGGTCACCTTGACCTTCTGCACAGGAAGCGGGGTCAACACCACAGTAGCTGAAAATGCCTCGCCCTGGAAAATACATACAATGAAAAGCATTTAGGCAAGAAGTTAATGTCTTTTTTTTTTTTTTTCCCAATAAGCAAACTTCATAGGAGTTTGAAAAAAATGATGCGTTATGTGAGTGGGATAAAAAGGACGGGACTCGTTGGTTCATAAAAGGTGCTGTGAATTTGGATGGTAGCTATGCTGGGTGTTACGGTGATGATTAAGAGTTTCCCTTTCAATAATCAAAGTGACTCCCTCAATAAAAATAGAAAGAAATGCCTACCTAACACAATCTAAGGCCTTTAACTCCGGAGAAGAGGATGAAACGGGTATTTCCTTTAATTTTTATGAGTGCAGGAGTTATTTCTGAGTTAGGTTGGGCTGTTGTGCAGTCAGCCTGCTGTTCTCAAATGTATTGGGTGTCAGGACCCTTTTCCATTCGTGATCAGTGAGGACCCATTGGGCTTTTTTATTTGTGTGGGTCTCATCAATTGACAGTTACCATATTAAAAATTAAAACTGAGGGTGCCTGGGTGGCTCAGGTCTGCCTTCGGCTCAGGTTATGATCCCGGGGTCCTGGGATCGAGTCCCACATCGGGTTCCCTGCTTGGCAGGGAGCTTGTTTCTCCCTCTTCCTCTGCCCCTCCCCCCTGCTTGCGCTCTCTCACTCTCTCTGTCTCAAATAAAGTCTTTGAAAAAAAATTAAAACAGAGAAATTTGAAAATATGTTTATCTAAAATATCAATAATAAACTCACGACATATAACCATAGGCATATTTTTATTCAAAACAGTTGGAAGAGAGGCATTGTTTTGCATGATGGCAAATCTTGTCAAGACCTGGGTGAAAGAACAGTGGGACTCTCCTGTCTACTTCTGCATTCATTCTGTTGCCATATATATGTTGTTTGGGATGAAGTATGTGAAGAAATTTCAGCCTCAAACAGATAAATGGCTGGAAAAGGGAGGAGTATTTTATTTTATTTTTTAAATAATTTTTATTTATTTATTTGAGAGAGAGAGAGAGCACCAGCGGGGTGAGGGACAGAGGGAGAAGCAGACTCCACCCTGAGCAGGGAGCCCGACATGGGGCTCAGTCCCAGGACTCCAGGATCATGACTCGAGCCCAAGGCAGATGCCCAACTGACTGAGCCACCTACGTGCCCCAAGCGAGGAGTATTTTAATAGCCTCTTAGAAAATTGTGGATAGTCTTCTGGACAAGTAGTAGTTTCTTATAACGTTAGTTGCAATGTGGAATCTGAAGCCATATTAATAAATCTTCACAGCCTACATAACAGGATCTATTCTATTACATTAAAATCTACCCATCTCTCCTGCACTGTGAGTGGATCTTTACCCCATGCATGATTTTGTAATATCATGCATTGGTCATTTGGAAAATACTGGGTCACTGACTAATGCAGATCTTCCAAATGTTGACCCATTTCATTACACAGTATTCAAAAAGCAAAATCAGGGGCGCCTGGGTGGCTCAGTCGTTAAGCGTCTGCCTTCGGCTCAGGTCATGATCCCAGGGTCCTGGGATCGAGCCCCACATCGGGCTCCCTGCTCAGCGGGAAGCCTGCTTCTCCCTCTCCCACTCCCCCTGCTTGTGTTCCTTCTCTCTCGCTGTGTCTCTCTCTGTCAAATAAATAAATAAAACCTTTAAAAAAAAAAAAAAAAGCAAAATCACCTTTGTTAATAACACCACCCATCTCCTTCCGAGAAGTCTCTAAGTATTGGGAAGCTGTCAAGCTCATTATGACAGACCCAGCTTTTCCAAAATTCTAACTTCTGCTTGAAAACATTGCATCGTTGGCAACAAATATGGTCAGTTGTTTGCCTTGAAGTGACAGGCTCCCTTTGTTCATTTTGGAAAAAATGTCTGCCAAATACCCAAGTCTGAGAAACTACAGTTTGTTGGTTTTTCAATGTCTCATTTAAAAGGCAGCTCAACCACACGCATGTTTTTCTTCAAGAATACCATCGTATTGCGGCTTGAAACACGAGTATTTTCTGTGTACTTCTTGTTTTTTCACACAGAATATTAAAATGACACGTACTAAAGGGTTGAGATTTAATAAAATGAATAAAATTTTTTTCAAGAGAGGGAGAGAGGTGGGGTGGGGAGGGGCACAGGGAGAAGGAGAGAGAGAATCTGAAGCAGGCTCCATGCCCAGCACAGAGCCCGACACAGGGCTCGATCTCACCACCCTGAGATCATGACCTGAGCTGAAATCAAGAGTGGGACCCTTAACTGACTGAGCCACCCAGGCGCCCCTAAAATGAATACATTTTACTGCACCCTCAAGGATGCTCTTAAGTGAAACTGGCTTATTTCCCGCGCAGTGGAAGGTTAGTGTTATTTGCCGCCAGCTCGGTGTGAGATGAGGTTCTGGAGTTTTCCAGGGCACAGACTTCGATGGGGCACGGGCAGTGGTGGGGAAACAGCAGATATTGCCTTCATGTTATCATGAGACGTTTTGTTTTGGTTTTTTGTTTTTTTTTTTTCATGAGACGTTTTGACCTAGACTCCCTGGAAAGGTTGCAGGGACCCCAGGAGTCCTCTGACCATGCTTTGAGAACCACCAGTATAACTCAGAGGTGTTTCGCTGCTGTTGCAAGGTGTTCCTGCGACCCATACATCTCTCAGAATTCCACTGACAGAGACAGGGACTGAGGAGTTGCATAGGATTTAGGACCAGAACCTTGTCCCCCATTTGGACCTAATCTTAACACACAAGCCACTCCCTGGAGGGAAAGGGTTCTTAACCACCCGCGTTTCAGCAGGAAAATAATAAGCCATTACCATTTTCCTTTAAAATTATTCATGTTTGATAAAAGGAGAAATGCTAAGTCGCCTTTATTCTTTGCCACTCCCATATTTGTGTGTGTGTGTGTGTGTGTCCACGCGTGTGCACAGGTTTTCTCCCAGATATGTAGACTCTATACCTGAATATACCTTTAAAAAGTGCCAACTGACATGTCTGAAGAGTTTGGTCCAGATTCATTTTCCCTCTATTGTGCCTTAGAAAATGAATGAGTTGAAATCATTTTTCCCTCAGGCCGAACTTAGTCCTTATAGACACCGGCTACTCTGTGTTGAAGGGAAACTTGATGATGTTTAGTGACAAACAACACTTCCTGTGACTCATGTCCCACACGTATGACTAAATCTTCCAACCCAGGGTTCTTCAGGAGTTATACACCGTCTCCCTTTATTATCCACTTTATGACTAAAAACTACAGTAAGAAAAAATCTTGACCCACGACTCACACACATGTACATATAACTAAGACAGCTTTCTTGAAACAATGATCCCCCTCAATGCAAATTGATATGTCTATGATATTTCATTTTTTTAAGATTTTATTTATTTATTTGTCAGAGAGAGAGAGAGCACAAGCACAAGCAGGGGTAGTGGTAGGCAGAGGGAGAAGCAGGCCTCCGGCTGAGCAGGGAGCCCGATGCGGGACTCGATCCCAGGACCCTGGGATCATGAGCTGAGCCGGAGGCAGACGCTTAACCAAGCCACCCAGGCGTCCCAATGATATTTCATTTTAAACCACGCCACTCCTGACCCATTAAACTACTTTCATTACCCATGAGTGGGTCACACTCTGCAGCTTTTGAACCACTGGTTTAGACTTGGTTTCTTACAGGCTGGTTTTTCATGTTCCACTTGTAGTAGATGTGCTTGTGCTGAGTGACAAGGAGCTGCTTCTTGTCAAACGTGTCTCTTCTCTTTCTGTCTCTTGACTTCTCTTCTTGCTTTCTTGAGAGGACCCTGTCTTCTCATTGAAAGTATCCCCCTTTGCCCGTGTGGATGCCAACCCTGGAGTTCTGGCTCTCGGTGCTGACTTCTCTCATTCTCCTAGAGCAGTTTTCCCAAAGTGTAGGATGAATACCCCTAGGGTATGCAAGATGATTTTAGGTGATATAAGGAAGAACATTTTAATAGCTACATATTTGTGTATCCGGAAAAAAATATATCTAGACCATCCATACCTACAATTTCCTGGAATTGTTGCCTAAAGACTAATTTTTTTAAAGTCAGTTTTGAATAATTGTGCAGGTTGTGTGGAAATATGATGAAATGGCACCTGACTGGAGTTTGGGAAGCAGAACTGATGAATCCAGGCCCTGTTATTCTCACCCAACACGGCATACACCGCCCACTCCACTCACATAATCATCGCGACCCTAGTTACCTACCAAGGGTACTTCTTAGACGGCCAATCAACATTGGAAATTTTGCTGGTTTACCCCAGCATTTCTCCTTTCTTCTTACCTCAACTAGCTCATCCTGTCAATTTCCCTGATATCCTAGTGTCTTCTATTTCCTGATCCACTGAAATATCAAGTCCAAACTCTTTTTTTTTAATCTCTGCAATACTTCTCAGAGTAGCTTGCTTGATTTTTACATTCATTGTAAAAACATCGTAAACATTCTTGCTGGTTCCAGGCTCTCCCATATCCATCCCTTTCCACTCAACACCGGCATTACGATCTTCTGATATTGTCCAAACAGTCTGAGAAGATTACATTCGCCCCTCGAGTCCTACCTCATGAAATCTAATTCTATCCCCTTGGCTCCCAGGGGTCCCCACTGATCTGTCCCTAATTTCTCTACAAGAACACTCCGCTCTCGGATAAAGGCCATTCACCTGTTGTGTCCTGCCAGTGTCTTCACCTTTAGAGCTTTTCCTCTGCTGTGGCCACCACCTGAAGTGCTCCCCCACCCCTCACTTCCTTCCAATCTGCCTCAATACGTCTCCTAAAGGAAGCCTTACCTCTCAAAGTGTTCCTTAGCATTTGCATACACTATGCTGTTGCTAGAGTTGGTTGTTTTTGTATGTGTGTGTGTGTTTTCTTTTTACTTAAACTGCTTTGTCATTTTTTTAAGATTTATTTATTTAGAGAGAGAGAGTTTGTGCACAAGATGGGGGAGCAGCAGAGAGAGAGAGAACAGGGGTAGGGGGCAGATGGGGGCAGAGGCAATGGGAGAGAGAGAATCTCAAGCAGACTCCCCGCTGAGCACGGATCCCAATGAGAGGCTCAGTCTCACGACCCTGAGATCATGACCTGAGTGGAAATCAAGAGTCGGACACTTAATGGACTGAGCCGCCCAGGCACCCCTCCTTTGTAATTTTGACAGAAATACAGTTTTCATAATTAGGCTAAAACCTCTGCCCAATTAGCGTATCACCTCCTGAGGGCAGGGCCTAGATCTAATATAATTCCCAAATATCATGTAGGATGTTTTGGCTGTAAAGTAACAGAAATGGTACAGGTCTGCTCGGTGACATCACCAAGGACCCAAGCTCTTTCTCGGCACTGGCTTCAGCTGAAGGCTGGTCCTCAGTAGCAGGCAGCGTCCTGTGCTCTCCGTGGCAAGCTGCGGTGGGGCGAGGTTGTGCATGCCTGCGTGCGGGCACCAGCTCTCTTCAGCCGTAAGCCCTTCCTTTTACTCCGGGACAGTAAGAAAGACTGTCACCATCGTGACTCATGTAAGGAAAGGGTATATACGGTGACAAAATTCGGGCCTTATTCTAGGAAAGAAGGTGGTAGAAGAATGGATGCTATGTAGACAGTCAGTAGTATCCAGCACAACATAGCACAATGTGCCACACTCTGAGGGGTACACAGTGCTAATACGGGGTATGCAGCTGAGCCTAAAGTGGGGTACATGTGCGTATATATGCATGCCCATATACACACATGTATTCTTATTTATGTAATCCATAATTATATCACATTCATACATAATTCATAATTACATATATAACATGCTGCAGAGTATGAGAAATACTATCTCTTCTGAATCAAGGACTAAATCAAATGACACATTGAGCTAAGAATCAGAATGTACGTATAACACACAAAACACATAAGAATAAATAGAATGAAAAAAAAAAAGAATAGATAGAATGATACCATGTCACGGAACTACAGCGTAAAGAACTAAAGGTAAGAGGCACTAGATGACATGACTGCTTGCGTGGAAAATCCTAAATAACCAGCAAAACAGCCACTAGAACTCACAAGTAAATTTATTAAGGTCACAGGGTACAAAGCTAATATACAAAAATCAGTGATATCTTTATGATATGCTAGCAGCAAACAATTGGGAAATGAAATCTGAAAAACAAGTTCATTTCCAAAAGCATCAAAAAAACCCCTAAGATACTAAGGAATAAATTTAGTAAAAGATATGTAGGACCTCTACACTGAAACCCACAAAAGATGACTGAGAGAGATCAAAGACACAAAGGAACAGAAGGACCCACCATGGTCCTGAATTGGAAGGCCTGACATTGTTAAGAGGTAAATTCTTGCCAAATTGACTGACAGATCAAACGCAATCCCAACCAAAATTTCAGTAGGCTTCTTGTTATTCTGAAGTGTATGTGGAAATGCAGAGGACTTAGAGGAGCCAAAGCGATTTTTTAAACGAAGAACAAAGTTGGAGAATGCTCATTATGTGATTTCAAGTCTTACCACAGAGCTACAATAATCAAGAAAGGGCGGTCATGACAAAAGTATAGATATACATCATTGAGCAGAATGGAGAGGCCGGACTTAGATGCCCGATGTATGGTAGGTTGATTTTAGATAAATGCTGAAGCTATCTTTTATTTTCATTGGGGAACATAAAGTCTTCTTAATAAACAATATGGAACAACTAGATATCAGCATGGGGCGGGGGGTAATGAACCTAAGCTCTTACCACACATCATAATAAAAAAATTAAACCAAAATAGATCAGAGGCCTAAATACAAAAGTCAAAATTTAAGAATTCTAGAAGGAAATATTGAAGAACATCTTCACAGTCTTGTGGGGGGCGGGCAAAAATTTCTTAGGATGCAAAATGCATGAATCATAAAAGGATAAATTGGATCTTATTAAAATTTTAAAATTTTGCTCTCTGAAAGACATGGTTAGGAATGTGAAAAAGCATAGCACAGAATGGGATAAAATGTTCACAATACATGTATCCGACAAAGGGTCAGACCTGAAGGCTCCACTGGGGAAGGATCCATTTCCAAGCTCATGTGGTTGATGGCAAGATTCAGTTCCTTGCAGACTGTTGGAGAGAAGACCCCAGTTACTTGCCACATGGGCCTTTCCAACATGGTAGTTTGCTTCATCAAAGCCAGCGAGGGACAGAGTCTGAGAGTAAGACAGAAATCACAGTTTCATGTAGCCTAAACATGGAAGCAATATCCCATCACCTTTGCTTGTTCTGTTGGTCAGAAGCAAGTCATTATATCTAACTTACATTCAGGGAGCAGGAATTACACAAGAACATGAGTCCCAGGAGGTGGGGATCATCAGGGGCCATCTTAGAGTCTCCTGCCACATTCATATAACTCAACGTGGACAAAAGAAGTCTGATCAAAAAGTGGGCAAAAGATGTGTACAGTCACTTCACTAAAGAAGATACATGAATGTCCAATAAACACATAAAAAGATATCATCAGGCCTCAAGGAGATGTAAATTAAAACCACAAGGAGAAACCATTACCCACCCACTAGAATAACTAAAGAAAAAGAAAGAAAGAAAAACAAAAGGACCATACCAAGTTTTGATGAGGATATGCAACAACTGGAGTTCTCATATGGTGAAGGGTAAAATGATCCAGCCAATATGCAAAACTGGCTGTTTCTCATGTTAAACGTATACCTCCCATATGACCCAGACGTTCTACCCTTTGCTATTTATCCAAGAGGAATGAAGTTGTGTCCACACAAAGATTTGACTGTTTGTTTATAGCAGCTTTATTCACCATGGTCAAAAATTGGAAACATCCCAAGCTCCATCAACAGGTGAATGCAAAATATGGCGGATCCATGCAATGGGGACACTACTCAGCAGCAAACTGAACAAAGGACTGTTATACTCAACCATGTGAATGAATCTCAAAATCCTTATGCTAAGTGAAGTAATCCAGGTGCAAACAAGTGTTTACCAAATGCTTCCATGTATATAAAATTCTGGGAAATATCTATGGCAGCAAAACCGAGACCACCGGTGGCCCTGAAACGGCAGAAGGAAGGAGGGATGAACCACACAGGGGCAAGAGGAAACGTTCGGGGTGATAAAAATATTTTGTATCTTGATTGTAGTGGTGGTTTTATGTTGGCTGATCAGACTGTGCACTTGAAATGGATCCGGTTTATTGTAGGTAAATTATATCAATAAGAAAGAGACTCTATCTTTCTTAAAATTTTGATTTACAGTTTGCGGTATGCAGATCCTGCATCTGCATTTAGCTGGTCGGCTCTGTGTCCCCCCTCTCCCCACCCCGTTCACATCAATCCTCCTGATAGCTATGTAACACCATAAATAACAGTGAATAAAGATCACTGAATTCCCCAGAGCCAAGGGCAGAAGACGCAACAGAAGCATTAACCAGGCCCCTTTGATTTCAGCTTGACTATTGGACTTCCTTCTGAACACTTTATGTAGAACAGAGCAGAAAAAATGGAAGTAGTCTGTTAATCATTTCTGTAACTTTTCACCAATTTCTGGCCAGAGTTTCTATAAATGAAGGGATTAAAAAGACAAAAACTATTATCAGTGGTCTGTTCTGGAAAGGGCTAACAAGTAGGCCAGTTGTAAGGGAAAGAGTAGAGAACCGTGAAAAAGCCTTCCTGTGACTTTAGATCATTTTTTGTGTTGCTTTATTTTTTTTTAAAGATTTTATTTTTAAGTAATCTCCACACCCACATGGGACTCAAACTCACAACCCCTAGATCAAGAGTCCCAGGCTCCACTGACTGAGCCGGCCAGGAGCCCCCTTTTGTGTTGCTTTATAACAGAAACCCAGCACAAAGTTTATGGCTTGATGCATTAAAAATTGAAAGGTTAATTGAACTTATTGAGCAATACTTATTTTTTTTATTGGCAAAGTATTATGGGATGACAAGAATTATCAAGAGAATAGAATATATTTAGCTCCCAGTAAATCCTGTCAAACACAAACCTAATAATAAAATATTTTGGTTAGCGGAAAATAAAACCAAATTTGGGTCTACTTGTCTAAAAGCAAGAGAAAAACATATTTCAGACCCTGACTCCTGGGTCCACAGAAGTGAAACTTGAAGAGTTACAGACTAACCCTATGTATGTGCAGGGTTCCTCCTTCTTTGATGTGAATTTCTAATCTTACCAGATATTTTAGTGACCCACCTACCATGGTGCCTGGCATGCAGCAGATATTAAATATTTGCTCAATGTCTGTCTTCAAAATCTTAACATTTGTCTACTTTTTGGAAGTTAGAAGATAGTTTAACAGAAAGAATCCAGGCAAAAGGGACTTTTTTTGTTTGTTTAGTTCATTTTCTTCATCTCTTATTTAATCGTCTGAAACAGACTTTCAGCAGACTTTAACTGTAAAATTGGTTACCACTCTGAAAAAAATATTGTGGAATAGATGCTCTCTAAAGGCAATCATACGTAAATGTTAGGAAGGAACCAAGTTTATTTGGTAGCATCTGAAATTGTTATTTGGAAAACTATCCAAATGAATAAAACCTTTTCTCCAAATACACTGATTGAAATTGATCAGAAGAATTAATAGTTATACTGTCAAATAGTTTAAGTTTTTGCGTTTTTATCAAATCTCTACACCACTTTAAAAAAGTCAATTGTTTTCACTTAACAGAAATTAAAGCTATGGGGTGGGGACCAGAACTGGCTGAGCTCCCCACCGATTTCCAAACCAGGATGTGGAGTGCTGTGGACAAGTCTCATCCTCGGAGGGAGTCTATTAAAATAAAAATGTTTCCTGCCACCCCTTCTTACTTAGCACAGGCACTTTGTTTTTTCTTCTAAATGTCAGTTCCATTGCTCAAGGGAAAGCAGCTATAAGCATTGGTAAATAGGAATGAGGTCCAGAAGAAACATGAGTAAATGGAATGAAATCATCTCTGAGCCCCTGAATGCTATCAAAATCAATTGTTTACCTGCCACGTTTTCTGATTTGCTAAGAATGAACAATTCACTTCACTCAATTATTTTTGGAACGCCTACTATGTGCCAGGCACAGGAGATAGAAAGATGATCAGTCTTCAGAGATTACGGGATTTGGGGAAACGGCAAAGTAAATCCCAACCCTGTGTTAAGTCCTCATAGAAAGAAATAGGTGGGTTAAGAGAAGCAGTTAACCAGGTGAGCTGTAGAAGAGGTCAAGAATCAGGAAGTGCTTCCTGGTGAAGGCTGAGCCTTCCTCCTTAAGACTCACTCTTTAAGGAATGGGGAGAACTAGCCAAGTGTCAGAAGTAGGGAGGGAGGCCAGAATGATCAAACCCTTAGTGCTCTGAGCCTAAGCGCGGGGGACGCAGAGAAAATTGGCAAGATAAGATGAAGAAATGAAAGGATCTGACCCCTGCTCTGCGCTAAGGAGCTCACAAGGCATCCCTAAAGGTCCCTAGAGCCATTGAATAGTTCTAAACAGGGGGTAACAGGAACAAGGCTGTATGTTTAAAAGGTCAGTCTGGCTCCAGCACGAGATGAGATGAGACAGGGGAAGCCCAGCTGAGCATTGCAGCAGAGATGGAGACCGGGGGGCGGCCTCTGAGGACAGGAAGACAGGTGGAGAGGACTCAGGGCTACTTTCGAGGGATGAGTTTGAGTTGTCCATAGAAAATTCCAGGACACCACCAGGAAGAAGTCCCGAGCTCAGGCTTGCTGGGAGCTTGTGATTGAGGCTTGGAAGTAGTCCGCGCAGAGGAGGGAGAGTCAAAGCTGGTCCGAGAGCCGAGCAAGTCGCAGAACAGGCAGCTCCTGTCCTGGCACTGGTGGGCGCCCCGTCCTACCTCCTCTTCCACACAGAGGACGCCTTTGTTCAAAGAAGACAGTGGGGGTAGGGGTGGGGAGGTGCGGGAACGGCAGAGCTGCAGGTTTCCACACGCTAAATTATTCAGGAGCTACTTATCCAGTATTTAAGGTTGATTTACTTCTTGCAGAAGCTATTTAAGATAAAATAAAAGGTAAAGTGAACTCATATCCGACCTCAGTGCCTCAAGGAAAGCTTTTTTGGCTGTCATTTCATGAATAGGTTTTCCTGCCCGATGGTCGTTCAGAATACACCTAGGCACAGTTATGTAAGACGAACCTTAATAATTTAGCATTTCTCACCAACCAGCAAGTCATACTGGTAATGGCTCCATGGTTTTCAGGCATCCTGTCCATAAAGTTCAACTCCAGCCTCCTGCTCCCTCCCATCACGCTGGAGGTTGGCCGCCCAGACCCGCTGCAGAAGCCTATAGAATACGGGTAGAAATACTGCGATCTGCACGAGGCCCAGCTAGGAAAACCCGTCTCCTCTCGACTATGATCTGCCAGTTTAGTTCTCAAGAGAGATGAGATGGCATCACACATGCAACCCCTTCTCTGCATGCAGCACGTTGCCCAAACCCTTCTCTTTCCTGGCTTCCCCGTCTCCCTGAAATAGCTCACATGGAGCCTGGCATATAAGTCAGTTGAGAGTTTAAGAAAACATCACCTAAAATATCACCACGACAGGGCAACTGACAGCCCCCAACTTTAAATTATTTGTGCTAACTAATCCATCGCGCATTTGACCCTGTCGACATGTATATGCATGCCTGAAACGCTCGGCAGACCCTCAAATTCCTGAAAATGACCTGGTGTATTACAGAGCAGTTTAATCCCTGAGATGTCTCACCAAGTGAAAGTAAGCTCCGGAAAAAAATTCTGCCTCGCTAACCTATAATACAGGAACGTTTTTATTTCTGTCTTCTCCTGCACACCCATGATCAAGTGGAGTGAAGCCTGAGAAACTCAGAGTAATTTGTTTTAATTTCCATTCTCTCCCAACTTCCACAGCAATGGGTACAGGACTTTTTAGTCTGAGGACCATGTTTGCACGCTCACTGCCTCCAGACACACATATTCCTGTTTATGGCCCATTTCTGCCTCCCAAAAAAACCCCAACTCATCCGGATTATAGGTGAAATTGATGGTGCTCCCAATAAACACCAATTAGGGATTTGTTTTTACAATTATACCAGAATTACTACAAGAAATTAAAACATAGATTTTTCAAAAATAAGGTTGACACTTCCACTATGTACCCCCGTGCTTTTTTTTTTTTTAATTAAGCTTTTTATTTTGAGCTCATTGTAGATTCACATACAGTTAGTTGTAAGAGATGAGTGCCCTCCACCTAGTTTCCCCCAATGGTAACATCTTGCAAAACTAGAGTGCAGGAGAAATTGAAACCCTCACACATTGCTAGTGAAAATTTAAAAAGGTGCAGCTTCTGTGGAAAACAGTTTGGCAGTTTCTCAAAATGTTAAATATAGAGTTACCATATGACCCAGAAATTCCATTCCTGGGTCTATACCCAAGAGAAATGAAAACATATGTCCGCACAGATCCTTGTAGTTGAATGTTTGTAGCAGCAATATTCACAATAGTCAAAACGGGAAGAACACCTAAATACCCATCAACTGATGAATGGATAAGCAAAATGTGGTATATGCATACAATGGAATATTATTCAGCAATAAAAAGAAAGGAAGTGTTGATCCATGTTAGAAAGTGGATGAACCTTGAAAACAGTATGCTGAGTGAAAGGAGCTAGAGATAAAAGACCACATATTATATGATTAAATTTCTATGAAATGGCCAGAATAGGCAAATCTATGGAGACAGAAAATAGGTTAGTGGTTGCCTAGGGCTGGGAATAGGGGTCAAGGGAGTGATAGGCAGTGACCACTAGAGGTTACAGGGTTTCTCTTTGGGATGATGAAATGTTGGAAACAGAGGTGGTTGCACAACTCTATGAATATACTGAAGACGTATTTTATGGTATGTGAATCCTATCTCAATAAAGATTTTTTTTAAAAGATTTGTTTATTTGAAAGAGAGAGTGCATGAGCAGGAGGGGCAGAGAGAGAGAGAGAGAGAGAATCTCAAGCAGACTCCACACTGGACCCTGAGATCAGGACCTGAGCTTAAACAAATTGGATGCTCAACTGACTACACCACTCAGGCGCCCCTCAATAAAGATTTTTTTTTTTTTAATTAACCCAATATCGGAGTGCCTAGGTGGCTCCGTCGGTTAAGTGTCTGCCTTTGGCTCAGGTCATGATCCCAGGGTCCTGGGATTGAGCCCTGCATCGGGCTCCCTGCTCAGCAGGAAGTCTGCTTCTCCCTCTCCCTCTGCCCCTCCACCCACTTGTGCTCTCTCTCTCAAGTAAATAAATAAGTAATCTTTAAAAAAAAAAAAAACCCAATTGGTTATTTTCTCCACACAATTAAATCAGCGTGGCTTGACTTGTGGGAGAAAGAATGTAGTACATCACAAGCAGAATGGTGACATTGATTCAGTGAAGATCCAGAATGGTTCCATCACCACAAGGATCCCTCATGCTGCCTTTTATAGCCACAGGTCCCTCTGTCCCCAATCCCCCCCCCAACCCCTGCACCCACTGATCTGTTCTCCACTTCTATAATCTTGTCATTTCAAGAATGCTATATAAATGGAATAACACAGTATGTACCTTTTGGGGATTGGCTTTTCATTCAGCCTAACTCCTTGGACATTCATGCAAGTAGTTGTATGTAACACAGTTCATTCCTTTTTGTTGCTGAGGACTATTCCATGGTTGGGATGTAACGTAGTTTGTTTAACCATTTGCCCGCTGAACGACATCTGGTATTTCCAGTTTGGGCTATTGCAAATGAAACATGGTATACAGGTTTTCCCGTAAACATAAGCCTTCGTTTCCCCGGAATAAATGCCCAAGATGGCAAATGATGTGTCATATGGCAACTGTATGTGTGGTTTCATAAAAAACTACCAGGTTGTTTTCCAGAGCTGTGGTGCGACTTCCCGTCCCCACAGCGATGCAGAAGGGATCCTGTTTCTCGTCATCCTCACCAGCATTTGGTGTTGCTCATTGTTTTTATTTTGGCCATTCTAATAGGTGTGTGGTCACAGCTTACTGTGGTTTTAATCTGTATTTCCCTAATGGCTGATGTTGTTGAACATCTTTTCATGTGCTTACTGCCATTCATCTTTTTCAGTGAAGTGTCTCTTCATATCTTTTGCCCATATTCTGAATTCTGACTTTTATTTTTCTATTATTGAGTTTTGAAAGGTCTTGACATATACCCGACGCTAGTCATTTGTTGGCTGTGTGGTTTTACAAGTATTTTCTCCCACTCTGTCTCTTGTCCTTTCATCTTCTTAACAGGGTCTGCCACAGAGCAAACATTTCTAATTTTAATGAGGTCCAATTTGTTCATTTTACCTTTTATGGATCATGCTCTTGATGTCAAGTCTTACTCTTTGCCTAGGAGATTCCAAAGATTTTTTTTTCTACAAGTTGTATAGTTTTACATCTTATTTTCAAGTCCATGACCCAACTTGAGCTCATTTTTGTATAAGATGTGAGGCTTATGTGAAGGTTTATTTTTTTGCCTATCAAGCTTTGCTCCAACACCACTGTTTTTGCACCTTCCTCAAACAACAGTTCGATATACTTCTGTGGGTCTATTTCTAGATTCCCTATTTGTTTCTTTTGATTATTGTGTCTGTCCCCCTACCAGTACCACAATGTCTTGATTACTCCCCCTTCGTTCATTTTCAAGATTGTTTTAGCTACTCTCCAGCCTATGCCTTTCTGTATAAATTTCAGAATAAGCTCATCTTGTCTACAGAAAATCTTGTTAGGATTTTGGTAGGAATTGCATTAAACGTAGAGATCAGTCCGGGGGAGAACTGACATCCTTACTAATTTGGGTCTTCCGAAACATTAACATGAGATGTCTCTCCATTTCTTTAGGTCTTCTTTCATTGCAATCACATATTGTAATTTTCAGCATACAGATCTTGCACATGGTTTCTCAAGTGTGGATCCCTTCTGCACTGGGAGGGAAACGAAGGCTTATGTTTACGGGAAAACCTGCACATTTAATTTTCTTTGCAGTGATTATAAATTATGTATTGTTTTTTGTATCACTTTACACATGGTCATTGTTAGTATATAGAAATGCAATTGATTTTTGTGTGTTGACATTGTAGCCTATGACTTTGCTGAACTCACTAGTTCTAGTTGCGGTTGTTAGGTTTTGGTTTGGTTTGGGGTTTTTTTTGTTTTTGTTTTGTTTTTCAGTAGATTCCTTGGAACTTTTTACAAAGACAACCATGTCATCTGCACATAGGAATGATTTTATTTCTTCCTCTGCAATTTGTATGCCTTTTCTTTCTCTTTATTGCCCTACTGCGGTGGCTGGAACTTCCAGTACTACCTTGAGTAAGAGTAGCCTGGGAAAAGAGGCATAGTAGCCTTGTTCCTGAACTTAGAGGGCAAGCATTCAGGCTCTTGCTGTTAAGGAAGACATAGCTGTAGGGTTTGCTGGGTTTTTTGGTTTGTTTTTTTACCACCAAAGGTCTTACAAAATTAGTTTTGTCCTCTCCTTGCCCCCCCCCCCCCCGCCCGCCCCTTTTAAGCAGAAGCTTAAGACAGGGCTTGGCCCAACTGAGATGACAGAGCAAAAAGGAAATGCAAAGGAGATTTTAGTACTTCCTTTTCCAGGCCAGGCTTGAAAGAGTGGTAAAACTAGCTTCCTTTCAAGGGGTGGGTGTGTGGGTGTGGGTGGGGGGTGCTTTACAGCCCTAATCAGCTTATCGCTGTCAGGCCTCTGCAGTCTGCTGTGAGTAAAGGGCACGCCATAGATGGGGCAGAAACTGGCTGTCACACAGGAGGGCCTCGGGAGTCGGGCGCCTGCCTCCTCTCCCGCGGCCCTGCTCTCTCAGGCAGCCCTGGCAGCCTCCCTGCCTGCCAACGTGAGCTGTCGATAGGAGAGTCTCAGATACCCAAGATCCAGGGTGACAGGAGTGGCCAGGACCAGACTGAGATTTGTGTGAGCTTTTGGCAGTGGCTCACCCAAACCAGAGAATCAGCTGTGAAGAAAGGAAGCAAATTAAGACTTGCATGGCTGGGTAAAACTGATAGCTACAAAGTGCATCTACAATACGTGTAACCCACGGAACATTTTTTTTTTTTCTCTTTTAAATAGGGGACGAGGATGCACAGTGTAATCTAAAATCAAAAAAAAAAGCAATCCCCCCCCCCGCCCCACCCCCGGGTGCGGTGCCATCTCCCTCTCCGGGGTCCCGCGGCCCCCAGCCCCTCTCCCAGGCGCGTCGCCCCGCCCACCCGCCGGCGCTCCCCTCTCGCCCCACCCCCGGGCTGGCCGAGACCACACCTGCGCAGGTTACGCCCGCGGGGACGCGCCGGCCGTGGGTGGCGGGGAAGGTGAGCGGACGAGCGCGGTGCGGAGGGAGAGCCGGGCAAGGACGGGAAGGCGCGCCTGCGCTAATGGCCGCCCGGCGGCCGTGGCGGGAAGGTGGGCCGCGGCCGGAGGGGGGCGCCCCGGCCGCCGTCGCGCGAGCCCTGCTCGGGCTCCGCGGGGTCCTCTTCCCACGCTTCCTCCTCGCCGGCCCGTACCAAAGCCGCCGGGGCCGGGGGGGGCGGGCCGTTCCACTCGGGGAGGGGCGCAGGTTCGGCCGCGGCCCGCGCCACCTGCGGCCCTCCGGGCGGGGGCAAGGCCGGGCCGGGGCCGGGGCGCGCCGGGGCCGCGCCGCCCTCTCCGTCGCGCTCCGATCCCGCCGCCCGCCGCCCGCCCGGAGGCCCCGCCCCGCGCGCCCCCGCCCCGCGCCCCCGCGCCCCCGCCCCCGCGGCCGGGACGAGCGCCGCCGAGCGCGTGCTGATCCCTGTCCTCCTCCTCCTCCTCCTCAGGCGGCGCTGGCGGCGGCCCCGGGACCCGCGGAAGCCGGCATGCTGGAGAAACTCGAGTTGGAGGAAGAAGGTGAGTGCCCCGCCGGAACGCGCTCCGTGCCGTCGCCGAGGGCCGGGGCGCGGGGACCGCCGGGGCGCACGCCCCGGAGGCCGTGCGGGCCGTGGCCGCCCGGCGAGCACGGCCGGGGATGCAGACGCCGAGCCGGCGCCCGGGGCGTCCGCGGTGGCCCGCGCGCGGTGCCGTTCGCGGCTGGAACCCCGGCCGGGTTCGGGAGGCGGGCGGCGCCAGCCGGCCACCCGCCCCGACACCGATGGGCGGCCCTTTTGTCCCTACGAGCCGAGCTCGAAGGCGAGCAAGGTGTCTTGCAGCGCCACGGTACACGTAGAGGTAACCCCCCGACTCTGTCGATGGCCCCCCCCTTAGATAACACCGACTGGCTCCCTTATCTGTGTTTCCGAAAATACCGCCAGCAGGGTGTGTCTGCCGGTTAATGGGGAAAGTTGAGTAGGAACGCCAGAAGCGGCTTAGTGCCTTGGTTTGGAGTTCAGGTGACCCTGTCACTCCCACCATTTCCGCCGCCTCTTCTCTCACTCGGTTCCTCTTTTTCCTGCCCTGTCCTCGTCTTACTTGCCTGGATCTTGTCTAGAAGCTGTTAAAATATGCAGGGGCGCGTTGGCTCTCTGGCAAAATTAGTATTTTAAAACGGAATAGGTGAGCGTTCACCTGGCCCTCATTTGGAAACTGTTAAAACTGGAAGGGGATAAGCTTGTTTTTTGGCAGAATTGACATTTGAAGTGGAATATGATGAGCCCAAAGTCGAAAAAGAACTTCGTACAAGATGTTTGACAATTTGAGGCGTTTATTTTGAAAGAACCCCACACTGCCTGGTGTACTTGCGTTATTTACTTGGTGACTTGTCTTTTTGCTGAGAGTATTGATGGAATAAAGCTCCTGGAACAAAGAAGGTGCCATGTGGATGCTGTGCCCTGTGCCAACTTTACTTTAACACTTGTGTTCATTTACAGTCAGGCGATCACTTAAATAAGCATACGCAGCCGAAGATGAGAATGTTAACCAGACAGTATTAGGCCAGTACCTACATTTATTTTATGTTTTACGTTCCCTGCAGCATTTCACAAATACGTTAGCTGGAAGATGATGCATGTGTGGTAATTATCGTTAAAAGTCTGCATCCGTATTTATTATTAACCAGCAGTTACACGATACATTTCAGAATCTAACTGGGACTTAATTTGCATTTTATCCTACTGAAAAATAATCCAGTATCTTAAATCGAATCCACCCCGTTACTCATCAGTTCCGTGTGGCAGGTCAAATTTTGACCACTGTCCACAGGGCAATATGGTGTGTCTCCCTTTGAACTGAGACTTTGAATGTCTAAACCATGGGGGTTTTCTTTGTCCCTGAGATCAGTAACGATGAGAGTCTATTGCATTTAAACTTTCTGCAGATTCATGTGAGGGCAAGAGGAGAGTGGAGAGCAGATGTGTTAGCAAGGTGCCCACAGTTACGGTGAAGAACACAGTCCCAGCTTCACGTCTTAGCTCCATTTCCTATTCAGCTCTGTGACTTTGGACAAGTTACTGAACTCTTCGGTGCCTTACTTTCCCTTTTTATAAAATGGAGCTAATACTGGGGTGTGTTGAGGATTAAATGAGGTAATTTGTGGAGTGGTAATACAGTGTAGACCCACAGTAAGTGCTCTGGAAATGTTACTATTATTTTTTAAGTGCTATTAACCACTTTACTGAATTCATGGACTTTTTAAGGCTTTTATTATTAATGAATCTTAATATAGAGATTGTTCTCAACATGGATTTGATGGGGGGGCGGTTTCTTACTTGAGATTTATTGATTTAATTATGTTGTATTTCTCAAAGCTGATACACAAGCCTTGTTTCTTTTCATTGTTTCTGCCAACATAATGAATGCGAAGTATTAAACCTAAGCATCTAAGAAAGGGATTTCCTGTTTTCTTCCATCTATTTTTATCTATATTGCTGTCATTACTTTAAAGCATGCTGAATCCCACAAATAACCCTGTCAAACTTTTCTAGATTTTTAAGGAGGCAGAATGTTAAGCACTCGCTTGGAAGCCGTTAGCAGAGCTGGAAGAAGAACTAGTGTTGGCGTGGTTGTCTAAAATGCTGCTTTGTTTCTTTTGAACTTTATATTGCTTATTCATCCATGGTATGGAAAAACTGAATATCAAGCAGAATCTTACATTTATTTGGGGGTGTGGGGGGGGGAGTCCTAACAGTTTAAGCCATTACACCTTTAAATATCCTGTGAACTGAGGTGTTAGCAGCCTACATGATAGATAGCTGTTGAATAGATCCTCATTAAATCTTTAAATTTCCTTCTTATCCAATTAATGTTGTAACGTATGTATGCCTTGCACTCTGGACACATTGCTTAGATGGAGATATATTTGCTACACACAGAAACACATGATGACTAATATTTTTGTTATCAAGTATTTTTCTATTTCCTAATAAATTATAATTGATACTATATTTGTTAGAAACAGTTTGGGGGCACTGGTGAAGTCAGAGTCATCTTTTAAAATGTCATTTGCTTCTGGGAAGGAGGAAGAAGCTGTACCACGAATCACCATGCCTGGTCACGGTCATCTTTTGCCTGGATTCTGACACCAGTGGCCTGCCCACTCTCTGCTGCCAACCCTTCTCCTTATTACACTCTGACGGAGGGACCACTCCTTTACGGGAAAATCTTTACCACTGTCTCCCGTCTATATATAGGATAAGTGCGTGCTTCTCTTCTTCTGCAGCCTCACCGCCTCCTCCCAGCCATACACACCAGTGATCAGAGAGTGTTCTGTGCCAGAAATCACCAGAGATCTTTTTAAGAGGCAGATACTAATTCTGGGGGTCTGGGGGGTGAGGGGGGGACCTGAGAGTCTGCATTTCTGCCAAGCTTCCCAGTGCTGCTGCTTCATAGACCCCTCTGTGAAGAACAAGGCTCTAGAACAGGCCTCGGCAAACTTCTGCAAAGGGCCAGATGGTCTCTGTCTCTGTCACGACTCCCCAGCTCGCCCGTGCAGCAGCTAGGCAGAAAGCCACGGAAGACCAAACTCAATCCAACAGACTACACTCCAATGAAACTTTATTTAAAAAGCAGGCCGGTGGGGCGCCTGGGTGGCTCAGTTGGTTAAGCGTCTGCCTTCGGCTCGGGTCATGATCCCGGGATTCTAGGATTGAGCCCCGCATCCGGTTCCCTGCTCGACGGGGAGCCTGGTTCTCCCTCTGCCTGCCATTCCCCCTGCCTGTGCTTGCTTGCTTTCTCTCTCTGTCAAATAAATAAAATCTTTTAAATAAATAAGTAAATTAAATTAAATACAAAGCAGGCCGGATTTGGCTCCCAGGTGTAGTTGGCCAGATCCCTGCTCTGTGTACCTCTCGTGGTCTCTGTACATTGGATGTCCCATCATACTGTGGGCAAGACCTCCTCTTCCTCTGTCTCCATCCTGCCAATCTTACTGATGCATCACCGCTCTGCCCAGATGTTGCCCTCTCTTTGAGGCCGTCCCCCTAAATCCCTTCTGTGCATCTTTCACAATCCGTCTTGCTGTTCCCCGTGCCTGAGATGGCTGGCGCATCGTAGGTGCTCAGCAGTGTTGGGACTCCTAGTGAGGACAGCATCTCCGTAAATGTTACTTTATGGGAGTGTTGGGAGGCCTCCATGGTTCTGCGTATGCAAAGTGATGAGAACAGTGCCTCACCCATAGCAATCACTGGATGTGTTTGCTTTTCCAGTTTTTTATTCACATGTCAATCATTTATGTTCGTTTTTATCAGGATTAATTGTCTTGGACTTATTTAATGGCGGGACCAAGCACAAGTACTTCGTAGGGACCTAAACACAGCCCAGGAATGCTTTCCGAAGTAGATAAGTGCCAGCCATTCATTCGTGATTAGTAAATCTATAATTCTGGCACCACTTCAAGAATTTAACAGCCCCTTGGAGCTATGTGTGTTATCTCCCAGCTTCCCTCTTGTCCCTTCAGCTGTCACGGACTCTTCGCTGAGTTCAGGTTTTCAGTAGCTTGCTGTGGATGTCTCGTCCCACTTAGCTGGCTCTCCCGCCAGCTTCTCCCCTCTTACCTCGCCATCTGACTCTTCCCTGATCCCAGACCACCCTTGCTGTCCTGGCTGTCCTTCTTCACCCTCACAGCATTTTCCAAAGCGTAATCTTCAGAACTCACTTCCAACTCATTTTTCTAGCAAGGCTGGTCAGCTGAGCCTGCATGGATCAAAAGTATGTAAGAAACAGGGACCACCTTTTTTAGGAGGGAAGCCATTATTTTTCAGTCAAGATTCTCGGAGTTTTAGGCCCAATTTGGTAATGAAGTAGCTGCATCCTCAGATAATCCATAGTCTCTTGGGGCTTTGCCGGCTTGTTTTGTTGCTGCTGTCGTTGTGAGTTTTCTGTCTAAAACAAGGCCTGGCACTTGGTGAACTTGAACTTTTCCTTCTAATTCAAAAATACGGCCTAAAGCAACTACCAGCCACCCTATAAAGAGAACCAAAATTTTGTGCCCACTCAAACTCGTTCATTCTGAGCTGGGGAGCAAAGTGAGCAAAGCTTGGTTCTTGTCAGGGGACAGAAGATCTTAGATGTCACGGTGGTTTGTGGCTCTCCAGAGGGCCACAGTACATGAACAGATACACAGTGTATCTGTGGCATTAAAATTTCATGGGGGAGGGACAATTAAGAGGGAAAATGTATAAGAAGAAAGTTTCAGAGGGGGATTGGACGGTGAAAAAGTTTGAGACACACTGCTCTGACTTCAGGGAGAATTGTCTGTGTTTTTGTGGTAACTACAGAGCATCCCCGCACCCCCTTTATCACCAGCCCTAGAGCCGCTGCTCAGTGAGGCTCAGCTGAGTCCACTTGGTCGGCGCTGGCACTGATGTGAGGAGTGCTGACCTCTGGTGGTAGAGAGGCCCCTGTGACAGGCTTGTCCTCACCCCTCCGCCGCTCCTCCGTAATGATAAGATTATTATAGATTATTGGAAGGCTCTGATAATCTATCATCCAAACTCTGTGCTTCCCTACTGAGTTTATATCCTCACCTTAGACAAGAGATTTTCTCTTAACTATAAAAGTAGTTACACTTTTATGAAACATTTACAATTAAAATTTTTCTTCTCCAGCTGGCCCCATACTTAAAAACTTGCCATATTTAATAGATTTTAAGGTATGCGTTTTCATATCTCTGAAGTCAGGCTGTAGCTTGACATTTGATGGTATCTCAGATTTGATGAGATAGAGTAGTCATCTTGTAGACTGGGGAGGTTTTGTTTCCTGAAATGGAAAGATCTTGACTACTTGAAATAAAGAGGAGAGTGCAGAAGACTGGGGGGCATTGGAGGGAGGGGCCTGTCTCCAGGCTTCACAAGTAACTGGAAAGTCATCAGGAGCTGAGGCAGCATTCTGCATGCATCTCTCCATGACGGATGGATCTCCATGACCTTCCCTCTCAAGACTGACTTTGCCTGCTCCTGGGTGGCACTCAGCTCCGACCCCACCAGTGCGCGGGCCATAGTCCAGACCCGCGATTCACACGGCGGGGCGGTGGCCGGGGATGGGCCCAGCCTACAGCTCTGTGTGGGCCGCAGAGTCCCCGAAAGATATTATACAGCATCTCTGTGACTTTAAGTTTCACCTGTAGGTTTTAAAGAGGGGAAACTCAATACTACAGAGCATTTGGAGTTTACTTGAAAGAAATGGAAGATTTTTTATATCCCTTTTTTGTGGTTCTCAGAACCAGCCTGTATGAAGCGTATCGAGTACTGTGTTCACATTTATCAAACCCTCAGAGCAGCCTTGAGAGGTAAACATTTTTATCATCCCTGTTTTATAGAGGAAGAAATCAAGAAAGTCAGAAGAGAGGGTGCCTGGGTGGCTCAGTTGGTTGAGCGACTGCCTTCGGCTCAGGTCATGATCCTGGAGTCCCGGGATCGAGTCCCGCATCGGGCTCCCTGCTCAGCGGGGGGTCTGCTTCTCCCTCTGACCCTCCCCCCTCTCATGCTCTCTCTATCTCATTCTCTCTCTCAAATAAATAAATAAAATCTTAAAAAAAAAAAAGTCAGAGGAGAAATAAATGACCTTGGGGCCGAATCTAGGAAGGTGGAGAAGCAGGATTCGAACACAGTCCTGTGCTGTGAGCCAATGTGCGTAACCAGCACGAAATCGTCTTTTATTCGGAAATCCTCTTTCTGTTTTCCCACCTCCCGTAACTCGCTTCCGCCTGAGCCCACGAGGTGCTTGCCAGTGTCTGCGTGGTGCAGACTCCACTGGACACCTGTCACGCCTCTTCTTGCTTTGAGCCCTTCGTGACGGTCCGCAGGGACGGCCTCTGCCCGCGCCCCAGAGCACCCTTGCAGGCCCCTCACGCACAGCCGGCGGGTGGCCGTGTCTCCTCGATGGTCTTTACTCCTCTTTCTCGAGCACCGGACGTTTGCTCGTGGGCCTTCGTGTTCCACAGCCTCGCTCGCTGCCGTCGCCTTACGGACCCTGGGGCCTGTTGCCCAGGGTTTGAACCCCATGGGTTTAATCACCACGATGCTTCGTGACTGGCGATGCCCGAGCAGACATCCCGAGCCCCCAGTTGTCTGCTCGACACCTCTGCTGACCCCGCGGTGGCCTCTGGGTTCTAGCCTCCTGCGCCCCGTCCTCCCTGGCTTTACCCGGCCGAGTTGGGCGAGCGGCGGCCCGTCCATCGAGTTGTTGTGTTAACCGGCACGACGCTCCGGCTCGCTCCCCCTCCCACGTCCTGGGGACGAAGCCATGTCACTGTCGCCACTGTCACCTCTGCCAGCGCTCGAGGCCAGGCTGGGGGTGGTGCTGCTCCCAGCATCATCTCGGCCCTCCAGTCGGGAGTCCCCGCCGCCCTTAGAGGTATTTTATCATGTCGCTCCCGGGCTTGAAAGCCTTCGGTGGTTCGCCTTTGCCTTTGGGCTGGAGTCCACATTTCCTCACCTGCTCTCTGCTCTCTGCCGTCCCCCGGCGCCCCCTCCGCACCTCTGTGCTCACGTCCCCCACCACCGGTCCTCGGCCGCCCCCCTGCCCGGGCTGGTCCTCCTCTCCCCTTGGCCACCTGCTAGTTTTCTTCAGATCTCAGCCCAGGCTTCACTTCTCTGGGGAAGCCTTTCCCGAAGCCCCAGACGGGACTTGATGGTCCTCTCTTGATCCCTCAGGTTTGATGGGGGCTGCGAAGGAGAGAGGCAGTTACCCGTGTTTCTTGGTCACTGACTTGTAAGCTCCGTGAGGATGGGGACTGCAAACTTACCGCTCACCATGTTTCAAAGATACGGTGATGAATGAGACTTCGTTTTCAGTACATACTTGTTCCATATTTGAACATACATGTATACGTGTGTGTGTGTATGTGTGTATTACGTGTATATATATTTTAAAGTTTTTAACTCTTACTCCAGCACGTAAGCTCAGTGTATTTCAGGTCATTAGAGTTATTTCTTATAAAGAAAGAAGGCATCTCTGTGAAAGACTGAGAGGAAATCCATCTGCCAAGTTAATGTGTGCCCCTCACAGAGCAGTGACAGCTGGGGGCATGCGGGGAGGACGAGGACTCGGGGTGCCGCCCAGAGGTGCAGAGCCCCCCCCCGATATGGAGGCAGAGCTCTCGGCGGCAGAACGACGGCAGCAGTGGGTGGAAACGGGGTGGCTCGCTTACGTAATCTGGTAACTGAGGAACACGTCTTTTAGGTCTTTCCTTTGTGGCTGGGATTGCAGTGGTACTGACGTCAGAGGAGAAGCAGCCTCGCTTATCCCTGACAATAGAAGGGCGGGGGAGTCAGTTTGGGGGAGGAAACTCATTTGGGGACCTTTTGGTTAAATTTTTGTCACTTTTTAATCTGTCCCACTCGAGCTGTTTCCTGTGAATCTGCATTTATGGAACTGCCTGATTCATGGTTCTACATTGGTCGTTTGTAACTAACGCTAAGCTGTTACCAGCAGTTTATAGATCATAGGCTACTTTTTTTGATGGAGTGTCTCATCATCCCAATAAGATCTCGAGAAGACACGTGTCCGCACTCTCACATGCTTATTTACACCCTGGTTTGCTCTCGCTTTTCCCACAACTTCTCTAGCTTTGGAGCAGGTGTATGGCGTGCCCTCTGCCCCGAGTTGTGTGTGTAATTAGCATCATAGTCAGAGTTGGTTTATCCCCATTCCTCAGTCACCCTGCAAGAAAGACGGTGTTATCCCCATTTTACAAATGAAGAAATGCAAGCTAAGGGCATGAAGTGGTTTGCCTGAGCTCACACAGAAGGCGGTGACAGTTCTCATCTAGGTTTGGTCCAGCCCTGCCCTCTTCTTCCTTCTACATTCTCTCCTGCCGGACCCCAGACTACCTGGAGTTCCCATTGGAGAAGACCCACCTGCTGCCTGCCAGGCCTGAGGGAAGCCCCAGAAGCCTGGGAGCCTCTAGACGGATCTTCTGTTAGTGCCTTACTCTGCAAATGATGTGCCGTGTTGGAAGTCACCAGAGGGTCCGCTGCAGAAGGATCCACCATATTGCTAAACCCCAAAGATGTGCGTGCTTTCACAGACAGATGTCCAAGCTCTGGCAAACTGTAGTGAGTCATAGGGGTTGGAGTAGCGTTCTGTCTGAATCTCAGACTGCAGCACGCCGGTGTGGGACTCTGCTGACGCACAGACTTCAGTTCACCTGATGGAATTGACTGCATTGGGCTGCCATACTTGTGACTCAAGATGATTTGCTGAATATATTCATGTATCTCTTTTCCCTCCTAAAATCCTACTGAAAGGCAGCAA
The DNA here is from genome assembly GCF_029215605.1 of Mirounga angustirostris. Classification (NCBI taxonomy): domain Eukaryota; kingdom Metazoa; phylum Chordata; class Mammalia; order Carnivora; family Phocidae; genus Mirounga; species Mirounga angustirostris. The sequence continues at coordinate 5,701,354 of NW_026991720.1, forward strand.
TCAATGAAATGGAATACAAAACGTAGTCTTGCTCAACACCACCAAAAGCTTACTTCTTGGAAGAGACCAAAGAAGTGGGCAAACCTCTGTCAAGTCTGTTCAGGAATGTAGTGAGTGAAAATGCAAATTTCAGAAGTGGGGGGGGGGGGTTCTTAATTAAAAATGCAAAGATTTAGGAAATAGCATTAAAAGAAACCTGAGTATAGCAAACTATATCGATAAACTTAGAATTCTTTTAAGTCACCATAAAAGAAATTTAAAATTAGTTGAATTGTACACTTTAAATAGGTGAACGGTATGGATGTGAATACTATCTCAACAAAGCTATTTAAAAAAAAAAAGTATTGAAAAGTCCTCAGTCTTCCTCTGCCTCTGCAAAAGAGGCCCGGTGTCCAGCCCGTCAGTGGGTGCATTCTGTAAGGCCTTCAAGGAGCGGTTAACATGGAGGCAATTTACTTTATTCAGGGGCATAGAAAAAGATGGCAGCTTCCAGCTCATTCTGTGAAGCGAGCTCGACCCTGACATCCAAACCGGTTGATGGCACACACAGAAGAAAACAGATGACTTAACCTGGCCTTGAGAATATGGGCAGAGCTCGAGTACACATCAGCAGGAGGAGCCCCGAGCTGCACGGTAACCAAGCAAGGTGTTGTCCCGGAAATGTAAGAAGACCACAGTTTACTAAGAAATCACCAAGGAATTAACATCTGCCAGTTAAAGGAGAGGAGCTTCTGGTCATCTCAGTAGATACCAAAATAGCACTAGAGCAAGGTCAGCATATGTTCCTTTAACAAAATCCTTAGTAAGCTAGAGGGAGAAGGAAACGTCTGTAAGTTGCTGGAAACCTACTTGGTGGAAGGTGCTGGTGGCCGCGAGGCAGTTGCTGGCATCGTCCCGGTCAGTGTGGCCCCATCCTGCCGGCGTGCCGGGTGCTCGGGGCTTGATCCTTACCGCGGCCTCAGCGGAGTAGTCTGTGTCCTGAGAACGAGGGAATGTTGGCTGGGGTGAACATTTCAGTCGTGTGGCTCCCAGAATTCAACATGAAGCCATTTTAAAGTGAACGGGAGTCACGTGTAATTTCAAGGTCACGGCTCTGTCTGTGATATCCCTCAGGCATTTATTACAGCCGGTTTTGAACTAGCTGGAGAGACTGTGTGCCTTTACCCACCCACACTTATTTCCTCCTGAGTCTTTGCCCTTCCTGGAAGAGCCCATGCACTTCCCCCTCGGTGGGGACTCGCTGCCCGTATGCACCAAACCGAATGCAGAAAGAATGGAGAGAAAAAAATCTAATGCACTTCCTTTATTTTGCTCCCTCTTAACGAAAGTAAGATCCTAGTTCTTGGAAAAGACCAATAAGGGGGTAAACCTTATACTGGTAAAATTATATTTAAGCATTGACTTTGTTAACATTTATGTTTCTAAGCACTTCAGGAAAACTTACATGAGTCTGGGCTTTCCCATATACTTTAAGTTCCATGTTCCCCATTTTTGCTTATTTCTTGCTCAACTATTTTAAATGGTTTTCTAAAAAATAAAAGATAGCATATGTGTATAGTAAACTTGTCTTTCAAAATGTAGAATAAAGAATAAAAGATACATTTTTAAAAAACTAACATTGATCTGGGGCACCTGGGTGGCTCAGTCGTTAAGCATCTGCCTTTGGCTCAGGTCATGATCCCAGGGTCCTGGGGTCGAGCCCCGCATCGGGCTCCCTGCTTGGTGGGAAGCCTGCTGCTCCCTCTCCCACTCCCGCTGCTTGTGTTCCCTCTCTCGCTGTGTCTCTCTCTGTCAAATAAGTAAATAAAATCTTTAAAAAGTTAAAAAAAACTAACATTGATCGTTTGTGCAATTACAATGAAATATCTATATATTAAGTTAAAATTATGGGGATTGGAAATGAGTTGGGGCTTTTGGTTTCAGGGGGGTTTTAAGTGAAGTTTGGGGTGATTTGTGAATTTTGTTTTTAAAATGCCTTCATCGGGGCGCCTGGGTGGCTCAGTTGTTAAGTGTCTGCCTTCAGCTCAGGTCATGATCTCGGGGTCCTGGGATCGAGCCCCGAATTGGGCTCCCTGCTCAACGGGGAGTGTGCTTCTCCCTTTCCTTCTTCCTCTCTCTCCGCTCATGCTCTCTCTCTTTCTCTTTATTCAAATAAATACAAATCTTTAAAAAAATAAAGTGCCGGGCACCTGGGTGGCTCAGTTGGTTGGGCGACTGCCTTCGGCTCAGGTCATGATCCTGGAGTCCCGGGATTGAGTCCCGCATCGGGCTCCCTGCTTAGCAGGGAGTCTGCTTCTCCCTCTGACCCTCACCCCTCTCATGCTCTCTCTCTCATTCTCTCTCTCAAATAAATAAATAAATAATCTTATTTAAAAAAATAAATAAAAATAAAATAAAAAAATAAAGTGCCTTCATCCTGGGGCACCTGAGTGGCTCAGTCGATTAAGCATCCAACTCTTGGATTTGGCTCAGGTCATGATCTCAGGGTCATGAGATCGAGCCCCGCGTTGGGCTCTGTGCTCAGCAGTGCATCTGCTGGAGATTCTCTTCCTCTCCCTCTGCCTCTCCCGCTTCTGCTTGCTCTCTCTCTCTTGCTCTCTCTCTAAAATAAGCAAAGAAATGCCTTCATTCTTACACACTCAGCTCTTTGAGACGTGGTTTGGATCTGTTGCTCTGACCTGTGATGACTTGAAGAGCAGTGTCGAGTTGTGGTAAAGGAAGGAGGTGGCACGAGGCTCTCAGTCACGCGTGCGTGCGCGTGCATGTGTGTGTGGCAGTCATGTGTGTGCGTGCGTGCATGTTGCAGTTATGGCCAAGCAGAGCCTCTTCTCTGGGTGGCTGGACAGTAGCTTGAAGAGCCGGCCCCCAAGGAGAGGCCACTGGTCCCTTTGAGAGCCTTCCGTCGGTCCTGTAAGGCCCAAGGCCCCACAGCTCTAAACTGTTAATAGACGGGCAGCCAGGGAGGATGCCCAGGGCTGACTGAGGGAGGACAGCACACCAACAGGAGCAGTCCCTCTCTCCTGTATGGGCTTGAGTGACATCCTCCGACTGGGAATCCGTAGAGAGGTTTGCTGGGAACTGGCTGGGTTGGGTGCCTTTCTGGTGGCTCGAGAAGCTACAGTCTAAAAAGGAAGGCAGACCCATAGCTTTGGTACAAGGCATACGACGACTCCAGAAGTGAATTACTCACAAAGCACTAACGGGAATGTCAAAACGAGCAGTTACTTCTGACTTGAGGTCCTCCGAGGAAGGTATTCCGGGCCCTTGAACTCCACTTGGAAGCTGCATCAGTTTCCTGAGGCCCCCACCACAAACTGCCACAGACATGGCAGCTTTGGAGAGGGGAGCTCTATTCAGGGGTTGGCGGCGTGGGTCCCTTCCGGCGGCTCTGGGGGGGCGTCTGTGCCCTGCCTCACTCTGGGAGTTGCCTGCAGTCCTCAGCATCCCTAGGCCCATGGCTGCATCACTCAGCCTCTGCCTCGTCTTCACATGGCCTTCTCTCTCTCTGTCTCATCTTCTCTGTTTTATGAGATCAGGGGTCTTTGGATTTAGGGCCCAGCCTAATCCAGGCCGATCTCATCTCAAGGTCCTTACTGTAATTACATCTGCAAAGACCCTTATTCCAAATGAACTCTCATTCTGATGTTCCAGCTGGGCATAGATTTTGGGGAGCCACTGTTCAACTAACAAAAGGCAGGCAGGATTTCCGTCGGCCAATATGGCAAGGGAAAGCGCGCTCACAGAAGAGAGAACAGCATGAGCAAAGCAGAGGCAGAAACCCAAGGGGCACATTCCCAAAGTTCAAATTCCCAAACTTCAAAAAAGCCTTTGAAAAGGAAGTATCTGTGCGATCTGAGAGTGGACAGTTCGTGGGGGTGCGATAGGAGAGAGGCTGGGAGGGTAGGTGGGGTGAGGTGGCTGGGAAGCTCCACTGATGTGCAGTGTGGTGCAGTCGTGAGGGCTTGTCAGAGGGGTGTGCGGTCAGATCCGCTCGAGGGCAAACGCTTGCTTTAACGCGGTCCTACCTGGCGTGTACGATTGCTTGCATTTAAACTTAGATACTGCATTCTCAAATTCTTTTGCCGGGACGCCTGGGTGGCTCAATCGGCTAAGTGTCTGCCTTCGGCTCAGGTCATGATCCCGGGGTCCTGGGATCGAGCCCCGCATCGGGCTCCCTGCTCAGCGAGGAGCCTGCTTCGCCCTCTCCCTCTGCCTGCCATTCCCTCTGCTTGTGCTCTCCCCCCGCCCCAGCAAATAAATAAATACAAATCTTTTTTAAAAATCTTAAAAAAAATTATTTTGTCAACCTTCAGAAATTAAACACTTGGACGTACACTTTCTACTTCCCAGTAGTGCTTGTTAACAGCTCCCTCACCTAGCGGTGGGTTGGCGTGCTGTTGGAGGGGTGGTGGGCTTTCACATCAGTCCCCGAGCAGGTTCCTCTCATACCCAGGAACGCCAGTGCCCGTGTAATGCTCTGTAATCCTGCTTCTGGGCAGTGACATAAAAAGCCAGAACGGAACCCTGATAATATCTTAACCCCAGTTATCCTTTGAATAAGGGGGGTTTGAACTTCTCGCATTCTCAGAAATTTTAATAATGCATTCCAAACAACCTGTTACTGTTGAATGGTTTGGGTTTTTTGGTTTTTATTCTTTTTTTCTTTTCTTTCTTTCTTTTTTTAAAGATTTTATTTATTTATTTGAAAGAGAACAAGTGGGGGGAGGGGCAGAGGCAGAGGGAGAAGCAGGCTCCCTGCTGAGCAGAGAGCCTGGTGGGACTCGATCCCAGGACCGTGGGACCATGACCTGAGCCGAAGGCAGACGCTTAACCAACTGAGCCACCCCGGTGTCCCTTTTTTTCTTTTTAGTTTAACTCCACATTACTCTTATTTTCCATTTCATTGTATCTCTTCAGTTGTAATTTGAGACTTCATAGTGAAAATAATACAGATGGTGCCACGTATAATCAGATTATACTCAGGCGCTTGGGTGGCTCAGTCGTTAAGCGTCTGCCTTCGGCTCAGGTCATGATCCCAGGGTCCTGGGATCGAGTCCCACATCGGGCTCCCTCCTCAAGGGGAAGCCTGCTTCTCCCTCTCCCACTCCCCCTGCTTGTGTTCCTGCTCTCGCTGTCTCTGTCTTTGTCAAATAAATAAATAAAATCTTAAAAAAAAAAAAAAGAAAGAAAGAAAGTTTATACTCAATGTAGGGAAGCCTTGACATTTTATAATAGTTCACTTTGTTTTCCTAATTTAAAATACTAATACCTTTGTTCTTGGTATGGTTTTGTTACAGCAGTAATAATCTCTATCCTTATTACAAACCAAAATAAATTTTACTATAATTTGTTTTACATATTTACATTTACATATTTAACATTTTGCTTTCTTTGGTCAGGCTTCTTACATTTTAAAAAAATGTTGTAGGTCCTTCTCCAAACCCATACTAACTGTGAGGAGCAGGTCAGATTCCCCAGCCAAGGGGCTTCCTGCCAAGTGCCTCCAGGGATTCCTCAAGACCATCAGAACAAGGAAGGTCCGGGAAAGTGCCTCAGCCAAGAGGAGCGTAAGGAGCCATGGCTGAATGTCATGTGCTATCCTGGAGGGATCAAAACTGAGCAATTCTGAATAACGAATGGAATTTGTTCGTCATTATTTTACCAGTTTGTGATCTGTAACAAGTACCATGCTAATAATGTCAGACTCTGGTGATGGACGAAACATGTCCCCCCCGTCACGGAGACTGGGGTGTGCTCAGACAGAGAGCGAGGGAGCCCCCTCACACCGCCTTCGCTGACTGAAGTGGCCCTCACCGAGGAGATCCCAGAGAGCCCAGCTCTCCACAGACTCCCGGCTGACGTGGAGGCCATGTGTCTGAGCAGGGAAGTCTGGGCGGCGGGGGGGGCATGCAGGAAGTCAGAGCAGGGCAGAAGGCTATCCGAACTTGGAGCATGCTCCCCAGCAGCACACAGAGCTGTCGGGGGGTGAACGCCGCGGGGGCTTCCTGACGCAAATAAGTATTATAAGTCCACACTGATACAGACAGACAGATAATTCTGTACAGAATAATTCCAAATAACGTATGGAGATGCTCTGTCCTCAAGGAGGTGGAGCCTAGCTCCTGACCTTTCAGTAAGGGCTGCACGTGGTGACTTTCTTGCAAAGACTGCAGGACAGAAGGTCAGAGTAACCAGAGTGCAGAAACCTGACTGACACTACCCGAGCCAGGCGATCCGGGTGGTGAGTCATGTTGCCACAGGTGCCCTTGCTATGGTGGGTTGAGATGGCATTTGACCTTTTGGTCTCCCTCCCAAAACACATCACCCCAAGACTGAGATCATGAGAGAAGGATCACACAAATCCAACTGACCAGCTTTCGGAGAACCACACAGAGACCATAGGCAATAAGTGGTTATTAACTAAATTCATTAATGTAGTAGATGAGCAAAGTCCTGGCCATTCAAAGGAGTGATCGGCCCAGAAGGAGAAGAGTTAGAGCTGCACAGATCACTACAAATGAGATGTGAAGTGACCGCTGATGAGAAGTATAGGTCGAGGTCCGCACGTCTTCAGAGGAGGAGGTCGTTAAACTTCCTTGCCTTTCTGACCCAGGGTTGGTTGTCCGCCCAGGTGATCTCTCATGGTCCAGGGCTTCTCCTGCCACGTGGCATATATCCGGGTGCCATCGTTCTCCACCAGCACGTGGGCTTGGAGGGCAGAGACTGCCTGTTGTGTTCACCTTCACATCTCAATACCAGGGACCTTGCCTGATGGAGCGCAGCACTCCACAGGCCTCTGTCCGACGTGTGCGTGCATTGATGTAGCTGCAGAGTTCTCTCGGGAAGTGTTGGGGTCCTGGATATAGGTTTAAATCCTGCTTCAGTTTAAATCCTGACTTTAGGCCAGCTCCCCAGCTTCTCCTCATCTCAGTTTGCTCCAATACGTAAAGCGAAGAAGTTAAGGCATACCCCTCAACGTTGTTATGTAAATTAAGTGAGGGATACGATATAAAAATGCTTGGCCCATAGTGAACATTCTGTGGACAATACGGCATTTGAGGTTGGGTTGAAATTGGACAAAGCGTAGAGAAGGATGTTTAAATTAAAGCAGAATGGACAAATACAAGAAAGTGAGATTAGATACAGTCGGGAACTTCGCAGGGAGCTGTTTGCCTGGACATGGGAACAGGAGGTAGAGGAATGAGGAGGTTCATGGATGCTAGACCAGGATGGCCGACTCTTGCTCAAGCAGGCAGGGAGATGCTTGAGAAGGAACTGGCCGGGAGGTGCGTGGAGCAGTAGGGTTATGCATTCCAGGACCTGGGAGAGCAGTCAGGATTGGAAATAGAGATTTGGGAGTGTTTGCATAGTTTGTCATGAAATTGGCAAACCAGGCAGCGTATGCGGAGCGTTTACTGTAGGACATACAGGGGATAACAAGCCCCTTCCACAGTTGAGGAACTTGGTTAGTGTCACGCTGTCCAACACTTACTTTGGTAATTACTAAACAATAGTTTTTTTCTTCCCAGATATTTCCCAGATACTCTCAATCTTCCCAAAATGTACAGATCAGTGTGGGCTAAGTGAGGTTGTCGAAGAAGTCCCTTGGAAGTAGTATACTTTACCCTCAACCATGAAGGCTGGTTAGGAGTTGGGCCGTTGCTGGCGGGGGCGGTGGGTGATCATCCCGGATAGGAACGCAGCTTTGGAATCGAGGCGTCCAGGTTTAAATTCTGGTTCCACAACTTCTCAGTCATGGCCTTGAGCACAGTCTAGCACAGGAGGGTTTAACGGGGCCAAGAAGAAATGGACAAAATGTTGAAGATGGAGGAGACAGTGGTTGAAGGCCCGTGGAAGAAGAGAGCCTAGCGTCTAGGAGGGATGAAGAGAAGACATGGTGACTGGACGCGCACTGGGGTGCGGGCCGTGACCTGCGAGGCTGGGGTGTCGGAGGGGCCACACCTTTCAGGCCGGGTCTCATAGGCTACACCAGGGATTCTGTCTTTTTTGAAACCCATTGAAGTGTTCTCAGCAGCGGAGTGACGTGATCAAATGTGCATCTGGCAAAACCATTCTGGATGCAGTGTGGACAGCTATTGAAGAGAACAGGACTGAACGCAGAAAGACCAGTTAGGAAGTGAGGGCATTTATCAGACCCAGGCCAGGGGCCGTGGAGGTGGGGAGAAGTGGATGAATTACAGAGAGATTTGCGGTAAACTCTGCAGGGCCCCATGATAAACCGGGGAGGGTGGCAGAGGTCATGTGATGAGGAGGAAGCCCAGATTTCTGCATCATCGGTTGGATGGTGGCACCACGCCGTTCGCTTATAAATATGCTGGAACCCCCACGAATCCTTGCCATCCTTTTGCCAACTGTCACTAACATTTACAGAGATTTAAAGAATCTGTGTATCTGTCCACATAGTTACCGTTTTCAGTGCCCTGTCTCCTTGGGTAGATCCGTATTTTCATTTAGTGTTTATTGTTATGTATTCATTTGTTTATTTATTTGTAAATTACGTGTTTCTTTATTTTTAGTAATGCTGCATCCTGTGACCTTGCTCGACTCATTTCTTTTAGGCCTGGGAGCTTCTTTTGTCGATTTCTTTGGTATCTTCTTTGTAAAAAAAATCATGATCTGCCAATAAAGACAGTTTTGCTTTCTCCTTTTCAGTCTGTACGCCTTTGTTTCTTTTCCTTGCCATACTGTCCAGGTGAGGATCTCCAGGGCGGTGTTGGATAGGATCTGCACGCATGAGCGCCCTTGCCTTCTCGCGCTTATGGGAAAACCTGTCACGGTGTCCATAAGTCTTTCGGCCACAGGTTTTCATACGTGCTCACCAGCTGATGAGCAAGCCCTTCGTTGTTGCTGATATTTGCCTTTTTTCTCTCCTTTTTAGCAGAAGACTCAGAAAGTGGTGTTTACATGCGCTTCATGAGGTCACACAAGTGTTACGACATCGTTCCCACCAGTTCAAAGCTTGTGGTCTTTGATACTACATTACAAGTAAGTGTGCACGGTCTTCACGAACTGCTGTCACGCTGTCCGCGTGGCTCTTTCGTCGGGGAATTCACAACCAGCGACACCAGCAGACATGTCGGGTGTCGCGCTGAGCTTTTGTCTGCGTTCTCCGTTCCCGTGGCAGCCGTGGAAGGAACGTGCTGTTACTGTCCTCTTTCTCCAGATAAGGAAAATCGTTCTAGAGTCATTGAACTGAAATCACAAAGTTTAGTCCACAAATCCTAGAATTTAGTGACTTAATCCACAGAGCTGGTGAATGATGGGGTCTGCCTGGTATGTTAGAGCCTGAGTTATTAACCATTAACCTCTACCACCTCCCTCCGTATATCCTGATCTTTTTTTCTCTTAGTTATTTAGTAGAATATGTAATAAATTAATTTTAAAGAGCACTGTTTAAAAAAAATTACTAAGGTAGATGATCTCTCAAGAAAGAACTTTATTGATCTCTTTGAGCAGAAAAAATTGAACCTTATCATTTTGGTATTAAAATTTGCTTATTGCAGCTCATTTTATACCCATATGATGTACAATCATATATGAAAAGTCCTAAATGATACATTCACTGCAACGATCAGGTTACATCCAACGTGATAAATATGCATATACACGTAGGGATCTAGTATCTGTGGTTGTACATAAATCTTTACAAGGGAGTGGCTTCACTTGTGCTCCCAGAAGCAGCCGCTGACCAGGAATTCATGGGGAGTCGGTGCTTTATTAGGGTGTGCTCCCGGGAGACCCCCTGAAGGACTGGGGGAGAACCCGGAGAGGCAGGAGCCCTGCCAGGTTGGCCTCAGCTGGCCCCTCGGCAGGACGTGGTAGGGGAAGGTGCCCTTGTGAGCTCACCCCTGCCTCTCCATTCGTCCAGGGCTGTCCTGGGAGAAAGGTGCCCAGACTCGGCCAGCTCTGCCCCTTGCTCCAGGGCCGTCCTCATCCCTCCCTCAGCCTGGTCTGCGGTCTTGCCAGCAGCTTGCCCCTGCGGCCTGCAGAGGACACCTGGGCTCTCAGGGCCACTTTGCCTGCAGTTGGTGCCAGCTACACAGGACTCTCAGGAATTGTTCTTGTTTAATTTCATTTGCCAACTGGTTTTTTGTCATCATACAGAAATACAACTGATTTTTGTAAATTGACCTTATATCCTATGACTTAGGTAAATTCACTTCAGACGAGGTAACTTTCACGGTTTCTCCTCAACCCCTAAGATTCTCTGATTCTTTGACACAACGAGGACAGGAAAGCATCCAGGACACTACTATATGGGGAACGTGACAGACAGCAACTTCGGAAAATCTAGTCTTTACAACTGTAACCATAGATTTCATAGTAAAAGAGCTAGAAGTTCTCAGTTCCCAAAGTAAAGAACTACTTGGTCAACCCCTCTCACCTTCGCTCCCATTCCCCAAAAGGCTCACTACTTTTTCAAGACCCAGATCTCCTGACCCTGGGTTTCCCACCAACAGCAAGGTCAGTGATGGCTGGTAAGACCTGTGTCTGCTTTCACTCCTACTCAGCTTGTCCCTTGCCACGGAATTGACTTTCTTCCGAATTTAAAATTTAGCCGAAGTTGGGGGATACATGAAAAATGTGCTATTTTTGTGGATTGTCGGAGGCCCCTGATCCAGTAATGTCACTTCCTGAGTTAATAGGAGCTATGTGTGCATCATCCCCTGGCGGTCGTGAATCTTGGGAGGCTCTTGGCTTTGAAGGAGCTGAACCTTATTACCAGGGAAATAGGGGGGTTGGGGGTTGTCATGGGTGGAGCAAAGTTAAACATGCATTTGAAAGGTATGAGTAGAGTATTTTCTAGATGCAGACTGCAGTAGTAGTCGTCGATACATCTCGAGAGCAAAGAAAGCTTGTAGAGAACACCACACAGGGATGACAGAGTACCAGAAACAACCCACATATCCTAAGAGATTGGTTCAATAAATCCTGATGTAGGCATCTCATGGAATAATACCACGTAGCCATTAAGAAGAACAGAAGAAGTGTTTGTCAAGAATATGTTTTGGGGGGCACCTAGGTGGCTCAGTCATTAAGTGTCTGCCTTCGGCTCAGGTCATGATCCCGGGGTCCTGGAATCGAACCCCACGTCAGGCTCCCCGCTCAGCCGGAGTCTGCTTCTCCCTCTCCCACTCTCCCTGCTTGTGATTCCCTCTCTCGCTGTCTCTCTCCCTCTGTCAAATAAATAAAATCTTTAAAAAAGAAAAAAGAATACGTTTTTAAGTAAAAAAGCAAGTTGCAGAAGAAGACACGTATTATGACCACATTATTCTGAGGGTACAAGTATCAGAGTCCTAACTCCTAGATGCACCCAGACCTGGGAGATGAGAGCACAGACGCATGGAGAAGAGTGGAGTGAAAGGCTCCCCCAGACGAGAGGAAAGAACAGTCTCGGACAGTTTCAGCCTCCAGCTTCTGTCTCTGAGAGGCCGGCTCGACTCTCCATGGTTGGGTTTGGCAGAATTCTCATTTCATACCGGAATTCACTGGGGACCAGCGTCCATCTCTCCGTCCCGACCGAGCGGAAAGCAAACGCACAGCCTGCGGTCCTGGGGCCGGCGTGCCATGAGAAGCGTCGGTAAAGCAAGCCAGTTTCTCCTCGTCGGCAGCGGTTTGTGAGGGGCACCCCGAGACCACGGGCGCAGAAGGAACAAGGGGAGGTAGCCCCGTCCCTGACGCACCGTTGCCACTTGCTGACCGCTGGCTGTGCTGCTCGGCGGTCAGAGGACAGCCCCCCCGCCACCCCGTTCATGGTGGGAGCTCGGCGTCTCACGGTTCGCTCCGTCTCTGCCAGGCCCAGTAGCAAGCCAGGAACTGTTTCTCGGAAGGACGGTAACTGCCTACAGGAGAAGGCATGGTTTCTCGCTGCTGCTTTTCTCAGCCCCCGACGTGTGCCCTAGGGGTCTCCTGCTGGTGCTCCGTGGGGCTTCGTACAGGATCCCTCGTGTGGACGTTGCTGGTGACAGGCCCGTGTGGACGAGGAGCCTGGACTTGCTGCCAAGCCTTCCCTTGCTCTGGTCACTCTGAAAACAATCATGGGCCACTCAGCGAATGCGTCAGGGTAACCACTTGGTGCGTGTTGCTTCCAAAAGACCTCCCCCTCGATGTGTAGCTGGCAGGGTGTGTGCAGAGCAACAACCTGAATTTCCCTTGCAGGGGCTGTTGCTAATGCTCCCAGCCTCCCCTCACCCTGGAAACTCACCCTCTGACGTCCTTACGTCTCACGGGGGCATCATCTGGAGTATTGCTTCTTCCTGCCCGTCAGCTCCAGTCAGCACGATACCCTCAGCGTCGTGGACCAGGGTGGCGTGCGGAAGGTCTAAAGGATGAGCGTCTCTGCAGACGCTTGAAGGCAGAGAGCAGGAGGGCAGCGCAGCCTCCAGGCACGTGGCGAGGGGTCCCGTGCCAGGTCCAAGCAGAGACTGCTTCTGGGGTTCCTTGAGAGTCGCTGTGGAGAGAAAGTATGTGTCCGGGCAGTCGTGGCAGGTCCCCCAAGATGCCACATCGGGAACAGTCACCGCAGCTAGTCACCACGCGATCGAGTTGACAGTAATTCACGGCTGATCCAGAGACAGTCACAGGCCAGACAGGAAAGGCCTGGAGCCGAGAGACAGCAGCTTCTTACGTGGCCCCGTGGAGAAGGAGGATGTGTCCCAGCCCTTCCAGAGAAGCCTGGTAGTTCAGAGAAAGATAGGAGTTAGTGCTTTCAGATTCTAAACAGTGATACCTCAGGAGTGATGAGAGGCTCAAAAACAAATAAAACTTCCCAAGATTGGGGGGTTGGGGAGCATCAAGAATTATGCAGGCCTTCCCTCACAACGGCAGTATGACTTTTTTAGCAATACTCTTAACAAACAATAACTATTTTTAATAGAATGTTTGTTCTAGAGTAGTTTTAGATTTATAGAAAAACTGTGAAGTGAGTCTGGACTTCCCAGGCACCCCATGCCCCGGTTCCCCCATTCCTGCCATCTGTCATCAGTGTGGCAAACGCTTGTCACAATTCACGAACCAGTATTGATACAGGATTATCACCTAAAGCCCATAGTTCATTCAGATTTCCTGACTTTTTACCTAATGTCATTTTTCTGTCTGAGGATCCCACCTAGGCTACCCCGTGACACTGGGTCACCACATCTCCCGAGGCGCCTCTTGGCTGTGGCCGTGTTTCAGACTTTCCTTGCTCCTGTAGTCTTAACGGTTTTAAGGAGCACTGAGCTGGTCTTCCGGGGGAGACCCCGCTGTTGGGATTTACCTGATGTTTTTCTCACCATCAGATTGGGATTATGCATTTTAGAAGGAAGACCACAGAGAATAAGGTGCCACTTCATCCTGTCCTACCAAGGGTGCGTACACTTAGTACCACTGTTGACCTTAACATGGGTCACCCGGCTGACGTGGTCTTCGTGAGGTTTCTCCGCATCTGTGCTGTCCTCCTAGGAAGTTACGGGGCACAGCACATGCGTGGGGTGCAGGGCTGCGCTCCACCCCCTGAGAGCACGGTAGATATGTAAGTTAGTTGGAATGCCTCTGCAAGGGACGTGTTATTTTTTCTCTCCCACTTATTTTTTTATTCAGTCATTTATGTCAGCACAGATTTGTGAACATATGTATCCTATTCAATTATGATCCATCACTATTTTGTTGCGTAAACTATTTCAGTCAGTATAACTTTTAATAAAACCCAAGAGCAAATGAAGGGGGGAAACAGGCAGGCATCCGAGTCACTGTGGGCTAAGGCCAAGTTCTTAGTAAGAACACCTAGAAAATAAAGAAGGAAGAGCATAGTATTAAAGCAAGCTTAGAGAGGGGCATGACAAGGAGGAGCCACCCAGGATGGTCTTAAGTGGGACTCGAATTGAGGTCCACAAGTGGGAGAGGGTGCAGGGCTTGCTTATTTCAAAAGTAAGAAGGGGGGGCGCCTGGGCGGCTCAGTTGGTTAAGTGACCAACTCTTGATTTAGGTCATGGTCTCATGGTCGTGAGATCGAGCCCTGCGTCAGGCTCTGTGCTGCGTGTTTAGCCTAAGATTCTCTCTCTCCTTCTCCCTGTGCCCCTCCCCGCCACCCTCAAAAAAATAAATAAAAGCAAGAAGGAATGAGAGAGCGAGGCCTCTTGCTTGGGATTTGTGCTGCAAGTGCCGATAAAGAGAAAGTAAAGCTCTTCAGCTCTTTTTGTACTTTTTCCCTATCAAGGAAAATGATCTTCAAAATGGAAAAAATGCAATAGATGGTGATTAGAGGAAATTGAAGCCTGAGATGGGTGTAGAGATTATGTGAGGGTGCCTGTCTGCACTAAACCAGTTTGCTTTCTGACCCAGATGAATCACATTCTAGTGCAATAAAGGGACTTAGAAAGCAGATTGCCAAGCTTGGTGATATCACAGGAACTGTGAAGAGTGTTCTGGGCCCCAGGCTAGAGATGAAAAAAAGAAAACAGATAAAAAAAAAAAAAAAAAACACAACAAACCTGTGGGTGGGGAATGTGGTGCCAGTCCCAGGTAAGATGTGTGAATGAATTATTAGTAAGTCAAAGAAGTAATCTCTAGGAACCTACCATGAATTGACAAACACAGGTCACAGAAGTCGAGCCCGATTTCTTTTCTGGGCAGTTCCATAGGTGAAAGCAGGACAGGCATAGCTCGGTTCCAGCTAGACAGCTGACAGAGCCTGGCATGGCGCCCCGATGGAGGAGACATCGAAGCGCGGTCTGTCGGCTCAGTGAGTGAATCCACGGCTCAGCGTGGACCTCACGAGAACTTTGAGGGTTTCCGGTTGCGTTGGATGCCTCTTGCACGCCATTTTAAAATCCTCTTTCGTCACCTGTGACTCCAGCCACCCCTCGCCTCACTCAGGGACAGTGGGGTGGCGCCTCAGCCCGGGCCCGCCGGCATACCTCCAGCCTCCTTCACTAGCAGAGGAGAGAAGCCAGTGGAGAAACGCCTCCACTTGCACCCTCGGGTGGAACTGAGCCAGCCTGCCCGTGCTTGGGGCCATGTCAGCCGCCCATCGGCACGCTGGCTCACCTGCTAGCCGTCTCACTCCCATCCTCCACACCTGCTCCTCGGGAACGGGCAAGCCAGGCTCTGCTTTCTGCGGAACCCAAGCCAAGAAACAGGATTCTTTTCCTCTCAGTTCATCAACGTTTGGGACAATGACTTCAGTACTGACTTTGCTGATGGTATCACGTACTTCACAGAGGACTTGAAACCAGGGGGATAGCTAAGAATAAAGGACAAAGATTCCTCGGGGCGCCTGGGTGGCTCAGTTGGTTAAGCAACTGCCTTCGGCTCAGGTCATGATCCTGGAGTCCCTGGATCGAGTCCCGCTTCGGGCTCCCTGCTCGGCGGGGAGTCTGCTTCTCCCTCTGATCCTCCTCCCTCTCATTCTCTATCTCTCATTCTTTCTATCTCAAATAAATAAATAAAATCTTAAAAAAAAAAAAAAAAAGACAAAGATTCCTCAACAAGCTACATTATTCTTAGGACCAGTGAGTGAATAAGTAGATGGTATACAGAACGAGGGACATGATAGCATATCAGTGTTCCAGAAAAGAATAAAAGTGGGGGCCGAGAACTGTGCTAAGAGTGGGGGGAAGAAGACACTGTGGCCCTGCCCGCAGCAAGCCTGCACTAACTAGGGAGGACGCCTGCTCAGCCCCACAGGCAGCACACTAGGGACCCGTATATGGGTTTTCAAAGAAGGAGATAGGAGTAGCTCCAGGGGTCAAGTAGTATGAAAAGCTTACAGTAAACACGGCAGCCTGTGTCCCCGTTCCTCACGCTCTTGTCACCCTGCCCAGAAACAACCAGTTCAGCTTTGAAACCTAGACTGGACTGCCATGTTACCTCAGTTCACGGACTTCAGACATGTTTTACTTCCGGTCGGGCAGATGGGGGTTCCTGCTCCTTGCGTGGCCTTCCTGCCCCCATCGTCCCAGCGTAGCCGGGTCTCAGGTGGCAGTGAATTCCTTCCTGGCTGTCCTTATTTTGACTGTGTCCGTTTTATTCACTGCTGAGCCCAGTGGAAACTAGTTATATTTACGTTTCCTTCTTTGTACAATTCAGTACACCTTCTGACTTCTGTGGTCAGACCTGTCGGACATGTTTTCAGCTCCATCTGGAGCCACTCCTTCTGGGTCCTTGGTCCTTGGTCTTCCTGCTCCGGCTTTCACTCCCCAACCTGCTCATCACTGTCTCCTGAGGCCAGGAATACCTCCTCCCGCTCCTCCATTGCAACACCCGTCTTTGAACACAAACTTTCTGCTTCTTTGATTTATTCCCTCTTTTGCGGGGGGAGCACATTTTTCCGTAGCTTCTATCTTAGCCC
Source organism: Mirounga angustirostris (assembly GCF_029215605.1). Classification (NCBI taxonomy): domain Eukaryota; kingdom Metazoa; phylum Chordata; class Mammalia; order Carnivora; family Phocidae; genus Mirounga; species Mirounga angustirostris. The sequence continues at coordinate 5,717,705 of NW_026991720.1, forward strand.
ACTCGGGCTACCGGGCTACTCTAACACACCAGCACAGCCTGGGGGCTCACATAGCAGGGACTGACTTCTCACAGTTGTGGAGGCTGTAAGTCCAAGGTGGAGGTGGTGGTCAATTCAGTTCCCCGGGAGGGCTCCCTTCCTGGGTTGCAGATGGCTGCCTTCTCACTGTCCTCTCAGGGCAGAGCTCGGCCACTGATCCCATCATAGGGCCCCACCCGAGTGACCTCATCTAAACTTAATCACCTCCGAAAAGCTTACCCCCAGATACCATCAATATTGGGAGTGAAGGCTCCCACGTATGAATGCTGGGGGGACACATTCAACCCTAATTCTTCCCATGGACAGATGTACGGGAGGTCATTACGTGAAATTTTAAATATCTGTATCTACCCTACTCACTGTGTAGACTGCTGTGTATAGAATTCCATAATGAAAATAATTTTTATTTAGAAATTTGAAAGCATCATTCCACCACTTCTGGATGCAAGTGTTAAAGAGAAATCGGTTGTGACTTTTTTTTTTTTTTTTTTGTATTTATTCATTTGAGAGAGCGAGAATGAGAGAGAGTACATGAGAGGGGGGAGGGTCAGAGGGAGAAGCAGACTCCCCGCCGAGCAGGGAGCCCGATGCGGGACTCGATCCCGGGACTCCAGGATCACGACCTGAGCCGAAGGCAGTTGCTTAACCAACTGAGCCACCCAGGTGCCCCGGTTGTGACTTTTTAAAATTATGCTCCACCTTTACATGAGTTTTCCCCTCTGAAACTTTTGGGATTTTCTCTTTATATCTGATACTCCAGAATTTCAGACTAACATGCCTCATTGTGGTCTTTGTATTCCTCGTGCCGGGCCCATGATGCACCTTTGGAACCTGGCGTGCACGTCTCTTGGGTTTGTGTTCCTTGTGTCGCGTCTTCAGTAATTTTCTTCCTACTGTTTTTTTTCTCTGGGACTTCGATTCGTCTTGGGCTCCCTGAAGTGATCCTTTAATATTTCTATCCTGCCTCTTTCTCTCTCTGCCTTTGGTTCTACCTCTGGGAAGTTTTGTTTCCGTGTCCCTCCGAGGAAGATGTGTCCGTAGCTGGAGCGTCTGCAGCTTCAGTGCTCCAGGTCTTGTCAGGGGGCTGTGAATCTGGGCTGCCTATTCGGAATGAAGGGTGTGCAGGAACAATGTGCGTGGATGCACAAGTGGGCTTCTTGCCGGGTGTCACTGATCGGTTTCGTAGGCAGCCCCCGGTGTTTGTATCTCTCTGTACATCGTATTTGCCGAGGCGGTTGTCCAGAAAATGATCCTCGGGTGGTGGCAGGCGGCTGTGGCCATTCCCCGATCTGAACCAGGCTTCCTGTTCGTCTCTGGCCCCGTCCCCACCCCTGCCAGGGCCTCCAGTCTTGGGTCTTCCGCATGCAAGGAGAGGTCAGTCTGCTTCTCTCCCCACCTTGCCCCTCCCCAGCAAGGCTCTGTCACTCATTAACCTCCCTCCATCTGCTTGCTGCCCTACAGACCTCCTAGTTCATTCCATTTCCAGCTTCTGTCCCTGTAGTTTGGGGGGAACTTTTCAGCAGGAAAACGTGTCAGAAATGTGTTTACTTTGCCATTTTTAAGCCTAAGGAGACACGAGGGAAACTCCAAAAGTAACAGGAGCTGAATGAGGTACTGTGGGAGTAGAGAGAAGGGAATGTCAACCTTGACTGGAGTGACGTGGGTAACTTCGGTTGTGGAGTTAGAAATTAAAGGTCAACTGGGTTTTCATAGGTAGAATGGTAATAGGTAAGTGCACGTGAAGTAGAAGGAACTTTGTGACATAGAAGTGCCAAAAAAAAAAAAAAAGGGCAGACCAGTTCAACACGTCAGCTGGGCTGGAGCGTGGAGGTCGTGGGTACCTCACCTAAGAAGCCGGCCCCCTCCTCGTGCAGTGGAGAGCTACAGAGACGGGAGAGATGCTGCAGGTAGCGTTAAACCCACCGGACAAGCTCTGATGTAAAAATTTAGTAAGAAACCAAATTAGGTAGTTTTCAAGAGCTTTAGCTGTTCATCGGCGTTAATTTTAAAAGCCCTACGATCAGCTTAATTACTGAAAATCAGGGTAAAACTGTATAGAGAACAGTGAAGCGTCAGAGGAACCAGATTCCCATATTTTGGAACACAGATGTTCCACTTGGCATTAGACTGCCAGAATCTCTTAGAGCTTACGGTTTTAAAAAAATCATTTCTATATTAAAATTTTATTTTCCATCTTGCCTTACCTAATTATCACATTTGGTTGTTTGAGAATCCTACTGAAAAGTACATTTTAAAACTGATAACACTTTGAGCAAATTTCAGAGGTACTCAGGATCCCCCAAGAGTTTTTCCTGCAGATTGGAGCCGGGTTGAGCCAGCCTTCTTTTTATCCTGTTTATTGGTTCCCTGGTAACACCCTGTGCCTTCTGTCACTGTGAAGAACTTTCTAAGTATAGTCGGCAGTTGCTCTTCAGCTCCACGCACGTGGTGTCGAGAAAGCCGAGCTTCAGCGGCTCCGTCACGGCCGGGGGGCGTGGCCAGGCCCGGAAGCTGCCGTCAGCGGCGCCAACGCTCCGGAAGTGGGTCTCGTCCCTTCCGGTTGCCGTCTTGGGCCTTTGGAGCGTGGAGCTGTGCCTCCCGCCCCGAGGTGTGGCCATGCAGCGGAGCAGGCGGGTGAAGTCCGGACGGTGAATCTGTGTCTGCCTCTGGCTGGGTCACTCTAGGACACGAAAGCGTGTCCTCCTCGTGGCTCTTCGTGCTGACGCCCTGCTGAATATCGTCACATTCGAGGCCAGTTAGTGCGCCTCGTCACCTGTGGGGAGAACATCACCTGTTAGCCCCGTGTCGTAACTCAGAACGCCGAGGCGCGGAGAGGGCCAAGGACCCGAGCCCACACAAGTTTCTAGTGAGTCTGGCGATTCACCCACTGAAAAGAAGCGGGAGAGGGGCGCCTGGGTGGCGCGGTCGGTTGGGCGGCTGCCTTCGGCTCGGGTCGTGATCCCGGAGTCCCGGGGTCGAGTCCCGCATCGGGCTCCCTGCTCGGCGGGGAGTCTGCTTCTCCCTCTGACCCTCCCCCTCTCATGCTCTCTCTCATTCTCTCTCTCAAATAAATAAATAAAATCTTTAAAAAAAGAAAGAAGGAGCGGGAGGTATTTTACTTCCAAGTGTTCTCCTCAGTGTTGGGTTGTTTTACCTTCTCTTGCAGCAGTGATGGCTCTTCTCACGCTAAATTCTTAGCGTTCTCTTGGCCATTGGACTGCTGCCTCAGTGGGGGGGTTCTCACCCTCCACCGTCCACCCTCCGGCTGCAGCAGAATTCACGGACGCCGCACGCCCTGTCAGCGTCCGGCGTCCGTGGCGTGGCCCGCGTGTCCCCCGGGGTGGACCTGCCGCACTGAGAATCAGCGCTGCGCATCCTTCCGTCGGTGGTTTGTCTACACGGGCTGTTAGGCTCGAATACTCACCTCCTGGCAGTTAGGGCTGTTTAAGAGCTTTTCGGGTGAAGGTTGGTCAGGGAAATGATCCCCAGAGAAGCACCACTTCTGTGTGTTTCTGAAGAACAGTCCGTATATTCGAGAGCATGTACTGACGGACCCCTGCTGGGCTGTCAGTGGGGTTGCTGCTGCTTTGAAAGTGTCTTCGTGTCTTTTTTCTCTGCCTTGATCTTCTCCTGGCCTTTGATTCTTAGCGTCTTGTCAGTGATGTGTGCTTAGGTGTGGTCTTGTTTCTGTTTAACCCACCTGGGGTGTATTTGATTCTTTTTGATAGATTCCAATTTTCTGTTGAGATTCACCTATTTGAAGATGATTTGGAAAATGCCCACAAAAAATTCCAAAATGACTATCGCGTTCGGATCACGTGCTGCTCTTCTCCGGGGAGTTGTAGCTTCTCGAATCTTGCTTGCGTGGCACACGCCGGGCTCTCAGTGATCTGTATGTTTTGTACGGCTGCTGTAGTTACTTCATCTTGGGCAGACTTGCAACCTTCTGGGATGGGTTTTCAACAGCTGTGGTCACTTAGGGTGTCATGGATGGTCTTGCTAAATTATTTTAAATCTCTTTTTTGGGGGAAAACAATAAGTAATTTGGGGTTACAGGATACCCCCCACTCCCTTGCTACTCCAGCCGGTTTAGAAAAACAAGCTGAGTTCATATTTAATGTGTTTTAAAATCTGTTTCTCTGTGACTTCTCCCCCATATTCTTTTATAATATTTTCCGGGACCACAGTCAAGGGTTCCCAGAGCATCATCCAGGTAGAAATAGCAGACCTTACAAATTGGCCCATCATCCCTGGGTGCCATTTAGTTACAAGAGCAGCATGAGTGTTTTCGTGGTTCTTGATACATGCTGTGGTTCAAAAAATATTTGACCAGTTTATGGATGCCACCAAGTTGCTCTTTCTCTCTCATGTCACCTGAATGGCCCTACGCCTCTTCCCAGTCCTGTGCCATTCATTCAGCGGACAGGTGGAGTTCCCGATGATCTTGTACATCATCAGGACACAGTGCTGGACCGGGCTGGGACAAGTATAGAAAATAATTAACGAGATTTCCTCACCCACCCGTCATCCCTGAACTGAGCACCTACATAACTCCTGCCAAACAAAGGCAAAATGTGTTGTAATAAAGGCATAAACAGGTGCTGAATGACTAATCCTAGTCTGATAGGAAGGTCTGGGTTCCTGTAATTCTCTCATTTCTTTTCATTATTAAGTTAGCAGGGGTTTGGAATACAGTGGGAGAGAGAACCTTCTTTCTTAGTTAAAAAGAAAATATCACGTTGAAATTTTTTCAAAGAAACACACTATCACTGTCCCAGCTCCTAATACCATTTAATTTTTTGCTCACTTCTCTTTGACCTTTTTCGTTTAAACACATATTTTATATAATTGTAATGTATAATTGTATAGCCGATGGTTTTCACTGCCATAAGCCTTCTTTCTTTTACTTCAACATGGTCTTCCTAATTTTAGTATTTGATACTTCTTTCCCACTGGTAATCTAGTACTTAATGCATTTTCTTTTGTTGGGGGCAGATATTTTTCCAATTTCAATATTAGAAATAATGCCACATTGAACATCTTTGATTCCTACTCCTAAAATTTCGGATGACTACATAATTCAACAGAGAAAAAGCTAGCGCGCAAACTGTATGAATGTTTTCGTGATTCTTGGTGTGCGCTGTGGCTCCAGTATTTTTCTAATGATTTGCATTAGCTGCTGTAACCAAACAATATCGGCCTGTTGAGCAGCTCTAAGTGATACTTTAGAATTGCTTTAATCTTCATTTCTTCAGTTCTTAATAAAGGGAACCATCTTACCTGTGTTTATTTGTTCTGGGCATTTAGAGGGTCGTCTTCAGCACTGAGCTTTTGGCTTTTCACACACCACCCCCTCCGGTGCCATAGCAACCTGGTGTGGTGCCCCAGACGGGCTGTGTCGCCGGGGCTCACGGAGACGCCATATGTGAGCGCACCCTGAACAGGCTCCGGCACACGCTGAACATTTGTCTCTAGGACGATACCAGTGTGCAAGGCTATTGCATCTCTCATACCTCTTCTCAGCCTCCAGGAAGTGAGAAAGGATGCTGGTTTGTTTTGTCACTGAACATATGAGAAACAGATTTTCATTTCAGGTCATTTGGTATAACTTCAGTGTTTTGAAATGAACTAACAACCACATACAGGAGAAATTAAACTGAAGTTTAATTCTTTTATACGGTTTTAACTGTATAAAGTCTCTGTGTACAAAGTCTTTAGATACAATGAAAAATTTTTTGAAGTGAATTGCATTGTGTCAGTTTCAAAAAATCTCCAGGCTTTATAATACAAAAGTATTTTTGCCGATGTTAATAAATTCAGCTCTCTTTAGCCTCTCAAACTTATAAAACTTAACATTGAAAATAACTGGTAAGATCTGGTTGGATATTTTGGTTGAAGGTATTTTTCCCCCTGACGTATGGACTTTAAAGGATGTTTTTGTTTCTCCTGTTTGTCTTTAGGTGAAAAAGGCTTTCTTTGCCTTAGTAGCCAATGGTGTTCGAGCCGCACCTCTGTGGGAGAGTAAGAAACAAAGCTTTGTAGGTAAGCAGTGTGGGCCTGGGAAGAAATCTGAAATGGGAACCTAAAAGCAGAAAGCCCAAGGTATCCTAATAGGTGCTGGTTTGGAACTCAGCCTCGAAAACATACTGCCCGGCTAAAGGACTTCTGGCTTTTACGTCTGGGTCAGGTGGGGCCACTAGCAAATTCAAAACACTGAGGTGCTGCCACGGAGTTTCTTTTTCATATTTATTTAGTTATCCAGTTTCTTTTGATTCAGTACCTTTCTGGCTCCCTGAAGGAGCTTCTCTGCCTTTGCCAGTTGCCGTGAGGCCAGGGAACAGGGTGCGCAGGGGACGCTGTGCTGAGCCCTGACCGTGGGCCGCCTTTGCGCGCGTGTATGCGGGCAGCCCCTGCTCTGTGGACCAGGCAAATGAAGCCATGTAGACGTGACCGATGCCTGCGCTAAGTCATTGCTGTCCTATCGGAAACATCCTGTAACTCAGTATCTGAACTCCAGAATCTCTCATTGTACAGATCACAGTAGGTGGCGGATGTTGGCTCTCCTAGTATGCATTACGCTGATTTAAAACTACCAGTTTGTCTGCCTCCTGCTTTAGGTGACCGTTTCCTCAAAGTAGTTTCATATCTTCTTCATCTCTGTAGCCCTGGAATCTGGCCCATAGTAGGCACTTAATAACTAGGGGTTAAATCAATACTTAAAGAACTATCGTTTGTAGAATGCTTCTCAGGAAACAATCCAAATGCCCCCGGAAGTGTCCTGTGTGTAAAGCTTTTGGAATACCTTACCTTATTGTCAAGTATATTAAATTATTTACATGTAGCTGCAAGTCTTCTGTGAGGTTTTATGTTAATCAGTAAGTTTTCTATCACTGAATTGCCAAATACTGTGGTTGATTCCATTGTACTTATTGTCAGGTTTAATTTCAGCTAAATTTATCTTAGCTTGTTGTAGATAATTCACAGACTAATAGTCCTAAATAATATAATACATTAAACTGTGCTTGATACCTTTAAAGTATGTTTTAGAAGCTTTTCTAGAAAATATTCCAGGTTTGCTTATCCTGTGAAATTTTTCATAGTTTTATATTTAACATATAATTCTTTGTTCCAGGAATGCTAACAATTACAGATTTCATAAATATACTACATAGATACTATAAGTCACCCATGGTAAGTGCCAGAAATCCTTATGTCGGTCATGCATATGTGTAGAGGGGTGGTGGTGCTGGTAGTTGATTTTTACAAGTATGTATATAACGGGCAGGGCACATCAGTGTATATACAGTCACTAAATTTATGATCTTTATGACATTATGGGCGTGTTGCGGTGTTGTGACTGCGTGGACCCATGAATGGTCCGGTGCCACAGAGCTTATCTTCCCAGGCCTGTGTCCCTGGGAGTGCAACCTCATGCACTTACCCCCTAATTTTTTTCACGAGAACCATATGTACTCTGTGGTTTTAAAGAAGTAAACCTTAAAATTGGAGAAATTCAGTTTTGATATTTTTCTGCCAGTTACAAAAAGACTGCTGCTGGCTTACTTTAGTGGGAGAACTCCCTGGTCCCTGGTCCCTGGTCCAACTGTTTTATAAGAGCATAGTTTGAGGGATGCCTGGGTGGCTCAGTCGTTAAGCGTCTGCCTTCGGCTCAGGTCATGATCTCAGGGTCCTGGGATCGAGTCCCGCATCGGGCTCCCTGCTCAGCGGGAAGCCTGCTTCTCCCTCCCCCACTCCCCCTGCTTGTGTTCCCTCTCTCGCTGTGTCTCTATGTCAAATAAATAAAATCTTTAAAAAAAAAAAAAGCAGCATAGTTTGAGAACCACGTAAAGCCTTTTATCTAACACTATGATTTTTGTGATTCTACCAGCTTGTTTGGTTTTTGGTTTTGGTTTTTGTTCGTTGGGGGGTTGCTTGCTTTGTGGGGGGGATTGTTTTTTGTTTTTTGCAAGGGTGGGCAAGGACTGAATTGTATAATTTTTTTTCTTTATTACTATTTTGGGTATCTGAAAAGTAAAAGACAATCTAATTACTATTCTTTTTACATGTAATGGTTAATATTGCCCAATAATTAAATTCCTGTATAAAATGAGAAAGTAAAAACATAAGAGATACTCTTAGGGGGCACCTGGGTGGCTCAGTCGGTTAAGCATCTGCCATGGGCTCAGGTCATGATCCTAGAATCCTGGGATCAAGTCCCATATCGAGCTCCCTGCTCAGTGAGGAGTCTGCTTCTCCCTCTCCCTCTCCCCCTCCCCCCTGCTGGTGCGCTCTCTCACTCTCTCTCAAATAAATAAATAAAATCTATTTTTAAAAAAGATACTCTTAGGGGCGCCTGGGTGGCTCAGTTGGTTAAGCGGCTGCCTTAGGCTCAGGTCGTGATCCTAGGGTCCTGGGATCGAGTCCCACATCGGGCTCCCTGTTCAGCGGGGAGCCTGCTTCTCCCTCTCCCTCTGCCTGCCTCTCTACCTACTTGTGCTCTCTCTCTCTGTCAAATAAATAAAATCTTAAAAAAAAAAAGGATACTCTTAGAATTAAGTTTTACCAAAGACTTTGTATGTATCCCATATTTATTTTACATGAGGTATCTGATTTCTTAAATACTACCAATGCAGGTGAATATTGGTTTTCTTTATAATGATCGTATGTCTGCTTTTGAACTAGCAAAATCAACACAAATATGATTATTAACTGGATATATATTTTTTTAAGATTTTTATTTATTTATTTATTTATTTGACAGAGACACAGCGAGAGAGGGAACACAAGCAGGGGGAGTGGGAGAGGGAGAAGCAGGCTTCCCGTGGAGCAGGGAGCCCAATGCGGGGCTCGATCGCAGGACCCTGGGACCATGACCTGAGCCAAAGGCAGACGCTTAACGACTGAGCCACCCAGGCGCCCCAATAACTGGATATATTTTGATAAAATGCAGCTAAACCCCTATTAAAAATCTCAGCAAGGGGCACCTGGGTGGCTCAGTTAAGTGTCTGACTCTTGGTTTCAGCTCATGATCTCAGGGTTGTGGGATTCAGCCCACGTGGGGCTCTGCGCTCAGTGGGGAGTCTGCTTGAGACCCTCTCTCCCTCTGCCCCTCCCCACCCTTGCAAACACGCTCTCTCTAAAACAAGTCTTAAAATAATAAAATAAAAATCTCAGCAGTAGCTAATTAAATCAAAATTTCTATAAAAGCAGTTGTCTAAATATACAGTCCAAATTCTTTTTTTATTAAGTTATAATTGACATACAATATTATATTAGTTTCACGCATACAACATAGTGATTCAATATTTTTATACATTACAAACTGATTAGCATAATAGGTCTAGTTACCATCTGTCACCATACAAAGTTACAGTTTTATTTATATCCCCGTGACTTATTTTATTTTTAAAGATTTTATTTATTTGACAGAGAGGGAGACAGCGAGAGCAGGAACACAAGCGGGGAGTGGGAGAGGGAGAAGCGGGCTTCCTGCTGAGCAGGGAGCCCAATGTGGGACTCCATCCCCCCATGTGGGACTCGATCCCAGGACCCTGGGATCATGACCTGAGCTGAAGGCAGACACTTAATGACTGAGCCACCCAGGCGCCCCTATGACTTACTCATTTTATAACTAGAAGTCTGTACCTCTTGGTCCTCTTCACCTGTTTCTCTTGTCCCTTCACCCCATTCTCCTCTGGCGACCATCAGTTTATTCTCTGTATCTATGAGTATATTTCTGTTACTTGTTTGTTTTTTAGATTCTACATTAGGTGAAATCCTTTAGTATTTGTCTTTCTCTGTTTGACTTACTTCACTTAGCATAATTCCCTCTAGGTCCATCCACATTGCCACATTTAAATGGCAAGATTCCATTCTTTTTTATGACTGATATTCCTGTGTGTGTGTGTGTGTGTGTGTGCATTTGTTCAATCATCTATCAGTGGACACTTGGGTTGCTTCCTTATCTTGGCTATTGTAAATCATGCTGCAGCCTAGGACCCTGAGATCATGACCCGAGCCAAAGGAAGACGCTTAACCAACTGAGCCACCCAGGCGCCCCTGTTTTTAATTCTTTGAGGAAAGTCCATACTGTTTTCCACAGCAGCTGCACCAACTTTCATTCTCACAACAGTGCACAAGGGTCCCCTTTGCTCCACATCTTCGCCAACACTATTTCTTGTCTTTTTGATTCTAGCTGTTCTGACAGGTGTGAGGTGCTATTCAATTGTGGGTCTGATTTGCATTTCCCCGATGGCTAATGATGATGAGCATCTTTTCAAATGCTTATATTGGGGGGCCAGTTTTTAAGCTTTGTTAGAGTGTTAATCTTTGGTTCAGTTCTGTTACTTCTGGGATCTCCGTGGAATTCCTTGGTGGTTTAGCGAGGACTTTCCATTCTGCCTAGTCAAGACGCAATGTCTTCCATTCTGAGTCTTGGCCTGGCCTCCTGTCCTTTCACCCCGGGCACACCTGCTTAGTATTCAGTCAAAAACGCAAGGAGATCTCAGCGCCGCCTTCTCTTCTTGTTCTGGACAGCTCCTCCTGTCTGGTTTTCTGCCCACAAATTCCACTTGGCTCCATCTGCCCAGACTTTGATTTCTGTCTCTCTAACTCAGCAGGAGTGTCGTGCCCCAACTGGGCCACAGTCTCGAGAGAGAGAGGTGGTGATCGTGGGCTCAGTTTGTTTGCGTGCCTTCTCCCGGGCGTGGCAGTCCTGCCCTGCTGATTGCCCAACGTCTGAGAACTGCTCTTGCACATATTTCCCCCCATTTTCTAGTTGTCTGCAGCCGGAGACTAGTGTAGCCCTGTCCCCTCCGTCGTGGCTGGCAGAGCGCCACTGGTATTTCCCATACCTCTCCGCGCTGTACCGTTCTGGTTGCGGTAAGAATTTCAGAGTCCGCTTTCACTTCACACAATCTATTTGGAGCTAATACTGAGCTTTTTACATAAAATGTAGTTCCATTTAATCTGCCCTTATTTTTGTTTTAAACAAAATGAAGAGTAGAAAGAAAAAGCATTCATAGTTTTTATGCTGAGGTGCCGTCTCTCGCCGCTGCCTGTGGTGTGTGCACCACCCCCCCCACCCCGGCGCCCGCGGTCCGAGGAGCTCCCGTCTGGGCCACGCCGTCCAGTTCTCTTGTGACCAACCATCTTGGTTCTTGTTCATCTGACAATGTCCTGATGTCATCCTCGTGCCTGGAGAACACTTTTGCTGTTTTATAGAAACTGAGTTAACAGTTGTTTTTAACACTTTGAAGATGTCATTTCATTGTCCTTTGGCCTCCCACTGCTTAGGATCAGAAGTCAATAGAAAGGTTTATCTTTCTGTCCTCTGGATAGTCCGCTTCTGGTTCAAGACTGTCTCTTTCCTTCGGTTTCAGCGCTAGCGGCCACACGCCTGCGTCTGGTTTTCCTTGTGTGTATCCTGCTCCAGGTATGCTACGTTTCCATGATCTTCTAGGTTCGCTCTTCACCTAATTTGGGAAGTTTTTGACTGCTGTTCCTTCAGATGTTTTTCTCTGTCTCATTCTTTCTCCCCTGGGACTTCAGTTCCATGTGTATCAGGCCATCCCACAGGTCTCTGACCCTGTGTTCATCTTTCCGGTTCTAGTGTCGTTGATCGTACATGTGCTAATTCTTCCTTGGGTGATCTCCAGTCTTACTTTCAAACCTTATTCCTATTGAATTTTCAGTGAGATTGGGAGCTCCCACTTGAAAGATTTTGGAGGGTCTTTGTAAAATTTTCTATGGCTGGTTTTCCACAAAATGGAAATGGAAATTTTTTTTATTCTTTATTTAAATTCAATTTAGTTAACATATATTGTATTACTAGTTTCAGGGGTAGAATTCAGTATTTCATAAGTTGCGTATAGCAACCAGTGCTCATCACATCATGTGCCCTCCTTAATGCCCATCACCCAGTTACCCCATCTCCCCACCCACCTCCACTCCAGCAAGCCTGTTTGTTACATATATTTAAGAGTCACTTATGGTTTGCCTCCCTCTGTCTTTATCTTATTTTTCCTTCCCTTCCCCTAGGTTCATCTGTTTTGTTTCTTAAATTCCACATATGAGTGAAATCATATGGTATTTGTCTTTCTCTTATTTCGCTTAGCATAATACCCTCTAGTTCCATCCACGTCATTGTAAATGGCAAGATTTCATTATTTTTTTGATGGCTGAGGAATATATATATATACATACACACATATATATACACACACACGCACACACCACATCTTCTTTACCCATTCATCTGTCAGTGGACATCTGGGCTCTTTCCATAGTTTGGCTATTGCAGACATAGCTGCTATGAACATTGGGGTGCATATGGGCCTTCTTTTCACTACATCTGTGTCTTTGGGGTAAATACCCAGTAGTGCAATTGCTGGGTCATAGGGTAACTGTATTTTTAAGTTTTGGGGGAACCTCCATACTGTTTTCCAGAGTGGCTGCACCAGCTTGCATTCCCACCAACAGTGTAGGAGGGTTCCCCTTTCTCCACATCCTCGCCAACATTTGTCATTTCCTGTCTTGTTAATTTTAGCCATTCTGACCAGTGTGAGGTGGTATCTCTTTGTGGTTTTGATTTGTATTTCCCTGATGATGAGTGATGTTGAGCACTTTTTCATGTGTCTGTTGGCCATTTGGATGTCTTCTCTGGAGAAATGTCTGTTCATGTCTTCTGTCCATTTCTTGATTGGATTCTTTGTTCTTTGGGTGTTAAGCTTGATAAGTTCTTTATAGATTTTGGATACTAGCCCTTTATCTGATATGTCATTTGCAAATATCTTCTCCCATTCTGTGGGTTGCCTTTTAGTTTTGTTGACTATTTCCTTTGCTGTGCAAAAGCTATTTATCTTGATGAAGTCCCGGTAGTTCGTTTCTACCCTTGCTTCCCTTGCCTTTAGAGATGTGTCTAGCAAGAAGTTGCTGCGGCTGAGGTCGAAGAGGTTGCTGCCTGTGTTCTCCTCTAGGATTTTGATGGATTCCTGTCTCACACTGAGGTCTTTCATCCATTTTGAGTCTATTTTTGTGTGGTGTAAGGAAATGGTGCAGTTTCATTCTTCTGCATGTGGCTGTCCAATTTACCCAACACCATTTGTTGAAGAGACTGTCTTTTTTCCATTGGACATTCTTTCCTGCTTTGTTGAAGATTAGTTGACCATAGAGTTAAGGGTCCATTTCTGGGCTCTCTATTCTATTCCATTGATCTATGTGTCTGTTTTCATGTCAGCACCATACTGTCTTGATGATGACAGCTTTGTAATAGAGCTGGAAGTCCGGAATTGGGATGCCGCCAGCTTTGCTTTTCTTTTTCAACATTCCTTTAGCTATTCGGGGTCTTTTCTGGTTCCATACAAATTTTAGGATTGTTTGTTCCAGCTCTGTGAAAAATACTCATGGTATTTTGATAGGTATTGCACTGGATGTATACATTGCTTTGGGTAGCATAGACATTTTAACAATATCTGTTCTTCCAGTCCATGAGCATGGAATATTTTTCCATTTCTTTGTGTCTTCCTGAGTTTCTTTCATGAGTGTTCTGTAGTTTTCAGAGTACAGATCCTTTACCTCTTTGGTTAGGTTTTCCTAGGTATCTTAATGGTTTTTGGAGCAATTGTAAATGGGATCGATTCCTTGATTTCTGTTTCTTCTGCTTTATTGTTAGTGTATAGAAATGCCACTGACTTCTGTGCATTGATTTTATATCCTATGACTTTGCTGAATTCCCCTATCAGTGCTAGCAGTTTCTTGGTGGAGCCTTTTGGGTTTTCTACATAGAGGATCATGTCGTCTCAGAAGAGTGAAAGTTTGACTATTTCTTTGCCAATTTAGATGCCTTTTAGTTCTTTTTGTTGTCTGATTGCTGAGGCGAGGACTTCCAGTACTATGTTGAATAGCCGTGGTGAGGGTAGACATCCCCATCATGTTCCTGACCTTAGGGGGAAAGCTCTCCGTTTTTCCCCATTGAGAATGATATTCGCTGTGGGTTTTTCGTATATGGCTTTTATGATATTGAGGTATGTACCCTCTATCCCTATACTCTGAAGAGTTTTGATCAAGAAAGGATGCTGTACTTTGTCAAATGCTTTTTCTGCATCTATTGAGAGGATCATATGATTCTTGTTCTTTCTTTTGTTAATGTATTGTATCACGTTGATTGATTGGTGGATGTTGAACCACCCTTGCAGCCCAGGGATAAATCCCACTTGGCCGTGGTGAATAATCCTTTTAATGTACTGTTGGATCCTATGGGCTAGTATTTTGGTAAGAATTTTTGCATCCGTGTTCAATCAGGGATATTGGTCTGTAATTCTCCTTTTTACTGGGGTCTTTGGTTTTGAGATCAAGGTAATGCTGACCTCATAGAATGAGTTTGGAAGTTTTCCTTCCACTTCTATTTTTTGAAACCGTTTCAGAAGAACAGGTGTTAATTCTCCTTTAAATGTTTGGTAGAATTCCCCTGGGACGCCATCTGGCCCTGGACTCTTGTTTGTTGGGAGGTTTTTGATGACTGCTTCAATTTCTTTGCTGGTTATGGGTCTGTTCAGGTTTTCTATTTCTTCCTGTTTCAGTTTTGGTAGTTTATATGTTTCTAGGAATGTATCCATTTCTTCCAGATTGCCTAATTTGTTGGCATATAATTGCCCATAATGTCCTCTTATAATTGTATTTCTGGTGTTGGTTGTAAATTCTCCTCTATCTCTCCTTAGCACAGTTTAACCCTTTGTCCTTTAAACTAGAGTTGCTAAAAATTTTCTGTATCCTTAAAAAGAAGGAATGGGTATATATGTCCATTTATGTTTTAAAATTTAAGTGTATCAGAAATTTTCATATTAAAATAATAAAAATATTATAACTAGTTTATTTTTTTTTAAGATTTTTTAATTTTAGGGGCGCCTGGGTGGCTCAGTTGGTTAAGCGACTGCCTTTGGCTCAGGTCATGATCCTGGAGTCCCGGGATTGAGTCCCGCATCGGACTCCCTGCTCGGCGGGGAGTCTGCTTCTCCCTCTGATCCTCCCCCTCTCATGCTCTCTGTCTCCCATTCTCTCTCAGATAAATGAATAAAAAAAAAAATTTTTTTTTAAAAAAAAAAAAGATTTTTTATTTTTAAAGTAACTCTACACCCAGCGTGGGACGCAAACTCAAAACCCTGAGCAAAAGAGTCACACGCACCACTGACTGAGCCGGCCAGGTGCCTGAATTATGTTTTAAATTTAGAAAACATTTATCTTCAAAGAAATGTAGAGCATTTTATATTTCCAGTATTTCTGAATTATCTTGTTTCCACCTGCTGAATTATGGGACTCTGCAGTAGTTATGAAGTAATTTTTCTTATGTAGTATATGTTAACATTTGTAAATAAGAATTTTTCTCATTTGCAGGTACAGATTTATGAATTAGAGGAACATAAGATTGAAACATGGAGGGGTAAGCACAATTGGGCGTTAAAAATCTTTTAATATCAGGAAAAAAATGTTCTTAATGTGTAAAATGTTTTAACTTCATGGATCCTTCTCTCTCTGCTTAATAAACTACATGATTAAAACATTCCTATTTTAATCTCAGTAGTGTACCATACTATTATAAATACGATCCATTCTGTTGAATGGACATTTATGGAGAACCTACAGCGAGTCTGTATGCTAAGGCTGGGACATAAGGACGAATGAGCTCGCCTGGGCCCCAGCCGCTGCCCCCAGTGGAGTCACCACTCACTTCTGAGTGTGGCTGTCCTTGCCCGCAGACATGTCTCTATATAGAAAATGCAGCAGGGGAATGCCCCCTACAACTAACAAAAGCAAGGATCTGTTCTTAAATTTAATAATTATTTCTTTACAAATTATGGAGAAACACAGAACAAATGAACTTTAAACTGGAAGATTTGGATAAATCACATGAAAAAATAACCCTTTAAAATCACAGGATCTTTTCTGAAATGGAGCTACTTTTTAAATTCTCATTCTACGACTGTGTGATTGTTCTTAGACCCATCATGCTGGATCGGTGGCGGGGGGGGGGTGGATTGGACGGGGTGGGAGTCACTGAGGAACGCAGTCTGATGGACGTTGGGAGAGGGCTTGTGTAGGGGTCTCAGAGAAAAGCCTGCACAGAAACGGAGGGACCTGTAGACAGAAAAACATTAATTAAAAATGGAAAATCTGCTTGGAATGATAAGCAGTCTTTGTGAGTGGCAGCTGTGAAATCTGAACGTCCATTAGAATTCTCTAAAGGGCTAGGGGCTCTTTTAATTCCCTTTGACCTGTAAGTTTCATCGAATGATATAGTTGATTTCTAATGGCTTTATTAAGTCAAACCAAACAAACTCGGTCAACATGAAATCTGTATCTTAGCACTGCCTATTATGAATATATAACTTAACACCAAGAGAGATACTTCTTATCAAATTCTACATAAGTAATGTAAGACCAAGATTTATATTTATATTGTATATTTACAATTTGATATTACATGGTATTCGGAAGTAATAATGGTAATGTCAAGATATTCTTGAATGCTTTCTGTAGAGAAACCTCAGCAAGGCAATTACAGTGGATCTTTAGAAAGATAATTTCTATAGACTACAAAGATCCCCAAGATACAGATTTTGAGCATTAGTTTGGTAAAATAAAACTTAAGAACGCTTAAAGAACAAAGTTTGTTAAAACTTACGAAAATTAGTTTTAAAGGATTTCATGAGCGCTTCATCTCCGGAGGGTGATAGTAATTTGGTAGCATTCTAGTGACCTCTGCTGGTACTGCTTTTTCCGTCCAATTGCTTGACTTTTCTTCTCCTTAAAACATCTATTGTAATACTGTTTTCAAATATTTAATTTTTCCACAATGGCAACATCCTGAAAACAGTTTATAAGTTGTTTAAAATAGTCCTAACTATAATTTATACAGTAGTGTTAGGTAAAGTAGATTTATTTGATTTCGGTTTTTAATCCTTCTAATTGTTATCTGTAAACTGAAGAGAAATTTATGTAATAATTGCAAACGGCAAATGTGTTACTAATTGTATATTTTCTTTCTATAAAAACAGAGCTTTATTTACAAGAAACATTTAAGCCTTTAGTGAATATATCTCCAGACGCAAGGTAAACGTGTCAAGTTTTTCTCCTTTAAAAACATTCATTCAGATTCTCGTTTTGTTTCCATGATTGATGGATTTTTTTTTTTAATCTAGATAGGGGACAGCCTTCTTTATTTCATATATTAAACTTAATAAATTTAGAGACCATAGACTCAGCCATTGTTTGCCCAAAGGATTGATAAGAGGCTGGGAAGATGGTCATACTAAACAGTTTTAAAATCCTGATCACCTGCCGTACAAACCCTCTGGGGAGCTTGTTAATTCTGCCCATGCCTGGGCTCCACGTCCGACCTGCTCGGTGGCCTCTGGAGAGTAGTGCCCAGGAATGTGCATTACAGCAGCCCCCCCCCCCCCCCCGCCCCCAGGGGCTCTAATGTGCCCTGATGTTGAAGGGCAATCTCCGTTAGACATTGGTCCAGAGGCGGTCGGAAGAACGCGCCGCCCCTCAGTAGCGCTCTAGCACATACGTTGTGATCCAGGCCTTCTGGGACAGCTCTGATACATTTCCACATTGTATGAAAATGTTCTTCAAACTCTAAGCACGAATGAGAAAAAGTGGAATACTGATTTTTAGTAGTTTATTTCCAAACAACCAGGTAAACGCACCGGTCTCCTGGTTGGCGGTCCCGGAGTGGGCCGCACGAGGTCGGCCCCAGTGCGGGGCACGGTCCACAGCTCCCTGACGCTGCTGGTGTCCGTTAGCGGTCCCAGGGGCTCACCGCTGCCGTCCCTCGAACAGCAGCGTTAAACGCACTGCTAGAAACTTCTAGCGATCTGGAGCTGGCTCTTGTATCTGCCATTAACACAGACCAAAAAATCAAAACATTTGCTGAGATAGCCAGTTTAAAACTTTTCCAAAACACGGTTTTAAGTCAAGTCAACCTTTTATTATAAGCTATGATGTAAAAACACTGCAAATGCTTCTAAAGCAGGGGTGGTCCAGAGCGTTTTACATCTCTCTTTAAAGCCTCCTAACAACTCTGATGGCTTTTCCCGCAGCCTCTTCGACGCTGTATACTCGTTGATCAAAAATAAAATCCACAGATTGCCAGTTATTGACCCTATCAGTGGGAATGCACTTTATATACTTACCCACAAAAGAATCCTCAAGTTCCTCCAGCTTTTTGTAAGTAGTTTTTAGTGTTTCTAAAGATGTAGTTGCATCTACTTTAACTAATTTACTTCAAGTAAGTTGGCTCCTATCACCTCAGTAGGAGACATTAATTTTGGAATTGGGATTGTTAGGAGGTCTCCGTTTCTCAGCTGCAATTTCTCAACTTAGTTCTATTTAAATTGTACATTCTTCAAGTTGATTCCAATTAAAAAGCAATCGCCTTTCAGTGCAAGTATCAAAATTATAAAAACACTTGGAATTCTCTATTTAAATTAGAATATTTTATCACTTAAAGTATGAGGGCAGTAAAGCAATTTGCAAGTCAGTCTAAGAAAGTGCTGTGTAAGATAAATTGAGCCAGTATTTATAGCAAACTGCCTTATGATGCTTTATTGGTATCATGGTTTTGGAAACATTCAAAAAATACTGTCCCCAGGATTATCTAATTATAAATTGCTGTGATAGAAAAACACAAAGCAAATAAAATTTTGGCAAGAGAGTACCATGTTGGTCCAAATTCGGGCTGTGTTATCTGTAGGTTTTTTCAACTGTATTTGGAATGAGATGTCTTCATAATCATCCATAATATTGACCTCTTTGGTCAGTATTAAAAGAGGCTCAGAAGGACCAGAGTTTTTACAAGAGGACTTTAATTTTTTTCCTTTGGGTTACATGCACTGAGTTTGAGGTTAGAAGTAGTTGGTCAGCTGTGACCAGTAGGAGGCCTCATTCCTGCTTCAGAAGAGATCACATGAAGTTATTTTTTTTTTAAAGATTTTATTTATTTTAGAGAGAAAGGAGGACAGAGGGAGAAGGAGAGAGAGAATCCTAAGCAGGCTCCACACTGAGTGCAGAGCCCAACGCAGGGCTCCATCTCACACCCCTGAGATCATGACCTGAGCCGAAATCACAGGTCAGATGCTTAACCTACTGAGCCACCCAGCTGCCCCATGAAATCATTTTTCGAAAGAACTTAATAGACATTAAAAATCTACATCACATTAGCTTTCCCATTTCCTTCCACACAGCTTCAGTTACGGAAATAAACTCGCATTCTGGGGTGATGCAAAGGAGCCAAGGCTCCTCCTCCTGGGGCTCTGCTTCCATTTTGCAGGCAGAACCACAGGGGGTTTAGTAAGTGGGAGGAATCCCATGTCCATCAAGCCAGTCCTATATTTTAGTAGTTTACGGGTAAAACTAACACTCTCCGTGGTTAAATAAATGCTAAGAAAGACGGTAGGAAGTTTACTGAAAAGCACACAGTTTAGTGGAGAGACCGTGTCGGGGATAGTTAGGGACGTGTGGAGATGGCTGGACAGACGTCACCTCTGTTGTGCGCAGGCCTGTGCGCTGCTCGGGCCGCCACCTCGGTGTCCAGGCTGGACGGGACCCAGGCTGGGGCCGTGTATTCAGGGCCCACAGGCTTTCAGCCCCTCAGAGTAAGCATTGTAAAATAACATTAATTGTCAGAGCTACATACTCTTATGCATTGATGACGGGGCAGCTACTGTCCTAAGCACTTCCCAAGATACGGCTAATCCTCGCCTCTGCCCTCTCAGGTAGGTATATTGATTAATCCCATTTTATAGGTGGTGAAACTGCGAGGTGGAACGACTTTGCAGGTCACCGCGGGCACATGGCAGAGTGGTTTCCGCCCCGCGGCCTCTCGTGGCCTCCCTCCCCCTGCTGCCCCTCAGCTCGGAGGTGCCTGGCTCAGAGGGTTAAACCCGCCCCAGGTCTCCCAGGTGTGACGAGGTCGAGTCCAGCCCGTTTTCGAGGCTGCGCCCCTGCGGACGAGGAGTATCAGCTGGAGACAGGCCTTGGTGTTTTCTCTTCATAAAGAGTAGAGGAGGTGCTTCTGCCAGTACCGCCTTACATTTGGGCCAATATGGTAATTAAATCACGCTCTTAGACTATGCAGCGAGAGGTTTTCAGATTAAAATACAGAATTTTAAATAAATTTCAGATCCTGGTTTTTACTGAATTGAGATCATTTTCTGAGAAAAAGTGGCCTTACCCGTGGAGACTTTTGACAGTTAGCCTAGGCGTACAATATGGAACAGGGGTTAACCTGCATCAAGATGGGCTAGATGACCTAATAGGTCTTTCTTTTTTTCTCTAAATTTCTAGGATTCTCATGATTTGAATATTGATGAACTCTTTGACTTGAACATTTTGTTTCTTCTAATTGTTCATCTTTTCCTGATAATTATAAGGTACACCAGGAGGACGGAATCAACTATACCCTTTATACAAGGTGGATTTTTGAAACCATAGACCTTATTTTGTTTTAGTCAAACGTGACCCTAGACTTCTCTCTTCTGACTTCTCCCTCCTCCTCTAAAACAGCCCATGGAAAGAAAAGTGAACTTTTAAAGGTTCTTTTAATTCTGTTCAGTTGGCTTGTTCTTTGTTCCTAGTAATCACAAGTTAGAGTCCTCCAGAGGAGAGTTCAGGATGTAGGGTGGGATGGGGTGAGGACTTTCTTAGCCGCAACTCAGATCATTCCCATCAAACGCTCTGGGCTTGGAAATGTGTGGGTTCTTCGTAAATAATGCTGACGGCAGGACCAGGAATTTAACATAAATAACTAAGAATAAAGGATTCTTGGGTGGCTATGGGTCTTAATTTCCAAAGAGACCTCTTGTTTCCTCTTCCATCCATGTTTTCAGTGAGTGAAGGGAAAGGGAACCTTACGATCTGTGTGTTCTGCGGTATTTTACTGAGTAGTTAATTATAAGCTTAGAATAGAAACCAGTTTGAACAAAAACTACAATTCTTATACGTAACATTTCCATGTTAATTCAGACAGCCAGGTAGAATGCTAGAGAACACGAACTTTAATTTGTTATACGTAAGTTTTTTGTCCAAGTGTGGACATGTGAACATTAAAAAGGTCTGTTTGGGCTCTAGAGCATTTGTGTTTATCTTCCTGTTTAGATGTCTGATATGCCAAAGCCTGCCTTCATGAAGCAGAACCTGGATGCCCTTGGAATTGGGACCTACCACAACATCGCCTTCATCCACCCGGACACTCCCATCATCAAAGCCTTGAATGTCTTTGTAGAGAGACGAGTGTCGGCCTTGCCTGTGGTGGATGAGTCAGGTCTGTGGGTTTGATCATACCAGGGCCTCGGAGACCACACTTTGTCCCCTGGGGGCAAACTTACTGTTGAGTAGTCAGTGGATCAGATCCGATGGGTGGCGGGCAGGGGTTGGGGATGAAAATTTAGATAAGGCAGATCAAGTCAGCACCAAGGAGCCCTCAGGTTAATGAGAACTCTAACTGGCTTATTTTCACATCTTCCATTAACATGTGATTTCATGTTCATTTAAAGTTAGACAAGTTTGTTACTTAGCAATACTTAATTGCTAGTAAATATCTGGTTAAGATAGATTTTAAATGTTATTTTTTGTTTCTAGGACATTTTTCTAACCTCTGTTTTCATTTTTAGGAAAAGTTGTAGATATTTATTCCAAATTTGATGTAATTGTAAGTATTTTTAATTTTGTCACACCTGTCATCTAGAATGCATTTAAAACATACTTATCTGTTGCGGTTTTCCCTAATTTAATAGCTTTTGTGGATGTGTGGATCAGAGGATTCCGTAGACTGCCCATAGTCATTGTACTTAATGTTCACTGGCTTAGCAGTGAAAAATATGTATTTTATAGTTGTCCTTTCAGTATATGGATAGTTTATCCAGCACTATAGCATGTGTAAATACTTTAAATGGTCCTATTGCCATGCACAAGACATTCTTCATTCTGCCAGCAGGCAGGTGCTGTGCACACATGAATTTGTGGATCCCTTGCTAAGGATCCCATTGTTTGCTGATGGGAACAACCGTTCTAAAGAAGACAGCAAAAAGCATTCAGGAGAATGACTGGAGGTCCTATTTTTTAATCCCCAGCATAAATCTATTAGCGGTAGTGCTACATCTTTCCTCTGGCTGCTTTCTTTTCCCCATTTTAAATGTGCTTCCTTAGGGTTTTATGGTATTTCTAAGAAAGTGAACTGAAACTTTAGTAGCCCCAAATGTGCTCATCATTTTTGGCCCTAATGTTGATCGCAGTGTTAAATACTTCTTTGCAACCAGCTGTCTCAAACCCTTTTGTTTCATTTCTTCTGCTTAACGATAACAGACATCCCAAAACAGGCTGATTGGAATTTGGTTGAGTAGGACTGTCTAAGGCTAAAGCCCCGTGGGTCTGTGGGCCCTGTCTGGCCTGCTCTTCCTCCACGGCTGCTCGATCCCGGGGCTCCCTCAGCACCTTCCCAGCGGAAACCTGGCTCCCCGGGCCAGGGCACCCTGGGGCGCTTCTCACCCCTTACAAATGTTAGTCCATCTCTCCAAAGGCTTTATTCACGTGGGCTCTAGAGCCTCAGAGGATAAGAATGGGGGGATTCTTCTGAAGGCCATGCCGACGCTATGTCACAAGGGTGCTCCACGACGAAGGTCTACCTCGTAAGCTTTAGTTATTATTAATGATGAAATACTGCTAACAGCATGTGATAACCTGGCACGGTGATGAACATGAATGTTTTTAAAAATCAGGTCACTTGAAACTTACTTTATTACAGAACCTTGCTGCTGAAAAAACCTACAATAACCTAGATATCACAGTGACCCAGGCCCTTCAGCACCGCTCTCAGTATTTCGAGGGTGTCGTGAAGTGCAGTAAGCTGGAAATCCTGGAGACCATCGTGGACAGAATAGTGCGGGCTGAGGTGAGGCAGCGGGGCCACTCCTCCCTCCCCACCCCTGCCCCAGCCGCACTGCCCCAAGTACTCACTGGCCGGGGTGCCACGGGGGATGGATTGTGAATCGCAGGAACAGCCAGGGAAGCAGAGGCAGGTTCTGTCGGATATCGTGCTTTCCCTCTCCAGAACCTCGCGTGTTGCCTGATGCGTAGGTGATCTGGAAATGTTTATTGAATTGAATTGATAAGTCCTAATATCATAGTTGAATCAAACTGGTAAGAGACCTCCATGGTTTAAAAAATACATAATTAAGAAAACAAATATCCGGGGCGCCTGGGTGGCTCAGTTGGTTAAGCGACTGCCTTCGGCTCAGGTCATGATCCTGGAGTCCCAGGATCGAGTCCCGCATCGGGCTCCCTGCTCAGCGGGGAGTCTGCTTCTCCCTCTGACCCTCCTCCCTCTCATGCTCTCTGTCTCTCATATAAATAAATAAAATCTTTAAAAAAAAAAAAAAAAAGAAAACAAATATCCCAAGAGCTTTGAGTTCCATTAGGGTATTTATGAATTTGAAGTTAAAAATGTGTGATTATATAGTTTTAACAAAGTGAAGGATAAATCAAAATTATCTTTTGATCTTTTTAAGTTAATTTTCTCTCTTGCCTGATTTGGATAATAGTAGACAGTCTGATAACGTCACTTCCTGACCCTCAGCACTCACGTGCCCTCGTACTTTACTGCGTGTAGGATTTTTGGGTATACTAAAATAAAAGATGAGCGAGATCACTGGATAACGCATCTAATTCAGTATACCCACTCCCCAAATCATTTCTTTCCTTTTTTTTTTTTTTTTTTTTAGATTTTATTTATTTATTTGACAGAGAGAGAGATAGTGAGAGCAGGAACACAAGCAGGGGGAGTGGGAGAGGGAGAAGCAGGCTTCCCGCTGAGCAGGGAGCCGGACGCGGGACTCGATCCCAGGACCCTGGGATCATGACCTGAGCCGAAGGCAGACGCTTAACGACTGAGCCACCCAGGTGCCCCTCTTTCCTTTCTTATTAGCCAGGGATAGGAATGTTCTCCCATTTATCCCTCTCTAGGACTGAAGGATGCAGCAGTGTTCTTTCTGGAACAATCCCTGAGTAGGCAGAATCCATTCATAATGCTATCTCTGCTCTGGTACTTTTTACTGTAAATATGAGAATGCAGTCCAAGAAGAAAAGTCCCTGATAATTTTTTAGGCTAACAGGTGTTCTTAACATTACATATGAAGTAGGGGTCGCATCAGAAGACGGCCTCCCTTGCCGGAGCCGTCAGACAGAAACACAGCTCTGTTTTCATCATTGGGTACTGCAGACTTCCACCTTGCCCTGTGCTCACCTGAGGGGGGTCCCAGCCCCCATTACCACTACTGTGGCCTTTGGAACACATTTCACTAGCATCTCAGTATGAACTCCTAACCGTTTCTACTTGAATTTAATATCCATCAGTCTTGTTTCCCAAAGAGTTTTCATTGACTTAGGAATACATCTTAACTTTTAATAAGGTCCTTAGAATTACGTGCCTTTTGAAGATCATAGGTAATGATCCTATTTATAAGGACAATGGACATCCATATGATAGAGTCCCTCGTAACAGTGAAAAATGTTCTAGAAGAGTATTTGGTTGATATGAAAAAAAAATTAGCAATGTATTGCTAAGAGAAAAAGCCAATTACTGTATATAGTATGATTTTATTCATTTATATGCATATATGTGCAGAAGAGAGGTTAGAAGGACCCACAGCACAGTACTAACTGGCTGTTCCCGGGTGGCGGGGTTCTGGCTAATGTGGAGAACACGGGGAGTGCAGGGCTCCTCCATTCTGAGCTCTCTTGTTGGAGCATATATCCCTCAGGTAAAAGAAAAAAGGTAATTGGCTTGTCCTTTCAGTTCATCTGGCAAGCAAGCAGATACTTCTTTGTAATAGGAAATGGGTCATTGAGGAAAAGAAAGATGTAATTCAATACTTTTCTCATTATGCATCTTGACTTTTTTCCCCATTAAATTAATTTCTTGGGGCACCTGCGTGGCTCAGTTGGTTAAGCGTCTGCCTTCGACTCAGGACATGATCTCAGGGTCCTGGGATTGAGCCCCACATCGGGCTCCCTGCTCAAGCGGGAAGCCTGCTTCTCCCTCTCCTCCCCACTCAGTGTTCTCACTCGCTATCTCTGTCTCTCACTCTCAAATAAATAAAATCTTTTAAAAAAATTAATTTAAAAAAAAAAATTTCTTTCACCCAATGACTCCTTACTGGGGGACCAAGGCCAATTTTACCTTAAATACAGTTGTTGGAGAAAGGGCATACAGTATCAGCAATGATTTATTTTTATGACATAAATACCACACCAGCTTTTTGATACCCAGGAATATTCACTAGTTTAGACTCAGCAGCAAATGACAAGAAAATGTTTTTGGTGGTCATTTCTACCTGGTAGAATTAATTCTCTGGGTGAGATGGCCACCCCTTGACCTTCAGTAGTTCAAAAGAGAGTTATTGAATTAGCATTTTTTTTTTTTTTTTTTTTTTTTTTTTGAGACAGAGAGAATGAGAGACAGAGAGCACGAGAGGGAGGAGGGTCAGAGGGAGAAGCAGACTCCCTGCAGAGCAGGGAGCCCGATGCGGGACTCGATCCCGGGACTCCAGGATCGTGACCTGAGCCGAAGGCAGTCGCCCAACCAACTGAGCCACCCAGGCGCCCCTTGAATTAGCATTATTGATCGTTAACAAAATGTGTCTCATAGATGATAAAGCATTCTCTGATCCTAGATATAAGCTATTATTTTAATTTATAAATAATTGTATTGCAGAATTATTGAAGACCCTATAGTTTTTTAGAGCGATTTTTCAAGTTTAAGTAATCTCTACACCCAATGTGGGGCTCAAACTCAGGACCCGGAGATCAAGGGTTGCATGCTCTTCTGACTGAGCCAGCCAGACTCCCCTAGAAAAACTTTCAAAAGTCATGTCATGAGAAAGAACAAAGTCATTTTTTTTTAAACCCAAAGCAAGCTAAGATGTGAAAAGCATCCCCAACACAGTATCAGAGACAAATCTAAAAACAGAATTTCCTTCCCTTTCCATCTCCTTCCTGTGCCCCCCACAGTGTGTGGGGGGGGGAGGGGGGGTAACTGTTACATAGGGAGAAGAGGATCATCTCCAGGGTAACCAGCAGGTGTGTGGCTGCCTCAGGCCTAAGTGCTTAAGCTTGGAAGTCAGAGGTGCTCAGAGAAGCTTGATGCCTGCTCACTCCTTTCCTGTGTTAAGGATGCTTTGTTAGAGTAATACCTCTGGCCATTCGCTTATAAAAGACCTGAGTAGAACATGACATGTGAATATACTCTATTTCACTTTATTATAGCTCATTTATCCTCTGAACCATATGAACATATTAATATATGAACTTCGTGGAGAAAAGACTATAAAACAATGAACTGTGACCTGTTCTGTTCCAGCTCTCACTTGGATGTCTTTCCATGTAAATCAGTAGTGGATAGTTACTAGAAACTGAAATACTACTTTAAAAATGTAAAAACTTATGCTTAAAAGAGTATTATGACTACATCATAGTTCATGTTTTGGGTTGTATCATTCATATGTTAATATTCTAAAATCTGAGAATAGCGGGACATAGCTGGCAAATTTTTCCTACAAGTAGTTAAAGTCAGCATTGCATTTTAACTTTAGAGCCTAAGACCTTTCATGGTTCTGGACACGGTTTCTGTCTCTTATACGTGGGGTGTATTCCTTGTATAGTATATGAAAGACGTATTTGCTTATACCCATTGTAGGTAGAACCTTCTGTAAACTGACAGGGGAGCTACTTGTCTCGTTTGCAGGTGCATCGGCTGGTGGTCGTGAACGAAGCAGATAGCATCGTGGGTATTATCTCCCTGTCGGACATCCTGCAAGCACTGATACTCACGCCCGCAGGTATGCGTGCCGCCTGCCGGCCCTTCCCTTAGCACACAGGCCGAGCGGGGAGCAGGGCAGGCGCCTCCAGCAGCTGCTTCTCCAGCACCCACGCCTCTGGAAACCCCGTGCACTTTCTGTCTGGTTTTTCTTTGTAGTTTTACTGTTCTAGTTGGGTGAGAGAGAAAAGTTGATAGAAAGTATTCTTAGCATCCTATCCACGACCACAGTGCCTGAATAATTGAGGATTCGTTGCCAGATTCATAACCTTTTCCATTAAAAAGCTAAGATCTCTTTGGAAATTACATCAACTAGCGAACAGCACTGGTGGCTAATCTCGTTTTCTGCCAGGTCAACTCTGAGCAAGCGCTCACAGCGCAGTCAGGGAGCTTGCAGGGAGATGGGGGGGCCTCCAAAGAAAGAGGGGTTGGTGTGTCCTGTGTGCCGTGTTTAACGGCGAGGGGTGGGCTGCAGGGTCCAATAACCACCAGCCCTCCTTCTCCTCCCTGCTTCTCCCCTTCCCACCCCCATTAAGTACAAACAGTCCAGCCTGGGGCCGGACTAAGCTGTGCCAAGACAGGCCAAGACCACAGACTAAGTCACTTCTGAGAGTCTGAAGTGTGCATGTACTAGAGTATTGATTTTTCTTGAGTTCAGAAACCAAACTAGCCAAGACTAGGTTTCAGTCGGTTTATAACCTAAAGATGCTCATCTGGAAGGAATCCGTGGCACCAGTGAGAAACAGCCCATCCACGATGTGAGAGCAGCAACACCTGAGGGCCGTCCATGGAATCAGAAACTCTAGAGCTGGGGCCTCGGACAGTTTCAATTTCAGCTCTTAGGAAACCTGAAACTCACGATAATCTTCATAATCATGAAATAGTGATAAAATGACTAAATGAATATGAGACTGTTGACAGCATTATTTGTAATAACCCAAAGCTGGAAATAACCCAGACACCTAGCAGAAGCAGCAGATTGCATGACGTTTGTTCTGTGGAATGCCCCACACAGAACTGACCACGAACACACATTGCTGTATTCGACCTCACACACGTGACATCGAGCAGAGGAGCAAGACCAGTCCAGGGAGTGCGATGACACTAACCTACAACTTCCACAGCTCCCTCATGCGCAGTGGGAAAAGGCCTCCTCAAGAGCAGACTCCTCCTTGCAGGCACGTAGCTTCGCACCTTCAGAAAAGGCCCCCTACCCCGGGCAGCAGGCCTGGGCCAACGCACACATGTGCCCAACAGCGTCAGCGAGAATTTCAGCCCTCCTCTGTCCTGTGGCCAAGATTCTTCGTGCATTACAAACTCAAGAGCAAACAAGTCAAGTTCTTTATCGTCTTTATGCCTAGTGTCACAGGCCATAAGAATGAGAATGTTGCCTGGGGCTCCTGGCTGGCTCAGTCACTAGAGCATCAGACTCCTGATCTGGAGGTTGTGAGTTCAAGCCCCACATTGGTATAGAGATTACTTTAAAATAACTTTTTGAAAAGTTTAAAATGAGAATATTGGGCTGCATGAGTTTACATTTCCATCCACATTTGAGATTTTAAAAATTCTAAGTCCCTAATACTGCTCTGTGGGGAGGAACCCTGTTTCACAGCCAGAATTTGAAGTGTGCGTTACCACAGAAATAACGTTCTAAAGATAGTAGTTGAATTAGAATTCTCTACAATGTAATGTGTAGAACACTATTTAGGAAGACGCTCCGTGTTCCTAATAACCGGATGACAAGTGAACGTTTGGAGCAGAACTCTCCTGGAACACAGGGCCGGCCCGCCTCGGATCAGCAGCCCTTGAGACGCTCACACCGAGCGTGTAAGCATCAGACGAGTGCAGCCCGATGTGCCTGATTCCCCGCCTGCCCTCCGAGCTGCCCGAGTGTGGGCAAGCTGCTCAGCTCGTGTAGCCTCTGCCCACACAGCTGTAGAGCGAGCGGCCTGACACAGGCCTGCAACCCTGCAAAGATACTCTGAGTTGAAACCAAAACCGTGCACGAAGCGGCTTGTGCGCGACGAGGCACCATCCGTACCCAGGGGCCGCACCACCGGGTGGGTATTCACGGACTAGGCAGGAAGAGGCACTTTTAGAAAGCGGCCACTGTTACGCGAATAAAAGGTACCAGAGGTCATTCTTTTCAACAGCTGACAGACGCAGTCCTCCGCGGAGGATACCGACTTGCCATCACAACAGTTTAGCAGCAGCTACAGTAAAACTTAAGACCATCCAAAGGAACCACATATATGCACACACACCACCAGTGAGTACCTGATCTGGAAGCAGGAGCTACAACTCGCTAGCCCCTTGTTTTTATAGGTTGTTAATCTGTTTCCAAAGTCGTTTTGTGCCTGAAGCTAAAACAGGAGAAGCTGCTGTGATGAGAAAAATGGTAGCGCTCCCACCGGCCCATTTGGAAACGTGCCAGCCAGACAGGTGTTCCGTGCAAATATCCATAAATGTTACGCTTTTTAAAAACATTCTCATGAGTGTGTACAGGCGCACTTCAGAGATACTGTGGGTTCGGTTCCAGACCAATGCAATAAAGCGAATATCGCAATAAAGCAGATCCAAGGAATTTTAAAACGACCACGAGCAGGCCTTCACGGGAAGAGCCCTCCCTGCGGACGGGCCACCCGCCCCCGGAGCTCTCAGCGGGGCCGTCTTCCTGCCGGTGGAGGGTGGGGGCGGCGCTGGCGGCCCCTGAGCCCCCCCCACCCCCTCCCCCCAGGTGCTGGGCGCTGGAGGCCGGCACGGCCGCGCGGGTTCCCCGGACACCCGTGCAGTTCCCCGCACCGACGGCTCGCCCTCCGCGGGGGGCGCCTTTCCCCCCCAGGACAGCTGCCTTCGGAAGGGGGGTCGGTGCTCTCGGGCCCCGCCGCCGCCGCATCAGCCGAGCTGCTGTCACGCGCCGGGTCCTTCGTCCCCCCGGACAGGGAGGGGACTCGGGAACCCCCGTGCTCGGCCGGTCCCGTTTGCTCCCGAGCGTGCGGCCCGTCGGTGCCCGCGTCAGGCCGCGCTCCTCGTCCTGTTCTCCTCGGTTCGAGCGCACGGGCCGAGCGCGCTTAGCCTCGTCCTTGAGCACCCGAGGGTTTTCAGAACGGCCCCGAGCGCCGGCGTCGAGGGCAGGTCACCGGCCGCGTTGGCCCCTCGCGAGAGGGCGGCCTGTCCCGCGGAGCTGGGCAGCCGGGCGCTGCCTTCTCCTCTCCTGCTTTAGCTGCTGAACTGTGTTAGGGACTGGGAGGCTCGAGGAGAGGGATCGGGGTCGGGGAAAGGCTCGTCAGTGGAGCAGCGAGCACGCACACATTTATTAAGCTGCCGTCTTATATGTGTGGTTCGTGGTGCCAACAATTACAACAGTAACCTCAGACATCACTGAGGGGCGCCTGGGTGGCTCAGTTGGTTAAGCTCAGGTCATGATCTCCTGGGCCGTGGGATCAAGTCCCACATTGGGCTCAACGCTCAGCAGGGAGTTTGCTTGAAAGATTCTCTCCCTCTGCCCCTCCCCGCATCTCTCTCTCAAAATAAATAAATCTTTTAGAAAAAGATCACTGGTCACAGGTCACCATAACAGGTAAAATAATGAAAAACTCTGAAACACAGAATTCCCAGAATGTGACAGAGACACGGAACGACCGCTGTTTGGCAGACGGCACCAGTGGCTGGCTTGATGCAGGGCTGCTGCGGACCTTCAGTTTGTACGAACAGACTGCTCTGCAACGTGCAGTAAAGCGAAGCACAAGGAAGGAGGGTCTGTGTGACAGCACCGTGCACCTTCACTGAAACACATGCGTCCCTTCTCTTAAAAATGCTAGCAGTTCGGGGTGCCTGGGTGGCTCAGTCGTTAAGTGTCTGCCTTCGGCTCAGGTCAGGATCCCAGGGTCCTGGGATCGAGCCCTGCATCGGGCTCCCTGCTCCACGGGAAGCCTGCTTCTCCCTCTCCCACTCCCCCTGCTTCTGTTCCCTCTTGCTGTGTCTCTGTCAAATAAATAAAATCTTTAAAAAAAAAAAAATGCTAGCAGTTCTGCTGCTAGAACCCTTTTTTCTTTTTTTCAAACTGAATCTTGCATATTTTGACTTCTGACATGGTAACACAGATTCGAAGTGGGCTGCTGTGACTGCAGGTGGGGTGGGGCGCTTAGAGCCACCTGCTTGTCTCCTGTCCCCACCTCCCGACACCTAGAACATTCTCCTAAGGCACTGCAGAATACGTGTGAAGACCACCAAGCCGGGGGGCGGGGGGGGGGGGGGGAACCACTGCTCCTATGTGTAGGACAGGCCCAGCTGCGACGTGTTTTTCTGTTGCTTTGAGACTTTCATTTCTCCATCTACCAACAGGTGCCAAACAGAAGGAGGCGGAAGCAGAATGACCACTGTGAGTGGAGAAGCCCTTGGAGGAGAACCTGAACAGAGATTCTGGGTCACGCTTTGCCTCATGAACACTGACCGTGACAGAAGACAGTCAAATGGCTAAGAATGTATATCAGGGTTTAGCGATGGGTATTTTTTCCAGTGATACTGAAACTGAGCATAAGAAGCAGAGTTTATGTGTTTGGAGATTCAGGCTTGCATTAAAAGACTGTTTTCAGACCTTTGTCTGAGCGATTTCAAATGCTGTATGTTATTAAAGTGCACTGTGTCCTGAAATTTTTATTACTTTTCATTTCAAAGAATTCACTGGTCTGTAACAGGTAATATGA
This sequence comes from Mirounga angustirostris, assembly GCF_029215605.1. Classification (NCBI taxonomy): domain Eukaryota; kingdom Metazoa; phylum Chordata; class Mammalia; order Carnivora; family Phocidae; genus Mirounga; species Mirounga angustirostris. The sequence continues at coordinate 5,749,319 of NW_026991720.1, forward strand.
CATAAGGCGAGCGCATGGCCTCTTCAGACCTAGTGCCTTATGTCAGAACACGCGACACGTCATCACCGCGGCCCATGGCAGCTTAGAGCCACACGGTGCTGGGGCGTGAAAGTCTGTGGACCTTCCAAATCAGTCTGTTTTCATTAGATTTGTTGAACAGTTGTAATTTGGATATAAATAATTACTTTATAAAACTTTAATGACAGTTTTATGTTCTGTCTGTTCTGAACTATGATGTAAACAAAATTGCTCTACAACAGCTTTATTTATTTTTACTTTCATGCAATTTTTTACACATCGTGGTGGGGAAGCTTCACCGTACCCATTAATAAACCATTGGTTGTTATTTTTAAATGGCAAATTTCTCATTTAAGTTTGCATCTGGAGAGGATAGGACTTCTAAAATAGCCACTGTTAGGTTTTAAAAGCTGAAGTGTCTGAAAGCACGTGTGGAAACTGGAAACAGGCAGCGGTTATGAGGAAACAAAAGTGCCGGGAAGATGTCTATTTTTTTCTTGTGTATTGAAATGTAAAATCATGATGTTTGTATGACTGCTGATGGAACTGTTTTTGTAAATTTTATTGTGGCATATACAGTATTGTCATATGGTTGAAAAGAAACACAATGTTTCCTAATGTAAGTGCTCTGAAAATGTCGACACTGTATATATATATATATACATATATATATATATGAGTATAGTTTGATTTTTTTTGTTTTGGGGTTTTTTTTTTTGGCAGATTGAAAAATTAAAATAAATCTTATTATCGACCATTTTGTTAAAGAAGTTCTTTAAAATACCATGTCTTTCAGCACATATTAAAAATCTACATGCAGTTTCCCATTCAGGTATTTCTCCCCAAATGAAGAACATGAATTCTCGTATCTTTTTCCATCATCAGAAAAAAAACCCTTAACGACTTGATCCATAAACTTTACCTCTCTCCATTATTAAATAGAGTATAGTTAATGAAAAACTGGTGTGCAGGTTGTCGTGTACCGAGCCATGACTTTTTTCATCTCCTGAGAGGCCGAATATGAGAGCGTATGGGTCCGTTTCCCCGGAGGAACAACTGTGGTCGTGCCTCAGGTTAATGGTAATGTTTGGGAGAGAGGAAGAAAGGCACAGAGCCCCTAAGGCACAGTTTTGAAACTCAAAACCGCTGTTTTCAGTCCACACGGTCTGTGTGGCGCACACGAGTGTGTACGAGTGCCCCGCGCCAGAGTTTGGGCCACACCTGCAAGTGTGAGCCTGCGCAGCAGCCTGAGTGGACCAGCCACTTGCCAGGCGGAGGGCTGTTATCCAGGAGCTGTTTCCAGCAAGTGAAAAAAGCCTGGGTTCCGGTAAGTGCCCTCTCGGTGCCCTTCTAGAAGGAAGGAAAAGTGCCACTTTAGCGAGATGAAGGAAGGATTCTAAGGGAAAGGCCTCACTGACCTGAGAGAATCCACCTTGGCACCGTTGCTGGACGACCCTCAGCTGTTTACAACACCTGCTCCCCGGGAGGCTCGAGGGGACCCCCTGCGCCGCCCGCTCACTGCCACTGGCTGGGCCTGCCCCCTGCCCCACCGCCCGCCCCGCCGTGGCCCTCACACCAAGGAGGAGCTCACGCACCCAAAGGCTTGTGAGCAAATGAGTGATGAATATGAAAGAGCGTATCAACACTAACCACATCTGTTCCAGAAAAGAAGGGCGTCCATACCGTTTTATATTCTAATCTCTAAGAAAAACTAAACAGATTTACTAAACCAATGACATTTCCTAGATTCTCCTACAGAAATGCATGAGCAGACAATCCTCTTAAACCACTGGTTCTCAACCAGGGGAGATGCTGGAGCCTAGGGCACATGTGGCCAAGTGGAGACATTTTTGGTTGTCACCACTAGAGGTGGGGGGTGGCGTGTCCTACTGGCATCTGGTGGGTAGAGACCACAGAGGCTACAGAGGATGGTCCCCATGACACAGTATCCAGCCCAAGATGTCAGTAAGGAATGAGCTTAGACACTCTGCCCTAAACAAGTATAATCTTCCGGGTATTTTGGTTATATTTGTTACTTCCTTACTGAATCCATCTGTCTTTGGGGAAGAAAAACTCAGCAGGCAGCCTTTCTGGGAAGGGAGACAGTCAAAATAATCCACAGGTGGATTCCAAAGGATTTACTTCCAAAGCTCTTTCACCAAAAAGAAAATATTGCTTTGCATAATAGCGCTCTCAGGAGAAAATTCCAACCCGGAGGGAAATACTTAGAAAATAAGTTTCACTTACATACACATAGCCTGATTTTATTTCTTGGACTTAACACACTGCACAGAATTTACCTTAGACATCGACCGAAGCAAGGGCATGGTACAATTATCACCTGGCTCTCAAAGGTACCTAGTTCCTTCTAGAACCTTCCGTGCTTGAAATACTGCTGCCCTCCACCTCCAAGAACTCACAGATGGGAATCTGAAGACTCGCTGAAACGCTGCTCTGATTTCAAGTATGGGCTTCCCTCTCTGGAAAGCCCGCATCACAATCACCTACTCTCCTCTGACACCAGAGCCTAAGGGGCACCTCCGTCTGTCTGGTAGGTTGGAGATGCAGGACTGGTCTCACAGCTGCCCCACTCGCCAGTGTCGGGAGCTTCTGGCCGTCTCCCATCCCCTGCTCCGGCAACCAGGAGACTGGTCACCACAACAGTCCCAGAAGGCAGGGAAACACCCCTCCTCCCAGCCCCAGGGAGAAAGGCGTCGGACCCTCCTGCAGGGGCAGAGCCTCTCCCCGCCAGCCGAGCGCACGTGCCTGGGAACAGGTCCCTTCCCTTCCTTCATGCCTCTTCCAAGCTGTGCTGCGGAGGCCTGGGAGAAATAAGAAGTGGCCCGAAGCCTCGCCCTGGGCTGCTTAGGGCCGCGGCCTCAGCTGTAAAGACCAAGGGAACCGCAAGCTGCTGCCCACGAGCCTTGGCGACCTCCCGGCCAGCAGACCCGAGGAGAGAGAGCAGGCCCCTGCCTGTGGCCCACGCACACCTGGCGCCCTCCTTGCTTTGGCTTCCTGGCCAACAAGGCTCCCCAAGCCATGGGGTCGGCTCCCTTCGGGCCGCGAGGCCTCCCCACGGGCTGGCCAGGGGGACGGGGAGAGGGTCACGCTCAGGAGACCTTAACCTCTATCTGCGGCCCCAGCCCCCAAACTCCTGCCCAGTCACCACCTTCTCCGAAACACCCCGCAGGCGCCTCACGTGGAACTCGCTGTCCTCACACACGAAGCAGAGATGCTGGCAACCTCCGAACCTTCCGGGAGCTTTTTAATCCTCCTCCTCTCCTTCCCGCCCCTTGAAAAGACCATAAAGTGGCAGCCTTTCTGACAGCCTTCGAATGCATCCAGACTGATAAGCCCCAAAAGCTGACCCTTCCAATTTACATTCGTCACAGCTGTTAAGTTGCATTTTTAAACCAAAACTCTCATCATCTTGGGCACCTGGGTTGCTCAGTGGTTGAGCGTCTGTCTTCGGCTCAGGTCATGATCCCAGGGTTCTGGGATAGAGCCCCACGTCAGGTGCTCTGCTCAGCGGGGAGTCTGCTTCTCGCTTTTCCTCTGCCCACCCCCCTGCCCCCGGGGCTCATGCTCTCAGTCTCAAATAAATGAATAAAGTCTTAAAAAAAAAAAAAAAAACTCTCATCAACTCATTTCACTGCTCAAAAACCATCATAGGCCCCACAGGAGTGGGGACCAGGCCCCCGCAGCCCTCTCCTCCTGCTGAGCCTCCGATGCACCTGCTCCCTGCCCTTCTCAAAGCACCAGGCCTTGCACGCCTGCCCACCGGCCTGAACTGGTCCCCCACCTCGCTTCCCACCTGCAGACATTCAACCACTTTCTCTGGGGCCAAATCAAAAGCTACCTCCACCGTGGAGGCTCGCAGGACTCTCCCCAGCTCACAGACGGATACCTCCCCGCTCCGACAACGGCGAGCCACACTTCCGGAGGCCTGGTCCACCCTGCCTCCTGCCTGGATGGCGGAGGGTGGTGCTGGAGGCCCCCTGGCACCTGGGGACAGAAGATGGGCTTCTCAGTACTGCCCTGCGCACCAGGAAACTGTTGTAAAACCCCTCGCCTTTCCTGACCTGGCTTTTCCCTCTGTCCAGTTACTGAGATGGACAAATACGTGTGCACACGCATACGGTCACGTGTAAGGTACCCCCTGAACGTGGAAGGACCTGCCAGTGTTAGCGGCAGGCCTTGTCCTCACTGATGCTGCGGTCCCCCGAGTCCCTCAAGGAAGGGAAGGGTAGCCCACTCGTCTCCATACTCTTACACTGGCTCATCCCTGGGCCCGAGAGGAGCTTCATGAATGTCCGCCCAACGTTTGATGAGTGGTTGGTAACAGCCAGTATATCCACTAGGATCAGGGGCTGGTGACATGCTCCAAGCACGTGAAGCCGTTCCCCTAAATTGCCAGGTTACTTCATAAAGGTAGAGAGGCGCCGCAGAATATGGAGTGTCATCTATAAATTCCGAGGCAGCCGTCTTCTCTGCCTTATGCTTTAACATTTGAGTTCCGGAGGCAGGCTCCTGAGGGCGTGCGCCCTGCTCCCTGACACAAAGGGCACCTCCTTCTCAGAGGAGGGGACGTGGATGCCCGCAGACCCCCCACCGCCTGTGAGCGGTCACAGCAGAGGGCTGCCCCGACTGGTTGGGATAGTAGAGCATGGAACAGCACAAGGGCCAAGCTCCCTTCCCGTGGGAGGAGAATGGAGAAAAGGACAGCCACGCCTGTTCAGAGACAAAAATGAGGCTGGCTTCCGGAGCTGGGAGTGGAAAAGACCAGAGAGACATGAGCACCAAGAGAGCCCTTCACACCTCCAGAGACGCAGAGGATTTGATAAGCTCACTCCTGACCCTCTTAAAATCCAGAAGCAGCCATTCCATATTTTGAGAATTCCCATGTACCATCTTTCTCTGCACCTTGTCTTCTTTTTAACAGCTGAAACAATTTCCAGAAACTTCCAAAAAAAAAAAAATGCTGTTTGAGGAACAGCCCTTGGGATAATTCATAATCAGAAGTAGCGGGTGGAAGGAGTTGGCAGGTGGAAGGGGGTCAGGTGGATGGTCCCTGGTTGGGGGATTTCCAATAAACCAGCCTGGAATGACATCATCCCTGTTACTTGCCAGAACCACATCAAAGAGAGTAGTTGTTTAGTAGTGATCAATTAGAATTCCATATTAATTAATTTATTTAGCAACTATTATGCTGTGCACAAAGCACCTATCACGGGCCAGGCACAGTCCGAGGGGTCTGGGCCCCATCTGTGAACACGACAAATCTCAGCCCTCAGGAGCCCTAGCGCACAGGGTGAAAATTTTAAAAGTAGAGCGACATCACAGCATCTTAAGGTTTTTGCTCCAGCGATTTTCTCTCCCTGGAACAGCACCCCCCCGCCGGCCCCGATTTCAGCTCAGCCACCTCCCTCACCGCACCTTCAAGCCTCGCTGCGACCTCGCCTTCTGGATGAGGCCGCTTCGACCACAATCTATTAATAACCACTAGCACCACAAATAACAACGCAAAGGACAAGAGGGAGGAGAAGCTACAAACCAGGGGGTGCATTTCCTGCCAGGCGCTCTCGGATCCTCACACAACATCTGAGGTAGTCTTTATCGGCTCTGAGGTGGTAACCCGGCCAGGCTGGTACCACTTGGAATTCGAGGACTTTGGGGCTTGATGACAGGCCTCATTCCAAAGCCCATGCTCTTAATCCCAGTTCTAAACAGCTACTGCAGGTTGAATTGTGTCCCCCAAAAAGACTCGCTGAAGTCTTCACCCCCAGCACCTGGGAATGTGGCCTTATGTGGAAACAGGGTCGTGGCACATGTGATCAAGCTCAGTGAGGTCACTGAGTAGGGCAGGCCCTAATCCCATGACTGAAGGCCATGTGACGACAGGGACAGACTGGTGGCTGTGACAAAGCTGGGCACCTAGCAGGTGCTTGAAATGGTCCACAATAAAAAGTTGTTTTCAAAACTTTACCAAAAAATTTTTACAAAAGTAAGCCATTTGCTTTCCTTTTAAAAGTAATTTTCTCTTAGCCTAGACATATTAAAATTAAAACACGCAAAAGGAAAGATATAACTGAGAATAAAAAAGCAGACATGTGGTTTCTCGGATGGCGACAGAGGTTCATTTTCTGGTACCGTGAAACCATTTGTTAGAAATAGGGCACACTCCTATTCTTAGCACATTGAAAGGAAAGTTGTCTTCAAAAGTAACCATATTATAGATTCCAGACATCTTAACACAACACTTAGTGATGAATAATTAAGATTTGTTCATTATACTTGTGCATCTGATGGTTCTACTTATTATACTATAAATTAGTTGACCCAAATGCTATTTTTTGAAATAAGCTTTTTTTAAGAACTGTAAACAGTTTTTAAAAGAGAACAGTGTGTACTTCTATTATTTGCGAATTGCCTGGAGGAAGAGTGCTCCCCACTTCTGCTGGTGAAACTAAGATGATAGTGTGAGCCATCAGGGAGCACAGCCTGCAGGGTAGGGAAATGACAAGCCGGCCTCCCCATCACCCTCCACCCCCCGCCAGAAGCTTCATCTGTGGCTTTGAACCCTCCTGCAGACCCACCGCCATTTTCAGGTGGCCATCACTGGGTCAAAGAACACAAACCTGGAGGAAGCCCTGCTCCTCCAGCCACCATCAGATCCCCCAGCCTCTTGCTCAAGTCCCTGTGAGCACCCCGCGCCCCAGCAGTCCCTCACAGTCTGACCCTCCAGCTGCCCTGCCTCCTCATCCAGCCTGACTCCACCCCTGTCCTCCTGAAAAAGCCCCACCCCACCGCACCCCACAGGGCCCAGACTGCCCCCCACCCCACCCCGTCCTGCCCCCCCACATCCTGCATGGCCCTGGCTGAAACCCCCTCCCTGCCCCTCCTCCCCCTAGGGCCCTGGCCGGCCCCCAGCTGTCTTCAGGTGCCTAGTTTTCCATCATCTACTCTTAATTTGTCTCCAAAGTCTCTGCAAGAAACACCAGTCTCCTCACCCTGAGTTCAAAAACGTGAGGTAACCCATCTGTTCCCTTCTTCTTAGACATATCACTTACGGGCCTTGCAGTCCTCCTGCATCCATCTGGATCAATGACTTTTCTAGACCTGCTGCCCAGCCAGATGCTTGCCAATTTTCTTCTTTCCAAAAACCAGCATTTTACTTTGTTAATAATACTTAATTCTGGGGGTGCCTGGGTGGCTCAGTCGGTTAAGCATCTGCCTTCGGCTGGGGTCATGATCTGGGGGCCTGGGATTGAGCCCCTCAGCGGGGAGCCTGCTTCTCCCTCTCCCTCTGCCACCCCCACCCCCTGCTTCTGCTCTCTCTCTGTCAAATAATAAAATCTTCAAAAATAATATTTAATTCTTTTCTATATCTTTCACTTCAGCTCTTTATTTTTCCTTCCTTCTGCTTTCCTTAAGTTTATTATATTCTTATAACTTCTTAAATGGGTCAGTAAACTCAGTAATGTTCAGCCTTTTTTTGTTGTTCTAATGTAAGCACTTAAGGTTAACTTTTCTCTTTTATGGCATCCCATAGGCCTCCTTTTGTAGCATTTTTATTATCAGTTTAAATAGTTTCTAATTTTCTTTATGATTTCTGTTTGACCCATGAATTATGCAGAAGTATATCTCCTACCTTCCAAATGGATGGGGTTCTCTATGTTTTGTTATTGATTTCTAGCTTGATTGCATTGTGGTCAGAGAATGTGGTCGACAGAAGTTCTTGGAAATGTGTTGAAGCTTGCTTTATGACCCTCTACACAGTCAATTTTCATAAATGGCTTATACGTGTCTGACAAGAAGGTATATTTCTTTTCCTTTGTTGAGAGCAATGTCCTACATGTGGTCATGGAACAACTTTGTTAATTCTGCTGTTCAAATCTTTTCTGTCCTTACTGATTGTTAAAAATGACCTCACCTATCAACTACTAAAAGGTATTAAAATATCCTATATGATTTCAATTTCTCCTTGCAATTCTGCCAAGTTTTGCTTAACATATTTTGCATAAACAGAATGTTATTGGTTGACGTAAAAGTTAAGAACTGTAATATGTTCCTGGTGAACAAAAGCTTTCACCATTATTTAGAGACTCTCTGTCCACAGTAATGGTTCTGCTTTAAAACCTATTTTATTTTGTATCAATGCAGCTTCACAGGGTTTCTTTCAGCTGGTATTTGGTTTAAACTTTTCCCAATTTTACTTTCAATTTTTCTGAATAATTTCATGAGTTCTTACAACCAGGGCGACTTAAAACCTGGAATTTAAAAAATCAGCAGGCTCGACTCTGAGCCTGGAGGGCAAGAGGAAACGGAGTCCCCACCGTTAGAGAGAAAGCACCACAAACAAGCCCGGAGATACAGCAGAGAGGCAGCAGTTTGAAAAACGCCTGGGCCGTACCAGAGGGAGCGTTGTTGTGGTCTCAGGGATCACTGGGGGAACTCCTCCAGGAACAGAGGAGCTGGCTGACACCGTTTCCCTCCCCTGCACCCCCAAGGCAAACACACGGCCACCTTCGGGAAGAAGCACCCCACCCACACTTGCTGCCTTACTTGCTAATAGCACAGCCCCAGGCCACCCCTCACCCCCCATCACCTCCCCACCCCATGCTGTGGCAGATCTGCCCCCTTCAGCCAGAACTACCTCAGTCCTGGCACTCTGGGTCCCCTCCCCTAGAAGACCAGCGTTTGGCAAACCTTGATAACACCGTACCTCCCCCAGCCCCCACTTGCTCTGCTGAGCCGCCCCCTCCAAGCCAGCTGGCCTCAGTTCTGCTTAGTGACAGGTCCCCTCTCGCAGCGGACCTACCCGCAAACCTCGCAAACACTGCACATCTCGCCCCGTGAATGTGGCAGATCCACCCCCTCCAATATGCTCTTGGCCAGAGCCCCTCCAAAGCAGTACCACAAGCCTGGCAATGTGTAAGCAGCTCCAACAGAGGCCAGCACCACTCCAAAGGGACCCCTGCCCTGGGGACAGGGAAAAGATAACCACGCACAGCAGCCAGACTGCCCCTCCGGCAGTGGCCTGGGGGCAGACAGCTGGTCTGACTACAGGCCCCACCCACCAAGGAAAACTTCTCAGGGCACAACACAGGGAAAGCACCCTGCACTTCAGTGCTACTGTATCTTGCAAACACCTGGTATGACTCCACTCAAACCTCAGGTGGCCCAGAACGGCACACTAACACCACAGGGACCAAACACTGCCCACAACAGGCAAAGTGAGCCACTGCAGACGACCAGACTAAGGGAAAAAGCAGCTCAGCTACAACAGCAGGATACACGCAACACACATAGGAGACACCCCTGAAGAACCAGGTTCTGGTGAACAGGAGACACTGCACTGCAGGGCACAAAAGGACTTCTTCAGAAGGCTACTACTTTCAAGAGCAAGAGACATAGCGGACTTTCCTAACACACAGAAAGAGACACAGAGTTAGATAAAATGAAGAGCCAGAGGAATATGTCCCAAATGAAAGAACAGGACAAAATAACAGCAAGAGACCTAAGTGAAATGGAAATAAGGAATATGCCTGATAGAGAATTTAACATAATGATCATAAAGATACTCACCGGACTTGAAAAAAGAGTGGAGGACCTCAGTGAGGCCCTCACAAAAAGAACCAATCAGAGATAAAGAACACAAGAAATAAATTAAAAATACACTAGATAGAATAAATAGTAGACTAGAGGAAGCAGAAGAACAAATCAGTGACCTGGAGGGCAGAGTAATGGAAAGTAATCAAGCTGAGCAGGAAAAAAAAAAGTTATGCGCAGTTGAGAGAAAAAAAAAGTTATGCAAAATGAGAATAGACTTAGGGAACTCAGCAACACCATCAGGCATAATAACATTCACATTATGGATACCCCAGAAGGAGAAAAGAGAGGAAAGGGGGCAGAAAATTTATTTGAAGAAATAATAGCTGAAAACTTCTCAAATCTGAGGAAGGAAACAGTATTCTAGATCCAGGAGCAAAGAGATCCCCCAGCAAAATCAACCCAAGCTGGTCCACACCAAGACACATAGAAATTAAAATGGCAAAAGTAGTGATAAAGAGAAATGTTTAAAAGCAGCAAGAGAAAAGAAAGCAGTTACATACAAGGGAAACCCCATAAAGCTATCAGCTGATTTTTCAGCAGAAACTTTTCAGGCCAGAAGAAAGTGGCATGCTATATTCAACGTAATGAAAGAAAAAAATCTGCAGCCAAGAATATTCTATTCCAGCAAGGCTGGAAGAAGGATAAAGAAGGAATAGAAGGAGCAATAAGGAGTTTCCCTGACAAACAAAAGTTAAAGAAATTCAGGACTACTGAATCAGCCCTATAAGAAATGTTAAAGGGGATTCTCTGAGTGGAAAAGCAAGACCATAAGAAAGAGTAAAGAGGGGCGCCTGGGTGGCTCAGTTGGTTAAGCAGCTGCCTTCGGCTCAGGTCATGATCCCAGGGTCCTGGGATTGAGCCCCGCATCGGGCTCCCTGCTGGGTGGAGAGCCTGCTTCTCCCTCTCTCTCTGTCTGCCACTCTGCCTACTTGTGCTCTCTCCCTATCGCTGTTGAATAATTAAATAAAAATCTTAAAAAAAAAAAAAAAAGAGAGTAAAGAAAGTAGGAGGCACAAAAACAGTAAAAATAAGTACATCTGCAAAAATCAGTCAAGGGACTCACCAAATAAAAGGATGTAAACTATGCCACCATAAACCTAAAATGTGGGGGTGGGGGGTGGGGGGAAGTAAGAATGCATTCCTGCTTAAGCAACTATCAGCTTAATATAGACTGCTATATGCAGAAGATGTTATTTACAAACCTAATGGTAACACAAATCAAAAACCAGCAAGAGATACGCAAAAAATAAAAAGAAAGGAATCCAAGTATATCACTCAAGGAATCCAACCAATCATGAAAGAAAAGAGCAAAGAAAGAAAGGAACAGAGAAGAACTATGAAAATAACCATAAGACCAAAAAAAAAGAAAAAAAAACCAACAACCATAAGACAAGCACCAAAATGGCAATAAATACATATCTATCAGTAATTACTTTGAATGTAGCTGGACTAAACACTCCAACCAAAAGACATAGGGTGACAAAATGGATTAAAAAAAACAAGACAGGGGCGCCTGGGTGGCTCAGTCGTTAAGCGTCTGCCTTCGGCTCAGGTCATGATCTCAGGGTTCTGGGATCGAGCCCCGCATCAGGCTCCCTACTCAGTGGGAAACCTGCTTCTCCCTCTCCTACTCCCTCCGCTTGTGTTCCCACTCTTGCTGTGTCTCTCTCTGTCAAATAAATAAAGAAAAATCTTAAAAAAAAAAAAGACCCATCTATATGCTGCCTACAAAAGACTCATTTCAGACCTAAAGACACATGCAAATTGAAAGTGAGGGGATGGAGAAGCATTTATCATGCACAGACATGTGAAAAAGAAAGCCATGATAGCAATACTTAAATTGGACAAAATAAACTTTTAAACAAAGACTGTAACAAGAAACAAAAGACACTATATAATCATGAAGAAAACAATCAGCAAAAAGCTAGAACTGTAAATATTTATGCACCTAACATGGGAGCACCAAATATATAAAGCAGTTACTAACAAACACAAGAAAGTAATCGATAGTAATACAGTAACAGTAGGGGATTTTAACTCCTCACTTACATCAGTGGACAAATCATCAAAATGGAAAATCAACAAGGAAACGGTGGCTTTGAATGACACATTGGACCCAGACATATTTAGAACATTCCATCCTAAAACAACAGAACACACATTCTTTTCAAGTGCACCATGGAACATTCTCCAGAACAGACCACATATTAGGTCACAAAACAAGTCCCAACAAATTCAAAAAGACTGAAGTCATACCATGCATCTTCTCTGACCACAATGCTATCAAACAAAAATCAACCACAAGGAAAAAATCTGGAAAGAGCACAAATACATGGAGGTTAATCAACATGTTACTAAACAACAAATGGGTCAACCAAGAAATCAGAGGAAATAAAAAAAATACATGAAGACATGAAAACATAACAGTCCAAAATCTTTGGGATGCAGTAAAAGCTGTTCTAAGAGCTTACAACAACAGGCCTACTTCAAGAAGAAAAATCTCAAATAAACAACCTAACCTGATACCTAAAGGAGCGAGAAAAACAAATAAAACCCAAAACCAATAAAAGGAAGGAAACAATAAAGATGAGATTAGAAACAGAAATAAACAAAATAGAAACTAAAAACAAAAACAACAACAAAAAAACCCACAACAGATCAATGAAACCAGGAACTGGTTTCTGAAAAAATCAACAACACTGATAAACCTTTAGCCAACTCACAAAAGGAGGAGGAGGAGGGGGGGGAGGGGGAGGATAAGAAGACCACGATGACCATGATGATGACAAAGAGAGAGAAGCCAAATTTAAAAAGGAGAAAGGAGAAATAACAACCAACACCTCAGAAACACAAAAGATTGTAAGAGAATATTAGGAAAAATTATATGCCAACAAAGTGGACAACCTAGAAGAAACAGATAAATTCCTAGAAACCTATGACCTCCCAAAACTGAATCAAGAAGAAACAAAATTTGAATAGGCCAGCAATGAACTCGAATCAGTAATCAAAAAACTCCCAACAAACAAAAATCCAGTACCAAACCACTTCACAGGTGAATTCTACCAAACATTTAAAGAAGAGTTAATATCTATTCTTCTCAAACTATTCCAAAAAATAGAAGATGAAGAAAAACTTCCAAATTCCTTCTGTAGGCCAATATTACCCTGATACCAAAATCAGATAAAGACACTACAAAAAAAAAAAAGAGAGAACTACAGGCCAATATCTCTGATGAACATACATGTAAAAATCTTCAACAAAATAATAATAAATCAAATCCAACAATACATTAAAAAAATCATTCACCACAATCAAGTGGAATTTATTCCCAAGATACAAGGGTGGTTCATTGTTTGCAAATTAATCAGTGTGATACATCACACATCAATAAGAGAAAGGATAAAAACCATATGGTTTCAATATATATAGGAAAAGAACCTGACAAAGTACAACATCCATTCATGATAAAAAACCCTCAACAAAGTATGTTTAGAGGGAACATACCTCAACATAATAAAGGACACATATGAAAAACACATAGCTAACATCAGTATTCAATGGCGAAAAACTGAAAGCTTTTCCCCTAAGGTCAAGAACAAGACAAGGATGTCTACTCTCACCACTTTTATTCAACATCATACCTGAAGTCCTAGCCACACCTATCAGACAAGAAAAAGGAATAAAATGCACCCAAATTGGTAAGGAAGAAGTAAAATTTTCACTATTTGCCAATGACATGATACCATATATAGAAAACCCAAAAGACTCCACCAAAAAAAAACTACTAGAACTGATTAATGAATTCAGTAAGATCACAGGAAACAGAAATCTGTTGCATTTCTATATGTTAATAATGAAGCAGCAGAAAGAGAAATTAAGAAAACAATCCCATTTACAATTGCACCAAAAAAAAAAAAAAAAATACCTGGGGAAAAAATTAACGAAGGAGGTAAAAGACCTGTACTCTGAAAACTATAAAACACTGATGAAAGAAACTAAGAACAACACAAACAAATGGAAAGATATTCCACACTCATGAATCAGAAGAACAAACATTGTTAAAATTCCATACTACCCCAAGCAGTCTACTAATTTAAGGCACTCATCAAAATACCAACAGCATTTTTCACAAACAATCCTAAAATGTGTATGGAACCGCAAAAGACTCCAAATAGCCAAAGCAATCTTGAAAAAGAAAAACAAAGCTGGAGGTATCACAATCCAGCTTTCAAGTTATATTACAAAGTTGTAGTGATCAAAACAGCATGGTTCTGGCACAAAAACAGACACATAGATCAATGGAATGAATAGAAAACCCAGAAATAAACCCACAATTATATTTTCAATTAATCTTTGACAGAGGGTGGAAGAATAGGCAATAGGAAAAAGACAGACTCTTCAACAAATAGTATTGGGAGAATTGGACAGCTATATGCAAAAGAATGAAATAGATTATACACAAAATACTTAGGCCATACGCAAAAGTAAACTCAAAATGTATTAAGGACCTAAATGTGAGACCTGAAATGATAAAAATCCTAGAAGACAGCACAGGCAATAATTTCTCTGATATCAGCCATAGCAACATCTTTCTAGATATGTCCCTCAAGCAAGGGAAACAAAAGCAAAAACTACTGGAACTACATCAAAATAAAAAGCTTCTGCACAGCAAAGGAAACAATCAACAAAACTGAAAGACAACCTACTGAATTGGAGAAGATATTTGCAAATGATGTAACTAATAAAGGGTTAGTATCTGAAATATATGAACTTATACAACTCAACACCAAAAAAAAAAAATAATAACCCATTAAACAATGGGCAGAAGACATGAACAGGAATTTCTCCAAAGAAGACATACAGATGACCAACAGTCACATGAATAGAAGCTCAACATCACTCATCATCAGGGAAATGCAAATTAAAAGTACAATGAGCTATCACCTCGCACCTGTCAGAATGGCTAAGATCAAAAACACAAGAAACAAGTGTTGGCAAGGATGTGGAGAAAAAGGAACACTCATGCAAACTAGGAATGCAAACTGGAAAACAGTGGAGGTGTGGAAAACAGTATGGGGCTTTCTCAAAGAGTTAAAAATAGAACTACCATATGATCCAGTAATCACACTACTGGGTATTTACCTAAAGAATACAAAAACACTAAATCAAAAGGATATACATACCCCTATGTTTACTGCAGCATTAGTTACAATAGCCAAATTATGGAAGCAGCCCAAGTGTCCATCGATAGAGGAATGGATAAAGAAGATGTTGTAGTATATTATATATATAATGGAATATTATTCAGCTATAAAAAGAATGAAATCTTGCCATTTACAACAACATGGATGAAGCTAGAGAGTGTAATGCTAAGTGAAAAAAGTCAGAGAAAGACAAATACCGTATGATTTCGCTCAGATGTGGAATGTAAGAAACAAAACAAGTGAACAAAGAGATAAATGAAAGAGACAAAATGAAAAAAAGAGACTAACCAA
Organism: Mirounga angustirostris; assembly: GCF_029215605.1. Classification (NCBI taxonomy): domain Eukaryota; kingdom Metazoa; phylum Chordata; class Mammalia; order Carnivora; family Phocidae; genus Mirounga; species Mirounga angustirostris. The sequence goes on from NW_026991720.1 coordinate 5,764,447, forward strand.
AAAACAGACTCTTAACTATAGAGAATAAACTGATGTTTACCAGAGGGGAGGAAGGGGCGGGGCGGGTAAAATAGGTGAAGGGGATTAAGAGTACACTTATCTCGTGGCCCTGCTCCTCGAGGCTCAGTTCATTGAGCTTCAGACTCTCGATTTTGACTCAGGTCATGATCTCAGGGTTGTGAAATTGAGCTCCATGTGGGGCTCCATGCTGGACATGGAGCCTGCTTAAGATTCTCTCTCTCCCTCTCTTTCTACTTCTCCCCACCATCTGTGTGTATGTTCTCTCTTTAAAAAAAAAAAAAAAAAAAAAAAAGATACACTTACGTTGATGAGCATTGAGTAATACATAGATTGTTGAATCACTATATTTTACACCTGAAACTAATTTAACACTGCATATTAACTGTACTGGAATTAAAATTTTTCAAATTAAGTTAAAAGAATCACACATTTAAAAAAAAAACTTTGTTAGATATGATCAAAATTTTCCCATGTATTTGGTGAAAGAGAAAAGTATGACTACATAACACTAGCACTAATTGGTCAAGCAGCTAGCATGTAATTCTATATTTTGCTCTTTGGCAGTAGGAATTTTTTTTTTTTTTTAAGATTTTATTTATTTATTTGAGAGAGAGAATGAGAGAGAGAGAGCATGAGAGGGTCAGAGGGAGAAGCAGACTCCCCACTGAGCAGGGAGCCCGATGCGGGACTCGATCCCGGGACTCCAGGATCATGACCTGAGCCGAAGGCGGTCGCTTAACCAACTGAGCCACCCAGGCGCCCCGGAAGTAAGAAATTTTAAACATTTTAAAAGATGAAATTAAAATGATTGAGTACCTATATTTCATGATGATTTGATAAAAGGGGTTTTAACATTTTTGAACAATGCATACCAACTGTGAAAGAAATATAAAAGTTGTATCCTTAGTTTCTATCCAATGTATATTAAAAATTTTGGTGGTTTAAGAAATTTTTTCAGCTACATTTAATGGAATCAGCTTAACTATCATGCTGCTCTAGCTATTTCAAAGTCTTTTCTTTCGAACTAATGAAAGAGTTGAGAGATGAATAATGAGAGAAATTGAAAAGAATTATGTTCTGATAAGGTTTTTTTTTCCAAAGCTGGTTTTGGGGGATATATTATTTTTTTTAATATTTTATTTATTTGACAGAGAGAGACACAGGGAGAGAGGGAACACAAGCAGGGGGAGTGGGAGAGGGAGAAGGAGAAGCAGGCTTCCCGCCGAGCACGGAGCCCGATGTGGGGCTCAATCCCAGGACCCTGAGATCATGACCTGAGCCGAAGGCAGACACTTAACAACTGAGCCACCCAGGCGCCCCATGGGGGATATTATTTCCTATCGACACTGTCATTGCTTTGCTCTCATAAAACTCTCCTTCAGAACTGATTTATGTTAACCAGTCCAGGGATTGGAAAAGGAAAGTAAATGAAAAATTATTGTTCTTACCACCCCTCCCCATATTATTTCTGAACATCTCTACTCAGGCCCAAATACCTCACTGAACACCAGACTTCAATCTTAACATGAACATATATGAGAAAAAAGAATATACAAAGTTCTAAGGGTCTGTGACATTTCCATTAATCACTAAAGGAGTTTTTCCCTTTACCTGGGGCTCCAATATTTTGTATGCCCAGGACAGTGCGACCTGGTAAGATTTAGGACTGGTGAAGGGTCTACCCGACTTCTGTAAAGTGGCAAAAGAACTACAATGAACTCAGGCATATTCCCAGGCAGACCCATGTAGGAAATAGTATACATTAAGTTGAAAATCTGGAATTTGATCCTCTTTAAATTACCTGTTCTTGTGTGTCTCTTGGAAAGCTTTTGCACCCTCCTAGGGCTACCTGTGCTCTTGTTTGAACACTTTGAATTTTTAAGTGTGTACTGATCCCTCCGGGGACTAGAATCGATTTGTCCCCCTTCTAAGTACATTTCCTAGATTTCTACCAGCTGACATAACACATTTAGAAGCCTCAATGAGAGTGCCATTAGAGCATCATCTGAGGAAATCTGGATTAAACTGGCCATTTCTCAGAGATAATCTCAATCAAATTGGAAAATATCTGCCGATTTCATTTAGCATCGCAATCGAACAATGTGGGAGGTCTGGTTTACCAGCTTAGGAACTCGCTCTGCTTCCAGGAGAAGTATTGTATTGGGTTCAAGTTACACCTAGCTAGCAGTTGCTAGAAATAACCTTTGCAAGGAGAGGTGCTTTGCTCTTCTGCAAGTGGGAATGACTGCTTTGCGACTAGGGAAAGGGGCACACTGGGTCTTATGCAGCACCCATAGTATGACTTTGGGGCATGGGGAAAGGTATAAGGGATGGGGTGGCATAGAGGCCCTAAAACAGGGTCTGGGAAGGAAAGACACTGTGCCTTCATCTCCTGGGTGGCACTGCCCCTCGAGGCTAAGCCTGGAGAGGAAGAGACACTGCCAGGAGCTGAGGAACTCAGCCAGAGGCCTCTGTGAAGCAGAGCTGCCTTAGAACCACGTGGTCTCCCAAATCCGGGAAGGTCTGACTACAGGAGGGGAACGGGGAGAATGAACACAGCAATCCCACCAACAACAGAATCAGCATACATTCTAACTTGAGTTTATTAAATGTCAGTGGGAAAGGCATAAAATTTGATTGCTTTTACTTTAAAAATGTGTTCTATGAAATTTAATGTTTATAAGATTTGATAAATTACATTTATACCAAAATAATGGTTGGCATATGTCTTTCTGGAAGCCACCAAAGTGCCCAAAGGTAGAAAGCACAAAAGCACAGTGGTTGGAAGTGCGGGTGCTAGAGTCAGACTCCTGACATTGTAGCCTGCACTTGATGGACGTGCACTCTATCAGGCTGACAGCCCTAAGCCTCGATTTTCTGTTTATTAGGTGAAGATACCAAATCATACCTATCCCCATAGAGCTGGCATGCGGATTAGTTGAGATAATGTATATAACGCAGTTGGAATCCAGTAAAAGCTCCATAAATTGCTATTCTCGTAGATCATGATACAGTCAGTCATACCATGGAATACTACGTAGTTATGGAGATGGGTACCTATTTGTCAAAGAAAGATGCATACATGGTATGGACAGTATTTCATTTTTTAGGCTATAGATAGACATGTGATTAGAAGTAAGTCTAGAAATGCATTATGCCAAAGCACTAATAGTGATTGCCTCTGGATAATGGATTTTCAAGAATTTTATTATTTTTATTTATTTTCTAGAGAGAGCAAGAGCGTGTGTGCAGTGAGGGAGGGGCAGAGGGAGAGAGAAAATCCTAAGCAGGCTCCCTGCCCAGCGCGGAACCCTACATAAGGCTTGATCTCACAACCCTGAGATCATGACCTGAGCTGAAATCAAGAGCCAGATGCTTAACCAACCGAGCCACCCAGGTGCCCCCAAGAGTTTTGTTATTTCTTCTACCACATGAGTATACAATAAGAAATCTGCAACCCAGAAGAGGGTCCTCACCCAACCATGCTGGTAACCTGAACACAGACTTCCAGCCTCCAGCACTACGAGATATAAATCTATTTTTTTTTAAGATTTTTTTTATTTATTTATTTGAGAGAGAGAGAATGAGAGACAGAGAGCACGAGTGGGAAGAGATCAGAGGGAGAACCAGACCCCCTGCCGAGCAGGGAGCCCGATGCGGGACTTGATCCCGGGACTCCAGGATCATGACCTGAGCCGAAGGCAGTCGCTTAACCAACTGAGCCACCCAGGCGCCCCAATATAAATCTATTTTTGTAAGCCACCCCATCTATGGCACTTTGTTGTAACAGCCCAAACAGACTGAGACACAGTGCCTTTAGAAGCCTGAATCAAAGGTTAAGCCTTTGGTTGTATGGACCTACTTAGTAATGGTGAGTAAATTTTTTTTCTTTTTCTTTTTTTTTTTTTTTTTGAGGATAGTTGACACACAATGTTACATTCGTTTCTGGTTTCTGGTGTACTAGTGATTTGACAAGTTTATACACCATGCTACGATCACCATAAGTGTGGTTACCATCTGTCCTGTTACATTGCTATTACAGTATCATTGACCATATTTTCCTTATGCTATGCCCTTTATTCCGATGACTTAAACATTCCATAACTGGAGGCTGTGTCTCCCTCTCCCCTGCATCCATTTTGCCCGACCTTCTATCCATCCCCCTCTCCCCACCCCTGCTCCAGCAACCATCCATTTGTTCTCTGTATCTATCGGTCTGATTCTGTTTTAGTTGCTTTGTTTTGTTTTTAGATTCCACTTATAAGTGGAATCCTATGGTATTTGTCTTCCTCAGTCTGACTTATTTCACTTTGCATAATACCCTCTAGGTCCATCCATGTTGTCTCAAATGACACGATCTCATCCTTTGCTGTTGTAAATAATGCTGCAATAAACAGAGGAATACATATATCTTTTTGAGTTAGTGTCTTAGTTGTCCTTCGGTAAATACCCAATAATGGAATGATTGGATCATATGGTATTTCTGTATTTAAATTTGAGGAAACTCTGTATTGTTTTCCACAGTGGCTGTATCAATTTACATCCCAGTGGTGAGTAAGGTTCACTGCCTCTGCTCTTTACCCTATTTGCAGCCAAATTACTTAAATGGGGAAAGAGGCTCATGAGGGAAAAAAATGAAATGTTGACTATTGTCAGAATCAACAATTCTTGTCTAATGGAAATCTACTTACACAATCCAAAATTTGAAAAGTAATGAACTGTCATAAATTCTATGATATATTCAATTCTACAGATTTTTAGTTACCCAACCCCCTAATATTTTTCTTGCCTGTAGTACTCACTTGTCCCCCCATCTCTCCCTCCCTACGTATCCTGGCTAAATACTGACAACACCCTCAGCCAACACTGTACCAAACTCACTCAATGATACCAAGAGTCACTTTTTGATAATTCTCACAATGTTTCAAATATTTCATTATTATATTTGCTATGGTGATTGGTGGTCTTTGATGTTACTGTGACCGCAGGCGGGTGACACAAATCACGCCCACATAAGATGGCGAACTTAAAAAACACCGTGTGTGTTCTGACTGCTCCACTGACCCGCCACCGGTGTCCCTAGTCCCGGAGACACAACAATATTGAAAACACGCCAACTAATAACCTTACAATGGTCTCCACGTGTTCAAGGGAAAGGAAGAAGCGCACGTCTCTCACCCTAAATCAAAAGTTAGGAATGATTAAGCTCAGTGAGGAAGGCATGTCAAAAGCCAAAGAAGGCCAAAAGGTAGACCTTTTTTGCCAAACAGTGAGCCAAGTTGTGAATGCAAGGGGCGCCTGGGTGGCTCAGTCGTTAAGCGTCTGCCTTCGGCTCAGGTCATGGTCCCAGGGTCCTGGGATCGAGCCCCGCATCGGGCTCCCTGCTCGGAGGGAAGCCTGCTTCTCCCTCTCCCGCTCCCCCTGCTTGTGTTCCTGCTTTCGCTGGGTCTCTCTCTGTCAAATAAATAAATAAAATCTTTTTTTAAAAAAAAAGTTGTGAATGCAAAGGAGACCTTCTTAAAGGAAATTAAAAGTGCTACTTCGGTGAACACATGAATAAGAAAGCGAAACAGCCTCACTGCTGGCCTGGGGACAGGGACAGTGGTCTGGACAGGAGACCACCCCGGCCACACATCCCCTTACGCCCAAGCCCAATCCAGAGCCAGGCCCGCACTCCCCTCCGCTCCGGGGCGGCCGAGAGGGGAGACGCGCACCGGGACACCTGACGCGGGCGGAGGCCGGCTCCGTAGCCAGGAGCGCGCGGAAGCGGCCAGTTTTCCAGAAGGTCGAGCTGAGCTGAGCGACGAAGGAGGCCGCGCGAAAGCCCGGATGCTCCGCGCCGGCGGAGCGGCCCTCTCTCCGGAGAAGACCAGCCGGGCCCTCCCCAGCCGCCGAGGACAAGGCAGCGCCGGCGGCCCAGCTCCGCGGGACAGGCCGCCCTCTCGCGAGGGGCCAGCGCGGCCGGTGACCTGCCCTCGACGCCGGCGCTCGGGGCCCTTCTGAAAACCCTCGGGTGCCCAAGGACGAGGCTAAGCGCGCTCGGCCCGTGCGCTCGAGCCGAGGAGAAGAGGACGAGGAGCGCGGCCTGACGCGGGCACCGACGGGCCGCACGCTCGGGACAAACGGGACCGGCCGAGCACGGGGGTTCCCGAGTCCCCTCCCTGTCCGGGGGGACGAAGGACCCGGCGCGTGACAGCAGCTCGGCTGATGCGGCGGCGGCGGGGCCCGAGAGCACCGACCCCCCTTCCGAAGGCAGCTGTCCTGGGGGGGAAAGGCGCCCGCCGCGGAGGGCGAGCCGTCGGTGCGGGGAACTGCACGGGTGTCCGGGGAACCCGCGCGGCCGCGCCCAGCACCCGGGGGGACGGGGGGGGGGGGCTCAGGGGCCGCCAGCGCCGCCCCCACCCTCCACCGGCAGGAAGACGGCCCCGCTGAGAGCTCCGGGGGCGGGTGGCCCGTCCGCAGGGGGGGCGGCCCGTCCGCAGGGGGGGCTCTTCCCGTGAAGTTCTGCTCGTGGTCGTGGCGGACGCAATGTCACCGCACAGCCCGCAGACCCCCCGCACTGGGAAACCAAAACATTCCCGGGACCCGCTTTCCTGCCCTATTAGCTGCCCCGCGGGGGTCGGAACCGAACCCGCAACATCTCCCAGGTGCGCCTGTGCTAAGAACAGGTCAGTTAAATAAGCTAAGCCTTTGTTGGTGTCCCGGGTCTTGTGAAGAAGCAGTAGGTTGGTGCCCTGGGGACGTTATGTTGAGAGGTGAGGCAGAGAGAAACCTCAGCCCTGCAGAGCTGCCATCTCGGAGCATGGCTCTCCCACTCTGGTCCAGCTGTCACCCCAGGAACAGCGGCAGCACCCACTCTTTCTATCTTGTGCCTTTCTCTGCTTTAGGCCTTCTGCTGCTCATGGCTCCCATCTCCCTGTGGGTCTTTCAGCTTCTACTGCTTCTAACAGCCAACTTTTCATGGTTTACATTCAAACTCTAAGAGGACCAGACTGAGCCAAACACCATGCAATACAGATGACCCTCTCGAGCAGAACTTTGAGCAGGCCACAGATCGACGTATAAATTGGCTCTCCTTGTTAGGTGCCCATCCTGACCCAGCCAGCAGTGGGCCAGAACTACAAAGTCACATTGCACACAACATGCCAACCCATGCAGAAATAAACCCCCAGAAGAGTCTATGGGCATGAATAACCTTCCAAGATCTCCCCAGAAAACAGCTGTATAATTAACCAGGGAACACCTGCCCTGATCTGCTCAGTTGAGTTGGAAATAAAACTATGCATACAGACACAATGTACTAATGTAGTGACCTTTATCTAATATTAGCTGGCAAGTTACTGATAAGCTTTTCTATCTCAGCAAACACTGAGATAAAGTTATACTCCAAATCAGAATGGGATATTTCAGTTTAGAATTTATGTATTGCTAAGCTAAACTCCATAAGGTAATCCACTGTTCAACCAGGGCACACAGCTTACTCCCCAAATTATCCGGTTTAAATATTTTTACCGTTTAGTATATGATACACTGAATGACAAATTTTCTTGAACCATTGACAGTTGACTAATTTTATGCTTGCATTAATCTTAAAAATTTTAATCCTCGTGGAAAGAAATTAACAGCCAAATTTTCTTATGCACAATAAATTCAAGCTGGCTTCTTTCCTTGTAGCTTATCTGGGCACATCACCAGTTTTTTTTTTTTTAAATATCTAACCCATATTGTAAGTTTCCTGTTTGACCCTGACCTTGGTCATGCTGACATCCGACTAACAAAGGAGACTTATGAATCAAGCCTGGCTTTGCCCAGGTCAGGGAAGACCTGTGTGCCACACACTGAGATCAGACTGCTTTCTTCCCCCAGCCAAGAGCTGCCTCCAAGGCTTTTGGTTGGTTCCTCTCCAGCTGGCTGTTCCTCTCTCCTCTTAACTTAAGCAGTTGGTTCTCTTTTCTTCTGGGCTACCTCCTTCAAGGTCAAGCAGTAAGAGCCCTCCCAACTTTATTGGCTCTGGGACGGGACCCCATTTAGTTCAGGGAAGCATTTGATACTCCTTTCATGTTTGTGTTTTGGTTGAGTTGCTTTAATTTCAAAATATTTATCCGATTAATCTTTCCTCCATTAAAATCAAAGGAAAAGTTGGCCTCCCTTCGGAAATGAAATCTTTAACCAAAACCACGTATTAAGAACAAGTAACAAGAAATGAACTACTATTATGAAAGAATTCAGGGAAAAGTCAATATCACAGAATAACCGGAAAATGAGATTAAGAGGAAACTTCATATTCAGTGTCCTAGCATACACTATATGTCACACTGAGGACAGATCAAGCATTTAATCCAATCCCAGAAAAGAGGAAAGGTGAGGGGAAGGGACAAGATGACAAGCCAAGCCTTCCACCAGAGTTAGATCACAGCAGGTCTGGGAGGCACAGAAGGTAGAGTAGCTTATCCAAGGCTGTGCAGACTTCAGGAAGCAGAGCAGGAATTCAAACCCAGGGTACTCATTTGAAACTGAAGTCCTTCCCTTGGTAATAGGCATTTCTCCAGAAACGGCATACCAGTCAATGTTTCTCTTTTCATAATGATTTAAGACACAAATATCTCTTGCTGAAGTCTGAGGGTCTGATCCAATTGTATCTTGTCAAATAAACACCACACTTAATGGTGGAATTTGGGTTGCTTACCCCCTAAATCAAGGACAAGATAAGGATGTCCGCTCTCACCACTTCTATTCAATGTTATAGTGTAACAAGGCAAGAAAATTATATTGAAAGCACCCAAAATGAAATGTTTCAAGTAAAAACTACATGATTACCTATGCAGAAAAGCCAATGGACTCTATGAAAAATCTACTGAAACAAGTTTAGCAAAGTTTTAGGATAAGAGATCAATAATCAAAAATCGTTGTATTTCTGTATACTAGCAACAATCAAAAATTGAAAATGCCTTAATCCCATTTATATTAGTATCAAAATATGAAATACGTAGAGTAAATTTTATAAGAGATATTTATAGCCTGTACAGTGAAAAATACTAAATATTGCTGAGAAATTCATGAAGACCTAAATAAGTAGAATGATGTCCCTTGCTGGAATGGAAAAACTCAGATTTTTCCTTTCTGAGTAGGGAAAAACCCAGTTCTTCTCTCCTGTGTTTCTCTCCTGGGAGTCTCCTTTACTCTTCACGGAGAACACTTCACTTCTGACACTTCTGGTCACCAAAATGTGTGAAGTTTCTCCCCCAAAACCAACAAGCAATTCTTGGTCGAGTATCCAAGAAGTCAACTCAATTCTGACACCATCTGCCTGGAGAGAGCATCAGGCTAAGAAGTCACTTCCACAGTACTGTCCCCACCCTCACTTCAGATGCCAACTGCAAGTCCATGTTGCGACCTGTGCTTCTGACTCATCAGCTATAAATCAGATATTCCCACAACCACTTCTCTCGGTTCAATTAATTTGCTGGAGCAGCTCACAGAACTCAGGGAAACACATTTACCAGTTTAGTAAAGGATACAGATTAACATCCCAAAAGAAAAGGTGCATAGGGCAAGGTATGAGAGAAGGGGTGCCACTCTCCCAGCACCTCCACATGTTCACCAACCCAGAAGCTCTCCGACCCAGTACTACTGGGATTTTATGGAGGCTTCCCCACATAGGCATGATCAATTATTAACCCCATTTCGGGTGCCTCTCCCCTTCTGGAGAAGATGGGTGGGGAGGGCTGAAAATTCCAAGCTTCTAATCATGGATTGGTCTTTCTAGAGACCAGCCCCCATCCAGGAGCCCACCCAGAGTAACCTCATTAGAACAAAAGGTGCTCTTATCACCTTAGAAATTTACAAGGGTTTTAGGAGCCCTGTGTCACGGATGGGGTCAAAGACAACTATTAGAACAAGAGATGCTCCTAATGTTCTTATCGCTTAATACGTTACAATGGTTTTTGTTTATTTGTTTGTTTTTAGATAAATGTTAAGTTTCTTTTTGTTTTTTTTTTTAAAGATTTTATTTATGGGGCACCTGGGTGGCTCAGTCGTTAAGCGTCTGCCTTCGGCTCTGGTCATGACCCCAGAGTCCTGGGATCAAGCCCCGCATTGGGCTCCCTGCTCAGCAGGAAGCCTGCTTCTCCTCTCCCACTCTCCCTGCTTGTGTTCCCTCTCTTGCTGTGTCTCTCTCTGTCAAATAAATAAAATCTTTAAAAAATAAATATTTTATTTATTTATTTGACCCAGAGAGAGCTAGAGAGAGAGACAGAGAGCAAGCACAAGCAGGGGGGAACAGCAGGCAGGGGAGAAGCAGGCTCCCTGCTGAGCAAGAAGCCCAATGCGGGACTCCATCCCAGGACCCTGGGATCATGACCTGAGCTGAAGGCAGACGCTTAACCGACTGAGCCACCCAGGCGCCCCTGTTACAAGGGTTTTACGAGTTCTGTGCCAGGAACCACGGGCATATATATATATATATATATATTTTTTTTTTTTTTTCCTATTATCTCACAGTTGCTCATGGGTCAGAAGACTCAATATGCTAAAATGCCAAATTGATTTATAGATTCAAAACAGTGCCAATCAAAATCCCAGCAGGATTTTTATAGAAAGTGACAATTCTAAAATTCATATGAAAATGCAAAGGACTAGATTAGTCACAATGACTTTGAAAAAGAAGAACAAGTTTGGAGGGATAAAACGACCAGATTTCAAGATTTATTATAAAGCTACAGTAATCAAGACAGTATAGCATTGATGTAAACACAGAATAATACATCAATGGAATAAAAGAGTGTCCAGAAATAGCCTTACACATATATGGGCAACTGAATTTTGACAAAATACAAAGGCAATTCAATGGATAAAGGGAAGTCTTTTCAATATATGGTGCTGGAACAATTGGATATTCATGTGGAAAAAAAAAAAAAATGAACTTTGCTCCATACATTTCTCTATATGCAAGTATTAAAACAAAGCTCGTTTTCAGAATCCAGAATTTTTATAATACATCCTCCATAAGGCCCACTACAAAAGTTACTAGATGTGAAAAAAAAAAGACCTATAATCAAGAAAAAAGTCACTCAAGGGGCGCCTCGGTGGCTCAGTCGTTAAGCGTCTGCCTTCGGCTCAGGTCATGGTCCCAGGGTCCTGGGATCGGGCCCCACATCAGGCTCCCTGCTCTGCGGGAGGCCTGCTTCTCCCTCTCCCACTCCCTCTGCTTGTGTTCCCTCTCTCGCTGTGTCTCTCTCTGTCTGATAAATAATAAAATCTTTAAAAAATAAAAAAATTTTTTAAAAAAAGTCACTCAATAAAAGCAGACCTATTAATGCTCCAGATGCTACAATTAGCTGATTTAAAAATAACAGTAAGTGTGTTAAACCTAGAGAAAACAAGGGTATGTTGGGTAGAAAGAGGAGAATTTCAGGAGAAAAGGGAAAGTATAAAAGAGAACCAAAGGGAAATCCTCGAAATGAAAAATGTTACCTGATTCTTTTAAAAATCACTAAATTAGCAAGGGGGGAAAATACAGAAAAGAACAAACAGAGGCTCAATGACTGGCAGAACACTATCAAAGTGTCTAATATGTCTGAAACTGGAGTCTCAAAAGGACAGAGTATGGGACAGAAAAATACTTGAAGAAATATTGACTGGGAAATTTTCCAAATCAGATCAAAAATAGTAACTCACAAATCTAAGAAGTTCAGTAAACTTCACATGGCATAAAAGCGAAGAAAACTACAAACACATCATAAACTCCGAACACCAAAAATAAAGAGAAAATCTTTAAAATTTTACAGTCTTGGGGCGCTGGGTGGCTCAGTTGGTTAAGCCTCTGCCTTTGGCTCAGGTCATGATCCTAGGGTCCTGGGATCAAGCCCCATGTTGGGCTCCCTGCTGAGTGGGGAGCCCACTTCTACCTCTCCCTCTACCCCTCTCCCCTGCCCATGCTCTCTCTCAAATAAAATCTTTAAAAATAAAAAGAATAAAATAGGGGCGCCTGGGTGGCTCAGTTGTTAAGCGTCTGCCTCCGGCTCAGGTCATGATCCCAGGGTCCTGGGATCGAGCCCCGCATCGGGCTCCCTGCTCCTTGGAGAGCCTGCTTCTTCCTCTCCCTCTGCCTGCTGCTTCCCCTGCTTGTACACTCTCACTCTCTGTCAAAAATAAAAATAAAAATCTTTAAAAAAAAAAAAAAGAATAAAATAAAATTTTACAGTCTTAAAAGCAGGTATTACATAAAGGAAATAATATAATCACTGATTTCTCATTAGGAAAAATTGGAAGCCAGAAGAAAATGGAACTTTAAAGTACTAAAACACACACATAACACATGCTATCTACCTAAAATTCTAAATTCAGCAAAAAAGTGTTTCAAAAATGAAAAGAAATAAAAGGATAACATGAGAAGATCTCTGTGGTGATGGGACAGCTCTGTATTTTGACTATGGTTTTGGTTACACAAATCTACACATGTAATAAAATTGAATAAAACCACATAAACACAAGTGCTTGAAAAACTGGTAAAAACCTGAATGAGTTCTGTGGACTGTATCAATTTCAATTTCTTGGTTTTGATATTACAGTATATTTATGTTAGATGTTACCATTGGGATATTGGTACACAGGACTGCCCTGTACTATTTTTAAAACTATCTATATATATTTTTTAAGATTTTATTTATTTGACAAAGAGAGAGAGCACAGCAAGGGGAGCAGCAGGCAGAGGGAGAAGCAGACTCCCTGCTGAGCAAGGAGCCCAATTCAGGGCTTGATCCCAGGACCCCAGGATCATGACCTGAGCTGAAGGCAGACACTTAACCAACTGAGCCACAAAGGCGGTTCCATCTATAATTATTTCAAATAAAAAGTTAAAGAAATGAAATAAAGACAATTTTCAGATAAGTTAAGGCTGAGTTTGTTGCCAGGAAACTCCAGGAAATGCCAAAGGAAATTCTTCAGGTAGAAGGAAACTAGGGTAAAGCATAATTAACTCCCCAGTTTGTGAGGGCTACACACAGTAATTCCCTTTCAAAGAAAGCAGTGTGGAGAAAAGAAAAAAAAAGTATAAAAATCTGACAAACACTACCTCAGCCAGGAGATCAAGGTCAACATCAACAGTGATAAGCCACGCTGATAGCCTGCACCCTTGATATGATGTGATGGAAATGCACTTTACCTCTGTGGTCTTCCTCTCAAACCCAAATTCCCAGTCTAAACCTGGGAAAAATATCAGACAAATACCAATCTACAAAACACCTGAGCAGCACTCCTCAAAACTGTCAAGGTCATCAAAAAATAAAGTCTGAGCAAACTATCACATCTAAAAGGAGCCTAAGGAGACGTGATGAGTAAATGTTGGGTGGGATCCTGCAACAGAAAAAGGACATTAGGAGAAAACTTTAGAAATCTGAATAAAGTATGGACTTTAGTTATTAATAGAGTAGCAATATTGGTTAATTCTAACTAATATACCACACTGATGTAAGATGTTAAGAATGAGGGAAACTGGGCACAAAGCATAGAACTCTCTATACTATCTTTGTAATTTTCCTGTACATCTAAAACTGTTCTAAAAAAATAAAGTTTATTTTTTAAAAACTTAAGACATATAGCAACAAACTGCATTATATGGGCTTTTTTTTGGATTTGAATTTGAATAAACAGTTAAATTATGAGTCATTAAAAGACATCGAATAGTCTGGATATCTGGTGGTATTAAAAAGTCCTTAACTGGTTTTGTTTTAGGTGTAAAAATGGTACATTTTATTTTCTAAAGAGAGTCATCTTTCAGGGAAAATACTGACATTTACGAATGAAATGATGTCTAGGATTTGCTTCAAAATGATCCATGGGCGGGTGGGAGAAGCAGGTATGGTATAGATGAAACAGGATGGTCCATGATTCAGTAAATACTGAGTAGGTAAGAGGCTGTGTGGGGCTCATTATACCAATCTCTCTAGTTTTATATATATGCTTGAAATATCCCCCCCCCCCAAAAAAAGTTGCAGAAAAACTTTATAAAGTCTGCCTTAGTGTTTTGGATGCTTAGTTTTTAAACATCTTGCTGTTTGTTAAGGGATACTCACTATGTATCATTAGCTAACATCAAGATGTAATTATACTTAGTCATCATTAATGATGTGGATGTGAATCTATATTTTAAATGCTCTTGTCAATTTTGACTTTTTTGTAAAAAAAAAAAAAGGTTAAAAATAAAAAATGTTTAAAAAAATAGAAATTTTGTTTTTCTTTTTTTCCCTGCACACCAATGAAAGAAACTCCCTGGATCCCAACATGCTAGAATAAACCCCACACTGAGATGTCTTCCCATAGGAGGAAGAACCAACAGTGAACACGTTCCTCAAACAGTAATTATAACTTCGGGTAGCTTGTGAACACCGTGAATAAATTCCACATCTAATATGCAGTTGAAGAGCTTATATAATCCAAGCCTGACTGGCACAAGCCATCACCTGTTTTATTGCACAGAATTAGCCTCCTGGCTCGTCTCAAGCATCCCCCAGGCTCTTAGGAACAGGTGTTCTGCTCCAGCCATCTTGCCTGACCACTACCAGGGACTGGTGAAAGCTCCTACGGGGTGCACTCTGGCTTTGGAGGTTAGGGATGAGGCCAATTTCATTCACGGCCCAGCAGAAACTAGATTCAAACTTTTAATGAAACTTTACTGATGATTTGAGGATAACTGATGGATTTCTTTTTCTTTTTTTTGGATTTTTTTTTTAATTCGTTTTCTAAGGCTGCCGTGACCAGGTGCCACAAGCTGGGTAGCTTAAAATAACATAAATTTATTCTCTTCCAGCTTCTGGGACCCCCAGGTGTTCCTTGGCTTGTGGCAGCATCATACCAGTCCCCGCCTCTGTCCTCACGTGGCTGTGGGCCCTGTGTCTGTGTGAGAGTCTCTTCTCCTCTTAGGACACCAGTCATATTGGAGTTGGGCCCACCTTTTTGAAGGACACGTTCAACCTCTAACAGCTGCAAACAATTGACAACTAGTGCATGTATCTAAACCTGTCCTCAGAGTTCCTTGCTGAGCCAACTTCCTCCCTTACGCGTGGCCTACCTCCATGGACCTAAGAGCCTTACTCCACTTCCCGCCTCTGGGGGCATCCCATGCAACTCTGTACCTCAGGGTTTGAGCCAGACTGATCCCAGGCATCAGAGAGAAAAGGATCTTTTTCATCCCAGTGCAGGTCGGGGACTTGCTTTCCCTAGGATGGCCTCCTGCTAGGATGCTGAGGACAGGCCTATCAGGATCCTGCTGAGAAAACCACTCTCTCATCCATAAGACCACACAATGCAATGACCTTGGCCTGTTTCCCCAAATCTGCACTGTTTGATTTGAATAATACCCTATATGAGCGAGACGTAACAGATCAGTCTAATTCAGCTTATGCCATGATTAAGAGTAGCTCTTTTCCAGTCTTCATCAAATATTGAGAAGCAAAACAAAAACAACAAAACGCCTTCATATCCACTTGCACTTAGGGTCACCCTTTCACATGTAAAAAGGTAAAATCATTTCCCAAAGTCCTTTTAGCAAAAGCAAGCACAGCAGTTTTACTCTTTGTCTAACCTAGTGTTAGATAAAAATAAGTTTTGTATAGTACCACAGGGAATTTAAAAAAAATGTTGAAGCTAGAAATAAGAGGTCATTGAACTTGGACATTATAATTTTCCCATAATAACGACGAGTTCATGCTTCAAAAAAATGCCATTAATTGCCATACCCAGCAATGCTGGAGGTTTAGGCCAATGGAGGCTTTCCTGGCAAATCTACAGGCTTAGCCTGAGCTCCTCACTCAAGGGATAGTGGTAATTAGCTGAACCAATCATGTCCTCTCTCTGGAATTTAAATGGAAGAGACAGAATTCTTAGATCCCAGGGAAATGGAATATAGTGGAAGGACACACAGAGGGAAGGCAGCATGCAGAGACCATAAGACAGAACGGTCCTGAAGAAGCAGAACCTGCAGAGGAGATATTGACTGGTGGCCGAAGTTCCAGCTGCTTAGACAGTTAACAAGTGATCTCAATCAGTAGAACTACTCTGAATTCAGAAGCAAGCACGTTTCTCCCCACCATGTTCCTGTAAGGTCTGGCTGCAGTCAGTCACTTCTACATGAATTCACACCGTCAATCACAAGTAATTTTAGGGAACCGGAGTCATTTCTTAAACCAAATAAATTCTCCCCATTCTGGATTAATGGAATCTTCACAATTCCTGGGTCTGACCTTAATGACTTTAGGACACCTGGAACATTTCTTTAAGGACTCTGTCCTTTACAATGGAGCTTCTCAGTCTGGACTCCTAATATTCCCAGGCTAGGGCAACACTTTCAAACTCTGTGAGGCAACTCACAGTAAGAAATACATTTTACAATGGAACTCAGTACCCAAAACACATATCACACATTTACAAATACATATACACACAACAAAACATCATGAAACAATACAAAACAATACTTACCAATTCGAGCAGTTTTCTGTTCTGTTCTTCTATTTAAGAAAATAAAAGGTAACACCCACAAATCTGATTTCACAGCCAACCAAGGAGTTTAGTAGCATCAGTTCATCAGTTTACTGTGGTAAGGGGCATCCGAGTTGACGGGATAAAAATGATACATTTTCCTGGAGATTCCCATTTTAAGACCTGAAGTTTTTAAATATCTCAACTAAATATAGAGTAGAATGCAAAAACCATTAAGACAAAACACAGAATTTCACAGATATTTCTCAGTTCCAGCTGGTTGTCTGGGACTTCAATCTGTAGAGTTCCTAGGATGTGAACCCACACTATTCCTCTCTTAGAAGCACTTCAGCAAGATGGTGGAAGGATTCTGCCCTAATGCCAGTGTTCTAACTCAACAGGGCATATTTATGGGACAGTCACACCTCTGAATCTTCATACCCAGGAATCCAATCCTGCAACTCCTCTGGGTTTCCTGGGAAAGGCGAAGGGCTGTGACCAGCAGGTGGTTGTCCCAACACGGTCAAACAGCCTGAGGACAGTAGGGGACATCTGTAGGAGTAGCAAGAGTATCTGCTTCTTCAGCAACCACCAAGGGCATGAAGCTCAAGCATGATGGAAGTCTCCCTGGCTGGAAAGGTCCCAAGCGCATCCTCATTTCTCAGGCCTGGCTTCCACCTTTATTTTCCATGACGAAGGCCTCCAGCGCTGGCTTCCCTCCCCCTACTCCAACACCCGTGCTCTTCGCGAGCACCAGTGGAAAAAGGGGTTGCCCGTGTGCTTTTTGTGGGAAATACAGCAGCGTCCCCTTCCCGGAGATGTCAGCCCGCACAGGAGGGCAGGCCCAGCAGACTTGACTCTCCCCCACCCCCCGCAAGGATGGTTCTGGAGCGTTCTCAGCCAGCGACGGCTGGTGTTGGAGTTTGCCTACTTAATCAGCCACTCAGGTGTTGACAGGTAAAGAGGTGTTGAATCGCGCTGGGTATTTTCTGTGAGGCGTGCCGGGTTCGCCCGTGGCAAGGCCGAGACCAGAACTGGGGAGGCACACACGTTTGTAGAGAAGTGTGTAAGATTTGGAATTAACGCATATTCCATTCTTCCCAGGATCTTTCATCCAAGGCTGACGCCTAGTAACCACCTACAACCTCAATCCTAGTCTTACTAACTCTAAGAGAGTGAAGGGGTTAAAAAATTAAAAATTAAAAAAAACACCAAGAAGGAAGCAGCCAATCCACAACCCAGCCTGCAAGAGCTACGTGCCTCGCGCCTTTTAAGGGCTCTGTGGGCGCGAGTTCACAAATCGCTCAACGTTCCACCAATCACCGCACTCCCCACAGTTTGCCCCGCCCCTCGCCCTCCTCCAACCAATCGCTGGGGAGTTAGTTTCTCTCCGCCCCTCACACCCGCCCCCCACCCCTGAGACGTCGGAATCCTTCAAACTTCACTCGCGCTCAACCCCGGGGTCGCAGCCGGAATTTATTTTTAGCTGTGGGCGAACAGCCCCGCCCTAGGCTCCGCCTCCTAGCCACCCCCAATCAGAGACGGAGTTTCCGCCGCGTCATCGCGCGGGCGGGCGGGAATCGTCCAATCAGCGCCCGGGGAGAATTGGCGTAATTAAACAGCGGCGGAAGAGGGTGGGAGGGTCATGACGCAGCGAGTTTCAGTCGTGACTTTTCCGGGGGCATCTTGGCGTCCCCTCTATTTCCCCTTAAAGTAAAACGTCGCACGCACCCCCGTGCGTTTCAAGGGCGGGGGCGGCCGCCGCGGCGGGGAGGGCGGTGCTGACGCGAGCCGCGGCCGGGCCGGCGGCGGCGGTCACGTGGGCGTGTTTGGGGGCGGGGCCGCGCGGCGGTTCCGGGCGGTTGGGCGCGAGAGCGAGGAGCCCAGGCAGCCGCGCCTGCCCGCGCCCGCCCGCCCCGCCCCTGGATGCCGCTCTGCCCCGGCGCGGCCGCCGCCGATCGCAGCACAGGAGCCGCTGCTGCCGCCGCGGTTGATGTGGTTGGCCCGGGGCTGAGGAGGCCGCCAAGATGCCGCAGTCCAAGTCCCGGAAGATCGCGATCCTGGGCTACCGGTCTGTGGGTGAGTGGCGGGCGCCGCGCGGCCTCCGCGCCCGGGCCCAGCCTCGCCTGGGCGCCGGGACGCGGCGGCCCGGCCAAGTTTGGGGTCGGCGCGGCCATGTGGCGGCCGCGCGTTTCGTAACCAGCCGCCCGCCCGCCGCCACCTCCATTTTGAGCGGAGGCGGCGAGGCCGGGCCCCGCGGGGCGGTGGCGGCGGCGGCGGGGGGCGGCCCGGGCTCGGGAGGACGTGCGTGGGAGGCCGCGGGCAGACGAGGAGGTCCAGGGTGGCCCGGGGCCGCCGAGCTGGCGGAGGGGGTCTGCTCCCGGCCGGAACCGCCGCAGGGAGCAGTCGCACCTGTCTCCTCTCCACCCCTTTGCTGCTGGCTGGCGTGATCTTGCCCGCGGCCTTTCCGCCCCAAATTAAATAAAGTCCGGGGGATTTTAACAAAGGGAACAGCACCTTGGGTTTTTTTCAATCCGTGGCGAAGTTCAGCGTTTTAGGGACCTAAAGGACATTTGGCTACTGAGGGCAAGTTTCCTACCGAAGAGACCCGAAAGAGCCCTCTTCGGAAAAGCCCCCTAGATGTGGCCGGCGACCGAAGTAGGAAGGCAGAGAAAACGAGATTTCTGATTTCTCGGTGTCCTATTTTTCTTCGGGAAAAAATAAGGCCAGGTACTTGCAACCGGGCTGTTGAAGTAATTCAGAAGTTTGCTGGGGTTCCCCCCCATCCCCCCAAAGGTTGACATATATTTGAAACTGTTCGTGGCAGTCGCCTTTTTGCCCAACGGGGGTGGTCTGTGGTGGGGTCGGGGGTGGACTGGGTGCCGGAAGACGAGTGAGAAAACAGCCGTTGAACTTAACCATGCTCCAGGGCGAGGCTTTATTGTCTTTGACAACCGGAAGCCTGGAGAAATCACGTTTATCTTTTAGTGTTGTTTTTAAGAAGTAACTGTCTAAGGAAAATGTGCACTTGATCGGGGGGGGGGGCGGTGAAAGCGAAGGTTTGGAGTCTACGGTGATTGCAGGAGGAGGCAACAATAACTGCCGTAGGAAAGCTTGTAACTGCCTGCTACCCACTGGATGAACTCCCCGACTCCGCTTTCTGTTCTGCTTCCTCACTCCCATTTTCCACCGCCGGTGCCAGGGTCTGTGCTCTTTGACCAAGATCAGCTACAGCATGCTTACTCATCCTTTTATCATCTCTCTCGTCAAAGTGCCGGGGGGGGGTGTGTGGGGGGATCATAAGAATGGGGGGAAATCAAAGGCTGAGAGATGCTCGTGTAGACATAGGGGGTGCCGAGAGTCAGAGGGATAACTCTTGTATGATGCAGTGCGAAATCGTGGGTCTGTATGTGGGGGAAGACTGGCTGAGGGGGCCTTAGCAGCTGCAGCTCTAAAGTAACCGTGCATCACATGGAGGCTTTTAAAAATCACTAGCAGTCCACTCCCCAAATGGCCGTGTAGAATCGAACCTTTATTGGCAGCCTGAATCACCCAGCCCTTGCTTCTCTGTTCTCTTTATTTCCTTGGCATTTTGAAGAGTGGGAAGAGGACATATCCTGTCTCTTGAGTGAGTTCTGATCAGATACATAGATACATAGTGCCCACTAGTTGAGGATAGCAATCTCTGAGTAATTTACAGGTGACATCTACCTGGGCTACCTGTTTTCAACTTGAGGGAATGTCCTAAAGATAGATGCTGACTTACTCCTTGAAATTCTCCAGATGGTGATTCTAGTTTTCAGTAATAAGCAAGTCTAGTGTTTTATTGCCATTTTGCTCAAGTTCCTTATATCCAGTTGAGATCCGTTCTGTTTTGTCTTCCATCTAATCATCCCCCTCAAAACCCAAATGTGACAGGTCACCCCTTGACCTTCTGTTCACAAACATTTATTTTAAACTGCTTTTGAAATACTGTGCTCAACTAACCTCCGGTGGGATACAGACTAAGTTCTGGTCCCCATTTTCTGTGCCTTCCATATGTCATATTACCGTATCCTACTTCAAGTGTAGTGATGATGAAACTAAAAGGTATTTTGGAGAGGTTAGATTATTCTCAACCTTTGCCTTTGATTTTAAAGTTGTTTACCTTTGTTAGGAACCAAGACACTTTGTGGTTTGTGGGTCTTTTGTTTTGCCAGCATCAAAAAAGGAAGTATTTCCCTGATGCTATGTACTAGCCACTCTTCAGAGAATTATTCAGTATTCAGACTTAATAGAGGTTACGGACAGTACTTGCTCACATGTGATGCTGTACTAGAGAAGTTTGAGTACACGTGTTTCTAGGTTGTGTTATTTTGCGATGCTGAGCTGTTGTGTCATATTGACTAAAGGTAAAGAGTGGTAGAAAAGGGGGCGCCTGGCTGACCCAGCGGAGTGCGACTCTTGATCTCAAGGTTGTGAGTTCCAGGCCCATGTTGGGTGTAGAGATTACTTAAAAGTAAAATCTTTTTGAAAAAGGTTCAGCTAGAAACCACACCTTTCTTAGAATGTTCTCTTGATTATGCCAGTTTGACAAGTAGGGTACTTGTCACTGTGACTTATGTCACAAACTTTAAAAGTTTGCCTTCAGATAAAACTACTAAATTCTATGATTGTTTTACTTGGCTTTCAAATTTTGCGTTTGTTTTTTTTTTTTTTTTTTTTTAACATTGATAAAACTACCACTGAGGAATGTATAGTTCTCAGGTAATTTATACAACCCTTTTTCCTGAAGTACTTTTCCTGTTATTTACAATGTTAAGCTTTTAAGGACACGTCACCTATAACGCAGTCTGGCTTTCTGGGAGTGCTTTGTATTAATTGTTTAGTGGTGGCAAATGTTTGAGCTCCCTTACATCCATTGTTTCTAACACAAACAAGGAGTCCTATGATAGGAGGTAACTAAACTTAAGTTAAAAATGTAGTGTCTGGTAATGATCCTTAAATAAAATCTGGTACATCCTTCGCTGGAATCTTCTGCAGAGAGCTTTAATAATCCAGTTTACCATCAGACTGTAATCAAAAAATTTTTTGTCCTATAAAAGTCTCTGAGGTTAACAAAAGGGGGAGAGGATCACAGGAATGTGAAAGATCATTAAAGAGAAAATGAAACAGCTCTGTGGTTTGGTAAAAGAATTCAGAAGTAACTCATCTTGCCAAAATGTTTTAGGTAGTAAAGAAGATGCACCTTTTAGTTGGATACTTCATAGGGAAAATGTCATTAAATTTGTTCCCAATAAAATACAATCCAGTTGTATTCTGATTTACTGTCTTTTTTAATTACTCTATCCTTTCCTGACACATTTCATTGAAAACGCTAAAGGTAAAACGTTCTTTGCCATATATGAAGTCAATTAACATGTGAAGTTCTGTTCAGGCACTCAGTAACATTTTGGTTGTGCACCTGTGGGTAGGGTAGTTCTATAGTGGCCACCTTGTGTTGAAGCTTGAAATTAACTTTTTTTTGGTGGTGATCATTTGTTCTGTACAAGAGGATAGTCAGAGCTTGCATTTGTGATTATGATATTTCAGTGCCGAATGCTATTTTGATGTCCATGTGGGTTGTATCTGTCCATAACCTTCATCACCCCAAAAAGAAACTCTATACCTATGGACACATTCCCCCACTCACCCCTGCCCCTGGCATCCATTAACCTGCTTTCTGTTTCTATGAATTTACCTATTCTGGACATTTCATATAAATGGAATCACATGTACATGGTCTTTTGTGGTGAGCCACTTTCATTTAACATGAGTATTTTCAAGGTTCATCCATTTTGTAGCATATACCAGTAATTCCCTTTTGTCACCAAGTAATTTTCTGTTATTTGAAAATGCCACATTTTATTTATACATTTGTCAATTGATGGACATGTGATTGTTTCTACATTTTGGCTATTATGAATAATGCTGTTATGGCTATTCCTATAAAATTTTTGTATAGACATATGTTTTCATTTCTCTTGGGTATATTCCTAAGAGTGGAATTGCTGGGTCATATGGTGACTCTATGTGTAACATTTTTTTTATATATATAAAGGTTTTATTCATTTGAGAGAGAGACCGAGAGAGTACAGCAGGGGAAGGGGCAGCAGGAGAGGGAGAGGGACAAGCAGACTCCCTGCTGAGCAGGGAGCCCAATGTGGAGCCCGATCCCAGGACCCCGAGATCATAACCCAAGCCAAAGTCAGACACTTAACTGGGTGACCGAGCCACCCAGGCGCCCCTGTGTGTAACATTTTGAGGAACTGCTAAAACTGGTTTCTACAGCAGCTGTGCCATTTTACATTCCCACCGACAGTTGAACATTGGTTTCAATTTCTTGACATCCTCATCAACACTTGTAATTGTCTTTTTTATTTTAGCCATGCTTATGGGTGTGAAGTGGTATCACATGAGACTTGCACATGATTTCTTCCATTCTGTGGGGTTGTCTTTTCACTTTCTTGACGATGCCCTTTGAAGCAAAAGTTTTTGATTTTTACAAAGTCCAGTTTATTTTTTCTTTGGTGACTTGTGCTTTTGTTGTCATGTCTGAGTAACCATTGCCTGACCCAAGGCCATGGAGATTTACTACTATGTTTTCTTCTAAGTGTTTTATCATTTTAACTTGGACATATTTGATCCACGATCTACTCAGAGTTAATTTTTGTATATGGTAGGAGATAGGGGTACAACTTTATTCTTTTGCATGTGGATATCAAGCTGTCCCAGCACCTTTTATTAAAGACAATTCTTACTGAATTATCTTGACATCCTTGTCAAAAACCAAGTGACCATACATGTTAGAGTTTATTTCTGGATTCTATTCCTTTGACCTATATGTCTGTCCTTACGCCAGTATCATATTATCTTGATTGCTATAGTTTTGTAGTAAACTTCAAAATAGGAAGTGTCCGTCTTTATACTTTAGTCTTTTTCAAGATTGTTTGGGCTATTATGAATCCCTTGCATTTCCATATGAATCTTAGGTCTAGATTGTCAATTTCTGGAAAAAAAAAAAATCCACTAGGATTTTGACAGGATGTTTTATAATTTTGCAATTATCTTTAAATGTCTGATTTTGAAACCCGCTGAATTCTCATATCTGCTTCTAAATTCATTCCATTGCAATATGTTATTTTATTGCAGTATGTGAAGGAAATCCAGCCTTGTATAGATACCTAGTTGGGAAAGAGAGGAGTATTTTTTTTTTAAAGATTTTATTTATTAGAGCGCACGAGCGAGGAGGGGGGGGGGCCAAAGGGAGAGGGAGAAGCAGACTCCCCACTGAGCATGGAGCCCGACATGGGGCTCAATCCCAGGACCCCGAGATCACCACCTGAGGGAAGTCGGATGCTTAACCGACTGAGCTACCCAGGCACCCCAGGAATATTTTAATACCTTTCTCAGATAATTGTTTCTGTTCTTTGCTACTCACCAGAACGCCATTGGTGTTGGTGGTAGTTTCAACTCCATAGGTGGTTGGTTGTTGTATACACAACCTGAAGTCATGTGGAGCAATTTTTTCTACGCTGTTACACTGAATTTCGTTGCTTTATTTTGCACTTTGAATGGATCTTCTACCCATGACTGATTTGGTAACGTCATATCTTGGTTATTTTGAAAAGAATGGCTCACTGTTATGCAAATCCTTCCACATTTTGATACATTTCAACATACAAACTTTTTTTTTTAAGATTTTATTTATTTGAGAGAGAGAGTGCACGTGTGAGTCAGCAGTGGAGGGGCAGTGGAAGAGAGAGACTCTCAAGCAGACTCCCCATGGAGCAGAGCCTGACCCGACGGGGGGCTCACTCCCACCACCCCAAGATCATAACCTGAGCCGAAACCAAGAGTCGGATGCTTCACCGACTGAGCCACCCAGGCGCTCCAACATACAAACTTTGTATTCACATTTTTTAGTATCACCATCAGTCATTTTATTTACGTTACAAAAAAATGTAACTATTAGAAAGCTTGAAGCTCACCATGAGTGATGCAAGTTCTCCAAAATTCGCATTTCCTCCTGAGGGTTTGAATTGGATCCTTGGCAAAGTGCTCCCAGTCTTACTTGAAGTGACAGTCTCATTTCTTTCATTTCAAGAAGCTGCCTGCCGAATACAAACTGTTTGAAATAATGATCGCTTGTTGGTCATTCCTGCAAGTAAAAATGCTGTTCTGTGATAAAAGTGGCTAATTTCAGATCACTTCACAAACAGCGGTGCACGTGCTTTTCTTCGAGGCAGCCGTCACACTTCAGTATCCGGGAGCGCTTGGTGTATACATCCCATTTGGTCACACAGTATTAAAAAGGCACACTTAAGGGTCAGGATAAAATTAATCGTTTTTACCGCTCCCTCAAGGACACTGTTAAGTGGAAATAGTTTGCTTTTGTAATGGCGGCAGCATGGCTGTGAAGACTGCCGTGCTTTCCACTACGGTGTGTGATCACGGTCTTGAGTCGAGCTGAGGGGTCCCACGCCAGCAGTGCCGCATTGCTTTTGCACCATTAGTGCAAATATGGACATGGCGGAAGAGGCAAATACTATCTTGGTATGGTGATGGAAACAGTTTGGACCTCATGAGCCCCCTGAATAGGGCTCCCGGGACCCCCCAGAGTGTCTCTGGCTGCACTCCGACTCCTTGAACCGTTGGTGTGCAGAACCTTGCCAGACTGCTCCTTGCAGTTGCGCAGAACTGGATCAAGAGGGGTTGCATCGTGGGTGCTACCACAGTGTCAGAGGAGCCTTCCGAAGAGGCCCTGTCGCCTGGCAGGAGAGAGGGATGGTGGGGCAGGAAAGAACTTAACGTGCTTGGGAGCTGAAGGAGGCAGGGTGACTAGCAGAGAATGTGGTGAGAGTAGGAAATGAAGTTAGTTGGAGGTGGTCAGGGGCCATGGATGAGGCAGGGCCTTGCAGGAGGTTCAAGAGACCATTCCTTCTGAGTAGTAAGCAGTGGGTTACTAGAGTATGGGGAGACTTAGGGTTCCGAAAGGCAGTTGAAGTGGCCTCTGATTGTGGTGCAGTTTGGAGTGAGTGTCGTTTTTTGATCTGGTAATGGTGAGGCTCCCAGAGATTAATAAAAATAGACATGGATGGCAACATATCAGGACCTATGTGCTAATAACACGGTTTTCCAGTACGAGCAGGAGAACTGGGGTGCAGGGGGGTACTGAACTACCAACAGCAACATTATCACAAAATCAGAAATGGCCATCTCTACCTGTGATTATGAAGTCAGTAATACCCAACACTTCTCTTACTTGGAGGTTTAAAATAAGGAGTTAACAACTTCAATATTGTCCATGAGTGGATTGTACTTTTATTTATTTGAATAAGTCAGAACTGCAGTTGGACATGATTGTGCAAGTTAAACCATTATCAGGTCTTGAGTGATCACCCTTGGGAGAACCTTTATTCTTAGTTCTAGAACTGTTTATCATGAAGTACCAGAGTAAGCCTTAAGTAATACAGTCCTCAGTCTGTCTTAACCTCATACCTGTCACAGTGCAAACTGGTGGGGACCTTTATCATGAATTGCTTGCTTGATTTGGAAATACAATTTTATATCTCAAACACAGAGGCCCTGGAATACTGTTTTTAGTATTTTAATATTGTTAAATGTATATTGGGCCTCTGATTAAAAAAAGGGTTCCATATAAGACATTGGAATTTGAAGTCTAAATTGAGATTAATTGAGAACAGAAGCGCTAGAAGCAGAAGTCTGGCGCTCTGTGGGCAAGTGAAAGCAGGGCAGTTTGAGGACCCTAATAAAATGAACTCCCTCATGTCCTCGGTTGGTTGATGTCCCCCTTAGCTCCCCGTCCCCCCTCCCTCGTTTTTCTTTTTGTTGTGCTTGCTTGCTTGCAGAAAGACTCCTCAGGGACTTTTGAAACAGAAACTGGTGTTTTAACAAGATCCTGCTTCTTGCAAGATCAGAAGTTGAATGTTAACTCTACAGCGTCACAGTAAATAATTTGTGCACGTGGAGATGAAAATACCGGCTCTTACAGTTAATATAGTTTGATGAAACAAAAATGCTTTTCTTAAGACTTGTATTAGATATAAATGCATCCAGTTACATTTAGAATTTATTTTAAAGAGAATATTTTAAAATATAGGTTCTTCTTTTTTCTTTTTTAAAGATTTTATTTATTTATTTGAGGTGGGGAGAGAGAGAGCACACGTGTGCGCAAGAGCGAAAGAATGGGGAGGGAGAATCAGGCTCCCCGCTGAGCAGGGAGCTGAGACATGGGGCTCAGTCCCAGGACGCTGTGGTCATGACCTGAGCCGAAGGCAGACGATTAACCGACTGAGCCACCCAAGCACCCTGGTTCTTTTTATTCTTGTTCATTCCTTGTATAGGTGCCTGAGTAAAAAATGTAAGTGGCAAAATTCAACCATGGTGGCTAACATCAAGGGGAAGGAGGGCTCAAGATGACCATGGCAAACCAGACGCACCAAGGTAAACTGTTGATGCTCTGTGGCGGCAGGGAAGTGGGAAAACACTAGAATCTCCAGTCCACATTCTAGACAAGAACTCTATGTGGTAGGGTGAATCTCTGACCAGGCTTGTGTGGCCTTGAGTACACCAGGGGGCTGGAATGCCTGACTCTGGAGACGGCAGAGCTCTGTGAACGGAGAACCAGAACATTACTGACATGGCTACTGGAGGAAAGGACGACCAGAAATGTAAAGTCTTGGGGCACCTGAGTGGTGAAGTTGGTTGAGCGGCCAACTGTAGGATTCAGCTCAGGTCATAATCTCGGGGTCCGAGGATCAAGCCCCACATCCGGCTCTGTGCTCAGCATGGAGTCTGCTTCAGGATTCTCTCTCCTTTCTCTCTCCCTCCCTCCCTCTCCCTCTCGCTCCCTCTCCCCCTCCCCTTCCCCCAGCTCATGTGTGCGTACTCTCTCAAATAAATCTTTAAAAAAAAGAAAGAAATGTAAAGTCTTATGCTTATGTTTCAGAAAAGGTCTCCTGAGTGCATACAGGTTGAGGACCTGGGTTAATTTTCTGGGCATTTTAGTTAACCAACACTCCTTCTGAACCACAAGTAGAGCAGTCTCTTCAGTGCTGAGTGTCACGTGTTGAGGAGCATTGCCAACTTAGAGGAGTGGTTCTTGGAGGTCATGAGCTTTCCCTGAAATCATGGGCCTATTTTCTGGGTAAAGAGTTGGCTTCTGTCAACTATCCAAAGGACTTCAGTCCCCCAGAAGATTGAGTTGCTAAAATGATGGGTTGAAGAGGACACTGTGTGGATTAGGTGTCATATGTTATTTAGATAGGTGTTCATTAAATGTTCGAATCAGCCAGACACTGTATACTTAGTCACAGAAGCAAAGACAGTCCTGATCCCTGCCCTCAGGGAGCTTCATCTAGTGAGGGAGTCACGGGAGACTGTACTGCTACTAATAATGTGGTGGTTTTTAAAGCATTAGTGGTATGGGGTGCCCTTAAACTCTGTGAGGTAGGTATTATGATGATGATGATGATGATGATGACGACGATGCCTGTTTTGCAAATGAGGAAACTGAGCAACAACAAGGTTAAATGATTTACCCAAGGTCAAACATTTATTAAGTAGCTGAGCCAGGATCTGAATTTAAGCCATAGTTCAAAGCCAGCACTCTCATTGGGCCACTATACAGATGATTATTTAAAGACAGTTGGGATAAATGCTCTGAGAGAAATCATCGAGGGGAGAGCTCCTGTAACCATGGGTGAGGGTAGAGAACGGTCCCTAAAGAACTGTCATTAAAACTGGAGTTAGCCAGGCAGAGGGTGGGGGTGACTGGGGTAGGGGAAGAAGGGCAGAACCTTCCAGTCAAAAGGAGCGGCATACGCAAAGCTCCCAAAGGATGAGTGGAGCTTGGCACAGTGTGGCTGGGCCTGGGAATGGTGAACGAGGCAGAGAAGAGTAAGATGGGAGTGGGCAAGGAGGGGTTTATCTGTGTGCTGACTGTCTATCAAGAACAGCCTTGGAGGCCTTGTTGTGGAAGTTTTAGTCTTTTCCCTAGAAAGAGAGGAAAGTCACTGACGGATTTTAAGCAACAGATAAGATGATCATCTGCGCCAGGATTGACAGACTTTTTCTATAAACATATTGTGTATATATATATGTATTAGATATTGTATTGTTGCAGTAAAGTAAGCTAGAGAAAAAATGTTACTGAGAAAATCATAAGGAAGAGAAAATACACGTATAGTACTGTAGTGTTATTTATTGGGAAAAATCTGCACATCAGTGGACCTGTGCAGTTCAAACCCATCGTGTTGGAGTCAGCTGTGCTCCTGCCTTTTGTAGCCAGCAAGAGGCTGTAGATAGTACGTCAATGAATGTAGCTGTGTGCCAGTGAAACCTTACTTACAGACACTTGACATTTGAATTTCATCTAATTTTCACATTGTGAAATATTACTGATTTTTTTTTTCAACCAGTTGAAAATGTAAAAACCACTTGGAGTTCCTAGGCTGTACAGAAAAAGACTGTGGGCCACATTTGGCCCCTGGTCTGTAGTTTGCTGATCCTCCTGTATCCTCAGATCCCTCCCCTCCCAAGCTCTCTGAGGTGGATGGGGCAGTGAGGGATCAGAAGTGCCAGGGCCAGCCATGTACTGAAGTTCACCGGCCAAGGTGTCAGGGACTGGTGCAGTACAGGCAGGATGATGAGACAGAGTTGAGAAGTGACGACGGGGGAATCGCCAAGGCTGTGGTGTGGGGATGTTAAGGATAACCTTCAGGTGGTTCGCACGAGGGCCTGAATGAACAATGGTGCCACTGGCTAAAGGGAGAAAGGGTGGACCAGGATTTGGGGGTGGACCACATTCATTTATGTACCTGCCAGATAGACGCACTCACCTTGCTTTCTGGGTATAGAGGCCCTAGCAGGGACCCACACAGTTCCCACGGTCCTAGAGATAGGTGGCTGTGCCTGCATCATGGACTCTGAGGGTATGCTGCTCCTGGGTCGTCATGTGACCCGAGGCTGTGCCCAAACACCTTCCTGCTGCGGCGTTGTTTCCCTGCTGCCTTGGACACCAGAGGTTGCAAGACCCGCTTGGCCCCACACACCCACACTGTTCATCCACCAGGCAGGTGGGAGATGGGGAGTTGGGCTTCATCTCTAGACTTTTTCTTTTTTTGTTTGTTAGTTTTTTAAGTAGGCTCCACGCCCAGTGTGAGGCTTGAACTCATGACCCTGAGACCGAGACCTGAGCTGAGATCAGGAGTCGGACTCCTAACTGACTGAGCCACCCAGGTGCCCCTAGACTTTTTGATTCTACATAACTGCTACCAAAATGTATGAAATGTGTTTTGTTTTGTTTTGTTTTTTTAAAGATTTTATTTATTTATTCATTAGAGACAGAGAGAGAGAGAGGCAGAGGGAGAAGCCCGATGCGGGACTCGATCCCAGGACCCTGAGACCATGACCTGAGCCGAAGGCAGACGCCCAACCATCTGAGCCACCCAGGCGCCCCTGAAATGTGTTTTTATAAAAGAAATTGTTTTCCTAATCCAACCATGTTTCTGTTATCCTAAAAAATTGGACTATACACAAAATGGACATAGCTTCTATTTTTTAAACTTCTGTGGAAGTCTTTTTGGTAGGCAGCTAAGTTCATACAAGTAGGATGTTCCTGTACCTTTAAACCATGGTGTAGAACAGCATTGTCCAACAGAAACAGAATGCAAGCCACATAGGGAATTTAAAATTTTCCAGTAACCACATTAAGCAAGTAAGAAATAGTTGGAATAATTTAAGTATAGCTTTAATTTAGCCCAATATGTCCAAAATACTATTTCAATATATATTGAGTATTTTTTATATTGTTACCTTTTTTTATGCTAAGCTTTCAAAATCTTATATATGTTTTACACTGTGTATGACACATCTCAGGACCAACCATGTTTCAAGTGTTCACTGCCTACTGACTCCCCACTGTGGGACAGCACAGGAATAGGAATGAATGAATTGGTGGTCATAAATGGATCATTGTAGACTCTTAAAGAACTTCTGAAGAAATAATTTTTATAAATAACCATTCGTGCTGATGTCCCATTTCATTTTCCTAATTTTTTGTTACTACTCTTGATGAGTCTTAAACTTCATGTTCTTTAATATATTAAAGATTGTGTTATAATTTGAGGATCTATCTCGTTTGCTTTTCCCTAGCTCTTTTCCACCCTGAACCCCAGCTTTCTCCCCAGTTTTGGCCACATATGTAGCAAAAGTCTTTCTTCATTGTTGCCAAACATTGAATTTCCTGCAGTTTATCAGGTCTGTCCCTGCCTTCCAGCTCAGCTGTATCTCTGAATCATCCCACAGAAATGGATCTCCTGTTTCAAAACTCTTCAGGGAGATGGTTCCATAGCCTTTCTTGGCAGAATTTTGTTTTTCTTTTAGTTTAGTAACCCTGACAGTTAATAACATTCTTCATTTATGTAGCTCAAATCTTTATGTTTTAAAGATTTTATTTATTCATTTATTTGAGAGAGAGAGAGAGAGTGCACAGGAGAGGGAGGAAGGTCAGAGGGAGAAGCAGACTCCCCGCCGAGCAGGGAGCCCGATGCGGGACTCGATCCCGGGACTCCAGGATCATGACCTGAGCTGAAGGCAGTCGCTTAACCAACTGAGCCACCCAGGCGCCCATCAAATCTTTATGTTTTATTTTTTTTTAAAGATTTTATTTATTTATTTGAGACAGAGAGAATGAGATACAGAGAGCATGAGAAGGAGGAAGGTCAGAGGGAGAAGCAGACTCCCTGCCGAGCAGGGAGCCCGATGCGGGACTCGATCCAGGGACTCCAGGATCCAGGGACTCCAGGATCATGACCTGAGCCGAAGGCAGTCGCTTAACCAACTGAGCCACCCAGGCGCCCCAAATCTTTATGTTTTAATATAAACTTATTTATTGTGTTCTCAGTGGCATACATCTGGTAGC
The DNA here is from genome assembly GCF_029215605.1 of Mirounga angustirostris. Classification (NCBI taxonomy): domain Eukaryota; kingdom Metazoa; phylum Chordata; class Mammalia; order Carnivora; family Phocidae; genus Mirounga; species Mirounga angustirostris. Next base: position 5,795,909 of record NW_026991720.1, read on the forward strand.
ATCATGCTTGGCAATAGTAAGCACCCTGGAAGTATTTGAATGAGTAATAATTTTATGAACCAATTTTGCTTGGTCATTCTGTCTTGTCTTTGTTGTAATAATAATTGCACCTTCCATTTTTTTTTCTCTCACCTAGCATCTATTTGAAAAAATCAGGAAGGGGGTGTGAGAAAGAATGAGATGATGTCATCCCTGGTTAACTCAGGAACAAATGAGATAATTCATACGAAAATGTTTTACAAACTCTTAAAACAGTGTCTGGCTTGTAGGTTCTAGTGAACAATTAAATTTTGGATTATCTGCATCACGTGCCTTCATCTGACTCTGATGGAGATGTTGTAGGGGTGGGTATGTATGTTAGAATAACGGCAAACACAGAACACACAAGAACTCTTTACGCACCGCCTTTTTAAATTAGAATGGTGAGGTAAGTGTATTTTTTCAAAAGGCTTCCTTGGTGACCCTGATATATGTATATGTGTGTGTGTGTGTGTGTGTGTGTGTATGTATCACCCCACCCCCTCAAAAAAGCAACAACCTGCCATTGACAGAACCACACATTTACTAAAGTGGGTGCGGTATTTTAGTAAGCGTCTACTTGGCATTGTGTATCATCTGAAGAACATTGTTGAACCTTTATACAGTTCATTGTTATTCTAGCCCTTTTAATAATGATATGTTCAGGTTGCAGTCCATTTATAACCCCAGGTGATTCTGCAGTCTTTCTGCTGTTTGCAAACTGGGTTGTTTTATTGATGTCCCTTCTATTGGTGGTTCCCAGAGAAACACCTTCCTGGTATTCATGCCCTTTCCCTGTGACACTCTTGAATTAGCAGAATGCTGCAGATATAATGATGGGCTGGTGCCAGACTTTACTCCTTAAGAAATCAGCAACTGCTGCTTTTGTGTTCTCTGGAACTGTTAGTAACATGTGGGCATGCTAGGCGAGGAGGATGTGTGGAAGGTGGAAGGCCCAGCTGGCCCAGCTTAGGCTAGCCACCCGCCCTCCCCCCCCACCAGGGAGTGACTGCCAGACGAGCAGAGGGCCCAGCTGAGCCCAGCTTTGGTTGTAGAATTCGAGAAGAGATGATGTAGCTGTTGGTATTAGCCACTGAGTTTTGTTTGTTTGTTTGTTACGCAGCAGTGGATGACCGAGCAGTTGGTCATTTACTGCTGGGGGGGTGTATTTTTATACTTATAAAAATACCGATTTCTTTATCGTGTTTTTTTTTTTAAGTAATCGCTACACCCAAAGTGGGGCTCGAACTCACGATCCAAGATCAAGAGTCACATGCTCCACCAATTGAGCCAGCCAGGCACCCCTGTCATGTTATTTTGAGGCCTTAGCTGAAATAGTTGTTAGTATCTGTCATTTTCTTAGATTACAGATTAATTTATTAGGAGTAATTATTGAATGCATTTTTCTCCAAAGCTGTTTAGTCTTAAGAGCAGTTAATAGTATTGCTACTAATGGGGACATTTAGTGAGGACTTACTACGTACCAGCTACTCCCCGCGTATTTTCATTTAAACCTGACAGCAATCTATAAGGTAGGTCCTGTTATTACCTCCAGTTTACAAACAAGGAGAAAGACTCAGGAAAACTGCCCGCAGTGACGTAGCTAAACTAGTAAATGTCTTCCTTTTTTTAATACACTTTTTTTAATCAACTTTTATTGATGTATTATTTACATATAATAAAGTATGCATTTTAAGTGTAAAGTTACATGAGTTTTGATAGATTTATTCACCTGTGCAACCATTACTCCAAAATACAAAACATTTCTGTCATCCCAAAACGTTCCCTTATACCCCACCCCCACTCCACTCGCAGGCAAGCATGGATCTGCTATCTATCACCAGGGATTAGATTTTCTTGTTCTACAGTTTTCATATAAATGGAATCATACAGTAAATACTCTTTTTGTCTGGCTGCTTTCAGAAAGCGTGATGTTTTTGAGATTCATCCGGTTGTCACATTTGTAAGTAGTTTCTTTTTATCGCTGAGGAGTATTCTATCATATGGCTATGCCATGATCTGTTTCTCCCATCACCTGTTGATTGTTTCCAGTATTTAACTACTAAGAATAAAGCTGTGAGAAGTATTTCTTATGTCTTTGTGGACGTGCGGTTATTTTTCTTTGGTAAATACCTAGGAATGGGGTTGCACAGGCTACATATATGTTAAGTGTATAATTTTGTTGGAATACCAAACTGTTTCCCAGTACATTTGTACCATTTTACACTTCCACCAGCAACAAATGAGAGTTCCATCCTCGCTGATGCTCAGTATCCTCGAACTTTTTAACTTTAACTAATGCTGTAGGTTGTGGTTTTATTTGAATTGTCCCAGTGACTGGGGAGGTTGAGCGTCTTTTCATTTACCTGTTGGTAATTCATAGATCTTTTGTGAAGTGTCTGTTCAAGTCTTTTGCCTCTTTTATTGGGTTCCTTTTGAGTTATTTTGCATAACAGACACAGAAAGTAGCTCAGTGGTTGTGGGGGGGCTGGGGAGCACCCAGGGGAATGGAAGTGACAGCTGACAGGTATGGGGTTCCTTTTTGGAGTCATGAAAATGTTCTAAAATTGGTTGTGGTGATGATGGCACAGCCCTGTCAATATGCTAAAAACTTAATTATGCTCTTTAAGTGGTTAAATTATATAGTATGTGAATTCTTTCATATTAAAGTTGTTCAAAATCAAAAGGCAAGAGAAGTGTATTCATTTCCCGGGGCAGCTGCAAGAGAGCAACCCAAATGGCAGGTTAGGGGGCTGGAACAACAGACCTTTATCATCTCACAGCTGTGGGCTCAGAAGTCTGAACTCAAGGTGTGACTTAGGGTGATCAGTTAAGTTTGAATTGGTTTCCTGAGGACAGTGCTTTCTTCAGCTTTAGTGTGCAGCTGAATGGGAGTGGAGCTTGTTAATACTCTCGGGAGGTTAGGTTGGGGCTCACTAATTTGCATTTGTAATAGGTTACCCTGGGATGCTTCTGGGACCACATTTCCACTACTATACTGCAGGAGGAAAGGGGGCTCCAGGGAGGATTCCTAAGGCCTTGGGACAGCCAGGGGGAAGGCGGAAAGACCATAGATTGAGAATAGTTGTTAACCAATCTGATTGCAGAATTTTTCTGCAGCTGAGCTCAACAGGCTCACCAAAAGGCAAATGATTAGATTAACATCAGAGGGTTTTTCAAGGAGCCCAGAGAAAGGAAATTGGAGGGTAGACAAGATAGTAGTGGACAGTGATTTATCTTGGGGCTTAAAGTGATAGGCAAAGAAGTGAAACGTGGTGGAGATTGGAGATTCAGGATAGTATCATTTAGAGTAGTATATTTCTGACCTTTGTGACTGCAGCGTGCAGTGAGAAACCCATTTTACATTGTGACCCAGTCATGAATGTTTGATAACTGAAAGAAGAATTTTAATAACTTTATTCTTTGCAGTCCACTCTGGTGTTCTCTTTCTTTAAAAACAGTGCTGATGATGGGGCGCCTGGGTGGCTCAGTCAGTTAAGCATCTGCCTTCGGCTCAGGTCATGATCTCAGAGCCCTGGGATCAAGCCCTGCATCGCATCGGGCTCCCTGCTCAGCAAGGAGTCTGCTTCTCCCTCTGTGCTCGCTCGCTCTCTCAAATAAATAAAATCTTTACTTAAAAAATAAAAACAGTGCTGATCATAGCTCAGTATATTAATTTCATGACCTGGTGGGTTACAGCCCCTGGTTTGAAAACATTGCTTCCAGAGATGTCCTCGATAGAGTCAGAAAGTAAGGGCGCTGGGAGACTGCGCCGTCCTGCTTGTGGTTGGTAAGAGGGAGGTTGCAGGTGTTGGAGGTGGAGTCGTGTGGGAGGGGTGACCAGCCAGTGTTCCATGTGCGCACAAGGTGGCGTGAAGATAATTATCAGTGGCAATACCAGTGAAGCTTTGAAGCTAAACTATTAGCTTATGTATGTGGACAGCGGGGTCCCATAAGGTGATGTTGAGAATTTGAGGTGTAAAGGAAAGCAGTCCTTGGAATGGATTGTGTCCCAGATACATTACATTGTTCCCATTGGACCCTTGTGCCAAATGACTTGACAGACTAGTTGATAGATTGAAACCTACTCCTTCCCATTAGGTCCCAATGAACACGTAACGTGTAAGCTGTTCCATAGTATGCTGGTTGGGGGTGTGAGATGGACATAATATGTAAGAGTAGTGGGGTTTTTTAGGAGAATAATCATGAAAACTAGTTCAGAATTAATCTGAAAGCTCTTAAAGTGTTTTATATACAATGCCTATTTTGCAGTAATCACAAGTGTGAGAAATTTGGTCAACAACCTTGCAGGTATGTCTTCTGTAATGAAAATACCAGGTGAACAAACTTAATGGCCGTATTATCCTTGGCAAGAAATACATAAATGCTGTGTTTACCTGGTAGAAGTTTAGAAGAAACTTACTAAAAATGATCTGTAGGATTTTTTTTTTTAAGTTAAGGTGGCCTTTAGTCTGGCAGAAGACTATTTCGAAGATAGTTGTGGCCTGTTGGGATATATTGTTTTCACACCTTTTAGTACGATGTTATTGTCATAAAAGGAGTAATCCGTGCCTCTCTGTGTATTGATAACACACATCTGGGTACACGCTGCCTTTCAGTTTATTTCAGATCACTCCTGGATTGTTTTCATTCAACATTTCTCCAGAGAGTTGATCTGGAATTTGAGGTCTTCCTCAGGTTGTACAAATTTATGAGCCTACTGAGAGAGAGCATGAAACATCTTCAGGAAATAACTATAGTGTTTCAGAATCTGAGTTTGATGAATGCAGAGGCCAAAGTAAATGTATGACATTATAACGAGGGGAAAATGTTAAAGGTGATGAGGTAAAGAACATCATTTGTACATCAACCGTGCCTCTCGTAGCTGCAAGCGAACTGCACAGAAGCGTGACCTAAGAGCCAAGCTGCTGCTATAGAGGACAACGATGTCCCTGGAAGCCAGAAACTGCTGGAACCAGGACTGGGAACATTATGAGCAGTGGGATTTGTTTACTAAGATTAATATGAAAATTTCAACACTAGTTGTTTAATAATTCTGCTTTTTAATGGAAACAGCAAAAAACCCGCTGTGTCATGTCAGCAAATGTAGTCTTCCTGTCCTTTCTTAATATAAATAATTAATGATCTCCCCTTAGGGGAGAGGACCAGGGAGGAGAGACCCAGGGGAGGCTCAGGCTTTTCTACAGTCCTGCCTCTGCTAATGGATAGTCCCCTTCTCCCAGGATCAAGCTGATTGAGAAAGGCAGTTTGCTCCCTACAGACTAGGGTTTTAAATTCAGGTGTCCCAGTTACTCGTGAAGACGAGAATTTGCCGTCACCCTGCATCCTGATTTGGGTTGGACTACACTGTCTGCTTGTGCTGGAATGATTCTTCGCGTTTTTCAAGTCAAATGTTAATTGAGCCTGCCAAATATTTTCTGCCCTTCATGATGCAAACAAGGAACTCTTTGGATAGGTACCAATAATTATATTTTTAAAACGTGGTCCCCTTGTTTATCTGAAACTCCATTGTTGCACTTAATCTCATGCGATCTTATTTAATGTAACTTTCTTCAGTTTCCTGTGATAACTCCTGAGGTTCTTGTCCCGTCCCTTCACTCCTGGGGTAAGGCCTATCTTTGACAGCTGTGTGTGCCTGCCCTCCCCTTGGGGGGCTTATGTACACCGTACTTAACCCCTTTCTTTCACTATTTTTAATCCAGTTCTACTTTGGAAAATGTGTAAAAATCCTTTTAATCCCTTGTAACTCTTGCCCATTTACCTTCAGAAAAAATTACTGTCTGCTTTCTTCCTTCCCTGTGTCCATTTACAAGCCAGAACCGCCCCCCCTCGTAGCCTACAGAAGGGTTTCAAAAGCCCACCAGAGTGCCTAGAAGTACTCTTCAGAAGCCCCAAAAGAAGTTTCTTCTCTCTCATTAAATTTCTTTTGCTTCAAGCCGTAGCATTCAATGTAAATAAGAATTTTCTTATTCCTTAAACTTAATAGTTTTTTCCTTGCTATTTCATTACATAAAATAGTTTTGCTGTATTTTAAGCTAAATGCTCTTTATGAGCTAGTTTAGATAACGTGGTTTCTTTTGAACACGGTCCCTTTGCAGTGTGTGGGCTCCTGGATGACCCCTGCATCCTGTAGAGCACAGGCAGGCCTGTGGTTGGCTACCAAATACGACAGAACTGTTTCTGAATTCCTGTTGAACTGTGTTTCCTGGTCACGTATGTATATAAAATTGAGATCTTGTGTAGTATCTGGAGTGTATGAGAGTGCCCTTAGGGCATGTGAGTTTTAATTTCAGTCACATGTTCGGAAATGACAGTGTCTGCAGTGCATCCGCCACCACGCTGGTCTCAGTGGGCTAATGAGTTGGAGATAACGTCTGATAACGTCAGGCACTAAAAAGAAACAAAGCAGGATGGCAGTGATCGCTGTGACCGGTAGGGAGTGGGCGCCACCATAGATGGGGCGGTCTTAGCGGAGGCTTCTCTGGTGAAGGGACGTTTGATCCCAGACCAGAATAATGACAAAGTGCGTCATGTGCGGAGATCTGCGGAGATGGCTGAAACAAAGGGACGGGGATGTGAGTGGGGCCTGGGCGGGTCTGGGGAGAGGGGCGGTGGCGGAGAGAGGTTAGGGTGATAGGCAGAGCAGGGCCTGGGCAGGGAGGGCCTGGTGTTGTGGGCCTTGGTTAGGAGTTGGGAATTTATTGTGATTGCAGTGAGGATTTTAAGCAGGGAGGTAACATGTAATTGTCAAAAGCTCTTGGAGGCTGCTTTGTAGAGAATGATTTCAGGTTTTAATAATTCCAGAAACATTTGAGCTGTGTGTTTAACTGCTTGTGAGGAGTAGAATAGGCCTGCCTACTTGGGGGTTTTTTAGTTGTCTCCCCACAGCTCCCGCTCTTAAACTGGTTTATTAATTCATTGATTTCTAAGTATGTAGGGCCTGCCTTTGTTGGGAAAACATGCCACCTGTCAGCTGCCCTCTGCACAGACTGGGGGAGGGCAAGCACAACCTAAACCCCAGGGGCAGAAGGTTCCTGGTACAGCCTCTCTCCCTGAAGATCTTTTGAGATGGAAGTTCAGTGAGATGCAGCAAGCGTGTGGAGCACGTGTTTAAAATTCATAGTGCTCTGAGGGGCCGCCTGGCTGGCTCGGTCAGAAGAGCGTGCGACTCTTGATCTCAGGGTGGGAGATTCAAGCCCCATGCTGGGTGTAGAGATTACTTATAAATAAAATGTTGCGATACCTGGGTGGCACAGTCCGTTAAACAGGCGACTCCTGGTTTCGGCTTGGGTCGTGATCTCAAGGCCGTGGGATGGAGCCCCACATCGGGCTCCACGCTCAGCAGGGAGTCTGCTTGAGATTCTCCCTCTGTCTCTGCCCCTCCCCCCAGCCCCTGTGCTTGCTCGCGCGTGCGCTCACTCTCTCAGATAATTAAATATTTTAAAACCATAGCATCTTTTTAAAATGTGCTCTGAGAATGTACAAGAGAAGAAAGGGTTTGGGGTGAAATTTGGGAGGGACCACTTCTGTCATTTCCTGGACTATTCTTGCACTGTCTTTATAGAGTCCCTTGGTCTAAAGTCCTTGAGTAGAAATTTTAGGTAACGAATAGAGGGGTGAGAACTTAGGGCTCTGGCTCTTGATTTCTTAGCACACAGCTCAATTATTAGCAGTGATTTTGTGAAGTCCAGAACATTTCTTAATTGTCTTCTGTGTGACAGACATCACTAGGCCTTTTGACACTGAATGGTGAAGACAGGATTTCTACCCTCAAGGAGTTTTTTATGTTTTGTTTTGTTTTTTTAAAGATTTTATTTGACAGAGAGAGACACAGCGAGAGAGGGAACACAAGCAGGGGGAGCGGGAGAGGGAGAAGCAGGCTTCCCGCGGAGCAGGGAGCCCGATGCGGGGCTCGATCCCAGGACCCTGGGACCATGACCTGAGCCGAAGGCAGACGCTTAACGACTGAGCCACCCAGGCGCCCCTTCAAGTAGTTTTTAAATAAAGACTTCTGTTACATATTCTCAGTTTCCCCTCTTTAAAAGCTGTACCTGGTAACATTTCTAACAGCCATATATGAAAGAGCCCAAAGAAATAAATCCTGTCTTACTAATTTCTGTATTAAAATTAATATCCACATTTCAGGGACACCAGGGGAAATTAGCTTAACTTTGACCTTATTTCAGAGTTTGTTTACCTTTAGCAGAATATGTGATATGCTTATTGGTCAGTAATATTTGTTAATGGGACAAAAGTGTTTAATTCATAATAGCTTAATTGCTTAAATTCCTCTCGTATAGAGCAAATTCATAAAATTTATTTCCTTTTTAAAATTGCCCAGGGGCGCCTGGGTGGCTCAGTTGGTTAAGCGACTGCCTTCAGCTCAGGTCATGATCCCAGGGTCCTGGGATCGAGCCCCGCATCGGGCTCCCTGCTCCTTGGGGAGCCTGCTTCTCCCTCCCCCTCTGCCTGCCGCTCCCTCTGCTTGTGCTCTCTCTCTCTCTCTCTCTCTCTCTGTGTCAAATAAAATCTTAAAAAAAAATAAAAAAATAAAATTGCCCAGAAGTTAATTAAAAGAGTGTGTTGTGATCCCAGTACTTTCCGTCTCTTCATCTTGTTAGAATGGGGTTTTTTGTAAAATAGTAGAATTAAATTTTTTGTTACTTTAATATGCCAATACATACTGAGCTTTTGCTCTCTTTTATAGGGAAATCCTCATTGACGATTCAGTTTGTTGAAGGCCAATTTGTTGACTCCTACGACCCAACCATAGAAAACAGTAAGTATTGTTTTGAAGGGTTTATAAACTGAGAAGCCTGCATTCTTCACACAAACAGCCATTGTGTGTTCCTGGAGGCTTTGATGGCAGGGCTTATTGGGGTAAACCTATAGATCTCCAACTGGGGTCCCAAAAAGCTTCCAAAAGTTTGATCCAATTCACACCAAATGGGTTTTTATTCAGTGTCCAGATCCCACCATCTAGAAATTGTTACTCAGTTCCATAGGAATCCAGTCCTACAGTGAACCTCCTATCCCAGACTCTGCTTCAGGAAAACAAGAATAGAGAGCACAATCTTTTTTTTCCCCCCTCCTTCTCAACAGTAGCCCTTCTTAAAGATTCCACGCTTGAAAAGAAAGGACGAAAACACTCCAGATCCTTTGTACCTTACTCTTATGGAATCACTAGCCCTTCCCCCACCCCTACCCCCCCAACCCCTTCCAATCCTGAAGAGTTGAAAGAAGGCTGTGGAGAAGTGAGCTATTCTGGGATGGGGAGAGCAGTTGCAGCATGAAAACAAAGATGGCTCTAAAGTCTATTGGCATTTCAGGCCATGTGCAGAAAACACCAGAGAACAGGACCAGCCACAACCTTTACCTTGTCCGCTTTCAATCCGTGGTTTCAGAATCTTCCTGAAGGATTCTAGGACCATGAGAGTCTTGATTCTAGGATCATGGAAGAAAACCTGAAGCATTTCATCTAGGGAGGCTGGTTTGTTGGAAGCTGGTCTTGTTTCAAGCGATCTTAAAACCCTAAGTAGACCCTAGAACCAGTCGTCTCAGATTCTTGATACCTGGACTTAACCCAGGATTGGTCACCAGGAACATACACATTTAAACATGGGATTCTTCAAAACCTGATGGGCATATTAGACATGAAGCTGACTTAATAGTCAGGTTCATACACTTCAGCAACTAGATTTGTAGACCTCACCTGCCCAGAGCTTGCAAGAGAGACTTCAAAAGAGGCTTACAACAGGGAGTTGACAAACTATGGCCTATAGGTCAGAAAGACCCACTGCCCTTTTGTACAGTGCATGCACAAAGAATGGTTTTTATTTTTTTTAATAATTAAAAAAGTCAAAAGCATGGGGTGCCTGGGTGGCTCAGTCGTTGAGTGTCTGCCTTTGGCTCAGGTCATGATCCCGGGGTCCTGGGATTGGGCCCCGCATCGGGCTCTCTGCTCAGCGGGAGGCCTGCTTCTCCATCTCCCACTCCCCCTGCTTGTGTTCCCCTCTCTGTGTGTCTCTGTCAAATAAATAAATAAAATCTTTAAAAAAAAAAAAAATCAAAAGCAGAATATTTGTGACCTGTGAAAGTTACGTGAATTTCACATTTCAGCGTCCATAAATAAAGTTTTATTGGAACACAGCCATGTGCATTCATTCATACAGTGTCTGTGGCTGCTTTTGTTCTACAATAGCAGAGTTGTTGAATACTTGGAACAGAGACTGTTTGGCCCTTTACAGGAAGAGTTTGCCCACCTCTGACTTAAAATATGCACCTATCCTTCATGTCCCAGTATTCTGGTGGCAAGGAAGCCTGTTGGTTGCTAACCCGACTCGGGGAAGACCCGGGTTTGAAAGTAACCTCTGTTGGTATCTGGAAAGGAGGAGTCCTGACTACATACACATCCTGTGTTGATTTGTTTGGCTGTCACTTACAGAATAGTAGGTATGCCAGTGGGAGGAGCAGATTCATTTGAATGCTACATGAACAAGTTTGGTTTTCTCTCCGTTGGAATAGGAACACAAGAAAATTGTGGTCATGGCCTTAATATTTGCTATATGTAACTGTTTAGAATTGTGTGTCCTTAAAGAGAGATAAGGCTCATTTGGGCATTTTATTCATAGAAGAGTAGAATATAGTTTTCTTGGTAGGCCCTGCTCATAAAAGTGGTTCTTACAATTGTGTGTCGTTGTACCACTTAAAGTTGAGGTGGAGGGAAAGTCGTGGTGTTGTATATAAATAGATTTTCTTTATATGTAAGTAGTCAATCCAGTGAATGTCCAGCTTTCTTACCTTGATATTGTCGCAGAAATTGAATGAGGTGACCCTACTTTGAAGGCTGTCGACATCATCTTTAACTGTGTTTTTAATGTTCCCTATCTAATACTTAGTGTTCAGTAATAGACTTTTTCATCTCAAAAATGGACTAAAAATATTTATTAAAGTCTTTAGGCAGGAGCGAAATGAATATCAGGGTAGATGAATGGCTTAAAAGTTCATGAGGCATATGCAGACATGAGTTTCTGTTTACCATGCTTCTGACCATCTAACCAAGGCAGAAATCCTTCCTCCACCTTATTCTCCTCTGTTTGGTCAAAAACACTGTTCAGTGATTACAGGGAATGAGAAATGGAACGGTTGTCGTAAGCCTGTTGCTAACAAATGAATGGATGGTTTTAAGAAGCACCGCATTCGGGCGCCTGGGTGGCTCAGTTGGTTGAGCGACTACCTTCGGCTCAGGTCATGATCCTGGAGTCCCGGGATCGAGTCCCGCATCGGGCTCCCTGCTCGGCGGGGAGTCTGCTTCTCCCTCTGACCCTCCCCCCTCTCGTGCTCTCTCTCATTCTCTCTCTCTCAAATAAATAAAATCTTTAAAAAAAAAAAAAAGAAGCACCGCATTCTGTAAATCTGGAAATAATCCGGTAATTATTTTACACTTAACTTTATAACCTAGAACAAGTGGTTCATAACAGACATTCAGTGGTGACACAGCTCTATGAAGCATCACCACAAAAGCAAAAATTCTGGGTCTGTGTCACCTTTTAAAATGGGATATAAGAAAATAACATCAATAAAACCATGTATTTTCTAGTTTGGGGAAATTTTTATACCAAAAATACTGCCTACGCAAATGTGCTTTTATTATCTACTGTATTGTTAATCTAACAACTCAATACAAACCAAATTGCTATGGTGAAATTTAGTAGCAGTAGTTTATAAATTAAGGAGGAATAGCAATTTACAACTTCTGCCATCTCAAGGTGGTATTGTTGATGCACTAATAAACCTTCCCAGAAAATTGGAAAGTTCTAATTAGGAGCTTTGCAGCATTATCAAGCATTGCATGGTGGGTGGGCTTCTCAGTAGGATATGAATTAGGAGTCCTCAATACACTTTAGTAACACAAATCTTACTTTATGAATTTCAAGTTTTAGAAATCTATTGTCTTGCTTATTTTAGTAGGCTTTACTAGTAAGTAGCTATTAGTCTGCTCAGGGCAATTTCAGGATTTTCTGTTGGAAATTGGATTAATTTCTCTAGTGATTGAAAAAGGGAGGGGGAGGGAGAGAGGGTTCGAGGAAAGTGAGACGAGGAGAAAGCCAGCTTTTTGCTGCTGCAGGAGGTTGAACACAGCACGCAGAAGAATTGGTTCCTAGTTTATGGAACTGACAGATCTCTTATTACACTTCCTTTTTTTTCTACAGTAATAAGAAGAGGCAGTTTTCCGTGACAGATGGAAGGGCCTCGATTTCATTTTACTGCTGTGCGTTGGAGGATTTACATCCTTTTTATGTGCAAGAATATACTAAAACATTGATTAATAATTTTATTTCTTACATCTTATGTACAATTACACGTCCTCCCTTTTTACTCTAAGCTCGTGGCCAGTATTTCTCCCGTCTCCTTGGCTGAGTCTTCATCATCTGGACCTGGCAGCGTAGGGTGCCCGTGGGATCCGACATCAGGCTCAGGCTTTCTCTCTGCTTGGTCACCAGCGATCAGCCCCTCTCTCCGGGAATTTGCTGGTCTCACAGTAGCCCCAGCCCCACCCTCTGCCCCAAACTCTGGGCTTTTTTATTTAGCTGCCCTCACTTCCCCTTGGGTGTAGGCTTCTTCGTTTCCGTCCTCCCCCATCCCCAGTGCTCCTCCCCCAGGCTTTCCCGAATTGGTAAATGGCGATTCATAGGTCTCCTTGCTCAGACCAAAAACCTTGGGAGGTGTCCTGCCTCTCCATCCTCTCACACCCTACTTCCAGCCAGTCAGAGATCCTTCTGGGCTCTACCTTTGACTACACCCAGAATTCCACCCTGGCTCTCCACTCCTCTCTGCCCCACTGATCCAGACCACTGTCGTCTTCAGATCCCCAGTCTGTATAGGCACTGTACTATGGGCTCCCACCAGTGGCCTCTGTCCGCTCTTGTCCATTTCTGTTACAGCATAGTTAGAGCCATCTCTTTTAAATATAAATCAGACCAGGTTACTCCCCTACTTAAAACCCTTGGTTTCCCATCACATTTAGAATAAAACTCTGAAGTCCTTACCATCTCCTATAAGGTCTTCTGCCTCCTCCCCAACCTGATTACCTGTCCACTACTGTCTCAGCCTCTGCTGTGCCGACCTTCTTGCTTTTTCTCATGGCGCTTTGTCATTCGCTGTTTGATCTCCGCCTGGATGCTCCTCTCCCAGAGAAGATGACTGACAGTGTCTGGGTCTGCCTTCCTTCCCCGGGGCTGGAAGCTCACTGAGGTCAGCTGCAGTATTTCGAGAGCACCCAGAACAGTGCTTCTGGGGATAATAGGTACTCAAGAAATAAATCTTGCATGAATGAATGATGTTTTCATAGTAATTACATTCTACTTCATAACCACAATTACTTAGTTCTAATTGGAGGTTACTTGTTCTATTGCTCACCGCTGTTACGTCCGTAATTTTCACCAAGTCTAAAATGCACATTTTGGGCTTACCTGAGTAAGGTGTCGAGGCAGGTATTCCCACAGGAATATCATGACTGCCCCCTGGCTGACAGTGATCGAAAGCGCAGTCAATGCAAGATGCATCCCAAGTTCAGAGAGGTTGCAATGTGGGGGAAAAAAATACAGTAGAATTTTTTCTTAGAATTGACGAAACCGAATATATTGGGTACTCCCTATCTTGAAATACTTGGATTCAGTTTTCATCTGATTTAATTATTCCCTAAAGTGGTCGTTTCCATCAAAGGCACAAGAATGAAAGTGTGGCAACCAGCTTGGGTGGCCTGGTCTGTGATTTTTGCCCACCTGCTTCCCGCACCCCTGCTTGCACTAGGAGGCTACGATGCTAGCATGAGCATCCCTTTCTCTCCCTGTGGAACTCAGCATTCAGATAAGATCTCTCTGTATCCCCCTTGTCACTTAAAGTTTTCTCTCCTAGTATTCCTGTGTCTGTTTCTGCTTTCCTTTTTGGCTGTGGGAGACCGTGGGCAACAGTGGGTCCTCTCCCAGCCGTGCAAGGGATAGATTCTGCTGCACAGTTCTAGTCAAGTAGAGTGGGCAGCCAGGAGATTGGAGGACGCATGTCTGAAACAAATGGCTGGGACTGGGAATGCAGAAGACATCAGTTCCCCTTTCGTTGCCAGGGTTCCAGATGGTTACACTTTAATAATCTGTTACTATTAATAGTTCTTTCCTCTTTTGTCTGCATTTGTTTGAAGTCTATCTCCTCAGAATTCTGAATTGACTTTTCCGGAAGTTACTTGAGTCTGGTTTTTTTTTTCCCCCCTTGGTAGGGAAAAGAAGTTGTCACAAAATTGCTTGGATCCTTAAGCTGAGTGGGCATGATGGCTTCACGCAGAACACCTGTTCCATTGCTGTTTTATCTGTCAATAAAATTGTTAATTTTTTTATGTACTGAAAGTTCTCAACACTGCAGTTAATATTGGCTCTTTGTGCTCTGACACCAGACTTCCTATAAATTAATGAAAAGTTTTGTGCTTTGGGTTCATTCTAGATCTCAAACTTAATGTCGTGTATCTCACTTTTTCACAAGAGGAAGGCTTAGCCATAGATAGAGCACTCAAATGCCTTATAGGATACGAATTGTTGCCTCATTTCAGTTCCTTTGATAAAGGTTCAAGGCGTACTAAACCTTGATTTTCATCAGTCAGCCAGTATTTCTTAGTTAAATTGTGGAAGTGGGGAAGAATCTGTAAACTCGGGGTGATCTGTTCCATTTTGTTTTATGGGATCTTTTTATGAACTTATTAGGGACTCTGCTTAGTTGGTCATCAGTGTTCAAGCTTTAAGTGATCTAAAGTCAACTTTTTAAACTAATATTTAATTCCTTTTATTCCCTGTAGCTTTCACAAAATTGATCACAGTCAATGGACAAGAATATCATCTTCAACTTGTCGACACAGCAGGGCAAGTAAGTCTCTAGTGTCTCAATCTTCTCGCTGTCCTTCTGTCTGGCAGTCCCGGCCCCACCATCGATGCTTCAGCACAACAGCAATGCCAAGGAAACCCTTTGGGGTTTATTAACGGGCTGTCTACCAAGACATTTATGGCAGTTTTTCCAAATCATTAACTTGCTCTTCTACTTTAGAATTGTGTGAAATATACTCATAGCATTGGGAAGGTTTGTATTTATCCGTAGGATAGTGTATTTCCGTTTTGTAAACTTGCGTTCTATATCAGGATCCTATTAGTACTTTTTTCTTCCTTTCTAATATGTATGTTACATCAAGACAAAAGTAAGTCTTTTCCCGAGGAAAGGCATGAGAAAGGTATAGGGCAGAAAGGAGCTGGTTTATTGATAGGTCACATGATTACTAGATTAGGGAGTGTAGATTTGATTTGTAGATAGTAGGTAATTGCCAAAGATTAAATAACCAAAAAAATAAAAATAAACCAACACCATAGTCACAGTTTAACATAGTAGGGATTTGAGGAATGGAAGACCAAGGGAATTGACTAGAAGCAGTGGGTGAAAGAAGTTCAGAGAACTTGAAGAGTACAAACAAACCCCTTAACCCTGATGGCTAAACTTCCCCATTCCCATGGCGCCCAGTCCAGCCTTTACTAGAAACCATTCTGTTGGGCTGAATCTGTTAAACAGCTGCTGGATGTGGGGATGTTGGTCTCTGAGTCCTTCCTTGCATTTTACAATCGACAAAGGATCAGACTAGCAGGAGGGTGCGTGTAGTGTAATCTGGTCTGCCATGTTAAATGGAGGCTTTTCTTCTGGAACCTGGGGAGATTGAGATAGACCTAGAATGGTGTGGCCTTCTTATGGGTTTGGAATGAACTCCCTCTGCTTTATGTTTTGAAGTGAACACAGAAGCAAAGTGTAGCCCCCTAGTGAGCAAGAAAATAGTTATATTGAGGGGGGTGAGCACTGAAGAAACCCTGGAGTTTCAATTCTGGAAGCTTCAAAGAAAATAAATGGGATGTGTATATCATAGAGATCTACCACGTGTCTCCCCCGCTCACCCTACACATGCCCCCTGGTGATGGGTGTAAGGGGCTTCCGTCACCAGACCTCACGATGGCTGTCTTAGAGCTGAGCCGTCCTAGGCTCTTACTCTGCAGGTACCTGTCAGTGACAGAAAGGGGGTATGGAGCTTAAAGGAACAAGGGGAGCAGGAGAAGTCTTCATAGGAGAATGAGGATGTGGAGGACACAGCTTATTTTAGAAGTTACCATAGAAGAGCCTCTGGGATAAGACATTGTATTGGATTCTCAGAGTTTGTATCTTTTATGGTTAAGGTGACTGTAATTTATTGCCTAAAACAAGACACTTTTAAGAGTGAAGGGAGCCCTGGTAATAATTATGCTGGGACAGCAGGTGTTAAACGGTAGTGTCCTGGGCGAAGAAATACGGCCACATCATTCATAGTGGGCCTCTGACATCATCAAGATTTGGGTTTGCTTTTTATATCTTCATTTTGAATTTTCATTAAGATTCTGGAAAGTGGGGATGAGGATGTAAATTGGCAAATCACTTTTATGTGACGTTATTGTAGAAGTACATTTTGTAGTAGGCCAGGAGGAGAACCAGTATTTCAGAGTTGTTGGAATGTGGATCTGCAGTCACGCTGCTGGGGCTTGAATCCTGGGTTTTTTTACTAACCAGCTGACCTTGAGAAAGTTATGAACCTTTCTGTGCCTCAGATTCTTCTTCCGTAAATTGGCGATGTAGTGCCTGCCTTCACAGGACTGTCGCATGGTCTAGAGTGGATGTGTGAGTTTCACGAGGATTTGGTCCTTATTTGTAGATCTTTGATGCTTCTAAGGCCAGAGGAGTGCCTAGCATGGCAACTTGATGTTGATGTTAACAAGACACTGAATGGAACAGTGAGGGTGTCGCTTATACTTGGAGTAGAGCTGTCCTTGAAAACATTTTTCTGGAGAGAAAATTTCTTTATGTTGACTCCTTATCAAAATAGAAGATGTGTTCCTCTAGGGTTCTGTTTTGCTCTAAAGTCTGAGTGTACACTGGAGCATCACATGCCTTTAACTGTTTTGATGACAGAATAATAAAGGATGCCCCCCCTCCAAAGAAGCAGAGATCTCGGGGAGTGAGTGTATGGTGTGAGGGATGGCAAAGGCAAGGTCAGTGACTAGCTCTGCCTGTCTTGCTCTTACGGCCAGATAAGAATAGTTAGAGAATTTTTGCACAGAATATTTCAGTTGGGAGACTATGGAATAGAAGGTCATGTTCGTATCTGTGATCCGTGATTATGCGATGCGCGCACTTCCTTGTGCTGTAGAACCACGTACACCTCGTTCGGTAGCAACTGGATGAGATGTCGCATTTACAGCTGCTCCAAGAGCTGTTTCTAAAATTGGATTCTGGGGCCGCTGGCTGGCTCAGTCGTTAAGCGTCTGCCTTCGGCTCAGGTCATGATCCCAGGGTCCTGGGATCGAGCCCCGCGTTGGGCTCCCTGCTGAGCAGGCAGCCTGCATCTCCCTCTCCCACTCCCCCTGCTTGTGTTCCCTCTCTCGCTGTGTCTCTCTCTGTCAAATAAATAAATAAAATCTTTAAAAATAAAAATAAATAAATAAAAAATAAACTCTTTGGTCCACAACTAGATTATGGAGGGTCTTGCATTTAGATTTTTTTTTTTCAAATAACAGTTTTATTGATGGGGCGCCTGGGTGGCTCAGTCGTTAAGCGTCTGCCTTCGACTCAGGTCATGATCCCAGGGTCCTGGGATCGAGCCCCGCGTTGGGCTCCCTGCTGAGCAGGCAGCCTGCATCTCCCTCTCCCACTCCCCCTGCTTGTGCGTGCGCTGTCAAATAAATAAATACATCTTTAAAAAAAAAAAAGAAAATCATTAAAATTAAAAAAGAAAAGAAAATTGGATTCCGCTGGGCTGGGGCTGAGACCCCCAGTGGCGGGGGAGATGATGAAGAAAGGACAGATCCTGTCACCGCCATCTAGAGCACATTTGTTCACTGGTGTACACGTTTTAGGAGTAAAACTGTAGCAACATATGATGGCAAATCCTATTTACTTAGTAGTTTATATCGTAGCTGGTTTCATTGCCCAGCAAGGGATGATGATGAACATAGTTAAATACAGGTCGATTATTTTTAGTTTGCATGAAAGATTTTGTTTGGGCCAAATTTAAGTAGACTCTGACAAGTGACTCAGTGGCAGTCGTGTTTATAATGTCAAATCCCCCCTTTTAAAACAAGTATTAAATTACAGTTTTTTAAAAATAGTACTAAATAGGGGCGCCTGGGTGGCTCAGTTGGTTGGGCGACTGCCTTCGGCTCAGGTCATGATCCTGGAGTCCCGGGATCGAGTCCCGCATCGGGCTCCCTGCTCGGCGGGGAGTCTGCTTCTCCCTCTGACCCTCCCCCCTCTCATGCTCTCTATCTCATTCTCTCTCTCTCTCTCAGATAAATAAATAAAATCTTAAAAAAAAATAGTACTAAATGCACATGTTACAGAAATAAAATAGCGCAAAACGGTAAATAGTAAAACTGCGGGCTTTCCCCGTCCGGCGGCATTAGCTCCACCCTCCGAGAGCAGCCCCATCACCGGTCTATGGAATGTGCTTCCCGGATATTGTCTGCATGAACGTACAGATAGAGTTGGGGTTTCTTTCTTTTTCTCGCTTGAAGTAAGGTATCTCCGTGTCTCCATCCTGGAGGTGATCCCACAGCCATACACACGCCGCGGTTTTCCGCCGCGTGGCTGCATGACCCGTGTCGCTTGGCTACGGCCCACTCGGACGACTGATGGGCCCGGACGTGGTTCCCAGCCTCGCTGCCGCCGGCGGGGGCCCGGGCCGTCAGCGTCTTGCGTCATTTGGGGCCGTGCGCGCGCGCGAGAGCACGTCCCCGGCCGGCAGTTACGTTCTCGCCCGCGAGGAGCGGGTGCGCGCTCTCGCCCGCACGCGCATGTGCGCAGTGTCTTCGCGAATCTCTTGTTAGTGCCGCCCCAGTGGGTGAGGGAGAGTATCCCGGTTAATAAGTACTGTTTTTCTCGTGAAGGAGTTTGAGCGTGTTTTCCTGTTGGAGGGCATTTGTGTCTCCTCCCCTGGGAGTTCTCCTGTCCGTGCACTTTGCCCTTCTTCTCTTGGGCGGAGCGTCTTGGCTTATTGGTTTGAGAGACCCCTTCATAATGCGCAGAAAATCAGCTTTGTATGTGACGTGAGCCGCAAGGTTTTGGTTTGAAAGGTTTTTAGTCATGAAGAACTTTCTCATTTTCATCTAGTTGAATTTATTAATCTCTTTTCGACTGATACTATTCTTTTTTTTGAGAGCGAGAGAGAAAGCACGAGTGGGGAAGGGGAGAGGGAGACGCAGACTCTCTGCTGATCAGGGAGCCCGACGTGGGGCCCCATCCCAGGATCTGGAGATCACAGCCTGAGCCCAAGGCAGTCACTTAACCAACTGAGCCACCCAGGCGCCCCCCGTGATACTTCCTAACTGGTGGCGGTTTGCACCACGCCTCTGAAATACGATGACTCTCTTCTTTATTTCCCTGTCTTCTCTTCAGGGAAAAGGTGGTTTGAACTCTGGATATACTGCAGCTCAGCTGGCGACTAAAATCATTTGGAATTTTGTTTTTAATCTGGGTTTAAAGACCTCTCATTCCATTAACAAAAATGCATTCTCAGAGTTTAACACTAAAATGAACTCAATTTAATGAAACTGATAATGAAAACAAAGGTTTTATTTTGCAAATGTGGTAAGCCCTGAGATGTAGAAACGCTGTCTTCTGATGAATGATTACTATTGATGATATCAAAGAGCTGAGAGTAAAACTTAATTTTCCTTTGATTTTTATTTTTTAAAGATACTTTATTACTATGGTAAATAGCAATAATTTGGGGCAGTAATTCAGGGCCATCATGAACATTAGTTGTAACCATACTGTGGAATTGCAAAGTTAACAGAGACAGTTACTTGATATAATGATGGTTTGACCTGATTTTCTATAATAGTGCTTAGGATAAGTGGCATGTTGATAATTATATTTCAACAGAGAATAAAATGTTTTATACCAGGCAGTGGCATTGTCCTAAAACAATTAGTATGCTTTAATAATTAGCAGCTTAGTATGCTAATTAGACCTTTAGTATGCTTTAATAATTCTAAAGCTGAGTTTTGAGTTTCCTAAAGCTGCTTTATGAAACTGGGTACTGATACATTGTTATGTAATGTGTACCTTTGTTTTTAATTCCTAAACTTGCTCAATAAATAACTGTTTGATCCTCAGAAGTCTGGGTACACCCGGTCTAGCGTTTTGATTTTCTCCTCTCTCCTCGCCCTCTCAAGTGCTGGGGACAACCCACTAACGACCAATAGACTGGCACTCCGGCCGTTGTGACTTACACGCAGAGAATAGGTTTAGTGAGGACGTAACAGTTTTAGGTAGGAAAATACAGATTTATGGAATAAACCAGAAGCACTCATGAATTTCCCATGAGAACTAAAGTTCTGGACTTTATCTCCATAAAAGAACTGTTAGTCCTTTTCGCCCCCTATAAGATCACAGGACCTGTTGTCTTGTCATTCCTTCCATCCTCTTTCCCCAGGAATTGCAGAAGTTACTAGCCTTCTCCACAAAAGTCTTAGAATAGCCAGAGACGCTTTTCGAATGTTGGCTTAAAGCAATTATCAGCCCCAAACCAGTCTTAAATAAGTCCTAAGTGTGTAGGCTGTGTTTCTAGAAGAATATTTTAATCCACTTTGTTTCCTTTGATTTCTTTGACCAGGTCATGTGTGAAAAACTTTGGGTACAGATTGCTTGTTATGCTACATGAAGACTTCTACTCAAATGGAATTATTTTTTCTCCCACAGGATGAATACTCCATCTTTCCTCAGACATACTCCATAGATATTAATGGTTACATTCTTGTGTATTCTGTTACATCAATCAAAAGGTAGGACTCACTCCTGCTGCTTGCTTGAGTTTGTTTGCTCTGCATAGATAGCATTCATCGTTTTAAAGGATCTGATGGAATTGGTTATAGCAACTCAGACTTACCAGACTAAATGTTTTTCAGTGATTGTCTTGTGGAGCAAATAGGTTGTTAAGGGAGAAAAAATATCCCAGTAGACGTTCTCTGACACTGATAGAATAAAAACTGTATTTCTTCCCTCCAGCTGCCTAGATAGTGATTGCACATGATCTGAGCTCTTTTGCTAATGGAAATGGGAACTACATAAATTGATTTACTTTTTGTGTGTTTTCACCATATTAATGTGGATCACAGGCTGACTGCTAGGGCCTTCTAGCTAAAGAACATCCTACAAATTGAGATTAAAATTCGTGTTTATGTGATTTGTCAGCCAAGTGTTAGACTTTCCCATTTAAATATCTCACCTATTTCATCTTGAATATTCTCAGTAAGGGTGTCAAATACATGCACACATGAAGAAAGATTTGTAGGAAAGAATTAAGGAATTCCTTGTGTTCAGGTTATTTTATATTAAAATGGTGAGTTGATGACATATGTTTTTCCCATGATAAACATTATATAACACTAAGATGGATGTCTTATTTCATGCTTCTGTTTTACAGTTTTGAAGTGATTAAAGTTATTCATGGCAAATTGTTGGACATGGTGGGGAAAGTGCAGTAAGTAGTAATAGTTTCTCTCTTTTGTTAGATACACTCCTTATAGTTCTGTCTTCTGAACAATAAGATCTGGCACTGACTAGTTTCCTTTGGCTTTTTTGTCTCACATTACTAGAATACCTATTATGTTGGTTGGAAATAAGAAAGACCTCCATATGGAAAGGTATGTAACTTCTGAATAATTGATTTATAAAATCAAGTCTGAGATGTATGCACTAAAGTACTTTTTGTAATTATTGTTCTCATGGTGAAAATATTCTTAGGTGTAGCATATCTGTGTTCAGAAATATGGCAGTGAGTGTACCCAAGCAGCAAAACCAATATAAAATCTCACCCGTCCTGACCAATGTTTTCTCTAGAAAAGAGGGAGCAAAGGTGGTAGGAAATTAGCTTTGGGTTCTTCCACCATTTTGTGCAAAGTGGACTCTAAAGAGACCACAGAAGCACTTATTCATTCAACAAATAATTTCTGAGTACTGCAGCCAGGATTAGGTCAGCGAACAGGGCCGCGGAGCCCAGTCTGGAGACGAGGAGACTCACCAGCTGGATGCCCGTCGCCTGCGCGCAGCAGAGTTGAGCTGTGGGCCCCTTCATGGCTGCCCTTCCTCGGGTACTCACAGCCCACCTCGCTGTGAAATAGTCCGTGTCCTGGGTACTGGGAAACACAGTCGTGTTCTCTGAACCTCGAGGGCTTGCTGGAGCATGGGTAACCCCAAAAGGCCACATCTGTCCCGTTCCCCAACTTAGGCATTAATAAAGTGCTCCTCTGTGGTACACACTGGATGATAAGACTGAGCAGAGAGAATTCTTCTGCATTACAAGAAAACAGTTGATAAAAGTGGAGCCTGGTTTGTTAATAATTATAGATGTTTTCTAAATAAAGAGCTCAGTACATTAATTAGAATTTTCTTTTTCCTCTAGGGTGATCAGTTATGAAGAAGGGAAAGCGTTAGCAGAGTCTTGGAATGCGGCTTTCTTGGAATCTTCTGCTAAAGAAAATCAGGTACCAAGTTTGTAGAACTCCTTTCATGCTGCAGCCGTCAGTCCCAGGCCTGTGTCCCCTCAGTCAGCCGAGCCCCGCCCTCCCTGCCTCTCCTGTTTCACCTGTGTCCTTCCTTCCACCACTCTCGTATCAGCCTTTGGGTTGCTATCAGGATTCTGCTTCCAAAGGGACCTAGAATATTTGTAGGATAAAACAGAAGTTAAGAGTGAAGGAAAGACTACTTTGTGAACATAGATTATTATTTTTGTTTTATATTAAAGGCTGGTACAGAAGTAAGTCCAGACGTAGAAAAGAAACGAGAATGATCTTAAATCATTTTGGCAATAATTTTGTGCCTACACCAAGCCCCTTTCTCTGTAGGATGAAACGGAGTGTGGTGGATGTATTGTTTCTCACATAGAAACTGTTAAGAACCGTTTTACAGGCCTCTGTTCCCAGGTCAGCCCGGCAGATGTTCCGTTAAAGGCACATCCTAGGAAGGCTGTCGGTTTTATCTGCGGAGGCTTCACACAGCCTCTCTTTCCTTTTCCTCCCAAGGCCTTACTGTAGCCCCGCAGCGCCCCAGCTCGCCTCCTGCCTCCATTTTCTCTCCAGTGTTTCTCTGCGGCCACTAACTTCTTAAAGCTGCATGTCAGATGGTGTCGCCCTCTGCTAGAAGGCCTGTCAGTGGGTTGCCTGTTGTCTAGAGAACAGACTCAGAGCCCTTAGTGATTCGGAGGGCGGACGAGATTGGTGCTCTTCCAGTTCCTCTTGTTGTGTCCCCGTCCTTTCTCAGTCCTTCTCAGGCATGACAGAGTACGCCCGCCACCTTCCCCACAAGGGACACTTGCCCAATGCGCCCTTCCTTCGTGCTCTCCTCAGACCTCAGCTGTCCTTTCTCGATTCACCACTTACATCCATATGGTGCTTTACAGCGTTTAAAGTCTTTTCCACTTGTTCTCTCATTTGATGCTCATATAAGAGTAGTTAATGTTCATGTCTGTGAGGAAACTATTCAGTAAGGGTGACTGGCGCATCCTGGGTAAGGATGGCTGGCACACTGTGGGCCTGGTGCCCGTTTTCCCCACCTCTGCCACTTTTCCCCTGGCCCTCAAGGTTCTTTTCTCTTAACCCCCTTAATTTGTTCCGAAATCCAAGATGTGTCGTTTACCTTTGTATTCTCCATAATGTCTAGCATGGCGGGCTCTATCGGCACATCTGTCTGGTAGGTGCTTAGTCAACCCAGGAACCCCTTGATAGTCCAATCCCTTTGTCCTTGGGTTCAGATAATGAGGGAGATTAAATCTGTGTAATTGGTTCCCAAGTGCCAGGTAACAAGGGATTTGTGTGACTCTGCTCAGCTCTTGAGTGCAGACAAGTAAGAATTCAGATACCAAGAGTTGAGATAGTAAGAGATACCTTCATTTCCTAATGGAATTAAATCAAACATTTATTGGGTGTCTAATCTGTCCTTAAAATCATTTAGTTGCACTATCTCATTTTGGAAGTGAGTGTAAGATCCAAAGAGGTCAGTGAGTTTTGTAAGATCAGTCTATTTATACGGCATAAGAATTAGGACTAAAGTTTAAATCTAACCACAATTTGGTCCTCTCTCCTCTACACCATGGTTTCCGATGGATTTGGAGAGAAGGCCTCGTGCATGACCAAAGCATAATAGAGATTAAAGTATTCTTGGGGAGGGATACAGATACAGACTGTCTGGATTACAGAGTCTGTGTGTCAGCCTTGATTGGAATCTGGTTGTAAAAACCTTGTAAAAAACATTTTTGGTCCATTGGAGAGATTTTATTATGTTCTGTATATATTAGGGAAATAATGTTAATTTCCCTAGATGCGGCGATGGTATTGGAATTATGAAGAGAATATACACATTCTTAGGAAATGCAAACCAAAGTATTTAGGGGCCAAGTTTCATAATGTCTGCGACTTACTTCCAAATGGGACAGATGGGTGGATGGACCAAGAGAGGGCAAGCAAATACAGCAAAGATGTTAACATTTGCTGAATCTAGAATAGTGGGGCTAGGTGATTATTGTACAGTTCTTTCCATTTTTCTGTATGCTTGAAATTTTGCATAATCAAGATTTGAAGGTGGTCAGAAGATAAAAACTTCTGCTTAGAAGATCAGTAAGTCTCGGACGTACTGTACAGCATAGTGGACTACAGTTAACGATACTGTGTTGTTTTTGTTTGTATTTGGAAGTTGTTGAGAGAGTAGGTCGTAGAAGTTCTCACCACAAGAAAAAAGAATCGTAACTTGTGGCAGTGAGTATGAACTGGACTTGCTGTGGGGCTCACTTCTCAGGATATACAAACACCGAATCGTTATGTCATACACGCAAACTCACACAGTGTTGTAGGTCAGTCATACCTCATTTAAAAAGCGGCTTTTGGGGTGGAGAAGTGCAGTCGAATGGCCCCGGCTGTCTTGGTTCTGTTTGCTGACTTCACTCTTTCTCTCTGGTGAAGGTCTGCGGGTCCTGATGCAGTCGTTCCGCTGGACACGGTCCTTCCATAGGCGGCGGCAGGATTGGGGCACTGTTGTGTGCGCGAGGGCAGCCCCGCATGCGTCAGTAGCTTGTGGGCCCTCCTCCAGCATGACTCGGGGGCTTTGCCCGGGAAGGCCCACCGCCTGGGGTTAATGTAGCTTTCTGGCGATGACCTGGGATGGTTTGCTAGAGCTACGTTATTACGCCACTGCAGGGTTTCAGGGTGCAGGCCTCCGCCGTCTGGTTTATGCCAAAGTATTTTGTGACGTGGCTTCCAGTTGTGACGTGGCTCTCCGTTGGGTCATTCTTCAATCTTGGCACTTCCTTTAGAAGGTAGCAAGACCCAGATAAAACATGAATCATGCTGAAGGCTCAGAGCTAAAGAGAAAGGATTCCAGCTACTGTGATTCTTCTCAGTTTTGATACATTTAGCAAATGGATCTGATAGTTGCCAAACATGTCAAGGGAGGCAAGGGTCCCGTATGGCCGCCTCACACAGCTCAAGCCAGAGAAGCACAAAGATGAGGTGATGCACTCGTCATCTGTTCTGTTGCGCTGCCCTCAGATCAGCAGGTTCCTCATTAGACGGGAAATGAATCCTTTAAGGCGAGAAGATCCTTGTGCCCAAATCAGGTAATACAGCAGTGACATGCAGTTCTTGGGACACTGACGACCTGAGCATTTATCTCAAAGGCGTGTCTAGAGATGCCTCTGCTCTCTGTCACGCTCTCGTACTCCTGCCCACGTGGGCTTGGAATGTGCTGAGGGGAATCAGGAGACCCTAAGCCTGGCGAGTCTCTCCCCACCCAAAGGGGAGAAACCAAGTAATTCTATTCCCTTACGTTAGAGGTGTAAGTGATTCTAACCCACACATGGGCCAGAATGCTTGCTATCATTGGTATGGAGTAGGGAGAGAATTTGTCTGTGTGGTAAAGACCATGCATGCACACACACCACACACCAAGTTCATGTGATTAGAGACCAGTCTGTGTGAACTACTCAAGCTTCTTATCTATGATTTTTCATATAGCTTGTTTGTCATTTGTATTACTTACCTAAGTAATACAGATTCAGTGGACTTTGTTAACAGAGTGCTTGCTGGAAAAAATGATCAAGTCAGTGAGAATCCTGTACTCTATTACTGAACTATGGGACGTGCTTGCAGTTCTGGCTTATTTCTTGTGGAGGCCTGCAGCTGTATTTTCGCAACGGGATGAAAGAACATACTTGGGCAGAGTCAGATCACACAGATAATCAAGGAGAATTCTGAGATTTATCTGGAAAGCCAAATTCCAGGCACACTGTTTTCTTGGTGAGAGTTTGGCACGTGTTTTTCCAAATATTTTTCTGTGCATTTTTGTACAGTGAAATAAACACTTTGTCTAATCATGGGAAAGGAGGAAACCTTACTGAAGCCAGTGACCTTGATTAGACAAGAGGGGTGGGATCTGGGGCCAGCTTTAGCTAAATTAGGGGTGCCTTGTCCATGGCAGCAGGGAAGGAGCCGGAGCCGGTGAGCCCAGACTCAAGGGTTGGTCAGTTTGGTGGACGGAGTATGTAGAGTTCTCTCATGAATGCTGCGAACTGGAAAACACAGTTACCAGCTGAGTGTGAGAATGGGGGAGAGGCTTTAGAAATCCCGGGGGAGAGGCTTTAGAAATCCCGGGAGAAAGTGAAGGCATGAAAGCTGCATCCGGGGAGTGACTAGCCCAGGGGAGTGCAGTTGGGTGGTGCCGAGGGTCCCCTCTGGAGTCCAGGTCCCAGCGGTAAAGTGAGCTGGGCCCCTCCGGCTGTGCGGCTGCAGGTGCCGAGCAGGCGACGGCTGGCCGAGAAGGAAGCTGCAGTACGGTGACAGCAGGCGTGCGCTGTGGGCCCAGTGCCGGCCAGGGAGGACAGTGAGGATGCGAAGTGGTTAAGGGACAGAGAAGTGTCCTCGGACAAAGGAAACCCTTCCCTGTGGGGCTGAGAACTGGGGAGTTTGGGGTATTGAGGGAGGGAGGGAATGAGAGCGAGAAAGAAGATGGGTGATGGAGGGTACTTGACATTGGGCGATGGAGGGGTAGCTGTTGGTATTGACGAGACCTAGGTGCTGCCCCTTGAGGCTTTTGAGAACAGGGGCAATTTTTGATTATCATCAGGGACGGGTGTTCTGCCTAAGAGGGGAATCCCTGCCCAGAATACCAGTGACTCCTCATGAAGGGCCTGTGGGGCTGCCCAGGCGGCTGAGCGGCGGCGGTGGGGAACGACCGGTCATTGGAGGAGAGGAGGCCACGGGGCTGAGAGCGGTGTTGGAGACAGTGCCGCCGCTCCAGAAGGGAGAGGGGAAACGACTCGGGGCTTGTATGGGCTCGAAGCTGGCTTACATCATTGCAGAGCTGCGTACGAGTTGAAGCTGAGCGTTTCAGGGAAGCGGGGGGCACAGGTCTGGAGGGGTTAGTGGGGTGCGGGAAGGGCGCCTGCCCTGCTGTCGGTCCCGTGGCTCAGGGCTGTGAAGAGGGAACCCTCCTCCCGGGAAAGCAGCGTTCAGATGGGAATGAGAGCTGACAGGTGAGCGGGTGCTCGTACCGGACCCTGAAACTCTAGAGGAACCAGAGCGGGGAGGGACTTCTTGGGCTGCGGCCGGTGAAAACGGGTCAGAAGCGTGATGCGAGGTTAGCTCCCGAGTCAGGAGGTGGCAGGGGTGAGGTGTGGGGCAGGAAGGGAGTCTGGGGACCTCCACCCGCCGGGGCGACGGTGGGCGGTGGGCCTTCTCAGTCCTGCCAGCAGTAGAAGTATTCATCAGGGTTCCACTTTAAAACTAATGCGGGCTAGTTTTCTCTTTGATTTTCAGACGGCCGTTGATGTCTTTCGAAGGATAATTTTGGAGGCAGAAAAAATTGACGGGGCCGCTTCACAAGGAAAGTCGTCCTGCTCGGTGATGTAACCCTGCTGCAGAACCGGACACTGGGAGTCGATCCTGCCCGAAGAAGCAGACTGCCCGTTACCCTTTAAGATAAACTCAGCTTCTTTTTCCTTCTGTTAACCTGAAAGATTTCATTTGGGTCAGAGCTTTCTCCTGCCCCACCCCCCTTTCAGATTATGTTAAACTCTGACTCTGTCCAAATGAGTTCACTTCCATTTTCAAATTTTAAGCAATCATATTTTCAATTTATATATTGTATTTCTTAATAATATTATGACCCAAGAATTTTATCGGCATTAATTTTTCAGTGTAGTTTGTTGTTTAAAATAATGTAATCATCAAAATGATACATATTGTTACACTACTATTAACTAGGCTTCGATATATCAGTGTTTATTTCATTGTGTTAAATGTATACTTGTAAATAAAATAGCTGCAAACCTTAACCCCTCGAGCTACTTGGTGTGGCCTTTAAAGAAGAAAACGTGGTCCCACTGAGGGAACCTTTCCCTGCCTCGGGGGGTGGGGGTGGGGTGGCCGCGGGCCGGCCCGCTGACCGCAGGGGCTCTGGGGCTCTGGGGCTCTGGCACCTGGCAGGCCCACCAGATGGCAGGGCCATGGGACGGTTGGGAAGAGGCCCAGAACTGGGCTGGCTCTCGATCGACCCCAGCTGCTGAGTGGCCTTGGAGGGTCTGTGAGGAGAGTTAGTCCCCAGTAGTGACTGTTCTCCCCTGCACCCTCAGAGCCCCCACCTTGAGTGGGGGGCTTCGTGCCGTGGGGGCACCGAGCAGAGCTAGAGCCTCCTCTCCCTGCTGCTTGCCCGTAGGCCACCTGAAGACAAGGGGAAGTTAAGAGTCACTTCCTGTTTCTCTTTGGGCCTTGCTTGATGTCCACCGCAGACAGGATCTGATTCAGATCCCACAACACTGAGTCGTTTCAAGGGCAGGGAATGTTGCCAGTAAGTGTTGGGGGGGGGGCTTGGGAGAACCTCCTTCAGACCCCGACCGCACCCCTCCCTCTCCGCAGGGACCAGCGAGAAGGAGGAAGGAGGGTTTCCTTTGCTCAGTGGCCACCACGTTGACTCTTAAGTCCCACTTGAGTGGCGCTTTCCCAGTGATGGTGCACAGAGCCAGTCCCGACCGCGAAGCAAACGTTATCACTGACTCTATTAATAAAATACAGTTTTTCAAATACTCAAAATCTTCTTGGACCGCACAGTACTGATTCTCATTAACAGGGTTTCTTCTTAGGCCTTGTGTTCTACATGGGTCCTCCCATTTAAATCTGGATCCACTTCACCCGGGCAGCCTTTTTCATCTGAAAAGAATTTCTGTGTAAATGGGAGCTTCGAACACCATGTTCGTGCCGGAAGCCAGCTCTCACCAAGTGATCCTTGGAGGACCCGGGCCCTGTCTGGAGGAGGTCTGGGCTTCCTTTATGTGGTGCTGTTCACCTAGTCACTCCGATAGTTACGTTCTTTTTTTTCCAAGTTTTTCTTTAAATGTCAGTTACCATGCAGTGAGACTGTTCTGCGTGTCATGAACACAGCAGGGAAACCTGCACCCTTAACAGAGCCTGCATCCAACCTTGAGCCTTGGAGATACTACGGGCCGGGCCGGGCCTGCTCCCCAGTGCGTTGATCCCGTCCGCAGGCAGCTGACTGACGTGCTGGATGGACTGAGCGTGTTTTGTGTTCCAAACGTGGTGCCGCAGCTCCAGATTTCAGTGACGAGGAGTTCATTCCCTTGAGGTGCCGATGGGAGGTGGTTGGTAGTCACCTGCGATGTGCTGATGTCCTGGTTTGCTTCCCAGCCGCCCTATTTACAGATGAGGAAACCATCTTAAAGGTGTCAGCAATTGGTTAATGTCAAGGACCAATACCATTGTGTGTCCTCTCTGCTCATGTGATACCTGAGCTTCTGAAGAAATGCTAGCAACTGCCAGATTTGACTTAAACTTTTTGTTACTTAATACTGTGTTCAATCACTCACTTCTAGGCCTTTTTTTCTTATGTTTTAGCATTTCTGAAATCAAAAATGAGTCTTAGGATCAATGAAAAAGCATCATGTTCGGCAAGATAATGTTTTTCTTAGTGGTGCATAAATGTGGTCTTAGATTCATTGAAGTACAGTACGTACAAATATAAAACCAGGTATGTATTCAAAACTATTTTGCAGGGGTGCCTGGGCGGCTCAGTCGGTTAAGTGTCCAACTCTTGGTTTCGGCTCAGGTCATGATGTCGGGGTCGTGAGATCAAGCCCTGTGTTGGGCTCTGTGCTCAGCGTGGACTCTGAGAGTCTTTCCCACTCTGTTTCTCCCCCCACTTGCACTCTCTCAGATAAATAAATAAAATCTTTATTGACATAAACTCTTCTGCAGCTCACAATTAATACAAATTATAAAATCACATTACAAATTTAAATTAACATGATGGAATTTTGCTCAAACTAGATTGTCCAGCCGCTTATACCGAGACCGCCACGTCTCAGCCATGCCACTGACGGCGCGGCCCGCTTGCCCAAACTGCTCACCACCCCCTTGTCAGCACACCCATGGGTCCTCCTGGTTGCTTTCTTGACCTTTCAGCAGCATCGCACACGGCTGGTGACTCCGCAAGCCTTCTCCCTGCTTCCATGAAACCATGTTCTCCGGGTCTCCTCTGGCGCACTGTGGGCATGAGTCTCCTTTGCTCTTTCCTTCTCTGCCAGACCTCGGTGGGCCCTTGTCCTCCCTGCATCCTCTTCCCTGGTTTCCCTATGTTTACTACCACATTTCCCGAAGGCCCCAAAGCTCACACCTGCCCCCCTGACCTCTGTGGGCTTTTCTTGTCTTAGATGTCTCGACCTCTCAGGTGTGTTATGTCAAAATTGAATACTTGATTTCCTCAGAAGCCTGGGCCTCCCCTAGACCCTGATTCAGGAAATCACACCGCTGCCCACTAGATACTAAAGCTAGAAAGTGGGGCGCCATCCTCTCCCTCTTCCTCGTCTCCCGTGCAGTCCACCCCGGTGCATACTGGCTTCCCGCGGTAGGTAGCACTCCCAACCCTTCACGTCGTGGACCAAGTCAACTTGTTTAAGACCAACCATTTCATGTCACTCAAAATTCTCTCGTAATAATCATGCCAAAATCCAAACTTCCAAAGCTTGAAGCCCAGCACGATCGAGCTGGTGCTTAACCTCATCTGCCCCCGAGGCCATGCTCCGGTCCCTTTGGCCTTGGTGGTTCCCAGACAACACGCTCTTCTCCCTCCAGAACGCCCTTCCCCAGACTTCCCACCCCCCCGGGCCACCACGTGGGCTCCTCTCCGCGAGTCTGAGCCCTCACGCTCTTGTCACCCGGTACGGCACCTGCCGCGCTCCATCACTGTGGGTCCTTGTGCACACCGTGTGTTCGCCGACTAGATCCACCTGGAGCGGACGCAGTGATCCATCTGTCCCAGGCACCCTGACTCCCCAGCGCCCCCGAGCACGGGGTCTCCTGAAAAAGATTGCCCAGTGCACTAGTTCACTCAGCCGTGTCTGTCATAACATGTATTTTTTTGTGATTTTCTTAGTGGTTGCCCTAGGAATTATAATGAACATCTTAATTCATAACCATCCAGTTCGGATTAATGCCATTTCAATAGTGTACAAAAACTTGGCTCCTATATATAGCTCATGCCCTCCTCCCCATTTGTAGTATTGTCCTACAAATTACATTTTTATGTGTTGTATAAAGTGAATAGATTTGTTATTGCTTTATGAAGTCATCTTTTAAATCAAATAGGAGAAAGAAATTACAAAAAAATACATTTATCCTGTCTTGCGTACTTACCTGTGTAGCGACCTTTCCCGGTGCTCTATAGTCATCCAGTTTCCTTGGTTCCAGCCTGAGACTCCCTCCAGCATTTCTTGCGAGCAGGTCTGCCAGCCCTGAATTCTCTGGAGGTTTTGTTGCTCTTCATCTTTCCAAGAAGGCCTTGTTGGATGTAGAGTTCTGGGTGCAGAGTGTTTCTCCTTCGGCCCTTCCCCGCCCCTTCTGGTTGAGGTTTCTCATGAGCAGGTGCAGGCCACGCGTGTGGTGTTCTGGGCTCCCAGGAGCCTGCTGCCTTTTCAAAGGCCCCTTGGACACCTCCTTTTCCAACATTTTTCTTTCTTTCTTTTTCTTTTTTTTTTTTTTTAGGCTGTTTTGTTAGCTTGCTGTTGGCCCCAATGTCAAATAAATGGCTGCCGACTGTTTTTAACAGACACCATGGGAAACAGCGGTCGGGTCAAATAAAACCAAGACTTGGCAGTGGGGGTTTTCCAGGGAACTGCTGGATGTGACAAATGAGTTTTCTGAATGCGGGGCTTTGAAAGAGCTCCAACCCCCTCTTGACCCTTCCGGGGCTGCCACAGTGCTGGTTTGTCCCAATTGCGGCTGTTGATTTGCAAGGCACCTGGGAGTTGGGGTCAGGGTCTGGCAAGAGGGCAAGTGATGATGCCCCAAGGCTCACTGGTGCTGAAAACCATTCGCTTTTCTTAAATAAACACCCCCTGGTTGTTGCAAGCCTTTAGTTAATGTCCAGAATCCTGAAGAAGTCAAATTAGGGGGGACGGTTTTTACTGGTGTTCTCGCTGGGTTCTCAAAGGTCCCTACGGCAGTGTTCCCAGTGACGTCCCTGCAGGGCCTGCGCAGTGGGACGGGTGAGTGGATGAACCCTTCTGTGGGCTGCCTTCTAAATGGTTCCTTTGAAATTGGCCCACGTCCATTGGGGTGTGGTTGAAATTCCCCACCACCCACACAGGGCGCTGGGACAGCCTCTACTCACTTCCTGAGCCTACCCCTTATGGGCTCATAAGAAGGAAGGTTGGTGCCGTCTGCCAGGGTCAATGCAAACAGCCTGGGACTCAGATGGCGGCAGTCCTTGGTCATCAGGAAGTCATTCAGATGACCCAGAATACACTGCTGCCTTTTCGGTTATCGTGGTTATGGAAGTACGGTTGAAGAGTTCTTGGAGAGGCCTGGACTCCAGGAAAGCCTCTCTGGCTCCTGTGGGCTGCGGCCGGCCTGAGCGGAGCCCCCCAGCCCGAGCCTCATCAGCCCTGCCTGCAGCATTTCCAGAGCGCGTGCCTGCCCCATGCCTCAGGCTGCCCTGGTAACCAGTGGACCAAGACTGTGGTGCATATTAATAGGGCCTGCCGGGAAGGCTGTACCAGCGGGAAACCAGGATGCCTCCCGAAGCATTCCTCCGGAGACTCCGGAACCATTCCCTCTCTCTTCCCCCTCCCCAAGAGGGCAAAGTTTTACATTAAGCAGAACTGCTGTGTTACCCATCCTGATGATCTTTCTGTCCCTTTGATGACTTCCCTAGTGTGGCAGGCGGTCTGCTCTGGAGTTAACAACTGGAAAGCTGAGAGCGGACTTAGCATCCCTGTTTCCAGAGGCCGGACCTGAGGCCCAGAGATAGCTCCCAGCAATTAGTCCATTAGTATGTACTATACCCCAGTACCCACCAGGAACCCCACGTAAGGTGGAGCTTCGGACTAAGACTCAGAACAGGGGCGCCTGGGTGGCTCAGTTGGTTAAGCGACTGCCTTCAGCTCAGGTCATGATCCCAGGGTCCTGGGATCAAGCCCCGCATCGGGCTCCCTGCTTCGCAGGAAGCCTGCTTCTCCCTCTGCCAGCCGCTCCCCCTTCTTGTGCTCTCTCTCTCTGTGAAATAAATAAATCTTTAAAAAAAAAAAATAGTAAGACTCAGAACAAAGCAGTTCTGCTCCCAGCTCCGCAGCTAAAGTGTGTCTTCGGGCAACTCCCTCACACTCTCTGGTCTTGATTGGCCAGGGACTGTTGTCATGCCACAAGGAGGAAAACCTTGGCTGTCCGCAAAGCCCTAATGAATGCAGCATCACAGTCCTGAGGATTGCGAGCCGCCCCCGCGCCAGCCCCAGGCCTGTACCTGCTGCCCGGGTCCCGCTGTTTCTGAAGCTTCCATGTGTGGCCAGCAGCACTGGGTATTGTGGGTGACTCCGGGATTCCCGCAGCCTGCACACCCAGAAAGACACGATGGAGAATCACCAGTGACCTCGACACGCAAGTTTACCAAATCCAAAAAAACGATTTCATTCCAGTCTGGCCCAAGGTGTCAAGAACACATGGGTGTCCAGCCAGGCTCATCGGGGAAATGCAGGTCTGCCACCGAAGGCCCCTGTCGGGACCAACGGAGCTCAGCCTCCGCCAGACCCTGTCGCGGTGCCGTGGAGAGTGCCCTAGTCTGTGGGCAGACAGCTTGCTCCCTCAGGTGCCGAGTGGGGACCTCAGTGCACCTTCCAAGGAGAAGAAGCCCGTGCGGAACACGGACTCCAAAGGCCCCTCCACCTCCCACATTCTGTTAAAGCCCAGGAAGCGGCCTTGGCTAAGATCTGTAAGGCATGAAGTTTCTCAGGAAATAGCCAAAGATTCTGGAATTATTATGGCCTCAGCAATCAGGACCTTTCACCCAGTTCTTCCTGCTGCCCAAGAACGGCCCAGGCCTCTCGATATAGTACAGAAACCGAACGACCCGCTCGGCTGCCTGCTCTCAGAGGGAGCACATCCTGCAGGACTCCTGGCTTGCTAGGGTTTGGCTTTACCCTTTTATTCCCTCTTCGAGCCCCTATCACTGTAGATTAGCCAAGGAGCCAAGTAAATCAACACCGTAATCCCTGGCTTTAGTATGTGGCACGGCTGCGGGCTTGTGCAGTCCTGAACTTTACCCTAAAAGGCTGACGCAAAGGGCCAGCGTGGCCGTGGCAGCTGGAGCAGCCGGAAAGCTTACATTCCTCAGCTCTGACGTGCCGATTTTTAGGATCCCGTAACCGAAATCATTCCGAGGCACAACCCTTTCTGTGCCTGTAACTGGCGCATTACGGGACGTTGTAAAGTGCTCGGAACAGTTGCAAGTCCACGGCTGGCTCCCCTGCGAAGCCCGGGGCAGGCAGCTCCAGCTCAGGTGGGTGGTTCTCGAACGTGGGCCTGCCTCGGCGTCACCGGAAGGGCTGGCTAAAACACACGGGGGCCTCAGCCCAGAGCTTCTGATTCTGGGGGTGCAAGTGGAGCCCGAGACATCCTCACTGCTACCGAGTACCCAGGGCTGCTACTGCTGCTGGTGGTTCAGGAACCATGTTTTGAGAACCGCTGACTTAGGCCATGATACCTACATAAAGGGGGACAGGCAGGAGTCCCGTGACTGTGGGATCTCAGATTGGGGGGGTGACCGAACGCCCACTCTGCCGGGGACTAGGGGGCCGCTGTAGGTTGAACTGGGTCCTCCAAAAAGCTATATTGAAGTCCTAATCCCGGGTACCTGTGAACGTGGCCTTACTTGGAAATAAGGTCTTTGCAGATGTCATCAGGTTCAGTGAGGTCATACCGGACTAAGGTGGGTCCCAGTCCGGTGGCTAACGTCCTTCTAAGAAGAAATCTGGATCCAGAGAGCCAGGACGCGCAGGGAAGCAGGCCATACGGTGACGGAGGCAGAGTGGGCAGGGGCAGAAGCGGGCAACAGACTCTCCCTCCGAGCCTCCAAAAAGGAACCAAGGCTGTCCACATCTGGATTTTGGACTTCTGGCCTCCAGGACCGGGAGAGGACCCCCCAGACTGTGGCTCTCTGCCGGGGCTGCCTAAGGAAACTCGGGCACAACTTGCACCGTGGGACTTCGGGCAAACCCGAGCGAGCTGGCCATCCCAAATGACACGTGGCCAGAACTCTGCCGTTGACAAAGGAAGAAACTAAAGGTCGGTGTTGTGACCTGCTGTCTAGTCCACTGGGGCCACCATGACAGAACGCCACAGCCTAGTGGGATTGGGGCAAGGTGTTATTTCTCATCGTCCAAAGGCTCCCATCCAAGATCAAGGTACACGCAGATTTGGTGTCTGGTGAGAGGCACTTCCTGGTCCGTAGACGCTGTCTTCTTTCTGCGTCCTCTCATGGTGGAAGAGCCAGGGAGCTCTTTCCTGAGGGCACTCTGGTCCCATTCATCACAGCTCCGCCCTCATAAGCTAAGCACCTCCCAACACCAGCACCTTGCAGATCAGCTGTCAGCACATGATTTGAGGGGGCACATACGTTCAGTGTACCGCTCCTGACGAGGGTCTCCTAGCAAATTCCTGAGACCCAAGCCTAGAACCCATTTTCTAAGAGTTGACCGTGACCCCCAGATGATTCCCGTACACACGAATGCATAGTATGTATACCCATGTATGAACCTATGGACGGCCGTCCAAGCGGGCGGGGGGGGGGGGGGCGCTTAGTGCACATTCAGTTTCTGTCCTTCTGGGATAGAGCTCTAAAATTTGCATTTCTGACAAGTGCAAAGTGATGCCAATGCCCTTGGACCAGAGGCCACACTGGCTGCGTTATACCTCCCCTTGGCAGCCCCTGGAATAAATAAAGATCTGGCACTGCTTGCCCGAGGACGGGGACCCACGTTCTCACCCTTGCTCTGCCACCAGGGGGATAGTCCACATTCCTGGATACACCTCTCTTTTCCCATCTGCAAAATGAAGAAGCATTACGGGCGCCTGGGTGGCTCAGATGGTTAAGCGTCTGCCTTCGGCTCAGGTCATGATCCCGGGGTCCTGGGATCGAGTCCCTCATCGGGCTCCCTGCTAGGCGGGGAGCCTGCTTCTCTCTCTGCCTCTGCCTCTCTCTCTCTCTCTCTGACTCTCATGAATAAATAAATTAAAAAAATAAAAATTAAAAAAAAAAAAATGAAGAAGCATTTGAACCAAATTGGTTGTTCCCAATTACGCATGTTTCTTGAGCTGGATGAAGATGTTCTGCTGCAAGAATTTAAATTTCCCAACTTTAAGCCAAAAAAATGTTTTTTCAACGTTAAGGCGTTTCTCCGCCCCCCCCCCACAATTTTTCTTTAACAGGTAGCAGGTGCAGCCACTTGCCAGTGTGATTGCACCCCAAATTATACCTGGATTTTAAGTGCTGTGTCAGTGAGTCAGATGCTTGGCGGGGCCTGGTAACTTCGGGGCTGCTTGAGAGCCGGCGGGAGCCAAGGTCCACGAGCCAGGTTTGTGCTGTCGCCCCCTCGAGTCTGAGAAAGGCACACATCTCTGTGCTGATTTCTTCTTCCACAGTTCCTGACCGTCCCTCGGCCGCTCCTGCCACTGGGTGGGGTCCTGAGGCCCGCCCTCTGCCTGCTGGGCGGTCAGCTTTTCCCCACACTGGGGTGGAGCTCCTGCTGCAGATGGTCTTGCTCCAAAAGCCAGACCTCTCTCCCAGCGTGAACTCCGCAAACTTTCCATCCTGTGATGCTGCTATGGAAATCGTGACCCCCGCTAGCGTTAGCCGACTGTGCCCTCATAACCTGCCCCCCTCCTTCCCGTTCTGCCTCTGCCCCCAGCTGACCCGACCGGCTCGCCCTCCCCAGTTCTCTGCCGCCATCAAGACTCTCACCAGGTGAAAGGAGCACGGGCCTGAAGCCAGGACGCAGGCCTCTGCCCCCCATTGCCCTACACACACCCCCAGCCCCCCTCCCCCCGTCCATATCCATGTTTGTGGTTTGTGCCCTGTGACCCGCTGGAGTGGGCTGGGACCCCGCTTGGCCCCACGCGAACCGGACTGGGTCCCTTTGTTCAGGTGTTGGGTTGGATACACTGAAGGAATGAGTCCACTGGCCCTGGGAGGCCGGGGGGTGGAGGCAAGTCAGGCCACCCGCTGCCGCAGTTACGATGGAGGAGAGCGAGCCAGCAGGCACGTGTGAGGAAGCACACGGGCTGAGGAGGTTGTTCAAACTGCCACTGACCTGTGCCTGGGCCACCCAAGATTGGTGCCATGGTGCTGATTTCAGGTGCCTCAAATTATATATAGACAGGGGCCCTAAAAAAAATGTTCGCCTGGGTCTGGGTCTGGGACTCAACTTACTCATCTGTAAAATGGACTAACTACAGAACTGTAGAGGGATGTAGGTTTGTCACGAGTGGTCATTAATAAACAATGAGAATGTATTAAATATCAAAAGAAAAAGTAAAGAAACAAATCGCTGCCATGCCCCCCCCTTCCCCACAACACGCTGCTCACTCTTACTTGCTGTAGTTCTGTGGAGGAGGGATTTTATTTGCCCCTTTCCCAGATTAGGGGATTGAGGCTCAGGGCCAGGAGCCAATCCAAGGGCGGTGTGGCTCGGTGGGGCCATCCTTCCTGCAGGCTGGGGCTTGTGGAATCTCAGAGGACACCTAAGGGCCCTGCTCTGGGGGACACGGGAGGATGACGCAGCTCTTCTCTTTGGTGTCTTCAAAGATCTGCCCTTTAACTGTGCTGTTCTGGAGCTCCACCACAGTGTGTCTAGATGTGCTAGTTATTTTTATTTATCTTGCTCAGTACTCAGTATTCAGAGTGCACTCTCAATCAGAGTTCAGGATCGCCTTCAATGCTGGAAAGTTCTGAGCCACTACCTCCTCAAATAGGGCTTCACTGCTGCTCTTTTGTTTTCTAAAGACTTACTTATTTGTTTGAGAGAAAGGTGGGGGGGAGGGGCAGAGGGAGAGAGAATCCCAAGCAGACTCCCCGCTGAGCGGGGAGCCAGACACGGAGCTCAATCACATCACTCTGAGATCTTGACCTGAGCCGGAACCAATTTAAAGATTTTTATTTATTGAGAGAGAGAGCGTGCGAGAGAGAACCAGCACGGGGAGGGGCAGAGGCAGAGGCAGAGGGAGAAGCAGGCTCCCCGCCGAGCAGGGAGCCTGAAGCAAGACTCTTTCCCAGGACCCTGAGATCATGACCGGAGCCGAAAGCAGAGGCTTAACCAACTGAGCTGGGTGCCCCTCTGCCACTCTTGCTGGTGCTTTTCTGGAATGTCCTTTAGTATATATTGGAATTATCAGCCTTCCATTCATGTCACTTAAATGTGTTTTCATAATTCTTTATTTGCTCTCTGTTTACTGCTTGGATGGATTTCTCAAAGTGGGCTTATCTTCAGCCTTTGAGTCATGAGACGAGGAAATGCTGAAGACTCGGATGAAGGAGGGGAGCTGGAGGAGGAAGGTCTGAAACAAGGACAGGAACAGACAAGCTAGACTGTAAAACAGCAAAATGCTAGGAGAATGTACGAACTGTAATCTCTTTGGAGATAAGGGCACGGACTTCGCCTTCAAATCGGAGCTCCACTGTTTACTGGCTCTGTGGCCTGGGGCCAGTTACTTACCGTGTCTCACTTCCCCTTTCTACAAAGTGGGAGTGTTAATAACACCTGCCTCTGAAGATTGCTGAAGGAATTAAGTGGCATGATATATGTTGTGTTAGTTGGTCCCTGGATGTATAAACACTGAAATGACTGTCCCTGCGGTTGAACGAACTGTAATTCCAAGCCCCGCCCCCAGCAATTGGGGATGTAGTTATTGTAACCACCACTAGGGGTCAGGCTTCGGCGCCGCGCACGTACCCAAGCCCGCTTATTCTGGGGTGGGAGATGGGGCCAAGGGGCCGTCTCCCAGAACCCAAACGTTCAGCTTTGGCACTCCCACCTCTTCCTTCCCTACCCTAATCCGATACTCGCCCCTCCACTGCAGACCTCTGGCCCCTCTTCTGGGAGGGAGATGTGTTCTGTCTCCTAGAAGTAGACCTGAAACAGGGCGGAGCCGGAACCCCAGGCTGGGGGGCTTGGCACTGAGCAAACCCCAGGAAGATTTCACTCCTTCTCCCAAGGAGGTTCAGGACCCCGCTGGTCCACAGACAGTCCTCCCCCCGACCCCACCCCCATTAGAAGGGCGCAGATTCTGGCTAAAGGAGCTCCGTCCCTCCCTGTCCACCAAAGGTCAGTGTGTCCCCAGGGCCGAGGCTGTCCCCAAGCTGCCCAGTGCACTTCCCGGGCACACACTAACCCCGGCCCAGGCAAACATCCTGATGGCTAACCCTGCACCATTGGTGTGCTTGCCCTCATTCACTCATGCATTCATGCAGCCTTGGCTGCTTCCAGTGGAGTTGAGGTGAGCTCATGCTTCACCCAGCGATTTCACACAGAGGTATGGCTCCCAAACGCGGTGGGATTGTTCCCTGAAGGCGTTTGGATATCTGAGGGTATTTCCATTTGTCACAATGATAGAGGAGGGACAGGCCTTTAGTGGATAGGACCCCGGGATACTTGATATCTTGCAACAAGCCATGAGGCATGGTCCCACAATTTCACCCCAAACACATTGTATTCTCTCTTGTTTTTAATAGACACTGAGTTTTCCTAGCATGCAATGTACTAGATAAATAGATGGAAGATTTTACTTGGTTCTCTGAGGAACTTACCAAGAGTTATCCATTCACTATTTCAGAAACTGGGGTCACAAACAAGAAGGTAACAAATTGCGGAAGGATACATGTACAGTGTTAGCCTATTGTAAAATGTACCTTATTTCCAGGTACACAAATAGTAAACGTATGAAAATAGTCAAAGAAATAATAAACATAAAAATCAGGATAGTGGGTATTTCTGGAGAAGGAAGGCTTTTGATGACATCTTTTTTTTAAGTTGTATTTATTTATTTGAGAGAGAGCAGGGAGGGGCAGAGGGAGAGGGAGAGAGAAACTTTAACAGACTCCTCGCTGAGCTCGGAGCCGGCAGGATCCTACAGTCTTGAGATCAAGACCTGAGCCTAAACCAAGACTCAGATTCTTACCCAACTGCGCCACCCAGGGGCCCCTGATGACTTCTTTCTTTAAAGAAAAAAAAGTCGACCTGACATAAAAATGGCAAAATGTTAAGATTTAACAAAGCTGGGTAATGGGTGTGTTCTTCCTTCTAGTACTCTCTAGACTTCTCTGTGCTCTAACTTACCCCAAAAGGGAAGAGTTTCGACAAAAACCCAAGGCAGGAGGATGGAAGCGGGCAGGTGGGCACTGGATCGGCACATGCCTTGCAGCTTTCCCACACTGAGCAGCTACTTGCAGCTTTTAAGTTTGCACATTGTTGAGATTTTCTTAAAATCAAGACAGCATCCTCAGACCTGCTCCTTCTACTGTCATCATTTTATTCTGAGCCATTCTCCTAGCATTTTGTCACCAACCAGCAGTCATATGTGGCTTAAGATCTCACCTATTTCAAGGTTCCTCTTAACAGTGCACTATTAAAGATGACTCACTCAAAGACCAGGCTCTGCAGCGGTGAGGTTTTGCCAGCCTGGCCTTTGCTTGTGTAGATAACTATTTGGGGCAGGGATTCTTCTTGGGCACAAATACATCATATGAGCCATGACAGACCTGACCTCCTTATAATGAAAATCCTGGGTGAGACCTGAGACATGGCGCTGGGATAGGGGAGTGGAGGTTAAAGTTGAAGAAATCTGATCCACCTGTTCATTTTTACCAATTCTTTTAGTGAGGCTGTGGCTTGTTGTTGTCCATGTATACTCTGCAGAAAACACCTGAAATTGCTGCTTGTGTTTTGAATCTCCCCACATCACCTGGGTGCATTGTCTGTGGGCTC
Organism: Mirounga angustirostris; assembly: GCF_029215605.1. NCBI lineage: Eukaryota > Metazoa > Chordata > Mammalia > Carnivora > Phocidae > Mirounga > Mirounga angustirostris. The sequence goes on from NW_026991720.1 coordinate 5,837,358, forward strand.
TGGCCCTGGTGCTGTAAGGGCAAATACAAATTAAACTATGGACTTCAGGTGATAACGATGTGTCAGTGTTTATTCATAGTTGTAACAAATATAACACCCTGGTGGGGCGTGCTGATGATGGGGAGGCTGGGGAGGGCAGGGGATATATGGGACCTTTCTGTACTTGGAGCTCAATCTTGCCATGAACCTAAAGTTTATATTAAAAAAAATAAGAGGCTTAATTTTCCCAGTTGAAAATAAGGGAAGAGACTTTCCATCCCTCCTTTTTCTTTGTTTTTTTTTTTTAAGATTTTATTTGTTTGACAGAGAGAGACACAGCAAGAGAGGGAACACAAGCAGGGGGAGTGGGAGAGGGAGAAGGAGGCTCCCCGCTGAGCAGAGAGCCTGACGCAGGCCTCGATTTCAGGACCCAGGGACCATGACCTGAGCCGAAGGCAGACGCCCAACGACTGAGCCACCCAGGCACCCCCCCCCATCCCTCCTTTTTCTTCTAGAATTTCTTTCTTGGTTCTTTTTTTTTTTTTTTTTTTAAGATTTTATTTATTTATTTGACAGAGAGAGAGACCACAGCAGGGGGAGCAAGAGAGGGAAAAGAAGATTCCCTGCTGAGCAAGGACCCAGGCGCTTGGTTCTTATTACATGTATGCACATCTTTTAATGGCTAAACAAGCTGCTTGCCAGTCTGAAAACTCAGGAATGTTTCCTCCAGGAGCTGGGAGCCAACTCTTTGAAAAAGGAATCATCAAGGAAGATATCTCTCCACCTCCTGGTTTCCTGCGAGAGGAGAGGACTGGCTTAGCTCCAGCTGTCACCTTACTTTGAATTGCAAAACCTATCTGGAAGCACAAAGATACAAGAAAACCAGCAAATTCTCTTAACACATATGTAGTGAGTCGCATCTGCCTGTCTAGATAAAAAGGCTGAGGTTTCCTCGTCTTTGAAATCTCTTTAGCGGATGGCCTGTGATGCACATCACATTCAGGCTTAATGCTTATTCATTCAATCATACAACAGTTTTCTTCCTCTTCTACCTTTATGGACAGGCTTTTGGGGAGATATTGTTTTTAATTATATTTCCCCAGCAGGGCCCGGGTCGGGAGGCAAACGTTGGACTGGGTGGTTTGGCCAGTGTGGATGCCTGTGGGGGCAACAGCTGGGCCAGGGCCGCTGAGAGGCCTATCCTTGGACAGCCTCTCAGAACAGGGGCAAGGTCACCCCAAGAACTGCATGACTTCCTCTTCGGAGCCTGAAGCATCTCATCTGTGAAATGTGCTCAAAATTCTTCCCTGAAAGTGGAGAAACAATTCAGACTGTTCCCCACAGCATCCCCTCATCCCCTGGGACCCACTGCCCTGCCCTCCGTGAAGCCCCCTGGGGTCACCCCTGTGCAGATGAACTCTGTCTCCTTTGATCTCAGAGCTGGCCCCCAGCCCCAGGTAACGACCAGAGTTGCTGTTTGTTTTATGTATACACATCTCATCCCCCCCCAGCCTAATCCGGGGCTGCACATCTTGTGGGCTCAGTGTTGACTCTCTTCACTTCGCAATCTTTGAGCCTTTGTTGAGTGCCAAGAACTTCTGTGCCCTGAGAAAGTCTCACGCTGCAGCGGGGCTGCCTGTTTCCTTAAACTCATCCTTGTCGTCCAGGGTGGTTTGGGTACAGAGCACTGTGGACCACCAGCGAGGGCTGCGGGGGCAGGGCAGGTAACACGGAAAGGGATCGAGGATGAGCACTGGCGGGGTGGGGGACAGCATTCAGGGAGCAAGAACGCAGGAGGGGAAAAGGAAGGGGAGGACAACCTGGGATAGAGATGCAGGGGCGGGTGGGCCACCAGCGACCGGGTGCCGTTGGAGTGGAAAGTGTAGGGTGGGGCTGGGGGCTAAGACCAGAGCAGGAGGCGCTGGGGGGTGGGGGGGGGCAGTCAAGGGCTGTCCTCTTTGCTCCCAGGAGCTGGGTTCCATCCTTGGTCCAGAGAAAAAGCTCAGTCACAGCTCGAGCGCGGGTGACCAGGTGAGAAAGGGAGGGCGCGGGAGCTCGGGGAAGGCTTGGGCCCAAGGAGGGGAGGGGGAGGGGCGGCACTGCTGGAGAACCCCAAGGCAGAGGGGAGGCGGAGGGGCCCGGCGTGAGCGTGTGTGCGCGCACGTGTGTGCGTGTGCGTGCCCCTGACTCAGCAGGGACGGCGGGCGGCCGGGGGTCAGAGACGGAGGCGGCGGTGGGGCCGGCTGGGGGTTCGCGGGGCCGCCGGGACCGCGCGGGCGCCCGGCCGGCCGAGCCGGGCAGGGGGCGAGGCGCGTGGCGGGGCTCGCGGCGCCTGGGGGGGCGGGCGGGGAGCGGCGTTGGGTCCCACGGACGGGGCGGGGCGGCCCCTTGCGGGCTTAGGGCGCCGGACCAGCACTAACGCGCCGGCCAGCAAATCTTTTGTCCCGGGCGGCGCTGAGCCAGCAGGGCTGCGGCCGGCTATATAGGGGCCGGCCGCGGGCGGGGCGGGCACACCATGGCGCAGCGCTCGGGAAAGGTGAGTGGGGCCCCTCCGGGCCGGCCCGACGGTCACGGACGCCGCCCGCGCGCGGCCCGACACCCGCCGCCTTCCGCTGCTCCTCGTCCTCGGGAGGCAGGGGCCAAGCTGTTCCTTGAGGCGCCCTAAGCATCCCAGAAACCCGAGCAAAGCTGGCAAAATTTCCTACCCAAGCTGGGCGGCCTGGCGCCGGCAGAGGGCCTCTCTGGCGTGGGAGGCGGGACGGTCCCCGTCTCCCACGGCCCCCAGCACTGGCTCTGGGGGCGGTTTGAGGCATCTTGGAGTCCGGTGGGCGACCGGATCCCCCTGAATCTCTCTGCGCCATCGACCAGACCTGTCTTGTGCGGGAAGGTGGCACCCCCATTTTCTGCTGCCTCCCCTAGCTAATGTGGTGCAGCCTTTGGTCTCCAGGGGCTACGGTCAAGGTTAGCGGATGAGAACATTACTCAGTCTGCACAGGTTTGGTTATGCTTCAGTAACAAACAATCCCAAGAGCCCATCATGCCCCTGCACACCTTCCCCAGGGCCCCAGAGGGACCCAGAGAGCTGGGAAGTCACACCCTGGCTCTCATAGCTTCTGCCCAGGGGGCCCAGAAGGGTAGTCACTGGTGACAGGGCAAGTGATTACAGCAGTTACCAGCCCCTGGGCACCATTGTACTTTGCCAGGGCCCTTCTAGGAGCACAATTCTAGAAACCCAAAGAGTTATTGCGTGGTTGGAATTTCACGCTCCGTGGCAGAAAATGAATTTTGGGGCGCATAGTGTTGTGTAGTTTAGGGGCAAGGAGAACCTGTCAGTGTTACATTGCCATAGGATGCTGTGAACTGACCGCTGAGTTGGCAGTGTTCCAGCTCTGACACATGCCTGTCACCCAAAGGGGTGGCCCAGTAAACAAAGGGGTGAGTTACATTGAAAAAGCCCCCTTTTTAGCCATTAATCCCCACACCAGGCCCTGACTTGGCTCTGTTGCATTTAGCCTCTCCCGCTAAGGGGCCCAGTCCCAGGAACCTGACTTTCTGGTAATTCAGTGTTTGGTTATGATGGTGGGTTGGTGGGTGAAATGCTTTCTTCTAAAAACACTTCCTTGGATGTTATGATTTAACCATGAACAAAAACTGAGTTTTAAAAATGCAGTGAGAGGGTGCCTGGGTGGCTCAGTCGGTTAAGCGACCGCCTTCGGCTCAGGTCTGGGATCGAGCCCCACATCAGGCTCCCTGCTCAGCCGGGAGCCTCCTTCTCCCTCTGCCCCTTCCCTTGCCCATGCTTTCTCTCCCTCTCTCAAATAAATAAAATCTTTTTAAAAAATGCAATGGGAGTTTGAAAAGAGCCTGTTTTCAAATGGGCCCAGGGACTAGGGGGACTCCCTGTCCCCAAGTATCTTCTGAAATTAGTCTGCTCAACTGTGAGCCCCCCAGGGTGGGGAGGGCCAGGCCCTGGGTCTGACCTCAACCCACCATCCATGCGTTCTTTCACCCAGCTAATGGTGTTGAGCACATACTGTGCACAGCGGGCCTGGGAATCAGGGTTCAATCAAGGGTGTTGGACACCAGGTGTCTGCTCCCAAAACTGAAAGGAGAGAAGCCCCTGACCCCGAGCCCTCTAACCTGGCCTTTCTAGATCATCCTCTTTGAGGGCAAGCACTTCACCGGGAGGAAGCTGGAGGTCTACGGGGACTGTGACAACTTCCAGGACCGAGGCTTTATGAACCGGGTGAACTCCATCCGTGTGGAGAGCGGCGCCTGGGTCTGCTTTGATCACCCCGACTTCCGAGGCCAGCAGTTTATCCTGGAGCATGGAGACTACCCCGACTTCCTCCGCTGGAATGGTCACAATGACCACATGGGCTCCTGCCGCCCCATAGGAATGGTGAGTGGGCCTCTGGCTGGGGGCTTCCTGCCAGAGGGACTGAGGGTCGGTGCTGCTCAGCCCTGGGACAAATAATCTGGGAGCATGACCCTCCCAACTTTAAGATCTGACGAGGCCGTGGGATGTTTAAGAGGGAGAGATGCCCCCATGCAGACACACCACTCCCGTGTGTGGGATGGCATGGGACCGAACCCGAGAGCCCCTGGAAGTTTTTATACCTACATTTATCGGCATGTATCAGGCAATCACCTCCAATGTCCAATCCCAACATCTTGCTGCATTTTCCACTTAAAATGCTGTTGGAAATAATAGAAGTTTGGATTTGCAACCAGATGGGGGAGAATTAGGCTAAAGCCAGGCTGATTTGGGCCCGAGGTATCCACCCATGCAGGTCATCTTAGAGTGCTTTTCAAGAGACTTTGATGCTCTGACCGTGGAATGACTGAAGGAGGAGGCCTAAGTCACTAGCCAGTCCTCAGGAATTTGGGCGCAGGTCTCCTGGAGCTACACAAGTGGCCCGATGTGTGTAGGGAGAGCATATGAGGGGTGTCGCTACCCGTGGTGAAGGACGGTTCATGTCTAGTTGCCCTTACGAGGAGGGGCTGGTTTGAGGACTGAGCATTCCTATTCCTTTGGATTCTCCCAAGTTACACGTGCCAACTGAGCTGCTGGAAGGTCCACATGGTCAGGTGGGAAATGGCTGATCCCTGAACCAGATTCTCACCGGAGTCTCAGCCATGTGTCTGCAGAAGGATCTTTCCCTGGACATGGGGGCCAGGCCATGCTGGTGAACATCTGAGGAACCCCAGGGAGGGAGCCTCGTGTGTGTGTGGCGGGGGGGGCCTCTCTCTTTTCTACACGAGTTACAAAACCAGCTGGGCTTTGGCATCTCAAATTGTAAGAATGCTTTCTTAGTATTTCCACCAGGCTGTAGACATTTGGAAAAAGGAATTAACATGGCTGGCTCTGGATCTTGCATAATGCTATTTCTATGAAAACTCTCCTAGGTATTTTTTGAATGCTTTTCTCCTAAGAGCTATCCTTAGGGCCAGCTGTGATGCAGACCCAGCCCCTGCCGGAACCAGAGCCAGTTGGGAGCTGGCCCTCCTCTGTCTTTGGAAATGCAAGGAATCTTATAAGGGGCTATATACTGTCATCCCAGTGAGCCAGCAGGGATTTCAGCAAATGAGATCTGTTATTTGTTTTAGATTTTTGGCTTCCTGTTTTAATAAAAGGTTCTATTACAGTTTGTAAAATATTATCATTTAAAGGCTTGCCCCTGCCCTGAGGCCCCAGGGTGGGGATGACGGGCAGAGGAATGCGTTGGGGTGGCTGGGGCAGGGGTCCCCCAGTCCAGGCGCTAGAAGGGAGCCCCGTGGCCTAGGCCCTGGTCAGAGCATGGCCAGAGCCTCCCAGGTGGTCTGGCCCTCTCTAACCCTTGGATTCTTGAGTTGAAGAAACAGGAGAGTGGCCTGGTTCAGGGGCTTGGAAGCTTCTTAAAGTGATAGAGCCCTTTTGTCCAGCCAGATCTCAAGGTGCCAGAAAACGCAGGGTGCCGTGTTGATCCTTGTGCTGGGGTGGCGGGCCCTCACTGGCCCCCCAGCGCAGGAGCTCTTGGGTGCCCGGAGCCCTGGGCGACTCTGAGTTCCTGGCCGCACCGGCTTCTGTGTAGGGGAGGGAAACTCAGTGCCGTTTGCCATCTTTCCTCTGCTCCCATGGGGCCCACAGCACGGGGAGAACTTCCGCCTGGAAATCTTCGAGGGCTGCAACTTCACCGGCCAGTGCCTGGAGTTCCAGGAAGACTGCCCCTTCCTGCAGAGTCAGGGCTGGTCCAAGAACTGCGTCAACGCCATCAAGGTGTACGGGGACGGAGCGTGAGTACAGGCCGCAAGGCCGCGGACCACAGCCCATCTGGGCCCTGCACAAGCCAAGTGTGGGGAGGCTGCAGGGTGGATCAGACCCCAGCAGGGGGGGCAGCCTGGCCCCTGCCCTGGAGGCCCATTCCTTCCCTCAGTTGCCTTTACCCCAGTGGAGCAAAGGGGGTGGCTTCCTCCATGGCTCAAGAAGGCCTTCGTGAGGACACATGGGGCCACAGTAGGAGCAGAGGTAGGGAGGTACTTGGCAAACTAATGGTTCTCTGTGATTGGACTGATCTCATGGACTGTCCTCTGGTCTCCTCGAGCCAGGGGAACCCTGCTCGGAGAAGGGTAGCCCTGCCCACCCTGCACACCCCTTACTTACCCAGCAAAATGGACCCTTGAATTGGACCTCTCCTGCCAAGCAGGCAAACCCCCAGCACGCAGGCCTCCCAGGGGGATTGACGTCATGGTGGCTCACTTCTGGTGGACAGGCTGTGGCCAGGGGGGTTTTGCCCAGGCATAGAGGGGCTTGTCTGCCCTCCTGCAAGAGAGTCGTCAGAACCCCAGGCTAGCCTGGCTTCTCTTGGCCTCTGCACACTTGGTTCCTTCCATCAGCCGTAGGCAGCCTGTGTACCCATCAGACTCAGCCACCATATCTTCATGGTGGCCATCACCCATCTCCCATCCACCGAACCAGTGGATAGCGTTACCTCCTTTTACAGAGGAGTTAGCTGAGGCTCAGAAAGTGACCTTGCCCCGCTTGTGAGTGGCGCAGCTGGGACAGCAGCCAGGCGTTTGGCTTCAAGTCAGTGTCCCTGGTCTAGAGCAGAGAGCCTCCCAAGACCTCAGCCCCATCCCGTCTGCAGAAGAGCCCCACTCGGGCTCCGGGAACATGGCTCCTGTCACAACAGCTAAGGGATCCAGCTGCTGTCTGTGTGTCTGAGGTTTGGGATCAGGGAACACCTCAAGAGGTTCAAGACAGTGGTCACGGGAGAGACTGAATGAAGATAGTGGCTGAGCCAGAGGAAGAACTGGACCCCCCACCCCCTTTCCTCGGGGCCCCCTGACCCAGCGTCCCAGGGCAACTCTGCTCCATTCCTGCTCTCTCTGTCACTCTGGTTCTATCAGGATTCATTTTGTCACATCTGCCTTTCTCTGCCTCTTGGAAACCCCATTTGCCCTAAGTTGATGGTATCCAGGGATCTGAGGGATCAAATTCCAGAACAACAATCTGCCTGGAAAACTGCTGGCCAAATTGTGTCTCAGGAGGCCGAAGTCACGCCTTTGCATGGAAGGTGTCCTGAGACTCTCGCTGCCACCCCTACACCCACCCTGGGGGACCCCCGGGGCCTCTTGAGAAAAATGGTGGGAAGGTAGGAGCTAAGAGTTTCGACCACAGGGGCACAGGGTCTCCTGTAGGCCTCAATTTACCCAAGAGGAGATGGAGACTCAGCGGCTGCGTGTGGCCAACCCCACATTTGGACCCAGGGCTCTGCTCTCCTCCCTACGGCGCACTCACCCTTGGCCTCCTGTGACTTTAACTAGTTAAGAAAAAGAAAGAAAAAAGTAAGGAGAAGCTGCTCAAAGGCGATGGCCTGCATCACGTGGTCTAGTTGTGACCTCCTTCAGGGCCTTTCCTGGGGTCTGATGGGGGCCTCCAGGCAAGTCTTCCTACCGCCTCCCACATACCGGGAGTTGCTTTGCGCGGGTTCCCGAGTCAGCCCAGGACTGACCCATCCCCACAGACCCGTGTCCCGGAGGGCATTTGGAGGGAAATGTGCCACATCACTCTCCTTACTTCCTGCCCCCCAAGGGCATGGTCCCTGTGCTCCTGTGGATGGGCCATGCCCCCTCCTCCCTTCCTCCTCGTGCCCTGTCCTTGCCCAGAGTCACAGCCCGGGAGGAGAGGTTTACTGAGGAGGCCCAGCCCATGGGTGTGGGGAGGTTGGGGGCCGGGGAGGGGGCAGTTCGGGCACAGTGGAAGTCAGGGCGCAGGGAGGCTGGGGGTGTGGGAAGGCTGGGATAAACCAGGTCGGCCCTGAGCGACCCTGCAGCTCACACGCTGGGCCTCTCTCAGCATTCCTGACCCCTGACCCTTGTGCAGACCACACCAGGTACCAGATGCGGAGTCAGGATGGAGAAGGGGGCCCATGGTGACAGGAGAGGGGAGCGCTGGGGAAGCTGCCCTAAGCAGGCGACTCAGTGGGCTGTGTGGCCTTGGGCTGGATGGGCTCATAATTTCAGAGTCTGTGTCTCAGCGGGGAGAAAGTTCCTTCGACAGCAGAGCGCTTTGGGGTGGGAGGGCCAGAACTGTTCGGGCGACAGTGGGGGTTCACTGCAAAGACATAGTCAGAACACACCATGGCGTGGGCCCGGAGGGACCCCAGCAGCCAGATCCGGGCGTGTAGCCCCGCTTTGCTTCCCACGGTGAAAAAGCTGTTTTCTCTCCGTTCTGAGGGGATAGGGAGCATCAGAAGTGAGGAGAGAGGCCGGCCTGAGAAAAGGCGGTGGGACAAGTCAGGGGCAGCTGTGGGCCGCTCTCCCCCCACACCTCCACCCCCCAGCTCAGGCTCCAGACCCCAGCTGGGCCAGGAGAGGGGCGGCCTGGTGGGAGGTCTTCTCTCCGCGCTCAGCCGCCCGGGCTCACCTGGCCTCCCTCTGACCCCAGGTGGGTCCTGTACGAGGAGCCCAACTACCGCGGCCGCATGTACCTGGTGGAGCGGGGTGACTTCCGCAACTGCTCCGACTGGGAGGCCCACAACGCGCGCATCCAGTCGCTCCGCAGAGTGGTCAACTACTACTAGCCCGCCAGGACCCGGGCATGCCTGGGGGTCGGGGGCAGCCCCTTCCGTCCCCCACCCTAGGGCTCAGACCCTAGGGAATAAAAATCAGAGAAATGGAGAGTTGAGCTGGCCTGAGTGATTTCCCGGCCCCTCCCTGACATGGGGCAGCCGGTGGGGCACCCCAGGCCCTGGGCAGGAGGCTGCCAGAACTTGGGGCAGGGAGCTGGGGGGACCGGGAAGGGCGGTAGGGGGCACTGTGAGCCACCCATGGGGGAACACGAGAGCTGGAAGGGATCTAAAGGTTACGGAGTCGAACCCTTTCCCTTCACTCTTGAAAAGCCCATGCCCGGAATGGGGAAGGGCAGCTTCTGGTCCCAGAGCAAGCTTCCGGTGGAGCCAGGATAGGGCCCAGGTGCTTCCTCTGGCCCGGAGCCCCGGACCAGTTAGGCAGTTAGGGCGAAGGGGAAAGAAGTGCTGGGGGTGGGGGCAGGCCCCGGGGGTCTGCCGCTGGGGCCGCCTCCACCGCTCCCTCCTGGCTGTGCCTCTCCCTGACTCAGCAACTTGGGGCTGCCAGGCCATGTGGTCTGCTCTGCAGCCAAGAGCCTAACCCAGGGTTCATGAGTCTGGCTCTCCGGCTGATCTTGGCCTTGGGGTTTACCGGGAAGGCCCCCCTTAAAGGATGGGCTGGACCCGAGGGACACATTGCCCCTTATATCCTGTACTGGGGGCTTGGAAGATGCTCGAACACGTGGACTCGGAGGGAATGGAGGAGGAGACTTGGAAGGAGCCTTCGGGGGGCTGAAGGGAGTGTAGCACATCACTCCAGCCCCCAGCCTGCTCATGAGTCAGGGAAGACTCAGGGGCTGGGCTCCCTTCTCCCCCCTGGGTGAATCCATGGAACTTCTTTGTGGCCTGGGCCCTTTCCAGGACACCGGGTCCACCGTGTTGGGGGTGGGCTCAATGGAGGGGAGCACTGCCCCAGGGGCGGGGGGGGGCAGGGAGGAGCCTGTCCTGGAAGGTAGTGGGGTTTCTGGGAATAAGAGGGTCCTCGCTCGAGACACCTCCCCACCCACACTTCAGTGTCCAGCCTCCCCTCCCCCATGAGAGGGTGAGAACCTGCTGGACACTAGAAGTGGCCCCCTGCCTGAAGGCCCTCCCCCCCACCAGAATTCTGAACCATGGAGCAGCCTGGACTGACCCTGGCTGTTCAGATGGAGATGGAGATGCTCCTTCCACGTAGGTCCTCTCCTGTGGGCTGGGCCCCTCGTGGAGGTGGGGACCCCAAAGATGGCTGTCTATTCCCCACAGCACTGGGACCGAGGGCCCTGGCTGGAAGAGGGATCGGGGACTGCAGCAGCATGAATTGTCCCCAAGAGTTCTGACCATTGGCTCAAGCTTGTGGTGCCGCTTTCCAAACCCCCACACTCTGTGGTCCCGGGGTCCCCTGCCCCCCACAGTTTGCTTCTTGACTGGCCACGCAGGCTCCCACCCCCTCCTCACCACACATCTTGTGTGTTCTTTTCCCAGTAGGGGCAAGGATTCCCCACTGGGAAGGTTCCCTTCAGGCTGGCCACTCCCTCAGGACGCCTATGGGAAAGTACTTGAACCCTGGGATTAATACGTAAACTGGAATTGAGCTGTGGACAGGCTGGGGGTGGTAGAGGTGGAAGCTGGAGTTTAGGGAGGGCAACAGGGTCCGTGAAAGAAAGCCAGAAATCTCCGGGGTTGGATTCTGCTGAGGGTTCTGAGTGAGGAAGAGTGGGATGGTCGTCCTGGTGGACTGTGAGGGTGCAGTTGCCCTATTTCCTAGGTTCCGCCCCTACGCCCCACGTCCTCCACTGAGACAGAAGTGGAAAAGGTGAGTCATCAGGAGCTCTCACAGTTCACCCTGGGCAACGCCTGCCAAGATCTGGGTGGCAAAGGCATAGGGGACCCACGAGTCTACTGGGGGACCCCTCTAAGCAGAGGTTACACCACTGGGCGACCATCCACCTGCACAGGATGGCGAGGGGGCTGCCATCCTGCCATTTGTACGTGGGGTCCGTGAGGGGTGCGCCCTGCACCGAATGCCCCAGTCCACTCCCTGCAGCCCAGAGAGTGGAACCCCAGAAGCCCCTGGCACCTTGGGACTGAGGGCTGCCAGGTGCAGACCCTCTCCATCCAGACCCTCCCTCCTGAGAAGGCTCAGATCATGAACTTGAAGAAACCACCACACACTGACAGCAAACCAGTTCCCATCTCTAAGCCCGGATTGAATCAACTTTTAAATACACCGTCACTGTGTCTGAGTTGGGAAGAGCCTCTGTAGGAAATCATACTCTTGTTTTTTCATTTCTCTGCCAGTTTGTTCCAGGACGTGGGACTTTCTGTGTGAAGACAGCCACGCTAGTCTCTGCTTGTGTGGGCCCTGCCCGCGGCTAGGACCCTGTCCCTGCTCAGCTGGCCCCTCAACCCTCCACCCAGGTCTGGACTGGCCCCAGGCCTCTAGCGTCCCACACCCCTTTACCTGCTGATGGTGATGATGACCACTGAGCATTTATCGAGCTCTGTAAGGTTACTTATTACGTACACTAATCCCGAGATTATAATACTCCTATCATCACCCCTGCAAATGAGACAGTTTAAGCAACTTGCCTGAGGTCACACACAGGATTCAAACCCGGATCTGGCTGAGCTCTCTGCTCCCAACCAGCCTACTACACTGCTCCACACATTGGCGGGTTGAGCTGGATTTTACCATCGTTAAGGTAAGCGCCACTCCACCCGGTAGCAACCACACGCTCAAAGCACCATCCCCTGCACCCATCCACACTCCCTGTGATGGGGCGGGAAGGGAAGCTGGGATCCTTACCCTGGAGCGGGGCATGTGGGGAGAAGCAGGACCGGCCTTCTGCACCCACGCTGTGAACTGGGAGCAAAGCATAGGCAGACGCGCTGCGTAACAAATACCACCGCTGGGGGCGTCTAACCCTGTGGAGGCTGGAAGTCCAAGGTCAAGGTGCCGCGGGGAGGGCTTCTCCGGAGGCCTCTCTCCTTGGCTTGAGGACAGCCGCTTCCCTGTGCGTCTGTGTATGGGGACGCCAGTCACTTTGGATTAGGGTCCACCTGAACTACCTCATTTTAACTTAATTGCACCTTTAAAGATGCTGTTTCTAAATAGTCACATCTGAGGTTCTGAGGGTTAGGACATAGGAATTTGGGGAGGCATACATTTCGGCCCCTAACACAAACCAAACAGCCTCAGACCTCAGTGTCCTGCTCTGTGAAGTGAGTGCAAACCTATCTGTTGTTCCAACTGTATACAGTTGTAAAAACCGAGCAAGTAACCCGTGAGAAGGTGCCGTATGAATACGGGTCCTTGGTAGTAACCCATGTGCGCAAAGTCACCCAGTATGTTGGGACACAGGGAGAAGCAACTGTATCTTGTGGGAGCACTAAGAGCCAGTACTCCCTCCGACGTGACCTCAGACAGGCCACTGCTCCATGCCTCAGTTTCCCCTGCTGCACCCCCTCCTAGGGATTACGTGAGAACTGCTGATTGAGGAGCCCTCCCACAGGTCAAGTTCTCCAGAAGCCTGGCGGGGGGGGGGGGGGGGGGGGTGTATGCTGGAGCCAGGCCTAGCAGCCCCTCAGGCCTTCCGGAGGTTTCTCTTGAACTTGTCCCCTCTCCCCAGTGCTGAGGAATATCGGCACCTCATTAACGGGTGATTTAATGCTTCACCGAAAGGCTTGTGCTCCTGGGTGACCTCCCCTCAGCCCAGCCCCCTGCTCCCTAATCTGTCAGTAAATCTGCTTTCTCTATGGAAGAGGGAAAACAAGATTCCCACCAAAGTGCTTGTGGGCAGGATTGTAATTTGTCTGAAGTCGGTCCAGGGGGTTGGTAGACCGGGGGCCGGGGTGCCTTCTGAGGAGAGTCACACATGCTTCACATACCTCTGTCCCCACGCTGCGGTTTGGGAGGCCGGGACTTCCTCAGAGCCAGCCCTCCGTCCGCAGCCCACGGGCGACCCGCTGTTCCACAGGCCCAGTCAGACCCCAGGAAAAAAACCTTCCCTTTGAAGATGCAGATGTTCCCCGCCTGCAGGGGGCTGGCCCAGGGGTGTCCTGTTGGCGCATTCCTCTGCCCCCTGCATGTGACCCAGCTGTCCCCTGTGTCCTTAAGGACTCACCACAGTCTCGGCTGAGGGCCTCCTGTCTCTGCCGTTGCTCCACCAGGATGAGTCCTTTTAGACCCCGACATATCTTTGTTCCCCTCCAGAAACCATATGGGGTTTCCATTAAAATCTGCGGAATGAGAGACTTTTCAAAACGTCGCTCCGGAGTTCCAGTTTGGGCAGGTGGACATGATCCGGGGAGGATGGTGGCGATGGGTGCAGAGCCGTGGAGACGTGCCCCGTGCTGTGGGGCTGAACACGGAGACGTGGTGCGGGCGGGAAGGCTTAGGTTCTGTATGTGCGACCACAGAACACACACAAAGCTAGCTCCTCGTTGCTGGGGTGGTGGTTTGGATAGGAGAGACCCCCCCCCCGGATTCTAGAGGACCCTGGGTGCTCCCTGCCCGCACCGCCCCTGACCTGAAGAATCCGTCCCCTCGCTCTTGATCTCCTTTGGTTCCCCATCGAATACGGAGGGAACGGAAAGTGCATGAGGCAACGTTCCTTCCACAGGGTGGCTCGGGGCACCGGGGTGAGGCTGGGCTGCCCCCCAACTTCCGGAGCCCCAGCCCCCGCTCAGCCGAACTGGTGTCTGGGGGCAGCCTGGCGACACAGGAGCGAGTGACTTGCCTGCAGTCTGTGAACCCTGGACGTGTAAAACGAGCATTTTTGTAAACAGGCTCTTGGCTCCCCGGCTGCCTGTGGCTAAGCCCTTTTGGAATCAGTGATTGAAAACATCCCGAAGAGTCCAGCTGACGCTGCTCCTTCGCATGGGCTCTGTGTGAGAGGGGGCCGGGGGGGGCCTCCCTGGAAACTGAGACCAGCCCCTTGCTCGGGGTGGGTGGGGGCTGGCAGTCAGAGCTGAGCACCCTGCTCCTGGCCCACGCATGCCCAGCAGCCCCTCGGACTGCCTGCTCTGGGTGGAGCGGAGGGCGGGGGCCCAGTAGGGTGAGCCATCGACCGGGAAGGAAGGTCCCTGTTCAACCGGAGTGGGTTTGGCCTTTGTGTAGGACTGCTCTCACTGGGGATCAGAGTTCACTGGGCAGGAAGACCAAACCACACTCTCTCTTCACCCGTCTTGCCAGGCCCCCAACATCCAGAGCAGGGAGCCCACCACTTGGGGCTGAGAAAGTCGTCTCCTGGATCCCTTTCCCATAAAGGATTTGGGAGGCTGCACTGGGGGCCAGACCTGGGGAGCATGGGGGTCACAGCTGGGCCCAGGCCACCCTGGGCCCCGGGATTCCTGAACCACGTGGACAGAAAGGGCAGCAGGAACAGGCACCACCCAGGAAATGGGGCTACTGGCCAGAAATCCTTTCCTGAGGCTGGCCATCGTGAGCGGAGCCTCCAGAGAGAGCAGCCCCCCCCACCCCCAGAGGGAGCACTCAAGTGCCTCTTTATACATCAAGGAGACTGTGCATCAAAGCCAGGGGGTGTCCATCTTATTCAAAAAATAAGACAGAAAAAGTCTGTGAAGACATCTTTGGGATTTTGAAAAAGGTAGAAAAAAAAAAAGGTGAGGCCAGGATAAGGTTAGCATCCACCGTATGACATGGGGTACAAAGTCCTGATTCTTTGCTAGAGCAGGCCTCCTGACCGGGCCCAAGCAAGCAGGGAACAGCGTCGGTGCCATGCAGAGTCCAAAAGATTAAAAGAAACCACTTTCCCAGAAGGAGCCAGCCATTCCTGGGACTCAGGCCACAGAGAAATGTCTTCCATGGGTCCTCAGGACCTGTGCTGCCATCCACAAGCAGCATCCTCAACATATCCCTCTCGCAACGAAGATAACAAGTTCCCTAGGACTTTTGCTAATAACACCTCACAGGGCTAAGCTGATGGCATCACGCCAAAGTAAACTTTCTGTGGGGGCGAATATTTTCGCATTACTTGTTTACATAGGGACATGTAGCTACTTCTCGGTGAATCTAATTGGGCTGTTAAAGCAGGATTTGGCCATCCTTCGTTATCAGTATATACTAATCACAGCAACACAACTAATATTTATTGAGCAATTACTATGCCCAAAACACCGTGCTAAACCATGTTTACATGTGATGAGCTGGGCATGTTATTCTCTCTTTTATAGTTGAAGAAATAGATTTAAAAGATCGTCGTAACTTGCCAAAGTCACACCGTTGTTGCAAAAGACGCAAAGTGGCCCCCAACAGTCTGACTCCAGAGCCCGCACCTGACTCCTGCCTCTGGCCTTGCCGCAGTGGCTTTCCCATCTTTCTGACTAAACCTGTATGGGGTCATTATATACAACTGAAATGGCTGTGTGCTGTTGAACATCAATATTTTCTTTTAAAACCATGCTGGTCAGAGACCCACTAAATTAATTTCACAATCCCCAATGGGTCATATTTCTCTAGTCTGAAAAACAGTAGTCAACAAAGACTTAAGGAAATGTGACAGACATTGTAGACTAGTTAATCCAATCCCGGTCCGCTCCCCTGGCCTGTCTTCACCAACACATCTGGGAAACCGGCTAGTCTTTTCCCTGCCTCCCTTTCATGGACATAGCTCTGGGACACAGCCATGGGAAAAAGCTCTGGGCAATGAGATAAAAGCCAAAGACCGTTAAAAGGACTTCCAAAAAGTTTTTTGCTGTCTTGATAAAAGGTCCTTTCCTCTGGCTTCCTGCCTGGAATGAAGATGTGATGCCAGGAGCTCAGGCAGCCTTTTTGTAATCATGAGAGCAAAGCAGAGAGAATCTGGCTCCAACCTCATTAAGATGCTAAGCCAGGGTCAGCAACCATCCTTCTTGTTATGTTAGAGAAATTAGCCCCTATTTATTTTGCCAAGCTTAGGTTTTCTTTTTTGTTTTTTAAAGTTTTTTAAAAGATTTTATTTGTTTGTTTGTTTGTTTAGAGCATGAGCAGAAGGGGGGGCAAAAGGAGAGGGAGAGAGAGAATCTCTGGCAGACTCCACGCTGAGCAGAGAGCCTGACATGGCACTTGATCTCATGACCCCAAGATCTCAACCTGAGCCAAAACCAAGAGTCAGATGCTCAACCGACTAAGCCACCCAGGTGCCCCTGTCTTAGGTTTTCTATTCTCACATCTGAAAGCATTCCTAAATGGTAACAAACAAACAAGCAAACAGGTAGTTCCTAATATGGACATAGTTCTGTGCTTTGTATCTGGTGAATTATTAAGAACTTGTGGGGCACCTGGCTGGCTCACTCGGTAGAGGATGTGACTCTTGATCTAGGGGTTGTAAATCTGAGCCCCAAGTTGGGTAGAGATTACTTTAAATAAATAAATAAAATTAAAAAAAAAAAAGAAGAAGAACTTGCAGTTGGAAATACCAAGACAGATTTTTTTTTCCAGGACCGTGGGATCATGACAGCAGCCAAAGGCAGACACTTAACCGACTGAGCCACCCAGGCACCCCAAGGTTCTAGAACTCTTGAGAACATCTCTGCTCTGCAGCAAGTGGGCTAATAGTGTATTCAAAGGAGGGAAAATATGTGACTTAGTATGTATCTGTGGCCTCCTCGCCTTGTCTGGTGCACTCCAGTTGGCTAACCTTCCTGTGGTGTAAGCCACTGAGTTTGTGGTACTTGGTGTTGGCAGCCGCAGGCAAGAGATCCAGAAGGAAAGCACTACCTCTGGTAGAGAGGGGCAAAACAATTAGGTTACCAGCCGTGGCCAACTGGAACCAGGTGCCCACTGAGGCAGAGTCTTGAAGGACGGTACTGTTGCTGTCGTAAACAATTTTAAAGGGATGCAGAATGCAAATGCCATGGTGGAGAGTTGCTTCTAGAGCCCTGGGTATTTGGATACGCATCAAGATTAAATCTAGTAATTTCTGTGAACAGGCTAAAGATCTCACTGGAAACAAAGTTTGGAGACTGGTTCTGTAGGTTGCTACATGAAAACATCACTTGTATCCACAAACTACAGGTCTTTCATGTGAAATTTCAAGCACTAATGAGAGAAGAATGAGAGAATGAGACCCCCAGCTATTGGGATGGGGAAGGTTGGGGGGATTTGGAGGACTTGGAAAACCCCCAAATCCATCGAGTCTTTAGAAACCCTCCCCACTCACCTGAGGAAGATGCTTCTCCCTTGAAGGAGAAGTGAACAGTGTTCTTGCAGCTCTCCTCATTGTTGCCTGCCCAGTGATGGGGTTTCAGCTTGTACGCCGCAAACTGGAGGCAGAAAAGCAGAAACAAAGCAAGGAGAGAGACACCAGAGAAATTGCAAGGGTTCACGAATTTACACATCAGAAATTTGGAGAACGTGGGAATGGATTTTGAGGGTACTTGGCCAAGAAGGAGGAACACGATTCTGGATCCGATTGAGGTTATGGAGAAGATGATCCTGGCTTGGGGACTGTGGTCTATGTTCTAACAACTTAGTGGACTGGCTGAAGCCAACTGATGGCATTGAAATGACACAGAAAGGCTAGGAGGCCTTGCATAACACAGAGGACCAGGTTCTAAGACTGTGGGAGACAGGAATGCTGAGTTGGATCCACTCATGTGTACCCACGCCACCCACAGATTCCAACCCCCCCGCCTTGCCACAAGGAAGAAGGTGGTGATGGAAGTTCCAGAATCTTTAAAAAGGCTGTCTCTACTGGCTGTCAGGGAATGCTAACAGGAGGGGCTGTGATGGAAGTCTGGTTTCTGACGGGGTGGAGGAGCATCTGCTGGGAGGTACGGTGGGGCGGGCCTCAGAGTGTAAGGCAGGTGTGGAGCTTGGTTCTCTGGGAGTCCTGTTACCTTCCAGGATCTTGGGCTCTGGGTGATTAACGGGGATCTCCCAGAGTTAAATCAGTAAGCAATCCACCATAGTCGCCCTTGACCTTCAGGGTCAAGAAAGTGAAGAGAGGCCTGTCTTGAGGCAACATGTGAGAGATTCGCACAATTCCCAGACCTGCTTCTTTGGAGTGGGAGGACCACACATCTGAAGGAAGGGAAGACACCTGCCACAATGTCGCAGGGGCCTCCTGTGACTTCTTCCTAGTTTTTTAAAGTTGGACCTTGGGTCATTTCCTCAGATGAAGATGCAGGGGGAAGGTAAATAAATACTTAAACTTTTTTTTTTTTAAGATTTTATTTATTTATTTGAGATAGAGAGAGAGAGAGAGAGAGAGAGCAGGGGCAGGGGGAGGGGCAGTGGGAGAAGCAGACTCCCCGCTGAGCAGGGGACCCTGGGATCATGACCTGAGCCGAAGGCAGAGCCTTAACCAATGGAGCCACCCAGGTGCCCCTAAATACTTCAACTTTTAAGGGGCCTAGAGCACCACGTGTGAGGATGACCAGCAAAATGTGGCGGGGCCTCGCGGGAGAGCTACAGCATTGGCTGAGGGGTCTATGCCGACGCCCGGGGGGACGTTGCCCCCGCGCAGGGATAGCCTGGAGGTGTAGAGATGTGGCCCACGGCCTGAGCTCCAGTCCAGCCTCCACTCTGCTAGCTGGGTGAGCAGGGGAGAGTTACCTATTGCCTCTCTCTGTGTCTGCATTTGCCCACGATAAGATGGGATGTTAATAGTACCTCTTCAAAAGGTTATTATGAAGGGGCACCTGGCTGGCTCTGCTGGTAGATCCTGCGACTCTTGACCTCAGAGTTGTGAGTTCAAATCCCCACACTGGGCATAGAGATTACTTAAAAAAAAAAAAGGTTATTGTGAGGATAATGAAATAAAACATGTAAAGCACTTGTAACACATTCTAGCATATTCTAAGTGCTCAATAAATATTACTGTTGCCATTCTGATCATCATACTCCGCAACAAAGATAAACAGGACACAAAGACAACTGTATGCAGGCAGGGCCACCAAGGACTCAGTCCCCTCGGGAACAAAGATTGGGGTCTCCACAATCTCACCTGGCAGAGAGAGGACCCAGGAGCTAGGGGACCAGCAACGGGTCATGGGGACAGATGACTCAGATGTCAGTTCTAGAAATAAGAATGGAAGCCTCTGCCCTGTATTTCTTGCTCACTGGGTCACTTGCATCTTTAAGATGTTTTTCTCTTTGGGGGCGCCTGGGTGGCTCAGTCATTAAGCGTCTGCCTTCAGCTCAGGTCATGATCCCAGGGTCCTGGGATGGAGCCTCGCATCAGGCTCCCTGCTTGGCGGGAAGCCTGCTTCTCCCTCTCCCACTCCCCCTGCTTGTGTTCCCTCTCTCGCTGTCTCTTTCTCTGTCAAATAAATAAAATCTTTTAAAAAAAGATGTTTTTCTCTTTGTAGGTAATATAGGCTTTGGTGTTTGATTTTATTTCATCCATAGGTTGTAGGATATTAAGCCAATATGTAGTTGAGACGTGGACATACTCAGAGTTCTTGGACTCAGAGACCAGCGACCCTATTACATCACTTCAGAGCTCTGTGGATTGTCACCTGTCGGGAATGGGACAGTGTATGTGTGGTTCACATGTGGCAGTCACTGTAAAGTAGAGCATTTGGGGACTGGGACCGTGGAAAGAAGGGTGTTTGTGTGTGAGCTCTGGGCAGCCAAAGGGTGAACTGCAGTGACTTGGGGAACCCCACTAGGATTGCTGATGCTGATGAGGCGGAGGTCACAGGGTACTGCTCCCAACCAAATTAAACTCAGTGTAGACAGTTAACTTTTCTCTCCTTGGAAATGAAATCTGTTGCCAAATCACACCGGGAGAGAAGAAGCCTGGATCCAGGTCAACTTGTAACAGCATCCTACCGACAAATTCCATGAGTTCCAGCTGCTGAAACCCCAGCATTTCCCTAGTTCTTTCCTTTAATCTGGATGCTCATCCCTCCCTTCACTTGATATCCTTCTGATAAATCCCCTTCTCCTGCCAGTTCGCTAGCTTCAGTTTCTCTCACCACAGTCAAAGAATCCTGACAGACACCAGCTCGCTCCTCCTCTCTGCTCCCAGAAAAATAAAGGCAGGTACAGAGTTAGCGGCTCAGCTGGCCCTGCCTTCCATTCGGAAACACACGAAATTCATGTAAAATACCCATAGTAGGATTAACAACTCCAGTACGCATTAAACTTGGCTTCAGAATCCACCCAGAGAACAAGCAAATGCATCATTTTGTGGGCAGCTAGAAATCTTCTGGAATGAGTGAAAGCAGATGCTGCTAAACTAGCCTCCCTTGTTGTCCCTCCTAGTCACACACACACACACACACACACACACACACACAAGAACAGGCACACATGCACACACACAATCTAACCAGGATGCCTTGCTGGGTCCGATGAGAATAAAAGCCGCTGGCGAGAGGAGACATGCCCACAAGCAGCATGTCTGAGATCTCTGCAGAGAGCAAGAGTCTGGCTGTTGGCTTGCTCATCTCCATCCACAGAGAAATGCACTTAGCGAGGCGCCCACAGGTCCTTGTTGGGATATTCAGGGAAAGGCACTCTTGTCAGACCTTTGCCTGAGATTTCTCTCCAGGAAAATTCAGTGGCATTGGAGGGAAAGGAATTACCACAAGCCTTCTATGTCTTAGGCACAGAGGGATGGGCCTGCTCCTTTCAAGCCACTGATTCTCTTGCATTTGTGAACACAGATCATTTAGACGTGGTGCCTATTAGACCTGAATGCCCCACTCACTGAATGACTTTGTCTACTTACCCTCCCTAGGCCTCATTGTCCTTCTCCGCAGCAAAATCAAAAAGATAATATTTATCAAGAGAAGTTGTTATGGAAGTTAAACGCTATTACACAATGTGTAATCAATCGCGCCTGCCTTATCACTGTCACTTGATTATAGTGAAATAACATAAAAATTCCATTAGCGTAGGATTTCTTGTTTAGTGTTTGGGGAGGATAAAATATGTAGGAAAGATTTCTGCCAGCCTTGTAAATGATTACTTTCGTTCTGACGGTGGGAACGAATACAGAGACCTGGTTTTCTGTCATTATCTGATGCAGGCAAGATGCTGGCGAGCAGTGTGAATGGGGGGGTTAGTTTCAGGGAGTGATTTGCCGAGAGGCGTTAGCAGATTTGGCCCGAAACCATAAGCCAGACATGCTTGTTGCCTGTACAGTGAAAGGTCGGGAGTCTTGGGAAGGTCTCTCTGTCCCAAATAGTCCTCCCTCTGCCTTGTAAAGACTGAAATCTGGAATGTAGGGGAAAAACATATTTCCTTTTCTTTGTTTCAACAGCAAATGGTAGCTCAGAAATTCCCCTTCAAGAATTGTGTGGTATTCCTGTGTCAGGTATGGAGGGACGCTGACCTGGGGACAGAGAGGGTAAAAGGGATCAGACCGGGACCCAAAGGGAAGGAGCAACTGGACACCCCTGGAGCAACAGCCTGAGCAAGGGTCTTCTGTCTCCTTTGGATTTTCTTCTGAGCACCTGTATGGCCAACTGCCCATCGGTCTTCATACCTGGATGTTGCCATGGCACCTTCAAGTTCACAGGTCCTAAAAAGAACTCGGGCTCAGCCTGTAGGAGCATCTCCGGACACATGTCACCAGCCTCCCTCTACCCAGTCTTAGCATAGTGGAGACTCCCAGAGTCCTCCCTTCCTGCCTGCACGCACCCAGTTTCTCAAGAGTCCACCTCTAGAATACTTCACGGGTTTCTGCCTTCCTCTCTCCTGCTGGATCACACCCCCCTCCTGCCTCCTTTCAGGCCGCCTCTACAACTCCAAATCCCACTGCAACACGCCCCCCCCCCCCCCCACCCTACACCCTTCACTGGTGCTGGCTCCTTAAGCTTAACAGCAAGCTGACTCCCAAGATTAGGGAAAGAGTGGATTTCTCTGGTTAAGACGCTTGGAGAATAAATTGTCCCATGTGCTTTGGGACCCCATTATGGGGTTTTCTTTCGGAGTCTGGACATAGTCAGCCATTGGGAGAAGGTCTGGTTGTCGAGATGAAGGCTAGCTTTCTAAAGCTACCTTGTTCCCTCACCGCCCCCCCCCCGGCCCCCCTCCCCGCCTCTCGGGAAACCCTGCTACCTTTAGGACCTGGAGGATCCGAGTGAGGGAGGTGTCACCCCTCCCCGCCCCCCGCGAAGCAGGCACCGGAACAGCTCTAATGGGAACCAGCAGGCATTCCGGGAGGGCTCACAACCCGGGTGTGGGATTCCTGCAGAGACCTCAGGGGACCGTCAGAGGCGCTGGGGTGCGATGGGGGTGGGGGAGGCTGCCGAAAGATGCTGGATCAGTGGGTGGGGGCCCCAAACCCCCAGCACGAGAACAGCGGGAGCCCGTCGCCTAGGACCCCGCGGCCGCTCCAATGGGTGAACCTGACCTCTCCGGGAAGCCCCGCCGCGCCGCTCTTCCCTCGCTCGCCCGCCACCACCCCACTTACGGAACTTCTTTAGAATTCGGGGTGTATGTGTAATTTCCCAGCGAGAGCGGACCAAGGGCGCTCTCCAACAAGGGGGCCACCCCGAAGTCCCCCGAGAGCCTCTCTGGCAGGGTCCTCAGGGCTGGGAGCCAGCAGCGGGGCAGACTCGCCCGGTAGTGGCGCGCAGCCGCCGGCCCCAGTGAGCTCCATCCAGGGCGTGCGCGTCTCGCCCCCCGGGACCCCGCGCCCACCTCCCCCGCGTCGCCGCGGCCTTCCGTCCCGGCACCGGGCAGCGGGGAGGGTCGCACGTGGGCCGCTCCCCGGCGTCCCCGGGGAGGGGGCGGCAGGGTGGGGGCTGGGGCGCCGGCCCGAGAAGTGGGAGGGGACAGGTTGGGGGGTGGTCTCTGAGGAGGAGCCAGGCCCGACTGTATTGTTCCACACTCGCCGCCCCCAGCGCGCGGCGCCGGCCGGGGAGGGCGCGCGGGGCGCGGGGCGCTCGGCTTCCCGGGTGGCCCCCGCCGCCGGACCCCGCGACGAGGCCCGAGGCTGCCAGCGCGCGCGGAGACGCCTCTGCCGGGTCGTCGGGCTCCGGGGCAGGGCCTGCTCAGGTGGGGCGCGGGGAAGGGAGGCAGCCGGCGCCGGTGGGGCCGGGACCCCTGCGCTGCGGGAGCGGGAAGTCCCCGCGGGCCGCCCCCCGGCGCGCAGCCCCCCCGGGTCCGCGGGCCCGGAAGCCGGGGGGAGGCGGCGCGGGAGAGCGGCCCCCGCCTCACCTCCGCCGCACCCCGCGCCCCGCAGCCGCCGGGAGCCGCCGCGCGGATGCCGGGGCGCCCCTCCCTAGCGGGGCGCAGCCACCTCGTCTCGCGCCCGGCCGTCCGCATGGGGGGCGGAGGGTCGGCCCTGAGGGTCTGCGCCGACCACCGCGGGGGCATCAACTGGCTCAGCCTGAGCCCGGACGGGCAGCGCCTGCTGACGGGCAGCGAGGACGGCACGGCCCGGCTCTGGAGCACCGCGGACGGCCAGTGCTGCGCACTCCTGCAAGGTAGACCCTCCTGCTCTGTCCTCTGCGCCCGCTCGCCCGCCTCAGACCTCAGCCCTGCGGCCCGCAGACCCCTGCCCACGGCGGGGGCCCTCGTGGGGGGCGCTCGCCCGGCCGAGCCCGCGGCCACCGGGAGCGGTGGGCCGGGGAGCACCCGCGGCGGGGGGCTACCCTCACCTGGCAGCCCGCTGCAGGCAATCAGTGCCATGCCAGCGGCTTTCACGACAGCCCGGAGTGGCACCGCTGCGTCCTCCTCGGGCTAGGCAGCGCCCTCCCCCGTCTCACTGCCCGAGTGGCCTGTGGCCGGACATTTCCTCTCGGAGCCATTGTGGTAACCACCGGCGCCTGTGACGTGCGGGCGGCACGGAGCACTGCCCTGGGCAGCCCTCACACTGCTGTTATCCCGCTCGTGCAGACAGGGAAACTGAGGCAGGACGTAAGTTGCCCGGGGTCACACGGCCTGTGGGCGGTGGAGTTGAAATTTGAACGCCCCCCTTCTCCGTCCGGCCATTCTGCTCTGCTCCCTCTGCAGCCTCATTTCTTCTGCTGGAAAATGAGGGGGTGTGGGGGAGGGATGGATCAAAGTTTCTCAAAAGGGCCTTGTTAAACCAATTTAGCGCCTTTGGAAACATGATGCAGTGGCAGGAGGCACGCATAGTAGGCGTACATGTTGTTTTATAAAAGTTTCACAGATGCATACACACTGGTTTATACTTGTGTACTTAGTCACTGGAGGTGGACTATTTCCTACCCTGGGTCCCTGTCACATGCCTGCAGGGCGGGGAGGCCCGTCTCCTCCTCTGCCCCTGGTGTTGCCTGAGCAGCAGGTACGGTGGCCTGAAGCACAAGGCTCTCCACTCTGTGGTTATTTATCACCGCCTGGGTTTTTTCCACCATAATCGGCAAATCCTGGGTGGCCTCCCCAGGCCTTCCAAATCATGTAGGCACAGGGAGTGCAAATCAGCTTCACGATTGGTTGATATTGACCCTATTGGTTTTTTTATTTTTTAAAGATTTTATTTATTTGACACAGAGAGAGAGCACAAGCAGCGGGGGCTGGAGAGGGAGAAGCGGGTTCTCCGCTGAGCAGGGAGCCTGATGCGATGTGGGGCTCGATCCCAGGACTCTGGGATCATGATCCCAGCCAAAGGCAGACTCTTGAGCCACCCAGGCGCCCTGACCCTACTGGTTTTAAATAAAAGCAGTGTGGTAGATATTTCAAAGCCCAGAAGAGATGAATTTTGTACTGGGGGCGGGAGTGATACGGGAGAGTCAGTTACAAACTAACACCTTCCTCCTGCCACCCCCAAAGTCACCTCCAAAGTCACACAGATGGACAGGCACTAAACTGAGACTGGAAGATCTAAGATCTGTCCAACATTTATAATCCAACTGTATTGCTTCCCAAACATAAGACTCATCTGGAGGGCTTTCAGAAATGTAAATTCCCAGGTCCCAGTTTCAGTGAGCCCCTGGTGTAGGACTCTAGAATTTGCATTTCTAACAAGATTTTGGCTGGATCTGATGCACCCTGACCCGGGGAGCCCTGGGGCCTGGTGTCCATTGTGGGAGCCCAGTTTGAAGGTGGGTTTCCTCCCCAGTTGAGCTCCAGGCCCTTCCAGGGTGGTTCTGGCCTGGTGGGCATGGGTCTCTGCACCCAGGGCAGCTCTAGAGCCTAGACCATGCCTCCAGCGCCCACCCTCCTGTCCAGCTCTGCTCTGCCATCACCACTCAGCTCTGTGCCTGGCAGCTCCCCTTCACACCCATGTTGGTGGCCCTCACAGTGGCTTGTCCCCTCAGGATACCAACCCCTGTGTCCCGGTGAGGCTATGCCTGCCCCTCTGGTGGCCTGGGTGAGAGCCATCCCACTCAACAGGAGAGCTTTCAAACGAAACACTGCCACCCATTTCTACCAGAATTGTTTCTGCTGCTGTAAGGGTTGGTACTTTAAGAATTTTCATGGACAGGGGCACCTGGGTGGCTCAGTCGTTAAGCGACTGCCTTCGGCTCAGATCATGATCCCAGGGTCCTGGGATGGAGCCCGGCACTGGGTTCCCTGCTCTGTGGGAGGCCTGCTTCTCCCTCTCCCGCTCCCCCTGCTTGTGTTCCCTCTCTCACTGTGTCTCCCTCTGTCAAATAAATAAAATCTTAAAAAAAAAAAAAAAAAAGAATTTTCATAGACAGAAGAGATAGAAGTAACCTTTTCTTATCCGGAGACCGCACTATTAGATTTAACTTGAAAAAGAGTCTTTTTGGGCGTGCAGTAGTCCTTGCGTGACCCCCCAAAGAAAGCAAGGACTTTTTTGTTTTAGTGAAATAGTAATAAATGTCTTAGCATTTGCTTAGTATTCTATATTTTATTAATACCCCTCAATATACTTCTTGATCCTTTTTTTTTTTAAAGATTTTATTTATTTATTTGAGAGAGAGAGAGAGCACATGAGAAGGTGGAGGGTCAGAGGGAGAGGCAGAATCCCCGCTGAGCAGGGAGCCCAATGCAGGACTCGATCCTGGGACTCCAGGATTGTGACCTGAGCCGAAGGCAGTCGTTTAACCAACTGAGCCACCCAGGCGCCCGATCCATTATTATTAATACTCAAAACTGTGAGGTAGATAGAAATGACACCGGTTTATAGATGAGAATGGGCAGGCACAGATTTATTTACCAACACATGAGTATTCTAAGTGTTTTCTAGATCCTTAGCCTGTGAGGTAGGTTCTGTTGTCAGCATCTGAGATTAGAGTGGTTATGGGTCTTGCCTGAGGTCACACCGCAGGATTGCATGGATGGCTTCCCCCGCTCTAGGAGGCTCCTGCTCGCATCAGGACAATGCTGTAGGGCTGATCAGCTGCAGCCCAGATCCCCGGGGGTCTCCTGACCCCCACACCAGGCTCTTTCTACTTCTGTTGTGGAAACTGCCAGATTGGGGTGAGTGCTAGTGCCTGGTACAGCTCTGGGCCCCAAGAAGGCTCTGGAGAAGAGCCTGTTGGGGGGCCAGGCCTGGATTTCTTGGGCAGAGTGGCTGGAGTGGGCAGTTCCTGCCGTGCGTTCTCCTTCTGCACACGAGCTTCTTGCTCTGCTCAATTCCTGGGGGGGGGGGGGGGGGCAGATGCAGTTAGGGGCCCGAGGCTTTTCTGTGAATCTTGCAGGGTTTTGAACGTTTATGCCAAGGGATGCGCTGGAGAGGAAGAACAGGGCAGTCCCCTGTGGGTGGGGGCTTGGTGGGCAAGTTGTCACCCTTGGTCCTGGAGAGCAGGCTGCGTAACCAGGCCCCCCCAGCTTCCCTGGGGGGAAAACAGAAGCTCTGCTCTTTCGGTAAATGGAACTGGCTTTCAAATGCAGTTGATGAGCTCCAAGGCAAGAAGTAGGCTTACCTGCCAGTTATTCTGCTAAGGGAAGAATCATTTAATGGAATTATCCCTTCCCTCTCTTCTTTTATCCGTTGGGTGCCTACTCATCTGAGGCACTTTGTTGGATCAGTGAGATAAGCAGCATGTCCCAAGGTGGCAGTCCTTGTCCTGGTCTGTTCCCATGTAGTAAGGGACCCAGCCTGAAGGTTCGAACCCACTGTAGCTGTTCCATGAGCGTCCTTGTCTTCTAACAGCATCTTCTAGCATGATGGGGTGCTGTTTTTAATTCTGTGTGAACAAACTGCACACTTCTACTTACTGCAAGCCTGCTGGTGCCTGCCCATCCTGACGACTCCTGACCCCTACTTTCCACCAGGGAGCAGGAGGGGCCGTTGATAGTCAAGAGCCCGGGCTCTGGAGCTGGGCTGCTTGGGCTCAAATCTCATTACTTAACTTCTCGTGCCTTAGTTTCTTTATCTGTGAATTGGGGGTGATAAAATAGTCATCTACCCTTATGAGGTTATGTGGGGGGGGGGGCAGTAAACCAGTCAATAAATAGCTCCTGGCTCTTTCAGTGGCCTTGTCCTCCAGGCTCACATCAACAGGCCCGGACTGAGTAAGAGCATCTCCTTGGCACGGTGCCTAGCCAGCTCCAAAGCTCTTTGTCCTTTGCTTCTCACAGCCTGACTCCACCGTTCGAGGCTCTGAAGGGCTAGCCAGTCCTCCTGCGTTTATGCAGGCAGAGCGGCCCTGGGGGGAAGCCTGTCCTCCCTCCTGCTCCAGAGCCTTTGTCCCATTTGACTGTTGGCTTGACTGTGCTGGAAACATGTGTTAGATTCGAAGATGCTGCCCCAGGGAATCCTCAGGTTGGCTAAACTGAGGGGCTGTGTGCACTTGAACTTCAGATAAGCAGGAACTCTGAGCTGGGGTAGTCAGGGTTCACCTCTTGGCCCAGGTGGGCCTGGAATGGACCTGGGACAATTTTTAACTCTAATAGAAAACATGTAGTAGCAAATTTACCATCTTAACCATTTTTAAGTGCACAGTTTGAAGATAGTAAACATTGATAACGCACTGCCATTACCACTGTCCATCTCTAGAACTTTTCCATCCTGGAAAACTGAAACTGTGTCCCCTTCGAACAATAACCCCTTTTCTCCCTGCCCCCAGCCCCTAGTGCCCACCATTCTGTGTTCTGCCTCTGAATGTGACTGCTCTGGGGACCTCATACAGGCTCATTTCACTTAGCACGATGTCCTCGAGGTTCGTCCGTGTTGTAGTGCATGTCAGGATTTCCTTCCTTTGGAAGGCTGAGTACTGTTCTGCTGTGTGCGTTTTTTTGCCTATTCATCCATCAGCAGACACTTGGGTTGCTTCCACGTGACTGTGGTGAGAAAGGCCACTATGAGCTTGGGTGTGCAAATATCTCTTCCAGGCCCTGTTTTCCGTTCCTTTTGTAGATACCCAGAAGTGGGCTTGCTGAATCATCTCCTACATATTTTTTTTTCAAAGATTTTATTTATTTATTTGAGAGAGAGACTGAGTGAGAGAGAGAGAGAGAGAGAACGCACATAAGCCAGGGAAGAGGCGAGGGAGGGAGAAGCAGACTCTCCGCCGAGCAGGGAGCCCGAGGTGGGACTCGATCCCAAGACCCTGGGATCATGACCTGAGCTGAAGGCAGACACTTAACCAACTGAGCCACCCAGGCGCCCCATCTCCTACATATTTTTGAAAGAGCATGTGGGGGCACAGGGAAGGCTCTCAGACATAAACACATCCAATATTAACTTCATCCCAGTCAAGGAAGAATTCCATCAAAATGCAGTTGGTTTTAAGCACGGATGTGACGGAAGCCCAGGCGGGTAACCCATCCTTGAGCGCTTCAGACGCCGCCGTCCGCGGGTGGTGAGCTCCCCGTGGGTGCGGATTGGGGAGGTCACAGAGGGAGGCCGGAGAGCAGCCTGGTGGAGGGCGTGGGCTGAGAAGAGCTGGGCTGGAAGGACAGGCCCTGCAGTGGCACCAGTGGTAGGAGCATCAGCCTGTCCTGGCTGGGAGCTCGGGGCAGGAGGTTGAGTCTTCCTGGGCTTTGTCAGACACCATTTCAGCCACACCTTCCTTGCCCGGGACGCGCCGGTGTCACCGCTGGGGCTTGCTGGGCACACATCCGGAGGTGGCCCCCGCAGGCAGGAAACAAAATGGCACCCTCAACATAGTAGCTCAAGGCGAGTTTGGTAAAGAGGCCCTTGCCAAAGGTGGCCATGGTAGGGGATCCCCCGT
Organism: Mirounga angustirostris; assembly: GCF_029215605.1. Classification (NCBI taxonomy): domain Eukaryota; kingdom Metazoa; phylum Chordata; class Mammalia; order Carnivora; family Phocidae; genus Mirounga; species Mirounga angustirostris. Next base: position 5,866,442 of record NW_026991720.1, read on the forward strand.
ACCTGCGGCTGGTACCTCTCAGCGCTCCCGGACGTGGATTAGCCAGGGCAGGGAAGCATTCACGGCCGCCCGGAAATGGCTGTGGAGAGGCCTCCAGAGAAGTGTGACCGTGGCTTGAGGTTTTGATGGCTGCAGGCCAACAGATCCTGCCCCAAAGTCTCCTGGGCTCCCAGCTGTCTGAACCCTGTGGGCAGTGGGGGGGATCAAAGAGCCCCCAGGGGGTGGGGGAGCCGCAGGGAGCAGGCTGGAGAAGAGGAGAGGGACCCGGACCGGCAGACAGAAGCCTTGCCAGCGACAGCAGAGGGGAAAAGGAGGCCCCGCTTTTCATGCCAAGTTAGTCAAACGAATGTTCCAGCTTGGCTGGTGCCCACGCCAACCCACCTCTGCCGCCGCAGACCCCGGGGGGGCCAGTGCCCTGAGCGGCTACTCCTGCTTGTGGAGGGGGCACTTGGACTCCGAGCCTCCAGCGAGTCCCAGGGTGTGCGGCCGGGGAGGCGGGGAGGGCCGACTGCCTTGGCAGAAAACCCTGAGCCTCAGCATGTCCTTTTGAACATAATAACTGCATCTTATCTGCATTCTTTATCCCTTCAAAAATGTTTATTTTTAGTTTGGCTTTTTTGCTTATTCTACACAATTCCAACAGCCCGTGGTGGTGCTGTGGTCCCTGGAGACAGGATGGGCCCTCCTGCTCCCCAGCCTCCCTCACCCATCCCCCCCGGGGGACCCTGTAGGCTGTGCACTGTGGACCCTGTCGTATGGTCTGTGGACTGTGGCCGGGAACACGCTCTGCAGCCTCTGCCGGCCGGGCTCCAAGCTGGGACTCGTCCAGTGTGGGGTGGGTGCCTGGTGAGCAGAGGAAGGGGCTTGTCCCTGGGAGGGCCTTGACTGCTGCAGGGAGCCTCAGCCAGCCCAGGGCAGAGGGTCAGCCTAGCCCAGCCTCAGAGGGGAGAGGAGATTTTTTATTTTTACACTGAAAAAATTCTTTTCATTATTGACTCTTCAAGTCTTTGTTATAGGTATTTATATATGTGTGTGTGTGTGTATTTAAAGGTTTGTTTATTTTAGGGAGGGGTGGGGGAGGGGCAGAGGGAGAGAGAATCTCAAGCAGACTCCACACTGAGCACAGAGCCGGACACGGGGCTCGATCCCACGACCCCGAGATCATGACCTGAGCCAAAATCGAGTTAGCCCCTTAACCGACTGCACCCCCCGGCGCTCTTACGGATGTTTATATTTTTATTGTATATATCCTTTCTTTCCCTGCTTCCATGGGTCCTACAGTTGGTCCCACATCCCTGGTCTAGTGGCTGTGGCTTCACTGAATACAGGTGCCACGGCTTACTGGCCACACCGCTTTCCAGCGCTTTCCTTGGCCTAATATACACTTGGCACATCGCCGTCCTGCTGTCAGAAGCTGTGGAGACGGGACGGAAGCAGCCAGGAGGGGGCTGATGCCCCTGCGGAAGCCTCTCCTGGCTTGGCTGGCGCAGGACGATGGCACAGGGTCCCAGGAGGACTGCGGGGTGTGGGGGGGTGTGCAGGGCCGCCTACTGCCCTCGGCGCGCTGGGCCGCCTTCCAGCCCGCCCTGGAAGCCAGGTGGTTCCTCAGGCACCGCCGAGCCCTCCCCATGGCAGCTCTGGTTTCAGGGAAAGTTTGTTGACTATCTTAAAATATTTTATAAACATTTTGGGTTGGCAAAAAGCTGGGCTGTGTTTTGCCAAACACATTTTGCCCTCGACTTTTAAACTGACGTGTATTTTAAGGAAACCTAATCTGCATCATCTTCCAGTGTTTACTTACTTCACACAAACGTCGTTTTCTTAGAGGCCTGGTACATGCTATCCGAGAAGACCGAAAAACATGTCTTCTTTTCTTTTGTTTTTTTAAATTCTCTTTCTTAGAACCCAGAGAGTTGGGTTCTTCCAAGAGTAACTGAGCTAAAACCCCAGGGCCAAAAAGTGCACATCAGCTTGAAACTGCCTGGAAGATTCTAAATCCCCGTCTGGGGGCGCCTGGGTGGCTCAGTCGATTAAGTGTCTGCCTTCAGCTCAGGTCATGATCCTGGGGTCCTGGGGTCAAGTCCCACGTCAGGCTCCCTGCTCAGCGGGGAGCCTGCTTCTCCCTCGCCCTCTACTCACTCTGCTTGTGCTCTCTCTCTGTCAAATAAATAAATAAAGTCTTAAAAAAAAAAAAAATCCATGTCTGTCTGATACCAGGCACCTAGACGAAATTTTAAAATTCAGTTGTGATCTTTAATGTAATTAATATATCCCACACGTCTGTGAAATGGATCTTAGGTGTAACATGCCTTTGATTCAATTGATTTTCTGGTTCCTGGATTCTCTTCAAATATACTCAGCTTCAGTTTGCTATCAAGAGTTGGTAATGGCGGAGGGGGAGGAGTTGTTATTGGGGCGCCTGGGTGGCTCAGTTGGTTAAGCGTCTGCCTTCGGCTCAGGTCATGGTCCTGGGGTCCTGGGATCGAGCCCTGCGTCGGGCTCCCTGCTCGGCGGGGAGTCTGCTTCTCCCTCTCCCTCTGCCGCTCCCCCTGCTTGTGCTCTGTCAAATGAATAAATAAAATCTTAAAAAAAAAAAAAAGAGTTGTCTTCCATCGGCCGCCAGCATGATGTGCGGGGTGCCCACCGCCTCGCAGCCCGCCACGGCCGAGACCCAGGCCATCGCTGACCAGGTGAAGCCCCAGCTGGAAGAACAGGAGAATAAGAACTATGCTACATTTAAGGCTGTGGAGTTCAGGAGCCAGGTGGTCGCAGGGATGAACTACTTCATCAAGGTTCAAGTTGACGATGATGAGTTTGTGCACCTTCGAGTATTTCGAAGTCTCCCGCATGAAAACAAGCCTGTGGCCTTGTCCAGCTATCAGACCAACAAAGCCAGGCATGACGAGTTGGCGTATTTCTAGTTCCCACTCTGAATAGGGCTCGTCCATGTGGTTCTGTCCTCTGTGAATGTGTCTGGGATCAAAAGTAAATGTCGTTTCTACACGGGGCCACTTGGGGAGGGGATGTCACCACCTCTTTTGCGACTGTTCCTGACTTTCAGCAGGAGAGACAAAGTCAACACAGTCACTGATCTTAATTACTTTCAAAGAGGGCTTATATTCTCTTTAAATCCATATTTTTAAATGTTTACAAACAAAAAAAGAGTTATCTGTGGTGGAAACATTTTAATACATATATGAGTCTCTAGAGGTATAGAAATAGAGGCTTAGGTAGTCTTTGCATATACGGGACTATGTCTGACCCATACATTCTGATTTTAGATTCTAAGTAGATTTAGATTTTATCACGTGAGACTTTAAAGGATTTTTTTGTTGTTTTTTAAGTAAACTCTATAACCAACATTGGGCTCCAACTCATGACCCCCAGACCCAGAGTCACACACTCCCCTGACCGAGCCAGCCAGGTGCCCTGAGGTGGAGCGATCTTTACCTGAAGGACAGGCCCTACTCTGACCGGGGGAGCTGAGGGCTGCCGGGGCTGCTTTGTAAGCCAGGCCGATAGTCACAACACTGACCATCGCCCCGATAAGATGGACGATCAGGGGCCCTTGGCCGAGCCCCCAGGCTCCGTGTGGCCCTCGGTCTGTCCTAGACCTCCACCCTCACTATGTGTGTGCCTTATCCACCATTTCTGCCAAACACCTAAATTCTGCTTTGGCATGTGCCATTTTCTCTCCCAGAACGCTCTGCTCCCCTCCCCTCCCCACGCAGGCCCTGTGTGGACCCTTCATGCCCTGCATCACAGGGGCTTCTGCTCGCTCCACTGACCACCGACATGCTCTGTCCAGCACCAGTCATTCATGTCGGCTGACGCTCTCCTTCTGGGCTCGTGCTCTCTCTGCAGGCAGGGGAAGTGTCTTAGTTTCCTGTGGCCGCTGTGACCAGTGATCCCACTGGGTGCCTTAAAACACAGGTTTCTTCTGGCGCAGTTCGGGAGGCCAGAAACCCAAAGCCAGCGTCAGTGGGCCCAGATCAAGGTGTTGGCAGGGCTGTTCTCGTTCTGCAGCCTGCAGGGGAGAACCGCTTGCCTCCTCGGGTCCTGGCAGCCGCTGGTGCTCCTAGGCTTGTGGGGCCGTCCCCCGTCTTCGGGGCCCCTTCAGGTCACTCCGCTGTCTCCACAGCATCCTCTCCCCGTGTCCTCACATCCCTCTCTGCCCCTTCTAACAGAGACACTTGTGGCATTCCTGGCCATAATCCAGGACACTCCCCACCTCAAAATCCCTACTTACATCTGCAGGTGTATCTTTTTTTCCAAGTAAGGTAACATTTCTAGTTTCTAAGAACTAGGATCTGATACCTCTCCCCAAACAGCCACCATCCAGCATTCACTCAGTCTGCGCACCTGCCCCACAAGATGGGGACTGTGCCTCTCCCCACGGCAGATGAGGAGATGGAGGTGTGCAGAAGTGAGTCGGTAGCAACACCAGGAGCTAGGCCAGGTGTTCTGGCCCCAAAGGCCAAGGCCCTGGGCCTCTGTACTTCCTGCCTCTGTGGCAGTGGGTTTGTTCAATGACTAAGTGAAGACAAGCAACTGAAGAGTTTGAAGAAGACCAACAGTAGCCCAGTAGCCGATGAAGGACGGGGAGGGAAGAAGAGGAGGGAGGAGGAAGAGAGAGTGGAAAAAGAGGGAACAAAAGGATCTGGGGGCAGGCGGAGTGCCCCCTGAATTTGTCCTGGCACCCCATAGCTCCTGAGACTCCCAGACTGAAATCGTCCCTCCGAAGGGCTGGTGATCCTGGACTCATCCCAAACACTCCCCACCCCTGCTTTCTTCCCGGAAGGAAGACGAGAGCTGCCATGGCCCCCGTGAGCTCACGTCACCCCCCTCGTCTGCAGGGCACGAGAGCTATGTGACCTTCTGCCAGCTGGAGGACGAAGCTGCCTTCACATGCAGCGCTGACCACACCATCAGGAAGTGGGACGTGCGCACTGGACAGTGTCTGCAGGTCTTCCGAGGACACACGTCCATCGTGAACAGGTCAGTGTGGCCGGGGCCCCAGGGTACAGAGGTGTAGGCTGTGCAGCCCCTGCCCCTGGAGGAACTTAGCTTCTCTGGGGAAGCCCACCTGCAGATGCATGTGTTTCAGGCACGACAAGGGCTGACTGCCCAGGGTTGCATTTGGGGGTTCGGGAGGCAAAGGTTGGGGAACGGAGGCACCACCGACACATTGATTGTGCCCGGACCCCGGCAGCGCACTGCCCACTGCTAGGCACCGGGAAAGGCAATGGAGGCCTCAGCTCCTACTGATGGCAACAAATTCCAGAGAAGGTGGTCTAATTGGTACCTGATGGTCGGCCCAGGGGGGATTGTTCTGAAGACGAGTCCAGAGTATTTGTAAACCTCACCTTTCCATGTTGTTCTTGAAATAACCCACCCCCGCCTTCTCAAGGGGGTTTGAATTTTTCCTTTCCTTATTGAATTTGGGTCTGAGCTGAGCCATGAAAATTCCTTTGCTGATCAGATCAATTTGACATATTTATGTAACTTGTGGTGGCCGACTTAAACTCCTGAGGGAGTGTCCAGTATGACCAGGAGTCTGGGCACCTGCCCGCGGGCCCTCAAGACCTCACTGATGGGGGCTGGGGGGCGAGGGGGTGCCTGGGGGCTGAGCTAAGTCCCTCAGGAAAAGGGCTCAGTGCAGGCAGGCATTTGGAGGGTCAGGGGCTGGGCTGGGCTGGGCAGCTGGAGGAGAGCTGTTCTCAGCCACAGGGATGCTGCCAGCCTGAGCTTGGTGCAGACCTGGCTTGGGGTGGGAAACGACTTGCCCAGCGGTTTAGTGCTTGCTGGGGTGGCGGGGAATGGGGGGCCCTGACCCACCACTGACTGGACTACTAGCTGCCTGCAGTCAGAACCGTGCACCCACAGGGCAGGAGCCAGGTACCGTCCCTCAGCAGACAGACGGCTCAGGATGGTTGCGAGTGGAGAAGGTCCCCTTCCCGCCCCTGAGCTATTCTGAATCCTGCCCCCGCCGCTAGAGCGGACAGGGCCGCCACCCGCCACCAGGGCCCAGCAGCTGCGGTGTGGAGGAGGGCACACCTCCTGCTCGTGGCTTCCCCACACCCTTCCTTGAGGAGGAAGTTTGTGAGTGAGCAGAGGTGTGGGTGTGCGGGAGTCTCGCGTTGTGAGGCCGGGGCGGGTGGGAGAGGCCACATCTCAGGACCGGCTTGCGCTCAGCTTGTAACCGGAAACTATCAGCTGCTCCTCAAGAGCAAACCTGGATAATCGAGGCTAGAAATTATGCTGTGCCGGGTTCAGACTCTCCTGAGCACACACACACACCATACACACACGTCCACACACGCCACGTTTGAGGGGTCGAGGTCCCAAACGGGTCGTTCTGGGCAGAGACTAAGGGTGACTTAGCAACTGGGTTGCATTACTAAGTAACATGCTCACAGATATGCCATATCCTTGAGCATTTCCATTCCCGAGGATGTGGAATTCACTTCTTCCCGTGTTTTCAGAGCCCGGCCGGGTGTGTGAGTTTTGGGGGGCACCGAGCATGCCTTCTCATGCCAGGCCAGACCGGGCAGGCCTCCGGCCCCCAGACCATCCCCCGCGGTGCCACGTGCTGTCACGTGGTCACTTTCCCTTGCACATTCGCGTGTCCTGAAGACCGTACGGACGGGGTGTTAGGGAAGAAGTGAGTCCGAAGCAGTGCGCACATCGGCGCGGTCGGCCTCCCCAGTTGCCTGTGGCAAGTGAGCACCGCGCAGAGGTGAGCGGCGTGGACGGCGAGCAGGCGGGAGGGCTGTTCTCAGGGCCCATCTCTCCCCGCACCTGGGCCAGGCTCGCCTCTGACCCCAAGACGCAAGGTCGCCACTGCTCCGTCCCCACACTTGTGACACACGCCGGTCCAGCTGCCCCTCCCGCCCCCCTTTGTGGCCTCCTCTTGGTGAGTGGGGGGGCTCAGGGCTTCCTAACAAGGGTGTGTGAACAGAGCCTTTGACGTCATGCAAAGCTCTATACTGAAGACCAACGTGTATTTTCTGGGGAGAAGTTCTTAGCATTCATCAAAATGAGACTGAGGATCGTGAATATTTGCTGCTCTGGAGGCCTCTCCTCCCCCTATGGGTGTGAACGGAGCTCCGCCCACACGAAGCTCCCCGGGCTCACTCAACACAGAGGGCCCTGTGAAGGCCTGCTAGGCACCCCTGCCTGCTCTGACCCCTGCCCCACCCCTGCGTGCTCTGACCCCCGCCCCTACCTCTGTGTGCTCTGACCCCTGCCTCTTACCCCTGTGTGCTCTGAGCCCTGCCCCACCCCTGCGTGCTCTGACCCCTCCTCTATCCCTGCCTGGTCTGACCCCTGCCCCAAACCCCTGCGTGCTCCGACCCCTGCCCCTTACCCCTGCATGGCCTGACCCCTGCCCCTACCCCTGTGTGTTCTGACCCCTGACCCTTACCCCTGTGTGCTCTGACCCCTGCCCCTACCTCTGCGTGCTCTGACCCCTGCCCCACCCCCACGTGCTCTGACCCCTGCCTCTTACCCCTGCCTGCTCTGACCCCTGCCCCACCCCTGCGTGCTCTGACCCCTGCCCCACCCCCGTGTGCTCTGACCCCTGCCTCTTACCCCTGCATGCTCTGACCCCTGCCCCTTACCCCTGCGTGCTCTGACCCCCGCCCTCTCCCTCTTCCCACCAGGATCCTGGTCGCCAACAACCAGCTCTTCAGCAGCTCCTACGACCGCACAGCTCGAGCCTGGAGCGTGGACGAGGGGCAGGTGTCCCAGGAGTTCCGGGGCCACCGCAACTGCGTGCTGACCCTAGCCTACTCTGCGCCCTGGGACCTGCCTGGGGCTCCGTGCGCCGAGGAGGTTGGGGGGCTCCTGGTGACGGGCAGCACGGATGGCACGGCCAAGGTGTGGCAGGTGGCCAGCGGCTGTTGCCACCAGACGCTGCGGGGCCACACGGGGGCCGTGCTCTGCCTTGTGCTGGACACGCCCAGTCACACCGCCTTCACCGGCAGCACCGACACCACCATCCGTGCCTGGGACATCCTGAGCGGGGAGCAGCTGCGGGTGTTCAGGGAGCACCAGGGCTCTGTCATCTGTCTGGAGGTGAGATCTGCCGGGGAGGCCCCCGGGTCGTCCTCTGAGCCCTACCCCGCGTGCTAGTTAGCTTGCCCGGGTAGCAGACGACCGCAGACGGGCGGCTTGCACGACAGAGACGGATGGTGTCACCGCTCTGGAGGCTGCAAGTCTGAGATCCAGGTGTTGGCCTGTAGCTGGCTGTATTCTCACGTGGTCGTCCCTCTGTCTCCAGACGTCCCCTTCCTATAAGGACACCAGTCCTACTGGATTAGGTTCCACCCGAATGACCTCATTTTAACTTACCTACCTCCTTAAAGACCCTGTCTCCAAATACACTCACATTCACAGATACGAGGGTTAAGGCTGTTGTCAACATAGGAATTTTGGTTTCTTTACATGTTAAGGGAGGATTATGTCTACCCAGAAACCCTGGTCCATAATTCCTAAATCCAAACGTTCCACAACACGAAGGTGTGTGTGTGTGTGTGTGTGTGTGTGTGTTTTTAAGGCTTGGCACCAAAACTTACTTGGCATCAAAGCCTGGCCTACACAGATAGGCTAGCTGGAGTTCACTTTACCCCTTTTCCTGGGACTATGAATTCCTTTGCTGTAGAAACATGAGCATGTTGCTAAAATCCAAAAACTTCTGAACTACATCTGGCCCCAAGATTTTGGACCAGGGATTCTAACGTGAAAGCGCCCGCCCTTGGTGGTCGTGAGGATCTCATAAACTAGTGGTGGACGTGGCCCAGACGTGACCCACATACAGGTGTCTGGTAGGTTGTGCTGTTGTTGTTGGGCATCAAACAGATATGCTGCCCATGCTTATCTTTTCTCATTTTACACATGAGAAGACAGAGGCTCAGAGAGGGTAAGCAACTTGTCCAAGGCCTCACAGCTGGTAAGGGGCAGAGACAGACTGGAACCCAGGACTGAACATGTAACCAGCAGCTTATTTATTTATTTTTTTTAAGATTTTAATCATTTATTTGAGAGAGAGAGAGTGAGAGAGAGCACAAGAGCAGGGTGAGGGGCAGAGGGAGAAGCAGACTCCCCGCTGAGCAGGGAGCCTGACGTGGGGCTCGATCCCGGGACCCCAGGATCATGACCTAAGCTGAAGGCAGACACTTAACCGACTAAGCCACCCAGGCGCCCCTAGCCAGCAGCTTATAAAGGCGTGACAGGGTCTGTACCTTGCCGGGGTGGGGGAGTCTTACCCCGGAGGCAGCGTGTCCGGAGCCCAGCTATGCTCTGCAGCCTGGCCCAGCGGCTTCATTCCCCTGCCCAAGTGCATCTGCTGCCGTGAGCTGAGCAGGGAGAGGCCCGCACCCCGGGGGCCCCCACAGCAGAGGCCTCGTCCTCCCATCTGCTTGGATGGATCGCAGGGAGATGGCCCCAAGCCCTGTCCCCTCAGAGCTGTCTTGGCTGAGGGAAGTCTTGCAGGCCCTGTCCTTCGTGACATGCCCCTGTCAGGGTCTGTCTGCTTCCCCATGTGCCTCGGGCCTCCCCGAGCTGCCCGGCTGCTCCCCAGGGATGTCCTCGTAGGAAAGCAGCCAAAGTGAACAGTGAGGTCTCAGGCAGCCAAGGACAACACGCTTGGAGCATTTCCTGGGCCTCTGGACTCATGACTTGTACTTTGAAATCGTGCCGCTGGGTCACTTTTAAACAGTGCGACAGGCCCCACGTTGTTGGGACACGCTGCGTGGGGAACAGGAGGTGTCATCCCTTTGCGCCATGGAAGCTCAGCGCCTTCCTTGCATGGGCTGAGCGGCGCAGAGGTGCCCCGTGTCCCATGGGGGCCTCCAGCCCGCAGGCTACTCACTCCAGCCCCCTTAATTTCAGGTCTGTGAGGCTCAGTGGGCAGTTTGGGAAGTGTGGTCCCTGGAGGCCTGGGGCTGCCTCTGGAGCGACGGCTGATGGGTCAGGACACATGGGGGCATGGGGCGGACACTGGGGCAGGAGGTCGTACGTGCTCCCCGAGACCCCACCGCCTCTGCCGTGGTGAATGGCCCAAAGCCAAGTTTGACCTGTGCTGTGGCTGGGGCAGAAATATAATCTGGACGAGTCAGAGTCCTGTCGTCTGGGATTTAAACTGGGAAATTATAGGGGGATCCTGGGTCAGCCGCGGGAACTGGAGTGGTAAGGGGCCCAGAGTGTGGCTGTTGTTGGGCAGGTGTGTGCTGGAGCTAGGAGGGCATGGGCCATGGCAAGGATGCCGGGGGCCTGTCCTCGCGCCAGGCCTGCTGCCCGCTGCCCCAGCAGAAGGGCCTCCTCTTTCCTAAGGCTCCAGGGGTCCCTGGGCCCCGGCTCTGGCACGAATGTCTCTCGCCAGGGCTCACAGCCACCCTCCTCACCTGATTTCTGGTTCTCCTCTGCCTCCCTGCTAACCAGAGCTGCTGGGTGGCGGCTCTCTTGGCTGCATGGGGATTTTGTCTAGAGGAACCTGCAGAAATATTTTATTCGTCTTCGCACTTTCCCTGGGCCAGAACACTGGCTGTCTTGGCAAGGGGTGCTCCTGTGAGGGGCCTCCCCCAGCCATGCCTTCTCTCCCAGGCCCTTGCTTTCCTCCTGCGACACCGAGCAGGGGTGTGAATGCCACTCTGGTCAGCTGGGGCAGGCGGGAAGTCGGGGAGCCTGTCTCCAGGGCTCCTCCCTCCCCACCCGGGCAGCCCCAGGAGCCCTTTCCTCAGCCGGGACAATCGAGGGAACGGCTGGGGCGGCCGGCCGTAGCTACAGGTGGATTCACCGGAACCTTTCAGGCGCCGACTGTTCAGCAGGAACCGCCGACGAGAGACGCCTGACAACAGTAACAACACGCGCGAACATTCCGTGCGCCTTACTCCTAGTGCTGAGCGCTGCGCGGGCCTTCTCTGCGCCCCCCACGGGAGCCTGGCGGCATGCCGACTTCCAGTGCGGGGGAGCAGTCAGTGACGGGGCCGAGGGCAAAGTGACAAGATTCTTGGGTGCTGGAGCCGGCAGCTGGGTGGGTCCTCACAGGCAGGGTCTTTCCCGCTCGTCCACGTTCCCAGTGAGACCTGCAGGGGCCCCTCCCCCGTCACACAGAGCGGTCTGGAGGGGGCTCCGAGTCCCCTGCCACGGCCAGCACTACCAGAGTCCAGCGCCACCGCCCCCCCCCCCCCGCAGCTCGTGAACCGGCACGTGTACTCGGGCAGCGCGGACAGGACGGTCAAGTGCTGGCTGGCCGACACCGGGGAGCGTGTGCGCACGTTTGCGGCCCACCGACACAGCGTGAGCGCCCTCAAGTACCACGCAGGCACCTGTAAGTGACCCCTGTCCCCGGCTGGCCCCACGCTGCCCCCACGCTGCCCCCACCAGCCCGCACCTGCCTGGGCTCGTCCCTCCTCGCCCCCAAATCCTCCCGCCCTCGGGGCCTCTGCGCCCTACTTCTTACCGGACCGTTCCCTCCTGAGCCTCAGAGGCCATTCGGGGTGGTCAGCAGCCGAGCCTCCTCCATGCACGTGTGCCTCCAGGGTTATTTTTTTTCCAGCTTTTTTTTTTTTAAGATTTTACTTATTTTTATTTATTTGACACAGAGAGAGAGTGAGAGAGAGAGCGCAAGCAGGGGGCGGGGCAGAGGCAGAGGGAGAAGCAGGCTCCGGGCTGAGCAGGTATCCCGATGTAGGACTCGATCCCAGGACCCCGAGATCATGACCTGAGCAGAATTCGGGCAGACGCTTCACCGACTGAGCCACCCAGGCGCCCTTCCAGGGTTATTTACAAAGAAGGTCCAAACAAGGGTGTGGGGCTTCCTCCCCAGCTTCACCCCACAAAAACATGCAGCAGCCTGAATGGCCAGGACGCCCAGGGTTAAGAGCATCGTCTCACGGACACATTCGAATTCTTGAAATGAGACCTTGACAGCACTCACTCCTGCCAGACTGGAGGGCCACATGGGTTTGACTTCACCTGGCATTAGGTTTGACAACAGATAAGAGAAAGCCCAGATAACAGTGCTTTAAATGAAATAGTGGTTTGTTTTTCTCAGGTAGAATTTCTGAGGCTGGCAGGCTAGGCAGGAATGGATGGTTCCACAAAGTTATCAGGCACCCAGTTTCCTTTGATCACTTTGCTTTCATCACCCTTAGCACATGTCTTCTATCTTTTAGGGGCCCTCATAGTTTAATATAGCTGCTGGAGCTCCAGCCACCGTGTCGTATTGTAGGCAGACAGGACAAAGAGGGAAGGGCAAAAGGATGTGTCTCTTAGCTGAGTGGGTGCCTTTAAAGATCTTTCTTGGAAGCCTTACCCAGAGACTTTGCATGCATCTCTTTGACCGCTGCCTACAAGAGGGACTGAATAATAAAATCTCTTATCTGGGGATATTGCTGCCAGGGTTAATCAGGTTATTTTGGATAGAAAGAAGGGCAGAATGGCTTATTGGGTAGGCAACAAGCTGTCCCACAGGTCTCAAACTGACACACCTGGGGTTTGCTGGCTCTGTCCTGCAGGCTTGGCTCATGTTCACACCCCAGACTCACCCAGAAGACAGACACTGTTCCAGGAAGCACCCCCCAAAACACACACACCTTACCACACCTACACGGGAGTGGGGCTCCCAGGTTACTGAACATCTCTTTCCCAAAACAATCCCCAGCATTATGTTTTGCCACCAGCCTCCCTCATCCCCGCTCTGTTTTCTCTCTCTGTCTCTCTCTGTCTCTCACTCTCTCTCAGGGAGCAGATGGGTGGGGGGGAGTCACAGCAGAAAATTCAAGTTGACTTCACAGCACAGATGTTAGATGAAGACAGAAGGTGGATCTATGAAAATAGAGCCCAAGATACCCTTGGGCTTTAGGTGTCTGACACGGGAAAATTATTTTTTCCTTCTTCCTGGGTCCAAGCCTGTGAGTGTGATGATGGCTCTGCTCCCAAGTCGGGACCTCTAATTTAAAAAGATTAAAGCCGCCCAGAGCGCCTCCCCTTGGCAGCAGCTGGGATGGACCCCATCTGCTGCCCACTATTAAGGAAATTGGTCCGTGGTCTTTGCCAATGGGCTGCAGGTTGATCAGACTTAATTCCTGGCCCTCTTCCTATCCACGGGATGCCCAGCAGCCACACTGGGTTGGGGCAGGCGAAGCAGTAAGTGGGATAAGGAAGAGATCCCTGAGGCTGGGGATCCCCCAGGGCTTGCTCAGGCTGCTGGGCGGGTGCGGCAGATGCTGTGCGTACCACCCCTGGGGCACTGCTTTCTGCTGCACCTCAGGTCCTCTGCCCTCCACTCTCTTCCTGTGAGGAGCAGGTGGGAGGAGGGCTGGGAGCTGACACCCACAAGAGGGGCCCTCAACCAGTGACTTGCCCCCCACCTCCCAGGGGCACAGCTCTGAGACGGGGTCTGCACCTTCTCCCAGGGTCCCCCTGCAGTCACCTGCTCACCCATCCTGTTTCTCCCCCCATTTCGTGGAATGCCCTGCCAAATGAAATGTTTGCACTCACATCCTAGCGTCAGGGTCAGCTTCTGGGAGAACCGAGGCGAGGACAATACGTAAACAACAGAGTTCTTCTGGTCCCTGTTCTCGGCGGGGTCGCCGTTCTCCGCGCGGTCCCTGTTCTCGGCGCGGTCGCCGTTCTCCGCGCGGTCCCTGTTCTCGGCGCGGTCGCCGTTCTCGGCGCGGTCCCTGTTCTCCGCGCCGTCCCTGTTCTTGGTGCGGTCCCTGTTCTCGGCGCTGTCGCCGCTCTCCACGCGGTCCCTGTTCTCGGCGCGGTCCCTGAGTGGCAGCAGCGGCATCTAGAACTGGTTAGACATGTGGGCTCTCAGACCCCACCCCAGACCTCCTGAGACAGAAACGCAGGTGGGCTCAGCAATCTGCCTTAACCACCCTCCAGGTGATTCGGGGGCTCACTGGAGTCTGAGAACTCTTGAACTAAGTTCTAATGTAGGAAAAGGCGCAAGGAAGGCCGAATCCCGGGGCTTCCCCAGAAGAGGTTGGGCAGGGGTGCTCTAGCGAACGCCAGAGGGTCTAGGCTCTGTTCGGAGCCAAGTTCGTTACTGAGGAGGGGAAGGATGGCATTACAGTAGGCAGCTCGGATGACGGGAGGTGGATGACCTCCCCCCCAACCCCAGGCAGGGGCTTTAGAGCGGGGAAGCCAGGCCTCACCAAAGGCTTTCACCAAACGGTCTGAGAGAGGGGACCTGGGCCGAGGTGGTACTCAGGAGGGACAGAAGGCCCGGAGAGGGCCGCTCAGGCAGGCCCTGCAGCCCAGGGCAGGTTCAGCAGCCGCAGTCCTGCAGAGCTGGCTGCAGGGAGGGGGGCAGGCCCCTGAGTTCCCAGGCACGTAGCACGAGAAAGAAGGTGCCGCCCCCTTCCTTGCAAGGAGCTCCTGCTAGTTCCCATTTGAACCTGAAGACCTCCCGGTGAGGCGGGCCACTTCCGGGCCTGCCCCGCCGCGCCCCCGCCCCGGCCCCGCGGCGTCCGGGAGGAGGCGGCGGCTCTCGGGCGGGAGGCCCAGCGGCGCCCTGTGTCCACAGTGTTCACGGGCAGCGGGGACGCCCGCGCGCGCGCCTTCGACGCCCGCTCCGGAGCGCTGCAGAGGGTGTTCCGCGGTCACGCCTTCGTCATCAACTGCATCCAGGTAGGCGTTCCCCGCCCGGCCCCTGGGCTCTGCGTCGGCGGGGAGGGCCAGGCCGCGCCCCACCCCGGCACCCCGAGGCCGGGCTCCCCCGGCGGCGAGGCCGCCGACAGTTGCGGGCACCGCGGAGGGGAGGGCGGCCCGGGCGCCCCCGCAGCGCCGCCCCACGCGCCGCCCCGCGCCCGCAGGTGCACGAACAGGTGCTCTACACCGCCTCGCATGACGGCGCGCTGCGCCTCTGGGACGTGCGCGGCCTCGCGTGCGCCCCGCCGCCGCGCCCCGCCGCCCCCGCGCGCAGCCGCTCCCGCCTCTTCAGCAACAAGGTGGGCTGCGCCGCCGCGCCCCTGCAGCCCGCCTGAGCGCCCCGAGACCGCGGGCCGACCACCCCCGCCCTGGGCGGGGCTCCGTGGACTTCTGAAGCCCCCTCCCGTCCCGTGGACGGCGACCGTGCTCGCCCTCGGGGACCACGTCTCTGTCCCCACCCCCTCCAGACCCAGCACCCCCCCCCCCCCCCCGCCGCAGAGCTGGCCTGCACTCAGGTCTGCACCTGACTCAGCGGGACCCTCCCGACCCAGGGTCTGCCGCCACACAGCCCCCAGAGCCTGAGGTCCCCAGAAGCCAAGCCCGTCCTGAAGGGAAATGGGATTTCTTCAAAAAGCCGCCCAGCCGCAGTTGTCATTGGTTTGGCAAACTGTCTTGAGGACACTAGTGAAGAACCGAAATACACGTCCTTCCAAGTGCTCTGGAATATGGCTTTTGTTCTGCAAACTCTCGGCTTCCTGTCGGGGGGGGGGGGTTCCCGGAACCGGGGGCCTCACACACCCGGCCTGGGCCTGCCCCTCCTCGAGGGGCTGCGGCCCGATGACCCCTGCAGTGTCACTCGTGTGGGGAGTGGCCACGGGAGAGGCCAGGGAGCAAGGAGCCGGCCCTTCGGCCCGTCTGGGTGACGACGGGGATCCGTCACCCCTGCTTTGGAGCTCGCAAGTCCGCATGAATCGAGGGGGGCCCTTGCCTCCGGCCTGGGTCTGCGGTAGAAAGGCCGGGGCAGTAGCCGCCTGGCCGCGTGCGCCGGAGCCGGCCCGACGCTGCGCGCGGTGAAGGCGTGGGCATCACTCCCGAGAGCAGCTGGAGTCCTCGCCCCGAGGGGCTTCACGGGGCAACGCGGCCCGGGCTCCGGAGAGGCCCCGACGGGAGCCGCCCCCAGCGGCCCTCTCATCCCCCGAAGGGGGCGCTCTGCCAGCCCTCGCCTGGTGCGGGAGAGGCAGCTTGGCAGTGCCTGCGGCTGAGAGCTCAGCATCTCGCCCGGGACGGGAGCCTCTGGTGCAGAGGAGCGGGCACCGCCCTGCCTTCACGCAAGAGCCGTTTCCTCAGCAGGATGCGCGGCAGGACCCGTGTTCCCCGGGGTGGCCAGGTCCAGGCCTGACGGCGGGTCCCCCCCGCCCCCCCGCCCATGAATACATACAGGATTGGCACCGGGGGCAGTAGGAAGGGACGCGTACCTTTGTGACTGTGCTCTAGGCCACACCCCCCAGCCCTGGGAACCGGGGGCCTCCCCAGGAAAGCAGGCTGGCTGGCGAGAAGCCCGCGCGGCCGCATCCTTGGCCTCGAGCGGTACCGGTGCTCCCGCCTCCGGGAGCCGTGCCTGGGGCGCGGGCTGCCTGGGGGGCCCGCAGCAGCGGCTGCAGCGGCTTGCCCACCGGCGGGGCTCCCGGGAGGGCCGGCAGACGGCCCACCTGGAGTACCCGCGCCAGGATTTCCACTGCGCGGACGGAGAGGCGGCTTGAGTAACCAGACGCGCACCGACGCTCACAGTCGCTGCTGCGCTCCTGCTCCCACGTCACCTCAGAGGCCCCATCTTATCCACGCGCTAGGATGCACCCGGGGAAAGAGCCCCGGGTGCGGATCATAGCACGCGAGCTGCTGGAGATTGGCTCTCCGGCCTGCCTCTCCTGGAGAGAGTAGGAAACGGAAACCTGTTTGTCGTTTGGTTTTTGTATTCATACAGCAGAATAAATTTGGGTGATTTTTATTTCTACAACACACAAGACTTTGTTAGATGTTGAGGGTGTTAAGACCAGATGACCAGGTATTCTTTGCCCTTGATAAATACGGCTGGATGGGGGTGGGGGGAAGGACAGTACTTATGGACACATGGGCAGGAAACGGGCGGGGAAGTGTCACCAAAGCCAAGGGCAGACGGAATTTCACAAGAAAACGATCAGCATCAGATGTGGAGTGCAGACATCCGCATCCCACTCCTGCTCGGAGTCCTCTAAGGGCCTGGGCATTCAGCCACTCCAATCTAGACCCCCTGCCTTTCAGGGAGCTCTGTAGTTGGACTCCGCAGTCCTTTCCACCTCATCCTCTGCCCCGCCCCACCCTCTGGTGGGCCTAGAACGGCCGTGACCTCATGAATATGGCACACTTGGCCTGTTCTACACCGACTATTACCTGCTCATTGGTCCCAGGTCTGGAATGTTCTTTCTTCTCAAACTCTCGGAGAGTCTGACAGGGAGCTGAGATGCCTCCAAGGCCCACCTCCTCTGTGACTCTTCTGGCCTCAGCCCACTCCTGTTTACTTGGGGACATTTTCATCACAAATGCCCTTTGCTGCTTCTCTTGCCCTCCAGAGCTGGGAGTGGCACTTGGCCACTGCCTGTCTAGTTTCACAAACCAGCTGGAGGCAAAGCCGGGACCAGAGCCTGTCTCCGGACTTGGGATGGGCAGCCCTCCTTATGTGAGAACGGGCTGAAGTGATGTCAGAGCCCCGCTAGCGTGCTTCTGCTTTCCAGCCTTTCTAGGGTCACTAAGAATGCATCTGGGAAGCTAGAAGCCACGCCTGGCCCAAGACCAGGACAGTAACTAGTTAGCCAGAAGCTGCAACTCAGGCCCGAAATCCGAGGATGACATGGTCCCGGCGAGGCTGGAAGACCCCCCGCATCACCTGGGCCGTCAGCCACTTCACCACCACCAGCGCACCCCCCTTCCCCTCCCACGCAGGCTCCTTCCCCGCCATCAGCTCCAGCTCTGCTTTCTACATTTCATCTTCTTATAACAGACATCGATGTGGCTTTCGATTTCTTCACAGAACGCCATGCAAGCACACGTCTTGAATCCAAACGAAGCTCTAGACACCCAGGCATTCTCAATACTTAGAACGGTTTAGGAGTTTGAGCAACTTATTGCAAAGTTAAGCTGACAATTTTTGAATATATTTTCCGCTTTTTATTTCCATTTGTATCATCCATTTTAAAAATGACAGAAAAGATTCCCACCCATTCAAACCGGACTGCCGTTCGAGCTTTACGAAAATGATTAGTGAAGAAGTCAAAGCATTTCAGCCCCTTGACGTCAGCAGTGTGACCATCTGCCCTCCGTGGCAGGAGCTTCCAGCGACTTCTGGAAGGGCAGGAAGAGGGCCAGGAACACACACTCGATTCAGCACCCTGCTGCTGCCAGCCGCGTCCTGGGGCTGGACCCGGCTTTCCCTGAACACACATCTCCAGAGGACGTACCGCACACGGAGTGTGCTTATTTGGGCCATGAAGAGGCTAACTACACACCTTTAGAAATAGTCCTCTGGGACACAGGTATGCCAAAACCCCCCACAAATCTGGAGAAAATAGATCTTACTCTCTGATAGATACCTCAGCGAGCAGTGAGTTTAATATGACAGCACAGCGTCTGAAAATGCTAATTAAAAATTAATTGCTTTGGCTAGACTTTCCCATTTAATAAAAGACTTTTTGTAAAGAATTTTGAACAGCTATAAATTCTCAACTTCAACCTTGAATTTCAAATACACGTTTTACTGAACTAAGAGTACAGAACACTGACTTCCAGGGGCCACAGTTCGGTGCAGCTACTGTAGCTGAGGCCTCATCTTTAGTCCCCCAAAGCGCCAGGAATGGCTGCAGATTTAAAGGACATTTTAGAGATGGGCCAGCGAGGCCGAAGCAGGAAGGCAGAGCTGCATCACGGGAGGAAGAGCTTGGCAGTGAGCTCAGAAGGGCAGGAGAGCTAGGCAAAATGAAGAGATGGATCTGGATGCTTCCCCTCCCCATCAGCTCTTCCTGGAGACCTTCCCCAGGGGCCACCCTATTCTCCAGAAGTAACTGCCCTTCCCATTTCCGGATGAAAAGAAACCAAGCGGGGAAGACCTGTTAGGGCTGCAGCATGTGAAGGCCGCCGGGAAGAACAGGACCAGGCCAGAGGCAGCTCCTTCCCCGAGGTCAGCATTGGGGACTGGCACCCCGCCCCTCCCCCAGCCTCCTCTTACCCTCACAGGAGCCCACCCCTCCTACACCCAAGGAGGAAGCACTCTTGCAGCAAAATCAGATAAAAAGAAGGAAAAAAAGACCTGCATTCGATTTTTCATAATCATAGAATTTATAAGCAGAAACTCAGTACTTATTTCTGCTCATTATTCAGTTTTTCTTTGTTGCTGACTTTATGTTTTCTACATAGGATAAGTACTCTGCAATAATAATTTCTTCATCTTCCAGAGTGGAGTCAAGATAATCTTCTTCGTGTTCTGGAATATCTTCCAATATTTCATTGACGGCTTCTGTCTCCGTATCTTCATCTGTTGAGGCACTAGAGGTACCTGCAATGGAGTAGCGTGGTCACAGCTGAGCAAGGGGAGAAGGGCAGGAGGAGGAGAAAACGCCACAGAAGGACGGAGCTGCCCCACGTCCATGTCCCCAGGGCCCTCCCTGGCCGCGCCGCGCAGACCAGCGCCCGCACCCGGGAGGGCAGGCCCTTCTCCCCGCGGCCGCTCCGGCTAGCAGGCCGCTCTCAGTTCGGATTTCAGAGAGCCCAGACCTACCTCCGGAATCAGAAGGGGATGTGGATGGTGTTGAGGAAGCGTCTTCCGCCGCGAGCTGCAGGTCAGGAGGAAGACTCCCCCCGTTGTGGGCCAGGGTCTGAGCGGCCAGCTGCACATTTCCCCTGAACACTCTCAGGGCAGCGCTGGCTGCCACCGCATCGAAGCCCATGTACACCAGCTAGGGGAGAACACGGGGCGGGGTGGGGGTGGAGAGTGGGGGCCGACCCACGTGCAGCACTCCGGCCCACCCCCTGGCCAGCGAGCCATCGAGGCCCACGTGCGCCAGCTCGGGGAGAACACGGGGCGGGGGCGGGGGGGGGGCCGACCCACAGCACTCCGGCCCACCCCCGGCCAGCGAGGACAGCCCTACAGGCAATACATGTCTAACCGCTGGCGTGGACAGCACGGGCCTCCTGTCACACTGCTCCTGAGCGCACAGCGTGTGCCCGGCGCCGCCTGGAAGGATCGAGGAAGACCGAGCCCAACATGCCCGGGCCCGGGCCTCTCAGAAAGGCAACGGGCTTGTGGGCCGACACGACGTGCTCCTCCTGGAGACTAGGGCCTTTAGCAAGGCAGTCACAACAGGCTCGGTGCGCTGATGGGGGAGGGAGACGTGGACAGAGGCGCCACGGCTGGTGGGTAAAGTACCGTGGCATGAGAGAGGAGAAAAGCCCACAGAGAGAACGTGCAGTTGCTCTATTTCCTACTCTCGAAGGAAAGACCTCCTGCTCGCCTTCCACCAATCGCAGCCGCGGGCTTGGCTGGCCGCCTACGGTGGGCCAGGGTCAGCCTGCAGCCCTGTCCTGCCGCCAGCCTTGTCACCCAGGCCCCCCCCCCCCCCACAAGCTGTACAGGGGGAGGGGCGCAAACACATCCTCACTTACCTGGTCAATGTTTTCCTGGGAAGGACCTTCTTGATGGTTGTTGGTTTCAGGATCCGAATCATTTAACCACCACATCTGAGGATTACTAAGAAGAATCTAAAAACACACAGGAATTTACTCCTCACACCTGCTCACCTACTCGGTGCTCGGCGGACAGAGACACAGGACACACCAGCAGACAGGGTAGGGTGCTGGGGGGCACCAGGCAAAGGATGTGAAGGAAGCAGAGAAAAGGGGCCCGAGCCCAGGGGCAGGGTGGGGATGCTGGTGTCAAAGAAGGCTTCCCGCAAAGGGAACATCGGAGTTGAGGTCTGAAGGAGGAGCAAGAGGAGCCGGACAAAAGATCCCTTCTGAGGAAGTAGGAAGGGACAAGAGTGAGCGAGAGTGAGCGGGTGGAAAGAAACCAAGAAAACAGCCCTTGTGTCAGAGCTCAGCCTCCAGGGCGACAGGTCCTGCAGGGCAATAAACAAAAGCTTCTTGGGCCCTGCAGGGCTGACCCATGTCATTTCTCTTTGGGAGTGTCATGAGCTAGATTGAAAAGGTCAAGGAAAGCAGAGCTTTTTGGACCCTTGATTTCGTATCACAGGATACCCTCTCTTAGCCTCACAAACCCTCGGGGAAATGTCCCTTTACCTACTTCTAGACTGGTGGCATGGGTCACGGTGCGACTCGTGCAGTCAAACCTATGGTGGGGCCTCATCAGTCGCCCAACGCGGGCAGAACCTCCTGCCTTTATATTGTTCCAACACAGGAGGCCAAACTAGGTACTCAAATCCATTTATAAATTATATGTTTATATATGTGTCTGTCTATATGTGTAAACATATAAACATAAACATTTACTTGTGGAAACTTCTGAGAAATGGACAGGAGGTCTTGAGAATAAAAGGCAAACGCAGGGCAGGCTCCAGTATGAACTCCTCGGCAGGGCAAACAAGGGGACCCCTGCCCACCCAGCCCCTGGCCCCAGCAAGCACAGCCCCGGCAGCTCCCCAGGGCACACGCTCCCTTGCGCCTCCAGCCCCATGCTGCCCTGTGGCTGCTCGGAGAGGCACCCCGCTTGCCTGCCTCCACAACTCAGCTGCCCCCTGCCCCCCACGTGCCGTGCTCCCACGCGGCGGCCTTTCCTCCACTCTGTTCTGTCTCCCCAGTACTCTGTGGGCTCTATGTACTGACAGAGAGGCAACATGTACTGACTGAATCAATAAATAAAACGATACTCAAACAAAACATTTTAATTAAAAGAAAACTATACTAAAACTTTCATCACTATTCTCTTCCTCCACATCACTGCTAAACTCTTGGTGTTGCAAACGGAAACCTTACAGTTCTGCCCCGTGGGCTCTGCCATTCTGGCTCCATCACTGGGTTCGAGAACGAGAGACTGACCCTTAGACCTAAACCGGGACTGAGGAGAAAGGCCCTGGCAGTGGGGCTCCACGCACCACGAAAGGACACTGGAGAGGAGTGTAAGTGAAGGAGGGGCCCCTTGGCCCACAAACAGGGGTGCTCAGGGCAGGCCAGGGGTGGGGGGGCGCTACCTTCAGGGCTTCATCCAGGTTCCCACTGGCCTGATGCAGGGCCTGCTTGGCCGCGTGAGCAGAGTAGCCCATTCCTTTCAAAGAGTTGATGTTCTCCAGCCGGCGTCTTTTCTTCTCTTTTTCCTCTTTCCTTATTTGGGCCAATTCCTTTAGGAAAAAAACAGTCACAGAGCTGGGGATTGAGATTCTGTAAGAAGCCTGCTCAATCTCTGGTCTGTAGGATTCTTGGGGTTACCAGGCAAAGTGAAAAACAAAAGAAGGGGGATGAACCTCTCTCTGGCCAATCAACAGTATGAGGGCTGCAAGGGTAGGGGGCCCGGCGCTGCTCCTAGGGCAGGCCAGGGGGAGCTGGAGACCCCTTAGAGGTCCACGGCGGGAGGAGCGCGCCTCTTGGTGACCACCACCCAGCACCAGAACAGGCTACTCAGAACCAGGAGCTCATTGCTGCCAGGCCAGAGAAGTGGACAGACCCTCTTCCAGGGAGGGGGTAGAGGAGCTTCCTGCATGGCTGGGAGGCCTTCTTGGCCCCTGGTTAATTCCTGGGGATCTTGTTAAAATGTGGAGTCTGGATGGGTGATGGGGGGCAGTGTCCTGGGTGATACCAAAGCTGCAGATCTACCCACCCCACTCCAGGTGCCTCCTAGGCCCTATGAGACTGTTTAAAACCTCCAGAATGCTCAATGTCAGGAGACAAAGGTCATCTAATCCCACAGTTCTTGACCCTGAGTCTCAGAAGTGCCTTCTGTTGCTGCAAGAGCCTGAGAAGGGCTACAGAGGGTTCTAGCCTCTTCTCTCCCATCCCAACCCCAATCAGGAGAGTTAAGAATTTGTTTTAAAAACAAATGTCATTCAAAAAAACGGATTTTGGGGGTGCCTGGGTGGTTCAGTCAGTTAAGTGTCCAACTCTTGATTTCAGGGTCCCAACGCCCTGGCCCCCAACGTCCCCACACTGCCCTTGTCCTGCCCACTACACAACCACATAGGCCAGCGAAGCGATTCCGTACCACTCGCATTTCGACTTGGATTCGCACCTACCCGCCGCATACGCTGCTTCTGATTTCAGCTCTTCCATTTATAGTCCGAAAGAAACGTGCGGAACATTCACACACACAGAACGGTGCTGCTGGCCAGCAGACACCGGGCTCAGGTTTCATCCCACCCGGATCTGACACAAAGTCGGAGCCTCTAAGTACTGTTCCTCTAAGTACGGATGTCTAGGCCGCGGGAGGAAAGTACTTTTTCTGATGTTTCCCTCTACACTAGAAACTGGACAAATAAAGCCGACGGGGCGGAGGATGGGGTAGCGCACTGCGCCATGCAGTGGAGGCGGCAGGGGAGACTTCCATGACTGGAGTTTACGGCTAGAAAGGGCTTGCGAGAAAATCGGTACCGACTTCCCGGAGAACACAGCGGCTCCACTTCTCAGTACCTCATCATTAACTCTCTCTCGACCTCAGCTCTTGTACTGTAAACGTAGCAACATTAGGTACGGTAACAGGCCCTCCAACTCCAAAATCTATAGTTTTTTTTAATCTACTTATTTGTAATTGTTTCAAATGACTGCAGTTTTGTACCTCTGCTTTCATAATGTTAATTGTTCCTGTGACTTGACTCATGTTTCTAGCTGAGAATGCCGTCCCAAACTGTCACAATGGCTCCATGGGAAAACAAAGCCCCCTTTAAAATGGTTTCCAGAAATCTACCACGGTGGAGAGAGAGAGACATGAACAGACAGGCTACTTGGATAATGTACTTATGAGCTATGGCCACCAGGGCAGGAAAGAAAATGAAGGAAACTGCACTGCCTGAAAATTAATGCAATTAAAAAGACAAATTTCTCCTGTTTCTTTCCAATCTGAAGTATAAGGAGCTCCTTGTGATTATAACTACCACAGAACACTATTTTTCTCTTCTTTCATACCCAAGAGCTATAGCATTTTGGAAACAGGCTTACTATTGCCTCAAGTTTCACATCTACGCAAAGGCCGAGACCCAGTGTCGCCGAGAGCATGTTAAGGTACCTCTCTGCGGTTGGTAATGTGGGCCGCCGCGTGGTCCACGTTCCCGTCACATGCCCTCAGGCCAAGCCGGGCCTCCTGGGCAGTAAACCCCAACTGCAACAGATTGTGAACTTTTGATGGATCAATATATAGCTCTTTAAAGAGTTGAAGTGCCTACAGACAAGAAAAAAAATACAAGAATCATGTAACTTTAACATTAGAGCTTAACACAAAGCTAAAACCCGAAAAAAATAAGCTTTGTACCCAATGTGAATTACGGTGTGTCAGATTTTTAGAGAAAAACTCTGAACTCTGCTTATTATCAGCTAGCTCAAAAAGAATACAGACACCACTCTGCCCACGTGATGTATCATAACGTAACAGAAGGAAACAGGCTGAGTATTATGGGAGGGGCTGGTATCCACTACCTGTTCCGTTTTTGTAATCAAATCCCCTGAATTTGAGCTGTGCACATGGCATTCCTCACCATCTCCTGCAACTGGGTGTAGCGAGGTGGTTAAGTGTAGGCCAGTGGCCTGTAGCAGGAGTGACAGCCCCAACTTCTGGTCCTTCCAGAGGCGGCCTGGGACTCTCTCTTGCCCCCTCTGCTGGCTGGAAGAGGACTGGCTGCCACACACAGGTAGGCGAGCAGCTCACCTCTACGCTGCTAGATGAGACATGGAAACTGGCAGCCAAGTCAAGTCCCTGTCTTTTTGAGGTTTCCTCATTACAGCACCTCACCTGCACCCTAACAAATACAAGTATGGTTCTGGCGTGTGTGAGGCAGAGGGCCCGGGGGACAGATGCATGTTCCTCACTAGTCACAAACTACTGACTTGATGAAACACTGAATGTTTGGGCATGAAAAAAATGGCTACAACTTTGGAGTGTTCATTTTCTTACCTTGTTGAGATAGTCACGAGCCTCTTCGCCATTTCCACTGTGATAATTTCGGATACCTTGAAGCAAGTAAAGTCTTAAAAACAATACCTTCTCTTTCCCACAGTTCCCCTAAAATTATTGGTGGGGGGAAAAAGGATAAAACTGTCTTATTTCTAATTACAGATCTGTAACATTCACACTTATAATCCCCTTCATCTCTACAGGGGCATCCCTACAATGTTTAGATCTTCCCTTACTGCTGAGGGCAAAAGTAGAGATCCTAGAGGACAAGAACACCCCCTGTCCCACAAGGAAGAAATGGTGCCAGAACACCTGTGTCCAGGCACCCAGGACAGTGGTCCTTCTGGTCAGAAAGGAAGTATACAAAAACCCAAACCAGGGATGTTTTATGCTGCCCTGAAATTTCCAAGCAGAATTCTGATGACACAGCTCTTGAGCTGTGACTCACTCGTGTAACTGTTACCATTCAAAAGGCCTATTTTGTCGGCATTTAAATCTTCCATAAGACCAGCTCTCTTGGTCGGGATGATCATCGACGGGGTTCTAGGCCTGGAAAACTGTGCTCCTCCAGCTAAGCACTGCACAGACCAAAGTTAACAGCCCAACTTGTAACACATTTCACAATCCCCTTCGAGGAGAGCTCAGAAAGAGCACCGTGCACACTTCTATCAAATCACCTTTTGGCAGCAGTCTAAATTTTTTAACAGGAATGAACTCAAGTGGTAGAAATGGGCTCAATAATACATAAAACAAATTACAGTAACATACTTTTATGTGGACCAGTCTCTGATGGTTTTCTCCGTAACAATTCTTAAAGCATTTCTGAGCCAAGTTTAATTTTTTTTCTGCATCGTCGAGGCACTCCAGTTGCTCCAAGCGGAAGTAGCACCACACAATATCCAGCTGGAGCACCGCGTAGTTATCTACCGTGTCCAGCAGCTCCCTGCAGCACGCACTGCGGAGCCAGGGGAAACGACACCACAGAAAAGGAGCATTAAAAACCTTTCTGTGGATTACCGGAAGTCCTTCCCAGGTTCTGCTGTATTCCCAAAGACTGACTAGTCCACAGCACAGACCCCAATGTTTACAAAGGGAGCTCTATTTATAATCAGAATCCTCCCAATGGGAAAAAAGCAGTTAGGGCTCAGGAATAAGTTTAATACCACCCCCCCAGGGGGGGCATAAACACACCCTTGCTACACTGGGAAGGAGGTTCAGCAGGAAGTGGAAATTGGCATCACTGTGTCAGAAAACATGAGGTCAGCAAACATGAGGAGACCACGGCTTAAACCAAAGGTTTCCAGCCCTGACTGCCAATCAGAATCACCTTGAAGTGAGGAATTTTTTTTCTTTTTGGGTCACACTGGTGCTGAGACCCCATCTACACCAAAATATAACAGAAACCTCTGGAGATAGGGCTTGGATATTGTATTTTGAAAATCTCCCTGGGTGATTCTAAAGTACAGCCAAAGTTGAGAACCAATGCTTTAAAGACCCCCCCCCCTTCACTACTTACTGCGAATGCCTCAACTGATGAAAACAAGGCATTCATGTCCAATCACAGTCAAGCTGGGAGGAAAAACAATCCAGAAAATGCCAGGTCTAAATGCTTAGCTGAGCTGGGGACCCAGGCGCAGGCTAAATGCTACTCTGTAGCTATCCCCAGCTCCAAAGAAGGGGGAAGACAAGACAATGGAATGTTGGCAAAGATGGACATCAAGCTTATTTATTCTGCTTTTAAAATGTGATTTTTAGAAATTCATAATGCAAACCTAGACCTCAAGTCAGAACTTTGTCAACAAAAAAGGAAAACATTCGGAACAAATTTGAAAGGTCTTGCCTGTTTGTTTTCCTGGGTATTCTATTAAAGATAAGACCACTCTTGTATAAAACTGCAAAACCTACATGCCCTCAAGCTTCCCACCTTGCCTATCAAAATCCGCTTGGAAGAAACAAAGAAAAACCAAAGGACTGTGCTGGTGTCATTTACACTGTGAAGCAGGAGTCTCCTGAGTGGGACGGTCTACTGGGATGCGGGAGAAATACACCAGAGCAGGCTTTTCAGTCACTTGCTGTATCTTTCTCTCACTGTTTCTACCCCTGGTGAAGGCTGTGTAAGGTGCCCACTACATTTCATACACATGCACACACACAGGTCCGTGCCTGGGTGGGGGGCAGTGTCTCTGAACTGCCTGCTCAGCCTGAGAACTTGCCTTTGAGGAGGAGGAAAAACTCTGTGGACTGTGGTCTGATCTTACATTCTAGACTCCTGTTTCTGTGACAGATGATCCTGCCGTCGCTGAGAAAGCAGGGGACATTCTGTCAGTTTTCGATGCCCTATCTGTGCGCGTGGGCTCATTTGTGTTTAATATGCATGAAGAGCAAGGACAGAAACTGCCTCATTTCAGGTAAAAACAGAATCATGTGTGCAAGTTCAGTCCAGAAGGGACTACTGTGCAGCATAAAAGCAAGCACAGGTCTCAGACTAGCGAAGGACATGTCATTCTTTTAGTTTCAAAAACACTTTCTATTCAGGTAGAGGCCTATAAAAGGGATCACAAAATCAACATTTATAGTTAATAATTTTGAAACTATTAGGCCTGTATTTGAACCTGATCATGTCACTCAGAAAAAAACAAAATGTTAATGCCTTGTATAAGATTGTATCTTAGAGCATATTTTTATTAATACTGCCTTGGCTTATGGTTTTAGTAGTTCTCACACTCAAGGGTCAGTAAGTTTTCTTGTTAAAAACATTAATTAAAATAAAAATAATAAAATAAATGAGCAACATTTATTTAAATTAAGCCTACTGAGCCTAGCTTTAGAAAAATTAAATCCCACTTGGGCTGAAGTCAGTTAATTAACAGAAATGTATTCTATTTGCCTTATGAGTTTTAAATTTTTACGTAAAATAAAGATACCAATTTCAAGAAAGGCAAGCTAAGCTTACGTATCTCCACTTTCTTTCTCAGGGAAGGTTGACTAAGAAGTCACTTTCAATCACTGGCTTGAAGGAATTGGATTACAGTGTGCCTCAGTGTGGTGTTTTTCCTATTTCTTGTACTTGGGACTCATTATGGTTCTTTCACCTGGGGGTTTACAATTTTCATCAAACTGGGAAAAATTTTGGCTATTATTCCTTAAGATTTTTGTGGGGGGGCCCAGCTGCCTCCTTCTTCAGGGACTACAATTATCCACATATCAGGTCATCTGAAACTGCTTTACAATCTCTGGATGTTGTGTCCAATTTTTTTATTTTTGTCTTTTCAGTTTCCTGTTGGACCATTTCTATTGCCCCATCTTCGGACATACCCACCTTTTCTTCTGTGGTGTCCAATCTGCACTGAATCCCACCCAGTGCCCTTCGCCTCAGACACTGTGTTACTCATCTCTGCAATTCCAGTAGGGCTCTTTGGTGGACGTTCCGTGTCTACTTAACATGCTCCATCCTTCCTCTACCTTCCAGAACGTACAGAATTCGGTTATAGTAACTGTTTCAATGTCCTAGCGATGAATTCTATCTTCCGTGTCGCTCCTGGGTCTGTTTGCATTGACTAGATTTTTCTCTTTATTATGGGTTGAATTTCTTGCTTCTTTGCATGACTGTTAATATTTAGTTGGTGACTGGATATTTCTGTATTGTGATATTACTGAGCTTTGTCTGGGATGCAGTTAAGTAACTTAAAAACAGGGTGATCCTTTTAAGGCTTGCTTTTAAGCTTTGTCAGGTTGGACCACAGCAGCCTTTAGAGATAATCTTGCCCTCCTGCTGAGGTAACACCCTTCTGAATTCTCTCTGTGATGCCCAGTGATCAAAAAGTTTGCTGTGGCTGGTGGGAGCACAAATTATTCTTGGCCTTCTGAATTCTGAAGATTGTTCTCTGCTCCTCTCCGGTGGGGTTCTCCCCTGCCTGGGGTGGTTTCCTCACAGGCATGTGTGGATCGTTACTCAACAGAATACTCCAGGGAGATCTTCTGAAGCTCTCGGACCTCCTCCCTCAGGCTGCTCTCCCCTCTTGCACTTTGGCCCGCCTGGATTCCTAGCTCCATTTCTCCAACTCCAGGGAGACCAGGAGGCCCCCGCTGGCTTTCTCGTGCCTGCACTGCAGTCTAGAGACTCTCTAGGCAGGGAGCAGAAACAATCACAGGGCTCCCCTAGTGTGTTTCCCCACCTTAGGAATCACTGTCCTAACCTGCCAGAGAACTGAAGTGTTCATACACTTTGCCCACATTTTCAGTTGTTGCAGGTGAGAGGGTACATCTAGTCCCTGTTAGTCCATCTTGGCCAAAGCAGAATTCCCACTTTCTGTTGTAAACAGGGGAAGAAAACTACACTTGGTCATACTACATACCATTCCCCAAGACGTAGAACAAAGTTCTGTCAGAACTTTCAGCCTACTTGGAGGTGGGAAAGGAATCAGAACTGAAGTCTCTTCCACCCACACATCCCTGACCTGCGCTAGAGCTGATCTCCTTTACTAAAAGGAAAAACTCACACTAAAATTATGCTAGTAAGTCAGCCTGAATAAGGAGAGCTTCAGGAAAAAAAATGTCATTCTCTACGGAGACACTGACTATTATTGGGTTATTATATCTACTACTTACTGAACATGTTAATGTACTGTGAACTGAAGATACAATTATTTTTATTCAGGGGTTCCTGGAGACCTGAAAATTATTTCAAGGATTTGTCTGGGATCAAAAGACTGAGAAAGGTTCACAGAGACAAATCAAAATCAGTGTCTCAGTAACTGCTGAAGCTGGATTAGAAGTGCACAGGAGGGCACCTGGGTGGCTCAGTTAAGTGTCTGCTCAGGTCATGATCTCAGGGTCCTAGGATTGAGCCCAGCATCGGGCTTTCTGCTCCTCCCTCTCCCTCTGCCTGCCGCACTCCTGCTCGTGTGCTCACTCTATCAAATAAATAAAAGCTTAAAAAAAATATATATATATATATAGGAATTCACTACACTAACCTTTATTTTTATATATGTTTGAAATTTTCCATAAAAATTACAAACAATTACGGGAGGAAATGAAAAATGCATCTGCGTCTGAAGGACCTCTGAGGCTGCACCACGTATGGCCAGCGAGAATGAAGACAGCGCAGTCGCGGAGACAAAGAAGCAGAGTAAGAAAACCCAAGAGGAACCAAGCCTTGTTCCGCTTACTTTCAGATTTGCCCCCTCCTCGCCAAACATCCCCTTTTTTGCTTAAGTTACTTTAAATTGGGATCTGTTCACTTAAAACCCAAGGGTGCCTGCTGCTAATATGGTTGGCAAACTATAAACATTTGTATTTATCCTCTTCAAGTGTACAGTGTATATTGGGAATTCATCAAAATGGAAAAGAAAATACCCTAAAGTTGTTAACTTTTCACCATTTTTAAATATCAAGGCTACTTTTCAAATGTTTCCTCTGCCAGGACTGTCGTGGCACCATTTCCCATCAAGAGGAATCAGGAGCCCCTGGGAAACCGCTGATCCCCGGTCTGGGGCAGGAAACACGCGGGAGGAGTCTGGAACACCTTTGGACACCAGATACCACTGGGATCAGGTCAAAAGGGTGCAGGACAGGACCCACCGGTTGGCCACAGATGGTCAACTTAAGCACCGAGGTTTGAAATACATCAGATGTGTTAAAATCCGAGTTCACATCGATACTTTAAAAAAAAAAAGGAAAGAGAACCTCACTGGTGATATCCTCTTTGGAGAATTCTAGGGAAGCACCTCATTTATTCTGAAAATAAGAAGAAAGAACCAAGTATTTTATTCTTTCTGTACAAACTGTACCTCATTGTAACCAAATAGCCGACGAGGAAAAACACTTCTTTTCGGAGGAATCCCAGCAATAAATGCAGAAGGAAAAATAAGGGATCACTATTTTGCAGCCCCTAGTGAAACAATGGATGTGGGGAATGGTCATCAACATCCACACCAAAACCACCCGGGGAAAATGATGGAGACGTATGACCATAGTGCAGGCCGACGACACGGCACAAAAAACAGACAGACCTCCTACGTGCGGGCTGTCCGTGTTTATAAAATTCTTTACAGGTTAATGTGAAGGGAGATTAGAAATCTGAAGGGATGAAATAATTCACAAACTGGTCTACATCACAACTACTCTCTTCACATTAACCACTGTCTTGGGTGAAAACCTCAAGTTTGAAGTGTACAGGGGGAAAGACGGTGCTGTGTATAATCTGGACTATCTTCCTTAAAACTGGTATTCACCAAGTACAAAAGTGCCTACCAGAAATATTTGTCAGCATCCAACAGACATGGCAAGGCTATTCCATATTCTTTTCTTTTCAGGAAAGCTCTGCCCTTCTCATGATATCCCATAGCTAACATAAGGGCCTAGAAAAAAATATGGATTTAAAAAAAAACATCACTTTAAACTATAATAAAACAAATTATATTAAAAGCATATCAAGTCTAAAGAAATCAAATAAAGATTTAAAAAAAACCCAAGATCACAACTCAATCCAAAAGCCAAAATTAAGAAAAATATAATCAAAGTTTCATTTCATTTCAATGCTGCTGAGATCAAGCACTCAATTTAATGTGGCCGACAGGGTCATAACTAGCACTTGTCCGTTTGTTTCCGTCAGTTTATTTTAGTATCTGCTGATTTAGATCTATTTCTAGTATCAGTAAGACTGAATAAATAAAAAAGTAGCTAGTAACGCTTGTATCTCTTTGAAAAAAAGCATTCATGGGGTGCCTGGGTGGCTCCAGTTGGTTAAGCATCTGACTCTTGGTTTCAGCTCAGGTCATGATCTCAGGATTGTGAAATCGAGCCCCGCGTCGGGCTCCACGCTAGAGCCTGCTTGGGATTCTCTTTACCCCCCTCTCTGCCCTGCCCCCTGCTCATGCTCTATCTTAAAAACAACAAACAAAAAAAACCCCATTCATTTCACTTTCTAGTTTTTGTTTGTTTGTTTTGTTTTTAATAAATATTTGAGAGAGAGTGCAGGGGGGAGAGTCAGAGGGAGAGGGAGAAGCAGACTCCCCACTGAGCTGGACATGGACACAGGGCTCGATCCTAGGATCCTGGAATCATGACCTGAACCTAAGGCAGACGTTTAACTGACTGAGGCACCCAGGCGCCTCTCACTTTCTAGTTTTAATCAAGTT
This sequence comes from Mirounga angustirostris, assembly GCF_029215605.1. Classification (NCBI taxonomy): domain Eukaryota; kingdom Metazoa; phylum Chordata; class Mammalia; order Carnivora; family Phocidae; genus Mirounga; species Mirounga angustirostris. The sequence goes on from NW_026991720.1 coordinate 5,898,380, forward strand.
TTTTTCTGAAGTATCTGTCAACTCTAGTATTCCTAAAACAATTTTTTAAAGGCAATCCATGGGTGCCTGGCTGGCTCAGTCAGTAGAGAATGCTATTCTTGATCTTGGGGCTGTGAGTTCAAGCCCCATGCTGGGCACAGAGCTTACTTTTAAAAAAAGGGCAATCCAAAAATGTTTTTAAGTTCGTTAATATTTAAATTTGAATTTTTATATAATTCAGTCTTGTAATGGTTTTCCAAAAAGTCTGGATATCTTTTTTTTTTTTTTTTAAGATTTTTTAAATTAATCTCTACACCCAATATGAGGCTCAAACTTACAACCCCGAGATCAAGAGTTGCATGCTCCACCAACTGAGCCAGCCGGGCACCCCTGGATATCATCATTTAATATGTTGTGGGCAAATGATTACCAACATTTTAAAAACAAACAAGCATCAATCCACTGATAGCTACCAAGTTCTCTTATTAAAACTTAACTTTAATCCTTCATTTTAAACAACGTAAGTCATATAGTGAAGCCTACTCATACTTGTCCTTTAAAGATAGAAAAATTAAAATTGACTTGACCCATAGTCATTACAGCTCTTCATTATCGGAAGCTACTGGACTCCAGCTCAGATACGAATCTCAGGGTCCCAGCTGTAGAATGCTGCTGTGAAGACCCCCTGGGATGTGTTCAAAGAAAAAACTACCTCCTGCCTATTCCAAATTAGCAAACGGGGAAACGGGAAGGCAGGGGAGAGATGGCAGAATCACCTGTCAGACTTTTCCCGAATTGCATGCCCCACTCCCCACCCCCAGCTCCCTATTCTGACCCATTCCTTAGAGGGCATGGCCCTCTGGTAAAAACAAAAAAAAACAAAAACCCACACCCAAACCAGCACTGCCACGGGGAGCCACCTGTGTGGAGGGCAGTGCATCACGTCACTTGGGAATGTTCGGTCACTGCTGCAGGACATGCCATTGAGCCGTTCTGTTCTACTGCACCGACAATCACAGGCTGAGTCTGCTGGATGCAAGTGCCATCACAGGCTTCCACCTGTTTAGAAGCTCCCACGGAAAACTGTTTCTAATCCTTTATGACAGTGCAAGATAAAATAGCTAGAAAACCACTTCTGTTCTGACAGCAAATCAACACGCCAGCCATAAATTTCTATAGTACCTACCTTTCTTTCTGAAGGAGGAATTCTGATCGATCTGCCTGTCTGGTTAGCTATGTCTAAATATGGTGTGGTTTCTGGATCCACCACCATCTCAGCTGCAACAAAACAGAAAGGAACTCCATTAATTCAACACTAGAAAGCAGTGATGGGCCATTACGAGTATTAGACTGTGGGGAAGACAAGTCCATAAGAACTGTGCCCACTGTGTGCACCCCCCCGGCCAGCGTCCCTTTACAGCCAGAGGGAAATAAAGAGCCCAGAGCTCTGTGTACCTCTCTCCGCCAGTATCTCCAGGCCTCTCTTGGTCCTCTGAATTCTTTTTTCTTTTAGTTCGGCCTCATTTTGCTCTTCTTCTTCAACCTGGAAGTGTTTCCTCACATCCTCTTCAGACTGTTTTAGTTCAAGCACCATAGCTTTCACATTGTGCGTCACTCCTTGTTCTTCAAGGGTTTTCCCTGTAAAAATCCAAAATGCTTATCATGGAAAGAGCCATAAACGCACTGGTCACAGGCCATTCTGTTAAATGGAACTCTTAAACCCAAGTCAGTATTCTCGAGCCACCACGCCACATGCTCGGTGAGAACACATGACGTCTGGCTGTATAATTCTGTTACTGTTAAGCAGAAGGTAAAATCGGCCAGTGAATATTCATACCCTCGAATCGGAGAAATAAGAGAGGAGAAGCCACAGTGCAGCGGGGCTCTGCAAGAGGTAATTCACTGTGGCGGTTCAAGGCAAACCTCTTGGGTTCTTTTTAACTCTGTGGTCCTGAGTTAAAAAGGCCCTTACACCTAGGACCTTACACATAAAATGTTAATAAAGATAGTGTCAGACATCAATGAAACAGCATGAAAGCATATTCACCAAATCAACAGCTGGTTCTGTGAAAAATTAATCAAATACACAAACCTATCAAAAATTAACTCAAAGATGCAAATAAACAGCCACCCAAATGAAGAATAAACATAGATGCATACAGATTTTAAAGTAATGAAATATTATGAACTATAAATATATAAATTTGAATACTTTTCTGGAAAACTCCGTTAGATTTTATTTTTTTTGAGAAACTTGACAAACATTCTAACATTTATGTAGAAAAATAAAGATACACCAATGGCCAAGTCACCTTGATAAAGAAGAGCCAAGAACAGGACTCATCTTATTAGATTTTAAAACTACAACAAAACCACAGTCATAAAAAAACTCTATAGGTGAAGGTGGTCAAAAGGTAGAAACTTCCGGTTACAAAATAAGTCCACCCTGGAACGTAACATACAGCATGTGACTAGAGTTAATAATACTGTATTGCTGTATTGTATATTTCAACACTGCTAAGAGAGTAGATCTTAAAAGTTCTCATCACAAGAAAAAAAAACGTTTAACTATGTGAGTTGACATTATTGTGCTCACTCCACAATATATACAAACACTGAATCATTACGTTGTACACCCGAAACTAATATAATGTTGTATGTCCATTATACCCCAATAAAAAAAAAACTTCTGGGGTTCTGGTCCAGGAATAAACCTACAGGTAAATGGAAAGAATGAGAAGTGCAGAAATAGAGTTCTAATAAAGGGGGCACCAAGTATCAGTGTGGAAAGGGCAAGTTTAGTAGGTGATATCAGAAGAATAAAGCTGGATCCTTAGCTTGTATATATACAAAGGGGGCCTCTGGACAGACTGAAGACCTTAAGACTATCTGTGTGTCCCTGGGCTTGGGGAAAGATTTTTTTTTTTTTTAAGATTTATTTATTTTTTGACACAGAGAGAGAGACAGCAAGAGAGGGATCACAAGCAGGGGGAGTGGGAGAGGAAGAAGCAGGCTTCCTGCTGAGCAGGGAGCCGGACATGGGCCTCGATCCCAGGACCCTGGGATCATGACCTGAGCTGAAGGCAGACGCTTAACAACTGAGCCACCCAGGCGCCCCAGGGGAAAGATTATTTAACACAAATGATAAGATGGAAATTGACAGATCTGGTAACAACAAAATCCAGGATTTCTGCCCAGTGAAGAATATCACAAACAGAAGTGTCACAGAGATGAGAGGACAATGAAAAGCTATCTATGACATCTGAAAGAGACGATGGGGAATGGCTCACGGAGAAGGCAGGCTAGGGCCATGTGCAGGCTGTGTTCCACCAAGCTAGGATGTGAACCTGACTCTCTAAGCCCTAAGAACCTACTGGAAACCAATTGTAGTGCCTGCCTGAGTGGATGCAACAGCTAACTGGTCTCCCAAGTCCGTTCATGCATCCTTCAAATCCATTCCCCTACTGCACCCAAAGGGATGTTTTAAAACCCAAATGTATCGTGTCACCCCCCAGCATCTGTGGCTTCCAGCCTCTCTTAGGACAAATATTCGAGCACTGCACGAGTTCACAGGGCCCAGGTTTTCTACACAGCAGCACCACTGACCTTGTGGGTCAAGGGAGTCTTTGTCGTGGGAGCTGTTCTGTGCCCTGTGTGATGATGGTTCAGCAGCATCCCTGGTCCTGACTCACTGAGTGACAGGAGCACAAGCCTCCATCCCCACAACCAAGTCATAATAACCAAAAATGTCTCCACACATTGCCAAATGTCCCCTGGGTGGCAAAATCGCCCCTGGTTGAGAACCACTGCCATAACCTTTTCATTGTGGCCTCTGCCTGGCCCTCCATCCTTAAAAAGCACTACCCTCCCCTCACTTTCTATACTCGGCTGTACTGGATCTTTTTCAATTGCTCAAACTGACATCAGGGGGCTCTGATATGAGGTTCTCTCAATCGGAACACGCCCCACTGCCCTCACTCAGCTTTAGCGCTTCTGCCTTGGAGAGAACTTACTGGAACCCCCGTTTCACTCTGAACACACCTACACTTCTGTTCTATAACATTTCCTCAGACATGTAATGAGCGTCTTTTCTTCCCACCAGCACAGAACAGACAGTAAATACTGATTAGAAGGGTTGTTTTCTACTTTACGTTTTTATTTTAATAAGCTCTACAGTAACGTTTTAGATTATATATGCAGTAAAACCACTAGAAATTTGTAAATAGAAAAACAGTGAGGAAAAAGATGCAGTCATTACATCAACTCGACAGAAAATCTGCACTTTGCCACGACATACCTAGTTGAAGCTGTTTCTTGTTTATGACAATTTTGATGTAATTTTCTTGAAATCCAAAGGTTTCAGCAATTCTGTAAAATAAACCGGTAGAGGCTGCAGGTAATCAATTTATTATTATCCATTAAATAGAGTTTAATCATGACAGCTATTTTAAACGTTTCACTCAGAAATGCCCAGTATTTCAATTTACTGTCTCCCAAACATCACTTACGACAAAGCCAGCCTACTAGATGGTTATTTGAAACTGTACGAGACAATGTTCTTTTTTAAATTATCTGCTTTACTACTTGTTTCCTTATGAAGTGGAGACCACTCGTGCGGAATATCCATCTGAAGAGGAGGGCCCTGGCTGCATGTCAGGAGAAAATCCATTCTCTATACTTTCTGCGGTCTCCTTGAAGGAGCCCATAATAGAGGGTTGTTCCAAACAATCTTCCACTCATGTGTGTTGAATGAATGTTGCTTCCTGAATCCATCCCTAACAGCCCTGATGTAGACCAAAGAAAATGAGAAAAATCAGCTTCAGAAACAAGGGCTGGCTAGCCCTGGAGGTACTCAAAACACTTACCATTTAAAAATACAGAAGTGGATGACATAACCAACAACCAGTTCTCAAAAGTGAGAACGTCACTAGTACGTGACAGGTATTTTTTCTTTTTACAGATGGGCCAACAGCCCGAAATTGGCTAAAACACTGCTGGATGTCACAGCAAGTTACGAATGCACTAAGAAATAAAATTCAAAGCTAATGATCTGATGAATATCAGGCTACGTATATCACTCATTGATTGATTCAAGCATGTTATCAAGTACCTGTTAAGTGGCAGGCACGGAGCTTCCACTGGTCTCGTTATACCAGGAAATGAAGGCAAATGGTGCCAGTCTTGAGTTCTCACTCTGCCCTGAACTGCCAGTGTGAGCCTGATCACGTTCTGTAACCGCAAAGCCTCAATATTCCTTTCCACTAAGTGAGGAGAATAGTACCTGCCCTATCTCTCTAACAGGATTGTCGCAAAGGATCCCATGAGCCACTGTAGGAGGGCCGAGAGCAGCTGGGGCACCGGGCAGACAGATACTTACTTCGACCTCAGTTCTCTGCCAGTGATGTGCAGTCGGGTCTCCAACAGGTTTTTCCTATCCTATTTAAAAAAAGGCAAAGAAACTGTACAGAAGGGTACATGAAGAACTAGAGGGTATCATGCTAGGCAAAACAAGTCAGTCAGAAAAAGACAAATAACCATATGATTTCGCTCACATGTGGAATTTAAGAAACAAAACAGAAGGTCATAGGGAAAAGGAAGAAAAAAATACAATAAGATAAAAACAGAGAGGGAGGCAAACCATAAGAGACTCTTAACTCTAGGGAACGAACTGAGGGTTGCTGGAGGGCAGGTGGGTGGGGGGATGAGATGATGGGGTGATGGGCATTAAGGAGGGCACGTGATGTGACGAGCACAGGGTGTTATATGCAACTGATGAATCACTGACCTTTACCCCTGAAACTAATAATATACCCTATGTTAACTAAACCGAATTTAAATTTAAAAATTTTAAAAAAAGGAAGAGAATGTACTTCAGCGTGACACTTTCTGGTGCTGTTACTCCGTCTATAAAATCAGGAAGGCTGGTATCAGAAAATGTTAAGGACTGAAGTGAGGCATGCCTGGCAGAGAAGCTACTGCACATGACCTGGCACGTGCTGACCTCGTGACCCCGCAGCCCTCAAGGGGGCAGAAGTGTGCACCCCAGGCCGGGTTCCAGCCTCCGGGGGGAAGCAAGATGTTCAGAGGGATTTGTGACGCGTCTTCATTCAAGGGAGCTAGCCTATACGACACACCTCAGCACGACAGCCACCCTCAGGGAACAAGACACGTTCCCTTGCACCATGCCCACTGAGCAGGGAGTGGCAAAACGCCATCTTGGAACCTCTTCATTCCCCACTGGCTGGGCGTAGGAGGAAAAACTGGAATCACTAGGAAAGCCTAGGAGACCAAGCGAATCTGCTCAGATTCCACACTCGCCAACCAGCCTTCTGACTGGTGGTCTGGTTTCCCAGGTGCTGGGTACTAGCAAAGAGGAGGCCTATCAGGTATATTACCCTTTGAACTCATGAACGGGCATCCTGAGGTAGATTCATATGTAATTTTCTTTTTCTCATAAAGCTCTTTATTTTTCCTAGAAATTTTTTTTTTTTTTAAGATTTTATTTATTTATTTGAGAGAGAGAGAGAATGAGAGACAGAGAGCATGAGAGGGAGGAGGGTCAGAGGGAGAAGCAGACTCCCCGCCGAGCAGGGAGCCCGATGCGGGACCCGATCCCGGGACTCCAGGATCACGACCCGAGCCGAAGGCAGTCGCTTAACCGACTGAGCCACCCAGGCGCCCTTTCCTAGAAATTTTTTAAAGCTTTAATGAGATACAATTTACATTTCATAAAGCTCACCTGTTTAAAATATGAGTCAGTCGTTTCCAGTACATTTATAAAGTTATACAACCATTACCATGATCAAATTTCAGAACACTTTCATCATCCTCTCCAAAAAATACCATATTTTGTGCCCCCTATTCTCTCCCTTTAACCCCCAAGCCCCAGGCAACCACTAATCTAGTCTCAGTGGATTTACTCATTCTAGATATTTCATACAAATGGAACTATACAACACGTGGCCTTTGTGTCTGGCTTCTTTCATAATGTTTCTGAGGTTCCGCCATGTTGAAGATGTGTCAGCACTTCATTCTTCTTCATGGCTGAATGATATTCCACTGTGTGGCTACAGTGCATTCATTTATCTGTTCACCCACTGACGGACATTTGGGGAATTTCCACCTTTTGGCCAAACAGAGCTCTTTTGTCAACAGAGCTGCTATAAACATTCATGAGCAAGTTTCTGCACGGACATGGTTTTCATTTCTCTTAGAGTAAAACTGAGTCCTGAGGTAGCTCTGACACACATATATATTTTTTCATATCTTTTGAAAATGATTAACACCTATCAGTCCTCAGAGGCCAGCGACCTTTGGGTTCCCTGCCCCAATACCATTTCTGGACTTGAACTACTGAGGACATGGCCCTGACAGAAGGTGGCCCCGCTTGAGCACTCAGCTGACCACCCTTTAGCCTCCATCAGCACAGGAAAAAAGGAGACATCCTTCCTGATGTGTCCTACCGTGCACGGTTTGGGAAAGCCGGAAGTACTCTTTTAATTCCCCATTATTTCTAAATGTTCATTCAAACTCTAGAAAAGGTAAGCATGTGATACATGGCTTTGTGAAGTTTGGAAGGCCTAAGAGGGACAAACCTACCCTGTATATGTTCCAGTTTAAGAATCCATAAAATTAACTTTGAAGTTGATAAACACTCAGCATTTGAAGTAACTTAAAAGAACCTTAACTTTGGATTGTAGCTTTAAAAAAAAATCATAATTGGGCGCCTGGGTGGCTCAGTTGGTTAAGCAACTGCTTTCGGCTCAGGTCATGATCCCAGGACTCTGGGATCCCACATCGGGCTCCCAGCTCGGCGGGGAGCCTGCTTCTCCCTCTGACCCTCTCCCCTCTCGTGCTGTTTCTCTCTCTCTCTCAAATAAATAAATAAATAAAATCTTAAAAAAAAAAATCATAATTTATCACTAAGTTAACAAAGCATTGCTACATGTACTTGTTTGGGAAAATTACTCACTTTTCTTAGCCGTGGAGGTAAAAAGACCTCAATCGTAGCAATTCCTGTTGTTCTATAGTTTTCATTTCCTGTGCCACGCTCGATTGCTTTGCAACGTATTTCTTCTATTATCTTTTCTACTTCATTTTCACAACATTCTAGCCTGTCAGAGTACTTCTTAGCAAGGTCCTGTGAAGCAAAATCAGAAAAGAGATCAATGTAGTGCCAACTCAAAAAAGGGGCACAGTACAGAACAGTGCATTAATAAAGGACTCTAAGGCAAAAAACTGCGGAGTGGTGGTCAGCCCATCAGAGGGAAATCCAGATGGGCTTGGCATCTAGAGAGGTACAGAGGCTAGAAAGGATCCAGGGAAAAATAAAAACAAATAAAGAATAGGAAAACAGACCCAACAGAAGATGCAAAAATAACTGGACTGTTCTAGTGGCAAAAGAAAGGTGGGCCATGACTTATGTCACTGTAATACATTACAAATTAAGGAACACTGAGGTCATCAACTCTCCTGGAGGGGACAGAAAGAGAAAAAAACAAAGAAAACAATCTCATTTTTCTAACTTGTGAGAACAAGTCAAGTTTGACTTAAATAACTTTCTTAACAGAAAATTCTGAATCACTGGTACTGGTTGTAAAATAATTTGCTAGAACGACTCGGCAGAACTCAGAAGAATGCTATAGTTACAATCATAGTTTGGTACGAAGGACACAGACGAGTGTCTAGGTGAAGAGGTACATACGTGGGGTCTGGAAGGGTCATGAGTGCAGGAGCTTCTGTCCCTGAGGAGTAGGGGTTTGCCGCCCTCTCAGCACATGGGTATGTTTGCCAATCTGGAAGCTCCCTGAAACCCATCATTTAAGGGCTTTTATGGGCGTTCCATTACGTAGGCATGATGGATTACATCATTGGCCTCTGGTGATTAACTCAATCTCCAGCCCTCTCTTCTCCCCAAGGTTGGAAAGTAGGCTGAGAATCTAATCTTTTTTCTCCTTTTTTAAAAGATTCTATTTACTTATTTGAGAGAGAGAGAGAGAGCATGAATGGGGGAAGGGGCAAGGGAGAGGGAGAGGCAGACTCCCCACTAAGCAGGGAGCCCGATGCAGGGCTCCATCCCGGGACTCTGAGATCGTGACCTGAGCCGAAGGCAGATGCTTAACCGACTGAGCCACCCAGGCGCCCTGAAAGTCTCATCTTCTAATTGAAGTTTGGTCTTTTTGGCCACCAGCCCCATCCTGAAGGTATTACCAAGAGTTGCCTCATTGGCACAAAAGATGCTCCTATCACCCTTACCACTGGGGCTATTCCAAGGGTTTTAGGAGCTCCGTGTCAGGCACTGGGGACAAAGACCAAACAGCTTTCTTATTATGCCATACCTAGCTTCAGAGCCAAGGGATTATAACAAGCAAATTCAGAAAAAAGGTCACAAGATGGGTTGCAAAAAATAAAAAGTGAGACCTGTCAGGAACGGGAAAGACAGGAAGGAAAACTCTTCCCTCCCAAGCACATCACTGTGTCACCACACTGGACAATATGATGCCCTTGTGACAATCTTTAGTTCCTGATAAACACTCCATCATTTATCTCAGGATACTTGGACGGAGAAAGCAAAGAAGTACATGCTATATTCCAAAATAAGAGTTCTGTCAAAAATGATTACTGTTTTTGTTTGAAAAAGCAGGCAAACTTCAATTTCTAGAAATCTCACTCACGTAAAGTAATGCCATTTCTGATGTCACCATAAAAAATTGACATGTAAGTATTAGAAAAATGTTATTTTGGACAAATGAACAGATAGCCATAGTATAAAAAAAGCCGGGGGAAGGAAACAATTGTTTTATAGCAAACCACGCTAGCAAGGAGAACAGAGAACCAACCAGCTGCTCCCCATAAACATGTGATACACGCTCTTAGTGGCATCAGGACTGTGCCCCAGCAGGGTAAAATCAGTTCCCAAGTTACTAACTCTATGTAAACACTGTGAAGGTATTAAAAATAGTATGTGCCTGGGAAATTAGAGAACATTCTCATATGAATAAAATCTTATTAAACAAAAATACGTTTGTCAATTCCTAGTAAAAAGTGGGTACCTGCTTATCACTAATACTTTTGATTATGCCAAAAATTTACACGGTTAAACCTGGAAATTTCCGGGGACTTCAGAATCTTATTTACCAAGGAGACTTACAACACTGCTATTTATTTATGTCTTAAAAGAAAATACCTTCAATGCCAAACCACCTTCTTTATTTTCATCTGTATATGGAGGTTTCCAAAGTTGAATTCTGTCTTCTCTTAAGAACTGGGTCAATTTTGCTTGGAGATATTTCTTTTGCGCCATTCTTGAAAGCAAAACAGTACATGAGCAATATCCCACACTACTTTCAAAGCATTTCATAACTTACCAAACACATTGATGTGTTCAATGTGGTAAGAAGAGCTCCCCTCCACACCTCCCTCTCCTGCTTAATCTAAATTACTTTTCATTTTATTTTTTTGTTAAAAGATTTTATTTATTTGACAGAGAGAGCGCGCGCACACGCAGGGGGAGTGGCAGGCAGAGGGAGAGGGAGAAGCAGACTCTCTGCTGAACAGGGTGTCCAACGTGGGGCTTGATCCCAGGACCCTGGGATCATGACCTGAGTTGAAGGCAGATGCTTAACCAACTGAGCCACCCAGGCACCCCTCTAAATTACTTTTAGATTAGGTTTTAACTAGCTCTAAACTTCTCTAAAATATACACATTCTATACACATGCTAAAATACGCTATATAGTTACAAATTATACGTTACATAAAATATGTACTTCAAAGTTGCTAATATGTAGCAAGGTTTATTATACTTCTCTATTTCTTAAACTATTGTTCTCTGATCTAAGAGAAAAGATCAAATGAGAGAAAGATGAGTCCCTAAAGCTGTTAACTTTCATAAACAATTCAACATAGATACATAAATTCTCTTGTATTTGTATTTTGGTGAGTCTAACACAAAGATCAACCACCTTGGTAGGGTAAACATAAAAGCTAGCTGGAACCGTGAACTATCAACATTCTCTATACCTGAATTTTTAAAATTAAAAAGTTTTGCTAGAAAAATTTTATATATTTTGCAATAAGCAAACAGCAGATCTATGTACTATTCAAAGCTAACACTAGTTGGATCATCATTTTACAGCTGAAAACACCCAGGCCCCAGGTTTGTAAAAATGACTTGGCCAAAGTCACAAAGTTCGGCAGCGCCATAGCCAGCCTGGGATTTCCGCCTACAACACTGGACTTTGCATTTTGTCCCGCAATCTTTTGCTGCTTGTCTGTCCTGTGTTACGTAACTAGTCTCTCCCAAAGAAGCCCCTGGCAGCAAAGGAGTTGTCTAACTCATCCCTCACTTAGCATAGCAATTTGAAGGGGTGGGGAAGGTTGCTAGAGAAGGAGTAAGAATCAGAGAAGGAGTAAGAAAAGTAAAAGGGTGATTAGCTTCTGAATGATGAAGACACGTTCTATAGAGTAAAAAATATATATAAGGGTTAACATAACCTTGATAAATAACTTTCTTTTTTTCTATATAGGGCCTGTAGTATTCCACACCCTCAAAACCCAGTTCACCTAATTTTTAAATCAAGTTTGTTAACTTCAATGTATTCCATAAATGAATACTTAAAAAGAAAATTCAAATCTATTTTATATCAGTCTGGGGGATAAGAAAGAGGGTCATTAGGACAGGGAGTAGGGAACAAACATGTCAATAAGGAGGTTGCTGTGCATCCAGGTGAACCACGAGAGAACCCTAGATCTTCAAGCACTAACAAACTGCTGCCCACACAGAAAAGCATGAGTACTTAGCTTTTCAAACACAAATAATTCACACAACCACTATACATAGTTCCCTACTCATAAATCTTCATGAATTCTGGATAAAATATCAATGGGGAGGGATGATCATTTCATGGGCTGCTTATGGAGGACTCTTTGGAAGGTCTGACTAAAGGCCCAAAGGGTTTCACAAACGCACTGTGTGTCCCACACTCTACCCACTGAGCAAATCAACAGCACAGAGGGAGGTCTACAGGCACGAGACTTAATGTTTAAAAAAGATTAATCTGCTGTTTGGAAATTTACAAAAATTTCAGTTAGAGACACCAGAATAAAAAGAGGATACATACTTGAAATCAAAAGAGAGAAGTTTAATCAACCAGTTTTCAATTTTAACTAGAGAACTGAGAGTTTCATTATGCATGCCATACAATGTTTCACATTACAGCCAAAAAGCAGTGATGTATGTCGATTATTACTCAATAAAACGGGGCGGGAGGGAGGAAGCCCAGAAATTCATCAGTATTACTGCTCCTAACTGAAAGTGAAACGTTGTAAACTACTTTAAAATTTTCACTTTCACTTCCGTACTGAATCGATCTATGGGGACCTTTACCCAAAGCTTTTCAAATATACATACAACATATAGTCAGAATACACTGCATTTCCTCTCCAGCGGAGTAATAAAAGATTCTTGTATTAAAAAATAAGAGTAAGGGAAGGAGATGAGAAATGCAGAACCAGCTGATCAGAGAAATGCAGAACCAACCATATTTTCTCATTAAATAGCAAAGAAAACCTAGCTCTGACTGCAAATATGAATCCCAAATGACATATATGGCACAGCAGTGTTAAGATTCAAGCTTTTTGTCTGGCTAACGAGATTTACTTCAGGGTATACATTTCTTCTGTCTCCCCCCGCAGAACAACTCCATGTAAACACCCCACCACCGGGCCCAGCCCAGCGCAGACCTAGGGCCGCGCGAACCGTCGGCGCGTCCCCAAGCCCCGGCCAGCCTCCGCGCTCGCCGCCCACCGCCCGCTGCCCGCTGCCCGCCGCTGCGGCCGCGCCCCGCCCCGGGCGGGGGAGGTGTCGGGGTCGTGCCGGGGACAGGGGCGCCAGACAGCGCCGGGGAGGCCCGGGTCGGAGACCGGACGCTCGGCCGCCGCCTCCTCACCTGCGCCACCACCGCGCCCGCCGCGACCCGCCGAGTACCCGGATGCGGCAGCGGCCGCCGTTTATTTTCATTCCGGGTGAGGCTGGCCCCGCCCCCGCCGCTGCGGCCGCCGCACCCCCCTCGCGCGGCCAGGAAGGAGGGTTGTGGGCGGGGTTAGAGGGTGGGTCGGAATAGGTTGGGGGCGGGGCTAACGTGGGGCGGGTGTTGGTGGCGGGTGGGCGGGGCTAAGACGGGGTGGGGTGGGCGGGGTGGGTGGGGCAAGGCGAGACGGGGCGGGGCCTAGCGGAGGCCTCTAGCCTCGGGCTCCGAGAGGGTTCAGCCGGGGCCGTGCAGGTCCGGCGCCGCGCCTGCGGGGGCCGAGGCGGTGTCCGGGCGGGACGGGACGGGGCGGGACGGGACCGCAGGCCCGGCCCAGTTTGCTCGACTTCAGAGGCAATTGCACCTGGCTTCACGTCTCCAAAAGCCTTGAAAAAGGCCAGCGGACCTTGCAGGAAGAACCCTTTCCCCCGGAGGGCGGGCTGTCCCCCTAGACGTCCGGTTTTCCTCCCGCTCTCCATCGGGCCTCCCCTCACGGTGAAATTAGGTTGCTTCACCCGAACTTCCCGGCTCCTCGCCCTGGCGCTTCTCTCCTGCGTCGCTGGCGGTGCTGACCAGGTATCCGTCGCATTACCACCCCCGAGGTCTCCGGAGAGCCGCCTACTCCCAAAGCGCTCTGCCCAGCGCTGTGGGAAATGCAGATAAATTTATGCCTGGGCTCTGTCCGTATGTCTAGGTGAGAAAATAAGGCAAGGGTGCATAAAAATTAAGGGCCACTTGTGAAATGCTCTGGGAACGTTGGTAGAACCCAGGTGGTTGGGCACAGGTTCTGGAAGAGCTTTGAGAGAGGCGGACGGGAAATGGAAGAAAGGTGTCCATCTCAGACCTCAGAAAGTTTGCTCCGGTGAGGCTGTTGGCCCATCCTTTCCGAATTCCGAAACCATCCTTGGGCTCTAGCATTGTGATGGCGTGGGGCTTGAGAGCTTACTCAGGTCCTGCTAGCTGGCAGCCAGCTCCAACAAGTGCCTGGGGGAACCTGGGCAAGCTGCTTAACTCTTCTATCAACGGGCATAATGATAACCCTGTCCCCGGGCCATGGTGGCTAAAATCTTGCGCAAGGATCTGTCTGCCCCTCTCACTAGGCTGTGGGAAACAAAGGCAGAGGGAATGTAGATAAAATCAAATCTCTTTATAACCTGCAGCCCATCGACAAATATTTGAGACAGGCAGGTTATAACATTCCTCCAGGATCCTGAAAGTCTTCTTGAACATATGAAAGTCCTTTAAGGATTTCTTGACTTCCGGGGCGCCTGGGTGGCTCAGTCATTAAGCGTCTGCCTTCGGCTCAGGTCATGATCCCAGGGTCCTGGGATCGAGCCCCACAAGGGGCTCTCTGCTTGGTGGGAAGCCTGCTTCTCCCTCTCCCACTCGCCCTGCTTGGGTTCCCTCTCTCCCTTTGTCTCTCTCTGTCAAAGAGATAAATAAAATCTTAAAAAAAAAGAACTTCTTGACTTCTCCCAACCCCAAGGTATAAAATCACTTGCTCCTCGTAATCCTGGGGCAGCAGGGAGCAATGGCAGCACCTCCTTCTGCCCATGGGTCTTGTCCCCATGCTTTAATAAAGCCACCATTTTGCACCGAAGACATCTCAAGAATTCTTTCTTGGCCATCGACTCCAGACCCCACCACCAACAACATTCAAGAACTACATCAACTACACCAGGACAACCCCCAGGACAGGATTAGCCCCAGCCATACATTTCCGAAATGATGTATTGGATCTAGAATAACACCAGGGGGCCTTGGCACAGACCATCTGGAAGGGGACCTGCACACCCTTGGGCAGCCCCTATCAGGAGAGGTGAGGCAGGACCCCTCCTCCTGGTGCCCTTCCATTCTCCGGCGGGAAGCCTTAGGTGGAATGTGTGCCAAATCCATTTTAAGGAGGAGAGACATGTTCCCAAAGGTGCTCTGTCTGCCAATGTTCCCGCCCATGATGGAGAGGACGCTGCACACACTATACAGAGCAATTTCAGTCCCCTTCTTCTCATCTCTTGGCTTGGAAGCATTGCCCATGGGCCCACCAGTGCATGCCAAGCTGGTGGATTTCTGTGTCTGTCCAAATAAGAGTCTTCTATCTCAATAGCCTCCTTGGGGCACACAAATACTTAGAAAATCCTCGAGATTAAAGTTCTTTTTTTTTTTCCCAAAGATTTTATTTATTTATTTGACAGAGAGAGAGATAACGAGAGCAGGAACACAAGCAGGGGGAGTGGGAGAGGGAGAAGCAGGCTTCCCGTGGAGCAAGGAGCCCGATGTGGGGCTCGATCCCAGGACTCCGGGATCATGACCCGAGCCGAAGGCAGACGCTTAACCACCGAGCCACCCAGGCGCCCTAAGATTAAAGTTCTTTACGTTGAACCAAATCAGCTGCTTAGTCAAAAGACAAACGGCAAAATTGGGGGGGGGGGGGCGGGAATATTGGCAAGTCACATCAAAGACAAATCTCTTTGGTACATAAAGAGCTCTTACAATTCAATAGGAAAAAGACCAAAATAGAAAACTGGGCAAAGGCTCTGAAAATATGGTTTCCTGAAGAGGAAATACAAATGGTTTATAAACATATGACAGATTATGTACCCTCACTCAAAATGAGATAAATATAAATTAAAACTACACTTGGGGCACCCGGGTGGCTCAGTCGGTTAAGCGTCTGCCTTGATTTGGGCTTAAGTCATGATCTCAGGGTTGTGAGATTGAGCCCCCCATCAGGTTCCGTGCGGGGCATGGAGCCTGCTTAAGAATCTTTCACCCTGTCCCTCTGCCTCTCTCTCTCTCCCTCTCTAAAAACAAAAACAAAAACAAACTACAACAAGATACCACCTTGCGCCTATCAGATTGGAAAAAAAAAAGTGACAGCCGGTGAAGGCAAGGCTGTGTGGAAATAGACACCCTCCTTAGTTACCCCAGGAAGGTGAAATTGGCATGTCTCCTACAAGGGCAATATGGCAGTAACTATCAAAATCAAAATGCATATTGTCTTTGACCCAGTAATTCAACTTTTGTCATTCTTGCTGTATTTTATTAACTGGCCTCCTTTCTGTTATTCCTAATGCTGACATTTAGTGGCTTCGACTGCAATTTCATAAGATGAGGAATTCTTCCTAATTTGTCTTTTTGTTTTTGTTGCTATGGGTTTCGTAGTAACAAGGAATCAAGCCACTTCTGCTGGAGTTGAATCAGGAAATCATTAAACATCCTTTACGTGACAGTGAAATTTCATGCTGAATGTTAACAGCTCTTGCTAGAAAAGTAACAGGAAGTTTCAGCAGGTCAGCTTTATTTAGAATTGCTTTGATCAGAACAACATACATGTGTTGAGTGAAGTTGTGCAGTAAACTAATTTTTTAGAGATGAAGAAGTGGATTTAAAAAGGAAACCAGTTCATTCTTGATTTTTCTATTTATAAATGGGAATTTGGGGGAAGTGGTTATAAACTGGAATTTTCAGGGAATTTGAATGATGACTCACACTTTCAGTCTGGTAGGTTTTCAATCACTGATAACCTTATTTGGAGACGTGGTCATTTTATTTAGCATCTTAGCTCGATGAGAAGAACACAGAAGGACAGAGTAACCAAACAGGTGGTGAGGGAGATTTGTTCCCCCTTAATTGGGAATACTTAATTTCAATCCCCCCAGAAGATAATAGAAGCTGAAAGAAATTTTGAAAATATCAGATATGAGAGTTTCTCTGATTCCCAGGAAACGTGGGCTGGGGGGGCTGGATCTCAGACACTGAGAGACTGGGTCGTGGGATTGAGCCCCGCATCCAATTTGGGCTCTGCGCTCAGTGGGGAGTCTGCTTCAAGATTCTTTCTCTCCCTCTGTCCCTTGGGCTCGGCTGCTCACCTGACTCAGGTAGCAGGTAGAATCCCTCTGAAAGCATGCAGTCCTCAAGTTCTGTGTCCTGGTTTCGAATCTCTGGCATGTTCTCCCAGATATTTAGCCCAAGTACCTCTGTTCATCTGTCTCCCAAGAGGTGGGTTGGTGATGTTCCAACTCTAAAAAGAAAAGAAATGAGGGCAGAGGTGGTAAAGTAAATTAAACCATGGTATTCATACTACTTTTTTTTAAGATTTTATTTATTTATTTATTTATTTATTTATTTATTTATTTATTTATTTGGCAGAGAGAGAGCAAGAAAGCGCAAGCAGGGGGAGCGGCAGGCAGAGGGAGAGGGAAAAACAGATTCCCTGCTGAGCAGAGAGCCCCATCTGGGGCTCTACCCTAGATCATAACCTGAGCCGAGGGCAGACACTCAACCAACTGAGCCACCCAGTTGCCCCGGTATTCATACTATTGAACTAAGTTCAGAATAATCTCTGTTTTATCATTTAACCTATTTTCAATGTTAAAAAGAATTTGATGTACAATATTAGTTTTGTGATTTTAAGTCCAAGGGTGAATGAAAACTAAGGTGAACACATGGCAAGAAAGTAGCTAGTCATTGCTGTAGGCTTATGGTTTGAGAACCTTCTGTGGAATGCTAAACTACTTTACTTTGTTTCTTTACTTGATTCCAGAAAATAATGACAAATCACATAGTATGCATGACAGTTAAAAAGGTAAAATCATTAGCTCAGGTCATGATCTCAGAGTGGAGAGATGGAGCCCCACATCGGGCTCCACGCTCAGCTGAGAGTCTGCTTGAGATTATCTCTCTCCTTCTGCCCCTCTCCCTGCTTGTGTGCTTTCTCCCTCTCTAAAATAAATAAATCTTAAAAAAAAAAAAAAAGGGAAAATCAGAAATCTCCACCATCCTTATTTTCTAAAAAAAACCTATTGCCTAAAACTTCGGGGACTGTCTAATTCAACAGGTGTATTTTCTTTTTCTTTTTTTTAAAGATTTATTTATTTTGAGAAAGAGAGAGTGAGCAAGCACAGAGTGGGGCAGAGGCAGAGGGAGAGAGAGAATCCTGAAGCAGACTCCCCACTGAGCCCCGAGTCCACGTCGGAGTCCGACGTGGACTCGGGGCTCAATCCCATGACCCTGAGATCATGACCTAGGCCAAAAATCAAGAGTTGGTTTCTTAACCGACTGAGGCAACCAAGGGCCCCTTGGCTCCTCTTTTGAGCTGGTTATCACATCTGCTTTGTTCCCTCATGAGTTCAATAAAATCTTTAACACAGGGAGAGGGGCAGAGGGAGAAGAGGACTCCCTGCTGGGCTGGGCTCAATCCCAGGATTCTGAGATCCTGACTTGAGCTGAAGGCAGACGCTTAACTGAGGGAGCCACCCAGGTGCCCCTTATTTTTTAATTATTAAAAAAATATTAAATGATAGGGGCGCCTGGGTGGCTCAGTCGGTTAAGCGCCTGCCTTCAGCTCAGGTCATGATCCCGGGGTCTTGGGATCGAGCCCCGCATCGAGGGAGGGCTTCTCCCTCTCCTACTACCCCTGCTTGGGTTCCCTCTCTCACTCTCTCTGTCAAATAAATAAATAAAATCTTTAAAAAAAGTTAAATGATAAAATGAGAAGATAAATATAAATCTCTCAATGTTTTGTTATCTAAACTATAATCATTATTAACATTTCCATGTAAAATGTTCCAGTATATTTTTCTTAATAAGAGTTTTTCTTATATATATAAAAAAATCCCATATATGCAATTTTAATCATACTTTAAAAAATGAATATATCTGAAGAGTTTTTATTCTTATTTCATACCTTCATAAGTATAATTTCAACAGCTACCTAATATCTCACCGAGTAGAAATACAATGGACCAGCCCATCAGCTCCTATTGTTGTTGGTCATTTGCATTTGTGTTAGTTACAATACAGACTTGCCTGCCGGAACAGACTCAAAATAACAAAGGGAAATTGAAATTTTGTTTGCTTGTCTAACAGCCCAGGGCTGCTACGGTGGCCCCAAGGTGCAGGGAAACAGACTCTTTCGATCTCATTGCTCTGCCATCTGCAGGGAGCTTCCCTCCTCTGCAGAGGGCTCGGGGGCCCCTTAGCACTTCCTCATTCTAGGCGGAGAGAAGGGAAGAGGCGAAGGGGGTGGGGCAACTCAGTCAGAAGTCACGTGCTTCACACCTTGCATCGCCATTGGCCAGCACTTGGTCACATGGTCAGAGGTGCAAAGGAGGCTGGGCAATGTAGAAATCAATCTGGAGAGCCCTGTGCCCCCCTAAGTGGGGAATTCCATTGCAATGTGAGAGGCAGAGAAATAGCTATTGATTGGGGAGGATTAGTCACAAGGTTGTTTCCAATTATTCATTATTTATAATGGTGAAGGTCATCTCTGATGTGAAGCTTTTTCTAAGGGGGTTTTGTTGTGGTTGTTAGTTCTATTTCCGTACATTACTACATCAAAGGTACAAATCGTAGACTTCCTATACTTACTGATACCTTTCTCTCTTCCAACAGAATGAGATATTATAATTATTTTATTTTATTTTATTTTATTTTGTTTATTTATTTATTTTTAAGATTTTATTTATTTATTTGACAGAGAGAGAATGAGAGAGAGAGCATGAGAGGGGGGAGGGTCAGAGGGAGAAGCAGACTCCCTGCTGAGCAGGGAGCCCGATGCGGGACTCGATCCCGGGACTCCAGGATCATGACCTGAGCCGAAGGCAGTCGCTTAACCAACTGAGCCACCCAGGCGCCCCGATATTATAATTATTTTAAAGATTTTATTTATTTACTTGAGAGAGAGAGAGCATGAGCAAGGGCAGAGGGAGAGGGAGAAGCAGGCTCCCCGTGGAACATTGTAGGGTTCATCTCAGGACCCCGAAATCATGACCCCATCCGAAGAGAGATGCTTAGCCGACTTAGCCACCCAAGCACCCCTAGATATTATAATTTTTTTTAAATTTACCTTTTCCGAGGGAAAGAGGGGGAGAAGGGGAGAGACGAAGAGGAGGAAAAATGTGAGCTTACATTCTTAACGACTAATGCTTACTTATTGTTTTTATTGCTTCATTTTTCCTGTGTTTGTTTTTACTGTTTGCAGAATACATACGAATGAATTTGCACAATTTTGAATAGAGTGTGACTCTAATAAGAAAAAATTAAAACTAAACTAAATGTTCATCAATAGAAGGCAAGGAGAAATAAATGAGAGGATGTTCTTACTATGGAACACGATAGCAGCCATTAGAAAGAACAGAGTAGATTTGCATGCATGTAGGACAGGGGAAGGTACAAAATTGTAAGAAGCAAGTTGCAGAACAATATGTCTATGACACTGCTGTAAAATATACTGTGTAAGTGTGTATGTGCGCTTACAAACACACATATATTGATCTCCAAGACCATTGAATCTGGAAGGGTATTCACCAAGAAGGATTGAGAAGGGGGTGAATAGGGACTTATACACTTTTACTCTGTATACTTCAAAACTTTTCATTTTGACAAGTATGTATTACTTCTAATTTTAAAAATTAAAAAAGGAAAACATAGGAAAAGAATTTATATCATGATAACAGGTTCATTTTGCATTTGATTCTATACGACTTTTTAGGACTTTTTATTTTCAAAACTTTATAGTGAATATGTGGATTCTGTATGATTTTTAAAAAGATTTTATTTTATTTATTTGAGAGAGAGTGAGAGCAGAGGGGCAGAGGGAGAGGGAGAGAAAGAATCTCAAGCAGACTCCCTACTGAGCACAGAGCCCCATGCAGGGCTCGATCCCACAGATCCCAAGATCTGGCCAAATCTCTGATTTGGCCAGAACCCAAATCAAGAGTCGGACGTTCAACCAACTGAGCCACCCAGGCATCCCTTGGTTCTATACTATTTTATTTGCTATCTTAATGTGTAGAATTCTTGTTTCCCCAAGTAAATTATCAGCTCTTTGAGGGAAGACAGACCTATATCTTAAATTTCTATTTCTTCCACCAGTGCCTAGCACAGTGATGAACACAGCAGATGCTTAGTCAACATTATTAATATATAATAATTCCCTAGGAAGAATTACTTGAAATTTCTATCTCTGATTTATGGCACATTACATGAGTGCAGAAATATGTATTGTCTCTGTTAGCAACTGCATATGCCCTTCCCATGATATGAAGACAGTGGCAGACCAGAAGGGACCATCTCTCCTGGAGAGGACCTGACCAAAAAGGACTGCCCATTGGTTCAAAGAGACTGCAACATGGGAGGTAAGCGAGGAGGGAGAGGCCCACCAGATTGGGAGAGGATGCTGGATGAGAATAGGCCCAGCGGTGTTCAAGAGAACAGAGAGGGACATCCCAGGGAACACTGAATAATAACCACAGAAGTCTAGACTTCATATCCTAAGAGATCAGAAACTTTGTTTTGTTTTGTTTGCAAAAGAGTAGCAGGGTAGAAGAGACATAAGTAAGACCAATCTGATAACTATGTGCAGGAAGGACTATAGAGGGGTCTGGACGTCACTACCATGGCTCAGGTAGAAGGAGATACAGACCTGGCTAAGGTTGTTAATGGAGGGGCACCTGGGTGGCTCAGTCGGTTAAGCGGCCCACCCTTGATTTTTTGGCTCACGTCATGATCTCAATCGTGAGATCTGAGCCCCATGTGGGGTTCCCTGCTCAGTGGAGAGTCTGTTTGAGGATTCTTTCTCTGCCCCTCCTCCCTCACCCCCCCATGCACACTCTCTCTCTCTTAAAACAAAAACAAACAAACAAACAAACAAACAAAAAGGTAGTTAATGGAGAGGACGAAATGGATGCAAATGCTTATAAGGAAAAGTACTTTACAGTGACTGATGATTACCTAGATGCAGGATGAAGGAACAGGTCAAGTTTTACCTACCTGGAAATTTTGTTGTAATGTGCTTTCACAAGTAGTCAATAACCAAATTCATGCCCTCAGAGGACAGAGCTCAGAGGCTTTCATCCAGGCTTTAATCGGCATCTCAACGTTGACCACTCTCACGCAGGTGTTCTCAGCTGTACAGAGCCCAAAATCCATTCTCAGCGTGCATACAGGAGTGTATTTGGTCAGCAGTGTGTCCTACTCTGGCAGATTGGAAAGTAAAAACAACCTCATCCACCTCACTAAGGGAGGCATTTCCAATGAAAATTGACTTTTTATGGGCGCCTGGGTGGCTCAGTTGGTTAAGCGACTGCCTTCGGCTCAGGTCATGATCCTGGAGTCCCGGGATCGAGTCCCAGGATCGAGTCCCGCATCGGGCTCCCTGCTCGGCGGGGGGTCTGCTTCTCCCTCTGCCCTCCCCCCTCTCATGCTCTCTGTCTCTCATTCTCTCTCTCTCAAATAAATAAATAAAATCTTAAAAAAAAATTGACTTTTTATGTTTAACAATTATCAAAATTTGCAACATATTTATGTTGATTTAGTGAGATATACGTTTACTAATAGTGGCAATGATAACCCTAACCAGAAAACACTTTGCAGTACATAGAGACTCATGATCACAGGATATAAAATTTCTTTAAGTTTTAATTTATATATATATATTTTAAAGATTTTATTTATTTATTTGACAGAGAGAGACAGCAAGAAAAGGAACACAAGCAGGGGGAGTGGGAGAGGGAGAAGCAGGCTTCCCGCAGAGCGGGGAGCCCTTAATTTATATTTTTGTTGCTGAGAAGTATGATAGGGACAATCCATGAAAGACTTCCAAAAGTAATATATATTCTACTATGATAAAATTAGATGAGGGAAGTGAATGGAAAAATAAGTTTATGAAGAAAGAGGAAGTTAAAAGAGAACTTTATATATTTTTAAATGGTGGGTATCAAATTGTATGGTATTTAGATACCACTGAACACATAACCAAGAGTCACATAATAGTTTTATTTTTAAAAATATGTATAACAACACTAGGCGGGGAGTTGCATCTCCTGCAGCCATTTAAACTTGTGAGGAAAAATTTAAGCGGAAAATCGAAATGTGCGAGGGTAACTTTGAAGTCGTCACGTGACCGAACTTCAGCCTCATCCTTAGTTTAGGGCTCCCTCTCGTGGTGAGATTCAGAATTTGTGTTGGCTCGCAGCTCAAGAGAAGTGTCTAGCAGGATCTAAAAGTGCCAGGTTCTACACGCCACGCCCTTCTGGTGTGTTCTCTGGAATCATCTCTACAAAACTTGGGTCGGATAGGATTAGGACACCTGTTCATATTGAGCCGTCGTGTCCTATTTCCACCTTGGCTCCCTTCCCCACAAAAGCAGGGAGAGGTTTCATTCCCCTAGCCAAGCCCAGAATCAGGAGAGAAAGAACAGGACAGAACGGTCCCTGCACACCTCACCAAGCAGGATCCTTGATGATCGTCCATTAATCTGACACATGTTTATTGAGTACCTACTATGTGCAAGCATGATACTCCATGATCTACAGGCAGGCTGCCATCCACTAGTAGAATCTGCCCTCTACTTCTCTCTTTTGAAAAGCTTGAAGAGGGGCGCCTGGGTGGCTCAGTCTGTCAGGCAGCCGACTCTTGATTTCCACTCAGGTCATGATCTCAGGGTCGTGAGATGGAGCCCAGAGTTGGGCTCTGCGCTCAGTGCAGAGTCAGCTTAAGACTCTCTCTCCCTCTCCCTCTGCCCCTCCCCCCACTCTCTAAAATAAATAAATAAATAAATAAATCTTAAAAAAAAGAAGAAGCTCTTTTAAATAAAAAAAGAATCCAGTGTTAAAAAGAAGGGGCGCCTGGGTGGATCAGTTGGTTAAGTGTCTGCTTTCAGCTTAGATCATGATCCCAGGGTCCTGGGATCGAGCCCCGCATCGGGTTCCTTGCTCCGCGGGGAGCCTGCTTCTCCCTCTCCCTCTGCCTCTCCCCCTGCTTGTGCTCTCTCTCTCCGTGTCAATAAATAAATAAAATCTTTTAAAAATAAATAAAGAAAAAAGAAAAAAGAGAAAGAAAAATACAGGCCCAAAGTAGGGTGGCGTAGGTTAAGGCCCCAAGTTGCTAAACCAAGACTTAATACCTAACCTAATTGCAGTTTCAACCCCCCAGAAATGTGACCTTTAACCAGTCAACATGGGAATTTCCTGGTCGGCACTAGGATAGACCCCCACTCCCCTCCACCTTGGCTAAAACAATGGATTCTTTGCTAATAATTTCCTTTTTTCCACTCCCTCTCTACCTTTAAAGATCTGTCCTTTTCTGTAGCCCTTTGGTACTCTTCGTCTCCTTGCTAGACAGGATGCTGCCTGGTTCGTGAATTGGTTAATAAAACCAACTAGATCTATAGAATTTACTCCATTGAATTTTTGTTATTAAACATCAACAATAACAAACAACCATAGGATTTTACCTCCCGAAATTAAAATGACCCAAAAACATTTATTTTTAAGTTTTAATTTAATTTTATTTAAATTCAATTAATTAACATATAGTGTATTATTAGTTTCAGAGGTAGAGTTCAGTGATTCATCAATCTTATATAATACCCAGTGCTGATTACATCATGTGCCCTCCTTAATGCCCATCACCCAGTTACCCCTTCTCCCCACCCACCCCCTCCAGCAACCCTCAGTTTGTTCCCTAGAGTTAAGAGACTCCTTTTGGGTGCCTGCCGCTCCCCTTGTTTGTGCTCTCTCTCTGGCAAATAAATAAATCTTTAAAAAACAGAGTCTCCTTTTTTTAAAAAAAGATTTTATTTATTTGAGAGATAGCATGAGAGAGAGAGAGCGCACAAGCAGGGGGGAAGGAGGAGGGAGAGGGAGAAGCAGGCTTCCCACTGAGCAAGGAGCCCGATGTGGGACTCAGTCCCAGGACCCTGGGATCATGACCTGGGCCGAAGGCAGACGCTTAACCGACTGAGGCACAGAGGCACCCTAGTTAAGAGTCTCTTATGGTTTGTCTCCCTCTCTCAGTTCATCTTATTCTATTTTTCCCTCCTTCTCCTATGATCCTCTGTTTTGTTTCTTAAATTCCACATGAGTGAAATCATATGATAATTGGCTTTCTCTGATTGACTTATTTCGCTCAGCATACGTTCTAATTCCACCCACATTGTTGTAAATGGCAAGATTTCATTCTTTTTGACGGCTGAGTAATATTCCATGGTCTATATACACCACATCTTATGTATCCATTCATCTGTTGATGGATATCTGGGCTCTTTCCATAGTTTGGCTGTTGTGGACATTGCTGCTATAAACATTGGGGTGCAGGTGTCCCTTTGTATCACTACATCTGTATCTTTGGGGTAAATACCCAGTAGTGCAATTGTTGGGTCATAGGGTACCTCTATTTCTAACCTTTTGAAGAACCTCCATACTGTTTTCCAGAGTGGCTGCACCAGCTTGCATTCCCACCAACAGTGTAGGAGGGTCCCCCTTTCTCCGCATCCCCGCCAACATCTGTCGTTTCCTGACTTGTTAATTTTAGCCATTCTGCCTGGTGTAAGGTGGTATCTCATTGTGGTTTTTTTAAATTTGTATTTCCTTATGCCTAGTGATGTTCAGCATTTTTTCATGTGTCTGTTGACCATTTATATGTCTTCTTGACCCACAAACATTTAAAAAGATGTTCAACCCCTCCAGTAATTAGAGAAACACAAATTAACCACAATGAGGAATCATTAGCTCTTATATTGGCATAGTCTCGATAATATCCAAGGTTGACGAGGTTGGGGCATCTGAGAAATATACATCTTCCTACTTTGTTAATGAGGCTATAAATTGGTACAACAATTTGAGGGAAAATGAAGAATATTACATTTTTTTAAGTTTGTACTTCTTGACCCATTAATTCCCCCTTTTAGACTATTGTTAGGACCTAGGCCCCAGCCTGCTGCTGAGATTGTCAGGAATTTTGGAAGGCTTTGATCACATGTCCCCAACCACTCTCATCTTTATTTTTCATTTTCATTTTTGAAAAGATTTTTTTTTTAAGTAATATCTATACCCAACATGAGACTCAAACTCCCAACCCTGAGATCAAGAGTCACATGCTCCATCAACTGAGCCAGCCAGAGGCCCCCACTCCGATTTTTAAAGAACAGACTCTTGGGGTTCTCCTCCCGACACACTTACCTGCACCAAGAATGGGGAGAAGGACAGATGACTGTCTCAGCCACCAGGGCCCAGGGGGACAGACTCTACTTCTCACTCCATCTCTGCCCTCCTACCCCATCACACACACACACACACACACACACACACACACACGAAGGGGAGAAAGAGCACTGAACTTAAAGGTGACACCCATGTGGCCTTGCCCCTCAGGGCCTTGAGGACATGCCCTTACAGGCCTCATTTCCCCCCGTCCCCTGAGGGATGACCTCCCTGAGTTCCCTCAACTTTAACCCTAGCTCTGTCCTCAAGGAGCTTATAATCTAGTCAAGAAGATAGGAGATCTATCTTAATTCATGCAATCGACATTTATTGAATGCTGCTAGGTGTTCAAGTTCAAATAGATAAATAACATGACCTCTTCCCTCTAGAGGTTTACAATCCAAACGATGGTCCAAAGTAGGAGGTGGCCATGGCTGTGAAGGAGATGGAGAATTCTCGGCACATTCCAGGAAAAGAAGACACATTTGTGTGAAGCTAGAAAGAAATTTTAGTTAAATAAAAATAGACAGTGGCGTGGGCTAGGTGCCCAATGAACACAGAGATAAAACAGTGCCTTTGACATAATGAGCAATATATATTTGCTCTCTGTCCCACTTCCTGGTATGTAACTTCCAAAACCTTGGAATCTCTGAAGTGACAAGTGTCTTTTTAGATGTGAAGGAGATGGCTGGGGCTGGGGGCTCCAGGATAAACCTCAGGATGGAGGCTGGTTGCCAGGGGAACCAACCTCCCTGATTAGAGGGTTGGTTTTTCAGCGCCCCCCACCCCCCGCCACCGCTCCAGGAGGGAGGGGAAAACTGTTGGAAGTTGGATTAATCATTAATGGCCAGTAATTTCATCCACTGAGCCTATGACATGAGGCCTCCATTTAAAACAAAAATCAACAAACCCTAATTGAAGGTGTTCAGAGAGCCTCTGGTTTGTTGACCATCTGGAGATGCCAGGGTGGGGTGGGTAGGGGTGGAGAGGACATGGAAGCTCAGCACCCCTTCCCCAAGCCTGGCCCCACCCATCTCTTCAATCTGGCTGTTCTGGACTTGTAACCCTTTAAAAAAAATTTTTTTTTAAGATTTTATTTATTTATTTGAGAGAGAGAGAATGAAAGACAGAGAGCGTGAGAGGGAGGAGGGTCAGAGGGAGAAGCAGACTCCCTGCCGAGCAGTGAGCCCAATGCGGGACTTGATCCCGGGACTCCAGGATCATGACCTGAGCCGAAGGCAGTCGCTTAACCAACTGAGCCACCCAGGCGCCCCTGGACTTGTAACCCTTTTTAACAAACTGGTAATTTTTTTAAAAAAAGATTTTATTTATTTATTTGAGGGTAAGAGAGAGAGTGAGAGAGAGCAGGGAGCCCAACGTGGGGCTTGATCCCAGGACTCTGGGACCACGACCTGAGCCAAAGGCATACGCTCAACCGACCGAGCCACTCAGGTGCCCCATAAACTGATAATCTAATAAGTAATCTCTTTCCCCAAGTTCTCTGATTCATTCTACCAAATTATCCAACCTGAGGAAGGGGTGGTAGGAACCTCTGATTGAAAGCCAGTGGGTCAGGAGCATGGGTGACAACGTGGACTTGTGATTGGCGTCTGCAGCGTGGTGGGTGCAGTCTTGTGGGACCGAGCCCTTCCCCTGTGGGATGTGATGCTCTGCCCAGGAAGGTAGTGTCAGGATTGGATTGAACTGTAGGACGCCCAGTGGGGATCACAGAGACCTGGAGAATTGCTTGGTGAGGAAAACCCATACATCTGGCTTCAGAAGACCTGCGTGTAGAGTAGTCCCCCTTTAGGGCCACAACCAGTATACGAAGGGGCCAAGTATCTGTGTAGCCTGAGGTAGTCAAAGAAGTTTCTGCACACGGAAGCTTTTCTGGATGAGCAACATTTACAAAAAGCTTGAAGGGAAGATCTCCCATGGGCAGGGGCAGATCCAGTTTGGGGGGCCCTGAAACTAATAGAATTTGGGAAGTCCCTTTATGAAAAAGAACACCGTGATTACGAATACGGTATTAGGAATGAAAGTAAATATTGGCTTAGAATGAGAAAAATAACGTTACCAATTTTTCAAAGTTGAAAGATACCCCAAAACATAAAATCCAGAAAAATAAAATACCCTCCTTAACTATCTGCTACACCTCTATAGTATTTTTTCTTGCAGTGTTTGGCTCTAAGTGGTTTGACTAGCTCTTCACTGACAAAATCTGATCAGAGAAATTGGGAAGATAGTCTTTCCTCTAGCACGGTGGATACAAAGTTAGTGATTTGTTAATCTAGAAAAGTTTCCTGCAGCTTCTGTGCCAGTTATCGAGTGACTGCGTCTCAGCTCCTAATATCCCTTGGCTGCCTGCTTTCGGGCGATTATGTGGACCCTGGAAAGTATGTACTGTTTGCCGACTGCTGTGTGAAGCTTTGTCAGCAGAGGGCGCTGGAGGGCCGCCGGAGGAGAAGGCTTCCTCTTCCCGGTGGGGGCGTGCTGCTCTGGGCCGGATCCTGCAGCACCTGGTCCCGACCAGCGCCTTCTGCAGCTTGTGTGGCTTGTGTGTAGCACCTAGCTTCAACAATTCCCAGCAGCCGGGAGCTTCCCCTGGCGTCCCCTGGGACAGCTTTGGAGGGTGGGGCATGACCAGCCTCCCCTCGTTTTCTCCTGTGGCTTTGGGGCAAGTTCTGAGATATGACACCTCCCTATGGATGGTCATTTGTCACCCCAGGGGGGAGGGTTCCAGCAAGTGCAGCCGACCTGGCAACTCAGTGACTTCTCTGCCACGCACTGAGCCACGCTCTCTCCAATAAGGTCTGGATCTCAGCCCTGCAGAGGGACCTCTTCACGGATGCTCGGTCTCCCCCACGGCGATGGCCACCCACTGGGTCTGAATCCTCTTTACTTCTTTCTAGCTAATCCCTTATTACTTCAATCCCCTGATCAAATTAATTCCTTACGTTAAAGCTTCCTTGTTCAAATTGCTACGTTCTTTCCGTTTCCTGATTGGACCCTGAGCAATACAATTTTACAATGCATTGCTGGTAATCATTACCATAAATATTAAGGATTTTTTTTTTTCACATTTGAGGAAATCTCTGTCAAGTTTCACATAAGAGTTTGAAGCTTGCAGTGCATTTCAAGTTATTTTTTTGCTCCGGGACTAATCTTAAAACCCTTTGAATTAATGACATTTATTAATCAGGGTGTCCCGGACAGCCTCCTTGAAGAGGTGCTGTAGGATTTTTATCTTTCTTTGTCAGTGTCTCCATTTCTTGTCAAAATTAGCAAGGAAGTTACATCCTTTCCCAGTGTGTTCATATGATTCATTAACTGGATTATCAAACAATCCCCAAACCTATTCATAGCTTCTATTCCAACTTTACCCCTTCCCCTGAGTTAATTAGTGCTTTTTATAAGATCTGAAAGTTTTTTGTGACAATTTGCTTCTCAAAGTCAGAATCATTTATATTGATTTTATCTCATTTTTATCACTTTTGTTTCAGGTTCCACTAATTTTAAGTTGAATTTAAAGATGACAAAAGAAGGTATCCTTTATATACATACAAAATCTAGAGTCTATAATTTCTCACTCATCGTATTAAAATGTTCCACAACAATTTTTGAAATTGCCATAAAAGGCCATATTCCAATGTCGCCAAAGATACCATTCCCAGCAAAAAGGGGGAGAACGTGTACGCTGCACGTAATTGTATACTCTGTTACAGGAGCGTAGAGAGGGCACGTCCTAACACCGTTTGCTACAGACAAGTCAGAACTTACGGTTCTCCCTGGGTCGCAGGACCGAACCTCTCATTGACTCTGTAATCCCCCGAGCATCGAAAGTTCTTCATCTATCTTAATACGTCTCTCTTCATCGATCTAGGGAAATCCTTTTATCAGGGAAAAATCCCTCCTACTCTAGAAGCAGAAAATGCCAGACACTCACCGTGGCAGCCACAAAGCAGTGTCAGAGAAAATCTTCCTCGGGTTAGCCGCACCCTCCCGGGCCTTAGCGGGAAGTGAGTGGCCGAAGGAGGTAAGGGCTGTGTGCCACTAACATTTAGCCCCGTCCACTTTGCAGAGGCAGCTGCAGGAGCGGTTCTGCCTGCCCCGAACGACAGAATATGGTGGAGGTAGCATTATGTGACGTCCAAGGCAAGACCATTCAAGTACCATGGACTTCTGTGCTCTCCTGTGACGCCAGCCCAAGCCACCCTGTGCAGAGCGACCAGATGAAGAGGCCATGTGTAGGAGTTCTGGATGACGGCCAGTCTCAGCTGTTAGACCTTATGTGAGTGAGGAAGCCTCCAGATGATTCCAGCCCTGGCTGCCAAGTCCCCCAGCCTTTCAGTTTTCCTGGCTGAGAAGCAGAGACTACTTGCCTCTCTTTGCCTTGTCTGAGTTCCTAGCCCCCCAGAACCCCAGAGAATCAATCTATCATCTATCATCTATCTATCTATCTATCTATCTATCTATCTATCTATCTAAGTAGGCTCCATGCCCAACGTGGGGCTTGAACTTACAACCTTGAAACTGAGAGTCTCATGCTCTACCAACTGAGCCAGCCAGGCGCCCCAGGAGGAAAATCTTGTTAGTGGAGCCCAGTGAGCTAGAGGTGGAGGAGGGCCCTCCCTGAAGGAACAATGGTCCTGAGCACCCAGATGAATCCCCCTCTGAGCTCCTACTGGGGGTACAGCCTTTGGGGCCAGCCTCTGAGCCACAGAGCAGGACCAGAAAGGATGGAGGATGAATCCAGGGGTGTGGTGGGGACGCTAGGGGGGGACACCCGCCCCACGGGGTGTGGAGTTGAGAAGTGTGACCCATGTGAAATCCCCCATGGAGGGCTGAGAGCAGGGACAGCAGGTGCCTCCCCAGCAGGCTTTACCAGTGTATGAGGAGCTGCCCATTTGTGGGCAATCCTGGGAAAAGGCCCGTGGAGTGCAGAGCTCAGTGAGAACCTCTTTGTGCCCCTCTCTTCTCTCAGAGCCTGGGCACAGCATTCACCGCGGATCTGTCAAGCCGCAGCCTCCAGACAGAAGGTTGGAGGGCTTTCTGGCTGCTCTGATGGCGGCTGCACCCACACATCTCCGAAGGAGGTGCATGGAATACTAAAAAATTTAAGTGCTGCAATCAGGACTCTGAAAGTAATGGAGCTGGAATTATTGAGGGAAATTTACAAGTTAAATAACCTAAAAGACTGCAAATGCAAATGACACTAAATTAGCAGGAACTTGGGGGGCACAAGAATGACTCGTCCTTTCTCAAAAAAGAAAGTGGTCAGAGATCCGATCACAAACCAGGAAGGACGGGGGGCCAAGCCCCACTGTTCCCCACGCAGCATCTGTGCATTACAGGGTGCCTAGCACACTGCGCCCTAAATGCCAGAAGCTCCCCAGTTCTTATGACAACCAAAAATACCCTCTGCACACGGCGTTGCCCTTGGGACAAGGAAGGCGTTTCCCAGGTGGGAGCGTGAGTGGTGGCAGCTCTCGCCGCCGCTGCTCCCTGGCAGCTGGATGGACACCCAAGCTTTCTTGCCACCCAAGTTCTGTGTAAAAGGCGCCATCCCAGACACCAAAGGGATATGGCCGCTGCCTTCAGGGAGAGGACCCCAGCCTCTGACAGTAAGCACCGCACGTCTGGCTTAGCAGCAACCTTTCTGCAAAACTGAGCGCCTGAGTCATTTCTCAACGGAATTCTTCTTTTGTTTGGCTCCAGTTCCTTCTGGGATCCAGCTGCCTGCCATGTGCTGTGCAGGGGCTCTCTGGCAGGGAGGCATCCAGAAGAGCCAGACCTGGGGAATATGGGTAACCAACACGAAGAGCCGTAGGATATTGAACGCACATGCAGAATGGACAGAACTGCCCTTGGCACTTACATCCTCAAAGGGAGCTTAAATTCAGATCCTAAATCACACAGCAAGCCCTCTGCTCTGGCCCCTCCTCCACCCCCCAGCTGGAGACCCGGTGACGCCCCCAGGGCTGAGCAGCTGAGTATAAGCAACCTTCAGATGAAAGGCCGCCTCTCCTGGTTGGGCACAGGCAGGCAGGCAAGAGCCCTGGGCGGGGGTCCAGAAATCTGGGTTCTAAACCCAGTTCTGTCACCAAAGAGCAGCATGACCTTGCAAATCCTGAACCCTGGCTGGCTGGCCTCTGCCCAGTGGCTAGGAGGCTCGAAGGTCCCTCCAGTGTCAGGATTCGAACTCCACGAGGAGGGCAGGGGGCTCGTGGGGCACCCTCACAAGGTGACTTCAAGAGGCAGGACCCCCTGCCCTGCAGTTCCCAAGAGGAACCTTTACCTGCTTATCGGGCCTCGGCTGCCCAGGGCCTCTTTGGTGTGATTGGGCTCAGGCTGAACACAGCGAGGGCATTGTTTTCTCTGTGGGAAGTTTCAGATAAGGAGCGGGGCTCCACCACAGCCAGATCAGGCCTGGGCTCCACGATCAGGTCCCACCTCACCTTATCTTGATACTTACTGCAGCCAGCCTGGCCTCCTGGTCCAGGGTACAGCCGCGCACGCCCCCCAGGGGTTCATTACAAGCCCAGTGTTTCCCTCTTGTGGAACACCTAGCCCTCTTCTCTGCCCACCCCCGCTTCACAAACCAACTCAAGTTTCACCTCCTCCACGAAGCCAGCCTGGACACAGTTTTATGCAGCAAATCAGCACCAATGCTTCCTCGTTTCAGTCATAGCACTTGTTGTCTGGATTGTACATTGAGGTCCAAATAATTTCTATGCGACATTTAAATGCAGCTTCAAACATGCAAACCGAGAGATGTCAACAGCTGGTGCCTGGCGCTGGGTCTCTGGTCATTCATCAGGTTGAGGACTCCCTAGGACTTTTCAATCTGTAGACTTAGTGATACTCTGTTCTGGGAAAGTTTTGTGTATTTTTACAAACTCACTTCCTTCCTATTATAGTCTTTTTTCCTTATTTCCAACACTTCGATTTGGACATCCTGGATTTATTTTCTAATTGTGTTTTCTTCCTTTTTTTTTTTTTAAGTTCTATTTTTTTTTTTTTTAAAGATCTTACTTATTTATTTGACAGAGAGATAGAGAGAGAACACAAGTAGGCAGAGGAAGAAGCAGGCTCCCTGCAGAGCGGGGAGCCCGATGCGGGACTCGATCCCAGGACCCTGGGATCATGACCTGAGCCGAAGGCAGCCGCTTAACTGACTGAGCCACCCAGGCACCCTAATTGTGTTTTCTCTTCTAAATTCCTAGAACTGGAAGTCGTGAAACACATATCGAAAGGATATTTCAAATCCTTCTACAATGTAAAATTAGACCCACTCAAAAGCACATCATCATGAGTTTTCAGGATACTAAGGATAAAGAGAATACTCTAAAAGCTTCCAAAAAGGAAAAAAAAAAAATTTAATAGGATGGACCATGGATGAGAATGGCCTCAGACTTCTCATCAATAACTACTAGATGGGGGCGCCTGGGTGGCTTAGTCGTTAAGCGTCTGCCTTCGGCTCGGGTCATGATCCCCGGGTCCTGGGATCGAGCCCCACATCGGGCTCCCTGCTCGGCGGGAAGCCTGCTTCTCCCTCTCCCACTCTCCCTGCTTGTGTTCCCTCTCTCACTGTGTCTCTGTCAAATAAATAAACAAAATCTTAAAAATAAAATAAAATAAAATAAAATAAAAAAATAACTACTAGATGGTAGCAGTACCTTCAAAACTCCGAGGGAAAGCGATTCCCAAGCAACAGTTATATATCCAGCTGAGCCACTAAGCATTAGGGCAAAATAGACATGTTTAGATACACAAGGTCTCCAGTGTTCACCTCTCAAGCATCCGTTCTCAGGAAGCTGCTGGAGGATATACTTAGTCAAAATGGGCCAACAAAGCAAGATGAGAAGAGGGATCCAGGAAATGTGCTGCCACCCCAGAGAGAGGCTGAGGGCATCTCCAGGATTTTCCCCGGGGCGCCAGCAGCTTTCAGCCCCTTTACATGGGAGCAGCCCAGAAGGCCCTGGGAAGGAGTTCCGCAGACGCCCAGATTAACAGAATATCTAATGTATTTTAATCTACACAACTTGTAAACTGGGAAGATTCTGGTAATAAGATAGTAACAAATATATAGAGAACTAAGCACAAGAAAATGCAAAACAATCATTAAATCCAGAGTAAACGAAAAGTTGGGGCAGAAGGAAAAAATAATCACGGCTCATCTGTGAATAGTAGTTAACGAATCTGTTGCCATAAACTCAGGACCAAATAAGCTACAGCTGGGAGGGGGTGGCAGCAGAAAAGTGTAAGGCGGGAAGGGTGAAGGAGAGCGGGAGTGTAGGGGCGTGGGGTGGAAAGTGAGGAAAAGCCCAGTTGCCATCGTCTGTCCTCAGCTGAAAACACCTGAAGTGGAAAACCTAAAATACAAGCCTGTTCTTCAGCGATGAGGGGTTAGACAGTGAAGGAATGGGCTCAACGTCGAGGCTCCCACTGCGGAGAGCAGCAAGCGGGGAGGTGGGAAATGCTCTTGTAACTCGGTGCCTCTAAACTGCGACAATCTTGCAAAATTACAGAAAGTGAGACCCTGACGGGTTGACTGGATGTGCCCAGTGCGGGGCCGGGCCTACCCGCCACCCCCAGGAGGCTCCCTGGCAAGCGTGGAGCGCGGAACCCCACAATCACCCGGTCAGCCCGGTCGTCCACACCCCACGACTGCTGGCCACGCGGCTCTGTCGGGGAGCGCGGAGGGGGGGCAGAGGCGGGCCCCGGGAGGGCAAGGTTGGGCTGGGGTGCCGAAGGGCCTTCCGGGGGTCAGGGCAGCCGCGGTGGGCCCGGGCGTTCGGCGTCGTGGTGTCCGGCTCGCTTGCCCGGCGGGCGCTCCGAGGGCCCGGGGAGCCCCCGAGGCTGTCGGTCCCGCGACGGCCGCCAGGTGGCACCAGAGCCCGCGCCAGCTCACAGCCTCCCGCGCGCGCCCCCCGCCCCCCTCCGACGCCCGGGTCGAGCTGCGCGACACGGACGAGTCTCCAGGTGTGTGTCTC
Source organism: Mirounga angustirostris (assembly GCF_029215605.1). Lineage (NCBI taxonomy): Eukaryota > Metazoa > Chordata > Mammalia > Carnivora > Phocidae > Mirounga > Mirounga angustirostris. Next base: position 5,933,365 of record NW_026991720.1, read on the forward strand.
CGGCGCCCACCTCGGCACCTCCAGGGGAAATTTTCCCTCTATGGCAAATTTCAGATACAAAAGCAGGCCGAACTGTATTACGAAGAGCTAATTCCGTTTCTCCTACCCCTGCGCCCTGTTTGGTTCTTAAAGCAAATCTCAGCCCATCATTTATTTCATCTTGTAAATATCTCCGTTGGTAGCTCTATAGAATAAGACTCAAACAAATCAGAGTCGCAGTGTCATTACCACAAACGATGAACAGACGGAAGTCCTGGATCAGGAATGCCAGGAATGGGGAGGGGGCAGGAATCTTCAGGCTCGGGTAGAGAGCCAGGAGCTCCAGACATGGCCCGGGATGGTTTCTTTAGGGCAGAGGAAGCCCCCCCTCCCCGCAGTGCCCACAGTAGGGTCGTGCAGAGCTGGGTCGGATGGACCCACCCAGGGTCCACTCTCTTCTGCCTCCAGACATTTTCAGTTCAGCTGGACAGTGAGGGGAAGGTGATGGGTAAGTGGTTCCTTCTGGGCTGTTCTGTCTCATCCCATAAGTTCAGTGCTAGTCTTAAAGCTTAAATCCTGGGCGAGTTTCTCTACTCAGCTGGTCCAGTGTGGCTGAAGAACTGACCAGCCCATCTCTCCCACCACCCCCTCCCCCACTCCCTCCTGGAGCTGATCCTCCCCTGGACTGGCTGAAGCCCAGGACCCCGCCCACTCTGCTCCTTCCTTGTGTCCTTTTACATCTCCCCATCTTATGGCCAGTCACTCCAAGGAACAGGTGGGGTGACAATAAGCACACACAGGCAGTTGTCAAGCGTTGTATTTCTTCCCGATCTCCCCCAGAACACTGCCTGGAGCTCTAAGGCTGGGCCAGGGGTCAGAGACCCGGGATGATACCTAGCTTTGCCCCACAAGCGGGCTGACCTTGAGCAGGCTACTTCACCTTTCCTGGGTGCGGGGCAGAGACAGTGGCACCACGAATAGCTTTCAAGCTTCAAGGGACAATCCTAAATGCTGAACTCAGTATCTGGCCTCTCCCAGATCCCCTTCTCAGACTGGCCACGCACTCCAGGCCTCTTGTGGCTCACTCATTCATCCCTTTGCAGAAATGTGTGTTGACCACCTACTGTGTGCTCTGTGCTGGGGATGCCGCAGCGAGCAAAACTGAGCTGATGCCCGCGCTCGCCCGGCTGGGTTTGAGAAGACAGGCTCCAGCAAGGGCCGTGTGAGTCGTGAGCGGGCAGAGCAGGATGTCCTGGGCCTCAGGAGGAGCAGGGCTTTCCCAGGTGAGATGGGCTGGCGGGTGGCCCCTCGGTGGGCTCACCTGACCTGTTCAGACAGCCAGGGGAACCCGTGGGATCTCTCCTAACCGCCCAGGCCCCATCTCAGGGGAAAGGGTGTCCCTGCGTGTTCTCTGCCCCTCTGCCCGTCTCTCCCCTCGGTCTCACGCTGCTCTCTTCCTCCAGCTCAGGTCACCACCTGAGGGCTTGAAAACGGGGCCCTGGGGGCTTGAAGAGGCTCTTTGTGGCCCAGCCACCTGGGGAGACATGGAGTCAGCCAGAACTCCCATCTGCTGCCCCAGACCAGTCAGCTATGGCCGGTTGGGCTACTTTCTACTAGAGGCCACGGGGCCCGACCTAGAGCTGTCAGGATGCAGGGAGAAGGCGGGTGAGTGCAGAGGGCCCGGCTCCCCTTGGCATGGCCTCCTAGCCCACCCATGGGGGCCCACTAGAAAACGGAGGTGAGGAAACCAAGGCATAGGAGGTGGATTCATTTCCTGTGGCTGCTGTACACATCACCACGGACTGAGTAGCTTTGAACCACAGAAAGGTTTTCTCTCTGGAGTCTGACATCGAGGAGGCAGGGCCACACTCCCTGTGCAGGCCCTGGTGGAGAAGCCGTTCCGTGCACCTTGCCCAGCTCCTGGAGGCTGCTGGCACTCCTTGGCTGGTGGCCACATCACTGCAATCTTTAAGGCTGACATCCGCAAATCCCTCCGAGCTCTGCCTTCATGGTACCTTCTCCCCTGGGTACCAGTCAGGTCTCCCTCTGCCTCTCTCTTATAGGACATCTGTGCTTATGTTTAGGGCCACCCAGATAATCGAGGATAGCCTCTCCATTGTCACGATCCTGAATTTATTTTTTTATTTTATTTTATTTTATTTTTTAAGATTTTATTTATTTATTTGACAGAGAGAGAGACGAGGAGAGAGGGAACACAAGCAGGGGGAGTGGGAGAGGGAGAAGCAGGCTTCCCGCTGAGCAGGGAGCCTGATGCGGGGCTCGATCCCAGGACCCCGGGATCATGACCTGAGCCGAAGGCAGACGCTTAACGACTGAGCCACCCAGGCGCCCACGATCCTGAATTTAATCACATCTGCGAAGACCCTTTTTCAACTAAGACAACATTTGCAGTTTACACTCATTAGGACCTGGTATCTTTGGGAACCATTATCGGTCTACCGTGGGGAGATAAGTAACTTGCTCAATGTCACACAGCTGATTAGGTGGTAAAGTTGACATGTAAACCCTAGTCTGCCAGACTGAAAACCCCAAGCTCTTGACACATTCTTATTCCCTTGTGCTCTGGAAGTTTCTATATGGGGACCACTATCAGAATAGCGTGTTCCATCCTCAACTCTGGTCACCAACTGGTCACATGAGTTGAGGGATGCTGAGAAAGCACCCCTGCCATAAGGCCTTTCCTCTCCTGGCCTGTCCCAGCCCAAGTCAGTAATCCTGCTGAGAGCCCGGGGCACCTGGGGGACAATCTGCAGAGCACTGGAGGCCATAATCTCGTTCATTCACTTATTCCTCACACTACAGGTGTGTATCATTACAGATCAGGAGTGCCAGGGTCAGGAAACATCCTGACTGACCCCTGGGGACAGGTCTGGGGAAACCACAGTGGACTTTTGGCAGAGAGGAGGACGAGGACACTGAGGACCCTGTCTCATCCTTCTCTTATATCTCCAAAACCAGAATCAGAGAGGAGCAGCAGTGTAGGATCAAGCACTGAATTAGTGAATCTATCGTTGATCATCAACTGCTGTTAATATCAGCAAAAGAGATCACCAGAGAGGGTGTGGCTCCTGATGGAAGAACACAGCAGTGCCTCACCGCGGTGCAACCAGCAAGACCCAGGATGGAGGCACCTTCCAGGGCAAAGGACCCAGTTCCTTCAGAAGCACGCACGTGCGCGCACACACACAGAGTCAAGAAACCTGTGGGCTGGAGGACAGCAAGGTATTTTTTAAATGACATTTGTAAGACAATTAGATATTTAAACACCAGGTATTTGATAAAACTAAGAAAGTAGTGTTACTTTTTAGGTGTGATGATGGTATTAGGTTTTATATTTTAAAAACTTATATTTTTATATTTATATGTTATTTATATTTAGGTAATAAATATGTATATATTTTATGTATTAGGTAGCTTTAAATATATTTATATAAAAAATATATATTTTTAAAGATTTTATTTATTTATATGACAGAGAGAGACAGCGAGAACAGGAACACAAGCAGGGGGAGTGGGAGAGGGAGAAGCAGGCTTCCCGCTGAGCAGGGAGCCCGATGTGGGACTCGATTCCAGGACCCTGGGATCATGACCTGAGCCGAAGGCAGACGCTTAACGACTGAGCCACCCAGGTGCCCTATATAAAAATATTTTAAAATTTTATTAAAATATCATATACATGTCTAAATTTCGTGTTTTATATTATTTAAAAATTTTTAAAAATATTTTGTATTTTTATAATTTTAATTTTAAAACTTTTAATAGTTTATAAAATAGATGTTTAGTGTTTTTCATAAAAACTTCATATATTTAAAAAAATTTTTATAAAACCAAACCCAGATCTTTTAGAGGTACACATTTTTACAAATGAAATAATATGAAGTCAGGGATTTTGTTTAAGTGAATACAAGGAGGGGGCCCTTGGCTGGCTCAGTTGGTAGAGTGTGCAACTCTGGATCTCGGTTCGTGAGTTCAAGCCCCGTGTAGGGCATAGAGTTTACTCACAAAAAAATATAAGGAAGGGGGAGTGGGTAGGAGCTGTGAGTTGAAGCTGAGTGATAGCTACATGGAGGTTCATTAGACCAGCCAGTCTACTTGTGTATATGCTTAATTTTTTTTATACAGAAAAGGTAAAGGTTTAAAAAAAGATAAAAGCATAGGGGTGCCTGGGTGGCTCAGTCGTTAAGCGTCTGCCTTCCGCTCAGGTCATAATCCCAGGGTCCTGGGATCGAGCCCCGCATTGGGCTCCCTGCTCCACGGGGAGTCTGCTTCTTCCTCTCCCACTCCCCCTGCTTGTGTTCCCTCTCTCGCTCTGTCTCTTTCTGTCAAATAAATAAATAAAATCTTTTTTTTTTAAAGATTTTATTTATTTATTTGAGACAGAATGAGAGAGAGAGAGAGCACATGAGACGGGGGAGGGTCAGAGGGAGAAGCAGGCTCCTCGCCGAGCAGGGAGCCCGATGTGGGACTCGATCCAGGGACTCCAGGATCATGACCTGAGCCCAAGGCAGTCGCTTAACCAACTGAGCCACCCAGGCGCCCCAATAAATAAAATCTTTTTAAAAAATTTAAAAAAAATAAATAAAATGAAAAAAGATAAAAGCATAAGGTGCATTCAAGGGCAATTTAAAGATGTTTCTTGTTCAATTCTTTTCCTCAAACTTTCTTGCTCCTGCAGCACCCCACAGCTGAGCACAAGGTCCTGTTCCTTGGGGGGCCACTAGGGGGGGCGTGGCCCCCCGAGCAAGGCCTGCTGAGGCCCAGCCACCCGTGGCACTTGAATCCTGAGGCCAAGCCAGCCTGGTTACATGTATGGAGAGGATTGCTCTAGAGTGGAAGGGCAGGGAGGGCGATGAAGTCTCTCATCACTATCGCCCCACCAGCACACTCCACCCCATCTCTTCCCAGCTTCCCTGGCACCTTCCTGGTAGGATTCTTTCTGTTGGAAGAGCAAGGAACACCCCGATAGAGGCAGGACTTGCATTTCACACCTTTCTCTTCCTGTGTGGGCCAGAGAGACTCCAGTGGGATCCAGCCCCCCTTCACAGGTGCCTTCAAAGGTTAGAAGAGGGGGCTTCTTCCACAAATTCACCAGAAGTCTCCTAAAATTTTAGAGAGTCCAGGCTCAGGAGGAAAGTTTGTGATGTGCTTGGAGCTGAGAGGAGTCCCCAGCTTGTGGTCATACCCACAAGTCTCCTTGGGCTTCTGGAACAAGAAGGTGAGAAATTAAACAAAAAGCATCTGTCTAGAGGCTTAAAAGCAGTCGTTTCATCAGTCAGCAAGTGGGGGAGACAGAGCAGGGGGTTCTGTGCCTGTGAGGCAGAGAACATGGAGAGCACCCTAGGCTTAGGGTGGAGGATGCCGAAGGCCTGTGCTGGTTTATGCTGCAGGGGTTGTGACACACCAGACACAGGCTAGCCTGCTCGAAACCAGAAGCCCATCCTTGACTGGACGAGGGGGATTTGCCTATATTCTATCTGGCTGCCAGCAGAAAACTGAAACATAAAATCCACAGCCTCTTTTGCAAATACATTGTCCAGAATTCACTTAAAAATTACCAGGCACAACTCAAAAAAAAAAAAAAGCAAAAGATCGGAACAAACACCTGACCAAAGAAGATCTACAAACGGCAAATAAACACATGCAAAGGTGCTCACCCTCAGTAGTCACTAAGAAAAATAAATGCCAATTAAAATGTGGTATCACTTCACACCCGCTGAAATGACTACTGCAGAAACACTGACAGTATCGAGTGTTGGCGAAGATGCGGAGCCACGGGAACTCACATGCTGCTGGCAACATAAACACTTTGGAATACAGCCTGGTAGTTTATTTAAGAGTGAAACGTGTGACCCAGCCACTCCTCAATGTGGTATTTACCCAAGAGAAATAAAAACATATGTCCATAAAAAGACTTATACAAGAATGTTCATAGCAGGTTTTTTTTTAAAGATTTTATTTATTTCAGAGAGAGAGAGTGAGCACAAGCGGGGGGAAGAGGCAGAAGGAGAGGGAGAAGCAGATTCCCCGCTGATCAGGGAGCCTGATGCGGGGCTCGATCCAGGACCCTGAGATCATGACCTGAGCTGAAGGCAGACTCTTAACAGACTGAGCCACGCAGGCGCCCCATAACAGTTTTTTTTTAATAGCCCCAAAGTGGAAGCAACTCAAATGTTCATCAACAAGTGTATCTCTGGGCGCCTGGGTGGCTCAGTCGTTGGGCATCTGCCTTCGGCTCAGGTCGTGATCCTGGGGTCCTGGGATCGAGCCCCGCATTGGGCTCCCTGCTCAGTGGGAAGCCTGCTTCTCCTTCTCCCACTCCACCTGCTTGTGTTCCTGTTCTCGCTGTGTCTCTCTCTGTCAAATGGATAAATAAAATCTTTAAAAAAAAAAAAACAACAAGAAAAAACAAGTGTATCTCCTGGAATACTACTTGGCAATACAAAGGAGCAAGCTCTTGATACATACAACCGCATGGATGCATCTCAGAATAACTATGCTGAGTGAAAGAAGCCAGACCAAAAGAGAGTCCATAGCATATGACTTGATTTATATAAAATTCTAGAAAATTAGAAGTGATCTAAAGTGATCTATAATGATAGTGGTTGCCTGGGGAAGGGGGAAGGAATAGAGAGGGATGTATTACTAAGGGACTCAAGGAAACTTTGGGGAGCATATTAGTCAGAGTCCTCCAGAAAAACAGAACAAATAAATATATATAGATATGTATATATATATTCATCATATATGTATTCTTATGTGAACATATATTCATATATTTTATATATTTACCATAGGAGGTGCATAACCACTGCAGTAAGTCTGACTCAGGAATGATCCTGAAAGACAGTGGTGAAGGGAAAGCCTCCCAGTAGATACATTTTGGCCAATCTGGTTGTGTGCTTTGGAGGTCTACACTGACTAATGAGTTATGGGTAATAGATTCACTGGCTGGTCAGGAAACCTAAATGGTCAAGACCAGAAGGCTTGTGACCGGGAAGTCTGGGAAAGAGGTACATGGATGGAAGCCCCAGGATGAGCACCATGTGAAGATACCAAGGTATCATGGATGTTCCCATCTGGGGCACCCACTGCAGAGCCCCCAAGCAGAGGTGCTTGATAATCAAGCTGATGAAATAATCAATCTGTCCTGTAAATGTCAGTCAGCCCATTTCCTCTGTCACCTCAGTGCATTATCAGTAAGTACCCTTCACTAGGGCTAATAGAGATATCATCTCCATTGAGTTCCCAAACTGCTAACTAACTACTAGTTAAGACCACCACCAAATCCCCGATATTGGGGGAGCCAGGCCGGTAACTTACATTGCTCCTTCATGGAGACAACCAGCAGTCTGCTCTCCTAGGAAGGGAGTCCTGTTCCAGATACAGACTTGCTTTTTCTACTTGCCATGCTTCTGCCAGCACCACCACTTGAAGGTTTTCAAAAAGCCCTATTCATTGTCATGGTAACCCACACAACATCATCTCCAACCAAGGAGTTCATTATATAGCAAAAGGCATGAGGCACTGAGTTCATGCCCATGGAATTCACTGGTCTGTGCATGGTTACTGAGATACTCAGTGGCAACTGTTTGAATGGACTGGGGAATGGCCTGCTGAGGGCTCAGTTATGGCACCAACTGGAGATACCTCCTCCAGGAGATACCACATCTATATGGTGCTGTTTCCCCCATAGCCAGAAGACGCAGTTTCTCTTCTTTGACAGGGTATCCCTAGAGACTCGAATTGGTCTGGAGTGTAACCTGGGGAGGAAATGTTCGAGATTTGAAGAGGAGAAGGTGTGACATGATCACTTAGGTTTATGGACGTGTACAAGGACTAGGGTGGAGGTGAAGTGATCTCTCTCACGATTTCACCAAACAATCCTTTTACAGAACATTGGTTTCCCTCATAACGTTGGACTCTGTAGGTTTGCAGGTCCTAGTGCATGTGAAGGAACATTCCCTGGAGAACACAATCTTGAACCCATTAAACTAGAAGCTCAGGTTTATGACTGGCCCTTTTGGGCTTCTTTTGGGCATCTCATGCTGCTGACCCAGCAGTCATTGAATGAAGTTCACTGTACTGGCCAGGTAGAACAAAACAGGGGCAAGGAGGACCGCATCTGAGCTGAGGATTTGTCGCATAGTCTAACCTGTGATCAGTGCCTGATAGGACTTGGTGTCTCCTCTGGGTGGGGGCCGCAGGCTTTATTCCTCTAAATAAAGGACAAAAACTCTCTCCGATTCATTTTCCATCCCTCTCTTGCCTGCTTTGTGCCCAGGAGGCTGACCACTACAGACTGTATCATCTAGGCTCTCTCATCTTCTGGCTTCCAGTTGGATTTGACCAAAGAGGCACGAGCAGGAGATGGTAGGTTTGGAGAAAAGGTATGCGAGGGGATTTATCACGATTCTGACTGGTTGCTTGCCCTTACTGCTCCTGATGGGATGACCTTCTTCCACATGGCTCTGATAGCATCATCCCTCTCTTTGTCCCCTTGGTCTCCCTTTGGTGCTAGTGTCTGGGTGTCTTATCATTATTTTCCCTTAGCCCTGCCCACATCTCATGAAGAGGGCCTTCATTAACTTTCTTCAATTAAACCTTCTTTCTGTGCTATATACTTCCTGCTGGTGGCCTCACTGATCCTGGGACCTTTAAGTAATTCACCTTCACTGAAGCATAAAGTTCATGGTGAGAGGAAATGCTAAGAAAGGAAGTTGTACAGGGAGGGTGATCGATTATGAGAAGTGTTGTACACTGGGGTAATGTCAGCTTCACATGGCATTGAGGAAACTAACCTCTTTGTGCCTCTGTTTCATCACCTACAGAATAAGGAAAACAACAGGACCCATCTTTTGGATGACTGAGAAACATTTAGAACAGTGCCTGGCACAGAGAGTGATCAACATAGTTAGGGACAGTGAATCACTGCAAGGTTTTAAGCAAGCAAGTGACCAGGTCAGATTTGGTGATTCAAAAAGCTATTCTGGAGGAAATGTGGAGAAGATACAGGGTTTGTCAGTGACCAAGTGGAGCGGAATAAGATTAGAGGCAGGAATATCAGTAAGGAGACTACTGCAAGAGTCCTAGCAAAATAAAGAAATACATATATACATAGGGATGCCTGGGTGGCTCAGTCAGTTGGGCATCCAACTCTTGGTTTTGGCTCAGGTCATGATCTCAGGGTCATGGGATCGGACCCCATGTCAGGCTCTGCACTCAGTGGGGAGTCTGCTTGTCCCTCTCCCTCTGCCCCTCCCTCCCCACTCAAATTAATTAATTAATTAATTAATTAATTAAAATCTTTTAAAAAATAAATATATACATACATAATAAAATTATGAGGATATACCATCCAAACAAAGAATTAAACTAAGAAAGAAAAAACATAGGATATAAGAAATAGGACTGCCAGCACAATATCTGGGACCTTTAGGTAGTTCAGTTTTGCTGAAATATAACGTGCAAGGTGAGGATCATGGTAGAGCTCCACACCTACATTGACTGAGGTCAGGAGAGACTCCTTCTAGCTTGCTGTCACTCTCTCCACCACCACTCCCGTCTTAATTCCTGATGACTTGAATATCCATATAGAGGATACTTCAATTCAGCTCCCCTCCTCCAATGACTCTGTCCTCCACCCCACCTCCCAGCTGCTCATTTTCATGGTCTCACCCCTAGACCTTATTACCAATAACGGCAACCTTCCCATGCCTGAGTCACCATCCATATCTTCTCCTCTCCACGTCCCCCCAAGATCTCTTCCCCATCCTCAAGATTAGTTGATGAGCATGCCCCCTATTTCACTGAGGAAATAGCAGCAGTCAGCAGGAAGCTCCCATAAGCTCCCACAACTGCCTGTCCCACCTGCCTGCCTCTGTGCCTGCATGCTCTTCCCTCTGGTTCTCTGCCAGCTCATCCCAGAGACCCCGACTTAATGTGCCGGGTGCAGCCTAGGCATGGAGGTCTTGAAATGCTTCCCAGATGATCTTAGCATACATCCAACATTGAAAGTTGCTACTGTGGATGGGTAGCCCCTGCTATCTCCCTTTACCTACTCCAGGAGATTGTTCCAGAAGTCGTTCTCTCCCTCCCAGCCTCATTGATTTTTCCCCTCTACTGGCTCTTTCCCACCAGCTACAAACATGCTATTAAGTTCCCCAATTTAAGGAAAACTTTTCAACCCCATTTCTTCCTCCAACTACTGCCCCACTTTTCTACTCCCCTTTGAAGCAAAAATTCTCTAAAGCGTTGTCCGTACTTGTGTCTGTAATTCCTTTTCTCCCATTTGCTCTCCAGGCTTTGCCCCACCGACCCACCAAAGCTGTTGTCATCAAGTTCACCAATGGCTTCTTCATTGTTGTCGTCAATGGCCAAAGACTAGTCTTCAACTTTAGTGGCCATCACCAACATCTGACACAACTCACTCCTCTCTCCCTAGAATGCTTTCTTGACTTGGCTTTCAGGATACCACATTCTTCCTGTCTTCCTCCTAATTCTAGATGGATCCATCTCAGCATCATTTTCTGGCTTCTCCTTATATCTGAGCCCTTAACACTGAACAGCCCCAAGGCTTAGGATTTGGACTTCCTCATCCTCTTAGGGCACTCGTCCAGTCTCCTGGCATTAATGCCATCTAAATGGTGACTCTTAAATGTATATTTCCAGCCTGAACTCCAGAATCCTACATCCAAATGCCACCTTGACATCTCTTCTTCTTTTTTTTTTTAAAGATTTTATTTATTTATTCATGAGAGACAGAGAGAGAGAGAGAAGCAGAGGGAGAAGCAGGCTCCCAAGGAGCAGGGAGCCGATGCGGGACTCGATCCCAGGACCCTGGGATCATGACCTGAGCCGAAGGCAGATGCTTAACTGTCTGAGCCACCCAGGCGCCCCAACATCTCTTCTTGAATGTCTAACTTATGTCCAAAATGGAGTTCCCTATCTTTCCCTCAAACACGCTCCTCCCAGGCTTTCCCATGTGAGTCAATGGCAGCTCCATCCTTCCAGCCAGGCTCAGGCCCCATCCTGTACCCATCACGACTCCTATATTTCTTTCCTACCCATGATCATTCTGAGAACAAATGCCCTTGGCTCTGCTTTCAAAATATACTCAGAACACAACCATTCCTCACCATCTTGATTACTACTTTGGGTTCGAACCTGCCATGGCCCATCACCTGAATGACAGCAATAGCCTCCTGGCTGGTCTCCCTGCTTTTGGCTCTCCCCATACAGTGTTTGCTCGGCATGGCTGCCATATTGGTCCATCATGTCCGTCCTTGCTCAATTCCTCCAGTGGCTTCCCGTCTCATTCAGAGTAAGACTCAAAGTCCCCCAAATAGCCTACAAGGCCCTGTATGCGCCCCCCCCACACAGAAGCCATTACCCCTGTGACCTCGAGCCTCTAGCTCTACAGTGGCCCCTCTAACACACCAGGCCCATAAACCCAGGGGCTTTGTACTTGGGGTCCCTTCCTCCCCCCATGGCAAGACTTCTCATCTCCCTTCTCTGCTGTTGTTATTGTTGGTTTTTTTTTTTTTTAAGATTTTATTTATTTGTTTGAGAGAAAGAGAGTGAGAGAGAAAGTGAGCATAAGAAGGGGGAAGGTCAGAAGGAGAAGCAGGCTTCCTGCTGAGCAGGGAGCCCAATTCGGGGCTCGATCCTGGGACCCTGGGATCATGACCTGAGCCGAAGGCAGACGCTTAACCGACTGAGCCACCCAGGCACCCTGAGCTGTAGTTTTTGTTGTTGTTTTTTTTAATTAAACTTTTTTTTTTTTTAAGTAAGCTCTGTGCCCAGCATGGGACTTGAACTCACAACCCCAAGATCAGGAGTCTCATGCTCTTCCAACTAAGCCAGCCAGAAACCCCTAAACTTTTAATTTGGGGATCATTGTGTATTCACGTGGAGTTGAAAGCAATTATACAGAGAAGCCCTGGGTATTCCTTATCCAGTTTTCCCCAGTGCTAACATCTTGCAAAACTATAGTACAGTATCACAACTAGGATATCACTGTAGGGTTGGATTAGGTACCTGTGGTCACTGTAACAATTATCACCAACTGGGTGGCTTAAAACAATAGTAATTTATTCTCGGGGCGCCTGGGTGGCTCAGTCGGTTAAGCGACTGCCTTCGGCTCAGGTCATGATCCTGGAGTCCCAGGATCGAGTCCCGCATCGGGCTCCCTGCTCAGCAGGGAGTCTGCTTCTCCCTCTGACCCTCCTCCCTCTCACGCTCTCTGTCTCTCATTCTCTCTCTCGCAGATAAAAAAAAAAAAAAAAAAAAAAAAATCTAAAAAAAAAAACCCCTCCTTGTTAAAAAAAAAAAAAATAGTAATTTATTCTCCCACAGTTCTGGAGGCCAGAATTTCTAAATCGAGGCATAGGCAGAGCCCTACTCCCTCCAGAAGGTCTAGGTGAGAATTCGTTCCTTGCTTTTTCCAGCTTCTGATGGCTGGTCGGCCCCATCTTTCTCGGCTCCGCCTTCACAGCACCTTCTCCTATGTGTGCATGTGCAATTTCCTGCCTAGCTCTTATAAGGGCCACTTGTGATGGCATGTAGAGCCCACAGGGATAATCCGGGATAATCTCCTCATCTCAAAATCTTTAATCTAATTACCTCCGCAAAGGCCTTTTTTCCAAATAAGGTAACACTTACGGGTTCCGGACATGAGGATGCGGACATACCTTTGGGAACCACCCGCCTAGCCTTACAGTGAAGACGTGGCACGTTTGCATCATCATGGAAGTCCTCAAACTGCCTTTCGGCTGCTGAATTTTCTCAAATGCTTTTTCTGCATCAGTTGATGTGATTATGTGATTTTTCTTCTTTAGCTTGTTAATATGGAAGATTACATTGATCGATCGATCTCTGAATATCGAACCGGCCTTAGAGGCCTGGAATGAACATCCCAAGTATTTTTCTTACCTGTTGCCTGTCCTTCCCCTCTGAAGGTAAGTTCCAAGGCGGGAGAAACATTTTGGTTCATGGTGTTGTTCATTGCTGTATCCCAGTACCTAAAACAATGCCCGGAAGGTAGTATGCGCTCAGTATCTATCCAATGAGGGGATTGAAGAACAGTAGAGAGGGGAAGGGAATTCTCAAGGTTATATTGAAAGGAAATTCCAGGATAACAGCTGTGGGCAGCCATGGAATAGCTCTCCTGGAGAGCCTATAGAATCTGAATGCCCTGAGAGGGAATTTAGATAGTCCCCTGAGACTTGGTGTTGAATTTTTTTTTTTTAAAGATTTTATTTATTTATTTATTTAATTGACAGAGAGAGAGAGAGAGACAGCGAGAGAGGGAACACAAGCAGGGGGAGTGGGAGAGGGAGAAGCAGGCTTCCGGCCGAGCAGGGAGCCTGATGTGGGGCTCGATCCCAGGACCCTGGGATCATGACCTGAGCTGAAGGCAGTCGCTTAACCAACTGAGCCACCCAGGCGCCCCTTGGTGTTGATTTTATAAGTACATAGAAAACTAAGGAAACGAACAAACAAAAAGATTTTTTTTTTTTTTCAAAGAGATAATTAGGGCGCCTGGGTGGCTCAGTCGTTAAGCGTCTGCCTTCGGCTCAGGTCATGATCCCAGGGTCCTGGGATGGAGCCCCGCATTGGGCTCCCTGCTCAGCGGGAAGCCTGCTTCTCCCTCTCCTACTCCCTCTGCTTGTGTTCCCTCTCTCGCTGTGTGTCTGTCAAATAAATAAATAAATAAATAAATAAATAAATAAATCTTTAAAAAAGAGAGAGAGAGATAATTATCATTGTGGTACATCCTTACAATGCCATGTTATTCTAAAAAGAAATGAGCTATCAAGCCACAAGAAGATATGAATGAGGAAACTTAAATGCATATTACTCCATGAAAGAAGCCAGCCTGAAAAGGATGCATACTGTATGTTTCCGACTCTATGGGATTCTGGAAGACAAAACTGTGGAGATCAGGGGTTGTGGGGAGGGAGAGAGGAATAGACAGAGCACAGAGGATTCTTAGGGCAGTGAAATTATTCTGTATGATACCATGGTGGTAGATACGTCATTATACGTTTGTCCAAATCCATAGAATGTACAAGGAAAGTGAACTCCAATGTCAACTGTGGACTTTGGGTGATAACGATGTGTCAGTGTGGGTTCCCTGATTGTAAAAAATGTCCCATTCTGGTGTGTGCCATTTTGTAGTTTGGGGGGGGTTGGAGGGAGGGGGGAAGGGTATATGGGAATTCTCTGTACTTTCCACTCAGTTTTACTGTGAAACTAAAATTGCTCTAAAAATTTGTTTATTTTAAAAAGGCTAATTACGAACTCTACGAACAAAAGTTGTCTAAGAAAGGAAGAGCACTCACAGTTCAGTACATGGCTCAGCCAGGACCAGACCGAGGTTTTGTGGGACCTGAAGCTTGAACAGGTTATCCTGAGGTGGGCAGGGCAGGAGGACTCGAAGAGAAGAAAAACACCAAATCAGAAATACATCTGACTAAATCTCAGAGCAATTTCTGGAATCTTTGTACCTTCCCTCTCCTGATCAGAGGGTATGGGGGAGTCTAGTTAACCATCACCTCACATAGTTACGATTTTTTTTTCTTGAAATGAGAACTTTTAAGATCGACTCTCTTAACAACTTTCAAATTGCAATACAGTATTATTAACCGGAGTCACCATGCTCTACATGATATCCCCTATTTTTATTTGTTTTAATTGTAATGGAAGACACATAACATCAAATTTTCCATCTTAGCCATGTGTAAGTGCGCTGTTCTGTGGCATTAAATACATTCACCCTGTTGTGAAACCATCGCCAACACCCATCTCCAGAACTTTTCATCTTGCCAAACAGAAACTCTGTCCCCATGAAACACTAACTCCCCCTCCCCCGTCCCCAGCCGCCCCCCGCACTCCCCCCAGCTCCACTGTACTTTCTGTCCCCTCCAGCACTGGGACTGGCCTCCGTGATTGCACTCCAGCCCTTCTACCTGGCATAGTGAGTTGTTCCCATGTCTTAATCCCCCATCCAGTCAAGAGGTGTCTCATTCATCCCTGCCCACAGAGCCTAGGACAGTGCTGGGCACACCAGAAGACAAGTTCGAGGCAGAAATGCAAAACAAGTAAAAGAAAGGGGGCGCCTGGGGAGGCTCACATGGTTAAGCATCTGCCTTTGGCTCAGGTCATGATCTTCGGGTCCTAGGATCAAGCCCTGTGGGCTCCCTGCTCAGTGAGGAGTCTGCTTCCCCCCCTCCCTCTGCCTCTCCCCCTTCTTGTGCTCTCT
This sequence comes from Mirounga angustirostris, assembly GCF_029215605.1. Lineage (NCBI taxonomy): Eukaryota > Metazoa > Chordata > Mammalia > Carnivora > Phocidae > Mirounga > Mirounga angustirostris. The sequence goes on from NW_026991720.1 coordinate 5,948,627, forward strand.
CTTTCTCTCAAATGAATAAATAAAATCTTAAAAAAAAAAAAAAGAAATTAACTGATGAAGAGTCCCATACAGGTTCATGATCAAAGGCACATAGATCTGTGGCCTAATTTTACATAGTAGGTGCTCAGTAATTTGAAAGTATAAATGATGATATGGGTGGTTTTTGTAAACTTTTACTTCTAAATTAAAAAGCTAAAAAGGAACACGCAGTGGAAAGCAAGTGTCCCTCTACCCAGCCTGCCCTCCAGATCCTCACCAGAGGCCAGTTCTTTTTGTACCCAGAGGACTGTGTGTTTATATGCACACGCACACACACACACGCACACACACGTGCGTGCACACGCACACACACGCACACACACACTAACATGCTTTACACACTGTTCTGCACGTCTTGCTTTTTTCACTCCCCTTATCTTTGAGATCCTGCTCTATCAGTCTATAGAGTGCTTCCCCATTGTTTGATAGCATTCACTGAATGATGTATTTATCTTGTCACCTGTTTATCCTGTCTCTTATCACCTGTTTACACCTGTCACACTATTTAATCTGTCACCCATTGGCAAACATTTAGGTATTTCCAATTCTTGCTACACGAGCCGTGCTGCAGGGAACAACAGCGGGCCTCGCAGATGACTGAATTTCGCCCCTCACCTCTAGCCCTGTCCCACCCAACCTCTGGCTCAGCCTCACCCCTGGCCCCCCAGGCCTTCACTGCCAGCCCTCCTGCCACCAGAGCCTGTCTGCCGGAAGCCTCCTCCAAACATTTACTGGGCCTTCCTCTGCACCCGGGTTGTGCTGGGCTGACAAACCCCAGTCCCACCCTCCTGGAGCTCCCAGTCCAGAAGGAAAGACGGACAAGGGATCAGTGACTTAAAAACTAATGCTGGGATAGAGACAGGCTGCCCCACCTACCTGGGAAGTCATAAAGAAGGGCCAGGGGCTTACCTTGGATAACTTTATCCCTGATGGACAGACTGTGAGTGGGAGGAGGAAAAGGGGGCCGCAGGGTGTGGGCACAGGGTTAGAAGAGGCAGGACTGCCCAACTGGCTCCCTGCCTGTCCTCTCTGGCCAGGCCCAGGCCAGCACTCAGCCAGCCTGCCTCCTTGAGGCCCCCTGTGATTGTGTCCGGGCTGCCTATTCTCCTTCTGGGGGCCTCCTCTGATGATCCCCCAACACACACACCCTCATGTCAGGACCCGGTCACCTCGCCTCACTTTCAGAACCAACTACTTGTCCCATCAGAAGGCCTTATTCTGCCAAGTTAATAACTGGTGTTGGTGGGAAGGGAGACGGCTGGGGGCGGGGGGTGGGGGACAAGAGGGTGTGTACCACCTCTAAATAGACTCCTCTCTGCCCAGAGGAGTGAAGCTCTAGTACTGACCTTGGCCCCAGGGTCTGGGTCATGGGAAGTCTTTCAAGCCCCCTCAGATCCCATTATCCAGACGGCTTTCCATGTCCCCCACCCCCCTAGGTCACTGAGCAAATCCTTCCCCACCTCAAAATATCCACTGTGCCTCTCTTTCCCCTGCATTTCCAAGAGTCCCTTGTTAGGAGATAAATGTTCCTAGGAAGGACAGCATCGAGCTGTTAGCAGGGACCCCGGGTCCCTTCACTAGAAGGGACACAGGAATACATTTGATCTAGCGCATTAAGTAAGCAAACTTGGGTAAAAAGGCCAAAGTGGGTCCTCTGAGTAGCCAAAGGTCTGAGGTCCTTTGGGGAAGGGTCCTGAAAATAGGATCACAGGTGCTGAAAGGCACTGGGGAGGACCGAGTGTGTCTTCCCAGGGCTGAGCGGGAGGGTGTTTCTGTCCAGTTTAATGGCAACATGTTTTAAAGGGCCAGAAAGTGGAATCAGCCCCAAATGTCCATGGACAAATGAATGGATAAACAAAATGTGGCTGATATCCACCCAGGGGTTGGATCCATCCATACAATGGAAGCTCGTTCAGCCTGAAAAGGAAGGCAGTGCTGACAGATGCTATAGCCTGGGTGAACCTGGAGGACGTTATGCCCAGCGAAATAAGCCGGTCACAAAAGGGCAAGTGCGTATGAATGTATTTATATGAGGTACCTAGAGTAATCAAATTCATAGAAACAGAAAGTAGAACGATGGTGCCCCAGGTCTGGGGGGGAGAGGAGAATTGTTTAATGGGTAGAGTTTCAGGTTGCCAAGATGAAAGAGTTCTGGAGATGGTCTGCACAACAAGGTGAATACACTTCACAGCATCGTACCGTACGCTTAAAAAGATGGCAAATTTTGTGTTCTGTGTAGTTTAACACAATTGGGAAAAAATTAAGTAAAAAAGTAAAACATAATGACCCCCCCCCAAGAAAAACAACCCCCGCAAAAAAAAAAAACAACCCAAAAAAACAACAAAACAAAAAAACAGTGGAGGTGGAAAAGCCTCTAAGTTAGCTCATGTCAGGGGCAGCGCAGGCCCAGGCAACGCTGGGAGCCCACCCCCCCAAATGCCCACAGTGTGAGGGAGTGGCCTGGATGGGGCTAGGCTAGGCATCCGGGACAGAGGTGAGAATCTGAGGGGGCAGGACCCCACCGACCTGGGTCTCTATCACAGCTCCTCCTCAGGGGCTGCCAGGACCCTGCCTCAAAGTCCTCACCTGCTGGATCCTCCATGTGGAGGCTCCCACTCCCTCTGGACCTTGCCTAGGTCTCTCTGAGGCTCATCCCTTTTAGCAGGTTAACGTGCTAGATCAAATGTATTCCTGGGAGACCCCATGGAGTGACCAGGGTCAGCTCCTGTGACTGGATGTGGGGCAAGGGCTTGTGCATAAAGGTAGGAGGAGGTGTCATCAGTCAGTGCCTGGCTCTGAACCTGGAGTGGAACCGATGCCCCCCTCCCCGTGTGTGTGTGTGTGTGTGTGTGTGTGTGCGCGCGTGGTCCGAGAGCAGGTAATGTCTGCGGTCACTTAGGATGCTCTGACGGTCTGTGGGAATCAGGGGGCGCGTAGGTGCACCTACAGACCTAAGCTCATCTGTGCACACGCTGAGGATCACAATGGACTTGGCCAGGGCGGGCGGCGATGCTCCCAGCGTGGCGATCGCGCTTTCGGATGGCTGGGGCGACGCTGCCTGCTCTGATCCCTAACTCATTATTAAGCTCCTCGCTCTTTGCAGACGCTCCCTGCGCCTCCCCCGCTCCGGGCTGCAGCGGCGCAGGCGCCGGGCCGAGCCGAGCGCGCCGAGCGGGGAGCGGGCGGCCGTGCTCCGGGCCGGGGTCCCGGGGGAGCAGGTGAGCGACCCGCGCTGCGCGGCCCCCAGGCCCTTGCGGAGACGCCGCCCGGCCGCGCTGCGCCGGCGCCCCCGCCTTCCCTGCCTGGCAGTACCCGTCCTGCCTCTGTTGGCATCATCCCTCTTTCCCCTGCCTGGCATCCCTCCTCCCCCCTGCCTGGTATCTCCTCTGCTCCCGCCTGCCTGGCATCCCTTCTTCTCCCTGCCTGGCATCCTCCTCCCCCCTGTCTGGCATCTCCCCCTGTCTGACATCCCCCTCCGCCCCCCTGGCCTCTCCCCGTTCTCCTCCCTGCCTGGCATCTCTCTGGTCTCCCCACTGCCTGACATCCCTCCTCCCCCCTGCCTGGCATCTTCCTTCTCACCCCTTCCTGGCACCTTCCTCTTACCTGGCACTTCCCCTTACCTGGCACCCCCCCCCCCCCCCCGCCTGGCGTCTTCATCCCCTCCTCATCTCCTGATCTCTCCCCCCACTCCTCACTCTCTTCCTCCCCCTGCCTGGCACCTCCCCCACCCTCAGCCTGGTATCTCTTCCTCCTCCCCCCTTTCTTGCACCTCTTCCATGACTGGCAGACTCCCATCATACCTCCTCTCTGATACTTCCCCCTTCTCATCTCTGCCTGGCGTCTTTCCTTCCTTCCCTACCTGGTACCTTCCCATCCTCCCTCCACCTGCATTTCCCCTCCTTCCCTTTGCTTGGCACTCTCCTGCCTGGCACCTCCCCTCCTCTCCCCTGCCTGGCACCTTCCCTCCTCCCTGATTGCCTTGCACCTACTCCTCCCCCTCTCCTGCCACCGCCTCCCTGCCTAGCGTGTTCCCATCCTGCTCCTGCCTGGCATCCTCTCCCTCCTACCCACTCCTCTGCCTGGCACCTCCCCTCCTTCCCTCTGCCTGGCACCTCCCCCCCTCCCCTGCCTGGCACCTCCCTTCCTCTCCCCTGCCTAGCACCTCCCCTCCTCCCCCACCACCTGGCACCTTCCCTCCTTCCCCTGCCTGGCACCTTCCCTGTCTCCACTTGGCACCCTCCTGCCTGGACACTTCTCTCCCATTCAGGTTGTCCCTCTCTCTCAGCCTTCCTGCAGGGCACCCCCCACCACCGCCCCTGGGCTGGTAACCTCTCCCCCATTGGCATCTTCCTCCTCTCATTGCTGGCCCTGCCTCCTCACACTTCTCGGAGTCACCTCCTGGCCAACACCACCCACATGTGACCCTGAACCACTCTCAAGCCCCACCCCGTACCTATAGCAATGCCTTTTCCTTGTCCCCCACACTCCACCTGCTCAAGGACTTGAGTTCACAAGTTGGGTCCTGACCCCAGCCTGTGGCCTTGCTGCTCTTGCAGGAGGGGTGAAACCAGGACGGCCATGCACACAGGGAGGGGTGGGCATGAGCACAGTGGGCACACTAAGAACAGGCCTACTTGATGCGCCTGCCGCCCCCAGGGATTCCCTCAGATGTCCCTTCTGGGCTCTAGGAGCCATCCAGGTCCCACCTGGGCCTGATGGTCATGCCCTGTGCCTCCAATGCCCAGCTCTCCCTCTTCTCTCCTGCCTATCGCCAAGTCCCCAAAACTTGCCTCTCCTGCTGGGCCTGGGTCTTGCCTGGGTTCTCTGCTCTGTCCTTCTAGCTTAGTCCTGCAAGACCTGGTCTCTGCCGACTGCTTCCTGCTCTCACACTGCTCCCGCCCCATGCTCCCCGTGCAGCCCTCGCTGGCCCTTGCCTGTCACCTCCACCCTGGTCCCTTTCTGCATACCTCCTGTTTTCTTTCTCAGACCTCCTTGTCCCGGACTTTGGTCCACCCAGCTGAGCCCCTCAGGTTTCCCCACCAGCCCTCGGAGGTCCATTTGGACTCTGCCTTTGGGGCTCAGGGTCTGGCCCACCCCTCCCACTGCCCTCTCCTTTCAGATTCTCCTCACAATGGCCCTTGGTGCTGCAGGTGCAGTGGGCTCTGGGCCCGGGCACCGAGGGGGCACTGGATGACTCCCCCACTGCAGGACCCTGCCACCTATGACTCCAGGCCTTCAGCACCCACCCGCCGTGGTACAGGTAGGCGCTGACCCCCGCCAAGCCCAGGAACAGGAGCCCTGGGACCCCACTGAATGGTGCTGGCTCTTGGCCTCCGGTCATACCCCAAGGCCCCCTCTTGGCATTTCTGCCCCGCCCGAGCCAGACCTATGACATGCTTCTTCCCATCCCCTCCCACTGCTGGGGCCATCCCCCAGCCCCTGCTGACATCTCCTTCCACCCTTCCACTACCTCTTCTGAGTGCCCCTCTCCTCCTGGCTCCCTGGCTCCTACCTATCAAAGCCAGTCTGCGCCAGGAACCAGCGAGCCTGAAACCAGTTTTTGGCTCAGGTGAAAATGGCCTGGGTCTCTGGCTTATTTCATCTCCTCCCACTCGCAGACACGCAGACACGTACCTCCTCCGTCCTCACCTGCGTGTGTGCACACATGCTCCCTGCTAGCTGGGGGGACCTGATGATGCCCAGCACACCTTGGGCTCTAGAAACCTAACCCCAAACCTGCCTTGGCAAACCTCTAAGATCCTTCCAGAACCCAGGCAGGGGTTTGTTCTTGGCGGGAGGGGGAGGTGGTGGTAGCCTGTTGCGTGGCCTCGGGTGGGGCCAGCCCTGTGCTGCCACCAGGCAGGCCTCGGACTCAGGGGTGCTCCAGGCCCATCGCACGTGAGTGGGACCTTCCTGGGCCTCCTCTTGGCAAAGTGTGAGGAGGTTGGCCGGGCTGGTATCACGTCGGTGCCCCTGGTCCAGAAGGAAGCACCGAGGCACCGGGTGGAAAGGCTGCCTGCCTGAGAGCCCCGTTCAGCTGTGGGAAAGGGCAGGAGTTGGGTCTGAGGCCTGCCCAGCCCCACCTGTCATCCTGGCCACCTCAGCAGTGGGAGTCTCCTGTGACAGGCTGGGTGCTGGGGGTGAGGGGGCCCTGGAGGTGTGAGGGACTTACTCCCTGCCCTCAGGACCCGAAGCCCGAGGGGAGTGCCCCAGCAGACCATTCAGGCCCCAGGGCTCTGAGGAGGGGAAAGGCCTCGAAAGGAGCAGCGTGAAGTGGGATTCCAGAGGACAAGGTGCTGGGTGAAATGAGGGTGGCTTTCCCAGCTTCTCCTTCCTCGAAAGGGCCGAGGAACTCTCTCTCTCCTGCCTGGGCTGTTCCCCTCCATCCCACCCCTGCGGCGGGCTTGTGCCTGGGCAAGATGGTGCCGTGGCCGCTGGCTGCGGGCGGGGACGAGCCCGGGGCTGTCACCTGGTGCCAGCCACTGGGGAACCATGCAGTGCAGTGCAGGAAAGTCAAGGCCCCGCACAAAGGTCCTGCCTGCTGCCCCACAACCTAACCACTGCCTTAGGTTAAGTGTGGACCTGTTCCCCAGCTTGCAGGGGCTGGTTTTTTAATGCAGAATCCTAAAGAGAAGGTGTAAGCTGGTGTACTTTCTGGGCAACCCTAAAGATGTCGGGTGTCTGAGGCTGGAGGCTTGCCGAGCAGCTGGGGTCCCTGGGAGGTACCCGAGAGCCGGGGCCCCCACGTGGTGAGTCCTTGTAAGTCGTGGCTTATTTGGGGTACACTGAGCTAAGCCCTAAGCTGGCTCCCCAGCAGCAGTAGGTCGGTGCCCTGGGTTGATCCAGACCTTGCCTGAAGGAGGTGATCCCCCCGAAGGATGGGCAGCAGGGGAGGGGAGGCGTGAGAAGCCTGGGGGGTTGGAGGCTCTGGGCGTGGTGGGTACATCCTAGTGACCCCTGGTCCCGGAGGGGCCTGGTCACAAGGTGAACGGAGGGTCCGTCGTGAGACTCCTGGGGCCTCTCCATGTGATGCAGGGGACAAGGGGTGAGGTGCTCGGAGAGGTTTCTGGCGTTTTGTTTTAGAACCACGTGAACATGAAACTGGGCTTCATTCAGCATGTGCAGTCCCAGGCATGGAGCCGGCTTTGACGCTTGGCGGCTCGGGCACGTGCTGTCATTTGGACGCTGACAGGCCCCGTGCAAGCGTCTAGACAGCGCAGGGGGCGCGAGGGCAGGTGTGCCGCAGCTGGAGGCTGTCTTCGCCCCGAGTGCCGGCAGTGTGATTGCAAGTGAGAGCTCGTTATTAGTGAGCGTTAAGTGGTGGAGGTAATGAGCTGGAGGTGTCACCAGGAGGGGGTGTCACGGGAGGAAGTGGCAGGAGGTGTCACGAGAGAAGGCCGAGTTGCAGACACGTGGGCTGAGTGAATGGCCCTCAGGTCCCGCTGGGTTCTGAGCCCTCTCGGCTGACCATGCTGGAGGCATCAGCCCGCTTCTGGTGGCCTCTGCTGAGGGACTCCTGGTGGGGGCCAGGGCTGTGGCTGGGATGTCCCTGGCTGGTGAGGGATGTGCAGACCCTTGGTCACTTGTGAGGACCCTGTGGGAGAGTGGTCGCTCACTTCGGCCTGGCCCACCTCTTGATTTGCTTCCCGAGCTGTGAAACCAATTCCTTTGTTACCTAAACTTAACCTCCAGGAAATTTGAGAATGTGTCTTATGAGCATGTGTCCCGCTCATGCCTTTCCTGGAATTTACAAACTTGGATCATCTCCCATGTCAACCTTCTTTCCAGACCGAAGAACGTTCTGGGGCCTGGAGCAAGGAGGAGCGGTACTGTGGGGAGGGGGAGAAAAACAGAGACTAGAAGATGCAGGAAGATGTGCTTGTGTTCTACCTCACTCGAGAAAAGGCTCGGAGGCACGTTGCAAAGACACGTGTAGGGAGGATGTCAGGACATTGGGAATACAGGGCAGGGAAGAGATGTGGCAGCCAAGGATGACATGAATGCACAAAACCCAAGCCCCAAGGCCCCGAGGCCCCCTCCCCAGTGAGAAAACAGGACGCTCGTGTCATTCACAGCGCCAGGAAGCCAAACCATTTGCTCAAAGACACTGTGATTTCGGGCCCTGTGACCCCGAGAAGTCTTTCCTGTGTGGTGACGTGAGGGGGACACTGGGTGGCAGAGCTCAGCACAGGTTTCCTAGGTGAAGGCAAAGACCAACAAAATAGCGTGCAGCCATGTAAATATCGCCGGTCATGGTCAATCCCGAGATAAAAGTTAGAAGGGCTACAGAGGAATTGCCTGCCTTCGGGAAGCGCTCTACACGCTACTATTTACAACAGTTTTGAGAACTGTCAGGCAGCAGGAAAGTCTGCTTAAAATCGGGAATTAAGTACAGAGGCACATTCTTGGGGAAGGGTCATATCCTTGTAGGAACCTGGAGACCTCAACCAGCACACATGCCCAGCAGGTGGGTTTGGGTATAGGGTGGGCCCAGTCACATGCCTTACACCGTAGGTCGTGAGCCCACTGAGAAGTAGGCCCGCGTGTCAGGGACATACATCAGCTTTACTGCAGGGCCAGCCAGACTAGAGAAAGAAGCTTGAGGGGCGCCTGGGTGGCTCAGTTGGTTAAGCGACTGCCTTCGGCTCAGGTCATGATCCTGGAGTCCCGGGATCGAGTCCCGCATCGGGCTCCCTCCTCGGCGGGGAGCCTGCTTCTCCCTCTGACCCTCCTCCCTCTCATGCTCTCTGTCTCTCATTCTCTCTGTCTCAAATAAATAAATAAAATCTTTAAAAAAAAAAAAAAGAAAGAAAGAAAGAAGCTTGAACCTGAGGCCTGGATGCAGCAGGCAGACCCGATACCCTAACTTGGGTTTGTTTATCTGGGGCATGGGAACAGCTTGAGATGGGCTCCCTCCTGCCAGCAGACGCACCCCAAAGGGAAGGGCAGGCTGCAGGGAACAGTCCTGATGTCACCACCCCTGGCCCAGGAGAACTTGTCTTGCAGATGTCAGACCCCCCCCCCCCCACCTCCTCAGGCAGAGAGCCCCTCCCAAGTGGTGGGAGAGGTGGCAGGATTATTCCAGAGTCTTCTCTCCAGAGGAGCAGAGTAGAGGTCTCCCCATGAACACACTATGACAAGAGCATGGAGTCCGCTCCACAGTGGAGGTGGGGCTGGCCATATGGCTGACAGCCACACAGAAGCTCAAGCCCAGACCTGGGAGTGACATCTGACCCTCCCCCTTCCTTCTCTCTCCCTTGGAACAATCACCTCTTCCTTTGATTTGATTTGATTTCCTAGATACATCTCAGTTCCATCCGCTTACGTCTCAGTAATGCCACTGTTGTCTCCTGCCTGGACCACCGAGGTAGCCACCCAAGTGGTGCCCCGCTCTCAGTCTGGGCCCCTGCCCCCAACCCCAGCAACACAGATCTGATCTGTTCTCTCTTCCGTTTCCTCACGGGCTGCAAGCGCCTGCCCTCACTCAGGGCTTTCCCACATGCTGTTCCCTTGGCCTGCAACACACTTCCAGCTCCCTTCACCTGCCTAAATCTGCCCATCCTTCAAGTCTCGACCTAAGTGCCACTTCTTCCAGGGACACTTTCTCCCACCCTGATTAGGTATGAAGTCCCACCTTCTTATAGCTTATAGCATGTACAAAAAATTTAAAGATTTCAGTGCAGTGCTCCTTAAAGGCACAGACTGCATCTATCTTTTTCAACACAATACAGAACAATATTTCATGAATGAATGAGGCAGGGGGTCAGGGGGGAGGTGGCTCTGACAGCTGATCTTAAGAGGACCCTGAGGGGCGCCTGGGTAGCTCAGTTGGTTAAGTGTCCGACTCTTGATCTCAGCTCAGGTCCTGATCTCAGGGTCGTGGGATTGAGCCCTGCATCAGGCTCTGTGCTTGGTATGGAGCCCGCTTGGGATTCTCTCTCTCCCGTTCCCTCTGCCCCTCCCGGGCTCTCTCGCTTGCTCTCTCTCTCTCTCTCTAAAAAAAAAAGAAGAGGACCCTGAGATCCCTTTGTATGGTTGGCCCTGTCCTCTCTACACCCCACAACCCAAGGGGGGGCCTTTCTTGCCTACCCACCTTGGCCTGCTGACACCTGAGCTGCTCTTGGCCCATGCCTGGGCAGCTGTCCCTTTCCAAAAGGACCTGTTCACCATGTTCACAGATGCTCCTTCCATATTTAGTTGGGTTTTTTAAAAAAGACTTATTTATTTATTTTAGAGAGAGAGAAAGAGAGCATGCCTGGGGGAGGGAAGGGTGGGGAGAGGGAGGAGGGGCAGACGGAGAGAGAGAATCTCAAGCAGACTCCCCACTGAGCACAGAGCCTGACACGGGCATTGATTCCCCCCCCCCCCCCGCCCCGCACTCCGACCCTGAGATCATGACCTCAGCCGAAATCAAGAGTGAGATGCTTAACTGACTGAGCCACCCAGGCACCCCATCTTTAGTTGTTCTTGTGGTGAGGAGAATCTTCCTTCCAGTGACCCTGGTCTTGCCCTTTGGAGTTCTAGAGAATAAACCCTTTTCTGCTTCCATGACATCTAACTGCCTCCAGACATTTGGAAGCAGTTGTCCACACTCCCCGGGTCCGCCTGCAGGAACTTTCAGGAACTGGCTTCCTCAAATGTTCCTCACCTGGGGGCCTGTGCAGGCTGCTCTCACCCTTGGTGCCCACTGGGAGAGCCAGAGGGGGGTGAGGCTGCCTGAGGCTAGCAGACAGGCTTCGGGGCTCCCAGGTCTCCGTTGGAAGGTGGGCTCTGCCCCTCACCAGCTAGGTGGGTGTGGGAAGAGGCACTTAGTTCTCTGAGCCTCAGTGGCCCATCTGTAAGGCGGGACTTGATGCCCCTTCTATAAAGATTCTGTGGAATGCTAAGTACTGAGCACTCAGCTCGACACCCAGCATGTGGTGAATCCAGAGTGCCCCTCATTGGCCCGTGGGTTAAAATGTGGTGCTCGGTGCCGCCCTGAGCACCACGGCATCCAGGTGTCATCGGTAGACCCTGTGACCCTGTCCCCCCTGGTTCCAGGCCCAGCTTCCTTTCTCGCTGCCCGTATACTGTGGGCTCATAAAGGCCTGGAATCAGCGAGCAGCCCCTGGGCCTTTCCACCCCTCAGCTGCGAACTCCATTCTCCCCGCTCCCACATCTTGAACTCAGAAGCAGAGTTATCTCGTTAGCTTTAGCCCAGCTTCCCAGCCCTGATGCAAGTCTGCATTATTTAAGAGCCCCGCCTTCTTTGCCTTCAGTGAAGTTTTGAGCTGGAAATAAAAAGTCAGCCAGCACGGTGGAAGGGAGAGCCCTGTGGTGCTCTGGCTGTCCTGGGCTGTGAGCAGATCTGATCCCCTGTCAGCAGCTGAATCCACAGCAGGAGCCCCAGTGGGTGGGCTCGGAGGAGGGGCCCCAGCAGGCGAGGGGCCGGAGTAGAAGGAGGAGAAGCTGAGCTCCAGCTCTGTCTGCAGACCCCACTCTACCCCACCCAGCAGGAAGCATTCTTTTGCTTTTGTGCCTCAGTTTCTTCTTTGACCCCTTACTTTTACCATCCAACCGCTATCTTACTCTGACCTCTTCCTTCAGGAGAAAACCATCTTAGACACACTTTTAAAGAATGCCTGTCTGGTGGACTAGAGCCCCACCTGTCCAGACGCCCCCACCCCACCCCCAACAGTCCCAGCCCTCATTTCTTCCTTCATCAGCCCCCGAGACTCCAGAGCAGCTCACACCAGAAGGAGAAGAGCCAAGCAGGCCTGGGGCAGAAGAATAGCAACCAGTGTTGATTGAGAGCTTATTGCAAGTTTTAGGAACTGTTTTAAGAATCTCTCATGGTTTAGCTGATTTATCCTCACCACAAGACTATGAGGTAAATGCTAATATTATCATCATCACTTTCAAGATGAGAAACTGAAACTAACTTCCCAATGGTTAGTGCAAGAGTCCTAGTTGGGGTCTGTCCACCACATCCAGCCCTCAGAGGTGTATAGTGACCCAAACCGGAGAGGCTCTCAAAGAGACAAAGCAGCCAGCCCTTTCTGTAGGCCCAGGCCAGCCCTTTGTACCCCAGCACGTAGACCCAAGGTCAAAGGCTAGTTGTCCTGGCGCTCAAAACTCACACCATTCATTTACATTCATTGCTGGGCGCCTAGGGCTTTAGAGTTTGCAACTCCCCACATTGGGGGCGGGGGGGGGGGGTTTGTAAATTGGAGAAGTCCTGCCACTTCAAAAAGGGAGAGCCCCTCCCCAATTCCATCTGATTGTTTCCAAGTATATCAGTGGGCTTGTGTTGCCAGATTTCCAGGTTTTTCAGAGATTCTGGAAATCTGGCTTTTTATGTGAAATCTCTCAATTTTTAAGATTTTAAAAAGTGTTTAAGAAAGACACTGTGTGGGCTAAGCCAAACCTGTCTGTTTTGCAGCTTCCTCCTTGGGTTCCTCTCATGCCATCACCCCCCGACTGGTCACCTCTTCTAGCCCTCGGGCCCAGAGCCCTAAATCTGCATTGCTAGCCCGGAGAACTCAAGGGTCCCAGGCATCATTGGACCCCAGGTTGAGAAGCACCGCATTGACCTAGGGTCACTTTAAGCAGTCTCTTGTCATCAATGAATTTTAAATAGAATGCAGAGAGTCTTGTCAAAAACTTGAGGGTCCTCCCCCTGTGGAAACAGGGATCCCAATAATGTGCTGCTAACAGGAAGGAATAGAGGCAGAATCCCCCTCAAAGCTTGAGTTTTAAACCCAGAACCGCAGCTGGTGAGGGAATTCAGGGCACCTTTGACAACCAATGGTGGGGGCCGGCGGGGGGGCAGTTCGATGACAAGCTGAAGAGAACAGGGACCTTGAGATCAGGACATGGCGGTCTGAGCCCCATCTTTGATGCTAGATCCCTGTCTGGCTCTGAGTCAATCATTAACCTTGTGTTCCTCATCTTTAAAATGGGTATAGTAATATTCAGCCCTGTAACTTCCTGGGATGTTGAAAGAACCAAACTAAATAATGCATACTGCACTGTTTTATAGGCTATGACGCTCCGTAAAGATGTATGTGTGAATTTGGAGGTGTTTGACAAAGTCTCTCCCAATATCTTGAGTGTGACACATAAACGTGGGCTGGATACAGTAGTGTGCGGGTAAATATTTAACAACTGGCTCTTGACAGGGTGGGAAGGGGGAGCTGAAATCTGATTTGTATTATTTGCCAATTTCCATGGTATAAATACTCCTACCACGGCTGATTTTAAACTACCAACAAGACATTCCACCACATCACTGCATGTTACTACGATTGAGTAAATTTGCTGCCAATTGAAGACTCGGCCCCAAGGTTGTAGATTGTCTGGAGAGAGGGCTTTGTCTGCCTGTCCTTTTCCAGTATGGTCAGCATGGACCTGGATGAGGAGAGAAGGTCATCCTCATGGATCTATGAATGACACACAGCTGGAAAGGGTGGCAAATATATCAGATAACCGAATTGAGATTCAAAGCATCTCAAGCTTAGAATAATGGGCTGATTCCTACAAGATGAATATCAACAGGAGTAAGTACAAGTTATCTGTTCTTGAATCCAAATAGGCAATGTTAGAAGTAGGGGATGGGAGACACGTTTCGGCACAATCAGAGTAGAAAGAGAATTGCAGCTTTAACTGACAGTGAGTTCAATAACAGTCCAAAGTGGGATGGATGGTTACCAAGGAGTGATATGTTACTAACAGTGATAGCTTCGTTTGGGCCTCTAGGACTTAACGAGAATTCCCACATGTGTCCTGTCAGTACTGTTTTGCTAGTCACAATAAGCCTGTGAGAGCTGAAGTGGCGCAGTACCCATTTTAAAGATAAACAGACTGAGGCTAAGACAGGTTGACATACCGTGGCCCTTTTTTTTTTTATTCTTATGTTAATCCCCATACATTACATCATTAGTTTTATTTTTTTTTCCGTTATTTTTTTTTAATTTAAGATTTTATTTATTTATTTGACAGAGAGAGAGACACAGCGAGAGAGGGAACACAAGCAGGGGGAGTGGGAGAGGGAGAAGCAGGCTTCCCGTGGAGCAGGGAGCCCGATGCGGGGCTCGATCCCAGGACCCTGGGATCATGACCTGAGCTGAAGGCAGATGCTTAACAACTGAGCCACCCAGGCGCCCCTACATCATTAGTTTTAGATGTAGTGATCCATGATTCATTGTTTGTGCATAACACCCAGTGCTCCATGCAGAACATGCCCTCCTCAATACCCACCACCAGGCTAACCCATCCTCCCACCCCCCTCCCATCTAGAACCCTCAGTTTGTTTTTCAGAGTGTCAGTTGGTGGTGGCCAGGTGTTCTGGCCCCAGGCTCAACCCTGCATCGTGCTCATAAGCACGTTGTTCTCAGTGCCTTTCAGTGGCTCCAGGCAGATCAGGGGATGCGAGGGGAGAGGCGGGTGGGCCTTGAACGGGCAGGCCGGTCATAGGAAGACCAACACAAGAGTAGGGAAAGCCTACTGGGGCGGCGGGGGGGGGGGGGGGGTGGGGCGGTGCTGGTGAGTCTAGAAATGTAGGGTAGGCTAGAAATGTATTTTCTGGAGGCAGGATGCCAGAGAACAAGGTGTGAGCAGGGGGCTGGGTTCCTTCTGAGGCCGTGAGGGCAGATTTGCCCCGGGCCTTGCTCCTTGACTTGAGGACGGCTGTCTTCCCCGAGTCACACGTCTTCCCTCTGTGTGTACCTGTCCGGGTGTCCTAAATTTCCCCTATCTTATGACAACGGTCATATTGGATTAGGGTCACCCTATTGACCTCATTTTAACTAGACTACCTTTGTAAAGACCCCATCTCCAAGTATGAACACATTCTGAGGGAGGGGTGTTAGGACTCCAGTAAATGAATTCAGTTGGGGGAGACACAGTTCAACCTGTGTGGGAGTTGGCAGGGGTGGGGGGGTGGACTATGATGACTGCCTTTGGAATTTGGAGGCGTGTCTCATGGAGGAGGGAGAAGATGAGCTCTAGGTAGCCAGAACCTCTGGGAGGTGACCCAGGCTCATGCGCGCCCCAGGAAGGACCGAGGTCCCCGCTGCCCCTTGGCCCTGGAATACCAGCTCCTCAGCCGGCTGTAGCTTTGCTCACGTGGGGCCACGCGCAGCCAGGAGGAGGCCCAAGCCCTCTGTTCCCACAGACAGCCCAGGCATTCGGCCGGTGTGCTCTGGTACATCCCCGCGGCGGGCTCCACCTTTGCCAGGGCTGGGGCGCAGCGCCTGGGGACGCCCTCGGCCACGGCTGCAGCTAGCTGCTGGCTTCTCCACCACGGCCACAAGGCCGGCCACCCAGCCAAGCCACAGCCCCTCTGATTGCCTCTTTTCCCCATAAGGAAGCCCAGAGCTCCGGAATGGGGTGCACCGCGCCTACACACACACACCCGCCCCCCCCAGCAGCAACTGTCCTGAGGCAGGAGCTGACTCGGGCTTCTCACCGTTCTGATGCCGCCAACCCCACCCATCCCTATCCGGTCCTCAAACTCGCTGTGTCCCCGGGGCTGAGGCTGTCTCATGGGTGGATGAGCTGCACTTGGCACCGAGCACTCACATGGTAGGCGCTCATTAAACGTGTGGCAGCAGAGGAGGAAGGGGACAGGCGCGGGAGGAGGCCCTGCTCTTGCTCCAGATGCCTCCAGTGGCAGCTCCTGGACCTCAGCTTCTCTTGGCCCAACGGTCGCCCTGACGAATTCTTCTCAGGTGTGAGTCCAGTGGCTTTGCCGCTTCTGGGGGGCTTCTGAATGTCTTCCTTCCCCCCTTTCCTGCAGTCCTTACCAAGTTTCTGAGCTTCCCATGTAAGACCCACCCCACATACTAATGCCACTTTCTGCACTCAAGGAAGCTTCCAGGGGTTGGGGTAGAACCCAGACTCCGCATGGGCTCCCAGAGCCACCAGAATTAGCCACTATGAGCAATTGCCCGGCTGAGCCCTCAGAGGTTCCCTCTGTGGTTTTGTGACGGCCCCGCAGCGGAGGGGCTCTGAGGGCTCCCTGTTTTCACCAGTCTCCTAGCTGGGGGTTGTTGGAGAGCAGGGCCGCCAGGACTCAGAGATGAGGCGGGGCCGTGGCAGCCACACGGGCAGGGTCGGGCAGACTCAGCATCAGGAGCTAGTAAGAGTGGCGACTGCTAATTGTCCCCTCTGTGTCAAGCCCTGTGCCCAACTCTGCTCGTGCATGGCTTCATTTTAAGCCTCACATCTACCTGCGAGTCAGGTGTGGGGCGCCCCAGGAAGACGAGGCTCAGACAGGTGAAGGGACTTGTGCGAAGTTATGAGCTGAGTGTGAACCTGGGACCGTCAGAAGTGGTCCTCCATCCAGGGCAATTGCACCCTCCAGGGACAAAGGACAACATTGGGAGATATTTTTGTTTGTCGCACTGGAGGGGGGGCGGGGGCGTGCTGGTAAAATTTCCTGGATAGAGGCCAGGGATGCTACCAACATCATAGGATACGTGAGACAACCCCCACAATAAAGAACTACCCAGCCCAAAATGTCAGTGGTGCTAAGGCTGAGAAGTCCTGTTCTGAAGTCTAAGCTCAGAGTCATCACACTGTGGTGCCTGCAGAGACCCCACCCAGGGCAGTGGGTTCAGGGCCTGGGGGAGGACAGGACCCCAGAAGAACTGGGGTGATGGGTAGGGTAGTAAGGCCTCATTGTCACAGCCCTGTCCCAAGACAGACTAGGTGGCAATGGCCAAAGCAAAAGCCCAGATCTGGGAGCAAGGGCAGGGGGTCAGGGCTAGCTGAGGGGCTACCTGGAGGGGATTCACTGGGGTAGGGGGCCACCAGCTGGCCTTAATTACAAAGGATTGTGCAACCAGGGGCTGTACACCAAGGAGGTCCTGAGACCATCCTCCTCCATCTCCTCCCTGCTGCCCACTCCCCAGCGAGTGTCTTCCTGAAGCCTCTTGGCCATCGCCACAGCTCTCTGAGCCCCGGAGTAAAGAGGGTATGTTGTGTGGGGACATGGGAGAGGCTGAGCCCGGCTTTGACTGGGAGATCCTTGATCATAGACCAGCCTCAAAGACCTCTTCTCAGACCCACGCACTTTTGGCCCTGTTCCCCCAAGAAACCTGCAGCCAGTCCTCTGCACACAGATGGAGCCTTTCGCCTTTTGCTCAGCTCAATTCTATCCTCCTTAGGCCAGGTTAGACCCTCTGAGTTCTCCAGGCCCATGGCCACCAAGCGGCCCCAGGGGAGCAGGACAAGGTGGCTCTGGGGCTGCCCCAGAGCACCGCCTGCTTCTGGCCTGTGGCTAGGACCACGTGTTCCCAAAGGAGGCTTGCACTGAGGTGGCTAGGTGGAAGTTCTTTGGAAGCTTCTGTGTCTCATGAAGGGGGTCAGCTGGGAATGGGGAGGGGGAGCAGGGGAGCAGATGTAGAAACTCACATCGGGAGCAGGGCGGGACAGAGTGCGCGTGGAGGAGGGACAGCCGGACAGCTGGGCAGCACGGGGCCAGGGTGCTCCTGAATACTGAGACCCCATCAGGGTGCTTGTGTGTCTCTCTCCAGCCACATTCAGGTGCCAGGTACAGGGCAGGAGTTGGTGAAAGCTGGATTTAACTCTTAAGTAAGAGAGTCAAGAGTATATGCAAAGGAGGTGAAGTGGTGAATTTTATGTTATGTATGTTTTATCATAATTTTTTTTAAAAAAGAATCATATGTAACGGTGTGGTTGTGATGAGGGGTGTGGGTCAGAGAAATGGACCAGAGGTTCCAGTGGAGTCACAGGCTTTGGGGATCAGGAAACCGGACAGAGTGAGCTGGAAGGACAGGAGATGGTGGTCAGAGTGAGGTGCTTAAAGCTGATATTGGGGCACGGGGCTGCTGCTGCTGGAATGACAAGACCCAAGAGGTGACTTGGAGCAAATGGCTGAGGGAAGGTGGGGGGATCTCTAGAGGAGAGGTGTCCGAGGAATGAGAGACCCGAGGTGTGGCAAGGGCCATCCATGAAGATCCCGAAAAGCAGCAAGAAGAGGACGGGCGTCAGTGAGTGTCCCCGAGTGGCGGGGAGGGTCTCTACCCCACCTCGAGGCCAGTGGTAGGGGTGCTCTGGGGAAAATACTGCCACGACCAGGGGCGGTTTTCGGGGGCAGTATGGTCTCTGGAGGGCTTCTCTCGCAAGAAGGCAAAAGGGCTGTTCACCGAAGTGGCCAAGCGTATTGGAAAATTTATTTCTGATAGACCACACAGTAAAAGGGTTCAGGTTGGGAGATGGGAGAAGAAGAGGGGCCACACCGAGCCTTACAGAGCTGAGGATGCAGCTGAAGGGAGTCCGGGGCCTTCTGTGGGGCCAGACACAATCAGGGAGGAAGTATGTCATGATAGGAAGGCAGGTGCACTCCAGGCTGACCGTGGGGAGGGACAGAGTGTCGGGTTAGGAGGGGAAGGGCAGGGCGCTCTCAGCCCCCACCCATGCAGTGTAAAAGTGCCCTCAGACCCTGTGGGCAGGGCAGGGCCCGCCCTTGACTCCTCACGGAGTTGCAGGTACCTGGGAGACCAGGTCCATGGGTGCCTCCAGGCAGGTTTTACCTATACATTCTGCTGCCAACTGACATTTGGTTTGATTTCCCCGAAACATTTGTCAAGGAAATGTACATGTATTTTTTTCTACTCATTTTTCTTCACTCAGGTGACATCCCAGACCTCAGAATGTAGTGGTTGGCAGAAATCCCTCTGACCACCTACCTGGTCAGAGCAGTAGCTGAGGCCTCAGAAGCTCCCTGGGGGTGAGGGGCAGGACATTAAGCCACAGGAGACTGTCCCCACACTGGTCATGAGGGAGCAGCGAGCTATAGGGGAGAGAGGAGAGGAATCAGAGGTGCTGGGATGGGGCTCCTGTCTGCCAAGAGAAAGGAGGGCCGAGGCCTGGGAACCATGGGGTACAAGCAGGACAGGAGTGATGGCTTCAGCCAGACATAGGCATTATGGGATGGGTGGGTTTCACGGGCCCTGGCTGGGGGGCAGCTAGGAGGCTGGTGGAGGGACATAGGCAGTGAGAAGGAGAGGCTTACTGCTCCTTGGAGTCTTGATAGCCTGCAAGTCCTGAGACCATGGATCCCTTATTTTTGCCCCTGCATCTAGCTAGATAGGCCAGTGTTGGTCCAGAGGGAGATGGGTGGGGAGCAAGCATGGTTCTGTGCCTCCGCACTAGGCAGAGCCATGACCCGTGTCCCACCCCCTAGGCTGCAGGACGGGAGCTGGGGCAGTCAGAGCACACCTCAGCATCCCATATAAATACCTCCCCACAGACCAACCCCATCCTGGCCAAAATGGGGAGCAGGCCAGGGTGGCTCGTTTTTGCTCAGTGCGATAAGCTGTTGGGTGTGGACTGCTATAAGGAACCATCTCATTAATGGCGGTCATGAGGGGAGAGTACAAAGCTACGACAAATCCAAAATGTGCCTCCCCTCTGGGCTGGTGGGTGCTCAGGACCCCAGTGACCAGCAGGTTCAACATGCTGACGTTTGCAGTTATCGTGTATACATGAGGTGTAGGTGAGGGGCAGGGAGGGGGCACAGAGCACCCCACTGGACTGAAGAGACCCACACAGAACAGAGAAGAAGGATTAACTCATTCCACTAACCTTTATCATACACCTGCTTACGGAGCAGGTCCCTGGAGACCCCAGGGCAAAGCCTTGCCTCGCTCCCAGGAGGCTGACAGCACAGCGGTGCACAGTGGTGAAGGCTCACCGGAAGGGTACTCACACAAGGACCAGGCTTCACCTTGGGTTAGCAGCATCCCTTAAATGGTGTGGGCCTATCTCTCTATGTCTCTGTCTCCCTCTCCCTCCCGCCTCGTCTGCCTTGGTTCCTGTCCCTGTCTTATGGAATCCTTGGATTTCAGGGCAGGAAAGGCCCTCGGAATCATCTGATTACCCCCTTCCCTTTACTCCTGACAAAGCTGAGGGGCAGGGAGATACAGCAACTTGCCCAAGGTCACACAATTATTTTGGTGTCCTAGTTTATCTTTGTGTTTTGCTTCTTTCTATCCTATTTGTCTTTCTTGCGTGTGTTTGCAAAACTGACACAAAAAGGCAAAGTCACACAAAGAGACAGACGGCCCCCTGGCTAGTAGCAGAGGGTGTCCAGGCACAGAAACATTCTTGCACAAAGAGGGAGGTACCCAGCGCTGCTCTGGCCTGGGAAGAGGAGTCAGGGGGGGAGCCAGGAGGAGGAGGAGGGGGATTGTGCCATAATGTCCCAGGCCTGGTCTGCCAGTGTCTTGTCTGCTGGCTGGAGGAAGCCCCTCACCAGAGGTGAAGATTCTCCTTTACCCATCTCTGGGGACTGGGCCTGGCCTCAAGGTCTAGCTGGAGTTCCCTGGGGGCCTGGGATTCAGGCCAGGCGGGTAGGCTGGGTCAGTGCTGCCTCTGGGACCCCTGGCATGCCCTGGGGTTTAGTGACCAGAGGAGAAGTTGGGGGCTGAGTTTAGCGATGGGCCAGAACACGGAAAACAGAGGTCCACAGCCTGAGAGCTCCAGGTGGCCTCACTGTGTTTCTGTCTCTCTGTCCCCCCCACCCCCCCCTCACACACACACACACACACACACACACACACACACACACGCTGATGCCCCAGTCAGTGAGGGTAATTTCATTTTGCTAAGCCAAGCTTTATTGCTGGGGCTATACAGAAAAGGGGGCAGCGGAAAGAGGTCTCTTCCTTCAGTCTGGTTTCCTTTGTTCCTCCCGCGCCTTCCTCCCTCTCCCCTTCCCAGCTTCCCTCCTCTCCTCCTAGCCTCCTTCTTCCATTCTCCCTCCCCTGCCCCTCCTCCCCCCTCCCCCAGAGCTTGGTCCCCGTAACAGGACCTACACGAAGGCGGGGAGGGGGGGGACCGCGGGCTCCGGCCTCAGCCTCGATGGCCATCTTCCCGCAGGGAAGGAGTTAAGTCTCTCCGCTGCATCCCTCCTCCCTCCTCCGCCTCCCCCGCCGCCACTGAGTCCTGCAGCTAGGCCCTGGGCTGACCTTCACCGGGAGGGAGGCCGCAGTGCGCATGCCCGGGCCGGCTCCCGTCCGGCTCCAGCCGCTGCTCCGGCCCCGGGCGGGCAAGGGCGAGGGAGGGCGGCAGCCGGCCGGGACGTGCTCCCGGCGCCAGGCCGCCCTCCTCTCCCGCGCGGTGCTGGTGATGGGGCGGGGGGGTGCGGGGACGCTGAGCCCGTCCCGCCGGCCGCCGCGCATCTCTCCCTGAGCGGGGAGAGGCGCTTTGCCATTTGGTGCTTGTGGTGCTTCGGAGGGAAGGAGAGATGGGGGGACGGCAGGGGGGACTCCGGCTCCGAGCCGCAGGGCGGCCGCCCTCTGCCCGGACACGCGCACGGTCTGCCCGAAGCACGGCGTGGGCCGGTTGGCCGAGGCTAAGGGCCCCGTCGGGCTGGGAGGAAGCCCCGGCCCGCCCCCCCGCCCCCCGCCAGCTGGAAGCGGGGCTTTCCCTGGACCTCCACCCACCCCGACCCGAGCCTGTGGCAGTGGCACGGCTGAGCGCTCTTCTGGGGCTGAGCCGTTGGGGATCCTGGCCTTTGTGAGGTGGGAGTCCTGGCTCGGGGCACCCACCCCTGCGCCTCTGCTTTCTGGTCTGAGGGCTCCCCCCGTGTCTGCCCCTGTAGAAGCAGCATGCAAATGTGCCTGCTGGCTGGTGCCTTGTCGGTGGCACCGTGTGAGTGTCTGTGGAGATGGTGGAGATGGGCCTGTGTGGGCAAATCCAGGTGGCTCCTTGTCCCTCTGGCATTTGCATTGGTGTGTGTGCCTGAGGGGCATGCGCCTGAGGGGCATGCATGCATTATGTATCCGTTGTCAGCGCTGGCACAAGGCTGTCTCCCAGAGAAGTGGCTGGTGGGGGGGACCCGATGCTGGGGTGGCCCAGGACAGAGTTAGCTATGGTCTTGAGTGATACTCACCAGCTCCCTGGGTATCACCAGAGCCTTTGGTCTAACCACCTCCTGCAATCTCCTCCCTTCCGGGACCAGTCCCCTCACAGATGCAGGGTATTCCCACTCTCCTTCATGTCCCTCCCTCAAACTTAGCTGCCCAAGCAGGGGTGCCCATCTGCCTCCTTTGCTGTCTTCTTTACCCAAAAAGCCTCTCCGAGAGTTAAGAACTCTGAGCTTTACACAAAGCCTAAAGGTGTCTGCCCCTGCCCCAATCCCCCAGAACCCCTAAGGTCTGTGGTTTCACGTGTCCATGCTAGAAGCACCCACAGTGGGTGGGGGTGCCCATGGCGACTCAGACCTTCAGGTAAGTGGCAGAGTATGAGCTCCATCCACTGGCCCACTGAGCTTTGGGTGGTTGCAACTGTTAGCAGGCATTTGATCAGAAGTCCCCGTGTCCCAGCATGGGGTGGGGTGGGGAGGATAGGGGGACTTAAAGACCAGTTCCTGAAATCAGGGGGCCGCATTTGGAAAACCAAACCTAACATCTCAGACACTGGTCAGGCAAGTGCCAATTCATGGCATAGCATAGATGGCAATGGGTATTCAAAGAAGAGAAATGTTGGTGCACAGGAGTGGAATCAGGGAAGGCTTCCTGGAGGAGGTGGGACCCACACTAGGCTTTAAAGGATGAATATGATCTGGATAGGCAGATGAGCAGTAGTAGAAGGATTCCAGGCAAAAGAATAGTGGGAGCAGAGGCTTAGACATGGGAATGAGTGAGGGGTTTTGGAGGTTAGTGGACAGACTGGAGAGGTTACCTCCCCCAGGTCACCAGTAGCCACCTTCATGGCCTCTGGCGGCCACCCACCCGTTCCCACCCTGCCAGGACCCAGTTTCTGCATGGGCGAGTCTAAGGGGATGCTGGGTAGAGATCTGGTAGGAAGGGGACCTCTAGGTTCCTTGCTAAGCCAGCAGAAAAGGAGGGTTATCCTGGGCCACTCTGGCCTTCCAGAGGACTGACCGTGGGCACCCAACTGGACGGTGACAGGAGCACAACTAGGGCCCAAGGAAATCAGGCTGCAGGCAAAAGCACTCTCCAGGCAGAACACTCCCGTAGTTCTTTGTCTGACCTCTGAAGGCATTCTGAAGGGGTTGAGGGTCAGGATCCCCCAGTGCAATTCTGGGTCTTCAAGGTGTAACTTCAAATAAGTTTTCCAACAAACTCCCCCAGGCATAGCCCCACCCTCACCTGGATGCAGCCCCAGGAGGCACGGAAACTTGACCCACTCTCTCATCCCAAAGCCCTTGGGCTCTTCCTCCAGAAGGAGGAGAGAGGGGTGTGGCCTTTGGGGGCCTGGGTGGTGCTATGGTTCCCAGCCTGGGGATCTCAGGATTTGCCCCTCCTGTTTCCGGCCCCTCCTTCACCCCAGGGACTGCTAGCTCCCTCCACACTGCCTCTTCTGGGGCTCCCTCACAATCCCACACTTAGCCCTGCTTTCTTTGGGGTCTTGAGGCTGGCCCTACCATGCCCAGCAGCCCCAGCACCTCTGGGCCCCCTACCCCCATCTCATGCCGGGTTCCAAAGCCATGAGGCTCTGCTTGCCTCATTCCCTCTGCCCATGCACCCAAGCGCCCACCCCAGCCCCTCGCCTGCCCTCACATTTTCTCTTCCTGTTCTCAGGAGTCGGATCCACCCCTCTTTTCCGAAATACTTCCCCTCTTGCCCTCACTTTCTCACATAGAGACAAACAAAGACTCCCATACCCAGAAATAGACTCACACGGAGCTGTAAGACACAGGCCATGTCCTGCCACACACGCACCCGCGAGCGGGCGCACGCACTAGAGGCTCTCGTGGAGGGAGGCACACAGAGAAGGCATTTGTCTGTGCACGCACATAAACATCCACACCCACAGCCGCCGAGCTGTGCCCACACCAGGGTGCAGACACACACGGCGGGCGAGACAAGGGCGCACACATCTGTGGACGCGAGGGGACACCGCCTCCCCGGGCACACCCACCACTGACGGCCTGGTGCAGGAGGAAGGCCTCCTCCGGGCTCCGGCTCCCCCCGGATTCCTTCCAGCGAATGTTTCCCTACTTGGCCTGCCAGGTCTCTGGGGAAAGGGCCTCAGAAATGCAGCAGGAGCCGCTTGGGGGACAGTTGGAACTGACTGTTCCCTGCCTGGCCCTGCCGGCGAATTCCCTAACCGAGAAACTATGTGTGGCGAGGGCCCGGGTGGCCGGCGAGCCCCCCGCCGCCTCCCCTCGCGTCCCCTCCCCGCGCCGCCTCCCCGCGGCCCTCGGGCGGCCTCCGGCTGCAGTGCCGCTGCCCAGCGCCCAGGAGCCGGGCTCGCCGGCGTGCCTCGCCGCTTATCTGCGCTGTTTGGACAGCGAGGGCTGGAAAGGCAGGCGTTTCTGTCCCCGCCGAGTCAACAGGCAGACCCCGGGCCGCCGGACTATTTCTGTCTTATCAGTGCAGGAATGCGGCAGCCGCGGCGGCGGCGGCGGCGGCGGCGGCGGCGGCGGCGGGCGGGCGGCGGCGGCGTGGGCCGTGGGCCGTCAGGGCAGCCCTGAAGGGGCCCCCTCCCCACTCCGCTCGAGTAGAAGTGTGAGAGAGCCCAGCAGGACTCAGAGGGGAGAGTTGGAGGAAAAAAAAAGGCAGAAAAGGGAAAGAAAGAGGAAGAGAGAGAGAGAGTGAGAGGAGCCGCTGAGCCCACCCCGATGGCCGCGGACGAAGTTGCCGGAGGGGCGCGCAAAGCCACGAAAAGCAAACTTTTTGAGTTTCTGGTCCATGGGGTGGTGAGTGGGGGAAAGTTAGCGGGGGAGGGTGAGCGAGCTGGCTCGGGCTGAATGGAGGGATGATCGGGAGGGGCCGGGAGGGGGCTCCCGCTCTCCCACCCCTCTGGCAGGGGCGCCTCGGCCCCGCGGCCCAGCCCCAGGACCGTGCCGGCGCCCTGGCACTCGAACACGTCGTCAGGCGGCGGGCCGGGGTTGGGTGCCCGGGCGGGGACGCGAGGCGTTTGCGTGGGTTCTTGTCAGGGGCTGGGGGTGGGACTTGGGGACTGTCCCCCCCAAGAGTGTGCGGGGGTCCCCTCTGTACCAGACGTGTTGTCTTCTGTTCTCTTCCTCGTGGGCCCAGGTGTTCCCCTGCCCTGGGGGTGGGGGTGGGGGACACGGCACTGGGTGGGCTGGTTGTCTGCTCATCCGTTGGGACAGTGTCTCTCGGATTGTGTCTCCGGGAGCAAGGAGCAGGTGACCCTGGAGGCACTGGGAGCGGGAAGCTCTCTGGCTGAACAACCTCTGCATCCTGGCAGGAGGGCTCTGGGGCTTTGCTGATGGCCTCTGCCATCAGGGTCAGAGAGAGACCCTCTCTAGGGACAGACCCCAAGTTAAGGGGTCCGAAGATCCCCTTGGCAGACTCAGCCCACCAGAAGCTGATGTCCTTAAATCCTCAAAGGTGTGAAGGAAGGGCTGCAGTCAGGGATGTGCGGCCTAGAGGCCAAAGGGGCAGGGCGGCACCTTCCTGCCGGGAGCAGACTTGGAAGGCACACAGGGAGCCTAAGGGAGCCCAGGGCGCCCTGAGGGGCTGGGACCTCAGGCTGAGGCAGCAGAAGCCGGGCTGGGAGAAGCGTGGAGGGCAGCAGAATGGGAGAGGCAGGGCCTGTAGGACTTGCAATGGCTACTGGGGTTGGAGCTGGGTGCAGAGGAGGCAGTCAAGTTGACTATGGCCAAATTTGGTTGTGACCCCAAAGAAGGCACGTTCTCAGCGAGGGAGGCCAGAGTCCCTAGAATCTTGGCCCTTCGTTGGGGTGGTCCCAGTAGCTGGCACAGCCCTCTGGGGGCTCTGGAAGCTTCTCTCTCGGGGCTTCTTCAGCAGATCAGCAAGTATCGCTGGCCTTGAAAAATGGGAGAGCAGCTGATTGGGTAAAGGGGCTTCCCTGGGGCAGCCTGTCCTCCAGTCCCAGAGATCTCTGAGGCAAGTTCCCAGGGGTGCCCACGTCAGTCAGCCAAGTTGCCAGTCTGAACCACGCTGTTGGGTGAAGTCCCTTTAAAAAGGCCCATCTAGGGGAGGGAGGGGGCTATACATGTGGGGGGTTTTGTTTTTGTTTTTGTTTTTAATTTGGCCAACTTAGAGCTTCGGTTCTTGGGTGGCTGCGAGTCCCACCGCTTCACTCCCAGTACCCTATCTGTACTGGTGGGGCTGGGCCTAGGCTCCATTCTGGGCCACCACTCTGGAGATATGAGTGACAGGGTCAGGTGGGGTGGGGGAGGCAGACAAATGGACGGGCAGTTTTCACTGTGGGAGAGATGGACAGAGACAGCTGGCTGGCTGGGAGTTAGGGTTAGACCTAGTACAGGGCAAGAGGGATAGGAGGGAGAGTTGGTCACCCAGCTCGGCTCAGGGCTCCTCCTTGTGCCAGGGGGCATCTGCACTCTAGGGGGCAAAGTGGGTAGCGTGTAAAAGGTAACAGGGACACTGGGGGTGCATCCCTTGCTCCCTAATCCCCTTCCTGCTCGCTTTGTCCCCTTCCCACCCACCCTCCACTTTACAGCCTCTCTGGCCTTCCCCAATCCCTGTTCTGGAATCTGGACAAGTGGGGTTTTAAAAGTCTGTGAAACACTTCACTCAGTGGATTTGCATCTCCTCTACATCCCATCTGAGGTGGCAGGGGAGCACACCTGCCTCATCTCGCTCTCCACGGCCCCCTTTGAGCCCTGACTTCCTACCTCACTGGGGCGGGGTGGGAAGTGAAGGAGTTCTGGAGGCGGACAGGAAGGGAGAAATGGATGGAAAGGAAAAGCCGCCGCCTTTGAGCTCTCCAAGCACTCTGGGCAGCCCACCTCCAGCCCAGCTGCCTCCTGTCCTGTCAAAGAATCCTGGTAGAGGGTGACCTCACCAGCTCCTGCTGCCTCCAGCCTTCACCTTAGGAGCAAATGGGGGGGGGGGGGGGCTAAGTCGTCAGAGCCCCTGGGTGTGGAGGTTTGGAATCAGCCAAAGGGGGTGTGGTTGGAGCTGAGGGGTCAAAAGCAGGGGCCCAGAGAGAAGGGCGGGTTAAGGTGGGGAGGGCAAGTGCACGGCAAGACAGCCCAGGAAGTGGACTGAGAAGCAAGGAGTGGAAAGAGGCAGAAGTCCTAGCAGGGAGCTGGGCCTCTAACCCAGATGAAGCTGCAGAGAGCAAACGGTCCTGGCCCCTCAGGAAACGGCGGTTCAGTGCTGCCTTTGCCAGGAGGAGCTGCGTGACCTTGGCTAGGTCGCTTTTCTCCTTGAGCCACGGTTGCCTCATCTGTCAAGTGGGGTTGGAAAGACCCCCTCAGTCTGTCTCGCAGATGAGCATGTGGATGTGAACATCCTTTGAAAAGGTTGAAAGGCGCCATTAATATTCATTTTCGCGGTACCTTCCGCAAATCCGAGGCTGGCGATGCCCAGTGCAGTTGCCTGGCTTCAGTTAGCTTCCTGCAGCGAGACGCAAAGCCCCCTGCGCCACGCCGCGCGGTTGCAGCGCCCCTGCCCCTCCCACCCCTCGCTCACGCTGGCGGCATCAGGGTCACCGGCCGGGGGGCGTGGGGTGGGAGAGACGCGGCTCGCCGCGCCTGGAACCGGGGCCCTGGTCTGACGGGCGGGCGCCAGTTTTCTGCTTCACCTCCGCCCCCGCCCCCGCCCCCCCACCAGCGCCCCGGGATGCCGTCTGGAGCCCGGATGCCCCACCAGGGGGCGCCCATGGGCCCCCCGGGCTCCCCGTACATGGGCAGCCCCGCCGTGCGACCCGGCCTGGCCCCCGCGGGCATGGAGCCCGCCCGCAAGCGAGCAGCGCCCCCGCCCGGCCAGAGCCAGGCCCAGAGCCAGGGCCAGCCGGTGCCCACCGCCCCCGCGCGGAGCCGCAGGTGAGTGAGGCCCAGCGCGGACGGGGGGCGGGCCACGGGACCCCAGGGACGGGGTGGGTGAGGAGCGAGATTGGAAGGAGCGAGGAAGAAGGATCAGCAAGGAACGAGCCGTCCTGGGTGGGATGCCCTCTGGGGAGGTGGGCCGAGGGGGCACTGGTCTGGTTCCTTTGTGTGCCCACCGTGGAGACCGAAGCTGCGGCCGTCGCGCCCTTGTCCTTGTCACCTGCTCGGTCCTTCTCTCCCCCCTTGTCCCCAGGTTCTGGGAGATGCTTCAGTCTTTGGGGTGGGGGTGGGGCTGGCGGTAGGACCGAGGGCTGAGCTTTAGGGACTGTGTTTCTTCAAGTGTGGCTGTCCAGTGCACCGTCCTCAGTACCCTGGCTTGACTCTTTAAAAGCCCCACTCCAGATATTCTCAATCTGACTCTCTGGCCAGGGGGGTGGAGCCTGGGGATTTGCCCTGTGGGTGGTCTCCTGCACAGTCCTGCTCTCAGGTGATTCCTAGGCACTCAGAGGTTGAAGAGTTGCCATAATCTGTCCTCGGGACCAGGTCTGCCCCACAGCCACCAGGGACCAGCCCGTCTCCCCGTCTGAGCCAGCTGGTGGCACCCCAAAAGCCCCTGCTGGTGTCTGGCAAGAGAGATGCCCCTCTGGGTTTCACTATTGAACCAAACACACATGCTTCCCTTTGCACACCAGATGGAGTCCTATAAAAGGAGTAATATGGATTTTACCTCATTATTAAATATTTTTTACACATCAAGGAAAATTCACCATTTATAGGAATCCTATGATGAATTCTTTTGCAAAGTGAATCATCCTTTTATACAGTAAACAAGTTCCCGATTTGTCTTGTATAAATGGAGAGTTTCACATAGGTAATTTCTTCAAAACAAATCAGACCTTTAATGAAAGGTGCTTACCTAGCCTTAGAATAGGCTTTTGGAAGGGAGGGGGCAGTGGTTATCACCACACAGGGATGGTACAGAGCCATCCTCCAGGCTGGGTTCTAATCTCAACTTGCCAAGGATTTTCTGGGGGTGCTTTTGGGAGTCAGAAGCAGCTAGCGGGTCAAGAAGAGTCCAGGTCCCAGCTGCCACCCCAAATCCAGCCTGCAGTCACACCCCACAGGAGAACCCTCTCTCTGGATCCCTCTGGGTGTGTTTCTGGACTCTGTTGGCAGGTGATCCGAGGGCCTTTCAGCATCCCCTTCCAAGTCCAGGGTGCCGGGGGTGCAAGTCCTCACCGGCTTCACCCATCACCCCCCTGCTCCAGGGATGGCAGAGGGTGTCTGACACGGCTCCCCTCCCTCTGAGCTCAGGCCACCTTGGGCTGTGCACCCCTGCTTAACAGAAAGGGAAAGTCCTCAGAATCCCTCCTCCCTCTCCTGTCCTCCCCCTCCCTAGCTTTTCTCAAACACTTTTGCAGCTTCCCCACCCCCCCCAAGTCTAAATTTCTCTGGCCTGAGGATATGGTGGGGGTGGAAAGGGGCTCCCGGGCTAGAGAAAGGACGGGGCCACATCTGCTCCCCACAAGAGGACGGAGCACCATGCCAGACAGCACTGCCGTAGCCCCTTGGGCGGGCAGACAAGCGGGCTGTGGGAACCCCAGCCAGGCGGGTGGAGATGTCGGGATAATTTAGCAGGTGGCCTCGTTACTCCCAGATCTGTCGCCATGGTAACCTGGTTTTTTCTTTAAAAAATGTACAGTGCCAAGAGGAGGAAGATGGCTGACAAAATCCTCCCTCAAAGGGTGAGTGCCTTTCACAGCAGCCCCCCAGCCCACCCCCCACCCTTCGCTGCTCTGCCTCCTCTCCCCCCCCACCCCCCCACCCTGGGCCGCTTCCCCTCCCCCCTTAGGAGCAGAGCTTCAGCGTCACAGCCACTTTCACTTTTTGTTTAAAAAGCTAATTAAGAAGTGGGGCTCCCGGGCCAGAGGGAGGGGGTGGGGCAGAGGGAAGGAGCGGAGCCGGAAGAGGTAGGGTACTGGGCCCGGGGTGCAGTGGACTGAGCTCCAGCAGCCCGCAGACATGAATACAGGTGTGGGACAAAGAGGGCACGAGAGCTAGGGGACCAAAGGCTGGCAGGGGGAGTGAAGGGAACTGAGGCTGGCCGGAAGGCCTGGATGTCATAAGTGAACCCAGGCCAAGCTAGGCGTGGGGCGTGGTACAGCTGAGACGTCAGGTGGAGCGACAAGGTGGGGTGGCAGGGTAGAGGCAAGCAGCGACACCCTCTGTCTCAGGCACCCCAGGGTCCCAGGCACTTTGCAGACACCCCAGGAAGGTCCAGAGGCCATGTGACAAGGGCAAGGACAAGATGAGGAGGTGAAGCCCTAGTTGCTGGGCTCCGTGGCTGCTGCGGCCGCCCCTAGTGATGAAATGCTTCTCCCTCGAGGGAGAAGCAGCGTGTATCCCTACATGTCGAGGTCCTTTCTGCTGGATACGCAGTCCTGGGGAGAAGTCCCCATTTGCACTCCCAAAGTTGCATGCCCAGAACCTGGCCAGCTCCCCTCTACGCTCTCTGTACCCTGGGACCGCATGACACGCACATTCCACCTACAAGACTGGCTGAGCCCCTGGTTCCCTGTCTTGCTCCTTCTCTTCCAGATCCGGGAGCTGGTCCCCGAGTCCCAGGCTTATATGGACCTCCTGGCATTTGAGAGGAAACTGGATCAAACCATCATGCGGAAGCGGGTGGACATCCAGGAGGCTCTAAAGAGGCCAATGAAGGTGTCTTGATTTGGGGGCAGGAAGAGGGCTCTCGGTCCTGTTCCAAGAATGGAGGAGTGGGATTGCCCCGGGAATGGGAGCACACAGCGTTGGCTCTGTACTACACTCTTTATTTCTACAGCAAAAGCGGAAGCTGCGTCTTTATATCTCCAATACTTTTAACCCTGCGAAGCCCGATGCTGAAGATTCTGATGGCAGCATTGCCTCCTGGGAGCTGCGGGTGGAGGGGAAGCTCCTGGATGACGTACGTCCTGGCCCAGGTCTCTCCAGGTGTCCTGGGGTGGGTATGGGGCTGAGCTGAGGACAGACGAGATGTTTGCGCCATGGGTTAGGGAGTCAGCCCCGGCCAGGGGTGGGCGGCCTGAAGAGACAGTCCAGGTGCAGAGGCCTGCTTCTAACCGTGCTGCCCTACCCAACCAGCCCCACCCGCCCCCAACTCATCCTGCCCCCACGGTCCCTGTCCTGCCCCCACGGTCCCTGTCCCTCTCCCACAGCCCAGCAAGCAGAAGCGGAAGTTCTCTTCCTTCTTCAAGAGTTTGGTCATTGAGCTGGACAAAGACCTTTATGGCCCCGACAACCACCTAGTTGAGGTAAGAGCCAGACCTCTTCTGCCCGGGAACGGCCACCTTTCCACAGACCACCGTCCCTCAGCCGCACGGAGTCCGGAGCAGGGAGCACCTGAGCGCCCCTGGGCCCAGCAGCCCAGATGGGCCTGTGAGGTGACCCAGCTGTCCTCCCCCTGGGCAGTGGCACCGGACACCCACCACCCAGGAGACGGACGGGTTCCAGGTGAAGAGGCCGGGGGACCTGAGCGTACGCTGCACACTGCTCCTCATGCTGGACTACCAGGTCCGTGGCCCTCCCCCCCCCCTTGCTCTTCGGGCAGGCCTCGGCACCCCGAGGGACCCCATGCTCTCCCAACCTCACCTTCTCCAGAGGCATGGTTCCCAGGAGCCCAGTCATCACGTCCCCCAGTCCCAAGCTGCCTGGCCCTGAGCTCTTCCCACTCCCTCGCTTTTACTTTCACGGCCATCTTTTCCCAGCCTCCCCAGTTCAAACTGGATCCTCGCCTGGCTCGGCTGCTGGGACTGCACACACAGAGCCGCTCGGCCATCGTGCAGGCCCTGTGGCAGTATGTGAAGACCAACAGGCTGCAGGACTCGCATGACAAGGAATACATCAATGGGGACAAATACTTCCAGCAGGTACCCTCTCCCCTGATCTCAGGGGTGTGGGGGGCCGGCAGAGGTCCCAGTAGGGGAGGTGCCTCGACTAACGGCAACACCCCCTCCCCCACTTCTAGATTCCTGGGTATCACAAATGGTAAGCAGGGTCCTAGTGCAGGCCCAGCCGTGGCGTAGCTCCGCGCCGCAGCCCATCCCTTTTAGCCAGGGCAGTTTAGAAAGATCTGGAACCTTAAAAGGCCAACAGTTTGGGGAACATAGTATTCTTGGCACTCGGGAGTTGGGATCCCTGGGTTCTAGTCCTGGATCCAGACTCCACCAAAGTAGAGATTATTATTCGTAAAGCTGTTTAAATAAACACGGCAGGTAAACCTGAGGAGTCAAATAGCAGCGGGTGTTTACTGAGCACTTGCCGTGTGCCAGGCACTGTTGCAGCGAGTGGGGGCTCACCCACTTAGTTCTCCCAACCACCCTGGTGGTTACCATCCCCACTCTGCACTTGAAGAAACCGAGGCCTGAGAGTTCAGGGGCCTGACCCGAGGTTGTGGGGTCAATGGAAGAGGCAGGATTTGCACCTCGGCGGCCACAGACCCAGGGCTGGTGCTTTCGACCACTGCACCGCACAGCCCACGTCCTTGTCCTCACTCCACCACCGACACCCACGTCCCCGGCCCAGCAGCACTGAGGAGTTAGACTTGCTCTTGGCGTCTTGTGGCCGTCCCAGAACGGAAGGATCTAGGGCTATAGTTACACTCTTTTCAAGCAGATGAGATTGGTCTCTTTCTCTCCTGCTTCAGATTTTTGATTGCCCTCGGCTGAAGTTTTCTGAGATTCCCCAGCGCCTCACAGCTCTGCTATTGCCCCCTGACCCTATTGTCATCAACCACGTCATCAGGTGAGGCCCCAGCTTGCTCCTCAGACCAGGGAATCATGGCAGTTCTGCCCTCCCTCTCCACCCCCTGGTTCCCTCCCACCACCACCGCATCTGCCCCTGGGACCCTCTGGCCTCTGTGGGAGCAGCGCGGATACCAAGGGCTGGACTTCCCTGGCAGCGTGGACCCGTCGGACCAGAAGAAGACGGCGTGCTATGATATTGACGTGGAGGTAGAGGAGCCACTGAAGGGACAGATGAGCAGCTTCCTCCTGTCCACGGCCAACCAGCAGGAGATCAGCGCTCTGGACAGTAAGGTGGGGCCAGAGCCCAGAGCTGGAGTGGGACATTAACCCCGAAATGACAAAATACAGATAAGAAATGAGAGCACAGGCCTATGGAGAGATGAAGGGGGCAGGTGGCCCTTCCCTTGCTACTTAGAGCTCTGCCCATCCCCCCTTCTCCAGGCCTGGACCCCAGGGATTGCCCTTCAAAGGAACAGCAGCAAACCCCTCGCCCGCTGGCCCCCCTCCTCCTTCCCCTTCTCTCCCACATCACCATGGCCAGGTGAAAGCGTCTTTTTTTCTACCTGTAGATCCATGAGACGATTGAGTCCATAAACCAGCTCAAGATCCAGAGGGACTTCATGCTAAGCTTCTCCAGAGACCCCAAAGGCTACATCCAAGACCTGCTCCGCTCCCAGAGCCGGGACCTCAAGGTGAAGGGGACGCAGGGAGCACTGGATGGAAGAGAAACACATTGGGAAGACAGTAAAGGTGGTTACACAAGGGCTGGAGGGGGTCCGGGCTCCGGGCTGACCCCGCTGCTCCCTCCCAGGTGATGACAGATGTGGCAGGCAATCCCGAGGAGGAGCGCCGGGCTGAGTTCTACCACCAGCCCTGGTCCCAGGAAGCCGTCAGCCGCTATTTCTACTGCAAGGTGTGGATGGGCCCGTGTACCTCAGGCCTCCCCACCCCCCAACTCCCAGAGAAGCCTCCCTTCCCAGCCCTGTCAGCGGCCCTTGCCGCTCCACCAACCCCCTCACTGCGCAGGCGCCCTCCCTGCCCCCAGATGCTCTTCTAGGGTGGCTGGGTGGTGGGGACTGGCCTGTCACTCACCAGCAACAGCGTAACCCTGCTACTGCTCTTATTTTCCTCAAGATCCAGCAGCGCAGGCAGGAGCTGGAGCAGTCGCTGGTTGTACGCAACACCTAGGAGCCCCCGCGAATGAGCCCACTGTGGGCCTCCGCGCCCCGGGCCCTGGCCCCCCGGGGCTCTGCCACACTCCTCTGCCACCTTCTGGGTGAGGCAGGGGAATGATTAAAGGTCATGCATCTGAGAGCAGACTTGTGTGTCATTGGCAACTGGGGAGGAAGGACAAGGGGAAGGCGGTGGGTCCCTCTGGGAAGACTGCCCACCCCCTCCCTCAGAGTCTTCTCTTTACTCCGTTTCCCCTAGACCTAAAAACAGTTTGGCAGAAGACACTTTTAATAACATTTATCTTATTAAAAAAATACAGCACAAGCTCTCCATCTGTCCGTCCGTTTTGCCTTGCCCTGCCGGGGCCGCGGCCGAGAGGGGAGCCGCACGGAGGGCCAGGGCCCCGGGCCGAGCTAGGTGCTGTTGGCCTGCTCGGGCTCAAACAGCGCCACGGCGAGCTGCGCCCGGCCCCCCAGCCCCTCCAGGTTGCTGAGGCGGCAGCGGTGGTAGAGCTCCTCGCTGAGCCGTGGGCTACAGTCCCGCAGGGAGAACTTCTGCACCAGCCCTGGCTCCACGGCCCGGAAGAGGTGGAGCCCTGAGAACCGGAGGAAAACATCCATCACCTCCAGCCCCTCCAGGGCTTCCTCCTCTTCCTGGCCTGCCAGTTCACCGGCCAGCCGGGCTCGGGCCGCCAGGTAGTCGGCGTTGTAGAAGCAGCCCTCCGCGGACGCCTGCCGGTCAAACCTGCCACCTACGGGAGCCCCCCGGGCAGGGTCGGCACCGGGAGGGGACGGGGGGTCAGGGCCGGCTCCCGGGGGCCCTGGCGGAGATCTCTGTGGTGCCAGGGCAGGGTTGAACTCCTGGAAATGCACCGGGAAGAAGGCCTGCCAGCCAGAGATGGCGTTCATTCGGCAACGGTTGAGGACTTCGGGCCCGGGCCTGGTCCACACGGTGGTGAGGAAGAAGAGTGTGTCCACGGGGTGCTTCTTAGAGACCACGTCCATGAGCCGCACCTGGGAAGGGGCCTCTGCGCGCACGGCGAGCCAGGCCAGCCTGGTCCCCGGGTACCGTCGCTCTAACTCGGCCGCTGCCGCCTTCACCCCAACGAATGGGTCTGGGGCCCCTCGGCCACCTTCCCGGGGTCCGTAGACCAGCAGCAGGGTGAGCAGCGCGTGGTCTCGTGGCTCCAGGACGCCGGCCGCAAAGGCCTCCAGGAAAGCCAGGGCTGCGGCGGCCTCGGCCGCCGGGAGTGGCAGCACGAGCTGCACGCGGGTGGCCTCCGTGACGTAGGGCATGGGCAGGATCTCCACCCGGCTCAGCGGCCGCAGCAGGCTGACCCTGCGGGCCAGGGCCCGCCGGTGCCCGCGCTGCGTCACGGCTTCCAGCAGGAGGTCCAGGGTGTACTCCATGCCCCGCGCCGGGTCGAAGCGCCGATAGCCGTTGAGCAGCCGCTGCTTCTGAAAGCGCAGGCGGGGCTGGTAGCGCCGATTCAGCTGCTCCAGAGCAGTCTCCACGGCGTCACCCACATCGGCCCTGCTGGCCCCCTGCAGTGGGCACTTGGGGGACCCGTCTGCACAGGAGAAGGTATGCTGCTCTGTGAAGTAGTCCCAGCCCAGCACCTCAAATCGAGAGTGTGGCGTGAAAGGGGCCGGGAGCCCGATGGGCCAGCTCAGCCCTGCCTCGCCCTCGGGGGTCAGCACGGTCAGGTTCTGGATCTGAGCCTAGGGTGGGAGGGACGCACAGTTAGGGCCCTCTCGGGAGTCAGGGCCCGACCCGGCTCTAGCGTCCTGGGTTCTGAGCTCTGTCCTGACTCTGTCAACACGTGGTGAGGTGCCCCCGGGCTAATCGTTTCATCCCCTTTCCATTCGTGTCTGTAAAATGCAGAAAGCATATGAATCCTACACACCTTATACAGTTGCTCTGAGAAGGAAGAGGTGGGAAATGTGCTTTTGCAGAGGTTAAAGCCCCGCAGCCTTTCTCTCCCATACCCACAGTATACCTTCTTCATGACCGAACCTTTGCTTTCACCTGCATTCCACCACTCACAGCCACGATCCACTGGAGCATTCTTCCACGTCTACCCTTGGGCTTTTTAAGGACAGTGCTAGAAATCCAGGGACTTCTAGGCTTCTGCGTCCCCAGTGGAGGGGCACTAAAACAATCGTGTCTAAGCGCTGTACTGAGCCCTAATCCTCATAGTGCACCTGTAAACCCTTTTAACTCCATCCAGGTCGGGCCAGGAGCTTCTCTTACGATTGACCTGGGTGCCCATGGGCCCCTTCTCCTTGGAGAGGTTTACACTTAGGTGTGGTCAGCCTCCCCGCTCACCCAGCTGCCCACTCACTGGGAGCTGACCTCCATCCGCGGCCCCAGGCTCACCTGCAGTTGCTCTATCTCGCTGTATGCCCGCTCCAGCTCCAGAGCACTGAAGCGCTTATGCAGCCTGTACATGAGGGCTCCCTCGGAGACGGGGTGCACTGCGAAGGCACTCAGGAAAGCCGAGCTCCCCTCCTTCTCCGGGTCCCTATTTTTGGCCAGTTCAAATGAACGATACTGCTGCCCCTAAAGGGACCAATCAGATCAATCAAAACCACGCACGGAGGGCTGCCTGTCCCCACCACCCCTAACCGGACTCCGCATTCACCCCTGTTGCTGCCACAGAACGGCGGGGGGGAACAGGAGCTCACTCCAGTGTCCCCTTAAGCTTGGCCTGACTCTCACCAGACTTGGGAAAAAAGAATGTGAAGTAGGCAATTAAGGATGCCCTCTTTGCCCAAAGAACCTCACTGTTTGAAGAGAATGAAAGCCATGAGCCAGAAAATGCTCCCCGACTCTGGTTTACCTTACTTCTCCAGGACAGTGGCCATCTCTAGGACATTCCCAGATCGTTTATGACTGTGCATGTGTCCGGGGAGGGGGCAAAGGGCACGGGGGGCAGATGGGAGGAGCTGGTGAGTAGGGGCACCTTTCTATCTTGCCCAGAGGGTCCCTGACAAGATGCCACTTTTGACAGCCCGAGGGTTCTAAGCCAGGGTCAGTGGCTAGGAAGGACAAAACCCCAACGCACTGCTGGGAAGGAGCCAGCAGCACCCACCCTGGAGACCAATCACTCAGTCACTAC
Source organism: Mirounga angustirostris (assembly GCF_029215605.1). Classification (NCBI taxonomy): domain Eukaryota; kingdom Metazoa; phylum Chordata; class Mammalia; order Carnivora; family Phocidae; genus Mirounga; species Mirounga angustirostris. The sequence goes on from NW_026991720.1 coordinate 5,985,528, forward strand.
GAATTGTCGGGGACCGAGATGGACTTGAAAGGGCTGTCACCTGGTGCTGGGAGACACAGCCGATGCCCAGAGAGTCGATGAGGCAGCGGCCAAGCCACTCATCAGGACGGGCACTGAGAATGTCTCCTCGGCAGCCGTCCAGATGGGGCCGCAATCGAAGCAGGAGACTCCGTGACAACAGGTAGCCAAAGCCCCCGTGGCAGTACTGGGCCTGCTCGCCTGCGCCAATAAACTCCTCGGCTCGGCCCAAGTACAGGTCTTGGTTGATGCTGAGGTGGCCAGCAAGGGCTGCCAGGCGGGGGGCCTGTACATACGTGTCATCCTGCATGATGAAGAACCAGTCGTAGTCGGCCCCAAAGTGTGTGTGGAGATGGCGCAGGGTCTCTGACATGAGCCAGGCTGGCCGTTCGTCCCCGTGAGATACCACCTGCATTCCTGCAGGAGTCCGCGCCCCTCGCTGCCCCGTGAAGTACAGTAATCGGGGGAAGTGGTGGGCCACTGTGCGGTTGACAGCCACAGCCAGAGTGGACAGGGTAGCCCTGGAGGTCAGGACAGCCACCAGCAACCGCTCCCGAGAGCCCAGCTCTGTTTGGATATACCGAGTCCTGCGGAGGGACCAACAGGCCAAGGGTCAACTCCTTAATCTTTAGGAGCCCAGTCTGTCCAGCATATATGTCGCTCTAGGAATGCAGAGAGGAGGGACCTCCTCATTGATATTAATGAGCTACTCCAGTGAGCATCCACTGACACTGGAATTCACTTGAGGAGGGGTCTACTAAGGATGGACTGGATGATTAGGCGGTTAGATGCAATTCCTGCCCTGTTTAAGAACATCCAACACAAATTTAACACCAACGGGCAAGACTTTCTTAAACCTGAGAAGGGAAAAATAGGAACAAACCATGATGGGTAATAAGGCAAAGAATTGTTCTAGGAGCCTAACACTGATCACCAGTGAAGGCAGAGGCAAGGCCTTAGAGCCGCGCGTAAGTGGGGTCCGGGGACCATGTACACACACAGCTCTCACCTGAGCACCTTCTTATAGGGCTTGTTGGGATCCCTGTAGTAAGGGACAATCCGGGGTTTGAAGTCTTCATCACTTTGGTCGAGTCCAGTTCTTGAGTCTGGATTATGTGGCACTCCTGGTTCCCCCACAGCTTCTACACAAGGATCTTCTCCCTCACCCTGGATCCAGGAAACCCGCAAGAGGCTCAGGCTGCATCCCAGAGACAGCCCTAGGATGAGGGGCAGTGCTGGTCGAAGCACAGCCAACAGGGAGCTCAGTCGCATGGTGGTAGGCCCTGCCATACGTATGCCCCAGAGGGCACGGCTTGAAGGATCAATCAATAGGTTGGATGGGTATTAGGCCAATAGTAGGCCTGCAGTTTTTAACCAGGAAACCTAGGGTCAGTGAAGTCAACGACAGAGCAAGCTGTGCTTGCTTCCAGGCCCAGCATCCCCAGGAAGCGTATGGCTGGGCTTCAGTCCTCGAGGTGCCAGATTTAACCCTCAGTCTAAATGGCAATACATATTAGAGTCAATTTCACCCATGAACGGGATTATGGTCTGTCTTCCAGAAAGAGGAGGGAACAAAACTTAATCCTGCCAAATCTAACCCAAAATGAAGGACTACACACATCTGTAGACCGGATCTAAGTCGATACAGCAGCAGCTGATATAGAAAGGGTTGGGGAAAAGCACATACTCCATCAAAGTAACAGCCTCAACAAGAGCCTTCGTCAGTGGGCCTTTTTCAAAGAGCACCTGGCTGAGGGCACGGTTCTCACTCAGTTCACCGAAGGGGCTGCCGACTAGCTATTGAAGACTAGCTACTGAAGGCCAGCACGGGGGAAGGGTTAAGGGCCTCTTTCTACTCTACTCCTGAGTGTTAAGGAAACACACAGCTACTAGAGTAACCCCTCCTCCCAGGCAAGAGTGGTCAAGAGCCTCTGCCATGGTGCGCAGTTCTGCCCACCCACAGGAGGCGGACAGAGACGTGACTCAGCACTGAGAGCCTCTCAGAGGAGCACAACGGCTGATGGAACCATGCTGCGGGGCAATTCTCCGAATCCCAGCTGCTCAGAGGCCGGTGCCGTCCACCTTCTTCTGAGAGGAGACAGGAAGCGAATGACAGTAACTCTGGCCGTGTAAGAGCAGTTCAGCGTCTGGTTTTACCGGGACCCCTGGTACCCAAGCCAAACCAAAGTGGGAGGACGAGAAGCAGCTGAGACGACACCGGGATCCTGTGAAAGCAAACGGAGGCCCGGCCGGCTTCGGACGTGACCGCTGCCAGGACGAGCGCCGCCGCTCTCCCTCTCAGCGATCAAAGACCAAGTCCAGTCCTAGAAGGAAGGCCCAACGCGAGTTTTAGCTGTTAGTCTCAAAACAGAAATAAAACCGGCTGCGCCACGGAACTGTCGAGGAGGGGCTGGGGGGCTCAGCTCGGTTTGTTCGCGCGGAGGGAATGGAGGTCGCGGCTGGGCGAGGAAGGCAAAGACGCCGTTATCAGGCCCGTCGGCGGGGCAAAGGCCCTGCCTGCGCCAGCGGGCGAGGGACAGCAGGCACACCCGAGTCCCACAGGCGGAGGCCCTGCAGCAGGGCCAGGGGAGGCGGCGGACCGGTAATGCGCCGCCCGGTGTGGCCGATGCGGCCAGCGCCGTCCTGGGGAGCAGGGGCGAGGGCGTGGGGTGGGACCTGCTCCTGCCGTCGGGGGCTGCGGCCCTGTCGCCCCTGCAGGGGGAAGGGCGGGGAAGGGGAAACAGACCCCGGTGCCCGGCCGAGGCGCCCGCTCCGCCGCCGCAGCCGCTGCCACCTCACAGCCCGGCCCGCGCCTTCCTCTTCCGCTCGCCGTCAGTCCCGGTCTCTATGGTGACAGCATCCGGTCGCTCGCCCCGCCTCCGCCCCGGGTGGTCTCCCCGCCCGTTCCGCGCACGCGCAGCCGCCGCGGGGATGACGTGGCGGCCCCGCCAGGCGCCGGCTCCGAAGGAGAGGCGTGCGCCCCACAGACGCTAGTACGGGTGGGCCGGGGGGCGCTCCGCATCTTCAGGCTCAACTTTTGTCTGCCTTGGAAATAAAATGTCCTTCGCCTCAGTGGGCGCGGTTCTGCCTCCTCGACGACTTCTCCCGATGGGCTTCGGAACCCCATCGTCCGCTGAGTTATTTCAGAAATGTTGTTTGCCTACCAAGCTGCAGGCCAGCATTGAAAGTATTGAGTGAGGGGCGCCTGGGTGGCTCAGTCGGTTAAGCGACTGCCTTCGGCTCAGGTCATGGTCCTGGAGTCCCGGGATCGAGTCCCGCATCGGGCTCCCTGCTCAGCAGGGAGTCTCCTTCTCCCTCTGACCCTTCCCCCTCTCATGCTCTCTATCTCATTCTCTCTCTCAAATAAATAAATAAAATCTTTAAAAAAAAAAGAAAAAAAGGAAAAAAAAAGAAAGTATTGAGTGAGGGACGCCTGGGTGGCTCAGCCATTTAAGCGTCTGCCTTCGGCTCAGGTCATGATGGCAGGGTCCTGGGATCGAGCATCGGGCTCGTTGGTCAGCAGGGAGTCCGCTTCTCCCTCTGCCTGCTGCTCTTCCAGTTTGTGCGTGCGCTCTCACAAATAAATAAAATCTTGAGAGAAAAAAAAGAGAGAGAGAGAGAAGAAAAGAAAGAATTGAGTGAACAAGTGGTGGGCAAGGCGGGCATGGTCCCTGCCCTTTGGGAGCTGAGGGTTGAGAGAGACAGACATTAAACACACACTGACATACCAAAAATATGAACAGGTAGAAAGGAAATCACAACCTGTCATAAGTATCATTGCAGAAAGTAGAGACCAGCAGAAAAACATGACAGGAAGCATTAAATTAGATCGGGAATTTGGGAATGCTGAGATCCAAAGATTGAGTAAGTTACCTAGGCAAAAAGTGGAGAGGAGTTTTCTGGGCAAAGAGCAGAGCACATAGGACCTGAAAGAGGAAAGACACTGCCCTAGAGAACTGGGAAGGCCAGGGCCAGCTAAAGTCCCATGAGAGAGGCAAAAAAAGCCCAAGGGGAGGCTGGAGGGCTGGCCGGGCCTTCCAAAGAGCACAACAGGTTTCCAACAGGGAAGGCACATCCCTAATAGGCAATTTGCAAGTGTATGAGGGGGGCAATCTCGTTTTATGGTTGACGGGAGGAGCCAAGAATGCTACAAATCCTGCACTTTGCAAGACTGTCACACAAGAGGAAATCACCCAGCCCACACAGCTTTCAAATGTTCTCCTAAAAGTTCATGTAAGTGGAAAAAAAAGTTATAATTAACTAATCCTTGAACCTGTGCTTTATTTTTCAAAACATTTTATTTATTTATTTGGCAGAGAGGGAGAGCACAAGCAGGGGGAGCAGCAGGCAGAGGGAAAGGGAGAAGCAGGCTCCCCGCTGAGCAGAGAGCCTGATGTGGAGCTCAATCCCAGAACCCCAGGATCATACCCTGAGCCTAGCCGAAGGCAGACACCACCCAGGCGCCCCAAGAGCCTGTGTTTTATATATAAAAACAAAGTAATTTTGCAGGGTTGTAATATGTGCAGAATTTTCAAGGAATGTATCATGTAAATGGAAGGAAGATAATACTTCGTTTCATTCAGGAATTTACTAAGTTACTATTTTGGAGAACTGTATCACAGACAGCAGTGTCCTCCTGGCGTTCTGTCTGTATTTGTACTGTCACGTTCAAGGTGATCCTATATGCAGGTACAAACATATGACTAATCATGTTTTCTAGCATAGTGAAATAACAATTACTGGCAAGTCTCTCCTTTTTTTCTGTTATGGTTAAGACACAATAATTTTTTTTTTAATTTATGTGTGTAGTTAGGTTATATCATCTATGAACTTTATTTCAAAATAGTAAGGAGGTGTTATTAAAAAAAAGTTTGCTATTAAAAGGGAACATTGGGGCTGGTAGAGTTAAGAACCATCATTCTAGGAAGTATATAAGATAGAAGTTACCAGCATTTGTTTTCCTTTACTGTGTTTTGGTTTTTATCCTCAGTTAGACTGCAATTTGATCTCCCCTGAGCAACTGGCACATAATAAGTGGTAAGTGAATGATTTGTTAGAATAGACCCTGGGAAGCAGAGTATGGATGCTTACCTCGACTCTGGAAGATACAGGTTCCAGACCAGCATTGTCCAACAAAAATATAATGTGAGCTGTATATGTAATTTAAAATTTTCACATTTTTAAAAAGGAAAAAGAAACAGATGAAATTAATTTTAATAATATATTTATTATATTATTAAACATATCAAAATATAATTTCAACATGTAATCAATATAAAAAATTGAGATATTTTACATTTTTTCCCACGGACAATCTTTTTCTTTTTTCTTTTTTTTTTTTTTTTAATTCCAGTATAACATATAGGGTTATACTAGTTTCAGGTGTACAATATAGTAATTCAACAATTACATACATTACTCAGTGCTTGTTATAAGTGTAGTCTCTCCTTTTTCTTTTCTTTTTTTTTTTTTAAAGATTTTATTTATTTATTTGAGAGAGAGAGAGAGAGAGAGAGAAACAGCATGAGAGGAGATAGGGTCAGAGGGAGAAGCAGGCTCCCCGCTGAGCCGGGAGCCCGATGTGGGACTCGATCCCAGGACTCCGGGATCATGACCTGAGCCAAAGGCAGTCGCTTAACCAACTGAGCCACCCAGGCGCCCAAGTCTCTCCTTTTTCTTAAGATTTTATTTATTTATTAGAGAGAGAGATGGTGAGCAAGAGCACAAGCGGGGTGAAGGGGCACAGGGAGAGGGAGAAGCAGGCTCCCTGCTGAGAAAGGAGCCGGATATGGGGCTCCATGGGGGGGAGGGAAGGGGGGAATGGGGGGGCAATGGACAGGATTGAGATCATGACCTGAGCCAAAGGCAGACGCTTAATGACTGAGCCACCCAGGTGCCCCCTGATAAGTCTACTCTTAATCCCCTTTACCAGTCTCACCCATCCCCCCACCCACCTCCTCTCTGGTAACCACCAGTTTGTTCTCTATAGTTAAAAGTCTGGTTTTTTGTCTTCCTTTTTTGTTGTTGTTCATTTTTTTCATAAATTCCACACATGAGTGAAATCATATGGTATTTGTCTTTCTCTGACTGACTTATTTCAGTTAGCATTATACCCTTAGATCCATCCATGCTATTGCAAATGGCAAGATTTCATTTTTTATGGCTGAGTAATATTCCACCGTGCATATATATCACATTTTCTTTATTCATTCATTATCTGTGGACACTTGTGTTGCTTCCACATCTTGGCTATTGTAAATCATGCTGCAGTAAACGTAGAGGCACATATATCTTTTCGAATTAGTGTTTTTGTTTTCTTTAGGTAAATACCCAGTAGTGGAATTACTGGATCGTATGGTAATTCTACTTTTCATATTTTGAGAAACCTCCATACTGTCTTCCACAATGGCTGCACCACTTTGCGTTCCCACCAACAGTACATGAGAGTTCCTTTTTCTTCATGTCCTCACCAACACTTACTTCTTGTGTTATTTTAGCCATTCTGACAAGTGGGATGTGGTTTTGATTTGCATTTCCCTGAAGATTAGTGATGTTAAGCATTTTTTCAGGTAACTGTTGGTCATTTTCTTTGGAAAAAGATCTGTTCATGTCTTCTGCCCCTTTTAAATTAGATTATTCAGGGGGCGCCTGGGTGGCTCAGCTGTTAAGCATCTGCCTTCAGCTCACGTCATGGTCCCAGGGTCCTGGGATCGAGCCCTGCATCAGGCTCCCTGCTCTGCGGGAGGCCTGCTTCTCCCTCTCCCACTCCCCCTGCTTATGTTCCTTCTCTCTCTGTGTCTCTCTTTGTCAAATAAATAAAAATCTTAAAACAAAATAAATTAGATTATTCAGATTTTTTTGGTGTTGAGTGTATAAGTTCTTTATTTTACTTATTAACCTCTTATTGGATATATCATTTGCAAATATCTTCTCCCATTCGGTGGGTTGTTTTTTTGTTTTGTTTATGGTTTCCTTTGCTGTGCAGAAGCTTTTTATTTTGGTGTCGTCCAATAGTTTAATTTTGCTTTTGTTTCTCTTGCCGAAGAAGACATATCTAGAAAAATGTTTCTACGGCTGATGTCAAAGAGATTACTGCCTATGTTCTGGGAATTTTATGCTTTCAGGTCTTACATTTAGGTCTTTAACCCATGTTGAGTTTATTTTCATGTATGGTGTAAGAAAGTGGCCCAGCTTCTCCTCCTGCTCCTCCTCCTCCTCCTCCTCCTCCGTTTTTGCATGTAGCTGTCCACTTTTCCCAACACCATTTAGTGAAGAGACTATCTTTTTCCCATTGCATATTTTTGCCTCCTTTGTCTCCACACACAGTCTTTGAAATTGATGGTTATTTTACACTTACAGTCAATTCAGACTAGCCACATTTCAAGTGCTCCACAGCCATATATGGGTAGGGACTACCACATTGAACAACACAGTTCCAGACCCTTCTTGGTTACTAAGTTTCTAGGTAATTCTGGATGAGACATTTCCTTCTTTGGGTCTCAGTTTCTTCATGTTTTACTTTATTTTTTTTTTAAGTAGGCTCTACGCCCAACATGGAGCTTGAACCCATCACCCCGAGATCAGGAGTTGGACATTCCACCAACTGAGCCGGCCAGGTGCCCGTTTCTTCATATTTTAAATAAAGAGCCCAGACCAAATGTTTTTTCTTCCAGCACTGACCTGTGATTTTTTCAAACTTAACCAGTTCTTTTTTTCTCCTCTCTTCCCACATCTCTCTCACTCTCTCCCTCCCATTTTCCCAATTCTTTCTCCCCCATACCCAGGTCTGTTCCCTGCAAAAGATCAGAACCTTAGGTGAGAATGGCAGAAATTCTAGGTGGCCAACAATTTTTCTAAGCCACTCTTGCTGTGCTGAGGGAGACTCTGCCCAGCAACTGTTGATCATGGGAAATCATGGATGTGATTGGTTGCTATGTGGGTGGCTTCAGAGAAGTAGCTGGTTAATCTTTCTCTGGCCATCCCAAGCCATTTTACAAACCAGAAAATTCCAGCCTCAAATCCCAGCACTGTCTCCTACCAGCAGTGTTGTTTTATTAACAGCTCTGTGCTTTTGTTTTCAATCTGCAAAATGGTAATAATACCCACCTCAGAGTTTGGGAGGAGGGATTAAATGGGACAGCATAAAATGTAAGAGCATAATAAATGTCAGTTTTCTGTAACCTGCCTGTAACTACACATTTTAATGAGGCTGGGAGAGGGAGGCATATTGTCGACACTGCTCCCAAGAGGCTAGGTGCTTGGATGAGTGATTTTATGTGATCCACAACCATATATAACTTCTCTGCTTCATAAAGAAAGGCTTTGCAGGGGCGCCTGGGTGGCTCAGTAGGTTAAGCGTCTGCCTGCGGCTCAGGTCATGATCTCAGGGTCCAGGGATTGAGCCCCCAATGCACGGCTCTCTGCTCAGTGGGGAGTCTGCTTCTCTCTCTGCCTACCCCTCCCCCTGCTTGTGAGTGCCCACTCTCTGACAAATAAATAACATCTTTAAAAAAAAAAATGTTCTTTCTTAATTGTGAGCTCCCTGAGGTCAGGGAATAACTTGTCTCCATTACAACTCCAGGATCTAGCTCTGAGCCTGACATATGATGGGCACTTAATTGGTGGAGGATATTCTAGAAAAAGCTATACTCAAGGCATGAAGGCATGAAATAGCAAGGCTTGCTTGAAATACAAGTAGACCCTAGAGGAGCATCAAGTTTGAAGAGGAAAACTAGTTCATTCCATGGGAGAAGAGTGAGCTCTCTCTCTTTTTTTTTTTTTTTTACTGAGGTGGGGGCACTTTTGGAGAATGTGCTCAAAGGGATTAAAAGCTTCATTTGCCTCCCTCTAGCAGTATCACTGACAGTGGGGCGCCGCTGATCAAAATCCTGGAGAAGTAACAGGGATCACAAAAGGTCTTCCTTGTATTTGAGGCTACAAATTTGGGATTTACAATGTGGGCGATGAGAAGTCCGTGAGGGATTTTAAACAGTAAGACTCAAGAGGAAAAAAAAGGGCAAGGTTACAAGCCTAACTGGTGATACAGCTAAACTCAGAAAAGGGGACTTTTTTTTTTTTTAACTTCAGAACTCTTACCAGCAGACTTACACGGCTTTCATGGAAATCTAACAATTCTGGAGTGTGTAGGCTAAGCGGCAAAGGTTCAGGAACAGCGTTCGGCACCCTCTAAAAGTTTGGTTAACACAGGACCAGCATCTAAAATCTCGGTTCCATAAAACGAGGACGCCTTTCTTTCAAAGAGGAACTCTGTTCTTCGCATCATCTTCGTCGTGACGCGCCTCCTTCTCGACCCTCTCTTCCCAGTCGCCTCACTCTTCCTCCTCCCTCCTCCTCCTTCTCCCTCCACCCCTCTCCTCTCCTCCTCTCTCCTCTCCTCTCCCCATTGTTTCGACCCACTCCCTCCTGACGCATGCTGGGAAGTGTAGTCGCTCGCCCTGCTGTTTGAGCCGGCGCGGCGGCCCTATAAACTCAGTATCTGCACAGAACTCAACACATTTTTTGAGAGGTGGGGTAAAGCCTGGAAGGCCCCGCCCCTTATCCGAGGAGCAGTCTGGGAGTTGCAGTTTCCAGTCCCCAAAGCGGGCAGGGTGGGGGCCGGCTCTTGGACTCTAATCACGCCCGTCCTCGCGCATCCTGATGACGTCACGAGAGCCCGGCAGGTCCCTGCGATAGACGGTAGTTCTCGAGGAGGGGTCTCCGCCCTGGCTGCCGCGACTCGAGAACAACACTTCCCAGGAATCTGCGCGGCGGCGCGCCGACAGCCGCGCGATGCCGTGATTGGCTGGCGAGCCGGCCGCACGCGGAGCCCAAGGAGCAGCTCTGTTGCGACAGAGGCCGAGCGGCGAGGCCCAGTGAGTTGGGGGAAGGGGCGCCGGGGGGAGGGTGCTGGCCGGTGAGGGGGGAGGGAAGAAGAGAAGAGGGAGGAGGGATGGGGTCGGGATGGAGGAGGCTGCGGAAGAGAAGAAAGGGCCCAGGGAGGGACGCTGACGGGCGGGGGCTGGGGAAAGTCCCGGGGGTGGCGAGCGAGGGGACCCTGCGGGGACTCACCGAGGGGAAGACGAGTGCGTCCCGGGAAGAAGCTGGGCCCGACGGCTCGGTGCTGTAGAGGGGGAAACGGAGAGGACGACTGAGGCAGACGGGAGGAGGAAGCCCGGGAAAGTGAGGTGGCCGGCTGGAGCGCCGAGAGCCAAGTTGTGGGGAAACCGGAGACGGGGACCTCTGCCGAGGGGACAGACCCTGGTCCCTAACTGGAGGCCCTGAAAGGAGGAGCGTTTCCAGAGTGAGGCAGTCCGTGGGGATTGGTGGACAAAGCCCGAGGGAAGCGATGTTAAGATTAGAAGAGCGGCCGAGGACCAGAATTGGCTTGAGAGACCCTGACAAAATTTGGAGCGGCTAGGCGTGGGCGGAGCAGGGTATCCGAAGCTTGATAGGAAAATTCCTGAGCGGGATGGAGCAGGGCCCAGGCTTTCTACTACAGGTTCAGAATTGTGGGGTGTTTGCCTTTCTTCAGGCTCCGTGTAAGAACAGTTTCGTACCCCTGTGGTTCATCACCATGCCCTCTGACCTGGCCAAGAAGAAGGCAGCCAAAAAGAAGGAAGCTGCCAAAGCACGACAGCGGCCCAGAAAGGGACACGAAGAAAACGGAGATACTGTCACAGAACCACAGATGGCAGAGGAGAAACATGAGGCCAATGGCCGAGAGACCACAGGTGAATTGAGGGAGACGTGGGTTCCTGGGATGGTTGCTACAACTTAATGGATGCCCATACTGGAGTCAGAATCCTGATGCGGGGGGCACTGGAGAATGTATCTGGTGCCACAAAACTTTTCATGATGAACCAGACCCATAGAAGTGGAGCTGTGCCCTTTTGCTATTGATCGGGAAAACCGAACACAAGGTTCTCACATACCTAGTGGCAAACAAATGTATGGGTATTGTGCTATCTTGGTGCTCTGCATGCTAGCCTGAGGAGGAGGTCAATTCCTTGCCCTTTTCTCATTTTCCATTTCCACACGTGGTGGTCAGTGTGCCGGGTTCTTTGCCACATCATACCTCTGGCCTTCCAGGGGTGGTAACTCTACCAAGAGAGAAACTTATGAATTGCTTTTTTGGATTTTTCCTGGGAAAAGATGCTTTTCTGTTATTTATATTTTGGGAAATATTTATTGAGCACTTCTCAAGTGCTAGACACCATGCTACATACTGATGCACTTTGAACTGTCTGCTCTCTGATAACTTACAGTCCAGCTGGGGAAAGATGACAGTGTGTGACACAGAATTTTCCAGGCCCTTGGAAGTCTCTTCCTGACCTTCTTTCTGCCCCTCTGAAAATTCCCCAAACAGACCTGCTCCATCCAGACTATTATTGTGTCTTGACTAGTCATGACATTTTTGCCCTTATACACTAAGGTTCTTTTTTTTTTTTTAAAGATTTTATTTATTTGACAGAGAGAGACACAGCAAGAGAGGGAACACAAGCAGGGGGAGTGGGAGAGGGAGGAGCAGGCTTCCCACGGAGCAGGGGGCCCAACGCGGGGCTCGATCCCAGGACCCTGGGATCATGACCTGAGCCGAAGGCAGGCGCTTAACGACTGAGCCACCCAGGCACCCCACACTAAGGTTCTAAAGCCACAATTTTTGTGCTAGCTGCATTTGACATTGCTCTCGGGGCCCAGCTCAGGATAGCAAAACTTTCCGCATCAAACCTGACCTTTAAAATAATATCACTCACTCTACCCCTGTGCTGTCATATAGTGTTACTTTTTATGTTGTGTCTTCTCTTTGTTCATCAAAATCGTTTGATCTTTGAGTTCGGGGACCACGTTTCTTGGGTTATACTTTTTTGTAGGACTAACCTTGCAGATGGAGATACTAAGTAAATGTTTGAAGAGGAGAGCGAAATTACTAATACAAGTCATAACAGATAGGAATTCAGAAAAGGGGGAGTTAAAAGTGATTGAGAGGAGAGAGCTGAGTGGTAGGAAACGTCTCCAAAATAAGAATTATGGGAGAAAGCTGGTGCAGTAAGGTCAAGCCACAGGGAAGTTTTATTCCTGGCCAGAGTAGTGGAGGATTGCCAAGTTGAAAATGATGGGAGTGAATGAGGAGGCTGAGTTGTGATCTCTAAAATAGAGAGGTGGGGTCCCGTCTAGGTCCTCAGGAACCATGGTGAAGCAGTGTCTCTCATCAGCTTTCTCGCTGAATTGGAAAGGTAGCAAAGTGAATCCTACTTGAGACTATTGTCCACTGTTCCCATTACAAATTTCTCCTTCACTTTTGCCCCTTGGAAAATAGGATTTCCAGGGAACCCAGCTGTGGTATCCCCATCTCAGTAATAGGAGAGCTTTAGCTTTCACCTTTCTTCTTCAGGCAGCTGCTGTTCTGAAATGTGACATCTGTTTTCTTTCCAGCCCTCTTAAAACATTTCTTATTATCAGGGACCCATGTCGTTTCTGCTCCCTCTCCCAAGACTGAGTCCTCTCTCCTCGCTAAGTGTGAGATAACTTGATGCTGCAGGTCACCATTCTCCAACCTTTATTGATTGCCATTGTCACACAGTCTTCCTTAGGTAGTAAGGTATGGAAAGATCGAAATAAATATCAAAGAAAGTGACCTCTGACAGCTTAACCTTTAGAATGTGAGACTCTTCAGGGCAGACGCTGGAGTTCAGCTTGTCCTCTTGTTTGGGAAATGAGTAGAAAGGGACTTCTTGTGAAATCTACAGTATTCTGATGAAGTTTATTCCAGAATCCCTTTTCCATCTATTCAGTACTGTTCACTTGTCTTTAAGTGACAAGTGTTCCCTGGGATGCTGTAGGCTTAGAAAATGAGGTCTGTTTTAAGTCTCTTACTTTTGAAGCTTGGAAGGTGACTTAGGTCCTAGATGCCGTAAACTAGAAGAGGTCAAGAGAAAAGAGTATATAGCTTTTCCTTAATTTTGATCTTCCTCTTGCCTGAGCAGATGGAGAGCTAGACCGGGGATCGGCAAACTTTTTCTATAAAGATCCAGATAGTAAGTGTTTGTAGCTTTGTGAGCCGTATGGTCTCTGTCGCAGCTGTTCAGCTCTGCCATTGTAGTGGAAAGCAGCCACAGACACTCTGCAAATGATGAGCGTGGCAGTGTTCCAGTAAAACTTTATAAAAACAGGCAGTTGGCCAAATCTGGCCAGGCTTTTTTTAAGCTACCCCGCTCCTAAGCTAAGAATGGTTTTCTACATTTTTTAAAGTGGTTACATTTCAAACGTCTTGATTTTGCCACTTAGCCCATAAACCCTGAAATATTTAGCATCTGGCCCTTTAAGAAAAAGTTTACTAACTCCTGGTCTAGATCATAAACTTCTTCTTACTCCCATCTTCTCAGCATCTAGAATAGGGATTGGCATGAAGCGGAGTTGTGGGAAGCCTGAGACCTCAACCACGTAGAAAAGAGACTGGAAGTTCCTTCATTCAGTAAAAACAAGAACTTTGATCTCCATTCAAAAAGTAGTCGTCAGGCACTTTTATTGATGACACACTGTACTGGGAGCTGAGGTGGATATGGAGTGCCTGCCATCTGTCTAGAGGAGCAGTCCCTGCCCTTAGTGTGGACTCCTTGAAGGTAGAGCGGGTTAGTCCCAAGGTGGGTAATGGCGCCAGCACTAGAAATCACGTGACAGGAGGGGGTCTTCAGAGAGTGATCTCAGACTGAGCACCCCTCACCCTCTCTCTTGGAGTTGCTGTCCCCAAGGAGAGCGCTCTCTTCACCCCTCTACCCCATCTTTATTCCTCCTGAGGACAAGCACATAGTCTTTTCTCATTGCAGGGATTCTGTAAAATCACTAAGGGAACATAGGTAAGGGTGACAAAAACTAAAACACCAGAAGATTCTCATAATAGTGGAACCTCGTGTATAACTCCTGACTCCTTCCCAAAAAGGTAAATAAACAGCCTTATTCTCTTTTGGAAGAAGCTTACCAGGACTCCGTCTGCCCCCATGTCTGTCCCACTTCAATAATACTTCATGGGCACCTTCCTTTGTGTAAAGGTAGTAAGTGTAGTGACGTAGGTAAGATCATCTGGTTCAAATTCTGGCTCTGTCACTTACTAACTAGCTTTTTTTTTACTAACTAGCTTTTTTGACCTGGGCTGTGTTATTTAACCTCTTCATTTATAAAACAGGGATTATAAGTATGTATCTTACACGTGTTGTAAGGACTAAGTTAGCTGGGGAATGATGATGTGGCACAGTCTCGCACAGAGTAAACTCAACATTGAATCGCCATTAATATTAATCATTCTTCCCAAGCTAAAGATGTACTACTGCCTAAGAAACCACAAAGGCACAACAGCCCACGGTCAGTTTGCATCTCTGAAACCCTCCAGATTTAGGAACATCTGGTTTTCCCAGCCTTGGCTTCCCGCGTGTGTTGATCCCTTTATGCATTTTCTCACATTGGTCCCTTCTGTGCTGCTTAGAAGCATATCTGGAATATGGAATTCCACTAGGTCATGGAATAGCAGAATTGCGCTTCTGTAGCATCTGCTTTCTTTTGGGTTTTAGGACTGATTCTTTAACACATAGACATGAAGGAAAATTGGGAGTTCTAGCCATTCCCCTCATGCATTTATGTCATTTAAGAACAAGAGATGTTAGAATTAAAAGAACTAAGTTGTGAAGTAAAAAGTAGTCCATGAAAGGAGGGTATTCGGACAGATCTGTATACAATGTATACACTCGGTAAAGCTTGTGAAGCATCTGAGTCAGCTCCACTTGATCTTGAACCCAGGTCCTGCAGGGCATGCCTTTTTCAGCATTTGGGTCTTCGTATGATAACATTTGGTCACCTGAGGAAGGGGCAAAAACCTCCAATGCCCAAACAGGGACTCGAACCCTGGACCCTCAGTTTAAAAGGCTGATTCTCCACTAACTGAGCTGTCTGAATGCTCTTTTAGTGCGAGGGCGGGGTCTCTCTTACCCTCTTCCCAAACTTCTTTCCTGTCTCCAGAAGTGGATATGCTGACAAAGGAGCTAGAGGACTTTGAGATGAAGAAAGCTGCTGCTCGAGCTGTCACTGGTGTCCTTGCCTCTCACCCCAACAGTACCGACGCCCACATTATCAACCTCTCCCTCACCTTTCATGGTCAAGAGCTGCTCAGTGACACCAAACTGGAATTAAACTCAGGCCGTCGTTATGGCCTCATTGGCTTAAATGGAATTGGTGAGGCCCTTGGAAGGCGAGGTGGGAGGTATCTCTCCTTGGCTCGTCTGTCACTCAGCAAGTATTTACTTAGCACCAGCTATGTGCAAAGCAAGGAGTTTACAATATGGGTGGGAGACCACATATGTCCAGGGAAAAGGAACTAGCAGTACAGAGCAGTATGTGGTAAGTACCACATGAGTAGTTACAGATAGTAGGTGCTGGAGAAGTGGGTGGGAGGACAGCACTGTGGTGTGTGAGGCCGCTGTAGGTGATCTGACTGGACGGAAGAGGGGTGGGACAAGAATTGGAGGAAAGTTGGAAAGGTAGCACCAGAAAGCAGGGGGGTGGGGGTAACTAATAGTAGGATTTAAACAAATGAAAGGAAGGAAGGAAGGTACTAAAAACAATGGTGAGGTCATGGTTTGGCTAGAGTGGAGGAACTGGTACAGCGGATTGATAGGCAGACCTGTGCGGAGTGTCCTCTTCCCATTCTTTGCCTGCTGTTCTCAGGAAAGTCCATGCTGCTCTCTGCTATTGGGAAACGGGAAGTGCCCATCCCTGAGCACATTGACATCTACCATCTGACTCGGGAGATGCCCCCTAGTGACAAGACACCCTTGCAGTGTGTGATGGAAGTCGACACAGAGCGGGCCATGCTGGAGAGGGAGGCTGAGCGGCTGGCTCACGAGGATGGTAGGGCTCCAGACCTAGGGGTGGGGGTGGACCTCCTCCCAGGGAAGGCCCAGGGAGCCTCACGAACCATTCACTGCCCACAGCGGAGTGTGAGAAGCTCATGGAGCTCTACGAGCGACTGGAAGAGCTGGATGCCGACAAGGCGGAGATGAGGGCCTCACGGATCTTGCATGGACTGGGTTTCACTCCTGCCATGCAGCGCAAGAAGCTGAAAGACTTCAGTGGGGGCTGGAGAATGAGGGTTGCCCTTGCCAGGTGAGTTCCTTCCTCCTTCTCTACCCTCTGTAGCTCCCCATTTCCCTCAGGGTTGAATGCTTACTTCAGTGGAACTGTTGAGAACAGGGGTCAGAGAACAAGACATCAACGGTGTGGAGGGGGATGGTGTGCTTGGGCTAATGAGTGAGCTTCCTGACTGAAGTGATCATTGTTGGATTTCTGGCACAGTGTTTGGGAATCCTAGGATCAGCCCTAGGTAAAATGGTAACGTAGGTCCATTTCTTTCTTCCTGACTCCTATCCTTTCCTTTTTTGTGTTTCAGTCCTGATTCTTGCTATATAAAGATAAAATATATTAGGTAGTTATTAAGTAATCCGTCCTTATCTCTTGTGACCTGGACCCAAAGTGAGTTTGTAGAGACCATCGTTCCCTCAGCAGTCCCCCCAGAAAGTCCCCATGGGTGCTCCCTTACCCCACTGTTCTCTGCCAAGTAAATTGGTGAGGTTTGAGATGCTGCTTTAGCGAGGCTTTCTGTGTGTGCCTTAGACCATGAGAGCAGTGGTTCCACGTGCTAGCAGGGATTAGCTACCTCCAATTCCCCTAGGGAGCTTTAGAAGTACAGATTTCCTAGCCTCTTCTTCACATCCATGCAGTTGGGATACTGGAATTTGGTGCCTGGAAATCTTATTTCTAAAAAGCTCTGCAGTATGGTGACTGCGGGTATAGGATCCAGTGCTATCCCCTTGCTTCTGCTGACTTGAGATTCCACCTAAGAAGAGAACATTTTTTGGCCTCCTGGCTAAAGTCTGGCAACCCCATTGGATAAGTTTAACTTGAATACTTTTTGCTTTAGCAATTTATTTCCTCTCTCCTTTTGTCTTCCTGTTGGTCACCAACTTCAGCATAAAAGACTTTCCAGACTCATAAGGACTTTCACAACCTTATCCTCAAACTGCGCCATCTTTGTGCTTCTCAGCGCTGTTTTCTGCCCTTTCATCTCAGCTCTGGTTTCTCTCTTCGTTCTCTCCTTTCCATGAAGGTATAGAACCTAGAATTGATTTCAGGACTGAAGCCAGGCCTGACCAGAGTTGCAGGTAGCAGGCAGGGCAGTCCCCTCCTGTGTAGCCCCCAGCAGACTGAAGGGACTCTGTCTCCTTTCCTATTCTTCAGAGCCCTCTTCATTCGGCCCTTCATGCTGCTCCTGGATGAGCCCACCAACCACCTGGACCTCGATGCCTGTGTGTGGTTGGAAGAAGAATTAAAGACGTAAGGGGCTGGGGATGGGGGTTGGGAGTGGGCAGGTCCTGAAGGGGGGATTTGAGCAGAGTCTAAAGGAAATGGATGCGTGGAAACTGCAGTGATAGGGGAGCCGTGAGAAAAGGAACTGATGCAAGGCTGGGTGAAGGCCAGATTGAAAAAATGGTAAGCACCTTTAGGGCAGGCCTTTTTGTTTGATTGGTTATTTTTAGTCTGCAATGTGCCAGTTGTTTTTTTAACTTTCTTGGTTCTTCCCATTTAAAATACAACACCTTCATACTTCATACATGTCTTTAGACAGTATTTTTCCTTAATTGTATTTCTATGCATCGTGTAAAGAGGGGACTCCCACTTAAGATCATGATGCGGTGACATATGGCTAAAGAGCTGAATAACTGGAATATTGTACCAACTCTGAGGGCAGGCTTTTAGTGGTCTCTGCAATGACTTGGTAACGTGTTTCAAAAGGCAGAGTATAGTGATTTTTATCGGACCTGTTCAGTTCTTCCCACCCATTAGGGACATTTATGGATATGTTTGTGTAACACGCTTATTTTTACCATCAGTGGTAAACTACCATCTCCACCCCATTCTGCTGAAAATTAGAACAAAAGATTGAGGAAACTCAGAATGAAAGGCATCAAAGTGTCATTACAGGTGGATTGTGCCCTGGTGGCCTGGGTGGTTGCTGGGAGCAGGGAATTGGCTGTTAAATCTAAAGGGTGCTCCGGCATAAGGATGGGAAAAGATGAAGGTTGTCTGGGCCTCTCAGCTCCCCTGTTGTGGACCGTCACAGTTTTGAGTACCTCCCTGACTGGTTCTCTGCTTTACAGTTTTAAGCGCATCCTGGTCCTCGTCTCCCATTCCCAGGACTTTCTGAATGGTGTCTGTACCAACATCATTCACATGCACAACAAGAAGCTGAAGTATTACACGGTGAGTGGGCCGCAGCTTCTCCACGGCAACCTCTGTGCTTATCAGCTCCTTGAAGCTCTCCTTTAAAAAAAACAAAACAAAACAAAACAGACTTAGTAGCCCTTTTCTACCTATTGCTATAAGAAGATGTAGACAAGGAGTCCTGCAGCCTGTTCTATTTTAGTCTCAAAATAGTTGCTCTCAGGTTGTAGGCCATCGATTGGCAGCCTGTGTACGTGGTGTGTATTTGCTTTTTGGTAAAGAGGCTGACTTTTCATGGTGCCCGGGCAGTCCCTGTTGCTCCCTGCCTTCTTGAATGACTACTTAACTCTGCTTCATGACAGCACATTTACCCCTCCTTCCATGAAGAATGGGAGTCAGGATCTCAACAGCCCACTTGTCTGCCTTTCCTTTTCATTTTCTATATTTCAAAAAAGGAAAGAAAATAGAAGTCTTTTTCATTCATACTTATGCTCACTGTGGGAGTATTAATAATTTCTTGTATAGTCTTCCAGAGATTTCATGTGTACTTGCAAGGATTTGTGGAAAATTTCATGTATACATATCAGAACTGTAATGTTAATAATTGTTCTTTTCAATAGGTTGCTTTTACACTTTAATGTATCTTGTACTGCTTCCCATATGAATATGCATAGAGCTACCTCATTCTTTTCAGTAATTGCATAGTATTTCTTTGTGTAGCTATCTAGTAACTTATTTGTCAGGCCCTTTTTGATGAATATTTAGGTTGAGTCCAATTTTTTGCAGATAGAAACCATGGCAGTCCAATTGTGCAGTGTTTGCTACGTCCTAAATCTGATTGGTCTACTGTCTTCCTTTCTGGGTGCAGTTTCTGTAGCCTACATGGGGCTTCACCCTCTAAGCAGGGTGGGGAGGAATAGAAGGTGCTCTTGGAAGGCTGTGAGCCTCGTGATGTCCGTATGAGTTATGGTCAGGACTGCTGCCAGTGCTGTGGGTGTCTTTATGGCTAACCTGAAGATTTGCTCTGGAGTCCTGCTCTGGCTAAGCTAAGAGTGAGAGGCACACAATTAGAAAGATCTCTGATTCTGGGTTAGGGTATGCTTTGTTCATGTACTTCCTCTTTCCCTACCGCACAGTCTTTTTTTTTTTTTAAGATTTTATTTATTTATTTGAGAGAGAATGAGATAGAGAGAGCATGAGAGGGGGGAGGGTCAGAGGGAGAAGCAGACTGACTCCCTGCTGAACAGGGAGCCCGATGCGGGACTCGATCCTGGGACTCCAGGATCATGACCTGAGCCGAAAGCAGCCGCTTAACCAACTGAGCCACCCAGGCGCCCTACCGCACAGTCTTATAGGCAGGGCCAAGTCAGATGCCACCCCGCATCCCCCTAAACCCTGAGAACCAGGACCGAGGTTAAAGCTGCCTGCCTTGCCTGGCACATTTCTCTGCAGGGTAATTATGATCAGTATGTGAAGACACGGCTGGAGTTGGAGGAGAACCAGATGAAGAGGTTTCACTGGGAGCAAGATCAGATTGCACACATGAAGGTAAGAGCTGAGCTCACATTCTCCAGGAGAGTTGGATGAGGGTATTTGGGGAATTTAGGGGTGCTGGAAATCAGGAAGACATCCTCAGTATTTACCCCACGTTTATTTTTATTTATTTATTTTTTAAAAGATTTTATTTATTTGACAGAGAGAGAGAGAGAGCGAGAGAGGGAACACAAGCAGGGGGAGCGGGAGAGGGAGAAGCAGGCTTCCCGCCGAGCAGGGAACCTGATGCGGGGCTCCATCCCAGGACCCCGGGACCATGACCTGAGCCGAAGGCAGCCGCTTCACGACTGAGCCACCCAGGCGCCCCAGTATTTACCCCACATTTAAAATGAGTTGTTTGGCACCTGCCCGTCCTCCAAGCCCCATTTCTGGTCTCTTTCAGAACTACATTGCCCGGTTTGGTCACGGCAGTGCCAAGCTGGCCCGGCAGGCCCAGAGCAAGGAGAAGACACTACAGAAAATGATGGCATCGGGACTGACCGAGAGGGTCGTGAGCGACAAGGTGGGGTCTGCTTCGGTACAGTTAGTGGCCTACGGTGAGGTGGATAAGATACAACCTACCTTGATAAGCGCCCTCTCCTCTTCCTAGACACTGTCATTTTATTTCCCACCGTGTGGCAAGATTCCTCCACCTGTCATTATGGTGCAAAATGTGAGCTTCAAGTATACAAAAGATGGGGTGAGTACTCCTGTGTGGTTGGGAGGCTGGGGTGCATTTCACAAGGCGAGCATCAACTGGCTGAGCGAGTCCGCTGTCCTCTGCTGAAGCCCCCTGCTAACCCACGTGGTCACGGGATATTTCAGACATGGTAGCTTAGGTGCCTCATCAGGGTCTCACGGTGACCCCTCTTCACGTGCTTGGGAGGATAACTGCTCAGCTGAGGGGGTGGGTGGAAGCAGTGGGTTGGGGTCTGCTAGGAGAGCCGCCTCCCTCCTCCACACCCCCGCCGCCGGTGGTGACTGGGGAAATGGCGGGGTTATCAACCAGCCAGATTGATTGATGGGGAACCTAGCCTCGTATTGATCTCTCTCTCACACCCACCCCAGCCTTGCATCTACAACAATCTAGAATTTGGTATTGATCTTGATACGCGAGTGGCTCTGGTGGGGCCCAATGGAGCAGGGAAGTCAACTCTTCTGAAGCTGCTAACTGGAGAGGTATGGTGCCAAGTGGGCGTGTGGGATTTCTAAGAGTAGGTACTTACTGTGTCTGAGGAAGAGGGAAGGTGTGCAGGGGCCACTATGCTTGGAGGGGCTGAGCACACCAGTGGGGAGTGAGCCGGCTTCTGGGGTGGGGGATGTTGTCACTGGCAGTGCTGAAGTTTGGAGCTGTTTTCTCAGAGGGAGGGAGGGAAGGAGGATCTGTGTGTGTGTGTGTGTGTGAGAGTGTGAGAGAGAGAAAACATGCATGTGTCTCAACATTTTTCCTTGTTTTCAGTTAGAGCGTTTAGAGGAACATGTGCATTTAGAGACAATGTTTTTGTTTGAGAAAACCTATGTTGTAGGTATGTCCAAGTCCTTTGTTTTACAGGTCGTGCATTCTATAGTAGACATTTAATTACCAAGTATCTTTGCTCCCCTTGAGAACATCTGTTTGAGTGTAGCTTCCTAAATATTTTTAGAGTGTCCAGATTAGCAGTCTGTGAGGTGGTGTAGATTCTGTTTAGGAAGTTCTGCATCTTGTTCAGTGAACATATGCTTATTTTCCTACTCTGCTTATGTCTGCTTCTGACCGAGTTTCCCATTCTATGTGCTTATCTTTCCACCTAATACTCTTTTCTTTTTAGCTACTACCCACAGATGGGATGATCCGAAAACACTCTCATGTGAAGATAGGGCGTTACCATCAGGTAAAGGCCTTGGGGTATGGAATGATGTCCAGGGTGTGGGAAGGGGGCTGTGTGTGACCAAGTCAGCTTTTGCCTGCTTCTCCTGGAATCTTGAACAGGTGCCTGGGTAGAGGTAGAGTTACTCAGCAGTTAACCCAGCAGGGTTCCTTTTGAAGTGGGACACCAGTCACATCTGAGTGAATTCTCTTTTTCCTGTAGCATTTACAAGAGCAGCTGGACTTAGACCTCTCACCTTTGGAGTACATGATGAAGTGCTACCCAGAGATCAAGGAGAAGGAAGAAATGAGGAAGATCATTGGTCGATATGGTCTCACTGGGAAACAGCAGGTCAGCGAAGGGGATGTGGGGAACAACCCCAGATAACTGGGAGATTGTGCCTGTGTGGTTAGGAAACACTGTTCTGGCCACCTGGGGTCTCTCTCTTTTTTTTTTTTTCCTCAAAGTAGGTTCCATACCCAACGTGGGGCTTGAACTCACAACCCTGAGATCAAGAGTTGTATGCTCTACTGAAAAGTGTCTTCCTTTGATTCTAGCATCCAAGAGAACCCACTAGGTTTCCTTTGCCCTAGGTTGTATGCAGTTTAGTATTCAGGTCTCCTTACGAGGGAGCAGCAGGGATAGCATGCCAGTCTCTGACATGCCCTGGTCCCAGACTAGCAAGATAAACTGTAGTGCTTGAGGGCAAAGGAAATTGGAACCTAGAAAACAAGTTCCTGGATTCAGATCTGGATTGAGGAGCCACCAGATTGTTCCAATTAGTTACGATGTAAGTGCCGAGAGAGAGCAAGAGGTATGGCCTTAGTGATGGTAGGCGCTTCAGGCTTCCACATCTCCCCCTACAGGCCTGGAGAGACTGCCAGCTGTGTCACTGTCTCCCTCTGTGATCTTGGGCCTTCCTTTTTGTAGAATGGTGATAACATTAATGGAGGAGCAGTGGGGAGGGGTGAGTCATGCTGTGTGGTGGGAGTAACACCAAGTTCTATAAATGTCACGGTTCCACTCAGGTGAGCCCAATTCGGAACCTCTCTGATGGTCAGAAGTGCCGAGTGTGTCTGGCCTGGCTGGCCTGGCAGAACCCCCACATGCTCTTCCTGGATGAGCCCACTAATCACCTGGATATTGAGACCATCGACGCCTTGGCCGATGCCATCAATGAGTTTGAGGGTGGTATGATGCTGGTCAGCCATGATTTCAGACTCATTCAGCAGGTGAGGCCCCTGGCTGGAGTGGGAGTCAGGGCAGAGGGCATCAGGAGGTTGGGTAGTACACAGTCATGGCGTGTGTGTTGGAGGGGGGCACTTCATACATGTTTATTGGATGTGGGAAAAGGTCTCAGGACGTAAACAGGGTGATGAGGACCAGATTTTATGGCTCTCTGAGAAACTTAGAAATTCTTAATAGAAATACTTCATTTTTTTCAGTGGTTATTTGGGGATGTTAGCCTAATTGACATTTGGCATTTTTTTAGCCAGAATTGGTGAGGGAGTCAGGTAGAGAACAGGGTGCTTTTACTATTGCCCCAAGATTCTTTAGCATAGAAATAGTATTATACTAAGGAGGATTTGGATTAGACAAAGGGTTATCACCAGTCATTGCTGGAAAAGCTGCTGGTCATTTCTCTGAAGCTTTGGGGAAAGATGGGGTGGAGAAAAGGAAGCTGAGAGTGAAGCCTCTAAACAGATCTAGGCCCTGTTGGGGAAGTGGAGATGAGGAGACACAGCAGATCTTGGCTTGAAGGGCTCCAGACCTGCTGGCTACAGTACCCTTGGGTTAGGCATCCCAAAGAACCTAGAGATGGTGAAACTGTGAGCTGGATATGGGGCTGGGTGCTGGGGGTTTCTTCCTGGATTCGCCTGACAGTGGTCTTCTGGGCAGGGACGGGGAGAGTGCTGGCCAGGATTATTAAGCCTGAGATTTGCTTTCTAGGTTGCACAGGAAATCTGGGTCTGTGAGAAGCAGACAATCACCAAGTGGCCAGGAGACATCCTGGCCTACAAGGAGCACCTCAAGTCCAAGCTGGTGGGCGAAGAGCCCCAGCTCACCAGGAGGACCCATAATGTGTGAGCCCCTGCCCGGACGGGGCCGGGCCTCTGGGGCCACACTCCTGCATTGCTGCAATACCGCTCCCCAGCCCCTCCCCTGCCCCCACCTGCCTTAGCTGCACTCTGTGATCTTATCTACAGCTGGACAGTACCTGTCCGTTTCCTGTCCTTCCAGTTACTTTTGTCCATGTCTGGACGCGGCTGGCTCTCCTGCCAGCTCCTTGCTGGTTACTGACCTGATAGTGATGCAGCCAGAGGCACCTGAGGGTTAGCCCAAGGGCCCACATTGCTGGGTTGGCCTGTGAAAGAGCTTAGGGTCCTCGTTTTCTGGGTTTTGGTGATGTTGGAGGAATACCCCCCAGCCCACCGCCCCCATTCCTTTCTGCTTCTGGTTTGGAGCTCTGGGCCAGGGCTTTAGTCCTGGTCGGTTTTTAAATAATTATTTAACAGTGTAACTTTTAGACCTGCGTGACATCTACAAAGTGTCCAATAAAGAAAGAAGCAGCCATGGTCCCTACCTTCCTTTTCTGGTCTCTGGGCCCTTCACTTCCCTCCTCCCTGCAGGGCCAACACACTTAAGAGCTTGGGTGGGAATTGGTGGGATGGATGCAGACTAAAGACTAGTCTTTAGGAGCTGGAATAACTCTCCTTCCTTTGATTTGAAATTGTGCCTTGTGTTAGGCTGTTGTCTCACAACACACATCAGAATCACCTGGAAGACTCATTAGATCACCAGTCACTGGGTCTTGCCTCAGGGTTTCTGGTTCAGTAGGTCGGGGGTGAGACCAGGAATTATAAAGCATTTCTTACAAGTTTCCAGGTGCTGCTGATGCTGCTTGTCTGGGGCTCGAACTTTGAGAACCACTCTCCTGAGACATGTTTTTCAGAGTGGTCTGAGGCTCCCTTGCTGCGACCTGCACCACAACACTTGGAGCAGGTGGTGCTTGTTAAAATGCAGATCCCCAGGCCCCAACCTATTGATTCCATTTGGTGGGATGGGAGAGATGCAGAAATGGTCTGGAGTCTGCATTTTTCACACTGAAGTTTGTGAACCACCACTCCTGGGTGGGATACAGGAATTCTTGGTATTTTATCTGTCCATGGCCTTAATTTTTGTTAGCGTGGTCTCATTTACTTCCCGGCCAGGGCCCTGCATGACCTATCTGAACTTGAATAGCACTTGCAACCTTTGTCCATCAGGCACACCGGTGGCCATCTGTACTGATGCGGATTCATCATACCACCTCAGCAGCCGTCCCTGTGGGGAAACCTACACAGCCATGAGTTTTCAGTGCTGATTACAGTCCATCTAATCAGTCCCAGATGGTGTCTCAACTCCTAAGGAACTCACGATCTAATGGGGAAACCAACACTGACTAGAGAACACGATGGCATAAATCAGATGCTCAGTTGTGACTTGTTAGGAGACACAGAAGGATTCGAAAGGGGGGAAGGTTTCTTGTGAGTAGCTAGCTAGAAAGACAGGATTGGTGCTCTAACTTGAAAGGTGAATAGGACCTCAGATGGCCCTGAAGTCCAAGAGCGGCCCTGGGCAGGCGGAATGATGAGAGTGAACGTGAGGTGAGAAGCTGCAGCCGAGCCCTCGGCGGCGAGGCTGGAGTGAGGCTCAGACTCCAACCCTGAGGGGCCTGGCTTCGTCGCTTTGTGCCTTTGTGCCTAAGTCAGTCTGCTCTGAGTATCCAGAGACAGGTAGGGGGGAGAATGGCCTCAAGAATGAGCTGCTGGGATGATGGGAACAGAGATGAGAACTTCTGCTACTTCAGCCAAGGGAGATCCTGGGTATGTTCGTACCAATTCCCTTTGAAGTCCCTCAGGGTCTTCAGTGTAGAATACTTGAGGTGCTAAGTAAGGTTTCAGAACTGGAAGAATCGAAGCAGGCTATTCAGCTTGCCTGTCCCCCCACCCCTCGAAAAGCCAATTTCAGAAACTTCAAGAATGCTTAAAAAGCCCACTATATATATATATATTTCTACAAAGGCCTAAAATTAGCAGTGCTTTATTTTGGATTAAGAATTCCCTCCTGATCCTCTTAAACCTTAGCACGGAAGATGTAGCCGGATGTTGGGAAGCGGGTGAGGAGGTGAGATTAGTGAGGTGTTGGCTGCTCAGGCTTGCTTTCACCCACCCACAGGTGATGCTTGTCTTCACTACTCTCCCCCACCTCCTCCTGATTGGGAAAACCCTCTTTCCCCCAGCCCGTAGCTCTCCTGTTGCTCCAGGTTTCTTTAATCACAGCACTTAAGAACCTGAAATATCATTCACACGTAGGTGCAAAGTGAGAACTACTCCGTTGAACAGCTGTCTCTTCCCTTTGCAGCTTCCACGGGGAGCCCACATCACCCGCTTTTATGGAGAGCATCCAGTGTTTCTCTGCTCTGGCTCCTCCAGTCCGCCCAAACGCCCTCCCTGGCAGGCCCTCCCAGCCTGTGGTTTCCTGCTGCCTGCATCTGGTCTAGGCTCAGGTTCTGCTCCACTTCGGCTTTCCGTCCAAGCCTCGCTGTACTCGGCATGCATCGATTCCACTCTGCTTTCTCCACGGATTGTCCTTCTGTCATTCTCCCCAGTTAAACTAACCCCCCAACAAGACCAGCGTCAAATTCCCATTCCTTCCATGAAGCTATCTCTGGCTACTGTAGCCCTCACTAGTTTTTCTTTTTTTTTAAGATTTTATTTTACTTATTTGAGTGAGAGAACAACGATGGGGAGGGGCAGAGGGAGAGAGAGAGAGAGAAGCAGACTCCCTGCTGAGCAGGGAACCCAACGCGGAGCTCGATCCCAGGACCCTGAGATCATGACCGGAGCTGAAGGCCGACGCTTAACTGATTGAGCCACCCAGGCGTCCCAGCCCTCACTAGTTTTTCTTTTCTGAACTCTCTGTCCCTATACCCCCTCTTCAGTCCTTCTACTCTTTGCTGTGAGCCAGTCTGGCTTCTTCCACTGTATTGTAGGGCGCTGTGGGTGGGGGGTGGGGTGCCTTGTGTTCCTCCTGATACTCCCCTGCATTTCAAGTCATGCTGAGCACAATGGGTGTCGAGTGATCTCATGGCCTGGTTTGGTGGTGTGTGAGCTCTCACAAGTGTGTAGTACGCTGGGAGATGGTGGGGGAGGGCTTCTCATTCAGAGACAGGAAATCACTTGGGGGAGAGGTGGGAGCCATTTGCCTCTTTCAAGATTAACGGAGAGCATGTTCTGGATAGGGATGGGCCAAGCTCCTCCCCCCTCCCGCCCTCTCCATCCCAGGTGCTGGCCCCCAGGCCCACCTGGTGGGCAGCTGACTCCATAAAATACCCCAAGGAGCAGGAGGTGGCCGTCAGGAGGAGCAGGAGAATGAGCGCTGAGCATGGACAACAGCAGCAGTCTCGGGGCCGAAGGGGCCGTAGTTCTGGTGATAAGAAGTCCAGAAGGCGTAGCCGGCGCAAGGAAACCTACTCAATGTATATCTACAAGGTGCTAAAGCAGGTGAGAGTGGGGAGCTAACGTGTGTGCACGCGCGCGTGTGTGGGTGTGTGTGGAGTGTACTGGCCAAAGAGCCTTGAGAGAGCACTGGACAGAGAGTCCCGCTCTGTTTACTCCCGGCACTGCGGTGAGTGGCCTCAGGCACGCCGTGCCCCTCTCCACTCGAGCTCAGAGGCCCCTACAACCTCTCGGTATCTGTTGTGCACCTATGATAGGCAGGAGACCTTTAAAGCACGCCACCACCGTCCAGAAGCTTCCAGGGCTTTGGACAGACAAGATGATTATGTGGAACATTAGGTGGGACATAATTAAAAGACAGGGAAGACTGTAAGAAAGTGTGGGGCTGAAGGGTGATCGAATGCCAAACACGTTACGGTACAAGCAAGAGCTCCTGTTAGTGCTGGCCGGAGCACGGGGTGATGTGTGTGAGCTTAAGTCTTGGGGAAGGCCTTCCAGCCACACAGCACCCAGTCCCTGTCTACTGCACAGAGGAGGAACCTAAGGTCCATAAAGGCTCAGTGCATTGACTGAGTCACATGACCTGACAGCCGCAGAGGTACCCCCCCCCCCCCGCTCTGAGCAGGCCCCTCACCTACTTCCTGTTTGTCCCACCTCTTAACCCACAGGGGCTGTGCATGCTCTCTGTGCATGCCGCCTAGCAGAGCACCTACGAGAAGCACCTACTCCTGGCACTTGCACACTGACAAATATTTGGGGACATCAGTGGGCACCTGACAACAGTGTGTCAAGGATACAAGGCACCCTGGCCTCCAAGCCTCTGCCCCCTCAGCAGAACCAGGGCCAGGAGCCGGCAGAACAGCTATCTTTGCCTTCCCTGAGTCTCTACAACCTGCCTGGGTCTTATTACCCCTTTGTGAGAGTAGATGTAGACATGAAGCCTCTCTCCAGTCTGAGTCCCATTAGCAGTTTCAGGGACCTGACAAGCTGGGTCTCTGGGAATGCTTTTGTGGGATCAGGTTGGGGGCGGAACCAGCACGGTCGTAGACAGGCCGAAGGGCGCAGCAGAGGGCTGACTCCAGTGGCCTGAAGAGCATGGGGGTGGGAGGGAACACTGCTGAGCCCTGCAGCTCCGCCTAACCTTGGACTCAAAAACCGTGCGGCAAGGGTTGGCCCCGGGTTGGACTGGCGAAGGAGAGCTGCTTGCGGGGGAGGGGTCACCCACAGACGGTGAAGCTCACTGTGACCCCCTCAACCCCAAAGAGAAAAAGATGTGATGACAGCCTGAGGGGTTCAGGCTCGGATCCCCTGCTGCCGGTGGTATCCAGAGGCTGTGGGGAGAGCCCGAGTTCCCTTTCTGTCTCCACCACTGGCCTGATGTGTGTCATTGGCAGTTGCCCCTCCCACTTCACGGGGAAAATACTTCCTGTCTGCCCACTCCCACACTCGGATTGTTACCAGGCGCCCACCGCTTGCTTGTGTTACTGGAGGTCACCTAGGTCAAAAGCTTGGGTGACGGAGGAGGAAACTGAGGCCCAGAGGAAAGTGCCTCATTGGAGGTCAGACAGTGACTCACAGGCGTTCTGACCCCTAGTCTGGTGCTGAGATCGTGTCACATGAGTGTGCTCTCCGGACAATAATTTGGTAACAATCTGCCAAGTTAAGTGTGTAAACCCTTGGACCCAGGGGCCGTCCCGCCCCCGGGAACTTCACCGCTAGGAGTCCCTTTCTAAGAGTAACGCCATGCAAATACACTAAACGAGAAAAAGCAAAATGCTGTGTAACTGATTCCATTTGTCAAAGATTGATGCTTATATGTGCTCCTACAAGGAACTTAATAGCATTATTTTTACAGTTGGGAAAACCTTTTAACTTGGAGGTAGTAGTAAAAAACCCAACCCCTGTTTCCGTGTCTTGGCCTCTGGAGAGAGGCTGGTGAGGCAGCCTTGCAGTCCTGAGCCAGGAGCCAGGGCCGGGGCTGAGGCCGGGGCTGCCGTGGCAGGCAGAGCCTCCTCCTTAACAGAGTGGTCCCGCTGCTTCTCCAGGTGCACCCAGACATCGGCATCTCTTCCAAGGCCATGAGCATCATGAACTCGTTTGTGAATGATGTGTTTGAACGGCTGGCTGGCGAGGCTGCCCGGCTGGCCCAGTACTCAGGCCGAACCACACTGACATCCCGGGAAGTCCAGACGGCAGTGCGTCTGCTGCTGCCTGGGGAGCTGGCCAAGCACGCCGTATCCGAGGGCACCAAGGCCGTCACCAAGTACACCAGCTCCAAGTGACCCAGGGCCAAACATGAATAAAGAGTGAACTGCTCCCGCGCACTGTGGTGATTTGGAAAGGGGAGGTGTGACGTGGGGCAAGGGTATTGTCACTCTTTATGGCTACAGGGTAGAGTAATACTTATTCATACTTTTTAAATACTGCTTTCTGAGTGTGCCCCCTGAGCATCATGTGACAGTGCTTTGTAAACCCACAAAGTTCTAACCGAGCTTTAGCAGGACTTGGGATCTGGATTAGAATCCTCGATCGGCTGTGTGTTAAGTCTTTCAGGCCATGGTTTCATGATGCCTTTTCTGGCAAACTATCATTTTTGTCCTGTGTTGGCCATGGGAGCCCCATAGATCTTATTCTTCAAGACACAAAATGGAAGGGTTCTCAATAACCTGCTGGGATCTATAGGATGTGCTTCCTTTCCCCTAATGTTTCCTTCCCCCTAATTTCAGAACAAATTGGTAGGGATATTTGAGACTCCTCTTTTTCTCCAAACTTTATGTTGAAAAATCTCAAATCCACAGAAAAATTGCAAGAAAGTTCAATGACCACTTGTATATCCTTCACCTAGATTCACCACCTAACATTCGCTCACACTTGCTTTTTCTCTCTCATTCGGCCTCTGCTCTATCTTGTGGGCTTATGACCCACAAATTCTCTCCTAAGCTGTGAGGGGGTGGGGTGAAGGGGTTGCATTCAGGGAACAAGTCTAAAATCCTTTATCTTCCCTTTGCCACTGGATAGACACAGCTTGTCCCCTTCATGTACTGAATAGGCTCACTGTAACGGGGCCTGACATCTGGATGCCATCCTACATCCTTGACATATATTTTCTTAGAGGCCAAGCCTAACCTGGAGATGCCATGAGAGGGGAACCAATCACCCACATTTTAGTCCCACAGCTGGAAAGGAGAGGGCCCAGGAGACCTGGCCCCTGAGCCCTGGCTCTTCCCCACTCCCACTGAGTTTCATACCTTGCTCTGGTGTGACTCAGAGACCCAAGTCAGATCGTGGAATTAGCATCTGCACTTTTGACAAGATCTCAGGTAATTTGCGTGCACACGAAAGCCACAGAACTCCTCATCTCTTGCTCCTCTTTGCTGCTCTCCCCTTTCTTTCCCTTTCCTTTGCTCTGTGCTTTGTTTATTCATACGTTCCCGACTTAACACCGAATCAAGAAGGTCCCCCTCAGCTGACCAGAGTCAGGGTGCTGTTGCTATGTTTTGTATTTTTCCCAAGAATGGTCCCCTGAGCCTGTTGCCCTGATGGCTACAGCCACAGAGGGCTCAGAACCAGCCCCAAAGGCCACTGGGTCCCCTCTTCTACTCTTTCTAATGTCATTCTTTACACAGGCATCGTTCGCATGAACCATGTGAAGTGCGATCAGACCCCAGGGAAACAGGCGTGCTTGTGCTCATCTCAAGGTGGAGTCATGACTTTGCAGCCTGAACCCCAACCTTCTGACCCCAACTCCAGTGCCCCTTCCCCTTACATCACACCTGCCTCCAGGACAGTCATCAGTAAGAGCCAAGGAGGCTGGCTCTGAGTGAAGGAGTATAGGGTTCCTCCAGCTGAGAAGTGCAGTTGGAAAAATGAATGCCTTTAGGACTAACCTTCACCCAGAGCCTCACTGCTCCCAGGGTGACTTCAAATAGCGACTCCTCTTTTATTTGATCCTCACAAGAAAAGCAGCCACGGCTGACCCCACACTCTGCCCCAGCCTTCCAAGGCTTGATACGGGAACATCCTCTGAGATAGGGGTCCTCAGTCCTGTACCTACTGCCCCCTCCCCTCACAGCCTTAGAACATTGAGACAATGGGCCAGAACTCTCAAAACTGGGCTGTTCTGGCTTTCGGGGCATGGAGTCGAGGTGGAGGCACAGCTTCTGTTGACTGCATGACCAGCTCACAAAGGGAACTGTGAGAAGTGGGCACCATGTCTGAGGGGTGAGTGAGGAGCAGGAGTGGAGCCCCCAGGGCTGGGGCAGGTGGGTGAGGAGAAGGGGTGCCGGGGAGAGGGGTTTGTGTGCTGGGCCAGCCCTGGTTAGGCCCCAGACATTCACACAGCACCCCCTGGCTGTGCCGGTCTGTGGTCAGCTTTCCCTCTTCAGACTTTCCTTGAACTACTTATTCCAGAATCAGGGGAAGGGACCCTTCTCTACACTCACCCCTCACCCCCATTTCCCACTCACCCTTCTAGACGACTGCAGCATCCCTGGGCTGCACCCTCTCCCTGGAGGGACCGACTGCAGACTCCAAGAGACCTTTTCCTTACAGGGAGCCCCTGAGGGCCATGCCTATCCTTCACCTTCCTTGCTAATCCATCAGTGGCCTCCTCCCTCCCAGGGATCCCAATCTCCCACGTGCTGGAGGCCTGGACGTGTGTTCTCTTCACTACCACCTCACTCCCCCTCAGGACCCCTCCGGGCCATGAGTAACCTTAACTGCACACCTCTGGAACCCGGAGTTCACACTCCCCAAAAGGCTCAGTAGAGCCGGTCTTCCCCCCCTTCCCCCCCCCCACTCCTCCGAGGCGCAGATCCGAGGCCTGCTGCCCCCCTCCTCTCCAGAGCTTACCAGCGCCTCTGGGACTCCTCCCACGTGACCCTGCAAGAGCTGCTGGACCAGGAGCAGGCCCTGCTCGAACCCGTGCCCCCCAGGGAGCGGCAGTCGTTCCAATACAGGCTCTCGTCGATCTACCTGCACTACCTGGGGCTGATGCGCCGGTTCGACACCCTCTACGACCAGATGGTGCAGCCGCAGAAGCGGCGGCTGCTGCGGCGGCTGCTGGACAGCGTGGCGGGCCGCGTGCTGGAGCTCAAGGACGACCTGGTGCGCGCCGACCTGAGCGAGTACCACTGCCTGGACCGCGTGCTGCAGGACCTCAAGCTCACCCCGGTGCGCGGGCCGCGCTGCGGAGCCACGCCCACTCCAGCGGAGGGGCGGGGTGGCCGGTAGCCTTGACCTCCCGCGGACGCGGAGCCACGCCTCCACCACCTGGAGCGGGAGGGGGCGGAGAGGCCTGACCTCCCAAGGACAACCCTGGTGTTGGGACCTCTGCAAGGGAAGGGGAACGGGGCAGATCAGGGGATGGGGTTTGATCGGGAGAAGAGTTTCAGGAAGAGGGGGTGCATGCGAGTAGTTGGGGGATGGCGAGAGAGTCAGGCTGGAGGCTTCGCGGGGCTGGGAACACCCACCAACCGCAGGGGCTTGGTGAAGACAGTCCCCCAGAGGCCCGCTTCTCAAAGTGTGGTTCTTGGACCAAAAACATCAGCATCACCTAGGACTTTGTTAGAAATGCAGAATTTCGGACCACAGCTCAATCCCACTAACCTGCTTCTGCATTTTAACAAGCCTCTAGGGTGGTGTGAATGCTCCAGTCTCCAGGCTGCCCCAAGGGCATGGGCCACTGCTCCCCATCCGAAGCAGTCTCAAAGTTCCCAGACCCACTGCATCAAACTCAGCTGTGGACTTGAAAAAACAAACTAACAAAAACAGATTCTCCAGGCCCTGCCACTCTGATGTGGTAGTCTGGGAGGGCCTAGGAGTCTGCATTTTAAGAGCTTCCCAGTTGATTCTGATGCACAGTCAGGATTGGAACCACTGCCCATTACGTATCATGATCCTCCAGAATTCAACTCCGGTTACATGGTGGGGCAGGGAGATAGAGGGATGAGCTTAAGGGCATCTGCCCCTAACCCATAAATCTCCCACCCCAGAGCTCTAGGATGAAGGAAACCATCACCAGGATCTGTGTAAGCAGCTAAAATGGTAGCATCAGCCAGATGGCCTGGATTTTGAGTCCTGACCCTCCTTACCCCATATTGCCCCAAAGGCAGACCTGGAGGTTCCAATCCCCAAATACTTTCTGCTGGAGCAGTCCACCATTCTGAAGGAGCGAGGGCTGATGCTGGCAGAGATCCTGTCCAGAATGGAGCCAGTGACCTCTGAGGGGGTAAGTCAGGGACACACCCTCCCAGATTCCTCTCATACACCCCTCCCAGAACAGAGATGCCATCTTCCAGGACAGAGAGGATTTGCCCTGCCCTATTCCCACCTCAGAGTGCTCTTTGGGGAATCCCTGGCCTGCTTCAACGATGCTCTTGTGCTCCCTGAAACCTTCTGACACCGAGATAGAGGACAGGACTTGGGCACTCCACTGGGAGGACCATGTCCCCAGCATGTTGTTTGGTGGATGGTCTCCCAGCTGCTAGCCTGGGTATAAGCCCTCTCGCATCTTCTCCTGCTCCTTTGCCCCTGCGGTGGCCAGGGTTTTCCAGAAATGCACCGGACCGAGGCCATAATCCTACTGCAAAGGGCTGAGCGGGCTAGGCAAGGCCGGCTCCGAGCCACCTTCATGCGAGAGATTCGGAAAGAGGAGGAGCGCGATAGGAAGATTCGAGAGGACAGTTGGCACAAGTTCAATCAGGACCAAGCGGCTATCACCATACAGAAGGTAACCCCCCAGCACCCAGGAGGAAGGTCAGGCTTGAGTCACCTCTTCCAGGAAGACTGCCTGGCTCAGCAATTGAGGACAGAGGTGCAGGTGCTTGGATTCTGTTGCCCCCATAACCAGATCCTAAACTGGGGACCTAATCAGTTAATAAGCTTGTATCTTGTGCTGTATTTCATAAAAGCCCCAGAAACAGAAGGATCATTAAAATTAGAGGAGAAAGATCCATAATAAGGTAGCAGAACATAGTAGATGATCATTCCGGAAACTCGTAAGACTGTTATAGATGAGTCACTAAAATGGATCCTGAGACTCCTGGCAGCTGAGGTAAAAGGAATGGTGATGAATCAGAGTTTGAGAACTGATGTGATCCAGACGTCCTCAAGGTCTGTGCCATCTGGGTCACCCATGGAAATAACAGAATCGCATCCCATCCGCCCCACTGCAGAAAACCCAGCCCCATCCCTAGGTGTCCCTGTGCCTTCTTACCGTCCCGATGGTCACCCCTCTCTTCTACTCTGGATGGCCACTCCGTACCTCTCAGCCCTTGCTGTCCCCCAGCATGCGAGTGTGTGCGTGAGTGTGTGTGTGTGTGTGTGTGTGTGTCTTCTCTCATCACTGAGTCCTGCTGACTCAGGCTTACTCTGTTTGGTGCTGGTTACCAGCTTAAGGAGACTGGAGTGGCCCTCGGAAAATTCCAGTGCAGAAAGGGAACCCTTTGCTTCTACAGCATCGTAGCTCCTGAGACCACTGCCCTGCCCCATCACAGGACGTCCCTTGCCACTTTTTCTTTCCAAAAGCAGGCCCAGAACTGCTGACAT
This sequence comes from Mirounga angustirostris, assembly GCF_029215605.1. Classification (NCBI taxonomy): domain Eukaryota; kingdom Metazoa; phylum Chordata; class Mammalia; order Carnivora; family Phocidae; genus Mirounga; species Mirounga angustirostris. Next base: position 6,020,239 of record NW_026991720.1, read on the forward strand.
GGGGCTGGTCTTTCTGTCTCCAATGAACGTCTTCTCCCAGCTTCTCTCTCAAGCCCCAGTGCCTCGGGAACTGTCTGCTAGCCTGAGAGAGGAAACTGAGAACTCCTTTCCGCCAAAGCCCAGAAGCAAACCAACCAATTAACAAATAATAACTCAAGAAGATATATGCCCTCCAAATGGGATAGATTTTTAGACTTTTTAAAAAAGATTTTGTTTATTGGGGCACCTGGGTGGCTCAGATGGTTGAGCGTCTGCCTTCAGCTCAGGTCATGATCCCAGAGTCCTGGGATCGAGTCCCGCATCGGGCTCCCTGCTCCGCGGGAAGTCTGCTTCTCCCTCTGCCTCTCTCTCTCTGTCTCTCATGAATAAATAAATAAAAATCTTTAAAAAAAAAGATTTTGTTTATTTATTTGAGAGAGAGAGAAAGAGCACAAGAACAGCAGAGGGAGAGGGAGAAGCAGGCTTCCCACTGAGCAGGGAGCCTGACGTGGGGCTCGATCCCAGCACCCTGGGATCCTGACCTGAGCTGAAGGCAGACGCTTAACTGACTGAGCCACCCAGGAGCCCCTAGATTTTTAGATTTTTAATCAATGCACGGAGCATGCCTATCTGAGCCCCGTGCATCTGGCTGACTTATTAATGTCAGGCTGGCCCACGGATGAGGAGGAGGCCCTGCCCCCAGGGCTCGCTAAAGCAAGCCCTTCGAGGAGGAAGGTCAGCCCCCAAAGAGAGACCCCCACTACTCCCCCTGAAAGCCGAAGCAAGTCATTTTGTCCCTGTTGCCAGACACCGAGAATGTGGAAATACTGCCGACAGAAGAGGCTGCTCTCTGAGGTTCTGTTATGGAACAGAAGCCACCTGGCCAGGCCCTGGTGCTGCCTCCCCTGCCCAGTGCCCCGCCCCCACCCCACTGGTACCCGGCTCTCCACGGGGCTGAGAGTGGCCAGAGGCCTGGGAGAAGAGCACTGGGCAAGGAGTCAGGAACCCTGGCCCTGTCTCAGCTCGGCCCAAATGGGCTCTTAGACCCAGGAGAGGCCATGTCCTATCTCCAGCCTCAGTTTCTTTGGGTCAAAACTGTAGGAATTCACCAGGGGAGCTCCATGGTCCTTACAGTACGGATGTCTATGTGCCCAGCAAGGCAGAGGGGGGATCAAGTGTGTATTCCAAATGCTGTAGGAATTCTGAGAAGTGAGAGTGGGAGTGCTTCTGGGAGAAGGTGGTATTTGAACTTGACCTCAAAAGAGACAGCAGATTAGACGGTGGGGATGAGAAGGAGGGAATTCCTAGGGGCCCCTGAGGGGGAAAGCCTTGGAGCTGGACTGCGTGGGTGCCTACCGGCCCTGCCCTGTCCTGCACTGCTCCTGCTCAGGGTGTCGCTTGCCCACGAGCAGCCCTGGGAGATGTCCTCCCCGGCACTCCTCCCCCACGTCCCACCCCAAAGCTCCCCTACCCAGACCTTCCCTTGTGAGTGGCTGGTGCTTCTCCCTGGGGCTGATGGCACGAGCCGCACCCCTGCAGAAATGCAGTGTGGGGCATGTCTGGGCCCATGTGTCCCCCCAGGTGTGGAAGGGTTACCTGCAGAGGAGACGTACTCAGCAAGACCGGCGAACGGAGATGGAGTTCATTGGCATGGTAAGTCCCTGCCTCGCTCCAGGCAGGGGCTCGGGCTGGGCTAGTTCATGGGGTCTCCTCCCCTCTTTTTTGTCCCTCTGAGCCCCCTGTACAGCTCCTCACTGCCCACGCCTCCCTCCACTCGGGACTGTGCTTGGCATGAGTGGAGGGATTCAGGCCTGGGGACCCTGGTTAAGGGATCCTTCAGGGTTCGAGAAAGAGCGAGAAGGACCAGAAAACTACCACCAAGCCCCGTCCCTTTCTACCCCTCCCTCTCTAAAACCTTTGGAAGGATCTCCCATGTGGGGCAGGATGAGGGATTGTAGCCCAGAGCATCCTGGACCTCATGTTCATGCCGCTGGTCGGAAGGAGAGGCTGAGTGCGTGCACCCAGCAGAGGGAGGAGGCCACAAGGCTAGTGGGGAACCCCCCCTCCAGGGCTCTTGCAGCCTCTGGGAGAACCACGGGGGCCAGGGTGGGTGGGGGCATACCCTTTCACAGCAGAGTGTTTCAGGCCACAGTCTCCCCACCTGCTCTGAGGGGCCCAGACTGGCTTCTCCTCTGCAATGCAGGGAGTCTAGCTGAGTGTTACCTGGGTCCATGAGCACGAGTGTGCAGCTAGGGGAGCGTGGGTGGTAGGAGGGGCAGGCCCCCAGTGCTTGGGCGGGCAGGCTAAACGGGCCCCACTCCCTGAGTAACACCTGTCCGCTACTCTCGGCTGGATCTTACTTCCGGCTAGTCTCTGCTGACTTCGGCCATGGCGGTGGTGAGGGGTGTGATCCCTGAGAAGGAGCCCTGCAGTGGGCAGAGCCTGTGAAGGCCTCCTGATACAGGGAGTTGCGTAGAGGCTGGGCTGGGGCACCAAAGGGATCAGAGACAAGGGCCCGGGTGGCTCTTCTAGGAGGCTTGGGGGCTTCAGAAGGAAGGAAGGATCAGGGGGCATGATGCGAGTGGAGGTCAGACTTGGGGGCCTGGAGAGCTGGACCCCCAGGAGGCAAGAGCAGGCAGAGGGAGGCCAGGGTCGGGCCTTGGGGGGAGGTGGGGGGGCATGGCATGGTGGTGGGTGAGGAATGAGCCTGGCCGCCCGGGCCCATCAACAGTGTGAGCTCAGCGTTTTCAGTAATTGTCTCTGCGCAGAGTGATATTTAAAATACATTTGCGAGCCAATGAGGCGGGAAAGTGGCTGCGGGAGCGGCTGCCAACACGGGCCGCTGGGGCGGGGGTGTGCGTGGGGGCTGGGGCCAGAGGCTCACAGGGGAGGGTGTGCTGGGGGGAACGGGCAGGGGGGCCAGCCCAGATGCATCTAGCAAACTCATTATCAGAGTAATTTACGCAGGCGAGTTTTGGCTCCAAACACGATTTCTCCCGACGCAGGCATGCCCGTTGTTCCATGTGGATGTGTATGCAGGGCCTTGCATGTGCGAGTGTGCTGGGGAAGAAGGGGGCAGGTGTGTGTGCCTGAGGCCAGGGGCTGCGCCCTCCCCACTCCCACTCCCACTCCCGACTCCCTGCGCCTCTTCCCCACTTCGCCAGCTCCCCTCGCCACCCAACCAGGTGGGGAATGTGGGTGTCGTGTGTCAAGCCGGCTTCGGGGAGGATATCCGGAGGATCCGCCAGACAGAGAAGGAGGAAGAGTTCCAGTTGGCGATGGTGAAGACCCATGACTCTCTCAAAGAGACAGAGGGGCCCGACATGAAGGAGAAATTGAAGGAGCAGATCCGACAGTGGTTTATTGAGTGCCAGTCAGTGTCTCCAGCCTCAGCTGACCCAACCTTCAACCCCTCTTTCCCTCCTCACCACCGTGTCCCCACATCTGTTCTGTTCTCTAGTCCAGACTGAGCCCTTTTCTCCATCCACTCCCATCCTCCTTCCCTCACTGCTCACACCCTGACTTAAACCTGGGGCCCCCAACTATCTCTGCACATGACTTCTCATTTCCCTGGATGGAAGAGAAAATGCCAAAACTAGATGAGGAAAGCATCCATGGATGCCCCCTGAGGAGTCTCTCCTTTCTAATCTGTAACTCTCTGCTCCTTCCCTCTTGTCCTCTATCCCCCTAGTCCTTTTTCTTTCTTCATCCTTCCCTCTATTTAACTATCCATCCATTCACCCACTCTTCTACCCCATCCATCCATCCACCCATCCATCCATCCATCCACCCACCCAACCACCCATCCACCCTTCCATCTGTCCATCCACCCATTTGTTCATCTCTCTGACCATTTTGTGTTTACTTAGTGCCCTTACTGGCCGATTCCCTGATTATCCAGATGAGTCTGTAGGTGGATCCTACCTGATCTTTGCAGACAAGACTCCAGAACAGGTACCCTATAGGTGGAGACAGGAGACTTTCTGTGGTAGGTGGGGTCTGAGGTTACAGACAGTCCTGAGTGTAAACTGAGGGTGGCAGTAGGGTTGGGGGGAAAGGTCAGTCTCAGCGGAGGCAGATGTGTTGGAGGAAATATATGTAGCTAGCAAGACTGCATGGGGGGTAGGGAGTGCTTGTGTCTGGAGAAGACATCTTTGGCCAGGGAGAGACAGCATGTCTGGTGAGTCTCTTTGTGACGTCAAATCCCCATGGGCCAAGAAAGAGCAGCAGCTCTGATCGGATCACCTCTTTCTTCTTGGACCCCAGTGAGGTCTCTGGACTCTTGACTATCTGGACCCTATGAGTGACCCCAGTCCACCCCCGTCTCAGGCCTGGGTTCTTTTGCTCCTATAGAATCCCATTGGTCTTCTCTGAAATGTCTTCCATCATTGGTCACAGGTAAAAATGGAACTGGAGGCACAGATCCAGGAGAGCAAAAAAAAGGACCAAGAGAAAAACAAGGAAAAAGAAAAGGAGAAAAAAGAGAGGAAGCAGAAGAAAGGGAAGAAAGAGAAGACCAGGAAGGGGGTAAACACCCACGTGGTGTGGGCCAAGTGGGCAGGGGGAACAGAGTCTGAGGAGATTCCTGGTGGGAGGCTGGTCTGAGGAGAGTAAGGGTCAGAGACCATGAGGGGGTCGAGATCAAAGGATGTTTCTATTCTAGGAAGCAGACACAATGCTGAAAGTGTGGCCATCCAAATTTATACCTGTGATTAATGCCGGACATGAGGAGTACATAAGTAAGGCGGGAGGGGGCTGGGGAAGACTGTCCAGGCCTTGTGAGGTCCTTAGGGTGACCCTGGGTCCTGGGGAAAGTGGACACATGCTCTGTGGATAGTGAGGTGGCAGTGTGGGTGTGTGGATGTGTAGGCCAAGGGGAGAATGCCAAAGGGGACAGAAGTGTGGAGTGTGATTCCCTGGGTGGGGGGAGTTATGCCTTTGATCTGAATCCTACGGATTCGGCTTTGGGGTCAGGCCTTTGTGGTCTGGGTAGAAGCAGGGCCAGACAGCCCTGTGAGGATGGAGGTACCAGCGTGGGTCAGGTTCCTGGTCCATGTATGCGTGTGTGTGAGACAGACAGACAGGTGCAAAGAGACAGAGCAAGAGAAAGGTGGACCAGGCTGGGTCAGGTTCCCGGCCGAATGTGTGTGAGTATGTGGGTGCCCTGGGACTCTGAACTTCATTCCTCTGTCCATCTCTCCATGGTTAGACCTGTGGAGGAACCAGTATGAGAGTATATACCCGAAACAGAGTTTTGACCCCGAGACGCTCCGGATGGAGAAGAGGAAGGAAGTAGAGCAGGAGATCCGGATACAGGTGAGTGAGCTGGCTCAGGGCCTCCTGGCGGCCCTCCCCCGCCCCCTCCCTGGACCTCCCCTGCTTCGGGCTCTTCCCCTCAAGCCCCTGGACTGCCTCTCTTCTGTAGCAGCCTCTCTGTGCTGCCTTTTCTGTGTCATTCTAGGTCCATCTTGGTCCATCTCGGTCCCCATCATCCTCTGCGTCTCTCTGGTCCCTCTCTCCCTGGGGTGTGGAGGGGCTCTGAGCCAGGGTCATGCCCACCATCATGCCCATCAACCCTTCAAGAGCTGCTGCCGTGTGGCTGCAGGGTGTACCTTGGGAGCCTTAGATCATGTGACCTTTCCAACACCCCTGAGGTGGGCGCCATGATTTTCCTGATGTCAGGAAAATGATTAACCTGCTCATGTCACACAGGTTTTAAAGGGTGGGTCTGGGGCTTGAACTGAAAGCCAACTGACTCCATCCTGGAGCTTCTCCCCACATTGATGCCAGGCGAGGGCTAGGCTCCTGCATGAGCAGGATATGGATTAGCATTGGGTGTGGACTGGTACAGGGACAGGGACAGGGGAAGAAGGGCAAAGCCTGCAGGTCCCAGAAGGGTGTGTAGGAAGGTTGTTGGCGGGCACCCCTGCTGCCTTCCCTGGGCTTGTCTCACTCTTCTCTGAGGCTGCTCTCCTCCTGTCCACCCCGTCCCAGTCCTCACCCCTCCCTCCTGTCCTCTCCAGCCCTGGCTGCCCCACCGAACTCCCTGCTGTCCCCCCAGGTGGATGAGCTGATGCGTCAAGAGCTGAAGACCCTGCGCCTGGCCGTGGACAGGGAGGAGGGGAGACCCTTGAAGTATCCGAAGGCAAGATGAGGGGTGAACGCTGGGACGCAGACGTGCCCACGGTGCGGGGGCGGGGGCGGGCAAGGACCAGAGGACAACTGCCTGTGTGCTTGTTTCCAACCAGAAAAAGACTGGGAAGAAAGCTGGGAAGAAGAAGAAGGAAAAAGATCTGACCCCAAACAGGTAGCAGACCCTTTACCTTATCGTGGGTGGTGAGCAAACCCTGGCCCAGGACCGATCTGACTTCTGGTCCTGGTTCTGTTGCTGTGTGGCCTGGAGAAAGTCACTTAACCTCTCTGACTCCCTGTCCTCGTTAACCAAGTACCCACCCTGCCAAAGGCACAAGATAGCTGTGAGGATCAAATAGAAGCCTGAGAAAATGCTTTGGAAATGATGGTGCAGGGGAAGATGTGAGCGGAGGATTGTCCTCAGTGCTCCCTCCTTCCTGTTCCCCCCTCCAGCCTTTTGCCTTAATCAGCTCTGTCCCTACCAAAGCCATCTCCCCCTGGATGCCACTCTGGGGCCTTGAGGAACTTGCCAGTGGTCCCTGCCTAGTCACTTCTTTGGTGAAGTGAGTCTCGAGCACGATGATGTCAGCTGCTTCCAGGAGTGTGTACACGAAATGTGATTTCTAGAAAGAGGGGGATATGTCGCCCAAATGACTGGGTTTCTGATGGTGAAACTTGGGGCCATGTGCAGACTGACGGAGGGAGGGTCGGAGGGCGCTGCTGCTTCTCACGCCCCACTCAACCCACAGAGCACCCACTGCCGGGCCAGTGGGTTGGTGCTGTGCCTTCTGGTGCTGGCTGTCACTATGGGTATTTCCGCACTCAAGCCTGTAGCATCACGCCACTCATCTCTGCCTCCACTTCCCTTCGTCCTTGGCGCCCCCTCCGTGCTGTCCTCTGCAGGTCCGTGGACTCTCTGTTTGAAGAGCTCGTGGTCTTTGGCTTTCTAAGGAAGAGCGAGACAGTGGCCTTGAAAGATTACATCGGTGAGACCCCCCTCCCCAGCGCCTGCTCCCTCTGCAGTGGCTGGCTTCTGCCCTCTGCAGTGAGCCCTCTCCCCAAGTGGCTCTCTCTTGGCCCTGCCCCAGTGGGTGCCACTCACCTGTCCCCCCAGGTGACTACCTCTATCTTGGATCCATTCTGAACCTGGCAAACAAGTTGCCTATGCCTTCCCTGTTTGACATACGACAGAATGTGGCCTTGTATGGGGTCCTTCGGCTTGGTGAGATGCCCTGGGGAGCGGGGAGAGCCACTCTGGCCGGTGGCTCTTAGGGGAGCCGGGGTGCGTGTCAGGGTGGCTGAGGTGGACATGTCCCCTGTGCCATGGATCTATGCTGGACTCCTCCTGCCTTCCCCAGGCCCTGCTGGAGGTCACACCCAGATTGGGCCACCCCAGAAGTCATGTGAACTCTTGACCTACCGAGGAGTCCACTTTTCCGGCCCCTCACCCAACCCCAAGTGATATCCCGTAGTCTGTCCCCATCCTGGAAGACCAGGATCTTTCTGAAGTGGTTGGTCATAGGTCCTTTAATTCTACCCCTTCATGATCCAGAAGTGGAAAGAGATGGTACAGAAAACCAAAGGGGCATTGGAAGGGGATAGAAGGCTCCCTCCTGCATCTAGCTCTTTATACTCGTACCTGGGGAGCCGATGGAAGTCCTCTGGGCGGCCTCTCTCAGCGTGCCTGCCTAGGGGATAGCTCGCACACCAGGGGACGGCAGCGTGCTGGGGTCCGAACTTCATCCCACCCAGCCCTGGGCCTCTGGCCTCACCTTACGCAGTGGCTTCCAGCCCGTCCCTTACCGGCCTACTGCCTGCCTCTGGCCCCTGTTTCCTCTCTCAGGCTCCCCAGATATACACTCCATGGCTCCCCTCATCCGCTCCATCCTCCTGGTGGGCCCCTCTGGCATGGGGAAGAAGATGCTGGTCAAGGCCGTGTGCACAGAAACTGGTGCCAACCTGTTTGACCTGTCACCTGGCAACCTGCAGGGCAAATATCCTGGCAAGATGGGGGTGCAGATGATAGTTCATATCGTCTTTAAGGTCTGAGTCCCCCGACTTTGGCATTTCTAGTGCTCAGGCGGTGCCCACAGAGCAGGGTGGGCTTTATGCTTAGGAGGTCACCCATCTGCCTATTTGGTGTGATTTCAGGAGCTGGTGAGGTCTCCCTACCAACCCCTGCTAGAAGCTTGTGGATTCCTGAAGCCCTGGGGGTGGGGGAGGTTGGGGGGAAGTGGGGAGCAGAGCAGTTTCTTTCACGGTAGAGCTGAGGCTTAATATGCAGCCTCCCCACGCAGGGAGGGCAGAGATTCTGTTCCCACGGAGGTGTGGTGGAGGGCCAGCAGGCTGAGAGGTGGGACGGGCCGCACGTGGGAAATGGGGGCCGAGCTCCAAGGCCAGCCCTTGGACCAGACGGGGAGGTGACCCTTGCCCAGGGACATCTGACGCCAGGTTTTTATTCTCTGACCTGTCCAGGTGGCTCGACTCTTACAGCCCTCCGTGATCTGGATTGGGAATGCCGAGAAGAATTTCTATAAGAGGGTCCCAAAAGAAGAGAAGGAGGTGTGGGGACCTGGGTAGCAGCATGAGCCATGGGCAAGGCTGGCTTGGGCTTGTTTAAGTCAACTCCAAACCTCGTCTGCCGTGGGGCCTTGGACAAGTTCCCTGTCCTCCTGATGCCTTTTCCTTATCCTGGAAGCAGGACTGGCCTCCTGCCTGTGTCGCCCCCAGTGTCCACGCGAGGCTGAGTGTGGGCATGTGCTTCGAGAGAACTCAGAAGCCCACAGAAGTCACACGTCTCTCCCCCCCATCTCCCCAGAGCAGATGGACCCAAAGCGAATAAAGAAGGATCTCACCAAAGCCCTGCGACTGCTGGGCCCAGGAGACCGTGTGATGCTGATAGGGACAACTGACCAGCCGCATCTGGCCGAGATGAAGGGGCTGTGCCGGACCTACGAACGGATCCTCTACATGCCGCGGCCTGATTACGCTTGTCGCTACGGTGAGGCCCTGTGACGTGAGGGCAGGCCGGACAAGGGATCCAGGGACCACCCCTGCCAGAGCCTCCTCACCCTTCTCCCCCTCCCCACTCTGCTCTGAGACCATGCCTCCATGGCAGGAAAGGGCAGCTAGACAAGCAGCCCAGTGGCCTGGGTCCTGGCCTGGCTCCGTGGACACGGGCAGGCCACATAAGTCCTCCGAGTGTCACTTCCTCGTGTTCAGTGGACAGGATGATGCTCAACTTCCTGGGAGGGGAGGCACTGATGTGCACAGAGCCGCTCTCCAGAAGCACAGACCTCATTCCAGATAGAGGTGGTTGCTTCTCCCTCACTGCTTGCTTCTCCCTGCCCTGTGTCCTTCCCCAACACCTGCAGTGCTCTGGAGGCAGATGATAGAGGCCCAGGGGGTCCAGGTGACCCAGAACCTAGACATCAGTGCCCTGGCCAAGGTGTCTGATGGCTACACACCCGGTCACATTCTCCAAGCCATCCACTCAGTGCTGACCGAGCGGCGGGTCCTGCAGCTGTCCAAGCGGCCCCTGGTGGCCTCAGAGTTCCTGGGGCATCTGGCCAAGCTGGAGCCCGTGTACCGGGAGGAGGAGGAGTCCCTGAAGGTGAGGCTTCGGGGGTGGGCATAGCGGGGAGGCCAGGAGCCAGCACTAACCAGGGAGTCAGCCCTCTGAAGCCCCCCTTAGACCCCTCCCTCTGCTCCCCCATGGAGTTGAGCTGGGAAGGGGACAGGAAATCACAGGGAAGGACATGTGGGCAGGACCAGCTTACCTGGTGTCCTCAAGGGCCGGAGCCCGAAAGTGCCACCTGGGTATTAAGAGCCCGTGGTTGGTCCTGACACCAGTGGACACCCACTTCCCCCACCTCAGTCGCTGCCCACCAGTGCCCCATGTGTGGCAGGATGGCCATGGAGAGAGGGCTTGCCCCCGACAATGGCTGACCCCGTGGCCTGGAGTATTTGGTGCAGAGCAAGGGAAACCGAGACTCTAGCAGGACGCCTGAGCCGGGGAAGAGAGGATGAGCCGGGGAAGAGAGGAGAACCGGCTGCTGCCGCGGAGGGCACATCGGTGGGAAGGGGAGGGCAAGGTCGGGAGGCAGAAGCCGGGGTGGAGCCAATGCACTCCCGCCTCCCCCCCTCTTCCCACCAGGACTGGTACTTCAAGACTCCACTGGGCAAGAGGAGGCTAAAACTCATCAAGGACCAGGACGCTGAGGAAGCCAAGCTGGCGAAGGAGAAGAAGAAAAGGAAGTGATGGTTGAGGCCAGGGTGCCCGAGGTTGGCAGGGGGACTGGGCGGCTCCCAGCCGTGGAGGGCCTGTGGCAGAGGCATAAACGGCCACGCAGCTCGGGGAGCGGCTCTCTCTGTCCATCTCCGCGCTTCCCGCCCCTGCTCCGCGCCCCCTGCCTGTGCCCAGCCTCCCCCTCTCGCCCCACCCCTGCTGGCCCTCCGTCCTCACCCACTCACAGCCTTCACCCTCAGGCCCCAGAGCCCTGTCCTCTGACCCTCACCCATGTCTTCATCTCCTGTTGGTTCCTGTCCTGGCTCCCCAGCTCTCTTCCTCCTTGGGGTTTTTAAGAGAGAAAAAAAATAGAAGAAAGAAAGAAGGAAAAAGAGAAAGGAAAAGGAAGGTCTACAGTAAGTCTGGAAAAAGAAAAAAAAACAAGTTTGGAAGTCAGCAGCCCCCGGTGTTAGCCCCACCTAGGTGGGAACTCCCTGTGTGATCTTGCACAGACCTTTCCTGTCTCCGGGCCTCAGTTTCCTTACCTGTAAAACAAGGAGAGGTTGGACAAGCCTCCAAGGTCCCTGGTACTCCAGGGTTTGATTATCCTTACAGAAGGGTGTCAGTGGGGTGAGGACTCTTAGGCAGCGGCGGGGTGGGGTAGAGGAAGGTTCTAGGGAGAAAGGGTGTAGTAGGTGGCCAGAACAAGGGCTCCTGGTAGAGAGCCAGTGCCTTCTCTGAGTGGTCTCCACGCCTTTCTGAAACATGCCTGCCCCCCCTCCCCGCCCCACCGGCCCAAGCTCTGCTCTCCTTCCTTTGACCCAGAGCCTGTCCCTCAGGGAGTGGATGGAACACAGCCTCCTGCCCCCAGGTGGAAGTTCATCTGTGGGTCCCCTTTGCTGGGGAAGGAAGAGTTGGGGTGCTGGAGAAGGAGAGCTCAGGGAGCAAGGGACAGTCGTGCCACCGAGGGCTGGGAGCCCCAGAGCTCTCTCAGAAGAAGCAGTGTAAAGAGTGTGTGAATAAAAGTTAAGGTGTGTTCTGCAGGTCATAGAGGCCAATGGGAGCCAGATGAAAGGAGACCACTAGGGCTGGAGCGGGCCCAGGGCCCGTGGTGGGCCGCCCAGGGGCTGGGATTTAAGTTCTCTTCCTCCCTGTTTTCCTGTTTATCTCCCCCAATGAAAGTAGTCTCGTTATCCTAATGTGCCTGAATGGGTAGAACCACTTTCTCCTTCTCACTCCCTGACTGAGACCCCTCTAACGTTGGCAGGTAGGGGTGGGAGATGGGGGGTCAGCACCCAGGGTGGGCACTGGGAGTTTCTATTGCTGCCTGTGGGCCAAGCCCTCTCTCCCCAAGGCAGAAGTCTGTCTTCCAGAGAACACCTGGAAGGAAAGCCTCATGGAGTGGGGCCTTTTCTGCCATTCGTCACAACTGTGGAGCCTTTCCTTGGGTTTGGGAGGGGGAAGGTGCAGGGCTAATTTGGGAGGGCAGGAAAAATCGCCCGGCACCCACATGCCCTCCCTCTGGGATCAGAGCCCAAGCCGCTGGAGGCTGGCTTGGTGAAGCACAGGATAGATGACGAAGAGTATGAAATGGCAGCTTGAGAGCCCCCACTCCCCACCCCCACCCCCATTCTAGTCCCGGATCTGACACAAGTTGTCACACCTTGGGCAAATGGCTTTCCACACCCAGGCTCCATGTTCCTTTACCTGTGAAACTGCAGGTTGGCTACCACGATCTGGGCGATCCCTTTCAAGCCTGAGGGCCGTCAACTCCAGGGTGAACTCAGGGTTGGAGGGCTTGAGCCTCACTCTGTTCTCCAGCTCCTCCCTAATGCCCACTCCAGCCTGAGGCCGCCTTCCCTGGGACGGGCAGCTAGGACAGCTGGGGCTATTTACAGCATGGCCTACGTGCACTCACTGCCCCTCCCACACTAGGCCTCTGCCTGGCTCGGGCCCGGTGCCTGCCCGACCAGTCGGTCAGTGGCATCTCCCTGCGTCCTGCTTCTTCGGCTCCCTCTCTCCCGGAGATTGGCTATGCCTGGGAGAAGGAGCTCCCCTCCCCGCTGGGGACGCCGTGTGGGGTGCCTTCCTTCTGCCCTGGCCTGCCGGGTCTGGGGGTCCCAGGCCTGTCCAGCCTGGGAGCCAACTCGGCGGTCGCCACTACTGTGCCGTGACATGGCCTTGCAGAATGCGCTGTACACCGGAGCCCTGGAGAGGTTACAGGAGCTGTTTCCCCCACATAGCACAGCCGACCTGCTGCTGGAGTCCCGGGCCGCCGAGCCTCGCTGGAGCAGCCACCAGAGGGGTGAGGGACTCTGGGGCTGGAGGGCTAAGGGCCAGGGGCCTGGGCTGACCCTGTCAGATACAGAGTTACCAAGTGCTTGAGAAAGAGGAGAAGCGTCTGGCTACGTCTCCCCTACCCAGAGGCTTGCCTAAGCCTTGGCCAGGGAGTGAAGTCATGTGGAGCCCAGAATAGCTTCTGCTAAACCGCGTGGCCGGGTCAGGCTCCACTCAGGGACACAGAGACCCTCTCCCGCCCTCTGTCCCTGTTCCCCTCCTCTTCTTCCTCTCTCTGCCTCTGACCCCTCCTTCTCCCACTCCTCTTCCCACATGCTCGTACTCTGTCCTCATGAGCTGGTCCCCAGAAGAATGCAGGGAGCAGGGAGAACCCCCCAGTGACAGACACGCCCTCTGTGCCAGGCTGGTGGAGAAGCCCAACAGAGGGTCTGCCGAGCACCCAGAGTCTGGCCCGGGACCCATCGTCACCCGGACGGCCTCGGGACCTGCCCTGGCCTTCTGGCAGGCCGTGCTGGCCGGGGACGTGGGCTCTGTCTCCCACATCCTCGCCGATTCCAGCACTGGCCTGACTCCGGATTCCATCTTTGATACCAGCGACCCAGAGCGATGGAGGGATTTCCGCTTCAACATCCGCGCTCTGAGTACGGGCCAGGGGCACCGGGGAGGGGGGCATCTGAGAGGGAGAGGGGAGGCTGGGGACGGAGCTCTGGGCTCCCTCTTCCCAGCCTCTGCCCATCTCCCCTGTTGCCTGGCCGCTCTTTGCCTCCCTCCAGGGTCTGAGGCCCATGTCCCCTCTCTCCCTAGGACTCTGGTCTCTGACGTACGAAGAGGAGCTGACCACCCCGCTGCATGTGGCCGCCAGCCGGGGCCACACGGAAGTTCTGCAGCTGCTGCTGAGGCGGCGAGCAAGGCCTGACAGCGCCCCTGGGGGCCGCACCGCCCTGCACGAAGCCTGTGCCGCGGGCCACGCTGCCTGTGTCCACGCGCTGCTGGTGGCTGGAGCCGACCCCAGCATCCCCGACCAGGATGGAAAACTCCCCTTGCACCTCTGCCAGGGGGCCGGCACCCTTGAGTGAGTGACCCCCAGTCCAGCCCCCATTCTAGTCTTGGGGCCAGGCAGAGCCATGACCTCAGGGAGGACGAGCGAGCCCGTCAGGGGCTGGCAGGCCCGCTGAGCTCAGCTCAGGTGGGGAGTCAGGATGTGATTACCCCCCAAACCCTCCTACCACTGGCCCTGGAACTTTGGAATGGCCTGTACTTGGGACAGTTTCTGCTTCCCCAGGGTGTAAAAGGACTGTGGCAGGGACCCAGCTGCAGAGCCTGTGTTGGGAAGTTGTCTGGACCCATTATGGGGAGGTGGTATACTGTAAAGTGTTAATTTTTCTGAGTCTATCCTGTGTTCCAGGCCTTGTGCTAGGTACAGCGGTGACTGAGGCATAATGCTGCCCTCAGGGAGCTGACAGTCCAGGAAAGGAGAGCAGCCCCCAGTTAGGGCTTGCATTGATCCCTGTGGACAGGTCTAGCATTTCCCTGTTGGTGGGTACCCTCAGATAAATGGGCCTAGGGATGGAACTCAACTAACTAAACTCACAAGAAACTGATAGATATACCCATGTTTCAATATATTATTTAGTGTAGGGAAAATTCCTTTATTATGACCCAAATAATTATGCCGTATGTGTAGGGAGACTTGGGGGACGAGTCCTCACTCAATTTTTTAAAGAAGATTTTATTTATTTATTTGACAGAGAGAGAGAGCACAAGCAGGGGGAGCAGCAGGAGAGGGAGAAGCAGGGAGCCCTATGCGAGGCTCGATCCTAGGACCCTGGAATCATGACCTGAACCGAAGGCAGACGCTTACCCAACCAGGCGCCCCCTCACTCAATTTTTTGATGAGCGTGGAATCCTGGCAAAGGGACCCTTGGCAGATCTATGAACTAACTGTACATGCAGTAGAGGCCCTCCCTCTACAGACTGCGCACCTGACAAATTTCACATCTTGCTCCGGAATGGTGCCAAATTTTTATCCCTTTCATCATGAGCTGGTTAACCTCCTGTTAACCTCATCATCCTTCAGCAGACTCCATTGACTTATTATGGTCAAAGATGTATTCTATCCCAGTGTGTCCCAATAGAATACAATGTGAGCCACGTATGTAATTTAAAATTTTTTAGTGGCCTTATCAAAAAAATGAACAATAATGGGGCACCTGGCTGACTCAGTCAGTAGAGCGTGGGACTCTTGCTCTCGGGGTTGTGAGTTTGAGCCCCATAGTGGGTGTAGAGATGACTTAAATGTAAAATCTTAAAAAAAATAGAAAAAGATGAAATTAATTTTTTAAATTCTGGTAAAATACATATAACAAAATTTACCATCTTGACCGTTTCTAAAGGCACAGTTCAGTGGCACTAAGCAGGTTTACATTGTCAGGTAACCGTCACCACCATCCTTCTCATGAACATTTTAAATTTTATAAAACAAATTCTGGGGCACATGGGTGGTTCAGTTGGTTAACCATCTGCCTTTGGCCCAGGTCATGATCCCGGGGTCCTGGGATCGAGTTCCGTGTCGGGCTCCCTGCTCGGCAGGGAGCCTGCTTCTCCCTCTCCCTCTGCTGCTCCCCCTGCTTGTGCTCTCTCTATCAAATGAATAAATAAAATCTTTTTTAAAAATCTTAAAAAAAACAACCCTGAAATTCTGTCCTCACCGAACAAAAGCTTCTCATTCCTCTCTCCCTCCAGCTTGTGACAGCCACCATTCTTCTGGTTTCCAGAATTTGACGATTCTAGGTACCCCATACAAGTGGAATCACAGGGCATTTGTCCTTTTGTGATCGCTTCTTTCACTCAGCACGATATCCTCAGGGTTCATCCATGTTGCAGCAGGTGTCAGGATATCCTCCCTTTTCCAGGCTAAATAAGATCCCATTGTCTGTAGATGCTACATTTTATCCACTCATCAGCTGATGAACACTTAGATTGCTTTCTTTCACATTTTGGCTGTTGTGATTAGTGCTGCGGTGAACATGGGTGTACAAATATCTCTGAAATGGGTGAAATTAATTTTAATAATATCTTTTATTTAACCCAGTATATCCAAAACGTTGCTACTTCAACATGTAATCAACATAAAGAACTAATGAGATATTTTACGTTCTCTTTTTTGTACCAAGTCTTCAAAATTGGTGTGTATTTTAACACTCACGGCATGTCTCAATTAGACATTGTCATAATCCAAGTGCTCGATAGCCATGTGTGATTGGTGCCCCTGTATCAGACAACACAGCTCTATACAATCCCGCATTTTTGGTTCTGGCCATGTTCTAGCCCAGCCTCATGGAGACCACACCCAGTGAGAATCATTCTTTCCTTTCCCGCGTAAACAGAAGTATTTTTTTAAATTATTATGGATAGAGCCTGGGTGGCTCAGTCGTTAAGCGTCTGCCTTCAGCTCAGGTCATGATCCCAGAGTCCTGGGATCGAGTCCCGCATCGGGCTCCCTGCTCTGTGGAAGCCTGCTTCTCCCTTTCCCACTCCCCCTGCTTGTGTTCCTGCTCTCGCTATCTCTCTCTCTGTCAAATAAATAAATAAAATCTTTAAAAAAAATTATTATGGATAATTTTAAACATGTAGAAAGGTGGGCAGGATAATACGATGGGCCCCCCTGATCCATCACTACCCACCCTCAAGGGCTGCCGTCATGGTCTTTCCAGGCACCATGCTGCTCACAACTTCATTAGGTCCAGGTATTAGCAAGTATCCCCATTCTTCAGATGCGGACACTAGCTCCAAGAGGCTAAGTTCCGTTCGCCTTGAATTTCCATGTTCACGTTCTTACAGGCACACACGACCTTCTGTGAGGGCCGTCTTGGAGCAAATCTGGCTGGCCAATTTTGGTTTTGTTGCTCTTTCTCCCGTGCCCCCAATTCCATCCACACCCACAGCCAGCCCCCCCCCCCCACTTCCTAGCTGCGTGAATGTGGGCCAGGTCCTCACACCCTCGGGGCTCAGTTTCCTCCTCGGGACCTAGGATGGAACAAGTCAGTTCGTGTAGAGCCCTCAGAAGGGCTCCTGTTCTCACTGCCTGAGGGCTGCACGTGACTTTCACCCCCATGAAGACTTTAGGGCACCGCTCCTGCAGGGAGCACGCGGGCTTGAAGAGAAGGCTTTGCTGACCCTGCAGCGCGCGGCTGGGATGACTAGTGACCGGCAGGATGGAAGGGGAGGGGCAGACAGAAGCAGGAGCCGCCCAAGAACTGCCCCCAGGTTTGCCCTGCTCAGACTGGTAGGAGTGGAGGGCCCTATTTTCCTCCCCACCACCGTCTCGCCCTTCCCAGGTGTGCGGAGCTGCTCCTGAGGTTTGGGGCGAAAGTGGATGGTCGGTCTGAGGAGGAGGAGGAGACCCCTTTGCATGTGGCCGCCCGGCTGGGCCGTGTGGAGCTGGCAGACCTGCTTCTGAGACGGGGGGCATGCCCTGATGCCCGTAATGCCGAAGGCTGGACCCCACTGCTGGCTGCCTGTGACATCCGCTGCACGTCCCCCGCCGACGCTGAGGCCACCACCGCCAGCTGCCTCCAGCTCTGCTCTCTGTTGCTCTCAGCCGGAGCCGATGCGGATGCTGCTGACCAGGACAAGCGACGGCCCCTGCACCTGGCCTGTCGCCGCGGCCACGCGGCCGTCGTGGAGCTGCTCCTATCCTGCGGCGTCTGCACCAATGCCATGGACTATGGGGGACACACGGCCCTGCACTATGCTCTGCAGGGCCCAGCTGCGGCCCTGGCCCAGAGCCCAGAGCACACGGTGCGAGCTTTGCTCAACCACGGTGCTGTCCGCGTCTGGCCTGGGGCCCTCCCCAAGGTATGGGGCTGGGGCCAGAGGGAGGGCCGTGAGGGTGAGGGGAGGGGAGACGCGGACCTGCTCCCACTCACTCCAGATGCAGCCTCCAACCCTTGAGCACACGAGTAAGTTCTCCTTTCATCAAGTAAGCAAAGCCCAAAAGGGGGCAAAGGCAAGGACGGAGACCGGCAGGAGGGGTGTGTGTGTGTAGGTATGTATGCACGTGTGCATACACGGGCTCCCGCGTGCATATGCACGCATGTGTGCATGCACAAGTGTATGTGTGTGTGTTGAAGGTGGCCTGAGCGCAGGAGGTCAGATTATCATGCATCTGAAAAGACAGGAGCCAGGACTGATGTGGGCGTCAGGGAGTTGTTTCTTCATCTGGGGAGCGAGCTGATGAGAGGAACATGCAGGAAGCTCAGCCTGGCAGTGGGATCCATTCAGTGAGACACTCTGCACAGGAGAGGCTCCCCCAGGGCAGAGCGATGAGCCTGGGTCATGAGGTTCAAAGCTTCCTGACCTTTTGCAGACAGACATAGTCCTTGTTTCTGAGAGCTTAGCATCACCCAGACCAGCAGCTGCTATCCTGGCACCAGAGAAAAAGCCTTTCACTGTCAATTTCCTGGCTGTATCTCATTTTATTAACATATTCCCAAAGTGGGTTCAACTTGAAGACCTGTGCTCCTAGATGCCCTCACGGGGGGCCCTGTCCCATACTGTGTCGTATCTGGAGGGGGCCATATAATGTCCAAGGGTGCTGGGACTGGGATGGGGACCGCTGTTCTCTGAGGAGCTGGGTCAGAACGGATACAGGGTAGCAGGCTGTGGGCAGATCCTTCTGCGCCATCTCGGGGCTTGAACTGTCCAGCCCTGCCCGGTCCTGGACACTCCTCTCCTGTCCCTGCCTTTCGCCTCCACTCACAAACCTAGAAGCATCTGTCTAGATTCCTAAGCAAGACCAAATAATTAAACAGCCCGAGAGTTCGGCAGATTGGTCTCCCCTTTGGGAAAATACAAGAAAATCAACAATTAACACTAATTAATCTCCTATTAACACCAGATAATTAGGAGACGAGCAATTCCCTGTAATCTGACAGTGGCTCTGACAGCTAATGATTTCCCCTTTGGGGAGGGGGTGGGAGGAGGAGGCAGAGTAGCAGAAGGATTTCCCAGGACCCCACTGCCCACCCCCGCCCCCAGCCCCGATCTGCCCTGCCTTCGGGACCAAGGGGGCCCGCACAGCCAAGTGCCCCATTCCTCCCCTTCGATTGGGTGCCGCGTCCCAGGTGATGGAAAAGTTCAGGAGGGAGTCTTCCTCCATCTCCTGCAATCCACAGCTGCTCCACGCTTGGCTGAGGTGCCTGTCTCCCTGCAAGGAGTCATCGGTGATCGCTGCCAGCCTCAGCCAGCTCTCCAGGAGCCACTGGGCACTCAGGAAACCTGCAGCCAGGGTCTGGTCTGATGCTTGTTCCTGTGACTATAGGCAAGTCACTGGAACGCTCTGAACGCATGCTCTTTGCAAGAATTATAGCTTCTAGCGAACAGTGATAAAAAGCTGTAGGAGCCCCGTGGGTTAACAGTGGGAGTGAGCACAGCCCTGACCACCACCAGACACTGTTCTATGGTGAGGTAGCTACGGCATAAGTGACGCCCAAGAGTGCAGGCTCCGGAGCCTGGCACACCAGCCACGTGACCCTTGGCAAGTTGCTTAATCTCTCCGGGCCTCAGTTTCCTCGTGTGTAACACAGGGGCATAAGAGTGTGCCTACTTCATAGGGTTAGGATGAGAACTGAGCTCATACACGTAAAGCCCTTTCAACAGGGCCTAACCTAGAGTTAGCTCATGTTCTTCTAAGTTAAATAATGTGTGGGAAAGCTGCTGGGCATTATGCCAACGTAGGGAGAGAGAGGTGCTGGTTGAAGAGCCGCAGGAAGCTTCCTGGAGCAGAGGGGACTTGGGATGGGCAGGCCTTGGAGATGGAGGAGGAGGAAAGCATAGGTATTCCAGGCAGAGGACAGAGGCAGGAATCAACGTGGGCTAGGAGGCACAGAGAGACCCCTCCTGAACAGCAGATAGACGTGACCTGCCTGTTCTTTCCTAGACCTAAGGAGGAGTAAATCAGAGACCCGCTCTGGGCAGACGGGATGGGGCAGCCACAGTGAGCACTGCTGAGTTGCAGGGCAAGAAGCAGAGGGGGCTCCGGGTGTGTGAGATGCTTTCCCCAGGGGCCCTGCTCCCCTGGCCCAGCAGCAGCCAGCCCATGCAACACTCCCAGCCTGCCAGGCAGTGGGGCTCCTTGTAGGCAGGGGGTTTTAAAGCCCCCAGTGCTGCATGCAAGTGTATGTGGGGAGAGGGGTGCCATGTACAGGAATGCTGCCAGAAAGATAGTACTTAGCTGTTCTCAGATTTTCTAAAGGGTTTGTGGCCGCTGCTTATAGCTTGAGACACAGCCAGAGATGGAGTGGATGAAGCACGCATCTGCTTCTAGCCAGTACTTGCAGACACGAGTATGATGGCATCTGTGTGTCCAGGCCGGCTGAGGCTGTCTTTCTTTCCATGTGGACAGTCTCTGGCACGGGCTGCTCCCCCAGCATGGCTCAGCCTCCCCTGCAGTGGGTCACCTCCTCAGAGAGGCTTTTCTTGACCACCCATCTAGGACAGCACCCTCCCAACACACTCAGTCCCCAAGCCTACTTATTTTTCATTGTAACGGCTTATCTGTGGTTGTTTATGTGTTGATATTATTTTCTCCCACTGAAATAGACCTTCCCAGCTGAAAGGACCTGTCTGTCATCCTCACTGCTAGGTCCCCAGGGCTCAGCCTGTAGTGGCCCTTAGTAATTATTTACTAAATGAAGACGTGAAAGAATGAATCTGGCTCCAACTTGATCCCACCAGGTCTCTGCCGGCCTCTTCCCTTCTCTATGAATCCTCTCCTTGATGACCTCATTTTAACTTCATCGCAACTGCAAAGATCCTATTTCTAAAGAGGTCAGATTTATATGTCCTGGGGATTAGGACTTCAAGATATTTTGGGGGGGGACTCAATTCAGCCCACAGTAGCTGTTCTATCACTGTCTCGTCATCCTGTGCAGACCGGCTGGGGACCTGCAGCATGGGGGAGCCCCGGAAGCACTGATGCATCTCTGCCCCCCCAGGTGCTGGAGCGCTGGTGTGAGTCTCCGAGGACCATTGAGGTCCTGATGAACACCTACAGTATCATGCAGCTTCCCGAGGAGGCCGTGGCCCTGGTGCCTCCTGAAATACTGCAGGTCAGGTTCCAAGACCCTGAACACACGCTCACTCAGCCTGGCCCCAAAGGACTCCACTGCCTACAGGGAAGCTCTGTTGGGTCCCCTACCCTGCCCCAGAGAAACGACCCAGAGACCCGCTCATGTCCCAGAAGAAGAAGAAAACACACAGAGTGAACACCCAAAACACTACTTCTAGAGGCTCCTGTAGACACCTGCTGGCCACCAGCCTCCCCTCCCCCCACCCCCCTGCCCGCTTTGGGAGGAAAGGGTGCCATTTGTCCAAGGCTGCCTCACTGAGCCCCTCATTCTGTCCCCAGAAGCACCACCGTTTCTATTCCTCCCTTTTCGCCTTGGTGAGGCAGCCCAGATCGCTGCAGCATCTGAGCCGATGTGCGCTCCGTGCCCACCTGGCCGCCTGCCTGCCCCACGCCCTGCCCCGCCTTCCCCTGCCATCCCGCCTGCTCCGCTACCTGCAGCTGGATTTTGAGGACGTGCTCTACTAGGTGAGTGCCGGGTTCTGTGGGCATTTAGAGGGATGGGTAGGAGGCAAGAGAAGAGTTGGGGGCAGGGCCTTGGCCAGAACCAGCCAGCCTCCTGGACCTTGGGACCTCTCTGAATCCACGCCTCTCTTTCCAGATGTCTGTCCACTGCCTTTTGAGAGACCTGAAAGCAGATGCCCCAGGGGGCTCCAGTCTGCGGCTCTCCGCACCTCCAACCCAGGACTGAGCTGAACTGATTCGGGCCGAGGTGGCTCTGTCAGCAGGAGGTCCAGCTCCTCGGGCAGATGTGGATGCTGCCATCCCCACCCAGGAGAGAGAGACAGACCATTCAGCCAGGTGATGTCTAACAGAGAGACAACTGGCACTCATGGCAAGTGAGGCACTCCTCTTGGTGGTCTGAGGCACCCCTCCAGCCCATCCGATCCCTGTATGAGCATTAAAAATCTGCAGGCCTGTGTTTTTTGGTGCTGTCTCCCGCAGGCCTTCCTCTGAGCTGCTCACTCAGGGGACTCAGGATGGGCAGACTTAGGGGCCCCCTCACCCCGATCTGCCCTATGGCGCCAGCGGGGTCATCCTCCCCCTTTGGCATCTACCAGCTGTTGAGCCGCCCCAGGCAATGATGTGGCACAAGGGCCACCAGGTGAGTTAATGTCAGGACAACCAGCCAGAGGATAGGTGAGCAAACAGGCTTGGGTAGAGAAGAGCTACTGCAGGAATGAGGCAGTGCGGATGGTGGGACAAGATGGGAAAGGCAGCCTTGGGGTAGGGAGGTGAGGGGAAGAGCAAGAAGGCCAGTGAAAAGTGGGTGCAGGTGTCAGCCACCAGGGAGGGTAACCGTGGTTCAGGTGAGAGTGGAAGTTTCAGGTTTGGAAAAAACAACTCTAGCTACTGCCTGTCCTAGAGGTCAGGGAGCACCGGACGCACGCCTGGTTCCTGCCTCTCTTGGACTTAGCTTTGTGGCAGCCGGAGGAGGAGCTGAGCGTTACGTCCGGGGGCTCAGCCATTCGGTTGTGGAACTTAAATTTCTTCCCCTCTCTGGGCTCAAGTTGCTCACATCCGTAAGACAAGAAAGGAGAGAGTCCCTGAGGGTCTTTGCAGTGCCAGGTTTTTTAAGACCTTGCAGGTGGTCAGCACGCAGGAGTCGGTCTGCAGCCACGGTAGAAAGACGGAGCTGACCGGTGTCGCAGAGCAGCCAATCAAGTGCACTGTGGTCCGTGACGTCAAGGGTCGCCGGGCAGGTTTCCCAGGGCCCCAGAGTGCGCAAGCGCCGGTGTTCGCAACTTTCCCGCCAACTGCGGGAACGAGGCGGCGGGGGCGGGGCCTGGAGGACGCAGGCGGCGGGGGCGGGGCTGGCAGGGCGCGAAGCCCCAGAGGGCCTGGAGAGAGAAGCCTGGGAGAAGCGGGGCGGAGGTGAGTGGCCCCGGGGGTTCTCACCTGGTCTCACGGGCCCTGGGCTGACCCGCCCTGTGGGGCGTGACGGGAGGACGGGGCCGCCAGACGGAGGCCCGGCCCCTCGGCTCTGGCGACGCTGGTTAAGTCCTGAGCGCTCAGGCCCCAGGCACAGGCAGGGGATGCGAGACAGGGCTCGGGCAGCGATTTCCCCGGGGCTCGCGCCTGTGCCAGTTCCCCTCACCGTGTGGGGCCTCTCCCGGAGAGCCCGTCTCGTCCGGGGGCGGAGGCCTGGGAGAATGCCCCGTGGCCCATGTTGGGCAAGGGCTTACGTGCCCCTGTGGTCCAGGTGCCACGCACACAGGCCTGGCTCTCCAGTCCCCCCCGGAGTACCTTCTAGGGGGAGGGGACCCTAAGCAAATGGGCGGCAAGCTGCCGCTGTGCTAAGCCCTCTGAGGAATTCACACGGTGATTGCCAGCTTGCTCGGAGCTATTGGAGACTGGGTGACAGGGAAGCCGCCTCTTGGAGGAGGTGACATTTGACCTGAGGCCCAGGCCCGTGAGTGGAGTGGGGAAGAGCCCGGGAGTGCCCTGAACTGATGTAGGTTTGGAAAGATCTCTGAACGGCTTTGGGGAGAGGGGAGAGGCCAGGAAGAATCAAAGACCATTAGGGGGCTCCTGCTGAAGTCGAGTCCCCGGAGATGGGGAAGCAGGAGGCGAGACTTGGGACCCTGTTTGGAGACTGGAGGAGACATGCTGATGGACTGGATGTGGGGGCTGAGGGAAAGTGTAATCCAGGATGAGACTCAGTGTTTGGGCTGAACAACTGGGTGGATGGTGGTGCTAATTACTAAGGTGGGGAAGATGAGCAAGGGGCAGGTGGGGGAGGAATGAGGCGGTCACTCTGGGAGGTATGAAGTCGGAGCTGTCTATTACACATCTCAAAGAGGCTAGGCTACAAGGTCGTTTAGATCTAGAAATCTGGAATTCAGAGACAAGGTCAGGTCTGGGGATATAAATGGGATCGTTGGCATGTGAAAGATGTTGAAAGCTCTGTTCTAAGAGAATCCTGACTCTCGAGGGGATGACTTTCCTGAGAGAGTTGTTTTGCACTTTGATGGAAACTTTATTTAATCCCATCCACATCATTCATTTTGCTCCTCCTGAGTCCCAGGTTTTAGGCACTAGATCTACAGCTGTGAACGAGACCAGTTCCTGCCCTCAGTGAATTTCCCATCTAGTCTGAAAAACAAGGGTGTGAATCACTAGTTGAAATACAAGGGGCAATTAAGTGAATGCAAAAGACATGTGGGAGCAGGACCTGAGGGCGTGTAGGGGCAGGGACCTGGGCAGACTTCACAGGAGGTGGTTGCCTCTCCCAAAGTGGTAAGAAGGGAGAAGGATTTCTGACCACACCTGAGAGTACTGGATCTTCGGCAGGATGCCTTTTTAAGGAGGGTAGCAGTAAGGGAAGAAAGACGATGTAGAGTGGGCAATATCTGTGGCCCAGCCTCACCCGTTCTGCCATTAGCAGGCCGTGTTAGGAAGGTCCTTTCTGGGGTTAGACATCCACAGACACTCTTGCAAGCCAGGGAGCTTCCTCCCTAGCCTCCTGGCTGCGGGTCCCGCGAGCCCAGAACTTCTCCCCGGTAATTGCTTTCCGTAATGTGTTTGCTCCAAACCAATTTCACGCCTCCGTGAGGACTCCGCCCTGCACTGGAGGCGCGGACCTCCCCACCACCAACCTACCCACGTGTGACGCGTGCGCACACACAAACGGCACACATTTTACACAACAGATACACGGGGTTCAAGTAACTGGACACGAAAAATATACCCGAACCTACACTCATGCATACTAGACTTTAAGACTCCTGGGTGCAATCCCCGCCGCCCAACCAGTGCCTTCACAGTTAAATACCCCGCAGCGGCACCCAGCGCGCGCGCCCCAGGAAGGCTCACCTGGTCGGGTTCCTGTGCCCTCGCACGTCTCCTGGACTAACGCCAGGGGGCGCTGCAGGACCCCGCACTTCACTCTCGCTGACGCAGTTGCGCGCTGCTGCCACCAGAGGGTGGCCGCGGGCAGGGCCCGACGCTGCCCATCCTGAGTGGACTCTCTCCCGCCAATAAGTGGAGGTACAGATACTTCGGCTTTGACTTTAGAATACTTCGTTCTTGGTATCCTGGGTGCTGGTTTCCAAACCACGAAGGGGAGGCCAGATGGTGAGGTCCGATATAGGGACAAGCAGAGAGAGGGTAGGTTCAAGATAAAATTCCTCTGTATGAGCCTTTACCCAACAGGTGAAATCGTGAGAGTGGGACAAGTTAGAGTATGTGGACAATTAAAGAAGCAGAATACTGTTTTGGACAGTGAGAAAAGTGCTTGCCCACAATGGGCCTGTTCGGAGATTCAGGAAGAGAAGCACAGAGTTTCCTCTTGGTGAAGAGAGGAGCCCGCTCTATTCAGAGTTGATAGTGACCGCTTCTTCCCTGGTCCTGATGGTGAAGTAGAGGAGAGCCACCGATCCAGGGGACTTCTCTTCTCGACCACTGTGCTCTTCTCTGTCCATTTAGTGCAGGAAGGGAAGGTATTTTGAAAGGCATTTCTTCATGTTCGCTTGATCCTTGCACTGGCTTTTTGGCAGAGTAGATACTTATCACTTTCTCTCACAGATGGAGTTAAGTCAGAGGGGCCAAGGTTACGTGGCTCTGTGAGGGGTCAGAACAGAAACTGAACTCCACTCTTACTACAGCCAGTGCTTTTTTCCATTTACCATTTGGCCTTGGTTCTGCAGTCTACAGAAGGGCAGGGAGAGGGAATGGGTTGCTTCGGTTGCCACTGTGTACGTGGCTTTCATCCTGGGTTAGCCAGTGAATGTCAAGGACTCTGCAGAAGTCACACTTCATGACCGAGCATGGCCAGGGGGCAGATCGGGTACATAAATGGGTTACAAAATACAGTATCCAGCAAACATGCAGCACACCAGGGCAATACAAAGTCCCTGGGGCTTCACTTGCCTCATTTCAGGTTTGGGGGCCAGCTGGGATTTGTTGGCAACAAGCTTTAAGCCTGTACCCTCTGCCAGCTTGAGCAGAGGATTTCACTTTACTAAGTCTAGTTCTGGGCAGTAAGCTCTTGGCTTGAGCTGGATGACATACATCTTCAAGATCAGAGGGTCTTTAACCTTGAGTCCCTGACAGTGCATGATCTTGATGTTTCAGTATATACCCCGTTGAGTTTTTGGAATTTTGTACTAGATAATTTTATTACCTATAGAAAAAATGAATGCAGTTCCTTTAAAAACTGTCTCTTCCTTCATGCTTTGATTGGTGTTGTTACTGCTGTTGTTAATTTCAGTGATTGTAACCCAAAGTTCTCAATAATTTATCAAGTCAATAAGCCTCTATTGTGTATCCAACACTGTAAAGCCATCAAACCAAGTAATGACTTCTCATTTTTAAAGTACAGTACACTTTTGAAGTCTGGTCTTCCATATTGGTACCCTGAAGTGCTTGGTTAATTTAGCAAAGGGTTCTGAAGAAGATCTTTAGGAGGATGTACAGAGATTATCCTAGTACCCTTGTAGGGAGGCAGGGTTCCCAGACCTAAGGTGAGGCGCCTCTTCTTTCTCCATGGCGACATCTTCCCACCAGACTTGTCTCTAAGAGGTTTCATGAGTTTAATGTAGAGCCCAAATAGGTCAGGACTTCATGGAAACCACACTCTTCTCCTTTTCCCTGATGAATTGTCAATCAAGCATAACCAAAGAAAGGTCCCTTCTAGGGTCCCACCCTTTTCTGTCCCACCCTAGTGACAGTATCTTTCAGGGTGCTGTTTTGTCATACGTCTGACATTAGTGGTATTCACTAGGCCACCACGACACTCCTGATTTGAACAAATGTCACTGAGATCCAGAGTTCCCTCCTGCCTGCTCTGCCTTGGCTCAGAAACCCCGAGACTCTTGGGCATAGGTTTCCCTCCTCACCTGAGCCAAGTAACTTCCCCTATCTAGACTGCATCTTCCTAAACTGGCCCGGCTTTGCTATTACTTTTAATTGGCTTGGCTCTCCCTGGCCCACCTGAGTAACAGTTTCCCGGTGACCAGGTGACCTTCATTTTAGCTAGCTAGGCTTGCTCTGGATCCTGAAATTCGCGTCACTCTCCTGTCAACTTGCCTGTCTTAAGTCTTTTTTGCCGGTTGACCTATCGAGCAAAAGTGCCCATGACTTTTGCCTCTAGACTGACAACTATACCGCTGGGAATAGGGGGTGGGGGTGGTAAAAGACGCTACCATTTCTGTGTTTGAGAATGGGGGAGGTGAACAGAGTCATCTGCAATTAGCGAATAATTAGCGCTGCTGACCCTTGGGGCTCATCAGCGCTCCTGGGGCCAGCCCCCAGCAATCAGCTAGGGCAGGTCGAGAGTGTCAGGCCCAGGAATGAATAGGGCTCATCAGCGGTGCTGGAGCCGGGGAGCCAATCAGGGAAATTAATAGCAGAAGAGAGGGAGAGAGAGGGAGGGAGAGAGAGATAGACAAGAGATACAGGATATAGGTGAGAAATGAGGGGGAAAAACAGAATAAGACAACTGGGATAGGGAACGAGAAATAGGAATAATCAGATAGGAGTAGGAAGGACGGCAGGAAAGGGAAGAGTGGAGGAAGGAAAAGCATGTAAGGGATGGGAGAAAGACGGAGGGGAAAGGTGAGAGGAATGGTACGTACTTGGCAGAGTGTGGGCGCTCGAGGAAATTACCCACAGAGGCCACAGTGAGGAACCAAGGCAGTCCGCGTCGGAGGAGGGGACGAGGAAGAAGGGGAAGAGCCAATGTCAAGAGAAAAGAGACCCGGGGAGAGGGGAATGGAGTCGGGGGAAAAAACTACCAAGGGGAAAAGGCCCCCCACCCCCACCCCGTCCACGGGCCCTGAGCCGCAGCGCCCGGCGGCAGAGCGCGCCCCCTGCCGTTCCCGCCTCGCCGCCCGAGGGGGCGCCGAGGTCCCGTCCAGCCCGCGTGGCCACGGCTTGCTCTTGGGGCGTCGGGGGCGGGGAGGCACGCGGGGGACCGGCCCAGGGTCCGACGGAGGGCGGCGGCCCGGGGCCTCCCGGGGCGCTCTCCTTGCCTGGCGTCCCGCGCCACGTCCACGCCCGGGCGGGGGGGCTGAGTGGGGGCGGGTGGGGGGGAGGGAGGGGCACCGGCCCAGCAGCTGCCGCCGCCTTCTCGGCGGCCGCAAACTTTCACAAAGCGGCGTGTCCGGCCTCATCAATCTGCATTAATAATAGTTGGTTGGGCCGCGGGGAGCGGGCGGGGGTCCCGGGCCGGCCGGCCGGGCCGCTGGGAACGGGCTGTGCGGAGGGAGCGGAGCCGGGCGCGGCAGCGGCGGGCGGAGGGAGGAAGTGAAGCGTAATTTGAGGAAGATGGATGAGTCCGGAGGGCGACACCCCCAGCCCGCCCGCCCGCCCCCTCCCTCCTTATGAGAGAGAGGGAGCGCGGCGCCGGAGCCACACTGCGCCGAGCCCGCGCCCCGCCGCCACCTCGGCCGGGAGCCTGGGAGCGAGCCCTGCGTGTCCGCGCGGGGCGCCCGAGCCGCGGGGCGCACGGCGGCGCCCGGAGCTCCGGGCACGATGCAGAGAGCTGGAGGCGGGGGCGCCCCCGGGGGCAGCGGCGGGGGCAGCGGTGGGGGCCCGGGCACTGCCTTCTCCATCGACTCCCTGATCGGGCCGCCGCCGCCTCGCTCGGGCCACTTGCTCTACACCGGCTACCCCATGTTCGTGCCCTACCGGCCGCTAGTGTTGCCGCAGGCGCTGGCCCCTGCGCCGCTGCCGGCTGGCCTCCCGCCTCTCGCCCCACTAGCCTCCTTTGCCGGCCGCCTTACCAACACCTTCTGCGCGGGCCTGGGCCAGGCCGTGCCCTCGATGGTGGCGCTGACCACCGCGCTGCCCAGCTTCGCGGAGCCGCCCGACGCCTTCTACGGGCCCCAGGAGCTCGCCGCTGCCGCCGCCGCCGCCGCCGCCCGGAGCAACCCCGAGCCGGGCGGCCGCCGCCCGGAGGGCGGGCTGGAAGCCGACGAGCTGCTGCCCGCCCGGGACAAAGTGGCAGAGCCCCCACCGCCCCCGCCTCCGCACTTCTCAGCGACTTTCCCAAGTCTGCCGGGTAAGTGCTGGGCCGACCAGGGCGCCGGGCGGGAGGCTCGTTCACTTGGAAATCCCAGACAGCAGCCTGCTCAGAATCTCGGCACCTGCCCGGAGCCCTGGAATCCCAGACCCCCAGATGTCGGGGTCTGCAGAACCCCCTCCAGTTCTGTTCCAAACGCGGCACCTCTGGATTCCCAGAACCGCTGCCCCGCTCTGTCTTCCAGAGTGCCTGAAGCCTCACCCAAGACTTCCCAGTACTCCCTTCCAAATTAGTACCTTTCCTTCCCACGTTCTAGTCCTCAAGCCTCTGCTCCCACTTCTCTTTTTAAGAATCCCTTCATTTTTCTCCTCTGCGGAGAATAGAGAAGCTGCAACTGTGGGATTCCTGGGGACACTAGCAAGACCCTAGGGTGAGGGTACATTGGGGCAGCTGTCAATTCAGTAAGGGGAGGGCAGTTCTGGCTTCTGAGAAGATTGTATTGACCCCAAATAGGCTCTGTGAATGCAGGGGCAAAGGGAGGGTCCAAGCAATGGTGACCACGTTGGTGACCTGTCTTTGCCTTAGTAGTAGAGGTCACTTCTGAATTGGCACATTTAGAGATCAGCCCTGAAGAACTGAGTAGGGGGCCTAAGGGAACATTAGCTAGCAGGGGGCCTAGCACCTGCTGGACCAGGACTGACCCGGGGAGGTCAAGATGGAGGCTAAAGCTGGGCTGGTTGGGCGTGGCACAAAGCCTGGAGTCGAGAATATAGCTAAGATTCTGGAACCAGTGAGATTCAGCCAAGAGGTAATTCAGGAACCCTGGCTCCTCCATGGGAAGGTGCCCTCTCAATAGAGGCAGGGTGTATCAAACTGAACCCTGTGTAGAATCAAGCTACCCGGAGCCCTCCTGACCTCCCTAATCGATCCTCAAGCCCTAGATGCCAGAAAAGCTTTCCCCTATCCAGGGGCAGATCCAGGTGTGATGAGATCCAGAGCTTATACAATTTAGTGGACTCTGTTTAAGGAAAACAGGCTGCATGCAAGCGTGGGGTTCCTGAAGCTTAAACTTCTTTAGCGCCAGGATGAATCCACCTCTGCTTAACCATTTGTCACATCAGCTTAGCAGGTAAAAGTGACCCCAGGAGGCCTGGGGGCTGACTCTAGCAGAGGCAAGGAGGAGACCCAAGAGTCCTTTTGTCCTTTGCCAGGAGAAGACAGTTCCTGGTGATAGGTTTCTGGGCCCTTCCTTGAAATTATCCGAAGGTCTAACCACTCTTCCAGACCCCAAGTGCTGCTACAGAGCCTGTCTTCCTCTCCTTTTCCCCTTTAGCCCTGGGCATTTTGGCTTTGCGGGTTCAGCTGTTGTTTTGGACCTGGTTGGGCCAGGGGGATCCAGTGGCTGAAGTCTGAGCTGCATCTCCCAAGGAGGATCAAAAGGAAATGATAGAGCAGCAACTGGAAGGTGGGAGGAAATGTCCACAAGATAAAAGGGCCTGGAGGGGAGGGGGAAAGCAGCTGGCAGGATGATCGGAAGAAGAACGGATCAGTAGGATTTTTGCAATAATAGTCTTAAGGCAGAAAAGAGCAAGGCAGACCATCAGAGGGATGGCTTTGGGGGCAATAGGAGTGGGAGGAACAAGCAGACACCTGAGGAAGAGATGAGCTGAGGGGGAGCAGAAAGGGAGACATCCTAGGGAAGGAGAATCTGGGGAGGAAGATGCCTAAACCATGGGAGAACGTGTCCTACTCTTTCAGCTTCCCCGCAGTTGTTTATTTTGACATTTGTAGAATGAAGGCTCTTTTCTGAAGCAGATAGAATATTGGCTGTAAAACCAGGCGGGGGGGGGGGGGGAGGAGTAAGCAGAGGAAAAGAACAGAAGAGAAATATTGAGGAAAGAAAAATAGAGGAAAGGACCAACAAATGCACTCTATCCCCAGATTATCCAGAGAGAGAATATGAGCGAGAAGAGGTCTATTGGAAGATAGAGGTACAAGGGATTTCTAGCCTGAGCGAGATGAAGAGGGAACAGCATCTCTGGACCAGAAGTGTGTGTGTGTGAGAGAGTTCTGTTTTGAGAGGCTTGGGACAGAGCTAAATAAATGTCCTGGTAGGAAACAGGGAAGTGTCTACTCTAGGATTAAATTTTTAAAAAGGTTTTTCAGGGGCGCCTGGGTGGCTCAGTTGGTTAAGCGACTGCCTTCGGCTCAGGTCATGATCCTGGAGTCCCTGGATCGAGTCCCGCATCGGGCTCCCTGCTCGGCAGGGAGTCTGCTTCTCCCTCTGACCCTCCCCTCTCATGCTCTCTCTCTCTCTCTCTCATTCTCTCTCAAATAAATAAATAAAATCTTTAAAAAAAAAAGGTTTTTCAATACTGGGAGTGATAGTAAACTGGAATTTGTATAGAGAGAATGATGAAGGAAAGATCATCATCTAAGGAAAATATTGGAAGCAATCAAAAGACACTTGTTCTTGGAGTAAAGACAAGAATGATGGGAAGGAGACCTTATGGAGGAAGAATTCTGAGAGGTGGTAGAGTGAAGGTAATCACTCATATTGGGAAGAGGTACACATAAAGGGTTTATAGTGGGGCTTAAGGGGCGGGGCAGGAAGGAGAGATTTCAGAAGAAACCTTCAAAGAGGATAGTGACTGGAAGATCTTTATCTGTGACCCCCACTTATCACTCTCAGTACAGACCCTCCTGACTCTTCCTCACTACACCATTCACGTCCACCTGCCCAGTCTTCATTTTTTTTCCTGAAGTAGTTGAGAAAAGAAAAGGAAATTCCAGAAACGTTGGACATAAAATTGGTTTGGGGAGTGATGACACATGGCCCATGCTGAAAATGGTGGGAAAACGAATACTCTATTTTGGGAATTGTATTAGAGTATTTAGCATGAAATGAGAGTTTTTGCTTGAATAATGGGATTGAAACCTCAACATTAGAAGAGTTTGGAGAAAGAATGCTATCTTTGAAATGACAGAGGAGGAATTGCTGTTCTAGTGTGAATGACTGACATTGGTCTGAAATTATTAATTTACATTTGTTTAGTGTTTTACAGTTAGTAGTCCTATTAAATGAAATTATAGTGAAGATAGGCCAATCTGGAGAATGGTGAATGAAGTTCTTTTTGTTGGGAATTACTATTTTTTTCTGAAATTTTGCTTCAAGTTAAGAGAGACACCACCTTACTACGACTGATGATAAAGAAAACAACTTTATTATGATTCAGTTGCAGGGGCAGAAGCTATATTAACAGGCAAAAAGAAATACCATGTACAGAAATAATGGGTAGAAAAGATACGGAGAATGGTAGATTGAAAATAATTCTGGGTTTAGAAAGTGGGGAACAGTGAGGATAATTGGGGAAGGTGTCTTAGTAGAAGTGATAAAAGAGGAGAGAATTTTGAATTCATAGAGAAGATTTAAAAGTATGAATCAATAGAAGAGCCCAGAGTGGCTCTTCTTTTTAGGTGCTCTTACAAGCACCACTTGTAATTAAAACATTATTAGCCATCTTAAAAAGGTAGAAATAAACAGGTGAAATTAATTTTAATACATTTTATTTAACCCAATATGTCCAACACTATTTTATCATTACTCAATATAAAAAAATTTAATGAGATATTTTATATCCTTCTTCCATATTATCTTTGAAATCCAGTGTATATTTTATACTTTCAGCACATCTCAGTTCAGTTTAGCCATGTTTCAAATGGTCAGTAGCCTCATGCGGGCAGTGGTGTTGTATTCATTAACATAAGAGATCCAGAGAGTCATGTGAAAGTGATGGGGAAAAGGAGCTTTGAATTGGGGTGATGGCAAAGTCTTCGATGTATTAGGAATAATGGAGAAAAGACAGTAGTAAACTCTAAATGACAGAAGGAAAAGAGAATTCTGCCTTGAGTGAGTTGGGCAGTGATGGTCCTGTTGTATGTGAAGGTGCATGTGAGCTCTGCCTGCGAGTAATCACAGCTAACCTGGAGATGTGCAGATACACATTTCAGCAACGATGGGTAAAGGTGATCCTGGGTGCTGGGGGAAATGATGGAAAGAGCTGTCCATTTGGGGAAATGCAGAAGAAAACTTTAAATTGGGGGTGCTTAGAGCAATGATTCAGGGAGAAAGGAGTTGGATTGCTTGAAAACGAAGACTTAAGAAGTGAAGGATGGTAGATAATCCATACATAATTGTTGGATGGATGATAAAAATACAGGGAGAGATTGACATAAAAGATAATGCCAGTAGTGAGCATGGTGAAAGAATATTTGAAAAGAAAACATTGAGATGATACAGGAAAGAGAATGTGATGGAACGAACCCAGGAGATGGCAGTATAGTGAACATTATTTTAAACTAAAAAAATTTGCTAACTTTTAAAAATGATTTTATTTTAGATAGAGAGCGAGCAGGGGGAGGGGCAGAGGGAGGGGGAGAGAATCTCAAGCAGACCCCCACTGAGCACAGAGCCCGACATGGGGCTCAATCCCAGGACCCTGAGATCATGATCTGAGCCGAAACCAAGAGTCGGACACTTAACTGAGTCACACAGGCGCCCCCAAATTTGCTAATTTCTGAACAGAGATTGGCAGTAATGATGGAAATCATGCAAGGAAACTAGGGAAACTTCCTAGGAGCATGATGTTTGAGGGCTGATTGCTGTAAGCTAAGCACCTGATTATAACAGGAGAACATTTTAGATGACCATCGATTAATTTTTGAATAGGTACGCATTATGACTGTCCAGATGTATTTACTGATGAGAGAAAAACAGGAAATAATAATGTGACACAGAATCAGAGACTTCTGTTGTTAGAAAAAGGAGGGACATTTTTCTTGGAAATGATGGAGACCCATGCTTTCCTAGAAATTTTGAGGAAGAGCACACGGTGAGAGTGTTTGCTCCCCTGGCATTTATAGAAAGGCACGTGTTGCATTAACTTAATGGGATTGAAGGAACATGTATCGAGGAGTCGTGACATTTGTGCTCAGGGGTCAGCCCTGTCACTTAGCTGCACAACCTTGGCAAATTGCTTCCTTCAATTCAGGGAACGTTTATTGTGTGTCTGTTATGGACTTAGTATATTCCGGACACTACGGGAGATTCAAAGCCTCACAACCTCTCTTGGCTTCAGTTTCCTCATCTGTAATGTAAAGGTTTTGATTCAGATTATTTTTAATGTTTCAGTCAATTCCATAAAATAAAAGCTTGTTTTTCTAGCTTTGATGTTTAAAGTAGGGTTCTAACATGGATTTCATGGACCTCTTATAAAAGGATCTGTTTATTATGGGTGGGGAAAAATTACATCTTTATTTTTGCTAACTTCTAACTAAAATTTGGCATTTTCTTCAGTTATGAGTGTAGGCCAGAAACCATAGTAGTTTCAGCACTAACTGAGATTTGTGTCACCAACAGAAATTACAGATATTTCCTTATAAATTTATAGCCTTGGAGGCATCTTGTTTAATCAATTAATAAACGTACATGATTATAACACAGATTCATTTTTAAATATCTGAAAACTGCATTTTTGTATAGTTGGCTTCTAATGTAATCCTATGTGTTTTATATTATATACCTAAACGCATTATTCTGAGAAGGGGTTCATGGGTTGTATCAGACTGCCAAGGAGCTCATGGCATAAAAAGGGTTAAGAACCCCTAGTGGAGAGACAGAGATCCCAGAAGTGGCAAGAGAAAAATTTTATCTGGAGGATTGGAGTGGGATACTGAGGTGCCTTATACCACAGTGAGGGTAACACTTGGGAGGATTGAATAGAGAAGGGAGATCTCTGCAGTGGCATATGGAAATGTGGAGATAGAGATTTAGATGATTAGGAGGATAATTCTCATACTCAGAGTAATGGGCATAAATAGTCTAAACTGGGAGTAATGGGAGCAAGGCAGTGATTGGAATAATGAGGGGGGAATATTTTATTCTTTTTTATTTTTTTAAAATTTTTAAAAGATTTTTTTATTTATTCAACAGGAGAGAGAGAGCACAAGCAGGGGTAGCAGCAGGCAGAGGGAAAGGGAGACACAGTCTCCCCGCTGAGCAGGGAGCCCGATGTGGGACTCGACCCCAGGACCCTGGGATCATGACCTGAGCTGAAGGCAGATGCTTAACCATCTGAGCCACCCAGGCGCCCCGAGGGGGAAATATTTTAATTGGAGAGGAGGAACATGGTATGATGAACAAAGTGCTTTGCAATGAGAATAATATTACGATGGGAGGCTATAGGCAGGAATTTTGCCTCCAAAGTAATTGGGAAAGAAGGATCTTTGCCTTGAAGCTGGGAATGAGGAAATAGAAATGACAGCATTATGGAGCGGATGTACAAAAAGAGAGAAACTTAAGTAGGAATGATGACAGGGAAAGAGTTTGGTGGGAGAGAATTTTTATCTAGAGGGAACAGGAGAAAGTGCCCCGTGCTGGGGTAGGAGAGAAGCAGCCCTGGTTCCGAACCGGTGGGAAGGACGGAGCTTTCGACGCAGGCGTGGCGCCCATGGTTGTACAGATGATGACAGTGAGCAGAGAGGGCTGGGTTGGGGGCGGTGAAGAGGAGGTTGGGGTTTTTCACTGGAAATATGGGAGAAAATTGTCAGCTTAGAGTAATGTGGAAGAAACACTGGTGTGCTAATTGGGAGAAAGAATTTGGGGAGGAGAGATGCTTGAATTTGGTGTGCTAGAACAGCGACTCCCATAAGCTGAATTAAGTTGTAGTAAGAAGTGGTTGTGAAGCAGCGTCTTCATTCCCTTCCCACCATGGAAGGGTAAGGAATGACCTTCAAGTGATGAACTGAGAAATCTGTTTTAGAAGCCAGGGGGCTGCAGGGACTCCCAGAGACTAGGGTGTGAAAATTGAGGATGGGAGAAACAGAAAGAACTGTTTCTGAACTGGGGGTAATGGGAGATGGATTTCTTGACTGAATTGTGGAGGAAATGATATTTCAAGGGAAGTCAGTATTGGGAGCAACAGGAAGAGAAGGGAGGAAGACGAAATCCTCCTGGGAGTGAAGGTAAGAAGTGCTTTGGGCTGCAGTGGGTGACAGCCATTCTCCATGGTTCCGTGCAGCTACTGGAAGTACGGGACCGAATGATCCTGGCCTCTCTGTAGCTTAACTTCCTCATCAGTACAATTAAGGGTTTGACTTAGATGATCTCCAAGGTCACTTCCAGCTCCACAACTCTGTTTTATCTGTAAGGAGACCTTTATTAATGAATTGTTTCCCTTAAAAAAAAACCCAAAAAAACAAAAAAAAAAACCACCCCGAGCAAAGGGATTGGGGGAAATTCTCTACTTCCCGGTGCTGAGTTGTGCCCAAGAGGAGGCCGCTGTGTATCTTGAGGTGGAGTCAGGGCTGGGCTTTAGGATAGAAAAGGCTCTGTCATCTGGGATTGGGGAGGGGTGACTGGCTATGGCTGTGGACATATATAATGAGAGAGAAACATTTCATGAAGGTAGGCGATCTTATCGAGGCCAAAAAGATTAGGGACCAGTTGTGCCCGACTTTACCTGGTGGGGAAGGAAGTAGTGGCCATTGCGGGGGGGGAGAAAAAGAAAAGTTGTGGAATCAGTTGCTGGCCTTCTCTATTATTTCTTCATCTGGTACAGTGTTTGTGATAGGCGAACGGGGAAGTCAGTGTTCACAAAAGAGATAGGGTGCCGCACAGAGGAATGAGCATGGGCTTTGGATACAGATCTTAATGCTACCCCCTTTTTTTTGTGAGAGAAATATCAACAGCAAAATACTAACCTCTGCAGTCACAGCTTCCTCACCAGCAGGATAGGGCAACAATACTTACCTCACAGAGTTAAGGATTAAATGAGAAGATATTTGTCCAGTATCCTAAAGTAATTGGCATGCAAGAAACTACTGGTATTGTCCTTGTACTGGAAATGGATGGGGAGCATATCTGGGCATTAAGTTGGGGAAGACTTCTTTATTAAGAACTGGCTAGGATAAGTGACACTCTGTACTGATAAGGAGATATACATCTGGGAGTAATGATAGAAATAGCACTGTATTCTGAGAGGTGTTTCTGCGGGGAATGCCAGAAGAGAACCAATGTATGCATCTCATAAGGGTAGATTTCACATTTTTTCTTTGGCTCTTTCTGCCTCCTTTGGTTTCCCTGTCTCGAATTTGGACATTCTCTGTGGATCCCAAGACTACCCAAAAGCCCTTCTTCTGTATCCCATTGGGGCCTGTTCTTCTTTTCTTTACATTGTATATATATTAAAAAAAAAAAAAAAAAACACCTCTCCTTTCTTCACCACAATTCCTATTCTCTCATACATCGGATCTCAGCTTGATGTTGGGAGGAAAGCTATTGGATTAAAATAATTCATACTTAGATGGATTAAGGAGACTTTTAAAAAGATTTATTTATTAGAGAGAGGGATGTGGGGCAGAGGGAGAAGGAAAAGGAGAGAACCAGATTCCCCACTGAGTGTGGGGCTGGATCTTATGACCCCGAGATCATAAGCTCAGCTAAAATCAAGAGTCAGATGCTTAACCGACTGAGACACCCAGGCACCCCAAGGAGATTTTTTTAGAAGTCCAAGTGAATTTCAAGCTGGTGGAATATTAGATGGTATTATTATGAATAATTTCAGGTAACGTGGAAACATTAGTTGGGATGGGAGAGAGTGAGGTAGAGAGGCTTACTTTCCCTGGAGTCCTGTGATCATTGTCACTTCCAGTTACAGCATGGGATGTAGAACTCTTTGGTTTGCAAGTGACAGTAGCTTAACTCCAATTTAAGCTAAAATGGGCATTTATTGATTCACATGACTCTTAAGTACAGGAGTTGAGTGGATCCAGAAATGCAAATGGTATTGCTAGATCTTTCTTTCCTTTCAGCCCTGCTCCTCTCTCTTTGCCTAGTTCTCTCCTTAAGAGAAGTAAGAAAGGGCACATGCATCAGCAGCTCTAATTTTTTATAATCCCAGGTTGAGACCCCAGTAGATTCTAGCATATACAAAATTCCAGGGTGACTGATTAACTAGCTTGAGTCCAGTCTCCAGGGGGATGGAGAGATGGGATGTTAGGATTGGTCAGATCCAGGTCACGTGCCTACGTTGTCACAAAGGTGCGGAAATGTGATTGACAGTCCCACTATACTGGGTAGTTGATGAGAGGCAGTGCCCAAAGGGAGGGGGTGTTGTTAGTGAACAAAAGGAGGAAGGGATGCTGAGCAGACAAAAACAAACCCCAAGCAGATGTCTACCTCAACCAGAAAGAAAGGCAAGGATGTATCTTAACTCCCTTTCAGTATCAGGGAGGAAAGCCTTCTCTCTGGCTAGAGAAGTAGCCCTAGGAGTGATGAAGGAGACACCAAGAGAGGAGCTCTGAAGAGAGCTCTGTAATGAGGAAGGTGGAGAGAGATGAGGATGGTAGAAAAATGTGTGTTCCTCAGTGAGGGTAATTCCTGTATAAGAAGGAGCTGTGCTTGAGGGATGGGTGACACACTTGTAAAGTAGAAGCTAGAAGAAAAATGGATATTAAACCAAAACTGTTTCCATAATTTGGCAATGTTATTTTTAAAACAAGAAAATACATTTCTAAATAAAAGGAATGCTGACTGGTAAGATTACATCATACAAACCAATAATGACAGAAAAAAAAATAGATCTGATAGGAATTTTGTCTTGGGGAAATGATGGGACAAATAGCCTATTTGAGG
Organism: Mirounga angustirostris; assembly: GCF_029215605.1. NCBI lineage: Eukaryota > Metazoa > Chordata > Mammalia > Carnivora > Phocidae > Mirounga > Mirounga angustirostris. The sequence goes on from NW_026991720.1 coordinate 6,058,664, forward strand.
ACAAAGGTGAAATTTGGTAAGTGGCAATTTTAAGAGCCTTCTCTGAGCGTGGTAAGGGGAGATATTAATGATCAGGCTAGGGCTCTGGAGTGATAAGTGAAAGGGATGAGGTCTGGACTGAAACTGGGTTTGGTAGCAAGGTTAGTTATCTGATGAGGCATCTGGGCATTTACTTGGAGTGGGAGGGGAAAGGATGGAAGGAGCGTTGGTTGGAAATTTCGGAGACCAAGGTTCTAGACGTTAATCTATCTCTAGCTGTGTGACTTAGGAGAATCACTCAATCTTTCGGAAACTCAGTTTTTTCACCTGAGATAAGGTTACCAAACTTCCATTAGTACTCCTAATAGGTCTACTCTATTTCAGTGAGTTGCTTCGAGGTAAATAGTAAGTGTGAAAATGTTTTGGAACGTTGAAGGTAGCAAGGGTGCCCTTGACAATGGTACTGCTGCTACGTCATGAGGGGGAGCTCTGAGTGGGGGGCAAATTGCCCTGAACCTGTCATCAGGGGGAGCTCTGAGTGGGGGGCAAATTGCCCTGAACCTGTCATCGAAGGTTGGAGGGGTGTAGAGAAAATTCCCATGTCAGTTTGGAGTAAGAAATGCTGAAGGGTCATAGGAAGAGTGGAGAGAGAGAGAGTGAAAATGAACGTTCCTTATTGCACCTGAAGTTATAGGGAGGAGGAGTAGCATGAAATTAGTGGGGGCGAGTGAAACACAAATTGAAAGTGAGCTAATTGCTGTAAATGATGGGAGAAAAAGTACTGTTTCCAGAAAGAACAGAGAAATAATTCTGTCCTGAGCATGATGATGAAGATTTAGAAATGAGAGTGGTGGTAAACATACCTCTTTTTTGAGGGATGGCCTGGGTTTCTTTCCACCTTTTGACGTCCCCCAAATTGCTTCTGTATTCAGGAAGTTGAGTAGTTGGCCCAGGATGATCAGGAAGAGACTTACTGTCCTGACAGTAGTTTGGGGAATGTGAGGGTAGTCATTTTGGAAGTAGAGGGAAGAGAAGTCAGAACTGAGTGTAATGGGGGAGAGATTTCTCTTCAGCGGATAATAAAGGCTATTGATTTTAAAGGAGCTAAAACAGAAGAGGATGGGCGAGGGGCAGCACGGGGGCTCTGTGAGTTCCCATACCTGGGTGTCTAAAGTGGTTTTCTGCACCACAACGCAGGTCCATCATTCTTGGTGAGCACAGCCGTGGACTCCCCCTCTAGATGGTGGGCAAATCTGGTACTGTTTATTTTTTCTCCTGGAGAATACCTACCATGGATTCTTTGGCCCTTGATTTCTTCCCCAGCCTGACCAGATCCATTCGAAACATGGGCTTTTCTAGATCTCTGGTGCTGCTTCCCTTCCTCTTGGAAACAAGGCCCCAGGCAAGTATGTCCCTGGGGCCTGAGTACCGCTCTCTGGAGGTGGGAAGAATGCCCCTTGCATGGACTTGATGAGTAATTGAGGTTCAACCTTGTGATTTCTGGTTCTTAGGATAATCCACTACGAGAGTGCACAAAAGCTCTAGATGTTTCCTAATAACCAGTCTGCCCTACAGTCATCCCCCCTGGATAGATTCGACACTTTTTTCAGACTCTAGACTTACACGTAAGGAACAAGCTGGAAACTCAATATACTCTTATATTACCAATAATCTCATTTTCATACACAAAGAACAGAACCTTTCTATCTGTTTGGCCTATCTATATACATAGTCAAATTTTTTCCAATTTAAAAATTTTCCTTTTGCTAAATTTTTTTTTTAAAGATTTTATTTATTTGACAGAGACACAGCAAGAGAGGGAACACAAGCAGGGGGAGTGGGCGAGGGAGAAGCAGGCTTCCTGAGGAGCAGGGGGCCCGATGCAGGGCTCGATCCCAGGACCCTGGGACCATGACCTGAGCCAAAGGCAGACGCTTCACAACTGAGCCACCCAGGTGCCCCTGCTAAAATTATTCTTATCAGAATCATTTCCCATGTAAAATTTTTCAATGAAGCCTCATTTTATGGCTCAAGGTTTTTGTTTGTTTTGGTTTTGCTCATATCAACCAATTATAGCACCTGCAATTAGTAATTTACTTTTATGGACATTATATCTACCAAGTCTAATTATTCTAAATCAAATTTCACAATTAGAAATTTTATCAGAGGGCACCTGGGTGGCTCAGATGGTTAAGCGTCTGCCTTCGGCTCAGGTCATGATCCCAGGGTCCTGGGATCGAGTCCCACATCGGGCTCCCGGTTCAGCGGGGAGCCTGCTTCTCCCTCTGACCCTCTCCCCTCTCATGCTGTTTCTCGCTTGCTCGCTCTCTAAAAAATAAATAAAATCTTTAAAAAAAAAAATTTTATCAGAAAGATTTGCTTCTGTCAGTTTTTAGTCAACACATTTTTCTGTGTGCAATTTTTGTTTTGTTTGATTATATTTACTCTTAATATTCATTACAAATCAGATAAAAGAAAATAGCTTGCATTTATTTTTTAGCTAATCCATAAGAAAATAGTAAGCCATTTCAGGATCGCTATATTGTTAAGGATTGGGCTACTGTATGGCTCATCCGATTCTGCTGAATATGTTTCCTTCACTTTGGGTATTGATTGCATCTTAAAGTGCTCCATCTCGGTGGAGCAAAGAGCACGTGGCAGGGCAAAAATGTTTTGCTTTGCTCCGAATGCAGTCGTGTTTTGGGGGAAGAAAGGTAGGGGGTATGATTTTTTTGGTTGTTTTGTTTTTAAGCTTTTTGCTCTCTTTTTCCCTGATTTTTTTTTTTTTCTAGTCCTTCTCTAAACTTTCCAGCCTCTTGAGTTTCTCTGACTCATCATTTCATTCTCTTGCCACTGTGTCTGCCCCACTTGTCTCCCGCCCCAGTCCTTTTTCTGCTTGCTTTGGCCCTTTCTTTCCCACATCTCAGTGTTGCTCACTGCCCCAGACCCTCTCCTCTGAGGGTATAGCTGTAGTTCCCCCTCCTGGTTGCTTTCATATTGCCCCACCCCCACCTCCTTCCAAGAGTTGCGTATCAGAGCCCTCAATGTCATGATTATAAAGGCACAGAGAGAAACTCTTGCCCCTGCCGTTCAGCATCCCGCCGGGATCAAGTAACCAAGAGAGGTTGTGAACATGTGCCCCTTGTATGGCTTTAAAAGCAGCACTGAGGGGGGCGCCTGGGTGGCTCAGTCGTTAAGCGTCTGCCTTCAGCTCAGGCCCTGATCCCAGGGTCCTGGGATCGAGCCCCGCATCGGGCTCCCTGCTCCGTGGGAAGCCTGCTTCTCCCTCTCCCGCTCCCCCTGCTTGTGTTCCCTCTCTCACTGTGTCTCTCTCTGTCAAATAAATAAATAAAATCTTTAAAAAAAAAAAAACACCCAGCACTGAGGGAGGTCTGCCTATGTGGGCCTGATTTTATGGAATCTGTCTGAAGACAGGGATGGATGGTATGATCTCAGGAGGGCCCTGCCAGATCAAGGAACCTGGGAGCCTCATCTCAATCATCATCAGTTTAGATTTATTGGACACCCCCTGGGTACTTGGAGCTGTGCTAAATGATTTCATCCTTCAAGCCCTGAAATCCAGTTTCTGCCTTTTTAGTAGCTGCTTAGAATATTGTAATATTGGGCTGGGTTTTTACAAGCTTTTATTATTCTTTTTGTTATTATGTACTACAAACCAGGTTTTAAAAATTGACAGAGGATTTAGTAATGATGTGAAGGATTTTCCTTTATTTCTTTTAGCATAAGATTCTATAGATTCCCACGGCATATGGGTTTCTCTCCAGCTAATGTGAGATCAGAGGACATATTGAAAAGTGGGTAGAATAATACTCATGGAGAGAATGTCTTCTGGGCACTGGATGGGGTGGGGCTGTGGAGAATATTAGGAGAGGCTTGGGAAAGGAAGAACAGAGGTGGAGACAGAAGAGGGAGAGAGAGGGAGGAAGGGAGAGAGAAAGTGTTTGGGAATAGTTTTTTATTTAGTCAATAAGTATTTATTGAGTGCCTACTCTGCAGATAATTTTCTAGATGCTGAAGATACAGCAGTGAAAAAAATATATTAGAAATCCCTACCTTCATGAAGCTTATATTCTAATAGGAAAAGAGAGCCAATAAAATAAATGAATAAAGTTTGTGACATGTACTATAGCAACAAATAAAGCAGAAAAGGAAGGCAGGAGTACTGGGAGTTTTCATTCTGAAAAGATGATCGGGGAAAGTCTCTTTGGTAAAGTAAGGACCTGAAGGAGACCGGGAATGAGCGAGTGCAAAAATCCAGGTGGAGAGTATAGTATTCTGAACAGAAGAATCATCTGTTCTTAGGGAGGGGCAGGGAAGGGGAGGGGAGGACAGGAGCAGGGAAACCAGTTTGGAGAACAGGTTGATGAACCAGGCGGGACGTGATGCTGCCTGGGACTGGTCGGATGCAGGGGACACGGGTGAGAAGGGCGGGCTCCAGGAGTGGGCACGGGTTGTGAGAGAGAGGAGTGAGGCTTGATTTGAACAACAAGGAGGATGGAATTACCACTAACCAAGCTGGGAAGGACGCGAGTACAGATAGCGAAGAGCTGGTTTGGTAGCGAGTTCAGGAGTTCTGTTTGGGACATGTTAAGTCTGAGTTCTGTGAAAATGGAAAATAGTGTGGGAAGGAGCCGTTAATGAAGGAGAGAACCAAGGATGTGACGCTTGTAGAAAACATGGATTTGGCTAGAATGAGGTCTGGGATGAAGCGTGGGACGTATGGCAAGGAGCAACTTCTGTAGATGGACCGAGGGACAGGCAGATGGATGGATGGATGTGAAGCTGGTGCTCGAGAAGCCTGGGAAGCTGCTAGAGGGAACAGAGAGTGCTTACTGAGGAAAAGCAATGAGTAGGAGTAACATAGGTAGGCTGGGTGAGCCTAAATGAGGGTGTGCCACACGGGTTTTGAAATTAGATGAAGAATGAAGCCCTAAAGGAAGAAAAGGCAGGGGCTGGGGATAAAAATACCCTTGAGGTGTGAAAGAAGCTGAGTGTGATGGAGGTGGGCGATCTGGACGTGGGCTGAGAAGTCTGGCCTCTAAGGAGGGTGTAAACATGGCTCTCCAGGACAGGGAAGGGGTGTAGCTTGATGGCATCAGGGAAGGGAAAGGAGCTCTGGGGCTGGGGAAGGTTACCGGGCTGGTCCTGGAGACCCCAAGGTGCTCCTTCTGGAACACAGGCAGGTGGCGAGGGGTGCTGGAAGGTGTTCAAGCACATAGCCTGCTCCTCTTATAAGGCATTTCACTGTTCCCTGATGTTCTTTTACTTCGGGTCATATTCTCAACCTCAGAGCTTATGAGTGTCCGTGGGATGCGTGGTAGTTATAGACCGATGCACCCCCGCCCTTAGGAAATCCCAACCCCTTTACACTGTGAACTCAGTGGTAAAGAGCTGACTAGTTGGTGTCCAGGTTACCCATTTCCTCTTGTTCTCTTTCCTATTGGTTGGGTTTCTTCTGACTTTTTCACTGCTTATTGGCCCTTTGGGCAGAAAACAAGGCAGTTTTAAAACTCAACTACTGAAAACACTTACGATCCATTATTTGAAGTTCTGACAAACCTGTCCATGGATAAGATTAAAACCGATGATTGAATTTAAGATTATTAGAGTTACATATGGATTGAAAACACTTGATATGGCTGTAATTACAAATAATCAGTCATCTACCAAATGAGTCAAGATTTCTTCTTTTACCATTTTCCTCTCTACATTTTCCCTTGTTGCACTTCTATTTCTTTATCTTCTCCCATATTCCCTCCAGTTCTTCCCGCTGACATCAAGCTCAGGGTCCTCAGGATTCAGAACTTGAGCAGAAAGCAGCTGTTTGTGCTGTTCCAGCATCCTTGGTGGGGAGAGAGATGATGTCATTTTACAGTTAAGGAGGAGGGGAGGGACTGAAAGGGGCCTAGGAGAGCTGGGCGACTGGAAGAAGCTTTGGCCACAGAGAAGGCGGCCTGTAGCTGGGAGGGCTCCCCATTCTGGGCTGGCTGGGCTGGTCAGGGAGAATTGGAAGTAGGGGGAAGGACAAGTCCCAAAGCCCTTGGTAACATTTCTTGGGCCCAGATTTGGGGTGGGGGGGTTGGTGAGGACGGGGAATTAGATGACCCTTCAGTTTCCATCTGGAAATGAGATTCGGAGATTCTGGATCTAGGGCAGAGGGGAAGAGGGGAGACAGAACAGAGCTCAACCCCGGGCCGGTGAGGATCCCTAGGAGAGTAACCGAGGCTGACAGTGTGATCTCCCCGTCTACCCCGCAGACGGGCTGCCTCCTGCCTGGAGCGACGGAAAGGCTCCTGAGCCAGTCTCACACTGCTTCACTCCGGGGCCTGGGCCGTCTGGATTTGGAAGGGTGGCGAATGAGTGGAAAGCCCTGGGCCTGGGTTTGGAGGAAGCTGGGAAGGTAGCGGGTAGAGAGAATGAGGTGGGGTGGTGGCGGCGGTGATTTGAGGGGTCCTGTCCTGGGAATGGCATTCCTTTGATGTACGCTGATTGCCCTCCCCACCACTGGCTATAGTGAAATCTGTGCTGGTTAATACCTGTCTTTCCATCTCTTTGTCTTCCCTGAACCTCTTCCCCACCCCGTGTCCTGGCTGTGCTGTCCTTGTCTCCCCTCCTCCCCACCTCCTCCCTCCCCTGTCTCTCTCTTCCTGCCGCCATTCTGTCCGGGCCTGGCCATGGTCCCACGTGCCGCCTCCAACCTGCCTATCTTTTCCTTGCCGGCTCCTTCCCCGTCCGTTGGTTTTCGCTCGCCACGCAGAGGGGAAGGTGTACAGCTCAGATGAGGAGAAGCTGGAGGCACCAGCAGGAGACCCAGCAGGCAGCGAACAGGAGGAAGAGGGCTCAGGCGGTGACAGCGACGAGGATGGTTTCCTGGACAGTTCTGCAGGGGCCCCCGGGGTTCTCCTGGGACCTGAACCGAAGCTCAAGGGAGGCCTGGGGACTGGAGCGGAGGAGGGGGCACCGGTGGCAGCGGGAGTCACGGCTCCTGGGGGCAAGAGCCGACGGCGCCGCACGGCATTTACCAGCGAGCAGCTTTTGGAGCTGGAGAAGGAGTTTCACTGCAAGAAATACCTGAGCTTGACAGAGCGTTCCCAGATCGCCCACGCCCTCAAGCTCAGTGAGGTGCAGGTCAAGATCTGGTTTCAGAATCGGCGGGCCAAGTGGAAGCGCATCAAAGCTGGCAATGTGAGCAGCCGTTCTGGGGAGCCGGTGAGAAACCCCAAGATCGTCGTACCCATACCGGTGCACGTCAACAGGTTTGCCGTACGGAGCCAGCACCAGCAAATGGAACAGGGGGCCCGGCCCTGAAGGGGCTCCCGAGGGTTCTGGAAGCAAAGGCTCTGTTCCGTGCCTGCTCCGAGACTGGGTCAGGGTGCTGCAGACCAGAGGGGCTACCACTGTGACCCTGCCCTGGGAGGGGGCTCAGGTGGCAACTAACTTCGTGCTGGGTGTGCTCTCCTGGCAAGCGGGACGTGGGCACCGGGCCCTGCGCCTATTCCAGAGACCCTCAGACTGGGGGCTTGGGTTCTCGATGCCGAGGAGCTGTGGGGATTGAGGTGGACTCCTGGGGAGGGGGTGGGTTCTAACATGCCTAGGGCCTGAGAGGTTCCCAGCTAATGCCCTGGAATTACTTCTCACAGGGGTGGGAAGAATCCAGGATGAAACCTAGTCAAGCTGATCACAGCTCCTTATTTATTTTCTGTAAAGTTTGTATATATGGAGCTATCTGCCTCTGTCTGTCTGAACCCGAGACTGGGAAAGTTCCGCGTTCCCTCCATCTTCAGCCAGAGTTCAGTTCCACCTTCCTGCCTTGAGGTGGGGGCTTTCCTGCCTATCTGTAGGACAAGGGCATACAAAGCAACAGAATGAAACTGTCACTGGCCTCCTTAGAACCCCTCGGCACGCACCATCTCCCCCCACGTAAACCACCTCCACTTCCCATCCGGGTGCTGCCCCCTGTCCACACCTCTAGACCCCATGTTCCTGGCACATTTCTTTTCTCTCTCCCCATTAAACAAGGCAAGCTTCTTCATCTCTGCTTTCTTCTCTTTGGGAGAGTTGGCAGACTTCAGAAGAGGAGATTCGCCCCCCTTTTTGTATTACGAGGGGAAATGAAGTACCTGAGCCTAGGTTAGCTGAGGTATGTCCGGGCCCTAACTCGGTAGAGGTTACCAGTCCTGTTCATGACTAGGGCAGTTTGGGGGCTCACCCTTATCACCTGTGGGCTCAATCTTTTTCTGTGCAGAGGACACAGCAGCTGAGTCCATCGCTGCCCCCCTTTGGTATTCCAGATGGGAGGGCCTGGAGTAAGACTCATTTCCAGTCCTGTTCTTACTGCATTAATTGTGGGGTCTCGTATGGCTCACGCTGCTTGGGATACCAGATCCTCTTCATTTGTAAAGTGAGCTGGGTTGAGAGGGCCCACTGCAGAGTGGACGAGGCCGGAGCGAATGTGTGATGTTCTGGACGGTTGTGTCCTGTGGGGGAAGCTACAGAGATAGGGACTGGGAGCTTCGGGTTTGGGGTTCTACGGGCAAATGAAGGAATGGCCTTAGTGGACAAAGTAAAGGTGAGGATCGGGGACTTGAGGGGCACTTGGGTATACCGGGAGGGGAAACGAGACAAACTCAAGTTATCTGCCGTTTCCCCCCTCACAGAAGGGCTTCTCTCCTGTGCCAGCTCTGCAGCTGGGCTGCACGGACACGGGAAAGAGGAGGGTTACAGACACCGGCTGAAGTTGGGAGCGTGGTAAGCGGGGCTTCCTGGGAAGAAATGTGACCTGCGTCGAGTCGGGAGCACAGCCAGGGTAGAGAACAGAGCCACTGAGAAGAAGAACCGGCAGGGCTCTGAGCGGGGCAAGGAGACTCGGGGGGTTAAGGTCTAGGAGGGAAACACAAGCTCAAGTACCTGGCCAGCCTCCTCACCGTCCTTAGGAAACTGCTGCTGTGCCCGGTCCCTGCCATGGTGCGCCAACCACTATTTACTCAGACATCTGCCGCATGCCTCGTGTGAGCAGACAGGCCTTCGGTGGCAGTCCCTGCCCCCTGGCTGGTTTTGGCAACCAAACAGAAAGCGACCTGGGGCCGTGACTGGTTATTCGCTACAGTGTCAGTTCCCTAGTTGGGACGCACGGATCCAGGGCAGGTCTTCTCGATTTGGCAAAATTTTAGCAAGGCTGGAAAATCAGGCTAAAAAAAAATGTAGTCCGCACCAGCCCCATTCCTGGTATAGATTAAGGCGGTCTCTGCCCACATAAGGAACCTTTGGGGTTAGATTCTTTCAGGAGAGAAGCCAGGCAGCAGTTGGAGAGATCACAGGAGCTACTGTCCCTTGGCTGTTGGGAATTCATGTCTGTGGGTCTAGGGCTAGAGCAGACGCTGTCTGCCTGTGTGTGTGTGGAGGGGGGAGACCAAGGTCCTGATTTACCATTTTCTTCTGGATTTACCTATGAAACCTCCTAAACCATACCAGGCAGTATTCAGCCACTCGAGCGGCTGGTTTTCTTTAGGGAAAATAAAGGAGGGGATTATTGCTAGTAATTTCTGAGCCCAGGACTCCATCAGTATATAGACCCAAGGCCCTGTTTCAGTTCTACTCTTCTTTTGCCTAAGGCTCTTATTGGCCTTGCAGAGGGGCTGTGGACCAAGAAAATATAGTCTGGTTTCCTCTCTGAATAGCACTTGCTTGGTTATCTACCTGCACACAGGCAGGTGCCCCCAGACAGTGCCAGCCCTGCAACACCCCGCTCGTTAAGTGGTGCAGAAAACAAGGGCCATGAGCAAAGTGGTTGTAGGAATGGGAAAACAGGCTCCTTGGAGAGCAGGGACCTTAACTTGGCAAGTTCTCATCCTTCAAGAAAGGTATAGAGGGGTTTCCCTCGGGTCTTTCTAGGATCAGGGACGGTCAAAGGGGAAAACAGGAGCTCAGGATTCTGCCCCCAGCTTGGCAAGATGGTGGTGGGAATCCAGGTGGCTGTTCTGCCATCAGTGACCTACCTCCTCCCCTTTCCTCAAAAGCAAAGCCTAGGCATGAGGCCCCAGAGAAGTGCTGTCCTAGTAACATTTAACCACTTACCCTTGTGGCATCCTCAGAATGCTGGTCCTGTGCCTTGAGTATCTCCCTGTATGTCTGGCTGTGAGAGTTCCCAGAGTCTTAGGAAGGGGGGTGATACTTCTGTCCCTCTGTGGGTGAGCTCTGGCTGGGACCAGGTGTGGCACGAGGTTACTGGGCACCAGCTGGAGGGCAGGGGCAGGGTGTGGGGGGAGGGGAAGGCAGTGCAGAGATTCCAGGAGGAAGCACAGAGCTCCGAACCCCCTCCAGGGTTCGCTGCCAGTGCTGCCGACCGACTCAAAGTCTGAGTACAGACAGCAACAAAGAAGTAGAGCTGAAGGGCATTTCTGGAAGGGCAGAGAGAGAACAAGGGAAAACAAGGCCACACACAGTCTGGTTTACTGGCTCATCATACACACACACCAGATATGTACACAAACATAAATATTCCAATGTACAAATTTACATGGGACTCACAGATCACCTCCTCGTCTCTTTCCTCCAGCACCCCCCCCAACCTGTGCCCTGTCCGTCCCGGCTCCATTTTAGGATGAAGGCTTGCAGGGGGCTGGCAGTAGAAGGTAGGAATCTGGAGGAGGGAGAGGTCCTGCTCCCCTCTCCTCACAGGTACCTCCAAAGGGTCCTGTCCCTTTTCAGTGGCACCATAGGGCAGAGGGCTAGAATAGCTCCACTCCCTCTCTGCTGCAGCTCAAATCCCAGATGTCTCCTCCGGTCCCTCTGTCTCTCCCATTTAGCTCTTCTCTTGTTCGACTCTTCTTCATTTCTTCTCCTTCCTTTCTGCACGTCCCTGCTTCTCAGTCTCTGTGTCTTGGCTCCCCCCAGTGCCTGCAGGGAGGCGGGGCCCCCGGCCACAGCGTCCTTCTGGCCCCTCTGCCCCCTCCGCGGGCCTTACAGAAGGCTAGGGCTTCGGTGCAGCTCAGCAGAGGCACTGGGGCCATTGGCAGGCTCTCTGCTGGGGGTCGGTGCGAAGCCACAGCCCTCCCCGGGGCAGCCGTGCTGGATCAGGATGTCTGCGCACTCCTGGCTGCCGGCCCGACGAGCATAGGCCAGGGGAGTCAGGCCCCGGGCGTCCCGGCTCCGCACATCCACCCCATACTGCAGAAGAAAGCACATTTGCACAGTTGGCACGACGTGGCAAGAGCGGTAGGGGTTCTCGGAGAGGTGGTTTTCGAAGGGCCGGGGGGCGGGGGGGAGGTCGGATAGGTCAGAGGAGCCCTCGAGGGTGGGGCTGGAAAGGCCAGGAGGGAGCCCCCCAACTCACCCAGATGAGCAGTTGTGTGAAGACGACATTGGCCATGGCGCTGGAGAGATGGAGAGCCGTCCGCCCGTCCCCATCCCCGTAGGTCTCGTTCACCTCCTCCTTGGACCCATGTGCCAGAAGCATCACCAGCAGCCGCAGGTCGTCCTCCACCACGGCCCGGAGCAGCTGCTGGCCCAGCGGCACGTCCGAGCTCGGCAGCGGGGCCAGGAAGAGCTTCTGTTCATACTTGGCCCGGATCCAGCGCTCCTTCTCCTCTCTGCAACCACAGGTCCATCAAGGCATGAGCCAAGGAAGGGCCCGAGCCAACGGGCGGGGCCCGGGCAGGGTGGTCAGGGAATGACACGAACACCCCGAAGGGGAATAGGAAGAAACAGAGAAAGTGTAGGACGGAGCGGTGAAGAGACAAGCCTAAGAAATGGACGGCATACAGCGGGTAACGCAAAGGGGGTGGAAGAAGCTGAAAGGAAGGAACACTGGAGGGAGGCCCCTGGGGGGCAGCAGGGACGTAGGGGGCTGAGAGGGCAGCCGGATTCCAGGCAGGGCTCCCGTGGTGGCTTATCTGGCCCTGCTGCAACAAAGGGGGTGGGGGGCCTCCACCAGGGGCCCATGCACTCTCCTATCTCCCACCCATTCTCCCCATCTCCGAGCTCGGGGCGAGGGCCTTCACGCCACTGAGTGATAGGGCCCTGCGCATGCGCCTCCTGCTGGCCCCTGACCTGCTGATAAGGCTCAGAAAGGGCCTCTTGTTGTGAGGAGCCTGAGTGACAGGCGGGGAGGGGGAGGGGCACCCCAAGGGGCCAACTGCCAAGCAGAGCAAAGGCCACTTTTAACCCTTAGAGCGCAGCCGTAGCCCCTCGGCCGCTACGGCCTGTCCCTGTCTTCCCCACACCAGAGCACCCACGCCCCCGCCCGACCACTCACCTGCAGGCGTCAGGCCCCGGCTTGGCATAGCCATCCAGGGCCCCCTCCCAGACGCTGTTGGCCAGGGCATTGCCCATCGCGGTCATGACAGCCAGCAGCTCAGGCGGCCAGTCATCGAGGTCCAGGGAGCGGACCCGGGACAGGTGAGCCCCCAGGTGTCGGTGGGTGCCTGAGCACTCGATGCACATCAGGGCACCCAGGTTCAAGCTGGCCCAGTCTGGATCTAGGTGAGGAGAGGAAGCATCGTGAGTGAGGTCCACGGGCAAGCAGAGTGAGGCCACCAGGAAAGTCCTGTCCCCCGTCCTCCTCAGGGCCAGCCACGAGCCTCTCACGGGGCTTTCCCGAAGCCGCCCGACCCCAGCCCCGCCGGCCCCGGCACTCACTGGGGGCGTCGCAGTCGATGCAGAAGCTGTTGCCGCGGACGGTGCGGACGGCCTGCACGGCCAGAGCCGCGTTCTGGTTCCCCAGTCGAGTCTGCGCATGGAAGAGGCAAGGGGTGGCCGGTCAGCCTCGAGGCCGCCTGGGGTCCCGCCCCAGGGGCGCCCCCGTGCCAACCTTGTCCTTGGTGCTGCGGCAGCCCTGCAGGCTGGCGAGGATCTGGGCCTGCACGCTCTGGACCCACAGTTCCCGCTCCTCTGCCGTTGAGGCCTCGAAGTGCCACGTCTGCCCAGTGAGGGACACCACCACAAACTCAAACGACTCCTCTGCCTCTGTGGGAGACCGGGGTGCTTACCCACCGGCGGGCGGGGCGCCCCGCCGTGCGCACAGCCAGGGACTCGCCCCTGCCACAACTCTGCGCGCCGGCTGGCCCGGCCAGCGTCCTCTGCCCCCCATCCCTGGCCTCAAAGGCCATGCTCCTGGGGCACCTGGGAGTCGTGCGGAGGAGCGCTCACCCCCCCGTTCCTAACCGCCTGTGGGGCCTGGGTGAAGAGAGGCGGGGTGCCAGGTTTTCGCCTCCCTGGCACAGCCAGGAACGGGTCTGGAATTCAGAGTGGGGTGCTTCCTGGAGAAACGAGCGGAGTGCCTGGAGAAGGATGCCATGGGGCGCTAGGAGGCAATGCTGGAGAGGGTGGGGGAAGGCGGGTGTGGGCACCATCCGTACATGTCAGCTGCAGCCGCCTCATTTTGCAGCTCATTAAACCCAATATTCCTGACGGCGTCAGCGTGGGGCTCCTGGGAGCCGGGCCCCTCCCCCACTACCCTGGCACAGACAGGCAGGACGAGTGGATGGGGAGAGGAGGAGAGGTTTTCCCCACAAACTGGGATGTGAGAGCAGACGGGGACCCGAGGACAGCTCCAGTGACAGGCACTGTGGGCCGGACTGTGACCCCAAGCAATGTGGTGAAGCTGGTCCAAGCTCTGCTCCCCTTAGGCCAACAGAAGACAGCCACCCGCATCTCACTGCCAGTGGTCACCACCCTATGGGTGAATAATTCCTAACAAGCAGCACGCATGTGTCACGGGGGCGCGGAGAGAACTCGGGGACCTGGGGGGAGGCGCAACGCTGAGCCAGAGGCAAAGGCCCGAGTCCCAGGCTCTACCCAGGGCAGCCTCTCACCTCAGTGACATCCCCTGGAAGTCTTCCTGCTGGGCTCCTACTCTAAGGGCACCCTTAGCAGGAACTTCTTCCTAGAGGAAGAATGCTGGTGCCCCTTCCTTCCCCAGGCTCCACCATTCCACCTCACCTTGCTTTCAACACAGCCCCTGAACCACAGAGTCGCCATCCTGTGGGGGGGCTCAGTTCCCTGGTAGAGTGAGGACTCCATGCCATGCATCTAAGCATCACTATACCACAGGTAGGCTGGGAAAGGTAGCTCTTCCCCACAGAGGCGATCTCCGCCCTCCTGCCCACATCCCTACCCCTGGCAATCAGAGCAGAAGGGAGACGCTGTGCATCGATATAGGTTAAAATTATTTGGGAGCGAAAGGATTCCAACCACTGAGAAGAGGAACAATTTGAAGACCCTTTGGGGAAAATCAGAGGAGTGCTAGGATTAACACTAGATTATGAGAAAGGCCCTACGGAAAAATGTTTCAGGGCCTGGAATTCCTCAGCCTAAAGACGAGTCAGGAGAGACTTAGCCAGTTCCTACACACGTATTAAGCACCTATTATATGCCCAGCACTCATTAAGCTCAATGGGTGATACAAGAGACACAGAAAACATAGGTCCTGCCCACAAGTCTTGGAAGAGCTCCCGGAGTAGCCACCTGCTGTCTTTTACCTTCCACGAGGAATAAAAGAAAGGCTCACATTTTAGTAGAAAGGGCTTAAATTAGGCAGAAGGAAGAGCTTTTCTAAGATACTACATCTAGATTACCCAAAGAAGTTGTGGAACTATGGTTATTGCTAATCACCACAAAGCACTTACTCTTAAAACGGAGAGAATGGTGTTACTTTTAGAGTACTATCCCCGAATCCCACAGCCCACCTCCTGTGCCCCAGTTTCCCTGTAGGTCCCCCTAACCTTCAGCAGCACTGCTGGGGCCGTCTGGTCGGGGGGTCCCGGTGCTCTTTTTCCGCCGGTGCTTCTTCCGGTTGGAGTGGGGAGATGGGGGAGGCTCCAGCTTGGGGCTGGAACTGAGCACCTCAGCTGGGCCACTGGCTGGTGAGGGGAGAGGTGGAGAAGTGTGGGAAGAGGGGACGGTGGGGGGCAGAGCACACGACCTGCCTCGACCTGCCTCCTGTCGCCTAGTGTCACGGGGAGCTCCACCCTGAACGGCAGCTGGGCTACCCTGGGGGAGCCCAGGGAGGGGTCTGCCCAGCCAGTCCCAATCCCAAAGCCTCCCCAGCCTTGAAGGAGGAGAAGGTGGAGAGAGGAGAGCGCAGGGAACTCAGGCAGAGCAGGATAAAGGCGAGGAGGGATCACTGGCCAGGGCTTCGGCAGCCCGGAGGGGCGGAAGGCGGCCCAGGGAACTCACAGGGAGCTGAAGCCCCAGCAGCTCCGCACCAAATTTATCCTCAATCACACTCCCCGCTCCTCACAATTAATAGCAGAATTAGAAACAATCAGGGAGCTGCCTAATTACTGTCAATTAGAGCGCGCTAATCAAGCTCCCATCTCCCACACCCCGCCCGGCGCTCACCACTAAATGTCAAACTTCATTAGAGGCAGACACGCTCCCTCCCTCCCTGCCTTCCTCCTTCCAGACTCAACAGAGGGGCCCTCGGAGGGCCTGTGGAGGCCAGCACGGGCCGTCAGGACAGGGACTCTGGGAAGCGCCCTCAGCTCCCCTTCTCAAGCCCTCCACAGCCACTCCCCGCAGGGAGGCTCCGACCTGGATCGGGAGGTGAGGAGATGCCCCTGCTGAGAGCACCCAGCTCCTTCCTGCAGTCAGAGCTCAGACTGGGGCCTAGTGCTTCTAGGGGGGTGGGGGCCTGTGAAGACTTTTTGGGGGGCACATCCAGGAAGAGAGTTCGTGGGCCTTGGGCCAGGCCGGGCACTGTGCCCAGCTGGAGGAAAAGTGGGAGGAGCCCGGCTTCGGAGGGGACGGGGCACACCCGAACCTAGAGAAGGAGGGCAGCGCTGTGCCCATTTCCCTTTCAGCCTGCAGAACGGCTGAGGGCATCTGGGGCCGAAGGAGATGGGTGAGAGTAAGTTGGGGGAAGAAAGAGGGAGCAGAGAGAGAGAGAGAGAGAGTGTGTGTGTGTGTGTGTGTGTACGTACCCGTGCGCGCTGAAGAGGGAGAAAAAATAAGGGGAAGGAGAAGGTGAGATGTGAGAGCAAGGCACAAAAATGGACGGAAGGGGAAGAAAATGAAGACGAGCCAAGGACAGTTAAGAGGAGGGTGGGATGGCAGAGAGAGGAGGTAGGATTTTTGTCCCGCTAGACAGGATGGGGCCTCAGCCCACTGGAGGCAGCACGGGTGGGAAAACTACCTTTCTGGATCCCGGATCCTATCTCTAGAAACCCCCCTCTCCGTGGCAGGCAAGTTGCTGCCTTTAGAACGTGTTCAAAGCCCCCAGCCTCCGACCTCCCTACCCAGCCGCTTCCCTGTCCGCCCCCCCCGCGGCGAGGCTGATGAGCTGGCTGCGCAGGGGGCTGATGGGGATGCGGGAGCCACTGCCATCACTGCCCAGGGACAGCAGTGGGTGGGCAGAGACGCAGCAGAGGGAGGGTCTCCGGCACCAGCCAGCCCCTGGCAGGGCCTGGGGACAGCAAAGGGGCAGAGGGGCAGGAAGCGGCCTTTGGCTGCCGAGAAGGGACGGAGGCCCCCGCACGGGCCCTGCGGCACTCTGCGACAAGCCTTGGCAGGCTCTGCTGGGCCCCTCCCCTGGGCCTGGGCTCCATCCCAGCACAGCCTCCCCGGCTGCAGACGCTCGCTGGCTGCCCTCCTCTGTGTCGCTTAACAGGGTCCTGCGTACCTGGGGGCAGGGCATCACTCCACTGGTCGGCGCTGGAAACAGAGCAGGAGCGCTGGTGCAGCCCCTCGGGGCGCGGGCCAGCCCAGGCCGAGTTGCTGGCCGAGTAGGGGGCACCTGGGGGTGGGGGGAAGGGTCAGACTGGGAAGGGAGGCTGGGGAGGGGTACACAGACTTTCCTGAAAATAACGCTACAGGCAGAACTTGAGAAATTCTAGCAGAATACCGGCCAAAACTGGATTTACCAGGTACTGGGCCAGGCTTCTTGGAGACCGAGAGGCCTCGAGGAGGGGGGCCCCCCAACACCTCAGGAGGCAGCTGGTCTCACGCTTCACCCCCCTCCGCAGCTCAGTCCCCTTCCTGTGAGCCGGAAGAGGGGGACATGTGGAACCGACACCCCCTCACCGCAGTACTCCTCGTCGAGCCATCGTCCCCGGCCCCCTTGCCCTCGGGATCAGGCCCCTGCGCCCCACGTTCCAGTGCACATATACCATTTGCTTTGCCTCAGCTTTGGTGCCATTCTGACGAGAGATGAGTGTATCAGAGTCAAGTAATTATGTCGAATTAGTATTAGTAATTATCCTGTTGGGCTGGAGAAAATTAATCTTTCGTTTCCCATCAGGGAAGAATGGCAGAGCCGAGGGAACCAAAGGCTCCAGGAGCGCCAAGGCCCGGGCAGGCAGGGCTGCCTGTGCCCTCCGAGCTGTCCTGCTTCCCCCCGGCACCCAGTCCCTTGCAGCGTGCCCACGGGACAGCCGCTGGGCCTCAGAGCCTGTGACAACCGAAGGGCCTCCAGTGCCCCCTCACCTCCGTCCACGTAAGGACAGGGACCGAGGCTGGAAGGCAGTGGTGGTGGGGAGTCTGAGGACAGGAGGGCCAGACGCGAGGTGTCTGAACGCCAGGCGGGAGAGCGGGCCGGGTGCTGGAGGTTAGTAAGGAGGCAGAGATGGGGACGAAGTGGGAGAGAGCAGGTGGCAAACTCAGCCTCAAACCAGTCCTGGGAGGACATGGGTGGGGTTTCTGGAAGCCTACGGATGGAAGCTCTGGGCAGAAGCCACTAGAAGGTAAAGAAACAGGCCAAACATCCCTAACACTCTGGGGACAGTACGATGCCGAAAGGTGGAAGGCAAGTTTTGTGTTTCTCTTGTATTCGTCGTAACACCCAAGGCAGGACCAGACACACAGTAAGTGCTTATGGGTTCTACGTGTGGTGCCCACACGGCCCTCCGGTCTACCCCACCTCCAGCCCCCTCGAGGCAAGGCGCTGGCACTTCCTCTTCAGAACCCCGCCCCCTTGCGCTCCGCCTCACGGGTCCCTGCCAGCTTAGCCTTCCTCAGGGTCCCCTCGGCTCCCTGGCAGGAGACCTTCCAGAGAGGTAGACACAGTTCCGAAATTCTGAGACCTTCTCCCGACCCATGTCCTGCTTCCATCCCCTCCTGGGTTCCAAATCTCGTCCCTGCCTCATCCCGAGCCCCACCCAAAGCCATCAAGGGCCCCACTTCCTCCCCAAGCCCCCCAGCTCAAAACCCCAAGGGAGGGAAAGTGCTTTCCCTTTTCTTTGTTAATTCTCCCCTCATTACGCCTGCAATCCCACAATCAGTGTGCACTGTAATTGTCGAATTTGATGCTAATGATTAATGAATTAAACATGGAGCCATCAATTAGTCCTCGGAGGATAATTCTGCATAAAGCAGCAGATAATGTAATTACAGTAACAAAGATAATGAGATGTTAACATCGCCCGGTGAGCAGGAGACATGTGTGAGTGTGCATGAGGTCCGTGTCAGCGTGCGGTGGAGGGGACACGGGCTCGGGTAAGTGCCCGTCCCTGTGCTCTGGGGCTGCTCGCGAGCGTCCGTGGGTGAGTGCACCTCCGCCCGCAGGGGAAGGCGAGGAGGACCCGGGACTGAGGACGGAGGGTCTCACGGTTTCCCTTTGGGGAAAGAGCCCCATCCTGCTCCCTGACTTCAAGGAAAGTCTCCCCCCACCTTTCAGAGTACTGATACTTTCTCCTCCTCTGTAGGATACGAGGAACCCCGCGCCGGATCAGAGGCTGCCGCTCACTGTGCACGCAGCTCCGGGAGAGCTCAGGGCCCCCGGGGGATGCCCGGCCCCCCTGCCCTGCTCGCCAGCGATTTCCCAGCAGCCCTGACCTAGCTCTCTGCGCAGAGCGCTGAGGGCTGCCCGGGGCCTGCCGTTTTTGCCATTCGACCCCTCCCCCAGTGCACCCCCACAGGAGGCTCTCGGCACCGCCCCCCGCCCCGCGCTGGCCGGGTGCCTTGCTCCTTAGCTTCCTTCCTGCCCTTAGTCCCCTGGAGCTCTCCCTCTGCACAATTCGGGGCTTCTCTCTGAGCTCGGGGTGGCTTTTCAAGTCAGGCACACTCAGGTTCAAACCCCAGCTCTACTTTACAGACAAGTTACTGAATCTCGCTGAGCCTCTGTTTCCTCATCCATCAAATGGGGATAATCTCAACGTCCCGGAGCCTCAAAACGGGCCTGACCCAGAGTAGATCTACTGCATCTGGCGCACATCTCAATCAGCAGATGGCAGCCCCTCCCCGTGCCCCCAGACTGGTCAGCGGGGGCTGCACACGGGCCACAGGGCCAGGGTGCCGAGGGCTCACGTGCCTCCAACAAGGAGCACACTCAGGAGGCCATCGTCTGGCCGCCTTCTCTGGACCCGGAGCTGCTCAACGCGGGTCCTCAGCACTTTGAGGGGGCAGATCTTTGGGGTCTGTTCCATCCATTCCAGGGACTTCGTACCCAGCCCCCTGTCCACTGAATGTCTGCAGCGGCCTATGACCGTGATAAGCAGAGCACCCTCTGGGGCAGGGACACACTGGCAGCCCCTGGGAGGGCAGGACAGCATCTTACGCAGCTGTTTCTGGGTCCAAGGAAAAGGAGAGCCAATCATCTAGGACAACATCAGGGAGAGTGAAGTCTTGGGAATGAGGGTCCAGAAGCCAAGGCAGATCTGGGGCACGGGGACTTGGGAGGGACAGCAATGTGGCTTGGGAGCCACACTGTGGCCGCAGAGGCCTAGGGAGGCAGACAGAGCCGGGGACATAAAGAAACATAAGCATCATTCACCTGAACTCTCAGTGCCATCTGGAAAGGCGAGCACTGGTCACGGAGAAGCTGCTGCGCCTCAAGTTCAGAGTCTCTCAGGCTCTAGCTCTTCTTCCCACACCGCCAGACTCATGGCAGAGTCTGCTTGGCGTCCGGCTTCTCTCTAAGCTCAGTCCTCTCTGAGCAAAGACCCTACCTCTCACTGCAGACCCAAGGGCGTTCGCCGGGTGAGCTCCAGGGAGCCCCGTCCCCTTCCAGCTGCCCCCCTCCGTCCCCCCGGCACGCCTGGTTGAGACGCTGGCTACGTGCGCTAGAGACCCTGTTCTCACCCTCACCGGCCTTGGTTGGCTCCAGCTGAGGAGAAACGGCCCCAGGACCGCTGCTAGCACCTGTCAGCTCCAGGCTGTCTGGCCCCATCCTGATCTCCAAACCACCCGCTGCTCCCTCTACCAGCTCCCAAGAGGGCAGCACTTGGGCAAACACACTTGGCTGAGCAGGACTCTGGGTGGCAAGCATGTCTGGAGCCCTGAGGACCCAGGCTGGGGGAGAGTGAAGCCCCACAGCGCCTCCCTCTATGGGCCTCCATAGCCACGCTCCCCGATCCTGCAGAGAAAAGCACCCCCCCACCCCCACCGCCACCAGCCACCTCACCTGCGCCCCCACCCAGCTGTGTGTTACTCCGCTCCAGGGCCAGTCCGTTGGCCCGGGGGCTGGTGCCTGGGGCTGTGGCCGGGGTGGCCCGGGGCAGGCGCTTTCCTGGCACCTTTACCGTGGTCCGCAGCAGGTCAATCTCCTTGCCGTGGATGTTCTGCATGTAATCCTAAGGGCCATGGGGACAAAACAGAAGAACACGCGTTAGGGCAGGTCCCTCTTCGGCCGCACTTCGTCTCTGGCACTGACCCGCCAACTCGTACGTCTCTCCCCGTGCCGCAAGAAAGGAAGGAGAGGGAAAGTTCAAGTTCTGAAAAGCAGGACAGTGAAGCCCACAGGATATCTCCACGTCTGGGTGACACCCAATCTACTGGGGACCGAATGCAGCTCTAGGGGGCCGCAGTCAGCAGGGGGCAGGAGCAGGGGAGAGAGAAGGGCGTGGAGCCCAGAGCTGAGGCGCAGGGCTCCTTTAGGAAAGAGCTCAGGAGGCAACGCGAGCAAGGCCAAGTACAGGACCAAGGTGGGATTCGGGAAGAGCAGGCCTGCGTGGCCAGGAGAGGAACTGACAAACTCCAAAGGACGCAGACGGCTGGGCTGCCCCAAGCTCTGGGTGGCGCGTCACCGAGGGCTTCAGCCCTGGTTTCAGAAGCTCTCACCACCCCTGGGGCTCGGGGAACCCTTAAAGCCTAGAACAGTCCTCAATCCTGACAACAGTGCCTGATGATAAATACCTGTTAAACAGTTAAAAAGAAGCCTTAAGAATATAGAGACAGACAGGTCCACGGTTCCACAGATACTAGGTGGCATCTGATGAGCAAAGGAACGATAACCATTGTCCTCATGCCACCACCTGCCCACCCAATGGGGCCAGGCATTCATGCCCCACAGCTGCAGATCATTGCTCACGCATCCCCTCACGTAACCGGCCCGGCGCAGCAGGGCCGCTCTGCAGTTGAAGGAACCGAGGCTTACAAAGGTTAACCTGCCCGAGGTCACACCGTCGGACGGTGGTAGAACCAGACTCGAGCCCAGGCTCTGTGGATTCCCAGGGCTGCGCACTGAAGGCAGACGTCCTGGGCCCAGGCACTCATCCCTACTTCAGGTCAGCACCTGGAGGGCCCCAGAGAGTGGGAGCCACTCAGCGCCTTGGGCTCCACCCCGCCCCCACTCCTGCCGTCTTGACATTGGCCTGGGAGTCCCAGGGTGGAGCGGCAACGTGGGGGCCACAGAGCAGAGCCCGGCCGCGGCCCTTTAGCTTCCTGCTTTAACCCCGAGCCTAGCCAGGGCCCGAGCTCTCCCCACTGCTTCTGCTGTCTCCTTCCCGACGGCGGCCTCCCATTTCCTCGCTTCTACCGCCGGCAAGTTCCTCAGCAGTTCCCAGCTAACGTCCCTGATAAAATGTGGCCACGACTCCTTCCAGAGAGCAGAATCTGGCTGGGTGGTGCCAGCTGAGCCTTGGAGTTCCCCTGAGTAGACTCTGACCTGCTCTTCTCCCCCCTCGGGAGCAGCCCTCAGAGTGCTTCCCCGAGACACAGTCCCCGTGCCCGTCTAGCCCCCCAGCCCTCGTACCTTCACTCGCTTCGGGACATCCGACTTCTTGTCACCCAGCAGCTCTCCTACCTTCTCACCCTCAGCTTCAGGGAAAAGGGCCAGTGTCCCCCGCTTGAAAGAACAAGTGGGGAACGCTGCCATCTGGGAAGCAAGAAAAAGGCAGGGGCCGACCGGGGTAATTTAAGGCTGGCCCTCACTCTGGGAATGACCAAGAGACCATCAGGTAGAAAGGGGTCCTCCGGCCCCAAGCAGCCACAAGAACGTGCAAGTTTCCAGTCAGGAAGAGGAGCGAGAACAAGGAAGCAGCACCCAGTGCCAGACTCCCTTCCGAGGCGGGTCATCGGGGGATGGGGACCTGTGGGGACGCCAGCATGCTGGTCTCACCGGCCACGTCCAGCTGCAGTGAGGCCCGGCCAGGCCTGTAGCTGCCTTCTGCTCTCCGAGCGGCCCTTCCGAAGGACAGAGGGGCCCAGCCGGGCACGGGGGAGGGACAGCCCCCAGCAGCCTGCACCCAAGGGGGGGCTCCCTTCCACACAGCCCTGGGCTGTGTCTGTGCCCCCCCCGACCTGCCACCACCTCGTCCCCCGTGAGGAAAGGTGCCAAGTGCCCAGCCTCGGGCACACCCTGCTTCGTGTCTCAGAGCCACAGAACGACATCCGAGAAGTCAGGAGGAGCAGTCTCCACCCACAGGAGGACCCCCGTGACAAGCTCTCTCACCCCCACTCTGCTCAGCGAAGCCTCGCCCTGGCGCCCGGGAAAGAAAGAAACCCGGGAGCTCCCTTCCTGCCCAGCCCTGCCGCGTGCCCCAGCCGTCCGTTTTCCAGCAAACTCAGCCCCCCACCCAGTCACCGCTGGCCCTGCTGTCTTGCTTTGGGCCCAGCGTCCAGCATCAGCCTCACGGTCCCAGGCCCGAGGTTCCCCGGACTCGGCTTCTGCGCACACCCGTCCCGGGTCCCCACACGCGGTCGCATCGTGGATCGGCTGTTCCCACAACTGTCAACAGCTGGCTGGGCCGAAGGCACAGCTGCGGTCCCTCTCCTGGGGGAGGGGCGCGGGCTGCTCTAGTTCACAAGGAGGTCACGGCAGCTGCAACAGTTTTCAGGCCGCGTGACGGCCCCGGGATGCCCGGGCTGGGACACGGAGACGCGGACCCCACACCAAGAACCCAAGTCGCACAGAGGGGCTCCGCTCAGGGCCAAGGAGCCAGAAACTGACGCGAGGGGCCTGGCCCCCCGGGAGCACCTCCGACCACTGCGGACAGGCCAGCCCCCGGGGCGCTTGGCGCCGAGCCCCGGGCCAGGCCAGCTCCAGCCCCGGGCCGGCAGACGGAGCGCACGGAGCAGGGACGGGGACGGAGCGGGGACGGGGACGTCAGGGGCACAGCGAAGGCGTTTCCCTCCGTCAGCAGAACGGGGAGCGCGGTGGCAGCGGCGGCTCAGGAGAGCGGTCACCACGGCTGCCTTTATTATCCGCCATCAAACGGCAATTTCTTCCCCAGCCTCCTCGCTAATTACCCAGCCAGCGTTCTCATCTCGTTTTATTACTGGAATTAACAACGAGTTCAGAGCGTGGAAAGCTATTAAGATGTGTGATTAAGCCACATTCAATTAGTTTCTACAAACAATTTAATTGATGTTGCAGATAGAATTAACAGAAGGTGATTGTGTGAATGGCTCCGCTGGCTGCAAAATGGGGGAGGCTGGGGCGGGCTCTCTTAGGCCAGGCGGGGTGGGGGGGGAAGGCTTGAGGCCTGCCCGGCAGCCCTTCCTGCGGTCACGGGCAGGAGCCGTCCCTGCGATGGCAGCTGGCGAAGCCGCGAGTGCTGTGTGCACCTCGGGGGTGACCGACGGCCCTTCCTCGGGCACAGCTGCCCAGCGGGAGGGAACCTCCAGGAAGCGAGGGGCGCTACTTAGGGAAGAGGGCAGGTGAGGCAGCAACAGAGGGCGCGGCGGTGGGGAGGGGAGAAACGAGAGGGGCGGACGGAGCGGAGAGCCTCGGCTGGTGGTAGACTCAACCCTGCTCCCACAGCAGCGCGGGACGACCCCACTGTGGTCTTCGCGCCTCCTTTCACCCTCCCACACCTTTCCCGACGGGAAGAGAAGCATCCACAGGGCAGGGCCGCTGCTCCCCGTGCGGGCCAGGGCCTCCCAGCTTCTCGCGTGCGAGGGAGACCTACATGTTACGCCAGAGCCACGGACAGCCAGTGGCGAGCTGAGCCCCTGGCACCCAGATCCTGTCCCTGGCCCCTGAATGCACCCAAGTGCACTCGGTTCAACAAGCTGGAAGGGCGTCTGAGCTGCTCAGAGCGGCCCAGGCAGGCGGCCCGTCGGTTCCCTCCGTCCTCCTTGACAACAGTCTAGGCAACACTTGCCTGGACGTGAACGCTCCAGTCCCTTTGTCGGCGAGCCCCGAAGAGAGGTGCTCTGGGCACGGTGCAGAACCACCTGCGTCACGCTTCGAGTCAAAGTCGTGGGTCCAGGTATTAGCTCAGCCACCGGCTGGGCGACCTCGATGACCCAACCAACCCACCACGCTTCCGCTCCCTAGACTGCTGAGCAGAAAAGCAGCGTTCGCTCAAGCCTTCACCTTCTCTTCCCAAACCCGAACCGAACACAACCGCCCGACACCGTCCTCCACGTCCCGAGACCCCCTTCTGTCCCTCTGCTCCACACTGGGCTTCCTGCGTCACCTGACGCGTGGGGACAAGGAAAAGGGAGCCAGCA
This sequence comes from Mirounga angustirostris, assembly GCF_029215605.1. NCBI lineage: Eukaryota > Metazoa > Chordata > Mammalia > Carnivora > Phocidae > Mirounga > Mirounga angustirostris. Next base: position 6,083,273 of record NW_026991720.1, read on the forward strand.
CAGCTCGCGCGACACACAGGCAGAAAGAAGGGGGACGGCTGCAGCAAGGGGGAGGCGAGGCCGCCCCAACATGGGGGCGGGGGAAGCTGGGGTGCTTCCGGGATGCTCGTTCCCGGCTCCGCCGGCAAGACGCTGCCTGAGGAGAACCAGTGCCTCTTCCTGGGGTGAAGGGGGGACGCGCGGGGGGCAGTACGAACAGCTGCGAGTTAAGAGGCACGAGGCTGGCCTGCGAGTGGGCGTGGGGGCCCCCCTCAGCTGGGAGCCTCGTGGCTCTGCCGTCTTTCTGGTATGGAGGCCCCGCACCTGCACGATGCCCCGGGACTTCCTCAGACACCTGTCCTTGCTGCCCCTCGCTGACTCAGCAGCAGGACCAGGTCTGTGCACGAGGTGGCCGCTGGAGCAGGGCCGAGGAGCCTCGGACTAAATGCCCAAGGGCACCAGGTGTGGCCCCACCACAGCCCCCCCAGCATCCTGGCACCAGCTCCCACCCTGTGGAGGATGAGACAGCAGGGGGACGCAGTCCAACCAGCAGTGGCCCCCAAGTTAAGGGGGAAAGAGCCAGTGTCCGAGGAGTCAGCCAGGGAGAAGCCCAGGAGGGCAAGGCTGGGCTCCGGCCTGATGGGAGGCAGGTGCCCGCCGGCTCCCTCCGAGCCAGGCCCCGGTGCGTCTTCCCGGGCCCCGGTTAGGGCAGGCACCGTGGACCCCAGCGCCTCCTGGGTCGGGCCTCCCTGACACCTTGTGCAGATTCGGAGGCAGGCCCCGGGCTCCCGGGCCGGCCCACGTGCTGTGCTTGAGGGGCTGCGCAGGAGAACTCATTAGCCCCACAGTGGGGCGGTGACAGAGATGGATTCCGGTGACAGCTGTGTGCTGTAGCCACGCGGTGCGGGGAGGGGCAGGCGGGGGGGGCCTGCCACAAGGGCCGCTCTGCTGTCACCGCACCCCACGCCCTCCAGACCCCTCTGCCCCCAGGCTCCCCTTCCCAAGAGGACCCGTGCCCTTCCGGGCAGCCCCGGCCGAACGGCCCTCCGGCTCTCCGTCACCTCACGCCCAGGAACCCAGGGATCCCCCACGGACGTGGCTCCCCCAAAGACAACTGGTTGACCACCGCCGGCACCCCAACCTCGGCAATTCCACGTAAACGGGCCCAGTCCAGCTCTGCAGGCGCGGAGCGCGTGGGCCGGAGGGCGTGACCGGCGCGGCGGCCCGGCCTACAGGCAGCCATCCCGGGGCCGCGCGCTCGCCGACGGGCTCAGCCGCCACGGAGCTCCGCGGGGAAGTGCGCGCTCAGCCCGGGCCTGCGCCTCGCGGTCTGGGCGGTCCCCGGGCCACCACGGCGGGGCCCTTCTGAAGGGCCAGCCCGTTTGCTTCCCTTCATCCTCTGGTCCGCCCCTCCGCGTCTGCCGCCCTTCCGGCGGCCCAGGCCTCCCGCAGACTCACGTGCAGGCTGGGGTGGTAGGTGAGCAGCCCGTTGTCACAGAGCGTCACATACTTCTTCTTCCACTCCTTGTTCAGGGACTTGCCGCTCCGCTTCAGCAGGATGCCCTGAGGACAGAGGCTGGGTCAGAGACAGGCCCAGAGAAGGTCACGGTGACACCAGGTAACCCCGTCCTCCATCCCCCATCCTCGTCTGAGTGGAGAGGCTATAAAGGATGGAAGCCGTAGCTATCCCTGACCGTCCTCCAGGAAGCAGCCTGGGGGCCCCCCTCCCTAGTCCCATGGACCCCGCATCCCCTGGAGTCGTGGGGCCATGCCAGCACCAGGAGGCAGGGTGTCAGAGGGCAGTGATGCTCCTGCCCGCAGGTCTCCAGGGCTGGGTGAACATGTTCAGGGCAGAAATCCCTGACTGTCCCTAGAAGGCCCCAGACTCCCGGGGGCGGGCAGTGTGGAGACCCAGCCACAGAGCTCAGCAACCAGATTCTCTGTGCAAGCCTATGACACACTCAGCGTGGAGGGGAGAGGAGCAGAGGGACGAACACGAGCTCCGTGAGAGCAAGGCTGTCCGTGTGTTCTGTTCACGGACACATCCTCAGCACCGTGACCATGCCCGGGACACAGCAGACGCCCAGCAAACGTCTGGTGGGTGCGCTGGGAGAAGCCAGCTGACGGGGGCCGTCAAAGATGCTGAAAGGGGCCGTGGGCCGAGAGAGGAAGGCCACAGGGCAGACCCAAGGGTGGCCTTCGCCTTCCTCTAAGGATACCCCCGAAGACACCCTCGCCCACCTTTGGCTCTCTCCCCAAAACGACAAGACAGCACAGGAAAATGGCTGAGGATAGGAGCTGGGGTCAGGGAGAGGACAAAGTGCCATGAACGGATCTCAGTGGCAGCTTTTCAGGACCAGCATCACCCCCAGGAGCCCCCCTGCCCCAAATGCAGGAGGGCTGAGTAGAGACAGTATTTGCTGGAGATTCCCAAACAAAACTCCTCCGAAGAGACAGCCACATAGGAGGAGGTCAAGCAGGGAGGAGTCAGGACCAGCAGAGGCTAGGAGAGAGCAGAGGAAGCACCCGGAGTCCACCCCAGTGGGGACCAAAAAGAGGGAACTCGAAGATGTGGCTTTGTAACGGCTCCTCCTTGAGGAATGGAGGCCCTGCCCCAAGACAAGGAGGAAAACAGGGATAAAGAAACTCAAGTGTGAAGAAACAGCATCAGCTAGGGTCCAAGGGTGCAGGGTAAACCCTGATTCTCTCTCACTTCCTAAGTTCTTCCGAAGAGAAGGCTCAGTCCTAAAGGGAGGAGATAAGCCAACGGGTGATTGGAACCTCCTGCCCGATCTGCCCCGCAGGAACCAAGACAGAGCTGAGAGTCTCCCACCTTTCAACAGATGTTTTGCATCCTCATTACCACTCCTTCCTTTCCCGATCTCCCTCATCCCGCCACCCCCAAAAGACAGATGCCGCCGTGGGAGATGCGGCCACATGAGATCGAGTTGGGGGTCCCGGGTCACCTGAGGACACAGTCTTCGACCTGGTCCCCATCAGCACGAGAGACCCATCCTCACAAGTGGCATCTGAAGACAAGTGGTATTAATGGGACCGTCGCTAGACTGTATGGAACATTCCAGAAGGCAGTCAGACCCCTGGCCTGTGGTCTGCAAAGGAGCCTCAGTGACCTGCTTCCGGGCATGGTATCCACCCACTCCCAGGCCAGGAACAAGGCAAGAGTTCAGCTGCTCCCTCTCCCCTGACTGCAGACAACACCCCTCAGGACCAACAATCAGATTCTGGAGAAGGCAGCACCCCCAGTCTCACCCTGTGCCCTCCAGAAAGGCTGGGAAGATGGCTGCCGCGGCCAGCTCACCTGCTCCTCTTCTGCCCGTCTTCCACAACCCCCTGCTTTCAGAGGGGATTCCACACTAGCCTCTGTTCTCACATCCTTCCCACCAGAGCCCTGCCCTCCCTCACCGGACCCTTCATCTTCCTCACATTGGAGCCCTTCCCTCCCGGGTCCAGTTCCAGCTCCGGGTCATGGGAAAGGGAAGCCCGGCTCTGCTCCCGGGTCTGCCACCAACTAGCCCTCAACATCAAACAAGTCCCGTTACCTGCCTGGGCCTCACTTTCCCGGCCAGGTAGGGAGAGCGGACTCACATGCAGGGCTTCCTCCCTCTTCCAAGCAGGGAATCAGGATCAGGAGGCCCAGGGGGCCAGCCTAGGAGGGAACCCTCTCCTACCCAGCACTTGGGCCTCTCCTTCACTTGGGCGTCGGGCCGGGAGGAAGCAGGGGAAGCCTGGCACTAATGAGCAAGCACGCCGTCAGCAGGGGTGTGGGAGGACTGCAAGGAGGAAAGTGAGCACGGCTGGCCAGGGACTCGACCTGCCTGCCGCCCACTCGCGCCCCCGGCCTGCCTCTCACCTGCCCGCCTGCGCCCGGACACGAAACAAGCAGAGAAGGCCAGGCTGGTGACAGGCCTGCCTGTCTGGCTCCTCCCCATTCCCTTGCATCCTGCCCTCCAAGGAGGGAGACGAGCTACAGGGGTTCCTGCTCCCCTCCCTGGCCGGCCAGGCTGCGCCCGGCAGAGCAGGAAGCAATCTGGGGCGGAATGGGAGCGGTGCGGAGGCGACAGCCCCCAGAGGACCCGTTCTGCCGCCGCCTCCCTCCCAGCTCCGCCAGCCGGCTTAATTGCGGAGTCCGGATTGATTGGGAATGCAAATGGCAACTGAAATGCAATCTCCACTCCCAGCAGGAGTGGGGGGGAAGGGAAGGAAGGGGATGGGGAGACCGGGACACGAGGGCGGGCGGGAAGGAAGGGGGCCACACCGGTCCTGGGCAGCTGGAGGTTGGGGGAAAGCACCAGGCAGGGCCACGGGGCTGGGAAAACTAGAGCGTGGACGGCCCCCACCTCCATGCAGGCACACCCCGAGGGCCCTGTGGGACCCTGCTGTGGCATGAGAGCTCGCTGAGGTTCCTTCCTGGCAGGGTCCGCTCCTACAGGGGGTCCCTGAGATTTAGCGGCCTATACCAGCCAGGCGACCCAGCTGACCTGGGGCTGGACCAGAGCCCCAGGTGCAAGCTCGCAGGGCTCCAGCCCCATCCTCCAGCTCTCCCTCCCCTCCATGTGGGGGATTCAGGGAAGTAACGAATTAGCCTCTACCCCAAACAGGAAGGAGGCATTGGGGCTAGCCTTATCTCAAAGTAAGGGCCCAAGAGAAAGTGTTCTTTTAAGTATTAAACGTTTATGTGTGTGCATCAGGCTCAGAAAGGACCTGCCGGGGAGGCGCTCGGTTTGCACCACCCGAAGAGATATGCGATCACACCATCGACAGGTTTGTGGGCTCCGATTCTGCACCCAGACACACAGCCAGGCGAGGAGACTGGCTGCTGCCCGGTGATCCAGCTAGAGCCGCCTCTGCCAGGCCCCATGGGATGACATTCCAGCGGAGGGCCGAAGCAGAGACACAGGACCGGGAGCAACAGATGGCTCCCCACCTGCCCTCTGGGACCCCGACACCCTTTCCGGGCTCTCCGTTCTACGTAGACCTTCCCTGCGGCGTCAGAATCCCACTTGGAACACAGGAATTCTGTCAGGCTGCCCACGGGCCCCAGAAGGCCCAGCCTGGAGGGCCAAACCTTGACCACGGGGCCCTGGCCTGGCCGAGCTCCAGTGACCTGGCCACCCCAGTCTCCTCTGTAGTCAAAACCTGACAGACAACACGGTCCCTATAGACACACCATGTCTAACCACCAGCCCCTGCAAAGATCTGGGCCGGGCCCAGCGTCCTGACCACCAAGCCCCTGCCCCTGTCCCTGTCCTCACGAGCGTATCAGCCAGCACGCTTCTGCCTGAGCTCCACAGACACCTCCCGGCTCTACCAATCCGGCTCAGCAGCCCTACAGCCCTGCCCAACACCACCATTCCTGCACAAGGATGCCCTGCCGCGTTCAAGGTCTTTTCCAGCACAGGGACCCACCCAGGGGGTCTGGGAAGCTCCAAGCTTCCGGAGGCCCAGCCCTGCCAGGCAGACTGGGCAAGGAGGCGCCCAGGACGGGGGGCAGCTCAACTCAGCTTTTCCAGGGAACAGAGGCTCCCACGGAGAAAACTGCACCAATGAGCCCCGGGCAGGAGCAGCCCTCAGCGTGCCCCTCAGTGCGTGCCCCTCAGGGTCCTCTTCTGGGAGTTCCTTTTCTGGGAGTGGGACAGGTAGGCTGGCCGCCCAACTCCGGAAGCACCAGGGGAGAGCCGCCAAGCACGGCCGGCGGCTCTCTGCTGCCCCCCGGTGGCGGTGAGCAGGAATGGGCAGGGCCCGCGGAGGGACTGCTCCTGCCCCGGGGGGGCCAGGCTTCCGGAGGTCTGTCCTTAGCAGGAAAACCTCCGTCAGGTGAAGCATTCAGGCCCGGCGGGAGGTGGGGGGGCCGGAAGGAAAGGACCACTGGCGGTGTTCCCCGGGGCCTCATCCCTCATCCCCGCCGCTCTCGGGCCACAGGGGAAAGGAGCGCTGACCTGTTTGATGGGGATGGCCCGGCCGCTCCCGATGCTGTCCACCTTGCAATCGGCGGCCTTCTTCTCTCTGTCCAAGTCGGCACCCTTTCGAGACTGAAAGAGAAAAGAAGAGGCGTGTTAAAAGGGCCCAGGGCCCACGGGGGGACAGCAGCCCACGTGGACTCCCCTGCCCTCCCCTCCGCCCTCCTCCTGGGCAGGCCCTAGCAGTGGGGCAGGGCCGGGGCGGCGGGACCGGGAAGGAACGGAGACCACGAGTATTCCAATGGGTTTATTCTTACACACGGCACCGTACAGAGCAGCAAAGTTCACTGAGCCAGGCCCGCCCCTTACAGAAGAGCAAGGACACGGAACATACCGAGGGCGCGAGGAGCGCGCAGCCCAGGGGCTGGGGCCTACGAGAAGGGAGGGGGCGAGGAGAGGTGGACGGTGGGGCTGAGGGCTGGCGGGGAGCACGGGGCACGATAACCGGGGGACAGCAAAGTCCAGAAGTGAGCGGGCAGTGGCCCGTCTGCGGCACAGACACCACATGGCACGTTGCACCGAGCACGGTCGGCGAGGCCCGAGGGGCACAGTGGATGGAGAGAGAGAGGAGAGAGGCCAGAAGAGGCCCTGCGCCCCTGCCAGGCTCCTGGGGCAGAGCCCGCCCCAGTGCGGATCCTAGGAAACGGGGAGGCCAAGAGGGGGAAAGGCAAGCGCGCAGCGGTGGCGGTGGCATCCGGAGCGGAGCAGGAACGGCAGAAGTCCATGCAGGAAGGAGCAGAGGGGGGAGGGGCGGGAAAGCTCCCCCCAGGAGCAGCTGGGCCGGGCGGGCGCTCGGACCCTCGGGCGCTTGCACGCCCCCGCCCCTCTGGGCCGTGTTGCGCTGGCCCGGCGCCGGGCGTGGGGCCGAGCTCCCTTCTTCTTGGTGCAGTGAGCCTGGCGCAGCGCGTCCAGCCGGGCCTGGTCCCCCGGCAGCCCCCAGCCGCGGGCTCCAGCGTTCCTAGCCTTCCCTGGGGGTGGGGGTTAGTTACAAAGGTTCCTGTGGGTCTCTGGAGTGGGGAGCACGGCGGCCGCTTCTCATCTGAGAGCAGTCCCAGGGCCCGGCCCGCCTCCGGCCCCGAACAGGGGAGAATGTCCAGAGGTGCTGTGTGTCACCACCTGGTCTTCTAATTTGGAAGGAGTTGGAAAGGCCTTTTTGTTGATGAAAAGTTGGAAACAGTGGCACATATCTGCAAATATCGAAAGAATAAAGATTTTGGCAAGTTATACTCAAGCCCCGCACGAGTCGGTCAGCACTGGTGAGGGCAAAGACCCAGGTGCCTGGGGAGAGGCGGCAGCGGGATGAAGAGGAGGAGGACGAGGAGGAGGACGAGGAGGAGGACGAGGAGGCGGCAGGGGCCACTGGGCAGTCCAGCTCATCAGGGAATGTTCGCCACTGGGCGGCCGGGGCCCCCATCCCTTCCTGTTCTCCCAGGTCGCCAGGAGCCCGGGGCACAGGCCGGGGCACAGGCCTGCAAGTGCAGGTGGGGGGCGCACAACCACGGGAATAGGAAGAACCGGGCCAGAGGCCACTGCCCACAGCTCCAGCGTCAGCACCTGCCCCAGGCCTCTCCTGGGCACCACAGCCTCTGCCCCTTCGGCCCAGGGAGGAGGAAGGTGGATGGGACTCTGCTGCCACCAGGTCCCCGGACCAAAGAGCTGGTTGAGGGGAATGGGGTAAGCCTGCCCCGGACAGGCTGGTGAGCCAAGAGGCCCCCAACCACCAGAGGATTCCCTGGGAGCCCAGAGGGGGCAGCCCCCCAGGATGGGAAGCAGGGCAAGAGTGGCAACAAAATGAGTACATGAGGTCATGGGGGAGACATCGATGGCCACATCCAGGGGGTGGGTCACAAGGACACCGGCCACGGAGCAGGCATGGCTCTGCTGGGGAGGATGATGAGGGCGAGGAGGTGGCCCCAACAGCGACGATGAGAGTGGGGGAGGTCCCGAGACGCACGCCTAGGGACAGACAGGTCTCGAGGCCTCCTCGTGGACAATGGCGCAAGGGAGGTCACCACGGAAACAACGAAAAGAAAAACTAAGGTTGCCACAGTGAGAATGAGACAGTGGAAGGACCCAGGGGAGGCTGACAGGCGGAGGAGCACAGCGGAGCGGGCAGCAGGGAGCACAGGGCCGGGAGCACGGGGGGCCGCGGCGAGGAGGCCGTGAGCTGGGCGTGGACAATGGACAGAGGGCGGCAGAGGGAGGACAGCAGGCCTGGCAGCGGAGCAAGTGGGAGGTTCGGGATGGGGTGGAGGGAGTGGGTGCCAGGAGTGCGGGCAGCGGTCACTGCAAACAGGCACCAGGGGGCTCTGCAGCAGCGGGCGTGGGCACAAGCAGGCAGCCCAGGGCGGTGTGTGGCTCGATGGGCACGAACAGAAACAAGACGCTGCAAGTCTCGGCAGGCTCAGGCTGGGGCAGTGCAATGCGCGGCAGCGGCTGTCAGCAGGGACGAGGGGGGGCCACGTGGCAGGCACAGGGGGGACAGAGGTGGGCAGACCGGGCAGCGGGGTGCTGGGCAGGCGGAGGCGAGAATGAATGAACGAGGCCTGGGGGCACTGGCTCTGTCTGGGGGCGGGGGGGATGGGGGGTTCCTGAGAGCCTGGCAGGGCCTGCCCGGCCAGCTGGACACAGGACCAGGCTGAGAGCCCAGCCCTGCTGCTCAGAAGGAGGCGCGCGGACTGACATGAGAGCACCGAGGGACCTCCTGCGAATCCACACAGGCAGCTCACCCACCTGCGTCTGACCCGAGACTCCCAGAAGGGCCCAGCCACGTCCCAGCTCGAGAGTGAGAATGTGGGCAGGCACTGTGTCTCGCATGCTGGGCATGAACAGCCAGCAGACTGGGGGCACCTAAGGGCCAAGGGGCTGGACCCCTAGCCGAAGGCACGGGGGTCCCCTGTGTGAGGTCTGTGAGGAGGGGAGAGGATGAGCCTGTACGGGGCCCGAGGCTGGGTGGAGAGGCACAGGCTAGGCCTCAGGAGCCGAGACCTGGGGGAAGACGTCTAAGCCCTTGGTGGACCACCTGCAGCGGTGGGTGGGAAGCGTAAGGTCAGGGGAAAAGAGCGGAATGTGGACAAGGAGGCCTGAGCCCCGGTTCTGGCTCCGCCAGCTAACCCTTCGTGTAGCCTTGGGCAAAAAACCGTGGGGGCTTGACCCACAACTGTGGAATCAAGGGTGTGAAGGGTGTGAGAACAGACGTGTCCAAAGAGCCCTCAAGCTGGCCAAGAAGCCCTACGGGTCAGAGAGAGACAGAAGTGTATGCGGCCGAGGCAGGAGGGTCTGTGTACGTATGCTGTGAGCAGCCCCTCGAGGGCTCAGAGAAACCGTCTAGAAGAGCCTGGATGTGCAGGAGGGCACTGGGAAGGAGCCTACAGAAGCGGTGTGGGTCTGTGTGGACGGCATCTTCCTGCCTCGGCTGCCGTGGCCCGGTGTCTGCGGCTCTTGCCCGCCCCACCCCCCCCGGCTGGGGGCTGGGCCCTGCCTCGCCAGTGCCAGCAGCCGGGCCGGCGGGAGGGCGGCGCGCAGGGCACATACCGTGAAGATGTTGGAGCGCCGCTTGGACTGCTTGCGGACGGGTGTGGGGGTGGAGGAGGCCGCCACGGTCTCGATGCGCAGCTCCCGCTGGCTGACGCTGGGGGTGGAGGGGACTGAGGAGGAGTAGTCGCTGAAGGCGCTGCTGCAGCCATTCGTGGCCTAAGGACAGAGAGGGCTGCTGAGGGCTGCTCTGGAGCAGGGCCCGGGGGCGGGCAGCAGGCGGGAGCTGGGCACCCCTGCGGTGTGGGGACCTGGCCTGGGGCTCATGGGGCAGCAGAGGAGGAAGGCGGCACAGCCTGGCGGCCGGCAGGAGCCAGCCAGCACCGCCCTGGGCTGCCGCACTAGGGCCCCCGCGAATCGGGTCCGGGTAAGTGCTAGAGGCTGGGGGAGCCCTGCCTCACAGGGGCGTCGGGCATGAGGGAGCAGGTCACCTTGGACAAGCCCCCCAGTCAGTGACATGTGTCGAAGATGCGGGAGGCCACGGTGGGGCGCAGGGTGCCCGGGGAGGCTGAGGTCCGCTTCCGGACAGCGTGCGTGACAGGGGCAAGGTTACGGGAGAGCCGAGGCCGAGAGGGGCACGGAGCAAAGATGTTCTCGGAAGAAGCAGCAGGTAAGGGACAGAGGTGGGAAGGGAAGAGAGACGGAAGGGGGCACAGGATGGAGACAGAAAGCGCCTGGCAGCCCCGGCTACTCCAGGACTCGGGAAACACGCACAGCACAGCAAGGCCTGCTCCCTAACTGCCCCTAAGATGTTCACTAAGCAGAGAACACGTCCTGCCCTGACAGCCGCCTCGAATCCTCACCTGCACAAAAAGAGCAAAATGCCCCAACGGCTGCCCTTTGGCCTCAGAGCCACGTGGCGGGGCCCACACACCGAGCTGGGACGTCCACCCCTGACCTCTGCCAGCTGACGCACAGCGGCTCGGGGCTAAGGCAGAAAGACCTAACGCTCTTCCTCCATTCCAGGCGGGGATGCTCCCAGGGAAACACCTGCCTTCCCCTGAAGCACTAAAGGGGGGCTCTGGAAAAGCAGCCAGGCTGCCATCAGAAAGCTGGGGGGCCAGGAGGGCCTTCAAGACTAAAGCCCTTGGCAGAAGTAGAGCGGAGGCAGTCAGCTGGACCACTCAACCCAGCCCACGTGTGCCGACCCGGGGCTTTCTGCGGAGCAGGGGACGGAGCGGGGAAAGAGTCACAGGAGGAAGCACCGGCCCAAATGCCGAGGGCCCGAAACTAACCAGGCGGTAGGCAGCAAGCGGGCAGGCATCCCGGTGGTGTCACGGGAGGAACGCCGGCAGGACCTGGCTCAGAACACCGCTAACACCCCGCACGGCACAAAGGCCGGCGGCCCCTGTGGGGCCCGTGCTGCCCTTCTAACTGCAGGGCCCGCAGGTGAGGAGGGAGCAGGCCCCCAGTATGGTTCCACGGGGAGCAGCTCCCGAGCCAGCTGCGAGAGCGCCACCCCGAGCCAGCCTCCGGGCTGTCTCCACTACCGCGGCTGGGGGCAAGAGGGGCGGCTGTGGGGCAAGAGGGGCGGCAGCAGGGACAGGACGAGCAGGGAGGTGGTCACTGTGGGGCTCAGAGGAGGCCAGGCCAGTCGTGCAGGCAACGGGGAGTGCAAGCCAGCACTTTCACACCAGTCACAAGGCGGGAGACCAGACCGGGGTAGGGGGGACACGCAGGCGGACAGACAGGATGAGGAGGGCCGAGGCGAGGACACGCGCGGGGGGCGGGGAGGCTGGCCGCACCTGGTTGATGTGAACGGCCGGGATGGAGGCGGCGGACACTGCTGAGTGGCTGGGGGAGTTGGGCAGTGACTTGCAGGGCCCGATGGCCAGCTGCTGCTTCTTGCGCAAGGCCACGACCTTCTGGGCCACTGCAGGGGACAGCAGAGTCAGTTACCCCTCTGGGGGGAAGGGAGAAGCCCAGCTTAGAGCCGCCCCCCAGGGCGCACAGAGCCTCCTGAGCCCCCATTCGGGGGGCGCCACCGCGCCCGAGTTACCGGCCTGGAAAAGGGGGGAGCCTCCCGCCCCGCGCCCGCGTTACCGTCCTGGAAGACGCGCTCCACGTTGAGCCCGTAGGTCGCGCACGTCTCATAGTAGGTGCAGCGCTTCAAGTCTGTGGAGAGCTTGCGGGCCCTGCTGTCGTCGATGACCCGTGGGTTTGCGGCACTGATGGCATCTATGGGGGGCGGGAGGGTGGGACTGCACTCAGCCTGCTGAGAAGCGGTGCCACGCACGGGGACGGGGGTGGGGGGCGGCGTTGGGCCCGAGGACACGTGGGCCATGAGCCGGGCCAGTGGACAACGCGGAGCTCGAGCACACGGGCGTCCAGGCCTCGTTCTAGCCCCCACCGACTCAGAGTGGACACGGGCCAGCCTCTCCGTTTATCCATCCCCCAAAACATGGACACGACCGTCACACCGGTGGGAGGCTCCAGCTGGGGAAGATCCAGCGCGCATGGAGCAAGGAGGCGGTGCCCGCTCCAGGGCGACACAGGAAGGGGGAGAGGGGAGAGCAGGTGGCTTCGTCCCCGGCCCCGCGGGCCCGCTCACCCTGTGTGCCCACCAACACCATGGGCACCTCGCTGGCATTACGGAAGCTGCAGAGCCGCAAGAAGTAGTTGTACACGGTCTGGAAGCTGATTTCATCCTCCAGGCTGAACACGAACACCACTGCGTCCACCCAGGCAGCAAACTGGGGGGACCGAGCAGAATTACCACCCGCACCCGTTCCCAGGCCAGCTCCACATCCCTCTGCACACACACAGCTTTGCCCCGTCCCAACCAGATCCTTGGGAAAGGGGTGCCACGGGCCAGGGCTGGGGCAGGAGCATCACCTGGAGCTCAGGGGGGCCTCCTTCATCTCGGATCAGAAGCAGGTAACTTTGGCCATCCACCACAATCTCCTTCTTAAACCGACCCCCTAGGACAGAGTGCACGATCAGGCCCCAAGCTGGGAGAGCCCCCGGGGCCAAGCAGTTCTGAAATCCAGCGCTACCAACAGAGAAGACAGGAGGACTCGGAAGGACGAGGGGCTCCAGCCCCCCGGCACAGACGACAGCCAGGAGAGAGAGGGGGCAGAGTGGCCAGCCTCAGAGCCCAGGCAAGCCCGTGATGCTCACCTTCAGGGGACTCCTCCTGGACATAGGTCCCTGTCAGATAGCGGTGCACCAGGGCCGACTTCCCGCTAGACAGGTTCCCCACAATGCCCTGTGGGAGAAGAAGGGGTGAGAGCAATGGTCAGGGGCAGGGAAGAGAGATGACCCTAAGAAAGACCAGAGCTAAGGACCAGAAAAGGAAGCTGAACAGAAGTGAGGGGCCGCAGAGAGAGGCCAAGACCCGAGAAGGAGGGGACTGGAAGCGGGGGAAGCCCATCAGGCTAGCCCGTGCCCACCCCGTCCCAGGGCTGCCTGGGCCCCCCCGCCCAGATCTCACTCACCACTTTAAGCTCCGGAACCGAGCGGCTCAGGGTCCACTCCTGGCTGTTCACAAAGGAGTCTGCAGGAGAGAAGGCCACCCATCAGACTGAGGCGGCACGCACACCCGGGCCATCCACCACCAGCTGTCTCCTATGCTGCCCCTGCCTGAGCTGAGGCCAGAAAACAGCACGGTCCTGATGGGACCCCAACCCTCACCCCTAATTCTCTAGACAGCGGCAGGAAAATGCTCCCGGAGAGGACTGGAGCAATGATGGTCCTCAGGGAGAGGACTCTGAGAGGTGTGGGCCCAGTTCTCCTGGCCTGGACCCGTGTCCCTCCTCCTCTTACTGCTCCAGCAAGGTAAGCAGTTCCCCCCTTGAGCCACACCTGGGCCTGGTCCCACCAGGGCCCAGGTGAGAGGCCTCTCCAGTAGTTCTCAGCTCAGACCCAAACCGGGCCGGGCACCTGGCAGCTGGGCAGGGGGGCCAGCCTCCCACAGCCAGCGAGTAGGAACAGCTCACCCTCACAGGGTGGGGCCACCCACCACATTCCTAGGCGGGGTGAAGAGGGAGGAGCCCTCACCCGGCCTTGTTCTGTGAGGGGCAGGTTGAATGGGGAGCTATCTATCCTGCCCAACTGGCCCTCCTCCCCAAGCTCCTCCTTGGTGGGAGGCCACCAACTCTTTCTTTCCCCGGAGAGCCGCCTCCTGGGCTGCCTGAACTCTGGTCCAGGCCGTTCTCAGCTCTGGCCTGCCTTTGGCAGTGTCCTGGGGAAGGGAAGCCTCCAGCTCCCCAGAGCCCCCTCCAGCGCCACCACCGGACCCACTTTCTTTACTCTTTGCATGGTAATGGACATCCTCCAGCCAGCTCCAGATGGCCCTGGCCTGGGCCAGCCTCTTAGCCTGCTTCCCCTCCACAGGCTGTCTCAAAGAATGGCCACCACCACTGAGCGATCGGGTCCACAAGCAGTCCCTCTGCTCATGTGCAGAAGCAGCCAGAGGTGACGACTCAAGCCCACCTGGAAGCTAGAGACAGGAACCCTCTCCGCCCCTCCCCAGGCTCAGTTCTGCACGTACCAGAGAGTGAGGAAGGGGCCCCTCCGTCCTGGTCTCACATTCCACCATGCCAAGGGCCAGCGGTAGCACCCGCTGGCAGGGGACCCAGACTGGACGCACCTGCAAGTCCTCCTCTGCCACAGACACCTTCTGGGACCCATGAGCCCCCCGCGGCGCACCGGGGCGCGGTCTCACTTGGTCCCCCGGCCCTCGCGGCACACCCACCCCTCCCAGGCTGGCTCGGTTTGTTTTCACACCCGCTCTCAACAAGGGACTCCAACCAGAGAGGGCTCTGGCCGGGCCCTCTCCCTTACCGCTCTGCGCGCCCAGGAGCCCCGGGGCCGCGGCCGCCCGGCGGCTCCACAGCGGCTCGGCGGGCGCGGGCTCCCTCCGGCGGAAGCGGCTGGTGAGCAGTCTCCAGAGGCCGGCGGCGGTGCGGGGCCGGCCGGGCTCGGGCGCGGCGCGCGGGGCCTCGGCGCCCAGCAGCAGGTCGCGGCGGCTGGGGAAGGCGCCCAGGGAGCTGGCGTCGCCGTCGCTGCGGGTGCGCGCCCGGGGCAGCAGCCCCGACTCGGCGCGCCGGATCTCCTGGCCGCGGCGCAGGCGGAAGCTGAAGCTCTTCCTCAGCGCAGACAGGCCGCGCCGGGGGCTCGGGGTGCCGCGCCCGCCGCCGCCGCCGCCGCCGCCGCGGAGCACCTGCCAGCGCTGGCTGCTCCACAGCGAGGCGCCCCGCAAGAAGCCCGCGCTCCCCGCGCGGCCCAGCCCCGCGCCCGCGCCCTCGGCCGCCGCCAGCTCCAGGCGGTTCACCTCCAGGAACGTCATGCTGGTGGGCCGCGGCCGCGGCGTCTGGGCCCCCCGCGTGCGGCTGCGCCGGGCCGGCGCGGGGCTGGGCGCGGGGCTGGGCGCGGCCGAGCCGGGGAGCCGCGAGGGCGCGGGCCCGGGAGCCGCCGGGGGGCCGTCGGCGGGGCCGCGGCGGCCGAGGCGCGGGCGCAGGAGGCCGAGCAGCAGGCTGCGGGCGCCGGAGGGCGGGGGCCCCGGGCCGCCCGAGCACACGCTCCGCGGCCGCGCCGGCTGTTCGCGCGCGGCGCTCAGGGCGGCCTGCAGGGCGGCGGCGGCGCGGCCGGCCGGGGCGCCGTGCAGGTCCAGCGAGTCGCAGACGCTGAGGGCGCGGCGGCAGACGGCGGGCCGCTCCCGGCTGCGGCTGTCCCCCGGCGGCCAGCCCCGCTCCATGCTCAGGGCCCGCGGGCGAGGGCCAGGCCCATGGCGAGGGGCGCGGGGCTGGGCCCGGGCCGGGGCCGCGGCCGGGGCGCACGGACCTCCGGCCTCTGGGCACCTGGTGTCGGGCCGACGGAGTCCCTCAACGCTTCCACCTCGCAGCCGGCAAGCCCAGACCTGGAGAGGCCCGGAGCCGGCCCAGCAAGGAGAGGCGGCAAAGCCCGGCCTGGAACACCCTGGAACGGCGGCGGGCAGCGGCCGGCGGCAGGGGAGTCAGCCTGCTGGGGCAGCCCCCGGAGCCCTCAGAAAACAGGAAATTCCAGCCCAGGGCTCCTCCTCAGATTGGGGCGAGTAGGTGACGAGCTGTCATTACCAGCAGGCCAAATAAATAACAGTCCTCAGCACACCACACGCTGGGCCCCGTTTTGGAGAGAAGTGGGCCATTTGCTCCTTCTCTAAAGGACCAAACAGGTGTTACAGCACAAGGCCCGCATTATGAAAAACTTCAATTAGGAGCCAGGAGGCAAGTCATATGCCCTCTCCGGCCCTCAGTCTCCTTGTCTGTAAAATCGTGGGCCTTAGTTTTTGGCTGAGACATTGTGAGGTTGGGAAACTCCAGAATTCAGAGTTGCTGGATGCTACAGGCACCTCTTCTGTTAATGGCCGAGGTGATCTCCCTCGGAGGTGGTAAAATTGTCTGGATTTGGTGAAGTGTCCTGCCTAAGGGCAGTGGAAAGTCAAAAGGTAACCTTCAGTCCTGGACCACACAGTTCTGAACGAGTGACTCACTTCTGCGTCCCTGAGCGTCCAGTCTCCTGCTCGCTGGGTCTCACCTCCTGTTCAGAGGCTGTCCAGAGGTCGGCTGGCCAAGGTGAAGTGTTTGCCCTCAGTTCTGGCTGGAGCCCGATGCTCACCCTCTCCAAGCACGGATGCCTGTTCATGAGTGTGGGCTGCACCCGGCGCTCGTGAAGTGCAGGGCTCACCCGGGGATGGGGGCAGGAGGCAGGGAGCTGCCCTGCTGTGCTTTCCACTTCATTTTAAACATCAGTCCTCTTCCGAGGCCCTGGAGATGAGCTAGTTTACTGTAACCCGTAAGACCATGAGCAGATCGAGAACCCAGCTTAGGTGGCAAGGATGAGGGAGGCTGCGTGTGCTTTAAAGAAATACTACTCCCCAATTTCCTCTACACCCCCCAGTCCAGCCCAACTCCCAATGTCCCTCTCAGCCTCAGAATTCCATGCTCCCGGCGTAGAAGCAAAGTACAAGATAAAAGTGGCACATTCCTGAGGGGGCTGGGGTGGGGGAATGCCTGAGGAAGGCAGGGCCTCTCCATCCTAGGTGCTGCGCGAAGAGCCCAGAGCTGGAAACTCTCAAGTCCCGGGCTGGATCTCCCAGGCCTGGAGAGCCCTGGGGGTGGTTTCATATTTTCTTAGGACTACTTATTAACAGTGATGAGGATGGCTTCTCCCTCTCCAGAATGCATATTCCCCACATAATAGACGGTTCCACAGAAGAGCCTTTCCCAGGATCCTTCAGGCGTGGGGACAAGAACACAGCCCTGGATCCTGCCTCAGTTCCTCACATTCAAGTCTCCCACACTCCACTGCCCTATCTGCATATCTGTCTGCCCTCTCTCTCAGACACACAGGGAATTACCCCTCCCCAGAAGAACAGGGCTGCTCATTACAAACCCTCCCCCGCCCCAAGCCAATGAAACTGCACGCACAGGACTGCAGCTCTGTCCAGGGATTGACGAAGGACGGGGACAAGGTGCCCAGCTGGGGATGGGCTGCCTTAGGACTCCGCTGGCTGTCTCAGCAGGAGACGAGCAGGATGGCATACGAGGGGCAAAGGTCCCTAGATACACACATGCGGGCTGTGGGCGGGCAGGCAGCGGCGCCTAGTCCCGCAGAGAAAAGAACATCTTACGTTCTCGGAGGATGCACCAGCTCCCCACGGCTCCCACTGCACCTGCGGAATCTAGTCCAGGCAAAGTGCTCAGCCTGGGTCACTTCCCACACCGGCAACAGCTTCCACTTCCTCCCCTGGCTGCCTTCTTCCTCTCCCTCCTTCCCAGAAGCCTTTCTTGACCCAGAGAAGCTACAGAAGGACAGCTGCCGTCACATAAATACCCCGGGCCATCGAGCCAGTCGAGGACCTCAGGGAGAGCAGTGCAGGCACAAATCTCTCTTCCTCACTGGCATCACAAACCGAGGTCTCTGTGCTCCGCCTGCCAAGATCCTACTCCGGACAGCTGTGGCAAACACAGCCCGAAAGACACTAGGACCGTCCTAAAAATCTTCAAGCTGGGATGGTGTGAGCAGTACAGGGATTCCACAAGGCTAGCCCTCAGGTGAGTTCTCCGTCTCCTAAGGTCCTCAGAAACACCAGGCTAGCTCCGCTGCTGAGGGCTGAGACTCCATGGCAATTTCTGGGGGAATTCAAGGCAGGGCCTCTCGCGAGGCCCCGCAGTGCGCACGCTGGGGGAGGCTGGAGACACATCTCCCTGGAAGCAGAGAGCACAGAAAACGAGCTGGGAAACCACAAAGAGCAAGAGCCGACTCTGGAGGTATCCACGGCTGGGTGGGCCGGACCCACCACGTGGACCGGCCTGAGCCTGGGGGTGGGTGGCAGGGGGACACGATTAACCCCGGCTACCTGGGGGGGACAGCTGTGAAGGTGTGCTGTGGGAGGTACTGCACAGAAACCACTGTGAGGAAAGGGCGGCCTCCAGCCCCAGGATCCCACACGACCTCGGACGTAGTCTCTGCTCAAATATTTGCCAGGGGTGACCCATGATCCGTGCGGAAGCACGCCCGGCTAAGGCCACACACGCCACCCAGAGCCTGTGGATGTCCTTCCCAGCGACAGGAAGGGAAGCCAAAGGGCGCACGTGGTGGCTCGCTCGGAGGGAGAGACATGGGCTCCTTCCCGTGGCCCCAGTGGTCCCAGAGCCACACGGGCCCTCCAACGGCAGCCAGGCTCTCCGTGCCCACAAGGTGGCAGCAAAACATCTTCCTGCGGCCGGGTCGCTGCCGAGGGGGGGAGGGAGGCGGGGAGCGAGGCGGGAGCAAGGTGGCGGGAAGGCGGCGGGAGGGAGGACGGCAGCCTGCGCCCGGGGAGCCTGAGCCTGAGCCGAGGCCGGCGGCCAGGGCCACACCCAGGGCGGCCTCCAGCAAGCTCCGTGCGCTCTGCGCAGGCCTCCGGGTGGGGGCCTGGGGAGTCCGCGGACAGGAGGGGGAGACTCCAGGCTGCCTCCCCGCTGACCTCCGGGCCTCCCTGCGAGTCTTGGGTCTCAGGAACTGTCCACGGAGACCAGAGCAGCAGCGACCATCACCACGCACACGGAAGGCTCCTCACTCTAGGCTGCTTTTCGTGTCTACCGCTCCCCGCTAGGACCCGGCCCGCCCGCCCACCAGGGACAGAGACGTGCCAAGGTTCTGTGAACGAATGCACGCATGCCTGCTGAGCATGAACTGCAAGCCCAGGCCTCTGATCTCCCTGTGGGGAGGGAGGGATGGTCCCTGGCTGCGACAGTCGGCGAAGGAGGTAAATCACAGGCACAATCATCTTGCAAAGATCCCCAGTCTAGAGGCATGGGGTGCTCTGGAGTTGAGAGAACTGGGTTCAAATTCAGCCTCTGGCATCTACTAGCCGTGTGCCTGTCTACAGCCACTTTAACCTCACTGGGTCTCAGGGTTTAGTCTGCAAACCAGAAATAATCCCACCTTGCCCCCTGAAGTTGCTAGGAGGACCAGCGCTGTGACTGTGGAGGGCCCAACATGGTGCCTGGCACAAAGCAGGGGATCCGTAAAAGGAGCGGTCACTGGGTGAGAGAGAGGACAGAGTCCTGTGGGACGCAGGAATGACTGAAACCAGCTTTCATCAAGTCAGAAACCTAGTGGGACACGCCAGCAGTTATGCATCAGCCGGGCCAGGCCACTGCTGGTCCCGTCGCTCCTCAAGACCGTGGAGGCAGACCTCGGACATCCCTGGGACCCCTCCGGATCCCGTCTTTCTCTGAAAATCTGCTGAAAGCTGTTCCGGGCTGAACTGTGCCCCCCACCGTTCATATTTTGAAGTCTTAACCCCCAGTCCTTTAAAAAGTGACCTTATTTGGAAATAGGGCGCTGGCAAAGATGAGGTCACGCTGGAGTAGGGTGGGCCCCTACTCCCCTATGACTGCTACCCCCCCTTTTTAAGATTTTATTTATTTGACAGAGAGAGACAGCAGGGGGAGCAGCAGGCAGAGGGAGAGGGAGAAGCAGGCTCGCCAAGCAGGGAGCCCGAAGCAGGGCTCGATCCCAGGAGCCGGGGATCATGACCTGGGCCGGAGGCAGAGGCTTAAGGACTGAGCCACCCAGGCGCCCCTCTGACTGCTGTCCTTACAAAAAGGGGCAATCTGGACAGAGAGACAGTGATGGAGAGGGAAGACAATGTAGAGAGCTACAAGGGGAAGACCGCAGTCCACATGCCGAGGAGGGAGGCCTTCACAGGAAACGTGGCCCGGCCTGCCCACTCCTGGATTTCCGACTCACGGCCTCCAGGCCAGGGGAGAATGTGTGTGCTGCCCAAGAGCTGTAGGAGCGAGGGGGTGGGCTCCAGGGGGCCAGGCAGGTGTGACTGCACAAGCCGGCGTCCCAGGGCCCTCCCAGGGCTGCTCAGGGGAGCCGGGAATTCTGCCCCCCTCTACCAAGGTCAGGGTAGCAGAGAGCTCCCCAGTGGCTGCGTTCGCGCCCTCCCCATGGAGAAGCTGAGAGAACCCAAGGGGCAAGTAAGGATGGGGGACAAAGGGAGGAAACCAAGACCACCCTCTGCTGGGCAGTTACCCAACCTGGAAACAGCCTTCTAGCACCAAGCTAGCTACTCCATAGTAGTTTCTTTTCTTTTCTTTTTTTTTTTTTTTAAAGATTTTATTTATTTATTCATGAGAGACAGAGAGAGAGAGAGAGAGAGGCAGAGGGAGAAGCAGGCTCCCAAGGATCAGGGAGCCTGATGTGGGACTCGATCCCAGGACCCTGGGATCATGACCTGAGCCGAAGGCAGACGCTTAACCATCTGAGCCACCCAGGTGCCCCTCCATAGTAGTTTCTTTGTTTTTCTTTCTGTTCACAAGCTCTGTGCTAGGCTCAGTACTTCTGTACATCCTCCTGACTCCTGTACCAGCCTCCTGACCTTGTTCCCCCTTGCCACATCCTAAAACCCGAAGAGGGACCTGGACAGACACTGCTCCCTGCTCAGACCAAGAACTAGGACCATGGGCCCTGCGCACGCTGCACTCTGCCAAGAAAATCTACTGCTTTTCACACACCACTGACCCTGCAGGGCAGGGGCGGGGCACTTACCATGCTGCCTGGCTCCGGACGGGATTCCAGACCCAGAATGTACCACCGTGCATGCTCCCTAATGGCTCCTTGCCTTTCCATCCCAATTCTGACACATATCCTGCATATCATATGTCTTTAAAAGTATTCTCTCAAAAAAAAAATTAAAAATAAAAAAAAATAAAAGTGTTCGCTTCCTTCAAAACTGAACCAAGGTCCAGCGTAAGTCCCATGAGCTAAAAATCTGCTTCTTCCAGTCCCATGGCTCCCAGAGGCATACCGTTTATGAGATCTTCATTCCTGATCAGCAGCATGGCAGCTTGTCTGCTTTCACCTTATTTTTACCAAAGTAAGATATCTGAACAAAGGAAAGATTCCAGGGGCGCCGGGGTGGCGCTGTTAACCGACTTTGGTTTGGGCTCAGGTCATGATCTCGGGATCCTGGAATCGAGCCCCCCAGTGAGCCCCGCATGGGGCTCTGTGCACAGTGAGGAGTCTGCTGGAAGATTCTTTCCCTCTGCCCCTCCTCCTACTCTCACACTCTCTCTCATAAATAAATCCTTAAAAAAAATAAAAGGAAAGATTCCACAACTATAATAATTGCGCTAATTCGGCTCCAAGATGGAGGAGCTATGGAAAGCGAAGTGCCACCAGGTGGCTGAGAGCCCGGGTACACAGGTGTAAGTGCCTGGCCCCAAGGCAAGGGGACAGAGGGGCAGTGCACGCGAAAGGGGGAAAAAAAAAGACTTGGGTAGTTTGAGAGTCCAGTGAACAGAAGTTTAAAAGTGTCTGAATTCCCCCTACAGATTTTGAAAGTGGAGCAGGGACCTTCCTCAGGCTCTGCCCCATTCCCAAGGCCATACCTGCCCACTGCCTGGGGCTGGGGGGCTGGAGGGCTGGGGGTGGGGGTCTCGCAAGGACTCCGCGTCGAAGGAAGCAGAAGGCAGCTCAGCGGCTGTGGTCAGAACACTCAGCCCATCCGTGCCCTCTGCCATCACGAAGCCTTGGGGGACTCCCACACCTCGCAGCCCCCTCAGCCTCCCCAACTCATCTTGTCTCTGCTGTAGAAGCTAATACCGGGTCTGCCCTCACTTCACCGGGGCCTGGGCTCCTGGGCACACACGGGCCAGCCCTGAGGGCAGCAGAGACACCTTTGGTGCCCTGTACACGCAAGTCAACAGCCACATGGGACACAGCCAGTCACCTGGTAGTGAGAGCCACTCACTGGACACAATCAGCCACGCTGAGCACGTGACACGCAGTGACCCATTTATCTCCGACAACAACCCTCCGAGAAAGGTAGGTCACTTCCCCCAATGTGCAGGTGAGAAAGCTGAGGCACAGACGTCAATCGGCCTAAGGTCACCAGCTAGTAAGTGGCTGAAGGTGGCATCTGAACCCAGGCCACCTGGCCGCCCCAAGACCCTGGGCCTCCCTGGCCGGGCAAGATCTCTGCGGACACAGGCCTGACCTGGGCCCAGAGCTCGTCCTGCAGGGAGCCCCTGCCTGTCTTCCTTTCTGGGTATGCACGTCAGCGAAGACCAGCCTTGCCCTTCCTAGCAAGGGCCCTCCTTCCAAAAAGACCCCCCCCCCCCCCCCGCCAGCTTCCTCCTTCCCTACCTTCCAAACAAACTCCTGGCCCAGTCCTACTGCCTCAGTAAGAGAGGCTGATCCAGGTTCTGCAGCCACCTCTCCCAGCGATGTCTATGTTCATATGACACGTTTAAAACAGAAAACCACCTCAAATGATTAATTCTGACACAAAAAGGGGGCTATTTGGGGCTGCTGAGGCCCTGGCATGAGCGCGTGCCTCACGTTCCTGCCATGTAGACAAGAGCCACAAAGAGGCTGGGCCTGCCGGTCAGGGAGGAGGGGAGTCAGTCGGAGCCCCCCCTCCGCCGAGTTGAAGATGCTTTCCTTCCCTGGGGGACCACAGCTTTCTGAGCCAAATGCACATCCTCCTCCCTACCTGCCCTGCAGGGTCTCCACTGCCCAGCTTCTGCCCACACCCAGTGGTGTTGTGTCAGCACCGTGCAGCCCGCATGCAGAAGGGACACGGGGCCCCTCTGTGTACCCTCCTTATCCTCCTCGGTGCCCTTACACACCCCCTGGTCCCCCTGGAGCCTGAGACCTCAGCCATGCTGAGCCTGCACAATGTGGGCCTGGGAAGCCAGGGGAAGCGCATTAGCTACAGAAGTCTGCGTGGGGTGGGGGATGAACCAAGAGAGGGTGGAGCCAGAAGCAATATGCCCCAAGGCTTGTCGGATTTAAAGGACAGGGCAGGGGCACCTGCGTGGCTCAGTTGGTGAAGTGGCTGCCTTGGGCTCTGGTCATGATCCCAGAGTCCTGGGATTGAGCCCCGCATTGGGCTCCCTGCTCGGCGGGGAGTCTGCTTCTCCCTCTGCCTCTGTGCGCTTGTTCTCTTTCTCTCTCTCAAATAAATAAAATCTCAAAAAAAAAAAAATCAATAAAATAAAGGACAAGAAAGAGAAGATCGATTAAGTCCAAATACATAAACATAAAAAAATCCAGAACAATTAAAAATGCTAAGAACCCTAAGAAAAATAGAATTAAAGGGAAATCGACACCTGAGGTGGGGGGTGGTGGGAAGGTAGCTAGATCAATGGGTTAATATCACAAATGTTGCTTAAAAAAAAACAAACATAAAACCTCCATGTGAGTAAAGAAAGTACAAATGGCCAATACAAGCGGAAACCACTCATTTTCATTTGATACTCGAATAAATAGAAATTAAGAATGAAATTCTACTGCTCACTTTCCAAAGCCCTGCCAACGGGCTGGGGTGTGCGGTGGTCCCAGTGCGAGTAGGTGAGGCGCGGTGGGGAAGAGAGGCTGGGCCCCCAGAATCCATGTCGCCCCGGGGACCATCTGACCCGGAGGGAAGGACGGACGGAGGCCTGAAGACGTCCAACGCTTCCAAACGAGTGAAAGCAACACGAAACGCCCAGCAACATGGGAATAAGGCAGCCAACGACCACGTCTCCAGAAGGTGGAACATCACACGACCTCTTAAGACGTTTGCAAAGCGTTTTCTACCTCACACAGGTGGTGGTGGCACTTACGGTCATTTTTTTTTTTAAAGCAAAAATGTATATACCACGGGCCCATGTGCAAGGAACCCAGCCAAAGGAGGACAGCGGCTGACTTGTGGCAGTTAGGAACTACAGTGACTTTTCTCCTACTTCTATTTTTCTGCAAAATGTCTCTTTTATTTACTATGCTGTCTACAACGTGTATAGGGAGTACATGACCTCTGTAAAAAGGAAAAGAAACGGTAGCAGCAGGGGGCTGTTCCACTTGGGGATGAGGGCTGCACGCAGAAAGGATACATGTGGCTCATCAGAAAAACGGGCGGGTCTGCACTGTCCTGGCTGGAAGCTCAGCCCCCCAAACCCCCGCTCTGCCCAGGCCCCAGCCCCCAACGTCCGCAGCTGCTCTGGGGTCACCACACGTCCTAACAAGGACTCACACACAAGAGCCTTCCAACTCCGGGTGAGACACAAAATAGGAGAGTGGGTTAGGACTAGTACATGTAATAAATGTACACGTTCCATCATTTTAAAATTTTATTTTGGGGTACAAAACTACTTTCACAACACACTCAGGAAACTGCTTTTGGCCCCCTGGCACTTCCCTACGGGTGGAAATTTCCAGAATGAGTGTCCAGTCCCCCCCCCCCACCTTAACAGGACCCAGCCTCCGGCACTGCACCAAAATGCACCAGCCGCTCCCCACATGCTCTTGTCCACACCCCGACCGTGGCCACGGTTCTCATTCACCCTGACTGCCAGCTTCACGATACTTCACAGTGCACACACTCCACCCTCATCCCACTGTTCCCCGACTCGAGGGCATTCTGGTGGCTTCCTTTTTTGTTGTTTTTTTAAACCACCATAAGCTGCTTCTTTGCATGGGGAAGCAAGTAGGACAGTTGGGTTCAAAGACGGACAAATTTTTCATGTTAATGGATAGCATCCGAGGACTTCTCCTTCATGGGCCCCATCTCCCGCCAGCCCAGCGGGGCAGGCCAACACTGGCCCTCCCATCGGCATCGGACAGAGGAGCCCAGGACCTCGCTCTTCTGATCTGCGTCCCCGATTACTCACGAGGGTAAGCATCTTTTCATGATCACCAACAACGTACATTTCCTCTTCTCTGAACTGTCTTTCTGGTCCTCTGCTCTGCCCGTTTACCTTTGGAATTTTAAAAAATCTTCACAGTTTGCAGGAACTCGATCACAGGCATCTTAAGCATTTAACTAGCATATGTACATGGCAAGCAAATGCTCCTACTCTATTCCACAGAAATGTAATTAAATCTGTTAATTTTGTAATTGATTATATTAGAACATCTGAACACCGCCAACAACAAAAATCCGTGAGACCAGAGAGAGAATACAAAAGGGTGGGCTGGGACGAAGCTCTTCTCGCTGGAAGAACACCAGCTAGGACTCACAGAAGGAACACACACCTGAGAAAATCAGCACGTGGCCACCCCAATACACCAGTTCGCTGATGCACATAGACGCCTCCCCACAGCAAGGGGAGGGGTCCCTGGCAGCCGCTGACTTCCGTGGTGCCCAAGCCCCAGCCCACAGATCACTTAGCAACCACCAAGTGGGAGGAAATGGACCTTCCAGACCGTTAGCTCCTTAACATCACTAACAGCAGGGCCAGATGTGACGCAACAGGGGGTAATCCTGTCAAAATGGTTTAATCTGGATCTCATCAACACCTCGACTTCACTCCAGGTCCCAGGCAGCTCCGGGGACAGAGGGAGAACTTTAAGACAGCCAGGCAGCAGAAGCATCCAAAGCCGGGGCACGGACCTTCTCCAAGAAATCTGGCCCGGCCTCATCCCATCCTGCTTTGGAAAGACCAAAAGGGCATATAAGGTATTTGGAGGAAACTGAGGAAATCTGCTTGTGGGTGAGCTCTGAAATGACGCCAGAGGATTCCTGTCAATTCTCTCGGGTGTGACACTGGTGTTCTGTTTCGTGCAAGAATGTGCCCGCGCTGGGAGATGCCAGCTCAGGGGCCTTCGGAGAAGTGCCACGCTGTCTGCAGCTGCCGACCACACCCACTGCCAAAAAGAATGTGAGGTGTGGAGCGGGGAGGAGGGAGCAAACGCCTTTCAAGGTGGTGGTTTTTCCAAAATAAAAAGCTGGGGAGAAAATCTGGCGTGTCTTCTCCTCTATAAATTCTAGGTTTCCTATCTGGCTTAAGGGGACCCTTCATATCCCCAGAAGAAACAAGATTCTTTGAACTTTCTCCTGTATTTCTTTTTTTTTTTTTAAGATTTTCATTTACTTATTTGAGAAAGTGAGCGAGAGAGAGAGCACGAGCGGGGGGGGGGGGAGCAGAGGGAGAGGGAGACGCAGACTCCCCGCCGAGTAGGGAGCCCGATCTGGGGCTCGATCCCAGGACCCTGAGATCATGACCCAAGCTGAGGGCAGACGCTTCACCGACAGCCACCCAGGAGCCCCTTCTCCTGTATTTTAAAAGCTGTATCTGGGGCGCCTGGGTGGCTCAGTCGGTTAAGCGACTGCCTTCGGCTCAGGTAATGATCCCGGGGTCCTGGGATTGAGTCCCACATCAGGCTCCCTGCTCTGCGGGGAGCCTGCTTCTCCCTCTTCCACTCCCCTTGCTTGTGTTCCCTCTCTCACTGTGTCTCTCTCTGTCAAATAAATAAATACAATCTTCAAAAAAAATAAAAATAAAAATAAAAGCTGTATCTGTTTCATGGTGCAGAACACCTGCAGGCCCAAGCACAGGCTCTGAGACCAGCCTTCCTGGGTCCAGTCCTGCCTCCGACCCTAAGAGCGAGCAACCCTGAGCACATCCCTTTTCCATCCCTGCCCCCATCTGCAGGACGGGGGGGGAACACTCACCGTGCAGGGATGTCCAGCGAACCACGAGGAGGCACGCGGGGCGGTGGCGGGCGCGTAAGGAGCACGCGCAGGAAGTGCATCTGGTTAGTACGGCCCCTTCTGAGATCCCAGATCTGCTCCTGCCACCCTTCACTTAGAACCCCGCCGCTCCCTGCGCCCGCTGCTACAAGAGCTGTCAATCTCGCGACGTTTGCAGCACAAACACAACGTGCTACCGTGTGGGGTGGCACATTTGAATAGTTTAAAAACACACTACGCCAGCAATTTTCATAATAAGATCAGTATTCCAGTAAAACAGTGTCTCGCAGTGCCGATCAAAGCAGCCGGGCCGCCGCGGCCCCCACTCGGCCGTCCCGCCCCACCAGCTCGCGGCGGAGAAGCCACTCACCGCCCGAGGCACGCACGCTTTTCTTACACACGATGTTGATTTTTCTTTGGTGCCGGCTGCACGAGCATCTGAGGCTCCAGAGATGAGGGAAGGCCTCGCCCTCAGGGCCTGAGCCACAGTCACCCTGTCAAGCCACCCTGTCGAACAGCGAGGGTCACACGGGGCGGGCCGATCCCGGGCTGACCTCTCGGCCAGTAACCGGCTCCTCGGCCACCCTGCCGCCTCCCTCCCGGGGGCCTGATGGACGGAGGGCCACTTCCATGCTTCCCAGGGAGGCTTCCTCACCGCACAGGGAATGGCTTTTAAGACCTGAGCCAGCTGACCTGTCAGAAGCATACACCAAAACGCAGGACACCCATGTCTTCAATGATGTCCCAGCTCTGACCCAGCTCTGACCCCTCGGGGAGGAATGTGAACTCCAAGAGGGAGGACAGAGAACCAGACGCACCTCCACCCTCCTGCCATCCTCCACGCACGTCCGCAGCCGGGGCACAAGGCAGCCGAGAGCCCCCCCCGCAAAGACTCCCGCGCAAGGCCCTTCTCCACTCTCCTGTGAGACGACCCATGGCCTTGTGACAACACCTGGCCCCCACCCTAAATGGTCTCCCGACTTCCGGCCCTGCTCCCGCGGGGCTGTCAGAGGGCTGATGGCCCGCAGTTCCACCTGCCCCCTAGGGCCAGCAGGGGCCCACCAGGCTGGACAGAGCACAGTGATACAAGCGGGAGGCTCCCTGAAGGACCAACAGGGCTCCCGGGCTGGGTACAGAGCAGGGAGGCCTCCTGGTTGCTGGTCAAGCATTCTCTGCCAGGCCAGGAGGCCCACCCAAGACTGGCTCAGGGCTCCGTGTCCACAGGGGACATGGCGAGTGAAGCAGATCCCAGCTCCTGACAAATACCAGCTGGGGGTAAGAACACCAACGGCTCTAGGCCCGGTGATGGACGAAACTGAAAAGGTGGGCCTTGGAACTGGACACACCGGGTTTCGACCCCTGCCTGCCTGGTGCGTCCATCAGGCTCTCTTCTCAAGGGCAGTAACACCCCCCTGGAGGGACCTCTGTGCCACCTGGGGCCCAGGAAATGACAAGAGAACCTTTTAACACAGGCTCAGGACAGAGTCTCCATCCCAACAGTGCCAAGGCTGGGGAGAACGAGAGATCTACAGGATGATGGTTTCTGTCTTGGGTTGGCCGAGGAGTCTCTGAGACGCCCCATCGAAGATATCACAAGGGGCTGCCCAGCCCACCCTGTCGTCTGCAGGTTCCCTGGACAAAGAACCGGGGTCCTTCCTGCCATTAACAAGAGGGGAGTGGTAAAAGGAGCCTCGTGCTTTATTGCTGCAATACCATGGGATTCGCCTTCCGGGGTGTGGTCCACAATAACCTCACCTCTGAGCAGGTGGGGCCGAGGAAAGCCTCCTTACTGCGCAGTAGGGAGGTGGGCGGAGAGACGGCAGGAAAGCCAGCCCAGAGCTGCTGGCTGGAGGGGGGCTTTATTCTGTGCCACACGTCTCCCAGGAGTGTGCATACATTCACAACCTCTCCGTTACGATATAAATACGTATCCTGCTATTTTACATATATATGTATATATACACAACTCAGTATAAATCAAGGGCAAAACATAAACCAAAAAAACCTACAAAAACAGCCCCTGCCTCAAACACCAGGACGGAGTGAAGAGAATACTGTGACATTTGCTGGTGACACGCAGCATCTCGGCACCACTGCCCCAGGTCACGGTGGAAGGGGAGGTGACTTGCAGGATTGATCACCCAGCCCACCTCCGCTGGTGTGCTGGAAGGAGGTCACCATGATGCAACAAAGCCTGGGGTGCTAACCAGTGACCTTGAACCCTCCTGTCCTGCAGAGCACGAAGGGCTGGGCTCGCCCTTCTCCAACTATGCACTGTGGTAGGGGCCATGCAATCAGCACGCTATCCCCTGACTGCGTGCCCCTCGCAAGCCAGCACTCCGTGTGACGTCGTCGCAAGCTGATATGCAAAAGGCCAGCTAGTCCACACACCGTGCTATCCACACGAGCCCTGTCCACCGACAGCTCACCAGCCTGCACGGCCACTCCTGGGTCGGGCCACCAGCCGAACTCGAGAACACGTGGGCCCATCCCGCAGCAGAGGGAAGGAGCCATGGGAACTGCAATGCCTTTCCCCGCCTGCCTTTCTTCCCTCACCCGAATTCAGGATCACCCTCCAGGCTGGCAACAGGGAGGCCTGGGGCTGAGAAGCAAGCAGGGCATAGCACCAGCTGCAGGGGGTATGGGGACCGCACCAAAGTGAGCTACACCAAGGCCTGCGGCCAGCCCACTCGAAACAAGGCGCTGCCTGCCAAGGGCCACGACGCGTGCGCTCATCTCGCAACAGCGGGGCCCAGGCTCACACCCCACCTTCCGTCCTTGGGTAGAACCGCGTGAATGCGGCTCCCAAGTGTGGAGCGTGAGAGCCCTGTGACCGGAACAGGTTTTGCGGGGGCACTCTCACCACGGTGGTGGTCTTCCGGTTTCCAGAAAAACACACGGTGACAAAAAGCTACTGCAGATTCAGTCCCTTCTCAATGGATCTGTTTGCAATCAATCACCACAGCCTTAGCGGGTGCATGGTAAGCACACGCCTGCTGCCTGGCTGATCGAAAACAGCGGGACCTACAAGAAAGGCACGTTATTATTACTTCTTTTTAAGATTTTATTTATTTATAAACTTGAGAGAGAGCGAGAGAAAGAGCACAGAGGGAAAGGGAGAAGCAGACTCCCCACTGAGCAGGGAGCCCGATGTGGGACTCGATCCCCCAATGTGGGACTCGATCCCAGGACCCTGGGATCATGACCTGAGCAGACGCTTTACTGACTGGGCCACCCAGGCACCCAGGTGTTGTTAATGCAATACTTTAGAAAGCTAAGTCAAAAAGGATGCACTTTTGTGTTCATTTTTTACAACAAACAGGTATTCTTTTGTTTATTACGGGCTAAAATTAGAGCTGTTCTTCCACCAACATGGCCACGGGCCCCGCGTGGCTACTGAGCACTTGAGATTCGGCCCGTCCCAGTGGAGCAGTGCTGAGGGCGGAGCTTGAAGACAGGGTGGGAAAAAGAGTGTAAAAGACCCATTAATAACTTCTCCTATTGATTGCATATGGAAATAACATTTCAGATATACTGGGTTAAATAAGACACAATATTAAAATTCACTTCACCTTTTTTTTTTTAACCCTTCTTAAAACGGCTACTTGAAAATTTACATTGACACGTGGGACTCACCTACGTAACTGGACAGTGCTCTGGAGGAGTCACGGGCCGTGGGCACTGTGCAAGGTACATTCAGTCTCATGCCCTCACTCAGTCCCCACTCCCACCCTGCGAAGGCTGTGGCCAGCACCTAGTGTATGAATGATGGCACAGGACCCAGCACAGGACGAGCACTTCCCAGGGAGTGGTAACGATCTAAAAGCTCTGCATGCATTCGCCGACTTCATTCTCACACTTACACGATGAAATGGGCGCTTGTTAACCTCATTTTTGCAACAAGGAAGCCAAGACACAGAGATTAAGGGACTCACCAAAGGTCACACAGCTGCCAACTGGTAAGTCTGGGATTCAAATCTAGGCAGCGTGGCTCTAGAACCAGGTTGGTAACCATTACCCCTGACAGACGAGGAAGGACACCTAGCATTCTCTCCACCACATCACCCGATGTAAAGCAGTCTAGAATAGTCCAGAAGCCATCACCAAGCAGAGGAGCACTTTGGAGCAACTAAAAGGCACCAAATCGTCACAGTTCTTCACACCAGAGGCTCTAGGGCCTTCCTATAGGGCCCGATTTACCAAAGATCTCAGGGCACAGAAGTTCGTCCACCTTTCCCTGGGAGACAGCAGGTAGCAGAGGGAGCAGGGTGAGCCCTGAGTGGGGTCCAGATCTCCCGGCCTCGCCCGCCCCCCCACGCACACAGACACACACACCCCGAGAGGCCGGGCCTGGGCTCGAATCCCACTCTATGAGCTTGGGCTCTGGGTCTGCGAGCCATCAAAACATCAAATTAAAAGGCAAAAGAGAAAGTGCTGTAGGCGGGCACACCAATGGTGGCAAAGAGGGGTGCTGACAGACAAGAAAGAGAAAGAGAAACACCCACTATAAACAGGCACAGAAACAGTGCAGGCATGGCCCTCCGAAACCGTGTGGCATGGGCTCGCTCTGCTCAGCGCCCAGAGGACAGCCCTGTCAGCTCGGCTCGGGGTCTGGGGGGCCCGAGCGCCGCCCGACAGCCCGAGGCCATGGCTTCCTGCCAGCAGACAAATGCTCACTTCAGAAAAATCCACATTAAGAGATTAAAACTATCTTATATGCCGTAGGAAAAGAGTAACAAACCAAGAAGAAAACGAATAAAGGACATGAACAGAATTAAAACAAAATGCAAATGACCAAAATTGTTTTTTAATGTTGACTTTCACTAGTCATCAAACCAACACAAAATAAGACAACAAGGAAAAGCATCTAATGGTGGTGGTATTGGTTTTTAACCTATGAGGTGGGGAGGGGGGGTAGGTAAGGCAAGGAGCAGGCGGTCTCTACCCCTAGAAACAGGGGGGCCTTCCTGGAGGGCAGTGTGGCGTGCAGCCGAAGTCCTAAAAAAGTGCATACCTGATGGTCTCACCTTTTCCTTTTGGGAATTTGTCCCAAGGAAGTCATCAGACAAGTGTACGAAGATCTATATACAAGAAGATGCGTGAGAAACCGTACTCTCTTTAAAAGGCATCCTGTAGGGCGCCTGGGTGGCTCAGTCGTTAAGCGTCTGCCTTCGGCTCAGGTCATGATCCCAGGGTGCTGGGATCGAGCCCCGCATCGGGCTCCCTGCTCAGCGGGGAGCCTGCTTCTCCTTCTCCCTCTGTCTACCACTCTGCCTACTTGTGCTCTCTGTCAAATAAATAAATTTAAAAAATAAAAATAAAAGGCATCCCGTAGCCTTTTATTTTTGGGGGGGGTTAAAGATTTTATTTATTTATTTGATAGAGAGAGAGCGCAGCAGAGGGAGAGGGAGAAGCAGACTCCCCGCTGAGCAGGGAGCCTGACGCAGGACTCAATCCCAGGACCCCAGGATCATGACCTGAGCTGAAGGCAGATGCTTCACCGACTGAGCCACCCAGGCAGCCTTTTAAATAGTGGCGAGCATTCCCCGTGTGCTTGCTCCTTGCCAGGCCCCACCGTGAGCCCCTTACACGCACGACCCCGTCAAGCCTCATGTGATGCCACCCTGCGTCTCCCTAACCGCCCAGATCTCGCCCAGAGGAACTCTGCAACCCCCAGCTCTTTGAGGGGACCCTGGCAGCGCGTATCAAGTGCTGCGCGCAGGAAGTCAGGCTCAGTCGGGCGCACAGAGTGGCGCCTGCACTCTGCGGACAGGCTGGCCCCAAGGCCAGAGAGCCAAGATTGAGATGGTCCAAGGACCTGTGTGCAGAGTCACAGCGAGCTGCACAGATGCAAGAGAACGCAAATCTCAAAAAAGACAGGTCAAGCACGGGGTGACCTGCCAGTCGCAGCCTGGCAGGCACAAGAGAGAACCTCAATCTCCCGATTGTCCAGCAAGGAGGTACTAGATGAGCAGATGAATGCAGGGGCTCCCGTTCTCCCAGCGGGGGGCTTTCCACCAAAATCCCACCTCTGCTGAGAAATGCCAATAACATCAAATCAATCACAGGGTCATCGACAGCAGATACGTGTAGGGAAAAAATGTGCATCAGGCAGCCAGCAGCAGGTACCTTTGAGGAGGGAAGGTGTTCCTTCTACCTCCTTCCTCATCTGAATTTGTTCTAATAAGCATGCATTACTTCTGCTGCTTCCACATAAACTTAAATGTTTTAAATATTTCTAAGTGTTTCTTGAGCCAGCATCTATGTGCTACATGCAATAATATCTATGCCGTTCAGGGAGGGGAGAGACATCCCAGAGCCACCATTCGGTTGCGGATTCAAGACATGCAGAAGATTAGAGCAGGAAGAAGGAGCCCTAAGTTCTCTTTAAGTTGTATTCTAAGTGTCCGCAGGTTAAACTGGAGGTCAAAAAGCTTCCCTGAGAGGCACCTTAGGAGGGCTGATGGGGGCATCTGGTCTGACCCACCAAAGCTCATTCATTCATCCATCCACATCCACGGGGGAGGCGACAGCCCTGCAGCCGGAAAACCAGTTCCTGCTGCTCCCAGGTGCTCAATCTAAGTCCCAGGCTTTGCAAAATGGGGATGATACCTGCATACCTAGAAAGAGACCTGCCACGTGATGCAAAGGCCTTATAACAATGTCCAGCAGGCAGGTGGAACGCAGGACCAGCCAATGCATACATCCTTGAAGCAAGCGCCCCAGGTCACCGCCCTCTCCCATTTCCATCACCCTGGGGCTCAGCTCCATGTCCCAAAATTACCTTCCCTTTACCCCTCGGCCTGCAAGTCAGCGAGGGGTCAGAAGGAAAGCAATCTGGTTAAACCAATTTCAAGTTACCTGCATATTAAAAAGAGAAGGTAAGCTAAAGGTTCCCGGCTGGGGGTTCCGGTGACGCCAAATAAGGACACAGGAGTTCTCAGGGCCACAGTCTGCCCCCCTCCCCACCCCCAGCTCCCCTAAGCCTGCTTTTCCAGAAGGGCATCTTCACTCCTTCCACTCCTGAAGTTCTGAGGCCACTGACTCCCTGAGAGCTCGTAGGGTAGGCTCACAGTGCAAATGCACAGTGTGGACACTAAGGACTTATGGATCGGCTTCCCCTCCCGCCTGCTCTCCCCGTGGCTGCTGTTCCCTCTGCCGCTCCCCACAGCCTCAAGAGCCTGCTCTCAGCCGCAACTGCCCTAATGCTCCTGCTTCAACCCTCACACGCTGGCCCATCTCCTGCAGGATTCCGTAGTGGGGTGGTGGGGTGTAAATAAATTAATACAGGATAAGGCATGAAAAACTCCCAAACCAGGGGCCTCTGGCCTGTCCCCTCTGGACTCCGTGCCCCAGGCATGCAGACCGGCTGGCTGTTTCTTGAACACCACACCATACTTTTTCCCTCCCTTGCTGCCTCTGCAAACCTGTCCTGTCTGCAGAGAAAGTCTCCGGGAGCCCCACGCCTGGCATCCACATTCAACTAAGAAATAAATGGTAGAGGAAATTCGGTAGTCCGAGCTAGCCATAGGGTGCTCAGGAGCAAGGACTGTCTGATTTGTAGGAGGTCTTCCTCCGGGCAGAGAGCAGAAGCTCAGTGACCAAGGACAGAATGGAAGGGCGCGGAATGAGCCATCTCTCTGCCGCCTGAGGAGGTGGTCTTTCCATCTCTCTCCTGACCCCTGAAGAAAGGGGTCTTGAGGAGTCTTCCCCAGGCTCTAACCTTTGCCCCGGTTTTCTTAAAATCTGGGCTTTATTCCCACCATTCCCAGTCCCGCTCTGGCACCTCCTACAGGCTGATCCGTTCAACTTCGGGGTCCAGAGCGCCCGCGTGGCCCCTCCTCTGCCTCCTCCCTGCCTTCCACTGTGCTACATGCAACTGGGCCACACAGTAGGAGCTAAATAAATGTATCTGGAGCAAATGCGACTTTCCCCGGCCACTAGCACCCACACAGATACCCTCCTTTTCAGAATTCCTGGAGCTCTTCGGTGCAAAGTCCTACTTAAGCCTCCAGGCCCCCACCAGGCACTCATTCCAGCAACTAGTTAATTACCACCACGCCCGGAGAAGTGACAAATCCAGATCCCTGGGCCCCCATCTCAAACCTACTGAATCAGATCACTTGCAGGAAGCGGCGGAAATGTGTCCTTCCGCAAGTCCCCCAGGTGGGTGTTAGCACCAGCAGGGACTGGCCACCCCGAGGAAGAGGCAGAAGGGCAAAGGAGCCCAGGAGCGAGCTTCCCTGTCTCCAAAATGGCTACAATTGCTCTCCACCTGTCTCACAAAATCCCAGGGCCGCTGCCAGGATCTCGTCACCGGACACAGAGGAAGGACGACGAACGCAAGCCCCAGGCGGGCGTGCGAGGGAGAGTCACTGCTGAGGCGGGCACCCCCTGCCCGGTCCCTCCGAGCCCCCACCCGGCACGCTCTGCCCCCAGCTCAGGGGCATCGTCCCTCTCTAGCCTCAGCTTGAACCCACCAGGAAAACCTGCACCTGGGGACCGACCTCAGTCCCAGAGCCCTACGGAGCCCCACACCCTGGTGCCGGGCCAGCAGAGCCTGAGGAAGCCCTCAAAGAGTGAGGTGTCACTGGAATGCTCAGAGGCACTCCATTGTTTAAAAAAAAAAAAAAAAAATGTTGGAGGAAAACAAAGGGGACAGCAACAAGTCACCAGCTGACTAAGCCCAGTTCCTGCCCAAGGAGTAGCCAGACGGCACATCTGAGACCACGGTGAGCTTCCCGGGCCTGCCCGTGGGCCTGCAGGGCCCACCCCTGCTCAGACTCCGCTGGGGCAGACCTCCCCGGATTCACGTCTATTCAGAGACCAGCCTGCCTTGCCAGGCCACTTGCTGGGACCCCGAGGCTGCTTCTCCCAGCAGCTCATCCTGGCTCCTGGCTCACTTGGCCCGGTGTCTGCAGGTTCCACGTGCCCAGGCTGTCCCCAAGCCCAGTTCCTCTGCAGCCCTCTTTCTAGGACACAGCCAGGAGACCCGAGCAAGTTTCAAGAGCTCCTTTCCCTACAGACTCCTACCCTGAGGCCCCGCACGATCCTCTTTTCTCCAAGCCTCAGTTTCCCCACCAGGGAGGGGATACTGGCTCAGAGGCTCTGCCCGTGGTTAAGTCTTCTATTCCTCCATCCACCTCCCAGTTACACTTCTTTCATTCCTCAAAACTGCAGGCTGGACACCTTTTCTCCTTCCTTGGCCTTTGGTGGAAAAGGAACTTTTCAGAAACAATCTATCTCCCCTCAAACCCTGTCCTGAAACAGGAAGGCTGAATGTTCCTCTGCTTCCTCCCGCCCTGGCCACAGGGTTAGAGGTGACTGAAGGAAGCAGGGAGAAGACAGGACGGCAAGGTGCCATCATGCTCCCTTAGTCCCACATGGATTCTGACTGCGTCTCCTAGGTCACCTTCAGAGCTGGGACAAATAAATCCTTCACCGAAGCATTACCGGCATGATGCGGAAGCTTATTATACACTAGGAAAATGTCATCCCTTCCCGCTAAGAAGCTCGGCCCTAGTAAACACAGACGGGCCTCCCCGGCTACGGATATGTTATGTAACCCGCGAACCCAGGTCTGCTGGGCCCTGGCAGGGGGGCTCGGTCAGGCTCACAGGGAGTAGGGAAACGCCCCAGGAAGCTGCTCCCCTCCCTCCCCCAGGAAAGAAGGTGGGGACGCTGCTTTACAAGGCAGCAGCAATATGGTTTGGCAGATGGAGGGCCTCTACCGCAGGAAGGGTATAGGGCAGAAATTGGAGAAGGAGTTTTCTGGGTTGTTGTGTGGTTTTTTTTGTTTTTTGGGTTTTTTTTTTTTGCTGCCTGCCTAGAGCTGGGTGACAAAAGTGGGGAAACAGGGGGTGAGGTGGGTACTAAAGATGGATTC
Source organism: Mirounga angustirostris (assembly GCF_029215605.1). NCBI lineage: Eukaryota > Metazoa > Chordata > Mammalia > Carnivora > Phocidae > Mirounga > Mirounga angustirostris. The sequence continues at coordinate 6,119,586 of NW_026991720.1, forward strand.
CAGGAGAGAGGCTGGGAGAAAAGGGGGGAGCAGGAAGAAAGAGGTGGGAGGCCCTGCCAAGAAAGAGCAGGGAAGCAGGGATCAGGAGAACTGAGAACGGATGTGTGAGGAGCAGCTGGGCCTGGTGACAATGAGACATCGGGTCCCAGGATTCACGATGGTGATACCAAGCTTCCAGGCTAAGCAGACAGAACATGAGGTAATTCCAAACCGCAATGGGGAAGTTGATCACGGGGGAGGGCTCTAAGAGGGGAAATTCTGCCTGTCATGTTGAATTCAAGACAGGGATGAAAACTCAGTACTTCCCAGGAACCATGGCCTTCATGTCAGGGAAGATGCCCAGCCAGACGCCTCCTGAGCTGGAGTGTGTGTTGTGGGGGAGGGGAGGGGGGTCACAGGTCAGTGTTCAGGAAGTTGGAGCTGGATGGGAATCCAGCTGACTCCTGCCCCTCCCTGCTCAGGGAAGTGCTCTGCGGCAGATGTCTTTCTTCCCTCAGGCAGATGTCTTTCTTCCCTCAGCTCCTTCCGTGGCTACCCCACTGAGTCTCTTCACCAAAACGAGCTGGGGGTATCTTAGAGCCGATGGGGAACTTCTATGTCCTCGGAAGGACAGTGAAGTTATGAGGAATGGCCACTCTCCCTGCCCCACCCGCTTCAGATCTAGGAGAAAAATCTGGTCATCTTCTCTCTTTGGGGCCCTGGGCTCACACAAATGCCATCTCCTGGTCCCCAGCCACAACAACAGTGATTCAGGCCATTTACTCAGATCCATGTTAATGAGTTTCTCCTATCGCCTAATTAGTTCACAGAGAACTCAGCCTTGAGAGGGAAGAGGTAAGAAAGGACTGGGGAAAGGACAGAGGAAGTCGGATTGGAACATTCCGAAAACAGGGCAGGACCCCAGCTCTAAATGGGGTCTTCTACTCCCAAAATACTGAATGCTCCTTCCCCAGCTGGCGGGACCTCCAAAAGCAGAAAGGAGTGTTCAGGTGAGGGAGCCCCTAGAGCCTTACACAAGATGAGAATGTGGCCCTAGCCTGTGAGACCCAAGAAGTGGACGGGCCCCTGCCCACAACTCCATGTCATCACCAAAAAAACCCTGCAATTCCCCCTGCATTTCCACTAAAGCTGAACCCACCACCTGCTGGTGGGCGTCCCCCTTCAAATGGAGCCAGAGAGGAAGCAGATGACCCAGGGTGAGGCCCATCTGCCCCTCGGCCGCTCAAAGGTCACGGTGCCACCAGGCTGTCTGTGGGTGGGGTGGACCCCCACCACATCAGGGGTCGTGGGGTATGTGCCAGCAACGTGCACCCATTTCCTCTGCCCCGCCTTGGCAGCCAAAGTCCTGGGCCCAAGAGCCTAGAGAAAGGAGCGCCGGGCAGGGCAGTTGCGCGGGGTTCTGGCATTTGACGCCCAGCACCGTGTCCATGGAGGTCAGTCAGCGCCCCGCAGTCCCGCGCCCGCCTCCCGAGCGGTTCCCGGGTGCGCGTGGGACCCGGCGAAGGCGCGGATGTACCGGCCGGCGCCTCCCACGCGGTCGCGCCGCCGGAGCCCCGCGCCAGGCCCGGCCTGCGCCCGCCTGGCAGCGGCAGCGTAGGGGGTGTGCGTCGGGAAAGGGAGCCGCGGCGAGCGCCACCCTCCGGGGCCCGCGGGCGCTGGGCCCGGGAAGGCTGCCATCCTCTAACGGGAGGCTCGATCCCCCGCCCCGCCGCGGGGCAGGGCCGGGGCAGCGGCCCCACCTCCCGGCCCGCCGAGGCCCTCCGCTGCGCCCACCTCCCCTCGCCATGCCTGGCCAGCTTTGGCCCTAGCACCCCGGACCTCTGCGGCTCTGAGCGCACCTGTCCCGGGAGCGACACGACCCTCGCGCCCTGGAGCACTAAGATCAGAAAACGTGTCCCCTGGCACGGGACCGGCCCCGAGCCCCAGTGTCCCCGGACGAGATATAGAGAAGCCTGGACGACCGCTCTGCAGCGCCGACGATCAGCACACCGCGTGGCCGGGACCTCAGGCGCGCGAGGACCCCAGACGGAGAGAGCGTGGCCGAGCCGGGCCACCGCGCCCCATCTCCCGCAGACCCCGGCTCCGCTCACCCTCGATGGAGATGACGTGCTCCCGGATCTGGTTCTGCAGCGCCAAGTCCTCGATGCGCTCGATCAGGTCGTAGATGGCGTAGATATTGGGATGCACGGATTCGAAGCGTTGGATCTCGGCCCGGATGGCTGCCGAGTTGGAGAGCGCGAATTGCTGGGGGGGCCCGCCGGCCAGCTGCTGCGAGGGGCCGCCGCCGCCCCCGGCCCCCGGCCCCGCGCCGCCGAACTGCCCGCCGCCCCCCGCGCCGCCGCCGCCACCGCCGCCGCCCCCCGGCGCCGCCAGGCTCGGCTGCTGCTGCGGGCTCTGCCCCCCGCCCGCCTGGAAGTTCATGGCTCTGGAGCCGCGGGGCCCGAGGCGGGCCCGGCCGGGGCCCGGGGCGGCGCTGCGGCGGCGGCAGTGGCGGGCGGGCGCGCGGGGCTGGCGGGGCCGGGACTACGGAGCCGGCGGCGCGGGGCTAGCGCATGAGGCCGGGGGCCGGGGGCCGAGGCCGGGAGGCGCCGCCGCGCACGCTGTGGCCGCCGCTGCAGGGCGCTTCTCGGCGCCGCGATCCCGCCACCTCGGAGCAGCCTCCAGCGGCAACAACAACGGGACCGGGAGCGCGCGGCCCGGGCCCTCCCCCCGCGTCATGCGCACGCACCGCCGCCCCCGCCAGCTCCGGCACACGCAGCCCGAGCCCCCCTCCCCGCCGCCCCCGCCCCTCCTGCGCGCCGGCCCCAGCGCCCCCGCCCCTCGCCTGCTAGCTGGCTCGGCAGCCTCCACCCCCGAGCCGCGCGCTCCAGCCCCGGCGCCCGGGCCCCTCCCACCCAGCCTTGGCCCTTCCGCCTGCTCTCCAGCCTCCACCCACACCCGCCTTGAGGGCCACCGGCTCCAGGTGGACAGCTGCGCCGGCCTCCTCCCGGCCCCGGCGGTCTGTCTCGCCTCCCTGCTCTGGTCTGGGCGGGGTGTCCGATCTTTGGGCACTGCCCGAGCAGTGCCCTGCGCCTGAGGGTGCTGATGAACGCGGCGGATTGGCCGAGAAGGGCCGCTAGCCCAGGCACAGCTGCGTCTCACTTAACATGGTCCTGCCTTCAGTGCTGCACAGGCTCCCCTGTTCCCGCCCGAGATCATCCCTGGAGACCACCCTGTCCCCAGGGTTCTCTCTCTGGCCGTCCCCTGGACTCGCCACTGCGAGCTGCAGCACAGAGCCTGGAAATCTGGGTTCCCGGCTTCTATTTCCTGTTCTCCCTGAGAGCTTCACCAACAAGGCCCTTGGAAATGGCCCTTTAAACAACAGCCCCTCGCTCATCTTCAGGCTTCTCCTAAAAGACTCCCCTGTGGGACTGGGATGGTTCACTGTCTGCCACCGCCTCGGACCTGCTGGTACATAGGCAAAGAAGAGAGAGGGATCCAATATGCCTTCTATCCCCACTCACCCCATTTAAGAGATTCACCAGAACCCACATGGCTCTTTTCATTGTCCTCAACCCCTTGCCCATCTTGTGTTCCTGTCCACTCCTTCGGGGGCCAGGGAACTGCCTTCCATGTTTCAGTTCCTATGCACCCCCATTGCCAAAGCTGTCTACAGTCCTGCTAGTCAGCCCTCATCCCCAACCTTTGCAAAAATGCCTAAGAGAGGGCATGTGCAGGGCACTGGCCCCAGCCAGTCAGCCTCTTAGGGCTGTGCCCAGATGTCCTCTGGCACAATTGACATATGCTGGTCTTTTTACACACACTTCCACTTCCCAAGCCAGGCTGAGTCTTTTCCCTGCAAAGAGTTGCCCCCATCTGGCTACTCACACAACTCTGCCCCGGTACCAACGCAGTCACCCAAGTGTCCTGTACTGTCCAAAGAACCCAGGTGCAAGGTACTCAACAGCTGGGGCGTCCCCAGCTCTTGAGAGATTCAGGTTCTATCTACATGTCCGACCTTACTGATGTCTTGTACCTTCTCTGTGCTTCACCTGCAAAGTAGTGGTTGAGCAGAACACCTACCTAGCTCTGATGCTGTGTAATTCGGAAAGCAACAGCGAACATCTCTTTTAGACACTTAACTAGAACTGACACCAAGAATTTGCACCAGGTAGCTCCCAGGAGAAATGCTGAGGGTAAAGAGCTTCTCATATGTGTTGCCCCAGCAGGCGGCACAGATCTGTGTTAGGACCGGTGGGCTTGTCTGTCCCCTATCATTGTATGAGCCATGTGAGGGCAGGGATAAGTTCACCTGTATGATTCACCATTGTATTCCCAGCATCTTGCACAGTGCCTGACATCTAGTATACATTTAATAAATGTTTCTAGAATGAACGAATGAATGGGAAGGAAGGAACTAGGGAGAAGTTAGGTCTGTATGTTACATATCGAAACTGACCTTCCCAAGGCAGTACCTGCTCCCACTTGCGGTACATGATCCCACAAGTAAGTATGAACTATGGAAACACTAGGGTGCGTTACTTTTCACCAAGACTGGTCTATAAAACCCAGGACGTGAGATCTCTGTGGCCCAGAGGAAGGAGGGAAAAGCTCACAGCAATTAGCTGGCCCAAGCCAGGCTGGGGCTCAAAGTCCTCTACACTGTAACACTCTAAGGACCCAGTTTCCAGGCCCAGATCTGGGTGGAGAGTGTACTCTAGTGTACCCTAGTGTAATACTAGGTGAACAGATACCTACTGTATAACAGGTCCCTGACATAGTTCTCACACTTGTTTAATAAAACACTTAATTTCTTCCTTACAATTTCCTTATGAATTATGTTTTAGGAACAAAGCAATTCAGATTCAACGAGATTCAATAGCGCACCCAAGGATATACAGTTAATAAACACGGGGTAAGAGATCAGCATTTGTCCAGGTTCCAAGGTCTATGCTTCTCGCATAGTCTTACAGGGGCAACGTGGAGGAAGGGACCAGGGAGACAGGACAGCCCAAGCCACGGTGGCCAGCCCTGCCTGGGGAAGAATGTCCTCCGCCAAGCTGTTGGGACAGCCCATGGGTACCGGGCTGGGAGCCAAAGAGTCAATTTAGGGGGCCAACAGTGCCTTTTGGCGTCCACTCTGACATAAGAACAGAACGGGGTAGGGGTCACCTGAGCTCCCCAGAGCCTGCATCTGGAAACTCGGGTGCTCTGACGTGTTCTCAGTGACGTCGGTTTTTGGAGTGACAGATGCCCTGGATGCCAGCGGCGGAGGTGGCGGTCCTGCTGTTGCCCGAACCTCAGGAGGCTGGCACAACCCTTAAGCCCGCCCCCGCGGGCCCCTCAGCGACTTGCGGTCACCAGGACTAGCCTGCGGATCCCGGCACGCGGGTCAGCAGGGCGGAGGGCGGGAAATGCGCACCGCGCAGGACTACAAGTCCCACAATACTCCGGGCGGCGGCGGCAGGGAAGGAGGGGGTGCCTTCAGGTGTCCGCGACCTCGGCGCCTCCCGCCCGGAAGTGCCCGAGGGTCCGCTATGGAGGTGGCGGAGCCGGGCGGTGAGTTCCCGCGCGGTGACCGCGCCCACCCCACCGCCCCGGGCCCCAGCTGGCTCCCGCTCGCCCCGCCCCGGGTTCGCCCGTGCCCTCCCGTGGCTCCGGGGGGCGGGAAGATGGGAGGGGTGATGGAGGAGTTGGGGGTGGGGAGGGCGAAGTCTCGGATTCCCCGGGCGGGATCTCGGGTCCGCCTGCGGACTGGGTTTGAAGAGGCTTCCAGAGGAAGCGCCGAATCGGGCCGCCGCGGGGTGGGGCTTGAGTAGACCGGAGGGGCCAAGTTGGGTGAGGGGGATGGCAGCCCTCGGAAGCTCCGAATTGCCAGAGGGCGGAGATTGACCTGTGGTGTGGGGAAGCCTTGGGAAGCAGTCCCCTGCCGCGGGTGGGGTTTGGTTAAATAACGGGGCTGGGGGTTGGGGGGGCATAGAACCCCATTTTCTTCCCCCTTGCAGAAACTTTCATGATGGAGGAGTAGATAAGCTTTGGGGTGAAATAGACGAAGGAGAATGTAAACTTTGAGATAGTAGATGGAAGATTAGTTAGGTAAGCTTTGGGGTGAAGTTTGCTGAGGGTTGAATATAGGGGAGAGGTTGCTTAGAAGATCAAGGCCCTTACATAGAGATAGTGTGTGAATGAATTGGGGAGATGGTTAAAGACCTAGAACTCAGGTTACAAAAAGTTAGGACTTGGGATTTGGTTATGGGAAAGGGCACTGGAGGGAAGTTTGGGACAACCAGGTTTCAGAACAGTATGTGCCCTAGGGTGGAGCTTGAGTAAGGGGGCAGAGGAATCAGGACTGGGAGGGTTTGGTGGGGTGGAGTCAGGAGCGCACTGGAGTTCAGGGGGCTGTTGGCCAGCGAGCCAGCCCCTCATGGGTTCTTTGTGCCTCTCCAGCTCAGTAAGGTGGCAGGCAAGGCAGGTGCCATGGCCTTGATTGAAGGGGTGGGTGATGAGGTGACCGTCCTTTTCGCGGTGCTTGCCTGCCTTCTGGTGCTGGCTCTCGCCTGGGTCTCAACACACACTGCGGAGGGTGCCGACCCACTGCCCCAGCCATCAGGGACTCCAACACCAGCACAGCCCAGTGAAGCCATGGCGGTCACCGGCAGCATCAGAGGGGAGGCCCCAGGAGCCGAGACCCCCAGCTTGAGACACAGAGGTCAGGCTGCAGAGCCAGAGCCTGGCATGGGGCTCTCAGCAACGTCGCCATTGCCAGACTCCCCCCAGGAGCCCCTAGTGCTGCGGCTGAAATTCCTCAACGATTCGGAGCAGGTGGCCAGGGCCTGGCCCCACGATACCATTGGCTCCCTGAAAAGGTAAGCTGGGATGCGGACAGGAAAGAAATTCTGAAGTTGGGGTGGAAGTGATTACAGACCCGGAAGCGCCGCCAGAGAGATCTGAGACTTCCCCGTCCTTCTACAGACGAGGGAACTGCGGTCCCCACATCACACACTGTATCATTCCCCTATAGCAGGAGGGGACCCCCTTAGAGGCCACCACGTGGGTGGGGGTGGAGCCAAAGGTGAGCGGTGGGAGTGTTGTGCTGGGCAGGGGGCCAGGACTGCCTGAGGCCTGCCCTCTTACCCAGGTCCCTCTCTCCTCAGGACCCAGTTTCCCGGCCGGGAACAGCAGGTGCGGCTCATCTACCGAGGGCAGCTGCTAGGAGACGACACCCAGACCCTGGGCAGCCTTCACCTCCCGCCCAGCTGCGTCCTCCACTGCCACGTGTCCACGCGCGCCGGGCCCCCACCGCCCCCCTGTCCGCCGGGGTCCGAGCCAGGCCCCTCGGGGCTGGAAGTGGGCGGCCTGCTGCTGCCCCTGCTGCTGCTGCTGCTGCTGCTGCTCTGGTACTGCCAGATCCAGTACCGGCCCTTCTTCCCCCTGACGGCCACCCTGGGCCTGGCCGGCTTCACCCTGCTCCTCAGCCTCCTGGCCTTTGCCATGTACCGCCCGTAGTGCCTCCGCGGGCGCTCGGGGGCGTTGCCGGCCCCTCCGGACCTCGCTCCCCACGACACAGTGGGCGTTGCTGTCTGCCCGGGCCCGCCTCTCCGGCCTGCCTCTTCCCGCTGGCCTGGAGCCCGGCCCTGCGCAGCAGAGCGCTCCGCCAGTCGGCCGACGCCCCTCCCTGTGACCGCCGTGGCTCCGGGCCACGTCCCCGGGCTGCGGGCTCTCAGCCCCCACTGACAGTCGGCTCCTCAGGGTCAGGCAGCTGCTGTCACTGCCTCGGCCCCGGGCAGAGCCGGCCCACACCCTGGGCCCCTCTGAGTATCCCGCCTGAGGACCCAGCCGCCTCTAGTCCCTAAAGCTCCTGGGGCTGATTTGAGGACCTAAGGACTGCGGGGCGCTGGGGAAGGGGAGCTGCGAGGGGCAGGGGGATTGTGTGGAACACGTGCAGATTAAATAACTGTGAAGTTTTCACTCCTGGTGTGTGTCTGGGTGCGTGGGCCCGTGGGGGTGCTGGGCGGGGAGCCCCTGTCCCCTGGGAAGAAAGGCGAGAAAGGCGCGGACCGGGCCCCGCCGGGCGCCCGACCTTACGCGACGGGCGGCCGACTTCCGCTCTCTCTTCGCCCCAGCCTCCGCGCCTGGCCCTTTGGCTCCGCCCCTCCGCCCCCGGCACCGCCCCGGCTCGGCGCGCGCAGCTTCCCGGAAGCGGGGGGCGGGGCGCGCGACGCCGGGGCGCGCGGGGCCTGATGGGAGCCACGTCTGTGCTGGTCGGGGGCTGAGCCGCGATTGGCGTCCGCAGCGCGGTTCGGGGGTTGCTGGGAAGATGGCGGACTCGGTGGCCTGCCGATGAGGAGGCCGCGGGGGGAGCCCAGCTCCCGGGCCCCGAGACCGACTGAGGGAGCGACCGGCGCGGGGCCTGGGGAGCCATGTAGGGGTGGCGCCTACGGGACGGGCTGCGGGAGGGCGGCGGGAGTTGGTGTTGGCGACCGTGACCACGGTCTCCTGGCGTTGCCGGGCCCGGGTGGGTGTGGGGGCCCCTGACACCGCCGACTCCGCGCCATTGCAAAGCTGCGCGCTCGGGCTCCACGGGCGCCCTGCGAGGTGCGCGCTGCGTTCTCGTTTCACGGGCAGAGAGACGAAGTCACTTGTCCAAGGTCATGCAGCTGGTAAGTGGGAGCGCCCAGCATGGAACCCAGGACCGCCCGGCTGCCGAGCCCGCGTTCCACCCTCCTTGCCGCTGCCGCCTCCTGCGGGAGGGGGAGGTGGTCGGGAGGGCGTATCGAAGGGGCAGGCTGGGCTCCAGGCTGGGCACGACCACTAACCCGATTCGTGACCTCGGGCTTAACCCCTTTTCCTCTCGGGGCCTTGGTTTCTCCACCTGTGAAATCGAGGTAGCGCCAGCCCTGCCTACCACCTCCGAGGCGCGTACGGAGCATCAGAGGTGATACGTGGTGCATGTGGACTTGCTTTGTAAATATCCCCGTGCTGAGCACACCAAGGTGCTGTTTCAGAGGCTGGAAGGAGGCGAGAGAGGGGCGGGGTGGGGAAGAAGACTAGAGCAGTCACAAGGAAGGGGGAGCACGAGTGGGCTGCTCTGACCCCGGGGCCCTCTGAATGGGGAGTGAGGTCAGGAGTAGGTAGCCGGTTTTTCTCCCCTTTGGAGAAAACCTCACCCCCTTCTCTGGGCTGCCCCTCAGGGTCTCCATCACCCAACTCCATGCTTCGAGTCCTGCTCTCTGCCCAGGCCTCCGCTGCTCGGCTGTCTGGCCTGCTGCTGCTCCCGCCAGTACAGCCCTGCTGTCTGGGGCCCAGCAAGTGGGGGGACCGGCCTCCTGGAGGAGGCCTCCACGCAGGCCCTGTGCAAGGGCTACAGCGGCTTCTGGAACAGGCGAGGAGCCCTGGGGAGCTGCTGCGTTGGCTGGGCCAGAACCCCACCAAGGTGCGCGCCCATCACTACCCTGTGGCACTTCGTCGTCTGGGCCAGCTCTTGGGGTCTCAGCCACGGCCCCCTCCCGTGGAGCAGGCCACACTACAGGACTTGAGTCAGCTCATCATCCGAAACTGCCCCTCCTTTGATATTCACACCATCCACGTGTGTCTGCACCTTGCAGTCTTACTTGGTGAGGAGGGTGTCTGGGGGGTGGGTGTTAACGGAAGAATAGAGAAAGAGCATAGAAGACCCAAGATCACTGACAGAATTCACCTCTCAGGCTTTGCCAGGAATGGTGCATCCCCTGGCACACTTGGTGCTGCTCCCCTGTATCCACAGCAGACAGCAGGAGTCCAGCAGCATTCGCTCCAGCTTAGCTAGGGGTGCCAACCCTGATTCCTTCCAACACGGTGCTCTAGAAAGCCACTACTGTTTGTCACCGTTGGCGTGCAATGAGAGCTTATTTGCCATGTTTGTATCAGGCCTTCCCCGCAGACTGTTGTGATACCTCACGTGCACGTGGTATTTCACATTTCTCCAGTGCTTCTGCTTACACTGTAGCAACCCTTCCATCCAGAACATGGAGACGTGAAAGGTTGGGAATTCACCAACTGACCCCCATGACTGGAACAGAGCAGTTCCCCGTTACCAGGCCTGCCTCCTCTGACCCTCTCCCTCTCAGGCTTCCCATCAGATGGGCCCCTGATGTGTGCCCTGGAGCAGGAGAGAAGGTTCCGCCTCCCTCCGAAGCCACCTCCCACTCTGCAACCTGGCCTGCGCAGCGGGCAGAGATTGGAAGCTGCTCTGAGCTGCCCTCGTTTCCTGAGGCGTCCGCAGCAGCACCTCATCCGCAGCCTGGCAGGTGCTGGAGGGGACTGAAGGCAGGTGGCGGGAGGGGCTGAAGAGGAGACAGGTGGTGGTGTCTGGGCCGAGGTGGAATCTAGCTGAGATCTGGCCTGAGGGTCCAGCATAATAGGCTGTTCTTCACAGAGGCCAGGCCAGAGGAACTGACTCCCCACGTGATGGTGCTCCTGGCCCAGCACCTGGCCCGGCACCGGTTGCGGGAGCCCCAGCTTCTGGAAGCCATTGCCCACTTCCTGGTGGTCCAGGAAGCCCAGCTCAGCAGCAAGGTGGGATTACCTCCCACCCTGCCATGCTCCTCTCCTAGCCCTCCTCGGTGTCAGGCCCGGCCCCCTGTTCAGCTTGATTGGCTGCCTCCTGCAGCAGACAACCAGCCAGGCTCTCTGCTCTGTCCCCCCGGGGTTTCATCTTCGCTCACCCCCACCTGGCTTGTCCACCTACCCAGCGTGTATGCCTGGTTCTCTGCAGTTCTCCGCACTCGGCGCTGTCTTAGCTTCGTTGAGCCCACTCCTCTAAGTCTTCAGGGCCAGACCCCACAGCGATGTCTCCTCCACTGGTTTGATTAATCACATGGGGCTCAAGACACTGGTTATGCTGTCGAACTTCTGGTGTGTACGTCGGGGTAGAGGGATTGTTCTGCCTTTACAGAGACATTAGAAGCTTGCAGGCCAAGCCTCCCTGAGGTTCAGCTTGTGAAGGATATTGGAGAACTGTTTCGTGCTGGGTGAAGGGCTACTCTTCCTCCACAGGTGGTACAGAAGTTGGTGCTGCCCTTTGGGCGGCTGAACTACTTGCCCCTGGAACAGCAGTTTATGCCCTGCCTTGAGAGGATCCTGGCTCGGGAAGCAGGGGTGGCTCCCCTGGCTACTGTCAACATCTTGATGTCACTGTGCCAGCTTCGGTGCCTGCCCTTCAGAGCCCTGCACTTTGTCTTTTCCCCAAGTTTCATCAACCACGTCAGCGGTGCGCGGCCGGGAGGGCTGGCTGGGGCCCCTTGGGGCCAGCAGGCAGGGGAAAGTGGGGGTGGGAGCCTGCAGCCCCGCGAGCCTCAGTCCTGCTTTCCCACAGGCACCCCTCATGCCCTGATTGTGCGGCGCTACCTCTCCCTGCTAGACACGGCCGTGGAGCTGGAGCTTCCAGGATACCGGGGTCCCCGCCTTCCCCGAAGGCAGCAAGTGCCCATCTTCCCCCAGCCACTCATCACTGACCGTGCCCGCTGCAAGTACAGGTGGATGGGGCGGCTTGGGGGAGGGGAGGGGACGAGCCTGCGGGAAGCACAGAGTAGAAAAGCCAGGGGGACCCTGAACTGTCCGTGCTGACGCACTCTTAGCAGTAAGAGGAAAAAAAAACAAAAAACAAAAAAACGGGCCTTGGGACATTAAAGGCATTTGCCCGGGGTCGAGCCTCCTGAGCCTTTCCCTATCGGTGTTTGCTCCCCCTCCCGCCTCAGTCACAAGGATATAGTGGCGGAGGGGCTGCGCCAGCTGCTAGGGGAAGAGAAGTACCGACAGGACCTGACCGTGCCTCCAGGCTACTGCACAGGTGATTCCCCGCGGGCGGGTGGCCGGCGGCCGGGACGCAGAGCCTTGGCTAGAAGCCAGTGGCCCTTTCTCTTGCCCTTCCAGACTTCCTGCTGTGTGTCAGCAGCTCTGGTGCTGTGCTTCCCGTGAGGACCCAGGACCCCTTCCTACCCTACCCTCCCAGGTCCTGTCCCCAGGGCCAGGCTGCCTCTCAGCCCACCACCCACGACCCTGCCCAGAGGTAAGGGAAGAGGGCGGGAGAGCCTCCCTGCCTCTGTGGACACCACCCTGAGCCATGGTCCGCCCCCTCCAGGGTGGTGCTGATGCTGCGGGAACGTTGGCATTTCTGCCGGGACGGCCGAGTGCTGCTGGGCTCCCGGGCCCTACGGGAGCGGCACCTGGGCCTGCTGGGCTACCAGCTCCTGCCGGTGAGAGCAGCCCCCCGCCCCGCCCTGGGAGAGGTGCCACGCCATCCTGCTGCCCCTCCGCCCAGGCCACAGACCCTGGGGGTAACCTGCTGCTCCCCTCCCCTGCAGCTACCTTTCGAGGAACTGGAGTCACAGAGAGGCCTGCCCCAGCTCAAGAGCTACCTGAGGCAGAAGCTCCAGGCCTTGGGCCTCCGCTGGGGGCCGGAAGGGGGGTGAGGGGGGTGCACATGGGGCTCAGGATGACCCCCCCCAATGGGGGGGTGGGCAGTTTGCACTTTGGCTCTCTATATTTTGGTTTCTCATTAAAGTCCCTTTCCTTCCCCATCGTGCATCTCGTTTCTGGGACAGGGAGCGGGCTGCCCCCCCCCCTTTTCCATCCACGCTTCCTCCCCATACAGAGACAGAAGGCCAGGGGTAGGTGGGGGCTGAAGCACTTTACTGGTGGGGGAGTGGGGATGGTATGGGGACTTTAAATTATTCACTTAAATAAAAACGAGGGCGGGGATGGAGAGAGCACCCCCAGCCCCTGCTCCCTCCGTCCATCTGTCCCTTGGCTGTCGGTCCAGGCAGCCACTACACAGGCATGGGCATCTCGTTGTACTCGTCCACACCCTCCCGTTCATCGAACACTGGCTCCGCCTCATTAGCATCCAGCTGTGGGGGCGGAGGGGTCAAGAAGGTTGATGCTGACCTCAGCCTGGGTGGGGGCCAGCGGGGCTGGGGGGAGGGGCAGGAGGCCTTACACATTTCATCTCTCGCTCGGTGAAGATGCGGGTGAGCACCACCATGCGGAGGGGCACCGTGAGGATGAGGATGAAGGGGAAGGCCAGGGAGGCAGCTGTGGACATGACAGCCCAGAGCAGGGCCAAGCAGAGCAGCTGCAGGGCTGTGAACAGGTGCATTCGGAGGGTCCGAACCTGGGGGTGGGTGGCATAAGACAGGTGAGCCGAGGCTTCTCCCCAGCATTGGAGGAGATGGTCTCTTGCAGGGCCATCTGGGCCTGCCACTTCCAGAAGATGGGTGACCCTTTCTCCCTCCACGGGGATGGGGGCAGCAGTGCCTTTTTGGGTGCTTACCAGAGCCAGCTCCGCACAGACTAAACAGCGGCTGAACACAGAGGGCAGCTGGGGGACTGGAGAGTGACCCCCGCAGACCAGGATGGGGCAGAGGCATGGGGCTCTTCCAAGTGGGGTCTTACCTTCTTGACGTAGGTCACGTCTGGGTGGTGTTTGGGGGGCATGAGCAGCAGGTGCAGCCGCTCGTAGAACTGGATCCCGTTAAGGGAGGTAACTCCCATATACAGAAAAATTCCAAAGAGCACAGCCAGGGGTATCTGCCGGAGCAGATCCCCGATAACCAAGGAGAGACCTGGGGTGGGGAGAGGGAGAAACAGCTGGCCCCAGGGCTCCCCACCCCCAGAGACCGCCCCGGGGAAGGGTGGAGCAAGAGGTCAACGTACCTACAAGCAGGGCAACCAGCAGGCCTGTTACGCGCTGCTCCTTGACCTCCTGGATCTTGGGCTTGTCCCCGGGCGCCACAGCCTTGCTCATGACGGTAAGCGCGTTGGCGTGAGTGACAGAGCGCACGGTGGCAGCAGCCAGCCAGGGCAGGCCAAAGAGGGCACAGATGCCGCCCATGGCCACAATGAGCAGCAGGTCCAGGTGGAAGCCGGAACCCTTCTGCAGCATGCGCTCCTTCTTGGAGATGATCAGCCTGAGTGGGACAGGCACTCCCTGATGCCCATGGCCCTGGGCCCAGCTGGGCAGACAACTTTGTCTTTCCAGAGCATCCAGCCAGGAGCCTCTGTCTGCTTTCGGAACCTGGCGGTCGGGCCCTGCCCAGTCCATCAGGACGAGAGTTCTGTCATGGGGCGAGACCCTCTCCATGCTGCCCTCCCTGCCCTTCAGGACAGGTTCAGGCCTCTACTGTGCCCGTCCCAGCAAACGTCAGGGGAACGTTCTACCGCCTACAGAATGAATCCTAGGGGCACCTGGGTGGTGCTACTGGTTAAACGTCCAACTCTTGGTTTCGGCTCCGGTCGTGATCCCAGGGTCACAAGATCAAGCTCAGCACGGAGAGTCGGCTTGAGATTCTCTCCCTCTCCCCCTCTCAAACAAATAAATAAATGTTTAAAAACAAATTCTAGGGGCCAGCCTGGCATCCTGGGCTTCCCTCACCCAGTGCACCCATATCTCCTCGCCTCGCTGGGGCTCCAGCCCTTCCACAAACATCATTCCTGTCTGCAGAGCACCCCCCTCGGCTAGGACCACTCACGTGGTGATCTGCGTCTCCATGAAAATCAGGATGAAAACCAGGATGGCAGGCAGCAGGCTGGCAACCATCATCCACACGGGGAAGGAGCTGTTCTCCCCCAGAGGGTTGATGACCCAGCCCCGCTTTTCTGGGGCTGTCACGGAGACTCCACTGGGCACGCTCAGCTTCTGTAGGGCAGAGGGTGGGGCCAGGGGCCGGTGAACGGTGGAGGGGGAGCCCTGAGGTGCACTGGGCAGGCCAAGCACCGAGGGCGTGCTGTGGGAAGAGGCCTGGTGCCTGCGCAGTTGAGAGGCAGCTCTGTGGTTGGGCTGGAGGGGACTATCCAGAGCCCGGCGCCAGGCGGCATCTCCACCACTGCCTGCGCCCCACCTTACCTGGGTATAGGTGTCCTCAATACTGTAATCCACAAGCACCATGATGAGGATCGCGATGGGCACCCCAAAGTCCCCAATCACCCGCCGCACCTGTGGGCAAGCACCGTGCTCAGAGGCCCCCTGCCCCGCTCTGGCCCAGACTCAGCCACCCTTTCCGGCCGGTTTTCCCCTCCACCTCAGGCATCTCAGCCCACACACCCGGCCAGGGAAGAACCGGCTATTCTTGAACTTGCGCAGGAAGAAAGCGATAAAGAAGGTGCCGGCCATGAGCACCAGTGACAGCAGGGCGGTGTTGGGCTGGCCCCGGGGCCTCCCCTGCCCAGCTGGCCCCGGGGAGCTCCCATTCCCCGGCCCCAGCATGGATTCTGCCCCATGCCATGTGCTGTTCTCGTCGCTGTCCGCCTCAGAGCTGTTGGAGACCGAACAGCCGTGGAGTGGATGTTCCTGGAAGATCTAGGGAGAAGACAAAGGACTCCATCAGCCAAAGTGGAGAGATGTATGCTGAGTGGGGCAGGCAGGGGAGAAGATGACAGGTCTGGCCTTAAGGAGCTTGTTTTTTGGTTTTTTGTTTTAATTTTATTTATTTATTTGACACAGAGAGAGAGCACGAGGAGGGGGAGGGGTAGAGGGAGAGGAAGAAGCAGACTCCCCACAGAGCAGGGAATCTGACGCGGCGGGGCTCGATCCCAGGACCCTTAGATCATGATCTGAGCCGAAGGGGGACACTTCACCGACTGAGGGACCCAGGTGCCCCGGGGCTTGTCTTGTTGATCAAGAAAATGACTGGTGACCAGATGGGAGCAAGGGAAATGGGATTCAGGCAGCTGGGGGCGTGGCTGCAGCCAGGCCTGGACCAAGGGGGCATGTCCTCTCCTAAGCCTGACAGGGGCACAGCTCTGAGGACCAGACTGTGACTATGTGTCACCTCGGGGGCCTTTCTCTTTGATACTTCTAGATTGTCTGCCACTTTAACAAAAGGACATATTACCTTTGTTGTTAAAAATATGAGTTTCTAAGACTGACCTGAAGTCCTGGGACGTGTGTTGGTGACAGGGAGGGTGGAGAGGGGCCGGGAGGAAGAACCAGCCCGTGCTCCGTGGGCTCCTTGGACTGCCGCCCAGGGGAGCTCTGGGCTAGCCTGGGACCTCCTACCCCGAAGTGAGAGTGCGAGAGGGGCAGAAGGCGCCCCGGCTTGCTCCGGAGGTCTCACCCCTCCTGACCCCAGCTCTCAGCAGGGCCTGCTCACCTTAACCAGCTTGTAGAACGTCTCATAGATGAAGATGAGGGAGATGAGGAAGGCAAAGATCTCCTGGGTGAAACGGGAGACAAAGCGCACCAGGAAGCTCCCTTCCAGGGCCACCATGAGCAGGGCCAGGAGCACCAGCCAGAAGCCGATCCACACGCGGCCCACCAGGTACTCTAGGTTGTTGCTGCTGCAGAACTGGGAGGGCATCCAGTCAGGTTCCAGAGCCCGGGGGCTAGCAAAGTGGGCATGTTTGGGGAACAGGAGGGGCAGCTGGAGCAGGGCAGGAAGAGCCAGCCCCCTACTAGCCTGTGGGCCCTTACCGAGAAAAAGGCCTCCTCAAAGACCAGCAGGGGCCCGGAGAAGCCGATCACCAGCAGCGGCTGGGCCCCCAGCAGGCAGAAGACCACACCCTGGAGTGCCGTGGACATGATCAGCTCCGACACCCCAATCAGGTCCTGAGTCTTCTCTCCTGGGATGGCAGGAAGCGGCTCAGGAGCTGGCAGCCAGGGCCCTGGGCATGCCCTGCCCCCCGCCCCCCGCCCCCCGCAGCCGCTCCTTACCCAGCAGCCCCCCAAAGGTGATGGCAGGAGACAGGGCGGCGAAGTAGATGAAGATGACAGCAGCCAGGCACTGGGGGTCGAGGGCGTCTCGGAAGTCACTCAGGTAGTGGGGGTAGCGGCGCCGCACATCTCGGATCAGGCCCCCAAAGGGCCGGCCCGTCCGCTGGAGGGGATCGTCTTCGACTGCACCTGCCACCTCTACCATCTGCAGGAGCGCTGCAACCCGGGCCTCCGTCAGGGCGCCCGCTGCGGCCCCTCGGCGCTCGGCCCCCTCCTCCACGTTCACGCAGACCACCCCGACCCCCGCCCCGGGCCCATGCTGGCCCGTACCCTTCTCTTGTGCTGACTTGGGCTCCAGCCCGGCCCCGGGGGGCAACAGGCGGCCCTGCTCCTCCCGCTTCTTGAGCATCTGGCGTTGGAAGTGAGCAACAGAGCGCAGCAGTTCCTCGCCCTGCACTTCCGAGGGTGGCAGCACCACGCTGCAGTCCAGGAAGGCATTGATGGCGGTCAGCAGGTCCTCCCGCTCGTCGGCCAGGTAGGCTGCCTCGTGGAATTGCTGCCAGAGCAGGCCCAGGGCTGGTGAGGGTGCGGCGCGAGGGCCGGGGCAGAGCACGGGGCGGGGGGCGGGCGTCCCGCGGGCACCGGGAGGGCCTGACCTTGTCAGACATGAGGGTGGAGATGGAGCGGCCGATCTCGTGGTAGTCCATGTTGGCGCTGCTCGGGCCCAGAAGCAGGAAGAGGAAGCGCACGGGCACGGGCACCTCCAGCACCGCGTCCAGCTCCACCGCCTCTCGTAGCCGTACAAAGGCCATGGTGGGGCGGGACAGGAACTCCACGCAGCCTAGGGGTAGGGCGCCATCATGGGCTAAGGGAGGTGCAGGCCGCCCCCCACCCCTGGGGGGCATCAAGGCAGGCCTGGCCGTCGCCACCCCCCCCACCGCCGCAAAACTTGCCCACATACCCACAAGGACCACTGTGGCCTCGGCGTTCTCGGGGATCTTCTCTAGGAGCTTCAGTTCGTGCTTGGACTTGGAGCGAGTGATGCCGGCTGGTGGGGCTGGAGGTGGTAGCTCTCGCTGGGGATGCAGAAGAACAGAGCGCAGCCTGGCCAAGCAGCCCCCCACCCCCCCACCCCCGCATATTCACGCCCAGCAGCCAGCGGGGGCAGCTGGGACCTGAACCAGCCAGCGCCACCCCGTTCCCCTCACCTCTCGCTCCACCTCTAGCCGCGTCTCAGGAACACCTCCGATGAGAGGCTCAGTGACGTGGGGATCACTCTCAGCCCCGGGGCCGTGGTGATGCCCCAGCAGGGAGCCGAGGGAGCCAGCTGAGATGTTTCGAGGGAAGGAGAAGTCCTTCTCATCACTCGGGTGGCTGGAGGAGCAGAGGGCGGTGAGGGAGGGAGGGCAGTGGCCAGGGCAAGGGGCGGGCAGGCGGGGGCAGCAGGTGGGGCCTCACCTGTGTTTCAGTAGCAGGGCCCGCAGCACGTTGGCTCTGTCCTCAGCCTTGATCTGGTCAGAGATGACCATCTGCTCCACCACCTGGTGGGCCACCCCGGGCAGGGTCTGCTGGTCCAGGTCCAAAAGCACAGCCCCTGGAATAAGGATGGCGTGGACGGGCCCTTATCCCCAGGCAAGAAGCAAGGGCAGAGGGTGGAAGGGAGAGAGAACCGGGGACGAGGGGGTGGCCAGGTAAGCACGGTCCGGGGATGGAGCACTGGCCCAGAAACCAGTGAGCAGGGCTCAAGACCCAAGCCCCATCACATGTCTGACCCATCACGTCCATTCCTTCTGACCCCCTCTCCCACAGGGATGTGGTGGGGCTCAGCAGAGGCCACCAAGGCAGGGCCCTCCCAGAGGAGGAGGAGCACGCAGCCTCCGCTGGGGTGCGCCAGGCTGTCCACTCAGACGGGGCCACTCTTTGCTGTTAGAAAGTTCCTCCTTTCAGCAAGCCACATGCTGCCTCCCCTAACATCCACTCTAGGGTCCTAGTTCTGCCCTCTGAACACGACACGGCCCATCTGTGGCCTTGAGCCATCTGAAGATGTCACCCTCCAGCTTGGGCACCTCAACTTCCCCAAGTCCAACAGCTGCTCATGGGACAGTTTCCAGATCTTTCTACTGGTCACTGCTCTGAACTACTATTTATATAGAAATGGAAGTCCTTTCAAAAGTGATCAGGCCATCTTTCTGTCAAGGTCAACTTGCAGGAACGCAGAACTAGACAACGAACAGAACCATTTAAACAAAAACGGAGGGGCACCTGGGTGGCTCTGTCAGTTAAGCGTCTGCCATCAGCTCAGGTCATGATCCCAGGGTCCTGGGATGGAGCCCCGCAATGGGCTCCCTGCTCAGCGGGGAGTCTGCTTCTCCCTCTGCCCTTCCCCCTTGCTTGTTCTCTCTCTCTCTCTCTCCCTCTCTCTCTCGTGGTCTCTCTCAAATAAATAAATAAAATCTTAAAAAAAAAATGGGTGTGACAACTAATAGAACCAAAGGCCCCTGAGCAGCCAAAACAGAGATCACAAAGCCCAGCGATAAAGCACCCGCATGTTGGCGCCTCACCCAAAGCCTGAGAGCCTCCCTCGGAGCCTATTTACTCCTGGTTTTGAAACAATTCTGACAGCAGGCTTCTGAGTCCTCAGCTGCTTAGAAATAGGCCTTCTGACAGCAAATGGGAGTGACTTCTCCAAAGGGAAGGAGGAAAGACACAGAGCAGAATCATTCAGAGACCTCAAGAGTCGTGCACCTTGGTCATTTAGTGAAATTTACATAGCCCTCAGGGCACCTGGCTGGCTCAGGTGAGAGAGCAGGCAACTCCTCATCTCGGGGTTGTGAGTTCGAGCCCCATGTTGGGTGTAGAGAGGATTTAAAAATAAAATCTTTTTTTTTTTTTAATTTATTTATTTGACAAAGAGATAGCACAAGTAGGCAGAGCGGCAGGCAGAGGGAGAGGGAGAAGCAGGCTCTCTGCTGAGCAGGGAGCCCAATGCGGGGCTGGATCCCAGGAGCCTGGGATCATGACCTGAGCCGAAGGCAGACGCTTAACCGACTGAGCCACCCAGGTGCCCCTAAAAATAAAATCTTAAAAAAAAAAAAAAAAGACCTTACATAGCCCTGTAGATTAGATCATTTCAGAAAGGTTTCTATCAACATTCTTTAAAAACATGTCACCATCCCGAACATACCAGCTTCAGTTATCTGAAAACATCACTTAAAGGAGCCATTTGCTAAAAATGCCAGATAAGAAAGAGTGGTGTCAACCGTGCCCCGCAATCACCAATGACAGAGCCCAAGCAATGACAGGCTATATGACGTCATGACGAGCAGGCTCCTTCCCGGGCTGGGGTAACATTACACACCGTGCTGCTCAAGACACCATTTGGGGGGTTTTGGTCCTCAGAGAACAGGCTCAGTCAACAAGATTTACCCAGGGGGAGGGAAGAGGGGGCGGGCAGGGCAGGTTACCATGGGCCAGGGTCCGGCGGAGCTCCAGGAGGCTGCGGAAGGAGAGGGAGGCCACATGGGGCTTCCCCCAGCGCTCCGTCTCCTCCTCCACGTCCTCCTCAAATTTGATCCAGCGTGCTGTTTCCCGCCACTGAGGCTCCTGGTTTTTGTCCAGCAGCAACTCATTCAGTTCCACAAATACCTTGGGATGTAAGACGAGAGGGCACGGCAAGGTCAGAGCCAGCGGGGCCCAGGGACTGCTCTCCAAGACACCCAGCGTCAGGGTGGGCCTGTGAGCCGTCACGGCCCGGGACACCGTACGGGGCACAGGCCTAGCAAGATCCTAACCAGTCTGATCCTCTCTTTGCCTCATCTGTAAAACGGGAATAATACCACCCACCTCAAAGGCCTGTTATGGGGAATCAAAAAAAAGCATACAAAACACTTAGCACCGTATACAACATAGTAAGTGCTTGATACAGAAATCAACAGTGTCTAAGATGGGACTCGGAACCCTAACACCCCAATCAACAATGTCAAGGACTCTTGTGCAGTGCACAACCTTCACAACTGCAGATGGCAGCCCTGGTGTTCGCGATTATTGTTGGTGTGGGGGGGGGGGCGTAGGCGGGGGGAGCCCGTGGGGAGGAAATGGATGGGGAGATAACGGAAGGGCAAGAAGTGGAGAACAGTACCTCGTGGGGCTTGTGGGGAGCCCGGGGTCGGGTCCGAGGCGTGGGGCCAGGCTCTCGCCCTTCCCGGCCGCCCTGCCCAGACCCTTTGGCATTCTTCCGCACCAAGTGCCGCCGCACTCCAGGAACGTCCTCAAACCGGTGACCTGCAGGAGGCAGGGGGACAGGGCCAGGCTCCCGCTTTCTCTCCCTCCTGCTCCCACCAGCGCCGGGCTGGGCCCAGCCGGCACTCACTTTTCATGAGGTCCAGGTCGGCGGTGGCCAGCGTCTGGGCCTCACTCTCGTCCGTGGGGACTCGGGGCAGCAGGGCCTGTTCAGCCCCCGTCATGCTCCCGATGCGCCTCCTCTCCTGCAGGTTGTAGCTTCGGTGGCCCGGCTGTGCCTTGGTCAGGGGACGCGCAGAAGCTCCCCCGTCGTCACCTCCTGCCGTGCCGCTGGCCACAGCCACCACCTCCTCCGCCGGGGCTCTGGACACACAGAGCGGCCGTGAGCCGGAGCCACGCGGGGGTGACGCGGGGAGGGGACCCCAACCGGACCCCGCCTCCGCGCTGCCCCACTCTCGGCGGGCGCGGACGTGGAACAGCGAGCCTCCCACAAGTGGATGCGGCCCCGCGACCTGGCCCGGTGCGACCTGGCCCTGCCCTTCACCGGCCGCGTCGCCGCACCGCCAGCTGCTCCGCAGCAAGGCGGAGCCGAGGCCAGCCTCCTGCGGGGTGGGGAGAGCCGAGGTCTGCATCAGCAGCCCGCGCAGGCCCTCCTTCCCCTCCTGCGCACACCCTTCGCCATGGGCTCAAGACGGTCACAGGTCCGAAGTTTCTAACCAAACGGAGGAAAGCAGGTAAAAACGTGCCTTTGAAAGTGCAGACGGCTCCGTTGCGGTCATGAGAATATGGTGCCGACTTCTGCGCCGCGCCCCAAACCAGGAGGTCTCCTTCCTCTCGGCCACCGCGCCCAGCCCCTGCCACACCATGCTAACCTGCTCTCCCACAGCTCCAAGCCCGTGTCCCCCATCCACGACGAGAAGAGTCGCCCGTCAAGCTTTCTTCCCCTACACCCACCCCTGGTGCTCTCCGTTCTCTTGCACCCCTGCCCACAGATCTGACCCACTTTTCCAATGTCATGCACTCCCCGAGGCCTCCGCCTGCCCCTGGCCCCTGGGCTGCCTGCCAGCGCAGGCCCCCGTGCTGACGGCCGCCGTGGGATCGGTGCCACCCGCCCCGCCTGTCTCCCCAGAGAGTCCAGCAGCCCGCCCCCCTTCCCTGCAGCCCTTCACGCTGCCTGGCACCCAGAAAACAACAGGTCCACGATAGTGGTGACCTTGAGACCCAGGTCAAAGTGATTTCCTCCAAGAAGCCTTCTCCAGCTAACTCCCCCAAACGCCAATCCCCCACTGATACGGACATTGTGCCCAAATCTGCCCTCCAGCACAGTGACTTTTCTGATGCCATTTCCCAGGGTGGACTGGCAGCTCCCCAAGAGTGAAAGGGAGTCTCCTAGTCTTCTCACACCTTTGGGCCCCAGGCGGGTACCCAGAGGTTACCAATCCAATCCCTGACCCAGCGCTTGATGCTGAGCCACCTGATGTCACAGGCGGGGGAGAAGGTATGGGTGTTTAGACTGCACACCTGCCCTGTTTCAGAGTAACCCACACTTAAACCTTATTTCACAATACCCTTTAATCCCTACAACCACTTTGTGAGATAGCATCTATTATTCTTGGTTTGCACATGGGAAGGCTCAAAGAGGTTGTACTTGCCCAAAGGGGCAGGGCTGGGATTTGAACCCCAGCCTGAGGGTCCCGAGACTCATGTTTTTTCCCCACATCACCCACCACTGACACCAGTAGGGGAGGTCTCTATCTGGGGACACTTACCCAGTCTGGGCCCCTTTGCTGGCCCGGGGAGCCACCTCCTGGTGGGGCAGCGGTGGGGGAGGAGACGGACTGGTCCTTTCTGCCTTCCGGTCAGCACCTTCGTCCTCCTGGAGAAAGAACTGGAACAGGAACCCACGGGAGCAGGTGAGGCCAGGCCATGGACCCCGAAGAGACCCCCCCCCGGAGCCCCGCCCCAACTCACTTGCACCGAAGAGGGTGTAGAGGCAGGGGATGGCTGGGTGAGCACCCGGGCCCCCTCGGCCTCACTGGCCTCATCCTCATCTTCCTCCCCCTCCTCAATGGTGGGGGTCTCCCCGGTAGGGGAGGCTCCAGGGCGCCTGCGAGGCTTCCGTCCCGGGCCCTGGGGTGTCTTGCGGCGGCGGGTGTCCGGAGGCAGGTGGGTGGACAGTGGGTGATGGATGTGGTGGGAGGACTGGCGGTGGTCTGCGGGGAGGAGGGGACCTGGCTGCAGGGGGACACAGCTTCCTTCCCTGCCATCCAGGCCCTGGGCCCCTCCCACTAGACCCCAGGCCCCTTTCTTGCTGGACAGGCAAGCCTAAGTGCGCCTGCCTCCTCCTCCCCAATGCCCCCTCACATTCAAAGTCTTCCTCCCCATAGCTGCGGCCTGGCTCCTCTCCTCCTCGGGACCCAGCCTCCTGTAGGATCTCCTCAAACCGCTCCACACCCAGAGTGCGGTGAAGTTCATCTTCCTCCTGCTCAGGGAACCCAGGCGCTGCAGGGCCCAAGCTCTCCGGCTCTGGCTGTGAGGAAGACGGGGTGGGGAGGACACACAGGAGCTCACCAAGAGTTGTACCCCGAAACCCCACCCTGTGCAGTGCTGGAGCTCCAGGACCGCCCCAGCAGCCTTCCCCTCAAACGCCAGGGACCCAGAGCCCCCCGCCCCCACTCCCCAAGCAGCCTTCCCCTAGGTTCCAGGACATCTGAACCCTGGCTGTGCTCATTCTGGTCAGTCCTAGGGCAGACGGAAAATCTCAGGAGAAACCCTGCATCTCCAGCCCCGAGGTAAGGTGTGTGAACTGGCCAGTTCACATGGCTGATGGTGAACCAATTCCCTCTGGCCAGAGCACAACTCCCGGGCCTGAAAAGTAACTTCTGGAGGTGCCCAAGTCGACTGACGGAACTCTCTGAGTCAAACTGAAACCTAGCCCCGGGACAGGAATGCAGCGCTTCACCTTGTCAGGAATGCCCCCCCAGCTGCACCCCACCGAGCCTGGGGCCCCTCGGCCCCCTCGGCCCCTCGCTCGCCCCGCCCCTCACCTCCCCCCCACCTGAGTCATACTGCAGGAGAGGAGCGGCGGACTGCGGCGGCGGCGGCGGCGGCGGCAGCGCTTTGGAGAGCTCAGCCTAGCTAAGCAGCCTGCTGCCTAGCCACAGTCTCTGTCCAGCCCCCACCACCCCTGCCAGTCTCAGCTCCAGGCACCGCCAAATATTTGCTCAAGAGCTTCTGGACCTCAAGGGCATCGGGATCTCCAAGGGCGGGGTATGGAGCCCCCTCCGTGGCGGTGCCAGTGGCCAGAGCAAGGAAGAGCGAGGGGAGGAGGGCTAAGAGGAAGGCGGTCCTGGGGAGACACCGAGGTGAGGACAGGAGCGGCAGGGATACTGGACACAAGATACAGGAGTCAGGGGCGTGCCTCCCACCCCCCCTTGCTTCCTACCCCCCATCCCAGCAGCTCTAGCCTGCTTCCCCAAGCTCCCGCTCCACTCTCACCAGAATTAGCAGCGGGAGGAAGGCGGCGAGAGGCGGCTGAAGCGAGTGAGCACGGGGAGCTAGCCAGGGTGGGGGCAGGGGGGTTGAGAGCCCCTCGCACCTGAGGCCGCAGGAGGAAGTCCATGGCCGGCAGGGGTGAACTCGGGGAAGGAGGGGGAGGGGACCAGCCTGTGCCCCTTCCCAGTCACGTGCCCTGCTGGGCCAGATGGCCAATAAGGGGCTGATTATGGCACTTGGGGTTAATCATTACACTCCCCAGGAAAATCAGGAGGGGGCCACGTGGGGTGGTGGCCACGTGGGGCCGCACAGGGCGGGCCTGGGTGGCACGTGGGGCCAGGGGCGGGCGTCACTGCAAGCAAACCCTGCCCAGAACCACTGTGTGAGGACGTTGCTGCGGCTGCTTCTAAGGCTGGGTCAGAAGGGGTCGCCAGGTTAGAGCCCCAGGGTCCCCAAAGTTCCTCTCTCTCTGAGGCTAAAGAACCACCGGATCTTCAGGAAACAGCCTCAACTCTCTTCACAGGACTGGAAGTGGCAAGACCACCCCATCAATGCCCATCCCAGACCCCCGAGACCCAGACAAGGCCAGAGGCGGGATGGCAGCGCCCCTCCCCAATCCATCAGAGGCTCCCCTTCCTCCTGAGCCTACATACACACACACACTCTCTCTCTCTCTCTCTCTCTCTCTCTCTCCCTACTTTGACAGTGGACCCGCCCCCAGAGCACCTGTGGTGTGGGAGGGGTGGTGGGGCAGCCAACCCAGCCGGCAATACTCACTGTACAGAAAGAATCTGCGCCCGAGGCGGGGCGCCGGGGGGCGCTGCTCATGGCCAAATCTTAGCCCTTTTCACTGTCACTGCGGCTTTCAGGGCAACAAGGCGGCGGCATAACCTGGGGGGAGGGGGGGGGGGGAGGACGGATCACGTGAGAGCAGGCCGCCAGGCACACAAGTGCCCCGGCCTTGCTCAGCCCCCTAACACACGCGAGCCCAGGGAATGCCAGGTCTCAGGAACATCCCGCCAGCGGGCACTGAGCGGTCTCCCTGCTGCTCAGGATCCTCTGGACTATGAAGGGCTTTAGGGTTCCCCATAGAGGCCAGAGAGCACAGGAAAAGAGTTATTTACAGGAAGAAAAAACAGAGAGAAGAGGATGGGGGGGCGCAGAGGAGGCCACAGAGGGCCAAGAAAAGAGACAGAGAAGGTGGGAGAGGCTGCAGAAAGGGGGGCGGGGGGCAGGAGTCAAGGCCCAGACCTACAGAGAAAGCAGCAGAAATCAGGGTGGGGAACGGAGGAGGAGGGAAGAAAAGGACAGGCTGAGCCAGAAACGGGAGCAGTGACCGAATGGTGGCACCCGAGATGGGCTGAACGGGAGAGGGGTATCCTGGGGAGAGGGAGACACCCCGTGGAGCAGAGTGGGGAGGAAGGAAGGGAGAGACTGGAGAGAGCCCCAAACACAAGCACGGGGGTGGCAGAGACACCAGACCCAGGGCTGGGAGGAGACACAGGACTGTGCCCCCTCCCCTGATGAAGTAGGCTCCCTGGGGGAGGGGCAGGAGCCCAACTCCACTCACTCTGTGGGAGGGAGGAAGGGAGACGGCGGGCACAGGCAGGACAGACCTTTATAATGGGGGAGGGGCACGTGACGAACTGGGAGGAGGGTGGGCACAGAAACCCTGAGGTTCTGCCCTAAGGGGCAGTGCTGATCCCTCCCCTCCCCTAGCCTGAGGCCAGGAAAATCTGAGTGGCAGGGCTGACGCCCTCCTGACTGTGACTGTCGGGGTTTCTCAGGAGGGCACTGTGTGTGTGGTGGGGAAGCAGAACAGTTGCGGTTAAGGAACTTGACCAGGGCAAATCGGGGTACTCATTCCTAGTGGGGGAAGCGGATGTGGGGGGGCCTGCACTCAAGGTTCTCCAAAGTACTGAAGCTCCCCAGTGTGTTGTTGGGGGGTGTCAGGGTTGCCCAACTTAGGGCTAACTCGGGGATAAGACAGGTCAGTGTAGGGTCAAACAATATAGGTCTGGGGGGGTCAGTCCAGGGTGGGGAGCCTGGAGCAACAAATTCCTGGCAAGCACTCCAACTCAGCTGACGCTCTCTTCACCTCCCCCTAGGAGGCCTTCAGCCAGGTCACATTTGGTGTGGGGGACAGTGGTACTGGGAGGAGGGACCCCGGTCTGAGAAGGGTGTGTGGTGTCTTGAGCACCTGCAGGTGCCCCACTCCCACTTCCAGGCTGTGCCCTCTGTGTACTCCCCCACCCCCCCACCCCCGCCCCGCCGTCCCAGAACACAAAGCAGCTTCTGTCCAGAGCATCGGTGCCGGTGCCGATAATCCGGGGTGGGGGCACATTCCGGGACCAGCCCCGACCGGCCCAGAGGATTAACATCTCCCCCACCCCGCCCAAGGGATTAGCACCCCGGACCCCCACTTGGGCATTAACCACCCCCCAAGTAAACTCGTACATTCCACAGCTCTTCGATGTGGGGCTGGTGGGGGTAGGGTGGGGGATGGAGGGAGGAGGATAAAGTGGATTTCAGGCAGCGCCGCCCCTAACACCCAGCACTGGGCTTCCCAGACAAGCCAGCGCGCCGCCCCCCCCCGCCCCCCCCCGCCCCGAGTCAGGTCCAACTCTCCGGACTCGTCTTTCTCATCCCCACCCAGTTGCTCCCTCTTCTGCCTGACCCCTTGTCCTGACCTGACCCGCCCCCCCCTCCCTGCTCCACCTCCCAACCCGGAGGTCCGGCGCAGCGGCCCGGGGCCACCCCCAGCCTAGGCACCCCGAACGGGCCTTAAGAATAGAGTAGGGGGTCGTAGGGGAGGGGTGTCGCCTGGAGCTCGCCCAGGCATTGGGAAGGCCGGCGGCGCCTCCCAGAGACTACCCCCTCCTGGTGGCAGGGGGCGCGGCACCCTCACTTTAGGTAACTCTAATAAGCGGACCCCGGATCCCGCTCCCGACTAGCAGTCCGCGCGCCTCCGCATCCTTCTCCCCAAGACCTCGCTTCCCCGCGCCCCAGTCTCCGCCCCTTCCTCCACTTCCACTCCCTCCCTGCTCCGAGTCCCGAGTTCCCCCCTTTCCTTCCCCCTCCCTTCCTCCCTCCACGGCCCTGGCCCTCCTCCGCCGCCACCTCGCCGCTTACCCGCTTGCTCTGGACTTCGTGCCCCGGAGGTCTCGGGGTCTCTCCCCCTTCTCCGGCGCTCCCGACGCGCGCTCCCGACGACTCCCTAGTGCCCACCTCGGGGCGCACCCCCGCCGCTCCCAACTTCTCCCAACTCAACTTTCCCCCGCGCCGCGGCAGGCCAGCCCCCTACGTGCGCGCCCCCCGGCGCACCGTGCGCGGCCCCGCCGCAGCGGGTGGGGAGGCGGGGAGCGGGGCCTGAGACCCGGGGACGGAGGCGCGCTTCCAGGCACCGCCCGGCACCGAGAGCCCGGAGCCCCAGCGGCCACACCTCTGTCCGGCTCAGTCCCGTGAGGCAGCCGCCCGGGCTTCCCTGCATGGGACTTGGGCACCCCGGGGACGCCGTCTCTTGGCCGCATTAGGTACCTCTGGTGGAAAGGAGCCCGCCTCACGCTGGGGATCCCAGACAGGAAAACGGAGACACAGAGATGATCAGGAAATTCGGGGCGGAGGAACTTGAAACACAAATGCATCGGGGTCAAGATTCTCCCCCTACCCCCCACTCCCCAGTAATCCCCAGTGCCTCCAAGATAGGCCCTGTCTTTGCTTGGGGGGCGGGAGGGCGGTGGCGATAGGGGAGATGGCTCCTGGAGGTTGGATTCCCATTACCCTGAGCTGACCTAGACTTTCCGAAACGGGGAACTTCTGCCTCAGTGATTCCCTGCGGCGACCTCCTACCTCGAACCCTATTATAATCAACACCTGCTACCGAAGATTTCTGTATTTCTGGGTTTTCTCAACTAAATTATAAATTCTTCCAAATAAATAGTATACTTTTTTCTTTTTTTAATATGCCACTACGTGAAATACAGCATCGTGTATGCAG
The DNA here is from genome assembly GCF_029215605.1 of Mirounga angustirostris. Taxonomy (NCBI): domain Eukaryota; kingdom Metazoa; phylum Chordata; class Mammalia; order Carnivora; family Phocidae; genus Mirounga; species Mirounga angustirostris. The sequence continues at coordinate 6,147,983 of NW_026991720.1, forward strand.
AGAACGTTCTGATATAAACAAGTTAATTAACAAATGTTTATCACCAACTATGGTTCTGGTGCTGAGGAGCGCTGTTTCGGGCCGTTTCTGTCCAGTTCACAGCCCTCAAGAATGCAATCATGAGACAATTAGAGAGGAGCGCAAGAAAATCTATAATCAACTCTTGCAGGGGTGAGGTCAAGGCTGCTCCAAGGGTGGCATCTGTCTGTGCTTCTGTCTGTTGAGGGCGGTAGCCAACCTGCCAGCCCTCGGCCACACCCTGGCTGACTCCGGTGGGCCCGGGTTCTCCAGACTGGTGTGGAGGGACTCCCAGTGTTCTAGCCAGGTTGCCTCGGGACGTCACAGTGTTGCGAGCAGGGGGAGTCGGATGGGCTCCGAGACGACAAACGGGGCTCAAAGGGCAGAGAGGGGTCTCGGGCGTACGTTAAATCCAGGGGCCCACCTGCCTCTCTTCCCAGCCCTGTGGTTCAGCTGGTCCCGGTGAAGTCGTCATCAAGGTATGGCTCGGAGCCATTTCCCAATCAATCCTGAGGTCTCCAGGTGGCCTGGGGAGAGGTGGGAATCCGTACTGCGGTTGTCAGGAGGTCGTTGGAACCTCAACACCATCAGCCGGGTCAGAGCGCACCCATCCGGGCCCGGGATGCAGGCCGCCAAACCCCAAACCCCAGAGAGCGCCCACCCCCACCCTACTGCTTTCTGGAATGTTTAGTCCCAGAGAGGCCCTTTTCAAAAGAAGGTTGTGATCACAGAAAGGAATAACCAGAGCAGGGCACACTGGGAGCCGTGGCGTTACGGCGCTGAGGCCCGGAAAGCGGACACGCGATGCTTCCTGGGACTTGAAGTCCAAGGTTTTCCTCCGCGGTCGAACCAGAGTCCCGGGAGGCGAGTGCTGCAGAGAGCCTTGGCGCAGCCTGCTGGGAGTTGTAGTCTTCTTGTTCCCTAATGCCCCGCACGTTGCTGGGAAATCTGGCCATCCTTGGTACTACATGCCCCAGAAGCCCATGCGCAGCAGGAGGGCGGGGCAGGGCCGGAGGCTGGGGTGCCGCCTCCTCTGCAACGCCGGGGCCGGAGTCTTAGAACCCAGGGCCCGTAGGGGTCCCCGCGGCTGCCGCGATGCAGAAATACGAGAAACTCGAGAAGATTGGGGAAGGTAATGGGACTACGAGATGTTCCCGCAAGATCTTCCTCTACAGACCCTTCAGCATTCCTGCAGCCCTGGCTCCTCTCCCGTCAGCAATACCCACAGGCTCCGACCTCAGCCCTGGCTGCAGCCTTGGCCCCGAGCTCAACACTCCTTGCAGACACCTATCCTTCCCGTTAGCATTTCCCGGAGACGCCCCTTCCCAGCCTTAGCACTTCCTGGAGACCTCCTTGCCGACCTTAGCACTTCCTGCATCTCCTGCCCCTAGCCTCAGCACCACTTGCAGAGCCTCACCCACCCCACAGCCTCAGTTGTCGATGCAGACCTCCGACCTCATTTCTGCCGGCCCTCACTCTTCTCCCAGGCCTGCTCCCTATTTCCAGACCCTCCGGAAAGCACCGCCTTCCTTACAGATCTCCTTACCCCGGCAGCTGCAGCCTCTCCCTGCTGCAGACACCCTTGAGCCATTTGCAGGCACCTTCTCTGCCCCATCCTCCCTCAGAGCTCCTCCATGCTGAGCCTTCACCCTGAATCTCTCCCCTTATTCCTCCAGGCTTCACAAATAACACACTCCCACGCTGCCTGCTCGCCGGACAGGGACTTCCTGGGGTGGGAAGGGTGTCCCATCTTTTACCCTCACTCCTGACCTTCTTCCTCTAGGCACCTACGGAACAGTATTCAAGGCCAAAAACCGGGAGACCCATGAGATCGTGGCTCTGAAACGGGTGAGGCTGGATGACGATGATGAGGTAGGACTGGGACATTGGGGCCAGGGAGGGGGTTGAGGGCCCAGGTTGGGTGGGATGTGACTGTTGCCCGCCCGGCCCCCTCCCATGTGTAGGGAGTGCCGAGTTCAGCCCTTCGGGAAATCTGCCTACTCAAAGAGCTGAAGCACAAGAACATCGTCAGGTGTGTAGATGGGCAGGGTCCTCCTTGCCTGTGCGGTCAGTTGGAGGGGGGGGGCTTCAGAGATGGGCTGGGCTGATACTGGGATCAGGGTTGGGCTGATATAGGGACATGAGGCCGAAATTTGCAGCCCTGCCTGACTGAGTCCTTCCTCCTCCCTAGGCTTCATGATGTCCTGCATAGCGACAAGAAGCTGACTTTGGTTTTTGAGTTCTGTGACCAGGTGAAAGGGGGACTTGGGGGACAGTAGCCTTGGGAGGGCATAGGGGCCCACACTAGGTTAAACTCTGTCCCGTTTCCCACCCCCATCCCTTTTTAGGACCTTAAGAAGTATTTCGACAGCTGTAATGGTGACCTGGATCCTGAAATTGTGAAGGTGAGGGGCTGGTATCCCGGAGACTCAATGAGGCGGGGTGGGAGTCAGTCTTCAGTCTCTGCACTCTCTGAGCACCAAGTTCAGGCCCTGAGCGGGGATACGCTGGAATGTCAGGGAATGAAAAAACCCTGTTTCTGCCCTCCAGGAGCCTCCCTCTTCGCAAGCATCTTCACATGGTCTCTTTGATCTGACAGTGACACTCTGATATCAGTGATGTGATTTGCACTTGAGATATGAAAAATGAGATTCAAAGAGATACGTTCATTCATTCATTCATTCATTCATCCAACAAATACCTATTGGATGCTTTGCTGTGTGCCAGGCACTGTTCTAGGCCCAAGACCAAGTGCCTTGCGCCAGGTTCCAGGGGAAGCAGTGCTGATTAATGATATAGCACAGTATATATATTGATGGCTCCGAGGTGTGTGCTTACATGAGGCCAGGTAGGGGAGAGATCAGTGGGAAGGTAAGAAGGCCCACTAGGCTGTAAGTTCCAGAAAGATTCTGACCGGGGCCCCCGTGCATTGTTCACTTATTTATACCTAGCACAGTACAAAGCAGGTCCTCCATAGCGAATGAATGATGTTGTTGAAAGATGGGTGGGGTTTTGAGGCAAAGCAGAGGGTGAAGAGGGGAGTGTGGCCCACCGCAGGGGGCGGCTTCCCATCCAGAAGGTCTGATGCCCTCCCCTACTCCTCCCTCCCCCCACAGTCATTCCTCTTCCAGCTGCTGAAAGGCCTGGGATTCTGTCACAGTCGCAACGTGCTGCACAGGGACCTGAAGCCCCAGAACCTCCTAATAAACAGGGTACCTCCTGGGGAGAAGGTGGGAGACGGGGGAGGCTCAAGTCACAGGCTGGCTGGCACAAGTGATGAGGGGAGCTGGGCTGGGAGGCGGAGGCAGGGGGCCTGCCCTGAGACTGTTGAAAACCCCTCTCCGTGTCCCTTCCCATCCCCCCTCAGAATGGGGAGCTGAAATTGGCTGATTTTGGCTTGGCTCGAGCCTTTGGGATCCCTGTTCGCTGTTACTCAGCCGAGGTGAGCTGGGGGTGTGGTGAGGTGTGGGATATGGGGCGGAGGGAGAGGGTCCCCTCCCAGCATCTTTCCTCTCCTACTCCAGGACCCAAAACATTATTTCCCCTCCTGACTGAGCCCCTCCTCCCCAGTCCTTTAACTGCGGGGTTGCTGTGGGTGGGATCTTCTCCAGGTGGTCACGCTGTGGTACCGCCCACCGGATGTCCTCTTCGGGGCCAAGTTGTACTCCACATCCATCGACATGTGGTCAGCCGGCTGCATATTCGCAGGTGACGAGCTGGGGTTCTGCAGAGACACTTTCTCTCCCATTCAGGTGGACACATAGAGACTGGAGTATCTCCTCTGGGGAAGGCCTTTGGGGATGGGGATGGAAAGCACAGAGGGTGCGATGGGAACGAGGGGTTCTTCACGTGCCCCCTCCTCTCACACCCTGCTCCTCTCCCAGAACTGGCCAATGCCGGGCGGCCTCTTTTCCCTGGCAATGATGTCGATGACCAGTTGAAGAGGATCTTCCGATATCCTTCGACATTTCCCTTCCCCTCGAGCTCTCTGAAGGGGAGTATGGGGGGTGGGGGCACCTGGCTGGCTCTGTCGGTAGAGCATGTGACTCTTGATCTCAAGGGTCGTGAGTTTGAGCCCCACGTTGGGTCTAGAGTTTACTTTAAAAAAAAAAAAAAGCCCGTGGAGCTCCAGAGTGCAAGAAGCGAGGGTGATGATGGGCTGGGCCAGGATAGCACATGGCTTTGGGCGAGGGGATGGAGGGCAGAGGGTGGTGGACACCCCGATGTTCTCAGGCCTGATGGAGGCTGCCACTTGGAGAGCATATGACCTGTAGACAAGGAGGGTTCCCTGGGGGAAGAAGCCAGGAGCATACTCCTCCAGCTGAGAAGTGAATCCTTGGGACAAAGGAGCCAAAATCAGCAGCAGGATTATTTGTGGGCATAGGAGAGGGCTGACTGGGTCATCAGGAGCAGACATCAGGGTTGAAGTCAGAGTAGCGTACATGTGTAAAGTGCCTGGCGCACCGGGGACACCATGGGTGTGCTGGGCCCGGCCTCTGTCATGAGCTGTGGGATCAAGTGAGGGGTCTGGGGATGGGCATGAGGAACCCCCACCCCCAGGAGGAGAAGAGCCCCTTACCTGCCCCTTTCCACCTGAGTGATCCTTGACCCCATGGACACGCTTCTGGGGACACCAACTGAGGAGCAGTGGCCTGCCATGACCAAGCTGCCAGACTATAAGGTGTCATGGGGAATGTGGGGGTGGGGGGGTCCTTTTTACTTCACAGCTCTAGCAGCTCCAAGCCCCCATACCTCTGGTCTGACTCTCCCTGCCCTCCCACAGCCCTACCCGATGTACCCGGCCACAACGTCCCTGGTGAATGTCGTACCCAAGCTCAATGCCACGGGGAGGGACCTGCTACAGGTAACTGAGGGCAGGGGTAGAGGGTGGGGTCCAGACACTTGTCAGGGGGGCTGAGGGAGCATGGGGCTCCAGGTGGTCGACCCAGCCTGAACCCTCCATGCCTTTCTTCCGTGCCTTCAGAACCTCCTGAAGTGTAACCCCGTCCAGCGCATCTCAGCAGAAGAGGCCCTGCAGCACCCCTACTTCTCCGACTTCTGCCCCCCATAGGTGCCAGCACCTTGGCCAGGCTGGGGCCTGGCTGATTTAAGCCCCCTCCTGGGAGGGGAGGAAAAGCAGGGGATGCACGGGGTGCTGAGCCCTGGCTGTGCTGGGCCTGGCCAGGGTGGAGGTGCCCTGGCCCATGTTCTTCACTCCCTCCATGGACTTTATTTAATTTCATAAATTGGCTCCTTTCCCACAGTCTGGCTGATGTGGTGATAGAGTGGTTCTGAGAGGGGGCAGGCTGGGGCCGGGGTCTCTGCTCTGCCTTACCGCCCTCTACGGCCTTGCTTCCAGCTCAGACCCAGCCCAGCTCTCTAGTCCTTGCTCCACTACCCGAAGTGGGTGCTGGAGGCTCTGACCCTCACCCCGATGGCTGGGCTCGGAGGCAGCACCACCCCCACCCCCGTGTCTATGCTGGCACCTACCCCCCTTCCTCCCTCTGCCCAGGAGCACCAGTCCTGAGGGGTTCGGCAGCCAGTGTCAGAGTAAGGATGGGGAAAAGAGGACCAGGCCTTTGCATGGTTCTCCCTGTCTCACATGTACATCATCCCCAGCCCTTCCTTTTTCATCGGCCCCCCCATCCCCAGGCCTGCAGGCTGGGGCCAGGAGAGACCCAGAGAGGTGTGAGATTAGGAACCCCCTTTCCCCTGCCCCTAGTTTCCCAATATTTGGGATACAGAGAAAGAGCAGGGACAGTGGGCAGTAGTTGGGGCCGGGACATATTCTTCCTGGCAGGAGTGGGAAGGGAGGGCCCCCCGCCACCGTCTCGAGCTGGGCCCTCTGCTCTCTGGGGAGGTTGGGGAAACAGCCGTTCGCATGGAGACAGGTGGTATGCTGCCACTTGGTCTCAAATACGAGAAAAGAGTCCTGAACGTCTTCCCAGGCAGGACAGCAGCTTGCGTTCTTGGAAGTGGGTAGTTCCTCCTGTCCTCTCCCTGCCTGCTCCCCTACTTCTTGCCAGGCTCTGGGGCAGCGCCTTCTTCCAGCTGTTCCCTGTGGTACCCCAACCATAACTGTCCTCCTGCTGACTCCTCTCTGCCATGACACCTGGCTTTGGGCTCCATTCTCTCTGAGATGCAATTCTGATCAGCTCATTCACACGGAGCTGCAGATGACCGATACCCTCTTACTACTCTTTTTTCCCGGAGAGATTTGTGGTGGGTGACTGGGACCCACCTACATTTCAGACACTGCCCACTGGATGCTGGCTGGCAGAGGTCTTCTTCGGCCTGAGTAGGGCTGACCTTGGCCTGACCGGTCTGCCTGTGAGAGAACTAGCTGAGGCTGATGCACTAGAACTTTATTTGGGGTGAAGATGGCAGAGACACGAGCAGGCGAGGCATGTCCAGGATGTCAGGGTGCAACCCTGAAGACAGACGCCGGGTCTAGAGCCGTGTGACAAGGTAGCAGGTGCGGTGGGAGGCTGACGAAGTCTTGGTGACGGCACAGGGAGGGGTGGGAGGCCTGGGGGACCCAGACCACAGCGCTGGGACAGGAGGCCTCGTACCCACTGCCCTGCCACCCTGAACCTGAATGTCACCCTCTAGACGGGACCTGCCCCTCCTCCCTTGAAATAGGGGGCCATTTCTTGTTACCTGGGGCCCAGGCTGAGGTGGGGACCTGGGGTTCCGTGGCTGCCCAGCCCTTCCTGAAGCTGTGGGAGGGAAAGGGTCAGAGGTGGGGAGGAGTCCTCCCTCCCAGGACCAGCCAAGGTCACTGCATGCTCCTCCCCCACCAGTCTTTCCTCAGCTGGGTAGGGCTGGTGTTCTAGGCTTCAGGGGGAGGGCTGAGCATCCATGTTGGAGATGGCAAAGAAGGAAGAAGGGGTTGTTACCCGAATGGTGCTAGAATGCCTTTGGGAGTGCTTTCGGTTCCAGAAGTATCCCAGGACCCTGTCTCGGAACACCTGGGGGCAGGCAGTGGGGGGAAGTGGCCAGTGCACATCCTCCTCCTATGGCCTGATTCCTTTCCCCTCCCCCAGCTGGGGCCCAGGCCCACCTCACAGAGGTAGTCCAGGATCTCAAGGATGGTGAGCAGGCTGGCTCCAATGAACAGCCCCATCTGGCCTCCAATGTCACCTGCAGAGCCCAGGTTACCCATCAGCTCACAGCCACATGCCCTGCCCACACCTCCCCAGACTCCTGGGTGTCCTGTGTGGGCGCGCGTGCACACACACACACACACACACACACACCAAGCATTTCTGACACTTCATAGGCCTTCCTCTGCTCCACCGTCTCATAGTTGAGGGCCTCAAAGAAGATGTCCAGCACCAGCACATTGTCTCTGGAGGAAAAGAGGACAGGAAAGCTCGCTGGACCCCGGCTGGCTCCAGCTGCAGGCAGGAAACAGGTGCGCGATCCATCTCCCGTCTGTGACTCCTGAGAGCCCTGGGGCGGGCGTCATGGCCCCCGTTTGCAGGAGAGGTGGTGTCAGAAGGTTCGCGCGCTTGCCCAGAGGCCCGGGAGCCCTGCGGTGATGTGCAGCCTGGTGTCCCAGCCGGGTGTGCGCGCGAAGGCTCGCCCGCAGGAGGGTGCCCGCCCCGCCCCGCCCCCGCCGGCTCGGCTCACGCGATGTAGGCCTCGCTGCGGTTGTGTTTCCGGGCCAGGTAGCGGGCGGAGGCGCGGCTCGGGATCCGCACCATGGAGAGCTCCTTGGCGTAGCGCGTGCTGGCGCACGGGTTGGGGCAGGTGCACGCGTCCTTCCGCAGCAGGGCGTCTAGGGGCCACAGTCGCCTGGGTCAGGGCCACTCCGGGTCGCGGGCGGAGCCCAGCAGGGGCGGGGATGCGGGACAGGTTTGCGCCTTACCGAGCGCCGGATTGGCGCAGTCTTTGTACTGCTGAGGGCTGCACACTGGCGCGCCGCCTGGGGTGGTGGGGGAGGAGACAGCTTCAGGAAGGGCCCCCTAGGCTCCTTTGCCCCCACCCGGACCCCCTCCTCCGCCCCCACCAGCCCCTTACCAGGCATATGCATCATTCGGCAGCCGCACTTCCGAGCCACATAGCGCATCTCACAGGCTAGGCGACACCCCATTAGACTATAGGGAGGGTGGGGGCCTGCGCTGGGGCTGGGGGGACCCAGGGGACCCGAAGGTTCCGGCTCAAAGTCAGGGTCCACAGATGCGGAGCTGCAGTCGCCCCAGGGTGGGGGCAGGAAGCTCAGCTGTAGTTGGTTGGGTTAAGGAGGCACCCAGGTACAATGTGAGCTGTAATTGTGCGGGCATGTGGAGGGATGGGGCCCCCAGGACGGTCTGAGGTGTTGTGGGCTGAACGGGGGGTTGGGGGCCTTGGGGGGGTGGGGGTGGGGATACTTGCTGCTGCTGGCAGGACACAAAGGTCTGGTAGCCAGGTGCTGCCCCGAAGCCCAGCTGGTCGATGGTGGGCGGCTCCTCCTGGCTGTGGATCTGCACTCGGATCCCCACCTCAAACAGGGTCTCCTCTGAAGGGGAAAGGGGGACCCTGAGGCCTGTGTCTCAGGACACCCCCTGCTGCAGCCCTCTCTCCCCAGGACTGCGACCAACCAACCCTACCCCCTTCTCACAGGAAAGGATATGCTTTGGGGTCCTTCCTAGTGCCTTCTCTCCTTCCCAGAGCCTTTTGTACCCCATCTGTGCCACCCTTCCAGCCTGACCCGTGTGCCCCCATACCCATGTCCCTCCACACGGGCAGATACTCATCCTGCTGCACATCCAGCATGATCTCCAGCCCATTGCCCATGCCGCCCTTGGGAGTGGTGAGAAGCTCTGCCCCATCGGCGCCCGAGTTAAAGGTGTAGCACTGACCCATCCGGGTGAAGATCTACGGGTGAGTAGACAGGGGACAGACCTCACCAGGGTAAAGGAGCCCAGCCAGCCTTTTTACCCAGGCAAACATGAGAACGACGAGACCTCTCCTCTCCCTGCCCTCCATTTGGTCTCTTTGACCACTGAACCCACATCTCAGTGCCCTCAGTCCGTCCCTCATACCGGCACATAGAGTCAGACCCTCATGGGCTCCCATCACTCCAGCCCCTCCTCCCCTTCCCAGACCCCCCAGCCCCCAGCCCAGGGCACAGCCTATGGGACAAGTGTTTCTTTGGAGAATGGCAAGAAAGGAAGGGGGTCTCGGTTGCCGTCCTCCAGGACTAGCAGAACGTTGAAGAGGTAGAGGGAAAGCAAGCCGACTCCCCCAGGCAGAGGGCTCTTCTGCCCTAGAGTAGTCCCACTGGATTCCCCCGAGCCCCCAGCAGCAGGGTCTCCACAGACCAGAACTTGAGCCCAGAGCCAGCCTGGGTGAGTGCCCTGTGCTGGGAATCACGACCTTGCACACTGCGGTCCAGCTGAGTGACCGGGAGGGGACCCCAAGGAGCACAGTCTCCTGGGCTGAACAGAAAGGCCCTGGTGGGGTGGGGACCCCGTGGCCTGGCTGGGAAGGGAAGGGTCCCTGGCATGGGTGTTAAGGTCCCCTGGCTTTGGAGGAGCCTGGGCTGGCATGACTGGGGGATGGCGGGTCCTGGACAGGGACGAGCCGGGTGCCCGGCGGCCCCGGGCCGGCGACCAGCTCACCACGGTGAAGTTCTCAGGCCCGCACGGCCAGCCTCGGTAGCGACAGTCCAGCAGCATGTCCTCCAGGCTGTGCCCGGCCCTGGCGTACAGTCGAGCCATGTCAAAGGTGGGACTGGGCATGAAGCCGGGCGGCGCGGGGGGCTGGCCCAGGGCGCGCAGGAAGGCGGCATGCTCGGCGGGCTCCACGCCCAGCAGCGCGGGCCCGGCCCAGTGCAGGTCGTTGGGTGTGAGGCGGGAGCGGCGCAGCGGGTTGATGTTGCACAGGGTGACGGCGGGGAAGGTGAGCCGGTGGCTTTCGCGCTCGTCCAGGGCCGTCTCGTGGTGGAACTCCCCATAGTAGCGCACCCTCTCAGCCACTTGGTAGAGGAAGGCGGCCAGCGACAGGAGCACGGCGGTGGCCCACAGCCCTCGGCGAGGCGTCAGGCTCCCGGGGCCAAAGACGTGGCCCAGCCCATGCAGGGTGCAGCTGCTGGCGAACACGCGGATGTCCGAAGCTGGCCGCCGGGCCTCCTGCGGCCCAGGATGGGGCTTCATGGCTGAGGCCCAGGGTGGGGGACCCTGAGAGGGCCGGGGAGCGGTGACCAGGCTGCAGGGGCTTGGAAGGAGGAAAGAGGGTCAGTCTGAGGACCGGGAAGGGCTGAGAGGATTCGGGTGGCCAGGTGGGGGTCACTGCGGGTGAAGCGAGGGGAGGAGAGGATGGGGGAGAGGAGCCCAGCCCGAGAGGTGGGGTGGCACTGGGGCAGCAGGTTTGGCTCGACGGTCTCCAGGAACAAGCTGGGGCTGGGGGCGCGGCCGGAGAGACCAGGTAGGGCGCAGCCGAGGTGGGAAGCAGGGGCCGCTATGCTGGAGGCTGCTCTGCTGAGCCGGAGCTGCCGCAGAGGATTGGGTTACAGCAGTGAGGGGGCCGGGGGCCCGCGGAGCAGTCTGGGGGGCAGGGAAGGTCCCTGGGGGCCCAGGCTGAGCCATTAGTGCAGTGTGTTGGGGGGGGCCGCGGCTGGGGAGACCAGAGGCGCCAGCAGGAAACCACAGCAATCCTGGGTAAGGCTTGAAGGGAGCCTGGAGAGAAGTTGGGGCTGGGGGCGCCTTAATGGCCCTTTGGGCTCCCGGCTGCAGCCCTTGCGGTTGGGTTGAGGGTCGGTTGCCGACCCTCGGCCCAGTCTCTCCCTCCTTTTGTCTCTCTTCCCTTCCCACTAACCTCACTCGGGATAATCTGTTCCTTTACAAAGAGAGGAGTTGGCTGTTGACCAAGCTGGAAAGCAGTGGGAAGTTCGGCATCAGCAGACTCCTGGCCATCCAGCAGGGCACTCTGGATGGCCAGGGCTCTGCACGTCCCCTGCCCGGGGGTGGTCTGTCTCCGGTGACCCTCTTCCCACCTCCCCATGCTGAGTGAGGCCCTCCTGTCTGAGAGGCTGGCCTCTGCCGAGGTGGTTGTGGCTCACCTGCCCCCCTCCCAGGGAACACAGGTGCCCTACACATCCTTTTTCACTTACAAACATGTTCTGCGTACCAGGCAATACCTAGGACCTGGAAAACTTCCCCATTTTTTCAATGGCTGTATTTGATTCCATTGTGTGGATGTAACAACGTTCATCCAATCACATCCCTGTGATGAACACGGGGGGTTTCCAGTCTTCCAGTGCAAACAATGGTGCTCTCAATACCATTGCACAGATGTAAATTTCCAGAAATAGAGCCACTGGGTCAAGAGGCAACTGTATGTGTAATTTGGTAGACACCACAAAATTCCCCTCTGTGGGAGCTTTGCCCTCCTATCAGTAACACGGCAGGCAGTGTACCTGTTCTGCAGCAGGTGCTTTTTTTTTTTTTTAAGATTTTATTTATTTGAGAGAGAGAATGAGATAGAGAGCATGAGGGGGGGAGGGTCAGAGAGAGAGGCAGACTCCCTGCTGAGCAGGGAGCCCGATGCGGGACTCGATCCCAGGACTCCAGGATCATGACCTGAGCTGAAGGCAGTTGCTTAACCAACTGAGCCACCCAGGCGCCCCTGTGCTTTTCTTTCTTTCTCTTTCTTTCCTTTTTTTTTTTAAGTAGGCTCCACGACCAGTGTGGGACTTGAACTCACAACCCTGAGATCCAGAGTTACACGCTCTACCTGCTGAGCCAGCCAGGGGCCCCTGCCGGGGGTGGGGGGGCTTTCCTAAAGGAAGAGATACAGTGTCCCTGACCCAGCGGGGTGCCCTGAGCCTAGCGTGGCAATGCTGGCCTCAAGAGGGCGGAGGGGGGCATCTGATTGAAGACACTGCAGATGATCCAGAGGGGATGATGGGCCGGGCGAGGGGAGGACTCCCAGCAGCTGGAGCAGACGCCTCCCCAAAGTAGAGTGGCAGTCTGCAAGGTCAGCACCAACTGGCCTGCAGCAGCCCGAGGGGGTCCTGCTGATCCAAGGCCCAGGGACGGAGGGCAGCAGCAGGAGGGGCCAGAGGGCTGCGGGCTGCGGGGGGTCAGCCCAGACCCCCCACGTGGAGGATGGCTGGGGCCTGGGCCTCGTCGTTGTCCAGCCCTGCATTCGGTTGAATGCTCACCTGCCTCCGTGTATCTGGGAGTGGGGAGATGCTACACTGTCGGCCTGAGAGAATGCGGGTTTATCTCCGTTAATTTATTTATTGAAGCTTATTTCTACTCCATCTCTTTCCACAAAGCCTGTGAGGCTGCCAGGTTCACGCTGGCGGGCTCTTGGCCGTGAGCGGAAGAAACACGGCTCGCCAGCTGACCACGATCACACCATGCTGCAATCACCCGTCCACCCGTCCGTCCTCCCAAGACTGCAGCTCCACGGGGGCAGGGACACCCTCCTCCCTGTCGCAGGCCAGGCGTGGTGGCACACAGTAGGGGCTTAATGAACACGTTACCTTGGGAGGAGGAAGTAAATACGTTTATTGTACAGATGTGGCCGGCTTCTGAGGCCGTAGCATTGAGTTTGAAGTACTTTACCACAGATTATTCCATTTCTCATTTTTTAAAAGATTTATTAGGGAAAGAGAGGTCGTGCACGTGCGCACACGAGTGGGAGGCGCAGGAGAGGGAGAGAATCTCAAGCAGACTCTGCACTGAGTGTGGAGCCCGACATGGGGCTCGATCCCAGGACCCCGAGATCAGGACCTGAGCCGAAACCCAGAGTCAGACACTCAATCGACTGCGCCACCAGGCGCCCCGCTCTCAGGATGAAGTACTGCAGGCTTGTGACCCGCGGGGAACAGTGGCAGGAGGCAAGGTCGAGGCTGAGGCTGCAGGGCAAGTGTGAGGCTGGCTGCAGAGCCTTCCAACTCCAGGCTCCCACAGATCGCACTACTTCCCTAGCTGGGGGGAGGGGGGGCGCGAGGGCGGCAGGATTGGGAGAGGCCCCCTGAAGAGGTCAGCAGAGACCCGGAATTTTCTCTGGGCGGCTGGGACTGGAGCTGGTGGAGCAGGAGCTCGCCTCCGCTGCCTCTCCCTCGAAGGAGGGGTGAGGCAGGCCGGTGCGGACTTGGCTAGGGAGCTGGGGAGGCGTTTGGTGGCAAAGCCCCCCAGAGCCCGCGCCCCGCTTCCTGGCCTGTGGCTGCCCTGGCACGCGACCTCTGCTCAGTAAGGAAGCAGGATATCACACCAGGGGGGCTGCGGCCCTGGGACATTTCAGGTGCTTTGTCCCCAAAGCAGCATCTGGTCCTAAACCACACCCGGAAGGGGCTGCAGGGACTCGGCCCCGGCTCCGCACACCTGAGCCACTGCCGACTGCTCGTCCCACACATCGCGGCCGCCCCGGAAACATGGCCTTGCCCTCGGATAAATCCACAGGACAAAGCCACTTGATTTTGTATTTTGTCAGCCTGGGGGCTAAGTTTTAACTTCTCCCTTGCAGTTTGGTGACTGTTAGCACCATGTGACCCGCGCGGCTGGAGTTTGGGCTATGTGTCAGCTTCGTCTCCTTCAGAGCGGGCGGGCTGTCCACAATCTCATGGGCGACAGAGTCCAGGTGCATGGGACCAGGGCAGTGGTAAGACAGCCTGGTAAGCCGGAAGCTCCTTGTGGAATAGACCATGGCATGCCCCGCCCCTCCTACCCCTTTCCCAAGCCACCTGTTCTGTTGGATGGGGGTGTGGGGGGTGGGGATGAAATCTAGAAAAAGGACCGTCTTAATGGAGTAGGGAGAAGGAAGGGAAGCTGTTCTCAGGATGGGGACTGTAGGCTCGAGGGGCTGGTCTCCTTCTCCCACGGCTCAGAGAGGCAGTGGGGACAGAGGAGAGTGGGGAGTCAGGGTCCAGGAAGGTGAGGTCTGGCATGGGTGTGGACCACTCTAGTGTGAACTCCCATTCCCCCTCCCTGAGCCTGACTGGAGCTGGGCCTGGACAGCTTTAGGCTATCAGGTAGAGGGGAGACTTGGCAGGGTTCCTGAGAGGGGTCGGGAGGGTCTGGGCAGAGGGAGGGAACAGAGCAGGGGCCTGGGGACTCTGCCTCCTCCTCTGTGCAGCCCAGTGATTCCTGGCTCTTGCAGGAGGGAGGCAGCCTGGCGGAAGGAGGGGGGCGTGGATGGGAGCAGTCCCAACCTCCCCCACTGCAGCGCTAGGCCCAGGGCTCATCGTGAGCAGGGGCGGGGCAGCAGCCTGCACAGGGGCACACTGGCCGTCCTGGGTGCTTGGTCCCCAGGTGTTCCCGGAGCTGAGCCTCGGCCCTGGGCACCAAAGCTCAGCAGCGACCAGACCTCAGACAGCGGCTCTCAGGACCTGGGGTGGCGGTTCCTGGGGCCTCTGGGCACCTCAGGAGCTGGGGCATCCAGGGCCTGTCTCCGGATGAGCTCTGCATACAGCCCGCCCTTCTTCAGGAGCTCTTCATGGGTCCCCACCTGGAGAGAGGAAGGAGGTGCAGGTGATCACTCCAACCCAGTTCAGAGCCCTAGGTGGGCTGGCTGCTTATCAGCCGTTGGGCTGTCTCCTAAGCTAGTGTCCCTTCTGAGGACGCTATGAACCCAAACACAGCTTGTTTCAGATAGCCACTGGCACGTCTGTATTCATTAGCGCCACCTGTCTACGTAGCCGGGTTTTGGAAGAGCGTCTGAATCCTTCTATCTCCCTTACGGAGTCCAAAGACTCCAGCTTTTACTCGAATGGGGCCTCCCGGCCTTGCTGCAGACCCAGCGTCTGGAGAGCTGCTCCTGGCCGGCCCCTGACCAGCGTCCCTCATGCTGCCTCCTCTGCACCTCGGCCCCTAGGCCCTTCTGTTCGGCACTCTATACTTCCCTGAGTCCTTTCCCTTTGGTCCTGGGAGCCATGACGGAGCTCGACTATCCCCATGGGGCAGAGGAAGAAACGGGCCCTGAAAGACCAGGCCAGGAGCTCCTGAACCCACACAGGGTGCTGCTTCCAGAATACGGCCCCAGGCCCCTAGGGCCAGGCCAGAACCTCCCACGGCTCAGCTGAGCCATGCTTTCCACTCTGTCCACGGCTGAAGCTGTCCCAACCCAGCGAGCCGCTGCCCGGCCCCCAGCTGACCTCGCAGACTCGGCCGTGGGCCATGACGACGATGTGGTGGGCCCCACGCACGGTGCTGAGCCGGTGGGCGATGACGAGCACCGTGCGGCCGGCGCTGGCGCGGTCCAGGGCCTCCTGCACCACCCGCTCGGACTCCGAGTCTAGAGCGCTGGTCGCCTCATCCAGGATCAGCACCGCGGGCTGCTTGATGAGGGCGCGGGCGATGGCTAGGCGCTGCTTCTGGCCGCCAGACAGGGTTGCGCCCCGCTCACCTGGGGGGAAGGGGACAGGGCAGGGCCTAAAGTGATCTTCACAAAGGGGGGCCAGGGCCACCTGAAACTTCCCATCCGGCCCCTCAGGCGCCCCCCACCCCGCACTGGCACCATGCACATTTGTCCTGCCTCTGATTCCTCAGCATCCTGATCCCATAACCCTGTGCAAATGCACGAATGCGCTCACACCAGACAGCAGGAGCTGTGCACGCGTGGGACTCAGTGCACCCCAGAGTCACTGCGTGCCCCCCCCCATACCAGGGTAGGGTTTCTGAGCCGGGCTGGGGCCTGCCCTACCCTGGCCTGCTGGGTCTCCGCTGCTGGGGGTATGTCCAGGACCCGGATGTGGGCCCTGGAGCGGGGTGATGGTCTGCCATGGCACATTTGGGCAAGACCACCCTTGGGGTCTACGATGTCCACAACAAACATCAGAGGTGGCAGCCTGGGAGCTAAAGAGAGCACCACGATGACAGCAGTCGGAGACCAGTGGGGGCAGATGGGCCGCAGGTGGGCCTGGGAGTGTGCCGGGCTCAGAGGTACACGGAAGGTGCCGCTCTAGAGAGGTGTGGGGACGACTCCTCTCCTCAGGGTAGTGTGGAGTCTGAGCAGTGAGCAGAATCGGCTGGATCAGCAACAGAACATGAACAGTGGCTAAAGACGGGGTGGGGGGTGCCACTTGGCAGGGCTGAAGCTCAGCTAGACTGAGGCCTAAGTTTCAAGAAGAGTTGAAAACCCTAGCTATGCCTACACCTTGACACGTGCCGGAACATTCTGTAACAGAGCCAAGACTCTGGATGAAAAACCTGGCCCTGAAGGTTGAAAAGAAGACCCCTGAGATGAATGCACACAGCTGTAAGCTGCGACGTGAATATTCTAGTGTGAGGCTGTGATATTTCAATGTTTCCAGAACCACCGAAGCCCTTTCCTGGGTAAGTCAGAAGGCAGACCCATTCAGCCACATCAAGCCCCATGGGTAACTAGACGGAAACATTTTCAAATTAAGGAATAAAAGGCAGGAATGACATGGGAGCCAGAAGCGCAAGGAATTTCGAGGCAATAATACCATGCTTCTGGCTGGGTCTCAGGACATGGGGGCCCCTGGCAAGCTCTGAAGAGTCCCAACACCATGGATCCTTTGTGTCCCTGGCCGGGTCTGGTACGTGTACTCCCTGCGGCGTCCCCGTCTCTGCAGCCTGTGTGTGACTGGACCACAGAACCATGTCCACCCGCCTAGGCCACGGGTCTAGTCTTCCCTGATGCCAGGTCTCTGTTCCTGCCCCCTGGATTCTCACACCGTGGGCCCTGCAGACCCGAGCAGGATGCCGTCCCCGGACTCACCGACGATGGTGTTGTAACCCTCTGGGAAGCTGGTGATGAACTCGTGGGCGTTGGCTTCCCGGGCAGCAGCATAAACCTCTTCATCTGTGGCTCCCAGCTTCCCAAAGCGGATGTTCTCCATGATTGTTGTTCCGAACAGGACTGGCTCCTGCAGGTGAGGGCTCCACATGGAACATTCTGACTTTGACCCAAACCCCAGAGGGGTACATTGGGAAAGGTGATTTTGGCCACACCAGAACTGCCCTCTTGGAGGGCAAGTAGGGGCAGTTCAAAGTTACAAGTCAAATAAGAACGGAGATCTAACAAAGTGGGGAGAGGCCGAGCTCCCTGCAAGGCACAGGGTCCCTCAGGAGTGGGATGGGAAGGTGGCTGGGAGAGCAAGGCCAGCTGGCCTGGCAAAGCCCCTCCTCTCTGGACAGATGGGGAGAGAGGGGGTCTGTATTCTGGCTTTTTCCTGCAGCGGTAGGAGATAAGGGTGCCCTCTTTATCCACTCAGAGAGGGGAAGGCAGACACTCGCTCGGCAGCACCACCTCAAACAGAAGGAAAGGGGAAGGGCTGAGGGCTTCAGGGTGGGGCTGTGGGCCTTGCTTAGTGGGGGGCGGGGGTCTCTAGACCTCTGGACACCACAGGTTTGTCAGAGAACCCAGAGATCCTCAAACAGCCTCCCACCCCACCTGCTCGGATGGCTTTAGTTGAGGAGCAGAGTTCCTACCCTGTAGACAAGGACAGAGCTGTGGTGGGCTGGCATGGGGAAGCCTCAGGTCCCCTGACCACTGGGGGACCAGTGAAGAAGGCCAGAGCCCTCCCACCCCCGCCCCGCCAAAGAGAACAGGGGGTGATGGGGGTGGGAAGGAAAGGACAAGGTCTGGGAGGTTAAAGACACATGTCCCAGGTGAGCCTGTGCAGAGAGGTAAGCCTCTCCTCTCCCCACCTGGCTGATGAAGCCAATGACCTGGCCCCGGAGCCAGGAGGGATCAAGGGTACGCAGGTCCCGTCCATCCAGCGTCACTACGCCCGCCGTGGGGTCGTAGAAGCGCTCAAGCAGGGAAGCCACGGTGGTCTTTCCTGGGGAATTGGGGTCGGGGAGATGGGGTGGTTAGGGACATCATGCCAGGAAAGGGGGACCCCTGGTGCGGTCCCGTAAGTCATGGGGTGGGAGGGTGGTGGGTTCCTCTCACCTCCGCCGGACTGGCCCACGAGGGCCACAATCTTGCCAGGGGGCAGGGTGAGGGTGAAGTCCCGCAGCACCTGGAAGCTGGGGCGGCTGGGGTAACTGGGAGGAGCCAAGAGAGACCCTCAGTCAGACCAGGTTCCCGGCCCCTCCTCAAGTCTCACTGGACCCTGAGAGGGACTCGGTTACAGGGAGACACTGACCCGCAGGTCCTCAGCCCAAAGGGAACGACCCCGCCCCGACCCGCCAATGCTAACCTGAAGCAGACGTTGTGGAACGTGATGGCCCCGCGCAGGTGCTCTCGGGGGACGGAGCAGCCCCCAGACAGTGGGATGCATGGGCTCAGAGTCATGTACTCAAAGACCCGGCCCCCCGCGCTGAGCCCCCGCACCACCTGGGGAGGGGGTTGAAGTCTGCGGTGAGGGAGGGCTGGGGTCTGAGGGAAGGGCCGGCAGCGCCGCCCCATCTCCTGGACTCCCACACGCAGGCAGGGCAGGGGCTCGGGGCGTCCCCTCCACCTGACACCTGCTCCCCCCGCACACAGGTGACGTTGCTGACAGGGCTCCAGCCCAGATCCCATGCCCACACCCTGGGGCCCGCCCCCGACTGCCACTCACCTGGCCAAACAGGACAGAGAGGTTGGCCATGGACCTGTGGGGAGGAGAGAAAGGTTGAAAAAGCGGGGACAAGAGCCCAAAAGAAGACCGGCGCCAGAGAGGAGGGTGTGGGTCTCAGCTGCACTCCGGAGGGGGCGGCGGGAGACATGCTGGCTGAGGCTCGGGAACAGGCAGCCTGAAGGCGAAGCCCGACAACGCTCCTGCCATCTGGGCCGGCGGCAGCCCTGGGGTCCAGCAACGCTAGAGAGTCCGCTGGCAAGTCACTTCGCCCCGGAGCCACGCTATCTCCTTATTCTCTCCTCGGCCCCATGAGGCTGACGACTGTCAGGGGCCTCAGGACGGGGCTGCAGCAGGCAGGCACAGGGCCGCGGGGCTGGACTCTGCGCCGCCGCAGCGTGAAGGCTGGCTCCCGGAACATGAGGGGGGTGCCCACGCCACAGGCCAAGGTCAGCTCTGGCGCGACGGACTCCTGGGGGAGCAAGGGCTAATTAAGATGGAAACACGGACGTGAATCCCTTCACAGAAAGAAAACCGAAGCCACTGGACTGTGTGTGCGGTGGGGGTGGGGGTGGGGGAGGGAGAACTCTGGGGGGACCCCAAGACAAAACTCCAGAGACATCCCAGTGTGGGCCTGCCCCACGTAAGGCATGGCGCGCGTGCTCTGTCCAGACAGAGGTCGCCTCCTCTGCCCTGCGGGGCCGTCGCTGCTGGAAGGTGAGTCATGCTTCTCAGTCACCAGCCCCTGACTGGGCGCGCGTCTGTGAGTGTGCCCGCAGGTCCTTCCCGAACAGGAAAGACGGACTCTCTTGAAGAGGAAAATCACTTCTTCCAGCCGCAGGGGTGAGGAGGGGGAGGAGCCTGCAAGGAAGTGGTCCTGGCGGGCGCAGCGAGCTAGCGGCATTGGCCAATGTGAGTGCAGAGGCATCGAGCAAGGAAGAGCCAGGACAGTGAGCTCCCCGCGGATAAGAAGGGAGAACATCCTCCACCGGAGATCTGGAAGCCAGTAAGGCCTGGCGGCGGTGCCCGGCAGCAACTAAAAACCAGATGCCCAGGACTCGGTGGTGTGTGATGCCCTTACTCTCAGAGATGGCTCAGAAGGCAGGCCTTGGCTCCCCTAAGAGGCCTGGCGGGGGGGCGGCCCACTCCCAGCAGGGCCCAGGCCTGGATGCAGACCAGGCGGCCTGACCCTGACTGGGGTCCATCTGGATGCCTCCCCGTCTCCTCCAGAGACCCGGTGCCACAACAAGAACACCTAGAATGGGGTCTACAGGTTGAGGCTCCCTCTCTCCCCTCCCTTCCCCTGCAGGACCCCAGAAGGAAATACACCAGCCTCCTTAATAAAATAGACCTAATTCCTCTAAAGTGGGTGGTGAAGAATGTCCAGGTGGTGATCGGCTCCTGAAGGACGGGCCCAAGGCCTGTCGCTGTGGGAGCAGCTCCCTCTAGCAGCCCGAGAGAGGTAGTACAGATGGACTCCCTAGGCTTTCCTGTTTGTAATAAAGCTCTGCTAACTCGCAAGGCAGTGCAGTGGGGAGGAAAGGAAAGGGTCTGAACTCGGGCCACAGGGGGACGTGGGGTCCCAGGGGAAGGCGGGCCTGAAGGAGGAGGGCCAGGCTTGGGAGGTGTAGGGAAAGGGAGACTTTCCCACCACTGCCCGTGGAGGGCCCACACCGTGGAGGGCCATGTGGGGACCGTATGAATAGAACCAGTGGGATTCATCAGGGTCTTCAGGACCAGAGCAAGAGGCCAGGGCTCAGTCTGGGGTTGGTGCCAAGTCCCATCTCTACAACAGTCAAGAGCTTCCTAGTCCCCAGACTGGAGGAGGGATGAGGCCGCCTAGGGTCTGAACTTCAGAGAAAGTCTGAATGGGCTCATATTAGGAAGCCCTGGACAAAAACGGGGCTGAGGGTGGGAGTCTTGGGATGGGCTCCACTCTGCCTGGGACAGTGATGAGGCTGGTGGTGAGGGATGCTGTAGGAAACGGGTGGTAAGACACGATGCACAGCCCGGCCACACATGCCATGAGACTCAGACACCATGGGGAAGGGGCACGGAGGGGTGTCTGGGGCGATACCGTACTTTCTTGACATGGTTGACAGTAATGCCGGGCTCTATTCTTCAGTGATTTATTATAGCATATTCGCTCTTCAGTTATTTATCATAACATCTATTCGTGCTTTATGTACTTTTACACACAGCGTGTGGGGGAGACAAAGGGATGAGAAACGGCAGCAGGAACTGCTCGTGGTTAGCTCCGAAGAGAAAGGGACGGGGAGGCCTTGGGGGTGTTGAACAAAGGGAACCGAGAGCTCTGGGCAGTCAGGCCCAGCGGAGCAGGCAGACCTCAGAGCCATGAACGCACTGAGCTCCAGGGTGGGCAGGGCAGGAGAGGGGGCGAGCTTCTCCTCCCTGGGAAGGTCAGGCAGAGGACAGCAGGGGAGCTCTTAAAGAGCAAGTCAAAGGTGGTCTATCCACACATGGAATCCTACTCAGCCTTAACAAGGCAGGCAATCCTGCTGCGGGCTGGGCCACGGATGCACCTGGGAGACATTACGCTGAGTGAACTAGGCCCGTCACAGAAGGACAGGCGCTGTGTGGTTGCACTTACGGGAGGGACCCAAAGTGGGCAGAACACAGAGCCAGAGGGTGTCAGGGGCCCTAGTGGTTAACGGGCCCAATGCTTCAGGTCTGCAGGATGAAGGAGTGCTGGCGACCGATGGTGGCGTGACGTGCGCAGAACGCGACTAACGTCTGCGCTAAAAACTGGTCAAGGTGGTACATTTTACATTACGTGTATTTTACCACAATTACCCATTTTTTAAAAAAGCTGTCACGGGCACTTCTGAGCTGTTTAGGCAGCCGAAGAGGACAGCCGCATTCCCGAGCTTCCGGTCGGTGCAGGAGGCTGCAGGGGGCCCTCCTCTCGGCGCCTGCTTCCCTGAGGAAACTGGGCGGCCAGAGGCTGGGCAGCAGTCCCCAGAGCAGGCTGCCACCCCCTGTCCCGTGACCCAGCAGGGCTCCTCCAGGACGGGAACAGCCTCACACTCACCTCTGCACTGTCTGGGAGGCCACCAGGAAGGACATGAGGTCTCCCCCTGTTAGCTGCTGTCCAGCCACGAGGGAGCCCCCAATAAACAGGGTGCCCAAGACCATGCCTGCACAGGGGAAAGGGCCAGGTGGTTAGCAAGAAGTGACTAGGAGCCGAGGACAGAGCCCAGCCCAGGTGTTAGAACCCAGTTCCAGTCCCTGCTGTGCCTCTGACTGACTGAAATGTCACCAAGTCACTTCAGTGGTGTCTGCCTTTGTTTCTTCATTTGGAAATGAGGCATGGGGCGGGGGGGGGGCAGCACTTAGGCAGATGGCACTGGGCAGATGTCTGAAGGACATCCCTCACCACCTCCCTCGTGGGAGCTGTTCCTTGCCTGCCTTGCTGGGACCGTCCTTCGCTGCTCCACGCTCATCCCCAGCCATGACTGGGTGCTCCCACGCCCCGGGGAGCGGGGGGGACTTGCTCACTCACAGTTGAAGGCGATGTTGGAGAGCCCTTGGAACAAGGCAATGCCTTGACCCAGCTCCTCCGCCTTACAGCGGGACTCCTCCAGCTCTGCTCCGTAGCGTCTGGGGAGAGAGGCCAAGCCCGGCCGTCAGGAAGCAGCCAGGGCGGGGTGCAGGGCTGGTGGGGTGCGTTCGGGGAGTCCTCCCTGCTTCAAGTCCTTCCCCGTCCGGGACTCACTCCTCTTCTCGGTGCTCCATGGCGAAGGCCCGCACAGTCCGAACATTGCCCAGGGCTTCATCCGCTACGCCCGTTGCCCTGGCGACCTGCAAGGAGTCCAGGAAGTAGAGAGCGAGGTCGAAGCTGGGGAGGGATGGCAGGGCAGAGAGAAATGGGGCCGGTGAGGAGGATGGGCAGGAAAGCCAGTACCTGCTCCTGACACTGGCGAGACAATTTTCGGAGAGCTGAGCCCATCAGGGTGCCAACTCCCATGAGGGTGGGTGTGGCCACCATCAGCAGCAGCGTGAGGCGGGGGGACAGCATGGACAGGGACACTAGGCAGCCAGCCACCTGGGTGCAGCTTCGCAGCCCCTGGGGAGAGGAGGAAGGCAGGAAGGTAGTTTGGCAATAGCACCCTGACGGGGGGGACTTTACCAAGGGTCTGCTGGCTACTGCGTTACCCTCACAAGGCCAAGGCCATAGGTCTGAGCCCTGGGAGGCCAAATGGCAGTCCACCCAGTCATAAAATGGAACCCTTTCTCTACTAGCAGGCATGAGAGGGTTGGGTGAGAATGTCTAAGGACCACGGCATCCTTTCCCTAGATAAATCCCAGTTGGCTTTGTTTTTTGCTCAAGGAACTGAACAAAAAGAATTGAATAGGGATGTCATCCAGGGACTGCTATGGGCCAGTGTCCTGGCATGACCCAGCAGGCATGGGGACAGTGTGGGTGGATGAGGATGGGATATCAGTAATACAGTAAAAAGCCTTCACTCATTCTCTGTAACACTTGTCAGCATGCCAGGCATTCTGGGGGTACGGGAGGCCAGGGTGATTTTGCTTTTGGCAAGCTGGTCCAGGAAAGGCTCTTGTCTGAGTCCTTGGGAAGGTTTTCCGGGGAGGTAGAATTTCAGAACAGGAGAGAAACAGCCTGTCCTGACCTTGGACGATGCCATGGCACCTCCCTTCCGTGAACTTCCCCATTCCCTCACCCATACCCTCACAGGACGGCAGGCTTTTCACTTGGTGTGAGCCTAGGCTGAGGGCCCGGCAGCAAGGCAGGATGGGGCTGGCCTGGTGTGTCTACACTAGATGGTGTGCGTGTGTGTGTGTACATACAGGGGGACCTGGGGAACTGACCTGGGAGATGACGAGTTTGAAAGATGATTTAAACTCCTGCACATCAGTTGTCAACCGGCTCACCAGCTGCCCTGTCTTTTTAGCATCAAAGAAAGCAATATCTTGTCTGATGGTAGGTCAAGGGCACAGGAGGTCAGGGAAAAGAGGGAGACATGAGTTCAGGATGAGCTGCCCCCCCTCCGGGCCATCAGTCAGCCATACGCCCACCCTGTAGCTGGCAGTACCGGAGCAGGTTGCTGAAGAGGGCCCTCCTCATGTCCACGGCCATGCGCTCGCCGATGCGGGACAGCAGCACCAGGTACCCGAAGGTCAACAGCCCCTGGGAGAGAGGCCGAGGCACTCAGGGGCGCCTGGGAGGCTCCTCTGGGTGCCCCCAGGCCCTCCCTCCTGCCGTACCTGAACGCCATAGAGGATGAGCAGGGAGGTGCTGAGATGCCGGGACTCAGTCAGAAAGCTCCCCACGTGATCCCTCGTGTACTTGGCCACGATCTCCACCAGCTGGCCCAGAAGCAGGGGGATCTGCACATTCACCAGGGCCGCACCCAGTGCCAGCTTGGGGGGCAGGCAGACCTTTAGAAGGGGCCAGCTTCTTCCCCATCCCTGGCCCTGACCTTGGCCCTCCCTCCCCTACAGCGGTTCCTGCTTTGGCTACTTCTCTGTTTCTTTGAGACAGTTGAGTTAAAGGCCAGGCTGCCAGCCCCAGGGGACCCCTGTACCCTGCACACCAGCTGCTCTGTGCAGGATCTCCTGGTATCCCTTGGCTTCCAGTCCCCCCAAGCCAGCCAGCCCTTGCGCTTCCTGAGGCCTATTCTGAGACTTGGTGAGGCAGAATAGCCGTCCCCATGCGGCTTGCAAACCCCTGACTGGCTCCTCTCCTGTCCCTGAGGTGGGGGAAAGAAGAGGGGCATCTCACCACGATGGCTGCCCCCAGGACCAGCAGGTGGGGGCGCAGAAACTGCCAGAAGAGCTTCCAGTTAAAGTGGGACTCCCCAACATGAGGTCTGGAGCAGGCAGGAGGGGCCTCTTCCGCCTCACACAGTGCCACAAGGCCGAGGCGGGGGCACTTACTCCACACCACAGGGCCTAGAAGGATGCCCCCAACCCAGCGCCAGGCAGAGGGTCTTTGGCTGGGGGCTGGAGGCGCTCGAAGGAGGTGGGCCCGGAGCTGGGACCTCAGCTGGGCCACAGCCCTGAGGAGGGAGGAGCCATGGCGGCCGTGAGAGGACCTGCGGGGAGAGAACAGCATCGATGGCTCGAGGCCCCGACTGTCCCTCAAAGGAACAATACAGCTGCCCAGCTCCGGGCTGAGCCCTCCGGACAGCACCTCTTCCATAGGGTCCTGTGCTGCCTTTCCCAGGGCTGTTCTTTGGCAACCTCAGTTTCTGAGAGGAACGCAAACAGGCCAAAGAGTGGCGGAATGAGACAGCAGCCAGTAATCAGGCCGGAGACGTGTTCTCCCTGTGACGTCACACAGCGGGGCCTTCTCAGCCTCCATGGGCCCCTCTGGTCAGTGACCATCTCCAACCCATGGCTCCTTCTTATCGCAGGACATCACTTTGGATGGCAGCTCGTCTACAGGTGCTCCTTTTCCAGATGAGGACGCAGAAGTCCCGAGGGAATCTGGCTCGGAGAGGCAAGAGAGGGCGAGCACCTCCCCTGAGCCTGGCTCCGTGCTTGCTTGCAGTGGCCGGCCTGGCAGGCGAGGCCCCCACCTCCCCAATCCATGGCCTGCTGCATTTGATCTTCCATTCCCTGGGAGGGAGATGCCCTTACTCTCACTTGATAAAAGAAAATGTCATGGGGGCTGAGAGAGCTGGAATACTTTGTCCCCCAGCAGCAGAATGGGGACAAGAGGAGACCCCCGATTCCAGAATCCAGGCTTGTTCTACTCTGCCATGTGTGCGGTGGCCAAGGCCGTGTGCGGCAGGGCCTGGACAGGCCCCAAGTCTTCTGCCCGCCGGTCAGTGCTCCTTGCACCCCTCACCCTGGCTCCTCCCAGGCCTTGAGGGCTTATGTGACAACATACTCCCTATCAGCTCAAGGAGAAAAAAAGAAATAAAAATCCAAGTAATAGATCTTGTCACCTCAGATAGGCCAAAATCACCTTCTATGTTCTGTGGTTTCCATATGGATCCATGGTCGGGTTGAGTGCTTACTGGCTGCCAGTGCTCTGCCGAGAGGCACTGGGAACACAGGCAAACGGGACAGACCCAGTAAGTACCCTCATGGAGGTTGGGTTTTAGTGCGGAGGACAAGCAGCTAACGACAAAGCTTGCTGAGTGTGGAAAGGGCACGGCAGGGCCCCCAGGGAGCACGGAGCAGGCGCTCCTCCTCCTGTCTGAGGGAGTCAGGAAGGGCCTTCCTGATGAGACTGAGGGTGAATGGGAAGGAGCTGGCCAAATGAAGGGTGTGTGTGTGTGTGTGTGTGTGTGTGTGTGTGAATTTACATCTTAAAGATCATAGCAGGGACGCCTGGGTGGCTCAGACGGTTAAGTGGTTAAGCGTCTGCCTTCGGCTCAGGTCATGATCCCAGAGTCCTGTGATCAAGTCCACATCGGACTCCCTGCTCAGAGAAAAGCCTTCTTCTCCCTCTCTCTCTGCTGCTCTCTCTGCCAAATAAATTAATAAAATTAAAAAAAAAAATCAGAGCAGAGAGGAGAAGGCTGGAGAGGGACAAGATTGGCTACAGGGAGCTTGTTAGAAGTAGAAGTTACCTGGCCAGGAGTATGTGGTGGGATGCTCAAAGATTCAAATGAGGTTGGGTGCCTGGGTGGCACAGTCAGTTAAGCGGCTGACTCTTGGTTTCGACTCAGGTCATGACCTCAAGGTCCTGGGATCAAGCCCCGTGCGTTGGGCCCTGTGCGTTGGGCCCCGCGAGTTGGGCTCCACGCTTGTTGGGGAGTCTGCTTGAGGATTCTCTCTCCTTCTCCCTCTGCCCCTCTCCCCACTCGCGCATGTGCTCTTTCAAATAAATAAATCTTAAAAAAAAAATACTCCCTTTGAAAAAAAAAGATTCAAATGACGTTACTGATGGGGAAGGACTTTTAAAAAACGAATAGAATGAGGTTTTCCCTTTACTCTGATAGTCTTTAGTATTTTCAGACGCTCCTAACTGCATCTCCACCTCATCCTTCCCTAATTTCAGGGAGGCCTGGGTGGCTTCTTGCCACCTCTATGTTGTGCCTTCTTCCATCCCGTTCCACCTGCCTGGTTTTTATGTCTTGTTTTCCACTGTGTACTTTAGGTCTGTCTTAAATTTTAGACAGAGAAGCTCACCCTGCTTCCAATTTCCCCATTAGACTTTATATTCCTTGAGGCAGGAAGCTCTATCCTATTCACATTGCATCCCCAGCACTTAGCAAAACTCTTGTACGTAACAGATGTTCAGCAAATGCTTATGTTTGTTGAGTGCATGCCCTCATTAGAAATGCAGAGGAGAAAAATTTGACCTGACCTGCTACTGCACTGTTTGCAAAGTTTTAGACTTACTGAGGCCAACAATAAGAGATAATGTTGTGCACTGCCACCCAGTATGATAAACATGTCACACAAAGTTGAAATGTTTCACAAAACAATACTTTCCCTAATTTGTTACACATGTATTCTATTATATTCACTTTTCTTTTGGAACTTGAACTCATGACCCTGAGATCAAGTGTCACGTGCTCTATAGGCGCCCCCTATTATATTCACTTCTATTTTTTTTATTAATGATTTCATTCATTTATTTGAGAAAGAAAGTGTGTGAGAGAGAAAGCCCGAGGGGGGGAGGATCAGAGGGAGAAGCAGGCTCCCCGCTGAGCAGGAAGCCCCATGGGGGACTCGATCCGGGGACTCCAGGATCATGACCTGAGCCGAAGGCAGACGCTTAACCGACTGAGCCACCCAGGCACCCCTTATATGCGCTTCTAAATAAATGATCCTGACCCACCAAATTCATTTTAAGATCTCTTGTTGTGACTTGCACGTTTGAAAGACACTGCACTTGTGAACACAGAAATACTTGGATATTATTTGATGTCTTTCCCTGGGTTTCTCTCTGGTTTAAATGATATCAACACCCTTACTCTTTTCCTAAGGACTGTTCTCAAGCTTTTTAATAATTCACCATGGCTACTTTCCAGCTTCTCTCATCTTCTCCAAACCAAGACTCTAAGCAGGGCTTGGTCACTGCCAAGAACTGGGGGATTACCTCCCAGCAACGGACCTTCTAGCTGCAGCTTGGCCCAGCTCTTGCCCTCTTTCAATCAGATGGGCTATCCAAATGACACAAGTTCACATCGACCCACCACTGCCAGTCTGCTGCCTGGCTGGCCTGCAGGTTATTCACTCCAGGATGAGAAAGGAATCAGTCCTTTCTCATAAAGCATTTACACTGGAGTCGCAGTTTCAGGGTCCACGTTCGTTTCCCACCTGCGTCTCTCTCTTTGAACCATGTGTAGAGTGAACACACAAAAACACACATGTACGCGTTTCTAGATTGACTTTCTTTATCTCTGATGAAAGTATCCTTATCTAGGAACCATTTATGTTCAGCTCATATTGAATCTCAGGAGCAACACCAACACTAAATGTCTCTGGACACTAATAATTTTTGTCCAGATTGCCAGACCAATCCCAAGAACGAGGACAGGAAGAGGGGACAGGAACGGCGGCGACCGCAAGGCTCAACACCTGTGCGGCATGGCGCCCTCTGGTGGGAAGTACGGACCCGGTGTGGTCCCCGACCCAGAGCGCGCCCTCCGTCCAGCCCACACACAGATACAGACCGACCGAGTCTCCTGCTGGCACCTGGGTCGTCGCTACAAATAACAGGCCAAGCCCCGGGGAGTGACATTCCACCCCCCACCCCCCCGGGCCGGCCTACAACTTCCAGCAGGCCTCGCGCGAGCCCGAGACTCCATCTCCCGGCGGGCCCCACGCACGGCCAGCCGGTCAACGGCCCGCGCTCCCAGGAGGTTTGTCACTTTTTACCTGACGGCCGAGAATGTCTGGAAGCAGAGGGGTGGTAGCAGCCTGCCTGGGACAGGGCCACCCCGAATCCCGACCCGAAATAAGTGCACCAACATGATGGAACGGGACTACAGGAGCAGCCGGCAACGGCAGCTTCACCTTCATCCCATTGAGATCTCCATGTTGGCTCCGGCCCCCATCCCGACAACCCCCTCGCGCCTCGGCGACGATTGGCGGAAAGATGCATCAATCTCGTCGAAGGCTGTGATTGGAGAAAGCCTTTTCGGTCCTCCTCCTTCCGGAACTGTGATTGGAGACAGCCGCCTGCCCGCCCGCCCCCCAGGCCTGGGCGGGGCCGAGCAGGTGGGGCATTGCCTTCCGCCCACTGCCGGGGTCATCCCTGGGGTGACGTTACTAGGGTATGCTCAGTGCGTCCCTCCACCGTGGGGTATCCATAGTAACGTGCCAGCCGCTGACCTCGGGGCTGTTCTCCTATGGGTGCTGCCGGCGGACTCCAGATGTCTCGGGGTCTCCAAGGAGTGTAGAGTGCTGGTCCTCGGGGAGGAAGGGACAAAAATGACCTGGGGAATTTTTTCAAAACGTCTGCACGTTCCTTGTCACCCGCCCCTTTCTCCCAGACAGGTCAGAGTTCCAGGGACGGCAGGCACGTGTATTTGGGAACTTAACTACCCTGGAGATTCTGATGCACTCCCCCTACTTAACGATTGAGAACTATTAGCGTGGAGGTCCTGTATAGCTTATCGAGGCGCGACCCCAGATTCTTCTTCCCCATAGATGCCTTCCTCACCGCAGTCAAGGTGACTTGCCTAAGGCTCCCACTGCACAGCTCTTGCACCTGTGTTATTTATTTCTTCCGTGTAATTATTTGCATAGCTACCTCCCCCGTGGACTGTGACTTCTTTCTGGGTAGTGGCTGTCTCATCCATCCATACCCCTTTCCCCTCCAAGTGCCTGGCAGAGAAAAGTGCCCTTTTTATAATAAATTCGCTTGAATTGTGGGTGGTGGTAGGGAGGCTGTCAATTGATGAATCTGGTGTGGAACTGGGTAGGAAGATGTGCCAGATTAGCTTGAAGTTGGGCTGGGAGTATGGGAGGGGTCCTAATGTGAGTATGGTGGAATATTGGGGTGAGTGAGGTTGAGGAGCCATCAGGCAAACCCTACATAACCCACCTTGGCAGATGTCTCAGAAAGATGGGAACTTCCTAGCCCCTCTGCAGTGTGGGACTCCATCTTGGGCACTAGGATGTCACCTCTAGAAGTAGTGAATCTCGTTTCGTAGCTCCGCCTCCTGCTGCTCAGGGATAAATTGATGTAATAATCCTTGTCCTGGAAGGCAGCACAGAAGGAGAAAAACAGGCATATCTGGACTCCCATTTTGTGGGCAGTTCTATGATTGCCTCCACATTCCTCCAATGAACACTCTGGACCCACTTTGTTCCTCTCTCTATTTCATGGATACTGTCCCCCTACAACAGCCCTCAGGCCTAAGCCCCTGAGGCCCTGACACCTGGTTGGCTGAGTCAGCACCTCAGGAATGGGGTTCAGTAGGAAACCTGGTGATTCAGGGCCTCAGGAATGGCATCGGACATGCCAACAAACCAGCTGCCTCCTCCTCTTCCTCCTCCTCCTCGTTGAAGTGGCAGCAAGGAACTCAACTCAGCCAGCTCATCTCTGGGTATTCAAATTACCCTTCCAAATCCCAGCCCCCCAACTGCCCTCTGCTGGCTCAGCTCTGATGCTTCTCAGGGGCCCCCCAAAACTTGATCAGGACTAGGGGAGAGGGTTTTTGACGTCTATGGGAATAAAGAAAAAAAAAACATAATAGAACTTCCAAGGGGCCCTTTTCTACTGTAAGTTCCCCAAACCGCTTCCCACATCCAGGACAGCTGCCTCTCCTTTCTTCACTGCCTTCCCCTCCTCAAGTTTCCTCCAACCTGGCCGCGGCGGCGCGCAGTCTCCCCTCTTCCCTTAGTACCATCAGGCAAACTGAACACCAGCCCTGTCTTGTCTTTTTCTTCTTGCTTTTGGTCTTAAAGCATTTCTCTGTTGATCTTTGGTGTGTGTGTGTGTGTGTAGGGAGAAGGGAGGCAAGATTTTAAGGAACCAAAGATTTAACATCTCGGCTTCATAGTCTTATAATCCTTTTATAGGAGTTTCTTTTTGCTGTGTTATTTTGGCTGCTACTCTCTGGCCTCCCCTTTAAACCCACTCGAGGTCTGAGGAGGAGACAATAGGTGTCTCTGGTCTGCATGCTCTTTAGTCCCTGCCTCTCCAGCTTGCACCCCTCCCAGGCACAGAGGCTTGGCCCTGAGAGGTTTGGCCACAGATTGCCCTGGAAGGGACGTGAGTGGTCAGACAGGTGACTGAGAGCTGGGACGCCTGAGGCCTGCCCTGACTGAGTCACTGCGCTGTTGTTGTCACCATCCTTGTTGAAGTCCCGGCTCAGCACCCCAGACCTCTGTGGAGGCAGCAGCAGCTCCTATTCTTCCAAGCTTTCCAGAGAAGCTAGTGGCCTGATGGTGAGGCGAGTGGGCTGGGCGGGGAGCAGAGGGCGGCTGGGGCCGTGGGGAGACCTGGGGCCTGGATCAGTGCCTCTCCTCCCCATGCCCCTGCCTCCTCTTCCTCCTCCTCCATGTCGGGGGCCTGGCGGAGGGAGGATTTCCATCTTCTCTCTGTCCCCTGCCCCTCGCACAAGAAGCTCCCCTTCCTCGGCTCCCCCTCTGGCCCTGGGACCGCCCTGCCCAGCGGTGCAGGCCCCAGGGGCCTCTCAGCCTCGCCACAGTGCCCTCCCCACCCCCACAACGCAGGCACAGCCCGCGATGACCCCCACCTCTGCTCCCCCCTCTTGGGGCTGCCACTCCACCCCACCCCCAGCCTCAGTGACTCCCCCTGCCTCACACCGATGCCCCCAGGACCCTCCTGGGCTGCGGATAGGCCCTCTGATCCCTGAGCAGGATTATGAGCGGCTGGAAGACTGTGACCCTGAGGGGTCCCAAGACTCACCCCTCCATGGGGAGGATCAGCAGCCCCTGCTCCATGTGCCTGAAGGGCTCCGAGGTAAGTGTGGGTGTGGTGCTGTGAGGGGAGTGCATTGGGGAGGGCCTGGGGGCTCCTGAGGGTGTGAACTGGTCGCTCAGGTGAGAGCCAAGTCCCAACAGTCTCTCCTCTGTGCCCAGGCTCCTGGCACCACATCCAGAACCTGGACAGCTTCTTCACCAAGATATCCTTTGTGCTGGGCCCGGCAGCAGTGGCATTGGGTGGGGCGGGGGGCTCGGGGCTGGTGGCATTCTTGGCAGGGAGGCTCTGAGGGTGCAGTGGTTTGGGGGAGTGAGGGAGAGGGGTCCTCAAGAAAGGCCCATCCTGCCTCAGGCTTATTTCTTAACATGCTATCACATCTATAGCTACCACCAGAGGAATGGCTTTGCCTGCATCCTGCTGGAGGATGTCTTCCAATTGGGGTGAGATGCTTGTCCCAACCCCCAAACTCTGTCATCTTGCTTCCTCAGTAGTGCCTGCTGCTTCTAGTCCACCCAGCATGGCCACAGCCCCCCTCACTCCCAGCAGCCCAGGGGTTCAGCAGGGTGGGGAGACCCCCCAGGGCTGGCCTGAAGGCTGACCACTGCACTCCCTGTCTCCCAGACAATTTGTCTTCATTGTCACCTTCACAACCTTCCTCCTTCGGTGCGTGGATTATAACATCCTCTTCGCCAACCAACCAAACAACCGGACGAGACCTGCGTTGCTCCACAACAAAGTAACCTTGGCGGATGCCATCTTATCCTCCTCCCAGTGTGCCCAGCGGTGAGTGACAGCTGGTTGGGGGAATGACTGAGGGAGATGAGCAGGCGAGAACCAGCCATCCTTTTGTCCCTTGGTCTGAGTCAGCGGTTCTCCAGGTTTTTGGTCTCGGGACACCTTTAATACACTTAAACTTGATCAGGAACACCCAAGAGCTTTTGTTTATGAGAATCATATCTATCTGTATTTACCTTATTAGAGATTAAAGCTGAGAATAACTTTAAAATCTAAGAATGCAGAAGCACACATTCCATCAGCTGCTGACATGATGTCACACACATAGCCTCTGGAAAAGTCCATTGTACCCTCATGAGAGAATGAGCGGGAAAATGGCAGAAAACCTGAGTGTTCCCTGAAAAAAATTTGGACCTTGCAGACACTTGTAAGGGCCTCAGGGACTCCCAGGGCGTACACTTTGAGAACCACTGGTTTAGCTGGGTCCCCCTCTCTGTGACTTTTCCATTCTCTCCCCAAGTCTGGTCTCCCTTTCTATTGGGCCCCCACTTTCTCGCTGCTATCTGTCCCGCCCCACACAGGATCCGCTCCAGCCCCCTGCTGGTCTTCCTGCTGATCCTGGCTGCAGCCTTCTGGCTGTTACAGCTGCTTCGCTCAGTCTGCAACCTCTTCAGCTACTGGGACATCCAGGTGTTTTACAGGGAGGCCCTGCACATCCCCCCGGTGAGCTGGGTGGGCGAGGCTGCGGACAGGGGCCCTGTCGGGGGGGCAGAGAATAGGGGAGGAGTGGGGGCTGTGCAGACAGGAGGACCCAGTGGAAGGCAGGCACCTGCCCAGGCCCTGAGTAATGTTAGGAGGTGGGGTACCACCACTTAGAAAACATGGTCTGGACCCTAGTGGAATTTTGTTGATTTAGTTAGGTTATAGAAGATGATTTATGGTCACATGCTTGTGGTCAAAACAGTAGGTACTTAGAGGAAAGGTGGCCATCAGGCTTTACAGCGCAGAAGGAATTTGGGTGGGGCTGGGAAGGATAGGAAATGGGAAGGCATTCCAAGCCCCAATGCAGGAAGTGGGGCAGCACTGAGATGGACCCCCTGGCCTGCAACTGAGTGGTCAGGCCCCATCGGGTGATCCCACCCCTGTGTCTGGCCTCACTTTCTATTACAGTGAGCCACTGTGATGGGCCCCTTCCCTGTCCCTGTTCATGCTTTGCCCTGTCTTTCCTTCACTGTCCTCATCTGGTCCATGCTCCTCCTTGCTCTGTTCCTAAGTTCATTCTTTAAGGCCCAGCTCAAAGGCTACCTTCTGCAGCCAGCTTCCCTTGCTCCCCTCGGAAGTGCAGAACCTTCCACACAGCTCTCCTGCCCAGCCAAGGGGAGAGGTTTCAGAAAGCCCCCCAGGCAGAGCGCAGGGAGGATGGAGAGGGCCAGGGGAGCACAGGTCAGGGAGGGCAGGAGTTAGACCACTGCTCCTCCAGGAGGCTGCTGACCCTTCTCTTCCTCGTCCTCCCTTCTTTCTCCTCCTCCCCTATTCCTTCCAGGGGAAGGGGCGAGCCAGGGATGGACTGGAGAGGCCGGCCTGGAGGGACTTGACTAAGCTGGACTGGGGCAGCTGGGTGAAACTGGGCTAACGTGAGGTTTGCAGATGAGACCCAAGGGAGATCTGACAGCATCCCAACAGACACGGACACAGTATCTTAGGCAGGTTAATCTGGTGGTGGAGTGGGGTGGGGCTCGGGGGTCTCAAAGCATGCTGAGACGAGGAGGCTTCCGGCCCTGTGTTGGCCAGCACCCTAGGAATGGGAAGGAGAGTTTGCATTCCCTGCAGCCGTTCTGTGCTGTAGGTGAAGAACTCCCGCGCGGCTGGGGGAGGGTCCAGAATATCTGCTCTTAGGGAGCTGAAATCCAATACCTGAAGAAGTTAAATGATGAGGTGTCACCGGGAAGCACATGACTCACGGCCTCAGGAGAGGCAGGGGCAGGAGGAACACAATTCAGAAGAGGATGAAAGGAAGAAGTGTCCTAATTGTTTGTGACAAGGTCAGGGGAGGTCAGGGCTTTCATGCCTTGAAGGACAGTGGGAGACCAAGGTGGGGAGAGGGCAAATGAGGGATGTAGCTCTGCTCAAGGTGAGTTTGGGCATCACCATGCCGAGGAATCCAGCTTGCAGGCGCTCAACAGTGCCCTCTCCTCAGGAGGAGCTCAGCTCGGTGCCCTGGGCCGAGGTGCAGTCCCGCCTGCTGGCGCTGCAGAAGAGCGGGGGGCTGTGCGTGCAGCCGCGGCCGCTGACCGAGCTCGACGTCCACCACCGCATCCTGCGCTACACCAACTACAAGGTGGCGCTGGCCAACAAGGGCCTACTGCCGGCCCGCTGCGCGCTGCCCTGGGGAGGCAGTGCGGCCTTCCTCAGCCGCGGCCTGGCGCTCAACGTCGACCTGCTTCTCTTCCGCGGGCCCTTCTCGCTCTTCCGCGGGGGCTGGGAGCTGCCCGACGCCTACAAGCGCAGCGACCAGCGGGGCGCCCTGGCCGCGCGCTGGCGGCGCACGGTGCTGCTGCTGGCCGCCGTGAACCTGGCGCTGAGCCCGCTGGTGCTGGCCTGGCAGGTGCTGCACGCCTTCTACAGCCACGCGGAGCTGCTGCGGCGCGAGCCCGGGGCGCTGGGGGCGCGCCGCTGGTCCCGCCTGGCCCACCTGCAGCTGCGCCACTTCAACGAGCTGCCGCACGAGCTGCGCGCGCGCCTGGCCCGCGCCTACCGCCCAGCCGCCGCCTTCCTGCGCGCCGCCGCGCCCCCCGCGCCCCTGCTCGCGCTGCTGGCCCGCCAGCTCGTCTTCTTCGCCGGCGCGCTCTTCGCCGCGCTGCTCGTGCTCACCGTCTACGACGAGGACGTGCTGGCCGTGGAGCACGTGCTCACCGCCATGACCGCGCTCGGGGTCACGGCCACCGTGGCCAGGTGCTGGGGAGCTCGTCCGGAGAGGGGGGGCGCATTCCTCTGCCCCGGGGCCGAGCCTCCCGCGAATCCGCACCCTGCCCGCCGTCAGCGCCCCCCCAGCCCTGCCGCCCATCCGCAGTTCCTAACCGCAGGCCCCTTCTTCACCCCCATCCCGCCCTCCAGGTCTTTCATTCCGGAAGAGCAGGGCCGGAGTCGTTCCCCGCAGTTCCTGCTGCAGGCGGCTTTGGCGCACATGCACTACCTCCCAGAGGAGCCCGGTCCTGCGGGCAGGGCCAGCGCTTACCGGCAGATGGCGCGGCTGTTGCAGTACCGAGCGGTGAGGGTCCGGCCCGAAGGGGGGCTGCGGAGCCCGCGGGCGCCCGGGAGAGGGCTCGGGACAAACGGGCTCGGCTCGGACAAATGGGCTCGGCTCGGCGCTGGCCATCCCGGGAGCCGGGAGGTGACTGGCTTAGAGGTTTCCGGCCCCGGCGAGCGGCCCCGGGGGTCTCTTGGTCCTGATTGCGAGCGTGAGCCCCCTCAACAACCCCTTCTCAACCTCACCTTGCTTCCCCAGGTCTCCCTCCTGGAGGAGCTCCTGTCCCCTCTCCTCACTCCGCTGTTTTTGCTCTTCTGGTTCTCCCCTCGTTCCCTGGAGATCATTGACTTTTTTCATCACTTCACTGTGGATGTGGCTGGAGTTGGGGACATCTGTTCCTTCGCCCTTATGGATGTGAAGCGCCACGGCCACCCTCAGGTTAGAGCCCATCCCTGGCTGTGTGGGGTTGTGGTTGGGCAGGGCTTTTCTTGCCTCACTCGGAGCAGAGCTGGGTTCCACTCCAATCTTATCGTTGGCCACCAGTGACCTTGAGCTAGTCACTTCACTTCCTCACACCTTCGAGTCCTGATCTGTCAAATGAGGACGTTGACTGTAGCTAATGCACGGGCTGGGAGGATTACAGCAGATGATGTGTACAGAACCCTGACAGAGTTCTCAGCACATTGTAACTCCAGTAAGTGGGAGGAAAGACTGCCAGAGAGGCGGAGACGTGAGCTGGTGAGCAGGTGGGGCTGGAAGAAGGCGCCCAGGCCAGCCCTGGGGTCCAGTGTGCATAGGCTGGCAAAACATTAAGCCCACGCCCTCTGCTAGTGCAGGCTCTAGACCCAGGTCCTGCTTTACTGCTGTATTATTGGGTGATCTTGAGCAAGTCCCCATCGTGGCCTCTGTTCTTTGACCTGGAAAACGGGCCAGTGTTTCCTGTCCCGCTTACCCCACGAAGCTCCCACTGAAAGCTATAAAAGCAGTGTCCACAGCATCTGAATGACTGACTGTTCTTGTTCTCAGTGGCTCTCGGCAGGACAGACAGAGGCCTCACTGGCTCAGCGTGCGGAGGATGGAAAGACTGAGCTCTCCTTGATGAGGTTCTCCCTGGTGCATCCACAATGGCGCCCCCCAGGGCACAGCTCCAAATTCCTGGGACACCTTCGGGGCAGGGTACAACAAGATGCAGCAGCCTGGGGCGCCACCTCTGTTCGCAGCCCCCCCACGCCTGGGGTGCTCAGTGATTCTTCCTCACCTCTGGTGAGTTGCAGCCTGGCCTGGCCTTCTGCCGTCACCATCCCCAGTCCCTCCATTCCATCTCACTTTTTGTATTAACCTGCTCCCTGGTCTAGCTTGCTCCAGGCCTTTCCTAGGCTTCCCCCCTCCCCTTCTGTCCTCTCTTCTGATGCCCTCTTCTCTTGCTCCCAGCCGGAGGCCTTCCTGGCCAACCTCTTGGTGCAGCCCCTCCTGCCCCCACGGGACCTGAGCCCCACGGCCCCCTGCCCAGCTGCAGCCACAGCCAGCCTCCTGGCCTCCATTTCCCGCCTTGCCCAGGACCCGAGGTGAGGGTGGGGCACGGAGAGGCAGGGCAGTAGCTGGTGAGGGGGTTGCTGGTCCTCAGGAGGAGTACGTAGGGGCCCTGGGAAGGGGAGATCAAGTCTGGCCCTCGCTGTGCGGTGCAGGGGGGAGGGGCATGTCTTTGGTGTACTGTGTTCTCTGTTTCAGCTGTGTGTCCCCAGGAGGCACTGGGGGCCAGAAGCTGGCCCAGCTTCCAGAGCTTGCTTCTGCTGAGATGAGTCTTCATGCCATCTACCTGCACCAGGTGAGCAGGGGGATACCAGAAAGAGAAATGTGGGGAGAAAGCAGCTGAATGAAATGGAGATGGAGTGGGGGGCATAGAGTGTAAGGAAATACTCGGTAGGAGCTCAAAGAGGAGGTCTGAGAAGCCTCTGCACCTAGTCCAGGGTCTGGATTTCCCACTGTGGGGCACGAGAGAGCCCATCATTCCTCTTCCTTCCATTTAGCTCCATCAACAGCAGCAGCAGGAACTGTGGGGCGAGGCTTCAGCTTCTTCCCTGTCCAGGCCCTGGTCCAGCCCCTCCCAGACACTCTCGCCCGATGAGGAGAAGCCATCCTGGTCAAGTGATGGTAAGGTGGTCAGGGTGTGCAGGGGACAGACCCTGGGTGGACAGCGGGCATCACCACACTGGCCAGCTGATGGCTTTTCTCACCAGGCTCCAGTCCTGCCTCCAGCCCCAGACAGCAGTGGAGAACCCAGAGGACCCAGAATCTGCTCCCTGGAAGGTTTCAGGAGACCACAGACACCCAGAAGGAGCCTAGTCAGGCCCCTGGCACTGACTGAGAGGGCTCCCCAGGGTCAGTGTTGTCTAATGGAGCGGGAGGGTAGGGGTGCGGGGGAGTTGGGGAATGAATAGAAAATTGGGTGGAGCCACACTTGGAGGGATGGGGGCAGTGGTGGGAATTCAGGGTGATAGGGATGGTCATCTTTGGAACCTAAACCCCTGGAATGCTTGCCAAGAGCCTTCTCTTCCCCCAGGTTCCCTGGCTTCTCCAGCTATAGGAGATCAGACAAGGTGGAGTGGAAGGACGTGACACCGAGCCCTCTTTAGAGACCCACCCCCGCAGACTATAGGCCTAAGGACGCTTTAGTTGGGCAGGAGTTGGGGGAGGTTAGTGATGAGCTCACCCAGAGAGCAGAGAAAGGGTAGGAGAGGAGATGCCAAAAGATCTGGAAACAAGTCTCGGAGATGATCCCCACCTGGAGGGCTAAGGGGACACCACCCCAACTAGCTGTCTCAGCAATTGCCTGGGAAGCAATCCCCAGGGATCCTCAGGGTGGAGGACAGGGCCAAGGCGGAGGCCTAGCTTAATGTTAGGGAAACAGTTAGGGACGGGACCTGAACCCCAGTGGGCCCTTCGAGCTGGCCTGGCCTTCAGGGTCCCACGGGACTTGTGGAGGGAGGGCCATGGGGACTTGTGAGTGGGAAGACTACGGAGGGCTGATGTTTTTGGAGTTCAGCACTGGTGTGATGTCGGAGAAAGTGGGTGTGGCTCCTCATCCTGTCTGAAACCAGCAGTAAAGGTTGCGCATGGCTGTGTTGCACATCTTTGTGACCTTAGTCGCTGGCATTCCCACTCCTGGTAGCTGAGGGCTGTACCTGTTTCTCAATCAGGAGCAAGGAAGCTACACAGAACTGTCTGTGATTGGCTGGAAACCACATTTCTAGAGCGCTGGGTCAGAGTGGAGTATGTAGGATAGGACCGCCTTTTAAAGAATTACTACGACCTTCAACTGCACAAATTAAAAGACAAAGCTTGTCATTCTGTAATTTTAATCAATGGGGCTGGGTTAGGCATCTTAGTAGCTCTCATAACACCTGGTCCAGTCTCTTATGGTGAATCTTCAATAATAAATATTTGATTTAGAGATTAGGTTTCAAGATAAGATACTCCTGGGGGAGGTAAAGGGAATCTAAAATTCACCTAAGGAACACAAAAAGGGTGACAGTAGGCCCTGGGAGGGGGCCTCCAGACCTGGGACAAGTAAACAGACCTAGAGAGGGACATTCCGCTCATTCCCCGGAATAAGGCGATTTAGGGCAGACTCTGGACAAAGATGGGAAGCACCTCGGGAGGGGAGAGGTGGCTGGTCTGGTGGACTGACGGCCCCTCTCCTGGAACTGGGATGGAAAACAAGAGGACTCTCAGGGGCTGGGGGTGTCTGGGCCAGGCGGGTCGAACGCCCAGGGCACTGCGCCCCGCAGATGTCG
This sequence comes from Mirounga angustirostris, assembly GCF_029215605.1. Taxonomy (NCBI): domain Eukaryota; kingdom Metazoa; phylum Chordata; class Mammalia; order Carnivora; family Phocidae; genus Mirounga; species Mirounga angustirostris. The sequence continues at coordinate 6,187,090 of NW_026991720.1, forward strand.
CTCCTGCAAGGAAAAGCTCTGGGTGCGTATGCGGCTTGTCACCTCCTGAGTGCGCAGTGTGAGCCCGAAAATGTCCTCGTGATAGCGTTGCTGATCCTGCGGGGAAAGAAGGCCAGAACGGGGGTGGGATCCAAGTAGGAGTGGGCCCCGCCCCGGGCATGACCCCGCCCCGGCGTGGCACCGCCCTCCGCACCCGCAGCACGCCGATGACGTCGCCGGCCTCGTCCAGCTCCATGTCGCCCTCCGTCGCTAGGATTCGCTGCACCGTCTGCAGGACGCTGGTTGCCATGGTGACGTCGCCGCACACAAACATGTGGCCCCGCTCGAGGCACAGCACGCGGTGCACCTCAGCAGCCAGCTCGGTCCGCAGGATGTCCTGCACGTAGGTCTGAGGGGAGCCGGGGTTAGGGGCGCGCCCGGGGGGAGGGGTTCTTGGGGGGAGGGTCCGGCCCTGGGGGCGAACAGTTTCTGCGCGGCCCCGGCGGCGCCTATGTGCGTGGCGTTGGGCTCTAGAGAGGTGGAGCCAAGCAAGGGGCGGGGCTAGGGTGCAGGTGCGGGAGACCAAAAGGCACGCGGGAGGGGCCGAGTGGGGGCGGGTGCCTGAGTGACGCCGGGGGGGGCGGTGCTGAGGGGCGGGGTGGAGGGTGCGCACTCGAGGGGGCGGGGCCGGGCCTGGGTCTGCGCGCCCCTCTCCGCCCTTCCCCGGTGCCCAGCCTCAGGTTACCCCCGCGCCCTCAGGGTGTCGCACCTTAGGGCTGTCGGGCTCCCGGGAGAAGGCGGTGAGGACGCGCCCAAAAACTCCGCGCTGCTGGGCATCCCGCACCTCGTCGCGGTAAAGGTGGTCGAGCTGGGAGCATCGGCAGCCGAACACCAAAGTCATGGGGGCGGGCTGCAGCCCTGCAAGCAGCACTGGGGCTTGGGAGAGCCCTCTCCCCGGGGCGCAGCCCTAGCGACATCTCCTACTGGCTAACCTCGCCCAGGCGGACGGCCCAGCCACCTTTCGAATAGAGACAACCACTCTCGGCTGTCTAGCCTCCAGGAGAGCGCAGGATGCTCTCACAGAGACCTTGCCTGACCCTGATTTACAGAGAAGACGCTCACAGAAAAGCAGATTACGATAGGTGGTGGCTCATTGGGTGGAATGACCAGTGGTGGCACTGCATGAGAACGTGGGGCTTCTGACTTAGAATTCCAAGCCCTTGGCACCATCTAACACGGAAGTTCCGGGATTCCATCTAGCCCTGTCCCTGCTCCAACCCCATATTCTTGCACATCCTCAGCTTCCACATTGTCTGCCTTCCTATCAGTCACAGCCCCCTTCTTTTGATTTACCAGCTGCCTTGCACACCCCGTGTCCAGCCTGAACATCCTGTAGCTTCTTTGAGTCTTGGACACACTTAGGTGAGCTCTGGCACAGTCCCAAGTACACTTTGGGCATTTCTGCCTTCTGAGTCCTAGTCCCATCCTCTCCAGACTTCCAGTTCCCCTCTCCCCTTGTCCTTAACCCAGTCCCACACCTACTTTGTGTCTGGCCCCAGGAAGCTGGAACAACAGGGCACTGTCCTCCCCTTGGTCTAATAAGCTTCTTTTCACCTCTGTGGCCCATTCCTTGCCCTCTTTCCTACCTGGCTTCTGTCTTCCAGCCCCCGTCCCTTTCCCCCTAGATTGTGTGACTCCCTCCTGTCTTCCGGTCATTCCCTTGGTCCCCAGTCTCACCTTTGCTGTCAATGTCGTGCAGCCGCTCCTGCCAAAATCCCCGGAAGGGGGCAATACCTGTGCCAGGGCCCACTAGGATGCAGGGCAAGCTGGGATCAGGCGGTAGTCGGAAAGAGGGAGCCCTAGTGGAGGAACACTCTGTCAGGGCCCTGTGCTTTCCCAGCTCCCACATTCTTACCAACTTCGACTCCAGTGGACAACTCAACTTCCACCGGTAAATGGGTTGTCGAGTGCTTACGACATAGTCTAGCTCAGAGTGGGCATGGTGTGTTATGAAAATAATTCTACTTGCAGGCAGAAACTCCCTGGACCTGTGTTTCTGGAGGTTGGGTCAAAGGGAATATGATTTAATTTGAATTGAAGAATGTTCTGATAGCTCAGTTAGGAGATTTACAACATATGGGAAGGGAAGGACAGCCTTTGGTTCATAACGAATTCACTGAGTGTTTATTTTAAATCCTAGCCTTAATATTGGTATTTGGTTTGTATTTAGTAGATTGGTACAGTTTGTGATTTGGCCTCCTGGATGTTTTTGGGTTACTGGACCTAACTGGTGCCCATTCCGGGAACTCTTTTAAGTCTCTCTGCGCCACCCCCCCCCCCGCCCCCTGGGGCTTTGGGTCCTGGCTGCTGGATGGGGCAAGGCTTCTGAACCCAGCACCAGGGAAGGGTATCCTGCAATCTTTTACTTTCTTTGAGTCCTCAGTGATACTGTGGTAACCTAACTAGTTCTCCCTGGACTAAGTGGGGACTTGGCCTTGAACAGGGCACCAGTTCCCAAGTGCCATGCCTCCCAATATCAGACTGACCCCAAGAATGTAGCGAGGGACATAGTTTACCTAAAAGCAGCAGGGCCTGCAGATTGAATCCCAGCCCTGTCTCTGGGAAGGGAAGCTTTGGGACAGGACCCTAAGTCCAAATTAGCGAAACACCCAAAGCTTAGTCAAAGTTCTGAAGTAGCTTAACCAGATACCCCATTCTCAAGATGTGTTAAGTGGGTCCTCCCTGCTCCCCATCACACCCCTCACCAAAACTCCCACCCTCACCCTGTGCAGCCACCTGCTGATTCCTCCATCTGTCCCTGACCATCCATGTGGCACTTTGTCCACCCCTGCTTGGACAGACGCTCTCTTCTTGATGTCCCTTCCACCCCCGTCCCCTGAAGTACTCACTTACCCCCTGATGAAGCAGGGTACGGGATCTCCGGCCTTCAGTTGGCTCAGCCATGTGGAGCAGACTCCATAATGAAGGGGGCCCAGTCCATCTGGGGGTTGGGGAGGAGAGGGTGCCCATGAGGGGCCCATCCCAGGGTCACTGTGTGGCCCTGCCCCTGACCCTCCAGCACCTCACCCTGCGTCCTGTATGCCAGCACGGCTACTGTGAGGTGGATCTCTCCTGGGTGGGCGCTGGGTGCTGAGCTGACCGAGTAGTACCGGGGCTGGAGCAGGGGCAGCTGGGTGAGGATCAGGGGGGCGGGCAGTGCCACCGATGGGAACTGCTCCAGCACCTCCAGCAGCGTGGGGCAGCGGAACCACTTCCACTCCTCGTAGCGCCGTGGGTCCTGGTGGGAGCAGGGTGCAATGGGCTCAGAACCTCCCAACCCTGCCTGCTGACCTCCCTTCTTGACTCCTCCTGAGCCGAGCCAACTGGGGTTTCTCCCTTTTCAGTTCAGGCCAACAAACATTTCTTGAGCATCGAGAATTCAGAGCTGAATTAGTGACTCCAGAGCTGGGTCTTAAACCCCAGGGTGTGCTAGCCAGGTGGACCCCCCTTTCCCGCCTGGCTCTTCCTGCTTCTCGAGCCCCTGCTGCCCACTGGGGCTGCCCGCACCTGGCTGAGGCTCTCGAGCTCCTGCTGTTCGCTGGACTCTTCGGCCAGGGTGCTGAGCAGTCGAAGGAGTTGAGGGCTGGGCGGGGAAGTGATGTCCAGGAAGAAGGTGAGAGCCTGGCGCAGCGTGCATGGGGGCAGCCGGGGGTCCCGAACCCAGCTGGGGGGTGGTCCACCTGTGGGTGATGTACAGGGGAGGTCTGAGGAAGGGGCCACCTGGAACTGCAGAGTCTGAGGTGGTCATTGCTTTGGGGGTATCCCAGGACCGACCACGCCTTGTGTTTTATTGGAGACCTTGCCCTTGAACAGTGGTGATGGGCCTGTCTGGGCAGCCCCTTTGTGTGTGTGTTTGGCGGTCTCTGCTTGGTTTGGGTTGGTCTGGGTTCTTATTTTAATGCCAGGCACCGGCGTGGCAGGAGATAGACTGAGGCCAGCTACAGAGTGGGCTAGGCTGTCAGGAGGAGACTTTGGGGGGAGCCCAGAGGGGTGCAGCCTTTTGGGGGGAAGGGGCAGGTACTGAGAAAGGAGCCACACTCTGTGGACCATCCAGCCACAAGGTCAGTCCGACAAGAGGGAGCACAGCCGGCTCTGAGCACAGGCGTTACGGCTGTGAGGGGAGGTGGCAGTCCTCTACCAGGTCCCTCAACTCACGGGGACCCTGAGGCCAGGGGGATGAGCAGGCTGTCACTCGTGCCCCAGATCGCTCGGCCTTACCAGGGCTGCCCTTCTCCAGCTGCTCCACGGCCACCGGCTCTCCTGGTGGAGGCGGGTCCTCCACGCGGCTCAGCAGTGCCTCCACGAGGCCGGGCCGGTTGGGTGGGCAGATGCCTATGTGGTCCCCTGGCTGGTACTGCAGCGCCTCCTGGCCTCCAGTGTCCAGACGCACCAGGATCGTGGCCCGGCTGTGGGTCAGGAGTTGGGGCAGTTAGAAGGGAGCGAGGAGGGCGTGGGCGGGAGCATGCTGGGACAGAGGGAAGGAGAGGCCAGGACAGGTGTGTGTGTGGGGGGGAGGTGGTCCTCCTCACGTGGACTTGCTGCTTTGCAGGTTTTCCACTGAAAGGACCGTAGCCTGGAACATCTTCCTCCTGTGCACGTGGATCAGGCCTGGGGGGAGACTGAGACTGAGCTGGGAACCCGGCCGGGTCGCTGACAGTTAGTCCTGGGACCCTGGGAGCCCAGAGGGCCAGCGGGGTCAGGGGGAGGCCAGAGACTCACCTGGCAGTAGCTGGAGGCCCTCGGCCTGGGCACTCAGCCGGTACCTCTGGCGCTTCCAGCTCCGTTTGGGGCTGAATATGTCCCGGGCGGCGGCCTTGGCGTCCTGTCCCACACAGAAAGTCTCACAGGAGGCCTGAGGGGCGAGATGGTGAGGGCTGAGGGCCTCGGGCCACCAGGGCGAGCGGAGCAGGGAGGAGCTCAGGGAGGCTGAGGTGGGAGGCTGAGCTGGGTTGTGGGGTCCCCAGAGGCCACCTTCCTTCTGTTCCTGGGACTGGGGGGGCCCTCTCGCCTGCGGCCTCGGCAGCCCCAGTAGCTGAGGCTGACAGTGCCTGTTCTTCGACCCATTTCATGGCTTGGCCACTGCACTGACTCTCCCTTTGCACGTATTTACTCGTGTCACACCCACTGGTTCCATAATCTGGTGAGTGGTACTCTCAGGGAGCGCGGCACTCGGCACACGGTAGCACTCAGTGAACGCAGCTGTGCGCTCGGAGTGCATTCAGATTCTGACTCGTCTGCTTATATTCCACATGTCTCGCTGAGCCCTCTTTCCACCTCATTAGGTTCCGGGGAGGATGAAATGAGATGCTTTATGTAAAAACCCTACAGTGCTCCCGGAGGGGGACACCAAATTTGGGTGGCTGTGGGAGGGGTCTCTGGCCGCTCTGTCCTTCTTGCGTTGCTCATAAGGGCTAGAGGGGCCCCTGGGGCAGGACCCCTGGGAGGGTACATATCCTATTTGTCTCTGTTCAGGTAGGAGTCCTGCAGACTGCTGGTCCCGGCCCAGGCTTGAAATCCAGGGCTCACCCATGATTGGTTGCTCCTTCTCCTCCCAATGCGTATCACCAGTCCTGTTAATCTTTCTTTTGTGTGTGTAAGGTCTTATATCTCTTCCTTCCTTCCTTGGCCCCCTCCCTTCCTTCCTAGCCCCACTGCTACCACCCTAGTTCATTCAGCGTTTTCCTGCTTTCTAGTTGGATGTTCCTCTCGTTGACCCTGCGTCTCTAAAGCAGTATCCCTAAAACTTCACCTTGTGCTCCTTTTCCTGTTCTACTCTTAGCTTCCAGTCGCTTCCTTTCGTCCGGATTCTTGTTTTCCTTCCTGTTCTCCTCCTCCCAGCCTGAGCCTATCTATTTCTTCAGCTTGACTTTCTCCTTCCCAGCAAACCCTCCACCTGTGCCAGGTGCCCCCACAGCCCTCCTCCTTGCATGTACCCCTTGGCTCCATCGGGCCAGACCTGATAAACTCAAGCCTGGGAACCCTGGGTGGGGCGAGCACTGCCCTGAAAGAGTGTTAGGACGGGGAGAAGGAGCCTGTTCACCTCCAGGCATAATCCCCAGACCAGGCAGAGCTGCCTCTGGGGGAAGCCCAGGCTGAGAAAGTCACAGCCCTGGGATGCACCCCTCCTTGCACTTCCCTGAGCCAGGACACCATCTGTCCAGGCACCTCCCCAAGCCTGTCTGGCCTCTGACTTTCTGTAGGTTCTCCTGGCCTCAGTTTCAGCCCTCGCCTCTGTCCAGCCTTCTCTTGGGCCTTCCCCTCTCCCTCCACCCTGCCTGCCATGCATGCTCACCCTCTAGGCTCCCACTCAGGGGCCCCGTCTGTGCCTGGCTGAAGCTCTACCTGCGGGGGCCCTTTCTGCTCTCCTCTGCCTGGGCCAGCCACCTCCCGTGTTGTTAGGGCTGCGTCATCCACTGCTGCGGACTGAGCCAGAAGGGCTGGCTGTACAGTGGTGAAATGAGGATGGATTTTGGAAGGAACAGGATGGGACCAGAGAACCAAACAGAATCAGGACAGCAGCAAGGCCTCCAGCCTCAATATTGCATGTCTCAAAGGGGAGGGGTGCAGGTGGGAGGGAGCCAGAATTGGGGTGGGAGGCGAAGCCTGGGTCACACGTTTGAACAGGCCCAGGGGCTCACCTGGAAGGCGGCCTGGGCCCAGCCACGGAAGGCCTCCTCCTGGCCACACAACTCATCTCCCTGGCCCAGCTGCAGTAGCCGCTCCCCGCCCAGCTCTTCTAGCCGTGTGTCCACCGCACGAGCGAAGGCGCAGAAGTGGGGGTATGCCCGGGAGCCCAGGCCGAACACACAGAACCTGGGGTTCAGGGAGCCGTCACTGGAGCCCACACCTGTCCCTGCCCCCTGTATGCCCCGGCAGCCTGCCCTCCCTCCCATGCCTCCCCTCACTGCAGCTCCCACACCTGAGGGTACCCAGGGCCCCTGCGCTATCTGTATTACTGGACTCCTTTCTCTTCCGTCTCCAGGAGGACACCAGCGGGTCTGAGCAGGAGACGCTGTTGAAGCGGATTTTGTAACTCCTGGCAAGAGAAGACAGAGACAGGGCTGTCACAGAGAACTGGGAGCATGGCACAGGCCCAGACACAGCCTGGGGACAGCTCCGGGGTCTCTACATCTGGGATGGGAAAGACCCTGCCCTTGGGCTTGGCTTTGTCGCCCTGGGGATCTCTGTGCCTTCAGGCCCCATTGTGCCTCCCTTCCCTTCTCTGAAGGGGACCTCAGGACTGACCAGCCCTCAGAGTTCCGGGGGCTGTGAATGGCCAGGTCACAAGGAAGTAGGGCATCCTGAGCTGTGATGGGGGTCCAGGCCTCCTCACATCTGCCCTCTAGCTTGTTGGAGGCACAGAGGGAGACCATTTCAGCCCTCCTTTCCTCACTGTCTCCACATGCCTCACTGCCCTCCCTCCCACCTCCCCCTAAGCTCCGAGCCCCACTCACTTGTGCTGTTCTGGCCGAGGGGAACTGTTGTAGGGGCCGGACATCTCCATCAGGGCTGCCGCAAAACTCTGGGGAGGGGAAGTGTCGGTATCATGGTTAGTTTTGTTTTATTTCAAACCACACAGAAGTTTAAAACTGCGGTCGACTGATCCTTATTTATAAATTCTGATTTTAATTTGTTTTGAAAATTTTATTTATTTATTTATTTATTTTTAAGATTTTATTTATTTATTTGACAGAGAGAGACACAGCGAGAGAGGGGACACAAGCAGGGGGAGTGGGAGAGGGAGAACCAGGCCCCCCACTGAGCAGGAAGCCCGATTCGGGGCTCGATCCCAGGACCCCGGAACCATGACCCGGGCCGAAGGCAGATGCTTAACGACTGAACCACCCAGCCACCCCTGTTTTGAAAATTTTAAAACTGGTATTGGCTTTTTGAAAACATTACAGAACCATAAAGTAACAAAAGAGAAAAATCTGCCCTTACCTTTCCTCCAGTCCTCGCCCCCAAGGCATGTGCTCTATGGACAGGTGTTTAACCTCCTAGATCTGTTCAGTTGTACTTCCATATGTATCTACCTTTATAGTTTTTCCAAAAAGTAAAAATGGGGCTACACCATACTTAGCTGCTTTTTCCTCAGCAACCTATCATGGACCTCCTTCCAGGTCAACACACCAAGACTGACCTTCTTTTGAATGGCTGCATAGTGTCCCCACATTCTCATGGACCACATGCAGGAGACTTTCGTCTGACTCAGAATATCTGGGTGGTCTGTGACCAATGCTCAAACACTTGTATATACACACATCCACCTCCTCTTTTGTGTATTTTGGTAGGGTAGTCCTTGCAAGGGGAGTTGCTGAATCAGGATTTGAAGGCAGGATGAGGTGGGTGGTCAGATCTGCCCGCAGCAAGAGAGCGCTCTTTGCTCACTCGTACCAACACTGGATGGGGCCAGTCCTTAATGTTTCAGCCAACTTGATAGGTGGAAAACAGCCCTGAGTCTCCCTGCATTGCCTCCATTGCTAGTCGGTGGCACTGACATCTTCTAGAAGGCTGAGCTATGTCATGTGCTGCCACGAAAATCGCTAAGAGCTACGTGGAACACCTTCACACAGCAAAACCCAAAATGTGGCAAGCCTGGAACACCCCAGTGTTAGCTCTAGGTGCGTCTGGGTGGCGGGCCTTTACATTCACCATAATTAGTGTGTACTACTTTAATTTTATTTTTTGAACTTTTTGTTGAAGTGTAATACATTCAGAAAAGCACACATATAAACGTATAGCTTTCTAGATTTTCACAAACTGAACATGCCTGTGTCAGCACCATCTCAGGAAATGTTGCCAGAACCCTAGAATTCAGCTTCGGACCCCTCCCAGTTACCACCTCCCACCCCAGCGGGGGGCAACCATTCTCCCGATTAAAACCAAGGATTCCTTGGGCGCCTGGGTGGCTCAATTGGTTAAGCGACTGCCTTCGGCTCAGGTCATGATCCTGGAGTCCCGGGATTGAGTCCCGCTTCGGGCTCCCTGCTCAGCGGGGAGTTTGCTTCTCCCTCTGACCCTCCCCACTCTCATGTGCTCTCTCTCATTCTCTCTGTCTCAAATAAATAAATAAAATCTTAAAAAAAAAACAAAAACCAAGGATTCCTTTTGCCTCTTTCTGGAGTTAATATAAAGTGAACCCTACAGTCCGATTCTGTTGTGTTTGGCTTCTTCCCCTCTCCTTTATATTTTCAGATTCACCTATGTTGTGTGGTTGTGATCCGTTCATCCTCATTGCTGCATAGAATTTGAATAGACCACAGTTTATTTATCCAGTCTACTGTGGACAGTCATTGGAATTGTTTCCAGTGTGGGGCTATTACGAACAATGCTGCTATAAACATTCTTGTTAGTGGCTTTGATGAATATTTTCTGTGAGCCATATTCCTAGGTTTGCTCCATTTAAAAAAAAAATGGAGTAAAATTTACATACGCTGAAATGTACAGAATTTAGAGGTGCAGTTCAATCCATGTGGCTGTTTGGCAGTTTTTTTGTTTTTTTGTTTTTTGTTTTGAAGTTAAACATACATCTACCCGATGACCCAGCAATTCCACTCCTAGATATTTATTCAAGAGAAATGAAAACATAAGCCCACAAAAGCCTTGCCCAAGAATGTTCATAACAGCTTTATTCATAATAGCCAAACCCTGGAAACGACCCAAGCGCCCGTCAGCAGGAGAACAGAGAAACAGTGTGTTCACAGAGTGAACGCTGCTTGCTGCTAGGCAGTAGAAAGGAGCGAGGCACTGAATCGCTCACAGTGGGATGAGCCTCAGACACAGGCCGAGTCCTTACCGTGTGCTCCCCTTTCTGTGACATCCTAGAGCAGGCAAAACTAACCTGGCTGACCGGAAGGGATGGACTGGGGAGGGGCTGGCTGGGGGCACTGACAAGGGGACTGCCTAGGTGATGGAAATGTTCTGTGTCTTCACAGGGTAGTGTAAATACCACTTTTATACTAAAAAAGAAAGTGATTCTGTTATTCTTTACAAGGCAGATCAGAATGACGGCTGAAATGGGCAGCATGGTCGGCAGGGGGGCGGTGGGAACTTGCCTCAGAATTCTGCTTTGGGCTGCTTGAGGAGGTACCCAGCGCTCAGGAGGCATTTATCACCTAGAACCTGCCGCAGCCAAGGGCATGAGGAATGACTGTAGCAGGGGCTGCCAGGACAGAGAAGCTGGGAAGATAGTGGCTGATAATAAAGTGTTCAGTGGAGGTGCTCTAGTTTGTTTCTTTAAAGATTTGTGCAGAAAGTGAAGTTGCCTAATCTCTGTTGACATCTGAGCAGTGCTCTTTTCTTTTGTTAAGGAAAGAAGAAAAGAGAAAGCTGAAATTGAGTAGTAAGTGGAGTATCGCTGTTTTTCTAACTAGTCAGTGCTTGAGAGCAGTCTGACCTCGTCGGCCAGCCAAGTGCCTTCCACATATTAAACACTTGCATGGATAATGGAAATGACCCGGGGACACACTGTGAGGGCTGGGGCTGGAGTATGGCTTGTGCAGGCTCTCGGGTCCCAGTGAAATGTCCACACTCTGGGGGACTCTCAAGGCATCTCCACTATCCTTCATGGAGGTGGGGTTCCTGCCCAACCACCCCATTTTCCTGCCCCACCTCCCCTCATTTCCAGTGGCCCCTTTCCTGCTAGACCTCACCTCTCCATTCTCCGGGGGATCACCATTCCCAAATGTGCTGGTCACCACCAACACCAGCGTCTCATGCTCAAGGGACACCACATCGTACTCATCCATGCACAGGACCTGTGGACGAGGAGAAGACTGATGTCCCAGGGACTTGGCCCCTGCTTTCCTGGCACTTCTACCCTGACCCTCCCTGGCAGGGCACAGTTCAGACCCTGACTCGGGCCTGGACTCAATCCCTGAATCCATCTGGATCCCAGGCTTCCTCCTGGGCTCTGACTTGTGACCCTCTTCTGTCCTCCAGGGCACATCTGAAGTTATGGATGGGCCCCCTCCCCCTTCCCAGATCCCCACTCCACTGGGCTTAGCCCTACCCTGGGGTCGAAAGCCTTCCGGAAGAGTCTCCCCAGCTGCTGGGCGTAGCTCTGGGCCCGGCCGGTCTCGGAGCCATACAGGATGGTCGCCTTCACTCGCTTTGCCATCACGGTGCCCATGAGTGAGGCAGAGATCTTCACCGCACTGCAGGGGGGGGCAGGGTGAGGGCGGTCCCAGGCACACTGAGCCAGGGCCTCCCCAGGTGCATGGTCCAAGCAAGGTCTTGGGGCGCTGAGTGGTGGGTGTGGGGAGGTGGTGGGCCTCCCCATTGCTAGAGCTGGTCCCCTGGTGTGGGGGAAGGGCAGCACTCCTAGGGCACCTACTTGGCCACTTCCTTAAAGGTCTTCTTCCTGGTGATGCCGGCACCCTTGGATGCACTCCCCTTCCACGGGTCTGGCTGCAGGGGAGTGATGGGGGAGTGGAGGAGGAGATAAGTAAAACAAGCATTTGGAGGCCCCTGGGGGCTGCTTCGTTAGAGCTGGCCACAGTGGGCAAGAGCCAGCGGGGTGGGCACCTGATAGCGGAAGGCCGGGGACAGGACATAGTTGACCATCTCCTGATGGAAGACAGGGGTGAGGCTGCCAGAGATGGGGGGCACGATCCAGGCCCAGTCGGCAGGGCAGCCCCCCCTAGCCTTCTGCTCATTCTCCAGGTGCTTCATGAAGGAGGCGGTGGCAGCATGGTGGTCCACGATGGTCACTTTGGCCAGCTGGGGTTGGGGAGGCAGGGGCTTAGACTCAGCCTACAGACTCACACTTCTGTGACTCCAGTCACCGCTGTGCCCTGGGTCACCCCACATCTAACACATGCTGTGTTTTCCCACCATGCTGTCACCCCTAGCTGCAGCCTGTGTGGCGCGCCCAAAACTCAACAGTAGCAGCTCCAGTCTCCCACGTCTGTCTGTCCTGCCCCTGAACCAAAACATCCTGAACTCTGGCCAAGTTCTCAGCAGGTGCTAGTTTCCTCGACCAACAATGCTCAGCAGGCCTTCAGTCCTGGAGTTGGTGTTTCCAGGATCCAGGGGGTCCCACACATCACAATACCCCCTCTGCCCTGGGGGCCTGCATTACTGAGCATGTCCCAATCAGCAGGACTCCAGGCACACTCTACCCCCATACTGTGCGCCTGGAACAGTAGGTGCTGTGTCCCTAGAAGCGCAGGCCCAGTGTGCCCCATGGACCCTGGTACTCCTCCCAGCTGTGTCCAAGGCCTGCCCCCCGTCTCTAGGTGCCGCCCTCTTTTCCAGCCCCAGCCCCTCCCCTCCTGGCCGGTGTGGGTCTGTACCTGGTAACTGTGCAGCACGGCCAAGTTGATTTCCACCGCTGCCTTGTCTTTCCACAGCGATGAGGTTGTCCTGGTATCCAAGTCCATGCAGACCGCCACATCCTGGGAGCGGGGGTGCAAGGCATTGGTAGGGACAAGTATGGGGGGAGTGGACGGAGAACATCTTTGTCTGGAACTCATGACTAGAACGAGTGAGGGTAGGTAGGTGTCCATCGAGAGGCCAGACTGCTTAGTTTGGGGCCGGTTCAGGTTCTTCCCTGCAAAGGCACCCCTGAGCAGAGAGGGACCCTGGGCCAGTTACTTCTCTGCCCCGGATCTTAACTTCTCGTCTCTAAAATGACATTGTTTGCAAGATCTGCCTTGAGAATCTGAGGAAAGCTATAGAACTATAGATCCCAGAAAAATAACTGCATATTTGTACCCACGCATGTACACTCCTTTGCCCCAAATTCGCCGTCCCGGAGCCTTCCAAAATTCTAATGTAGGAGGCAGCCTGGGCCTCACTCAGGTTCTCCCAGTTGCTGACAGGGTGGGGACCTATTTGCGAGTCACAGGCTCTGGCCCAAAGGGGATGCATCCCCTTCCCTACCCACGGGTCCTCACCTCCAGGACGTTATATCTGTGAGGGTCACACAGGTTCCGCGTGCCAATCTCAGTGCTCATGTACCAGCCGCTGAAAGGGGCCGCAGGGAACTCCAGTCCCCCGATTTCCAGCAGCATGTTGCTCACTGCCGGGAGGGCATACCAGCGCAGGCCCAGGGCTGCAAACCACTCCAGCCTGGGGGTGTCCGGGTGGGGGATCAGGCTGCCTGTGGAGCCTGGCCTGCCTGGCCACCCCAGGGCATCCCCTCCTCCACCTGACTCCAGTCCCTCTCATGCTCACGTGGGGTGTTCCAGGGGCACCTCGAGGACCAGCTCAGGGGGCAGAGCAAAGAGTTCTGGGGGCTCATCTGGGGCCTGGAGCAGTAGGGGCAGCACGTCAAAGCGGCCGTTTCCTGGGGTCCAGCCGTGCTGGATGCAGAGCTGTGGGGAGCAGGGTCAGAGGTAGGTCTGAGAGGCCCAGCCTCCTGCACTCCTTGGGGACCCCCTTCATTGGCATCTCCCTCCTTCATCTCAGAGTCCCCCCTCCCTGCTCCACTGGCCACTCTTTGGCTGGACCCCCACGCCCCCTCCCAGAGCCCTCATCGGCTGGCCTCCCCCTGCTCTGCCTCTCTGTGCCCACCTCAGTGATCTCCACGTTGGCTGGGTCCCCCCGCACCGAGCCGTCCTGCTGCCTGTAGCCCGCATAGCGCACCAGTTGGCTGTTCCAGATTCGGAAGTCTCCGCGGCCTGGGGCGCGCTGGGGGAACACTGTGATGGCCGAGCTGACACATGAGAACGACAGGTGTCAGAGCCCCGCCTTCACTGCCACCGCGGGTAGGAGTGGCATCTGGCACAGTGTAGAGGGCACTCACCGGAGGTTGCCCCGGTTCGTGGCATACTTGATGTGGTTGCAGATGTAGGTGAACATCTCTTGGGCAGAGCTGCAATCCCGGGCATCGAACACCTGAGCCAGCCGAGGCAGGGGGATGGGGGGCGGGGGGGAAGGGCTCTTGAGTCTCAGCTCTAGGAGAAGGTGAGGAGGCAGGGGAGGGAGTAGCCACCTACTCTGCAGCCTCCAAAGGCTGCCGGGGTCACTTGTCATGGTTCTTTCTCCTCCGGGGAGCCTCCCTGACCATCTGCACCCACACTGACCCCGCCTTCCTCCCCTGCACACCACACACCCAACGTAGCCTGGTCTGCTCCTTATCTCCTTGCTGGGACATCTCCCCACCGCTGCAGAAGCTGACTCAGTACCTGATACAGAGGAGGGACCCAGTCACTGCCAAACTGATGATTGGGGAAGGGCACCAAGTGACAGGGAGGCCACCTAGGGGTGGGGGTGGTGAGTTCCCCATTACCCATGGTGCTCAAGCAAAGGCAGGTGACCCCAGCCAGTCAGCAGACTCTCCTTGAGCACACTGATGATGGGAAGGTGGTTGGCCGCACTAGGTGGCTGTCCGGGGAATCTGCCCATCCTGACATTCTGATGCTAGGAGAAGCACCTTGACTGGCTGAGTGGGGCCACCAGCAGGGAGCTGGGAGGTCCCTTGCCTGCTTGTGTTAGTGACAGAAGCAGGGGGTGGCAGTGGCTGGTCTGGGGCCAAGGAAGGGATGTAGCAGTGAGTGGGATCCAATATGGAAGCTCTGATGGGTTCAGAGTTGAGCTGGAGCTTTGAAAACTTCAAGGGGATGCGAGTATCAGACAGGATCGTTCTTTTATCGGAGACTCCTTTGGGGATTTACTGAGCATGTGGCTTCATTCCAAATTCTTTGGTGGCCAGCTACAGCTAAGGAGGCCCAGGTCATGGATTAAGTTCCCCTGTGGGTCAGCTTGCTTCTCTTAGGCCATTCCAGTGGTGGGAGTGTGAAGGAGGGTGTGAGGCCAAGGTGCTGGAGGATTGGGCTGGACAAGTGGGGCCACCAGGGAAGAAGCAGCAAGGGGCCTTTTCCAGAAGAATGCTTCTGTTGCTCAGACAACCCCCACCCTCCCTACCCGATCACTGCCCAGCTGTCCTCACTGACTCAGTATGTTTGGGTGTTTCTCTCTGCAGCCAGCCAAGGCATTGATATGGGGCTTAACAACCAGGTGTTAGCTATTGGGCTGAGGGCTCCCCAGGGGTACCAATCTCTGAGGGAACGGGCAAGGATCTCCCCGCTGCTTGGGACCCCATAGGGGGTCCTCAGGAGCTGCCCTCACTGCTCCTTTCCTTTTCTCTCCCCCAGTCCCGATCCTGGGTGCTTGCTGGCCAGCCACACCTGCAGCTTCCCCCACTGGATCCGGCCTACACAGCGGGGAGCATTTCGCCAGGCCTGCTTGGCCCCGAACACCAGCTCGCTCTCCCGAAGCTGGTAGGTGCCCGTGGCTGCTACCTCTGCTTCCACTTCCTGAAGCCTCTGCTCATGGGCCTGGGAGCCGCTCCTGGTGTGGAAAGGGGAGCAAAAGAAAGTCACATTGAGGGGAGAGGCTCCCCAGGCTTTGTGTGGGTGTTGGGGGGAGGTTGGTGGGTGCTGGTGTCAGGGTGGGGGATGGGAGTGGGTCCTGGGGAAGGTGATCATCCTTTCGAGGGCTTGGTAGGACCAGGGCCCCACGTCAAAGGACAAGGGTGGGCTGTGGGTCTCAAGGCATGGTCTCACCTCTTGATGGAGCTATAGTACTGGGTGATGAAGTCCCTGGCCTGGCTCAGCAGCTGCTCAGGGGGCGGAGGGTCCTGAGAGGGCCGGCTCTGCAGTTTCCGTGGAAATACCAGGGAGCCCAGGCAGCGTCTGGGGGTGCAGGGCCCATCCTGGGTTGGGGTGGAGGGCAGAGGCAGAGAGAGCAGGGAGCATGGAGGTCAGGACCAGGTCAGGGTGCAGAGGCAGCGTGGGGAGCCAGAGGGAGGGTGGGTCTGGGCAGGTGTGGGTTGAGGGCTGGGGCTGGGACTGGAAATCGGGGTGAGGTTGGGCTGGGTTGTGGCAGGACTTGGGGCAAGGGCTGGAGGCTAGGAGTCACCAGAGGCCCCTGTGTGTCCCTTAGCTCCTCTGGCTCTTCCCAGTGTCTCTTTGAGTTCAGGAGGGGACTGGCCGTAGCCATACTGACCCTGACGTGGGATGGAGAGGGCTCCCGGCCTTACCTGCTGTGACTGGGCACTCAGGGTGTCGTAGGTGATGCTCCCCACCTCCCAGTTCTTCACACGAGGGAACTTGGGCCCGTCCGGTGGCCGGGTGAGCGGGGGGCTGCTGGGACCCAGGGGAGGGGTCATGGGGGAGGAATGTATTTCCTTCTGGATGTGCCCCTAGAGACCCCTCCGGCAACATTAATAACCCCAGTGACTATTGCTCGCCTGCCTCACGCTTCCTTACGTTTCCTCTGTCAGCCCTCACAGCCACCTTAGGAGGTAGACGGTATTAGCATCCTCATTTACAGATGAGGGACCTGAGGCTCAGAAAAGTTAGGAATCTTGCCAGAGGCCCAATGGGCAGGATCAGGTCCCTTCAAAACCCAGGCCCGCCTGTCTCTTGTGTCTCCAGAGCCTGGGCTGCCCAGGGCAGCAGCGGCAGACAAGCGCCTGAGCCCCTGACCCAAGGCTGGGTCCTCATCCCTGTTCAGGGCCCACCTCGCCTCCTCTGGATGCGGGGTGTCCCGCCCCCTGGAGTTGTGGTGAACCCTACTTTGAGGGGGACGGAGCCCGTGGCTGAGCTGAGGGAAGCCCCCGCAGGGATTCCTCAGCCCAGATTTCCCTCCCCACTCATACCCCTCCTGACAGTAACCATCGTGTGAAGGGAAGCCTCAGAGGCCTTATCACTTCCTCCCAGAGGCTGAGGCCTGCGTCGGGGAGGAAGGGAGGGACTCGGACCTCGGGTGCGCCGGTGCGGAGCCTTCCCTGCAGAGCTACCTCCAGCCCCTGGCCACCCTGCCTGGCCTGGCACCCCACCTGGCCTCCAGCTGCCCTTTCTCCCTTCTGGGGGCTGAGGATGCCAGGTTAGTTTCGGGGTTGACGGCCACTAGGAGGTGGGGCCAGGAGTCGAGGAAAAAGGCCTGTTTGCTCTGTCTTTTCAGCCTCCCACCCCAAGGGCCTGAGTCTCCTGGGCCAACTCTCTCCCCTTTCTGTGAGCGGGTCTTCTCACTCTCCCGTAACTATCCTCCGCAGCCTCTTTTTTCTGTTAAGTAATCATCAGTGTCTGTTGAAGGCTTGCCATGAGCTAGAAACTTATAACAGTTCCATGGAGTAATCACTGCTCTGTCCTTATTCTATATACATGAAGGCTCAGAGAGGTTAAGTGACTTGCTCAAAGTCAAACAGCTCTTGGCAGCAGAGCAGCACTCAAACCTGGTCAACTGGCACCCTTACCCCCTGCTTTCACCTGTTGCCTGCTGGTCCTGATCCTGGTTTCTTATCTGAGCCTCCCTGATTGTCCTGTTCTTTCTGTACTGAGCCCTTTTGTGTGGGGGCCCCGGACCTCCTGGCTGAGCTACAGGCTCCAGCCCTTGCCAGCCCGGGGCTCCTGGGCCTGACGCCCTCCCTCTTGCCCCCTGCCTCTAGCCGCCCGGGCCCTTACCTGAGGTCTGGTGCTGGTGGGGGCGCGGGTGCTGGTGCCCTGCTCGGCTCTGAGGAGGTCGGGGAGGCAGGGCCCTGCTTGCCGCACAGCCCCAGGCCCAGGCCCAGCCCCAGGCCACATGGGGGCCTGGGCTCCTGGCCCACACTCTTCAAGTTGCCCATGTTCAGCCTTGCCTCAGCTCTGGCCCTCCAAGCAGAGCCCAGACCTTTTCCTTAGGAAGGGGAGGGGGCAGTGGGAGGGGGCTCTCTGGTGCTGGCCCTTGCCCCGCCCCTGCCCCACACACAATGGGACAGGAACAAGGCAGGCTGGGAGGCTCTAAAGGCTCGGCTCCATGCCCGCCCAGAGGGTGGGGGCCGGACGCCTGGGTTCCGCTCGGAGGACTAGGACTGATAAGTGGGAAGCCAGGTGTTCTTGGAGCCCTGGGGCTGGAGCGCAGGAGCAGGGGTGTGTGTGTGGGGGTGTAGGTGGGGGTAGGGGGCAGGGGTGGAGTTGGCAGGGTGGACAATCAGAGGGTCAGAGAGGTCCTTGCGTGTTGTCTGGCTGGAGCAGAGGACTTCCACCTTGCCCTGGCTGGCCTTGCTCTGAGGGGTTGGGGGGGGAGGTGAGCACTGTGTCAACATCAGGGGATGGTTCCCATACTCTGAGTGACCACAGGGACCTCTAGGGTCACTGCAGGTGCTCTCCTTCCCTGCCCTGTCTACAGCTAAGCACTCCTGGACCCCCACCTTGGAATGCTTTGGAGATCTTGTGGATACAGTTCAGCAAGGATGCAGTGACCCTTTGTCCTTGAGTCTGGCATTAGGGTATCCCTTCCCCTCCCAGCCCCAATTTCCTGGAACCCCCGCCCCCCATGACTCAAGTGGGGGACACAAAAGAGCAGGAAGCTGCCATCCAGGGCCTCCACCCCCACCCTGTCATCCAGTGACGCATGCTTCCCTGGGGGTGGTAGGTCAGCAGATAGACCCAGCAGTCAGTGCTGAGCAGGGACTGCCCACTGGGAAGATCTTGGAGTCCTAGCAAGAGCATGGGGCTAGGGAAACTACAATTCCCAGAGTGCAGATGGTGCACACCAGCTCTCTTCACGTACCTTGGGCAGTCGTGCAAACTGGGGTTTGTAGTTCTAAGCCATTGGGGGGCTGGAGAAAGGTGAGCAGGGGCATCTGGGTCTGCAGGAGTCTGAGCCTCGTGGATTTGAGACCACAGAGACTAAGAGAAACTGTGGGCAAGAAACGGAAGTTGAGAGACTGGGATAGGCAGAGACTGGGAGAGGCAGACAGGCAGACAAACAAACACGTAGATTTGTGTTGGCTGGACTCCTTTGAAAAGCAGTGGAGGATAAGATTGGGGTGGGCCTGGGTGGGAGCCGGGCAGGCGGATCAGCCGGAAGGAACAGGCTGTGCTGCGAGCTCTGGGGTCATACCAAGAAGTTAGGGTCGGCCAGTTTGGAGGGAGGAGGGCGAGGGGACCTTGTAACCATGGAGAAGCCTGAGCTCCTGGACACCTGGAGAGCTTTGCTGCCCCTCTTTCACAAAGGGGCAGGTGGGAGTCAGAAGCACAATGCCTATGCTCAGTCCAGACCTGTCCCTACGCCCCGGAGCCTGAGGCTCCGCCCCACTCACCCCCCTTTCCCAGCAAGGCAGGAGGCGGATCCAGGCCCCTACCTCTCAGACATCTTCACCAGACCCCATTTCTGGTTCCCATTCAGCCACTACCTAAAATGCACATGACCGGGAAGGACTCTACCTACACTCCAGGTAATGGAGCAGTGGCTGGCCTCCTCAGGGACAAGGTGACAATAAGCATCAGATGCTGAGTTCTCCTGAGCAGTTGCCTGCACCATTTACCAAAGCCACTCCCTGTGGTCTCCTGACCTTGGGACCTCCCCTCCCCTCTGTGCTTCCCACTGCTGCTAGAATCATCTCAAAAGCAGGGCTCACCTCTTGCCCTGGCCCTCCCTGAAACCTTCCACCCAAGGCCAAGGCCCAGTACCACCCTGGCCCAGCCGTCGATTTCCCAAGTATGCTGCTCACACCTTCTGTTCTGGACAAAGGGGTTTCCTCATGGATCCCCAGACAGTTTTCAGGCCCTTGCCTGTTGCTGTCCCTTGATCTCACCCTTTGCCCTCTGACTAAAGAGAATCTTTCTTCCTCTTCCTCATGGCTCAGCCCTGGCAGCTCTGGAGGTAACCTGCCCAGGTCTCCCTTCCAGAGAGAACCTGCTACAGGAACTGCCTGCCTTCGGAATCTGCCCAGGGCTCAAGGCCACATGCTCCCCTGGAAGCTTCCCTGAGCCATGGGGAGTCTGTGGGCTCGCCAGTTCTGCCCAGCCGGCACTCCTCTGTGGCCAGTCTTGATGTGGAGCCCCTGTTGGCCTGCCAGAGAGCTTCTCAGAGCTCACTGTGCTCTGAGCCTCTTCTTCGCTGTTTCTTCTTCCTTCTCTCCTTCCATAAATATGAGACCTGCCTCCCCATTATCTTTCGCAGACACGACCCCCAATCAATCTCTTATGAGATGTCCAAGATGGGGCACTTTCTGGCCACAGGGAGATCGGGGACAGTTCCATACAGCACTGGTGGCTGTATTGATGTTGATCTGGGCCAAGGGAGCCATGGCAGAGGTTTTAGGAAGAGGAGAAAGAGTCAAAGGAGAGACAGAAAGGCTTTGTCTGGGAAGGTTTTCTTCTCCCACTTTTCCTAGGGCTGTGGCTGGCATTGGCCCTGGTGTCCTAACTTCCATTGAGGGACTCTAGCCTTCCCAAATCTTCCAGATGGGGAGATGGGGCCTTTCTCTTTCCTCCCCAGGGCCCTTCCCAGTCTTGTCTCTCTCCACCTTGCTCTTTGTCTGTCATCCCTACTAGGGCATTAAGGCTTATGCGGCTCAGTGGCCCACTGCTCTTATTAGCAACCGCACTTTGAAGAGTAATTTCTGAAAAGACAAAATTTTCAAGACCCACAGACTTGAAGTTCCACTGAGAGGCAAGCAATTTTAGCTTTGAATTGTGGGATTTTGAGCTGGAAGGTCTTTGGGAGCCCAGCCCCTGGGTCTCAGGGATTGGCTGTGTTCTTTGCCATTGGGAAGGCTGGTCCAGACCCCACCCCCATCTGCCTTGGTCAGTGCAGGTGACAGACCCTTTTGTGGGTAAGTAGCCAGGCCCATGGCTCCTCCTTTAGAAGGAGGTAAATCTTTTTCCTGTCTTCCCTTCAAAGCAGAGCTCTGGGCAGGGCTTGAGATGGGATGCCCTGACCTTGGGGGAGGGAAAGCTCTGGCCTTGAAGGGGGTGCGTGGGGCTGTGGGGGCTGTGGAGGGTGGCGGGTGACGGGAGCGGAAGGCCCTGACTCTTTATAGCCCAGCCCGGAGTTGTTCAGTGTGAGCTGGAAGTGCCCCACCCTCCCCACTATGAGCAGCTTCCTTCCTGCCTGCTGGCAAGGCCTGGGTGGGGAGCTGAGGGAAAAGGAGGCAAGGGAAGGGGGGGAAGCCAGCAGAGGGAGGGGAGCAGCCCTTCTTTAGTTTAGGAGCCTCTGTCTGATGTAACTCATGCTGTGCTGGGAGGTTGGGTTGGGAGCTGAGAGGTTTGCCCAGCTTCCCGATTGCAAGGTGGAACTGGATATTTCGGGAAGGGCTTTGGGCAGAGTCTGGGGTATTTAGGACTCAGGCAGTGGGAGATGTTGCCCTTCTAAAAGGGGCTCCTGAGCGGGCACTGGGGAGCCATCATGCAGCCCCAACCCTTCTTAAGGAAGCCACATGAGGGCAGCAGAGAGCTGAAGAGAAGAGGTTGGAGCAAAGGCCTGGGATCAGGCGTCCCTAAACAATGATACCCAGAATGAGCAAGGGCCCAGCGGCACGTGCCTCTGGGCTCAGCTGGGGTGGGGGTCCACATTAATCCTCTGGGACCCTGAAGTGGTTCATTTGCATAAGCCTGGAGGTCCTGATGATGACTCTGGGACCAGCCCACTCCAGGAGAACAGGGGTGTCTTCTCTTGGGAAACCTCTCTGCTGCTGCACAGACCATGCCAGGTAGGGTGAATCAAAGGCACAGGGAGTGATGTTCAGCACAGCCGGAGGCGTGAGCACCAGGGGCCATGGCTCCTGAGGGAGGAGGCAGTTGCAGCCGCTGCTGGGGAGTTGTGGGAAAGAGTGCAGGGGCCTCACTCTGGAGCTTGTAACTGCCGCCCCTGTCCCACAGGTGGGCTCCCAAGGGCACGCTGACCCTTTTCTGGATACTCTTCTGTCTCCTGGCTTTCAGATTGGTAGGAAAGTGAGGGGGCAGGGAGACCTCTGAGAATCTTAAGACCTTGCCCTGAGTGACCTGTGACTATCAGCCTTTGGGGACTCCTGGGGAGTTTGCACTAACTTCCTGAGAGAGACCTGGGTATCTCCAGGCCTTGATTCTCCTGGAGGTTTAGACTCTTTCTGCTGAGCCAGAGCCCTGAGCAGATTTTGTGCCCATGCCTGTGTGTGTGTGTCTGTTTGTAAGTAGGAACATGTGTGAGTGTGTATGGATGTGTGTGAATGTGTGTATATATGAGTGAATATGTATGTGTATGTGTGCATATGTGTAAGCACACATATCACACATATGTATGTGCCCTTGGGCAGTGTTTCCTGGAGCTCCCTCCTTGACCTGCCTCCTCTTTTAGTTCCTGTCCCTTCAAAGCTAATTTGAACTGAGAACATCAGGATGGATATGAATGTTTTCACATCCATGGGACTTGAAACTGCCCTTTGTTCCTGGGATCCAGAGTGAAAATGGGGAGTTTTTAGGGTCAAGCTGGGGTCTCCTGAATGATGATCATGGGGGCCCCTGATGTAGGCAGTGGAGGCTCCTCAAAGAAGGCCACAGTCGTCAGGGATCAGTCTCACAGGCCTGCCCCTGTTCCCCCTCCGGCCTCCCCTCTTTTCTCCTCCAGCCCTTCAGCCTGGCCCAGTTTCCTGGTGTGGTTCCTGTGGTGCTGGGTCTCTTGGGAACTGGGACTTTGAGCATCAAGTGTGCCCAGCCTGGTGATTCCATAGCAACCATCATGAGGACTGGCTGGGCAGAACCCCTTCTGCCTGCTTCTCAGGTGCCCTGGGGAGGGACCAGGCCCTCTCTCTAACCCAGGGGGAGAGGAGAAGCCTATAGATAGATCCTCTAGATTGATTTGTGAAATACAGAGACCCTGATCCCAAACCCTGATAGACCTTTAGCCATTGTGTTGTCTTCCTGCCCTCCCAATTGGATTATAAACCCCTTGACTCCCAGTGACCAGCAAACTAGATGTTCCTGGTACATTTGCTGTTGATGATGATGTGGGCCTTTCTTGGGGTTCCCATTCTGTTCTCTGGCTTCCGAAATTCCAGCCTAGGCTGCCGTAGGAACTGGCCAACCTCAGTGCCTAGAGGAGCCTGATTTAGCTGCTGTTCTGCCTCGTGCATCCAGAAGAGGGAGCGCCTGAGCTCTTTCTTTTTCAGGGGAGAAAAATTGTATCCTCTCTTCTTGGACATTCTGGGCCCCTGCACATAATCTGCTTCTGCTATCACCTTCACACCCTCACCAGCTCTGTCTTCCTACAAGAAGGCCTCAGTCTGGACTGCTGTTATCCAGAGGGACAGAGATGAGGTGTCCTGGCCACTCAGCTAAATTTTCCCTAAACCCTGCTTTATAAAGCCTTGCCTTCCCTTCCCTTCCAGGCTTAAAATTATCTCTTCCTACTCTGAAGTCAAAGCATTTATGGTTTGCACCACTTCTTGCCACTTGGGATCTAGGACCATGTGACATCTCTTGTTGGCTGCCATTCGTTGTATTTAGCCCCTGCAATACATTATCTATTCACATGTGAGCACTTTTTCTTCCCAACTAAGTGCGAACTTTTCAAGGTCCAGAGGCTGGATTATATGTCCTTATTTCTCTAGGGCTCTCTTACAGTATGGGACACATACAGAGTGATGGATAATCATTTGTGAGTAGATTGGGAAGACGATGGAGTGGAAGACCTGGTAGGACCTGAGTTCTCTTTTCTGGTCCTTCATGTTGGTCGATGATTCATGGGGTGGGATAGCTACCCTTCAAGATGTGGAGCTAGTTTGGGGTTAGCATTCCCATGCTCATCCTCCCTCCCAAGCTGGGGGAGGCTCTGAATTCTGCCTGATGAGTTTAGCAGAATGAACAGGGAATAGTTCTGGAGAGCTGACATAGCTACCTCTGTATTTAGAATTCTCTGGGTCTTGTATCTTTTTTCTCTCTCTCTCTCATATATACACCTTGAAATCCTGTTTTCTTTTTTTTTTTTTTAAAGATTTTATTTATTTATTTGAGAGAGAACTAGCATAGGGGAGAGGCAGAGCAAGAGGGAGAAGCAGGCTCTGAGCAGGGAGCCCGATGTGGGGCTCGATCCAGGACCCTGAGATCATGACCTGAGCTGAAGGTAGATGCTTAACCAACTGAGCCACCCAGGCACCCCTAATTCCTGATTTCTTTCAACTCTTGTTATATGTGGTATATAATCCCTGACCTGGTCTGGTGTGTGGGGTGGGAAATCACTTAACTAAGAACCAGGAGAGCTGCTTCTTGTGCAGCTCTGTTTCTAACCTCTGGCACAAACTTGAGGAAGGATCTGCACTGCTCTGAATCTGTTTTCTCATCTAAAATATGAAAGTGCTCCCTTCTGGCTCTAATATTTCATAAAGCAACACAAACCCCCAAGGAAAAGCCAAGGAATTTCAAATGTAAAGTTCAGGGGAGGATTCATATTTTTTCCTTGATGACTTGGGTGGGGGTGAGGGATTAAGGCACTTTTGGGGCATAGGGAAGTGAGACCTGAGGCTTTGTAGCACCAATTGGCAAAACCAGCTCTTGCTTCCCCGTATGCTGCCTCCTGGAGCTACTGTCCAGTTACAGATGCATTTTCATGGTTTGAGGTGACTGTATAATTCACTGTGTCGGGAGGAGGGCCCCTCTCTTGCTCACCTGAGCTGCCCTCCCTGGTTTCCTGCCGATCCTGGCATGGAAGGCTTTCAGCACCTTGGACAGAGACAGCCTCCCGCCCTGCTGGACCTGAGCAGCCAAGAGAGCTTGGGATCTCCTGCCAGGCCAGCTTCCCTGGCAGGGTGACACCAAAGCGTGATTTGCTCCTTAATATTTTTTAGTCTGTCAGAACACCCAAAAATAACTCCCTAGTCTATGTCAAACAGTGCACTGGTTTTGCAAGCTCTGAGGGCATTATTTAAGAACGACAACAACAACAACAACAACTATATCTTAGAACAGTGTCAGGTCCATAGTAGGTGCTTAGTAAATAATTATTTCAAAGGAACACATGCAAATTCAGCCTCTAGAAAGTGCCCTAGTTCTCCCTTTATAATCAGGTTCTCTCTCCCCATCAGTGCCTCCTATATCGTAATTCTGGAACTTCTACTACTCACTAAGTTCTGGAGCCTCACCGAAGCCCTGCTTGTGTCTGAGGAGGCCGAGCTCCATCCTTAAATCATCCTTAGGGACAGATGGCTGTTAAGTTCCCAAGCAGAGGAGATTTAAACTGACCTCCCTTCTTTGTCGTTTGGGGGTAAATAGATCGGTGGGGAGACTCCACATCTGACTCCCGTTGGGATTTTGCTTAATGAAAATGTTCACGCCCTTCTTCTGTGTCCAAGAAAACCCTGCCCATACAGGAGGATGCAGCCTTCCCAGGAAGCCCTCCTGGCTGCCCTAACCCACTCAGAGCCCTCCGTCCTCTGAACTCCCCTGAACCTATTATCAGCAGCACAATGTCACACCAGATTGTTTTCATAACATTCATGCTCATTAGTTCTCCCCAGTTAAATGATGAACTCCTTGCAGGTGGAGTCTGTACCAATGTCTGTTTGTTTTCAGGAGACCCTATGGTGATGAGCACACAGCAGGCTTCAGTGGGAGACTGATGGGTCTGAGGGTGTTCTCACCTACCCTTATGGGTCCCCCACTCCAGTTATTTTGGTCTGAAATAAATATGTAGGATGGACCAGGGTGCTAGCTGTGGAGTAATCATTGGCCTCAAGGTCACCTGGATTAGAGGGCAGAGGCAGGAGTTGGAGATGGAGGTGGAGATGGGTACTGAGGGAAAATGAATGGGTGGGGAATGTGGTTGTGTAGAATTAAGGGAATCATTCACTGTTGGGGCTGGAAGGGATCTCAGAGATCAGCTTTTTTGGTCTTCTCATTTTACAGGTAAGGAAAGTGAGATTTAGTGATCCTCCTAAAGTTACACAACAAACAGGCCCCTTTCCATCACCTCTGACCTGGTTCAAGTTTTTGACATCCCTCTCCTGGACTACTGCATATCTCGCTGTGGCAGATTATATTTTTCCAAGATGGTCATGCCAATAGATACCATTGCACTTGTTTTTCTCATGTCAGTGACACTCCTCCATTGAGAAGTGGGGGTCTTTGGACCTCTCTTTGCGTATGATGGGCCATGATTATGGCAGACGTTATTTTCTGTGACTTTTGAGGCTACGTTGTTAAAGGTGGTACAGCTGTTGCCTGGACCTCTCTTGGGACACTTGCCCTTCAACCCAGCCACCATGCTAGGAGGAAGCGAGGCCAGCCACAAGAAAAGGCGTTTAGAAAAATAAGGCCAGGGCGCCTGGGTGGCTCAGTTGGTTAAGCAACTGCCTTCGGCTCAGGTCATGATCCTGGAGTCCCTGGATCGAGTCCCGCATCGGGCTCCCTGCTCAGCAGGGGGTCTGCTTCTCCCTCTGACCCTTCCCCTCTCATGCTCTCTGTCTCCCATTCTCTCAGATAAATAAATAAAATCTTGAAAAAAAAAATAAAATAAAGAGAACGTTTAAAAAAAAAAAAAGAAAAAGAGAAACAAGGCCAGCCACAAGAAAAGTCCTAGCGGATAGCTAGCATCAACCACCAAACGTGAGCGAATGAGCTTTTCAGTCCTGATATGAGTGGCAGAGACACAAATGGTCCTGGTTGAACGTACCCAAATGACAGGGACATGGGCAAAATAAATACTGTCATCGATTTAAGTCACTGGGGTTTGGGACGGCTCTTATGCAGCAATAAGGTATTGAAACACCTCATTTTTTGCCTCAGTTTCTCCAAGCTAATATGCACATTTCATTCATTCAACAGACCTTTACTAGATACTGACTCTGTGCTAGGATCTATGCAAAGACGAATATGATTTCTGTATTCGTGGACAGTATGTTTCAGCTTCCACCACGGTTCCTATACACACACGGTAAAATCCATACTCCCCAGTGCTCTATTAATGCTCTAACCTATTGCTCCAGTGGCACCACACCAGACTGTTCTGTCCCCAGACCTGATCTTCATTCTCCAGTCCCGATGCCTTTGCTCATTGTTGTCCCCCTTCCTCCTGCCGTGCTTCTGCCCTGTCCCATCTTGACCTTCAGAGACCTGCTCTGAAATCTCCCTTTGCAGGGCCTTCCCAGACTCTTCCAGTTGAAAGTAAACGACACATCCTTGTAATAACCCCACAGCACATCACACAGGCTACACCATGTCTTTCTGTCCTCCGCCTTTCTCAAGCCTTAGTGGACTGTGAATCCCCAGAGGAAGGATCCTGGCTTATCTCTTCTATTCCCACCCCCCATGGGGTCTGGCACACAGGAAGCCCCCGGTAAACGTATGTTGATGTCACTGGTAGAAGAACCGGAATTAGAAGTCAGGTCTCCTGAATCCTAGTGTCCAGCACCTTACTTGCCTCTTTTGACATCACCACGGCAGGGTGATGTCACCAACAGTGGGTAGCAGGTTGCCAGGAGACCTTGATTATGGGCTGGGGGTTGACAGGATTGCTGCAGGGGGGCCTGCAGATGGCAGTGGCTGCAGGGAGCTCTGGCTCCTGGCTAGGGGTCTGAGGGGGGTTGCCCTCCCTCCTCTGTCCCTCTCTTCCCTTCCTTCCTTGCTTTCAGCATGCCCCGAGTCCCCACTTCTGGGGGTGCAACATGCTGCTGCTTTGATCTTACTTTCCTCCAACCCCAGTTCATAGCCGAAAATATCCCCCTTCTCAGTACTTAGTTGCACAGAAAAGTAAGGCCCCCTCTATGTATCCTAAGCTTCCCCTTGCACGGCAAGGGATGGTACAGTGTTCTACCTCCCCCGGGGTTCTGAGGAACCATTCTGCTGTAAGATGTCTTCGTTGCGCCCATCTGACTGGAACTGTTTCCCAGTCCCCTGTGATTGTCCCTTGCTCTCCCAGGCCCTCTTTTGGCTGTGTCTTCCCTGGCCTGCTCCTTGGGGGTCCACCAGCAAGCACAGGCTTCAATTTCTTATTTCCTTCTAGGATGTTCTGGCTTGATTCGCTCAAACTGAGCAGGAGCAGAGAGTGGGGTGGGCAGGTTGTTTTCCCCCACAGACTTTTCTCCCTAAACTGTCTCTTTCTGGGAGCTGGGAGGAGCCTCCTTGTCTTGCTGTCAATACAGCCTCTCCCTTCCCTCAGTCACAGACAGGCTGGGGGAGAGAGCTCTTCCCTGGAATGTCCTTGCAAATGGCTCTGTGAGCTTGAAGTGGGGTGGGTGGATTCTGGTTGCTTTAGGTTTTAAGGTTGGGCACTTTCCTCTTGCTCTTTGATCTGGGGGTAATGGAGGTGGGAAGATGGTGTGTGGGGTGGGGGGCTGCTCTCCATCAGGTTCTCTGTTGCCCTTTACCTCTTGGTGCCTGGTACCTGTGGCCCCAAGAAGGATGTCTTTGGAGACACCTCACCCCCATGTCACAGCCTCTCTTCCTCATCCCTATCCTTGGCTGTGGGGTGGCTCAGGGGGGCTGCCTTCAGACCCTCCTCTCAACCTCCAGGAAGTCAGAAACCTGCATTTGGCTTGACTTCTGAGTGAGTGTCTAAGAGTGTGTGTGTGTGAGAGAGAGAGAGAGAGAGAGAGAGAGAGAGATTTGCCTCTCCTTAGCCGAGGGAACAGCTCTCTTCACACCTGCCTCTATGCACAGGAGGAGGGCTACTCTGTGTCTGGTCTCTTCTCTTTTGGGAGGATCCAGGGTCCCTCTGAAATCTTCATCCTCCCATTGGGATAAGAGCAGAGGCTTGTCCTGGGAACGTGTTACCACAGTGTGGACAGCTGGCCAGGCCAGATGACCAGCTTCCTTCCCTTTGGCCTTAGTCTGGAGAGAAGGGAATGCTGCAATGCCCCCCTCCATGTCCTCTCTCCTGGTGCCTGTCCGAACTGCAGGCCTTTCCCCGCTCTCTCAAACCCTCAGCCTGGAGGGGAAGACACCTAACTCAAACTGGAATCAGCCTGGACTTAGGGCAGGCAACCCAGCATCCAGGAGTGGTCGTGGGCTGGGGAGGAGCTGGGCAGGACCCAGATGGGTTGATGTGTCTAATGCCAGGTCACAAAAGAAGGGGAGTTATGCTACGGAAGGCCCGGAGCATCTTGGAGTGAGGAAGCTGCCGGAGGGAGGTGGAGAGGGCCGAGGGGATGACTGTACAGGCAAGAGCCTCTGGTCTTTTTTAGCATCAGCTGATGGAGCCACCTCCTTCTCTCCCACTGGCTGCCTCCCTGAGTCACTGCCCACCCACCAGCAAATAAAAAAGAGGTGTCATCTGCTGGCCAATGGCCCCATCTGGCCCCAATGTTTGCATCTTTTTGCTTCTGGGTGGAAGGTGAGAGTCTGGGTAGGGTGGTCTCACCAAGACCTCTTCCTGTGGGCCTTTCTCCTTCCAGACTCTGCTTCCTTCTTTGCCCTTTGTTCCTCCCCTCCCCCTACATCCCATGATGGTTCTCCCCGGTGACAAGACCCACCCCCTTGCTCCAAGGACAGAGGCAGCTGCAAGCCCTCAGGGGCCCCCACATGGCCCCATCCATCTAGCCGGGTCTCAGATCTCGGCTGCAGGGGAGGGGACCCACGGCTGTCCATTCAGCGGCCCCGACGCCTCCCCACCGGCCAGCTCAGCTGTCAACACTCTGCCTTCATGCCCTGGCCTTCGCAGGGCCCTGCCTGGCTGCTCAGGCCGGGGACACCGCGCCCCAGAGACCCTCACTCAGACCCAGGCAGGCGGTGGGCAGGCGGCGGGCAGACACCCTGCCTGCCCTTGAGCATCCTCAGGCCTCCTTGCCTAAATAAGGGAGCTGCAGCTGGAGCGAGCCAGCTGGCCGGCGGGGGGGGAGGGGCCTGCGGCTAGGCCAGGGTTTTCCGAGGGGCTGGGCCGCCGCAGCGCCGCAGGGCCCCGAGCCCGCCGCGGATTGGGCCTGCAAGGCTGGCCCGCGCTGCAGAGGGAGGGAGGGCCACTCGTACAAGGGGATCCCCAGGCTGGAACCTCGCGCTCAGGGGCCTTTGATCCCTCAGCTAGGAGGCCGCAACTCGTGTCAGAATGTTACCTCTCTGTGCAGGAGGGCCCCCGAATAACCCCGGAGATCGGGCTGTGTGTGTGTGTGTTGGGAGGTCACCGCTGCTCAGAGTGCATGCCCCTCCTAAGTCTCACCCATCCTTATTTCAAATCGCGCCCCACCCGGGTCCTCCAGATTATCTTGCCCTTCACATTTCCCGGATCTCCCCTGACCCTGGGCTTGTCCTCCCAGGGCCCAGGTCTCGACCATGTCACCTACGGCAGGCTTTGAGCGCCTGTTGTGTGTACCCAGCGGGTGCTTGGCGTGGTGGGCGGCCAGGGCATTAAGGGACCAGCCCACTCCAAGTCAGGTTCCTCAGCCCTTGCAGTCGGGGGTGGGGGTGCAAACCCCCAGTCCCCTCCCTGGCCGTCTCAAGGCCGACCGTCGCACCTGTCCTCACTGCTCCCCTACCTAGGGGCCCCTTCCCCCTCTTTGGAGCGCGCGAGTCCCGGGGGCTCCTGGGCTGAGCGAGGGGCTGGGGTGGGGGGAGCCCTTGGCGCTGCTCAGCCAATGGGAAGGGCGGGCGCGCGGGGTGTGGGGGGGAGAGGGCGGTGCTGCGGGCGCGCGGCGGGCGGGAGGGGGCCGGGAGGCGGGGGCCGGAGCCCGAGGGGCGCGCGCCGCGTTAACCCTTCCGCCGCCGGGCCGAGCCGCAGGCGCAGCCGGAGCCGCGGGCGCCGGAGCGGCTGTCGGCGCGGCGGGCGGGAGCCGGGAGCCCCGCGCTCGGGCGGGCGGAGCGCAGCGCGGGGACGCGGCGGAGCGGGGCCCGTGGCTCGGCGGGGGCCGGCAGACAGGTGTGCGGGCGGCCGGGCGGCCCGAGCTCAGACGGCTCCAGGCCCGGCCCGCGGTCAGGAGCCGGGAGCCGAGCGGGGACCCCGCGCCCGCAACCCAGTCCCGGCCCCGCCCGTGCTCTGCTTGGCCGCGGGGTGCGGGGATCACGGCCGGGCCGGGCCACCCGAAGCCTGTGTTGGGCCGGGCCGGGCCGGGGTGGGTGGGGGCCCGCCCGGCCCGCCCATGGGCTCAGGATGCCGGTGCGCAGGGGCCATGTCGCGCCGCAGAACACCTTCCTGGACACCATCATCCGCAAGTTTGAGGGCCAGAGTGAGTGGGGGAGGGGGCCGACGGGGAGGGGGCGCTGGGGGCGGGCCGAGCTCTCCCAAGTGTGAATGGAGGGGCGTGCCCGGGGCCGTCTGCATCGGGCTAGTGCAAGTCAGTGGGGGCTGTTGGCCTCAAGCCGCGGGCCAGGGGTCGTGAGGGCAAGCTTGGTGCCGGGGGCCGTGGGTTTGGGGCCAAGGGGACTGTATTGGGGCGCAGGGCGGGAGGTTCAGCTCAGGCTTGCGGGGTCCGGGAGTGTGTGTGACATCTCAAGTGTGCAGGTATCCGTAACTCTGGGTGCCTGGATGTGGATGGGGCTGTGTGGGGGCAGGGACAGAAGGTATATGGTCCAAAGTGTGAGACACTAAGTATTGTGCCTGAGCCGTCTTGACTGTGTTTTTGAGAGACTGAGAGCCAAGAGCTTAGAGTGAGTGCCCAACCTGCTCTTGGGGCTGTAGGTGTAGCCCATGAGTTCGGTCCTGCATGGGCTGTGGGGAGGAATCTTTGACAGAGCTACAAACTGTGGACTCCCAAGTGAGAGGGTGTCATAGCCTGAAGCTGGGCTTTAAGGGTCTAACAGGCAGTGTCCCCATATTGCTGATTTTCCTGTCCTGAGCCCCTTTATGGGGACTACAGCACCCCTAAGGCTGGCCCAGTAGAGGAGGCTTCCAGAAGTGTCCCAGGCTAGGTGAATGTTCTGGCGTGGGTGTTTGATCCTCCCAGCATGCATGCGTCCGTCTCCAAGGCTGCATGTGCCATGGTGGGTGTGACTGCCAAGGGCCCTGGGAGCAGGGAGCGGGTGACATTCCTTGCCCATGACCCTGTGAGCACAGGACAACGTGTGCTTGTAACTGTGGTTGGGGGAGGGAGGGATCAGTTCGATGGGCAGCATTGTCTGAAGCAGAGGAACAAGATGATCCTGAGGGGGAGGAGACTGACACCGTGAGGGCCACAGGATAGGGTCTTTCCTTCTCAAAAGCTCCAGAAGGCCCAGGAGCTAGGTATGGAAAGAAAGAATCTGGGCTAGGATCTGGGGTCTTGGCTTCTGGCCCCACCTCTGCCACTGAGCCATGTGACCTTGAGTGACTCTATCTTGTCCAGATCTCAGTTTCCACATCTAGAAAGGACGGGGTGGCCGAAGGAGCCTTTCAGATCCCTTCTGTGGTGGTATTCCAGGAGCTCAAGGAAGGGGTGGGGGTAGGGCCTGCCTTCGAAGAAACTCGATCTTCTCTCTCTGGGCCTGGGAGCTGGTTTCTCTTTTCCAAAGCTGGTGTGTGTGGCTGGTAGTCTGGACTGCCTTGGGCTCAGGTGGAGATGGAGGCCAAGTCAGGGGTCTTTTCATGGGACAGGGAACCCTGACTCCTGAGGTTGTTGGCTGCCTGGGGGTTTTGGGGGCCTGGTGAACTGACCTAAAAATGATCCAACTTCAAAAAGTAACTTCCTGGAGTCAGGGTAAGGGAGGGCTTAGGAAAGCAGCCTCCCCCCCCGGGGGGGGGGGCTTGTTGCAGCTGCAACCCTCGCCCATGGGATTACCCAGGGCTGCAGCCCGAGGGCTGTGTCCACCGGAATTGGAGGGGGCAGAGTTCCAACTGCCACCCAAAGCCCCAGCATTAAAGGCCAAAGTGGTCGGAAACTTTTGTGTTTATAAAAAGGTCTTATCCCAGAGCATCTTCCTTGGCACCAGCTGGGTCTGCTGCCTGTCTGCTGCTCACCTGCCAGTCTGGCTCTTGGGGCAGGTGTGTGTGGGGGGGTGAGCCATGTCTAGCTGAAATGGGTCTATCAGGGCACCTCTCCTTGATGGGGCCTCACTTCCCCGGGGCAGGTCCCTTTCCTGGATCTGTCTTCTTACAAGTGGGCCACTGTCTCAGGTCCACCCCTGGCTCCGGTATTTCTAGGGATTGGGTTCCTTTCCTTGCTCCCTATGACCTTGAGTTTCTGCCTGTAACCCTCAGTGTATTTCTTCTCCTACCAGA
The DNA here is from genome assembly GCF_029215605.1 of Mirounga angustirostris. Taxonomy (NCBI): domain Eukaryota; kingdom Metazoa; phylum Chordata; class Mammalia; order Carnivora; family Phocidae; genus Mirounga; species Mirounga angustirostris. The sequence goes on from NW_026991720.1 coordinate 6,219,934, forward strand.
CCTAGCTTCAAAAGCTGGCTCTTTTACAAGCTGCAAGATGTGGGCATGGCTCTGAACTTCTTTTGAGCCTAAGTTTCTTCATCTAAGAAACAAAGATAATGATGATTACCTTATGGGGTTGTCTGAGTATTATATGAGAAAAAGCATCGCAGATGCTCACGTGGTACCTCCCTCGTCCCCTTTAGAGAGCCCACTCTCCAGCCCCTGACTGCCCTTGGAGGGGTGCGTAAGTCCCGGGGAAGTACTGACCTGCTGGGTCCGCAGATACTTGGGGGAGTGATTTCCTAAGGATCCCCGGGGTAAGGAGTGCCCAGTGAGCGCGTGCCCCCCCCACCCCCCCGCCGTGTCTAGAGAGCAGGGGTCAGGAAGAGAAGCCGGAGGACCTGATGCAAAGCGAAGGCTAGCCGCCATCTCTGGCCCTTCCCAGGCTCCCTCTCCAGGCCCAGTGTTTATCCCTCTGCCGCGGCTGCTGACACGCTTTGCTGACACCCGTCCAGGCTGGCCTCGGCCCCGGGCGCGGAGGGGGCGGGGGGCCGCTGGCGGGCTGCCGGAGGGAAGCCACGCCGCCAGCCCGCGGGCCGGGCGGGGGAGGGGGCGCGTCGCCGGGCCGACCCGGCCCGAGGCACCTGTGTCTGGGGCACAGCTGTGTTCGCCCCCTGCTGGGGACCCCAGTCCCCGCTGTGCTCCCTGGGGCGGGGAGTCCCCGGGCGGGTGGCTGTGTGTGACAAGAGAATGCGGGGAAAAGGCTGGGAGCCCCCGAGGCAGGGGTCCCTGCTCACGTGCCTGCTCATCCCCGCCCCCCAGGCCGCAAGTTCATCATCGCCAACGCTCGGGTGGAGAACTGCGCCGTCATCTACTGCAACGACGGCTTCTGCGAGCTGTGCGGCTACTCGCGGGCCGAGGTGATGCAGCGGCCCTGCACCTGCGACTTCCTGCACGGGCCGCGCACGCAGCGCCGCGCGGCCGCGCAGATCGCGCAGGCCCTGCTGGGCGCGGAGGAGCGCAAAGTGGAGATCGCCTTCTACCGGAAGGATGGTAGGCGGGGGCGGGGCCGCGACGAGGGGCGGGGCCGCGACGAGGGGGCGGGGCCGCGAGGGACATGGGTTGGGAAAAGGGGCAGCGGGATCCGGGAGGCCCAAGGGTGCGGTGGGGGAGACCCGGCGAGTTCCCTGGGGGCGTGACCTCAACTGGGGCCACTGCTGTGGGTCAGGTGGCAGGCGCGGGCTGGGCACTGGGGCGGCAGGACGGTGTGGGTCTCTTCACCTCCCGCACTCTGGCGGGATGATTTTCGGGGTGGCCAAGGGTCTGTTTGGCTGTGGGTCTGGCGCCTTTGGTTTTTCCTTCCCTAGACAAACGTGGGCAGGTTGAGGTAGGTGGAGTGGAGTTTGAGGGGGCCGGGATGGCAAGTGCGTGGACGGAGTCAGGCTAGAAGGTCAGGTTGGCGGCTGGGCGCTCATCTCCGGCTGGCTACAGGCCTCTAGCTACGCTAGGGCAGCCCCTGCCAGGTGATTGGTCTCGTAGATGTCACTGAGGACGAGGCAAGGGAGGGGATGCAGGACTCTGGCTGGCTCTTGGCTGCCCTTCTCCTGCCCCTCTCTTTTCTTTACTTAAACAGCACCTGGTGGGAGATGTGTGCCTTTCCCCACAACCACAGTTCCCTTTGTCTCATCTAATGAGTACCCGCCCACCACCCCCTCCTGCACCAGGTGTCTCTGCTCAGCCACCGCCTCCCAGCCCAGCTGCTCTGGGCTTCCGGACAGTGGATAAACAGCGCCCTGGGCGGGGCTGCTCCCCGCACTGTGCCTGCCCTGGGTGGGGTGGGCTCTGCTCAAGGAGGGCAGTGAAAAGGCTTTGGGAGCCTTGCAGGTATCGCAGGGCTGGGGAGGTGGCTCTGGAAGTGCCACTGGACTGACCATGGATGCCCAAACTGCTACTCACTAGTGTGTATCTGACGAGCACTTACTGAACCCCTGTGAGCCAGGTGCAGCGCTAGGGTCTTGTAGATAGAGCAGTGAGGTAGCCAGGTGAGGTTACTGCCCCAAAGGAGCTTACCTGCCATACAGGGCACTCTGCCTTCCCCTGGGGGCAGGCAAAGAGAGCCAGCCGTCCCTGTATGCACCTGTCCCTGTCCCTGGAATATCCCCTGTATGTTCAGAGTCGGCTGGCGCGGCCCTGTAAAGGCTTGCATCTATCCACGGCGCTGTTTTCGAAGGCCTGCACAGCCTGTGACGTCCCTGGACAGCCTTAGAGGGCGCACAATCAATCACTGGGGCCTTGTGGAAGAAAGTTTGCTTATAGAAAATTGGGGTTCTGGCTGGGAGGCAGAGGCCCGGGAGGTTAGATGCAAACTCTGAGGGCAGGGCCCTCTGTCCGATTTTTCACTACAGTCTCTCCAGAACGGTAATCGGAGCAGATCTGTTTTTATATCTGACGGGCCATCGAGTGCTAGCTAGCAGGGGTGGGTGCTCCCGTGTACGGGACGCCGGGCTAAAGGTTTCACTTACATTATCTCATGGAATCTTCACAACAACCCTGGGAAGTAGATACTATTTTTATCTCCATTTTATGGATGAGGAAACTGAACTTCGGGGAAATTAAGAAACTTCCCCAAAGTCACACAGCTAGAAACTGGCAGAGCTGCGGATGGAACCACGTCAGTCTGAGCAGAGCCCTACTCGTTCTTGCTCTGCTGTCACCTATTAGAAATGACCCCAAATAGTTACAGGCAGATCTTTATATTGCACTTTACTTGAGGTACAGTTTTATTTTGAAAGTTTGCAGACTATTGGTATAATGAAAAGAATGCAGATGCGTAAGTCCTGGGTTCAGGTCTAACACCAGAAAGTGTGTAATGTGGGAACTTGGTTACTGCCTTGAGCCTGTTTCTACTTCTAGGATAGTGTGCTCGCTCAGCCCCTTGGCAACAGGGACCTGGGTGCTTCTGTCTTCCCCACAGAGTTTGGGGAGCTGGCCTTCCCACTTGCCCCAGGCTGGCTCCTTTGGGCGAAGACAGCCATGGGACCCCTCCTGCAGAGGTGCTATCATGGGATCTTGGTGACTTTGAGGATCATTTAATCCAGCCCACTTGAGTTACAGATGGAGAAACTGAGAAGCCGAGGTCCAGTTACCAGTTAATCAGTGGACGAAGTAGGACTAGAGCCCAGGCCCCCTGCCCAAGTTCAAATTGTTTCCTCCCTCCAGTTACTCCTCCAAATGGGGCTGCCACCCAGAAAGTCGGATGCCAGCCATCTCTGCCTGCCCTCTTGTCTGCTCTCACCTCGTTTCTCCTGTTGGCCCACAGGCTGGCCTTGACCCCCATTTGTCCTGGCACTTGAGGTCTAGGATGCAGGTTTCCTCTGCCTCCCTTCCCTCTGCCTTGAAACACTTCGTCCCTTGGGCGAATCCCTGTGGCCTGGCCTGCGCTGTGTATGCGCGTGCACGGAGCTCACACCTTCGTGCGTGGGCTGGATAGGGCGGCAGAGGCGAGGGATGCCCGAGCCACCCTTGTTTCTGTCCAGGCCTTTTTCTGGGTCTCTGCTGGGGCCAGCCACAGGAGAGTGGGTCCCTGGGCTTCCGCGCCAGGGAGGTGGGTGGCTGGGAACGAGGCGAGGCCTCTTGCTGGCAGGCGCCACTGCGGACAGCTGTGCTGTGTCGGTGCCTCTAGCCCCGCTCTGTGCAGTGTCAGGGCCTGGAGCCAGACAGCCCCATTATTTAGGTGCTGGGACTGCTGGGAGGTGGGGAGGCCAGACTGGCGGGGGATGTGAGCCGGAGGGAGAGACTCACTACTGGCCCTGCGTCTGTGCCCCTTAACATCAGGCCCAGGAGTAAGGTGGAACTGGGAATAGGGCCAGCAGCAGGGGGCTGGCAGGCAGCCACACCCCTGCGGGGCCCCGGGGCCCGGGGCCCGGGGCCTGGGGCCGGGTCCCGGCGGCAGCTGCTGCCGCTGCACACCTGTGTCCCTACATGGCTGGAAGGGGGGCTGTGGGTCCCTTGGAGCATGGCTCCTCTTCCCTTGCCCCCCTCATCTGCCAGGCCTCAGGGAGGGGCCCTGCTCTCGGTCCCTTTTGTTCTCTGCGCTCTTTGTTTTCATCTCTCTGAGCCCCGCCTCCCACCGAGTTCAGCTGGGCTGCCTGTGCGCCTGGTCTCTGCTCCTCTTCCTCTCCCGGTGTTGGCCTCCCTGCCGACTCCTGCCCCCTTGGTCGTCATCTCCTTCTCCTTGCACCTTTCTTCTTCCCTCCCTTCAGCACCCCTGAGCCTTCCTCCTCGCCTCTCTTCCTCTGCCCCTCTGGACTGTGTCTGGAAATCTCTCTCTGGCTCCCCATACCTCTGCGTGTTCTGGCCTGGTCTGCATGTCCCTGTGTCCCCAGGAGCCTGTGCGTGGGTGGGGATGGGGGTGTCTCTAGAGAAGAGGCTGTCGGCTTCTGCACTCCAGCTGCAGGCCGGTTGCCATGGTAACAGGGTCAGAGGGCCCCCCTGCAACAGCTGAGCTGTGGGCTGGGGGAGGGGTGGAGACCATGGGGCCAGCCTGCTCCCCAGTGTCCCTAGTGCCCATGGGGAGCCAGAGCTCCAGTGATGGCCCCACACCCACTGGTCTATGGCCCCCAGACTCAGACCTCAGCTTCCCAGGTGCTTGGGCAGACACTTCTGGCATCAGCCACCTGCACGTACCCTAGGCCATTTCCCCATTTCTTCCCTGTCCCCTGAAATCAGACTCCTCAGTGTGATAGTCCCATACTCCTCCCTACTCCATTATGGCTGACCCCTCCCCAAGCTCAGACACCCATCCCCTCTGCCCTGCCAGGTTATGATCCTCAGGCCCCCAGACCCCCATTAGCTGGGTTGCTGGTGAAGGAGCCCCTGGATAGATTGGGTGCCTAGGTCAGACAGAGGTGAGGGCCTAGGTGTGTCCTGTGTCCTTGCGATGGGAGCAGACCAGAGTGATCCCTGGGGGAATGAGGGTAGACACAGGTAACACCCCTCTTAGGGGGCGGAAGCCTCAGGGGGGCTCCCTCCGCCTTGGGCCTTCCATTCAGGGCCTGGGCCCCTTGGATATGGGGCCAGTGAGGGCCCCTGCCCTTGCCCCTCCCCCTGCCCCTGCAGGGTTGCCAGGAGCCGGGCACAGGGGCCTGAGGGGCCCTGCTGTCCCCAGCCAGCACTTTCTCTCCAAGGGTTCCGCGGAAGGGTCATTGCTGAGCGGGACTAGGGTGCCCTGGCTTGCTTGGGAGCTTTCTGTCCCCGCCTCAGCCCAGGGGTGAGTCAGTCTGCCAGGACTGAGGGTGTCCACCATTTCTGGCCCGCTCCGGGGTCTGGAGAGTGTTGGGAAGGTGGCTCCTCCGTGTTGTGTCTGCCATCCCCCCAGAGAGGAGCTGTGTAAATATTTGTGCAGAGCGTCGTCATCTGCGGTGAGAGCAGAGTTTGGCGGTGGCCTTGGGCTCTGGGGAGGGGGGCTGTGGGCATCAGGAGGGCCAGCGTGGGGGTGGGAGATGGGGTGAGACTCAACCTCTTTGCTGCCCAGAAGTGCCTCCAGGGCGGTGTGACTTGAGAGGTTCCAAGAAAGCCCTTTTGCACTTAAACATCTCCTCTGATGGTGCCCCAAATGCTTCCATTAGGGGAACTTTGGCTTGGGTGGAGAATGAGCCTTGTTCTTGAAAAACATATTCTCTCTCATCACCCTCCCCTGTATGCAGGGAGGAATGTGGAAACCAGCTCTTTAGTGTGAGAGAAACTTTAAGAGAAACTTCCTTCCCTGACCTGGGGAGGAGGGCCCAAAGAGGGGGCGTGGTGGGACACCTGGGACACGTGACAAGAATGGGAGAGGCTCGGGATGAGCTGCTGTCCCCCTAAGTCCCCTCCTGTCCTTAGTCTAGGGGCCCGTGAAGATCTCCATGCTGTGAGCTGTGGTTGGCCTCAAATGGGCCCCTCTCCATTTGGGTCACATGTCTGCTGGACTAGAAGCACCCTGAGGGCCAGGAAGTGTCTCCTCCTTGGCCCATATTCTCCCTCACTCAAGTTCCGGATGAGGGGGCCATGTCTGACTTCCCCCCAGTAGTTTATAAGCTCCATGAGGGCAGAGAGCAGTCGTGTTTTGTTCTCCGTTGTATCCCTGTCTAGTGGTCACTGGAGCTCCGTCCATACTTGACGAATGAATGAATGAATGAACGAACGAACAAATGCAGTGGATGCGGTGGGCAGTGCGCTGTATTGCAGAAGCCCTATACTGGGAGGCAATGACTTAGAACAGTGTTGGCTTAGTTCCACACTAGCACCTGCTTGGCCATCAGCCATGTGTCCCCAGGCCCTGGCCAGCATCCGTGTTCCCTGCAGTGCTCCCCTCCATGCTCTGCCCCCTGCTCAAGACCCCTGCTTGCCTCTCCCTGTCCTTCCCCAGGCTTCTGCTAGCCCCAGCTCCTGCCTCTACCTCAAATCACTGAAGCCGTGTTTGTGTTCCCATTCTCGTTCTTTCTCTTTCATTTCACTTTTCTTTTTATCTTGCTTGCTGGTCCTGTTACCCTTCCCTTAGGCAACCATTCAGATGTACTTACTGTGAATGTGTTGTTTTGCACATGTTCTCGCAAAATGTGTATTTTGTCTGGATACATATAGGTTTAACTATGTAAATGTTATGCGCTATATATTATATTCTGGGGTTCACTTTCCTTACACGGGAGTATGCCTTTAAGTCCACCCAGGTTCTTACTTGACATCTAGTCTGTAGCTTCATAGTCTTTTTTTTTTTTTAAGATTTTATTTATTTATTTGAGAGAGAACACGAGCGGGGCGAGGGGCAGTGGGAGAGGGAGAAGCAGACTCCCCATTGAGCCGGGAGCCCACACAGGGCTCGATCCCAGGACCCTGGGATCATGACCTGAGCCGGAGTTGGACGTTTCAACTGACTGAGCCATCCTGGTGCCCCTGTAGCTTCATACTCCATGATGTGTACCCACCTGAGTTTACCTGCCCACTCTCTGGGGCAGCTATCTCCAGATTTCCTCCATAAATAATGTAGTGAACATCCTCAGCCATGGCTCCTTTTGCACTCATGTGAGGATGTCTTTGGGATGCATCCCTAGGGGTGGAATTGCTGGATCGCGGGGTATGTGGACACTTAATTCAACTAAGCGCTGTCCAGATTGGGCACCAGAATGGCGACCCCCCCATCACCACCTTCCTAAATAGAGTACCAGATTCCTGGTTCCCCCGTAGCCCTGCCACACTTGGCCTTATCCGCTTTTCTAATTTTTGCCAACCTAATAGGTGAGAGTGATAATTTGCTGCTTTAATTTGCATTTCTTTGATATTGTGTGAATCCTGGAATCTCCGGCTTGATCACCTTTCATGTTGACTTCCCTGTGAGTTGCCTGCTTGTATCCTTACTCACTTTTCTAGTGAAGTTGCTGTCTTTTGTTCTCGGTGATTTGCAGGAGTTGCTTTTGTATTCTAGAAATACAGATGCTTACAGTTAGATATTCAAAATATGGATTCTAGATATTAATTTCTGTTGAATTGAGATTTTGCAAATATCTTCTCCCAGTCTGTTAAGTTTATCCAACAAAGACACTTCATATTGCTACAAATTAATTGATTTTTTTTAGATTTTTATTTATTTATTTGAGAGAGAGAATGAGAGAGAGATAGAGAGCACATGAGAGGGGGGAGGGTCAGAGGGAGAAGCAGACTCCCCGCTGAGCAGCCCGACGCGGGACTCGATCCTGGGACTCCAGGATCATGACCCGAGCCAAAGGCAGTCGCCCAACCAGCTGAGCCACCCAGGCGCCCCAAATTAATTGATTTTTAGCTTTGTTTGGGCTTTGGAAGTTTTGTTTAAGAAATTCTTCACCATCCTGAGGTTGCAGAGCGGTCCATTTTCTTCTATTAATTTAATTGTTTTACCTTTCTCGGTTGGCTTTCGTCCATCCTGAGCTTCCCTCTTTGGTGTCAAGTAGGGATCAGGTTGTATTTTTTTCCGTGTAGTGAGCCAATTTTCCCAACACACCTCGTAAACAGCCTGTTCTTTTCCAGCGATTCGTGGGGCCACCTTTATCATAAGCTAATTGCCCATCTATCTGTGGGTCTGTCTTTGAGCTCTCTATTCTTTTTTTTTTTTTTAAGATTTTATTTATTTATTTGAGAGAGAGAATGAGATAGAGAGCATGAGAGGGAGGAGGGTCAGAGGGAGAAGCAGACGCCCTGCCGAGCAGGGAGCCCGATGCGGGACTCGATCCCGGGACTCCAGGATCATGACCTGAGCCGAAGGTAGTCGCTTAACCAACTGAGCCACCCAGGTGCCCCTGAGCTCTCTATTCTGCTCCAAACATTTATTTGTCCATTCTTGCATCAAAACCACACTAGAATAACAACTATGGCATTTAGTATGTCTTAGTATCTGAAAGGCAAATCTTCCCTCTTTCTCCTTTTTAAAGATTGACTTAGGAATTTGCAGACCTCTCTTCTTCTTTATGAACTTTAGAGAAAGTTTTTCGAGTTCCTGGAAAGAAAACTCCCACTAGAATCTTGATTGGAATTAGATTAGTTTTATAGATTAATTTGGGGAGAATTGACATCTATATAATATTTGTCCCATCCAGGAGCCTGGACTGTCTCTCCATGTATCAGATCGTTTCTGTATGCTTTATTAGTTTAAAGTCTCCCCCACCCCCCAAGGCTTTGTGCATTCTTGGTCAAGTCTAGTTACTTTACAGTTTTTGTTGCTATTATGAAAGAGACCTTATTTTTGACTACCTATTCTAATAGCTTTGTGCTGGTAGAGAGAAATACTGTTCGTTTTGTTGCTGACCTTGCGTCTGGAGCCTCACTGAGCTCTCTTATTTGTTCTAATTGTTTATCTGTTGATTTTGTTGGTTCTCCGGGGAGATGATCCTATCATTTGCAGATAATGCCGGTTTTCTCTATGTTTGGGTCATTGCCATAGTTTTGCTGGTGGAACGTTGCATCTGACTTCTCAGGACGTTCCACGTGCACTTGGATTTTGTTCTTTGTCCCAGCATCCTGGGAGCTGGGCGAATCCTGGAGGGATTACAGCTCTCCTAGTGATGATTGAGAAGCCGTGGCTGCCTGGGTGATGGATGGGAGAGCTGGAATTGGGATGGGTGTCCTCAGGGCATCCCCTGGCTCTCTGGGGTGTGCTGGGAGCCAAGGTGGGCACAGAGTTCTAGAGGCTTGCAGAGCCCTGGAGAGGCGGGCAGGAAGCCCAGGTTGTTTCCTGGTGGATCTCGGCTGGGTGTCCTTGTTGCCCAGTGGCAGGCTGTGTGGGAGTCACAGTGAGGAGTGCTGGTAGGGGTCTGAGGTTCAGAAACACCATGCCTTTGAGCCTTCTGCTCTGGTCCCCTGTCCTGGTTCCTGGGCCACCAGCCTTCCTGTTCCATTCTGTTTTTTTTTTTTTTTCCTTAAGATTTTATTTATTTATTTGAGAGAGAGAGAGAGAGCTAGAAAGAGAGCACAAGCAGGGGAGAGGGGTAGAGGGAGAGGGAGAAGCAGATTCCTTGCTGAACGGGGAGCCCGACATGGGGCTCGATCTCAGGACTCTGAGATCATGACCTGAGCCGAAGGCAGACGCTTAACTGACTGAGCCACCCAGGTGCCCCTTCATTCTGATGATAAGATTTAATAGCACTTCCACAAAAGACACCTTGATTGTCACTGTGGTTCCAACCACTCTCTAGACTCAGGATGGGTTTGAAATGGGCAAATTCTGTTGTGAAAGGCCACTTGGTCTCCCTGGATCTGAAAGGGAGCTTGCAGGGTGGGGAGATCATGCTGTCCACACTCACCTAAGTGCAGGTTGCTGCCCTGAGGACCAGTCCTTGGACATCTGCTTACCCGGTACCTTCTGTGAAGCCAGGCTGGCCCTGGCCTCAGGGCTCCATCTTGGGTGGGGATGCTGGGAAGAAGGAAAGCTCACCCCAGAAGCCAGTATACAATTATCTCCTAAATTAGGAATATAGTTTTAGAAATTCTCAACGAGAAGCGTCATGGGGGCCAGATGGAACAGTCAGTAACATCTTTGTAGAGGGGAGTCCTGCGGGTCCTAGCAGGATGGCAAGAGCTGGAGGGAAGAGGGCTGGGGGCTCTGGGGAGTGGGAGTGCCAGGTGAAGCTGGGGTGCACCAAAGGGGCTCTGAGGCAGCGTCTAGGCCCCAGCAGGGATGGGAGGGCAGGCTGAAAGGTGGTTGGGATCAGGGGGCTCCTCTGAGGTGGTTGGGATCAGGGGGCTTCTGAAGGATTCTGGTGGGGGTGGAGGGGCAGACTCCAGGAAGTAGGAGGGGGAAGGTAAAGCTTGGAGGAGGGGAAAGAGAACGGAACTGGAGAACAGCCTTCCCCATGTGAACGTGGCCTTGTTTCACCTTCCCAAGACTTCTGGGGGCAGGGCAAGGTCATGGCTCCCCGTTTATAGACATGTGGCTGTGTCCCAGGAGGTTGATGGGGCTGGGACCCAGAGCTTGTCTAGAAAGGACTCTTCTTCTCTTGACGCTGTTCCAGTGCCCTGGGGAAAGGTGGCCCAGGCAGGCTGCCTGCAGGGGGTTTGCAGGGGAGGGGGTGGTGGTCTGGACCACTGCACAGAGGCCCCTGAGGCCCTCTATATGACCCTATAAATCCCTGGGCAGATGTCAGGCTGGACAGGCTGGGGGAGGGGTCTGTATCATGGCTCCCTAACTCTTGCCCTGCAGTGGGCATTCTGCATTGCTCAGCTCCTGGAGTCAGGGGCAGAGGACTCTCTCTCTCTGTCTCTCTGTCTCTGTCACACACACACACACACACACACACACTCACTGGCTGGCCTCTCAGGCTTCCCTACTCTGTCCCCTGGGCCTGCAATGTCCCTGGCCTTCCCTAGGCCCCCAGCTGCCCATGAGAGCGGTGTTAGCGACACGGTGGCCCCTGGCCAGGAGCAGCTCCTGCTGCATCTTCCTGTCGCCGCCACCAGGCTAAATATAACCTGACACTGCACAGCCCTGGGCCGCTGGAGACAGCCTCTCTGCCTGGGGGCGGACAGGGAGGACTGGAGCCCCAGCCTCCTGCCCTCAGTGTGACTTTGGGCCCAGCTCCTCCTGCCGGGAGCCAGGCAGGGAGGCGACCGGGGTGAGGATGGCTGCCTCCCCGAGGTCACCTTCCTTGCAGGGACCCGGCACCCTGCCTCGTTACAGCTCTGGATGCTTCCACAAGGCCATCTGTCATTTCATCTGGCACCCAGGGCAGGAATCACTTGTCCCTGCAGTACAAGCTGCAGGGAAACTGAAGCTCAGAGAGGTGGGTGACATGCCCACAGTCACACAGCAGTTGCCTGGGTCTCCCCAGCTGCTGGTTGGGGCAGATCAGCTCAGCTCCGTGGGCTCCTCCCTCTGCCTGAGTGACTCTCCCTTCCCCCATTTCATGCTGGGCTCTGAATTGGGTTCCTTCTGACTTCTTGACTCAGTGAGGGCAGGTGCCAGGCCTGTCTTGTTCCTGACACCCCAAATGCTCACATGTATGTGTTCAGGGAATGTTTGTGAGGAACAAAGAGCCATGCTCAAAAGAACAAGGATGACATCTAGTTTACAGATGAGCAACCAGAGCCTCTGACCTGAGGAGCCTGTCCAAGGACACTCAGGGTCACCTGCAGTCCTCCCTTTCCCCGCCGGCCCCGTGCTGCCCTGAAAGGTAAGGCCTGCCCTGTTGAAGCCGAGCCTGGAGCCACACCAAGGCCAGGGGTGCCCAGAAGTGGGAAATTGGGTTTGGGACTGTGGGTGGGGTCTCAGACCCCTGGATGGGTTGGGATGCGGGGTAGGGACATTGCCCCTGGGTGCCCTGCTGGGTGTGGGGTGGTACCAGGGAAAGCCAGTGTTGTGTTCTGGTGGATGATGGCAGGGGTCCGGAGGAACTGTACCTGCTACACTTGGAATGTGTCCCCTCCCCCACCCATCCCTTCTCCCCTCCTTCGTGACTTGTGGGGAGCTGCACGACCTCCATGGGCCATTAGGATCTGAGGCACAGAGGAGCCTGTCAGAGGATGCCTATCAATCACCAATGGCCTCCCCGTTCCTCGTGTCCATCCCCACAGGGCCCAGGTGCCCCAAGCTCCAGGAGGCAGGCGAAGGCTGGACACCCAGCCTTCCAGAGTCTTCAGCTGGGGCTGAGGGTTGGGGAGGATGTGAGTGGGGGATTCTTCAGCAGCAACCACGTGAACCAGGCTGGCCCAGGGCCCTCTCCCTTTCCTCCTCTTGCCATTTATCAAGATTGCCCTTGGGCCCAGCTCCTGCTTCACATATATCATGCCATTCATCCCTCAAGCCCCGTGGGGTGGGCGTGATCTTCCTGTGTCACCGAGGAGCACTCGGAGGCTCGCGGAGGGCAGGTGACTTGCCCAAGGTCATTCTGAAGCAATGAGCCGAGGCCACCCGACTGCACAGCCTGCGCCCTCCCTTTGCGTCGGGGAACCTCACGGCCTTTCTGTGGGCGGTGTGGGCTTCCTACAGCTCCACTCCTGTCTGTCCCTTCCTGGCGCGCTCCTGGCGCCAGCGGCCTCGGGAGAGTGGGCCGTTCCTGCCACAGAGTGGCTCCAGGCGGAACTGCAGCCCGGCCCAGCTCTGGGTCCTGTCCGCCTCGGCTCCAGGGGGAGCTGCCTGCCCTGGGGGCAGACCGAGGTCGGAAGAGGAAGCGGAGCAGAGTGATGGGCAGGGCCCTGGGGGGCAGGTAGGCGCGGGGCTAGGGGAGGGTGAGGGACCGTTGTGTGTGTGCAGTGCCCGCCCAGGGCTCCCCCGGAGGCAGCTGAGCCGCGGACTCTGGACATTTCTTCCCTGCTGTGAAGTTGTGAGAAGGTCAGAGCCCCACCAGCCACCGGCTGCAATCCGCTCTGTGCTGATGCCCACCTCTGGCTGTCCCTGTGCCCCCACCCCTGTCCTGTCTGACCTTCAGCGCCCTCAGCGACGCCCCCCCCCCCCCATAAGGCCAGCCAGTGACGGGATGGGGGCTACTGGCCGCTCTGGCTGAAGAGCCGGGGATGGGTGATAGGGCAGTCCGTGGAGGACCCAGCCGACCCAGCAGGGTGGTGGGAGGTAGAGCCTCAGAGAGCCCTGGCTGAGTTGGGGCCACGGCTCTCCTTCTTCCTTCCATGCCCCCTTGAAAACAGCCGCTGGAGCCTACCCCTCCTCCCCCCATCCCCACAGCCCTCAGGCAGGGCTCCAGTTCACATTTTTGGAATAACCAGGGCTTTGACAGGGTTATTTGAAAGGAAAAATTCCTTGAATGTCGACAAAGGGAGAGGGCCAAGGGGGCTTTGTGTGAGTGTGTGTCTGGAGTGGGGAGCTGGTCTATACTGCGAGGGGGCTTGCGGCTGGAGTTTCTGCAGCCCCGGCAGGCGGTGGGGTGGCAGTTTGGGATGCCAGGGTCCTGGGCTACCTGAGATGCAGAATGCTGAGAAGCCTGAAGGGAGTGGGCACGGGCTGTTGAGGCCTGGGGTTCAGACTCCTGGGGCTCTGTGTTGGGGGCAGAATCCCCAGGCCATCCTGAAGGGGTGGGCTCATCTGGGTTCCAGACTCGTGGACTTCTCTGAGACGAGTTTCCTCGTGAGGAATGAGAATCAGGGGCCTGGATCACTGGGGTGCCAGGGGTGAGTGATGAGGGTCTCCAGGGCTCAGGTTTCCTGGTCTCTGGCCTCTTCTTAGTCCTGATGAGGGCCAGTCCCTGTTCATGCCGCTGCCGGCCATCACCATATTAGGGCATAAACTCAAGGCGGGCTGTCTGGGTGCCAAACGGTCTCCAGCTGGGCCCGGCCCCCTGCAGCGCCCGACACCACAGCCTGGCTTTAGCCAGGCCATGTCAGAGGCCGGAGGTCAGGGGACAGCTGCTGGAGGAAGACCCAGACAGAGCCCCCAGCTCAGGTCCCATAGGCCAAGCCAGGATGTGGTGAGTGGAAGGGCTTCAGGGCAGGGTGGAGAATTCCTGGCCAGCCCCTCCCCTGGCCCAGCCCCCCTCAACCCAGTGCTGTCCTGTAGCAGTTGGTTTCAGAGGACCTCCTTCAGCTAGCTTGATCCCACAGCCCTTAGAAGTGCTGATCTGCCTGCCTCTCCTGGCCTTGTCCCCTGCAAGTCCTCCGCAAGCCAGGGAGCATCTCCCAGGACTCGGGCCCTCTGCACCTGGCCTGCTCAGCTGAGGCTCGGCGCCCAGAGCCTTGTTGGCAGACATCAAGCACTAGCTCAAGTCTGAGACTGCCGGCCCCAAGTTTGTTGGCCTCTTCCTTGACTCAGTTCACCACCCGCACTTGCTCTCCACCCTTCTCCTTCTTGACCCTTTCCCCACTGTCAGCACTACTCCATCCCTCACACCTGCTGCCAGGGCCTCCTCCCTGGTGCATTGTTCTAGGTGCTGGGCCCTTCAGACGGGATGCAGACACTGGGGAGTTAGGCCCCTACAGTTCACAGAAGACAGATGAGGGGGAGCCAAGGGAAGGAAAGAAGTCTCTGCCTCAGAAAGAGAGGGAGATGAGGAACATGTCTGGTCCCTGTAGGGGCCATAAAGAAGGAGGAACAGGATGTTTCATCCAGGAGAGCTTCCTGTGGGTAGGGGTTCTGAGCTGGGCCTTAGGCAGAGGCTAAGACTGCCAGGGTCTCTTTCAGACGAGATCGGGCGCGTTCAGGGTGGTATGGCCGTAGCCAGGGTCTCTTTCAGAAAGCGACAGAGATCGGGGCACCTGGGTGGCTCAGTCGGTTCAGCTTCTGCCTTCTGGGATCGAGCCCCACATCAGGCTCCTTGCTCAGTGAGGAGCCTGCTTCTCCCCTGCCTGCTGCTCCCCCTGCTTGTGCTTGTTCTCTGTCTCTCTCTCGCTCGCTCTCTCTGTGTCAAATAAATAAATAAAATCTTAAAAAAAAAAAAAAAAAGAAAGCGACAGAGAGAGGGGTGAGGGGGCAGTGTTCTGGCAAGGAGCAGAGGTGGACTGGGTGCATTTGGCCTGGGGAACTGATCTCACCTGGAATAGGGGCTCTGGTGGCCAGAGAGAGAGAGAGAGAGAGAGAGAGATTGAGAGATTGGGAAGGGAAGAAAAAAGTCAAGGAACAAGAGAGAAAAATGAGAAACAGAAACAAAAGTTCTAGAAGCAGTGCTTCTCAACTCTTTGTTGAAAGATCACTTGCTTTATTTCTATAAATATCAGACCAATCCTTTTGTGAAACACAAAATGACATGCTTGGATATTGTGGCAATACCAAATTGCGATAATGGTTTTGAGACTCTTGCCCTCAACGTCTGAACCCACCTTGCCGTGGATGGGCACAGCAGTTGGTGCTAATGTGGGGAGAGCAGTCAGAGACAGAGGGACTGCTGACCCCTCTACCTGTCCAGGCCACACCAGGTACTTGGCATGTACTGACTTGTTTCATCTTTACAACACATGAGAAATGAGTGATTATCATTCCCATTTCAGAGGGGAGGAAGATGAGGCACAGGGAGGCTAAATCATTAAGGGGGGAAAAAAGCGTAAGTGACAAAGCAGCAGAACTGGAATGGGAGCCTGGAGGTCCTGGGCCTGAAGTCTGTGGGCTTCCCTGCAGTGCTAGACTGCCTGGCACAAGGGGCAGCAAGGAAAGATTGAGAGGCTAGGGAGGGACGAGCAGAGAGGCCCTCACAAGAAGCAGCATGCTGGAGTGGACAGATGGAGGGAAGGAGCTCAGAGTGGCAGGCACATGGCCGAAGGAGGGGTCTGGGCAGGAGACACCACGGAGGAGGGGCCAGGAAATGGGTATGGGGCCCGTGGGGCCGGCATGGACCGGCCCCGTCGGGTTCTGCTCTGCCCACCCGAGGGGCCCTGGTGCCCCAGTGGCCAAGTCCTCTGCTCTGCAGGGAGCTGCTTCCTGTGCCTGGTGGATGTGGTGCCCGTGAAGAATGAAGATGGAGCTGTCATCATGTTCATCCTCAATTTCGAGGTGGTGATGGAAAAGGACATGGTGGGGAGCCCGGCCCATGACACCAATCACCGTGGCCCCCCCAGCAGCTGGTTGGCTCCAGGTAAGTGCAGCCATGCTCTCAGGTCCCTTTCCTGAGGCCTTGAGACTCCCCAAGGCCAGTGCTCTGCAGGAAGGGATGTTGGGGGGGTGCTCCCTTCAGATATTGGGGAGAGAACACCAAGGATATGGCCTAGTCCCATATGGCTCAGGATGGACAGACAGGGGTGGGGTGACGGATTGAGCCTAGATTCACAGGTCCTTGGGACAGGACTGCACCTGGATTCCTAGCCCTCCCTGCTTGGGTTCCTGGAGTGGTCCTGTGTTGAGCCCCAGGAATGGGGGATTCACCCTTCCCACATGGCCCTGGCCACCTCGGAGTGGCTCCCCAGCTCATCAGAAGGCTCTGTGTCTTAGGGACTCAACTCCCCTCCCTGTGTTGCTTCGGGTCCCTGGGCCTTGTTCCTGGACTGGCCAGCTCCTTGCTCTGGCCGTGGCTGATTGGGAAGAGGAGTCGAGGGGAATGCTCACCATGGCTGGAGACACGGACGCCTCGTCTCGTTCTCCCATAACGTAAAGGCTCCCCCTTCCTTCATGACATCCTGGGTTTAATTTTAATTTTTCCCTCAGAGTCTTGGCAAAAGATTCCAGCTCTTGGTTTCTCAAGCTCCAAGAAGGCGGTCTTAAGGACAGTGGCCTTACCTGTTTTCCAGGGACGGTCTATAAGACGCCAGCGTATGGCAGGGTGTGGCTGAAGGCCATGGCATTACTCCTCCATGCAAATGCAGGCCTTGCCATTTACTGTGTGACCTCTAGCACATCACACAACTCCAGTCTAAACTGGGGATAATGACACCCACCAGCACAGTTGTGAGAGTCATGCATGGTTTATGCAGAGCCCACCATGACCTGTGAGGTACTGTCAGAGCCTTAGATAAGATTGTCTTCTGGAGGTCTTTTGAGACTTGAGTTCGGTGCAGTGGGAGTTGGGGTGAAGGGGTGCCGGCTACCAGGGCTCCCGCTTCTCCACCTGCCTCCCCTTGGTGGCTGGGGCTCCAGCTCCCAGGCTTCCCTGCTCTGGGCTGCTGTCCTGCGGTCTCCGTGGCCACTTGCCTCCCCTCTTCCCGCAGGCCGAGCCAAGACCTTCCGCCTGAAGCTGCCTGCGCTGCTGGCCTTGACCGCCCGGGAGTCCTCCGCGCGGCCAGGCGGTGCGGGCAGTGCGGGCGCCCCGGGGGCCGTGGTGGTGGACGTGGACCTGACGCCTGCGGCGCCCAGCCGCGAGTCGCTGGCCCTGGATGAGGTGCCGGCCATGGACAACCACGTGGCGGGGCTCGGGCCGGCGGAGGAGCGGTGTGCGCTGGTGGGCTCCAGCTCCCCGCCTGCCTCTGCCGGCGCGCCCGAGCCGCACCCGTCACCCCGGGCGCACAGCCTCAACCCCGACGCCTCGGGCTCCAGCTGCAGCCTGGCCCGGACGCGCTCCCGGGAGAGCTGCGCCAGCGTGCGCCGCGCCTCCTCGGCTGACGACATCGAAGCCATGCGCGCCGGGCTGCCGCCGCCCCCACGCCACGCCAGCACCGGTGAGGGCCCAGGAGCCCTGCGGGACCTGCGGGACCTGCCCCGACGCTTCCCTGCCCGCCAGGCCCGCCCCATTCGGGCCCTCAGCTGCCCCCCTCTCAGCCCCGGCCTGTGTGCCTGGGAGATGGAAATCCCATTAAGCACTTACTTAATCCCATTAAGTGGCCTTTTACTCCATTAAATGTCCATTCATCCCATTACATTCTTCCACTCACAGAGCCTTTGCTGGCTGGTGGAGCTCCCTCTCCCAGGACGGCCCGGAGCAGGGATGGCCTTGGGGAGTGTGGAGGGCAGGAGAGGCCTCTGGGTCCCGGCTACCACCTGGCCCTCTGGCCGGTGCCCAGTGCCCGCTGAACAGACCCTATGGAGGATCTTCTTCCTCCGTCATATCCTGGCTGTGCGGTGGCACGCTTCCTCCCCGTGGCCAGGACTCTGGCCTTGTTTCTCAGTGACTGCCTGTCTCCTGAGTTGACCTCATTGACTCACGGTATCCCGTGGCCTAGTTCACAAAGAGCCTGGTCTCCTCCTCAGCCTGTCCCCCGGACCCAGCTTTGCCCTCCACCCCCTGGGCCGTGCAACACCCCCCTTCCCCCGCCTGCCCCCCTGATGTGACTTTCCCCTCCACTTCAGGGGCCATGCACCCACTGCGCGGCGGCCTGCTCAACTCCACGTCAGATTCCGACCTCGTGCGCTACCGTACCATTAGCAAGATTCCCCAAATCACCCTCAACTTTGTGGACCTCAAGGGGGACCCTTTCCTGGCTTCGCCCACCAGTGACCGGGAGATCATAGCACCGAAGATAAAGGAGCGGACCCACAATGTCACTGAGAAGGTCACCCAGGTCGGTGCTTGGCTCCCTGGCTCTCCTCTCACCTTGGAGGAGCTTAGAGGTGGTGGGAGTGGGCTGTGGTCCAAGGTGGGTGGTGGAGGGGTCCAGTCAGTAAGGGCTTCTTGAGGGTGGGCAGACCCACTGGCTGGAGGTGGGGGTGGGAGGGGTTCCAGAGCTGGGGTGAGAGAGAACAAATCTGAGAGGTCCTGAGAAAGGGAGACTGCAGGGGAGGGGAGGGGAAGAAAAGAGAGGAAGGGCAGGGAACTTGGGACAGGACAGATACAGAGAACAGGTTGATGGTGCACAGGGAGGACAGGGCAGTTGAGGCAGGGTGGGCCGGAGAAGGCAGTCACAGGGGCGTGATGGGGTCTGCTCACAGGGTGTGGTAAAGAAGGTATGGGGCAGGGTAGGGGCAGACCTATGGGAGAATTCAAATTAGAAGGGGCCATGGAGGTCAAAGTCAAGGTCCCCAATTCTTCTAGGCCAATGTGATAAGCTAGGGTGGGGATCCTATGCTAGTGCCAGAATGGCTTGGAGGTGCCCATCCGTCCCCAAACCACGGGACAGGGGAGTTTCCTTCCCAAGTCGGGAGGGGAGTGTATGATGGTCGGTGCACAGATACAGAGGGACGAGGTCCCTAAATCCTGGGCCAGAGAAGACCGCCAGCCTTTGGGGGCATTGCCCGACACTGTCTGGTGGCACGACCAGCCTGGTCTCCTGGCCCCTCTTGGCAGCAAGATTGCTGGCACCAACCCTACGGCCCAGTCCATTCCAACTCCTTCCTGGCCTTGGGGGGTGGGGTCGGAGGAGAGGGTCAGGAGTGGGGATCCCTGCAGTAGGTGAGGAGCCCGGGACAGTGGGGGCCACCGTCCCACACCTGCTGAGCCTCAGTCTGTGGCTCCCTCCTGCCCCTTCCACAGCAGCTCCCTGAGTTGGCCCGAATGAGGGAGCTGCCCCGTTTCGCTTGTTGTTGTCGCTGCCAGCCTCCTCGGCCCTCCTCCTGGCCCTGCTCCCGCTGCCTCTGGCTCTCTGGGCTCCTGCCAGGTCTCCAGCCCCTTGGCCTTGACTCTAGAATGTTCCCCCTCACCCCAGGCCCCATATCTGGCCGCCTACCCCTCTCCTGCTCCCGCCTCTGCCTCTCTTCCCACCTGGAGCCCGGGTGTCTGCCCTGCTCCGGGGCCCACAGCGAGTGCCTGTCGTGGTGTGGTCTCTGCGTGGTCTGTATGTGGCAGCATGCGCGTGTGTTCCTGGCTTTGCCTGTCACCAGGCGGTCTCTCCATCTCTGGGTGTCTGTCTGACTCTGGCTGGCTGGGCACTGGACCGGCGGGGCGGGGGTGTCGGGGAGACCATTAATCTGCGGTGACAGGCCTGGCTCCCGGGGGGGGGGGGGGGAGGGGCGTGGGCTGCGGGAGCGGCTGCAGTAGGAGCCCTGATCGGGCCGCGGGGGAGGGGGCCGCTGGCCAGCACGGGCGGGGCGGGGGAGCCCAGTGTGGCAGGGTGGGGGTGGGGACCTGGGAGGAGGGGCCGGCTGAGGAGCTGAGGAGCTGAGGTTCCGACTGCGGCGCTGCGGGCAGAGCGCAGCACCCTGGCAGCGGGGCTCGCACCAGGGGGCCATGGGCAGCCCGACCCAGGCGGGCTGCCGTCCACACTCACTGCCTGGGTGACCCGGCCCCGGGACCCAGCCCCAGCGACCCTGGCTTCATGCCAGAGGCTGCCCTGGAAGCCAGGCCGCCAGTCTCTGGGGCGCAGCCTGGGCTGGGACTGCTGCTGGGGTGCAGGTGAGGCGCTGGCCGGGCCCTCGGGCTCCAGGGCAGGCAGGCTGGGGGGAGCCAAGTCCTCCATGGCGGCCCCAGCAGGGAAGGCGAGCGGGACAGGGGCTCTGCAGTCCAGGGCCCAGAAAGGCCGGGTGAGGCGGGCCGTGCGCATCTCCAGCCTGGTGGCCCAGGAGGTAGGTGACCGCGCCCCCCAAGCCACTCCCCTTCCCTCCCTGGGCTGGGGCACCCAGACAGGCGCTGGCAAGTTGGTGCGGCCTGGAGGGCTCTGGCTCCCAGGGCCGGGCCGGGAGAGGGCTTCTGAGAAGGACGGTTTGGGGAGCCATGGGGTCTGCAGCTCTGCTCATCCCACTTCTGGCCCCTGCTCGCTCTCCAGGCCTGCCGGGCCTGGGTGGACAGTGTTTTTCTTGCCAGGGCTTCCCCTCTCCCAGGGCTTCTGTGGCCCACGGTCCTGGCTCTAAATACAAAAGGAGGAGAGGGAGAACAGGAATGAAATGGGTGCCCAGAGAGGATGACGGTGGGCACACGGGGAGGAGAGGAGCATGGTGGGACAGTGAGAGGCCAGCCAGCAAAGCTCTGGGACCCTGATGCTCCCTGCCGTGTGCTGGCTTGGACACTGTGCGGGGGGGAAGGAGGCTTGGGCTGCTTCAGGGATCCAGATTTGGAGGCTGAGGCTGAGGAGCGTGTGAGGTCACAGGCCACCGGATGGCAGCGGGCAGAGCTCAGCCACCTGGATTACCTCTTCCCGGGCAGCCTGAGGAGCTGGGGGCTGTGTTGCCTTCCCCCCAGGCTGATTATTCTGTAGGCTAATCCTGGGAGTCACCTGTCTGCCCCCAGGCTTCTGTCAGCCGGGAGCAAGCTCCAGGCAGTTGCAGGTGGTTTGGGAGTGAGTCTGAGAATCCCACTCCTCTGCCACCTGAACTCCCTGCCTTGGCTCATGTGCTCCTTCCAGCTGGGGAACAGATGTAAGGCGGGGAAGAATCCTACCCATAGGTGAGGACCCAGGATTTGGTTTACTTAAATAAGCTTCAGTATTCTGTGGAACCAGAAGTCAAGGGGGGTTACAGACCTGGGCCAAGGCCATACGGTAAGCCGGTGGTTGCAGAGCAGGGCCTGGCCCCTGTCCGATGAGGTCTGTGGACCCAGGCCTTGAGTCTCAGGTTTGTCCCACGAGTGTGCATTTGTGCAGGGGCGCTGTGCGGGTCTTGCTCAGACTCAGGGAGGGGCAGGGTGGTGCTGTGGGTGTGATCCAACACAGCCCCCAGGGGGCCTGGCCTCTCAGGCTTGGGGAGGAGCCCCTTCCAGGGGCAGTTACCTTCCGCCCCCTTGTCTGTGGGGGCCCTGGCCGGTTCTTTCTCCAGTCCTCACTTGACCCTCGAAAGGCCATTGCCTCATGCTCTCTGCCTTAAGGAGCAAGCAGCTTGGGGTGAAGGCAGGGCACAGCTGCTCCCCCAGCCGTCAGATGTCTCTGGAGCTGCCATGTCTCCCTGAGGGTGGCCAAACCCCTAACCATGGCCCGCGTTAACTTCCAGTTACTTCCTCTAAGGCTCCGAAGAGTCTATCTGGGGATGGTGGGTCCCCGGGATCCCTGGCTTGAGTATGAATGGGTATCTTTGGGGGTTCCCCCCACCCTGACTCGCTCCTGGTCCAGAGGCCCGAGGATGTGGGGCCCCGGCACTCAGTGCTTCCTGGAGTGGGACCAGCAACCTTGGTTCTCAAGGGTGTGGGTGAGGCCTTGGGTTTGGCTGCCTGGGGATGGCAGCACCAGGCCTGGAGGGCCTAGGGACAGAGTCTGGGGGTGAGTCAGATGTCTGTGAGGGAGGATTCTAGGGGGCAGGGGGAGGCAACAGGGGACAGGCTCCTGGCCCAGTGTGGGAAGTCTGGCCTCAGTTCTTTCTGGTTCGGCTTGGGAGGAGAATGGCACGAGCTGCTGGCTCTTTGGGGTGGATGGCAGGCCTGCCTCTGCCTGGCCGTTGAGCCCGTGCGGGGCTGGGTAGGACGCTTGGGAACATTCGCCGGTGTGCACGTCCATCTGTGCACATGTGGGTACATCTGTGGCTGGTTTAGGTCTTCTGTGGGCCTTTGGAGGAGCGTGGGGGGGCAGAGCTTGAGGGCTGCCCTGGGTCTGGGTCTGGGGCTGGGGAGCGGCGGGGGTGTGTGTCTTGGTCTCTCCCCAAGGGAAGCCAAGGGGCCTGAGTCTGGGTGGCTGGTACCCTTGGGCCAGTGGCAAAGGGACCTTTAGGCTCTCAGTGCCCGGGTCACCAGGAGTGGTACTGCTATGGGAACGGCAGTGGCCACCCCCCATTTTATGTGTCGAACTATGCCTCCTGGGGTTATCACCCAGGCTTGGAGTCTTAGCCCTTGGAGCATTTTCTATACTGGCATCATGGTGTGAGTGAGTGTGTGTGTGTGTGTGTGGTGGTGGGGTCTATGTGGTGTTTGGGGGCGGTGGGCAAGGTCGCGTGGGGAAGTTACCAGAGGTATGGCTGTGCGTTGCTGGGAGGGGAGCCGTACATCTGGATATTACTTTCTGGTGCCCTGAACTCAGATCGTCAGACAGCGGTCTGCGTGCCGCATGGGGAAGAGTAGTGCCTGAGTCCCAAGGTGGGCGGTGGCTATGGCCACTTGGCTGAGGGATGGGCATCCTGACCGGCACTTACTGGCTTCTCCCTTACTCTGCTTGGTCTCTTCTCTGGCGGCCCCAGCAGAGATGACGTCTGCTCCCACCCTGGAGATCCCATGGCCTGTCCTCCCCTGGCCCAGACTCCAGTGGGACAGCGTTCCTTCACCTCTGCCTTCCCTGCCTGTCCAGGTCCTGTCCCTGGGCGCCGACGTGCTGCCCGAGTATAAGCTGCAGGCACCGCGCATCCACCGCTGGACCATCCTGCACTACAGCCCCTTCAAGGCCGTGTGGGACTGGCTCATCCTGCTGCTGGTCATTTACACGGCTGTCTTCACACCCTACTCGGCCGCCTTCCTGCTGAAGGAGACGGAAGAGGGCTCCCCGGCCCCCGACTGTGGCTACGCCTGCCAGCCTCTGGCCGTGGTGGACTTCATCGTGGACATCATGTTCATCGTGGACATCCTCATCAACTTCCGCACTACTTACGTCAATGCCAATGAGGAGGTGGTCAGCCATCCTGGCCGCATCGCCGTCCACTACTTCAAGGGCTGGTTCCTCATCGATATGGTGGCTGCCATCCCCTTCGACTTGCTCATCTTTGGCTCTGGCTCTGAGGAGGTTAGTTGGCAGGGAGGCAGAGGCTGGGAGGGCACCTGGAAAAGGAGAGGAGATGGTGGGGTACAGGGGTAGTGAGAGAAAGGGGGCATGGCAGGTGCCTCCGCTAACCCATGGCCACGACCCCTCTCCATGTGAGCCACTTGCCAGGTAGAGGTCCAGAGGGGCCGCCTTTTTCTGTTTGTCTATCCAAAGAGGCCGCCAGGTTCTAATCACACAAAAGTGGCCTGGGAACCAGTGGGAGTTCTGGCCAGTCCCCTTAGGGTGGGTGTTGTACCTTTCAGAGTTCCATTCTCAGCGGGGGGACCCCATGAGCCCTCTGTCACAAAGATGAGCCCTTTGTTGCAGAGCTAGCACAAAGATGAATGGGACTCTGTGCTGGGCTTAGGGAATGGGAGGGGCTTCAATCATGAGGAGGTTCTGGGAGGAAGTCTTTGGGGATTTTACTTCCAGTGACCCCGAGGGCTGCGGTGCCCCCCGACTGCTCATTTGCCCCCACACTGAAGGCTCCCCGGCCCCCCCCCCCCAGCTGATCGGGCTGCTGAAGACGGCGCGGCTGCTGCGGCTGGTGCGCGTGGCGAGGAAGCTGGACCGCTACTCGGAGTACGGGGCGGCCGTGCTCTTCCTGCTCATGTGCACCTTCGCGCTCATCGCGCACTGGCTGGCCTGCATCTGGTACGCCATTGGCAACATGGAGCAGCCACACATGGACTCCCGCATCGGCTGGCTGCACAACCTGGGTGACCAGATCGGCAAGCCCTACAACAGCAGCGGCCTGGGTGGCCCCTCCATCAAGGACAAGTATGTCACGGCCCTCTACTTCACCTTTAGCAGCCTCACCAGCGTGGGCTTCGGCAACGTCTCCCCCAACACCAACTCTGAGAAGATCTTCTCCATCTGTGTCATGCTCATTGGCTGTGAGTGTGTCCCTCGGGTGGGCGGCGGGGCAGCAGCGGGGGGGCGGGGAGTGGGGGAGCAGCAGAGTCTGGGACGGGAGGAGCCCGTGATGGAGGAGAGGGAGGATGCCAGATGGGCCGGAGTGGGGCCCTGGGACTTGGAGGCTCCGGGGTCTACCATGGGGGCGTGTTTGGGGACAGGGGCACAAGGCAGAGCCCCAGGGCACGTGCACCTGGGCTTCTGTGTTTGTGCATGTCTTGTGTGTGCTCACGCGGAGATGTGACTGCGTGTGTCATTGACCCGGTGCAGGGGCGGGCGGGGTCCCTCGGACGCTGATGGTCCCACTCACCCCCGCCCCCAGCCCTCATGTACGCCAGCATCTTCGGCAACGTGTCAGCCATCATCCAGAGGCTGTACTCGGGCACCGCCCGCTACCACACGCAGATGCTTCGGGTGCGGGAGTTCATCCGCTTCCACCAAATCCCCAACCCCTTGCGCCAGCGCCTGGAGGAGTACTTCCAGCACGCCTGGTCCTACACCAATGGCATCGATATGAACGCGGTGAGGCCACTGGTCTTCGAGAAGGGCTGGTGGCGGGCTGCAGGGAGCACCCTTGACAGCATCACCCTCTGTGGTTCGGGGGGTCACAGTGCTGAGCAGGCCCCTGAGAGAGATGTTCTCCTCCTTTTGATAATGGAGCTCATTTACCGGGAGAACTCTCACCACGGGGCAGGCCAAAGCAGGCCCTTGCACAAAGGCAGAGCATTGAAACCTTCCAATAGCCCCAGGCAGGGATCAGTCTCTACACTTTACCCAAGAAAATGGAGGCCGAGAGCAGCAAGGCGCCATCATCCCCACGGGCGCACGGCTAGAAGGGGTGGACCCTCTGATGCTCCTCCCGGGGTCTCCGGGCCGGGTGCCTGGAGATAGGGTGCTGAGCCCGCCCACCGCCCCCAGGTGCTGAAGGGCTTCCCCGAGTGCCTGCAGGCAGACATCTGTCTGCATCTGAACCGCTCACTGCTGCAGCACTGCAAGCCTTTCCGAGGGGCCACCAAGGGCTGCCTGAGGGCCCTGGCCATGAAGTTCAAGACGACACATGCCCCGCCAGGCGACACGCTGGTGCATGCTGGGGACCTGCTCACCGCCCTCTACTTCATCTCCCGGGGCTCCATTGAGATCCTGCGGGGGGACGTCGTCGTGGCCATCCTGGGTACGGGGCTGGGTCAGGGGGACCAGGTGCTGGGCTGGAAGTGCCTGGAGAGAGGTCTGAGCTCTCCGAGGACACAGTTGTTGGGGCTGTGGACCCAGGACTGCCTGCAGGGACCTTGAGTTCCTTTAATTCCCCTAAGCTTAGGCCTTCCAAGGGGGACAGTGGAGAGGAGCCCCACATGGGGTGGGGCTGCTGAACTCTGGGGGTTCTTGGATTCTGCCCCCCCTCAGGCTCTCCCCACAGGCAGCGACACTCTTGCTTCCTTTGAAAGCAGGACCAAACCTGCTTTAACACTCCAAGGTGGGCAGTGGAGGGAGGTTATGCCTCTGATTTTACTAAGGAAATTTACTAAGTTCCCTGTAGCCTCGTGTGACACAGCCCAGCCCAGCCCTCACCATCTGCAAAGCAAAGAGAGTCTTGCCCCTCTTCCCCTCCCATCCTAACTTTCTATCCCACTTGTACACAGGGCAGGCGTGCCTGGCGGGGGACTTCCTGCCCTCTGCCTTCCCTTGCTCCTGTGCAGCCACACCTTAGTGCAGATGCATCACAGTGGGCCATTTTCGATTTTTATTTATCAGTTCAGCACAAACACCTTACTCAACTCCATAAACATCCCAAGCACAACTACAACCAAAGTTTCACTAAACAACACTTAACTTTACTATGTGTGATTCATTCTGGTGTTATCTGTTCTGTGCTGTGATCAGTTATGGTATGCTATTTTCTTTTGGCAAACAAAATGCTGGTCTTGTCTCCCTACTGTGTTATGATGTAAGCTCGAAGAACACTGAGGGCACGGTGATTGGCCAGGAGAGTGTTTGGGACATGGGGTTTGGAGGGGTGGGTAAAAGTGGACTTAGAACCCAAGGAAGCCAGGACCATGGGCAGAGAGGGGTATCCAGGCTGGTCCTGCTGGCTGCTTCCAGTTGTTGGAAGGCAGGGAGACCCAAGCCCTCTGCCCCCTCCGCCCCCTCCGCCCCCTCCGCATTGATGACTATGCCTCACAAGTCCTGCCTTTGGGCGCAGGGGGGAGATGGGGCTGGCTGATGCTTCCCTGGCTCTGGGGGCTGGGGCGGTTGGGTGGGTGATCAGACTGAGGGGAGTTCCCTGGCCCCCAGCCCGGGGTGAGAAGGCCGGGAAGACAGGTGCCTTTTGCCTGTGCTGCTGCCCAGGGGCTGAACCCCCACTCTTGGCGGCCTCCAGGGAAGAACGACATCTTTGGAGAGCCTTTAAACCTGTACGCTCGGCCTGGCAAGTCCAATGGGGATGTGCGGGCCCTCACCTACTGCGATCTGCACAAGATCCACCGGGATGACCTGCTGGAGGTGCTGGACATGTACCCGGAGTTCTCTGACCACTTCTGGTCCAGCCTGGAGATCACCTTCAACCTGCGGGACGTGAGTGGGCTGCGCTGAGCAGGCTGCACCCTGGTGGCTGCCCCCAACTGTGTGACTTCTCTGGGCCTATTTCCCTGCCTGTCAAATGGTGTCGGAGGTGAAAGTCCCAGCCTCACTTAGCTCTCCTAGGGCAGAGGGGACATCTGTGCTCCGGCCCTTCCTCACGGCGGGTGCTCCGGGCCCCGCTTTCTCACTATGTTAATGAGGGGGTGTGGGCTGGCCCGGGCAGGGCAGGTCTACGCGGAAGGGCCCTGACACGGCTTTTGGTTCCAGACCAACATGATCCCCGGGTCTCCCGGCAGCGCGGACCTGGAGGGCGGCTTCAGCAGACAGCGCAAGCGCAAGCTGTCCTTCCGCCGGCGCACCGACAAGGGTGAGGCGGGGGCGGGGCGGGGGCGGGGCCCGGGCGAGCGGTGGGCGGGGTCCAGGTGAGGCGGGAGGACAGCGCGGGGCGGAGCGCGGGGCGGAGCGCGGGGTCGGGCGGTGTCAACTGCACCTGGGCTCTGCAGACTTTCGCGCTCCTACTCTCACGCCACCTGCCCAAACGCTGTCCATTCCCTAATGCCCACTGGAACTGGCACCTCCTCCGGGAAGCCCTCTTCCACCCTCCTGGGCGGGGGAGTGCCGGCCTCAGCTTCTTTGGGCCTGAAGCGGCTCGGGGGCTGCCTTGAACTGATGTGGGGCGAAGAGACAGCACAGGGGAAGGCGAGGGGGCCAGCGACGGGGGTCGCAGAGAGCCCCGCCCATTAGTGCCACTCCCGTGCTTGGGCAGTCAGCGGTCGGAGACGACCTGGTCCCGCTCCTGGGAGCTCTCAGCCCGCTAGAGCGTGGGGAAAAAAGCAGAAGAAACAGCCGGGGACAAACCAGGGCGTCCTGGCACAGGCCTCTGCCAGGCCCGCTCCGTCCCCTCCCCTCCCTTCCCCTTCCATGCCTCCTTCCTTCTCTGAGGCCCGTTCTCTGTTTCCCACAGACCCGGAACAGCCAGGGGAGGTGTCGGCCTTGGGGCCGGGCCGGGCGGGGGCAGGGCCGAGTAGCCGGGTCCGGCCAGGGAGGCCGTGGGGGGAGAGCCCATCCAGTGGCCCCTCCAGCCTTGAGAGCAGTGAGGATGAGGGCCCAGGCCGCAGCTCCAGCCCCCTCCGCCTGGTGCCCTTCTCCAGCCCCAGGCCCCCCGGAGAGCTGCCGGGTGGGGAGCCCCTGACGGAGGATGGTGAGAAGAGCAGTGACACTTGTAACCCACTGTCAGGTAGGGGAGGGGCCATTTCAGGTGGGCGGGGCATGGCATCTGACCTGGTCTCAACCCAGTTTTCTGGCTCCAGGTGCCTTCTCAGGAGTGTCCAACATCTTCAGCTTCTGGGGGGACAGTCGGGGCCGCCAGTACCAGGAGCTGCCTCGCTGCCCTGCCCCCACCCCCAGCCTCCTGAACATCCCTCTGTCCAGCCCCTGCCGGAGGCCCCGGGGCGACGTGGAGAGCAAGCTGGATGCCCTTCAGAGGCAGCTCAACAGGTGAGGGTGGCTCCTGGGCTCCTGCTTAGCCCCCAGCTGTGTGTGTTGGGGGGGTGGGCTTAGCGGGGTGTGTGTGATCCGTGGGTTGCTGGCCGTGTTACAGAGTGAACGGAGAGTGTCTGTTCTGTGTAGGCCTTTGTGTGCTGCACCTTGACCTCCTCCTTCCATTCAGTGCTGAGACCCAGGCTGCACACCTAGAAGGAGCTGAGGGCGCCTGGGGTTGAGCAGCTGGCTCGTCCATGGGGTGGTCCCAGAATCACAGTTACTGGTGTCTCCACATCCCCGAGAGCCAGAGCATCCTCCTCCTTCTTGCCCCAGGCTGGAGACCCGGCTGAGTGCAGACATGGCCACTGTTCTGCAGCTGCTGCAGAGGCAGATGACTCTGGTCCCACCCGCCTACAGTGCTGTGACCACCCCAGGGCCTGGTCCCA
The DNA here is from genome assembly GCF_029215605.1 of Mirounga angustirostris. Classification (NCBI taxonomy): domain Eukaryota; kingdom Metazoa; phylum Chordata; class Mammalia; order Carnivora; family Phocidae; genus Mirounga; species Mirounga angustirostris. The sequence continues at coordinate 6,248,715 of NW_026991720.1, forward strand.
CCTCCACCTCCTCTCTGCTGCCTGTCAGCCCCATCCCCCCCCTCACCCTGGACTCGCTTTCTCAGGTAAGCTCCAGAGCCCTGCCCCTGCCCAAGGCACCCAGCCCTGCCTTTTCTGCCCCAGTGCCACCCCAAACCTGCTGTGCTGTCCTTTGGCTTGGCGCTGGGCCTCAGCTTCCTCCCACCCCCCATTTCTGCCGTCGTCCCGGATGGTACTCTTGGAGGAAGGCTTCCTCAGGAGCTGCAGGCACAGGGCAAGGCAGGAGAGCCCCCAAACCAAAGCCCCCCGAAAACTGGGCAGAGGAAACGAGCAGGCTGAGAGGTGTCACCCGAATGACCAGACCTACTCAAGGTGTCTGTGTCATGGCCATGAGGGGTCTCTCGAGGAGGGGACCGGGTGAGCCTGAGGCCCGGGGGTGGGGGCTGTGTGCCAACGCACCCTTGGGACTGGGTCCCAGCTCCCTGCCATGACTGGCCCTGCTCAGCTCTGACTCCACCACCGACCAGTGGCTCTCCCCCTAGCTGCCTTGCAGGGTTGTCTGGAGGGCTTGGGCTGAGCCCCAGGGTAGCACTTCTGGCCTGCATCTCCCCTCTTCTGCTGGACTGGGCCTCTGTCGCACTTTGTCCTCTCCTGAGTGGACATGTGTGTTCCCAGCCTTCTGACAAGACAGCTGTGCCTGGGCCCCAAGAAGGGGGTTCTTCTGGCTCCCAGAGGTGGCCAGGTCTCTGCTCCCCGCCTCCCTCTGGCGTCTGGTCCCCCGCCCACAGGCTGCCTGCTCCTGTTTGCAGACACCAGGGCCCACGTCAGCACATGTGCGAGTCTCCCTTCGCGGCCTCCCCCGCAGAGGTCTCCCAACACCCTCGGCGGCATCCAGCAGCCCCTCCCGCCTGCCCTGGCGCTCTCCCCGGCCTTCTGAGGCCTGGCCGCCAGCCTGCCTGTGTTTCTAGGTCTCTGAGTTCTTTCTAGATCAGAGGAAGGAGCCTCGTTTCTCTTTCTGTCCCAACTCAGGGCCCCTCATTCTGGGTTGGGTTTGGATTCTTCTGCCGTGTTCCCTGGGGAAGGGAGTGGCTGCAGTCTGGAGTTCTCCCCTGGGTCAAGGGCAGCTCCCATGGCTCCTGGCTGCCCAGTTTGGCTCTTGCCCACGGAGAATGCATTTCTCTACTTGCAACCTCAGCGCCTCCCCTTTGTGCTCCCAAGTGTTGCTCTGTGTGCCTTGGCCCATCTCCTTGTCCCCTCCGACCCTCTTCTGTCCTCCAGTCCTCTGTCACCGAATTCTCCTGACCCTCTCTGTCCTTTGACCCTCCCCTTTATTCACCTGGCAGCCCCCTCCCTCCCCACCCTCCCGTTCTGCAGTCTTCCTCATCTGCTCACACTGTGTTCTCTGCAGGTTTCCCAGTTCATGGCGTTCGAGGAGCTCCCCCCGGGGGCCCCAGAGCTCCCCCAAGACGGCCCCCCTCGACGCCTCTCCCTGCCAGGCCAGCTGGGGGCCCTCACCTCCCAGCCCCTGCACAGACATGGCTCAGACCCCGGCAGTTAGTGGGGCTGCCCGGTGTGGACACGTGGCTCACCCAGGGTTCAGCGCACTGCCTGGGCCCCTCCCCTCAGAGGCCCTGCCCGGGAGGCCCTGGCCGAGAAAGGGGAGAGGAACATGAAGGCACGGCCCCTCCCCCAGCCCTCGGGACCATCTCCTTCTGCAGTCCCCTGGGCCCCCATGGGAGGGCAGGGCCAACCAAGGACAGGGCCGGGCAGTGGACGGGGGTCTGTGGTCTCCCCACTGCCCTGGGGGCATTAGCTGGTCTAACTGCCCGGAGGCACCCGGCCTGGGCCTTAGGCACCTCAAGGACTTTTCTGCTATTTACTGCTCTTATTGTTAAGGATAATAATTAAGGATCATATGAATAATTAATGAAGATGCTGATGACCATGAATAATAAATAATTATCCTGAGGAGACTCCGGCCATGCTGGGAGGGTGCGGCCGTCAGCACATGCTCTGTCCTGTGTTCACACTCACACGTATGCACACGCGCACGGGGGTCTCTGGGAACCCGGGTGCGTCTGTGTGCACAGGGGCTGCCCGGATACTTGGATGTGGAACACGCATAGAGGGATGTTCCCTGGGGGCTGATGCGGGTCACCTCCGGGGATTCCTGCTTCTGTAGGGCCCTGCTTCCTTGTGGCCCTGGAGTCAGGATAGCAAAGAACCACCTGGATTGTTTTGAATAGAGAGGATGTCCTAATGGGATGCCAGGCCTGGGTCCAGCCCCTCAGGGTCATGTTTTCCTGGGTGGCATACTGGCTCCCAGAGCTGGTCCTGCTGACTGATAGCGGGGCCGGACACCGGCTCGTCGCCTTCCACGCTGATCCTAACCTGGGGCAGTGTTGGTTCGTTCTGGTCCATATCCCCCAACCCCCTGACTTGGCCTTATCTTGACCTTAACCCAGACTCACTCGGACCCTGTGTAGTTGGGACCCCACAGCAGCCCAAGTCTGGGCACACTGCTTTCCTCAGCCCCAGCTGGGGCTCCCCGGGTGTGTGGCTGCAGATGGGCCTCACCTTGGTCACTATGATCTCCTGAGCGCCTGGGATCCTTCATCACAGACTTGCTGCCTAGAGAGGGTGCAAGGTTTTGGGTGGGCTCATTGCCATTACTGGGGAAACACGTCAGAATATACATCCTGGGGCCAGGGGAGGGGTGTGCACACCCACGCACGCACGCATGCTGCTGGTCTTGCGAGGACACACAGCCACCTGGGGCAGTGGCTGGTAGTGCCCATGGCAGGCACCTGCCGCCAGCAGGAGGAGCCGACGGGCAGGGGCCAGCTCTGCTCGTGGCCACAATGCTCCCTCAGGCCTCCGGAACCGGCCGAGCAGTTTCCTAATCAATCCCCACAATCCCTGACCCTTTGAAGTGGGTTTGTTAACCTTGCTTTAAAATCAAATGTGGCTATTCTCACTGTCCATGCCTGGGGTGGGGTGGGTGTTGGGAGCAGAGACCCTGGTCTCTGAGCAACCCGGAGGGTTCTTGCTGTGCCCAGAGCAGGGAGGAGAGAAGGGAGAGAATCTCCCCCTGTCCAGGTGACTCTGCCCCAGGGCCCTGGCTCCCCTCCCGGGATCTGCCGACCGTGCTCATCACTTGGGAGTTCACACATGGGACTTCCTGGTGGGCTGATGTATGTGATGTCGGCGGGGGGGTGGTCGTGAGCAGACCCCCTCAATACGGGGCAGAGACAGGCCCAGGCAGAGGTGACCGTGAGGCTGCCGGTGAGAACTAATGTACAGACGGCTCAGTGCACCTGGCACGCCGGGTCCGTGTGAGCTGGGCCAAGTGCCCACGCTCTGAAGCTGGCTCCGTCCTTGTTACCGTCTGCGCTTGGCCTTCGAGTATCCTCGTCCTGGAACTCAGCTGTGGTTCACACCACTCTGCCCTGGTGCAGGGGTGGAGGCTGGGGGCGCCTGGGCGAGGGGCTGGGGACCATCCCAGTGAGTCAGGGCTGGTGCTAGTGGGCACCTGGTGGGAGGGAGCAACCATGCCAGCCCCACAGTCGGCCACCAGCCCGGTGTGGACTTTGGCGCTTGTCTTCGATGAAAGCACATGGATGTCCCAGGGGTCAGTCCGCTCAGTCTGTACCGGGGAGCTGCCAGTGTGGTTCGGATGCCCCGTGCCAGGTCCCTGCCAGGAGCCACCTGCTGAGGTTCGAAGGTGGGTGGAGGGACTGTTCTACCTGTCCAGATGCAGCTAGGTGCTCAGTGCGGGCGTCATTTAACCCTCAGGGGTAGGAGTAATTATTCCAAGTGGGAAGATGAAGGCTCAGCATGGTCAGTGACTGGCCAGTGCTCACACCGCTGACGGGTGACTGTGCGCAGTTTCAGACTGCGTAGGAGGAGGGACAGTGACCCTCTGGGCACAACACTGGGGCTGACACTCGCTGGCCACAGGGTGCAGGCTCAAACCTGGGCCTTGTGGGGCCCGAAAGGCAGGCAGGGGTGCAGTGACTGGGAGTGCAGCCCAGTTTGGGGAGACACCCCCACTCCCGTTCCTAGCCTGCTCTGGCCCTCCCCTCTCCTGCCAGCCCGGGGTCATGGTCTGCCCGGCACACATGAGTGGTGCTATAAACCACAGCTGTACCTACGGTCCTGGAGCTCTCTGCTGGGCTGATGAAGGTCAAGTTTTTGGGCAGGGTCTGCCCAAAGCAGAAGGTGGCCATGACTACCCATAGTGGGGCCCCGGCCCCAGACTGGCTGCACCTTACAGGGTCCTTGTTGCATCCCTGAGCCCTGAGCGTTCTCAGGTGTGTTGGAGAGGGGTGGAGCTCTAGCTCCCATATTCCAGCTGGGAGTACAGCCTAATGGCAGGCTACGTCCCTCCGGGGGCCACCCTTGCTCTCTGTGTATCGCCCACTCTTTTAATGTCCACCTTATCTTATTTGTTATTTTATTTCATTTAGTTTAATTTAATTTAATTTAGTTTTTTGTAGAAACCATCAGTATAAATGCTTTGGAAGGGAGATGAAGGACCATCAGAAGGCAGTAGCCTGGGAACCTTGTGGAAGGGGTGCCTAAGGGGTATCATTCCTAGAGCCCAGGAAGGGAGAAAAGCAGGAGGCACAGGGACCACTGTGCAGCCCTCCGCATGCTAGGCTGTTCCTCCATTAGCCTGAAGCAGTAGATAGAGAGCCCCAGCTCCATGGGGGTGGGGCCTGTTGGTTCTGTGGGGCCTAGAACAGTGCCCGGCACTGGGATGTGCTCAGTGTTTCCTGAATGGATGGATGGATACAAACACTGCTGTCCTCCCTGGAACAGAGACCCTTGGGTTGGACAGGCAGAGGCTGGGGAAGGTCTCATGTGCCTGGCAGAAGCAGAAGGAGGGCATCTTCCCAGGGCTCTCCTCTCACCTTCTGCACCCACCCCCCGCCAGTCACCAAGCTCTCCCCATGCCAGTCCTCATGTCTGCTCGACACAGCCCTGTGGCAACTGCTTACTGCCCCAGACCCACTCCCTGACTTCCCCTGTCACCTGGGCTCCCAGAGCCACAAGGATTTTGGTGGAGGGAGCGGCAAAGGTGAGGGTAAAGTCTTCTCCTCTCCTGCAGAACCGGGCACCCATGTGTTGGGGATTTGTTGTCCAGAGCTGAGGGTTCTTCCAAACCAAGAGGGCCAGGAGGGTGGGGTTGGGGCTGGAAGAGGTGGTGGTGGGCAAGGAAAACGATCTGGGCAGGAAGGCAGGCAGCAGAGCTTGGAGCTGGAGTGTGGTCGGGGGTTGGGGATAGGACCCGATGACAGCACAGGACCAGGCTGCCTCCCCCCACCTCTACCTCTGCACCTGAAGGTCCAGGAGCCGAGTGGGGCCCTGATGTGTGTCCTTGCCTGGGAACTCAGCCACTGCTCAGGGTCCAGGCGAAAGCTTGCCCTGTACTTGTCCTTACCTGGACTCTTGCCACTGCTCAGCCCAGACAGGGGCAGCTCTCACATTTCATGAACAAATAAGAGTAATCGATACTCGCTGAGCACATCCTTTGTGGTGAGCATTATTTCCACTGCCTGAAACCAAAGCACAAGAGGCTGAAGTCACTTGCTAGACATCCGCAGCTCCAGAGAGTGGAGCAGAGTGTGGACCCCGGGGGGGCACGCCTCCACCTGCTGGTTTAACTCTTGGGCACACTGCTGCCCTTGCTCTAGGGACAATGGCTAGGAGACCTTTGCAAGGGTCTGGGATTTTGAGAACCTTCTCTCCCCTGCAGACTTTTGTACCTTCTGCTCCTTTGTCTGGAGGGCCCTTTGTTTGGTGAATTCCTGCTGGTCCTCAGGTAATTCTTGTAAGAAATGCTTGGATCACCCCCTCCCTGGGGCTGGGGACCCCTCTGTGCAACTGCAGCACCCTCTGCTCTCCCTATCCTCCCCCTCCTACCCTGGACTGCCAGATCTGGGGGGCTTATTGCCTCTGTGCTACACTGCGCCCCTCTCTGTTTCCCCCCAGCACCAAGCACAGCGGCTCTCCCAGAGCAGGCACTGAGCAATTTCCTAAGGGAACATTTCTGGATTTGGGTAGCGATTAGCAGTAAAATCCTTAACATCAAAAGGGCCTTCGTGCTTGACTTTAGGGGGTTGTGTCTTCCTGCGCAGCCAGGCTCAGGGCATGAGGGCTGAGCAAGTGGTTCGGGGTTTCTGGCACTCCCCGAGGCTCTCCTGCTCTGAACAGACATGGACGTGGTACCCTGGAGGTGGCCCCTAAGGGACCACGTTCTTTTCGTCTTCCACCCTGTTCTCTTGGCTCAGCTCAACACTTGGGGTTGGGTCCCTGCTCTGAGTTACAATTAGGGACCTTGTCTGGTGCCCTCTGGGGCTGGAATCCCTGCTGGTGGGCATCTCAGGGCACATCTGGACATCCCGTGATGGCCACTGCTCACCTGAGCTTTGGGGAGGTCCCGCTCTGCTTCCCAGCACCACCCTCTCGGGTGCCTGGCCAAACCTTCCGAGGCAGCCCTACAGCCTGGCTGATTTTTCTAGGGTCTGTTTTCTGCAGGGCCAGGGGGAAGGAGGTCTGATGTCAGGTCCTTTCTGCCACTCGCCTGCCCACGATGCATAAGCAGATGGACCAGAGTGTGCCCAGGCCCTAAAGGGAGAGATGGCCCGTTTGCATGCAGGACACAAGGCCCTTTGTCCTTTCCAGACTTGTCTGCCCTTATACTTCCCCTGCCCTGTGCCTGACACTCCAGCCACAGGAGATCAGGTCCTGTTAACTGTGCTTGTGTTTTCCCTGCATTTGCTCCATCCTTCCCTTGTCTTGGAATGCAAACTCTGTCATTCCCGGTCCGGAGAACTTCATCCATCCTTCAAGTCCTGGCTCAGGTGTTGCCTCCCTGCAGGAGGCAGGCGTCTCTGAGCTTCTCTGTGAATCTAAGCTTCCTTATAGCTCTGGCCTCAGCCCTTTGTTAGAGCCCCCACTACACCCCACCTGTTGTTTTGTCTGTTTTCCGGAAGGGTCGGGCTGAGTAGTGGTCATCTTTACATCTCCTCCAGGACGCCTTCGTCGTGGCCCCGGGGAGACTGTGCAGGCACTTTGCCAGCATATCTTGCTCTCAGGGTCCATTTCCCAGCTGGCTTCCGTATAGCGGGCTTCCACTACTGCTCTCCGTGTGGCTGTCCATTAGTCCTCTGATGGTCAAGGCTGAGGGAGATTCCTCCTAGGGCTTTTCAGTTCCAACTTCAGGTCTGTGGGACACATATTTCCCCCGGGTGGTGGACAGTCCAGTGGGAACTGAAAAGTACTCAGCCTGGCTGCTCAGGTGAGACCTTACCTGCTCGTATAGTAAGAGGCGCCTTCCTCATTGGCGTCCTGCTGGTCTCACCGCAGGGGGACCATATGAAGGACACACAGGGGGTCCATTTATCTCAAGTCCTCAAAAATGCTGAAACAAATTAGAAACACAGAGACTTCTAAGGTGATTATTTTGAGACACTTTGAGATAATTGTATGTCATAAAAGAGTGGCTGGTGTGAAAATTAATGATGATTTAGTAAAAGGTTGGATAGTAAGTTTCCTTAAAGCTGCATGGGTGCGTGATCTAAACCCCACAAAAGCTCAATTTTTCTTGATTTATCAATGCAGGAGCATCATTTTCAATAAAGTGATTCTTGATACCGTATTTTCTAAAAGTCCAAGTACAGTTCACTTTTTGTTGTTGTTGTTGTTTTTAACTTTTGTCTTCCAAATTAAGAGAATCTATTCCCAGGCATTTGTTTAAATAATCGGCTTCATTATTTTATGATCATACCTTATAAGTGAGTCGGAAGTCTGTAAGAGCCATCGCCAAGAAACCAGAGCAGAAGATTTGAGCACAACTGTGTTACCATTATTTTAAAATTAGCAATAGCATAAGGTCTGGCTGCAAAAGACTTAGGTGCTAACTGGCAAGAAAATCAGTCATTAGGGAAACAGTCTGGAGAGGGCTCGCACAACAAGCCACCATATGTAATGACTTTGTGTCCTCTTCCTGCTTCACCAGGAGCTGACAGCCGGAGAATCAGAGGGAACTCGATGATTAGGGACACCAGTAAGGTCAAATGAGGCTGCTCTCGTGGTCTTAAGCAGCCTAAAGTGGAATAAAACTCTTAGCAGTTGGGAAAATGACCGTGGAGTGCTTTATTTTAATGTCAGACCGCCCTAGGCGTCTTGGAATTGCCACCGTCCTGCAGGGAAGTTGGTTTTATGTGGGGCACTGAGTGGTCATAAAGAAAAGTTATTCTCAGGGCTGGTGTGAGGAGTGCGGGGAAGGAGGATTGGTGAATAAGCCATTAGTGACATGACTCAGCTGCCCTCTGTCTGCCAGCCTGCGGGGAGCGCTTCCCTTAAAATGATGGGAAATGGGTCATGCCCCATCCCGTGGAGAGAAGGCTATGCCCAGTGCCTCCCCAGGTCTCTGTGGAGGTCCCAGGGGTGAGGCTTCTGCTCTGGGTTGACCCCCCCTGTGACTTGCATCTCTGTAGGCACCTGTCTCGTAAGCATGCTGTAGACCCCAATGCCTGCTGCCACGCTCCTCCACGCCCCCCTGACTCAAGCCGGACGCTTCCCCCGACCTGCTTTATCATCCTGAAGCACCACTCACCAAAGGTGGTTGTGTGTAGCAGATGCTTTTTGAAGATGTGGGCTTGCTGTGGGTCCTGGGGAAGGCTGTCTCACTTCACAGACCGGAAAACAACCAAAAAGATGATCTCAGACATTTCAGTTCTAAATTCTTGGCTGCCTCCTTCCCAGTGCCTTTCTCATTGGCTGACTTCCTTCCTAGTTCTTCCAAGACCTTCTTGGTTGGTTCCCATCCTTCTGAAGACACTTCTCTGACTCTTCTTTTTCCCCACTTCTCTGGCCTGCTCCCAGATGCTCAGAATTCCCCTCAATGGTTTGGGCAGATACATTCAAGTCTCTCCAGGCTCTTCTCAGCAAACATTGCCCGAGGCTCTACCCTTCTTCCAAAAGACCCTTCCAAGCTACTGGGACACTATCCAGATATACATCAGATGGACCCAGAGATGAACCAACCATGGCCCTACAAGGAGAGGTGGCTGAGGAAAGCCTTCCTTCCTTCCTTCCTTCCTTCCTTCCTTCCTTCCTTCCTTCCTTCCTCCCTCCCTTCTTCCTTCCCTCCCTCCTTTCCTCCCCACCCTCCCTTCTTCCTGATTAGCAAGCAGTTTTCCCACAACACTTAGTGATTCCTAACGAGGCATCTAGCTCTAGAGGTGGGCACTTAGAGAGGAGGTGAAGAGCATGCACAGTAAAAAGAGCCCGAGAGAACAGAGCATGGTCTGGGTTTGAGGATGCCTTGGCTCCGTCCATACAGGAAGTCCTGAAGGGCATGGAGATAGGGCTTGATTTTAGGCCAAGCTCTTCAGCCCAGGTCTTAGGAAAATTTTTTCATGAGCCAGTCAGTTTCCCTCTTGCAGAGGCACAAAGTACACCTCCAGCCGAGGTTACTCTCTTGGGACCTCACGCATTTGGTGAAGGAACTGTGTCTGGGAGGGACTGTAAGCCCCGTTGCTGATTAGAGACCCAAGTCGCATCAGACCCGGCCCCGAGGCAGGGCTGGGGGCAAAGCCCTGCTTGCCAAGGACGGACTCATGGTTTCCCGCGAGCTTTTTGCCAGCTGACTGGCAAACATTGAATGTTCTGGGTAACTGTCAAATTTGTGGTTTGGAAATGAATAAAATGTGGAAAAGCTGCAAGTAACTTTGGTAGAGGGGTAGCTCCTTTGACTAAGTGCTCGGTGATTTGGAAGTGACCCAATGCCAACGGGACCAGCACTTCCCTCCCTGCACACAACATCTCCCCAGCTCCAGACTCTGGTGTAGCCCCAGCAGCCCGGGCCAGCGCTACTGGACCTCTTGCCCTTTCGCCTCACTCTGGACCGAGCCAAGCGGACTATCTGCAGTGGTGGTCGCAAGTCCAGGCTCCCCTGTCTTGACTTTATAGCTCAACCAAGAGCAGGATAGTTTTCAATTCAAAGATTTTTCTCGAGCTCCATCTAGAATGGCGGAAAGCCAGGAAAGGCCCGCAGAGAACAGAGGTTATCCCCCTCAATTTTCAGTGGAGGAGAATGGGCCCCAAAGTTGCCAAAGGCCGGAGTGTTAAGGGCTAGCCCGCTGCAGGCCAGGAGGTGTGTTGGACGCAAGGACAGTTGCGCAGAGACCCAACCGTGTGCTTCAGCCTCCTGTAGTTCAGCTGCGAACACAGGAGGGAAATGCGAGGGGATAACCAAGCCCCCACTCCCGTGAGTGCTTGGAGAGCTCTTTTATTGCGAGTCGAGTCCTCCTGCCCTCCAAGACTGGCCTCGCAGGTGGCCTTCCCCATGAAGACTTGTCAGTGATCTTGTGACATTTCTGCGACAAGCCATGCTTCTGGGCCAACTCTTAGTTCTGAGAACTGTGTTGGCCAAGCAGAGCTGGAATTTAGGAGGACACCTCTCTAGTGTGGATGGAGATGCTCTCTTCGATAAGGACATGCCCACTCCGTGACTTCTTGGCTGAACACAGGCACATCCTACTGCATAGAGGGGCTCCCTGTGGGGTTTCCACGGAGAGGGACGGGGGGTGAGCTGTCTAGAATGTGGCAAGAAAGAACTGGCACCCGTCATTCAGCCTATCTGCAGTGTGACCTATTCCCAGTTTTCTCAATTCCGGGTTTTCCCCCTGGATGCAGGACATCTCCTGACTCTTGGGGAGGTGTGTCAGCACCTTGCCCCTCGTCCAGCTCTGTGTTGGTCAAGTACAGCTTGTGATTTGGGGGGAATGTTCACTCTCTAGGAGCGGAGGCTCCCTCTGACTGTGATGTGTCTGGTTCTAGTCCTTGCCATCCTTCCTTCCCACAAGAAAGCTGGAAGCTGCCCCATGCTGGAGCAGGGGTCCACAAGAATTATAGCTTGGGAACCAGGTAAACTCAAGTTGGAAGCCATTTCTGCTCAGAGTCACCTATGTGCCACCTGCCTACCTGAGACCTGATCTCACCTGTGACAGTGCTCCCACCCCCAGGGGGTGGGCCCCAGATGACTCTTGCAAGGACTGAACTTGCATTTCTTGCTCAGGCTGGCTGGCGCAGGGGTTTTCTGGGCTGACACGGCATTCTCTTTGCTGTAAATGGGAGCTTGAGAAGGGGCTTTGGTAGTTACGGCAATGCCCCATCGTTCCCTGCAATCTTTCCCACGTAGGGGAGGAACCCACAAATTTGGAATCTGAACCTGGCAGTGTCCCATTTGTCCCCCATCTCCTCAGACAGGGCCAGTCTGATGACAATGCAAACCAGGATAGCAACCTGCACAGTCGTGAGGGGCCACTAGGAGCTGTGGCTCGGGGAGGGGGCTTCTCCGAGAGAGAGGGGCTACCAACAGGAGTTTAGGCTCCAGCACCCAGAGGAGTATGAGGTGCCGGAGGAGTCCTAATCATATGGGCTGTGGTAACAAAAATACTGCAGAACCGGTGGCTTATAAACAACAGAAATTCATTTCTCACAGTCCTGGAGACTGACAAGCCCAAGATCAAGGCCCAGCAGGTTTTGTGTCTGGTGAGGGCCCGCTTCCTGGTTCACAGACGGCTGCCCTCACATGGCGGAAGGGGTCTCTTCTATCAGGGCACGGATCCCCTTCCTGAGGGCCCCACCCTCAGGATCGGCTCACCTCCCAAAGGCCCCACCTCCTAACACCATACCTTCAGCATTATGTTTCAACATATGAATTTTGGAGGGGACACAAACATTCAGTTCATGGCAGAACGGACCAGCCGTAGCCAGACACCCTCACGAAGACCAGACAGCCATGCGCTCCTTGGCCAGAGAAGAAAGAGCTATAAATCAATGGCGGATTTGTTCTTTTCGTAGTTTAGAGTAGGATTTATTTATTTATTTTTAATATTTTATTTATTTATTCATGAGAGTCAGAGAGAGAGAGAGAGAGACGCAGAGGCAGAGGGAGAAGCAGGCTCCCCGCCTAGCAGGGAGCCCGATGCGGGACTCGATCCCAAGACCCTGGGATCATGACCTGAGCCGAAGGCAGACGCTTAACCATCTGAGCCACCCCGGTGCCCTAGAGTAGGATTTAAAAGTCCATGTTAAGGGTTAAAAATTATGAAACAGACCTGATATAAACGAGGTTATTTTGGGGATACATTTTACTGGTTGCTGTTGTGGCATTTTTCACCTTTGGCAAAATGAAATAGAAATCTGTGTTAATCTTGTCTTCCTAACACTACTATAAATTCCTTGAAGAGGGGGCTGAGATCGAACCTGACAGGAAGTGAGGGCAAGCCTCTCACCAGAAAGAAGCCACGCTTCCTGACTTCTGCGTCCCCTGTCCCTGAGTGCAGGAAATAGAAGCCCCATGTTTTCACGTTGTCCATTTTTGTCCTTGTCACTTGTCACAGAGCTTGGCGCAGGGCTGGGCTCAGTGCAGGCTAGTTGGCTGATTAAAAATGTCAGGGTTGGAAAAGTGGGCTGTGGGAAAACTCCACAAGTGATGGAGAAGGAGCTGGGAAAGGCATGGAAACAGGCTCATGGGGCCACAAGGTCTGAGCTGGAAGACTTGGGAGAGCACTTGGCTCCATCCATTCAGAGACTGAGCCGCTGAGCCCCAGAGAGAGAACATGGGGCTTGCCCAAGTTCCCACAGATGATCAGTGTCAAGGCCAGGTCTAGAACACAGGGCTTTTGGCCTCTCTATCTTGCCAGATGGTCAACTCATGAGCTTCCAACCTTTAGGACAAACCCTCATAAAACCCAGGCTGTTCTTTGGGCATGAAGGTAACGTGCTAGACTCTCGTCAGACAGCCTGTGTTGGGAGCCTTTTTCTGGGACTGGGGCAGGGTTGTGCTGAGCCCACTCAAGAGGTGCTGCTGTCTTCGAGGAGATGGAAAGTGGAATCTGTTTCAATCACCACCCACTTGGATAATCGGCATCTCTTTGTGTATCTATCATCAAGCTTCAACAATTAACAATTCATGTCCAATCTTGCTTCACCCATACCATTCACTCTCCTGACATCAGATGACTTTCCAAATCTGGGATGCAAATCCTAGAGACCATATAGTTTTATCTGTAAGTATTTCAGGATTTCCAAAAGATGACTTTTAAAAAAGCCCACAATAGCACAACCACACCTAAAATATAATAATTCCTCAATATAATCAAATATCCAGTTAGTGATCCAACTAAGCCCCAAATCCAGAAACCAAATGAAGTCCAAACCTTGCAATTGGTACTTGGACTCTTTTTATTTTTTTTTAAGACTTATTTATTTGAGAGAGATAACACGAGCAGGATTGGCAGAGGGAGAGAGAATCCCAAGCAGACTGTGCTGAGCACAGAGCCCTGCACAGGGCTTGATCTCACGACCCTGAGACCATGACCCCATCTGAAACAAACAGTCAGTCATTCAACCAACTGTGCCACTCAGGCTCCCCATGTGCTTGGGACTCTTAAATAACTTTTAACCTATAGTATGTTTCTCCATATTTTTTCCTTGCTTTTTGGGTTTTAATCGAAGGATTTAGGTTGTTCATCTTTTAGAGTTTTCTACAATTGGATTTTGGTAATTTCATCCGTGTGATGCAGCTTAACATTAGGGTGACAACCAACCCAGTTTGCCCAGTGCCAAAACTGGGGAAATCCTGAGCAAACCAGGATGGTCAGTCACCCTACATTTTTCCCCATCACTTATATTTCTCATGAGTTGGTAGTTAAATCTAGAGTCTTTATCAGACTCAGGTTTAATTTTTTGGCAGGACTATTCCCTGGCTGGTGGTATATTAGTGCATCAGGAGGCACATAAATAGCTGGTTGCTTCTTTTTTTGTATATTAGCAGGCATTAATGACCATTGTGTAAATCCTTCATTCATTAGGGTTGCAAAATGGCGACATTCTAATTCTACCTCCCCTTTTCCATTTATTAGCGGGACTTCTTTTATAACAAGAAACTTAGTCTCTGAGACTCTTTGGTTACTCAGAGCTGCAATTCATATAATGAAGGCACTGTCAGTGCTTGATTCTTTTCCTTTACTTGCCAGTTTTTCAAAATATGGTTCCTTGGCATGGCCGAAAAGTGAAGAAGGAGTTTCCTTTAGTAGCATTATAAACTCACAGATTGGAAAAAAAAATGTTCAGTCCTTTGTAGTTACTCTTCTTATTGATGTTGGCATATTTTCATCTTCGGCTGGTGGAAACTTACTCAGGTTGGTTCCTGAGTTACTTTGACAGGAGCACCTTGTTTATGATTTGACAAGATGTTCTGAAGCAAATGATTTTGTATGTGCCTGTCCTGATCTTGGGAATAGCCATTTCTGTGATGAGTCGTGGTCCTTTCTGTTGGGAAACGTATTCACAGACGGGGATGTTCTTTGCTCCTAGACTGCTCACTGTTTCTAGGTGCTTCCAGACCTAGCTATAGCTAGGAAATATGTATTGCTTTTTTTTTTTTTAAGATTTTATTTATTTATTTGCATGAGAAAGAGAGAGAGAGAGAGAGAGCACAAGCCGGGGGAGGGGCAGAGGGAGAGGGAGAAGCAGGCTCCCCACTGAGCAGGAAGCCCGACATGGGGCTCGACATGGGGCTCGACATGGGGCTCGATCCTAGGACCCTGGGATCCCGACCTGAGCCGAAGGCAGACCCTTAATTGACTGAGCCACCCAGGTGTCCCATATATACTGCTTTTAAGAGATAAAATATATAGTATGTTCATGCTGATATTACTAATTCACACGCAGAAGTACAGAGTTTTAACTGAACCTCACTGATCTCACATCTTAATCTCCTTTCCCCCCACACTGAAAATCCTGACTCATAATGCTACCACCATAATCACTCATTTGCTTTATCCCCAAACAAGCACACACACACCAGTCTCAGACTAACACCAAGAACCACCACAGCTAACAACATGATTACAGGAAACAGCTTGTGATATTTTTGAAGTTTTTTTTTGTCCTTACAGCATATCCCACTAGGGATATATAGTCAAATTACTGTTTAAGTCACTGGGAATAATTCCTTGGTTGGTTATATTACAAACTAGTGGTTACGTTACATAATTATGGTTTATTTGTATAATTTCCCTTTTCATTTTTAGGCTTTGTTTTTTAAGCTTAATTCCAAAGTTGAACATACCAAACAAGGTATTCAGAGAAGTCTAGCTTCTATCCCTGTCTCCTCTCTTCCATCCCTTCCTCCCTCACTGATAACCATTCAGCTATTTTTGTACTTCCATTTTTTTTAGACAAGCAAATGTATGTATGTATCTAGTTCCCCTACTTTTAAAAATTATCATTTATCTATTTATTTTAAGGGGGAGGGAGAAGAAGGGGGAGGGACAGAGGGAGAGGGAGATAGAGAATCTCAAGCAGACTCACTGCTGAGCACAGGGCCTGACGCGGGGCTCGATCCCACGACCCTGAGATCACGCCCTGAGCCAAAATCAAGAGTCTGACGCTTAACCAACTGAGAACCGTTACTTTTTTTTTTTAGATGAATAAAAGCATTCCAGGCACATTTTTCTATTCCTTGCTTTTCCACTTGCTATCTGGGGAGCACTCCACATTAGTAGAAAGAGATGTTCCTTGTTCCTTTTCATAGCTATATAGTACTTCACTGTGTGGCCAGACTTTGTTTACTTAACCAGTTCTTTGTTCATTGTTCTTTGTGTCCAGTTCTTTGTTGTTATTACAAAGTTATGCTACAATAAAGAGTCTCGTGCATGCATCTTTTCAAGTATCTGCTAGTTTGTCTATGGGATAGATTCCCAAATTTTCTGGGTCAGAGGTTACTGGTATGTAATTCTGTAAGATATTACTTGATTTCCCACCAGCAGTGTAAGAGTACTTTTATCCCTCACCTTGCTGACAGAGTACGTTGTCACACTTTTGGCTTTGTGCCCAATTTGGTAGGTGTGAAATTGTTTCTCATGCATTTTAAATTTGTATGTTTCTATCACAAGTTGCATTTCTGGGGAGCAGGCTCTGAGACAGAGACTAGCATGCAAGGTGTTTATTAAAGAATGATCCTTGGATGAACACCTGTGGAAAGGACAGGACTGAAGTAGGATTGGACAGAGGGACAAGTTGAACGATTTCAACAGAGTACCCCGCCAAGCCCATAGGGAGCTCTGGAGCTGGGATGGGGTGACAGGTGGGGCCCCTCTTGCCTCACGCTAACCCATCATTGGATATGGGCTGCTTGGAAAGAGGCGTGACCTTGGATGAAGCAGTTTCTTCTGCTGAGGCAAACCCACATGAGGGCTGACAGCTGAGGGCCATCTTCTGAGGACACTTGCAGTAGGTAGGGGAGTAAATCTTTCATATCTGAAGGAAAGTGGGTGGTTTGTCACAGCACCTGCCTTTGTCTCTTATCCATCTATAAGATCTGCCTTCATGATTTTGTTAAGTTTTCTACCTACATCTGTCTATCATCTATCTATCATCTATATGTTCATTGATCTGTATTTGAGATACTAGATATTGTTGGTAAAAAACTATGTTTCTGTATATTTCTCCTGTCATCTCCTACAGCTTCTGCTTTATGAACATTGTTGCTAAGTCATTGCATGCAGCAAAAGTATTACTGTTAAATCTTCATCATGAATTGCCAACTTTGGGCTTCAAAGTATACAGTGTCCTACTTTGGCTCACTTAATGCTCTTTGGCCTGAATTCTACCTTGCTAGATATCAAGATGGCAACTCTTGATTTCTTTTTTATTTGTATTTGCCTGTTCTATCTTTTAAATACTTTTAATTTTTTTCTACCCATTTATTTTTAACATTTCTGAATCTCTTTGTGTTAGGAGTGTCCCCAATATGTATGAGATTTTGCCATTCAAGCCAATCTGAATATTTTTTTTTTAAAGATTTTATTATTTATTTATTTGACAGAAAGAGACACAGCGAGAGAGGGAACACAAGTGGGGGGTGGGGGTGTGGGAGAGGGAGAAGCAGGCTTCCCGTGGAGCAGGGAGCCTGATGCGGGGCTCGATCCCAGGACCCCGGGATCATGACCTGAGCTGAAGGCAGACGCTTAACGACTGAGCCACCCAGGTGCCCCTGAATATTTTTTCTTTTAATAGCTGAGTTAAGCCCCATTGCATTTATCAATACGATTGATATGCTTGGCCTCTATCCGGTCACATTGGTTTATTACATGTAGGTCTCCATGGGATCTATTTTGTGTGTTCTCTTTCGGTATTTAGGAAGTTTTGAATTATTGTTCTCATGGGTGCATTGATTCGATACTGTTACATGAGACCATTAGTGCCCTGGTTTTGCCTTTTTTCCTATGAGTTCCTTAACAGGAGCAGTATTAAAATGAGCTAAGGGGCGCCTGGGTGGCTCAGTCGTTAAGCGTCTGCCTTCAGTTCAGGTCATGATCGCGGGGTCCTGGGATCGAGCCCCGCATTGGGCTCCCTGCTCAGCGGGGAGTCTGCTTCTCCCTCTCCTGCTCCCCCTGCTTGTGTTCCCTCTCTCGCTGTCTCTCTCTCTGTCAAATAAATAAATAAAATCTTTAAAAAAAATGAGCTAATAACTTCTTGTTCCCCCTCCCCTCACCTAGTATATAACCTGAAGTAACACACTTTTCCTTCCTGCTTCTACCTGTGAGCCATCGGCAAGCTGATTCTGCTTTGTATGACATCTTCCCCGCCCCCTCCCTCCTCCCATTTCTGATAGCTGTATTACACCTGTAGCGTCTGGACCCAGGCATGGCCTTCTCTGTCGCCTCCCTAACAAGTATCTCTTACTCTTGGCAGCTAGCTTGCTGCCCGCCCATATGGTGCTGTCTTTCCAGTCATTTTGTTGTTCGAACCTCGTTCTCTAGCGGATTCTTTAGGAAGAATAGTCCCCGAGCTCTTGAATGTCCATAGCGGTCTGTCTGTCTATGGTCTTCGTCCTTCAAGGTTGGCTTGCTCACGTGTTCTTTCCTTGAGTATCTTAAATATTTCACTCCGCTGTGTTTTGGCATACAGTGTGGCTGTTGAGAAGTCTACATGCAACCTGATACTCTTTCCTTTCTCAGCAACTTGGACTCTCTAGCCAATGTACAGAGTGGGTTTCTTTCCAAAGCCCGACAGCTCCACAAGCCCAGTCTCACCATGCATGGTGCCCGTTTAGGAAAAAATGTTCCACACCTTCCCTTGGAGTAGTATTCTGTTTTATAGCTTGGGTTTTCCTCCTGGTAATTCCTGTTTTACAAGTGTTTGATCCTTGCCTGGCTCCTGCTACTTTCTCTGGAATTTTTTTTCATTTCTCATTCATTCCTTTGGAAGGAAACATGTGTCTTTTTCATCTTCTGTTTCACCGGAGCCAGCATCTACCGTGTGTGTTTGTATCTGTGATTCCCCTGGTGTGGACTCATTTCTAAGACAGTTTCTGCTCCCCCCACCCCCGTCTTTTCATGCTGTCCTTCAGTCTGTGCTTCTTTCGGAGCTGCCGTCATTTTATTTGTTTCTGCTCATCTCGAAATATTAAATGACTGGTTTTCCTCCGTGTTCTGGCCACATCCTCCTGGGGCATCTCCCTGGGCCATGAGGCCCGTTACTGTGTTCTTTTTTCTTTTCTCTCAGACCAACTCGGCATGATATTTGAATGAGAGTCCTTTTGGCTGCTCATGTTTAAGTAAAATGAATTTTCTGTACTTGGAGAGGAGAAGGTTGGGCCGAGATCACTTTTTGGAATGTCATGACTCTAGAGCTCTCGCTTCTGTTCTTTTCATAAAATTTAGAAGATACGGCCTCCCGCTTCCTGACACCTGTCTTCTCTGACCCCTCGCCCACTGTGCAGGGCCTTCTCTTTCCTTGACTCCCCCCGCCCCCAACCTGGGCCTCTCAAATGCGCCTCTTCTCTGAGCAGCTTCTCCTTGCTGCTGGGTTTGGATTTGGGATGGAGCTCTGCTGTGTTGGTCTGAGAGTTCCCAGGGCTGGGATGCTCAGGCCCAGCTTGACCACATGGAGGCCCTTGTTCTTACCCAGGACCTGCGGCCTTCAAGCCCCTCCCCGGTTTGGCTGCCATTTTGTGGTTCTCAGGCCCATCAGAGAGAGGGCCAGCTGCCTTTCCTTATCTTCGTCCTGAACACTGGCTTCTAGGAGGCTGCTCCTGTGTTTGTGAGCAGTTTGCTCGTAACCATCCGTTCTTTGGGTTTAGGGGGATCCACTGTCCCGAGTCTGTTGTGGATTTCGTTCATGGGCTTTGGGTTTTGTTTTCTACTTCTGGTCTCTTTTTATGTGGAGATTTGGGGGTGTTAAAAACAACCACCACCATTAATATTTATCTACTTTTTATTAATTGAAATTATTAAGAAATCTGAAGTGTAAGTATGCACCTGGTGGGATTAACGCAACACTAATCAATCACTGTATCCTATGTGTTGGAAATGTCCCATTCAGAGCAATGTGTCCAAGGGACACCTACTGAGCAAACGTAAGAAAGATTTAAGGTCATGGGGCTGCTGTAATAAAGTACCACAAACTGCGTGGCTTAAAACAGCACAGATTAATTTTTCTCACTGTTCTGGAGGCCAGAAGTCCCTCTAGAGGGACTTGGCAGGCCACATTCCCTCTGGAGGTCCAGAGAAGAATGGCTCTTCCTCTCCCAGGTCTGGTGGCTGCCGGCCTTGGGCTGGTGGCAGCATGCTCCAATCCCTGCCTCTGTATCCACCTGTCATTCGCCCCGTGTGTCTTTTCTCTTCTTATGAGGACACCAGTCCCCACCTACTCCAATACCATCTTGTCCTAACTCAATGACATCTGCAAAGACCCTCTTCCAAAAAAGGCCATGTTCACAGGTACGGGTGGATATAGATTTAGGGGGGCACTATTCAGTGAAAGACAAGGGTGTTAGGCCAAATGAATGTATCCTAGGAGGATTTCCTAGATAAAGAGGTATACAAATGTCTTCGGAAAAGGAGTCAGAAGTGTGAAGGCCAGCTCTTCCCATCTGTGGCATCAAGCAGAAGGTGTGTGGTCAGTTGGTCAGCTATGGCCATCGTGACTGGTGGCGAGCACTTTCCAGTCAGCTCGGGGTTCCCCCTGAGGTCCCACTGTACCTTTGGATGTCTCCTCTGGGCTAATCCCCGCGTGGACCTGGCCCCAGGCTGTGGGCTAAGTTTGGCTCAGAGAGACCCTAATGCTCTGCCATCACTTTAGGAGGTCCGCAAGCCTGAAAAGCCATCAAAAAGAAGCCCTCTATCTCTGGACCCAGTGGTGGGGCATGGGAAAGAAGGGCAGTGCTCTGCTCCCTATTCTGACCATTGAATCCCTACAAATGAGCTTCTTTTTAAAAGCCTGAAACCCTCACACAGGCAGAGGAGGAAATAAGGAGTCAGAATAGGTGCCAAGACTTATACATTTTCTCTGTCTGTCTGGGGCCATTATTCCATTGCCTACAGGCATTCACTTGGCCGTTCAAAGTGAATCAGTCACATTCCCCGGTCCAGGTGGATGCATTGGTTCTTTAATTAATTGGATGTACATAGTTCAGGGTCCTGCTTCTTGCATGGGGCATGTGCCAAATTCTCAGTAGTCTAGAAATATCACAAGGAACTTTTCTGACTTACAAGGAGAATGGTTGCAGTCATACTTCCCTTGTTCGCTCTCGAAGTCCACCCCTCACCAATCTCTTACACCAGCAACAGTGACTCCACTCTGTTCTGGATGGACTCCACTCTGTTTTGTCTGGAGAGCATTTGCAGCTGCTTCACAATGAACATGGGATAGATTTCTTATTTAGCCGACATGGTCTTATGCCTGATTAATGTGCTCTTTGCCTGCATGTATCATTTTTAAAGTGTTGGAGAATCTTTTCCAGGAACTTTAATTCTGTTGGAAACCACATGTGGAAGTTGTGATACTGGAGACCCGAGGTAGCCTGATACGGTAGAGCTAGCTGTTTATTCCCCAGACGTCCCAGTTCCCTGATCCACTCCACACTGTCCTTCACCATTCTCAACATCTTCGTTTCATTGTCCACTAGCATCACTCTGACTTCCCATCAATCTCACTACAAGTTAGGCTCTCAGGTCCACACCAGCAACTGGCCACCTCCCAACCTCATACCAATGTCCCCAGCAATCCAAGGCCAGGTGCCTTATTGATTTCCTTTTACTGTTAGATGGAGCATCTTCTTGGGATGTGAATGACGGTTTGGGCATTTCCATCTGTCACACATGGTTATTTCCATTTCTGTGTATCTTCGTCCATCCTTCTCTTTCCTTCTGGGTTGTGGTCCTCGCCTCCTTGATTTTTCCTCTTCCTCTGGTAACTACATCTGTCTAGTCGACTTACCCTCTCTTCCTTTCTCTAGTAGAGGGATCAGGCAGACGTAAGTTGCAGACAACAGAAACAAGTAGCTATTTCAATCAGAAGGGGATTCAAGGCAGAGAATTAGGTGCTTATAAAGTTGCTGTCAAGATGGGAGATTAAGCTTGAGGACAAGTTTGCAGGTGCAACCCCCAGTGCAAAAATGTTGGAGAAACCCTACAGTGGAGAAACCCAGAAGACACCACCTTAACCCAATGTTCAAAGTTAAGATTGCAGTGCTAAGTCATGGTCCTCATGTGTCCCCAGATATGAGAAGGGCATTTTATCTCCATGGTATTCTTTCCCGAAACACAGATCCCCTGTCTAATCATTAGATGACATTTGACAAACCCAAACTGAGGGACATTTGACAAAATACTCGATTGGTACTCTTCAAAAGTGTTGAGATCATGAAAAAGAAGGAACGACTGAGAAACTCTCACAACCTGGAGAAGACTAAGGAAGCATGAGGATTAAATGAAACGTGGTATCCTCAATGGGATTCTGGAACTGAAAAAGGGCACGAATGGAAAAACTGGTGAAATCTGAATACAGCCTATAGTTTAATTCATAGTATTGTAACAATATTAATTTTGTAATTTTGACAGCTGTACCATAGTAATTTAAGATGTTAAGATTGGGGAAAGCTGGCTAAAGAGTATTTGGAACTCTCTGAATTATCTTTGCAACTTTTCTGTCAACCTAAAAGTACTCCAAAATAAAAAGTTTACTAAAAAGTCCATCTTTAAGAGAGCAGGAAGCCAAGCCACAGAGTGGAGGAAGATATTTGCAATGTGTCTAAACTACAAAAGCCTCACATTTGGAGTATACAAAGAATCCTTACAAATCAATAAGAAAAAAGCAGACAAACCAATAAAAAATGGCTGAAAGAATGAACAGGCACATTACAAAAGAGGAAAGCCAAATGGCCAAAGAACATAGGAAAAAGTGCTTTATCTCATTAGGGAAATGCAAGCAAATTATGTCTTTAAATATTTGTGTTTTGTTACTTTTTCTCCCCCAGACACTCCAATTATGTGTAGGTTGGAGCTCTTTTACCTTCTTTCCAATCTACCACGTTCTCTCCTTATTTGCTGTTCATTTTGCTTGCCTTTCTAATGTATGTCCTTTGTCCCTATCTGTATTCAGAGATGTCTATTCTGTCTTGTGCTGCTTCTGGTTTTCTCTTCATTTCTGTGATGATTTTATTTCTGATTCTACTCTTTCCTGAATTTTGCCAGCTCACTTATCATATCCTTCTGTTCTCTCACATCTTTCTTGAGCTGTTGCTTCATTGAGTTTAAAAAATTCATGGCAAAATATTTAGATATGATTTTCATCTGTTCATTGCAACACAAATTTTGGTAAGTGTATCTTCATCTGCCATTCTTTCTTTTATTTTTATGCTATGGAGTTTTTGTGTAAATTTCATACAGATCTAAATATTATCCCTTCTTTGAAGCAAGCAAGTTTTCCAGGACCAGATATTTTCAGCAGGTTCATAAGGGTTAGGGTCCTGGGCCATTCCAGGTGAGCAAAAATTAACCTTGCAAACTTTAAAAACCAATTTGTGAAGCGCCTGGCTGGCTCAGTCAGAAGAGCATGTGACTCTTGGTCTTGGGGTCATGAGTTCGAGCCCCAAGTTGGGTGTAGAGATTACTTAAATAAATAAAACTTTAAAAAGTGACTTTGTTCAACCTTCTTTTTCCCACTCAATGGAAATAGGAAGATGTGAAGGTGGGTTTAAGAGAGGAGAAAGAATTCCCAGCAAACAAAATCATTTCAGGACTGTACTCTCCTAAGAAAGGAAGTGGTGGAAACATTTGCTTTGGAGTCAGACAGATTTGGGTTCAAATATGAGCTCCAGCATGTGCTGATTGTGTGATTCTGGAGACATTGCTTTAAGTCTCAGAATCTCAGTGACTGCACCTATGAAATGGGGATAATATTACCTCCCCATGTGTGGTTATGAAAATATGAAGGATATATGAAAAGGTTTGGCTGTTTTGGTTTAAGCAATACTAGCTGTCTGAGCAAGCAAACTCGAAACTCTCGCAGACACAACCCAACAGTGGTTGATTTCTTGGCTCAAAGTCCAGGCGGCTCTGCCCTGTGCTATGACAGGGTCTGGGTTGCTTCCATCCTGTGGCTCCGTCCTCTACCATACGGTCGCTACAGTTGCTGCCAGGTATAGCTGGGAGAGACACATCAGCTCTTTGTGCTTGGTTGGAGCTAGCCGCGTGGTCCCACTTAAACACAAGGAGGCTGGGAAAGGAAGGGGGCATGAGCACTAACTAAGTACTCACACATCTCAGTTCTTCATTTCCTCAACAAAATAATCTTCGCCTCTGCATTTTCCTTTGAATTATTATCTCATAATGATCCCTTTCGTGTGCCCCAAACTTGCATCAGCTATTGTATCAGGGAAGGAGGTTTTCACAGCTTCACACTCAGGCCAGGATTGGGGGGGGCAGGCATCCCTAGGTGATGTAGCAGGGAGGTTGGCAGCAGGAAAGACAATTTCTAAATTTTGTAGAAAAACAAAGGAAATAAGAAAGAGGTTAGAGAAATTAAACTGTTTTTAAGATAGTGGAAAAGAACTGGATCTAGTGTAAATATAAATTCCTCACTCTTGGAATATTCCATTGAGCCCATACAAAACAAAAATCCCCTCTACCGCATCCCAGATTGGGTGGACCTCTGACCAGGAATGGGGCATGCTCTCCTTTACTGGACAATATCTATTATTAGGCTAAATCTGTCTTCTGGCCAGCTCCATCCCCTGGTCCTGTCTCTTCTGTTGGCCACCACATACGTCCAACCCCCAACAATGACTCAGGGTGCTAGGCAGATGCTCATTCTTCTCAACTTTTTCTTCTCCAGGCAAACAACCCCCAATACTACAACCACTCCTCGTAGGACATGATTTTGAGATGCTGACAACAAATGGCACTGAGGCTCTCACCGGTGGCCCGAGGTCACTGGCTTTATTAGCCTGCAGAGCTTCAACTCTTGGTCAGCCTTGTAGGAAGGAAATAGGGGCCCCTCAAGATTCTGAAAGCTTGACCAATAAAATCAACACAAATGGTGAGAGATAGAGCACCTCTGGGCCAAACACAAGACAAAGAGATGTCATTAACAGAGCTAAAGAAATCATGTGATGAAAGAGAAGGGGATTCAGGCATAGACACACCACAAAATGGGGAGTCAGAGAGACGGAAGTTGACAGTGTGTGTCCAAGACAACTGGGGGACTGGGACTTTGAATCCGAGTGACAGGAGCAATCAGGTCACAGAGAGCTGGTCTGCTTGGGCAGGGATAGCCATCGGTTCTCATCCTAAAAATATCCTCCACTATTACCTGCCTGCCTTGGCTCTGATTCCATGTTCATTATGTTTAGATTAATAATTTTACTTGCTGGTTCCCTGATGTTCTGATGGGAAACATTAGAATTTTGGTCAGTGGAATGGGATCTCTTGCACTGAGAATGAATACATTAGTGTCTGGATAATGCAAGTTGGAGAATATCAACCGTTTCCTGCTAGAATGATTACCCCATGGGTACTGTGCATCACTGACTGTTGTCATCCCAGTCTACTTTCCATTATTCCTTATTAGTTGCATCCCATGTGCACAGCTAAAAATACTCACTTCCCCAGATTCCCTAGCTGCTAAAGGTAGCTGCTGCTGTAGTTCTGACCAATGCAATGTAGATGGAAGTCCTTGCAGGGGTGTGTGTGTGTGTGTGTGTGTGTGTGTTCCTTTTCTGGATAACAAAAGGAAAGCCTTATTAGGAGAAAATGTTTTTGCCCTTCCTTCCCTCTTCTTTATACTTAGGACATGGGTATGAGGCCTGGAAGTGCAGCAGCCATTTTGTGACAATGAGGACAAGTCATTCCCAAGGATGTCAGACAAGAAGCTAGAGAGGGGTCTGGCTCCTTGATGACATCCATGAGTTGCTGCACCAGCCCTGAACTGCTTTCCCTTGGTCATTGTTAGATGAATAGGTCCCTATCTGTGTAAGCCAAGGTTGGTAGGGCTTCCTACTATTTATAGCAGAATAGTAATACAGTTCTCGATACAGTTTCTAAGTGGAGCTTCTGAGCTAGCAAAGCTGAGAGTGAGACTCTAGGGTGTAGTTAATTCACAAGGTGATGCAGTTACGATGCTTCTTGGTGGTCCTCCTGAGAGAGGATCCTGTTATTGCTTTAACCTCCTCCATTTAGATTTCAGCCTGTACCTCACTGATCCATTCTCTTCAGCTTATCTTTTAACTCAAGCGAGAAACTGACAGGCAAAACATCCTGTGATGGAACCGAAACTACCCCATTAAGCAGGAACGGCTGCCCTGACGCCAGCAAGACCCGGAGTGACTGACCCCAAGACAATGATCCACCTGACCTTTCTTGCAAAGCCCCACACACCCACTGACCTTTGCTCTGCATTAAACCCAGAATCATTCCTACATATTGGAGACAATTCTTGGGGCATCAGTCCACTATCTTCCTGGTGCTGGCCTCCCTGAAATAGATTCCTTTCTTGTGTCACCACAGCTCGGCCCGCGGCCTTTGGATTTTGTTGGTGGCCAGTGGCTGACTCTGGTCTGCTGGGTTTGCACCTTGGGCCCTGGGAACAATCCCCTGAGAATACCTTTCGTTTTTTTTCTTCTGATCATGAATATGACTCATATATTTTGTGAAAATTCAGTTGAAACAGTAAATCATAAAAAATAAAGAAAAAAAAAATCACTCTCAAGTCTGCCACCCAGAGATAACAGAGTGAAGCCTTCCCAGATATCCACAGGTCTCTCTCTATACTACCTTCTTTACATAAATAGGATTGGATTTTGTAACTTGCCATGCACTCAACAGCTGTGGACATCTTTCCAGCAATTGTGCTAAGAAAACCCATTCTTACTCCTGTCTGATTACATATAGACCTGCATTATTAATTTTAGCTATTTTGATGTTTAAATATTATTATTTATTTAGTTGTACTATAATTTAGCCAATCAGTCCTCAGTTGGTATCAAATTTTTTCTTTTATTTTAGAGTGAAAGTGTGAGTGTGAGTGGGGAGGGGGGGCAGAGGCTGAGGGAGAGAGAGAGAACCTTTAAAAAAAAAATTTTTTTTTTAAATTTTTTTATTTGAGAGAGAGAACCTTAAGCAGGCTCCAAGCCCAGCATGCAGCCCGATTCGGGGCTTGATCTTGACCCTGAGATCATGACTTGAACCGAAATCAAGAGTTGGATACTTCACCTCCTGAGCCATCCAGGCGCCCTGGTATCTAATTTTTGATGTTATGTACCAGGCTGCAGTAAAAGCTCTTGGGTAAACATCTTTGAGAGCTTTTCCGATTATTTCCAAAGGAGTAATCCCTAGAAATGGGTGTGCTCCCTCTGAGAATCATACAAGGTGCGTGGGCCTCACCCGGGTTCCACAGTCACACTCCCAACTGTCCCACTGTCTGATCCTTGCATCTCAAGGTCATTTGGAGAAGGTCACAGCTCTTTGCTGATTTATCCTCCACAGGACAGGTCTAAACTCTCTCGTTTCAAATGGATGCTGCTACAGCTCTTTGGTAGTCTCATCACTGCCTTTTCTCCAAGACATGCCCTAATAATTGTTCTAGTTTCCACCACGTTTCTTAAACTCCTACTATGGGCTGCATTGGGTCCCTCCTCCCCCAAATTAATAGGTTGAAATCCTAACGCCCAGTATCTGAGAATGTGACTGTCTTTGGAGACAGAGCCTTTAACGAGGTAATTGAGACAAAACGAGGTCATATGCGTGGGTCCTAGTCCAATATGACCGGTGCCCTTGTAAGAAGAGGAGGTTAGGACCCAGACACACGCTGACTCAAGAACACGTGAGGACAAGGGAGAAGTGGGCCATCTACAACGCAAGTTAGAGAAGCTTCAGAAGAATTCAACCTACTGACACCTTGATCTCAGGCTTCTAGCCTCCAGACTGTAAGGGAGTAAACTTCTGTTGTATAAACATCCAGTCTGTGGTACTTTGTTATGGCGCCTGCAGGAAGCTAATAGAGCCCCCCTACCCCCTTCTTTGGGGACCACTCTCAGCACTCTCATTTTAGACGCAAATTCGGCTCAATTTGGGCTCTGTTTATAAGGCAGTCTGTAAAAGGCTTAGCTTTCAGAGGGAGACAATAGTCAGAATGGATTTTCTCAAGAAAGCCCCTTTATTTTCCAATTAAGAGTACATTAAGTAACAATGGGATGTGGCCATCAGTGTTCAGCCCCTCTGTTGAGGAGGACTCTGTCAGCCCAGGACTCCAGCACCCCCTACTCCTCCCTACTCCGGAGCGCAGACAGAAAGAGGTTAGTCTGCAGGATCCTCTGTGGCTATAACCACTGCTTTTCTCCAGCAAGGCTAGCTGCCTACTTTCTGCCCAAGGTGATTGACAGGGAAGACAATGGGTTTTAATGTCCCTGTCCTCATTAGGGAAACGGAGAAGGCTTCCTCTGTTCTCTCAGAGTTGTTGTAGAACAGCTAGCATGCAAATTTTTCTAATGACACAATGTAAAACATAAAGACGAAGAACATCCTGTGTTCCCTGGTATTCGCTAGTTCTAATCTGCCTTAAGTATCTTGTGGAACCACCACATCCTAGGTTTCAGGGTACCAGCCTCTCTTGGTGATGGTTTGCAAAATCCATACATTCACAGGGGAAGGAAATGTTGTCATTGGCATATGGCCAACAGCCATCCCCCAACCCGCCACTTCTGTAGGATCCCCTGACCTTGGCACATCAGCTCCCTTCATTTCTTCCTGGATCAGAGGAAAGGGAGATTTTCTTCTCTTTTGCATTTCTCTCTCTCTCTCTCTTTTAAAATAAGATTTTATTTATTTATTTGACAGAGAGAGAGACAGACACAGCGAGAGCAGGAACACAAGCAGTGGGAGTGGGAGAGGGAGAGACTTCCTGCCGAGCAGGGAGCCCGACACGGGACTCGATCCCAGGACCCTGGGACCATGACCTGAGCCGAAGGCAGACGCTTAATGACTGAGCCACCCAGGCGCCCCTGCAAACTTCTCTTTTTAAAAATTTTGGTAAAATACACATAACATAAAATTTACCATCTTAAGTGTATTTACTGCTCAGTGGTATTAAATGCATTCATAATGTTATGCAATCGTCACCACCCTCCATCTCCAGAACTCTTTCACCTTGTAAAACTGAAACTCTGTCTCCATTAAACACTAACTCCCCATATTTCCTCCCCCAGCCCCCTGGCAGCAATCATTATATTTTCTGTGTTTATGATTTTGATGACTTTAAGTGGCTCATATAAGTGGAATCACACAGTATTTGCCTTTTTGTGACTGGCTTATTTCACTCAGCAGAATGTCCTCAAGCTTCATCCATGTTGTAGCAGGTGTCAGGACGTCTTTCTTTTTTAAGGCAGAAATAATAGTTCATCATATGTATATACCATGTTTTGCTTATCTGTTCATCGGTTGACAGTCACTTGGGTCGCTTGCACATTTTAGCTATTGTGAATAATGCTGCTGGGGCGCCTGGGGGGCTCAGTCATTAAGCATCTGCCTTCAGGTCAGGTCATGATCCCAGGGTCCTGGGATCGATGAGCCCCGTGTTGGGCTCCCTGCTCGGTGGAGAGCCTGCTTCTCCCTCTCCTCCCCACTCATGCTCTCTCTCGCTGTCTTTCTCAAATGTATAAAAAAAAATCTTTAAAAAAAATGTTGCTGTGAACATGGATGCACACGTATCTCTTCGAGCCTCTGATTTCAATTCTTTTGGGTATGTACCCAGAGGCAGAATTGCCGGTCACATAATAAATCTATTTCTAAGTTTTGAGGAAACACGACACAGTGGTCACACCATTTTTAGTTCCCTCCAAGAGCGCATGGGTTCCTGTTCCTCCACATCCTCGACACCATTTGCTGCTTCCTGTCTGCTCCTAATGGGTGTGAGGTGGTATCTCATGGTAGTTTCGATTTACATTTCCTTAACACTTGGCGATGTAGAGCATCTCTTCATGGGCTTACTGGCCAGTCGTGTATCTTTGGAGAAACATCTTGTCAAGTCCTTAATCCAAGTTGTTTGTTTTTTGGTTCTTGAGTTTTGGGAGCTCTCTCTGTTCTGGATATTAACTTCTCATCAGATATATGATCTGTAAATATTCTCTCCCATTCTCTGGAAAACCTTCTTACTCTGTCACTAGAGTGTTTTGAAACACAAAATTAAAAATTTTTCGTGAACTCCAATTTGTTTATTTTTTCTCTTGCAAACCCGTGACTTTGGCGTCCCGTCCAAGAAACCACTGCCAAACTCAGTGTTGTGAAGCTTTTCCATTTTGCTTGCACATCAGTTTCTGCCCCTCCCCATGTCTGCCTTTACTCGCTCGGCATCTTCAAGACAGTGGTTTTAAGGTCTTTGTCTAGTATGTCTGCCTTTTGGTCTGTTCCAGGGACAGTTTCTGTTGGGTTCTTCTTTTCCTTTGAATGGATTATACTTTCCTATTTCTTTGTACACCTCCTGATTTCTTCCTTTCTTTTTTTTCCTGGAACACTGGAAGTTTGAATCTAATAATGTGATAACTCTGGGAATCTCCCCGATCACCAGGGTTTCCTGGATTTCATTACTGTTTTTTTGATTGCTGTAGCCTGTTTCTGTGCCAAGGATCAGCCTGAGGTGTCAACTTAATGTCTTCTCAGGTCTTTTCTGAGCCTTTCTGTGGACACACACTGTCACTTTCTAATTTTCCCTGTATAAGCAGTTGTTTCTGAACGTCCTTGTCTTTAATGTCTGGCTCCTGAAAGGGAAAAAAGTGAAAAATCAAGGGCGGGGGTGGGGGAGGGGAAGGGGGACCCACTATTTAAATCTCCTAAAGTCATTTCAGCTAGGGGGGCTGGGCTTGCAACAACCGGGGTGGAGAGATGCGACATTACGGGGCTGCCTGCCTCTTTGTCTGCGCTCTGATCAGAAGCAGCAATCAGTGATCAGAGCACAGAGCCCCTGTGTTTGGAAGACAGGGTCCTTTATTGCCCACCCTAGCCCCGCAAGCTGCGGGCAAGCTGCTCCAGCCCATGCACATACGCACTTGAGCGGTTGGCCCCACACTGCTACTTCATGACATAAAGGTTTTAAAAATCATATGGGGTTTTACACATAGGATGTCCTTAATCACGGGAAGCATCCTCCATTACTGCCCTGGAGGGACCCAGCTTAGCCCACATGGGGACAGGTGACACCTGCCTGTTGCACCCAGACATTGTGGGCGCACCTGTGGGAGATGGTGTGCAGACCCAGGGGTTGCAGCAAGGGAACGTGGCTGTGCATGGGGCCGTCTTGAGTTTCAAACTGGGATTGCCATTTACTAGCTGTGTGACTGGCCCGTCATGTAACCCCTCTAAGCCTCAGTCCCCTCGTTTGTAAAACGGGGGAAAGTCCCCGCACCTGTTTCCTGGGCAAGCCCAGGGCCAACTGCGAAATCCATAAAAGCATTTAGCTGGGACCTGGAGCCGTCAGCCATTGTCTTAGCAGCCCCGGGAAGGAACAGCGTTCGCGCACTTCAAGTAGTAGTTTTACAGAATTGTTAATGGTAGGCAAAATGCTCTTGCTCGAAGGTTAAGTGCAAGCTACATACAGACAACATCAGCACTTGTTTAAAAACTGTTTAGAAACTTGCATAAGTAAAAGACTGAAGGGGAATATGTCGAAATGAGGGATTATAGATGATTTTGAACGATCTGCTTTCTATGTTTGTGTGTTTTCAAATTTTTCTCCAATGAGCACATGATTACTTTTATAAACTTTAAGACATGTTTTATGGAAACAAAAAATTCAGTGTGACTCAGCCGCCAAGGCTGCCAAGAAGGCTTGTGCGGTCTTTGGCTGCGTTAGTAGGAATTGGGTGTCCAGAGTCGGAGGTATGTCCGCAGGGTTTGACACCAGCCAGACCCTGTCGAGATCAGCGTTTTGTTTCGCCCTGGGCAGAAGTAACCATGGGGACCTTAAATGTCATGGCTGAACAAAAATGTGCCAAGTGTACGAAGGCCTCTAAATCTAGAGGAAAGCAGGGCCGAGCAGGGACAGTGGGCTGGGAGCCCCAGGGGAGCCCCAGCCTGGTGGGGGGCCTGATGGGGGAGAGAAGAGAGGGATACAGAGATGGGGAGGGAGACAGAGAGACAGACGGAGGGAGGGAGAGGAATACCAGCTTGGGGAGGGGGCTTCTCTGGAAGCCCATCTGGCCTTAGGGCTCATCCATTGCTTTTCTCGTGCCTAATACCTGGTACGTACTTCTGGACACGGTCCTTCCCCACCCAACCTGGAGGTTGAGTCCGAGCCACAGAATTCTTATAGACCCTGCCCGTTGCCCCATGGTCCTTGGATCTGGTCAGTGGGTGTCCGTCCAGGGAGTTTGGCAGACTGGCACCAGGGACAGAATCACCCCCTCTGAGCTGGGGCCCGTAGCACCCTTGGGGGGCCTTGAGCCCAGCAGGTGGAGAGCTCTCTCCAGATGAGGATGAACTCAACCCCAAGGGCTCAGGCACAAGGCCTGGGCCTCCGCTGCTGGCAGTGCTCCCGACCTGGGTCCAGAGGCTCTTAAAGACAGCACGTCTATCCTCCTCCACAGCTGGTCCTGTAACCTGCCTTCCCTGGGAGCGATGCCCAAAGAGCTTTTCAAAGCAGTCTCTTCCTTCTGTAACCTTGTTCAGGCTGTTTTATCACTTGCAGCCAAAGAGGTCCTGAGTAATGCAAAATGACAGATGGTAGAGGTAGAGAGGAGCTACAGTGAGAGGCTCTGGAGAGAAGCCTGTGAAGGACCTCGTGGAAGATGTGTCTCCTAGAGGGCCAGCGCCTTGGCTAGCGTGTGTTCTCCTCGCTGGCTCGCTCTCTCTGTCTCTCTGTCTCTCTGTCACTGTTTCTGTGGCTCTCTCCCATTTTCTTAGCCCCAGTATCTGACTTTGGCCCCTCCTTTCAAGGTCCCTTCTCCACCGGCCTCTTCCTCAGCCCAAGCCTCTAACAAGCCCTCCCTGGGTCCCCCCACCTCTCAGTTCAGCTGCCTCAGCCTGCCTCCCACCCCTGCTCCAATTTAGTTTCTCATCATCTCTTGTGTGAATATTTTCAGGCTTCTAAATGATCTCTCTGCCTCCACTCTTGTTCCTCCCAAACCCACCCTCCCGGGTGAGGTTGTACAATCCCATCCTGCCTCTGCCCTGGGGAAGGCCTGGCCAGGTGCCCCATCAGCCACGAGTAAATCCCGAGACCAAGGCTGTGGGCCTCCCAGCCTTCACAATCACACTGGTTCTTACAGTTGCCTGCTCAGAGGCTTAGAGTGTGACGTTTCTCTCCTCTGGGTCTCTGCTCGGGCTGTCACCCTCTGGGTCCTTCCCTCCCTGCCTGGTCCGCTCTGCCCCATCAGTGAGACAGACTCTGCCAGACCCTCTTTCACTTCCAGTGGCACCCCGGCCACATCCAAGTACCTGGGGAGGAAGGGTCTCTGCATTTCCACCAGGATTTCCAGTTATTTCTTCAGAAATCAGTGCTTCCCCTCTGAAACAAATAATGCAATATATGTTAAGAAAAAAAAAAAGAAGAAGAAGAAGGTAGCGGGAGGGGAAGAATGAAGCGGGGGAAATCGGAGGGGTAGACAAACCATGAGAGACGATGGACTCTGAAAAACAAACTGAGGGTTCTAGAGGGGAGGGGGGTGGGAGGATGGGTTAGCCTGGTGGTGGGTATTGAGGAGGGCACGTTCTGCATGGAGCACTGGGTGTTATGCACAAACAATGAATCATGGAACACTTCATCTAAAACTAATGATGTAATGTATGGGGATTAACATAAGAATAAAAAAAAAAAAAAAGAAATCAGTGCTTCCTACAAGTCACGGGTGCATCAAAGCCTGGGGCCTCTGTAGTGTGGTTTAGAGCCAGGGCGCCACAGTTCTCTGCAAATACCAAAGGAACCCATGGGGTTTGGGAAGGAAGGAAAGGCCACGGAGCCCTGTGTGGCCAGGCTGCCAAGGCATGGCTGGGCGAACTGTGAGTGCCAGGACCAGGGTTAACGCTCTGCGGGGGCTTTGCTGTTACAGAGCTGGGGGCAGGGAAGTTATCCTTAGGAGGGAAAGCAGTCTGGTCCTTGGAGAAGTCTCTAACCTGGGCCTCCCCTGTCCAGCCTCAGGGTCAGGAGCAGGTTGGGCAGTTTCCTCCAGCACAGAAAGGAGCTATCTTTCCCATTGCTGAGCTGGAGACATCAGAGCAGAGTGCAGATTCATCATCGATTAAGTGCTTGCTCTGTTCCAGCCCTGGGAGGGGTAGCCCTGCGGTGGCAGAATGAGCCCTGAGCTTCAGTCTAGAGAGGCAATCAGGTGAGCAGGCCAGGAAGCAGGTGCCACGTGGGGAGAGCAGCCAGGCATCCAGGCTGCCCCGGGGAGTGCAGAAGTGGGCTGGGTATTCTCCAGGCCCCACTCTCACAGAGCCTCTCTCCTGGGGCCGGGGGCCCATGCAGACTGAGGAGAATACAGGAGGGTGAGTACTTTCCGATGGTGAGGATGAGGGGAGTAAGCTGCTGTGACAGTTTCATGGTGTGGCTTCCACAGAGAAAGCCTCTCAGGAAGTGACATTTGAGCTGACCCCTAAAGAATGGGTCAGGACCAGCTACGCAAAAGGCCACGACAGGCAGACGCAGGGAGAGGCAACCGAAGGTACAACGGGCCTGAGGTTTTGGTCCTGCTGGAAAATGCGGATGCTAATACTTACGTGCCTTAGTCAGCTATATCATAACAATGTTGCATAACAAATAGTCCTCAGACTCAGTGACAGATAGCAGAAAAGTCTTTCTTCTCAAACTCAGGGGTCTCAGATGACTACAGTTCGGCTGATCCAGGCTGGGCATGGGTGGACCGCTAAGCGTTGGGCTGTGGGTAGCCTGGGTTTGGACTGCGTTCAGGTGTGATCACCTGACACAGACTGAAGGCATTCTGGAGGGAGCTCTTCTTACCCTGGGTTTCTGGAGAGCAGGCAAAGAGCCAAACCATGCCAGCACACTTAATGGTTCTGTTTATGTTCTGTCCACTAACATTCCATTGGCCAACGCATGTCATGTGGTCTGGTTCAGGTTCAGCAGAGCCGGGGAGTGCATCCTGGAGGAATGTGAATATTTGCCGAATAATTACCCAGCTATTACCACTGCTTCAGAGAGTTGCTGTGGGATGAGAGGTGTTAGGACTTGTCTGAGCGCCTGGTGGTGAGTGCTCGTTAGGTACTAACCATTATTGGGAGGACGTAAGGACAGGCCATATTCTGAATGTCTTGATAAATCATGTGAAAGATTTTCATGTTTAGATTTTCCCCTGAGGACAGTGGGGAGCTATTGAGGCTTTGATCAGAAGGGTGACATTGTTTGATTTGGATTTTAGAGGGATCCCTCTGGAAGCACAGTTGAGGATAGTCTGGAGGGGGTGAGACAGAGGTACACCTCAGGCTGGGGGAGATGAGTGGGAAGTCACCATGGGAAAGGCACGGTGGCACGAATTCAAGAAACATCAGAAAGGTGGTCTATGGGATAAAGAGAGGGAATGTAGAGGGGAGGGAAGTGCTCAGGACGGCTTCCTGGTTCTTGACTTGGGTGACAGGGACATGATGATGAGATCCTCCAGCTGAGGGGCACAGAAAGCTGGGGAGTGGGACGGGGAGGGATGAGCTGGCTTGGACATGTTGTAGGTGAGATTCTTGCTGGACATGCAGATCTTGGAGTTTAGGAGGAGAATCTGGACATGGGACGTGCATTTGGGAGTCATATCAACGAAACTAGGCACTGAGTCATCCCAGTTTCTAGGGGTTGGAAAATATGCTGTGCTGGTATAAAGGAATTTTCAGTGGCATACGATAATATTTGGCCGATATTGCTAGTTTCTTTCAGCTCTCCATTCTCACATTCTTCTTCCAAACTGAACCCTGACACTATTTGGAGGTAGCAATGCTCAGGTAAAAGACTCCAGGAGCCAGCCTCCCTAACTAAGCCAATGAGTTGTAAGTAGAAGTAATGACTCTGAATTCTGGGACAGTTCCTTAGAGCATAGGGCCATCCCTTTCTCTTTCCTTCTCTGTCCTACAGCCTGGTAGTCAGATGCGATGGCTGGAGCTGTAGCAGCCACTTTGGACTAGGAAGCCGAGAGCCATATCTTAGGTGGTTGCGGTGAAGAGAAAGGAGGCTGCATCTCGGGCACCTTCATGGAGCTCCTATCCCAGCCCTGGGCTGCTTTTTACATAGAAACAAATAAAACCTCTCTTGTCAGGCGGCTGCTGTATTTTTTCTGTTAAATTCAGCTGAACTTAGTCCAAATGAAAACATTATGATTCTGCGGTGTTTGGTCAAGCTATAGCTTGCACCTGGAGGCATTTCCAGTTTGCCGCGTTCCTCGTTCGTCTCCGCGGGGTTGTCGGTGAAACGCCGCCCCCGATGGAGCTGGCGGGGACGGTGTGCTGCGCCACCTGGTGGACACATGGCAGACAGCATCTCCTTCATTGAAGGCACATCGCAGGGGTAAGAGCGGGATGCTTTCCTGGGCTGTCTGGCTTTTACCAGCAGCTCGCTAATTTGATTTCAGCCCCAAGGCATCCTTTAGCCGGCGACAAAGTGAGTGCTCCAGAGTCCTGAATGTCAGTGGACCTCCGAGAAGTCCAGGAACTCCCAACTGTCCTGAGCTGGTCAGCTCAGGTGTGTTCTCGGAAGCCACTGGGGCCTGTTTCTCGCTACCCCTGCGGGCCGTGCTCCCCCCTCCCCCAGGTTGAGGATTTCTGTACTAAATAAAGGGTTCCATGTGACCTCTCATTCTGCAGACTCTGGTCTCAGAGCAATAGTTAAAGCAGGAGGGGAGGGAGGGTGATGACTCACTGCCTCGCTGAGCAGGAAATGAACACCAAGGGAGCCTAACCTGGGAGCAGGCTGGAAAAAATGGATTTGCGGTCGTTTGAGCTGTTGGCAAAGTGGGCTCCTGTGGGCGAGCTTATTAATGCTTCCTTCTGCTGACCGCTGTACGAACCTGAAATGGCCAACACTGTCAAAAGGAGAGTTCAAACTGCAAAAACGAGTCTTGGGGTTTCAGAGATTCCAGAGATTCAGTGGAAAGACCCCTGGCTCCTGGGCACACAGGTTTAGTCCCAATGGACCACTGACAGTGTGTGACTGGTGCCCCCTCCTTTCTCTGGGCTCCCCTTGGTACATAGGGTGGCCAGAACACCTTCCAGCCCTGATCGTGCCCTGCCACGAGGGCCTTTGTAGTGAGCGTGGCCCTAAGTCCCTAAGGGAGGCAGCAGAGGTTTTCGGGAGGAGCACAAGAAGAGGAGGAAGATGATTTCTCCAGCTTTTAGCCCAGAGCCCAAGCGGAACGCCTGCCGTTTCGGCGGTGTGTGGGGAGGTGGGTGCTGCGTGGGCAGTGGTGGAAATGAGCAGATTGATGTACATCCTTGATTTTCCCAGGTGGGGCCCGTAAGGCCGGAGTGGGGTGGGCTGGGAAGGAGACGAGCGGGGAGACTGAGTGGCCCAGGGTCAAGGGCAGTGGGGCAGTGGGTGTTGAGAAGATTGAGCTTCAAGAGGAGATGAGATCGGGGTGGGGGGCACGAGAAGCACCCCCAGTCCAGAAGCTGTGCGTCCAGGACTGGAAGGAAGGAGCCTAGAGTCAGCCTGGCGTCTCCCAGCCTGTGGGTCTCGCACAGATTCGCGGGTGTGTATCGGCAGAGCTGGGGCCAGGCCTGGCCCTGCACTTGCCCCTGGGCCGCTGGGGTTAGAGTCCTACTTCCTGGGATCAGGACCTAGACCACCAGGAAGCCCCTGCTGCCTACCTCTTTATCCTTTTTATTCTTAAAATGACAATAATGAGAAAATTCTTAAAGGAAACCTAGTATCTGCTGGCTCTTAGACAAGGGTTTCTATGTGCCCTCATTCCCTCGTCTCCCAAAGCTCTCCTTGTACGGCTGAGGCTGCCTTCCCCGAAAAGCCTCTAAAAAGCAACAGGTTCTTCTTTCCCTAAATTTTCTAGCATCCTCTTCGTTATATAAAGCAACTTGGTTCACTCAAGGCTTTTTCTATTTTCATCTCCACCTGGGAGCAGAGCATCCACAAACAAGACCACATTCTGTTTTACTTGGGGAGGAAATGTGCTTGGGCTGGAGCGGGGGGGGGGGGGAGTGGGGGGGAGGCTGAGAGTGTAAATCCTGGTTTTCTCTCAGTGGGATCTCTGTAGTCTTTTGCAAAGCGGGTTGGGGGCGGGGTGGGGGTGTTTCTTCCCACTCAGAACCCAGGCCTGTGCTTCTCCTTCTGTCAGTGCTCTCCCAAATTGACAGCTTTGCCAAGCCTGGCATGGGGGTGCCCGCCAGCCTTTCTTCCCAGGAAGAGCTGGGACTTTGGTCCTGTCTTGGGGGAAAATGCATAGGACCAACCCTGCCCCCTTTTCCTAGGGTCTGAGCCTCTGGCAAGTATGGGTGGATGGAGGTGTGTATAACAAGGGTCTGTCTCCTGGGTGCATCTGCCACTGCCCCCCCTCCACCCCCCAGCTGAACACACAAAGAGATGTCTGGGCAGCTCCGAGAGTTTCCCTGTCACTGACTCTATATGCTGGGGTCTGTGAGCCGCCAGAGAGGACCGTGGGCCAGCCTGACTGTGTGGGAGGCAAATCACTCTGGATGTGCCCATGATTTGGGTGGAAAGATCTGCTCACCCCAAAGGGTGCAGTCAGGGCTCCTCCTCCAGGAGATTAACCCCAAGGACCACTGACTGGACGTGACTTTGGGTCCAGATCACCCTGGCATTATCTGAGCATCACTGGTCCTGTTTCCTGCGGGCCAACATGACTATGAGCCAATTTACTGAACAATTGGAGCTGGATGGGGTGCAAAGTGGAAATGGAGCATCCCCCTCTCCATTTGCTGCCTTTCAACTTGTTCCACTGTTCCTGAGACCCTCCCCTGGCCCCTCTCCTCTGTTCTGTCACTCTGGGGACAGGCACTGTGGCTGGGGCTCCTAAGCTACAGGTTCCACCAGTGGGAAGCCCTGGTGGGAGACTGGGTAGGGAGGGAGAAGGTGGGTCTTTGTTCTCCTCTCTTTCCAGCTCGGACAGACAGGCCTGCAGGGGTCCAGCTTCCACCACTGAGCCTGGCCACTGGGTCTAGGAGCACCTTTTCTTCTCATTGTCCTCAGATCCTGGGCTGGAATATTTTCCCTGTTATTGCTGGCTGGTTCTTTTATCCTGTTCTTAATGACACTGGGAGCACATCCTACCATCGCTTTTGATTATGTTCGGGTATTAGACAGCCCCATCAAGTTAATTTAAAACTCCCACCTGACATCCAATTCAAAGTTTCCCTCTCCTTCCAGTTGAGCCTGACCCCAGGTCTAAGGGTCCTGGCCTGGGGATGAGTTGGGTTGGCTTTCCCTCCCTGCCTGTTCATCTGCTCAGGCTCTTGGGGGCCAGGCTAGGGTGGGACGGGGATGGAGGGAAAATTGCCCTACTGATGTAGCCTGTTCTTGCTGTCCTTGGGCTCTGGATGGCAGGTGGTGGGTATGTGAAACCCATTGGCTGAGAACCAGGTGGAGAACAGTGAGCTGTATGGGGACCCTCTCCTGCTGGGTGAGGGCCATATCTGCAGAGGGCAGGGAACTCGTGGTTGGGGCTTTGGGGTTGTGTGATGATGCTCAGTGATGTCGAGACAGTACATGAAATTCTAGGTCTTATAATACATGGGGTATTATGTGCTCAATGTCGTCATCTTTGGGCTTTACAAAAGATCCATAGACACTGAAAAAGGCCCATTCTCTTGGGACTTTTCCAGTCCTTGTTCTCATCTTTCTTTTTAATTAATTAGCTACTCTCATGGTGAGAGCCTGGACATCTGCTCAGGCCCATGGTCAAGTCTAAATCTGCTCAGTTATGTCTTGGCCACACATGCTTCAGGCAATGACCTCCTTGTCAGCCCAGAACCTGCTGCCAGGTCACCGACACGTGGCTGCATGTGGCTGTCCCTCTTTGATGTGGATTGCCTCCCGAACATGGCTGGAAATTCCAGTGTAGACGTGAGAGCAAATCCACTGTCCAGGTTCTCCAGGGAATTTTCCATGTCAGGGATTGTACTTTTTGACTCCAGATTTTCCATTTGGTCCTTTTATTTATTAATTTTTGAAGATTTTATTTATTTATTTGGGGGGGGCAGAGGGACACAGAGAGAATCTCAAGCAGATTCCGAGCCCAGTGCAGAACCTGACGTGGGGCTTGATCCCACGACTCTGAGGTCATAACCTGAGCTGAAACTAAGAGTCAGATGTCCAACTAACAGTGTCACCCAAGCACCCCTGCATTTGGTTCTTTTAAAAAATAGTTTCTATCTCTATAGTGATATTCTCTGTTTGCTGAGACCTTGTCACAGCTTTATTTACTTCTTCAAGCATGGTTTCCCTCTGATCTTTGAA
This sequence comes from Mirounga angustirostris, assembly GCF_029215605.1. Lineage (NCBI taxonomy): Eukaryota > Metazoa > Chordata > Mammalia > Carnivora > Phocidae > Mirounga > Mirounga angustirostris. Next base: position 6,288,474 of record NW_026991720.1, read on the forward strand.
TGTACTTATAATGGCTGTTTTGATATTTTGGCTAAGTTCTACATCTGGGTCCCCTCACGGATAATTTCTGTTTTCTGCTCCCTCCCCATGTGTGGGGGTCACTCTTTCCTGTTTCTTTGTGTGTCTCATAATTTTTTGTTGTTGTTAAAGACTGATCCTTTTAGATAATATTCTTTTTGTTGTTGTTGCTAACCTATGGAATTTGCCAGATGTTAGAATGATGTTAGGATGTGGGATACTCATGATAGGCATAACTTGAGGAAAGTAGGATGAGGGGAAAAAAAGAATTTTTAAAGCACAGTGAACAGCTACTCCAGTAAGGCTGAAGGTTAATTAAAGTAAAAAGTTTCAAAGCAAATGCATTTCCTGGCTCCCTTTCAGAAGGAGTTATTGTCTACTGAACTACTAACCCTTCTTAAGAAGATTAGATTTCCTCTCCTAGTGCTAAAAATTTTGCTCTCTTCCTTTTTCTGTTGTGGACATTCATAATCTTTTGTGTTTTAGTAGTTCCAAAGCTTTGAAACAACACTCAGATAATTTCAAAAAATTTTAAAAATGGCTAAGATAAAAATTGTTGCTATTTTAAATAATGTATCAGTTGTTACAAAAGTGCTGTGTCCAAATCCTATAATGTTGGTCTTAACGGTGTTAAGATGAAAAGCTTAAGATTCACCCTCTTACTGCCATACAAATAAAAGCTATTCCAGGGGGTTCCTGGAATATTAAGCACAATGCAAGTTTGTTTGCTTGATTAACATCCCTTGGGCACCAGGGAACCCAGACTAATGTTGCCCTCACCACAGCCACACCTTCCCACCAGATTCCTGGGGTAGGAACAGGCAACCAGAACAATGGCAGAGGAAAACAAGGTCACGGTGAAGGTTAGCTAGGGGTGGGCCCCCGTGCCTAGTGGGTGAGCCCATGCAGCTTCCCTTTAGGGGAGACTACAGCAGATAAAGGAGGAGGGCTGTCCTGGGAGCCCCTCTAAAGCCCAAACTCAAGTCTCAGATCGTCCCAACAGCGGGGTGCATGGCAGGGAGAGGAGGGAATGATGGCCACCCCCTCTCCCCCACTTGGATGGATGATAAAGAACAGGAATGGAAGGGGTAGGCCAACTCTCAGGTGGGAACGCACCAAGTCTTCATTCAGAGGCGTGATGGAGAGGGAAGGGAGAACCAACCACATCTGTGGGCTGATTATTTTCCCCGTGTCTTCTCTTTGGGATAGGAGGAGAAAGTCTGAGGAGGGGTAGGGACCCTGGAGGAAGCAATCTGCCTTATCAGTTTCATCAATGAGCAAAAAGAGTCCCTCCTTTCTTCCCTCCCTTTCTCTTCTAAAATTTAGATTTAAATTTTTTCAAATGGGTAATACATTCTCATGATTAAGAAATGAAAACAACTCAGCAAAGGAGAGGAGAAGGTGGGTAGTCGGTGCACTCCCTGGGGCTTGCTTTACATTGAGGACTCCTGCTTCCTCCCCAATGTCATCCACGTCTCCCCATCACCTTCAACTGCTACCATTTGAATGTGTATATCACCCCTCCAACTCATATTGCAGTCCTAACACTCAATGTGATTGTATTTGGACTTGGGGTCTTTGGCAGGTACTTAGGTCAGGAGGATGGAGCCCTAGTGAATGGGATCAGTGTTCTTATAAAAGAGACTCCAGAGGGCTCCCTCCCCCTTCCACCATGCGAGGACACATCCAGAAATCAGAAGTCTGTGACCCAGAAGAGGGCCCTCACCCAACCTTGATGGCACCCCGATCTTGGACTTCAGCCTCCAGAACCGTGAGCTATAGACTTCCGCTGTTCATAAGGCATGCAGTCTGTGGGATTTTGTTAGAGCAGCTGGACCAGACTAAGACAACAGGCTTTAGTTATCTCCTTGCCTGTCTTTCTGGGGTATCTACATCCCGAAGCTCTTTCCCCACCAGTGCAGAGAATGTCCCTGCCCATACAATCACCCGGATTGCATTGTGTGGCTGTACATTGTTTATTCACACCCGCGGGTCTCTCTTGGAGATGACGTCTGGGTTGCTTCCAGACTCTGCTATTACAAAGGGCGCCACAGTGAATCACTGTGAGCACATGTCTGTCCTGTGTTTGTAGGGAGACCCCTGGGATAAAGCCCTGGGAGCTGGATCAGTGTGTCGCAGGGTAGAGGGGTTGGCAGTTTTGCCCGCTTTCTGAAGCATCCTCCTATGGCCGCAGGACTTTGCCTGCCCCTCGGCCACATCCCGGAGTCCTCCGCAGACCCCGGAGAGGGAGCTGCCAGTCTTTTTTTTAAAACCAATCTGATAGGTGAATCTAGTATTTCAGTGAGCATCACTTGCCTTAGCGATGGAGGTCTTTTCTGGGGTGGAGTAGACCAAGGTGCAGGGAGGTCAAGGCCACCTGCGTTCTCATCTGGGTGCGTCCTCCCCCCAAGAAGCAGCACACGGAGCTGAGCCCCCAGGGCTTTATTGCCTGTCCCTGGGGGGCACCTGGGCTTCTACATGGGGTTAGTTGGGGGCAGAGGGTCCTTCACACAGGCCTGTAGATTCCATTGTAGCTAAAAGGGTCAGGCATCAAGCAGTCCCCCTCCTCCTCCTTCGGGGTCCAGCGCTGGATGTAGTTGGGGCCGTTGTTCTGGGGCCACACGATCACGGTGTCTCTGGATGCCAGGGATGGGTCCTCAGGGAAGAAGTTGAAAGGCCGGAGCAGGAAGCCCACGGAGTTTCCGGGTGTGGCCGTGTTAGGAATGTCCTCTGAGTGGGGGATGTGCAGGAAGCCCACAGTGACCCAGGCCACCAAGTCCTACGGGAGACAGGGGTGGGCAAGCGCTAAGGAGGCTCAGAGGGGGAGGGGTGGGCAAACCCCTCAAGCCCCATTTTTTTTTTTTTTTAAGATTTTATTTATTTATTCACGAGAGAGAGAGGCAGACGGAGAAGCAGGCTCCCAAGGAGCAGGGAGCCCGATGCGGGACTCGATCCCAGGACTCTGGGATCGTGACCTGAGCCGAAGGCAGATGCTTAACCATCTGAGCCACCCAAGCGCCCCCGCAAGCCCCATGTTTAAGGAATGGGCAGACTGCTGAGCTCGTCCATCACACAGCGAGCTGTGCTCTCCACCCTGGGACCCTGCCCAGATCTGGTCTTGGTCTAAGCCTGGAGGAAGACAGGACCAGTACCTTATTTTCTCTCTCTTTTTTTTTTCCTCCTTTTTTCTTTATTTGAGAGAGAGAGTGCGCGCATGCACACACACACACACACACACACACACGCAAGCTGGGGGGAGGGGCAGAGGGAGAGGGAGAATCTCAAGCAGACTCCCCACTGGGCATGGAGCCTGACTCGGGGCTTGATCCCATGACCCTGAGATCATGACCTGAGCCGAAATCAAGAGTCAGACACTTAACCAAACTGAGCCACCCAGGCGCCCCCAGTACCTCGTTTTCAATGTTCTCATTGTTATGAAGAAACTCCTCAAAGACCACAGGTGGGTCCCAGGGGTCGTTCTGGTTATAGATGCTGCTACTGCAAACCTCTGACTCCCGGTACTTGGTCACTGCCAGGGGGTACCTGCCCAGAAGAGAAGCCAGGTGGCTCTGGGTGTCAGGGGGCCTTCCAGCCCTCCCAGAGACATCTGCAGGGTCAACGATGGGGGGAAGTTACTGTCTTCCCCCCATTGTGAGATCATCTCCTGGGGGTCAGCCAGACCGACCAACCGTCAACTGAGGCTCAGGTGCTCGGCACGGCTCTCCCCTCCCCCTCCCCAAACACAGAGCCCCAGGTCCAGAAAACACACACACACACACACGTTCACCAGCCCAGATATACCACCACATAGACTCAGAATCTCATAGACAGACACAATGACACACAGAGACACGTGAATACTAGCCCTCCCCCGCCTCCCAGGCCTCCCTTACCTGGCCCAGGTGACAGCCCGCTCCTTCTGCCAGCCCACGGGCAGCACCTGGTCGGCCATGGAGTGGATCTGTAGCCGGTAGCCGCGCTTATGACCCCAGCGGTTCTCCTTGGGACTCGTAAAGAGCAGGTACTTGGGCAGAAGCCGTCCGAAGCGGAAGGCCGCCTGGCGCTCCCGGTGGTAACTTGTCTGCTTCAGGGTTGGCTGGACCAGGTGGTGTCTTGGGCTCCAGGGGTTGGTGATGTTTTCCAGCTTCATCTGCAGGGTCTGGAAGCTGTTCTTGGTGCCTGCAGATGCGCAGGAAGAAGGACAATGAGAATGAATCCCCCTGACCTGAAATACCCTCATTTCTGTGCTGGGATCTCCATCCCAGACCACATCCAAGAACAAACCATCAGGAGTGGAGCGAAGAGGATGTTGGGGATATGCACTGAGCGAGCTGTAGGGTAGAAGGAAAGAATTAAAACCAAAAAATTAACAGAGGAACTAGAAGACAACTCAGAGTCAGGCCTGTTCTGCAGCCAAAGCCTGTCATGATGCCCTGCCATGTTTCATGGTGACATTGTTAATGCAGGAGATAATGAGTATTGCAGACTACATAGCCCTAGGCAGTGACATTTCTTGCACCCTTAGGCGTTGTCCCACCCCCAAGCCCACATGCACACTGTTCTGCCCCATCCAACCCTCTAAGGGTCAAGGAGCCCCAGGGCCAGGGCAGGGCCCACTGCCCGCATTCAGGGCCATGGACATGCTGGTCACTTCCACTGCTTTTCAGGGGCACATAGATGTCTAGCACCGTAGTTTGCAGAGAGGCAGGCTAAGCTCCTGATTCTATGCCTCCAGGAAAGTTTCAGCACCATCTCCTGCAGGAAGGCAGATGTTTGGCTGGGAGGGTGATTCCAAGCCTGGGTCCTACCTGCCACGTCCAGGTCCACGCGGTAGTGCACTAAGTGAGTGTGCATGTTGCCAAGCAGGTGCGTGTGCAGGCGGGTCCCGTAGCGCAGCCCCTCGGGGGTGTAGAAGGTGGCGTGGACGTAGCCGGTGGCATGCATCTTGGCCTCCATCACCCCATTGGCGTAGAAGATGAAGTCCCAGATGTAGTCATAGTTGTAGACCGTGGACGTGGTCCGTAGCACCAGCACCTGGCCTTGCAGCCCCGCGTAGAAGTGGAAACCCCCACTGAAGTTGGAATTAAAGTGCCGCCGAAGGGGCACTCCAGTGGGCAGCTCAAAGACGCAGAGGGCTCGGGGGTAGTGCACGGGGCCATCGGCGTCGTAGTGGTGGAGGGCATCCAGGAAGGTGGCCGTGTCCGGGCAGTCGATGCCGGGCGCTAACTCGTGCGTGACGCTGCCCAGCCCCCAGCCCACGTCGATGTAGTTGGTCTGCATGCCCGCGGGCGTGTGCCCTCCATACAGCGCCGCCGCCTCCTGCACGCTCACTTCATAGGCTATGCGCTCGCAGCCGAACAGCACGTTGAGGACCTGCAGCCCCGAGGACGAGCGCAGCCTGAAGGAGACGCTCCAGCCGCCGTAGAGCACGGTGTTGCCCTCCAGCCTGTAGCGGCGACCCTGCGGCTGCACCAGGCGGGGGCCGTTCGTGGGGGTGGGGGTGGGGAAGGCCCCGCGCGGCTTGTAGGAGGAGAAGAGGGGTGTTTCCTCTGTGCCTTGCCCGTCCTGGCCCTTGGGGGGTAGGTCCTCCAGAACCACCACGTCCACCTGGCCCTCCTCATACTTCCGGGCCAGCTCCTCTGTGCTCTGGTAGAACTTCCCGTTGTACCAGACCAGCTCCACCGTCCAGTCTTGGGCGTTGGTGCTGCCGTGATCCAGGAGGAGCTCCAGCCCCGTGGGGTGCAGGAAGTAGCCTTCTACAAAGCGCTGCAAGATGAACCAAGAGCGGCGCTGGCCGGACGCCACGCCCCGAGGCGCCACGTCCGTGAATGTCAGGCATCGCGAGTGACAGTCTTGGAAGGAGAAGCCTGTGGTATTGAGAAAAAATCGGTGCAGGGGCTTGGTGACCTTCTGCAGGGCCTGGGCCAGGAGGGTGTACTCGGCCCCGGTGACGGGCCTGGAGGCCCAGGTGGTGTGACGCCCCGGCTTGGGGGGCAGCTCTCGCATGTAGTGGGGCCGCGGCAGGGGCCCCACCGCGAACTCCGTGACATTGGGATGCGCCTGGGCTCCGAAGAAGATGACGGCTCGGGCCTCGCGGACGGGAGGTCTTCCACCGTCGTCCAGAAATTTCAGTACGTGTTGCTTCTTGGGCAGCAACATCTCAATGAGGAACACGGAGTTTTTGGCCATAGTGGGTTCTCGGGAGGGCTCCAGCTTCAGCTCCTCCTGCGACCAGAGGAAGCTGCGCACGGCCTTCAGCTCTTGGGCGCTCAGGTCCTGGAACACCGCGGCCTGGCTGTTCGGGGTCCGTGTGGGGCACTTGGCCGTGGCCAGCGCCTGCAGCACCAGGATGGCAGCTATGGCCCAGCCGAGGGCCAGGGTCTCTGGCTGCATGGCTCTGGAATGCAGTAGCAGAGATGAACTTAGTTGGTTTATGGGAGGAAGTGGGTTTCCACTAGGCCGGAGCTTTGGATGGCGATGTCCCCCGCCTGGTGGTTTTCCTACAGACTCAGCCCCCTGCCTTCGCCAACCCAGCTGGAGGCAGGCCTCCATGGCAGCTGGGGACCTAACGCTGTTTAGATCTGTGCTTCCCATCGATTTTTTAAAAAAGATTTTATTTATTCATTTGACAAAGAGAGAGAGCACAAGTAGGGGAGGTGCAGAGGGAGAGGGAGAAGCAGACTCCCCGCTGAGCAGGGAGCCCAATGCGGGGCTCGATCCCAGACCCCAGGGATCATGACCCGAACTGAAGGCAGATGCTTAGCCGACTGAGCCACCCAGACACCCCTTCCCATCAATTTTAATTCTGCTCTCTCCTTGCTCATCTGCAGACCCCCGATAGTCCCGTGCATTTTCTTACCTATATAAATTCATTTTGCCCTTTTCTCTGTATTTTCTCAGCATGGCAGAACCTTGGGTTCTTACCTCTCCACCTTTAGATTATGAGTAATCCAAATCCAAATGCCTTAGAGTGCTTATTGTGTCATTGGGGATTGACGGCAAACTACATTTTTTGATACAATACAGTAGTTTTTATGTAGATATGTTTTGAAATTTAGTGTAGAAGTTCACAGAGTCGACACCAGAGTCAGGCTGCTTGGGCTCAGGTGCTGGTGCGACCTCCCACTAGGACCAGCTGTGTGACCTTGGGTAAGTGGCTCAGACTCTCTGGGCCTCCACTTTCTCAACTACACTGGAAATAACAACCATAGCACCTCCTAGAATTGGTGTAAGAAATTAATTGGACAATAAGGATAAAGCATTTAGGACAATGTCCACCTTCTAGGAAGCACTCAGGAAACGCTAGCTACACTCCTTTTTAAAGTCAACTATGGGGGCACCTGGGTGGCTCAGTTGTTGGGCGTCTGCCTTCAGCTCAGGTCATGATCCCGGGGTCCTGGGATCGAGTCCCGCATCCGGCTCCCTGCTCAGTGGGAAGCCTGCTTCTCCCTCTCCCGCTCCCCCTGCTTGTGTTCCCTCTCTCACTGTCTTTCTCTCTCTGTCTGTGAGACAAATAAATAAAATCTTAAAAAAAAAATAAAGTCAACTATGAAGATACAGTCTCTGATGCCAACACATTTAAAAATGTAAGCAACGTGAAGTAATTGGACTGTGATTAGGCTGTAGGCCTGTGGCTTTGAGGGTGAGGACTGGGTGGCTAGAGGCTTTTTTGGCCCTTCTGGTGGGGCTCTCCAGTTGTGGCTGATTGACTATCCAAACAGGGTGGAGCCATCCCAGGTGGCATTTGGGGATATGCCCTTTCCCTTCTATTTTGGGGGGCTGTGGTCAGGGTCTTCGCCTCATTTTCCCACCCCCAGGGCTGCCAACACAGTCCCCTCTGGTTGTCTCGTCTCCTCCGCTGGCCCTGGTGGGAAGTCCCCGGACTCATATGACCTTGTGTTCTCCAGCCTGAAGGGCATGGGGGACACTTAGCGGCTGCTGGGGTGAATCCAGAGCCAACAAAAGGATACAGGGTGAGCTTGTGTTCTGCTCTTAAATTTTGTCAAGCCTCCTTTAAAAAAAACCCAACAAAGATTTTGCTTTTTATTTTTTTTAACTTTTTTTTTTTTTAAAGATTTTATTTATTTGAGAGAGAGAGAGAGTGAGCACGAGAGGGGAGAGGGTCAGAGGGAGAAGCAGACTCCCCGCCGAGCAGGAAGCCCGATGTAGGACTCGATCCTGGGACTCCAAGATCATGACCTGAGCCGAAGGCAGTCGCTTAACTGACTGATCCACCCAGGCGCCCAAGATTTTGCTTTTTAGAGCATTTCTAGGATCACAGCAAAATTGAGAAGATGCAGAGATTTCCCAAGCACTTCCCACCCCCACTCACACACCGCTCCCCAGTGAACAAATCCTTCTCCAAAGTGGGACTTTTGTTACTATCTATGAATCCACGCTGACACATCGTTGTCACCCAAAGTCCAGAGCCTCTGTTAGGGTTCACTCTTGGTGGTGTACATTCTATGGGGTTTGACAAATGCACCATGACATGCATCCATCATTATAGGATCATACAGAGCCGTTTTTCTGCCCTAAAAATCCTCTGGGCTCCACCTGTCCACCTGTTCATCCCTCCCTCTCTCTAATCCCTGGCAACCATGGATCTTTTCAGTGTCTCCATAGTTTTGCCTTTTCCAGCATGTCATACAGTTGGAATCACAGAGTATGCAGCTCTTCCCAGATTGGCTTCTCTCACTTAGTAATATGCATTTAAGTTCCTCCATGTATTTTCATGGCCACTCCCTATTTTATAATCTCTTAATTCCAGATTTCTTTCTGCTTTGCTAAGGAGGGAGATGTGCAGGTGATCTGTGGCCCTTTTAACCTGAACTTGGCTATTCCTTTCACTTTTACCTTTCCTAGTACAATCTTCTGTTCCAAAGTCCAAGCGGGCAGTGGGTGAGGTGAACAATGGCAATGAAGCCACCGGAGGAGGGAGAACTTGGTGGCCAGTGGGACCACAAGTGAAACATGCCTTTCCTCTCCACTTCTCATCCCCAGCACCCCAAGAATGGCATCAGGCCCTGGCTGTGCCCTTCCTATCTTGCCCCTGGGCAGTTTATACCTGCAACCCAGTGCGCTGTGCCCTGGAGTCCTTCCCTCTGGGTTCCTGCCCCTTGCATTCTGGCTCACCTCCCCCTCTGTGTCTGTGTTTCTCCTGCCCCTCTCTCCATGCCCTTCTTCCCATGCTCCCCTCCCTCCAGCCCCCCTGTCCACTGCCCCCAGCATCCCCCATCAGAACGCACCTGTGTGTTCTGCTCTGGGCTCGCCTCTGCTGCGTTGTCTCTGACCCCTTGAGCTTTATGGCTCCATCAACCCTGCCCTGGAGGGAGGGACAGGGTGAGGCACAGGCTGACCAAGGAGGGGGACCTACAGCTCAGGGGTTTCCCAGTGGGCAGGGGCATGGGGAAGTGCACAGGGCTCTGGCTGTTGCAGCCTGGGGGGCTCCTGTTACCCCTTCCAGGTACCCACGCCTGGAAACTCCTCAGTCCTTCACCACTTTAGTGACCAGGGTCCACTTCTGTTTTCCCAAAAAGCCCACTGTCTTTGGTCTGATTCCCTCTCATTCCTCCTGCCTCAGGAGCATCTTCCTCAAGAGTCAAGTATCGTCCTCCCTGTTTCGAGCTGCATTGTGCCATGATCTGATAGGGCCAGTGGCAAGTTTCAGAGGCCAGAGATAAACACGAGGGCACGTGTACTGGCAAGTAGCCTCCCTGAAACAGATCAAAGGGCAGAAGCAGGGGCTGGTACAGATGGACACCAACATCCACAACAGAGGATTAGACCCATTTGTAGAATAGGGACCCAGAGACAGAATAGGCGGGGAGAGAGAAGCCACTGAGTTAGTCAGAAGGTCTTGTTAGCCATCTCTATGGGAAAGGACGGAGGAGCTGGCTGGGGACAAAATCACTCAGGGTGGCTGGGGCTCTGGCCCAGAGAGCCGGGGGGAAAAGGGAAACCGGGAGGTGGGGGGTGGGTTGCAGCACGATGTGGCTCAGGGAGACGGTAAGGTAGACATGGGTAAAGGGAGGAGCTCCTGGTCAGAGGGAAAGAATAGAATCAGGAATAGTATGAGGCTTGGAAGAAGATCATCCCCTGATCACCAAGTCTTGATTGCTTGTTCTTTGGTTGTCTTTTGTCTTTCTCATCATTATCTCCCTGCTACTTGCACTGCAAGTCATTTTGGTATTTAGCGGCAGCTAGATGAAGGAAGCAGAAAACAATTAGTCAACCTGTTACCTGTTTGCAATTCCAGAAGGCTTTCATGTCTTCAAGGAAGGGGATTAGCTTTAAATGCTAAGATGATGATTTATATAATGACTTCCCTTACATCCTTCCTCCTTCATTGGTCTGAAGGATTGAGACTTGGTTATGGGCTCACCAACTCCATGGAGACTTCAGGATGTTGGATCCAAAGAGAGTTGTAGGAACAACTTGACATTGAGAAGTACAGTCTGTTTCTGTTCCACAAAGGACATTGTATCCAAGATAATGGAGTGAGGACAGATCAGGGGAAGATACTTGTAAAGATTAGAAGAGAAAGGGACCATACATAAAGGAATGAAGCTTGACCCTTAGCTCACACCATACAAAAAATTAACTCAAAATGGATCGCAGACCTCAATGTAAAAGGCCAAACCATAAAACTTTTAGAAGAAAACATAGGCATAAATCTTCTTGATCTTGGGTTTAGAAGGGATTCTTAGCCATGACTCAAAAGCACAAACAACCGAAGGAAAAAACAGATAAATTGGACCTCATAAACTTTTCTATTTCAAAGGACACCATCAAGAAAGTGAAGACACCCATAGAATATGAGAAACTATTTGCAAATCATGTATCTGATAAAGGACTTGTCTAGAATATATAAAGAACTCTCACAACTCAACAACTCAGTGGAAAAAGGGGGAAAGGATCTGAATATATGTATTTCTCCAAAGAAGAGGCACAAATGGCCAAAAAACACTTGAAAAGGATGCTCACCATCATGAGTTATCATGGAAATGCAAATCAAAATCACGATGAGATATGAGGTCACACCCGCTAGGGTGGCTGGAATCAACAAGTCAGACAGCAAGTGTCGGTGAGGATGTGGAGAAGTCAGAAAGCTCACACGCTGCTGTTGGGAATATAAGTGGAGCAGCTGCTGTGGAGAACAGTCTGGCACGTCCTCCAACAATTCCACACAGAGCTGCCATCTGATCCAGCCACCACACTGCTAGGTAAAGACCCAAAAGAAATGGAAACATGCCTTCTTGTAACAAATGTTGTAGCAAATTGTAACTTGGAACAAATGTTCAGCACACACTTACTCCCGGTAGCCAGAAGGTGGAAACAACCCAGAGGTCCATCACCTGATGGGTGGATACACGATGGAATGTTATCTGGCACTGAAACAGAGTGAAGTACTGATTCACGCTACAATGTGGATGAACCTTAAAACCATTCTGCAGGGGCGCCTGGGTGGCTCAGTCGTTAAGCGTCTGCCTTCGGCTCAGGTCATGATCCCAGGGTCCTGGGATCGAGTCCCGCATCAGGCTCCCTGCTCGGTGGGGAGTCTGCTTCTCCCTCTCCTTCTGCCTCTGCTTATGTGCTCTCTCTCTCCTTCTCTGTCAAATAAATAAATAAAATCTTTAAAAAAGACATTCTGCTAAATGAAAGAAGCCAGTTAGAAAAGACTACAAATTATATGATTCCACTTAGATTAAACATCCAGAATAGGCTAATCTACAGAGGCAGAAAGTAGATTAATGGTCACGTAGGACTGGGCAGCAGGGAGTGGGGGGGGAGGGGGGGAGGGGGAGGGGGGGGAGGGGGGGGGGAGGGGGAGGGGGAGGGGGAGGGGGAGGGGGAGTGATGGACATAGAGTTTCTTTTTGATGGGATGACAATGTTCTAAAATTGATGGTGGGGAGGGTTACTCATTTATGTGAATATACTAAAGTCCATTGATGATTCACTTTCTGGGTGAATTGTATGGTATGTGAATAACTCCAGAGAGCTATTTTTTTTTTTTTTTAAGTGAGAGGGACTATATCTAGAACATGCTAGGGAAGCCTACAAATCAGCCAGAAAGAGGAAGCAATCCCACCGGAAACACAAGCAAAGAATCTCAAGGCCACTTACACAAGAGGAACCCAAAAAGCCCCAAGGGCACAGGAGAAGATGCTCCAAGGTGGTGGCTATTAGAACAATGCAATCATTCGACGAGATTTCATTTTATACCCCTTGCTGGCAGAAACGAGAAAGCTGGATGATACCCAGTGCTGGCCGCAATGTGGTGAGATGCGAGGCTCAAGCCAAGCTTGCGGGGAGGCAGGCTGAGGACCCGGCCCGCTGGAGGGCCAGCCCCGTATGCGGGCCCCGAGCCAGCACTACACCCCACAGGACGGAGTCATGCTGCTTTGGGCATATATGCCAGTGAGATTCTCACGCAGATGCACCAGGTGGGACACAGACACGCACCGTGGTGAAGCTGGGGAGCCGGAGGCCGCCTGGGGGTCCATCGCCAGGCCAGCGAGTGGGAGGCAGTGCACACCGTGGGGTACTGCGCAGCTGGTGGGTGTCCACACCGCAACTCCCTGGGGTGGGCCTTAGGAATGGAGGAAGAGACAGGACGAATGATACAGCATGATACCGTGACATAAATCGAAACACCAGCACCAGAAACAACCTGACACATTTTCAGGAACAGAGACAAAAAATAAAGGATACACTGATACATGAGAATTGTTGCCGGGGAGACACACACACACACACACACACATGCACACACACGCACAGGCAAGCACATGTATGTATACATATGCTTACACCCATGTAAACACAGACACTTTCGTGCATCCGAATGTAGATGCCTACATATATAAGAGAGACAAGAGAGGCCTGATATGGCCAGTGATGATGCTTAATTCTGCAGTGGATGTCTATAAATAAATAACAGAAGGGTCTGAGAAGAAAGGTGAGAGGCTGCAGTTTATCACCCCAGGCTGGAGACGCTCGGGAGCAGGACCCACTGCAGGTCCCCCACCTGGGAGAGGAAGGATGGTGAGGGCAAGGAGTAGCTTTGCATGCAGGCAGGGAGGTGGGACACCCAAGCATGGATCTCACTTTTTATTTAAAGGAGCACCTAAAATGTACATTGAAAGAGCAATCATAATACAAGGTAGCCCAGAAGAAGTGCGACTTGAGTTATGCCCGACGGTGAATCCCGCCGGAGTTTGGAAAGAGATGCCCCTCGGGACTGCGAGCCTCTCGAGGTCGGGGGCTTTGTCTCCTCTGCGCCATGTTCCCAGGGGCGCCATAGCCAAGCACCACAACTGGGGGGCTTACAACAACAGTTTTGTTGTTTCAACAGTTGTGAAGGCTGGAAGTCTGAAATCAAGGTGTTGGCAGGACAGGGCTCCCTCTGAAGGCCCTAGGGGAGCCCTGACCTCCTCCAGCTTCTCGTGTTGGTGTCAATCCTTGGCATCTCTTGGTTCCTTGGCTGGTAGACACATCATCCCGCCTCTGCCCCTGTGGTCCCATGATGTTCTCTGTGTGTCTGTGTCTCTGTGTGTCCCTCCTCTTTGAAAAAAAGACACCAGTTACTGAATTAAGGGCCTGCCCTACTTCATCTTAACTAGTTACGTCTGTGGTGACCCTATTTCCAAGTAAGTTCAGAGTCTGAGGTTCTGGGAAGGACATGAAATCTGGGGGACATGATTCAACCCAGCACAGCCTCTTGACATTCCCACCTTGCAGATGTGAGTCCATGGCAGGTGAATGAATTCTGAGCCCTGAGCTCTGGGCTGCTGACTTGCAGGCTCACAGAGAAGAGTCTGTGTGGAGGAGGAGGGGGCCCTGGGCAGGGGACATGTAGGAGCAGAGCTGCAGGGCTGAGACAGGTAATGTGTTGTCAGGACCCTGAGCAGGGTGGGGGTTCTAGGTGGAATCGGGCATTGCGCCCAGGAAGGCGGTGGGGGAGATGTCCAGGAGGGTGTGGACAGGGTGAGGGCCACGTTATGCACTCCTGTAGAAATGTGGGAATGGGGACAGGCCTGAGGGCTTGCCGTGGACACCATGGGGCGGAAAGATGTGCCTTTAAGAATGACCCCAAGGAAATGGAGACAAAGGGAACCCTTGGGGCAGAAGTGCTGAGTGAGCCCTTGGTTTTGACTTCAGTGGGGGAACTGGTTGGTTTTGACTTGGGTGGGGGAACGGAGGTGTGAACTTCTGGAATTCAGGCTCATTGCTTTGCTACCAGCTCTTTTTCCGAGCTCACCATGTTCCGTGTCTGACTGCTGGTCCCTCCCTGTTGTGGGTGACCTTGATTTCTGAAGTAAGTCTGTTTCTTCTTGGGGTTAATGATTGGTAACAGTTACAGATAACACTTGGGCACAAACTGTCTCTTAAGTTCTGGGCGACCTGCCTCTCTTAAAGGTGCAGGACTTTGGGGATGATGTTGTAGGGGGCAGGAAGTCCAGTCTGGTGGGGAGGGGCAGCGTAATCCATGAAGCTGGATCCAGTGGTCCCAGTCGGTTGGCCAGAAGTCATAGCTCACAGTTTTCCCATTGCTAAATCTTGATATTTTGTTTCCAGAAAGTCACAACACACCAGAGATCATTGGAGACCATCTAGAGAGGGGGATTTTTTTTCTGCAGGAGAGCCAGAACTCCACAGGGGCCTGCATCCGGGCCTCTGCTCCCCGGACGCGGCAGGACCCCCGCCCACCCACCACCCAGCTGTGACAACCCAAAATGCCCTCGGACATTGACAAATACAGGCCTATTTGCTTTGCCGCGCTTCGCTGTATTGCCCTTTGCAGACGTTGCGTGTTTCACCCACCGAGGGTTTACGGCAGCCCTGCCTCCAGCGAGTCTGCTGGTTCCATTTTTCCAACGGCATTTGCTCACTTTGTGTTTCTAGGTGAGATTTTGGTAATTCTCACAGTATTTCCAATGTTTCCATTATTGTTACATGTGCTACGGTGATCTGTGATCGGGGACCGTGGATGTTACTACTGTGATTGGGGTGCACGAACCGCATCCACAGGGGCTGATGGAGGCGACGGAGAAACGGCATGTGCGTTTTGACTGCTCCACCGACCGGCTGTCACCCCCCTGCCTCCCTAGTCCCCGGTTAATAACCCTACAGTGGCCTCTGGGTGTTCGAGTGAAAGGAAGAGTCGCAGGTCTCTCCTTTTATTTATTTTTTTAAAGATTTATTTATTTATTTATTTATTTATTTATTTATTTATTTATGAGAGAGAGAGAGAGAGACTGCAAGCACAGAGGGGAGGGGCAGGGGGAGAAGGAGAGAGAGAATCTCAAGCAGACTCCCCGCTGAACGCAGACCCCAGTGCAGGGCTTGATCTCACGACCCTGAGATGGTGACCTGAGGCCAAATCAAGAGTTGGATGCTTAGCCAACTGAGCCACCAGGCGCCCCATATCTCTCCCTTTAAATAAAAAAACTAGAAATAAGTAAGCTCACTGCTGGCCTGGGGACAGGGACAGTGGTCTGGACAGGAGACCACCCCGGCCACACATCCCCTTACGCCCAAGCCCAATCCAGAGCGAGGCCCGCACTCCCCTCCGCTCCGGGGCGGCCGAGAGGGGAGACGCGCACCGGGACACCTGACGCGGGCGGAGGCCGGCTCCGTAGCCAGGAGCGCGCGGAAGCGGCCAGTTTTCCAGAAGGTCGAGCTGAGCTGAGCGACGAAGGAGGCCGCGCGAAAGCCCGGATGCTCCGCGCCGGCGGAGCGGCCCTCTCTCCGGAGAAGACCAGCCGGGCCCTCCCCAGCCGCCGAGGACAAGGCAGCGCCGGCGGCCCAGCTCCGCGGGACAGGCCGCCCTCTCGCGAGGGGCCAGCGCGGCCGGTGACCTGCCCTCGACGCCGGCGCTCGGGGCCCTTCTGAAAACCCTCGGGTGCCCAAGGACGAGGCTAAGCGCGCTCGGCCCGTGCGCTCGAGCCGAGGAGAAGAGGACGAGGAGCGCGGCCTGACGCGGGCACCGACGGGCCGCACGCTCGGGACAAACGGGACCGGCCGAGCACGGGGGTTCCCGAGTCCCCTCCCTGTCCGGGGGGACGAAGGACCCGGCGCGTGACAGCAGCTCGGCTGATGCGGCGGCGGCGGGGCCCGAGAGCACCGACCCCCCTTCCGAAGGCAGCTGTCCTGGGGGGGAAAGGCGCCCGCCGCGGAGGGCGAGCCGTCGGTGCGGGGAACTGCACGGGTGTCCGGGGAACCCGCGCGGCCGCGCCCAGCACCCGGGGGGACGGGGGGGGGGGCTCAGGGGCCGCCAGCGCCGCCCCCACCCTCCACCGGCAGGAAGACGGCCCCGCTGAGAGCTCCGGGGGCGGGTGGCCCGTCCGCAGGGGGGGCTCTTCCCGTGAAGTTCTGCTCGTGGTCGTGGCGGACGCAATGTCACCGCACAGCCCGCAGACCGCAGCAGCGCGCTCGTAACCCCCGCACTGGGAAACCAAAACATTCCCGGGACCCGCTTTCTTGCACTATTAGCTGCCCCGCGGGGGTCGGAACCGAACCCGCAACATCTCCCAGGTGCGCCTGTGTCTCCTAGGGGGCAAAAATGCCCTCCTGCAGGGAACCACTGGCCTGTGTTAAACCCTCCTGATTTGCACCTAGAAGCGGGGACAGCCTCCCCCCTCCCGCACCTGGATCTCCCACTCTGTCTTCCACCTTTTGTGAGAACATCTCGTTCGTGGCACACCCCTGATCTCCCAGGCACCTCCCGGCCCCGTAGTCCAGCCACGGAACCATGCCAGGATGGTGTGTGTGTGGGGGGGACTCCTGGCCTCTGTCCCTTTGTTCCCTTGCCTGAAAGCCTCTCTCTCCTCCTTCACTTACCCAGCTGCTGCAGCCCAGGCTCAGCACCACAGCCCCTCCCTCAACCTGTCCTACACTCTCCAGGCAGCTGTGACTTCTCTTTGCCTCCAGGGTGGGTCCGGCTCCCACACTACCTTCTGCTGCCACTTTGCCGCTGTCCGGCCACAGCCTCGCCTCCTCTAGCAGCTCCTTGAGGTCCGGGACTCAAGCAGGCATCTTCATTTCTTCAAATATACAGGAAACCAGTACAGTGCCTGGAGCACCATGGGCACTCCTGTTTTGTTTTCAGAGTGAATGAATGGATGGATCTTGTGCATCAGGGTGATGGAAGAGACCGTAGAAACCCAGATGTCAGAAGAGTTTTGATGAATTGCTGTTGGCAGTCTAAGAACAAAACATGCTACATGGTGAGGTTTCAGCCAGGTTACTATTTTCCCCAGCTTTATTGAGATATAATTGACATACAACACTGTGTACGTTTAAGATGTACAGTGTGTTGATTTGATGCACTTAAATATTACGATCCGATGACCACTTAGCCTTAGCTAAGCACCCACATCACATCACATCATAGAACTACCATGTCTTTTTCTTTTTTTGTGCTGAGAACATTTAAGTTCTCTCTTGGCAACTTGTAGGTATATAATACAGCATTGTTACCTATAATCACAAGATCCCCAGAACTTGTTCATCTTTAAACTGGCGGTTTTTACCCCCAGCCAACATCTCCCCATTCTCCCTGCCCCTGACAATCCCCATTCTACTCTCTGTTTCTACGAGTTTGGATTTTTTAGATTCCACATATAAGTGAGATCATACAGTATTTGTCCCTCTCTGTCTGATTTACTTCACTGAGTGTGATGGTCTCAAGGTCCATCCATGTTGTCACGAATGGTAGGATTTCCTTCTTTCTTGGGGCTGAAAAATACTCCATTGAATACACACACACACACATGCACACACACACATACACACAATGGAATATAAAAATATTCATGCACATACATACCACATCTTCTTTATCTAGTCATCTGGTGATTGATATTTGGGTTGTATCCACAGCTTGGCTATCGTGAATAATAGTGAAAAAAACATAGGGGTGCAAATATACCTTCAAGATCCTGATTTCATTACCTTTGGACTTATACCCAGAGTTGGGATTGCTGCATCATAAGGTAGTGGTATTTTTAATTGTTTGAGGAACCTCCATACTGTTTTCCACTGTGGCTGCACCAACTTATATCCCCCCCAACAGTGCATGAGGGGTCCTTCCCAACACTTGTCTTCTTGCTGACAGCCATTCTAACAGGTATAAGGTGGTATCTTTTTTTAAAGATTTTATTTATTTATTTGACAGAAAGACACACAGCGAGAGAGGGAACACAAGCAGGGGGAGTGGGAGAGGGAGAAGCAGGCTTCCTGCTGAGCAGAGAGCCCAATGCGGGACTCGATCGCAGGACCCTGGAATCATGACCTCAGCCGAAGGCAGACGCTTAACCAACTGGGCCACCCAGGAGCCCCTCTGCTCATTTTTATATCACATTTGTTGTTGTTGTTGTTACTGAGTTGTGCGAGTTCTCTGTATATTTTGGATATTAACCCCTTATTAGACTTATGATTTGCAAATAATTTCTCTCACTCCTTAAGTTGCCTTTTCGTTTTGTTGATTGTTTCTAGATGCTTTTTAGTTTGAGGCAGTCCCTCAACCAGGTTACTATTAAGATGATCATATGGATGGAGAATGGGGTGATCAACTGCGGAGGGAGTCTTTATGAGTTGTCACAGGCCCGTTAGGGCAAGGACAGCTGAGAGTGGTGCAAGTCAGCTCGGGCTTCAAGGACATAGGACCTGTGTGGTCCTCCAGGGTCGCGCCCTCAGAAGGGCCCCGCACTTTACCTATGCTCTACTAGCGCTGTCTTGAAATTCTTAACTTTGGAACATGGGCCCCGCATTTTCTTTTCTTTTTTTTTTTTTTTAAAGATTTTATTTATTTGTGAGAGAGGGAACGAGAGACAGAGAGCATGAGAGGGAGGAGGGTCAGAGGGAGAAGCAGACTCCCTGCCGAGCAGGGAGCCTGATGCGGGACTCGATCCCGGGACTCCAGGATCATGACCTGAGCCGAAGGCAGTCGCTTAACCAACTGAGCCACTCAGGCGCCCCGGGCCCCGCATTTTCACTTGATGCCGGGTTGTGCAATGTATGTAGCTGGTCCTGGCTTTAGAAGGTCAAGGTTTAAACCTGGATTCGGAAGGCCAAAGAGGGGTAGGGCAGGGAGACAGCGTGGAGGGCAGCGTGGAGGGCAGCCAGGCGCAGCACAGGAATGAAGGGAGATGATCGGGGTTGATGAGATCAAGGGGTGAGGCTGAATTGCAGAGGGACTCAGGTCAGGGGGCAGGAGGAGATGTTCGGGCCGGATGGGTGGCAGCGACAAACAGGGAACAGCTAATGAGGCCAAAGTCTCAGATACCTGCTTCCGAGCTGACCCTTGCCGGCTCCAATTCATTACCTTGACTGCTTTGCTCTTTTTGCCCCATTCCCCCTAAACAACTCCCCATTTGCTGAAGCAAGGGATGCCAGGCTAGCAAGCACCCACTTGCAAAGTCACGGCACGTGAGTCTGGAGGGGGGCCGGGGACTGAAGGATTGAGGGCGAAGATGCTGAGCCCACCGCACAGCAGAAGGCAGTGGCCAGGCGGGAAGCCCTGGGGGCGACCTGAGACCCCACACTCCCGTCTGTGACCAGCACCATGCAAGGCAGGAGTACTTGTCGGGCTCCTGGCCCACCGAGCTTGTGCCCCAGGCGCTTCTTCTCCAGCTTAGAGACTTCTTTTATTATCATGACTATTGCCACTATTCTTATTGGCTTTTTGCTAAAGGTGGAAAGATGATTTATTATCATACATTTCCACACCAGTCCGGGGCTGGATGAGGCCCAGGCAAGCAGCTCAGACTGACAGCCAGACCACTAGGCATATCTTAGGGCCGGGGAGGGTGGTGGTGGTAGTGCTGGGCTCAGAGAGAACAGAATGAGAGGGTGTTCCACGGGCTCTCGTTCTGCAGGACCAGCGCCCATGCTTGGTGCACTAGGTTCTGTCCCTGTCCTCTGTTTGTTTCGCACTAGGATCTGGCACAGTTTTGTTTTACAAGGTTCCCTGAGTGAGCTGTGTGAAGGGAAAGCGAGGTAAGGGTTCATGTGTTCTCGTTGAAGGGAGGTGGGCCTTGCAGGCAGGGAACCTAAAGGAGGGGGCCCTTAGGGGATAAGCCGAGGCCATGGGTCAGCTCTTCTCCACAGTTAGCGTGGGAAGTTCTGTGTCTTACTAAGGAGGGAGGACCCGCTCGCATGCCCACCACTCACGGAGGCCCAGGCACCACTGTGGTTGGGACTCCATGGGCATTGACCTTACTTCATCCTAGACACGATCCTGCCGATAGGCAGCATCCCGAGACACAGCTAGATTTTCACTTGGGTCTCTCTGTCTCTGGAACCTGCAGTCATCCCTGAAGGACATTTCTTCCTTATGACAAAGTGGCGTCAAGCCCTATAAGGGGCAATTGGCACCGTCCTGTGCTAGAGTCCTATCTTGAGCCCACTTTAACAGCATGAGTAGCCCTTCCAAGTTTGTTTCTGGAAAGAAGCTTTTGTGTTTATGTTAGGGCGAGCGTGAGCAAAAAGACCCCCTGCGCTAGTATGCATGCTCCTGTCTTTGCTCATGCATACTTAAAAAATTCTTCAAATATTTGAGTGTATCATTTATTCAAGTATATCTCTTACTATCTCAACGGCATTCTAATTTTTCGAAGGCGGGGCCCAAGTCTGAAAATTCAGCTCTTTTGGGTAGGATTAGACACTCTCGCACCTAAACAGGTGCTTCATCTCTGATTTTAAGCCATCGGAATCTGTCCCAGACAAATCCAGATTCCATCCATGGGAGGCCTCCTTTTCAAGCTCCTGGTCTCCATTCTGGACCAGACAGAGCAGGCAGCTGAAGGGCCCCTCAACAGTAGGGGTCTAACGGTGCACCAGCAGGAACGCCTGGTGGGCCTGCACGGAAGAAGAGTCCTCACTTGCGCCACTTGGCCGGAGCTCCAGCACGTTCCCCCGAGGAACGGCGCTGACTTCCCAGTGTGTGAGCTGAATGGTCTGCCCAATGTGGGTTCAGGTCTGTTAGCGGGCTGCCTCTGGTTTGGACACAATTCAAGGCTTTTCCAGAATTGTAGGGGCTGATAAGCCAGTGTTTTCCATAGGCCTCTGTAGCTTTGGAGATTTGCGAGTGCTCAGGGTAGAAAAGGCTTCTCTGCCATGGGGCTCTGATACTTGCCCCAAGAAGCAAGGTCTTGGCTATGTGGTGCCTTTTGGTTATCAGGCTGGCGAATCCCTTTATGGGTTCCCATGCCAAGAATATCTCCCAGAGTTTCTCTAATCACTGGATTTTTCTGTTGCTCAGGAAATGGGCCACAATTCTGCTTTAGTCCTGGGTCTGCCCTTAGGCTTTCATTGACAAGGGCACAGCATGCCGAGAGGGTCTTCCTGTTCCAGGGGCTTGAGCTCCACGGTGCCCCCCCGGTTTCACGAGAGACTGTCCAACCTGCTTTGTCCTTGAGAACCCCTCCCTGTATCCGTGATCTTTAGGGTTTTGGTTTCCAACCAAGGCAGCCAGAGCCTGGAAACACCCTCTGGATAGTCACTGACCGGGAAAACAGTGACCGGAGGCCATCACACAGACCTAAGGCATCGTTCCATGTGCAGATACGAACGCTCTGGCCTCTGCTCTTGGGGATGTGGTCCTCAGTGAGGACAGAGGGGCCTGCAGACAAGTAAGTGTCACACATGGTCAGATGCAGAGACCGAAGTGTGCCCAGGGTACGGAGGAGGGACGGTTGGTCCACTGGTCTTGGGGGTGGGGCAGGGGTTTACCAAATGCTCCCGAGGGGGTAGCCTTTTGGGCTGGGCCTTGAAGGAGGACAGTCTTTGTGAGGCCAATGAATGTGGGGCTGATTGTGTGTGAGAGGAGCCGATGCAGGGGTGGGTGGCTGCTATGGGCTGAAGGAGCACGGTCAGCAGCTGGTCCAAAAGTACAGATGGACAAAAAAAGTGGAAACAGCTCGAAGTTCATCAACAGGTGAATGGATAAACCGATGGTGATTGATTCATATGATAGAAGATTGCTCAGTAATAAAAAGGAACAGACTGGTACTGACCCCTTTGAGATGGATAAGTCTCAGTGACGTTCGTGTGAAAGAAGCCAGATACAAAAGGACAAAATACCATACAGTTCCATTCCTAGGAGGTTCTAAAAGGGGCCAAACATCTGAACAGTGGTTGCCTCTGGGCAGTGGGAGTGGGAGATGGTACTGGCCAGGAGGAGGTATGAGGGAACTTTCGGGGGCTGTTGGGATGTTCCATGTCTCGACGGGGGGGGGGGGTTGGCTTACACAGGTGTATGCGTTTGGAAAAACTCATTAAATGGTGCATGTGCTAAGCTGAAAAATGGCTCTCCGAGATGACCACACCCTAATCCTCAGAACCTGTGAATAAATAACTTTATGGAGCAAAAGGAACAGCACAGCTGTGATTAAGTTAAGGACACGGGATGGGGGATTTTCCAGGTGTAACCAGGTGTAACCTGGATCATCCAGGTGTAACCACGGAGTCCTCAGAAAAGGGAGGCAAGAGGTCAGAGGAAATGGGGCTCTGAGAGCAAGAGGTTGGAGCTATTGGAGGAAGGGGGCACGAGCCAAGGAATGCTCTAGAAGATGAAGATGGCAAGGAAGTAGATTGTCTGCTCACAGCCTACAGAAGGATTGAACTGCTCACATCTCGACTTTGGTCCAGTCTGATTTTGGACTTCTAACCCCCAGAACTCTCTACAGGAGAATACCTTTGTTTTAAGACACTAAGTGTGTGAGGATTTGTTCCAGCAACAAGAAAACCAATACAAACAGCTCTGATTTGTACATTTCCTTGTAGGTTAATTCTATCTCAAAGGGGAAAACCAAAGAACCAAAAACAAATATGGAACTCTGTGCTGAAGTGTATACATGTCTACAACTTGCCTTGAAATGCACAAAAAACAAAATGGAGAAAGGGACGGATAAGGCAGATCTCGTAAAATGTTCGTTGTAGAGTCTAAGTGGCTGATATATGAGTTTGCACTGCAAACTCCCCTCCAACTTTCTGTATGTTTGACAGTTTTCATAGTAAAAGACTGGGGGAAAAGGCAGAAGCTTGACCCTTGCTGGAAAGTTCCGGAATGGCAAGCAGTTCTGCACAGCTAGGTTGTCTGCTTTGTGGAGGGAGTGGTGGGTGCAGCTGGAGAGGCAGACGGGGACCAGATGTGGAGGGGACGTGGACTTCATCCTGGAGGCAGCACTGAGGGGCGAGGGCAGTGCTGTAAACAGGGAGTAGTGGGCGTGGGTTTGCCTCTTTATCTCTCACGGCGCAAGTCACACCCCACCTGGATTTTCTGCACAGCTGTTTACTTGACTTGAAATGCCAATCATCTGGAGTGGAGTGAGGAGGTAAGTCAGCACTAGCCGAAGGGCTCCATCCCCCTGTGTTTGCCTCAGCATTCGTTGGGGTGGCAAAGCTAGGACAGATCCAGATTTGAGAACTCACGGTCTGTAGAAAGAGGGTAGTTAATTCTAGCCTTATCTTTATGGCCTCCTTGTCCTTGGAGGTAAACAACATGAAGATATAAAAAGAAAATCGTGGTATAGACTGAGTAATGGAGGTGTTCATTTAGTAAAATGAATAAAAAGCCCAGAGTCAGGAGTCAGACTCTCTGGATCCAACCATGAGTTATGACATTTCCTAGTTGTGTGGCCTTGGGCAGGTCACCTAACTTCTCTGAGGTTAGTTTCCCATTTGTAAAATGGGAATCTCGCTAGTCAGCACCTCCGAGGGTTGCTGGGAGGATTACCACAAGGGAGGGAAAGGGACTTGTTATAAAATACTTGGTATGGTGTCTGGCACATAGCCCGAGCAGGAGAAACGTTCGGCATTGTAGTTACTGCTCACTGAGCTCCTTCTCAATAAACAGCCCAGAAGCAGGAAGCTTGTCTGGACTCCTGGCCATTTCTCCAGTGTCTTTTTTTTTTTTTTTTTTTTTAAAGTAGGCTCCATGGCCCAGAGTGGAGCCCAACGTGGAGCTTGAACTCACAACCCTGAGATCAAGACCTGAACTGAAATCAAGAGTCAGATGCTTAACTGACTGAACCACGCAGGTGGCCCTCTCCAATGTCTTTAAAAATGATTATTAAGTGCCTAACTGTGGTCTAGACTATTTGGAGCTTCAGATCTATATCCCGTATCCTCACGGGCATTTTCATTTGCTTATCCTATTGGTACCTCCAGCTCAACAAACTCCAAGCCGAACACACCGTCCACCCAGGTTTCTTGCCTCCTTTATCATGGGAATGCCAGCGCCGTCCACCTAAGTGGTGTGGCCTGACATCTGACAGTCCTGCCAGACCGGGACTTCTTTCTCTGGCCGCCCCTGTCCCCGCCCACACCAGCGAGTCCCCTTCCAGAACAGCTGCTTCATCTCTCACCCGCACTCCACTCCCCCTTTTGTGGTCATTACGGTTCCCCCCAATTCCTGCAGGAGACCTTTACTGGCCTCCCGGCTCCCAAATTTGCTTCCTCCAATCTGTTGATCTCCGCCAAAAGGACCTTTGCACCATGGAAATTTGAGCATTCACTGTCATGTCCACGTCCACCAGGAGGGCTCCCTCAGGTTGGCTCCTGTTACATCTGAGGCAGCTGCAGTGGTACCTGGGACTCCCATCGCTCCCTGGCAATGCCCAGCGGCCTGCAGCTCCCTCCCACGTCCCTGCAGGCTGCCTCTGCTTGGAACCTTTCTGCCCCGTCCCCCCATCTTTGCCTCACTGTCTTTGACTCTGTGGTGCCCCCTTGACCACTTCCTTCCCAGGCTATGCCCCCGCCCGGCACTGACCTCCAAGGCAGCCGTCATCCCTGATGCCGACTGACTGACTTTAATCTCTGTCTTTCATCCCTGCATCCCTGGTGCGTAGCTCAGACCTGGCATATTGTAGATACTATATTTGTATAGTGAGTGAGGTTGACTCCAGGGTCAAAGGACAGTAAAAGAAAACTCAGCATGCCAACTAGGGTCCTGTTAGGAAACAGATGGCATTCTCACAGGGGGAATGAAGAGAGTTAAAGAAGGGACTATTTTCAAAGGTGATCTCATTTACCTGTCAGGGCCACCTAGGCGCTGAACCCATGGCATGAGGGAGCCCGTGAATGCAGTCCATAAAGGCCAGCCTGGAGGGCAAAGGGCAGGGTGAAAAGCACGGGAAGTACGTCTGGAGGAGCAAGAGCTTCCAGCACACTCAGGAATCCTGGTGTCCTGTCCGTAGACTGGGTCTGGGTCCCCGAGTCTGAGCACAATGGAAGGAAAGTGCTTACATCCACAAGAACACGCACTCCCTTTCTTCTTCCGGCTTCACCTTTGTCAACCAGAAAAGCCACAGTGGCAAGTAAGGAAGTCTGGAGCCGTTCCTGGTCCCTGGCATGGCAGTCACTGGAGGCTGGCGAGACAGACACTTGATATCCAGGCTCTCCTGGATATTCCCAGCGTATTCCTTGGCAGCCTTCCTATGGTGAGCCAGGGTTCTCTTCTGAAACCATATGAAACCTGGGGCTAGTTTCTGTTGCTCACGGTGGTCACGAGTGAGTCCATCTTCTACTGCAAACCCAGTGCAAAAGTACCTCACTTTTATTTTTGTCTTCAGATCTGGCCACGTGCTCTGTTAGGAAGAATGCTCCTAAACCAAGTCTCCAGGTCAGAACCTAATTGGTTTCCACATCTTCTATTCTGAGCACCCAAATTCAACCTATGTGCCTCAGGGGGACTCAGTCCATGTGCCCTCAGGCAGAGAACATCATGCTCAGGATGATGGACAAGACTAACCTGAAGTATTTGGAATCCCAAAGTAATTCTGTACCACCTGCCATCCAATTTTTTTCCCAGGTAAGGGAGTGACGAGAAAGCCTCATTCTATTCCGATCAGGCAAAGGGAACCAGCATCCTCCTAGGAGTTAGGCTGAACTGGGTAATGTTTAAAGAGACCCGTTCCCTAGGACATCCTCTGATAAGGACTGTGGGGAGATGCGAACACTCCTGAGCCAGGGTTTACGTTCTAGTTGCGGAGGTCAGGCCGCTACAAAGAACACGCAGGGTAGAGTGTCGGATGGGGGCTTCCTGAGCGAGGGGAGGTCGCCTATTTGAGAAAGGGTTGCAGACGTAGATGGGGGCAAGTCTGTCGAGGTGGGGTCGGCGTGATTGCATATACCCCCGGGCCGTGCAACAAGGGCTGTCCCTTCTCCCGCCTGACCCCAGGCGCTCCAGGACGGGTGGGTGCTCCCGGGGCAGCCCTTGGAGGTTCCGTCCAGCAGGGCGCCGCCGGTCAGGCCGGGCGGCGGGGGATGGGGCTCGGGAGCGGGGGCTCCCTGCAAGGCCACATCTTTGGGCGCCGGCCCCCGTTAGGGTAGAGGCTCCCTCGCTCCCCGGGTCGGAGAAAGCCCACGGTGCGTCGGGGCGTGTCCTCTCCGTCGGCCAGACCACCGCTCCCTGCTCATTGGCTGTTAGAGAGTGAGCAGCAGGAAGGTTGCCCATTGGCTACGAGGATGTGGCCACACCCGCGCTCTAAGCCCCGCCTTCCCATCCCGCCGGGATTGCGAACAGCGCCACCTCGTGTCGGGGTAGGGCGGCTTCGCGGAGTTTGGAAACCCCTGTGTCCTGTGTGGTTTCGGATGCACTCAGAGAATGTTGCATGCGTGCCCACCGTGGGCAGGCATTGTGCCCGGGGCTGATTTCCCCTGCATGGCAGGGACAGGCTTGTATGTCCCGGGGGATAGCACCACCCTCCTAAATTCCTTTCATCTCATCCAAACCACGCTACCCTTTAGGAATTCAACAATGGAATGGGGAGTTCATTCTCTCCGGGAGTGGAGGTGGGGGTGGTTTCTAGCTACTGTAGCATTTCTTCATTTCATTCAGTCCTTACGTCTAGCCTCGGCTTCTTTCCAGTGAAAAAAGCTATTTCTGATTTCAGACGTTTTGGGAACTAGGGACATCCCCGATGTTGGTTTTATTTTTTTCTCCGTGAAAGTGCTGTTCGACATACGAATTCATCTTTTAGATTGTGGTCCCCAATTTGCGGGAGTGTGTTTCCAGTTTGCTGAGACTTCTTAACAACTAAAGTACCTGACTGAGATGTGTCTGCATCCATGTCTGTCACAGTAATGGGACACCCTGAGCCCTATTTAGAGTCCAAAAGGGGATTTTATAACTTAAAGGAGATGGTCATTGAGCGTCCCCTCTCAGAGACGGGTCATATGATTTCTGATTTTCAAGTCAGGTTAGAATCTATAAATTCCTACCCAGGTCACTATACCACTTCAATGAAATGTGTATTCCTGTTAAGATTTGTTGACAGAGCTTTGAATTTGGCAGAATTTTGAGTTCTTTATCTCTCTTTTATTTTATTTTATTTTTAAAAAGATTTTATTTATTTATTTGAGAGAGAGAATGAGAGAGAGAGAGCATGAGAGGGGGGAGGGTCAGAGGGAGAAGCAGACTCCCCGCTGAGCAGGGAGCCCGATGCGGGACTTGATCCTGGGACTCCAGGATCATGACCTGAGCCGAAGGCAGTCGCTTAACCAACTGAGCCACCCAGGCGCCCATATCTCTCTTTTAAATTGTAAAATACAGCACATATACAAATGAACATTAAACATATAAATATGTTGTATGATTAATTATAAAGCAAGCTTACATACCTCTAAATCAAGTAATAGCCCACTGCCCCAGAAGCACCTCCAATCCCCTCCTAACGACCCCTCCCTCTCTCCCTCACTCCACAGGTGACCCGTGTGATGGTTCTCTCCATTTCTTTTCTCTAGACTAGTGCTTTACCCTCTATGTGTGTATTCCTAAAGGATATCGATTGGTTTTGCCTGTTTTGAATTTTATATAAACAGAATCTTACTGAAGACTTTTTTTTGTACCTTGCATAAATATTTTGCTCAATTTCATATAGTTGTGGGTTGTTCATTGCTCTCTAGTTTTCTACTTTGGCAGTTGCAACAATTTATTATCTCCATTCTGCTGAGGTTAGATATTAGGCTTGTTTGCAGTCTGGGATGTTATGAACAATGTTTCTATAAACGTTTTTGTACATATGTGCTGGTAAACACGTGCACCTGAGGGTTTACCTTGGAATGCAATGGTGGAGCCATAAGCCATATATCTCTATTTTATGAGCTCATGCATGTTTTTCAAAGTAGTTGGACGGGTTTACTTTCCTGCCAGCAGTATGTATGAGACTGTCCACTGCTCCACATCCTCCCCAATAACTGATATTGTCAGACTTTAACATTTTTGCCAAATATGGCTGATTAGCTTATGTTATCTTATTGTGGCTTTAATTTACCTTTCTCTGAATATTGATGAAGTTAAGCACGTTGTGTAAGCTTATTGGCCATTTGGATTTCCTCTTATGTAGTGTGTCTGCTCAAATATTTGACCATTTTTTTAAATTGAGTTGTCTGCCTTACGATTTTTAAGAATTCTTTATATTAGATTGAACCACATGAAATCGCTGGTATTTGACCATTCTGACCTACAAAAAATGGCAGCTTCATATGGTTCAATGTAACACATTCTCGATACTGGCCCTTTGTTAACTATATGTATTGAGAAGTATTTTATCCTGTTATGTGGCTTATCTTTTTGTTTTCTTCATTCATTTTTTGAGGGTCAGAAGTTTCTAATTTTAATGTGGTTGGATTTATCAGTCTTTTCTTTAATGGCTAATGCTTTTTGTGTCCCATTTAAGAAATCTTTCTTGTCTTTTGAGCTGATGGTGACCAGATTGTGGGGGCTTGGAGCTATGTTCTCAGGGCGTTCTGCTTTGGGGCCTGGGACACCCTGCTCCACTGTGGGGTGGGCAGATTCCTTTGCCACTGAAGACTTGGCTTGGTGGGGGAGGGAGAGGCCACTCCTGGGGTGCTTCTCCTGTGGACTCCAATTTTCCAAGAACAGCTTTCCTGAAGATTGCTTCCTCACCATTGTTGAGTGTGGAAGATCTTTCAGTGAGTTGGCAGAACAGTGTGTCACTGGCCAGGGTGGGGCAGGACTGAGCTAAGATCTCTGTGGATGCTCAGGCAGGGTGGGCTGTGACGGGGTGAGTCCAACTCAGAACTGGGACATCTGGTTTCTGAATTGTGTCGGTGGGGCAGATGAGGTGGGGCAGGGAGAAAACTGACTGGAGACTGTGGAGGGGTAGGAAGCGCCCCGCCCTCTACTTTTGGAATTTTGGGTGTATAATGACATGATTCTGGCCAATTGGCTCAGGCGTCAGGGCATGCCTGATGGAGGCAGAGGAAATGTCATGATTTATTGGCTCTTACTCCTCAGTGTCACCTGGGTTGGGCAAGGTAGGCGACTGTCCAACCTGTTCACAGTTTCATTTCCAGCACCCACAGTGCCTGCCACTTGGGACATGGGGGTATTAGTAGATATTTGTTCAAAAATGCATTAACCATTTTCAAAGCATTGTTATGAAAAAGTTATTTTTTTCTTTTCTGGTTTCTCCTGAAGAAAACTTTTAGTAGGGGTGCCTGGGTGGCTCAGTCGTTAAGCGTCTGCCTTCGGCTCAGGTCATGATCCCAGGGTCCTGGGATTGAGCCCCACATCAGGCTCCCTGCTCAGCGGGAAGCCTGCTTCTCCCTCTCCCACTCCCCCTGCTTGTGTTCCCTCTCCCACTGTGTCTCTGTCAAATAAATAAATAAAATCTTTAAAAAAAAAAAAAAGAAAGAAAACTTTTAGTAGCCCCTAGGTGGCAAGGTTAATCACATCTATGTGACTTATAAGGGGGAATTCAATTATGGAATTGGGGATTTGAATTTAAATCGAATCTTGCTTTAATTTTGTTTTTGAACTCAACTATTAAGTTTCGAAAACATACTGTCATAAGAAATGTTTGCAAAGTTAAAATAAAGACCCTGGTGAATTACCTCCTCAAGCTAAAGATGGTACGGATTTCTCTTCCATCTGGTTTCTAAATCAGTCCTTTTATGGCTCGACTGGATGTAAGTTCTTTCTGTTCTTCATTCAGATAAATGAATGTCAACTCAGTTCACCCTTCTGCTCAGAAGTGGTGTTTTACTGTCAGAATCTGGCAAAACCTCCTTTGTTTATTGCATCTGGCAGATCTGAGCCTCGGAGAAAACCTGGCTCCTTTACAAGCCACGTCCACAGCTCCCCCTCAGTCCCCCTACCCCTCTTCCCTTCCCTCCTTCACAGCAGCTTCACAGAGTTCCTGGTCTTTGGTTTCTTTTCTGCAGGAAATCAGATGTCATGCCATCCCTGCTTTTCATTAAAAAACAAAAACCCATGCTAAAACCCCTCAAAAACGATGTGTTTATTTGAAAATACAGCTAAGATCATAATCTTGAAGTATCTGTTTTGATGGGGAAATTGAAGATATATATATATGGAAATGACTCTGAGATTTTGAGATAGAGATAGGCAAATAATCCCAAATTTATCTCTTTATCATTATGATAAAACTGACCTTTTTGTTTGTTCCATGAACTGTTCTGTGAGTTTTAATACATGCATAGATTCGCATAACCAACACCATGATCGGGATAAAGAACAGTACCATTGCCCCCCAGACCTCCTTTGTGCTACACCTTGTTCAGTCACACTAAGATGTTTCTATACCACATTGTGCCTGTACTTAACAATTACAAAAAATATTGTGCCACTTTCCCTGGCCATCACGGTTTCTGATGAGAAACTACAGAAATTTGGATCATTCTTCTCTATAGGTAATGGGTCATTTTTGTTTGGGTGTTTTCAAGATTTTTTCTTTGTCTTTAGTTTTTAGCAGTTTGATCCTGACAAATCTATGCGTGTTACTTCTTTGAGTTCGTTCTGTGTAGGGTTCATTGCGCTTCCTGAATCTTGAGGTTTATGGCTTTCACCAAATTTGGGAGGTTTTCAACCATATTTCTTCACACAAACAAAAGTCATTCTTCTGGATAACTTTCATTTGCCTCTCCAGACAGTCTTTCTACCTTTCTCTAGCTTTCTCTGTGTCCCCAAAGAGAGTCTTACGTTGATCACATCAGTAAGCTCTCATGTTCTATGGTGTTGGGTTTGGTCAATAGGGAACACTAGCAAGAGATCAGAGTGGGGTAGTTTGGGTATTTATTCCCTAGGATCCCTCCCTGAAAGGTCATCTCAGGCTGGCTGTGTTTCTCTGGGAAGGTGACAGCTCAAATCAAGCACCACCTCCATCAGCTTTCTCCATCTCTGGCTGAGACACAGTGTTCCCTTTCCTCATCTTTTGGGTTGAAGGGTAATGACATCCTCTCTGATCCCCCCACCTCCCCCTGCCACTGCCCTTGGTTACAAACCCCAGTATGGTTCTGTCACTTATAGCTTCCTACACTTTGCTGGCCCCCTTGTACATAGTCCCTTTATCAAACACTTCTGGACTGTGACAGATAGAGTGGTTTGGGGGGCTCACGATCAGCCTTACTCTGTCACCCCCACCATTCCTGAGGACCCCTGACCCCTGAACAGGCAGCTGTCTCCCATTGTCTTCGCCTGCTTTTGATCCTTTTCTGAATTTGGGCATCCTGAAGAAAAAAGGTCTATTTGATTATCACTGATAAGTTTTACACCAATTGATAGAATTAATGACTTTTGCACTAGTCATTGTTTTACATTGTTTTGAAATTAACTCAAGCAAAGGAAGTCCTGATGTGTACTTTTTATTGTGATTATCTCATTCATACAGAAGAGGATAGAAAATAGATATGTGCAGTTTTCATAATCATAATCATAATGTGTCCACCAACTAGGTTAAGAAGAAACTGTGATCACTATAGTAGACCTCTATGCAGTTCTCTGTAGATACACCTTCCCCCTCCCCATTCACCCCTGCTGGGAGGAAACTGCTATCCTGATTTTCCTGTTATCCATCTCCCTGCTTTTCATTTTAGTTTTGAGATGTGTCAGTATAAAGAACACATTCTTTGATTTTGAAGAAGCCAAGAGCAAGCACAAAGCTAGGTGTGTTGGGAATGGTCGAGACAGCCTTGCATGAAGATCGGAGACTGGATTGCCCTCCTGCAAGTTGTGGAAACCCTTTCTGGTGGAAGTCGGCGCAGAGTCAGGAGCATGTCTAGGGAAATGTAGAACTCACCAGATCTGAGGCACTGGCAAGTCTGTATTGTGGGCCAGAAGTAAATGGTCAGTGGGTCATTGTGTCTGAACTCCCACTCACTGGACTCGAACAGAGCAAAGCAGAACCCTTCTGTGGGTTATATATATATATATATATAGATAGATAGATAGATAGATAGGACCATCCTGGGCATACCCAGGTGGTAGGATTCCGAGGGGCCATGCACAGAGTCCAGACAATTCAAGTAAAATACGAGCCTGACTGTCTCACTCTTTGATCTGATGCTGGTTGATCATACCTCAATTCTTCTCCTCTGACTCTCATTTTATTCACATAGGCCCAAATGGCGCTTCTTCTTGAAAGTAATCCACATTTGTTCGACAAATTTATACTGCGAGGTGTCCAATTTTTAGACACTGTTTGATTTATATTTATCACTAAATCCTTCCATTATCCCTGGGTTTTAGGTATAATTGCTCCCATTTTGAAAGTGAAAAGACTATTGCCCAGGAGGTCTTTGTAACTGACCTAAGGTTGAGGAGCTAGTAAGTGGCAGTGCTGAGATTTGTGCTCCGGTCTTCTGACTTCAGACTCAGAACTTGTCCAGAGCACAGTGCCTACTTCATTCTCCCTGTTGTCTCTGGTTTGGCTCTGCCAGCTGGAGAGCTTTCTGGTCCGAATGCCTGCCTTGTCCAACTCCTTATTTGGGTTTCACAGGACAGTGAGATTGTCTTTGCTCTTCTTGGTCTTTTGATCTGTATCAATTGGAGAATTGGATAAGCAAGTACTAAGAAAGTCTGTTGAGATTCTGATTGGAATTGCACTGAATTTATGCATCCATTTGAAAACTGAGTCCTCCCTTCTATGGACATGGTGTATGTATTTCTATTTATTCAGGTATTCGTAAACATTTCCCAATAATTTTCTTAATGTCTTGAATATATAGATTTGGTCGTAAGTAACTTACGGTTTCATTGCTATTATAAATGGCTTCTTTAAGAAGTTATTTTCTCTTTTTTTAAAATCAGTAAGGAATTAATTTTTCTCATATACACATATTAAAAGGTGAGCAATCCAGGGCTGGTTTGGCACATGCAGTTATGCTATAGAAGGCACTGGCTCCTTGGGGCTTCCTTTGCACCATCTCCAGCCCATGGATAGTACCCTTCTTGCTACAGGATGGCTCTTCCAGCCGGAGGTACAGGTTCCTGCTTCCGGGATGGAATGGATGAAACGGGAGAAGGAAGGAGAGAGTGCCTGATGGATGGACCACAGTGGCTTCTTCATCTGTAGGAATGCTCTTTGCCTCAAAGTCTGATTTTAACAGAGCTGTAGCAACTTATTTGTTATATAACAAAAATATTTGTATTATATAAACAATATGTAATTGTTATGTCCTCTTACTGTCAAAATCTTTCCGTACCCTTGTTTTAGATGTGTTTCTGGTAAACAGCATATGGATGAATTTTATAAAAATGCAGTCTATCTTTGCATTTTAAGGGGATTATTTAGTCCATTTGTACTTATTGCAAATACTCGTATAACTTAATTTATAGCCATTTTCTATTGTCTGCTTTCTATTTGTTTTGCCTTTTTTTTTTTTTTTTAAGTAGGCTCCATGCCCAGTGTGGAGCTCAATGCAGAGCTTGAACTCATGACCCTGAGATCAAGACCTGAGTTGAGATCAAGAATCGGACACTTAGCCAACTGAGCCACCCAGGCGCCCCTGTTTTGCTTTTTAAAATTTTTTTTTTTAATCTTTTCTCTGTTCTTATTTTTTATTAACTGAATTTTTTCTCATTCTCTATTTTTCTCCAAACTGAAATTTAAAGTTTTATGATTTTTTTTCCTATTTTTTTGGAATTACTATTGAATTACTAAAACACTTAAATTTAGGTGTTAAGTGGATGAACACATAAATGAATGAGCTGACAAATGCTAAATATAAACAACGTCTTTAATTCTTTTCCAAACAACACAAAGACCTCATACCCCTTTAATCTACTCATTCCTTGCCAGGAAGGATGTGATATAATGCTGCCATTGACTGCTTTTAATACATTCTCTTGGTCTGAAATTTTACTCTGATGTGTTTAAAGATTTTTTTTATGTATTTTATTTGAGAGCTTCCAGTAAAAACCCTGGGCTCTGAGTCTTCAGTGGGCTTCCTTGAGCAGAAACACTGCATATGTGTTTGTAGGAGAGCTGACAATACTGCTTCGTCCTTGGCCCCCCATCTTGTTCATGTTTGCTAGATAGAAATGCCAGCCAAGGTCGGGATAGGGAGCCCCCCATCTGTTAGAGATAACATAGTCTTTCCCCTTCCTGATGCACAGGAGTGCCACAAGGTCTAAATGAAGGGTCGCTGTCAATTAGGAGCGCGCAAGCTGTCTGATGTGCATGTGAACCCTTTGATCTCACGACAGCGCCCTTCTTCATGTGTGGTCGCTCTACAAAATCCGAGGACTGATGTCTGGACTTTGCAGAGAGTAACTCTGTAGCTGCCGTGGACCGGCCGTCAGTACGTGAGCCTGAATCAAACTGTGTATAAACTTTATGGAGTGGCCTCTTCGTTTTCTGGTCTCAAAGTCCACCTTTGAGCAGCGTTACTGTGTGGCCACCATGTACAACCCTGTGTGGAGTCCTGCGGATCCTTCCAGTGGAGCACTGAGTGTGTGCATGCTTGCGGGCATGATACTAATTTCAAGACTCAGCCCTCTGAATTCATGCTCCTACTTCTATTGGGGCGTATTCAAGGTAGCCACGACCTTAAACATACACGATTCGTGGCGTGTCTCGCAGTCGTGGGTACTTTTTCATGGGACGTATTCAGGGTTCCTATGTCATCGTCTGTCTTTCACGAAATATTTCCAAAGTGACTGCATTTTGGCGTTATATTATCTATTTCTTACTATTTCCAAACAGCCAAAAAAAAAAAAAAATCCAATTCTCAGTTTGCCCAGCGTTCAGTCTCTTAAATCTGAATTTTAGGGAGAGGGGCTCAGAGTCCCTGCCCCCTTCACCCTTGGTGCGCAGGCGTTTGGACCTCCAGTCCCAGAACCAGTCTCCAAGAGAGTTTACTTTCAAGGCCGGCAACTCCTGACCCAGATGGGAGGTTGGGAGATGGAGGAGCATTGTAGGGTTGTGTTGGCTCATCCTCCTCCGCCTTGCCCAGCCAAGAGAAATTCCCTGGAATAACTAAGCAAGAAGCTGGGAGAAACAACAGGACAGTTTATTGTCATCACTGCTCATGAGGGGCCGTGAAGCAGGGCGGGAGTGTGAAAGGTGAGCCAGAAATGGGCAAGAGTGGTGTGATGATTGGTGGAGGGGGCCGTGGCAGTGGCTTGGCCATGGCAGGGGTGGGGGAGGGGGAAGGAAGGATAACTAGAGCTAGTGCAGAGTCCCTTTTCCCCAGCCCGGTCCTTCTCCCAGGAGCCAGAGACAGGGACGCCCCGTCCAGAAAGAGTCCAGGCATGAGCACTCAGGAGAAGCAGAGCTAGATTTCACTCACTTCCAGCAGTTTCCTCTGGTCTGTTTCCTGAGGGAGGCAGAGGGGCAGGATAGTGTAGGCAGAGGAGGTGCAAATTCTTTCCTCCAGCACAGCTTCATTCTGGAGCCAACCGGATCCAGCACTAGCCTTATAGTACCTGACGCCAAGAGCCCCAGCGTCCCACCATGGATACGGACTTTCCTGGCTTCCTGGGGTCTTTGTCCTGGGGGCCACTTGGTCAGGGACAGGGGCTCTTCGGGCTGGGCCCCCACTGGGGTAGAAACATAGGCACGATGGCCCTTAGGACTCACTGTAAGGGTCCCTTTCCCTCCCCAAGCCACGCCTTCTCCATCTCTGCTCCTCTGGACACCCCTGCCGCCCAAACACAGACACATACTTTAGGGACTCACCTTCTTACATCGGGACCTTCTCCAGCAGTACAGACACAGGGGCACCAGAGATGCCAGAAGCAGCAGAACCCAGACACCCAACAGCATGACCGGAAAGCTTATGAACAGGGCCTGGGGACAGAGGACCAAAGCTGTTGGCACCAGAGTGACTGTGCCATCTCTGTCTCTCCCTCATTTCCAACACAGGGCCTCTCTCTCCCCCTTCATCCTCACATCTGTAGCTTCTGGAGGTGCTGAGGAAGGAGCCCTGCATGAGGGAGGGGGTGTTGACGAGTCTAGCATGCAGAGAGCAGCCAGAAACCCCTCTCATCAGGCCTCAGTGTCCTCATCTGAACAGTGACAGGCTCAGGCTACGATTCAGTGCCCCGGCAGCCCGAAGGCTGAAGAGGATCCAGGGAGGACGTGCATTTAATCCCTCTGCAGCACTTTGCACCCTTGCAACATTGGTTCATTTATGATTATTTCAATGTTTGTGTTTTCCATGAGTCTGGAACACCGCCAAGCACAGGGACTGTTTCTAGTCTGCTCAATGCCACAGCTGTGGTGACAGTAGTCTAGCTGGGTGTGGAACAGGTGACATGAGCTACCGTCTTGGCCCTCCCTGCCCAGCGCCTGCTGCACCCCTTCCTCTGCACCCCCACCCCCACCTTCAGCATGCTCAGGTAGGAGAGGCACAGGTGCATCCTTCTGGCTTCTTCTGGACTTGGGGTGCTAGGGGGCGTGGTGGCCTGGGACCAGGCCGTCGAGGAGACATGACAGATATAGTCTCTAAAATAAAAGCGGTGCTCATAGAAATTACGAGCCCCAATGACGATGGCGGCAATGGCCGTGGAGAAAACTGCCAGGGCGAGCAGGGTCCTCAGCAAGGCCTGGTGAGGAGAGGAGGCAGAATGAGACCTTGGAGACTCAGTCTCTCCGGGAGCCCAGCTGGGGAGACACGGGTGGGCTCTGGGCAGGAGGCTTGGTTGGGCCGGCCTCCAACTTCTGGGCCTGGCGTCCCACCCCTGCCCTTCCCCAAACTCACCCAGTAGATGCCACCCCGTTTCTCGTAAATGAAGGCGACAGCTCCAGCCAGCACAGCCTGGGGACAGATGGAAGCAGGACCGGGGCTAGCCCAGGAGACACAAGCCCTCCAGCTGCCTGCTTCTGTTTCCCTTTGTAACGCCCACGGACAGAGCCAACCATCGGCCGGTCCTTCCTTGGAACACTCCATGTGGACCCGAGGTTTTGAGCTAAGCTTTGTTGTCTGTAGTTAGTTAGGCCTGGGTCAAACTCCCGAGGTGGCAGGACCCTCTGTTTTAGTGACATTGAAGACCCCTCCTTCCCTTCTCCAAAACCCTCCTTTTAAAGCAATGGTGTTTTATGGCGGTTCCAGATGGGGGTGTGGAAGCCCTAGCTTGTTGGGGAAGTTCTCAGTGCAGGATGGGTCTGTGGGTGGCCTCGGGTCCAGACGCCTGTCCCGGCACCTGGGCTGACAGAACAGGAAGTCTGGTGCATCCCGGGGGACAGATGGATTCGAATCCTGTTTGGTGATGCCGTAACTAATCTGCGTGTTTTGCCATTGGGTGGACGAGGATGATTACTTTTGGCTCTTCTCTCAGTCAATATTCTGTGAGTGTGGGTGTGCCGAAGTGTCGTGCTACCACGACCTGCCCCCAAGCCCCTATTGCAGATCGCACACACCCATCAGTGGACATTCACCCCTGTCCTTTGGTGGCACCCACTAGATTCCCACCGCGTGGAGGACCCGCAGAGAGCTATGGGAAATGACCAGGAGTTGACCTTATCTTGTAGACTATACCCTTTCTGGTATGTTCTGCCTCCCCATCTCAATGCAAGTGTCTGGAAATGAGCTGGGTCCTAGGTCTTTTGTTGATGTTTGCTGCTGAACCTGGGGGGAGGTGGCCAGGCTGGCGGGAAACCACGAAAGCTGGCCATGGGACTTTGGTCAGACCACCACTTCCCTCGGCTATTTTCTCATCTGTAGAAACAGCGAATCAGCCTCGATGACTTCGGGGCTTTTCGACTGCTGACATTTTATAGTATCCTGGTGATGGTGATGGTGATGGTCTATCACCTCTGACAGGAGGCGAATCTGTCCCTTCTTGACCCATCAACCCTCCTCCTGCCCGACTCACCACAGCCCCTGTCCAGAGGGCAGCTCCTGAGCCACACAAGGTGCAGCCGTAGAAGATTTGGAGGAAGCCCCCCAGAACTCCACTCAACACCCCCAGTACGATCTGCACCACCTGGAGGAAGAAGAAGAACCTAAGAAGTTGGCTCCCAGATCCCTGGGCCCAGGAGCAACACTCTGCCCCCACGTCTGAAGCAGCTTTAAGGACCTGCCACTCCAAGTATAAACAACAGGAACCATGTGAAGGAGAAAGAGGGGAAGGGGGAAGGAGAAGGGTGAGCCAGCCCACGCTAGGTCTGGCAGAGGGGAGAGGGCGGCTCAGGGCTCCACTGGCTAGGCCTATAAATGGCCATGGCTCCCCTGCACCCTTTTAGTCCAAAGCCCACCCTCCTTCAGCTTTTATTGAGAAGGCCAGTAAGTGAGTAAAAAAAGTCAGAAATAGATCACAGGCGATCTGGATTTCTAATAAGGAGATAAAACTGGCTGAGCTTCCAGTTCGGAGAGGTTGGCCATGAGCGTGCACAGCAAAAGGAGGGTCTTCTTCTCCTGACACGGGGAGCCTGGGCGCCCCTCTGGGCCCCTACTCACCCAGGATGCCACCAGCAGCCGGCTTCTGCCCCAGGTCTGGGAGGTGGCACCAGGGGCAGGGGACTGAAGCAGGGAGCACCCACGTATCAGGAGCATGGCCAGAGCTGACTCCTGGTGGATGTGCACGTGGATGTGGGTGGGCTGTGGGGTCCCAGGGTCCGCCTCACCACCGTCTACTGTCCCCATGCCTGCGGACATCTGTCTGGGAGAGAGGAAGGAAGCGTGAGCGAGGAAAATTTGGCAGGATGTGTTCAAAGATCCCATTGGCCGTTGGGACTGGTGGAGGTCTCTGGTCACAGAGCAATGTCCTTGGCCCTTTCTCCAGGGTGTCGCGTCAGGACAGCCTGATTGCTGGTACAGTGGCGACCGCTGAGCCCGCTGGAACCTCCCCCTTCACCCCAGATCTGCTGTCCCCTCATCCTCCCACGGCGTCAGGGTCTGGACCAAGCAGTGCCCTGCAGTCCTCACCTCTCCACCCTCTTCCGCCAGCCTGCTGTCACAACCCCTACCCTGAGCCCTCAGGCTACGGGGCAGAACCCCAGGCCCCACTGCCTGTTGAGCTCCCGTTGCTGTAGCTACTCCGCAGACGGGCCTGGGGACACCCCTCAGCTCCTAAGTACCTCCCTCTCCACCGATAGTCCCTCCACTCCACCTGGCTTGTTGAAGCTCCCCCACCCAACAATGAAGGAACCAGTTGCAGGTGAAGGTAGAGGTCAAGGCCAGCCTGACTTGGCATCAAACAGGGACACCTGGTCTCTACTCCTGCCACCTTCCTAGAGTCCATGGTCCACTGGTGGTTGGTTCCTCCCTCTCTCCATTCCCAACAAGCTCTGGGCCAGGCTTTGGAGGCCTGTGAGGGGGTAGGTGGGGAGTCCAGTGGGGAAGTATCCTGGGAAAGGGCTGCCTGGCTGTCGGCCCCGCCTCACCTGCTCTCCTTAGGGCCCCCGGGGCTGAGTGTGCCACAGGGATGGCCAGCTGGGCTGGGCTGAGCAGGAGCTGGAGCTGGGAACCAGGCGGATGGAGGAGGAGGTTGGTGGAGCACCAGAAGGGCAGGGTGGAGGAGGGGCTTGCTGAACTTTAGCAGCAACCTCTCTGGAAGATAGCCAGGCAGAGGGGCCCCTGTGTGGGGGGTTTCCAGCTGCCAGCCCATCCCTGGGCTCTGGCTTGGAGCGTGGGCATGAGGTGGGTGGCCTGGGAGCCCATAAAGCTGATAAGTCCTGCGAAACCCCGGGAAGCTGTCCAGTCCCCCATGACCACTTGGGCAGGTGCTTTCTCAACACAGGTCTGCAGGTGCTGTGAGTGTGGGCCCCGTCTGTGTTGTGAGAGTCCGTATGAGTGTGCGTGTGTGTGTGTGTGTGCACTCATATGCGTGCACTCTGCCTTTCTCACCAGCCTGGTTATCTACTCAAGATGGAATCCCCCTAGAGGGGCCCCTTTGCCCTCGCTGTTTTCTGGGAAGTTGCAAAGCTGAAGGTCAGACCCTCTTCCCTCCACCTCTTCCTTCTGCTCTTCTCTTCCCAGCTACTGGTCCTCAGCTGCCGATGGATCCTCCCAGCCCTGCTCTGCTGAGGCTCCCAGAGGACAGCAGGTGAGCAGGGTCCCTACAGACCAGGTGGCCCCTTCCCAGGAGACTCTCACCATAGGACCTTCCTCTCTTGAGGAGTCTTCAAGGCTGGTCCCCAAAGCCCCCATCCTATCTCACGGGATGCTGCTCCCAGTTCCCATAGGACTTGCTAGGGGTGTGGAGGGATGCCCTAGACAGGGTGTGACCTGGGGAGGGGGAGGAGAATGTGTCTGGCTCCAGCAACCTCACCAGGCCTCACCCCTCCTTTATTCCTGGTGGGGTGGCTGAAGCTCAGGTGGTCTGGTGGTGAGAGGTCCTTCAGAGTGAAGCTGGAAGGTAGAGGGCCCAGGATGTAGCACGGGTCCTGGTCCTCTCTCCCCAGCTCCAGGAACACCGAGAGGAGCGAGATAGAGAGAGTGACCAGGGCAGCAGGGATGAGCCTCACACCCTGGAGTCTGGGGGGTGTGGGAAGAGAGTCTTCATGGGACCAGCCTGGTCCAGAAGAAGAGCAGGGGGCTCAGCTGAGCTAGGGTTGGAGTGTCGTGGGGGAAGTGGTGGTACCCAGGGGCTCAGTGGGAGCTGGAGCCCAAGGCATATTCAGGGCTGCCCCATGATGCTGGCTCCTGGGACCCAAGGGGGAGATCTGGCTGGAATCCGGGCCAGACTTCCTTGTGTGTGTCTGTGAACAAGTCTGAACCTACTTGTGTGTCTACAGAATTGTCCAACACCTGTCCTTTATACCTCTAAGGAGACCAGGTAGGCACAAGAATGACACTGCTCTGTAAAGGACATAGAATACAAGGGAAGACTTTAGGGTTGCCATCTTGCTAATGTTAGAATCGTTATTAATACCGTTGTGATTTCCGTCAGTGATACCAAAATAGGATGCCAATTAGAATTACTTTTGGAGCTTTGCAATTGATTCCAAAGTGCATATGGAGAAGTAACCTAGCAAAAAAGACCATGAAAGAAAAAATAACACGAGGAGGGTCACGAAATAACTCAATTAAATATTAAACCCCATACTCATCGTTAAAATAGTGGCAAGGTTGCCTGACTCATCAGACTCACCAATGAACAGAATATAAACACTAGAATAGATTTGAATTCCTAGGAGAATTTCATTTTTGCTCAGGAGAACATTTTAAATCAGTAGGAGAAAGATAATATATTCCTCAAACATAACATACCCTTCAGAAGTTAACCATCTGGGGAAAGAAACCCCACAACAAATTGGATCTGTACCTTCCAACTTACAAGATAAATCCCAGATGGATCAACATTTAAATGTGAAAACTGAAAGCATAACACTACTTAGAAGAAAACAGGGAAGAATTATTTTATAATCTTGATGTGGTAAAGTCCTTTTTAAGTATGATATAAAATCCAGAAATAAAATAAAAATGGAAACTGATTAATCAAAAAATAAATCATAAATTGCAAAGAAATATTTGGAAATCACGTCACAGATGATAATTTTCGAATACCCAAGATCCTATACAAAACAAAACAGTAAAACAAGAAGGACCTGGGTATGGACAGAGAGCTCACAAAAGAAGGAAAAAAGGTGTCTTAAACATATGAAAAGATGACCAATATCACTCATAATAAGAGAACTATGGACTGAAACTATACTAGAACAGTCACAGAAAGCAGATCAGTGGTTGCCTTGGGCCAGGGTCGAGGGGTTTATTGGGGAGAGAACATTAAGGAATTTTTGCAACATAGAAATGTTCTCTATATTGATTGTAGTTGGGGTTGTACAAATGTACGAATTTGTCAAACCTCGCTGAGATATCCACCAAAAAGGGGACATTTTGCTGCATAAAACTGATTAAAATCTATAAAGGGATGTAATTTTCCTGATATATATTTGAAAAAGATTAAAAAATCTGCTGACACCTCCTGCTGGCCATGGAGAGGGGCAGTGGACATTCCTTGACCTTGCTTCTGCTTGTGAATGGCATGGGGTAGCCCCACACAGGGCAATATTTATTGAAATGACACATGCATATTCCCATTGACCTGCCAATTCCCCATTGTTTGCAAGAGGAAATTGATGTCTATCAATAGGAGCTGATTGAGGGGTGCCTGGGTGGTTCAGTTGGTTAAGCGTCTGCCTTTGGCTCAGGTCATGGTCCCAGGGGCCTGGGATGGAGCCCCGCATTTGGCTCCCTGCTCCTTGGGGAGCCTGTTTCTCCCTCTCTCTCTGTCACTCCCCCTGCTTATGCTTTCTCACTCTCCTTCTCTCTTTCATAAATAAATAAATAAATAAATAAATAAATAAATAAATAAATAAATAAAATCTTAAAAGAAATAGGAGCCTGCTGAAAACAATCATGATGCATTCAGACAAAGGAACACTGTGCAGCCAGACAAATGAGTGAGAAAGCATTTTATGGACTGATGTATGATTATCTTCAAAACACAATTCGGTGAACAAATCATTGTGCAGTTAGTTTATGTAGTATCCTGCCATTTGTGGGAAAAGGGGGAGGAGAATATATTTTATATGCTTTTCTATGCAAAAAATGTCATTGTGGGATATATAAAAAATGATAATATTAGTTTCCAACTAGAAGGCAACTAGGTGGCTGGGAGAGAAAGATGGGAGGGAGGGTTTTATAGGTATATCCTTTTGTATCTTTTGAATTTTTAACCATATGGAAGTATTATG
The DNA here is from genome assembly GCF_029215605.1 of Mirounga angustirostris. Taxonomy (NCBI): domain Eukaryota; kingdom Metazoa; phylum Chordata; class Mammalia; order Carnivora; family Phocidae; genus Mirounga; species Mirounga angustirostris. The sequence continues at coordinate 6,331,411 of NW_026991720.1, forward strand.
TATAAATATATATATTAAGTCCCTGAACTAATTCAGATTCCTTTCATTGCCCAACTCAAGACCCAGACAAACCGTGTCAGACCATTCTGGGGGGAGGCCCAAGAATATATGTGGTGAAGAACTCTAGAGGTGATTGGATTTGCATCCCAGATTAAGGCCAGTGTGACTCTGCTACCTGCTCTGGGAAGACCCTTTGGATCTTGACAAGGGACTGTTTTCTCTCCCTTCACTCATGCAACATATTCCTTTTTATCTTCGCTGGTTCTCAGACCTCACTTTTCTACGTCTTCTTCCCAGCAGGCAGGATGACCCAAAACATGGTGACCGTGAATGGAGTTGATGTGGTCTCTACACTGTCCCAGCCCAGCCACATCAACATCCACATCCACCAGGAATCAGCTTTGGCACAATTGTTAAAAGCTGGGGCTTCCCTGAAGGAGATCTTTTCTCGCCCTCGGGACACCGGCCCTTCCGAGGCCAGGATGAGCTATGGGCAGCTGGTATTGGGGGTAAGAGGAGCAGGTGGTGCAGAGGATGGTAACTCTCCTTCAATGGGATGAAAAAAGAAGTGGGTTGACTCTTCATGAGAACTTATTATTTGTATCCCATCTTTTTTGGGAAAAGAAAGTTTTGGCAGGTTCCCCTACACATTTAGATGGAAAAGAATGATGGGCCTCTTCTTTGGTACAGTGGGGGTGGTCTCAGCCGGAGGTGGGGGGCAGGTGGGTGTTAGCTGAGTTTCATGGAACCCATGTGGACTGAGGGCCTGCAGATGCGAGGCACTATTACAGGCACTTTGGAGAAAACTACAGAGAGTGTCCCTAGTCTATAACCTAAAAGGGCTCAACATCCATCAGAAGGGAACACACCACTACAGGCATGCCTAGAATGAAAGGTAGAGCAGGTGACATCCTTGGGGATCGGCCTGCAGCAGTTGGCATCTGAGCCAGACCTCGCATGGTGGAAGAGTGTGTGTAGACAGATAGAGGTGAAAGATGGAAGGAAAGGAATTCCAGGTCAAGAGAACGTCAGGAGCAAGGGTGAAGAAGCCAGAAAGCTTCAGGCAAGTTCTGTCAGAGTAAAGAGAATGGGACTCAGGGCAGATCAGACTGGAAATGCAGCCTAAGGCTCTACTGCTGAGAGCCTTGACTGACAAGGTGAGAAATTGTCCTGAATCAGCTTCAGTAGGGGGAAGGCTACGGGTGGTTTCCTAGCAGGAACCCGGGCTTTTTAATGAACCTGCCTCCCAGCCAGCAGGTGTCCAGGGAAGAAGGGTGGAGGGTCTGTGCCTGCCTGGGCCCTGCAGAGATGCCAAGGAAAGAGAGGAGTCTCCATCATCTATGGATGACGTCTCCATGACTTGGGAGTGAGTGGGCTTGGGGTACGAGGGAGGAGAGGAATCCAAGAACATGCTGAAGTTTGGTGTGACCAGGAGCCTGAGGCTCTGGAAGGCAGGCTAGGCAGACACTGGAGGTGCAGGTGAGGTGTGGAACTTGGATGTGGCAGATCTGAGGTGCTGGCGGGCTGAGAAGCTGGTGATGGCCAAGAGGCAATGATAGCTGGGTTCTCCAGGAAGCAGACATGAATCAGAGTTAAATGTGTAAAAGGTTTGTGAGAGTGTCACACCTATGAATGAGAACGGAGGGACCAAGATTGGGCAAGGGGAGCCTCCAGATCATGATGCAGGCCTGACAAGGTCTCTGCCAGCCCTGTGGGGAGCTTGGGAGCAAGAACGGCCACTTTATAGGAGAGCCACGTTGGGTGGAAATGGCCACCGTACCCACCGCCTTGCTTCACCAGTGGCTGGGTGGCCATCCCCAAAGAGTGTGCCTGTGGCTTGAAAGACGAAGGGACCCTGAAGCTGCTGACCACTGAAGGCTGTCAGCTAACACACTCCTTTCTTGAAAGGGGTCCTTTCAGCTTATCCTGGGCAAGATGGTGGGACTCCTAAGGGGGAATGAGGAGAAAAAAGTGGGAATCATCCAGTGGGATGACAAAGAGTGGCACTGAGGAGAAAGCAATGACAAAAAGCCTGACATGTCAGAGGGACGGAGGAGAGCCACAACATGCTGCTTCATGGATGTGAAGGGGACAGAGCCTTCCAGAATCAGAGCTACAGAGAGGTCAAGACAGGAAAAGGAGAGGAAAGCCAGCCAGGTACGAGCTGGGTGGCCTCTCCTGGGGCGTGTGGGCTGGTGGGAAGGGAGTTGGCTTTTCACCCTGTCTTGCAGGTGATCCAGATATTGCTGGGGGCTGTGAGCTGTGTTCTCGGAGGGTTGCTCTGCTTCGGGCCCTGGACAGAGCTGCATGCCTCAGGCTGCGCCTTCTGGGCAGGGTCTGTGGTGAGTCAGGAAGGGGCTGTAAGCTCAGTGGCAGGCAAGTGGTTATGAGCAAGGAGAAATTTCCTTTGGATCTGGGTCAGGGATTTGGGGAAGAAACCAAAGACCAGGATCCAAATGCCCTTCACCATGAGGAAGTGGCCTTGAGGGGCGAGCCAATCCCTGTCATTCTGTACTTTCCTCCTTCAGGCCAGGCTGGGAAGGCAGGGCAGCTGTGATGGAGTCCTGTCCATCTGCTCCATGTCTTTGCCAGTCCCTTGGATCCTGCTTCAAATTGGCTGTCCTGGGAATGGGTGGGGGGGGGTCACTTCAGGAGAGTAAACTGTAAGGCTTTTCCGGTGTCTTCTCTCTGCAGGCTGTTGTAGCAGGAGCTGGGGCCATCATCCATGAGAAGCACCGGGGCAAACTCTCAGTGAGTCTTGGGTGTTCTCTGCCCCCTCCCATGTCTGTTTTTCTGCTATTTTTTGGTCTTCTTCCCTTTAGTTCTTAATGTCCCGGGATCTTTCCTGGAGGGGTGGGGAGGGTTTCCTGGGGCAGGAAATGAGGAAGAAGAGACAGGTTTGGGGCCAGGACCTCATGGCTCTCAATAAGGACGGTCTGCGCCCTGCATTTCTCCCTTCTAGGGCTGTGCATCAGGTCTGCTCACGCTGGCTGGCATCTCCACGGCCGTCGTTGCTGTTGTCCTCTGTGTGAACAGCTTAACCTCGCCAAGTGATGGCTTCCTTTACATCGACTCTGTGTGTGAGTCCCCAGAACCTGCCACCCTGACCACTGGGTACAATGAGACGTGGCAAAGGAGTCGCATGTCACGGTGGAATGAGGATAGGTGCAGAACCTACATGCAAATGCTGATGGTGAGAACAGAGTCCAGTCTTCCAGGGACCCAGCACAACTGCCTGTTCGCAAGGAGCTGGGGGACTGGCAGGCAGAGATGTAGGCTCTTGGAGTGTGGACCTCATCTTAGGTCTGTGGTTCAGGAGGTTTTAACTTAAGCTGGAGACATTTCTCAGACCCTCATGGCATAAGAATTCCTGACTCAAAGGGGATGAGGAGCAAAGGGCAGACATTTAAGAGAAAATGTCACAGAACGCCCTTCTATCTTTTCCGGTGTGTGTCTGGCCTAGTTACCTATTGTTGTGTAAACACAACACCCAACACACTTTGGCTTAAGACTCTCATTTATCATTACTTCTCACATTCTGTGGGCTGGCTGGGCTCAGATAGGCAGTCTTTACTTGGGTTTTCTCATGCAATTGCTGTCAGACGTCAGTGGGGGGTGAAGTCTTCTGAGAGCTCGATTGGGTTGGAGCTCCAAGATGGCGCTCAATTGGCTGGGAGCTCAGCTGAGGCTATCAACCAGAGAGCCTGCAGCGGCTTCTCCATGTGGTTTGGGCTTCTCATGGCATGGCAACTAGGTTCCAACAGGAAGTATCTCACTGTGAATATTTCAGGAGGTGGGAAATGGAAGCTACTGGCACAGTGTCACCTCCACTGTATTTTGTTGTCCAAAACAGTTACAGGCTGTTCCAGATTCTAGGGGTAGAGAAATAGATTCAGCTCTTCACAGGTTGTGGTAAGGTCACGTTGCATACAAGCAAATGGGGTGGAAGCTATGGGTGCCCCATGGTTGGAAAATGTAATCTGTTTCGGTGGCAAGTAGTCAGTTGGACAGAGTCTGATACCTGGCCAGGTTGATAAGGTGGTAGTAAGAGCAGACTCAGAGGAGTAGACTGCTGACTGTCTTTTTGCTTCCTTTATCTCCAGAATTTGTTCCTAGGCATCCATGCTCTGCTCCTGGCTGTCTGTGTCCTGCAGGTCATCATATCCTTGGCTTCCCTGGGCATGGGTCTTCGAAGCTTGTGTGGCCAGAGCTCCCAGCCCCTGGTGAGCTGTCAGGGAGGCACAGGGGAAAGAATGGGTCTGTTTGGTGAAGCTCTGGGAACAGGGAGGAACATCAGGGCCAGGAACATCCCTCAGCTTCTTTCCAGCACTCAGCTTAGTCCTTTGCTGTTTGGGGAGCGTGCGCCAGCACCGTGTTTGGGTTAGCTGCTGCCCTCTGCCTCTTCAGACCCTCCTTTGTGCCTTCCTGTCCCAGCTCTCTGGGTAGCTCCCCCTCCTCTGTACCTTTTCCTTCCCCTCCTTCTTTCATTTGCCCAATTTCAAGTTCTAGGAAGCTAACTAGGCCCCATCTTTTCCCCAGCAATGATTGATTTCCCTTGTTTTTTTCAGGATAAGTAAGGGTCCGAGAAAAAGCTACTGGGGGAGAATCAATGCCTCCCTCCCCCTCCAAGGAGAAGACTGTGGCTGCCATCATCCTGTGAGCCCTGCGGACCCTGCCTGGGCCTCCACATGCCCCCGGCCAGACCAACCAGGGCCTCTGGAGAGGCCAGCATCCCTTCCCCAGGGCCCCTCACTGCCCTGTCCTTCACACTTGCCTCTCCTTTGGCCACTTGTCCCGGCCTCCTCCTCTTCCCACTGTTCCTACTCCAGTGGCCTCAATTCAAGGAACAGGGGCTGTCGCTTTTCTCTAATGCCGATTAAACAGAAACAACAGGAAAATAATTTTGCCCAGAAAAGATGTCGTCTCCCTTTCTTCCACACATGGTATGCTGTGAAAACATCTTTCTCTGTGCTGACATGTATGAATTTAAGTGAGGGCCAGTTTGGGACATGGAAACAAGGTCCCAATAAGACCCAATATATGTCCCACTGTATATCCCAAATGGCAAACTTCCTTTTTATGATTTCCTTCTGTTCAAAGTAAAGTGAAAATAACTCTCATATACTTAGAATCTTTTTACCTGCTGAGATTGTATTTAAGCATCTATAATTTTGACTAAAACTTTCTTATAGAACTATGTGAGGCATGAAACAAGACTTTTTCCTCCCCTCCCTTCCTTCCTTCCTCCTTTCCTTCCTTCCCTCCTTCCTTCCATCCTTCCTTCCTTCCTTCCTTCCTTCCTTCCTTCCTTCCTTCCTTCCTTCCTTCCTTCTTTCCTTCCTTCCTTCCTTCTTTCCTTCCTTCCTTCCCTCTCTCTCTTTCTTTCCTTTCTACAGTAGAGTTAGTTCTTTCTCTACACACACACACCCCTATTATTTTTCACTTTCTTTTTAAATGATATGAGGAATTTAAAAAACTTTTTTTGTTTTCTTTATACATCTATAAATATATAGTATACATATATAGTTGTAAGCATTTCTGAAGGGTAAGAAAGCAGATTATGGTCTGTAGAATTAACAAGTGATCGTTATTCTGGCTTTTTTTTTCTGATTCCAACATAGTTGGCAGCCTTGCATCTCCGTGTGGCTTTATGAAATCTCTGTGAGGTAGGATTTATCCCTCCTTGGCAGACTACAGGGGAGGAACTAGTCTTCAAAATCCAGGCAGACTGCCTCAGAGCCCCCACCTTCACCCACATTTAAGAGAGAAATAACAGTGCTGTCTCACAGGGCCGTGCTGAACAGGTGCAGGGCTGCTAAAATGAGTGAGGCCTGGCCCTGTGCGTGGGGGTTCAGAATGGAGGGCCTGCTTCTGTCTCTCCAGGGCCTCCTCACCGCCTCGTCCTTAGATAGAGGTTTGTAAATAAGCTTGTGTAAGAAAAGGCCACAGAGATGACCCAGAAATATGTTCAGAATATTGGACAGGGGTTGGCAAATTTCACCCTGAGGGTCAAATCCAGTCTGTCACCTATTTCTGTAAATAAAGTTTTATTGAAACACAACCACACCTATTTGTTCACACATTGTCTATACTTCAAGGGCAGCGGTGAGTAGTCTCAACAGAGACTGAATGGCCCACAAAGCCTATAGTAAAAAAAAATCTTTACTATCAGGCCTTTTCCATAAGAAGTTTGCCAGCCCCTGGTGTAGGGGACCACTTTGGGGTGGTGGGTGGCGGTGGCTAGTTCCACTGGGTGATTGACGGGAGCCTCTATTCTTGCTGCCTTAAGTGTGACTCTGCCCAGATGCACTGGCCTGGGGGATGGGCAACTCGAGGCAACTTGGGGCAATTCGGAGAGCTTGCCAGAGATACACACTCTGCCCCACCCCAGACCTGCTGAATCAAAATTTGCATTTTCGCAAGATGCATAAGGTGGTGCTTCCTGTGCTGAGCAGATTTTGAGAAGTGGGGGGATAGATAATCACACCTGGGTGGCTTGCTGGGAGTATTCAGATATGAAACGAGCCCCCTTGAATTTAATCATTTTGTTTTAATTCTTTGTGTGAACTCGTTAGATGCTATTAATTTCTGTGTGTCAGTGTTTCTTAACCGGTCCATTTATGGCCAGATCAGATGGAAGTGTTTTTCATTTTTCATACTGGGAAATAAATGTCAACTTGGTGGTTTTTTGTTTTTTTTGTTTGTTTTTGGTTTTTTGGATGTTGTTGCATGAAATGTTCTTTTTTTTTTTTTTTTTTTTAAGATTTTATTTATTTGACAGAAAGAGAGCACAAGCAGAGGGAGCATCAGGCAGAGGGAGAGGGAGAAGCAGGTTCCCCGCTGAGCAGGGAGCCCAGTGTGGGGCTCGATCCCAGGACCCCGGGATCATGACCCGATGCGAAGGCAGCCGCTTAACCGACTGAGCCACCCAGGCGTCCCACGTGAAATGGTCTTTTAATGTCGGAGTCTGGCAACTTCTCCCCACCCCCCGCCCCTGGAAGTTGCTAAGTCTCTGAGGGAACGTGGCGCTCCCTCTCTCTGATCCCTTCCCCCTCACCCTGTGACTTAGCCCTGGAAGTTTCTCAATCTTTTCCTTTTCTGTAGGAAATCAGATGTCAGACCCTTCTCCCCTTGCTTTTGTTTACTTAGAAAAACCCACAGTTACTGGTCTGTCTGCACGGCTCCATCTTGGTGGTGAAACTGTGTATAAAAAGATGGAAACAACCTCATGACCCTGACATGGGTCAGGCAAGTAATCTCAAGCCGGTTTATATTCATTGAAGGATTTAAAACCAGAGTATACACAGGAAATGGTTTTGTTTTCTAATCACTGCTTTATTTTGTTTGGAGCCTAGTGCAGGGCTTGAACTCAAGATCAAGACCTGAGCTGAGATCAAGAGCCAGAGGCTCAATTCCCTGAGCCACCCAGGCACCCCTCTAATCCCTGCTTTTAACTTTGTTTTGTCAACTCCCCATTTCCCCATTGGATGTGGGGTCCTTTAGCATCAGGACCAGATTCCAGATTCCATAACCTGGAAATGGCCTCACATTTGGTGCTCAAGACCCAGTGCTGTTCGTTTTTAAAACTGCACTGGACAGAGCTCGGCTCCCCCCTCCGGTGTAGACCGGGCTGCTGGACTGGGAGGCGCTGAGACCGGGAAGGGACGAAGGGCAGGGCCTCCTCAGTCCCTGCTGCAGGAGGCAGCGGAGGGAGGGGACGGGGTGGGGACTGCCTTGGCTCAGCTGGATCCAGCGGACGTAGTGTCTGTCCTTGCTCAATCTGGGAGGCACCAGGCAATTTCCCCGCCTTCTGCTCCGTTAGATACCGGGGGCGGGGCGGTTGGGCAAACTTCCTGGAAAAGCATCTCCAAAGGAGCGAGGGCTATGAAATGTCGGGAAGGGGACTGCTTTCCAGCAGTGGGCGCGTTCCTTTACTATTTCTTGCCCCTGCAAAGAGCACGGTCTCTTCAGATATGCTACAGGGAAATGGGGTACAGCCGCATTGTCTCAAACCGAACAAGGAAGACCCTGGAGCCTGCAACCGAAAGAACTGTTCACAAAAAAATGTGCAGTGAAGGTTTAGGAAAAACTGTCAACTTCCTTTTAAAAAATTCCTTTTCAAGTAGGAAGGAGACATCTCAACGTTTTTTTTGTTTTTTTTTAAAGATTTATTTATTTATTTATTTGACAGAGAGAGACATAGCGAGAGCAGGAACACAAGCAGGGGGAGTGGGAGAGGGAGAAGCAGGCTTCCCCTTGAGGAGGGAGCCCGATGTGGGACTCGATCCCAGGACGCTGGGATCATGACCTGAGCCGAAGGCAGATGCTTAACCGACTGAGCCACCCAGGCGTCCCTCTGAGGCTTATTCTTAATCAATTTTTATTTTATTTTATTTATTTTTTTAAAGATTTTATTTATTTATTTGACAGAGAGAGACACAGCGAGAGAGGGAACCCAAGCAGGGCGAGTGGGAGAGGGAGAAGCAGGCTTCCCGCTGAGCAGGGAGCCGGATGCGGGGCTTGATCCCAGGACCCCGGGATCATGACCTGAGCCGAAGGCAGATGCTTAACGACTGAGCCACCCAGGCGCCCTCAACGGTTTTTTTCACCGCTAGGTGCTGCTGTGAACTTCTTCAGTATTTATCTGCCCAGTTCATTCTCGCCCTCCCCTCTTGAGGCTCCCTCTTCATGAGGATTTCTAATTTTTTAGTGGATTCTCTTGACATCTTAAAAAAAACCAAAACACTTGTGCACTTAACCAAATAATTCTAAAGGTAGTTGATAGCCTATCTCTCTCTGAAAAATACAATGCCTTTAGAATGCTCCTTGCTATATGACCTTGTCTTCAATTTCAAGTTCTAGCTTGGTTTATTTTAACCTCACAAATTAGACATCTTATTTTTGCGTGTGTACTCAGTGTTTGCTTAGATTTGCTTATGTTTTTATTAAGAACAAAAAGCTCTCCTTTTCTTCTTGTAATTCTTGGCTTCTTTCTGAAATTGCTTTTTCTTCTTCCTTAATTAAGGTACATCCTTTCTAAGTTTCTTTAAAAGTAAAGGTCTCCTTATTTTTTATTTATTTATTTTTAAATTTTATTTATTTATTTGCGAGAGAGAATGAGATAGAGAGAGCATGAGAGGGGGGAGGGTCAGAGGGAGAAGCAGACTCCCTGCTGAGCAGGGAGCCCGGTGCGGGACCCGATCCCAGGACTCCAGGATCATGACCTGAGCCAAAGGCAGTCACTTAACCAACTGAGCCACCCAGGCGCCCAGTAAAGGTCTCTTTAAAAGTAAAGGTAAACCTTCTCACTTTGTCTTGATCAGAATATTCTTTATTATACCCAGCTTGAGATAAATAGTTTCACTGGATAGACAATTCTTTCTTTAACTAAATGTAACCAATTCTGGTGGCTTTTAAGATCTTTTCCCTTTCTTTGGTGTTTTGAAGATTTACTTCAGAATGTGTGGGTGTGTATGAATCTATTTTCCCTTGAAAAATTCTTCCTGAGGAATTATTTTAAATAATTTTGAGTCCCAGAATTCACACTTTTGTTTTTAAAGATTTATTTATTTACTTGAGAGAGAGAGAGAGAGAGAGCATGCACGCAATGGGGGAGGGCAGAGGGAGAGACAGTCTGAAGCAGACTCCAGCTGAGCATGGACCTGGAGGTAGGGCTCGATCCCACCACCCTGAGATCAGGACCCTGAGCTGAAACCAAGAGGCAGACACCCAACTGACTGTGCCACCCGGGCACCCCCACACTTTTGTTTTTAAAACCTGAGAAACTCTGAGTTACGCCTGTGATCCGTCCCTTTCCTACACTCTCCCCTTAATTCCCTCTGAATTCTCTGTCAGACATGCGCTGGACCTTCTCACTCCGGCCTCCTGATCTCCTCGTTCCTTTTCTGTTTTTCATTTTCCATCTCTCTGTTTCTACCTGTTGCATTCCAGATAACTTCTTCATAATTATTTGACAAGTTTACTCATTACTGCCCCAGTTATTATAATCTGTGAAATTTTAGATTCTTGTTAAACATTTCTAGACGTTATCTTTCCTTCTTTTTCAAACCCTCCTATCCTCTTTTGATCCTCTCTTGTTTCTCAGTTATGCCGCTGAGGATCTATTTTATTTCTTTAAACTTACTACATTATTTGTTTTATTTTCTGTAGGAAATAACACCAAAATTTGAGGTCTTTGTTGTCTTCTGCTACCTACTCATGATATTTATTTATTTTACTTAATTTATTTTATTATTATTATTTTACCATTTTAGCATGTTTAAGTGTAAGGTTCGGTCACATTAAGTACATTCACGTGGTTATGCATCCACCACCACCACCTGTCTCTAGAACATTTTATCTTCCCCAACTGGAACTCTGTCCCCATTAAACACTAATTCCCCCTTCCCCCCTGTCGGCCCTGGTAACCACCCTCTACTTTCTGTCTCTGTGAATTTTATGCCCTAGGTACCTTATATAAGTGGAGTCACACAATATTTATTCTTTCGTGACTGGCTTATTTCAAGGTTCACCTATGTTGCAGTGTGTGTTGGAGTTCCCTTCCGGCTTAAGCATGGGCGATATTCCATTGTATGCATATAGCACATTTAGTTCAGCCAGTCTCCTGTGGATGGACGATGTGGTCTGTAAATGTAAATTTGGAAATCAGCAGTGAATTGTAATGGTAAACAAACCCTCCCCTTTGTATATACAGGAGTGATATTAGGGAGAGTTGGGAGGACGGCTTCTAAATATTTGTTGGATAAATCAATAAATGGCATGAATTATCTTTTCCAGCTGTGCACAGAATGTGTTTGAGCCATTTATACCTGTTTGCATTGTGATTAATGGCACAATATTTGGGTGGTCACTGAGTAGGGCTGCGATTTCCAATGTGGGATGAGAAGAACATTCCCACTAGGATATACATCAGAACCATCTGGAAACTCTCAAGTTACCTATCTTTTCTTGGTTGAAATGCATTGAGGTGGGGAAAATACTTTTTGAGAACCAATGGGCTAATGTTAGTATGGAATCTCATAACGAGGTGGCCTTCGCATTCATTCCCCACTTTTTTAGGGACAGTCCCAGAGGGCGCCTGGTGGCTCAGTCATTAAGCGTCTGCCTTCGGCTCAGGTCATGATCCCAGGGTCCTGGGATCGAGTCCCACATCGGGCTCCCTGCTCGGCAGGAAGCCTGCTTCTCCCTCTCCCATTCCCCCTGCTTGTGTTCCTGCTCTCGCTATCTCTCTCTCTGTCAAATAAATAAATAAAAAATCTTAAAAAAAAAAAAAAGGAACAGTCCCGGATTTCCATTTGGGAAATCTCTTTTCCTCATTGTCTGGCTATGTGTTCATGGTGGGGCTTTATCCTCAGTTCCAGGGATAAAGCAGGTGACCCAAACTTAAATCAAGAGCAGATCATTTCCCCCAGACCATGGTGGTTGTTTTGGGAGTGGGCACACCTAAGCTGGTCACATCAGAGTAAGTCTTCGGGATACCAGAGAAGGCTCTTGCTCTTTATGCTGAACTTGAACCTGGAAAGCTGCAGAGTTGGAGCTGTTGCAGCCGTATGGCCACCATGAGAGGTCTTCCTGGAGCTGCCAAAGACCACCTTGGAGCTTGAGAATGAAGACAAGCTGTGGAATCAGAGAGGATGTGGGCAAAGCCCAGTCCAAGGGATATTGCTTGAGCCTGAATGCAGCAGTGCCTGAAGCCGGAGTGACTCTTGACCATTTTAGTATGTGACCAAATAAGTCACCTTTTACTTAAGCCACTTGCAGTTGCAACAGTTCTAATTAATAAGTGGAGAGACAGAGATGCCGACCTGGCATTTGAGTTGACGTCCAGGAATCTCCGGGTCCCAGATCCTGGGGAGCTGCTCTGAAAGTGTCCTGAGCCGGGACTGAACCCAGGTACTTGTTCGACTGTTGTTACTTGGTGGGATAGAACATTATCTAACATGGGGGAGAAAATCGCAGATGCACCAACATGACTGTCACATTATACTGACAGCATTTCCCTAAACTACCACTCCCTTGTGAACAAATTTGGGTTACAAAATCTTACGTGTAGGGGCACCTGGGTGGCTCAGTCAGTTAAGCCTCTGACTCTTGATTTCGGCTCAGGTCATGATCTCAGGGGTCATGAGATGGAGCCCCACATGGGGCTCTGCACTCAGCGGGGAGTCTGCTTGAGATTCTCTCTCCCTCTGCCCTCCCCCCCACCCGTCCTCTCTCTAAAAAATAAATAAAATAAATCTTTTTAAAACAACATATGTGTAGCATAACAGGTTGTATATATTCTTTGCAATGTATGCAAATATACACATGCATGCATATGTAAATGTATGGATATTTATTTATATATGCATAGGATGGTTTTGGAAGAGAATACCAAAACTAGCAACATTGACTGTCTCAAGGGTGGGGGGAGTGGAACTGAGCATGTGGGAGATGAAGTAGGAGGGAGATTTTCATTGTATACCCATTCCTATGTTTGGAATATTCCCTATTCAAAAAAGTAATTTGAATTAAATCATTAAAAAACTTTTTAAAAATTGAAGGAAGACTTCCCCTAGATCCTTTCTTTCTTTTTTTTTTTTTAATTTTATTTATTTATTTGAGAGAGAGAGAATGAGAGACAGAGAGCACGAGAGGGAAGAGGGCAGAGGGAGAAGCAGACCTCCTGCCGAGCAGGGAGCCCGATGCGGGACTCGATCCCGGGACTCCAGGATCATGACCTGAGCCGAAGGCAGTCGCTTAACTGACTGAGCCACCCAGGCGCCCCCCCCTAGATCCTTTCTGTCTTCTCTGAGCCATCTGGCTTTATTACTAACCTATCTGCTTGTGTCATTTTGCTTCTTTAAAGCGAGCCAACAACACGACATCCTATGATCCATGGGGTGACCCCGCGTGCACGGAGAACCCAGACAGCAGTCAGGCCGGAGGCGGAAGAGCCCAAAAACTCATAAATCGTGAAGAGCCCTTCTCTTAAGTGATCAAGCAGTCTCCCTTAGAGCTGAGATTTCAAGTGGTCCCCCTCCTTGGCTACTTTGGGAATTGGGAGTCGCTGGCCAGACTGCCCGCGAGGGGAGGAGCCCCTGGAGAGTCTGCGCTGGGGCGGAACTGCCCGTGCAGGCTGCCCCTCCTTCATGTGCAAGGATGAGCAGAAAGCCAAGGATGAGCAGGTACATGGGGGAAAATAGAGGCTGAATGAGCTGAGAGAAAAACAGGCCCTAAGAGAAGCAGAAGGGATATTAAGAACATCCAAATAGCATATTTAGCATCTTTTCTTTTTAGATTTTGTTTATTTATTTGAGAGAGAGAGAGAGAGAGACAGCACCAGCAGCTGGGAGGGACAGAAGGAGAGGGAGAAGCAAGTTCTCCGCTCGCTGAGCAGGGAGCCCTGTTGGGGGCTTGATCCCAGGACCCTGAGGTCATGACCTGAGCCAAGGTAGACGCTTAACGGACTGAGCCACCCAGGCACCCCTGTTTAGCATCTTTTTAATGGCTACATAATATACCCCCAATCTCCCTGCTGGTGAGTTTTGACTTCACTTCCTGTATTTTTGTCCCTGGAAACACCGCTGCTCTCCTGGACTGCATTGATCAGAGCTTCTATTGCTATGGGAGGAAGTCTTTGGATAGGATTGCTCATTGGAGGGTATAAATATTTAAAAAGGCAATAAATGTCATCAGAGAGCTTTCCAAAAAGGCTGCAATAATGCACATTTCACCGGCAGTACATTAAAGCATCCTTTGTACTTCTCCTTAACTTCACCACTAATTTTTATCCCTGGTAGATATTATAACTCTTCCCAATTTTTGCAAGTTGTTATTTTAATTTTCACCTCTCTTACTGTTTATGAAGTTGAGTATCTTTTTCATGTATGTGTTGGATCTTTATTGTGCACCTTCCAACAGTCTACACATATGGTGCAACCTTCCTGGACTTTTGTGAGCTCTTTTTTAACAGATTTTAAATTTTCATTTTTTTTTCAAATCTGGTGGGTTTCTTTTTTCTCTTTTAACTTCATTTATGGCATCTTTGTCATAATAAAATGTTTAAAGCTATTTTTTCTTTGATGACTTCTGTCTTCATGTCTTGGTTAAGAAAGTATACCCAACTCTTGGATTGTACATACAGTTTCCTATATTTTGTTCTAATATTTTTGTTTTATTCTGTACAGATAAGAATTTAATTCTTCTTAGATTTTTATATAGTGTGAGGTAGGAGCTCAGCTTTATTGTCTTCTAGTTAGAAAACAATTCCAGTCAGCAACACTGACTATTTAAACTGTTAATTCCCCGATCTTTGTCATATATTAAATTCCATTATTAACTGGGGTTCACTATGTACTATGTATTATTCTATTAATTTGTCTGTTCTTATTTGATTATGTTCAGGCATTTTTCATCCCATGCGAGCCTTAAGAGAGTGTTATCTGGGACACCTGGGTGGCTCAGTTGGTTAAGCAGCGACTCTTGATTTGGGCTCAGGTCATGATCTCAGGGTCCTGGGATCGAGCCCGCATCCCTCTGGCTCCAGGCTCAGTAGGGAGTCCGCTTCGGGAGACTCTCTGCTTCTCCTTCTGCCTCTCCCCTTGTACATGCGTGTGCTTTCTTTCTCAAATAAATAAATCTTAAAAAAAAGAAGAAAGTGTTATCTAATTCTGCACATGAGAGGTTGGGGTTTCAATTGGAATTAAACTAAATATCAATTTTGGAAGAATGTATACTTTTTTTTTTTTTGACAGATAGATAGAGAGCACAAGTAGGCAGAGTGGCAGGCAGAGGGAGAGGGAGAAGCAGGCTCTCCGCTGAGCAGGGAGCCAGACACAAGGCTCGATCCCAGGACCCCAGGATCATGACCTGAGCCGAAGGCAGCCGCTTAACCGACTGAGCCACCCAGGCGCCCCTGGAAGAATGTATACTTTTATAGTATGGTATTTTCATGAGAACATCGCATATTTTTCTATTAGTTCAGATCTTGTTTCATGCTTTTCAGTGTGGTTGAAATTTTTTATAGTTAAGTATATCATACATGTTAGTGTATGTACAATGTAAAGAAGATCAGTCAAGTAAATATCTGGTTGAAGAAATAGAGCATTGACTTGGAGGCTTTCCACTCTATCCCCATCACTCCCTTCTTGACCACATCACTCTTCCTCCCTCTCACCATGGTGTAATCACTCGCCGATCCTTTATGACAATCATTCCTTGCTTTTCTTTATAGTTTTACTGTAAAAATTATGTCTGTTGCCCTAAATAATATATATTTTTAGTTTTGTCCATTATTAACCTTGACAAAAATGGAATCAGACTCCGTGTTCTCCTGGGAATTGCTCCTTTCTTTCAGCATAATGTATATGAGATTTGTCCATGTTGATGCTGGTACCTCTACTTTGTCCATTTTTACTGCTGTGTATTTTTCCATTGTATGAGTATTCTGCAATTTGTTTATTGAGTCTACTGTTGATGGATATTTGTGTTTCTAGGTTTTAACCTTAATGAACTTTTTTATAACAATATCATCATGCATTTATGTAAGAGTTTATCTAAGGCAATGTTTTTGCTTTTTTCACTAAAAGAATTTTAAAAGTCTAAGTGCTCTCTTGAGCATTTTAAACTGAACTTCTAAAATTTTCTCATGAATGCTTGCAAAGAATACAATTTCTAGCACATTGTAGATATTAAAAAATAATATAAAAACATAAATTGAATACCAACCAGAAGCTATTTAAAAAATACAGGAACAAGCTCTTTCCTAATAGTTGGTTCCTTTTTCTCCTTCATTGTCCATTTACCTCCCCCACAGAATTGTATTTTATTATAAAGGATTCTTATGCAGGGAAATTCTTATCACCCTAGTCACATACATTTCTGCTGTAAAAATATATGTGAAAATTGGGAAGAATTATGTGACCATAAAGCTTTAAGTTTGAATAATCTCTTCTGTATTTGGTTATTACTAAGGTGTTATTAGTACACAATTGATCAAAACCAACGCAAATGTGTCATATTTCCAGAAAAAAAAACCCAGTAACTTTTTAATTTTGGAAATGCATCTCTCAAGGAGATGAATGAGACTTTTTTCCATTTATTCCATATATACGTGCATGACTATTATTCTTTGCTAGAATGAGACAATGTTCAGATTAATTCTATTCCTATATTTTGTTTTAATTGGTGCAGGCACTGAGAAGCCTCATTCACATAAATAAATAAATAGGAATGGAAACAATTTTGTTATGGCAATGCCACTCAGTTCTTAGTACTCCTTCCAGGATAAATGTCAAAACCACAATAGCGATCTGTCATTAATTTTTAATTGTCTGTTAATGGATACATCTGCCTTCCTTTTTGTTGAAAACACAACAGTGTAAACTGCTTGACTTGCAAAAGGATTTATTAACCAGTCATTGGAGACATTAGATTTTGCAAGCTCTGGGAAGTATGCCAAAAAGGCTTTACCAGACCTATCAAATGACTGTACTATATCTCTTACTCTTTTACTGAGAGCCTGGAAGTTATCCTGTTTAACCCAGTATATCTAAAATGTTCGGGAAAATGGAAATGTTGTGAACTTTGACAAACCTTTTTCAATATATTTTGAGTGGAAAATTCTATATATAGAGAAGCTGAAAAAAATAGTGTACTGAACTCGATGTATCCATCATTAGGTGTCCAGCATTATCATACATGGCCATCTTTGTTTCATCTAAGCCCCATCCCTTTCTGTCCTGATTATTCAAAAGCCAATCTTAGATATCATCATTTCATCTGTGAACATTTCAGCATATAACTCTAAAGCAGTAGGACTCTCCCTTTTACTCATATCACATTTAGGAGATGAATATTTATTATTAAATATCTAGGCAGTGTTCAGTCCTCCCACATTGTCATGCATTTTTTTTTTTTACATTTTATTTGAATATAGATCCATATAAGGTCCATACACTGCAACTTATAAGTGTTTACACTTCTGTCTGGAGGCATATGATGCCCAGTTATGTCTCTTTTAGTGATATCTAGTAATCATTGATGATCATTGCCTAGATCCATTCATTTATTAGGGGTTGCAAAATGATAATACTTTATCATTCCTCTGTGTTTATTAGCTGGAATATTTCTAGAAAAAGAAGGCTTTGGCCACTGGGGACTCTTTCAGGTTGCCTCTGTGTCCTTTTGATATGCCCCCATATAGTCCTATGTCTCTTAAGGAAATTAAATCCATACTCTAGGACATTCCAAAAAAGGGAAACTCCAGGGGCACTTGGGTGGCTCATTCTGCTCCACCTATGAGTCCATCCCCCCAAACCCTGGCAACCCACTGATCTTTTACCGTCCCCAGAAAGTCATAGAGTTGGAATCACACAGTACATAGCCTTTTCAGATGGGTTTATTTCACTTAGAAATATGCATTTAAGTTTCCTTCATGCCTTTTCATAGCTTGAGAGCTCATTTCTTTTTAACACTCAATAATCCATTATCTGATGTACCACTGTTTATTTATCTATTCATTTATTGAAAGATATCTTTTTTCCCCCCACATTTTGGCAATTAAGAATAAAGCTGCTATAAATATTTGTGTGCAGATTTTCATGTGGACATAAGTAATGCATTTTTAAATAAAGGGAGTAAGGGGGGTCTTTCTAAGAATGACAGAAGCCATAAAGAAAACACTTGTTGAAATTTCCAGACTTAGCTAAAATATACCATAACTAACTTAAGATAAACACCAGGGGGTGATATTTGCAAGACCTCTGACAACATTTGGCAGTCCTATCTTACTTAGCACACTGTGATTTAAACCAGATAAGATTCCCAAACTCTTTGATTATTATATTTTGTTTTATTTTATTACCTGCATGCCTGTAGTAGAAGAGGGAAGTATCAGGGATCTCCTTTGGATTTGTCTAAGAAATCTTGTATTTAGATCTGTTAGGAATTATTAGATTTCCATGTACATCTCATGAGTAGAGAAACACATTATTAAGAATGACAAACATAATTCTACAGACTTTTAGAGATGAAACACAGGACAGAGCTCCAAGTTTCAAACACTGAATAGCTCACAGACTCCTTTGTAGGGCCAGTATTTGCTGTTCTTCTCTGTAGCTGTAGGAGAAAAGGAGCAATTTCCCCCATCTCTATTGTTGACATTTCTTTTTTTTTTTTAAAAGATTTTATTTATTTATTCATGACAGACAGAGAGAGAGAGAGGCAGAGGGAGAAGCAGGCTCCCAAGGAGCAGGGAGCCCGATGCGGGACTCGATCCCAGGACCCTGAGATCATGACCTGAGCCGAAGGCAGACGCTTAACCATCTGAGCCACCCAGGCGCCCCATATTGTTGACATTTCTTTCACCAGTGGTTGGAAGCACCTGTGTTTTGAAGTGCTGTTACTGCAATTCCATGAGTTAATGCTGAGAGAAAAGAGGAGACCAAATGGTTATAAACTCTGAGTGAAAAAAAGAAAGGGGCAGAAAAGGATTGTTAGCAGATGTAACAGAGAGTGGGTGATATTTTGCTTTCTTGAATCATAAGTAAAGGGGACGCCTGGGTGGCTCAGTCAGTTAAGCATCTGCCTTCACCTCAGGTCAGGATCTCAGGGTCCTGGGATGGAGCCCCGGGTCAGGCTCCCTGCTCAGCCGGGAGTCTGCTTCTTCCTCTCCCTCTGCCCCTCCCCCCTTCCTCCTCGGCCTGCTTGTACTCTCTCTCTCTCAAATAAATAAAATCGTTTTAAAAAATCAAAATTAAAGGCCTTTCTTGAATCAACAAGAAAAATACATATAATTTAAAAGAAAAAAAGTCAACCATGTCTGTGAAGAGGCAGTTTAGAGGAAAAGGAAACTGTCCCCAATAGAAGGTTATCCCATCTTGGTCTACAGAGCAGCTGAGGAAATACCTAAAGACAGAGTCAAGATTCTTTTTTGGGGGGGCACCTGGGTGGCTCAGTCGTTAAGCATCTGCCTTCGACTCAGGTCATGATCTCAGGGTCCTGGGATCCAGCCCCACATCAAGCCCCGCATTGAGCCCCGCAAGGGGCTCCCTGCTCGGTGGGAAGCCTGCTCCTCCCTCTCCCACTCCCCCTGCTTGTGTTCCTGCTCTCGTTATCTCTCTCTCTGTCAAATAAACAAATAAAATCTTTTTTTAAAAAGATTCTTTTTTTCAATGATTAATTGGTATTTTCTTTAATGCACAGAAAGTAGGCTGATCAAGATCCAGTCTTCTCTCTATGGTGGGGACGCAGGAGTACCAGCCTGGGTAGCACATACAACTACGTGTTCACCTCGACCACACAAGGAAGGGACATTGCTTGAAAGTATCAAATCCATGCAAGCCTTATGAGATTTTCGTGGTCGAAACATGTAGTTTTCACCTTGATCACGAAAATCTCATAAGGCTTGCATGGATTTGATATTTTCAAGCAATGTCCCTTCCTTGTGTATCAACTGCTTACAAAATATATGCTGAGAGTTCAGTGAGTTGATTCAGGCATAAAAATAAAATAAAATTCATGAAAAAGCAGTTTCAAGTTGATAAATGTCTATTAAAAATAATTATTTTTTGGAGGAGCTGATCTTTAGCCCTCTTTTTTTTTCCCCCTGGCAAAAATTAGATATGAGAGGCGTTTCTAGCTGGTGACAGAAAATGATGTCTTCTATGTATTAGACACATGCCTTTCTGTCCTCCACAGCAAGAGGGCAGACATCCACCTCATTCAGTGTAATAGGCATTATTATTTGAAAAGTGAAAATTACAGTATTAATATGGGAGAGTAGTTTATAAGTCCAGCATGGCTTTCATTGCAAAATGTGAATTGTGTTATCTGTGTTACAATTGCCCTCTTCTCTCAACTAAGCAAAGAACCAAGAATTACCTGTATCTCACTTTCTTGCTTATAGCTTTTCTTCAAGAATCAGTCTGGATTCAAACATGTGAAGGAAGGAACTCTGCCCCACTCACCCTGAGGATGTCTTCAGAGAGGTGTTTCAACCCCCTGGACGCAGGTGCTCCGCAGCAGAACTAGTACATTCAGGCAGAGGAGGGGCATTAACCAGGGCACTGAGAGACCCCCCCGCCTTCAGTGCCTGTCACTTCGCCTAAATCACACTGTGGGTTGGGGTGGATGTCTCCCCTGGTTCTGTGGAAGTGCAAGTCCACCTGGGGAAGACACCTACTCAACCTTGTTTCCCCTTCAGGTCAGAGCATGGGTAATCCAAGGGCAGGGCATATGCAGAGAAATAAGAAGGAGAGCAGAGCCAGAGACCATCTCAGCAAGACACCTGCCTCAAGCTCAGCCTTTGCTGCCATCTGGAATTATGTATAAGAAACTATCTTTATGCCGGAGAGGCTCATGGCGGGGATGGGGAGATGCATGTCCAGTTTGAAATCTTTATTTCTTCCAGAACCACCAGATTTGGGTCCAGGGAAAGGCAGCGGATGGCTTGGTTTGGGATGCCCCAGACGTTCATTGGCTTCTCTGGGTCTCCATTCTCCCTACTATCTTGGGTAGAGAACTTGTTTTGCGCAAAACCATTGCAAATATGTGGTGGGGAGAAAGAAATGGAGCTATTAACAAAAGTAGAACAAGACAAAAATCTCTTCTTCTCTGGCATCTCCCAGGGCTTCTGGATCACCCCAAGGATGTCTTTTTGAGGACACACCTGTTGTTCCTGTCCCCAGGGACACGGTCTAACACCTCTCCTCCCTCCATAGAATTTGTGGCTGGTTTTTTCATCTCTCACTGCATGTGTGTGAATGTGTGTGTGTGTGTGTGTGTGTGTGTGTGTGTGTGTGTGTGTGTGTGTGAAGAGACCAGAAGCCAATGGGAGAGGCTGCATAGGAGAGGAGGGAAGATTGGTCAGAGATGGTCTGTAGAACTTGCAAGATATTCCAGGATCCACCAGGCAACAGGGCTTGTTCTCTCTCTCTCTCTTCCCTTGTCTCCCTCTATCTCTGTCTCTGACTCTCTGTCCCTCTCATCCCAGGTCTACCAGTAACATCTGTGTCAGTCTGGACATTTGATCTTTCCTTCTTTTTTTTTTAATTTAATTTTATTATGTTATGTTAGTCACCATACATTACATCGTTAATTTTTGATGTGATCTGTGATTCGTTGCGTATAACACCCCTTGAACATGTCTGGAGTCAGTTATGTGATACACCTGTAGAGTTCGACATGGTACCTTTGTCCCCAGTAGAGGTTTGGAGATTGACACTTGGGTGTCACATCAAGTTCCTGAGGCTCACCCCAGAATTAGGCATTTACCCATCCAGCCCCAGGCTGCCTTGGATGACTGCAGGTCTCCCTTACAGGGTACAAAGGAGCAGAGAAGGAAGGGGCGGGGCAGCTACCAAAAGGAAGAAGTCAGGGGAGGGGCCACCAAAGACCCTCTCATCTGATTTACTGTTTCCACTGAATTCATGACCTCTGCTCAGATTATACCTCAAGGTTTGCCCTCTTCTCTTCACTACCACTGAAATGTCTGGCAGGACCCTTTCCCCAAATTCCCATAGAGAGCACACATGATTGAACTGGATGGTACTGGTTTTGAGGTTCAGATGTTGCACTAGGTAGGATGTAGCTCAAAAACAAGAAATAGACCTCCCAGGTGAACCCAGTGTGGTCTGCGGTGGGTTTTATAGAGCCTGTGGGCTGCGAAAGCCCTTCACAGTTTAAAAAGGTTGAAGACATCAAAGGAAGAATAATGTTTCATGGCCACATATGAAAGTTACATGAAATTCAAGGTCACCGTTTGTCAAGCTTTATGGGAAGGCAGCTTATGGCGGCTTTTGCACTGACAAGGCAGAGTTGAGTAGACTGGAGACATTTTTTTTAAAAAGATCTTTTATTTATTCATTTGAGAGAGAGAGAGAGAGCATGAGATAGAGAGCATGAGCGGGGGGGGGGGGAGGGTCGGAGGGAGAGGGAGAAGCAGATTCCCCGCTGATGAGGGAGCCTGACCTGGGGCTTGATCCCAGGACACTGAGATCCTGACCTGAGGTGAAGGCAGATGCTTAACTGACTGAGCCACCCAGGCGCCCTGACTATAGACCATTTTTAAGCCTAAATATTCACTATCCGGCACTGCCACTCCCGCTCTAAGAAATTATAGTTCCTTTATTTCCCGACCACTGAGAATTTCCCAGTGACTGCTTTTCCTAAGGCTCAGCCCCCATCCTTCCTCACCATGGTAGGCCCCCTCCTGCACCTGTTCCCTGGCCTCTTCTCGCTTCAGGATCTCTCCCCCACCTCCATCCTCATCATTCTCTCTCCCAGGGATGGGGTTGGGGGTGGGCATCAGCTCTTATGACTAACTCCGATGAAATCAGGTATGTTTCTGAATAAAATAAGGAATCTGCCACCGGCTTTTCATAAAACACCTGTCTCCCCTCAAGAGCCTGACGGCACAAAGGTGGGACCAGAGGTGGGACATCCCCACAGCTTCACCACCCACCACCTGCCTCCCAGCACGTCCCCAAACATTTCCGGACAGTTAGTTTCTCATGTACCGTCACAATTTTTAACAAAACAAAAACAGAAAAATAATTTTTCCTTTGGATTTTATTGACCTAAGAGCACTTGAAGAAAATGGACAGTATGTCTGATGTGACGAAGAGCAAAAGAACGTGAAATCATGTAAAAAACAGAGAATCTGACACAGAGATGGCGACTCTGACAACATAAGTCAGCTGATTGCAGAAATCACTGCAAATGCTCAGTGTCCATGAGTAATACTCAAGTTAATTAAAGCGGCAAGAAAAATCAAAACGCATATACTGAGGACAACAGCTATCCCACCGCAAGAAAACATCCATCTTGTGACTCTGAGGAGCGCCCCGCAGGCCCGGTTGCTCCTGGGGTCTCTCAGGTGTCGCCTTTGCTTTCCCAGCTGCGCCCGCACCCTGTCCAGGTAGCGTCTGTGCCCTTCCCCGCAGGCGCCGCCCCCCCTTTGCCGCAGCCTCTGGGCTTCAAAGAAGAGGTCGTTGCTGTGGAAGGCGCCCTCGTTCGCCCTCTCCAGCCTCTCCACCACAGCCATCAGCTCGGCCAGCTGCGCCTTCTGCTCCTCCCCGGTGGCCGAGTTGTTGAAGCTGCAGTACCTCCTCCCACACTCCCCCACCAGGCTCCTCAGGCTCTGGTTGTCCGTGTGTGCGATGTAATCGTGCAAGGACTCGCCGTCCAAGTCCTCCTTGTGGGTGAAGAGGACCACCACGTGCTTCATGACTCCCGCCCCGAAGACCTCCTTCACCCTCCTCACGGCCACCGTGTCCTGGGCAGTGAAGCGCCCCAGCTGGGTCACCAGCAGCACTACGTGGGGCCCCGGGGCAGAGAGCAGGTAGCAGTCCCCGATGTCCTTGTACATCTCCTGGGTCTGAGCCTCTGCCTCAAAGATGGAGGGCGTGTCAACCACCAGGATGTTCCTTCCGTTCCAGGTCCCTGTCTCGCCCTGGCACGTTTTGGTCACAGGCTGGCTCCCCAGCCTGGACTCAAACACTGGCTGGCGGAGAATGCTGTTCCCTGTGGCACTTTTCCCAGTGCCTGTCTTGCCCACCAGGACGATCCTCAGTGAGGTGGATGTTGCAGACCAGTTATCTTCCTCTCTGCCTAGAAAAAACAATTTTTTGTGTCTCCCTAAGTTAGTGATTCTTAAGGTTTTCAGGTCTTGGACCTTCATGAGATCTCATGAAACTCGTGGACCTCCCTCCCCCAAATCAATCCTATCTAAATACATACGAAAGTTTGTATACAACTTTAGGATGCCCGTGGATCATAGAAAGCCTACGTTAGAAGCTCATGCTCGGACCCACAGCCCAGGGAGGAAGCGCCCTAGGATCTCCAAGCACTTCCTCTAGAGCAGGGGAAACAGGGCTTTTGGGGGAACAGGACTGTGGTCCCCATGCTTTTCTACAGATGGTGCTTTGGCCAATTTCATGCTAAATAAATATAAGTTTAGAAGGAGGCAGGGCACGAGAAGCCACAAAGGAGAAAATATTATCCCCTCTTTTCCACCCCCACATCCCCATCATACTCCCACAGCAGCGCTCAACACATGCATCTGAACCTCAGGGGAAAAGGACACCTCAGAGGTCAGAGGTGCAGTGACCTCCCACCAAGGACCAGCTGAATGTCCCGGGTCTCTGCTCTTGGGGCGGGCACTTGGATCTTTGAAACTGAGGTGACAGAAGATCGTGAATGTCAAGGACAAAGTCTGGGAGATGCCCCTGGATGGGAAGCTGGTGAAGAGTGAGGGGCATTAGAAGCACGGGGGTTGGAGAGATCTGGCTGACCGAATCGCAGGAGATGACTACAGAATGGTGTGGGGGAGGGTGACACTGAGCCAAGAGTAAAATCTTCAAGGGGTGAAGGCGGGTGAGAACCCCAGGACTTTTAGAGTTCTTATGAGTTCAAATGAATTAAGTTCATTTCAGCCTCCTAAAATCTCTTACTTTATCCTTCTACTGTGTTGGTTCTTCCTTTCCTTAAGTATTGGTAACAAGCATGATTCCTAAATCTCTACGGGAACTTTTCCTCTTTCCAGTTGGGAGCAGACCGGGAAAGAGAAATTGTTTTCACAATCTGGTTCCAAATCCTTCAGACTCTGACTTGGGAGTTTCACTTCCACATTTCTCACCAATCATGTGTGGGTGACAGTGGATGGGGTGATGACCACAGGGAAGGTAGAGAACAAGTCATTTTTGCCTCTTTCTTCTTCCCTTTTTTTTTTAATTTTTATTTTTTTTAAAGATTTTATTTGTTTATTTGAGAGAGAGGGAGAGAAATAGCACGAGTATGAGGGGTAGAAGGAGACAGAGAGAGAATATGAAGGAGACTCCATACTGAGCAGGGAGCATATCACGGGGCTTGATCCCAGGACCCTGGGATCATGACCCGAGCTGAAACCAAGAGTCAGACGCTCAACCGACTGAGCCACCCAGATGCCCCTCTTCTTCACTTTAAAATAACAGGGTTTCTATCCCTGTGTTTGAAGTGGGAGTTGATGGAGAGAGAACGGCGACTGTCCTGGGTGCCTGGAGCTCCTGAGAACATCCAGGCTTCCTTACCTTCAGCCATCGTTCCGTATCTGCCCCTCTGAAGCCCTTCCATCCTCTTCTGGAATAGAAAACAGGAAAGGAATAAAAGCAAGTGTCCATATAGGAGTTGCTAAAGCCTGAGAACACTTTTAATGCAGACATCTAAGAATAATTATCCTAGGATGAGCCATTTTCATTGCTAGTTTTTGAACTCATATTATACTTTCAAATACCTATGACTAACTTTAGGCAAACCCCAGGCGAAGTTAGCTTATGTTAACGCAATGCACTTGTTGCTTTTTTTTTTTTTTGCAACTTACAGGAAATTAGGAAATATTTTATTTTATTTTATTTTATTTTATTTTTTTAAAGATTTTATTTATTTATTTGAGACAGAGAGAACACATGAGAGGGGATACGGGCAGAGGACAAAGCAGACTCCCTGCCAAGCAGGGAGCCCGATGCGGGACTCGATCCCAGGACTCCAGGATCATGACCTGAGCCGAAGGCAGTCGCTTAACCAACTGAGCCACCCAGGCGCCCAGGAAATATTTTAAAACAGATCAGTTGATTCTCTCCCTCCAACTTGAAATGAAATGAAAAAAAACCATTCTTCTGTGGAACCAGGAGTGGCACATTATGATTAGCGTTTGCAATCAAAGTAGGTGAACTTGCTAGAACATAGAAAAAAAAAAACTGCCTTGCTGTAAATGACATTGGTTTGTCTGAAGTACTGAGAATTTCCAGTCCCAGAAGCTGTGTCAGATGGATATTCCAGGGGCAAAGAGGAAAGCACAAGTTTCCTTCCAGTGGGAGGGCAGAGCGGGGACAAGGATTCCTTCAGGGACTGACAGCAGAGGAAAGAGTGCTAGAGAGCCGAGCACTGACACCTTCCTTACCCCTTCCAACCCCCACCCCACCCCCCATCAGGGAGTTGGTGGAGAGAAGGTGGTGCCATAACTGAAGGGAAAGAATCAACATTCAGGACAAATTCAAGATACCTCATCCTCATCGCCTGCTCAGATTTTAATCCAGTTTCTTTCCTGGTGGGCTCTGAGGTCCTGGTCTCCCAATATCATCATTTTTGTATCCCAGCAGATTTAACCAGAAATCGACCCAACCATTGGCATAAAAGTTTCATTGGAATGAGGCAGGATATTGGGTCCTTCTTCTTGGGGTTAGAAGAGGCAAGTGTGCACGAGACACGCAACCGTAATTAAGATGAGCTCTGAGGCTGTACTGTATTTATTCAGTTTTAAAGGTGATGTGGTTATGAAACCACCTTAAGTGGTGAAGTCCACAAAGTTATACAACAAATGGCCACCATTTGCCATGAACGAATGTAAATATTTCAGCATCTGCTGCAGCTGTTCTGTTTGATCGAGAAGTGGAAACATTACACATAGAGCTCCATTTACATTTTCCGGCTCCCCAGTCTCAGTCCCCCTCCCTCTGTCCTTCAGAGGGAACCAATATTCTGAGGATTTTATGGATCATTCTCGTTTGTCTATTTATACTTCTACATACACATGTCTTTATAGATAATGTATAGCACGGTTTTCTATTTGCAACTTTTTACATAAATGATGTTATGTATGTAACATTTTATCAATTTTTGCAAAGATTTTATTTATTTATTTAGAGAGAGCAGGAGTGGGGAGAGGGGCAGAGGGAGAGAATCTCAAGCAGACTCCACACTGAGCGTGGAGCCCTACCTGGGGCTCGATCCCACAACCCTGAGATCATGCCCTGAGCCGAAATCAAGAGTCGGACGCTTAATGGACAGAGCCACCCAGGTGCCCCTCAATTATTTCTTAGCAAACGTTTAAGCTGTTTCAAACTACATGCTTGCTTCTACAAACAATGCTGCAGAATAATCCCATTTCTGTCCCCCGGCGCACACATGCAACAAATTACCTGGGACAGACAGCTGCCCCCTGACTAGATATTGCCAAGTATGACCCCAGGATGGTTGGGCGAACTCCCACTGGCACCGGCCACAGATGAGAATTCCCAAACCTGCACTTGAACTTGGTGACATTAGACTTAATTTTTTGCTACTCTTAAGGGCGTAAGTAAGGACATCTGAATTGGTTTAAACTTGCATTTTACTAATTACCATTGAATCAAAAATGTTTTTCTTAGTTTATTTGTTATTCGGGTTGCTTCTGTTATAATGAAATAACTTTTGCTCCTTCTTCCATTCATGCAGTGGATTTTTTTGGCCCTCCTTGGGGGACACCATCCACTTCCAGGTTATCAGAATATATTAAGACAACTTCTTTCCTTTGTTTCCTTTCTTCCTTTCCTCCGCTCCCTCCTTTCCTTAAGCGCTGAGAAGAGCATTCTCCTCACCCTTTTCCATGGGCTGTCCTAGCCTCTGGTCAATTATCCGGCTTCTGCTAAAACTGCTCAAATTCTCTGACATCTTTTGTACTTTGGATGACATTTTCTGAGGTTTGGGAACCTCAGAAAATATGCTGGAATCAATCAATTCATGTGATAAAGACCATGATAGAGGTGAGGATGTTGACAATGGGCTTCATCATCGGAAGCATCCTCTCTGCAGCCATCTGTAACCTTCAAAGTTCTTTCCTGTCCCTGATTCTAATTGTCCTTCTAAATTCCCTGTGATGTGATCAAAATAGGTGTTGAAATGTCTATTTGCATATTAGGAAATTGGACATCAAATGACCTGCCCAAGGTCACCAGATTGCCACAGAGCTAAAGATTAAAAAAAGGGCGGGTGCTCCTTGGCCTGCATATTCTTGATTCCACAGGGGGTAAAAGAGATTATTCTAAACAGGTCCACAAGCCTCTTGGAACACCACATACAATGTTACCATCCACAGTCAGGACATAAACTGATGTTGACAGGCTGGAAGCCTGCCTTAAAATCAACACAGAGAATTGTATTGCAAAACCTTGAGTGCATGTTTTTTTTTTTCCTTTTTTTTAAGATTATTCAAAAATAAAATTGCAGGAGGAAGGAGTTGCTCTGAATTGAAGCATTTCAGTTTAAAACAATCTGATGTTTCGACTTGATTAAGTGAGAGCCAAATGGAGCAATGTGGCTGACACAAAATGCCAGTGAACCTCAGGTTACATTAGCTGAGATGCAGCCCAGGTGGTTCTCCTGAGCCATCTTCTGAGTGGTCAGACTGCAGGGGGAGACATACGTTCCCCCTGAGGGATAGATTTTTAGGCAGATATTAACAGATAAGAGAGTGTCCAGGGCCGCCTGGGTGGCTCAGTTGGTTAAGGGTCCGACTCTTGATTTTGGCTCAGGTCATGATCTCAGGGTCTTGAGATCAAGCCCCTTGCCTGACTCGGTACTCAGTGCGGTGTCTGCTTGAGATTCTCTCCCTCATCCTCCCACCCCTGCCTGGGCGCATGCTCTCTCTAAAACAAAACAAATAAATAAAATCTTAAAAAAGAACATGTCCAGAGGCAAGTCAGAAATGATATTGACAGAAAAGCTATAAATGAGTCGTAGACAAAATAGTAACAGGATGGTAAAGCATCAGAAAAGACTGGGGGAAGCACCCATAGCTGAAGGAATGTGGTATGTGTCAATCTCAGAGCAGGCAAAAGTCAGAGAATAGGGAATGGAGGCAGATTTCTCCTCCAAAAGGAAAATTCTGCCTCATCTCCTCCAAAATGGGACCAGGTGTGAGCAGAGAGTGGCAAGCAGCGAGCAAGCAGAGATTATGACAACATCAGACAGGGATAGTAGGAGGATCTAGCTTAGGTGAGAGTTTCAGGCAAAGAAACATAATGTACATTCTGATTTTTAAATTATATGAGCCTGATTTTAGTTTTTATTTTATCAAACTTGAGAAAGCAGCTTCTCTAATGCTGTTCTAAGAAGGATAAAAATACTTCTCGTCTGCCTTATTCATAAGTATCTCCTTCACTCATCTGCGGAGTCCCTATATTTCCTGGTATGAGTGACACTTGTTGGGTACTTTAGTCATTGTGATGTTGTGATGTGTCTTTCACTGAAGGGTTAACAGACAAAAGGATTGTTCCCATATGTCCTGAGCATAGTCCGTTTGCCTTAGAATAGAGTCCCTCCTCAGGTCACAGGAAATGGGGGGCGGGGGGATTTGGGAGAGAATGGAAGGGCTTCCAGATCAGAGTCATGAGACAACGCCCCCTGAGGAGTCTCCTTTGAAAGGTTGGGTTCATGGGTGGTGAGAAAATAATGATTCCATATTTGCCATTTGGAACCCTGAGAATCCATCTTCTTCTCCCAGACAGACCTTTTGGACGGAGAAGACTCCGTCATGAAATCGCTGGGTTGTGAGCACAGGGTGAGAGGTTCCCAGCCTGTTTCCCGGCCACCCGAGTGCACTGTGCACGAAACTCTGACCATCCCCGGCCGGGTCCACTGAGGGGCGAACCCACAAGGGCGGTAGCCTGGGTGAGATCACAGCAGAGTCCCCAGCTGGGGCCAGACCCGGGGCCCTCAGACCCCCAGAGATGCTGGGACCCGCACCGGGTTCCCCTTACCAGGCGCAGCGCTGCGGGCTCCGTGCTGGACGGCGGCTCCCCAGGCTGCTCTCAGGGCGCAGGCAGCTCTGGGCGGTGGGCAGCGGGCGGCTCTCCCCGCGGCTCTCGGGGCGCAGGCGGCTCTGGGGGGCGGGCGGGCGGCTCTCGGGGCGGCTGCAGGTTCTCGGGGCTGCTCTCCAGGCGGCGAGGGTGCAGCAGGAAGCGGGGGTGGCGGTGCGGCTGGGGAGGAGCTGCGAGTGAAGCCTTAGGTTCCAGGGCTGGGCCTGGGGGCCAGAAGGCAAAGGGGCTTAGGGAGCACGGCCCGCGGCTCCGACCAGGACAGACCCCCGGGGTCCGCGGCAGAACTGCTGCCCTCAGCACCGGGAGAGCAGGGAGCAAGGGGCATGTGGCTCCCTTAAGGGGTCAACTCCTGCCCCAGCCTGCCAGGGTCGCCATGCCTCCTCCCATTTCCTTTTTAGGACTCCTTGAAATAAGCAGGACGTGGAGGTAGAGGCTCTGAAGGCAGTGATGGGCCCCCCAGGTTAAGAAACGCCCCCATGACCTAGTGGGGCGCCAGCCACTCCCCTCAGCCCCTATGGCAGGAGCACCTGCCCCGCGGGACTCCCCAGGCCCCTGGTCAAGGCTCTGTTTCTAGAATGCTCCTGCCTACCAGGGACAGAAAGGCTGTGCTGGTCCACAGAGGGGCTGAAAGAACAGCTCTAAGCACGGGATTTGAAGGACTTGCCAGACCCCTTGTGCTGGCTGCCCCTTCTCTGTCCTCTGACAAACCAGCCCTAAGGGGCTTTAGGGGTCTGGAGCTTCTGGGCCCATTTATTGGGGATGGGGGGGGTGGGGCGGGGAGGGTTGGGAGTCTGTGGCTCTTCTTTTTGTCTACTGATCACACAGTTAAGGCTACAGTGGTGAATATAAAACAATTACTTTGTGTTTGTTTCCCCTGCCATAGGGAGCTGTTGGGGCCACATCAAAATACAAAGCTTCTGCACAGCAAAGGAAACAATCCACAAAACTGAAAGACAACTTACTATATTTGCAGCACCATTTACAAGAGCCACACTACGGAAGCAATAGATGAATGGATGAAGAAGATCTGGTATATATGCAATGGATCATTACTTAGCCATAAAAACAAAATCTTGCCATTTGCAACCTGGACGGATGTAAAGGGTGTAAGGCAAATAAGATAAGTCAGAGAAAGACAAGTACCCTATGATTTCACTCATATGTGGAATTTAAGGAAGGAAACAAATGAACAAAGAAAACGAAGAGATAACCCAAGAAACAGACTCTTAACCATAGAGAACAAACTGATGGTTACCAGAGGGGAGGTGGGTGGAGAGTGGGTGAAATAGGTCATGGGGATTCAGAATCCATTTATGGCGATGAGCAGTGAGTAACGTTTAGAACTGTTCAATCACTGTATTGAACACCTGAAACTCACATAGCACTGTATGTTAACTACACTGGAATTAGAATTAAACAAATAAGCAAAACCAGCTACGTTGCAAAGCAAGATCAGAACACAACACGTGCTTAGGCAGGGCCCTGTCTTGTCCTAGAGAATCTCCAGATTCCTTTCTGTTCATATTGGAAGGTAGGCTCAGAGTCACCTAATCATCATTGTCTGCGATTTTGGGGGGAATATAATTTAAAACAATCTCTTGCCAACTTGGAAAACCTCCCCATTAAAATGGAAGAGAAAGAAAACAGTTCTATCTTTGAACAGGCATGAAACCAGAATGCGATGTGTATCACAGGCGATCCTCCGAGAGATTGCGAAGACAAGGAGACTGTAGCCCGCTGTGCAGCCAAGCAGATGCAGCCCACTATGGATGAACTGTGACTACTCCTCAAGCCAGAGGCCCTGACAATACTATTTGTTACACACAGTTATGAGGAGCGTAGATTTATAGTACATCTTGCAATCAGGGAGTGTGAATCCTCCAACTTTTTCTTGTTCAAAATAGTTTTAGTTCTTTGTTTTTTTGCATACATTTTAGAAGAAGCTTGTGAATATCTACCAAAAATCCCACTCGGATTTTGACTGAGATTGCGTTGCTCTGTTGATGAAATTAGGGGAGGATTGACATCTTAATAATATTGAATTTTCTGACCCACAAACATAGGCTCTCTCTCCATTTATTTAGGTCTTCTTTGATTTTTCGCATCAACATTTGTAGTTTTCAGCATTAAAATCTTAGATTTATCCCAAAGTAGTTCATGGTTTTTAATGCTATTATAAGAGTACTGATGATTTCATTCCAATTTCCAATGGTTCATTGCTAATAATCGATCCTTGCATGTTGACCTTGCATTCTCCTACCTTGCTAAGCTAATTTATTAGTTCTGGAATATTTTTTCCCTTTTTGGGATTTTCTGCATAAATAATCATGTCATCTCTGAATAAAGAGAGCTTTATTATTTCCTTTCCACTTTTTATGACTTGTGTTTTTGGTTGTTGTTGTTGTTGTTGTTTTCCTTGCCTCATTTCACTGGCTGGATGTCCAATGGGATGTTGAACTGGAGTGATCAGGGTGGACATCCTGGCCTTTCCTGACCTTAAGGGGAAAGTGTCCAGCTTTATGCCTCCTGTATTCTTACTGATTTTCTGTCTATGTGTTTTACTGAATACTAAGAAAGGAGGTTAAAGTCTCCAAGTATACTTTTGGATTTATCTATCCTTTTGATTTGTTTAGATTTTGCTTCATGTATTTTGAAGAAGTTTTAGGTGCACACATTTTTAGGATTAGGAAGTCTTCCTAGTAAGTTGACATATTTATCTTCCTGTAATGTCTGTATCTTTTTCTTAAAGAAAAATTTATTTATTTATTCGAGAGAGAGAGAGACAGATAATGAGCAAGTGGGGCAGAGGGAGAGAGAATCTCAAGCAGATTTCATGCTGAGTCAGAGCCCAATGTGGGGCTCCATCTCACAACCCTGAGATCACGACCTGAGCTGAAACTAAGAGTCAGTTGCTTAACTGACTGAGCCAGCCGGGCGTGCTTTTCTTTGCTAATATTCCTTGTTTGTAACCTATTTTTCTATTAATATAGTGATTCAGCTTTCTTTTCATTAGTGTTTTCATGGTATTTTCTTTACCCATCCTTTGACTTTTAACCTATCTATATGGTTGTGGTAGACAGAATTCTGAGATGGGCCCCAAGCTCCCTTTGTTCCTGGTGTACATGTCCTGGACTATTCCCTTCCCTTGAGCATGGGCAGACCTGTGAATAGGATGGAGGCCACTTCCCATGGCAAAGGTGAAGGGACTCTGCCATGGAATTAAGGTCCCTAAATGCTGGTTTTAGGTTAGTCAAAGGGGGATTATACCAGGTGGGCCTGACCTAATCAAAAAAGTTTGAAAAGCAAGAGCTTCTCCTGCTGGCTTTGAAGAAAGCAAATATTCCTTATTGGGAACCCCCTATCAAGAGGGGCAGCAGCCTTGGCCAATAGTGGGAGCTCATGCACATGCGGCCCCGGAAGGCCAAGCTGGGGATGCCGGCCATCCCCTCAACCCCAGCCCCTTCCCTGCTGCCCCTTGGGTTGCCAAGTTGCTCCTTCATCTTGTTAGAGCTTGTTTGAATCCCTAGCTCAGAGCCCCTGTGTGAACCTGGCGGGGCTGCTGAGGATGCTAAAGAGGGGGATCACTAATAGAATTTTGCCCAGCCACGCATCATAGAGCCCAGCTCACTGCCACAGGGGCCTGAGGCCCCATGACCGCAGCTCACCCCGATGTCTATCCTGCTACCCCATTAACCAGGGGCATCTGAGCACAGGTGTGGTGTGTAGGCCCCTGCTTCTCCAGGTGGAGCTGGGATGGCTCTAGGGCCCCTCTCACAACCTCCTTCTTTCCCCACCCCTGAACCCTGGGCCAGGTGAGGAGGTGTCTCCTCTGGCGTCCAATCTGGACTAGAGCTTGGCTGATTTAAAGAGAAGGACTTCCTCTAAAGTGTTTTGTCACATTCTGAAATAGAAATAAGGAAATCCTATCAGTTGGTGACACAACCCAAGGATGGCATCTGATTTTCTAATGATGTGGCGTACAAGCACTTTCCTGGGCTGGCCCACCCCCAAAAACTCTACAGGACCAGCATACCCTCCTAATTTCAGATGCTCTGAGGCCTTGTGCGGGTGGGCCCGCAGCTCCCGCTCCTTTCCATTGCCTGAGAAGAGCCTGGGTTGTTTTGTTTTGTTTTGTTTTGTTTGCATAAAAGTCCAGATCAATACCCACATTGAAGACACTACCCAAATGTGTACTTCACTTTGGTGAGACGGGAACCACAATCACTACTGGAAAATTGGGAAATATTATTTTCAGTATAGTTACATTTGTCTTTTTGGCAGTAAATTATTGTAAAGTAAATAGACTGATTAATCAGAAGTAAATATTAACATGCATGAACCTGACATCTCTTTCACAGAGAATAATAAAACCCAGAAGGACCCCAAAGGCGGACATGTAGCCGTATGTAAGAACCAGATAGGGAGGAGGGAGGGTCGTGTCTGCTTCGGTCGGTTGGTGTGCCCCCAGTATGTTTCATGTGTTGAAAACTCAGTGCCCAAGGGGATGGTTGTAGGAGGTGTGGTGTTTCGGAGCTGAGCATGCGGGAAAGAGCTTTTCCTCCCCCTCGGCGCCACGTACTTCGTGCCTTTCAGTCCAGGCTCCCAGTTCTTGGAAGGGCAGCTCCTGGGAGGGCCACGTCCCAGGGGAAGGTTTTGCGGGAGCCCGGCCCTGGCGGGACGCTGCCTAGCTGATCCCCGCCAGGAAAGGAGGAAAGAAGAGCCTGTGGGCCCCGAAGGCACACCGCACGAGCGGCGAAGTGACCCTCAGTCGACGGGCCCAAGTCCTCCTTGGACCGTCAGTCGGGACTGACCTCCCGCAAGGCCTTGGGTCTGAGGCGCCAGAGAAGCAGGCCGAGGAGCAGCGCGCCGCCGAGCAGCAAGAGCGCCCGCCAACCCCCGCGCGGCGCCACCTCCAGCCAGCGCCGCCCCTGCCCCGGGCCGCCGGCCGCCAGCCGCTGCGCCACCCGCCGGAGCCGGAGGTCGGGGGGCGCGTGGCGCAGGGCCTCCGCCAGGCCGTACACGGCGTTGGTGAAGGGCGCGCCCGCGTGCTCGCGCGCCAGCCGCTCCACCAGCACCAGCAGCTCCTCCACCTGCGCGTCGCGCGCCGCGCCCGCGGCCCGGTTGCTCAGGGCGCACACGCGGCCGCCGCACTCGGCCACCAGGGCCCGCAGCGCGCGGTTGTCGGTGTCGCGCACGTAGTCGTGCAGCGAGGCCCCCTCCAGGTCCTCCCCGCGGGTGAAGACGAGCACGGCCCGCGCCAGGACGCCGGCCCCGAAGAGCTGGCGGACGCCGCGCACGGCCTGCTCGTCCTGGGCGGTGAAGCGGCCCAGCTGGGTGACCAGCAGCAGCGCGTGCGGCCCGGGCGCCGACAGCAGGTAGCAGCGGCCCCGCTCGGCGCAGTCCGGGTCGGCGCGGCGGCCGTCGGCGCTGAAGAGGTCCGGGGTGTCGGTGACGTCGACGCGCCAGCGGGCCCAGCGGCGGCTCCCCAGGGCGCAGGTCCTGGTCACCGGGGTGGACGCGAGCCTGGACGGGAAGCGCCTGTGGCCCAGGATGCTGTTGCCCGTGGCGCTCTTGCCCGCGCCGGTCTTGCCGGCCAGGACGAGCCTGAGCTGGGGCTCGTGCGCGGGCGGCGCGTCGTCCGGGTCCTCGGGACCTGTGAGGACACAGAAGGCGTGGGCTGCCCGCCTCGGACCCGCGTCCCGCTCCCGCGGGCCCGGGGGCGCCTGTGGAACACGGCAGAGCACCAGGCCTTGGGCTTCTGCTTCTCCCACCGAGCCCTCCCTAGGGGTCTGGTCGGAGCTCGTTGCGCCCCGCGGCGTCTGTCCCCGTGTGTCTTCCGTCTTTGGCCTCAGCACAGGCCCCTGTCCCCGCTGCAGCAGCTGGTGCGCATGTCTCTGGAGGGCACCCCTCCGTGACGGCAGGCCCGGACCCCGCGGACGTGATCTCTGGGCACGCACGCGCTGCAGACCTGTTGCTGCTGGACGCC
Organism: Mirounga angustirostris; assembly: GCF_029215605.1. Lineage (NCBI taxonomy): Eukaryota > Metazoa > Chordata > Mammalia > Carnivora > Phocidae > Mirounga > Mirounga angustirostris. The sequence continues at coordinate 6,367,012 of NW_026991720.1, forward strand.
TGCCCTGGCCTCTGGGATGCTTCTCCCAGGCGCCGTCCCAGCGTCGCAGCCAGGAGAGGCGGGAGGGCACGGAGGCCCGGGAGTGAAGGGCTGTCTGCAGTCCCGGCCACCGCGCGTTGGAATCACAGCCCCAGCGTGTGCCCGCCGTGTCACCGTGGGGAAGTTGCCCCATCTGAGTGTTAAACCTCTTCTGCACAGATGGGAGTGGTGACAGAGAGTTGTTTCTCCCGGGGTTGCTCAGAGGATTAGGGGAGCTGGTCTCTTTCCTTCTTCCCTCCTTCCCTCTTCCCCTCCTCCTCCCTAGCTCTTACACCTGCTGCCCAGAAGATACCTGTTAAGCCCCCATCCTTGTTCTGTAGCGCAGTCTACCTGGTAAATCGTGTTCCCTCTAGTCCATGATCTCATTCCCTCCACCTCCTCTTCTGTGGGGGTCAGAGTAGATTTCTTTTTTTTTCTTTTTTGAAAGATTTTATTTATTTATTTGACAGAGAGACACAGTGAGAGCAGGAACACGGGGAGGGGGGGAGAGGGAGAAGCAGGCTTCCCGCTGAGCGGGGAGCCCCATGCGGGGCTGGATCCCAGGACACTGGGATCATGACCCGAGCCGAAGGCAGACGCTTAACGACTGAGACACCCAGGCGCCCCCAGAGTAGATTTCTTATCCTCGGTTTACCCTCTGGGTTGGGAGGCACAGGCTAGTCAAAGCACTTAATATCTCACCGTAGGGCAGGGGCAGAGATGCAGCACAAAGGCAAATCTGGGCTCTTGCTGTTTCAGCCCAGCATGGAGACACCTCTGGGATTTGTGTCTGTTGTTTTGACTTAGCGCATCCCCTTGTTCCCCAGAGCTGACACCTGAGGCCAGTACACACCGCGAGGAAATTCTTACCATAGGCATTTTCTTCATCCCTTGCCATCTTCCGTCCTCCCATTTGCCTGAAAGAGCCCCAAAAACAATTTGTTCATTCATTCATTCATTCATTCATTCATTCATTCATCAAATAGGTATAACTACCTATGTGGGTCAGGCAAGGTCCAAAACGCTGGTGGCACCCCAGTGAAAAGGTCCAGGCTCCTGCCTTCCCCTGACAGCAGCATCTAGGGAAGAACCCTGGAAGGACCTGGCTGGCGTTGGAATGATACCGGGAGAACATTTGGTGACTTTTCAGGGACCCCGAATGCAAAAAGCAGAGGGCAGATGATAGCAGGTCCTCTGTGTCAGAGAGTGAGCTTTAGATGCTGATGTTTTCCCAGGTGGTTCTGTGTCAGTGACATTAGCTGTAGGTTCTGAGTTTTCCCAGGAGATTCCACAGCCAGGGGAGACTTTGGAAAACCCTGAGAATCCGAAAATTTGCTCAGTGACTTAGGAACCGCCTTAGGGCAGTTGGCCTGGGGCAAAAACAAGAAGAGAATTTGCATTTTGTTTTTGGAAATTGGAAAGAAAACATCCCTCCCAAGCTGATCTGAAGAGCCTGTGATCTGCTCTCAGAAAACCGAGTAACTGGGCTTGTATCATTGGTCTAAGTTTGATCTGTGTGCCTGGGGAGACGGGCCACTGCCCTCCAGCTCCTGATGGTCTTGCCCCAAATCTGAGGCCTCTCAGAGTAAGTGATGATACCCAATTCCGACATGGTTTAATACAGTTAAACACCTCGTGATGACGTTCGTCTGAGCACACGAGAGCCTGGACACAGGCACGCAGCCCGTCCTCCGTCTGCCTCCCCAGCCCCGTTTCCCGCTCGCCCCCTACTCAGCCAGCTGCTCGGCAGAGAGCGGGTTTCAGCACCTTTCCTTTCCCACCTGTGTGCTTGCTCCTCTGACCACTGATTCTCTCGCACGTGTCTGAGTCCTGTCTGTGCCTCCCCATCCAGTTCATGTCTACCTCTTCATGGCGACACCTGCTGACTGTGCGTGACCGTGTTCTGTCCCGTGGGCACCACATGAGGAAAAGCAGAGGGCGGGGCTGCTGGAGAACTTGTCTCTGGCCAGAGGACTCAGGTGACAGGTTTGCCTGGTACTCAGTCCAAAGTGTTTTGTGTTTCTGCAGTAACACCCCTGCCACCCCCCCAAAGCCCTCAGTAAAGGTCACCCCACAGGCCTTAGGTGATGAGTGATCTTGTGCATACAAATCAGCAAACTCCCATAACTGACCGCAGAGCGGAAGTGAAGAAACAGCCGGAAGATTCAGTGCAAAGAACAAGCATTTAGCTAAAGCCAGAAGTCCTTGTCCATGCTGGAGATGAGAGATTGTGCTCTAGAATATTCTCGGAACTCCTGGGCCCTTTGGAGCCTCTGACAGGGTTTGGATTGGGATTTGGAGAGTTCCTCCAGAGTTTCTGAGAGCTGAAATCCTGGGTTACAGAGGTGTGTAGTCATTGAAGAATGTAAAACATGGAGACTCCCGTTATCTTAAATGGGATGGTAGATGCTTTATCTAGTCCAGCGCTTTTGAACCTGCTATCTTTTGGCAATGTCTAAGGATTCTTTAAAATATATCTATTTCTTTGACATTTGGATTCACAGATCTGTACTTAAAAAAACAAAACAAAAAAAGGTATGTCTCGCCCCACCCCCGAGTGATTCTAATGCCTTTGGTGGGTGCTCTGAGTTTCTGAGCCATTCACCCCGTCCAAGCCCTTCATTTCCAGTGGGGATGAGGGTATGAAGCGGGCTCAGAGCCCACGGAGCCCTGGGCGGCTCGGGCTGGGGGGAGAGAAGTGTAAGGGCACATGTAGGGCAAGGGTTAGAAGACGGTGTTCGTCATGGTCGCTGGCTCCTGCTAGTCCCTGTCGCACACAGGGCTGAGGAGGTGGAGTGTTTGAGGAGGATCCAGCTCACAGACATAATTTTCGCTTTGTACCACGATCTGAGGGTAGACTGCCTTCTTTGTCCTCAGAAATATCTTTCGGCTTTGCTGCATCTGCCCTCGGGGAGTGTCTGCCGGCTTCCCCAGTGTGCTCTGCTCCTGAAGTCCTTCTAGCAAACACCTTCCTTACTAGTCAGGGAGTAGGGAAGGAGAAAGGATTTCGTCCCAGATAGGAGTGTGTGCGGGCCACGGCTGGAGAAGATGCTTAGCACTTCTTCTGAAATTACTTTGTTTGAAAGTCAGAGCATCCTTCCAAGCCTGGAAGTGTGAAGTGTGAAGTTACCCTTTCTAGACCCTGCTCCCCTTCCTCAAAGGTAGTAGAAGGCAGGTGCTCGCTCAGTGAGCTCACACAGGCCCCCAAGTCCTCACAGCTCCCACTCCCCAGGCGACCCCCTTGCCCTGTGGGCTCACCTTTCCCGCAGCAGTGGTGACAGGCTCTGAGGGTGGCGGAGAGGCCCCTGGCCTAGTGCTTTGCCTTTGGCTGTGAGCACAGGAGGCTGCCCCTCCCAGCAAGGGGAGGAAGTGTCCTAGCCTCTCAGAGCTCAGAGCCCCCGGAGGGAGGGTGACAATTTAAAGGGACAGGACCATGGCCAGCCTTTCCGATGGGAAACCCAACCCCTGCTTTGGACTGTGGCGATGTTTTCCAAAGGTCCCTGTGACCCCCCCACCTTATCCCCAGTTCGGGCTGTAACCTCAGAGAAGAGCAGTTGAGATTTCTGAGGCCTGTTTCAGTTCCAGCCTCTGCCCACCAATCTTACCTCCAGTTGCCTTTTTTTTTTTTTTTTTATAGGTGTTGGCCTATGAAATGGCCTCTTGAGAGTCTCCTTCCCTCGACTGGACATCAGGTTGGACAAGGTCACCAGCACGGTCCTATCTGCCAGGCCCGTCATTCTTAAAGGAAAGGAGGACTTTTCCAGTCATTAAAGATCAGACAGCAGGAAGAGGAAGGAGATCTTTCATACGAGGCTTAGTCTAGCCTCAGTTGGTCTCTCTGACCCGAGTTTCTGTTTCTTCTCTCAGGAGGGTCATGAGAGAGGTGAGTAAATAGCCCCCCGTTGTGTGGAGAGAAGGCCGCAACAGCATATGGTGGTAATGGGCCCCGGACCGGGCTAGGTCATTAATGCCCTCTGTGATCCTGCCTAACTCAAACTTTCTGGAGTTAACTTCATCTGAAGCTAATTGGTTGGGGTCTGATTTTTACCCATTCTTGCTAGCTTATTCTCTCTAGTGAGGAGCGCCAACCCACTACCCTCCACCGGTGCCCCCCGCCTCCGCCGGCTTTGTTGAGATATAAGTGAATTGTAACACTGTGTAAGTTTAAAGGGCACAATGTGTTGATTTGATACACTTATATATTGCGAAATGCTTACCGCTGTAGTATTTATTAAATAACAGCTGCATCACATCACATCATTGCCATTGCTTTTTTTTTTTTAGTGACAACATTTAAGATCAACTATTCTCTTAGCAACTTTTAATGTATGATCCAGTAGTATTAACTCTAACCCCTGTGCTGTGCATTAGACCCCCAGAACTTGCTCATCTTATAACTGGAACTCTGTACTCTTTGACCAATGTCTCCCCATTTCCCTTCCTCCAGCCTCTGGTAACCAACAGTCCACTCTCCATTTCTGTGAGTTTGGTTCTTTAAAATTCCATGGAAAAGTGATATCATACAGTATTTGTCGTTCTGTGTCCGACTTATTTCACTTAGGATAATGCCCTCCTGTTCCACCCACGTTGTTGCGAATGGCACTACGTCCTTCTTTCTTGTGGACGAATAATTTTATATATATATATCATTATAAATAAATTATATTAATATTATATTAAATTATAGATGGATAGATAGATTTTTATCCATTCATCTACAGATGGACACTTAGGTTGTTTCCAGGTCTGGCTGTTGTGAATAATGCAGTGAACATGGGAGTCCAGGTATCTTTTCGAGACTCTGCTTTCAATTTCTTTGGAGAAATACCCCGTAGTGGGATTGTTGGGTTGAGGGTTCCGACTCTTATCTTGTGGGCTTCGACCAGCAAAACCCACGGTGGCAGAAATAATTACTCCAGACTACGGATCAGTCAAGAGAGGTGAGATGGAGCCTGAGGATAGAGTCCCGGAGCCACTCCTAGACTCTCCTGTTTATTAATAGAAAGACTTCAGGTAACAAAGTAACATACATCATAGGAATTCAGGGAAAATGCAGAGCAGGGGGTTACAAGGTTCTTGAAGCAAACAAAGCAATTAATCTTAGGCAATTCAAAGGGTAGACTTTACTATTTCTGGAGATGAGTTTTCTATAGGTAAGGCAAAAGCAGGCAAGCCTACGAATCCCCCAAATCTGGTAGAGCCTTTTCTAGATAAGCGAAGCATGTCCTGTTGTTTTCAACAAGACAGAAAGCAGGTCTCTGCTGGGCTATGCGGTCCTATAACTTAGTAACCCGTGATTGTATTCCCACACTGGATCACATGGTAATTCTAGCTATAATTTTTGGAGGACCCTCCATACTGTTTCCCACAGTGGCTGCACCAATTTACATGCCCACCAACAGTGCACAAGGGTCCCCTTTTCTCCACATCCTCGCCTACCCTTGTTGTCTCTTGTATTCTTGATGACAGCCATTCTGACAGGCATGAGCTGAGATCTCATTGTGATTTTGACTTGCATTTCCCTGATGATAGTGACACTGAATCCCTTTTCACGTACCTATCAGCCATTTGTATGTCTTCCTTGGAAAAATGTCTATTTAGTTCCTCTGCCCATTTTTTAAATTGAATTTATTATTGGTGTTTTTTTTTTTTAGAGTGTATTTATTGATTTGAGGGAGAGAGAACACAAGTGGAGGGGAGGGGCAGAGGGAGAAGCAGACTCCCCACTGAGCAGGGAGCCTGATGTGGGGCTTGATCTCACACCCCGGGATCATAACCTGAGCTGAAGGTAGATGCTTAACTGACTGAGCCACCCAGGCATCCCTTGAATTGCTTGTTTTTTGATGTTGAATGATATGAGTTCTTTATGAATTTTGGATATTAACCCTTTACCACATATATGATTTGCAAACATTTTCTCCCATTCAGTGGATTGCCTTTTCATGTTGTTGATGGTTTCCATTACTGTGCAAAAGCTTTGAGTTTGATGTTATTCCATTTATTTATTTTGTCTTTCATTGCCTTTGCTTTTGGGGTCAAATCCAAAAAATCATTGCCAAGGCTGTTGTAAAAGAACTTATCCCCATCACACTGTATGATTTCAAGCCTCTTAAATTTATTGAGGTTCATTTTATGGCCTATTGATCATATTTAGGAAAACATTCCTTGTGTGCATGAAAAGAATGTGTATTCTACTTTGTGGGTAGGGCGTTCCAGTGGTAGCCCAGTTGGTTTATAGTCTTGGTCACATATTCTCTTTCTCTTTTGACCTTCTGATTAGTTGCTGTGCCCATTGTTCAAAGTGGGGTATTAAAGCCTGCAGCTTATTGTTGAATTGTCTATTTGTCCTTGACTTCTGTTATTTTTTGTTTTGTGTGTTTGAGGTCTTGATTGTGAAGTTCACGTATGTTTAGAACTATTACATCTTCAAATTCACCGATTCTTTCTTCTACTGGCTCAAATTTATCATTGAGCCCTACTAGTACAATTTTTCATTTCAGTCATTATACTTTTCAATTGCAGAATTTCTATTTTGTCCTAAAAATAATTTCTGCATTCTTTTTTAAAAATGATTTTATTTATTTTTTTTTCAGAGAGAGAGAGAGATAAAGAGAGAGTGTACAAGCAGGGGAGTGGCAGGCAGAGGGAGAGGGAGAAGCAGGCTCCCCACTGAGCGGGGAGCCTGATACGGGGCTTGATCCCAGGACCCTGGGAACATGACCTGAGCCGAAGGCAGATGCTTAACTGACTGAGCCACCCAGGCGTCTCAATAATTTCTGTATTCTTATTGACATGCAAAGGACGGCAAAGCAAGGCCTAGAAAAGCAGAAGGGGAATCAGTATGCAGACTAGCTACACTATATTACCTCAGCTGCCCAGTTTTTCACAAGAACTACAAGACCTACCTCGACACAAGAATGGGTGACCCACATACTGAAAAAAAATCAGGCCACAGGAACAGCCTGCGAGAGGTGCTGGATATTGGATTCGAAAGCAGCAATGATACGTATGTTTAAAGAATTGAAGGAAATCACACTTAGAGAATTAAAGAAAGCTCTGGAGACAGTATCTCAGCACAAGAGATTCAAAGAAAACATGTGACAACACTGAACACCCTCTCATAATAAAAACACTCAACAGACTGGAACTAGAAAGAACCCTCCATAACCCGGTGAGAAATCCCACAGCTAGCGCCATGCTTCATGACAAAAGACTGAAAGCCTTGCTCCCGTGGACAGAAATAAGGCAAGGGTATCCGCTCTGGTCACTCCAGTTCAGCTTGGTGTAGGAGGCTTGCGTGTGTTTACTGTCTTGGCTAGACTCTTCCGGGGGTGTCTGGGTCCCCTGCGTTGTGAACTCCCCGGGCGCTCCTCACAGGGTGCAGGCTCCTGTGTGCACGAAGTCTTGGGGTGACACCACTTGCAGGAGAGCTTTCTGTCTCTCTCCCTAATCGCTCTGTTCCTCCACCTGTCTCCGCTGGTACCAGACCGGCTGTCAAGCCTACTCAAGGCCAGCTCATTGCTCTCTTGTTGATAATGCGCTTGCGCATGAATCGCCCCATGGTCTGATTGAACTAAATCTGCAGGGATAGCTTTTGTGGCCAGTCTTTCAGGTTTTCTGTGACCCTAAAAGGACTCTTCTTCACTGCTTCTTTTCCTGGTTCTCTCTGGCGAACTTGCTGGCTTGTGGTCTCTCTTGTGTCGCTCATAGGGTTACCTAGCCCCTCTAAATTGCTTCCCACCGGAGTGTTCCTTGTTTCCAAGAGTAGCCTTTGATCAAACTTCCCACTAGAGGAAGCCTGGGCCCCTGGTCTTTTCAGCTTGCCCCTCCCAGCATGGACCTGCTGTCCTCTGAGGGAAGCGGGGTGCGGGCAGCTGGGGCGCTAGTGTTGGTCACTCACTGTGCCTGGGGTGCATCCTCAGCCCCGTGAGTAGAGGAATAGTAGGGTGCTGCTGGCTGCACCCACCAGGAGTTTAGTTTCAACAGCCCAGACGTGGAGGCGATGAGAAATGTTGCACGCTCACCGCTGTCCTCAGATACTGTACTCTTGCTGGTTCGCCGAGGGGAGGGGAGCCCCATCGTCTTGGCCACACCTGCCCAGAATGCATGTTCCTTCCAGAGGAGCTGAGCACGAGCTGGAAGGGAGGAAGCAGGTCATGGCTCAGGTGTCATAGACTCACTGTTTTTACGAAGATTTAGTTGATTTTTTTGAATGAATATTTCTTTTTTAAAAAAAGATTTTATTTATGTCTTTCACAGAGAGAGATAGCGAGAGCAGGAACACAAGCAGGGGGAGTGGGAGAGGGAGAAGCAGGCTTCCCGCCGAGAAGGGAGCCCGATGCGGGGCTCGATCCCAGGACTCTGGGATCATGACCTGAGCTGAAGGCAGACGTTTAACGACTGAGGCCCCCAGGTGCCCCTGAATGAATATTTCTTTATTTGCTATATGACCTCAGGAGAACTCCTACGGACTTTAATCATTTTTTTAATTGTCTTTCACCAGCTGTGGCTTCTCCACCAGTAAGAAGCCTGCCCGGTTCCTCAGGGTGCGTTCTGGAAGTGGAAGCCCGTCAGTCATTTTAGATGGAACCCCGGCCACATTGATGCTCCCCTCTTCTTCCTTCCTCCTGGGTGCCTGGATTTTGTATAGTTTTGTTTGTTGTTCTCTGTTGTAGCTGAAGGCCCTCTCACTGAGTGGGGAGCCAGGTGGCAGGATTACGTGCAGACCTGCTGTCCCGCCAAGTGCAAATACCGCATCCTTGCAGAGGGGAGAGAAACGCGGCCGTCGCCCTCCATTTCCAAGTAGTCACTTGCGCTCTTTGACAGCTTACAAGTGAGTCATGTAAACACAATTTTCAAGTTATATTTCTTCCTGACAAATAATAGTCGAAAACAATGAGGCTGCTCAGCTGTTTCTTAGCTACTTGGGCTTTGCATTAAAATTTGTTAAAATTTTGAAAGGTAGCAACCTCCGTGGGCACCTGTACGGATTTAGAGCAGAGCTGATTTTGTTCAGGGCACATCAGAGTCAAAAGTGCTAACCGCTGTGCTTGCTCTGACCCCGGCCCCGGTGCAGGCTGGAGATTCCCAGGAAATCCCGCAGCTCATCCTCAGGCCAGCACCAGCCTGCGGAGGGGTGGGGAGAGTGTCCCGCGAAGAGACCAGTGCCATCGCCATCCCAGGATTCCTCCCAGCCCCACCTTCCTCCTCCAGTGCCCTGGGAGCACAGCAGTGGGCAGGAATAAAAGGACAGATTGGGGGGGCGCCTGGGTGGCTCTGATGCATAAGCGTCTGCCTTTGGCTCAGGTCATGATCCCGGGGTCCTGGGATCGAACCCTGAGTCAGGCTCCCTGCTCATCGGGGAGTCTGCTTCTCTCTCTGCCTCTGCCCCTGCTTGTGCTCTCTCTCTCTCTCCATCAAATAAATAAATAAATAAATAAAATCTTAAAAAAAAAGAGAGGACATGGGTCGTGACCTAATCTTTGTGGTCTGTGTGTCCACAGCTCGAAGTGCAAAGGAAGACAGACTCGGGGTAGGTGAGGGAGGAAATGGCTGCGGGTGAGATAAGATGCATGTTTTTCTGTACAGAAGTGAATTTACAATAAATCACCCTGTTGCTCATTTATCGGAAATGTAGGGGATTATGGGAACAACAAGAAAAAGTCATGCTGTGGTGTGCTGACAGACACATTACAATCGTTCCTTTATCCCTGTAAAAGTCTTTTTTAAAGATTCATTCATTTATTTGAGAGAGAGAGCACAGGGTAGGGGACAGAGAGAGAGAGAGAGAGAGGGAAGCAGACTCCCCACTGAGTGGGGAGCCAGATGCAGGGCTCAATCCCAGGACCCTGAGATCATGACCTGAGCCGAAACCAAGAGTCGGACCCTTAGCCAACTGAGTCAACAGGTGCCCCCTTGTCAACGTTTTATTGATCACATTTATCATGTGCAGTAAAGCACTTAGAAGCTCTCTCTTTACAGGAAGATCGGAGTGAAGCAACAAACGATGTTAAGGTGAAACCAAAAGAAAGGAATGAAGGTAACAGCACTAGCTGTGCAAACCTGTAAGTCCCAGCAAGTCACTGAGTGCTGTGGGCTGGATCCTTTCCCTGATCTTGTTGTCCGGAGCGGGGCCTCTTCCACCGTGGAATGGCTAAGAATCCACGCGCTGCCAAGCAAATGCTGTGGGGTTTGGAGGTGTGGGGCAGAAAAGTCTAGGTGGACGAGCAAGGAAGGGAGCTGTGTGTGTGTTGAGAGAAGCCGAAACCTGGTGGAGAAACCTGCCTGTTTTCTTGCTTCTTGCTTCTTTGGCTCTTGGTGCCAGGTGGTAAATAAAGCTGGTATCGGGAACTGTCTGTAACTGTCCATTACTTTACGGCCCCAGGGACTCAAAAGCAGTGGGAGAAGAAGGTGCATCCTCGCACTGCTCCCCCACACCAGACCCCTCAAGCCAGGAGCCTGGGACTGGGCCCCCCTCGTGGTCTCCCTCTGAGGACCACGGTGCCCTGCTCCGCCATGGAGGTTCAGAACTACAAGCAACCAACATGTGAGAAGTGGTGCGGGTCTGCAGGCTCATGCTTTGTGCCAGTGGGAGAGTCCGGGGATTTGTCCTCGCTGGGCGAGGCCCCAATATTCTCCTATGATACAACTCTGGAGTTGGCCTCCAATTTAGATAATCTGGGACTTCCCTACCTTCTTATCCGTAAAGATACCGGGCCTCACAGGGATTATGGTTTTGTTGGTTTTTTTTTCTTTTTGGTTTCCTCCAAGCCATAGATTATGGTAATGGCAGAATTAGACCCACACGCTTTTCAGCTGCCTGCATTTCATATATTAATGGGAGACATTCGGTGCTGATTAAGATAAAATAGTTCTTTTGAGTGGGTTTGGTATTCTGTAAGAGCATGGGATTGACTCTTGCTGCTGGGACTGGGTATGCTTTTACCTTTTAGGCCGAGGGGGCTCATCACCTCCTCAGCTCACCCCACCTGGACAGTCTGCCTGTTCCCCTGAAGAGTTCAGGAGGCCTTACCTGCACTGCCAAGCCTTAAGTTCCTCTCTCTCTCTTTTTTTTTTAAGATTTTATTTATTTGAGAGAGAGAGCACAAGCAGGGGGAGGGAGCGGGAGAAAGAGAGGGTGAAGCAGACTCCCCTACTGAGCAGAGAGCCTGACACGGGGCTCCATCCCAGGACCTGAGATCATGACCTGAGCCGAAGGCAGACACTTAACCGACTGAGCCCCCCAGGTGCCCCTCTATCTCTCTTTAGAAGAAACAAATTTTTAGTTTTTGTTTTGGTGTTATATAAATTGTTGGCAACAACTAAATTCTTTAGAGGATTTAAATCTAAATTCTCCTGAGAAGGCTTTCTTCTCTCATCACTGAGATTTCCGTGGTCCATCTGGGCCAGATACCTGGTGGGAAATGAGGAAGAACATGGTCCAGAGAATTCACCCTGCTTGCATGGCGTGCTGCAGAGGGGATCTTTGGGACAAAACACAGGCAGGGGGGAGGGTGGAGGAGAGGAGAAAGGCAACATAGTCGTCTCCTAGCCCTGTTCTTGCAGATTTGCCCCAAACTCGAGCTTGAAAGAGCAGAACTTGATTTCTCATCGTCCCCAGAGTCCAAAAGCAAGATGGCCGCAGAGCCACGATCTCTCTGCAGGCTCTAGGTGAGGGAGCCTTGCTTGCTTCTTCCTGGGCTCTGCTGGTTGCTGGCCATCTTGGTGCTCCTTGCTGGCGGATACGTTGCCAGTCTCTTCCCTCTTGCATTTTATGAGAAGCAGCAAGGAGAAACCAGCAAGGTGTGCACCTTCCACACTTTTCTGGAAAACCTCCTCTGCTGAACATTCCAGTTCATCACTTACACGGCCTACTGTCCACCCTGCAGTGGAACTCAGTGCAGCCGACTTCTCGCCACTTTGTGCCAAGTGCGGTCTTTCCTCCGGTGTCTAGCAACCTGGTCCCCACCTCTATCTGGGACCGCACCACAAAGTGCCCTTATGTTCATCTTTCCACCAGCAGTCTCTTCAGGGAGATCTAGGCCTTTCCTGTCCTGTACCTCAGGATTCTTCCCGCCTCTATCCATTACGCAATTTCAAAGCCACTTCTAGATGTTAGGTAATTTTAGAGCAGCACCCCATTTCTTGGCCCCCAAATCTATAGTAGTTTCCCAGGGCTGCTGTAACAACCGCAAACAGTTGCTTAAAGCAGCAGAAATTTATTGTCTCATGGCAATGGATGCTGGAAGTCCAAAATGAGGACGTTTTCAGGGCCGCACGCTCTCTGAAGTCTCTGGGGAAGGATTCTTCTTTGCTTCTTCTTAGCTTCTGGTGGTTCCTGGCCATCCTTGGTGTTCTTTGTCTCCTAGGTACATCACTTCTTTTGTCACATGGGATTTTTTGTGTATCTGTGTTTGCTGTTTATTTGTTTTTAGAGAGAGTGTGTGCAGGAGCAGGGGACAGAGGCATATATATATATATATATATATATATATATATATATATATATATATATATGTAAAATCCTGAAGCAGACTCCCCACCTAGCACAGAGCCCAATGAGGGGCTCTATCTCACAGCCCCTAAGATTATGACCTGAGCTCAGATTAAGAGTTGGATGCTTAACCCACAGAACCACACAGGCGCCCCTGTGTATCTGTGCTTAAATTTCCTTCATTTTAAAACACTTCCAGTCACTGGATTAGGGCTCACCTTAACAACCTTAACTGAACTTAATGACATGGCAAAGACCCTATTCCAAAAAAGGTCACATCTCAGGTACCAGGAGTTAAGATGTGAACATATCTTTGAGGAGGACACAATTCAACCTATAGTGGGTGGTAGGCAAGGGACAGTGCATGCTGTTTGAGGGTAAAATACCCCCAATCTCTTCCTTTCCAGCCCTAGTTGCACTTCTATGTAAACCCACTGGGATAGTTTTCTTATGTCACTGGTTCTGGGGAGACTTCTACTGCCTAGGGCTGAGAGTCCACACTCCTTGGCCTGGTACTCAACAATCATTACAATCTGTCTCAACTTTTCTTCCAAAGCCAATCTTCTACTTCTCTCCTTGAGAAGCAATGTAATACAGTAGTTTCAGGGGAGTTCTGTGTACCCAAATTAGCAGTCATTGCTCCTGTTCATATCTGTTTTACACGGTTGTAAGGAGTCAAGGTGGTAATGATGTAATGGCTGGTGCCTGGAACACAGAGGCCCTCAAGGGGGCTGGCTGGTAATGATTCCTCTTCTCCAAATTGTTTGCTGTTCTCTGCCTGTGTCCAGTAAAGCTCCACCTCCAAGGCTTTGCTCCTGCTATTTCTCCCTATCTTTCTTGTTACAGTGCAGTTAAAAAAGAAAAAAAAAAAGCAAAATCATGGGGTTCCTGGCTGGCTAAGTCAACTGAGAGGCTGACTCTTGATTTCAGCTTGGGTCTTGATCTTAGGGTCGTGACGTAGGCCCTGCGTTGGTCTCTATGTTGGGTGTGGGGCCTACTTTAAAAAAACAAAAAGCAAAATCACAGACTCTTGTGCAAGTATAAACAAAGATTTGCTCACCTCATTGGTTAATGAGGGAACTGGTAGGATATTATAATTGGTTCAAAGTTCATTTGAGAATCTAGGGTTGACTCTCTAAGAGAATTGTAAAATGTGACTTCTGAGTTACACTTTCTACCAGACAGAAAATTATTTACATATCTATAAGGCAGAAATATGCAAAATACCTCTCTTTCCTTATAGAGTTGTAAAATATCTCAGATGATAGTGAAGGAAGCACAGCATCACACAGAATGAAAGAACACTCAGTAATCTCTCTTACCTATTTCTAAATTGTGGACCATTTTAGTGGTGTTGTCTACTTTGTGATCATAAACAGTCTCCGACAATTATTATTGGTCCTAGAAGATTGGCTTTATTACACATGGCCTGATGACTTACATGGATGCAGCAAGAATCTTAACTGGAAAAGCCTCCTTGAATTTGCTCAGCCTAATAGTATTAAGGAACTATTAATTCCAAAGAACAGACTTCTTTTGGAAATTTTCAAAATGAGTCTTGAATCAGACTTTTCAAAGCCTCTATCAGTCTTCTATCCAAGGGTAGGAAACCGAGACCCATACACTTTCTCCAATAAAATTGGCATGCTGTGCCTATACATCTCCGTGAATTTTCCTTTTTTTGAGGTCTCCAAAATTTGCCAAGTTTTCTGAACTGCCAGAGAGTGGACTTCCTTATTTCCCGAGAGACTGGGATCCTGGAAGTCAGATGTCATGTTTTCTTGGGAAGGTTTGTAGGCATTTGCTCGATATACAACACCAACCATTGCTCCTTAGTAGTGGTCTGGTTGTCCTTGATTAAACAAAAATCACTCTCAGATATCACACTGTAGGGGTACCTGGGTGGCTCAGTCAGTTAAGCATCTGACTCTTGATTTCGGCTCAGGTCATGATCTCCGGGGTCTTGAGATTGAGCCCCACAACGGGCTGGGCCCTGGATGTGGAGTCTGCTTAGGATTCTCTCTCTTCCTCTCCCTCTGCCCCTCCTCCACTTAAAAAAAACCCACACTGTACATATGATCTTCATGCAGAATTGTTTTTTCCAATTGTATCTTTGTAAAAGGATAGATTTTTACTGACTCTATACAAATGATTCTATCATCATGAAAGTGAACGAGACTCAGCAGAAGCATTTGTTTTGGAATTCTGAGGGTAAGTGAAGATCAGATAACATTTTAAAATGGTTGGGGCAGTGAGGAGATTGGGTGGCTGGGTGATGGACATTGGGGAGGATATATAGTTTGGTGAGCACTGTGTATTGTGTAAGACTGATGAATCACAGACCTGTATCCCTGAAACAAATAATTCATTATATGTTAATAATAATAAAAAGGTAAAAATAAAAATAAATCACTCATTTAATAGGCAAAAAAACGGGGTGCGTGGGTGGCTCAGATGGTTAAGCGTCTGCCTTCGGCTCAGTGCAGGATCCCAGGGTCCTGGGATCGAGCCCCGCATCGGGCTCCTTGCTCAGCGGGAAGCCTGCTTCTCCCTCTCCTTCTACTGCTCCCCCTGCTTGTGCTCTCTCACTCTCTCTGTCAAATAAATAAATAAAATCTTAAAAAAAAAAAGATATTCTTCTATAAAAAAAATAGGCAAAAAACCCCCAAAATAAAAAAAAATAGTCCCTTAATGTTAGTCTTGTGACTAGGTGGATTTTGCCTTGATATTATTATTTTAATAACTTTATCGTTTCTAAATTCACTTTATACAATTAAAACAATTTTCACTTGTTTGGTATAAAAAAGTTTGAAAAAAATGGTTGATACCAGTTTACAAATTCATAGTCTACTAAATTGTGGATTAGAGATAGTTTAAGGAGAAAGAAATCAGGTTTCCTCCTATATCTATACAAGTAGAACATTGAAAATAATGCCATCGATATTCAAAACAAATAACCACAATGAATTTCCTTAATCCATTCATTCAGTCCTATGTAATTAATTCTCACTCTGCTGGATCCTGAGTCAGTCACCTGATTTCACGAGGAACATATGGTTCCAGACTGAGAGTCTCAGCAGTCCTGGATGTGCTCACTGGCACAGTCTGAACGTTGACTAAGTGCTGCTTCTTGGAAACCTGCTCTGAAGAGTCTACTTGGAGTAACAATAGTTCGGAGTACCTCCTCCAGTCTGGCCGCGCCGCGCCCCCCCCCCCGCCCCCCCCGCCCAAGCTCTGAGACTGTGTTTCTCTTTTGAAGATACAAATTCTGAACAGTAGCTTTTGGCAGAGTCTTCAGACAAGCCTTAGAAGGAAATGGAGACCTGTTTGATAGCAGGACTGAATGGTCATGGTTAACTTATTAGAATAACCGAATATATCAGAGTGCAAGAGAGCAAAAGTCTCTAGGGGGCTGGTCTGTATTTCACCAGGCTTTGATCAATGTTTCCTTTGAGGGATCCAGCCCCAAGCGCGCTGGCACACTTAGCAACTGTATCTCTTTTGTGACAAGGCTGACCTCAGACTGCCGGACGCAGCTCTTCTTGCCAGTCCCTGGAGCCAGAAGACCATTTCCATAAAGACGTATGAGTGCTGGGATAGAGATACCCTGGTAGACAGGCTGTGGAGGTGCTGAGTCTTCTTTCTCAGGCAGTGCCCTTTGGGGGAGGAGTGAGTGGGGAGAACCCAGAAAGCTTGAGCGATAGCTAACAATTCACTTAAAGGGGATTCTTAGAAAGGGGAGTTAACTAACTTTATTTGGTGACAAGATAGCTGGCTCTAATATCCCTAGCCGCTGTCCTCACCCATGATCTGTTTGACCTTCTTGCTAAATGACAAACTAGATCAAGCCCTGTGTCTGTCCCCACATTGATCTCTGGCCAAAGGAAGTGGTGTTCCCTGGCAGAAGTTTGCGATTTTTATTTCTTGAAGATGTAGGAAGGAAGTATTTTCAGATGTATAGACAGAGGATGAGAAGCTGAGCCAGAAATCAACAGAGTCCTAGAGCTTTCATATCTGCCATTCTCAGGATGTGAGGACAGGCCCTCTGCAGGGACAGAAAACATGAAGTAAGGATTTGCCAAGCTCTCCTCCTCTCCCTGAAGGGTCTTCAGTTCTGTTCATGTATTTGGGTACTGTTGTGGACTGAATTGTGTGCCTGTCCCCCAAATTCATACGTTGAATCCCTAACCCTCAAGGTGACGATATTTGGGCTAAGGAGTTTTGGAGGTAATTAGGTGTCCATGAGGTCATGAATGTGGGGTCCTCATGCTGGGATTCTTACAAAGCCCTTGTAGGAAGGGATACCAGAGAGCCGATTCCTCATGCCACCAGGTGTGGACACAGTGAGAAGGTGCCATCTGCAAGCCAGGAAGTGAACCCTCCCCGGGGAAAGGGCTTGGCTGGCCCATTGACCTTGGGCTTCCCAGCCTCCAGAATGGTGGGAGGTAAATGCCTGTTGCTTAAGCCCCCAGGCTGTGGTGTTATGGCAGCCCAAGCTGACTGATGCAGACACCGACGATGTGAAATCCTACAGTAGGCCAGCTGTTGGAGGGTAATCTCGGACCTGGGACTAGCATCAAGGCTTTTGTTCCTACTACTACTTAATACTTAGTGATCACTGTGATCCAAGTGCCGATCTAACAGTACCACAGGTACTACTTTATTTAGTTTCAAACAACCCCCTGAAGTAGGTGCTCCATTTTATTTATTTATTTTTTTAATTTTATTTTATTATGTTATGTTAGTCACCATACATTACATCATTAGTTTTAGATGAAGTGTTCCATGATTCATTGTTTGCTATAACAACCAGTGCTCCATTCAATACGTGCCCTCCTTAATACCCATCACTGGGCTAACCTATCCCCCCACCCCGCTCCCCTCTAAAACCCTCAGTTTGTGTCTCAGAGTCCATAGTCTCTCATGGTTCGTCTCCCCCTCCGATTTCCCCCCCTTCATTTTTCCCTTCCTACTCTCTCTCTCTCTCTCTCTCTCTCTCTCTTTTTTATTTTAACATATACTGTATTATTTGTTTCAGAGGTACAGGTCTGTGATTCATTAGTCTTACACGATTCCCAGTGCTCACCATAGCACATACCCTCCCCAATGTCCATCACCCAGCCACCCCATCCCTCCCACCCCCCACCACTCAGTTTGTTTCCTGAGATTAAGATTTCCTCATATCAGTGAGATCATATAATTGTTTCTCTGATTGACTTATTTCGCTTAGCATAATACCCTCTAGTTCCATCCACATCATTGCAAATGGCAAGATTTTTTTTTGATGGTTGCATAATATTCCATTGTATATATATACACCACATCTTCTTTATCCATTCATCTGTTGATGGACATCTTGGCTCTTTCCATAGTTTGGCTATTGTGGACATTGCTGTTATAAACATTGGGGTGCACGTACCCCTTCAGATCACTACATTTGTATCTTTGGGGTAAATACCCGGTAGCGCAATTGCTGGGTCGTAGGGTAGCTCTGTTTTCAACCTTTTGAGGAACCTCCATACCGTTTTCAGAGTGCCTGCACCAGCTTGCATTCCCACCAACAGTGTAGGTGGGTTCCCCTTTCTCCGCATCCTCGCCAACATCTGTCGTTTCCTGACTTGTTAATTTTAGCCATTCTGCCTGGTGTGAGGTGGTATCTCATTGAGGTTTTGATTTGGATTTCCCTGATGCCGAGTGATGCTGAGCTAGGTGCTCCATTTTAAAGATTAGGAGAGTGAGGTGCAGAGAGCTTAACTTACCCAAATGTCCTAGGCTGAAGAGTGGCCCCCTGAAAGATAGCCTCCTCCAAATCTCCAGAACCTGTGAATGTTACTTGATGGCAAAAGGATCTTTGCAGATGGGATTAAATTAATGATTTTGAGGTGGGGAGATTATTCTGAATATCCAGGTGGGCCCTGATGTAATCACAAAGGTCCTTATAAGGGGGAGGCAAGAAGGTCAAAGGAGGAAGAAGGCAATGGGGTGGAGGCAGCAGAGATTGGTGTGATGTGGCCACGAGCCAAGGAATGCTGGCAGCTTCTAGAAGCTGAAAGAGGCAAGGGATGGATTCTCTTCCAGAGCCTTCAGAAAGAACCAGCTCTGCTGAGACCTTGATTTTATCTCCATAAGACAAATTTCAGGCCCTTGTCCACCAGAACTGGAAGAGAATACATTTATATTGCTTTAGGCTACTCAATTTTTGGTAATTTGTTACAGCAGCAATAGGAAACCGACACACCAAGGTGACATAGTTAATATGTAGACACTGTGAGGAGCCATTATTTTCTATTTCGTGTTATTATTTCTGCAATGTCTGAATAAAGTAAGCTTTGAATTTACCTAGATCCCAGCAGCAGAATACGCCCTGAGCCCCACAAAGGAAGAGTCCCATGGAATTTAAAGAAATGTCTTTTAAAGACCCCACAACCTTTTGGAAAATTCATTTATCCACATGGCCGTGTGTGTGAGTGTGAGCGTGAGTGTGTGTGTGTGTGTGTGTGTGTGTGAGGTGTAAAGAATAATAAGAAAATGTAAAACAGGAAGCTGTGGCTTTGTGCACGTTCATCTCTCTGCTTCTGACCGTGTGGAGGGAGCAGCATCCTGGAGCAAGAGGGCTACTTCAGGGGGGTGCAGGTGGGGACCAGCAGCAGACAGACAGGTGGCCCACAGCACAGCTGCGAGTGGAAGGGCACTCTCAACAATGAGGAGAGTGGCTAAGTGAACAATACAGCAGAGATATGGGGCAACTCTGTTCCTAGCCCAAATCTTCTAGAGGGAGATCACTCCTAAGTTAGGGTTCCGGATGGGACGGATATGAGCTGGATGCTCCTCTTTGGCCAATGGTCTCAAGGCTGTTACCATTTGAGACCTGCATCCTTAGTCCCTATGGCATCCATGGATTCTGCCTCAATGACTCCCCTGTTCCCTCTAGGGAACTTACCAGTGTACCTGAGCATAATACCTGGAGAAGCAATTAGCTGACCAGGAAAACATCCAAAGCGGCTCTGGCTGGGCAAGTTTCATTTAAGGAATATGTAGAATGAAATGAAACTGGGCAATGGGAGAGATCTTTTGAGCAGGAGATACTGTTCTGGGTCTCCTCTAGACTCCTACGTATCCAGTCTTATCAAGATCAACTTCATGGATAGGTGACATGTACAGTTGCACAGGGCCGTATGCTTAGAAGGGTTTAATGCTCTATTGACGTCATCTTGAAATTCTTTTTCTTTCTTTCTTTCTTTCTTTCTTTCTTTCTTTCTTTCTTTCTTTCTTTCTTTCTTTCTTTCTTTCTTTCTTTCTTTCTTTCTTTCTTTCTTTTTTAAAGAAAGGACCTGGTATTTTCATTTTGTGCCAGACCTTGCAAATTACAAAGCTGGTCCTGGTCTGTGCCCTTATTGGAAGTTGGAAAACAGTTACCTGGGGCTCTCCGAGTCATTAACACCAATAATTGGTCCAATGATAAGGACCAATAATATAGTCACTAACACCATAATTTCCAAATCTAGCTGCTTCCGTCCACGGGTAGCTAGCCCATTGTCCACTATTTCCTGCCACATTTAGTCTTCTTAGTACCTGCCTTCAGGCTTGAACAGTGACTAATCCAATGTCTCCATGTAGTGAACCAAAGTATATAATGAAAAGCATAATATTTCTGTGGTGACGCAATAGACAATTGGAGCAGTTGGTCGGTCGACCATGACAGCTTTGACAATCTGCCTCTCATCTCAAAGTTGCCAGAGCAGGTTGGAGTGAGACACTGGGTAAATCTGGGAAAATCCATCTGTGCCTGGGTCTAGGGTAGGGAGAGGTCGAAAGGTTGGAGGGGCCAGTTGAGTCTGCTCCCTGGGTGCATCTTTCCTAGTCAGGTCATGCATGTTGTCAGGCTCAAAAGAGCCATATGAAGAAGACTAGAGGTTTGTGGTCATTGAAAGACTTTTTCCAGGCCACATCTTCTTTTTCTCTTGGCTCTTTTGGCTTTGTACCTGAATGCTAACGATTTTTGAATGAGTAACTTGAGACCTTCATGAAAGACTATACTAAAAACCCATATCATACAATCCCTGGGAAGTATCCCCAGGCTCTAAATTTGGAAACACAAAGCCACATATCTGAGTTCCTTCTTTCCAGAATCACCCGAAAGTCTCCCACTCTATCTGGGGAAGATGATCAGACACTGTGGCTGGCTCTGTGTGCATGATTTGGGTCATTTAGAAAGGGCCTTTTGATCCACCACTATAACCCCACACAACAAATATAGCTTTGGAAATTTTGGTGTGAAAACAGGCACACGGAGAAAAAGGTTTCAACTTGGCCAAACTAAAGCAGCCCCCGAATTATGGGACAATATTTCTGTCTCTTTAAAGGCACACTCTTCCTTCACTAGCTCCACCCAATCAGAACTTCCTGGCTCAGAGGTTTCAAAGGGTACAAACACTTTTTCCTTACAGTTAAAGCAAAAGCACCAGCTCAAACAGCTTCTTTGGAAAAAACCCTGAGAACTCATCATCTCTTCCAAAGGTGAGCCTGGCCTCAGAGCGATGTGGAGCCGTGAGATGCAGCGGGACACAGGGGTATGCATGGGGTGGACTCTGGTCTGTGCCAAGCAGCCCAGCAAGGAGGATGCTGCCAGAGGGTAGTGGTGGAGGCTAGGGTGGGAATAAAGAGACCGATTTGCCCAATGTCGCGTGTCTCGTATTTACAGGACAAACTTGCTGAAAAACACCCCTTGCATCAGTTGCTGTTGTGACAGACATTGAGCGCCATCCATTTCCCTTAATGGGAAATTAGTGTCCTCAAGGTCGGTCTTTAGAGCCGGAAGGCAATTTAAAGACCACTGAGTCCGAATCCCTCTTGTTCCTGAAAAAGGATCTGAATCCCAGGCTGTGTGAATGTGGTTTCATTAATCTCCCAGGGGTACCTTAGTCACTAATGGCAAACTGAGGACCTTCGTCACTCAGCAAACTGAGTAAGGACTCAGCAACATTTAAGGAGCGCAGCTGTGTGATGGACAGTGTAGCAGATGAGGTGAGGAGGAGTGCCGTGGGGGTGGAGAGGTAGCTATTCTACACACACAGTGTGTCTGAAACCCTTTTGTTACCTTCCCTAATTCCAGGCTTACTACCACTTCACTGTTTCTGGAAAGAGTCAGTGCTGTCTCCCTTGGTCTCCCCTGATCTATTTCTGATTCAATGTAAGTGGAAATGTAGGGAATCAAGGACCAGGAAGGACCCAGGAAGAGACCATGGTGTGCAGAGGTTATTATGCATGAACATGGTGGTCAGACAGTCTTTGAATTGGATCCCCCCTCTGCCCAATGCCTATTAGCACTGTGACCTTGGGCAAGTCTGTCAGCATTTCGGAGCCGCATCAATTTCCTCATGTAAACAATTAGAATAGGGGTGCCTGTCTGGCTCAGTCAGAAGAGCCTGTGTGTGACTTTTGATCTCAGGGATCGTGAGTTCGTGCCCCACATTGGGTGTAGAGGTTACTTAAATAAAAAATAAATAAACTTTAAGAATTAGAATAAGAAAATTGGCTTCCTTGCAGGTAATTTTGGGGAGTAAAGAAGAGAATGTACAAAACCTATTTACCAGGGTGCTTGGTATAGAGTATACATTCAGTAGTTGCTAAAGTACGAAGAAGTTAAATTTTTTATTGTGGGAAAATTTTTTTTTACTTCTTTTTTTTTTTAAAGATTTTATTTATGTATTTGATAGAGCACAAGCAGGTGGAGGGGCAAGCAGAAGGAGAGGGAGAGGGAAGGGGGAGGGAGAAGCAGGTTCCCCGCTGAGCAGGGAGCCAGATGTGGGACTCAAACCCAGGCCCTGGGATCATGACCTGAGCCGAAAGCAGACGCTTAACGACTGAGCCACCCAGGCGTCCCCAATTGTGGGAGACTTTTAACTCATTCAAAGATAAAGGCAACTTCCCTGTACCTTCAACAATTATCAATTTGTGTAAGTCTTGTTTCGTCTACAAGCCCCTCCTACCCATCCCAGATTATTTTGAAGCAAATGTCAGACGCTCTATCGCTTTATCAGTAAATATTTGAGTATGTATGTCTGAAAGAGAAAGACCATTAAAAATATGACTTCTTCAGACTTTGAAAAGCAATTAGAAATTTTTAAAAAATTACCAGATGTATTCAGATTCCCCAATGGTCTCATAATTTTAAAAATTGTTTGGAAATCAGATCCTAATAAGGTTCATAAATTGCAATTATTTGATATCTCTTAAGTTTCACTTAATGTGAAAGTTTCCACCTTCCTGTTTCTGTCTGTGAAATTTTTGTTGTCGTTGTTTAAGAAAGGGGCAGTCTTTTGTCCAACAGAGTTGGACAGTGTACCATTTTGTTGATTAAATCCTCGAGATGTCCTTGAACATGCTCTTCTAGTTTCAATGTTTTGTATGAATTTATATTTAAGGAGAGGCTTGATCAGATTAAGGTTTTCCTCGTTTTTGGGGTGGGACTATTTCATAGTAGCCGTTGTAAACATACATCGGAAGGCACATTATGTTCGCTTCTCTCTCTTCCTGTGATTTAGCAGACACTAATGACAGCCTAGTAAAATGGTTTCATTAAGGGTCACAAATTATGATATTCTAATTCTATCATTCTTTCTTCATTTATTAGATGGAATAACCTTATGAAAAGAACTTCCCCTCAACAGTTCTTTCATTTCCATGAGGTCCAGTTATATAACACAAAAGACATGCTTGATTCTTTCCCTTTATCTGTCCATGTTCAGAATGATGGAATTATTTCCTAGCATACCCCAAAAGGAACAATTGACTTCTTTAAATATGATGATATTGTTATGAATTTGTGGATTTCAACATATTTGATCTATTTCAATCCATTGGAAATATTATTCTATGGATCCTCAAATTGCCCCATCTGTGTCAGAGCTTCTTCAAGTTGACTCTTTAGTCCTTTTGATAAGATTCGGGCAATTTTTTATTTTATTATTTTCTTAAAGATTATTTATTTATTTATTTGACAGAGAGAGACACATCGAGAGAAGGAACACAAGCAGGGGGAGTGGGAGAGGGAGAAGCAGGCTTCCCGCCGAGCAGGAAGCCCAATGCGGGGCTCGATCCCAGGACCCTGGGACCATGCCCTGAGCCGAAGGCAGACGCTTAATGACTGAGCTACACAGGGGCCCCTGGAGTAATTTTTTAA
Source organism: Mirounga angustirostris (assembly GCF_029215605.1). Lineage (NCBI taxonomy): Eukaryota > Metazoa > Chordata > Mammalia > Carnivora > Phocidae > Mirounga > Mirounga angustirostris. The sequence continues at coordinate 6,390,705 of NW_026991720.1, forward strand.
AGTAATCTCTATACCCAGTTTGACCCTGAGATCAAGAGTTGCATGCTCTGCCGACTGAGCCACCCAGGCGCCCCATGGTCTGAGTAATTTTTGGTAGTATCCTTGCTTTATAGTATGACGAGACAGCCTAGGATCCACTTGCACATTTCCTAGCCCAGACTGGGATCAGTACTTTTTCCTAAGAGTCCTAGTGTTTTTAGTGGGAAACGGCATTTGAAGAGCACAGTATGGGCACTCAGGATGCTCTTTGCCACTGGGCTTGTCACTGGCCTTCAAAACTACACACACACACACACACACATACACACAAAGCTAAGAACAAGATAGGATTCCCGAAAACAATTTCAGATTATTTTTGGCAGGTTTCTTTCCCTTTTTGACCTTATGGTATATTCCACTATGGATGGACAATGAAATTACTGCATTTTCAAGTTTCTTTGGCCAATTATTTGTGTGCTTTATCCATCACACCAAATACTATGTGTCATTTGCTTTTGATTTTTATGAGTATTATTTTAAATTATTTATTTATTTATTTATTTAATGTAGGCTCCACGCTGGAGCCTAATATGGGGCCTGAACTCATGACCCTGAGATTAAGACATGAGTTGGATGCCTAACGAACTGAGCCACCCAGGCGCCCCTTACTAGTATTTTGAGATATAGTTTTTGTTGTATAGTTATATAAACTATTTACAGGTTTCCCCTACTATCTGAAAGCAGAATGCTCCTATAAAATCTTTCATAAACCAAAATGCAGAGAAACAATTACCATTAATTTATAGGGGAACATTTTTTCGGTATTCCCAGATCCCCGCCAAATCACCTCCCTCTGCATTTCTGATGGCTTTCGACACAACTTGCTGACCAATGCACAGAATCAGTTGAGGTAAAGCCCGCATGCTCACATGGTTCAGAGCTCTGGCAGCTGGATGCTGAGATGCTGTGTGGGGTTCCTGGGAAGGGGCTCGGCAGCATCATTCTCACGGCCCAAGAGGTTGCTGCCTCTCACGTCACTCATCTCAATGTAAAACAGACGCTGAACACTGTTTTTGCTTTCAGCACTTTTTGTAAAAATGAAAATCCTCTTTGAATTTACTTTGGCTAGCAAAAACAGGTCCACGTGTAGGTGTTTCATAAAAGCAAAGTGATGTAATTCGAGCTTTGTTTTTTTAATTTTTGAAAAGATTTATTTATGTATTTATTTATTTATTTGACAGAGAGACCGAGAGCACAAGCAGGGGAAGCAGCAGAGAGAGAGGGAGAAGCAGCTCCCCCAGAGCAGGGAGCAGTTTTTATACTTTTTAGACCAAGAGACAGTGAATCTGGGAGGAATTGACAAGACAAAGAAAACTTAACCTTTGGGAGCTTCGATTAGTAAGGAATTCTAAACAGACTTTGGGCTGGGGTAGTAAGTGAGTAAAAAGTGACAAGAGTTGTCTGTACAGCTTCTTGGCTCCAAATCTCCCATCTCTGGTCATAAGGATGTCTCTTTAGCTCCTGGGACAGGGAGGGCATCCTTCACATGGGAGATTAGTTTCCGACTTGCAGGGGGACAGAGGAGGGTCTGGGTGTCCTTCTTGCTCAGGCTGTTTCTTTAGTAACTTTTATTGAAAATAATCAGCATGCCGAAGTGGCACATTTTGGGGTGGTCTGTCCTCATACAGGCATATATCCTAAAATTGGGACTAATACTCCAAGGATAAATGCACATGTACTTTGACAAGATAGTGCTAACTTCTCCTCTGTAGGTTTTGGACTGTTTTTCCATTCCCATTAACCATGGAGAAGAGGACCTATTTCCTCTAAACCTTTACCAACAGATTATATCAGCAAACTTTTGGATTTTTGCCAAACTTGTAGGTGAGAAATAGTATCTCAGGGTAATTTGAATTGCTTTAATTTAGTTATTTTGTTTTTTCTATGTTTGATTTCTTCTTCTGTATTCTAAGTGAATGTTCATATATTTTCATATATTCAAGGGTATTTATACTTTGTCCTTTGAACTGCTTATTCATATGTCTTACTCCATTTTCTATCAAGCTGTTGGTCTTTTGTTTCTCTACTTTTAGGAATTCTCTGTATAATAGGCTAATTTTCTCTTTTATTCATCATTATTCTTTGTATAGTAGGAAAATCAACCCTCTTTGATATCGGCGGAAAAAATTTTCCCTCAGTTTGACATTTGTGTTTTAATGTCTGTAGTGTTCTTTGCCTCACATTATCTTTTAGATTTTTATGTAATCAAATTTATGAGTCTTTTTCCTTACTCTCTTAAAAATCTTAGAAATATTTTATCCACTCCAGGTTACCAAGAATTTACCCACATTTCTTCTAGTATTTATATGGATTATTTTTTACGTTTAGATTTCTAATCTATTTAGAATTTGAATGGCATAAGAAAGTGGATGCAGTTTTGTGTTTTTCTGTATGGTTTTATAGTTATCTCAGTGCTGGTTATTAGTCCGTCTTCCCCCCCACCCTCCCGCCATTGATGTGAGATGCTGCCTTATTGAATATAAATGTAACATAATATAATTGAATTGAATATTCATGAATGTAGTATGATCAATTTGGTCTGTTTCTGAATTTTCTGGATTGGTTTCACTGTTCTGACTCTCTGTTCATGCACTGACATCACAACGCCTTAAATATAGAGGCTAAAATGCTTTATACTCTGGTAGAGCCAGTCCTCCCTCGTAGTTCTTACCTTTCTTGATTGTCCAGGATAATTTTCTTTTTCATTCATCCAAATGAATTTTATTTTTTTTAAAGATTTTATTTATTTGACAGAGAGAGAGACAGCTAGAGAGGGAACACAAGCAGGGGGAGTGGGAGAGGGAGAAGCAGGCTTCCCACAGAGCAGGGAACCCGATGCGGGGCTCGATCCCAGGACCCTGGGATCATGACCTGAGCCGGAGGCAGACGCTTAACTACTGAACCACCCCGGCGCTCCCCAAATGAATTTTATAATCAACTCTTCTAGCTGCAGTGGAAAATAAGTGGTGACAAAAAATTTTAAATTTATATGTATATAAAATCACATTAAAGAAGTATCTAATAACTCAAATGTTATGACATGATTTAAACATGAATTAGTATTGCATTTGGTGAAATGTCTTTTCTGCATCTAGGTATTTTTATTCTTAATCTATTCATGAGAATGTGTTGTAACAACCCATTTTCTCATATTGAAGCACCCTAGGATTTCTGAAATAAATCACATTTAATCATGGTGTGTTACTTTTTAGTGTCTAATAATTTATTTAGGATTTTGTATTAGTATTCACAAATGAGACAGGTCTGTAGCTTTATTTATTGGTGGGATCTTTGTTAGTCTTCGGAATCAGTATCATACCTATGTCATAGAAAGAATCAAAAGTTTTCCTTCTTTTTAAATCATCAGGAATAGCTTAAGATGCACAGAGTTTCTTAGATCTTTAAGGGTAGAAGTGAGTTCCCCATGAAACCACCTGGACCTGGTACTCTTTGGTGTGGAAACTCTTTAACTATTTTATTATTTCTTCCATGGTGATTGAACTGTTTCATCTTTCTGTCTTTATGGGATCCACATGGATAGTAGACCACTACACATTTTCAAGGAGGAACAGAAAGGAGAAAAGAGGGGGTAATGTTTTCCACTTACTTCCATTGACCCATTTTCTTCTCCTTCCCTTCCTTAAGGTCTGCGGATACCTAAGCCCTGGAGCCTCCTGATACTGACATGGCTCACTTGCAGAACAGGAGTCTGAGGATTGTTCTGGTAGGGAAAACAGGAAATGGGAAGAGCGCAACAGCAAACACCATCCTTGGGAGAAAAGAATTTGAATCTAGAATTGCTGCTCACGCTGTTACCAAAAATTGTCAAAGAGCATCCCGGGAATGGAAGGGGAAGAATCTTCTTGTTGTTGACACCCCGGGGCTCTTCGACACCAAGGAGACCCTGGAAACCACCTGCAAGGAAATCAGCCGTTGTGTCCTCTACTCCTGCCCCGGGCCCCACGCCATCCTCCTGGTTCTGCAGCTGGGCCGCTATACAGATGAAGAGCAGAAGACCGTGGCATTGATCAAGGCTCTCTTTGGGAAGCCAGCCTTGAGGCACATGATCATTTTGTTCACTCGCAAAGATGACTTGGAGGGTCAGAGCCTAAGTGACTATATAGCAGACGCAGATGTGACCCTCAGGAGCATCATCCAGGAATGTGGGAACCGCTGCTGTGCCTTCAACAACAGAGCCACGGAAGCCGAGAAGGAAGCCCAAGTGCAGGAGCTGTTGGGGCTGATAGATGAGATGGTGTGGAGCAAAGTCGGGGCTTACTTTTCTGATGACATTTACAAGGATACAGAGGAAAAGCTGAATCAAAAGGCAGAAGTCCTGAAGAAAATCTACACTGATGAATTAAAGAATGAAATTAAACTAGTAGAAAGAGAATATGCTCATAAATCACAGCAAGAACGAGAGGCAAAAATAAAAGCGCTGAAGATGAAGTATGATGAAAAAATAAAAAATCTAAGGGAAGAAGCTGAGCAGGGTATATTTGCAGAGGTTTTAAATGGGATTATGAAGGTGCTTTCAAAAATATGGCATGTATTTTGGTAGTCATGTCAATTTCACTTTTGCTCCTGAATTTACTGTGATTTGTAATAGCGGTAGACTGTATTTTCCAAAGATGGCTTTGACAATATATTCTATCCTACTTATTCTTCTTACAATCTGACTTCATGACTTCTCCCACTAAGTTGCGGGGTCTATGTCGCCTACTTTGGAATTGGATGGACTTTGTGACTGTTTTGATAAATTACAGATGGTTGAAGCAACCCCTTGGGACTCTAAGGCTAGACACGGAAAATGCCCCCTGCCCCGCTGGGGTGCTTGCCCTTGGAAATGGGCCATCATGGTGTGAGAAAGGCCATGTTGCCCATTGAGAGGCTCCCAGCTTGGCGTCGCTGGCCAGCTCCCCTTTTATCTTCTTCTATCTTTTATCTTCCAGCTGGACCAACTTGCTAGCCATACAAGCAAGGTGACATGGAAGCAGGTTCTCCACCTGCCCCACCACCTCAGACAGAGTTGCCAAGAGCAAAGATGAGCAATCCCCACTGAGTCCTGCCCAAGTTGCAGATTGATGAGAAAAAAATAAATGGTGGTTGCTGTTTTAAGCCACCGAACTTCAGAATGGTTTGTTCTGCAGTGACAGCTAACCAGAATGAAACCTCTTCCCAGCTTGGTCCCCACCACCGCCCATTCCCCGCCGTCCCTCTTCACAGTGCCGACAAACGTAAGAAGTTACAAAATTGGCATCCTCAGGCAATGAGATATAGACTTGAAGGACTCAGTTTAGGAAAATTCAAATCGAAATCCCGCATACGTTACGTGTGCACGCCCCTCGGGGCATGTGCTGCTGCAGGGCTGGTCTATGAGTAATTTGTTAGTGAAGCATCGGGTTTCTCTGGAAAGCTGCTTCTGTCGTTCACGGAGATCTAGAAGTTGGTAGATTCTCTTAATGCTTTTCTCTCTTTTCTTTTTTAGGTCCCATCCTAACTGAAAATGTGTCTGACTGTAACTAAAAATCTCTTCTGTGCCAAATATTTTTCACTGGCCTCTGCAGACCCACACTTCCGCCTTCTTCACCCTAGCTCTCTGCCCCAGGAGGCCGATCTCAATGGACTACATTGGTGGGATCTCCTGCTCTCTGACTTCTGCTTGGCCTGGCCAATGGGAAGTCCAAGTAGGAGACCCCAGGGGAGTAGAAAAGCAAGGCTGGGTCTTCGTTCTCCTGCCTCTCTCCCTGCAGGGCCATCTCTGATCAGCCACAACCCTAAGCCAATGGCGAGAGCTCCTCCCAAGACAGCCTCTCTACCCAACTCACCTTCTGGGTTCCAGTCTTTGTTCACCCCCTTAGGGTTGGGATATCATCTTCTCACCATTACTAGCACTCCCCCTTGTCGTTTCCAAAGCCCTGTATCCACAGTTTGTAGGAAGTCCCTTCTCTAGAACTCCCCGCGGGACCTGATGAGAGTAAGCCATCTTTTTGCTGCTAGAATTCTGATTGATAAATCTTAGGAGTCTCACTTTTCTTTCAGAGCATTCCCTGATCTTTATGGCTGTTGTTGGTTTGAAATTCCCTCTAGTCTTTTCTGCCACCAGAAAAATCGCTTCCTTCCCCTTCCGAGCTGTGACATGGGCAGTGAGTATTTGAAAGGTTGTGTCTTGCTAAAAGAATTGAGAAAGTTCGAAGTTGGAGGGGTGACTTTCTATCATTTACAGTGATGGCAGACATCCCAAATTCAAATCATCAGAATTTTTTTTTAAAGATTTTATTTATTTGAGAAAGTGAGAGCCAGAGAGCAGAAGTGGGGTGAGAGAGCACGAGCAAGGTGAAGGGCAGAGGGAGACGTAGACTCTCCACTGAGCAGGGAGCCCCATGTGGGGCTCGATCCTGGGACTCCAGGATCATGACCTGAGCTGAAGGCAGATGCTTAACGACTGAGCCACCCAGTCGCCCCCAAATCATTGGAATTTTTACAGTCGTCTTTGTTTTGACTATGAACACGACTAAGAGTATCTACTGTATCAATGAAGTTTAGGGAGACGGATTAGAGATTAAGTCTGGAAAAAATAAGATCCTAAATCTCTGCTCATCACAAGTATTAAGAATGGAGTAAAAATGACACGGAAGAAAAAAAACTCTCATAAGCAAACATATTCATAACATATGTCAAATAACACCGCTGGACCAAACTGCTCTTTGCCTTCATGCAATTCTTATATTCAAAAATACTTCCTTGTGAGCGACTCATCTGTGCAGTAGTATTTATGCCGTGTCCTGATGTTTTTTCATTTAAAAACCATTTAAAAGGCATTTTCCCTCAGAGATGTGCAGAAGCATTATGAATTCAATTAACCTGTGTTAAGGCCTATTGAACATGCAACTTCTGTGAGCTGATTTCTTTTCTCTCAGCCTTATATTCTATTTTGGAAGGTAAGACATACCTAGAAGAAAAAAGGAGTAAATCAAATAAATCATTATCTTTTTACTTGACAAATGAAATATCGCTCACTCATCTTAACCTATTTTATAACCGAGTTTTCTCTGAGTGCTGAGGACTCTGGAAGTTCCAGCCTTTAATGTGTGCATGATCCCCGTTATTGAAACATGTGCTAGCCATGATCCATAATGCCGAATTTAAACTAGGATTTATAGAGGAAGACCTGAGGAAGAATTCAGGGCTTGACGTCTACTGTGAAGGATGTGTGGGATGCGTCCACGTGGGTGATGGGTCCGACGACCATGCTTCTTTCCAGAAATAGGAAACTTAAGGGTGACAAGTAAGGTTGTCAGGGGAAGGGTAGAGTCAGGAGCAATAGCGTTCAGTTAGGTTTGTGCCAAGTTGAATATCAGTTGTCAAAGGTAGGGTCCAATGTAAATGATCTGCATTAACTTGAAATTTGGGTCTGAAGATTATGTGAAAGGCTTGGGGTGAATGGGGCAGGATAGTAATATAAATATCTCCCTCAATTGCAGCTGAGTCTTCAATAATTGCCAATATCCCCACAGTCCAAAGCTAGATGCTAGAAGATCCGTACAGGACTTGCAAAGGAAGGAGCAAGAACCAGTTTTGTGAGGTTTAGTTCTTCAACTAATTTGATAGGTATTTGAAGGGGTCAAGAGGAAAAGTTTTTGTTTTTTGTTTTTTTTTAAGATTTACTTAATTGAGAGAGAGAGAGAAGGTGAGTGGTGCACAAGTTGGGGGAGGGGCACAGGGAGAGGGAGAATCCTGAAGCAGTCCCTGCCGAGCAGGGAGCCCGACTTGGGGCTTGATCCCAAGACCCTGAGATCATGACCTGAGCCAAAATCAAGAGTCAGACACTCAACTGACTGAATCATCCAGGTGCCCCAGATTTTTTTTTTTAAGTTTTAAAAAACAGAAAGAGAGAGTGTCTATGGTCTACAATTTCTATTAATCCCTTTTCTACAATGATTAGCCTATGTCCAGTTGGCCGTCTTGAATTTGAAATCCCTGATCTCTTGTTAAATAGAAATAAAATATGGTAAGAATGTGCAAACGACTTTTACATATTTATATTCACACACCATCATTTGTGGCCGTTCACAACTTGTAAAAAGAAATTCTAATTCCAAGTACAAATTGTTACTACTTCAAATAAGCAATAATAAAATGAATAAAAAATCAACCTCCGAAGTTTTCTGTAAGCAGTCTGGGCTTTTAAAGCTCCACCGTCAGGACTCTGAAGGTCAGAGTCAGGCAGGACAGCCTGCCCTGGCCATTTCCCTCAGCTCAGGTCAGAGCTGGGACGGTCCTTCATTAGGCGTCTGTGGCAGGGCTGGGTAGCGGGCATGCACCTTGCACCTTAACCTCGTACGTATCCTGTGAAGTGCCCGCAACTCCATGAGGCGGGTGAGATAAGAACGGAGCAGGATATGGTTGTGGGGAAGACAGGAAAGAAGTGCGGTCGTGCACAGGTAAATTTACAACAAATTTGTGTTCTTGGGAGAAGTTCTTGTGAGAAGCTTGTGGGTGTTCTTGTGAGAGGCTTCTGAGGGCCGGGCTGACATCGACCGTGGACCACACACTTCCTGGGGGCTGTACTGTGAGGTGTGTAGGAGTCATCCTCTGCTCTCTTTCCTACGTAATTTCTCTTTTTCCAAATATTTTTGTGCACTCCACCAACTGTGCCGGCCGGGTGCCCACCGATTTCTTTTCTTTTCCTTTTAAAAATTTTATTTATTTATTTATCATTTTATTTATTTATTTGAGAGAGAGTGCGAGCGGGGGGTGGGGTGCAGGGGCAGAGGGAGAAGCAGACTCCCCGCTATGAGCCCAGGGATCATGACCTGAGCTGAAGGCAGACGCTTCACCGGCTGAACCACACAAGCGTCCCTCCACTGACTTCTTCACAGTCAGGAGGAAGCCAGGAAAACAGTGGAGGCAGATTTTCAGTGTGCTAAGAGAAAATAACAGCCAGCCTGAAATCCTGCACTCAGGGAAAATAGCCGTCAAAAATGAGAGCAAAGTACACACATTTCAGGGGCGCCTGGGTGGCTCAGCGGGTTCAGCATCTGACTTCGGCTCAGGTCGTGAACCTGGGTGTTGTTACAAATGTCAGCCATAATAGGGAATTCCCTATATGTAGTGATCCTTGTAACCCCAATAAGGAATATCTAAGTAATGGCTTGGGGGTTTAATAGTACTTAAAATTTCGATTTGGATCATATTTTACATCAATCTCTGCTCTCACTCCCACACTTAAATAAAGAATGATACAAACCTTCTGGCTGGGCTTATGCTTAGTAACAGAATATAATCCTACCCTTTCTCTCTTTAAATCACTTCGGAATCACAGACATGTGTTTACACCCTGCCTATTCTTTTGACTTGCTTTTTTTGCCTATCTCACCCAACGGCTGAGTCGTCCTTGTTGTTTGGGTTATATTGTTCTAGAATGTTCTTTATCCTCACTCCTAGTGCACAGTTTATTCCATTGCCCTGTCTCCTGTTTAGGAGTAGTTACCCTGTGCCTGTATGCACAAGGCCGACCACATACTATCCTCAGAGATATTTATGTCTTCTATTTTCTCTCTTTGGAATTGTTAGCAGTTTGTATAATTACTCAAGTGTTACGCAACTTGAAATAAAGTCTCAGTTAGGCGGTGTAATTGTAAATTGGCACCTCTTTCATAACGGAATCCATGTCTCTAGGGAACTGGGATCCATGCTGCTCACCACCGCCCCATAGTCTCACAGTTTACATTTTCATGACAGATAGTGTCAGATGTCAAGGATTAGCCTATTGCAAATGGTCTGAGCACCATCTCGCAGGGTGACTCTGGACCCGTCTCATTAGTTAAAAGCAGATCAGTTACCCTCACTTGCTTCAAGCAGATGAGACCTTGGAAATTGCAACTGTCTCTCCCCCAGTCACTGGGAGGGAGGAGAGGAGGTAGGGCTGCTTATGCTGATACAGGCCTAAAGCTCTAGGGGCAGGTGTTGGGCTGCAAGGCCTGATGTGCTGAGACGTGGGGTCCGGGACCGCAGGCTTTTCGGAATAGCTGGCAGCCTCTGGTTTCAACTCAGCGGTTTTTCCAGAATGTCACAGCATAAACCATATTTTATCCCTCACGGCAGAGCGTTTGCATGGCTGAATAAGGTAGCTACTAGGCAGATGTGGCTATTTAACTTTAAATTAATTCAAATGGGGTACCTGGCTGATTCCATCAGTGGAGCTTGCAACTCTTGATCTTGGGGTCGCACGTTTGAGCTCCCCATTGGGTGTAGAGATTACTTAAAAATAGAATCTTTAAAAATATTAATACAAATGAAGTAAAATTAAGAATTCGGTTCTGCAATCACACTTACATCACATTTCATGTGTCAACAGCCCATGTGGTTAATGGCTACCCTATTGGACTGCACGAATCAAATCCATCATCGAGAAAGTTCTATTTGCGGGGCTAGATGCTGAAGTGGGCAGGTCTCTTACATGAAGATGTTTGAACAGCTCCTCCCCTCACTTCCTCTCTCCTTTTTCTCAACATTGTGGCTTAGCATTGCCTTAAAGTTAGAGAAGGGAGCAGGACCCAGATTTTCTAGGTAAGAGAAAACGGGTATTTGGGGGAGGGGACAGAGGGTAACGTGATTTGGTGGAGAGAGGACCTCTCCCCTGGGTGTATATCTTAAACCTACCAGCATATTTGTTCTCAGAAAGTGTATTTCTTCTTGGTTCCTATTTCCTGTATTTGCTGATGTTAAGCTGTAAATTTGGTGGTGGTTGTTTTTTTTTAAGATCTTATTTATTTGGGAGACAGAGAGTGAGCTCATGTGGGCTCGTGAGAGAGCACCAATGGGGGGAGGGGCACAAATAGAGAAGCTGGTTCCCCGCTGAGCAGGGAGCCTGATGTGGGGCTGGATCCTAGGACCCTGGATCATGACCTGAGCCGAAGGCAGCCTCTTAACCAACTGAGCCCCCAGGTGCCCTGTTTTTATGTTTTGTTTTTGTTTTGTTTCATGTTGGGTTTTTTTTTGTTTTTTAGAGAAGGAGGGGGCAGGTAGAGACAGAGGGAGAAGGAGAAAGAGAATCAGAACACTAAACAGGCTCCATGTCCAGCGTGGAGCCCAACTGGGCCCTGAGATTATGACCTGAGCCAAAATCAAGAGTAGGCCACTTAGCCGACTGAGCCCCCCAGGGACCCCTGGATACTTGGTCTTCTTCAGGCAGTGGGAGAACTCAGCCACTAGGGCAGTCTTCTGTTTTCCCATCTAAACTGGGAGAAACAGCACAGCATTGCAGAATGAAGAGAGGGCCCAGGGGCATCTCAGTGGCTCGGTCTGTTGAGTGTCTGCGTCTTGACTAGGGCTCCGGTCATGATCTCAGGGTCCTGAGTCTAGCCCCGCATCGAGATCTGGGCTGGGCATGAAGCCTGCTTAAGATTCTCTCTCCCTTCCCCTCTGTACCTCCCCCAACTCACTTAAGAAAGATCTTTAAAAAGAGAGAGAGAGAGAGAAAGCCCACATGCCGGAACAAGGACCTTAAGAAACACCCAAAAACCTTTTGTTTTCCTATTTCTGTTATCCTACTTACTCCCTAACACCTATCACCAACATCAACTTTGTGGCCAAAGCTGACTTTAAAAAAGTCTGTGATTTCTCTTCTCAGTTTACAAGAAGCTGTTTCCTACTCCCTATCCATTAGAGATAAAGAAATAACTCTTCCTACAAAAGGAGTGTCTGTCTTTCTAATAATGTTTTAAATGTTTTGGGATGGCTTCTTATCAGATGAACCTGTCCTTAACAACTAGTATTTTCAGCCTGTCCTAGTCAAAGTCTGCTCCAGTGAGAGTTCTTTGTTAGGAAACAAAATTCAACCAAGTAAATTGGAAGATCCAATTGATTTTATTGAGCATTCATGAAGCAGGCAGCACCCCACCCTGCAAGTAGAGGGGCCCTCCCCTGAGCCACACAGAAGAAAGGCATAAAGGCACAGAGAGGACATTAAAAAAGAAGAAGAAGAAAGGAATTTATTAGCAAGGAAAGCATTGTTTAGGCACACTGGTTTCCTGGGGGGAGGGGTGTCTGGGGTCTGTCAGTAAATCCCTAGGATTCCTGGGGAAGGGTGCCCAGAAGCAGTACCAACAAAGCCCTCCAAGCATTTGCTTGTATAGAGAAAAAGGAACAATCTGAAGATGAGCCAATCTGGAGAGTGGAGAAGCTTTGGGAAATATGGGAGGAGAAAGCAAGCAGTAAGTTTACAGGGAAAAGCAATTGCTGGCCGGGGGAGGCTGAGGTTTCCACTTACTTTCCGTGTCCCTAAAATGACTAGTTGTGTTCCTTTCTGTGCAGGAGTTCCCGCTACAATGTCAGCCACGAAGTGTGGTGCATGCTCCAGCAAACCTGGGAGCCTTGGTGAGAGGGTGTTGGGGGGTCCCCTGTGCGGCAGGGCGGGGGGAGGAAGGAGACCTAGCAGGGGGTTCTCCTGAGCTGGCAGCCAGCCCTCATCCTTGCTGGAGCAAAATATCCAACCCCCATATCTGATTTCCTCTCCATTTACTTCCTCTGGACCCCCTGCACTTTCTCCTGCTACAGGGCCTTTCAGTGTCTCTTCCCCTGACTTGCTGCTCCCTCTCACTAGGCCTACAGATGCCCTAAGGATGTCCCCAGGTTGGAGTCTTCCATTGTCCTGCTAACTGAATAATCATCTGAACTCCCATCCACATTTTTTCCTTAGATAATCCTCACCATCCTGTGTTCAGTGTTCTTGGTTTCTGGAAATCTCCTTCTCTCACCCCAGGATTCTGGTGATCAGATGTGAGAAACTGCATCAGGGATGGTTTTGCTAATGCTCAGAAGGTGATGGGGATGATACCTACAGATTTTGTGGAAGGCAGAGTTGGGGGTTCTGCAATATCTCTCCTCTGTTTGCTATTTTTAAAAGAATATTCCAATTTACAGAGTAGACAGAAGGGGACAAAATGGAAGCAGAGAGACCAACTGGGAGCCTCCTTGGGAGGCATGGATGCCGATGGTAGCTTGAGCTGGTGTGCTGGGCTTCACAGTGGAGAGAAGCAGACAGATTTGCAGGTGGAGCCAAGAGAGGTTGCTGATGGGCTGGATGGGGAAAGGAAAGGAAAGAGAAGAATCAAGAGCAATGCCTAGATTTTTGGTCTGGGCAACTGGGTAAATGGCGATACCCTCTCTGAGAAATAAAATGGAGTTGTAATAGTGTCTGGAGTTGTGAGTGTGGTAATGTATGCATCACCTTCAAGCCGAAATGGATGGTTGTAATACAGGATTCCTCACGCAGGAACCAGACTCACTCAAGGGCTGGGCCAGCAGGGTCTGCCTTCTCGGAGAAACAGGCTCCCAAATGAGATTGCCCATTGTCTTCCATCCTGCGGGTCCCGGTTCTATGCTTAACAAATCCTGAAGCCCAGGACCCTATAGACACAGGAAGGAGATATGCAGAGAAATACTGAAGACAAATGCAGAAGAGCTGTATGGGTGATTTGGTGTTTCACTCAAGGCCCGGTTATTCTGAGAACAGGGTTTCTATTGCTAAGCTGTGCCGTGCTGGGATTAGCTGTCCACTTTCCTAGGAAGGAGAATGTGCTTCATCTAGTGGAACTAAGAAAGGATAACTCCACTGGCACTAACCTGTATGGGTTTCTTTCTTTCATTTTTTATCTATCAAGGGATTTTATAGTCACTTCAGCTAACTGTCACTATTTTCTGGCTATCATTCTTTAATGTATTAATTTCGAATGTAAAAAAAGTCACTAGATTCGAAGCTAAGGTCTTTAACTTGAAATGGAGGAATTTTGTCCTCTCTCAGGTCACAATCCCTAACAAGTTGGTCCCACACAGGAACTAGAAAGGGACGCTTTGTCTTTCTGCCCAGGCATCCCTATTGTACCCTGCCAGGACGGGATGGGTTGTAGAACCCCCCTACCTGGCTTCTGAATGGGAAGAAGAACAGTTCCATTTGGACTACAAACTGGGGGAGGAGCGCCCACAGAGACATCCCAAGGTCAGATTTCGAGTTACTTCCTGCATTGCTCCTATGGGGAAGAGCTACCTGCAGTAGCTCAGAATTCTCTTCTTGAGCTATTTTGTTTCCTCTTCTGTGGGCTACTTAGCTACAAAAGGTAAGAGTAAGAAGCTCCGCCGAATCCAGGAAAGTCCTTGGGCCTTCCCCATGTGCGGCAAGAGGAACATCAGGCTTTCTGTAGACTTTCAATAGGGCTTCTGTAGAAAGGCCTTCTGTAGCGTTCCTGTGAGTGCAGAGGTCGCTCACGGGAGGGGACCCTAGGGCAAGAGAGGAGGAGTGTGTGAGTGGAACAGGAGCCCTGCTGGGGAAAGGGCCAGAGGTCCATCCTAATGCCCTGGCTTTTGTTTCCTGATGTCCCAGGGCTTGGAACCCAAGACCACAGAGATGCACAACTGAGACTTGTCTTAGTGGGTAAGACTGGAGCAGGAAAAAGTGCAACGGGCAACAGCATCCTTGGAGAGAAAGTGTTTCTTTCCAGCCTTGCAGCAAAATCAGTCACCAAGGTCTGTAAGAAAGGGGGTAGCCGGTGGCAAGGGAGAGAACTTGTCGTCGTGGATACGCCTGGCATTTTCGACCCCGAGGTACGGGATGCTGACACTGGCAAGGAGATCGCTCACTGCATCCTCCTGACCTCCCCTGGGCCTCATGCTCTGCTCCTGGTGGTCTCGCTGGGCCGGTACACGCAGGAAGAGTTCAAGTCCACGAAGAAGGTTCTGGAAATGTTTGGAACCCAAGCTAGGAGATACATGATTCTCTTATTCACCCGGAAAGATGAGTTGGAGGGCATGAGTTTCCATAAATTCTTAGAGGACGCTCCAGACAGCATGCGAGAGCTGGTGGATGAGTTTGGGGATCGCTACTGCCTGTTCAACAATCGGGCGACAGGAGCTGAGCAGGAGGCCCAGAGAACGCAGCTGCTGGCGCTGGTCCAGCGCGTCATGGTGGAGAACAAAGGAAAGTGCTTCACCAATAAGATGTACCAAAAGGCCGAAGAGGAGATTCAGAAACAAGTCCGAGTGACACAAGATTTTTACAGAGCAGAGCTAGAGAGACGGATAGTGCAGATCAGAGAGGAGTTCGAAGAGAAAATCAGAAAGCTGGAGGACAAACTGGAGCAGCAGAAACAAAAGGAAGAAATGGAGCGAGAATTAGCAGAGAAGGAGGCTCTCTATGCTCTAAAGCAGCAAAATGCCAGAGATGAAGTTGAGAGTCAAGGTGGGATACTTGACTTAATCATGCAAGCATTGAAGATTGCTCAATTTGTTTTCTTACTTCTGTTTAAGGAAGATTAAACGGAATGCAAAGATCTATTTCCTGCATGTTTTCTGGTGGTCCTGCCCCCACAACTCATTCACCAAAGTCAGAGTGCTCTCAGCTGCGTCTCCCAGGCTCTCCCAACTAAGCGATGTAATAAAGTTCACTGTTACTGATCGGCAGAGGTTTGGTTGACTTAACAGGTGAGGGACAAATTGTCAGTTTGTGGGACTGCAAAGCAGAAAGTATGGATGCTCTCTACCTTGTGAATTCTTCAAAGAAGATGACCCCAAACTTTCTCTTTTGCTCCCTAGTAAAAGTTTCTCCTCTAGATTCTTCCTAGATTGCTGGATCATCTGCCTCTGTGACGTCTACTCCCTTATTTTCGCCTTTAGGACACAGTGATCACCTCATCCATATGGTTTGTTAGACAGATTGGTTTTGTGTTGGGTAATCTATAGATGGAGAGGCTTATAGAATTCTTTGCAGATGATTGGAAATTTGTTTAATTACATTTTTACAGAAGGACTCAAATTGTTCCTTATCAGCTGCCCATTGAAGAACAAAGAGTCGTCTGGAAAAGAGATCTCTCGGAACTCAACTAAGTGAAATGCCAGAGAGAGTGGACAACAGACAGAGATTCAGCACATAAGGGAACAACGTTTGCTGTGTTCAGACACATCTATAGCAGCTCTTTGACCCAATTCAGTGTAATATATTTGCTGAATTAACCAGTTCTCTCCTTTTCTTGTGAAACTCACTGTTGCTACCAACACCTTGATTACTTACTGCTTTGTAGGTCATCCGCACACTACCACCCCCCACCCAGTTGAATTGCTTGCTTCTTGTTACTATAATAAAACTTTTCTGTTCTCTCATACTTGTACAGAATTGGAGTCCACTTTTTCTTGGAAAATACCACTGCTCCTTCTTCTAAGAACACAGTGATGAGTTTCACTTTTTGGGTAAAAGTTCAATATGATTTGGGAGCTAGTCTTGGTCAACCCTCAAGACATCTCTCCTCCTTTTTCCTGGAAGATTCCAGCCACATTCTCAACCCCTCTGCCAGTCAAATACCACGCCACACACTGCCAGTCAAACACCTTGGATTGATTCATTCTGCATTGATAGAAATCATGTGTAACCAAGGTTTCAGAGACCTTTCTGGTTTTCCCAGTGCAAAAATTCCCCTTTAAGATATGAATAACAGAAGGAGGTGTCTGTATCCCTTTTCCACTGGGTACTTCTCACCCAATCATTTCTAGGGCTTCCCAAAGCACATTCCCATGTTCTACGAACATGTCCTGGTGGTCGTATGTGACTTGTGCCAACTCCCCTTGCTCTGCCATCTTGAAATTGGCTTCTCCACGCTCCAAGCCATTTTGCCCCAAGGGACATATACGTCTCCCTTATTTTCCCAAAACAAATATGATTTAGACTGTACATTAAAAAAAAGATTTTATTTATTTATTTGAGAGAGAGAGAAATTGAGAGACAGAGCACGAGTGGAGGGGGAGGGGCAGAGGGAGAAGCAAATGCCCCATTGAGTAGGGAGCCCAATGTGGGCTCCATCCCAGCACCCTGGTATCACGACCTGAGCCGAAGGAAGACACTTAACCGACTGAGCCACCCAGGGGTCCCTAGACTGTACATTTAATGAAAGTTAGCAAAGGCTTGAGGATAAGAGAAGCACAACACAAAGAAATTATCGAAAGAATATTGAAAGAATAATTCTCGAAATTATCACTCAGAGACAGATTTGATTTCACTCTACAGAATGTGGGTGCACTTTGAATCTACTGTTTTTATCATTGGAGTTTCAGCCAAAATTCCATTATGAATTTAACATCCTATTGTGTTACGACCTTCTGTAAGCAAATATTTAATCAAAGAGCCACATCTACCTCCTAAGAAAAAGGAAATACAGGTTCATGAGACGGGAGGCCCACGTGAAGTGCCCTGAAAGCAGTGTTGCCCACTTGTCTCCCAGGGCAGAAGGCAGATAGAAGGTCCTTGATAAATACTACCCATTGTGGTTCATCCAATAGGAGGATGAAACATGTGACATATTCCCGTCTCTTGAGGTTTAGGAGCCTATATCTATTCATCCACTCATTAACACTCATAGATTGTTTGACTTCAGGGTAGATTTTATACCATAAGAAAACACGGAGAATCTAGAGCTAAGTAAAACAAAGTCCCTTTTGAGACTGGTTTCCTCAGTATAAAGATTCTGAGAATCATCCAAGTGGTGTGTGTCCATAGCTTGTCCTCTTTTATTGCTGACTAAGATTCCATCTGATGGATGCACCACACTTTGTCACTTCTTCTGTACTTAGTCTTATGTCCCTAATTGTTTTCTCTCATCTCATTGCATTGGCTGAAACCTCTATCATGATATTGAATGGTAGTGGATGGACACACTTGCTTGGTTCCTGATATATCTTCACTGATTCCCAGTGGAGTAAGTGAGATGCTCAATTACAGTAGTCTATAATTTGTGTGTGTGTCATTTTCAGCAAGTATTCTCCAGCCACTTTTTTCTTGAGTGAACAGCTATTCTATTATTTATCATGAACAGCTAATCAATTTTGTCAAAGGCTTTCAAAAATCATCTATGGGAATAATCTTATGATTCTTTTTCCTTCTATCTATTAGTAAGGTGAATGATATTAATAGATTTTCTAATAACAAACCGATTTTTCATTTCTGTTTAAATCCTATTTGGTCATGATGTATCACATTTGACAGTGTGGTGCTGGAGTCTATGTGCTAATATTTTATTTGATATTTTTGTATGGATACTCATGAGAGATATTGGTTTATAGTTTTATTCTTTTGTACAGTGTTGTCAGGCTTAAGTATCAATACTATACTTCCTTTTAAAAATTTCCCTTCATTTCCAACGTTCTGGAACAATTTAAAGAGCCCTAGGACTGTCCGCACTTTGAAGGTTTGGAAGAATTTCCATGTCAAACCATCTGGTCCTTGCGCTTACTTTTTGGCGAGGTTCCTGGATGGCTTTCTCTATCTTCTCCATGTAAATTGGTCGATTTCAACTTTATCTCTCTAGTGGAGACAGTTTTGGTGATCTGTATTTCTCTAGGAAATTATCCATTTTGTCTAGGTCTTCACATTTATTTGCAAAGAGGTCTTAAATTTTAAAAATTCTCTAACTCAGGGGTCATTTCCTCTTATCATTTTGAAAATTTTATTTGTGCCCCTTTCCCTTTTTTTTTCTTGAAAAAGTAGTTTAATTTTTTTCAACAAACAAGAATTTTAATGTGTTAACTAAATCTAGTGTTTTGTATTCTCTACTACATCAACTCTTATTTTTATCCTTATTATTTCCGTATTTGTGCTTTCCTTTTGGTTTACTTCATTGTACTTCTCCAGTTTTCTCTTGAGGGGGGAATTGAACTGATTTATTTCCATTGTTTTTATTGAAGAAGTCTCAGGTGCTGTGCAATTTCCTTCCCTCATTTTTTCTTTTTTTTCTTTTTTAAGATATTTGAGAGAGAGAGGGAGCACAAGTGGGGTGGAGGGAAGAGGGAGAGGGAGAAGCAGTCTCCCCACTGAGCTTGGATCCCGACGCGGGGCTTGATCCCAAGGCCCTGAGATCATGACCTGAGCCGAAATTAAGAGTCAATTACTTAACCAAGTGCACCACCCAGGAGCCCCGGTGTGCACATTTTCTTAAGCATTATATCTCTGGTATAGATTTGTGAGAAGGGACATGAGATAGGGAACTTTTAATTTTATTTTTAATTCCCTTTGAGTTAGTAGCTGCTTTTATAGGAAAGATGCTTGGAGCAAGCTTATGGAAATGAGTCCCCTAAGACTTTAAGTCAATTGGTTCTTGTGGAGTAGTGTGGATAGCATTGGAAACAGCCTACATAGCAAAATTAAATGTAGACTACATTTAATATAAAGAGAAATTGTAAAAATTTTACTTTTACTTTTAATTTTTCTAGTCTTTCCTAGCTCCTATCCATTACTTCTAGGGAAAAACTATAACTAAATGTTTAATCTTGTTTAAAGCAGTCCAATCTGATCTGTTAAAGAGACCCTTTAGACAGGGTTCAGTCTCTCTATGTAGGTGACTTCAGTAACTATCCCCCAGCCACCATGTTCCTCTCCTTCAGTGGGGGATAGATGCCTACGTGACATTGGAACTTGTTGAGAAATTTGTTGTTTGACAGACAGAATTTGGGACACACATCTCATTGCTTTATTCTCCTTTCTTCCTCTCTGTTTTCTTTCCCCTGTAAGATGATGGAGTATTCCCAACTCCACTTATCTGGACATCTACTGTATAAAATGTTACTGCACAGCAAATGAGACCTGGACCTTGTCATGCCAGTTGGAGGAGTGATAGAATATAGACAATCCGTTCTAAAGAAACACCCTGGATTACAAGGCCGCCGGCTTTTAACAAAACCCTATTACTATTTCTTACTATCAGAAGCTGATTCTTCAGGTTTTTCTCTGTATTTTGGGAAGCATTCGCATGCGTCAGAGCCACCAGGAAGGCTTGCTAAAGTACAAAGTTTCTGAGAATCTGCATTCCCAGCATGCTCCCAGGTGCTGCTGAAGCGCTGGCCTGGGACCATACTTTGAGAGTGACTGGCCTGGGGCAAAGATTCTGTGATTGAATGGGAAAAAGGCAAAGTCACTTCAATAATGTTCAAGGCATTTCCCTCGTTCCAATTGTTACCAGCTGGATTCGGGGCACCAAAGACTCCTCCTCTCCGAGATTCTGATGGAAAAGCATCCACACACAGAACTAAACCAAATAGGGCAAAATGCCAGATTTCTACCAGAAGTCTAGGACTCCCGAGTCAAGAGAACTGGAGACCGTAGCAGGGACCAGAATCCAAAGTTAGACGTCTTCCTTCTTCTCCCTGAATGGAAGAGAGCTAGTTGCATCTAATGGGGCCGGCTGACAACCAAAGAGTTACAGTCTGAGATGACTCAGCTGGAAGTGCCCGGAGGAGAACTTCTTTGGTGTGCATATAGGGTGGAACAAGGAACCAAAAGTGCGGTCATGTCTGGTCACAGCAGGTTAAAAGGGAGCGAATACCATCTGTTTCCTGTTCTCTAGAAATAAAAATATTTAGCAAGTGCCTTAGGGATGCAGGGAATTTGGTGCACCGCCGTGAACAAGGAAGTTCGCCGCCCACTCACTACTGTGAGAGTATGTGTCAGCATATTGAGACGCAAGTAACTAAAATACTGGATATTAAATTAATACTTTGTCCCAGGCTTACCCAGCATTAAATAGGTATAAGTGTTTGGGGTTTGGTTTTGTCTTGTTTGAGAGCGAGAAAGAGAGAGAGCATGGGCCGGTGTGTTGGGGAGGGGCAGAGGGAGAGAGAGAATCTTAAGCAGGTTCCAACCTAGGGCTCATCTCCGGACCCTGAGATCAGGAAAACAGGTACAAGTCTTATTCGATGCCTTGGATGCGATAGGAAACATTCCCATAAGATTGGGTATAAGGTGAACCCTTACCTATGAATTTTTCACTGTGCTGAGTCCTCTCTTGTCCCTGTGGCACCACTGATTCTCCCCGAGCGTCCCTTCTCTGCATCCCGGGGAAGGAGCCTAGAAGGACATTCCCTATCATCCCTTCTCCCTTAGGTCCTGGTTAGAGTCTGCTAAAGAGAGGCACTCCCTCGAGATTCGGAACGTGGATGAGAAGGAGCACCATTGTCCGGAAGCCTTTGCAAACACACAGCGGTTGTGCTTCGAGGCTGACGACGTGAGAACCGCCTGGCTCAGCGCCCCAGTTCACTCCCCAGACCCTTGCATTCCCAGCCCTCCTGCGCTTGGGCAAGCCTCTCATTTCCTAGATGGACTTCAGTTTTCCCAATCAAATACTCTGTATAAGCGGTGGGAGCTGAAATATTTCTGCAAACAAATGAAGCAAAATGAAGTAGGATCCAGAGGTGGAAAAGAGCATGGTCCAGCAGTTCTGGGGCACACAGGATGAGATTCAGATTGGCATCTTGTGCAGGTGTTTCCATCGCAAGAGATTTGTGCCAAATATCTATGAAAATTCTCATTTGACAGGCTTAAAAGATTTTGAAATATCCATCCCACCAATCTGATATTTTGCCCTGAATTTACAGCATGTCTTCATAGATTTGGGAATATGTTAAGACACACTCAAAATATTATTTGGGCAGTGTCTTATGTCACTCCTCTCCTATAGCTCTAAAGAAAAATACTTGCAGCTTTTCAAATTTCAAATTGATTCATCTTTGAGATTATTAAACAGGTCTTGTCTTTTATGGACAATGGTTTGGTGTCGTAGTATGTCTTTCTTATTTTGATACTTTAAAATTCTTAGGCTTTTCTGAAAAATTTCCACCGAAACTTTTCATACCCACAGTAGTTTTTTTTTTTTTTTACTCTCTCCAACTAAAAGTGTTGTTTTCTTGTTTGCAATAATCCAAGCTGCTTTTTTTTTTTAAGATTTTATTTATTTGCGAGAGAGAGAATGAGAGACAGAGAGCATGAGAGGGAGGAGGGTCAGAGGGAGAAGCAGACCCCCCGCCGAGCAGGGAGCCCGATGCGGGACTCGATCCCAGGACTCCAGGATCATGACCTGAGCCAAAGGCAGTCGCCTAACCAACTGAGCCACCCAGGCGCCCAATCCAAGCTGCTTTTAAGTGGCCCAAGTTACAAGCTCAGACCCTGCTAAAAATTGTTTAGAATTGTTTTGTTGGACATTTAATTCTGGCTCCAGTTACTAGTTTTATCAACTTTGTTTTTGATTGTTGAGAGGAAACATTTTATCAGAATTCCTATGTGTATGCTGAAAATGTCTCCAACCACTTTTTCTCTGGCTTTGCTGGACTGCAGGAAATTGCAATGGCTACTGGTCAAGAATTTTGTAACATATCTTCTTCTAGTCTCTTTCTCTCTCTCCGTTTCTGTCATAGGGCTTGCCTGGTCATCTCCATTTGTTCTGCATCGGTGTTATGCATTCATTTTGTAAAATATTTGATTTATTTAGAGCGAGGGCACCAGCAGGGGCGGGGCAGAGGAAGATGGAGAGAGAGACTCGCAAGCCGACTCCATGCTCAACTCTACCCCAGGACCCTGAGACCACGACTTGAGCCATCCAGGTGCCCCTGCCTTCATTTTAAAGTTAAAAATCTGTCCATATTTATTTTTAAACTAAAAATCAATTTAAGTGTATTATGAATAAAATAATAATCAGTCTTTAAGTTGAATTGCCAAGTACAATGTAGATAGGCGTTACCGTGACTCGTCCTCTCTATATCAGGTAGTCAAACAAAAGTACTGCATCAGTGGAAAAGGATTATTCGAACCGAATCGATCTATTGACATGACTAGCTCAACGATGGGTTTGTGTGTAACACTAGAAACAGTTCACATGGCCAACGTTTGCATTGCATAACAGCAATAACATGTGATAGAACAGTTGGAGGGAAATTTACTTCTGCCTCAACAACAAAGCTGTGTTTCATGGTGAAATCGTTTACACTGCTTCTGTTTTTAAATTTCAGTTAAAACTAATTATAATTATGTAAAATGTTACACTTCTCAGGTGTACCAGCTACATTTCAAGTGCTCAGTAGCCCCATGTGGCTAGTGGCTGCCATATTGAATACTACAGTTTCTAGAAAATACTCAAATATTTGGAAATCAAATACATACTTCTAAATAATCCATGAATGAAAAAAGACATCACAAAGAATATAGAAAATATTCTAAACTGAATGATAGTGGAAACAGAATATACAAAAGCTTGTGAGACATAGATATGCGTGTGTAGAGGAAAATTTCCTTTTTTTTAAGATAAAGATGTATTTATTTATTTTAGAGAGGAGGGGGAAGGGCAGAGGGCGAGGGCGAGAAAGAATCTCAAGCAGACTCCCCACCAAACCCAAGAGCCTGAGACCATGACCCGAGTCCTAATCAAGAGTGGGCCACTTAACTGAACGTGCCAGCCAGGAGCCCCGAGAGGAAAATTTCATAGATTTCTATCCTTACGTTAGAAAAGAAGAAATTTTAACAATCTATAGGTTATTGTGGATAATATGTTGTAGAGACTCAGGATATTACTACCTTCTGAAGAATATTGAGTTTGTTTTAGCAGGCACTTAAATTACTGGCAGATCACTTTGACTTTGGGAAGGCTTGGTTTTAGACTAGCAAGGGATTACTTCAACCTTGTTCTTCTTTTAGGGCAAATCCATTTGTCCTGATACGGTTTTTACACCTAAAATAGGACCCGTTCAGTATTTCAGTGGAATGTCTGATGCACTAGAACCTCAGATTCTGTCTTTGCTGCCATGGGCACAGACATCTGTGACATCTCTTTCAGGCTTCCAGAAAAAATTTCTCCTGGACCCTTTGGGGATGACAGTTCCTTATAGCGTCTGCCCGCATTTGATCACTTCCCTGGGCCTTCGAACAATTGTTGTAAAATTAGTATTATTTTGTATTTTCTGCATAGTTTATCAAGTGTTATTACAGGAGCACTGGGAGCTGGAAACTCCCCTGAGACTTCAAACAGCTGTTCTGACCCACCAGGGAGGAAACAACCTTGTAGGCACTGACCCCTTCTAGTTGCCCAAATCCCCATCTTTCATGCTTTGCTCCAGTGTAGAGACGTTTCTAGAAAGGCACAAAGTCTAAAGTTGGCTCTTTTCATAGCCTTGGCCAGACAACCCTCCGTCCTCAGCCCACCCCCACCTCCACTCACATCACATCTTTCTTACTGGTACAGAGACTGGCGTTTCTAGAACATACGCACCCATGCCTTCCGCATTCTGTGAGGCCCAGGGAGTGATGGCGGTGCAAGATCTATCCCTCCCCCTGAAAAGTGGTGGGAGTTTTCTCCCCTGATCTTTAATCATAAAGGAGAAAAACAAACAAACAAACCCACTGCATTTGATGCAATTAAAACCAATTCCTTTAGGGTTTTTAATGACTGACACGTTTTGAGTGACTTGCCATTCAGAGTCACTGAAAGGCTATCATTTGGTCAATGCTTATATTTTCTGTTATGAAATTTAACGGAGCTAACAGTTAAAATAAGATCACTCAAATTAAAGAAATTAATCTTCTAATGGAAATGCAAATGATTTTAGCTTTAACTCCATAGCTCTGAAGTTGGGAGTCTACTCACTTAGAGGTACGATGGCCTTGATCCATTTACCCTTGGCATGTTTACCAGTTGTCCCAAACCTAATGGAAGACAATTCCAACTGGAATGCCCATTGGTTCTTTTCTGATAATGAAACAAGTGATTTTAACTCTCACACAGAAGAATCAATGCCTGAGAATAACAAAGGAAATATAAACATGTAGACTGAGGAGGAAATCGGGTGTGCATACTACACTCAAAGCCTCTGTAACCAAATCAATATTTTATTCATAACAAAGGAAAAAAGTCGAAGACCAAAACAGAATGGAAAATCCTGACATAGATCTTTGGGAATATGAACATTTCTTACATGATGAATGTTGTGTTTCAGTTCAGTGGGAAATGGGCATATTTAATAAATGGCTCTGGCACAAGGACTCTCTTTTTTTTTTTGAGAGAGAGATTTTTATTTATTTGAGAGAGAGAGACAGCGATAAGGAGACATAAATAGCGAGAGAGCACGAGTGAAGGGAGAGAGAGGGAGAAGCAGACTCCCTGCTGAGCAGAGGCTCAATCCCAGGACCCCGGCATCGCGACCTGAGCTGAAGGCAGCCGCTTAACCCTCTGAGCCCCCCAGGCACCCCCACAAGGACTATCTTAAGTATACACTCAAAATAAGTCTCCGTGGTGCCTTGAGACACTTTTCTGAATCTCCCAGCAAAAGAAATGCTCTAGCTTTCTTAGGAGTCCATTGAGTCTGGGGAAGATGGGCGTCATGGCCTCCACACTGGGAGACTGTAGTCCATGGGCCTCTGATTGTAGAGAATCTCCAACCAGAGGACAAGTGTCCAGACAGACCTGAGGCCGTGTCCTCTGCTTTCTGATTGTCCTCCAGCACTGTCTCCCCCACCTCCAGTTCCCAGCTCTCCCAGAAGAAGGTAGCTGGAGGCCCTCGGTCACCCAGCTCCAAGAAAGGAAAAGAGGAGCATACTGGGAGGCATTTTGCCCCGGTCTGCTCCTATTCTCTTTCCATCAGTTGGTCAGACTCCCCAGAAGCCCCTAGAACCTCAAAGAAGCTGAGGGGCCCCTGAGGCGCCTCCATGTCCTTAGGCAGTCAGGTGGCCAGAGCCAGACCCCCATCCTGCCCTCTTCCCCAATCGCAGGTGGCTTCTGAGGGACCCGGTCTGTAGGAGCAGCCCTCCAGAAGGACACCCCCGTGTTGCAGAGGTCCCCCCCCAACCCCCAGCAGGCAGGCTACTCCCGGCCGCGTTTAAGTCATCCAACTGCTTCCTTTGCGGGCTCCCTGGAAGGGCTGATGAGGGCCCCGGGGTGCGAGCGGGAACTGGGGAACGCACCCGCCTCTCGGCGCACCCGACACCCCCCAGGAGCCTGGGATGGCCAGTGAGCCCCGGGGATGGAGAGAGCAGGCCACGGGCTGGCAGCGGGCTCCAGGGGCCGCGGGCCAGCGGAAGCTCAGATGGGCGCGCTCTTCAGCAGATGTCTGTGCGCCTTCTCGAATTCCTTCTGCGACCGGCACAGTCCCTCGAGCAGGGGCTCCCGGAGGGGCGCCCCGTCGGAGCCCTGCCCGCGGCTGATGCGCGTCTCCCGGCAGGCCGGGTAGCTGTAGGGGCGGCCCTCGTTCTCCCACAGGACGCCGTCCACCATCCGCAGCAGCTCCCGCAGCTGCGCCTCCTGCCGGCCGCCGGCCGCCGCGTTGTCGAAGGCGCAGTGGCGCCGCGCGCACAGCGCGTCCAGCCGGGCCAGGTGCTGGTTGTCGGTGGCCCGCACGTACTCCTCCAGCGAGCCGCCGTCCAGGTCCTCCTTGCGCGTGAACACCAGCACCGTGTGCGCCAGGACGGCCACCCCGAAGGCCTCCTGCAGGCGCCGCACGGCCTGCCGGTCCTCGTCGGTGAAGCGGCCCAGCTGCGTCACCAGGAGCACGGCGTGCGGCCCGGGCGCCGAGAAGGCCACCGCCTCGCAGATGGCCCTTGCCGCCGCCTCCGGCCCGGCCCGCGGGGACAGGATGTCGGGGGTGTCGATCACCTCGAGCTCCCGCCCGGCCCAGGCGCGGCTGCCCCGCTGGAGGGTCAGGGTCACCGGTTGAGCGCTGAGTTTAGACTCGAACTCTCTGCGGCCCAGGATGCTGTTTCCGGTGGCGCTTTTCCCGCTGCCCGTTTTGCCCACCAGGAGCAGCCTCAGGGGCCGCGGGCTCCGTGGGTCCTCCCCCAGGCCTAGAAGCACCGAGACAAAGCACAGGGGGCTGGGGTTAGAGCCGTGCCCGGGGCGGGTGGGAGCGCCGAAGACCCGGCTCTGCACCCGAGCCCGGCGGGGGCTCACGGTCTGCCTTGCCTTTCGGGGGGTTGCTTTTGGAATTGTGGCAAAGGCACAATATACCAAATATCTGCTATGACATAAAAGTTATCACTGTACTCATTTTGAGGCGTGCAGCTCAGTGGCGCTCAGGGCATTCACAGTGTTGTGCAATCATGTCCACCGCGCATCTCAAGAATGTGTTCGTCATCCCAAGTTGGAATTGTGTTTGCTTTTCTGGGTCTGGCTGATTTCGCTTAGCCTAGTGTTTCCCAGTTCATCCATGTTGTAGCCCGGGTCAGAATTTCCTTCCTTTTGAAGGCTGAATAATACCCCCACTGTAGGGCGAGAGCCCTTTCTGTTGATTCACAGCCATACATGAACATTTGGGTTGCTTCCGCCCTTTGCTGCTGTGAATGGTGCGGCCATGAACATTAGAGGACAAATGTCTCTGAGTCCCTGCTCTCCATTGTGTTGGGTATCTACCCAGAAGGGAGATGGCCGGGTGGGGAGGTTTTCGAACCCCTTCCCAGGGCCGTCTCTTCGCACCCAGGTGGGAGTTAGCCCAGCATGAATATGGGACCCTGAGCTTTGCTGAATATCCCTGATTGCAGATCCTTCTCAGTAAGAGAAGGAAGAGAAAACGTATGTGGCCTCTGTGTCTCTGTCTTCCCTCCGAGGCAACTGACCGCATCACCTTCTTCAGCTTTTCCCACTGGGAAGGTTGGGAGTGGGGGACACCTCAGCCAGAGCCCAGGCTCCAAGCGCAGAGGCATGCTGGCTCACATTCTTAGGCAACAACCTGAAGGTTTGGGCTGGACATTCTCACCCCACAGAATATCAGAACCATGAGCAGAGAGAAAAGACCGGGAGATGCCCACTTAATACGGAGAAGCCCAGTGTCAGGATTCCCAGACACACCTGGGCCCGAGGGACAGGAGGGGGGTTCCTTTCGGGCCTCTCAGATCCCAGACCCAGAGCACACGGAGCAATGCCAAGTCATAGCTGGTTTCCAGGTCTGTTCCCCACTGAAGTGACTGAGGTGTCTCCGTGTCAGAGCCCTCGGCCTCCTGAAGGCAGGATGGGCCCCGTCTTCCTCGGACCCTCCTGAGCAACGACATGCTTTTCTGCTGTTGCCCCGCTGCCTATCCGGACGGAGTGGCTTTGGCTCCCTCCGGCTGCCCCCAGTGGGCTTGAAGGCAACGGGGGTGAGTGGGTGGGAGCTTCCAGGGAGCACGGAGAGTGGAAGGTTCCTCCGTGCCCTCCTAGCCAGTGCAAAGCCGGACAGCGACAGCAATCCTGTCGGGCAAGCCTGGAGCCCGAGCACACCGCTGGCCTTGAAACCTATCACTTGAGCTCTGGGGAGGATTTTGCAAGTAACAGTTAACCTTGATTGCTGCATGAAAAGGTCAATCAGGTGTCAGTGCTTCTACTGGCAGCTTTCTTTTTTTTTTTTAAAGATTTTATTTATTTATTTATTTATTAGAGAGAGAGAGCATGAGAGCGGGGAGGGTCAGAGGGAGAAGCAGACTCCCCGCCGAGCAGGGCGCCCGATGCGGGACTCGATCCCGGGACTCCAGGATCACGACCTGAGCTGAAGGCAGTCGCTTAACCAACTGAGCCACCCAGGCGCCCCTACAGGCAGATTTCTTATGTGGTTTATTAAAAAGGCTCTCTCCCGGTGCCTCAGGCCATTGGGGTTCATAGAGTAAAAAAAAAAAAAAAGCCGTTTGTGTTAAAATACACAATGAATCACAAATAATTTCTGCTGGCCAGGAAAATGGATGGATTTCCAGCATTCCCAGATTCCGTCTTCCCAGGTTAGATGGCAATGTTGAGCCCTCGGAGGTTGCGCGCCTGACCCTGATGCAATAGCTTTTGGGGGGACAGGACCCCGTGAGAAGGCCAAGCCCGGTTCTGAGGCAGCGGTCGGCCGAGGACACCTGCTTGTCCCCGTGGTGCTCTGCAGCCCATACGACCCCAAGAGCTCTCACGTGGGCTCCGGCCAAGCACCGGCACAGGGTCTGTTGGCTTCAGAGCCTCAGGCCCGGGTGAGCCGTTTGGTCACACTGAGCATCGGCACATCCCTCCTGGGGACGAAAGCCCAGAACGCACGGACCCTTTTCCTCGGGCCTGGCACAGAGAGTTAGTAAAGGGGGCAACGAGCACTGTGTCTCCCCTTCCTTGCGCCTGCTCCGCCTCTCAGGGACCTTTCCCTCTTACTTGGCTGCAGTAGAGAAGGGCCCCAACCCAGAGGCCCCCGGACGGCGGCCCAGGTGGGCACATCTCTGGCCAGGGTGAGCCCTGCTGCCTGTCCCAGTGCACCACCCGCTCCCCGAACATCCCCATCCACACCCCGCTCACGTTCATTTCTGCTAGAAAGTAGTTTACCTCCTAAAACGTCTCGTCTAGGATCCTGACACAGCGCTCCTGCAGGATTGTCCTCGAGAATACGTTCGAGTTCCTCTTCCTCTGGCTAGAGAAGATCGTAATATGTCTTAGTAGGCTTTCAACAGAGTTTTAAGAGGCACCTGACTTTTGCCTTTCTCTTGCCAGAAGCATTGGTTTGAGGGGGAGCAGCCTGAATGAGGAGAGGGGGAGGGGGTCTGGGGGGACCCCACTTCCTTTGCTCTCCTCTCTCCCCACTCCCACCACTGTGGTCTCTACTGTCACTCTAAGAGACTTCATGGAGAAAGGTGAGTGGCCCTGCCGGCTCAGGAGTCAGTGGCATTTGGATAGACAGGGACCTGGAGCTGTTCTGTGAGGACGGAAAGGAGCAGAGAGCAGAGGCAGGTCTGATCCTGGGTCCTGAGAGCGGTGGAAAGATGTGGAGGGCACGGGCAGGAAGTTGTGGCGGGGAGCTGGCCTGGCGTGGCGGGGGGAGTCCCAGGAGTCTTGGGCCAAAAAGAGCAGTCCAGGCCTGACCTGTGGGGAAGGCTCGGCAGTGAGGATTGCGGAGGGCAAGAGGTGGGTGGCCGGGTTCTGCGGTGAGGACGACAGGGAAGGGGTCTTCGGGGTGGGGGGCAGGGTCCCCCTGAGAGCCGGGGGACCTCAGTGCTCCTCTCCAACCGCCATCATTACGATGGCCACACTGCCTGGGGCCCTAGTGTTCCCGTAAGTGTGAGTGCGGGGCCTGAGCTAAACGTCCCTGAGATTTCCTCCCCTGTGAGATTCCAACACACTTTATGACATTTTCTAGAGCAACTCCTAGTCCTCCTTGCAAAGTAGGGCCATGTCCCTCCAACCAGGAACGCAACACACACCCACACTCACAAACATACAAACCCACACTCACATATACACACAAACACAACACACACCCACACTCACATATACACACAAACACAATACTCACCCATACACTAACAAACATAACACACACCCACACACTTACAAACACAACACAATCCCACACCCACTAACATACACAGTCACAAACACAACACACATCCACACAGTCACAAACATACAAACAGACTCACAAACATACACTCAAAGCATTACCACACATGTACTCACAAATATATAAACACACACAAACACACACGCAGCACCCAGGCACACAGACACGCTCCCCTCACACTCGGACTTACCACTCTGTCAGCTGTTGGGCAAGAGGAATGGCGATGTTTTCTGTCTCCTGGGGCCATGTGCTCTTGTGAATTCTTTGTTTTTCCTTTTGGGGCCGACACATCGTAGGCTTCTGCGGACCATGAGTGGAGGAGGTAGAGGAAAGTGTCCACCGCGTAGGAACAGAGAAAGGACATGGCTTCTATTTTTCAGCAACCTGGGATGAGAAAGCTCAGCTCCAGAACTGCCCTGAAAGAGCAGCTGTGGGCTGTGGGGGGAACAGGAAGTGAATGGGAACACGCAGGCCAGGCCCTCCTCAGTCAGAAGACGTGCCGTTTGCATTTTGTCTGCGGTTTTGGTAGTGTGAACGGGAAGAACAAGAACACCGGTGTTGTTATTATTTTGATCCTGTACGAGGACAACTAGATCTCAGAGGCTTAGGGAGAAGCAACAGATGCTCCAGGAAATTTGTGCCAGGGGAATGATTTTTCACGGATCTCCCTTTTGTGTGAGTTCCCGCTTCCTACAGATAACCCATGGCTTCACCATCGTGGCAGATGCCTGTCGTCTCTTCCTCCCTCCTTAATTCCAACTTCCTTTAAGTATTTTCTCTCAGGACAAGGGCTGGAACGGAAGCACCAGCCCTTCCCGGGCCCTGAGTCGCCCGTCCTCAGATGGGGGCTGCCCCACCAGCTCCCCTGGGCCTCCCGCTCCTGGCACTGGGGGCCTTGGGACTTGTCAGCAGCACGGCAGTGGAGCCGATCCCTCAGAATAAATCATGTAGCCAATTCTTTATAATAAATCTCTTTATGTACGTGTATACACACACACACACACACACACACGTCTGACAATTCCAAACTCTGAGTCCTATCTGAGTCTGGTTTGGTCTGTGTCCAGACTATACTTCTTGCTTCTTAGCATGCCGTGTGCTGACGTGCCAGGCTGGATGCGATCTACGGGATATTAGGAAGTGAGGTCACTAGGGCTATAGCACGAGGTGGTGTGTTCATCTGTCTAGGAGTCGGGCTGCGTTTCTGTTTGCTGTAGCTGTAGGTGCAGAGTTTTCGGTTTCCTCCGGCACTCTAGTCTCATTTCACTGCTGTCTGTGGGTTTCCCTAAGAAGCCCTTCTTAAATAGAGTTTGTGCTGTGCCGTTCTTTTGGCTTTAATTCACTGTTTTTACACCAAAGCCCTGTCGATGTGGTGGCAGGAATGGGTGGGGGGAGCATGATCTTGAAATTAAATCGCCCTCTCTTAGTGGGTCCGTGATGGGCTGTGATCATCCCAATTTATTTACCTTTTCCTCCGCTGTGCCTGCTTTGAGTGAATCAGGTGATCTGATCACTTTCCACCTTTTTCTCCCCATTTGATTCCAGTCTCTCTCTTCTTCCCTCTTCTCTGGCCTTGATGGACTTCCTTTACTTACTTGATGCTTCATCCCACCTTTTTTCTCTGGAGCTGCTGTGAAGAACTGGAACCAAAATGTTTCTCCGGGAAGGTGTTCTATTATAAAAAGATTTTGATAAGCATTTTGGAGGTTTAATGGAGATTTGGAGGTTTAATGTTCACTATTAACACTATTTTCAATGTTTAGAGGAAATATACACGAAGACCATAAAAGACAAATAAATTGCATGTATAAAAAACATAAGGTGGATATAAAATTATCATTATTTGTAAGTGTTATGATTTCATATCTGGAAAAATCAAGAGAATAAACCAAGGGGCATTTGGGTGGCTCAGTCAGTTGAGCATCCAACTCTTGACATCGAGCCAAGTCATGATCTCAGGGTCCTGGGATCGAGGCTCACATTGGGATCCCTGCACATGCTGGAGTTGGCTTGAGATTTTCTCTCTCCCTCTCCCTCTGCCACTCCCCCTGCTCTCTCTCTCACACACACACACACTCTCTCTCTCTCTCAAATAACTAAATAAATCTTTAAAAAATAATAAACCAATAAGGTCTCATACAATAAGAGAACTTAATAAATTGATGAATGCAAAATCAAATACAAACCATAAGAATTGACTAACAAAGAGTAGCCAATTAGAGATAACGTTTGATTTAAAAAATAACAAAAAGTAAGATGCCTAAGAATAGACTTGACAACAGTGCAAACCTTCTGTATAAAGGAAACTTCTGAAGCTATAGAGCAAATAGAACTCTCGCATGATGTTCGGTGAAAAATATAAATTGGTAGAACCCCTTTGGAAAAATCTGTAGTACCCAGGAAACCTGAACATTACACAGAGTCAGTACTGAGCTATCCTCCCCGGAGGCACACACCCAGCAGACATTGTGCCTCTTTTCCAGGCAAGGGAATGCCTGTGGTATTTAGAGTGGTGGCACTCAGAAGAGCAAACCACTGGAAAAAATGTTAGTGCCCACCAAGGGGTAAGTGTTCTCACAAAGAAAGAAAGAAGGAAACATGGTAACTGTGTGAGGAGGTGGATAGGTTAATTAGCTTGATTGGGGTGAATATTTCACAATGTCCGCCTACATCAAATCATCAAGTTGTGTACCTTAAATAGATATAATTTTTATTTGCCAGTTTATTTTATTTGTCGAAGTTATACCTCAGTAAAGCTGGAAAATAAAATAAAGTAAAATGCAGGGGCGCCTGGGTGGCTCAGTCGTTAAGCATCTGCCTTCGGCTCAGGTCATGATCCCAGGGTCCTGGGATCGAGCCCCGCATCGGGCTCCCTGCTCCGCGGGAAGCCTGCTTCTCCCTCTCCTACTCCCCCTGCTTGTGTTCCCTCTCTTGCTGTGTCTCTCTCTGTCAAATAAATAAATAAAATCTTTAGAAAAAAAAATAAAGTAAAATGCAATCCCTATCAAAATACCATGAACTTTTTTCACAGAGCTGGAACAAATAATCCTAAAAATTTATGGAACCACAAAAGACCCCAAATAGCTAAAAGAATGTTGAAAAAGAAAACCAAAGCTGGTGGCATCACAATTCCGGACTTCACGCTCTATTACAAAGCTGTCATCATCAAGACAGTATGGTATTGGCACAAAAACAGACACATAGATCAATGGGACAGAAGAGAAAACCCAGAAATGGACCCTCAACTCTATAGCCAACTAATCTTAGACAAAGCAGGAAAGAAGACAGTCTCTTCAACAAATGGTATTGGGACAATTGGACAGCCACATGCAGAAGAATGAAACTGGGCCATTTTCATACACTATGCATGAAAATAGGCTCAAAATGGATGAAAGACCTAAATGTAAGACAGGAATCCATCAAAATCCTAGAGGAGAACACAGGCAGTAAACTCCTTGACCACAGCCGCAGCAACTTCTTGCTAGACATGTCTCCAAAGGCAAGGAAAACAAAGCAAAAATGAACTATTGGGACTTCATCAGGATAAAAAGCTTTTGTACAGCAAAGGAAACAGTCAACAAAATCAAAAGACAACCAACAGAATGGGACAAGATATTTGCAAATGACCTATCAGATAAAGGGCTAGTATCCAAAATCTATAAAGATCTTATCAAACTCAACACCCAAAGAACAAATAATCCAGTCAAGAAATGGGCAGAAGACATGAACAGACATTTCTCCAAAGAAGACAACAAATGGCCAACAGACATGAAAAAGGGCTCAACATCACTCGGCATCGGGGAAATACAAATCAAAACCACAATGAAATACCACCTCACACCAGTCAGAATGGCTAAAATTAACAAGACAGGAAACAACAGATGTTGGCGAGGATGCAGAGAAAGGGGGACCCTCTTACACTGTTGGTGGGAGTGCAAGCTGGTGCAACTACTCTGGAAAACAGTATGGAGGTTCCTCAAGAAGTTAAAAATAGAGCTACCCTAGGACCCAGCAATTGCACTACTGGGTATTTAGCCCAAAGATACAAATGGAGTGAAACCAAGGGGCACCTGCACCCCAATATTCATAGCAGCAGTGTCCACAATAGCCAAACTATGATCCACAGATCAATGGCTAAAGAAGATGTGGTATATACATATATCGGCCACCAAAAAAAGAAATATTGTCATTTGCAATGACATTAATGGAACTAGAGGGTATTATGCTAAGTGAAATAATCAAGCAGAGAAAGACAATTATCATATGATCTTACTCACATGTGCAATTTAAGAAACAAGACAGAGGATCATAGGGGAAGAGAGGAAAAAATAAAACAAGACGAAATCAGAGAGTGAGACAAGCTATAAGAGACTCTTAATCATAGGAAACAAACTGAAGGTTGCTGGAGGGGAGGTGGGTGGGGGGATGGGGTAACTGGGTGATGGACATTAAGGAGGGCACGTGATGTGATGAGCACTGGTATTATACAGGACTGATGAATCGCTGACCTCTACCTCTGAAACTAAAAATACATTATATGTTAAGGAATTGAATTTAAATAAAAACAATTTAAAAATAAGGTAAAATAGCTGAAAAATGTTTGTAAAATGAAAACGCAAAAACAACATAGCCTACATTGTTGGATTAATTATACAGATTACATATTCATTCATAAATTATAAATTATACATGTATTATAAATTAAGTTATATTCACACAATAGAATACTAATAGCAGTGAGAAGACACAATTTATTGCTACACATGGATAAATCTCAAACATAATGGTAAGCAAAAAACAAAAACAGAAAGCAGATACAAAAGAATGCATAGTACATAATTCCATTTATATAAAGTACAAGAATGGCTAAAATCAATCTATGCTATTAGATGTTCAGTTAGAGATCACCCTGGAGAGCATTACGGGCACCTCTGGGATTTTCTTTCTTTATCCGAGTGCTGGTTACACCTTATCTTACGATAGAGCCCAAGGGACCTAGTATTGTTCTTAAATATTGGAGTATTTTTAAAATAATGACATCAAATTTATCTCCCTTTTTCTGTGCAGCTTGGGATGATAAGACTAACTCAAGCTTCTATTTTTCATATGTTCTCTTAATTCTCTGGAGGAAGAACTATTATTCTAAGTAATACTTGCCCTGAGACATCCTAAGGCCAGGAAACAAAATGGCAAGCTAGAACCATGCACTAAAACCAGTTGGATATGGGGCGCCTCGGTGGCTCAGTAGGTTAAGTGTCTGCCTTTGGCTCGGTCATGATCCCAGGGTCCTGGGACCAGTGCCATGCTGGGCTCCCTGCTGAGCAGGGAGCCGGCTTCTCCCTCTCCTCCATGCTCTTGCTCTCTCTTGGTATCTCTGTCTCTCTCCTTCTCAAATAAAAAGACAAATAAAGAGAATCTTTAAAAAAGCTCGATAATCATTTTGAAAATTCTTAAATGATAGTTCTTCCCAAAATAAATTTTTGAAGATCAGACTGGAGGTGTTCTCATTGAAAAATTTCAGTAGAAAAGAAATTGGAGCTCTTAGTGGAGCTCAAACTCAATATGAACCAATGGTGCAAAAAAGCAGTCACCAAAAGCAGCCCCTTTAAGTCAGGCTCTATTGAAGGAAGTCCAGGGTCTCTGAGTTGAACCGGCAACAGCTACAAGCTTATGATCAATTCCAGAGACTAGATTTGGGGGGTATTGCCAACGTGGACTGTTCAGAGTGGGGTAGCAAAGAATATGAAAGAAGCGCGTAAAATAATTACCGAAAATGAGGAAGGAACTGACTAAAAGTATCAAGACAAACATGCTTGGCAATTACACAGATGGGAAGAAGTTTACTGTCTGTTGATGTGCAAATGCAGGAGACAGACAAATGGGCACGTATTTCGGGGTTTCTTCACCACAAAGGAAAATCTAACCCAGGTGTTGAAAAATACAAGAGGGACCCCCCAAGGGGAGGAGACTAGAGTTGGAACAGAGACCTTGTACTGCTGGGTACCACCATGAGCGTTTCTGTAGGAGAGCAAGGGGAACCACTGCTAATGGACTTGGCCTGCTCCCTAGTTGATGATTCTGGCTCCGGTCTACAGGCGTGCCGTTTATGCGGGACAGGAGAGCCAGCTTTTTAAACCTCCCCCCTCTATCCTCAAAAGCATCTCCTCTATGAATCTGCTCCGGTGCTTCGGTTTCCAGCTCTTAACAATCACTCATTTGGGGTTTTATTAATTAGGACTGCAGAGAAGCACTGGTTCGCACACGGGAAGTTGCTTAGGGCCCCCCTGAGACGTGGTTGTGGGGCAGGGGGCCGGTCTGCGCGCAGCCAGCAAGGGCGGGGATGGGGGGCGCCCCAGTGGCCGGGAGGCTGGTGGCAGCCCCTCCGGGTAATCTGGACGTGTAGAGCCAAGGGTTGAATACTGAGGCGTCGGGTGGGGAAAACTGTGCAGGAGAGCACCGCCTGACATTTAGGGATTGCCTTTTCTGGTCTTCCACTGGCATTTGCCAGTTTTGCTCCCATTTTCCATGTTTGCCTCCTTTTGCGTTGCGTCATTTCATGAAGATCCAATGGGACCCGGAAAGGGCAATTGCACACCGTGAAGCGGGAACAGGAACGGAAACAAACACACGGCAAGGACACGGTTATGTCCCTCACTTCCAGCGGGCCCTCATCCCCCAGGAGCTTGGCTGACGCAGTCACCCCAGTGCTTATCACCGAGTGGTTGAGGGTGCCCTTGGGCTGGCGTCGGCTCACCTGCTCAGTGTGCTTGCTCACACCCCAGGCTCCCTTCACTGGAGCCCACAGCTTGGGCTCAGGCTGGAAGGCAGAGTAAGGGCAGGAAAACTTGTGCCCACTGAGTGGCCGCTTGTTTGCTCACAAGAGAGTCAAAAGTGCTCGTTGCCTCTTCTGCATGAGGCCCTGGTGTGGGTTTGAGACTGAGGGGAAAACGCTCCTGCTTCACCCTCGCCAGCCCAGCCAGGGGGTTCAGAGCGGTCTCTGCGGGGCCATCCCTCCTGGTCCCTGCCCACCCCTCTAACCTGTTCCCAGCGCCAACCCCCATACGGGGTTGGGGTCATGGGTCCAACGTTCCAGCTCTGTCCTGTGAGGCGAGCATGACGTTATGGGACAGGGAAGACCAACTGTGGAGGAGGTGAGGGAGGAAGGGACGGTGAGAAGACACCAGGAGTGTTGAGGCACAAACGGGTGAATTTACAGCAACCAGCAAACGTTCTCATCATTCGAAACGTTTCTGGGAAATGGGCCGACATCGAGTGTATACCACAGACTTCCTGGAGATGCACAAGAAGAAAAACCCCATCATCTTGTTTAAGTAGAACACACAAGACCTGCTTGGCCATTCTCTGGGAGAAACCAAACAAACCAGCCACACAAACAGAGCTTCATTTGGCTGATTTTGCAAGACTACTTGACGTGGGTCAGTTCTTGCTTCTGCTTCTGGAAATCACAAGCAAAACCTAAAACTCTCGCCCAGAATAGTACCAGGGAACGAGTTGCCAAGTCCCTACCATTTCAGAAAACTCTCGTATTAGAAGCCGCCACAGGGAAGAACACCCAGCTCTGCGGTCTCCCAGTACCAGGGGCTTTAGAACCACACACCCTCGGTCCGCGTTCGGTGTGACTGCTCCTGGTTTGCAATCTGTCTTCTTGGTGCGTGCACCATAGACTTGTACTAAGTCCCACTGCTGCGATTCACTGGGTTTCCTTCTGTGATTTCTGAACTTTGGCGATATCTAATAAAGGGCTACACACTTGGGTGAGTGAGTGATGGAGAACATGTGTAAAGACACGACGTTACGTTGCAAAGAGGAGACCCCACGTTTTGGGGACATTGCGCAGACCCAGCCATGAGCCTGGGCTTTTCCCCACTGTGCATGCTCTCCCGCCGGCCGTGCCCCCGCCACTGAGGCTGGGGAGTAGGGCAGAACTCAGGGCTCTGAAGGGCACCGTCTGCTTGTGGTGAGCTGAGAAAGGGTCTGAGAATACTAGGAACTATTCTGTGCACACCTCGCCTCCTTGACTGTCTTGTGCCAAGAGGTGGATAGAGCTGACTTAATTTACCCTTAAATGTCTCCCACTCAACACTTCTCCGATGACCCTAGAAGTCAAAACCCCAGGACCAGCGGGCCAGTGGGCTTTCACCGGTGTTGCCCTGACAGGACGCGTTCTTCCAAACCTCCCAGTTTTGTCACTGTCCCTCCCCTGATCTGGTCACTACCTATGGTATCCCATTAGGGATCACTAGTCACAGGCACGTGCCACCGGGCTCCCTGCGAATCCGGTCAGCCCTGAAGGGGCTTGGTGGGCTGAGTCATGCCCACTGGGTAAGCCCGAAGTAGCAGACGACTCTAATGCCGTCGTAGGAAAAGGCCTTCAATCAATGCCACAGCCCTCATTTTAACCATAAAACGCATGAAGGGAGCCTCAGAGCCTCTGTGAGTCCGGCCCACCGCCACAAAACACATGCAGCCTAATGCCTATAACCTGCACCTCCTGTTCCTCAAACCCGTGTTCTTTCCACTCTGCTTGTGTATCAACGCAAGGCACATACGCCTAGGTGACAATGGGAAAGTGCCATGCGGGAAAACCAGCGCCTCTGTGCTGAGGAAGAGTCCTCTCGTCACTACGTGATCACAATCGGGACCATGGCGCCACTCAGAGAAGGTAGGCCCTAATGTATCGATGGGAAGGGGCAGAGCTGATTGTAGAGGAAGGCTAGAAAAAAGTCCCATTGTGTTCATGC
Source organism: Mirounga angustirostris (assembly GCF_029215605.1). NCBI lineage: Eukaryota > Metazoa > Chordata > Mammalia > Carnivora > Phocidae > Mirounga > Mirounga angustirostris. The sequence goes on from NW_026991720.1 coordinate 6,429,620, forward strand.
AGTAGAACACAGATCTGGGAGTTCATACACTCCCCTTTGTTAACATCTGTACAGATCTCTTGTTAGAAATTCCAATTCCTGTCATCGTGTGAAAATGTCTCATGCCCAGTGAGTCACGCTCAGAGGAAATGGGGACCCTGCAACCACCTCCCACCACCCTAGCCGAACGGTCTGCCTGAATCCTGAAACTTCCTCTGACTCTTGGGGAGGAAATCATTGCTTAGTCTCCAGATCAAATTACCTTCTGAAGCAAGTTCCTCCACAGAGGTGCTCAACTCAGAAAGGATAACACCTAAAAGTAGAGGTTGGCAATGGGCAGGGGGGCTGTGTGTGTGTGGGGGGGGTTGTATTTTGGTTGTGGCTGTATCTGAGAAGCAGCTTGGGCAGAGTCTAGAGTGGCCTTTCCAGAAGAGCCCAAGCTTCTGTCAGCTGTTTGTGAGCATCAGGACCCATCAGTTCTGGAATCTGTTCAGGACTGCAAGCCAGGACTGAGGGGAACAGTGTTCTAGCAGGGCGGGATACTTTAGATTCCCCGGCATAGGCCCCTCCTGGTATTGGGACCAACACTGCCAAAGGGACATTGTGCAAGAAAGAGAGAAATGCAGTGAGGTGGGACAGAGAGGCACAGACAAGAGTGGAGGATACAGGATTTGGGGAGTAAGAGAGAGGAGAGAAGGGACAGAAAAGGGGGAGTTTATGTAGATAGAAGGAAGTTCTTGTCCTGGTTTCACTTCTTTAGTTTAATGTGTGTGTACAAAGTCAAGATTATGCCGTTCAGATTTAGCATGTGTCTGTTGCTCAAGAAACCATCATCACTGTAGACCCTATCGCTGTAGCTCAAGGACCACAGATCACTGGAGGATGTGTTTTGGCTATACGTGGTTGCTGATGAACTCTGGGCAGCTAAAAATATTGGTGGGGGTGGGGGTGGTGTTTGGGGGCAAGGAGGGAGAGGGCAAGTTAGAAATAGACCAAATAGACCAAATAGACCAATGTCTACCATTTCGGTGGGTAACAATCAGACTGGGGATCTGGTCACGAGTTAGACCTGCAGAGCTCATGCCTTCTAAGACGCTGCCCTTCTGAGGGCCCTGGGCCACAGACCACACCAAATGCATCTTCTGGCTGCTATCTGAGCATGTGAATCTTCAGCTCTGCTTGAATGCCTTTGACCTTCTCAGTCTCTTCCCTGGGTGTTGTTTTGTTTACCTACCCACTATCCCGGGTAAATTCTTTCCTCCTTGGAGAGGAACGATAGCTCTAGGGTGGTGGGCTGCCGACAGGTGTTTGGACAGAGTTTCAGTCACTTGTGATCACACCAGGTGAGATGGGTCTCTGCTCCCTCAGAGGACAGAGCTTGCCTCAGGAGCACCTTTGCGCTTGTGGTTTTCTTGCACTAAACCACAAAGTTATTTTTCAGTCTTGGCAAAAACACCCAGAAAGCAGGTTCTTTTCAAGATACAGTTGAACTCCGCAAGAACAAGAAGTAAACATGAAAAGCTTTTATACAGAAATGTTGGTGAGGAAATGAAGGCAGGCAGGGTCCGGAGCACAGGGGAAGGTGTCAGGAGATAGATGGGGGCCAAGACTCAGAGTGCTCACCTCCGAGGTCACGGCCAGGGCTCCTCTCCAGCTAGCTTTAACCGCACCTGTTCTGTTTCTGTGCACTAAGGCGGGGGGAGGGGGAGGGAGGCAGAGGACGTGATGCAGGACTCCAGTGAGGTTACCCAAAAGCAGATCATGTCAAGCACAATGAGGGACAGGGCTTTCGAATCCATTCTTCACACAGCCCACCGTACATCTGACTGTGACATGACCCCAAGGCAATCCTGCCGCGATTTTCCACTTTTCGTAAGAGAACTTTCAGGATCCAAACTCGATGACAAGTCCCCATACGGATGGTCTATCTCCAAACTCCCGCCTCACTTCCACACAATCAGACTTCCTGCCTCTGGGTAGACATCCTGGCTTCCTTGGAATGAATACCCAAGAGAGCTCCACGCTTTGACTTGCCTCAAAATACGCTGTTTCTTTTTCCTTCAATCCCTCCAGCTTCTACTCACTCTTCAACTTCAGCTCATACGATGTTACTTCTAAGAAGTTTTTCCCGATTACCTCCCTCCCATCAGTGTAGCTTATCCCCCAGCGCGCCCTACGCTCTCCTTAAGAACACTCACCACGCTGAAGTTTCTGTTCGGTGTCAGGCTTGCCTAAGAAAGGATGTCGTGATGGTGGAAGGGTGGTGATGGTAAAAAATCTTGTTTTCTTCAAAGATAGAATCAGAATTCCTCTGGAGCGGAATTCTCTGTTCAGAGAAACAACATGGCTATTACGTTTGGAGGGAAGAGGGGAGCCTGAAACCAGATACAGCTGGAACCCGGGCAATGGGGCAATCAGAGAGAGAGGAGCTACTCTCTTCTAGAGATGGATAAGATCACTATGAAGCAATGCAAAATCCTAATGTAGCAATTAACAAATAGAATCCAGCAATACCTTAACTGCTAGGCAAAGAAGGATCAATATCAGGAAATACTTTGGTATAACTTGATGGATTATAAAGCTATGAGGCCACATAATCTGATAATCCGTTTAGCTGTTGAAAGGTAAGTTGTTAAAATTCAACATCTCATAATCGGTTATGTTTTTAGCATAGTAGAATTTTCCATCTGAACCTCGAAGCATCTTGCTCAATGAGAATCACTGAAGTATTGCCACAAAAGTTAGGAACAGCATAAGGAGGCCTCCTGTCACTGTGATCATTTGACATTCTTCTAGATACTAGCCACGATAAAAGTGAACCATAATTGGAAGTTTAAAAGAAAAAAGCCAAGAAGAAGAGGAAAAATGATCATTTGGGGCCCCAGAAAGAACTCTAACAAACCAAGATCAAAATGATTAGCGTGGGCAACAAATATATAAGACAGATGTCAATAAAGAAAAAGACGGTTCCTATACATATGAAAGATATTCACCCACACTCATGTGGAGTAATGCATGAAAATCACTAAGATACAGTTTTTCAGTGATCAGATAGGCAGATACAATCATGAGGAAGGATATGCGGAAACTAATACAATGTTGGTGTAAGTAATTTGATGAACATTTTACTGTGGGCAATCCAGTAGTATCTATCAAAATTACAAATACGTGTACCAAGAGTCTAGCAGTGCTACTTCTAGGAATCTATTCGGGTGACCCAACTTTCTCCTGCTGTACAGCAAACCACTCCACACTCAGTGGCATAAAACAGTTTTATGACGTTCATGATGTCATGTGCTAGGAATTCAGGCAGAGAAGGAGAGTATGACTTGTTTCTCCTACATGGCAGACCGGGGCTTTAGTTGCGGTGGCTGAAATGGCTGCAGGTAGCTGGGACACAGCTAGATGAGAGCCACATGGCTGTGGCTTCCTGGTTGTCAGCTGTGTGTGCCTAGTTCTTCTCCATGTTGCACGTGCTGGGGCTGGAACATCCAAGATGGCTTCTCCACTCCTTCACCAAGGGGACAGCACTCTTCTCCTGGTTGTTTGGATTACTAGTTCCTCACAGTGAAGTCAAGTCAGGAATTTAAAGGGAGTATTGGTCAGCTTTAATCCCTGAGAGAGTAGGGAGTTTGAAGAGCGGCCACAGTGGCTGTTCAGAGGGGTTGAGATGGTGTGGGGGTGAACTGGTGAAGGAGAGAGTGGAAGGACCCATGCCTCAGGCTTGCCCGTGTCCCATTCCAAGGAACTGGGAACTGTCTTCACATCATGGTACTTGATGCTCCAGAAGGGGATGATGGTGATCCATCCTCTGAGACTATAAACAAAGCGATGGAATAAAATTCAAAATGGACGTCTCTGCGCTCCCTCACTTGGCAGGATATGGCTCTCGGTGATGTGACACTGCTGGGAATCGAATCATTTAGTGGAATGCTCCTGTTGATGTCTTTTGTGTGGAGTTATTCTCAGAAAATGTACTGTAAACCCTAAGGAGCGATTGTGGAAGGAGCTGAAAAGTCAGCCGCGCTCCTGTTCTCGGGCTATTGAACGCAATGGCCCGGTAGGAGCAGGATCCCACGATCCCCAGGGGCAGGGCATAGGTTAGGAGCCATGAAAGAATGTGACCCTCAGTCCCCCTTCCGCACCTGGGGATTGCTAGCCCAAACGTCCCCCTCCTCCCTTATCCCATGACTTGCCTCCGTGTGTGTGGGCGCCTAGGGGAGGATGCAAGCCTGCCTTAGGCCTTCGAGATAGTTGCCATCCCTTGGTACTCCTTTCCCATGCCTCTGTCCTTGCTTTTCTGATAAAAAAATAAAGTAAAAGCTATGTGCAGAATTTAGCTGCCCCTGCTCTCCCTTGCAAAGGCAGCCCTGCAGGGCCGTTCAGATTGATGTCTGAGAACTTTATTTCGGTGCGTGACGACACTCTTGTAGGACTTAAAAGGTCTTTAAAAACTTTTAATTTAAAACTTTAGTTATTAATTCTTATGATTATACTGTGAGATTGGCCCTTTTTACAACTATGGGTGTCAATTTTATCGAATTCCTTGGTGGCAGGTCTTATGCTTTGTTAAGCTAACAGTTCTCCACACTTTTCAATGGACAAGTCACTAAATCTAACCTCTTCCAAAAGATCCAATTTGGTATTTTGTTTGTTTATCAAAGTTTGTCTGTTGTGTTGTGTCTCTCCTTTGCTTTGGTTTGCACTTATCTCTTCCATGAAACGTTGGAAGTCAGCAACAAACCTCAGGTGTGGATTGTTCTACACACTACCCCAGCCTTTGCTAGTTCATGTCACACCCTCTCAGTGCACTTCTTTATATGTGTGGTGAGGATGCGTCAGATCTGCTGTCTCAACAACTTTAATTATACCTACAGTTAGTTGCCATGCTGTGGGTTAGATCCCCAGAACTTAGTCAGCTTATAATTGAAGGCTTTTACCTTTTGGCCAGCAACTCCCCATCTCCCCCAATCCTTAGCCCCTGGTAATCACCGTGATAACTCCCTGTTTCTATGAGTTCCATTTCTTGTTAGGTTCCACTTCGTATTAGGTTGCACGTATAAGTGAGATTATACGGTATTTGTCTTTCGCTGTCCGATTTTTCTTAACTTGGCATAATGACCTGAGGTTTATCCATGTTGTTGCAAATGGCAGGATTTCCTTCTTTCTCGTGTCTGAACAATTTTCCATTGTATACACCTATCACATCTTCTTTATCCATTCATCCATTGACAAACAGAGATTGTTTCCATAACTCGGCTATTGTGAATAATGCAATAATTCAATACAAATAATAGTTTGTAGCAAGGTAGTGATGTTCACCCAAGTCCCGTGGCTCCCCTGCATTTCCCAGCCTCCCTTAGAGTGAGCTCAGAGCTCAGTGGATTATTCCTCATCAGTGGGTTGGGAGAGAAAGCCACATGTGGTCACTAGGAATCTGGGATGAAGGCAACATAAACTCCATATTTTCTCTCTCCCTGTTGTGCTGACTGTCACATAAATAAGCAGAAAGAGCATTTGAACGATTTCGACTTTAACTCTTTGGGTTGTTCTTCCGGAAAGTGGACACTCCCGATTATTACTGTAGACACTACTAGATCATTACTCCCCAGAGGTGTGTTCCCTGAAATGACAGAGCTGGTTAGGAAAGAAAAGCAGGGGGACTATGGGAGCCATCGGGAGTTATTTCAAAATCCTTTCAAGTTAACTCCCAGTTAACTCCCAGTAACTGTTAACTCCCAGTCTGACTCAAGAAATGGGCTTCTCACAGGTTCCCCTTTCTACATACCTTTTCCCTCTGCACAGTGCCCCGCTAGAGGTGTCCCCCCAACCCCCAGACCCATGCACTTGCCCCCCACCCCCCGCAATGATACTTGCCTTTAGAACAGTCACTGCCACCAGTGAGAATGAGGCTTAACTCCTGGGCGGGCTTTGCATTTGGGCAAACTTGTGACCCGCACGACACAGCCCGGGGCAGGAAGAGATCAAATCTACCAGCTACCCTGACGTGCCTGCCTTCCTCCCCTGTCCAGCTGAAATCATTCCAACACTGCTTTTTCACTACTGGCAAGAAAACGGGGTCCACACGATAGCAAGTAACTACTGATTAAATCTTCCCATTTTAACACAGGCATACGGAGGGGCTCTTTTGCAGCAGGGAAGCTCTGCAGACATTAAGGAGAGGAAGAAGACAGGCTGGGCTTTTGTTTTATTTTCTCTTTCTCTTTGAGCTGAGCTGGCAAGTCTCAGGTTTGAATGGGAGTCATCTGGGTTTCTTTGGACAGTCAATCAGGTAAGCCCACATTCATGAAAAGTTCCACAGTGTTGATTTCTAATTCCCAGGCTATGCTTGGGGAAAAAAAAATCTTTTTTAGAACAAATTTTCCCTGTTTTAAGGGAAGCGATTTAGAGTGGCTGCCTTTGGCTGAAGTACAGCCGGTTTACAAGACCGTAAACTTTGTACAGTTTTCGTTTACACGTTACTGGCAAACAGAGCTTCCTTAGCACGAAGCCAATAAAGAGTGCTAACTGGGAAGAATGTGGGCATTCACATGTGTTCGTGAGTCTTCTGTGCCTTGTCGCTTTGGTATACGCTGCCAGACTTAAGCAAGAGAGAAAAACCATCTGATGAAAATGAACGGATGTTTCTCACTGCACAGGGAAAGGGAATGGGTCCCAAGGCTTCTTCAAGCTGGCTGTTGAGGATTGAGGAAAATTCAAGTAATTGATGGATTGAATGAAATGTATTTCAGGCTTCAAGGATAGTGTACTTAATTCACTGAGTCTCTCACAAGAATTTCAAATGAAGGACGAGGTTTGGAGAGAGGCAAGAGCACGGGAGAGGAGGGAGCAAGGTGGGGAAAGCAGGAGAGAAGGAAAGAGAAGACTGAACCTCGCATCAGGGAAGGCCAACAAGAAAGGAAGGCGAGAGAAGGAATGGGTGAGGCCAGGGAGAGCAAGAGAGGGGCTGGGGGGCCACGGGAGGAAGGAAGAAGGACACAGAGAAGAGGTGGGCATGGAGACCAGGAGGAGGAGGGGCGGACAAACGAAACCTACTTCTTCTCCACTCACTGACTCACTGGGTGACTCTGGGCAAATGACTATGTCCCTGTAAGACAGGATAATTCTCTCCCCCATCAGCTATGTGTAAACAAATGAGGCGTGGGTGTGACAGTGCTGTAGGAATACAAGGGTCTTTCCTGATGCAGAACTAAAACAATTATCTAAATATATGATATCTATAATATATCTATATTCCCTGAAATTGCAGAGCTGGATAGGAAAGAAAAGCAGGGGCCACGGAAGCCATGAGAGAGTTATTTCAAAATCCCTTAAGGGTTAATGACTGTTAACTCCCAGTCTGGCTCGGGAATATATATACATTATATATATAATTGGTCTCTGGTTTCTCTGTGCCTCAGGAACAACAATGGACCGACACGAATGCGGTCACTCTGGTAAGTGACTTCTTGTGTGTGTGATTATTTTACCAATTTCTGTGCCAATTTTATATAAAAATCATGCAACCTTCTCTAAGCAAAGTATAAGCTATCAGATAGTTCCTCAGAGAGAATAATTTTACTTTGCTTATTCCAGTATTTCCCCAGTCCAGGCTTTTCACTGGTGGTCAAGACCACAGCCCAGCCCAGCGAGGTCAGAAGAGCCATCTCTGGCCTTAGAACAGAGTCAAGTTACTTAAGCCACCTGGAGATCGAACCCACAGTCGTGGCTACTACACATCTCTGATCTTCAGAAAATTTGTCTTGTACACAGCCAGAACTGGGTGAATCAGGCAAGCCTTGCATGACTAGATATGTTTCTAAATCCACATCGTCCCCCAAGTATGTTTTTCTATGATCCAACATGGCAGCATCCTGCAGTCCTAGAGAAACTGAGTTTTTTTTTAAACATTTATTTATTGATTTCAGAGAGAGAGAGAGAATGAGCATGGGAAAGTGAGCGGGGTGAGGGGCAGAGGGAGAGGGAGAGACAGAATCCTTGAGCAGACTCCCCGCTGAGCACAGAACCCTACACGGGGCTCATTTTAAGGACCCTGAGATCATGACCTGAGCCAAAATCAAGAGCCGGCCACTCAAACAACTGAACCACCCAGGTGCCCTGAGAAACAGAGATGTTTTAAAAATCACTGTTGGCTTGATTTGATTTGATAATGGAGTTAGCCTCTATTTTATAAATCCAATGTATTGGGAGACTACCTTTGCTCATAATGTGGGAATATCTCTTATTGTTAAAAGTATTCCATTGGTGTAACCAGTAGTCATAACGTAGCAAACTCGCTCTCACAGGACCATATATGAAGAACCAACGTGCCAGAGGATCAGAGCTGAGAATCATTCTGGTGGGCAAAACAGGAACGGGCAAAAGTGCCACCGGGAACAGCATCCTTGGGAAGCAAGCATTTGGGTCGCAGCTGACTGCCCAGCCGTTCACTAAGACTTGCAGTGAAAGTCAGGGAAGCTGGGGAAAGAGAGAGATGGTCATTATCGACACACCGGATATGTTTTCTGGGGAGGACCACTCCGATTCCCTGTGCAAAGAGGTGCAGAGATGCTACTTACTCTCGGCACCAGGACCCCATGTGCTGCTCCTGGTGACCCAGCTGGGCCGATTCACCGCCCAGGACCAGCAGGCTGTGCAGAGGATGAAGGAGATCTTTGGAGAAGATGCCATGAGTCACACAATTGTCCTCTTCACCCACAAAGAAGACCTCGAGGGAGACTCCTTGACGGATTACATCCAGGACACAGATAACACAGCCCTCCGCAAGCTGGTGGCAGCATGTGGGGGGCGAGTGTGTGCCTTTAACAACTGTGCTACAGGGAGTGATCGGGATGGCCAAGCGAAGGAGCTAATGGACTTGATGGAAGGCCTGGTGTTGGAGAGAGGGGGTGGCCACTACACCAATGGGCTCTACAGCCTAGTAACAGCGTCAGGATGTGGACCTGTGTGCGAAGAGGAAAGGTTAAAGGATTTCAAAAGAGATCTTAGGAAGTACATGGAAAATCAGAGACGTTACTCCACCATGGCCAAAGCAAATTACCTGAAACAAGCCCTAATCAAGACACCAGCCTTTTATTTTTTATTTTTTATTCATTTCTTTCTCAAATTGCTAATTCTGTTATTTTGTGTATTGTACAGAATGTGCGTCTCGTTTTGCTGCTTTCTTTTGAGTGTATGCTGTTTGTTCTGTACCTTACTGTTAATGATAGCCAAAATATTGCTGATAAGTTGGAGAAAGATCACTGGGCTGGAAGGAAAGACTCCTAGATTATAGTTACAGGTCAGCAATTATTTATTCATGACCAGATACTGGGTGAATCCACGTGCCTCCCCTGGAAAACGCGGTGCCTGACATCAGTAAATGTTTGCGATTCTGTGAAGTGTTTAAATCTTAACATCACTCTCTTAATGAACCGAGTTATTTTAACAGTTACTGTCTGCCTTGAAATTTAATACGAAAAGCGTTTGAAAGCTGTAAGCATAAAATTCCTCATTTGCAAATCTCTAAAGCCAGTTTTATGTTTCTGGAAACTCCTTTTCTTCTTTATGATACTATTATTTCTACTGAATATAATAAAAACAACAATAAAACTTCTACTCGGTGTAAGAACATAGCAATAATAAATAAGTTGTCAAGTTCCTGAGATCCCATGTCTTTCATTCTGTTCTGTAGTTTTATCCTCAGAAGTTGGTAAGTGAACACAGGGCTTATTTACTCTAGAATGGAAGGAATCCATGTGCAGCAACGACACATAGACACACTCACACATCAGTCGTCTGTTTTATGTGTGTCAAATTTGCTTAATATTGAAACGGGCTCAGCCAGATTTTATTTTTGGCCTCAGTCATGTTTAGTATTAAAACACACATAGAGGCTTACACTTCAGACAAGGTGGTCTGCTGGGTATTCAGCAGCACTGTCCTGTTCGAGACAAATAGAAGCAGAATTTATTAAAATAAACAGAATCTTTGTGATCGATGAGCTCACTAGAAAATCAGGAAAACTCCAAGGGTGAAGCAAACAATACACATAAAAAGAATGCGGGGCTAAAATGAGTTGAGAGCCATTAGGAAGATGCACACGTAGAAGGCAGGGTTGACCAACAGACAAATGCCACTATCAATCTGGAGATCAAAAAAACCAGCCTTGGGTGGTCGGGTAGTGGAAGAGCTGACTCTGAGGCTTCGCTGTTATGTCAGGACCTCCTCGGGGAACTAATATTACAAATTCATTTTTTAACTGAATACATAAGGCCTAGTAGTCTTTTCATATTTCCTCCATGTTTTACATTTCTGGAAAAGTTTGCCTTTTCCTGTGGATCCAAGTTTTTTTTTTTTTTTTAACCTAACATCATTCTGCATTTCCATTATGCAAGCCCTAGTGGAACAAATTCTCTCTGGTTTTGCCCTGTCTTCAAATGTATTTTTTTTAATCTTCATTCTTGAGGGATACTTGTACTGAGTAATGAATTCTAGGTTGTTCTTTTATTTTTCTTCAGCACTTTAAACATATTCCAGTGTTTCCTGGCTTACATTGTTTCTCATAAGAAAGCAGCTGTCATTCTTATATTGGTCCTATATATATATATATATATATATATATATATATATATATATATATATATATATATATATATAGTGGTCTTTGCTCCTCCTATGATTGATAGAAAATTTTTCATTTTCTTTGGTTTTCAATAGTTTGTTTCTCTTTGTATTTCCTACTTAAGTTTGATTAAGATTTTTGGATTTAAGAATTAAAGTTTTTCATCAAATTTTTAAAATTGTGGTCATTATCATCTCAATTTGTTTTTATGCTACCTAGTTCAGTCTTATCTTCTCCTTCTTGGATTCTAATTGCTTTAGACTGCTTGATACTATTCCACTGATCATTAGTGCCATGTTCATTTCTTTTATCAATATTTTCTTTCCTTTTTGTGCTTCAGTCTCAATAATTTCTCTTAACCTATCTTCAATTTTATAGATGCCTTCTTCAATGTCCCATATGCTTGTAGGTCCATCCACTTAAGTTGTTCTTTTTTAAAATTTCAGATATTTTATTTTCTAGTTCTTTTTAGAGTTTATATTTCTCTCCTGAAATTAAGTCATTATATTTCTTTTTCTATAAATCTTCAGCACATTTATAATTGTTATTTCAAAGTCCTTAACTGAGGGGCCCCTGGGTGGCTCAGTCAGTTAAGCATCTGCCTTCCTATCAGGTCACGATCCCGGGGTCCTGGGATCAAGCCCCACATTGGGTTCCTTGCTCAGTAGGGAGCCACTTTTCCCTCTGCCCCTTCCCCCCACTCCTGCTCTCTCCTTCTCTCAAATAAATAAATAAAATCTTTAAAAAATCCTTACCATAATTCCAATGAATGAGTCATCGGTGGTTCTGTTTCTACTACCTGTTTAATCTTCTTATTATGAGTCCTATTTTCCTGATTCTTCATGTGTCATGTAAATTTGTATTCTATTCCGGACAAGTATGTTTACCCTGGTTTTGTTTATTTCCTGAAGAGTACAAGTTCATTGATCTGTCTGTTGGTTAGAGTGATCACATCATTGGCTCCTAAATTTGAGTTGAACTGAGAATGAGCTGCCACTTTAAATAGATTGAGTTTGGGTTGCTTGGGTGGCTCAGTTGGTTAAGCATCTGCCTTTGGCTCAGGTCAGGGTCCTGGGATGGAGGCCCATATCAGGCTCCTTGCTCAGCAGGGAGCTTGCTTCTCCCTCTGCCTGCCAGTCCCCCTGCATGTGCTCTCTCTCTCTCTATAGCAAATAAATAAATAAATAAAATCTTCAAAAAAAAAAAAAAAAACCAACAGATTGAGTTTACCTCTGATTCATGCAACCCACAATAATCTCCTATACAACCAATAGCAGCTTTTTTATCTAGTCAGCATTGGAAATGGGATAGTGTCAGCCTCTAACTGAAAATGGTTTTATTTCACTAATAGGGCCTAATGGGATTGAATCACTTCTACCTGTTTTCTTGGTCCTTCTACACTGCTGCTTTCTTAGGAAAAATGTGTGATGGGAAGGAGAGGAGGTATCAAGATAAGCAATTTTGTTTTCCCCCTGGGATTGTATAGATCCCCATGTATTTTAATAGTCCACATTGTCAAATGATCATCTGATTTCTCCTCCACTCTGCAAAGTCTACTTTCTTTGGCAAGCCAACACCTCCATTTGTTTCTATCCAAACCAAGTCCCCAGTGCTCGCTTCGGCAGCACATATACAAACCAAGTCCCTACTCCAGGTATAGAAGGCCCCCCACCTCTCTGCTCACCTATGAAGGGCTGTTTTCTACAGAGAATTCAGTTCCTCAGTTCTGCTTGGCATCCACATCCTTCACTAGACACAGAGAAGTATGTTTTTACTCCATATAATTCCTTTTGTCAATATGGAGACTAAAGACTTTTGCATCTCTCTCCGATCTAACCAGAAGAAAAAAAATCCTTCATTTCACTGAGTTTTTTCTCTTTCAAACTTCCTTCAACTTGTCTTTAATAACAACACAATTTTCAGCTTTTGTCCCACTTCTCAAATATTTGCACTGCTTTCCCCTTGATGGTTCCAGAATTATAAGGGTCTTTGGAGTTCTGTACTCAGTCCTTTTTTCTTCATACCCAACACATTTTCTCTGAGTGATTCCCCCCACCATCCATTTGTGTCTTGTGGCATGCTGATACTTCTTCAAATATACTTCCACCTAAGTCCTTTCTCCTGGTCCTTTACTAACTGAAACTCATCCTGGGTTCTTACACAAGTCTCAGTTTATTATAATATTTGTGTCTCTCCCAGAACCTCTATTTTATACCTTTGACTTCAGTGACCCATCATACATAATATTTGGAGGTGAAATACATGACATTTTAGCTTCTGATTTGGCTTACAAACTTCTACCCCCTTTTATGTTACGCTGTCAAACTAAGAAGCATGACCTGATTCTTGTCTTGTGAAACTGAATCCTAGATACTACCACCTCCTCGGCTATTAGAACTGCCTTGGTTGGTACTTCTAACAATGAAACTTTGATTACCACAACTTCCCTCTCCCCACAAGAAAGGAAAGTAATATCTACATGATGCTGAAAGAGTGCTTCTAAATGCTGGGGCACAGTGGGCCAATGTGTTTCACATAGTCAGTATTTTATTGAAGGAGTTATTTCCTTATAACCTCCTCTGCTGAGATGATATCTGGATTACTTTATTCTTTTGTAACCCCAGGGATGCTGATAATTGAACTCTGGGCACACCAAAAAAAGACAGGGCAACATCAGGGCTGAATAATGATCCCAGAACATTTGAACTTCTCACTGGAGATCTGTTCAGGAAGAATGTTTTCCTTAAAACTCATGAATTCAATGCTTTCCATGTCATCTTTCCTGACTTTATAAGGACAGAGAAGTAAACAATGAACCTGCAAATACTGAAAAAGGAGAGAAGAACTGTAGGAAGAGAGGAGAGGAAGCAGAGGTCCTGGATAATTCTGAGTCCCAGGAGTCTCAGGGCCATAGACCTCAGATGGGTTCCACAATTGATGGCAAGTCAGTGAACAATAGGAGACCAAGCCCAGACACAGTGAGAAATAATCAAAAGCTAACAGGAATGTAGAGGAAAATGGAGACAGAGACAATTGCTTTTGTAGAGGAAGGTAATCCCAGAAAGCACTAGGAGAGAAGTGGGAATATGAGACAGAGAAGGGGAAAAGAGCCAATCTGGGTTGCACCAATGAGCATGTTCTCACTATAGAAAACTGGGTCTTGGTCCTGCTGCGGAACTCAGCAATTTGTGTGACATACACCTCAGAGTTACCTTACTTGGTGAGGAGTAGACAATTTAATAAGCAAGGACACTGAGGTATCTAATCACTCACTTCTGACTGCCATTGATAAGCTCTGCTTTGGGGAACACCAGCTCTCTGACAATTTCAGCCTGTTCCATGCACTAGCTAAGCAATTCTTGCAGCCAGATAAACCCTCAAACAGAGAGTTATAAGTGATTGAAGTAAGACATCCTATGCATTCATGGAAATGATAAGGAGTGAATGATAAGGAGTTATCACAGAAGCACTGAAAGCATCTTCAGGAAGGGTACATGTCAAACTTCAAAGATTTAGTCAAGGCTGATCTGCATGGCTTGGAGTAGGATGAGGCTGGTGAGGAGCCAATGGCACCTTTTTCCCTCTTTTTCTTTCTTTCTTTCTTTCTTTTTTTTAAATTTAAATTCAATTAGCCAACATATCGTACATCATTAGTTTCTGATGTAGTGTTCAATGATTCATCAGTTGCGTATAACACCCAGTGCTCACCACATCATGTGCCCTCCTTAATGCCCCTCATCCAGTCACCCTATTCTCCCACCCACCTCCCCTTCTGCAACCCTGTTTGTTTCCCAGAGTCAGGAGTCTCTCATGGTTGGTCTCCCTCTCTGATTTCTTCCCATTCAGTTTTCCTTCCCTGCCCATATGATCCTGTGTGCTATTTCTTATATTCTACATATGAATGAAACCATACAATTGTCTTTCTCTGATTGACTTATTTCACTAGCATAATACCCTCCAGTTCCCTCCACATCGATGTCAATGGTAGGTATTCATCCTTCCTGTTGGCTGAGTAACATTCCATTGCATATATGAACCACATCTTCTTTATCCATTCATCTGTTGAAGGACATCTTGGCTCCCTCCACAGCTTGGCTGCATGGACTTTGCTGCTATGAACATTGGGGTGCAGGTGCCCCTTAGTTTCATTCCATTTGTATCTTTGGGGTAAATACCCAGTAGTGCAATTGCTGGGTCATAGGGTAGCTCTATTTTTAACTTCTTGAGGAACCTCCATACTGTTTTCCAGAGTGGCTGCACCAGCTTGCACTCCCACCAACAGTGTAAGAGGGTCCCCCTTTCTCTGCATCCCCACCAACATGTGTCGTTTCCTGTCTTGTTAATTTTAGCCATTCTGACTGGTGTGAGGTGGTATCTCATTGTGGTGTTGATCTGTATTTCCCTGATGCCGAGTGATGTTGAGCATTTTTTCATGTGTCTGTTGGCCATTTGTATGTCTTCCTTGGAGAAATGTCTGTTCATGTCTTCTGCCCATTTCTTGACTGGATCATTTGTTCTTTGGGTGTTGAGTTTGATAAGATCTTTATAGATTTTGGATACCAGCCCTTTTATCTCGTATGTCATTTGCAAATATCTTCTCTCATTCCATAGGTTGCCTTTTAGTTTTGTTGACTATTTCCTTTGCTGTGCAGAAGCGTTTTATCATGATTAAGTCCCAATAGTTCATTTTTGCTTTTGTTTTCCTTGCCTTTAGAGATGTGTCTAGCAAGAAGTTGCTGTGGCTGAGGTCAAGGAGTTTACTGCCTGTGTTCTCCTCTAGGATTTTGATGGATTCCTGTCTCACATTAGGTCTTTCATCTATTTTGAGATTATCTTTGTGTATGGTGTAAGAAAATGGCCCCAGTTTCATTCTTCTGCATGTGGCTGTCCAATTTTCCAGCACCATTTGTTGAAGAGACTGTCTTTTTTTCCACTGGATATTCTTTCCTGCTTTGTGGAGGATTATTTTTTTCTTTTTCAAGTAGTTATTTAAATTCCAGTTAACTAACATACAGTGCAATATTAGTTTCAGGTATAGAGGTTAGTGATTCATCACTTACATACAACACCCAGCACTCATCACAACAAGTGCCCTCCTTAATCCCCATCACCCATTTAAGCCAGCCCTGACCCACCTCCCCCCAGCAACCCTCAATTTGTTCTCTATAGTTAGGAGATTGTTTTATGGTTTGCCTCTCTCTCTTTTCCTCCCTTATTTTCATCTGTTTTGTTTCTTAAATTCCACATATGAGTGAAATCATATGGTATTTGTCTTTGTCTTATTTTACTTAGCCTAATACTCTCTAGTTCCATCCACATCATTGCAAATGGTAAGATTTCATTCTTTTTATGGCTGAGTAATATTCCATTGTATATATACACCACTTCTTTATTCATTCATCAGTTGATGGACATTTGGGGAGCAACAGGCACCTTACTCTTAAGGAAGCACTCACTTTCAGGGTTGGCACTTGAGTGACTGTAGGAGTGGGTGCCTCCTTAAATTTTGTGCCCTGGACACCACAGTTGCACTAGTCCTGGTCCTGCTGATCTAGTGGGAGAACTGCTTCAGCAATGCTGAATAGAAACAGTAGGGGTGTCCATCCAAGAAACTCTGTCTCCCAAAAAGGATAGAAAATACTGGAAGTTGAGTCTCTTCCCTACCTGAGAAAAAATGGACTGGCTAGAAAGAGATAAAAAGCAGCTCCCAGTCAATAGACTAGTGCTCAGTTTAGCCTCCCCATTAGGATAGTCAACTTCAGAAAGTTTATGGGAGTTAAGTCAGATCACACAACTGGTTAGTGACCTTACTGGGCCTGTAGCCAGTCTTTTGTAGCCTGTTCACCATGTAATGATTGGCTCTTTTGCTGATCTTACTCTCATGACCCTCTTGAGAAAAGAGAGAAGAACTAGACTTGGTGATATCAACATGGATAACTAGAACAAGCCTTGTAATAAGGCTAATTTAAGAACTGTGTAAAGGTATACATACTCAATGTACCAGCTAGCCCTTGGGCTTTCAATAGCTGGGAAGCCTTTATTCCTTAGAGGATGATGAGATTCTGTTTCAGACTCTTCTGACAGATTGGACCCCAGAGTAGCTCTGGCCACACGAATGTCCAATCAATAGACAGCTATTGAGCACAACTGTCACATTCTTTGTTCTGGGGCAGAAGACTCTCTGAGCATATTTATACATATATATATTTGTATAAAGTATAAATAAATATATTTAAATATATTTAAAATATATTTGTTTATTTTTTTAAAGATTTCTTATTTATTTATTTTTTATTTGACAGAGAGAGAGCACAATCAGGGGGAGTGGCAGGCAGAGGCAGAGGCAGGGGGGGGAAGCAAGCTCCCCGCTCAGCAGGGAGCCTGATGCGGGCTCGATCCCGGGATCCCGGGATCACTATCCCAGCTGGAGGCAGATGCTCAACCATCTGAGCCACCCAGGCGCCCCAAAATATATTTAAAGAAAGAAAGACCCCTAGAGAGTGAAAAGTAATTAAAGATTAGATCAGTAACCAATTCTAGAAGTAGATTCAGACCTGGGCACCTCGGTGGCTCAGTTGGTTAAGCGTCTGACACTTGAGCTTGGCTCAGGTCTCGATCTCATGGTTGTGAGTTCAAGCCCCATACTGGGCTCCGTGAGAGCGTGGACCCTACTTAAAAAAAAAAAAGAAGAAGTAGAATCAAACCATGGGGGTTTATAACACCCTCCCTTCTTCGGCTACAGCAAAATATTTGGTATTGGGGGCCCTGCTGGATTCACATACCATCTTAGTTACAGCATGGAGCAGGTTTTGTAGGAGAAACACTGCAAACCCATAACTCAAGACAAACATTTTGTCCCTTTAAATTGTCACCATCTCTCCCGGGGCTCTGTGCTCTGAGGAGGCTCGGAGACTTCCTCCCTGCACTGGGAGGAACAGCCTTCTGCACGCATAACTGAAGGGAAAATACTAGGTCAGGGGCTTCTAGAGTCACCACTGCTGTGGGAAAGGTGAGCCCACAGGGGAAGGGGGCCGCCGGAGCTGTGGGAGCTGTGACCCACCAGCAGGAACATGGTTCTGAGAGTGTTTACTGCCTGAACACCTACATTCCACCCAACACCATGCAGGTGAACAAGAGGCAGAGCACTCAAGATCTCGCCTCCAGGCGTTTAAAGATGTGCTGAGTTTCAAATTGAGTAAGCTCAGAGGAAGTTTTACAAGCATCATCTCCTGCTGGGAAGGCACACACACCTGGTTAGTGGCAAAACCTGTTCCTTCCACATTCTCTTAATACAGTAAGAGCAGTGGGTGCTAGAAGCCCTTCCAGGAACAGAATACAGTTTAAAAGGCATTAAAGATAGTCCAAATGACATACTCAGCAAAAGCAAAAGATATTTCTATGGACCATAAATAATCTAACCTCAGAGCAAGTTACAATGTGGCAAATCTAGATATATATGAATTTACTCCTACCCCCATACTTTCTCCTCACTGCCCACAGTAGGGGGACCTCTGGAGACATCTGAGCTTAGGAACTTGGTCTCCAGCCCCTTTAAAGGGGTCTTCTGCTCCCCAAGTCAAGCTTCCCCCTCCCAGCTGCAAGGAAACCTCAATTTCCTCATCTGTGCAATGCAAGAGTTTGAATAAATAACTGGTTTCCACACTCTGGTTGGTGAGTGATTACATCAGCCACATCAGATCAAGAATCAGAATCTCTGAAGATGGTCCCCCAAAATGTGTACTTTTAAAAACAGTCAAGTGATTCTGAAAAGCAGCAAGTTTGGAGACACTCAACTAGATGAACTTTGAGGACTAGGAGTGCTATGAATATGAATTCTATATGTACTATACACCTTAACAGTTGATGCCATTTGTTACCCCAGATGTCAGCTGGGGCTTAGTTCCCACTTAAAAACTAGGTAAAAACATATCAACACCCTTTTTAAACTATACGGAAAATTCTAATGACCTACTCAGGAGTTCCGTGAATATTCTAGAGCACAATCTCTCATCTCCAGCATGGACAAGGACTTCTGGCTTTAGCTAAATGCTTGTTCTTTGCACTGAATCTTCCGGCTGTTTCTTCACTTCTGCTCTGGGGTCAGTTATGGGAGTTTGTTGATTTGTATGCACAAGATCACTCATCACCTAAGGCCTGTGGGGTGACCTTTACTGAGGGCTTTGGGGGGGTGGCAGGGGTGTTACTGCAGAAACACAAAACACTTTGGACTGAGTACCAGGCAAACCTGTCACCTGAGTCCTCTGGCCAGAGACAAGTTCTCCAGCAGCCCCGCCCTCTGCTTTTCCTCATGTGGTGCCCACGGGACAGAACACGGTCACGCACAGTCAGCAGGTGTCGCCATGAAGAGGTAGACATGAACTGGATGGGGAGGCACAGACAGGACTCAGACACGTGCGAGAGAATCAGTGGTCAGAGGAGCAAGCACACAGGTGGGAAAGGAAAGGTGCTGAAACCCGCTCTCTGCCGAGCAGCTGGCTGAGTAGGGGGCGAGTGGGAAACGGGGCTGGGGAGGCAGACGGAGGACGGGCTGCGTGCCTGTGTCCAGGCTCTCGTGTGCTCAGACAAACGTCATCATGAGGTGTTTAACTGTATTAAACCATGTCGGAATTGGGTATCATCACTTACTCTGAGAGGCCTCAGATTTGGGGCAAGACCATCAGGAGCTGGAGGGCAGTGGCCCGTCTCCCCAGGCACACAGATCAAACTTAGACCAATGATACAAGCCCACTTATTCGGTTTTCTGAGAGCAGATCACAGGCTCTTCAGATCAGCTTGGGAGGGATGTTTTCTTTCCAATTTCCAAAAACAAAATGCAAATTCTCTTCTTGTTTTTGCCCCAGGCCAACTGCCCTTAGGCGGTTCCTAAGTCACTGAGCAAATTTTCGGATTCTCAGGGTTTTCCAAAGTCTCCCCTGGCTGTGGAATCTCCTGGGCAAACTCAGAACCTACAGCTAATGTCACTGACACAGAACCACCTGGGAAAACATCAGCATCTAAAGCTCACTCTCTGACACAGAGGACCTGCTATCATCTGCCCTCTGCTTTTTGCATTCGGGGTCCCTGAAAAGTCACCAAATGTTCTCCCGGTATCGTTCCAACGCCAGCCAGGTCCTTCCAGGGTTCTTCCCTAGATGCTGCTGTCAGGGGAAGGCAGGAGCCTGGACCTTTTCACTGGGGTGCCACCAGCGTTTTGGACCTTGCCTGACCCACATAGGTAGTTATACCTATTTGATGAATGAATGAGTGAATGAATGAAAGAATGAATGAATGAACAAATTGTGTTTGGAGCTCTTTAGGGCAAATGGGAGGACGGAAGATGGCAAGGGATGAAGAAAATGCCTATGGTAAGAATTTCCTCACGGTGTGTACTGGCCTCAGGTGTCAGCTCTAGGGAACAAGGGGATGCGCTAAGTCAAGACTGAACAGACACAAATCCCAGAGGTGTCTCCATGCTGGGCTGAAACAGCAAGAGCCCAGATTTGCCTTTGTGCTGCATCTCTGCCCCTGCCCTACGGTGAGATATTAAGTGCTTTGACTAGCCTGTGCCTCCCAAGCCAGAGGGTAAACCGAGGATAAGAAATCTACTCTGACCCCCACAGAAGAGGAGGTGGAGGGAATGAGATCATGGACTAGAGGGAACACGATTTACTAGGTAGACTGCGCTAGAGAACAAGGATGGGGGCTTAACAGGTATCTTCCGGGCAGCAGGTGTAAGAGCTAGCGAGGAGGAGGGGAAGAGGGAAGGAGGGAAGAAGGAAAGAGACCAGCTCCCCTAATCCTCTGAGCAACCCCGGGAGAAACAACTCTCTGTCACCACTCCCATCTGTGCAGAAGAGGTTTAACACTCAGATGGGGCAACTTCCCCACGGTGACACGGCGGGCACACGCTGGGGCTGTGATTCCAACGCGCGGTGGCCGGGACTGCAGACAGCCCTTCACTCCCGGGCCTCCGTGCCCTCCCGCCTCTCCTGGCTGCGACGCTGGGACGGCGCCTGGGAGAAGCATCCCAGAGGCCAGGGCAGGCGTCCAGCAGCAACAGGTCTGCAGCGCGTGCGTGCCCAGAGATCACGTCCGCGGGGTCCGGGCCTGCCGTCACGGAGGGGTGCCCTCCAGAGACATGAGCACCAGCTGCTGCAGCGGGGACAGGGGCCTGTGCTGAGGCCAAAGACGGAAGACACACGGGGACAGACGCCGCGGGGCGCAACGAGCTCCGACCAGACCCCTAGGGAGGGCTCGGTGGGAGAAGCAGAAGCCCAAGGCCTGGTGCTCTGCCGTGTTCCACAGGCGCCCCCGGGGCCCGCGGGAGCGGGACGCGGGTCCGAGGCGGGCAGCCCACGCCTTCTGTGTCCTCACAGGTCCCGAGGACCCGGACGACGCGCCGCCCGCGCACGAGCCCCAGCTCAGGCTCGTCCTGGCCGGCAAGACCGGCGCGGGCAAGAGCGCCACGGGCAACAGCATCCTGGGCCACAGGCGCTTCCCGTCCAGGCTCGCGTCCACCCCGGTGACCAGGACCTGCGCCCTGGGGAGCCGCCGCTGGGCCCGCTGGCGCGTCGACGTCACCGACACCCCGGACCTCTTCAGCGCCGACGGCCGCCGCGCCGACCCGGACTGCGCCGAGCGGGGCCGCTGCTACCTGCTGTCGGCGCCCGGGCCGCACGCGCTGCTGCTGGTCACCCAGCTGGGCCGCTTCACCGCCCAGGACGAGCAGGCCGTGCGCGGCGTCCGCCAGCTCTTCGGGGCCGGCGTCCTGGCGCGGGCCGTGCTCGTCTTCACCCGCGGGGAGGACCTGGAGGGGGCCTCGCTGCACGACTACGTGCGCGACACCGACAACCGCGCGCTGCGGGCCCTGGTGGCCGAGTGCGGCGGCCGCGTGTGCGCCCTGAGCAACCGGGCCGCGGGCGCGGCGCGCGACGCGCAGGTGGAGGAGCTGCTGGTGCTGGTGGAGCGGCTGGCGCGCGAGCACGCGGGCGCGCCCTTCACCAACGCCGTGTACGGCCTGGCGGAGGCCCTGCGCCACGCGCCCCCCGACCTCCGGCTCCGGCGGGTGGCGCAGCGGCTGGCGGCCGGCGGCCCGGGGCAGGGGCGGCGCTGGCTGGAGGTGGCGCCGCGCGGGGGTTGGCGGGCGCTCTTGCTGCTCGGCGGCGCGCTGCTCCTCGGCCTGCTTCTCTGGCGCCTCAGACCCAAGGCCTTGCGGGAGGTCAGTCCCGACTGACGGTCCAAGGAGGACTTGGGCCCGTCGACTGAGGGTCACTTCGCCGCTCGTGCGGTGTGCCTTCGGGGCCCACAGGCTCTTCTTTCCTCCTTTCCTGGCGGGGATCAGCTAGGCAGCGTCCCGCCAGGGCCGGGCTCCCGCAAAACCTTCCCCTGGGACGTGGCCCTCCCAGGAGCTGCCCTTCCAAGAACTGGGAGCCTGGACTGAAAGGCACGAAGTACGTGGCGCCGAGGGGGAGGAAAAGCTCTTTCCCGCATGCTCAGCTCCGAAACACCACACCTCCTACAACCATCCCCTTGGGCACTGAGTTTTCAACACATGAAACATACTGGGGGCACACCAACCGACCGAAGCAGACACGACCCTCCCTCCTCCCTATCTGGTTCTTACATAGGGCTACATGTCCGCCTTTGGGGTCCTTCTGGGTTTTATTATTCCCTGTGAAAGAGATGTCAGGTTCATGCATGTTAATGTTTACTTCTGATTAATCAGTCTATTTACTTTACAATAATTTACTGCCAAAAAGACAAATGTAACCATACTGAAAATAATATTTCCCAATTTTCCAGTAGTGATTGTGGTTCCCGTCTCACCAAAGTGAAATACACATTTGGGTAATGTCTTCAATGTATGTATTGATCTGGACTTTTATGCAAACAAAACAAAACAAAACAAAACAACCCAGGCTCTTCTCAGGCAATGGAAAGGAGCGGGAGCTGCAGGCCCACCCGCACAAGGCCTCAGAGCACCTGAAATTAGGAGGGTATGCTGGTCCTGTAGAGTTTTGTGGGGGTGGGCCAGCCCAGGATAGTGCTTGTAGGCCACATCATTAGAAAATCAGATGCCATCCTTGGGTTGTGTCACCAACTGATAGGATTTCCTTATTTCTATTTCAGAATGTGACAAAACACTTTAGAGGAAGTCCTTCTCTTTAAATCAGCCAAGCTCTAGTCCAGATTGGACGCCAGAGGAGACACCTCCTCACCTGGCCCAGGGTTCAGGGGTGGGGAAAGAAGGAGGTTGTGAGAGGGGCCCTAGAGCCATCCTAGCTCCACCTGGAGAAGCAGGGGCCTACACACCACACCTGTGCTCAGATGCCCCCGGTTAATGGGGTAGCAGGATAGACATCGGGGTGAGCTGCGGTCATGGGGCCTCAGGCCCCTGTGGCAGTGAGCTGGGCTCTATGATGCGTGGCTGGGCAAAATTCTATTAGTGATCCCCCTCTTTAGCATCCTCAGCAGCCCCGCCAGGTTCACACAGGGGCTCTGAGCTAGGGATTCAAACAAGCTCTAACAAGATGAAGGAGCAACTTGGCAACCCAAGGGGCAGCAGGGAAGGGGCTGGGGTTGAGGGGATGGCCGGCATCCCCAGCTTGGCCTTCCGGGGCCGCGTGTGCATGAGCTCCCACTATTGGCCAAGGCTGCTGCCCCTCTTGATAGGGGGTTCCCAATAAGGAATATTTGCTTTCTTCAAAGCCAGCAGGAGAAGCTCTTGCTTTTCAAACTTTTTTGATTAGGTCAGGCCCACCTGGTATAATCCCCCTTTGACTAACCTAAAACCAGCATTTAGGGACCTTAATTCCATGGCAGAGTCCCTTCACCTTTGCCATGGGAAGTGGCCTCCATCCTATTCACAGGTCTGCCCACGCTCAAGGGAAGGGAATAGTCCAGGACATGTACACCAGGAACAAAGGGAGCTTGGGGCCCATCTCAGAATTCTGTCTACCACAACCATATAGATAGGTTAAAAGTCAAAGGATGGGTAAAGAAAATACCATGAAAACACTAATGAAAAGAAAGCTGAATCACTATATTAATAGAAAAATAGGTTACAAACAAGGAATATTAGCAAAGAAAAGCACGCCCGGCTGGCTCAGTCAGTTAAGCAACTGACTCTTAGTTTCAGCTCAGGTCGTGATCTCAGGGTTGTGAGATGGAGCCTCACATTGGGCTCTGACTCAGCATGAAATCTGCTTGAGATTCTCTCTCCCTCTGCCCCACTTGCTCATTATCTGTCTCTCTCTCTCTCGAATAAATAAATAAATTTTTCTTTAAGAAAAAGATACAGACATTACAGGAAGATAAATATGTCAACTTACTAGGAAGACTTCCTAATCCTAAAAATGTGTGCACCTAAAACTTCTTCAAAATACATGAAGCAAAATCTAAACAAATCAAAAGGATAGATAAATCCAAAAGTATACTTGGAGACTTTAACCTCCTTTCTTAGTAGTCAGTAAAACACATAGACAGAAAATCAGTAAGAATACAGGAGGCATAAGGCTGGAGACTTTCCCCTTAAGGTCAGGAAAAGGCCAGGATGTCCACCCTGATCACTCCAGTTCAACATCCCATTGGACATCCAGCCAGTGAAATGAGGCAAGGAAAACAACAACAACAACAACAACAACCAAAAACACAAGTCATAAAAAGTGGAAAGGAAATAATAAAGCTCTCTTTATTCAGAGATGACATGATTATTTATGCAGAAAATCCCAAAAAGGGAAAAAATATTCCAGAACTAATAAATTAGCTTAGCAAGGTAGGAGAATGCAAGGTCAACATGCAAGGATCGATTATTAGCAATGAACCATTGGAAATTGGAATGAAATCATCAGTACTCTTATAATAGCATTAAAAACCATAAACTACTTTGGGATAAATCTAAGATTTTAATGCTGAAAACTACAAATGTTGATGCGAAAAATCAAAGAAGACCTAAATAAATGGAGAGAGAGCCTACGTTTGTGGGTCAGAAAATTCAATATTATTAAGATGTCAATCCTCCCCTAATTTCATCAACAGAGCAACGCAATCTCAGTCAAAATCCGAGTGGGATTTTTAGTAGATATTCACAAGCTTCTTCTAAAATGTATGCAAAAAAACAAAGAACTAAAACTATTTTGAACAAGAAGAAATTGGAGGATTCACACTCCCTGATTGCAAGATGTACTATAAATCTACGCTCCTCATAACTGTGTGTAACAAATAGTATTGTCAGGGCCTCTGGCTTGAGGAGTAGTCACAGTTCATCCATAGTGGGCTGCATCTGCTTGGCTGCACAGCGGGCTACAGTCTCCTTGTCTTCGCAATCTCTCGGAGGATCGCCTGTGATACACATCGCATTCTGGTTTCATGCCTGTTCAAAGATAGAACTGTTTTCTTTCTCTTCCATTTTAATGGGGAGGTTTTCCAAGTTGGCAAGAGATTGTTTTAAATTCTATTCCCCCCAAAATCGCAGACAATGATGATTAGGTGACTCTGAGCCTACCTTCCAATATGAACAAAAAGGAATCTGGAGATTCTCTAGGACAAGACTGGGCCCTGCCTAAGCACGTGTTGTGTTCTGATCTTGCTTTGCAACGTAACTGGTTTTTGCTTATTTGTTTAATTCTAATTCCAGTGTAGTTAACATACAGTGCTATGTGAGTTTCAGGTGTTCAATACAGTGATTGAACAGTTCTAAACGTTACTCACTGCTCATCGCCATAAATGGACTCTGAATCCCCATGACCTATTTCACCCACTCTCCACCCACCTCCCCTCTGGTAACCATCAGTTTGTTCTCTATGGTTAAGAGTCTGTTTCTTGGGTTATCTCTTTGTTTTCTTTGTTCATTTGTTTCCATCCTTAAATTCCACATATGAGTGAAATCATAGGGTACTTGTCTTTCTCTAACTTATCTTATTTGCCTTACACCCTTTACATCCGTCCAGGTTGCAAATGGCAAGATTTTGTTTTTATGGCTAAATAATGATCCATTGCATATATACCAGATCTTCTTCATCCATTCATCTATTGCTTCCGTAGTGTGGCTCTTGTAAATGGCACTGCAAATATAGTAGGTTGTCTTTCAGTTTTGTGGATTGTTTCCTTTGCTGTGCAGAAGCTTTGTATTTTGATGTGGCCCCAACAGCTCCCTATGGCAAGAGAAACAAACGCAAAGTAATTGTTTTATATTCACCACTGTAGCCTTAACTGTGTGATCAGTAGACAAAAAGAAGAGCCACAGCCTCCCAACCCTCCCCGCCCCACCCCCCCATCCCCAATAAATGGGCCCAGAAGCTCCAGACCCCTAAAGCCCCTTAGGGCTGGTTTGTCAGAGGACAGAGAAGGGGCAGCCAGCACAAGGGGTCTGGCAAGTCCTTCAAATCCCGTGCTTAGAGCTGTTCTTTCAGCCCCTCTGTGGACCAGCACAGCCTTTCTGTCCCTGGTAGGCAGGAGCATTCTAGAAACAGAGCCTTGACCAGGGGCCTGGGGAGTCCCGCGGGGCAGGTGCTCCTGCCATAGGGGCTGAGGGGAGTGGCTGGCGCCCCACTAGGTCATGGGGGCGTTTCTTAACCTGGGGGGCCCATCACTGCCTTCAGAGCCTCTACCTCCACGTCCTGCTTATTTCAAGGAGTCCTAAAAAGGAAATGGGAGGAGGCATGGCGACCCTGGCAGGCTGGGGCAGGAGTTGACCCCTTAAGGGAGCCACATGCCCCTTGCTCCCTGCTCTCCCGGTGCTGAGGGCAGCAGTTCTGCCGCGGACCCCGGGGGTCTGTCCTGGTCGGAGCCGCGGGCCGTGCTCCCTAAGCCCCTTTGCCTTCTGGCCCCCAGGCCCAGCCCTGGAACCTAAGGCTTCACTCGCAGCTCCTCCCCAGCCGCACCGCCACCCCCGCTTCCTGCTGCACCCTCGCCGCCTGGAGAGCAGCCCCGAGAACCTGCAGCCGCCCCGAGAGCCGCCCG
Source organism: Mirounga angustirostris (assembly GCF_029215605.1). Lineage (NCBI taxonomy): Eukaryota > Metazoa > Chordata > Mammalia > Carnivora > Phocidae > Mirounga > Mirounga angustirostris. The sequence goes on from NW_026991720.1 coordinate 6,456,183, forward strand.
CCCGCCCCCCAGAGCCGCCTGCGCCCCGAGAGCCGCGGGGAGAGCCGCCCGCTGCCCACCGCCCAGAGCTGCCTGCGCCCTGAGAGCAGCCTGGGGAGCCGCCGTCCAGCACGGAGCCCGCAGCGCTGCGCCTGGTAAGGGGAACCCGGTGCGGGTCCCAGCATCTCTGGGGGTCTGAGGGCCCCGGGTCTGGCCCCAGCTGGGGACTCTGCTGTGATCTCACCCAGGCTACCGCCCTTGTGGGTTCGCCCCTCAGTGGACCCGGCCGGGGATGGTCAGAGTTTCGTGCACAGTGCACTCGGGTGGCCGGGAAACAGGCTGGGAACCTCTCACCCTGTGCTCACAACCCAGCGATTTCATGACGGAGTCTTCTCCGTCCAAAAGGTCTGTCTGGGAGAAGAAGATGGATTCTCAGGGTTCCAAATGGCAAATATGGAATCATTATTTTCTCACCACCCATGAACCCAGCCTTTCAAAGGAGACTCCTCAGGGGGCGTTGTCTCATGACTCTGATCTGGAAGCCCTTCCATTCTCTCCCAAATCCCCCCGCCCCCCATTTCCTGTGACATGAGGAGGGACTCTATTCTAAGGCAAACGGACTATGCTCAGGACATATGGGAACAATCCTTTTGTCTGTTAACCCTTCAGTGAAAGACACATCACAACATCACAATGACTAAAGTACCCAACAAGTGTCACTCATACCAGGAAATATAGGGACTCCGCAGATGAGTGAAGGAGATACTTATGAATAAGGCAGACGAGAAGTATTTTTATCCTTCTTAGAACAGCATTAGAGAGCCTGCTTTCTCAAGTTTGATAAAATAAAAAATAAAATCAGGCTCATATAATTTAAAAATCAGAATGTACATTATGTTTCTTTGCCTGAAACTCTCACCTAAGCTAGATCCTCCTACTATCCCTGTCTGATGTTGTCATAATCTCTGCTTGCTCGCTGCTTGCCACTCTCTGCTCACACCTGGTCCCATTTTGGAGGAGATGAGGCAGAATTTTCCTTTTGGAGGAGAAATCTGCCTCCATTCCCTGTTCTCTCACTTTTGCCTGCTCTGAGATTGACACATACCACATTTCTTCAGCTACTGGTGCTTCCCCCAGTCTTTTCTAATGCTTTACCATCCTGTTACTATTTTGTCTACGACTCATTTATAGCTTTTCTGTCAATATCATTTCTGACTTGCCTCTGGACATGTTCTTTTTTAAGATTTTATTTATTTGTTTTGTTTTAGAGAGAGCATGCGCCCAGGCAGGGGTGGGAGGATGAGGGAGAGAATCTCAAGCAGACACCGCACTGAGTACCGAGTCAGGCGAGGGGCTTGATCTCAAGACCCTGAGATCATGACCTGAGCCAAAATCAAGAGTCGGACCCTTAACCAACTGAGCCACCCAGGCGGCCTGGACACTCTCTTATCTGTTAATATCTGCCTAAAAATCTATCCCTCAGGGGGAACGTATGTCTCCCCCTGCAGTCTGACCACTCAGAAGATGGCTCAGGAGAACCACCTGGGCTGCATCTCAGCTAATGTAACCTGAGGTTCACTGGCATTTTGTGTCAGCCACATTGCTCCATTTGGCTCTCACTTAATCAAGTCGAAACATCAGATTGTTTTAAACTGAAATGCTTCAATTCAGAGCAACTCCTTCCTCCTGCAATTTTATTTTTGAATAATCTTTAAAAAAAAAGAAAAAAAAAAAACCATGCACTCAAGGTTTTGCAATACAATTCTCTGTGTTGATTTTAAGGCAGGCTTCCAGCCTGTCAACATCAGTTTATGTCCTGACTGTGGATGGTAACATTGTATGTGGTGTTCCAAGAGGCTTGTGGACCTGTTTAGAATAATCTCTTTTACCCCCTGTGGAATCAAGGAGAATATGCAGGCCAAGGAGCACCCACCCTTTTTTTAATCTTTAGCTCTGTGGCAATCTGGTGACCTTGGGCAGGTCATTTGATGTCCAATTTCCTAATATGCAAATAGACATTTCAACACCTATTTTGATCACATCACAGGGAATTTAGAAGGACAATTAGAATCAGGGACAGGAAAGAACTTTGAAGGTTACAGATGGCTGCAGAGAGGATGCTTCCGATGATGAAGCCCATTGTCAACATCCTCACCTCTATCATGGTCTTTATCACATGAATTGATTGATTCCAGCATATTTTCTGAGGTTCCCAAACCTCAGAAAATGTCATCCAAAGTACAAAAGATGTCAGAGAATTTGAGCAGTTTTAGCAGAAGCCGGATAATTGACCAGAGGCTAGGACAGTCCATGGAAAAGGGTGAGGAAAATGCTCTTCTCAGGGCTTAAGGAAAGGAGGGAGCGGGGGAAAGGAAGAAAGGAAACAAAGGAAAGAAGTTGTCTTAATATATTCTGATAACCTGGAAGTGGATGTTTTCCCCCAAGGAGGGCCAAAAAATCCACTGCATGAATGGAAGAAGGAGCAAAAGTTATTTCATTATAACAGAAGCAACCCGAATAACAAATAAACTAAGAAAAACATTTTTGATTCAATGGTAATTAGTAAAATGCAAGTTTAAACCAATTCAGATGTCCTTACTTACGCCCTTAAGAGTAACAAAAAATTAAGTCTAATGTCACCAAGTTCAAGTGCAGGTTTGGGAATTCTCATCTGTGGCCGGTGCCAGTGGGAGTTCGCCCAACCATCCTGGGGTCATACTTGGCAATATCTAGTCAGGGGGCAGCTGTCTGTCCCAGGTAATTTGTTGCATGTGTGCGCCGGGGGACAGAAATGGGATTATTCTGCAGCATTGTTTGTAGAAGCAAGCATGTAGTTTGAAACAGCTTAAACGTTTGCTAAGAAATAATTGAGGGGCACCTGGGTGGCTCTGTCCATTAAGCGTCCGACTCTTGATTTCGGCTCAGGGCATGATCTCAGGGTTGTGGGATCGAGCCCCAGGTAGGGCTCCACGCTCAGTGTGGAGTCTGCTTGAGATTCTCTCCCTCTGCCCCTCTCCCCACTCCTGCTCTCTCTAAATAAATAAATAAAATCTTTGCAAAAATTGATAAAATGTTACATACATAACATCATTTATGTAAAAAGTTGCAAATAGAAAACCGTACTATACATTATCTATAAAGACATGTGTATGTAGAAGTATAAATAGACAAACGAGAATGATCCATAAAATCCTCAGAATATTGGTTCCCTCTGAAGGACAGAGGGAGGGGGACTGAGACTGGGGAGCCGGAAAATGTAAATGGAGCTCTATGTGTAATGTTTCCACTTCTCGATCAAACAGAACAGCTGCAGCAGATGCTGAAATATTTACATTCGTTCATGGCAAATGGTGGCCATTTGTTGTATAACTTTGTGGACTTCACCACTTAAGGTGGTTTCATAACCACATCACCTTTAAAACTGAATAAATACAATACAGCCTCAGAGCTCATCTTAATTACGGTTGCGTGTCTCGTGCACACTTGCCTCTTCTAACCCCAAGAAGAAGGACCCAATATCCTGCCTCATTCCAATGAAACTTTTATGCCAATGGTTGGGTCGATTTCTGGTTAAATCTGCTGGGATACAAAAATGATGATATTGGGAGACCAGGACCTCAGAGCCCACCAGGAAAGAAACTGGATTAAAATCTGAGCAGGCGATGAGGATGAGGTATCTTGAATTTGTCCTGAATGTTGATTCTTTCCCTTCAGTTATGGCACCACCTTCTCTCCACCAACTCCCTGATGGGGGGTGGGGTGGGGGTTGGAAGGGGTAAGGAAGGTGTCAGTGCTCGGCTCTCTAGCACTCTTTCCTCTGCTGTCAGTCCCTGAAGGAGTCCTTGTCCCCGCTCTGCCCTCCCACTGGAAGGAAACTTGTGCTTTCCTCTTTGCCCCTGGAATATCCATCTGACACAGCTTCTGGGACTGGAAATTCTCAGTACTTCAGACAAACCAATGTCATTTACAGCAAGGCAGTTTTTTTTTTTTCTATGTTCTAGCAAGTTCACCTACTTTGATTGCAAACGCTAATCATAATGTGCCACTGCTGGTTCCACAGAAGAATGGTTTTTTTCATTTCATTTCAAGTTGGAGGGAGAGAATCAACTGATCTGTTTTAAAATATTTCCTAATTTCCTGTAAGTTGCAAAAAAAAAAAAAAGCAACAAGTGCATTGCGTTAACATAAGCTAACTTCGCCTGGGGTTTGCCTAAAGTTAGTCATAGGTATTTGAAAGTATAATATGAGTTCAAAAATTAGCAATGAAAATGGCTCATCCTAGGATAATTATTCTTAGATGTCTGCATTAAAAGTGTTCTCAGGCTTTAGCAACTCCTATATGGACACTTGCTTTTATTCCTTTCCTGTTTTCTATTCCAGAAGAGGATGGAAGGGCTTCAGAGGGGCAGATATGGAACGATGGCTGAAGGTAAGGAAACCTGGACGTTCTCAGGAGCTCCAGGCACCCGGGACAGTCGCCGTTCTCTCTCCATCAACCCCCACTTCAAACACAGGGATAGAAACCCTATTATTTTAAAGTGAAGAAGAGGGGCATCTGGGTGGCTCAGTCGGTTGAGCGTCTGACTCTTGGTTTCAGCTCGGGTCATGATCCCAGGGTCCTGGGATCGAGCCCCGTGTCATGCTCCCTGCTCAGTATGGAGTCTCCTTCATATTCTCTCTCTGTCTCCTTCTACCCCTCATACTCGTGCTATTTCTCTCCCTCTCTCTCAAATAAACAAATAAAATCTTTAAAAAAAATAAAAATTAAAAAAAAAGGGAAGAAGAAAGAGGCAAAAATCACTTGTACTCTACCTTCCCTGTGTCATCACCCCATCCACTGTCACCCACACATGATTGGTGAGAAATGTGGAAGTGAAACTCCCAAGTCAGAGTCTGAAGGATTTGGAACCAGATTGTGAAAACAATTTCTCTTTCCCGGTCTGCTCCCAACTGGAAAGAGGAAAAGTTCCCGTAGAGATTTAGGAATCATGCTTGTTACCAATACTTAAGGAAAGGAAGAACCAACACAGTAGAAGGATAAAGTAAGAGATTTTAGGAGGCTGAAATGAACTTAATTCATTTGAACTCATAAGAACTCTAAAAGTCCTGGGGTTCTCACCCACCTTCACCCCTTGAAGATTTTACTCTTGGCTCAGTGTCACCCTCCCCCACACCATTCTGTAGTCATCTCCTGCGATTCGGTCGGCCAGATCTCTCCAACCCCCGTGCTTCTAATGCCCCTCACTCTTCACCAGCTTCCCATCCAGGGGCATCTCCCAGACTTTGTCCTTGACATTCACGATCTTCTGTCACCTCAGTTTCAAAGATCCAAGTGCCCGCCCCAAGAGCAGAGACCCGGGACATTCAGCTGGTCCTTGGTGGGAGGTCACTGCACCTCTGACCTCTGAGGTGTCCTTTTCCCCTGAGGTTCAGATGCATGTGTTGAGCGCTGCTGTGGGAGTATGATGGGGATGTGGGGGTGGAAAAGAGGGGATAATATTTTCTCCTTTGTGGCTTCTCGTGCCCTGCCTCCTTCTAAACTTATATTTATTTAGCATGAAATTGGCCAAAGCACCATCTGTAGAAAAGCATGGGGACCACAGTCCTGTTCCCCCAAAAGCCCTGTTTCCCCTGCTCTAGAGGAAGTGCTTGGAGATCCTAGGGCGCTTCCTCCCTGGGCTGTGGGTCCGAGCATGAGCTTCTAACGTAGGCTTTCTATGATCCACGGGCATCCTAAAGTTGTATACAAACTTTCGTATGTATTTAGATAGGATTGATTTGGGGGAGGGAGGTCCACGAGTTTCATGAGATCTCATGAAGGTCCAAGACCTGAAAACCTTAAGAATCACTAACTTAGGGAGACACAAAAAATTGTTTTTTCTAGGCAGAGAGGAAGATAACTGGTCTGCAACATCCACCTCACTGAGGATCGTCCTGGTGGGCAAGACAGGCACTGGGAAAAGTGCCACAGGGAACAGCATTCTCCACCAGCCAGTGTTTGAGTCCAGGCTGGGGAGCCAGCCTGTGACCAAAACGTGCCAGGGCGAGACAGGGACCTGGAACGGAAGGAACATCCTGGTGGTTGACACGCCCTCCATCTTTGAGGCAGAGGCTCAGACCCAGGAGATGTACAAGGACATCGGGGACTGCTACCTGCTCTCTGCCCCGGGGCCCCACGTAGTGCTGCTGGTGACCCAGCTGGGGCGCTTCACTGCCCAGGACACGGTGGCCGTGAGGAGGGTGAAGGAGGTCTTCGGGGCGGGAGTCATGAAGCACGTGGTGGTCCTCTTCACCCACAAGGAGGACTTGGACGGCGAGTCCTTGCACGATTACATCGCACACACGGACAACCAGAGCCTGAGGAGCCTGGTGGGGGAGTGTGGGAGGAGGTACTGCAGCTTCAACAACTCGGCCACCGGGGAGGAGCAGAAGGCGCAGCTGGCCGAGCTGATGGCTGTGGTGGAGAGGCTGGAGAGGGCGAACGAGGGCGCCTTCCACAGCAACGACCTCTTCTTTGAAGCCCAGAGGCTGCGGCAAAGGGGGGGCGGCGCCTGCGGGGAAGGGCACAGACGCTACCTGGACAGGGTGCGGGCGCAGCTGGGAAAGCAAAGGCGACACCTGAGAGACCCCAGGAGCAACCGGGCCTGCGGGGCGCTCCTCAGAGTCACAAGATGGATGTTTTCTTGCGGTGGGATAGCTGTTGTCCTCAGTATATGCGTTTTGATTTTTCTTGCCGCTTTAATTAACTTGAGTATTACTCATGGACACTGAGCATTTGCAGTGATTTCTGCAATCAGCTGACTTATGTTTTCAGAGTCGCCATCTCTGTGTCAGATTCTTTGTTTTTTACATGATTTCACGTTCTTTTGCTCTTCGTCACATCAGACATACTGTCCATTTTCTTCAAGTGCTTAGGTCAATAAATCCAAAGGAAAAATTATTTTTTTGTTTTTGTTTTGTTAACAATTGTGACGGTACATGAGAAACTAACTGTCTGGAAATGTTTGGGTACGTGCTGGGAGGCAGGTGGTGGGTGGTGAAGCCGTGGGGATGTCCCACCTCTGGTCCCACCTTTGTGTCGTCAGGCTATTGAGGGGAGACAGGTGTTTTATGAAAAGCCTGTGGTAGATTCCTTATTTTATTCAGAAACATACCTGATCTCATTAGAGTTAGTCATAAAAGCTGATGCCCACCCCCAGCCCCAACCTTGCGAGAGAGAATGATGAGGATGGAGGTGGGGGAGAGATCCTGAGGTGAGAAGAGATCCTGAGGTGAAAGCGGCAAGAAGAAGAGAAGGTGCAAGAGGGGGCCTGTGCATGGTGGGGAAGGAAAGAAAGGGGTCAGTGCAACAGGATGGGGGCTGAGCCTTAGGAAAAGCAGTCACTGGGAAATTCTCAGTGGTTGGAAATAAAGGAAGAGAATAATATTCACTCCTTCTCATAGAAATAGAAGTAATTTGGGGGAAAGAAGTTGATGGACAGCCTGACATCCACTGTTTCCAGATACTGGAGTAGAGTTTCTTTGCCTCAAAGCAAGAAATGAGTTCCATGTCCCCTCACTTCAGTTCCCGGTCTCCCTGGACCTATGCGTCACCTGCCTGGGGCTTCCTGTGTCCACACTCACAGCTGACCAGAGAATGCCTGTTTCTGGCTGACTCAGGTGAGTTTACCCTTCTCGGTCTCATGTGGTGTGTCCTGAGTAGAGGTCCACTCTGGCCTCAATGGTCCTCCATTCAGGGAGAAGGTTTGGGGAGCTCCATTTTGACCTTGATTCCTGCTACATTCTTTACTGCAGCATACTAGGGGAGTGCTGTGCTTTGGATGAAAAGGTGATAGTTTGCCCAAATGCCTCCATTCTCTGTGTGTATATGCTTTTATTCAGAACTATGGAGGAAAGAAGGGGCTCCTTGGCATTCTGAATGGAAACAGTGACATCTGGAATAGCAGTTCAAAAATTATTAACACGCTTACTCTTTTGTCTTTCTAAGCATATGACCATGGCTAAAATCTGTCAGAGGCATACTTTTGGGTTTTACAAACTAGATAGAGGAGGAATTATACCTGAATGCAATTTGATATGCATTTCTTTCCATATGCGCGCAATTAAGCATCTTTTCGTATGTTTAGTATCAGTTGGTTTTTCTGCTGTCTTCTTTTCTTTTGTCCATTTTTACAATGGGTTGCTGCTCTCTTACCTTTCAATTTCCTAGAAACTTTACGTATTAGGCAGATTAGTCATTTGTCTATTATATGGGTTACAAATATTATTTTCTGGTTTGTTATTCAAATTTTACTTTGTTGTTGTTGTTGTTTTTGTTTGTTTTTAATGATTTTATTTTTAAGTAATCTCTGCACCCAGTGTGGGGCTCGAACTCACAACCCCAAGATTCAGAGTCTCACACTCCATTAACTGAGCCAGGCAGGGGCCCCTTTACTTTGTTTTTTAAATGTAGATGTGTATCACTATTATGTAGGCATATGAATCCATAAATTTGTGGGTTCTGGTTTTTGAGTCATACTTAGAAAGAACTTCCACATGCATCAGTTATGGTGGAATACTTTTCTGTTGCCTTCTAGAACTTTTTTATTTTCTTTGTGCTAACATTTAAATCTTTTATTCATTTGTAATTTATCCTGGTGTTTATCAAACATTTATCCTGCCTTTCTAGCATAGACTGTACTTCAGGTTACTAAGTAAGTGAAGAGGGAAAGAATATCCTAATACAAAAATTCTAGCTACATATTGGAAAGGATTTTCTCCTTCGGTGCCCGCAGTTCTCGGTCACGCCGCTTCGAAGAATGAAGAGGGAGACCAGGCAGAGTGGTGGGCAGCAGAGCAAGGTTTATTGAGTTTAGCAATAGTACAAGCTCTCAAAGAGGGAGGGGACCCAAGAGGGCTGCCACCGGAATTTCTAAGTCTAGGGGGTTTTATGGGCTTGTTGGCTTGCTGTTTGTTTGTTTTTTAAGATTTTATCCATTTGACAGAGAGAGAGAGACAGTGAGAGAGGGAACACAAGCAGGGGGAGCGGGAGAGGGAGAAGCAGGCTTCCCGCGGAGCAGGGAGCCGGATGCGGGGCTCGATCCCAGGACCCTGGGACCACGACCTGAACTGAAGGCAGACGCCCAACGACTGAGCCACCCAGGCACCCCTTGGCTCACTGTTTTAATCTGATTAGCCCTCCCTGTGCCTGTCATCCAATCAGGTTTCCGTCATCTATCTATCACGTGGGAAAGGGTGGAGGGCTCCTTCCAGGGCGGTGTAAAATCCTCTTACAGGTGGTTTCCTCTTAAGGCGGGGGCCCCTTGTCCCTGCCTGCCTTTCTTCCAACTGTCCTTCATCGCATGCACCTCATAAGTAACCGAGCTTCAGAAAAACAAGAAAACTTCAAAATTGAAGAAGTAAAACTGGCAGAAGCGAATGGAGAAACTGACACATCCCTGGTTATAGCTGGAGATTTCAACACTCCTTTCTCAACAGGGTGTATTATTTCCCTTTCTCCCAAAGACTGAGCAGAGATAAGGGAAGAGAAATCGTGTTTCATAATTCAGATGTCTTCCCATCGAACTCTGACTTGAGCTTTCACTTCCACATTTCCCACAGTCTCATCGTTGAGCGGATGGGATGGGGGTCTGGAGAGGAGCGTGGAGAGACAGACGGAAGGTGAACTGTAGGACTCAGGTCTGGTAGGCAGGGTGGCCTGGTACATGCTATGTAAGCCCTCTGGGCCTCAGGGTCCTCTCTTGTCAAAAAAAAGAGAGTCGTTTTCCTCCTGTGTGAGTGGAGTTGGAGTCCCCGAAATCGCCGTGAGTGGATGGAAGAGATTGTTGCCAGTGCCCCAGGGCTGTGAGCCGTGGTGTGCCCAGCATCCTGGAAGGCCTATTCTCACACAGCCTGGAAGGTGTCTGCCCTGCCCAGGCAGCTGCCCTCAGACTGTCCACCAAGGGGCCAAATTACATAGCTGAGCTGATCATGCCCAGAGGGTTGGCTAAGCCGGAGCATGGGCAGAGGCTGGCCCAGGGTGAGTCGACGCTGGGTTTGTCCATTCTTGAGCAAAGCCATCTGTGCTCAAAGTGGAAAAGGAGTGAGTATTGGGGCCGGGGACACACATGCACTAGGGAAAGTAATCTCCCCCCTTCTCTTCAAAACAAAGGAGGTTGGCTTTAGCAATGGGTAGAAAAAAGGAGGAAATGGGTCTTTACCACTTACTTTTCCACCCTTCAGTGACAGAGTCTTGAGTGTTTTCCAAGCCCAGAAAATTCCCTTTTCAGCCTTAGAATTCGACACTGGAGGGCCATCAGTAAGGCCTTTGCTCAGCTTCCGATGATGGTTTAGGGAATCACGAGGCTGCTAGGGCAGAGAAGAAGACATTTCTGGTACCTCTCTCTTACTGATTTCTAGCTGGATTCCATTGGGGTCGGAGAACACACTCCATACGGTTTCAACTCTCTTACATTTGTTGAGATTTGTCTCGTAGCCCAGGATGTGGTCTACCTAGGTCCGTGTTCCATGTGCACTTGAGAAGGGTGGGTCTGCTCCGCTTGTTTCTATCAATATCAGTTAGATCCTGTGGATTGATGGTGTTATGGGGTCAATTCTCCTGTAATCTTGCTCATTTTCTCATAATTGCACTATCAGTGGTTGAGAGAGGGATATGCAGTCTCCAAATGGAATTGTGGATTCCTCAATTCTGCTTTCGATTCTTTCAGTTTTTTTGCACACGTTTTGCAGTTCTGTTTTTGGGAATACACACTTAGGATTGCTTTGTCTTCTTGATGGATTGACCTTTCCATCACTGCATAGTGTCCCTCTCTGGTTTTGGTAATTTTCTTTGCTCTGAAGTCCACTTTATTTGATATTAATATAGCCATTCCTTCTTTCCTTTGCATGTTTAACATTTGCGCTATTTATCTTTTCTCATCCTTTTCTTTTCAACTTGTTTCTACCATAACATCTGAAATTATTTTCGGGAAGCAGCATATACTTGGGTCATATGGTTTAATCTACTCTCCAGTTTCTATCTTTTAATTTAGATCCCTACATTTAGTAGAATTAATTATTGAGGTGTTAGTGCATAAGTCTGCCATTTTTATTTTGTTTTTTTCCCTGTTCTCTCCAGTTTTCACTTCTCTATTTTTTCCTCTACATTCCTGTGGGTTACTTGAACAATTTTATAATTCTATTCTGATTTTAATATAGTGTTTTTATACTGATTCATTCATTTTAGTTTTTATTTAAATTCCAATTAGTTAACATACAGTGTATTATGAGTTTCAGGTGTATAATTTAGTGATTCAACACTTCCATACAACACCGGGTGCTCATCAGCCTTCCTTAATCCCCATCACCGATTTCACCCATCCCTCTACCCCCCATCTCCCCTCCAGTAACCATCAGTTTGTTGTCTATAGTTAAGAGTCTGTTTTTTGGTTTTCCTCTCTCTTTTTTCCCCCCTGTGATCATTTGTTTTGTTTCTTAAATTCCATATATGAGTGAAATCATATGGTATTTGTCTTTCTCTGACTGACTTCTTTACTTAGCAGCATACTATCTAGCTCCAACCATGTTGTTGCAAATGGCAAGATTTCATTCTTTCTGATGGCTGAGTACTATTCTATTATGTATATGGGCTCTTTTCATAATTTGGCTATTGTTGATAATGCTGCTATAAACATCGAGGTGCATGTATCCCTTTGAATAGTATTTTTGTATTCTTTGGGTCAATACCTAGCAGTGCAATTGCTGGGTCATAAGGTAGTTCTATTTTTAACTTTTTGAGGAATCTCCATGCTGTTTTCCAGAGTGGCTGCACCAGTTTGCATTCTCAACAATAGTGCAGGAGGATTCCCCTTTCTCCACATCCTCGCCAACACCTGCTGATTCCTGTGTTATTGATTTTAGCCATTCTGACTGGTGTGAGGTGATATCTCCTTGTAGTATTGATTTGTAGTTCCCTGATGTTGAGTGATGTTGAGCATCTTTTGATGAGTCTGTTGGCCATCTGTCTTCTTTGGAAAAATGTCTATTCATGCCTGTTGCCTGTTTTTTAGTGGGATTATTCATTTTTGGGGTGTTGAGCTTTATAAGTTCTTTATAATTTGGATGCTATCCCTTTATCAGATACATGTCACTTGCAAATATCTTCTCCCGTTCTGTCAGTTACCGTTTAGTTTTATTGATTGTTTCCTTTGCTGTGCAGAACCTTTTTATTTTGAGGAAGTCCCCAATAGTATATTATTGCTTTTGTTTCCCTTGCCTCGGGAGACAGATCTAGTAAGAAGTTGTTTTGGCCAATGTGAAAGAGGTTGAAGCCGGTGCTGTCCTCTAGGATTTTAATGGTTTCCTGCTTCACATTTGGGTCTTTCATCCATTTTGAATTTATTTTTGTGTATGGTGTAAGAAGTAGTCCAGTTTCATTTTTTGCATTTTGCTGTCCAATTTTCCCAACAGCATTTGTTGAAGAGACTATCTTTTCCCCATTGAATATTCTTCCCTGCTTTGTCAAAGATGAATTGACCATATAGTTGTGCGTTCATTTCTGGATTTTCTCTTCTGTTCTGTTGATCTGTGTGTCTCATTTTGTACTATAATACGTAGAACAACCACTAAAATAGTTATTCAGAAAGGGACACTTTAGAAACACTGTTTTAAAAACACTATCTTAAAGTGTCCCTTTCTGAATAACTATTTAGTGGTTTGGTAGTTGTTCTAGGTATTATTTTATTTATATATATAGACACACACACACACACATATATATATATATATATAACTTACCACCGTCCATTGATATTATCATTTTACCAGCCAGAGTGAAGTATATGAACTTAACCACCCTTTAGAACATTGAAACTCCCCTGTCTACAAGGTAATTGTCTTTTTTTTTTAAAGATTTTTATTTATTTATTTGACAGAGAGAGACAAAGCGAGAGAGGGAACACAAGCAGGGGGAGGGTGAGAGGGAGAAACAGGCTTCCCTTGGAGCAGGGAGCCCGAAGCGGGGCTCGATCCCAGGACCCTGGGATCGTGACCTGAGCCAAAGGCAGATGCCCAGTGACTGAGCCACCCAGGCGCCCTACAATGTAATTGTCTTAAATATATTTCTTCTACATAAATTTAGAACCACATCAGACGGTGTTGCAATATATTCTTCAATCATCAAACATAATTAGAACTCAAGGAGAAGGAGAATCCATTTACCTACATTTTTGCTACTTTCTTTCTTCCTGGTGTTCCAAGGTTCCTTCTTTTATTGTTTCCTTTCTGTTTCAAATCTTCCTTAGTCTTTTTGAGAAAGTCTCCTGGTGACAAATTCCCTTAATTAGCTTTCCTTCACCTGAGAATGTCATGATTTCCCCTTTTATTCTTGAAGAACATATTCTCTGGCAACAGAATTCTGGGTTGTCAGTCCTTTTCTTTCAACAGTTGAGAAATGCTTTGTCACAGGGGCGCCTGGGTGGCTCAGTCGTTAAGCTTCTGCCTTCAGCTCAGGTCATGGTCCCAGGGTTCTGGGATCGAGCCCCGCATCAGGCTTCCTGCTCGGAGGGAAGCCTGCTTCTCCCGCTCCCACTCCCCCTGCTTGTGTTCCTGCTCTCGCTATGTGTCTCTCTGTCAAATAAATAAATAAAATCTTTAAAAAAAAAAAAAAAGAAAGAAAAATGCTTTGTCACTTCCTTCTGATGTCCATGGTTCCTGATGAGAACTCTGGAGATGACCCTTTACCTCTCCAGGGTCTGCCACTTCTATAGCCCTTGTCTACAGAACGGTAGGAACCAGGCACCTAGCCCCCCTCCCACTATGTATTTAGGGTTAGGGCAGGTATCTTTCCAGGTGCTTCCAATTTGTCCCCATGAATGATCACCTTGTGCTTGAATGTCACCCAGCTTCACAGTGGGGCTCATCTTGCTTCGGTTTTGATCCACAGCTGCCCCTTTGGGACTGATGTCCTCCCTAGGTCATTACTGCCACCACTGGGCCATCCTCAGAGGAGAGTGATGTGGGGGCAGCCTGCATTCCCTTACTGCCCTTACTACTCACATCTATGTGCGACCTGCCATTTCATCTCCTTGAATGGCACAAACATGTAATTCTTATATGTTGACCAGGGTTAATGAGAGGGAATCACAACATGAAGGATGTTCAGTTGGCTCTTGAACAACATGAGTGTGAACTGCGTGGGTCCACTTTTATGTGAAATTTTCTTCAATACATACTGTACGGTACTATGTGGGGTGCCCGGCTGGCTCAGTCGGCGGAGCATGTGGCTCTTGATCTCAAGGTTGTGGGTTCGGGTCCCATGTTGGGCAAAAAGATTACATAAAAATAAACTCTTAAAAAATAATAAATACTGTATAGTACGGTAAATGTATTTTTCCTCATTATGGTTTTTTAGAAGATTTTATTTATTTGTCAGAGAGAAAGAGAGGGAGAGAGCACAAGCAGGGAAAGGGGCAGAGGGAGAGGGAGAAGCAGGCTCCCCACTGAGCAGGGAGCCCAATGTAGGGCTCGATCCCAGGACCCCGGGATCATGACCTGAGCCGAAGGCAGACCTGAGCCACCCAGGTGTCCCTGCCTTATGATAACATTTTCTTCTTCTTCTAGTTTACTTTATTGTAACAATACAGCATGTAATACATATAACATACAAAATAGGTGTTAATCAACCATTTCCATTATTAGTAAAGTTCTGGGGGAGTTAAAAGTTATACTCAGATACTGAATTTAAATAATTTTTTTTTAAAATTGTATCTGGAAAAAAAGTTATACTCAGATATTCAATTGTGGGTGAGGGCGACATCAGTGCTGTTAACCAACTACCCCCCGCCCCAATCCACAAAGTTGTTCAAACATCAACTGTATTATTTCCTAGGGCTGTTATAACGAAGTACCATTTATTTTCTCATAATTCTGGAGGCCAGAAATCCAAAATCAAAGCGTTGGTAGGGCCATACTCCCTTTGAAGACCGAAGGGGCTTCCTTCCTTACCTCTTCCAGGTCCCAATGTGCCCAGGGTTTCCTTGGCAGCATAGTCCCATCTCTGCCTCCATCTTCATGTGACTCTCTTCCCTCTGTGTGTGCCCGTGGTCACATTTCCCTCCTCTGATAAGGATACCAGTCATGTGGGTTGAGATGACCAAATGGTCTTAACAATTAAATCTGCAAAGACCTTATTTCTAAATAAGGTCACATTCATAGGTACTGCGGGTTAGGACTTGAACATATCTTTTTTGCGGGAACACAGTTCAACCCACAAGAGGGGAGAAAAGCTTAAAAAGTGAAGTTGAGGGGCTCCTGGATAACTCGGTTGATCTCCCGACTCTCGATTTCAGTTCAGGTCTTGATCTCAGGGTCATGAACTCAAGCCCCGTGTTGGGCTTCATGCTGGGTGTGGAGCCTACATAAAAAAACAACAACACATTTCAAAAAGTGAAGTTGAATATAAGTGTTGACAGAACACAAGGAACTAAGGATCAAACCCTCTCAAGGACACTCTCATGAGCCCACTCCAGTTTTTGGACATTCCATACAAATGGACTCACCTTTATGTGATATTTTGTGTGCCATCTGGCTTCTTTCACTTAGCATAATGCTTTCAAGTTTCATTCATGTGGTGGCCTGGATTAATATTCCATCCATCCATCCATCAGTTGATGGACATTTGGGTTGCTTCCACTTTTTTGGCAATTATGAATCATGCTGCTATGAACATTCATGTATAAGTTTTTGTGTGAACATGTTTTCAGTTCTCTTGGGTACATACCTAGGAGTGGAATTACTGAGTCACGTGGTAACTCTGCGTCTAACTTTTTGAGGAACTGCCAGACTCCCTTCCATAGTGGTTGCTCCATTTGACACCCTTACCAGTAATGTATCAGGGTCCAATCTCTCCACATCCTCACTAGAATTTGTTCGCTTGTCCTTTCTTTCTTTCTTTCTTTCTTTTTAAATTATAACCATCCTGCGAATATGAAGTGGTATCTTATTTTGGTTTTGATTTGCATTTCCCCACTGACTCATAATGTTGAGCATCTTTTCATGTGTTTATTGACCATTTGCGTATCTTCTTTGGAGAAATGCTGGACCAATTTTTTACCTATTTAAAAAACTGAGCTATTTGTCTTTTTATTGTGGAGTTGTGAGAGTGCTTTATATATTCTGGGTACTAGATCTTTATCAGATATAGAATTTGCCCATATTTTCTCCCATTCTGTGGGTTGTTTGTTCAGTTTTGATGGTGTTCTATGGTGGGCAAAAGTTTTAATCCAGTTATTCTATTTTTCTTTTATCGATTGTGATTTTGGTGTCATACGTTAGAAACTATTGCCTAACTCATGGTTATAAAGATTTACACCTGTGTTTTAAGAGTCTTACAGTTTGGGGGTGCATGAGGGGAGCAGTCAGTTAAGCGCCCATCTCTTGGTTTCAAAGGCTTGGGTCCTGATCTCAGTGTCATGGAATCAAGCCCCACGTCTGGCTCTGTGTTCAGTGCAGAGTCTGCTTGAGATTCTCTCTCCCTCTCCCTCTACCCCTCCCACTTGTGTTCTCTCTCTCTCTCAAATAAATAAATAAATCTTTAGAAAAGAAAAAGAGTCTTACCGTTTTAACTCTTGGTATAGCTCTTTGATCCACTTTGCATACTAATATTTATATATAATATGATACAGGGATCCAAATTCACATTGTGCCTGTGGATGTTCAGCTATTCTAGCATGATACACTGTTTTTACCCATTAATATGTTTCAGATATTCTTTATGGCATCCTTTATCCTTTCGCATATATCCCAGCTTGTAACACACTCTCTTCCCAGTGTGTCCTGGATTGCAGCCTTAGTGGGACCCGCAGAGTGCTCCTTCCCACATTTCCATCAGCTCAATCACTGCCCCTTGGAAGCTCCCTGGGATCCCAACCTCCCCAACTAAAAAGAGAAGAATCTGACTTTTCTATGGGTCATGGGTTAAAACTTTCCATTGTTCACACTGGACACCTTGCTATTCTTTTTTTCATTTTTATTTTTTGTATTTATTTTTGCCGGTGACCCTTTTCCTTTTTCTCAGCAGAGAGGCAATGCCAATGTTTTGTTTGTTTTGTTTGTTTCTGTTTGTTCATCACAAGAGTCTACTGAAAAGTGAACAAGACCAAAATCAAGATTCCCTATCAGGGCTCCTGCTGGGATCTGCCCACAACCCCTTAAAACAAACTGACCTTTGCAGCTGAGGGAATTTCAAATCTCGGCACTGGCCTTGGGCATTCCTGTTAGTGTCTGCATGGCTTCCATGCAGGACTGTGGGCCTCTCTCTGCAATTTGTGCTCAGCTGTTGCGGCGGGATTGTCCCTTTGTAAGCATCTCATTAGTAAGCTGAGGTCATCAGTCAGCTGAGAATGGCTGGCTGTGAGGCCAGCCTGGCAGGGGGCACGGGAGGGGGCAGATTTGGAAATACACAGCAGTATCAGAGAGGAGCTTGAGTTTGTGCGTGAGGGTAGGGGTGCTGGAGAGACAGGGAGGCACAGTCAGGACGGACGAGACGGGCTAACCTGGCTCATTTGACCTGGACCAGGGAGCTGACCCTCCCAGAGACACATGGGACAGAAGATGACTCTGCACCTCACATCATTTCACCAGTTGGCCCCCAAGACTGTCTGCCCCTTTTTGAAATTGAAATAAAAGAGAAATTTCCAAACCTCTCCAATGTTTTTTAATTTATCCTTGAGTTGGAAAGTGTAACCTTTCCCTGTGAGTGTGTGAACCAGGGAAAACACTCCTCTTTGGAAGGTGACTTTCTGCAGGGTCTCAATGGCCCCTAAGGAACCCATCTGCCTTCAAGCTGCTGGAGAGTGGGAATGGCCCTGCCCGGGGAGACATCGCCTGGCAGGTAGATGGACAGTTTTATGCCATTGTATTCTGTTCTTCTGATCACATGCCTGAATGTGTGTGGGTGTGTTTGCACCGGGGTGTATGGTCTTTGCAGACTGGGTTAGGAATGACAGGAGTTAGTGTCTGTTCGACAGGAATATAAGGCAGAACAAACATCTACCATCTAAAGGAAATACCGATTTCCTTTCACACAATGTGATTGTTTCTAATATTTATTCAACTCAGATTGAACTCAAATGAACGAGGATGGACTGAGGTTCTGTTCTGTGTTGGCTCTCCCCCTCGGGCTTCGGGGGACCACGAGACATGAGGGCAAAGACAGCAGGGAAGACAATCCAATGACAGGGAAAGGCAGCCTGAGGTCAGGGAAAACAGACAAAAGCAACTCTGGTTGTTTGGCTTCAGTGAGAGGAGAGCGCAGGGAGGGCCACATCCCAGGGGAAGGTTTTGTGGGACCTTGGCCCTGGCGGGACTATGCCTAGGTGAAAGACATGGGATCTCAGGAACTTGACAGCTTATTTATTATTGCTATGTTCTTACACCGAGTAGAAGTTTTATTGTTGTTTTTATTATATTCAGTAGAAATAATAGTATCATAAAGAAGAAAAGGAGTTTCCAGAAACATAAAACTGGCTTTAGAGATTTGCAAATGAGGAATTTTATGCTTACAGCTTTCAAACGCTTTTCGTATTAAATTTCAAGGCAGACAGTAACTGTTAAAATAACTCGGTTCATTAAGAGAGTGATGTTAAGATTTAAACACTTCACAGAATCGCAAACATTTACTGATGTCAGGCACCGCGTTTTCCAGGGGAGGCACGTGGATTCACCCAGTATCTGGTCATGAATAAATAATTGCTGACCTGTAACTATAATCTAGGAGTCTTTCCTTCCAGCCCAGTGATCTTTCTCCAACTTATCAGCAATATTTTGGCTATCATTAACAGTAAGGTACAGAACAAACAGCATACACTCAAAAGAAAGCAGCAAAACGAGACGCACATTCTGTACAATACACAAAATAACAGAATTAGCAATTTGAGAAAGAAATGAATAAAAAATAAAAAATAAAAGGCTGGTGTCTTGATTAGGGCTTGTTTCAGGTAATTTGCTTTGGCCATGGTGGAGTAACGTCTCTGATTTTCCATGTACTTCCTAAGATCTCTTTTGAAATCCTTTAACCTTTCCTCTTCGCACACAGGTCCACATCCTGACGCTGTTACTAGGCTGTAGAGCCCATTGGTGTAGTGGCCACCCCCTCTCTCCAACACCAGGCCTTCCATCAAGTCCATTAGCTCCTTCGCTTGGCCATCCCGATCACTCCCTGTAGCACAGTTGTTAAAGGCACACACTCGCCCCCCACATGCTGCCACCAGCTTGCGGAGGGCTGTGTTATCTGTGTCCTGGATGTAATCCGTCAAGGAGTCTCCCTCGAGGTCTTCTTTGTGGGTGAAGAGGACAATTGTGTGACTCATGGCATCTTCTCCAAAGATCTCCTTCATCCTCTGCACAGCCTGCTGGTCCTGGGCGGTGAATCGGCCCAGCTGGGTCACCAGGAGCAGCACATGGGGTCCTGGTGCCGAGAGTAAGTAGCATCTCTGCACCTCTTTGCACAGGGAATCGGAGTGGTCCTCCCCAGAAAACATATCCGGTGTGTCGATAATGACCATCTCTCTCTTTCCCCAGCTTCCCTGACTTTCACTGCAAGTCTTAGTGAACGGCTGGGCAGTCAGCTGCGACCCAAATGCTTGCTTCCCAAGGATGCTGTTCCCGGTGGCACTTTTGCCCGTTCCTGTTTTGCCCACCAGAATGATTCTCAGCTCTGATCCTCTGGCACGTTGGTTCTTCATATATGGTCCTGTGAGAGCGAGTTTGCTACGTTATGACTACTGGTTACACCAATGGAATACTTTTAACAATAAGAGATATTCCCACATTATGAGCAAAGGTAGTCTCCCAATACATTGGATTTATAAAATAGAGGCTAACTCCATTATCAAATCAAATCAAGCCAACAGTGATTTTTAAAACATCTCTGTTTCTCAGGGCACCTGGGTGGTTCAGTTGTTTGAGTGGCCGGCTCTTGATTTTGGCTCAGGTCATGATCTCAGGGTCCTTAAAATGAGCCCCGTGTAGGGTTCTGTGCTCAGCGGGGAGTCTGCTCAAGGATTCTGTCTCTCCCTCTCCCTCTGCCCCTCACCCCGCTCACTTTCCCATGCTCATTCTCTCTCTCTCTCTGAAATCAATAAATAAATGTTTAAAAAAAAACTCAGTTTCTCTAGGACTGCAGGATGCTGCCATGTTGGATCATAGAAAAACATACTTGGGGGACGATGTGGATTTAGAAACATATCTAGTCATGCAAGGCTTGCCTGATTCACCCAGTTCTGGCTGTGTACAAGACAAATTTTCTGAAGATCAGAGATGTGTAGTAGCCACGACTGTGGGTTCGATCTCCAGGTGGCTTAAGTAACTTGACTCTGTTCTAAGGCCAGAGATGGCTCTTCTGACCTCGCTGGGCTGGGCTGTGGTCTTGACCACCAGTGAAAAGCCTGGACTGGGGAAATACTGGAATAAGCAAAGTAAAATTATTCTCTCTGAGGAACTATCTGATAGCTTATACTTTGCTTAGAGAAGGTTGCATGATTTTTATATAAAATTGGCACAGAAATTGGTAAAATAATCACACACACAAGAAGTCACTTACCAGAGTGACCGCATTCGTGTCGGTCCATTGTTGTTCCTGAGGCACAGAGAAACCAGAGACCAATTATATATATAATGTATATATATTCCCGAGCCAGACTGGGAGTTAACAGTCATTAACCCTTAAGGGATTTTGAAATAACTCTCTCATGGCTTCCGTGGCCCCTGCTTTTCTTTCCTATCCAGCTCTGCAATTTCAGGGAATATAGATATATTATAGATATCATATATTTAGATAATTGTTTTAGTTCTGCATCAGGAAAGACCCTTGTATTCCTACAGCACTGTCACACCCACGCCTCATTTGTTTACACATAGCTGATGGGGGAGAGAATTATCCTGTCTTACAGGGACATAGTCATTTGCCCAGAGTCACCCAGTGAGTCAGTGAGTGGAGAAGAAGTAGGTTTCGTTTGTCCGCCCCTCCTCCTCCTGGTCTCCATGCCCACCTCTTCTCTGTGTCCTTCTTCCTTCCTCCCGTGGCCCCCCAGCCCCTCTCTTGCTCTCCCTGGCCTCACCCATTCCTTCTCTCGCCTTCCTTTCTTGTTGGCCTTCCCTGATGCGAGGTTCAGTCTTCTCTTTCCTTCTCTCCTGCTTTCCCCACCTTGCTCCCTCCTCTCCCGTGCTCTTGCCTCTCTCCAAACCTCGTCCTTCATTTGAAATTCTTGTGAGAGACTCAGTGAATTAAGTACACTATCCTTGAAGCCTGAAATACATTTCATTCAATCCATCAATTACTTGAATTTTCCTCAATCCTCAACAGCCAGCTTGAAGAAGCCTTGGGACCCATTCCCTTTCCCTGTGCAGTGAGAAACATCCGTTCATTTTCATCAGATGGTTTTTCTCTCTTGCTTAAGTCTGGCAGCGTATACCAAAGCGACAAGGCACAGAAGACTCACGAACACATGTGAATGCCCACATTCTTCCCAGTTAGCACTCTTTATTGGCTTCGTGCTAAGGAAGCTCTGTTTGCCAGTAACGTGTAAACGAAAACTGTACAAAGTTTACGGTCTTGTAAACCGGCTGTACTTCAGCCAAAGGCAGCCACTCTAAATCGCTTCCCTTAAAACAGGGAAAATTTGTTCTAAAAAAGATTTTTTTTTCCCCAAGCATAGCCTGGGAATTAGAAATCAACACTGTGGAACTTTTCATGAATGTGGGCTTACCTGATTGACTGTCCAAAGAAACCCAGATGACTCCCATTCAAACCTGAGACTTGCCAGCTCAGCTCAAAGAGAAAGAGAAAATAAAACAAAAGCCCAGCCTGTCTTCTTCCTCTCCTTAATGTCTGCAGAGCTTCCCTGCTGCAAAAGAGCCCCTCCGTATGCCTGTGTTAAAATGGGAAGATTTAATCAGTAGTTACTTGCTATCGTGTGGACCCCGTTTTCTTGCCAGTAGTGAAAAAGCAGTGTTGGAATGATTTCAGCTGGACAGGGGAGGAAGGCAGGCACGTCAGGGTAGCTGGTAGATTTGATCTCTTCCTGCCCCGGGCTGTGTCGTGCGGGTCACAAGTTTGCCCAAATGCAAAGCCCGCCCAGGAGTTAAGCCTCATTCTCACTGGTGGCAGTGACTGTTCTAAAGGCAAGTATCATTGCGGGGGGTGGGGGGCAAGTGCATGGGTCTGGGGGTTGGGGGGACACCTCTAGCGGGGCACTGTGCAGAGGGAAAAGGTATGTAGAAAGGGGAACCTGTGAGAAGCCCATTTCTTGAGTCAGACTGGGAGTTAACAGTTACTGGGAGTTAACTGGGAGTTAACTTGAAAGGATTTTGAAATAACTCCCGATGGCTCCCATAGTCCCCCTGCTTTTCTTTCCTAACCAGCTCTGTCATTTCAGGGAACACACCTCTGGGGAGTAATGATCTAGTAGTGTCTACAGTAATAATCGGGAGTGTCCACTTTCCGGAAGAACAACCCAAAGAGTTAAAGTCGAAATCGTTCAAATGCTCTTTCTGCTTATTTATGTGACAGTCAGCACAACAGGGAGAGAGAAAATATGGAGTTTATGTTGCCTTCATCCCAGATTCCTAGTGACCACATGTGGCTTTCTCTCCCAACCCACTGATGAGGAATAATCCACTGAGCTCTGAGCTCACTCTAAGGGAGGCTGGGAAATGCAGGGGAGCCACGGGACTTGGGTGAACATCACTACCTTGCTACAAACTATTATTTGTATTGAATTATTGCATTATTCACAATAGCCGAGTTATGGAAACAATCTCTGTTTGTCAATGGATGAATGGATAAAGAAGATGTGATAGGTGTATACAATGGAAAATTGTTCAGACACGAGAAAGAAGGAAATCCTGCCATTTGCAACAACATGGATAAACCTCAGGTCATTATGCCAAGTTAAGAAAAATCGGACAGCGAAAGACAAATACCGTATAATCTCACTTATACGTGCAACCTAATACGAAGTGGAACCTAACAAGAAATGGAACTCATAGAAACAGGGAGTTATCACGGTGATTACCAGGGGCTAAGGATTGGGGGAGATGGGGAGTTGCTGGCCAAAAGGTAAAAGCCTTCAA
This sequence comes from Mirounga angustirostris, assembly GCF_029215605.1. Lineage (NCBI taxonomy): Eukaryota > Metazoa > Chordata > Mammalia > Carnivora > Phocidae > Mirounga > Mirounga angustirostris. The sequence goes on from NW_026991720.1 coordinate 6,479,271, forward strand.
TTATAAGCTGACTAAGTTCTGGGGATCTAACCCACAGCATGGCAACTAACTGTAGGTATAATTAAAGTTGTTGAGACAGCAGATCTGACGCATCCTCACCACACATATAAAGAAGTGCACTGAGAGGGTGTGACATGAACTAGCAAAGGCTGGGGTAGTGTGTAGAACAATCCACACCTGAGGTTTGTTGCTGACTTCCAACGTTTCATGGAAGAGATAAGTGCAAACCAAAGCAAAGGAGAGACACAACACAACAGACAAACTTTGATAAACAAACAAAATACCAAATTGGATCTTTTGGAAGAGGTTAGATTTAGTGACTTGTCCATTGAAAAGTGTGGAGAACTGTTAGCTTAACAAAGCATAAGACCTGCCACCAAGGAATTCGATAAAATTGACACCCATAGTTGTAAAAAGGGCCAATCTCACAGTATAATCATAAGAATTAATAACTAAAGTTTTAAATTAAAAGTTTTTAAAGACCTTTTAAGTCCTACAAGAGTGTCGTCACGCACCGAAATAAAGTTCTCAGACATCAATCTGAACGGCCCTGCAGGGCTGCCTTTGCAAGGGAGAGCAGGGGCAGCTAAATTCTGCACATAGCTTTTACTTTATTTTTTTATCAGAAAAGCAAGGACAGAGGCATGGGAAAGGAGTACCAAGGGATGGCAACTATCTCGAAGGCCTAAGGCAGGCTTGCATCCTCCCCTAGGCGCCCACACACACGGAGGCAAGTCATGGGATAAGGGAGGAGGGGGACGTTTGGGCTAGCAATCCCCAGGTGCGGAAGGGGGACTGAGGGTCACATTCTTTCATGGCTCCTAACCTATGCCCTGCCCCTGGGGATCGTGGGATCCTGCTCCTACCGGGCCATTGCGTTCAATAGCCCGAGAACAGGAGCGCGGCTGACTTTTCAGCTCCTTCCACAATCGCTCCTTAGGGTTTACAGTACATTTTCTGAGAATAACTCCACACAAAAGACATCAACAGGAGCATTCCACTAAATGATTCGATTCCCAGCAGTGTCACATCACCGAGAGCCATATCCTGCCAAGTGAGGGAGCGCAGAGACGTCCATTTTGAATTTTATTCCATCGCTTTGTTTATAGTCTCAGAGGATGGATCACCATCATCCCCTTCTGGAGCATCAAGTACCATGATGTGAAGACAGTTCCCAGTTCCTTGGAATGGGACACGGGCAAGCCTGAGGCATGGGTCCTTCCACTCTCTCCTTCACCAGTTCACCCCCACACCATCTCAACCCCTCTGAACAGCCACTGTGGCCGCTCTTCAAACTCCCTACTCTCTCAGGGATTAAAGCTGACCAATACTCCCTTTAAATTCCTGACTTGACTTCACTGTGAGGAACTAGTAATCCAAACAACCAGGAGAAGAGTGCTGTCCCCTTGGTGAAGGAGTGGAGAAGCCATCTTGGATGTTCCAGCCCCAGCACGTGCAACATGGAGAAGAACTAGGCACACACAGCTGACAACCAGGAAGCCACAGCCATGTGGCTCTCATCTAGCTGTGTCCCAGCTACCTGCAGCCATTTCAGCCACCGCAACTAAAGCCCCGGTCTGCCATGTAGGAGAAACAAGTCATACTCTCCTTCTCTGCCTGAATTCCTAGCACATGACATCATGAACGTCATAAAACTGTTTTATGCCACTGAGTGTGGAGTGGTTTGCTGTACAGCAGGAGAAAGTTGGGTCACCCGAATAGATTCCTAGAAGTAGCACTGCTAGACTCTTGGTACACGTATTTGTAATTTTGATAGATACTACTGGATTGCCCACAGTAAAATGTTCATCAAATTACTTACACCAACATTGTATTAGTTTCCGCATATCCTTCCTCATGATTGTATCTGCCTATCTGATCACTGAAAAACTGTATCTTAGTGATTTTCATGCATTACTCCACATGAGTGTGGGTGAATATCTTTCATATGTATAGGAACCGTCTTTTTCTTTATTGACATCTGTCTTATATATTTGTTGCCCACGCTAATCATTTTGATCTTGGTTTGTTAGAGTTCTTTCTGGGGCCCCAAATGATCATTTTTCCTCTTCTTCTTGGCTTTTTTCTTTTAAACTTCCAATTATGGTTCACTTTTATCGTGGCTAGTATCTAGAAGAATGTCAAATGATCACAGTGACAGGAGGCCTCCTTATGCTGTTCCTAACTTTTGTGGCAATACTTCAGTGATTCTCATTGAGCAAGATGCTTCGAGGTTCAGATGGAAAATTCTACTATGCTAAAAACATAACCGATTATGAGATGTTGAATTTTAACAACTTACCTTTCAACAGCTAAACGGATTATCAGATTATGTGGCCTCATAGCTTTATAATCCATCAAGTTATACCAAAGTATTTCCTGATATTGATCCTTCTTTGCCTAGCAGTTAAGGTATTGCTGGATTCTATTTGTTAATTGCTACATTAGGATTTTGCATTGCTTCATAGTGATCTTATCCATCTCTAGAAGAGAGTAGCTCCTCTCTCTCTGATTGCCCCATTGCCCGGGTTCCAGCTGTATCTGGTTTCAGGCTCCCCTCTTCCCTCCAAACGTAATAGCCATGTTGTTTCTCTGAACAGAGAATTCCGCTCCAGAGGAATTCTGATTCTATCTTTGAAGAAAACAAGATTTTTTACCATCACCACCCTTCCACCATCACGACATCCTTTCTTAGGCAAGCCTGACACCGAACAGAAACTTCAGCGTGGTGAGTGTTCTTAAGGAGAGCGTAGGGCGCGCTGGGGGATAAGCTACACTGATGGGAGGGAGGTAATCGGGAAAAACTTCTTAGAAGTAACATCGTATGAGCTGAAGTTGAAGAGTGAGTAGAAGCTGGAGGGATTGAAGGAAAAAGAAACAGCGTATTTTGAGGCAAGTCAAAGCGTGGAGCTCTCTTGGGTATTCATTCCAAGGAAGCCAGGATGTCTACCCAGAGGCAGGAAGTCTGATTGTGTGGAAGTGAGGCGGGAGTTTGGAGATAGACCATCCGTATGGGGACTTGTCATCGAGTTTGGATCCTGAAAGTTCTCTTACGAAAAGTGGAAAATCGCGGCAGGATTGCCTTGGGGTCATGTCACAGTCAGATGTACGGTGGGCTGTGTGAAGAATGGATTCGAAAGCCCTGTCCCTCATTGTGCTTGACATGATCTGCTTTTGGGTAACCTCACTGGAGTCCTGCATCACGTCCTCTGCCTCCCTCCCCCTCCCCCCGCCTTAGTGCACAGAAACAGAACAGGTGCGGTTAAAGCTAGCTGGAGAGGAGCCCTGGCCGTGACCTCGGAGGTGAGCACTCTGAGTCTTGGCCCCCATCTATCTCCTGACACCTTCCCCTGTGCTCCGGACCCTGCCTGCCTTCATTTCCTCACCAACATTTCTGTATAAAAGCTTTTCATGTTTACTTCTTGTTCTTGCGGAGTTCAACTGTATCTTGAAAAGAACCTGCTTTCTGGGTGTTTTTGCCAAGACTGAAAAATAACTTTGTGGTTTAGTGCAAGAAAACCACAAGCGCAAAGGTGCTCCTGAGGCAAGCTCTGTCCTCTGAGGGAGCAGAGACCCATCTCACCTGGTGTGATCACAAGTGACTGAAACTCTGTCCAAACACCTGTCGGCAGCCCACCACCCTAGAGCTATCGTTCCTCTCCAAGGAGGAAAGAATTTACCCGGGATAGTGGGTAGGTAAACAAAACAACACCCAGGGAAGAGACTGAGAAGGTCAAAGGCATTCAAGCAGAGCTGAAGATTCACATGCTCAGATAGCAGCCAGAAGATGCATTTGGTGTGGTCTGTGGCCCAGGGCCCTCAGAAGGGCAGCGTCTTAGAAGGCATGAGCTCTGCAGGTCTAACTCGTGACCAGATCCCCAGTCTGATTGTTACCCACCGAAATGGTAGACATTGGTCTATTTGGTCTATTTGGTCTATTTCTAACTTGCCCTCTCCCTCCTTGCCCCCAAACACCACCCCCACCCCCACCAATATTTTTAGCTGCCCAGAGTTCATCAGCAACCACGTATAGCCAAAACACATCCTCCAGTGATCTCTGGTCCTTGAGCTACAGCGATAGGGTCTACAGTGATGATGGTTTCTTGAGCAACAGACACATGCTAAATCTGAACGGCATAATCTTGACTTTGTACACGCAGATTAAACTAAAGAAGTGAAACCAGGACAAGAGGGAACTTCCTTCTATCTACATAAACTCCCCCTTTTCTGTCCCTTCTCTCCTCTCTCTTACTCCCCAAATCCTGTATCCTCCACTCTTCTCTGTGCCTCTCTGTCCCACCTCACTGCATTTCTCTCTTTCTTGCACAATGTCCCTTTGGCAGTGTTGGTCCCAATACCAGGAGGGGCCTATGCCGGGGAATCTAAAGTATCCCGCCCTGCTAGAACACTGTTCCCCTCAGTCCTGGCTTGCAGTCCTGAACAGATTCCAGAACTGATGGGTCCTGATGCTCACAAACAGCTGACAGAAGCTTGGGCTCTTCTGGAAAGGCCACTCTAGACTCTGCCCAAGCTGCTTCTCAGATACAGCCACAACCAAAATACAACCCCCCCCCACACACACACAGCCCCCCTGCCCATTGCCAACCTCTACTTTTAGGTGTTATCCTTTCTGAGTTGAGCACCTCTGTGGAGGAACTTGCTTCAGAAGGTAATTTGATCTGGAGACTAAGCAATGATTTCCTCCCCAAGAGTCAGAGGAAGTTTCAGGATTCAGGCAGACCGTTCGGCTAGGGTGGTGGGAGGTGGTTGCAGGGTCCCCATTTCCTCTGAGCGTGACTCACTGGGCATGAGACATTTTCACACGATGACAGGAATTGGAATTTCTAACAAGAGATCTGTACAGATGTTAACAAAGGGGAGTGTATGAACTCCCAGATCTGTGTTCTACTGCATGAACACAATGGGACTTTTTTCTAGCCTTCCTCTACAATCAGCTCTGCCCCTTCCCATCGATACATTAGGGCCTACCTTCTCTGAGTGGCGCCATGGTCCCGATTGTGATCACGTAGTGACGAGAGGACTCTTCCTCAGCACAGAGGCGCTGGTTTTCCCGCATGGCACTTTCCCATTGTCACCTAGGCGTATGTGCCTTGCGTTGATACACAAGCAGAGTGGAAAGAACACGGGTTTGAGGAACAGGAGGTGCAGGTTATAGGCATTAGGCTGCATGTGTTTTGTGGCGGTGGGCCGGACTCACAGAGGCTCTGAGGCTCCCTTCATGCGTTTTATGGTTAAAATGAGGGCTGTGGCATTGATCGAAGGCCTTTTCCTACGACGGCATTAGAGTCGTCTGCTACTTCGGGCTTACCCAGTGGGCATGACTCAGCCCACCAAGCCCCTTCAGGGCTGACCGGATTCGCAGGGAGCCCGGTGGCACGTGCCTGTGACTAGTGATCCCTAATGGGATACCATAGGTAGTGACCAGATCAGGGGAGGGACAGTGACAAAACTGGGAGGTTTGGAAGAACGCGTCCTGTCAGGGCAACACCGGTGAAAGCCCACTGGCCCGCTGGTCCTGGGGTTTTGACTTCTAGGGTCATCGGAGAAGTGTTGAGTGGGAGACATTTAAGGGTAAATTAAGTCAGCTCTATCCACCTCTTGGCACAAGACAGTCAAGGAGGCGAGGTGTGCACAGAATAGTTCCTAATATTCTCAGACCCTTTCTCAGCTCACCACAAGCAGACGGTGCCCTTCAGAGCCCTGAGTTCTGCCCTACTCCCCAGCCTCAGTGGCGGGGGCACGGCCGGCGGGAGAGCATGCACAGTGGGGAAAAGCCCAGGCTCATGGCTGGGTCTGCGCAATGTCCCCAAAACGTGGGGTCTCCTCTTTGCAACGTAACGTCGTGTCTTTACACATGTTCTCCATCACTCACTCACCCAAGTGTGTAGCCCTTTATTAGATATCGCCAAAGTTCAGAAATCACAGAAGGAAACCCAGTGAATCGCAGCAGTGGGACTTAGTACAAGTCTATGGTGCACGCACCAAGAAGACAGATTGCAAACCAGGAGCAGTCACACCGAACGCGGACCGAGGGTGTGTGGTTCTAAAGCCCCTGGTACTGGGAGACCGCAGAGCTGGGTGTTCTTCCCTGTGGCGGCTTCTAATACGAGAGTTTTCTGAAATGGTAGGGACTTGGCAACTCGTTCCCTGGTACTATTCTGGGCGAGAGTTTTAGGTTTTGCTTGTGATTTCCAGAAGCAGAAGCAAGAACTGACCCACGTCAAGTAGTCTTGCAAAATCAGCCAAATGAAGCTCTGTTTGTGTGGCTGGTTTGTTTGGTTTCTCCCAGAGAATGGCCAAGCCGGTCTTGTGTGTTCTACTTAAACAAGATGATGGGGTTTTTCTTCTTGTGCATCTCCAGGAAGTCTGTGGTATACACTCGATGTCGGCCCATTTCCCAGAAACGTTTCGAATGATGAGAACATTTGCTGGTTGCTGTAAATTCACCCGTTTGTGCCTCAACACTCCTGGTGTCTTCTCACCGTCCCTTCCTCCCTCACCTCCTCCACAGTTGGTCTTCCCTGTCCCATAACGTCGTGCTCGCCTCACAGGACAGAGCTGGAACGTTGGACCCATGACCCCAACCCCGTATGGGGGTTGGCGCTGGGAACAGGTTAGAGGGGTGGGCAGGGACCAGGAGGGATGGCCCCGCAGAGACCGCTCTGAACCCCCTGGCTGGGCTGGCGAGGGTGAAGCAGGAGCGTTTTCCCCTCAGTCTCAAACCCACACCAGGGCCTCATGCAGAAGAGGCAACGAGCACTTTTGACTCTCTTGTGAGCAAACAAGCGGCCACTCAGTGGGCACAAGTTTTCCTGCCCTTACTCTGCCTTCCAGCCTGAGCCCAAGCTGTGGGCTCCAGTGAAGGGAGCCTGGGGTGTGAGCAAGCACACTGAGCAGGTGAGCCGACGCCAGCCCAAGGGCACCCTCAACCACTCGGTGATAAGCACTGGGGTGACTGCGTCAGCCAAGCTCCTGGGGGATGAGGGCCCGCTGGAAGTGAGGGACATAACCGTGTCCTTGCCGTGTGTTTGTTTCCGTTCCTGTTCCCGCTTCACGGTGTGCAATTGCCCTTTCCGGGTCCCATTGGATCTTCATGAAATGACGCAACGCAAAAGGAGGCAAACATGGAAAATGGGAGCAAAACTGGCAAATGCCAGTGGAAGACCAGAAAAGGCAATCCCTAAATGTCAGGCGGTGCTCTCCTGCACAGTTTTCCCCACCCGACGCCTCAGTATTCAACCCTTGGCTCTACACGTCCAGATTACCCGGAGGGGCTGCCACCAGCCTCCCGGCCACTGGGGCGCCCCCCATCCCCGCCCTTGCTGGCTGCGCGCAGACCGGCCCCCTGCCCCACAACCACGTCTCAGGGGGGCCCTAAGCAACTTCCCGTGTGCGAACCAGTGCTTCTCTGCAGTCCTAATTAATAAAACCCCAAATGAGTGATTGTTAAGAGCTGGAAACCGAAGCACCGGAGCAGATTCATAGAGGAGATGCTTTTGAGGATAGAGGGGGGAGGTTTAAAAAGCTGGCTCTCCTGTCCCGCATAAACGGCACGCCTGTAGACCGGAGCCAGAATCATCAACTAGGGAGCAGGCCAAGTCCATTAGCAGTGGTTCCCCTTGCTCTCCTACAGAAACGCTCATGGTGGTACCCAGCAGTACAAGGTCTCTGTTCCAACTCTAGTCTCCTCCCCTTGGGGGGTCCCTCTTGTATTTTTCAACACCTGGGTTAGATTTTCCTTTGTGGTGAAGAAACCCCGAAATACGTGCCCATTTGTCTGTCTCCTGCATTTGCACATCAACAGACAGTAAACTTCTTCCCATCTGTGTAATTGCCAAGCATGTTTGTCTTGATACTTTTAGTCAGTTCCTTCCTCATTTTCGGTAATTATTTTACGCGCTTCTTTCATATTCTTTGCTACCCCACTCTGAACAGTCCACGTTGGCAATACCCCCCAAATCTAGTCTCTGGAATTGATCATAAGCTTGTAGCTGTTGCCGGTTCAAATCAGAGACCCTGGACTTCCTTCAATAGAGCCTGACTTAAAGGGGCTGCTTTTGGTGACTGCTTTTTTGCACCATTGGTTCATATTGAGTTTGAGCTCCACTAAGAGCTCCAATTTCTTTTCTACTGAAATTTTTCAATGAGAACACCTCCAGTCTGATCTTCAAAAATTTATTTTGGGAAGAACTATCATTTAAGAATTTTCAAAATGATTATCGAGCTTTTTTAAAGATTCTCTTTATTTGTCTTTTTATTTGAGAGGGAGAGAGACAGAGATACCAAGAGAGAGCAAGAGCATGGAGGAGAGGGAGAAGCCGGCTCCCTGCTCAGCAGGGAGCCCAGCATGGCACTGGTCCCAGGACCCTGGGATCATGACCGAGCCAAAGGCAGACACTTAACCTACTGAGCCACCGAGGCGCCCCATATCCAACTGGTTTTAGTGCATGGTTCTAGCTTGCCATTTTGTTTCCTGGCCTTAGGATGTCTCAGGGCAAGTATTACTTAGAATAATAGTTCTTCCTCCAGAGAATTAAGAGAACATATGAAAAATAGAAGCTTGAGTTAGTCTTATCATCCCAAGCTGCACAGAAAAAGGGAGATAAATTTGATGCCATTATTTTAAAAATACTCCAATATTTAAGAACAATACTAGGTCCCTTGGGCTCTATCGTAAGATAAGGTGTAACCAGCACTCGGATAAAGAAAGAAAATCCCAGAGGTGCCCGTAATGCTCTCCAGGGTGATCTCTAACTGAACATCTAATAGCATAGATTGATTTTAGCCATTCTTGTACTTTATATAAATGGAATTATGTACTATGCATTCTTTTGTATCTGCTTTCTGTTTTTGTTTTTTGCTTACCATTATGTTTGAGATTTATCCATGTGTAGCAATAAATTGTGTCTTCTCACTGCTATTAGTATTCTATTGTGTGAATATAACTTAATTTATAATACATGTATAATTTATAATTTATGAATGAATATGTAATCTGTATAATTAATCCAACAATGTAGCTATGTTGTTTTTGCGTTTTCATTTTACAAACATTTTTCAGCTATTTTACCTTATTTTTAAATTGTTTTTATTTAAATTCAATTCCTTAACATATAATGTATTTTTAGTTTCAGAGGTAGAGGTCAGCGATTCATCAGTCCTGTATAATACCAGTGCTCATCACATCACGTGCCCTCCTTAATGTCCATCACCCAGTTACCCCATCCCCCCACCCACCTCCCCTCCAGCAACCTTCAGTTTGTTTCCTATGATTAAGAGTCTCTTATAGCTTGTCTCACTCTCTGATTTCGTCTTGTTTTATTTTTTCCTCTCTTCCCCTATGATCCTCTGTCTTGTTTCTTAAATTGCACATGTGAGTAAGATCATATGATAATTGTCTTTCTCTGCTTGATTATTTCACTTAGCATAATACCCTCTAGTTCCATCAATGTCATTGCAAATGACAATATTTCATTTTTTGGTGGCCGATATATGTATATACCACATCTTCTTTAGCCATTGATCTGTGGATCATAGTTTGGCTATTGTGGACACTGCTGCTATAAATATTGGGGTGCAGGTGCCCCTTGGTTTCACTCCATTTGTATCTTTGGGGTAAATACCCAGTAGTGCAATTGCTGGGTCCTAGGGTAGCTCTATTTTTAACTTCTTGAGGAACCTCCATACTGTTTTCCAGAGTAGTTGCACCAGCTTGCACTCCCACCAACAGTGTAAGAGGGTCCCCCTTTCTCTGCATCCTCGCCAACATCTGTTGTTTCCTGTCTTGTTAATTTTAGCCATTCTGACTGGTGTGAGGTGGTATTTCATTGTGGTTTTGATTTGTATTTCCCCGATGCCGAGTGATGTTGAGCCCTTTTTCATGTCTGTTGGCCATTTGTTGTCTTCTTTGGAGAAATGTCTGTTCATGTCTTCTGCCCATTTCTTGACTGGATTATTTGTTCTTTGGGTGTTGAGTTTGATAAGATCTTTATAGATTTTGGATACTAGCCCTTTATCTGATAGGTCATTTGCAAATATCTTGTCCCATTCTGTTGGTTGTCTTTTGATTTTGTTGACTGTTTCCTTTGCTGTACAAAAGCTTTTTATCCTGATGAAGTCCCAATAGTTCATTTTTGCTTTGTTTTCCTTGCCTTTGGAGACATGTCTAGCAAGAAGTTGCTGCGGCTGTGGTCAAGGAGTTTACTGCCTGTGTTCTCCTCTAGGATTTTGATGGATTCCTGTCTTACATTTAGGTCTTTCATCCATTTTGAGCCTATTTTCATGCATAGTGTATGAAAATGGCCCAGTTTCATTCTTCTGCATGTGGCTGTCCAATTGTCCCAATACCATTTGTTGAAGAGACTGTCTTCTTTCCTGCTTTGTCTAAGATTAGTTGGCTATAGAGTTGAGGGTCCATTTCTGGGTTTTCTCTTCTGTCCCATTGATCTATGTGTCTGTTTTTGTGCCAATACCATACTGTCTTGATGATGACAGCTTTGTAATAGAGCGTGAAGTCCGGAATTGTGATGCCACCAGCTTTGGTTTTCTTTTTCAACATTCTTTTAGCTATTTGGGGTCTTTTGTGGTTCCATAAATTTTTAGGATTTTTTGTTCCAGCTCTGTGAAAAAAGTTCATGGTATTTTGATAGGGATTGCATTTTACTTTATTTTTTTTTCTAAAGATTTTATTTATTTATTTGACAGAGAGAGACACAGCAAGAGAGGGAACACAAGCAGGGGGAGTAGGAGAGGGAGAAGCAGGCTTCCCGCGGAGCAGGGAGCCCGATGCGGGGCTCGATCCCAGGACCCTGGGATCATGACCTGAGCTGAAGGCAGATGCTTAACGACTGAGCCACCCAGGCGCCCCTGCATTTTACTTTATTTTATTTTCCAGCTTTACTGAGGTATAACTTCGACAAATAAAATAAACTGGCAAATAAAAATTATATCTATTTAAGGTACACAACTTGATGATTTGATGTAGGCGGACATTGTGAAATATTCACCCCAATCACGCTAATTAACCTATCCACCTCCTCACACAGTTACCATGTTTCCTTCTTTCTTTCTTTGTGAGAACACTTACCCCTTGGTGGGCACTAACATTTTTTCCAGTGGTTTGCTCTTCTGAGTGCCACCACTCTAAATACCACAGGCATTCCCTTGCCTGGAAAAGAGGCACAATGTCTGCTGGGTGTGTGCCTCCGGGGAGGATAGCTCAGTACTGACTCTGTGTAATGTTCAGGTTTCCTGGGTACTACAGATTTTTCCAAAGGGGTTCTACCAATTTATATTTTTCACCGAACATCATGCGAGAGTTCTATTTGCTCTATAGCTTCAGAAGTTTCCTTTATACAGAAGGTTTGCACTGTTGTCAAGTCTATTCTTAGGCATCTTACTTTTTGTTATTTTTTAAATCAAACGTTATCTCTAATTGGCTACTCTTTGTTAGTCAATTCTTATGGTTTGTATTTGATTTTGCATTCATCAATTTATTAAGTTCTCTTATTGTATGAGACCTTATTGGTTTATTATTTTTTAAAGATTTATTTAGTTATTTGAGAGAGAGAGAGAGTGTGTGTGTGTGAGAGAGAGAGAGCAGGGGGAGTGGCAGAGGGAGAGGGAGAGAGAAAATCTCAAGCCAACTCCAGCATGTGCAGGGATCCCAATGTGAGCCTCGATCCCAGGACCCTGAGATCATGACTTGGCTCGATGTCAAGAGTTGGATGCTCAACTGACTGAGCCACCCAAATGCCCCTTGGTTTATTCTCTTGATTTTTCCAGATATGAAATCATAACACAAATAATGATAATTTTATATCCACCTTATGTTTTTTATACATGCAATTTATTTGTCTTTTATGGTCTTCGTGTATATTTCCTCTAAACATTGAAAATAGTGTTAATAGTGAACATTAAACCTCCAAATCTCCATTAAACCTCCAAAATGCTTATCAAAATCTTTTTATAATAGAACACCTTCCCGGAGAAACATTTTGGTTCCAGTTCTTCACAGCAGCTCCAGAGAAAAAAGGTGGGATGAAGCATGATGTAAGTAAAGGAAGTCCATCAAGGCCAGAGAAGAGGGAAGAAGAGAGAGGCTGGAATCAAATGGGGAGAAAAAGGTGGAAAGTGATCAGATCACCTGATTCACTCAAAGCAGGCACAGCGGAGGAAAAGGTAAATAAATTGGGATGATCACAGCCCATCACGGACCCACTAAGAGAGGGCGATTTAATTTCAAGATCATGCTCCCCCCACCCATTCCTGCCACCACATCGACAGGGCTTTGGTGTAAAAACAGTGAATTAAAGCCAAAAGAACGGCACAGCACAAACTCTATTTAAGAAGGGCTTCTTAGGGAAACCCACAGACAGCAGTGAAATGAGACTAGAGTGCCGGAGGAAACCGAAAACTCTGCACCTACAGCTACAGCAAACAGAAACGCAGCCCGACTCCTAGACAGATGAACACACCACCTCGTGCTATAGCCCTAGTGACCTCACTTCCTAATATCCCGTAGATCGCATCCAGCCTGGCACGTCAGCACACGGCATGCTAAGAAGCAAGAAGTATAGTCTGGACACAGACCAAACCAGACTCAGATAGGACTCAGAGTTTGGAATTGTCAGACGTGTGTGTGTGTGTGTGTGTGTGTATACACGTACATAAAGAGATTTATTATAAAGAATTGGCTACATGATTTATTCTAAGGGATCGGCTCCACTGCCGTGCTGCTGACAAGTCCCAAGGCCCCCAGTGCCAGGGGCGGGAGGCCCAGGGGAGCTGGTGGGGCAGCCCCCATCTGAGGACGGGCGACTCAGGGCCCGGGAAGGGCTGGTGCTTCCGTTCCAGCCCTTGTCCTGAGAGAAAATACTTAAAGGAAGTTGGAATTAAGGAGGGAGGAAGAGACGACAGGCATCTGCCACGATGGTGAAGCCATGGGTTATCTGTAGGAAGCGGGAACTCACACAAAAGGGAGATCCGTGAAAAATCATTCCCCTGGCACAAATTTCCTGGAGCATCTGTTGCTTCTCCCTAAGCCTCTGAGATCTAGTTGTCCTCGTACAGGATCAAAATAATAACAACACCGGTGTTCTTGTTCTTCCCGTTCACACTACCAAAACTGCAGACAAAATGCAAACGGCACGTCTTCTGACTGAGGAGGGCCTGGCCTGCGTGTTCCCATTCACTTCCTGTTCCCCCCACAGCCCACAGCTGCTCTTTCAGGGCAGTTCTGGAGCTGAGCTTTCTCATCCCAGGTTGCTGAAAAATAGAAGCCATGTCCTTTCTCTGTTCCTACGCGGTGGACACTTTCCTCTACCTCCTCCACTCATGGTCCGCAGAAGCCTACGATGTGTCGGCCCCAAAAGGAAAAACAAAGAATTCACAAGAGCACATGGCCCCAGGAGACAGAAAACATCGCCATTCCTCTTGCCCAACAGCTGACAGAGTGGTAAGTCCGAGTGTGAGGGGAGCGTGTCTGTGTGCCTGGGTGCTGCGTGTGTGTTTGTGTGTGTTTATATATTTGTGAGTACATGTGTGGTAATGCTTTGAGTGTATGTTTGTGAGTCTGTATGTTTGTGACTGTGTGGATGTGTGTTGTGTTTGTGACTGTGTATGTTAGTGGGTGTGGGATTGTGTTGTGTTTGTAAGTGTGTGGGTGTGTGTTATGTTTGTTAGTGTATGGGTGAGTATTGTGTTTGTGTGTATATGTGAGTGTGGGTGTGTGTTGTGTTTGTGTGTATATGTGAGTGTGGGTTTGTATGTTTGTGAGTGTGGGTGTGTGTTGCGTTCCTGGTTGGAGGGACATGGCCCTACTTTGCAAGGAGGACTAGGAGTTGCTCTAGAAAATGTCATAAAGTGTGTTGGAATCTCACAGGGGAGGAAATCTCAGGGACGTTTAGCTCAGGCCCCGCACTCACACTTACGGGAACACTAGGGCCCCAGGCAGTGTGGCCATCGTAATGATGGCGGTTGGAGAGGAGCACTGAGGTCCCCCGGCTCTCAGGGGGACCCTGCCCCCCACCCCGAAGACCCCTTCCCTGTCGTCCTCACCGCAGAACCCGGCCACCCACCTCTTGCCCTCCGCAATCCTCACTGCCGAGCCTTCCCCACAGGTCAGGCCTGGACTGCTCTTTTTGGCCCAAGACTCCTGGGACTCCCCCCGCCACGCCAGGCCAGCTCCCCGCCACAACTTCCTGCCCGTGCCCTCCACATCTTTCCACCGCTCTCAGGACCCAGGATCAGACCTGCCTCTGCTCTCTGCTCCTTTCCGTCCTCACAGAACAGCTCCAGGTCCCTGTCTATCCAAATGCCACTGACTCCTGAGCCGGCAGGGCCACTCACCTTTCTCCATGAAGTCTCTTAGAGTGACAGTAGAGACCACAGTGGTGGGAGTGGGGAGAGAGGAGAGCAAAGGAAGTGGGGTCCCCCCAGACCCCCTCCCCCTCTCCTCATTCAGGCTGCTCCCCCTCAAACCAATGCTTCTGGCAAGAGAAAGGCAAAAGTCAGGTGCCTCTTAAAACTCTGTTGAAAGCCTACTAAGACATATTACGATCTTCTCTAGCCAGAGGAAGAGGAACTCGAACGTATTCTCGAGGACAATCCTGCAGGAGCGCTGTGTCAGGATCCTAGACGAGACGTTTTAGGAGGTAAACTACTTTCTAGCAGAAATGAACGTGAGCGGGGTGTGGATGGGGATGTTCGGGGAGCGGGTGGTGCACTGGGACAGGCAGCAGGGCTCACCCTGGCCAGAGATGTGCCCACCTGGGCCGCCGTCCGGGGGCCTCTGGGTTGGGGCCCTTCTCTACTGCAGCCAAGTAAGAGGGAAAGGTCCCTGAGAGGCGGAGCAGGCGCAAGGAAGGGGAGACACAGTGCTCGTTGCCCCCTTTACTAACTCTCTGTGCCAGGCCCGAGGAAAAGGGTCCGTGCGTTCTGGGCTTTCGTCCCCAGGAGGGATGTGCCGATGCTCAGTGTGACCAAACGGCTCACCCGGGCCTGAGGCTCTGAAGCCAACAGACCCTGTGCCGGTGCTTGGCCGGAGCCCACGTGAGAGCTCTTGGGGTCGTATGGGCTGCAGAGCACCACGGGGACAAGCAGGTGTCCTCGGCCGACCGCTGCCTCAGAACCGGGCTTGGCCTTCTCACGGGGTCCTGTCCCCCCAAAAGCTATTGCATCAGGGTCAGGCGCGCAACCTCCGAGGGCTCAACATTGCCATCTAACCTGGGAAGACGGAATCTGGGAATGCTGGAAATCCATCCATTTTCCTGGCCAGCAGAAATTATTTGTGATTCATTGTGTATTTTAACACAAACGGTTTTTTTTTTTTTTTTTTTACTCTATGAACCCCAATGGCCTGAGGCACCGGGAGAGAGCCTTTTTAATAAACCACATAAGAAATCTGCCTGTAGGGGCGCCTGGGTGGCTCAGTTGGTTAAGCGACTGCCTTCAGCTCAGGTCGTGATCCTGGAGTCTCGGGATCGAGTCCCGCATCGGGCGCCCTGCTCGGCGGGGAGTCTGCTTCTCCCTCTGACCCTCCCCGCTCTCATGCTCTCTCTCTCTAATAAATAAATAAATAAATAAAATCTTTAAAAAAAAAAAAGAAAGCTGCCAGTAGAAGCACTGGCACCTGATTGACCTTTTCATGCAGCAATCAAGGTTAACTGTTACTTGCAAAATCCTCCCCAGAGCTCAAGTGATAGGTTTCAAGGCCAGCGGTGTGCTCGGGCTCCAGGCTTGCCCGACAGGATTGCTGTCGCTGTCCGGCTTTGCACTGGCTAGGAGGGCACGGAGGAACCTTCCACTCTCCGTGCTCCCTGGAAGCTCCCACCCACTCACCCCCGTTGCCTTCAAGCCCACTGGGGGCAGCCGGAGGGAGCCAAAGCCACTCCGTCCGGATAGGCAGCGGGGCAACAGCAGAAAAGCATGTCGTTGCTCAGGAGGGTCCGAGGAAGACGGGGCCCATCCTGCCTTCAGGAGGCCGAGGGCTCTGACACGGAGACACCTCAGTCACTTCAGTGGGGAACAGACCTGGAAACCAGCTATGACTTGGCATTGCTCCGTGTGCTCTGGGTCTGGGATCTGAGAGGCCCGAAAGGAACCCCCCTCCTGTCCCTCGGGCCCAGGTGTGTCTGGGAATCCTGACACTGGGCTTCTCCGTATTAAGTGGGCATCTCCCGGTCTTTTCTCTCTGCTCATGGTTCTGATATTCTGTGGGGTGAGAATGTCCAGCCCAAACCTTCAGGTTGTTGCCTAAGAATGTGAGCCAGCATGCCTCTGCGCTTGGAGCCTGGGCTCTGGCTGAGGTGTCCCCCACTCCCAACCTTCCCAGTGGGAAAAGCTGAAGAAGGTGATGCGGTCAGTTGCCTCGGAGGGAAGACAGAGACACAGAGGCCACATACGTTTTCTCTTCCTTCTCTTACTGAGAAGGATCTGCAATCAGGGATATTCAGCAAAGCTCAGGGTCCCATATTCATGCTGGGCTAACTCCCACCTGGGTGCGAAGAGACGGCCCTGGGAAGGGGTTCGAAAACCTCCCCACCCGGCCATCTCCCTTCTGGGTAGATACCCAACACAATGGAGAGCAGGGACTCAGAGACATTTGTCCTCTAATGTTCATGGCCGCACCATTCACAGCAGCAAAGGGCGGAAGCAACCCAAATGTTCATGTATGGCTGTGAATCAACAGAAAGGGCTCTCGCCCTACAGTGGGGGTATTATTCAGCCTTCAAAAGGAAGGAAATTCTGACCCGGGCTACAACATGGATGAACTGGGAAACACTAGGCTAAGCGAAATCAGCCAGACCCAGAAAAGCAAACACAATTCCAACTTGGGATGACGAACACATTCTTGAGATGCGCGGTGGACATGATTGCACAACACTGTGAATGCCCTGAGCGCCACTGAGCTGCACGCCTCAAAATGAGTACAGTGATAACTTTTATGTCATAGCAGATATTTGGTATATTGTGCCTTTGCCACAATTCCAAAAGCAACCCCCCGAAAGGCAAGGCAGACCGTGAGCCCCCGCCGGGCTCGGGTGCAGAGCCGGGTCTTCGGCGCTCCCACCCGCCCCGGGCACGGCTCTAACCCCAGCCCCCTGTGCTTTGTCTCGGTGCTTCTAGGCCTGGGGGAGGACCCACGGAGCCCGCGGCCCCTGAGGCTGCTCCTGGTGGGCAAAACGGGCAGCGGGAAAAGCGCCACCGGAAACAGCATCCTGGGCCGCAGAGAGTTCGAGTCTAAACTCAGCGCTCAACCGGTGACCCTGACCCTCCAGCGGGGCAGCCGCGCCTGGGCCGGGCGGGAGCTCGAGGTGATCGACACCCCCGACATCCTGTCCCCGCGGGCCGGGCCGGAGGCGGCGGCAAGGGCCATCTGCGAGGCGGTGGCCTTCTCGGCGCCCGGGCCGCACGCCGTGCTCCTGGTGACGCAGCTGGGCCGCTTCACCGACGAGGACCGGCAGGCCGTGCGGCGCCTGCAGGAGGCCTTCGGGGTGGCCGTCCTGGCGCACACGGTGCTGGTGTTCACGCGCAAGGAGGACCTGGACGGCGGCTCGCTGGAGGAGTACGTGCGGGCCACCGACAACCAGCACCTGGCCCGGCTGGACGCGCTGTGCGCGCGGCGCCACTGCGCCTTCGACAACGCGGCGGCCGGCGGCCGGCAGGAGGCGCAGCTGCGGGAGCTGCTGCGGATGGTGGACGGCGTCCTGTGGGAGAACGAGGGCCGCCCCTACAGCTACCCGGCCTGCCGGGAGACGCGCATCAGCCGCGGGCAGGGCTCCGACGGGGCGCCCCTCCGGGAGCCCCTGCTCGAGGGACTGTGCCGGTCGCAGAAGGAATTCGAGAAGGCGCACAGACATCTGCTGAAGAGCGCGCCCATCTGAGCTTCCGCTGGCCCGCGGCCCCTGGAGCCCGCTGCCAGCCCGTGGCCTGCTCTCTCCATCCCCGGGGCTCACTGGCCATCCCAGGCTCCTGGGGGGTGTCGGGTGCGCCGAGAGGCGGGTGCGTTCCCCAGTTCCCGCTCGCACCCCGGGGCCCTCATCAGCCCTTCCAGGGAGCCCGCAAAGGAAGCAGTTGGATGACTTAAACGCGGCCGGGAGTAGCCTGCCTGCTGGGGGTTGGGGGGGGACCTCTGCAACACGGGGGTGTCCTTCTGGAGGGCTGCTCCTACAGACCGGGTCCCTCAGAAGCCACCTGCGATTGGGGAAGAGGGCAGGATGGGGGTCTGGCTCTGGCCACCTGACTGCCTAAGGACATGGAGGCGCCTCAGGGGCCCCTCAGCTTCTTTGAGGTTCTAGGGGCTTCTGGGGAGTCTGACCAACTGATGGAAAGAGAATAGGAGCAGACCGGGGCAAAATGCCTCCCAGTATGCTCCTCTTTTCCTTTCTTGGAGCTGGGTGACCGAGGGCCTCCAGCTACCTTCTTCTGGGAGAGCTGGGAACTGGAGGTGGGGGAGACAGTGCTGGAGGACAATCAGAAAGCAGAGGACACGGCCTCAGGTCTGTCTGGACACTTGTCCTCTGGTTGGAGATTCTCTACAATCAGAGGCCCATGGACTACAGTCTCCCAGTGTGGAGGCCATGACGCCCATCTTCCCCAGACTCAATGGACTCCTAAGAAAGCTAGAGCATTTCTTTTGCTGGGAGATTCAGAAAAGTGTCTCAAGGCACCACGGAGACTTATTTTGAGTGTATACTTAAGATAGTCCTTGTGGGGGTGCCTGGGGGGCTCAGAGGGTTAAGCGGCTGCCTTCAGCTCAGGTCGCGATGCCGGGGTCCTGGGATTGAGCCTCTGCTCAGCAGGGAGTCTGCTTCTCCCTCTCTCTCCCTTCACTCGTGCTCTCTCGCTATTTATGTCTCCTTATCGCTGTCTCTCTCTCTCAAATAAATAAAAATCTCTCTCTCAAAAAAAAAAAGAGAGTCCTTGTGCCAGAGCCATTTATTAAATATGCCCATTTCCCACTGAACTGAAACACAACATTCATCATGTAAGAAATGTTCATATTCCCAAAGATCTATGTCAGGATTTTCCATTCTGTTTTGGTCTTCGACTTTTTTCCTTTGTTATGAATAAAATATTGATTTGGTTACAGAGGCTTTGAGTGTAGTATGCACACCCGATTTCCTCCTCAGTCTACATGTTTATATTTCCTTTGTTATTCTCAGGCATTGATTCTTCTGTGTGAGAGTTAAAATCACTTGTTTCATTATCAGAAAAGAACCAATGGGCATTCCAGTTGGAATTGTCTTCCATTAGGTTTGGGACAACTGGTAAACACGCCAAGGGTAAATGGATCAAGGCCATCGTACCTCTAAGTGAGTAGACTCCCAACTTCAGAGCTATGGAGTTAAAGCTAAAATCATTTGCATTTCCATTAGAAGATTAATTTCTTTAATTTGAGTGATCTTATTTTAACTGTTAGCTCCGTTAAATTTCATAACAGAAAATATAAGCATTGACCAAATGATAGCCTTTCAGTGACTCTGAATGGCAAGTCACTCAAAACGTGTCAGTCATTAAAAACCCTAAAGGAATTGGTTTTAATTGCATCAAATGCAGTGGGTTTGTTTGTTTGTTTTTCTCCTTTATGATTAAAGATCAGGGGAGAAAACTCCCACCACTTTTCAGGGGGAGGGATAGATCTTGCACCGCCATCACTCCCTGGGCCTCACAGAATGCGGAAGGCATGGGTGCGTATGTTCTAGAAACGCCAGTCTCTGTACCAGTAAGAAAGATGTGATGTGAGTGGAGGTGGGGGTGGGCTGAGGACGGAGGGTTGTCTGGCCAAGGCTATGAAAAGAGCCAACTTTAGACTTTGTGCCTTTCTAGAAACGTCTCTACACTGGAGCAAAGCATGAAAGATGGGGATTTGGGCAACTAGAAGGGGTCAGTGCCTACAAGGTTGTTTCCTCCCTGGTGGGTCAGAACAGCTGTTTGAAGTCTCAGGGGAGTTTCCAGCTCCCAGTGCTCCTGTAATAACACTTGATAAACTATGCAGAAAATACAAAATAATACTAATTTTACAACAATTGTTCGAAGGCCCAGGGAAGTGATCAAATGCGGGCAGACGCTATAAGGAACTGTCATCCCCAAAGGGTCCAGGAGAAATTTTTTCTGGAAGCCTGAAAGAGATGTCACAGATGTCTGTGCCCATGGCAGCAAAGACAGAATCTGAGGTTCTAGTGCATCAGACATTCCACTGAAATACTGAACGGGTCCTATTTTAGGTGTAAAAACCGTATCAGGACAAATGGATTTGCCCTAAAAGAAGAACAAGGTTGAAGTAATCCCTTGCTAGTCTAAAACCAAGCCTTCCCAAAGTCAAAGTGATCTGCCAGTAATTTAAGTGCCTGCTAAAACAAACTCAATATTCTTCAGAAGGTAGTAATATCCTGAGTCTCTACAACATATTATCCACAATAACCTATAGATTGTTAAAATTTCTTCTTTTCTAACGTAAGGATAGAAATCTATGAAATTTTCCTCTCGGGGCTCCTGGCTGGCACGTTCAGTTAAGTGGCCCACTCTTGATTAGGACTCGGGTCATGGTCTCAGGCTCTTGGGTTTGGTGGGGAGTCTGCTTGAGATTCTTTCTCGCCCTCGCCCTCTGCCCTTCCCCCTCCTCTCTAAAATAAATAAATACATCTTTATCTTAAAAAAAAGGAAATTTTCCTCTACACACGCATATCTATGTCTCACAAGCTTTTGTATATTCTGTTTCCACTATCATTCAGTTTAGAATATTTTCTATATTCTTTGTGATGTCTTTTTTCATTCATGGATTATTTAGAAGTATGTATTTGATTTCCAAATATTTGAGTATTTTCTAGAAACTGTAGTATTCAATATGGCAGCCACTAGCCACATGGGGCTACTGAGCACTTGAAATGTAGCTGGTACACCTGAGAAGTGTAACATTTTACATAATTATAATTAGTTTTAACTGAAATTTAAAAACAGAAGCAGTGTAAACGATTTCACCATGAAACACAGCTTTGTTGTTGAGGCAGAAGTAAATTTCCCTCCAACTGTTCTATCACATGTTATTGCTGTTATGCAATGCAAACGTTGGCCATGTGAACTGTTTCTAGTGTTACACACAAACCCATCGTTGAGCTAGTCATGTCAATAGATCGACTCGGTTCGAATAATCCTTTTCCACTGATGCGGTACTTTTGTTTGACTACCTGATATAGAGAGGACGAGTCACGGTAACGCCTATCTACATTGTACTTGGCAATTCAACTTAAAGATTGATTATTATTTTATTCATAATACACTTAAATTGATTTTTAGTTTAAAAATAAATATGGACAGATTTTTAACTTTAAAATGAAGGCAGGGGCACCTGGATGGCTCAAGTCGTGGTCTCAGGGTCCTGGGGTAGAGTTGAGCATGGAGTCGGCTTGCGAGTCTCTCTCTCCGTCTTCCTCTGCCCCGCCCCTGCTGTTGCCCTCGCTCTAAATAAATCAAATATTTTACAAAATGAATGCATAACACCGATGCAGAACAAATGGAGATGACCAGGCAAGCCCTATGACAGAAATGGAGAGAGAGAAAGAGACTAGAAGAAGATATGTTACAAAATTCTTGACCAGTAGCCATTGCAATTTCCTGCAGTCCAGCAAAGCCAGAGAAAAAGTGGTTGGAGACATTTTCGGCATACACATAGGAATTCTGATAAAATGTTTCCTCTCAACAATCAAAAACAAAATTGATAAAACTAGTAACTGGAGCCAGAATTAAATGTCCAACAAAACAATTCTAAACAATTTTTAGCAGGGTCTGAGCTTGTAATTTGGGCCACTTAAAAGCAGCTTGGATTGGGTGCCTGGGTGGCTCAGTTGGTTAGGCGACTGCCTTCGGCTCAGGTCATGATCCTGGAGTCCCGGGATCGAGTCCTGCATCGAGTCCCGCATCGGGCTCCCTGCTCGGCAGGGAGTCTGCTTCTCCCTCTGACCCTCCTCCCTCTCATGCTCTCTGTCTCTCATTCTCTCTCTCGCAAATAAATAAAATCTTAAAAAAAAAAAGCAGCTTGGATTATTGCAAACAAGAAAACAACACTTTTAGTTGGAGAGAGTAAAAAAAAAAAAAAACTACTGTGGGTATGAAAAGTTTCGGTGGAAATTTTTCAGAAAAGCCTAAGAATTTTAAAGTATCAAAATAAGAAAGACATACTACGACACCAAACCATTGTCCATAAAAGACAAGACCTGTTTAATAATCTCAAAGATGAATCAATTTGAAATTTGAAAAGCTGCAAGTATTTTTCTTTAGAGCTATAGGAGAGGAGTGATATAAGACACTGCCCAAATAATATTTTGAGTGTGTCTTAACATATTCCCAAATCTATGAAGACATGCTGTAAATTCAGGGCAAAATATGAGATTGGTGGGATGGATATTTCAAAATCTTTTAAGCCTGTCAAATGAGAATTTTCATAGATATTTGGCACAAATCTCTTGCGATGGAAACACCTGCACAAGATGCCAATCTGAATCCCATCCTGTGTGCCCCAGAACTGCTGGACCATGCTCTTTTCCACCTCTGGATCCTACTTCATTTTGCTTCATTTGTTTGCAGAAATATTTCAGCTCCCACCGCTTATACAGAGTATTTGATTGGGAAAACTGAAGTCCATCTAGGAAATGAGAGGCTTGCCCAAGCGCAGGAGGGCTGGGAATGCAAGGGTCTGGGGAGTGAACTGGGGCGCTGAGCCAGGCGGTTCTCACGTCGTCAGCCTCGAAGCACAACCGCTGTGTGTTTGCAAAGGCTTCCGGACAATGGTGCTCCTTCTCATCCACGTTCCGAATCTCGAGGGAGTGCCTCTCTTTAGCAGACTCTAACCAGGACCTAAGGGAGAAGGGATGATAGGGAATGTCCTTCTAGGCTCCTTCCCCGGGATGCAGAGAAGGGACGCTCGGGGAGAATCAGTGGTGCCACAGGGACAAGAGAGGACTCAGCACAGTGAAAAATTCATAGGTAAGGGTTCACCTTATACCCAATCTTATGGGAATGTTTCCTATCGCATCCAAGGCATCGAATAAGACTTGTACCTGTTTTCCTGATCTCAGGGTCTGGAGATGAGCCCTAGGTTGGAACCTGCTTAAGATTCTCTCTCTCCCTCTGCCCCTCCCCAACACACCGGCCCGTGCTCTCTCTCTTTCTCGCTCTCAAACAAGACAAAACCAAACCCCAAACACTTATACCTATTTAATGCTGGGTAAGCCTGGGACAAAGTATTAATTTAATATCCGGTATTTTAGTTACTTGCGTCTCAATATGCTGACACATACTCTCACAGTAGTGAGTGGGCGGCGAACTTCCTTGTTCACCGCGGTGCACCAAATTCCCTGCATCCCTAAGGCACTTGCTAAATATTTTTATTTCTAGAGAACAGGAAACAGATGGTATTCGCTCCCTTTTAACCTGCTGTGACCAGACATGACCGCACTTTTGGTTCCTTGTTCCACCCTATATGCACACCAAAGAAGTTCTCCTCCGGGCACTTCCAGCTGAGTCATCTCAGACTGTAACTCTTTGGTTGTCAGCCGGCCCCATTAGATGCAACTAGCTCTCTTCCATTCAGGGAGAAGAAGGAAGACGTCTAACTTTGGATTCTGGTCCCTGCTACGGTCTCCAGTTCTCTTGACTCGGGAGTCCTAGACTTCTGGTAGAAATCTGGCATTTTGCCCTATTTGGTTTAGTTCTGTGTGTGGATGCTTTTCCATCAGAATCTCGGAGAGGAGGAGTCTTTGGTGCCCCGAATCCAGCTGGTAACAATTGGAACGAGGGAAATGCCTTGAACATTATTGAAGTGACTTTGCCTTTTTCCCATTCAATCACAGAATCTTTGCCCCAGGCCAGTCACTCTCAAAGTATGGTCCCAGGCCAGCGCTTCAGCAGCACCTGGGAGCATGCTGGGAATGCAGATTCTCAGAAACTTTGTACTTTAGCAAGCCTTCCTGGTGGCTCTGACGCATGCGAATGCTTCCCAAAATACAGAGAAAAACCTGAAGAATCAGCTTCTGATAGTAAGAAATAGTAATAGGGTTTTGTTAAAAGCCGGCGGCCTTGTAATCCAGGGTGTTTCTTTAGAACGGATTGTCTATATTCTATCACTCCTCCAACTGGCATGACAAGGTCCAGGTCTCATTTGCTGTGCAGTAACATTTTATACAGTAGATGTCCAGATAAGTGGCGTTGGGAATACTCCATCATCTTACAGGGGAAAGAAAACAGAGAGGAAGAAAGGAGAATAAAGCAATGAGATGTGTGTCCCAAATTCTGTCTGTCAAACAACAAATTTCTCAACAAGTTCCAATGTCACGTAGGCATCTATCCCCCACTGAAGGAGAGGAACATGGTGGCTGGGGGATAGTTACTGAAGTCACCTACATAGAGAGACTGAACCCTGTCTAAAGGGTCTCTTTAACAGATCAGATTGGACTGCTTTAAACAAGATTAAACATTTAGTTATAGTTTTTCCCTAGAAGTAATGGATAGGAGCTAGGAAAGACTAGAAAAATTAAAAGTAAAAGTAAAATTTTTACAATTTCTCTTTATATTAAATGTAGTCTACATTTAATTTTGCTATGTAGGCTGTTTCCAATGCTATCCACACTACTCCACAAGAACCAATTGACTTAAAGTCTTAGGGGACTCATTTCCATAAGCTTGCTCCAAGCATCTTTCCTATAAAAGCAGCTACTAACTCAAAGGGAATTAAAAATAAAATTAAAAGTTCCCTATCTCATGTCCCTTCTCACAAATCTATACCAGAGATATAATGCTTAAGAAAATGTGCACACCGGGGCTCCTGGGTAGTGCACTTGGTTAAGTAATTGACTCTTAATTTCGGCTCAGGTCATGCTCTCAGGGCCTTGGGATCAAGCCCCGCGTCGGGATCCAAGCTCAGTGGGGAGACTGCTTCTCCCTCTCCCTCTTCCCTCCACCCCACTGGTGCTCCCTCTCTCTCTCTCAAATAAATATCTTAAAAAAGAAAAAATGAGGGAAGGAAAATGCACAGCACCTGAGACTTCTTCAATAAAAACAATGGAAATAAATCAGTTCAATTCCCCCCTCAAGAGAAAACTGGAGAAGTACAATGAAGTAAACCAAAAGGAAAGCACAAATACGGAAATAATAAGGATAAAAACGAGAGTTGATGTAGTAGAGAATACAAAACACTAGATTTAGTTAACACATTAAAATTCTTGTTTGTTGAAAAAAATTAAACTACTTTTTCAAGAAAAAAAAAGGGAAGGGGCACAAATAAAATTTTCAAAATGATAAGAGGAAATGGCCCCTGAGTTAGAGAGAATTTTTAAAATTTAAGACCTCTTTGCAAATAAATGTGAAGACCTAGACAAAATGGATAATTTCCTAGAGAAATACAGATCACCAAAACTGTCTCCACTAGAGAGATAAAGTTGAAATCGACCAATTTACATGGAGAAGATAGAGAAAGCCATCCAGGAACCTCGCCAAAAAGTAAGCGCAAGGACCAGATGGTTTGACATGGAAATTCTTCCAAACCTTCAAAGTGCGGACAGTCCTAGGGCTCTTTAAATTGTTCCAGAACGTTGGAAATGAAGGGAAATTTTTAAAAGGAAGTATAGTATTGATACCTAAGCCTGACAACACTGTACAAAAGAATAAAACTATAAACCAATATCTCTCATGAGTATCCATATAAAAATATCAAATGAAATATTAGCACATAGACTCCAGCACCACACTGTCAAATGTGATACATCATGACCAAATAGGATTTAAACAGAAATGAAAAATCGGTTTGTTATTAGAAAATCTATTAATATCATTCACCTTACTAATAGATAGAAGGAAAAAGAATCATAAGATTATTCCCATAGATGATTTTTGAAAGCCTTTGACAAAATTGATTAGCTGTTCATGATAAATAATAGAATAGCTGTTCACTCAAGAAAAAAGTGGCTGGAGAATACTTGCTGAAAATGACACACACACAAATTATAGACTACTGTAATTGAGCATCTCACTTACTCCACTGGGAATCAGTGAAGATATATCAGGAACCAAGCAAGTGTGTCCATCCACTACCATTCAATATCATGATAGAGGTTTCAGCCAATGCAATGAGATGAGAGAAAACAATTAGGGACGTAAGACTAAGTACAGAAGAAGTGACAAAGTGTGGTGCATCCATCAGATGGAATCTTAGTCAGCAATAAAAGAGGACAAGCTATGGACACACACCACTTGGATGATTCTCAGAATCTTTATACTGAGGAAACCAGTCTCAAAAGGGACTTTGTTTTACTTAGCTCTAGATTCTCCGTGTTTTCTTATGGTATAAAATCTACCCTGAAGTCAAACAATCTATGAGTGTTAATGAGTGGATGAATAGATATAGGCTCCTAAACCTCAAGAGACGGGAATATGTCATATGTTTCATCCTCCTATTGGATGAACCACAATGGGTAGTATTTATCAAGGACCTTCTATCTGCCTTCTGCCCTGGGAGACAAGTGGGCAACACTGCTTTCAGGGCACTTCACGTGGGCCTCCCGTCTCATGAACCTGTATTTCCTTTTTCTTAGGAGATAGATGTGGCTCTTTGATTAAATATTTGCTTACAAAAGGTCGTAACACAATAGGATGTTAAATTCATAATGGAATTTTGGCTGAAACTCCAATGATAAAAACAGTAGATTCAAAGTGCACCCACATTCTGTAGAGTGAAATCAAATCTGTCTCTGAGTGATAATTTCAAGAAGAATTGTAAGCTTCTTTGTGTTGTGCTTCTCTTATCCTCAAGCCTTTGCTAACTTTCATTAAATGTACAGTCTAGGGACCCTTGGGTGGCTCAGTCGGTTAAGTGTCTTCCTTTGGCTCAGGTCGTGATACCAGGGTGCTGGGATGGAGCCCCACATTGGGCTCCCTACTCAATGGGGCATCTGCTTCTCCCTCTGCCCCTCCCCCTCCACTCGTGCTCTGTCTCTCACTTTCTCTCTCTCTCAAATAAATAAATAAAATCTTTTTTTTAATGTACAGTCTAAATCATATTTGTTTTGGGAAAATAAGGGAGACGTATATGTCCCTTGGGGCAAAATGGCTTAGAGCGTGGAGAAGCCAATTTCAAGATGGCAGAGCAAGGGGAGTTGGCACAAGTCACATATGACCACCAGGACATGTTCGTAGAACATGGGAATGTGCTTTGGGAAGCCCTAGAAATGATTGGGTGAGAAGTACCCAGTGGAAAAGGGATACAGACACGTCCTACTGTTATTCATATCTTAAAGGGGAATTTTTGCACTGGGAAAACCAGAAAGGTCTCTGAAACCTTGGTTACACATGATTTGTATCAATGCAGAATGAATCAATCCAAGGTGTTTGACTGGCAGTGTGTGGCGTGGTGTTTGACTGGCAGAGGGGTTGAGAATGTGGCTGGAATCTTCCAGGAAAAAGGAGGAGAGATGTCTTGAGGGTTGACCAAGACTAGCTCCCAAATCATATTGAACTTTTACCCAAAAAGTGAAACTCATCACTGTGTTCTTAGAAGAAGGAGCAGTGGTATTTTCCAAGAAAAAGTGGACTCCAATTCTGTACAAGTATGAGAGAACAGAAAAGTTTTATTATAGTAACAAGAAGCAAGCAATTCAACTGGGTGGGGGGTGGTAGTGTGCAGATGACCTACAAAGCAGTAAGTAATCAAGGTGTTGGTAGCAACAGTGAGTTTCACAAGAAAAGGAGAGAACTGGTTAATTCAGCAAATATATTACACTGAATTGGGTCAAAGAGCTGCTATAGATGTGTCTGAACACAGCAAACGTTGTTCCCTTATGTGCTGAATCTCTGTCTGTTGTCCACTCTCTCTGGCATTTCACTTAGTTGAGTTCCGAGAGATCTCTTTTCCAGACGACTCTTTGTTCTTCAATGGGCAGCTGATAAGGAACAATTTGAGTCCTTCTGTAAAAATGTAATTAAACAAATTTCCAATCATCTGCAAAGAATTCTATAAGCCTCTCCATCTATAGATTGCCCAACACAAAACCAATCTGTCTAACAAACCATATGGGTGAGGTGATCACTGTGTCCTAAAGGCGAAAATAAGGGAGTAGACGTCACAGAGGCAGATGATCCAGCAATCTAGGAAGAATCTAGAGGAGAAACTTTTACTAAGGAGCAAAAGAGAAAGTTTGAGGTCATCTTCTTTGAAGAATTCACAAGGTAGAGAGCATCCATACTTTCTGCTTTGCAGTTCCACAAACTGACAATTTGTCCCTCACCTGTTAAGTCAACCAAACCTCTGCCGATCAGTAACAGTGAACTTTATTACATCGCTTAGTTGGGAGAGCCTGGGAGACACAGCTGAGAGCACTCTGACTTTGGTGAATGAGTTGTGGGGGCAGGACCACCAGAAAACATGCAGGAAATAGATCTTTGCATTCCGTTTAATCTTCCTTAAACAGAAGTAAGAAAACAAATTGAGCAATCTTCAATGCTTGCATGATTAAGTCAAGTATCCCACCTTGACTCTCAACTTCATCTCTGGCATTTTGCTGCTTTAGAGCATAGAGAGCCTCCTTCTCTGCTAATTTTCGCTCCATTTCTTCCTTTTGTTTCTGCTGCTCCAGTTTGTCCTCCAGCTTTCTGATTTTCTCTTCGAACTCCTCTCTGATCTGCACTATCCGTCTCTCTAGCTCTGCTCTGTAAAAATCTTGTGTCACTCGGACTTGTTTCTGAATCTCCTCTTCGGCCTTTTGGTACATCTTATTGGTGAAGCACTTTCCTTTGTTCTCCACCATGATGCGCTGGACCAGCGCCAGCAGCTGCGTTCTCTGGGCCTCCTGCTCAGCTCCTGTCGCCCGATTGTTGAACAGGCAGTAGCGATCCCCAAACTCATCCACCAGCTCTCGCATGCTGTCTGGAGCGTCCTCTAAGAATTTATGGAAACTCATGCCCTCCAACTCATCTTTCCGGGTGAATAAGAGAATCATGTATCTCCTAGCTTGGGTTCCAAACATTTCCAGAACCTTCTTCGTGGACTTGAACTCTTCCTGCGTGTACCGGCCCAGCGAGACCACCAGGAGCAGAGCATGAGGCCCAGGGGAGGTCAGGAGGATGCAGTGAGCGATCTCCTTGCCAGTGTCAGCATCCCGTACCTCGGGGTCGAAAATGCCAGGCGTATCCACGACGACAAGTTCTCTCCCTTGCCACCGGCTGCCCCCTTTCTTACAGACCTTGGTGACTGATTTTGCTGCAAGGCTGGAAAGAAACACTTTCTCTCCAAGGATGCTGTTGCCCGTTGCACTTTTTCCTGCTCCAGTCTTACCCACTAAGACAAGTCTCAGTTGTGCATCTCTGTGGTCTTGGGTTCCAAGCCCTGGGACATCAGGAAACAAAAGCCAGGGCATTAGGATGGACCTCTGGCCCTTTCCCCAGCAGGGCTCCTGTTCCACTCACACACTCCTCCTCTCTTGCCCTAGGCTCCCCTCCCGTGAGCGACCTCTGCACTCACAGGAACGCTACAGAAGGCCTTTCTACAGAAGCCCTATTGAAAGTCTACAGAAAGCCTGATGTTCCTCTTGCCGCACATGGGGAAGGCCCAAGGACTTTCCTGGATTCGGCGGAGCTTCTTACTCTTACCTTTTGTAGCTAAGTAGCCCACAGAAGAGGAAACAAAATAGCTCAAGAAGAGAATTCTGAGCTACTGCAGGTAGCTCTTCCCCATAGGAGCAATGCAGGAAGTAACTCGAAATCTGACCTTGGGATGTCTCTGTGGGCGCTCCTCCCCCAGTTTGTAGTCAAAATGGAACTGTTCTTCTTCCCATTCAGAAGCCAGGTAGGGGGGTTCTACAACCCATCCCGTCCTGGCAGGGTACAATAGGGATGCCTGGGCAGAAAGACAAAGCGTCCCTTTCCAGTTCCTGTGTGGGACCAACTTGTTAGGGATTGTGACCCGAGAGAGGACAAAATTCCTCCATTTCAAGTTAAAGACCTTAGCTTCGAATCTAGTGACTTTTTTTACATTCGAAATTAATACATTAAAGAATGATAGCCAGAAAATAGTGACAGTTAGCTGAAGTGACTATAAAATCCCTTGATAGATAAAAAATGAAAGAAAGAAATCCATACAGGTTAGTGCCTGTGGAGTTATCCTTTCTTAGTTCCACTAGATGAAGCACATTCTCCTTCCTAGGAAAGTGGACAGCTAATCCCAGCACGGCACAGCTTAGCAATAGAAACCCTGTTCTCAGAATAACCGGGCCTTGAGTGAAACACCAAATCACCCATACAGCTCTTCTGCATTTGTCTTCAGTATTTCTCTGCATATCTCCTTCCTGTGTCTATAGGGTCCTGGGCTTCAGGATTTGTTAAGCATAGAACCGGGACCCGCAGGATGGAAGACAATGGGCAATCTCATTTGGGAGCCTGTTTCTCCGAGAAGGCAGACCCTGCTGGCCCAGCCCTTGAGTGAGTCTGGTTCCTGCGTGAGGAATCCTGTATTACAACCATCCATTTCGGCTTGAAGGTGATGCATACATTACCACACTCACAACTCCAGACACTATTACAACTCCATTTTATTTCTCAGAGAGGGTATCGCCATTTACCCAGTTGCCCAGACCAAAAATCTAGGCATTGCTCTTGATTCTTCTCTTTCCTTTCCTTTCCCCATCCAGCCCATCAGCAACCTCTCTTGGCTCCACCTGCAAATCTGTCTGCTTCTCTCCACTGTGAAGCCCAGCACACCAGCTCAAGCTACCATCGGCATCCATGCCTCCCAAGGAGGCTCCCAGTTGGTCTCTCTGCTTCCATTTTGTCCCCTTCTGTCTCCTCTGTAAATTGGAATATTCTTTTAAAAATAGCAAACAGAGGAGAGATATTGCAGAACCCCCAACTCTGCCTTCCACAAAATCTGTAGGTATCATCCCCATCACCTTCTGAGCATTAGCAAAACCATCCCTGATGCAGTTTCTCACATCTGATCACCAGAATCCTGGGGTGAGAGAAGGAGATTTCCAGAAACCAAGAACACTGAACACAGGATGGTGAGGATTATCTAAGGAAAAAATGTGGATGGGAGTTCAGATGATTATTCAGTTAGCAGGACAATGGAAGACTCCAACCTGGGGACATCCTTAGGGCATCTGTAGGCCTAGTGAGAGGGAGCAGCAAGTCAGGGGAAGAGACACTGAAAGGCCCTGTAGCAGGAGAAAGTGCAGGGGGTCCAGAGGAAGTAAATGGAGAGGAAATCAGATATGGGGGTTGGATATTTTGCTCCAGCAAGGATGAGGGCTGGCTGCCAGCTCAGGAGAACCCCCTGCTAGCTCTCCTTCCTCCCCCCGCCCTGCCGCACAGGGGACCCCCCCAACACCCTCTCACCAAGGCTCCCAGGTTTGCTGGAGCATGCACCACACTTCGTGGCTGACATTGTAGCGGGAACTCCTGCACAGAAAGGAACACAACTAGTCATTTTAGGGACACGGAAAGTAAGTGGAAACCTCAGCCTCCCCCGGCCAGCAATTGCTTTTCCCTGTAAACTTGCTGCTTGCTTTCTCCTCCCATATTTCCCAAAGCTTCTCCACTCTCCAGATTGGCTCATCTTCAGATTGTTCCTTTTTCTCTATACAAGCAAATGCTTGGAGGGCTTTGTTGGTACTGCTTCTGGGCACCCTTCCCCAGCAATCCTAGGGATTTACTGACAGACCCCAGACACCCCTCCCCCCAGGAAACCAGTGTGCCTAAACAATGCTTTCCTTGCTAATAAATTCCTTTCTTCTTCTTCTTTTTTAATGTCCTCTCTGTGCCTTTATGCCTTTCTTCTGTGTGGCTCAGGGGAGGGCCCCTCTACTTGCAGGGTGGGGTGCTGCCTGCTTCATGAATGCTCAATAAAATCAATTGGATCTTCCAATTTACTTGGTTGAATTTTGTTTCCTAACAAAGAACTCTCACTGGAGCAGACTTTGACTAGGACAGGCTGAAAATACTAGTTGTTAAGGACAGGTTCATCTGATAAGAAGCCATCCCAAAACATTTAAAACATTATTAGAAAGACAGACACTCCTTTTGTAGGAAGAGTTATTTCTTTATCTCTAATGGATAGGGAGTAGGAAACAGCTTCTTGTAAACTGAGAAGAGAAATCACAGACTTTTTTAAAGTCAGCTTTGGCCACAAAGTTGATGTTGGTGATGGGTGTTAGGGAGTAAGTAGGATAACAGAAATAGGAAAACAAAAGGTTTTTGGGTGTTTCTTAAGGTCCTTGTTCCGGCATGTGGGCTTTCTCTCTCTCTCTCTCTCTTTTTAAAGATCTTTCTTAAGTGAGTTGGGGGAGGTACAGAGGGGAAGGGAGAGAGAATCTTAAGCAGGCTTCATGCCCAGCCCAGATCTCGATGCGGGGCTAGACTCAGGACCCTGAGATCATGACCGGAGCCCTAGTCAAGACTCAGACACTCAACAGACCGAGCCACTGAGATGCCCCTGGGCCCTCTCTTCATTCTGCAATGCTGTGCTGTTTCTCCCAGTTTAGATGGGAAAACAGAAGACTGCCCTAGTGGCTGAGTTCTCCCACTGCCTGAAGACCAAGTATCCAGGGGTCCCTGGGGGGCTCAGTCGGCTAAGTGGCCTACTCTTGATTTTGGCTCAGGTCATAATCTCAGGGCCCAGTTGGGCTCCACACTGGACATGGAGCCTGTTTAGTGTTCTGATTCTCTTTCTCCTTCTCCCTCTGTCTCTACCTGCCCCCTCCTTCTCTAAAAAACAAAAAAAACCCAACATGAAACAAAACAAAAACAAAACATAAAAACAGGGCACCTGGGGGGCTCAGTTGGTTAAGAGGCTGCCTTCGGCTCAGGTCATGATCCAGGGTCCTAGGATCCAGCCCCACATCAGGCTCCCTGCTCAGCGGGGAACCAGCTTCTCTATTTGTGCCCCTCCCCCCATTGGTGCTCTCTCACGAGCCCACATGAGCTCACTCTCTGTCTCCCAAATAAATAAGATCTTAAAAAAAAACAACCACCACCAAATTTACAGCTTAACATCAGCAAATACAGGAAATAGGAACCAAGAAGAAATACACTTTCTGAGAACAAATATGCTGGTAGGTTTAAGATATACACCCAGGGGAGAGGTCCTCTCTCCACCAAATCACGTTACCCTCTGTCCCCTCCCCCAAATAGCCGTTTTCTCTTACCTAGAAAATCTGGGTCCTGCTCCCTTCTCTAACTTTAAGGCAATGCTAAGCCACAATGTTGAGAAAAAGGAGAGAGGAAGTGAGGGGAGGAGCTGTTCAAACATCTTCATGTAAGAGACCTGCCCACTTCAGCATCTAGCCCCGCAAATAGAACTTTCTCAATGATGGATTTGATTCGTGCAGTCCAATAGGGTAGCCATTAACCACATGGGCTGTTGACACATGAAATGTGATGTAAGTGTGATTGCAGAACCGAATTCTTAATTTTACTTCATTTGTATTAATATTTTTAAAGATTCTATTTTTAAGTAATCTCTACACCCAATGGGGAGCTCAAACGTGCGACCCCAAGATCAAGAGTTGCAAGCTCCACTGATGGAATCAGCCAGGTACCCCATTTGAATTAATTTAAAGTTAAATAGCCACATCTGCCTAGTAGCTACCTTATTCAGCCATGCAAACGCTCTGCCGTGAGGGATAAAATATGGTTTATGCTGTGACATTCTGGAAAAACCGCTGAGTTGAAACCAGAGGCTGCCAGCTATTCCGAAAAGCCTGCGGTCCCGGACCCCACGTCTCAGCACAGCAGGCCTTGCAGCCCAACACCTGCCCCTAGAGCTTTAGGCCTGTATCAGCATAAGCAGCCCTACCTCCTCTCCTCCCTCCCAGTGACTGGGGGAGAGACAGTTGCAATTTCCAAGGTCTCATCTGCTTGAAGCAAGTGAGGGTAACTGATCTGCTTTTAACTAATGAGACGGGTCCAGAGTCACCCTGCGAGATGGTGCTCAGACCATTTGCAATAGGCTAATCCTTGACATCTGACACTATCTGTCATGAAAATGTAAACTGTGAGACTATGGGGCGGTGGTGAGCAGCATGGATCCCAGTTCCCTAGAGACATGGATTCCGTTATGAAAGAGGTGCCAATTTACAATTACACCGCCTAACTGAGACTTTATTTCAAGTTGCGTAACACTTGAGTAATTATACAAACTGCTAACAATTCCAAAGAGAGAAAATAGAAGACATAAATATCTCTGAGGATAGTATGTGGTCGGCCTTGTGCATACAGGCACAGGGTAACTACTCCTAAACAGGAGACAGGGCAATGGAATAAACTGTGCACTAGGAGTGAGGATAAAGAACATTCTAGAACAATATAACCCAAGCAACAAGGACGACTCAGCCCTTGGGTGAGATAGGCAAAAAAAGCAAGTCAAAAGAATAGGCAGGGTGTAAACACATGTCTGTGATTCTGAAGTGATTTAAAGAGAGAAAGGGTAGGATTATATTCTGTTACTAAGCATAAGCCCAGCCAGAAGGTTTGTATCATTCTTTATTTAAGTGTGGGAGTGAGAGCAGAGATTGATGTAAAATATGATCCAAATCGAAATTTTAAGTACTATTAAACCCCCAAGCCATTACTTAGATATTCCTTATTGGGGTTACAAGGATCACTACATATAGGGAATTCCCTATTATGGCTGACATTTGTAACGACACCCAGGTTCACGACCTGAGCCGAAGTCAGATGCTGAACCCGCTGAGCCACCCAGGCGCCCCTGAAATGTGTGTACTTTGCTCTCATTTGTGACGGCTATTTTCCCTGAGTGCAGGATTTCAGGCTAGCTGTTTTTTTCTCTCAGCACACTGAAAATCTGCCTCCACTGTTTTCCTGGCTTCCTCCTGACTGTGAAGAAGTCAGTGGAGGGACGCTTGTGTGGTTCAGCCGGTGAAGCGTCTGCCTTCAGCTCAGGTCATGATCCCTGGGCTCATAGCGGGGAGTCTGCTTCTCCCTCTGCCCCTGCACCCCACCCCCCGCTCGCACTCTCTCTCAAATAAATAAATAAAATGATAAATAAATAAATAAAATTTTTAAAAGGAAAAGAAAAGAAATCGGTGGGCACCCGGCCGGCACAGTTGGTGGAGTGCACAAAAATATTTGGAAAAAGAGAAATTACGTAGGAAAGAGAGCGGAGGATGACTCCTACACACCTCACAGTACAGCCCCCAGGAAGTGTGTGGTCCACGGTCGATGTCAGCCCGGCCCTCAGAAGCCTCTCACAAGAACGCCCACAAGCTTCTCACAAGAACTTCTCCCAAGAACACAAATTTGTTGTAAATTTACCTGTGCACGACCGCACTTCTTTCCTGTCTTCCCCACAACCATATCCTGCTCCGTTCTTATCTCACCCGCCTCATGGAGTTGCGGGCACTTCACAGGATACGTACGAGGTTAAGGTGCAAGGTGCATGCCCGCTACCCAGCCCTGCCACAGACGCCTAATGAAGGACCGTCCCAGCTCCGACCTGAGCTGAGGGAAATGGCCAGGGCAGGCTGTCCTGCCTGACTCTGACCTTCAGAGTCCTGACGGTGGAGCTTTAAAAGCCCAGACTGCTTACAGAAAACTTCGGAGGTTGATTTTTTATTCATTTTATTATTGCTTATTTGAAGTAGTAACAATTTGTACTTGGAATTAGAATTTCTTTTTACAAGTTGTGAACGGCCACAAATGATGGTGTGTGAATATAAATATGTAAAAGTCGTTTGCACATTCTTACCATATTTTATTTCTATTTAACAAGAGATCAGGGATTTCAAATTCAAGACGGCCAACTGGACATAGGCTAATCATTGTAGAAAAGGGATTAATAGAAATTGTAGACCATAGACACTCTCTCTTTCTGTTTTTTAAAACTTAAAAAAAAAAATCTGGGGCACCTGGATGATTCAGTCAGTTGAGTGTCTGACTCTTGATTTTGGCTCAGGTCATGATCTCAGGGTCTTGGGATCAACCCCCAAGTCGGGCTCCCTGCTCGGCAGGGACTGCTTCAGGATTCTCCCTCTCCCTGTGCCCCTCCCCCAACTTGTGCACCACTCACCTTCTCTCTCTCTCTCAATTAAGTAAATCTTAAAAAAAAACAAAAACTTTTCCTCTTGACCCCTTCAAATACCTATCAAATTAGTTGAAGAACTAAACCTCACAAAACTGGTTCTTGCTCTTTCCTTTGCAAGTCCTGTAC
The DNA here is from genome assembly GCF_029215605.1 of Mirounga angustirostris. NCBI lineage: Eukaryota > Metazoa > Chordata > Mammalia > Carnivora > Phocidae > Mirounga > Mirounga angustirostris. Next base: position 6,515,497 of record NW_026991720.1, read on the forward strand.
GGATCTTCTAGCATCTAGCTTTGGACTGTGGGGATATTGGCAATTATTGAAGACTCAGCTGCAATTGAGGGAGATATTTATATTACTATCCTGCCCCATTCACCCCAAGCCTTTCACATAATCTTCAGACCCAAATTTCAAGTTAATGCAGATCATTTACATTGGACCCTACCTTTGACAACTGATATTCAACTTGGCACAAACCTAACTGAACGCTATTGCTCCTGACTCTACCCTTCCCCTGACAACCTTACTTGTCACCCTTAAGTTTCCTATTTCTGGAAAGAAGCATGGTCGTCGGACCCATCACCCACGTGGACGCATCCCACACATCCTTCACAGTAGACGTCAAGCCCTGAATTCTTCCTCAGGTCTTCCTCTATAAATCCTAGTTTAAATTCGGCATTATGGATCATGGCTAGCACATGTTTCAATAACGGGGATCATGCACACATTAAAGGCTGGAACTTCCAGAGTCCTCAGCACTCAGAGAAAACTCGGTTATAAAATAGGTTAAGATGAGTGAGCGATATTTCATTTGTCAAGTAAAAAGATAATGATTTATTTGATTTACTCCTTTTTTCCTCTAGGTATGTCTTACCTTCCAAAATAGAATATAAGGCTGAGAGAAAAGAAATCAGCTCACAGAAGTTGCACGTTCAATAGGCCTTAACACAGGTTAATTGAATTCATAATGCTTCTGCACATCTCTGAGGGAAAATGCCTTTTAAATGGTTTTTAAATGAAAAAACATCAGGACACGGCATAAATACTACTGCACAGATGAGTCGCTCACAAGGAAGTATTTTTGAATATAAGAATTGCATGAAGGCAAAGAGCAGTTTGGTCCAGCGGTGTTATTTGACATATGTTATGAATATGTTTGCTTATGAGAGTTTTTTTTCTTCCATGTCGTTTTTACTCCATTCTTAATACTTGTGATGAGCAGAGATTTAGGATGTTATTTTTTTCCAGACTTAATCTCTAATCCGTCTCCCTAAAATTCATTGATACAGTAGATACTCTTAGTCGTGTTCATAGTCAAAACAAAGACGACTGTAAAAATTCCAATGATTTGGGGGCGACTGGGTGGCTCAGTCGTTAAGCATCTGCCTTCAGCTCAGGTCATGATCCTGGAGTCCCAGGATCGAGCCCCACATGGGGCTCCCTGCTCAGTGGAGAGTCTACGTCTCCCTCTGCCCTTCACCTTGCTCGTGCTCTCTCACCCCACTTCTGCTCTCTGGCTCTCACTTTCTCAAATAAATAAAATCTTTTAAAAAAAATTCTGATGATTTGAATTTGGGATGTCTGCCATCACTGTAAATGAAAGAAAGTCACCCCTCCAACTTCGAACTTTCTCAATTCTTTTAGCAAGACACAAACTTTCAAATACTCACTGCCCATGTCACAGCTCGGAAGGGGAAGGAAGCGATTTTTCTGGTGGCAGAAAAGACTAGAGGGAATTTCAAACCAACAACAGCCATAAAGATCAGGGAATGCTCTGAAAGAAAAGTGAGAATCCTAAGATTTATCAATCAGAATTCTAGCAGCAAAAAGATGGCCTACTCTCATCAGGTCCCGGGGGGAGTTCTAGAGAAGGGACTTCCTACAAACTGTGGATACAGGGCTTTGGAAACGACAAGGGGGAGTGCTAGTAATGGTGAGAAGATGATATCCCAACCCTAAGGGGGTGAACAAAGACTGGAACCCAGAAGGTGAGTTGGGTAGAGAGGCTGTCTTGGGAGGAGCTCTCGCCATTGGCTTAGGGTTGTGGCTGATCAGAGATGGCCCTGCAGGGAGAGAGGCAGGAGAACGAAGACCCAGCCTTGCTTTTCTACTCCCCTGGGGTCTCCTACTTGGACTTCCCATTGGCCAGGCCAAGCAGAAGTCAGAGAGCAGGAGATCCCACCAATGTAGTCCATTGAGATCGGCCTCCTGGGGCAGAGAGCTAGGGTGAAGAAGGCGGAAGTGTGGGTCTGCAGAGGCCAGTGAAAAATATTTGGCACAGAAGAGATTTTTAGTTACAGTCAGACACATTTTCAGTTAGGATGGGACCTAAAAAAGAAAAGAGAGAAAAGCATTAAGAGAATCTACCAACTTCTAGATCTCCGTGAACGACAGAAGCAGCTTTCCAGAGAAACCCGATGCTTCACTAACAAATTACTCATAGACCAGCCCTGCAGCAGCACATGCCCCGAGGGGCGTGCACACGTAACGTATGCGGGATTTCGATTTGAATTTTCCTAAACTGAGTCCTTCAAGTCTATATCTCATTGCCTGAGGATGCCAATTTTGTAACTTCTTACGTTTGTCGGCACTGTGAAGAGGGACGGTGGGGAATGGGCGGTGGTGGGGACCAAGCTGGGAAGAGGTTTCATTCTGGTTAGCTGTCACTGCAGAACAAACCATTCTGAAGTTCGGTGGCTTAAAACAGCAACCACCATTTATTTTTTTCTCATCAATCTGCAACTTGGGCAGGACTCAGTGGGGATTGCTCATCTTTGCTCTTGGCAACTCTGTCTGAGGTGGTGGGGCAGGTGGAGAACCTGCTTCCATGTCACCTTGCTTGTATGGCTAGCAAGTTGGTCCAGCTGGAAGATAAAAGATAGAAGAAGATAAAAGGGGAGCTGGCCAGCGACGCCAAGCTGGGAGCCTCTCAATGGGCGACATGGCCTTTCTCACACCATGATGGCCCATTTCCAAGGGCAAGCACCCCAGCGGGGCCGGGGGCATTTTCCGTGTCTAGCCTTAGAGTCCCAAGGGGTTGCTTCAACCATCTGCTATTTATCAAAACAGTCACAAAGTCCATCCAATTCCAAGGTAGGCGACATAGACGCCGCAACTTAGTGGGAGAAGTAATGAAGTCAGATTGTAAGAAGAATAAGTAGGATAGAATATATTGTCAAAGCCATCTTTGGAAAATACAGTCTACCGCTATTACAAATCACAGTAAATTCAGGAGCAAAAGTGAAATTGACATGACTACCAAAATATATGCCATATATTTGAAAGCACCTTCATAATCCCATTTAAAACCTCTGCAAATATACCCTGCTCAGCTTTTTCCCTTAGATTTTTTATTTTTTCATCATACTTCATCTTCAGCGCTTTTATTTTTGCCTCTCGTTCTTGCTGTGATTTATGAGCATATTCTCTTTCTACTAGTTTAATTTCATTCTTTAATTCATCAGTGTAGATTTTCTTCAGGACTTCTGCCTTTTGATTCAGCTTTTCCTCTGTATCCTTGTAAATGTCATCAGAAAAGTAAGCCCCGACTTTGCTCCACACCATCTCATCTATCAGCCCCAACAGCTCCTGCACTTGGGCTTCCTTCTCGGCTTCCGTGGCTCTGTTGTTGAAGGCACAGCAGCGGTTCCCACATTCCTGGATGATGCTCCTGAGGGTCACATCTGCGTCTGCTATATAGTCACTTAGGCTCTGACCCTCCAAGTTATCTTTGCGAGTGAACAAAATGATCATGTGCCTCAAGGCTGGCTTCCCAAAGAGAGCCTTGATCAATGCCACGGTCTTCTGCTCTTCATCTGTATAGCGGCCCAGCTGCAGAACCAGGAGGATGGCGTGGGGCCCGGGGCAGGAGTAGAGGACACAACGGCTGATTTCCTTGCAGGTGGTTTCCAGGGTCTCCTTGGTGTCGAAGAGCCCCGGGGTGTCAACAACAAGAAGATTCTTCCCCTTCCATTCCCGGGATGCTCTTTGACAACTTTTGGTAACAGCGTGAGCAGCAATTCTAGATTCAAATTCTTTTCTCCCAAGGATGGTGTTTGCTGTTGCGCTCTTCCCATTTCCTGTTTTCCCTACCAGAACAATCCTCAGACTCCTGTTCTGCAAGTGAGCCATGTCAGTATCAGGAGGCTCCAGGGCTTAGGTATCCGCAGACCTTAAGGAAGGGAAGGAGAAGAAAATGGGTCAATGGAAGTAAGTGGAAAACATTACCCCCTCTTTTCTCCTTTCTGTTCCTCCTTGAAAATGTGTAGTGGTCTACTATCCATGTGGATCCCATAAAGACAGAAAGATGAAACAGTTCAATCACCATGGAAGAAATAATAAAATAGTTAAAGAGTTTCCACACCAAAGAGTACCAGGTCCAGGTGGTTTCATGGGGAACTCACTTCTACCCTTAAAGATCTAAGAAACTCTGTGCATCTTAAGCTATTCCTGATGATTTAAAAAGAAGGAAAACTTTTGATTCTTTCTATGACATAGGTATGATACTCATCCCGAAGACTAACAAAGATCCCACCAATAAATAAAGCTACAGACCTGTCTCATTTGTGAATACTAATACAAAATCCTAAATAAATTATTAGACACTAAAAAGTAACACACCATGATTAAATGTGATTTATTTCAGAAATCCTAGGGTGCTTCAATATGAGAAAATGGGTTGTTACAACACATTCTCATGAATAGATTAAGAATAAAAATACCTAGATGCAGAAAAGACATTTCACCAAATGCAATACTAATTCATGTTTAAAGCATTTCATAACATTTGAGTTATTAGATACTTCTTTAATGTGATTTTATATACATATAAATTTAAAATTTTTTGTCACCACTTATTTTCCACTGCAGCTAGAAGAGTTGATTATAAAATTCATTTGGGGAGCGCCGGGGTGGTTCAGTAGTTAAGCGTCTGCCTTCGGCTCAGGTCATGATCCCAGGGTCCTGGGATCGAGCCCCACATCGGGTTCCCTGCTCTGTGGGAAGCCTGCTTCTCCCTCTCCCACTCCCCCTGCTTGTGTTCCCTCTCTAGCTGTCTCTCTCTCTGTCAAATAAATAAAATCTTTAAAAAAAATAAAATTCATTTGGATGAATGAAAAAGAAAATTATCCTGGACAATCAAGAAAGGTAAGAAGTATGAGGGAGGACTGGCTCTACCAGAGTATAAAGCATTTTAGCCTCTATATTTAAGGCGTGGTGATGTCAGTGCATGAACAGAGAGTCAGAACAGTGAAACCAATCCAGAAAATTCAGAAACAGACCAAATTGATCATACTATATTCATGAATATTCAATTCAATTATATTATGTTACATTTATATTCAATAAGGCAGCATCTCACATCAATGGCGGGAGGGTGGGGGGAAGACGGACTAATAACCAGCACTGAGATAACTATAAAACCATACAGAAAAACACAAAACTGCATCCACTTTCTTATGCCATTCAAATTCTAAATAGATTAGAAATCTAAACGTAAAAAATAATCCATATAAATACTAGAAGAAATGTGGGTAAATTCTTGGTAACCTGGAGTGGATAAAATATTTCTAAGATTTTAAAGAGAGTAAGGAAAAAGACTCATAAATTTGATTACATAAAAATCTAAAAGATAATGTGAGGCAAAGAACACTACAGACATTAAAACACAAATGTCAAACTGAGGGAAAATTTTTTCCGCCGATATCAAAGAGGGTTGATTTTCCTACTATACAAAGAATAATGATGAATAAAAGAGAAAATTAGCCTATTATACAGAGAATTCCTAAAAGTAGAGAAACAAAAGACCAACAGCTTGATAGAAAATGGAATAAGACATATGAATAAACAGTTCAAAGGACAAAGTATAAATACCCTTGAATATATGAAAATATATGAACATTCACTTAGAATACAGAAGAAGAAATCAAACATAAAAAAAACAAAATAACTAAATTAAAGCAATTCAAATTACCCTGAGATACTATTTCTCACCTACAAGTTTGGCAAAAATCCAAAAGTTTGCTGATATAATCTGTTGGTAAAGGCTTAGAGGAAATAGGTCCTCTTCTCCATGGTTAATGGGAATGGAAAAACAGTCCAAAACCTACAGAGGAGAAGTTAGCACTATCTTGTCAAACTACATGTGCATTTATCCTTGGAGTATTAGTCCCAATTTTAGGATATATGCCTGTATGAGGACAGACCACCCCAAAATGTGCCACTTCGGCATGCTGATTATTTTCAATAAAAGTTACTAAAGAAACAGCCTGAGCAAGAAGGACACCCAGACCCTCCTCTGTCCCCCTGCAAGTCGGAAACTAATCTCCCATGTGAAGGATGCCCTCCCTGTCCCAGGAGCTAAAGAGACATCCTTATGACCAGAGATGGGAGATTTGGAGCCAAGAAGCTGTACAGACAACTCTTGTCACTTTTTACTCACTTACTACCCCAGCCCAAAGTCTGTTTAGAATTCCTTACTAATCGAAGCTCCCAAAGGTTAAGTTTTCTTTGTCTTGTCAATTCCTCCCAGATTCACTGTCTCTTGGTCTAAAAAGTATAAAAACTGCTCCCTGCTCTGGGGGAGCTGCTTCTCCCTCTCTCTCTGCTGCTTCCCCTGCTTGTGCTCTCGGTCTCTCTGTCAAATAAATAAATAAATACATAAATACATACATAAATAAATCTTTTCAAAAATTAAAAAAACAAAGCTCGAATTACATCACTTTGCTTTTATGAAACACCTACACGTGGACCTGTTTTTGCTAGCCAAAGTAAATTCGAAGAGGATTTTCATTTTTACAAAAAGTGCTGGAAGCGAAAACAGTGTTCAGCGTCTGTTTTACATTGAGATGAGCGACGTGAGAGGCAGCAACCTCTTGGGCCGTGAGAATGATGCTGCCGAGCCCCTTCCCAGGAACCCCACACAGCATCTCAGCATCCAGCTGCCAGAGCTCTGAACCATGTGAGCATGCGGGCTTTACCTCAACTGATTCTGTGCATTGGTCAGCAAGTTGTGTCGAAAGCCATCAGAAATGCAGAGGGAGGTGATTTGGCGGGGATCTGGGAATACCGAAAAAATGTTCCCCTATAAATTAATGGTAATTGTTTCTCTGCATTTTGGTTTATGAAAGATTTTATAGGAGCATTCTGCTTTCAGATAGTAGGGGAAACCTGTAAATAGTTTATATAACTATACAACAAAAACTATATCTCAAAATACTAGTAAGGGGCGCCTGGGTGGCTCAGTTCGTTAGGCAACCAACTCATGTCTTAATCTCAGGGTCATGAGTTCAGGCCCCATATTAGGCTCCAGCGTGGAGCCTACATTAAATAAATAAATAAATAAATAATTTAAAATAATACTCATAAAAATCAAAAGCAAATGACACATAGTATTTGGTGTGATGGATAAAGCACACAAAAAATTGGCCAAAGAAACTTGAAAATGCAGTAATTTCATTGTCCATCCAGAGTGGAATATGCCATAAGGTCAAAAAGGGAAAGAAACCTGCCAAAAATAATCTGAAATTGTTTTCGGGAATCCTATCTTGTTCTTAGCTTTGTGTGTGTGTGTGTGTGTAGTTTTGAAGGCCAGTGACAAGCCCAGTGGCAAAGAGCATCCTGAGTGCCCATACTGTGCTCTTCAAATGCCGTTTCCCACTAAAAACACTAGGACTCTTAGGAAAAAGTACTGATCCCAGTCTGGGCTAGGAAATGTGCAAGTGGATCCTAGGCTGTCTCGTCATACTATAAAGCAAGGATACTACCAAAAATTACTCAGACCATGGGGCACTTGGGTGGCTCAGTCGGCAGAGCATGCAACTCTTGATCTCAGGGTCAAACTGGGTATAGAGATTACTTTAAAAAATTACTCCAGGGGCCCCTGTGTAGCTCAATCATTAAGCGTCTGCCTTCGGCTCAGGGCATGGTCCCAGGGTCCTGGGATCGAGCCCCGCATTGGGCTTCCTGCTCGGCGGGAAGCCTGCTTCTCCCTCTCCCACTCCCCCTGCTTGTGTTCCTTCTCTTGATGTGTCTCTCTCTGTCAAATAAATAAATAAATAATCTTTAAGAATATAATAAAATAAAAAATTGCCCGAATCTTATCAAAAGGACTAAAGAGTCAACTTGAAGAAGCTCTGACACAGATGGGACAATTTGAGGATCCATAGAATAATATTTCCAATGGATTGAAATAGATCAAATATGTTGAAATCCACAAATTCATAACAATATCATCATATTTAAAGAAGTCAATTGTTCCTTTTGGGGTATGCTAGGAAATAATTCCATCATTCTGAACATGGACAGATAAAGGGAAAGAATCAAGCATGTCTTTTGTGTTATATAACTGGACCTCATGGAAATGAAAGAACTGTTGAGGGGAAGTTCTTTTCATAAGGTTATTCCATCTAATAAATGAAGAAAGAATGATAGAATTAGAATATCATAATTTGTGACCCTTAATGAAACCATTTTACTCTAGGCTGTCATTAGTGTCTGCTAAATCACAGGAAGAGAGAGAAGCGAACATAATGTGCCTTCCGATGTATGTTTACAACGGCTACTATGAAATAGTCCCACCCCAAAAACGAGGAAAACCTTAATCTGATCAAGCCTCTCCTTAAATATAAATTCATACAAAACATTGAAACTAGAAGAGCATGTTCAAGGACATCTCGAGGATTTAATCAACAAAATGGTACACTGTCCAACTCTGTTGGACAAAAGACTGCCCCTTTCTTAAACAACGACAACAAAAATTTCACAGACAGAAACAGGAAGGTGGAAACTTTCACATTAAGTGAAACTTAAGAGATATCAAATAATTGCAATTTATGAACCTTATTAGGATCTGATTTCCAAACAATTTTTAAAATTATGAGACCATTGGGGAATCTGAATACATCTGGTAATTTTTTAAAAATTTCTAATTGCTTTTCAAAGTCTGAAGAAGTCATATTTTTAATGGTCTTTCTCTTTCAGACATACATACTCAAATATTTACTGATAAAGCGATAGAGCGTCTGACATTTGCTTCAAAATAATCTGGGATGGGTAGGAGGGGCTTGTAGACGAAACAAGACTTACACAAATTGATAATTGTTGAAGGTACAGGGAAGTTGCCTTTATCTTTGAATGAGTTAAAAGTCTCCCACAATTGGGGATGCCTGGGTGGCTCAGTCGTTAAGCGTCTGCCTTCGGCTCAGGTCATGATCCCAGGGCCTGGGTTTGAGTCCCACATCGGGCTCCCTGCTCAGCGGGGAACCTGCTTCTCCCTCCCCCTTCCCTCTCCCTCTCCTTCTGCTTGCCCCTCCACCTGCTTGTGCTCTATCAAATACATAAATAAAATCTTTAAAAAAAAAATTTTCCCACAATAAAAAATTTAACTTCTTCGTACTTTAGCAACTACTGAATGTATACTCTATACCAAGCACCCTGGTAAATAGGTTTTGTACATTCTCTTCTTTACTCCCCAAAATTACCTGCAAGGAAGCCAATTTTCTTATTCTAATTCTTAAAGTTTATTTATTTTTTATTTAAGTAACCTCTACACCCAATGTGGGGCACGAACTCACGATCCCTGAGATCAAAAGTCACACACAGGCTCTTCTGACTGAGCCAGACAGGCACCCCTATTCTAATTGTTTACATGAGGAAATTGATGCGGCTCCGAAATGCTGACAGACTTGCCCAAGGTCACAGTGCTAATAGGCATTGGGCAGAGGGGGGATCCAATTCAAAGACTGTCTGACCACCATGTTCATGCATAATAACCTCTGCACACCATGGTCTCTTCCTGGGTCCTTCCTGGTCCTTGATTCCCTACATTTCCACTTACATTGAATCAGAAATAGATCAGGGGAGACCAAGGGAGACAGCACTGACTCTTTCCAGAAACAGTGAAGTGGTAGTAAGCCTGGAATTAGGGAAGGTAACAAAAGGGTTTCAGACACACTGTGTCTGTAGAATAGCTACCTCTCCGCCCCCACGGCACTCCTCCTCACCTCATCTGCTACACTGTCCATCACACAGCTGCGCTCCTTAAATGTTGCTGAGTCCTTACTCAGTTTGCTGAGTGACGAAGGTCCTCAGTTTGCCATTAGTGACTAAGGTACCCCTGGGAGATTAATGAAACCACATTCACACAGCCTGGGATTCAGATCCTTTTTCAGGAACAAGAGGGATTCGGACTCAGTGGTCTTTAAATTGCCTTCCGGCTCTAAAGACCGACCTTGAGGACACTAATTTCCCATTAAGGGAAATGGATGGCGCTCAATGTCTGTCACAACAGCAACTGATGCAAGGGGTGTTTTTCAGCAAGTTTGTCCTGTAAATACAAGACACGCGACATTGGGCAAATCGGTCTCTTTATTCCCACCCTACCCTCCACCACTACCCTCTGGCAGCATCCTCCTTGCTGGGCTGCTTGGCACAGACCAGAGTCCACCCCATGCATACCCCTGTGTCCCGTTGCATCTCACGGCTCCACATCGCTCTGAGGCCAGGCTCACCTTTGGAAGAGATGATGAGTTCTCAGGGTTTTTTCCAAAGAAGCTGTTTGAGCTGGTGCTTTTGCTTTAACTGTAAGGAAAAAGTGTTTGTACCCTTTGAAACCTCTGAGCCAGGAAGTTCTGATTGGGTGGAGCTAGTGAAGGAAGAGTTTGCCTTTAAAGAGACAGAAATATTGCCCCATAATTCGGGGGCTGCTTTAGTTTGGCCAAGTTGAAACCTTTTTCTCCGTGTGCCTGTTTTCACACCAAAATTTCCAAAGCTATATTTGTTGTGTGGGGTTATAGTGGTGGATCAAAAGGCCCTTACTAAATGACCCAAATCATGCACACAGAGCCAGCCACAGTGTCTGATCATCTTCCCCAGATAGAGTGGGAGACTTTCGGGTGATTCTGGAAAGAAGGAACTCAGATATGTGGCTTTGTGTTTCCAAATTTAGAGCCTGGGGATACTTCCCAGGGATTGTATGATATGGGTTTTTAGTATAGTCTTTCATGAAGGTCTCAAGTTACTCATTCAAAAATCGTTAGCATTCAGGTACAAAGCCAAAAGAGCCAAGAGAAAAAGAAGATGTGGCCTGGAAAAAGTCTTTCAATGACCACAAACCTCTAGTCTTCTTCATATGGTTCTTTTGAGCCTGACAACATGCATGACCTGACTAGGAAAGATGCACCCAGGGAGCAGACTCAACTGGCCCCTCCAACCTTTCGACCTCTCCCTACCCTAGACCCAGGCACAGATCGATTTTCCCAGATTTACCCAGTGTCTCACTCCAACCTGCTCTGGCAACTTTGAGATGAGAGGCAGATTCTCAAAGCTGTCATGGTCGACCGACCAACTGCTCCAATTGTCTATTGCGTCACCACAGAAATATTATGCTTTTCATTATATACTTTGGTTCACTACATGGAGACATTGGATTAGTCACTGTTCAAGCCTGAAGGCAGGTACTAAGAAGACTAAATGTGGCAGGAAATAGTGGACAATGGGCTAGCTACCCATGGACGGAAGCAGCTAGATTTGGAAATTATGGTGTTAGTGACTATATTATTGGTCCTTATCATTGGACCAATTGTTGGTGTTAATGACTCGGAGAGCCCCAGGTAACTGTTTTCCAACTTCCAATAAGGGCACAGACCAGGACCAGCTTTGTAATTTGCAAGGTCTGGCACAAAATGAAAATGCCAGGTCCTTTCTTAAGAAAGAAAGAAAGAAAGAAAGAAAGAAAGAAAGAAAGAAAGAAAGAAAGAAAGAAAGAAAGAAAGAAAGAAAGAAAGAAAGAAAAAGAATTTCAAGATGACGTCAATAGAGCATTAAATCCTTCTAAGCATACGGCCCTGTGCAACTGTACATGTCACCTATCCATGAAGTTGATCTTGATAAGGCTGCATATGTAGGAGTCTAGAGGAGACCCAGAACAGTATCTCCTGCTCAAAAGATCTCTCTCATTGCCCAGTTTCATTTCATTCTACATATTCCTTAAATGAAACTTGCCCAGCCAGAGCCGCCTTGGATGTTTTCCTGGTCAGCTAATTGCTTCTCCAGGTATTATGCTCAGGTACACTGGTAAGTTCCCTAGAGGGAACAGGGGAGTCATTGAGGCAGAATCCATGGATGCCATCGGGACTAAGGATGCAGATCTCAAATGGTAACAGCCTTGAGACCATTGGCCAAAGAGGAGCAACCAGCTCATATCCGTCCCATCCGGAACCCTAACTTAGGAGTGATCTCCCTCTAGAAGATTTGGGCTAGGAACAGAGTTGCCCCATATCTCTGCTGTATTGTTCACTTAGCCACTCTCCTCATTGTTGAGAGCACCCTTCCACTCGCAGCTGTGCTGTGGGCCACCTGTCTGTCTGCTGCTGGTCCCCACCTGCACCCCCCTGAAGTAGCCCTCTTGCTCCAGGATGCTGCTCCCTCCACACGGTCAGAAGCAGAGAGATGAACGTGCACAAAGCCACAGCTTCCTGTTTTACATTTTCTTATTATTCTTTACACCTCACACACACACACACACACACTCACGCTCACACTCACACACACGGCCATGTGGATAAATGAATTTTCCAAAAGGTTGTGGGGTCTTTAAAAGACATTTCTTTAAATTCCATGGGAATCTTCCTTTGTGGGGCTCAGGGCGTATTCTGCTGCTGGGATCTAGGTAAATTCAAAGCTTACTTTATTCAGACATTGCAGAAATAATAACACGAAATAGAAAATAATGGCTCCTCACAGTGTCTACATATTAACTATGTCACCTTGGTGTGTCGGTTTCCTATTGCTGCTGTAACAAATTACCAAAAATTGAGTAGCCTAAAGCAATATAAATGTATTCTCTTCCAGTTCTGGTGGACAAGGGCCTGAAATTTGTCTTATGGAGATAAAATCAAGGTCTCAGCAGAGCTGGTTCTTTCTGAAGGCTCTGGAAGAGAATCCATCCCTTGCCTCTTTCAGCTTCTAGAAGCTGCCAGCATTCCTTGGCTCGTGGCCACATCACACCAATCTCTGCTGCCTCCACCCCATTGCCTTCTTCCTCCTTTGACCTTCTTGCCTCCCCCTTATAAGGACCTTTGTGATTACATCAGGGCCCACCTGGATATTCAGAATAATCTCCCCACCTCAAAATCATTAACTTAATCCCATCTGCAAAGATCCTTTTGCCATCAAGTAACATTCACAGGTTCTGGGGATTTGGAGGAGGCTATCTTTCAGGGGGCCACTCTTCAGCCTAGGACATTTGGGTAAGTTAAGCTCTCTGCACCTCACTCTCCTAATCTTTAAAATGGAGCACCTAGCTCAGCATCACTCGGCATCAGGGAAATCCAAATCAAAACCTCAATGAGATACCACCTCACACCAGGCAGAATGGCTAAAATTAACAAGTCAGGAAACGAAGGATGTTGGCGAGGATGCGGAGAAAGGGGAACCCGCCTACACTGTTGGTGGGAATGCAAGCTGGTGCAGGCACTCTGGAAAACGGTATGGAGGTTCCTCAAAAGGTTGAAAACAGAGCTACCCTACAACCCAGCAATTGCACTACCGGGTATTTACCCCAAAGATACAAATGTAGTGATCTGAAGGGGTACGTGCACCCCAATGTTTATAACAGCAATGTCCACAATAGCCAAACTATGGAAAGAGCCAAGATGTCCATCAACAGATGAATGGATAAAGAAGATGTGGTATATATATACAATGGAATATTATGCAACCATCAAAAAAAAAAATCTTGCCATTTGCAATGATGCGGATGGAACTAGAGGGTATAATGCTAAGCGAAATAAGTCAATCAGAGAAACAATTATATGATCTCACTGATATGAGGAAATCTTAATCTCAGGAAACAAACTGAGTGGTGGGGCTTGGGAGGGATGGGGTGGCTGGGTGATGGACATTGGGGAGGGTATGTGCTATGGTGAGCGCTGGGAATTGTGTAAGACTAATGAATCACAGACCTGTACCTCTGAAACAAATAATACATTATATGTTAAAAAAAAAAAAGAGAGAGAGAGAGTAGGAAGGGAAAAATGAAGGGGAGGAAATCGGAGGGGGAGACGAACCATGAGAGACTATGGACTCTGAGACACAAACTGAGGGTTTTAGAGGGGAGCGGGGTGGGGGGATAGGTTAGCCCGGTGATGGGTATTAAGGAGGGCACGTATTGAATGGAGCACTGGTTGTTATAGCAAACAATGAATCATGGAACACTTCATCTAAAACTAATGATGTAATGTATGGTGACTAACATAACATAATAAAATTAAATTAAAAAAATAAATAAATAAAATGGAGCACCTACTTCAGGGGGTTGTTTGAAACTAAATAAAGTAGTACCTGTGGTACTGTTAGATCGGCACTTGGATCACAGTGATCACTAAGTATTAAGTAGTAGTAGGAACAAAAGCCTTGATGCTAGTCCCAGGTCCGAGATTACCCTCCAACAGCTGGCCTACTGTAGGATTTCACATCGTCGGTGTCTGCATCAGTCAGCTTGGGCTGCCATAACACCACAGCCTGGGGGCTTAAGCAACAGGCATTTACCTCCCACCATTCTGGAGGCTGGGAAGCCCAAGGTCAATGGGCCAGCCAAGCCCTTTCCCCGGGGAGGGTTCACTTCCTGGCTTGCAGATGGCACCTTCTCACTGTGTCCACACCTGGTGGCATGAGGAATCGGCTCTCTGGTATCCCTTCCTACAAGGGCTTTGTAAGAATCCCAGCATGAGGACCCCACATTCATGACCTCATGGACACCTAATTACCTCCAAAACTCCTTAGCCCAAATATCGTCACCTTGAGGGTTAGGGATTCAACGTATGAATTTGGGGGACAGGCACACAATTCAGTCCACAACAGTACCCAAATACATGAACAGAACTGAAGACCCTTCAGGGAGAGGAGGAGAGCTTGGCAAATCCTTACTTCATGTTTTCTGTCCCTGCAGAGGGCCTGTCCTCACATCCTGAGAATGGCAGATATGAAAGCTCTAGGACTCTGTTGATTTCTGGCTCAGCTTCTCATCCTCTGTCTATACATCTGAAAATACTTCCTTCCTACATCTTCAAGAAATAAAAATCGCAAACTTCTGCCAGGGAACACCACTTCCTTTGGCCAGAGATCAATGTGGGGACAGACACAGGGCTTGATCTAGTTTGTCATTTAGCAAGAAGGTCAAACAGATCATGGGTGAGGACAGCGGCTAGGGATATTAGAGCCAGCTATCTTGTCACCAAATAAAGTTAGTTAACTCCCCTTTCTAAGAATCCCCTTTAAGTGAATTGTTAGCTATCGCTCAAGCTTTCTGGGTTCTCCCCACTCACTCCTCCCCCAAAGGGCACTGCCTGAGAAAGAAGACTCAGCACCTCCACAGCCTGTCTACCGGGGCGAGGGACCTGGATTATCTCTATCCCAGCACTCATACGTCTTTATGGAAATGGTCTTCTGGCTCCAGGGACTGGCAAGAAGAGCTGCCTCCGGCCGTCTGAGGTCAGCCTTGTCACAAAAGAGATACAGTTGCTAAGTGTGCCAGCGCGCTTGGGGCTGGATCCCTCAAAGGAAACATTGATCAAAGCCTGGTGAAATACAGACCAGCCCCCTAGAGACTTTTGCTCTCTTGCACTCTGATATATTCGGTTATTCTAATAAGTTAACCATGACCATTCAGTCCTGCTATCAAACAGGTCTCCATTTCCTTCTAAGGCTTGTCTGAAGACTCTGCCAAAAGCTACTGTTCAGAATTTGTATCTTCAAAAGAGAAACACAGTCTCAGAGCTTGGGCGGGGGGGGCGGGGGGGGGGGCGCGGCGCGGCCAGACTGGAGGAGGTACTCCGAACTATTGTTACTCCAAGTAGACTCTTCAGAGCAGGTTTCCAAGAAGCAGCACTTAGTCAACGTTCAGACTGTGCCAGTGAGCACATCCAGGACTGCTGAGACTCTCAGTCTGGAACCATATGTTCCTCGTGAAATCAGGTGACTGACACAGGATCCAGCAGAGTGAGAATTAATTACATAGGACTGAACGAATGGATTAAGGAAATTCATTGTGGTTATTTGTTTTGAATATCGATGGCATTATTTTCAATGTTCTACTTGTATGGATATAGGAGGAAACCCGATTTCCTTCTCCTTAAACTATCTCTAATCCACAATTTAGTAGACTATGAATTTGTAAACTGGTATCAACCATTTTTTTCAAACTTTTTAATACCAAACAAGTGAAAAATTGTTTTAATTGTATAAAGTGAATTTAGAAACGATAAAGTTATTAAAATAATAATATCAAGGCAAAATCCACCTAGTCACAAGACTAACATTAAGGGGCTATTTTTTTTTATTTTGGGGGTTTTTTGCCTATTTTTTTTATAGAAGAATATCTTTTTTTTTTTTAAGATTTTATTTATTTATTTGACAGAGAGAGCGAGAGAGCACAAGCAGGGGGAGCAGTAGAAGGAGAGGGAGAAGCAGGCTTCCCACTGAGCAAGGAGCCCGATGCGGGGCTCGATCCCAGGACCCTGGGATCCTGCACTGAGCCGAAGGCAGACGCTTAACCATCTGAGCCACCCAGGCACCCCGTTTTTTTGCCTATTAAATGGGTGATTTATTTTTATTTTTACTTTTTTATTATTATTAACATATAATGTATTATTTGTTTCAGGGATACAGGTCTGTGATTCATCAGTCTTACACAATACACAGTGCTCACCAAACTATATATCCTCCCCAATGTCCATCACCCAGCCACCCAATCTCCTCACCGCCCAACCATTTTAAAATGTTATCTGATCTTCACTTACCCTGAGAATTCCAAAACAAATGCTTCTGCTGAGTCTCGTTCACTTTCATGATGATAGAATCATTTATATAGAGTCAGTAAAAATCTATCCTTTTACAAAGATACAATTGGAAAAAACAATTCTGCATGAAGATCATATGTACAGTGTGGTTTTTTTTAAGTGGAGGAGGGGCAGAGGGAGAGGAAGAGAGAGAATCCTAAGCAGACTCCACATCCAGGGCCCAGCCCGTTGTGGGGCTCAATCTCAAGACCCCGGAGATCATGACCTGAGCCGAAATCAAGAGTCAGATGCTTAACTGACTGAGCCACCCAGGTACCCCTACAGTGTGATATCTGAGAGTGATTTTTGTTCAATCAAGGACAACCAGACCACTACTAAGGAGCAATGGTTGGTGTTGTATATCGAGCAAATGCCTACAAACCTTCCCAAGAAAACATGACATCTGACTTCCAGGATCCCAGTCTCTCGGGAAATAAGGAAGTCCACTCTCTGACAGTTCAGAAAACTTGGCAAATTTTGGAGACCTCAAAAAAAGGAAAATTCACGGAGATGTATAGGCACAGCATGCCAATTTTATTGGAGAAAGTGTTTGGGTCTCAGTTTCCTACCCTTGGATAGAAGAATGATAGAGGCTTTGAAAAGTCTGATTCAAGACTCATTTTGAAAATTTCCAAAAGAAGTCTGTTCTTTGGAATTAATAGTTCCTTAATACTGTTAGGCTGAGCAAATTCAAGGAGGCTTTTCCAGTTAAGATTCTTGCTGCATCCATGTAAGTCATCAGGCCATGTGTAATAAAGCCAATCTTCTAGGACCAACAATAATTATTGGAGACTGTTTATGATCACAAAGTAGACAACACCATTAAAATGGCCCACAATTTAGAAATAGGTAAGAGAGATTACTGAGTGTTCTTTCATTCTGTGTGATGCTGTGCTTCCTTCACTATCGTCTGAGATATTTTACAACTCTATAAGGAAAGAGAGGTATTTTGCATATTTCTGCCTTATAGATATGCAAATAATTTTCTGTCTGGTAGAAAGTGTAACTCAGAAGTTACATTTTACAATTCTCTTAGAGAGTCAACCCTAGATTCTCAAATGAACTTTGAACCAATTATAATATCCTACCGGTTCCCTCATTAACCAATGAGGTGAGCAAAATCTTTGTTTATACTTGCACAAGAGTCTGTGATTTTGCTTTTTTTTTTTTTCAAGTAGGCCCCACACCCAACATAGAGACCAACGCAGGGCCTACGTCACGACCCTAAGATCAAGACCCAAGCTGAAATCAAGAGTCAGCCTCTCAGTTGACTTAGCCAGCCAGGAACCCCATGATTTTGCTTTTTTTTTTTTCTTTTTTAACTGCACTGTAACAAGAAAGATAGGGAGAAATAGCAGGAGCAAAGCCTTGGAGGTGGAGCTTTACTGGACACAGGCAGAGAACAGCAAACAATTTGGAGAAGAGGAATCATTACCAGCCAGCCCCCTTGAGGGCCTCTGTGTTCCAGGCACCAGCCATTACATCATTACCACCTTGACTCCTTACAACCGTGTAAAACAGATATGAACAGGAGCAATGACTGCTAATTTGGGTACACAGAACTCCCCTGAAACTACTGTATTACATTGCTTCTCAAGGAGAGAAGTAGAAGATTGGCTTTGGAAGAAAAGTTGAGACAGATTGTAATGATTGTTGAGTACCAGGCCAAGGAGTGTGGACTCTCAGCCCTAGGCAGTAGAAGTCTCCCCAGAACCAGTGACATAAGAAAACTATCCCAGTGGGTTTACGTAGAAGTGCAACTAGGGCTGGAAAGGAAGAGATTGGGGGTATTTTACCCTCAAACAACATGCACTGTCCCTTGCCTACCACCCACTGTAGGTTGAATTGTGTCCTCCTCAAAGATATGTTCACATCTTAACTCCTGGTACCTGAGATGTGACCTTTTTTGGAATAGGGTCTTTGCCATGTCATTAAGTTCAGTTAAGGTTGTTAAGGTGAGCCCTAATCCAGTGACTGGAAGTGTTTTAAAATGAAGGAAATTTAAGCACAGATACACAGGGGCGCCTGGGTGGTTCTGTGGGTTAAGCATCCAACTCTTAATCTGAGCTCAGGTCATGATCTTAGGGGCTGTGAGATAGAGCCCCTCATTGGGCTCTGTGCTAGGTGGGGAGTCTGCTTCAGGATTTTATATATCTATCTGCCTCTGCCCCCTGCTCCTGCACACGCTCTCTCTAAAAACAAATAAACAGCAAACACAGATACACAAAAAATCCCATGTGACAAAAGAAGTGATGTACCTAGGAGACAAAGAACACCAAGGATGGCCAGGAACCACCAGAAGCTAAGAAGAAGCAAAGAAGGATCCTTCCCCAGAGACTTCAGAGAGCGTGCGGCCCTGAAAACGTCCTCATTTTGGACTTCCAGCATCCATTGCCATGAGACAATAAATTTCTGCTGCTTTAAGCAACTGTTTGCGGTTGTTACAGCAGCCCTGGGAAACTACTATAGATTTGGGGGCCAAGAAATGGGGTGCTGCTCTAAAATTACCTAACATCTAGAAGTGGCTTTGAAATTGCGTAATGGATAGAGGCGGGAAGAATCCTGAGGTACAGGACAGGAAAGGCCTAGATCTCCCTGAAGAGACTGCTGGTAGAAAGATGAACATAAGGGCACTTTGTGGTGCGGTCCCAGATAGAGGTGGGGACCAGGTTGCTAGACACCGGAGGAAAGACCGCACTTGGCACAAAGTGGCGAGAAGTCGGCTGCACTGAGTTCCACTGCAGGGTGGACAGTAGGCCGTGTAAGTGATGAACTGGAATGTTCAGCAGAGGAGGTTTTCCAGAAAAGTGTGGAAGGTGCACACCTTGCTGGTTTCTCCTTGCTGCTTCTCATAAAATGCAAGAGGGAAGAGACTGGCAACGTATCCGCCAGCAAGGAGCACCAAGATGGCCAGCAACCAGCAGAGCCCAGGAAGAAGCAAGCAAGGCTCCCTCACCTAGAGCCTGCAGAGAGATCGTGGCTCTGCGGCCATCTTGCTTTTGGACTCTGGGGGCGATGAGAAATCAAGTTCTGCTCTTTCAAGCTCGAGTTTGGGGCAAATCTGCAAGAACAGGGCTAGGAGACGACTATGTCGCCTTTCTCCTCTCCTCCACCCTCCCCCCTGCCTGTGTTTTGTCCCAAAGATCCCCTCTGCAGCACGCCATGCAAGCAGGGTGAATTCTCTGGATCATGTTCTTCCTCATTTCCCACCAGGTATCTGGCCCAGATGGACCACGGAAATCTCAGTGATGAGAGAAGAAAGCCTTCTCAGGAGAATTTAGATTTAAATCCTCTAAAGAATTTAGTTGTTGCCAACAATTTATATAACACCAAAACAAAAACTAAAAATTTGTTTCTTCTAAAGAGAGATAGAGGGGCACCTGGGGGGCTCAGTCGGTTAAGCGTCTGCCTTCGGCTCAGGTCATGATCTCAGGTCCTGGGATGGAGCCCCGTGTCAGGCTCTCTGCTCAGTACGGGAGTCTGCTTCACCCTCTCTTTCTCCCGCTCCCTCCCCCTGCTTGTGCTCTCTCTCTCAAATAAATAAAATCTTAAAAAAAAGAGAGAGAGAGAGAGAAGAACTTAAGGCTTGGCAGTGCAGGTAAGGCCTCCTGAACTCTTCAGGGGAACAGGCAGACTGTCCAGGTGGGGTGAGCTGAGGAGGTGATGAACCCCCTCGGCCTAAAAGGTAAAAGCATACCCAGTCCCAGCAGCAAGAGTCAATCCCATGCTCTTACAGAATACCAAACCCACTCAAAAGAACTATTTTATCTTAATCAGCACCGAATGTCTCCCATTAATATATGAAATGCAGGCAGCGGAAAAGCGTGTGGGTCTGATTCTGCCATTACCATAATCTATGGCTTGGAGGAAACCAAAAAGAAAAAAAAACCAACAAAACCATAACCCCTGTGAGGCCCGGTATCTTTACGGATAAGAAGGTAGGGAAGTCCCAGATTATCTAAATTGGAGGCCAACTCCAGAGTTGTATCATAGGAGAATATTGGGGCCTCGCCCAGCGAGGACAAATCCCCGGACTCTCCCACTGGCACAAAGCATGAGCCCGCAGACCCGCACCACTTCTCACATGTTGGTTGCTTGTAGTTCTGAACCTCCATGGCGGAGCAGGGCACCGTGGTCCTCAGAGGGAGACCATGAGGGGGGCCCAGTCCCGGGCTCCTGGCTTGAGGGGTCTGGTGTGGGGGAGCAGTGCGAGGATGCACCTTCTTCTCCCACTGCTTTTGAGTCCCTGGGGCCGTAGAGTAATGGACAGTTACAGACAGTTCCCGATACCAGCTTTATTTACCACCTGGCACCAAGAGCCAAAGAAGCAAGAAGCAAGAAAACAGGCAGGTTTCTCCACCAGGTTTCAGCTTCTCTCAACACACACACAGCTCCCTTCCTTCCTCGTCCACCTAGACTTTTCTGCCCCACACCTCCAAACCCCACAGCATTTGCTTGGCAGCGCGTGGATTCTTAGCCATTCCACGGTGGAAGAGGCCCCGCTCCGGACAACAGGATCAGGGAAAGGATCCAGCCCACAGCACTCAGTGACTTGCTGGGATTTACAGGTTTGCACAGCTGGTGCTGTTACCTTCATTCCTTTCTTTTGGTTTCAACTTAACATCGTTTGTTGCTTCACTCCGATCTTCCTGTAAAGAGAGAGCTTCTAAGTGCTTTACTGCACATGATAAATGTGATCAATAAAACGTTGACAAGGGGGCACCTGTTGACTCAGTTGGCTAAGGGTCCGACTCTTGGTTTCGGCTCAGGTCATGATCTCAGGGTCCTGGGATTGAGCCCTGCATCTGGCTCCCCACTCAGTGGGGAGTCTGCTTCCCTCTCTCTCTCTCTCTCTGCCCCCTACCCTGTGCTCTCTCTCTCAAATAAATGAATGAATCTTTAAAAAAGACTTTTACAGGGATAAAGGAACGATTGTAATGTGTCTGTCAGCACACCACAGCATGACTTTTTCTTGTTGTTCCCATAATCCCCTACATTTCCGATAAATGAGCAACAGGGTGATTTATTGTAAATTCACTTCTGTACAGAAAAACATGCATCTTATCTCACCCGCAGCCATTTCCTCCCTCACCTACCCCGAGTCTGTCTTCCTTTGCACTTCGAGCTGTGGACACACAGACCACAAAGATTAGGTCACGACCCATGTCCTCTCTTTTTTTTTAAGATTTTATTTATTTATTTATTTGATGGAGAGAGAGAGAGAGCACAAGCAGGGGCAGAGGCAGAGAGAGAAGCAGACTCCCCGATGAGCAGGGAGCCTGACTCAGGGTTCGATCCCAGGACCCCGGGATCATGACCTGAGCCAAAGGCAGACGCTTATGCATCAGAGCCACCCAGGCGCCCCCCCAATCTGTCCTTTTATTCCTGCCCACTGCTGTGCTCCCAGGGCACTGGAGGAGGAAGGTGGGGCTGGGAGGAATCCTGGGATGGCGATGGCACTGGTCTCTTCGCGGGACACTCTCCCCACCCCTCCGCAGGCTGGTGCTGGCCTGAGGATGAGCTGCGGGATTTCCTGGGAATCTCCAGCCTGCACCGGGGCCGGGGTCAGAGTAAGCACAGCGGTTAGCACTTTTGACTCTGATGTGCCCTGAACAAAATCAGCTCTGCTCTAAATCCGTACAGGTGCCCACGGAGGTTGCTACCTTTCAAAATTTTAACAAATTTTAATGCAAAGCCCAAGTAGCTAAGAAACAGCTGAGCAGCCTCATTGTTTTCGACTATTATTTGTCAGGAAGAAATATAACTTGAAAATTGTGTTTACATGACTCACTTGTAAGCTGTCAAAGAGCGCAAGTGACTACTTGGAAATGGAGGGCGACGGCCGCGTTTCTCTCCCCTCTGCAAGGATGTGGTATTTGCACTTGGCGGGACAGCAGGTCTGCACGTAATCCTGCCACCTGGCTCCCCACTCAGCGAGAGGGCCTTCAGCTACAACAGAGAACAACAAACAAAACTATACAAAATCCAGGCACCCAGGAGGAAGGAAGAAGAGGGGGCATCAATGTGGCCGGGGTTCCATCTAAAATGACTGACGGGCTTCCACTTCCAGAACGCACCCTGAGGAACCGGGCAGGCTTCTTACTGGTGGAGAAGCCACAGCTGGTGAAAGACAATTAAAAAAATGATTAAAGTCCGTAGGAGTTCTCCTGAGGTCATATAGCAAATAAAGAAATATTCATTCAGGGGCACCTGGGGGCCTCAGTCGTTAAACGTCTGCCTTCAGCTCAGGTCATGATCCCAGAGTCCTGGGATCGAGCCCCGCATCGGGCTCCCTTCTCGGCGGGAAGCCTGCTTCTCCCTCTCCCACTCCCCCTGCTTGTGTTCCTGCTCTCGCTATCTCTCTCTGTGAAAGACATAAATAAAATCTTTTTTTAAAAAAGAAATATTCATTCAAAAAAATCAACTAAATCTTCGTAAAAACAGTGAGTCTATGACACCTGAGCCATGACCTGCCTCCTCCCTTCCAGCTCGTGCTCAGCTCCTCTGGAAGGAACATGCATTCTGGGCAGGTGTGGCCAAGACGATGGGGCTCCCCTCCCCTCGGCGAACCAGCAAGAGTACAGTATCTGAGGACAGCGGTGAGCGTGCAACATTTCTCATCGCCTCCACGTCTGGGCTGTTGAAACTAAACTCCTGGTGGGTGCAGCCAGCAGCACCCTACTATTCCTCTACTCACGGGGCTGAGGATGCACCCCAGGCACAGTGAGTGACCAACACTAGCGCCCCAGCTGCCCGCACCCCGCTTCCCTCAGAGGACAGCAGGTCCATGCTGGGAGGGGCAAGCTGAAAAGACCAGGGGTCCAGGCTTCCTCTAGTGGGAAGTTTGATCAAAGGCTACTCTTGGAAACAAGGAACACTCCGGTGGGAAGCAATTTAGAGGGGCTAGGTAACCCTATGAGCGACACAAGAGAGACCACAAGCCAGCAAGTTCGCCAGAGAGAACCAGGAAAAGAAGCAGTGAAGAAGAGTCCTTTTAGGGTCACAGAAAACCTGAAAGACTGGCCACAAAAGCTATCCCTGCAGATTTAGTTCAATCAGACCGTGGGGCGATTCATGCGCAAGCGCCTTATCAACAAGAGAGCAGTGAGCTGGCCTTGAGTAGGCTTGACAGCCGGTCTGGTACCAGCGGAGACAGGCGGAGGAACAGAGAGATTAGGGAGAGAGACAGAAAGCTCTCCTGCAAGTGGTGTCACCCCAAGACTTCGTGCACACAGGAGCCTGCACCCTGTGAGGAGCGCCCGGGGAGTTCACAACGCAGGGGACCCAGACACCCCCGGTAGAGTCTAGCCAAGACAGTAAACACACGCAAGCCTCCTACACCAAGCTGAACTGGAGTGACCAGAGCGGATACCCTTGCCTTATTTCTGTCCACGGGAGCAAGGCTTTCAGTCTTTTGTCATGAAGCATGGCGCTAGCTGTGGGATTTCTCACCGGGTTATGGAGGGTTCTTTCTAGTTCCAGTCTGTTGAGTGTTTTTATTATGAGAGGGTGTTCAGTGTTGTCACATGTTTTCTTTGAATCTCTTGTGCTGAGATACTGTCTCCAGAGCTTTCTTTAATTCTCTAAGTGTGATTTCCTTCAATTCTTTAAACATACGCATCATTGCTGCTTTCGAATCCAAAATCCAGCACCTCTCGCAGGCTGTTCCTGTGGCCTGATTTTTTTTCAGTATGTGGGTCACCCATTCTTGTGTCGAGGTAGGTCTTGTAGTTCTTGTGAAAAACTGGGCAGCTGAGGTAATATAATGTAGCTAGTCTGCATACTGATTCCCCTTCTGCTTTTCTAGGCCTTGCTTTGCCGTCCTTTGCATGTCAATAAGAATACAGAAATTATTGAGACGCCTGGGTGGCTCAGTCAGTTAAGCATCTGCCTTCGGCTCAGGTCATGTTCCCAGGGTCCTGGGATCAAGCCCCGCATCAGGCTCCCCGCCCAGTGGGGAGCCTGCTTCTCCCTCTCCCTCTGCCTGCCACTCCCCCTGCTTGTACACTCTCTCTTTATCTCTCTCTCTCTGAAAAATAAATAAATAAAATCATTTTTAAAAAAGAATACAGAAATTATTTTTAGGACAAAATAGAAATTCTGCAATTGAAAAGTATAATGACTGAAATGAAAAATTGTACTGGTAGGGCTCAATGATAAATTTGAGCCAGTAGAACAAAGAATCGGTGAATTTGAAGATGTAATAGTTCTAAACATACGTGAACTTCACAATCAAGACCTCAAACACACAAAACAAAAAATAACAGAAGTCAAGGACAAATAGACAATTCAGCAATAAGCTGTAGGCTTTAATACCCCACTTTGAACAATGGGCACAGCAACTAATCAGAAGGTCAAAAGAGAAAGAGAATATGTGACCAAGACTATAAACCAACTGGGCTACCACTGGAATGCCCTACCCACAAAGTAGAATACACATTCTTTTCATGCACACAAGGAATGTTTTCCTAAATATGATCAATAGGCCATAAAATGAACCTCAATAAATTTAAGAGGCTTGAAATCATACAGTGTGATGGGGATAAGTTCTTTTACAACAGCCTTGGCAATGATTTTTTGGATTTGACCCCAAAAGCAAAGGCAATGAAAGACAAAATAAATAAATGGAATAACATCAAACTCAAAGCTTTTGCACAGTAATGGAAACCATCAACAACATGAAAAGGCAATCCACTGAATGGGAGAAAATGTTTGCAAATCATATATGTGGTAAAGGGTTAATATCCAAAATTCATAAAGAACTCATATCATTCAACATCAAAAAACAAGCAATTCAAGGGATGCCTGGGTGGCTCAGTCAGTTAAGCATCTACCTTCAGCTCAGGTTATGATCCCGGGGTGTGAGATCAAGCCCCACATCGGGCTCCCTGCTCAGTGGGGAGTCTGCTTCTCCCTCTGCCCCTCCCCTCCACTTGTGTTCTCTCTCCCTCAAATCAATAAATACACTCTTAAAAAAAAAAAAACACCAATAATAAATTCAATTTAAAAAATGGGCAGAGGAACTAAATAGACATTTTTCCAAGGAAGACATACAAATGGCTGATAGGTACGTGAAAAGGGATTCAGTGTCACTATCATCAGGGAAATGCAAGTCAAAATCACAATGAGATCTCAGCTCATGCCTGTCAGAATGGCTGTCATCAAGAATACAAGAGACAACAAGGGTAGGCGAGGATGTGGAGAAAAGGGGACCCTTGTGCACTGTTGGCGGGCATGTAAATTGGTGCAGCCACTGTGGGAAACAGTATGGAGGGTCCTCCAAAAATTATAGCCAGAATTACCATGTGATCCAGTGTGGGAATACAATCACGGGTTACTAAGTTATAGGACCGCATAGCCCAGCAGAGACCTGCTTTCTGTCTTGTTGAAAACAACAGGACATGCTTCGCTTATCTAGAACAGGCTCTACCAGATTTGGGGGATTCGTAGGCTTGCCTGCTTTTGCCTTACCTATAGAAAACTCATCTCCAGAAATAGTAAAGTCTACCCTTTGAATTGCTTAAGATTAATTGCTTTGTTTGCTTCAAGAACCTTGTAACCCCCTGCTCTGCATTTTCCCTGAATTCCTATGATGTATGTTACTTTGTTACCTGAAGTCTTTCTATTAATAAACAGGAGAGTCTAGGAGTGGCTCCGGGACTCTATCCTCAGGCTCCATCTCACCTCTCTTGACTGATCCGTAGTCTGGAGTAATTATTTCTGCCACCGTGGGTTTTGCTGGTCGAAGCCCACAAGATAAGAGTCGGAACCCTCAATCCAACAATCCCACTACGGGGTATTTCTCCAAAGAAATTGAAAGCAGAGTCTCGAAAAGATACCTGGACTCCCATGTTCACTGCATTATTCACAACAGCCAGACCTGGAAACAACCTAAGTGTCCATCTGTAGATGAATGGATAAAAATCTATCTATCCATCTATAATTTAATATAATATTAATATAATTTATTTATAATGATATATATATAAAATTATTCGTCCACAAGAAAGAAGGACGTAGTGCCATTCGCAACAACGTGGGTGGAACAGGAGGGCATTATCCTAAGTGAAATAAGTCGGACACAGAACGACAAATACTGTATGATATCACTTTTCCATGGAATTTTAAAGAACCAAACTCACAGAAATGGAGAGTGGACTGTTGGTTACCAGAGGCTGGAGGAAGGGAAATGGGGAGACATTGGTCAAAGAGTACAGAGTTCCAGTTATAAGATGAGCAAGTTCTGGGGGTCTAATGCACAGCACAGGGGTTAGAGTTAATACTACTGGATCATACATTAAAAGTTGCTAAGAGAATAGTTGATCTTAAATGTTGTCACTAAAAAAAAAAAAGCAATGGCAATGATGTGATGTGATGCAGCTGTTATTTAATAAATACTACAGCGGTAAGCATTTCGCAATATATAAGTGTATCAAATCAACACACTGTGCCCTTTAAACTTACACAGTGTTACAATTCACTTATATCTCAACAAAGCCGGCGGAGGCGGGGGGCACCGGTGGAGGGTAGTGGGTTGGCGCTCCTCACTAGAGAGAATAAGCTAGCAAGAATGGGTAAAAATCAGACCCCAACCAATTAGCTTCAGATGAAG
This sequence comes from Mirounga angustirostris, assembly GCF_029215605.1. Taxonomy (NCBI): domain Eukaryota; kingdom Metazoa; phylum Chordata; class Mammalia; order Carnivora; family Phocidae; genus Mirounga; species Mirounga angustirostris. The sequence continues at coordinate 6,542,671 of NW_026991720.1, forward strand.
TTAACTCCAGAAAGTTTGAGTTAGGCAGGATCACAGAGGGCATTAATGACCTAGCCCGGTCCGGGGCCCATTACCACCATATGCTGTTGCGGCCTTCTCTCCACACAACGGGGGGCTATTTACTCACCTCTCTCATGACCCTCCTGAGAGAAGAAACAGAAACTCGGGTCAGAGAGACCAACTGAGGCTAGACTAAGCCTCGTATGAAAGATCTCCTTCCTCTTCCTGCTGTCTGATCTTTAATGACTGGAGAAGTCCTCCTTTCCTTTAAGAATGACGGGCCTGGCAGATAGGACCATGCTGGTGACCTTGTCCAACCTGATGTCCAGTCGAGGGAAGGAGACTCTCAAGAGGCCATTTCATAGGAAAACACCTATAAAAAAAAAAAAAAGGCAACTGGAGGTAAGATTGGTGGGCAGAGGCTGGAACTGAAACAGGCCTCAGAAATCTCAACTGCTCTTCTCTGAGGTTACAGCCCGAACTGGGGATAAGGTGGGGGGGTCACAGGGACCTTTGGAAAACATCGCCACAGTCCAAAGCAGGGGTTGGGTTTCCCATCGGAAAGGCTGGCCATGGTCCTGTCCCTTTAAATTGTCACCCTCCCTCCGGGGGCTCTGAGCTCTGAGAGGCTAGGACACTTCCTCCCCATGCTGGGAGGGGCAGCCTCCTGCGCTCACAGCCAAAGGCAAAGCACTAGGCCAGGGGCCTCTCCGCCACCCTCAGAGCCTGTCACCACTGCTGCGGGAAAGGTGAGCCCACAGGGCAAGGGGGTCGCCTGGGGAGTGGGAGCTGTGAGGACTTGGGGGCCTGTGTGAGCTCACTGAGCGAGCACCTGCCTTCTACTACCTTTGAGGAAGGGGAGCAGGGTCTAGAAAGGGTAACTTCACACTTCACACTTCCAGGCTTGGAAGGATGCTCTGACTTTCAAACAAAGTAATTTCAGAAGAAGTGCTAAGCATCTTCTCCAGCCGTGGCCCGCACACACTCCTATCTGGGACGAAATCCTTTCTCCTTCCCTACTCCCTGACTAGTAAGGAAGGTGTTTGCTAGAAGGACTTCAGGAGCAGAGCACACTGGGGAAGCCGGCAGACACTCCCCGAGGGCAGATGCAGCAAAGCCGAAAGATATTTCTGAGGACAAAGAAGGCAGTCTACCCTCAGATCGTGGTACAAAGCGAAAATTATGTCTGTGAGCTGGATCCTCCTCAAACACTCCACCTCCTCAGCCCTGTGTGCGACAGGGACTAGCAGGAGCCAGCGACCATGACGAACACCGTCTTCTAACCCTTGCCCTACACGTGCCCTTACACTTCTCTCCCCCAGCCCGAGCCGCCCAGGGCTCCGTGGGCTGTGAGCCCGCTTCATACCCTCATCCCCACTGGAAATGAAGGGCTTGGACGGGGTGAATGGCTCAGAAACTCAGAGCACCCACCAAAGGCATTAGAATCACTCGGGGGTGGGGCGAGACATACCTTTTTTTGTTTTGTTTTTTTAAGTACAGATCTGTGAATCCAAATGTCAAAGAAATAGATATATTTTAAAGAATCCTTAGACATTGCCAAAAGATAGCAGGTTCAAAAGCGCTGGACTAGATAAAGCATCTACCATCCCATTTAAGATAACGGGAGTCTCCATGTTTTACATTCTTCAATGACTACACACCTCTGTAACCCCGGATTTCAGCTCTCAAAAACTCTGGAGGAACTCTCCAAATCCCAATCCAAACCCTGTCGGAGACTCCAAAGGGCCCAGGAGTTCCGAGAATATTCTAGAGCACAATCTCTCATCTCCAGCATGGACAAGGACTCCTGGCTTTAGCTAAATGCTTGTTCTTTGCACTGAATCTTCCGGCTGTTTCTTCACTTCCGCTCTGGGGTCAGTTATGGGAGTTTGCTGATTTGTATGCACAAGATCACTCATCACCTAAGGCCTGTGGGGTGACCTTTACTGAGGGCTTTGGGGGGGTGGCAGGGGTGTTACTGCAGAAACACAAAACACTTTGGACTGAGTACCAGGCAAACCTGTCACCTGAGTCCTCTGGCCAGAGACAAGTTCTCCAGCAGCCCCGCCCTCTGCTTTTCCTCATGTGGTGCCCACGGGACAGAACACGGTCACGCACAGTCAGCAGGTGTCGCCATGAAGAGGTAGACATGAACTGGATGGGGAGGCACAGACAGGACTCAGACACGTGCGAGAGAATCAGTGGTCAGAGGAGCAAGCACACAGGTGGGAAAGGAAAGGTGCTGAAACCCGCTCTCTGCCGAGCAGCTGGCTGAGTAGGGGGCGAGCGGGAAACGGGGCTGGGGAGGCAGACGGAGGACGGGCTGCGTGCCTGTGTCCAGGCTCTCGTGTGCTCAGACAAACGTCATCACGAGGTGTTTAACTGTATTAAACCATGTCGGAATTGGGTATCATCACTTACTCTGAGAGGCCTCAGATTTGGGGCAAGACCATCAGGAGCTGGAGGGCAGTGGCCCGTCTCCCCAGGCACACAGATCAAACTTAGACCAATGATACAAGCCCAGTTACTCGGTTTTCTGAGAGCAGATCACAGGCTCTTCAGATCAGCTTGGGAGGGATGTTTTCTTTCCAATTTCCAAAAACAAAATGCAAATTCTCTTCTTGTTTTTGCCCCAGGCCAACTGCCCTAAGGCGGTTCCTAAGTCACTGAGCAAATTTTCGGATTCTCAGGGTTTTCCAAAGTCTCCCCTGGCTGTGGAATCTCCTGGGAAAACTCAGAACCTACAGCTAATGTCACTGACACAGAACCACCTGGGAAAACATCAGCATCTAAAGCTCACTCTCTGACACAGAGGACCTGCTATCATCTGCCCTCTGCTTTTTGCATTCGGGGTCCCTGAAAAGTCACCAAATGTTCTCCCGGTATCGTTCCAACGCCAGCCAGGTCCTTCCAGGGTTCTTCCCTAGATGCTGATGTCAGGGGAAGGCAGGAGCCTGGACCTTTTCACTGGGGTGCCACCAGCGTTTTGGACCTTGCCTGACCCACATAGGTAGTTACACCTATTTGATGAATGAATGAATGCATGAATGAATGAATGAATGAACAAATTGTGTTTGGGACTCTTTCAGGCAAATGGGAGGACGGAAGATGGCAAGGGATGAAGAAAATGCCTATGGTAAGAATTTCCTCGCGGTGTGTACTGGCCTCAGGTGTCAGCTCTGGGGAACAAGGGGATGCGCTAAGTCAAGACAACAGACACAAATCCCAGAGGTGTCTCCATGCTGGGCTGAAACAGCAAGAGCCCAGATTTGCCTTTGTGCTGCATCTCTGCCCCTGCCCTACGGTGAGATATTAAGTGCTTTGACTAGCCTGTGCCTCCCAAGCCAGAGGGTAAACCGAGGATAAGAAATCTACTCTGGGGGCGCCTGGGTGGCTCAGTCGTTAAGCGTCTGCCTTCGGCTCGGGTCATGATCCCAGGGTCCTGGGATCCAGCCCCGCATGGGGCTCCCCGCTCAGCGGGAAGCCTGCTTCTCCCTTCCCCCCCCCCCCCACTGTGTTCCTGCTCTCACTGTGTCTCTCTCTGTCAAATAAATAAATAAAATCTTTAAAAAAAAGAAAAAGAAAAGAAATCTACTCTGACCCCCACAGAAGAGGAGGTGGAGGGAATGAGATCATGGACTAGAGGGAACACGATTTACCAGGTAGACTGCGCTACAGAACAAGGATGGGGGCTTAACAGGTATCTTCTGGGCAGCAGGTGTAAGAGCTAGCGAGGAGGAGGGGAAGAGGGAAGGAGGGAAGAAGGAAAGAGACCAGCTCCCCTAATCCTCTGAGCAACCCCGGGAGAAACAACTCTCTGTCACCACTCCCATCTGTGCAGAAGAGGTTTAACACTCAGATGGGGCAACTTCCCCACGGTGCCACGGCGGGCACACGCTGGGGCTGTGATTCCAACGCGCGGTGGCCGGGACTGCAGACAGCCCTTCACTCCCGGGCCTCCGTGCCCTCCCGCCTCTCCTGGCTGCGACGCTGGGACGGCGCCTGGGAGAAGCATCCCAGAGGCCAGGGCAGGCGTCCAGCAGCAACAGGTCTGCAGCGCGTGCGTGCCCAGAGATCACGTCCGCGGGGTCCGGGCCTGCCGGCACGGAGGGGTGCCCTCCAGAGACATGCGCACCAGCTGCTGCAGCGGGGACAGGGGCCTGTGCTGAGGCCAAAGACGGAAGACACACGGGGACAGACGCCGCGGGGCGCAACGAGCTCCGACCAGACCCCTAGGGAGGGCTCGGTGGGAGAAGCAGAAGCCCAAGGCCTGGTGCTCTGCCGTGTTCCACAGGCGCCCCCGGGGCCCGCGGGAGCGGGACGCGGGTCCGAGGCGGGCAGCCCACGCCTTCTGTGTCCTCACAGGTCCCGAGGACCCGGACGACGCGCCGCCCGCGCACGAGCCCCAGCTCAGGCTCGTCCTGGCCGGCAAGACCGGCGCGGGCAAGAGCGCCACGGGCAACAGCATCCTGGGCCACAGGCGCTTCCCGTCCAGGCTCGCGTCCACCCCGGTGACCAGGACCTGCGCCCTGGGGAGCCGCCGCTGGGCCCGCTGGCGCGTCGACGTCACCGACACCCCGGACCTCTTCAGCGCCGACGGCCGCCGCGCCGACCCGGACTGCGCCGAGCGGGGCCGCTGCTACCTGCTGTCGGCGCCCGGGCCGCACGCGCTGCTGCTGGTCACCCAGCTGGGCCGCTTCACCGCCCAGGACGAGCAGGCCGTGCGCGGCGTCCGCCAGCTCTTCGGGGCCGGCGTCCTGGCGCGGGCCGTGCTCGTCTTCACCCGCGGGGAGGACCTGGAGGGGGCCTCGCTGCACGACTACGTGCGCGACACCGACAACCGCGCGCTGCGGGCCCTGGTGGCCGAGTGCGGCGGCCGCGTGTGCGCCCTGAGCAACCGGGCCGCGGGCGCGGCGCGCGACGCGCAGGTGGAGGAGCTGCTGGTGCTGGTGGAGCGGCTGGCGCGCGAGCACGCGGGCGCGCCCTTCACCAACGCCGTGTACGGCCTGGCGGAGGCCCTGCGCCACGCGCCCCCCGACCTCCGGCTCCGGCGGGTGGCGCAGCGGCTGGCGGCCGGCGGCCCGGGGCAGGGGCGGCGCTGGCTGGAGGTGGCGCCGCGCGGGGGTTGGCGGGCGCTCTTGCTGCTCGGCGGCGCGCTGCTCCTCGGCCTGCTTCTCTGGCGCCTCAGACCCAAGGCCTTGCGGGAGGTCAGTCCCGACTGACGGTCCAAGGAGGACTTGGGCCCGTCGACTGAGGGTCACTTCGCCGCTCGTGCGGTGTGCCTTCGGGGCCCACAGGCTCTTCTTTCCTCCTTCCCTGGCGGGGATCAGCTAGGCAGCGTCCCGCCAGGCCCGGGCTCCTGCAAAACCTTCCCCTGGGACGTGGCCCTCCCTGCGCTCTCCTCTCACTGAAGCCAAACAACCAGAGTTGCTTTTGTCTGTTTTCCCTGACCTCAGGCTGCCTTTCCCTGTCATTGGATTGTCTTCCCTGCTGTCTTTGCCCTCATGTCTCGTGGTCCCCCGAAGCCCGAGGGGGAGAGCCAACACAGAACAGAACCTCAGTCCATCCTCGTTCATTTGAGTTCAATCTGAGTTGAATAAATATTAGAAACAATCACATTGTGTGAAAGGAAATCGGTATTTCCTTTAGATGGTAGATGTTTGTTCTGCCTTATATTCCTGTCGAACAGACACTAACTCCTGTCATTCCTAACCCAGTCTGCAAAGACCATACACCCCGGTGCAAACACACCCACACACATTCAGGCATGTGATCAGAAGAACAGAATACAATGGCATAAAACTGTCCATCTACCTGCCAGGCGATGTCTCCCCGGGCAGGGCCATTCCCACTCTCCAGCAGCTTGAAGGCAGATGGGTTCCTTAGGGGCCATTGAGACCCTGCAGAAAGTCGCCTTCCAAAGAGGAGTGTTTTCCCTGGTTCACACACTCACAGGGGAAGATTACACTTTCCAACTCAGGGATAAATTAAAAAACATTGGAGAGGTTTGGAAATTTCTCTTTTATTTCATTTTCAAAAAAGGGGGCAGACAGTCGTGGGGGCCAGCTGGTTAAATGATGTGAGGTGCAGAGTCATCTTCTGTCCCATGTGTCTCTGGGAGGGTCAGCTCCCTGGTCCAGGTCAAATGAGCCAGGTTAGCCCGTCTCGTCCGTCCTGACTGTGCCTCCCTGTCTCTCCAGCACCCCTACCCTCACGCACAAACCCAAGCTCCTCTCTGATACTGCTGTGTATTTCCAAATCTGCCCCCTCCCGTGCCCCCTGCCAGGTTGGCCTCACAGCCAGCCATTCTCAGCTGACTGATGACCTCAGCTTACTAATGAGATGCTTACAAAGGGACAATCCCGCCGCAACAGCTGAGCACAAATTGCAGAGAGAGGCCCACAGTCCTGCATGGAAGCCATGCAGACACTAACAGGAACGCCCAAGCCCAGTGCCGAGATTTGAAATTCCCTCAGCTGCAAAGGTCAGTTTGGTTTAAGGCGTTGTGTGCAGATCCCAGCAGGAGCCCTGATAGGGAATCTTGATTTTGGTCTTGTTCACTTTTCAGTAGACTCTTGTGATGAACAAACAGAAACAAATAAAACAAAACAAAACATTGGCATTGGCATTGCCTCTCTGCTGAGAAAAAGGAAAAGGGTCACCGGCAAAAATAAATACAAAAAATAAAAATGAAAAAAAGAATAGCAAGGTGTCCAGTGTGAACAATGGAAAGTTTTAACCCATGACCCAAATAGAAAAAGTCAGATTCTTCTCTTCTTAGTTGGGGAGGTTGGGATCCCAGGGAGCTCCCAAGAGGCAGTGATTGAGCTGATGGAAATGTGGGAAGGAGCACTCTGCGGGTCCCACTAAGGCTGCAATCCAGGACACACTGGGAAGAGAGTGTGTTTGTGGGCAGTGTGTTACAAGCTGGGATATATGCGAAAGGATAAAGGATGCCATGAAGAATATCTGAAACATATTAATGGGTAAAAACAACATATCATGTTAGGATAACTGGACATCCACAGGCACAATGTGAATTTGGATCCCTGTATCACGTTGTATATAAATATTAGTATACAAAGTGGATTAAAGAGCTAAACATAAGAGTTAAAACGGTAAGACTCTTTTTCTTTTCTAAAGATTTATTTATTTATTTGAGAGAGAGAGAGAGAACACAAGTGGGAGGGGCAGAGGGAGAGGGAGAGAGAATCTCAAGCAGACTCCGCACTGAGCACAGAGCCAGACGTGGGGCTCGATCCCATGACACTGAGATCAGGACCCAAGCCTTTGAAACCAAGAGATGGGCGCTTAACTGGCTGCTCCCCTCAGGCACCCCAAAACTGTAAGACTCTTAAAACACAGGTGTAAATCTTTATAACCATGAGTTAGGCAATAGTTTCTAACATATGACACCAAAATCACAATCGATCAAAGCAAAATAGAATTAACTGGATTAAAACTTTTGCCCACCATAGAACACCATCAAAACTGAACAAACAACCCACAGGATGGGAGAAAATATGGGCAAATTCTATATCTGATAAAGATCTAGTACCCAGAATATATAAAGCACTCTCACAACTCCACAATAAAAAGACAAATAACTCAGTTTTTTAAATAGGTAAAAAATTGGTCCAGCATTTCTCCAAAGAAGATACGCAAATGGTCAATAAACACATGAAAAGATGCTCAACATTATGAGTCAGTGGGGAAATGCAAATCAAAACCAAAATAAGATACCACTTCATATTCGCAGGATGGTTATAATTTAAAAAAAAAGAAAGAAAGAAAGAAAAGACAAGCGAACAAATTCTAGTGAGGATGTGGAGAGATTGGACCCTGATACATTACTGGTAAGGGTGTCAAATGGAGCAACCACTATGGAAGGGAGTCTGGCAGTTCCTCAAAAAGTTAGATGCAGAGTTACCACGTGACTCAGTAATTCCACTCCTAGGTATGTACCCAAGAGAACTGAAAACATGTTCACACAAAAACTTATACATGAATGTTCATAGCAGCATGATTCATAATTGCCAAAAAAGTGGAAGCAACCCAAATGTCCATCAACTGATAGATGGATGGATGGAATATTAATCCAGGCCACCACATGAATGAAACTTGAAAGCATTATGCTAAGTGAAAGAAGCCAGATGGCACACAAAATATCACATAAAGGTATGAGTCCATTTGTATGGAATGTCCAAAAACTAGAGTGGGCTCATGAGAGTGTCCTTGAGAGGGTTTGATCCTTAGTTCCTTGTGCTCTGTCAACACTTATATTCAACTTCACTTTTTGAAATGTGTTGTTGTTTTTTTATGTAGGCTCCACACCCAGCATGGAGCCCAACACGGGGCTTGAGCTCACGACCCTGAGATCAAGACCTGAGCTGAAATCGAGTCTGGAGATCAACCAACTGAGTTATCCAGGCACCCCTCAACTTCACTTTTTAAGCTTTTCTCCCCTCCTGTGGGTTGAACTGTGTTCCCACAAAAAAGATACGTTCAAGTCCTAACCCGCAGTACCTATGAATGTGACCTTATTTAGAAATAAGGTCTTTGCAGATTTAATTGTTAAGACCATTTGGTCATCTCAACCCACGTGACTGGTATCCTTATCAGAGGAGGGAAATGTGGCCACAGGCACACACAGAGGGAAGACAGTCACATAAAGATGGAGGCCGAGATGGGACTATGCTGCCAAGGAACCCCTGGGCACATTGGGACCTGGAAGAGGTAAGGAAGGAAGCCCCTTCGGTCTTCACAGGGAGTATGGCCCTACCAACACTTTGATTTTGGATTTCTGGCCTCCAGAATTATGAGAAAATAAATGGTACTTCGTTATAACAGCCCTAGGAAATAATACAGTTGATGTTTGAACAACTTTGTGGATCGGGGCAGGGGGGTAGTTGGTTAACAGCACTGATGTCGCCCTCACCCACAAATGAATATCTGAGTATAACTTTTTTTCCAGATACAATTTAAAAAAAATTATTTAAATTCAGTATCTGAGTATAACTTTTAACTCCCCCAGAACTTTACTAATAATGGAAATGGTTGATTAACACCTATTTTGTATGTTATATGTATTACATGCTGTATTCTTACAATAAAGTAAACTAGAAGAAGAAGAAAATGTTATCATAAGGCAGGGACACCTGGGTGGCTCAGGTCTGCCTTCGGCTCAGGTCATGATCCCGGGGTCCTGGGATCGAGCCCTGCATTGGGCTCCCTGCTCAGTGGGGAGCCTGCTTCTCCCTCTCCCTCTGCCCCTTTCCCTGCTTGTGCTCTCTCTCTCTCTTTCTCTCTGACAAATAAATAAAATCTTCTAAAAAACAATAATGAGGAAAAATACATTCACCGTACTATACAGTATTTATTATTTTTTTAACAGTTTATTTTTATGTAATCTTTTTGCCCAACATGGGACCCGAACCCACAACCTTGAGATCAAGAGCCACATGCTCCGCCGACTGAGCCAGCCGGGCACCCCACATAGTACCGTACAGTATGTATTGAAGAAAATTTCACATAAAAGTGGACCCACGCAGTTCACACTCATGTTGTTCAAGAGCCAACTGAACATCTTTCATGTTGTGATTCCCTCTCATTAACCCTGGTCAACATACAAGAATTACATGTTTGTGCCATTCAAGATGAAATGGCAGGTCGCACATAGATGTGAGTAGGCAGGGCAGTAAGGGAATGCAGGCTGCCCCCACATCACTCTCCTCTGAGGATGGCCCAGTGGTGGCAGTAATGACCTAGGGAGGACATCAGTCCCAAAGGGGCAGCTGTGGATCAAAACCAAAGCAAGCTAGCCCCACTGTGAAGCTGGGTGACATTCAAGCACAAGGTGATCATTCATGGGGACAAATTGGAAGCACCTGGAAAGATACCTGCCCTAACCTTAAATACATAGTGGGAGGGGGGCTAGGTGCCTGGTTCCTACCGTTCTGTAGACAAGGGCTATAGAAGTGGCAGACCCTGGAGAGGTAAAGGGTCATCTCCAGAGTTCTCATCAGGAACCATGGACGTCAGAAGTAAGTGACAAAGCATTTTTCTTTCTTTTTTTTTTTTAAATATTTTATTTATTTATTTGACAGAGAGAGACATAGCGAGAGCAGGAACATAAGCAGGGGCAGTGGGAGCGGGAGAAGCAGGCTTCCCGCCAAGCAGGAAGCCTGATGCGGGGCTCGATCCCAGGACCCTGGGATCATGACCTGAGCCGAAGGCAGAAGCTTAACGACTGAGCCACCCAGGCGCCCCTCTGACAAAGCATTTTCAACTGTTGAAAGAAAAGGACTGACAACCCAGAATTCTGTTGCCAGAGAATATGTTCTTCAAGAATAAAAGGGGAAATCATGACATTCTCAGGTGAAGGAAAGCTAATTAAGGGAATTTGTCACCAGGAGACCTTCTCAAAAAGACTAAGGAAGATTTGAAACAGAAAGGAAACAATAAAAGAAGGAACCTTGGAACACCGGGAAAAAAGAAAGTAGCAAAAATGTAGGTAAATGGACTCTCCTTCTCCTTGAGTTCTAATTATGTTTGATGATTGAAGAATATATTATAACACCAACTGATGTGGTTCTGAATTTATGTAGAAGAAATAAATTTAAGACAATTACATTGTAGACAGGGGAGTTTCAATGTTCTAAAGGGTGGTTAAGTTCGTATACTTCACTCTGGCAGGTAAAATGATAAAACCAATGGACGGTGGTAAGTTATATATATATATAATAATACCTAGAACAACCACTAAATCACTAAATAGTTATTCAGAAAGGGACACTTTAAAATAGTGTTTTTAAAACAGTGTTTCTAAAGTGTCCCTTTCTGAATAACTATTTTAGTGGTTGTTCTAAGTATTATAGTACAAAATGAGACACACAGATCAACAGAACAGAAGAGAAAATCCAGAAATGAACCCACAACTATATGGTCAATTCATCTTTGACAAAGCAGGGAAGAATATTCAATGGGGAAAAGATAGTCTCTTCAACAAATGCTGTTGGGAAAATTGGACAGCAAAATGCAAAAAATGAAACTGGACTACTTCTTACACCATACACAAAAATAAATTCAAAATGGATGAAAGACCCAAATGTGAGGCAGGAAACCATTAAAATCCTAGAGGACAGCACCGGCTTCATCCTCTTTCACATTGGCCATAACAACTTCTTACTAGATCTGTCTCCCGAGGCAAGGGAAACAAAAGCAATAATATACTATTGGGGACTTCCTCAAAATAAAAAGGTTCTGCACAGCAAAGGAAACAATCAATAAAACTAAACGGTAACTGACAGAATGGGAGAAGATATTTGCAAGTGACATGTATCTGATAAAGGGATAGCATCTAAATTATAAAGAACTTATAAAGCTCAACACCCCAAAAATGAATAATCCCACTAAAAAACAGGCAACAGGCATGAATAGACATTTTTCCAAAGAAGACAGATGGCCAACAGACCCATCAAAAGATGCTCAACATCACTCATCATCAGGGAACTACAAATCAATACTACAAGGAGATATCACCTCACACCAGTCAGAATGGCTAAAATCAATAACACAGGAATCAGCAGGTGTTGGCGAGGATGTGGAGAAAGGGGAATCTTCCTGCACTATTGTTGAGAATGCAAACTGGTGCAGCCACTCTGGAAAACAGCATGGAGATTCCTCAAAAAGTTAAAAATAGAACTACCTTATGACCCAGCAATTGCACTGCTAGGTATTGACCCAAGAATACAAAAATACTATTCAAAGGGATACATGCACCTCGATGTTTATAGCAACATTATCAACAATAGCCAAATTATGAAAAGAGCCCATATACATAATAGAATAGTACTCAGCCATCAGAAAGAATGAAATCTTGCCATTTGCAACAACATGGTTGGAGCTAGATAGTATGCTGCTAAGTAAAAGAAGTCAGTCAGAGAAAGACAAATACCATATGATTTCACTCATATATGGAATTTAAGAAACAAAACAAATGATCATAGGGGGGAAAAAAGAGAGGAAAACCAAAAAACAGACTCTTAACTATAGACAACGAACTGATGGTTACTGGAGGGGAGATGGGGGGTAGAGGGATGGGTGAAATCGGTGATGGGGATTAAGGAAGGCTGATGAGCACCCGGTGTTGTATGGAAGTGTTGAATCACTAAATTATACACCTGAAACTCATAATACACTGTATGTTAACTAATTGGAATTTAAATAAAAACTAAAATGAATGAATCAGTATAAAAACACTATATTAAAATCAGAATAGAATTATAAAATTGTTCAAGTAACCCACAGGAATGTAGAGGAAAAAATAGAGAAGTGAAAACTGGAGAGAACAGGGAAAAAAACAAAATAAAAATGGCAGACTTATGCACTAACACCTCAATAATTAATTCTACTAAATGTAGGGATCTAAATTAAAAGATAGAAACTGGAGAGTAGGGCGCCTGGGTGGCTCAGATGGTTAAGCGTCTGCCTTCGGCTCAGGTCATGATCCCAGGGTCCTGGGATTGAGTCCCGCATCGGGCTCCCTGCTCCTTGGGAGCCTGCTTCTCCCTCTGCCTCTCTCTCTCTGTCTCTCATGAATAAATAAATAAAATCTTAAAAAAAAAAAAAAAAGAAACTGGAGAGTAGATTAAACCATATGACCCAAGTATATGCTGCTTCCCGAAAATAATTTCAGATGTTATGGTAGAAACAAGTTGAAAAGAAAAGGATGAGAAAAGATAAATAGCGCAAATGTTAAACATGCAAAGGAAAGAAGGAATGGCTATATTAATATCAAATAAAGTGGACTTCAGAGCAAAGAAAATTACCAAAACCAGAGAGGGACACTATGCAGTGATGGAAAGGTCAATCCATCAAGAAGACAAAGCAATCCTAAGTGTGTATTCCCAAAAACAGAACTGCAAAACGTGTGCAAAAAAACTGAAAGAATCGAAAGCAGAATTGAGGAATCCACAATTCCATTTGGAGACTGCATATCCCTCTCTCAACCACTGATAGTGCAATTATGAGAAAATGAGCAAGATTACAGGAGAATTGACCCCATAACACCATCAATCCACAGGATCTAACTGATATTGATAGAAACAAGCGGAGCAGACCCACCCTTCTCAAGTGCACATGGAACACGGACCTAGGTAGACCACATCCTGGGCTACGAGACAAATCTCAACAAATGTAAGAGAGTTGAAACCGTATGGAGTGTGTTCTCCGACCCCAATGGAATCCAGCTAGAAATCAGTAAGAGAGAGGTACCAGAAATGTCTTCTTCTCTGCCCTAGCAGCCTCGTGATTCCCTAAACCATCATCGGAAGCTGAGCAAAGGCCTTACTGATGGCCCTCCAGTGTCGAAATCTAAGGCTGAAAAGGGAATTTTCTGGGCTTGGAAAACACTCAAGACTCTGTTATTGAAGGGTGGAAAAGTAAGTGGTAAAGACCCATTTCCTCCTTTTTTCTACCCATTGCTAAAGCCAACCTCCTTTGTTTTGAAGAGAAGGGGGGAGATTACTTTCCCTAGTGCATGTGTGTCCCCGGCCCCAATACTCACTCCTTTTCCACTTTGAGCACAGATGGCTTTGCTCAAGAATGGACAAACCCAGCGTCGACTCACCCTGGGCCAGCCTCTGCCCATGCTCCGGCTTGGGCTCAGCTATGTAATTAGGCCCCTTGGTGGACAGTCTGAGGGCAGCTGCCTGGGCAGGGCAGACACCTTCCAGGCTGTGTGAGAATAGGCCTTCCAGGATGCTGGGCACACCACGGCTCACAGCCCTGGGGCACTGGCAACAATCTCTTCCATCCACTCACGGCGATTTCGGGGACTCCAACTCCACTCACACAGGAGGAAAACGACTCTCTTTTTTTTGACAAGAGAGGACCCTGAGGCCCAGAGGGCTTACATAGCATGTACCAGGCCACCCTGCCTACCAGACCTGAGTCCTACAGTTCACCTTCTGTCTGTCCCTCCATGCTCCTCTCCAGACCCCATCCCATCCGCTCAACGATGAGACTGTGGGAAATGTGGAAGTGAAAGCTCAAGTCAGAGTTCGATGGGAAGACATCTGAATTATGAAACATGATTTCTCTTCCCTTATCTCTGCTCAGTCTTTGGGAGAAAGGGAAATAATACACCCTGTTGAGAAAGGAGTGTTGAAATCTCCAGCTATAACCAGGGATGTGTTGGTTTCTCCATTCGCTTCTGCCAGTTTTACTTCTTCAATTTTGAAGTTTTCTTGTTTTTCTGAAGCTCAGTTACTTATGAGGTGCATGCGATGAAGGACAGTTAGAAGAAAGGCAGGCAGGGACAAGGGGCCCCCGCCCTAAGAGGAAACCACCTGTAAGAGGATTTTACACCGCCCTGGAAGGAGCCCTCCACCCTTTCCCACATGATAGATAGATGACGGAAACCTGATTGGATGACAGGCACAGGGAGGGCTAATCAGATTAAAACAGCGAGCCAAGGGGCGCCTGGGTGGCTCAGTCATTGGGCGTCTGCCTTCGGCTCGGGTCGTGGTCCCAGAGTCCTGGGATCGAGCCCCGCATCCGGCTCCCTGCTCGGCGGAGGCCTGCTTCTCCCTCTCCCACTCCCCCTGCTTGTGTTCCCTCTCTCACTGTCTCTCTCTCTGTCAAATGGATAAAATCTTAAAAAAAAAAAAAAAAAACAGCGAGCCAACAAGCCCATAAAACCCCCTAGACTTAGAAATTCCGGTGGCAGCCCTCTTGGGTCCCCTCCCTCTTTGAGAGCTTGTACTATTGCTAACCTCAATAAACCTTGCTCTGCTGCCCACCACTCTGCCTGGTCTCCCTCTTCATTCTTCGAAGCGGCGTGACCGAGAACTGCGGGCACCGAAGGAGAAAATCCTTTCCAATATGTAGCTAGAATTTTTGTATTAGGATATTCTTTCCCTCTTCACTTACTTAGTAACCTGAAGTACAGTCTATGCTAGAAAGGCAGGATAAATGCTTGATAAACACCAGGATAAATTACAAATGAATAAAAGATTTAAATGTTAGCACAAAGAAAATAAAAAGTTCTAGAAGGCAACAGAAAAGTATTCCACCATAACTGATGCATGTGGAAGTTCTTTCTAAGTATGACTCAAAAACCAGAACCCACAAATTTATGGATTCATATGCCTACATAATAGTGATACACATCTACATTTAAAAAACAAAGTAAAGGGGCCCCTGCCTGGCTCAGTTAATGGAGTGTGAGACTCTGGATCTCGAGGTTGTGAGTTCGAGCCCCACATTGGGTGCAGAGATTACTTAAAAATAAAATCATTAAAAACAAACAAAAACAACAACAAAAAAAAACAAAGTAAAATTTGAATAACAAACTAGAAAATAATATTTGTAACCCATATAATAGACAAATGACTGATCTGCCTAATATGCAAAGTTTCTAGGAAATTGAAAGGTAAGAGAGCAGCAACCCATTGTAAAAATGGACAAAAGAAAAGAAGACAGCAGAAAAACCAACTAATACTAAACATACGAAAAGATGCTTAATTGCACGCATATGGAAAGAAATGCATATCAAATTGCATTCAGGTATAATTCCTCCTCTATCTAGTTTGTAAAACCCAAAAGTATGCCTCTGACAGATTTTAGCCATGGTCATATGCTTAGAAAGACAAGAGTAAGCGTGTTAATAATTTTTGAACTGCTATTCCAGATGTCACTGTTTCCATTCAGAATGCCAAGGAGCCCCTTCTTTCCTCCATAGTTCTGAATAAAAGCATATACACACAGAGAATGGAGGCATTTGGGCAAACTATCACCTTTTCATCCAAAGCACAGCACCCTCCTAGTATGCTGCGGTAAAGAATGTAGCAGGAATCAAGGTCAAAATGGAGCTCCCAAACCTTCTCCCTGAATGGAGGACCATTGAGGCCAGAGTGGACCTCTACTCAGGACACACCACATGAGACCGAGAAGGGTAAACTCACCTGAGTTAGCCAGAAACAGGCCTTCTCTGGTCAACTGAGAGTGTGGACACAGGAAGCCCCAGGCAGGTGACGCATGGGTCCAGGGAGACCAGAAACTGAAGCGAGGGGACATGGAACTCATTTCTTGCTTTGAGGCAAAGAAACTCTACTCCAGTATCTGGAAACAGTGGATGTCAGGCTTTCCGCCAACTTCTTTCCCCCAAATTACTTCTATTTCTTTTTTTATGTCTTTTTTTTTAAAGATTTTATTTATTTATTTGAGAGAGAGAATGAGAGAGAGAGAGCATGAGAGGGGGGAGGGTCAGAGGGAGAAGCAGACTCCCTGCCGAGCAGGGAGTCCGATGCGGGACTCGATCCTGGGACTCCAGGATCATGACCTGAGCTGAAGGCAGTCGCTTAACCAACTGAGCCACCCAGGTGCCCTTTTTTTTTAATGTCTTTTTTTTTTTAAAGATTTTATTTATTTATTTGAGAGAGAGATTACTTCTATTTCTATGAGAAGGAGTGAATATTATTCTCTTCCCAGAGAGTGGAATTTAAATATTCTCTCCTTTGGAAATTGAGGAGCAAGAGATTCTCTCTGAAAAGAGTAGGGGACTCATAGAAGGCTGTTTTTTAAATAGTCTCCCTCAGAAGCCAGACTGGAAGAGAAGACCCCACAAAGGCACTGCAGTCCACAGTCCAGCTGGACTCCCAGCCGACAGCCAGCATCCACTCCTGGCCTATGAGTGAAGCGTCTCGTACATGGCAGCTTAGCTGGGCCACCACGTGACTGCAACTCCTGCCAAGGTACACGAGGTAGAACCATCCCACAAGCCCAGTCAACCCAGTTCTTGAGAGGTAATGAAATGTAGGAAATGTTATAAATCCATTATAACTATATAAGACTATGTATGACATGAATTAATTGGCAAAAAAAGATCAGTGTTTTTACATTCTCCCCAGGACCTCCATCATGCAATGTTCCTGAAAATAAGATTGTGCCTTCTTTAACTGAAGTGAATCTGTACCTTTCTTTGGTCGCTATCATGAATCTTTAGCCACAAAGTGTCTAAGGCCAGTAAGGATTCAGAGCTTCAGGCGAGTTGACAATAGCTAGTACAGATGTCAACAAAGCCATTTCCTCCTGTGGATGACAAACATTCTTCTACACCGCACAAATGAACAAAGAGCCACCATGCAACCACCAGAAGATGACCCTAGTGACGATGACGTTGGCCTTCCAGCCAAACTCTTGTCAAAGCAAAAATTTGCTTGGTGCCCTGTGCTTGCTTGGTTGTAAATTTCACGTTGGAGCTGATTCTCATATCGCAGCCCACTAGAACTTCCACATAGCCGTTCTAGTACTGCCTGGGTTTGGAAGACAAGGAGACACATGGAGCTGTGCGGTGTTTAAAAACTCAAACTTATTGGGGTGCACCTCGGTGGCTCAGTCGCGTAAGCGGCCGACTCCTGGTTTTGGCTCAGGTCATGATCTCAGGGTCGTGAGATCAAGCCCTGCGTGGGGCTCAGCACTCTGCCTGGGGAGTCTGCTTCTGGATTCTCTCTCTCCCTCTGCCTCTGACCCCTCCCCCTGCTTGCACACTCGCTCTCTCTCTATCTCTATCTCTAAAATAAATAAATAAATATATAAATCTTTGAAAACACACACACACACACAAACTTATTTCCAAACCAGTGGACTCTAATGTTACAAAGTTTGCTTAGGGTCCAGATAAACACAAGATTTTGCATTATACGAGCACCTTCCTGCACAAGAGTAATGTGCCATCAAATGCAGAAATACGGTCATTTTTTAGCAGAAAGCTTCAGATGTAGTATCTCCGGTGAAATCAGTAACTTCTCAAGCAGTTCCAAGCAAAGTCCCCAGTGAAGAGCCAATATGGGAATGCCTTTTAGAACCCCAGCCATAAGAAACAAACAAGTCCCTGCTCTCAACCTGCATGAGGAGACACCCAGAACATGAAACCACAAGAGCAAAGTAATGACCCCTTATCAGAAACAGCTCCTAAAAGACAAAGGAAGAATGAGGCCAAAGCTGCAAAACAAGATCACAGCACAAAACATCTCTCAGCCCACATCACAAGACCCTGAGAAAGAGCAAAGAGCAAGAACCTAGAGAAGGGATTCGCAGCAGACAACTGAAATAACAAGCAGAGATGAGCAAAAAGCTAGGGAAAAAAAAAAACCCAAAAAAACAGTTGGAGAGCATTCCAAAAAAGACTGCCCTTCTCCAGGAGGGGGAAGATTTAGAGTGGAGTCTTTTAAGTATTCATAGAAAACAAATGGGATACCAAAAATAAGTACAAATGTATCTTCTTGCTGAACTTAATGGAGTTCCTTGCACATTTTTTGGTCCACACTTGATGTTTATCTATACTTTATCCAATATTCTAAATATGTGGGAAATTGTTAAAATTTAAATTAAGTTTATTAAATTGACTTTTCCTACTTCTCAATATAATGCAGAGCAGGGTGCTGTGGGGAGCGCTGGTGAGGGGCTTTTTTTCACCGAAGCTTGGCAGACTGAAAGAAAAATGTCATTATTGGCCACAAAGGGACAGGATCTCATATACATGAGTAAAAGCATCTAAAAATCTTTTTAAAAGAGAGGAGAGGGAAGCGAAAAGAGTGATCAAAATGAGCGAGGAAGGCTGTGGGCTGACTCTTGTACTCTGCACAGTCTCCAGTAAAGTTCCTAAAATTAAAAAAAGAAAGAAAAAGCTGAGTATGAATAATTGTGTTTGAATACAGTTTTTTAAAAAGAAACAGTAAAAACACTGTGCTTTAGGCTTTCAGGGGCATAGGATGAAACAGAAACGGTGCATAATTTCATAGAAAGGAGGAAACAGAAAAGGCTGAGGAAAAAGTGCAGGGACCTCTTAGAAATAGTAGGGAGGACTTGGAGGCCTCGCATATTATGTAATGATGGATTGGACCAAATTTAACCAATTCATCGGGGACTGGGGGATACTTAACTGACATCTGAGTGACAAATTAAAAACTGAGGGCCTTGGACAGATCAAATATTAGGATGTAACTTAACAATAAGGAGTTTCGGTCACCAAGGATTTTACAATGTACTTGGGTATATAGACAAGAAATAGTAAGCCATGGATCTGGGTATGCATAGAATGTGGCAGAATCAAATAGGAGAGGGGCTTAAGCCAGGCTTGACTGGGTCTGAAAACTTTCCTTAAGAATATGAGATGTGGGGCACTTGGGTGACTCAGTTGGTTAAGTGTCCAACTCTTGATCTCAGCTCAGGTCTTCATCTCAGGGTCATGGGTTCGAGCTCCGCGTTGGGCTCCTTGCATATGAGATGTAAGATGAATCATTAAATCTAAGTGATGAGTTGGAGCGGTCATCCACAGCATGAGTGTGTATCTGGGGAGGCGGGGAGGGCTGCGGCGGGAGGCACTGGAGGCAGGAGGACAGGACCCTGGGGGGTGACTACGGGAGTAAGAATTGTGAGCAGAGAGTTACATGGAGGCCACAGTATGAACAGCTTTGCTTAAACTACCAAGGAGTTTGGACCATTGTGAAGTACACCACGATTATATTTCTTCCTAATTTATCGAGTGTTTTATCATGGGTGTTGGATCTTGTCAAATGTTTTTTCTGCATCTATTGAGAGAATCATGGGATTTTTGTCCTTCATTCTATTAATGCGGTAAAACTCACTGATCAATATTTATATATTGAACCAATCTTGTATTCCCAGGGTTAAATCCCAGGTATACGTATTTTTAGATGGTGCTTACTTCTCATGGTCTACACTTCTTTTTTAAGTTGCTGTATTCAATTTGCTAGTATTTTGTTGAGGATTTTAGTCTAAGTCAGGATTCTTAGTGTGGGCCTCAATGGAGTGTGTCACCGCTTCCAGTGTAGGTAACCCAGGGAGGAAGGGGATGAGTGGCCAGCAGAACCACAGTGGTGCCCACAAGAACCTCATAGCCCAGAAGAAATACAGAGGTGTTTGGCGAATGCTCCAGTCCCTGGTAGACCTGGCAATGTTGACAACCTGAAGACATGGTGACCAGTAAGACTGAGAGCCATGCCTGTTGATAACAGTGCCTTGAAAGCAGTACCCAGCAGAGGATTCATGTCGGGAAAAGAAGAAAAGCATGGTAAGTACCACATGGCAGGTCCCAGAAGTTTTCAGGAGCTTATAGAATTCATCCTTTGGGGAACCTCAGAAATATACCCAAGGAAAACAAACTAGAACTAGCAGGGGCTCTGGAGGGCAGCAAAAGCAGGAAGATTGAGGGCTAGGAAGACATTTATAACGTAAATGACCTCATTTTAAATTACTGTAGCCTTAGTACAGACAAATTACAAATATATTTCCAAAGGCTATGTTTGGGGCATAACACCTGACCCAGGCTTGACCCCTTTTAATCTGGGGAGCAGAAAACACAGGCCCGCCCACTAACATTTTTGAATACAGGTTTAGGTGAGAAGAGAAAAACAGGAAGTGTTTGTAGCTGAAGAGCAAAGTGTGTCATGTTGTTCACAGGTAGATTTCACACCGATCTGGTAAGTACATCCTGTGTCTATTCTCAGAAATAAATGCGAGAATTATGACCACAAAGTCTTCTTGTTAGCATCGCATTGCCTCTCCTGGAAAACTGGAAGGTGAGACATGCTGATGTCTCAGTCTGCTGGGGAGAAGCATAATATGGCAGTAGGGAAGGTTGGACCAAGGGGTCCATGGCATCAACCATTGTAACGATGGGATAAGAGATGAAGTTTTTTTCAAATTTTCTATCTTTTCGTTATCAGCACACTTTTTTTTTTTTTTTTTTACTCTGGAAGTTAAACTCATCACAAATGCCACATTCTGCACAAGGTCTTTTTCAGGGCAGGAAGAGCGAGAAGAGGAAGTGAAAGGGGTCACCGTGAGGAAGGGGAGGCTTGGGGGGGTGGTCTGGGGACATTGGATGACCCCATGTGACAAATAGGTATATATGCAATGCACTAGTTGAACAGAAACACTGTGAATAAGGAAAAACCACCTCCTTACAAGTTACTTCTCCCACTCTCTAATCCAAAGAGAGCTGGAACATCTGGACTTCCTTCAATACACCACAATGATCCATTGTATCAGGGTCTCTCAGTCTCCCTACTACTGACATATTGGGCCAGATCATTCTTTGTTATGCAGACTGTCCTGTGTATTGTAGGACATTTAGCAGCATCTCTGGCCCCCAGCTACTGCATGTGAGTAGCACTGCCCTGCTATGACAACCAAAGATGTCTCTAGAGATTGCTTAACCTACCCTGCGGGGCAAGGTCATTCTCAGTAGTGAGCCACCCCCTTACATCAATGATACCTCGCTGAACAGGCAGGATGAGAAATTCATAGCCAGCATTTAGTGGCCTTGCTAAGACACATATGCTTGAGAGTCTTAGAGTCTTACCAGGGTCTCAGATCCTTCAGGAACAAGAGTGTGGGTCACACAACAGGTAAACACTGACATGAACAGAAATGAAAGCTGAAGGTGAGGGGAACGGGAAGGAGCGGTGGAGGAGGAAGACCGTGAGTTACATGCAGCCCAAGATAGAATGCAGCGACAAGGGCCGCAGTTCATCCTAGAAATCTTCCACTTTTAGTTGCCTCACAGGAAGAGAGACCCAGTGGAACCCTACAGGAACTGGTCTCCAAACATAGATGGAGAAGAGGCTCCGCAGGGAGCGAATGTGACAGCTACAAAGGTGCACCACTCTCGAAGGCTCTCCCTTCAAGAAAATTTAGTCAAGTAATCTTTGACAAGGAAGCCAAGAATATATGGGGAAAGGATCGTCTCTTCAATAAATGGTGTTGGGAAACTGGATATCCACATGCAAAAGAATGAAACTGGACTTGTATTATTCAAAAATGATCTTGAAGTGAATTAAAGATTTAAGTGTAAGACCTGAAATGGTAAAACTACCAGAAGAGAGCTCAGGGAAACACTCCTTGATATTGGTCTGGGCAATAATTTTTTTGCACAGACAACAAAAGCAAATATAGACAAGTGGGATAACGTCAAAGCAAAAGAAACAACAAAATGAGAAAGCAACGTACAGAATGGGAGAAAATATTTGCAAATGATGTATCTGAGAAAGAGTTAACATCCAAAGTTTAAAAGGAACTCAGACAACTCAATAGCAAAAAAAAAAAAGAGCAATCTGATTAAAACACGGGCAAAGGACCTGAACAAATATTTTTCCGAAGAAGACATACAAATGGCCAGCAGATACATGAAAAGATGCTCAACATCACTGATTATCAGGGAAATGCAAATCAAAACCACAAGGAGATATCACCTCACCCCTGTGAGAATGGCTATTATCAAAAGGACAAGCGATAACAGGTGTCCACAAGGATGTGGAGAAAGGGGACCCTATACACTGTTGGTGGGAATGTAAATTGGTGCAGCCACTGAAGAAAACAGTGTATGAATCTTCAAGAAATTAAAAATAGGGATGCCTGGCTGGCTCAATTGGTAGGGTGTGGAATTCTTAAATCTCGGAGTCATCAGGTTCAAGCCCCATGTTGGGTGTAGAAATTACTTAAAATAAAAAAAATCTTTAAAAAAAAAAAAAGAAATTAAAAAGACAACTACCATATGATCCATCAATCCTACTTCTGGGTGTATATCCAAAGAAAATGAAATCAGGTGTTGAAGGATATCGGCACCCCTTACCCTGTTCATTGCAGCATTATTCACGATAGCCAAGACATGGAAACAACCTCAGTGTCCATCAACAGATGAATGGATAAAGAAGATGTGGTATATATCGACAATGGAATATTCTTCAGCCATAAAAAAAAAAAAAAAAAAGGAAATCCTGTCCTTTGTGTCAGCATGGATGGATCTTGAGGGCATTATGCTCAGTGAAATAAGTCAGAGAGAGTAAGACAAATACTCTATGATCTCTCTTACACACGGAATCCAAAAAACTCTAACTCATAGAAACAGAGAGTAGGATGGTGGTTTTGGGGGGCTAGTTGGGGGTGTGGAGGGGTGAGAGATGTTAGTCTAAATGTGCAAACTCCCAGCTATAAGATGAATAACTTCCGGGGATCTAACGTACAGCATTTAAAAAAGAAAAAGAAAGGAAAACTTCCACTCTCCTCCAAGGAGGGCAGTTAGCTGGCAATCTCCAGCTGCAACACTTTCAGGACCCACTTCAGCTTCTGGGCCAAAGCCATACCCTTCCCAGGCAGCCCTTAGCCAAGGGCTGAGCACCGAGGAGCCGCCAGCATCCACCCAATGCAGGATATCGTTGCTATGCGTCAGTCTTTGCCCTAGAACTCCCTATTCAGACGGAGCCGACTTGTCGAGGGTGCTACTCTCCCTACCCAGGCAGCACCGGACCCCTTCCCTTTGGCAAGTGTCAGATCTGCATTGCAGTGTGAAAGCTCTCTCAGCCCGATTCTGCTTCCTCTTTAGTCTTTAACAGTCATTACTTCGTCCCCTGCCCCTGGGGAAACCTCTTGCACTCCTAACTCCCAGCCTGTGCCCCTTGGGGGAACTGACACAGCAGTGTTGTCCAGCCCCTCAAGCGTGGTCCTAAAGGAAAGTGGGGATGGATGTTAGGTCCTACCTGGGAGAAAATGTCGCATGGCTTAGCCCACACATCCCCTGCCTCATGCAGGTCCCAATGCCACCTGCTCAACCATGGGTAGGGCACTGGGCTTTGTGCCTACCTTCCAACAGAAGGGAAGCTCTGGAAAGAGGCACAAAATGCCCTCCAGACTTTATTCCTCCCATGCTCCTGGTTCTAATTTATTTGTCCTTGCCACAGTGAAATGCCTGGAGTGGGGGATTCCTGAGCTGGCAGACGCCCAGTAAAGAAGTGGCTGTCACCCACTCTGAAGGTCCTCATGCACCAAAGATGCAAAAACCTCACCAGAGTCAGGGTGTCTATAAACATCTGCATGGCCTCTCCATGGAGGCGGGCTCTTCCTCCAAGTCAGAAAAATAGCAACCAGGAGGATGTGAGTTTATAAAATAATTCACCTTTATTATTTCATTCAACCCAATATATTTATACACACATTATCCAGAATTTGTCATATTCAGGGTTATGGAGAGTACAACATATTAATGGTGACAGTCCATGCTCTGATAAATGGGTTAAACTTGAAGGCAATGGATAATTTGAAAAAACAAAAGCAGATTACATAGATCCTGTCCTCAAAGCATACACAAAATGGTTAATAGTGATAACATCTGACCGCGCTTAGCTGGGAGAAGACGCCATAGTTCTCGCCTCGTATATCGCCCGAACCAGGCAGCCCTCAATACCATCTGCTCGGCCTCGGCAGAAACCACCATACCTGGACCCGAGAAGTGATCGTAAGCGTGGAGGCCACACCAGCCTCGGACTGCCTCCCCTTGGACTTCCTGACATAAGACACAATAAGCCCTTAGTGTGGTCAAGACATTATTACTTGAGTTCTATGAGCTTTACCCTAATTTCGAACCCTCAGGGATTAAAAAAGGAGAAAAGTGCAAAGGAGTGTTCTTTTTTAAAAATTTTGTGTACCTATTTATTTAAATTCAATTAATTAACATATAATGTATCATTTGTCTCAGGGCTACAGGTCAGTGATTCATCAGTCTCATACAATACCCAGTGCTCATTACAACACATACCCTCCCCAGTGTCCATCACCCAGTGCAAAGGAGTTTTCGATAAACTTTTCTAGAGGTGATCTAGACTTCTACTTAGAATTCTGGAACTTTGCAAAATGGGCTAATCACCAATTAGCCAACTGGCAAGCACCAATTGGCTAATTGGCCATTTCACCATGTGTCTGATTTTTGTTCTACTCTATTTCACTGCGATGGTTAGCAATAAAGTCTTTTAAAACCTCCCAGACTCATGTTCATTTCCTAAGGGACAAGAAAGAAGAGTAGACTGGGTCCCAATTTCTATTCAGGCTTGGAATAGCCACCCTGTAAGGAAAGGGACATGCTGGCCCTGAGTCCTATCCAATGGTGCCAAGGCAGCCCTGGGGGGAAGCGGGGGGCACGCAGCAGGCCGGGCAAGCAGTCCGGGGCATGTGGAGACCCACATGAGTCTGGCTTCTCCATTCTGCCATGCCAGGAGTTGGCGGGGACACTGCTCACGGCTCTGCTCTCATGGATCCGGATCCCCTGATCCTTGGGTAGGTCTCTGTATTTGACGGCAGGCTGGCCTTGGCCTTGGTCGCAGTGTCTGTCCTGATGCCAATCTACATACACAGGCATGGTGATTCATGTGACTTAATTTTGACCCCCCAAACCACCCAAGCTCTGAAGCTTCTTTCCAAATTTCCCCACCTAATTTCTTCTTTCTCCTTTAGAATCAATCCCCTGCCGAGCCTGATGATTCATTTACCCACAAAAAGCTGCAGCAGCACAGACTGAGCTGCATGCACCTGCCAAGCCTCCAGCGTCCTGGAGCCTCCTCCCATCCCAGCAGTCCTACCACACCCCGTCCCCAAGTGAGGGTGTCTCTACCTTAGAGAGACCCCCAGGCACGTCAGCTGCCTATGATAAAATCTCTTTTAAATTCTTCAGTAAATTGGTGGACTTGGGCTTTTCCTGGGCATTTTTAATGATTTTGCTGACTTTCTCCCATTCGTGGGGGTACCCCTCCCCTCCATGGCTCTTTATCAGCTCATCAGCCATTTTCAGAAGCTCTACTGCCTGGTTTTCCCTGGCTTGGCCCGTTTCTCTGTTATTAAAAGCACAGACTCGCCCCCCACACCTTTTAATGATGTTCTTAAGAGTTTTGTTATCTGTATTCTGGACATAGTCTCTAAGGTCCCCTGACTCGAGGTCCTCCTTCCGAGTGAACAGCACGATCGTGTACTTCAAAACTTCCTCTCCGAAGATGTTCTCCAAGTCCTGCACCGCCCTTTTGTCCTCTGGAGTGAACCGTCCCAGCTGGAACACCAGGACCAGAACCTTGTTCCCTTCTTCACAGCAGGACAAACAGCGTCTGACCTCCTCCTCCAGTGGGAACGGACCCTCCTCGGCACTGGTCATCAGGCAGAGCAAGGGCGTGTCCACAACCACCACCTGCAGCTTGCCCCACATCCTCTTGCTGCTCTGGCACGTCTGGGTGACTGGCTGTGCTTGGAACTGAGAGCGGAAGTCGGGGTTCCCAAGAATGGTGTTCCCGGTGGCGCTCTTCCCAGTGCCGCTCCTCCCCACCAGGACAATGCTCAGGGCATCTGTCGAAAAGAAAGCAGGAAAGATTGGTGGCCACGAGCTGACCTGGGTGCAGCTTTCAAAGTGCTGCCAGACGTCATGGCAGAGGATGCCCAGAGAGCACCCTGGCCACCCTCTCACCCGGCAGCTCTATCCCCAAGCACGGTTCCGGGCACTCGCTCTGAGAACCAGAAGCATGACTTGGACCACCATCTCTGCCCCGTGCTCATCCATGACATGGCACTGTTTCTATCTCTGAATTCACTCCCTCCTTCTGGTAACTTCCCTGACTCCCTGGCACCCTGTGAGTGTCGCTGGCTTTATTACCCATCACCCGCTCAGCTGCGTCCAGCCCCCACATCTCGATGTCTTCCCGTTGCTAGCCAATGCTAACTGCAGCAAAATCTCCTTGATGGATTTGAAAAATTATTCCACAGAATTGACTTTTCATGAAAAAGCAACTACATATATCATTGACAGATTCCTAGTTCCTTCATTTGGATCACCAAAAATTCATTTCTCATTAAAACCACACTAAACTGAGTTGTCTTTCATTGATGAGTCGAAAGGCACCTCGTGGTTGTAAGAATGAAGGTACACTCACACTGTTTTGTGTAGTGATGATGGAGAACAGATGTCCCTTAAAATGGAATGACAGATGCTAGCGACCTTGCAATGGGTGTTAGTGGGGGCTCCTTACAACTCTGCACTTGTACTGTGGTCTTTCTCTTCCACGCTGGCCTTTTCACAGTTCTCTCAATTATACATTCTTTGCCAAGTTACCCATATCCACCTTAAAACAAAGAGGGAGGAAAGCCTACCCTGTGCTCTTCCTTCCAGGGGAAATTATTGGATTGCTTATCCTGAACCCCCAATCTCATAGCTATGCTTAAAGATTCATCTTCCAATAGTCCCATATTTGTCACAATTTCAGTCCCTGCTTCCACATCCTCAGAGGGGGTGGTTCTCAAGAACCTCTGTGATCTGGTCTATAATCCCCATCCCACGTCGGGCAGGGGCATGAACCCTCCATTTCCATCATGGCCACTCCGTTGGCAATAGGCTTAGTCCCACCTCCTTGCTTCCGATTGCTGGAGTATTCTCTGCAACGTCTTCCAGCTTACTGACAGCCACCCAAACCCTGCCCATTCTCCAAAGCCCATTTCAAATTGGGCTTTCCCCACACAGCCTCTCCTGACCTTCCTGCATGTCTATACTTCTTGAGGAGGCCCCCCAGCACCTGGCCCTCCGTGCTGACTATGAAAGGGCTCATAAACAGATACACTCCTTTGAGTCCGTGTTCTTCTCAGGGGAGGGCATTTGAAGTGAAGACAAAGGGGTGAGTCATGCTGACCTGGAAGAATCTCAGCTCAGGGCAATAGAGCGTGTAGCCCTGAGGGCATGGGGACTTCCGCTAAAGCCGTGGGTAGTGTGACTGGGCTAAGAAACCCATCTAGTGCCATGTGAGGATTCAGGCTCCCAGTCCTCATCCTTCTCTCTTCAAAATGGCCTCCCCTCTCCAAAAAGAGAAGAGTAAAGAACCAAGAAGTCAAGAGAGGGAGAAAGAGAGAGGGAGTGTCAGAGCGGGCTTAAGAGAAAGAGAAAATCAAACCAACGGTCCAGAACTATCTATGTCATCACCAGCACTGAGTCTTGAGCCCTGGGCAACAGACACACAGTGGGGAAAAGAAGAGATTGGAAAAAGCTCATTTCCTTCCCTCAAGACCTTCACCATCCAGTTGGAGAGAGGGGAGAAGGGTCAGAGAGAATTAAAGACAGTTATGTGCATGGAAAGGCACATAACTTCAGTAACCTTGGAGAAAGAGAAAAGTTAGTCAGTAGACTGGACCTGTCCTTTCTATCTTCTCTCCACC
This sequence comes from Mirounga angustirostris, assembly GCF_029215605.1. Taxonomy (NCBI): domain Eukaryota; kingdom Metazoa; phylum Chordata; class Mammalia; order Carnivora; family Phocidae; genus Mirounga; species Mirounga angustirostris. Next base: position 6,570,709 of record NW_026991720.1, read on the forward strand.
CTTCTCGTATATTTCATATCTAGTTTCTGAAAGCATCTCGAAAATGGTTTTAGACACCGTGTACCTTCCCCTCTGAAGCTGCAGGGCCTGCCCCCATTGTGCTGCACCATACTCTCAACTGTTTCCAGAAGCTTGTCCACCTGGTGCTGTTCTTCTTCCCCGGTCACTCGGTAGTTGAAGACGCAGAACCGGTCTTTGCACTCCTTGATGAGCTTGTAGAGAGCTTTATTTCTGTTTTTCAGGAACATGTGTAGATCCTGATCCCCTAGGTCTTCTTTCCTGGTGAGGAGAATGATCAGGTACTGCACGAATTTCTCTCCAAAACTGCGCCGGATGGCGTCGAGTACCGCCTCATCTTTCTCGGCGAAGGAGCCCAGAGGCGTCACCAGCAGGAAGGCATGGGGGCGCCCAAAGGCATGTCTCTGGAGCTCCACTTTAATGCCCTTTGAAGACGAGATGTCTGGAGTATCAAGGATCACAACGTTCCTCTCTCTCCAGATTCTGCTCCCAGACACAAACCTCTGGGTGACTGACTCTTCGCTGAATTTGGTCTCAAACTCTCGCTTCCCCAGAAGGCAGTTCCCGACTGTACTCTTCCCAGCTCCACGCCTGCCCACAAGCAAGACCTTCAGTTCCGACGGCCCAGGGCTCGGCTCGCATCCTGGGGCCTGAAGCTGCTCCTCCTCTTGCCCTGGGAGGAACAAAAGAGCAAATTCAGAGTCTCTCCTTGCAGCTGAATGCAGAGATGTGGACAGGTTCTATGCTTTCTCATTCTTGTCCGTTTTTACAGAGAATGCCCGTAGTGTTCTGAGCAGCAGAACTCTAGTCCCAGTCAGAAGCTACCTCCCCGAGTAAAAGCCACAAAAGGGGCCATGAATAAATGAAGAGAGACGTAAAACGCTCCAGATTTCCCAGGAACGTGAAAATGTTAAACTTGGCCTTTAGTGCTCTTGGTCCTTAGAGTTCCTTTCATTTTACTACCAAAGGTAAGTGCCTGGGCCATGAAGTCCATGGGCTAAAGCAGGACAAGGGAGAATCTGAGTTTAAGATGTCCCTTCAAAAAAAATAAATGAATAAAATAAAATAAAATGCCCCTTGGTAGTATATTTATAAAATGTTATACTACTCAGCAATCAAAAAAAAACCAAACCAAAACAAAACGAAAGAATGAGTGGATGAATGAACTATTGATATGCAACATGCATGGATCTCCAAAGCATGCTAAATGAAAGAAGCCAGACACAAAACCACACGCTATCGGGTCCCACTCTATGAAGTTCAAGAGCAGACAAAATTAGTCTATGTTCCCAGAAGTCTGGATTCAGTTCCCTTTGGGGAGACCCAGCAGAAACTTGTGAGGTGATGGAAATGCTCCAGATCTTTATCTACATGGTGATCACATATGTGCAGATATGTAAAAAGTCATTGAGCTAATACACTTAAGATTTGTGCATTTTACTCTGTTAACTGTACCTCAATAAATGGCTGTAGAGACCTGTGCCCCAAAACTATCCCTGCCCTCATGCCGTGGCCCCACCACGTCTCCTCAATCCGAGGTCAGCACCAGACCTACAGGCTGAGCAAATGGCAGAGTCAGCCACTCCAGGAAACATTCAGAGTCTGAGGCATCCTGGGCGCTATGCGCCGCAGGTCTGGGAGGTGGTGTCTGAGCCGTCCCTGGGTGTCTGAGCCGCAGGTCTGGGAGATGGAATGAACATCCTTCAAAGAAAGCCACTGAAACACCAGTGATGGCGCATCCTTCTGCACCTGATGTTGCGCCATAAGAAGGATGCGCCATCCTTCTTATGTTGCCTTCGAAAGCTCCGACTTTCCCCCAAATCACCTCATACAAGTCTGCATCCTATCAAAAGTCCCTTCCAATGCCCTCATTCTGAGATACCCCGTGGCTCCCCATGGCATGCTATTTCCTCAGGGCCACGAGGATCATTTGGGGACATAACACGAAAGTTCCTGGAGGTCTTGACTGAAGGACATCAACAGAATTTTAAATCCCTACTTCTGCCTGAGTTCACATATTTCGGGCTAAGTTTACTCATCTGTAAATGAGAATAATGATAATACCACCCTCTTCATAGGGCTGTTAAGAGGAATATATGTGTATGGTTATTATGAGAATTATGTTATATGCGGGAAAGATTGAATTATTTATATATTTTTACAGTACGTAATGTTAATTGTGATTATTATCACTAAAATTGAACTAATAATAACTATTATCATTATTATTTGGGGGACTTCTATGAGGACAGAGAACTCATCTATCTTATTCACTGCTGAATATTCAGTTCTTGCACAGAGCTGGTCCAGAAATAACCTGAAAGTCCATCAGTAAAGGGATGGTTGAATTAGTCATGTACGCCCTTACCGTGGACAAAATTGCACCTACTAAACAGAATGAGGTGGATCTATACAAACTGACTTGTGCAGTGTGCAGGATGTATCATTAATGGCAATCATTACACGGATCCTGACCTCCACCACTGAATTCTACAAATGAGTGTTATCCATGAAGATGATTACTGCTTTCCCAGGGGGAGTCAACATCATATAGTTCTGGATCCAGGGCCAGAAAGACAAGGCTGAGTCGGGGAAGAAGCCACGAAAAGCGAGCCCACCTCCATAACATTTCAGGGAAGGCCCAGGACACCCACACCATGTCCAGAACCTACTCCCAAGTGTTAAGAGTTCCCTGGGGGATAGGCTGTGGACACCAACCTGAGCTAGGCCTCCAGAGTACATCTTTGTTCCTACTTATCTAATTTCTCCACTTCATTTTGATGCATGATGCATTCAAAAGGATACAGCTGTAAGCTTAACATTTTTAAGGATCATCTTACCATGTGGCTTGTCCTCCTTCTGAGACGTGGCTTCATTCACACAATCCTAGAAAATAAAGGGGAAAATGATGCACAGGGACCTAAAATTTCATCTTTTCGCAAAGTAAAGAAATGGAGATACAAGTATATAATTCAGAGTAATTTGATGAGGAGGCTGTGGTCAAATCAAGGCCATGGTCATGTTCCTTGTTGGCTTCTGTAGACCCGTCCACAATGACAGTAGATCTTAAGACCCCACTGCTGTCACCACAACAGGCTTGCCAGAAGTATGAAGATGGGTCTTGTTCTTGCTCAGAGGAGCCCCACAAATGCCATCTAACCAAGGCATTGAGCCTGAAGCTCCAACTTTCCTTCTCCCCAGTCCCCAATAGTAATGGCAATTCGTTTCAAAGTCTTCCAGAGTTTCTGCTGTTCCTGGAGAAAATCTAGAGGCTTAAGAAGAGCTACTGGACTTCCTGGAAGAAAAAACTATAGCCCACTGGTGTCTGAATGTTCATCTGAGGGACCAGGGGAAGGGAGGAGATTGGGTGTGAAGCTCCCACACACCTCTGGTGTCTTCTGCCCGCACTGCACCTCCAGGATAGAGATAAAGCTTCTTCTGACATAAGAACCAGGGAAATTTGGAACTTTCCCCATCCAGGTGGGCAAGTGGAGCCAAACACACAATTGGTATTCCCTTCCCCTGCCTGGCAAAGCAGACTCGCTCCCAAAATTTAAATTGTCATAGAATCAAAAGAGAAGGTAAAAACGATACACAATCCTGATGAATCTGCTATTCCTAGAAGCTTCCAATACTTTATTTTAACCATGCCAGCCAAGGAAATTTTCCCTCTGCTTTCTTACCTGGCCTTACCCCAAGCTGTGGATCCCTTCCACCATCCCTCTCCCTGGATCTTCTCCTCGCAGTTCTGACCATCAGACTTCTTTCATCTTACCTAGCACAACTCAAATTCTTTCATGTGTTTTAAATGCCAAAGGTTGTTACAATGCAAATATGTACGATCTAAAAATTAATAATTTTAAAATTTCTAACTCACTGTAAAAGGAGCAGCTGCTAATTAACATACACCCTTCTGTATTTTTCTGAGTTTATATGCATACACTCAGGCATATACGAACACACAGGGAGACTTGCTAGGCATCTTGTTCTGCAATCTGCTTCATAATATGTGCTGTACAGCCGTACAAGTCGGTATGCGTAGATCAACACCGTTTTTTTAGGAGATGCTATTTGCTCCACAGCATGGGGCATGGAACATCCTGTACTGATGTAATGACTATCAGGTTATTTCTGGCTTTACTATTTCAAAAGATGCCATGATAAATATCCTTATACATCCGTCTTTATATATGTGAATGTTTTTATTTCTGGGTAATAGTCCTAAAAGTGGGTCAGTCTCTGGGTTGTTAAAGTCCTTAATGCCTCCATAACTTATGTGAACCTTATACACATCCATAACAATACTAATAACAATAATAATGGCAGCTGATAATCACCGAATGTTTACATCTCAAGTATTAGCAAATAACTTTGTAAGCACTTATTTCACTGACTCCTCACAGAAATCTCGGAGATACGTATTATTATCTTTGTTTTACGGATGACAAAAGTAAGATCCTGGGTCAAGGAAATGGGTTGGGTTCCGTCCCTCAAGGAGTCTGTGGTGAGGCAACCACCGCAAGTATATTCACAGCAATCACTTGACTCGTGGGGCCATGTGAGGAGCGCCATGATGGAAGGAAGGGCCGGCAGGGAAGACCCTCTGAGGAAGTGAGCTCACGCTGAGGCAGATGGATACACAAAAGCAGACATGGTACATGGTCAGATGGGAGAGGGGAAGTGTCCAGGGGAAACAAATCACAGGTTGGAACCTCCAGAGTGGACATGAATGCAAGTCAAGGACCACAGGGAAGGCCAGTGAGACCAACACATGAAGAGCAAGTTAGAGGGTGAGGGACCAGCTCAGGTCAGGGATTCTGAACTTGATCTGAGATCAGCGGAGAATCACTGCAGCATTTTAAACAAGAGGGTGTCGTGTTCAGGGTACATTGCAGAGAGCTCATCTTGTGCCCGGATCCTCTCTGCGGACATCCCTGTTCCAGACAGCCTTCAAGAGAGAGACAGATGGTTATAAAGGAGAGAGAGGGAGGGCAGACCTAGGAGATAAGAGAGTGACAAGTTCTCTCACGCCTCAAGGTCCTCACCTGTAGAAGATGAGTACACAGAGTGCTTGTGGAGACTTCATCCGTTCATGTGTCTGGGACTCAGTAGGTACTCAATAATTATTGCCTTCCTTCTCACTTCCATCCTGTTTGGGCTTAACACTCATCAGTTCTCAGAGTTTCACTCTGACCAACACCACCCCCCACGCTGGATTATTGCTTGATTACCTCTGCTGGCACTTGCGTTAAGAATCCTCTGTACCAACATTCACTTACTTACCCTGCATCTGGAACTGTTTTGTGTCTTATGCATGAGTCACTCAAACCGAAGTGTAAGCTCCTCAAAGGCAAAAGCCTGAATTTTTGTATCTTCCTTAGCTACAAATACATTTTCTGTTCAGGTTTAGAAATTAAATAAAATACCACTCTGGCTGTTGTGTATGAAACGGATTGAGGGTAAGGCACAAGAATGAATGAGGGGAAGGTTGTTCGTAAGATAGGATAGGCAAGAACCGAGGCTGGCGTGGACCGGACTAGGGGGGCAGCAGAGATGGAGAGAAGTGGGTGGGTTCCAGGCACCCCGACCCCACAAGACTTGATGACTTCTCAGATAACAGCTGCCAGCTAGTAGGGGCAGCAAAGCTGAACTCTGGGTTTAGGTTCGAAGAGCATGGTGAGCAGCACGACCATTTACCCAGTTGAGAGGAAATCAGAAGTCTTAAAGATTTCAGAGGGAAAACCAAAAGTCTGGACATATGAAGTCTGAGATCCTATACGAGAGCCGAGTGGACATGTCAAATAGCAGTTGGATAAGGGAGTAGGATTCAGAGGAGAGGCCTGGACTGGAGGAATGAATCTGGAAACCATTAGCGATCGACAGAGCTCAAAGCTGGAAGGCAGAGTTGAGGAAAGCCTAGAAGATGCCAGTGTTCAGGAGGCCATGCAAGGAGAGCTCGGGAATCTCTGGAGTAGCCAGAAAGGGCAGGAGGAAGAAAACAAAAACAGTGTAGTTGTATTGAAGCCAAGGGAAGAGAGGGTCCATTTGTGTGTCCAATACTGTGAGGGATATAGTTAGGTAAGGACTTAAATGTATCCATTAATTTGGTAATAAAGTCCAAAGTTCAAAGGCTAATACTCAAAGCACCCTACCGTCTGGTGCCTCATCTTTGCAGATCATGGATAAATATCTCCTTAAACAAAGCCTGTGGTCCATCACACAATACCACACCTCCCTTATCTGTGCCCATCATCCACCACGAGCTCTAGCAAGAAAGATCCTTGCAGACCTTAAGAATGTCTTACCAGGAATCCGCTGCCTTCATTTCTGAAGTTCACGATATATGGTCCTCCATTTTCATCCACCAACCTCTGGACCTGGCAGAGGAGCCCCCTCACCTGACGGGCCCGCTCCTCCTCGCTTGCCTTGTTGTTCAGAGCGCAGTATCGGCCTCCATGGTTTTCAACCAGCTCGGCGAGGTACTCCTCGCCTTTGATGTAATCTTGCAGAGAGCCATCCTCCAAATCATCCTCCCGAGTGAAGACGATAATGATATACCTCTTGGCTTCGGCTCCAAACAACTCGTGGATGCCCCTGACTGCCTGTTGGTCCTCCACCTCATAACGGCCGATGGGAATGACCAGCAGCAGGGCGTGGAGGCTGGGCGCAGAGAGCTCCAAACAGCATTCGATGTTGTATTGCTTGTCTTTGGCACAAGACAGGGAGGAGAAAAGGTCGGGGGTGTCGATGACCACAACCTTCCCCTCTCCCGTGGCCCCGCTCATTCTCTGGCACACTTTCGTCACCATCTGGCCACTACATCTGGACACAAACACAGTTTTGCCCAGAATCGTGTTTCCTGTGGCACTTTTTCCCGCACCACTGCTCCCTAAAAGGAGAAGCCTCAGTTCCTGCATGGGGCAGCCGGGCTCCCTCTGCTGACAAGGGCTCCTGCTGGTCCTGCTGGACAAAGAGCAACTCATCAGTGTCCACTCATGAACAGTCCAGAGAGGAACAGCAAGAAAATGCATCCTCTTTTTAGTTTCTCCCCAAGGATTGGGACTACTGACGTCAACTCAGACTAGATTAGGATAAGAAATCCTGTTTCCCAGGATCCTTTCTGTGCTCTTGTCTCTGAAATAAATCCGTATTGGTAAGATGTCACACACTGTTGGTTGGCTAAGCCAACGACCCCCTTCTGTCTACATTCATTCCCCACTATACACACTGGGGGAAATGCAGACACTATGATAGACAGAATAACGCCCCTCCCCAAGATTCTCCCTGGAATCTGTGACTATGTTATTTTACATGGGAGAAGGGACTTTGCTAATGTGATTAAGGATGTTGAGATGAAGAGATAATCTTGGATCATCCAGGTGGACCCAATACAATCGCACTGTAAGAGGTCCTTCCAAGAGGAAGGCAGGAAAGTCCGAGTAAGAAAAAGGAGATGTGAGGACAGAAGCAGAGGTCAGAGAGTGACAGAGATTTGAAAATGCTACACTGTTGTCTTTGAACATGGAATAAGGGGCCACCAGTCAAGGGGACTGCAGGCAGCTTCTAGAAGCTGGAAAAGGCAAGGAAATGGATTCTGCCACACAGCCTCTGGAAGGATCCTGCCCAGCACCTTGATTTTAGGACTTCTGACCTCCAGAACTATAAAATAATAACTTGGTGGGCTTTTAGCAACTAATTGTGTGGCAATTTGTTACAGCAGCAACAGAAACTAATATGCTTTTTCTCCCAGCTTCCTTTCAACTGGGAGTGGCCATGTGACCCAGTTCTACCTGATGACAGTTGAGGGAATATTTCCTTGGGCTTTCTTCTTATTTGGAATTTAAATGTGATATCTGGGGGCTCCTGGGTGGCTCAGTCGGTTAAGTGTCTGCCTTCAGCTCAGATCACAATCCCAGGATCCTGAGATCGAGCCCCACTTCAGGCTCCCTGCTCAGTGGAGAGCCTGCTTCTCCCTCGCCCTCTGCCCCCCACTGTGCTTCCTCTCTTGCTCTCTATCTCAAATAAATAAATAAAATCTTTTAAAAAAATAAATGTGATATCTGGAATCACAGCAGATATCAGGAGGCAATGAGGTAACCAACAAGAGAACAAAAGGTCAGCGTGTGCCGTCACACTGAAGGACTGCAGAGCAGAGAGAGAAAAGAATCCCTGATGACATCACTAAGCTGCCAAAACATCCTTGAGATCACCTTTTTTTTTTTTAAGATTTATTTATTTATTTAACAGAGAGAGAGAGAGAGAGAGAGAGCCAGAGAGCACAAGTGGGGGGAATGGTAGAGGGAGAGTTAGAAGCAGGCTCCCTGCCAAGCAAGGAGCCCGATGTGGGGCTCGATCCCAGGACTCCGAGATCATGACCTGAGCCAAAGGCAGACACCTAACCAACTGGCCACCCAGGTGCCCTGAGATCACCTTTTTGTTAAGTAAACAGCTGGTATTCTAAAGATCTAGCTGTTGCTACTCAAATCGTGGTTCACAGGCTAGCGATATTGTCAATAATTGAGACCATGTCAGAAATGCAGAATCTCAGTCTCCACCCAAACTTCCTGAATGAGAATCTGTAACTCAACAAGTTCCAGGTGCTTCTCACGAACACTCAAGTTTGAGAAGCACCGGTGTAAGCCACCATTAGTTGAAGATCAGCATTCCCAACTGAATCAGGATCCACTTGAAGAGCCGAGTTTCCCAGCACCATTTCTTGAACAGTCCATCCTTTTTCAAATGATTCTGTCAGGTACCATGTGCCCTAATTTCCTCAAGTTTATGCCTAGGTTGTCTGTTCTGTCCATTAGATGCTTTCTCAGTCTATTCCTGAACCAGAAAGCCTTATTTACTAAAACCAAAATGACTTAATATTATTCTACTTAAAATATAACTTTAAGTCTTCATTACATGATCCATCAGGTAGGTCCCAACACTTTGCTATTGTTCAAAATTGTCACACTCTTCTTGGTTTTTTAATCTCCTGTAGGACTTTGAAAATCAGTTGTCCTTGTCTTTAGGAAATCTCTGTTGAAAGCTAGAATGCCATTGCATTGAATGTGTAGCTTAGTTTTAGAACTGACATTTTCATAGCGTTGTTGTCCTCCCCACTCTTTTTTTGGTCAGTTTTAAACATGTTCTAAGTTCAACCATTATTTCTTCTTGATCCGTAAATTAGGAGAAGAGATTATCAAATTTAAAAATGTGTTGGGAGATTTGCTATCGTTTTATTTATTTCTAATATTATTACTCTCTGGTCAGAGAACAACATCTGTATAAAATATTTGTCACTGGTCGAGATTTACTTTTTAGCCCAGTAAAATTTTTGTAAATGTTTCACGTGGGCTTAAAAAGAATGTGTAACTGGCAATTGGGGGTGCCTTTCCCAATCAGGGACCCCACCTCAATTTTACCACCTAGGCTCCGGGTATCCAGAAGGTCCAGCATGCCCTTCTCTGCACCACTCTCCTGTCTGTCTGGAAAACTCCTCCCCATTCTTTACCACTTAGCTGAAGTGTCACCTCCATGTCAAGCCTTCTGTGATTTTTCCAGATTGGACTGATCATGAGCTCTTTTCTGGACTTCTGCAATACCACTCTCTCTGGTCCCCCTGTTTCCACCCTTCTAGAGCCTATTGCCCATCAACAGCCAGTGTGCTCCTACCAAAACAAGAGACAGATAACGTCCTTCATCAGCCTAAAATCCCCCAATAGCTTCCCACTGACTTGAAGTAACAGGCAAAGCCTTTGCAGTGGTCAACAAGACCCTACCCAATCTGGGCTCTAGCTGCCTCTCCATCTCATTCCCCACCCCTCTCCACCTTGCTTTGTCTGCTGCAGTCACATCAGCCTCCCTGCTGTTCCCCAAACAGGCAACCTTGGGGCTCTGTGCTGGTTGTTCATCTGAGCTAGAACATTCTTCCCCCAGACTTGTGCAAGGCAGCTTCCCTTCTTTTAGGTCTTTACTGTAGTGTCCCTGTGGTGCAGAAGGCCTCCTGCAGTCATCCTATAATTAAGAGCAACCCTCCCTGCTGCATCCCACAAGCATTCCATGTCCCCTCCCACCCCGTTCTATTTTTCTCCCCAGCAACCACAGCAACCACCTTTCACATGGTGCATTGACTTGCTTATCGCTTTTTTTTTTTTTTGTCTCCCCACCACTGAAAGGTAAGTCCCGTGAGAAGGAGGACTTGCCCTGGTTTGTTCACCACCGCATCTACAGCTTAGAGAAGGCATTCGCTGCTAAGTACCTGCTTGTGACTGAGTGGATGGCTATGGACTTGAAGAACGAAGACGAGCAGCTGAAGGAACTGAAGAGTGGGACAGGAGAGCCCTGCGGCTGGGAGAAGCCGGAGAAGACAGTGCACAGACTCCTCCTCCCCCCGCCCAGAAGCCCACCACGAAAAAAATGCAGTGGACTGAGTGAGGTGCAGAGAAGCTCATCCGGCCACAGATGGGCTGTTCTCTAGATCTGCATCTCTGGATCTCCACAGGATGCAGGAGGCAAAGCCGCCTCGCCTAGAACACACACCTCAGAGCTGTCACACCAAGGAGAAACAGACTTTTTGGTAGCTGAGGTCCAATCACTGTTGGGACACTTCTAAGAGTACCTTTGTACCATGACACAGCCCTGAATGAAGAGACCCTCTCCCTAACTCTCCATCCCCCTTAGTCTCCTTGGCTTTGTTCATGATGCTGTTCCTATCTGATAGTATTTACTGTCTAGCTTCTATGTTCTCTTTTCTCTCTACCACTCTTAGTATGAAACTCCATAAGCACAGAGACCACGCCTGTCTTGTTCTGTGTCCCGAGGTCCTAATACTGTGCCTGGCAGGTAGCATACATTCCCTAAGTGGTGTTAAATGAATGATCATGGGGGAGAGGGGTGACGAAAGGAGGAAAAACAGTTCTCAGAAATGAAGAGGGAGATTGAAGTGATGTCACTTTTTTTTTTCATTTTCATTCTGCTTTATTAGGTATTTATTTTATTTTTTATTATTATGTTCAATTAGTACATCATTAGTTTTTGATGTAGTGATATCACTTTGAATAATAAAAGAGAAGTAACTTGGGGGCTCCAGGGTGGCTCAGTCCATTAAGCCTCTACCTTTGGCTGAGGTCATGATCCCAGAGTCCTGGGATGGAGCCCTGAGTTAGGCTCCCTGTTCTGCAGGGGGACTGCTTCTCCCTCTCCCTCTGCCTGCAGCTCCCCTTGCTCGTGCTCTCTCTCTCTCTCTCTCTCTGCCAAATAAATAAAATCTTAAAAAACAAAAAAGAGAAGTAACTTTATATTGTATCCCAAGCCAGTGAAGTGGTATTTTTTGTACATCAATTTTTTTTACGTTAAAAAAAAAAAAAGACACTAATGGGTACATAGCTGAAGGACGCAGACACCTCCAGCAGGTCTGAAGAAGAAAGGAATTTATTTCTCACCTCAGCTCCACTGTTTTACATGATTGTCCATCACAGTGACTAAATTAGTCTTTGCTAAATTCCTAGCCAGGCCGCCATATTGAATCAGGACCCACCCACCTCCATGTGGACAGTTGCCAACCTGTGGCATTTTCTCCCCAGCATACAAAAACACTTTTAAGGACAAAAAGGAGCCAAAACACCCCCTTCCCTCACTCTCTCCTTTACCCACACTCCCCTCGGATCATCTCCCAGACCGTTCGGGACACCCCAGCAGGTTAACGGAGACGAAAAAAGACAACTTGCTCTCCAAAACTTTAGTTGAGACTCTCCAGCAGCCTGCACTTCTCAGGATATAGCCCAAGGGGGCCGTGGCTTCAGCCATCCAAGCAAAGCTCCCAATGGTGTGGGATCTGTCCCACATTAAGGGGCAGTTCACACCCACAGACAAAGATGGCCAGAGAAGCTTCCAGAGCCCAGCCTGGGCAGGACTCAGTCCCAGCCCAGCAGGTCAGTCATCAGGAGGAGGAGAAAGAGTTCAAAGGTGAGAGCCTAGGAGGCTTAAATGCAGGTAAAATCAGAGTCTTGTTTTGGGCAACCACCGGCACCTTCGGTGCTCAGTTAACGGGACCCAACAGTGCACGGGGAGGAAAATACTAGAAAAGTGGACGTGGAAGACCGGAGTCTGAGCTGCCAGCTTCGCAGGGCCTCCCACGGGCTCCCTCCGGCCCAGACCAGGCCCTGCCATCGGCCCCCACGAGGGTTGGGGCGCCCCGCGACGACGCCCTCCCCCTGGAAGGCCGCGACCCGCGCGCCAGCCCTCGAGCCCCACCTCCCGCCCCCCAGGCCGGCCTTGAGCGGCTGGCTGCCCGGAGCCGAGCCCGCTGCCCGCCCTCCAGGGGGCCCCGCTGCCCGCGCTGGCCGCCACCTGCCGCCGCCTCGACCCCCCGCGCCGGCGCGCGCGCACCTCGATCCGGTCCCCGGCAGCGTCGCAGGCTCCATGGCTCTGGGGAGTCCGTGAGGTCCCCGCGGGCAGCGTGGAGAGAAAGCCGCGGCGAGCCCGGCGCGGCAGGGGCGGGATCTGTCTGACAAACTGTACTTCCGCGCAGGAAGAGGTTTCTAGGCTGATGTACAAACGCGACGCCACGGGCCGGCGGGCGGGTTGGGGGGTGGAGCTCGCACGGGTGCCAGGTCCGAGCGACCCGACCCAAGGGCAGGCGGGCGGGGACGGGAGAGCGGAGGCTCGGGCTGGGGCCCAAGCCGAGCTTCGGGAGGGTCCGCAGCGAGGTCACTGTGCAGGGGCTCCCGTCCCCGGGACGGGCGTCGTGACGCCTGCAGAAGCCGAGGCAGCCCAGTGCGGGGACGGGGACGGCGCCCAGCAGGCGCTTCCTCTCCAGGTGATCTCCGCCACCCGGGCTCCCAGACCCCTCCCCGAGACTGCGGAAACCGGGAAGCCGCTGATTTCTTTCTCCCTCCCGCACCTCCAACAAATTCCTCACACCCCTCCAGGGGACCCTCCAGCCCGACCTGGGGAACGCTCTGCTTCCCAGGCTAAGAGGTTCCTTCCTAGAGCTAGTGAGACACTTGAAACGCTAGAGCTTCCATGCTTCCCAGTGGTTTATAAACGAAACCCTTTTTGTGAGTGGTAATAGTTTGGGAAAGCTCCCTGCTGCAGAAGGCAGTGGAACACTGAGAAAGACTTATTTTATTATGGCTTTTTAAAAAGGCAACGCAGGCATAACATTACATAAATTTACCATCTTAACTATTTTTAAGTGCACAGTTCAGGAGCCTCAAATACATTCGTTGTTGTGCAAAGAGCTCCGGAACTTTCCCACCCTGCAACAATGAAACTGTGCCCATTAGCCCCTAATTCCCCTCCCCTTCCCCCAGCCCCTGGTAAGCACCTCTCTACTTTCTGTTTCTTTCTTTTTCTATCTTTCTTTCTTTTTTTAAGATTTGATTTATTTATTTGAGAGAGAGCTTGGTGGAGGGGCAGAGGGAGAGGGAGAAGCAGGCTCCCTTCTGAGCTGGGAGTCCCCCATGGGGCTCCATCCCCCAAGGGGCTCCATTCAAGGACCCTGGGATCACAACCCGAGCCAAAGGCAGATGCTTAACCAGCTGAGCCACACAGGCGCCCTTCTACTTTCTGTTTCTATGATCTGGGGGGCTTTAGATACTTCATATGAGTGGAATCAGACCGTGTTTGCCCTTTTGTGACTAGCCTTATTCACTTAGCACAGGTCGTGTCCTGGAGGTTCATCCTTGTGACAACACTTTTAACGGGAATGCAGAAGCTGATGACCCATGGACTTGAGCTCACACTATCACACCAGGCTTGGTCTTTGAAATGTCTGAGGTGGTGCTGAGACTTCCAGAGAGAGACCCAGAGGAGGGGGGGGGCTGAGCAGGTTTTGAGGGGCTGCTCCATCCTAGGGGGTCCACCTCCCCTCTGGGCTGGTCTTCATGTTCCATCTCGTTAGGAAGCCAAAGAAAACCTGGAGATACTGGCCCTGCCCACCAAGGACTCGGGTCTACACAGGCTACATCTTGGTGAGAAAAGCCTCTCGCAGGGGTACCTGGGTGGCTCAGTCAGTTAAGCGTCTGCCTTCGGCTTAGGTCATGATCCCAGGGTCCTGGGATTGAGCCCTGAGTCGGGCTCCCTGCTCAATGGGGAGTCTGCTTTTCCCTCTGCCCCTCCCCTCCCCTGCTCTTACTCTCTCTCTCTCTCACTCAAATAAATAAATAAAATCCTAACCAAAAAAAAAAAAAGGCAGCCTCTACCATTCCCCACCCAATCTATGCTCCTAGTAAGAAGGACCTGTTCTAGAAACAATCCCCACCCTCTTTGGGGTGCTAGGTCAATTCACATAAAATCAGTTCATTCAAATAATCAGACAAAAAGCCTTCAATCCCACCCTGTGATCATCCCAGCTGTGCCACTCCCAGAAGTGGAGGTCAGTTCAGAGGCAGAGAGTCATAGCCTAGTGGAATATCATTTCCCCAAAATAGAGAAAATAGTAGACTGAGTTCAGGAAAAGCTCGCTTCTTCTGAAACATTACGCATTTGGGGAGCATTCTGAGTAAAACCACAACTTCAAGTAATTCCTCATTGACTTGGCAAGCTGATTATCTGCTGAGTTGACCATTTTGCAAAATGATCTTTCAGCACATGGGCTTGTGGAAAATTGAATTCTGTGGGGAAGGCTGGTTGGGCTTGCATCTAGGAAAGGATGGGTGTTTCCTGCCCCCTAGTGGCCTTGTGGCTAATGACAGGGGCAGCAAGACCGTTTCCCCAGCAGCTTACTCTCAGAGCGGGTGAGGAGGGAGAGGGCTGGACTTCTAAAAATCATATAAGCCTGCGAGACACAAACTATACAAACAAGGAGGAGTCTCCCAGGCCAGGCACCGTATTAGACAGAGGGGCTCAAAGACCTTCAAGACAAATCTCCAGGGGCGCCTGGGTGGCTCAGTTGGTTAAGCGACTGCCTTCGGCTCAGGTCATGATCCAGGAGTTCCGGGATCGAGTCCCGCATTGGGCTCCCTGCTCGGCAGGGAGTCTGCTTCTCCCTCTGACCCTCCTCCCTCTCATGCTCTCTGTCTCTCATTCTCTCTCTCTCAAATAAATAAATAAAATCTTAAAAAAAAAAAAGACAAATCTCCATTGAAGGAGATCAGTCAAATGATGGGAAGAGGGACTGAACTACGGTTAAGGAAAAATAGAACGTGTACTGTCATAGAGATGTGTTCAGGGTGCCATGGGAGCAAAGAGGAAGCTCCATAAATCCTACAAGATGAGAAACAACCAAGTGGGGAAACAAACAGAAACAAATCCATAAACCATTCATTTTCTGTGGCAGGTACTGTCATGGAGGACATTATAAGACACACGGGAGAATCTGCACAGTGGAGCTTCTGCCTATCCTAAGTCATGACGGGTATGTAGAAATTTCCCTGCAAAGGACATTCAGGCAGAGGGAGAACGGCAAACCCCACAGGCGTTCAGGTTCAGCGTGCTGTGAGCAGCGTGGGCGTGTGGGGAGGTGGGGTCAGGCTGGAGGTAGGAAGACCAGCTAGAGGGTACTGCAATAGTCCAAGCTCGATGCGCAATGGAAAAAGGAACAGATTGATGATATATTTAAAAGATGGAAACAATGAAATAAATTTTAAAGAGGCTAATTCAGGCTACCACATCAAAGGGAGTGCTGTTCACGACATAGACAATGCCTTATTTCAAAAAGTTGTGTTATATGTTTAACTTCATCAATGGGAATTGTATGTTTACTACAACTTTGGCAGATGGTAGTGAAGTCTCTTGTAACTGAATTTGTATATTTTGACAGTTTTCTGATGGAATGAAAAGTCTTATTCAAACAGAGTCCTTGTCTGTTACAGTAATTATTAAGAAATAATGTGCTTATTTATAAATGTTTCACTTGAAGAAGAGACACAATTTTCTCATTCACATAATGAGGCTCGTGGTCATCCCAGGCCGATTGGCTGTGGGATATGAGGCACTTCTAGTGCCTTCGTGGAGACAGAGCTGTGGGAGGCCCATGTTTGGGAGGGGTGGAGGGAGAGAGGAGCACTTTAGCTCAGGGACACCGGGTCTCAGGCACTGGAGAGAGGGTAAGCAGAGAAATCCCAAAGGTCATGACTGATTCCTCCTTCTCGTGTTATTCATATCAACCCTTCATTGGAAACAACTGAAATTAAGCAGGATAAAAATGTTTTCTTCTGCTCAAAAGCATCCAGGAAGCCATAAAGCAATAAGTAACTACCAGGCCAGAGCAAGAACGGAAATGCACGCAGGAATGCTTTCCCTGCAGCGTGTGCCCCTCCCCCCCACCTTCCCGGAAAGATGAGAACCTTTGCTTTGCAGCCTCCCTGGATCGGAAACCAAAGCCCAGAAGGAAGGGGCAGGGCAAACCTTCCTTGGACAAAGCCACCCCATCAGGGAAGACTGTTCAGGGCTCTGGTGGTGGTCATGAGAGCCCCACTGCTGAAGGGTTGGCGTGAGCTGGTGGCAAAGTGCTGGAAGACGTGAGGGGGACACTGATCAACGTGATTAGGCCACGTGTGTTCGCGGAGAGGCACCTACATCAGTTAGGCTTCTACCCTCCCACAGAGACTGGGAGATGGGCTGGCATCTCCTTGGATTGGTACGTGTCAAAGGGATAGCGCCCACATCCTTGAGAAAGACAGTTCTGGGTTGTAACACTGGCAGGAGGCTTTTAAAAGATTTACATCTCCAAGGGGCAGAGAAAGAATCTGCAGTTACAAGTTTTCTAAAGTAAATTCTCTAAGAAGGGGGAGATGCCTGGCTAAGCGGCGGGGGGAGGGGGGGCAAAGAGTCAGGCCTGATCAGTCTCAAGTTTAGTCGGGCTGGGGGATGTGAACACACCTGGCTTCACCTGTACCTGCCTGGCCGCAGTGGCTGGCACGGGGGGGGGGGAGGGGGGGCACACCTGCTGGCTGGCTTTTCTTCAGGTTCTTGATTACGGTCCCGGACCCGCTCAGGTGTCGCAGGCCTAGCCCCTCACCACTGCCCCAGCCAACTACTTCCTAGCTTCTCCTCTCTTCTAACACGCCCCCACCTCCCCATCCCCACTCAGTGCGTGACCTCACGTCCTCATTCTTTAAGAAAACAGAAACGTGGGTCCAAAAGCCCCACTGCTGCATCCCCCACCCCACCCCCACGGACTCCACCTGTCTTCCCATTATCTTGACTGACCTGTCCAGACCCTGGCCTGAGCCCAGCTCCTCCGATTGTACATCAACCCCTCTTCCTCACCCTTCTAGGGACCTCGCTCTGGCAAGTGCCCCTCGCCCCGGGCCATCTGCATCCCCTCTCTCCTGGACCACTACTAACAGCCTGCGACCATGCGTGTCCTCCCATCTTTAAAAAAGAAAACTCCCTTACCCGACTCTCCCCTCAGGCTACCACCCAATTTCTCTCTCCTTTACTGCAAATTTTGCTGGTGTAGTATCTAGACTCAAGATCGCCTTGGGAAGAGGCAAACTTTCCAGGCTTTATTTTTTTTCTTTCATTTTTTTCTCAAGGATTTTATTTTTAAGTAATCTCTACACCCAGTGTAGGGCTCGAACTCACAACCCGGAGATCAAGAGCAGATTCTACTGACTGAGCCAGCCGGCTCCCTGCCCCCAGGCTTTAAGCCCCTGGACATGGGGTGTTGGGGAGGGAGGGCTGCTCCACCTACAGACGATTCTGTCGGCACCTAGCAGGACTTTTTCCGGTACCCCAGGGCATCTTCTCCTGCCCCTACCCCGGCTGCTGGCTGGAGAAGAAGCAGAGCAGGATTTGCAATGAGCTTTCTTCCAACTTAGGGTCGCCCTGGAGCCTCTGGGCCACAGCCACCAACCCCACTCTGTGATTCCCCCTGGGTGCTCTTAATTTGTTTTCTTTCTTGTGTGTTTTTGGTTTGGGGGTTTTCTGAGTGGTTTAGGTGTGGTTTTTGTTTTCCCTGATGCTGCTATTTTTGGTTTGGGTTCCTGAAATCTTTTTCTGTCCCTTCTTCTCCAAAGGAGACTCCGCAGAAGAGGTGAGCACCAGACTGCAAGCTCAGCGTCTCGGCAGCACCAGGCTGACCTTGCTCTCCCCCAGGGAAGCAGGAAGCTGCCCACACTGCCATCAGGTGCTGAGCAGGCAGAGGTGTTTAGCAAGGGGCCCAGCAGGCCCCGGCAGGCCTAGAAGAAGAACCCCTTCCAGACACCTGCTACCAAAATCCAGAGGCAGATGTGTTTTGCTCCTACTTCTCTACGTCCCAAGGGAAAACAGTCATGGGACACTTTTCTGTGGCCTCTGTTACTGTGAGAACCCCCCAGCCCCCACACTCCACCTCCCCACTCCATGAGGCCCAAGATGGCCTCTTCCAGTGAGCAGGGAGAACGGGGGTGGTCCCCTGCAGTGAAGGGCCATGAAGGGCTGTCCTGAGTGCTGGCTGGCTGTGTCTTGTGTTTATTGCTAAGCAAAACAAAGTGCTCCCTTGTTGTTATGGTGATGGTCATTCTGTCTCCACCCCGCTGGCAGCAAAGAAATTAATGAGTTGAATTGCTTCTGGAAGGTTCTAGAGAGACACAGGCCAGGCACATGAGTCCCAGAGACTTGAATCGGCAGCGAAAATAGAAAGTTCTTAAACCGCAAGTAATTGATAATGGTAGCAAAACAGCTTTATGGAGATTAAAAGTGTGTTTGCATCAGACTTTTGAAAGGTCAAGAGCAGTTAAAAGCTAGTGAAAGACCTGATTTTGACGTAAAGAAAGCCACCCAGAGAGAAGGAGGGTGTCAGCATAAAGGGAACGGGGGTTCCTGTGAGATTCTACGGGAGCTTATAGCCTCCCAGAGCCTCCCCTGAGGGGAGACAGCTTCACACTCGTTCTCCTTCCAGAAGTTTCTCCAAATTCTCCAGAGTTGTTCACCTATAAAAAGCAAAGATTTCAGGAGAGGGGAATGGGGAATTATGGTTTAACAGACACAGAGTTTCAGCTTTACCAGATGACCAGTGCCGGGGATGGATGGCGGGGGTGGTTGCAGGACATGACCGTGACCGTGACTGTGTGAATCCTGCCCCCAACGGCACACTTGGGGTGGAAGGGAAGGCTTTCGGCCATGACGCGACCTCCACCCCAAGTTGTTCCTCTGGGGTGTCTGGTTCATTCCCACATCTGCAGAACACCGCTGCGCACGAGGAGAGCTCCCTGCAGGCAAGGACCGTGGCCTCTCGCTTCCAGCTGCATCTCCAGCTCCTTCATTCCGGGTCGCTTGACATACATCCCAGGAGTTACACGTTCCTCCCAGAGCCCCCTTCGATAGTGTGGCTGGAGGCACAGAAATTCGGTCTGCCTTCCCCAGGACTTGGTGCAGGCTGACTCTGCTCAAGCACACAAACGGCAGGTGTTAAGGGGACAGCCACCACCCGCTCAGAAGACCGTGAAGGGGAGGGGTGTGCTCAGCAGCCTGGGGCCCCAGGACTCGGCCACTGTCTGAACAGCTAGAACCTTCTCTCCTCTCCACAAAGCCTTTCCCTCCAGCGCCACTAGACCTGCTGGGGGAGGGCGGGCATGAAATGAAAAGCCGCTGGGGAAGACGAAGGTCTCTGCCTCTCTGGGCTGGGGGACCTGCCACTGCCAGCGCCCCGGCCAAGCCCGGCTGCAGCTGTCCTCTGGGGAACCCCCTTGTTTGGTGTTTAAAGAGTATGTGTAGGGCCGCCTGGCCGGCTCAGTCAGAAGAGCGGGCGACTCTCGATCTCAGGGTTGTGAGTTCAAGTCCCATGTTGGGTGTCAAGATTACTAAAAAAGGGGCGCCTGGGTGGCTCAGTTGGTTGGGCGACTGCCTTCGGCTCAGGTCATGATCCTGGAGTCCCGGGATCGAGTCCCGCATCGGGCTCCCTGCTCAGCGGGGGGTCTGCTTCTCCCTCTGACCCTCCTCCCTCTCATATGCTCTCTCTCTCATTCTCTCTCTCAAATAAATAAATAAAATCTTAAAAAAAAAAGATTACTAAAAAAATACACTTTAAAAAACTAAGTGAATACATAAATAAAGAGTATGTGTGTCTCTTCCATAATCCAACCTGCACTTTCCTCAGAGCCCCATAGGTGTGTCCTGAGCCTCTACCCCAAAAGGAAGGAAGGAAGCAGGGAGCTCAGAGTTTGGCCAGCCAGCAGGGCGATGAGGAGAGAGCGCCAGTGCCAGGGAAGGGAAGATGGGTCGCCATGGGAAGGGGTGTCGCCCCTTCTCCCTGTGGATGTAGAGTATCCCACCTGGTCTCCTCAAGGATCAATTCCCCACCTTCCGGAGTATGTAGTTCTGTCTCTCCCCTCTTCTAGCTCTACATCCCAAACCTGCGGGCCTTGCTTGGCATAGCAGCCCTGACACTTGACCCCAGCACCCCCAAAGTTTGGGGGAAAAATCAGAAGGGCCGTGGCTTTGGGGTTTGCTCACAGCTCTGCCACGAGGCCCTCCAGTCCACTGGAGTCCCTGGTACCGCCAGGGACTTGGCACTGAGTGGGTTAAAATGGGAGCGTCTCCTGAACAGTAGGCTCCAGCCTACACACACCTGGACCAGCCTTACCTGCGGCCAGAGTAATGTCATTGCTCCAAACAGCTCAGGCAGCCACTAAATTGTTGTTCTTCTCTCTGTTCCAGAATCTTCTGGGGAGAAGGCATTTACCCGTGGACAACAGGTTCACCCCTCAACTGGAAGTCCCTGAGGCCCCATCAGCAAACCTGGCCTGATCGACCTGCCCTGAGGCCGATCACCGAGTGGCCCAGGAGCTCTGAGGGGATTTTTGTGCGGCCAGAAGCACAGTTCTTAGAGGGGCCTGCTCCTGTCCACGGTTCCAGCATCCTCTTCCTTCCGCTATCACCTCCAGGCTCCTTCGACCGCTGACCTTGGCCAGCATAAGAGCCAGGCAAGAAGATGTGTGGGGCTAAGCAACAGTTTCTCTGTCCCCTGTCGGAGGAGTGACCCTCCCCGCTGCCAAGAGCTGGTCTGACTCCCCACCGACCGCCGCTTCCCTGCTGAAGAAAAGCACAGAACAGAAGCTGGGATGGAGGCATGTTCGGTGGGCCAATGGAAGCAGATGCGGTCAGCACCCTCTCCCTTGCCCCACCCTCCCACCCCTCTTCTGATGCAGACTGCTCCCCCAGTCCTGAGCCAGCTCCCGAATCACTGGGGATGCAATTAGCCACAGGACACTCTCCCTAAATCTCTGCCTCTGGCTTTCCTTGGGATCCTAGCGCCAGGCCAGCTCCCCAGAGCTCCAGACCCAGTGCTGGCCCCACCCCGCTGCACCCTGAGCACTGCATGCAGGGACCCCATGAACACATGCTCTCCTCCAGCACCCCAGCTTCCTAGGCTCCCACCAGACCCTCACCCCTGTCCCCAGAGGACACTTCCACAGCCGTGTCCAGAGCCCCTGCTGCTGGAATCCCTGGGGACTTGTTCTGCAGGCAAGGAAATGGACATCTGGCTCCCGATTTCGGCTTCCTGAGCATATGATGTCTCCTCTTAGGGGTCGTAGTTGGCCTGGCTCCTGGTCCTTTAGTGGGGAACCGAGACTTGAGGAGATGGTGGCCGTGGGACTGAATTCGAGGTGGAGGCTAATGGCCCAGGCCAGCACGCCCTGAGTGCCGGGGAGCCACACTGCCCTCGGGAGGAACTTGGAGGCCTGGTGATGCTCTCCTTTAGCGGGCACCTGGCCCCAGTCAGTGCTTGAGACAGATGCAACTGTCACCCCAAAGTCCTCGGTCATGCGGGGTGCTCAACTGGTTGCTGTTAACAGACACTCAAGAGGGTCCCCGGATCTTGAAAGGAGTGTCAGGGGCCAAGAGCCCTGGGGACAGCAGAGGCTGGAGATCAGGGCAGATTCATGCACCCCCCGAATCTGAACGCCAGCTCTCTCACCACCTGTGTGAACCGGAGCACGTTCTGGCCACTCTGGGTCTCAGTTTGCTCATCTGCATAATGGAGATACAACTCTTACCTAGCTCATCAGTTGTCAGGAGCCAGAGGACCCTGTCGGTATGACATTTAACCACTGCCTGATCAGGGGCCGCAAGACGTTTGGAAATTGATCACTGAATCCATTTCCGCAGCCGAAAAGCTGCCGGAAGCAGGGCTCACGGATCAGGTGGCCGGTGCAGCTGACTCGGGCCTGCAGGGGCTGAAGGGCAGGGGTGGGTCAGACCTCCACAGCTCAGGACTGAGCTCCGCGGGGCAGAAAATGAGCGTCTGGAGGAAGAGGGTTCCGAGAGGCGAGTCCAGCTTTACCCCAAGACTGTGAGAGACCCAGGGGCCTCCCTGACCTCCAGCCTGATGCTCTGCTGGGGAACCATACGCTGAGCCCTGGGCCTCAGCCCAGACACTGCCTGAGGCGTCACATCTACTCTGAGAGCCTGACCCAGGTCACTGCCAGCGTCAGGCCCCTGCCCCAAGCACCCAGGAAATGGGTCCCCTCTGACCGTGAGCCCCATCCTCACTTGCCAAGCCCAGACAGGAAATTTTGGCCCTTTCTTTGCTGTGACTCTCTCCACCACAGCCCTGACCCCAATTTGGGGGTGAAGATCGGTGATTTCATGATTGTTGCTCTAACTGCGGACCATCCTGGTGGTTCTCTACTGAACGTAATTTCTAGAGGAACCAGAAAAGGCCAGAAAGCCAAGAGACTCAGAACACGTACACAGCGGGTTCCCAAACCAAGCCCGGCAATTGTCAAATGCCAACATGCACCGTGGTAGAAACCGACGCCTCCCACCCCCTCAGCCATGACCCCAGCTTTCAGCCCCGAACCGCCTCACGTGGTCTGTGCCGCAGGTGAGCTCACAGGGACTTTGCGGGGACTTCATGCCGCCAACAGAAGCAGAGGGGCAGAAAGACGGAGGGACTGCTCGACTCACCTCCAAGTGCAAACTGTCCCCCTTCCCCAAGGACACGCTCCCCTTCCTGCTTCCGAACCCCTTCCTGCCCTCTTCTTCCCTCCCCTCTGTATTTTTGACCAATAGATCTTTCCCTTCTCACATTGCCAATTGTTAAGATGTGACCTGTTAATCAAAATCACTTCTGTTTGTGGCTTTTCTGTACGTGCAGACAAGAAGTCAGAAGATGTGAGAAAAAAATCAAGGAAGCGAGTCAGTCATCACTTGTGGTCACTCTTATCCTTTCTCTCCTGGGGTCATCATAATTTGATAATTATATATGTGGCCAGAATGGCATTTTCTGATATCAACCCATATGTATTATCATCCTGGTACCCCCAGTACCAGGGATGGTGGATGGTAGAATCCAGCTCGCCTGGCCACGCAACCCTCCGCGGGGCTTGGGGGACCAAGAATGTGAGTGCGAGCATTTAAAGAACCACCCCCCACGCCAACTAGACGCTACCTGAAGGACAGCTACATCTTCCTCCCTCCCGGGGAATAATCAGGGCTGGGCAGATCGGCAGGCATCTGGCCCTGGGCCAGCTCTGCTGGAGACACACCTCACAGTGTCAAGACCGTTAGCCCGGCTAAAGTGACATCTGTAGCAAATGGTGAGGGGTGGGCATTTACCATACGGCAGAGCAGACAAAGGCACCATGGCAGACCAGAACAACAGCGGGGCCGAAACTCAAGGGAGCCGACAGACCAGCCGCGAGCCAGAAAGAACCTCAGAGTCACTTGCTTCCTGCTTCTCAAACTTGGGTGCTCCTGCTCCGTGAGTTAAGGGCTAGCACTAAGGCTCTGATGGACCAAATATGGATAAATAATAAAGAATCACTCACCGTGAGAAGTTTTGAGCTAACTAAAAAGCCTAGTTTGCAGATGGTGGCCTTGGGACCCCTCGCCACGCCTGTCTCTTGGGCCAAGGACTGAGTCAACCCTTTCTGAGAAGCACAGAATAATCAGATTATATACTTGAATGTTGTTAAAAGAGTAGGTCAGAAATGTTATCACCACACACACCAAAAAAGGGGGATTACGTGAGAGAGGGAGGTGTTAACTAACCTTAGTGTGGTAAGCATCTTACAATATATACGGTATCAAATCGTCACATTGTACACCTGATTTACGTATGTTATATGCCAATAAAATCACAATAAAGCTAGAAAAATACTTTAAAAATTGTAAAGTCCCTTTCTTTTAATAAATAAATAAATAAAGTTAACCACAAAGGTGTGACACCCAGGTGTCCTGACTCCCGGCCCATGATGTTTTCTGCCACACCACACCCGTATTTGATTCCAGGCGTTCCAGAGCATAAGGACTTAGAAGCATCAGGGCCATAAAAGTCTACTTAACGAGACAGAGCAACACAGCCGGAAAGGGCCTGAACTTTCCAGGCAGGTAAAGCTGCACCGAGCCCCAGGTGAGGGGACTCTCTGCTGCCACCTGCTGGCGCTCATCGGTTATACCAACCAGTAATCTTAAATTAGCAACCTTTGGTCAATTACATTTCAAACATACTTCCCCAGCGGGAGTCTGCTTCTCCCTCTCCCTCTGCCCCTACCCTAACCATCCCCCCCCCCCAACTCGTGCTCTCTCTCTCTCTCAAATATATAAATAAAATCTTAAAAAATAAAGAAATAAAAGATACTTCCCCCCAAAACAAAGACATCACACATGCACACACACACGCACACTCTCTCTATATTTATACATATAGATATATCCACATATACCAATTATACCAATATAACACATATCAATATATCTTATGAATATGGATACACAAATCCTTAGCAAAATACAGACACACAAATCCTCAGCAAAATACTAGCATACCAAATCCATAAATATACAAAAAGAATTATACACCATGAAAAAGTGGGATTTATTCCAGGAATGCAAGGTTGGTTTGACATCTTAAAATCAAGTAACCCGGGGCGGAGCAAGATGGCAGAGGAGTAGTAGACCTGGATTTCGTCTCCTCTCAGGAATTCAGCTGGATAGGGATCAAACCATTCGGAACACCTACAAACTCAACAGGAGATCGAAGAAAGGAATAGCAACAACTCTCTGAACAGAAAAGCGACCACTTTCTGGAAGGTAGGACGTGCGGAGAAGTGAATCCGAGGCGATATTCAGGAGGATAGACGGCGGGGGAGGGGCCTCTGTCGGCCGCTTCTGGCAAGTGATAGAACCACGGAGCACAAAATTGGAACTTTTAGAAGTCGGCTCCGCCGAGGGACGTCGCCCCAGTGGCTAAGTGGGGGCGGGGGTGGAACCCTCTGGGACAGTGTGGTCTCAGGACCCTCGGGGTCACAGAAAGACCGGGGGTGCCTGAGTGCGGCAGAGCTCCCAGGTATCGGAGCAGGGAAGCCGGCTGCAGAGGCGGAGCCCAGGCGCGGGCTCTCAGCTCGGGGTGGCCCTAAACCGGGATCCGCGGCCCAGTCGGGCCCCTGCTCCTCCAGCAGGGACCCCACAAGCGGCAGATCCGGGGAGACTCCCCTTCCTCCCCCGGGAGGAGCCGCGCGGGAGGGCACCGCAGGGATCTGCTGGGTTTGGAGACTCCACCCGGGGTCGGTGCCAGAGATAGAGGCGCGCAGTCACAGGCCGGGGGAGCACGGGGTGCGGCCGGAGACCGGGGAGACGGGAGCGACTGACGGTTTTTCTCGGGGGCTCACTGAGGAGCGGGGCCCCGAGTTCTCGGCTCCTCCAGGGCGGAGATTGGGAGGCCGCCATTCTCACTCTCCGCCTCCAAAGCTGTACGGAAAGCTCGCAGGGAACAAAAGCCCTGGAGAGCAAACCCGAGCAGATCACTTAGCCGGGAGGGGGCAAGGGCGGGGCACTTCCGCCTCCGGCAGAGACATTTGGAAACCACGGCAACAGGCCCCTCCCCAGAAGATCAGCGAGAACAGCCGGCCAAGACCAAGTTTACCGATCAATGAGAACGGCAGAACTCCAGCGCTCGGGAATACTGCACATAGAATTCATGGCTTTTTTACCATGATTCTGTAGTCTTTCAAAGTTAATTTTTTTTAACTGTCTTTTTTTGTCTTTTTATTTCTTTTTGAATTTTTCTTTTTCCCTTTTTTAACCAACATCTTATCAATCCCTTTTTTAAAAAAAACATTTTTATTTTTCATTTTTAGAGTCATATTCTGTCCCTTCATAGTAGTTACCCATATTTTTAGCTTATATATATAAGTTGTTCTCTCTTTAAAATTTTGAGATGGTTTCTTCTAACAGATTAAAATATACCCTAAATCTCTAGTATATGGTGTTTTCTATTCCCCTGCCTGATCACATCCTCTCCCTTTTTTTTTTCTCTTTTTCTTTTTTCTTTTTTTAAATCCTCTTCTTTCTTTTTTCAAACAACTTCTTATTAATTCCTTTTATAAAATTTTTTATAATTTCCATTTTTACAGTCATATTCCATCCCTTCATCATATCAACCCTTATTTTTGTACATATATAAGTTTTTCTTTCTTTAAAATTTTGGGAGGCACTTTCTTCTAAAAGACCAAAATACACCCCAAATCTAGTGTGTGGCACTGATCTATATACCATATAGATCATATTTGATCACATTCTGGTTTTTCTTTTGTTGTTGTTGTTTTGTTTTGTTTGTTTTTGTTTTTATCTTTATCTTTTTCCTTTTTTTCTTTTTCTTTTTTCTCTCTTTCCCTTTCTTATCCCACTGCTTCAGGTCTTTTCTGATTTGTTTAAAGTATATTTTCTGGGGACGTGGTTACTCTGCTAGCATTTTGTTCTCTCATTAATCTATTCTCCTCTGCACAAAATGATGAGACGGAAAAAATCACCTCAACAAAAAGAACAAGAGGTAGTACTGACTGCCAGGGACCTACTCAATACGGACATTAGTACGATGTCAGATCTAGAGTTCAGAATCATCACTTTAAAGATACTAGCTGGGCTTGAAAAAAATATGGAAGTTATTAGAGAAACCCTTTCTGGAGAAGTAAAAGAGCTAAAATCCAACCAAGTAGAAATCAAAAAGGCTATTAATGAGGTGCAATCAAAAATGGGGGCGCTAAGTGCTAGAATAAATGAGGCAGAAGAGAGAATCAGTAATATAGAAGATGAAATGATGGAAAATAAAGAAGCTGAGAAAAAGAGAGATAAACAACTACTGGATCACGAGGGCAGAATTCGAGAGATAAGCGATACCATAAGATGAAACAACATTAGAATAATTGGGATCCCAGAAGAAGAAGAAAGAGAGAGAGGGCCAGAAGGTATAATGGAGCAAATTATAGCAGAGAACTTCCCTAATTTGGGGAAAGAAACAGGCATGAAAATCCAGGAAGCACAGAGAACCCCTCTCAAAATCAATAAAAATAGGTCAACTCCCCGACATCTAATAGTAAAACTTACGAGTCTCACAGACAAAGAGAAAATCCTGAAAGCAGCTCGGGAGAAGAGATATGTAACCTACAAGGGTAGAAACATTAGACTGGCAACAGACCTATCCACAGAGACCTGGCAGGCCAGAAAGGACTGGCAGGATATATTCAGAGCACTAAATGAGAAAAATATGCAGCCAAGAATACTCTATCCAGCTAGGCTGTCATTGAAAATTGAAGGAGAGATAAAAAGCTTCCAGGACAAACAAAAACTAAAGGAATTTGCAAACACAAAACCAGCCCTACAGGAAATCTTGAAAGGGGTCCTCTAAGCAAAGAGAGAGCCTAAAAGCAACATAGACCAGAAAGGAACACAGACAATATACGGTAACAGTCACCTTACAGGCAATACAATGGCACTAAATTCCTATCTTTCAATAGTTACCCTGAATGTAAATGGGCTAAATGCCCCAATCAAAAGACACAGGCTAACAAACTGGATTAAAAAACAAGACCCATCGATATGCTGTCTGCAAGAGACTCATTTTAGAACCAAAGACACCCCCAGATTGAAAGTGAGGGGGTGGAAAACCATTTACCATGCTAATGGACACCAAAAGAAAGCTGGGGTGGCAATCCTTATATCAGACAAATTAGATTTTAAACCAAAGACTGTAATAAGAGATGAGGAAGGACACTATATCATACTTAAAGGATCTATCCAACAAGAAGATTTAACAGTTGTAAATATCTATGCCCCTAACATGGGAGCAGCCAGTTATATAAGGCAATTAATAACAAAAGCAAAGAAACACATTGACAACAATACAATAATAGTGGGGGACTTTAACACCCCCCTCACTGAAATGGACAGATCGTCTAAGCAAAAGATCAACAAGGAAATAAAGACTTTAAATGACACACTGGACCAAATGGACTTCACAGACATATTCAGAACATTCCACCCCAAAGCAACGGAATACACATTCTTCTCTAGTGCCTATGGAACATTCTCCAGAATAGATCACATCCTAGGTCATAAATCAGGTCTCAACCGGTACCAAAAGATTGGGATCATTTCCTGCCTATTTTCAGACCACAATGCTTTGAAACTAGAACTCAATCACAAGAGGAAAGTCGGAAAGAACTCAAATACATGGAGGCTAAAGAGCATCCTACTGAAGAATGAATGGGTCAACCAGGAAATTAAAGAAGAATTTAAAAAATACATGGAAACCAATGAAAATGAAAACACAACTATTCAAAATCTTTGGGATGCAGCAAAGGCAGTCCTAAGAGGAAAGTATATAGCAATACAAGCCTTTCTCAAGAAACAAGAAAGGTCTCAAGTACACAACCTAACCCTACACCTAAAGGAGCTGGAGAAAGAACAGCAAATAAAGCCTAAACCCAGCAGGAGAAGAGAAATCATAAAGATCAGAGCAGAAATCAATGAAATAGAAACCAAAAGAACAGTAGAACAGATCAACGAAACTAGGAGCTGGTTCTTTGAAAGAATTAACAAGATTGATAAACCCCTGGCCAGACTTATCAAAAAGAGAAGAGAAATGACCCAAATCAACAAAATCATGAATGAAAGAGGAGAGATCACAACCAACACCAAAGAAATACAATTATAAGAACATATTATGAGCAACTCTATGCCAGCAAATTAGATAACCTGGAAGAGATGGATGCATTCCCAGAGATGTATCAACTACCAAAACTGAACCAGGATGAAATAGAAAACCTGAACAGACCTATAAGCACTAAGGAAATTGAAGCAGTCATCAAAAATCTCCCAAAAAACAAAAGCCCAGGGCCAGATGGCTTCCCAGGGGAATTCTACCAAACATTTCAAGAAGAATTAATACCTATTCTTCTGAAACTGTTCCAAAAAATAGAAACGGAAGGAAAACTTCCAAACTCATTTTATGAGGCCAGCATTACCTTGATCCCAAAACCAGACAAAGACCCCATCAAAAAGGAGAATTACAGACCAATATCCCTGATGAACATGGATGCAAAAATTCTCACCAAAATACTAGCCAATAAGATCCAACAGTACATTAAAAGGATTATTCACCATGACCAAGTGGGATTTATCCCTGGGCTGCAAGGTTGGTTCAACATCCGCAAATCAATCAATGTGATACAATACATTAACAAAAGAAAGAACAAGAATCATATGATCCTCTCAATAGATGCAGAAAAAGCTTTTGACAAAGTACAGCATCCTTTCTTGATCAAAACTCTTCAGAGTATAGGGATAGAGGGTACATACCTCAATATCATAAAAGCCATCTATGAAAAACCTACAGCAAATATTATTCTCAATTGGGAAAAACTGAGAGCTTTCCCCCTAAGGTTAGGAACGCGGCAGGGATGTCCACTATCACCACTGCTATTCAACATAGTATTGGAAGTCCTAGCCACAGCAATCAGACAACAAAAAGAAATCAAAGGTATCCAAATTGGCAAAGAAGAAGTCAAACTCTCACTCTTTGCAGATGATATGATACTTTATGTGGAAAACCCAAAAGACTCCACCCCAAAACTGCTAGAACTCATACAGGAATTCAGTAAAGTGGCAGGATATAAAATCAATGCACAGAAGTCAGTGGCATTCCTATACACCAACAACAAGACAGAAGAAAGAGAAATTAAGGAGTCGATCCCATTTACAATTGCACCCAAAACCATAAGATACCTAGGAATAAATCTAACCAAAGAGACAAAGGATCTGTACTCAGAAAACTATAAAATACTCATGAAAGAAATTGAGGAAGACACAAAGAAATGGAAAAACGTTCCATGCTCATGGATTGGAAGAACAAATATTGTGAAGATGTCAATGCTACCTAGAGCAATCTACACATTCAATGCAATCCCCATCAAAATACCATCCACTTTTTTCAAAGAAATGGAACAAATAATCCTAAAATTTGTATGGAACCAGAAAAGACCCCGCATAGCCAGAGGAATATTGAAAAAGAAAAGCAAAGCCGGCGGCATCACAATTCCGGACTTCAAGCTCTATTACAAAGCTGTCATCATCAAGACAGCATGGTACTGGCACAAAAACAGACACATAGATCAATGGAACAGAATAGAGAGCCCAGAAATGGACCCTCAACTCTATGGTCAACTAATCTTCGACAAAGCAGGAAAGAATGTCCAATGGAACAAAGACAGTCTCTTCAACAAATGGTGTTGGGAAAATTGGACAGCCACATGCAGAAGAATGAAACTGGACCATTTCCTTACACCACACACAAAAATAGACTCCAAATGGTTGAAAGACCTCAATGTGAGACAGGAGTCCATCAAAATCCTAAAGGAGAACACAGGCAGCAACCTCTTTGACCTCAGCCGAAGCAACTTCTTCCTAGAAACATCGCCAAAGGCAAGGGAAGCAAGGGCAAAAATGAACTATTGGGACTTCATCAAGATAAAAAGCTTTTGCAAAGCAAAGGAAACAGTCAACAAAACCAAAAGACAACCGACAGAATGGGAGAAGATATTTGCAAATGACATATCAGATAAAGGGCTAGTATCCAAAATCTATAAAGAACTCATCAAACTCAACACCCAAAGAACAAAGAATCCAATCAAGAAATGGGCAGAAGACATGAACAGACATTTTTCCAAAGAAGACATCCAAATGGCCAACAGACACATGAAAAAGTGCTCAATATCGCTCAGCATCAGGGAAATCCAAATCAAAACCTCCATGAGATACCACCTCACACCAGTCAGAATGGCTAAAATTAACAAGTCAGGAAACGACAGATGTTGGCGGGGATGCGGAGAAAGGGGAACCCTCCTCCACTGTTGGTGGGAATGCAAGCTGGTGCAGCCACTCTGGAAAACTGTATGGAGGTTCCTCAAAAAGTTGAAAATAGAGCTACCATATGATCCAGCCATTGCACTACTGGGTATTTACCCCAAAGATACAAATGTAGGGATCCGAAGGGGTACGTGCACCCCGATATTTATAGCAGCAATGTCCACAATAGCCAAACTGTGGAAAGAGCCAAGATGTCCATCGACAGATGAATGGATAAAGAAGATGTGGTATATATACACAATGGAATATTATGCAGCCACAAAAGGAATGAGATCTTGCCATTCGCAACAACGTGGATGGAACTGGAGGGTATTATGTTGAGTGAAATAAGTCAACATAGAGAAAGACATGTATCATATGATCTCACTGATATGAGGAATTCTTAATCGCAGGAAACAAACTGAGTGTTGTTGGAGTGGGGGGTGGGGTGGGAGGG
The DNA here is from genome assembly GCF_029215605.1 of Mirounga angustirostris. Classification (NCBI taxonomy): domain Eukaryota; kingdom Metazoa; phylum Chordata; class Mammalia; order Carnivora; family Phocidae; genus Mirounga; species Mirounga angustirostris. The sequence continues at coordinate 6,602,231 of NW_026991720.1, forward strand.
ATGGGGTGACTGGGTGATGGACACTGGGGAGGGTATGTGCCCTGGTAAGCGCTGTGAATTGTGCAAGACTGTTGAATCTCAGATCTGCACCTCTGAAACAAATAATGCAATATATTATAAGAAAAAAAAAAGAAGAAGAAGAAGAAGGTAGCGGGAGGGGAAGAATGAAGCGGGGGAAATCGGAGGGGTAGACGAACCATGAGAGACGATAGACTCTGAAAAACAAACTGAGGGTTCTCGAGGGGAGGGGGGTGGGAGGATGGGTTAGCCTGGTGGTGGGTATTGAGGAGGGCACATTCTGCATGGAGCACTGGGTGTTGTGCACAAACAATGAATCATGGAACACTTCCTCTAAAACTAATGATGTAATGTATGGGGATTAACATAAGAATAAAATAAAAAAAAAATCTTCAATCAATGCAAAAAAAAAAAAATCAAGTAACCCAATATACCATATCATCGGAATAAACAACAAAAACCACAGGATCATAGACACAGAACAAGCATTTGACAAAACCCAATGCTCTTTGGTAATAAAAACACTCTATAAATGAGGAATGGAAAAAAAAAAATGAGGAATGGAAGGGAACTTCCTGAGCCTGATAAGGGGCATCTACAAAAAATCCACAGCTGAACCTCGGGTCCTCTCACCCCGAAGTGGGTGCGCCTTCCACTGTGGAAGGAGGTGGCAGAAGGTTGCCCTCTGCCCCTTGTCCCCCAGGTGTCTCCTGGCAGAACCCCAGGACGTGACAGCTTGGGGGGTCACGAGAAAGGCCTCTCCCCCCTAAAATCTCTCTCCCCCATGTCCCAAACACCACACTGTCATCGGGCCTCTGGTCTAAGGCATGAAAGGCCCAGTGAGAATGCTAAGTTTATGCAGGAGGGCTACGACCTGAAGCCGCTATCGCTTGCGACCCCTTGGCCTGAATGAACTTTCATGAGCCCTAGCAGGGGGCTCAGGCATGGCTCATGGGATGAGTACATTTTGGTGAGTGGGGGAAGAAGGAAAGCTGGAGCTCAAGGGGCTGAGAGCAGACCAGGTGGGCACTGGGGCCACAGACGCAGAAAATTGGAGGTAAAGCCGGAAGGGCAGGATGGGCACTGAAAGCCATTTGGCCATGTCCGGTGCCACAGGGCAAGGAGCCCTGCCTGCCTGGAGTGTGGAATCCCAGATGGAGAATTTGCTCCGGGAAGGACAGAGTGGGCACTCAAATCTGGTGGGAAAGGGCAGAGAGCCACCAAGGCCTGCAGAATGCTCTGGATCCACAGCTGCTCCACACTGGAGAGCGGATAAGCCCCAGACTGGAGAACAAAGGAGAAAGCCCACGGCTGCAGGAAGAGGCCCGACACCAGCTCTGCCTTCCCAGCTGGGACCCTGCAGGACTTTGTGCACCTGTCCAAGCATGGTTCGCCCCTTTCTAGAAGGGAGGTAAGAAGACCCGCTTCCTGTGTTCCCTGATGCACGCGATGACAGCTTGGTGGATGGAAGTCTGCGTCCTGCCTTTGCTACTTTTGAACGGCACATCCCTGGCCAAGTGCTGGCGCTCTGCGTGCGTCCGTTCTCTCCTACAAAACGGGGAAAGTGGAACACACTTCAGAGCCGCAGGGGAGGACTGAATGAGACCATGCTTGTAAGTGAGCAAGTGCCCATCCCGTGGGGGTCCCTAGTAAATGCTAGCTCAGACTGTAACCCAAGCCCCGGGAGTGGCAAGCAGGCACGGAAGGGCTGGTGAAGTATGTGAGCATCGAATTTGAGGAGTGGGTCCCGGTGCCCCACCAAAGGCAGTGAAGGCAAAGGGCGGAGCCGAGAGTGGGAGCAGCCCTCCCGTCGTCTGCCTCTCTGAGCATTTCTCTCATTTGACTCAAGATCTCTCAGCGTCTCCCGCCAGTGGAACCGCCAGCTCCAGGCTCCGACGGGCAGGTCACCTGGGGCGCCAGGGGACACCCTCCATGCCCGAGCCGGGCAGGGGATCGGACGCTCCCCCCAAACCGCCAGCCGTTAGGGATGGCTTCACGGAGCCTGAGGAAGACGCGGTGCTGGAATGGGTGCCCACCCCGCTACTTGGACCTTCACCAGGAAATTACCATTTTAAACAGACTGCGAGCTGTGTGTGTTGGCTTCTTTACAGTTGCTCTTTTCAAGGATGGCCCGGAGCCTTCCAGAGCCTTCCTTCCCAGTGGTGGGCAGGGTTGAACTCAAACATTTCCTTTCCCCCACCAACACTAACTTTGCTAGCAGTATTAAGAAGGGAAATTTCAAAAGGCTGGAAGGATTGAGTGCAAGCACTCTTTAAGCTGTTATCAGGAAATCTTCTGATGCACAACAATGATAGAATGAAGCCCCAGTTACCTGTCGCCCAACTTCAAATTACCACCCCCTCGGTTCCCACCCCTCGCACCCATCCCCCAGTCCTGGTCCAAGCAAATCCCAGACAGCGTTCCATTCTGTATGTATCTCTGAAATTAAAGATCCTTTATTAACATAAGTACAATAACTTAATTATAACTGAGAAGAAGCTAATAAACTGTATTATCAAATACCCACTAAGCCCTCAAACTTCCCGCAGAGCAGAGCATCCACACTTTGAAGATTTATTTACAAATGCAAACAGCCCACAGCGCTTGAGCGTGTCACTGCTTTCCCCACTCTTATTGCAAGCTTCCCTCCCTCTGGTCCTGAGGCTGGCTCAGCCAGGGACTCGGGGCACCAACCCATATCACCCCTAGGCCCTCTTAGGACAGTTAGACTATCTGGAGCAAACTTTGATTGCTAGCTTTTTTGGCTAATGCTCTTCAGAAAGTGACTCCAGTTTCCACCTTATTTCCTCTTGAAACCCAGGAAGGAAACACACACCAGGTTTCTGTGCTTGGAATTTTTCCTTCTCTCTTCTATTTGCCGTCAGCCTTCAGTTCATCTCTAAGGGGACAACTACTTTGACAAGCCGGCTTTTTTGACTCCGTTCCACGGAGCCTTCCGAAAAACCTCATGGTTCTATTTATTAATTCAAGAAATATCTATTGAGGGGCGCCTGGGTGCCTCAGATGGTTAAGCATCTGCCTTTGGCTCGGGTCATGATTCCAGGATTCAGGGATCGAGCCCCTCATCCGGCTCCTGGCTCAGCAGGGAGCCTGCTTCTTTCTCTGCCTCTCCCCCTGCTTGTGCTCTCTCTCTCTCTCTCTGTATCCCTGTGTCTCGAGTGAATAAATAAAATCTTAAAAAAAAGAAAAAGAAATATTTATTGACAGCCTACATGCTCCCTGCCTTGCGCCTTCTAACATGAACCTCGCCCCGGTGCCTTCAGGGAAGCAGCCTCCTTGCAAAGTCCAAGGCACTCAACGTCAGTTCTCCAAACGTGCACTAGAGGGCACCACTCTCCCATCCGCCTCTGCTACGAAAGCGGCGTGACTACGCAGCCTATTTAGGGTTGTTTTCTTACTTAAATACATTTTACACATAACATGTGGAAGTTCAAGATGTACAATGTGTTCCTTGGATATATGTCTATATTTTAATATGATTGCGGTTCTACTGATATCTGTCACATTACATAATTATAGTACAATATTGTCTATACTCACTATACTGTGGGTTAGATCTCTGTGGCTTATTTACTGTGCCTTGCAGGTTTGTACCCTTAAACAATGTCAATCTGATCCCCTTTATCTTACTTAGGTTCTGGATACCTAAGCACATAGTCAGCCAAATGAAGAATCTCACACATCTTGCACCTTAATAAAGAAATAACTCCACATTTATTGGATGCATAGACAAAGAGGGAAAGATAGGAATTCTATAATTCCCCCAAACAGGTCCATTTATCCATTAGCCATAGGTACAAAGCCTAAGGCTTACGGGTTTTGTAAAATTACAAGGACGTTGAAGACTACTTTTAATTCAAAATACCAAAAGAAATCTGCAAAATCGAAATCAATCAATCCTCAATGAAATGTCTACAACCAGCTATGTGTCAACTTTGCTAACTTTGAAATGTAGTCTCAAAAATATTTCATTACATTTGAAACAATTCATAGGAACAGACAACAGAGGTAACTATGAAAAGATGTGTTTGGGTTTGGTTTTGTCCTGTTTACTTGGTTTTGGTTTGGGTTTTTAATTACAAATGTATTGAATCTTAGCTAAAGCTTTTTCTTTATCTGTTGAGATGACCGTGTTTTTTCTCATTAATCTGTTAAAGGGGTATATTTCTCTAACAGATTTTTCAAGATGTTGAACAACCCATATATTTGTTCAATAAAATCTTCTTGACCATGACATATTTTTCAATAGACTTCAGGATTTGATTTGCTAACATTTATTTTGGATTTGTGGGATTATATTCCTAAGTGACATTGACCTAAAAATCTTCCTTCGTTGTGTTGTCCTTGTTTGGTTTCGTTTTCAAGGTTTTGCTTGACCTCATTAAGAGTTTGGAAATGTTCTTCCCCCATTCTCTGGAACTGACTGTAGATGAAGGATCATCTCTTTGTGAAAGCTTGAAACACCTTCCCAGTTAAAGCTACCTGGGCCTCCCATCTTGATTTGAGGGTTTGAGGGGGGTGTTATAGTTGATAACTAATTCAATTACTCTAGGCTCATATTCAGACTGCTTAAGTGTCTTTGGATAATTTATGTTCTTCTTAAAAATTATTCATTTCCTGTGACTGTAAATTGTCATAAGTTGGGGTATTTTTTGTGATTTTTCAGAATCTCCGCTGTGCCCGTAGCTACAACCTCCTTCCCGTTTCCAGCATCATTTTCACGTGCCTTCTCTATTTTTAGCCAGAGGTTTATCTATTTTATTTGTTTTTTCAAAGAACTGGTTCGGGTTTTATTGAGTCTTTAATAGTATTTTGTTTGCTACCCAATCAACTTCTATCCATATTCTTCTTCAAGCACATTCTGTTGTAAGTTTTCTAACGTTTTAAATTGAGCTCTTCACTTTTTGGTTTTCAAACTTTCTTCTCTTCAGATGAGTGTGTTTAAGGATAAAGTTTCCCTCTAATTACTACTTTCATTGTACAACACAAGTTGGGGTTTTTTAAAGATTTTATTCATTTATTTGAGAGAGAGTACGAGCAGGGGGAGGGGCAGAGGGAGAGGGAGAAGCAGGTTCCCCACTGAGCAGGGAGCCCAACGCAGGGCTCGATCCCAGGACCCGGGGATCATGATCTGAGCTGATGTCAGACGCTTAACTGACTGAGCCACCCAGACACCCCCTTTTAAGATTTGTTTATTTGAGAAAGAGAGAGAGAGTGTGTGTGTGTGTGTGTGTGTGTGTGTGAGTGGGGGAGGGGCAGAGGGAGAGAGGGAGAATCTCAAGCAGACTCCCCACTGAACACAGAGTCCACAGCGGGGCTCGATCCACAGCCCCGAGATCACCACCCGAACCGAAATCAAGAGCCAGACACTCAACCGACTGAGCCACCCAGGCGCCCCTGTACAGCACATGTTTTGAAATGTAGTGTTCTCATAACCATCCATTCATAAATATTTTGTCATGTCCATTACATTTTCTTCTGTGATCTGTGAACTATTAGTGTGTTTTTAAGTCCCTGAATGTACAGAAACTTTTGTTATTTTGTTATTAATTATTTCTAATTTTATTGCGTTGAGTTCACAGAATATGATCCTTCAGTGATCTTTGGGGGTTTTTTGAGAGTTGCCTAATAAATGGGACTGTTGTATTTACTGGTCCTATTTCTCAGTTTTCTCATATTGTTAAGATTTCCTGAATATGCTCCAATGATGGCCAAGAAAAGAGTCCCATTTTATAACACTCTCCAGGCAATAGGAGACTATAACTACATACCAACCAGGGGGAGGCAATAGGAAGTGAAAGAAGCTCCCCAAATGACATTTTTGCTCCACCTCCAGCACTATACCCAGAGCACAAATCCAATCGAAGCCACATCAATGCAACCAGGCCATCGACCTGTTCCCTGGGCTCCCAGGGCCAGACACCCCAGTCCCAGACCTGCAAAATTTCACCTGCGTCTTTGAGGGCTTTACACACAAGAAAAGGAACCATCAGATGATGTTCAAACGCTGTCATTGGAGATCAACCAAAAACATGAGAAATTAAATCTTTCCTTTTTAAAGATTTTATTCATTTATTTGGGAGAGAGAGAGAGAGTAGGGGGGAGGGGCAGAGGGGGAGGGAGAAGCAGGCTTCCCGCTGAGCAGGGAGCCCGATGTGGGGCTCCATCCCAGGACCCTGAGATCATGACCTGAGCCGAAGGCAGACACCTAACCGACTGAGCCACCCAGGTGCCCTGAGAAATTGAATCTTAAGGAAAAAAGAGGCATGAGGCGTATGGGATAATCTGCCAACTGAGGGATTAGCATAGTAAAAGTCGGGGAGAGAACAGAGTACTGGCTGGACAAGCTAGACACCCCACTGCCTGTCAGCTCGCCCCCGTCCGGGGACACGGGCTCGGGCACGCCCTCATAAGCCCCCAGGACTGACACTGTGGCCCCCACCACCCCGGCCATAGGGACAACATCAGCAGTGCCGGGAGAATGGACTGTATCCAAGGGACTCCCTCAAGGGACAGTGGCCAGTCACAGCCAAAGCCACCTTGGGGACTCTGCATGTGAGACAAGGAGAAGGACACACAGGGCAGGAGGTGAGGGAGCCAAGGGCAGTGGCAGAAAGCGACACGAGCAACAAGGCGCAGGCGCCGCAGAGAACACCAGATAGCACGTGGGAAAGACGGCCAGGGTGTCCTCCTTCGCCAGCCCGAAACACGCTTCTTATGTGCACATCAAGACCCAGCCCTCCCCAATCCCAAGAACTCTGTATGGTCCCTTCTTCCTCCAGAAGCCCCACGCCACACATACTGCCAGGGATTTCTGGGAGTGCTCACCCGTGGAGGAGGCTGCCTGTCCCCTCTGTCCCTCAGCCTGTGTTTCTCACCTCCCAGGACCCCCTGTGCACCCCCATGCCACCCACCTCCAGAGCGCCCCTGGCCCCACACACGGACCCAGTTCCCACTGTTCCTAGAAACAAAGGCTCTCTTGAACCCACATGCTTTAAACCCACTGTCGGGGGCACTGCTTGTCCCTAGCAGGTTTCCACGTGCCAGGAGAAGGACCAGCTCGGCCCCTCACGAATGAAAGAATTTCAGGTCCTTCCCACATTTCAGAGGCCCCTATCCCCAGGAGCTCTGCCCAACAGTAGCCTTTTATTTATTTTTTTTTTAAGATTTTATTTATTTATTGATGAGAGACAGAGAGAGAGAGAGAGAGGCAGAGGGAGAAGCAGGCTCCCAAGGAGCAGAGAGCCCGATGCGGGACTCGATCCCAGGACCCTGGGATCATGACCTGAGCCGAAGGCAGACGCTTAACCATCTGAGCCACCCAGGCGCCCCCAACAGTAGCCTTTTAAAAATTATTATTATTATTAGGGGTGCCTGGGTGACTCAGGCTATTGAGCATCCGACTCTCAGGTCATGATCTCAGGGTAGTGAGATCATGCTCCAGACTCAGCACACGCTCGCTCTTTCTCAAATAAATAAATCTTAAAAAAATAAAATTAAAATAAAATAAAAAACAGCTAACATGCTGTCTTGAATCATCTGCATTTGAAACGCTGCCCAAGTCCCAGGCTAGTTTGGGATGAGCAGTGAGAATTTGTTTTACATGGGTTTAAACGATGACCTTCCAGAAACAAAGGTCTGCTCCAAGGTGTCTTTCTGTCTCTGCCGCTAGAAACTGCAGTCATCTTGCCTAAAGAAAAAAAAAATTAGTTCTAGTTCTGCAAGCATCTGCTCCGGAGTAGAGAAAGGTGACAGCCGTAGGAAGGAGCAAGGCTGAGTCATAGGAACAGTGTTGGGACCAAGGAGGAGGAATGCCCTCCTGAGGGACACAGCTACAGGGCCTCCCTCTCATCTCATGAGGCCTTGCAACAAAGAGTGGTCTCTGCTCCTTACAACCCCAAAGAGCCCACACAAGCAGTCAGGAAGCGACTATGGAACTTCCACCCTAAAAGAAACTTCAGGGGGTGGCTCGTCTACACGGCTCATTTCATGGATCAGAACTAACTGCGGTTCAAAATGGTAAGGATCTTGGGAGGCCTGGGTGGCTCAGTGGGTTGAGCATCCAACTCTTGGTTTTGGCTCAGGTCACGATCTCAGGCTCCGTGCTCAGCGGGGAGTCTGCTCCACATTCTCTCTCTCTCTTTCTCCCTCTTTCCCTCCCCTGGCTCGCTCCTGCTCACTCTCTTTCTCAAATAAATAAACAAATCTTTTAAAAAAAAATTTAAAAATGGTAAGAATCTCGGTCAAAGCCACACAGCTATACTAGAACCCAACCCTTGACCCTTGATCTAGATTCTTGGGCCTTGTCTCCAATTGGGAGGGGCCTTAGAGCAGCTGGTGAGGAACTGCCACACCAGCCCTCGGGCCTCTGGCCTGGACCCTCACGAAGGAGATGGCCACCCCAAACTATTCATCTACTGGCAGTTCTTCACTAAAAACCTATGGGTAACTGGCCCTACACAGAACTGAATAAAGATACTTGTCATGATCTCTTGCATGTGCAAAGTGCTTTAAGCCTGTAGTCAAGACATTTCCTTAGTCTGGGATCTTCCTAGAAGCAGAGCCTGAGACAAGGATTCCATCCAAGGGGAATAAGTACTCTTGCGAAGTGCTCTCTGGAGAAGGGGAGTGGGAAGAAAGATGGGGTGGGGAAAAGAGCCAGTGATGGGGTCTTGGCTGGAAACTGGTGTCCTCTGATCCCCCGGGGAGTTCTGAGCCCAGGCTGCGCTTCAGAGCTGGCCCCCCTTCCCACGTCAGCCTCAGTGGGGTTGGCTGGGGCAGACCCCACAGGCGACCGGCTGTGAACCATTAGCAGCCAACACTCACAACAGTTTGGAAAGGGCATCTGGCGAAGCACCAGCAGCATCCGTGGTAGATTTCCTCTCACTTGGGCATCATTACCGTGAGGACATTGAGGCTTGGCCATGTTCGGAAGGGGCTCCGACGGAGGGGAGCATGAGCGTCGGTCTACCCACCTGGACCCCACTCACTGCCTTCTCCTTCTGGTCGTCCCCTGGTGAACCGTCCCTTCACTCACTGGCAGACCACGGGCTCCAGGCGGGGCTGACCCCTCGGCGGCAGTGTGGGCCAGCCCTGCCCATTCCAATAGCTGCCCTCCACCAACTGGCTCGGACCTTTAGGGGAGGACCGAGCCTCAGCAGGCCGAGGGCTTCTTCCTGCCATGTGTGCGAGCTGAGGAGGCAGCCCCCAAGAGGGAGGCCAGAGCCAAAGACGGGCTGGAGTCCCAGCTGTCACCATCGAGTCACTGCACAGCTGCCCCACGAGCCCACACTTCCCCATTGTGGCATTAGCCAATTTGAGTTGAACAAGAGTCCTGCCTGATTCGCCCCCGATAGACCCAGGTTCCAAAGTCCCCCCAGGACCTTCCTTGGCTGATAAAAACAATTGATGCAGCCCCAAATCTGACTCAAAGAGTAGGACACAGGTGCACCTGGGTGGCTCAGTCAGCTGAGCGTCTGACTCTTGATTTCTTTTTCTTTTTTTTTTAATTTATTTATTTATTTGACAGAGCGAGAACACAAGTAGGCAGAGTGGCAGGCAGAGAGAGAGGGAGAGGCAGGCTCCCCGCCGAGCAGGGAGCCCGATGTGGGACTCGATCCCGGGACCCTGGGATCATGACCTGAGCCGAAGGCAGACGCTTAACCGACTGAGCCACTCAGGCGCCCCTGACTCTTGATTTCTTTTCCTTTTCTTTTTTTTTTAAGATTTTATTTATTTATTTGAGAGAGAGACAGAGATAGCAAGGGAGAGCATGAGCAGGGAGGAGAGGGAGACCAACGCAGGGCTCGATCCCAGGACCCTGGGATCATGACCTGAGCTGAGGGCAGACGCCTAACTGACTGAGCCACCCTGGCGCCCCTGACTCTTCATTTCGGCTCAGGTCGTGATCTCAGGGTTGGGTGATGCCAGCTCCACACGCAGCAGGGAGTCTGCTTGAGATTCTCTCTCTCTCGCTGCCCCTCCCCTCACACTCTCTCTCTCAAATAAATAAACCTTAAAAAAAAAAATAGGACACAGAAGCAAGGTTCTGGGGTGAGCCTTGGCCATGATCAGGGCCAGCGCCTCACCGACAGCAGGAGGGATATCACTCACCCCCGTCTCGGCCACCCGGTGGCAGACCTGACCTGACATAACTCTGCCCTCCAGGACCTTCTGCTCCAGAAGACACCTGGGCTGTGAAACCAAGGGGTCTGCTGCCAGGTCCACCTTCAGCCTGAGGACAATGACAGCAAACCCCTGCCTCCACATTCTCCCCAGAATGTGCAGAGTTTATGCACATTCTGATTCGACTCTCACAACTCTGAGGTAGGAGGAGCACGACAGTCACGGATAAGGAGACTAAGCTCACGGCTGGCCAAGCCCCTGGCGGCGGGGGGCACTGGAGCACGGATGGTCTTCAGCTGGAGCACCCCCAGCAGCCCACCTCTCAGTGGGTGATGGGGATCACCACACAGCTTCTCAGCAGATCCGGCCTCACTCTCAGCTGAGCAAGCAGCTGAGGCTACTTGAAGGGGCCCCAGTATCCATTACCCAAATCCAAACAGCAGTCATGATCTAGACTGGGGGGGGGGGGGGGATAGGGCAGCAGCTAAGCTATTCATTGTTGTGAGGCTGTGCCTTCTGAGCTATGCTTTCCACAGCCTTTGGCAACCACGGAACATAACTCCTCGAGACAGGATGGAGGCAGAGCTAGAAGCCACCGCCCTGCTCCCGGCTGAGCCCCAAATGAACCACAGCTCACTCCAGCTGATGTCGAGAGAACATTTATTCCACTTGGTCAGTCCCGGCAGGTCTCAGTGACCAACGGAAATATCCAGCGTGGACACCATCCCCACGCACTCCTGCGTAGCCATGTGGGGGGTTCCCTCCTGTCCCACTGCCTGAGGGTTCCTACAGCCATTCCTGCCCCAGGCGAGCCAGCTCATGGCCCAGGCAAATGCACCCACGTGTGAACTCACAGGCCCTCTCCTCCTCACCACCAGTCACCCCACAGCCTCCAGCACTTGACCCATCAGCTATTCGACAAGTATTCCTGAGTGTTATGAGCCCAGCCCTGTGCTGGACCCTGTTCGGGTTCAAGAAGACACAGCACATCCCTTGCCCTCAGGGAGCTCACAGTCTAGCTGGAGACTCAACACACACACATGCACACGTGCACAGAAAACCCAAGTACAAGGCTGCACGTGCTACCCAAGGGTGAGTTGGCATGGTAACACAGGGACTGTTCGGAGGACGAGGATGGAGGGCCTGGCAGAGAAGAGAGCTCGGCAGGGCAGGGGAGGGCCACATTTCGGAGCAATTCAAGGGAAGACAGAGAAGGCAACAGTGGATGTGGACCACACGGTTACAGGGAAGGGAGGAGATGAGAGGACAACCACGGAGAAGGGGTGCATCTGCGAGGCTCCCTCCAGGCAGGCCAAGGATCAGAGCACGTGACAGCTTCTAGAGTGCAGATTGTTCCTCTTCCTCTGATCTCCCCCAGAGCGGTTTGGTATTCCAGGACGAGGCAGATGGCAGACAGCCCATAAGAACCTCTGTACCAAACCGCATGGGAGACAGGACCAGCAAGGTCCCGGGCTGGGAGCCGGGAGGCCTCCCGACAACCCTAACCAAACCCCAGCTTGGCCCTGGGACCTCCCACCTAAACAAACTCCACTGTGCCCCCCACGACTCACATTGCTGGGCTTTGATCTAAACCCCATGTCTATAGGCCTCTCCCCACCCCCAAGGGTTTCACTAAATATAACCTGCAACATGACGTCTGGGTTGTCATCAAAAACCCATCCCAGCCCTACTCGGCCACACCTTTTCAGATTGAGTGGTTCATTCTGAGGAGGCCAGTGAGCCCCAGGCCAACCTGCTCCCACTGTCCACGCACGGAACACTGGCAGGCCCCAGGAGCGAGGCTCGGTCTTCCTCCCCAGCTTTCCCCACACCATGCCCGGCTGCGGCTGAATCCTGGTCTGGCAGGAGACAGCCCTGCTACACTTGGCTGCTGGAAGCAGGATCCCTCCCCCAGGTAGACTGGGCCCAGGCTCATGCTCACCCCACATCCACGGAAGGTCCAGCTTTCCCCTCACCTCCACGGTGAAATCGGAGTCCAGGCTGCGTGGTGAAAACCAGCAGCCAAGTAGCCAGAGCAAAGCAGCCCCGAACCAGAGAAGAGCAAACCCAGCCCAGGGAGCCTCCAGCAATGTCCGCGGAAGGGAGGAAAGGTTCCAGAAGCCCGATGCACTGTCAGGCCTGGGGGAAGAGAGTGACTGGAAGGGTCCCCTCCTCAGAATCCTTTATTCCTGAACGAGGGAAGGAAGTTCAGCCAGGGGAGGGAGAAATGCTACTTGTATGGTGGCCCAGGATCTATGCCAGGTGAGGAAGGAGTGACAGGTTAGGTCCGAGAGCTCTGAACTTGCTTGTAGATTCTCATGTCTACATGAGTATGCGTGTTTTCCTGGTGAGAAGGTTCATAACGTCTGTGAGATTTTCAAAGGGCTTCATGCCCCCCACGCATTAAGAACCATCGCTCTGAGAGCGAAGCCTGCTGCAGGTATGGGTCACCCCTGGGGCAAGGCTTTGCCTCTGGAGCCTGGTCTGCCACCGACTCGCTGTGTTCTCTTAGGCCAGTTACTCCCTGTCTCCGGTGAGCCAGGCAGGTGCAGAGAAGCCGGCTCTCCACGCAGGCACTGTCCCTGCGGCCACAGGAGAGTGGACTGTGGCCGGGCAGCCAGGACGAGCTCTTCTCCAGCTGTCACTCCCATCGGGTTTGGGGAGTTCTTCCACCAGGGCACAGAAGCCGCCTCCAATTCCAGGCTGCACGGGTCCCCTCTGCAGGGCACCTCCCGAGGTAGGTCTTCTTAGGGGACGTATCCTCATGCCAGTGGGCAGGCCCCCACGGGGCCCCATTCCTGGGCTCTGTGCCCAGATGTGCCTGACACACCGCCCAGAAGGCCTGCCCACTCCACATCTGTTCATGGAGACAAAGAGACCAGGGTCAGGTCTGGGGCTCTGACATGGCCCTGCCCAGCCCCTCCTCACCACCCCCCCTCCCGGTGGCTAGGCGGGAGCGGTAAGCTGGGCCACCCTGCACTTGTCTGAAGCTCTGAGCCAGTCCTCTTAGCCCCCTACCAAGCACTCCAGGATTATCGATCCCATTTACCACTGAGACAACTTGAGTTCAGGGCATTCGAGCTCCAGATGTCCCAGGTCCCAGTTAATCTCATCATCTCTGCCACTGGGTACTCGTCCACAGAGCAGCGGCCACATTGCTGCAGCCACCTAGTGGCAAGCAGAGGGCCACCGACCCCCACGGAGCCCCAAAGCTCTAAGGAGGGGCAGAGGGCGGGGACAGGTCTCCAGCACCTAGCAACGTGGTGGCACAGGCTGGGCACAGAGCAAGGGCTCTGTAAGTGCAGGTCGCCTCCAAGCCCCCAACTCCCTTCCTCCCAATCCACTACTGTGGATGTCATGCCCGCCGCCAGGCCCCCACACCACCCAGGGGTACCCCTGCCCAGGATCCTACCACCTGGTCTCCAGTCACATTCCCACATCCTTGACATCCATGTGACATCCATCCTTGACATCCCACATCCTCCCACATCCATGCTCCCACCAGTAAGAGCCTCCCTCACAGGCAGTGTGGTAGGGGGCCAGGCTTGTACTGTTCACCACTAAGTACTAAGTGAGATTTGGAGCAAGCTTGGGTGAGCCTCAGTTTCTTCATCTGCTAAATGGCTGAAGAAGCCTGTGCTTTGGAGTACCAACGTGGAATCAGGGGCCTGGGGGCCAGTCCTGGCTCTCGCCTTGGTCAAGCCCCTTAGCCAGGGGCCTCATTTTCTCTTGCCCAGATGACCCCACAACCCTTGAGGTTCCTGCTCATCCCACTTTGACCTGTCCTCACAATGCTTCCATTTCTCATTGAGCCGCATGTCTGAGATCACCATGCTCTCCTCATTAAACATCTTGGTGTCCTCTCTCCCTGGCCACAAAGTCTTTTGTAGGACAGACCTGAGCCTCCTCTATCTAACTCCTGCCTCAGAGACCTTGCACCTTCACTCTCCCTGGAGCGCTTCTATTCATCCCCAGAACGCAGTTCAAGCCATCAGACTGCCTTGGGGACACCAATCCCCTACCCCCACCTCCCAGCGCACGTTCTAGTCTGTCCCTTAGGATAGCCTGCATCCCCTGGGGAGGTACCAAGTGCCCCCCGCCCAAGGTTTTGTGTCTGTCCCTCCTCCCAAGAGCACCGCACTGTGCACGACACACCGGGGTGCTCAGTAGATGTTTCTGGGCCAGTGAAGTCACCCTCTCTTATCTGGTAATGTTTAACTACAATCCTCCCAATATCCCAGGGAGGAGTCCAATGTTAAATGCAATTCACAGGTGAAGAGACTGTCATGAAGTGAAATGACTTCTAAAGTACACCAGAAGTGTTAAGAGCCAGGAGAGCTTGGCGGCTGAGGGCGGCCTGGGCATTACGGAGAGTGGCCCTGTCCAGGTGGCTTTCAACTCTGACATTGTGGGAATGAAGATCTAGTAAGAAGCGAGTCATAGACCCAGAGCTCAGGGCACCCCTCCTCCCCTGCCTGTCCCCTCCCCAACCCCTGCCCAGGCCTGAGAGGGGCTCCGGCTGGCCCTTGGGTCTCACCTACTCTAGGCCGGGTGAGCCCGGGGAGGAAAACCAACGCAGGGGCCCGGAGCAGCTGTGGGCGGCCAGCCAGAGGGCGGAGACACGGAAGGAGGCGTCCCAAGCCGGGCGGCGGCCCACTCCTTCAAGACCCCAAGCCAGCCCTCCGCGTCTCCAGGGATCGCATCCAGAGCGGGGGCCGCAGCCCAGCGCCGTCTCCGTCTCCGGGGGTCATGGACGCGGCCCCGGGCCGGGGCAGAGGCGGCGGCAGGCCCGGCGCGCCTCAGAGCACGCGGCCTAAATGGGCCGCCGGGCCGTCGGGCCCGTGGCCGTGGCTGCGCTGGTGGGCCTTGAGCGAGCCCTCGCGCGCGAAGCTCTTGCCGCAGCGGGCGCAGAAGTAGGGCCGCCGCTCCCCGAACACGCCGGGGCGGCGCGGGTGCGGCGCGGGCATGCGCGCGTGCGTGCGCTGGTGGTTGAGCAGGAAGCGCGGCTCGCGGAAGCAGCGGCCGCACTGCGCGCACTGGTGCGGCTTCTCGCCGCTGTGGATGCGCTGGTGCGTGAGCAGGTTCTGCTTGAGGCTGAAGCAGCGCCCGCACTCCGGGCAGGCGAAGGGCCGCTCGCCGGTGTGGGTGCGCTGGTGCACCTCGAGGTTGTGCTTGACGCTGAAGGCCTTGCCGCACTCGGGGCACACGAAGGCGGCCGCGCGGCCCACCCCGGCGTGCGCCTTCTGGTGCCGCACCAGGCTGGGCTGCTGCGAGAAGGTCTGGCCGCACAGTGGGCAGCGGTGAGGCTGCTCCTCCGCGGGGTGGTGGATGACCAGGCCTCGCTCGTCCCCCAGACCCTCCTCCCCGTCCCCCGCAGGGGACCCGCCCCCCGGGGACGCCAGCTCTGTCATGGGCACTTCCAGCCGCAGTCACCAGCCCCTGGGGAGGCAGAAGCAGAGAGAGGAGTCAGAAGGGGGGCGCATCCAAGGATCAGCCGGCCCCCAACCGCAGGGAGGACATTGCCCTGGCTCCCCACGGCTTCAGCATCTGCCCCTCTGCAGTCTTGTTCAAGCCAGTGTTTCCCTGCTGGAATGCCCTTCTTTCTCCTCTACCCCTTAATCACAGCCTGCCCCTCCTTAAGGCCTTTCTCAAGGGCTGCCTCCTCGCGAAAGCCTTCCCTGAGCCGTCCAGCCCCTCCTGAGCCCTATGGCCCAATCCTACGACCCTCAGTCATCACATGGCAGGTCAGTCGCGCCACCTCAGTCTCCTGGCCCTGTGCCTGCCTTAAGGACAGAGCTGTCTCCTCCTATTCCCAACACCAAGCACTGTGCCTGCCACACAAAGCATTGAATAAATGACGATAGGTAATATTCAGGGGCTTCTAGTATTTAAGTTAGCCTGCCCCTGGATAGGTCTTATCTCTCCAACCAGAATCTCAAGGACGGGGGTGCATCCCAATCTGGAGGGAAGGGTGGGGTCACCTGGTGGTTCACAGATATTTTTGAAAAGCTTAAAAGAAAAAACAAAACAAAACCCTGCACACTCTAAAGCAATCTCAATTAAACATTAAAGCAGCAGCTCTTTATCAGAATGAGGCATGCCCGTAAAAGGTTTGCAAATCCCTGAAACAGAGTGTGAGCTCCCAGGAGCTGGTCTCAGCTTGATTCCTCTTGGCATCCCCAAGATACCAAAGCCTGGCCCAATGCTCCACAAACACCCCCAAGTTCAGCTCCATCCCATTCATGCTGGTTCTGCTGAGGATCCTCTCCCCCAGGGCACTGCGTTCCTCTTAAATTGTTTCCCATTGTCCTCACAGCAACCCCGGGGAAGGAGCAGGCCTTACTGAGCCCTGCTTTATAGATGGGGTAACTGAGGTCAGCTTACTTGCCCAAGGTCACACAAGGTGAGCCAGGACTAGGCCCGAAGTTTCCTGACTCACTGGCAAAAGCTCTTCTCAGTGTACCAGCTGCTCATCAACTAAATTCCCCTCAAAATACACACACACACACACACACGTACACACACGTACACACATACACACACACGTACCCACATACACACACATACACACACAAGACCACCACCGCTATCCTGACCACCAGAGTTAGAGACACCCAAAGCACCACTGCTCCTGGAGGGCACTGTCTGCTGCCCCCACCTCCTTGCCCCCCAAAAAACCTAGGGCCCCTCCTGCTGCAGAGCACTGGGGCCTGCTCCAGAGTCGGCTGAGGGGGCACTCCCCTGCAGTCCTCCATCCCCATCAGGGACCTAGACCTCCATGCAGTGCTTACTACAACCTCAGTCGACCTATCTGCAGAGTGGGATCTCCGAGATACCCCTTTTGTCTCCCCCCTCCCCTCAGGCCAGGGTGGGACACACAGCCACCCTGGAGAAGGGGCAAGTACTACTTGCAATAGACCCCACCCACGAGGCTTTCCCCAGCCAGCTGCACTGACATTTGCAAAGACAGACCATCACTGTCCCTTGGCCAATCTCAGCCTGGCCTTGTCTCTGGGCGGCCTCCCCGCTCTCTCCAGCTATATCCCTGACTAAGGCCCCGACTACGGAGAAGGTCTAAAGCAACGGCCCCCTTTTCTCCCCCAAGTTCCTCCATCCCCTCCCGCACTCACAGCCCAGGCTGCGCCCCCGTTCCTCCGGTCTCCAGCAGTGGCTCTTTCCTCTAGAGTCTGCGCTGCCCAGCGCAAATACGGTAACTCTCCCGCAGCGCCTCCCGCGCCCCTTCTCCCTTGCCCCCATAAAGACGGCCAGCCTCCCGCACCGCTGTTTTTATGAAATAGCTTCATGAATCAAAACAGCTGACCCCACCCACCCGACCTCCGCACACAACCGTGCAAACTCCCGCGGCCGGAGCGACCCTGGAGAAATATGGTAAACTCTGCGCCGCAACCTCGCCCCCACGAAAATACGTAGGCCTCGCACCCTGATGCCGCAACCCACCCCACCCGGCTGCAAGCCCCGGCTCTCTCGGGGCGCGGACGCAACCCACCCCCAGCTTCCGCAGCACCCGCGGGAGGACCGCGCAACCCTGGGTAAATACGTAATTAAGTCGCGGCGCTCCCCGCTCCGAGAAAGGGTCTGCGCGGCTCCCGGCAAATACGGTAGCGCGCCCGCAGTGACCCGCCCCCAAGGGTCCGGCACCGGCCTCGATAAATACGGTAATCTCCCGCCGCGGCCCCAGCCCCGGCGGCCCCGGACTCACGTGGCGCCGCCTCCCGAGCCCCTCCGTCTCCGCCGCAGCGCCGCAGTCACCAGCGTCGCCGCAGCCGCACAGCAGCCCCGTGAGGCTGGGAGGTCTAACTCGCCGACGACCTGGCTGGCGGAAAACGGAGGGCTGTGAGCGCTGCGCCCTCCCGGGCAGGCGAGGGAATCGGGCGGGAGCCGGCTCGCGAGCAGAACGCCCCGCCGGGCGGGACACCGCCAAGCTCCCCGGCCCCCGGCCTCAGCCATTCCCGTTTCAGGATCGTCAGGGGCCCCCAGCAGGCAGTCAGAGCCTCTTCCTCCCCTCCCTCATCCTAAAGCCGCGCTACCCCGGCCAGGCCCACGGACTGCCCCCAGAAGCAGGGTGTGGGGGCGCAGGCGGCAAGCCTTTCCTTGCGAGAGAGAGCAGCGGGGGAAGGCCGGAGCCCCTGCTGCGGGGCCTCTCTGAGCGGGGTGTCATGGGTGCGAGACAGCCAGCGAAGGGGCAGAATCAGAGCTGCCTGAACTAACCGTGTTGCGAAAGCCTCCCACCCCCCCACCCCCACCCTCTGGCCCGGTTTATGCCCCCAGGACGGCAGGGGACAGGGAAGAAGTGACACCCCAACTGTCCCCGCCTCCTCCGAACTGGACCCATTCCGGTCAAGCCAAAGATACCCCAGAAAAGATATCCCATAAAAGAGCCACCTATAACACCTATCACACCCCCGTGGACAGGGCTGGGCTGAATTCCAGCTTTCAACTGTCCTTCAATAATAATACCCCTTACCTATACATTACTTGTCTTTTTACAAAGCTTTTTCCCATATATTATCTCGTGGGAGCCTTCCAATAACCGTGTGCCATCTAGGTTGTACAGGTATCATTATCCTATTTTATAGATGGGAAAATAAAATAAAATTGAAACACGGAGCAGCTTCCCCGGAGACCCGCAGCCCTAAGTGGCCAAAGCCAGATGGGAAGGCAGGCCCACCAGCCGGCTCACTCTCCCCGACACCATTCTGGTACCTAGACCCCCAAACAGAAACAGGGTGTGATGATTGGGACTGGAAATAATCATGTCCAGGGTAAAAAAGTGCCTCAGAATTTACACTTCTTAGATAAAGAAACTGAGGCCAAAAGGGAAAGTGATTTTTTTTTTTAAGTGAAAAGTGCTAGAGGAATATCAAGTAGCCTTTTTCTCTGTGGCCCCTGGTAGCTGCCAGGTGGGCCCAGGCAGAGCTCCTTACAACAGATGGTGGATGTGGCTGCTGGGGCGGCGCCATCCCTGAGGAGGGGCTCTAGGAGACGCAAGCCTCCTGGCCCCATGAGGTGGCTCCCGTCACTCGGCAGGTGTTCAGTGTGCCCTCCTGGGCAGTGTACCATTCCAGGTGGGGCCCAACTGGAAATACACTCAGTCTCTTAGTCTCAACACCAGACCTGAAGATCAGCCCTGCCTGCTATCACATCCCGCTCTGTGGACCAGTCCATCCCAGCAGGTCCACCTCTGGCCCTCTCAGCCTCTCCAGGACCCACCCCACTCCCCACCCCATCCATGCTGCTCCCGTAGCAGCGCATCGAGCTAAGTGGGGCTTCCTGAGCTAGACATCCCAAGGAGACTGGCACTTAAAATAGAGGCACCAGGGAGGGAATTCTGGGAAGCCAAAAGAAATGAATCCATCAGGACAGATGTTCCCATGACATTGCCAAAAGGACCCCCTAACCACTGATGGCCAGGGGCTGGAGCTTTGCTCAGAGAACAGCCACACCTCCCACCTGTCCAGCTCCTGTTGCAAAAGTTGTCAGCTGCCAGAGCCACGGGCCTCCATCCCTTCTACAGGCTATAGGAGAAATGGGGACACTTAGGCAATGACCAGGTTTTTCAAAAGCAAAACCAACAATGTACCCGAGGATGTCACCCATATTTTTAGCAGCATTTTCTAAGTAAACTGTGCCAAAGTGGCAAGGCACACAGCTGGGGGACAGGTGTGGGAAGGAGGCGACACCCCCTAAAACCCACCCCATCTCAGTGGGCGATGCCGAGGGCCCAGGGCTCCCGGAGGCCTTCGTTCTTTGCTCTGCCAATGAATGAGTTCTGCTGAGTCACTTCATCTCTCTGGTTTCGTACACATGCACCCCCCCACACGCACACACACATTCCCCCCCACCCCCGCCACGGTTCTCATGTGCTGTGGTGAACACTACAGAATGGAGATGGGGAGAACTTCTGCAAACGAAGCCATGCTTCTTCATACAGGCAGGGTCCGTGGCGGGCATGGCAGGCTCACCGCCACTCCACAAGGCGTGGCCCCCTTGTGGGCGGAGGTGTGGACAGCTCAGCGGAGCCCTGCCCAGGGCCCTGCACTGCATCCCTCCCACTCGCCGGGGTCGTGCTAGATGATGGACAGTCACCCTGTGTGCCCCCGCCCCCCCCCCCGCCAGCCCCAGGCCGCTGCTCCTGCAGATCCCAGCCTGGCCTTCCTCCAACTCCTCCTGCTTTGGGCTGCATCCCCAGGGTTTTCCTGCTCAGCTGGGCCACCACTTCCCCCCTGACTCGCTCCTCCCATCTCCCCGAATTGGACAGCGATCACTACATATTCCCTTCCAAACATCTTGTGTTGACTTCAAATTGGGATTTAGCACACCTTTGTTCTCCCACCAGGTTGTGAGCTTCAAACGCAGGGGCTGTGTTTTCGGCATCTCTGGATCCCAAGTGCCCCCAGCATCTACTAGCCCCGCAGCCGATCTCTAGTGAATGAAGGAATGCACATCCGTAAGCCACAGCTGCTAGCCATGGAGGGAAGATGACAAGCAAAGCCACAGCCCCGGCATCGAGGACTGGGAGACACTGCCGACGCCCCGTTGGATATGTGGGGCTGTAGGTGCAGGGTCTCATCTGCTCCAAAGTTCCCTTTCCTTGACATTAAAACCCAAGATGTGACCTAGGGTCAATTCAGCCAAGCTCTTAAACCTGCAGCTGGCCTATTTAATACAGGTGGAGACTTCCTCCTTATGGGATGGAGCTCTGTTTGGGGAAAACCCTGTTCTTCTCTTTCCATTGTAAACTTGCACTTGTATAAATGCTGTGCACATAGCCACACATGGGGCTTGTTAAAATAATGATGGTAACTGCTATTTATTGAGTGTTTGCTGTGTCCCAGGCGCTATACCACAAGTTCTACATGGGTGACCTGCACAGGGTTCCACAGCCTACCCGGTAAAGCCAGAATTTAGCCCCATAACTATCTGACTCTATCCATGACTCCCAACAACAAGAGAAAGCTCTTTCTAGATCTGAGTGGTGGCAGGGAGGGAGACGACATTTCTACTTCTTAATAGGAGCATTATTCCTAGAGCTATACTGTCCAATAGCCACACGTGGCTTAGTTAATTAATTAAAATTAAATTTTAAATTCCGTTCCTCAGCCTCACACGCCACATTTTAAGTCCTCAGTAGCCGCATGTGACTGGTGGCTACGGTATTGGATGGCACAGTTATAGAACATTTTCCTCATTCCAGAAACTTCTACCTGGACAGTGCCTGTCTAGGGCCCCACCCCCTCCAGATCTGAGTAACCTAGGAGACACCACTCCCTTTTTAACCCAAGGGACAACCTATAGGATGGCATTCATTTTCTTCTCTGCCATGATCCAGTAAGAGCAGTGACATGTGAGAACATACTATTTCCGGCCCCAACACTTATCCTCTTGTCAAAAGGTCAAAGATATATATATATATTTAACCAAACTACTTAAAGAATAAAAGGAAAAGGTCTCAGAAGCACCCCCCCCCCCAACTCCTCCCAGGTGCTGTCTGCCAAGTCCCTGCTGGTCCCGCTCTCTCCCTGTCCGTGCACCTGCTCACTGGCCTCCCAGCCTCATCTCCCTCCGGCAGCTCCCCGGGGCCCGGGCTGGGCAAACAGGAAGCCCAATCCTCCTGAGGAAGCTGCCAGCTGGCTGGCCGACTCAAAGCTTAGGTTGCTTGCCAAAAAACCACCATTGTCCCAGTTCCTAGGTCATTTTTATTAGCTCCCAGCCTGCTTCTAACAAAGGAACACAAGGATGACGCAGGCAGTTCCGGGAACCCCAGCTCCACCAAGCTCATCTGGCCCGTTAGAAGCTTGGCTGTGGGTCCCCACCCCAGACCTGCACTTACCTGGAGGTGGACAGGATAGAAGTCCTTTAAGATCTTGATCTGCTTATGGTTGTTTCCTGTTCACCTGTGAAACCCTTTTATCTCGGCATGCTCTCGAGTATGTGGGATTGTAAACCACTAAGATAGATCTGAGCTTCTTGTCTGATTTTATGACATGCCTCTTCCTAAGCATTCCCTGGCCTAGTTTTATTATTTTACACTGAAGGAGGATGAAAATTGAAGTCGACAATGCCAGGCCACCCTTGGAGAAGCCGGTGATTGTGGCAGTGGAAGGCTAACAGGAGGCCTGGGATCTGCCCTTTGTGGGGATGTGATATGACCTGGTGGGCCATTCTCACCACAGCATCCCCCTTCCCTGCATTACCGCCCTGCCACGGTCACCGACTTCACGGTGAGACTAAATGACAGAGTGGACAAGAAAGCTTTTGTCAGGGAGCTGGGGCTGGGACAATTTATTCAAGAGCTGACTGAGCTATGGTGTATTAGTGATTTCCCATGAAGGTGCATGAACTCCTCAAGGATAGGGACCATGGCTGCTATTGGCTGAATTGTGTCCCCTCCAAATTCATATATTGAAGCCCTGAACCCCCCCCCCCACAATGTGATGGCATTCAGAGCTGGGTCCTTTCGGGGGCAATGAGGTTTCGATGAGGTTATGAGACTGGGATCTTCCTTGATGAGATTAGTGTCCTTACAAGAAGAGGAAGAGATACCAGAGGGCACGCTCCCCGCTCCCCCCTCCCCCAGCCATGTGAGGACAGAGGGAGGTAGTGGTCACCTGCAGGCCAGGAAGTGGGCCCTCACCAACAACCGAATCTGCCAGCACCTTGATCTTGGACTCCCTGCCTCCAGACTGTGAGAAATAAACGTCTGTTGCTCCAGCCCCCAGTCTGTGGTACTTCGTTATGGCAGCCCAAGTGCCTGGCACACAGTAGGCTTGTTAGTCAATCAGTGAATGCCATCCCCTGACCTGGCCAATGGGGTGTACATCTCAGTAATTCTTCGCTCTAATGGATGTGGCCCTGTCCCCCCCTGTGACCCAAAGAACCCATCTGTGAGGAACAGTCACCTTGGGTTAGGGAACAAATCTTCTCATGAATTTGCATGGGGAAGAAAGCTGCGCTTAGGCCTCATTAACCCCAAGTCCTACCAACACAGCTGTTGGATTGGCTTGATCATTAAACAGAGGCCATGTGTGGATGAGGACACCTTGGATCGTACAGAAAGTCCCACCTGACTGAGATCTTCAGTGGCTGCCTGCACCACCCCTCAGGCGCCTGATTCCACGGGGCTCCAGGGTCTGGCAGGTCCATCCTTGCAGACAGCAGCTTTCCAATGCAGGAGTGGTACTCTGGGATGCCTTCCTGGAGGAGGCGGGCTTGCTTGACTGGGTCTCAGGATTTGCTAAGTGGCAAAGTGGAAGAAGCAAATGTCCCATGTGTAAAGTAGGTTTTGCTGAGATCCAGGGCACTGGGCCTCCCTGAGCAGGCCAGGCTGGGAGAGGAGTTACAGGAGGGGGCGGGCATTCCGGGAAGGTAGGAGAGCACCTAGGGCCTAGAAAAACCCCGCTGGACTGAAGGCCCAGCTCTCACATGGGCGGCAACCACCAGGCACAGCTCGCCCAGTGGGAGAGTTCACACAGCAGGGTTTGTGATGCAAGCAAGACCTGGCCCAGGAGTGGGCGGCTCAGCTGAGCGCTAACCATTCCTGGCTCTGTGTTCCCTGGGCAAACTGGATCACCTCCCTAGGTCTTTCTGTGATGCTACAATTAGAGCCCCTGCCAGATGAAAGGAATTCAACAGAATCTGAGAAAGTGGTGACCGACCAACCAGAAGCCAGGTGAAATCCAGCAGCTCCTGGAGGAGGCAGCACTTCCCTGAGTTCAGAGAAGCCGTCGGGCCCCTGGGACGCAGGCAGACACCGTTCCTCCTCCTAGAAAATGCTACGGTCCCCCCTTTTTCCTCCCACCTCCCGGCCATCTAACCCTACAGCTCTCTCTGCAATTCCCTCCCCTCCTATGGGAGGACACCGTCCAAGGCCACAGGCCCAGACTGGAGCCCTGGGTCCTCCTGTCAGCGCCAGGGCCCCAGCACCTTACTTTGGAAGGGACCTCTGGGGAGTAGAGGTTGAGGAGGGTATGTGGGAAGATACCAGATTGGTTTGGATAGGGCAAGAGAATACTGCCTTCCACCCCCAGCAAGAACCTGACATGGGGAACTGCTAGGCTCATGGCCAAAGCTCCCTGTCCTGGTCCTGGGGGCAAATGGATACCCCAGAGCACACACAGACTTGGGAGTTCCAAAAGGGAGGCTTACAAAGGACAACGAGACCACTTGAGACAGTCAGTCCTTCATTTTTCTCTTCGGCAACAGTGGCATTGATAAAGACCCGGGTCAACGACAGCCGTCGGGAGCGCCCCTGGGCTGCTAAGTAGGGGCAGCACATGCGGTTCTTTCCCGCTGCAGGTCCCTCCCCAAGCTACCAAACCGCAGCTGCCGCCACCCCTCTATACCCCGATCTGACCCCACACACATACCAGGCCTAAGGTCTGAACGGCCATTAAGTGCCAGGCACTGCCCTTGGCACTGGGCCCATGCTTGCCCCTCCTCAGCCACCACGGCTGGCTTCCATCCTTGCTATCAGTGAGTCTGTTAAAAGTCCCCCACGAGACCCGCATGTGACAGGCTGCTGCTACAGCTCATCAGTCCAGCCCTGGCCCATTTCACACCGGGGAGCCTCTCCCAGAGCCCTGACAGCCCCCTCCCCGGGGCCTGAGGCCTGCGGTTCCCCCGTCTGAGGCACCGACGGACACATCCAGGCTCTGGAGTGAGATCTGTTCCATCCTACCTCCTCCCTCAGCCCACCCTAGGACCGTCCCCTTGGGGATGCTTCTGGAATTCTGTTCTCTAGCCTTCGGAGCCTTGAGGAAATCACCCTTTCACAGGGTTCTGCCCCCAGGGGTTGTAAAAACCACCATTCCTGGCCACGCGCACCCCCCACTAACATCCCCTCCCACCCCCACCACGCGTCTGCTGGGGTCCGGGCGCGCTAAAGAGCCTGGTCCTTGGCGCTGGGGGTGGGCGCCAGGGCCCCGCGGTGCACACGCTGGTGCTTAAGCAGGTGCTGCTTCTGGCTGAAGCCACGGCCACACGCGGAGCACAGGTAGGGCCGCTCGCCCGTGTGGTTGCGCCGGTGCCGCGTCAGGTTGGGCTTCTGGCTGAAGCGGCGGCCGCACTCGGGGCACGGGTAGGGCCGCTCGCCCGTGTGGATGCGCTGGTGGATGGTGAGCGCCGACCACCACGAGAAGCTCTTGCCGCACTCGTTGCAGATGAACTGGCGGGGCTCGCCCGGCGCGCTCAGGCCGGCCCGCGCCCGGCCCCACGGCACGCCCCCCAGGCCCCGGGCCGGCTGGGGGTCGCGCCCCGGCGGCGGCGGCGGCGGCGGCGGCGGCGGCGGCGGCGGCGGCGGCGGCGGCGCCGACAGGCCCGGGGGCGCCTCGGCCTGCGGCTCGGAGCGCGGCGCCGCGTCCCGCACGGCGGGCCCGGGGCGCGGCGGCTCGGCGGCGGGGGCGGCGTGCGCGCGCTCGTGGGCCCGCAGCGCCGCGCGGCTCGGGCAGCTCTGGCCGCAGCTGGGGCAGCGCGCCGCCTGGGCGCCGGGCAGGTGCGTGCGCTGGTGCTTGAGCAGGTGCTGCTTCTGGCGGAAGCTGCGGCCGCAGTGCAGGCAGGGGTGCGGCCGCTCGCCCGTGTGGTTGCGCAGGTGCCGCGTCAGGTTGGGCTTCTGGCTGAAGCGGCGGCCGCACTCGGGGCACGGGTAGGGCCGCTCGCCCGTGTGGATGCGCTGGTGGATGTTCAGGGACGACCACCACGTGAAGCTCTTGCCGCACTCGTTGCAGATGAACTGGCGCTGCTCGCCCGGCCCCGCGGCGGCGGCGGCGACTGCGGCCCGGGCCCCCGCCTGGCGCCACCAGCCCTGGCAAAGCCCCAGCCAGGCCCACTCGGGGCGGCCCCGCGGCGGCCCGGGCCGCAGGCGACAGCCCCGGCGGGCGGCGGCGGCCCGCAGCAACTCCTGCAGCCCGGGGCGGGCGCCCTGGCGGTCCCGGGCGTGCGCGCGCTGGTGGATGCGGAGGCCCACCTGGTGGCGGAAGCAGCGCGCGCACTCGGGGCACGAGTGGGTGGCGGGCCGCGAGTGGGTCTTCTGGTGCTTGAGCAGGTGCTGCTTCTGGCTAAAGCGCCGCGCGCACTCGGGGCAGCAGAAGGGCCGCTCGCCCGTGTGGTGCCGCTGGTGACGCGCCAGGTTGGGCTTCTGGCTGAAGCTCTTGCCGCACTTGCCGCACAGGTACGGCTTCTCCCCGGTGTGCGTGCGCTGGTGGATCTTCAAGGACGACCACCAGCTGAACCTCTTCCCGCAGTCCAGGCACACAAAGTGACCCTCGCCGGCAGAAAGAGCCCGGCCTGCCAGCCCCCCAGCCTGCTCAGTGGGAGGGGCCCACCTTGGACCCCCAGTCTCCTCCTGTCCCAAGGCCCGAGGCTTCCCCATGGTCTGGCATGGCGGGAGGCCCCGATGTTGCTGGAAGATGTTTTCCTTATCCTTCTCGGAAAGCTCGGCCTGTGGCACCAGCGTCTGCAGCATCCACTCTGGCTTCTCTGGCTTGATCTTCATCACCAGCCCATCTCCTGCCAGAGGCAAAGGGAGAGAGGACGGGGAGAGTCATTCACTGCCCCGTGGGCTGGCGGGAAGGAAATGCCGGGACGGCCGAGCATAGAAAACGCGGCGGGAGGAAAGGATGCAGAAGAGAGCGCGGAAGAGGACAAGAGGGAAAGGTAGAAAGGGCAGTCAGAGAAAGGCAGCTCGGGATGTGCAGAAGGAAAAGTACAAGAAAGGAAGAGACGCTGCAGTTCCAAGGCCACACCCACTGCCCCGCCTTCTCCACGCGGAAGCCCCGGGACACAAGGAAGGTCTGGGTTCCCACCCACAGAACAAGCAGAAAATGGCCACGCTTCAAAGCTTCTCATTCTTTTGCTAAGAGGATCCATGCACTGGGAGCTTGCTAAGTGAGTGCATGCCCAGTCCCCCAGTGGTGGGGTGACCAAGCTCCATTTCACAGTCAGGCTCTCCATGGCAGGAGCCACGGGGCCTGAGTGCCTCACCTTCTTCCTCCTTGACTGTTTGGCAACTTCCCCTTTCTTCAACAAAACCAAGAAGGAGAAAGGAGGCTGGAAAGGTCTGAGCACCCAGAATAGGTGTTGTCCTGCCCTTCCTAGCCCCCTGCTACTTCAGTCTCAGGAGTCCCCCCCCCACACACACAGCGAGCTCAGGTCTTCAGGGGTGCTTTGTCCCCCTGGCTCATGGACCCACATCATGATGGAAGAGGCCTTCTGCAGACACTACATACAGACTGTAGGATTCCACTTACAGGAAGGTCAAAAGATGGCAAAACTAACTTACAAGTTAGAAGTCAGGAAAACTGCCACCTAGGGACGGCGCTGTGGTTGGAAAGGGGGCCTGAGGGGTCCTGGCAATGTTCTTTTTTCTTCTTTTTTTTTAAGCAAGAGAGAGCCCAAGCGGGGGAGAGTGGGGGCAGAGGGAGAGAACCTTAAGCAGGCTCCACGGAGCTGGACACAGGGCTCGATCTCACGACCCTGAGATCAGGACCTGAGCTGAAATTGAGAGTCAGAAGCTTAACGGAAAGAGCCACCCAGGGGCCCCATTGTTCCCTCTCTCGATCTGGGTGCTGGTTTCATGCACATGCTCACTTTATAAGAGAAGGTATACAGCTTGTGATTGGTACACTTTTCTGTGTTATACTTCAACAAAAAGTTTACATTTAGTAAAAAGTAGGTGAAATAAAACAGTTGGGAACAAAAAAGAGAAATTCTAAATAAGTTCTGA
Source organism: Mirounga angustirostris (assembly GCF_029215605.1). Classification (NCBI taxonomy): domain Eukaryota; kingdom Metazoa; phylum Chordata; class Mammalia; order Carnivora; family Phocidae; genus Mirounga; species Mirounga angustirostris. The sequence continues at coordinate 6,630,135 of NW_026991720.1, forward strand.
TATTTAAAAGACAACAAAATAAACCCAAGGGAAGTAGGAGGAAGGAATTAATAGATAAAAACAGAGACTATAGGGTAAAGGGAACACAGAGATATAAAAAGGATTCTGAAAATCCTAAAATACTAAGGCATAAATGTTGTATCAATTTGAAAAATCTATATAAAAGGGATGATTCTGTGAGACCATATAAATTAACAAACTAACTCAAGAAGAGGGGGAAAAAAGAAAAAAAAAACAAAAAACCAAAAACATGTCCTAAAAGAGACAGAAAAGAAACCTAACATTCTACCTCAAAAATGGGTAAGGGGCCCCTTTAACTGTAAAAACAGTTTCTACTAAAACTTCAAGGGAAGGGTTATCCAAAGCTTATATAAACTCTGACAGTGACTAGGGGGGAGGGAGCCCACAAGCTAGCATGATCCAGTGTCAACAAGACAAGGGCAGAGCAGGCAAGAAATTATAGGTTTAGCATTTGAAAGTAGACACCAAAAACAAACAAGCAAAACCATTGGCAAAGCAAGTTCAGCAGCATTAAAAAAACAACATATCATGACCTTGCTGGGATCTTCCCTGGGAAAGCAAAGATGGCTCAATATAGTTCATGACATTGACTTTCTAAACAGGCAAAACCTGACACAATCTCAATCCATGTAAAAATGTCATATGATCAAGTCCAACATCATTTCTGGAGGGAGAGAAGGAAGAAGGGATGGAGGGAGGAGGAAGGAAGCTCTCAGCAAACCAGGCCTATGAGGAAACTTTCTTAGGCCGACAAAGAAGCTATACTAGAAACTGCAGCAAATGTTATAACCAAAGGCAAGGGATTAGAAACCCATTCAGGTGAGGAACAAGATGATGCTCAGGGTCACTGCCACTCTTCAACATTGTCCTTGAGGAACTAGCCAAAGCATGGGGGAGAAAAGAAAAATATATGTAAATATTGGAAGGGAAAAGAAAAGTGTCATTTGCAGATAATTATTAACATAGAATGTGCAAGAGAATCTACTGACAATATATTAGAAATAAAAGTTTCAGCGGGGTGGCACCTGGGTGGCTCAGTGGGTTAAGCGGCGGACTCTTGATTTTGGCTCAGGTCGTGATCTCAGGGTCCTGGGATCGAGCACTGTGTCGGGCTCCACACTCAGCCGGGAGTCTGCTTCAGGATTCTCTCTCTCCCTCTGCCGCTCCCCCATGCCCGCTCTCTCTCTAAAATAAGGAAATCTTTGGGGCGCCTGGGTGGCTCAGTTGGTTAAGCGACTGCCTTCGGCTCAGGTCATGATCCTGGAGTCCCGGGATCGAGTCCCGCATCGGGCTCCCTGCTCGGCAGGGAGTCTGCTTCTCCCTCTGACCCTCCTCCTTCTCATGCTCTCTGTCTCTCATTCTCTCTGTCTCCAATAAATAAATAAAATCTTTAAAAAAAAAAAAAAAAGAAATCTTTAAAAAAAAAAAGTTTCATGGGATGCCTGAGTGGCTCAGTCAGTTAAGCGTCTGCCTTTGGCTCAGGTCATGATCCCAGGGTCCTGTGATCAAGTCCCGTATCGGGCTCCTTGCTCAGCAGGGAGCCTGCTTTTCCCTCTGCCTCTGCCTGCCGCTCCCCCTGCTTGTGCTTGCTCTGTCTCTCCCTGACAAATAAATAAAATAAAATAAGAGTTTCAGCAAGCTTGCCAGAAACAAAAACATATAAAAATTCATAAATTTTAAAAATGGCAATAAAAGCTATAAAATGACTGGGAAGAAACCTAACATACATACACTTATATCAAGGAAGCTATTAAATGTTACTGAAAGGATAAAGAAAATGTAACTAAAAGGACAGATACATCATATTCCTAGATGAGAAGGAAGTTCTTCACTCCAAAACAATGTTTAAATTCAGTGTAACCCTAATTAAGTGAATTACAAAATTTCTCATGTGCATAAACTATGCAGAAAACTCTAAAAATGAGCAAGGAAGAATTTGGCTTATACAACATCGAAAGCTAAAATACTACCACTACACACCCATGAGGATGGGCAAAACCCAGAACACTGCAAACACCAGATGCTGGCGGGGACGTGGAGACACAGGGACCGTCATTCTCTGCTGCTGGGGATGCTGCACGAGGCACCCACTTTGGAGAACAGTTTGGCAGTTTCTGACAAAACAAAACATACTCTTTCCATACGATAAGCAATCACTCCCCTGGTTATTTTCCCCAAGGAGCTGAAAACTTCTGTCTACACAGAAACCTGCACACAGATGTTTCTAGCACCCGGAAACTACCGAGGAGATCAAGTGTATATGTGGGTGTGCTGGGGCATGAACTACTTCAGACTTCTTGGAGAACCATTTGACAGTGCCTGTTAAAATTATAAATGTATCGAAACTTCCATTTCCTCCACCCAACAGTTTCACTCTGGGTGTTCATCCTAATAAATACTTGCATAGGAGTGTACAGAGGAATGTCCACAAATATTTACTGCAGCGCTATTTGTACTTAGCAAAAGCTAGAGAACAGTCTAATTATCCATCAGTAACAGTTCCACCAAGTGATCATTCCCTTCGTAATATGGAATAGTAGGTAGCAACTGAAAAAAATGCCGAAGAGCCGTATATACGCTGATGTGAAGATTTCCAAAACATTTGAAGAGAAAACAAAAAACAAACTGAGAACCAACGAACAGTCGTCTGACCCAATTTATGAAAAATAACACCCTAGCTCTCCATGTACAGACATACGCATACTCTGAGGATCCACACTGAAGCCTGACGGTGGGTGCCCTGCAGACGATGTGCACAAGGACTAGATGGGAGAAGTCAAGGGGGACCCTCACTTTAGCTGCACTGTTTGAATTTGTATGAGAATATTCAAATATTCGAATTTTAAAATCTTTAAAATATTTTAAGAAATAGGGTGCCTGGGTGGCTCAGTTGGTTAAGCGTCTGCCTTCAGCTCAGGTCATGATCCCAGGGTCCTGGGATCGAGCCCCGCATCGGGCTCCCTGCTCCGCGGGAAGCCTGCTTCTCCCTCTCCCACTCCCCCTGTTTGTGTTCCCTCTCTCTCTGTGTCACTCTCTGTCAAATAAATAAATAAAATCTTTAAAAAAAAATTTTTTTTTTTTTAAGAAATAAAAAGAAAACCTCAGTTAGAATCTGGTGGTTCGGGCTCCTGGGTGGCTCAGATGGTTAAGCATCTGCCTTCGGCTCAGGTCGTGATCCCAGGGTCCTGGGATTGAGCCCCACATCAGGCTCCTGGCTCAGCGGGGAGCCTGCTTCTCCTTCTCCTTCTGCCTCTCTCCCTGCTCATGCTCTCTCTCTCCGTATCTCTGTGTCTCAAATGACTAAATAAAATCTTAAAAAAAAAAAAAAAAAGATTTAAAAAAAAAGAATCTGGGGGTTCCAGGGCCAAAGAGCCCGGCCCCCCTCCACAGCCTCACTGGCCACCATGAGGACAAGGAAGCGGATGTGGTGACTGCGGGGATGGGGTGGGAGGGTGGGGGCCCAGACAGTACCTGTGAGGGGCCAGTTTCCCTCCTGGCAACATGACCCTGGAAGGCCTTCCCAGGTGCTTGGTTGTGAGAAATCATTTTAGCAGGAGTCATAATTTGAAGATGAAAGTGGTGATTTAAACTGCACATTGGCAGGAATTGAATACCCAATTGTAATAAGTTTACTTGACTATAAGAGGATTTCTTTAGATGTCCTGAAATGTTGGCCAGCAGAAGTAATTAACGCGATAGGTGTCCAAACTGGCGGTCAGGTAGTGAATCCGAAATACACTCAGGTGAGCGGGGCATTGCTGTCCCCAAGTGACGGGGTCCCAGTTAATGCCCCAGAGCCCCACAGAAGTCACTGTCTTGCTCTGATTAAACCCGATCTTGACGTTATCATGGTGGCTTGATGGCTGGGGAGGCAAGCCCTCTCCGGCCAAAAAGATGGGCCTGGCCTGAAAGCCCAGAGAACATTCCTGTCCGCTGCTGTTAGGCCCAGAGCAGACACAAGTGAGTGGGCTGTGCGAGCGTAGGCCCCTCTGAAGTGTGTGCACAGGACCTCGGTCATCAGGCACACCTTCCCTCAGGGCTCAGGTATTAACACAAAGAAAACAGGCCCTGGCCTGTCTGTCGAAGGAGTCCTAAAACAAAGGTTCAGCTCCTTTGTCATCATAAAAAGGGTAATTTTTTTAAAAATTCTAAATGGTTCGGATAAAATACAAAGGTGCTAAAGGGGGAGCTATTGCTCAATGGGGACAGAGTTTCTGGGGCGATGAAAACGTTCTGGAGATGGTGGTGCTTGCACAACCATGTGAGTGTACTTAATACCACCGTCTCGTACACTTAAACACGGTTCAAATGGTAAATTTCACGTGTATATTTCATCACAATAAGGAAAAAACACATAAAATAAATAGAAAAAAAAAAAGAGGTAAGCTCGTAATTAACTGAAAACTTCAGCCATCCAGAAAGAGTCCCTCCCTCCCTAAGCCTGGCCAGCAGGTGCCCAGCCCCCCAGTGCCTCCGACCTCCAAGGTCAAAGCCGGTGTTCTCCCACCTCTTCCCTAAGACTCCAGGGCACCTCAGAAGCTGCCAGAGGTGAGGGAGAGGGCCCTGGCCGACACATCTCTCATGCCTGAACTAGGAATTACTTATAAGATTCCCTGGGAAAAGGTTCCTTCTGCTAAAACGTCTGAAACCACCTGTCCTCAGTTTTACCGTAATTATGGTAACATCAGTATCTCTTGCGCTCACACACACACACACCCTGAGGGCTCCCAGCCTTCGAAGTGACATGGCAGTGGTGGGGAGCTGGCCTGGGAAGTGGGGTGACTATGCTCCTGAAGTCTGCATCAGGAGCCGGCCCCAGGATGTGCGGTATCCATGTATCATCCCACCCCCTCTGAGCTGGAAGCTTCATTCCTTTATTACTCTACTGCCTGATTTTTGTCTCCATCTTAGGTTCATTGTGATGATTATCCCGGGAAGGTCGGGGCTCTGGGGTCCGTGGGGCAAGGCCCTGGAGGGGAGGGGAGGTAAAGAAACCAGAGTCACTGAGCCAAGGGGCAGCGTTCCCAGGGACGGGCCCTGCCCCCTCTCCCAGGACCAGAGCCATTGGGCAGCAGGGTGGTGAGGAGGTCAGGGATGCTGGGGGCTGGGGGGCCTTGTGCCCAGAGCGCAGGACTCTCAGCTCACAGCAGCACCTGCCTGGCAGACACCAAAACTGCCTGCCTGTTTCCTCTCCACCGCCCATGAACTCTGAGCAACCCCAGGACCAAACCGAAGGCACTTTCCTGATCAAAACCAACAGGGATCGTCTCATCCAGAGCGCTGGTTTTCAATGTTAGATCAGCGTGACCACCAGCAGTTAGCAAACGCCTCACTCGCCCTCCCGCCTGGCTTTCTGCACGGGTGTGTGCGCGTCCCCTTGCCTAGCGAGGCACAGTGGCCTTTTGTCATTTTCTTAGCTCCCGAAGTCGGTCTTCTTTGCCTTCTTTGACGTGACCTTCCACCTCCTGATCCCGCTCTGCAATTCTACAGCCCACAGGCTCCTAGTGACGGCAGCACCTCACACACAGGGGCAGGACAGGGGCCAGGGCGGGGAAGACGGGCCTGGCGGAGGAGGCCGCAGGGGGCTCCCACCGGTCCCTGCACTCCCTTACCTGTGCTCGCGCCAGCCAGGCCACACTCCATCGGCGGAGGCTCCCGGGCAGCAGCGCTTGCCCTGCCGTCTGTGGGTGAGAAGGGGGCAGAGGAAGGAGAGCTGGCCAGTGGGACAAGGACCGAATGGGGCCCCCCCGCCCTCCTGCCACCTCACAGAATGTGTTCCCTCTTTTTCAAGAGCTTCTCTGTCCCTGACCTCAGTCATAAGTGCAGGGCTTTTGTAAAATTGCACACATACCTGCTAGGCAGGTAGAACAGGCATTATTCCCATTTTATGAGGAGGAAACTGAGGCCAGGGAGGGCCCCTGACATGCCCCAAGTCACAGAGGCGGCTGAATGGTGGCACCAGGGGAGGCCCCAGCTCTTCTAACTCCCAGACCAGAGCCTCACACCCATGGGCTCAATATCAGCAGGGTGGGGGGTGAGAGATGCCACCCTAGGAAACTCAGCTAAGCCCGGAGACCCACCTGAGTGGTCGTGGAGACACCCTGGAAGACACCCTCACCGGCCCCTCTCCTTCAAAGTCCCCTCCCGTCCCTACTGCATGCAAGATCACATACAAGCCATCGGGGGGTGGGGGGACCCATGAAAGAGTTCACCCATCTGGGGCTCATGTTTTTTCTTTGTTTTAATGCTCAAGGTTTTGGGCACGTCCTGACTGGCTCATTGTCAGGGACAGGTCAGCTGGGGGGCCCCAAGCTCCACTGGCTGCCCCTGTACGTGGGGCGCTCTCCCCCAGATCCCTGCACGCCCCTTGCCTTTCAGTCTCTGCCTCAATGCCCCCTCCTCCGAGTTGCCTTCCCTATCACAGCCCTAACCCCACTTCACATTCCTCCTTGACACTTTTCGCCACCTGACCTGGTATTTACTTGTCTGCGTATCCCGTCATCTTTCGAGAATATGGGACTTTTCCGTGCTCACTGCTGAATGCCCGGCCTAGGAGAAAGCCCCCAGCCCGAGGGCACTTCCGGTGGTGTGTGACCTGACCGGATGGCCGGCTGACCTGCACTCAGAGGGGGGTGGTTCATTTTCTGCACGCAGTGCCGTGGGCAGCCTCTCCTAAGGTTGTTTCACACACCTGTACCCTCCCCGTGCCCACACCTGCCAAGACCCGAGTGAGGATCTGTGGCACTTGCCCCCCACAGCCCAGATGCCCCGCTCCCCTGCTGCTACAAAGGGGCTTCTCCATGTCCTGGTCAGGGCTTTCTTCCCGGCCCCTCTGCTCAGTCACCTCACAAAAAGCCATCTCCTCTTGCTCTCCACCTCGGGCCCTCAAGAAACCTCATCCCAAGGGCGTCCCCCCTCCCCTCTCCCAGGTCCCCTTCCAACAGCCACTGGGGCGGGGGGAGGTGGGCAGGGACCCAGGCTGGGAATCTGGGCCCTGCCAAGAGAGGTGGGGGCAGGGGCATAAGGGCAAATATGAATTTAAAAAAGAAAGAAATCATTTTCCTTAGGGCACAAGGGGAAAAAAACTCCGGCCCTTTCTTTTAGAGCGTTTACTTAAGAAAAGTTGTCATTGTGAAATTGTTTTTTTTTTAATCGAATAAGCTGATGGATGGATGGGTAGATGGCTGGATGCTGATGGATGGATGGATGGATGGATGGATGGATGGATGGGTGGGTTGGTAGATGGGTGGATGGATGGATGGATGGATGGATGGATGGATGGATGGATGGGTTGGTAGATGGGTGGATGGATGGATGGATGGATGGATGGATGGATGGATAGATGGATGGATGGGTTGGTAGATGGGTGGGTGGATGGATGGATGGATGGATGGATGGATGGATGGATGGATGGATGGATGGATGGGTTGGTAGATGGGTGGATGGATGGATGGATGGATGGATGGATGGATGGATGGATGGATGGATTGGTAGATGGGTGGGTGGATGGATGGATGGATGCTGATGCTCCTGCCTTGGCGCCACCTCTTCCCTCCAGGTTACTGTGTGTCCCATGCCTTGGAGAGGCCTCTCACCCACTGCAGATAAGATGTCCTCTTAAAGAGGCTCAGAGGACATTGTGAATGTCTCTCTGCCCCTTCGAGAGGCATGTAAATCTTTCCAAAAGTTACACAAGCCTCTTGGGAGCTTTACAAACCCCCCGCCCCCACCTCCCTCCAAGCCCTGGGAGCCACCTCCTTGAAATGTAAACACCAGGGGCGCCTGGGTGGCTCAGCTGGTTAAGCGACTGCCTTCGGCTCAGGTCATGATCCTGGAGTCCCTGGATCGAGTCCCTGGATCGGGCTCCCTGCTCAGCGGGGAGTCTGCTTCTCCCTCTGACCCTCCCCCCTCTCATGTGCTCTCTCTCTCAGTCTCTCTCTCTCAAATAAATAAATAAAATCTTAAAAAAAAAAAAAAAGAAATGTAAACACCAAGGAAGATGGTGACCCAGGGGAGGGTGGGTGGGGGCCTGACTTCCCGGGGTGCCTGGCTCCAGGCTGCAGAACTATCCCATCATAAAGATAGGAGACACACCCTGTTCCTTGGGAGAAAGGCAATTAGCAAACACAGATGGCCACCCCAATGGCCAGGTGATTTTAAGATGAACTCTGGGTCACAAACGGTGCCACTGGGGAAGTCCTCTTGCTGAGGACGAGTTACACTTTATCTGGAGACCGTGTGCAGCAGGCTGCATCAGCTTTTTGTTTTTAATTCTATTTCCCCAACAGGGGTATGCTATGCACCCCTACTGTGGTTTCTTACAGATGCTAAAACTGGTGCAGAGAAAAAGCAGGCAGGGAGAAGAGCGTAGGGAAAGGTGCAGCAGGAAGCCCGGATGGATGGATGGATGGATGGATGGATGGATGGATGGATGGATGGATGGGTGGGTGGATGGATGGATGGATGTGTGGATGGGTGGATGAGTGGATGATGGGCGGATGCTGATGGATGGATGGATGGGTGAATAGATGGATGGGTGGATGAGGATGGATGCATGGATGGATGAATGGATGGATGGATGCATGGATGGGTGGATGGGTAGATGGATGGGTGGATGCTGATGGATGGATGGGTAGATGGGTGGATGCTGATGGATGGATGGATGGATGGATGGATGGATGGATGGATGGATGGATGGATAGATGGATGGGCTGGTAGATGGGTGGATGGATGGATGGATGGACTTGTGGATCGAGTCCACAAAGAGGCACCTTAATTCAGGAAAACTCAGACAGAGGCGCCAGACAGAGGGGCCGAAGGCCAGGGCCACAATTCAAGACAGAGGGTAAGACCTTGGCCTTATTCACAAAACCCCTACATGACAAAACAACGGGCCTCTTGAGCCCAATCAAATAGGTCCTACTTGATCCATTCTGTCTTCCAAGGAGTATTAGGACCTACAAATCAGCTCAGGTGGCAGAAAGGCTTCAATTCTTGATGAATAATTCACAGCGAGCTACAGAGCAGCTCCCTGTGTCCCTGGGTATTCTGTCCCAGCCACACCAGGGCTCGGGGTGGTCCCAGTAAGCACAGGAGGGAAGGGGACCCCCGTGGGCCCAAGGGGAAGAAGTAAGAAATGAGAGGGCAGGGGAGAGGAGAGGCACAGAGGACAGGAATGGGGGGCAGGCCCCATGTCTTGAGGGCCCACCTCCAACTGTGTGCTCAGGTAGGATGTGTCTAGAAAACAGGCCAGCAGGTGTCCTGCAGGTAAAAGCCTGAGAAAGCCGAACGGAGGGAAGTGTCCGCGTGTGGCCACGTGTCTGCAGGTCAGCCAGGCCCCCCCCCAAGCTGCACCTTGTCTAACCTTCCCTCTTCTTCTGCTTCCACCCTGCCACGCTGCCCTACAGGCCCCTTCTTAGCCGCCACCCCCCCCACCCTCCCTGACCCATGGCTCCCCCGACCTGGCCTGGCATGCAGGCTGCCCGGCAAAATGCCCCTGCCGGACACAGAAGGCAACAGGCCCAATCCAGCACCGCTGCCAGTGCCTGCACTGAGTCTCCAAAGGCCGCTTGGCCTATCACGCAGGGCCCTCACCCCAGTGACTTCTCCCCTCCTGGCTGAGCACGTTCTATGGAGCGTGGGACACATGCAGGGGATGGGTCTCGGGACAAGGCCCTGGTCACTTCCGCCTTCCCAGCACCTGGCTCTGGGCCTGACCCTCCCCACACTGGGTCAGGCTGCCGTGGGATGGGAGCCCCCTCCATGAGAGGCCTCTGCAGGGGGGGGGGGGAGGGGCGCAGCTGCATGACAACTGCCAGACCACACAAAGCGAGGATTGTGCCCAGGAGCAGGTGGTGAGGTCTGGGGGCAGGGGAAGGGCTTTGCTCTCAGCAGAATCCTGGGGGCAGGGAGGGGAGTGGACAGCAGCTGGGGGGAAGAAAAAGGCCACAGATGGGAGGGGCAGTGCAGGGACATGGCCACGGCTCCCCACATCCTCCCAACCTCAGGCCCCTGGAACTTTTCCACCAGACAAGCACAGCCTTCTTCACAGATCAGGCCGCAGGCAGGAGAGGGGAAGTGAATGGCAACTCATGTGTCCTTGGTCAGTGGTGGACCGGGGATTGGCCACATGCACCCACCAGGAGCTGAGGCTTGGAGGGGTGGCATCTCCCCAAACCACGGCCAAAGGGCCCAGCTCCCAGGCCCTTCTCAGCCATAAGCTCCCACCCGGCCCTCACCCAGGTCCTCACCAATCACCACTGCTCCCCTACACCAACAGCCCCTTGCCCCCACAGGAAACCCCGGGCAGGGGGTCCTCTTCCCAAAGTGCCCCCTGCACATCAAGCTGACCCCCTTTGCCACACCAGCAAGGTTGCCATGCATCCCGAACAGCCTACCTTTCCATTAACCACATCTTTCCCACCCCTCAGCTGGTCTGACCCCACCTGGTCCACAGTGCATGGCCCACCCACCCAGTCTCCCACCCTCGCCCCCCATGCTCTAATCTGTCTGGCTCGCTCCCAGCTTTCTTTCCTAGGGGGTTCCTGGTTCCCTGCAGGCAGGCCTCACTTCTCATCTCCTTGCCCTGACCCACCACGCTTGCTCAAAGGGAACCAGACTCAAGACTGTGGCTCAGGACAGCATTTGTAAGGGGGTGGCCCCACTCAGGCTCCAGCCAGCCTCCACCCTGGAGGGATGCTCTCAGAGTGCTCCCTAGGGGCCGACATTCTGCCTCTCCTAACCTCATTTATTGAGGGGCATGGAGGACATCCCTGAGATCTTGATATTGATCTGGCGTGGAAAGAAGGGGTGCTCAGCCAAGACTCTGGTATGGACAGGGAGAGAGCCACTGGCTGTTGAGCACGACTGTGCACCGAACACTGAGCAGGCATCGCCCATTTCATCCTTCACGACCAATTATGGCTGAGGACCCATGGCTCCGAGAAGTTAAGTCATTTCCTCAAGGTCACACAGCTAGTAAGAAATAGAGCCAGAACCAAACTGGGGTCAACCTGCCTCCCCCAGAGCTCCTTCCCGGGGACCATGTCGCCTCCTAGAAGAAAGTACAGGACTTAGCAAACCTTAAACGATCCATCCCTCCTTTTCAGGAGTCTGGCTTCTATACCCACATATGATTACTCACGTTTACATAAATTAAATTTTAAATTCAGTTTCTCAATCACACTGGCCACATTTCAAGTGCTCAAGAGCCTCACGGAGCTCGAGCTACGGTAAGGACAGCAGAGGACATGCCTATGTTCCCAAAGCTCCACCGGATGGCGCTGCACTAGGACCGGAAGCTCCCGGAAGGCAGCGGCCTTGCTCCGTTTACAGGCACACCTAGCTTTCTTGTACTTCGCACATGTTGCATTTTTTTTTACAAACTGAAGGTTTTTGGCCAATCTGTGCTGAGCAAGTCTACTGGCACACTTTTTCCCGACAGCATTTGCTTACTTCCTGTCTCTGTGTCCTATTTTGGCAATTCTCACAATATTTCAAACTTGTTCATTATTACTATATTTGTTAGGGGGGGATCTGTGATCAGTGATTATGACCTGCGGAAAGCCCGGACGGTGGTCAGCACGTTTTGGCAATAGAGTATTTTTTAATGAGGGTATGTATGTTATCACTGCAGACATATGGCTGTTGCACACGGAGCAGATACTGTACTGTGTAAACATAACTTGTATGCATTGAGAAACCAAAAAATTCACTTGATTCGCTTTATCACAATATTTGCTTTACTGCAGGGGTCTGGAAACGAGCCTGCAATATATCTGTGGTGCACCTGTATACTGAATGATGAATGAATGAATGAGTGGAGGAGTGAAGAGGGGGCTCCTCTGGCCCCAGTCCTTGGTCAGATGACAACCATCTAGGGATAAGGTGATGGGGTTTTCTGCCTGGGAATCCAATTGCAATTACTGTCAGTGGATGTTTCCATCTACAACACGCGATCACAGGCGCCGGAGAAGAAACTGATGTAAACGCTAACTGCACACACCATCACACCCAGAAACAATCGTATCTCACATCGAACACAGCTCAGTAAACCAAGGTTCAGAGGTGCAAACATACAGAGATGCTTGTACATGAGAACAGCTGCAAACCTGTATGTAAAGTACGAAGAAACTGAGAAACCCACAGATACGCCTGCAGACCCACAGAAACCAGCGCGCGGGCATGAACCACAGAAGCACCAACACTACGCGGTGCGCTCGTGAGCGCGGACATGTGCGCCTATGCGTCACACAGTTACGCTCCCAGCTGCCCACTGCTCCACGAAAGGGAACTCAGGGAGACGGAAGCGAGGCAGTATGATGGGGGACGGCCACCCGTTAGGGCGCCCATGCTGGGGGTGGGGGATGGCACGGGGCCAGCCGGGGCTGCGGCTGGCTGGGGAGAAGCTGGCCCGGCACAGAAAGCCATAGACAGAGAACTGGGCTCTGCCGGGCAAGCCCAGAGCAGCAAGAGATCCCTCGCGGGGCCAGCGTGCAGGGGGTCTAGCCCCAGAGGAAGCAGCAGACCCTTTGCCCTGGGAACCTGAGCTCCACAGGGCCAGCCCCTCAGCCGAGTCTGCTCCCAAAGGCTGCCCTCTCCTCAGGACCCCCACATCAGGCCCATGTCAGGCCTAGACTGGGAATCAGGGCCCTGAGTTCTAAGCCACCAGTGGTTGACAAGTCACTTTACCTCCGGGCCTCGGGTTCCTAAGGTGAAGGTGATTGAAAAGGCCTGCCCACAGGTTTGTCTCGAGCACTGGGCGGGACCAATCTGCGGCACACTGCGCTCCCCGAAGCCTACAAACCAACCGTGTCTCTCTCACCCACTCCCCATTTCCTAAGCCCCCTCCAAAGGACCACTGCTGCTCACTCTTCCTAAACCTTCACGCCTCCAGCTACTTCAGAATCCTCAGAGGCCCCCAGCACCCACCCAGTCACCCCAAACTCTGCTCCCCGATGTGAGCGGGCCTGGCAGGAAGAAGAGGGTGTGCACGGATTTTCCTGTCGGGACCATTTCAAGGCCGCATACGGCTCCTTGTATAGGTCACTGGACCCTCAACAGCCCTGGGGGAGGCTCTGGACTGGGTGCGGGTACCTCACGGGGTAGGAGTGGAGGCGGCTGTGTGGGCGGTGGTAAGGAAAGCGGGGCTGGAGGCTGGGGGGCCTGAGCACCAGGCAGGGGGGCTGGGCTACAAGCTTCAGATGCTTCTGCTGGCCTACAGCTCAAAGCCTCAGCTTCACTGAGGGGAAGGAGGCAGTGTCTCCTGTCTCCCAGGACCTGTTCCAAAGCCACCAGGCCCTCCCCCAAGGCCGTCCTACAAATGCCACTCCTGTACAAGGCCTGTCCCCTGGGGTTGTGTCCTGGCTGGCCTCTGGACAGTCTGCTGGACACATCAGACCTCCCACCTTCCTCTCATCCAGAGTTCAGGACCAACGAGGACACACAAACCAGTGGCTTTAAAATGTTATCAGAAACACAGCACAGCTGCTGCCAGAGCCCCTGGAGACCTGCTTCCCATCTTATATGGCCCCCGTGCCCACAGACAGACAAGCAGGCCCAGAGGTCCTAGCTCAGACCAGGGAAGTGTCGCGGCCACTGCCTAGAGGCCCACCTCCATCCCTCACCCCAGCATGAGCATGCCCAACGTCCTTCTACGACTCCCACAAGAGTCCCCAACCCCTCCAGGGCCTCCACCCCATCTTCCTCTCCCCTCCCCCACCCTGCTCCTCAAGAAGGCCTCCCTCCTCTCCAGCTTCCCCAGACCCGCACTCAGCACTGGATCAAGGGTCCCGTGCACCTCCCACGGTTGCCCTTCTTCCAAGCCCTGCCCCTTCCCCCTCTTCTGCTCCAGGACCTTCAGACCTCGATCTCCCAAACACTGTGGTCCTCAGTCCTAGGAGAGGGGTCAGAGGAGCAAGGGAAAAGGGCAGGCCATCCTTCCACAGAAATTATCAAATTATTATTTGGAAAATAATAACACTTATTCCTATGGATAGACTTGTCCTATCAAGCAAGGGGGGAAAACAGTGGGAAACATTCACGAAGTGCAAGACAAATTATTTTTAGGTCGCCACATTGCCGTCACCCCCTCTTTGCCTCCCACATTATAATAACTGTAACTCAGGGTTGCCCTGGTAAGGACAGCCCAGTTTAATGACCTCAGGCTGCTTCCACCAGCGTCCGCTGGGAACCAAGTCCATGGAGAGCCGGGGCAGCTGCCTTATCCTATCATGCCTGCCCCCCTCCCCCCGGAGGTCCAAGATGTAACCCCAGGCCAGTCTCAGAGGTACCTCCTTCCAGAGCTTCTGCCTCCACCCACCCAACGTTCACCCTTTTGGGGGGACTGCCCTACCCCACCTCCCTGCCTCTATGCCTGTCCCTCACCCATGGCCTCCACATCCCCAGCTCTGCTAACCTGTCTCCCTTTAGAGGAGAGATCAGCACCCACATTCCTTGCCCAAGGTCCAAGACTCAGGAGCCAGCCAAGGCCTGGCGACCCCCATGACCCAATCTGAAGGCAAGACATGAAACTGACTGCTAACAACACTTTGAACAGATGTCACACTTTCACTTATAAACACTTTCCAACCCCTTGCTTCATTCGAAAGAGCTTGGAAAGGGTAAGAGTAAGGAGTGTTTCTCCCCACTGACTCCCCGCTTGCCGGATGAGGAAAGTAAAGCCCAGGGGTGACATCCATTGCCTCATAGACAGTTAGACCTAAGGTCTCCTTCTGCACACTCTGACCATACTCTTCCCTCCCAGCCAACACTGCACTAGGAAATCTGGGATTCCTCAGCTTAACTCTCACCAAGGGTGCAGGTACATGGGTCACCCCACCTCCACCAAGCTCTGCACTTTGTCCTGGGTAGCCCTTGCCTCTTCAGGGGGGACAGTGGTCTTCATCAGGCCTCTCAAAACCACCACCACCTTTCACTACCCCAGAGTACAACTGTCAAAACACATACCTCGTTAAGTTGTACCAGTGCTGTTTTTAATACCTCCAAGATCTCCTACTGCCCCACCTCAGTTTACACCTCACTGTTTCTTGCCCAAAGACTGTACTAGTTTTATAGCTTATCTTGCCCCTCCAATCCATTCAATCACCCAGAACTCAAAGCAATTTCCCTAAAATTAAATTGAGGACATGTTACTACTTTGCTCAAAATACTTCCCAATGGGTCCCCAGTACTTTCAGGTTCAGCTCAAAATTTCTCGGCAAGACCATTTAGAACCCGGCCTCTGCTCGCTTCTCCTGCCTCCCAGCTCTCCTGTCCCAACATGTGACTCCCTGACCTTGCAGCATCTTGGCCGGCCTGTGACCAGTTTTGGAATACTCTTGCCCAGCTCTTCTCTGCCCAGCCTAGATCAGGGATCGCTCTGAGCGGGAAGCCTTTTTGGATATGCCAGGCTCAGTTAGGGGCCCTTCTCTGTTTGACCTGTGTACCCACCCAGGCCGCTACCATATACATGGTATAATAATAATTTATCTGTCTCCACAACAAAACTGTAAACATCTTAACATGGAGTATTTCTCTCTCCCCAACATCCGGCCCAAGGTCCCATGTGCTGTAAACCATTAACAAACATTTTAATAAAAAAACACTTACAATACAGAAATTTAAGTCCAAAACGGATTAGAAGCACAGAATCATGGAACCTTAGGGTTGAAAGGAGACTAATATCCT
This sequence comes from Mirounga angustirostris, assembly GCF_029215605.1. Classification (NCBI taxonomy): domain Eukaryota; kingdom Metazoa; phylum Chordata; class Mammalia; order Carnivora; family Phocidae; genus Mirounga; species Mirounga angustirostris. Next base: position 6,645,843 of record NW_026991720.1, read on the forward strand.
CTAATCTCTTCATTTTACAGATGAACACAGGGACCCAAAAAGAGGAGCTAATAATGGAGCCTGGACAGCAGCCAGGGTCAAGCTCTGGGCTCTGACCACACCCAACCCCAGGTCTAGCTGACCAGGACATGCTCCAGGCTCCACCCGCCCAAAGGACGGATTCTCCTCCACCTTTACAGGGGAAAGAAGCCCCCAGCTCCTACCCCCACCCCCACTGAGGTCTTGACTCCTGTGCCCATTTTCCTGGAATGGAGCCCCACCCCCAAACACACACACACACACACGCACGCACTTCCAATGTCTGTGGTGCTTCCCTCTCGTTCGCACTCCCAATCTTTATGCCCACTCATTTAATCATTTATTAAGCACCTACTCTGTGTCACTGTGCGGCGAGCACTGGGGCTCCTGCCCTCCAAAAGCTCGGTCTTTCCGACACAGCTGACACAGACCCGAACGCAGGGCCAGCGCTTGGGCAGGACGCGCCCGAGGGGACCGGGGGTCAGCCCCCCACCCCACCCCCCGCTCACCATCCCGTCCCTCCCGCTCTCACGGCCCCCCTCCTGCTCTCTGCCCCCGCCTGCAGCCCCCTCCCACGCACGACCCGGGCCCCTTTCCCCAGGGGCTGTGTGGGGGCGAGGAAAGTTCGGAGCCGCAACGCCAGGGGCTCAGGGGGCCCCGAGACCCCAGAGGCCGCCGCCAGCCCGAGGCTGGGTGGAGGCAGCGCGCGAGGAGCGGGCCGGGCGCTGGCCCCACAGCACGGTCCGTCCCTCCGCACGCCCCTCCCGCCCGGATTCGGAGGGACTCGGAGGGAGGGGACGGGAATAAATACCTTGACTTTGTGGTTAAGGTTAACGGGAACTGCCACCCCGGGGCGACTTGGGCACTGGGGTGCCCGGCCCCGCCAGTCCCGGGACAGGCGGGGCGGGCGCCTCCCCCTGATTGGCTGACGGGCCGGCCATCCCCGGGGCCGTCCCGCCGCCTGATTGGCTGCGCCGCTCAGATGACCAGCTCCTCCCTATCGGAGAAGCCCGCGGGGCGGCCCCTTTGTTCTCCTGAGCCAATAGCCCTGGTGGGCGGGCTGACCTCGCCGCCCGCTGGGCCTCGCGGGGCCCCGCGCGGAGTTAACGCTTTGGCCGCTGGCGCGGGACCCGAGTCCAGGGCTCCGAGGGGAGGAGGAGCGAGGGCGAGGCCGGGTGCTGGTGACCGGACGGCGCCGCGGCACCATATTCTTCCCCTCCGCCGGGCTATCCCTCCGGCTCTGGCCCGGCGGACGCGCTCTCAGATCGATCCCGTCATTCTTCAGCTCTCCGTCCGACTCAGGGACGAGCCCGCACCGCTCTTGGTGCCGGCATCCGGGAGAACAGGACGCACGAACCCCACTCTGACGCTGACACTCGAGTGTGCATGTGACATGGTGGCACCTGGCACTACAGTACACCACGTGTTAGGGTGAGAAGCTGTGCTTGCCCCGCGCGGCGCTAGGCACGTCGTGGGCGCCCGATAAACTGTCCTGGGGTCTCCGAGAGAGAGAGAGACAGAGACAGAGACAGAGACAGAGAGACGGAGACCTCATTAAATTCACCCCCTCGCTTTCTCCTCAGGAAACAGCGGTCTGAAGAGGTCACGTTCCAAGGTGGAGTGTCACTGCTGATTTAGAGGCAGGGTCCAGACGGCCTGGAGATCTTCAGAAAAGAGAATTTTCTCCTCTACCCACACTAATTGGAAGGAATGCTCCTTTATGTCAATAAGATTCCACACACTGCTACATCAGGCTAGCTAGGTCAACTCCCACTGGCAGGATTCTCTCTGGAGCTGCTTAGAAACTGCCTTTGGGACTCGAGGTTGATAAAAACACAGGCTGGCCTCTCTCTCTCTCTCTCTCTCTCTCTCTCTCTCTGAGACTTCCTACAAACCTACTGTGAAGCTGATGGACCTCATTCTAATGAATCCGTGGCCGCCTACTAAGCATTTGCCGTGGGCCCAGCTATTGTTTGGCCTCAGGACAACAGACACTGTCCAACTGAGAGTCTGTCGGTTTTGCCACTAACTTCTGTGCAGCTTTTCTGTCTCTGCACTTTGACTTATCTGTAAAAGAGTAATTTCCTAGTTACATGCTTACCTTTCCAGACTTTTGCAGGACCCTAATTGGTTCTATTGTCTATAGAAACATTTGTAAAGTACAAAACCCTACACAGATACCAGATACCACTAGGCCATCAACCTTTTTAAAGAATCCCGTTCATCTCTTTATTTTCTAGAGTACCTTCTGGAGGTTTAACCAAAGGCTTGTGGAATTCCAGTATTCTAGGTCCAGATCTGCCACTGGTTATGAGTGAGAAAACCCACTTCTCTCTGGGCATGTTTCCTCCTCTACAGAGTGAAAGTCTTCCTCCAGATTGGCGTTTCATGACCAAGGGTATTTCAAGGACGGAAAGAATGAAGCACATCTGGGATCCTATTTACATTAAGAAAAAAGAGAGAAAAGACAACGGGGGGAGGGGGGAGTGAAAGACTTCCATATTTAGAAAATATATGTCTGCATTATTAATTTTGACAAGATAATTGAGTACTTTTATAGTTGTAGAAGAAAAAGGGGGGGGAACCCTGGGCACCTCAGAACAGAAGAGTAGCTCCTGTCAGCAGAACTGTGACCCCTCCAACCTGAGCAGTTCCTCCCTCGAGACCGCTGTCTGTATGTGCCATGCTGAGCAATGACTTGGGAACCCCAGGTCCTCTGCGGGACTCTGTCCCAGCTTGACCAGCCCCCTCAAGGCCACTTCTGTGGCTTTCCCTGAACTTTGGACCTCTCCTCAATCATCTCTACCCCAAAGTAGGTGCAGCAGAGCATTAGTGGACGCCCAGTGCCGGCCTTCCCCACCCCCAAGCTTTTCCTTTAAAGGTGATCTTTCAAAGTCAGGAGCCCTGGTCAGATTCCCTCGCCCTCATCCTTTTCCCCAACCCCCAAGTACAAACGTTAGGTGCCTGAGGACCTGGTTCCTGCCCATCATCCCTAGACGTTGACCTGCTTTCCTGCCCCCCCAAAAAGCATTGCTCCCCTTCCCTTGAAGCCCTGGCGTCCCTTAAAGAGACATATTGAAGTGTGGCATTCTTGAGTCAATGCTTCTAGTCTCTGAAAGATACTTTGCCATTAACTATACAGGTTTTTAAGTGGCTCCGTGACGGCACGAAGTGACTTCAACCAATATGAAACTTGGAAGCTATCTGCTTCCATCCTACACACTTGGAGTCCCCCCCCCAATCCCTCTCCCTCTGCTCATTATTTGTGTACACATATACGTCCTCCCCAGACTTAGGCCTCTTAGAGGCAAGGACAAGGTCTTACCTTGGTAAAACCCCTAGTTGCCATCACAACATCAAGCATGGTAGGCATTGGATAATTATCTTCACCAAAGTAGCAGCATACGCCATTCCCCTAACAAACATGTGGCAATAGTCAAGAGCACACATTCCAGGAGTCAGAGAGACCTGGGTTTAAATCGCCTCTGGTGACTGCCAGTTATAGGACCTTGAGCAAAGGTTTTCATCTGTAGAAGAGTACCTACCACCCGGGGATTATGGGAGATCATTTGGGTAAACTTCTTTGCGAGGTGCCACTCGCATTAACAAATTGTGGTGGTTATTATGCACGGTGTGCACGGTGCTGGATCTATGCAGAAATTACTCAAACTGGCAGGAAAAGGGCCCACTAACACCTGTCAAGAATAGGCACTCAGGGACACCTGGGTGGCTCAGTTGGTTGGGCAACTGCCTTCGGCTCAGGTCATGATCCTGGAGTCCTGGAATCGAGTCCCACATCGGGCTCCCTGCTCGGCAGGGAGTCTGCTTCTCCCTCTGACCCTCCTCCTCCCTCTCATGCTCTCTCTCTCAAATAAATAAAAATATTAAAAAAAAAGAATAGGCACTCAAATGTGTATGAAACGGCCAGTACAGGGAAGCATCGGCGGGCCAGCCAGGAAGGCATTGCAGAACATTCCAATCAGACCTTGTCCTCCTGATTACTGGCCCCTGACAGGTCTCACTTGACCCCACAGAAAGCTAAGTTCCTGCAGAACTAGCCCCACCTGCGGGGTGTGCCTGGCCTCCCCTGGGGAAGAACTGGGAGCAAGGTGCAAAGGAGCTCAAGGGGGGGCACCTGCCCCGTTACCAACACCCCTCCTCCCCTGCGGCCCCCTGCCTCCCCCCCCCCGGCCCCCCCAGAGCAGAGCATGCTGCTCCTCTTTCAAACTACACAGCTCACCGGGAGAAAGGAACACTCAGCCACCAGCTCTAAAACCAAATCTTTATTCTCTAGTTTGAAAAGGAGGGTAAGTGGTTGTTCTGTTTCATTCCAGAGAACAGAACAAGGCCCAATAGGTAGAAATTACAGGAAAGCAGATTCCATTCATTATAAGGAAGAATTTCTAACAATTAGAATTATCCTACAATAGAACCAGGACCTCAGGAGGTGGGGACTCCCTGTCACCTAAGTGTTCAAGCAGAGGCTGGGCATCCATAACCTAGAAATGGAGAAGAGGAAACTCGCCCCTTTCTGCCTGTCAGCCGACCCTCCATGATCAATGGGGCAGTCCTTTCCACCATGTCGAGTTCTGGAACAAGTGGAGGGTTGGGGTGTTCAGACAAAAGCCTGGACACGGGGCTGCTGACAGCCAGGGGATGCTCTAAGCGCTGGGAGGGTGGTGCATTGATCTCGGGGAGGGGGAGTGGAGCTGAGCACTAACAGTAGATGGGTCTGAGTCCCGGTGCCTACGCAGGGGCAGGAGGAAGGGGACGGGGTGGGACAGGTTAGAGCAGCGCGGCCTCACCTCTCAGTGCTGGAAAAGGCCTAGGTGCTGTCTAACAAGGCCAGCAGGTTCTCCCAGGTGTATCCAGCTGGTCCACTTTTCCTCCCAAGTGCTCATTCACTAAGGACTGTACCACACCTACTTCCAAAAACTGAGCCGAAGAAACTCATAATAAAAGACAAGGACATTAAGGCGTTAACACCAGAGGGGAAGGGTCTTCCTGGTCCCTGGTGGCCCCTCCAGCAGGAGGGCTCTAAGGGGTAGGTGAAGCTGCTATTGCTACTCTTCCAGGGCCCAGGGCAGTCAGGGCAGAACCTTAGCAAACACCAGCTGGAGGCCAGAGTCCGGCGCTCTGCGAGTGGTTTCCCGGGCGCCGGGGGCCGGGCCTCCCTCCCTAACAGGGCCCAGCTCCCCGGCCGCTCTCCCATCCCTTGCCTACACCAGCAGCAACACAGGCCCCCCACAGCCCAGGCCCACGGCAACACTCTCGTGTAAAGGACGCCCCGCCCGCCCCCCTCGGCCTGCGCAGCCCCTGCCCGCTCAGACGTCATGCTTCTTCTGATGGGCCAGGAGCTTCTCCTCGTCGTCAAAGGTCTGGCCACAGATGGCGCAGCAGAAGGCGCCGTCCCGGATGTGGCTCTTCCGGTGGGTGATGAGATTGGACTTCTGGCTGAAGCTCCGGTCGCAGTCGGGGCAGGCATAGGGGCGCTCGCCCGTGTGGATGCGCCGATGGGACACCAGGTTGGACTTCTGGCTGAAGGCTTTGCCGCAGTCTGGGCAGACGTAGGGCTTCTCGCCGGTGTGGATGCGCCGGTGGGCCGCCAGGTAGGGCTTGTGGCGGAAAGCCTTGCCGCAGTCCGGGCAGACGAAGGGCCGCTCGGGGGCGTGGTCGCGCCGGTGGGCCGCCAGGTGGCTGCCCTGGGAGAAGCGGCGCCCGCACTCCTCGCAGGCAAAGGGCCGCTCGCCCGAGTGCACGCGGGCGTGCGCCACCAGGTGGGTCTTCTTGCCGAAGTTCTTCCCGCACTCGGCGCAGGCGAAGGGCCGCTCGCCGGTGTGCTGCCGCTGGTGGGCGCGCAGGAAGCGCTCCAGCCGGAAGCTCCGGCCACAGTCTTCGCAGCTGAAGAGCGAGGGGGGCGCGGCCGCCGGCTCGGGCGGGGGCGCCCCCGGGGCCCCCTGCGGAGGCTCGGGCGGCCGCTCGCGGGCAGGTTTCGGCGGGGCCTCGGCGGGGGGCTCGGACGAGGCCTCCGGGGGGCCGGCCGGAAGCTGGGGGCTCCCCGAGCCGGGGACGCCCTGCGCAGACCCTTCGGACCGCTTGTGGATCTTGCTGTGGGACAGCAGGTTGGGTTTGTGGCGGAAGCGGCGCCCGCACTCCGTGCACGGGTAGGGCTTCTCGCCGGTGTGGATGCGCCGGTGTGAGGTCAGGTAGGGCTTATTGGTGAAGCGCTTCCCGCATTCGGGGCACTGGTGGGGCCGCTCGCCCGTGTGCACACGGCGGTGGGCGATCAGGTTGGGCTTGTGCCGAAAGCGCTTGCCGCAGCAGGCACACTGGAACGGGCGGTCGACCGCGTCTCCCCCGGGCCGGGGGGCGGTCACCGCCGGGCGGCCCCTAGGCCGGGGCCCGAGGGCCTTGGCTGCTGCCTCCTCCAGGGCCTCGGCTACGTGAACCCGCTTGTGAGCGACTAGCTGGTCCCACTGGGCAAAGCTCCGGCCACAGTTGCCACATATAAAGGGCCGGGCCTCTGGGGCCGGGGGGTGGCACCTCCGCACGTGAGCTCGAAGCTGCTTCCGTCGCCAGAAGCGTCTCTCACATTCAGGACAGGCGATGGGCCGCTTTGCAGCCGAGTGCGCCCGTAGATGGAGAACCAGGGCCACCCAGCCGCGGAAGGTCTGCCTGCAGAGGTGGCAGGCAAAGCCCAGATCCGGGGTGGCGGCGGCATGGACCTGGCAGTGCAGTGCCAAGAAGGGGGGGTGTCGGAAGCGACGGCCGCACTCAGGACAGGGCAGGGGCAGCCGGGCCTGGCAACGCCGGGTGTGAAGCCACAGGGCCACCCAGCGCGGGAAGTGCCTTCGACAGTGGGCACAGCGATGGGCCCTACTGGGGGCTTGGCTGCCCGACTGGGCCACGGAAGTGCCTTGTAACCTCAGCCCGTGGGGCTCCTTCTCCAGGGTCTGGGGCAACTTCTGGGAGGGCCCAGAGACCTTGGGCTGGGCCGGGCCCATGGCCAGGGCGCCCTTGCAGCAACGTTCCAGCATGGGTTCCTCCTCTGCTGAGGGTGGAAAAGCAGCGTCACTCTGGAGATCAGTTCATCCTGCCCCAGTTCCTCCCCGGCCGACCCCAGGCCTCAGAGGAGCTCGTCCCTCTGAACTCCTAGAGCCCTTGAATCTGGCCTAGTCTTCTATTTCCTTGTCTGTTCTACATCATTTCCATCTTGCGCTTCTAGATACCATTTCAAGTGTATTTAAGTATTTACTCAGTATTCACTAACCCTGGAAACTACCAGAAGGGAGGAACTCTGACACTTCTTGGAATCCCCCCTCATGCTAGTCGCCCCGTGTCTGGCATGGAGTAAACACTCCAGCGTTGGCTGCACAAACATTCCTGCCTTGGGACTCACCAGAGAACGTGGTCACCTCTCCCCGTGGTGCTTTAGGCTTTTTACAAGCGCTTCCCTGCTGCCCCCTGCTCGTTTCTATTATTTCCCGCCGCTACATTTGAGCTTCACAGCAAAAGTGAGGCGGGACAAGCAGACATGAAGCTCCCAGCTTGACAGATGAAGCAACTTTGAGGCATAAAAAGGAGAGGGGGGCTTGCCTGAGGGGACACAATAAACCAAGAGCAGAACCAAGAGCGGGGGACAGGTCTTCTAAACTCCCAGGCCAGTGTGTTCTTGCTTCTAAAACGCCGGGGTTTGTAAAGTTCCCACAGAAAGAAACTCCTACAGCCTTGACCCTATTTATCCTCTCCTGGGTTCTAATCACACCACAGGGGAGCGTTTTGGGCCTCCCTAACCCCAGTCGCTCAGGGTAGAAGCCTGGAGAGCAGGAGACAGCGCTTCTGGGGAGCAGGAGGGGAGTGCTAGATGCTACTTGCAGGCCACTGCCTGTCCAGACTGCCCACACTCTGCCTGCCTGCCCTCCTCTGCCCACACACATGATTAGCACATCGCAGGAAGGAGAGCTCTCCTGAACCCAAGGAACACCCACAGCCGGCTACCCTCCCTCGGGGTGGTCGGGATTACTACCGGGGCGAGAGAAGGGGAGGAAAGACAAGACTGTAATCCCTGTCCCCTGCCAGGCCATGCCCCAACCCCACCAGGAACTGCCCCACATTGCGCTCCTCCACGGTGCCGGGGAGCCCAGATTCCTCGAGGACGGCTTCCGGCAGCCACTGAGGGGTGGGTGGTGGTTAACCTCCTAATGGACCTTCACTGCCGGCTTGCAAGCTCCAGACACATCCTCCTAAATTCCCTAGAGCCGAACTCCTCTTGAGGAGCTCAGACATGACTCATTCCCCATGGCCAGACTGAGCACAGGGAAGACGCTGGTATGGGAAGGTGATCCTTCCCCCCTACAGGTGACCGCCTTCCTCCAGGATGAGGCGATCTGAGCACTGGGGCCGTGGAATGGTTTGGGAACCCAACAAAGAAGGCCAGACTCTACCCTGGAGACCGTGGAGCTGGAGATGAGGCTTTTTCCAGCTCCTCCCGGGGATGTTCCTGGGAATACTTCTGCGGCTGTAGCGCCTGCTTCGGCCCACACTCTGGTAGCCCCCAGATGTCAGAGAAAACTGCAGCAGTAAAGACACCCCTACCCCCATGGCAGAGCTCAGACCTCTGAGTGCAGAGAGGCCAGCCTTACCTGCGGGGAGGGGAGAGAAAACACGCATGAGGCTCTGAGCTCCTCCAGGGCAGTCATCTTTGTGTCCTCGCCAGCCACAACCCCCTCCCCCACCCAAGCCCCACACCCCGAGAGGCCGAGGAACCTTAACGGATACTGGATTAATAAATGAATGTGGCCCCTTCACCAAGGAAGTACACGACAGCGTTTGGGGGTCATTTCCTCCACGGGTAAGGTCACAGCATGAATTCTCCACGCTGATGGCCAAAGGCCGGCCGGCCGATGGCAGAAACTCTGGAATCCCTGCTGGCTCCCCTTCCCCCACCCTCCTCCCAACAGGAATTCCAGGCCCGGTTCCCAAGGGGCTGCGTAGGGCGAGCTAGTGTGGCCAGGTCTCGGTCACAATCCCCTTGCGCCTCTGGATGGCAAAAGGTCGTGGAGCTCCCACACCCCCCTTTTGTTTTCGCGAGCGTCCCCCGTCCACGTCGCGGACACACGGCTCCGCGCACCCCGAGGGGGCCCTTTCGGGTCCCCACGCAGAGCGCACCTCGCGGAGCCTGTGCGCAGGTGCGCGGGCTCCCCCCCCATTCGGTCCAGCACTGTCCCCCCCCCCCCCACAGCGCACACACAGTCACGCGCCCGGCAGGTAGGGCCGCCCGCCGCGGGCCCGCGTGGAACCCCGCGCCCTGCCCGGGACGAACCTCTCCGGCGGGGTGCGCGGAGGCGCGTCGCGCGTCCATGAGGCCGGAACGCCGGCGCCGGCGGCCGCGCTCCCCACCCCGCGCGGCGACAGCGGCAGGTTCGAGTTCCCCACTGCCAGGCCCGGGCCCAGCCCCCCCGCCGGTTCCCAGCGCCACGTGACTACAGGCGCTGCCGAGGGTCAGTCGCGGGCTGGGGCCGGCGGCCGCGGCCGGAGGGCGGGGCGGGGCGGCCGGGGCGGGCGGCCGGGGCCCGCCCCCTCCGCGCGCCCCTCCCAGCGCCCCCTCGCGGGCCGGGCCGGGGGCGGCCGCCCGGAGCTCGGCCCCGTAGCCATGGCGACCGCAGCCCGGATTTTCCGGGACAGGCCCGGCTCAAGTTTCCCGACCCTTTGTCCCGACGGAGGACGCGCGTCCTTGCGCGACCGCGTGGCCGGACCGCGGTCCCTCGGCTAGACCCGGCCTCGCCGGCTTCCTCCGAGAGGGCGCTCGCCGCCCCGGGCCAGCTTTTCACGGCTGCGGCCGCCGCCGGCCACCGCGACCTCTGGCCGCGCGGCAGCCCCGAAGTGCCCGGGGCTGGGGGCGGCGCGGCTGACCCGAAAGTCTGGCTTCCGGTTGCTCGCAAGGGGAGAAAGGAAAGGCCCGGCCGCGTGAACTTGGAAGAAAGAGAATGCCCCCTATTCCAGAAATTACCACGAGCAGGCGTTCCCGGCTTCCCGTGGCCGCGGGCGCGGGGCCTGGCCGAGTGGCCGCTCTGGCCCCGGGCATCTCGCTCGGAACCGCGCGGCAGCCGGTCGGCGAGCGGGGAGGCAGGTGCGAGCCTGCGCCCGTGACTCACCGCCGAGCAGGTGGCCGTGGCTTTAGGAACCAAAGCCTTCCTGGGTTTTCCAGGCTAGTCCAGGGTCATGTGCTGTTACGCTTTTCAACAAAGTCGATGTAAATTGTGCAGTCATTTTTAAAACACTTAAATCTGTTGCAGCAGTTCTGTCGGAAATAGAATATAAAAATCTCTCAGACTTTTAGCTCCTAGAGTCAGTTACATTTCAAATCTTGGTACGTCTCCTCCGGTGTTTTTTTCTATACTCACCTATGCACGTTTGACGGAATAGGGATAATGCGTTGCAAAAAATGTACTCTGCCCTTTTCACTAACAATATTGTGAGTTTTCTCCCATTTTACCAGATATTCTCTTATGGCGTGATTCTTAATGGCAGCATAAATGTACAAGTAAACTTTCTTGGTTTTCTGTATCATTAGAGATTCATCTTTTATCGCACGTGGCTGATTTTAAAGTTCAAGGAGTGGGGAACTGACGGATCAAAGGCAAAGTATATTTTTAAAATGCTTTCTAAAATGTCTTCCAGGAAAATTTATTAGCTTTCCCTTGAGAAATGCCCATTTTTCCATATCCTTGACGACGCTGGCTATTTTTTCAAATTTGAAGTCATTATTTCTCATTGTTTTGAATTTCATTTCCTAGATTACTAGTTAGCTGGCTTGTTTTTTCATATTTCTTGCCTCTTTGTATTTTCTTTTTTGCGAATTTGCTTATGTCCCTTTGCTCACTTTATTTGTCCATTTTTTAAAGTTGGGAAATTGGTTTTATTTCACATTGTTTGGGAGTTCCTATCTTATAAAATAAAAGGCTTTTATAGTTTCTGCCTTTGGTACACATAAAGAGTAGCCACCACACCCCAAATTAAATTTTATGTGTGTATTTTTATCACAGAAAATAAGTTTTAATATCTAATAGTGTAAGTACTCCCCCTACACAGATTCCTTTTCTCCCCCCAAAAAATTTTCTTGGCTACAGTCACTCATTTATTGTTCCAAATAAACTCTAGAATTTGTCAAATATTTTAAAATTTTTCTTGTCAATATTTTAAAATCCATTTGAAGAGATTTAAGATTCATGTTCCCCCCCCCCATTTGTTCAGGTCTTATTTTATCTCTCATAGTCAAGGTTTCTATTTGTAGGTTAGATGTATAAGTTTATACTTTTTATGTAATAAAAATTCACAAACATGAAAAGAAAAACTTGTCAGAGCATGAGTTTTGGAGTTCAGAAAATACGTTCATAGCATAAAGCATATTGTACAATGTATGTCAAGTTTGATGGTTACAGAAGAATGGATTTGTCTACCAGTGCATTCAGAAGATACTTTGTTTTTTTTGTTTGGTTGGGTTTTTTTTAAAGATTTTATTTATTTGACAGAGAGACACAGTGAGAGCAGGATCACAAGCAGGGGGAGAGGGAGAGGGAGAAACAGGCTTCCCGCTGAGCAGGGAACCCGACGGAGGGCTCCATCCCAGGACCCTGGGATCAGGACCTGAGCAGAAGGCAGACACTTAACGACTGAGCCACCCAGGCGCCCGTTGTTTTTTTTTTTAAGTAGCTTCCAGCCAGCGTGGAGCCCAGTGTGGAGCCCAGCAGGGGGGCTTGAACTCCCGACCCTGAGATCAAGACCTGAGCTGAGATCAAGAGTCAGACACTCAACCAACTGAGCCACTCAGGTGCCCTAAGATATTCTAGTTTTTACCTAAGTACTTATTAAGGATAATTAATATGTAGGGAGTCCTTATGTTGTGTCAGACATGGTGATAAACTGCTCACATACACATTTCAATTAATCCTCTCAACAACCCAGAAAACATACTCTTCTAGTCTTCATTCTACAAATGAAACAACTGAGTCTCAGAGAGGTGGAAGAATTTGCCCAGGGCCACACAGCTAGATAGGGGTTTATAGGAAACCAGCCCTACTCCTCACCCCTAAAATTTTATGTGTGGGGAAAGCACCAAGTGCTGGGCCCAGCACAGAATAATTGTGAGATACCTATCAGTTCATAAGTAAATGTGGCACGTCCAACACTTCCTTCCCGCAAGCACCTTCAAAGGGGAATTCCTTCATGGACCCCAGAGTATCTTCACCTCTGGGTAACCAGTCTCTCTTAGCCAAAAGGCTCTTCACTTAAATCCATAAACTATTCCCTCACTCCCTGGCCTCCACTAGAAGAAGTGTCTTCCTGCCCAATCAGGAGTTAGCCACGTGCTGTATCTTCCTCTTTTGGCATAGCCAAAGGAAACGATGGGGCCTTCGCTCTGCAGAAGGGTAAGGAACACAGGAGTTGTGAGGGATTTCCAAGCCTTTATGCCAGCCAGGAATTCCAGGCCTTGGTGTTTGGGACTCTGCCCCTCAGTATGCCTTAGAGGAGGATGTAGGGGGTTATGGTACAGCAACCAGCCAAATGGCCTAACCCAATGGAGACTGGCTCAGCTCTGACATGCTTGCCAGAGAATGATAGGGCTGTACAGGGTAGAGGACCCAACAGACAGCAAAAATTGACAGGGGCTCTGGGAGGATCCTCTTCCCCTCCAACCGTGCCCGGCCCCCACTACTGGATTAGACGGCAAAGTAGGTGGGCATGCCAGGGGATGAGGGGAGTAATGTCTCCAGAAATCCTCTATGAAGAGGACCGAGTATAGCTTAGAAGCAGTCCCGTATCTGCAAGAGGGCAAACTGCATCCACCTCTCACAGATATACTGTCCCAGTCCTCCCCACAGGACTCACTGCACATCCAACAAATACTGAGTCAGGACCCGCCATCTGCCATTGGGCCACGTGCTGGGCCTCATCATGAGTCACACAGACACGGTCCTGCTGTTTCCCCACAACGATAAAGGATATCGAAAGGACTTCTCAGCTCAGTTTAGCGATGGAAATCTTTCTTGGGGTAGTACTTAATATGGAATAAAACCAAGTACTTGGTGGGTTGTTGTGGTTTTTTTTTTTTAAGATTTTGTTTATTTATTGGACAAGGAGAGCACAAGCAGCAGGAGCGAGAGAGGGAGAAACAGACTCCCGCTGAGCAGGGAGCCCAACATGGGGCTCGATCCCAGGACTCTGGAATCATGACCTGAGCCGAAGGCAGACGCTCAACCAACTGAGCCACCCAGGCGCCCCAAAACCAAGTAGTTGTTGATAAACTTTGAATGGATGACTGTTGAAAAGCTGGAGGAGAGTAGGAAGCCAGAGAGAAGAGAGAACTTCACTCTATTGCAACTAACAATTTTTAAGTCCAGCTTCAGACAGCATCCAGAAGGTGGATGGGAAACCTCACAGAGCTCCTTCTGGGAGCTCGTGGACAGTGTGGGAGGAGGCAAAAAGGTCCCACGTTGAGCTGGGTGGAGGCCAGGCCTGCTGACCCCTTGCAGGTGCTCAGGCAGCCCTCCGGGTGGGGTGGGGGGGAAGCAGCCACTGCCCCCCTTCCCCCCCCAACACCACCACCGCTGAGGAAGGCCCTGACCTTCCCCCCTACCACCACCACCGCTGAGGAAGGCCCTGAGTGTCCCAGGCCGGCACCTCCGGCGAAGGGATCTTGTTGCTAGGTGGAGTGGAAACTCCCCAGGAAAAGATCACAGCGTTCCTCCTTGTGCATGGCAAGGACTCCCTGTAAGAGCAGGGCCAGACGGAGAGCAAATGTCACCCCGAGCCGGCTGCACTTCTGCTATTGCATACTAGTTCCAGGAGTCTGTTTCTCTTTTTTCTTTTCTTTCTTTCTTTCTTTTTTTTTTTTTTTTTAAGATTTTATTTGTTTATTTGACAGAGAGAGACACAGCGAGAGAGGGAACACAAGCAGGGGGAGTGGGAGAGGGAGAAGCAGGCTTCCCACCAAGCAGGGAGCCCGATGCGAGGCTCAAACCCAGGACCCTGGGATCATGACCTGAGCCGAAGGTAGACACTTAACGACTGAGCCACCCAGGCGCCCCGGGGAGTCTGTGTTTCTAGAAGGAAAAGCACAGGGTTGGTCAAAATGAAGCCAGGTAGCAATCTGATTTGCTGCTGCGGTGAGGCCCGTGCCTGGGCACCTCCCAGCTGGAGGCCCCTGCCCACCCCCCACTCCCGCCCTGTGCAGCCCCTCTGGCCACCCCCAGGCCCGTGTGTCCCCCCCCCACCCCTGCAACCTGGTCAGCATGGCCCTCTGAAACAGCATAGTTCCGTTCGAGAACCTCGCAGTCGGCTGCCGGGGCCTCTAAGGTTCCACCTGGTCTGAGCGCACCCGCCTCTGTACTGGGCGCCTCCGAGGTCCTCCGAGGTCCTGCTGGACGCTGCGCAGCCCCAGTAGCCGGGCCCCCCTGAGGCCTCTGCGCTGGCTGTTCTCTCTGCCTAGAAAGCTCTTCCTGCAGATCTTTACAGGGATCACTCAACACTTTCTTCAGATTCGGGCTCAGGTATCCTCTCCTCAAAATGCGCTTCCCAGCGCGCCTCCCTCCTCCCCGCACCCCCCACCTGTAGGAGTTTCCTGTGGCTCCTGTGACAAAGGACCGAAAATCCGGTGGCTTAGGACCACACGCATCCGTGCTCTTCCTGATCTGGAGGCCGGAAGTCCAAAATCAGTTTGGGCAGAAACGGAGGTGTTGGCTGGCCTGTGTTCCCTCTGGAGGCTCTAAGGGAAAATCTGGTCCCTTCACGTTTTACAGCTTCTAGAGCTGCATTCTGTGCACTTCCATCTTCGAGGCCAGCATGTCCCTTCAGTTGTCCCCTCTGTCCCAGCTGGGGTCAGAGCTACACCCCCTCCCCACCTCCCTCTCGTGAGGACACTTGTGATCGCATGTCGCATGTCGGGGCGCCCAGGCAATCCAGGCTAACTCTGAGGGCCAATATAAATTAAAACTAAGACAAATGTTTTAATTCTCCCCGGGGCAAAAAGGGAGAGACTCTCTGTCCCACCCCTTCCTTAGAGCATTTACTTGAGAAAAGTTGTCATTGTGAATGTCTCTCTGCCCCTTTGAGAGGCATGTAAATCTTTTTTTTTTTTTTTTTAAGATTTATTTATTTGACAGGGAGAGACACAGCGAGAGAGGGAACACAAGCAGGGGGAGTGGGAGAGGGATAAGCAGGCTTCCTGCCGAGCAGGGAGCCCGATGCGGGGCTTGATGCGGGGCTTGATGCGGGGCTTGATGCGGGGCTTGATCCCAGGACCCTGGGATCAAGACCTGAGCCGAAGGCAGACGCTTAATGACTGAGCCACCCAGACGCCCACATGTAAATCTTTCCAAAAGTTACACAAGCCTCTTGGGAGCTTTACAACCGCCCCCCGCCCCCCCGCCCCGCACCTCCCTCCAAGCCCTGGGAGCCACCTCCTTGAAATGTAAACACCAAGGGAGATGGTGACCCACGGAGGGTGGGTGGGGGCCTGACTTCCCGGGGTGCCCAGCTCCAGGCTGCAGAACTATCCCCTGTCATAAAGATAGGAGACACACCCTGTTCCTTGGGAGAAAGGCAATTAGCAAACACAGGTGGCCACCCCAATGGCCAGGTGAATTTAGGATGAACTCTGGGTGACAAACGGTGCCACTGGGGAAGTCCTCTTGCTGAGGACGAGTTACACTTTATCTGGAGACCGTGCGCAGCAGGCTGCATCAGCTGGGCTGTGTAAGGGAGAGGGGATCTCCTTCAGCTTCCTAATCTCTTAGCGGATCGCCTGTGATGTGCATCTCTTTCTGCTTTCGCGCTTTTTGGATAATAAAACTTTTCTTTCTCTTCTGCCTCTGCTGAGAGCTTTTCTGAGTTGGTAGATTTTGTTTTTAATTATAGTTCCCCAACAATCCCCACAATCTCATCTATTATTATGATGCTATGTCTTTTTCTACTCCAGACTGGCTTCGGGTTGTGTCTTCAACTTAATTCAAAAGTTGGATTTAGAAGCTGTTTGTATCCATTCTTGGTTTAAAATCTACTAAAAGCCGGGGCGCCTGGGTGGCTCAGTCATTGAGCATCTGCCTTCGGCTCAGGTCATGATCCCAGGGTCCTGGGATCGAGCCCCGCGTCGGGCTCCCTGCTCAGCGGGAAGCCTGCTTCTCCCTCTCCCACTCCCCCTGCTTGTGTTCCCTCTTGCTATGTCTCTCTCTGTCAAATAAATAAAATCTTTAAAAAATAAAATAAAATAAAATCTACTAAAAGCCAAGCTTGATTTGGAAACGCCAAGGAGATTCTCAACAGAATCTCTGTGACATCTTTGCAGTTCCGCAGAAGTGGGTGTGTTTGCTCGTGTTCTGTTCCTGCTGGTGGCCCGAGCTGTTGTGCATGGACACGTGTGCACCAGGTAACAGATGTGCCACCCCAGCCGTAGCTCGTTCCTCCCCAGGCCCTTCTCAGATAACCTCAGGCGGTGAGTCAGAATAGACACTTGGTTTCAACTCAGAGCCTCCTCATGGGCCCCAAGACCCAATCTGGGTCACGATTAAATTTGTTGCCTTCTGAGTTGGCCGGTGAGGTCTCAGATGTTCTCAGAAGTGGTTTGCCTCAGCTGTCTTAAAACACGAGAAGAGGGTTTCCTCTTACCATGATTTAAGAAGGCTTATTTGGGGGATGTTATTAGACATGACAACAATAGAGCATGTTTGACTCCTACGTGGTAACATTCTATTAAATTACTACATCTGACAAATAACATACAAAATAAAATTAATTCTGAAAAGAACATTTGGGGAAAGTACTTAATTTCAGAGCGTCTACACTGCTCTAAGTGCTTCCCACTCGTGGAGATTGCTTACTCTCCGTGCCTGCCCTGGTGCGCAGCTCTAACAAACGTGGGTATGGTAGATAAAATCATTGCAACAAGTTAGCATGATTTGTGGGTCAGATGGAGTTAAAACGAGTCCTTACGGTTAAACCAGGAACCAAAAAGCGACCACAGGCTACCACAAGTATGTAAGAAAAATAATTCCTGAGGCGCCTGGGTGGCTTAGTCAGTTAAAGCCCCCGACTCTGATGTCGGCTCAGGTCATGGTCGCAGGGGTGTGAGACTGAGTCCTGCACCCGGCTCTGCGCTGGGTGTGGAGCCTGCTTAGGATTCTCTCTCTCCCCCTCCCTCTGTCCCTCCCTGCTTGCTCTCTCTCTCTCTCCCCCAAAATAATAACTCCACAGCCTGTTATTTGAAAAAACTGGCTGAGAGTTGGCAGCGTGAAGGACCTCGCTTGTGCTCACCATCTCCATCTAGTGGTGGATCCCTGAGGGAGGCTGAATGGACTCCACGAGAGCTGATGAACCTTCAGCCTGGTATCTTATCTGCCTTCCCACCACTTGGAGTTAGGAAAATATTTTTGCACCCGTGAAGCTTACTCTTGAAGTGTACTTCATAAAGATGCAAATTCCTTTTATAAGTTTGCTGAGTTTTCTTGAAAGAGTTATTATAAATTTCAAAACGTTAACAGTATGTTAATGTTAAGATACCTCCACTGATTAAAATCCAAGTTTCATTTCCTGCCACATTAAAACATCCTGATTTCCTATATATTTTTTTCCAGATAAAATACAGGGTTCATATGTTTGGATTTTTTTCAGCTTAGCATTAGCCATTCTAGCTTCATTCTTTTGATCACAAAGCACCTGATTAGTCTTAGGAAAGGATTTACTGTGTGTGTGTGTGTGTGTGTAGGTCTGCGAGGACTGTCCACAGACTGAGTAGTTTAAACAAGAGAAACTTGTTCTCCCAATTCTTGAGACCAAAAGTCCACGATCAAGGTGTCTGCAGGGCTGGTTCTTCTGAAGATTCTCTCCTTGGCTTGTAGGTGGCTGTCTTTTCCCTGTGTCTCCACATGGTCCTCCCTCTGTGTCCTAATCTCTTCTTAAAAGGACACTAGTCATATTGGATTGGTCCTTCCTCCCTCCCCCACCATATGACTTCGTTTTCCCTTAATTACCTCTTTAAAGTCCAAACCTCCAAATACACATTCTGGAGGTACTTGGGGTTATGACCTCAATATATGAATTTTAGGGGCACACAACTTTATATATAGTAGTGAGATAGGGATTTTTCTTCTTTAGTAACTCATAGACTCTGACTAAACATGGCGGATCACACACATGTGTTTATCCCTACTCCCTCCCAAAACTCCATCAGAACAATGGTAAATGAATAAGAAGGTATAAATTCACAAGGAGAAGGGAAATGGGAGAGCAGACAATCACGGACGAGACACAGGACGCGTTCCACAAGACTGCAGGGAAGGAATCATTGTAGCTACCTGAGCTAACAACAGCCAAGGGTCTTTCTGGGGCCCCCAGAGCACATTGCAAAGGAAGCTGGCAGCTCCATGTGGAGATCCATGGCAGGGGTGAATAGGGACGGGAAGAAAATCTGTGCCAAACACTGGGCCATCAGTCACTAGGGATTTGGGAAGGTAAATGAGATCCTGTTTGGGGCAATTAGCTTAGGGCCTGGAGCCAGAGAAATGGCGGGACTGGTTCCTGGCCCACCGAGTCCCTGAGCTTATTCATATTTGCTCAGGATGCATGGGAGTTGAGCAATATTTGGATAGTTTTTCCCCCATCCCACACTAGCCTTATGAATTCCATCACACCCTTCTGCCCTGCCTGCAGGGTCCCAAGAGCCCACGTGAGACCCCTGAATTTCTCACCACCAAGGATGGGACACGCAGGATCAAGACCGAACATGTGTGCTGGTTAGAGAGGCTGGTGGACCCCAGACTCATCTCTGACAGAGATGCCTTCCTTCTCGGTGTGGTTTTAGGGCTTGGGAGGCAGGGGAAGGGGTCAACTGACTCCTCAAGGTCTCATTGGGTTTGAAGATGTCTATATTTCTGGGAAGAATTTCCTGAAATGTGTGTCTGAGGATGCTGGGGACTGGTCACCCAGGAGGGGCCAAAGAGGAGGGCAGCCCTACATGAGGCAGGACTGGGGGTGGGGCAGGCAGGGCAGCTCCATATCCCTTGGAGGAGAGGCTGCACCGAGACCACCAGATGCTTGGGCTCCTTGGCCAGGGGACCCGGAGGGGAGGGCGGTTCTGTCAGGGTTGGCCAGGGTTGGGGTCAAGGTCTGGCGGCAAGATCCTGGCTGGGAGGCCTGTGGGTGGATGGGAGGGAGGTCTCAGAGGGCTGGCTGCCAGGAGGCCAGTCCTAATGGGGTGGGGAGGAGCCTTGGGCAGGCTGGGAGCTGGAGGGGCCCAGGGGGTGGGAGTGGGAGGAGATGGGGGCCGTCCGGAGGAGGTGGGGGCAGGAAGAGGCTGACAGCCGGGCCTCTAGTCAGCCACGGGAAGCAGAGACCCCAAGGCACAGGAGAGGAGGTGAGGAGGGGAGAGTGGGCCAGGGAGGCAGCTGGGTGGAAGAAGACAAGCCAAAAGGAGCAGCTCCAAGGGTGAGATCTGTCAATCCCTCCGTAAACCCTTGCTGTAAGGCAACGCCCGGTATCTCTCCCTGAGGGGGCCTCCGTTTCCACATCTGTAGCTGTCTGGTCCTAAGACCACCCCTACACAGAGTTCTTGGGGTGAATGCGTGCCTCGGGCAACCCAGGCATGGATTAGGGGACAGGATCAGAAGGGCTGGGAGAGGGGTGGTGGGGAAGGCCCCAGAAAAGAAGTTAAGGGAGGGAGGAACTGCCTAAGAAGAAAGCCATGTGGGGCAGAGGTGAGACCCCGGTGTCTGGGGTCAGGGGTAGGGCCAATGATCAGGAGCAGCCCCAGCACAGGGAGGGTTAAGCATCCTCCCAGTTCCCACCCCGCTCTGGGCCCCTCCCATGTGTTTACGTCCTCCCCAAAATATTCGGCCTCCAGGCCTCCAGCTGGCCTCCATTCTCTATCCTGCCCCTCCCCCTTGAGTTAGCCTTGGGGGACAAAGGGGGTGCCAGGGCCAGGGTTCCCAGGCCCCAGAGGGAGCCCGCAGGCTCAGAGTGCTGGGGGAGAAGCAGACCTGGAGAGGCTGAGTGGGGGAAGCCAAGGGGGACTCTGAGGGCAGCAGGCAGGAAAGGGGATCAGAGACACAGTGGGGGAGAAAGAACAGGCCAGAAAAGGGTGAGGGGGAAGGGTGAGTGTGGGCAACAGGAGGGCTTCCCAGGCTGTTGGCCTGAGGACAAAAGCCAACTCAGCACCTACCCAGGACAAGGCCAAACATGGGCTGAGCTGGGCCCAGGGAACAGTGGGGGGCAGGGTAGGGAGGAATGCAAGGACCAGGGGAATACCAGGGGGATCTCTGACTGAAGGGCCACTTCCTGTCCCTCCAACCTCAGCCCAGAGCTCTGTCAGGCACCCCCCTGCCCCCCCCCCCCGCCCCCCAGCTGCAGGGCCAGGGAGTTGGTGGCTCCGCTGGCTGGCATGAAGAGCTGAGGCCTGAACACTCTCGGCAGGGCCGGGGTGACCGAGGTGACGCCATGTGGCAGCTGCTGATGTCTCTAGCCCTGTGGCTGGGCGCGGTGGGCTTGGGTAGAGCTGAGCTCACAGCGGCACAGCAGCAGGGCCTGCAGGTGGCCCTGGAAGAATTTCACAAGCACCCGCCCGTTCAGTGGGCCTTCAAGAAGACCAGTATGGACAATGCCACGGAAACGGTTAGCGGCATCGCCTGGGGAAGGAAGGGGGTTAGGGCCACAAGCACGTTCCCAGGAAGCAGGTGCAATAGCGCTTGGGCTCGAAGAGCACCCAGTTCTCCGGGGAGAGGCCAACACTGCAGCCCCCTTTTCAGATGTGCTGTTTCATGGGTGGGGGGTGGGTGGGGAGGAGGGACAGGTCACATCCAGGAATTGCTCTGCCCACTCAGCTGGCTGCTGGCCTTTCGCTGTCCGTGTGCAGCCCTTCCCTGCAGGGACCTTTGTGAGGCTGGAATTTAAGCTCCAGCAGACGAGCTGCCGGAAGAAGGACTGGAAAAAAGCGGAGTGCAAAATCAAGCCCAACGGGGTGAGTGAAGACCTGTGTGTGTGTGTGAGAGAGAGAGAGAGAGAGAGAGATGGGGCATTTATTTGTTCAGTGCGAGGGTATGTAGTTGGGGTTCAGGAAGAGAGCCAGCAAGAAGGCCCGAGGTTGGGGCACTGGTCGCATTGGTCGCACTATGGAGCAGCCTCTCTGGAAGCGGACCTGGCTCAGTCTGAGCCTGGGCTTGTGATGCTGTGGGCGGCCGGGGCTGGGACAGGCAACGGCGGGGAGGGCTGGGCTACTCTGAGGACATATGTTCTTCAGAGAGAGTCCTCTTCCCACCCGGACTCCTCTCGCAGGCTTCAGATCAGTGGTGGAGGAAGCCCACGGCATGGGGTTTGGCTGGCTCCCACGCCAGGCCTGGTGAACTCCCCCCTTTCTGTGAGTCTTCACGTACAGATGGCCCAGCCTGGGCTGACTCATAACAGGGCTTGACTGTAATCGGCCCCCTTGGGGGCATAACCGCTGCCGAGGGGGAGCCCCCAGTCCCAGCTGTTCCAAGCACCAGCCTGTGACTCAGTAGGTTCTTTGAAGGCCTATTCCCTCCGTCTGTTAAGGGAGGGACTGGATTGTATCAGTGATTTTCCAGACTTTTATGTCAGGACCCTTGTGTTCATACCATATCTTTTAAGAACACGCAAATAAATATAACAGACCAGCAGAGTGGCTCGAGGTGAAAGTCAGGTGGGGAGAACCCATCTGGGGAAGGAGTCCTGCCTACACACACATTCTATAGCTTGAAAACTGCAGGATGGGCTGACGTCTGCAATCTCCCAGTCCCCGGGTGGGCTGCGCCAGAAGCCAGTTGGCCCGCATGACCCCTCACCTCTCTGCTCTAGGGCCTGCCAGGGGAGCCGGTCCCCATTGCAGTAGCCCCCAGCTTCCACCCTGGTGGGGCCGCATGCCTGCCCTGACCTCTTTCCTCTCCCGGCCCCATGCTCCCCTCCCCAGAGGAAGCGGAAATGCCTGGCCTGCATCAAGCTGAACTCTGCAGATAAGGTCCTCGGCCGGATGGTCCACTGCCCCATACACACGCAGGTTCACCGGGTAAGAGTGGGCAGAGGAGGAGGCGGGGAGGCTGGGGAAGAGGCTGGGAAGATGGAGAAGCTGGGCCTGTAGGAGAGGTCAGAGGCGAAACATGGACTGAAGTATACAGACAGTGAGGTGGGTGAGAGGGGTGAGGAGGATGAGGAGCAAGTAGGGGGGTGGGGAGGGGCAAGGGGGTATGAGACAAGAGGAGAGGAGAGAGGAGGAGGTGAGAGGTGAGAAGGGGTGAGGAGGGGTAAGGAGGGATGAGGAGGGGACAAGGAAGCTGGGAGGGTTGAGGAGGGGTGAGGACGGGTTCTGGGCCTGGCCCCGCTATTCCCTAAGGGATGTGGAGGTGGGTGCCAAAGAGGATGCAGGCACCGTCCCCAGGGGCACCCTCCACGGGGACACCCTCCCCGGACCCCGCTGGCCCCTCAGGCCTGAGCAGCCACTGGCTCCTCTGGCAGGAGCCTGAGGAGCACGAGGAGACTCAGTGTGACAGGGTGGCGCATGCAGGCGAGGACCCCCACAGCTACTACTTCCCAGGACAGTTCGCCTTCTTCAAGGCCCTGCCCCCCAGCTGAGGCCTGATGGTAGGTGCCCAGGACAAGGGGGACGGAACGGAGCTGGGACAGCGCTCGCGTGTTTGGGGATGGAAGCTGGGCCAGTGTGGGGCTGAGGGCAGCGGTGGGGGAAGGATTCAGAGCCTGGGAAAAGAGCTTGGACTGACCCAAACAGCCTCCCTCACACCCAAGTCTTAGGTTTCTTTTTCCTTTCCTCTAGAATTTTGTCCCGCTTCCCGGACAGCTGCAGGAGGTAACCAGTGAAAGACCGACCTGCCGTCCCTGAGCCCAGGGAGGACAATCCCATTATCCCCGAGCTAATAAACCGCTCTCCCAGACTCGTTCTCTTCTCCTCTTGCATGCCCCCTTCCCCTAAGCCCTGCTGTAGGAGCGCGGTCTTGCAGGAGGAGCAGGAGACTTCCTGCCCACCGCCCAGGAAACCGGAGACCAGGCGCCGCAGAGACCTCGTCTTGCCTTCAGGCACTCATGCTTGGGAAAACAAAGCTCACCCACGGAAAATGATAAGCAGTGATGCTTATTAGAACAGAAAGATTTAATAGGGATCAACATGTGTGAGAACGGGCAGCGAGGGCTCCAGGGTGACACAGGACGGGGCCACCAGAGCAGAGGGTCACTGGGACAGGCAACTTTGGAAGGTGGGCCAACACCAGCTTCCCGGCTCTGCCCCCTCCTCTCCCAGGACCGGCTGGGCCAGCGTACACCCCATCCCTGCCTTTCTCACCTCTAGCCTTAGGAAGAAGCAACTCTCTTCCCCTGAGCCTCAGACCGAGCGGCCGGTGAATGGGGGGGGCAGCGGCTGTGGACGCGGCTGCGCGCGGGCCCTCCCTCCCAGGCTCATGGCGGAGGTGGCGGGACGGCCTCACGCTCTGCCGGCTGCTTGAGCAGGGCCCTTACCCCTGCTAGAGGCCACTGGGGAGGCGTGTCCTTGAACTATGTGCAGGGAGATGTGGAATTTTCCCGAAGGAGCGGGGGTGGGGGGGGCACTGCTCTTAGCAACATGGAGAAAACAGAGCCTGGTCTGCAGGCCCCGTGGCCAGCGTGATGAAACTGAAGACATGCACCAAAGCCGGGCGGCAGATGCGGGCAGCCAGGCCACAGTGTGCCCAGCCGTCACAGGCCACGGGCATACTCAAAACACGAAGGCCGAGTGGTGCCTGCAGGGCTGAGCGCCCGCTCGGCCTGGGCCAGGCTGTCGTTGGCCTGGCGGTCCAGGTCATGGCACTCCCGCAGGGCGTGCTGGAACTGCCGGCAGGCCTCCTCCAGGATGGAGCTGCTCTGGGTGGGCCTCGACTCCCAGTAGCCCGGCTCTACCCAGGGCTGGGCCTCCGTGGCTCGGGGGCCGGGGCTGGAGCCGGGGCGCAGGGAGCTGTCCAGGTCGCGGCACAGCTGGTAGAACTCACTGCCCCGCCCGCTCACGCGCTCGCCGTCGATGACCTTCAGGCCGGGGAGCAGCTCTCGGACGGCCGCCCAGTAGGAAGGGCTGGTGCACAGCGGGTTGCTGAGCCGGGCCAAGGGGTCCCGGAGCCGCAGGTACTCGAGGCCCCGCAGGCCGGCCAGACACTGCAGCTGGCCGGGGGTGGCCAGCAGGTTGCCCGCGGCGTTGAGACTCTGCAGGCTCTCGCAGGCGCCCAGCGGCTCCAGCCCCGTCAGCCGGTTGTCGGCCACGTTGAGCACCGCCAGCTGGCGCAAGCAGGCCAGTGGGCCCAGCTGGGTGAGCGCATTGCCCGACAGGTCCAGCCACTCGAGCCCCAGGCACTCCCCCAGGCAGCCCAGGTCCACCAGCCCCAGGCCCCGGAGCTTCAGCAGCAGGATGGACTCGAGGGCGAACTCACCCGAGCGAGACTTGAGCAGCTGGGGCGTGACACGCACGCCGTCTGCCTCTGCCGGCTTCTCACCCTGGGGCTCCATCGGATGAAGTCTGTCTGGGAGGCCGGGGCCCTGGCGGTTCTGGCTCGGGGACGCGGGCGCCACTGGGGGTCGGCTGACGGCTCGCCCCGAAAAAGGCACCATCCCCTCTGCCTGGGCCAGCGCCGGAGGCCCGTTTCCGATACCCCTGCTCGCGGGCCAGTGGGCTCCTACAGAGAGACAATCACACAGTAAGCGGGCTTCTCCTGAGCACCCCCTGAGCCCGCAGCAGATGACAGCATGAGGTGTCGCCCAGCCTCTCCCACCGGACCGGCCCGGCCAGACCCAAGGACACAGAGCCCTCCTGAGGGAGGGGGGCCAGGCTCCGGCCCCCACCTAAGGGAACCCCTGACAGGCTCCAGCAGTTACAGCTGTACTGGATGGAATTCGGGTGCCATGTGACCGATCCTTTCCATTTTCCGTATCTGCACCGGGAGGCAAAATCTCTTCATTTTCCTTTTTTGGTACCGGCTCATGATCTCTCCTTATTAATTCTGAGGTGTTTCTTTTTAAGCATTTCAATTAATTCCTGAATAGCTAACAGGTCACCACCACCAACCACCTCTTCGGTTTCCTTCCATATGCAGACACAGAGGACAGCATGCTGGGCCTCACTTCGTTCTCTCAAAAATGTCCTCGGCTCAGTGCTTTTTTTTAACATGAGCAATGAATTCAAAATGGTTTCCAGATTGCGTGGGCCGACTTGTAACCTCTGCTTGTGGTCGTGGGGCCTGGAGGCTCAGCTCTCCGCCCAAGATGGGGAGACTGAGGTCAAGGGAAGGAGGTGGCAGCACGGGCAGTCCCGAGGCCGCCACCACCCGCCCTCAGCCCCAGCGGCTGCCGCACTAGCTCTTCACTCTGGCGCCGACAGAAGGGCGTCGAGTCCCGTGTGCCAGGCAGCGCGGGCTAGGGTTAGCCAGAGAAGGTAAGCAGGGCAGAAGGCCAGGCAAAGAAGCCATGCTGGAGGGAAGGACCTGGCTAGCACCTAGGTTCCAGAAAGGCAGGGGAGGGAGGGCCTTTCCAGGCACCAGTGGCTGGGGGCGGCATGAGGCCAGGTGCTAGTGCGAGGGAGGAGGCCTGGGGGAAGGATAGCGGCAATGCCGCCCACAGAGGGGTCAAGGTTTCAGCAGAGAGGAAAACAAGAAGGGATCTCTGTTCCAAGTGGCAGCCTCCCAACCCTGCAGACTCGGGCCAGGCCTGGGCCAGGCAGGGTGACGCCTGCAAAGAACCATAGGATTATTCACTCCTGCTGTTTATAAAACCTGGGCTCCAGGGTATCAACGAGTCCCAAGTCTGCATTTACATAATCCACACCACTTTTTATTTCCCTCTCTGAGGGAGATTTCCCTCACCAGGCCCAGAGTTCCACCCCCTCCCCCAGCCCCTCCCCCCATCTCTGAGCAGGGGGTCCCCTCATCTTAACCTAGCTCCCCTCTATTCTGCAACACTCCTTCATTTCTACTTCATTTCTTTCCAAAAGCGATTCGAGGCATCCACTAAGAAGTCTGGGTCACTGTATTCGAACGGGACCTGCTAGGGCTTGTAAGCAGCGAGAGGGGGTTAAAACTGCTGCCCATGGGGGGGAGGGGTGCAAGAAGGGCACCAGGTACCAGAAGCCTGCCATAAACACTAGGGAGACAAGGCCTTCACCAAAGGTAGTGAGCGCTGGAGAGGAGCGCTCTCTGGAGTCTAGAACAACTTCCAAGGATCTAGTCACATTACTGGATACATGTGGGACACACAGGACAGGCAGGGGGGCAAGAAGACATCCAGTTTGAGATGACTGTGTGCATCCGGCCTAGGAGGCAGTTGGAGCTCTAGGCTGAAGGGATTCAAGCGTTACCTGCAGAGGTGCCCAGTGGGAATGTGCGGCTCACTGGGCCAGCCTTTCCGGGGGACACAGACCTCTTTAGGTATTTGAAGGCCTCTCTCCAGGATGATGCAGAGCCTCCCTAGCCACACACTATTTTGGGGGTGAAAGTGGTCAGGAGGCCCTGGCGTCCAGTGAAAAGGAGCAGTCATGGGCCGACGTCGAGAGAATACCACGTTTATGAGGCTGAATGGAGGGCACTGATGAGCAGCCAGAGGGAGGCGAGTGAGGACACAGTGAGGGACACTGTGTGAAAATGCCCACTGGACTGAGGAGGCTGCTGGGTGGAGCAGTGTCAGGCGGAGGCAAGCCCACACCCCAAGCATGATGGTCAGGGAGTGATGCCCCAAGGAACGGGCTCAGTGACCTCAGGGACCGTCTGGATGTAGGTGGCCGCTGTGGCGGGAAAGGACAAGGGGACCAGAACGGGGTGGGGGGGGGAGGGAACTGTACGTGCTCCCCACATTAAAGCTGGGAGGAACACTTTTGCAGAAGAGGAAACAGAGGAGCCAAGAGCACATTCACTGGAAATCAGGACTTCCGTGCCCCAAAGCCCTGCCTGGCAGGGGACCACAACCCTCCGGCCCACAGCTCTGCGCCTCCCACCCCGGGCCCCGGGCCCTCGCCGGTGACAACACTGCACAGTCACCAAGGTTTTGAAACATGGGTTCTCCAGGCGATGGACCCCTCTCTGCTCCCGGTCCCACCTTACCTGACATCTGCACACCTCAACCAGGCAGGTGTGGGCATGGCCGAGCCGCCCCCCGAGCCGTGCAAACCCAGCTCCCACAGAGGCCAGCAGCACAGAGCAGGCCCCGCAGGATGGAATGGCTCCTCCACACCCAGCTGCTTCAGCGTTCCTCTCTAAAGAACCAGAGTCCTCCTATCCTGGCCCTGCCGTGGAAAGGAGCGCACAGAGGCTCCAGGGCCCACGTGTGTCTGCCAACAGGGCTTGGTTACGTGGATGAGACTAGGACGAAGGCACAGCCGCCGCTCGGCTTTCCTGCGGGACGCCTGTCTTCCCTTGTTCAGGACTGCCTTTGCCAAGTCTCAGTTACCTACCTAGGGAGTGGGCCGGGAAAGGACGCCCACGAGCTGGCCAGGGCAGGCCAGAACTCTGTCCCGGGGAGAGGTGGTCAACGCAGAGCAGCCTCAAGTGCGGGCTCCCGCTGCTGCAGGGAGCCTGGAGACCCCTCCTCAGGCCTGTCCCTCCCGCCCCATTCACAGTGCAGGTCAGGGCTCTTTACCTCTGCACTGCCGCCACTCGAGAGCGGATACGTTATCCTGTGCCTTGGAGGATGTTCGGCAGCATCCGTTTGCCACCCACGAGAGGACAGGAGCAATCCCACCAACAAGCCGTGACAGTCAATGTCTCCAAACATTGACAAATGTCCCCTGAGGGACAAAACCGCATCCCCCACCCCCACCCCAAGAGCTACTGCTTGGGACCAGCAAGCTTCTCTGTCACCCTCTTCCACTCCCCAACTCCCACATGCTCCCGCCCCTGCTGCCTAGCCCCTCTCGCCTGCCAACACTGCAAAGCCGGCTCAGTGACACCACACAGCAGGGACAGCTCAGGGGACTGCAGTGCAGGGCAACACGCCCCCCCCCCCCAACGGCGACTTTAGGGCACCTCATATTCCTGCCTCCCACCCCACGTACTGAGTCAGAATCTGGGAGGGAGGTACAGGACGCCGCAGAGCTGAGAGCAGCGGGGAGAGGCCCAGGGCCACGCTCTGACCTTACCACCCAGCTGCACTTGATTTGGAGTTAGGGATATCAGAGGTGCAGCCATCATCCAGGGCCCCCCGCGACAAACCTCCCCTCCAGTCCCAGGGGAGCCTAGAACAGCTTGGGGTGGGGGGTGGGCGGGCAGGGAGATGTGACCTAAGCAATTTGGAGGCCAGACTTTAAATCATGCTACTCCGACCATTAAATATGATCTTTACAAACCTTTATTTAAGAAAGAAGATGAGGTAATTATGAAAATACAACATACTCAACAGGACAGAGAGTACAATCCCAAGGTTAAAAAAACGAAGTATGCCCCAGTATTAACAAGACTATCTGAGTGCAAGGATTATGGCTAATTTTTCCTGCTTCCTTACATCATCAGTAACTTCCACATGTCCTACAGTTAATTACTCATAGCGACACATGACTGCCAACCCTTCCAAGGGAGGCCAGGGGATAGGCGTCCCAGGCTCACCCCCACAGCCGGGGCCCAAGCCCAGGTTAGACCTCGAGTGCCTCGCCCCACCTCCGCCTACCGGCCCTCCCTCTCAGAGCCACCCTTCCAGCACCCAAGCACCTCAGGAGAGCCAGGTGTGCATCGTGCGTGGGGTGACAGGCCTGCCGCCTAATCCTCCGGCCTCTCCCTTTCCTTCTTTCCTCACCCGATCCCACCAGCTCCTGGGGCTTGCGCACTCAGCTCTGGACCCTGCCCTGAAGGCACTCTGGGCAGTCTGGCACCAGTGGGCCTGATACACATCCTTTTGTGCTTCCAGGGAGAGGATTTGCCCTTTGCAAGTGACCAGGGAAAAGGGGAGGTGTGGGCGCTGCAGGAGGGATATACATGTAGCTACCTACAGCCTGGATAGCCGTGAAGCTCTTTCGGAGACTGCTTTCACTGTAGAAAGGAAGAAACCCCAGGGTCTCCAGCAGTCTGGAAACAAACCATGGGTAAGAGGGCCGTTCTGAGGACTGGGTCCATCGGCCGTCCGCAACTCACACATCCTCACCGGCTGGGCAGTCCCATCAGCTGGGGTGATCTGGCCACTCTGGAATCCACAAGAAAGTACCGACCCCAAGAAGACTGGTGCGTGCGTGTGTGCATACGCTTCCCTCTTAACACGGCTACTCTACTTCAGGGCTTCTTTCTTCTACAGTGAAAGCAACTGTGGCCAAAAGCTTCCATAGCTTAGCAGGCCCTAGCTGGTTGAGCAGATTTCCCATCTGCCAGCACCCATGCCTCTTCTTGTCCCTCGTCACTTTGTGAGAAAGCAGAGCTCTTAAGGGCACGAGACGTACACGGACAAGTTGCACGGGCCCTTACTACCCACCAACACTGCGAAAGGGCGCTGCAGCTTAGAGAAGCGTGTAGTACAACTTCCCAGTCACTTCTGGACACAGTTAACCTTTCCTATGCACAAACTGCTAGAAATAAATGAAGCAATGGGTGGATGGAAAAACATCATCTCCCTGGGGGAAAAGGCAACCTGTCAAGAATTGAGAAACTGTCCTTATTCCTTCCAAACAGGTTTAGGACTGCAGCCATCCCCGTCTAACGCCCTAGAGTGCACATTCTGCTCTCCTCCGAGCCCAGGCACAGTTCCCACAGGCAGACTTTCAGGGAGTCAGACGGAGGTCCACCTTGCTGGTCTGCTCCCCCTCGGCCAGGTCTCCACGGGGGAAGAGGAGGGGAGGGGCGATGTACTTGGGGAAATTCTCCAGGTTGGTCTTCAAGAAGAGGAGACGCTCAACGGTCTCCACTGGGAGAGGGGCACTGGGCTGCACAAAGGCAGGGCTGTCCAGGGAGGCACAGACACTTCCAGAGAAGGCCCCTGTTGGGGGACAGGACAGATAGACAGTGGCCAGTCTTGCCAGAGCTGGCCAGACCTCCTGCCTCTTCTCCCAGTAAACCAGCGGGTCCTCCTGGGCGCCAATCGTCTCATTCTCACGCAGGTACTTCTTGACGATGATGCTAGCCAGGTGGCTCTCGGTGGACAGGGAGGCCCCGCTTCTCTTGGACGCCAGCAGCCCCACACTTTCCAGCTGCTCCAGCAAGCTCCTCTCCTTCTGGCCGAGCAGCAGAGACCCAGAGCTGCTTCTGTGTGCAGGCTCTTTCCGGCCCTTCCCCTCGGCCCCAAGGCTCCTGGCGCCCGCATGCATGCTCTTGGGGCCGTGCGGGGAGGGGGAGGGAGGCAAGGAGTATTCGCACACCATGATCTCCTTCACCTTGTACACGAGAACTTGCTTCCAGTGGTCGATGTCGGCCCCCGTGGGCAGGATGGCCTCGATCTTGCCCTTGAAGCGGGGGTCAAGCAGGGTCGCCAGCACGAACTCCTTGCGGTGGAAGAGCTCGTTGAGCCGGCAGTCTGTGGCGAGCTGCAGGGCCAAGCCCTTGGCCAGCCGGACGGCGGCACCCACCTCCGCACCGCCCTGCTCCTCCAAGTGCCGCTGCACCTGCTCCAGGAGGATGTGCAGGTAACGGAGCTGTGGCAGCACTTGGCTCAAGGACGCCTGTGCGGCGCTCGCCTCCCGGACCGCCGTCTGGAAGGGCTGCAGGAGCGTGACCAGACTGTCCGTCAGGCTCCAGAACGCGGGCGACAGGGCGGCGCCGGCCTTGCCCAGCTGGTGCTTCGCCTCGTACTCCCGCAGCGGCCGCTGCTGCGCCACCAGCCACTCCATCAAGCGGTAGGCGGACCCCCAGTGGTCTGAGAGCTCCCAAAAGGGCTGGTGGGCCGGGAGGCCGCACTGCCGCTGCAGCCGGGTCAGGAGGCGCCGGGCCCCTGCAGAGCCTTGGAAATGGCTGCAGATGGCCCTGACCGTACCCAGGACGATCTGGACGCTCTGATGGTGACTCAGGAAGTTTGTCACCAGGGAGTCGAGGCAGTGGGCAAAGCAGGGGAGGTGGGTGTAGCCCTCCGTCCTCACTGCCTGCTCCAGGCTGAGGCAGCTGCCCGATACCAGGAAGCCGGGTCGCAGGGAGCTTCGGCTGAGCCACAGGCTCACCTGCTCCCGCAGCTCCCGCTGCCTCTCCTCTGCAGTGCTCTCCCGGGGCAGGCCTCGAACCCAGAGCACGGCGTGCTTCCTCGGGCTCTCCGCCGCCGCCAGCCGACCGCCCGGCCGTATCGCTCCCCAGTGGGCACTGACGGCCACATAGTCCACATCTGCGTCCTGGGCGGCAGCGGACATGGTGAGGTGGACGCAGCTGCCCTCGGCCCACTGCATCTCCCGACACACCTGCTCGCCGACCGCTTCACGGAGCAGAGGCAAGGCTTTATCGGAGAAGAAGGCCGGAGGCGGCACGCGGTAGCAAGGGTCGGCCTGGGCCATAAACCTTCTGAAAGGCAGGGACGAAACAAAGGAGAGCGGCAACGCCAGGCCACAGAGCAACTCCGCGATGCCGTGGTTCCAGGCCTGCGCTCGGGGCGGGCAGGGGGCAGCGGCGCCACCCTGGGCCTCCATGACCGCCAGCGGGAGCGCGGCAGGTTCATCTTTGGTGGAAGCGGGCAAGAGTGGTGGAGCCGGGAACAGCTGCTCGGGGGAGGCATCGGGGCAGCGTCCTGGCGAGGGGAGCCCCTCGGGGGCAAGGCTAGCGGTGCTGGCGGGCAGGCCCTTGTGCTTTTTGTCCCCAGTCCCTCCCCTCTTCTCCCCTGGGCTGGCTGCGGTCGGCCTTCTCTCTCTCTCCAGCCCATGCTTACTCACCAAGTGGTGGACCAGGCCTGAGGCCTGGAAATGCCCCTTCAATTGGCCGTGCCTGACACTGGCATGACACAGAGTGCAGGGGACAGGGCAGACGTTCTTGCAGTCAGTGGTAAAGAGCTGTCTGATATCAGACGCGGGCTTCGGACCCACGGCGTCCAGAGCGCCGGAGGAATGCCTGGGGAAGGCCCAGCCCTTGGTCTCTGCCTTCAGAGTCCTGACCAGCTTCTTCAGGCAGGGCGGCTTCTGGAGGCTCACCAGGGATGATGTCTCCCCAACAGCAGCAAGCAAATGCCTCTTCTTCCACTTCTTGAGGCGCCGCACCTCCCTGGCCAGATGGGCTATGAGGACGTCAGCCTGCTTTACCTTCTCGCTCTCAATGGGCTGGCCCACCTTGGACCTGTCCGGACTGGCCGCCTGGACTGGCGCTGGGGTCAAGGGGGACTGGCCAGAGCTGAGCACTGGGTCTCTCGACTTCTTCAGTGTCAGCTCTCCCTCCTCTCTCTGTCCACGTGCCTTCTGTTTGGACACCTTCTTCTCAGGCTGCCCAGGGGGCTCCGGCCCAAGCACAGATTTGAGGCTATAGAGGCCAGAGTCTCCCTTCGGCTTATTCCGCCCAGGGCTGGCCAGGCACTTTGTATGGGAGGCAGCCGCGTGAAGATCAGGGCTCCCCAGGGAGCAGGCTTTTCTCTTCTCGCTGTAGACATGGAGGCCCAGGGTGCCTTCTTCCTGCTCCTCCAGGAAAACTTGGCCAGGTAAAGGGACCGATGAGGAACTGGGGAGGGGATAAGGTCTCTTCCTTGGTAGGGGCAGATCCCTCTCACTCCCCTTTGGGGATACAGAGGATCTGATTTTCCTGTGACCACTGACGGCCCTCTCTTCTATGTCTACAAACTCTAGTTTAACCTCAGTCTCCAGCAGGCGCCCCCCAGCACCCCAGCCAAGTCCGTGAGAGGTATTGGTAGCTCTGGTGTGAAACTTGGAGCTAGGAGAAGCCAGGGGAGCAGCCGGGCTCCTGGATCTGGTCACGGAGGAGTCAGCACACACAGGCGGCTCCAGCCCCACTGATCCTGAAGGTGTATGTCTCTTGGGGGGCTTCCTGAGTGTTTCTACTTCCAACATGCTTGGGAACTTGGGGGAAATGAGAAGATGGGCGCAGGCTGCAAAGCAAGATGAAAAGAATGGCTCTCAGCTGCCCTACTCAACTCTGGGGACCATGAGGGGGAAGGCAAGGCTGGAGGGGAGAGGAGCGAGCAGAAGATGCAGGCGTGGTGAGATCCTAGGAAATCAGCCCCAGGACAAAACTCTCAAGACCACAACCTCCTTGGTGAGGGCTGGCATTCACTCCTGCAGACTGGATGGAGCGGCCCTCAACAGGAATCCCCACAGCCCTCTGTACCTTAGCGGGCTCAACATCCCTCTGTGCCAAGCTAACTGAGGTTTCTCTCTTTTCTTTCCATGTTCACTGAGAATCTAGCAGGCACGTGGCAAGTTTCCTTTGTTGCAGATACACTAGAAGACAGGCAAAGCCCCCGTGTGACCGTGGCTTCCAGGCTGCCTGGCGAGACAGACGTGAATAAAAGACTCGTGCTCACATCATGGAAAGCTAGAGCCACCATGCAGGTGTGAAGGAGCGACACTTGCAGTTGTGAGACCCCAAGGAGGGGACCGACCTCGCCAAGATGTCAGGCAGGTTTCCCTGGAAGAGGTGCAAGTGCCAGGTGCTGTAAGCTCAGGCCAGGAGGGAGTGGAGCCTAGGTCTCTGCAGCCCGCGCACCTGGGCTGTACCTGTCACCCAGCAGGGCACCAGAAGTAGGTCACGATACCAGGTACTCGGCAGTGACGCCACCAGCGGCCTTGCCAGATCTTTTGCAGTTCTTTGTCTAGAAGTCAGCCTGCACTCAGAAACGCAGGACAGGAACACAGAGCAGGACAGCCCCTAAGGCCAGAGACTCATGCCCCCTGGTGTCCTGTCACTCCTCTCTCCCTGTCCCAGAAAGACTCCTGAAGGGCTGCTCACACTTCCTCACCTCCCACGCCCCTCGAAGCCTGCTCCTCTGACTCTGGCCCCCGCCACTCCCTGGCACTGCTTTTGCCAAGGCCACCGGCGTCCCCCTTGGCACCTCCTCCAATGGACTTCTCTGCAAGCGCTGGGCTGCTGGCCCACATCCTCTGTTTGGAACGCCACCTTCCTGTGGCCCTGGAGCACCCCACGTTCTTGGTTTTCCTCTCACCTGCAACTCCTTTGCAGTCTCTGGTCTGGTCCCTCTTCCTCCCGCCTGTTCCTTCCTGCTGTTGCCCATGGTTCCTGCCCAAGCCCCGTATCTCATTCTGCACACCCTCTCCAACTGGGGGTGCATTCACACACTGACACACGGGCCTCCGTCTGGCTCCGAGACCTCTCTTCAGCTTCCCCTCTTCCACCTGCTCTTCCTACGGTCACCGCAATCTCGTCAATGGGACAGCTGTTCGCCCAGATGCTCCGACCCCAAGCCAAGGCACAATCCCGAACTCCCTTCCCTTGCTCGTTCTCCCAGAGATTAGGTCACATTCAGATCCAGGCACAACAGAAAAGAGACACGAAGAAGTCAGAAAAAAAGTATGTGGAAAAGGAAGGAAAGGAAAAGCCCAGCGCTAGAATGCATTTCTCTGGACAAAGGGAGAGTCATAGGAAGGTGACCTAACAGCCCCACCACACACATCGAAAAGCAAGTGGGCTTCGTCTCCTCACACCAGAATGACATATAGGCTCAACAAGATTTAAAACCAGTACGTTCTGACACTGAGTGATGTTCAACATTAAGAAGAATCACCAGGGAGGGCAGGGATGGCCCGCCTTTACAGGTGGCAAGCCCACTGAGGCAGCTCCAGGAAGATTCTGCCCGTGGATGAGGGGGGGCAACGTGATGCTCATGCTGAGCCCCCATCTCAGGACCAGAGGCATCACCTCGGGCCCACTGCCCAGGAACTCAGCCGCCACACCAAACGTCTGACCTCCATGGGGCACTGTGGATGGGCCGGACGAGGTCTCCAATGAGATGGGAGACACCGTCCTGGTCCCAGAAGTGCCCTGAGATGTCAGAACTGGAGTGGGCTTACCTCAGTCTGATCTTATGACTGAAGAACTGGAAATCCAGAGTGGGAGCGTGATGATCAGTGGCAGAGCGGAAGAGCAGAGCTGGCTACAGGCCTCCAGAAGCAGTCTGTAGGCGTCATCCCCACTGAGAACTCAGAGCAGGCTATGGAAACCAGGCCCACGCCAGACCTGCCTCACTGGTGACGGCCGAGGAAAGGGAAAAACCTGTGTGTTAGGACTGCAGCCGGGGCCACACCAATCCCATTCTGTTCTCCAATTAGTCTTGTCCCATCCGCACATCTGTTTTCTGTAGATACTCTCCATCCACTCGACTATGTAACAAGAATTCCTCGGATACCTACCATCAGCCAGCACTGTGCCCTAAAGACACACATACAGGACAGGAAGTGCCCGGCTGGTGCTCGGGGCTCAGGACAAGACAACTTGGAAGTGGGTCCGTGACGCCACAGCGAGGCAAGGGGTGTGTGTGCCATGGAGGCCGGGCCTCAGGCTGAGCTATGGATAAAATGAATCTATGACACTGGACTTTAGATTCTGTCTTGTGACAGAATCACTTACCTTAGGCTACGTTTCAGGATCCTCAACTCCTAACGGGCTCCCTGGGTAGATCTGGGGTCTTGTGTGATCACTGGCAGCGACAGTCATACCACTGCTCTCCCTTCCACTGAAGCACAGCGGGATGATGACTACGAGGCTGACGCCGTGGAGAGCCTCTACGTGAATCTAAAATGTAAAATTTGAAAAGAGAATCATTCCAAGACTCCAATACTTTGATTATTAGTAAGAAGTTACTGGTGACGTTTCTCACCATAGATGACATACGCACACTAAGGACAGCTACAAGATGGAGACCCCCAAGGTACCCAGCAGGCAGAGTCAGGAGAGCCGCTGCGGGGCCCTGAGAAGCAGGCCCAGCACCGGGAAGCAGGAGGCGAGGAGGACTGGAGCAGGTAACGGCAGAGGGATGGAGGCAGCGGGGACAGTTTGGAGAGCTGTTTAGGAGGCAGACTATGCTTGAGTTCCGATGCGGGGGAGAACCAGGGGATAGAGAAGGACTCTCTCGTGATTCCATTTACTAACACAGTTCACTTTTGAATATATCGACTTGAGGTTCTTCTGGAACAAGCCTTTACAAGTACATGTGGCAGATACAGGGTCAGGGATGCAGGGCACAGGCGGTGAGCGGGTTTATCTCTGGAGACGAGAAAGAATCTATTTTTTCTGAGAGCAAAGAAGGAAGGCAGGCTGTGGTGCCAGGCAAGCCCCTGAGTGCGGGTGGGGGAAGAAGTGCGGCAGTTCATGCCCTGGAGCCTACAGATTGCCAAGGGGAAGGTATGCGTCTCCAGAGGGAGCAGCCTGCTGGCTTAGCCCGAGATGGGAGGTGCCTCAACACTTACATGTGTGCCGGCTGCATGGATTAGGGGCTTCCTTCCAACCACTCTTAGCAGCCCTTTTCCCATGGGCACGCCCAGAAGGAAAGGAGCCACTTCTCTGTTGCTCTCGTGCCTGCCTCAGCCCAGAGGCTTGTGCAGAGCTCTGCCCACCCAGGGCATCCCATAACTATGGCACACCTTTCCCTGAGTTTCCACTGCCCAGTCCCCCTCCTGCCTCAGCTCCTGCACTGTCTATCCATCCCAGACCCCAGGAGATCCCAAAGCGCTTGCTGGGCCCTCAAGTCCTGGGCTTCTCATCCCCCCACCCACTCACCTGTGAGGAGAGGAAAGGTGGTGAGGAGAAGAATGGGAGGAGAGGCACATGTGGAAGGAAAAGAGTAGAGCAAACTACTATTTGTTTTTGGGGTTTGACTCACATGCAAACTCTAAGTGACATGTAATAATCGTGCATCACTGGATTTCACGTTATGCAAAAGTGACAAAACGAGACCTGTTTTAAAGTACACCCCAGGAGAACCCTTTGCTCTTTTCTGTGAGGCTACTTTCCATAACGGATTGAGAGCATGAGGTCCACGGCCGGTGTACGTGGGCTGAAATCCTGGCTGCCACCCAACAGCTCTGATCCTGCGCTAGCCGGCCTCGGCTTTTTCACCGACACCACAGGGACTACAGCACCCACCCCGTAGGCTTAAGTGAGCGAAAACACGTACACGAGTGTTCCGGGGCGGTCCCTGGCACAGAGCGCCGTGCTGGACACGAGCCACTGTCCAGGACAGGCTGCCGCACTGGGCGTGTTTTAGGCGCGGGGCACTGGGAGCGGGCGGGCGGCTAGCCTGGGAGGGACCCAGCCGGGCCGTCCGAGGGCCGGGGCGGGACAGGCCAGGGCGCCCCGGTCCGTGAAATGGCACCGAAAGCCCCCTCCCCGGCTTACCTAGGCCCGCCGAGACCACGCACCCCAAGCTGCGAAGCCAGGTGCGACTCCCGCCACAGCCGACAGCCCCAAGGCAGTCGGCAGTGACCAGCCACCTCCCCGCCGGCCGCCGCGTTTCCCCCGCTAGCCGCTGCGGGAGCCTCCGGAGCCCGGGGAGGGAGCGCGGGTTCCGGGACGCGCAAGGGCTACTTCCGGGAGCGACCCTCACCCACCCGGGCCTGCGGATGGTAAGCTCCTCCCGCTGGCAGCCAGCCCCCAGGGCGCAGGCGCGGCGGCCACGGCCGGAAGCGATGGGACTGCGCCGACTGCCCGCCGGAAGTCGCGCGGTGTTTTCGCCGTGACTGGGACTCCTCTATACTAATTTTTTTTTTTAATTTTATTTTAGTATGTTAGTCACCATTCATTACATCATTAGTTTTTTGATGGAGTGTTCCATGATTCATTGTTTGCGTATAACACCCTGTGCTCCATTCAATATGTGCCCTCCTCAATGCCCCCCACCCCCTCCCCTCTAGAACCCTAGTTTGTGTCTCAGAGTCCATCGTCTCTCATGGTTCTCTCACGGTTCGTCCCTCCGTACTAAGTTAATGGCGCTGGTTAAGCGGTGTTAGTCCTTCTCCACTAACCGATCTCCAGGGTCCCTTCCCACCCGGCTCCCTGAGCCCGGGAAATTTGCGGGACGGCGACCCGCGTCTGGCGCGCACGCGCAGACAGAAGACAGCCCCAGCCCCCACCCCCGCCCAACAACGGTAACGGTCCTCCCGTCAGAGTCTCTTCCAGCCCGGAAGACTCACCCGGCCTTTCAGGAAGCCCTCCCACGGTGTCTCCCCGGGCAGTTGCCCGCTGCTTGCTGATGCCGCGAAGGCCTCGCCCACGACCCCGGGGACGTCCCTGCCCGCGTCCCCTGGGGCCCCCTCTGTCACCTCCCCACACGGAACTGCTCAGGGGCCACAGAGGCCGCGTTCCCTGGGCTGAGCGGAGACGGATCCTCCCCGCTCCCCCACCCCCCGAAGTGCGCACGTCTTGTCCGGCAGGTTACCTTGCGCTTCTTTCCACCTCTGGAGTCAGACGCATAGAAGGACCGAGCCTGGGGTCACTATCGGGCCCTGAGCGGTCCTACCTATTCATCTTCCCGGGGATGGTCTCGTTTTTTCCCTCTCCTTACAGCGCCCCTGCTCTGGCCCCAGGCAAATCAACTCCAGGCTGGGTCAGTCCTCCAGTTTGGGCTAAAACCAGGACCTCTGCAACAAGAACATACATCTTAACAGTTTTGGGAGTCATTTTTAATCTTTCTTGATTCTCTCCATGCCTCAGAGATGTCTCTGTGCCAGCATCGTTGTTTTCCTTTCTGTGGCTTTGCAAATCGTGACTATCATACTTCCAAATACCTGGGAGTATCCCTCTTAATACTGTTTTTTTTTTTCAGTAATTTCCTGGTTATTTCTTGCCATGTTCATTTTTTCCTGAGAACTTGAAAATAAGGATGTGTATTCTAGTAACTTCCTCCCCTCCCCCAAATCTTTAGTGTTTTCATTGATACTGCATGTGTAAGTTATGTCATGGATGTTTGACAGGAAACATAGAAATGCAGGCCCCAGGTATCTTTCATGGCCCTCAATCCCAGGTCCTATCAGAATGCTCAACAGTGCTTGCCACTTCCTTTTCCACAGAGTGGATCAGCATGCTGTCCGTGACGGGAATAAAAACAGGCAAAGGCAGCTGAGATCCTGGCAGAGTAAAGAGTGGCATGGAACTAACGTATATAAAATTAATGTGATTAAGGGCTCCCACTTACTGGTGAGCCACTCACTTTCATCCATTCTCTTGGCTCATATTCACAATCTCTATGAGGCAGGCACTATTATTACTACACCAACTGAGCAATAAAACTGAAGATTATAAAGATTAAGTAACTTTCACTCAACTAACAGGCGGTGGAATAAGAATTTGAACCCAGGCAGCCCAGTTCTTGCTTGTGCACTCTCAACCTTGACACTGAGCTGAGCTGCTCAGGCAAGGTAAAGGGCTTCTGGGAGGCTGGGCAGAAAGAACAAAGAGAAAAATATGCTTGCTGAATCAAATCCTGCAGACCAAGGACACAGCTGTTGCACCTGGTATCACAACTGATCAAGGTCACAGCATCTGCATTTATCTTTCCAGGCCCAATGTTCTTGCTGTGTGAGCCACAGAATGCACCGGTACAGAAACTGACCACCTCAGTGTCTCCCAGGTCTTTGTCAGGGCTGACCTTGACCTGAAAGACTGACCTTTTCAGATGAAGGGAGGAGCCTTGCTGCTATCACAACCCTTAATCCCGAGGTTAAGGAGCCAAGGTGGTAGTTCCCGTGAGCTTCTGATAATATCCATTCTAACCATCCCACCTACGATTTTCGGTGGAAGATGGTGGCCGAGTGAGCTCAAGGTTCTACTGGGCTCAATGCAACACCAGAGCTCCCTCACTCACTTGGCCTCTGATGAGCCACCAGCTTATTGCTGGACTGCATAGCACTGGGACTAGGGTCTGCTCAGATTCCCAATAATCCCCTAAAGCTTGGGTGCTTCCTTCTCCCCAGGGTGTGGTCTGCAGGTCAGGAGCTCCAGGTCCTGCTGCGAAAGGCACACAGGGCACCTGACGCTCAGGATATCAGCTGCACTCAAGCTTTCCAACCCCCTTTCACAGGAGCTCTGGGTTGATAAACTGATTAAAATGTATCAATCACCTGAGTGGTTGATTCTAGGGCAGTGGTTCCCAATATACGAGTGGGGAGGACTTTGCCCCCATTTCAAAATGGCTAGAGACATAGATGGTTGTCAACCAGGAGCTGGGAGAAGGGATCTACTGGCATCTGGTGAGTAGAGGTCTGGGGTGCTATTAAACATCCTCAACGCAGGGCAGTAGCCCTGGCCCCCAACAAAGAGTTATTTAGCCCAAACTATGGATAGGGCCGAAGTTGGAAACCCTCTCTAGAGGGTTTCAGCTAGCAGAAGAACCCTTGGGAGGCTTGTTTAAAATGCAAAGTCCTGAGTCTCATCTGTGACATTCGAATCCAGCAGGCTTTGGAAGGGGACCCAGGAATCCGCATTTTCAAGCACAGCAGATAATTCTATTACGTGGACTGTATTCCATCCTGATTCCAAAACTCTGGTCCCTAGACCTGTGTGGGCCTGCCTAAGAACCACCCAGAGTGCATATTACAAGTCTGGGATCTTCACTCCATCTCTGGAGATTCTGTTGTACGCTACGTAGTTGGGTCCTAGCATTCAATGGGTTTGTTTTGTTCTGAGTGATGTCTACACAGGTTCATTAACACAGGAAGTGGTCTGAGTTAGGCAAGACTTGGGTCATCTGCCCTCACTTTTCTGGTACTACATGTGAAGCAAAACTCTGGTGGCTGTCAACTGACTTTGTTCCGGGAAACCGCAAGGTTTATAAACAAACGTCATTTCCAAGCACACAGACATGGAGCTTATAACCACTCCCACTGGCTTTCACCTCGGCTCCTCACATTCCCACTGTTACTAACTATCCTAATTCTTTTTTTTTTTTAAGATTTTATTTATTTATTTGAGAGAGAGAGAATGAGAGACAGAGAGCATGAGAGGGAAGAGGGTCAGAGGGAGAAGCAGACTCCCCGCCGAGCAGGGAGCCCGATGCGGGACTCGATCCCGGGACTCCAGGATCATGACCTGAGCCGAAGGCAGTCGCTTAACCAACTGAGCCACCCAGGCGCCCCCTAACTATCCTAATTCTGTTCCAAGCAACTGAAACTCACCAAGGGGCATTAGGGTCTTCATCAAGGAGGGGTAACTCTGTGGCCTGCAGTAAGGGTACACTTCTGTTTGTATCTCCTCCCCCACCCGTTCCGAATCTGGGCTGATGGTGTCCCTTCTATAGACTGGAATATGCCAGATCCCGAAGGGATGCTGAGGTGGGAAAAAGGCACACAAGATTGCCTGCAAGGTTGGCATCAGAACAGCAAGTTGGCAAGTTTCCTTAGCTCCTTGCCCTTTGGTTTTCCCAAGCAGTGCCTGGCACCTACAACTGCTCAGTAAACATTAGCCGTGGGCATTCGTACATATCCTTGAAGGACATTTCACCCAGGCTGTGGTCTCCTCTGGAGAATTGTCCCTGCCCCCCCCCCCCCCCCCCCCGCCACTAACAGCCACGTTCTAAGGCCACCACCTCTAACATCGGTTGGAGGCATCCCCGGGGGTGGCATAAACGGGTCTCTGGAGGTGTAGATCCTTCGTTGGAGCACTGCCCTCTGTCGGCCACCTGTGTGTGTGCAGCTTAGCTTACCTTGGCTGCCTTTGGTCTTCTCTCTGGGCTTATCCGATCCCAGGGTGGTCTCCGAGGCTGTTTCCCCACGAGGTATGGTGCAGGGGTATCCTACTCTCTGCCACCGCCCATCCGCCCATCCGTACGGATCTTTTGCCTCCCATGTGGCGGGCAGTGGATGCGGGAAACTAACTGCAAAAGAACTGATCTCAGCACCTAATGCTTCAATCCAGACCCTGCACCAAGAGACTCAACCAACCTAGCGAGGCTTCAGACAGCCTAAGGCTGGATCCCTGCGACAGCCTAGCCCCGTTGAGTTCTTGTCTGAAAAAGCTCTGGGCTGTCAGAAGAACGTAGTGTCTGTTCTAGCCAATACCTGACCACAGACCTCTGACCTTCTGCCCTCTGCCCTTTCTTAGAGCATTTACTAAAAAGAACTGCTTCCAATCATGAATCCTTCCTCTGTCCCTGTGAGACATATGTGTATGGATCTCCCGCAATCCAGTAATGTCTTTCTCAAGGACCTGAGCCCCATTCCTCCGAAATGAAATCAGGAAGGATTGGGCCTTGGTCCCAGTCCCCAGTGGGAGACACAGCTGGCCTAGTGGCACTT
Source organism: Mirounga angustirostris (assembly GCF_029215605.1). NCBI lineage: Eukaryota > Metazoa > Chordata > Mammalia > Carnivora > Phocidae > Mirounga > Mirounga angustirostris. Next base: position 6,688,006 of record NW_026991720.1, read on the forward strand.
CCACCGACCAACCCTTTGTCATCTCACTTTCCTGACTCTACCTGAGCCTCCGCTTACCCCCTCTCCCTCCTCCCTCATTCTCCCTTTGAACTGCCCCTCACCTCAGCATAGATGGGACTGAGCTCAGATTTCCCTTGCCGTCAGTACTCACAGAATAAAACCTGCCTTCACCGCTTTAACTGATGCCCAGCTGTGTTTATGTTGGACAAATCCTGCTCACCTTGCAGTTTCTGCCTGGGGTGTGGGCATGAGAGCTTTGACAGGAACGCAATCCTCACCAAGTGGTGGTGGGGCGGCATCAGATCCTGGGAGTCTGCACCCATGCGCTCGGCTGCTCTCCTCTGTCCCTGCCGTGCAGGCAGAACGGAGGGAACCGGTGGAAAAGTCACTGAGCTGGGGAAGGAGCTGCCAGTCCTGAGCTGCTCAGAGGTGGCCTGGAGAGCAGGGGACGCTCCCCAGGACTCCACTTGACCAGAGGGACAGACACACATCCTGGGAGAGTCTGAGAGGAGCTGTAGCAGTCCAACACCAGGGAAACTGAGAAGCCAGGGAAGGAAAACCGAGTGGGGAAAGCAACCATATGTCGCCCCCCCACCCCCAACCCTGGGCCCGGGCCCATGATCTTCACCATCCCTGAGCCACTGGGGGAGCAGGGGTCCCAGGGGGATGGGCCTAGCTTAAGTTACAGCAGCAGGGATGGAGATGCCACGCAGCCTTACGGGGCATGTCCCCAGGCCCAGGGCCTGACCCGCAGGGACTCAGGAAAAGCGAGCCAAGAAGGTCCCCTCCTTGTATCGTTCCCTTTATCTCCCAAGGTCTTTCAGAGGGTCCCGCTGGCACTTGTCTTTCTCCCCTCCCCCTTGACTGCTTGGGAGGGGCCCTCTGACATGCTGGACCTTCCCTCCTCTTGAATCACTTCCGGGAACTCAGTGACAGTTACAGGCACCCAGCTCCCCTCCTGCCTCGAGAACCTCTTGTATCTTTATCTGCCCACCCCGTGATCACTGGCATTCCTGAACGTTCTTTCCCAGCCTTGTCTCACACTGCACTCCACCCCATGGCCTCAGGGACCATCTGTTATTTTATGCTGAAGACCCTCAACTCTTCAAACCCCTGACCTAATCGCTCACTGGACAGCTCCACGCGGATGCCCTGGACGCACTTGACTCGCCAGGAAACAGAGGAAACCACAGGCCACCATTTCCCCTCTGAAACCTGCTCCTTTGTGGCCCCTCATGGAGCCCGGCCAGCCACCAGGACCAGGGGCCTCCTGATCTATTGCTCACCACATGGTCCCCCACCCAGAGCAGTCCACATCCATCCCTGCCTCCCCCTCTCCCACAGCCCACAGGCTGGTCACCTTCAGCCCTAACCGGACCTTCCATCGGCCCACTCCCCTCATCCTCACCACCGTCCTCACCACCTCTCATCCGGCACCCTATCGACAGGCTCCTGTCCGTGACACACCCTATAGAAATCATTCTAGGGGCGCCTGGGTGGCTCAGTCATTAAGCGTCTGCCTTCAGCACAGGTCATGATCCCAGGGTGCTGGGATCGAGCCCCGCATCGGGCTCCCTGCTTCGTAGGAAGCCTGCTTCTCCCTCTCTCCCTCCCCCTGCTTGTGTTCCCTCTCTCGCTGTGTCTCTCTGTCAAATAAATAAATAAAATCTTTTTTTTTTTTTTTTTAAAGATTTTATTTATTTATTTGAGAGAGAGAGAATGAGAGACAGAGAGCACGAGAGGGAAGAGGGCAGAGGGAGAAGCAGACCCCTGCCGAGCAGGGAGCCCGATGCGGGACTCGATCCCGGGACTCCAGGATCATGACCTGAGCCGAAGGCAGTCGCTTAACCAACTGAGCCACCCAGGCGCCCAATAAATAAAATCTTAAAAAAAAAAAAAAAAAAAGAAATCATTCTAGAAATCAAATAGGGTCACATCACTCCCTTTCGTGGCTTTGCACTGCCCTTTGGATCGATGCAAGCTCCTCAGATGGTGTCCAGGCCCTTGATGGTCTGGTCCCTCATTTGTCCCAGTGCCTCCTCCATGTGCCTCCCCACCCCTAAACCTCTTAAACTTCCACCCATGAACTACACTCCCTGGCCCTGGAGGGCCAGTCCCTTCTGCTCATTCTGTTCCAGCCCCCTGCAGGAAGCTGGTCACTGACCAGGGGCCGGGGAGCAGGCAGACGGGCGCACTCAGGTATTTAGGAATGAGGCAGGCCACGCTCTGGAGATCTGGGGGACCTGCTTTATTGCTCAGCCTCAGGAGCTCTGCACTCTGTATCTGGGGTACAGACGAGTGGTGGTCAGAGTTCTGCTTGAACAATCCCATGTCTTCCTTCTGCCAGGACTGCTTCTGGGCAGAACCCGGGACGGCTGTACCTTCTCCTTCAGGTCTCAGGAGAATGTCATTTTCAGTGTCCACCATCCAGAGCTGCAGCTCCAAGCCTCCATCCCCGTGCCCCTCTCCTGTGCCCTCCAACCCACCCACTGAGCATGCGGGAATTGGGTGGACAGAGGTCCGGCAGCCAGCAAACTCAGCCTCAGCCAGGACTTGGCCACCACTCATGAGCCACTCGACATGGATCAGGTTTTCAGGACAACCCATACTCAACATCCCCAGGAAAGGAGTCTGAAAGGGGGGTGAGGTGGGATGTCAAAGGGAGGCCCAAATCAAGAGCTCTGAAAGACAGGCCAAGCCCAGAACCAAGAAATCTACGTGGGAAGTATCGCAATTGACCACTGTTCCAAAGATAATGCCCACTAAATGGAATGTGAATCAGATAAATACACTCAATAAATATTCAAGATTGGCGTCTTCCCCCAGGGAGGCAATGTGGTGGGGGTGGGAGGACCGGGGGGGGGGGGGGGAGGTGCACGAGGGCTCAGCCTCAACTCCCCTGGGAGGAGGGCACAGGCGGGGGTCCCAGGTTCTCTCTGGTCTGGTGCCTGCACATTCTGCCTTCCAGGCCTCGTCAGGCCAGGCGCCCCTCTACCCTCACCATCCGAGCGCAGAGCCCAGGCCACTCCAGGGCAGACAGGTCTGGGGCTGGCCTCAGGGGCCAGGATGGGCCCAGAGGGCCACAGTGGCACCCAAACCTCACCCACACCTGTCTCTCTTCATCCTAACTCCAGGCGACCTAGCTGCTGCTACTGGGTCAGGGGAGGGGACTCTGAAATCCACCCCACTGCTGTCAAATGAGGGAATCCAGGCCTGGGGCCGTGCTCAAGATGAGCCTCCAGGCAGCAGGGAGCCCACCCACAGAGGAGGGACCAAGACAGGGGAGGAAGGTGGAACAGCATATTCTAAGGAGATACAGCTTTCTGGGCAAGCCCATTTAAGTGACTATAAAGAATCCTAAACATACTGGCTTCAATCCCGACCCAAATCACTATGTTGTTTTTTGTGTGAATGTTTTTCCATTACTTCGACTTTTTCAGAAATTTCACATCTATATGTGTCCGAAAATTAAAGAATCCCAGGAAAGGCCTTTGTGACACCCCGATCGGGTCTCTCCATCTCACACGGAGGCAGGGATGCTTCCCAGGGCCGCACAGGACAGTGACAGAGCTGGTGGGAACCAGCGGACTCCCCATCCGGGGCTTTCTCCCTGGTCCAGCCCGCCCCAGGCTTTGGGCATCCCGGGCTGGACACCCCTTCTCCCCAGGACAGGCTGCCTCATTTGTAAAAGGCAAGTCCCACCCGTGTCAGCTCCTGGCCGGGGTCTACCTGGGAGAGGCAGGGGCAGTTTGAGGGCTGGTATCTTCTGTTCCAGCCTGACTCAGCTGCAGGCTTCCTGAGGCCCAGACTGGATGCAGAAGGCAGGAGCTGCTAGAACCAGGCAGATCCTGGGGGAGGAAGCCATGGAGGGACCCAGATAGAGCTGTGAGGGTGGGGACAAAGGGGTCATCAGGGACAGGACGGCCAAAGTCATCCAGAGAGCTGGGGCACCTGAAAAACACATCACATGAAGGGGTCACCTCCTTGCTGTGGAGACCCCCTCTCACCACCCCTTCTCACACCCTCCCTGGAGAACTTCCTTGTCCCTGTCTCTGCCCTGGCCGCTCAGCTCACTTCAGCTGTCCCTCTGTCCGATTAGTGTCTCACGGCCCTGTGCCCCAGTGCTCCCCCCTTCAGAAGAGATTCTGCATCCCCGGCCACCGCCTCTGCAGCCCCGCAAACCTGCCGCTGTGGCTCGGCCCGACCTGCTTCCCCTGAGGACCCTGCTCTTCCCTCAATCCCTGCTGCCGTGCATGGCACGGCAGGAAGAAGATTAGGTGCTCTGCATCTTTTTCTTTTTTCCTTTTTTTGCCAAATAAATGAGTGCCTGAATCTAAACATGAACTCTTGGGGCGCCTGGGTGGCTCAGTCAGTTAAGCATCTGCCTTCCCAGAGTCCTGGGATCGAGTCCCACATCGGGTTCCCTGCTTCTTCTTCTCCCTCTGCCTCTTCCCCACCCCCTGCCCCCCCAGCTTGTGCTCTCTCTCAAATAAAAAATAGAAAAAAATAAAATAAACATGAACTCTCATGACTGCCCTGCCTGGTCTCTTGCTGCACAGCAGTCCCCTTTCCCACCCGCAGGGCCTGGGCCCTCAGTACCTGGGGCCGAAGTGCCAGTGGTCACTCCCACAGGAAGCGCACGTACCAGATGGTCTCGTTCTTCAGCTGCGGCCCGAAAAGGGGGTTCAGCTGAGCCAGGATAGTGATGAGCCAGCTGCCAGGGACAGCACAGTGAGGGTGAGCCAGGTCATAGGAAGAACCCCACCCTCCGCACCCCGCACGCTGCCTCTGGTCACATGGCCAACCCAGCAGGTGGAGGGTCCGTGTGTGGGAGCGAAGGGCCCCTAGCCAGCACACGAGCTTGGCCTTGGAGCTTGTGGGTTCGGGCTTAGGTTTGGTTTGATGTTTTGTCGACTGATAAGACCCGAGTTGGGGCTGGGCTCTGGGATGAGAGAAGTAAGGCAGCTTCCAGAGGTATGCTGAAAATGACTCCTGGCTGTGCCCTAGTATATCTCTGGTCTAGGCACCCCCCCAGCCTGCACCTGGGAGCAGACAGGACAGGTCAGACGGGAAGCATGTCAGAATCACCTACGTTTAGGAGCAAGAGGAAGGAACCACCTCCTGTGGAAGGCTGACGACCAGAGAGCCCCACTCTGAGGCCTGCTGGGGACAGGACAGGAGCTGGTCAGGCCCGTGAGCTTTCCAGGGACCGTCGGTGGGCTGCACATCCGGGGGTGGGGGGTCGGGCCCCACTGGCATGACTCTGTGTGCCCACGGTTGCAGGCCCCTGAAGACTCTAGAGGGGCACGGCTTCACATGCCTCACACAGGCCCCAGCGGTGCTCTATCTGGTGTCCTATCAGGAAGGCTCTAGCTGTTTCCCCTGAGTGCCCCCACGGAAGCTGTCAGAAACCACAGCCTGCTTATCATCTGCATGATCCCTGAGCTGATGTTTTGTAAACATGATTTCTAGGCCCAGCATTCTCTTAAGCTGCCCCACCTTGCCGCCTGTGTGCACCTGCTCTGCAGCCAGCCTCCCTTTCCCAGAGGTCCATACGGTGTTTGGAATTACGCACAGCCTGAGCATATGCCTGTTCCCAGCCACCACCCGCTCTGTCCCGGTCTCTGAGCCAGCAAACCCCAGCCCCTCTGCGGCCCTCCCTGGGACCGATGAGGACATTCTCAAGCCCCGAAGGACCAAGAAACAGCATAACAGGCCTTAGAGACGCTCTGTCTGGGGAGAATTCTGAAAAACCGTACACACCCATATATGTAAGCGGACATCTAAGAGTCGTCATTATTTTTAACAAGTTTTATTTTTTTGTTGTTAATAGGAGGTAGAAAATATTTAACATTAGATAAAGTGAAAGGAGAGAACTGGCTAACAGGAATAAATAGTTGGTGATCCAATTAGATAAAACAGGTTTTAACTACAAAACGTACCCCAAATCTGAAAGCCCTCATGTAAAAAATTTTTGTTAAGTGCGGGCCTTATGCTATGTATTTTGAAAAATTTGGCAGTCTTGAGAAATATTCCAGTCACTGTTACTTCTCAATTCCAGTTACTTTTAAAACAACCCGTTACCTTTTAAAGAATCAGTAGCTCATCACGTCGTTACCTGTCCTATTTTTTTTTTTTTTATTTTTCCTGGATCATCAGTCTTCTTTTTTTTTTTTTTTAAGATTTTTATTTATTTATTTGACAGAGAGAGACAGCAAGAGAGGGAACACAAGCAGGGGGAGCGGGAGAGGGAGAAGCAGGCTTCCCGCGGAGCAGGGAGCCCGATGCGGGGCTCGATCCCAGGACCCTGGGATCACGACCTGAGCTAAAGGCAGACACCTAACGACTGAGCCACCCAGGCACCCCTTACCTGTCCTATTTTGACTGTTCTGAATTCAGAACACCCCAACTGTGCCAAGCCTACCCCATAAAAAGAGTGTATGAGACCCAGGATGATGGGAAGCCATAGAGGCTTCCAGAGGCTTGACTGATCACTGGAGAGCCTTCCCTAAAAACCAGAACTTGGACTTATTCCCTGGTTTGGCAGGTAGGATGATTTAAACATGGAGCAAGGTGACATGAAAGGACTCGGGTGGAAGGAGGGGTGTCTTTTTTCATAACGGGGGAGGTGTTATGGTGAATGGCAGTTTTAGGAAGGGAACATCCGGACATTCGGGACCTGGACGCTGACTCCCTCACCCTGCCCAGGTCCTTGGCTCCCTTGCAACTCTTCGATATCCCCAGGGCCCCCTTCCCCAGTTTGAAGACTCCCGCCCATCTGGTGGTTCAAAACCGGCTACATCACAGATACCCAGGGGCATGTATTCAAAATATGAACTCCTAAGTGCAGACTTGAAAACTGTGATTGAGTGGGCCTAGGGCGTGGCCCTGAAAGCTGTGTTTTACAGTCTCTCCAGGAGAGCCTGATGCCCGGACTGAGCTGGCTCACTGCATTCACTTCACTGCAGCCTATGGACGGGACAAAGCCTGTTCAGGTGGCACATTTGGAAGCAGCCCCCAAAGTCCATGATTTCCAGCCCATGGCTTTCTCTGACGTCTCAAACTGCCTTCTCTTCTAGGCTTTAGAGACTCAGCCTTTCAAAAGTGGAATCTGTCACCACCAGGACAGAGGGGAGAGCAGGGCTGGGGAGAAGAGGGAAGATTTTGAGCCTGAGAGCAGTACTTACAAGAGGTAACAGCAGACCGCGGTGGCTACCAGCATGGTGATGATCACTCTGCAATGGAAGAGGCTGTCAGATCAGGATGGGTGGAACCAGCACCCTCCGAAGGCCTGGCCAGGGCCAGAGCTAAAGAGCTCCTGGTGTCGGCCCCTTTCCTGCTGGCCTTCCTGATGCCGCCTGAACACAGGAGGCTGAGTTCTATTCAGGGTGAGAATTGTAAGATGGAAGATAAAAACTAAGGGTCACCTTAGGGGGAAGCCCACCTTGTCCACATCCAAGTTGTGTTATGAACTCCCTTCATCTCCCTTCTCCACACCCACTCTTTCCCCATCTTAATGCAGCACCACCACCACCCCCAGCTGCATCTGCAGCAACCCACCATGGAGTGGTGTCTGGAATGCAAACTTCATTGGGCAAGGGGACGGAAAACAGAAGCTGGCAAGAGGCAAGGAGACCGTGAGCCATTTCGAAGGCAGCGTGAGTGGTTATAAAGGGAGCAAGGACTAGCTACCTGTGTCCACCCGAAGAGGACTAGAGACAGAAGCTTAAGATGCAGCAGGAGAGGCTTCAGTTAGACAGAACTCACCAGGGTTTGCAGGAGAGGTGAGACACTAAAATGGTTCACAAAGTGATGCCGTGGGACCCCGGCCCTGCAGATCTTGAAGAACAGAGACCGCGCCCATACATCCAAGCAGCCTCCAGCCAAAGCTAAACCTAATCCAAACCAGGCCCCAGAGGCCCTGGTCTAAAGCACCTGAAAGTCAGTGCCAGAAAAATTACACTTGATCCATTCTTTGAACATTACTAAGCCTCCTGGTCTAGTCCCGTGCTGGGCACTGGGGTCTACAGTGGTGAAGGAGATAATCTTCCACCTAGAGGAACTTGTAATCAAGAGGAGAGAGCACTTCGTAAGAGGATAATATGATGCAGACACTGCTAAATGGTGCAACAGATACAAAAATCTGCTAGGGGCCCTTCAAAAAACAGTAACACCGGCTAAAAATTATTCAATACATAATACGTGCCATGCGCTGTAAAGGTCTTACAAGCATAATCTCGGGTAACCCTCACAGCAGCTTTAAAAGGCAGGTATCAGCCTCATCCACATTTTACCTATGAAGAAAGTGAGGCTTGAAGGGGTAACATTCGCTCAAGGTCACTGCTGGTGAGGGGTGGACAAACCGCATCAGGCGCGGGTCATGGCCTCTAGCTTCCCTGGCTGGAGGGGGGAGGGGGGAGGGCCCCTTAACTGCCTCCGGTGTCGGTCGGCTCGCCACCTTTCCAAAGCACCACCGGCTCTGCCCTTTGGCTCCGACCGCCTGCCTGTTCCGAGCTGAACGCGGCCGGTGCAGACACGCAGGAGTGCGGCGCCGGGCGCGCCTCGGCCCAGTGCTCACTGCACCTCCCGCCGCCGCCCGGGGAGGGGTCCGCAGGGAGGCCGGGCCCGCCCGCCATCCTTACCCGCGGTTGGGTCCTTTCGGCACGAACCAGGGCCCGGCGATGCCGATGAGGCCCCAGAACGTGGTGAAGATGATGACCGGGAGGGCGAAGGAATGAGCCGTCATGGCCGGGAGCGGGATGCCAGGCTGGGGCGCAGGGCCGAACCGCAGACGCTCGGGCGCGCGGGGTCCCCGCCGGGCAGTGGGCGCCGAGCATGCGCAGCAGGACCGGGCGGCCCAGGGGAGCGCGCACAGGCGCCCCCGCGCAGGCGCGAGCGCGTCACTGCGGCGGGGGCGGGCTTGCCGAGCGGCCCGATTCCGTTAGCTTCGATCAGCTTTTGATAAGCTTTGACCTGCGGGACTTACAGGACAGAGGCATGTGCCGAAATAAACTCTGCTTTATTCAGGTAGCAAAAGGTTGAGAATCAAACATGGTTTTTTAAACCTCATTCGCACCTCTTTGAAACCAGAAGAGGAGCGGACATCCCCTTGCCAATCACCCTGAGTATCCTTGGCTGACAGACACCTGCACGAGGCAATTGGCCAATCTTCACACCATCTTGCCAAATACTTAGCACCCTAGGAACTCCACGTGGCCTTGGGGGAGAAGCAAAGGTCTAGAGTAGGTTACTGTCTGAGCTGTCTGGCGAGGACAGGGGGCCGAGGTCGTTCCCTCCCGCCTGGTCTCTATGGCTACTGGAATCAAACCATCGGTTATAATGCCGGTTAAAACTCAGAACATCAGACCCTGTGGGCAGCAGTTACGGGGTGTGGGTAGGGATGGGGGGAGTGCCAGGATCAGAACGTGGAGATGCTATGAAGATTACAGGAAGGGAGGGAGAGTGGAGGCGTAGCTAGGACTCTGGCCAAAGGCTTGCTCCTTCTATTCCCCGTGCCCTTCAGCTTTCGTCCTTGTGAGGCAAAAATAGGACGGCTCACCAACCAGGGTATCTCCAGGCCCTGGATTTGAAGCGCAGCGAGTGTCTTGAAACAAAACAAAGAGCTCGGGTTGGGTAATAGTCTCCGGTAAGGGTGCTCACCACGTGTCAGCCCTGGGTCCTGCACAAAAAGGTGGGTAGTCATCTTTGCCATTAGCTAGCATGCCTGCGCCCCACGAGAAATGTGGATAGTGCAAACCTCTATGATGAACAGCATTTTCAGTCACCCCCTCCAAGGGGCCCAGCCTTCCCAAAAGCTGGCATTGGAGGCTTCCTCAGAACATGGATGTGGAGGCTGGGTGCTTCCCTACCTGGCCTCCACCTCCACGCCGAGAGCAGCACAGGGAATTGTGTGTGTGGAACTCACACACAACACTGCTTGAGGGACTGGCCTCATGCTCTGAGGATTCTTAAAGAATGGGAGAGGCCACGGGGAGGAGGCTTGCCAGAAATTCACCTCAATTTGGAATCTAGGAATAGGGTGGGGCTGACAGTCCCCACTTTGAGGGGTCTTTCTCTCTTCCATCTCACCAATTCACACCCACAACACCTAGCCTCAGGCAGACTCCTGAACTCCCATAGAACCTTCTATGAATGGGGGAGGGAGGCCCGGGCTCCCATCTCCACGGTATGGCCAGAGCTGTAGCTGCAAGGGCCCATGGTATACCTCAGACCCTAGACCATGGGGCTGGGAGAGAGACATTTCCACAGGCTGAATAAAAGGCAGAGAGTGAGAGTGAATTCCTGGCCCACAGCTAAAGAAAACAGGAAGGCGATGGCATTAAGGCTAAGTGCTAAGGGTGGGTGGTGGGAAGGGAGAGTCAGAAACATCAGGAACCAGGGGGACACTGGATCCCAGCACCACCCTAGGACTGGGAGGAGAACAGACTGCTGGCTAAGGGCCAGACAACTTGTACTTGCAGCACAGGGCAGGGCCCCCAAGTGTGAGGCCGGGACGCACCACTTCCTGCCTGTCTAAAAGGCAGGGGGCAAACAATCCGTGGTTAGGAAGGCAGGACCTAGGCCCCACATCATCCCCACCAGATAAGCAGCCTAGGAACCTGCCAAAATGAAACTGCCCTGGAGGGGAAAGTGCTTTACTTCCAGGAGGCCGGAGAGATGGGGTGGGGGTCCTCAAGTTTGAGTGGGCCCACAAAGCTCTGGAGGATCCTGCGGACAACGGCCCATCCTGAGCCCCGATCCTGCGGATCTGATCGGGCAGGTATGGGGGGAGCATATTTAACAAGCACCCCTAGTGATTCCCAAGCTGGGTCCCAGAGCAACTTCGAGAAGAGTGGCACACTTTGGGAGCACCTCTTCCAAAAGTAAGGACGTCGGTAGCAAGGGACAAGGACAAGGGCTGAAGGCAGCTAAGCCCACTCTGTGCCGCCCGAGGTCTGCTTTCAGGGAGCCGGAGACGCTGTCCATCCTGTGGCAGACCAGGAGCCAGCAGGCACTTGAATTCTCTGCTGCCATGTCATGAGGAGGGAAATTGAGGCACAGAAAAGAGGAAGGGATTAATTCTGGTTGAACCTCTGCCTGCAGCAGAGCTGGGCTGGATCACAAGCCTCCCCAGGGCAAGCTTGCACGTGTCCACTCCTCAGGAAGCCAGGCTCACGTCCAACACTGGAGCAGGTCACACAGAAGGGCTGCCACCGGTGAGAAGCAGCAGGCTCCCTCCCGGAAAGCCTTTCCTCCATGGTCCTGGGGCTATAGGAGATGACCTCGAGTGCTTTGTGCAGAGGGTTTTGCTTGCCTCCTCCTAAGGGAGGCCCTGGGAGGAGGTAGAGAAATTCTCTGCTGTGAGTCTCCCGTCTGGAGTTGAGGCTTCCCTGCGTCTGCCATGGAGCCAGGCCAGTTGTCTCCTGAGCCTGGTCACCCTCCGTCCCTCCCCAGGTGCCTGCTCTGGGCCCCTGCGGCCCCCCAACCATCCACGGGGGCTGGGATGCTCCTTTAAGCCCCTCCCGCCAACAGTCTCTCCCACTTCAGAGAAGTCCTCTTGCTCCCAGAACATGGGGTGAAATCTTTGCTGATAGGATCATTTCCTGAAGCACCTTAAAGATGAATTTGAGATCGGAACCTTTCGGCCTATTTCAGCGCTGTGAGGTCACCGCTGCTTAGAGAGGGGCCTTGGTGAACAGGCTTGTGCTCCTGATTACCCTGCCTCACTGGGAGGTGGGCTTAACTATCTTGTCACTGCCCCCTTCTGGTGTTTAGAGAGTCCCCCCAAACGAAGATTCTAGGGTAGCCTAGATTCTGCAGAGAGCCTGTCACCATGATTCCAAGGGGCAGGGCAGCAGGGGGTCTCCAAGGCGATCCCTAGGAATCCTGCTCCTACGGGAGCTGTCAGGACAGCTCGGGGGCCTCTTGGCTGGCATGGGGGTACAGGAGTCTGTTGGGAGGGTCCATGATGCAGTCCTTCAGGATCTCCACTGGCTCCCTGTAGGATGGAATGGGTGGCTTCTGGGTCACAGCCTCCTCCATAAAGAGCGCCCCCATCTTCTCCTTCCTGAGCCCTGCTCCTTGTGCAAGAGGAAAGAGAACCCACAATTACACTGAGGGGAAAACAGATTGATGATCCCCTTCCCAAGTCCAACTGCACCCCAAGGTATGCTCGGTGAGGAAGGCATGCAGAACAGTCTGGAGACGGGACAGGGGCTGCTCTGGGCAGGCCGGATCTAGTCTCGCTCTGGTCATCTCTCACCCTCGGGCGCAGGTCTCACCTGGGAACCTTCTATGAATGGGGGAGGGAGGCCCGGGCTCCCGTCTCCACGGTATGGCCAGAGCTCTGCCCTCCAGGGGACACATGGCAATGCCTGGAGACACTTTTGATAGCTACAGCTAGGTGAGTGCTATGGGGACCCAGTGAGTATGTAAGGGGTGCAGGTCAGGGATGCTCAAGATCCTACCACACATAGGCCAGGCCTCACAGTGAGGAATGATCCGACCTTCAGTGTCAACAGTGCTGAGGTTGAGAACCCTGCCTGGGAAAGAGGACCTTATCATATCAAATTGGGTAGTGTCCTCTATTTGCTTCAGATGTACCAGCCCCACTGCCCCGATGAGAACACACCTGAGAGTGTCTTTCTCCTTCACCCCCACAGGGCTGGATGTAGGGAGCAGCTCATGCAGCAAACGTGTGGGCGAAGGATGCACTGCCTGGCTCCCCACCTCGGCCCTCCCGGTCTCTTCTCTCCACTTCGACCCCGGGCCCCTCCCCTTGCTCAGCAACCGGATAGGGGCCACTCTGCTTCCTATGGAGCCTCTGTCAACCCTGAGACCCAGTCCACTGCTGACCACAGACTGGGCGGTAACCCACGAGAGCACAAGTGCTGGAAGGAGACCAGCGATAAGAAGGTGTCAAGGAAGAAGCTTCACTGCTGTCACTGGGAAGTAAAACATGAACAGCCTGGAGAAACTCTTTGGTTTTCATTTCAGTGACTACTTGAAAAGAGGAAAATGTCTTGCCTAAGACTCAGTAACTCACCTGCCATGTAACAGAACTTCCCCTCCAGCCCGGTCCCCACTCCAGCCCTCCAGCCTAGTGCTCCGAGGGGACTGTGAGGCGCCTCCGCACCCGGCATGCCCCAACCCTCTCCTCCACCTAGCACCTTCTTCAGGGCACCTCTGACCTGCACTGACTTCTTCCCTCCCGAAAGAGTCTACCCAGCCCCTCGGAGAATGTGCTGTCACTGCCCTAGCTTGTCCGGTGCTCTGGTTACTTCCTGTAGTGGGTGGACCTTTCCAGAATGCCACTGGCATCACGGGCCAGATGCTGTGCCCTCTTCCGAAGAAAAACCAAGGCACGATAAGGTGAACTGGCCCGAGGTCACACACCAGTTAGCAGAGCCAGAATTTGGGCCTGGGGAGGACTGGCTCTGAAAATTCGTGCTCTGGCGCTACGCCCCTGCCTGCAGTGTGTGTGCGTCCCGCTTGCCTCACTGGGTCCGAAGCTCTTGGAAGGTACGTGTCACATCCCGAGCACCCACTGGGGACACCTGAGACCAAGCCTCTGGTGATGGCGGCCATTGCCAGGCCCTCCCAGACGTCAAGGCCAGCAGGGGATCGGGACGGTAAGACTGCCCGGGGACTCGGTCACGTGCACTTACGTGCCTGGGCGCGGGGCGGCGCTTGGGCACATGCGCAGACGTGGCTGAACCGCCGGCCCGACGAGGTCAGGTACCAGTGCTGGATGGCAGGCTGGGGGTCGTACTCCGTGACTGCCACCCCGTTCACCGCTGTCATCATGAGCATGTTGATCACCTCGTTGGAGAGCTTGGTCCTCTCCTCAGTCCTGATCCGGCTCATGGCACTGAAGCCCCGCTCACAGCAGGAGGCGGAGACGGGCACGCACACCACCACCGCCACGAGCCTGCTCAGCAGCGGGAAGCGGTAGTGCTGGGCCAGCGTGTTCTTGCACAGCATGGAGAACGGGAGGTTCCTGCCCATGGCTTTCAGGCCCAGCCACTCCTCCAGGAGTGCCTCCTCGCTGTATCCTGCAGGGAGCGAGAGCTCAAAGTATCTGGCCAGGGCAAGAATATCGTCGTTCCCAAAACTGGCCAGTTCCATCCCACTTGGCCAGGCCGTGGTGTCGAACACCTCCATGTTCTTGAGCTGTGGGGGCCGGGCCGTGTCAAACCTCTGCTGGAGGTACTTGATCCCAGTCAGGATCATCCTTTCCCGGTCCGCCTGGAAGCGCTGTTCCGCCATCTCCATTCTGTCCAGGAAGATGCCGTGCAGCCGCCCATCCCGGAAGCCGGCGTTGAACTCTTCCTCTTTGGGCCCCGCCTGGTGACGGAGGGTCTCCAGGGCTACGTAGGCCCGTCCCAGCGTGGAGTTCACCTCCGTAATCAGCACGATCTCCTTCTGGCACACCTCAGACAGAGGCCTGTAGATGCTCAGGAAGTCCAAAAGGAAGTGGCAGAACTTGACGAAATGGAAGCTCTTCATCAGCTTCAGCATGCCTTTGGCCCTGTGCCCAGTCTGGCCCCCAGCCTCCGCCACGCCCTGGAGGTGCCGGGCCAGGGCAGGCCAGCTCACGATGAGCGCGTTCAGCGTGCGCCTCTTGCTGGCCACCCACCTGACGGCGCTCAGGTCCTTGAGGCGGGTGATCTCCTGCTCCAGGGGAGCTGCGCCTTCCTGCAGCTCATTCAGCCTTTTGTTTGAGGACTGGTAAAACTTGAAAACCGTTCGAATGTGCCGGTCACACTTCTTCACCAGATCGATGCCCCCACATGCGTCTACCACAGCCAGGTGCAGCCGGTGGGCAACACAGTGGACGGGCAGCAGCTGGGGGATGACCTCTTGGAACTTTTCCACGAGGCCTCCTCTGCAGCTCAGCGTGGTGGAGCCGTCGGTTCCTAGGCCCACCACCCAACCGGGCTTCCGGAAGGGGATGTCCAGTTCATCCAGGGCAGAGATGATAGTCTCAAAGTAGCCATCCACCGTCTCACTGTAGAGAGGGGCCAAGGTGATGTAGGACTCTTTCACATCTATCCCCTTAAAGTAGCGGACGTAAATCCCCACACAGGACTGGTCCGAGGCGTCTGTGGAGCTGTCCAGCAACACGCTCACGCAAGGGGAGTTCCGGACATCCTCGAGGATCTCCTTCTTCAGGGTCTCAGAGATGTACTTGATGAACTGAGTGCATGCGGTGCGATTTCGGTACTTGCCCAAAATCATGGTCCCGGTACTTTGGAGGAGTTCCAGGATCTTCTCAAAGTCATTCAGAGGCCTCGAGTGGTACGCAATGGAGTAGGCGGCGTTGAAGAAGTGCTCCATGTTCGCCATCAGGTCGCTGGAGATCTCTGGGACCAGGGCAGCCGGAGGGGCGTCTTCCTTGATTTCAACAGTGTTGACACAGAGCTTGTGTGCTTTGCTGACCTCATGGTATTTTAAAGTCTCCACTTTAAAAGGCCCCGTGTAACCTCGGACTAACCGGGACGATTTGTCGTGGAGATTCGGTCTTTCTTTGCAAGCTGAGCAGAAGAGCTTGGTCTCCTTTGGGTCAATTACTAACCATGGGAACTGCCCAAACCATGACCTCTGAATGGAACGGGGTCTGTAAGTCCTCTTGATTTTCCTAGGGCCATCTACTTCGACTTCACAAAGGCTGGAATTGCAGTAGGAGCTACAGGTCTCCATAGAAGTTGCTGGAAGCACTGCAGATTCTACAGCCAAGGCTTGTGTGTCTGCCTCTCTTATGGCCACCATCTTCTTCTTCCCTTTGGAGCAAATAAAAATGAGCTTGGTTTTGCTGCCTAGAACTCTGCATTCTCCCATCAGTTAAGACATCCCAATTTACTGAGTGTCCCATAGGAAAAGCAGAGTTGACTGCGATCCACCTTTCTAGAGATCATTACTGACTTCTCTTTAAACCCTTTCCCATTATTATCTATGCAAGTTAGCTTGCTCCCGAAGAGATGTGTGCTAATCCTTGTGGGCTCTTTAGCCAGCCTCCCGGTCTCTAGCCACACAGCTACGCTGCGATCAGGGGACATCAGCCGCTAATAAGCTTAATCAGCCACCTTGGCTATAGATGCTATTGGATAAACAGGTGACTTTAATCCTCTTTCGAGGCAGCACAAAGAAATGAGGTTAAACATCTGCAAGTCTTCCTATGAGCCTTCGAAAGAAGGGAGGTCGAGCAGTCTACACGGTAGCTATGAGCCAGTAAGCCCCTGGCTGAGATACACAAAACAGCCAGCTTGCACAGACCAGTGGTGCTGCCGCTGGAAACTGGAGGAGGAGGGAAGAAGGGCGGCTCACAGGCCCTCGGGTCACACAGCTCCTCACAACCAGGGCCTCCCGCATGCCCCCCGTCAGCTCCGCCACGGGTCCCGTTAGCACTTCTGCTCATCAAAGGGCCTCCTTTGTCCCATACTGTCCCTGTTTCCCTATTTGAGCTTGGTTTTGAGCTGCCGCTAGCCGTGGGGCAAGTGCCTATTTGACACTCGGAGGGCAGAGTTAGTTTCTTACTCCTCTTTGTCCAGCAGAGCCTGACACAAGGCCCGGTGCGCAACAGGAGCAGGACGGGGCAGCCGAACGGACACCGGATGACTTGCCATGGCCACACGGGCCCCAGGATGTGCCCTTCAGAACTCGGTGGGGCAAGACTCACCTGGAGGACGACCTTTCCCCCACTTCAGCCCGTTTGGGTCCTTGATCCAGGGTGCAGCTCGACGTTCCAGTTTTGAGATCAAGTCTGGTTTGGCAGCAGCAGGCCCTAGTGCGGGGACGGAGAGTCAAACTGAGGTCACTGCTATGGAATCAAGTCAGGTAGCCTGCCCGAAGCTATTTGTGGAAACTGAAATGTTCAGTTCAGCCTCTGAGTCTATCTCTTAATAAAGTCTACTCAGTCAGGGCCACGATGAAAACATTCCCATCTTGTGTGCCAATCTATTCCTAAAACCCAAGAGGCAGTCAGAGTCAGGTGCACCCCTCAGCCAGGATAAATCACACCCTTAGCTCCGTGGGCCAGCCACGGGAGCCAGGGCTCAGCTGAGCGTGTCTGGAGGGAGGTGGCCGTGGGGGGGGACACAGGGTGCAGTAGGAGGAGAGGGCAGGGATGATGAAGAGGGCCACACGAGATGGGGGAGACCGCCACTGGCCAGCACTCTGCTGTGCCCGTGGTCCCAGAGCCACCACAGCTAGCCGTGGGGCAGGTGCCTTACTGCATGGGTTGTTTCCAGGGGCACTTGAGAGGCCCCGTAAAGATGTCCACCACCTGCCGTGAAACCTGGAATCCGACTAGAAGAGAGTCGTGCCTTTGGGTTAAGCACTGACCTTTATTTAAGATACGAATATTCTCAGGGGTATGAAAAGAAATTGCCTTCTTGATTTAAAATAAAGTCCATTAATATCTACTTACATGCCTTGGTATGTGTGTGAATGTGTGCATAAACGTTCTGTGGAGGAACACGAACGGCTTCTCAGGCCATAGTCATTATTGTCGCCCTGCATCTCTTGGATCACTTGAATATATGTATATATTTATATTTGTTATATGTGTGTGTGCATCCATATATTTACTACTAATAAAAATATAATTACATACATTGTTGAAGTGTGGTAGACTGAACACACACCCTTTTTAAAACATCTCTAAGATGAGGACAAAGGAGTAACAGTAATAATAATAATACAAAGAAACGTTAATACACTTTTGGAAGAAGGAAAGGAGATAAAAGAGCAGAACAAACAGAGCTGAACAGCAAATGCTGACAAAGGGGGCAGCAAGGAGAAAGAAGTGCATTTGACTACAGAATCCCCCAAAGACCCCGGGACTGGAGGTGCCAGGAGCGGCGGAAGGTGGCGGGTAAGGAACAGGTGGGAAGGGGAGGGCGCCTAGTCTGCAGAGACCACTCCAGCCCGGGGCCTCCCACCCATTCCAGGAAACCGGAGAACGTCGCCACCCTCACCCACCCTCACCCGAGGAGGAGAATGGAGATTTAGTTCTCGGAAAAACTGAACTGAAAGGTTCCAGACCCGGGGAGGGTGGGGATATTGGAAGAAGGAGAAGGGCTGCAGTGATGAAGAGTCTGTGTTCTGAAAGGTGCGCTACTCAGCTCCAAGGACACAGGCTGGGCTGCTGGGGCGAGTCTTCTTTGGAGAAACAGAATTGCCCCTCCTCATCCCCTCCTGCCCCAGAGGCCCACGGGACACTGACCTCTGCAGCTCTTCAGTGAGACCAGCAGAGAAAGCTTGACGAGCCCCAGCCACTGTGCAGGGCTGCCTGCCAGGTTTCTCAAGGCTTTACTCTTAAACCTGAATGAACCGCAGGATATTTATTTAAGACAAGCCTCTAACATGAAACCAGTAGGAAAAGGGATCGGAGAAACTACAGAAACTGCAGGGAACAAAGCAGAACTTAAAAAAACCATTATTCATGTTCCCAGAGAGAAAAGTCGTTGAGAGTCATCTGCAAAAGGAGCAACAGGGACTTTGAGATTAAAAATAAGAGAGAAGAGGGGTGCCTGGGTAGCTCAATCGGTTAGGTTTCTGACTCTTTGTTTTGGCTCAGGTTGTGATCTTGGGGTCATGGGATCGAGTCCCCTGTGGGGCTCGGCGCTCAGCACAGAATCTGCTGAAGGTTATTTCCCTCTCCCTCTTCCTCTGCTCCTCCCCCAGCATGCACAATAAATAAAATCTTTTTTAAAAATATGATAGAAATTAAAACATTCAACAGACTTGTTAGAAAATAAACTTGCGAAAATCTCCAAGAAAGTAGAACAAAAAAGAAGCAGAAAATAGAAGAAGAAAAAAATAAAATAGAACCAGAGGCTCAATTTAGGAAGTCCAATATCTAACTAATAGGACTTTCTTGAAGAAAGAGAATAGAAAATCGATAGGAAGAAATTATACAAGAACATTTCCCAAAACTGGAAAACGTGAGTTTTTGCCTGGAAGGGAACGGTGTCCAGACACCCAGGACGAGAAGTGAAAAGTCACTGATATTATTAAACACTTTGGAACACTGGACTAGATCTTAAAATCTTTCAGAGTAGAAAAAATGGGCTGTGTTCAAAGATTTAGTTATAAAAAGGCATTTAGACGTCTCCTCAGCACCAGTAATACCTAAAGGCAATGCTTTCAAAATACTGAGGAAAACTCTTTCCAACCTAGAATTCTATGCCCAACTAAGCTTCCGATTCTAAGGACAGAGTAAGGCATGTTCTCCCATGTGCCCTTTCTTGGGAAGTTACTGGAAGATGAGCTCCAACGAAATGAAGATATAAACCTGGAAGAAGAGATAGAGCCAGGGAATGGGAGTGGGCAAAAGGAAAGTGTGAGACCACTAAATAACAGCCTAAATAACAGCCAGTTTAGACAGAGCAGGAGGATGGAAGGCCTGATAATGGACGTCCCCAGAAAAAGAGTGAAATTGATCTGTCACAGGATGCCTGATCACGGGGAAAAGACTCTTCAGAGGTGGGTGCCTGGGTGGCTCAGTCGTTAAGCGTCTGCCTTCAGCTCAGGTCATGATCCCGGGGTCCTGGGATCGAGCCCCACATCAGGCTCCCTGCTCCGCTGGGAGTCTGCTTCTCCCTCTCCCACTCCCCCTGCTTGTGTTCCGTCTGTCGCTGTGTCTCTCTCTGTCAAATAAATAAAATCTTTGAAAAAAAAAAAAAAAACTCTTCAGACGAGTTTTATAATTCCCCGGGAGAGTTAGAGAAGAATCATTGAGAGGACAGAAAACTAGCAAAATAAAAAATAAGAAAATATTTCAATTCCAGGGGGGAAATACCCTACAACAAAGGAAAATCATCATAATATGCCACTTTGATCAGAAATAATACATAATCATAATTAGGTAAACAATTTACATTGAATTAATCAAGAAAGTGGGATGTACTTGTTCTTAGAGGGTGGAGGGACGGAATAGGGGCCCGGGGTGATGGAAGAGGGCTGGATCTTCATCTTCCATGGTAGGAATCAAGAGAGAATATCCATGTAAAATCAACAAATCAGGAATAGCAATAAACATATGCAACAGGATTTTAAAGTGTGAGTCTGCCTGCCTGTTTGGCTCAAGGTCCAAAAAGATAGGAGCCAACTGTCCCCCATCCCAAAGCTAGACCACCGAGGCCTGACTTGAAAAGGAGGGTGGCCGAAACACGGGGCTGTGACCCTAGCCCTCGACAAAAAGGAGTCACAGTGCTGGAAGTGAAGAGGTCAGGAAGCTGGATATTAGAGATGTTTCTGCAAAGAGATGTCAAGTGTACTGTGAGCCCCCCACACTACCATGGGGAGCAGTGCTGTGGGCTGCTTTCCCCTGACCTTAAGCCTAATGGGAATGACATGCTGACCTTTATCCCTTGGGATATGGGGCTCCTCATGAATCCAGGCCTGCAGAAGACTAAAGGCAGAATCTGACAGATGGGCTCCTTTGTGGTGGCCATGTCGGGAACAGCCTACATTCCCAGGGTCTGTTGGAGCAAAGGATATGTTTTCCGTGGTCCAGACATGGCCCCCGAGGGAAAGAGAAACCTGGAGCCACTTTGAGGGACTCTGCCCCTGACTGTTGGCAGCCCAGGAATGAGCCCACATGGGGCTGACTGCCAAAGCAGACGGTCACCAGTGTAGAGGGGACTGTGGCAAGTGATGGCAGGGGTGCAGAGAACCCACAAACTCATCCAGAGAATCAGCTTGCCACGATCCCAGCCACAGATGGATGCCAGGTCAAACCCCTGTCGTACCTCTCCTCTCCACTCACCCACCACTGTTCCCACCCAGGACACAGCAGAAGTCGTGGAACTAGCTGGGGGGAGGAGGAGGAGGAGAACCCCCTCCTTCCTACCACGACATTCCAGATTCCACACTGGGCCAGGCTGAGGTAGGAGAGGTGAGAAACTTTAGCTTTAGCTGAAGTCCGGATTTTTGACTACTACACAAAAACTACACTTTTGTTTCCTAATTTAGGGGGAGGGTGTACATTTTTGTAGCATTTAAAACTTATTAAAAAGTTTCAATAATAATACAAAGAACTCCAATCATTTACATTTTGTCCCATTTGCTGTATCATGCTCATTCATTCATGTGCCCTCCCTCTCCTCCCTTTGTCTCTTCTATGTATGTGTATGAATAATATATAAATAATACAGATGCAATATTTTTCTGAACCACTGAGAGGAAAATGTTTTCATACCCCCTTTATCCCTAAATACTTCTGCATGTATCACTCAAGGAAAAGGACATTCTCAGGGAGCCTGGATGGCTCAGTTATTTGGGTGTCTGACTTCGGCTCAGGTCATGATCTCCAGGTCCTAGGATCGAGCTCCATGTCAGGTTCCCAGCTCAGCAGGGAGCCTGCTTCTCCCTCTCCCTCTGCTGCTCCCCCTGCATGTGCCCTCTCTCTCTCTCTCTCTCAAATGAACAAAAAATAAATAAGAAAGAAAAGAAAAAGAAAAAAAGACATCCTCTCCTGGGGTAGGCAGAATTCTAACATGAGCTCCCATGACCCCAGCCCCTCCTCATCCCTGCTCCTTGCAGTCTGGGTAGAACCTGTGACCTGACGCCACACCCATGATTATGTGACATTACGTGGCAAAAGAGAGGCTATCTGGGTGACTTCATCTGACCACATCAGCCCTTTAAAAGCAGAGCCAGTCGGATCTTCAAAGCGCCAGCAGGATTCGACACACAGCTGCTGGCCAGAGGATGGAGGCCGTGTGGAGGGGACATGAGAGCAGCCTGTAGGAGCTGAGAATGATGCCTGGTGGGAAGCCAGCAAGCAAATGGGGACCTCAGTCCTACAACTGAAAGGAACTGAATTCTGCCAATGACTTGAATGCAGTTGGCAGTGATTCTTCCCAGAGCCTCCTGATAAGAGGCCAGTCTGATGGACACCCTGACTTTGGCCACATGAGACCCTAAGCAGAGAACCCAGCTGAGCCCATCTGGACTTCTGACCTCTAGAACTGCAAGATAAGAAATAAGTTAAAAATTTAGCCACTGGATTTGTGATAATATTGTGTGGCAACTGATTTCACCTGCTAAAGAGAAACCAGAATGGAGGCCACAGTTTGAATAGAGCCCCAGACCAGACACTCATAAACGCGCCATCAAATCTTAAACTGCCCTCATTTCGCCTACATGGGATGCTGGCTTTAAACAAAACTTAAGCTTTCTTCATGACAGTGTGACCTTAGTAGAGTTCCAAGCCAATTGGTTATGCGCAAGAAAACTTACACAGGGCTACTACCCTAAGAAGAATCTAAATTTCTAGTAACCAATCACAGTTAAAAAAACAAAAAAAACAAACCCGAAGTACTCCCTCCTTCATATTTTATAAACTGAGCTTTAAATGTCGAGAGCCAAGCTCTTAACCACCTTGGGTTTGAAGTCTCCCTGTTCATGAACAGCTCCTTTCTTGCTCAATATGGTATTCGTATCAAGTAAAGCTCCCTGAATTTTCTTTTGACAACCCAAAGGGTGAGGAAAAAAAGCTGCACAGAGCTGATCCAAACAAGTAGTGATGGGAAAGAATAAAGCTGTTTTCTGAGTGCATCCTATGAGGTTCGCTCTTTTGAAAATAATGTCTGTGCGTATTTCTTAGAAATCATGAGGCACATTACTAGAGGATGCAGCTAAGAGCCCCTGGAGAGGAGGACCCAGCAACAGAGAAAGGTGGGACAGGGTACTGTCATTTTTGGTTTAAGTATTGTTAGAACTACGTAGATAAAAAAAGTAATTATGAAGAAATATCTGTAAATAACTGGAAACACACAGGAGGTTGAATATCCCCAAATCTGTGCACCTCATTTATATCTTCCTTGGGGATCAGCCACCTCTGCCTGCCCCGCCACCACCACACTGGCCCCAGGAATTGTGCACCCCAACTGGACTTCCTGGAAGCTGTGGCTAAAATCTTGCCCAAAACCTTTTCTTTTTGTCCCCTTCAGAACGAGTGAACAGAGGGAAATTTCAAACAGATTTTTCTAAGTCTTAGTAATGGAAAAATGGCGAAGGGGACCTAACTGTAGTGAGTGTATGCACACGCGCGCACACACACGCGCATTCCATAAAGTCCATAAAAATGGTTTGGCTTAAACACAGACTTCTAACCCTTCCACCCCAAGGCTGGCAGGCCATACCCGTGAATCACTGGGAGACAGCTGGCGCCCTGCCTTGGTTCTCTCCCAGCTCCTGCAGTGCCCCGACTTGGGGGCCATCACATCCGGCCCACCATGCAGCAGTGGCCTCCTACACAGCATCTGAACTCCTGCTCATCTCTCACTGAGGGCCCGCCCACTCAGTTTTGGTTTCCGCCTAGAGGCGTGACTTCTGGCCCCAGCTCTGTGACGTCTAGCTGTAGTTGATGACCTCACCTGTAGAAAAGGCACTGCCCACCTGAAGCGCACGACCTGCCACTTAGCATGTAATGACACTTTTACTAATAAAAACAAGGGATTCCACCAAGTCCCTCTACTGGCATGTCTACTTTCGTTACTGACAAATATTAGTTTCTTAACAATGGAATCTAATTGAGTTTTCTTTCTGGGGGAAAGCAAGAGACGTCATCAAATATGACCAAAGTCTGAAACCAGAATTTAAAGTATGGAAAGAGGGGCATCTGGGTGGCTCAGTCGGTTAAGCGTCTGCCTTCAGCTCAGGTCATAATCCCAGAATCCTGGGATCAAGTCCCGCATCGGGCTCCCTGCTCAGCAGGGAGCCTGCTTCTCCCTCTGCCCCTCACCCTGCTTGTGCTCTCTCTCTCACTCTCTCTCTGTCTCTCTCTCAAATAAATAAATAAAATTATTAAAAAAATAAAGTACAGAAATAAAATAGTCAGAAACTCTGTAGAATGATAAATAGCTCTAAATAAACAAGTCTACGTAAGAAAAGGCTGAAATAGGAAAGTGTTAAAAACATCCTGCTCTAAATTCTGCTGCTTTCCAGTTCTCTGTTGCTCCTAAGAGACTAATGATTAGAGACTATGAGGCCAGAGCAGTTGACCCTGGGCAGCCGAGCTTGTCCATCTCCTTTGAGTGTGAGCCCAGGTTCTCCCATCACCTGTCCTTCTGTCCCTCCACAGGGGAGTGGGAAGGTGAAAGCATTATGAGGAGAGCTGCCAAAGATGGCTGGACACGGAGAAGAGTACTTCATGAGGTCTCTCAGCCCTGCGCTGAAGTTCTAGACTTAGAAACAAACCCCTCTTTCCAGAGGGGTTTGTAGTGAGCAAGAATCAGAGCAAAGGTGTGCCATGAATGGGAAAGACTGACTCTGGAAGCCCCTTTAACAGTTCTTGGAAGCTGGGCGCTCTCATTGGCTTATACACTACTTCTCTTGGATCTACTGGATTCTCAGGGAGCCCTCCGTGGCCTTTTGCTTTGAGGGCTGTGTTCCCTTTTTATCAGAGGGCAGCACTGCATAAACTCCTGTTTCCCCCATGGTATGTTCTGTTGGATTGCATTTACTGGTGAACGAAGGACAGGTCACACACTGGGCAGAAGTCACCATTCAAGGCTAGGGTGGGCTCCCAGTTGCCTTAACAGAAGTGCTCAAGTCTCTTGGGTAGTGAGCTGGAATGCCTATGGGGGAAGTGGGGTTCCTGTTTTCATTTGAAAACTTAATGATTAAGAGAACCTTTAAAAACTGATTTCAGGGCGCCTGGGTGGCTCAGTTGGTTAAGCGACTGCCTTCGGCTCAGGTCATGATCCTGGAGTCCCGGGATCGAGTCCCGCATCGGGCTCCCTGCTCGGCAGGGAGTCTGCTTCTCCCTCTGACCCTCCTCCCTCTCATGCTCTCTGTCTCTCATTCTCTCTGTCTCAAATAAATAAATAAAATAAAATCTTAAAATAAAAAAAATAAAAACTGATTTCACATAAGTTTTTGGTGCCCATAAGAAACGCGGCTGCAGTTGTTGACTACTTTCCTAGGTGGATGAGACTCTTACTATTGTAACTTAACGGTGTTCCTTTACCCCCTAGCTGAGGCCATCCTTCCCCAGAGGGATGGCTTTGGGATCAGAAGATAGGACTCTGGCTTCTGTGTAGTGTAAATGTACACACCTGCTTCAAGCAACTTTAATGTTTTTGACTGGTTTGTATCTCATAGCTCAGTAGCTGATAACAAAGTTAAAAGTTCTGTGCAAAAAAAAAAAAAGGAAAGTGTTAAAAACAAAACACACACCTCTTTTTTCCTCCATAAACAAAGTGACTGTCCTCTACATGTTCAGTCCTATTGATAAGACAGCCGATGAAGCCAAGGAGGGTGTGACAGGTGAGTGGACCTCCCCTGGAAACACTCCATCTGTTGAAAAGCTTCGGTCCATGCAATTTAACTGCCAAACATCTGACAGAAATTAATACTAAGTCTGACCACATCAAATTGAGACTGTCTTTTTAAGAACAGGTAAAACAATTATAAAATCTAAAAGAACAAATCTACTAGTTGCAAACCCTAACAAGAGCAATGGAAGAATTAGCTGGGTTTCCTCAAAGGATCTGAGCAACAGGAAATCAACAGCACGATGACCAGCAGACCCTGATGTCCCACCACCTAAGCTGAGCTGAGCTGCAGCAACGTGAACTGATCACTGGGGGCAGCCAGTCGCCTTTCTCCAGCCAGTTCTCGTGGAGGGAGGGAGCTAACAGCGACCTGCACAGAAGGTCTGAAAGAGCCGGGAAAATTAGCAACCTCCTGCAAGGGGGACTGGGGATGGGAGTGAAGACTTTTAGAAAATTCTTACACTGAAGTCTTAAATAATCTCGTCTTATACCTGGTGTATAATAATAATAATAATAATAATAATAATAATAATATATTAACAACATGATTAGCACAAATCTTGAAACAGAAAGAGATGGAGTCCGGTTGGCAGTAAACATCCACAAGCAGGAAGTGTAAGGAGTGTAAGGCACACACAATGCACAGAATAGAAAGAATTTCAGTTTCTCTGTTTTCCAGCTAGATGGCTGGGATTCCCTGGTCTGTTTTCTCATCTGAAAAGACTAGTACTACCTGCCTGAGAGGTTTGGTTTAAGGATTAGAGAGGATATATATATGAGACTCAACACAGGACCTGCACACAGTAGATACTCAGTGACCAGCAGGAGCCGCTGTTATGATTTCCAGACATAAGAATAAAATAAAGACACAGAAGCTTCCTGAAACACCCAGTATAAGCAGATCACAAACAGTATTTTAAGACAAAATATAAGAAACATTAAAAATGGATGGGAGATTTTGTTCAAAGGCCAAAAGAACTTTTCTTGGCTGTGAAAATTATGATGGGATTTTCTTTTTCAAAATTTAAGTTCACTCCAAGGAGAAGTCCTATTTGTAAAAATAATAATAATAATAATTGAAAGATAGCACCAAATACTATTTGATTCTCAACTCTTAAAGTGGTTGTCACAGGAGGATGCAATGTGGGAGAAAAAACACTCACCAAAGCAAAATAGCACCTGCACTGTATTTCAACACCGTTTTATATCCCAGTGATCAGCTCAATGTCCTTTAAAAGTTCATATTTAAACATACAAATCATTTTTGTTTGGCCCCAGTTATATTCTGAAGTCTCCTTAAAGTTTTTTTTTTTTTTAAGATTTTATTTATTTATTTGAGACAGAGAGAATGAGAGAGAAAGAGCACATGAGAGGGGGGAGGGTCAGAGGGAGAAGCAGACTCCCCGCCAAGCAGGGAGCCCGATGCGGGACTCGATCCAGGGACTCCAGGATCATGACCTGAGCCGAAGGCAGTCGCCCAACCAACTGAGCCACCCAGGCGCCCTCTCCTTAAAGTTTTATACTTCACACATGAAAACTGTCTAAATCAGACAGCAATTAAAGGATAATCACTGAAGACCTAATTAAAGTCACAAAAAGGGATCACACATGCAACTCTGTTTCCAGACTTCTGTACCCGTTTTAGTCCCACAGATGACTGACGAGGACAGCCCCGTTCTCTATAAAGCCTTCCCTGACTCCTAGCTGCAACCCTCAAGCAAACTTAATTACCCTTCCTCTGATTATACTTACTGTTCATCCAAACAAAACATAACCCAGACTGAACTGTCCCTTATTTCCCCCAGGGAGCGAAGAGTTCCCCCTTTCCTCACTTACATAAGTTAAAAAGAAACTGACCAAGTGCTTACATGGAGCTCGGCCAGCCCCAGCGTCGGGAGACACCCCGTGCTCAATACCAGTCACCCGCTGCTTTCCACAGGGGTCCCCAGGGCAAAGCACATCACTAGTGCGTATTCCTTTCAAGCAAAAGCCAACTTCTTGTAAGTGGGTGTGTACTTCTTAAAAATGGATTTCCCTTCATTCTCATTGCTTTTAAACAGTGCCAGGGGAAGTGATGCTCTTTGAAGGCGTACTTCATACAAGTGCCCTCGGCCGAGGGCATGAGGACACCTCTATTGTCGCAAAAGAAACCAGTTTTTACATCATTTCTGAATGTTTGGGGAGCCATTTAAAAATGATAAACAATGATAAAAACAAGCAAACAAGGTCGGGAATGTGCAGAAAATAATCCATGTTTTAGCTGCGCATGAAAGGGTGGTATAAACCAAGGGCTAGGACATCAGTGAAATCACAGATATTCTTAGTTCTTATCCCGTAGAAGTCAGGATGCAGATTGCTGCTGTATTCCTAAGTCATGCACAGCAGCCTCTTCTGGAAGGTTGCTGTTACCAGATATGCTAGTAAGTAAATAAGAGCTTTCTAAGATGAAAAGTTGTCTTCCCTTTTTGACGCCCCCTGCCTTCCCTTTTTGATGAAAACCCTGGGTATCTGACGGAAACAGAAGGCAAAGAGACCAAGAGGTAGATGCAAGAGAGAGCACTCTTCTGAGAAGGTAACAAGCTCTATTATGTTCATCTTTCTCCAGTGCCCCCACTAGTAACACCTGGGCCAAGCCCACCAACACTGCCTGGCCCCTGGGCACAAGGAAACAGCCCTGGCATAGAAGAAGGAGAGGCGCCTCCACGCCTCTGCCCATGCCGTCCCTCCCTCTGGCATGTCCAGATGCCCTTCCTTCTCCCTGTCCACCTGTCCTGTCCCCTGCCCCACTCAGTTAAAACATATCATACCCTATAAAGACTTTCCTGATCCCTCCCTCCAACAGCCAGCAAAATGAAATCATCCTTCCTCAGCAGCCTCAGGGCACTTTTCCTGAACTTCTTTTACGGCGCTTGTGTTATTTTCAGAGTTTCTCATTCAAGTGTCTGTCTCTCCCGAAAACCTGCTAGCCCCCTGAAAGCAGAGACCTTGCTTCATTTGTGTCCATCTGGCACATAGGGGGTAGTCAATAAATGTTTGGTGGAGGATGGATGATGGAGAGATGGATGAAGAGTGGATAAAGTACTGTATCCCAAGGCAGGGAGAGTTCTGGGGTGCAAAAAATATAATCTCTCTCTCTGTCTATGTACAGGGAGAGGGCAGAAATGGGAAGATGACCACAAGCCACAGCTGCCCTTGTGGGTTTCCCATGTCAGATGATGGTGGCGAACAAAGGTCTACGTGAATCTTTACCCAGGGAAGCCAACAGCTCATAATTCATCCGCATCACGTCTCTGTACAGCTCCTTCTGCCGCTTGACTAGCATGCCCCACTCCTCCCGGGTGAAATACACCGCCACATCCTCAAACACCACCGGGAGCTCCTCAAACACCACAGGAACCTCCTCAAACAGCCCCTCTTCAGAAGGATCCTGCAACAAAGAGCAGTAGTCACTCAATACGCCTCTTACGCCAGACACCCAGCGTGATACTTTTAGGGTCCTTCTCGAGGCCTATTTCCCTTGGGAGGCTTGCCAAGAGGCCCAGATGTAACTGAGGAATTAATGTATCCATCGAAAGTCAGAGAAGCAAATTTGTGAGGCCCAGAGTTAGTAGGCCAAAAAAAAAAAAAAAAAAAAAAAGAGCCTCAGTCTGATCTAGGGTGTCTTAGGAGGAAATAAAAATGCACTGAAGAACAGGGGTCCTGGCAGAGCCTTATGACTGCACCTTGCCCTATACAGTCCTAAGGCGGTGCCTTCTACTCATCCATGACTACAATGGTGACCATCTGCCTCTAGCACCTGCTAAGATTTCCCACTGGGAGAGGAAGAAAAAAGAAGTAGTACAGAAGAACGAAAGATGCTTGTACTCAGTGACTCGGTTGACACATGCCTTATTGCTAAAGGAATTCAAATATAAACGGTTAGACCTATTTATTAGCTTCTAATACTAAAAAGTAGAAGGAACATGAACATGAAGAGAAATGAGCTTCGTCACTTTTCTAGATTCTGGAAAAATTCAAGCTTACTAACTTTGGCTGGGCCCTTATGATGTGAGGCCTGAGGAACAGCTGAGCTATTCTCATGGGAATACCCAAGGGGTACTCAAAATGGTTTCTAGTAAAATCTTGCTTATATGAAATAGTTGAGAAATGAAGGATGTCGTTAATCAAAATTCCAGTTCACACAAGGTTCCTTACAGCCACCTTTGCAAAGAACTAGAACTCACAAGGTACCCGCGAGGTGAGCGCTAGAGCTTCCGGCCCCGTGTGCGCGTGCGCAGGGAGTGGAGGGGCGGTGCCGCCGGCTGGTGGCCACGCTCCAGCGCAGGCGCACCACGAGCCCTTGGGCTCTGGCCAGGTCAGTCCTCCCACGCTCTGTGTCCTCCCAACAAGACGAGGTAATAGGACTTGCTCCACCAGCCTCAGAGCAGCATCAAAAACATTACATAAAACAACGCGTGTGAGGAAGTTCTGCAGTGTTTAACGCTGCTGCATGATTCTGAAGTTAAAGTTAAAAACATTTTAGAAATTAATTATTTAAGAGCTCTGTGGTTGTTCCGTGGTCACGTATTATTTATTGAGTTCTGTGACTGTTTTGGATTCTGGATAAAGGTTATCGTCCTGAACTTAAGAAGTTTTCTTTATATCAGATGTTGGAACGTTCTGTCCCACTAATTATGTTTTGTTATCTGCGAAAGGAGATGAAAATAACAGGGCTGGGGCGCCTGGGTGGCTCAGTTGGTTAAGCGACTGCCTTCGGCTGGGGTCATGATCCTGGAGTCCCTGGATCGAGTCCCGCATCGGGCTCCCTGCTCGGCGGGGAGTCTGCTTCTCCCTCTGACCCTCCCCCCTCTCATGTGTTCTCTCTCAAATAAATAAAATCTTTAAAAAGAAAAAAAAGAAAAGAATAGGGCTGTTGTCTTAAATAAATAACAGAGGGTGCCTGGGTGGTTCAGTTGGTTAATCACTGACTCTTGATTTTGGCTCAGGTCATGATCTTAGAGTGGTAAGATCAAGCCCCGCATGGGCTCCACGCTCAGCAGGGAGTCTGCTTGAGATTCTCTCTCCCTCTCCCTCTGCTCCTCCCCCCATGCGTGCTCTCTCTTTCTAAAATAAAGAAAGAAAATCTTTAAATAAATTAATTAATGAGGTAACACTAGTAAAGCACATAAAACGCCTAGTGCACCAAAGGATGTTAGGGTCTAGAACATTATAATGTTTGCAGCGGGTATGGCTATTGTAATTTTCCCGTCATTGTCACGCAACACGTGTTGTTGCTAGTATGGAATCCTTCCCCTTGAGACACAGCAATCATTACAAACACATTACCTGGCCACCGGGTTCAGCAGCATCACGCAAAACGTTGACATTTGAGGACCTGTGGGTATCATCAGCAGTTTCTTTTTGCCTCAACTCAGAAATGCAGTCTAGATACAATGTAGGACATGCTCCATTCCCCCCAGGGTCCTCCAGGTCAGCTCTTGGGCTGGGCAGGAGCTGGGCCATGTTATCATAGGCTCCCAGAGGCCCCGGGGGGTACAATATGGGATAGTCTGCCGTAAAGAGGTGCTCAGGGCTGGCCAGGACATCTCCAGATTCCTCTCGGACGCTCTGGAAACGGTCCGCCCAGATGGGGTCCCGTGCTGCCAAGGCATTGACGCAGAACAGGTGAGCTTTGCTCTTGGCGTGGTATTTGAGAGTCTCCACCTTGAATGGTCCTGTATAACCTTCTATTAATCTTGACCGTTTGTCCCTGACAGATGGGTATTCGCGGCAAGCAGCGCAAAAGAGAGCCGTCTGCTCCTCATTCATGACCAGCCATGGGAACTGCACAAACCAAGACTTCTGGATAGAGCGGGACTTCAAGGGCTTTTTGCTTTTCCCTGTACAGTCTACCTCAATGTTGCCACGCTCTGTGCTGAAGTGGGAAAGACAGGCTTTCTTCTGTGGGGGCAGATCTAGTCCGGCTTCTCTGGCAGGACTTCGTGAGTCCTTTTCTTCCATGCAGCCCATCTCGTTTTTCCCTTTAGAGAAAAGAGACCAACGCAATTTGCTCAGAAATCCTATAGTTAGAGCCACTGCACCTCATGGGCCTCTCGGTGTAGCAAATATGAGAGCTGGAAATCACACACGAGAGTGGCCCAGGCTCTACTTGGAATTCTCTCCTTTCAGACCCCTAGCTCCCCAGGCCCACCTCACCTGACCCAGAAGACAATCAAATGAGCTTTAAGCATCTCCCCCTTTTTGAAGTTTAAAGGGCAGATACGCCTGGCCAAAAAGATCTCTACAGTTTCATCTCTGCAACCTAAGATAGTGCAACCATCTTCAGGAGTTCCAACTTACTTATGGATAAGAACGCTGAACTTAATAAAATGTCAGTTAAGGAAGATAATTAAAGCCAAATCCTGCAACTCCATCCTCAGCAGGAATCCCCTTCTCCAGTACCCCTGCCAGACAGGCATTTGCACTTTGCTCACGTACCTTTCGGGCAAGGGTACCACCTACCACCTCCTGGGTAGATGGTTTTGGTCCCCAGAGTTTGCCTTTAGCTGTGCTCCACTTTTAAGTAACTTCCACCCAGGGTCTCTACTTCAGCCCTCCAGAGAAACACAAGTCCTCTCTCACACCACAGCCCTTCCAAAGAGGCAACAACTCTCATGAACTCACTAATATTTTTCTTCCTCAAGCTAAACTAGAAGTTTCTTTATTCACTCCTAAGTTGAAACGCAGCTTAGACAGCTCTAAAATCCTCCAGAGCCATTTCTTGTGCATTAACGTAAGTGCAGATGCCCAGTGGCCAAGGACTCAATGGTATTTGCTCCAATTGTAGCCAACTCAGGAGCACAAAATGGCTAATAAAGAGAAAGCCGGGTCAAAATTAAGAGCCAAGCATTGGGGGTGCCTGGGTGGCTCAGTCGGTCTGCCTTCGGCTCAGGTCATGATCCCAGGGTTCTGGGATGGAGCCCCACATCGGGCTCCCTGCTCAGCAGGGAGCCTGCTTCTCCCTCTCTTTCTGCCTGCCATTCCCCCTGCTTGTGCACATGCGCTCTCTCTGTCAAATAAATAAATAAAATATTTTTTTAAAAGAGCCAAGCATTGGAAAACAAAATAAATTAGTATCTCTTAAGTCTCGGGCTCCCTATGGTCCCTCTGAGACAGATCACAGGGGACAGCAGATGCCTGTGAGTCGGCTCCTGTAAGAGCTGGCCTCCCTTTTCTCCTACAGTGGGGGCTGCTCCACTCAACCATCTCATCTAATGACAAGATGTCACCTGGCCTGACTCTAGCCAAGCCAGTCCCTCAACAGGACAGGCTTCTCAGAGGAGAAAAGCCAAGATAAATCCCTAGAATTTAACAAACATCTGTTCATTCATTCAGTGATTATTTATCATGCAACTGCCGTACGCCAGGCATTGGTCTCAGCACTGGGACTATAGGAGTCAACAAGACAAAGTCATGCCTCCATGGAACTTCGCATATAGAATTATAAATCAACATATACTCTCAGGAAGAAATAAAATAAAGGGAGATGGAGAGGTTGGAGGACGATATTGAGGGAGGTGTCCATATTTCAGATAAGGTGGTGGCTGGGGAAGGACAGCATTCGTGTGAGTGAGTTGGCAGAGAACAGGGAGAGGCCAAGGATGAGACAGGAGTCCTAGTGCCCATCTTTCTGCTCCCTCTCTCCAGCTAGCACCCCTCCTCCGGTGTGGATCCACACTTAGCTGGGTGGTGGCTCAGGACATTCCTCTGGCCCTGGACATTGCCTAGCCATGGCTCTGGCCCTTGCTCAAACTTGTAGAACAGCTCTGGGTTGGCAATAGTCAGTCCTGAGTCAGGAACAGAGAGAAGCACTTATGAAGTCTTGGATCCAGGTCACATCACAACATTAAGGAAGGGTCTACCTGGGACATCCTCTCCGCACTGTAAGATAATTGGTCAAGGACACAGGTAGGAATCTCGATGCTTTAGCACAGTGGTTTGGAAACTCAGACAGAAACTCAGATATCCATGAGGTCCCCAAAAGAATGGGGGTCTGAGTGAATGCAAGGAGGGGCACAAGCAAGGCTCTGTGCCCCTTTTGAGGCTGAAGAGGTATGAAAACTACTGGTTCAGAAGAGAGGCTCATAAACTCAAATGCTGAGAGGGGTCAGACTGATAACATAACTGAGGAAATCAGGCCAGATGAGGAGGCTGTGGTGACCTGTGTGTGGGGGCAGCCGCTGCTCCCCCCCAGGGGGAGGCCACCATGTGGAACTCAGGGTCAGCATAGCCAGACTGTCCTGCTTTTCAAGAAAAACCAGAAATCATAATTCCATGTGAAAGTTCCCACAGGTTAAATATTGACAACTTATTAAATATTGTAAAGAAACTGAGGCACCTGGCTGGCTCAGTCAGAAGAGCGTGTGGCTCTTGATCTCAGGGTCGTCAGTTCAAGCCCCATGTTAGGTGTAGAGATTACTTAAATAAGCTTAAAAAAAATTTTTTTTTTAATTGTAAAGAAACCAAGCAAAAGTGATGAAAGCCAAAAAAAAGGCCCATGAGCTGCTACTCTGCAACTTCTGGTTTAAAAGAATCAGAAGTTTTCAAACTGGTTTTGGCAGGCATGGGAAAAGACCCAACCCAGCTGCAATCCCTCCACCCACAGAGAGCTGAGACTGTTGCTCCCATTAGCCTTGGACAGGGGCCAACATGACAAGAAGAGAAAGGTACAGCAGGTGGTCATCGAGGCGAACTGAGAAAATAGTATGTATGTTGTACCCACAGCTGAACGACCATCACCTCTGTCCATGGTACCGAAAGTCTACCCACAGGAGCAGAGAAAAGACCCTCAGAAAACAGAAAAGATGAAAAATACCTACATGGGCACCAAGTTTGAAGTTGTTTTATCTCATTAAGCCTCTATGACAGCCCTCTGAAGGAAACCAAGGCTTAAAAAGTGAGAGGGTTTGGGGCACCTGGGTGGCTCAGTTCATTAAGCATCTGACTCTGTTTCGGCTCAGGTCATGATCTCAGGGTTGTGTGATCAAGCCTGGTGTTGGGCTCTGCGCTCAGCACGGAGTCAGCCGGAGGTTCTCTCTCTCCCTCCCCTTCCGTACGCACACACTCTCTCTCTAAATAAAGTCTTAAAAAAAAAAAAAGTGAAAGGGTTTGGTCGAAGGCACACCAGTGTCATGTGGTGGAGGCTGGGATTGAGAGCAGATTCCCACATACCAGATGATCCTCTTTCTACCACCACTCACTACTTCCCAGGGCCCTATGGGCACCTGAAACAAAATCCACCCTGCAGCTCCACAGACCACAGGTGGAGCTTCCCACCTGGCACCCTGTGATATGGTGAGGCATCAAGGTCCAGCCTTGACATGCCCGACTTCCCCACTTCTCTTGGCCAATTGAAGGGGAGAAGAGAAAGGGTGGGATGTGAATCCACGTGCAGTTAAGTTACATATGGGACTGAGCAGATGAATAATGTAAACAGGTCTGAAAAAAACGGTAGGAGTCCAGAAAATTCTCAAGTATGTCATAGTTGAATACAATCTGGAATGCTGATCTAGATTCAGGTGGCAGGAAAGTGAAAAGAAACCCATACCTAGTGGTGCCACCAGCTTGTCAGAACCACAGATCTCCCTCTGTTGCTGACTCAGCAGCATCCATTCTTCCTGAAGCAAGTATACGGTGATGTCATCAAACGTCACAGGAGCCTGGAGGGAAAAATGACACAAGCCAACTTCCAACTTCCTCCTTAGATTAGCCTTCCACACCTGTGTTCATGACCACTTGAAGGCACCTGTACTCTGGGAACCTATCAGATTGGGGGAGGGGCACTGTCCATCTCCATATAAGATCCACACCCCACCTCTCTCACCTCCTGGGTCCAAATCACAGTGGGAATGACTCTCTTCTAGGAAGGGTCACACACCAAAATGGGAGTCATCAAGAAAGCTGACTCAGGGATTCCATTATCCTTTCCCTAACATGCTCTTTCCCTCCCCAGTACGCAGCACTTCTCAGCCAGGGCCTCAGCAACAACTTACGGCACATTCTTGTACAAAATCTTGAACCTGGTAAGGAGGATGTATCTGATTCCTAGAAACAGTTGAAAGTCATTCAGAACTATGTCTGTCAATGAAATCAGTGATCAAGATAGACAAAGCTTTGGAGTGGAGAACTATATCCCATGGGGCTTGTAAAGTGGCTCTGTTCTGCCAAAAAAGGGTATGGGGTTCAGGAAATATTTTGGGGAGTACTGGAATAAGATGGCAGATTGAACAAGTACACTGAATTTTGTATCCTTCCTGTGAATTTAGAAGATACCTTCCCCACCAAAACACTCCAAAGCAAAATCCCCACCAGGGTGGGAAACAAAACAAGAGGACAAAAGTAATATGATTTTGGGAACTGAAAAGCACATGAAAAATAACTGAGCAGATCCAAGAAAATCAAATCCTCACCCAGCAGCAGACAAATTGAGAAACAACCCAATTTATGCCAGAAAATCCAAAAAAGGCTCAGGATCTGCAGCACCAAGAACCTCCATCCTGGGAGTGAAGGCAGTAAGGCTAAGACCACAAGAAGGGGTTGGGTGGGACGCTGTTCTCCAACAAAAGACTGTCCAGATTCCCCTGCACGGCTCTGCGCTGACAAGCCTCCCTTCTATGGGCTCAGAGCTTCCAGTTAGAATTTGGGTTTCTGACTATTAAGTGTTAGCTAACAGCTTGACAACCAGACATCTGAGGAAAGTCTCTCACAGGGCTGAAGAGACCAAAACAGACAGTTG
This sequence comes from Mirounga angustirostris, assembly GCF_029215605.1. Classification (NCBI taxonomy): domain Eukaryota; kingdom Metazoa; phylum Chordata; class Mammalia; order Carnivora; family Phocidae; genus Mirounga; species Mirounga angustirostris. Next base: position 6,724,069 of record NW_026991720.1, read on the forward strand.
CAGGGACAAGAAGCAGGCAGGAACTGAGGAAATGAACATGAGGCATGGAGAAGAAAACTTTACAAAAATAAAACTATCATCGTAGCCTCAGAGAGGTAAGCTACTGTGGCCATGCAACAAACCCTTATAAAAGAAATAACCAGAAAAGGAAATATAAACCATTGCTCTGTTTATCCTTTTAATTTCATACCATGAACATTTATCACCTAGTTTAATAAATAAAATTATTAACAAAAAATAAATTCCCCACTGCCAAAGCAAAACAACATCTTGGGAAACAGTATCTTGGGGTAAGTAGAAGTCCTTCCAGAGTGACAACTGTGAAAGGGACACATTCTTTTCCATCTAGGACAAGTTCTAGTATATTTGTCTAAAATCGCCTTGTAACTTTATGGTCAAATTTCAAGCACATGAAATATCTGTTTTAACTTCAACAGTAGAAACTTCTTGAGAAAAACAATACAGATAATTCTTACCAGTCACTGTTGAGTTGTATACTTAAAAAAATAATTCGAGTACTTTTCTTATGAGTCAATACATGTTCACTGCAGGAAATTTAGACAGTGAGCAGAAAAAAAGTGTTAAGATCACCCACAACCCCCTTACTAAAACAAGAAGTACTATTGACATTTGGTATGTAACCTTCCAGTCTTTTGTCTATAAGTATGTATGAATGAACAGTTTTAAAAATAAAAATGGTTTGGAAACACAATGATCCAAAATCTTTGGGACATAGCAAAAGCAAGGTAAGAGGGAAGTTTATAGTGATACAGGCCTACCTCAAGAAACAAGAAAAATCTCAAACAATCTAACCTTATGCCTAAAGGGACTAGAAAAAGAAATAGAAACAAAGCCCAAAGAAATGAAATTATTAAGACCGGAGTGAAAATAAATGAAATAGAGACAAAAAAAAAAATAGAAAAGATCAATGAAACCAAGAACTGGTTCTTTGAAAAGATAAACAAAATGGATAAACCTTCAGCCAAACTCATCAAGAAAAAAAGAGAGAAGACTCAAACAAATAAAATCAGAAATGAGAGAGGAGAAATAACAATAGATACCACAGAAATAGAAAGGATTATAAGAGAATACAATAAAAAATTATATGTCAACAATTGAACAACCTAGAAGAAATGGAGAAATTCCTAGAAACATACAATCTTCCAAAACTGAATCAGGAAGAAATAGAAAATTTGAACAGACTGAGTACTAGGAATGAAATTTATTCAGTAATCAAAAAACTCCTAATAAACAAAAGTCCAGGACCCGATGGCTTCACAGGTGAATTCTACCAAACATTTAAAGAAGAGTTAATACCTATTCTTCTCAAAATTCTAAAAAATAGAAAAGGAAGGAAAACCTCCCAATTCATTTTATGAGACCAGCATTAACCAAAACCAGACAAAGACACCACAAACAAAGAGAACTACAGGCCAATATCCCTGATCAACATAGGCAAAAATCCTCAACAAATACTAGCAAACCAAATTCAACAATACATTAAAAAACATCATTCACCACAATCAAATGGGATCTATTCCAGAGATGCAAGGACAGTTAAATATTCACAAATCAATCAATGTGATACGTCACATTAACAAAAGGAAGGCTAAAAGTGGTATCATCTGAATAGATGCATAAAAAGCGTTTGACAAAATAAACATCCATTCGTGATAAAAACTCTCAACAAAGTAGGTTTAGAGGGAACATATCTCAACATAATAAAGGCCTTATATGAAAAACCCACAGTTAACATCATATTCAGTGATGAAAAACTGAAAGCTTTTCCTCTAAGATCAGAAACAAGACAAGGATGTCCACTTTTACCACTGTTGTTCAATGTAGTACCAGAAGCCCTAGCTGTAGCAATCAGACAAGAAAAAGAAATAAAGGCATCCAAATTAGTAAGGAAGAAGTAAAGCTGTCACTATTTGCAGATGACATGACACTACACATAGAAAACCCTAAAGATTCCACCAAAAAGCTATTAGAACTAATAAATGAATTCTGTGAAGTTGCAGGATACAAAATTAATATACAGAAATCTGTTGCATTTCTCTACACTAATAACAAAGTAGCAGAAAGAGAAATCATGAAAACAATTCCATTTACAATTGAACCAAAAAAATAAATAAATAAAAGACTTAGGAATAGAAAACTATAAGGCATTGATGAAAGAAATGAAGACCACACACACACAAATGGAAAAGTATACTATGCTCACGGATTGAAAGAATCAATACTGTTAAAATGTCCATATTACCCAAAGCAATCTACAGATTCAATGTAATCCATATCAAGAAACCACCAGCATTGCAGCCACTCTGGAAAACAGTATGGAGGTTCCTCAGAAAGTTGAAAATAGAGCTACCCTATAACCCAGCAACTGCACTACTGGGTATTTACCCCAAAGATACAAATGTAGTGATCTGAAGGGGTATGTGCACCCAAATGTTTATAGCAGCAATGTCCACAATAGCCAAACTATGGAAAGAGCCAAGATGTCCATCAACAGATGAATGGATAAAGAAGATGTGGAATATATATACAATGGAATATTATGCAGCCATCAAAAACCTGAAATCTTGCCATTTGCAACAATGTGGATGGAACTAGAGGGTATTATGCTAAGCGAAATAAGTCAATCAGAGAAAGACAAGTATCATGATCTCACTGCTATGAGGAATTCTTAATCTCAGGAAACAAACTGAGGGTTGCTGGAGTGGTGGGGGTGGGAGGGATGGGGTGGCTGGGTGACGGACATTGGGGACGGTATGTGCTACAGTGAGCACTGTGAATTGTGTAAGACTGATGAATCACAGACCTGTACCTCTGAAACAAATAATACATTTTATGTTAAAAAAAAAAGAAAAAGAAGATAGTAGGAAGGGGAAAATGAAGGGGGAGACGAACTATGAGAGACTATGGACTCTGAGAAACAAACTGAGGGTTTTAGAGGGGAGGGGGTTGGGGGATGGGTTAGCCCGGTGATGGGTATTAAGGAGGGCACGTATTGAATGGAGCACTGGGTGTTATAGCAAACAATGAATCATGGAACACTACATCAAAAACTAATGATGTAATATATGGTGACTAACATAACATAATAAAATAAAATTAAAAAAAAAAGAAAGAAACCATCAGCACTTTTCATAGAACTAGAACAAATAATGCTAAAATTTGTATGGAATCACAAAAGACCTCGAAGACCTAGAATAACCAAAGCAATCTTGAGAAAAAAGATGAAAGTTGGAGGTATCACAATCCCAGATTTCAAGATAAAGATATATTACAAAGCTATAGTAATCTAAACAGTATGGTACTGGCACAAAAATAGACACATAGATCAACAGAACAGGATAGACAGCCCAGAAATAAACCTTCTCATATATGGTCAATGAACTTATGACAAAGGAGGCAAGTATATATAATGGAGAAAAGACAGACTTTTCAATAAACGGTGCTGGGAAAACTGGACAACTACATGCAAAAGAATGAAACTGGACCACTTTCTTACACAATACACAAAAAACTTCAAAATGGATAAAAGACCTAAACACGAGAACTGAAATCATATAAAACTCCTAAGGCAAAACATAGGCAGTAATCTCTTGGACATCAACCTTAGCAACATATTTACAGATATCTCCTCAGGCAAGGGAAGTAAGAGCAAAAATAAACTATTGGGACCATACCAAAATAAAAAGCTTTTGCACAGCAAGGAAACCATCAACAAAACAAAAAGGCAACCTATTGAATGGGAGAAGATATTTGTAAATGATATATCTGGTTAATATCCAAAATACATAAAGAACTTACACAAGTAAACACCAAAAAAAATCTGATCAAAAAATGCACAGAGGATTTGGATAGACATTTTTCCAAAGAAGACATATAGATGGCCAACAGGCACATGAAAATATGTTCAACATCACTCATCATCAGGGAAATACAAATCAAACCACAATGAAAGATCACCTCACACCAGTCAGAATGGCTAGTACCAAAAAGACAAGAAATAACACGGGCACCTGGCTGGCTCAGTCAGTAGAGCATGTGACTCTTGATCCTGGGGTTGTGAGTTCGAGCCCCATAATGGGTGTAGAGACTACTTAAAAATTTAAAAATCTTAAAAGAAAAAAGACAAGAAATAACAAGTACTGGTGAGGATATAAAGAAAAGAGAACACTCATGCACTGTTGGTAGGAATGTAAATTGGTGCAGCCACTGTGGAAAACAGTATGGGTGGGGTCCTCAAAAAATTAAAAATAGAAATACTATATGATCCATAATTCCACTATTGGGTATTAACCCAAAGAAAGCAAAAGTACTAATTCAAAAAGATATATGCACCCCCATGCTTATTAAAGCATTATTTATAATAGCCAAGATATGGAAGCAACCCGTGTCCATTGATAGATGAATGGATGAAGATGTTTTATATACATATTGCTCAGCCATAAAAAAGAATGAGATCTTGCCATTGTGACAACATGGATGGACCTAGAGGGTATTATGCTAGGTGAAATAAGTCAGACAAAAAAGACGAATAGAATGACTTAATTTGTATGTGGAATCTAAGAAACAAAACAAATTAACAAAAAAACTGAAACAGACTCATAAACACAGAGAACAAACTGATTGATGGTTGCCAGAGGGATGGAGGGATGGTGGTGGGAGAAATAAGTGAAAGGGATTAAGAGGTACAAACTTCCAGTAATAAAATAAATTAGACATGGGGATGAACAATACAGAATGGGGAATATAGTCAATAATATTTAATGATGTTGTGTGGTGGCAGATGGTAACCTCACTTGCAGTGAGCACTGAGTAATGTATAGAATTTTCCAATCACTATGTTTGTATATCTGAAACAAATATAACATTGTATGGCAACTATATTTCAATAATAAAATTTAAAAAAATAGAACTGTCCCTGCCAAATGTGTACGTTTTAAATAACTATTTGCTCTTAGAGTATCTTCCAAAGCAAAATGTGATTATATTTCCAAAATCCTGGTGGAAGATGGGCTCCACGAAACAAGGCAGTCAGACAGGAAAGGGGTACACATAAGAAATGGGCTAAGGAGGGCCGCCTGGGTGGCTCAGTCGTTAAGCATCTGCCTTCAGCTCAGGGTCCTGGGATTGAGCCCCGCATCGGGCTCTCTGCTCAGCAGGAAGCCTGCTTCCCCCTTTCCCACTCTTCCTGCTTGTGTTCCCACTCTCACTGTCTCTCTCTCTCTGTCAAATAAATAAATTTTTAAAAATCTAAAAAAAATAAATGGGCTAAGGAGAGCCAACATGGGGAAGGGGGAAGAGAACATTTGAGATCATACTGAAGGCAGATCCCAGGATGATTACTGTACACCAGGACTAGCAAGCAAGCTGTTCCGACTGGGACAGGTTAAACTTGTGACCAAGGACAAGCAGGACTCCCTATTGATGCCCAACCCCCCTTCTTCCTGAGGGAACAGGTGGGCTTATAATGAAAGCCAAGAGATCCATCACTTTAGCTTTAGCATCCACAAGGATAAAGAGTACGGGCAGGACTGAATGCTTAGATAATAAAGAAGTGTCTTCCCAACAAGAGTGACTGCCCTAACTCTGGTATTTCTCTTTTAACCAATATGTGGCAAGAGCCTTCTGATTCCAATGTAAAGAAAACACAAATCTTGAATAAGAGCAATTTCTTATCTATAATATAAAACAAAGAATATCTCTGGATGTTCTATTTTACTGGTTCCCACTGTCTATAGGGCAGAACTCTGACATAGGCCAGCACCAAGTTCCCTCTATCTGAACATAACCCACCTTCCTAACTTTAGCTCCACCTGGAATCTCTATTGTAGATAGATTAGTGTAATTGCAATCACTTAACATATCTTGCACCTTTCTTCCCTCTACACACCCAACCTTTAGATTCCGTGACTCTGCCTATTTCCTCCTACCTACTTAGTCTACCCACTCATCAGGGTCCTATTCACCTTCCATCTCCTTCAAGAGGGATTCCCTAACCACCTGATTTATGCAAGGAAGCCTTTGCATCCCTCATGGAGCTGGAGGTACTCGGGAAGCCTAGGCTGACTGGCTTATTTTATAACCTCTTCACCATCACCTACCCCGTCCCCCCACCACATTATGCAGACAGTTTTTCATAGGCACTTAATTAATTCATTCAACATACATTTATTATTGTTTCTCACGTGTTTGGTGCATGGTAATCCTAAGACATGGAAAACAAAACCACTATTGTTAAGGAGATTAAAATCTATCAGGAGGTGACAGGCATCAATGATATAAGTGCAATAACAGAACTGGGCCCAGAGAAAAATGAGATCAGAATGACCACTTCCATGGAAAAGACAGAGGGGGTAGGAACCAGAAATGCGGAGGCAGTAAATACATACACGATAAATACTCCTATTTGGCAGCACCAAAAATCAAATGTCTCCCAGAGGGCACAGGAGGTTCAGATTGCAGTGTTCTTCAGAGCATTCACACCCTGTAGCAGAAGGGCTCCTGGAATGATGCTATTTTATGAGTCATTCATTCCAAAAATACTGAGAACTTATGAAATGCCAGATGCGGCTCCACTGTCCTAGCTGGGGATATAGCACAGAGTAAAGTCAGCACACATGTAAATAAATAAATATGAGAATTTTATATAGTAATGAGGGCTGGGAAGAAAATAAAACAGGATAATGGGATAGAGTGATGGCGGCAAGTCTTTGACTTCTATCCATTATTCTGCCAATGGCAAGCAAGATACCCCACACCCAATCCAATAGCCCAAGACTGCTTTTAGTTAATAAATATCACAAAATAGCACCAAAGGAAGATACTAACAATAGACCAAGCCACTACCTCAAGTAGACCCCCAGTCTCCCAGGCTTGAGCCAATCATGTATATATATACTCACAAGGGAACTTTAATATAACACAGACATTCTACCCAACCTAGGTGCTGCCACTCATTTGCAAGATATCTAACACTGCCAGTTTGTTTTGCAATCACTTTATTTCATCTTTGGATAACCTTCTAATTTCCCAGGTTAGGAAACTGACACACTGTGGAAGGGTGAGCATCTTTTTGAGACACCCTGCAATCAAGATTAGAATCTAGAGTGAAAGTTCCAGTCCCCAGGGTTTTCAGTTAGTGGTTGGGCCTAAAGAGGACATCAAATCTCTCCCCTACCTCCCAAAATGTTTACATTTCTCTCTTCTCCCATTAAAAGCCAAGAAAGCCTAGGGGTACCTGGATGGCTCAGTCAATTAAACAACTGACTCTTGATTTCAGCTTAGGTCATGATCTCAGGGTCATCAAGCCTTGCATGGGGCTATGCACATGGAGCCTGCTTAAGATTCTTTCTCCCTCTGCCTTTGCCCCTCTTCCACATAATCTCTCTCTCTCTCTCCCAAAAACAGAAAATAAAATAAAATGTGGTAACAGAAGCTAAGAAAGCCTACAACTAAACAGAATAGCTTGAAATCAACCTCAAATTACTAATTCCAACTTTCAGTGCCAATTGCTTATGATCCTTCTTCCCCATTACATTTTGCTCCCCAAACTTGGTTCAGTCAAAACGAATCCAGGGATATTACCTGAGAGTAAGGGCCATTTCCTTTACTTCTTTGATATCCCCTGTAGTGCTTAACATGAGGCTGGCACACAGTTCACCTTCAATCTTTTAGTTAGGTTCCGTTGAGCTTTATTTGTCTTAGACTGTTTACTTTGGTTGTTTCAACTGTTAAATGCATCCCTGTAGCTTGTGAAGGGGAGGGAGTGTGGAAGAGAGGCTTAAGTAAGGGGTACCTTCTTTTGTTAACTCAGTCCTTCCCAGCCTTTTCAGGAGAAGCTACAGCGTGAATAATAACCTCATTATCCTTTCTCTCTTTCGTCTATGGGACAAGCCTTCCAGGCTTGTCCTAGTTATTAAAGTCAGATCTGTGGGAAGAACTCCTCAGGGAATGTGGTCACTTCTTGTTTATCCTGTATTCCACCATCTCCCTCACAGTAAACCACTGATCACATGTTTATTAACTTTTTTTTTTTTTTAAGGAGACTCAATACACACTGGAAAATACGTGGAAGGAATTCCCTTTGCGCCAAAGAAGCAATCCTCAAGAACTGGAAGCAGGCAGCAAAGAACATCCAGAAAGATCTTGGTCCCAAGAGGTTGCCACTGTCTCCAAATCAAATGCCTACAACCAAGCTGGTCTTTCGACACTGCCTCTGAGCTCTGGCAATCCTGTCAAACCCACTTCACTCTACTGTCAAGCACTTCCTCCCACCTTTTCTTCTCCCACCTGTTCTTCACAGCCTCCTGCCCCAAGCCTGAAGGAAGTTTACGGAATATGCTTCCAGGCGATTCTACTACTATACGAAGTAGATAAGCTAGCAACTTTAAGTGGGCAGGAAATACGCCAGATGCCTTCTTTTTCTTCTCAGCCATTTCTTGGGAAGGGGGATCTACGTAGTCAAGGCCAAACCCTTACCCTGCCTCTCCGTAACCCCATACCCCTTGGCTTCCACTTCGGTCTTAACCAGCCTTAAAATACGCTGGGCCCCTTCGAAACTCCCGACGGAGGTGTGGGAAAACAGGAAGCACCTTCACATCATTACACTGAGCGGGTCACCCACCCCAGTATCAACCGAGCGGGCCACTGGGCAGAAGGCGGCTCGGCCAGCGGGAGAGGGAGGGGGGCAACGAGGCCGCGCGGGGCTCGGGGCCGGTGCGTTCGCTCCTCCCTGCGACAGCCGCGGGGAGAAAGCCGCCCGAGTGCGGAGGGAAGAGGTGGCGGGCGAGCGGGCGAGTCCTTCCCTGCAAGGCTGGCTCATCAGCGGGGACTCCGCCCGTAGCGCCCGCCTCGCCGGAGCCCAGGTCAGGGATCCACCGGAGGGGAGAGGGCGGCCCCAGGGCCCTTCCAGGCCTACCTTCCCCGACTCCCTGGGCTCCATGGCCCCGCTTGCGGTGGCCGGTGCTGACCCCGCCACTGCCTCCAGTCCGCCCCCTCCCCCCGCGGCCTGGCCTGAGGATGCCGCCGCCGCGACCACCTTGGGGACCCGGGCCCCCGGAGGGCAGGGCGCCCGGACGGGGAGGGAGCACGGCCGGGAACTCGCTCTCCCTCGTCGGGAGAGCGGGAGCGCTCCCTGTGCCGGCAGAGGCGAGCGGCGGGGACTAGAGCCGTACCGAGCGAACCGCTTTACGGCAGCCGCTTGGCCCTACACGGCGGGGCATCACGGGAAGCGTAGTCCCGCCTAGTTAAGCGGCTCTCAAACAGCTATTGGTTCCCGAAATGCTGGGCCCTGATTGGGCGCCGAGCAGCTCGCTCTCCGCCCTTCCCGCCTCGCTGGAGGGCGGTGGTTATTAGGTAGCTCCCGCACCACGCTCTCCCAGACCCTGCATTGAGGGCAAACCGTTGTCTTTGGGCTGTGAGAATGCCTGTTCTTGCGTCTGTTCCCTCTCACTTTTAGGGCCAGCGTCAGCCTTGAAGGTTTCAGATTTTATTTAATCTAGGAGGGAAATTTTTTTTTTTTTTTTTAACATTCATTCAAAAAGCATCATTGGTTGCCTGCCCCGTGCCAGGCACTGTGCGAGGTTTGGGAATGCACAGCTGAATGAAACAAAACTTTGCCTTCGAGGAGCTTATAGTCTATTGGGGAAACTGACCAGAAACAGATAACTATAAAATAAAGACACAAGTGCAAGGAAAGAGGTAAGCACAAGACCCCACTAACGCACACTTTGTCACTGTCTAGAGTATGGTGGTGGGAATCTACGGGATGGTTAGTCAAGGATTTCTTGAGGAAATGGCACCTGAACTGAATTAAGGGGTAGGCGGTAGCGAGGTGAAGTGCTATGGATGGAATTTTTTACCCCCAAATTTGTATGTAACCCCTATGTGACATTATTTAGATGTGGGGCCTTTGGGAGGTAGTTAGGTTTAGACGAGATCATGAGGATGGGGTTCTCATGATGGGATTAGTGTCTTTACAAGAAGAGACACAGGAGAGATTGCTGTCTCTCTCTGCCATATGAGGAAACAGCGAGAAGGCAGCTGTCTGTAAGCCAGGAAGAGAGTCCCCACCAGAACCCAGCCATGCTGGCATCTTGGTCTTAAACTCCCATTCTCCAGAACAGTGAGAAAATAAATGTCTGTTGTTTAAGCCACCCGGTCTATGGTATTTTGTTATGGTAGCCTGAGTTAACTAAAACAGGAGGGGGAGAAAGGTGTTGCAAAGAGGGCAGTTGGCCATAAGAAATAGCATAAGCAAAGCCAGACAGCTGAGCAAATGGTGTGAGCAGGGATGGTGTGAGACAGGAAATTATGGGAAATGGCACTGGAGAGATACTTGGGGGCTGGATGTGGAAGGCAGTGTATGCTCCCTTAGGGCATTTGAAATGAGTTTTAAAGCCAGTGAATGTTGTGGGCAAATTTGCAGTTTAGTTGGATCAGTCCTACTGCAGAGTAGAGGGTGAATTTAAGGAGGAAAGAAAGAAGACCAAACTCTATAAAAATATACTTGCTCTTTCTTCTCTGATCTTCTTTAAAAGACATTAAAGAAGACTTCACCTGCCTCCATTTTGACCTCAGTTTGTACTTCGTAACTGATTCAGTTCTTTCCAGCTCATGTCTTAACTCAGGCAAAGCATTCTGTGATGGGAACCAAGACTGTCCCCTTGAGCAGTAACCACTGCCCTGAGCCAGCAAGACCCCACATGACTGACCTCAAGACACCGATCAACCTGACCTTTCCTGCCCACCTGCATGTGCCCATCAACTTTTGTCCCACATTTGCCTTCTATAAACTTAGAAGTATTTTCAGCACTTTGGAGATAGTCTTTGAGACATTAATCTGCTGTCTTCTTGCCGCTGGCCTCACTGAAATAAATTCCTTTCTCTTTTCACCACCGCTCGTCTCTCTGTCCTTGGATTTTGTCTGCAGTGAGTGGCTGAACCTGGTCTGTTTGGGACCCCCGGAGCCAGAAAATGACAGAAAATAAGGAAGTGATTATTATAAAGGTGTTGGTAAAATTAACTATAAAAATGTTTGATGTACTTTTACATGTGTGCGTTTTAAGTCACAATTCAAAGTTTTAAATAAAAAAATCAAGCAAACATAGTTTATGTTTAAAATTTTTATTAATACATATTGCCATACTGATTGTTAAATATTTTGATTATCACCCCTGAGCAGGTCCCAAGTAACCATTTTCCATTATACTATACGACTCTGCTCTTCTAGCCAGGGTTGAATAGAGCTAAACTCAGCAGGGGTCAATGGGAATACCTTTTCTAGAAATGTGAGAGCATTCAATCCATGTGAGTAGAACTGTAATATTTGACCTCAGCTCAGGCTGCCATAACAACATAGAGAAATTTACTTTCCCAGAGTTCTGGAGACTGGAAGTCTCCAGTTGGTTGTTTCTGGTGAGATTTCTCTTCCTGGCTTGCAGGTGGTACCGCCTCGCTGTGTCCTTATATGACCTATTTTCTGTGTGTTCTCAGGGAGAGAGAGAGAGAATGAGCTCTCTGGTGTCTCTTCTTCTAAGGACGCTAATCCTATCAGCCTCCTGACCTCATTTAACCTTAATTACCTCTGTATAGGCCCTATTTCCAAATATAGTCACATTGGGGTTTAGGGCCTCAACAGAGGAGTTTGGGAGGGATACAATTCAGTTCATAGCTTTGTGTGCTTTAAGCAGCCTCCCTCTGGCCAGGTGCAGTCACTGGTAGGGGAGTCTGTGCTTCTGAGAAAGAAAAATGAGACAGCTGCACAGAAATGAGATCGAAGACTCCAGGTGGCCTTCTAACCTCCAGCTCCCAGCTCAGTCATAGCTATCCCTCTCTGTATGTACCCCAGAGAGCTGTATTTCTGCCCATGAGTTATCCCTGTCTCCTTATAACAAATTCTTGTTTGGGGGGTTAAACACTGGAGGTGAGGTGGTTGAGACAGCTAGGGTTGGTAACTGAAAGAGTTTCTCCATGAAAAGGTATAGAAAGATGGGACAGTATCTGGAGGGAAATGTGGGGTCAAGAGAGGAGGCTAAGATGTGAGACAAAGAGATCGTGTTTCTGTTGATGGGAAGGGAACTGATGGTTAAGCCCAGGTGGGGCAATGCAAGGACCCAAGACCTTGAGGAGGCAAGAGGAGCCAGGACCATAGTACCAAGGGCCCTTTCCAGAGGTAGGGATACTTCTATATGACACCACGAAGGAAGAAGGAGAAGATGGAGCAGATGTCAGTTTGTTTTGTTATAGATTTGCTATAGATTTTCCCATCTGATGACATCTCTGTGGGACAAGGTCATCTCATGAAAATGTAGGGGAGGGGGAAGAGAAGGCATGTATAGTCATTGCAGAGAACAGGAAATAGAGTTTATAGGGAAACAGAAGAGGTAGGATGATCAAATTGAATTAAAGGCCTGTTTGAGGTTTGTGATCACAAATTTAAGGTAAAAATAGCCTATCTGCAAAATTCTGTCTAGAAGCAGAAACTTAGGCAGATTTTTGAGTTGGAATATTGCCAGGTGGGGATGAATGGAGATAGAAAAGTACTTGCATTGGAGAGATTTATAATGACAGAAAGGTGGTTCTCAGTTCCAGCTAGGTGCACATGGAATTACCCACGAGGCTTCCAAAGAATCTGATTTAATGGGCTCAGGATGGGGTCTGGGCATTGGTAGGGTTTCAAAAGCTCCTCGGGTGATTCTAATGTGCAGTTGGTGCTGAGAATCACCATGCAGACCGTGACTCCTGAGGGGAGACAGGAGGGAGCTAATGAAAAGTGAGAACCCGGTGGGCTCAATGAATTTGAAATAAATTATAGCAGTGGGGTACTAGAGCACATAAGCTGGAAGGATGGGAAGTCATGATCAGTAAGTAAGTATTTGAAAGTGTTTGAAAACGGCTGAGTTTGTGGAGTGAAGGGGAAGGTCACTGTACATAAAGGGGTGAGAACTGAATGGATTATCCACGTGGAATGTCCACAACAAGGAGTAGGACCCACCAGCTGAACTCTTCTCTGGATGAGGGGAAATGGCAGTTGGAAGCAGGAGAGGGTGGTGGAGCTGGGCAGCACCAGCTAGACTGGAAGAGGGCTCTTTGCGGGACGAAGGGGCAGAACTGGCCAGCAGAAGCCATGCACCAGAGAACTTCAGACTTTATGTGCAACCTGCAGATGTGGAAACTGAGGCACATACATGGGAAGTGACTCGCCCAAGTTCACCAGCATGGCAGATTAACAGAAGCCTCCTGGAGACAGTCCTTGTGCGGGTCGAGATCAGGGCTCAGACCCACTCTGCCCCCCTTACCCCCTTGTCCCCAGAGGCAGACTCTGCACACGGGCTTGCTGCCAGTGTCACTTTATTTGGGAGATGCTGGTACCAGGGCATGGTGTGGGCGGGCCGGCACGGGAGGAGGGGGTCAGTGCCTCCGAGCCCGGTGATGACAGGAGGGGTGGAGGCAGCCTCGTGCAGGGGAGCCATCAGTGCTTTGAGAAGTCACCTCCTGGAGGACGAATGAGCGGGAGAGGCACTAGCAAGGAGGCAGTGGTCAGGCCCGGAAGGGATGGGCAGCGGCGCAAACTGGCAGGAGAGGGAGACCCGCCAGGAGGAAGGCCAGAGAAAGGCCCGCTCTAGCCCTGCGCTCCGTCCAGGCGGTACCAGTGTCCCTGCACCTGTTTCTCTCACCTGCCACAGTGTGGCCTCGGGTACCTAACCAGAACCAGGCACCTGGCAGGCGCTTCACACGTGCGCTCTCACTAAGCCCTCCCAACAAGCCCGTGCACATTGTCAGCCAGGCGGTGAGGCTGAGGTCACGGACGCTGAGCAAAGAAGGAAAGAGAAGGGCTGCTATGAAGCAGCTCTGACTGACTCCAAACCCCCAAGCGTGCGTATGATTGGAGAAGAACCCAACAAGAGAGCCAAGAAGCGGGATGGAGCGGGTCAGAAGGGGTGAGGAAGGCAGAATCCCGCGGGGGCCTGCGAGTTGGGAAACGGGCCGCCTTTCGGAAGGCCTGTCCCGGCCCCGCCCCCGCCCCGCCCCCGCCGGGCCCCGCCCCGCCCCCGGAGCCCCCCGCGCGCCCCGCCCGCCCCCGCCCCAGCGCAGCCCCGCCCAGACTCGCCCTGGCAGGCGCCGCACTGGCAGCTGCGGATGGCGGGCAGCACCACCGGCTCCCGCGGCCGCCGGGACAGCGCAGGGTCAGGATCCGCACGGGGCTCTCGGGGGCCCGGCTGTAGCTGCAGCAGCCTCGCTGGCTCTGCAGGTACGGCTCCTGCGGGGGGGCGTGGCTGAGCTGGGGCGGGCCAGCCCAAAACGCACCCGCCTTCCCTCCGGTGGCCTTTCCCATCCCGGGGAGGGCCAGATCCCAACACTCCTCGCCAAGCGGGGCAGCCAGCCGGGTCGGGGAGGAGCAGGGCTCTGGGCCCGAGGAGAGCAAGTGCAGGGCAGAGCCCAGTCCGTCTTCTGGGACATGCTCATAACGCCTTGCCAGGAATGTCTGGGACGAGGCTGTGTGTAAACGGCCTGTCCCACAGAGCTTCTCACTATAGGCTGGGCTGTGATTTCGGAGGCTAACTTAGCTCCTAATTTATGCCTTTCCTGTTCATGTCCTGGTAGGCCCACAGCAGGAGAAGACCCCCCTGGCAGGGGTGGAGGCCTGCAGGAGGCTCTGGAGCCCAAGCCCGGCGGAGGGTCACAGGGCCAAGCAGCAGGTGGAGGCCACCACCTTGGTAAAAACTCACCCGGGCTCTGATCTGTATCCCCTTGAGATTGACCGCGTCCCTCACGTCCCCGGGGCTTTGCCCAGGTCTAGGCTCGCAGTGGTAGGCCCTCAGGGTGCACGGCAGCCCCCTGGCTCACCTCAGGCATGACGTTGGTGCTGGATGGACAGTGCCCGCGGCAGTAGCTCACTTCTTACCTGGTCCAGGTAGCAGGGGCCCTTGGTGAGGTTGCGCAGCTCGGTGAGATGCCAGCAGGAGGCTGACTGCTCCTCTGTGGGGAGGAGCAGGTGAATGCAGGAGGTGGGGGCACGGCAGAGAGAGAAGGCCAACATGAGGGGACTCTGTGTGAAGGGGACAGCAGCTTGTGGACCCGAGGGGCACCTGCGGCTGTTGGGACAGGGGTGGCCAGGTGCCATGAGGCAGCGCTAGGGGTCTCCACTCCGCTAATCCTCATGGTAGGCAGCACTGGGGAAGGCAGGCCTCCTAGGGTGGGCATGGGGGCAGTTTGGGAGAAGGGCCCAGAGCAGGAAGAGGCACGGCAGGAAGTACCCCAGGTCCCCTGCATACCCAGGGTCTCTTGGCGGCAAGTGGGACAGCAGCTCCCTGGCTCCTGCACAGTCACCTCGCCCTGCAGAGGGAGTGGTCCCCAGCCCACTCAGGAGGATGGCCCAGGCGCCCCGGCACTGCCTGCTCGAGGCCCTAAGACCAGCCTCTGGGGAGGGACGCAGGAAGGACCCCAGGGAGCCGCTCTGAGAGGGCAGCAGGGCTGCTGGCGGTACCTGGGCACAGGTGAGGGGGGGGGCAGCGCTGGGTGAGACACTCCTCCCGCGGACGCAGCGGCAGCTGTCACAGTCCTCCTGCCATTCGGATCCGGGCTGGGGAGAATGCGGGACATCCTCCTCTCCACCTCGATCTCCATCTCTCTGCTGGTTAGGCTTTTCTACGCTCCTACCCCCTCCCTGAAACGAGCGGCCAGAGACTGAAGGCGGCAACAGGCGTTTCAGGAGGGAGGGGGGCTGACGGAGCCCAGAGACTGTCCCGGTGGGATGGCCCTGGCGCAGAGGGGAGGAGCCCGCGGAGGGGAGGGAGGCCGGGGTTGAGGAGGGCAGCGGTGTCTCACCAGGTGGGGATGCCCGCGGCGCCAGCACTCGCAGCCGTCCGCGGGCACGCAGAGGCCCGCCTGGCTGTGCAAGTGCCCGTGCCCGCACACACAGCCCGGGGCCCGCGCTGCACTGCAGCTGCCCTGGGTCTCCGTGGCGTTGGGCTCCCGGCACGTCCGCTCGCACAGCCCCAGCTCCCCAGGGAGCTGCTGCCACATTTCCCCGGAGGGGCACTCTGCCAGGGAAGACCCCCCACCACCACCACCACTCAGGTCAGCCCTGGGTCCAGCCTCGATTCTCCCCCGTCCCACGCCAGGCACCCCTAGGGTCCCTCCTCCCTCCCCAGTGCTGCCCACTCTGCACTTGTAGGCCTCCAGACACAGCCCTCTGCTCTTATCCACCTTCCCAAATACCAGTGGGACTTAACTCGCATCTTGCCTCTTCCAGGAAGCCTCCCCTGACTAGTCCTGTCCACCTCGACCTCTCCTCTTGTGGCACTGATTTCCCGTCCTGTGGGTGCAGCCTGCTTGTCAGTGGGCCAGAAACCGTCTCCTGTCTCTGTTCTGGTGGGTCAGTCTGCCCTCAGCAGCAGCACCAGGCTGGGGTGCTCGGGGCTCACCATACCTGTGTGTCTCTGAATCCACACAGAGCCCAGTGTGCCAGGGCGGGGCACAGGTAGCCCTTAGCAAAGGCCTGTTGACTTTGACCAGATGGGGGCAAAACAGCACAGGGCAGATACCACCTGCCTGGGGACTGCCAGACAAGGATCCTATTTGAGCTCACGCTCTCAACCTTTGCTTCCTCCTCTGCAGGGAAAGAACCCTCCACTTCCTGCATCGCTCACAGCCCTGCTCTGTGCACACACAGGAATGCCGTCAGCATCACTGTGGACAGAGCAGGGAAGGGGCTTCTTGAAAGAGATAGCACTGCCTTTGCCCTCAGCAGGGCCAACCACCCCCCCTGCCTTTGGAAGGACTGGCAGGGGCCTAGACAGCCATATCTCACCATGACAGTCGGCTAGGGAGCAGTTGAAGGCTCCATCTCGGCAGATACTGGGAAGACAGAAGCATGGGTTCCGATGCCTCCAAGGCCCTGCTCCCCACCGCCATTCTCAGCAGCTCTGTCCTCCACCCCCTCCCCACCCCAGCCCCCTGGCCCTCACCAGCGGGTACAGTTCCAGATGAGCACAGTCCCTGGGGGAAGCTCCCGGGCCTGCTCTTCAAGGAGCAAGGTAAGGCCCCATGGCAGAGAGATCTGGGTGCAGGGGCATGCAGCGGGGGGCACACACATGCCATGGTGCAGCAGCTGGGGCAGTGTGGGCTCCAGTTATACTCAGACCCACTTCTCCCCCTCCCCCCCACCTGCCTGCTCCCCCTATGGGAGTCGGGACACGGCACCTGGACGTACCTGCTCTCCAGGGCAGCCGCAGCCAAGCTGACAGGGTTCCTGCACACAGAGGGCACCAGGCTGCAGATGTGAGCAGAGGCGTGGGCATGCAGTGGCACAGATTCTGAGCACCTGGCCAGGTAGGCACTCGGGGCGGGGAGGGAGCGCACAGACAGTGAGGTGGAGCCCCAGGGAAGGGACTGTCTCCCGACCGGCCCCCTGCCCTGGCAAAGGCCAGCTGGGACGGGGGGCTGGAGCTCAGCGGCACTAGAGGGAAGGTCAGGTGCCCACCACCCCAGGTGCTCACCGGGGCAGGCCTGCAGGTTACATTCCTGCCACTGTTCTGTGTCCCGGGCCTGGCATGGTACCCCCACAGGACCCTCCTCACAGCTCCGATGCCGCTCCATAGTGCCCCCACCACAGGGAGCAGAGCAGCTGCTCCAGGCTGACCAAGGCCCAAGGACAGGGCACTCGTGGTGTGGGCACATCAGGGACCCATTGATACAGGTGCTGTGGACAGGGGTCAAGGGCACAAGTCAAGGGGAACGGAGCCTTTGTTTCCCAGTAATGCCCATAACCCTGACCTGCCCCAAGCCTCCCACCCAAAGCTCCCGAGCCCCCCGCTTGGCCACCAGTGGGCAGCCATACCAGTTTTTGCAGTCCAGCTGTGCTACCTCAGCTGGGGCCACCACCCATGAGGCATTGGGGCTGGGAAGGCCACAGCAGCAGGAGGAGATGGGCACGCAGTGTCCATCCTGTATCAGTTGGCCAGGGGGGCAGCGGCAGCCTGGGGGGTGGGGGTGGGGAGGACAAGCAAGATTTAGCGCTCTGGCAGGCACACACAGAGGATCCCCCTGGCCGCCAGTTGGAGTCCAAAGCCTCAGGCTGACCCTGGAGCACCCTCCCCCACCCCCACCCCCAGCCCCCACACTGTTTCCACCTCTGGAGCACAGGAAGGGGGCGCTCTAGCCCGCCCTGTGTGGGCCCCACCCCAGGAACCCTTGAGGCTGCCTGAGAGCGTCTTCACAGATACAGCCCATCTTGGCTAAGGCTCCCTCTATGCAGGAGCCCTACCCGGTTGCCAAAAGTGACCCAAGGATCCACTTTGCTGCCCTATCACCCATGATCCAGTACAGGAGCACGCCCCCGCCCACGGGTCTCATGCTCTCTGGAAGCAGGAGGCAGCAAAGCAAGCTGCCCTGCTCAGAGGCCCTAGGGATCCCAGGCTGGGCTGCAGGCACGGCCTGGCCACCTGGGCGCATGGCCCCTGCAGACACTGCACGTGGTCCCAGAGGTCGGCACAGCTTCTGGGGCATCGGTTGGCAGAGTCAAGGGTGGGCACGGTGTCCCGGGCTTCGCAGCTCTCCCCTGAGGACCAGAAGGTAGGAGTCTGTGCTGGGGGCCAACTCTTGGGCCCCCGGGGCCGCTCCCTCCCCTCCCCCGTGTGCCTCTAGGAGCAGAGGCAACATCCTGCTCAGGCGCTATCTTGTACGTTACAGTCCCTGGCCCCTCCCCCCAGATGCCGCCATGGGGGTTACCTGGGCAGGGCGCCACATTGCAGCTCTCAGTCTGAGCCCATGGCCCCCAGCAGCCTCCTCCAGGGGTGGGGCGCTGCCTCTCTCCAGCGTAGCTGGGAACCTCCACTGCAGGGCACCTGGCAGGGGCTCCAGGGCCCCCAAGGACTCCATGGCATAAGTCTGGGGAGATGAAATGGAAGTCAGTACCCAGGGCCCACCTCCCCTCTGCCTCTTGCTTCCACCCCAAGGCCTCCGGCTCTAGCCCTGCAGACACTCTGACATGCCCTGAGCCCCTCAGACCCCCTTCCTCCTCTTTTCAGCGGCTGCATGGATGCTCCCTGCTGCAGGCCCACCCAGCGTGAAATCCAGCAGGCCCTGGGGGCAAGCAGGAGGCTTAGCAGGCCTGCTAACCCCCTGGCTACTGAAATAATCAGCATGGCCCAGCCCTACCTGGCCAGGTCCCCCACCACTCTCATTTCAGGCCCCCTCCTGCCCTGTTGGTCTCTGCCCCTCCTCATTACCTTGGCAGGCCCTCGGTCCGGGCAGAGGCGCTGCTGGCTAAGTGGGGCGGTGCAGAGGTCTGGGTCTCCAGCCCACGGCCTCCCCGTCTCAGGGTCCAAACAGAGGCGATGGCGGTGCTGCTCCGAAGCCAGCCAGGGGGCCAAGGTCGGGGAGCGGCCAGCTGGGTGCTGAGACCAGCGCTCCTCTAGCACAGTCCTGGAGGCAGGGGCCAGCACGCCAGGGGGCAGGCAGGGCCCACAGGGTGACCACTCGGACCACCCACTCAGAGGAAGAAGACCTAGGAAGGGCGGCGAGTGGGCACCTTCCCAGGGGCCCTCCCCCAGACCACAGATCCCAGTGGACGGGGAGGGAGGAGCCCCAGTTATGACCAGGAAGGGCTGGAAATGGGAAAGGCTGTAGGAGGTGTCAGGGAGCCAGGGTAGGGTGACCCACTGTCCTGGTTTGTCTGGGACTATCAGAGTCCTAGCACTAAGAGTTCCAGATTCGGGGGCGCCTGGGTGGCTCAGTTGGTTAAGCGACTGCCTTCGGCTCAGGTCATGATCCTGGAGTCCCGGGATTGAGTCCTGCATCGGGCTCCCTGCTCAGCAGGGGGTCTGCTTCTCCCTCTGCCCTCTTCCCTCTCGTGCTCTCTGTCTCTCATTCTCTCTCTCTCAAATAAAAAGAAAAAAGAGTTCCAGATTCGGGAAACTGCCCCCCGCCCCCAGTCCTGGGCAAATGGGGACAGCTGGTCTCTCAAGTCCAGAGTTACCTTGACAGCCCTGGCTGGTGCACTGCAGTTCTCCATGCTGGCATTCACTGTGGGAGGGGGTGGGAGGGGTAGGTTTGCCAAGGCAAGACTCAGCTCAGAGCGGTGGCTGGGGGGCTGCTGTAGGGGCGACCTGAGCTCTGGGCTCATTTGGAGCAGGATGAGGTTGGAGTTGGGCCTGGGGCCTGGGGGGTTTCCCTGTGGGGTCTCCTCCCCGCCCCCCACCCCCTGACCCCAGCCCTCTGATGCTGCCTCCCGGCCCCCATCATGCACCACTCTTTGCAGACCAGGTGCAGGCGTTCCCCGGGGGCCAGGGTCACTGTGGCTCCTTCTCCTGTGAGGTGCAGGGAGCTACACTGCTCTGGGGGAATGCAGCCCCCCGCCTGCTCCAGCAGCCCCTGAGCAGGAGGGGACACGGGGACAGGGCTGTGTGGCAGCCATCTCTGTACCCTGGTGCCATACCGTGTCTGCTCACGGCGGGTGAGCCAGTGGTGGGCACGTGGGCACGAGGCAGAATGTGAGGGGCTCTTGAGGGGCATCGTGCAGAGGGGTGTCACCCAGGCATCACGGAGGGGAGGCAGCGCAGGAGTGTGGGCAGAGCCCCCCTTCTCCTGGGGCACCTCCCCCGGCCCCACCCCTCACCTCTGGACAGTAGCAGCCAGGCTGGCAGGGCGGCAGGTCCTAGCAGAGCCGATGGCTCAGGTGTGTGGTGCAGAGCCCGGCACAGGGCGGGGCACAGGCCCGGAACTCAAAGGGAGGTGTGCAGCTGTCTTCTGGGAGGGGAACAGAGGCTGGTGGGGGGCCGCCCAGAGACACCCTCCACCCCAAGCGCAGAGCACACAGGACACGATCCCCTCAAGGCCCCTTGGGGTCGCCCTGTAAGAGTGCAAACCTGCTCCCAGGCTGCCCTAAAGACTGGCTAGTGTCGCCCCATCGAGCGCCCACTCGGCCCCCAAGGGTGCCTCTAGGAAGGGTCATGATGGTTGGGCCGCGGAGAGCCAGGTAGCTGCGTGGAGGATGGGGCCTTCGGGGAGCTAGGGGCCTGGCAGGTGCTCCCGGGGTTGGCGGATGGGGAACAGGAGGGTGGCTACCACTGGAGGAGGGCAAGACCTTCTGTGCCCGGGGGGCTGCTACAAGTGGACAAAGCCTTTAGCTCCAAAGCGGGGAGATCACAGCGGAGCCGGGAGGGGAGAGGAGCAGAGCCGTGGGGATGCGGGAGTAGCTGAGGACGAGGCAGGGGTGTAACCGGGCTGCTGAGGGCAGGGCTCAGTGCAGGCAAGGGCACCAGCTCCAAGGGCCCGGGGGCATGGAGGCCGGCTCGGGGAGGAGCTGGGAGGCCCTGCCGGGGCTCAGCCGCCTGGCTTCTTGCTCCCGGGGCCTCACCCGAGCAGTTGCTGATGGGGCAGGGCCGGAAGTGGCCGTCCAGGCGCGGGCAGGGAGAGCCCCCCGCGCCGCTCCCGCTGTGGGTGCTGGTCCCTGGTGCCGGTAGCGCTGCTGGACCAGCACCTGGCAGGAGCATCGCGTCCAGCTGCTCCAGCTGCTCCAGCTGCTCCACAGGCACTCCTCTAGGGACCAAGGGGGGGGGTGCCAGCCAGGCTCCTCCAGCCAGGCTCCTCCCTCCCCTCCCCTCCACTCTTCCCCAAGAACACCCTGCACAGGGAACACCCTGCACAGCGAAAGGGCAAAAGGGAGCCAAGAATTTAGACAAGTCCTAATTCGCTGTGTTCTCTGTCACCCAGGGGCAAAGGGCGCATCCCAAAGAGCTCAAAAGAAAGAGATGGTAAGAAGAGGAAAGAAACTAGACACAATATCAGGGAGATAGATACACATTTGAGGGGACAAATCTGGGGTTTGGGAAACCATGTTGCTCGCTGAGTTTTTCTGAGGCAGGAAATCAGGGGAGGGGGCTTCGCTGCCCCATGCACACTCACCTAGGCAGGGCCCTGGGTAGCAGGCCTGGGTGTCCAGGTGGAGGAAGGTGCCATTGCAGGTGGGGTCGACTTCGGCCAGTGGGCACGGGCAGGACCCAGAGCGGGAGGCCAGGCCTGGGCCACAGCTGCTGGAACAGGGCCCCCACGGGCCCCAGGAGCAGGCCTCCAGCAGCCCCAGGCAAGGCTGCCATCCACAGCGCTGGGTCTGGGTGCCAGGGCCCAGGCAGGGGGCCCCGCTGCAGTCAGCGGCCGAGGCCATGCAGACCCGGGTGCGAACCTGGCTTCCACCTCCACAGGAGACAGGGCATTCAGACCAGGGGGACCAGAGCGTCCAGGCCCCGGGTACTGTGGGAGGGCACAGGCAAGGTTAGAGAAGCCGGGGCGGGGGGGGAGCAAAGGCCCCGAGGGCTGGTCAGGACCTTCATGGCACAGGGGCTGGCAGCGGTGAATAGGGCTAGGAGGGAAATGCGAGACCGAGCAAGCAAGCCAGCCTGAGGCTAGGAGGGTGGGGGAAGGTGGGATTGGGATGAAAGCCCAGACCTGCACACTCGATGTCTTCACATATGATGCCCTCCGGGGTACGGGAGCTGAGGGGAGGAGCCCGGACTCAGGGACGCTGCCCTCCGGCAGGACAGTGCCACCCCGTCCCTGCCCCTGCCCCAGGCTTACCACCACTGACACTTGCCCTGCAGCCAACTGTCCCCCAGGGGGTGGAGGCGAGCACCGTGCAGGCACAGAGGTGGGCACGGGGGCTGAGGGCAGGGCTGGCTCTGGGACTGCTCCTCCCGACACTCTGGGGCCCACGAGCCCGATGTGGAGGACCTGGGTGGGGCCCGGCACAGAGAAGGTGAGAGATAGGCCAGGGCCCTTCATCACTCCTCGGCCTCCTGGTGAGACACCTGACGGGCAAACCTGGGGCGGCTAAAGAAAGCACGGATGACCGGGCCAAGAGCTGGGCCAGGGCACAGAAGGTATGCCACGGGGGGGCAGGATACAGGAGCTCTGGATCAGAGAGGAAGACCGAGTCCAGGCAGTGGGAGATTGGCGTTGGGGGAGGTGACGCTAGCCTGGCCCAGCCCCATACCGGAAGCGGCTCTGCTGCCCCTCGGGCCCACACGAGCGGCTGCAGGGACTCCAGGCTGACCAGCGGCTCCAGGCGCAGCGGGCAGGCGGTGGGCAGGGCTGAGCCGTGCAGGAGAGGCGCCCAGCCTGGCAGGTGCAGGTGCTGCAGGCCTCCTGGTGCTGGCTGCCCGGGGCCCAGCTCTGGCCCTGGGCATCTGTACACTCGCAGTGCCAGTCGGCACGCAGCCGCCGTCCTGCTCCAGGAAGCCTGCGGGGGAGGCAGCCCTCCAGAGCTGGGCCGGCACCGGGGCCCACCGGCCTTCCCACTGAGCCGCTCTGACACGCTGCGGGCCCGGGGCCGCCCCTACCCTCCGAGCAGCGGCAACCCGGCTGGCAGGCCTGGCCGTCCTGACACACGATCCCCTCCTGGAGGTCTGAGCAGCGGTGGGGACAACGGTTGGCACAGCTGACCATCTGCATGCCTGCTGGGCAGCCCTCCTCTGAGCAGACGGGGAGGACCTGAGTCAAGAGGGCTCTGAGCACAGGGGCTCAGAAACCCTCCGCCTGCCTGCCCGGGAACTGCTCTTACCTCCATGAAGCTATACTCCCATCCCTCTCCCCACATTGGTGCCCATGAAAACATAGGGCCTTGGGGAGACCCCTGGGATTGGGACGTTCTGCATTACAGGGAGTCAGTCCCTCTTACCTACCTGGGGGTTCTCAGCACCTAGCCTGGCACCCACAAAATGTCACTGAACTGGACTGAATTTGTGCATCTAAGAACATGCTCACCTACACAGCTCCTTTGTGTTCACGTGGAGGGCTATGAGGGTGGAAAGCCCTAGTGTAACCAAGGTCCATGGGGTCAGGGAGCTCAGAAGGACCAGTAAGGACCAATAAGGAGCCGAAGCTGGGAGAGGCGTGTCTGGAAGTGGCCGCCCACACCCCAGGAGCAGGTGCAGTCCTGATTGTAACCCTCAAGTCCTCCGGAAATCTTGACCGGGCTGGGTGGTCTTTCAGGAGCTGGAGGGTGGGCAAAACTTCAAGAACGAGTTCTGGTGCAGGGTGGGGGCAGGCAGGGGCAAGCATTCTGGCAGCTCAGCCCTGGCCACAGCGAGTCCCTACGCGCAGTACCCAGATCCCGCCATCTGACCCTGCGGGCCTCAGTTTTCTCTGCTGGCTACTGAGTGTCTCCGTCACAAGGTGTCATGGGGGTTAAATTAGGGGTGGGATGGGGAGAGCTGTGCAGAGGGCAAAGGCCACCAGCGATACGATGTCCCCACCATCATACCACAGGGCAAGGGATTGCAGAGCCGAGCATGGTGCCTCTCCCCAACACAGGGGGCACCCCTGTTCTTGGGTGGAGGGCTTGAGCAGCTGTGACTCCTCAGGGATCAGCCCCCCCCCCCCAGCTCTGGTCACACCAGGACCAGGGACTCCAGCGTGACCAGCCTCCAGGCACTGCGTGGCAGAGAGAAGGGCCACATGAGGGATGACCTAGCTCAGGCAGAGCACCCCCCTACCACCGTGCACCAGGAGCCTGGGGCAGGGTCCTGCGCTAAGATGGATGCGCCACAGAGGCCCTGGGACCAGGGAAGGGCCTGCGTGGTCCTCAGCAGCCCTCCTCACCTGGGCAAGCCCGCAGGTTGCAGAAGCGGTTCTCCTGGTAAGCGGTAAGGATGTCGGGGCACCAGTGCCCACTGGGCCCTGGGGGATGGTAGGCCTGCAGACGGCACTGCTGGCCCACCCCGCAGCTTCGGGAACAAGGTTCCCATGGGGCCCAGGCGGTCCAGGAACAGTTCCCAGCCACACAGCCAGGGCTGGGGCACAGGGGCAGCTCTGCGGGCCGGGACAGGATGGAACGAAGCGAGCTGGAGCCGGCCCTGACTCCCCCGCCTCAGCCCAAGTGCAGAACTCCTCATCCGCCGGGCCGGCCAGGTCCTTATCCAGACCTCTGGGGTCCTGTTTCGGATCTGATACCGGCTGTTGCGAGGCTTTGGCCACGAGGTCTCAGGGGGCCGTGCGTGGTCCCAGACTCACCGGGATGCTCAGGGATTTGGATGGGAATTTGGGTGAGTGTTCAGTACACACACAAGTGAGGGTTTGCCGGTGTGGGCAGGGCCTGGAGGCCCCAACAGCTGCCCAGCCTGGCACAGAGCACCCTGGGTCCAGAGTCACACACGGATTCATGATTCCGTATCAGGCTGAGAACTCGGTATTTGCTTCCAGGGTATTAGATGTCGGGGTTGGGAGGTTGGACATGGGTTGGGGGTCAGAATGTGCTGCTGGAGGGAGGATGCTGGGCTTAGAGGGGATGGCCATGGTTCAGACATGGGTCAGGGTCAGAGGTCAAGACTGGAAGGCACACCTGTGCAGGAGGGCAAGTTGGAAGGGCGCTCCTGTGACGCGGCCCCCCCGGTGCAGTTTGCCAGGCAGAGGCGAGTACCACTGCGCCAAGCAGGGTGAGTGGGGTCTGTGCAGGTGTGAGAGCATGGGGACCATGGGGACCATGGGCCCCAGCCGCCTGCGGGGATAGAAGGGAGAGGCATCGCCTGTTGAGTCCACCTTGGGCTCCTGGCCTCCCAAGAAGCAGGGCGGGGAGGGAGGAGGCTCTGGCCTCGTTTTCCCAAAGGGAGGCCACCTGGGACACAGTCTGGGGCTGGGACCCACGGAGTCTGGGCTACCTGGAAGGCTTGTCACGGGCTCCACTGTGGACCCTCCAGCCCCTGCGCCAAAGAAAAGCCCTGCTCAGGATGTTTCTGAGTCTGCAGTGCCCCAGGACCAACCTGAGGCTGGTGGCCCAGTTCTAAACCCACCACTATCTGATTCAGCCCTTTCCTCCTGCTGGGTCTCCCATGGGCCCTCCAGGCCCCAAGCGCAGCCAGACTCGCCCTTCCCGCTTCCCTCACCTGGGCAGTCTGGGCTGGGGCAGTCCTTGAGGTCCTGGCGGGGCCCACCGCAGCCCCAGCTGCCTGGAGCTGGGGAGGGCCGCACACACGGGCGGCTGCGGGTTTGGGTGCCCAGCCCACCACAAGACCGGGAGCATGGGCCGCATGGCCCCCAGGGACTGAAGCCATCGGCAGCCTTGGAGCGGTCCCCCACCGAGCAAGACAGCTGCCCACGCACACAGGAGCTGGGGAAAGGGCATGGGGGTGAGGGGCGGGCAGGACAGACCCTGAGAGAAAGGGGGGTGGGCAAGGGTATCCACCCCGAAGAGTGAAGAGACAGAGCCAAGGGTAGTCAGGCCGGGCAAGGGCAGGGCAGCCGGTGTCTCCCCCTCCCTTGGCTCTAAATCTCCCCCACTCTCGCCATCCCCTCACCAGTGCCTGCAGCCTGTACGAAGGCTCTGGCCTGAGCCCAACTCATCCCCAGGCCCAAGGGGCTGACCGCCCTCTCCCAGAATGGGGGGGCGAGCCGCAGAGTCAGCGCCGGCAGCTCCCAGCTCCCAGAGCAGCGAGGCGGTGAGCACGCAGGGGCACTCCTGGCGGGGCGGGAGCAGGGGGGAAGGTGCAATCGCCTAGGCCCGGTGCCCGCTCTCTGTACTGTGGCCCAGGGAGGCGGGGAGGAAGGCATGTGAGGCTGGCGGGGGGTGCTCTGGGCCCCAGAAGAGCATTCCCTGGAGCAAGTGGGACAGTTTCCCTGAGTCAGGGCTGTGAACGGGCGAGACTAGTGGCCTATGAACTTGACCCGAAATGGCCAGTGGCTTTTCTGCATACAGCACTTAGCTAGGACCCAGGCAGGGTCAGCAGAGGCCCTTCCAGGGCGGGACTTGGAGGGAACACGGAGGCAGAAAGAGCCTCAGCCAGGAATCAGACACCTGGTCCCTAGTTTTACCGGTAACTGTCTGCATGACTTGGTGTGTCCCCTTCCTTCCTTGCAGCTCACGCAGTGTCATCAGCTCTACGTCAAGCAGGTGGCTGCTCAGGCCCTTCTGGGCATGGCATTCTGGAGCTCTGGCTGGGCACAGCCACCGGACACCGGCTTCGAGCTTAGGATTAAAGCTGGGGACAGAAATCCCCACGCACCTGGAGAGCTCCGCAGAGCACAGTTGGCACCTGCCTGTTGTCTGGACCCCAGAGCGGGAGACAAGGAGTCTGGGGCAAAGTAAAGGTGAGGGTACGCTTCCCCACCGGGGTGCGGCAGGGAAAGGGGGCAGTGAGGACCCATGATTCCCGGCCGTGGCCTGAATGGCATGGGGAGCACTGGGCCTGGCAGGAAAGTGCTCTGGGGACAGGGGGGCACCTGGCCCCACGCCAGTCACGGGCGGCTCCATGCGGGAGCCCCCCATGGGAGCTGGCAGCCAGGGAGCCGCTGCTGACGAGCAGGAGCCCAGGCAAGGCCCCTGTTCCAGGGAACCGGCGACATCACCCCAGCTGCCCGCTCGGGGAGCTCCACCTCTGCCTGACTGCCCTGGGCAGCCAAGGCCTCAGACAGCCTGGCAGGCCGAACGCTTGCCTGGGGTCACGTGAGGAAGCGGGGCGCTGTCCAGAGGACAGGGTCTGCAGGGCTGAGCAGCTGCGGGCAAGAGGGAGGAAAGGCAGGGGAGGGGAGGGAGGGCTTGGGCTCCTGGCTGAGAGGGTTCTGACCTGGACACAGGACAAGCGGTGCTGGAAGGTGCCCACGGGGCAGTGGCAGCCCTCCCTGCAGCTAGTGGAGAAGCAGCCCACCTGCCGAGTGACGTGGGCGCAGGAGAAGGGGCACCCCTCGCCGGGCGGGCACTCCTGGTACAGACGTCCAGCCGGGCAGCCTGCCTCTGGGGCAACACTTACATCAGGGCCCGGCTCTGGCCTGCGCTGCCCGCGGTGGCTCCTTCGACGCCCACCCTGCCACCTGCTTACTCGCCCCTGCGCCCGCCCTCCCATGGCTCCCCAGCTGTTCCCACGATATCCTCCCTGCGTTGTGCCCCTCAGGGCCAATGTCACACCCTCCCACAGGCTCCCCTCCCTGAATCTGGCTACTTCCTCCTCTGCTTGCCCACCGCTGGCCCTGGGGGGAGGGCAGCCCACGGGGATGGATGGAAGAGGGCAAAGGCACCTCCCCCTGCTTCCCTGGGCTCACCAGTTGTCACAGGGCCCAGTCACCACCTCTCTGGGTTCCAGGCTCTCCCAGGAGCTGAGCCCAGGCCCTGCTGACCGGCTCTGGTTCTCAGGAATCCCTAAAGTCATGAGTGGGGGTGGGACTCCAGATAGCTCAGTGTGCCCCCCACCCTGAATCCCTCCTCCTACCCCACTGCCTTCTACTTCCCTCCCTCTCAGCCTTCACCCCATGGCGCCCCAGATCGTGGGCCTGGGAGATGGAAGCCCCAACCTGGGGCAGGCCCGGGATGCCGTGGGATCCGCGGGAGACGATGCCTGGAGCATCGGAGAGGACAGGTTGCCCGTTTCCATCCTGCCACTCCAGGCTGGATCCCGCCAGCAGATGGGCAGAGGCCAGGTGGGCGGGCATTGCAGTGCTCGCGGGTCCTTGGGAGAGGGCAAAGGGAAGCACTGACCCATGGCTCCAGGCTGGTAGTGACAGTGGCAGCGGGCGGGAGGCACACAAAGGCCATCCTGGGACAGCTAGCCGGGGGGGCACCCACAGCTGGGCTGGCAGCCCGTCGGTCCTGGCTGGCACACACTCCCCGGAGATAGGTCCTGGCAGGAGCGGGGACAGGGCCACCCACAGGGGAGAAGACCCTGGCATCCATCCCCACAGGCTGTGGTGGGACGGAAGCAGAGAGGGTGAATGCTGAGCAGGGGCCCAGCCTGAAGGATCCCGGCATGCAGGTGACAAGCCCTCCTGCCACGCCCTCCACCTGCTTTGCCTTCCACTTTGCCCCAGGATTACAGGGTGAGTGATCTAAGGGCTGCCTCATGAAGGAAGTGACATGCATATGTATATTGGGGTCAAAAGTCAGAAGCCGTGTCTCCCTAGCCTTCTAAGGGACCCTCCCAGACCTCTGCAGAAGCCCTCACCTGTGCGTTGTGTGGAATTGTCTTGGCAGGGGCGACTCTGCCTGTAGCCCCCAGGGCAGGGCCTGCCTCCTTCGGGGGTGGGGGGCCAGATACACTCCCGGCTCCGATGGGACTGCCCCAGGCACAGGTCACAGGGAGACCACAGTCCCCACGGGCTCCAGGCTCCATCCACTGTGCAGGAAGACAGAATCACCCGCCCTAGGAGGCCTGGGAGGTGCCCAGCCTATTGAGATTTGAGCAGACTAGTGGGGGCATCTCACCTGGGCAGTCGGGGGGGGCTGGGGCAGGTCTCCTTCTGATGCTGGGCCCCTGCCTCCCCTGCTTTACCAGGGCACGGGGTCCCCCCGTGCTGAGGAGCGGGGCAGGTGCAGGCCCTGGAGTGGGTCCTCGTCTGACCCCTGCAAGGCTGGGAGCACGCTGTCCACTCCGACCACGGACACCAGCCACCCGGCACTGCAAGGGACGATAGAAGGGCACTGGGGCGCAGGCGTCCCTTCCCCAGTCCCAGTCCTCTCGGTGATCTTGGCCACTTTTCCTTGCCTCCCTCCGAGCTGGGACACACATACCTAGGCAAGGCAGGTCTGTGCAGTTCAGCCTCCCCTCCAAGCAGGTGCTGGGCAGGGCATGCAGGCACAGGAAGGAGAGTGGCAGCTCAGCCCTCCCCTGCCCTCCACGCGCACCCCTCCTAAGCTGCCTCTTCCCTTCCCCTTTACCCCAATGCCCGTTTCCCTTCAGGGTCTCAGATGCCCCCTGGCCATTCTCCAGAGCACCCAGACGCTGCTCTCTGTCCTATTCAGGGACCCCTCAGGTGTCCTGTCGGCTCTCTGCTTGTCGCTGGCTGGTGTGTCCTACTGGGGAAGGACCAGAGGTAGTCTGCTGCTGACCGGGGCCAGACAGTGAGGAGGAACACGGTGCCTGTTACCCCTCCTTCCCCTCCAAACACACACCCAGCCTGCCATGTCTCCCAGAGGGCAGACACACAGAGCTGGCTGCCTCAGTTTCCCCACCGATCAGACAGGGGTGAGCATGCCTACCCGCATCTCCTTGGGGATCGTGGGAGTCTAACCTGCATCCGCTAAGACCCAGGAGAGCCCAGGTGCAGCCCACCCTCACCCAGGCCCCTGCAGCCGCCCGCACGCCCGCCTCACCAGTAGTTGCAGCCTCGGGCCTGGGCAGCCGAGCCCCGGCCGGTGCCGCTCCCCGCTCAGCAGGTCCAGGCAGCCACAGTGGCCGGGCGGCACGCAGAAGGCCCCGTCGGCGCTCAGCACCTGGCCAGGAGGGCAGTAGCAGCCGGGCTGGCAGCGCCACACGCAGTGCTGGGGGGGGCAGCAAGGGAGGGCTCGGGTCAGCAGAAGACAGGGCCGAGGGGGCAGCGAGGGGTGCTCTGGGGAGTCGCGCAGAGCCACGGGGAAACATGAAGGGAAGGAGGAGGCGGAGGGGTGCAGAGGCGGGAGGCGCTGAGCTCCCGTTCATAGTCATTATGTCCAAACACCGTTTCTGTCTCGTCTCTTCCCCAGGGCAGGAGTGGGGAGGGGGGACGAGAGCCTGAGAAGGGCTGCCCTGGGGGGGTGAGGGGAGTGTCCTCCAAATGTGAACCCTGTGGAGGGTTCCATGGGGGACCTGGTCAGTGCCTGGGAACCAAGGCATCTCCCAGACCTCCCCACAACGTAGGGAGCAGGGCAACAGAAAGCTGGCTTGGGGGATGGGGTCATTTGGGAAGGAGCTGGGGTCCCCCGGGGAAGCCAGGAGCCAGGCACCGGCCCTTCCTCCCTCCTGCTCACCCTTACAGGGCGGCACCTCCCTGACCCCTCTTAGACGCCTGCGCTTGGGCATCCCTGATTCGGGTCAGCCTCCCCGCCACACCGCAAGCTCCGTGGTCGGGGACCCTGTGTGCACATGCCTCTGTCCCTCTCCATGGTGCTGGCCAGGCGTTCGGCGATCTCAGCCACCAGCACACTGACGTGTACATGCGTGCACGCGTACCCTCAGACTCAGGGTCCACGCACCGAAATGCTCGTGGTGTTTAAGATGATCTAATGGGATAATTCCCCCTTCCTAGGTGTTTATGTTCCGTTTGTAATACAATCTTTAAATTCAGAAAGGCCTGATGTAATGAACGCAAGGTTGCTGGGTGAGGCTCACTCCAGAGACTCTCCCTGGAACAGAGGAGCCAGCCTGGTGGGCACTAACGCCATCCCTCCCCACCAGTGCAAGGCTGCCCAGGCCCGAAGAGGTCATGACCCAAAGCCGTACCCTGCCCTCCTGTAAAGTGACCTTCGGGGCCAGAGGCAGGTGGGCATTCGTTCTGAGGAAGCCAGACTCACCATGAGGTCGTCACAGGAGCGAGGACAGGCAGGGCCACACGGGCTGTACTCGGCCCCCTCAATGGCGGTGCAGTCGGTCACTGGGGAAGGGGGTGGCAGGGGCTGAGAGTTATGTGGGTGGCCCACTCCGGCCTGTCTCTCCAGAGTGCTCCTTGCCCCCTGTCCCCCGTTCCTGCCGGTACCTGGGCATGGCAGAGCCTGGCAGGCCTCTCCCTGGGCCCGAGGCCCCTCGTGTAATCCCCCAGGCCCTGGGGTGGGGGCTGGTCGCAGGCTCGCATCCAGCTTTGCAGGCCTCCCCCACAGCTCCGGCTACAGCTGGACCAGGGCCCCCAAGGCCCCCAGCCCCCAGCTCCTGGGATGACAGCCAAGGAAGCAGTTGTCGGGGGAGGGGTGTTGGCCAGGGCTGGGGGCCAGCCGGTGCGAGGCAGCGCGTATCCCCAGAGCATGGAGGGCATGATCCTGGGCACCAGGGGACTCACGGTCACACCCTGGCAGGAGGCAGGGCTCCTCCTCAGCGTCGGGGCCTGGGCAAGGAGGAGTAGGCAAGGTTGGTGGGGATGGCAGTGCCAGGACAGACGGGTCCGCGGTGGGGGGCCCAGAGCAGAAGCGGCGCCGGTGGCGACGGCCAGGGCCACAGGAGGCTGAGCACTCGCTCCATGGGGTCCAGGGTGACCATATGGGCTGACCTGGGGTACACAGGAGGGAAAAGCAGAGCGGGGATGGAGTGAGCGCAGGCTGGAGGCACTGGCCTGGGTAGAGCGCCCCTCCTCCCTTCCCCCTACTCCGCCCAAGCTTTCCTCTCCTGGTAGGGAGCCCGCAGGGGGCACCGTCAGGGCGTGGGGGCCCCCTTCTCACCCTCCTCACAAAGCCAGGAGGTGCAGTGGGTGATAAGCCCAGAAACACAGGAGCTGGAAGAAAACAGCAGAAGGTCAGGGTGCTGTTGTAGGCTGAAGCGTGTTCCCACAAATCCCTCCGTTGAAGCCCGAACACCCAGGATTTAGAATGTGACCTTGGAGACAAGGTCTTTACAGAGGTGATCGAGTTACAGTGACGGCGCTAGGGTGGCCCTGGTCCAACATGACTGGTGTCCTTCTACAAAGGGGACATCTGGATTCAGCACAGACATGCACAGAGGGGGACGAAGAGAAGAGGGGGCCACAGGGAGAAGGCGGCCCCGTGAAGGCGGCGTGCAGGGTTGCAGCCACAAGCCAGGAACACCAAGGATTGCCAGCAACCACAGAAGAGAAGGGCCTGGAGCAGATTCTGCCCCACAGCCCTCAGCAGGAACCACCCCGCTGACACTCTGATCTTGGATTTCTAGCCTCCTGAAGTGTGAGAGGACATGCCCTGGGTCTGCTGTGGCACCCAACGGACGAAGACGGGTGGGAAGAGAAAGGATGGGCAGGAAGGGCGTGGGCAAGGGCCTGAGGGAGCTGGACAGCTGTGCCTGAGGGGCAAGGGGCAGCTCCACGGCCCCCTGGAGGCCAGCATCCCCTGGCGCTGAGGGGGGACAGCGAGGTGCTCATAGATCATGGCCAAGGGGGGGTAGGGGTCCTCACCAGTTCTCACAGAGACGAAGCACCACACTGTCCGGGGGATAAAGGCGTCCCCCATGAGCACAGGGGCAGTCCTGGAAGGGCACACACACGTTGTTCTGGAACCAAAAACCCTCTGTCATCTTCTGGATTCCAGGTGGGTCTGGCCCGGGCTACTCCCCACAGTCAGAACCCAGCACCCCTTTCCAGGCTCCCACCCTCCAACCCCACCCATGCTCCTTCCACAAACAGCCCTTCTGCTCCCACTGCCACCACCAGGGAAATGCACACCAGCGGTTACAGGAGCAAAAGACCATCTCCAATTGCAGGACGTGAGACTGAACGGTCAAATGTCCACGGGATCAGCTAACAAAACATGCAACGTGCAATTCACAGAGCAATGATGTTTGAAACAAAATTCCACATTTCATCAAGAACATTTGAACTGATGAAATTATACACACAGGGAGTTTGGACAAAAG
The DNA here is from genome assembly GCF_029215605.1 of Mirounga angustirostris. NCBI lineage: Eukaryota > Metazoa > Chordata > Mammalia > Carnivora > Phocidae > Mirounga > Mirounga angustirostris. The sequence goes on from NW_026991720.1 coordinate 6,757,353, forward strand.
TTGCTAGTGTCTTAAATTTAAAAGAACTGCCATCCAGCAGCACATGATTCAAAGCCAAGTGTACTGAGGTGTGGGCCAGGCCCTGGGAGGCATGTCAGCCTTTTACAGACTCCAATGACTAGGCACATTATTACCCCAATTTGACGAATGAAGAAACTGAGGCACAAGACTACACAGCCCAACGTCACTGAGCTCCTAGAAGAAGAGTCTGATTTGAACTCAGACCCCATGGGAGTCTGGCCCCTTGCCCACACCCTAGGCTTGAGTGGCACTTTTGTAAGCCCTCCCCACCACCCACAAGCTTCTGTCCAGATTCCATGGCCCCCACCTCATTTCCCAGCCTGGGTCTCACTGCCTTCCAACAGCAACACCGCCTCCAGCTCTCAACACCCTGCAATCTCCGACAGTCCGATCAGGATCACCTCCTCCGGGAAGCCCGCTGCCCCTGACCCAGTCCCTGCCAGACTGCATCCCAAGCTCCACAATATGCAAAGCTCACTTCCCGTGTAAGGATGGTTCTATCTTCATTCTAGGTGCTCTGGGTCTGGTCTCCCCAGACTAGAGGCTCCTCGAGGGCAGAGTCTACTTTTTCCCCATGGCACAGCCCCCCTAAGACTGAGCAGCCAAGGTGCTCAATAAATAACTAATGATAACGTAAGAGAAGAGAGCGCTCAAGCAGGCATGGATCATAAAGATCCTCTAGACTGATCACCATTTCACAAATGGGAAAGGAGAGGCTCATGGAAGCACGGATATGACTCATGCAGGGTCACCTGCTGACTGTTGGCAGGGCTGAGCCGTGATCCCTGAGTTCAGTGCTTTTTCCTCAACTCTGAAACCCCATGCCCTTGGTTCCGCCCCTCCCAAGGAGGTCAGGTCAGGGAAGACACGCACCAGCAGGAGCATCCCAGAAGGGCAGTAACAGCCGGGGTGGCAGGTCTGGTCTGTCCCTTGCGGGTCACTGAGCTCCACACAGGAGGCAGGGCCCTGGGCGCAGTCCAGCCACCGCTTGCCCTTGGGACACACGCCAGGCACGGGCCCTGGGGACACAGAAATTGACAGCCCAGCCCAGGCCCATTCAACTCTGCCCTGGGCTCCCAACCCAGGAGCGGCCTCAGCTCTAGTGTGGCCGGGGGGGCGGTCATCACGGCAGCTCAGGGACAGGGGCCCCTGCGGTGACAGGGAGGGGTTGACAAGGCTCTGGGCTGGGCGAGATGATTATTGAGGGTCGGGGCGCAGCGGAGAGGTGGGCACAGCCCTCACCTGCGCAGGGCTGCCGCCCGTAGGCCGAGAACTCCATAGGGTCATTGAGGCTACCGCCTTGGATGCGGTTCTGGTAGCCGCCGCCGCAGGGCACGGAGCACAGGGACCAGGGGCCCCACTCCCCACCAGGACCTGGGGTGGCAGCCAGGTCACTGTGGGCCCTACCTCCCACACCCCCCACACCCCCGTCCTCCACTCAGACACCCTAGGGCACCACCCCCCTTCTCACACCTGCAACACTGCAGGAGGCCTCACTCCTCGGCCTGAGCGGGGCTGGCCTCCATGGAGGACCCCTCTTGGGAATGACTCTCGGGGCTCTCTGAGGACACTTCCTGGCATCTTTTAGGGTAGGCCCTTGCACCTCTCTTGGGGTCTGGGGGGAGTGACTGGGGTGTTCCTGGCTCCTCTCTGGAGGATTCTGAGGGCCTCGGTCCCAGCTCTCACCCCGACAGGACCGCAGGCTGCAGAACTCGGCCTCCATGCTGGGGCCCTGGCACAGAGCACCCCCAAAGGCAGCTGGAGGCGCAGTGCCTGCCCAGAAGCGCCGCCGAATGCCCATGTCACAGCTGTGGCTGCAGAGACTCCACGGGGTCCAGGGGCTCCAGCCACAGGCCACTGGCGGGGTGGGGATGGGGAAGGACACAGCGGGTGTGAAGCCAGGTCAAGTGGTCCCTGGTCCCCAGCTTCTCCGGGGCACCATCAACACCCCAGGAGTTGACCTGGAGGGGCCAGCATCCTCTATGGTCCCTGAGGACACACCACCGCGGATTCCTGGGCGTCGGGGGTACCTGGGCAGGGCTCCGAGGTGCACACCATCTCACCGGAGACACAGGTACTGCAGAGAACCCATCGGGGCCACAGTCAGGCCCTGCCCGTGGAGCTCTGGGTACCTGTCCCCAGGGGCACACGGCCGGCACCACCGCGTCCACCGCACAGAAGAGAAACCCGAGGGAGGGTCTAGAAAGTAAAGCAAGTCGCCCCGCATCCCCCTCGAACTTCATGAGGTGACTGAGGTTCTCATCCGGACCCTCCCACCCAGCCCCCCACCCCGCCGTGGGCTCCCTGGCGCCCCCCAGCACAGTGCTGTCCTTCCTCCCTCACTCTGGTCAAGAAGTCACCTTCACATACTTTCATTCTGTTTGTATTTATTACAGTTTGGAAAGGACTTTGAACAGCTCCTCCGGGCCGGGTAGGAGGGATTTAGAAGGAGTAGACCCTAGCCTACGTCTCTTGGGAAGAACTGTGTACCTTTATTTCCTTTTACTTTTCTCCAGTGGTTTAAAGCCCCCCCTACCCCACTCAAATACGTGGAAATTCCAGACAAAGAATCTGAGAGAGAAAAAGCAAAAGGGAAAGGGGGCGGGGGAAAGGAAGCATGAAGGGGGGGCTGGGGGGCAGGGGATAGGGAAGAAAAAAGAAGAGGAACATGTAGAATGGAGACAAGGAAAGGGAAGAAAACAGAAATGTGGGACGAACAAGGGGGAGGGCGCCCCCTGCTGGCAGGACCTGGCATCAGCGTCAAGGTTTTTGAGCCGAAATCAAGTGGATCCAGGTAGGGAAGTACAACCAGGAAAGGGAGCAGAGGTGACTAGAAGGGGAGGCTAGAAGACCCTCACCGGCCCCTACTCCCTTCACCAATCACCGCACCTATCTGAGCCTCAGTCTCCCCACGGACGCCCAGCCCGGTGACCAGGCAGCCCCTCACTCGCTTTGGCATTCCCGGGGCCCAGGCCTGGCACCACGGAGACGAACGAACCCCTGGGGTGTGTGTCCACGCCTGGCCACCCTTGGGGCCACCGAGCCCCTCCCCCACCCTCGCCGGAGGCTGGTGGCCTACCAGTTGGTGCAGGAGTCCCGCCGAGCCCGTGCTCCCGGGGCGTAGAGCTGCCCCTGCAACTGGCAGGGGCACCGAGTGCGGGGCTAGCAGCTGGCGTTGTGCAGGAAGAGGCCGCCGGGGCAGGCACAGCCGGGGGCGCAGAAGCTGGCGCACTCTACCCCAGGGTCCTGAGCCAGGCACAGCTGAGGGCAGGGGCCCCCGTCCCGCTGGCACTGCTCTGCTGAGCGGAACACCATGTCCCCCAGGCACTGGGCTGGACGGGAAGACAGAGCGGGTCTCAGCATGGGCGGGAGGAAAGGGCCAGGAGAGGGAGGGGCGAGAGGAGGCTGCATGCAGGTGACTGGCGAGCAGGACTGAGAAGCTGGAGGAAGCCCCCTCCCACTCTCCCTCCTTTGCAGGTTCGCTCCAGTGCCCAGAGGTTGCCAGTAAAGATTCATGTCTTTGTCTAACTTTAACACAAATGTCCTTTTATTTTTTTATTTTTTAAGATTTATTTTTATTTGAAGGGGGTGGGGGGCAGAGAAAGAGGGAGAGAGAATCTTAAGCAGACTCCGTGCTAAGCTCGGAGCCCGACACGGGGCTCGATCCCACGACCCTGAGATCAGGGCCTGAAACCAAGAGTCGGGCGCTTAACTGACTGCACCACCCAGGCGCCCCAACACAAATATCCTTGAAAGGAGAGCAGTCACTGGGCTGGGGGTGGGGGGGAGCTCAAAGGAGAAAGGCGAGGTAGACGGGGCCAGGGGCTTCTAAAGATGGGCCAGCTCTGCTTTTCGCAATTCCTGCAGTGAGTGGTTCTGTGGTTCTGTGGTTCTGAGCCACGTGCCTGGGAAGGAGACCTTGGGCAGGCAGGGGCAAAGAGCCCGAGCCTCGGGCCACAGTCCGTGCCTGGTGCCCAGGGTACAGGAGCCAGAGGAGGGAGACGAGGACGTTCGGCAGCCTCTTAGCTCAGGGTCTGGCCTGGCCTGGAGCCAGAGGGCAGTGATGTGGGAAGGGGGTGAAGAGAGGTCTGCATTCCCAGGGGCTGGCTGGGCATGGCTGAGTAGAGAAGGGCAGGGGTGGGGGGGGAGGCTGGCACCTGTGCAGGGCTGCGTGTTGCAATCCCTGGTCTGGCTGTGAGGCCCCTGGCACTCGGGGTCCCCGGGAGTAACGCCAGAGCAGCTGCGCCCGCATATCTGGATGCCTCCGTCACAGGGGGCCGAGCAGGCCGACCAGGGAGCCCACAGACCCCAGGCGCCTGGCACTGTCAGGAAGAGCCAAGTCCATCATCATGGACGAGGGCAAAGGTGTGGGCAGGGGGTGGGGCGCAGGAGGGCCGGGGCTGCGTGGTGTGCGGGGTCTGAACTAGTTTCAGCTACATCCACACGGCCAGGGCTGTCCCAAACAGCCCCCAGGCTAGGCCCACCCTGTTAATCACAGGCTGGGGGCGGAGGAGAAGCTTCAGGACAACAGGTCTGCTCTAGCCCCCTGCCTCCTCCCCACCCCAGGTGTTTAGAACGGGTCATTCTTCCCCTTTGCTCCTTAACTCATCCTAGTGCCCAGGGCGCTCCAGGGGCAGAGGGGGGCGTACCTGGGCACACAGCGGGGCTGCAGGGCTCCTCCTGGGTGGCCTCTCCTGGGCAGGATGTGTCCCCGGGGCTGGGGCAGAGCCGGGAACGATGGCGCCAACCGGGGCCTCCTCCGACGGTAAGGCAGCTCTGGGAGCAGGAGGACCAGGGCGCCCAGGGGGTCCAGCCCGGCGCCTCTGGAGGGGCAAAGGGCAGGCCTTCCGCACAGGGGTCCTGGCAGAGCCGGGAGGCTTGGGAGGCCGGGTCGGGTCTGAGAAGCTATGGGGGCCAGGGAAGGACTCGTGAAGACGGGGAGTGCGTCTCTGGGCTCAGGCTCAGGCTCGGCCTCTGCCCCTCTGGGACCCCCACCCCCGGGCCCAAGTCTCACTCTCAAAGAATGGCCTCCTGCTCAGCCAAGCTCCAGCTCAGGCCGCACCCCCATCTGTGGCCCTGCTGGTACTTCGCGTCCCCTACCCACCCTCACATTGTCCCCCAGCTCAACTCTTCCAGAGTCTTCTAAACACCTGTCCTTCGTTCAGCTTCAATGCTGGAAACCCAAGCCCCCACAGACACCTGTCAATCAGACACCTGTGAGTGCCCCAGCAGCCCTGCTCCACTGCCCCCTTCTTCTCACCCCTGCTGGGAGAGCCTGGCCCAGACCCCAGGGACCCCATTCTCACCTCCGTCGCGCCCACCTGCTCTGCAGTCTCTGCTGCACCTGCTCTCCTGAGGGGACCCCGGGCAGTGGAAGAGGGAAACAGTCTGGGCTCCTTCGTCTGGCGTCTCTGTTCTGATTGCCCACCCCAGCCTCACGTTCGGCCAACAGGACCAGCTTCACCCCTGCTCTCAGACACCCTGTTCCCCCAAGACCAGCCTGCTCGTGGCACCCGGGCTGTCTATGTGGGAGGAAGATGCCGCCTGGGCCCCACCCTCTGTCTTGTCCCCGACAAAGCCCCTGGCACCAAGGCTCCTTCTTGGACCGGAAGGCCGCACTGACCACCATGCAGGTAACCAGTGGCCCCGTCAATCCTGCTGTGTTCCTAGGGCGGCAATTGGGAGGAGGGAGGCAGGCATGAGGGTCGGGGGGTGGGTAGCAGGCTCCTGCATCTTGGCTCCTGAATGTACCTGTCCTGCACTCCACGTGGCAGGCCTGCACACACGTGTCGCCTTCACATGGGGTGCCCCCAGAAGCAGCCGGAGGGTTGGAAGGGGATCTGGGGGGAGAGGCAGCCTCAGCATCCCCGCTCCTCCCCCTGCTTTCACCTGTCTTCCTTGTTTGCCTGTCCTCCAACCACCACCCTCCCTCCACCACCTCCTTCCCTTCCTTCTCCCATATTCCTTCCCCTCCCCCCACCAATGGCTCCATCCTGCACACCTTCCCTTCCCCACCCCTCACCAATGGCTCCATCCTGCACACCTTCCCCTCCCCACCCACCAATGGCTCCATCCTGCACACCTTCCCCTCCCCACCCACCAATGGCTCCATCCTGCACACCTTCCCCTCCCCACCCACCAATGGCTCCATCCTGCACACCTTCCCTTCCCCACCCCTCACCAATGGCTCCATCCTGCACACCTTCCCTTCCCCACCCCTCACCAATGGCTCCATCCTGCACACCTTCCCTTCCCCACCCCTCATCAATGGCTCCATCCTGCACACCTTCCCCTCCCCACCCACCAATGGTTCCATTCTGCACACCTTCCCCTCCCCCCACCAATGGCTCCATCCTGCACACCTTCCCTTCCCCACCCCTCACCAATGGCTCCATCCTGCACACCTTCCCTTCCCCACCCCTCACCAATGGCTCCATCCTGCACACCTTCCCCTCCCCACCCACCAATGGCTCCATTCTGCACACCTTCCCCTCCCCCCACCAATGGCTCCATCCTGCACACCTTCCCTTCCCCACCCCTCACCAATGGCTCCATCCTGCACACCTTCCCCTCCCCACCCACCAATGGCTCTATCCTGCACACCTTTCCCTCCCCCCCATGGCTCCATCCTGCACACCTTCCCTTCCCCACCCCTCACCAATGGCTCCATCCTGCACACCTGAACCTGGCCCTCACTCCAGAGCCACAGGAGCGGTCACAGGGACCCCAGGAGGACCAGGCTGACCAGCCACAGGGCACGGGGCAGCCCTCTGGTTCGCACAGCAGGGCCCCCTTCTCACACATGCTGCGGGGGAGGGGGAGGCAGAGGAGGTCAGGACTGGCTGGTCCCCTGACCCAGGTCCTCCCCACCAGAGCAGACACCCTCACCAGAGGCTGCAGTTGTCCAGGAGGAAGGGCACCCCTGGCTGCTTCAGCTCTTCACCCACGAGGCAAGGGCACTCAGAGAGGGGCAGGCAGTGAGCATCACGGAGGAGGAGCCCAGGGGGGCAGCGGCATCCTGGGGTGTAGGCAGGAGGGTCCTCAGCCCCAAGTATGGGGCAGCGGGGAGGGGAGGCTGGGGACCAAGGGCCGGCGAGTACCCCACGCTCCCCTGAGGGCTCTGCCCGCCGCACTCCTGCTTGCTGGGGGTGCCTCACCCTCCAGACAGTGCCCGCTGCAGCTTCTGTTGGCCTCAGGATCCAAGCAGGAGGGCGGACACGGAGCCACCAGCCCCTTCCGGCACAGCTCAGCACCAACATGCACACGGCCCAGCCCACAGTCTGGTGGGAGAGGGACACTAGGTGGGGTGGGTACAGGAGGCCCGGTGACCTTCCCCCACAGCCCCACCCCCGCAGGGCTCCACCCTTGGATGCCCCCGCCCAGCCCAGCTTCCTTACCTGTGTCCCCTGTGCAGGGGTGCAGGGCGCACGGTGCCCCCTCGTGGGAGGCCCCGGGGCAGGGGGCACCACCGTTCTTGGGCGGGGGGTCCACACAGCTCCTCCGGCGACTCCGATGGCCACCGCCACAGGAGACGCTGCAGGGCCCCCAAGCCCCCCACACAGCCCACGCCCCAGCCACTGTAAGGGAAGAAAGAATGGAGGTGGACCAGGTCAGCCCAAAGATATGCAGACTGTGCCGGAGAGAGTAAGGCAGCAGAGCAGAGGAGTCTGGACAGTGGCCAGCTACGTGGCCTAGGGCAGCACCACGGGGACTCCCGTGGTGATGGGTGAGCTTCCTCTCCTGTCCCAGGAAACCTCCCCTAGGTGGGTGGACCTGAGCAAAGAGCTCTAGGTGCCTCCCAGGATAAAGGCTCTGGTCCCTCAGAAAGGGCTGGGACAGTGGGACTCCTGGAGCAGGGCGCCTCCTGGTGGCAGCAGACAGAAACCATGTTAGGAGGCCGGGTGTGGTGCAGGAAGCCCCTCTGCAATGCAGAGGCAAGGTGGGGACTACTCCCTCAGATCTACAGAACAAAAAGGCTACAGGTCTTGGGCACAGCCTATTAACACCCTCACTCTGAAGTGGGACCCGCTCTGCTGCTCTAGTTCCCACACTCGAGGTTAAGGACCCGTCCAGAACCACTCAGGCAGGAAAAGGGAAAAGGGCAGGGCCAGGGGCAGGCTTCCCGATTAGCCTTCTGGACGCACAAGGCTGGGACATCAGAAGGGGCTGGCCTCCTCGAGTCCCGGAGAGGAGCCTGGACCCTGGGGTCCCCAGGAGAGCAAGGGCATCCCCCTGGTGTGGGTCTTGGATGGGAGCCCACGGCAGGTGTTCCCACCCCGGGGTCCTGAGGAGGCCTGGGTGCCGGTTACCTGGGCAGGTCTGCACGAAGCAGGGCTGGCTGCGGAGCCTGTCGGATGGGCAGTTGCCCCCAGGCAGGGGAGGCCGCAGCAGGTCCCGGCGCTGGAAGGCGAGGCCCAGCCCACAGGTGCGGCTGCAGAGGCTCCAGCCAGACCAGGGCGTCAGCCCACAGTCCACTGCAGGGGGACGGGGAGGCGGGACTCAGAGGGGGCTCACGCAGGAGCGGGGCCCTCAGAGGTGTCCCCTGGCCAGGCACGTACCACAGCCGTCCTCAACAGAGCCGTCCTGGCAGTCCGGCCGCAGGTCACAGTGCCGCTCAGCCGGCAGGCACTCCCCATTACCGCAGCTCAGCTGGCTCGGGGAGCAGAGGGCTTGCGAGGCCGGCAGCCCGGGCAGGGCCGTGGTGGGCACCGTGAAGGGCACAGGGCTCGCTGCCCGCGAGGTCGGGGGAAGGGAGCCACGTAAGTGATTCCTGACCCGATGATAAACTGAGCCCCTTCAACCTCAGGCCAAGAGCAGAGCGGCTTGTTGACCAGAGGTCCGGCCTCTCCTTTCTCCTGAAGCTTCCCACACCCCGGGCAGCCTTCTCTCTACTCTGTGTGGGTGAGACCCGGGGGTCTGTGCTCACTCACTACAGGCTCTCACATGGTCTCTCTGCTTGCTAAGGGCTCTGAGTGTCCAGAGAGAGATCGAACTGTCTAGAAGAACAGTTCCTTCCCTAGGATACCCTCTTCTTGAATGGGTGCTCCCAGGGGTGCCCCTTCCCTGATTGAGAGGCTAGGCTGGGAGCATAGTAATCTACTTTCGATGGATGGATGGATGGATGGATGGATGGATGGATGGGTGAGGAATGATGGATGGGGTGGCTGAATGAATGCTGGAAGGCTGGCTGGAGGAGGGATGGGTGAATGGAGGGTGGGTGGATATATGGATGGGTAGATGGATGGATTAATGGATAGTTAGAGGAATCCACTCAAAGATCAGACGGGGTTTGTGGAACAGGTTAGGACCCGAGACCTGTCCCATTTGCCCCCCTGACCATCCCCAAAGACACACACATTCCTGGCTGTTTTACCCACTCAGTTTCTTTTCACTCTCTGCTACCCCCAGCCCCCCACAGTTCCTTCCCAGATGAGGTAGGAATAGGGGGCAGAGACTTCCCCAAACCTAAAGCCCTCTGGCCACTGCCACCCACATGACTTCAAACCCTCCAGGGCGCCCTGAGGGCCCCCTGCTTACCACAGTGCCTCTCGTCGGAGCCGTCCAGACAGTCCTCCCTCCTGTCACACAGCTGCCCTGCTCCACACATCCCAGCACCTCACAGGGCACCTGGCCTGGGCTGCACCTTGCCGGGGCGAAGGGCTCTGGGGCGACGCTCTGGACTGTGGGCACCACCACAGCCGGCTGACGGGACACCTGCCCACGGTGTCCTCCCTCCCTCGGCCCCCAACCTCCCTCCTCCTGACTGGTGTGCCCCCACCTCCTGCCTCTCTTGGGACCATGGAAAAGTCATGAGCTGCCTCAGGAGGCGTGGTCCTAGGTCCTTCTACAACCCTGACCTCAAGCTGTGTGATCTTGAGCCAAGTGGCTAACCCCCGGGGCCTCTGCTTCCTCCATCAGGGACGTTGTTGGGATGAACAGGCTTAGAAGGCAGAAGACCACGGAATCTTACCAGCAGGGGCCACTGGGGTCACCTGGGATATGGGGGTGGTGGTCACGGTCTGCACAGATTCCCCAGGACTCAAGTGAGGAGGCTCGGAGGCTAGGGCCTGAGTCGCTGGTCCCTTCCCTGCGGGTGCAGGAGGGAGAGGGGTGAGGCCCACCAGCTCCCCTTCCGAGAGACGAAGCAGACACAGGCTCTCGGAAGGGCATCCAGGCTCTGGGTGGTGCAGGGTGAGGACAGACCATACCCCACCTTCTGAGGGGCTTCAGACCACAGATGAAGGGGGATTCCGCAGCCCAAGGAGCACAGGAGGGTTTTACATGAAAGTAGAAAAGAGCTTAGTTTGGAGCTGAGATAGACACTCGGGGCAGCTTCCAAGTCAAAGGGACGGTACTGTGTTTAAGGCCCCGCACCCGACAACTTCCTGGCAGCTACAGTGAAAAGGGGTTTGAGACTCTGCTTTGCCAACAAGAGATGAATATTGGGGCGCCTGGGTGGCTCAGATGGTTAAGCGTCTGCCTTCGGCTCAGGTCATGATCCTGGAGTCCCTGAATCGAGTCCCGCATCGGGCTCCCTGCTCAGAGGGGAGCCTGCTTCTCCCTCTGACCCTCCCCCCTCTCATGTGCTCTCTGTCTCGCTCATTCTCTCTGTCTCAGATAAATAAATAAAATCTTTAAAAAAAAAAAAGAGATGAATATTAAAAGACAGCCGTTTTTCTAGAAGCAGATTTAGAATGACATTAGAATTCATCCCACGGTCTGCACGTTATGGACTCCAGTGATGATATAAGTTGCTTCATCTGCTTTTTACAAAAGAACAGCCCACTCCTCCCCCACCTCGCTCTGGGACAGCTCTCCTTGGGCCAACGCGCAGGTGACAGATCAGGCAGCCGCAGGGAGCTCCTTCCTTGTCCAGTTTAGGATCTTGCTAACTTGGTGACCCCATCCTCCCTGTCATTTGCTGCCAGCAAGCCCTTCCGAAAGGGGTGCCTGGCTGCATTCATGGGTGAGTGGAGGGACCGCAGGTGGGGCCGGGCAGCGTTCCACAGCCCCAGGGAGACCTGTCCCGGCCAGGGACCTGGGGAAGGCAGCCATACCGCAGGGCCCAGGCTCGGCCCTGGGAGCCAGCCTGGGGCATCCAACCCTGGAATCCAGGAGGGTGGGCGGGGGCAGGATTTGGCCAAGGAGGCCATGGGGACCAGGTCTTCCTCCTCGAGGCCACCCTGCTCCACTGAGGGATGTCAGGGGTCAGCAGGAGACTGACCGCTGAGATGTAATGGTCCCTCACCCTGCGGGCTGGGGACGGGGGACCTGGAGTTTGTGCACATACCTGTGGGGGGTATGGATGACCCTCGCGAGGGATGCCAGTGTTCGGCCTCTGCCAGAGCCTGTGGAGGGAGAGGGCTCAGCCTGGGCCCCAAGGGCAGTCCTGCCTGGCGACTAAGCACCCACCTCTCATTCCCATTGAGATGCGCCTGGGTCCCACGGCCCCTCCGCTGTCCTCAAAGTGCAGGGTAGAGCTGGGGAGTGGAGCCCCATTGCTCTGCACACCTCCGGGCTGGACACCCCAGGTACTGGGAGCTCAGGGGCTCCTCTCACTGCCTCACCTAGGATTCTGCTTCAGCTCCTGCCCCCCAAAACCCCTGTCTTCCACCGGCATCCACACATGTGGGCCTCAGCACTATGATCACTCTCCCCTCTGGGTTCCTGACCAGGCTCTTCTCCAGAGGGAGCGTCTACCCCTCAGCTCCACATTACAGAACTCCCTCATCTTTCTAGCCTTTTCCAGGAAGCCTCTGGGGACCCCAGGGACAAATAGGGCTCTTCCCAGCTCTGAGCGCCTGAGGCCCTGGTGCCAGCCCTGTGGGCATAACTTCACTACCCAGTGGTGAAGACCTCTCCGATCTCCCAAACTCCTCCAGCACAGGCATCTGCCTGGGGCTTCTCTGCCCCTCTGGCCTCCAGCTGCCCATCCAGTACCGGGCTGGCCCCCAGAAGTCTCACGGGCTGAGGCAGACTACAAGAGCTGACCAGGGATGCACAGAGAGGCAATGCTGGCTGAAGGCGTGAAGAGAGGGTGGAAGACGGCGGGGCAAGCGAACATGGCTGCTGAGGCCCCAGGGCCGGGGCTCCCCATGCCCTGCACCCCCCTCCTGCTGGGCCTGCAGCTCCCCACTCACCTCTGTGGGCTGGGGGGGCAGCTGTCCAGGCTGGGTGGACGAGAGCACTGGGGTCCTGGCTGTGGACCAGACTCTGAGAAGACAAATCATCAAGGACTCCAGGGGCTCTCCCAACCTCAGAGCAGCCCCCCTCCAGCCCCCAGCAGGGCGGTCAGTGCCCTCTCTGGGTGGGCCCAGCGCAGGGCAGGGCTGGGGCACTCTGGAAGGGCACTGCCCGCTAAGACTAGATGAAGTGGACACTATCCCAGTGGTTTTCAGTGTATTAACCCCCCTGGAGGGCTTGTAAAGCAGATTTCTGTTACAGGCTCAAGGGTCTGTCTCAGTAGGTCTGAGCTGGGGCCTGAGAATCTGCATTGCTCACAACATCCAGGGGATGCTGATGCTGCTGGTCCAGGGGCCACATTTTGAGAACCACTAACCTCCAGACTCTAGGAAAAGGGCATCGCATCCGAGCATCCCATGGTGGGAGGGGCCTCTCGCCACGGGCACCTCAGGGCTGAAGGTGGCTCAGGGCATCTCTCACAGGCCGGCCCCTCTAAGGCGAAGCTGGGCAGCAGGGCACCCCATACCTGTCAGTGGCTGCGGGCAGGGGCACGCAGCCCTCCTCGTCGGAGCCATCCTCACAGTCCTTCAGCCCCTCGCACGGCTCCCCCCGCGGAGCCCACTCACCACCGGCACAGCGGTGCCCGCCCCCTGGGCACGGGGGCACCGCCTGCGGGGACACTGCTGGGAGGGGATGGCTGAGGGCTCCCGTCGGCCCCTCCCCCTGCGCCGCCCCTCCCTCCCCCAGCCCACCGGTACCTGGCTCACAGCCCAGCAGCTCCACCTGCAGGGAGATGCTGCGGTTGGCGTGGCCGCGGCGGACCTGGGGCCACACCCGGACGTGCTGTGCCTGCATCATCTGGCGAAAGGTCTGCACTGTGGGGGCCCCGTCCTCCCGGTTCCTAGGGGAAAGCTGCAGAGACAGGGCGGCCCGTTCACCGGGCCCGGGGCCGGCCTTTTCTCCAGGCTGCCTCCCCTGACCCCGCTGAGTGGGCCCGCCCAATTCAAGCCCCCCAAACTTCAAGGCACGAAGAGCTCCGGCTCTCCTGGCATGACTCATCAGGATCTCTCAAGGCTGTGGGTTCTGGCCCTGGTGCCCCAAGGGCAGGGGCCGGGTTGTGCCCATTCGTGTATCCCCAGAGACAGAATTCAGAGCAAATACATGGTTCCTCCTGCTTCGGGAGGCTTGTCTCCCTGGGGAGGCTACAAACCCGTAAGGGCAGGGCTGTGTCCCAGCTGCTCTTGACGTGGTCCCTACGATCCTCAATGAACTTGATGTCCCCTTAGTCCGCCCCCCCCCAGAGCTTTGCACACCTGCCCTGCACCTCAGCCACTGTGATAGCTTCTGATGCCCTTTTGACAGCCCCTGTTCCTGACAGGTGTCCAACAGGCCTCTAAGGTAGTAATGTCCCTCAGGGAGACTGGAAGGCGCTCAGGGACAAAGACAAAAACAAAGAAGGCCACTGGCCCAGGAGGCTCGGGCAGCCGTACCTTGGCTGGGGGCAGGATACCAGGCAGGATATCGGTATAGTTGTGCCAGTGTAGACCATCGCTGCTGAACTGGAGCAAGGCCGAGGACCCAGCCCCCTGCACCATGATGCCTGGGGGGTGGGGCAGGGGTCCGAGCTGAAAGAGTGAGCCCCACCCCCAGCCCACCATCACCGCCCAGTCCTCCGGCCCCCGCCCCCACTGCACTGACCAGTGAGGTTCTGGGGCAGCAGCAGGTCCAGCAGCAGGTAGGGGGGCCGGGTGTGCCGCTGAGTGCTCCGACCCGGATAGCCAGGCCCCTTGGTGGGAGCCCCCAGGAGGGCAGCCTGGGTGGGGGGCTCCAGCTTCAGGCTTCCCCAGGGAGTCAGGCCAGGCCCAGCAGGGAATAGCAGGGGTCTGAGTGCAGAGGAGAGAGGGGCTGGAGTGGGAGAAGGGCAGACGGTGGCAGGAGCCTCCCAGGGGTACAGTCAGGAGGTCACCAGGGGAGCTGAGGCATGCCAAGGGCCCCACGTTGACCTTGACCCGGGATGGAAGGGTGGTCCAGAGAGGGCAGTCAGACCAGCAACTTGAGCCAGGATGACTTCCAGATCCTTAGGATAACTGTCCTCCCATGGAAGGCGGGGGTAAATCCCAGTGAGCTAGCCTGCCTCCCCTCCTGGCTGGGTGACCCCTGGGCAATGTCCACTCTCCGTTCCACGACAGCTCGTGGCCCTCACCTCCAGGCAGAGGCAGAACGTAGGTGACCAGAGGGGGTCCGATCTGGGCACTGAAGGCTGGAGAGGGGGCAGGAGTGGCCAGGGGGCGGACCATCTGGTTCTCTCCTGTGTAGGGAAACTCAGGGCTCAGGAGGGAGAGACTTGCAGATAGGCTCACACTGGCCCCTGCCCCGGCACCCAGGTCTCTCCCCACTTCCTGGAGCACTTTCTCTCCCAGGACTTCCCGGGAGCCCCCAGAACAACCTCCCAGCTGGGAAAGGTCTGTCCTCCTTCCCTTGGCATGAGCTGACGGTTTCCACTCCCACTGAATATTTAGAGAACGTAGAATAAAACCACCAGTCTGAAATCACTTCAGGCCTACTGTTGCTAATAGGGGACTTTTGTGGGCACTATGTAAGGGTATCTCTGGATGGAAGCAGGGTTGGGGTCTAGCTCCCACTTGCCAACTAACTTGTACAGTGAACAACCTGTACAACTGTGTATGCTGGCTCTCCTCTAACCTCAGCTGCCTGTAGGTACACTTTACAGATAAGGAATCTGGACCCATAAACACATCAGTTTTCGAGTCTTTGTATTTTCCTGTTTCACTTATTTATTTTTATCTTTTTAAAGATTTTATTTATTTATTTGATGGAGATAGACAGAGATAGCGACAGACAGCATGAGTGGGGAGGAGAGGGAGAAGCAGGCTCCCCGCTGAGCAGGGGCCAGGACCCTGGGATCATGACCTGAGCCAGACGCAGATGCTCAACCAACTGAGCCACCCAGGTGCCCCTTGCTGTTTCATTTATAACTCGGTTTCCTCTTTAAAAAGTTCAACTTCAGGCACCTGAGTGGCTCAGTCGTTAAGCGTTTGCCTTCGGCTAAGGTCACGGTCCCAGGGTCCTGGGATCGAGCCCTTCATCGGCTCCCTGCTCAGCGGGGAGCCTGCTTCTCCCTCTCCCACTCCCCCTGCTTGTGTTCCTGCTCTCGCTCTCTCTCTCTGTCAAATAAATAAATAAAATCTTAAAAAAAATAAGAAGTTCAACTTTGTCTCAGTTGCTCTTAGGGGAAAGGGAAGGAACCAGACCTGGCCCAATAGAACCAGAGATAAGAAAGCACCCTCAAGGCGGGAGGCAGAAAGCCTCAAAAAGACAGAGGAGGCAGGCAGAGATGGAGACCTGACCTCAGGAGAGCAGAGACCAGTCCTCCCACCCAGAGGGCCCCTTCCTTCCCCAGCATCCAGGACCCAGGCTCCCACTACCCTGCGGCCTGTAACCACGGCCCCCCCCCAGACTCAGTGCTGCCACCTGGGGCTCCCGCTGAGCACCTGCTGTCCTCCTGCCCTTGGGGTCCCCCTGCCATTCCCCAGACCCACTCACCAGGCGGGGCGCAGCGGCAACATGAACCTCCCATTCCCTCCACCAGGACCCAGTCCTGTGGACACAAGAGTCAGGCTGGACATGCCGAGCTGGCCACTGCCAACCTCCGACGCAGTCTATCAGCTGCCTGCAACCCTGGCCTTTGCACCCTGCGCCTCCCCTGGCCCGGCCCAGGCCCCTCTGCCCCCTCAGCTGGGGGCAACTGCCCAGTGGGCAGTACGGGGAGCAGCGCACGGTGCTGCTGGGCAGACACTGGCAGACCGTGCAGGGGCCTCTCGCCAGCGCTCCCCCACGCCACGGAGCCGGCCCTGCCGCTCACAGCCCGCACAGGCCTCCATCCGGCACCTGGAAGAAGGGCCGCTGCATGCCTGCCCAGCGGGCTCACCCAGGCCACCAACCTGTCCTGATTTGCCTCGAGTGAGTGGCTTCCCAGGACTTCCCAGTGATAAAACTGGGACAGTCCTGGGCCGACTGGGATGCTCGGGCTCCCTATCACCCAGATCCCACCCCTGCACCCGAGAAACTGCAACTAGCCCCAGAGAGGGGTGTGGAAGCAAGCTGTGCCACAACCCTGGCCCGTGGAGCCCATTTCAGAGGGGGGTGGGCAGGCAGATATGACTACACCCCTGCAACCCTCCCCCCACCAAACCAGAGGACCCATACCTGACCCTAGATTTGTGGGCTCCCTATATCCCCCTTTCGGACTTGGAGGGTGTAACACTGGTGCAGGAGAAGGCCAGGGGTTCCCCAAAACTGTGCTGGGAGTCCTGGTGTTTAGACTAATAAGGCTCAGAGTTGGGGGGTTCCTCATCTGGGGTCCATGGTGCATATGGAAGCATCTCGAGTGAGAAAGAGCTCACCAGCAGCTTCCTAACTGGGAGCCAGAGGCGAGGGGAAAAGGTCCCTGTGGGTCCCCGGGGAGGGTGCAAGTACCTGCGGGCCTTGTGGTGGATGCCTCGGCACTGGCGACCTTCGCCGGAGAGGTGGGGGTTGTTGGGGCTCCGGAAGGACCACTGAATGTTCTGGCTCCCACAGGGGCCCAAGCACTCAGCCCATGGGGACCAAGAGGACCAGCCACAGTTCACTGAGGGAGGGCCAAGAGTCAGGGGCTGGAAGAGGGCTGGGTGCCCAGCTGGGTGGCCCGGGAGGGGACGAGGGAGGCCCCGGGGAAAGGCCAAGGGCAGGGCCTCACCGGCACAGCCAGGGTCGGGCCGACAGCGCTGAGGCCACCCATCTTGGCAGGTGCAGAGCTGGCAGTCGGCCTCGATGCGCTGCCCGGACCACTCCACTTGTCATCCAGCAGGCAGGGGCACTGCCGGGCCACACGCCCCGCCCCTCGCTGCCCAGCACCTGGCCTGCAGGGCACCAGCAGCCTGGGGGAGGCCCAGGGTGAGGCTTCCCTGCAGAGAGCTCCACCTCCGCAGACACACCTGCCACCCCCCGGGCCCAGAGCCCCCCTTACCTGGGCCACTGCAGGTCTGGTTAGCCGCGCACACAGCCTGACCAGAGATTTCAGCACAAGTCAGGGGGCAGGGGGCACAGGGCCAGAACACCAGCTGCCCAGAGCAGGTGGCACTGGGGCAGCCATCCTGAGGGCAGGGCCCTGAGAGAAAATCAGAACCAGAGTCTGGGAAAGGTGGGTCCCCTGCAGACACAAGCCACCCACCAGCAAGCCCACCACACCCTCCTCCCAGCTGTGCCCCCCCTTCCTGGCACTCACTGGTCTGGCGGGTGGTGGGAGGGCCCCCGGGCAGCATGGCACAGGTCCGGCCCCCATTCTGGGGAGGGTGGCACTGTCGCTGACGGGTCATGGTGCCCATGCATGGCTCAGCGCACAGGGACCAGGGAGACCAGAAGGTCCATTCGCCACCCACTGTGAGCAGGAGGGGCAGGATGCGTTGGTGGGCGTGAGGCCAGGCTGTGAGCCCTGTGGCCTTCCTCTCCCTTGCTCTCTCTGGGCCTCCACCTGCCCCGCTGGCCCTCCCAGGCACCCCAGGCCCCTCACCTGGGCAGGCGGCCGTGAAGCAGGCCTGAGTCTGGTGCTTGGGGCCTGGGCAGTGCTGCAGCATGGGGAGACCCGGTGGGGAGCAGTGGCGGCTCCGGCCCTGCACCCCAGGCCCCCACGTCCGGCTGCACGGCCCCCACGAGTTCCAGGTGCCCCAGGCCCCACAGCCCTGCTCTTCTGGGGAAGGCCCTAGCTCCGGGCCCGTCACAAACCTGGGGAGGGAACGGGAGCAAGGTTCCTCTCGAGTTGGGTGGCACAATGGCTCTGTTTCCTGCGTCACCCACTCTCCCCCTCCCCGCCCCCTCACCAGCTGGAAACTGATGCAGAGGCCATCAGGGCAGGAGTATTCCGGGCAGGGAGCCCTGGTCCCGTTGGGGCCTCCTGGGGCTGTCATCCCCTCTGAGGGGAAGGGAAGAGAAAACAGACCAGGAGTGAGAACTGCTCACCCCCCCCCCCCCACCAGCAGCCTTGGCCTCCGTCAGGGGAGCAGTGTCCCTCCCACAGCCCAGCTCATCCTCGCCCTGGGAACAGTCAGCGATCCCATCACAGAGCTGCTCAGGGCTCAGGCACAGCTGGGGAGCCAAACCACAGGGGGCGGCTGGGGGGGGGGGCGGGGAGCCTGTGGGCACCAGAGGAGTGTCCCGTTGAGCCCCTGCGTCTCCCTCCCACTCTCTGCAGAGGGGCCGGCAGGGGGGAACCAAAGCAGGGGAGGGCAAGCAGGAGGCAGAGCCAACACTGAACCTGAACCTAGCTCAAAACCACCTTTGGGAGGGGTCCAGGAGGGTCAGGCAGACCTGGGGAGGAGTCGGAGCCGTGGACAGCTGCCCCCTCCACCCAGGGACCGGTGGCCGGGACAGGAAGGGCTGCTTCGCAGGGGCACAAAGGGAACGCCCGGGTCTGGGGGGGTGGAGCTGGAGGGCTAGCCCTCCAAACAGGCTCACTTCCCGTGCCTGCAGAGCCGCTGCCCGCTCTCTTATCCCTTCTTGCCCAAATGTGGGCAGACAAAAGCCCCTTTCTTCTCTCCCCTGGGCCTGGGTGGGAGGGCAAAGATCTTCAAAGAGAGTTTCGTGAAAACGATCAAAGGAGGCTCTGAGGCCGCAGACCTAAGCGGCACTCGGGGTGGCAGGCGCGCGGCTGGGGCCGGGGGTGGGGAGAGACGGGGCCCCGGCGGCTGCGCGGCGGCCGGGCTCTCACCGCAGGCGGCGGGCCCTCGTCCGAGCCGTCGGGGCAGTGCGGCACGCCGTCGCACAGCTGCGCGGGGGCCACGCAGTGCGGGCCGCGGGCGCAGGGCGCGGGGTGCGGGGCGCAGGGCGGGCCGCAGCCGTGCTCGTCGCCGCCGTCGGCGCAGTCCTCCTCGCGGTCGCAGCGCCAGCCCCGGGGCGCGCACTCGCCGCAGCCGCACGGGAATTCGAGGGGGCGCAGGGCGGCGCTGCGACGGGCACCCGCGCTAGACCGGGCGTGGGGAGCGGGCTGCCCGGGCCGCCCGGCCCCTCCGCCTCCGCCGCCCGCCTCCCCGCGCCGGCCCTGCCGGCCCCTCTCCTGCGGCCGGACTTCCCCCACCTCCAGCCCCTCCCCACGTCCAGGCGCTCCCGCATTTCGCCGCCTCCCCCCCCCACTGGCTTCCCAAAAGCTCTCCCCTCGCCCAGGAATTGCATTGAGCACCCCAATCCCCTCATGTCAGTGGGAGCGCCTCGGATGTCAAGAAGTAAGACGGGGACTCTTCCAGGCCCTCTCAAACCCCTTTCAGGAGGCTGGGTCTGTGCCCGCTCCTCACCCCCAGCACCTGCCCCAGTGCCTCCCTCTGAGATGCTCTCCCCACCCCTCTTTCCCAGGCCTCCGGATTCCAGCTCTCTCATCCCTTTTCCTCCAGGACACTCACCGGGGCTGGCGCTGGCCCGGGGAGTTGGTGCAGTCGCCCCAAAGCCCGCGGAAGGGCCAGGCACAGTGCCCGCTGGGGGAGTGGGCAGCGAAGGGAAGGGGCAGTGCCCGGGTCCCTCGTCGGCTCCATCCGGGCAGTCCCAGATTCTGTCACACAGCAGGACGGCCCCCACGCAGGTGCCATCAACGCAGGACAGCTCCCCAGGAGAGCAGTTCAGCTGCCCTGCAGCGGGAGAAAGCGGGAGCTGGTCCCAAGGCACTGGCCCTTAAGCTGGCTGTTTGGGGTGCCCCCATTCACACACCTGCGGGTGCGAGCTTCCTAGCAGGAACCTGAACTGGTGACGGAGGGGAGGCAGGAAGGTTGGGGCTCAGTGGGAGGGGCTGCCTGGTGGACTGGAGTCCTGAGCTAGCCCACCCACCCAGACAGGCCTCCTCGTCAGCGGCGTCCGGACAGTCGGGATGCCCGTCACAGAGCAGGGCGGGGGGCAGGCAGCGCCCATCAGTGCAAGCCAGCGTGTCGTGGGGGCATGGCAGCCCTGCTCGTCCGTCCCGTCTCCACAGTCGTCCTGCCCGTCACAGAGCAGGGCCAGGGGCAGGCAGTGGCCAGAGCGGCAAAACATCTGCCCCTCCCCACAGCCTGGCATGGGGCAAGCAGGCAGGGTAGGGATGACAAAGGGTCCTAGAGGAGCCCCCCGACGCCGGAAAGACCAGAACAGCCCTGCCCACCAGCCCTAACTGCTGCCACTGTGAGGAGCAGCTCAGGACACGCTGTAGCGACGCGTTCGAGGACTGACCGTCACTCAGCCACTGCCCCAGCCAGGCAAGGACACTCACCCTCCTCGTCTGAGCCATCGCCACAGTCATCCTGGTTGTCACAAGGCCACCTGTGGGGCACACAGTGCCCACTGTCCCGGCATGGGGCCTCTCCCTCCGCACAGCCAGGCTCCAGCTCCTCACAGCGGGTAGTGTCGCTCTCGCAGAGCCACTGGCTTTCCTGGCATGTGCTGAGCGCACAGCATCCTGGGATCAGTCACAGCGCTGGGCTTTGCCAGCCCGGGGGTAGGGGGGCTCCCCAGGACCCCCCCCCACTCACCAGTTCCCACAGTCCTTCTGCAGCACAGTCCCCAGCAGGAAGAAGCTGCCCCCTGACTCACAGGGGCAGGAAGCTGGTTCTAAGCAGACTCCTCCTGGGGTCACAGAGGGCAGGACTGGAGCAAAAGGGGCACAGCGGCCCCTAGTGCCAGCCCTGTCACCGTGGCCTTGCGGCTCTCCTCCCCGTCCCCCCCCCTCCCCCGCCCGCCGCTGCCTCCCCTCTGCGGATTCTGACCCTACCCACCATGCAGCAGAGTCCCCTCGGGGCAGAAGCAGCCCTCCACACAGCCTGGCAGTGCCACCCGGGCTCAGGACCACGGTCATGGCAGGTCGGGGGACACATGGGGCCACAGGCCTCGTACACCTGGCCCCCTTCACACTGCAGAGCTGGGGAGAGAGGAGAGAGCTTGGGTCACCGTGGTGCAAGGGCACCAGGATGCAACAGCAGCAGGCGAGGCAGCCCAAGATGAGACACACGGAGGGCACGGGGAGCACGTGGAGACTTGCTGAGCCCCTCCCAAGGCTGTTTGCAACATGGAAGTTCTACGGGAAAGCAAGCTCGGCATGCTTGGTGCCCACCACACATATTTGCCCTTGAATGATACATGGCTTGCTTGCAGGCCAGGAGGAACATCCGCGGTGGGATTGGGCACTGGGGACCAAGGGCAGGGCACACTCACGGCAGAGTTCCTGGCTGTGCCAGCGCACGGGGAGCCCACGCCGGGCACACTCGTCTGCGCAGGTGGCAATGGCCGAGCAGAGACACTCACAGTCGCCCCCCGAATCGCAGCTGTGCAAGGGATTGTTCAGCCCCCGGACGCCGTCCCCACCCCCTGGCCCCCATTCCCACCCGGTCCCCGGCTCGCCCCTCTCACCCGCACGCGTCATGCACACACCGCTCGTAGTGCTGCTGCGGAGGCACCTCTGCGTGGCACCGGGCAAAGAGCGACTGCAGCATCACCCCGCGGCGGCCGCGGGCCCAGCTGGCCCGGTGGGCGTTCACCTACGGGCACAGCACCGTGGGCCAGCCAGACCCCACCCGCAGCAGCCGGCCTCCGGATCCTCCCCCCCGCCCCCCGCAGGTTTCCTGCAGCCGCCCCCACGCCCTTCCCCCTGCCTGCCGGGGCTCACGGTGCAGGGGTGTGGCAGGTCTCCTGGCTCGGGGCAGAGCGGACTCAGGTGCCAGGAGTGGGCAGCCAGCTCCGCTGTGGGCTCAGGACGCCCTGGCGGCTCCGCAGGTCGTTACTGGCATCTCCATCAAAATCTCCACACAGCCCAGACACACGGCCACGGAACTGTGGGGACAGCTGCACCAGGACCCGGGTGCCTGGGCAGGGAGGGCAGCGGGGCAGCATTGTGGAGAAATGACCCCATGGGCCTTCCTCAGGGCCAGGGGCGGGAGAAGACCAAGGGCAGGTATTCTGTGGGCCTGTTCGACCACCACCTGGTACCACCACCTGGTTTTTTGCGGAGGCTGATTGGCGATGATAAGAGACATACACCTTGGGGGGCTAGGACAAAAGTGGGAGCCTACTCTCCCAACCAAACCCAGGTGAGGGGGAGCAGGGAAATTCTCCAGCAGGCTGGATTCCGGGCAGGAGCCAGGCTCCAAGACAGACTGGGACACCCACCAGCCCCAGAGGCCTTGGTGGCCGGAGGCTCAGAGGGCAGCCCCACCGTGCTGACCAGACAACTCCTTCCCATGCCAGGGGTTACTCTGGTTTTCCTCAATTTCTCAGTAACTGTTATTTCTAAAATGCCAACTGCTTGGGCTTGGGTGGTGGGAGGTTAGGTTTATTTTCATTTCTTCTTTCCCAAACTGAGTATTTTCTAAATGTTTCTTTGGTGAGGAGGTATTGCTTTTACATTGAAGAGAAACATAACATTAAAAACATAATTTGGGAACTCCCACCACTCGTATGGAAGAGGAAGAGTCGGGGGGGGGAGGGGGGTCAGCCTCATGATGCTAAGGCGGGCATGGGTCAGGGGTGGGGGCCTGACCTCCGTCCCAGAGCAGGCTGAGGCCCAGGCGGGTCGTGAGCAGCAGGAAGAGACCAGCACGGAGCAGGCTCAGCCCAGGGCCTGCGCAGACCTTGGGGCCCGTTATGCTCACACCATTCACCATCACTGCCCGGCCTATGGAGGAAGAGAGGCGTTCGGACTCTGCCTTGGAGTCGAAGGGCTCCCAGATCCCCAGGAACCCCTCCCCAGCCTGCCTCCAACCTTCCTTTTGCTTCTCCAGCTATGTGACCTTGGGCAAGTCATTAGGCCTCTCTGGGCTTTAATTTCTTGGAGGCTTCCAGAATCAGGATTCCCAACCAAGAGGAGAGAGGAGAGGCACCAGCCCCACTGCACAGATGGTGAGCAGTGGGGGAGCCCAGGCCTTGGCCCCCCGTGCAGCAGTGTGATGCCGGCCGGCGTGCCCCTCCCCACTGGCAGTGCCATCCTGCCACATGGCGGCCACCTCTGAGCATATGCACAACAGTGCTCTGTAGTTGCACGGTCAGCGCCTTGGTGCAGGTGAGCCCACTGGCCCCACAGGGCAGGTTCTGGGCAGAGACGCTGAACCAGCCGCTGGCCTCTTGAACCAGCAGATATTCGCAGGCTCCAGGGAAGGTGAAAGCCAGCCCATCAAAGGTGACGTAGTGGGGGGCACCCGATGCCTGGCACCATCCGCCGCACCGGTGGCCCGTGCGGTGCCATTGCTGAGCCTGACATACGCTGTGGGTGGGGGTGGGGCGGGGAGAGGGAGGCATGAGGACGGAGACCCAGAGCTGTATCCAGGGGATGTAGCTGTCCAGGTTCCAAGCAGCAGACCCTCAGCGTGGGGCAGTCCTGGAGAGCTCCCCTTGCCCAGGCCAGTCTGGATATCCCACCTCATCCCAGTTCAAGGCGCTAGGCATACCGAATGTTCCAGTCCTCCTGGATGGTAGTGTTGGGCGGATACCACTGCCCTCCGTGACGGCAGGGACAGAGCTCAGGAGGCACGCAGCGCTCGTTCTGGGCAGAGGCCGGGACAAAGGGGCACCTTGGAGGGCTGAGTGACCCGCCACCCACCGTTTCAGACACCCAGGGGGGCTAGGGCAGTGCCCTGGGTGGAGCAGGGGCCACGGTGCCTCGTGCAGCCCCCTCCCAGACTTACCAGCAGCACGGTGCCTGGGGGACAGACACAGCTCCCTGGGCTGTCCGGGGGGCAGGAGTGGTTGGCACCAGGGCTGTCACACGTGAGGAGGCAGGCACCAGGGACATAGACAAGGTCACGGGGGCAGAATGTCTGCTGGGGGCCACAGCGGTGAGCAGAGCAATTCCAGAGGCCCCTCTCCTGACAGACACTGCCGAGGATGGGAGGCAGGTAAGAGGCAGGCCCAAGGCAGGACTCACCTCCAGGCGCCTCTGGTCTGGCCTGGGAGAGTCTCAGGAAGCCACGGGGTCCAAGCCCCTAATGTTGACTCTGGAGACCTGAGCATCTCACCCCCCACACCTCAGTTACAAGCACAGGAAGTGGGGCTGCTCCCCGCGCCAGCCATATGCGGGATGGACATGGTCACCCTTTCCTGCCCCAGCTCCAATGGGGCCATTCTCTGGGCTCTGAGGTTCTCAAAGAACCCCATTCCCAGCCAGGTAGGAGAGGGATTCTCTGAAGTCTCATCCTCACCCACCAAGCCCTGGCCATTGGCCCTGACTCCACAGGTCCAGAACTGGCCTTTACTTCTCCCTAACCCTTGGAAGAGCCTCTGGACCACAGTCAACCAGAATTCAGAGATCTGGGTTCTAGTCCTTCATCATTAACCAGCTGTGTGACTCTGCAAGCCGTGTGGCCTGTTAGAGCCTCAGTTTCCTCATCTGCAAAACGGGAACAATTCTTCCACTTCCTACTTTACTAGGTCATTGTAAGAATGCGGTAGAATTACATAAGATGATGTACAAGAGTGCTTTATAGGCCTGAAGTGCTCCACAACGAGGCGAAGCTGTGAGTGCTCTGTCGCCCCACCCTAACCCACAGGGCTACAAGCCCGGCCCCTTTTCTCTAAGCTCCACCTCTTCACCCCCAAGCTCTGTGCCTCCCCCCAAGGCCACCGCCCTCACCAGCGGTTGCAGTCCTTCATGGTGGCACTGCCAGGGGCATAGCGATGAGTTCCAAGCCGGCAGGAGCACAAGCTGGGGGGCACGCACTCGCCCTTGGGGTCCCACAGCAGTCCTGGGGGGCAGTTACAACCAGCCACACAGCTGCCCAGCTCCCCACAGTCTTCTGGCTCCCCACAGTTTCGACCACACGCTGGGACACACTCCTGGTACTCCTGGCCCCCAGGACACGGGACAGCTGGGCACAGAGACACATGCAGGTCAGGGGCATAACTACTGTTGCTCGGCCCGCCCTTCTGGAATTCCGAAACAAGGCAAGCCCAGCAAACTGCCAAGGTCCGAGGGCCTCCTGGGCACCTTCCCCTGCTACAGAGCTGTTGGATCCCTCGGGGCTCTTGCCAGAAGGGGCTGGGAGGAGGAGCCTGGGGGTGGGGCTGGCTGGCTGAGCCGACTCACGGCAGAGCGTGCGGGTCCTCCAGGGAGACCGGGCACCCTCCTGGGCACGGGGACGAGCAAAGGCAGTGAGCACAGGGCACAGGCAGTCCTTGCCAGGAGCACAGCCGCTCACAGCTGCCAAGCAGCGCAGGTGGAACGGCTCCCTGTCCACCAGCGCTTGGCATTCCTGAGGGGGGAGAGGAGGAAAAAATTGGGTTGGCTCCCCCTCCACAGATTGCCCTGTTCCCTCCAGTCCCCACTGCCACCTCCTGGGCCACGGCAGGGAGCAGGGCCCTCCCAGTAGCCCAGGGCGAGGGCAAAGCAGGTGTTGACCCCATCTTACAGGTGCGAACAGGAGCACCCCCAATCTGGCTACCTGGAAGGTGGGGCCGTGCAGGACAGCACAAGCTGTCTCCGCAAAAACGTGGCGCTGAGTGTGGGTGCCGCAGGGGGAAAGTGGGGCGCTGTCGTCTGCGGGGCAGCTTCCCTCGCCTGCCACCTGGAACTTGCTAGCAAAGGCTGCAGTGCTGGTCTCCACATCGCCAGCAGGTGTCAGGAAGTCATCCTGCTGGTTCCAGGTGAAGGTGCCACACAGACCCTGCACCTGGGCCACAGGAGTGGGTATGGGACAGTCAAATCCGGGCCCACCGTGGCCTTGCCCAGCCACTGGCCTGCCCCCCAGCACACCTGGTGGGCATGGCGGGGGTCCAGAGTGATGTAGGTTGCGGGGTCAGACACTCCCCAGAGGACTTGGGCCCCAGGCCAGCGCAGCAGTAGGAAGGTGGAGGAGGCTCGAGAGACACTGAGGCCCTTAGGCCCACGCCACGGCAAGCCCACATCCTGCCCATCGATGAGTACAGCCCCTGGAATAGAGGGCCTGTGAGGGGCTACCCCTGCGGGACTGGGCTGATGAGGATTGGGGGGGAGCACATCGCAGGAGAGGGCTACCTGAGTCTCTGAGCTGGATGTGGGTGTCCCCAGAGAGACAGAGATGGCGTGGAGGCAGTTCCCCGTGTCACAGGCCCCATGCTCCAGCACAATCAGCAACTGCCCCTTCAAGTCCTGGGGCAGATGGTGAGGAATGTGGTAGAGTGGAGGTGGGGAAGACCCCAAGAACAGGGTCTGTTCTGCACCCTCTCCTGCTCTACAGGACGCCTACAGCACCCACCTGGAGGCAGCTCCCACCCAACGCACGTGCTGAGCACCTTCTTGCCAGCCACACTCTCGGTGAGGTATAGGGCTTAACCCTGGCAAGCGCTAGCACTTGTGAGTATCTCTATGTGTGTGTGCGCACAGGCATGCGTGTGTAAGTATGTAGAGGTGTGTGTGCACGCGCGTGTGTGTGCGTGTTGGTGCAAGATGCCTGCTCTCCCTTTTCCCCGCAGGTATGCATGCTCATCTCTCTGTTTCTGGGCACGCACGTGCTAAATCTGCGGCATATGTCCACACCTGTTTGTGTCTATGGACCTGAACTTGGTAAGTCACCTAACTTGATTGGGGGAGGGCTGGGGAGGAAGGAGAACCCAGATTTCTCCTGGGGTTGTTTTGCAGGAAATAGCCTGTGATAAGCCCAGCCAGTCCGAACTGTGAGAAAGGACTGTGAGGATGGGTTTTGCTTTGTGCCCCTGGGCTAGGGTGGGAACATCACGGGAACCTAAGGCGGAGGCCAGGACCCCAAGGGCAGGTTTTCGGGGTCTGCGGCAAGCCATCCTCCCTCCAGAGTCGGTCCTCTCTCAGCTTTTCCCGGAATGACTGTGTGTTTCTCACTGATTTATTTAGAGGTTTCCCGACCGTCACCTCTCGCCTACAGAGCGCCACTGAGGCCTCCTCCCGGCGTTAACCCCCTACCCACCTGCACCAGGCTGGAGCGGCCACCCGGGCGGCCGCGGCAGGAGAAGCTCCGCCCATCGAAGGTGAGGTAATGCCCGTCCCCGCCCACCGCGCCCTCAGCTGGGCACGGCGCCTGCGCGCAGAGCCAGCGGCCGTCCTGGCACACGCTGTGGGCACACGGGGCGGGAGCGCGCTCTGATTCGGAGCCCACGAGCTCCTGCCCCCGGCCAGCCCCGGGGCCCTCCTTCCGCCAGCAACCCCTGTAACGCTGCAAGGCCTGGAGGTCAGCCGGTGGAGGTCACTGGCTAGGTCTCTAAGCAGGGCCATCAATTATGCCAGGAGAGGTCACAGGTCCCTTGTGAGGGGCCCCCGGAAGGGGAGGCAGGTTGAGGAGACAGCAGAAGGGAGGGCTCCGAGGGCACCACGCGGCCGAAGGGCCAGCGAGGCCCGCGGGCCCACCAGGGGTTGAACAGCTGGCGCACGGTGTCCCCTACCCCAGGGGTAGGGCCGGCGCCGGTGGGAGCAGGGGCAGCCGTAGAAGAAGCCAGAAGCCGTAGGGTAGAAGAGGCCCGGCGGGCACTCGCAGCCGCTCACGCACGCTCCCCGGCAGGACCCCTCCCCTCCTTCACCCACTGCTGAGCAGCTGGCTGGGCAAGCCGAGGTGCAGGGGAGTACAGCTGGCCCCCAGGGCACGGGCGCTCTGTGGGCACGGGAGTGGGCTGAGGTCCAAGGGTCCCCCTCCTCCCGCCAGACCTCGCTTGCCTGCAGCCCAAAGAGAGGGCGCGTGCGAGGAGGCCCAGCGCTCAGGAAACCAGGGTCACAGGGCTGCTGTCAGAAAGGGTGGGGACACCAGGGGCTATGCAAAGAGGGACAGGCACCAGCCCTACCGCAGAAGCCCGGCTTCCTCCAGCCCACATGGATATGCTGCTTGGCACACTCCTGGGCATAGCTGGCCAAGGTGGTGCACACGGCTTCCCGACGGGCCTCTCGCCCACTGCCTGCTGGGGCCCCAGAACTGTAGGCAAAGAGGCAGGCCTGGTGGTACTCAGCAGGGGGAGCCTTCAGAGAAAGGACAGCCCCTCAGTCCACCAGCCTCACCAGCACTCTCTCCTCTTGCCTCAATCATGCTCTGACTTAGAATCAAACAGAATGAGCACTAGAAGGGACCTCTGAGATCATTCATGCAAAGCAACGACAGGACCAGATTCCCTGTTTGGCACCTCTCTAGCACCCACTCCTTCCCGCCCCTCTGGTGGTGGATACCACCTCCACCCCCACCCATGCCTGGGCATGGCATTCCCTGAACGGACTGTCCAGCAGCTGGTGGCACACATCCTGGGCTTCAGCCTCCGTGCCTGCCTCTGTGCCGCTCAGGGGGTCCTCAGCCCTGGGCTGCCTCCACTGAATCCAGACACCCAGGCTGGAGACAACTGAATTCAGGTCAATGGGGGAGGAGGGACATTAACCAGGACACCAGGAAAGTGGCCACTACCCTCATGGCTGCTTCAGGTCCCCACTGTCATGGCCACCAGCCCAGACAACCTGGGGTTTTGGGGGGCAACACAGTCGTAAGCTCTGGTAGGGGGTGGGGGAGCTGGGATCACATCAACCCACAGGCAGGAGGTTTCATAACTAGCTAGTTAACCCAAACTGGTCAGTGACCAGGTTGCTGAGTGTGTCCCCTGGGTGGTCAGTTCACCACTTGAAGTCCATGGGACCCTGAGCCTGCCCCCCACCAAGGGTCTGGGAGAGGGCCAAGCCCTGTTCCAGGGAAAAGGCCAGTGATGAAGACAGAGAACAGAGGCTTGGAGGTATCACAGAAGCCAGGAGCTGGGGAGCAACCAGGAGCAGGGCACTGAGCCTGGGCTCCCTGGGGGCTGTAGTCTCACCTCGGAGTCAGGGAGCCTCCAGGAATTCCCAAAGGTGGCAGCTAACACAACCAGTCTCCCTCCGGGCTCCAGGAAGTCATCTGGGGAAGGGTGAGGCAGAGGTGCCCTGTCTGGGCTCTCCAGTCTTTCCTTACCTCCTATACCAGCAACCGAGTCATGCCCACTTACCCTCAGGCTGGCCATTGTAGACTCCACAGAGACCTTGAGTTTGTCCCTGGAGCTCAGAGTCCACAGAAACGGAGACCGAACTGGACCTGTCCAGGCGCACAATGACCCCCAGGCCCCCTGACAGCACCAGCCAGTCCCCTTGCCACTGCAGGCTCAGCCCTGGGCAGGAGAAGGCAGGAGTCACACTTCCCACCCCTCCCACCATCACATCAAGGCGCAGACTGCTCAGGGAAGGAGAGGAGATGGAATTTTGACAATTCTAGAGAATTCTGCACTTCATACTCTTTAAAGGAGAAACAACTGGTTTTCCCATCAGAGCGCTCTTTGAGAAGTTCGTGGACACTACAGATGCTCTCTTGAGCAAGTAACTCCAAGAAATAAGTAAACTACAAAGCTCTTGTGAGCACGCACACACACAACCCCACCCCCACCTCACTTCATGGACCGAAGACCGGGAAAAAAGCTCTAGTAAGTCAGGGTCCCACCTAATAGCACAAAAGCCCTACTTCCCAGCACTGAGAGGCAGGTGGGGAAAGAGGTTTGTTGTGGGTTTGGGGTTTTTTTTTAAAGATTTTATTAAAGGATTTATTTATCTGAGCGAGAGAGAGATTACACAAGCAGGGGACAGGGCAGAGGGAGAGGGGGAGGGAGAGAATCCCAAGCAGACTCCCTGCTAAGCTTAAAGCCTGGCACCGGGCTCCATCTCATGAACCCAAGATCATGACCTGAGCTGAAATCAAGAGTCAGAGGCTTAACCAACTGAGCCACCCAGGCACCCCTTAAAGATTTTATTTTTAAGTAATCTCCTCACCCAACGTGGGGCTCAAACTCACAACCCTGAGATCAAGAGTCCCTTGCTTTACCGACTGAGCCGGCCAGGCATCCTGATACTCAGAGGGCTTAGTAAGGGACTTGCCCCAAGCCACACTGTGAGGGGATGAGCGGGGCTGGCTTGCAGGAGTCAACCTGGAGACTAGGTCCATGACCTCCTGGCTCCTCAGCAGGCTCCTCATTTCCAAATACCCCCCAATCGCAGTGGGGGGCGGGACAGCAGTCTCCCACTCAGCTGCCCCTTCTGCTGTCCCCTGCCCCCTGCCCCCGGGGGTAGGCAGGCTGTCCCCGAGGAACAAATGGGGCCCTGGGAAGTCTCCTGCTGCCTACAGTACCGTGGAGCAGCTGAGACTCCCCATCAGGTACCAGCTTCCCGTTCACAGAGACATTTTTGCCCTGGATCAGCACCTCCTCGGGTCCCATCATTACTCGGGCCTTGCGGGGAGACACAGAGTGGAAGAGGTGTTCAGCGGCTCACCTCCTCCCCCTGTGCAGCTCCCTTCCTGTGTCCTTCCCCACCTCCCTTCCTCACCAGCTGACAGTGCCCAGGCTGGGGGCAGTGCCCCGGGGCGTGAGGTGGACGGCCCAGGTGGCATCAGCGGCGCCCGCCAGCAGGTAAGCCCAGCGGCCCGGGAAGTGGTAGTGGCGCCCATCAAAGGTCCGGTAGTGGAAGCCCGCCCAGGTGGCACAGGTGGCCGAGGGCCGCTGGCGCTGGCTCCAGAACTAGGCCACGGCCCCTGCCAGGGGCTGCAGGACGGCTGGAGAGGGAGTGCTGCCTGGAGGAGATACACCAACTGTGAGCTGAGTGTGAAGGCAGGAGGGTGGAGCATGAGGCCACGGGGCTTCCCCCAGAGCAGGAGGCAGGTGGAGAGTGAATGAATGGTCACTCTGGAGGCAGGAGGGATGGGAGGTGACTCATCCGAGAGCGCAAGGGAATGGGCATGGGCCCTGCAGGAAGGCCCAGAGCTCAAGGATTCTATGTGGCAGTGCCTGGGCAGGGGGAGAAAGTGATGGCCAGGGCTGCAGACCCACCTGGGAGGGGTCGGCTGGAGCAGCTGAGGCCGGCCTGGGAGCTGCCCTCCCGCCAGCTCTGTCCGCAGGGCCAAGCACAGCACTCCTCCAGGCTTCCTGCAGAAGCATTAGCTGAGCCCGCCTGCTGCTGGCACTGCTGAGTGGCAAAGCAGCGGCCCCCAGGGCTGGCCTCTGCAAGGGCTGTGGCGAGTGGAGGGAGAGAATGGGGCGACCCAGACAGTCAGCCTGGACCCAGCTTCTCTCCCCGGGGAAGCCTCCACGAAACCACAGATCTGGGCTAATAGCAGGTGCTTACCCAGGGTGCAGTGGCTGCCCCCGCAGCCTGGACAGCAAGCCCTCACTGTCCGGTTCCTTGCAGTGAGCCGGGTTTCTGGGGGCCTGGGTCCACCGAAAGGGCAGCAGAGAGAAGATGTTAGTGTTCAGCCCAGCCCCGTCCCTGTCCCTGAGAATGGTCCGGGACATTCAATCTAGTCATCTATTCTCTGAGTGACTCTCTCATGTAATTTCCCTTCCAGTTCTTTTTTTCTTAATATATTTTTGGTGGTTTTTTTTTTTTAAGATTTTATTTATTTGTCAGAGAGAGCACAAGCAGGGGGAGCGGCAGGCAGAGGGAGAAGCAGGCTCTCCACTGAGCAGGGAGCCCGACGCAGGACTCGATTCCAGGACCCTGGGATCATGACCTGAGCCGAAAGTAGACGCTTAAACGACTGAGCCACCCAGGCGTCCCATCTCTTCCAGGTCTTAATTTCCCCTTGTGCAAAGTGAGAATGATGTTGGGAAGGCAGACTGGAGGGGAGGCACAGGGAGCAGACATCGTACCTCTCCCCGCACTGCCTGCTCCCTGTGCCGCCTGTCCCCAACCCCACACCCCTGACTCTTCTTGAACCCAGCCAGACCTACTTTCCAAACGCCTGCTTCTCCAGGACACCACCCAGTTCACCTTCCCCCCAGAATGTTGGCTCCATTGCTCTCTCCTGCTCAGCAGCTACCCCAGGCGCCGACCCTCACTCACTTGTAGATGGGACAGAGCCCAGCACGTCCACTCCAGGACAGGTCCAGCTGCCAGCCCAGGCGCTGGTAATAGTAGAGGCTGGTGCAGGGCACCAGGTCCTCCTGGTGGGGGACAACTTCCTCCTCCACCAGGAAGGTTTGCGTATGTTCACACCACCGCCTGCCCGCAGATGGGGAATGACAGCTACAGTCACCAGCCCCTCTATTGCCAAGAAGCCCTGTCCTGTGGTCCCACTCCCCAAAGAGCCCCTCCCAGGGAAGGGTTAGTGAACTGAAGAGGAGGCTGGTTGGGAGCAAGAAGCATAGGAGGGCGCCTGGCTGCCCCAGAGGGTCCTGTTCGTGAGGTGGGAGCAGAGGATCTTAGTGAGAGGGGCCCCAGGCTGGGCTGCTTACCCGTTAGCCAGTGCCCATGCCATCCCAAAGAGGAGGGCAGGAAGCAGCATGGTGCTCCCCGCCCAGGTCACCTTTGGGGGGCTGTGAGCCTTGGGTTTGGGGAAGGCACTGCTGCGGCAGGTGAGCCGAAAGGCCAGTGCTGGCCCCCCCCCCGTCCCACACTGCAGTCTCCAGCAGCCAGGCTTCAATGCGTCCAAGGCAGCCAGACAGCTAGAACGAGGCCCATGGGGCTGGGGAGGCTTTATCTCAGCCCCATGCCCCAGGGCACCAGCTGCTCGGAACCAGACTGGACCTGCCTGCACACGGCACAATCCCCTCAGAGGCCCGCTCTCCTGGAAACAGTCCCCTTCCTGCCCCTCGTGTGTGTGTGTGTGTGTGTGTGTGTGCTTGCACGAGCGCTTACTCCTGTCTGTGCGCTCAGCGGGGGGGTGCATGTGGTCCAGGCCACAGCCAGACACCCTGAGCCTCTGATATTTTCCACCCTCAGCCTGTGCCATAAATTAAGGTGGACTCCAGACAAGGCACCTTCTCTTTGTGAGCCTCAGTTTCCTTGCTAGTAAAAAATTTAGGGGCTTCCCAGGGATGCTTGGGGGTGACTCAGGGGCTCCACTTTGAAATTGTGTGTGTGCAGGGGCGCCTGGATCAATTGGTTAAGCGTCGGACTCTTGATTTCGGCTCAGGTCATGATCTCCGGGTGGTGGGATCAGGCCCTATGTTAGGGCTCCATATTCAGCGTGGAGTCTACTTAAGATTCTCTTTCTCTCCCTCTGCCCCTCCCCCCCCGCACCTGCTCTCTCTCTCTCAAATAAATAAATCTAAAAAAAAAAAAAAAAGAAATTGTGTGTACACATTTCCCTGAGGATAGTTCCATAACTGTTATTACATTCTCAAGAGGAACTAGGACCCCACAAAATGGTTAAGTTATTGTGCCAAATGACTGATATGGTCTTCTAGCCCTAAACTTCTGTGATTCTGTCCCTGCTCCCTTTCCTGCCTCCTCCTGCCCCCTCTTGTAGGCAGTAGGCACTTGTGAAGCCAGGACCAGTGAGCAGAAGGAGCTGAGTTTCCAGGCTGGTTGAACTGTGGGAAGACAGTGGGAGAGCATGTGCCCTTTCCTCTGTGGTCCAACCTCTTACTGGGGGTGATTATGTGTGGCTGGCTGGGTCCATTCTGGTCTCCTTTTGAGAGAGTCTCCTAGGGTCCAGAACCAGGAAGCCTGGGGAGGGGAATAGAGCAAGCCTCCGGGAGGAGGGGCAAGGGTGGAAAGTGTGTGTGTTGGGGGGGGTGGTAGGAGACAAAGGGGCCTGGAAGGCAGCCTCCCCTAACCCTGGGGGCAAGGCAGCCGGATGGGATAGGATCATCTGAGTATCCGGTTGGGGCAGCAGGTGGCCCAGGTGAATCCTGGTTACATCTTGGTTACCAACTCCCAGGACACCCAGGCTGGAATGTGGCCTGGGCCTCAGATTCCATAAACCTCCATCCCCTAAATCTGCTCTCCCACTGAGCATCCCACATAGTTACCCCACCTCGGGCGAGGAAGCTGCTGGGAACCAGAGCCAATCTAGGCATTTCTCCTGGGCCCACCACTGGTCCTGTGGCCCAAAGAGGGTGCAGTGAGTCCCTCAGGGAGCTCTCAGGTGGGGTCCTCAGAAAAGGCCAGGGTTGGGCCATGAGCATGTTGCTGTTCCCAAACTCTCACACACGTACCCCATCCACTCTCCCCCTGTTGCTTCACATGCTCACACCCCCTCTGCAGGTCTCACAAGTGTTCATGCCCCACCCTAGCACAAAGAGACATCTACTCCCGGGGCCATGAGCCCATTGGGCACTGACTAGCTGAAGGAGCCCATCCAGGAGGTTGAAGACCCTTTCCCAGCTGATTCCGAGGTACCCCGTGCTCTCCCAGATACCACCCGCTCCCATGCCTCTCCTAAACGGCAAAGAATATTGATGGTGCCCCGGCTGTGAGCTGTGCCTCTCTTTGGAGGACTCCCTCCCAGCTCTGGATTTTAACTGCAGGTGATAAGGCAACACTTGGAATGGGGAGAAACACAAGTCACAATGCCCCTTTCCCCTAAAGAGGGCAGGAGGGAGGAAGCTGGAAGCCAGGGGAGATTGGAGAAAGAGAGATGGGAGAGGGGGCCTGGAATAACCAGCCCACATTTCAGCTGGACAAGGACAGGATATAGGGAGCTTTCAGAAGGAGTCAGGTGCCTGGGTGGCAAGGCCGAAGAAAACCATCATAACCCGGGCGGGGACCCCAAGTCCCCCCCAGAAACCGGATCTAAGGGCTGAGGGCATCCCTCCACACCTAACTGGTACAGGTTTCCAGGCCAGTAGGAGGACCGGCTCCCACCCCGCCCAGAGAACTCTCCCCTCCCAGCAGCCCCCTCCCCGGGACCCCGCCCTCTGAGTCTCCGCCCAGCCCGTCTCCAGCCTCACCCCCTGGAGCCTCCTCTCCAGCCCCGCCTTCTCCCTGGGGACCCGGCTCAAAGCCCCCCACCCCAATTTCTGTTTCAAAGAGCCCGTTCTCGGCGGGCACTGAGGCCCAGCTCGGTCTCCTTCGACCACCCCTCGCGGCCCCTAGTGACCCGACTCCCGCCGCGGGTGTCGAATCGGGTCCTCCGGAATCGGCCGGCGGTTGTGGGTCTGAGCGGATCCCGGTGGAATCGCGGTGGAGAGCAGGGGCGGGGGCGGGGTTTCCCAAATCGACCCCACAGACCGACAGTCGGGAGACTCGATCCCACCGCGACGAAGCGCCGCACAGATACGCTCCGGGGGGGAGTGGGGGGGGGACTCGCGATTCAAAGACAGCAACGCAGACACTCACTGGCTCTCCTCCTCCGAGCACGCCCCCTCCTCTTCCCCTCCCCACCGCACCCCCTCCCCTCGCGCTCCACCTTTCCCCTGGCTCCTCCCTCGGCGCCTGCGAGCACCCTCCCGCGCCGCCCGCGTGCCCTTCCTCCCTGCCTCCTCTCCCTCCTCCACCCCTCCCCCAACACTCCTCCCTTCCCTTCCCCCTCTTCCCTCCCCCCCACCTCGTTCCTAGGCTCCCACTTTCCATCACCTACTCTGGGCCTCCGTCCCTCCACATCGTCACCTGCACGCCTAACCCCGCCGTGCGCCCTCCTGCGACCCCACTCCAGCACCCTCCTGCCCCTACCTCCCCCACGGGGTGCCCCGCAGCTCCCCTCCCGCTTCCGCGCTCCCCTCCCCCCTGCCGGGCGCCGCTTCCCCGCTCCCGCTCCCTCCGCGTCTTTTCCTCTCCCCTCCCCGCGAAGTTTCGGGGCTGTCAGTCTGTCAGTCTTTCGGGCAGTCGGCACCCGAGCTACAGGCAGCGGGCGCCATTGCGAGCAGAACCGGCCGGGACAGAAGGCCGGGGCGCCTGGGTCCCGCCAGCAGCGGGGAGACCCGACCGGCCAGCCCGCCAGGTACGGGCCGTGGAGGCGCCCAGCGGCAGGCGGCTCCGCCCGCTTCCCCTTCTACACCGACACTCAGTCACTGCCCGCTCCGCGCAGGTGACAGCCCCGGGGGTGGGGGCGCTGGGAGCGCTGGAGGGGGTGGGGTGGGGTTGGGGGGGCAAGAAAGGGCAGGGGAGGGGCAGGGGCTGGAGGAGGGAGGGGCTGGGGCTGGGGAGAGAGGGCCTGGCTTGGGGGTGGTCACGGTAGTCGTGAAGAGGAGGAGGACCGCGGATCTGGAGGGAGGGGCGGAGGCTGGGGAGAGGGGGCCGGGTGGGAGTCGGTGGGA
Source organism: Mirounga angustirostris (assembly GCF_029215605.1). NCBI lineage: Eukaryota > Metazoa > Chordata > Mammalia > Carnivora > Phocidae > Mirounga > Mirounga angustirostris. Next base: position 6,793,515 of record NW_026991720.1, read on the forward strand.
GAGGGTTGGGAGGCTCCCGAAGGGAGGGAGTGAGGAGTCTCCGGACAGGGGAGAGGGAGTGTGGGAGGGGGGCCGTGGGGGAAGGGGGGACGACGAGGCCAAGGGATCTGGCCTTTTGGGAGGGGCGGGAGAGAAGGGCGCTGACAGGTGAGCCCGGGAGCCGGGGAGGGGCTGGGCCCTGGAGTGAGGTCTGGGCGAAGAGGCTCTAGGGGACAAACGGAGGCGGGGAGGTGGGACGGGAGGGGTCTGGTCGGGAGGAAAACTTGGGGGGGGTAGAAGTCAGTGGGGAACAGAAATGGGGAAGGTAGCCACTGAGAGAGAGGGGAGGGAAGCGGAGGTGTGTTGGGAGGCAGGGGTGGGGAGGAGCAGGGTCAGTGAGAAGGTCCAGAGCGAGCCGTAAGCCACAGACTCCCAGGCTTGGGGGAGCCTGGGGACAAGGGAGGGAGCTCGGGGAGCGGACTGGAAGGGGGAGGGGAAGAGCGGTTCTAGGAACTGGGGACCGGGAGGGTAGGGAAGCGAGAGCCTGCTGGGGAGGCAAAGGGGGAAGGGAGACGGGGGCCTCGGAGGGGAAGGCAAGCTGCAGGAGGGAGGTGGGGAGAGAGGGAGGAGGATGGTGTGGGGACAGGGGAGGAGGGCTGGGGAGGGGGGAGGGAGGGAGGGAGGGAACTGAGGTGAAGAGAGGAAAGGAGAAGGAAGGGAAACCAGAGTGGGGGAGGAGAGGGAGAGGGGAGGGGAGTGCGGGGTGAGGGAGAAAAGCGGGGAGGAGGAGGGCGGCGTTAGGGAGGAAGGAAAAGAGGAGGGGGAAAGGAAGAGAGAGGGTGTGCAGCCGGGGAGGGGGATGGAGCCTGGGGGAGAACCGGGAGGGAAGGGAAAGGCGGCCCTGAGCCGGGGGAGGAGGAGGGGAGGGCTGTCGCCGCGACTGCCCGGAGCTGAGGGTCAGGGGGGCGGTGGCGGGGGAGGGCCTACCGGAGGGGGCCGGGAGGGGCTGGCCCGGCTGTGAGCAGGGGGAGGAGCCGGGGGGCGGGGCAGGGGGCGGGGCTGGGGAGCCGGCCGGATTCGGCGGGGAGAGAGGGCGGAAGGCAGAGGGAGCCGGAGAAGGGAGGGGCAGAGGGATGGCTGCCAGAGAGCCGGGGGTGGGGGGGGAGGAGAGAGGAGTCCGCTGGGGGAGGGGAAGGGAACCCGCTGGAGGAGGAGCTGGGAAGGGGGCTCGAGGGCGGGGTGCGGCGGCCCGGGGAAGCCCTGAGGGGGAGGGGCGTTGGTTTTGAAGTAGGGTTTTGGGGAGAGGAAGCAAGAGCCATTTCCTGCCTTCAGCAAAGACCCTCCTCGGAGGGCCTCCCCCACCGGTGGCCCAATAGTGACACTCACCTCCGCCCCTCGCCCCTCGGCTGGCTCCTATTTCACCAGCTCCTGCAGTGACAGCCGGAGGGCCCAGGAGATGACGTTCCCGGCTCCCCACGCCGGTCTTCCACTCTCCACCCTCCCCCCAGAGAATCGATTGATTCCTGACGTCCCCAGGCAAGGGCACTGGGGGGTGGGGAGCACTGGTGGGCTGGGCCTGGTTCAGAGACCCGCCAGCTGAGGGTAGGGGTGCAGCTGAGTTTTGGAGCTGACCAGAGCCTGCGGAAGTGGCTTCAGGGCCTTGGCCTTGGCCTTCAAAGATCTCTTGGCTTTCTGAAACCCATCTTCCCTCATTCCCCTTACCTGTACCTGGGGACATCACCTTTGGAGGTCCTGGGGATGGCTGATGGGGAGACGTTGGGCAGAGCCAAGGCCCAGGGGGCAGCTGTCGGGAGAAGAATGTGAACAAGGATGTGTTTTCTCCTTAGGGCGTGTGGCCTGGTTCCCAGGAGGAGCTACCCTGGGCTGCCATGAGAGAGACCTTTGAGGCCCTCAGCTCTCTGGGTGAGCCAGCAGCACTCAAGGAACGTGGGTGGCGGGAGGCAGGATTCAGCAGCACCCTAGACCTGCTGCTTCCCTACCTGCTGTCTTCAGGAGATGGCAACCCTGAGACCCCAGAGGCGCCCCGCCCCCCCCCCCCCCCCCCCCCCCCCCGGCCGGGGCCTGTAGGGCAGCCTCAGCTCCATCAGGGTCTATTTCCATGCCTGGCCCTGTGGAGGATGTGCCGGACTGCATGCGCACATGTGGACCCCCAGAGCACCCGGATGTTTAAATCTAGTCTATCTTTTCCTTCACCTGCCCTTGACTTAGTGCAAAGGGGCTGAGGTGGATACCTGGCCAGGCTGCTGGGGAGCCTGGCTCTCCCCTGTCATGCTGGCTAGAGACCCTTCCTTCCTGAGCCAAGTTGGAAAAAGTCCCTTAGCTGTTTTGGGGAAGGGGAAGAGCCCCTCCCTTTGATCACCTGTATTAGACGCTTTACTTGGTCCCATCCTTCCGCCTATAACAGGATTCTCTGTGGGACAGCCGGAGATGGCCCCCCAAAGTGAGCCTGGGGAAGGGTCCCATAATAACCAGGAGCGGATGTCCCCTTCCAGGGAAGACAGCATGCTGGGCACGTGCTCTGGTAAGTCGGTGGGGCCCATGAGCAGTGGCTCGGGGTGGGATCTACCTCTTCCTTCCTCATCAAGTATTTGGTGAGCACCTATTAAGTGCCAGGGTGCTATCCTCCATATTTGGAATACCTCAGTGACCAAACAGACAAAGATCCCTGCCTTCCACGAGCTTAATCTTAGTGAGGGCAGAAAGTCAGCAAACAACAAATATAAAAACAAATGTACTTATAAACTGTGTCAGAAGGGGATAGGTGCTATAGGGAGGGCCAGGGATAAGGCAGGGTGAGGAGGCCTGCATGATTAAATCGTGTGACAGTGAGAGTAGGCCCCACTGGGAAGGTAAGATTTGAGCAAGATTTGGAAGAGGTGAGGAAGGTGGCCAAGGAGCTCCCATGTCTGGCTTCTTGACATTCTGATCTTGCGCAATGATATGCCTGGAACTTGGGTCCCTCTGGTGGCTGGGAGGTCTGCAGCCCCCTCCTAGGAGTCTCATGCAAGTCCCAGGGCAGGGACCTTTCCTTGCTTCCACTACCTCCCACACATATTCCAGAAGCTCCTCGTGGCTCTTGCAACCCCACAGCCTTAGCTTGCAGCTGCTCCTGCTTGAAGGAGCCTGAGGCTGCCCAGGGGCAGCTGGGAATTCAGTCCCTGCAAGTATGATGTGGGACACAATCCTGCCAGTGGGGCTGGGACTGGGGTTGCAAAAGCCCCTGCTTGATGGCGCCAGCGGGGACCTCTGTCCGTCTAGGATGTCTTTGGAGTCCTTGAGGTAGCCTGTTCTCTGCCAGGGCACGAGGCTCCCAGACCAGAGGAAGGCGCCCACACTGAAGAAGCTCAAGCCCCCCGCAGAGGAGGCCAGGCGTGTGTGCCACAGAAGGCCGAGCCCGTGGGCTCCTGCCCAGGTAAGTCCGCCCATCTCTCCAGCCCACCGGGGGCCCAGGCAGAGGGGACAGGGGCCTTGTCAACTCCCGGCTGCTATCTGATGAGGCAGCCCCTTCAGGCACTTCCAACCTAAGATGAATCAGTCCCTGGCACCTTTCTGAGGTACAGCTTCAGCCCCCAGAGGGAACTCCACATCACAGATGACAGGACTCAGAGAGGCTGGTCACCCAGAGAAACCCACCCTCACCTCAACGTCCTCTAGAAGTCTGAATTTCTCCTCCTACCGCCCCTGTCTATGTGTGTATTGTTGACCACGTGAATTACCCTTCCCATGAAGACCTACCTTTTCATTGCCTCCCCCCTCAGACAAGCTCCCTCCCCCAAATCTCCACTGGCCTCGGTGGTCCCCAAAGTCTCCAAATCTGCGGTACTGGACTCATCTCCCCCAAACCCAGGTTGATCCAACAGTTGATTTCTCTCTCCACAATGCTGCCATCACTCCCTTGCACTCCCACCACACTGAGCACCCTCTGCCTGACTGATGTCGCTTATTCCAGGGGCTTATTTAGGGCCTGCTAGGTCCAGGCTGCGTTAGGTAGAAGGGAACGACGAGGTTGCCCCTAGGCTGACACAGACCAGGTTTGAATCCTTCCTCCCCATTTCCTAGCCCAGTGACTTTAGATAGGCTCCTTCACCTCCAGGAGCTTGTTTGTTCACCTGTGAGCAAGGAGAAGAGTCACTTCATGGTTCCCGGGAAGCTTTGTGACGGTGGATGGACCATGTGTCATCTGTGGTTGGCACTCAATAAATGGTGGCAATCCTCGTTTGTATTAGACACATACAGAAATGGAACACAAGACATCTGCCTTTCAGGAGCTAAAATCTAGCTGAGATGACACTAATATGAACTAGAATAAGGAATTAAAAGAACAAATAACAATAAAGCCACATTGCACGGCAGCATAACGGTGTTAACAGTAAGTGCTCTAGGTAGGTAAGAGAGCCTCCTGCATTGGATTTGTCAAAGATTTTGGTGATCTGTGCTACATTTTGAGGGAGGTGTAGACATCAGCTCTGATGGTGGGGTGGAGGATAGAAAACATTCTAGGCTGAGAAGAGACTTCAATACAGAAACGTCAACGTGTGGTTGGGGTTAGAGCAGACCAGCTTGGCTGCGGAGGAGCATTTATGCCTGGACATAGTAAGACAGTTGGACTAGGTTGGCATGAACCTCAGATGCAGCTCGAACTTACTTTATCCTGTAAATAATAGGGAGCTGTTGATGGTTCTTGAGTAGAAGAGTGGCATAATGAAAACGAAAGCAGTGTCACAGTAGGATAAATAGTTGTTTGGAACTGATGGATCGGTGAAAGAAACTGGGAGTAAATCTAACTGGCAGCCTGTGTGCGCATGTCCAAGAGTGCTCAGGCTATTACAGACTTCCAGAGCCAGACAGGACTCAGCTCATCTGGTTCAGTGGTTCTTAAACAAGAATGACTTTGGGAGCTTTAAAGAAAGAGAACAGATTCATGCACCCTGCTCCCATAGATGCATTTGGTAAAAGTCTCCAGGAGATGATGATGTGGCACCATGTTTAGGAATCACGAACTAACACAACTCTTATACCCAAGCAAACTAACACAGTGAGCTCAGAGCGGTAACAGAGGTAAGTTAACCAAGGTCACACTACTGGCTAGTGGCAGAGGAGAACCCAAGTAGACGCTCCCAGTCTGGGCCCTGAGCTCCTTTCTCTTGGCTGGACCACTGCAGTGCCCAAGAGAGGCAAAGGGCCAGTGGGACCCACCTCAAACCTGCTCCCCCAGAGGGTGCTCCCCGCTTCTCCAGAGGTTGGCACTGTTCACTGGTTCCCCAATTCCTGTAAACTCCATCCTCCTCTTCCTAAACTGGGATTTCCCACCTGGCTCCAGAGGCAAGAATGAAGGGAATTAGGGGCAGGGGGAGCCTTGGAGAGGCAACTCTGTGACCACTAGAAGGGAGTTAGAGCTGCTCAGCTGATGGGAGACTGTGGTTCCAGAAGGGGCTGGAAGCTCTGGGGCAGCTAACTACGTGAGCAGATGAACCCAGAGTGAAGCCCGAGGATTGAACTTTGAGCAGCGTTTATATTCAGGGGGCACAAAAGTCCCCCGTGCCTTCTGCAGAGGCAGGGAAAACACTCATCAGCCCCGCGGGAGCCCAGGAGAAAGCCCCCACCCAGGAGGAACTGGGGGCTCTCACCAGCTTCCTGGGCTGCAAGGAACCCAGGAGGAGGACTGAACGGTGACCTTCGGATTTGGTCATTCCCGGGAAACTTCCAGTAGAATGGAGAGAACAAGAGCCAGCCTGCGGGGCTCCAGAAGCGGTGCTCCTATTGGCAAATAAACGTGGCCTAAGTGAAAGTGGGGCTTAATTGGCTCGCCTGCTTTTGACCTTTCAGGGGATGAGTGGATGATACGGAAGGTGAAGGTGGAGGAGGAGGATCAGGAGGCGGAAGAGGAGGGCGAATGGCCCCAGCATCTGCCATTACTCCCCGGCCCTTTTCCCGCGCCGGACCTGGGGCCTCTGGCCGCCGCGTACAAGCTGGAGCCCGGGGCCCCGGGGGCGCTGGGCGGCCTCGCGCTGGCCGGCTGGGCCCCGAGCTCGGAGAAGCCCTACGGCTGCGGCGAGTGCGAGCGGCGGTTCCGGGACCAGCTGACTTTGCGGCTGCACCAGAGGCTGCACCGCGGCGAGGGCCCCTGCGCCTGCCCGGACTGCGGCCGCAGCTTCGCGCAGCGCGCGCACATGCTGCTGCACCTGCGCAGCCACCTGGGCGAGCGGCCGTTCCCCTGCTCCGAGTGTGACAAGCGCTTCAGCAAGAAGGCGCACCTGACCCGCCACCTGCGCACGCACACCGGCGAGCGGCCCTACCCGTGCGCCGAGTGCGGCAAGCGCTTCAGCCAGAAGATCCACCTGGGCTCGCACCAGAAGACGCACACGGGCGAGCGGCCCTTCCCCTGCACCGAGTGCGAGAAGCGCTTTCGCAAAAAGACACACCTGATCCGCCACCAGCGCATCCACACCGGCGAGAGGCCCTACCAGTGCGCGCAGTGCTCACGCAGCTTCACGCACAAGCAGCACTTGGTGCGCCACCAAAGGGTGCACGAGGCGGCCGGCCGCGCCCCGTCCTCTCCCGACGCGCCCGCTTCGCCGGGGTCCCCCGCCCCGTCCCCCACCCCGTCCCCTCCCGGGCCCAAGCCTTTCTCCTGCTCCGACTGCGGCCTGAGCTTCGGCTGGAAGAAGAACCTCGCCACGCACCAGCGTCTGCACCGCGGCGAGGGGCGCCCCTTTGGGTGCGACGAGTGCGCGCTGGGCACCACGGTGGACCCCGCCGCTGCCGAGCCCGTGGCCTGCGCGCCCGGAGACGGCCCGGCGACCCAGGGCGCTGCCGCCGGCGAGCGGCCCTCCTGCGCGGACTGCGGCCGCGGCTTAGCCCACGGGCAGCACCTGGCGCGGCACCGGCGGGCGCACCCGGGCGAGCGGCCCTTCGCCTGCGCGCAGTGCGGCCGCCGCTTCGGCTCCAGGCCCAATCTGGTCGCGCACTCCAGAGCCCACAGCGGCGCCAGGCCTTTCGCCTGCGCGCAGTGCGGCCGCCGCTTCAGCCGCAAGTCGCACCTGGGCCGCCACCAGGCGGTGCACACGGGCAGTCGGCCCCACGCCTGCGCCGTCTGCGCCCGCAGCTTCAGCTCCAAAACCAACCTGGTGCGCCACCAGGCCATCCACACGGGCTCCCGCCCCTTCTCCTGCCCGCAGTGCGGCAAGAGCTTCAGCCGCAAGACCCACCTGGTGCGCCACCAGCGCATCCACGGCGAAGCCGCCCACGCCGCCCACCCCGCCCCCGACGCCGACCTCTCGGCCCCAGCCTGGCCCGCTCCCACAGAGGTGGCAGCGCCCCCCCTCTTCTTCTGAGCCCTCTTCTCTCCAGGCCCCTTCCTTGGCTCGCTGGTTGTAGAGACCCAGGCTGGGGATCTTCTGGGCGTTGAGCACGATGGCCTGCGCCCCGATGGCTGTTCTTCCCTCTTTATCTTGCTGGAGAGAAAAGTCCGGAAAGGATAACCAGCTTTGACATTCTGTGACAAAGACAATGCTAAGAGTGAACCCTTGCTGGGAACAGTTCAGACGTGAGTCTTGGAAAGAAGCTCACCAAGAGACCCCATCAGAACGTTTGTTTCTTGGACCCTCCCAGCCCCACCCCCCACCCCCAAGGCCTGACTGGGTCAGGAGCCTTTCCAGGGGGAATGAAAGAATGGTTATGTGTGTACTTAACGTGTCATTAAAATTAAAATCTGAAGGTTCTGGGGCTGTTACATGAGCACAGAGGGGGGAACACCTGACTCTTCTCATCCACTACCCCACCTGAGTCCTCCCCCAAAGGACCATCCCTTCCTATCCCGGGTGAGCTAAATTTAGCCAGGCGTTGGTAATGGGCTCTACCAAATGAAAATATAATAGAGCTAATTGCTAAGCCATTGTCCTGCTCCCTGCTTCTAGCTCAGACATTTGATGGAATAAACATGAACATGCATTTCTCATAGCAGGTATTGAGGCTGAAACTGTAGGGACTACAGAGAGGGGCGGGGCGCCCTTTGGCCATTCCCATGGAGATGGCGTGCAACACCGTGGGTTCTGGAACTCTCCCGAGGAGATCTCAGAACAGCAGCCCCACCTGCCTCCCTGCCTGGCAGCATGAGGAAGGACATGAACAGTAGGTGAAGGTTGCTTTCCCAACACCATTTCCCCTAAGTTCTGTCTTTCTGATGGATGTTTGATCCAGACGTCTCTGTAGCTGCGTGTGCCCAGCCGGCTGGCTGGCTGGCTGGCTGGCTGCCTGGCAGTGAAGGGGAGGGGAGGATGCTGGGGAACATGCTGGACTTGGAGAAGGCTCAGGACTGACCTCTCCTGTGCCTCTCATAGGACTTGGAGCAGAGCATTCATTTTCTTACAATTCAGCTATCTCATTACCATAGATTGTTGGTTGATGAGGGCTGAGACCGTTTCCAACTCTAGCATTACCATCACCAAAAATAACCCTAGCCAATATTTATTGGGTGCCTACTGCCTGCCAAGCACTACACTGGGCACTGAGAAAGGATAGTAAGTGAGACAGACAGACTTGCAAGAAATGTCAGAAGTCCTCGGCTAGGGCGAGCCCAGAGGGCTTTGGGGGGGTGTGGTGAGGACATCCCAAATCTAGGAAAGGTCAAGGGAGGTTTGCAGGATGAGGACATCTCTACCGTGAGGCTTGAAGAATAAGCATGAGGAGCCAGGTGAAGGGGGAGATTGGAGAAGACGGTGCATGCAGAGGTCCAAAGTCCAGCACCGCTGGCTCATAGAGTGAACATTGAATGAGAGGCCTGAGTAGCCCGAGAAAGAGGACGACGATGCACAGACCAGGGAGCTCAGACTTTACCCAGAGGCAGTGGGAAGCCATGGAAGGGTTTGGGCAGGGCAGGAATAGAATGATGTTGACACGGATGCATTTTAGAAAGATGACTGGCTGCTTGCAGAGGATGGGTTGGCTGGAGGGGGCGAGGCGGGACACCTGTCCATGAGCAGTCCAGGTGACAGGTGGTGGGGACTGTGGACCGTGGCGGTGCCAGAGGAGATGGAGAGAAGTAAAAGACCGAAGAGACACTTACCAGGCACGGGATGAGTTGGTCAGTGTGGAGAGGGAGAAGGAGGTTGGCGATGTGGGTGTGATTTCTGCTTGACGACTGACTACCCGACAGCAGCATTCCCCTGAGACGGAAAACACAGGAGGAGGAGCAGTCTTGCCCTGGGGGAGCAGTCTTGGATCTGCTGAGCGGGTGGCAACAATGCATGCCCAGCAGGAAGCAGGCCATGTGGGTGCAGAGCTCCGGAGGGGGGTCTGGGCCAGAGAGAGGTCTGAGGCCCATTGACATGTTTGTCAAGCTATGGGGCAGTGGATGATCTGAGAGAAGCGAGTGCGGAGTGAGCAAAGAGGGGGCCTGGGACAGAACCCTCGGGACACTCCTGTTCAGGGGATGGTGGGCAGAAAAGTCTGGAAAGATTGGGGGCGTGCTGTGCCAGAGAGTGGAAAGGGAAACCCGGAGATGCACAGCGGGGCTGAAGAAAGGCAGTGTTTCTGGATAGAGGAGGAAGTCCGCAGCTGAAGGGTGTTGAGAGACCACGTAATAAGAACTTCTGAATCCTCTGGATTGTGCAGCAAGGAGATCATTGGCAGCCTTGCTGAGACCTGCTTCCGGGGCAGTGGGGACAGAATTCAGGTTGCAACGGTGAATCACAAATGCATAGTCCCCTAGAAGGTAGAAGAAAATGAGACCAAGGTGCCGGTGGATGACTGAGGTGGCTCAGGAGGTCCCTTTGACCGTGAGGCAAAGGAAGGAGGACGCGTGGGTCTGAATGCAGGGAGTTTAACTTTTGTGGCCAAGAATGAGTAGGTGATTCCAGGTGACTGTGGCCCTGAGGCCATAAGTAGGAGCCACTGAGTTTGGCCCTAGCAGCATTTTCAATACTTGGAAATTTCATTTGAAACTCTGGAATTCCAGCTTCTCTTGGGAAAAGTTGAAAGATGCAGCGACTAGTGGCTGGAGCTGAGAGGAAGTTGGCCTCTTCAGACGTAGGGGAGGAGGCGCAGTGTGGTGGCCCTGGGCCGGCCCTTCGGCTGTGCTCTCTGGAGTTGCCTCCCAGGCCTCCCAGGCACTGTACTTGTGATTCCGCTAAAAAAAGTAATCTCGCAGACTCTGAAAATCAAACACATGAAAGCAACATTTATGTTGGTTATACCAATGTTTATATTTCTCTAAACATTCTGGAATTCTTGGGTAAGAACAACTTCTAGGGGCGCCTGGGTGGCTCAGTCGGTTCAAGTATCTGACTCTTGATTTCAGCTCAGGTCATGATCTCAGGGTCCTGAGATTAAGCCCCCTGATGGGCTCCATGCTGGGTGTGGAGCCTGCTTAAGATTCTTTTGCTCCTGGGGTGCGTGGGTGGCTCAGTTGAGCGTCTGACTCTTGGTTTTGGCTCAGGTCATGATCTCAGGGGTCGTGAGATCCTCCTCTACACTCAGCAGGGAGTCTGCTTGGGATTCTCCTCCCTCTCCTCCCTCTCTTCCCTCTCCTTCTGCCCCACCCCCCGCCCTGTTCATGCAAGCATGCATGCTCTCTCTCTTTCTCAAGTAAATAAATAAATCTTTAAAAAAAACCTACAAGATTCTCTCGCTCCCTCTTCTTCTGCCTCTCCCCCCATGCTCGCACTCTCTCTCTCTTAAAAAAAAAAAAAAAAGAACAGCTTTCAGATCCTGCAGCATATTTGGGGAGACCTACCATGTGCCAGACATTTATAGGACTTCCCATTCTCTTGAATCTTCTTGACAAGGTGTATCTTTGAATCCTTGGAGTTTGTTGGCAAATAGTCAAGGCATTTAGTGTCGAGCCTGGTGGTCATCAAAACAGGAGATGATGCTAAAAAATGCAATGTGTCTGCAAGGGAAGACTGGGATCCCTGAGGGCTGCTTCCAGGGAGGAGTGCAGAGTGGAACAGTGGTGGTCTCACGGACAATATATACCCCCCCACGCTGCCCTCCGTGGGAGCCAGCCCAGGTATGACCATCTTGGGAAAGCATCAATATTTTTATCTTAGAACCACATCCCAGCATGTGAAAATGCTCTGAGAAGTAAAGCACAAATGTACTATTTCTATATAGAAGACAAACCGTTTTATTAACTCATTAAAATTTATTTCTCCCCGATCGTGTTCCAAACAAAGATTGACAGTAGCCACTGGGTGGCAAGTACCCGGTCTTCCCCCGCCCGTCTGTACCAGGCACAGAGAAACATGGAGGTGTTTAACCACACCACATGTCCGTCAGGAGCTTACGCTGGATGTGAGAGATGAATGTCAAGGAAATGCCACATAAGCATTTCTGTGGCTCTAAAGACCAGAGAGATCAGAGCAGGAGATGAGGGCCTGAACACAGAGCTGGGCAGATGGGGTCCGGCTCCCAGGCAAGGAGGGAGGGAGAGGACAGCTCCATCCCCACCTTCTCCCCACAAACCTCTCTCCTGCGCCCCTCGAAGCCCCTGTGGGGTCCTCCGATCCTGCTCTCTCACAGCCGGTGACCTCCCCCTTCTCGCCTAACTGTTTGAGATTCCCAAACTTTTAACGTGGTAAAATCTACATTACATGAAATCGACCATTTTAACCATTTTGAAATATACACTTCACTGGCACTAAGTACATTCACAATGTTATGTAAACATCACTGCTATGTTTCCAGGACCTTTTCATCCCAAACAGAAACTCCGTCGCATTGTGTTTTATGTGATGGCACATGTCAATAAGGTGGCCCTTGGGGTCAGGGAGAAGGCAATACAGGCCTGCGGTGTTAGTGGGGGGTTGGGGGGGCTGCCCTACCTACTGTCCTGGTAGCTGGGAGAAGGAGCTTCACATCCCTGTAGCTGCCAACAGGTTAGAAAACTCTCCTCCACCCCACAGATCTGAGTTCTTGAATGTGAGGGAGATGGGGTCCAAATTCACTTACCACCGAAGGGGTGGATATCCAGCAGGGTTCCCTGAATTGTAATAGTTCACAGTTATGACAAACACCGTAGAGGCCTGAACCCCACCAGGCGTCCACCTAGGCTTTCCTCGTGGCCTAGACTTTATTAGAGTCCTCTGGCCTCTCTGTATCCCAGCTCCACTCCATCTCAAATGGATGGGCTGGGGACCACTATCTTATCGCTATCATTTTCCAGGATTTCTGGTGGCCATCACCACTCAGGTGATCTGTACACATAAGAGCAAGGGACTTAGTCCTGATTGACAAACTCGTCCCCCTCCTCTAGGTCTTTTCCTGGGCTCCCACCTTCCTCCTATCCCAATCTCCTAACCTCCAGCTGATCTAACTGGGAGATCTTAGATGGAATGCAGCCCCAGAGCCATTCTGGTGATGACCATCGTGCTGGAGCAGGCAGAGGACGAAGAACCGTGTTGGTCTCCCGCATCCGACACAGGGGTGAACAGAAGACGGTGCTTCTTACCTGCCTGGGACTTCAGGACCATCCCCAGCAGCTCCACCACTACTTCTAGCATGAACACCAATGAGCAGGGGCACCCAGCGCCCCCACGCACTCTATTCCTATGCTCTTGCTGCTTTTCATCTTGAGCAGGAGGGGAGAGGGTCAGTGAAGGAGCCAGCCCGGTGCGCTGCCGATAAACACATGGCCAGTGTACTTTGTATCGGAAGATATTCAGATGCTCAGACTGTTCCTGTTGTCCTTCAAGGTGACACCATGCTTGGGAAATTAAGTTAGTGATAAAAAGGGTGTTTGGCCGCAGTGAAATGAGCAAAATGTAGTGGGTAAATGTATGAGATACTAAATCCAGGCTTCAGTGAAGTCTGCCTAGTCCATGTTAGTAAGACAAAGAAACTTCCGTGCAGCCTGACCTCCCATTTCTTCCCCCTCTCCATCAGTAGGGCTGGACAAGGAGACCCGCTGGTCAGAGGGACCTACCAGACATCCCTATGAATCTCAACTCAGAAAGACTCCATACGTCCCCCAGGCTTGGTCAACTCAGCAGGCAGGGACACTCTGGCGTTTGAATCCTCCACCCATTAAGATTGGCTGAGCTTTAATGTCTACCCAGCCTTGTGCAAACACTGAAGAGAATTCGATGAAAGATCTTGCCCTCGTGGCATTTAGAGTCCAGAGAGAAGCCGCGGGTTGCTCTGGGACCCAGCATTCCGGCTGCTCCAGGAGACCCTGAAGAAATAAAAGCCAAAGTCCTGATTCACAAACCTAAGCCTTAGGGAGAGAAGGCTTGAGCTTCACGAAACACCCAGCCTCTCACATATGGTGGTATGGCCCAGCGATGGGCACAGGAGGGGTCCAGACAAGGGGAGGGCGCGGGCCAGAGCAGTCAGGGCCGGCTTGGTAAGTAGGAGGGTCCTCAGTGAGTCTTGAAGGATGCCAGGACCGGAGCAGACAGAGAGAAGGTGGGAGAATCCAGAACAATCCAAGATGGCGGGTAATTAAGTGCTGAGCTATGCAGTCAGGCATGGTGCCCCCGGAGGTCAGGTATTTTGGGGTTGTCTAGCTCAGCATCAGTGCACAGCAAACCCACCTCCCCGGTTCCTCTGCTGGTGGGACATCGGATAATCGGGACTCCTTTCTTCCACAGCACTTTACAGGGCTGCCTGCCGCACCACACCTCCCTGTGTCGGCCACTCTGAGGCAGCTACTGAGGGACGGGGCAGGTGGTAGGAGAGGGGTTTGCCATTACCACCACCAGTAATAATAGTAGCTAATATTTAACCTAATACTTGCTGTGTGCCAGGCCCCAACCTGAGTTCTTCCTGTGTGTGTGTGTGTGTGTGTGTGTATAAACGCAGCCCAATCTTCGCAATAACTACCATTATTATCCCCACTTTATAGATGAGGAAACTGAGGCACAGAGCAATTAAGTCATTGGAAAGAGGTCATTCATCCATTCATTCAACAAACATGAATGGGGTACCTGCTATGTGCCTGGAACTGTGAGATGCTGGGAATAACAGTCATACACTAAAATATCTTGAACACTTACTTTGTGCTAAGTATTCCACAGATCAAGGGTTTTGCAGGGGCTGCTCTCTTTTCCTCACTACCGCCCTATGAGTGGGCATCATTGTCCTTGGTTTAGTTTTTCTGGGGAGGTAAAAGAGGCTCAGAGAGTTTAAGTCACCTGTCCACAATCACACAGCAGTACATGATGAAAGCAATGCAGTGGTTTGGTTCTAGAGCCTGTCCTTTAAAAAAAAAAAAAAAAAAAAAAAAAAGATTGTTTTGAGTTGTAGTAAAATACACATAGCCTGAACACGTACCATCTTAACCCTTTTTAAGGGTATGGTTCAGTGGCACTCAGTGTGTTCACATCGTTGAGCGACTGTCACGACCATCCACCTCCTGAACTCTTCTCATCTTGTGTGATGGTTCATTTTATGCGCCAACTTGGCTGGGCCATAGTGCCCATCTATTAGGCCAAATATAATTCTGGATGTTTCTAGGAGGGTGTTTTGGGATGAGATTAACATTTCAATAGGTGGACTTTGAGTAAAGTTGCTTGCCCTTCATAATGTGGGTGGGCTTCACCCAACCAGCTTCAGACATGAGTAGAACCAAGACTGACCTTCTCTGGGTAACAAGCCTTCAGCCCGCAGAGGCCTTCAGCCATGATCTGCGGTACAGGCTCTTCCTTGGGTCTCCAGCCTGCTGACTTCCCCTGCAGAGTCTGACTGGCCAGTCTCCATAATCACGTAAGCCAATTCCTTATAACAAGTCTTTCTCTCTCTCTCTCTAAACACATCCTATGAGTTCTGTTTCTCTACAGAACTCTGACCGATACATCTTGCAAAACTGAAATCCTGTACCTATTAAACAACAGCTCCCAGTCACTCTTCACCCCCTAGTCCCTGGCAACCACCACGCTACTGTCTGTCTCTATGAATTTGACCACTCTAAGTCCCTCAGAGAAGTAGACTCACACAATATTAGTTTTTTGTGACTGGCTTATTTCATAACTCAGTGTAATGTTCTTGAGGTTCATTCATGTTGTCTCATGTGGCAGCATTTTCTTCCTTCTTTGAGGCTGAATAATATTCCATTGTAGGTACACATCACATTTTGTTTATCAATTCATCCATCAAGGGATGCTTGGGTTGCTTCTACCTCTTGGCTATTGTAAATAATACCACTAACAACATAGATGTGCAAATATCTCTTTGTGTCCTTGTTTTCAATTCTTTTGGGTATACACCCAGGAGTGGAATTGCTAAACCATGGGGCAGTTCTATTTTTAATTTTTTGAGGAACCACCACATGGCTTTCCACAGCAGCTGCCCCATTTTGCATCCCCCTCAACAGGGCACAACAGTTCCAATTTCTTCACATCTTGGCCAACACTTGGCTGTTTTCTGGTCTTTGATAGTAGCCATTCTAATGAGTGTAAGTTGATCTCTCATTGTGGTTTTGATCTGCATTTTCCTAGAGCCTCTACTTTTGTACACCAGACTCTGTTATTTCCTTTCAGAGAGGATGCTCACCTTCCTGGTCTTCAAGGAGCTCAAGTGGGTGGACCCAGTGGGTCAATGTATAAGGGAAGTTATGTGGACGGTCCTGGGACGAAGGGTAGGAAGCAATGAATTAGACCTGGAGGGTCGGGAGGTCCTCTCTGAGGAGGTGAGGTAACTTGCTGAGACCATGTCCCTTGGACTAGGCTCTCGGCCATGTGGTCACATTATGCCACTGCATTAGTGCATGTCTGTCTGCTGGAAGAGAAAAGGGCTCCTGCCCCAGTGGCCCAAGACAGGAAGCCACATTTCCGGGTGGCACAGACCTGAGAAAAACATGAGAAAAAACATGAAGCTGCTGAATGTGGGCTTGAGCATCTGTTACAAGATGCTCTCCTTCCGGGAGCGATTGTGAGTTATGGAGTCACGCTGAGTGGTGAGAAGGATGTCTGTGTGGAAGGGCGGCCGTCAGCTGTGACCTTTAGTAGTGAGGAATTGTCACAGGATGAAGCTTAGTCTCCATAGTAAACACACATTGTAACATCCTGAGCAGAGGCAGTGGGAAGAGGGGCTGGTGTCCAGCAAGTGAATCGCAGAGGGGATGAGACAGGGTGGAGAGAGGCTCTGAGGAACACAAGGCCCTCAGGATGTGTTCATGGAGCAGGTGGGTAGGAATCGGGGACAAGAGCCGACGCTACGTATCACAGATTTAGTGACGCTGCCCAGCTTGGGCCCATCTCCGGGCCCCAGGATTGAGAACCGCCTGCACGTTGCCTGCCCAGCTTGCCTGCTCTGCTTGCTCCCTCGGCACGCGTGCACGCGTGCGCGCACACACGCGCACACGCACACACACCGGAGTGGGCTACAGGGCTCCTTCACCGAAGGCACTGGATCACTTCCCAGGGCTGCTGTAACAAAGTCCCACAAACTGGGAAACTGAGAAATGTATTCTCTCACAGTTCTGGGTGGTAGGAGTCCAAAATCAGCCACATGCCCCACTGAAGTTTCTGGGGGAGGATGCGTTCCAGGCCTCTCTCCCAGCTTCTGGCGTTACTGGCAATCCTCACCGGCCGTTCCCTGCCTTTGTGAAAATGAATAAGGTAACCTTATTCAAGATGGAGTCTGAAAGCCATGAAGCGACGGCCCTCACGCCCTACTACCAGCTGGAGGAAGGAAGATTTCCTCTCTATCCCGCAACCACAGCTGCTCTCACCTGCAGCCAATGAGAGGTCACCCCTTCAATCTCCTGCAGCCAATGAGAGGTCACCCCTTCAATCTCCTGCAGCCAATGAGAGGTCAGCACTTCAGTCTCCTGCAGCCAATGAGAGGTCACTACCTCAATCTCCTGCAGCCAATGAGAGGTCACCCCTTCAATCTCCTGCAGCCAATGAGAGGTCACCCCTTCAATCTCCTGCAGCCAATGAGAGGTCACCCCTTCAATCTCCTGCAGCCAATGAGAGGTCACCCCTTCAATCTCCTGCAGTCAGTGAGAGGTCACTACTTCAATCTCCTGCAGCCAATGAGAGGTCACTCCTTTAATCTCCTGCAGCCAATGAGAGGTCACCCCTTCAATCTCCTGCAGTCAGTGAGAGGTCACTACTTCAATCTCCTGCAGCCAATGAGAGGTCACTCCTTTAATCTCCTGCAGCCAATGAGAGGTCACTACCTCAATCTCCTGCAGCCAATGAGAGGTCACCCCTTCAATCTCCTGCAGCCAATGAGAGGTCACCCCTTCAATCTCCTGCAGCCAATGAGAGGTCAGCACTTCAATCTCCTGCAGCCAATGAGAGGTCACTACCTCAATCTCCTGCAGCCAATGAGAGGTCAGCACTTCAATCTTCTGCAGCCAATGAGAGACCACTACCTCAATCTCCTGCAGCCAATGAGAGGCTGACACCCACTCCGGACTCCCATTTTCTTGCAATGAACTTTTGTTCATAACACCCCATCTCAAATTCACCCTTTCCTCTATAAAAGGTCAGTGTCTTCCTTTGCCCTCCAGATTTGCCCAGGGTTCCCCATTTTTGGTGTGTTCCAAGTTGCAATTCCTGTGCTAACTCCCAAATAAATTCATTTGCTGCTGCATACTCTTTGTTGTTTAGCTTCTGAGGTTGACAACTTGTAGATGCCTCACTCCAATCTCTGCCTCTGTTCTCACGTGGTCTTCTCTGTGTGTGTGTCTGTCTCTGTGTCTCTTCTTAGAAGGATCCAGTCACATTGGATTAGCCCACCCTAACGGCCTCATTTGAACTTGATGACATCAACAAACAACCATTTCCAAATAAGGTCACCTTCACAGGGACAGAGGGTTAGGCCTTCAACATGTCTCTTTAGGGGCCAGGGTTCAACCCAGAATATAGAGCTTCACTGCAATACCGAGCCACAGCTAGACGAGGAGAGATGGAAATTCAGGGTCCTGGCATTGGGCGGGGATGGGACAGGGACTGGACGGGGACGGGATGGGGAAGGGACCAGCTCAGCCCGTCAGGGGAGGGCTGCGGGCAGCACGGTTCTGATCGGACGCGGGCAGTAGCAGCCTGGGCTCTCCAGCGGCTTGCATTCCCCCGAGCTCTTGCACTTGCACTGCAATTGGCTGGACTTTTTTTTTTAAGATTGATTGATTGATTGATTGATTTGGCAGAGAGAGACACAGCGAGAGAGGGAACACAAGCAGGGGGAGTGGGAGAGGGAGAAGCAGGCCTCCCGCCGAGCAGGGAGCCCGATGCGGGGCTCGATCCCAGGACCCTGGGACCATGACCTTAGCCGAAGGCAGACGCTTAACGACTGAGCCACCCAGGCGTCCCTTTTGGAGATGCATCACAGCATTGAAAAAAGCTAAAAGATAATAATTTTGCTTTGTGGTCCTTTATTGTACAACTGGTTTTTAAATGTGTATTTTCTTACTTCTCTAACAGTAAAATAGCTTTGACGACCATAAACAAACAAAAAAGCACAGCTGACTTTTAGGTGACTGTAGGAGCAACAGAGAACAGAGCAATCTTCCATCCAATATGACCGTTTTGTCGAGTGTTTCTATAAACCGTGTGTGTGTGTGTGTGTGTGTATGCGTGTGAGCACCTGCCTGCGCTGGGGCTTATTTGTGAAGAGATAGAGCATGGAGGAACCACACGGGGGTGACGCTTCCCTTGAGGGGTGAGCGAGTTTGAAGGGGGGCTGGCGGGGATGGTTTGGAGGGATGGTAGAGCTGGGGGCAGTGCTCCCAGCCAG
Source organism: Mirounga angustirostris (assembly GCF_029215605.1). Classification (NCBI taxonomy): domain Eukaryota; kingdom Metazoa; phylum Chordata; class Mammalia; order Carnivora; family Phocidae; genus Mirounga; species Mirounga angustirostris. The sequence continues at coordinate 6,812,199 of NW_026991720.1, forward strand.
CATCCTGGGGGAGAGTGTGGGCAGACTGAAGTGGGCAGGACAGAGTGGGACAGTGAGGTCAGAGGACAGGTTGGTCTCCAATAGTGGAAATTCTGTCTGGCCCTGGTTACTCAAGACCCCTCCTTGGTGTTGAGGCAGAACCTGGCCTGTGGTCACAGCATGGCAGACGTTGTCTGGGAGGAAAGTGATTCCGAGGGCCTGGGAGGGAGACAACCCCCCGCCCAGGGTGGGAGAAACGACTCTTCACTCCCTATTGATCCTTGGAATTTCTTTAACCAGAGACAAGTCTTCTACTTCACAATCGGAGGTCATCACTCTGTCGTAAATAGGTGACGTCCTGTCTTTTCCTGGGAGCTTTTGTTGCTGTGCTGTGACCAGACAGAATCGAAAAGCAGCAACTGGGGAGAGGGGGCACTGGGGGTCTTCCAGAAAAGGCATTGCCGATAGGGAAAGCTTTTAGGAAACAGATTTTTCAACTAACCAACAGAGGCCAGAGCTTCAGGCCAGGCTTAGGTCAGCCTCAGGGCAGGGCATTCTTGGTCGACACCAGGACATGGATTTATGTCATGGGCTTACATAACGTCATTATGTAACATCATTAGGAGCACTGCAAATTGGATTCTCCTTCGGGCTCTCCAGAAGCCAGACCCTGGGCTCTCCTCCAGCCCAGGGAGGCAGTTCCTGCCTAGCTCAGAGCCCCCTTTCTCTCGCTGGGGTTTCTTTTCCCAAGGTTTCCATGGAGGGCTGTCAGGGGGCCCCCAGAGACCACCATTGTGCCATGGCTTCTTCCCAGAAAGGCTAAAGTTTTGGAGGATGAGGTTGACTCTCTCCGAGTAGGCTGGGCCATGGGCTCTTTTCTTCCAGAACAATAGGTCTCACCGCCATAGCACACTTGTACCTCCCGATGCACGTTCCCACTGCCGCACTTGATCCTCACTGGCCGTCCACACAGGTCCAGGCTTGTGGGCCACCTGGGCTATCAGTATCTTTTCCTCTCAGGTCTGGTCTTCAGCTGCTCCTGCCTTGCAATTTATCCAACAACTGGCAGGCTGGTCTTCCTTTAACTTGGTACTTATATAACCGGTATATACACTTTCATTCACTTCCTATAACTTAAATGCATCTAGAGTCAGAATATCCGAACTCCGGAGTGGTTGGCGCATCGTCTTATGTCTGCTCTGGGTGCATCCGTCTCCTGCCACGGGTTGGGAGCTTCCCTGGTGCCCAGCCTGGCGCCCATCACCCAGCCAGCACTCAATACACGCTTGTGGTTTTAATCCAAAGCCCTCTGCAGCTGGCCCCGACAAACCTTTGTAACTTATTCTCCAAACTTTCTGGATACAAACCCTCCCTTACCCCCAACAGATCTTGCTCTTGTCTCCCAAGCGTGCCTAGGCCTTTCCATCTTCCCTCCTCGCCTCCCTTGGTTTCCCCATCATGAAGGGCCCACCCACCCTGACTTCCTCTTTAAGCCCAGATGGAGGCCCCCTCTTCAGGGTGGCCTGTCCTGAGGGCCCAGCCACAGGGATCTCCTTTTCAAGTGTCTGGGACCTGCTGTTTGCCATTTTATCAGATATTATCTGCATGCGCTCATGTCCACACACCTCAATGTTACTACGGGCTTACTGTGACCCGGGCTCTTGGTGAATTCTCCGAAGTCCCCTTTGATGGGGAATTATCATCCTCATCCCACAGGTATGGAAGGTGAGGTTCGGAAGGGGTAAGCCATATGGGTGTGAAGGCCTTGCTTTCCCCAGCCACCCGGGAGTAGCCCAGAGCAGGTGTCATGTCTATTCATCCCGATTCCTGGGACCCGGCGCCTTCCCATGACTGCAAGCTTGTTGAACGGGGTAGGGGAAGAGGAGAGCCTTCAGAAGACCCCTTTCTCAAAATCTCGGCCCTGCTAGGGAGCCTTAGGGCCTAGAGTCCACCTGTTCAGAGTTAAAGCTTTGGGCTAAGTTGCAGTAACAGCCAAAGCGCAAATCCTGGAGAATTAATCAGCAACCTACTTTTTTCCCTTGGCTACCAGAATGCTGAAGCTGAGGTTACTGCTCGGACGCACCGTCGGAGTTAGATGTCTGGTATGGTCCACATACATCACGTCTCTCCCACTCTAAGAGCCTTACTGTCACGTACCATCTTTATTGGGGTTCTTGGAGCTGCTCGCCACGTTGTGCTCCCAGACGAGAAGCCAGCCGCGCAGACCGAGACGAGCAGAGTGCCACAGTTGGGGAGGGTACAGAAAGGGAAAGCAAGAACACGGTGTCAGAGGGGGCTGGGAATCTTCTAGAGCAGATGTTCCTAACCCTCTGTATTGTCTAACCGAGCACTCTGTTAGTTGTTTAAAGCTCTCCTCAGAAAAGTGGCGTAGAAATAACAGTTTGCATATCAGTTCAGAGGGAACGTGGACACCCCTGCAAGCCCATCCGTGGCCCTCAAGGTCCCTGAAGCTTGCTTAAGAACCTCTGGTCTCTAACTGAGGGTTCTAGAGGGGAGGGGGGTGGGAGGATGGGTTAGCCTGGTGGTGGGTATTAAAGAGGGCACGTTCTGCATGGAGCACTGGGTGTTATGCACAAACAATGAATCATGGAACACTACATCTAAAACTAATGATGTAATGTATAGGGATTAACATAAGAATAAAAAAAATAAAAAAAAATAAAAAAAAAACCTCTGGTCTCTGACCAGTTTTAACCCCTCATCCCGCACATGTGAGAACAAAGGCCTGGAGAAGGAGAGAGGCCCCTGCTGGGACTGAAGGGTTGGGGGAGGGAAGGAGAGATGGAATCTGAGGGTCTTCCAGGGCAAGCTCTGCTACCAGATGTCTGGTTCTCCCTGTGACGCTGGGCCTGGGCTGCCCCTACCACAGGAGCAGCCTAAAGGCAATTTGGGAACCACTGTGGGGCCAGAGAAACACCCCCCGCTCTGCAACGGCCTTCCTGTTCGGCAGCCTGGGGAAGGTGGGGTATTCAAACCCACAACTCAGGGGGCCGAGAGCCTGGGACCAAATCCAGATTCATAATTAGCCAAAGGGTCCCCATCCCCACCCCCTGCTTTGCCTCCAAAACCAGACGGAAGCCCACCCACCTGGCGAGGCCTGGGGGCCAGAGTGCACCCCTGGGAGGCCTAGCTGGGTTGGACCCAGAGAGCCCAGTAGCACGCTCGCGAGCTGCCCCCGTCTGGGAGGAACAGCCTGATCAGGGGCTCTTCACTTCACAGCTGCCCGCCATCCGGCTCCGCCGCTGAGCTTTGTTTCAGGAAGCAAACAAAGCAGCGAGGGCTCACCCTCGCCCCCACTTGTATTCCTGGTTGGGGTCAGGACGCAAGCTTCTCCTCGCCTCCTGGGGCTGTGCGAGTCGTCTGAGCTTTCAGCAGCTCTGTGGGGTGATGCCTGGACAGCCTGAGCGGCCAGGGAAGCCGGCCAGAAACTCGAAGGATCCATTTTAAATCCGGTAGGTCCCTGGGCACCTGAGAATACCTGGGGGAAAAACACTGAGGACCTGCCCAGTATCACCATGGGGATCTGCCTTCTGCAAACGCAGCTGGTTCATTAAATGCGCGGGCCTGGGTAGTTGGTGAGCAAGAGGCAAGAGAAACACTGTTTTTTTCTCTCCTCATCATCCTGGAACGCGTTCTGTCGGGCTCGTCAGTCCACAGTACCGGATTTACACTGCGGTGCAACGAATCACTCCAGCACGGACCGGTTTGCTCACGGCTCTGCGGGTGAGCGCCTGGGCTGCTCGCCCTGGGGTCCGCGCAGTCGCAGTCATCCTGTGGCTTTGGGGCTCGTCGGGGCCCGGATGGTCTCAGTGGGCCCCATTCACCTGGGCCGTGTGCTCAGTGGCTCACGTGTCTGGGGGTCGGCACTGCTACCGACTGGGCCCCCCTGCTCCAGGAGGCTGCCCGGGGCTCCCTAACGTGGCGACTCTGTATTTCGAGAGGTGGGAGCAGAGTCTGTAAGGACTTGGCTCCAGAACGTGCACAATGTCACTTCTGCTGCATTCTTTCGATCACAGCGAGTCACAAGGCCAGCCCCGGTTCGAGAGGCAGGAAATCGGGAGACCGAGGCAGTCCCATGGCAGAGCAGGGAGGGCTGGGGCCATCTTCGTGACAAGCCCCACTCCCGGCCGGGTAGCAGGTGCATCCCCCTAGCCTCATTTTCAGTCAGGTTTGACTGGCCGTGCCTCTGGTAGACGGGCGAGGAAAGAGCCCTAGGCCTGTCTCTCTACCTCAACCTTCCCTCCTCCTCCTCACTCTCCGTGCCTCAGTTGGCCCCCCAGGGGGATGGCGGGGTGCAGAGGAGGAAGAAAGGTCTCCTTAGGCTGGCAGTGCTGTCATCTGGTACAGTGGCCTCTGAGGGGCAGGAGGCTGCTAGAATCCTGACTTTTTCTCTCACAGGTGCTCGCTGGGCCCCTCTAAGTCGCTGGCTCCCCCAGGGGATGCTGTCAGTCTGCACTGTTCCCCAGCAAGGGCAGTGCACCCTCGGGACGGCCACTTTCTGCCGGGGTGACTCACCAGACAGGTGGTTCTCTCCCCACTGCTCCTCTGCATCTGTTTCACTCTCTCTTCTCCACGGACCAGCTTTCCTGCCTCTTTATGCCCGTGGCATGGCGAAAGTGGCCTCCCACGGCTTCCATGTTTACCTGTTACCCTTGTGGTCAAACGACTGACTGACCTCCGTTCCAAATTCCTGGAAGAGAACAGTGGCTAGGCTAAGGTCACGTTTACCCCTGCTCCGATCAGCTGTGACCGGGGGACGGCATCACATGGTCTTAATACGGGTGCTCAGTGCCTGCCACATGGGAAGCACGTAAGAAGGGAGATATTGTGGGCTATTTGCATTGCTTCTCCATACTCTTGCCTTTCCCGTACCTTCTGTAGACAACACACATTATCTGACGGTGTCTGTGGGTCAGAAGTCCAGGCACAGCCCAGCTGGGTCATCTGCTCAGGGTCCCCAGGGTCCAATCAGGGTGTCAGCCCAGCTGCTTTCTTATACGAGGCTCAGCTGGGAGGAGTCTGCTCTGGACTCACTTGGCCTGGCAGATGCATTTCCTGGGGCTGCAGGACTGGGGGCTGCGGCCGCCTGCTGGGTGTTGGTTGGAGGCCACCCCAGACCCGAGGTCGCCTGCAGTTCTTCTGAAAGTGGCTATGTTCATGTGGGCTTCCCAACACAGGGCTTACTTCATCGGACCAGCCAAGAGAGTGTCTGCTGGTAAGACGGAGACTCATCAAATCCCCTTACCCCGAGGCGCAGTCAGGTTCGAGAACCGCAGACGAATGATCCCTGAGACAATGTGGAACACCGAGTCCCACCTTTCACTGCACAGTGATTCCTGTTATCTGTCTAAAAGAGGGCGCCTGGGTGGCTCAGTCGGTTACATCTCGGCTCGTGATTTCAGGGTCCTGGGATGGAGCCCCACGTCGGGCTCTCTGCTCAGCGGGGAATCTGCTTCTCCCTCTTCCTCTGTGCTCTCTCTCTCTCTCAAATAAATAAAATCTTTTAAAAAATTTGTCTAAAACACCCCTTTTCCAGTTGCACAGCGGGCATGAGAGTGGGGGCGAGGGGTGGCCCCTCCCGAAGGATAACACCCACCACTCGCTGAGGGCTTGGCCTCGGGATTATCCTGTGACGGCAGGGGCGTCTCGGGGTGAGGGGCGGCTGCTCCGACAGAGGAGGAAACCCGGACCCACAGAGGTCGGACAACTTGCCGGGGTAAGCAGGGACTGCAGGAGGTCTGCCCATCGCACCTCCCGACTCCAAACCTGCCTGGGTCTACACCCTGGCTCCACCGCGAACTAGTCCCCTCACCCTGTCTCCGTCTGCAAAATGGAGGAAGTGCAGGTACCAAAGCAGCCACCTGGTGGGCTGGCGGCCGCCTGTGAGAGCCCAAAGGGAGCCGGGCAAGAGCCTACCAGCGCCCGCCGCGCGGCCTGCGCTCTGCGGGCGGTTCCGGGAGCGCTCCCTTCTCCCATCTGGGGAGCGGCACGCGAGGCCTTGCTCCTTGCTCGTGTTGTCCCCTCTTACAAATTTAAATTCCACCTCCTCTTAGTCAGCTTGGGCTGCCATACAGAACGCCGTCGACTGGGTGCTCAGACAGCTAGACATTTCTTTCTCCCAGTTTGGGAGTCCGAGATCAAGGCGCCGGCTGGCTGGATTCCTGTGAGGCCTCGCTACCTGGCTCGCAGGCTCCCCGTGTTCTCACGGAGGGAGCAAGCTCTCTGGTGCCTCTTTTCTGTAAGGGCACAAATCCCATCGGCCCAGGGCCCCACCCTCATGACCTCCTGTCACCCTAATTACTTATTTCAGATATAGTCCCACTGGGGGCTACGGCTTCCTTCAACATGTGAATGGGGTGGGGACGGGGGGAAACACGGTTCAGCCCACAGCAGGCCTTTTTAGGCTTTCCCCAGCAGAATGTGAGACTTCTCCCTTTATTATTTGTTATTTATTTATTTGGGTGGGGAGGGCAAAGGGAGAGAGAGAACATCCAGCAGACTCCCGGCTGAGCACTGAGCCCCTTGCGGGGCCCCATCTCATGACCCTGAGATCACGACCTGAGACCCCACCAAGAGTCAGATGCTCAACCGACTGAGCCCCCCAGGTGCCCCCAACTTCTCTCTTCAAACCTGGTTCCTCACCTTCCCAAAGGTGTCCTCCCTCGCAGACTATGCCCGTGAATAAACACTAGATTCCCTGACTTGAGTAAAAAGTGCTCAGAGGTGTTATTTGAGGGCCCCCTCCTGCCCGGAGGCTGGCTTGGGGCACAGAGGCCAGCCCACACGCCCGGCCCACCCCAACGCAGCGGCGCAAGGCTGCCTGACAGTGCCAGGTGGGGTCAGGAAAGAGTGCGCATCTTACGTGGTGTGGCGTGGCGTCTGGGTCAGTAGCCTGAGGGCCGGTAGCGAAGCCACCAGTATCTCCAGCGGTGGTCCACGGCCACCTCTGCTTTAAGGCCACCGCAGGGCCCACCGTGAGGGTTGCACCTGGTGGGGGGAGCCTCTCTCCCCAGCTGCACCCTTCTCCCCCTTCCTGGGGGCCGGGCCTTGGCTGAAGGCTCAGGACTCCTCACTGGCCCCTCTGCTTGGCTCTCCATCCCTTTCCCCAGGGCCAGGGAGGAGACTCAGTGTCCCACGTCGTGACGGGCTCCTCTGCCCTGTTCCCTCAGCCAGTAGGCAGAGGAGTGCTTTGCTTTGCAAGCTGGAAATCATCCTCCTTGGCAGATGCCTCTCCTCCCTCATGTCTTGCCCACACCTGGACAGCCCGACTGCCTATGACGTCGCTGAGGCTTGTGCGTTGGGTAGATGCGCCGTGAAGGATGAGAGCAGGGCAAACAGGAAGCTCGGCTGCAGGAACGGAGAGAAGAGGCAGAGTGGGCAGGCCAGGGGGGTTCTCTCTCTCTCCAAATATTTACAGATCTTAGGACAAAATTTCAACATTGTACACAGATCTTTCAGGCACACATTAATAATAAGGTATCTTCAAGGTACAAATTCATCTCCTAACACACCTGAAAGGTATACAAAGTCTCAAAGAATCACCTCACCAATAGCCAATTAATTACACGTGTCCCCTGAATAATGTGGGGGTTGAGGTCAAAAGTCCACCTATAACTTGACTCCCCCCAAACTTAACTTATAGCCTACTGCTGACCAGAAGCCTCACTGATAACATAAAGGCAATTAACATATATTCTGTATGTTATATTATTATTTACTGTATTCTTGCAATAAAGTCAGCAAGAGGAAAATGTTATTAAGGAAATCATAAGGAAGAGAAAATATATTTATATTATTGTACCGTATTTATCGAAAACAACCCACATGTAACTGGACCACACAGTTCAAACCCGTGTTGTTTGAGGGTCAACTATACAAAGGGAAGAGGTATCCTCACAGGGAAGAGATCTAGTGGATTTCATTGTAATCAAGCAATCACATTTATCATCATGGAACAGGTTGACAATATATACTTCCTGACATGAAACAATGGAAAGCACTCAATGTCACTGATGTCATTGACTCACTCAAAATATTGAACTTGAATCCAACCATGGGGAAACAATTAGGCAAATCCAGGTAATGGGATGTTGTGCAAGGCAAATTCTCTGACCTATTAAGAAATGTCAATGTCACAGAAGAAAAAAGAGTAAGGGAAGTTCTAGATTAAAAGAGACGAAAGAGACACATGGCAATCATATGCAATGCATGATTCTTAGTTGAATCATGGACAAAAAAATTGTAAAATCATTCAGGGGACAATTGAAAATTTCTGAATATAGACTATGCCTTGTGCAGCGATCTTTTTTAAGGTTTATTTATTTTAGAGAAAGAGAGTGCACATGGGGGGAGGGGCAGAGGGAGGAGAGAGAAAATCTCAAGCAGACTCTACACTGAGCACGGAGCCTGACGTGGGGCTCAATCTCACGATCAGGACCTGAGCTGAAATCAAGAGTCAGATGCTTAACCAACTGAGCCACCCAGGTGTCCCTGTGCAGTGATGTTATTATATCAATGTTCAATCTTTTGCGGGGTGTTAGTAATAGTATGATTATATAGGAGATTTTTCCTCTTAAGATATATGATGAAATATTTTGTAGTAAAATACCCTGATGTCTGAAATATACCTACAAATGGTTCAGCAAAAAAGAAAAAAATATCTACATATATATGGAAAGAGAAAGGGAAAGAGAGAGACACAGAGACACAGAGAGAGACCCAGATAATGCAACTGTGGCTAAATATTAACATCTGGTGAATTCTGGATGAAGTGTATATGAATGTTCATTGTACCATTCTTTCACATTTTCTGCAGGCTTGAAATTAAAGGGAAAAACATCAATCCCACTCCATGATATGTATTTGTAAAACTGACACAGCTAGCTACTGCTAATGTCAACGAAATTATGCGTTTAGAAACAATAGACTTTCCCTGTCCAGATCCCTAAAATGCACATATTCAGTGATCCTATTTCTGGAGATTTGAAAACAGGAAAAAAAGCCACGAGCACAAAGCTGTTCACTGCAAGGCAAACAGTAGAAAGATGTCTAAATAACTGATGGGCCTCAGTTGCCTGGAATATTGTTCAGCGATACAATTATAATGTGAAACGACAGGGTCACGTGGGAACACTGAGGCTGCACTAATGGAAGGGGGCAGCAGAGAGCAGCCCCCAATAACAGGCGGAGTCAGGCCCCACTACCTCTGAGATTTGTGACTTAGGACAAGCTACTGAACTCAGTACCCACGAAGCTCAGTGCTTGAACCCATAAAACGGAGATAACAAACTTTACCTTTTAAGATTGCTCTGAGGATTAAATACCTTGCAAGCCCTTAGCTCCATTCCTGGACAGAGGGGAGTGCTTACAGAGTACGAGCCGTCACTGCTGTGACGATCCCTTCCTAGTGCAGGAATCTCAGTGGAGGCATCCACTTTGGACTTTGCTAATAAAGTGGACTTAGTCAAACAAAACGTGACCACCACGGAAGGGTACTGAGGGCGGGGAGCAGCAAGGCACCTGAGCAGGCTGACTCAGCTTGCACAGGGAGTGGCGAGAAGCCCAGCCCGGCTCCGACAGAAGTCCCACTGACGTGGCCACTCACGGAAGGCTCTGGATGCCAGCCCACTGCCTAGGACTCGGTTCCGTGCCTTCTGGCGGGGGGGGGGGGGGTGTCACTGGAGGACCTGCCCCACACCGCCCCCCAGCAAGGCAGCTGCAGGAGCCGGAAACACACAGGATGGCCTCCTGTAGTCCTATGGTTCAGTGTTCTGTATATTCATCCATCAAGCCAATTTTATTAGTTGGCTTGTTCAAATCTGTATCGTTCCTGCTTTGTTCTATCAATTTCTGAAAAAGATGTGCTAAAAACTTCCAAACATGATTGTAAATTTGGATGTTTTTCCTCCCAGTTCTTTAAATGTTGAGGCTAGGGATGCCTAGGTGGCTCAGTCGCTAAGCGTCGGCCTTCAGCTCAGGTCATGATCCCAGGGTCCTGGGATCGAGCCCCACATCAGGCTCCCTGCTCGGCAGGAAGCCTGCTTCTCCCTCTCCTCCCCCTGCTTGTGTTCCCTCTCTTGCTGTGTCTCTCTCTGTCATATAAATAAAATCTTAAAAAAAATAAAAATAAATGTTGAAGCTAGTAGAGGGAAGACGAAATGACCAAACAGACAAAATCCACACTGTCAATTAAAAAGAAAGCAGGAGGGGCGCCTGGGTGGCTCAGTCAGTTAAGCATGATTTGATTTTGGCTCTGGTCATCATCTTGGGGTCATGGGATAGAGCCCCAGGTCGGGCTCTGTGCTCAGCGGGGAGTCTGCTTGTCCCTCTGCTCCTCCCTTACTCTCTCTCTCTCAAATAAACAAGTAAAATCTTAAAAAAAATAAAAAGAAGGCAGGAACGAAGAGAAAAAACCCAGAACAAGTGAGACAAACATAAGCATAAAATAAGACTGTATATTCAAATCTAAATCTATCATAATTACACATAAATGGATTAAGGGCTCTAAATAAAGAACAGAACTTGTCCAGCTGGATTAAAAAATAAAGTCCCACTGTAGGCTCTTTCCAGAAGCCACATCTGAAACAGAAAGACACAAAAAAGTGGAGTCAAGTCAGTCTGCCAGCGTGTTAGGCTCCTCCGGGAGGGAGTGGTGACATCAGGGGATGCATCAGGCAGCAAACTGTGGTCCGTGCACCCCCCCCCCCACTGGACCCCTCCACCGGCCTGGAGGCTGTGGGGAGCCCGCTCAGACTGACAGGTTAAGCCCCTTCTCACTTTCCTGCTTTACAGGCTGGAAGGCAGAGGGCAGACTTCAAGGGCCCCTGAAATGAGCTCAGGGTGGGGGAGGTTTGTACCCTGGTCAGTCCGCAGCCATTCGCTGAAAATTCCACACAACAGGGGCAGGCAGAGCTTCAGCCTTCTCTGCTCTCCCCCCGCCCCCCCAGGCCCCTGGAATTCCTGAGTTCAAAAAGGCCCCTCTGTTCCTCTCACCAAAGACCACATTTCCTTGTGAAGTAGGTGAAGGAGATGCACACGGACTAAACTGCACATGGATTTTCCACCAAATGAGTGATTCGAGATTTCCCAGTTAACACCCATAAAAGCTTTTTGTGCTTGTGCGGCAGCGGACCTGTGAGGCGAACACGCAGATCAGGAAGCTTCTTACCATTCATTTTATTTGTTTTCCACATTCTTAAAAAAAAAAAAAAAAAGATTTGAGCTTCCTATATGGTCGGATTGGATGTGGACCACCGAGACTGGGCTCGCCCCGAGCATCCTTGTCTGCAGCGCAGGTGAAGGCTGGAAGGAGGGTCACCCAGCGGGTGAGGGCCCGAGCCCGGCTGCCAAGCACCAACAGGGGTGCAGTGCTCCTGCAGGCTCTGCAAATTCAAAGTCACCTCTGCCCTCTGAGCTCATTTGCTCCTTCACTCCTGCTGCACAGGGTCTGTGTGATGCCCGATATTCATGAAGTCCACCAAACAAAACCTTAAAATGCCATTCAAAGGTAGGTGTTGACCACCTCCATGACCGCTGCTGACTAGGGGGAGAAGGGACAGGAGGCCAGTGGGCAGGACCGAGGGAGGGCTGAGCAGGGGTGCCCAGAACCCTCCTCCTACTGACAGCACCCTCCGCCCCTCCCCCCAGCCCTGTCCTCCCCTCTCCACGGGCTCTGACACGTGCCCAGCCCCCGCTCACTGAAGCCCGAAAAGGAACTCACTCATCTTCCTGAGGTCTTTGAGTGGAAAGTCTAGAAGTTTTTTGTTCCTTATGCTCTTATCAAGTATGGCTACATGTGAAGACACTGCCTCTTTTAAACATCCAGTGACATGATCTTCTAGACATTAGCTTCTGAGACAGTCCTCTTGGGACTCAGTCCTGAACACACAGCAACCACCCCGCCAACCACCCCGCCGTGAGCGGCGGGCAGCCCAGCCCCTCCCCCTTCCCTCCGGAGGGGCAGCCAGGAGCGCAGGCCAGCCCTGCATGTGTCCCGGGATCTGCAGCGGGCACGACAGCCGCAAGCCTATAGCCCCTTTTGGGGCCCGAGTTGGCCTGGGCCTCAGCACTGGCACCTGGGTTCCCTGACTGCCGAGCTGACCATGCCAGCCCGGCCGGGTGGCCCCTCCTGGACAACGTGCGCACAGTTCCTGAAGATTCTTCACATCCAGTAAGGACGAAAGGGGGAACATTAGGCTAGGGGAAAAGATCTGAGCCTGGGGAAGGACATGAGGCAGGTAGGCCACAGGCAGGACTCCCAATATACGACCGAGTGGGGTGGGGCCCAGAGCAGGTCCTTCTGGCCTGGAGACACTTTAGTCATGCCTCTCCTCCCAAGACGAGCTCAAGAAGACCAACCCAGTCCCTTACACGTGTTATGGTTTGAAATCCATGAAGTCCTAACTCCCAGTACCTAAGAACATGACCTTACTTGGAGACAGGGTTTTAAAGAGGTGATCAAGTCACAGTGAGGGCACTGGGGCGGGCCCAGTCCGACGCTGTCCCTACACAAAGGGGGAATCTGGATGCACGCGTTCGGGGAGAAAGCCATGTGGCCATGAAGATGACCAGTGAGAAGCCAGGAGGGAGCGCTGGGGCAGACTCTCCCTCACTGCGTCAGTAGGAACCCGCCTAGCCACCACCCTGACCCCAGACTCTGGCCTCCAGGCTGTGAGAGTGTGTGTTGTTCACGCCGCCCAGTCTGTGGTCTGCGGTCTGTGCTCACAGTATAACGTGTGAGGCTCTTCCAAGGACCCATCTGGGAATTCTGTTCTGCAGCTGATCTTCCCAGCCTTCCAGGACACTGCGGAGTTCTCTCGAGGGTGTGGAGAGGCAGGCAGCTGAGCCGACTAGGTACTTGTCCTGCTAAGAGAACCAACGGCGGCCCTGGCCCGGCCCCGTGGGGCCCCTTCCTAGGAGCCGAGGGCCTTTCCCTCAGTCCCCCACTTCTCCTGTACGCGGGCAAATCCAGCTTCAGCCGAGGGGCAGGGTTCTCTCCAAGTGAAACCCATGCCCGCGATTTACCAGGAAAGCAAGGGCCAAGCCCTCCTCAGTGTTGAGATCAGGAAGGGCAGATGCTAGGAAGCGGGTGCTCGTGGTCCCTCTGCAGCTGCTGGAGTGCCCAGGCGAACGTGGTGCACACACGCGTGCGGGCACTCCAGTCACCTGCAAGCTAGGACAGTTCCAGGGGGAAGGACAGGACAGGGAAGCAGCATCTGAATGAACCTGAGCCAAGAAGACCAGAGGCGTGGCTGAGAAATGCACCCCAAACAGCGGCCTCCCTGAGCGAAAAGCGTCCTGGAGTCAGGGGTGCTCAGGCCAAGGCGGAACTCCCAGCCCCTTCACGGCCCGGAAGTGGGGAAGTTTCGGCTGGAGCAGGGTAAGGGTGCGGGACAGCCCCTAGGAGAAGTGGCCAGGCTCGGGACAGCTTCAGCAGGACTGAGCTGATGAAGAAGGTGGTTAGGGGCCCCCCACCTCGGCGCGCTGTGTTCCCCACCCCACAGCTGCTCCTCAAAGGCTCTCTGGCCCCCCGCCATCAGGCTGTTTGGATCCTTGGGCTGGCTGCCGGCCCCAGGCGGCACCGCGGCTGCAAACTGCGGCTCTGCATCTACCCTGGCCGCAGAAGCCATCTGCGGGGGTAAAGCAGTAGGCACTGAAGGGGTGGGGGGACTCCGGTGACCCCCAGTGTGTCCAAGGGAAGCATGCACAGGCACCACGGCACGGCAGCTGCGTGCTGAGAGCGGCTGCTGGGAAGGGCTGGAGTTGGGCCCAGAAGGTTCTGCCGTGGGGGCATCTGGAGGCAGCTGAGATACCGGGCGGAACCTTCGGCAGGAGAGGCCTAAGACGTCACCAGCCCTGCCGCCTTCCGCCTGACCACGCAGGATCTTTGGTTTCGGCCTGGTGGGGCCCTTCTGTCTCCAGTAGGGGAGGTGTCTGTGAGCAGGGCCATGGGCCCAGCGAGGTCCCCGGGAGGGGGCCCACAGCCAGGAAGCCTGGCACTTTGGCCCAGGGCCCCGAGGGCGCCTCCCTAACCGATCCACCTGGGTCCTCATGGTGGCTACTTCCTGAGACAGGCCTGCCAGGGCCGCGGCGAGCCGATCCAGCTTCTCCGAGAGGGCGGCGCCAAGGCTGCGGAGCTCGGGCTGCAAGGAGCTTCCGCAGGGGCACGGCTGGGGGGGCGCCTGCGGCAAAGCCGGGCGGATGGCAGCTGCAGGGGGCGGCTCAGGCAGGCCTCTGGGAAGTGGCTTCCCGGGGGTCCCGGCTACAACCAAAGCAGGCACACAGGATGAGAGTTCACGGGCTGTCCGAACCTTTCTCTCCCGCCAGGGGACCCCTTCAGCATCCTCCCTACCCAATAAGGCCTGGCTTTAGATGGGACAGAAGTGACTCAGGCTTGAGAATATGGATGCCAGTGTTCACGACATCAAAGGTGGCACATCTCTTGGCTGCTCCCCAAATTCATGGACAGGATAAGCCACGGGCTGGTCTCAAGCTTTCCTAGGACAGTGAGTGGCCTTCCCACCTTCTGGGAGAAGGACCACTTTCCAGAGCAAATGGCATCCCAGACCACCTAACGCTGCCCTGCTGCATCAGTAGGCAGGGTCTGGAGAAAGCTCAGCAGACAGCGAGATGCCAAGGCCGTGGACGGCATCCGGGAGAGGGGCCCAAGAGGGCCAGAGCAGCGAGGGGCAGGGATGCTTCTAGTGATGCAGGGGCCTCCTCAGCACATCCATCCTGACCTCTACCCTCCCTATTCTGAGGTCAGAGTCATAGGATCTTAGATCTTAAATTACTTTTTTAAAAAATCACCTAATCCTTCACCGTAAAGCCCCGTGGAACTCGCCTCCATGCCAGACAAACCTCACAAGAAAGCCCGGTTACCGCCCCGGACTGGTGGGGCCGACCTGCTTTCCCCCAGTCCTCTGCACCCCAGCCCAGCTCTGCCCCCTCTTCAACACCTCCAGGTTCCAGACAGAAAGAAGTGACTTGTGGAGCACCGTGGGAACCCCCGATGGGCTAGAACGCTGCCTGGTCAGCTTCTTCAGGAAGGACCTAAGCTAAGGCCTGGCAACCTCTGGCCAGCTCGGTGCTCTCGTACAACGGCTGTGCCTGCAGAGAGGCGGAAGGGGCGAGCCAGCGACGGGCCCCAGCCAAGTGCTCGGGGGAGGGTCTCAGCACAGGCCCTATGGGGAGCCAGGAAGCCCAGCCCCACGCGCTCCCTCCGCGAGCCTCTGATAGGTACAGGAGGAGCTTGCTCAGGGTCGGGTGTGAGGCAGAACCCCGTCTCGCCGGATGCCCTTGGCCAGGTCGCTCAACACTATTGGGCCCGTTTCCTCATCTCTCTGGAAAGACTCCTCAAACCCCAGACTTTGAATCTGGGTGTTATCTACACTGGTAGGCTCGCCTCTAGAAAGTACTTTTATGAAAAAAACAGCTATTTCTGTGAGAAAACAATGAAATAGCAATCTGGAATTCGAGGGGAGACCCTTCCCGCCTATGACCCTATGAAGGCTGCTAGGTACAAGCCTCCCCCAGGCTTCCGGCCAGCCTGCCCCACGGGAAGGAGCTGAGCAGAAGGGAAGGCAGGTAGGGGGCCACCGCAGGCACTTATCCCCTGCCCACCCCATGCCCACAGGGCTCCTGATGACTTGAGGGGACAGGGAAGCCCCATGTTCACCTGCAACACTTGGTCTTCCATTTCCAGACCCTGGACCCCTGGATTCTTCACTGACCCTGGGCTTCCAGGACAGGGGCCCAGGGGCTGATCCAAGAGGCTGGCAGGGCCCCGGACCAGGCCTCTTCTCTGGCTGAGGCGCAGGGCAGGGGTTCCCAGCTGCCCCTGCAAAAAGAGCACAGAGCACCTGGGGCACGGATACCCCTTCTGACATGCGGATATTTGGACATGGCCTAAAAAAATTGAACTTTCAAACAATGGTTAAATGGGATGCAAGACAGATACACTTGGCCTGTCAGGGAGCCCAACCCTGGCTGAATGGCCCGCTGGGGCATGTGTGAGGAGGGCAGACTGGATTCGTTCTGGAGTCCTCTACAGCCAGGGCTGAAGCCTCTGGCTCACCCACAAGGTGAAGGCCGGAGGAAGCAGATGGAGAGGACCATGGTCTGCAGGCCCCACCCTGGTGAGGGGGGCGCCCTATGGGCCATGGGAAACTGGCCCGTGCCCAGCCCGCTCTGCCGTGCCCCACAGGAGGAACACGGGTACAGCCCGGCCAGTGCAGGGGCCAAGGACTGAGTTGGGAGGGAGCTCCCTTCCCCAACTGCTCACCACACCCCTACCTCCTCCAGCACTGCCCAGGGGGCCTTGCCGGCCCGGGGTTTCTGAGTACACGTCTCTCCAGGGCAACTGGGACCTGCCCCCTGTCTTCTCTTCTGCTTTTCCTGCGGGGAGAAACGCCGGGTCAGGCCTGGACTGAGGAGCGAGGCTGCCTGGGGGGGGCAGGCATTTCTTGACAGGATGACCTGGAAGTTCTCAGAAGACATCCATCTTGGGTAAACATACCGTCGGCTGCCCGACACAGCGATGAGCAAATCCTTCAGACATGGAACCAGGCTGCCCTGCCTGAGCCATGAAAGCCCCTTACTCAGAAGGCCCAGTGTCACGGAGATTTAGATAACTAGCCACTTGAGCGACCCCGCTCCCCCCTCCCTGTGCCGTAACTCCCGCTCAGATGCTTTAAACTCCCCAGTGAAGAGTGAACCCGCCGAACCTGGACACCCCCCTGGAGCCAAGTAAAGGCAGAGTCCCGGGCGCGTGCATTACTCTTGCTGTACCTCTCTACTGGGGACCCCATGGTGTGCCCCGCAGGGTCTGGGGTCATACATCCTGTCCCTCCAGGGTCCCTGATGGCTTTTGCTGACATGCGTCCTATGATTCTAAGAACCACAGGATTTACCCCAAGGGGGGGTAAATGTCCACGGGGCTCCCTACGAGTAACATGGGCTGGGAGAGCACCCCAGGCATCCCTCGCTGAGAGCATCACCTCTGATAGGCTGGGGACCAACACAACACTATATATGTATACAGACGTTATTAGCGCATACAACGTGTACGTGTTCGAGAGAGAGCATGTATATGTATTAGGTTCATTGCCCGGCTTTCTAATTCAACACACTTGTTGAACAATGCTGGGGCCCTGTGCCCTACGTTCTCTCTCAGACCTGGCTCAACCTGCAGGGAACTCAAGCATGATGAAAGCAGAGAACTTCCAGCAAGAGTCAGGCAAAGTGAAAATCCAGGCCCCCTCCCAGGAGTCCCCAGGCTCACCTGCACTGAGCCTGCAGTGGTCCGCGGGCTCTGCTCTCCCTGGGCCTTCACCAGGGCTGCTGCCGGTGGGGGCGCTGCCCAGGCACGGGGACAGAGGGCCAGGAGCCTTGCAGCCAGGAAGACGGTCCCTCTCTGGCAACACAAAGCTGGTGTCAGGGCAGCGGCTGCACCCCGGGACGAGGGAGGGAATGGCTCCCTGGCCTCCTCTGTCCCCTGCAAGCTCACCCTGAGGGAGCAGCTGCCAGAGCTCGTCTCCTTCTGAGCTGCTGAAGCTGGAGCTGGGGCTGGGGCTGGGGCTGGGGCTGGGGCCTGCCAAGCAGGCGAAGCGCAGGGGCCTCCCAGGCAAGATCCCCTTCAGAGAGTTCTCCAGACAGTGGAGTGGGGAGGGCTTTGTGGCTGCGCCTGCACAAATGACAACAAAAGAACACCCCGTCCATCAGCCTGATGGCAGGCAGGAGGACCCTCTACCTTAGTACACAGGCACGCAGAGCTGGTCCCCCTGCAGGTCCACCAACGGCCCCACACAGGCTCTGGGAGACCCTACAGCTCCCACTCTGGCCAAGGAAGGTGGGGAGAAGCAAAGCCAGTGGGGAACTTTCCTGAAGTCTCAAGTCCCTGGTACCAGCCGCCAGCAGTCTGGCTCCAGACAGGCCCCGGGTGTTAGAGCCAGGCGGCCCCTACTTGCTTCACTCGGGACCAGCGGTCCAAGAGTAGAGACTCAGTCCTGTCCACAGGAAGTCCCCCAGAGCCAGTTCTCTTCTGCTGGGAACATTTAGAAATACCACATTTATCCAAATAAGCCAGACCCTTCCAGCCCACTCCAGCAGGGCAAGGAAGGAACACCGCTGTAAGCACAAATGAGCAGTGGCAAGAGCAGAGGGAGATCCCCCCATCCCTGTTACCCACCCCCACTGTGACCCCAGGCAACTACTACAATAAAGGAAATAACCAGTCGGCTCCCAGAGAAACCCCAAGGCCGCTGAAAACCGTCCCCCACCCTTCCTTTCAGCGACCCATTTACGGTCTTCTTCCAGCACACCTCGAGCACTGCAGCCAGGAGTCTGGGGAACGCTCACCCGCCCCAGCACGCGCCCAAGCACACGTCCCAGCCCGCAGCCCGAGGCGTGGGGCAGCCAGCACACTGCCCCAGCCCCAGCCGCCAGCCGGGTGCTGCGCTGGGGTGGAGGGAGCAGAGGAGAGGGAAGCGGGGACCTAGTCCCTCGTGGAAGGTTTTATTGGGAGGGAAGACATGCCACGGAACACCAGGACAGACGTCAGCTCACCATCTTGGGGCCACCTCCACGGCCCCGGCCTGGTGGCCCCATGGTCTTTGAGCCCTCGCTGGTAGCAGATGGGGACGCTGCTGGAGGTGAGCGCCTGGGGGCTGGCCAGCCGGCAGCTCCTGGTGGGTGCTTCCCCCGGACTCTGTCCCAGATGAGCTGGCTCACAGGCCTCGCCTCTCAGCCCTGTTTCGATGAGAAGCCAAGAGGCCTGTCAGCCCTGTGGGGCACTGAGACAAGGAAGTCAACAGACAGAGCACAGCTTCTGCCACTGTTGGCTTCTTGGGCACATGCGCTCCAGGTATGGGACACACGCTAGGCCTACAGATGTTCCCGGGAGCCGCCCAAATCTTCCAGGACCTCTTCATCCCCAGACCCGGCCACCTGGAGTCCTGGGGCCCCACAGCTCAGAGAATGTGCCGGACACCAAGGTACTCAAAGCCGACACAGGATTGAAATATACTGTGCTGCTAAGGCCCTGGCTCAGGCCTGGACTCGAAGCAGCAGACGGCAGGGCTCGCAATCCACCTGCTTGGCACGTCCCAGCCCCCCAGCCCCGGCTCCAGCCCTGGCCCCGATGCAGCCCTGGGTATCCTGCCCTGACTCCACCCACCACTCAGAGGCTGGCGGCACTGTTTGGCTTCCTGGCCCCACACAAGCTTCTGCCCAGGCCATTTCCACAGCGTCTTCTCCCCTCAGGGCTGGAGGTGGGCCTGCCAACTGCGTGCGGGGACAGGGCCGGGGCTGGCCATGTGAAAGTCGCCCTTCCCTGCTCTCTGACGCCGGGGCAGCCGTACTTTACCTTCCTTGTCTGCAGTCCAAGTCTTGGGCTCCACTCTCTGGGACCCCCTGTCCCCTGCTGAGGACCAGGACGAGGCTGACTGTGGCCTGAGCACAGGTATCTCTCTGAGACAGTTCTCCAGGCCCTGGAGCGGGGAGCTTCCCACTGGGCTTCCTGTGAAAACCCAACATTTGCAATCTTGGATGGTCAGAGCTCAGTCTCTGCAAAGCCTGGGAGCCTCGCCTCCACCCCTGTGGCCAGGGCAGCTGGGGCCACGGAGGAGGCTCAGAGGACCTGTCATGCCAGGCACCTGGTCCCCAACACGTGTCAGTCCCGGCTCTGGGCAGGCCCACTTGGGCTGGCGCTGGAAGAAGCCAGCCTGTCTGAGCCATCTACACAGAACTGGTCAGTGGGCTGTGACAAGGGCGTTCAGCCACAGGCATGACACCCTGCTCCACCCCTGGGAGGGAGGCCACCATGCTGCCTCGCCCGCAGACAGCCCTGAGGCTCCCCCCGCTAGGCAGAGGGAAACGCTAAAGGCGCCTTCACCTCCAGATACGATGTAGCAGGTTGAGAAGGCCAACACTAGTGTCGCAACTTGGGGAAAAAAGACAAGCCGCAAATACTGCATTTCTAGTAACAGAGCTGTGGAAGCAGCAGGAAGTAAAGGAGACAAAAGTCCAAAAAGGAAAGGCCCTTCCTGCGTGAGCTGACATCGTGGCCATGCTCTTTCCGGAAGGCATTTGCTGACGCCAGGCCAGGCAGGGCACGGAGAGAGAGTATCAGAGCTTTGGGCTGCCGCGTGGGGCTGGAACAGCAAAGTGCAACTACAAGAACCCCAAATGCAGTTTCCCTGAGTTCTACAGCAACAGAGAGAGCTGGGGAGCTGGGCTGGAAGCTTCTAAAAGGCAGCACCAACTCTCCTGTGGTTTGGGTTCCTTAGAAAGCTAAGTGCACCTACAGAGGCCGCCCAAACAAGCCATGTGCTAACCCCTATGGACGGGTACTGCGCAGTGGTTAGGAGGGATGGGGTGCTGCTAGGCTCCAAGAAACACGCAGACAAAATTCAGGAAGATGCCAGAGGTAGATGGTAAAACAAAAGGCAAGGTGGAAAGCTGCTTACAGAATGCTGCTGCCTGTGTGAGGGAACCAGCAGCTGGGCCGCGCAGAGAATGCCCTTGAAAGGTGAGAGAACGCACGTGGGGACTCAGGGAGGGCGGGGGCTTGGGGGGGGTGGAGGGAGACATCATCTCTCCTCCGCAACCTTTTATAGCTTTTGAACAAAACCCTGTGATTGCCTATTAAAAACTAAAACTTAAAAAGAAAAGTTGGCTGCGCTGGGGGAGGAAAGGGCCCCCATAGCCTGGCAGGAATCCAGGCTGCCATGGGCACTGGGAGGCCCCAGAGCCCCACGGGCTCCAGCTAGCCGGGGGCAGAGTGCTGGGACAGCTCTAGGCCTTCCGCAGACAAGAGGATACAAAGGCGAGCCAACGGGGAACCCAGTGTCTGTGGACAAGGCAGACCAAGAGCGCCTGGATGATTCAAGTGGGGACAAAGGTCAAGAGGGGACACTACAGAGTCCTGCAAAATTCCAAAGAGGTGTGACAGCTCACCGTGGCCGCCTCTGCACCAGGCGGGGGGGCGCGGCGGGTGCTTGGAGAGACATAGGTCACCAAAGACACTCCTTAAGGTGCTTTTACATGAACCTCGGGACATTTTTTCTTAAGTCAGAGGTCAGTTTGATATTATAGGCGTTTCTTTGTGGCTGGGATAAGGAAAAAGTTGACACTAAAGGAGACCTCTTTCTATCTTGTAAGGGGTCTTAGCTGTTATCCTGCCCCTTCGGAGCTAAGTACCCCCCCACCCCCCGCCCCGCCCCACCGCCACCCTGCAACAAGTCCCGTGTCTGCTCCTGCCTCAACATCCCCAGCTCTGTTCCAGACAGTTCCATGGCAGCCTGCCCCGGTTGGGTCAGACATGACGGTAGGCAGGGTGCCTCTCATCCTTCCCCAGGACTGAGCCCCAGCCTCAGGCCTGCCAGCTCACCTTTTCCAGGCGGACGCCCCTGGCTGCCCCCAGGGCTCTGGAAATCCAGGTCCCCATCGGTGCTGCTGGATGAGGAGAAGCTGGGAGGGGTGCTGTGGGGACCTGAGGGGAGGGCAGGGCTGCCTCTCACACAGCCCTGCAGACTCAGAGCCAGAAAAGGCCCCCCAGTCACCTCTGCAGGAAACAGCACAGCTGACATCATGAGAAAGCCACCGGACAAGAGGTCCCCTGGGCCCTGGGCTGGGGGTGGGCAACCAGGACACCTACCCTAAAGGATCTCCCACAAGGGTCTCCCCTTAGGTTAGGGGCTCAAGCACTGGTTAAAAAACCCACGTGAACCCAACTGTTGGTCTCATGGGGCTAGAAAGTAAGTAAGAGCCCTCAGAGGGGGCAGTGGGCAGGAAGAGTCGGGCTTCCACCACATTCGGGAACTCTTCAGGGGGAGGCATCAATAAGGGGGCTACAGAAGGGCCTGCACCTCCAGAGGCCCAGGATGAGGAGCAGGGCACCTAACTATGGGCCCCGTCTACCTTCACTGTGTGATCTGCAGGGCTGCAGCTCGGGCCTCGGAGACCCGGGGTCTCCTGGCTGAGGGCTCTGGAATCCAGAGGTGGCCGGCGGCTGGGGAGGTAACGACCCACTCAGGGGAATGCCCTTCAGACAGGCCTCCAGGGCTTCCAGGGGTGAGCTCGAGGCACTGCCGGCTGGGACAGGGGAGATGGCCCTATCACCATCTCAGGCACGTTCCCCTGGCCCGGCCCTAGGCTGGCTGCCCCAACCTGCCTTCTGCAGGGGCGACAAGTCCTGCACCAGGCGTGGAGGCCTGCCAGGCAGGACACCCTGTGGGGGACTCTGATTCACTCCTTGTTCCTACAGCGCAATGACAAATCTGTACCCCAGCCCAGGGGTGGGGTGGAGAGACCCACATGTATGTAGTGACCAGCTTCCTGACAGGCAGGAAATCTCTGTAAACTAAAATCCTTACGATGGAAAGCTCCCAGGCCCTTGGATTAAGGAGGATGTAGGTGAAGAGAGGGGAGTCACTGCCTGAGAAGGACGGCCAGGGCCTCCCCCTGTGGGCTGGACCTGCTCCCTCCCCTGTGGGCTGGCAGAACCTTGCTGGTGGGGCTGAGAATCCCATTGGAGGACTTGAGAGATGCCCCCAGGCCTCACCTTGAGCTACGGGGCCCCAGCTGGGCACTCGGGCCCCTCTGGTCTCTCCATTGCCCCCCTGGCTGCTGGCGGCAGAGGGGCTGTGGGTCCACTTGCGGAGCTGACAGGACACAGGCACGGGGGGGCTCTGGGCCCAGCCGTCCTCCATCTTCACCACAGAGGGCACGCTGCCAGCTCCTGGACCAGGCCCGGGAGGAGGGGTCTGCAGGGGTCTGGGCCCTGTGGGAAGCCCCCATGAGCCCGTTATAGGGTCAGGACAGGGCTCCCAAGACCCCTGGCCTCCACAGCAGTCTCTGGCTCCAAGGCGGTCACTGCTCAAACACTAGCCCATGGAGCAGCTCACACTCCCATCTTGGCCCAAGCCCTCTGGGGCGCCTCCAGAGGTTTCTACTGAGGGACGCCACATCAGGCTCCTCGGGGGGCACCAAATCAGGGTCTTTCCTCCAAGGCCAGCAAGTCTGTGTCAATTCGACTTTCTCAGCAGTCTGAGAAGCTACCGAGTATTGGTGAGCTACAGTGTGTGGAAACACTACCCAAGCCCACATGAACATGATGCGAGCACCCAATTCAAAATTATGCCCCAGGTGTCCACGGGCCATCTTCTGTTCTCGGGCCTCCCCCTCCCTATGCTCCATTCCTCCCCTCTGGAACTTTCAGCGCTACTCTAACAGCCAACCTGGATAGTGATCATGGACTGATGAAGCACCTCCTACAGGCCTAACTCCATTTACAGGGATGGTCCCTACCTAACATGTGGCAACTCCGACCTACACACAGAGGCGAGGGCCTAAGGGCCTAATGTGGAGGCCTGCTTGGAGCTGGAAAAGGAAATGGATATTGTCCTGGGGCCCTCCCTGCCCAGTCAGTGGCTTTTACCTCCAGAATTCCTTTGGCAGGCCCCTGGGTCCTCCTGTAGTGGTGGGTCCCCTACTCCCGAGGGGCTAGGATGCCTGTGCTGGGCCTCTGGGATCTCCTTCAGACAGTTCAGCAGACCCTGGAGGGGACAAGCCCCGGAAGCTGCCTCTGTCTTCACTATACAAAAGAGGAACGCATTTTCACCCTGAGCCCAGTCATGACAAACAACAAAAAGTAGACAGTCCAGATAAGGGCCAGAAATCTGGAAATGTGGGTCTTCTTGCAGTTCATTTAGACCCCCACAGGCCACTGTCTCCTTGGGCTTAGTTTACAAATGCCTGTCTTTGGCACCTGGGTGGCACAGCTGTTGTGGGATGGAGCCCATGTTGGGTTCCGTGCGCAGCATAGAGTCTGCTTAAGACTCTCTCTCCTCCTCCCTCTGCCCCTTCCCCCCCACCTCTCTCTCCCCGCCACCTCTCTAAAAAAAAAAAAAAAAAAAAAAAGACCTGTCTTCACACCTCCCTGAAGCAGGCGGCTGGAAGGAGGGAGATGAGAAGGAGCAGCATCAAGGTGGGGCACGTCCAGGGGGAAAGAAGCGAGCGGACAGGTTCCTACCTGCCCGTGGTTCCCTGGGCCCCAAGCAAAGCTTCTAAGGACCAAGCTTTTCACAAACACACACACACAAGTACGTTACTGTGTCTGAGACTCACTGTACCTGAAGATGGGAACAGTGATCCCCTTTCACAGATGGGGAAACCAAGGCTCAAAGGCTTCAGGAGGCTCTCATAGTCTTCACAGCTCCTGCCCCCAGCACGCCGCCCCCCCCCACCGCCTACTCTAAGCGCCCACTTAAGAGTCAACACAGTGATAACTTGGCAGCTCCTCCTCAAGGTCCCGTATTAGGACGAGTAAAAAACAAAAGGATCCAGGCCAAGTCTGTTTTTGAGTTTCCTTCTACCAGCTGACCAAATGTCATTCTCCTAAAAAAGCCACCCGGCTCCAGCAACAGGCCACCAATGACAGTAGGGCAGCCGTGTTGGGAATGGTCCTTTGGGAAGACATTGTATTTGCAGAGAAACAGCTACAGAAAGGCAGTTTGAGCTTTTCTGGGGCTTCAGAAACCTTGGCCTGAGGAGACAGGTCCGCAGGGGACTCACCTGCCCAGGGTGGGCTCTCGGGCCCCAGCTCTGCTCCGGTTAGCTGAGAGGTGCCCTGGCCGGGGACAGGAGGCAGCAAGCCTCGGGACACCTCAGGGTGCTGGGGTCCAGGCACAAGGATTTCCTTCAGGCAGTTGATAAGGCCTTGCAAGGGGCTGCTCCCAGGAGAGATTCCTACAGCACCTGCAAGACCAGCCAAGGTCAGGGCCACCCTGATGATGGCAGCTATGGGACTCTCAGAAGGTCTGAGATTCCCACCTGTGTGAACAGGGATACCTGCCATGTAGGGCTGTCAGGGGGCCAAGATGAGAGAGCCACCTGACAGGCTTGTGTGAACCGAGCATGCCTCCATTTCCCTCCCCCGCTCAGCTCCAGGGCACACCCCGCTCTCAGCAGAGCCAGCCTCTCACCTGTCCCCAGGGTCCCTCTCTCCTGTCTTCCGTGGCCCTTCTTCCTGCTGGGGCTATAGGTAGGAGGGCTGGGCTCCCCACCTGGGGCTTCTGGGCCTTCCTTCTCTGTAGGTCTTGGTTTGTCAGGAGTTTCTGTTATAGGAGAGACAGAAAGGTCTTTCTAGCCCTGGCTCCTGGCCCTGAGGAACTGCCCCAGATTGGTCCCCATAGAGGACAGGCCCCTCAGCCCCCCACACATCCCTGGGGGGCAGCCAAGTCCTGGAAACTTGGATTTGTGGCAGAGTCAGCTCCTGCAGGCTTGTCCTAGGAATCCGTCCTGGCAAAGGCAGGGCTCCTTTCCCTGTTTCCTTCTGGTATCATTGTAAACACCAAGACTGCTTGCTCTGAATAACACGGAACCCCCCAACTCCAGCCTCTGACTTTGGCTCAATAAGTGAGTCCGGCAGCCTTGACACGCAGGGCCCAATCTTGTACTCATGCTTCTCAAATCTGAGCATGTGGACCCCCAAAGCAAATCTGCCAGGTGATACCTAAAATGGGGTCTGTTTTTCAGGAGAGCCAATTTTAGTCCACATTCATTTAAAATATTTTAAATGAAAGATATTCCAACAAATGCAAAATTTGCAAGAATTTTTAGAAATACAATGAGACCCCAGAGAAATTCTAGTTGCCCTCCTCCGCTCTTAGGGCTGCCTTGGTGAGAAGGTCTGAGACTCAGGTCAGGCGCACACAGGGGTGTCCCTTGCCAACAGGCCGGCATGTTGGAAACTGCCTTCCACTCCCTGTGCATGATCACACAGGACTCTGCAAGCAGGGCTGGGAGAGAGCTGCTCAGGGACCGAGTATCACACTTCCTCTCTGCTCTACAGACAGAGGCCCTTGTCCTGCTCTCTGGGGAGCGAGCCCGCTTTAGCAATAAGAGAAACTGAGTCCTAGAGATAATGAAGAGGGCACAGAGTCCAGTCCCCCTGCCTCCAGGGTCAGAGCCCTGCCCCTGCTGGGTCGCACTCACTGATGGTGACAGGGCTCCCCTGGCCCCCGGCTCCAGGCAGGCTGCTGGACGATGAGCCGCTGCTAGATGTGGTGGCCAGGTGGGGCCAGCCAGTAGGCGTGTTTGGAAGGCAGCCGAGCAGGCCTTGGAGAGGGCAAGTCTCCACAGTCACAGCTGCTATTGGGGAGGAGGGAGAGGACACTCAAAACTAGACTTAAGCCCAGCAGTGGGTAAAATGCCCCCACCATTGTCCCATCCGGGCCCTTCCTTGCCCTGTACCATTGACAATGACCCGGATGTCAGTATCCTCTGCATTGTCATTCCCGGGCTCTGAAACATATATCCATAGCCCCAGTCTCGTTCTGATAAGATCCTGCCCACCCCACTTTCTGTGTCATTTGCCACTGAGAAGGCTCAAAGGCCAGGGCTGGTGGGGACAGACTTCTTGAGGAAGTATGGTCTGAGCTGAAAGCACCCGGTGAGCAGAGCAGGGGGAAGGACCAAGAGTCTGGGGATGTGGGCAGAGCACAGGCTGGGGGACTGGGCCCCACTGGCCATGCAGACTGGGCAGGGCTTCCTTCTCATCACCAGAACAGGACCTGGCCTCACCCACCACACAGGGCACGATGCGACAGGTAGAAACCAGCATGAGAAAGGCCGGGAGCCCTGTCTCCGCACTACCCATGCCTTCTCAGGGGCAGACGTGCTACCAGGGAATTCGTGACCCAGACCACTCCACCTAGGGTCTAGCAGGGGCTGGGCAGGCCCACGGCACCCAGCTTGAACTTGATATTGTCCGACTTACCCTCGGGGCTCCCCCGCTCCCCGTCCAGGCTGACTGCCCCGCTCCCACTCTCACTCTCCGGGCTGACCTCCCCAAACAGGAACTCCGGAATCTCCTTGACCAGCTGCACCAGGGCAGTGAGGTGCAGGCTGTGCGGGGGTGCGCCTCCTGCCGAAGAGGCCGCAGTGAACCCCCACACCCTCAGCTCAGCACTCACGCTTCTGCACACGACTGCTAACCAGAGTTTCATGTCATCCTCCTACCACGTGGGTAGCAGCCCAGGGGAGACTGACGTCCGGGAAGTAAAAAGAATCTGCCCCAGGCACAGCCGGGACTAGGGGCTGGGGACTCTAGGTAGTGTCCCTCATTACCTGGTACTTCTCCAGGGGAACGCCACGGAGGGCAGCCTCCCCACCCCTCCCACCGGCCGGGCCCTCTGCCCTTCCTGGCACCCCTGCCCTTGCGGCCCCACCCAGGCTGGGCCCGTGGGCCATATCCAGCATCTGAGGTCAGCCCTGTGGCAGCACCCTCGGAAGCTGCAGGCTGGCCCTGCACATTAGTGGCAGGAAGGAGGCTTCAATAGGGGATGCTCTCCACGGGTAACCCCAGGTTTCTTCCTAGCATGGCATACAACAGGCAACAGTGTGCCAGGTTCACAGCCCAGGGGGGCAAAGGGTGAAAGGTCACAGAGAGATTTGGGTATAGAGTGTGGCAAGGGCTGAGGGCACAGTGTTCCCTGAGGAGTAAAGCCAGCGGCTGAGGACCGCATAGTGGAAGGGACTAGAGTGAGTCCACCTGGGCCCCGGACACCCAACGGGGCCTGACCCTCAACTATCAAAATTACTCACCCAGGGGGCCTCCTCCCCTAGGAGGCTCCTGCCCCTCACCAGCGTAGCTCCTGCCTTCCGTGGCTCCTCCAGGCTCCGTAGGAGACAGGAAGGCAGAGAGGGGGAGCAGCTCATCTGTCCCTGTGAAAGAAAAGAGGGAGGGACAGCCCCTGGGAATGGAAGCTGGCCTCCACCTACCACAATCACACATGCACCTGTTTACATGTGTGTTCACGTGATCACCCAAACCCCAAGAACTGCGGGGCCACCGGAGGCTCAGAGACCAGGTTGCTCAGTGTTTTGCCCGTTCTGGGGTGCCCCAAATGAATGTTACTCACAACCCTGGTGCAGACTATGGAAACAACAATGGCATAAAAGATCTGCGAGGCCCTCAGCTCAGCCTGAGGCTCTAGGAACACCACCTCAAACGGTGTTCATTTTGTAGTTAAGACTCAGGCCTGGCGGGCTCAGGGTGACTCAGGACCTACCTGGTCCTGGATCCCACCTCCCTTCACTTTTCCTTGGGGCTGGGGCAGGCTCCTTACCTAGGGAGCGCAGCGTCTCATAGTTCTCCCGCATCACGTCGCGGTAGAGTGTCCTCTGCCCTTCCCCCAGCAGCTGCCACTCCTCCTCGGAGAACCTCACGGCCAGGTCCTGGAAGGCCACGGACACCTGTGGGCACAATCTCCGGGGAGTTGGTGGCTCCCTCCCAGCGCTGCCAGCCTCACTGTGTCTCCAGGGGTACACCAGGGAGTGGGGAGCAGTGAGAGTGTGGCGGGGGCCTGACACATGGGAGTAGGTGAAGGAGTGGCAGGAATCTGCTCACGGGACAGAGATGGGGTTTGGACTGTGTCCACAAAAAGGTATGCTGAAGTCCCTACCCTCGTCCCCCATGAACGTGGCCCTATTTGGAAATAGGGTCCTTGCAGATGTAGTTAGGGTGAGGTCAGACTGGAGTAGGGTGGGCCCCTAACCCGGTATGACCAGTGTCCTCATAAGAAGAGAAGACACATAGTCACACGGGGAGGAGAAGGCCCAGTGACAATGGAGGCAGAGAATGAAGTGACACAGCCACAAGCCAAGGAAACGTGGGACCACCGGAGGCTAGAGGAGAGGAGTAGAGGAGTAGAGCACCCTCTGCCCCTCCCCTAGAGCCTTCAGAGGGGGCATAGCCCCCTACCGCCCTGGTTGGGGTTCCCTCGCCTCCAGCACAGTGAGAGGATCCACCTGCTGGTGAAGCCTGCCAGTTTGTGGTACTTCGTTACAGGCACCCCCCCCCCCCCAAGAAGCCCTCACAGTCCGTGGCCCTCAGCCTGGGCCTAAGAAAAGGCCAACTCCAGGGGGAAGCCCAGCCAGCTCTAAATTCACCATGGGAGAGTCACTGGAGTTAATAAGCAAACTTCGCCTCGACCGTGCAAGGACCTGAGGTCCTATCGCTACGGCATTTAAACAAGATCATAGATAAAACGGATAGTAAGTACGACAAAGAACAAAACACTCCATACTTTTTAGTGGGGATGACCCAACAGTCAGGAATCAAGCAAGCAAAATGCTTATGTGGCTCCTCCCAGCCCCACCCCAAGAAAGAGAGCAAGAGAGAACACTTCAAACAGCCTGGGACGTCTCAAGGAGGCCAGGCCTCCCATACCAGGGCAGATGACCGTGCGACCGGGAATGAAGAACAGCAGTCGATGCACCCGTGCTCACTGGTGGCCCTTGATCTTCAGACCCCAAATCCTACGGCCACAGTGCTTCTACAGACCCTCTGGCCCGGCTGCTCTGCCAGACTCCAGGCTCGTGCTGGGCTGAGCCTGCCCTCACTTTCCCAGTCTCACTTGACCTTCAGGGCCCCGGCCTGCCACCGTGATCCCCATGGCCATGACCCATGGCATTTACCACCAAGCCCGTGCAGCACGTGGGTACTATGCTCTGCAGGAGCCCTTCCAGGCCACCAGGTAGGCCTCTTTCCCCTGTCCCCACTCCCCCACCCCAGCCCCCTCCTGGGCCTCTCCACTCTGCACCCCTGTGGGCTTGCAGCCTGGTACGTTGTGGCCTACTCTGCAGGGAAGGGCTTGGAAGAGACGTGGAATCACCCTTGGACGGCATCCCCTGCTTTGTAAGATACACGAAACATTCTGTCCTAACTTCTTTAAAAATCCTCACTAAGTGGGCTTTAAAATGGCCATCAGACCTCAGAAGATTACCAGCATCTGATAGGCATGTATTTAAAATTACAGCAAAAATTAGCTTTGTGCAAATTAAGCAAACAGAATGTAAAATATGGGAAGGGTCCTTCTGGTGTAGAAACAGATGCTAAACTATTTGTAAGAAAAATGACTGAATAAAATGAAAACACTCCTAATAAAGAAGTTAATCTACTGCCTTGTTTCGTCAACTCAAGTCAGTGACTTTAAAAACCATCACTGCTACCAACTATCAGCATTGTCACCAACGGCATCTGCCCCCCACTCTGCCCGTCCCCCTGACAGCTGGCACCGTATGGTCACGACTGCCCTCCACTGTGCTGCTGAACTGGTCGAGACCCCGTCCACACAGCCGGCTGGAGGCAGCCTCTCCGCGGCCTACTGCCTTTGGTCCAGAGGTTCTCAAGCTCTCTCGGCCAGCCAGCAGACCTTCTGGAAGTCCTCCCCATCCCTCTTAGCCCAAGTACGGTGGCTCCCTTTCAGGAACACGCTCAGACACCCTCAAAAACATCTCTCAAAGAGACATCCCCATTTCTTGCTGGATTCTGGACAGACACAACACAGCCAACAGTAGGGTCTAGCCGCTGACCCTCTCCCCGTGCCCTCTCTATGGGACGAAGGTCATGTCAACTGCAGCCAGCCTGAGCATCTCCCACCTGACGGCCACCGCCGGAGATCAGGGCACATGGCCGCTCCTCTGCAGACCAGGTTTCCCCGACACAAGCTACCCTGCGCGTGCACCAGGTACGCGAGACACTCAGCCTACCTCGGCCCCATGGGCCTCTCCCCGGCTCGGCTCACCTGAACACTCGCATGTTACGGGCACCCTGCTGGATGCCAAGTGAGCTGTGTCCCGTGCAGGCTCTATTCTCAAGGGACCCAGACATCAGAAGCGGGATCCTTTGTTTCGGAGCATTTCAGAGCTCTCATCGATTAACAAAACGGATCTCTGCAGGCAGCTGGTCAGACACCGTTACCCCACGTGTGGGGTGACGGTTCACACAGTGCCAAGTGGGGAAGCAGTGAGCGGAGCTGGTAGACCACCACAGCGCCAAGTTTAGGACGGGGACCTCTGAGCTGAGATTTGGGTGCTTTTTCTGCTGTGCTTAATTATGACTGTAATAACCAATGACCTTGGTAAACCTTAAGAAAACAAGCATCAAACATCTCATTTTTCAAAATTATTATTTTGAAAGTATTTTGAAAGGCAAGTTTGTAGTGGCAGATCTTGAGTACAAAGAAATGTTCCTGTAGACGCTGCTGAATGGCAGAGTCCAAATGGCATTGCTCTGGCTGGGGCGGGGAACGTGGGAGAAGGGCCCAGCAGAGCCACGTGACACTGTGGGGTGGGGGGGCTAGTTTACCCCGAGATGTCAGCAGACAAGTTCTCTGTTTAACAAATTGAGTGAAAAATACTCTCTCTTCAGCTTCTCCCATCAGAAGCTTTTTCCAGGGGCGCCTGGGTGGCTTAGTCGTTAAGCGTCTGCCTTCAGTTCAGGTCATGATCCCGGGGTCCTGGGATTGAGCCCTGCGTCGGGCTCCCTGCTCGGCGGGAAGCCTGCTTCTCCCTCTCCCACTCCCCCTGCTTGTGTTCCCTCTCTCGCTGTGTCTCTCTCTGTCATATAAATAAATAAAATCTTTAAAAAAAAAAAGCTTTTTCCAACATAATGACTGAAAAAACAAAAGCGCTCTTAGGGTCAAACGATTTACTTCAGGTTCCTTTTAATTAGGGCTGATTTCCCTGCCTCGTCCTTGATTTACTAAATCAGGAGTAAGCCCAGAAATCTACGTTTTCAAGCCTCCCGTGATTCTGACACATTCTCAGTTTAGAGCCACAGGGCAGGGGATAGTCATAGGCTGGAGTCCTGCCCAACCCTGCTGGAAATGAAAAGTATGCTGGGGAACAGACACCTGAAAACAGACTCAGCCCTCTTTCTTCCCAGGAGCCAGCTCTCAAACGTCATGCGTTTGCGAACCAGAAATCAGACAATTGCCTAGACCTTTAAGGAGCAAGGATCATTTAATGCCAATTTCCACCCAAAATGGGATGTCTCTTCAATTTCTCCTTGAATGCCTTCGGTAATGGGTGGCTCACCACATTCCCAGCAGCTGGTCCTATCACTGGCCCAATCTGGCATTTAAGAAGTCCTGGACACAGGGGCGCCTGGGTGGCTTGTCAGTTAACTGTCGGCCTTTGGCTCAGGTCATGATCCCAAGGTCCTGGGATGGACTCCCGCATCGGGGCTCCTTGCTCAGTGGGGAGCCTGCTTCTCCCTCTCCCTGTGCCCCTCCCCCCTGCTCGTGCATTCTCTCTCTCTCTCTCTCAAATAAATAAATAAAATCTTTAAAAAAAAAAAAAAGCAGCAGCCGTCCTGGGCACACAGATGAGGCACCACGTGGGAGTTAGGGCTGGCTCTCAGGAGCCAGGAGCCAGGCTGCCAGAATTCCAATCCCTGTTTTGCTTCATATCAGCTATGGGACCTTGCCAAATACTTAACCTACATGGGCCTTGGTGAACTCATTTATAAAATAAGGATCATAACGACCTGCAGCATGGGGATGTTGTGAAGAGTAAATGAATTAATACAGGAAAAGTGCCTGGAACAAAGGCTGGGATGTCGTAAGCGCTGTGATTAGTGTTAGAGGCCCCTGCACCTGTTTGGTCCACCTGCAGGTCAGAGCCCGGAAGCCCCAGCTACACAGAATGGGCTCTTCCTCGCATATTACTTCTGACTTCCAGTGCCTCTTTATCTCCTCGCTAAATATACCCAACTCTTTTAGACATCTGGAAGAGATGGTTTCCAGGTCTTTCACCATCTCGGCCTCAAGACACATTCTTCAAGACAAAGTTCTTATAAAATGGAAATGGGACCTGACTGTGGCCAGTACAGAGAGTTCAATCAATGGCCTCCCTCTGCCCAGAAAAAGTGGAGGAAAAGTGAGGAGTGCGTGTGTGAGTGAGCAAGCATGAGTGTGGAAACACGTAAGGCACCAATGCTTGCCTCAGGGGAGGGAAATACACTGCTGGCTTGCATCTGGACCGATTGTCTCCTTGGGCCCTGCTTCACCTCCTCTGTGGCTCAGGCCTCGCTCCCTCAACCAACAGGAGAAAAGCTTTCTGGATCGACCCAGGACTATTGTAACTGTGCAGCCTCCTAACTCGCTGCTGCCATGCCGGTCCTCCTAGAACACTCCTTCTACCCTGTCATTAGCCCAACATGAAAACCACAGCTTCTGTGCCCACGGGACCCGACCATCTTTCCACAGTCCTTCCCAGCCTAGACCCATTCTCCCAGCATGCCTCAGCCTTGGGTTCCCAGTTTGGAGCCTGCACCCTGCTGCCC
Source organism: Mirounga angustirostris (assembly GCF_029215605.1). Lineage (NCBI taxonomy): Eukaryota > Metazoa > Chordata > Mammalia > Carnivora > Phocidae > Mirounga > Mirounga angustirostris. The sequence goes on from NW_026991720.1 coordinate 6,845,332, forward strand.
CCCACTTATGGGCTGTGCTCACACATCCCTGGGCTTTTGGGAATCACAAGGGACAGAAGGACAAGAGGCGTTCCCTGTAACTATCCATCTGACTGTTATCTACTGCCCCCCAAAGCCACTCCTAGCCACCTTCTCTGGGAAGCTACACAGTGTGAGGATGCATCCTTCTTGGAACATCAGACCTGAAAGACTGGTGGTCCAAACCCCTCATTTTGTAGAAGAGGAACTGCAGCCTGAGGAGAGCCTAGCACAGGACCAGCGGGCATACCCGAGCAAGGGTGTCCTTGGGCTCCTTCATTGCGCGCAGCCAGAGCCGTAAGGAAGGCTGCCCCTGCTCCCACAACAACCACTTTTCCTGGCTTCTCCCAAGAGCTTGTGGGCCATGAATGACTGGAGGTTCTGGTTCCGGTTGCCTAGATCTGGCCACAAAATGCCCAGGCCGCTATCCCAATACCCACCCACCTTCAAACCACGGAGTCTACAATTGACTGAGGTTGGCCCAAGTTCACCGCCACGAAAGCGACAGAACTGGCTCCCTGCACCCACCCTGAGGAACCGCAACAACTCCCCATTGGTATCATCATATTTTTCTGGCATCTTCCCAGCCCCGCACACTACTCGCCCGAATTGCCCAGGCTGCGACAGATGGGGGCTCTTCCTCCAGCTCTAGAATCTACACACCCTACCAGGTAGATAAAACCTGGGGCCTTGATTCATGCCCCCTCCCCCAAGGGTCCAGGATCCTACCAAGAATAAAAGCATCAGATTTACTCATTTCCCTGAGGCCTTCATTCATGCCCACGACTCCCAGGATAACTAACAATTACGAGAGGCCACGCCGAGGGAGGGCGATGCGTAACCCAAAGGAACGAGAGTTTCCGAAGGTGGAGGCAGGCTCCACGTACAGGGTACTGGGGAACGAAGCTCGGGGAGGGGGTCCGGGGTCGTCCAGGGATCTCGACTTCTCCGCACGAAATCCTGCGCGCCAGGCCCGCCCGGCCGAGCACAGCCCGATACCAAAGTTGGCGGACCCCCGGGTCTTTGTCCCTCTACCACGAGACCGCACCACGCCGCGCCTAGTTGACCGGCCGAGGCGTCCGTCGGTCCGTCTGTCCTCCCGGTTCGCCTCACCTGGCGCGCCATCCCGGGACTCAGCCTCCGCTCTCAGCTTCCGGCGCGGCCCGCGGCGCCCGCAACCCGGCCGCAGACTGTGCCGCGACCCTCGGCGACAGCGGCGACCGAGGTCGGCGCGGGAGAAAGCGGGACTGGGGCCGCGGGCGGTGGGGGAAAGGCGAGGCCGAGCACGCCCCGGCCTCCCGGCGCCCCCCACTCCCAGAGGGGTGGTCGGGCTTCCGCCCGGAGACCCCCAGCCTCGGCGGCCCGCTGGGCGCAGGCGCGAACTACACGTCCCAGAGGGCGCCGCGGCGCGGGCCGGGGGGCGGTGCCGCGGGCCGCCTCCTTGAAGCCCCCTCCCCACCTGCTTCGCTGAAGACCTCAGGAAGCTGCCGCGAGGGGTTCCGCGCGGGGTCCCGCCTGGCGGCCAGCTTGCGGATGTGCTTTCCCGAGGTACGCGTCCATCCGTCATCACCCATCCATCATCTGTTCTTGCATCCAACATTTACTGAGCGCATCCTCTGTGCCAGGTGGAGATGCTCGGATGAAACGGGACCCGCCTCTCCTAGAGGTCACATCCCGTAAACCGACCGTTTCCGAGGCCGCGGGGAGGTGTCTGTGTTGGGGGGCGGGGGGGGGGGGCGGGAGCGGCCGCCGGGGTGGGGAGGGGTCTGCAGGCCAGACTGCGCGGGCCGCGGTCGGGGTGGGTCTGAGTGGCTGCCCAACCCCCGCGCATCCTCAGCTCTGCCACCCCGTCCCCTCGCTCAGCAGAGCATCGAGCCGGGTCATGACATCTCGTGTGACCAATTGCTGGTCTATTTGGTTGATTTAGGTGACCCCAGAAGCTCCTGGAACGTAGGACGCCCTCAAATAAATGTGTGATGACTGAAAGAAGCGTGGGCCCCACCATTGTCCTGGTCTGGACGCGGCGGCTGGGGGTGGGGGTGGGGGTCTCGGCTGAGGACTAGGAGCCTCATTCCCGCTCTGGAGGACCACCCCCCGTTAGAACAGCTCAGGGAAGGTGGGCGTGTGGAGCCAAACCGGCTCTGCGAGACAGAAGCAGGGGTCCAGCGAAGCGGAGAGGGCCGCCGCCGGGGGAGCCCGCTTCCCCCGCTTCCCTCCGCGGTAGGTTCTCTTCCTCTGGAATATTTGGGGGGAAGAGAATTTCTCGCCCAGCAGTCCCAGTGTTGGTCCCTGAAGCAGCTCTGGCCTGCCATGGGTCTCCGCTGGCCTTGCTGCTGGTCGCCTCCCAGAACTCTGGGGTACCGTGTTGACATCCTTGGCCCGGCCTCCAAGGAAAGGCGTGGGGGGAGACCACTCTCAGTCACTGCCCAGCTTCATCACCCGGGCCAAGCCCCCTCCTTCAGACCTAAAGAATCGCTGACACAGGACCAGTGTGTGTCTGTGTAGCCGGCTGTGGGAGGATTTAAAGATACCACAAGCGTTTCAGGGCACGGGAAAGGAAAGCTTCGAGCTCAGCACCTGATCTCGGGATCCCTAAAGGCCGTAGAGCCTTGTGGTGAGCCCCTTGCCTGTGCTGTGACCCACATTCTTGCTGAAGTGGACTTCCTCCCACTAGCCAGCGTGTACCTGCTCCCACACCCGCCCTCGGTCTCAGGATCCCTAAACTTTAAAATCCCTTAATTTAGAAAAAAGTAGTATCTCCACCCAAGACACACCTTTATTGTAGCCTATACAGAGTCTTGGCACCTCTTCGACTCAACCTCTCCCTACCTGACCAGGCTTAGACCCCATTTGTAGACTCTGGGTCAGCCGTGGCTAAGGTTAATTCACCAACAGCCAATTTGCTGAATGTCCAGTTTGCCAAAACTCAGTTTGCTGAATGCCCAGTTCTCCCAGTGATTGAGAAGCCTTCCCACCCCTCTACCCCCAAAGTTTTATTTGTACCTCTGACCCCATTCCTGCATCCCCCCTGCCTCTGTATCTGCAGTGCAAGATGATTGTGGAGAACGGTCTTAAATTCCATTTAAAGTGTTTATTTGGCAGTTCTGGACAGGGACAAAGGCAGGAGTGCAGATGGAACAGACTTTTTTAAATGCTCAATAATTCAGATGGGTTTGCAGCAAATCAATATCCAGTGGTTTACTTTTCATCATATTTGGCTTTTGGCTACCTGGACATTCTGTGAATTGGCTTTTGGTGAATTAGCCAGCTATAGTTTTCCCAAGCAAACTGGCTAGCTTTCTCTTAAAGATAAATGGTGCTGTCCACTCCTCCATGTGAAAATGGCTCAATTTAAAAATATTTTCTAGTTTTCATTATTTCTTTTTCTATCCATGAGGTTATTTAAAAGTACTTTTTAGTTTCAAAATGTATGAGTCCTTTTTAAAGTTATCTTTTTGTTATTGAGTTTTACTTCATACAAGAGAATATAGTATATGATGTTGCTTTTTGTTAAGGATTTTCTGAGACTTGCTTCGTAATCAAGTATGTAATAAATGTTTGAAACTTTTCCATGTTTTCTTTGAAAGAGCATGTATATTCTAATGTTGGTTGTAGGGATCTAGTTAGGTCTATTAAATCAAGATTATTGATTGTGTTGTGTCCTCTCCATCTTACCATTTTTTGCCTTTTGATGTATCAGTTACTAAGAAGGATGTATTAAAATCTATTAATGTGCATTTGTCAATTTCTCCCTGTATTTCTGACAATTTTTGCTTTATATATCTTGACACTGTGTATACAAGTATAGAATTGTATTTTTCTGGGAAAGTTCATTTTATTATTATGAAGTAACACTCTTTGCCCTAATAATACTTTTAATCTATAATTCATTTTATCTGATATTGATATAGCGAAACTAACTTTATTTTGGTTAGTATTTGTTTGGTATATCTTTTCCCATCCTTTCACTTTCAAGCCTTCTGAGTATTTATGTTTCAGGAGTGTGTTTTATAAGAGCATATAGCTAGAGTTTGTTGTTGAATCCAGTATGACAATATCTCAATTGGCAAATAGTCCATTTCCATTTATTGTGATGAGTAACATATTTTTATTCATTTCTACCATCTTTTTTGTGCTTTCTATTTATTTTGATTTTTTCTATGCCTTTCTTTCCATTCTTCTATTGGATCGGTCACTTTTTCTTTATTCACCTTTGAGGAATTCACCTTGATTCACCTCTTTCTACTAATTTGAAAATGAATTAGTCTTCCTTTTCTATACTTTTAGGGGTTACTCTTTAAATTTTTACACACACATCTGATTTGATATGGTCTAACAATAATTAGTATTTCTACCCTTCTGCCACACAAAAGAAGAACTTTAAACTTTAATGTATTAGTTCAACCACATCATTGTCCTTGTCTTCTGTGTAATTGTTCTCTTTGGTTAAATCTTATTTTTAAGCCCTTCCCAACTCATTTTTTTTTTTTTTGTCTTGTATAATCAGTGCTGTTTAGATTTACCAGTATGCTCACTAGTATTTTTGTTCACCATTTTTTCTTTTGTCTTTCTCCTTCCTTCTGGGTTCAGTGTTCTTCTTTCAAAATTACATGTTTTAAAAGTTCTTTCAGCAAGGATATCTTAGAAGTAAATGCTTTCAGTTATATTTCTGTCACTTCTGAATGATAGTTGAACTGAGTAGAGAATTCTAACGTATGTTACTGTCTTTCACTAAGAATACTTTATTCCATTGTCTTCCACCCATCATTGCTCCTGTTGAAAAGTCTGCTGTCATTCTAATTATTATTCCTTTGTACATGATTTGTCTTTTCTGTTTGGCTGCTTTTAAGATCATCCCTTTGTCTGTGGTATTAAAGCTCTGCCATGTGCCTAGGTGTGGATTTATCTTTTTTGGAACTCATTCCTAATCTGAGGTCATTGTACAAGTCAGGAAATTTCTCAGGTATTATATCATTATATTCCATACTTGTACAATTCATATTTGACATTTATCAGAACTCTATTCTATCCTGCACCTCTCTTAGCCACTCTTTTTGTTTTGCATTTTTTTAGACCTTTGTGCTTCATTCTTGGTAGTTTTTTAAGATTTATATTCTATTTCATTCACAAATCTCTCCTCTTTCTGTCTAATCTGCTATTATACTATTAATTTCAATTATTGTATTTTTCATTTTAGATGAGGTTGCTTCCTCTTTTTGAAAGTCATATATTCTCATACATTCGATTTCCTATGTTTTTAATAATTTTCACCACACTTACTTCATAGTATCTATATGACATAGTATCTATATGGCATTCCTCCTATCTGACATTCTTTATTTTGTCTGATGGTTTTCATTCATGGTTGGCTGATTCCTTGTTAATTTTATTATTTTGAATTGTGAACCCATTTTAAGCCAGGTTTCATCCATAGGAATTCTGTGTGGCCTGGCTTGCAGATGTGCCCTTCAGTGTTTGTGTCTGCTTCTTCTGGGTACTCCACAATCATTAGCCTAGGCACACTTTTTATGTCAACTTTTAGCTTGGGGAATTTCTGAACCATGCAAGTAGTGTAAATTCTAAGTTCTAACAAGTGTGAAGATCTGTGGTTATGAATTTTCAGGGGAGATACCCCCCCGCCCAAGAGAAAGACCTCTTGTCTGCTTGTGCTGATGTCTCATTAGCCCACCCTTTTACTAATGGTGTGGCTCTCTGGGAGTCTGACTTTACATGCAGGAAGGGCATTTCAAGCCTAGACCTAATCTCCTGGATCCACATGGCTGTTAAAACTCAACACCTCAGCTGTCTCACCATAACCACAGGCATTCTTGGGGTCAGACCCCACCCCACCCCCAAGATAATCCTTTATTGTCATGCAAGATCAGCTGTACCTGTGACTGGATATTTGTTTGATATCATTTGATAAAATGATATTTTATGTTTTAATTCTGGGTGTTTTGAGGTAGAAGGAGTTTTAGGTGATCTAGTCTACCATATTTCTGGTAACAGAAATCCTTTTATTTTAAAATAGCCCTCTCTTTTGTCTAGCTGTCCTTATCACTCACATGACCATTTCTTCGTTTGACTGTTTGCCCACCACAGACAGTTCTTGCTCAGCTCTGTCTTTCCTAAGTCTGGTATCAAGTGGGAATCAAATATGTCTTGAGTGAATGGATGATTCCGTGGATGAACAGATGAATGTCAGCCACTGCTCTGATGTCAGACAGTATTGTTAGGATGGAGTAGGGGTCAAAAAGCCCATCCATGCCTCTTTGGGGAAGATGGATTAGGGACAGTGGTGTGCTAGAGCTGGCTCGCACCAGAGAGTCACTTGTTAGCATATCTTCCCCATTCCATGTTCGGTGGTCTTATGTTTGTAGCTTGAAGTTGACCACGGTGAGATTATTTACACCATGGAACTGGGAAACACTAAAAATCAGCAATGCCCTTCCCCCAAGAGCTGGTTGTTAAATATTTAGCAGCACACCACGGATGTGGAGCAATGAAAATGCGTAGAAAAAGTAAGCCTAAGCCTATGTAGAACAAGACCCGTGGTAAGTGAAATATGAAGTCAGAGTTGCAGGAACCTATCACTCTGGGGCTGTGGTGCCCAGTGACAGGGTGTGAAGTTACCCATGACTTTTTTCCCCCCAGATTTGGGAAGTCTCAATATCCTGAGGCTCAGTATTAGGGAAAGGAGCTGAATCTTTAGTGAACAAAAGTGAGAGACAGGAGGGGGCACCTGGACTTGAACCAGGGACCTCTTGATCTGCAGTCAAATGCTCTACCCCTGAGCTATACCCCCAGATGTAGGTGTGGGCCTAAGTAATACCTTTACCTGTGCACCCAACACCCCTATAAGTTTTTATACCAAATATTCATTGGCTGGGCCTCCCGGAAGCTGCCAAGCCTACCTCACTACAATTTTCTCTCTCTGATGCAAAACAAGCAACAGGTTCCCCTCCCTGTAGCTGGAAGAGCACTGACACCAACATTTAAAGCTGGAAGGGCCTTCAGAGTCACTAGTCTGTGCCGTTCACAGTGGGCATCTGAATACAGACATTCAAGATTACTAGTCTTCCACCACACAAAGCCCTTTACTAAAGGGATCAGAACCTGAATCCACTCTTCCTGATCCTTGGGTTTAGAACCCTGTTACTGAACCAATGACTCTCTTATCTTCCTCTTGTCCCTATCTTCCATCTGTCAAAAAATGTAAAGGCCACATAATTGGAGCCGTCTGAATAGATTTATACAGACCTGAGACCATCACGGGGACTAGAATGCAGGCTTCATAGAGCATGAATGTGCCACACAGCTCAAAGACCACAAGGGGAAAGCTAGTGGGGGACACCAGGATTTGATGTGGTGCATGAACTGCAACCCTTGGGCCAGTCTCAGATTTTTGTACTTAGGAATCATCTCGGGAGCTTGTCAAACATGCATATACGATCTGGGGTTAGGAACAAGCTCCTTATGGAAAGTCAGGAGACCGACCCACTTTGAGAAACACCTGCCACAGGTCTCTCTCAGCTTCCTTTTGCACCACCTTCAGGAAGACTCGGGTACTGCAACACCTAAAAAAAGGAATGGGTTTGAATTCCAGCACCCGCTGGGATCAGCCAGGATTAAAACCAAAGACGATGGTCAAACTGCTCATCTTCTGAATTCTGCTCTAGACAGTGATTCTTAATTTTAGGGTGCCTCAGAATCATCTGGAGGGCTTGTTAAAACAAAGATGGCTGGGCCCCCACGCCAAAGGTTTGTGATGACGCGTTCTCAGGTAATGCTGATGTTGCTGGTCTGGGGCCACACCTTGAGAAGCACTGCTCTAGACCTCCACACATCTGTGACCAGGCCCTTGTCATACTTGCAGCCACACCCAAGACACCTGTCCACCGTTACCTCTTCTGCATGTTCACCAGGCACTGGTGCCTTCACTCCCCCAAAGACAGTGTCCTGAGGTCCCTCTCCTTTCCTCCCAATGCTTGCCTGGGACCGACTGGGGTGCTCATAGTTGTCAGCTAGCCCTCTTCCCATTTTCCCATTTAGCAAACTAACACCCAAAAAGGCTTCTACCCCTCCCCAGTATGGGGAGACCTTGTTCAAGCAAGTAAAGGCAGACATGCACCTGTTCTCTCTGGAGCAGCCCAGGATGAGTTCAAAGGCCTAGTTTGTCTCAGAAAACTCAGGCTTGAGGGGGTTGCAAAATTATTCCTGTCTACAAATGAAGCAGAAGACGAGAAGGTATCTTTGGACCCGCAAAGGAAAGTATCCAGGTTAGAACGTGGAAATATGGCGTTCTCCTCCAGAGATGCAGCCGAACTTTCTTGTCTGGAGATTTCCTTCATAGAAATGTACTTCTTTCTTAATTTGCTATGAGTCATTTTTTTAAGCCATGAGTAGTGAGAAAGACAGATAATTAACAAAAATCTATCTTACTATAATGCAGACTGTGAGGAAAACAAAAACAGAGCAAGGGGATAAAAATGATGGGGTACAATTTAGACAGAACCACCAGAGACAGAACTCACCAGGCCTTGCTGATGAGCTGACGGTGGGCAGAGCCCTGAGCGAAGAGAAGGAGCACTGGGAGGTTCTGGAGGGGCGCCCTTGGAAGAACAGCAAAGACCAGTGTGGCTGGAGGCAAAAAGGGAAGGAGTTAGGGGAGGAAGCAGCCAGGGCCAGCTCCTGCAGGTCCATAGGCTGCAGCATGGACTTAGATTTTGTTCTCAGGGGAGCGGAAAGCTACTGAACAGAGCGGGAAACATGATCTGACCCCCCTCTGAAACGGTCGTCTCAGTGGAAATAGAAGTAGGGGCAAAAGGCAGGGGGAGACCTGCCAAGAGAGTATGACGATGGGTCAGGTGGGCCTGGACCGCAGCTCATGACCACAAGAACTGCTGAGATGCAAATACGTCTCACAGCAGAGTCAACAGGACTTGCTGCGGGCTTCGGATGCCAAAGAAAGAAGTGACCCAATAGTGGCTGGCAGGGGTTTGGCCCGAGTCGCCGGGAGAATCATACCACTTAGGTGGGCAACACGGAGTGCGGCGGGGAGCTGGCTAGGGGTGAGAAGTAATAATTCTCTTCCTCCCATCTTTGGTTTGAGGGGCCTATTAGATCTTGAATGAGGATGTCCAGTATGAGGCGCTGGCTGCAAAAGGAGGCTGCAGGTCCCAGTGGAAGGCCCATCATCCATGGGCTCTTCGTGTCCCTGTTTCTCCCCAGGGTTCATCTCTGTTCTCCGTCGGCTGTGGATTCAGTGAGATTCTGTTCTAATAAATGCTTTCAGATCTTGTTCATCTGAAATGTCCTTCCTTTGCCCTCATGCTTAAATATTAGTTTACCTGGGTCCAGAATGCAGGCTTGGAGGTTATTTTTCTTCATATGTAAAAAATACTTATTTTATAATAGTATAAAATATCAATAAAGACAACTTTATTATTCAATTATTCATCTCACCAAAGCATCAAAATTTTTTTAATTTCAAAATGCCATGGTTCAAGATCTACACAGCTAAAAGGTCATGTATATCAGTGCTTAATACTTTGGATTATAATTCTCAACTACAACTTATTTTTTTAAATAACATGCACAGTAAAGGAAGGAATTACATGATTTAGAAAATATGCATTTTAAACAACCCTTAATAATTATGACCATCCTGGGTTTAATGTGAGCATATTTATGTCAACAAACAGTGCAAACTCTACATTTGAGGCTGTGGCGATTTGAGTTATGGTTTGAATTTTTTACTTTGGGGGAAAATGTGGGGGGTGGAGGGGGTTCCTACTAAAATATAGATTTGCCTGTTAGATCTATTTAATTTTACTTTATTTATGTATATATTTTCATTTAAATATACAATTTTTTAAAATCAGAATGTTTTCCTGATTATAATAAAGCAATAAAGACGGTATAGACCCACGGGACAAAATGGATGACTGCTAACTAGTTTCGCAGAGACGAAAAAAAAAATCAGTGCTGCTGAAATATAGTCTGTAGAGAAGTTTGTAGGGGAGGTTGATGGCCAGAGGGATGCCGTTCCGCAGGCTCATTGAGAATGAATGACAGTTAGCATACCGGAGAATAGCCGGCTATTGCAACATAGTAAAAAGGTGCTAGTTAGGAGCGTATAGCGTGTGTGGGGGTATAGCTCAGGGGTAGAGCATTTGACTGCAGATCAAGAGGTCCCCGGTTCAAATCCGGGTGCCCCCTGTTGGTTTTCTTTCCACCGAGGGCTCTGCTGACAGATAGTGGAAGGCGTGGGAAAGGCCATGTTCTGCTTCAGGAGATGGTCCAGAATCGGAGGTTTTGTCCTGACCCTCTGACCTACGTGTATGTTTGGTGATCTCTCCTAAGTCCACAGGAGGCTGGGGGCGCACCCAGAAGCAGCAGCGGCGAGACCTCATAGGTTCAGCCGCGGGGAGGCGCTGTTCGTGCGCATGTGCCCTGGAACCTCAGCCCCGGGGACCCGGAAGCAGGAGGCCGGGGAGGGCGCTCTTACTGTAAAAACGACGCATACCTCTACCCTTGCTCCTTACCCCCTCCACCCCGATGCGCACTAGATCCGACAGGCGCATTTGGGGGAGGACTACGCTGGGTGATTCTGAAGGGCGCTTGGCCTAAACGTGTTTGGTTCTCAAAGCGGGTGCCCTCGGCAGGGGCCCGAGAAGCTGCCAGGTGCGGACGGAGGCCTGGTAGCCAAGGGGTCCGTCCCGGCGCCGCAGACCCCGCCGGTCTCAGGCAAGCCCACGGAAGACGTCGGCGACTTGCTGTGTAGAGCTCGGGATACGGCAGCTGGGGGGAAGGCGCCGTGGCCCCTAGGCTGGCCATTTGAACACAGATCACGCGGTCTCTGATCCGTAATCCAGGGAGCCCCCACCGGCTGCCATTAAAAATACGTATGTCGTAGACTTTATTTCTCAGAGCAGTTTAAGGTCACAGAAAAGCTGAGCAGAAAGTACAGAGAGTTCTCATATACCCCCTCCCCCCCCCCACACAGTTTCCCTGTGCTTAAGATCTTGCACTAGTGTTAAAACTGGTGATCGAATATCGATCGATACGTTATTATTAACTGACACCTATAGTTTACATTAAGTTCCCAACAATTTAATGGGTTTTGACAAATGCATAATGTCACGTATCCACAATTAACTAACATCGTAGGGATAGTCCCACTGTTGTAAAAATCCGGCCTGCTATACCTAGTCATTCCTCTCCCCTCCCTGCCAATCCCTGGCCACTGCTGATCTTTTTACTGTCCCTAGTTTTGCCTTTCCTAGAATGTCATAGAGTTGGAAACATACTATATGTAGCCTTTCCAGATCAGCTTCTCTCACTTAGCTATAGGCTTTTAAGGTCCCTCCATATCTTTTTGTGGCTTTATAGCTCATTTCTTTTTATGGCTGAATAATATTCCATGGTATGCACCTGCTGCCGTATTTATTTAGACTTGTTGGCATTCCAGATAACTGCCTCTTCCTGCAAGAAGGGAAGAGAGAAATTAATAATATTCCATGCACCTGCTGCCGTATTTATTTAGACTTGTTGGCATTCCAGATAACTGCCTCTTCCTGCAAGAAGGGAAGAGAGAAATTAAGAGTACACTTATCTTGGGGCACCTGGGTGGCTCTGTCGTTAAGCGTCTGCCTTCGGCTCAGGTCATGATCCCAGGGTCCTGGGATCGAGCCCCACATCAGGCTCCCTGCTCGGCGGGAAGCCTGCTTCTCCCTCTCCCACTCCTCTGCTTGTGTTCCCTCTCGCTGTCTCTTTCTCTGTCAAATAAATAAATAAAATCTTAAAAAAAAAAAAGGAGTACACTTATCTTGATGAGCACTGAGTAATATATATATAATACTGAGTAATATACATATAATATATGGAAGTGTTGAATCACTATACATCTGAAACTAATATAATGCTGGATGTTAACTACTCTGGAACTGAAGAAGAAGAAGGAGGAGAGGGAGCAGGAGAAGGAGGAGAAGGGAGGGGGTAGGGGGAGGCGGAGGAGAGAAGAAGCAGATCAGGCCTTTTCCAGAAAACCTCCCCAGGCTCTGGCAGCACTATACAATTTCCCCCTTCCTTATTCTGGCATTGATCCAGTCTCACTTATGAGACTTGCGGTAGATAATATGCAACTATCTTTCTTACACCCCCAACATTTGAAATTCCTTTCCATTTGGGGGGATCCACACCTGTGCATGACTGGTGGAAACCAGGACCTACCTGCACTACCAAAGGCAAAAGTACCAGACTTTGCCCTCCCACCAGCCCCAGCAATGCCCTCAGCTTAGCCAGTCACACACACATGATTGAGACTTGGAACATGGAATGAGGCAGGAAGAGTTTGGAATTTATTCCAGGGGAGCTCTGACATTTGGCGGTGGGGCTGAGGGCTGCAGCCAGTGTGCAGTGGGAGCATCACCAACCCCCTAACCAGGATGCTGTTTGGGGGCAAAGGATCCTGACCCCCTGGCTGTCCTTTAATTCTGGCCGTTTTCTGAGTGTAGATCACTAGGTTTCCTTGAGTGGTCTGAGATTTTTGTCTTCGTGCCAGTCATTTCCTTGTTTGCTTCAGTTAGCCATTATCAGTTTCTATTTTTGAGACGGAATGCTGGCAGTGGGAAAACTGATCCTAGAAGTCACGTGCAGGAAGTGAGGGGAACATGGCGTTGGTTATCTGGTCTGGTTGGGGCTAAAAGCAGTGACCATCCGGCCAGTTATTCAGGAATTGGAACCTGGCAGTCATCAGTCACTGACACACAGTGACAAAGCAGGGAAGTTGACTATTGACTGGGTCACCTGGAACGACGTGCCCAGGGAGGGCCAGGCCCTGATGTACTAAGTTACCATAGAACACCAGCAAGCACCATACAGTAGAGTGGCTAACTCTGTTGGCACGGGAACTTAGAGAAAACGAAGTTCAAATGTGTAAACCCTCTCCTCTAGCCAGCGCCAAGTGCAGAGAGCCTTAACTCTTACCCCGGAATAACTGAAAAGGCCTCCAACCAAAAGTGGGTTACTGACTTACAATGTCAGTTAAAGGAATAGTATCCTTGTCTCATGTGTGAAAGATAGGACACTAATCAGAAAAGAGTGGGATCTTCGCACCCACTCGGCACTTATTCAATGGACTCAGAAATAAAGGTCAAAACCAGGCATGGAGGCCAGGAGCCAGCTCCACCAAATGGATTTCACACACCCCGCCCCCCAAACCTGGCCATGCCAGGGAAGGGCACCCAACATTCCAATTACATCCCCTAATAAAAAAATGGTGTTTTAGAGGCCAGGCAAGCAGCCAGCAACATGGAAGCAGGTGGATTATGTTAGAAACATCAGGGATGGGGCACTGCTTTGTTCTCACTGGAACACTTATCTTGAGTTTACACCGTTTTTGAAGTGAAACAGGTTACCTGTGTACAAAGGAATGCTATAGGTAAGCTGCACAGGAATGAGGAAAGAATCTCCCCTCCTCTACCCTATCTTCCATCGCATAGCTCAGTGTCCTCTGCGGTCTCTGGAAAGTGGATCTCCCCAGTCTCTGATGCCCCATAACATCCCCTTCAGTTACTGCCCTGATGCCTGGTCGGAAGGACTGGTGGGTGTCCTCACTGTGTGAATGAAGGTCTGTGAGCTGGGAGGGAGGTAGGGCGTGGGGGTGGGGGGCACATGCAGGGCCTGGGCTCTCCTGCTATGGGGCAGAGGAAAGAGAGATCTCTGACCTTATAGCAGGGACCCTTGGGCCGGGGCTGTGGGCCCCCAAACAGCAGCCTTCTAGCTTCCTCGGTTATGCTGCCGGAAAGATTCAGGGGCTACTGTCTCGCTGGCGCTGTCTCTCCTGGGTTCAACCAAGCCCCTCGGAGACCGCCTCAGGAGGGGACTGGGCCGGGGAGAAGGGTGGGGGGGAGATGTGAAGGAAAACAGAGGGCCAGCAAGGGTGAGGCTGGGGAGGATGGGGTAGAGCCGGTGGAGCTGAGGGAGGAGGGAGGGAAAGAAGGGTGGGGGGCGGGGTCCCGCAGAAACCCCGGTGCCTCCCGCAGGTCAGGCGCGGCTGCCGCGGAAAAGCGCCTAGTAGACAGCGAGGGGTCTCTGGGGAACGGGAAGGCGGCCTCATGGCCACAGAGTGGTCCCTGGTGAGTTTGTGCTGGGCCTGCTACTTTCATAGGCCTACCAGCAACGAACAGAACTCACCGGGCGCTATGGAATGCTTGGGTGTGGCCTCACAGGTGAAGTAACACAAAGAGGAGCCAACCTGACGCAAGGGGGTATAGCTCAGGGGTAGAGCATTTGACTGCAGATCAAGAGGTCCCCGGTTCAAATCCGGGTGCCCCCTGTTGGGCCTCTGCTTTATTGCCGAACACGGAGGAATGGCTTCCCAGATACCACAATCTATTTAATGTCATGGGGTGCCCTCCCTGCCACTTTTCCCCAGACCCTGTCCCGTCCCTCTTCTCCCCTGGCATTTTGAAGTGTGGTTGACCCATTGGCTGCAATTCTTCACCTCGCGGTGTCTGTGGCTTTTGCTTGTGACTTTTCCGTTTCTCCCCCACAGGTGAGTGCGCCCTGCACCCCCTTGCTCTGGGCTCGGCGATAGGTATCAGTCTGGACCAACCAGGAGACAGAACCCACACAGTAACTCAAGTGGGAAGTTTAATATAAAGAATTACTGTGTTATGAAAAGAGTAACTACAAAGGTGCAAAGAAAACTCTAAAGTTATCCGCGGGGAGAGGAACCCAAAGAAGGACAAATTCAGAAGGGGGACCCCTCCCCAAAGCTGGGATTAGACCCCGGGGGGAGGTGTGGTTGCAGCCCACTCGCCAGGTTGCCGCAACCTGACCTATTCAGTCTCCGGGCAAGCAGCAAGCAAACCTCTTGGGCACAGGAGAGGCACCTGGGGGTGCGAGGTCTGGAGCGTGCAGCATCTGCACCTGGACGGCTCGGGGGACCAAACCTCTGCGCGGCAGAGACAAGCGGGGCTGGCGGGCGCACGCAGGTGCGTAGGCGGAGTTGGGAGGGCCCAGGGAGGTGGTCGCCGGCCCCGCTGGGGTGCGAGGTCGCCGCGGGACTTCCTTCTCTGGGGGCCTGGCTGGCCCCCACCCACACCTCTGACCGACCATGCAACAGAGGCCAAGGGGAAGGGGAAAAAAACAAAACGAAACAAACCACCACCACCACCAACACGCAGCAGAAATTGGGGAGACAATTTCCTTTTCTCCAGCAACGTCCCCCCAGCGCCCTCTACTGACAGCTGTTCATATTACAGGAGAAACGCTTACAGAAACCGGTCGGTTATTGCCCGGCAGGTATGGGGGCGTGAATTTGGACCCGAGAGTCAAAAAATTGATAGCTGGCACATCGTGTGACTTGTTTTGGCCAACAGGATGTTAGCAGGTTATGCAGGAAGGGGCTTGAGATCAACTTGAAAGGTTGGGTTTGTCCTCTGGCGCTTCTGCTATTACCATGAGATGTGTTCATCCTGTGAGCTGCTGCCCCTTCAGCCTGGACCCCAGCGTGGACACACAAGGCCCAATCTTCAGCCCAACTCATCAAGAGGAGCCAAGGCCGGCTGGACCCGCAGCCTGAAGCGGCCTTACCCAGACAAGCCCAGCCCCGATCAATTGATTCACATTCAATATTCTGAGACCCCCGGGCATGAGAATAAATGCTTATTGTTGTGGGTCACCGGTTTGGGGTGGCTTGTTTTGCGACACTATTGTGGATTCGACTGGCAAATACTAACAGTGACATACAGAAGGGGGCTCCTGCTATAACAAAAGCCTGAAGTACATGGCACGCCTTGGCAATGAAGCAATGGGGTGGCAAGAGAGCTGTTAACAATCAGCTGGGAAAATAGGAAACTATTATTGGCAGGGACATCAGAGGCTCATGATAACCTGGAAGGCAGAAAATATGCTTGAACTTGTAGTGTTAGGGGTAGGATATTTCAAGGAAAAACATTGAATGCATGAGCTATTTTGTTACAGGCTGTTTTTGATAAGGTACTACAAAAAAAGATTTGAGTCCAGAAGAGAACTTACTGGTTTGCAGTCAGAATTTAGAGGCAATCTAGATAGCTCAAAATTGCAGAGCCAGAAAAATGAAACCATTCTCTCCAAAACAAAGGTGAGGCCATTCTTACATCACTTTAGGAAAAAGACTAACTCCAGAGCCTTCCCGTAAGACATAGCCTCAAACCAAGTCAAGCTTAATGCACTCATAGTCTGAATGCACTTTATTAAGAGCACTGAAGAATTAAACTGGTACCAAGGATATCCTCTCAGTTGGACAAAAGTATTCCGAGAAAGACTAAGGGTGTGCCCAAATACTTATAATTGAGCCGGAGGGAGAGCCTATGTCAAAAAGAATTGTGATCGTATGGCTTTGGGCACATGGAGTCTAATAAAAAGAAAACCCACATGTTGCTTGAGAGAACTGTACTGTCAAAAGCATTACTAGCTTGGACGAAAAGACGCGAAGACTGGGAAGTTAAAAGGACCTGGGCTTCCAGCATTCTACAGGAGGAAGCAAGCTGAGAAGAAAGCTCAGCCACCAGAAAGGACATATTTTCCAATGATCTCTTTAAAAAATTGCAGAGGGGGTGCCTGGGTGGTTCAGTTGTTAAGCATCTGCCTTCGGCTCAGGTCATGATCCCAGGGTCCCGGAATCGAGCCCCGCATCGGGCTCCCTGCTCCGCAGGAAGCCTGCTTCTCCCTCTCCCACTCCCCCTGCTTGTGTTCCCTTTCTCGCTGTGTCTCTCTCTGTCAAATAAATAAAATCTTAAAAATAAATAAATAAATAATTGCGGGGAAGGCTGAAGGAAAAGGAAGACTTCTCAGAGTCATGCAAAAACAGTGGACGGGGAGCTCTCCCGAGGCAGCAGAACCAGAATCTAATCATACTGAGTTTTGGGGTGGTTTGTTATATGATATTATTGTGAAAAGCCTGACAAATACTGACATTGGGATCCAGAAGGGGGCTCTGGCTGGAACAAAAGGTAAAAGCTGAGTTTATTATGCATGCAGGAGAGAGGTAAGTAATTATGACCAAGAGGGCAGACCACAGTGGATTAAAATATTGGCCCCAGTTCTGAGCTTATTCTGTGTGCACCCTTTGCCATGAGACTTTTCAGATGCTCCCATGTTCCCAAGGAACAGATTTCCCTGCCCTTGTTGTAGGGCTTGGTCCTGAGACTCGCTTTCACCGATGGGATGTTAGCACATGGATTACAAGCTGAGGCTTGAAACCTGCTCACATAGTTGGGCGGGACGTTTTTGCATTTCCGCCATTGCCAGGAGAAAAGTTCCCCTGCTAGCTGTCACTCTTCCAACTTGGACCCAGGAATAAACGGCCTTGCAGCAAACCTGAGCCCAACTCACATCAAGGATCCGAGCACAGATGGACCCCCACCTTGAAGCAGGGCCACCAGGTCAAGTCCAGACTAGATCCACTGCTTGCCATGCATGAAAATAAATGTTTATTGTTGCATTCATCTGAATTTAGGGATGATTTGTTAGGAAGCATTATTGTGGACATAGCTAATCCAGGCATGATTCTTACACTTCCTCTCCCTTCCCCTCCCACCAGGTACTGAGTGAGGTGAAGAGAGGAGACTGCAGTTTATCCAAGGAGTTCAGGTTGTGGCTACAGAGTAGAAAGGGGCTATTAGACAAGGGAGGGTCTCTGGGGAATGGAAGGGCCAACTCCTGGCCAGAGTGTGATCTCCAGCTGGTTTGTGGTGGGCTTGCCAGTTTCATAGGTGGACCAAGAGAAAATAGAATGTCCAGTGCACTAGGGAATGCTTGGGTGTGGCAGTGCAGGTGAACTATGCTAAAGAGAAACATAATTCTAGCAAGGGGATGTAGCTCAGGGGTAGAGCATTTGGCTGCAGATTAAGAGGTCCCTGGTTCAAGTCCGGGTGCCCCCTGCAGGTGGCTTACCTTATTGCCAAGTGCAAATGAATGACCTCATTTAGGGTCCTGCTCATTGTAAAGTCACCTACATCAGCACCCTCCCTGAGTCTGTGTCAGTTTCCCCAAGTGAATTCTGGGGCGAGGCACATGTCACGGTGCTGTTGTTAATGATGTGTGTGTGGTAGAAGTTTCTTACTTCCCTCTTAAAGTTTACGTTATGATCAGCTGTTACCCAGCCTGTCTGCACCGGAATTACTTAGGGACCATAGTAAAAATACAGATCAGCCCTAGGAATTAGGATTTAGTAGAACTGAGGAGGTGCCTGGGAGCTTCTGTTTTGGGGAGGCACACCCCCCCTGCTAACTTCGATGGTAACATCCAGTCATTCCGGGTGGCTGGAAAATTATTTTGGAACTTACAACGCTATGGCATTTTAAACATTTTGGTGATAAACATCAATGATTTTTCAAGTTAGTGCCTTCAGCCCAGGACCGAGGGAATTGTAAGAGGTAGGCTTTAAGCACAGAGAGTGGCCAGGGGTGCAGACGTAAGAGAATGCGACCGTGGTAGCATGGTGACAGATCACGCTGGCACAGTCCTGCGAGGCATGGTGACAGCCCATAACTAATAACTTGACTCTGCATTGAGGTTCAAAACTGAAACACGCTTATTAGACAAGACCGAGTAAAGCATTTGACTGACAACCTGGAGGTCCCTGATTCCAATTCAGATGTGTTCTTTTTCCCTCCCAACCTTTGAGCCCTCTTTCCATCTCTTGAGGAGCCCCAATTATGTGAGCCCTGGTGGAAGAAATGGCTCTGCTTGCAGCTGCAGAATTAAAGGCTATTTCCCGTTTTCTCCCCCTAGCACTTCTGGCCAAACAGGTGTTCCTGACTCACACTACACTCAGACCGAGTGACACAAATTCCAGGGTTGGCAGAGCTCAAGCACCGCCCAACAGCTCCCTAACTGGTGCCCGAGAGCCTAGCAGGCTGAGTCCCCTTGGATCGACCCTGCCTCGCGAACCTACAAGCCCCAACCTTCCCTTCAGTGCTGCGGGCTCCCTGCCACCTGGACAATGATTGTCTCATCTTTTCCCGTAGACAGAACCAGTTTCAGTTTCTGTTTCTGTAACAACGTGCCTAGGCTGATACAGCATTTGGAGTCGGTTGCAGGCAAAAGACCTTAAAGAAAGTGGGGTGGATGTAGGATTTCTTTTCTGCCCTACTCGGGATAGAAGAAAGTGGAAATCCAGTGGATTCTTCAGGGCTGGAAATCTGAGAACCCAAGGGCTCTCAGTGGTAAATGAGCTGATAAATCGATCACATAGATTCAACTGACCAATGGATTGGTGGCAACTTATCCACCTGGGAGGCATTTAATGCCTGTTTATGGTTGACGTCCATTCTGGTCAATGTCCGTGCTGTAGAGATGGCTAAATATTTTGAGTATCAGCCCTTCTTGGAATAAAGTTCCCACTGGAGCACAAAACCTTCAGGGACCAGCTGTTGTTATAGAACAGGATGAAGGGCCAAGCCAAGGCTGATATCTAGGGAAGCTCAATGTCATACAATGGAAAGCTCAAGTCTATATTCTCTTCCGACAAGGACAGACACGGCAGACTTCCTGACCACTGCGCTAAAAACTCAGCTCGTGCTGCTGAATGACTGAGATCCTGAAACACAACGACAAGATCATCAATGGCGAGCCCAGTTGGGTTCACAGTTGCACCCGCCTCTTGGAGGCATTGCTGCTTTACTGAAGCTTCCTGGGATGTCAGGGCACCTCCTCAAGTTCCACAAGCAAGTTGCTACATCTTGCTTTCACCTTAGGCCTTATTGGGGCTTTTCCTGTTACCCAGGTAATGGTGCTGGGGAAGACAAAATACTCAGGCGCAAAGGATCTCCCTGAATGGTCAGGTAGAACAAGGGGGATGGTTACTCCTTGCCAAGTTCTACCTACGTGTATGTATGTTTTTATACTTTATAATCCTCAAAGCTTTTCTCTAATATTTAACTCACGTGCACCTGTGCGCATGCGCACGCACGCACAAACTTTGGTATCTCGCATTTGAATGAATGTGATGGCCTAGCCTTTCTGCTTTTTAGTCAGTAATGACCTGAGCTTTGTAATAAGAGAAACAGCCCTGTTACTTAGTCAAGGGGGTATTTGGCAGACGCGTCAGCAAAAGGTAAAGAACAGGAAAACGCTGAGCTCCTAAAGTCCCTTTCTCTCCTATGTCCAGATGTGACAACTATTTCCATCGTCAAGCACAGCGGCCATTCCTACATACCTGCTGATGCACGTGTCTCAAAAAAACTGGTGTTGTGGGCATGTAGGAATTGCTTTTGGCTTCCCAACACCCATCTCCCGTCCTAGGAACATCCCAGTTTTGCTTGGATGCAGGCTGGTAGAACGGGAATCTAGGACCTTCTATACCTTGGGAGTAGGCGTGCCCTTATGCTAGCTGTCTCATGTAGATGCTGTCCTCGGGATTCCAGCCACGGACAAGAGACAAAGCGCCCAGAGTGGCTGGTTCTGGATCGTGCACATGGAGGTCCCTGACCATGCTGGCCTCTTGCCCTGAGTCTCTGAGGCCCACGTGGCCATGCCTCTCCCAAGCTTTATTTTCTGCCTCCTAGCAATTCTGTGATGGGTTTCCGATCAGTTCTTTTCTTAAATTAAAAAAGGCAGTTTGCTGAAAAATACCACCTGATACAACTGCCTTCACCTTCTTCTTGCTTTCGGCGTGATGACATACTTGGACTGGCCCAGTGGATGAGGGACAGAAGCTTTGTAAGAAAAATCCATCTGGGGGGCGCCTGGGTGGCTCAGTTGGTTGGGCGACTGCCTTCGGCTCGGGTCGTGATCCTGGAGTCCCGGGATCGAGCCCCGCATCGGGCTCCCTGCTCGGCGGGGAGCCTGCTTCTCCCTCCGACCCTCCCCCCTCTCATGTGCTCTCTCTCTCTCATTCTCTCTGTCTCAAATAAATAAATAAAATCTTTAAAAAAAAAAAAAAAGAAAAGAAAAATCCATCTGGTTCTACAGAAATGCAAAAACTCTCCCACATAATAAGACCATCGGAGCCACCAAAACAAGGTCAGAGATCCCGAATCTGGGTGGCCCCGTGCCCTGAGACCACCAGCTTGGACACTGGGTCCTTGATGCAATATCATCAGGAAGAGAGCAGGTGGGATCGGGGCAGTTGGGACCTGTCTCCACTGACCCATTTTGAATCTTGCTGGAATCAGCCTCTTTTCAGACAAAAGCCTCTCTTGTTTAAGGGACACAGACAATTGGAATTGTTGCCTTTTTTTTTTTTTAAGCAAAACTAACTTGTGTGGAGAAAAGCAAATAGGTCATTTCAGAGATAATACATTTAAAATGTGCATATCACTTCTTACAAAGATGAAACTATTCTTCTATGATGTTTTCAACATAAAAAAGAACTGATTACTTTTTCATGCCAATAAAAAAAAAGCTTTTAAGACACCTTTCCTAGTGGCTAGAGAGGATGCTTCTGTATGACTGCTATGACTGCAATTGATTTAGCCAACCTGCCTTTGTTGGTCACCTAGGCAGTTTCTGACTTCCACCATACGGACAAATCTGCAAAGGGTCTTGTTAAAGATGCATCTGTTTCTTACCTAGCCTCTACATGCCATGCCCATTTGGATGATTGTCCTTTCTATGCATCCTTGGGGGTCTCTGTGGTCTTTTAGTGTCAGAGGGGTAACTTCCAGGGGAAACATCCACAGAGGAAGGGATCCCTGGTCACAGCCCAGGAGGTAGTAGAGGCCTGAGTCTGGTGCTCAAATAGCCAGTCCTTGTATCTGGTCCCAAGTCATCCAGCTGTGCTGAGCTGATGGTGGGGGGCCAGCATGGTGCCATGACCTCTCTGGTGAGGCATCTTCCCTTAAAGCCAAGGGGTAAGGGATGAGAAGAGCAAGGGGAGCAGAGGAAGCAATGTAAGGCAGCCCAGAGAACCCCATTGTGCCGAGGATGAGCATCAGAGTGGGACCAGGGGGAGTGGGGCTGGTGAAGTAAAACCTGAGTGGGAGGGAAGAAAAGAGGGAAGATTCCAGCTCTAAACGATGATTTGTGCCCCCCCACGGAGACTGAGGGGGTGGCAGTGCTGTGGGCAGGGAAGAATTCCAGAAGTCTCTGGAGAAGGACAGAGTAAGTTCAGAGTCAGACAGGGGTCTGTCTGGATGAGGTTAGTCAGTCAGTTCCCCTTAGTTCACCAGAGATGAGGAGTTACAGTGCACGATGGCCCACAGGTGACATGGGGCCCATCAGCAACACCCAAACCGATAAGGGGGCATAGTTCGGGGGCAGAGCATCTGGCCACATATCAGGTAGTCCCTGGTTCAAGTCTATGTGTCACCTGTTGGCCCTTCCTTTTGTCCTGACCACATGTTTGCAATCACCCTGTCCTGTGTCTGGGCTCCAATGACCATAAATCTCTCATTCCCACTTCACTGCCTTTCCATGCATTACACCCTCTCTTCAGGTTACGTCTTCCGTCCCACACATGGAAGCATGCAACAAACAGAATAAGGGGACAAAAGAAGATAGATGAAGGGGTAGTTCATCTCCTGCCCAGTTTAGCGCAAAGAGGCCTTTAATCATAAATGTGGATTCTAGGGGTAACTTGGTCATTAAACCAAGTGTGTTTTGTTTGGGCATGATTTTAATTGCTGTCATTTTTTCCCCAGATCTATACTATGTAGGGCAAAAAGTAAATCGATAGCTCCAAAATCATCAAGAGCTTGTTAGAAGCTCCCGTCGTCCCTTGTCCCCTTCCCACAGAGTCTGGTTTAGGGGTCCCAAGAACCTTGACTTTTCCCAGCCCTCCCCAACCCTAACTTCAGAGGGTCTGTTGAGCAGCCAGTTCTGAGCCCTGCTCTTTCTAAATGAGTCCAGAGGATGTTCAAGCTGCAAGCCTCAATGTTTTCAAGGCCGGGGCCTACGGCTAGGGGCTCAGGGGAGGAAGAACGCTAGTTCTAAGTAGAGGTAAGAGGCAAGGGTGGGCATAGCAGGTGGGGCATGCTTACAGGGCTGTAGGACGGCAGAGCACTACCAAGAACACATCACAAGGTGGAGATGGTCAGGGTGTGGCTCCGCAGGATTAGAGTGCTTATTAGACATGCATATATAAGTGGGGGTATAGCTCAGGGGTAGAGCATTTGACTGCAGATCAAGAGGTCCCTGGTTCAAATCCAGGTGCCCCCTATTTTGCCAGCTTTTACCCCCTATAACAGCTGTTGTGCCCCCGACATTGAAACCTCTATGAGGAAAGAAGAGATGGCCCAGGACCCCTCGGTTTCACCTCCTGTGCTTCTCAGACTCAAGTGGGTTCCGCCACCCAACCCCACGGTGCTGTGCTGGTCAGGCCCTCTCTGGTGGCTGCAGGTAGGGCTTTGTGTTATTCTTGGACTGCCCAGTACCTGAACCCCAAACCAAAATAGTGAGTCTTGGTGGAAAGCCCAGCTCTGCAACCTGCTATACCAAACAGATGTGCCAAATACTGTCAACCCCTATCCCCCTGACTGCTGGCGGGGGGCCCAGCTCAGACTTTCCAGAGTGAGCTTCATTCCAGGACCTAGGGCTCGGCGCAGCTGTTGGTTCATCCAGCGCCCCCTGGGGGCCACAGTGCCTCCTGCCCCGCATGCCACTCTGCGGTGGCTCTGGCTGGGATTCGGGCCACTGCGGTCCCTTGGAGCCTGACTCTCCCACCGTCCCTCCAGGGCCATGGGCTCCTGACAGCCTGCCAGGGACTGTCTGGTCTGTTTCCATCAGACAGAGGCACATTCTGGGTTTGCACCTGTGTGTGTGACTAGTATGGGAACTGGTACCCAGAGTAATTTGCAAGCAAGAGATCCTCAGAAAAAAAGCAGATATGTGGGGATCGGGGGTTAACTGCCCGATCTCGTTGTACTGAAGGCAGGAAAAGTCCCGGTTGGTCCCTCCTGGCTAGGAAGCTAGCAGACCAGGGTTAACAGATGCATTGTTGCCTGCAGTCAGCTGAAATCAAGTGCCCACAAAGAGCAAGAGCCCCGGTGGCTGACTCTAACTCCCCAGGAATAACTAGATCATACTACATCCAGTTCTCAGAAGGACACACGGGGCTTCCGACGACCGTGCCGAGAAAATCTGCCCAAGGCACCACGTGGCAGAGCCGAACACCAGAGGCAAACTTTGATCCAGCCGTTGCTAAATTCCCTGAAATGCTTGGTCTCTTGGGTGAATGTTGGGGCATTTATCAGGGAAGAACAGTCCTCCCAAAATTATAAAGGGGATTTATGAGAGGATATGGAGAAATCAATCCCAACTCCAAATGCCACCAATTGCCATGGATTTCCTCTTATATCTGGACTGATGGAACGGCTCACAGAGGGTCCAGCACCCCTGCCCCTGCCCACTGAATGCAGAAGCTGTCCACTCACTGTGGAAACTGAAAACACCCAGGGGGGCTTGCTTTCCTGTCCATCAGAATCTTTGCACTTTGGAATCCAAATAGCCTGTGGCTCCAGGAGGGGACAGTGTGGGGTCCCCTCCCAGGGAGAGGCAGGTGTGGTCTGACTGTCCTAGGCAGTGGCTCAGCCAGCAATGTCAGGGTCTCCAGGCCAGTTCAGAAGGTTTTTAGGCTTTGGTACCCCAAACAGGCAGCCTTAAAGCCCATCCCTGCCCCCTCCAGATGTGCAAAGCCCCAGACATGAGGCCTTTCAAGGCAGATGGGGCTGCTTAGCAGGACGGTGACGTTAGCCTTCCTGACCAGATGTCTCCCCCAGGCTCAGCCCCAGGATTCGGCCTTGGGATGAAGAAGGGGAAAAAGAAGAACCATCCAGCCAGTAGTTGAACAGGTGAAGCTGAGGGAGAGGGGAGCAGGGGTTAGAACAAATGAGCCCGGGGAGGTGGAGTGAAGAGGGAAGGCGGGGGAGGCAAGAAAGTGTACCAGCGAGAGACAGAAGGAGGGGAGGGACTGGGCAGGGCAGAGGGGGCTTCGGGCACTCAAATGAGGGTCAGTGGGAAAGGGGAGGGAGCTTATGACCAGGAGACGGTGAGTCAGCCGGGACATGGGGCCGGCAGAAATAAACAGAAACTATTGGGTCCTGGGGGAGGAGGGTCCCTCCTTGGGGGAGGTCACAACCATGAAATGATGTCAATTAGGAAACAATGTGAAGTAAGCTCTGGGTCCGGGGAAAAGATCTGACTGCGGGTCGGGAGGGCCACAGTTCAGATTCCCAGGCTGCTGTGAGCTCATCCTGTTTAGTCCTAGATGTGGGGTGGACATCATTCGGATCATTATTTGGGAAGGCCTATCTCCTCCAGCCCAGGCCAGCCTCGGCTACGGGGGGAAGGAAGCAGCTGAAGGCAGTGGGCCCCGTCGCGTCTTGTCCCAGGTTAGGGAAGTGGAAAGAACCCAAGACCAGTCACGTGGGATCTGGCCCCAACCCTATGATTAATCAGGTGTGTGTGCTTGGGCACATCTCTTAATTATGGCCTCTTTTCAAGCCTGTAACATGGGGCACCAAACTAAATTGGTGGTTTCCAATTCTGACTTTCCACTGGGATCATCCCATGAGCTTGTTAAAAATAGAGTCCCTTGGCCCTGCACCCAATTATGCTGATCCAGGCAGTCTGACCTGGAGCCTGTGAGCTGTATTTCCATGAAAGCACACGCCATGGCTCTTACCATCTCACACGCCAGGTGCTGTGATGGGCCATCCAGCTGGGGACCCTTGGCCTTAGAGAAGTCCAGAGCCCTCCACTGACACAGCCCTGCTTTGACACTGACGTCCTTGGCCAAGGACGGCTGGCGTAGGCAGAGGATGGTGCAGAAGGGGATGGTGGGCAGGAATGCCTTCCACCTGAAGCAGAGCAGGTCTCGGGGACTGACAAGACATGAGGGGGTAGGTCAGTGTCTGAAGGAGTTCTGGAATTAATGACAGAGGCCAGAGGTCTTCCTGTCAGAGTGAGGTGAGCTTTTAAGGACAGATGTTGCTTACCTGTTCTTGATTTTTGGAATGCGACTCCAGCTTCCTTTCCCTCACTGGAGCCCGTGATTCTACACCAAGGACAGAGAGAAAAGAGGCCCCGGAAGGTCTCTCTCCTTCAGCGTTTCCCTCCCTGGAGTCAGTCCCACAGCACCAAGCACAATCCTGCTCTTCCCTGGGGGCGTGGGTCTGTGAGTCCTGAGCAGGCCTCAGGGGGCGCTCTACAACCTGAGTCAGGGATCCTCAAGCCAGAGCCTCTGGCGGGCGGCCAGCATGCTGGGTTCAGAAAACTAAGCAGATACCCTACTGCAGGGCTCCTGCTGGCTCAGCTACTCCTGTAGGACAGGGAACCCACTTGTGATTAAAAGTTAAAGAAGGTAGCACCTGGATTTGAACCGGGGACCTCTGTGATCTGCAGTCAAATGCTCTGCCCCTGAGCTATACCCCCCCAGCTAAGAAGATGGTATAAGTAACACCTTTTACCTGTGTTGCTACATCAGGATTCAGTTTTGCTGGTTGGAATGTCCTGGCCAGCTCTGCTTCTCTCAGCTCTGGCCTTCCTCCTGCAGGAACCCAGCCCTTCCTCTTCCTGTGTCTCTACTATATGCACCCGGCTGAGGATGCGCCTGGTCGTGCTCGTACTCTCTCCCTCTCTCAAATAAATAAATAAAATCTTAAAAAAAAAAAAAAAAAAAGAATATCCATGATAATTTGTCAAGTGAAAAAGCAGGTTACAAAACCGTGAGTCTGAATGAAATTGTTGATGATCTCAGCTTTTTTCTGTGCTTCTATTTATCTTTCAAGTTTTCCATGTTGAGTTTGTGGCCTTTGTAAAAAAAAAAAAAAAAGGTTACTTAGGAAAAATTATACTCTAGGAGAGTTCCACTCCTGGGAATTTATCCCTCAGAATTACTCATGTGAGTGCACAAAGACGCGATAGGTGGAGACTCGTTGCAGCTTTTACCTTTTTTGTTAGAAATAAACTGGAAACCACCTAACTCTCCACTGACAGGGAATAGGTTACAAAGCAGTCAGAGGATAGGATATGATGCAAGAGAAAAAGATTAACACAGGTCCAGAGTACGATGATGAGAAGACTCTTAAACAATATCATTAAGGGCAAAAAGCAAATTGCGTGGCATGTGTATGATATGAACTCATTTGGACTTTTAAAAAGATACCAGGTATATATATTATTATATAATAAGGGGCGCCTCGGTGGCTCAGTTGGTTAAGCGTCTGCCTTCGGCTCAGGTCATGATCTCGGGGTGCTGGGATGGAGGCCGTTGTAGGGCTCCCTGCTCAGGGGGAAGTCTGCCTCTCCCTCTCCCTCTGCCCCTCCCCCGTTCATGCTCTGTCTCTGTCTCTGTCTCTCTCTGCAATAAATAAATAAAATCTGTTTAAAAAAGATTATATACACATACAAAGGTATTTACATATAAACACATATTAAATTTTTATATATATAAAACAATTTTTTGAGAGGGAGAGAGAGAGAGGTGGGGAGGGGCACAGGGAGAGGAAGAGGGAGCCTGACACAGGGCTTGATTCCCCCCACCCAGAGATCGCGAACTGAGCCGAAACCAAGTCGGACACCCAACCAACTGTGCCACCCAGGCGCCCCTAAAAATATAAATTTAAATATAAATTTTTATATTTATTTATATGTTATATACTATAGATAACATATCTATAAAATATATATATCATCTCCTATGGGAGAAAATAAACCAGACAGCTACTGCCAACAAGGGGGTGGGGGATTCTTTTATTTTCCGATTTACACACGTAATAACCCAAATGTCTACACACTCCAGCCTTGCAGGTACTGAGTGGTTAAAAATAACTGAGAGATGGGGCACCTGGGTGGCTCAGTCATTAAGCGTCTGCCTTCAGCTCAGGTCATGATCCCGGAGTCCTGGGATCGAGTCCTGGGATCGAGCCCCGCATCGGGCTCCCTGCTTGGTGGGAAGCCTGCTTCTCCCTCTCCCACTTCCCCTGCTGTGTTCCCTCTCTCGCTGTGTCTCTCTCTATCAAATAAATAAAATCTTGAAAAAAAAAAATAACTGAGAGAAAGCACTACGAATATTCTTTCCTTTCCTGCCTTCCGCAGCTGCCCGCGTCCTGATTCCTCCTCTTCCCTAGATCCCAGCCGGCCCCAAGCCCCTCCTGGTCTGCCCCTCCCCCACCACCTCTGCCCCCGTGGTGGTGACAGGCATTTGTCCTTTCTGCTGGTTTTCTGCCCCCTCCCCTCCAGCCCTGTCATCGTGGTTCCACACACCGGGCGTCCACTGTCCACCCAGTCAGGAGGCACGGTGGTTGGTGTGAGGACAAAGGGCCAGCCCCCTGCCCCCTGGGGACCCCAGCACCGCCCGGCCCCTCAGCCACACACCGCCTCTTCCACGCCTGCCTTCTCCGCCTGGACCTCTCAGCCTCCCCAGAGGCCTCTCGGACTCCAGGCTCTGATGCCAAGGGTATAGGGAGGGCGCACCCGATGGGCACACAGACCGTGTAGGAGTCTGAAAATCGTGAGAGCAAAGCTCGCCTCCCAGGTCAGTGGAGACTCACAATAAAGTCAAAGGGTGACATTTCCAAAGGTAGAGAAAGGTTTTCGTATTCACACTCGGAGCAAGACAATCGAGGAAGGGACAGGCCCCGGCTCAGCGATGAAAATCGTACACACAGCCTCATTTACGCAGGCTCTCTCCCATAAGAGGGAGATGGTTAAATCAGGGGGCGGGGGCCACTAGGGAGCCCTCGGGAAGGGCAAGAAACAGAGACAGCTCCTGCACAAATCCGGAGGGCCCCACCGGGAGGAGGAGGACATGGACGGAGGCTGCCACCAGAAGTCATTTTCAATATCAGAAGGTGTCGTGGGAGGGCAGGGACAGGAAAGGGACAAGCCACCCGGCTCTCAGCCAAAGTTCCAAGTGTTTACGAAACTGGAAAAAAGAAGCACTGAGTCAGAAATTTGAGTCTCTTGCTAACAAAAAGGAGTCAGCTTCAATGAAAGGGAAACTCCAAAGCACATCCCTGAGGATAAAAGAAGTTTTGTTTTTTCAGGCACTCATGTTGTATGCTGATAACGGAACTCAGGATAGAGAACCTTTGCAACCCGGGGTGTCAGACGGAGAGCTCTGGGCCAGCTTACCGAGTTAGACCAAGTCTGACCATGCTGTTTCTATGCTGCTCTTTCCCGCCGTCCGGTGTAAGGGGGTTGAGGCTTTCTTGCCGTCAAATAATTTATTATGAGAACCTGTTTTTAGCCCATCAAAAGTGTAGATTTCTGTGGTTGATCGAAGCCTGGAGGGTGGGGAAATGGGAGAAAGGTCCTAAAAGATGATGGGTGTAAAGCATAACAGAAATCACGGCTTGCGCTTGTGAATTCCATGCCATATCTCGGAACTCACAATGAATTCTGAGACTGTCTACCAACATGCTCAGCTGCTCCTTCTCCGAACCACAGAAAGTCATTACACACTTTAGTTTTGAGATGGGTGATATAATTCACCGGTCCCTTATGCAGAAGTTTACTTGTAAAGCTTGAATAAGATATACGATTGTCTTTAATAATTCCTCAATGTGCACTTGAACACGTGGAGAGGGGCCCACGCTCTGAGCCACAGATCCCAGCGCTTTGGCTTGGAAAGAGAAGACCCCTTCCACCCTGTTCACAGAATGCCTGAATGGAGAAGGGAGAGTATTGAGGACACAAGGCAGAGACAGTGACTGTCCCTGGAAGATACTGTTAACATCGGGTCACCGATGATGGCCACTTAGGGATGAATCCGAGGAGATCCAGAACACAAGGTGCTGGGCAGAGCGAGCAACTATGGTATTAAGCTTCAGCATTTGATGGTTTGGGTGGGGGAAAACAACTTCACATTGACATCTAATAAGGAAGAGGAAGTTATAAAAAAAAAAAAAAGCAGCATCAATTTAAGTTAGGGATAAATAGGGGGCACCCAGATTTGAACTGGGGACCTCTTGATCTGCAGTCAAATGCTCTACCCCTGAGCTATACCCCCTCCTGCTATGGTGTGACTTAATTAATATTCTTCATCTGTGTAGCCACACCCAGACCACCTGTAAAGTGATGAGTAACCCTTCGGAAGGACCTCTCTCGGGAACCGCCGGGCCTGCTTCAGTGAAAACTCTCCAACATGCTGCATAACAAGCAACAGGCTCCTTCCTCAAAAGCCCCACAGCCTGTGTCCTCCTGGCCTACAGCCCGTAGGAAGGTGGGAGCAGTAAAAGGGTGAGGGGGGCCATCCCAGGGACAGAGTCTCAGGCCCCACACGTGGTGGGCAATCTGAAACAAGACAGTCGTGCCTAAAGACAGCACTTAGCAAGGGCTAAGCTCTTAAGGAGCAAGTGATCTGAAGACAAGAAAGAGAAAAGCAACCCCGAGCATCCACAGCCCCTGGCAGGCTGACTTGGCGTGGGCCCTGAGTGAGCACTCTTCATCTGGTCTGGAAAGCTACAGGGAGTTATTTTAATTCTTGTTGGACTCAGGTGGATGGTGCCCTGGGCTCCTGGTCAAATGAAAATCCTCCCTGAAGGAATGCACCAGGAAACAAGCTTCCTAGAACTCCCACGGGTCGGGTTTTAACAAATCTAAGTGTGCGAGAAGCAGCGCAGCATGGAGACCCACAGCATAGACTCTGAAGGCAGAGAGCCTGGATCCAAGTCCTGCCCCAGCTGTGGGACCTCTGGCCGGTTACTTCCCCTCTCTGTGCCTCGATGCATATGCTATAAAATGATAATAGCATATACTTGATGGACTGGTGGGTAGATTAAATGAGTTAATCTACATAAAACACTTGAACCAGGACTGGCACATAGGAAGCTCTATGTCACTGTTTGCTGAGAAAATTTAAAAACGCACGAGGAAACTAGCTAACATTCGTGAGAGTCGACAGAGTAGGAAACATGGGAACTGGACCTGCAAAGACTCCACCTATGACATTATTTGAATAAATCGAAGAGTATCTTAGAGAAATGAAATCTAAACTGAGGAGCAAAAGACTCAGAAATGGTCACATATATTTGAAAAACTAATCAAGACATTCTCGAAATGAAAGATGTAATTAACTTGTTTTTACTTTTTTTTTTTAAAGATTTTATTTATTTATTTGAGAGAGAGAGAATGAGAGACAGAGAGCATGAGAAGGAGGAAGGTCAGAGGGAGAAGCAGACTCCCCGCCGAGCAGGGAGCCCGAAGCGGGACTTGATCCAGGGACTCCAGGATCATGACCTGAGCCAAAGGCAGTCGCCCAACCAACTGAGCCACCCAGGCGCCCTAACTTGTTTTTACTTCTTATTGCAGTGTAATTTACACAAAGCACACAAATCTTAAATGTACAGCACAATGAATGTTGGCATATACACACACCCAAAACCACCACCCAAATCAAGACAGAAAATTTCTAGCACCTCATAGGGTTCCCTTGCACCCCTTCCCAACTGCCCCCTCTCCCCAAAGATAACCGCCATTTTGTCGCCATGGATTAGTTTTGCCTGTTCTTGGATTTATTCTTTTGAGTCTGCTTCTTTCACCCAACCTCAGGTTTCTAAGACTCATGCCTGTTTAGCCTCTGTGACAGTAATGTGTTCTGTTTGATTCCTGTTTAGCATTCCATTGTGTGACTGTACCATGATTTATTTATCTATGCTACTGCTGGTGGACATTCGGGCTGTCTCCAGTTGGGAGCTCTTAAGAGAAATGCTGGTATGAACCTTCTTATATGTACATGTGCACTCTAAAGTATATAGCTCGGAATAGATTTACTGATTAAGAGAGCATTCACATTTTCAACTCTTAACTGATAATGCCAGACAGTTTTCTGAAGTGGTTATATCAGATTGTACTACTACGATGGCGTAGGAGAGTTACCACTGCTCCATAGCCTCACAATGCTCAGGACCATCAGTCTTCTCCATTTTAACCATCCTGGTGAGAATCTAGTGGTATCTCCTTGTGGCTCTAATTGCATGTCCCGAAGGACTAATGACGTTTGAGCATCTTCTCACATCCCGATTGGTCATTTGAGAGTCTGCTTTTGTGGAGGGCCTGTTCAAATCTCTTGTTCATCTTTCTACTGGGTTGTCTGTACTCTTCTTATTGTTTTGCCCAAGTTCATTGTGTGTTTTGGATATGAACCCTTCATCGGTGATATGTATACATGTATATCATGTATTTACAAGGAAGTTTGGAGGGACCGTGTAAGAGTAGAAGGTTTGGTGAAGGAAATGACCCTGTTGGGAGACAGGAGAGTGAAGAGCTTTGCCCTTCATTGACTAGGAAGTTGGTATACTGCCACCTTTATCAGCTAAAATCGTGGATTTTTCCACTGACCCAGCTCAGTCCTGCTAAACCCACTTACTCTATCTGTGTAAGTTGTATTGTCCTAGAAAATTTTCCATGCCATCTGAATATTACATTTTATTGGCACAAAGTCATTCATAATATAGTCCCATGATCTTTTTAATGTCTTTGGAAATTGTAGTAAGGTATCCTTTCAAATATCTCTTTTATTGGTTATTAGTGTTTTCTCTTTTTCCTTTGTCAGTCTTGTCTGGGTTAACATTTTTTATTTGTTTCAAAGAACAACTTTTGCTTCATTGGTCCTATCTCTTATGCATTTGTTTTCTATTTAATCAATTTATGCTTTCATTAATTCATCTTTATTACTTTCTTCTTTATTTTTCCTTTGGCTTTATTGTCCCTTTCATTTTTTAAAATTTTTTATTTTTTAGAGAGGGTGGGGCGGGTGCAGAGGGAAACCGAGAGAGAATCCCAAGCAGACTCCATGCCCACCTAGCATGCGAGTTCAACACGGGGCTCGATCTCACAACCCCAAGATCATGACCTGAGCTGAAATCAGGAGTCAGTCACTCAACCGACTGAGCCACTCAGGCGCCGCTTTACTGTTCCTTTTATATCTTTTTTGGGATAGATGCAGAGCTAGTTAATTTTCACCTTGTCTCTTCATAATGCTGTGGATGCAAGAATTGCCCTCTGCACACTGCTATGGTTGCAACTGACAAGTTTCAATATCTGGTATTTTCATCATCATGTAGTTCAAATATTTTCTAACTTCTAACTCAATTGCAATTTCCCTTTTGGCCCCTGGATTATTTAGAAGTATAATTTTTAATTTCTAAGAAGGTGGGAATTTTCTAATTATTTGTTAGGTTTTCTTGTTATTTATTGTTACTTGGATTTTAATTTAATTTGGTCAGGATACATACTCATTGTGATTGAGATACTTTGGAATTTGTTAAGACCTGCTTTACACTCAGAATATGGTCAATTTGTGTGAATGTTCCATGAGTGAATGGGGGAAAAAATGCATGTTCTCTAACTGCTGAATGTAAGGTTCTTTATGTGTTAATTAGGTCCTATTTGTTAATCATGTTGTTCAAGTCTTTTATATCCTTCTGATATTATCTCTGCTGTCCTATCAATTCACAAAAGAGGGTTTTAAAGATCTCTCGCATGCTTGGAGGGTCGTCCATTTCTCCTTTATAATCTGTGAATTTCTGCTTCTTATGTTTTGAGGCTTTGTTTTTAAGTGCATCAAATTTAGAATTGTGGTACTTAACTGGTGAGTTGAACATTTTATCAATACAAAATGACCATCTTTATCCCTGGTAATGATTTTTGCCTCAGCAACTATTTTGTCCGGTATTAATATAGCTACAAGACATATAGTTGTCATAGTTACATCTCTTTCTGTCCTTTTATTTTCAATATATTTATATCCTTATGTTTTCTACCTATCTCTTGTGACCATCCTATAGTTGTTGTTGTTTTTTATCCAGTTACATTCTCTGTCTTTTTACTGTGGTATTTTATATATTTATATTTAATGTTAATACTGATAATATTTTGGTTTAAGCCATCTATCTTCTTTGTCCTTCAAGTTCTAGGTTCTTTTGCCTCCTTTACTGTCTTCTTTTGGCAACTATAGGAAGAGACAGCGGGAGTTGAGAGGAGATCCCTGCACTGTGGAATGGAACTGGTAAAAATCCACAAGAGTCCAGGGAGCTAACAGATTTCTCTTGCTGATAGGATCACACAAAAGATGGTTAGTGTGGGGCTGACAGACCTGGGAACCAGAGTGTAGGCAAGGGAACCAGCAACCTTGTCTGCTATTGAGAGTGACCTAGACTCCTTGGATTGGCATTTGCCTAGAATAAAAAAGAAGGAGCTAGAGAATAAAATCATTAGCACTTTTCCTGTGCTGACCTGGGTGGCGACAAGTGTCTCTAGGGGACAGCAGTTTTCTCCCTGTCCACAAAAGGTGGACTCACAGCGGTGCAGAACTCGACCACAGCTCCAATAAAGCTACACCCCTCCCCACAGCAGACCCTCTGACTCCTTTGTTTCCATTACAGGCTCATCGAGGACATACTTCCCTCCCTCACTTCTTTCTTCTCACTCTAGCACAAAAGCTCGTGGCAGAAGCAGCCAGACGGCAGCTGCTTGGTTTCCCGCCACACCTCAGAGACCCCTCTCTTCACCTCTCTTCTTTCCCATTCTTCTCAAAGAAAACATGCCTCTCCTCCCATCTCTACTCTGGTCCCCACAACTGAACTGACTCAATTCTTTCTCCATCTTATTCCTTCCCCTAACCAAAAGCCTGCTCCCATCTCTAGCCTAAATTAGATTAGGCTTCCCACCTTCCCTATAGCTACTCTGTATTTCTCTCTGGACAAAAGTAATCCTCAGTATCTGATACTTTCTCGCACTATTGCCCATCCCATACATCTCATCAGCCACTAAGTCCTGTATATTTTATCCTGAAAGGATCTCTGGAATTCCTTTTCTCCCCTGCTTCTTCTTCTTTTTTTTTTTTTAAGATCTTATTTATTTATTCATGAGAGACAGAGAGAGAGAGAGAGAGAGGCAGAGGGAGAAGCAGGCTCCCAAGGAGCAGAGAGCCCGATGTGGGACTCGATCCCAGGACCCTGGGATCATGACCTGAGCTGAAGGCAGACGCTTAACCATCTGAGCCACCCAGGCACCCTTTTCTCCCCTGCTTCTGCTTCCTTATTCTGTCTGTGTCACTGGGCGAGTTCTTTAACTCCGTTAGCTTCAGTTTCCTCGTCTTAAACAGGGATGAGTTTCTTGTGACAAATACGGTTCACTTCAGATAAACTGCCCCATATGGTACTAGCACATAGTAGGTGCTCAAAAAAAATAATACCCGTTAAGGAAGGGTCTTTGGGCAAACTCGGTCGCGTAAGCATTCTCTGTAATGTCTCCTAAGCGATGTCCTGAAATAAAGGGACTGGCAAAGAAGTCCTGCTTCTTTGCAGTCTGAAGGACTCCCTGTGACCCACAGAACAAAGTCTGAATTCCGAAACCTCCCTTACAAACAGACTCTCCTTTGTTGAACGTCCGCATCTGACATTAGGTCACGGTCACGTGCCCTCCACCCTGTCCCCTGCATAGTCGTCGTGCTCACATACACACTTCCAACCTCCCGCAGGTACACACACACCCCTGCACGCATGGTCACGCACACAGGTGCACCCACCCTGCACACACAGGTACGTACAAACATGCATACCTTCTAGACCCAGAAAAACACTCCAAACACATGGCGCCTTTGTTTCCTTGTGCATGTGCTGCCCACACACCGCCTGACGTTCACTGTCCAGACCCAGCTGACCCCACCATCTCCGTAGAGCCCTCACCGAGTCAGCCCGGAGGCGCCAGGCTCCTTTCTAGCCAATATATTTTATGTTGCAAATCACTCTGCCCCACAAGAAGGAGAGCCTCTGAAAAGAGCGAGGAAGGAAAATGTCTGACTAGATTTGGCTCACCTCTGGACCCCCAGGCCTGGCCTCTTGCTCAGCACCAGAAGCATTTGAGGAATTTAACTGAGAGGGCTGATTGCTCTCTGGGGTTTGGTTCTGCCCAGGGAGAGAGAGAGATGGGGGAGGGGAGGCGGCAGGGCTGCGGGCAGAGGGCTCACAGGTGGCCCGGGGGGACCCAGGGGTAAGGGGGAGTATGCGGCAGAAAGACAGACGCATTTTCAGTGGGCAGGCTGCCTGCTGCCTACAGGTCACCCCTGCTTATTCAGGAGGCAAAATCACCGCATGGCTTGAACACAGAAAAGGTACCTGCTGGGAAGATACACTCATTCCTCTGTGGGTGACAAGACATCTAATAGCTTAGATCTAGTACACTAGACAGGGCACTGAGAGGTCTCTGGGTCACATCTCCATGCCCACTACTCACTCTCCATTCTATTCATTGAACTCTCGTTAAATGTCAAGATCCCTCTTGTGGGTGAGCAGTGGAGATCAGGAACCTTCTGGACCAAGGCAAGCTTCCAGCTCTGAGTCCTTGTCTGACTCAGCAGTCCATGGCCTCTTCAACACCAGGCGACTTTTCTCCCAACTCCACGGCTCTCCCAGGTGGGCAGAGGATCTGTTTGAGACATCTGCCCACAATTATTCCCACAGGCTAATAGACTCAGAAGGTCCCGCAGGAGGTAGCTGAGTCTTTGGCTTTGGAAACAGGAGAAAGAGCAGCAAAAAGAGAAAAAGAGGATCATTGGAAGTGTGTTATCAGTTGACTGGGTAGGTGTGAGGCTCAGCGGAGAGAGCATGGCCCTGTACCGCAGCTGTGTGAAGCCAAGACCTCTCTCACCTGGTCTCTCCCCGAACACACCAGGCCCTAAGAGTCCTAAGTGACAGGAACCTAAGCCTCTGCAGGAACCCTGAAGGGATGCAGGATGCCATAGCCCACTGCAATCCAGTTGCAATGCAAAGCCTTGGCACATAAATAAGGGGGCATCTGGATTTGAACCAGGGACCTCTTGATCTGCAGTCAAATGCTCTACCCCTGAGCTATACCCCCAGCCTATACATGCTACATAATTAATACCTTTCATCTGTTTGGTAACACTCAGCTCTGCAAAATGAAGTCATGGCCCCTTTCCAGGACTGTCTTTCTAGAAGTTGCCAGACCTGGTTCATGGTAAGACATCCTCCCTCAGCCCTGCAGCTTCCCAGGCCTCAGTCCCTGGTGGGGTCATTAGCGAGCAAAAGAGGAGAGAAGCCGCCTGAAGAACGCCAACCCATTGCCTTTTTGGTTTAGCCCAAGAGCTGACCAACCTGGCACCAAGGACAGGTTCTGATTTGCTTCCTTGGTTTTCACCAGTCACCAGAGGATTACCCTTTCTCCATCAAAACTGCAGACCCAGGCCTCCCTAGCCACTTTGATTCGAGGGGAGCAGGCAAGGTCAGGTATAACCACATGCTTCCGTTCCCTTACTGTTTATAGGAAGCTGTAGAGGGTGGTCTCTATCTTTCGCTCGCCCTGGAGTCCACAGACAGAAATGGGCTGTTGGTTCAAATGTTATGAGCACAACAGAGATTCAGGGGGTTTACTACATAAATTGGGCTTATAGGAACAATTCTTTATAGACTGGAAAGAAATTCAAGTAGTATAAGAAGCCCCATGGAATCCCTCCTAGTCAGGAATCATCTTATACCTATCATAACATCTCTGCCACAGGGAACAGAGACAAGCGCCCCCCTCGCCCCTGGTGGCCTGGTTTTATGAACTTCTCCAGAGGACATTGGTCCTAGGGTTTCATATCCACTGGAAAGAATAACTCAACATCCACTAAGACCAAAATCATTGCCTTTAGCAGACAGTCTCCAAAATAGTTCAATAATGAAAGGACTCACAACCACCATCTGTTCATTTACCTGAGGGCAGATTTGCAGCTAATAATAACAACTGACATCTGTGTACTAGGTGTTGTTCTAAATACTTTAAATTCTCTCTCTCTCACATACACACACCCTGTGAGGTGGTACTATTATTATCCTCCATTTTATAAATGCAAAATCTGAGGCACAAGGGAGACTGAGCAACTTAACTTAGGGTTACTGCCCTAACCTCACCCAGTGACCCTTAGAATCAACCAGACTTCCCACAGGAACTTGAGGTCTTCCTATTGCTGCTAGATGTATGCAAGGAACAACTTATCTTCACAACTCTGAAGCATGGAGAAGTGCTTGGCACTGACCAATAGCTGGTGTTCGGTGAGTCAATGAGTATAACTGGGCACTTTTCTTTTTAACTGGGAGCCTAGGATGGAAGGGTGACTGGGAGGCAGGGGGAAGGACTATCCGAACTTGCACATAAATAAGGGGCACCTGGATTTGAACCAGGGACCTCTTGATCTACAGTCAAATGCTCTACCCCTGAGCTATATCCCCAGCCTATACATGCTACATAATTAATACCTTTCATCTGTTTGGTAACACTCAGTTCTGCAAAAGGAAGTCATGGCCTCCTTTCAGGACTGACTTTCTGGAAATTGCCAGACCTGGTTCATGGTGAGACATCCTCCCTCAGCCCTGCGGCTTCCCAGGCCTCAGTCCCTGGTGGGTCATTGGCGAGGAAAAGAAGAGAGAAGCCGCCTGAAGAACCCCTAGTCCATCTCCCATTGCCTTTTTGATTTAGCCCAGGACCTGGCCAACTGTCTCCAAAACTACCCCCCCCCCCATCGGGGATCCCAGCCCTTCGCATTTCTCCCTTCAGTGAAGACAGAAATGGACTCTAACTCAGACAGTGTTGCAGAGCTCCAATAGTTGGGGGAGCAACACTGTCTGTCTCCCTTGTCAGAGTAGCTAAGCCAGGCTTTAGACCCCAGAAGTTTGAAGCAAGTATGTGAGTGAGCTCTGGTGTGGGAAAAACCAGATCCCCAGAGGGAAATGTATATCCCACATGGAGAGAACCTAGATGCTATGATTTGTCTCCATAGGTCTCACCACGACTCCACTGTGCCAAACTGTTTTTGCCAGGAAGGAGGGGTGAGGGTGATGATTTAAGGTTACCATTTACTGTCTGATCCTGGGAAGTCTGTTGTATCTACTCTGGTCTGCCCTGGAAAAGCCCAGCAGAATTCCCAGCATGCGACCCTGCCTTCTCTTTGAAGACCCAATAGAGTGGAATAAATTAGATATATGCAGAAAGGGGAAAAAGCTAGATGCCAAGAGAAGGAGGGATACCCAGAGCATTAGTATAGGCAAACATGCAAGGGGCAATCCGCCCAGATTGCCATTGTGCAAGGGCTGACCAGTGGCTTCCGATTTCAGGAAGGATCATAATTAGCATGGATGAAAGGAAATTGGAATATGGGCAACAGCTGTGAATAGGAAAACCAATAGGGCAGGGGGCACCCGGATTTGAACCGGGGACCTCTTGATCTGCAGTCAAATGCTCTACCCCTGAGCTATACCCCCCTGCTTGCTATGGGTGTCTAATAAACACCTTTCACCTTCTTAGTCACACCCAGAACTCCTGTAACACATTGGGAGTTTCTACTTGTCTCTAGAGAGCTGATAAAACCAGCAATTTATTCCTCCACAAACTCACCCCAAAGAGGTCCTCCCCAGAGCCCCCAGCCTTACCCCTTCGTGCCTGTATCTCCCCCTGTTCTTCAGTCTGTGGTAACTGCAGCAACCAGAAGGAGCATTGACTTTAACTACTGGAAGGGCTTTTAAAATTTATTTGTCTGTGTTTCTCTTACTCTACACCACAAAACAGCAACTTGAAGAGCTCCTGCCTAACCTCTTTGGAGATGCATGCAGTACTTACATCTGAAGATGTCTGTCCAGTGTCTGCATCTATTCATCAAACCTGGGGGGTGGGGGTGGGGGCAGCTGGGGAGGTTAGTGAAATTTCCAGTCCCTGACCTGGATCAAGGCATTGTCCTAGAACCATCATGGAGACATGAGGACTACACATAGCTTCTGGATTCCAGCCAGGGAACTCTTGAGCTACAGTGAAAAGCTCTACCCTGAGTTACACCTCCACCCACAGAACATGGATGTTTTTAATATTATATTTTGTGTTTTTTACTGAAGTATCTTGTGCAATTATTTTTAAAAGTCAAATATTGTTTTTAAAGCTTATCAGAACAAACTCAATCCTTTGTATCTCCCTCCTGCCACCCAGAGGCAACCACCCTCTACTGTTTTGTCTGTTTCTTTTAGTCTATTTGCTGCCATGATTTCAAATAATATAAATATCTCATGATATGCAATATCAAACTTAATCAAGTTTAGACATCAACTGTCGTACTTTTATGATGAAGATTATAATTTATGTGCCTCCTTCCCTTCTCAGTTTTCTCTTATAACTATATCTCAACTTTTGGTTAAATAATTTTCTATGTTTCTATGTTTAATATTTTCATTGGTATTAGTTAATAGTGTTCATAGTGCTAAGTGGAACTAAGAATTCTGGTAAAACTTTTGGTTTTTCCTGAAGTTAGTAATAACCTCATGTTTCAACTGCTTAGTTTTCTTTGAATAGCTAAGATTTTCCACAAACTTTAATCACTCCCTAGCTACCAGAAGAGCCAAAATGAACTCCGAAGAAGCAATTCTAGTTTCTCCATCCCCACTCCCTCCTGGCTGATGGGGATGTCAGGGATGAGGAAGGCCGCTGAAGGCCAAGCTGGGGCCTGGGGCGGGGGTGGCGTGGGGCAGCCAAGGAGGCTGCCTAGCAATGGAACAGGCCTGCTGGTGAGCTGGGAGGCACGCTGAGAACAAAGGAAAAGCAACAGAACAACAAGACCCTGAGTCTCAGCTTCTAGGGGAAGAGTGTGGACCAAGAGGTCTGCTTCAATTCCTAGTGCCCCTCTTGGGTCTGGCTTAACATCCACATAGACGGTTCTGAACTTCTCATTACTTTGCACCTGCTAGGTCCTGAATCTGTGAAGTCTACAAATAAAAACCATACTGGTTGGAACCTTGACAAAGCCCACTTCAGCCTCAGAAGGATGAGCTCCTCATGGCAAACTCCCTCAGCTCCCTCCTGGCCCCACTCACGGGCCCTCATCACAAACCATCTCTCACTCTAAAGTCCTGATGAATGCAGCTTCTCAGAGACTCCTGGCTTGCTTACCTTGAAAAGACACGTTTATGCATTGGGCCTCAGGAAATAATGTTGATTAAATAGTACCACCTGGT
Source organism: Mirounga angustirostris (assembly GCF_029215605.1). NCBI lineage: Eukaryota > Metazoa > Chordata > Mammalia > Carnivora > Phocidae > Mirounga > Mirounga angustirostris. Next base: position 6,886,284 of record NW_026991720.1, read on the forward strand.
GTTCCTCTGGAGGAGAAAGACCCAGAATGGTCTGGGGTACAATGCAGTGTCTTTCCCACCAGAACAGAGTGACCTGACCTCAGTGAGAGATGCAAATTGATGCAGAGAGCAGAGGGGGAAAAGAAAAGTCTAGAGGGCTGAGAAATGATAGAGGGTTTCAGTGGACTAAAACCAAATTCTGAGTCCTGAATATAAAGCCCTTCAACCCCTGGCCCCTGCTTCCCTTGGAGCTCTAACACACTCCCTCTGCTCTTTGTCCCCAGGCACTTAGGACACCTCTGGGGGCACTTTATGTCCCACCTTTGTTTATGCTCTTTCTCCTGCCCTGATTGCCCCTGCCTGCATCTCTGCAAGAACCAAGGAGGCTTCCTGGAAGAGGCACCAGCTTCCTTCCACAGTCTTCAAAACATGCAAAGAAACCGCCTTACCCCTTACAGCATAATGGTATTTGTTTCTTAGACTAATATTTTATGTGAGTAAGCAGATTGTAGCTACAATGATATTATTATTGACTATTATTATTCCTTTGTTTGCGGGGGGAGCCTGCCAGGGACTTTGCAGGACTGGCTTTAGATTTTTACTTTTAGCCTTTGAGTCTATGGAGAGGTCAAACAGAGTGAGAGGTTTCCTGATGTCCTGAATAAGAATTTCAAGTGGAATAAAACAGCAGTAAATTGACACATTGAAGTCTGATACAGCTTGCAGGAATGACTGGGCGAGAAGCACCCCCTGCCATATGATCATGATGTGGGCATATTGACCTGAAATGTGAACACCCTCAAGGGACAACTGGTCCACCATCTAGATGCTGGCACAGAGTATAACTGGGCACTAATTAGAACACAACTGAAACCACTGCCTTTCCAGTCTGGCTCCGAAATTCTACCAGCCAGCATTAAAGAACTCCCTAACCAGGTTACCTTGTTCATCTTCCTGAAAAACATGTTGCAGCATACTGACCCCCGTGGGCCCTGCCTGTCTCTGCTGCTCAGATGGAAAGCAGGCGTCCCACAGTGCATTCCCGGGGTCCCTGTTCAAGGCAGGTGACTGGGGTCCCTGTGTGAATGCAGGGGACAGAGAAGTAGCCCCAGGGTGGCACAGGGCCTCATGAGCGAAGTGGCTTGCAGCCCGTCATATGTAGAAGCCAGCTCCTGGCAGTCAGCGTGCTTCCCGAAGGGCCCCCTCGCCACCCTTCCTTTAGACCCTCTGCTCTGTGCACTCCCCGCAGACGCAGCTCAGGGCAGAGCGACTAGAGCCCCAGGGGTCTGCTGCGGGCACAGCCCCGCGCTCAGGGGGGATGGAGTGCATGTGAGAGGAGTCAAAGCTCCATTCTCCCCGCCACGGAGGTGGCCCTGTGTGGTAGAGGTGGGACAACTCTCAGGAAGGGTGACATCTGCAAGGCTCTAAGGGTGTTAGCAGGGGGCCTCGGTCAGTCCTGGAGAAGTTCACCTGCAGCCCCAAGAAGCTGGAGAGACTTTCTGGCAAAGATCTACACCGTCTGGGCTCCCTTCTCTCCTTGCAGGGAGACTCAGCTCTGCAGGACCCAGCGGCAACAAGGCAGTCCTTCGTAAATAAAAACCTGAAAGGGGGTACAAGTCATGTGGTTTGAATGAGAGACCACTTGATCTGCAGGTAGACCCCCTGCCTCCTCTTGTGTCCCTACTTGTTCTAGCTGGCTCCTAAACACCTATGTTGCCCCATCAACACCTCTCTTTATTTTTAGTCAGCCCACAAGACCAGCTCTGCCAAAGACTGGATCCATTCCTGCTCACCTTCTCCTTCTCTGCCCCAACCTCCTTCCACCTGGCAGTCCTGCAGTTTCTCCTCCCCGCCCAGTGCATGATCAAGACATCTAAAGCCCCTGATGTTACCCTAGAAAGGCATTTAGAATGCTCCAGAACAGCAGTTGCTAAATGTGGCAGCCCAGGAGAATCATCTAGTGTTGCTGTGATGTGGGTGGATGAAAAGAAAGAAGGGTTTTATTGAGAAATAAAGCTCTTCAGGCCCCAGCTTAGACCAGTAAACCAGACTCTCTGGATTGGGGGCCTGGGAAATGGATGTTTAACCACGTTCCCTGGTAATTCTCCTGCTCAGACACACCTTGGGTCCATATATCACCTTAACAACACAACGTGGTCATGGCTCGAACTACATTCCTGGTTCTGGAACTTTCCATTGTCCCAATCGGCCAAACATCAAGCGCCAGCCTGAAGGTGCCATTTGGTGTAGGTACAAAAACTAAACTTGGGTCAGGGGGCACCCGGATTCGAACTGGGGACCTCTTGATCTACAGTCAAATGCTCTACCCCTGAGCTATACCCCCTGCTCTGTTAGGTGTCTAATAAATACCTTTTCACCCATTCTGCTACACCCAGCTCCCCTGTACACTGAAATTTCTATTCACTTTTAGAAAGTCTGGAAATGTGGAAAGTTTCCCTTCAGGAAATCGGCACCTTTTGGCCCTGTCCCTCCACTTAGATCCCCCCACCTAACTCTGGCTCCCAGAAATGTCTTCGCTCACAATCTTGCAGCCTCGTTTTTCTTAGCACCACTTGGAAGACACTGCTCGAAAATTCATTGCTAAGAGCTGGACCACTTCTGCCTTCCTTGCTCTCCTCAACAAGCTGCACCGCCTTGCAACTTGCCTTCTGCACCCTCCCTTCCCACCCTCATCCCCCACACCGCTGGATGGATCCGGGGCTTTGTTGCGCATCTCCTCTCTGCTTTGCCCTCTCGCCACAGCGACCTCCTGGATTTTGGCAGCATCCCGACTGAACCCAGACAAATTACTGGAAGTATTTAGCCAGAGAGGTTGCAACCCCCATCCTGGGGCCCAGGAAGCTGCCCCAACTGTCCCAAGGAGCCTCCGACCAGAAAGGCAGCTCAGCTGGAACAGCAGAGACTGCGCCCGAGAACCAGGACCAGAGATGCCTCTGCTAGACAGACCCCTGCCCTGAGACACAGCATTGCAGCCTTAGCAAGTGAACCTGGCTGGCCCCTGGCCAACACACGGCCAAGATCAAAAGGCCCTGATCTCAAAAGTGTAGAGAAAAGACACCCACCCAGAGGCCGTGAGAGTGCCTGGCATGTGTGTGTCAGGGAAACCAACGCTCACGGTGCACAGAGATTTGCAAAGGAAAACCTGGGGAAGGGGAGTATCTCCCCATCATTCCTCCAATCTAGTTCAGTGCCTTGGGTTTAGTCCACAGGCAGTAAGTCCTCCTTGTTGAAAAAATACAAAGCAATGTCTCCGCATCTTTGTACAGTGCCCACCACGACGTTAAGCATAAAAGTTAACAGGCAATAGATTTGTTGGACGGCAGTACAGATAACAAACTTCACAACGGCGTCTACGGGTGGAGTAAATACAGATTATCTGAGGTGCCATCAGCCAGATGAACACCGCTGGTGTTATGGTGTCTGTTCCTTCAAACTTCGGCACCCCCGTCCCCCCGAATTGGGGCGCTCCTCTCTGTTGCCAGAGATGAGCCGGTTCATGGCCACGCGATGCCCTTCAGCTCTCCCTTGCTGGTCTCCTGGCTCTCTTAGCAATATTCTCCTCTCTTACTGAGAAGGGAAAAGGCAGGGAAGGAATCTGAGAAATCCCCAAACTAAAATTTCTCTTGTTAAAAACAAACAAACAAACAAACAAAAAAAGAAAACCCATTAGGAGGGCATCAATAACAACAACAAGAAAAACCCACCTCCACGAATCATGATACTCAGTGGGGCAATGTTGGAAACCTTCCTCAGATAATCTGTCAACTAATAAATGTAAAAGGACTGATAGAAATATCAAATCACCATTTTATAAGCATCAGTGTAATAACTGATTTTGGTAAGAATCATTAATGGATGCTAAATTTGCAAGGTGAGGATGGCTGGGGAACAGGATATAGAAAAATCTGTCAAACATCATTTTAACTAAATAACCAAATTCAATCTCATCAGTAGCGGAGCCAAGTGACATCATTGCCTCTTGTTGTCATTCATGGACATAAGATAAACATATATAACACACACATATATAACACATAAACATAGACGTAAAACCTGAAAAGGACATAGTATCACTTATGTAGTCATTTTGCCAAAATATTGAACTTCAAATAATGAGGAAACAATCAGACAAATCCTTCTCTCCAAAAGTAAACCGCTATCCTAACTGCTAACACATTTTGGGGCCTATTTATGGACTTCACATACTCTTGGTGAGATCCAGCATACTGTCATGCGTATGTTGACCGCAGGGACGGTTCTGCCAATCACCCAGCATGAAGTCTTCAAAGCTGTCAATTTCACGAAAGAAAATAGAAGACTGGAGAAGTATTCTGGATAAAGCAATCTAAAAACACGTGACCACCACATACAATGCACGAGCCTTGACTGGATGGACCCTATGTTGGAAATAAAAGACAACTAACAATGACATTATTGGGAGAACTGAGAAATATAGAATACAGATTGCATAATAAATGACTGAATCATATCATTGATAAGCCTCCTCCGTGTGTTATGGTTATGTAGAATGCCTTTGTTCTTAGAAAATCCATGTTGGAATACTGAAGAGTGCCAGGATGTCCTCAACAAACTTTCTAATGAGTCAGGAAAAACCTCACACACACACACACACACACACACGAGTGCACGCAAATGTAGCAAAATGTTAGCAACTTGTGACCCCAGTAGAGTATAAAAATTTTCATTGTACCATTTTTATAACTTTTCTATAGATTTGATATTTTTTGACATAAAAAGTTAGATTATGTTTACAATTTCCTTTATAAACAAAAAGAAGAAACATTACCAGCAACCCAAACCCCATGCCTGTGCCTCCTCCCAGTTGTTAACATCCTCTCTCCAAAGTAACCACTGTTCTAACTTCTGACCCCATCTGTGTCCTATTTTTGGATTTTACATATCTGTCTCCCTTTATTGTTTGCCATATCCAGCCACACTATTGTATGTAAGAAGGGTTTGTTTCCTTCCATAGCTGTATAGTATTCTGCTACATGAATACTCATTATTTATCTAAGCTACAGTTGAAGATTTAGGTTGTTGCCAGGTTGGGGCTATTATGAATAAGCAGCTATGAAAATTCTTGTGCCCGTCTTTGATAAACTCATATATGCACTTCTGTTAGGAGCACAATTGCTGGATCATAGGTGTGCAACCATTCTGTTTCATAGTTAATGACATACAATTTTCCAGGGTGGTTGTATGTACCAATTTATTGGCCATTTGGACAATGTCTTCCGTGAAATGCCTGCTCTGCTCCCCTTTTTCTCTGGGGTTGTCTTTTTTCTCACTGATTGGTAGGCATTACTTTTATATTTGGATATAAGTCCTTTGTTAATTATATGCATTGCAAATATCTTCTCTTTGACCCTCCGCTCTCTTAAAGTTGTCCTTTGATGAACTGAATCCTTAACTACAATGGTCTGATTTATCAGGATTCCCCTTTATGTTTAGTGCTTTCAGCATTCTCATTAGTAAATCGTTACATTTTCACCAAATCACAAAGATATTCTTTAAAGGTTTCTTCCAGAAACATATTGTTTTATTTTTTACATTCAGAGCTACGGTCTACCAGGAATTGATTTTGGTGTGTGGGGTGAGAGTCTAGACCTTTATCCACATGTTTTATCCAACTAACCCAGCCTCGCACACTGGAAAAACCATTCTTTCCCTCACTACTCTGTGCACCAAGTTTGTCATAAATCGCATCCCCATATATGTGTAGATCTGTTTCCGGACTTTCTCTTTTGCTCCATTGGTCTACATACTTACTCGCCCATCATTACCACCCCATCTGATTACTTTATACAGTATATCTGGTGGTGCAATTCACCCAACTTCGTCCCCCTTCATGTGTGTATTGCTGTTCCTGGCCTTTTGCATGCCCATAAAATTTTTGGAATCAGTGTGTCAATACCCACACAAAAAAAATTATATGATTTTGGTTGAGATTATTCAAATCTATAAAGATGGGAGGAGAACTGTTATTGTTGCTATATTAGCCCTTCATTCTACTAACTTAGTATATCCCACTACTTTTTAGGTCTTTAATTTTTCTCAGGGATGGTTTATAGGTTTCTGTAGAGAGATATTGTACATCTTTGATTATTTTTATTCCTCAGTAGTCGGTTTTTTGTATGTTATTGGAAATAGAACTGTTCACAGTTTTTCTACCTTTTAAATTTCTGTCATGTAGAAATAGAATTGATTTTTGTATTGTCATCTTGTATCTAGCAACCTGGCAGATCCACTTAATACCAATGGTTCATCTGTATATAATATTCTTTTTTCTTAATTTTATTTATTTATTTGTCAGAGAGAGAGCGAGCGAGCACAGGCAGGGGGAGTGGTAGGCAGAGGGAGAAGCAGGCTCCCCGCTGAGCAAGGAGCCCAATGCAGGACTCCATCCCAGGACCCTGGGCTCATGACCTCAGCCAAAGGCAGACACTTAACCGACTGAGCCACCCACGCGTCCTCATCTGTATATTCTTTTGCATTTTCTGCACACACAATACTATCATCTGTGATTAATGGCAATCTTATTTCTTCCTTTCTTATTATTTGTGCTTTTTATTCCTTTTTTTTCCTCCTGACTGCACTAGCCAGGGCCTTGGAAACATAGTTGAATAGAAGTGGTAACTCTGGATGTCTTTTCCTCTTTCCCAGTCTCAAAGAAAAACCTTCCAGTATCTCATTAAATGTGATGCTTATGAGATCCCTGGGTGGCTCAGTCGTTAAGCGTCTGCCTTCAGCTCGGGTCGTGATCCCAGGACCCTAGGATCGAGCCCCGCATCGGGCTCCCTGCTCCGCGGGAAGCCTGCTTCTCCCTCTCCCACTCCCCCTGCTTGTGTTCCCTCTCTCGCTGTCTCTCTCTCTCTGTCAAATAAATAAATAAAATCTTTAAAAAAAATAAATGTGATGCTTACTATGAAAGTCTTCTAACCCCCTTTATCAGGTTAATAACATTGCCTTCCACGGAGGGCTGAATAATGGCCCCCAAAGATATCAAGCCCTAATTCTTGAAACCTGTAAATGTTACCTTATATGGAAAAAAGGGTCTTGGCAGAGGTGATTAAGTTAAGGATATTGAACTGGGAGATTATCCTGGACAATCTGGGTGGCCCTAAATGCAATCGCAAGTGTACTTATAAGAGAGAGGCGGAAGAAGATTTGCGTGGACAAAAGAGGAGAAGGCAATATGACATGGAGGCCAGGACTGGAGGGATGCGGCCACAAACCGAGGAATGCTGGGCAGCCACCAGAAGCTAGAAGGGGCAAGGAATGGATTCTCCCTCCGGGGGCCCTGCTAACACCTTCATGTCAGCGAAGTGAAACTGATTTTGTACTTCCAGCCTACAGAAGCATAAAATAATAAACGTGGGTTGTTTTAAGCCCCCAAGTCTGAGGTTATCTGTTACAGTGGCCAGAAGAACCTACAGTCTCCATGAATAGTATGCTAAGTGTTTCTAAATCATGAAGAGATGCTGAGTTTTTCAAATGCTGTTTCTGCATCTAGGAAAATGATCGTGTGATTCTCCTCCTTTATTAATGTGATGAATTATATTGATCAGTGTTAAATCAATCCTGATTTATTCCTGGAATAAATCTGATTGGTCACGATGTTTTCTCCATTAAGATATTCTCAGATGCATCTAGTTCATAAGAAAGATTTTCCTATACTAGTCCATTCTTACCTCGTCAGGTTTAAATACCAATGTTACATTGGCCTCATAAAACATGTCGGAAGTAACCCAAATTTTTCTAATTCTCTGGAAGCTGTATATGTGTTTAGTATTAGTTCTTCCTTACGTTTGGGAAAATTCGCCAGTGAAGCCATCTGAGCCTCAAGCTTTCCTTCTGGGAAGGTTTCTAGTTCACGAGTCTATTTAATAGATGTGAAAATATTCAATTTTCTATTTCTTCTTGGTCAATTTTAATAAATTATGTTTTTCAGGGAATTCGACCTTTCCTTGAAAATTACATCTAATTTTTCAGATGTCTTGGTATCGAGTTGTTCATAATATTCCTCTTATATCTCTTTGGTGTCTCTGGGACCTGAAGGCTAGTCAGCTGAACAAAACCTCCAGGGTTTTTAGTACCACAGAGGATTTTTACGTCACTTACTGGTGGTAAGAGATAGTCTGGGAAATGTAATTTGGACCCTAGCTCAAGAAAAATCTGGGACAATTTAACAGATTCCTGTGGATAAGAGGAAATATCTGAAATTAAAACTGTCCAAGGGGGACGCCTGGGTGGCTCAGTGGGTTTCTCTCATTTGTCATTCCTTTTTTTTTTTTTTAAGTAGGCTCCACCCCCAACGTGCTCCTTGAGCCTGACTCTGAGATCTATTGACTGAGCCAGCCAGGGACCCCTCATTTGTCAGCCTTCATATTATCCATATGTATTTTCTCTTAATCACTCTTGCTAATGGCTTATCGATTTTGTTAGTTTATTCACTGACAAATTTTGGCTTTGCTGATCCTATCTATGAACACTTGTTTTCTGTTCTTTATGATTTCATTCCTTCTACATTTGGGGGGTTCATTTATTGTTCTTTTTCTAATTTCTTGAAATGGTAATTTAGATTATTGATTTCTCAGCCTTTCTTCTTTTTCTAATATGTGAATTTAAGGATTTAAATTTCTATCTAAATGTGATTTGAGCTGTAACATGAAAACTTTGCGTATGTTCTAGTTACATTATCATTCATTTCAAAGTATTTTCTAATTTCTATGAGTTATTTAGAAGTGTGTTGTTTATTTTTCCACCTCACCCCATGCTTCAGACCTTCTGCTTCCTGTCTGGAATGCTCCTTCCTTAACCTTGTCTGCCTAGCAAACTCCTGCTGACCCTTCACTGTTGGGTTCAAGTTGTGTGATTCTCCTCCTTTATTCTATTAATGTGATGAATTATATTGATCAATATTAAATCAACCCCGATTTATTCCTGGAATCAAGAAGCCTTTCCTGCACCCGCCCCAGGCAAAACATAGCACTCCTTCCCTCTACTGGGTTTGTCTCCATATTCATCCTCTTTTCACTGAACAGGGAGCTCCTTTTAGGCAGTTATGCATCTGTCATCACTGTGCTGAGCCCTGAGCAGTTGTTTACTTGCGTGCTTGTTTATTTGCATGCTTGTTTTCCTTGGACAGTTTGGGTTTGTTTTTTTTTAAGATTTTATTTATTTATTTGACAGAGAGAGAGAGAGCACAAGTAGGCAGAGAGGAAGGCAGAGGGAGAGGGAGAAGCAGGCTCCCCATGGAGCAGGGAGCCTGACGTGGGACTCGATCCCAGGACCCTGGGATCATGACCTGAGCCGAAGACAGAGGCTTAACCGACTGAGCCACCCAGGTGTCCCCCTTGGACAGTTTTAATTTCAGATATTCCCTTTTATCCACTGGAATCTATTAAATTGTCCCAGATTTTTCTTGAGCTAGGGTCCAAATTACATTTCCCAGACTATCTCTTAGCACCAATAAGTGACATAAAAATCCTCTGTGATACTAAAAACCCGGGAGGTTTTGTTTAGAAAATATGGTCACCTTGATTATATACTCTTCCTGCCCAGTACCAGGCTGAGAACCTGCTAGTAACTCAGTATGGACTTGTTGACTAATTTCTACTGAGTGGATTTTGTCCCTAGCCAAGCTAGAAATAACTTGGTGTCCCTATAAAATATTCCTAATTTCAGCTGATTAGCCTTTGATGTGACAGGTTCCCCCTCACAACCCTCGAAAACCGTAAGGCAGTATTGTATTCATTACGAGGTCACCCAAAATTGATGACTCAAGGGTTAGCCTTATAAAACTTCAAAATCTCTCATAAAAATGAGTCAGAATCTAGTAATAAGCTTGTTTCTATTATAATTAATAATGTCTTTGCCGGGGTGGGTCATGTTCTGCACAGTAAGTGTTCTTTAATGTACATGGGTGAGAAATCTAATTTTCCTATTTTCAAAAGCTGTGGGGAACTTAGTTATGGGGAAATTCAATAACTTCAGTTATTAAATGTTTAAAATAAATCTAAAAACAAACTCTGATGCTTGTTTCATATAAGTCTGGATTTTTCCACATGTGGAGTTTGCTTAAAGTGAGGCCCACCTACATTCTTTTGCTATACTCCTCATCTTTACCAGCTCTAGGTGACCTCACTTCTGCCCCAGAGAGTCCAGGCCCAGAGCCTTTCCCTCTGTTGAGGAAGCCTGGAATGCCCTAGGGTGCAAGCCTTCATTCCCGAGGCTCAGAGCTCTGTCCCCATGGGAGATGCCGGGGCCCTGGAATGGGTCACTCTCTAAGCTGTCATCAGTCACTGGCACCCTCGGCATAGACAAGTTCTGACATCAGCATATTAGAATAACCGAGGCTACAGAAGGTTCTAGAAAGTATGAAGGGCAATCACGGATGCCAGGGCACTAAATCTTCCTCTACACATTTGCTACATGCCCACCTTACCCCAGCTCTCTTAAACTACCTTCGAGCTGACCTCCAGGTTGGCTGAGAATGGAAACTCAAGGGCGTCTGGGTGGCTCAGTGGGTTAGGCATTCAACTCTTGGATTCGGCTCAGGTCCTGATCTTATGGCTCGTGAGACTGAGCCCCACATTGGGCTCCACACTCAGCAGGAGTCTGCTTGGATATTCTCTCCCTCTGTCCCTTCCCCTGCTTGCTCGCTCTCAAATAAATAAATAAATCTAAAGAAAAAAAAGAGTGGAAACTCAGCAGCACCTGAGACCCCAGAGCTAGCTTTCTCTGACTGAGGCATGGACCTCCCCACCACCCCAAAGGGAGGCCCCGAGTGACGAGGGGTGTGGGAGCAAGAGAGAGGTGCTTGAAGAACCCTGAAGCATTGAATCATCATATTTTTTCACTAGCCAATAAGTCCAAACAATCTTTTAAAATTCAAACAAGCATGGAAGTGTTACAGAGGCACTACAAGATTGATGTGGATCGTTCGTGTATGACAACTCCTGGCTTGCTGAGGCCACTCGGGCAGCGTCCAGACCCACGGGACACGCCCTCACTCTGTTCTGTCTTGGAGAGATGCAGTGTGGAATGCTGCTGAGGCGCTGGTCCACAGCCACCAGGTCCCGGAGGCTGGCAGAGCCTCCTGGCAACAGAGCAGGGGCAGAGAAGCTCCTCAGAGCCGAAAACAACCCCCCCCCCCACCTCCGTGCAGCTTTCCCTGAGCTGTTCTAGGAAAGGCCCCAGCTCGGCCCAGTGGAGGAGCTCCAGAGCCAGGGGGGAGTCAGGCTTGAACAGACACCCCCTGCAGCCGAGGACACCTGCCCTCATGCCTGGCCAACCTCCACCGGGTCCTGGTATCAGTCAGGATGGGCGAGGTTAAGCTGCGGTAGCGATCGACCCCCAAATTGTGGGACTTATTACAGCAAAGGGTTTTTTTGTTTGTTTGTTTTTTATGCTCCTGTTACATGCTTATCAGGATTGGCTGAGGGTCCTATGCAGTGTCTCCTCCCTCCAGAATGCAGGCTAATAGAACAGCCACCTTCTTGGGCGCCTGGGTGGCTCAGACGGTTAAGCGTCTGCCTTCGGCTCAGGTCATGGTCCCAGAGTCCTGGGATCGAGTCCCGCATCGGGCTCCCTGCTCCTTGGGAGCCTGCTTCTCCCTCTGCTTCTCTCTCTCTCTGTCTCTCATGAATAAATAAAATCTTAAAAAAAAAAAAAAAAAGAACAGCCCCCTGCTCAAATACTGCTGAGCACCATCGTGATGGGAAAGCAATCTCTGGAAGGCCCCAACTTATAATTAAATGCTCAGCCCAGAAACGACAACTCATTGACCAGACCCAACCAGAAGAGGCCAGGATACACAATCCAGCCACGTCCCTCAGAGGAGCCAACTGGAAATATTTGGTGGCCTGCAGTAATGACTACCACAACCTTTTTGAAAGGCCTAGCACTGAGATTCTGGGCTGTGTGCCTGGTCCCAAGAGAAAACCTTAGGCCTAAGGGAGCAGCTAGAAAACTGGAGGTCCCTGCCCACCACTATACCTGCCCCAGCATAGCAAGCCCAGCGGGGCTCCTGGCTCAGCAGCCCCTACGTTTGAACCATCTGAACCACACGCTTCAGGCCTCTCCAGTCCCCTGGGTTTACAGAGGATCTCATGTTCACCCGTCTCCCCACTCCTGCAGGGTGAGCTGTAGATAATCCATGACCACCCACCTTGGATTTTTCTGGGAGGGTGGAGGTGATGGGAGTGGCCATGGGAACGGACCAGCAGAGAGTGATGAGTTCATGAGACCCTCACTCATCACACCACAGAAAACAATCAGTCAAGATTAATACTATGGGATTACTGCATGCTCTGTAAATCTACCCTAGCAAGCACGGTAGAGGAGACAAGAAAGAAGAAATAGCCCCTGCTGTCAAGAAGCTTATAATCTATGAGGCTAGTTAGGACACCGTTACCTTGTGTTATCATTTTTCTCGAAGTGTCAAATGAATGGTACCAATATTAAGTTTTGAGCTTGGCCAAGGCAGAGTTCACTGCAGACTTGATTGGAATAGAAAGGCTTTGTGGGAGAATTAGGGCATGAGCTGGTCTGGGACAGATTAGGGGGCTTCATGTGGATAAAAGGAGAGGAAAGAATCTGAGGAAAGGCATGGGCATGGAAATCCTCACGCCTGCTTCTGATGCATATACAGACAGACCGCACCAGCCAGTTGGAAATGGAGGGAGAGGTACAGGTCTTGCTTTAATCTAAGGGCAGGGGGAGAGGTAAAATAATAATAATAATAAAGTTAAAAAAAATGGGGCCCCTGGAGGGCTCAGTCGGTTGAGCGGCTGACTCTTGGTTTTGGCTCAGGTCCTGATCTCAGGGTCGTGAGATCAAGCCCTGTGTCAAGTTCCACGCTTGGTGCAGAGTCTGCTTGAGATTCTCTGCCTCTCCCTCTGCCCTTCCCCCCCTCCACCCATGCTTGCTCATGCTCTCTCTCTCTCAAATAAATAAATAAAGTTTAATCTAATGGGGGGAGGGGTCGTCTTTACTCTTTTTGCAAACAGAGGCTGGAGAGCCAGCTAGGGAGACTTTGCAATGGATTCTTGTCTTAGGTGGAAGTTTGGGCCAGTCATTCTTTCCCAAACTTGGCTGTGCATCAGAGCTCCAGCCCCACCCTTGCACCCACCCCCTACTATAAGCTTGTTAAAAATAGATCTTAAAAAAAAAAAATAGATCTTTTTAAAAAAGTTTCCGCCACAACACTCAGGACCTAGCCCCAGAGATTTTGCTTCTGTAGATCTGGGACGGGATCCAGAAATTCATACCCTTCACAAGATTTCCCACAGATGGAGCTGGTCTGAGAATCCACTCAGATAGGCAATTTCTACCCAGAAATGGCCCATGTCGAAAGTTGGATTTTTAAGTCACATTCCAGAAAACTAGCTCCTGTTTGTACTCACTTTGTTTCTGTTGGAGGTACGCCACCCCCCCACCCCCCCACTTCAGACGCAGCAGCTCAGCGCTCGCTGGAATTCTTGCTCACATCAACTCCACTTCCTTATTGTGTATCATTTACAGCTCTCTCTCGGTTGTTCCTTCCTCCCTGTTCCCGCTCCTGCTACATTTGGCCAGAGGTTTTCTCACCTCACGCTTGGACTCTTCAGGATCCTCCCGGCTAATCTCATCCCCCTCAACCCTCCCCACACTTCACCTTCAGGTCAGTCTCCCTATCGGCATCACAACTGGCTCATTCACGCTCAACCTCATTCCTGAATCCAGCTCCTCGGCCTGAATAAAATTTGTAAAGCTTATCAAAATATGGCTCAGCCTATTTTCCCCTGTGGTTTAAAGTCCTAGCCAAACGGGACCATGACCGTGTTTCTTCTAAACATGCTTTGTACCTTCCTGCCCCCATTTTTTTCTCGGCTGTTCCCCCAGCTAACATTTCTACTACCACCCTCTGGCCTGAAATGCTCTCTGCTTATGAAAATGCTGCCCATCCTTCAAGATCCGGTTCAAATTTTATCTACTTTACAAGGTCTGCCCTGTTTGGAAAACACAGAGAAAAGTATATATGCGCATAACACACACACGTGCACACCCACACTTTCTTCTGCCTAGCAGAAGAAAGCGCATAACACACACACGTGCACACGGCGTTGCATGCTAGGCAGTTTGCCAGCCTTGGAAAGTACAAAGATGAATGGGTCCAAGCACCTTGGAGAGGTGTGGGTGTGGCTCTCCACTCTGCTCAGAAGGGGCACCCTTTGTTGGAGGTAGGAACCAACCCAATCAGCTCCTCTCTCCTGGGAAGAACTCATTCCCGAGACACAGGCTGGCCCTGCCCCACACTGCTCACACCCTCCGTGAGGCCGGTGATACATTGCCTCACAGAAGCCCTGGGACCCTGAGGGGCCATATCACTGTGGAGGTAACACCTCTGTTTCCTTGAAAAGGAGGAAGCCCCCTTCTCCAAGGTAATCCAGGAACTGACCAACGTGTGGTATCGTGAGACTATAAGCAAGCTATGACGCAGAGCCCAGCACAGAGGTCTCAGTGGGAACAGACACGGTGGTCTTCAGTTGGGTCAAAGCCAATCAGTGGTGAATAGAAGGCCAGGCCCAGGAAAGTCACAGAATAGCCCCATCCAATCTTCTCATTGGACATACGGAGATCTGCACCAGCTAATGGCTGAACTTTCATAATTCCTCTGACTCCCACTTCCTCCTGCAATACCCCCAGGGCACACATCCCAACTTAGACAGGTTTCGGTATGTTCCCATGGCTGTTTTTTGTCTCGTTTTGTTTTTTAATCAAGAACCTCACCAGAGGGGCGCCTGGGTGGCTCAGTTGGTTAAGCGACTCCCTTCGGCTCAGGTCATGATCCTGGAGTCCCGGGATCGAGTCCCGCATCGGGCTCCCTGCTCGGCAGGGAGTCTGCTTCTCCCTCTGACCCTCCTCCCTCTCATGCTCTCTGTCTCTCATTCTCTCTCTCTCGAATAAATAAATAAAAAAATCTTAAAAAAAAAAAAAAAAGAACCTCACCAGGAAGCTAATAAATCTTAAGATTTAGATCACCTGTCTTGCACCAGCTCTGTGCCTACCTTTACATTTGCAATTCTGGGAAGTTTTTTTTCTTAATAATATTCTCTAAGTCATACAAAATGCAACTATTTCAAGCCCATAAAACGTGGGTCCACCCTGGCAGAGGGAATGTGTTATTTGGGAGGGGAAGGAATTCCGTGGAAACAAAGCTAGAATAAAAAAAAATAGGAAAAGGACCATGGGCAGGTTTAGGAACATTCCCCTACAGTGAGTGGGTCTACTATATCCTTTCAGGAACTTATTCCAAAAGGCAAAAGGGTCCCATGGGCTGCAGCCTGGCAATCCCCTATCCTTCTCCCAGCCCGGCCCCACATTTGAGGGGCAACCTTCAGGAGCTGGGGGCACGCAAAAACAGCTGGGCTAGCATCAGTAAGAAAAAGAAAATTAGGCTCAGGGAGCCCGCTCCAGAGTAAAGTGCCGCCCCCCGTCCTGGGGAGATTCTACTTTTACACATAGAGAAGAAGGCATCCTGGATGACCCCCATTCTGTAGCTTCAGGCCAGGCTGATGGAGAGAAAGCAAAGAGCATGTGAAGACCCCTGCGTGCTAGACCCCAAAACCCAATAGAAGTCTAGACCACGCGGGGCACCGGTTCCTCTTTAGGAAAGAGTCCCACTTAGAGGAAATTCTGAAAGTTTGAAATGCACCTTTGTGACCACATGGGGGCCCCATTCAAAGGCTCCTTCCATCCGCTAGCCTGGGTTTGCCTCTTAAGGAGTTTTTCCAATTATTTATTTAATTTTTGTCTCCTTTTTGTTTAAAAATTCTGTTCTTATTACTACAAAATAAAAACAGGAATTGAAAAAAAAAATGTTAGAAAATGTATAAAAAGCGGCCCGCGGTCTCACTGTTAAAGAAAAAAGAAGCTACTTTGTGTTGCTCTGTATGCTTCCAAACTCGCGCGTGTGTTTTCTCTTTTACACAAAGCTGAGATCATTCTGGTCACACTTCTCCTCTTAAAATACCACGAACGTCTTCCCACACCAAGTTCTTCATCAAAATAATTATAAATATGGTATTGTGTTCATTCCACTTAGAAATATTTGTTATAAATAATAAACACATTACAGAAAGTTCTAAGTGGCTGTCTACTGGGATTTACCGAACTATTTTCCTATTGTTGGAAGAATTTATTCCATTTCAAACCAAGACAGACGTGAGCTACAGCTGTCCAAATAAATAAATAAATACACGAAAAGCCCAAATTGCCTGGCAAGGACCTAAAGCAGCAAAGGCGACGTGGCGGATGCCGGTGGGAGAAAACACCGGTCTCTTGGGGCTGTCGCCGCGGTCACCCGGCCCGGCCCGGTCCGGCTGGTCCCTGGAGCCGGGAGATTCCTTTTAGTAAGCGAGTCCCTTGGGGTGCGTGGGGTCCAGAGTTCGAGGCGCGGCAGGCTGCAGGTCAGGCGCGGGGTCCAGGCGGTGGCTCAGCGCACGCCCGGCCCTAGGCCGGTGGGGCGGGGCGGGGGGGGGGAGGGCGGTCTGTAGGCCCGTGGGTCGGGGGGTCAGGGGCCAGTGGGGGGGCAGCGTTGGTGGGGGGGCAGTGGGTCCGGGGGTCCAGAAACCTGTGGGCCAAGCAGCATCGGTGGTGGTTCAGGGGGTCGGGAGGCTGGTGGGTCGGCTGGCCCGTGGGTCGGACAGCGCCGGTGGGTCGGTGGACCGGTGGATCCAAGTGGGTCGGTGGGTAGGGAGGCCGGTGGGTCTGTGGGTCAGTGAGTCAGGGTGTCGGAGGGGTCGGCGGGCCGGTGGACTGGTGGCTCGAGAGGTCAGGGAGGCGGTGGGCGGGGTCGGAGGTCAGGAGGTCGGGCGGTCGGGGCTCGGGAGGCCGGTGGGTCCGGGGGCCTGTGGGTCCGCGGCCGGGCGGTCGGGGACTCGGGAGGCCGGTGGGTCGGGGGTCGGGGAGACCCAGGGATCCGCGGGCTGGTGGACCGGAGGGTGGGTGGGTCGGCCGGCCGCGGGGCGGGGCGGGGCGGGGCCGGGCGGGCCGGGCGCCGCGCCTGCCGTTCGCCTCTCCGGGCTGCAGGTGGGGCTGTGCGGCCGCGCTGCCTCCAGGAAGCCTCACGGGCCTGCGCCGGCTCCCAGGATGCAGTGTGGACCGGCCGGGCGCTGACGGCGGCGGCGCGTCTGCGGGCGGAGCGGCGCGGGCCGGCCAGCGAGGAGCGCGGCGACGCGGGCGGGGAAGGCAGGGCCGGGCGGGCGCCGCCTGCGGAGAGGCCGGGGGCCGACCTGCGTGGAGCCGCGCGCGGCGGCGGCGGCGGCGGCGGCGGCGACTTCCTCCGGGCCGGGCCGGACAGTGCACGGCCATGGCCGAGGCGGCCGCGGCTCCGGTAAGGGCGGCCCGCGCGCACCTACGCGCGGACTCGGGGCCCGGGCCCAGCACACGGCGCCGCAGGCCCTGGGGAGGGGCTCTGTGGGCCGGGCCGGGCCGCCGGGCCTGGGCTCCGGCGAGCGGGGCGCGGGGTCCGCCGGGGCCTACGGCGCCCGTCGGCCGGGCCCCCATTCGCGGCCGAGCCTGAGCAGGGCGGAACCGGCCGACCCCGCAGCGGAGGCCGCCCCACGCCGAGTTCCTGCAGCCCTCCGCGGCTTCCTGCCCCCGCCCCATCCGCTGGCCCCTTCATCTCCGCGCCCCCCACCCGCGTCTCCTTTCTCTGCCCACCGCTCTGCCTCAGCGTTCCCTACCCCCCAGCTCCCCCCAGCGGCCTGGTGGCACCTGGGAGGTGTCCGAAGCGGCTTCGATTCCGCACACACCGAGTGCCCAGCTCGATCGAGGTCGGGGCGGAAGACAGCTGCTCCCTCTTGTAGAAGCAGGCAGGCACCAGCCCTGTTAGGCATTATTTTGTCCTCACAGCAAACCTGTGGGGTAGGTGCTCGTTCCGTCATACAAAAGAAAAACCCGAGGCCTGGAGAAGTTAACTTGCCTAGGATCGCACAGCTAGAAAGTGTGTGAAAAGAAACAGTTGGTCCGTATTCAGGGACACATTGTGTGTTGGGGAAGCAGACAGGGACCCTGGTGATAACGATGCAAACAGAAAGAGGTGAGTGGTTCTTGCCTTGAGGCAGAAAGGTGCTCTGGGAGGGCAGAGGAAGGAGAGGGAGGGTCTGGCACCCCTTCCTGGCCTGGGCTTCTGTGATTTGAGCTGGGCTTTTGAGGAAGGCTAGGATTTCATCAGGCTGAGTGGACCAGTGGAGCTTTTCCGGTAGGGAGGTCGGCTTGCGCTCAGAGAGAAGGCAGTGCGGAGCGAATTCAAGGCAGTCCCTGCTCCATGGAAGATGGTTTTGGTAGAGAGGCAGTGGGAGAGAAGGCTGCAGGGAGAGTTGGAAGGGGTTTTAATGCCTGGACTTCATCCTATGGGTGGGGAGTCCTTGAAGGATTTGGAGTTCTCTTACCATCGGCTCCTCTCAAGCATAGGGTTTCCACTTCCCTGGCAGGAGTCTGAGGACAGCCCCATATTATCCACCACCCACCGTTTAGTAAGGAGCTGGGCCTGAGCACAAGCGGTCACCACCTCCCACTAAATAGTGCAAAGGCCCATTGAAATGGTAAGCACACTATGTGTGCCTTACTGTTTATAAAGGAGTTTATGCAGGTGTCCTTTTCCTGCAACGCAAAGATTGCATTCATATGGCAGGCAAGTGCACTCGGGGGCCGAATAGGATTTCAGTAGCTGGGGAGCCTGGTGACGAAGCGAATGGAGACTTCTGGAGCAAACTCTTGGAGGCTGGGGTCAGGTGGCAGGGACTGATCAGAAAGGACAAATGGGCAAGGGAAGGAATGGCGGCTGTCGTGGAGGGTGGCCCAGGGTGCCAGCCCAGCACAGTCCCTGCAGCCTCGGGGCAGAAGCACCTGCCTCCTGAGAGCAGGAGTCCCACCCACATCCAGTTGTGTCCCTCTAACGGCTCTCTGCCCATCCAAATCCTTCCCAGCAAAAGCCCTTCCTTCTCCAGGTCAGAGGTCATCCGGTGCGGCCTCCCTCCAAACAACCTCAGAAGCGCTAGGGTGCTTGACAGTTGTTTTTGGCCTCTGCTCGCACACCTCTCACTATTAGGCCCCCATGCTGTAGTTCTCGATGACTTTCTCCAAATGAGCCCACACTGCTCCCCACTAGTCACGTCTTTGTTTTGCAGATAGTCACCAACCATTTGTTTGGGAATAGTTTCCAGAATGTTGTAAGGAAACATGCGCCCTCAGGCACAGCCAGAAGAAGGCGCAGATATCTGGACCTCCTCTCTGACCCAGGGGGGCCCACCTTCACATGTGGGTGGGTCGAGTGGTTCAGCCCCTACCCAAGGCAAAATGTGCCCTTTCCTCGGGGTCTCCAACTGCCAACTGTCAGGTCACTCAAGCTACATGTGAACTTCCCAGCAACAGGGAAGTAAGTCACTGCTTGGGGGAAGCTTTATGACGGTTGTCGCACGCATAAAAGTCTAACTTTATGGCATATATTTTACCTTCCTCACCAATCTGTAAGGTGCGTCACTGATCCCGGAGTAGCTGCAAAAATGTCAGAAAATAATTTTCCCCTTGGGAGGGGTGGGGACAGTGCGAGAAGCAGACTCTCAGGGGGCCCAGTGGACCCGTGTTGATTTTGTCCCCTTGACCCACCCCTGCCACATGGGTCAAAAAGTCTAACTCTTGGCTGGTGGAGATTTGCAGTAATGGTGATTTTTAGTTTAAGGAGGAGTAACTGGGGAGGGGACAAAATCAAATGGCACTGGGGGGAGAGGGACTAGCTGTTTGATTTTTATGTTTATTAAAAAGAGAGAGATGCTTTAAAAAAAAAAAAAAAAAAAGGCAATTGAGCAATGCTCATGTTTGTGCCGGTTCAGTGAACCAGCTGTTTTTTTTGCTAGGTCATCATCCGTAGACAGTTCCTGTGTGATTATGATGGGAGGTGCTGGCTGGGCTCTAGTAAATCTGCAGTTTACTATTTATCCACTGAAACGCCCCAGCAGTGCTAAGTCACTGTTTATTTAGCAGAATTGCACTGAGCACCTTCCATGGGCCACACACTCTGCTGCAAAAAGCTGAAATACTGCCTTCAGAGAGCCCGTACGGGCAGATGCGGGAGGTCGCCTGCCGGTGCGTGCCGAGCCCTGGAGGGAAGGCACCTGCCCGGACGTTGGCAGTGTCTGAGTTACCCAGAGGAGCTGATCCTAGGCTGAGATGGGGCGTGTGGCCCAGGGCGTCCCCGCTTTCATTCCCAGCTCCGAGCCTTCTGGCCCAGCTCCCTGGCACCTAGGGGAGAGGGGCTCAAGGAACACGGTGGATGGAATGATTGATGGTGGACTTCTCTTTGTTTCTGAAAGATCTCCCCGTGGACGATGGCCGCCACAATTCAGGCCATGGAGAGGAAGATTGAATCGCAGGCTGCCCGCCTGCTTTCGCTGGAAGGGCGGACGGGGATGGCCGAGAAGAAGCTGGCCGACTGCGAGAAGACGGCCGTGGAGTTTGGGAACCAGCTGGAGGGCAAGTGGGCCGTGCTGGGGACCCTGCTGCAGGAGTACGGGCTGCTGCAGAGGCGGCTGGAGAACATGGAGAACCTGCTGAGGAACCGAAATTTCTGGATCCTGCGCCTGCCCCCGGGCAGCAAGGGGGAGGCCCCCAAGGTATCCCTCGGGCACCTGGGGTGGGACAGCCCGAGGGACTGTGCCTGTAAGCGTGTGGGTGAGCATGCGCGACACTGTTCCAGGTGCCCGTGACCTTTGATGACGTGGCCGTGTATTTCTCTGAGCAGGAGTGGGGCAAGCTGGACGAGTGGCAGAAGGAGCTCTACAAGCACGTGATGCGGGGCAACTACGAGACACTGGTGTCCCTGGGTAAGGCATGATACTCATTCTTCTGTTACATGTGACTTTGAAAGTCCTCAAACCTCTCTCTCCATGCGGGTGGTTTTCGTCACAACAATGTGTAAATCACTAGAAACTCGGACCATGCAAGGAGTTACTTCCTCCTCCTACTGAAGATGAGCATCAAGTGACCGAGTCGGAAGTTCCAACAACCTGGTGAAGTTCATGGGTGGCCAGACAGAGAAGGATGGTGGCATTTCTCCTAACCAGGCACGAAGGACGGACGTCTCTGTCCTGCTGAGACAGAGTCTAAAGCCTCAGGCTGCTTTCATGTCCAGGATGTAATCGACCCACATTCCTTTAGCCTTTTCTTACAGAGATATGTAGCCTGTAAGATACCTGAGGACACTCCTCTGGGTTGGTGGAGAATAAGGGCAGACCATGTTTCCCGTGGCCAGCGCTGTCTTCGTGCCTCGAGGCTCTGCTCCCTCAGACCCCGGGGCCGCGGTCACTCTCTACATGTGCTAGCCCCAAGAGGCTGTTCCTGCCTGGGCTGCCTTCCTCTTGCGATGGTTTCTGTGTGACCCCAGAAGGGAACAGGGGCAGGCGTGACGGTATACTTCAGTTTGAAGAAATGCACTGCTTCTTAAGGGAGAGACTCTATTAGAGTGTCTTCACCTGGGCATGAACATCTGGGGCCAGATGGTTGTTTGCTGTGGGGCTACTCTGTGCAGTGTAGGATGTTCAGCAGCATCCTGGCCTTGACCCACCAATGCCAGGAGCACCTCACCCCCAACCCCCAGTCGTGACAACCAAAAATGTCTCCTGACTGCCAAATGTCCCCTGGGAGACAGAATTGCCCATGGTTGGGAACCAGTGCTCTATGCTAATCTAGAAGTTTCGTTTCTTGGCCACTCGTGGATTCCCAGGCTGCCTGTCCGCAGCTCTAAATGGAACCACATGGCAAAAGCTAACCTTTCTGTCCTTCTCAGACTACGCCATCTCCAAGCCCGAGGTCCTCTCCCAGACTGAGCAGGGGAAGGAGCCATGCAGCTGGCGTCGCACTGGCCCCAAGGTTCCAGATGTTCCTGTGGACCCGAGTCCAGGTGAGGGGCTGAGAGAAGGCCAGGGACACCAGGCAGTCAGGTGGAAACAGGAAAGTAGAGGGTCAGGGAGGGCACGACCTTCTTTCCAGGAAGAGCCGAGGAGAAGCCTCAGACTTGAATATTTTAAATCTAAGCTTTTCAGTAGTTGAGTTATGACCTGTAGCCTGTTCCCCTAAACTCCAGGAATACTGGAGTGGAAAGAGGCAGCAAACCTGGTCTTTTAGAAAAGAGATAGAGCCAGGGCACACAATTAGGGGGAGAGGGAGGAGGACACTCACAGGGAAGGTAGGAGTGTGTCGAAGACTAAATGTAATTCCTTCCCGGTTTTATGAAGAGCCAGCCTTGCCCCCATCCAGGAGCCAGTCCCATTGGCTGGCCACATGTTTCAACATGATTAGAACGACAGATTTATTTAAGGTGAATCTGGATACCTGAGATCACTGCCTCGGATTTTCCTGAGCCAGGCAGCGCCTCTGAAAGTTAAGGGAGGGACAGGTGGATGCGTGAGAGAAGCCAGGTTACTGAAGTGAAGCCCTCGGCAGGTGTGGGGATGCGACAGCCCATCCCTGACCAGGAGGACCCTCCCCCGCAGCGGGCTCGAGCCTGCTTTCCGCCCAGAAGCGCCGTGTCTGTCCCACCGGCCTCGGGTTCCCCTGGCATCCGAACACCGGCGTCACCAAAAAGTCTCACCGTGTTTCGTTTGTGATTAATGACGTGCGTCTCCTGTGTTCGCTGTTTGAGCGCAAGTGGGCTTTCAGGCTGCCGGAGCAGAGCCGGCCACAGGGTCGTGCCCCGGAGAGCGCTCGCCAGTTTAGTCCCACAGACGTCCTTTGAGACTTTGCTAGGCGCCAGGGACAGAGCAGCAGGTGGAGGACAGAAAGATGACTAAGCAGGGCGCTGCGGAGTCTGAATGGAGAACAAGACTCTGACACCGAGCCCGGCCTCCTAGCACGGGGGGCGGTTCATCTTACTTAGATCCTCTATGTGGAGGCTTTCGGGTTCCCACCCCGGCATTCGTGAGAGCTAAGAGGGGCCCAGAAACACCGTGGCTGCTAGCGAGACCCCCACCACGCGCTCCCCTCCAACACACACTCCACTCTGCCTCAAGCCCGTCAGCAAGAACCCCGTTACCCCCACCCACCTCAGCGAGAGAAGCTGGACCCCCAGCTCGCTCCTCACCTGCTCCGGGCTTGGGCATCCCCTTGGCAAACGTCCTCTCCACTTCTCTTCAGCTCCTAAATTCTGCCGCTGTGCCTCAGGGAACTCAGCCCCCAGCAAGACCTCGCATCCTCCGGCTCTTGCCCGAGCATCCCCACCCATTCTTGTGCAGATGAGTCCTGGTTCTTCTGGGGGCCCTGCATCCGCTGCGGCCCACCCCTTCCCCCCCCCACCGCGTCCCTCCTAGCCCAGGCACGGAAGGCAGCAGTGTCCCTGCTCCATAGGGCCTCTGTGCTAGTCTCCCCTCCTCCCTGGAAACCCCCGCCTTTCACTCAGATGCCTCCCCTCTTCCTGCCGCCTCCTGCAGACCTCATCTCTGCTCCCACCATTGTGGCTGGCGAGGGCAGCATGCACAGACGGCCCTCTGAGCACCCCAGCCTCCACTCCCTCTCCACCACCCACTCTGAGGTCATTCCCTGTTGCTGACAGTGGTGCACCCCTCCCATCATCTTATTTTGAGCTCGGCCCCTCCTGTTCTTGCAGATCTCTCTTCCCAGTGCCCTGACCCCAGCATCTAGCCCTTTCACTGCCCAGCTGGTCCTGGGTGCCCTCTTTGCCCAGCCAGGGCTCTGGTCCAGGGTCACCCTCGCCCCCTCTCCCCTGTTAGTCATTGTGCTCACCCGGCAGAAACATAATCCCTGTTAAATCTGTCTGCCTGTCGTGCACCTGCTCCCATGCAGCTGCACGTGGCTGGAGAGGACCCCCCCCCCCCCCCCCCCAGCCCACAGCCCTCTATGTCTCACCTACAGTCCCGGGGGTGTCTCCTTGGTCCATTCAGTTGCTCAGAGGTTGGCAAACTGGCCTGTAGGCCAAATTGCCCACTGTCTGTTTTTTGGCCCATGAGCTTAGAATGGTTTTCATGTTGAACAAATACTGTTTAACTGAAAAAAGAAACAGAACTCACTGCCCTTCCACCCCACCGGCCTGTCTGTTCCACCCATGCCCTGTTCTCCATGTTGGCTGCCGTGGTCACACCTCCCACTGAAGGCCTGCTCCTCTGGGTACTAGATCCAGTCCAGGCCACCTTGGCAAGGACTTGCCCCCCACCGTCCTTCCCATCAACATCTGCCCCCCCGTCATTTGCCTGGTTTGGACACCAACCACTCGTGACCCCACATCCCTGCAGCGGCCCCCCTCATTTCTGCCCTCGTGTCCCACTCCCCAGGAGCACCCTCCTGCAGTGCCTGCTTTCTCCCATTCCTCTTCCGCTCCGGAGGTCCTTCCATCAACACTCCTGTCAAGGCCACAGGGGCCCCCATAGCATTAAAGGTCTGGTCTTACCATTGGTGATATTTGCCACCATTGATCGCTCTCTTCCCAGATTCGCTGCTTTGACAGGATGCCTCCCCCTCCTGGTTTCCTCCTGCCTTACTTAACACCTTTCCTTTGCTATTTCCCAGTGCTCTTTCTGGCCTCTTAAGTGTCGGGGTGCCCTTCCTCCTCTCTATGTGGTGGTCTCTGCCATCCCAGCAGTGACTGGGAAGGCTCCGCATGCCACCTGGGTGCCAACAGTTCCCATGGTGTGCCTTCTGCCTGGCTCCTCCCTGAATTCACACCCGGCTGCCTGGTCTGTCTCCACTCGGGTGGGATAGACGTCTCATGCCAAGCACACACCCAGCGGAGCTCCTCCTCCCCTCGTCCCTCCACCCCACATCTCCCCTGCTGCAGTGGCCAGCTACCCACCCTCCAGTTGCAGGCCGAGACCCAGGGCTCAGCCCCGGCCCTTTCTCCCGCCCACGGCCATCAGGGATCCTAGTAGCTAGCACTCCCTTCAGACTCGTCCAGAAGGCTGTCACACCCCATCTCCTCTACCCTGCCACCCAGCCCATCATCTCCTGCGGTCACCTCCTGACCAGCCTCCCCCCTCCTGCACTGATCCCCCAGAGTAGGCCCTACGCCCTTTCCTTCAAATCCACTTACTGGCTTCCCACTGCCTCAGGGACTCTGGCTCATGTTTCTGTTTGTGTCTCACTCCCTCTGTTCCCGCCATACCATCCTCCCTGCCGCTTCCCCCAACACTCTGGGCTGCCCCAGCCTCAAGCCTTTGCACTTGTAGCACCCTCTGCCAGGAATGCCCTTCAGGTCCTCCCCAGGCTCCACCCATTACCTCCTTCACCACTCTGCTTATTTAACATTTAAATCGTCACCTTATTTAAAATTGCAGCCCCTGTCCCCACTCAGAATTTCCAGTCTCCTTTCCCTGCTTTGGTTTGTTCTACAGCAGAGAGCATCATCTATTATGTGTATTTCTAGATTGTTATATATATTTCACATTTACAGAATCGATAGAGATCTAGATATTACATGTATTTCAGAGAGAGAGCTGATAGATTTCACGTTTGTAGATTAATATATGGCCGGCCGGGCTCTCCCCATCAGGATGTAAATTTCAAGAGGACAAGCACTTTTATTTCTTTTGTTCATATGATCGTTCCAGGCACCTCAAACTGCCTAGCACAGAGTAGAAATTCAACAATTATTTGTTGAATGTATGTAGCGTACGTAATTTAAAATATTTTTGTGTTATGTGTGTTCAATTCCTTGTTAGATTTCCTAGTCTCATTCCTCCCCAGGGTAACCAGTTGTCCTGAAGTGGATGTTTACCCTTTCCATCCGCATTTGAAAACTTTCATTTAAAGCTATTACATACATACGTAGCCATAAGCAATATATAATATGGTTTTGTGTGTTTTGAGAAATGGTATAAATGTCATTGTATTTATCGCTCAATATCGTGTACTTCAGATTTATCTCTGTTGATGCAGATAGATCAAGTTCATTCATTTTAACAGATGCTTAATATCCCAAAAGCAACTACATTCCAGCTTGTTCTCCACTGGTCTGTTGATTTGCACTTCAGCTGTTTCTGATTTTTCACTCTCCTGCGTGGTGCCGCAGTGGGCAGTCTTACCCCTGTCTGTCTGTGTCCTGCGCGGCGGCCTCTCCAGGGAACAGACTGGGGTGGACCCCCTGCATCGCTGGGCATGCTTGTCTGCACCTCCACCATTGCCATGGTTACGCAGCTGGTCCTGCTCCCATCAGCAGCCACGAGTGCCCGTTGTCTTACATCCTTGCCCTCCCTCAGCATTAGCTTCTTGCCAGTCTGGTGGAGGTTGAAATGGCATTGTGTTTTAATTTGCGTTTCCCCGACTCTTAGTGAAGTGGAGCATCCTTTTCGTGTTTATTTGGTTTCTTCAGTGGATTGTCTTTTTCTGTTTTTCTACTGTTGCTTTTCACTCTCTTACTGATTCAGACTTCTGTCTGTAGGTTCTGGATCCAAACGCTTCATCTGTTATTTGCATCACAAATGTCTTCTCCCAGCCTGTGGCAGGTCTTTTAACTTTGTCTTGCTTGTACAGAAGTCTTAATTTTGGGTACAGTCAAACCTACCAGTGTTTTCCTTTATGATCTGCTTTTTCTATCTTAGGATAGCCTTCCCTTCCTCACTGCAGGTCAGAAAGACATTCTTCTCCATCTTCTTATAAAACTTTTAAAGTTTTGCTTTGCACATTTAAGTCTTTAATTTATCGAGAATTAATATTTGTGTAGGTTACGAGGGAGAATTTAAATTTTTTTCCCCACAAGGACATCTGATTTCCCAACAAAGGCTGCTGAATATTCTGTCTTTTCTGCAATGATTTTTAATGCAGTTTGGTCATGAACCAGGTTCCCATGCATGCACTTGGTTTCTGGGCTCTTTATTCTGGTTTTTTGGTCTTTGTCTCTACGCCAATACTCCCTGTTTTAGCTTCATAAGAAGCCCTCAGATCTAGAAGACTAAGCCTTCCCTACTCGCTCTTCAAAAACTTTTCAAGACCCTGTTCATGAGTTTCAGAATCTTTATGTCAAGTTCTCAGAAAATCCTGCTGGAATTTTTATTGGAACTGCATTTACTTTATCATTTTATTTCTGGAGAATAAGCTTCCTCACAATATGAGGGGGCTCTCCCCATGGGAAGACTCACTGAGTGAAGGCTTCTGGGTGGCCTGAATAGGCTTCACGGTTTTCTCCAATTGTTGTTTCTATTGTGAATGGCATTTTCATATTAACTACATTTTAAATAGTTATTACAAGTATATAGCTCTGCTGTTGAGTTTCTTTAGTAAAAGACCCCTTTTGCTCAACCTCCTTATTATTTCTAGTGATTGACTTGTCAGTTTAGATTCTCATGGATTTTGTTCTGGAGACGGTTATGCCTTCCTCAGATAACATAAAAGTTCTCTCTTCTTTTAAAATTGTTGTAACTGTATTCTTCTTGTTTGGCAGTTTGGCCAGGATGTTGTTGAGTACTCCCAGAGATGGCCAGCATCCTTATCTGTGAGGTGCTTCGAAGGTCTGGGCAGTAAGGATGGTTTTTGCCATAGACTTTTGATGATACTCTTATTGTAAGTTTATAGACATGGGACACCTGGGTGGCTCAGTCGGTTAAGCATCTATCTTCGGCTCGGATTGTGGTCCCAGGGTCCTGGGATCGAGTCCTGCATCGGGATCCCTGCTCAGCGGGGACCCTGCTTCTCCCATCTGCTGCTCCCCCTTCTTGTGCTGCTCTCTCTCTCTGATAAACAAAAATCTTAAAAAAAAAAACACATACAGAATAAAATCCATGTAACCCTTAGAGAGTAAGAGTCGACACCCACATTCTCAATACCCCAGCATCAGAAATAGATCACAACCCAGAACCTTCCATCGCCCCGTGGTCCCTCTCTGATCCCATTCCCCTCCCTTCCTTTTACAGATAACCAGAAAATTCAGAAGGAGATGTGATCAGTCCCTTGCTTTTCTTTATATTTTTATTCTTTATATATATATTCCTAAATAACACTGTGAACTTTGTAGGAATGAGCTCACACCATCCATATTCTTCTTTAGCTTGCTTTTCTTGCTGGCCCTTGTTTCTGAGAGTTGTCCAGTGTTGACGCAGTACAGCTTCCCCTTTTCCTTTTCACCACTTCATGGTTTTCTGCTTTACAATGGCGACACGGTGCGTGCACTCCTTCTGTTGATGGGCGTTTGCGCTGTTCCTAACTTGTTTGCTTTTAGGAACGATGCTGTTGTGAAAATTGTGAAGCATGTGTCAAAAGTTTCTCTAGGTGTAGACCCGGGAGTGGAACTGCTGGGTTGTAGGAAAGATGTATGTTGGGCTTTTCCCGGTCACGTCTGAGTGCTCTGTAAAGTGGCCTGCCCACGGTGCCCAGCTGCCCACGGCCCCTCATCCTCGCCAGCCCTGGGAACGCCTCCCATCCTCATCTCTGCCCATCTGGAGGGAGTGCATCGGTTTAAAATTCCTATTTTAAAATGTGCATTTTCCCAATTAACAAGATTGAACATTACATCCTCTGTGTACAGGCCACTTGTCTGCTCTTCTGTGAAATGCCTGTTTATGCCTTTTGTCTGTTTTTCTTTTGTTTTCCCTTTACTTATTGATTTGTAGGAGCTCCTTTCAGGTTCTGAATATTAATCTTTTTCTCTGGCGGGTGTATTGCTAATATCTTCTCCATTTATGGTATATTTTAAAGAACAGATGCTTTTGATTTTTTTTTTTTAAGATTTTTTTTTTTTTTTATTCATGAGAGACAGAGCGAGAGAGAAAGGCAGAGGGAGAAGCAGGCTCCCAAGGAGCAGGGAGCCCGATGCGGGACTCGATCCCAGGACCCTGAGATCATGACCTGAGCCGAAGGCAGATGCTTAACCATCTGAGCCACCCAGGCGCCCCAGATGCTTTTGATTTTAATACACTTGGATTTTACCTTTATGATTTGTCCTTTTTATGTCATAAACAAGAAATTTCCCCTACCTCAAAGCAGTAGTACACCATCTCACGTTTGCTTTAAAAGTTCTGCCTTTCACATTCAAGCGCTTAGTGGCAGAGGGAGGTTGGGACCCTGGTTCTTTCTCACCAGCACTTTGGGTCATCTTTTCCTTTGCTCTGGGGGTCATCTTCCTAATTACCTTGTAACAAGTTCTGTGAAAAATCCAACTGGGATTGTGGTTGGAGTTGCATTCACTCTCTTAATCACGTTGGAGAGAATGGACCCCTCTGCGGTATTGAGGCACGTTACTGGGGAATGTCCTCAGCCTCCTCAGTGTAGCTCATTTGTCTCACGTGCCTCAATGAAGTTTTAGAATTTTCTCCAAATTTGTTGTTAGATACATTCCTAGGTTCCCTGTATTATTTCTTGTTTTTATTTTTATTTTTTTTTAGATTTTTTCCTTGTATTTTTTTAAAAATTGCTATTGTCAGTGGTGGTGTTTTTTTTTTTTTTTTTAGAGAGAGAGCTTGAGAGCTGGGAGGGGAGGAGCAGAGGGAGAGAGAGAATCTTAAGCAGGCTCCGCTCCCAGCCCAGAGCCTGACACAGGGTTCCATCTCACAACCCTGAGATCAAGACCTGAACGTAAATCAAGAATTGGAAGCTTAACCGACAGAGCCACCCAGGCACCTCTGTGGTGCCTTTTTTTTAACATGCTTTTTCTGTTTGTTGCTGACATCTGCGGGGGGGGTGCTGGAGGGGCAGGGAACTCCTTTTTCCCAGTGCCTGGTCTCATGCAGAAGGGGCTCAATTCTGTGACGTCTCTCTCTCTCTCTACCTCTGGGCATCCTTCCAGGGGGCCCACCAGGAACATACCTCATCATCAGAGAGTTTGGGAGCAGAACTGGACAAGCACAGTCCTTGCCCATCCATCCTCCTTCCCTTGGGCAGCTGGCTGCCCCCAGGGGCCAGGCCGTCTCTGTTGCTCTGCTGGGGACAGGCTCCTTCGCTGTGGCCCAGCAGGGGGTACTTCCTACCCTAAAGTAGTAGAGTTGCACTGACTACTTGACCCTTAATTTTCTACCTCTCTTCTCCTTCGTAATATAAACATACAAGGTCATAAAATACCCTCTAAGTACCACTGTAAATGCAGCTCACACATTTTGATAAATAATATCTTTATTGGCATTGGGTTCCAAATATCTTCTCATTTTCATTGTCATTTGTCCTTAGAGCCTTGGATTATTTAGAAAACATACATATTTTTAAATTTTAGTACATATGAGGAGTTTGGGGATATCTGTTCTTGATTTCTGACCTAATGTTATAGTCAGAAAATAAGGGTATAAAGTATAAATCTTTTAAAATTTACCAAAGTTGGGCGCCTGGGTGGCTCAGTTGGTTAAGCGACTGCCTTCGGCTCAGGTCATGATCCTGGAGTCCCGGGATCGAGTCCCGCGTCGGGCTCCCTGCTCGGCAGGGAGTCTGCTTCTCCCTCTCCCGCTCCTCCCTCTTGTGCTCTCTCTCTCTCTCTCTCTCAAATAAATAAATAAAATCTTAAAAAAAAAAAAAAAACTCCTTAAAAAAAAAATAAATAAAATAAAATTTACCAAAGTTCAGGGGCACCTGGATGGCTCAGTCGTTAAGCATCTGCCTTCGGCTCAGGTCATGATCCCAGGGCTCTGGGATCAAGCTCCACATCGGGCTCCTGCTCCGCGGGAAGCCTGCTTCTCCCTCTCCCGCTCCCCCTGCTTGTGTTCCCTCTCTCGCTGTGTCTCTCTGTCAAATAAATAAATAAAATCTTCAAAAAAAAATTTACCAAAGTTCATTTTATGGTCTAGAAAGTGTTCATTTTTCCTTACTGTTCTGCGTGGCTTGAAAAACTTGTGTTTTCCTTGTCTTTAGAGTCTACTACGTCCACTTGATCGGGTTTGTTAATAGTGTTACTCGAATTTCCTATAACCTTGAGTCAGCTAGATTTATCAGTTACAGAAACAGGTGTGTTGAAACCCCCCGCTGAGAAGTTAGGAGTTGTTTCTTTCTCCCGGAGTTTTGCTTTATTATTTTGAAGCCAAGGTATTAGATTAAACATTTAGCATTATTTTCTCTTTCTGGTCAATGTAACATTGCACAGGGACCCTTTTTTTTATTTCTATGAATATTTCTCTTTTCAAAATCTATTTCCTCTGATATGGTATAACTACATCTTTTTTAAAAATGTCTTTATTCTGGCTTTTATTCTTTTACACTGCTCTTGCATCCTTTTGTTTTAATTGCGTCTTTTGCAAACAGCATATAGCTAGGTTTCTTGTTCGGTTTTTTGTTGTTGCTGTTGTTTTATTTTATTTATTTATTTACCAGAGAGAAAGAGAGAGCACAAGCAGGGGGAGTAGCAGGCAGAGGGAGAAGCAGACTCCCTGCTGAGCAGGGAGCCCGATGTGGGACTCGATCCCAGGACCCTGGGATCACGACCTGAGCCGAAGGCAGACGCTTAACTGACTGAGCCACCCAGGCACCCCAGTTTCTTGTTCTTTTTTAGTGTGATCATCTTTACCTTTTAAATGTCCAGAACAGTGGGCACTAGGCACATGTGGTTGTTGGTCACTTAAAAAGTGCTGTAAAAGGGCACCTGGGTGGTGTAGTCGGTTAAGCGTCTGCCTCTGGCTCAGGTCAGGATCCCAGGGTCCCAGGATTGAGCCCCGTGTCAGGCTCCCTCTCAGTGGGGAGTCTGCTTCTCTGTCTCCCCCCATTTCCTGTACTCTCTTTCTCTCTCATTCTCAAATAAATAGATAAAACTTAAAAAAAAAAGTGATGTAAAGATGAAATACATAAATTTTGGATATATTGGGTTAAGTAAAATATATTATTAAAATTAATTTCACCTGTTCCTTTTTATTTATTTATTTTTTAACATAACTATTAGAAAACCTAGAATGAGGGGCGCCTGGGTGGCTCAGTCGTTAAGCATCTGCCTTCAGCTCAGGTCATAGTCCCAGGGTCCTGGGATCGCGCCCCGCATCAGGCTCCCTGCTCGGTGGGAAGCCTGCTTCTCTCCTTCTCCCCCTGCTTGTGTTCCCTCCCTTGCTATGTCTCTGTCAAATAAATAAAATCTTCAAAAAAAAAAAAAGAAAACCTAGAATGAGCTACACGGCCTACATGGTTTCTCCAATGGACAATGCCGGTCCACCCTGCTTACACTGATTGTGTTCGCTAGCATGTTTGGATTCTCACTCACCATCTTGACTTGTGTTCAGACCTTAGACCACCTTTTCTGTATTTCTTTTTTTTTTAATTTATTTATTTGACAGAGAGAGACACAGCGAGAGAGGGAACACAAGCAGAGGGAGTGGGAGAGGGAGAAGCAGGCTCCCCACGAAGCAGGGAGCCCAATGTGGGGCTCGATCCCAGGACCCTGGGATCATGACCTGAGCCAAAGGCAGACGCTCAACGCCTGAGCCACCCAGGCGCTCCTCTATTTCTTTTTTAGTACTTTTCCTTTGAGAGTTCTTCATTTAGATTCTTTCTTCCTCAAACTATTTTTTTCCTTTTTTTTCTTTTAAGATATTATTTATTTATTTGAGAGAGAGAGAGAGCACAAACGGGGGTCAGGCAAAGGGAGGAGAAGCAGGGACCCCCCCAACTCTGGACTCGATCCCAGAGTCCTGGGATCATGACCTGGACTGAAGGCAGACACTTAACCAACTGAGCCACTCAGGCGCCTCTCAAACTAGTATTATTTTTAATTAGTTTGGAAGTTATATGTTCTGTTTCTGTTCTTTTAGAGGTGACTTTAGGAGTTTTTTTTTTTTCTTTACAAACATATCCCTTAGAAGTCTTTTGTGGGTCTGTGAGTGACAGACTCTCAGTTTGTGTTCGTATAGGAGTTTTTATGTGTCTGAAAATACTCTTATTCCATCCCTGTATTTGAGGGATATGGATTCTTGTGTGAATGTTATTTTCTCCTAGCCCCTTGAAGATGCTTTGCTGAGAGGGAGAAGCTGAGAAGCCATCCAACCGTCCCGCCATTGTGGCCTGGTGGGCGGTCTGCCTTGTCCTCCGCCAAGCAGGCCTCTGACTCTGGGGGCCTGCAGTCTTTCCGCATGTCCAGGCAGGGATTTCTTTCTCTTGATCCAGCTTTAATCATCAGTAGTTTTCAACAGTTTGGGAAATTTTGCAGTATTATCTCTCTGAATATTGCCTTGCCCGCCTTCTCCCTACTTGTTTATTCTGGAATGTTTTTGTACTGTCCTTCATAACGGTGGACGTCTCTTCATATTTTCAGCTCCGTCCATCATTTCTTATCTGTCTTCTAGTTAGCTCACCAGCCTCGGCTCGGTTCTTTGCTCTCTGTTGTTTTGCCTATAAACTGGATTTTTAAATTTCAGTGATTTTATTTTACACTTCCAAAGTTATATTTTCTTCTTTTTTCAAAATCTGATCGGTCTATTTGGGTAGGCTCTGATTTATCAGACTCTCCCCCTTTTTACTTTTCCAAATATATTAAACTTTATATTCGGCATATTCCAGTATCCAGCGTCTCTGCAGGCCAGATCCTGCAGTACATGACCTCTGACCCCCTGAGGGGGCCACTTTTCTTGTTGAGGTGGTAATCTATAGTGGTGAGCTCAGTAACGCCTGCAAGCTATGTGGAAAATGCTCTCCTCCTGAGACTCTCTGTCCGCCTCTGCTGGTCCTCGGGGCCACCACGGTCTCAGCCTGGAGGCTTTCAGGCCACTCTGTCATGTGACCTGGCAGGGGACAGCCTTGGGCACAGGCCGCAGTGCATCAACTCCCAGGGTGGTACTTAGGTCCCCGCACCCTTCGGCTTTTTCTTTTTTCTGTAGTTCTTGGGAGTCAGTTCAGCCACAACTCTCATGTTGTTTGGCTCCTCTTCTGGTTGTAAGTTTAGTTTTTTCATAGGGACCTGAGTTGTGGGGGTGTCCCTGGGGGGCAGGTTTGCATTTGTCTGTGCTGGGGGGCCTCATGGGTTGCGGGGGGGGGGGTCAGCCAATGTTTCTGTGGATTTCTCAGCTTCTGGTCTCTGCACCGTGTGGGTGGTATGAATTCAGTGTGGGCGTGGGGAAATTCCACTTTCTTAGGGTGGCTATCCCACCCATGGCCCTAGACAGGTGGCAGCTTCCTGGTAGTGCCTTCAGGTGAATGGAATTTTTCTAGTCCCCAGCTCACTAGGACGGAGCCTCATGGCTCAGACAGCTCAGCAGGGCTCTTAGCCTCGCTTGGGCATCAAAGCCCAGTCCCTAAGGCCTGTCTCCTGTTCCAGCGACTCACTGGGTTGCTTGGCTCCTGTTCGAACTCTTGATTGACTTTGCATTTGCTGTTTGATTCTTGTATCTGGAATCTTTCTTTTATGCTCCCTTATATACAGGTGGGGGAGTAAGGTTTTGGGAGATATTTCGAGTGACTTTTTATATAGCATTTCTGCGTTAAAAGTGAGGGCAGGACTTGCCCAGAGCAGCTCAGTCTTCTGCGTGGGCCAGAGGTCGCCCTGAGAATGCCTTCCCATCCTACCCTATGCTCAATACCATGTGACCTCATGCTTTGCCCAGAAGGCCCTGCCATCCCCTCCGCTCTGGCCTTCCGTTCCCACCAGGTTCTCTTGCTTTTTGACCCCTGTAAGCCCCTGTGTCCACGTCCTTGGTTGGATGTGTGTCCGCCCCAGGCCCGAGGGGCCCTGATGCTGTATGTTCATGCCCTTTCCCTTTCTTAGGCTCGGGGCCCCCAGTTCCTGCCCCTGACCTCTTAATGCAGATCAAGCAGGAGGGCGAGCTCCAGCTCCAGGAGCAGCAGGCTCTGGGGGTAGAGGCATGGGCAGCCGGACAGCCAGATATCGGGGAGGAGCCGTGGGGCCTCAGCCAGCTGGACTCCGGAGCAGGAGACGTCTCTACAGATGCTGCCTCTGGTGAGTGGCCACAACCGGAGCCGACACCAGGAACGAGATGCAGGGACTAAGGGTAGGGTGCAGGGAAGGAGCTTCTGGAAGCACTGTGGGAGCTGTGGGCTCCTGACTCATGGAGAAGTTTCCCCACCTGAAGGCAGGGGGCTGTCCCAAATGATATTTTGCAGGCCCCACCGTGGGTTGGATGATGCTCTTGTCTTGGCATCTCTCTGCCTGACCTTTGTCAGCTGCACTCCTGTTCCTGCCCCCACCACGGGCATTTGAATTGCCAGATGCCTCACATTCAAGAGGACTGTATGAAATAAATAACATCTGAGCTTCCTGGTGCCTCAGAGAAGGAGCAAAAGAGAACTGGGTGCGGGAGAGGCGGGGCTGTTCGCTCCCACAAAAAAGGCGGGGTCTTAGGGTCTAGCCTGTCCTTCCTTTCGCACAGGCTTTCCGCGCCCTTCCTTCCCCTAACCCATGGGCTCTGATCTCTCTTCATTGCAGGCGTCCACTCCAACTTTTCAACCACTCTCCCACCCACTTCCTGGCAGGCGGACCTCCCTCCCCACCATCCTTCTTCAGCATGCTCAGACGGGACACTGAAGCTCAACACAGCGGCCTCCACAGAAGGTATGGGGTGGCAGAGGATGGGAAAGGGTCGCATCTTCCTGGGAGGCTGCCTCAGCCCAGGGTCCTCACTTTTACCAGTGAACGGCCCTGACCTTTCGGCCAAGAGGCCGTTAGGTGTCTGTGATGTTCAGACTCTGTACGGTCTGTCCTTTATCTCCTTCCAAATTCTTACACTTGGACAGCCTTTCTTGAGAATGTTTCCGGCTGTCCCTTTCTCATACGGTCTGAACCAGTCAACCCTGGTAAGCTGATCCATTGAGAGGATGTACCTCCTGCCCAGGCTCAGCAATCCTGGCTCCTGGCTGGCATTGAAAAACCAAA
Organism: Mirounga angustirostris; assembly: GCF_029215605.1. Taxonomy (NCBI): domain Eukaryota; kingdom Metazoa; phylum Chordata; class Mammalia; order Carnivora; family Phocidae; genus Mirounga; species Mirounga angustirostris. The sequence continues at coordinate 6,922,069 of NW_026991720.1, forward strand.
AGCAAACCAGAACCGCTTCTTAGGTATCAGCGCTACCAAAGACAGGTGTCTGAAGGCCAGAATCGGGAAGAACAACTACCGAATTTATGTACTGGCTTTCTTTTCACTTCAGTTTTGAAGGCCAGTTGTCTGTTACTTTAATCATTTCTATCATATTTTATCCCCCCCAAAATGTGCTAAAAGCCTGCGTCCCTGATCTAAAACTTCAGGATGTGAGATTCAAGTGCGTTTATATAAAATCAAAAACATTTGTACTATTTCACTAATATTTTTATCATTAGCTAGCTGGCCACATTTACTGAATGCTTGCTGCCTTCCAAATAGCGTGCTAAGTGCTTTCAGACGTGACATACAACCCTATGAAATAGGGTCTTCATAGAGGAGCTGTTGGTCAGAGAGCTACCTGAAGCCCACAGCTGGCCTGGGGGGGCCGGCGGGGGGAGGACAGTACAATGATAGATCGGCCGGAGCCCAACGCTGGGCTTCTGCCCCTTGGCTACTTGGCCACCAGTGGTCAGCTTCAGGATAAACACATGATTAGTCTTGAGAGCCAGCGTGAACACGGAACGTGGTGAGCAGATACGTTGGCTTTACCTGTGAAGGGCCTCACCCACAGGCTGAGGCAGCCCCAGGCCTGCGGGGAGGATGCCCTGCTGAGCCGGATCCTGAGGTGGGGAGAGTAGGGCTCAGCGGTGGTCGGGGAGCTGAAGAGCCCGATGAAAGTATCAGGCCTTCCTTCTCTAAGCAGGTACCAGGACAGAATGATACGGGGTCTTTCTGTCTTTCTCAGCAGATGTAAAAATTGTGATAAAAACAGAAGTCCAGGAAGAGGAGGTGGTGGCCACACCGGTGCATCCTACTGACCTAGAGGCTCATGGGACCCTGTTTGGACCAGGCCAGGCCACAAGGTTTTTCCCTAGTCCTGTCCAGGAAGGAGCCTGGGAGAACCAGGGCAGCTCCTTCCCCAGCCAGGACCCCGTGCTGGGGCTGAGAGAGCCTGCCCGGCCTGAGCGGGACATGGGTGAGCTCAGCCCGGCCGTGGCCCAGGAGGAGACCCCCCCCGGGGACTGGCTCTTTGGGGGGGTCCGGTGGGGCTGGAATTTCAGGTGTAAACCCCCTGTGGGCCTGAACCCGAGGACTGGGCCCGAGGGGGTGCCCTACACCTCCCCTGACAACGGAGAGGCCGTGCTGGACCCCACCCAGGCCCCGAGACCCTTCAGTGACCCCTGTAAATACCCCGGCCGGACAAAAGGCTTCGGCCACAAGCCAGGCCTGAAGAAGCACCCCGCAGCCCCTCCCGGAGGGCGGCCCTTCACCTGCGCCACGTGCGGGAAGAGCTTCCAGCTGCAGGTCAGCCTGAGCGCGCACCAGCGCAGCTGCGGGCTGCCCGAGGGGGCGCCGGGGGGCGCGGCGGCGGCGGCGGCGGCGGCGGCGGGCGGCGGGGCGCGGGACGGCAGCGCGCTGCGGTGCGGGGAGTGCGGGCGCTGCTTCACGCGGCCGGCCCACCTCATCCGCCACCGCATGCTGCACACGGGCGAGCGGCCCTTCCCCTGCACCGAGTGCGAGAAGCGCTTCACCGAGCGCTCCAAGCTCATCGACCACTACCGAACCCACACGGGCGTGCGGCCCTTCACCTGCACCGTCTGTGGCAAGAGCTTCATCCGCAAGGACCACCTGCGCAAGCACCAGCGCAACCACGCGGCGGGGGCCAAGGGCCCGGCCCGCGGCCAGCCCCTCCCGCCGCTCCCGGCCGGCCCCCCGGACCCCTTCAAGAGCCCGGCCTCTAAAGGACCCTTGGCCTCCACAGACCTTGTGACCGACTGGACTTGTGGCCTGAGCGTCCTGGGACCCAGCGATGGCGCGGACCTGTGAGGCGCCCCCCCCCCGCCCCCGGGCGGGCGGGGGGCGCCCGGCCCCCTCGCCCCTGCAGGCCGCGCGTGGCCGAAGTCCCACTTGCAGACGTCGGGGTGGTGGTGAAAGCGGAGGCCGGAACGGAGCCTGGGGGAAGGCGATTTCCAAGTTGCTGAACTGATCCCTGGAAAAAGAGAAACTATCCGGCTTCCACCTCTAAACAAAGTAGAACTCTCTGATTGTGAAACTGAGCAGCATAGAATTTTAAGTAATTTAATTATGAAAACTTTTTTTTTTTATTCTTGACGAAAAAAGCTGGAAAATAGTCGTAGCACCAGTTTAAACTTTATAGTATACTTTTGGTTTCCGGAGCGTGTTTGTGTGGACTGTGTCCTTACCAAGTCTGACGTTGTGTGTGCCCGGAGTTGGCCGGCTGGGGACACAGGCCCCACTGATGTCTAGGGATGGGCTGGTGGTGGCACAGAGTTGGGGGGAGTTGAGACCCCCCCCCCCAAAGCTGTGCTCAGCCTGGGGCGGGGCAGGGCTGCAAGCTCGTCGCATCACCACCTGCTCTACAAGGTGGAAACCCCCCCCCCCACCTCGTGTCAGCTGGGAGAAGGACTTGCCCACCAGCAGCCGGTCCCATTTCCCAGCTCTCCTCCATCTGAAAAGGCCCCCAAACGGGCTGGCCTATTATGGGCCATCTGTCACCCCTATCGAAAGGGGTCTGGGTGGTGTCACCCTGTTAGGTGACTCAGAGCCTTATAAACAGAGAGTCATCTGAAAACCCAGCGTTAAGGCTGCAGAGGTGAGGCAGCTGAGGCGGGCAAGTGGAACCCTTCGATGTCACACCCCAGCAGAGCCAGGAACAAAGCCTGGCCTGCCCACCCCGGAGTGGGGCCGCTTTCCACTCCAGCGAAATGCCTCTCTTTCCTTTTCTCTCTGTGTGGTGTTTCTTCATTGTCAAAATGCCTTCACTTCGCATCTCATTTGATTACTGTGACCTTGTGAAGCACGCAGGACCAGTATGCTTTCTTGTTAGAGATGAGGAAGTAAATTCCTCAAGGGGGACACATCCCAGCCTCGCTCGGTGAGTGCAAGCTGCCGTGCCCGCAGTCGAGGAGGGGCCTCTGATTAGACGCGGCTCATCCTCCTGGAGCATCAGTTTTGGGGGAGGGAAGGTTTTCGTCTTTGCCCTCTTAAGATTGGTGCATCTGCCGGAGCAAAGTCATCAGGCGTCAAGATGTAGCTGAGCGCCCGCCCCTCCGGTGTGCATGCTCACCACCCACACCCACACCCCGGGGGGCGCCCGGTGGCAGGTCTGAGAGGCTGGGCAAGGGCCGAGCGCTTGTTCATTCCCCGTCTGACATCTCACAGGTAGAATTAGAAGTGGCCCAGCTTTCTTGATTCTACCACACTGCTGTCCCTCCCACACGAGTGTCCATCCCGTTTTGTTGGAACAGCCACTGGACTGGTTCCCTTCCCCCAAATGGGTCACTTGTTTCCCCTGAGGAGCAAGAGACCGTGGCCTCCGTTCAGTCAGCTCCCTCATGCGTACTTTTATTAGGCAATAGACTAGTTAAGAAAATTGTTTCTATGTACTGTATATTTTGTACCTGTTTACACTTCTAATATTGATATAACTGATATTTTGAAAAACAAACGAAGAGGAAACATCCTGTTAAAATAAAACCTAACCAGCACCAAGGCGCTTTGGTCGGTTCCATTCTTAGACCCATGCTTCGGCACCGAGGCCTCCAAACCCCTCTTGCTCGCGGGCTTTGTGGCCAGTTTCCTCACGCCCTCCGCCCTCCGCCTGCGCTTGGTCACCTCAGACCCAGGGAGGCCACCGCCCCTGAGAGCTAGGAGTGGAAGAATCCAGAGAACTTTGACACCGTGGAGGGAAAACCGTAGCGCATCCCGTCGCCGGGCTTCAGAATGTCATCATGGCTTGTGTAATTTGGCTTTATGTAATCTGATGTGATGTACGTGAAGATAGGTCTGGGAGGAAAAGGGCAGAATATCAGAAAACAGCGGGTGCTGGATGTTCTCTCCTCGCATCTTGGCTGGGCAGGGGTGAGGAAAGATCTGATCATGCCTGGGGTGGTGGTTTTCCCGGGCCGGGAGTGAAGTCCGCCGGTGGTGTCTGAGCCGGGCTCACACCCACGTTCCCATCAACCAGAGTTAACGATTGTTAATGTTTTGTCTCGCGTGTTCCGTCTCTTTCACATTTGGATCTTTGTCTTTTTAAGAAAATGAAAATGTAAAATAAAATCTGCGTAAAATTGCCCCAAGGGCACGGGAGTGGGACATGGAGAAAGAGCAGAAGTGGGTCTCAGCCAGGCCCATCGTGATGATGGCGTCACTTGTGATGGGCAGCCCTGACTCTCTCACGCGCTGCTTGCCTACTTCCCTGCTCCCCCACTGGCCATGTCTCCAGTCCTGGGCAATCGGCAAGGGACCCTTCTGGTGTCTGCCCAGCTCGCCATGCCTCCAGCCCAGCGCCGCCCTTGGCCGTTCCCACACGCTCTCCTGCCACACGTCCTGTGTGCGGGAAGCCCAGGTATCATGCCAAAGCCCCCAGCCAGTGTGGTTCACTCAGTGGCCGACTCCCAAGGCTCTGGCTTGGGTGCACTCTCAAAACAGAAAACGTGGGGGCGCCCGGGTGGCTCAGTTGTTAAGTGTCTGCCTTCGGCTCAGGTCATGATCCCAGGGTCCTAGGATCGAGTCCCACATCGGGATCCCTGCTCGGCGGGAAGCCTGCTTCTCCCTCTCCCACTCCCCCTGCTTGTGTTCCTGCTCTCGCTGTTTCTCTCTCTGTCAAATAAATAAAATCTTAAAAAAAAAAAAAAAAAAAAACAGAGAACGTGGGGAGGACAGGGTTGGGGGGGCGGGGGCTGGAGCTCAGTATCAACTTCCACAAGGGGCACCTGATCAGCAGTTAGGGCGATCAGGCGAGCGCCTTGGGCTGGGGGCCCACTGCTGCCCGGAAGCAGCCTGCTTAGGCCAAAGCACAGTGGTCCCTTCTCGGTTAGTGTCCTCTTGCTGCTATGACCACAAACTTGGTGGCTTAAACCAGTACAGATTTGTCTTATGCTTCTAGAAGTCAGAAGTCCAAAATGAATCTTAGGGAGCTAAAATCTAGGTGTCAGCAGGGCTGCGTTCCTCCTGGAGCCCAGAGGAGAATCCATTGCCTCGCTGTTTCCCACTTGTAGCAGCCACCTGCGTCTCTTGGTTCGTGGCCCTCATCTTCCGTGGGAGTCACTCCAACCTCTGCTTCTATCATCACATCATTTTCTGACTTTGACTCTCCTGCCTCCCTCTCGGAATCTTGCACAACCCTGGGCCCACCCAGATAATCCTGAATAACCACTTCATCTGAAGATCCTAATTTAATCACACCTGCAAAGTCCCTTTTGCCATGTGAGGTACCATCTTTTTTTTTTTAAGATTTTGTTTATTTCAGACAGTGCGTGTGCAAGAGAGAGAGAGTACGGGGGGGGCGGGCCGGGCAGAGGGAGAAGCAGACTCCCCAATGAGCAGGGAGCCGGATGCAGGGCTCGATCCCAGGACCCCTGGGATCATGACCTGAGCCAAAGGCAGATGCTTAACCAGCCACCCAGGTGCCCCATGTAAGGCACCATAGTCACAGATTCTAGGGATTAGGATGTGGACATCTTTGGGGGGACCATGTTTGGCTTACTACATGTTCCAACTCCCAGGGCAATCCTCATCTCCTGTCTGAGGCCAGGCCAAATCCTCCGTGGATGCTCCTATGTTCTGGCACCAAAATAATGTGCTTAAGTGAGAACATTTGAGGTTCATCATGCTCATCAGCCACCCTCTGCTGCCCATAGAAAGGCACCCATCTTATGCCCGCCTCCTCCTGACATCTTTCTTTACCTTCATCATTCTTCAACTGTGCCGTAACCATTTCAACAACATCAAGACCTGTGAGGGTTGTGCTGGCTCCTTTAAATATTACTCTATTTCATCTCCATTCTCGGGAAGATACCCCTCCTCCTCTGAGGTTCCTGTAACCTTCTCTCTCTCCTTTTCTCTGTCGTTCGTCAGTCTTATTCCACATCATTGAAGGCTTGTCAGAGTCCTCCTGGACCTCAAGGGTGTAACTCCCAGCCCATCCTGCCATCCCTCATACTGACCCAGGGTGACCTTCCTTACTGGGAAATCGGAGCACTCTCACTCTCTGGCTTAAAGTCCTTCAATGACTCCCGTCACCTACTGCTGAAAATCCAAATTTTAGGCCTGCATAGCTGACCCCTCATGAGGTGGCTCCTCCCTATTTTCATCTCCTGCCTAAACTGAACTGCCTGTCTTGCTGCGCACCATGCTGTTCCATGTCTCTGCACATGCTGTTCCCGCTGCAGCAGTGCCCCGCCCCCCAGCTCCCCCGTGCACCTGGTACACTCCGTACCCCTCAGGTCATGGCTCAGCATCACCCAGCTGTCCCTGGTCTCTGCAGGTGGCACTGATGTCTCCCCTGTTTCTCATAGACCCTTGCTCGGGTTCCTTCTGTCTTCATATTAGGCTCCCCCCTAATTTGTATATAATGTGTTCCTGGAAATGTGTATAAAGGTGTGTGTATAAAGATGAGGCAGTACACTTACCCAAATCCTGAGGCAGCCTTCATTCCCAGACAGCTATAAACAAAGTTCCTGATGTGACGTAATCATCAAGCTCCTTTTAACCCCGAGTGTTGTGCAATTTATACATGGTTATTTAAACACATTAAAAGTACAATTTAGACATTAAACATATATACTCAAATAATCTGTCTTTAAAAATAGGGCAAAAAGGAATAAATGCAAATATTGTGGGTTGTATAACCTGATATAAACATCTGGAAATTCCAGATGGGATATAATAAATATAATTTTAAATACAGAGCTTAGAAAGGAATAAAGGGAAATCCTAGTGTACCAGAAATGAAGACAAAACAACACCCACATTATAAGCAGGTGAACAGCTGCTGCATCTAAGAGGGTGGGTATATAAGAGAAGGGTATATAGGCCTTGGGCTTGTGAAGGTCAGAGTTGGAGCTGATGCCTCCTCCAGAGAAAGTCCCTTGAAGATCTCGTCTTCAGAAAATACATGGTTCAGAAAAAATGCACCCCAACACTAAAAGATGATATGCTGGTTGAGTCCTCAGGAAGCAGAGGCCAAGTCACAGTTTGAAGTGCAGGACGTTTACTGGAGAATAATGCTATAAAAGGTAAAGGCAGGAGGAAGCAGGATTTTGCAGGCCAAGTCTCAGACCAGGACACAGACCTAACATCCATGAACGGGAAGAGGAGTGCAAGCAGGTTTGGGCAGCAGGAACAGAACATACTGTGGTTCCCAGAGTTTGAGCCAACCAAAGGATTCTAGAGCAAATAATTCCTGTTAGAGGAGTCCTGTGTTGAGGAGAAATGCCCAGGCCCTTGGACCCCACCTGCTCCCTCACTGGCTGGGGCTGCCCAAGAACAATGTGAACTTAGCTTGAAAGCCAAGGCATTTCCTGAAGGCATTAATAACTACAGCTGTCAGCTAACTGCACTCCTTCTAGCTGAATGGTAAATTCTGGAAGATCTGAGTGGCAGAACGTCATGGCAGTCACAAATGACAAAAAGCTTATGCCTCAGGCTGGGCTTTGGGTGATGGCAGTGGGCAGGGTGATATATTCCTTAAGAATCTAAAAGTACAGCTTGTATGTCATGGAGGCTGGGATTCAAATTTACATTACCCATAGGGCTGACCAACTGACAAAAACTGAGGCCAATGCGCCAGTGAGAGCACTTGAGGTTTCTGGCTGAAGGAAACCCCCAACCAGGAGGAACTATCCCACAACCCAGACCACGGGCCCGGCTCAATATAAGCTCACAATCGCAAACTGCAAAACCCACAAGGACATAGTCCGCCATTAGGGAGAATACAATAAACAGCAGGATCAAAATCCAAGAACTTGAATTCATGTACAGATCATCCAAAATAGAATGTAACAGGAATAGTTTTATAAGGCATAAAGCTAACAGAGGGCAGAAAGTAGAAGAAACAGCATGGGAAAAGCCTGGCAAATAGAAACAAATCGGACCTGAAGAAAAATCAAGATACTGTTAGAAAGAAAGTGACATTTGAAAAAACAAAATTTCTGGAACTAAAATAGTCACTGAGATTAAAAAAATTAAACGGACTGGTTAAACAACTTACCTGGACACAGCTGAAAAGAATTAGGGAAATGAGCTACAGATGAGAAAAATACCCAAAATGAAAGAGAAAATCACAGATGGAGATATATGATATGTTTAAGAGCATAGACAAAAACACCTACCATACACCTATCTAATCAGATTTTCTCATCTAGAAAGAGATAATTAAGAAATTAGGAGGAAATACATTTTTAAAAGAATGGCTGACAATCTTCAAGACTTGATGGAAGACATAAATCCTCAAATTCAAGACGCCCAAAGGTATAGCCACACTTAGAAACATCGTGGTGAAACTAAAACCACCAAAAACAAAAGGAAAATCTTAAAAGCAGCTAGAGAAAGAGATTGACATGAAAGGAAAAGATGTCAGAGAAGACCATAGGCTCTTCTAGGATAACAATAGAGTCAGAAGACAATGAGCTAACACCTGCAAAGTGGTGAGAGGGAATACTGTCAACCTAGCTTTTGTACCCTGCTCAATTATCACACACCAGCAACGCCAAATAAAGACGTTTGTCAGAAGATAAAGACTGAGAATGAACCAGTTATAGACCCTCGCTGAAAAACTGCTGAGGACTGTCTTTGGGAAGAAGAAACTTGAACCCAGTACAGAGGAGGAGGAATCATAAGGAGAATCAGGAGGGGAAAAAAATAGTAAATATGGGTGAATATTAACATATGTGGACTTCATAAGACAATAATAAAGATAAATTTGGGAGATACAAAACAAAGTATCTATGACACTAGACAGTGGGTAAGAAGGACGGAGCATGATGTCAGTGAAAGCATCCTATGGTCTGTAATTTCCAGGCAAGGGCAATCATACTTATTTGTAAGTCAATCATACAAACTTAAATGTTCATCATAGCCTCTAAAAGAATAGGAGTGGCTCCTAGCAGAGGGAGGAAAGGTGAATTAGGAAAACTCAATTCATCTAATAGAAGGTGGGAAAAGGGGGGAACGAGCAAAGTTATGGTAAATAAAGATCACAAAATAAGGTGACAGAAAAAAAAACAAATAGTTCTTGCTATTCACTATGAATAGAAAATAAGCTCTTTGGTCAAAAGACACATTGTCAGATTATAAAACTAAACAAAGATCAAGCTCTATGCATTGAAGTTTTAGTGAGAAATATTCCTTGGGGCATAAATTTTCCTTTCTCCAAGACTGCCCCATAATCACATTATGTCAACCCTCCTCTTGCTGGCTATTCTGTACCATGATGACATGTTGTCAAAATTCCAAAATCTTTCATCACTTTCCCTCACCAGAAAAGTCTCATTCCAGCCTCAGTCTGAACCATACTTGAACTTCAGTGGCAAACTCAGTCGGACCTTGTGTCCTCTCCACTCCAGTTCGGGCTAGATCTGTCTGGGGCCCCAGCAGCTTGGGGTGGGGCGAGCACAGGGTCTGCTCCTCAAACCCTTCCTCCTTTCTCTCTCCGGTCTTCCCACACTTCCTTCACCCAGACTCCAACTTAGGACTTCACAAAGCCTCACTTTTGGCCAAAGCGTGGAGAGTTCCAAAAGGACATGAGGGAGGATGGGCTCATGTGTGTTGCCATAGAGACTTCGTTCAGCTTAGCGCCACCTGGGACTGTGGGGCCCCTCTGGTACAATGGGTTCCACGAGGGGGGGATGTGAGGTTGTCTTGGGATAGTACTCAGCTTTACCCTGAATTCCTCTAACATGGAGAAGCATTTCCTGAGGGCTATCAAGAAATGTCTGCCCCTAACTCTTCCCAGGAGTAGCAACCCATTATTTGGCCTGTGGCATATGAGTACCCCAGGGGTCCCCCGCCCCCGACCTGCTGTGCTCCTATATAAGAGGGCAAGGAAACTGCTTGGGTCTTATTGCACCATTGGGGTTTGAGGGTTCGAGCAGGGTGGGAGTAGCCCCTCCTTTTCCCTGTGATGTCTTTAAGCCTTCAGAAATCTCTACATTAAAAGCTACCTGGGGGGGGGGGGTGCCTGGGTGGCTCAGTCGTTAAGCATCTGCCTTCAGCTCAAGTCATGATCCCAGGGTCCGGGGATCGAGTCCCACGTCAGGCTCTCTGCTCTGCAGGGAGCCTGCTTCTCCCTCTCCCACTCCCCCTGCTTGTGTTCCTGCTCTTGCTATGTCTCTCTCTGTCAAAAAAATAAATAAAATCTTTAAAAAAAAAAAAAAAACTTTTAAAAGCCATTTGCTTCCATGTACCAGCATGCTCACAGACTTCAGGGGATACGTAGCAAGTGCTTCTCTTCTTCCCTATGACAGAAGAGGGAGCCTGGAAAGGACAATGAGCGAAGTCCTGGGCTCCACAGAGGACATTGAATGATCTCACGTGGAAAGGGGAGGATGGCCAAGAACCGCCTTCTCTCTAGTCCTCTTTGTATGTGTGCGTGGGGAGGAGGTGTCAGCTCTGAGGGCGCGCTTCCTGGTGAAGCTCCGCAGGTGAGTGACTGTCCCAACTCCTTCTGGCCACACGGAAGTAAATTGTGGGGCCTTTGGTCCCAGCTTACGCCTTTGGTCCTCAGCTCTGGGCCTTAGCCTCGATCCCCAGACATGGACAAAATGACACTTGACATCTTGTCACATGCTGTTTACAAGAGACGTGCCTAAAACTTAAAAGTACAACATGGTGCAAAGTAAAGAGTTGGGGGAGAAAAGCTATACTAGCAAACACTCATCGAAAGGAAATGGACTAGTAAATACCTTTAGACAAAGCCGACTTTAATGCAAGAAGCATTACTAGGATAAAAAGGATCACTGTATTATGAAAAAAATAAGGTACAGTAGACCTAACAGCATGGACTCATAACATATACAGCAAAAAATGACAGAATTATGAGGAAAATTTTGAAAAAAATCACAAAAGGGGATTTCTATATACCTCTATTTGATAAACAAAAATTAGTAAAAATCTAGAATATTTGAAGAGCATATTTAACTAATTTTATCCAAACAATTAGAGATTTTATGTTCAAATACATGAAACATTTACAAAAACTGGCTACAAAACAAATTACAACAAATTCCAAATACCAATTTTATTCAGACCCCTTTTTATAGTCACAGCATAGTAAATTAGAAATAATAAAACAATATACAAGATGTTTGTAAAAGAGAAGAACCATTTAAGAAAAAAAAAACCTTTTGATCACATTTTTAAAAAAAGATTTTATTTTTAAGTAATCTCTACACTGAACATGGGGTTCGAGCTCACAACCCCAAAATCAAGAGTTGCATGCTCTGGGCTGCCTGGGTGACTCAGTCAGTTAAGGGACCCACTCTTGGTTTCGGCTCAGGTCATGATCTTCTGGTTGTGGGATCCAGCCCTATGTAGGGCTCCACGCTGAGCAGGGAGTCTGCTTCAGATTCTCTCTCCCTCTCTCTGCCCACCCCCCACCCGCACTGCACACATGCAAGTGCATGCTCTCTCTCTCCCTCTCTCTTGCTCTCTCAAATAAATAAATAAATCTGAAGGGGAAAAAAAAAAGAGTTGCACGCTCTACAAACTGAGCCAGCCAGGCGCCCCAGCTCTCATTTTAACACTGCTATACGTGTTTGGTTTTTGGGGTTGCCTGGGTGGCTCAGTGGGTTAAGCATCTGCCTTTAGCTCGTCATGATCTCGGGGTCCTGGGATCGAGCCCTGCATCGAGCCCTGCATCGAACCCCACATCAGGCTCTCTGCTCATCGGGGAGCCTGCTTCTCCCTCTCCCTCTGCCATTCCCCCCACTTGTGCTCTCTGGCTCTATCTCTCTGTCAAATAAATAAAATCTTTTTTAAAAAATACATGTCTGGTTTTTGGAACAATTCCTCTTGTAAAAAGTTTATAGCAAAAAATTTCAGCTGACTACAGAATATTTAATATTAATATATCAAATATGCAACTAGTAATCTTGAGGGGGGAATATACTGAGAGGATATACAGTTATAAAAGTAGCTTCATGTTAAACATGTCAAATGGAAGGCATATTTTTATTTTTCCCTTTTCACATACTCTAGAAGACAAAGAAAAATAAATTCAAGTCAGGTAATTAACTCTTCGGTGGTTGAAGTCTTTTATTTTGGTAACAAGAAAATCTAAAATTAATACTGAATTTCTCATCTTACATTCGTCTGAAAAAGAATGATCATATATTCATTCATCTGGATGCTTCTCCATGGGATATTAGCTGATTAGTTGATTTCTGGGCCCCATCAAAATTCTAGCTGGCTTAGTTGCAGAAATTCACAAGCTGGCCCTAAAATTCAAAGGGAAGTTCAAGGCATCCCGAATGGCCCAAAACAATCTTGAAAAAGAGGAGCAAAGTTAGAGGACTCACGCTTCCTGCTGATAACATTTGGAAACATAAAATGTATGCTACCAATAACACAAAGGATGGTGAGTAACCTGCTATTAGATTAAAGCACCATACTGAGGGGGTGTAACTCACGTGAAATAGGCTATTAAAAATTAAAGCTGTATATTTTAAAACTTAGGGCAACCATTAAAAATGAGGTGTAACTTATAAGTGTACAGTGAAAATAGAATTACTAAAAAACAAATACTCGGGTGGGAGGATGGGTTAGCCTGGTGGTGGGTATTGAGGAGGGCACATTCTGCATGGAGCACTGGGTGTTGTGCACAAACAATGAATCATGGAACACTTCATCTAAAACTAATGTTGTAATGTATGGGGATTAACATAAGAATAAAAAAATTAAAAAAAAAAACAAATACTCTATCCAAATGCAGGCAAAGAAAGAGAAAGAAATTATCGAAGACTTGGAACACAAAGAAAACAACTAGCAAAACGGTAGATGAAAATGCAATCCTATCAGTAAGCACATTAAGTTTGGTGACAGGGGTCATATCCACAATATGTTTTTCAAAAACACCTATAAACCAGGGCACCTGGGTGGCTCAGTCGTTAAGCGTCTGCCTTCAGCTCAGGTCATGATCCCAGGGTCCTGGGTTCAAGCCCCACGTCAGGCTCCCTGCTCAGCAGGAAGCCTGCTTCTCCCTCTCCCACTCCCCCTGCTTGTGTTCCCTCTCTTGCTGTGTCTCTTTCTGTCAAATAAATAAATAAAATCTTAAAAAAAAAAAAAACACCTATAAACCAATAAGAAAAAGACCTCACAACAGAAACATTGGCAAAGGATATGGAGAGAAAATTTCAAGAGGGAGAAACCAAATGTCTAGTAAATGTGAAAAGATGTTCCATTCTCTTAATAATCAGGGAAATACAAATATCAGTACAAAGTAAAATAATGAACTATCAATGCAAACTCATTGTGTGGACAAGGTTCCAAGTCCATTATCAGTAAGTGTTGGCAAGGCTGTGGAAACAGGACCCCAGGCACGGCTGGTGGGAGTGTCGCTGGGCACCATCTCACTGGTGAGCGATTTGGTGAACGTAGGGAAGAGGAAGGCGCCCCTGTCACCCACTCTTCTGTGTCTTGGGGTCTCTCCGAGAGAAACTCAAATATGGGCAATCAGACATGAATGCAGATGTTCCTACCAGCAGGTTTGTTTTCATTCCCCCGGGGAAGGGGAAGTAAACTGGAGTTTATTTATTCAATGAAATACTATATGGTGGTTAACATGAATGAACCAGATATTCTTGTTTAAACAGGACTATCTCTCAAAAACAATGATGCTTAAAAAAAAAAAAAAGCAAGCTGCAACCTGATATGGAGTGAATTACATCATTCACATAAACATTTAAAATACCAAAACCAGTGGTATGCACTGTTTACTGATGCACGGTAGGAAATGCGCCAGGACAGAGGTGGGATCTCCAACCTCTGGGAAGGGAAGGAAATGGATTGGCGCTGGCCTTATCTGTACCCATAACTTTCCCTTTTTAAAGAGACATCGGAGCTGACAGCATACGGAGTCCTGCTCCTCTTGCCTTCTAAGGCAGTTCCACCCCTGGCCTCCCTGGGGTCCCGTTAGGTGAACAAAGATAGTCTACTTTTCTCCGCCCCCCCTCCCCGCCCCAAGTTAGTTCCAGCTGGGTTTTCGGCTCTTGTACCCAGGAGGCCTGTCTATACTTTCTTTCTTTCTTCCTTCCACCGCCCCCCCCCCCCATTTCCTTTCTAGTTCTTGCCACCTGGTAGGTATTCCACAAATATGTGTATAAGTGAACCTGTCCAGGAAAGGGAGCCGCCAACTCTAAGCTCTACCATTTCTTTTGGGGTATCCCTCAAGGTTAGAAAGAGCATTCCCACAGGGACTGGAACTGCAACTTGGGGTAAACAAGTCCCTTCCCACCCGGCCTCAGTTTCCTCCCAAATGACGGGCCCGGCCCCTTCCAGCCCTAGCACTCTATGATTCTCGGAACTGTGTCCTTTCATGTCGAAAACAACACTCGGGCATTTCACAAAAGCACCCAACCCCCTTGCTACCCTTGGAACCACAGCCCGCTTCCCAGGAACCCGGACTGCACAGAGCTGGTCACATGAACTCGGGCTTTCTTTGGTGTGACGGTTTCTTAGATCCCTTTGTGAGCGCAGGTTTTGAAAGGGAACGACCCGGGTTCTGGGTTTGAGAGGAGCAGGGGGATCCGGCGGGAGCAAGGCTGTCGGAGCCAATCAAGCCGCCTCCAGACCCCCGCACGTCGCCTTGGCTGCGCGCGGCTGCTCGGGCTCGGCGCTCCCGCCTCCGGGTCTCGCCCGGGGCGGCCCGGGGCGGCGAGGACCCCAGGTGAGAGGCCGGGGGGCCTGGGCGGGAGGCCGAGCGGGTCGGCCCGGGCTCCACGACGGGCCGGCCCGGGGCTCAGGGCGTGTCCGTCGCCGCCCGGCGGCTCGCTCGACACTGTTCGCTCCTACCGGCTGTAGATGGAGCTGTCTGGGTTCCTGCAGCCTCCGACGAGCCTCGGAGTGTTTCTCTTTAAACGGCCTGAGAGGGACATGCCTCCCAGGATGCAGTTTGTATCAACATGGCAGCTGCTGTGCAGCTCCCCTGCTGAAGAGGCGCCGGGACGGCAGCGCAGCTCGCAGCCGGGGCCGGGGCCGGAGCCGGGGTCGCAGCCGCGGCCGCACAGGGGCCGCGCGCGGGCCGGGGGCCGGTGCTGAGGGCCGGGGCCCAGCTCGCGGCCGGGGCACAGCCGCCCGGCCGCCCGCACCGCCGCGCGCCCCGCTCCGACGCCGCCGCCCGGCTCGGCCGCTCCGTCCCCGCCCGCCCTGAGCAGGCCGGGCCCGACGGCCGCGCGAGCCCGGGCGGGGAAGGCAGGGCCGGGCGGGCGCCGCCTGCGGAGAGGCCGGGGGCCGGCCTGCGCGGGGCCGCGCGGCGGCGGCGGCGGCGGCGGCGGCGGCGGCGACTCCGGCCCGGGCCGGACAGCGCACGGCCATGGCCGAGGCGGCCCCGGCTCCGGTGAGGGCGGCCCGCGCGCGCACGGACGCGCGGACTCGGGGCCCGGGGGACGGCCTGCGCGTCCCGGGCTCGGCGGCCCGGCCTGGGGTCTCGGTAAGGGACGGAAACGCCGCGACGTGGGGGGCGGAGGGGGGGGCCGGAGGGCTCGCGCGCCCCTTAACGGGAGAGGGGGGTGCTGCGGGATGGGAGCGGGCCCGAGGATCCGGCCGCCGTCCGGGCGAGGCTGCGGGGACGCCGGGGCCTGGCACGCTCGCGGGCCGGGAGGTGGGCGCCCGGGGACGGCGCCCCTCGCTCGCTGCGGAGCGGGCGCTGCGTCCGTCGGGGTTGCCGCCGCACGGTTTCCGCAGAGCTCGCCCCCGCCGAGCCTCCCGCGGCCGGAGCGCGGCGCTGACGCGGCTCTCCCCATTTCGCAGAGCGGAGACACTGAGGCACGGACACCTGGCGGCGACCTGCCCGGCCTGCCCCAAGGTCACGTAGCGAATCATCCGTGGCCCGGTGCCCGCGTCCCCAGAAACACCAGCCTTCCTGGGCTGCGGGCCTGGACGGGGACGGGGCGGCTCTGGCGGCGGCCTCCCCTGGGTTAAGGGCCTGGCCCGGCGCGCGGTGGACGCGGCCCGTCGGGGGGGAGGTGACGGCGGGGCGAGAGGCTGGGCAGCGCCCAGCCCAGCGGCTGCGTCGTGGGGAACAGGTGACCCTCGGGCTCGGGCGCCTGGGCCTCCAGCCCCTTTCCTCTGGAGGGCCCCCCTGCCAAATTTTGGGTGTCCAGACGGATGGGGTCTGGGGAGCGAGCTCCTAAGGGCTTAGTGGCCGATGGTCCTGTTTAGTGGGCCATTATTAAAAATCGGCACTAAGCTCTCCCCGCAGACCTGCTCTTTGAGATGCAGTGGCTTGTGCTGGAGAGCAGGATTGCTGCATGGGGGTCAGCGCCTGTGAGCCTCAGTTTACTGCTGTGTACAGGAGGGGGTCGGGATATATGCTTTCTAAAGAGCCTCCCGGTTCAACAAAAATAATAATCATCTCTTGGAAAAATAAAATAAAATGGAGATTTAAAAATGCCTACCTCTGGGCTTCGGTCTCCAGGGCCCCTGAATGGTATATAATTCTGAGTTAATCACACTGGGTCATACAAGAAAATGGCATGGCTTTCTTTTTTTATAAGTTGATATGGATGGTTATGTATTTTTTCTGCTAAGGTGCATGAGTCCTGGAGACCCCATCCACTTGGGATGCGTGAGGTAGGGAGGGTCATTTAAATCCTGTGATACACAGTCCAGAATCCTCCCTCTGCCCACAACAGTTTGAGAATGCAGGCTTATTAATCTTAGATACTGTATTTACAGCTCCATCACTCTCTTGATGCTTAGGGTAAAATTGAGCCGCAGTTTACTGGTACGGAGGACATTATAGCAAGGGGCTTTAATTTGGGGGTAGAGGAGGGGTGTGTTCCTGTGGCCCCCTCATCCCTCTACAGTCCTCCAAATCTGGAAGTGGAGAGAGCCAATCTAGTAATAGCAAAGAAATGGTACTTTCCTTTGAGCTCTGATTAGACTAGTTGGTAAAGGTATCTTACTCTGCTGGCTTTTGGTACTGTACTGGAGCTTTTTTTTTTTTCTTCATTGTTTTAGTTAAACCCCTGTATTACTCAGGGAGACTAACTTGGCCCCTGGGGATTTTTCCCTTCTTCCTATTAGTTGTAGGCAAATACCCTAATCCCCCTCCAAGGACAGGGCCATAATGTGTCTATTGTGTTGCATTTTGCTAGTCATTTTCCCTGCGTCTGAGGCTCTTATGTCCTCTCTGCCCTCACCTGTGAAGAGAGGTAGCTTAGTTGTTGACGAGTCTTCAGGCTTAGGGGTCTGTGAACCCCTTGAAAGCGTTTGCAGAATTTTGTATGCACGCCCACATGTGGTTTTTTTGTTTTTGTTTTTGTTTTTTTGAGGGAGAGAATCCACAACTTTCATCAGGTTTTCAAAGGGGTCCCTGAAATGTCTTTATGGACAGGGCCTTCCCCACCATAGAACCTCCCACAGGTCTTTGTTTAATCTCCAGGCCTCTGAATTTTAGAGGTAGAAAGGATTCAGAGCACTTACCTGACCTGCTGCCTCAGTTGACAGATGAGGCCCGGAGGCATCCTACAGTGCCCGCTGACGGCCAGGGGCTCTGCAGCCAGCCCGCTTTGTGACCTTGGGCAAGTTGGTTGGCTTGGCCTCTCCAAGCCTCGGTTTCTTCATACGCTAAGTGTGGGTAACAGTTTTCAGAGTCCCTATTTTTTTTTTTAAGATTGTATTTATTTGAGAGACAGAGAGACAGAGCACAAGCAGAGGAAGCTGCAGGCAGAGGGAGAAGCAGGCTCCCTGCTGAGCAGGGAGCCCGATGCGGGACTCGATCCCGGGACCCTGAGATCATGACCTGAGTCGAAGGCATTTCATAGGGCTTCCTGAGGATGATGTGAGATAACCCTTTAAAATGCTTAACACAGTTCATGGCGCACGATAAATGCTGACTAACTGTTAGCTGTTATCTGACTAATTAGCTCTCACATCTGGTTAGCTACAGAGCTATTGGATCATACTACCTCAAGAACATTCCGCCTGAACAGGCCTTCGGTTTTCAATTCTTGGCCTCAGAGTGTGGTGTTGTCTCAGTGAAGGCCCTCGTAAGTGAATGAATGAACAAATAAAGGAAAGAAAGCGATAGGAGATATAAATAGGTTTAGATGGCTCTGGTAGATGACCGAAGGCACGTCATTCTTCATCCTAACATTTTTTTTTCCCGTGACCCAATAATTTCTACTGTTCGTTCATTCAGCAGACATTCACTGAGCACATACTATATGTCAGACTGGACCCCAGGGAGATGCTTCCTTTCAAACAGAGAGAATGGGAATTTCAAGTTATATTAAAGATCACTTGTACATGGCACAGTGATGGGTCATTCAACAGATTCTCTGAAGGAAGATTATGAGCAAATGGACAAACATGTTATAGAAGAACTTCAGTTCAGTTCCAATAAAGCTATTGATTGTCTGGATAAGTAAACCCAGAACTGGCCACTCAGACCTTTGCTTCACCTTCCTGGTGACACAAGAATTCTCTCAACATGAATGTGGCAAGGTGGGGAACAGGGAGAGAATAAATAATGAAAATCCTCAAAGGAATCAGTCTTTATTTGGTTCTCATCCCCCTGCCAGTGTTGACGTGAGTCACAGAACTGGCGACTTCCGCTCCATTTCCAGTCCCTCCAGGCCTTTGCTCCTCATCGCCCGCCTCACAAACCACAAGGAGGAACTCAGACCACAGCGCACACCTACCTCAGTGGACCATCTGCCCTGAGGACTTTGGCTCCCGTACAAGGGGCAAATTGCCGTCCCCTAGCCTGGCTCAGGCAGGGTCTCTCCTCTCTCTGGGGAAGCAGAAGGCAGCCTGGAATGCCCAGAAGCCCATTCAGCCTCTCCAGGAGGGGCTGGGTCCATGCAACATGTCTCACTATATACATACTCTGAGAAATTGTACTGATAAGGCCACAATTCAGCTTTTATCAGAGTCTGGGAAACTGAAGGTATTTGTGTGTCCTCGCCACTGGGGGACATGAGGGAAAGATGGGGCACTGGGACTGCCTGCTGACACAAGCAGGAGCAGTGGGGCCAGATGTCAAGTTCACCGTCGAGGGAAGTCCTTTAACAGTGCTGGCCCCACCAGAGTTGCCTCCCGCCTTGCTGGGAGTCTTGGGGTAGTAACAGTGCCCGGCACTGACAAAATTCTGCTCCTTCGTTTTACGAAGTCTTATTTGATGCTCAATGCTCAGACTCAGTGAGGTGGCAGGCGTGTTAGGTACTGTCTTTGTGTTATGGGTGAGGATACTGAGAACGGAGAGGCCCAGTAAGCCGACCGCCGTCAGCGTGGACAGGACTGAGAGCCGAAGCTGGTATGCTTTCCCCTCTCGTCCACTCCTAGTCCTGGGTGGTCCCTGGGAGATGCATGTTATGAAGAAAGAGATGGTTCTACCAACGCGGAAGGTGGCATGGCCACCTTTTCTTTGTTGTTAATAATAGTTTTGTAATTGATGTCTAAATCAGCGCTAGGTTCTTAAGAAGAGACTCAAGTCCATGCAATGTATCTTATTGCCGGTAAACCTGCAACCCTTTTTAGGTGGGTGCCTATCTTTGGCATTTACTTTGCCAGCTGGAGCCTGTGGCCTTCAATCCTGTCCTTTCTTTCCTTGAACACAGGTCCAGCAGCTGGACATGGAGACCCAACGCTCATCACCTCCGTCATTCCCCAGTGTTCTGCAAGAAGAAACTCCGCATCAGGCCCCTGCTGGACTCCCCCGAGAAACTCTGTTCCAATCCCGTGTTCTTCCCCCCAGAGAGATTCCTTCTTCGTCTCCCCCCATTCCCCAACAAGGCTCCCTACCCCAGACTCCCAAGCTAGAGACCTCTGGCCGAATGCCGCATGTTCTCCAGAAGGGACCCTCACTCCTGTATCCTGCCGCTTCTGAGCAAGAGACTCATCTCCAGGGTCCCATGACTTCCCAGGAAGAGACCCAGTATCCACCCCCAGCTGCTGCTGAACAAGAAATATCACTTCTCTCCCACTCCACCCCCCACCAAGAAGCCCCACTCCACTCGCCGGAAGTTCCTGAGAAAGACCCCCTCACCCTTTCCCCCACAGTTCCGGAGACTGACATGGACCCCCTGCTTCAGAGCCCCGTTTCCCAAAAAGACACTCCCTTCCAGATCTCTTCTGCAGCCCAGAAGGACACACCACTCCCTACGGCGGAGATCACCCGCTTGGCCGTGTGGGCTGCCGTCCAAGCGGTGGAGAGAAAACTGGAGGCCCAGGCCATGCGGCTTCTGACCCTGGAGGGGCGGACGGGGACGGCCGAGAAGAAGCTGGCGGACTGCGAGAAGACAGCCGTGGAGTTCGCAAACCACCTGGAGAGCAAGTGGGTCGTGCTGGGGACCCTGCTGCAGGAGTACGGGCTGCTGCAGAGGCGGCTGGAGAACATGGAGAACCTGCTGAAAAACCGAAATTTCTGGATCCTGCGCCTGCCCCCAGGCAGCAATGGAGAGGTTCCCAAGGTAAAGCTATCCCAACTGGGGCTTCCTGGGGAGGGATCTGAATTGGCATGTGGTTTAGGAATTTCATATAAAGAAGGAAGAAGAGCTGGTTAAGAAGGAAACAAATAGGGGCGCCTGGGTGGCTCAGTCATTAAGCGTCTGCCTTCGGCTCAGGTCATGATCCCAGGGTCCTGGGATCGAGCCCCGCATCGGGCTCCCTGCTCCGCGGGAAGCCTGCTTCTCCCTCTCCCACTCCCCCTGCTTGTGTTCCCTCTCTCGCTGGGTCTCTCTCTGTCAAATAAATAAATAAAATCTTTAAAAAAATAAAAAAAAGAAACAAATACAGTGATACCAACATCTCTTCACCAAGCACAAGATAGGCCAAAATCACATGATTTGTCCTCTTGGTAAAGCCCTCTTAGTGATCAGGGATGGTCAGTTTGGAAGGGTGTTCAGTTCACAAGAAGAGTGACTTAGCGGTTCACTGTGAAGGTGGACGGAGACCTTGGTGGAAGGTTCCGGGGCTCTGTCCTGCTCCACAGTTTTATCAGTTGACTTACAAATTATGTTAATGCCAGTAAAAATGTGGTTTCAAGCGGTATCCTAAAAAACGAGAGAATAGTTAGGTTTTAATATTATTTCCCAGAAGATCCTAAAAGAACTTGAATGTGGACTGGTTTTCTTTCTGTTCTTTTGTGTCTTGTCCCCGTACACAGCCTTATGTAGGGACGAGACTTGGACTTTATTCTCTAGGCCAGCCCTTCTCAAATGTTAGCGTGGCAATCTTACTAAATGCAGACTCTGATTTAGTGGGTCTAAGATTGGGGCCTGGGGGTCTGCATTTCTAGCAAATTCCCTGGTGTCATTGCTGCTGGTCTACAGACCATGCTTTATAGCAGCAAGGATAATCCCATTAGAAAACAGACTAGACAAAACAAGGCCCTTCTCTGTGGGGGCCAGGACAGTGGCTGAAGTCAGGCCAGATTTCTAAAGAGGTCCGTGGTGAACACCCACCACTGTGCCTTTGGGCCTTTCCCACTGCAGTCCTAAGAAGAGGTGTTTGAGCCAGGGGCCGGGGCTTAGAGCCATTTGTTGCCTTGGGATTTGGCAACTGAGGGCCTGTAACTGCCATCCAGTTGGTCCAAGCTGAGCTTGTGTGGTTTCAGGTCCCTGTCACCTTCGACGATGTCGCCGTCCACTTCTCCGAGCAGGAGTGGGGGAACCTGTCCGAGTGGCAGAAGGAGCTCTACAAGAACGTGATGCGGGGCAACTACGAGTCTCTGGTTTCTATGGGTAAGGAGAAGGTTCACCCATGCTGGGGGGGCTTCCTTGACACTAGCCTGAGGTTCATTTGAAAACGTTGGGAGTTCTGAACTCCAGTCCTACCAATAATCAGAAACGAGGAAAACCGAATTTTAGAGCACACAACCAGTTAGAACAAATGCCCCCAGGCAGCAGAGATGAGGACAGCTCGTCGACAGCGCAGCTCTGCTGAGAAGCCTTGGGGACAGGCAGGAAGAAGACAGACGGCAGGGTCTCACCTCTACATTATTTCCCCCCTGGCCCTGTATGTATATATTTAATGAGTTTGTTCAGCAAACAATTACAAAGCAGAGTGTGAAGGGCTTTACGAGAATCAAGTTATTTAATCCTCCGCCTCTCCCGTGAAGGTGCTGAGACAGGTGTGAGTGCTCGTTCCCCTTCGCCCATGCAAATGACTGAGCACTGTCACTGTTGGATGGTCCCCCGGAGTGTTGTCTCCACCGTGCAGAGAGGAGGCTGTGACCCAGGAGTTTGATGCTCATGCTGGGTCCCACCAGCGAGTCACAACAATCTCACTGAGGACTCTCTTCCCCCAAAGTCTGTGCTTTCTTGTTGTTTTCATTTAATAAGAGTATTTAAGGAGGAAAACCTGGGAAATATACTTTAGTTTTATGTGTATCCTTCTGTCTGGTATGGGGAACTCTTTGGGCACACAAAAAAAGTTAGAAAAACATTTACGTATGCAAGTTGCGTAGAAACTTTGATTCTTGCTAGAATTGTTCATTGAATATACACATACCTCCCCATTAAGGCAACTTTTTCTTTTTAACTCATTTTTTCTTTTCTTTTTAAAGTATATACGTAATTGTGAAAATTTAGATTTATGGAATAAAGAGCAATGCCCACCCTCCCACCAGTACTGCCCCCAGAGGTAACCACCATGAACCCTTCGGTCTGCATTCTTTTTTCCTTATTTTGTGCACATGCAAACATACACACTTGTGCACACGCCGTCTGTGGCTTGCACAGATGGGGTTGGTCACTTACTCTCCCAAAGGGTAGGCCCTAGACAGCCTTCCACGTCTGCACAGGTCAGCCTGCTCAGAAGGATGGTGCGGCATTCCAGATGAGCCACTGGGCATTTGACCTTTCTGCTGTTACTGAGCAGCACGCTGACCCCGACTCCTGCCTGTTACCGAGGGCCGTGATCAGCCTTGTGCATCTGTGTGCGCTTGCACGAGCGTTTCAGGAGGACGGCTTCCAAGGAGGTCTGCCGAGCGAAGAGGACGCACACTGACGATATCACGGCCACTTCCTCCAGAAGGCTGTGGACGTTCACGCCCCAGGGCACGGCAGCGCCGTCTCTCCATGCCCGGGCCCGAACTGATGTTCTTCTGTTTGAAATATTTGTCTTTCCTGATGGGTGAAAAATGACGCCTCATTATTTTCATATGTATTTTTTGATGATTAGTGAACTTGTGCATCTTTTCCTGTGTTTACTGGCCATTTGCATTTCTTCTATGAATTACCTATTTATATTTGCTTTTTTATTTTTTACTAATTGTAGAGGCTCCTTAGATACAATAATGGATGTTAACCATTTACATACAAGCTCTGCCTTCTAGACCTTTCGGCCCCCAGGAGGCCCAGCCTGGGGTGTTGCAATCCACAGTGGACCCCCGAGGGCTGTGTTAGCAAGCTGTGTGCAGGAAGGAGGCCTGCAGGTGCTGGGACCTGCCTAACGCCTCCTTGACCGCCCCCCGCCAACACACAGTGGCCCAAGTGGCTGAGAAATAAGAGTGCCATTGGGTTCATCATCTTGGGGAGTTTCTGACATGACCCGTGCCTGGGCGCCCACGTGCGTGTTTCCTCCGAGTTTCTTCAGCGGGTAACTTTATTTCCAAAGAGCTTTAAGCTTTTTTAAATGTGAGGGACACTATAAGTATTCAGTTTTTTAGCTTCTGGATTTTATCAGGATTCGTTTTTTACTCTATAAAATTTCAAGTCTCCCGTGTGCAGCCATTGGCAACCCGTGAGTGACGGAGGGTCAGTTCCCGCTGGTGGGCAGGTGGCCCTGCTGCTTCTCCCCCCCGCGTGGGAGGCCGAGGTCGATGCAGACACGCACGCGGGCCCCGCCCCCACACGCATGCGCGCACCCACAGACCCACACACAGCAGGGTCCCGAAGGAAGAGGGCTGGGAGCTTGGCCCACTTCTTTTCCAACACTGCCACTGGTCGGGTGGCTCCTCTTCGTGTCCCACTTGCACAGATGACACCTTTACAGCATCCAGTGTGACCTCACCACATAGTATGTCTTATTTCCTTCCTTCTGCCCAGACTATGCAATTTCCAAACCAGACCTCATGTCGCAGATGGAGCGTGGGGAGAGGCCAACCATGCAGGAGCAGGAGGACTCTGAGGAAGGCGAGACGCCTGCAGATCCCAGTGCTGGTGAGTGGCTACTCGGTGGCCCAGAGCTCTGCCTTCTAGATCTTTCGGCCCTCAGGAGGCCCAGCCTGGGGTGTTGCAATCCACAGTAGACCCCCGAGGGCTGTGTTAGCAAGCTGTGTGCAGGAAGGAGGCCTGCAGGTGCTGGGACCTGCCTGACGCCTCCTTGACTGCCCCCCGCCAACACACAGTGGCCCAAGTGGCTGAGAAATAAGAGTGCCATTGGGTTCATCATCTTGCACAGTTTCTGACATGACCAGGTGTCACCTCACTCTTGGCAGGAAACAAAACCGGAACTGAAGGAAAAGTGGTCACTTGTCAGGGTGCTAGTGATGGTGCCTCGTGGAGCTCTCCAGAGAAGGGCCTCACCCCTGCTCCTGCAGCTGGTCAGTGGAGGGATAGGGACAGATAGACTTGACGTGAAATGTTGTGCGATGTGCAGAACAGTGTCTGGACGGGGCGGTTTGACAGAGGCAGCAGAAAGGCATGTGTCTCAAGTGCAGACCCCAGGGTCAGGCGCCTGCACTTGAATCCCGGCTTCTCAGCTCACTGGCGGTATGATTTTGGTTGACTCAGCCTTTTGGGAAGCTTATTTTCCCCATCTCTAAGATAGGACTGGTCCTAGTCTCTAGGGCTGATGGGGTGACGGGGCTGTACCGACAGCCCAGTAAACACTAGCTGGTGTCATTCTGCGTGGGTGTCGTCCCTCGCCAGCCCCACGTCAGTAGCCCACGTGCTTGCCCTGCGGGTGCTCTTGTGCGTGGTCTGTTTGTGGAGCTCCTGCTTTGGAATTGCCTTTGGACTTGAATCATCTACCTTGAAGCTCTGTGGTGGAAGCCGATCCTTGTCCTTTGCAGCCAGACATCATGGGTGATCCTATCTTTTGAAAAAGGATAATCTAGCTGGAGAACTCACAGGAGCCAAAGGCCAGGTCTTGTTATGAAGTAATGTCATTGGTTCTGGGACCTATCAACTGGCTCCTAGCAGGAGGTCCAGAAACATCTAGAGTAATGTCAGCCCCGTGGATTGAGAGCTGTAACTGACAGAAGAGACAGAAGCCTCTGGAAAAATAAATGCTGGCATCTCGCAGAGCAATCCAGTATCCTTCCTTCCTAGAGATTTAAATTGAGGGTAGAGGCTGATCTGAGTTCATTCTGGAGACAAAAAAGGTGATTTAAAAGCAGGTGAGACTGGGAACTTGGGGACAAAGAATGACATGTGGCAGAAGGTCCTTTTGTCCACAAGGTTTGAGTGGCCACAGCCAAAAACAAGGGTCAGGTGGGAAGAAGAGAGAGATTCAAAGCAGAAGAAATAAGGAAGCAGGGGGCACCTGGGTGGCTCAGTTGGTTGAGCGACTGCCTTCAGCTCAGGTCATGATCCGGGAGTCCCTGGATCGAGTCCCGCATCGGGCTCCTTGCTCAGTGGGGAGTCTGCTTCTCCCTCTGACCCTCCTCCCTCTCATGCTCTCTGTCTCTCATTCTCTCTCTCTCAAATAAATAAATAAGATCTTTAAAAGAAGAAAAATAAGGAAGCAGGCCTGGGAGGCAGAGACTGAGAATCTGGGCGAGTGGTTCACGGTAAATACCCTAAAATCCAGCCTAATGTCCCAGTGGGGTTCTGTGGCCTAGGTGCTGCTCCTCACGCATCGTCTCCTGCACGCTGGGACCACAGCATCCGTCCCCTTCCTCTGTCTGCTTGTTCACAGCCTCCTCGCAGACGGGCCTCCCACAGAATCAAAAGCAAATAACCTCAGCCTACTCTGCCTCGGGCCGGGTTCCTCCCGGCACACGCATGTCCGCGGCCTGAGCGGCTGTGGGAAGCGGCAGCCCCCCAGAGGCTGCCTTGTGTGGCTGGAATGTGCATTTGCTCCATGGACCATCTCCAGCCGCTCAGAGCCCGGACGGAGGGGAGCACGGGGAGCACAGGGGCCCCCGCCACACGGGGCTGGTCGTGAGCTCGCCCCTCCGTTTGAGGCCAGGGGCCCTGGCGCTGGAGAGCAGGATTGTTCTGTGAATCGGCCCTTATCTGAGCCCCAGAGCTCTCGCATCTTCGTAGAAGGTGGCTGCAGAACCAGCTCTGCTACGATACCGACAGGGAACAGCCTCGCAAACTGAGAGTTCTCATAGTTCCAAGTACACTGAACGTGACAATTTTATGAACTCGCTAAGTGAATGTAGTCAATCAACTATTATTTATGGTTTGGATCCCTAAGGGCAAGGAGATCCAAAAATGATTCCGATATTGACCCTGCTCTCAGAACACTTAGAGCAGGGGCTCCCATTCATGGCCCTCGAAGGGGGGTAATGGAGGTCTGGGGAAGCCAGGTCCCATTTTCACCGAACAAATTAGCAGAGAGTAAAAACAAACCAGAAGGCATGGCTGAAATCCAAGATCTCAGTCTTTTTGAAAAGCAGTTTGATATTTTTTAGTCTTAAAATGTGTTTTAAATATTTAAAACGTTCATATACTTGACCTAAGAATTTCCTTTCCTTTCTGAGAGTCTGTAGCATGGAAAAGAATCCAAACGATGGATTAAGATGGACAGATCCTATATTACATTGTGATAAATTCTTACACAGCCGCTAAAATCATCAATGAAGCTTTTATACCGTATGTTTCATTTGTATGTTTATTATTTAGGTCATCAGGATTTTTGTTTTTGCTTTATTTAAAAATTTTATTTATTTATTTGAGAGAGAGCAAGAACATGAGTGGGGAGGAGGGGCAGAAGGAGAGGGAGAAGCAGGCTCCCCACTGAGGAGCCTGAAGCGGGACTCAATCCCAGGACTCCGGGATCATGACCCAAGCCGAAGGCAGACACTTAAGCAACTGAGCCACCCAGGCAACCCATCAGGGTTTGTTTTTTTTTGTACCAGGTACTATGTCAAGAGACCGACAGTAATAACTAACCCCCCCCAACACGCACATACAATATTACAGTAAGGGGGGTGGTAGTGCTATGAAGGCGAGCATCCAGGCCTGTGAGAGACACAGCATGGAGGACTTCACTGAGCTAGGACAGCAGAAAAGGCCTCTTTGAGGAAGTGGTGTTTTTAGTGGGAACCTAAAGGGCAAATAGGAGTTCCAGGTGCCCTGAGGAGAACTCACTGGCGGGAAGAAAGTCTGGAAGCTGGGAGACTAGTTGGAGACTTTGTAGTCCAGGCAGACGACGTGGCAAGGCCAGGAGAGAGGTGGGTATCCCCAGGGACCGGTTTTGGCAGTGGAGGCTTGGAAGGACCTGCGATGGGCGGTGTTGACAGGGAGGTTCCCCATCTTGTGAGCGCAGTGAAGTGCTGGGGGAGGTGGAGGACCGCAGGAGGTGCGGACCTGGAGAGATGACGAGAACAGGTCGGGCTGGAGGCCCCTGGGGGAGCTCCAGTGTTGAGAAAGCGGCTGAATAGAGTTAAAAACCGACCAAGATCCGAGCTAGAGACAGACATCTGGGCATTGGTAGCATAGACCCGGTCCGGAGAGGGAGAAGGGAAAGAGCACAGGCCATGCCCTTGGGAGCCCTGACTTTTAGAGCAGATTTGGAATATAGTGGTCTGGGTAGGGGCCCAGGCATTGGTAGTCTTTAAAACGGTTCCAAGATGATTTTCATGTACAGCCAGGGCCGAGAACCACTATTGTAGGATTTGAAGAAGGAAGGAGGAAGCAGAGGAAGTGGAAGGAGTGGTCAGAAGGGTAGCAAGACGAGAAGAGTTGGGGCACCTGGCTGGCTCAGGCGGTAGAGCGTGCGAAATTAAGATAGTACGTCAAGAGAAGAGTGTTTCCAGAAGGAGGGAGTGTGGTCAGCCATGCTGAATCCTGCAGTGTGGTTTAGTAAGGCGAAGACCGACGTGTCCACGGGATGTGCAGCTGGGCAACACCAGTGACCTCGGCAGGAGAAGTACTGGTGGTGCGTGGGGTGGAAGCCCGTTGGAGCGGGCTGAGGGGGGGAATGGGGGGGGAGGGAGGCAGCACCTGTCATCAGCTGTTTCAGGTTTAGCTGTGAGTGGGGAGTGGAAATATGGGGCGGTAGCTGGGGGGGCAGCTGTGTTTGCCTCAGATGGGGATTGCTAACGCTGGCGTGAAGCTGATCGTGGTGATCCAGTCGATAGAGGAAGTGAATGATGTAGAAATGGAAAATGGAAATGTAACATCAAGTCCGTGATGTAAACAAATGATAGGAAAAAAAAATTGAATGGAAACATAACGAAATCATATTTCTTTATGCTTTATAGAAATATTCTCAAGTATTACTTCTTATTCAGTAAAAATAATTAAAAAACAAACAAACAAAAACAACGCATGAAGAAAGGCTTCGAGTTAAAGATGGCAGGTTGAACATGTGTTTACTCCTGCCTCCCAGAATCCTTCTAAAGCAAGAGTGAAGGGGCTTTTTAAGGAATGAACAAGGAGACAACAGCAAGTACGTTCTGGAAGCCCAAGAGCAGATGGCTGGATGATCACTGATTTAGAAAGCTACATCCAAAACTGATACTGGGGAAAGCAGAAAAGAAACTCGATCTGCACTCCACCCCCATTCCCTACTCCAGACTCGGGAATGAGCAGTACCGGAGACTCTAGGTATCTCTGGAGATGGGGGCAAAGGTGGGCTTAAAAACAGAGGATGGGTCAGACATCTTTCACCTCCCCTCCGCGGCCTCCCTCAATCCCTCAGCCGGCATCTGCCTCTCCCAGCCCTGGTGGACAGCCAAGGCTTCTTCTCTGGAGAAGATGAACAAAACGATGTCTGAAGGTGGACACCGGGCACAGTGGAGGGTGGGGCACCATGCCGACTACAAGACAGTAAGTGAAACATGACATGCAGATACTGAGATCTGCAGCCTTCCTCCCTAACCTGGCTCCCAAGCAATGTGGACATCCAGGATGAAACCCCCAGGCAGCATACTGGACGAGTCTTGCCTGGAGACTTTGGGGACCAGCCCAAGGGATCTCCCCAGGAAATGACTCAGCCAAGCCATCCTGTTGGGAAACGCATCATAGCAAGCCCTACTTAAAGGCACCAAACTTTCAATCTCTTTTGAGTATTCTACTTTTAATTATAGATAACCAAGACCACAGACATTTGGGAAAAGCCTCTAATATAGAGAGACCAAAGGAAAAGAAAGCAGAAAAAATAAATTTCAGAGAAACAGATCATGCAGAGAGATTTAAAAAACCATGTTTAAATACATATGTATATATTTATATATAGTTATGTAATATATATAACATATATGTATTTCACATTCCTTAAGGAGATAAAATAAGTGAATACATCCATGACACAAAAGTATAATGCTTATTGCGGTGCCTGGGTGGCTCAGTGGGTTAAGCATCTGCTTTTGGCTCAGGTCATAATCCTAGGGTCCTGGGATCGAGCCCCACATTGGGCTTCCTGCTCGGCAGGGAGTCTGCTTCTCCCTCTCCCACTCCCCCTGCTTGTGTTCCCTCTCTCACTGTGTCTCTCTCTGTCAAATAAATAAATAAAATCTTAAAGAAAAAAAGTAAAGGATGGAAGTCAACATCCAGATATTAGGAACATCACACACACACACACACAAAAGCATAGCAAAAATAGGGAGGAGGGAATTAGCAATGAAATAATTCAAGGAAAATTCCCAGTACTGAAAGACGTGGTTTTCCAGATTGAAAGAGCCCAGCAACTGTCCAGAACAATGGATGAAAACAGACTCATGCCTTAGATACTTCCAGCAAGAAATTTCCGGGCAACTGAGGCCAAAACGATCCTACAAGTCTCCAGAAAGGGGGAAAAAAAAAAAAAAAAGGTTCATAGAAAGGAACAAGAATTAGGATGGCTTTGGACTTTCCAACGATATTGGAAGAAGACAGTAGGGCAATACCTTTAAAATTACCTAAATTTCAAAATTGGAACATATTTTCCAACCGTCCTAGAGTTTTGTATCAGCCAGACAATTCTAATTAAATGTGAGAGATGAAATCAAAACATTTTCAAGGTCTCCTGTGCACCCTTCCTCCAACTGGGGGAGGCACTTTGCTGAAATGAGGAAGTACACCAAGAGAGATGTTAGGAGCTCCAACAGAAGAGAGGTAAGGGGGATGCCCGGGATGCTGTGGGATCCCGAGAAGACAGCTGTGCACCTGGAGGCAATCAGTGCAGACTGGAGCACATCAGAAGGTTGTAAAAATTTTTCTTCAAGTCGATGAAATTGAGAAATACCCATTATGTCCGAATGTTTTGAGGAGAGACTTATAGAAGACGTCGGGGAGTTTGGAGCTGACTTAATGAAAACAGTAAGCTAAGCCAAGGAAAAAGTTATAAACTCCAGGGAAAGCAAAAGACACAGACATAGAAAATAACTGTAGTCGGGCGCCTGGGTGGCTCAGTTGGTTAAGCGACTGCTTTCGGCTCAGGTCATGATCCTGGAGTCCCGGGATCGAGTCCCGCATCAGGCTCCCTGCTCGGCGGGGAGCCTGCTTCTCCCTCTGACCCTCCCCCCTCTTATGTGCTCTCTCTCTCTCATTCTCTCTGTCTCAAATAAATAAATAAAATCTTTAAAAAAAAAAAAAGAAAATAGCTGTAGTATACTCCACCGTTCAATGTTACATAACATTTATGTAATCTAATAATGTAAATGCCCAATATTCATCCAAACAGAATTGCAAACTAAACTGGAAGGATCAGGGATTTGGAAAAGATTTGTCTGGATGGGGAGAGATGGTACTCACCTCCAGCTCTTGGAAGTCATCAGGTGATGTTTACATTGAAAATTCAAGGGACTCCTGGGTGGCTCAGTTGGTTAAGTAAGCATCTGCCTTCGGCTCAGGTCATGATCCCAGGGTCCTGGGATCGAGCCCCACATCGGGCTCACTGCTCAACAGGGAGCCTGCTTCTCCCTCTGCCCCTCCCCATGTGCACATACGCATGTCTGCTCTCTCTCTGACAAAATCTTAAAAAAAAAAATTCAAGGAGTAGCAATAGGAGTGTGTTCCTTAGAGATATGAAGGGAAATAACAGAAGAATTAGCTCGAAGAATTGAAGTGTTGCCTCTGGGGAGCAGGAAATATAGGTGGGGAGTGGAGGAGAGCTTTTTAAAAACAAGTTTTGAAAAATGTTAAAGCTTTCGTAATGTTAAAAAACTTCCATGTAAAAACAATACCATGGATATTAATGACAGAGTAAAGTTTCTGTGTCAAGGTTCGCTTTCAAATTTATCACTAAGAGGAGGATTAGCTTCATTACCTGAACTTATTTTTCATTATCCTAAAATGATAAAATAAATCCAAGGAGACCACAGCAGGCTTAAATTGATGTTACAAAAGCAATTCCTCTGTACTAATTTTGCAGTTCCTCTGTAACTCTAAAAATATTTCAAAATAAATGTTTATTTAAAAATATAAATAAAAATAAAAACAAGTTTTGAGAAACTAACCCTCAGGCTGTGTGCATATATAACTTTTTTAAAGATTTTATTTATTTCAGAGAGAGAGGGAGAGAGATTATGAGCGGGGAGAGGGACAGAGGGAGAGTCTCAAGCACATAAATTGGAAGGAATACACTGAAGAGAATTATATGGGGCTTTCACTCTGTCTGCATTTATTCTTTTTGAATTATGCTGATGAAACTTTAGTTTTTCTGGAAAGAAAAACCCAGTGTTGCCACATTAACCTTCTTCACCAGCTCAAAGCAGAGAAATCATGGTTGACTTGGCTTTACAACATCCTTATGGCTGTACTTTCTGCTAGATTTTTAAAGCTTTTGGCATATTAATTTTTAAAGTCTTTCTTAATGCATTTTTAAGTGTTTTATTCTTTATTTTTTTTAAGTTTGTTTATGTAATCTCTACACCCAACCTGGGGCTCAAACTCAGGACCCTGAGATCAAGAGTCACTTGCTCTTCGGACTGAGCCAACCAGGTGCCCCAATTTTTAAAATCTTTTTTAAAAAGTTATATATGGGGGCGCCCGGGTGGCTCAGTCATTAAGCGTCTGCCTTCAGCTCAGGTCATGATCCCAGGCTCCTGGGATCAAGCCCTGAGTCAGGCTCCCCGCTCAGTGCAGAGTTTGCTTGAGACTCTCCCTCTGTCACTCCCCCTGCTCTCTCTCTCAAATAAATAAATCAAATCTAAAAAAAAAAAAAAAAGCAAATAGACTTTCTGGGTCAAAGGATATACCCATTTAAAAATCTGATACATGGGCGCCTGGGTGGCTCAGTTGGATAAGCGACTGCCTTCGGCTCAGGTCAAGATCCTGGAGTCCCGGGATCGAGTCCCGCATCGGGCTCCCTGCTCGGCGGGGAGTCTGCTTCTCCCTCTGACCCTCCTCCCTCTCATGTTCTCTGTCTCTCATTCTCTCTCTCTCAAATAAATAAAATCTTAAAAAAAAAAAGAATTAAAAATTTGATACATATTTTAAATGTCCCTCAAAACAATTGTGCCAGTTAACACACCTCCAGTTTATACACAAACGTGAGACTACCTCTTTCCTCATACCCATGCCGATAGTAGGTATTGTCTTTTTATTATTTGCCGAAGTGATGGGTAGAAAAGACAGTATTTTGATGCTTTCATTCAGCTTCTGTAAAAGTGATGTTGAGCCTATTTTCATACCTTTATTGAGCACCAGGATGTCTTATTTTATGAATTATCTTCTGAACATTGTCCTTTTGGATTATTCATCATTTTATTATCGATTTGTAAAGCTTTTTAAAAGTTAAGGATAGGGGTGCCTGGGTGGCTCAGTTAGTTAAGCATCTGCCTTCGGTTCAGATCATGATCCCAGGGTCCTGGGATCGAGCCCCGCATCGGGCTCCTTGCTCAGCTGGAAGTCTGCTTCTCCCTCTCCCTCTCCCCCTGCTTGTGTTCCCTCTTTCGCTGTGTCTCTCTCTGTCAAATAAATAAATAAAAATTAAAAAAAAAAAAAAGTTAAGGATATGGGGTGCCTGGGTGGCTCAGTTCGTTAAGCATCTGCCTTCGGCTCAGATCATGATCCCAGGGTCCTGGGACGTGGGTGTGCATGCTTGCTCTCTCTCTCTCTCTCTCTCTCACAAAAATAAAATCTTTAAAAAAAATTTTTTTTAAGTTAAGGATATTAGCTCTTTTCCTATGTATGCGGATATATTTTTGAATATATGGTTTACCTCTGTATTTAGTATTTGTGTGTGTGGTATGGATATTTTAAATTTTTGTATGTTCAGATTTTATCAGTTTTAAGTTTCTATGTATTCAGATTTACCCATAACTTTCTTTATGGTGTCTGGGTTTCATATTAAGCATAGAAATACTTACTTAGCCCCTTTTATTCAGTAAATGTCATTACAGGTCTTGGGCCTATGAGGTTTTTAAAAACCTCTAAAAATATTTGAAATCTGAAATAAAATATTTCTTGCTCCAGAAAACAAAAAAAAAAAATTGCAAAACACAAATAGTTAAGTATTTTCACTAAGTGTCTGCAAATATAACATTATATCAGCTTCATTAACTATTAAATGTAGTGCTCACAAACACACAATACATTTGGAAACAATTTGTAGGGTTGATTTTTTTTTCCCCATCTTGCAAGAGTTCTCAGGAAGAAACATAATTGCAGAGATCACAAACCAAGCACAAATTAAATCAGTTCCTTGTCACCAGACAATGTCAAGGCAAAACTACAGGAATTCTTGCAAAAAAATATACACCTAAAAATGAGAGTTGGTATGTGTTGGGCACATGTAATGTCTGCTGCGACCGGCCAATGCCTCCAGATCTGAAGTCCCAGGGGGCTAGGAATAGCCTGTTCCTCAGCTCCCGGTTGTAAAGAGAGAGAGAGAGAAGGAAAGAAGCTGTTTTTTTCTAATACTAGTATGATTTCATTATTTGTGTCTAAACTGTTGTTTCATCAGTGATTTATTTTAATGTGAAGACTGTTTTCTTGTTGCGAAAGCAGTTGTCCCCGACTCCATTCATTCCCATTCCATTTATTTAAAACTTTTCCCCACTGGCTTGAAATTCTCCCTTTGATCATAGCCTATATTCCTGCAATGTACGTGTCTTTAACTTTTTTAATGGGAGAACAAATGACTGCTTATAAATGCAATCTGGTTGTCAGTACTCTTTCAAAAGTTGTTTAGGGTGGGGAACCCTTTTTGGTAGGAGCCCACTGGTTTCCCAACTGTCTGACAAATGGAGGAGAGGCGCGAATATGTGTAAACACAGCACCTCCCAAAGGGAGAAGAAGTAAACGCCCTAGAGGGAAGCACAGTTCCGTTGGGCGGCGGAGAGCATCGGAGGTTTGGCCGAGCGAGGTCGTGAGGGAGGGGCGGGTACTGAAGGCAGTGGTCTTGGAGCTAGAGTACCAATGCCCCGGGGGTTCAAGGAGACTTCCCAAGAGGGACGTGGCATAGAGGCTTTGAGGGCTCGGGAAGTCCTTCGTCGATCTGTCTCATTCATAAATCTCATCAGTGAGAGCACACAGCACATGCAGCCCCTGCCATGCTGGTCCTCATCAACCACACCCCTCACCTGTCCCCATCTCCTGAGGGAGCATTTCTCGGAAGTATAGGAAGCCCTCTGGATTACAGAGACAGTCCAGAACGGAGGGGCACAGGACCACAAGTGCGGCGCCCTGGGGCCTGGATGGCAAATTCTTTTGCAAGTTAGATCACTCGCAATACTTTGCTTTCAACAAAATTGAAAGAGAACCTAATTAAGTTGTCAGCTAATAGGTCATTAGAAACAATTTTTGATGATCTATTAACCATGTGCTTTCACAGCATTATAATTCAGAGCAAATTCGGAGAATCAAGTGATGATTCTATAACAAAGCTCCTGCCAGCCCATCTATATATCTATGTAAATGAGCTTTGCCAATGCTTGTGTTTATGAAAATGAAAGATAGGAACAGATTTTATTCTGAACTCTTAAATCAAGTAATAAGAATATTCATTCTCAGATAAGCAAACTAATTGGGGGAAAAAAATTCCTCCCCATCCTTGTAAGAGCCATTTCCAACAAGTTTTTAGTTTTCTATCTTGAGTAACTGTGTATCATTGTACAGTAATAATAACGAAGGATAACTTAAGCCAGGAAAACAGTCAACACTTAGAGCCCCGTGGTTATTAGAAATGAAAGCAAAATTAATCTTTCAATTTACATACACATTTTTGTGGCAGAGTGGTAGACGAGGAGATCAGTAAAAGGCTTCGAAGCATAAATATATGTTCTACTGGGATAAAATTCTGTGGGCAAAGTGGGAATGGAAATAGAAGTTCAAGGTGAAAAGGAATGATATAAAAATTTCAACTATCAAAGAAGAACTTGTTCATGTATTTTTTAAGTGAATAATGGTGGGTTGAAAATTGCCGGCGTTCTCAGATCCCACTGGCGACATTCAAGAGTGACGGAGGAGTTTATTTTAAACCATCAATATTTACAGTACTCCAGAAATGACATCTTTTGCAGTTACTGAAGCATTTTATATGTTTATTCAAAAAAGTGCAAAGGGGTGCTTAGTTTTTAAAAACTGCTTTAGGGAGGAGGCAGGCAAAATATTTTCAGGAGTTCGTGAAGTCAGGGAAGGTATTTTTCTGATGCTGGGGTCACGGTCGTGCTCGTGGCTCTAGCGCAGAGACAAGGGTTGCAGAGCGAGAAGCCAGTGCCGCTGGGGGTGCGTGGTGGCCCCAGGAACGCAGCGGGGCTCAGGCAGCGAGCAGTCACCGTCTCCCCAGGTGGGAGACAAAGGGGGAGTCAGCGGGTGACTTAGAGCTAGAGCAGGAGCGAGGCAAGGATGTGAGGGTGGGTGACTTCATCTTTGTTGTGAGACCGAGAATAGGAGGAGGAGGTTTTGGAGACTTGGTTGTGGGGGAAGGCAGGCACGGTCTGGGTTTAAGGCTGTGGCCCCGAGGCGTCGGGGACCGTCACAGCTGCTTTCTATTCTGCTGCTCCACACGGCTGGCAGGAGATTGGTTGGCTGCTCAGACGAGAATGAAAGGATTGCCGGGCACCAGAGAGAACCCAGTTTTGAGTCCCGGGGCATCAGCTGCCGGCCTACTGGGTAGGTCTGGTTTCCCGGCTTTTAGCTTGGGGATCACGAGTGGGTGTGGTTAACAGCGGGGAGGCTTCCCAGGGGCACGGACTCTTGGCTTTGTTTACCAGGTTCCCAGTGTCTTCTCTCTTTCCACAGCACTTACCACCTTCTGGCATCCCATATAATTTATTATGTTTCTTGCCTTGGGTAAGGTGTATGGGGGTTGGGAGCTCTGTTATGTGCACCGATGTATCCCACGTCATTAGAATACCCCATCGCACCTAGTTGGTGCTCGATAAGTAACCACTGAATAAATGAATTAAATGAAGGAATAAATGCATCTGTTGATGCATTACACATCTATAATTTCCTTAATTAACAACATGATTTTCAAGCTGGGAGGGAGTTTCTGCTGGCACAGCTCTCTCCATAGGGGAAGAAAGTAAAGCTGAACCCCTACCTCACACGCTACACAAATAAAAATAAATTTCAGATGGAGCAAAGACCTAAATGTAAATAATAAAGCAATGAAAACCTTGAAGTAAACTCCAGGAGACCCTATGAACCATCCAGGAGCAGAGGAGACCCTCTTAATTAAGAAAACCCAGAAGCCATAAAAGACAGAGGGACGTGTGTGACCATGGGAAGACTTGAAGAAAGCGGTCTGATAAGAGATGGCACAGAGTCAACAGACAAACGCTAGATTTGGGGCCTGTCTGAAATGCTGATAAGAGAAAACGGGTTATCTTTAGCACAGGAACCAAAGGACTCTTACCAGTTTGACAAGAACAGAACACAGTTCATACGGAATCAACTTGAAAAAGCCAATAAGGAAAAGACAACGATATTCAGATGACCCTGGTCGGGAAAGTGGGATTAAAGTATCAGAAAATCATCAATTTACACCCATCTGACCGAGGAAAATATGAAAGAGCAGTGGTGTCAGTCTCTGGCAGGGAGGTGGGGAAGAGGCTGTGCTCCCGCAGGGCTGGTAGAAATACGAATTGTCACAGCCTTGTTCAAAAGCAACCTGATGACATCTATCAGATTAAAAATAACCACACCTTTGACTCTGCAGCCCCACGCCGGGGTCTCGCATGGAAATCAAACCCCTGTTTTATAGTGGGACATGTAAATCCACCTGTGATTGCGGGATAGTTCATCAGGCAAAACAAAAAAAACCACACGTTCCTCGGAGGGGGAAGGGCTGAACATGCGGCTGGCCTGGCCCCGGGCTGCCTGCAGCACTTAGGACGAAGGCGGTGACTCTACAGAAATTGCTTTCAGGGGATTTCTGCAAGACATCTGAGGGAGAAAAGGAATGGAGAGGACTATGTATATGCCAATTTTTTTTTTAAACCAATAATGGCCAGAAAATAAAAACAGAGAAACATAAATGTGTTGCCATAAATACCTACGTAAGTGTAGAGAAAACTGCTAGGTTACTTACAGGGGTAACCTGGGGAGGTCGCAGCTGTGACATGGGAAGGGAGGGGAGGAGGAAGGCAAATCAAAAGAGGAAAAATACCACACTAAAAGATTATGTGCTAAATCCCACTTATGCAAAATGATGCCCGTGTGTGTGTGGACATTCGAAATTACCTGCAGATCTATTGGCAAATTAAAAAAAAAAAAAAGGGCAACGTGTGTAATCAGATGCTGTTTAAAAACAAAGCTGAGAGCTCCAAGTGCCTGCGTGTGTGTGTGTGTGTGTGTGTGTGTGTGTGTGTGTGTGTGTAACTGGGGGCCGGGAGGGGGCTCGGGGGTGTCTGGTCTGTCCGCATAGGACCCCGGGGGGCTGGGCTCAAAAGGTGTGCACGGTGAGGAGGTGATGACCCTTTTCATTATTCAACTTGACTGTGAGGGAGGGAAACTATCTGTTGACTTTGACTGGCCTGACCCAGGAAAGGGAATTAAGATCTCATTTGTTCAAAAAACAAAAAGCAAAAAAACAACCCTGACAATACTATTTTTAAAATTGTGGGGGTCATGGAATACAAACTCCACATCTATTTTAACTTTACTGCGGTTGGTACTGATGTTCAAGGCTATAGGATGTCCAGAAACTTCTGTGTCTGCTCACTCAACCCCACATTATCTTTCCTCGTGGTCTCTAAAATGAGAATTTTTGAAATGTAAATCCCAGGCTGCAAAAACCTCATGCAATGAACGTGTTCTGGGTTCTTCTGTCCTCTCCCCCCAACCCCTCCCTACCTTCGCAGCACACGACGGGATCGTGATCAAGATCGAGGTGCAGACCAACGACGAGGGCTCCGAGAGTCTGGAGACGCCGGAGCCCCTCATGGGGCAGGTGGAAGAGCACGGCTTTCAGGACTCGGAGCTGGGAGACCCGTGTGGTGAGCAGCCAGACCTGGACATGCAGGAACAGGAGAATACGTTGGAGGAGTCCACAGAAGGCTCCAGTGAGTTCAGCGAGCTCAAACAGATGCTGGTGCAGCAGCGAAACGGCACAGGTCAGTTAGAGGGGGTGCGGGCTGGGGGGGAGCCGCCACCATGAATGAGGCCTGCAGACGGGCCCCTGCCTTGTGGGAAAGCTGGGCTTCCCTTCAGAGAGGCTTGTTTGACCTCGATGGGTTGACAGGTGTGACAACCCCAGGCACGGCCTCGGGGACAGGTTTCCTGCCTCTGGATTTGTAAGAATCAGTCTCCAGGCTAGGAAGAAGGTATTACAGCCAAAGACGAGGTCAGATGTAGGTCCGAAGGGATCTCAGAGATCACCTCTCCAACTCCCTCCGTCTACAGGCAGAGAAGGTCAAATAAATTACCCAAGGTCATGCCATTGTGGTGAGGCCAGAACTTCCATCTCTGCTGTGTTCTTGATAGTTCCTAGGTCACACCAGAAGCTTCAATGACCCAGAGATCTCAGCCCTAGCCAAGCATGTTTTGGAAAATAACGGACGGTGCTGTCTCTTCCTGGGATGATCTAGCCATCACTTGTGTTTAATTATAAAACCTCTGGGTCACCCTTCTGCACACTCTTGGCTCCTCGTGAGTTCAGGAACAGTGAGGAAGTGGCCTCTCAGCAGCCTGATCTCAGGACATCTTTTGTGCCTGATTGTCTAATGCTGAAAAGCCCGACCTTGTCATCTGGTGCACTTTTTACATACACCATGAAACTTAGTGAGCTGCTATTTATTCAGGGGCTTTTCAACTATATTCATAAATGAAATCAGCCTGATCCCTTCTTGAATCATCCTCGTCTAGTTTTGGAAATAAGATTATACTCAACTTATGAAGGTGAACTGGGCAGCTTTTTCTCTTTTTTTCTATATTCTGAAAATAATGTATAAGATAGGAATTAAGTGAATTCTGCCAAATTTTTAAGGAACACACTTAGGTTTTGGTTTTTTGTTTAGATGTTTTACTTCTGTGCCAAAGAGCCAATAACTATCATAGCAGTTTCTATACTACTTGTACTTAGAAATGTATCCACATCCATTTTATTTACTAGGTTTTTAAAAGTATTGTGCTGATGATTTTTTACATTTTTTCATTTTGCCTGTAGAGAATCCCTTTGCAATTGGCCTTTTCGCGCTTCGTAAAATATCACGGACATCTTTCTTGGTCAAAAGATGTGGATCTAACCCCTTGCTTTTAAATAACCGCATGATATTCCCCAAAACATTTTAATCTACAGGCTGTCTCTCTAAAACAGTGGAAGGTGCAGGGCAGACCGTGAGGCTGGGCTGCAGTGGAGCCTCGAACTAGAAACGCCAGCCTGCCCGCTGGGCACTCGCATTCACTCTAGTGGGAACCTCAGGAAAGTTCTGCACGGTGCTGGGTGGGATTTTGCATCTTGGATTGCATCCCTTGCTGCTGAGAATCCTAACAGGGCCCAGGCAGCACTGGCCATGACAAGAGGCCTGAGCTGGGACTGGCACACCTGTGTCCTAACTGTGACCCTGCTGTTTTCTGGGTTCAGAAGGGCAGGAGGAAGTGCCAAGGCCCAGCGGTCACTACCGGCTACTTTGTAAGACCTGGGCCAGCTCACGCACACAGCCAGCTTGTTTCCCTGTCAGTTGAGGGGGCAGACTAGATGGACCCTAAGTTAGAAGCTCTGAAGAAGTCTGGCTTTACTTACTTTATTTGGAACGATCACTTGGTGTCTCTGGGCTTGGATGCCCCACGTCTGTGAAATGGGGATAAATTCTTTCTTGGCTTATCCCATAAGAGATTGTGAATAAAAAGACAAGCTCTAAGGCGAGAACTTGAAAAGTTCTCGTTTGTTTGCTGTTAAGAATTCTGCAAATGCAGACTGTTACCGCAGCCCATCTGACAGGTGGCTCAGAAAAGCGAGTGGCTTTCTCCTGTCACACAGTGACTAAAAACAGAGCTCTCCAAGTAACTGTTTAGGGAGTACCTAAGTACAAGGCATTTGAGAAAATGGAGACAGGAGTCAGAGGGCACTCCTTTTCTCTAGGACTAACATTCTCGGGGAACACACTAGAACACCGTGTAGAACAGCTAATATCTTGGGCCCTAAAGGACCAGCCTAGAGGATGGAGGGCCAGGGAGGAGGAGGACATCCTACAGTTGGGGTGTTCCTGGAGCCCTTCCTGGGCCGGGAGGGGGGGGGCGGGGGGACCGCACACCAGAGCCTGGGGGAAAGGCAGGAGAAACCCTGGCCCTAGCTTCAGGCTTGGTGAGTCACCCACCTGTGTGGGGGTCGTGCTGCAGGAAAAGGCCGAGGTCCTAAGCCCTGGGCAGGCACACCAGAGTGCTGCGTGCCCAGGAGGGGTTGAGGGCCGCAGGTTGGGATGGGCAAGGAAGGTTTAAGGGCAAAGACAGGATTGGAGCTGGGTGGTATGTGGCCCGCGTGATTTGGAGGCGTGGAGAGGAGGGGCAGATCGCTGGAGGAGGGTGAGTACAGACACCTAAGGAGAAACCGGCAGGTGCCTTCAGGAAAGCGGCAGAGCGGTGAGGCTGGGGGAGTTGGGCGGAGGCGGCCTTGGGGCCCGGAAATCGAGCCTGAGGAGTCAGGCCCCTTTCCATACAGGTGGTAGGAACCCAGCCCTCAAGTAGCTCCAGTGGAAAAGGGAAGGTCCGCGTCAGGTGATAACTGGTAGGCCCACGAGGCTGCCCGCTTCCGGCACCCTGAGCCCGAGTGCCCCCTCCCGGGGAGGGGGGGGACCCTGCGGGCACTTGCCCGCCACCCGCTCGGGGAGATGCGCGCAGACAGGGCCGGCGTGCCCCTTCTGGGCCGCAGAAGGTTCCCAGAGAGGGTTCCTTGCTGAACCGAGCCCGAGGCCCGCCCGGGTTACACATCCAGCCCCGCGGAGGCGGGGGGCCGGGCAGCAGGGAGCGGAAAGGAGGATTCCCCCAGAAGGCGGCCCCCGGGGGGGGGGGGCGACGATACACGGGCATGTGTGGGGGCGAAGGTGAAGCCACCTGCCCGGCCTCCGTCCAGGGTAGAGGCCCTGGGCACCGGCTGACGTCTGTCCGTCTCTCTCCCTGTCCCTGGAGCAGAGGGGATCGTGATCAAAACGGAGGAGCAGGGGGACGAGGAGGACGAGGAGGAGGAGGACGAGCTGCCGCAGCACTTGCAGGCCCTCGGGCAGCTGTCCGGGCGCTACGAGGCCAGCATGTACCAGACCCCGCTGCCCGGCGAGCTGTCCCCCGAGGGCGAGGAGAGCCCCCCGCCGCTGCAGCTGGGCAAGCCGGCGGTGAAGAGGCTGGCGCCGCCGGCGCACGGGGAGCGGCACCTGGGCGACAGCCGCGGCTCGTCGAGCCAGCAGCAGCGGAACCGGCGCGGCGAGCGGCCCTTCACCTGCATGGAGTGCGGCAAGAGCTTCCGGCTCAAGATCAACCTCATCATCCACCAGCGCAACCACATCAAGGAGGGGCCGTACGAGTGCGCCGAGTGCGAGATCAGCTTCCGCCACAAGCAGCAGCTCACGCTGCACCAGCGCATCCACCGCGTCCGCGGCGGCTACGCGTCCCCCGAGCGCGGGCCCGGCTTCGCCCCCAAGCACACGCTCAAGCCGCGCCCCAAGTCGCCCAGCTCGGGCAGCGGCGGCGGCGGCCCCAAGCCCTACAAGTGCCCCGAGTGCGACAGCAGCTTCAGCCACAAGTCGAGCCTGACCAAGCACCAGATCACGCACACGGGCGAGCGGCCCTACACGTGCCCCGAGTGCAAGAAGAGCTTCCGGCTGCACATCAGCCTGGTGATCCACCAGCGCGTGCACGCGGGCAAGCACGAGGTCTCCTTCATCTGCAGCCTGTGCGGCAAGAGCTTCAGCCGCCCGTCGCACCTGCTGCGCCACCAGCGGACTCACACGGGCGAGCGGCCCTTCAAGTGCCCCGAGTGCGAGAAGAGCTTCAGCGAGAAGTCCAAGCTCACCAACCACTGCCGCGTGCACTCGCGCGAGCGCCCGCACGCCTGCCCCGAGTGCGGCAAGAGCTTCATCCGCAAGCACCACCTGCTCGAGCACCGGCGCATCCACACGGGCGAGCGGCCCTACCACTGCGCCGAGTGCGGCAAGCGCTTCACGCAGAAGCACCACCTGCTCGAGCACCAGCGCGCGCACACGGGCGAGCGGCCCTACCCCTGCACGCACTGCGCCAAGTGCTTCCGCTACAAGCAGTCGCTCAAGTACCACCTGCGGACCCACACGGGCGAGTGAGCGCGCGCGCCGCTGCCGCCCGGGCCGCCCCCCGCCCCCCGCGCCCGGACAGGAGCCTGGCCGCCGCGAGGCCCGAGCCGGGCGGGCGGGGCCGGGGCGCCCCCGGCCCCTTTGCTGTGAGCCCCCCCCCTTTTCGTCCCTCCTCCCAAGGACTCGGGGGTAGTGAGACCAGGTCGCTTGCTGCCGTGTTTACCGGGGGCCCCGCGGGAGGGCGAGTGCGCGGACCTGGGGAACCCCTTCGGGCTGTTAATTTCCTTGACAATAAAATGGATGAAACCAATCAGCACGGGGGGAGTGATTTGGCCGCCGGCCACTCGGAGGGGCGGTGCAGGGCCACTTAGTTGGGGAATAGAACTTTATAATTACCTTTTGGATACTGTGGTTCTATTTGATAATAATAGAGTAATTTTTAAAAGATGAGCGTTTCCTGTTTGCCGTTTTTGTTTGGTTTTGAAGGGGAGGGGTTGAGAAGGTGGCCGAGGGCTCTGAGCCTAGTGTCAGTTGCCAGGTTCCGTTGAGCCCGTCTTCTGTGCTCGTTCCCCGCGTTGGGCGGCGGAGGGGGCGCAGATCCCACCGACTGTAAGATCGAGAAGGAGACGGGGCTGACGAGCTTGAAGTAGTGAACTGGTGTGCCGGAAGGGAAGACACGCTCCAGGCTGCGGACCCTCGCGAGGGCCGGGTGCGGGGAGGACGGGGCGCTCAGGGAGGAGTAGGGCCCAGTTGACGAGGATGCTCAGAGTTGACAGGTTTGGAATGCGCTGGAGAGACGGTTAGAGGGCAAATCTACGCGCTTTCCCCAGGACCAGGTGGACTTCCCGCCCAGCTTGAAATGCAGCTGGCGGGCGGTGGCAGGGCCAGGGGTGCAGGGAGGCACAGGGAGGGCTAGGGAAGGGGT
This sequence comes from Mirounga angustirostris, assembly GCF_029215605.1. Classification (NCBI taxonomy): domain Eukaryota; kingdom Metazoa; phylum Chordata; class Mammalia; order Carnivora; family Phocidae; genus Mirounga; species Mirounga angustirostris. The sequence continues at coordinate 6,965,751 of NW_026991720.1, forward strand.
GCAGAGGCCCCTGGTGCCAGTCGTTGGGGAAACCACAAAAGGCTCCAGTCAGACCTTTTTTTATGTGTATGTTGCAGCAAAGCTACTCTCTTTGGATTTGTTAAATGCAGGAATGCACCCTCGGTCTAGGGATTCATTCGTTTCCAATGGCCGTCCAATGAGGCAGAGAGAGAGAAACGGCAGGCGCATTACATTGGCCACAGAGCGGCTTACTCTCACCCTGCTCCCAGGCTTGGCAATGACCCAGAGAGAATTCAGGCAATCGGAAGGGACAGCTCCTGGAAGCTAGCGCAGGGCCGGGCTCAGCCCCGGAACCTGGGGAGGCCAGACTTGGGCCGAAAACAGAAGAGCCGGAGAGACAAGAACTACTGAAGGGAGGTAGATTAAGTCCTGAGTCTGAGGGCGGAGGGGAGCGAACAGTGTACTTAAGTGGTTCAGAGAAGGGAATTTAAGAGAGAAGTTGCCATATTATTGACTCTGAAGAGACCAAGAGGTCACCAACCCCCTCCTTTATAAAGACGCACAGAAAGGGGAAGTGATGTTCGAGGTCTCACATTTGAAAGGATGAGACTTTTCTGTTCACCAAAAATTGCAAGGCTGGGAGGACATCAGAGCCAGCAGCCGGAGGAGGGGCGGAGGCCAGGGCTGGGATGAAGGGCTGGTGAGGCCAGTCTGGGTCCTGGGCTGCAGAACCCGATCCGAGGGCAGGTAGTTACACTCCTGTGCAGTAAACCTGAGGTGCCAAGCACAGGATTGGTGCTCTGCTCACCACAGAAGGAGGAGCCTGGGTGGGGTGACGTCATCTGGGCTGGGAGGATTCCACAGATGAAAAAATGGGCAAGGCCTCCATGCAGGGATTCTTAAAGGGGGGAGTGTGGAAAATGGGCTCCCATGTTAAGAGGCAGTAACTAATGAAACCCACGGAACTGGACAAGGGGTTTGTGTAGAAAACCAAGGTCAAAAAGGTTGGCTTGAAGCGGACTCGGCATGCAGAGGGGGTCTTGGATCTAGGATCTCTCACGACTGAGGAGTTCGTTTTGATCGTGTATGGTAAACCATTGCTGAGCAGGGGAGAGGCGTGAGGCAGTTGGGGGTCAGGAGACTGAGGCTGATGGCCTGGAAACCTGCCATGGTCAGCCATCTGGGTGAGCCAACCAGGTGCAATGGGCAGGCCACAGACCATGGAACTGGTGGCTGGAGGTTGCAGGGATGAAAGAGGAAATGGGCCTTTGCCACACGGGGACATTGGAAGCCTGGAAGAGATGTCAGCAGAGGTATTTTGGAGATACTTGGTGGAGGGCCATTGCTGCCCAAGACCTTTACTAGTCCGGGAATTTGAGGACCAGGGAGTGCTGGAGATGTTCAGACTTGAGAAGGAGACCACGGTGGTCTGGGGAGGCTCAGAGTGACTTTGTTATACACGGTTACCAGGACCTCCTCGGGGCATCGTGGGCCACGTGGGAATGGTAAGCCTTTCTTTTCCTAGGAAATCTGGTTATAAAGGATTAAATATAGTCAGAGACTGGTACTTGTGCGGAGCTGGGCTGTTTTGGGCTCTCTGTGGCTCTACCTTCCTTCCCTTCCTTGGCTCTGACCCTCTTCATGCCTCTCCCCGCCTCCAGGGGCCCTGTACGCCAAGGGGTCCTCCGCTCATCCCGACTGCCTGGCCCCATGGTGATTCTCACTTCCCATCCACCATAATCTCCATGGCGCCAGAGGCCAACACCTACCGAGGATGGTCACTAAAGCGTAGGCCGACTCTGGGTCCAACAGATGTGGATTTAAGCTTGACAGTTGTATGGCCTTGAGCCAGTTAATTAACAGAATCTCAACTTTGTCATCTTTTCAGTGGGGATAATAAGCTTTCCATTGTTCTGAGGCTTCAATAACATGCAGAATAAATAGCAAAGACCTTGGCACATACTAAGGTCTCGATAAAAGTTTGCTAATTTCATTATTACCTCACAGTTAAAGACGACTTCATATAGTGAACGTGGACGTTCAGGTGGGTAGTGGGCTAGGGCTGCATCCTGAAAGAATGAATCTCTGAGAAGGAAATTCCCCCACAGGCAGAAGCAGAAAGGTATTTCTGTGTGAGGACGGTCAAAGCCACGGGCAACTACATCTTGGTCTCGGCGTCAGAGTGGACAGGGATTTAAACTCACCTCTCAGCCACAAGCCAGAGTCGGCAGTGGGCGGCACCCCACCTTTCTGGGGCTCGGGTACCTTTCACAGTGCTTTCTTAGGGTGCCCTTGATTTAAGTAGAAGGCCAGACTTTCACACTCCTGTATTGCCAGTTACCATTGGCCCCCCCAGAGTTGTGTACCAGAAAGGGTAATTGCCATTAACCAAATGCTCCTTACTTTTATAGACATGACGTTATACTCATTGTATAGGTGAGGAGCTTGAGGCTCAGAGAGGTTAAGTAGGCCCAAAGTCACACAGCAACCAAATGGTACAGTCAGGGTTTGAACTCCGGTCTTTTTGTCTCCAAAACCCATGTGCGTCACTGCAACATTCTTTCCCTGGGACCTGAATGGTTATTGGAAAAGGAAATCAGCACTTCTTTCAAATTGCTTCATCTTATCCTCTGATTTAAGACAAAATTTGAGGAAACCGTAGATCTACTGAGCAGAACGTGCTCTGAGCCATATATTTGCCAACATTACGAACATAGCAAGAGAATAAAAAAGAATTTTAGAGGCAAAAAAGGCCTCAGGGTCAAATCTGTGGCCTTGCAGCTGGAGAAATGATTGTGCTGCTTCCTCCCTCAGGTATTTGTTGGGGGGCGGGGGATGCGGGCAGCCCAGGGAGCAGGGCCTGGGTCCAGTGCCCTAGGAGATGCTCATTGTCCTACAGCCCCAGGTACTTAGGAAGTACCACTTGTGTGCAAAGCGTGGTGCTGGGCTCCAAGGTGAAACAGGGAGGGATTAGGAAGCCATCTCCCCGCCCTGACAGCGCTTAGGATCGGGTGAAGACTCTGCGGCCTAGTCCTCTAGACCAAGCCTGTGGGGGTCTGGAAAGCTGGGACCATCACAGACTCCTTAAGGCAGAAAGCAAGAGCCCCACCTCCATCCCTTCTCTGTCCCTCCTGTCCGCCAGGGTAGCTCTAACCAGCCAGGTGTCCGTGGGAGACCTTTCCCGAGGCACAATCGCGGAGGCTCCTCAGATTAAGGGATCAGGGACGAGGCCTTAGGCCCTACTGTTGCCAGGGCAACGGTGAGTCAGGCCAAGGCCTCTCCTCCAGCTCTGGAAAGCCGTTTGGCTACTGAAGCCTCTCACTGCTTCCCAGGCATGGTGGGAACGTCTAGATTTCAATTTTTAAAAAATCAGTTCTGCATTTACCACTTCTAGTTGGGTTCCTTGACGTGAGTATTGTTAGTTAAAATAGAATAGAATCTAACACTTTTAGTTCTACTTTCTACAAGAGGTAACTCTTGGCTAAAAGGATTTTTTTTTTCTTTAAAGAAAGAAAGCGAGAAAGGGGGAGAGAGAGAAGAACGAAAGGAAAAGGAAAGAAAGAGAAAAGGAAGAGAAAAATTAAATGTAGCACTGACGTGGCCTTACACGGGAACTTCCGGTCAGTCATGAGCCCCAGCCTTGAGTTCATGAGGGACGATTCATTGGGTCTTACCGTGTTCCAGGCACTGCGCCAAGTAAATGCTTTCATTGAATCTTACCCTGTGACGACCTGTGAAATCGGTATTCGGCCCCTGTCTTCCAGATGAAGTTCAGAGAGGTTAAGCAATGAGCCCAAGGTCACATGGCCAGAATTGAAACCTAAGTGTGTGGGGCCCCAAGGGGCTGCTGTTAACTGCTCCTACACACTGCCTTCCAATTTCTTCATCGTGGATCCTTAATAAAAAAGGAAACTTCAACTTTGCATTACTCTAGCTGATAGACAGTGGTGGTGCTGTCTATCACCACCCCCTGGAAAGGCCCCGTGCACCTGCCGGCGGGTGGGGGCCGGTTCCTCCGTGGCTGGGCCGTCCAGCTAGTCCCCGTTTGTTTGTTTTAATTTTTTTTGAAGATTTTATTTATTTGTTTACTTGAAAGAGAGAGAGAGAGCACAAGATGGGGGAGGGTCAGAAGGAGAAGCAGACTCCTCGCTGAGCGGGGAGCCCAATGAGGGGCTCGATCCGGGACTCCAGGATCATGACCTGAGCCGAAGGCAGCCGTTCAACTGACTGAGCCACCCAGACGCCCCTTTTTTTTATTTTTTAAAGATTTCTTTATTAACTTGAAAGAGAGAGGGAGAGCAAGGGGAGGGGCAGAGGGAAAGGGAGAGAGAGAGAAAACCTCAAGCAGACTCCACGCTGAGTGCAGAGCCCGACACGGGGCTCAATCCCATGATCCTGAGATCTTGACCTGAGCTGATATCAAGAGTCTGCGGCTTAACCGACTGAGCTACCCAGGCGCCCCTAGCCCCTGTTTTTAAAAATGAGCCCCTCTCCTGCTTCAGGCATTTGGGAAGAGAGAGCTGTGTGTTAAGGCCAGGGGCTCCCCTTCTGTTTCTTTCTGAAGTGGGGACCTAACAAGCCATTTGCTTAACAGAGAAGGAGCTGGGTGAGGGAGATTATTACAAAGAAAACGCACCTGCTAATAAAATCACACTTTCATCTTCCAGGCCTACACCACCTCTTGGTTCTCACCATCCCTTCCACCACCACCATGAGAACGAAACTCCCTTTTTCTTTGTAAAATAATATCCAGGTTCTCAAAATAACTCGAGTATAAGACGGGAGCACCACCACTGTCTATCAGCTAGAGTAATGCAAAGTTGAATTTTAATGACAAAATATACCAAGGAAAATTTCTATCCTCATTAGTAATTTTTATTTAAATAATGAATATCAGGATAACAAACTGTTTCATTTCAGAATCGGTATAGTCTAAGTATACACTCTCCTTAAGAACTATATTCAATCAGTTCTTTATTTACAGGATACACAAATACTAAGGTTGTGCCCTCAAAGAATTGAAATTGATTGGATTTAAGCTAAATTCAGCAGAAAATTAAACAGGCTATGAAATGTGACTTTTGCCATTCTCCCACTGAAGGTATGATCCAAGAGCCACATGGTTCCACGATCTGATTTTCTGCAGGCAATTTATTTATACAGATTCTGAAATCTAAGGTGTTAAAATCTAACATAAAATGTTTATGTGTGTATTGTCCTACTTGGATTAATCATCATCCCTAAAAGTCACATTAATTTTGTCCAAAAGCAAAAGCAGTAAATTGGTTTCCCTTGAACAATTTAATAACAAATACCCAACTAAAATTATTATTATTCCCTTCCCACTTTAATGCGGTGGTTTCCTTAGCTTATCTTGACTTAATTGATGATTTACTAAGCCAAAGGTTTGTAATATATTTTGAAATAGGTTTGGAAAAAAATGAAACCAACATTTCAGAGCACTGCTAAAAAAGCAAGTCAATATCCAGACCAAATTACACCAATCTCTCCAGTATATTTAATTCAAACAGTAGACATATTGAGAAGAAATAGACACATTTTTCTTGCCCGAATCTGTGCCAGCTCCTTAGAGTCTTGGAATGAGCATAAACTGCATACAAACATGCTTGGGTGTTCATTTTACCAAAAAGATGAACTCTCATTAGTATGTAATAATCGCATAATAGAATTTCAGAATTTAATTGAAAACCCTTCTCTCCCAAAAGAAAATAGCATTGTTATATTTTTCTGTGAAAGGAATTTCTGAGTCCCAACCAATAAAAGTTTATCTTAAAATTGACTGAGCCCTTTATTTCTTCAAGAGAAGGTATCAAGTCTCCTCCGTAAATATAACAGAAGAAATCATTTTATTTACCACCCAGTATGAGGACGTTTAACCATCTCCACACCTGGGAAATGAAGCCAATTCCTTGGAAGAAACTAAATAGGTAGGAACGAAATCTATCATATTTTAGAATCTCAGATTAAGGACACAACATCTTCATTGAATTTACCATGATCCGCCAAATGCTCTGCGCTTCATCTGTCAGTGTTTTCAGGCTTTTGTTTTTAGCCCCAGAATCCCGTTTAAATAAAACCATCTTCTGAAGGTAAACAAGTGAAATACCTGCGGCCGGGTGCCAAGTTGGAGCACCAACCCGAGGGGGGTACTAAGCCCACCTGCTCAGCCCTCCCCGGCCCTGGGGGTCTCTGACCACCCTTCTCCCTTACTTCTCAGTTCAATCCAAACTCTGTGTGTTTAATGTATCCAGCAACTCATCGCACACTTACTTCATTCTCTGATAGATCAGGGGGGTTCTTAAGTTTCTTTCTTCTTTTGGGGGGTATATGCATTTCTACTCTCTAAAACCTCTCCATCACTGGGCAGATGTTCTCATCAGTGGCGAGTCATGGTGAAATCTAGGGAGGTGACACTCTCCAAGAATCCCTGGAAGGCGGGGTGTTGGGGGGGGAATAGCACAGATGGCCAGAAAAGCCCTGTCAGAAGCTGCAAGGATCCCCAAAGTTATTTTTACAGCAACAGCCTACACTGGGACGGCAAGAGGAGATCCAGGTGCAAGAGGCGTCTGCAGGACCCTCGGCCACACAACATGGCTGCGTGCAGCCTGGAGGGTCCCCCGGCTCCTCGGGGCTCCCCTAGGCTCCCCTGAGCGCCCCGGGCTGACCCAAGCGAGGGACTCAATGCATGTTAAGTGATGGGGTGAAGGAGCCACGGGTGACTCTGTGCAGGAAGGAACACAGGTAAACCATCCCCCCCCCCCCGCCCCGCCCCTGCCCAGTCTCTGCCCGGTTGGGATGCAGACTATTTTCTTCATTAAAGCTAAGCCAAAACCTTTCAAAGATATGTATTTCAGCCTCGATATTAGGTAGAGCCCCCGGGTCACTGCCCAATCCTCCCACCGCAGTCGCGGGGTGCCCAGGGCAACGACAGGAATCCTCTGGGCTGCGCCCGCCTCGGGAGGAGGGTCACTCTCCTCCCTCCTGAGCCCAAGCCTGAGCGGAGCTGGGCTGCGGGGAGATGGGGCCGTTGGCATCTGCCTGGCAGCCGGGAAGCCCTCCCACCCTTCCGCGGCCGGCTGCGAGCTGTCCTTGTCGTCCGTCCGTTTGCACAGGCCCGCGGCGCCGCCGAGCCTCTCCCGCTTCCAGTCGGCCGGCTCCGCGGCGCCGTCCCGCTCTCGGCGGCCGCACGCTCAGCCCCCGCACGGCCGAGGCGGTCCCCCCGCGCCCCGGCCCCCGGCCCCGCCGCGCCGCGCGCCCAGTCCCCGCGCCGGCCCTTCCCGCCCGAGCCCTCCTCGACTCCCCGGCAGGCCGGGCCCGAGCGCGCCCCTGGGAAACGGGCACCGGCGCGGCTAGCTTGCTGCGAGCTGATGGAGCTGCCGGAAAGCCAGTTTTTTATTTTAAAAAACCTTATTTCTATAGATTTCTTTTGAATACGTGTATATATGCGTTTTGTACATTTAATAGTGAATAACTTGAATTCTTAAAATTTCTCGGCCGGACCCTCGGCCTCGCTGCCCGCGCCCCCGCCACGTGGGGCGGCCGCGGCCGTGCTGCCCCCTGCCGGCCGGAGCCCGGAGCCCGGAGCCGGGAGCCCGGAGGCCGCCGCGCGCACCTGGCCGCCCGCGGCCGCTCTAGGAACGCGGGCCTCTCGGTGGTGGCGCGGGCGGCCGCCGCGCGCCCACCAGGGGGCCGTCCCCAGAAGCCCGGGCTGTCTCCCTCGGGGGCGTCCCGGAGCCGCGGCCCCCGCCGCCTGGCGCCGGCGCTTTCCCGTGTGCTCGTCTCCTCGCGCGCCCCGCCTGCCCGGCCCCGTTCCCCGAGCTTCGTGGGGCCCGTTCTTTGTGCAGACCCGGGCGCGAACACAAAGGCGAGGCCTCGGGGCTCGCCGCGCGGCGGGGGCGCAGACACCGACCCCGCCCGGAGGCCCGGAGGCCCGGAGGCCCGCAGCCGCTGGAGGGGCGCGCGGGAAGGGAGTCGCGGGGCGCGGCGGGCCGAGGGCCGGCCCCCAGCTGCAGGCCGCAGGGACGCTCTCGCGGGCCGCGCTTGCTTTGCCCGCCCTCCGCAGGCTCGACCCGGGGAGGCCGGGGGCCGACGGCTGCAGCACGCGGACGTGGACCTCGAGAAGCACCGGCCGAGGGCTGGGCTTCTTGTTTGTTCTTCCATACCTGTTCAAATATTGGTCTAGTTATTTCCAGGCGGTAGAATTGCCCTGCCACAGGGGATGGACTTTTTCCCCTTAAGGCTTTTGATGCGTGTTGCCAGACCTTCCCCCGGAATGCCCACCGGCTCTGCTTGTCTGCGGGAGGCAGATCGGGAGGTCGGGTACCTGGCGGCCGGCCGGGCTGGGAACCGGGAAGCCCGGCTCCTGCGGGGGAGGGGAGGGAGGTGAACGGTCGCCTGGCATTTGAGGAACAGCGTGTGTGGTTCCGTGTGACCCGGCAGGGCCTTGGAGCCGTGGCTGGTCCTTGTGGGGCCCGATTCCCGACTCTCGATGGATTTGGATGCTTTGAGACGTTGAGCACCTGGAGGGATCCTCTGAAAATGAGATTTGACCGTGGTCCTCTTTTACTTGTCACCCTCAGAGCAGTGGTTCGCCATTGCTCTGAGGGTAAAATCCAGAGTCCCGACGGGCCCACCAGGCCCTGCCTAGCTCTGCAGCCCTCCGCTGGGCTGTGTACCAGTTTCCCAGAGTTGCCCTAACAAAGTAACGCAGACTGGGTGGCTTTACACCCCAGAAGCTGAGGGGGAATCTGTTCCTCACTTCTAGCTTCTGGCGGCTGTCAGCAATCCTTGGCACCCCTTGGCTTATAAACGCTTCACTCCGTGTCTGCTTCACTCCAGTGTCTGCCTCTCTGATCACATGGCATCTTCCTTGTGTGTGTGTGTGTGTCTTCGTGGTGTTCTCCTGTGTCTCTATCTGGGTGTCTCTCCTTTTATAAGGACAACAGTCGGGTTAGATTAAGGACCCACCCTAATCCGGTATGACCTCATCTTAATTTAACTAATTGTATCTGCAATGAGCATATTTTGTTTTTAAAGATTTTATTTATTTATTTGAGAGAGGGAGAGAGAACGAGCACAGGGAGGGGCAGAGGGAGAGGGAGAAGCAGGCTTCCCGCTGAGCAGGGAGCCCGATGCGGGGCTCGATCCCAGGCCCCTGAGATCATGACCTGAGCCGAAGGCAGACGCCCAACAGACTGAGCCACCCAGGTGCCCCTGCAGTGACCGTATTTCTAAATAAAGCCACATTCTGAGGTTCCTGGGAGCACATGAATTTGGGGGGACCCCTTCAACCCACAGGAGGCTGTCTCCCCTGACTCGGGCATCCTGGCCTTCCCTGCTCTTCTGGCTCAGGCCTCCACCCGAACTGCATGGGGTCCTCCTGGACCACTCGTCTCCGCCTAACTTCCCTTTCTCCCTCAAGGTGAGATGGAGATGCCACGGCCCCGGAGAAGCCCTCCGGAGCCCCACAGACTCGCGTCACCCCGCCCCATGTACGGGCTCAGGGCCATCATCACAATCACCTCTCAAGGAGTACCTGAGTGACAGTGTGTCTCCTGAGGGACGGGTGTGCCTCCTCCACTAGAAAGTTGCCCCCATGAGGCCGGGAGCCAGATGGACTGAAGGAACAATAACAAACCTAAGTTCATGGCCAAGGGGACTTACAGACTGACACGGGGACGCCTGTTGCAATGGGACCGGCCTGACACGGCAGGCCCTGGGTTGAGTCCCCTGCAGAGAGCCCATGAGAGGGTCTCAGAGGCGGGGGCCGCGGTACATGGGCGGAGACAGTCTGCATTCAGCCGAGGCTCCGCCCTTTCCTCGGTGGCACGAGAAATAACGGCCACTGTCTGACCCTGTCCCACCTCGCTGCCCTCTATTTGAACCCCTGTCCCACACCGTCCCTTTGCTGCAGTCACACTCCCCCGTCCTGCCGAGCTCGTCCCTGCCTCAGAGCCCCGGCAGGTCTGTACCCACAGCCGGGAATGTTCTGTGTCCACATCTGACCCACTGGCTTATCATCCAGACTGGGGCTCGAATTGTCACTTCCCTGAGCACTCCACTCCGCGCCATCATCTTCCATCACATCACCCCGCTCCATGTGACTCTCGTGCTTTCCGTATCTGCAATGATCTGCTTCCTTTGTGTTCTTGGCTGTCACCCCACACCTCTCAGAACATAGGTTCCTCCAGGGCAGAGACCTTGTTCGCCTTGTTCACTGCTGAGGCCTCGCTCGGTGCTAGACTAGAACCTGGAACGGAGTGGGTGCTTACTAAGTATTCGTTGCGTGACTGAAAGTTATTTAAAACCCTTTTGGGGCGCCTGGGTGGCTCAGTCGTTAAGCGTCTGCCTTCAGCTTGGGTCGTGATCCCAGGGTCCTGGGATCGAGCCCCGTATCGGGCTCCCTGCTCGGCGGGAAGCCTGCTTCTCCCTCTCCCTGCTTGTGTTCCCTCTCTCTCTGTCTCACTCTCTGTCAAATAAATAAATAAAAATCTTAAAAAAAAAAAAAACCCTCTAGTATTCTATTTCTTCATCTACAAAATTGGGGTCATCTTAGCTACTTCACAGGAGATAATAATTGTACCCACCTCAAAGGGTCCTCGGGAGGGTTAAATGGGAAGAGGTATGAGCAGGGCCTCGCATACTAAACACTCAACATATCCAAGCTATTATTAATATCTTAGGTTGACGCACCTCCTAACTCGCAGGGGGGCAAGATGGCGGCTGAGGTGGTAAGTCTTAGAGACCCCCAGTGATCCCACCCTCAGGTTCTTCCAGTTACCCAACCGTTACCACAAATGGATGGAAGAAGTGTGGTATCATGGAAATAGCCACGGACTTGGACCCGGGAGGTCTTAAAATTGAGTCTCTTGGAAACTTTCTGAGGCTGTGTCCTCATCTTCAAAATGGAAGAAACTATTCCTACAAACCTTAATTATAATGCATATTTCCCAAATAAGTATTCCATTGATTCTTTTGATCTTAAAGCAATTACTTATTATTTTTTTTAAAGATTTTATTTATTTATTTGAGAGAGAGAGAAAGCATGAGGTGGGGAGGGTCAGAGGGAGAAGCAGACTCCTCGCTGAGCAAGGAGCCCGATGCGGGACTCGATCCCGGGACTCTAGGATCATGACCTGAGCCGAAGGCAGTCGCTTAACCAACTGAGCCACCCAGGCGCCCTTAAAGCAATTACTTATTAATTACGTCAATAGGAAATTGTATTGCTTATAATTACTAGAAGGGAATAGTTTTGTTTTTGTTTTGAGAGAGAGAGAGGGAGCACACGTGTTTGGGGGGCGGGGGGGTTGCAGAGGGAGAGAATCCTAAGCAGGCTCCTCACCCAGCACAGAGCCCGACATGGGGCTTGATCCCAGGACCCTGAGATCACGACCTGAGCCCAAATCAGGAATTGGACACTTAACCGACTGAGCGACCAGGAGCCCCTAGAAGGAAATACTCTTTTTTTTTTTTTTTTAAGATTTTATTTATTTGACAGAGAGAGAGACAGCAAGAGAGGGAAAACAAGCAGGGGGAGTGGGAGAGGGAGAAGCAGGCTCCCCGCTGAGCAAGGAGCACGATGCGGGGCTCGATCCCAGGACCCTGGGATCATGACCTGAGCCGAAGGCAGACAACAACTGAGCCACCCAGGTGCCCCTAGAAGGAAATATTCTTAAATTTGTAATATTTATTGGTTTTTCTGATTTTGAAAGTAATACATTTTATTGTAGAAAAATTTTTTTTCTAATTTGATAGATGTAAAATATTATAATGTTTTAATTAGTATTTCTTTGGTTTTACTAAGGTTTATTCTGATTTATTGAGACTGAACACATCCTTGATGACCTTTGTCATTATATGTGGGCTCTTTACATGTGAAGGATATTAATTTGTAATATTTTGTCTATCATAAATGATGAGAATATTTTCCCAAGTTGCTATTAACCTTTTGATTTTGTCCACCTACTTAAACTTTTAATGCTTATTAGCCAAATCTATTGCTATTTTCTGTTGTGATTTCTTCCATGGGAATGCTTTCCTTGCTGTTCTTAAATCAGTTAGATATTCATTTATACTCATTTACTTTTATTTATTTATACATCATGCTTTTTTTTAAGATTTTATTTATTTATTTGACAGAGAGACACGGCGAGAGAGGGAATACAAGCAGGGGGAGTGGGAGAGGGAGAAGCAGGCTTCCCGCTGAGCAGGGAGCCTGATGCGGGGCTCGATCCCAGAACCCTGAGATCATGACCTGAGCCGAAGGCAGACGCTTAAGGACTGAGCCACCCAGGCGCCCCTATACGTCATGCTTTAATCCACCTGGACTTTATTTTGATACACAAAGAGAAGCTTAGTTGCTACTTTAATAATTTTTCCCAAATGGCCAACTAAATTCTCCCAGCATAATTTACATAAATGGCCTTTCCTTTCCCTGTGCATTTAGGACCACGGTTGCTATTAGGCAGTGATGGTATGGTGAGGTGAGGTATGTGGGCGAGCTCGACCGCTTGGGTTCGCAAGCTCACTGACTAATCATTGCACGTTGGATTACTTATGTAAGATCCGGGCACCTCAGTTTCCTCATCTGCAAAATGGGGGTAACAATCACAGCCCCTATGGAATTGTCCCGAACATAATGACGGCTGGATAAACATTTGTGATTATTTTATTACACTGTGGCTTTACATTGGCGGTTCCCCAGGTCTGGGATTCAGGCGTTCTGTCTGTCCTCAGGCTGTTTTCAGTCGTGTGCTTTAGTAGAGGTCTTCTTATTTACCAGGACGAGCCCTCCATGAGCCCTCCAGTGTTGCTCCTGTTATTTTCACAGTTCTCGGAGCTTGGGTCACCGATTCCGTTGTATTTACTGGGCCTGGTCTCCCATTCACAGCGCAGGCCAGGAGTTAGCTTGGGGGAAGACAATCTTGATTTAGTAAGGGCCCACAAGGTCTCGGCGGCTAGGAGAGGAGAGCGGAGGGGAAGGCCCTGAGTGACACAAGGGAATGGGTGGGGAGAGGAGAAGGGCAAAAGGGAGAAAGGACCCCAGGGGGGCAGATGAGAGAAGATGTTAGATGGAAAAAAAACAGGTGGCCCATGCTCTCAGACCCCGTGCAGGGCGTGTAGAGGGGCTCCAGGAGGCCTGGGTTTTGGCGTCGAGATAAGGAGAGGTTCCCCGAACCTCTGCTGCCTCCGGCTGTGGGCATCTGACCCCTCGATCCACCTAACTCCAGGGAAGAGAGCAAGCTGGTGTTCAGAGCAGAAAGGCCAGTTCGAAAGGAAGCTGGAGGCGGGGAGGCCGCGGAGACTGCAGAGGCCGGCAAGACCAGTTGCAGCGGTTGTGGGTAGAAGAGTGTGCGTGAGACAAAGCTTGCATGCCTGGGGGTATAGCTCAGGGGTAGAGCATTTGACTGCAGATCAAGAGGTCCCTAGTTCAAATCCGGGTGCCCCCTGCAGGCACCATGTGTTTTATCCCGTGTTCTGGCTGCAAAGCTGATTTGCAACCATTCCCCCATCCTCTCTTGCCCTCTGCCCACAGCATCGCAGAGAGCAGGCTCCCAAGAACCAGGACCAGAGAGAGCAGAGAGAAACTCACATCCTGGGCTCTGGGGTCCCAGGCGAGGTCAGCCTTGCCAGCCCCAGAAATGGTATGCAAGCTAACCGCATTAAGTAAAGTAAAAAAAAAGGGTGGGTGAAGAGTGTCAAAAGGTACAATTTCCAGTCATAATTAAGTCCTGGGATGTAAGGTACAGGATGGTGGCATAGCTAACAATACTGTGTTGTGTATTTGGAAAGTTGTTAAGAAAGTAGATGTTTTAAAAGATTTTATTTATTTATTTAGAGAGTGAGAGAAAGTAGGGGAAGGGGCAGAGGGATAGAGAGAATCCCGAGCGGACTCTGCACTGGAGCTGATCTCACCACAGGAGATATGACCTGAGCCGAGTGCCCGACCAACTCAGCACCCCGGCTGCCTCTAAGAGAGTGCATCTTGGGGCGCCTGGGTGGCTCAGTCGTTAAGCGTCTGCCTTCGGCTCAGGTCATGATCCCAGGGTCCTGGGATCGAGTCCCACATCGGGCTCCCTGCTCGGCGGGGAGCCTGTTTCTCCCTCTGCCTGCCTCCCTGCTTGTGCTCTCTCTCTCTTTCTAACAAATCAATCAATCAATCCATCAATCTTTAAGAGAGTACATCTTAAAAGTTCTAATCACCAGGAAAAAAATATATAACTATACGAGGCAATGGATGTTAACTAGACTTGTGCGCTCATTTCACAGTATATACAAATACTGAATTATTATGTCGTGCACCTTAAACTAATACAACGTTAAATGTCAATTATATCTCAACAAAGGTGGGACATTTTTAAAAATATAAAGTAAAAAGCAATTGGTGAAACTGATTTCCGTATTTTAGTGCAATAGATCCAAAACATTATCATTTCAACATGTAATCAATATAAACATTTCTAAATGAGATATTTTATGTTTTGTGGGGCTTCTGGACTCTTTGAAATCTGGTGAGCACTTTCCTCCTAAAGCTCCTGTCCATCTGGGCCAGCCACCTGTAGATGGTGGGCCCTCCTGAGCGGGGGAAGCCTCACTGGTTTCTGGCAGTTTTGAGGGGGTAGGTGGGTGTGCAGGTCAGAGTACAGAGAGGCTCCTTTTGCTCCCCACAGTGTGGTGGGCTGCTCCCCCAATTACAAGAAAGAGACTGCGGTAGGCAGGTGGCTCTGGGAACGTGCAGGAAACCCATGGATTTCCAGGTCCCCGGACAGCCACCTTCAATTTGCTCTGCAGCCCATAATGTATTTAGTGAAAATGCTCTGATACAGGTGCTGAGTGACTGGTAAGCTCAGAGCAAAATGTGCTAATTAAAGAGTATTCTTGGGGTGCCTGGGTGGCTCAGTTGGTTAAGTGACTGCCTTCGGCTCAGGTCATGGTCCTGGAGTCCCGGGATGGAGTCCCGCATCGGGCTTCCTGCTCGGCAGGGAGTCTGCTTCATCCTCTGACCCTATCCCCTCTCAGGTGTTCTCTCTCTCTCATTCTCTCTCTCTCAAATAGGTAAAAATAAAATCTTGAAAAAAAAAGAGTATTCTTAGTGCTGATTTTTTTTGTATTGCAATATGTACTTTGGTCACAAGATTTTCATAGGCATTGTCTTTTACATTCCACTCAAAGCACATTTCTTCCACACAATATTTATAAGACAAATATTTCCACCAAAATATTTACAAGACAAAGCTCTGCAAATGAGTATGACGTATGAGCAAAGTGGTGGTGGCTAGCTCTCATTCTGTCACTTACTCTGTAATTTGGGACAAGTTGCTTTAATCCCCTGTGTCAGTGTCATCCTCGACGAGGATGGTGATGGTGGTGGTGGTGATAATACCACCAAGATGGTTTTTAAATCATATCTATATCTATATATATGTATCTATATTCTATATATATATATCTATCTTAGAATAGTTTCTCTAGCACATTAGAAGTGTTCGATAAACATTAAGTCTAGTTCTCCCAGGTGTCTTGGGTGTAGCTACCAAAATGCGAAGATCTCTTTGCTCAGGCAGGGAGCATAGCTCAGAGGTTAGAGCACTTGGCTGCAGATCGCAAGGTCTCTGGTTCAAATCCAGAAGTCCCCTGTAATTACCCGACAGTTCCCTTCAGCCGGCTGCTGTCTCGCTCACAGCACGGCATGCACACAGGGACTTTGAGTCTCTGATTCTGGGGTTGCCTTTCTCCTAGGGCTGGGAAGGGGTGAGTTCTTCTTAATAAAGTCCAAGAGAGCCTATGCATTAGCTACATGTAGACTGGAAGACCGTAAAAGAAACTTAATCTGGCTCTCCTCCAAGCATCAGAAGAGGGAGGTTTGTCAGATGAGGAAGAGGGAGAATTTTGACTGCGTACCTTTTTCACATTTTATTCTTTAAATCTATTTATTTATTCTTGAGATTTTATTTTTTTAGGGGGCACCTGGGTGGCTTACTTGGTTAAGTGTCTGCCTTTGGCTTAGGTCATGATCCCAGGGTCCTAGGATATGATCCCAGGGTCCCGGGATGGAGGCCCCCATGGGACTCCTTGCTCGGCGGGCAACCTGCTTCTCCCTCTCTCTCTGTCCCTCCTCCCTGCTCATGCTCTCTGTCTCTGTCTCTCTCTCTCTCTCTCAAATAAATAAAATCTTTAAATTAAAAAAATTTTAGGGGCGCCTGTGTGGCTCAGTCAGTTAAGTGTCTGCCTCTGGCTCAGGTCATGATCCTGGAGTCCCGGGATCCAGCACCACATTGGGCCCCCTGCTCAGCGGACACCCTGCTTCTCCCTCTGCCCCTCACCCTGCTCGTGCTCGCTCGCTCTCGCTCTCTTGCTCTCAAATAAATAAAATCTTTTTAAAAAAAGATTTTATTTTTTTAGTTTTAGGTTTACAGCAAAATTGAGAGGAAGGTACAGGAATTTCCCATATACCCCTGCGTTCCACCCACCCCCAGCCGCCCCCACTATGAACACCCCCCACCAGCATGGTACGTTTGCGACTGTGATGCACATCATAATCACCCGTGGGCTTGGACAAATGTACAATGACACGCATTCATGATTACAGTATCATGCAGAGTACCTTCACCCCCCGCTAAAAATCTTCTGCCTGTTGATCTCTCTTCTCACCCCCAAAACCCCTGGCGACCACTGAGCTTTTTACCATCTCCATAGTTTTGCCTTTTTCGGGAAGCCATGCAGTATACAGCCTTTTCAGATTGGCTTCTTCACTTAGTAATAGGCATTTAAGCTTTCTCCACATCTTTTCCTGGCTCGTGAGCTCGTTTCTTTTCGGCGCTGAATAATATACCTTTGTCTGGATGCGCCACAGTTTATCCATTCACCTCCTGAGCGACAATTGCTTCCAACAGCATATTTTTTGTACCTTTTGAACACTGTATCATATGAGTTCTGTGAGTTCAGTGTTTATCTTTTTATTTTTTATGTATTTTATTTTTATTTTTCATTTATTTATTTTTTTTATTTATTTGCGAGAGAGAGAATGAGAGACAGAGAGCATGAGAGGGAGGAGGGTCAGAGGGAGAAGCAGACTCCCCGCCGAGCAGGGAGCCCGATGCGGGACTCGATGCGGGACTCGATCCCGGGACTCCAGGATCATGACCTGAGCCGAAGGCAGTTGCTCAACCAACTGAGCCACCCAGGCGCCCAGTGTTTATCTTTTTAAAATAAAATATACAATTTGAAAATATATCATATAAGGTCTCACCCACCAAGACTGGTGGGGAATCCAGCATGGGTCTGTTTGAATGTCCTCCCCCTTTCTGCTGTGTTTTGCCAGAATCCCCAGTGTGGACAATCTGCACTGAGGCCCATCCTCAGCCAGGTCGGCTCCGGCCTCTTCCAGGCAAGCAGCTCCTGCGGGGCTTCCCCCCTCTAAGGCCTGAGCCCTTGGCGCTCCCCGGTTCTGCTGGAGTTCTCTCCCAAGACTCTGTGTTCTCTACCTGTCCTTCCCATCATGCTCCGGAGGCTCCGGCCAACCCTTCCCCTGTGCGGCTCACCTTCCTCCACCTTGCAGACAAATACAAGTCCATCTGTGTGATGGGGCTTGATGCCTACTAAAGGCAGCCCACCCAGCCTGGCAATTTCATTTTGCTTGTGCAAACACACACCCTCACACTCACCCACACAGAAATTCTCAAAGACTAGTAGAAGCATGATAAGTGGACATAGGAGCCAAATTAAACAAGTGCCCAGTGGCCAAAGGTGGGACTATTTGAGGATCAAAAAGAAAAATTAGTGTAATTAATTGAAACACAGAAAACATGCATTTAAAAATCCATCAATCCATGAGGATATGTATATATTTTTAAAGCTCTCATTGGTCAAATCTGGAGGTTGCTAAGGCATGGATTCATTATTCTGAAAATTCATAAATAAAAGGAAAGAATCAAGCATTTGTTCTATACCTTTGCTATTAACTATACTCCAACAGAACCAAATAGCTGGTAAAGGATATCTTTCCTTATACAAGAATTTGAGCTAATGAGGTAGAGGATGGGAATAAAACCATTTGCAGCTCCTAATGACATAAGAGATGTAAGCGAGTATCACCAATGCCTGCTAAAGCCGTGAGATAAATGTTTGATGGGGAAATTGACGAGGTTAACAACCCCTCAACACACCACTTAGTCCCAATTCCACAAAAAGAGAAACAAGCAGACATGAGGAGCATCCTTATACAAAGGAAGTACACGGTCCTTCCAGTGACATCTTCTTGCCAAAGGTTGAACTCTGGTCAAGCCTCTATCTCTAACGAGCTTGGCCATGTTGAAAATATGATGGTTAATTTTACATGTCAACTTGACTGATCACAGGGCACATAGATATTTAGATAAACATTATTTTGGGGTGTGCTTGTGAGGTATTTCCAGATGAGATTAGCATTTGGATCAGTAAAACCTAAGTGAAGCCAATTGCCCTCCCCAATGCCGATGGGCATCATCCAATCCATTGGGGGCCTGAATAGAAGGAAAAGGCAGAGGTGGGGCAAATCATTCTCTCCCTATTTGAGCTGGGACATCGGCTTCTCCTGCCCCAGACTAGAACTTACATCAGCAGCTCTCCGGTTCTCAGGACGGGAGGCTTGGACTAGAACCACATCACCAGCCTCCCTGGGTCTGTAGTTTGCAGGTGCGCGATCATGGGACGTCTCAGCCTCCACAATCACAGGAACCAATTCCTTATCATAAACCCCTCTCTCCCTCCACCACCATCCCCTCTGTTGCTTCTGTGTCTCTGTCTCTGTGGAGAACCCTGACCAATAACTGAATGACGGATGCCACTACTTTTGTATATATTTGAGATTTTCCATAATAAAAAAATTAAAAATCCCTTTCCCATAGATAAGTATTCTTAAGTATAACAGAAGGAAATTACACTCCCCAATTAAAAAAAAAAATACTATTTTTGTTTTCTGGTTCTGATGAGGGTTTGTATCTTACATTAATCAGCCGTGCATCCATGTGTGAGGACAACTCTCTGTATTCCCCTTAACACCATGGAGAAAGGCTGACTTCTAAGGCAACTTCATTGAAAAGCAAGGAGAAACAAAGAAGCATGCCCACAGAACCAGTTACTATGGTTTCGGGCTCATTGGCGGCATCAGGAGCATCACCAGCAACACAGGGTGAGGTCACGAGTGGATGGACGAGGCGATGAGTTCTGGCTGCTTGGTGTTCCTCCAGCCAGCTGGGCTCTCACCTCAGGGATTGGCGAAATGACTCAACTTGCCCAGAGGTTTGGGGGGTGGGGGGGTAGTGCTTCCCTCCAGCTCCTAAGACACGCCCACTTTGGTTTATACGCGGGCTGGTGATACCCCTAAAACGTGAAGATAATATTGCCCCGTGAACATGAAACTAGAATCAGCACGCAACAGATGGGATTGGCCATCAGCAGAAGTGACCCCGAGAGACGTGTTTTTGAGCAGGCGCACTCAAAGGGACTTCTTGAGACGGGAATATCGGTAAAAGGGAGCTATGACCTCACTAACTGCATCATAGCCTAATAGCCTACAGTATCGGGCAACGCGCTGTTATCTCTCAAATATTTCAGAAGAGAAAGCACACAGTAAGGAACTGGCTGGTGTTTCATCTAGTCCTGCCACGCAGAGACCCGATTCACTCTGTGCGTTAGAACTTGCAACATGGTCCACAAGCTTTAGTCCCAGAGTTAGACTGTCTGGGCTCCTGAATTTCTCTAAGCCTTAGTTTCTTCATCTGCAACTTGGGGATAATAATCGTGCCCAGCTCAGGGGTGGACGTGAAGACTCAAGGTGACAATTCACAGAAAACGTTCAACGCTGACTCGCAGGAAGGCCCCTGCGAGAGCTGTCTTGTAAGGATGGAGGGTCCTGGAGTCAGTGGAGGGGAGACAGGCAGCTGAGTCTTCCTGCAGTTCAGGTGCGGCCGGTCATAGTGGAGATGGTAACTAAGATTTCCTGCGCCTCTGGCTCCTATCCCACCCCAGCCCCTGCCCCCCAGCCAGCCAGCCAGCCAGGGAGAGCTTGCGTCCTTAATACCAGGGGGAAGGGATGAGCCTGTCAATGCAAACTGTCAATGCTCAGCTTTCACATTCCAGCCATCTGGGCGCTGGGGGATTCAGACCATACAGACTGGCACTTACAGCCAACTGCATCCCAGCATAGAAGGGCCACATGGGCATGGTGGCAAGTACCAGGGAGCGAAGCAGAAGATGCAGAAAGGACCAGCATGGGATCAGAAGGTCCCAGTGCTCACAGTGGGGTCAAGACCAGGTGGCAGACTAGACGCCCACCCTCCCCGACAGCTGCGGTACTCCGAAAGCCCCTTCAGAACTTAGGCACAGCACAGGGGAAGTTGTGGGGAACCCCAGAGTTGAGTCATTCAATTTCTGTCATTCAGCAGGATGGAACACAAAAGAGAGATCAAGCTGTTTTGTAGAAAAATGAAGTGACGTATCCTCTAGCCCTCCGTTTGTGAACCAAGACTCGAACACACTTAGCAGGTCGGAGAGTGGAGACACGAGGCGGGGAAGGGGAGCATGCATTCAGGACACGGGGTGACAGGACTCAGCCACCTAGTAGGGGCAGCCGAGGACACACTGAGATGCCCACTCTGGTGGGTGTGAGTATTCTGGCCTCCAGAGAAGGGACAGTACTTTGGAATGGGAATAATTCATGAACAACTTCTGTGGCCTGAGCAGAAAACCCTCAAGAACATTCGATTCCATTTGCTCTGATTGCAGCCTCACTAAGCAACCTTCTGACAGCTAATTTGGTTTCCGGGGGAACCTGGAGGGCGTTCCGGCTTACTGGACCTGTATTGAGAGGCGGACTGGGGAGGTGTTGAGAGCCGGGTCAGATCAGGGGGCCTCTTTGCATTCGGGGGTCTGGCATGTGGGTCTGGGAGCCGAGCTCCATACTGGGACGACCACACTGAGGTTGTGCCGGTTGGGGATTAGCAGACCCCGTTCCGAAGCGGATTGTTAGCACCCTGCTGAGGGGCAGAGTCTGTGTTGAGACCTGGGGGGACCACAGGGGAGGGACGTGAGGGGGGGACGCGTGACAGCCGCTGGGAGGGCCACGTCGCTGAGCCACGTCCTGAGGCTGACATTTCACTTTGAGGAAGCCATCGTAGGGAAATCAGGAGAAGTGGGCAACACGTGTGCTTATGTTCATCGAAGTGTTGTTCATAATCCTGGAAAAAAATCATCCACTTTCCAACACTCTTGACTCTTTTTTTTTTAAAGAAAGGCGGACTGCCGAGTACAGCACCTCATCTGCTTGTGTCTGGAGTCTTGGGAGCTTGACTGCCTACATCCTCTACAGACGGACCCGAGAGCTTGTTTGGAGGGTCTAGCACAGGGAGCAGCTACTAGTAGACCCTCGAGCAGGGACCCATCCTCCTGTACCAGGGAAGGCCAATCTCACTTCAGAATCATCTCAATAGGAGCAGAAAATTCTATCCAATAGTACCCAAGAAAGATTCAACAGAAATGCAATGATGGCTCAATATTAGAAATGCATCACCGTCGAGCAGGGGCTCTTTGAGAGCAAGCACCCCATGCCCAACCCCGGGCCCTCCCGCCTGCCAACACCTGGGCTGGTCCTTGCCCACTCCCCTCCCCCCACAGTTTGGGGCTGCAGCTTTCTCTGCCTGCCAGAGGCCGGGTGCCTCCCCTGGGGTAAGCCCGGAGAAAGCCTCTGATCAGTCCCAGGTCTTAGTCCCTGGGAAAGGAAAGCAAAACAGAGCGGGAGAGGCAGAAAAAGAAAGCAAGCATCTTAGATGTGGAGGGAATGGGTAGGATCCCTCCGGTACCCGGTAATCACTACCGGCATCATCATCACCGGCATCACCTGGGAAGAGGAGTGTTCACGCGGACACAGGTGCGCGGGCGGGAGGTGGAGAGCAGCTTCTGACGGGTGTGGAGCTGCGTGCCCGGAGAAGGCGCTCAGGCAGCTCCCCAGGAGGCCCACCGTGGGAGCACAGCTTGGCAAAGACTGGAATTATGGAAGTATCTTATTAAAAGGACAGAGGGAGGTGGGGGTATAGCTCAGGGGTAGAGCACTTGATTGCAAACCAACAGGTTGCCAGTTCAAATCCTGATGCCTCTATGTGGAGGACCTTTCATTCCAGTGGAAGGACAGCTCCTTGCTACCCCTAGGCCCAGCCTCCCGGAATCTAGCTTTCCAACAAGTAGTGAAGACTGAGTGTGTCATGTTTATGTCAGCCATACTCATTTCCTGAAGGGATAGAGGAAACCTGCCCTAGGCTTTCTCAGTGTTTCCCTTGTGCCTAATTATTACCATCCTGATTTTATTTGTTTATACCAAGCTTGCTTCAAAAAAAAATTGAATCCGAGGCAGCTCGCAATAAAAGATACATAAAAGTCCAACTGATCAAACAAGTATAAACAGGGCTGACTATATGAGGTTGTTAAAATTATGGCGACAGAAAGCAGAAGGGGGGATGTCGGGGGCTGGGGGATGGGCAGTTATTGATGAACAGGGACAGGGTTTCAGTTTGGGAAGATGAAAAAGGTCAGGAGACAGATGGTTGCACAGCCATATGAGTATACTTAATGCCGCTGAATTGTACACTTAAACATGGTTAAGGCAACACGTTTTATGTTATGTATTGTTTACCACAATTTTTTAAATTGAAAGGGGAAAAAAGGCAAGGACTGAACATTCAGAGAGGAGGTAAATAATTATTCCTGAGAGCCCAGGTTAGGAGAAGCTACTATTGCTGAATATAAAACTCATCTCTGAGCTTCCTGGTAATCAAACAGGAGTGGAAACATACCTATTTATCAACGGAGTGCAATATCTCATTAGCTCTGAGAAACAGCAGACATTCATATGATAGGTCTTTACAGATGGAACACTGGAGAGATGGTTATTGACAGGGCAGCCAGGTACAGATGCACAGATTGTGCATTATACAACTCCACCAGTTACATAGTACCCTGCAGTTATGTTTAACTAGCCACATTTTACCCCTTTACAAAAAAAAAAAAAAGAGTAGAAACTGTGCAACACACACATATGTATACATGTGTGAGTGTGCATGTGAGCGTGTGTGTGTGTGCATGTGTGTGTGGAGGGGGCAGAGCTCACCAGTTAACTACCCAATATACATTCTTCCCTCTTCCTTAGTAACAGAACCCTGATTTTATAGAGCAGTTATGCCCACCCTAAAGACCACATTTCCTGGCCTCTCTTTGGCTAGGGGAGGCAAAGAGGGATAAGATGCAGTCATTGGACAAGACTTCTGGGAAAACTTCAGAGAAGGACAAACACGACATGTCCTTTTTTTGGCCTTTACTCCTGCTTCCTACTTGGAGCACAGATGTGATGGCTGGAGTACCAGCTGCCACCTTGGACCATGGGTCAACCTTGAGGATAGGATCCACATTTCAAGAAAGGCTGACCAGAGAGCTAAAAGGAACCTGTGTCCCTAAAGACACCCTGGAGTGGCCATGCCAGTCCAGGTCTGCTCATCCGCACACACCCTTTGCAAAAGAAAGGCATGTGTATCTAGCTTGTTTACACCACAAAGGAGATGTGTTTACACCACAAATCAACATGAGTCAGAAGGCTCCTGTCCTTTCCCCATCAACTACGAAGTATCAAGGACCTAGCTCAGTAGGTCTGAGTTACTCATTAGAAGGAGGCTCTTCTAAGAAGGCTACTTCCTTGACCATGAAACTCCCACTGTTACAGTCAACTGGGCGCTCCTGAGGTCTTCCTAGCTCACCCTGTGACAATGTATAGCAGTGCAAGGAAAGATCCTTCTACAGGTGCACGTTTTGTGGGGCACCCAGCTCCACCTGGTCCAAGCCCACCTCTCTGTGGAATAAAGAGAGCTCAGGGCCCATGTGCATTTGGCTACTTCCTTGCCTGTAAGCACCCCCAGGAACTTTCTGTCTTTCCCACTAGAAATGCACAGTACAGTAGTGAGCGGGTCTGCCCCCACCCCCACCCCACCCCCTGCACAACAGCACTCTCATTTCTGGTCATTTCTGCATTCTTTAACTGAATGCAGTTTCTAACTGGTGGAGTATGACTCGCCTGCTGGTTGGAAAAGGTAGTTCTACAGAGGGCTTGCATGTCTATCTCAACAGATAGTAAAGTCATCCCTCTATTCCGGAGGAGTTCATGGTCAGCATGTCCTCGAGCCTGGTGCCCTTCAGTAAATACGTCGCGAAAGCAAGCACGAGCCTGGTGCCATTCAAAGTGTCGTCCATGAGCTCTCTGTCAATGCTTAGAAATTCTACAACAATCTGACGTTAGCCACTCTGGTGTTGGCGGGGGGGGGGGGGGGCAGTGGGGGGGGTCTCAAAGTCCGCAAGTCTGATGCACTATTATTGAGCCATGACAGAATTTTGGAAAATAAAAATAAAGCTGATCCTTCGCTGCAGAAAGTTGGAAAAGCTTTGCTCGACTTCATCCCCCTTGGAGATGCATTTGTCAGCAGCGTGGAACATAAGGCACTTCAGGATTTAGCTCGCTGTGGCAGTCAGAGCCCTTGGGTCCAGCAACGGAAGCCAGATGGAGCCTCAAACGTTTATTACAAATATATATCTCACCAGGAAAGAGGAGGGGGAAAGGAGACTCCAGGCAAGCTTTCTAGGAACAATGCCCCAAGCCAAGCTGCAGACCTGGCGTGCTGAAGAAACACCCACACCCACCGCCAGCACCCAGCGCTGGGGGCCAGTCTGTTTCCACCAGAACCAGCACACGCCCCGCATCTGTCCCAAACACTCAAGGCACCATCCCGACGCCATCCCGACACCGCCCCCAAATCACAAACTAGAAAGGATCAATTCGCTTATATCAAAAGGTAAATTCGTGCAGGACTAACATGGAGAAGCTGACAATGAACATTCTAGTCATCGTTCAGTGGGCAGCACCTTACCCCGGGGCTTCACTTTCTGCCGGAATACCAAGCCAGGTACAGACGTTGTGGTCTCAGATGGAAACTTCAGGGATCTTCCAAGCTGGTGCCGAGAAGGGATGGTGCCTTTTTGGAAAAGGAAGATAGTTATGGCATGAGAGGCTGCGTTTATAGTTGCCCAGACCTAGCAGTTCTGTAGTGAGTCCGAATGAGCAGCCTGTGTGTGGAAGTGTAAGTTTATTAATTACACCTTCTTTAACAGGAGGGGGTATAGCTCAGTGGTAGAGCATTTGACTGCAGATCAAGAGGTCCCTGGTTCAAATCCAGGTGCCCCCTTCAAGAACCTGCTTTTTCCTCCTTCACCTGAAATGACAAAATTGAGTTGAATAGTCACTGTCCTCTAGTACCCCAGACAGGACGAGGCTGGCTTGAGCCTACGAACCAGCACACTTACGGTCATTCCATAGACTCAGCACCGCCTTGAAGACCAAGGACAAGGCCGAATCCATCCCAAATGTCCTTTTTGAGGGTCTGTTTCCCCAGAGCCGCAATGGTCCCAATTTCAGCATCATCCAGGGTCCAGTCCAGAGGCAAAAGCTGCCTCCGTTATTTTAGCAGAGAATTTAATATAAATCATCGCTAACGAGTGTATCAGTTTCCTAAAGCTGCTGTAACAAAGTACCACAAGCTGGTGCTTAAAACAACAGAAAGGTATTGGCGCACCGCTCTGGGGCCCCGAGGCGGAAATCAAGGGGTTGGGGCAGGGCACACCCTCTCTGAAGAGGAGGGTCCTCCCTGGTTGTCGTCTCCCTGTGTGTGTCTCTCCTCTTCCTACCAGGACCCGGTCATACTGTGCCCCGATCCTCTCCACCGTGACCTCACCCCAGCTCGCTGTCTCCCCCATGGCCCCATCCAAGTAAGGTCGCATCCTGCGGTACCAAGGGAAAGATTTCAGCAGATCTTTTTGGAGATCCGACCCACAACAACCAGAACGTGGAGAACTGACAGACGAAAAGGAGGGACTGAGTTTCACGGAGGTGGTAGCTGTAAGAAGCGGCTCGGGCTCCGGGGCCGGGGGAACAAAGAGAGGAGGAGGAACTTGGGAAGTCTCACGGGCGTGGGGGGATTCTCTGCAGATCCTGGCCTCGGTTCCCTAAGGAGGCATTGGTGTCCCCGAAAAGCCGTGGCAAGGTGGGTCCTGCGAGCACCAAACTGCAGGTGGCAATCACGGCTGCTCCTGGGACGGGCTGTGGCTGCTAGGTGACCCCGACAGGAACCACCACAGGCAGAACAGGTGCCTGGTCCGGCTCCCACCTTCCCGTCTCCCTCCCAGAGCCCTACGGGGGACCAACCGGGAAGCCACCCGGCAAAGGATAAGCGTGGTTTACAGAGTCCCAGAGCCAGCATCACAGGGCAGAGCCCAGAAAGGGGGACTTGGAGCCTAGGGACAGTCATTTCTTCAGGTGGCTCATCTCACCCAGCAGTTTAAGGGTTGACTACGGGGAGAGCTGAGGCGATGAGAGAGGGCTCTGGCTGCATCCGAGGGTGTAGCATTGTGTGGAGGGCTCCGACCCACCACCAGTCCGTGTGTCTTCTACCCTTCAAGTGGTGCGCATTCTGGGCATTCTGAGTCTGTGTTCAGGTGCTCAGCACAAAAACCACAATACAGATGTTACGACAGATCCTTCCAGCTGTCAGGGAATGCTTCCCAAGTTGCTCTCGCACAGGACCTGAAGATGGAGAGGTTGCCCAGCTGGGGGAGAAAGCAACCTGCTGCCGCTTCTTCTAAAGCAGGGAAATGAGTTAGCAGTAAAGCAGGTCCTGCAACTCAGCCTCCGTGCTGAAGGGGCCATCCGGGGCGGGAGTTCTGGGTGTGGCTGCACAGGGAAAGGGTATTAATTGGATCTCACTGGTATAGCAGGGGGTATAGCTCAAGGGTAGAGCATTTGACTATAGATCAAGAGGTCCCCAGTTCAAATCTGGGTGCCCCCTGGCATTTTAGCCACCAGCGGTGGTGGTGGTGGTGGTAAAGAAGTTCCAATTTCCTCTCCTCTTGCTGAATCTGGGTTCTGAGTTTTCTTGCAAAGGGTGAAGAAGCAGAGATCACACCCAAGCCGGCAGCTCTGCTCAGGTGGTGTGTTTGTCCCCTCCTCTGATCTCCCCACACTCCCCTCACCTGGTCCCTGCACTCACCAGTGTGTACTTGGTCTCCTGGCTGAGGGTGAGGACTCTGTCCTTTGAAGGAAGCCAGAAGGAAATCTGAGATCATCTATAAAAGGACAATATTTCAACTGCTGTATGACTTACCAACAGTTGCTAAGGAAGCCAGAAAGCAGTACAATAACACATTCCATATGTTGAGAGGAAATCACAGTCAGCTTTGAATTCTATTCCCAGCCAAACTATTCTTCAAGAACAGACAAAAGCTGAAAGAGTTTACTGCCAACAAACTCTCACTAAAGCAAATTTTAAATATATACTTTAGAGAAAAGAGAAGTGATCCCAAAATGGGAGATCTGAGACAAAAAAAGGAATGTTGAAAAAAGAAAATATAAGATATGTAAATAAATCTTAAAAAATCATTGACCATATAACACAATGCTAATGCATAATTTATAAAGTTTTTTTAAAAAGATAAAACTGGGGCGCCTGGGTGGCTCAGTCGTTAAGCGTCTGCCTTTGGCTCAGGTCATGATCCCAGGGTCCTGGGATCAAGCCCCGCATGGGGCTCCCTGCTCCGTGGGAAGCCTGCTTCTCCCTCTCCCACTCCCCCTGCTTGTGTTCCCTCTCTCGCTGTGTCTCTCTCTGTCAAATAAATAAAATCTTTAAAAAAAAAAAAGATAAAACTAAAATACTGGTTAACAATAACATACAAGGAACAGAGTGATAAGAGTTAAAGTATCTTTATGTAATTTGTGAGGAGGATAAAAATATTAACATTAGAACTTTAAGATTTGAAAGCAGAAATTTCTAGTGTATCCTTTCAAAAGTTGTGATTTTGCCAGGCAAAAGGGGATAAAAGAATGCAGGGTATATGCTGGTAGTCTTGCTAAACACTCATTAATTCTAATAATTTCTTTGTTGATTCTTTTCAATTTCTTATGTATATGCTCATACCGCCTAAGTATTTTACAAGTTTTATTTCCCTTGTTCCAGGCCTTAAGATTTTTCTTACCTTATTGTACCGATTAGGACCTCAAGTGTAATGTTGAATAAGGGTGTTAATAGTAAATATCTTGACTCATTCTGATTTCAAATGAAAAGCTCTCAACATTTTACCATTAAGTACATATCGTGAACTATACTTTTTCTAAGTGATCTTTATCAAATTAAGGAATTTTTCTTCAATTTCTAGTGTGCAAAAAAAAAATTTATCATGGATGTGAAATTTTATCAAACCCCCTTTTTGCATCTATTGAGATAATCATATGATTTTTCCTCTTTTAGTCTACTTACATGGTGAATTACACTTATTGCTTTTTATAAAATTAAACATACTTTGGATTTCAGATATAAATCCAACTTAGTCATGAAGTCCTATCCTATATATATATATCAGATATATACATTTGTCAATTCTGTTAGATAATAATTTAATTTTTCGTACCTATGTTTATGAGTGAGATTGGCCTATGCATTCTTTATACTGTCCTTGTTAGGTTTTGGTATCAAGATTGTGCTAATCTCGTAAAAAGAGTTATAGAATGTATATATCTTTTCTATTCTTAGATTTTTATGTAAAAATAGTTACTGCTTATTTAAGGATGAGACAAAACTCACCAGTAAAACCATCTTACCTGAAATTTTTGTGAAAAAGTTTCAAATAACAGTTTGAATAAAGTAACTACTTAAAACTTAGAGGACTATTCAGCTTTTCTATTTTTGTGTGTGTGTCAGCTTTATTAAGTTGTATTTTTTAAGTTCTTGCTCAATTTCAGCATAGCATAGTAGCAAAGTCTTTGGACGCTTAACACATAATATGTGGGTTCAAATTCTGGGCTCTGAGTGGACTTAGTGAAATCGATTAACTCCCTTAGCCTCAGTTTTGCCATATATAAAAAGGGCATGATTATAGAAATGAGCACAGTGATAATGCCTCATTCATGGAGATGTTATGAAAATTAAATTAACATTAATAAAATAAAAATTAACATTTTTAAAGTACATAAAATCATGTCTGCCACACAGTTTAAGTTCTTTGTTCATGTTTGTTAGATTTTTAAATTTTTTGTATATTGTTTTTCATAATGTTAAATAATCATTATTTTAAAGTCTAAAGAATCTGCAGTTTTGCTTTTTAATTTCTGATATAGGTTTATTTGTTTCTGTTTATTTTTCCTATCAGTTTCATGAAAGGTTAGTCAATCTTTTCTTTTCAAAAACCAACTTTTGGCTTTGTTAATCCTGTCTATTGTGTGTTTGTTTTCTATTTCATTAATTTCTGCTCTTTTCTTTCTTCTCTCATAGTGTTCTTTTATCCAGTTTTTCTAACTTCTTGAGATGGATTTTTAGTTTATTTCTATTCTTCTTTTCCAGCATATTGCTCAAAGCTACAAGTATTTCTCTAAATGCTGATTTAATGTCCATCAATGGATGAATAGATGAAGAAAATGTCACACATACACACACACACAGTGGAATATTATTCAGCCATTAGAAAGAAGGAAGTCCTGCCATCGGTAACAACATGGATGAAACTGGTGGGCACTGTATTAAGCAAAATAAGCCAGGAACGCCCCTGCCCCAAAAAAAGGTAAATACCGTATGGTATCACTTATATGTGAAAAAAAATTTTTTTTAAGTCAAATCCAGAAACAGAGAGCGGATTGGTCATTGCCAGGGGCTGAGGGGTGGAAGAAATGGGGGGATATTGGTCAAAGGGTAGAAACTCAGTTATAAGGTGAATAAGTTCCAGAGATCTAATGTACATCATGGACACTATAGTTAATAATACTGTATTGTAAACTTGAAAGTTGCTATGAGAGTAGATCTTAAGCATACACACACACACACACACAAGTAACTATGTGGGGTGATGGTATGTTAATTAACTTTTTTTTTCAGTCCCCTCTACCACAAATTAAGCAGTCGAGTTTCCCACATTTGGGGAAATCACAGGGGTCAGCACATCCGGACTGCAATGAATGAGCCTCACCCTGGAAAAACCACCTTCATGATCATGGTATCTCCCCTGCCAAGTAAGTATGGGTGTGTTAATTGACTTGATTTTGGTAATCATTTCACAATGTATATGTAAATCATATCATACATTGTACACTTTAAATATATTACAATTCTATTTGTCAATTGTATCTCAATAAA
The DNA here is from genome assembly GCF_029215605.1 of Mirounga angustirostris. NCBI lineage: Eukaryota > Metazoa > Chordata > Mammalia > Carnivora > Phocidae > Mirounga > Mirounga angustirostris. Next base: position 6,995,972 of record NW_026991720.1, read on the forward strand.
CCTAGAGGGGAAAGAAACTAAAATTTTTTATTTATTCATAATGTTTTTGTCCCTTCTGTTAATTAATGAAAAAGGTTTATAAAAATTTTCCACTCTAATTCTAGGTATGTTTATTTCTCTTTGTTATTCTGTCAAGTTTTTGCCTTGCATATTTTGAAGCTATATTACTAGAAGCACAAAAATCAGGAATTTTTACATCTTCCTGTTAAATTCAGCCTTTGGTTATTAATAATTTATCTTTTTATCTCTAGTAATATTTCATGTTTTAAAGACTATTTTGTCTGATAGTAAGTTACACCTGCTTTCTTTTTGTTAATGTGTTGCCAGTCATTTATTTTTTCATCCTTTTACTTTTCAATCTTTCTGTATCCCAAATTTTAGATGATGTCTTTTGTAAATAGAATATAGTTGGTTGGTTTTTAACCCCAGTATGATAATCTCTGTCTTTTAAACTGGGGCATTTAATTTATTTACTTTTAGTGTAATTGCTGATGTATTTGTATTCAAGTCTACCTTATTTTATGCTTTCAATTTATAGTGCTTATTTATGTTTTTCTCTCTTTCTCCCTTTTTTTTTTTTTTTTGACTGAGATTTTTATAATGCTATTATTTTTCCCTACTGGTTTGAAAAATATAAATGCTATTTCTTCTATTTTAGTGATTATGCTACAAACTCCATATGCATAGTTATTTCTCAAAGTCTGTGGTTAACCAGTGGATTTATCTTCTGCACAGGTAATACAAACACCTTAGAATACTTAAAAAAATTTTTTTTTGTTTACAATTTTTTTAAGATTTTATTTATTTATTTGACACGGGGCGGGGAAGAGCAAGCACAAGCAGGGGGGAGCGGCAGGCAGAGGAAGAAGCAGGCTCCCCACTGAGCAAGGAGCCCAATGTGGGGTTCAATCCCAAGACCCTGGGATCAGGACTCAAGCCAAAAGCAGCCGCTTAACCAAGTGAGCCACCCAGGTGCCCCAGCATCTTAGAATACTTTTTTTAAAATTATTTATTTGACGGAGAGAGACACAGCGAGAGAGGGAACACAAGCAGGGGGGTGGGGGAGGGAGAAGCAAGCTTCCCGCTGAGCAGGGAGCCTGATGCAGGGCTCAATCCCAGGACCCTGGGACCATGACCTGAGCCGAAGGCAGATGCTTAGAGACTGAGCCACCCAGACTCCCCTTAGAATACTTTCAACTGCACTTACTTTCCTCCCAACTTATATGCAGTTTTTGTCTTTTACATTATTCCATAAGTTGTGTCAACCTCATTATTGTTATTTTTTATACAATGTTCACTTAAATTTATTCAGATATTTACTATTTCTTGGCCTCTGTCTTCCTTACTACATCTGTCCTTCCATCCAAATCATTTCCCTGCTGCTTAGAATATACCTTTTAGAATTTCCTTGAGTGCATGCATGCTATGGATGAGTTATTTCAGTTTTTATTTGTCTGAAATTATCTTTATTTTACCTTCACTCCTGAAGGATATTTTACCTGAGTACAGAATTTTATGTTAACAGTATTTCAGTGGATGCAATTCCACTGCCTTCTGGTTTTCATTGTTACTCTAGAAAACTCAGTTGTCAATCTCATTGGACCTCATTGAAAATAATGTGTTTTCTTTTTATGATGCTTTTGAGTTTCTTGTCTGTGATTTTCTGCAGTTTTACTACAGTAACTCTGGGTATGGATTTAATTTTGTTTCTTACGTTTGAGATTCACTGGGGTTCTTGAATGTCAGCATTAATGTCTTTCCTAAGTTGCAAAATAGTCTTAGCCTTTGTCTCCTCAAATATTGCCTCTACTTCATTCTCTCATTTTCTCTTCCAGGAGTCCATTTAAATGTACACTAGACCTCCCTACTGTATCCTCTAGATTTGTTACTCTCTATTCTGTGTTTGCTGTGCTTTTGTCTGCATGCTTTATAATGGATGCTTTTTCATCCCAATGTTCTAATTCACCAATTTTCTCTTTGGCTGAAATCATTCACTGACTATAACATGGACATACTCATTGAATTTTTAATTTTAGTTATTGACTTTTAGATACAAAATTTCTTTGTTCTCTTTTCACATCTTCTTAGTTACTTCTTATGCTTTCCAGCTTCCTACTGAAATTTTCAAGCTTGTCCCTTATCTTCTTGAAAACAGCAAGCATTGTTTATTTTTACAGTGTGTTTCTGGCAGTTCTAATACAAAAAATCCCTGTGTTTAGTTCTGTGGTCTGTTGTTTCTATTGATTTTCATTGGTGGTTTTTGCCTCATTGTGTACATAGTTATTCCTGACTACATATTGTACACTGTATTAAAAAATGTATTTGTAGAACTAATCTGAAGCCAGGTGGAGATGATAGTATCCTTCATTTGCTTTTTCCGGGTATGTGAGTGGCTCTAGCAGTAAGGATATCTTAATATAATTTCAAGGCTTGAGTTTTCTGGACCATCCAGATGTCACAAAGACCAGCCCCAAATTCTTTCAGGGACTGTTTTTGCTCAGTTCACCCTTCCTCCTCAGGGTCCTAGCCCAAAGCCAGAGTTGGTTTTACCTGTGTCCCTATTCTAGGTGGGCCCAGAATTCTGACTTCTATCCCCCTGGTCCTGAGAGACTTCCAGAAATTCACTTAGCCTCTCCGCTGCCTCTCTTGGACTGAAAACCATGGTCAGGGCCAAAGCAGCCTCTCATGTGGAGCTTTATCTTTCTGTTTCCCATTTGTTCTGAATCTCCACTTTGTATTTCCTATCTAACTAGTTGGCCCTCTGAGGCTTTTGATGAGATGTTTGTAATATTTTCCCAGCTTTTTTATTTGTCCTCATAGGAAAGATTGGTTCAAATTACCTTCTTCATTAAGGAACATGGAAATTCCTCTGCAGGATTCTTTATACCATTATATGTTTTAAATCTTTTGACTAAATTTTTTAAAATGATTATATAAATTAGGGTCTACTTCTAGGCATTCTCACCAAGGAAATACTGATGCAGGTTAAAAAAGAAAGAGTGGTAAGACACAAAAGAGGGAGAAGGGAGAATCAAGTGGTCTAAGTGTGTGGTGGAGGCACCCTCTGAGAGATTCCCAGGGGGAGGACAGACGCTCTGCTTTTGATATGCTAACTCTTACAGTCACTTCTGGGAAGTAGGAAGATGCATATCCACACTTCACAAGTGGTAGCAGTAAGAACAAAGAGATAGTCTTCTCTCTGGAGATTATAACAAGGTTGAGAAAATGAGACATTAAGAGAAAGGAAGTGAAATCTCCCCACAGGCCATGAAGGGCAAGAGTCTCCAGGTAGGTAGGAGGGGACTGAGCCAACTTCATCAGCCTCTTCGGTGAAATGTGACCCCAGTAGCTATTGTCTGGATGATGCTTAGGGTAAGATTCTGGGAGCTGGTCCTGGTGCAGATCCTGAATTTTTATCCCAAGACAAAGAGCATTCGTTTAATGGTTCTATGTGGGGAGAAGAGGCAGAAATGCCAGCACCCGCTTCAGTAATTTAAAAAGAAAGGGGGCACCTGGATTGGAACCAAGGGCCTCTTGATCTGCAGTCAAATGCTCTACCCCTGAGCTATACCCCCTCCTGTTTATTGCTTCTCATTATCACCTTTTCACCCACGCACTGCACTCAGGACCTCTATGTCTATAATTTGCTGGGTTTTTTCTGCATGTCCCAGGAGGTGGCAAGCCTCCTCCACTGTAGTCCACTTTCCTGTCTTCCCCTCTCAACCTTAACTAGTCCCCCTCTCTCCTGCTCTCTTCCCCAAGCAGTAGCAATGGCATAAACCTTCACACCTGGAAAGATCGTTCAAGTCTGTACTAGTCTTTCTGCCGAGGCTGGCACATAGTCATCAGAACAACAGTGGTTGCTTCTGGGCCTTAAGTGAACCTCACGCTCAGCCCAGGGAGAGCCTCCTCCATACTCCAAGCCCCAGGAGGGTGCTCATTGTTTCACTCATTCATTTATTCACTCAACAAACCCTCTTGGAGCATGATAGGCGCCAGGCTCTGTCATCCATGTTGAGGACACAGACTAATAAAACATTATCCCTGTTCCTCAAAGAGTCTTAGTCCAAGCAGGAGACAAACCCACGAACCAAAGTATTTCCACAGAGTGGCAGAAGTCCAAGCAGAGAGCTGTGAGAACAGGGAGTAAGAAGCTATGCTGCCAGGAAGTCAGGAGGGGCTTTGTGGAGGAACTGGACAAGCAGGACCCTGCTAAAACGAAGAAGCTAGGGAGGCCAAGGAAGAATAAGGCCAGGGGAGGAATAAGAACGAAAATGTTTTTAAAAAGTGGGTCAAGTGTGTCTGGAGATCAGTGAGGCTTGAGACTGAGATCACAAGGAAGGTGTGTTCATCAAGCCAGGAAACATTTTGGAAGTCTGGATTCCTGCTAAGGCAATGAGGGTACTCCCAGACATTGTTGCTGGGGAAAGCCTGTGACACAGCCTGACCAGCTTGACCTCAAGGAACCCTCATAACCACCCTCCCTGTTGTCCAATCCTAGAGATGAGGACAGAACAGAACCCAGGCACAGACAGCATCAGAATTATTTGCCTCCTTCTTATTTACTACTTCACAGCCAAAAGTGACTTTAGCAAGGGGGCACCCGGATTTGAACCGGGGACCTCTTGATCTGCAGTCAAATGCTCTACCCCTGAGCTATACCCCCAAGCCTGCCTTTAAACCTTAATTGCACCCCTTGAGCTGTGCAGTTGCCTTGTTTCTGGACTGCTACAGACAAGTTCCTGGAAGCAGGCAGCTTGCCCCATGACAGCCCTGCTCTCCCAATCATCACTCACTCATTCATCCACATATAAACACCTACTAACCAGCTTCTACAGGCCTGGCTCATCCTTCCCTCTCCTTCCATTTCCTCTTCCTCCCCCTCTGGCTCACTTACCTCTGCCACCCCTGTTCCGTCTTTGCCGTGGTGGGCAGTCATTGGCTTTCCCATCCGAGTAGAGCCTTGGTCCCCTCCCCGCTCCCTGCACTGCGGTGCTGAGGAGAGAGGTCTCTGCACGGATGGAGGAGCAGGTCTGGGACAAGAACCTGGTCCTGGCACCACACCCGGAGACACGGAGGACCCCCTTTCTCCCTTTCCCCCATATGCTCATCCACTTAACCTGCTGAATACTGTGGAGGAATCAGGTGGACCGGTTCCAGATTCCTGCTCAAGGAGAAAACCCAGCTGAGGAGGGGTGGAACACTGTGACAGCTTGCTTGTGAGCCCCGGGCGTGGAAAACGGTGGCTTCCAAGACTCCCCAGCAGATGTAGGCAGCTCTGTGTGCTGTGAGCAGCGGGGAATGAGGAGGTGGCCAGGCGAGGGGCTGCACTGGCGGGGGACACAGCCCAAGGAAGCTCCTCCCACCTCAGCCCCACCCAGTGATGGAGAAGCCAAAAGAGACCTTATCAGCCCTTCCCAGTGCCCTCCCCGCCCCCTCCCTCGTCCCACAGAAGCAGCCTTCCCTACAGTCTATGCGCTCACAGGACTCTAGGGAAGCAGCTCTTTTGTTCAGAAATACTGAGGAAGGCCCTAGAGCCTGGGGTGCTGCACCCAGTCACCTTGCACCTGAAGTGATTTCATACTTTCTGAGCTCTCCTCCTTTCTCCAGGCCGCCGGGACACACCAAAATTGACCACAGGCTCCTTCCAGTGGGTCCACTGGTCCCCTGACCCAAGGGGCTGATATTTTTAGTTCCGACTGACTGGAGGGCAACGAGGTGGCAACCAGCGAGCAGGAACTGGCCCCTGACTGGTCCCTGCCCTCGGCCTCGGCGGAGAGCTCGTGTGAACCCAGGTGAGCCCGGCCTCGCGGGCTCCTTCCCCTGACAGAAAGCTGGTGGCGAGGCTGCTGGCTGGCCCTGCTCCACATGGGCTCCCAGCCCTCAGGCTCCTCTCCCACACCCACGCCGCCAGTCCGCCACTCCAGTCCCCTCGGGGAAGGAGACTTGTTTGAGCAGCTAGGCTTGGAAACAGGCCTGAGACGCTGAAGCCTCCGAGGGTGTGGGCCTCAGGGCTGGCAGGATAGGGCTGCCCGGGAGAGAAGCGTCTTGCTGGGCTTGGCCCCACGGGAGGTGGCCAGAAAGGGAGACAGGAGAGAAGACTCTAGGAGGACAGTGTGTGGGAGAGGCGGGACTGCTGAGGCCGGCGCTGGGAAGGGACGGTTTCCCGACACTGTTCTCGTTAACCGTGGTCGCTAAGAAAGAAACCATAAGCAAAAATAGCCAGAATGTGAAATGTCTCAGGAAAGCAAGAAATGTGCGTTCTAAGCAAGGGCCGTGAGGTCAACGTGATGAAGTGAATTCTGGCAGAACGGGGTCACAGCAGCAAGCGGGGAGAGAGGACAGGACGAGGGGCTCCCTGACCCGTTTGTTACACACGGTGTTGAAGGGGCACCACTCCTGCTGCATCGTGTTGGGGAAGGGCTGACAACTTCCTCATCGTCGTACCAAAACCCAGAAATATTTGGGCTTTTACCTAGAAAATTTCATAAAGTTTTTACTGATGTGTCATATTGCCAACATTAAAGAAAATCGGTTTCCTTCTGAGATTGAGAGCTGGTGGCGTGACTTCGAGTTAGGCGAAAATTTCTTAAATATGACACCAAAAGCTCACCCGATAAACTGGACTTCATCAAAATTAAGAACCTGTGCTCTTTGAAAGACACTGTTAGGACAAGGAAAAGGCAAGTCACAGACGGAGAGGAAGCATTTGCAAGCCACTTATCTGATACAGGACTTGCACCAACAGGCAGAACCTTCAAGACTCAACCCTAAGAAAACGAACAAGCCAAATGAAAAAAATGGACAGAGGATCCGAGAAGATACTTCACCAAAGAAAGCATACGATGGCGACAAGCACATAAAAATACCCTCGACATCGGCAGTGATGAGGGAAATAAACATTAAAACCACGATGAGAGACTACGTTGTGCTAGAACGTAAGTCCACAAGACGGACGGTGAGCAGTGTTGGGCAGGGTGTGGAGCAGCTGCGGCCACCGTGGGGAATCGTTTGGCAGCTCCTTAAAAGGCGAGGCATAGGGGCGCCTGGGTGGCTCAGTTGGTTAAGCGACTGCCTTCGGCTCAGGTCATGATCCTGGAGTCCCGGGATCGAGTCCCGCATCGGGCTCCCTGCTCGGCAGGGAGTCTGCTTCTCCCTCTGATCCTCCCCCTCTCATGCTCTCTGTCTCCCATTCTCTCTCTCAGATAAATAAATAAAAAATCTTAAAAAAAAAAAAAAAAAAAGGCGAGGCATACACCTTCCATATGACCGAGATATTATACTCCCAAGGACTTCCCTGAGAGAAATGAAGGCACTCAGCCATGCGCTAGTGCATGAAGGTTCTCAGCAACTTAATTCTAAAGCCAAAAACTGAGAACAACTCAAGCATTTATCAACAGGTGCAAGGATAAAGGGCGGTGCGGGCCTCGGATGGAATACTTCTTATGGATAAAAACAAAGGAGCTATTAATACTCAGAACCGTAGGGACAGATCTCAAATAATTATCTTGAGTAAATGAAGCCAGACCAAAACCAAACAAACAAAAAGGCGGGCGGGGGGGAGTACATATGCTCTGATTCCATTTATATATAATTCTAGAAAATGAAACCTAGTCTGCGAACACAGACAGCAGGTCACAGGTTGCCTGGAGTGGTGACAGTATTTTAACGGACTAGTGGCTGAGGGGTGCGAGATTCCGGGCCCCAGCTTGGACACACCGTCTGTTTCATCCCTGTCCCACCTTACACTCCCTTCCCAAAGCTCTGTGGCCTCCAACAGCCCTCCGGAGGCGACACCCCCTCGCTCTCCCCCAGCAGAGATCATTCGCTTTCACACTTGGCAGGGGTGTTCGCTGCTCCTGGACCACTCGTCTTCTTGTCCGGCGAAACTGAACAATGCACAACTGATTCATCCAAGCCCCTGGAGTCAGTGGCCGTTCTGTGATCCAGTCCCCTCTCCCTCCTTCCCATCTCCCCGAGTTTCTTGGGAGTGCGCTGAGCAGCTACCATCAACAGCCCTCTCCTCTGACTGCGTGTCAAGCTACGTGTCAGTCTGCACATCCCTCTCACTCCCAGGACACGACCCCCACCTGGGGTTTTCCTTCTGGCCGTCCCGCTGTCTTTAAACACGGAGGAGCACCCCCCTTGTGCAACCTGCCTCCCGGCCTCACGGCCGCAGCTGTGCCGGCCTCCAGGATGCTTCCCCCCCAGCCCTGCCAGCTTAGGCCTCTGCTCCTCCATGCTCTGCCTGTGCCTGGAGATCTCTGCGTCCATGCTGATGAGCCTCCCCCGTCCCTGGTCCCTCAGTGCCTTGACCTCGACTCCTCTTTGGACAGAGCACACCGCTGGAACCTGGTTATCATTGGAAACTGCCCCACCTCCACAAGTGTCCCATCCTCAGGGTAATCTCTAACTTCCCCCCTCCAGCACATCCGCACACCGCCCTCTGCCCTTCTCCTTCCCTTTCCCCGCAGCTGTTCAGCTCTTCCCCGCTTTTCACCCTCCTACCCAACACAGATGCCATGCTTCGCCACTGTGCTTGGCTTCCTTGGCTGTTCTCACGGGGTCCCAGAGGACTCGGGCGGTGGGGACCAAGGCTGCTAGAAGCTCCGGACTCTGGGAGAGCCTGTATTCATCATATTTTTTAATTTTCTCTATAGGCACATCTCATTTTATTGCACTTTGCTTTATTGTGATTCCCAGATTGTGTTTTTTTTTTTTTACAAATTGAAGGTTCAGGATGTCCGTGGAGGAAGTGGAAACAGCAAGAGAACGGGACGAGGAGCGCGGCCTGAAGCGGGGACCGACGGGCCGCACGCTCGGGAGCAAACGGGACCGGCCGAGCACGGGGGTTCCCGAGTCCCCTCCCTGTCCGGGGGGACGAAGGACCCGGCGCGTGACAGCAGCTCGGCTGATGCGGCGGCGGCGGGGCCCGAGAGCACCGACCCCCCTTCCGAAGGCAGCTGTCCTGGGGGGGAAAGGCGCCCGCCGCGGAGGGCGAGCCGTCGGTGCGGGGAACTGCACGGGTGTCCGGGGAACCCGCGCGGCCGCGCCCAGCACCCGGGGGGACGGGGGGGGGGGGCTCAGGGGCCGCCAGCGCCGCCCCCACCCTCCACCGGCAGGAAGACGGCCCCGCTGAGAGCTCCGGGGGCGGGTGGCCCGTCCGCAGGGGGGGCTCTTCCCGTGAAGTTCTGCTCGTGGTCGTGGCGGACGCAATGTCACCGCACAGCCCGCAGACCCCCCGCACTGGGAAACCAAAACATTCCCGGGACCCGCTTTCCTGCACTATTAGCTGCCCCGCGGGGGTCGGAACCGAACCCGCAACATCTCCCAGGTGCGCCTGTGCGAGGTCAGAGACAGGTGTCGCGGTGGGAAGAGCCCTGGCAGGTTGTGGGAGAGCCGGGGGAGCTCGGCCCACAGGTGACAGGCCGTGAGCTAGGACAGAGGCTGTCAGGCTGTCCTCCAGCACCACGGACTGCCTTCAAGTCACAAAACATTTGGGGTTTTTTTGCTGAACATGAGGCCACCTAAACAGGACCGTGTTTCCAGGCCTCCCCTGCAAGCAGATGTGGTTGTGTGGCTGGTTCTCTTCAACGGGGTGTGAGAGGCTCTGCCTCCTAGGGCTGCGTTAAATGGGACAATTTATTCAGCCGCTCTGCACCTCGGTCTCTTGATCCATAACAGGAGTAAACAAAAGGTTGTAATGAGGTTTCAGTGGGTCAATACTGATAAAAAACCATAATTACTAAATATGCCTTAATTAAATAAGAAGTAAACACACGTGCTGTCCCTAAAGGGAAAGAGCACCGCGCCCCTCCTTGCCTTGCTCTGACAGATGGTAGCAAGCCGTCTAGAACCATGGCGACAAGGCCCCATCCTGGGAAGGGTAGAGCAACAAGCTGGAAGGAGCCTGGGTCTGTGCCACCAAGAGCCTGTCAGGGGAGAGCAAGCACTCACCACTATCATGTTGAAGCTACTAGTTCATTACTTCATTTTGTTTGGGTTTTTTTTAAGATTTTGTTTATTTGACAGAGAACAGAGAGAAAGAGAGCACAAGCAGGGGGAGGGGCAGAAGAAGAGGGAGAAGCAGGCTTCCCGCTGAGCAAGGAGCCCAATGCGGGGCTCGATCCCAGGACCGCGGGATCATGACCTGAGCCGAAGGCAGACGCTTAACTGATTGAGCCACCCTGGTGCCCTCATTACTTCGTTTTGTGTTTTCTCAGTCCTGTTCTGGCAGCCAATCACATATCCTACATAACATAGGGAACATGAGTCAGTGTCCTTCAAGGGCTAAGTGACCTCCCCAAAGGCACCAATCTCTAAGAGCCCTCTTAAGAATAGGGAATGATCACTGCTCCTCCTTCCTGCCTCAGCCATTAGGGTAGGCACAATTCTTGTTAAATCAATGAATGAATGGAGAACATTCCAGGCCACTAATATCTAAGGGCTACCCACATTGTGCAGCACTGAGCCAGATTCTGTCCCTAGGATGATGAGGGCTTAGCATGTCCCTTTCTGTGGTGCCTGGAGGCACCTGTATCACGGTCATGCTGGGGAGACAGCCTGCCCAGCCCCCTGTGCCTGGTTCCCACACACCAGGCTGGCTCCATGATGAACCCGGGTCCTGGACACCAAGTTCCTATCCTGTAGTCAGCCCAGCCTCCCGGAGAGGGAAGTAGATCAAAATGTGCTGAACCTTTACCTAAAGGTTCTTAAGACTTATTGTCAGGTGCAAACAACAAGCTGCAGGATGATAACGTGCACTATGGCATTCATGTCCTTGCAACCCTGTATTTTTCCAGTTCCCACGTGTATGAAAATGCATGAGAGGAGCCTGAAATGTCGCATGCCACAGTGACAACGTGGGGACCCTCGGGAGGGTGGCCTACAGAGAGAAGCCTTCAGCTTCATCTATACCTTCTACATTTCATGGCGTGAATGTACTCTTGTAAGAATATACTTGCAGAGTAAAAATGCAAACCCTTTCAGAGGGTAGAGGCTGGTTAGTCTCTATTCAGAGACATTGCCAACCTTGGTTCTCAAATGTGGACCTGCCCAGCGTCCCCTGAGGAACACCAGGGGAACATCCAGATTGAAACCCAGACCCCACCCAGACCTACTGAAGGAGAACCCACATCTACACTTTCCCTAGGACCCCAGGAGGAGGAGCCTGCCTGTGGAAGCATCCAGTAAATAAAGCAGTCTCTGGGGGCCTCTGTGTTTGCAGCAGAGGGCGCAGAGACAGCTCCTGGAGTAAAGCCTGTCCTGGGGACAGAGCTCTCTCCTGCTGAGTCTGGAAAAGCTTACAGAGAGGGTGCAAGGCAAGAAAGTAACCGTGAAAACAGCAGGGATGTTTCAGGCCACAGGACAGACCCCAAGTCCTCTAAGGACCTCATTCCCCCACCTCCCAGTGCTCGCCTGAGCCCAGTTCAGGAGGAAACCCCAGCTTCCCGGCAAAGCTGAGCTGGGGTTGGGGGCCTCTGGCCTGGGGGCACGTCGGCCCAGAACTGTGGTGCCTGCCCTGGGCAAGGAACAGCCCAGTCCTGCCACCCCTGCCGCAGGGGCCCAGCCTGGTGGCCACAGGGACCCTGCAACAGCTGCCTGGGCTCCTGCCCTTCGAGCACTCACGGTGCCACAGCCTCCCGCTCGCTGCCTCAGCCTGCTGCCCGGGGCCCCTATACTAGGCCTGGCCTTGGTTGTCTTCCGTGCGTCATTCAGCACCTGATCAACACCCACCTTCTTTCAGCTCTGAGGTCAACGTGACTGCATTCACACACCCAAAGAACTTGCTCCAAAAGTAAGCCTTTCTCCCCAAATAAAATGTCTGAGTCTAGAAAGCAAGGAACAGGTGTCTTGGCAGGACCTGTGTTCTGAGAGAACATGTCCCTTGCTTCCACCAGAGTGGTCCTGCTTTGCCCTGTGTTATAGATTTCCAGCTGTCATTCAAATAAAGGGTTCCTCGCCTAAAAAAAAAAAAAAAAAAAAAAAAAAGGCTTTGAAAACTGCATGTTGAAGACACTGCTACCATCTGAGAAAGACAACTGAGCTACTGTTCATCATTCATCTAATTCTCCACAGGGCCGGGCGGGGTGGGGGGTGGGGCGCCGGGGCACTGGGTCTGGCCCAAACGGCAGCTCACTGCCCCCTTCTCTGCCTGTTTCTCCAAATGGGGGGACTCCTGAAACCAGAATGCCCTTGCCAGGTGAAGGTGGAAGGCTGGGCCTGCACTCATCTCGAGGGGACAGGCTCTGGGGGCTCTCACCCTGCCCTGCCGCCTGCCTTGCCTCCCCTCTCCACTGGGGTCTGGAGCTCGCCCGGTGGTGGCGCAGTCTACAAGGGAGGAAATGGGCCTGGTCTGCCCTAAAGGCAGTGATGGGGCTCGGCTCTGCAGGCCTTGAAGGGAAAGGGTGCCTGCCAGGCGTTTAGAGTAGGATCCACCCCCCTTCAAGATGTGTGGAGGACAGCACTGAGTTTGGGGTGAAGCAGAGCCCCCCCGTGCTCCCCAGGCAGGCAGTGCGGGTGACCAGGCCAGGAGGAAGACGTCCATCCTGCTGCTCCCACAGGGGACAAAGTGGAATCCAAGAAAGGCAGGAAGAACCCAAAGTCACCTAGTCCAGCCACCTAATTTGACAGATGGGGAAGCTGAGGCCCGGGAGAAGGAGGTTTTCACGCATGGAGGTCGGTTGTCAGTTTGTGCATCCTGCAGCGCAGGGCTCCCGCGGCCCTCCCTTCCACGTGCCCCACTGCTTCCCCGGAGCCTGGCATCCTCCCTCACCCCGTGGCCTCGCAGCACCCCGGGACCATCTTCTGCAAGAGAAAAATTGGTGGCCAGGCAAAAGGAAGGAAGGCACCTTGCTCTGGGCCTCAGCCTCCCAACTGGGGAATGTGGACAAAAAGCTGACTGCGGAGCTCCTCAAAGCAGTGGGAGAACTCAGGTGTGCAAGCTGAAATGGAATAGGAGTGTGGCAGCTACAAAATCTGTTTAATCATGTCTTACACAAACACGCAAGTGCACACGCCCTGGCTCTTAATCCACAGCCTGAAGAACTTCCTGTTCCAGGACTCAACCTCCTTTTAAGGCCCTGGGGCACCCTTAAGAAGATGCCTACAATATATCCTTCATTCAGCAGTTTCTGGAGAACTCAGAGTGTGCAGAGTACAGCTCAGTGAGTCCTAGAAGTGCAAATACAAATTAGGGGAGGCCTCAGCTCACCAGAGATAAACAGGCTGGTAGGTGAGAGAAGATGTGTGTGTAAGAGTTGCCCCTGGTACCATGGTAAGAACAATATAGTGAGGAGCGGCTGCCAATTCAGTCAGTCTCCATGAGACCTTGGACAAGTCATTTAACCTCCCTGTATTTCATTTCATTTCATTAAACCTAAACATGGGAATTAAGGATACCTTCTACCTGCTTGAAGGCAGCTGATCAAAGGATCTCAAAGTGCTTTCTGTTCTCAAATCCAAGAGGCTCTTTTGATTCAATAAAGGAATAAAGCCAAGGACTCTGGGCCTGGAAGCCCCCAGGAGCCAGCCTCTTACCAGGGAGACCAGACTCTCACGGTTCCCCTTCATGTGCTTGCAGAGCTCCTTCTGCCAGTCTTCCAGGCTGCTCCACTCCTGTTCGGAGTCACATGGCCACATCTTCTGTCGTCAGAGACACCTGGACGTATAGGTCCCCCCACACCAACGTGAGTCACAGCCATTTCAGAGAACAGTTAAAACCAGCTCCAATCTCCTCTCCCTGCCCCAGACCAGAAGGCATCACAGAGTCTGCTTGGAGATTCTCTCTCCCTCTGCCCCACCTACCCCCATGTTCTTTCTCTCTGAAAGAAATAAATCTTTTTCTTAAAGATTTTATTTATGTATTTGTTAGAGAGAGAGAGAGAGAGCGCACAAGCAGGGGAAGTGGCAGGCACAGAGAGAAACAGGCTCCTCACTGAGCCAGGAGCCCGATGCGCGACTTGATCCCAGGACCCTGAGATCATGACCTGAGCTGAAGGCAGATGCTTAAATGACTGAGCCACCCAGGTGCCCCAAATAAATAAATATTTAAAAAAAAATGGGGCACCTGGGTGGCTCAGATGGTTAAGCGTCTGCCTTCGGCTCAGGTCATGATCCCAGCGTCCTGGTATCAAGCCCCGCATGGGGCTCCCTGCTTGGCAGGGAGCCTGCTTCTCCCTCTCCCTCTAACGTTCCCCTTGCTTGTGCTCTCTTGCCCTCTCTGTCAAATAAATAAAATCTTTAAAAAAATAAAATTTAGGGGCGCCTGGGTGGCTCAGTTGGTTAAGCGACTGCCTTCGGCTCAGGTCATGACCCCAGGGTCCTGGGATGGAGCCCCGCGTTGGGCTCCCTGCTCTGCGGGAAGCCTGCTTCTCTCTCTCTCCCCCTCCCCCTGCTTGTGTTCCCTCTCTCGCTGTGTCTCTCTGTCAAATAAATAAATAAGATCTTCAAAAAAAAAAAAAAGCCAAGAGGTCAAGTTTTGGCAGACATGACATCCCCTCCACTAGGAGTCTGAGGACCCTGCTGAAGCCAAGCAAGCCCTCTCCACCCCACCAAGTTCCTGTACCTTGGGGGCTTCTCCCTTGCTGCCCAGTGGCAGCCTCAGGACCCAGAAGTTCCCATTTCTCCAGCCGCCTCTGCAGCAGCCCGTACTCCTGCAGCAGGGTCCCCAGCACGGCCCACTTGCCCTCCAGCTGGTTCCCGAACTCCACGGCCGTCTTCTCGCAGTTGGGCGACTTCTCAGCTGTTTCTGTCCACCTCTCCTAGCTCTGAGGTTGGCTGTCCTGGAACTCCATCATTTCCACAATCTGAACGGCCTCCAAGATGGCCAGAAGAGAGACCTCTGCAGACTGGATCTGAGCCTCTCATGGGAGGCCAGTCCCCATATGCCATTCCTGCAACTAGACACAAGGAGGTGAGTCAACCACCAGGAGAGAGGTACCAGAGCCATTCCCAGCTACAGGGTCTTTTAGAATGGGGGAAACTTGTTCTGGATGCCAGAAGACCTTACTGGTCAGACCCCCAAACAGACCCTTGCTGGCAGACTTTCAAAGACAGCGGACACTGGACACCACAGAGCCCCCAAGGGAAGAATCTTGAACCAAGACCCGGGGCAATGGAAAATGAATAACAAAGCATTACCATCATGAATGGACAGAGTGTAATGGATTCGAATCATAGCTCTACCACATAATAGCGATATTAGCTTAGCCAATTACTTAACCAAACTTTTTTTCTGCATCTGGGAACACAGCCCAGAATTGAGGAAGTGAGTGGTCCAGAAAACTTCCCAGGAGACCAATGCACACTCAGAATGCCATTTCAGTTGTCGAGTATTCTAGAGCAAACCCACCCCATTACTCAGGACTCAGAAGTAAGGTTCTGTTGTTCTGGCTTTGGTATCTCTAAGGCCCTTCCACCCTGACATTCACTGGCACGTGACCTTCTGACCTATTAGGGCCTTGTGACCCAGGTGCCTTGTTTACCAGCCCCAGGGTGCCCTTCACACTAGGAGGCCAGGTCCTAGCTGCCAGGAAATGGAGCCAGAGAAAGTTGAAAGCCAGCACTTAAGAGTAGTCAGAACAAGAAAATATTTCAAAAAATATCCTGCCCCAGGACATGGAAAATTTATCATATATTACTAGAAGTAATAAAATAAGAAATTTAAGAATGCCTCCCTGGGGACAGCCGAGATATAATGGAAACATTCCTGGAAATGGAACTTAACTAGAACTTGACTCAATACCTCCCCTGCCATTTGAATCTTGCATGTTTTGGGGGTAGTTGTGAGGATGAAGTGAACTAAAGTTGTGGAAAAGCACTCAGTGTGTATTACTGCCCTTGGCACATGTTATTACTAAAACAAACATAAAAGCTGAGGGCCGATAATCAGAATGTGTTATGAACCAAAGACTGATAGCCCAATTCTGTGCAACTGAGGTTCCCTCAATACCTCCTCCAAAAAGCACTTCGCAAAATGTCCAACACATACTAGGTACTGGTCATCAGACACCTGTCCCTTCCTTTCTTTCTTTTTTTTTTTTTAAGATTTTATTTTTTTGACAGAGAGAGACACAGCGAGAGAGGGAACACAAGCAGGGGGAGTGGGAGAAGGAGAAGCAGGCTTCCCGCCGAGCAGGGAGCCCGATGCGGGGCTCGATCCCAGGACCCTGGGATCATGACCTGAGCCGAAGGCAGACGCTTAACTGACTGAGCCACCCAGACACCCCAAGTCCCTTCTTTTCTTCTCTCACAGGGCAATTGTTCCATCTCTGAGTCTGGCCTCTGATCAGTACAGGTGTAGCCTGGAGGAGGAAGATCTGGTCTGCACAGATTAAGGATGAACATCTTCTAGTCCTGTAATGCCCTGTGACAAATCTGGCACTCAGGGATGTATCTAAAACCATTTCAAAGCTATTTCTAGGGGCACCTGGGTGGCTCAGTCAGTTAAGCGTCTGCCTTTGGCTCAGGTCATGATCCCACGGTCTGGGATCGAGCCCGCATCAGGCTCCCTGCTCAGAGGGGAGCCTGTTTCTCCCTCTCCCTCTGCCTGCCTGTCTGCCTACTTGTGATCTCTCTCTCTCTGTCAAAAAAATAAATAAAATCTTAAAAAAAATTAATTAATTAATTAAAAAAAAAAAAGCTATTTCTACCAGGAGATGACACCTCTACCTTCGGAGATGTGGAAAAATCTCGTCTTGACAGTTCTTGTCATGCAGGCCAGGGACAGACTAAGTCAAATCTGAGCCTGAAGCACACATAACCAAAGGTCCTCTATAACACAGACCCCCTCCCAGCAGTAGGAGGGACTTCTTGGGGAACTTGGGAAAAGAGCAAGCAGGCCCTTAAATGCATCCTGACTGAAATCAGAGTTCGCGCCTAGAGGAGTTTTAGGGGATCCTCACGGCCAGGTGCAAGACTGCTCCACAGGAGGAAGGCGAGGGCCTAGGTTGGCGGGAAAATAACCTCCCAAGATAACAGCAGCTGGTCTCAGTATGGAAAAGGGGGTGACAATGGGGTGATGGTCTCCCTAAGGTGTCAGTGCAGGGGGCGTAGTGCGTGGGCTGAAGGACAGGCCCAAAAAAGGAAAGCCCTGAAGGGTCTCTGGAGTGAACACGCTCACGGTCCGTCCTCCCCCTCGCCCCGACCTCCCGCCCCCTCCCCCAACCCGCAGAGCCGGCTCGGCCAATCGTCAGGGCTGGCGGGAACCTCGGAAATCTTGCGGCTAAGTCCGCAGCCGAGAAAGGAGAAGGTACTGTATCGTTGACCTCAGACAGCTCCCCGTGGCCGCTGTGGCCTCGAGCGTCCCGGTGGACATCATCCCCCCGCCCCC
Organism: Mirounga angustirostris; assembly: GCF_029215605.1. Classification (NCBI taxonomy): domain Eukaryota; kingdom Metazoa; phylum Chordata; class Mammalia; order Carnivora; family Phocidae; genus Mirounga; species Mirounga angustirostris. The sequence goes on from NW_026991720.1 coordinate 7,013,304, forward strand.
CACCCCGCTCTCCAGCGGCCGTACGTCCCGGCCTGCTCTAGGAGCGCGGAGCGACGGATACGCCGCGGGCGAACGTGGCGTCGGCGTCGCGGCAGCCCGGGCAGGCGGCAGCTCTGCCCCGAGTGGGACCCGCCCCGCGTCCCGAAGCCGGTTCCTCATTGGCCAGTCCTGGAAACTCCGCCCCCGGCCCGCGCGCGGCGGGTCCCCGCGGCCGGGAGCCGGTTTCCCACTGGTCGGGCGAGAGGCCCCGCCCCCGCAGCGGACGCCCAGAGTGGGCGGGGCCGGCGGCCGAGGGCGTCTGGCGTCGGGGCTGCTCTCGCGCGCCGCCGCAGCCCGGAAGCCCAGGCCTGTGCGGGGCTGCGGGGCTGCGGGCCCGCCTGCTGGACGCGCTCCCCGAGAGGGCTGACTCCCGGAGAGCAGGAAGGTCATGAGCACACACTCCTTCAGTTCAACATATTTATTGAGCACCGATGAAGGCAGAGGACCGCCACCGTCACAGTGCTTAAGAGCCTTTAGCACAGGACCCCACCTTCCTTGTTTACAAATGAGGAAGCCGAGACGCAGAGCTAGGAGCGAGTCGAAGGCCAAACCAGGTTCTAGCCTCCAGGGTTCTGGAGCACCGCTCTGCTCCGGCACCACGATGCATACGTGCCAGGTAAACTCACAAGGCCTGGTCACCAGGAACCCGGCACACTGAGGGCTTTGGAAGAAATGGGACGGCCTGTGTCCAGCGATCACTCCTGGCTTGTGCCGTTGCTGGAGTACTTGCTGGAGGACCTGCGTTTACACAGGACATTAAGCATTAGAAAGGTCTAGGAACTTTGAGCCTTGAGGCATCCCCAGGAAACACCTGAGACTAGCTCTTAAAGCGAAGGGGTAAGCTCGGAGCAGCTCCATTTGCACCATATCCTGTCTGAACACTTGCTGACAGCCCAGCCCCGACTGGTGGGGCCCCTGGTGACGGTTGGGGATGCCAGAGCAGACAAGCAGAATGCACAGCAGGGGAGGGTGGCAGCTCTTCTTCCCAAGCCCAGGGGAACTTGGCTGGACTCTCACCGACTTGCATACTCACTCTTGCCCCAGAGATGATGGTAACGTTCCCATCTGCCCCCAACTCTGTTTATGACTTTGGGAGAGGGGTGAGGGTCAGAGGGGCAACAGAAGTGGCACAGCCAGGGACCCAGGCACCTGGAAGCAGGTCTGAATGCTTGCCACTTCACATAGAGCCAAGGCAAATAAGACCATCAAAATAGCCGAGGACCCAGTACTCCAGTTTTAAATCACCCAAACCAAGGGTTGGTCTCTAGGCAGCACCCGAAGTGGTGTGATTTAAGAGGCACAAGATGCTAGCTGCCATCAAGACTTCTCCAGGGGGCCTGATGCTATTGCCCGAACTTCTACGGTTTGAACCTCACTGCTTTGGTAAGAATTTGTTCCACTGAAGTACAAAGGGCTCCCTGGGGATATAGCCCAAGGGGAAAGTCTCTCCTCACTCTGCACCCAAGGGACCTTCCACTCACTCTAGAAAAGAAAGGTCCTTCCTGAGGGATTCTGACTGGGGCAAAGGGCTGGAGATGAACATGGGAGAGAAAGGGGGGGCCCTGAACTAGAAAAGAAGGACAAAAACCAGGCTTCCTATTTGGCCCACTGCCTCTAAATCTTTTATGACCCTGAAAACCCTAAGGTGAGGTAGGATGCACTGGGGTCATTACCCCCTTTGACAGGTGAGGAACATGAGGCTGGAGGTGGTTAAAAAAATCCTGGCCTAACTCTGCTACCAGCCCCAAATTCTTGAAAACCAACTGCTCCTTTAACGACAACTCAGGCCTGGTAGCTCAGGAATCCAGCTTGGCTGAACAGCCTCACCCACATTGGGATCTTCCTCTCTGCGAGGAGCTTCCTGGGCTGGGTCTGCGTCTTCCCCCATCCCTAAGGAGTTGTGCGGGGTCCAGTCCATGCAGCGTGCATACCCATAATACTGAGACCTTGGGGGAAGGGTCAGCCACTCCAGGCCTCAGTTTCCCCCTCTCAACTAATAACCAAAATCAATCACGGATGTTGGCATATTGGGAATCATTCTGGGCCAAAGAACGCATACCCAGGAAGGCACCTGATGTCCAGGGCAGCAGCCAAGCATCCTCCCACACCCGGGCTGATCTGGACAGCCCCTCTACCATCCCCACCAACAAGGAGGTGGCAGAATAATTCCTGACCCTCAGGGCTCCTGGTCCCCTTTGCAACCACACTTAACACTTACAAAAGCACTAGAAAGACTCCGTATGGAGGAAAAAAAAAGTTTCAAAATAACACAGTAGGAAACTCAAATTTCCAGTGCCTACTCTTCAGACTGTCCACTCTGCTGTGACCTGCGTGGGCAGAATCAAAACTGCAGGCCCTCCGTGTCTCTATCGCCCCCTACTGCAAGGGCCTCTATCTCCAGCCCTCTTGCTCTCACCGGAAGTCGGCATCCTCTAAGCCTTAAGGGATCCTTCCTAAGTCAGGAATGTAGAAGAGGCGGCAAAGAGTGACAAACTTAGGAAAGAGGAAATTGAGGCATCTGGTCACACACACAGTCACCAAAACGGCCGCTGCTTCCCATCTGAATGAAGAAAAGTTCTCTCCAAAGTTATCCTGGAATGAGGAACTGGCGTCAGGCACAAGGGGAAAGGCCTGAAGGTGCACAGAAGTCCTGCGGGGGGTGCCCGGGAGAGCCGGAGGGTACCCCTGCACGCTCCTGCCGGCTCAGCCCTCCTGGCTGTGGCTGGGCCGGGGCAGCGGGGGGCTCCCAGGGAGGGCGGAGGAAGCAGGGAAGTGCGGGCCGGCCTGGCCTCGGGCGTGAGTCTGCATGTGCACGGCCAGGTGGTGGTTCCGGTTGAAGGCCCGGCCGCACTGGGGGCACTGGTAGGGCCGCTCGCCAGTGTGGATGCGCTGGTGCCGGAAGAGGTCGGAGGGCCGGCGGAAGGCCTTGCCGCAGTAGGGACAGGCCGGCCAGCCCTGGCTGGTGCCCGTGTGCAGGCGCTGGTGCAGCAGCAGGCTCTTCCGCTGCTGGAAGAAGCGCAGGCACTCGCTGCAGTGGTACACCTTGCTGGTCGCCGGCCGCCGCCCCAGGCACGGACGGCCTGCCAGGGAGCGGTGGCCTCCGGGCTCCTCGGGGAGCCAGCGGATGACAGGGCCCGGCACCACCACCTCCCCCGGCTCCAGAGCGGCGTGGGCCTCCCCCCAGCCCGGGGCCGGGCTCCCCGGAGTCTCCCTGTGCTCCTCCTCCACGTGGGTCCGCTGGTGAATGGTCAGGTTAATCTTCAAGCGGAAACTCTGCCCGCAGTCAGGGCAGGGGAAGGTCCGCTCTCGCCGGCGAGGAAGGATGCGGGGCGGCTCCCCCACGGCCCCTGGCGGCCGCGGGTCCCCCGCCCGCACCCGTGGCACTCCTGCGGCATGAAGCCGGCCAGGGCCCGCGGTCCTGCTCCTGGGCCCCTTGGGCATTCTACACACGGGCTGGCTACGGGACTCCCCCAGGAAGAGCTGCTCGGGCATCATCTCGTCCTCAGATTGGGCTTCTGTCTTGATGACCACACCACCACCACCTGGAGAAAGGAATCTCCATTGATTTCGAGTGGGCCACACTAGCCCCCCACCCAGGCCACTCCCCCCAGCCCTGGCCTCCAGCACATCCCGAGCCACATCTGCACCCACCCTGCTCCTGCTTTCGCAGAGCCCTTTCTCCTGCAAGTGCTCAGAGCACACATCAGGGACCCCGTTCACTTGGCCCTACCGAGCAGGCACGGCCTCCCAACATCATCCAGTCTGTTTATTGTCACGTGGCCCAGATGTTCCAGTGGCCCATTCCTGGAGGCCAAGCTTGGGAGACAGGAGACAAAGCCGCAAAACCAGGATCCAGGGACCCGGGGGGGTCAGAGGCCAGATGTGAAAGACAACAGGTGGAGGATGCAGTGGAGACCCTGGACCCTGAGATACACTGGCCGCACAGGATCCCCAAGAATTCTGATAACATTAGTTCCCATCAATGAATGACAGTGAGCCCTGGGGCCACTGGACTAGGTAAGAAGCCTCAGGCCTGGAGGTGGCGGGTGACTTAGCCATACTCTGAGCTACTCATCCACATAACAAATCAACACTGAGCATCCACTACCTGTCTGGCACCTGCTCTCGAGGGACAGGCAGGAGGCACGAGGACCGAGGCTCCCTGGCTGGACCTCAGTGTGAGTCACACTTGACTCTGAGGTGGGACTTAGGCATAGGAACTGCCAGGACATTGGAGAGAGGGGGGCTCTGAGGCAACACAGGGGTCCCTGATGCTGGGAAGGAAGGTCCTGGCCACAGGCCCGACCTGGAACACTGTGCATTCTTCGAGATCCTTCAACTGCTATTCCCCTCTGGGCTTTTCTGGAATCAGCCCTGACTACTGGCTTCTCTGACCTCGCCCAGTGCCCAGCAGCTCAGCTGCTGCAGCCCAAGGTCTGCTCAAAGGCTGACCACGAAACTTACCCTCTATTAAAACGAAATCTTTAGCCCCTTACCAGCAATTTCTATTCTTGCTGAAGCATGAACTTAAATCCTACCCCAGGAGACTGCTGCCAACTGCTGAACCTTCTGGACCAGCACCTGATGTCAAGACCTTGGTTGGGGTTCTTACTCAGTGCAGCTTACCGGCAACCCTCACAATAACTCCAGACAGAACTTTTATTTCTATGTTGGAAATGACCCAACGGTTTGTAATTTAGTCCTCCAGCTACAGAATCAGTAAGGAGTCTATAAGAATCATTTAAATTTTGCATCTAAACCGTTGCATTCAATGGGCTACCATGGTATTCCTAAACTTAGGGATTAGTGTGGGTCTTAGGCCCTATTCCATGTGAAGGCCAAGGTTCCCAGACCTCTTCATTTGAAGCTCATCTCCAGCTTGGACTCCCACCATGCCACTACCCCAAGGTGGGCCCAGATCTCACCTCTGCCTCCCACCAAAGCCGGTACCAGGATGGAACCAGGTGAGAACTGGATCCCTTTCTATTAGGACAGAAAACCACCCCAAAGCCAGAATGGGCGATAATTGCTTTCTTTTTCCCTGCTCATCAGGGTGTAAGCTGAGTTTTGTGGCCTCTAGGCAGGGGATCTAAATTTAAACCGTAGGCCACCATGTACAAACTGCAAGACACTGGAGGTTGTGCGCCTGAGTCACTTCACAGGGTTGCGTGAGGCCTGTCACCAGACTGCAGACCTGGTGCGTACAGCTTGTGTTCAAGCAGTGCGTTCCCACCAAGCCAGACGTGATGGGGGAAAACCGGGACCTAGATGGTCTGGGTCGCCAAGAGCCCCAGGGCAACAGTACCTGGGGATGAGGAAGGAACCCCTCTGGAAGAAGCCCCTCACCAGGGCCCACTGCGCCAACTCCCAGCCCACTCCCAAGGGCCCCCTCCCATCACTTACCTGGCCCCATGCCGGGCAGGCTGTCCCCAGGAGGGGAGGTTGGAGACTCCCCACCTGAAGATTCTTCCTCCCGTTTAACCGAGGCTGGAGGCCCTGTGAGAGAGACACTGTGAGGGCCTTTCCCGACACCGGGCTCGTGCAGGACGGCACGAGCATCTCTGAGCAGACCCCGGACATGCTCGAATGCCAGCCAGGAAGAGGGGGCCCCAGGGCTCTGTCCGGAGGACTGCCCACTCCATGGCCTCCGCTTCAGAGGTGAGAGGAGAGCGGTGAAGGCCACGCCCCCAGTTCCCATCTGGGCCAGTGCTGACAGCTCCGTCACCCTGATGGACCTCCGAAGGACAGAGGGTTTGGGGAGGCCCCTGGGGCACAGTGCCAGGTCTGCAGGGGAGCAGGGACAATGAGAAGGTCCTCTCTCCTTACACACTGGCTGGGCAGCAGGGACACCGGGGAGGGAGGGAGGATCACCTCCACCCCCAGGGAGCTCATATTCATTGGGGGAGAGTCACAGAAATTACTGGAGAGAAAGCAACCCAGACTGAAAAGTCAAGCCCGTGGGAAGGAGGGGGAAGGAGGAGGCATGGGAACAGGAGAAGCCAAGCTAGCAAGGTGCAGTCTGGAGACACCACCACTCTGGATTATATGCCATGTGTTATGCCAAATGCCCTCTGAGTTATACTTCATTTTTGTAAAAGAATGGACAGGAACTTCCTTTACACACACGCAGACAGTTATCACTGGAAGGGGGACTGAAGCCACAGAGCCCCTCACGGGCCTCTAGAGAGAGGACATTTACTGAAGAAGGCACATGCCAGCACCGTGCTATAGGCATATAACAGACTGTCCGGTTAACGTGACCGTGGTCGGAAGCCTGAGGAGGCCCAGGACCCACCTCTGTGTGTCCCTCCCCTCACTCCAGCCAGGCCAGAGGGCCTGGCCCTCAGCAGGCCTCAGGGACCCACACTTTGGCTCAGACCATTTTCTCCTGCGGAAAATGCCCTTCGTTCCCAGCCCAAATCTACCCTTCCTCTAAGGCCTGTTTCAGGGGTCCCCTTCCCAGGAAGCCTGTCCAGCTCAGCCAAGCCTGGTGCCCACCATCTGTCCCACCCTCACGCTTTAGCACTCGTTCTCAGTAGCACCTGTCTGGTCCTTGCTGAGATGCTGTTCACACGGCTACCCGGTGGCCCTCACTCACCCGTGGTTGCTCTGGGTACAGTTGCTCTTGCCTCTGAGTCTTGCTGGTGCTTGGGGACCTGCCCTTCTTTTGGCTCCTCCCGGGCAGGGCTGACGGGGCTGAGGATGTGCTCTGGGTGTGGAGGGAGGCCTGGAAAATGCAACTCAGTGACACCAAGGACAACACAGAGATCCCCCCCGCCAGGGGCAGGAGCCTCTGAGGAAGGGCTGACTATAGTCACTGGGACTGACGGTGGGGGCATCAGGCCAAACACAGGCTAGTGGACTTCACTGATCCTTAGAGGCTAAAAAAGAAGGAAAAGGTACAGCACAGGAACATCTGATCGTACCAGACAAGTCATGACACAGCGGCCAAGGATGTGGTTTGTTAGGGCCTCCCAGCTCAGAACACCAGAACAGTGCCTTCCAGTCCCGAGTCCTATACCAGGCTGATGTATAAGGATCCCCTTGGAAGCACCCCAAGATTCTCATTAGTAGTTCTGGGTAGGCCTAGGAAGTATGCATTTTTTGAAAAAGATTTTATTGTATTTATTTATTTTTAGAAATTTATTAATTTGAGACACAGCGTGCGCAGGCGTGCACACACAAGCAAGAGGAAGGGCAGAGAAGGAGAAGCACACACTCCACGGAGCAGGGAGCCTGACATGGGGCTTGATCCCAGGGCCCCGGGATCATGACCTGAGCCAAAGGCAGATGCTTAACTGACTGAGCCACCCAGGAGCCCCTGGGTTTTTTTTAAAGATTTAATTTATTTGAGAGAGAGAGTGTGCAAGTGCAAGCATGAGTCGGAGGATAGAGGGACAGAGGGAGAGAGGGAGAGAGAAGCAGACTCCCTGCTGAGCATGGAGCCTGACACAGGGCTCAATCCCAGGACCCTGAGATCATGACCTGAGTCAAAGTCAGACACTTAACCGACTGAGGCACCTGGGCACCCATTAGTATACATTTTAAAAAAGCTCCCTAGGGCAAAAGAGATGAACAAAGAGTTCACAGAGTAAGAAATTTAAATGGCCCATAAACAAATAAAAAGATACTCAACCACACTCATGTAAGAGAGGTACCATTAAAAATATACTGTTGGGGTACATGGGTGGCTCAGTCTGTTGGGAGTCTGCCTTTGGCTCAGGTCATGATCCCAGAGTCCCAGGATCGAGTGCCAGAGTCCCAGGATCGACTCCCACGTCAGGCTTCCCGCTCAGCAGGGAGTCTGCTTCTCCCTCTGACCCTCCTCCCTCTCCTCCCCCCTCTCTCTCTAATTAAAAAAAAAAAGAAGAAAAAAACCCTGTTCCCGGGGTACCTGAGTGGCTCAGTCATTTATGCCTCTGCCTTCGGCTCAGGTCATGATCCCAGGGATTGAGCCCCACATTGGGCTCCTTGCTCAGTGGGGAGTCTGCTCCTCCCTATCGCTCTGCCACCCCACCCCCTCATGCTCTCTCTAATAGATAAATGAAATCTTGAAAAAAAAAAAAAGAGGATTAAACACCATGACCAAGTGGAGTGTATTCCTGGAATGCAAGGTTGGTTCAACATATGAAACTCAAACAATGGAATACACCATACTAACAGAATGAAGGGAGAACACCCCATGATCATCTCAAATGATACAGAAAAAGCATCTGACAAAATTCAACACCCTTTCTTGATAAAACCATTCAACAGACTAGACATAGAAAGAAACTATAAGATACCACTTCACGCTCATTATGATGGCTACTATTAAAAAGAAACAACAGAAAATATTAAGTGTTGGCAAGAATGTGGGGAAACGGGAACCCTTGCACACTGTTGGTGAGAATATAAAATGGTACAGTCACTGTAGAAAACAGTGTAACAGTCCTCAAAAAATTAAAAATAGAGGGTGCCTGGGTGGCTCAGTCGGTGAAGCATCTGCCTCCAGCTCAGGTCATGATCCCCGGGTCCTGGGATGGAGTCCTGCATTGGCTCTCCTGCTTCTCCCTCTGCCCCCTGCTCTTGCTCTCTATCTCAAATAAATAAATAAAATCTTTAAAAAAAATTAAAAATAGAATTACCATATGACCCAGAAATTTCACTTCTAAGTATATACTGAAAAGAACTGAAGACAGAGTCTCCAAGAGGTATTTGTATATCCATGATCATAGCAGCATTATTCACAATAGCTAAAACATGGAAACCCAAGTGTCTGTCAACAGATGAATGGATAAGCAAAATGTGGTAGGCACAGACAACAGATTATTTAGACTAAAAATAGGAAAGAAATTCTGATACCCGCTACCACACAGATGAACCTTAAGGACATCATGCTACATGAAATAAAGCCAGTCACGAAAAGACAAATGCTGTGTGATTCCACTTCTATGAGGTCCTTGGAGTAGACAAAATCATAGAGACAGAAAGTAGTACTGTGGCTGCCAGGGGCTGGGGCAGGGGACACAATGAGGGATTACTGTTTAATGAATAGAGAGTTTCAGCTCTACAGGGTGAAAGAAGTTCTGATGGGATTGCATCACATTATAATGTATTTAATACCACCAAACAGTACACCTAAAAATGGCTAAGATGGTAAATTTTATGTTATGTGTATTTGACCAGGATAAAAAAAAGAAAACAGAAATGAAATATTGATACACAGTACAACATGGATGAACCCTGAAAACACTATGCTAAGGGAAAGAAGCCAGAGTCAAAAGACCATGTATTATAAGATTCCATTTATATGAGATGTCCAGGCTGGCAAATGTATAGGTATAGTCAGGAAGACCAGTCATTGCTTAGGGTGCTGGGAAGGGGCCTCTTTCACAACATTGAGGGAGAGGCAAATGATACAACCTCCATGGAGGGCTATTTGGTGATAAATCGAAAATTTATGTGTTCATTTACCTCTGACCCAGCAGTGCAGCTTCTAGGAATCTATCCCAAAGATGCACTGGCAAAAATATGAGCTGCCTTATGCACAAAGTAGCCTCTACAGCATATTTATATCAGCAAAATACTGGAAATACCGTAAGTGTCCACCAGCAGGGACTGGTTAAACAAACTGCGATCTCACACCTTGGAACATTCCGCATCCACAAAAGTAAAGAAGGAAGGTCTGTATATATATACATATGAAGTGATCTCCAGGACAAATTGTGTAAGACAGGGATGGGGGAAAGCAAATATATCTGTTACTGATCTTTTCGAAAGGAAACACCGGAAGTATAAACAAGACACTAATAAAAATGGTTATCTATAGGGACAAGGACGGGACAAGAATGGAAATAAGACTTCCCTCAATGTATCCTGTTAAACCATTTTGACTTTGCAAACGTAACATGCCGTACATATTCAATGAAAAGGTAAAAAGAACCATTTCTAAACATCTAAAAATAGGGGTGCCTGGGTGGCTCAGTCGTTAAGCGTCTGCCTTTGGCTCAGGTCATGATCCCGGGGTCCTGAGATCAAGCCCCATGTAAGGCTCTCTGCTCAGCGGGGAGTATGCTTCTCCCTCTCCCTCTGCCCCTACCCCTACTCGTGGTTTCTCTCTCTCTCAAATAAATACATAAAATCTTTTAAAAATAAATAATAAAATAAAAAATCTAAAAATATATAGAAATAAATGAACTTAACTGTGTATCAAGTTGGTGACATAACCCTATAGAGAAAATAATTATTTCAAGTGACTTAAAAGGCATTACTTTGTCTATAAGTCCTGAATGGAATACGTTCGGAGGACAAAAAGAACTGCAGGGCGCCTGGGTGGCTTACTTGGTTAAGCGACTGCCTTCGGCTCAGGTCATGATCCTGGAGTCCCTGGATCGAGTCCCGCATCGGGCTCCCTACTCGACAGGGAGTCTGCTTCTCCCTCTGACCCTAACCCCTCTCATGTGCTCCCTCTCACTCTCTCTCAAATAAATAAAATCTTAAAAAAAAAAAAAAAAACCTGCAAAAAATCTCAGCCTTCATTCAAAAGTCTAATTGTTTAAGATTTCCATGTAAAAAGAAAGTGATATTCAAGTATAAGAAGAAAGAACATTAAATTTGAATGAGAAATATCACTATGAGCTCATGATTTTTTCCTTTTCAAAAACACATATTTTCTCAAAAAAAAAATACATATTTTCTGAAAAACCTAGAAGTAATGTCAAAAATTAGCAACTACTGGCACTCATATTGTGGTCTCCAGATATCATTTGTCACTGAAAGGAATCAAAACTCCTTGGAGAAATTTGCATTCTAGGTCTGGGGCAGGAAATACACTAGATGATTCTAGAACATTTTATGGTATCTGAAAGCCACTGAATTCACATCAAAGTGACCTAAGAGCCAACTTGAAAGGGCTCCCACGAGCTAAAGATGGGACAATTTAAGCACAAAAAATAATGGCTGCAAACGATTGGCATATATAAAATATTCAACAGTCTCTAAAGTCATTAAAAAGTAAAAAAAAAAAAAAAGGAACACTATATCAAAAACTAATGATGTAATGTATGGTGATTAACATAACCTAATAAAAAAAAAAAGCCCAAGTATTGGTCACCTTTGAAGGCTCCTAAGGCAGTAACTCTTCACTCTGAAAACAGATGAAGGAAAAGAATTAAGCTTCTATCCTGCCTTTTCTGTACAGACTATATTTCAGGGAAACTAAGAGTTGATTAGGGAAATTATTCTTTATAAAAGAATTTCAGCTATGCAGTGCATACGTATGACAGACTCTCACTATTTTGCAACCCCTAATGGAATAACAAATCTGGGCAACACTGGGCAATGACTACTGAGAAGGTGACGGGGAGCAGAACAGAAGGATCGAGCTCAGGATCAGCAGAAGGCAGGCGGACGGAGCCTCCGTGCCTTGTGCCATGGCCTGGCAGGGAGTACACGGCACCACCTCTGAAGCCATGCTGCCCATAAGGTTGAAACTGGATCTAAAGAAGCCTCCTGAGCTACCAGTTTATAGGAAATGCAAGCAACAGAAGAACAATAAATGACACCAAATCCAGAATACAGGAAAGGATGGCATTTAAAAAGATAAATGACATTATGGGGCGCCTGGGTGGCTCAGTCGTTAAGCGTCTGCCTTCAGCTCAGGTCATGATCCCAGGGTCCTGGGATCGAGCCCGATGTCGGGCTCCTTGCTCAGCGGGGAGCCGGCTTCTCCCTCTGCCTGCCCCTCTCCCTGCTTGTGCTCGCTCGCTCTCTGATATAAATAAATAAAATCTTAAAAAAAAAAAAAGATAAATGACGTTAGAATGTCAACAAAGAAATGATACTAAAGAGGGGGAGGTGAGGATGGTCCATCAACCAAGGAGCGGAGCAAGAGAATGTGGTAACGTGTGTATCCACAGAGGTCCTGACACAGGCCACAAGGTGGGTAAGCCTGGAGTGCGCGCTCAGTGAAAGAAGGCAGTCACTAAAGGTCCCACACAGTAGGACTCTATTTCCGTGAAATGCCCAGAAGAGGCAAATCTAAGACACAGAGAGGAGATGAGAAGTTGCCTAGGGCTGGGGAGCAGGGGGAAGGAAACAGGAAATTAACACCCACAAGTACAGATTTCTCTTTGGTGGGCGAGGAAAGTTCAGATTGTGGTGATGGTCACTAAACTGTGAAGAGAGTAAAAACAATGAGCCGTATACTCTAATCCAGGAATTGGCTGGTATGTTAACTCTATCACAATAAGGCTGTTAAATGCGGGATAGGGGGAAGCTTTCACGGGCTTTTTAACAGACTTTTTTTTTTTTTTAAGATTTTATTTATTTATTTGAGAGAGAGAATGAGAGAGAGAGCACATGAGAGGGGGGAGGGTCAGAGGGAGAAGCAGACCCCCTGCCGAGCAGGGAGCCCGATGCAGGACTCCATCCCGGGACTCCAGGATCATGACCTGAGCCGAAGGCAGTCGCTTAACCAACTGAGCCACCCAGGCGCCCTTTAACAGACTTTTTATAAATCGAATGCAACAGGTGGACGTCGGTGTCCCAGCATTAGGGGACCCAACACCTACAGAAAACAGTTTTGAGATAATCAGCAGGGAAAAGAGAACATGGACTCGGGATGAGGTATTAATCTGCTGGGTGTGACACTGGTATTTCGGTTACGTTCAGAGAAAAGGAAGAGACAGAGGAAGCCAACGTGGCGACTCCTGATCACTGCTCCACGTGTGCGACGGTCACTTGGAGGTTTGCTGGACGGACTTTTCTCCCTACTTCCGTTTATTTTCTTAAATTTTATTTAAAAAAAAAAAAGAGCCTCCCAGACGACTCTGATGTGCTGTCAACTCCGGACCCACTGTCCCTTACCACACCAGCTCTGGGGACGAAGTCGGGGCCGCTCCTCCGAGAGGGCCGTTTCCACAAAGGGAAGCCAGTTCACGACAGGCCTTAGAGCCGCGGGTTCACGTCAGGGAGCAGAGGTGGGAGAGGCAAGCAAGAGAGGCAGCAATTTGCTGCGTGAGCAGGGTCACCCGCTTACACAGCACTCGGCAAGTCCGCGCTTGACGTCCGCCGTGTCCCGGAGTCCGCACAACACCCAACCACACGATGCCAGTCCCGCCGGCCCATCACTCAGAAGCAGACACCGTGCGGCTCTAAGACAAAAGCTCCTAGGCCCGCCTAGGACACAGTGGGCCCCACTTCGCGTTCAGGGCCTGTGCCCCTTCCTGGACTCACAGCACGTCTGGAAAGCCCAGGAGAGCAGTGTGCCCCACTCATTCCCCATCTCGCTCCCACTCACCAGGGCTTGGCCTCCTTGGGCGTGCCGCCTCCCTCTTACTTCCCTCCTCCTGGCCCCACGGGCCTTCAGGACAAGGCTCCTCTCCCCTCTCCATCCGGGTCAGGATGTCTGGTTTGGCGATGGCATAATCTGCATACAGAACAGAAGGGGACCTGCGTCAAGACTGGACACCCGCCACCCAGCTGCCCACAGAGCTGGAGAGACGTGAGAAGAACACAAGTCAAAGCAAAGACACAGACTGCTGGAGGCCAATCTGCGGACACAGACCCAGATCCCCACCTACGCAGCCTTACCCAGGGACACCAGCGTCTCGTAGTTGCCCCGCATCACGTGCTTGTAGAGCTCCTTCTGCCAATTATCCAGCTTGCCCCACTCCGGCTCAGAGAAATACACGGCCACGTCATCAAAGGTCACGGGCACCTGGAACAGTGTCGCGCATGCTCACCCACACGCTTACAGGCACAGTCCCTCGGGCTGTCCCACCCCAGGTGCCCGAGGGATACCTTGGGGACCTCCCCCTTGCTGCCCGGGGGCAGGCGCAGGATCCAGAAATTTCGGTTCCTCAGCAGGTTCTCCATGTTCTCCAGCCGCCTCTGCAGCAGCCCGTACTCCTGCAGCAGGGTCCCCAGCACGGCCCACTTGCCCTCCAGCTGGTTCCCGAACTCCACGGCCGTCTTCTCGCAGTCCGCCAGCTTCTTCTCGGCCGTCCCCGTCCGCCCTTCTAGAGAAAGCAGGCGGGCCAGGCAGGAGTCCACCTTCTTCTCCAAGGCCTGGATGGCGGCCACCACCGTCCACAGTGTGATCTCCGTGGAGTACAGGTAAGAGTTCTTCTCAGCAGCTGGTGGGGGTGACAAAGAAGGTGTCGAAGGGCTTTCGTCCTCTGTCTGCTTGTCCCTCTCTGGAGCCTGTCCACAAGAAGAAAAAGGGGAGATGGTATCAGAATGACACCATCAAAATGTGTACTTCACAAAGCCTCACAGTGACCCCTGCCCAGGGAAAGCCCCAGCCAGGATCCTACGGGACAGTCAGGCAGGTGTGGGAGGGAGGCAGGGACATCAGTGAGCGACAGGCAACACTGGCTGGACCAAGGAATTAGCAAGTGGAAAACGGGAGGAAACACATGGCCAAAGACAGAAAGCATCTGCGGTTCTCAGGTGGCTTCCATCTTGGATCTTAGTCTCCTCCTCCTCTGCAAATGAAGGGACAGGCTTGGAAGTACAGAGAACATGAGATCTGCTGCCAGAGAGCCCAGGTCCAAGCAGCAACCCCGCCACTCCCCAGCTGGCTGACTTTGGGCAAGGTTTTTCACACAGCTTTCAACTTCACTTCCACATCTAGAAAATGGTACTCACATGAGAAGATTGTGGGAATGAATGACACAATCTTTGTTGAAAGCACAATGTCTAGCATGTGGTAAATACTCAATGCACACAAGCCCCATGTTGATTCAGCTAAGATGATAATGATAAGGATGTTGACGATACTGCTGGTGATGGTTCAGGCTCAGGGATGCAGCAAGAAGCAGTTCCCATGGGCTTTTTTCCTCCACCTTTTTCATTCCATTGTCCTTTGGCACCTTGGAAAGAGCTTCTAGAGTGCCTCAACTCACCCTGGTGCCTGATGCATGAGCCGGAGCATGTGCAACAGCCCAGTCCCAGTACCTCGTGCTAAAAGCCTTGCTGGGGGGCGCCTGGGTGGCTCAGTTGGTTAAGCGTCTGCTTTGGCTCAGGTCATGATCCCAGAGTCCCGGGATCAAGTCCCGTGTCAGACTCCCTACTCAGCTGGGAGTCTGCTTCTCCCTCTCCTCCCTGCTTGTGCTCTTTCTTGCTATTTGTCTCTCTCTCTCAAATAAATAAATAAAATCTTTTTTTTTAATTTATTTATTTGAGAGAGAGAATGAGATAGAGAGAGCATGAGAGGGGGGAGGGTCAGAGGGAGAAGCAGACTCCCTGCTGAGCAGGGAGCCCGATGTGGGACTCGATCCCAGGACTCCAGGATCATGACCTGAGCCAAAGGCAGTTGCTTAACCAACTGAGCCACCCAGGCGCCCTAAATAAAATCTTAAAAAAGAAAGAAGAAGAAAAGAATCCAGGACGATTCCATGCATCTGCCTGGGTTTCGGTTTGTTTCCCCCAGAACATAAGTTCCCCGAGGGTGTGTGTGATTCGCTGTTGTATTCCCAGCTTCTAAAAGAGTGCCTCTCTCACTGCAGATGCTCAATGAATACCTACTAAATGAATGAATGACCACACAATTAAACAACCTTCATTCAGTAACAACTACTGACCACCTGCCATTGTAAAGGTGCAATGGGGGAATGCAAAAAAAAAATTATGTGGGGGCGCCTGGGTGGCTCAGTCGTTAAGCGTCTGCCTTTGGCTCAGGTCACGATCCCAGGGTCCGGGGATCAAGCCCCGCATCGGGCTCCCTGCTCCGCGGGAAGCCTGCTTCTCCCTCTCCCACTCCCCCTGCTTGTGTTCCCTCTCTTGCTGTGTCTCTGTCAAATAAAATCTTAAAAAAAAAAAAGTTATGTGGTTCTTCCTTCTCCAGGAGAAAAATTCTGTATAGAAAGAGTTGGGGGCAAATCCGTCCTGTTTGACTCTCGGGTACTGTAAGATGGTAGAGGGAAAGGAGTGAGCGGATAGAAATGGTCAGAAAAAGTTCTGAGGGAGTGGCTCCGGGTTCGGTGGGAGCTGGTGATGTCACCACCACAGTTACAGAGATGTCTTGGAGGGTATTCCCGGGGGGGAAAGGGCCACAAACCACAGTATTCCCACCCCTTTTCTCTCCCTTGCACTCAGGGACTCCTAAGGGAAGCACCAAACTCATTAATGAAAGGAGAGGGAGGGGAAGCTCCTACTTTAAAAGGATCCACAAAAATCAAGGTTTCAAAAACTTCACTAAGTGGCGCCTGGGTGGCTCAGTTGGTTAAGCGACTGCCTTCGGCTCAGGTCATGATCCTGGAGTCCCGGGATCGAGTCCCGCATCGGGCTCCCTGCTCAGCAGGGCGTCTGCTTCTCCCTCTGACCCTCTTCTGTCTTGTGTTGTCTCTCATTCTCTCTTTCTCAAATAAATAAAAATAAAATCTTTAAAAAAAAAAAACTTCACTAAGAGGTATTAATAATAGTAGAAGCCACTTACTGCATTCTGTTTGCAAGAGATTTTCTGGTGTGTCAAAAATAGTCAGAGGATTCTTTTCTCCGAATTGGGCATACTGCACATTACCGACCAACATTCCAAAATAATCCAAATAATCTAATTCAACATGCTAAACTAATCTTTAAAAAAAAAAAATCTACCTACCATCCCTCTCATAGACAGCATTCCATACCTTTCTCTTAGGTAAAAGTAGAACCCTGGGTACCTTCACGGGGGTGGAATTCCAAAATTCTGGCCTAGACGTCGGACTACGGCCTCGACTAGGTGAGTGACCTTGGGCCGGTCCCTTCCCTGAGCCTCAGACTCGGGTTGTCAGAACCGCACGGGGCTGGGCGACCCTGTCCTCCCTGCGTGCCACCAACCAGACAATGGACGGGGGGAAACAGCCACTCGGTTTCGATGCAAGGCCTGTCATCTGAAGTGTTGCGAGGAAGCCCGGCCTGTCCCCCGCCGTCGGGGCCGCCCCGCCGCCCCCGCCGCCCCGCCTGCCGTTTGGGCCGCCCGGTCGGCCGGCCCGAAAGCCCGGCCCGGACACGAGACCGGGCTGGCGGGGCGGACCGAGCTGGCACGACGCGGCAGGCGCCAGCCTGGGCGGGGGCGGCGGGCCGGGAGGCCGCGCGGCGGGGCCGCTCCACGCCGGCGGGGAGGAGACCCTCGCGGGCCCTGGCGGCGGCGGCGGCGGCGGCCCCGGCCCGTCTGGGCGTCCGCGGGCCGGCGCGCTTACCCGGGCGGGCGCCGCTCCGGCCATGGCTGCCCGCGTCCCTCTCTCGGCGGCTCTCCTCGGCCTGGCCGGTCGGGCCTGGCGCGGCGCGCAGGCGGCGGCGGAGGCGGAGCGGAGCCGCCCAGCCTCGGAGCTCCTGCCGGGCGGCCGCGAGCTGCGTCCGAGCCACGTGCCCCGTCGGCCCTTTAAACAAGAGCTGCGCTCGCGGCCGGGCCCGAGGGTGCGCACAGCGCCCCCTGCAGCCCGAAGGACCGCACGCCCGCGGCCCGCGGCCTTCCGCGCGCGCCCCCCACCCTGGCGGCCTCGGGGTCACCCGTGGGGAGGCCGGCCGCCCCCCCTGGCCTGGGCCGCGGGACTGGACGCCGGCGGCGGGCTCCCCGCGGGCCCCGTGCAGGGGCAGCTTGCTGGGCCCAGCCCTGGCCCCTGCCCCCACCCCCCACCCCAGGACGTTAGGGCCCCAGCGTCCCACTTGGGAGAATCGAGTCCAGGAGCTAATGAAGCAGCCGTGCAGGACACTAAGAAAATGTGGGAGTTCCCCTCTGTGTGGGAGAAGAAGGGCAGTCCTTGCCGGGGAATCTAAAATATATGTAGATTTACCGGCTTAACGCCTCTAAAGGACCCAAAGTGACTTAGTTTGGGTATACACGATATGCCCGGCGGTGGGGTAGGATGGGACAGATAAAGGTTTTAAAACTACTTGTTGGGGCGCCTGGGTGGCTCAGTCGGTTAAGCGGCTGCCTTCGGCTCAGGTCATGATCTTAGGGTCCTGGCACCGAGCCCCACATGGGACTCCCCGCTCAAGAGGAAGTCTGCTTCTCCCTCTCCTCCCTGCTTGTGCTCTCGCTCGCTCGCTCCCTCTCAAATAAATAAAATCTTAAAAAGTAAATAAAACCACTTGTTTAGTTTTCCAGAACAAATACACCTCAGGAAAAATTTATTTCATTAAAAACAAAAAAAACCTCTCTCCCCCTTCCCCAAAACCTCTTTGGGAATCCTGGGTCTCCTCCTCCTTCCCTGGGGGATCTACTTCCCCAGCAGACACTCTGCTCAGGGATGCTTGGCAGAGTCCTCTGGAGCCTTCTATGCCACACCCAGTCTCCACTCGCCCACCAGCCACCAGGCGGGGACCTTCTGTAGCTTTGGCTCCAGGCTGGGAGTGCAGCAAGAGTAAATCCAACACTTAATTCAGACCTTCACACATCTCGAATAAACCACTCAAGCTGGGACCCAACTTACTCATCTGTAACCCAAGAGCCTTACTTTGGAAAACCAGAGTTAACCACTGAATATAAAGTAAAACGTACTAAGTTTTATCTTCTATCTTTTCTGCATTTCTGTTCATCCTAGTCTTAAGAGCCTAGAGCCTACAAACTCTTCCCAGGAGAAATTATTCTGCAGTTTCTCCTTTTTAGTATTTTCTCTTTTTGGAGGAAGGGAAGAAAATTATTAGCCCATATATTTGATGCAAGCAAAAGCGTGGTCAAATGACATATAATAAACTGATACCTTCTCCAAGTAAGGTGCACCCTAGTCTTTAGGGCAAGCTTAGAAAGTTTACTTTAAGAAATACAATCAATATATAGCATCATTCACTATGGAGATCTTTGTTGCGAATAACCCAGGGCACCTGGGTGGCTCAGTTGGTTAAGCGACTGCCTTCAGCTCAGGTCATGATCCTGGAGTCCCAGGATCGAGTCCCGCATCGGGCTCCCTGCTCAGCAGGGAGTCTGCTTCTCCCTCTGACCCTCCCCCCTTCTCATGCTCTCTTTATCTCATTGTCTCTCTCAAATAAATAAAATCTTAAAAAAAAAGAAAGAAAATAACCCAACCTAATAACTTGCAAATGTGTGCTGAAAGCATTAAGAGCATCCTTAGGATCTCTGGGGGGTCGATCAGACCAAAATATTAAGGATTATAAAATACTGGTTAAGTTGTGAGCTTATAAGATTTAATGCCCAGTGCAAAGAGTCTGGAAAAAGGATTGGAGAGGAAGAAAACATTAGTATTTAACAAGCTCTGTTCAGGGGAGAGTGCTCTAATTTTTGACAGCTGTCTTAGATTTTTTAGACAGTTTTTGTAAGTCAGTGGTACTCAGACTTCAGTGTGCATCATGCTCCCCTGGTGTGCTGGTTACAACACAGACTGCAGGGCACCTGTATCAGAGTGTCCAGGTCTGAGGCTGGAGGGGGTGGCAGTGGCCAGAATTTGCATTTCTAACTAGTTCCCAGGTGATGCTGATTCTACCGGCATGGTGATCACACTGAGAAACACTGTGTTCATCAGGTTCCTACAGCTGCCTCCCATTCCCATGCTCTGATTTTATATTTTAAACAAAAAGCACAAAACCTTTACACCACGATGTGGTTTGCTGAGCAGACCAGCCTGGTGTAGCTCGAATATAAACTACAATTACCTGCATCCTTATTTATTAATGTTTCCTGTGTTTGCTCTTTTTCCGGTAAGACCTCCTGAGCCTGAATACCTCTCGGTGGGCTGACACTGGATTTCCAAAGTGGAGGCGCAGACCCTGGAGGAACAGGAGTGACTCCACCAAGGTGCAGGTCACTGAAACAGCCCATCATCAAGCCTCTCCTGCAGAAGGTAGTATCATTAGAAGTTCAGGGTCAAAAAAACACCACCTAGGGTCACTCAAGTGGGATCAAAATATTAAAGCACTAGTGTCCCCACCAGCACATTCTCAGCCAAGAGATAGGGGCAGCTCAGAGAAAGAATGCCTAGGACACCCCTCCAACCAATTTCCAGGCATGTAATTTAGATTAGAAAGTGGACCCACCCAGAATTATAAAGCATTAGGAAGGGAAGTCTTAGCAGAGGAAGACCAGAAGTATAACCAAGTCCCTCTTCCTCCATGGAGCTTTTCCTAGTTCAGACAATCCTGAGCTCCTTATTCTGTGAATACCCATTATACATGTTCATTCAACAAATAAGGTGAGCATCTATGTGCAAAGCCCCAGTATGCAGAGCTGTGGAGTCTGGTCCCTGTTCAAAAAGCATCACATCCTGTTGATTCTGCCTTGGCGGTCTTGTCCATCCATCCTTGTCCGTGGCTCTCTTCCCACTGCAGCTGCACCCAATCAAGTACTCATTGGCTCTTGTTGGTCTCACTCAGAAACCTCCGAATATCCCCCATCCCAACCAAAAACAAACAAAAAACCCCACATGATCGAACTCTCATTAGGTTACTATTCCCAAATCACAGCTAGAATCAGGTCACCCTTTTGCTCAAACTCTCAGCTCCCCATTACTAACTCAATAAAACCCAAACTCCTTAGCCTGATCGCAATCTCTTTCCAACCACATCCCCCACTACGCCCCTTCTTGCATCCTATCCTCCAGCCAAATCAAATGAATTATTTGTATATGCCCCACGTCTCCTCTCTTGCTCTTGTTGCTCCAACTACAATGTCCTTCTTCCCATCCTTCCCATCCTTAAAGGTCCAGTTCAAAAGTCACCTCTCATAGTCTTCCCCAACAACTCACAATTAAATTTAATTGTTCTCTGAATTTCGACCTGTTTAGCCTCACTTGGGACATGTAATTTTCTAATTGTATTAGATTCCCTTAACAGCCTGTAAACCCAAGAGAAAGATCTCGGATTTAACCATGTACTCCTCCGTAGACCTTGCACGTGGGGGTTACTCAGATACTTGTGAGTGCACACACACTCAAACAGAATGGAATCTTCCACTAGTCTGGGAAAGGGTTATGCAAACGTGCAGCACAGGGAAGAAATGGATTTTGATAGAATATAAATTCAACTAGGGCAAAGATCTGTTTTGTACACCTATGTATCCCAAGTATTTAAAACAGTGCCTAGGGGGCTGCCCGGGTGGCTCAGTTGTTAAGTGTTTGCTCAGGTCATGATTTCAGGGTCCTGGGATCGAGCCCCGCATCAGGATCCCTGCTCAGCGGGAAGCCTGCTTCTCCCTCTCCCACTCCCCGTGCTTGTGTTCCCTCTCTTACTGTCTCTGTCAAATAAATAAATAAAATCTTTAAATAAAATAAAAAACAAACAGTGCCTAGGTATCAGGTGTTTGATAATTTGTTGAATAAAAAAGACAAATGAGGGAAGCTTTCACAGAGGGCGTTTATAAACTGAGCAGTGAAAAAACAGAATTTGGCTCACAGAGAAGGGAGTTCCTGGAAAATGGAAAGCATGGCTTGTTCACTAAAGAGCAGGAAGCCCAACGTGGCAGCAGCACAGATAATTTAGAGACTGAAAGGTCAAGAAATTCGGAGCAGGTTAGGTGTCAAAGTGTAAGTTCTATACTAAAAAGCTTGCTCAGGGGCGCCTGGGTGGCTCAGTCGTTACGCGTCTGCCTTCGGCTCAGGTCATGGTCCCAGGGTCCTGGGATCGAGCCCCGCATCAGGCTCCTTGCTCCGCGGGAAGCCTGCTTCTCCCTCTCCCGCTCCCCCTGCTTCTCCCTCTCCCGCTCCCCCTGCTTGTGTTCCCTCTCACTGTATCTGTCAAATAAAACCTTTAAAATAAATATAAATAAAATAAAAAGCTTGCTCTTTACCAGTAGCCAGTCACATCCTTATAAGTCTTGGAGGAAAGCCCATGTCCAATTCGTATGCCAGGACATTAACTCTGCTAGCAAAAAGGATGTGGTTAAGGGTAGGAGAGCAGTTAGGTTATTGGAGTTTAGGTGGGCAATGATCAGGACCCTACCTATAGGAACAGGAAGAAGCACAGATCAGAGTCACTGATGTTTGGCATTGAATTCTTCCTCATGTGTTGATTTAATCTTTCTAGTTTGATCATCCCTGTCCTTCACATAGCTCCATTTCCTGTTTCCTTCGCAGCACCTAGCAGAGCTGGCGTTTGATGGACAGCTGAAGCAGGCAAGAGGTTGTTTGTTCTCTCTCAAGAAGGTATTTCTGTGAACAGAGACTGACCTGGAAATCTGGTTAAAATCTTGATTCTGGGGCACCTGGGTGGCTCAGGTGGTTAAGCATCTGCCTTCAGCTCAGGTCATGGTCCTGGGGTGGAGCCCCACGTTGGGCTCCCAGCTTGGTGGGGAGTCCGCTTCTTCCCCTGCCTCTCCCCGCTGCTCCTGCTCTCCTCACTCACGCACACTCTCTGCTCTCTCTTGAGTAAAAGTTTTTAAAAAAAATCAGTGGGTCTGAGTCTGCGTTTCCACCAAGCTCCCAAGATATGCCAATGCTGCTGGCACAGGGTCCACACTCTGGGTAACAAGGACTCAGAATCCAGCCTGGACCCAAAGCGCCTGATTGCGGTCAACCAGAAGCAACAGCATCCATGGTCAAGTGTGCGGGATCTGAAGCAAGATGGCCTGGAGTCCCAGCTACCTCCACCTGGTACTTCAGCTCTCAGCATGCTTCCCATATCTTATGTGTAAAATGGAGTATAATCATACCCACCACATAGGGTTATGTGAGGATTAAGTTCATTTTAAAAAGAGTGTCTCACACATTGAGTGCTCAGTAATTATTAGCCATTATTACTATGGTCCAATTGCCTAATTCAATTATTCTCTTGCCTCAAGGAAAACAACATTGCCAGAGAACCAGAATCCTACCCTGTATTTCGTGTTTCTCCCCACAATGCAAGACAGACTGGTCACAGGATAACACTCAATTGGGGGGGGTGCCTGCGTGGCTCAGTCGGTTGGGCATCCTGCTCTTGGTTTTGGCTCAGGTCGTGAGATGAGCCCTATGTCGGGCTCCACACTCGGCACAGTGTTTGCTTGAGATTCTTTCTCCCTCTTCCTCACACCTTCCCCCCACACATGCTCTCTAAATACATACATACACACATATATATACATGTACTACTCAGTTGGGACGTAAAAATAATCAAGGATGGGGTACAGCGGAATCTATGGTGCAAAAGATTGAGGGTAGGAGGGCGCCTGGGTGGCTCAGTTGGTTAAGCGACTGCCTTCAGCTCAGGTCATGATCCTGGAGTCCCGGGATCGAGTCCCGCATCGGGCTCCCTGCTCGGCAGGGAGTCTGCTTCTCCCTCTGACCCTCCTCCCTCTCATGCTCTCTGTCTCTCATTCTCTCTCTCTCAAATAAATAAATAAAAATCTTTAAAAATAAAAAAAAATTAAAAAAAAAAAAGATTGAGGGTAGGAGACTGTAGAAGGAATTTCGGAGATTAGCTCCTTCGGTTTTCCCACATCTGGTGAAGCCGAACACCTCAGCTGAGCAGGGCGCCTGCCCTACGACTTCCATGTTCAGTTGCTACACCAAGACAACCCATACATTACAGTGACCCGTTTATTTTTATCTATTTATTTTATTAATCCTTTTTATTCCCATATCCCACTCACTGCTCCCACAGGCAACCCTAATGCCTTTAAGGTATAACTTTGGGTTTCTACATGTTCTCGCCAAATGTTTTGTTTTGCATATGTGCATTTTTAATGTACATAAATAGTACTGACATAGATCTCATTCAATCTCTTGTATTTTCCCACTCAGCATTATATGCTTCTCTAAGCCAATATCCCTAAGTGCTACTCAGTAGTCCCAGTGCACCTACCATAGCTTACCTGCCCTATCTTCCCACCATCTCCAACGACCAACACCCAGACTGCCTGCAGCCCTCGACCACCACACACAGGGTCCCAGGAATACTCTCATACATGCCCTCTGCTCGTCTGTCCTAAATTTAAGTAAAAATGCAGCTCAGGCTGGGACTTCAGGCTTCTGTTACTGCTCCCCATCAGCCACCTCCTCCACCTTGGTATTCTTGAAAAAGGGAGAAAAATACCCAACATGAGCTTTTTTTTTTTGCTAGTAGCCAAGTTTTATTCTAAGCAACTGTAAATCATCAAAGGGGACATTCACATAGGACCCAGGAGCCCACTCCCATCTCCCCAAACAACAGTGGGGCAGGCATTCAACACTCCTGAGAAACAAAGCATTTTTGTGCTTTTTCTCCATCCCCTCTGGAACAGTCAATTCCAGAACTAATTTGAAAAATGTGTAATCTACACAATCTCAAGAAACAACTGGTGTAATAAGAACAAACTCCAATACCCACTGGAACAAGTCAGACAACCATAAGTAACACAGCAGTCTTCTACCCTGGGCGGCGGCAGAACCCAGCGAGGACCACGTTGGAAGAGGAAGAGGATTATGGTGAGAAACCTGGATTCCCAAGCAGCAGCAACACGCTCTCGGCTCCGACACAGCATTCTTCGTTCTCAGCAGGGGTTTTGAGGTCTTCCCACTCCCTTCCTCTTGCTCCTCTGGACTCAGTTAGCCCCATGTGAGCAAGGACCCCCACAAGGAGGAGCTCAGCAATCTGCCCCCGATCTCTGATCTAACTAAGTGTGGATGGGCTAAAAGAGCCCCATAAACAAATCCCTCGTAGAGGGTAGGCCCAGTCCCCACGTTAGGAACAACTTCTACAATGCTGGAAATTTAAAAAAAACAAGTGTCAGACTGTAATTTTTTAAGTCAACTAAAATCTAATTCCAAAAAAGTTTCCTCAGAACAGGGTAAGCAGTCATTTAAATTATTTCTTCGACTTGTTTTTAACAAAGAGACTACAAAAGAAGAGGAAAGACCAGGTTAGGAGTCCCAGAACTCTTCCACATACCTGCTCGCTCCCCTGGCCCGACCCAACCTCATGGGAAGACCTGAAATGCTGGGACAGGACCTGGAACCAGCCACCAGTCCCTGCAGGGTCAGAGAGCCAACCCCAGCCCATGAATATCAGCCCTGATGGGAAAACCAGAGACTTGAAGGTGCCAGAAACAACAAGCTCCACAGCAGGGTAGAGACAGCAGGGAGAGGAGTGGCCCCGGACTCCTCCTCTTCCATAGTTTTCACAGCCTCTGGGCTTGGCCTGGTGCTTGGCCAAGGGAAGGCAAATCAAAGTGACTCTCCTCAGGAAGAAGTCAGTCCCTGACTCTGCACAGTGTCTCTTCGGGGGGACCAATGCCAGCCCCTTCTGCCCCCCACCAAGACGGACAAGGGGCTGGCACCCTTAAAGCAGGCCATTGGGCCTTCCAGGCTCCAGGGCCAGGCCCCGCTCCCGTTGATGGATCTTCTGGTGCTGCAGAAGGTGCTGCTTCTGGACAAAGCTCTTCTCACACTCTGAGCAGCTGTAGGGCCGTTCACCCGTGTGGATGCGCTGGTGCCGCACCAGATCAGATGGATGGCTGAAGCTCTTGCCACAGTAACCACAGATGAGGGAACTCCGGCTTTTCCTCCAAGGGATGTGGCCAGGCAGAGCAACCAGGCTGTTGGGCGAGAACCTCTCCTGGACACAGTGGCCAGCACTGGTCCCCTCCTGCAAGTGGCAGCGCTGGTGGGTTACCAGGCTCACCCTGCAGCTGAAGCTCCTCATGCACACATCACACTGATGCATCTTTGCCCTCTTGGACTGGGGCTTAAGTTGTGGCCTGGGTCTAAGGCTCTCCTCTGGCTCCGAGGCTGTGTAAGTCCCCCACCCTGAGTGGGTCTGCAGATGCGTAGCTAGCTGCTGCTTATAGTGGAAGCTGATCTCGCACTCGGAACATCCATATGGGCCAGAAGTGTCCCTTTTCAGCTTTAGGCCCTGCCCACATTCCTGACCCAGCTGCACCTGCCTACTAGGTTTCTGCTTTGGGGGGCAGCTCAGAATTCTGCCGCTGCTAGGGTCTCTACTGCCCTCCATGGGATCCTCCAGATTAGTGTCCCCGGGGCCTGAATCCAAGAGGACAGAACCACCCTGACCATCCCAGAGTTCAGTATGCTCTGGGCTCAGGAAAGCCTGCTCTTCAGCAATGCCTGAGAACTCTCCAGGAAGATCTGCAGAGCCTTCCTGAGCGTACTGGATCTCCTGCTTGATCATAACCCCTTCGGCTGCCGAGAAAGAGAAGACCAAAAAAGATCACATTCTAGCACTTTTGGTTTCTTCAGAGCTAAACAAACATCTGTGAATTTCAGAAGAACTCAAATCAAAGCACCCCAGGATAAGGGCATTAGGACACCCTGGAGGAGGAGTCTGGGTTCTAAGACCTGAAAAGCTAAACACATATTCAGGTAGAGAAATCTGAATAGATTATTTTTCTAGAACAATGTTATAAATGATAGTTCTCTAAGCTTGTCCATAAATTTGTATTCAATTCCTGTACAAAATGGCAAATTGGGGCGCCTGGGTAGCTCGGATGGTTGGGCATCTGCCTTCTGCTCAGGTCATGATCCCAGGGTCCTGGGATCGAGCCCCACATCAGGCTCCCTGCTCAGTGGGGAGCCTGTTTCTCCCCCTCCCTCTGCTGCTCCCCCTGCTCATGCTCTCTCTCTGTATCTCTTTGTCTTGGATGAATAAATAAAAAAATCTTTAAAAACAAATGGCAAATTATACTATAACTATACTGAAGAGTTTAAAATAATAAATGTGAACAATTAAAAAAAAACCCAACCACCCTTAAGCCTAAAGCTTAAAAATTCACATATCCAGGGCGCCTGGGTGGCTCAGTTGGTTAAGCGACTGCCTTCGGCTCAGGTCATGATCCTGGAGTCCCAGGATCGAGTCCCACATCGGGCTCCCTGCTCGGCAGGGAGTCTGCTTCTCCCTCTGACCCTCTTCCCTCTCATGGTCTCTCATTCGCTCTCTCGCAAATAAATACAATCTAAAAAAAAAAAAAAAATTCATATATCCAGCCCCAGTCTTCCTGCACATTCCCCCAATACCTGGCTTATAAATACTCTGCCTGCCTCTCACCCAGACAACTTCATTCCTAAGATGTGACCAACCCTATCCTCAATCTCCAGCAAGTTTTCACTTGAGCTATTCTACTCTGTACAGTAGCATAGACATGAAGTAGGATATGTCACAATACTTAAGGACTCCACAGTGGTAATAAATGAAGACACATATATGTCAGGTGAACTAATGAAAATCATAGAGAAATCTAAAATAAATAATACCAGATGAGGTTGCTGATAATCAGTGTTTGGCAGTTTAGCAGTGGGAAAGCTCATTGTAGGCTGCAAGGAGTAGAGAGAGGGATGGAATATTCTGGATCCACTCACCTGGGTGGACATCACCAGGGCCTTCCTCCTCCAAGTCACCCAGCATCCCTGCACCCAATTCCGCTTCTCCTTCTGTCTGGCCAAGGACCTCTGGGTTGGAATAGGCACAGTGTGAGCCCAGGAGACAGTAGAAGCTCACTGCGCACTGGTCAGTTGCCAATGAACAAGGTGACCAATGTCAGAGGGTTGATATTAAAAGTTCCAAAGATCAAAAGGCTACTGTTCTTCCCACTTTCCCGCCAGTGGCAGCTTGGGACAACGAGAAAATCAGAGCCAATTCGAAAAATCTATTCAGTCAGCTGCTGCCTTCAACGCTCCTTCATTAGTCACTGTGGCTCCAGCAGTCAGGCTCCCCAGCCACCACCCTGCCCTCACTTGTACATGGTCTCAAGTGCTGCTTCCTTTCAGCGTATCGAATTTCATCCACACTGACACGCTGCAAGGTGAGGTGTGCACCATTATCCCCAGCTGGGACAGAGAAGGAAACAGCCATTAGCAGAGCACAGAACTCGGCTCAGGTCACACAACCCCCCGACCCTTCTGCTATTTCCCTCTCTGCCCTAGTCACAGTGGCCTTTTGGGCACTTCTCCATGGACCTCAGTTTTAAAAGATTTTAGGGGGCGCCTGGGTGGCTCAGTAGTTAAGCGTCTGCCTTCGGCTCAGGTCATGATCCCAGAGTCCTGGGATCGAGCCCCGCATCGGGCTCCCTGCTCGGCAGGAAGCCTGCTTCTCCCTTTCCCACTCCCCCTGCTTATGTTCCCTCTCGTGCTGTGTCTCTGTCAAATAAATAAAATCTTTAAAAAAATAAATAAATAAATAAAATAAAAGATTTTGTCGGAGGCGCCTGGGTGGCTCAGTCGGTTGAGTGACTGACTCTTGGTTTTGGCTCAGGTCATGGTCTCAGGGTTGTGGGGTCAAGCCCCACATCAGGCTCTGCGCAGTCTGCTTGCCTCTCTCCTTCTGTTCCTCCCCATAATCTCTCTCTCCAATAAATAAATGAATAAAATCTTAAAAAAAAAAAAGATTTTGTCTACCAAAATCTACTTACTAATAGCTAATATTTTATATATAAAAATGTATATCTATTAAGCAGCACTTCTGATTAACACAAAATAGACACTGAGCTCACAGGGACTGAATATAATTCCAGCTAAGGCCAAGAAAAATTTTTTGGTTAACCTGGGCTGCCTGCCTTATCTCAGGTAACAAAGGATTTCTTATCATTTTTTTTTGTTTTTTGTTTTTTAAAGATTTTATTTATTTATTTGACAGAGAGAGAGAGAGAGACAGCGAGAGAGGGAACACAAGCAGGGGGAGTGGGGGAGGGAGAAGGAGGCTTCCCGCAGAGCAGGGAGCCCGATGTGGGGCTCGATCCCAGGGCCCTGAGATCATAACCTGAGCCGAAGGCAGTCGCTTAACAACTGAGCCACCCAGGCGCCCCTCTTGTCAAACAGTTTTAAGTACTGGGACGCCTAGATGGCTCAGTCAGTTAAGCGTCTGCCTTTGGCTCAGGTCATAATCCCAGGGTCCTGGGATCGAGTCCCACATCAAGCTCCTTGCTCAGCGAGGAGCCTGCTTCTCCCTCTGCCTGCCTCTCTCCCTGCTTGTGCTGTCTCTCTCTGACAAATAAATAAATAAAATCTTTAAAAATAAATTAATTAATTAAAAAAAAACAGTTTTAAGTATTAAAAACACCATAAGGAACCTTGCTCACATTACACTACAATATATGTTACACTATGATGATCACATCTTTTCTATTAGTAAATATTATCAAGAACTATGTGACCACAGAGAATACAAAACACACAACACCAAGACCTTTCCAAAAGTCTTCATGAATTGAGGACCTAAAGACTCCGATTTCTCTTATTTTTCAAATTTTTATTTAAATTCTAGTTAGTTCACATATATTGTAATACTGTTTTCAGGAGTAGAATTTAGTGATTCATCCCTTACATATAACACCCACTGCTCATCACAACAAGTGCCCTCCTTAATGCCCATCACACATCTAGCCTGTACTCCCCACCCATCTCCCTCCCTCAACCCTCAGTGTGTTTTCTATCATTAAGAGTCTCTTGGGGCGCCTGGGTGCTCAGTTGTTAAGCGTCTGCCTTCGGCTCAGGTCATGATCCCAGAGTCCTGGGATCGAGCCCCGCATCGGGCTCTCTGCTCAGCGGGGAGCCTGCTCCTCCCTCTCCCACTCCCCCTGCTTGTGTTCCCTCTCTCGCTGTGTCTCTCTCTGTCAAATAAATAAAATCTTAAAAAAAAAAAAAAAAAAGAGTCTCTTACGTTTTGTTTCCCCCTCTCTCTTTTTTGGAGACTCCCATTTCTCAACCCAGCCCAGACCAACAGAGGAGCCAAAGCCAAGTGTAGTCTGAGTCGCACGCTACTTGGCCAGGGATGTAAAGATATCTGAAAGAGAATTCTCAGGGGAAAAGTACTACTTACTCAGAGAGACCAGAGTCTCATAGTTGCTCTTCATCACATTTCTGTAGAGCTCCTTCTGCCAGTCCTCCAGATTTTCCCACTCCTGCTCTGAGAAACAGACTCCATCATTTTCAAATGACCTGGATACCTGAAATCACAAATATCGTACAATGAGTGCCTCCTGTCTAGCCACGAAAGAAAAGCCAGCAACTTACAATCTTAAATAATAAAGGGGAGGGCTCCCCATTTAGGCTTTTTTTTTTCCCTAAAGAGGTTGCTCACAGGTGACCATATTTTTTTTTAAGATTTTTATTTATTTATTTGAGAGCGAGCGAGTGAGAGAGAGCACAAGCAGGGTGAAGGGCAGAGAGAGAAGCAGACTCCCTGCTGAGCAGGGAGCCCAATGTGGGACTCGATCCCGGAACTCCGGGATCGTAACTTAAGCTGAAGGCAAATGCTTAATCAACTGAGCCACCCAGGTGCAGTAGGCTAACTCTTAATCCCCAAGGGGACTACCTTGGGAACCTCTCCATTGCTGCCCGGGGGCAGCCTCAGGACCCAGAAGTTGCTGTTCCTCAGCAGGTTCTCCATGTTCTCCAGCCGCCTCTGCAGCAGCCCGTACTCCTGCAGCAGGGTCCCCAGCACGGCCCACTTGCCCTCCAGCTGGTTCCCGAACTCCACGGCCGTCTTCTCGCAGTCGGCCAGCTTCTTCTCGGCTGTCCCCGTCCGACCCTCCAGGCTCTGTAGCCGGGCGGCCTGGGACTCCATCTTTTTCTCCACGGCCTGAATGGCGGCCACCACGGTCCAGAGTGAGAGCTCCGTGGTCTGCAAATAAGAGTTTTTCTCTGTTGCTTGTGGGGGTGGTGTGGAGGAAGTCAAAGGTGTGGAGCGGCGTTTCCTCCTGTGCTGAATGAAGAATCAGACACAGGGTCAGTCGGTGTCATTTCCAAACATCAAGTAAAGAAAACAATGGGTCCAGTGGGTCCAAGCGTGCTTAGAGCTACCTAGTTTCTACCTTTTTTTAAAGCATGCTCTTTTATATTCTGATACTGCAAATTATACACGTACATTATAGTAAGAAAGTACTGAAAAGTAGAAAGAAAAAGTTATGTAAAATACCACCATTCAGAAATATGCTGTCAGAATTTTGGTGTATTTATCTTAAGCCTTTTTTTTTTTTTAATATTTTAACTTATCTGTTTTCCACAAAGTTGAAATCATATTGTACATAATGTCTTATTACCTGCACTTCACACTTGACATATTCTCTAAGACGAACAAAGACACAATTCCTCAGCAGGACCTATAGGGCTCAACTCATTTACCTTTGCACCCAAGCAGCTGGTACAGTGAGTAACACCAACTAAATCCTTTTTTCTTTTTTTTTTTTTTAAAGATTTTATGTATTTGTCAGAGAGAGAAAGAGAGAGCACAAGCAGG
Organism: Mirounga angustirostris; assembly: GCF_029215605.1. NCBI lineage: Eukaryota > Metazoa > Chordata > Mammalia > Carnivora > Phocidae > Mirounga > Mirounga angustirostris. Next base: position 7,044,399 of record NW_026991720.1, read on the forward strand.
GGGAGGGGCAGGCAGAGAGAGCACCAGGCTCCCCACCGAGCAGGGAGCCTACTCGGGACTCGATCCCAGGACCCTAGGATCATGACCTGAGCTGAAGGCAGACACCTAACCGACTGAGCCACTCAGGCGTCCCCAACTAAATCCTTCATAAATGTTTATTGCCGTGATTTGACGAAGCCTACTGACAGTTTCCTTACACAGTTCATTTTTACAACCTGTCCCTAAGGAGGAAAATCACTACAGCTGAAGCTCAACATTACTAAAGCCAACATGCGGGGAGTCTCCCCACTGCTCCCTCTGACCCCAATGTACCACTGCATGTTCATTTCAGTCCCCAAGCCCCAAAGCTTCATGTTCTTTTCTCTGGCATACACTTTCTTCAAGGCTGCTTCTCTACCCGCAAGAAGAGACACTGAGAGGGAAGAGCTTTGAAAGCACTGCTAGGGCCAGGACTTAAGTGTCTGGAGAAACGGGACAAAAGGAACCCAACTGGCACAGAAATGAGCACGTAAGCTTGGCCATGACCGACTCCAGTGACTCAATTCAGTTCATTATCGAACATGTGGGTTTAAAGCTTAAATGTCCCCCCTAAAAAAGATTTAAATAAAAGTTTAATGTAAATTTATCTTTTACATTAAAAACAAATACAAATGAAACAAAACAGAACATCAGACTATTGGACAGGCTCTTTTCATCCCATGTTCTGCTTTTCACTTTCAGTTGCTCATCTCTAGCTTTTTGGAGCCTCCTCCTGCTTTTTTTTTAAAGATTTTATTTATTTGAGAGAGAGCATGAGAGGGGGGAGGGTCAGAGGGAGAAGCAGACCCCCCGCCGAGCAGGGAGCCCGATGCGGGACTCGATCCCGGGACTCCAGGACCATGACCTGAGCCGAAGGCAGCCGCCCAACCAACCGCGCCACCCAGGCGCCCTCCTCCTGCCTTTCTGTGGCCCAGCATTTTGTTGCTTGCTTAGCAAAGGAAGGTGGGTCAGGATCTGAGCACTAAGCAAAAAGCTAAAAAAAGAGGTGTTAAATAAAGCTTCTTCTTGTTTTGAACTACCTACTGAGATGGAAACAATTCAAATGTCCATCAACTGGTGAATCAATAAACCAAGGTCCATCCATCTGTTATGGGCTGAATTTTATTTCCACAAAAAGATATGTTGAAGTCCCAAGCCCCAGTACCTCGGATTGTGATCTTATCTTGAAGGAAGAATCTTTAGAGGTAATCAAGTTAAATGAGGTCATCAGCTGGGCTCTAATCAAATATGATTTGATGTCCTTATAAAATAGGGGAGAGATCTGGATACAGACAATCGTGCACTTAGGGAAGACGATGTGAAGACACAGGGAGAAGACAACTACGTGACAACAGAGGCAGAGGTCGGAGTTTTGTTGCCACAAGCCAAGAAAATGTGTGGGGCCATCAGAAGCTATAAGAGAAGCCTGGAACAGATTCTCCGTCGTGGCCCTAAGAAGGCATCTGGCCCTAAGAAGGCATCAAGTCTGTGGACACCATGATTTCAGACTTCCAGCCTCTAGAACTGTAAGACAGTACACTTCCGGTGTGTAAGCCCCTCAATTTGTAATATTTTGTTACAGCTGCCTTAGGGTACTAGTACACCATATAATAAAATACTGTTACATTATTAATGTATTAATAATTAATGTGTTAAGCACACATTAGCAATAAAAAGGGAACAAATTATTGATACACCTAACAATATAGATCTCAAAATGACTATGCTATGTGACAGAAGCCAGACACAAAATGTCACCTACTCTATTCCATTTACATGACATTCAGGAAAGGCAAAACTATAGGGACAGAAAACAGATCAGTGGGGGTGCCTGGGTGGCTCAGATGGTTAAGTGTCTGCCTTGGGCTCAGGTCATGCCCCCAGGGTCCTGGGATCAAGCCCCATGTCAGGCTCCCATCTCGGCTGAGAGTGTTTCTGCCTCTCCTCATTTGTGCTGTCTCTCTCTCTCAAATGAGTAAATAAAATCTTTAAAACAAACAAACAGATCAGTGGTTACCAGGGGCTGGGGGTGAGGGAAGGAGAGTGAATGCAAAGGAACACTTTCTGAGATGATGGAAATACTCTATATTTTGGTATTATGATGATGGCTGCACATTTATCAAAACTCACTCAACTGTATGCCTGAAGAGTGAATTTTATTGTATGTAAATTATCTCAGTAAGCATGACTTAGAGTATCAAGATAGAAGAAAATGTTAGCTGCCATGAAAAATGCCATAAACTAAACGTAAAAAAACAAACGGGGAGAGGATATTTATAAACAAAGTATGAAATGGAAAAAAAAAAATAACCCTAAATAAAACTGTAAACTGTAAGTAATTATGAGAGCAGAAATGCAAGTGGTCAAGAAGCAGTTAGGAGTGCAAATACAACCCAGGAAAATCACTTTTCACCCACCAGGCTGACACACTTGAACAAGAGGGATAAGGAACTACATTCAGAGGTGAGTAGGACATAAAACTGGCATTTTCATTAACATTCCCGGAAGGAATGAAAAATATTACAAACTTTATGGAAGGAAATCTCATAAAAGTCACTAACAATCCTTTCACCTAGCAATCCCACTTCCGGAAATCTATCTTATAAAAACAAATGGCACTGGGGTGCTTGGGTGGCTCAGTTGTTGGGCGTCTGCCTTCGGCTCGGGTCGTGGTACTGAGGTCCTGGGATCAAGCCCAACATCGGGCTCCCTGCTCAGCGGGGAGCCTGCTTCTCCCTCTCCTACTCCCCCTGCTTGTGTTCCCTCTCTCCCGGTCTCTCTGTCAAATAAATAAATAAAATCTTTTTTTTTTTTAATTTTTTAAAGATTTTATTTATTTATTTGACAGAGGGAGACACAGCGAGAGAGGGAACACAAGCGGGGGAGTGGGAGAGGGAGAAGCAGGCTTCCCGCGGAGCAGGGAGCCCGATGCGGGGCTCGATCCCAAGGACCATGAGATCATGACCTGAGCCGAAGGCAGATGCTTAATGACTGAGCCACCCAGGCGCCCCAATAAATAAAATCTTTAAAAAAAAAAAAAAGGCATTATTTACTGACATCCATACAAAAATGATTACTGGTAATATTCTTTGGAAAAGTCAAAACTTGGAAATAATCTCGAGGTCTATTCATAAAGGAATAAATTATGGCACAACCAAAAATGACACTATACTACCTTTAAAAATAATGACCTGTATGTATGGTTTGGAAGAGTTTTCATCATACCATGCTGGTTAAAAATCCAACTTTTAGGGAAATATATTTATTATGATCCCACTTTCCTTAAGAAGAGAAAACATATGAGTATATGTTTGTTTCAGCCCACAGAAAGGTCTAGAAAGATATTCACCAAACTAAATTGTTAACATGACTTACCTCAGGGAGATGAGAGGGAGAGATTTTAATCTTTCCCTGTAAACTATTGCTTGACTTCTTCAATAAACATGTATTTTTTTGTAATTTTTTTTACATAAATCCCATATTTAATAGTATCCCTGATGGCAGTGAGAAATACAAAAAGTACACTTACATTCCCCATACTTCTGGATTTTTCTGGGGCAGTCCTGCTTGGGTATTCTATCATACTGTCAGATCAAGTATTATACAATGGGCCTGCCACTACAGTCTGAAACCTGTCACCATTAAGTATAAGACACGGTCCCTATTGCTAAGAAACCTTCAATCTGCTGGAGTAAAATACAAAATAAATAACATTATAAAGTGGTATCTGACTAAGGTGGACTAGATAATATTTAAAGTCCCTTCCAACTCTGAGATACCATGACTTTCTAATACTGAATAGTTAAAAAAGAAAACAAAAACTTGGGGCGCCTGGGTGGCTCAGTTGTTGGGCGTCTGCCTTCGGCTTAGGTCATGATCCCAGGGTCCTGGGATCGAGCCCTGCATCGGGCTCCCTGCTCTGTGGAAGCCTGCTTCTCCCTTTCCCACTCCCCCTGCTTGTGTTCTTGCTCTCTGTCAAATAAATAAAATCTTTAAAAAAAAAAAAAACAAACTTAATACATAAGATGTGTAAGGTAATGGCAACAAATCTCCATTAACTACCACTCAGTTATACAAATATTGCCTCTGAAGTCCTCTGTACAACTCCCTAAAGTAACTACCATCCTGAATTTGATTTTTCACTAGTAACTGTCTTTTTCACATTTTCACCAAATGCTTTTTTCCCAAAACAATACGTGTTCTTCAGTTTTGCCTATCTTAGAACTTTATACAAACAGAATCTTTATTCCACAACTGAGACTATCCTGCTGTTGCAGATGGCTAGAATTAATTTTCACTTCTGCGTAATATTCTGTTGCGACAATATCACAATTTCCTTTTCCATTCCATTATGATGTCCCCATCTTTGACATTACAAGTAGAGTTACAACAGGACTGTGCACGGCTCCTAGTAGACATGGGCAAGTTTCCTGAGGGTATAGTCCTAGGAAGGAATTGTTGGCTAACAGGGTATATACACAACTTGAACTTCAGTAAGTAATGCCAAATGTTTTCTAAGTGGTTGTATGAATTTCACTCCTGTCAGAAATATGTATGCTGGATGTTTCCCAACTATGTCAACACTTGCTACTGTAAGACTAAAATTTGGTCCCTCCAGGAGGTCTGAAATATGTCATCATGGTTTCCATCTATACTTTCCTTGATTACTAATAAGGGTAAGCATCTTTTAAATATTTACTGGCCATTCAAATACCTTCAGTGAACTACCTGCTCAAGTCTTTTATCCGTTTATCTTTTGGGTTATCTGACTTTCTAGCTCAGAATTTCTCTGAAAATTCTGGATACTAATCTTTATCCATGCTATACGTGTTGCAAACATTTTCTCCTTATTTGTGCCTCATTTTTAAAATTCACTGTATTATCTTGTAATAAAAAAATTAATGCAGGGGCGCCTGGGTGGCTCAGTTGTTTAAGCGACTGCCTTAGGCCCGGGTCATGATCCTGGAGTCCCGGGATCGAGTCCCGCATCGCGCTCCCTGCTGAGCAGGGAGTCTGCTTCTCCCTCTGACCCTTCCCCCTCTCATGCTCTATCTCATTCTCTCTCTCAAATAAATAAATAAAATCTTAAAAAAAAAAAATTAATGCAGTTGAGTTTCATCAGAATTCTTTTATGGTTTGAACTTCTGTGTCAGGTGAAAAAAAAAATATTGATATCCCACAATATTGTCTTCTAAACACTCAGTTTTGTTTTCACATCTGAGTAACTCAACTAGAACTGATATTTGTGTGTGGTGCAGGGCTCAATTTTCATACAGGAAATCAATAGACCTAATATTATATGATGAAAAATCCATTGATATACCCAAAGATTTATAATGCTATCTCTGTCATGAATCAAATTTTCATACATAGCAATTTGTCTCTGGCATCTCTAGTCTTGTTCTGTAGGGTATTTTTCATATTGCCTTACCAATATTATAGTTTTAACAACCACGGCTTCTTAAAAAATAATTACTGATATTTGGTAAGACAAGTTCCACTTCCTTGTTTTATAGGATTATCTTGACTATACTGGACGTTGATATTCTTTACACACTTGAAAGGTCTCACAAGGGCACCTGGGTGGCCCTGTCTTCGGCTCAAGTCATGATCCCAGGATCCTGGGATCAAGCCCCACTCAAGCTCCCTGCTCAACAGGGAAGCCTGCTTCTCCCTCTCCCTCTGCTCCCCTCCCCCCTCCCACGTATGCATGTGTGCAGTCTCTCTCAAATAAATAAAACCTCTTTAAAAAAAGAAGTCTCAAAAATGTCTTTAGAGATTTTGTCTGTATCAAATCCATAGATAAATGTATCCATACAGTTTGCCACTCCTTTTTCAAGGTATTTTTAATAACTTTCAATATTTTAACATATTCCCTAGGTACCTGTTCCAACCACTGATCACTACACAACAAATAATCCCAATATTTAGTGGCTTAAGACAACAACATCTACTTTGCTCATGAATCTGCAATTCAAGAAGGGTTTGTAAGGAACAGTTTGTCTCTGCTCCATTCCATGTCAAGTGGAACAAATCATAAGCAGGCAGGCTCTGGAAAACACCTGAAAAATCCCAAGCCACATGGAGAAAGCACGCGGAGATACTCAGTTTAACAGCCCTACCTACTGTCCCAGCCTACAGTGAACTGCCAGAACACATTTTCATTTCTAAAAGGGCTCTTTTGGGGGCGCCTGGGTGGCTCAGTCGTTAAGTGACTGCCTTCGGCTCGGGTCATGATCCCGGGGTCCTGGGATCGAGCCCCACATTGGGCTCCCTCCTCGGCGGGAAGCCTGCTTCTCCCTCTCCCACTGCTTGTGTTCCCCCTCTCTCGCTGTCTTTCTCTGTCAAATAAATAAATAAAATCTTTTAAAAAATTTAAAAAATTAAAGGCTCTTTCCCTCTCATTTTTTCTTCATTAATCTCTCTATAGAGGCATACCTCAGAAACATTGCAAATCTGGTTCCAGAAACCACAATAAAGCAAATATCATAATAAAGCATGTAAAATGAATTTTTTGGTTTCCCAGGGCATATAAATTTACTACAGCTTATTAAGTGAGCAATAGCATTGTATCTATAAAAAAAGTACATACTTTAATTTAAAAATACTTTATTGCAAGAAAGAAAAGGCTAACCATCATCTGAGTTTTTAGCAAGCATAATTACTGATCACAGAACACCATAACAAATATAATAATGAAAAAGTTTAAAATACTGTGAGAATTACCAAATTGTGACAAAGAGACACAAAATGAGCAAATACTGTTGGGAAAATGGCAGCTGAGAGACTTGACACAGGGTTGCCACAAACCTTCAATTTGTGGGGGAAAAAAAAGAAACGAAACCACAGCATCTACGAAGTGCAAGAAAGCAAAGCTCAATAAACTGAGGCATGCCTACACGTTGATATTGTTTTGACAAGATATATGGATTAAAGAAATCTCTATCTGTGCTGTCCAAAAGCCCACTAGAAACACATGGCTATTTAAATCTAAATTAATTAAAACTGAATTAAAAATTCAGTTCTTCAGCCATACTACCTACATTTCAAGTACTTAATAGCCATATATTTCTAGTGACTATATTGAACAGTGCAAAGCAGATTATTTCCATAATCTCAGAAAGTTCTATCGGATGCACTACACCCTAATTTTTTTTTCTGCTTGATAAAAACTTAAGGTTTTGTTAGTCTTCTACCATGCCAGTTTTCCTTGTAGTTGTCAGTTTGTTTTATATATATATATATTTTTTTTTTTTTTAAAGATTTTATTTATTTGAGAGAATGAGATAGAGAGAGCATGAGAGGGGGGAGGGTCAGAGGGAGAAGCAGACTCCCTGCCGAGCAGGGAGCCCGATGCGGGACTTGATCCCGGGACTCCAGGATCATGACCTGAGCCGAAGGCAGTCGCTCAACCAACTGAGCCACCCAGGCGCCCTGTTTTATATATTTTGAGGCTATATAATTACATGTAAAATATTAGAATATCAAGCTGATAAACTGAGTCTTACCATTACAAAAATAATAGTAGCCTCGATCTCTAGCAATATTAATACAGTTGAACCAATTTTCTTTTGATTAGTCGGGTATGTTTCCATATCTTTTATGTTCAACCATTTCTGTAGTTTTGTCTTTTGTATCTCTTACAAACCATATGACAACTTTCTGCTTTTTAACTAAAACATTTCCTCCATTTACATTTATTGTAACTGTTGATCTATTTTTCTTGATTTTTTGCCTTTTTGGTGCTCGTCTTTCTTGCCTTCCTTTAGGTGATTTTTTTTCTTATTCTACTACTTCCTCTTCTAACTTGTAAGTTTTACAGCCCATTTCTAGTCTTTTAGCAAGTATCCTAGATATTACGGGAAGTATACTTACAAAGACCTTTAAACAAATGAATTCTGATCTCTTCCTAACCTTTACACCAATGCTGCCATGTATTTTAATTTGCCTTTGTTTTTAACCTCACAAAAGATCATTACTGTTTCATTCAGTCAATATTTGTTCAGATTTACCCATTTCCATGGATCATCATACTTGCTTACATTTTCAGACTTTACGTTTGGGATAATTTTCCTTTTACCTGGTATATCCTTTACATTTTCCAGCTGCTAGGTGGCTCAGTCAGTTAAGCCACCGACTCTTGATTTCGGCTCTGGTCATGATCTCAGGGTCATGAGCTGGAGCCCGGCTTCCGGCTCCCTAACGGGCATGGAGCCTGCTTAAGATTTTCTCTCTCCCTCTGCCCCTCCCCCCACCCCACCCCACCCCCGCTCTCTCAAAAAAAGAAAGGATTCTCTCTCCCTCTGCCCGCCACCCCCCCCGCGGGCTCTTAAAAAATATTCTCTCCCCCACCGCTCGAGCTCTCAGAAAAAACAAAACAAAACAAAACAAAAAAACGGATTCTCTCTCCCTCTGCCCCTCCGCCCCCGGCTCGCGCTCTCTTAAAAAAAAAAAAAAAAAAAAGATTCTCTCTCTCTGCCCCTCCCCCGCCCCGCGCTCGCTCGCTCGCTCTCCTCTCTCTGAAGAAAAAAAGAAAAATCTCTCCCTCTGCCCCTCCCCCAGCTCGTGCGCGCGCTCTGTCGCGCGCTCTCAAAAAAACAAAAATACTAAAAAAAAAAAAAAAAAACCAAAACAAAAAACACGAAACAAGCCTCGGAGAAGTTTCTCGGCAACGGTGTGTGGCGCTGGGGCTCCGGCCCGACAGGGAAGGAGCCGGAGAGGGGGAAGGCAGAGCCCTGGGGTCGTGGGAGGAGGCCGGTGTTCGCTAGGAGCAGCCCGGGAAACCCCGGGACCCCCAGCCCCACCGGAGTCCCAACCTCGAAGCCCCGCCCCGGCCAGGAGCTCCGCCATCCCGAACGCGCCCGCGATCCGTGCCGGGGGCACCCTTACCCGAGCAGGCGCCGACTCCGCCATGGCCGCCAGTCGCCCCTCAACACCCAGGCCCCGCCTGATACCCCTCGCGCTGCGTGCCGGTCCGGTGGGCGCCCCCCGCCCCTCCTCAGAGCCGCCACCAGAGCCGTGTTGATACAAGATGCATTGTGGGAGTTCGGCCCTCCCGCGCCAAGAGCGGCTCCAGCGGCTCGTCCCCACCGCACGGGATTTCCAGGGCGCCGCCGTGCGGCAGGAGGATGAACAGCAGCTCGGCGCTCGGGCCAGAGTGTGCGACCGCAGAAGGGCTTGCTCCCTCCAAGTCAAGCGCAGGTTGAAAATGTAAGGCAAACGTGGGCCTTGTTGTGTCTTCTTCGTGCCCAGCACTCGGCGAGGTGCTTTGAGGGATTCAAAATGTATAAAAGTCACACTTTGGGGCGCCTGGGTGGCTCAGTTGGTTAAGCGACTGCCTTCGGCTCAGGTCATGATCCTGGAGTCCCTGGATCGAGTCCCGCATCGGGCTCCCTGCTCCGCGGGGAGTCTGCTTCTCCCTCTAACCCTCCCCCTCTCATGTGCTTGCTCTCTCTCATTCTCTCTCTCTCAAATAAATAAATAAAAATCTTTAAAAATTAAAAAAAAAGTCACACTTTGCTCTGAGGGAAGAATATGTAATTTACTTGGGGAAAAAAGATATGGTGCCAAATGACATGTGGTTTTATTCCATTTGTTCATCTGTTATGTGGCTTTCTAGAAACCAGAAATACATGGGGTTCCTGGGTGGCTCAGTTGGTTAAGCTTCTGCCTTTGGCTCAGGTCATGATCTCAGGGTCCTGGGGTGGAGCCCCACATTGGGCTTCCCGCTCTGTGGAAGGGCCTGCTTCTCCCTCTGCCCCTGCCTCTGCCCTTCCCCCTGCTCATACTCTATCACTCTCTCTTAAAAAAAAAGAAAGAAAGAAAGAAACTGGAAATACACTTTCTACATCAACAGTGTGGGGTCAAGGTGCCCAGGCCAACCCATTGTATCCTATTAATTACGGTAATCACATGCCTTGGAAAATCCAAGATAGCCCTGATTTCAAATGTTTAATCCAGTCCACATGTTACTGTTAAATGATGAGTTCGGAATTTTGATTTGGAAAGCATGGCTGCATTTCCATTTGGATCACCCAATACAAAACACTACTGCAACCATACTTGCCTAATTTGTACCACATGGTCTCTACAGAGACAGGCAATGAACTTCCACTTCGAATTACAGTCCCGAAGCACTTCCCCTGAGAACTAAACTCTTAAGATCAACAGACTGGGGGCACCTGGGTGGCTCAGTCGTTAAGCATCTGCTTTCAGCTCAGGTCATGATCCCAGGGTCCTGGGATCGAGCCCCGCATCGGGCTCCCTGCTCCGCGGGAAGCCTGCTTCTCCCTCTTCCACTCCCCCTGCTTGTGTTCCCTCTCTTACTGTGTCTCTCTGTGTCAAATAAATAAAATCTTTAAAAAAAAAAATCAACAGACTGGCTCCTTCTTAGCATGCAGGGCTCAGTTCAGACTGCATCTCCTCAGAGAGACATTTCCCGTCCACTCTGCCTACAGTCCAACACCCTTCTCCATCCCAACACTCAATCCTGATTCTCCGATCAAAAGTTTTCACAGCACTATCACTAACCAAAATAACTTAATTTTTTCATCAGTTTACATGATAGTGATGTGTCCCTTTCACTAAAATGTCCCTCCACAGTATATAACATTTCTTGCACACTGAAGTGCTCATAAATATCTTTGGATGATTGAATGGTGAACCAGAGAATAAGGGTAGGTAAAGTCACCTCCAGGAGAAGGCATAATGTCCACAGCAACCAGATCAATAGGAGACTGACCGGATTATTAATACATCTAAAGAAAAGATGGGGGGCGCCTGGGTGGCTCAATCGTTGGGCATCTGCCTTCGGCTTGGGTCATGATCCCAGGGTCCTGGGTTCAAGCCCCACATCGGGCTCCCTGCTTGGCGGGGGAAGCCTGCTTCTCCCTCTCCCACTCCCCCTGCTTGCGTTCCCTCTCTCACTGTGTCTCTGTGAAATAAATAAAATCTTTAAAAAAATAAAATAAAAAATAAAGAAAAGATGGGTCAAGCTGAGGAAACCAGTCAGCCACTGAGATATGTCTAGGGTCTGACCTACTTTCTCAGACCAACAAAAACTTACTGTCAGACACAGAGAAAAATGTATCATATCTGTGGAGACAGACATATCAGGACATAGGATACTGGGTACTGGGGTCATTAGCAGTTTCTGTGTTCACCAGGTAGTCTGATGATGCAGGTTCCCGTGTAGCTACTGGGAGACAATGTGCAGGTCAGGCTGATACAAATGTCCAGTCCACCCCTGGAAATTATTAAACTGATGCTCTGGCTTATCCATCAGTCTCTTGAGAGTCACGATGATTCAGCACCCCTGACTCTGAGCCTGGAACACTGGGAAAATATTTAGATAAAATTTCCAGTGTGCAAAGGAGGAAGCACCAGGCACTGGTCTGAATTTCATGGGCTTGCAGAGATGGTGTGCATGATGCTTTAGAAAGCAGAGCCAAGGATTGGTGAAATAGGTGAAGAGGATTAAGAACACACTTATCTTGATAAGCACTGAGTAACAGGGAATTGTTGAATCAGTAAAAAGAAAAGAAACCATTTTTTCAAATTGCAAATGTTTTAAAACTTGGGGCAAAATAATAGTATCTATACTGATATCGAGAGAGAGAGAGAGTGCGAGAGAGGAAGAAAGAAGGAAGGAAGGAAGGAAGGAAGGAAGGAAGGAAGGAAGGAAGGAAGGAAGAAAGGAAGGGAAGGGAAAAGCGAGACCATTGGTCTCTCCCACTTACTAGATGTGGACAAGTCATTAACTTCTTGGCATCTCCATTTCCTCATTATTAGTGAGCAATAATAATAGCACATAGCTCAGAGTTGCTGTGCAGATTAAATGAGTTAGTTCAAGTGCTTAGAACAGTGCCTGTCAGGTGAAGGGTTCAAAAAGTGCTCCTGATCACTATTAATCTTTGTGTTCCGGCTCCTTCCGTCACTAAGTGGTGTGGTGTATGCTCCCTCGGCTTCAGTGTCTTCCCACGAAGAATACAAACATCGCATCCTTGGGTTGTTGATGGGATTAAAAGAAATCACAAGTGTAAGTCAAATGCTCGCGTCACTGAATGCCTGGCGTATAGCAAGCACTCAGTGACCAGCGATTTCTCATTTTGGTATGTTTTGCTGTTGCAAGGTCCAAACCTTGAGCTGCAGTGAATTCACCAACATAAATGTTACCTTGTTGTGTCTCTTAGAAGCTTCCCATTTGTCCTTTCCCAATGACACTCAGATCTTGACCTGGGCCTTTTTTTTTTTTAAAGATTTTATTTATTTATTTGACAGAGAGAATGAGAGAGAGAGCACATGAGAGGGGGGAGGGTCAGAGGGAGAAGCAGACTCCCTGCCGAGCAGGGAGCCCGACGTGGGACTCGATCCAGGGACTCCAGGATCATGACCTGAGCCGAAGGCAGTCGCTTAACCAACTGAGCCACCCAGGCGCCCGGCTTGGGCCTTTAAATAAACTTTTAAATAAGGCTCATAATTATTCCCATTGGTGGCAGTGGTATTAAAGGACTCGAGAAAATGTACTTAGTACTTGTAACCTGTCATCTGTGTCTATAAAATATGAACGTTAACATTCAGAGCTGAAACTGACCTTAGACATTATCTTACCCACATCCTCGTTTCTAGTGACAGGAGAAAGTATCCTTTGAATCACATATAATACAAATTAAGTTTAAAATAATGCCTTAAAAATATTTCTCTTGTCCTTTAAATGTTCTATTGTGCATATGATTTATAGCATACATATTAACATATATATGTACATATATGTATGCCCAAACTTTTTTTTACTCGAGAAAGTTTATGGACCATGGTTTTATTCTAGTTGAAACCCTTTCTATTCTCGTCCCTTTATTATCCCACAAGTCTCTAGATGGCAGGGACCAGGTCTTTTGTGATCCTTCTCTCACATAAATAACCTCCTGGGGAGCGTGCCCCCCTGCAGGCCTCCAGGTCCGTGAGACTCCTGGAATGAATATATCTTGGTTCCAGCTGCACACCACCCCTGCCCCCCATATATGTGTGTATGGACACAGCGGACAGTTGACACAGTGTGTCCACAGGCAGTGGACATCTGTTAGCTTTGTCAACCTAGCACTTTTCCCTTCTCCTGGGCATAGATGCACCTCTTTCTCTTCGGGGACAGCTCCTCCCTGGGCTCTAGCCATGTACTTAGAATGGGTGCTGCCATCTTGTTCCATGAAGGGTGGGCATCTGACTCAAGCCAGTCCAATCATAGCATCCTAGCCTCCTGGCCACAGTAATTGAGCCAGGGGTGGGCATATGATTAAGCTGAACCAATCAGAGCTCTTCCCTGGGATCTTTCTAACTAGAGCTGAGGGGACAGGTTAATTTCCTCTGTAGTGAAGCTATAAATGTATGAGTCAGGTAGAGTCTTGTCCCCATTTCTTGGAGTTTAAGTTGGTTTTAAAGAATGATCCCAACATACAGAAAAGGAGCAGAGATGAGAGACACATTATTCTCTCTGCTAGGATTGGTCGTTCAACTGTTCCTTTGAATCTGTGAAGGATTCCAGCTTCCTTCCAGAAACTTCCCCTTTCTCCATAGTTGACTAGTCAGCGTCAGGTAGAGGAACTGGGTGACTGGGTGACAAGGAGTTTTTTTGTTTTCTTCTGCACATCCTTTTATCCATTTTGAATTTTGAATGTATTAACGTAAAATCTAGGGGCGCTGAGTCGTTAAGCATATGCCTTTGGCTCAGGTCATGATCCCAGGGTCCTGGGATCGAGCCCCGCATCGGGCTCCCCGCTCAGCGGGAAACCTGCTTCTCCCTCTCCCACTCCCCTCCTCACCCCCACATCCTTGAGATATGGGGCAGGGGCTGCTGACTGGGGACTCAAGTCATTTTATGGTCAAAGGATATTGGCCCCATAGGGATGGAAGTTGTGGGGACACCCAAGTAACCTACACTGGCTTTCACTTCTAAGACTGGATATGGGATCTCCCTTGAATCTTGAACGGGATACAAATCAAAGGCAGTTTTCTCTTTTAACAGGAGAAAGAAAACCTACAGAAATTCCTATGCCAGGGGATGATGTTGGTTTAAAATACATCTCAAGAGATTTGAATAGAGGTGCTCAACCTTTAGGACACAGTGCCAGCATCACACTAGAATTAAGACTCTTATGGAAGGGGACCTATGGGAACCTCACAGGATGGTGTGGGCCAGGAGAGGGGAGTGAGATTCTCACACCCAAGATCCCTCTTCTCAAGAACTACTCTTTTAGGGGAGCCTGGGTGGCTGTCGGTTAAGTGTCTGCCTTCATTGCAGGTCATGATCCCAGGGTCCTTGGATCCAGGCCTGTGTCAGGCTCCCTGCTCAGCAGGGGACCTGCTTCTCCCTCTCCTCCCTGCTCATGCTCTCTCTCTCTCAAATAAATAAAACCTTTAAAAAAAATTACCCTTTTAGAAATATCCCCCCACAATGGCTCCCTGAGTCAGCGGCAGATGGAATGCCAGCCATTGCATCCCCCAAATGGTCCTGTTCAGGGCCCCAGGCTGATAGGATGCTCTGGTGGCATGTTTTTCTAACAATCGGATAAACCAAAACCGTTAAATATAGTCCTAGGCTAGTTCATCTTGAGCCCAGTGTGAAGTTCCCTCCTTCCCCTCACTCTCCAACACCCAATATTCTGGGACCAGATCTGAGAGAGCCAGTTATGGTGCCCAAAACCTTGATTGTAAGAGAACTGTTCCCTTGTCATTGTTCATTTTCAGTGGTGTCCAGCTTAAACTTGCTGTCTCAAGACTAACATTTTCACTCCTCTGACCTCTCAGAGCTATACACTCTGGGCATCTAAAGATTTTTTAGGGGCGTCTGCCTTCGGCTCAGATCACGGTCCCAGGGTCCTGGGATCAAGCCCCACGTTGGGCTCCCGGCTCAGTGGGGAGCCTGCTTCTCCCTCTCCTGGCTGCTCGTGCTCTCTCTCTTTCAAATAAATAAAATCTTAAAAACAAAAGTTTTTTAAGTCATCTCTACACCCAACATGGGGCTTGACCCCGCAATCAAGGGTCCCATGCTCTACCGACTGAGCCAGCCAGGCACCCCTGGGCTCCTAAAGAGTTCTAAGGTGGCTATGAGGGATCTGTGGCACAGCAGATCCCAGGCTAATTGATAGCTTGTCTATGGAATAGTCTTGGCATTCAAGGCCTTCCATGGCCTGGCCTTGACTCACCTTGAAACTACATCACCTACAACTTCCTCACATCCTGAGTATGACCAGGCCAGTCTCCTGTCTTACAATCCCAATTACTGCCTCCCTGCCATGTTTCATCTTCATCCCACATTGCCTCCTGTCTCCTCTCCCTCTGCCCCATCCAACTCATCCTCCGAGCCTTGACTTCTCCAGTTCTGGAAGGACATATAAGAAGCTCTTAGCATGGGTATCTCTCAACAGGGAGTCTGGTAGGAAAGAGTTTTACTCTTGTGTCTTTTTTTGTTTTTTTACCATTTAAATTTTTACTGCATGCATTTTTTAAATTAAAATAGTTAACTTTAATTAACACATTATCAGAAGGAAAATAAAAATCCACCTTCAAAGCAGGACCCTTGACCTTTGTCCTGCTTCAATAAGGACCTCTGCTCCCTGGTAGAGGTCCACACCGAGTGTCACCACCTCTGATCAGCTCCAGGGGTGGAGCTCACTCTAGGACATGTCCAAGGCCAGTGCTGGAGGCTGGGGTGTCTCCCAGTGTAGCTGAGGGGACACTTGGTGTGGCAGCATCCGCCAGACCAGGATGTGGGAACCAGATGGCCCTGGCCCTCTCTCTGGCTCAGTCACTAACCCTCTTTGGGAATCAGCTCCTTGAGGTTAAACTAAAGGGAGGGACTCCAGCTATGTGTTCAGGTGTTCCAAACCCACGTCTCAAATGGAATTTCTCCCCTTTCACACTCTCAACAGCCACAAAAATAAATTAATTTAAAAAATTAAGAAAAAACTGTTGGTCTTATTCTCTGTGATTTAGATTATGAAAATATTGATTTCCTGCATATACTTTTTAAAGCAGAATACTGCCTCCTCCCAACCAAAACACTGGACTAGAGTGTTCCCTTCTGCTCTAAAAAAAACCCCAAACAAACAAAAATTCCATTGAATTTGTCTGTTTAACTTCTCAACTCCTCTTCTTAGAAAGCAGAAGGAAGGGGGAAAAAAAAAAACCCCAGTTAGTTGGATTCCAGCTCATTACGGAGCCACGCTGCAGAACCCTCTGGCCTTGTGAAAATGCAGTCTGCAATCTGGACACCGTTTATTTAATTTCGAGAATTCCCTTTGCATGGCAAAAAGGGGTCTGAGGAAAGCAGAGCGGCGCAGATGAGGGGAAGGGTGGAAGCAGAATGCTCACAAACGTGGCGCCGGGTGCCGGCTGCTCACTGTGCTCCCTGAACTGGGAGAGAAGCAGGATCGATGGGAGGAGCAGGAAAAGTCATTCTTGACACAAACAAGGGTCTTGGGGCGCGCCACCCCATCCCAGTGCCTGGTCATGCAAGATGCAGAAATGGAGACCACGGCCCCTCAGGACCACGGAGCAGATGCACCAACTCAAGGGAGTCCTTTGGGCGCCTCCCGAGGCGCCTGCAGGGTCTGGGGCAGAATAGGGTCTGTGTCCATGTCCTTGAGCATGGTCAGTTAACAGATAGCACCAGTTGGGAGGCTCAGGGCAGGAGACTGAGGCTCTCAGACTCTAGCACCCACTTGCCCGGCCCTCCTGGGAAGAGACTCGCTTCTTTGATGGCTGCTCCAGCAGCAGGAGCCTCTCCCTCACCCCTTGGCCCTGGGGAAACTGGAATAAATCAACAAAGTGAGGTCTGACCCAGGGCACCAGCTGCCTCGGAGGGCTGGGTCACTCCTGGGCAGTGAAAAGATGCTGCACCAGATTGAAGGACTGGAGGTGGGAAGGACAGGCTTGGGGAGGGACCTCCTGCCCAGGAATGCCTACACAGGAAGAGCCTTTCAGATGCACAACCCAGGGCATTGTGTAGCTGCTGATGGGTCCCCCAACCCCCAGAAACCCCGGGAGCTGGCCCCCTGCTGCTTCTGAGTTTTGGCGGCTCAGGGGAAGGAGACAGGAGAGAGAGAACAAGAAAGGCCAGGCCACAGAAGTCTCTCAGACATGGGAGGTAGGCAGTGTGTGTGGTGGGGGACACTGCACTGGGGTCAGGAGCCCTGGTCCCAGCCCCGCGGCTCTCTTCTTGTGTCGTCCTGGCAAACCATCCACCTGGGTCTCTTTTCGCAGTAGGGACAATCCTACCCCACGTACCTCAGAGGGACAGGCTAAGGGTGAAAACGGGTAACGGATAGAAAACACGTTTAAAAAAGTCTAAAGCGCTATTAGAACGCGAGGCAGTGCTGTCATCAGAGATGTTACCCCTTAGCCCGTTCCTCATCTCCTCGTCACACTTCTGCTTCCTTACTCAGCATCTCTTAACCGTAGGACCTCATTTATCTCAGAGGGCTTCTGAGACTCCCTAGTTGCTTCCCCCGATCACAAACCGGGACTCCAGTGGCCAAACGGGCACGCTCGGTGTCTGAGGGGGATGCCCGAAGCCTCTCGCCCCCTCACCGTCCGTTCTGGCACCTTCCCTGAGGGAAGACGCTCAGCCGGCCCCTTGGTCCACCCTACGAGATGAGCTGGCCATCCATTTAGGCCAGACAGGTCTAGGGGGCCTTGGGGGACCCCGTCTGGAGTGCAACTCCTCTTCCCAATTTCCAGCAGGTGGCAGATAGAGGGAGGGAAGGCGCGCCGAGAACCAGGGGCAGGATCAGGGGCGCTCCGGCCGCCCCCCCAGGCCCGCCCCCCCACCTCCCCCCGCCCCCCTGCTCCCGCCTCCGGGCCCTGCCCTCCCCCAGCCCAGCCCTAGTCGTGCTCGGGCGGCGCCTGGAGCTGCCGAGGGGCGCCGAGCCCGGGCCCGCCGCTGTGCACGCGCAGGTGGTCCTTGAGCGACTCCTTGTAGCGGAAGCTCTTGCCGCACTCGCCGCACGTGTAGGGCCGCTCGCCCGTGTGGATGCGCTGGTGCTTGAGCAGGTTCTGCTTGCGGATGAAGCTCTTGCCGCAGAGCGCGCACTGGAAGGGCCGCTCGCCCGTGTGCAGCCGCTGGTGGTTCTGCAGGTGCTCCTTGCGGCTGTAGGTCTTCTCGCACTCGGAGCACTTGTAGGGCCGCTCGCCGCGGTGCGTCATCTGGTGGCGGATGAGGCCCGAGTGGCAGTTGAAGCTCTTCTCGCACTCGGCGCACTCGTACGGCCGCTCCTTGGTGTGGCTGCGGTGGTGGATGATGAGGCTCTTGCGCACGCCGAAACTCTTGCCGCACTCGGGGCACGAGTAGGGCTTGCTGCGCGCGCCGTGCAGGAGCAGGCTCCGCCGCAGGCCGCCCGGGCAGCAGCTGCCGCAGCCGCCGCCCCCGGGGCCCCCGCCCGCGCCCCCGCCGCCCGCGCCCGCCGCCTGCGCCCCGCCCGCGCCCCGCTCCCGGGCCAGCGCGGGGAAGCCTTCGTCGGGGGGCCCGGCGCCCGCCGCGTTCGCGTGCTCGCCCGCCGCCGGGAGCACCGGCAGGCTGGGCGGGGCCGGCGGCGGCGGCGGCGGCTGCGGCCCGGGGGGCGCGCTCTTCACCAGCAGCAGGCTGTCACCTGCGGAGGAGGACACGCGGAGACGTGACATGCTGAGCGCGCTCGGTCCGGGCCCCGCACCCCCGCCGCCCCGGGGAGGGGCCCAGGTCCTTAACCGATTTCCCCTGCGGCTTCGTGCGAGTCGCAGGCAATCTGGGCCTCAGTTTCTCTGAAAAGTGGGGGGATTGAGCAAGGCCAGAGGCCATGTCCCCTGTGGCTCTGGGGCTCCTTGACCCTCTGACCTGCCCCAAGCCACCTGGGGGGGGTGGGGGGTGGGGAGAAGCACCGGAAGTGCGTGGAGCAGGCAGCACGCAGTTAGGAGAGGGAACACCTCCAGAAAGCGGGGCAGGGAGGCGGGGATGGGGGTGGGGATGGAGCTATTTGGAAGTCCAGTTGGAAGGGAACTGGCAGGAAACACTAAGACTTAATTGCATTCTGATGTTCAGTGCTAATTTATCCGAGGAGAATCTCTCCACTGGGGGGGAAAGAATGGACCAGAACGTATCCAAGGTGAAAGCCACACAGGAGGCCCACAGACCAAAACCATGCTGCCATTTTCAGTCAGGTTTCCTCTAAGCAGGTGGCCTTCGGACTTGAACAGCAGCATGGTCCCGGGCCCACCCTGGAGTCTGACCCCATCTGCACCTTGACCACACGGGACCGGGGCTCTCTCCACCCGGTGTGGGGGGCAGCTGCCCTGTCAGCCTCCCCAGAAAGCGCTGTTGTGGCCCACACACTGCGGCCTTTTCCTCGGACCCTCGGGTCCTCCACTACCTCGGGGTCAGCGGGGCACCCAGTCCAGGCTCTGAGCAGCAGAGCAGCGTGCCAGGCCCAGCCGTCCAGACTTCTGCTTGAAGAACTCCTTGGTGTGCCCACTGTAGTTAGGGGTCTTCTTACTCCTTCACCCCCCCCCCCCCCACCTCAGTGCCCGTTCACTGTCCTCTCTCCCTGGAGGAGCCCTTTCTCCACTGAGGGGCAGCTGGTGGAAGAATCTTTGTTCCCACCTCTTGTAGGCATCCTCCGCCCAGGTCCCGTCTGCTCCCTGGAGGCCATTTCTCAGGCCACATCTACCATGCTCCCACCCCTTTCCCCTCCATGCTCATCAGTGTCTGACTGAGGCCTCTCCTTACACGACACCCCTAAGTACGCGGGGCCCAGCCTGCCCTCTCCATCCCCATCAAAACTGAGCAGGCAGAGAGCCCCCTGCACAGGACAGCGGCCAGCAGCCGAGGCTGAAGTAACTCTCCTGGCCTCGATCCCGGGTGCCAGGCCTTCCATCCTGGGGAACCGACTGTGGGCCTTGTTTGTCCCTCCACACAATCTGCTATTCTCACTCCTTCATAGGTGTTATTCTCAAAAGGACTCCAAGGAAACCACATGCATAGGAGCCTCCATCTCAGGGGCTGTTTCCCAGGAAACCCAGCCTGAAACGGTCCTAATCCTACCCAGATAACTCTTCAGACTCCGTGTGCATGTCAGTCCACTGTTCTCAACCTTTGATCTCCCTTCCTGACCCAGCGTGGCTCCCGTGGTCAGCACTGGGGTCACTTGCCATGAAACGCCCTTTATGCCTCTGTTCCTCTCCTCTCCTCTGCCCTGCTTGCCTGGGGACCCCCAATCGTGCTCAAGCAGCTGAAGACAGCTAGAGAAAATTGCACAAATCTCAGAAGCACCCCCCCCGCCCCGCGAGGCACCCTACTACACTTCTCAGTGTGCCCTCCTTTTCCATCCTTTGCGAGAATGTCGTCATACCTTCTCCTCCAGCCTCTAAAGTGAGCACTTTTACTCTAGACCTCACTGGCCGGGAACTGATTCAGACAGAAGCACAGGACCTCGTTCTGGCTGATGACATTGAGGAGGAGGCTTCTGGGAGTTTTCACACTCCTTAGAGTGCAGGAAGGATGGCCCTTCCTTTCCCTCTGGTCTGGAGGTGATTGCTTAGAACAGCTGCCACCATCTTGCTCCAGTCATACCAAGGAAGCGGAGCCGAGAGCTGGAAAGAACCTGGGTCCCGGATGATGTAGCCCCATCCTTGCATCAACTGAGGCTGAAACTGAACTGCCTCTTAGTTCTATAGGAGAAAACAGGTCTTTGTTCCTCAAGGCAGTTTGAATCAGGGTTCTAAAGCTAATGGAGAGCAGCTTACTGGACAGAGGTCCAGTTATCCCCCAACTTAAAAGAACACTCTCCCTGGACCCCATGTGCTCCCAGGCTCCAGCTACAGTCTCACCTCATCTCTGACCTCATCTCTGTTCCTTTTCATACCAATATTCCTGACGAGTGCTCTACCCTTGCTTTTACTGTTTGCTTTCTAACTCTGACAGTCAGGCATGTGTCCTAGTACACCACCGAAACAACTTCTGTCAAGGTCACCAACAACCTCCAACCTGCCAAATCAATCCACCTGTCTCTTCCCAATCCGGCATATTCAACCCCTCCTTGTGTTTGAGCTAGTTGACCCCTTCCTCTCTTGAGAGAGTCTCTCCTCTTAGCCTGGGTGATGCCCTTGCTCCTCTGGATTTCCTCCAGGCTCACACCTGGGCCTCTTTGTCTACATTCTCCCTAGATCTCAGAGAGTCCCCAGCCTTAAAACAGCCTCTGTGTAATAATTTAGCAGGCCTTTGTCCTTGGTTCCTAGGAGGTAGCCTCTAAATCCTTGGAATTTCCAGGGTGATAGTAATGTCTTTGTTATTCGTGGTAGGCTCTGATGTTTTATGCTGACGGGGTAATTCACGGTAAGTGCCTCAACAGTTTAAGCTAACTAAACAGTTTAAGCTAATGGGAGGACTCAGGATGGGGGCTGGGTATGCCAGAAAGACCATCCACAGACAGGATTAGAGGGTTGGGGCTTTGAGCCCAACCTCTGGAGAGGGGACGGGCTAGAGAATGAGTTCACCTCACGGCCAGTACGTAGTTCAATCAATCACAAGTACGTAAGGAAACTCCAGCACAAACTCTGGACATAGAAGCTTGGGTGAGCTTCTCTAAAGGGCAGTGCTCTGTGTATTGTCATACATCACTGTGCTGGGACAGTGACACTCCTGATCCCACAGGGAGCAGACACCAGCTTTGTGTTTAGGACCCTTCTAGAATTGGTCCTATGGATCTCTCCTTTTGGCTTAGTTCTGCTTTGAATCCTTTTGCTCTAGTAAAACTAATTCTAAGTATAGTAGCTTTCCTGAGCCCTGTGAGCTGTTCTAGTCAACTGCTGAACCTCAGGGGTTAATGGGAACCCCTGGATTTGTAGCCAGCCAGTCAGGAGTGAGTGGGCTGGGGACCCTCGAACTTGCAGCTGGTGTGCGAATAAGAGCAGTCTTGTGGAGCAGGGCCCTTCACCTATGAAGTTTGGTCTAATTCCAGGTAGTTGCAGTGAGAAGTCGTTGCAAGCTACAATCCCCAAATTCATGTAGCCCCAAGCTCTCCCTTGAACTTCAGACCCCGCTACGTTCATCTGCCTACCTGATGCCATCTCAGATCGAACAGGCCCAACATAGAGCACTGGGTTTACACAGTAAACTGGCTCTTTCCCAGGACTCACCATTTCCGTAAAGGGCGCCCCTGCTCTCCTGGTTCTTCAGGGCCCAACCCTGGGTGTCACTCTTGACCGCTCGCCCACCACACATAGTCCCTTAGCGACACGTCCAGAGTCTGTCCTGAATCCCGTCCACTTCTCTCCCTGAGCACTGACCCCATCCCAACTCTGACGGATGGTCATCTCTTACCTGCTCTGTACCAACCACTTTAGCTTCCTAAATGGCTTCCCTGCTTCTGGCTCATGGTTCCCCCCGCACTGCAGTCCGTTCCTGAACTTATCTTTTTAAAATGTAAACCAGGGGGCACCTGGGTGGCTCAGTTGGTTCAGCGTCTGACTCTTGATTTTGGATCAGGTCATGATCTCGGGGTCCTGGGATCGAGTCCCAGTCAGGCTCCCTGCTCAGTGGGGAGATTGCTTCTCCCTCTCCCTCTGCCCCTCCCCCCTGCTCTCTCTCTCTCTAATAAATAAATAAAATCTTAAAAAAATACACATTCTTTAATATACAATTGAGGAATCCCTTTTACTAAAATATAACGTCCAGTTAGGCTGAAGTCAGCTAGGACACCAGGTCTTTCTTGCATACCCCCGGGCTGGGGAAAGGAGTTTGGCAGGGACGGGTACCTGTGTTTTACAGGTTCTGTGTTTTACTCTCTACTCCCACTACCCTCTCTCCTTCCAGCTCCTCTCCAGAAGACATGATTCCATGTCTTTAAACTTCAAAGAAACCACAGGTGAGATACTAATTTCAACATTAACAAGTGGAAGGCAGGCCCACTTTGGGAGAAAGTCAAGAGGCTCTGGTGACTGGGCCCGTAGGAGGAGCATTTCCAGATGCTTCTGTCGCCCAAACTCTGGGCACTGCCTCCCCAGTGCTACGGTTCAAAGGCCTCCCAGAGATAAAACATGAAGCAAATCATTCTATGACTCGGTGTATCCAAATTGAGGAGGTAAAATGATCTGGTCACTTGCAAAGCCTTGCAACCTCTGCATGGACTTCCCTAAATCCGTCCCCACAACCACACAGATCTCCAGGAAAAGGCTTGTCCAGGCCCACGTACTCCTAGCCAACTTGGAAAAATCAGATGGTAGCATCGAGGGACAAAGGTTTGGGCAGAATTCCTGGCATGAGGTTGGATGAACTAGTACGTATGCCTTCAAGGCCAGAAATAGTGGCCTGAGCACTGTCAAGAAAGAAGTGGAAACTGCTGGCACTTCTTCCCGTCCTCACAGACAGTGGCCTGGCTTCCCCTGTCCCATCCCCACCCCAGCAGCAGGTCAGAAGAGGAACCACTTTAAGTTCTATTTGAAACAAGGGCATACTGCTCCTTGCCCACTCCTCCGGCCCCGGCCTGCCCTTCCAGACTGGACTAAATTTGTCTCAGACACTGGGATCCACTTACCTGACTTTTAAATGGCTTTCCAGATCAGAAATAATCTATGTCCTCAGCTCTGCCCTGGACTTTAAGCTCCCGGAGGGTGTCAGGAGTATGCACAAGGAATATATTGTTTAGCTGCTCCTTCAGCACACTGACCAGCAGACGCTAAGTCAGCCGTCTTGAGAACAAGGAGATGGTAGCGGGTCTGGCAAGGAATGCCAGCCAGACGCTAAGTGTTAAATAATCCACAAACATATGCCTAAGGTCTGTGGCCAATAAGTGGAACTTCAAAAAAAGACCCAGGAGACCCAAGTCAGGTGAGACGTTTGGTCCCATACCTGTTGTGGGTAAACAAAACAAAACAAAACCCTTCTCCTTATCTGAGCTTCAGTATCTTCACCAGCTACTGTGGGGTGCCCGCTCAGGGCTGGCTTGGGACTCCGGCCAGTGTTTTCTGGTACGTGAGCCACCCACCACCATTACCTCCTGCTCAGGTGCCAGTGGGTCAGCTCCCTCCCAGCCCACCCTCCTTTCCCTGCTCTTAGGGGCTGAACTACCTCCCCTGGAAAGATGTGTTGAAATCCAAACCCCCAGGACTGCAGAAAGTGACCATATTTGGAAATGGGATCTTAACAGAAGTAATTAGTTAAGATGGGGTCAGACTGGAGTAGGGTAGGCCCTGAAGACAGCCAGGTGAAGACACAGACACGCAGGCAGAACACCACGGGGGACAAAGGCAGAGACGGAGCGACGCACCTATAAGCCAAGGGAACGCTAACCCTTGCTACAAACACCAGAAGCTAGGGATAGGCAAGAAAGGGTTCCCCTACGGCTTTCAGAGAGGGCATGCCCCTGCCGACCCCTCGACTTTGGACTTCTGGTCTCCAGAACCGGAAGAGACAACACATTTCTGTTGTTTTAAACCACCCAGTTTGTGGTACTTGGTTAAATCAGCCCTAGGACAAAAACACACCGGCCATCCTCCAAAAGGAAAGGGGACAGTGCTCTGATACAGATGGGCGAAAGGCTGGCATGACAGAACATCACCTATGGGGGGTGGGGGAGGCGGAGGCAAGCAACCATCCCCGCAGATGAAAGACCAGGGGCCCCAGGGGGCGCGTTACTCACTGGGGCCAGAATCTAGTCCGAGCTCTCCTTCCATTGAGTCGCGAGGGCCCCATGGGTACGGCTGTTCCTCCTGCTTGATCCATGACAGAATGTCGTGCGCCGAGATCAGAGACTCTGTTGATGGAAAGAAGGCAGTCGGAGATGCTGTTCACGTCCACTGAGCCTCCCATCAGAGGTTAGAGAACCATCACGTGCAAAGGTCCCTGCTGGTGCTCGCAGGGCACGTGGTGGCAGTGGTCTTGCGTTTCATACTGGCCGTCCTCACCCTCCCTGCCCTCAGACGTGGTATCTCGCTCGTGCTCACTACACATCGGGAGTCGGCCAGGGAGGAGGCGGCCCGACCCAGTGTCTGTGCAGACGCAGAACCAAGATCGGAACCTGCATCTCCCAGCTCTGTCCACGGAGCCCCAGAGCAAACTCTGGGTCCAGAACAGGCCAGAGGGCAGCCTGCTGTCTGACGGCCCGTGGGACCAAGGGCTGAGTGGTAGGACTTCAGAACCAGCAGCCAGAGGAGCGGTGAACAAAGGTCTCGAGAGAGCTGGAGTGTAGACTGCTGACTCTCTATCAGGAAGGGCTGGCTTCCCCTCCTGGCCTGGACCCCTTCAGTTTCTCCACTGTGAAGTTGTAGGGTTGAAACAACAAGGAATGCTAGATTTTATGTCTGATCTTCTCTTCCTGGTATGTGGGGGAGGATGAGACTATGGGTCATAACCAAACGAGAGGACACTGGACTTCCCCAGCTGTGCAAGCACATGCGTGCGTGCGTACACACCCACACAGATACCCACATGGACACACACCCCCACACACACACATGCACACACACACACATATGTGTGCAGGCCCCAGACGGGTGGAGCTTCTTTACTGTTCTATATGCCTGGACCTTACCCAGAAGTTTCTTGGAAGACATTAACTAGTGTTCACCCAGGAAAACTTGCATAAAATGTAAATTTCTTTCTTTCTGTCACAGAAATATACCCAACTTTTAAAAGCCTTTCTGGTTATGTTTATTGTTCAAAAACTGTTGTTGCAGAAATAATTTTAGTATCAGTTACGTTGACACAATAAATTATCAATTTAATGATTCATTTAGAAAAGTCCTCTCTTGGGGTGCCTGGGTGGCTCAGTCGTTAAGCGTCTGCCTTCGGCTCAGGTCATGATCCCAGGGTCCTGGGATCGAGCCCCAAGTTGGGCTCCCTGCTCAGCGGGAAGACTGCTTCTCCCTCCCCCACCCCCCCTGCTTGTGTTCCTGCTCTATTTCTCTCTCTGTCAAATAAATAAATAAAATTAAAAAAAAAAAAGAAAAGTCCTCTGTACTTTATGAATGGTTATATTCCAAAATCCGTACGAAGTTCCTAACTGAAGAACATGCTGTATTTTATTCTCTGAGCCTTTCATTGGCCTTTAACCAAAAGTGATCACATTGATTTCCCCGCATACAAAGTTCAGTAAGAGTCTCCTTGTCCTTGATATTCATCCTGGTATCTTGCTCACCTGAATTGGGGTCCGTTGGAATATCTCTCTCTGCCAGATCCTGCTGATCCCATACGCATGGGTGCTCCTCCTGTTTAATCCGGGACAAGAGGTCCTGGGCAGAGGCCGGGGAGTCTGTGGGAAAAGAACAACGGAGGCATCAGGGGACATGAAATGCCTGCAAGTTTGTGCGCTGAGTAAATCTCTCATTTCCTGCAATTATTTCTTTTCCTTAAAATTCAGGCATAATTAACGTATGCTAATTAATTAAAGGTTTAAGTCGGCTTGGCCCCAATTAATGGAGCTTTTGCTGCAAATAAGGGTATACTATAGGGGAGCGCCATTCACAGTGACTTCGAGAGAGTCTTGCTGTGCTTTGGGAACTTCAGTCCTTAGACTGAGACTCAGCTTGAGTACAGACCACCACCATGGACAGAGGTATTCTTAAGGCGATTTTCCAGAACAGGATGCCTTCCATGAAGCCGTTTAGATCCACCATTTTATTGGGATTTTTCTTTCTTTTTCTTTTTAGATTTATGTATTTATTTTAGAGAGAGAGAGACAGACAGACAGTGAGCACATGAGCAGGGGGAGGGGGGAGGGAGAGGGAGAGAATCTCAAGCAGACTCCGTGCTGAGCAGAGAGCCCCACGCAGGGCTCAATCTCACGACCCCCAGATCATGACCTGAGCCAAAACCAAGAGTTGGACGCTTAACTGACTGCGCCACCCAGGCGCCCCTTAGTGGGATTTTTCTAAGGTGTATGCTACGTTTTTCCTCTGCGGTCTGCTAAAACTCATTTAACTTTATTGCCTTCTTATCTCTTACAGATTTCTTTGAAGATATTAATACTGTGCCACAGTCCAGGAGCATGCTTGATGGAAAGGGACCGGCCTTTCCCCCACTCAGATGCCGCTATTACTTAACCTGGGAGTGTGAGGCTCTGACTAAGAGGGGCTAAGGCTTGTGGAGTTCTAACCTGTGGATACGTATGTTACTAGATCTTGTGATGGGTAATTCTGTGACAGCCAGGCCACAGTACACACATAGTTGGCCAGACATTATTCTAACTTTTTTTTTAAGATTTTATTTATTTATTTGTCAGAGAGCGAGAGAGCACAAGCAGGGAAAGCAGCAGGCAGAGGGAGAGGGAGAGGTCGACTTCCCGCTGAGCAGGGATGTGCAGCTTGATCCCAGGACCCTGGGATCATGACCTGAGCTGAAGGCAGATGCTTAACTGACTGAGCCACCCAGGCGCCCCCAGACATTATTCTAGAGGGTTCTGTAAACGGATTTTATTTTTTGAGAAGATTAATATTTCAATCAGCAACCCCTGCCTTCCATAATGTGGGTGGGCCTCATACCAACAGGTGAAGGCTTCCACAGAAAAAGACAAACCACCCCCAAGGAAGAGGGAATCCGGCCAGAAGACTGTGCTGGGTCTCCAGCCTGCAGATTCTGGACATGCCAGCCTCCACAATCACTGAAGGCAGTTCCTTAAAATCAGTCTGCCTGTCTGTCTCTCTCTCCACACGCAGATACATACCCACACACACCCTGTGGGTTCTCTGGAGCACCCTAATACACATATGCTCTCAGAGGCTTCTCACACAGAGTCCAGCTGGAACGTCACCTAAGAGGAAACCCACCCCGCCCCCACGACTACCCCACGGGCACAGAGGCAACAACCCATAAATACTTGTTGAAAACAATGAAAGCTCTTCCCAATCAGGAGCAGGTCCTATGGACTGATATATTCCCAGACCACAGCGCTTCATCATGAAGTTTCTTACACTTAGTACTTCTGCCCTGATACTCCTCTTCAAGGGGAGGAAGGAATAGTTAAAAACATATAAAAAGAGAGGTAACAGGACGAGCTAAGCCCAGATGTGCTATGTTTGTGCCCTATGGGAAATCCTGTCTCTCTGCCCATTCCGGACCCAACTCTTACATTTCCAGCTCTGGCCTCTGGTCTGCCACCCACGACGGATGATGCTGGGGGCCTGCAGACCATGCTGGCCCTTTCCGCTCCCTCCCTGGCTTCAGGCAGCTACTGGGCTCACTCACCAGTAATGGACTCCGTGGGGATGGCTCTTTCCTCCAGGCCCCGCTGACCCCGGACACATAGGGCTTCCTCCCGTTTCACCTGCGATGATGAATCCTGTGCAGACACCAGGGGCTCTGCTCCTGGGGAGAGAGAAGGATGTCATTTGGGGTTTTTTTCTGAACAATCATCACCCAGATGTTCTCGGGGTCAGGAATACAGCACATAGAAGCACAGGAGCCTCGGGCTCCTGTGGGCAACTGCGGGAAGTAGAAGGTTCTGTGAGCAGAGAAATAATCAGCATTCCGGACAAAGGGGTAGGCCAAGCCGCGGGATGCGGTGTAATGAGGCCCGGAGAGAGTTCCAAAAATGGCCCAGCCTGGGTTTGGTGCTAATCAGGGCAAGGCCAGAAGTTTGACCTCTGTGTACAAGATGTTCATGTTCATTTTTCACCCCAGTCAGAGGGAGGTGGCCACACCCACCCACACCCACACACCATTACCAGCCTTCTGCCTGGTCCCAACCTGGATGGATAATGCAGTGTCCTCACACATACAGGACAATGATATATCCTCTCTGTAGACCCCAAGATGTGACAAACAGGGTGTGTCCTGATGTTCTGTGGTGCGACGTACTAGCCCTGAGAGCAGGCGGCTCAGGTGGCTGGGGGGAGATCAGAGGAGGAACCGGAAGACTTGGATCCTGGTTTCCACTGTGCCCCCAGCCCAGCAGGTGAGCCATCCGACCTCTCTGGTTCTCGGCCTGCTCGTTCCACCCACAACACGGGCACAGCGGTCACCATGCCAGCGCACGCACAGTGATGGATGACAACTAG
Organism: Mirounga angustirostris; assembly: GCF_029215605.1. Taxonomy (NCBI): domain Eukaryota; kingdom Metazoa; phylum Chordata; class Mammalia; order Carnivora; family Phocidae; genus Mirounga; species Mirounga angustirostris. The sequence goes on from NW_026991720.1 coordinate 7,073,430, forward strand.
GTGACACTGCTGAGGTCCAGGGCCGTAAGCATGAAGGGCTTCCCCAGCTGCTGACCTCAGCCCCTGCAGTGCTTGAAGATGGGGAGTGGGCCGCCAGATGAACTGTCTGCAACACGCCAATGCACAGAGACAGGGCCAATCAGTGGTGGCCAGGGGCTGGGGGCTGGGGGGAGGTGGGACTGACTGCTCACGGGTCCGGGGTTTCCCGTGATGAAGAGGTTCTGGAATTAGATCATGGTGATGGTTGCACAACTTTGTGAACCCCTGAATTATACACTTTAAAAGGGTGACTTTATTTATGGCATATGAATTATATTCCAATGAAGAGAACAGACTGGAAAGGAAGGGGCTGCCCTGAGTGACCTTCTAAAGGAACTTCCTGAGGTGGGGTGCCTGGGTGGCTCAGTCGTTAAGCGTCTGCCTTCGGCTCAGGTCATGGTCCCAGGGTCCTGGGTTCGAGCCCCGCATCGGGCTCCCTGCTCCGCGGGAAGCCTGCTTCTCCCTCTCACCCTCCCCCCTGCTTGTGTTCCTTCTCTCGCTGTGTCTCTGTCTGTCAAATAAATAAAAAATAAAAAATCTTGGGCGCCTGGGTGGCTCAGTTGGTTAAGCGACTGCCTTCAGCTCAGGTCATGATCCTGGAGTCACAGGATTGAGTCCCGCATCGGGCTCCCTGCTCGGCAGGGAGTCTGCTTCTCCCTCTGACCCTCCTCCCTCTCATGCTCTCTCTCTCAAATAAATAAATAAAATCTTTAAAAAAAAAAAAGGAACTTCCTGAAGAAGGGCAGAGTTTGTATGATAAGGCAGAGAACACAGTTCAGGCTCGGCTGCACCAGGGGCAGCACCACTCAGGAGAGCTGAGGGCCTGACGAAAGGCCTCCGGGGCACAGCCAGGACTATAGCCCTGGAACCTTCCATTCCAGCGAGAGCTGACCAGGGACAGCGCTGTCAGGAACTACATCTCCTCGGCTCCTCTCCTGCCCCTGGGGCTCTTTTCAGCGGCCATCACCTGTGTCTGGATCCATTAAGATTTCTCTCTCTTCTGGGTCACGCTGCTCCCACACGCAAGGCTCTTCCCTGGGCTCCACCTGGGATGGAGCATCTGGCTTGGGCACTGCACCCTCCGTGTCTGGAATGAGTTGGAGGGGAAGGAAGCACACACAATGAAGTTGACCAACGGATCCCGATCAAGGGCAGCCGCAGAAGTCTCCCCCACCCAAGACCCCCTCCCCAGCAGAGAGCCCCTCTCGGTGGTCGCCGATACCTATGTTAGCTCATCTCGTAGAAGGAACCCTGAAAACAAGCCAACAGACGCCCAATTTCCAGCGTAGAAATAGCAGGACTCCGAAAGCCAACAGCAGACAGACTGCGGCTCATCCATGGGGAGGCAGCGTGTAGTCACATGCCAATGATGCAGTTTGGCCGTGTTCCAGAACAAAAGCAGTGCAGTGCTCAATGCTATAGTGACAGGCCCTGTTACTGGGTTTCTAACTGTCATCTTGTTATACTCATTCTTTCTTTATAGCGTTATGAGCAGATAGTTACTTGCATTTCCATTAGGGATGAACACAAACACTTTGCCCAGGCTGATAAGCGTTTTACTGCCCTCTGCACAGACTGCTTGCCCTGGAGGAGGGAAGGGGCTCTTACCCAGGGACATCAGGGTTTTATAGTTCTCCTTAACAAGGTTGTTGTAAAGCTCCTTCTGCCATTCGTCCAAGTTCTTCCACTCATCCTCAGAGAAGTAAACAGCGATGTCGACAAACGTCACGGGAACCTTGGCCAAGAAGAGTTTTAGTCTGACACCTGCTTGCTTCTCCCCACAGCCTCCCCTCCGTTGGCCACGGGGCCCCTTCCACCCTCGAGCCTGCTTCTGCTCGCCATGGCTCCCCGTCCCCCAAATCCCAGCCCAGTCCACAGGAGTGGAGTCAGCCCACTCTATTCCTGATCTTCTCGTGCTCCCCAAACAAGGATGGTCAACACTACCTTTTTTTTTTTTTTTTAAACGCATTTAACCATATCCTCTGTAATTCCACGTTTAGGGAAACTGGGTCCCTGAAGGTAAAGCCAAAGTCAATGTGCTGCTTTCGGCACTCAGGGTGACAGAGGTGTGGAAGGTTCTCCGAGAGGGGATCAGTGAGCCGAGGACAGTAAAACCCTGTTACAAAACCTGTCTTTCCAGTCAGGTTATCTCAGTAAGGTACACAGTTACATTTTTGTCATTAAAACATGTAAATCTAAGGGCATGTGCTAGAGCTCCAGGATCTTGATCTGTTTCGTTCACCGCTATATCCCAAGCATCTAGAAGCAGAGAGTCTGGAGCCAGTAAATATTTGTTGAATACGTTGAGCGGCTGGCTGTTGCCAATACTAGAAAGTTCCACCGCAGCCTGAGTCAACCATCCCAGATGCCGGGCCCCTGTTATTTTAGGCGGTCTCGTCTGTTCTATAAAACTGTTACTTCGGTTTGACAAGGGTCCTCTGGACTCATCTTGGATGCTCAGCAGCGTGGCCTTGCCTTGGCCCACATCGTTCAGAATGGTTTCACTCCATGACTTCAACATCTGAACTTCCCTTCTCGGACACCCAGCCCTGCCCCCACCCACCCCCCACTCTCACACCCACAGGACCAGCCTTCCACTCGCACTCAGAAATCCAACCCCTCCCTTCTCCCTGGCCCTAATTTGAGTCCACTGGTCTTTGCACCTGCACACAGGGCCAAGCCAGCCTATGTGGCACCCATTAGGAAAGGACCAGCCCTCTGGGCTCCAGGCCCACTGGTGTCCAGCTCGGTGAGTGGGCAGCGCCTTTACACAAATTAGAAATGTCTGCTCTCGGGGTGCCTGGGTGGCTCAGTCGTTGAGCGTCTGCCTTCGGCTCAGGTCAGGATCCCAGGGTCCTGGGATCAAGCCCCGCATCGGGCTCTCCCTGCTCGGCGGGAAGCCTGCTTCTCCTTCTCCCGCTCCCCCTGCTAGTGTTCCCTCTCTTGCTCTCTCTCTCTGTCAAAGAAATAAATAAAATCTTTAAAAAAAAAAAAAAGAAAGAAATGTCTGCTGTCACATCAGGTGCTCATAACCCTACGGGTATCCTGTGCAGGTGTTGTGTGCGTACTTGTATGTCACCCACTGACTGAGAGCTCACCCACCACCCATCTTTAGAGACAGAACAGAACTTTTAATTTCCTGGACCTTCCACCAGACTGGGGCATATCCCCAAGCCGCGAAAACCGATACAGACCACTTTCTTCATTTTCATTTCCTGCCCCTAGACAAGTCACACAATTCTGCAGGCGACATCCACCATACGTTCATACCACTCGTCCCAGGAAGCCTCTGGTGGATCTTGTGGACCTCTCCTGTGCTCTCTGGGAGGCTTCTTCCAAACTCTCCCCTCTCCCCAACCCTCCCCAGCCGCTCCCCCGTCTTCCCGATCCATCCTGGATCCTGATCCCAGGTAGCTGCTGGCAAGCTTCCTTGCCCTTCTCACCAAGCCAACCCCCCGCTAATGTGCCCTTCATTTCTCCTCCAGCCCCTGCCTGTGAAACTCGACTCAAACAAACTTTTCTCTTTGACATCTCAGGCTCTCCCTCTCCAGTGGCTTTCCCTTGCAGGTCATCCAACTTAAGATGAACCGCCACTCAACTCTGTCGTCTCAAGCGACTCTACTCTCCCTCTTCACTTAAAACACCCCAAGAGACACGCTTTGTGCTTCCTTCTTCACAATTCATGCATCCTTTAACGCCTTAAAATCTTGTCTATGAACTCCCCATGCTCTGAAACCACACCCTGGAAGGCTGTCGGTAGCCTCCTGTTAACCCTTACCCTTTCAGACCTCTTTGCAAGGGCAGATCGCCTTTCTGGAATCTCCTGCTTGTTTTCCACGACTCTGCTTCCTCCTGCCCACTCAGCTTACTACCTTCTCTTCCTCCCCCAACCCCAAGGCTCTGCCCTTACCTTTCCCTGTCCCTTCACTTTTTCCTCAGCAAGTTCATTCTTTGCACAACTTCAGTGGTTACCTCTGTGCGGATGATACTCTTCAGTTTTCCTTGTTCCCTATAGAGTTCAGATTTCAACAGCCCTCTGAGTGGCTCTGTTTAATCGCTTCTTAAGTACCTCAAACTAAATGTATCCAACACCAAGTTCATCATCTTTTCCAACATGCCAACTCCTCTGCCTCACCTCACCATTTTTATGAAGAGTCACAATTCTGGAATCATATTCCCACAGTTGGAAAGAGCCATCACTACATAAAAACTTCCCTGTGCCAGGATACAGCAGAAGTCTGAGACCGGCCAGAGACGGCAGGGAGCCTACAGTCTAGCTGGACAGAAAAGACTGCCTGTGAATTATCTGTCAGCCAATTAACAGGCACACTAGAATCCAGGAGGCACAAAGGATCTGAGAGACAACAGCCTTCCTTGAATCTGACAAAGAGAATGCACTTAGCATGGCCAACAGTACACAATGAATTATAACTATTAAGAGCAACATTAATTAACTCTCTCATGGTGCTTCATGGGGGTGGGTTTTAAAATATGTCCACAAATTCTTTGGCAGTCCCTTCAAAAAGTAGAGCCTGATGTTCCTCCCCTTTGGCGTGGGCAGGATTTAGTGACTTGCTTCTAACAAACACATTAAGGAGTGATGTGTACAATTTCTGAGACTAGGTCATAAAAGACAGGACAGCTCTATCCCGGTCTCTCTCTTGGCTCACCCACTCTGGGGGGAGCCAGCTGCCATGTTGTGAGGATATTCAAGCGGCCATGTTGGGAGGTCCACACAGTGAGGAACTGAGGCTTTGCCAACAGCCAAGTGAGTGGGCCATCCTGGAGGCAGATCCTCAGGCCTCAGCCAGGCCTTCAGATTGCCACCAACTCAGTCAATAGCTTGATTACAACTTCATGAGACTCTGAGCCAGAATCACTCAGCCAAGCTGCTCCTGAATTCCTAACCCACAGAAACTGCAAGATGGCAAATAATTACTTTTTTTAGGCTGCTAAGTTTGGGGAGTAATTTGCTACATGGCAATAGAAAACTAAGACGACAGGGGCACCTGGGTGGCTCAGTCGTTAAGCGTCTGCCTTCGGCTCAGGTCATGATCCCGGGGTCCTGGGATTGAGCCTCACATCGGGCTCCCTGCTCAATGGGAAGCCTGCTTCTCCCTCTCCCTCTGCCTCTCCACCCTGCTTGTGTTCCCTCTCTCGCTGTGTCTCTGTCAAATAAATAAAATCTTAAAAAAAAAAAAGAAAGAAAACTAAGACGACAGGGTACACAGTGTTGTCCATCTACAAAATCAGTGAATCCTCACAACCCGTGTCCTAAATGTGCTGTCATCTTCGTCTTACAGATGAGAACCCTGAAATTCAGAGTGACCAGCTGGGTATTTACTTACAAAATTATTTACTTATACTTTACTTCTTTCCAAAAGATATGGAGACCTAGAAGACCCAGTCCCTCACATGAAAGTGTGAGCTCTCCAGCTGGACAGAGTCACTCAGCAAACACCTTCTGGATACTGACCGAAGCCGGTGCAGTTATAGACAAGGAGACACAGCGGTGAACCAAGCAGAAATTACATTCTGGTCAGGGAAGACCATCCAAGAAGACACAAAAAGAAATAAATATTTAAGGTGCCCGATGGCACAGTGCTTTGGAGAACATGGGAGCAGGGACGGGGAAAAGAGAGTGCTGGGACTGGGGGGACGTGGTTCTTTGGTGTTGGGGGGCCATGGAAGGGCAGACCCCTGATGGAAGCGATGGGGAGGGAGCCAGGCAGGTTCCCAGGGAGGGAGCTTTCCCGTGGAGGGAGGTCCCTGAGGTGAGACTGTGTGGCTGGAAAGGAGTGGACAAGAGGGGTGGAGGGGAGATGAGGTCAGAAAGGTGGGGCCGGAGAGAGGGCCCCTGACGGAACAGGGGCTTTTATGCTGCATGAGGTAGGAAGCCAGTTGGGGGTTTTAAGCAGAGGTAACTGATTTATATTTTTAAAGAATCACTCTGGCTACTCTGCTGAGAACAGATTGTAGAGGGTGAGGGACAAGGACGGGGACAAGGAGAGCAGGCAGGAGGCCATGGCAACTATCAGAGGCAAGGTGACGGAGTCTCTCACCAGATGATGGTGGGAGCAGTGGAGGTGGAAAGGAGTGGTCAGCCTGGGGACAGTATTTTGAAGAAAACTCAGATGGCATTTACTAATATATCGGAAGGAGGGCTGAGAAAGAGAAGAAGCAAACATGACCCCAAAGTTTTTGGCTTGAGCCACTGGAAGGGTAGAGTTGTCTTCACGGAGACGAGAATGGGGTAGAACAGGTTTCAGGCGGAATATGGGAGTTCAGTTTGGTCGTGTTAAATCTAGATATTTACCGAGTCCCGCTGCATTAGCAGGTAAGCATGTGAATCTGGCATTGAAGAAGGAAGTCTGGGCAAGAGACAGGGAGAGAGTGGGCGGGGGAGACTGCATTTGGAAGCTGACAGCACACAGGCTGTATTTAAAACCCCGAGACTGAGTGAAATCATGAGGGAGGGAGTGTAGATAATGAGCCAAAGGTCATTACCCAGCCCTGGACCACTCCAAACATAAAAGGTCAGGAAAAGAAGGTGAAGCCTGTGAAGGAGACTGAGTAGGAGCCACTAGGAAATAGGAACAGAATCAGGAGAGGTCACCTGGAAGCCCCGTGAAAAGGTGTCTCAAGGAGGGGGTGGCCACCTGCATGCAACGCCACCTTCAGGGCAGAGAAGATGAAGGCAGAACTGAGTGTGGACATCATGAGGGCGTTGGCAAGACCAACAGGATGGAGAGGTAGGAGCAGAAGCCTGATTGGCAGAGACTCCAGAATGATCCAATCACAACCTTACTGGAATACTGAGAATAGAGGAACATGCTCAATGAGACCGTGGAGGATGCAGCAGCAGAATCCAGAGAGTAAGAAACTCAAGAGGATGTGAGGCCTAGTTTCTTTTTTTTTTTTTTTAAAGATTTTATTTATTTATTTGAGAGAGAGAGAATGAGAGAGAGAGAGAGAGCATGAGGGGAGGAGGGTCAGAGGGAGAAGCAGACTCCTCGCTGAGCAAGGAGCCCGATGCGGGACTCGATCCCGAGACTCCAGGATCATGACCTGAGCCGAAGGCAGTCGCTTAACCAACTGAGCCACCCAGGCGCCCAAATAAATAAAATCTTAAAAAAAAAAAAAAGAAAGAAAGTAGACTGATGCCTGAGACTGGCTTAAAAATAAAACAGGAGGGGATGTGGGGGGGCGGGCTTTAGAGCAAACAAGCCTGGCCGAGAGCCAACAGCTGCGGAAGCTGGATGATGGGTCCGTGATGGTTCCTCACACTATTCTATGTACTTGTGTGGATGTTTGAGTTTTCTATAATAAAAAGGTTAAAAAGGACAGGGAGAGAAGGAACTGGAGACAGCAAATACACGTTTAAGGAATTCTGCTTAACGAAGAGCGGAGAAATGAGGCACCAACTGCAGGGAGAGGTAGAGCCGAGGGAAGTTTTCATCACAGAGACGCGTGATGTTCTAGGACGTCTAGAACGACCAGTAGGGGGAAGAGTTGATGACACAGAGGGGAATGGGGGGAAGGCGGGTGGGTGGGGGGAGTCAGCCAAGGGGGGAAGGGTGGGCCGGCGAGGCCGTGGGAACAGGGAAGGCAACAGGCTTGAGGCAGCATCGGGTGGGTGAGGGTCGTGGCTGAATGTATGCCTCTTGTAGTGACTCCATGTTCTCGGTAGACCAGAAGGCTGGGTCATCGACTGACAGTACAATGTTGATGATCCGGGGGTAGGGGGGGCAGGGTGGGTGCAGGAGGCGAGGGAATGGAAGGGGGAAATGGAACATGAATTCTGAGCTGCAAGAAAGCCAGCAGAGGGGATGGTCACAACTTCCTAGCAAGTCCAGTCAGCGTGGTTTGCCTCAGCCGCGTTCCAATGAGCATGTACAAAGATAACCAATGGCAAATGGTCCTCTGTAGGTGCCAAGTGGAAAACCCAAGCATGACGAGCGGCAGGAGTCTGCAGACACCCAGATACCTCGGGGGTATTGGGAAAGGTGACAGGAAAGCCTGACAGACAGAAGCAGGCAGATTCTGTGGGGAACGGGTGGAGGGCAGCCTCGTGGAGGTAGAACATTCATGACTCAGCTGTTTAAGTGGAGGCAGGCTTTAAGAGACACTGAAATAAGGGGCACCTGGGGGGCTCAGTCAGGTGAGCGTCCAACTCTTGATTTTGGCTCAGGTCATGATCTTGGGGTCATGAGATCAAGCCCCACGTCCAGCTCCACGCTCAGGGAGTCTGCTTAAGATTCTCTCCCTCTTCCTCTGCCCCTCCCTCCCTGCTCCCCCCGCCCCCCGTGTGCGCACTCTCTCTCTCTCTCTCAAAAAACAAAAAGAGAGAGAGAGAGAGACACTGAAATCATACAAGAGGGAGCCAGAGAATTTTGTGGGAAGGACCGGCCAAATGAAATTGAGAGTTTCGTTGACATGTGCTGGTCCTCACTTCCATCCCTGTCCCTGAGGACCACCACGTACCTTGGGGACCTCCCCCTTGCTGCCCGGGGGCAGTCTCAGGACCCAGAAATTTCGGTTCCTCAGCAGGTTCTCCATGTTCTCCAGCCGCCTCTGCAGCAGCCCGTACTCCTGCAGCAGGGTCCCCAGCACGGCCCACTTGCTCTCCATGTGGTTGCTGAACTCCACGGCCGTCTTCTCGCAGTCGGCCAGCTTCTTCTCGGCCGTCCCCGTCCGCCCCTCCAGATTTAGCAGCTGGCTGGCCTGAGCCTCCACCTTCCTTTCCACGGCCTGGATGGCGGCCACCACGGTCCAGAGTGAGATCTCTGCCGTGGGCAGCTGGGGCTCTCTCATCATGCGGTCAGGGAAGACAGGTGCCCTGTCTGGGAAGGGCGGGAACTGGAAAGGCATCGGTCGCCGGGCATCCATGTCCCACTCTTGAGCCTGTGTGCAGGGGGAGAAAGTGACAGCGGGGGCTGAGAGCCTATGTGAGGTGGGGAGGGGGGCCTGGGAACAGAGAACAACTAACCAGATGCCGCAGACTCTCGCCCCTCCACCGTGCCCCCCGCCCCAGGCTATGGTGTTCATTCCTGGCCCCAGCACTACCTCGAGGAGCCTCCCGGCCAACCTTCCCATCAAGATCGGTCACTCGTTTACCCACGTGACCCTTCGTAAGCCAAAGCTGCAGACCCCCGCCCAAAATGTCACCTGCCGCTTTCACAGCGCAGCTGTCTCCTCGGGGGCTAGACCTGACGATGAACTCTCTCGAAAGTCACCTAGTGCCTTCTGATTCAAAGTAAGAATTCTGGCCTAAGTCACCTGACCCTAATCTCCCCTGCAATCTCCAAGCAGGTTAGGGCAAGAATGATTATCTCTGCTTTAAAGATGATGGAACTGAGGCACAGAGATGTGGCTGGTCATTCCACGGCTCCTGGTGTCACTGCCCACCGGAGCAGAGCTAGGTGCTACAGGTAACAAGAGCACGGTTCAGGTAAGTGCTGCCCCCATACCCGGCAGCTGTGACCAAGGGAGACCCCAGAGAGCCTGAGTGAGCAGATGAGCAGCCTTTTTTCCATATCCAACTCCTGATTCATATTTTCTAAAATGAAAATAGGTTTGCCAAAAAACGTCATTCACTGAAGAGGGGACACGCCTGAGAGGAGAAGACTTTCTAGTCCACTTCCTGTCCCTGGAAGGTGAGGCCCCATGGGTCCGCTTTGGGAGCTGAGCCCTATGGCCAAGAGGGGGTGTTCCCAGTTCACTGGTGACCTGGGAACTGGCCCCATACCGTATACCCGTACCCAGGGCTTCCTGGCCAACAGCAGGGCTGATAACCAACTCTCCTTGCCATGTGGGATGGCAGGTGTCATTTTCTTTCCTCCCTGTTGCTGCTGACGAGGCCCTCGGGCTGGGCAAAGCGGAGGCCTGCTGCTGAGAGGTGACGTGGGCAGGCCAGGGCCACACATGCCAACTGCCCTAACTCAGAGCAGCTGTGATGGCCACAGAGGAACACCCCCACAGCTTCCAGGGACTCGCTCCGAGACGTGGGATAATGGGAGCAGGGCCCTGGGTGCCAGACCCTGCTAAGTAAAGAGACCATGCTTCCATCAAAGCCATCCATCTGAGCTCATGCAGGCCTCGCTCCTGACGGCCCAGAGAAGAAGACAAGGGCTGTCAGTGGAAGTTCAGAGCGTCACCAGGCCCAAATGACTTTTGGAAGGTTGGAGAGGTAAGGCTGAAAAATGATCCGACACAGCAACTCCTGGCTAACTGGTCAGAGCTGGTGGAGAAGCAGGCTAGGAGCAGAGGGGGCTTCTGCGGGGCCAGCCCCGGGTCAGTTCCCACACTCGCCCGGGGAACACGACTCCGCTCTCAATCAGCACCACCGCCTCACGTTGTACACGGTACACAACTCCAGAGCACTGACTCTCAAAACTCGGGCGCACACTGAGATCCTTAGAAGCTTCAAGAACTGACGGGGTCTACTCTCCACCCAGAGACACCGATTTCACTGGCTGGGGACGAAGTTTGGGCGTCAGGAGTCTTAAAAGCTGCTCAGGTGACTCCAGCGTGCAGCCAAGTTTGCCAACGGCAAAGTCACCTCTCAATGGCCCCCTTCCTCCGTCACAGCCGGTGCAAAGGAGAAGTGAATGACACGTTATACTTGGTGAGAGATGGCAATACAACATTAATACAAATCTTTTTGTCCAGGTGGCTAGGGTGTGAACCCGATGGTGCACTGCGGTGCGCACACAGCCGGGGCCCGGGCACAAGTGCGCGAAGGGGAGCCCGGGCCGGGGTGCGTGCCGCGGTCACGGCTCCGCTAGGTCCCCGCCGCCTTCCCCCCGGGGCCTCCTCTGGGCGCGGGCACCGGGCCCGGGCAGCACGCGGCCTCGGGGCCTGCTGCTCGGCGGCGCGCGCGGGCCGGGCCTGCTCGGGCGCCGGGGCCGGGCGCGGGACTCGGGGCCGGGCCTGCTGGGGGCCGCTGCGCCCCGCCTGCCGCGCGAGTCCGCCCGCGCCCCGGCCCCCCCCGGGCCTCCGATTCGGCGCCCGCACACCGAGGGCCCTCCGGCGCCGACGTGCGCCCCCCCCCCGCCCCCCCCCGGCGCCCGCAGCCCCGCGCCCGCACCCCCAGCCCCGCAGCCCCGCGCCCCGCCCCCACGGCCAGGCGGCGCGGCCATGGCGCTGGGCGGGGGTGCACCCACCTGCATGGGCGGCATTCCCTCGGCCATTTCCCCGCGCAGCGCCGGCTCCTGGTGGCAGACCTCCTCCGGGGGCAGAGCCTGGGCCCAGCTCCAGCTCCCGCTGTCCAGCCCCAGGCCCTGGATGCCCAGCTGCTGAGGCTGCGGCCGTGTTGACACAAACTGCATCCTGGGAGTGCTGTTCCCCGCTCGGGCCGGCCAGGGAGAAGAACGTTTTCCAGGCGCCTTCCCCCTCGCCGGGGCCGGACAGCTCCATCTACAGCCCGTAGGAGCAAACAGTCCCCTTCGGCGGCGCTCCCCGCCCCTGCGCAGCCAGCTCGCCAGCCAATGGTCTCCGAGCTCCTGCCCGCCTGCGGGGACCGGCGGGGGCCACTTCGGGGCCCAGGCCACTCCCACCGCCGCCCCCAAAGTGGCCCTGGGAGGATGTGCTCGTCAGAGCCCTCCGTGTGGGATGGCCTGCCCCAAAGTCCCAGACAATGCCAGGTCCCGATTTCTGTTAATTCTGCAAATATGTATTGGGCTATCCCAAAGGAAAATGGTGCCTGACCCTTTTGAAAAATTTGCAAGACTAATTGTGTCTGCGGACTCTATCTTCTGGCCTTTGCCCTTCCCTCACGCTTTTGCAGGCTTGACCTCCCACTCTCCCTCCCCAGTCCAAATACACCGGGACCAACTCCAGGCCTTCGCATTGGTCTGGATGCTACAGAAGGGATCTGGGCTAATGTGTCAGAAGAGGGCCGTACTCCTCCTCCCAGGTAAGGCGCACCGCATTTCAGCAGCAGCCTCTTCCAAAACCTTTAAATGTAGGTCAACAGCACTTTGAAACATTAAGCCAAATCAGAAGAGGAACCAGGGGAAGGCTCGGGTAGGCTGATGCAGAAGATAGGGTGAGGGCGGGGAAATTCACTCATTCATTCCACAAATATTTACTGAGCAGCTACTATGTGCCAGGTACCACTTAGATGGTGGGCTTTGCATTTGCATATACCTGAGTTTAAGTTCCAAAATCACAGCGCTCTAGCTGTGACTGTGCGCAATTTAACTTCTGAGCTTCCGTCAGTCTCTCCAAATAGAAATGAAGCAAATAATGTCCACTCCACAGTTGTACAGTCAAATGAGATGAGATCAGTGCTTAGCACATAGCAGGCACCCAACAAAGGTAGTTACTCCCCAAAGATAAATCTTATAATTATATAATTATAATTAAATTGTATCTACTTTGCTTTCCTAGATGACTGGTTCCTATCTTCTTAAGACAGAGATCTCCAGAGCTACTTACTGCCCTGTGTAGAGGAAGACCTGCCGCAGAATCACCCCAGACGGGTACTCTTTTGTCTCACTGCACTTAGTAAAATAAAAGGCATTATCCCCCCAAGTGAGACATGTGCTTAAAGCAACATATTCAGAACACTTATCAAGTGCTTTCTGTGTTAGGCATCCTTCCTGGATACAGAATGAGTATCTTGTGGACCGTCTTATCCTCAAGGAGCTTACAGGCTGGTGAAGGTTATGTTCCCAGAAGCTAGTGATCTCCTTCCCTCCATTCCCTGGCCACAGGCTGTCCCTTGTTTGTAAATATCATGTCCACTGTTCTTAGGGGAACCAGATAAGCAGAGTCTGAAAAGTTCCAGGTAAATTCATTTCCACGAGTGACACACATCAGAGCACACATTCTGACCCACCAACCATCAATCATCCCGCTTTCCTAAAGGTGGGAGAGGCTGGGTTAGCCCCAAAGGTTTAAGCCATCTTTTCAGTAAAAAGCAGTTACAACTACTCCCCTTAAGCACTAAACTAGTTATAATACTAGTTATAATAACTGGCTTACACAGTAAGTCACCATCATAGCATATCCGCTGCACGTTTCTCCCTTCACAGAGGGTGCATTTTCACAAAGCCAGCCACACTTGAAACCCCTGCAGCCAGAGTGGCTGCCCAGGGCCAGAGGCCGCGTTCACTGCTATGACATGCGCAAAGCGACTCAGCTCCAACGGAATTTAAATGCACAGTTGCACTGTACTAGCATGGTTTCATAACTGCCATGCCTAGCAACCACAGGCCACCGAAACGGGTTAGTGGCTGCGGCAGGGGGAGACGTGAATGCGGGGATTAGGGGACACCCCCCAGAAGGAAAACAAGAAGGGTGTGGGGAGGCGGCTGTTGTAGCTGCACTGGCCGTGGACCCTCTGATGGGCACTCCAGTGACTGAGGGACTGGCGGGGCTGGGAGCTGTGCTGGGGAGGGAGAGACCCTGTCCTGGGAGAGCTGCCAGGTCACTAGGCTCGTTTCTCTGAATCACTGGGTAATTGTGAGGCAGTTACCTGAATTACTGAGGAGCAGAGTCAGCAGCTGGGTAATGTGGATTATAAGATGTCAAGTATCATCGTTAATAAACATCTCCTGAAAGGGAAGGATCCAGGACTGCCCCTCCATGCCTCAGGAGGGAGCTGCTTTTCATCTCCTCAGTAGGAATTCTATAGCTATGGCTCTGGACAGGGTATTTGAAGTGACAGATGCTGAACCAGAGGATGTGAGAGAGGCCAGAAGAGAGGGGATGCAGAAATGCCAGAACACTTATGTGTCATGATGGTTAATTCTATGCATCAGTTTGACTGGGCCAAGGGATGACCAGTTGGCTGGTAGAACACTTTTCTGGGTGTGTCTGTGAGGGTGTTTCCTGAAGAAATTAGCATTTGAATCGGTAGACTGGAGAAGGTGCCCTCACAAATGTGAGTGAGCATCACCCAATCCCTTGAGGGCCTGAATAGAACAAAAAGGCCAAGGAGGGGCAGATTAGCTCCTCCCTGGAGCTGAGACATCTATCTCCTCCTGCCTTTGGATGCCAACTGTCCTGGTTCTTGGGCCTTACACCACTGGCTTTCCTGGTTCCCCAGCTTGCAGTGGCAGACCATGGAACTTCTTGACCTCCATAATTACATGAGCTAATTCCTAGAATAAATCTCCTTTCATATATCTCTGTGTATCATTTTAGTTCCGTTTCTCTGGAGAACCCAATACATGTGTCCATCGTTTCTTAAGTCTTCCTGGTGCTCCCGTGCACTCCATGCCCCACCAACAACTGCAAACTTTATTTGAGAAAGGAAACCTCCAGATTCACTCAGCTAAGTGAACAGGGTAACCAGATTAGCACTGCTATCTCGGTATCTCCCATGCCTAATTTAACAAGCAGGCTTAATAAGGACAACAGTGTAATCCATAGGAAGGAGAAAGGAGAGCAGCTTCAGCTCCCCTCACCCACTGGCATGTCTGTGGTTCCAACTTCCTGTCTTCACTTGAGGATCTAAGTTATGTCAGCCTCCAAAGGAAGGGTAACCTGTAGGTGGCCAAATCACTGGCATCCTAAGTGTGACTAAAAATCAGACAATGGAAGAGGGAGAAAGTGTTGATGTGGGGATCACAGTACAATATTTTGTATCACACAGTTTTTAGGTCAGTTTGCTCTTGCTAATGAGTTTTCAACATGCTTGCCTTTTCAGATCCACCCTTTGCCAATATTTTTATTCAAACTTAAGTGTGCGTGTGCATGTACATACACACCCGCACACATACATTTTCCCTCTTTCCCACTAACTTCTGAAAATTCCTGCTTTTCAGAAAGTTTAGAGAAAATACTACTTTTTCCCTCCTGAGTTTATTCTCAGCCTACTTTAACAGGCATTTCATCACCTTTTTCACAAGTCTTGACACAGTAGACAAGTGAAGTTTGTTGGCTTTTCTTCAGTTCTTAATGACTGTGTGGTACTTTGCTCAATCTTAATAAACATGTAATTGCTTGAGTGACTAAGCGAGTTAGCTACTCAAGAGTTCTACCGCAATGGGTACCTGGGGCTTAGAAACCCTGTATGTGCAGACAGGTTTTGTGTTGGGAATTAACAATTGCACTATGTTCTCTTGAATCTTCTCAATGGGTATCCCTTCGATTTTTAAGTGTGGATTTGATTACTAAAAATGGCCAAAATTCATTCAAAATGAAGTCCGGAGCGCATACAGAATAATACTGGTTTTTCTAAATGCCACAAATAGGGTGTGAAACCACATCTTATGGTTAAATCCAAGCTGGTAATGACATCACCACGGTCCCTCTTCATTCTTCAGCAAACTGCTAGCGTCACCACAATAGAAGTCAGGGTACAGCACAGGAACCCGTGCGGCTCCCGTCTGTGCGCATCCAGGATCCTGCCCGTGTTTCCCAGACCAGGTGTCTGGACAGCGCCTGCGGTGGGCACAGCTGAATTGAATGCTGCTTTTCCCACAGCCTCTAGAGGTCCTAACTTAACTACGGAGATCAGTCAGAACTTTTTCAACAGCAATTCTCATAGCCTTATTTCCTACTACATTATGATGTCCCATGGTGGATTCATCTACCTTTTATTAATCTCCAGTCCACAGCCCCCTGCTCCAGTAAAGCAGGCTAACTGGTCATTTCCAGTCCAATAACTCACTTTCTCATTCTCTGATCTTCTTAACTTGCAGGCACATTAGAATCACGTGGGGGAACTTAAAACAAACAAATGCCCAGGCTCCGCCCCAGGCAAATTAGATCATGCCAGGGTGGGCCCTGGCATAAATATTTTTCTCTAAGTTCCCCAAGTGATTCTAATGTTCAGCCAAGAACCCTCCCCATGTGCTTGTCCCAGCCTCACGGGATCACCATGCAGAAATGAACATCCTGAATTATTACTTAGTGGCTGTTAAATATAGGATTGATTTAATAATTGTTCATTGTTTTTATCTTGCTGTTTATTCAGTGAGGTTGGCTTGTAGATATCGTTTCTCTTACACAATTTTTTAAAACTATAATTCAAAGCCAAGAACTGACATATATATATATATATACACACACACACACACACACACACACTGCTTTCTGTACTTTCTGCTTGCTTAACCCAAACTCTCCAGTAACATGCCTGCCTTCTTAACTTGTTATAATTCCACAGGTACATAAAACTGGTTATCTTGCATAATAAGTTGCTGGTAGAAGACAACACGTTAAATAGGTTGACTTGACACTTTCTGCAGCACTTTGCTTTTGATCTCTGCTCACACATACTGCTGTTGTCCTATTGCTCCCCAAATGGCAATCTAGGGCTAGCTTCTCCCCAGCACAGGCAAGCAAACTAGAAGCAAAGGAAGGACCACTGCCCAGTCCTGAATGAAGAGAAGCACCAACAACATCCAGGAAATTGTTTAACCGGTCAGTAATTCTGCATTGACTATGTCAACACTTTCACAGGCCTGCGATACGTTTCAAAGCACTTCTGAAGACCTATCCTCATTTGAGCGTCCCAACACCTATGTAAAGTTGATAAGTAGGTATTATCCTCATGCTAGGAATGAGAAAATCGAAGCAAGATAAAAAAACTCTGGCCTCCTGAGTCCTTTCCAAGAACTTTTCCATTCCAATAATCCTTATTCTTATAAAATATTATAAATGCTGTATATAAATATTTTACATTAT
The DNA here is from genome assembly GCF_029215605.1 of Mirounga angustirostris. Taxonomy (NCBI): domain Eukaryota; kingdom Metazoa; phylum Chordata; class Mammalia; order Carnivora; family Phocidae; genus Mirounga; species Mirounga angustirostris. The sequence continues at coordinate 7,090,113 of NW_026991720.1, forward strand.
AAACACAAGGGGAAAATAACCACTGAATGACCCCAGTACCCTAGAACCATCATTATTATTTTGGTAGGTCTTTTTATTTTCCTATGCTTTAAAAAAATGCAATGAAATGCATAGTGCATATTTAAAACATTTTATAGTTTTGCTAAAACTCTGTCAGTTCGTGTGGCTTTGGAGTAATGATAATATGGTTAGAATGAGATTCTAAAAATGCATACCTCTCCAAGGTGTTTATTCTGCTGTGTCAAAGCAATCTCTCAATAGGGCAGAATGTGGGGAGAAACCAGACAAGGAAAACAGGACCCAGACATAAATTCTTAAATTCCAGGATTTTAGAGCTGGAAGGGATTGGATATTACCATCATGTTCTATCGGAATTAGGAAAATGAGATCTACACAAATTCAGTGCCTCGCTCCATATCAAGTAGGTAGACAGTGTTCGGCTAGGACCGGAATCCAGTTCTACACCCCTACTCCGGTGGTCTTCCCACTATGCGATCATGCACTGAGCACCCACGTCCCTCCAGCACTGGGCCCATGAAGGATACAAAACAAGACATGGCCTCTGTTCTTGGCCTCTTTTTTGGACCGGTCTCAAGATTTTACAATGAATACTGGCTTTGCTGATAAACAAACACAAAGCCACAGAGCTCAATGAGATTTTTATCAAATATTTTAAATGTACCTGGCAATGTTTGAGAGCGTGGCAGCACACTGCTTTTGAGGCTTCTCTGACTGGGCTGTATCGATCTGCCTTCTTCAGTGGTTGACTGGTCCTAGGGGTGAAATACTTTCTTGTTTTGAAGAGGCAACTTGACCAAGTTGACAAAAGTCATTGTGGATGTGGATGTGATCATGGCCAGAGTTACACGTTTAAAAAGAAACTAGAGAAGGGTCATAAAGGGAGGAGTAACACCCTAGAAAGTGAGAGATTGCTCCTTTTGCAAGATACATAAATAGTACCTTCCAGGTCCTTTATGCTAAGGACAATAAGCTCTGGTCTATGATAGTCCTAATGAAGTAGATAGAAGTCTTTGAAGGAACCCTGTCACAGGTGGGGAAACAGATTTTCGCCTATCCTACTGTACCAGAAGTGCAATCTGGGCTACCATTTGCCATTCCCAAGTGAATCTACTGGGCCCACAGGAACACAGGCCCTTTCCTCCTGACTACAGCTGACCCAAGATGAGCCTGTAACCCGAGGGCAGCCAATCCAAGGGTTGGCTGGAAACTTGTGTGACCTGGTATAGGAAGAGGAGCTGGGCCAGACCCCCTGCTTCAGAATCTGAAGAGCAACAAAAGACTCAGAGCCACATGGTGTCATGGTACATAGAAACTTGTGGGAGCCAGGAAGTACAGAAAAGATAGGATACAAGAACAGGTTAAACGGAAACAAAAGATGGCAGGCAAAAAGCTGAGACATCCAGCAATCATGCGCTTCCATAGAGTAGCCCGGATGTGACCGTCTCTCTGGTCAGGCCCGGACACCTTTGGTGATAGCTGTCGTTGTGACGCCTTCTGTGTCCGGCTCTGCGCTAAGGACTTCACACTGGCTTCCTTTCCCGCTGAGACACAGATCTTGTTCTCACTACTTCACAGATAAGTAAACTAGGCTCCTGATGGTTAAGTAACATATGTTACATCTGATGATGCCAGGACCTGAATACAGGTCTGACTCAGAGTCTAGGCCCATGACGCTGTACTCACCCACATGTGTCCTTAAGTTCAGGTTCTTTGCATTCCCCAATCCTCCTCCTCCTCCAGTGCCTACCAGTTTGACCTCACTTGAGGTCCTTTTGCTGCTAAGAGTCTGACACTTCCCTAGTCTAAGACTGTCTTGTATATAGGCCCTGTGAGAAGTGAGTGCTTCCTTTGTAGAGTGAACAGAACAGGGTCGAGGCGTCCACCAAACACATAGAAAAAACAAATCTGATGACAAAGAGTTCCTCATCTGTAAGCCATTTGGGGAAAGACTGGCTTTTACTCATTGCTGAGCAGCCCTCAGACAGCTCTTTGTTGTCTAGGAAGCTGCGATATGGGGTGATAGGTGGGGAGAAGGACTGGGGTATTCTGACTCTCCTCAGAGAAAACCGTGAGCAGGAACCGGGTGTTCCATCCCATTTGGAATGGATAAAGGAACTGAGACAGTGAACATTTGTTATTCCCCAATAAGCCGTAGGGTCTGATCCTGGTTGGGATAGGCATGGTCACCCAAGTCTCTCCAAAATGCTCCAAAAAGAAGCCCCGCAGAATCTCCCCCACCGGAACTTTGCAGTCCTTATTATTAATGATGAGAAAGTTACGTAAAGCACTGCTCTAGCCAGAGCCCAGCTATGGTGTTTCCAATATCGAATATCCAGCAAAAAGGATCAGAGACCTTTCACTTTCTAGATAAGCAATCAACTTCATTTATTTTCACATCTGTGGCTGAAACAGAGGCTCATCTAACGGTGACAATGAAAAACTTAGTAAGCAAAGAGTGAATCTGGTTACAGTCCACATCTGGGTCTACTCCGAGGAGATAGGCCTATTTGTGTGTGACAGACTTCTTAGCCCAGGGGGCAGACTGATGAAGGGCACATTCCTGGGTTCTCCTCTTTCCTGCCTTGTCCTGACAACCAATCCTCAGGTACTTCAACTGCAGTTAAATGCATGGTTTCTCTCAGGAGCCTTCAATGGACCAGGTTTCTCCACACACTGAAACCTTCGCGGTTCGACTTAACTTTTCCACTGAGCGCATTTTATGTATCCACCCTTGAATCTTAAGCAAACAAACTCTAGAGCTGGCCTGGAGTTTTACCTGGTAGAGGATGGGTGCCGGGAAAGGAGACCAGAATGCACAGCTGAAACCCCCTGGTGTGTATGGAGCTGAGGATTAGGAGAACACCTACTTGCATCTTTCTGGCATGGTCCTGCCCATTCCCTTTCACTGAGCTTCGTGGCTCTGGCCTCATTGGTATTTGAACCGTGTTCACAGCCTGACAAAGTTTGGGTCCCTGCTGGCTACAGTTCCTTGCAGAAAGGACTGTGGGCTCTATCTGCAGCATTTTAACCCACAGGTCTCTTTCATTAATAAGCTCTGTGTCCTCATTAAATCTTTGACTTACAGAAAAAGAATTTCTGATGTTATCTAGACCAACATCACAACTCATGTAGGAATCCCTTTCAAGCACACTCTGGCAAATGCTTAAATGCCTCCAGAAAAGGGAGCTCACCACCTAAAGATAATACTTTGATTCTTCTCCCTCTTAATTAGGAGACCAAGGTGCAAACCAGAGCTGGGTCTCACACCAAGTTCCTAGTGGGTCAGCAGTGAAGCTGGAACCCTGGCTTTGGGAGCCCCAGAACCTCCACGTTTACGCGTGGTACGGGTCCAGATTCTAGCTAGAAAGCTCTTAATAACAACAGGCCAGGGTTCTGTTCGTCAGTTGTCTTGGTTTGTTCTATATTGGGATTTTTTCATCGCCTTCAGACTATAAATTACAGCAGCAGACTAGGTCTCACACCCATTTCTTAAGTCTCCCATGACCCCTGGTATTGTGAATGTCACAGAGCAGATGTTTCATAAATGCAATCATTCTAAAGAGCATGTTCAGACAGAACCTTCCCAGGAGCAAAGCTAGCTGGGGTAACACTTTCCTAGTGTGTTTAGGCAGAGCTAGGCTGGGTGAAGGTTGGGCTAGGTGATAAGGAAAAAATGGGTCTCTCTGTTATCATTTCATCAAGAAAGTGTTCTAAGTACTTGCAGACCTTGTTTCCAGGCATCTTGGAAAGATTCAGGGGAAACAGAGTATAGGAATAAACAGCTTTACTGCCCAAGACTTAGGGCTGTCTTTGTTTCCCACCTCAGGCTCCCAGCAAGAGTAACACAAATCGAGTTCCGTCAAGTTTCAACAAGAAATGTCTCTGCTCTGATTTAGGGGTCTTATGTGGCTTTGCCTGGATAGAAGCCAGAGATAGAGAATTCTGGCAGAAGAAATGTGTCACAAGTTTTATGATTTTTTTTTTTTAACTTCCAGAGGCTCACTTTTTTCCTTTTACCAGTCTCATTTTGCAGATGAAAATTTGCAATTTCTAAAGGGAAAGGGAGTTATGTCTAACTGCAAAGCCACTGAGGAGTAGGACCACGCTCAGATACTCTCCTCTGACCGAATGTCCCCGACAAAAGAACACATGGTAGCCAAGGTCCCTAAAAGCAGAACAAGCAGCAAGAGGCTGTCCTTGTCTGTATGTGGTGCTCAGCGCTCAGGGATCTACAGAGTTCCTCAATCTGCCCATTGCCACTGGGGAGAGTCAGAAGGGGTGAACATACACTCTGATGGCTCAAGAAAGCTGCATTACAGCACCATCATCTCACAACTGAGGAAATGAAACCTGAGACCCACTGGCACTTTCTGAAGCTCCATAACGCTTCCGGAAAGTGCTGTGATCTATTCTGCTGAGGACTGTCAAGAATACAAGACACCAGGAACGGAAAAATCAGCTTATTAGCTTGGAAATACGGAAAAATCTGATGTAAATGACTCCTTCTAAGAAACGTGGTTCAGGCACAAATCTTAGGCTGTTCTGAAATTTCTCTGGGCTCTCTAGATTTTAAAGCTAGTGCTGAGAACACTGCTCCCACTTTTTTAACCAGGACTTCGGCAAACGTTCCTAGCGGTTTAAATGCCAGTAAGAGCCTGAATTCTGCAAATCAAACTATGCAAAGAACTGTTCTCCTTAAGAAGCTTTTAAAGTCAAACTTCTTGCTCCCCCAATATTAACCAAAATGGATTAGAAGAATTAATCCAGGAAACCTAGGAAGGCAGTCTTGAGTTACCATTCCGGGAGAGGCAGTGCATGAGCAGAGGGGCAGACCTTAGCTCGTGCCAGGGAGAAGCAGTACCATGGCCCGAGGCTCCAGCACTCTCTTCTAACAACCATCTTACCATCAGGGAATTAATGAGGTTCAATTAAATATCCTCATGCCTGGTGATGGGCTTCGAGTTCTGGAGGCTCTTCCCATGCACCTGTCCCCACCTAGAGCCACAATCATTATCAACTTATCACCCTGTGATGGAGTAACAGGGGCCAAATCTTGCTTTCCAAGCTCTCTGCAACCTTCTTATATAACTTCTGCTCAGGTAATACTTTTGTAAAGATCGGGATGCTGGGCTTCCTTCCAGGTCTTTCTGGGTTTCAAAATGTCGTGTTCTTGTGATGTTATGAAGTTCCAAAATTCCAGCAATGTCTCTAGTCAAGTGTCTAAGATCCCAAATTCATCGCCGGGCCACATAGCGATTACCGCAGGGGGGGTGCAGGGACTCGCGGGCACAGGTAACCGGAGAACATAGATACCCGTGAAAGGAGCGAGGTTTACAAAACCCCCCCTCCGCTCCCTTCCCCATACCACTGACCGGCCTCTAGCCCTTCGGTGTTAACGGCTAGGCCAGAGGTCTCGAGCCCAGGGAGGAGGGGCCCCGGGGGGTCAGGCGGCTGTCCGGATGGGTCACCGTCGCCGCCGCAGCCTCCGCTGTGGCCCGACCGCAGGTGGTCCTTGAGCGTCTGCTTGTAGCGGAAGCTTCGGCCGCAGTAGGCGCAGGGGTAGGGCCGCTCGCCCGTGTGGATGCGCTGGTGCTTCATGAGGTGGTGCTTGCGGATGAAGCTCTTGCCGCAGTGCGCGCAGCTGAACGGCCGCTCGCCCGTGTGCAGCCGCCGGTGGTTGAGCAGGTGCTCCTTGCGCATGAAGCTCTTACTGCAGTCAGTGCACGGGTACGGACGCTCGCCCGTGTGGATCATCTGGTGGCGAATCAGGGCCGAGTGGCCATTGAAGTCAATGCCGCACTGGGGGCAGGAGAAAGGCCGCTCCTGCGCGTGCCCCCGCTGGTGGAGCAGGAGGCTGATTTTCAGGCTGAAGCTGCGGCCGCACTGCGCGCAGCGGAAGGGCCTCTCGCTCGCGTGAGCCCGCCGGTGGCTGGTGAGTCGGGCCTGGTCGGCGAAGCGCTTGGGGCAGTCGGGGCAGGGGAAGGGGCGCTCGGTGCTGTTGTGGACCCGGAGGTGGTAGGTGAGTCTTGACGGGTGCGTGAAAGTTCTGGCGCAGTGTGGGCAGGTGGGGGGTGTCTCGCTAGCATGGGGCTGGGAGCTGCCGCTGAGATCCGCCTGCTGGGGAAAGTGCTTCGGGCACTGGGCACAGGACAAGGGGGGCTCAGCCGTGTGGCCACACTGGTGGGTCAGCAACATGTCCTGGCTGAGGCTCTTGCCACAGTGGTGGCAGGAGAATATCTGCTCCCCGGCTGGAGGTGGCAGGGGGTAGCTACCCAACTGAGTAAAAGTCACCTGGCCCTCAGAGGCTTCGGCCAGGTCAGTGGCTGGACGTCCAAAAGGCGCCATGGATGCGGACGGCTGGCTTTTAAAAGCCACCTCTGGAAAAGTATCCTTTGCCGCTGGTGGCGGAGAAGAGAAGGTGACTGGAACCTCTGGGCACAGAGAGGCTCTGGCGAGGCTTTCGGCTTTGATGACAAGCTCTTCATCTGAAAGAAAGGACTCAGAGTCACGCCTGTCAACAGCTGTCTCGTGGCAACTGCCGTAATCCTACCCAGCTCCAGCAGACTGCACGGAGCTCTTAACTGGCTCAGATAGGAAGCTCAGTGGAGGTCTGAGATAATCATCAAGGCATGTACAGTCCCTGCAGCAAATCATCAGAGGGCTCGCCGCTGCACCTCTCCAATGCTCCCTGCTCGGAAAGGGAGAAACCCCGGCATCCACCTTTGCCAGCTCTCCTTTCATTCGGTTTCTCCTCTGCTCCAGGACTTTGATTCTGTTGCCTTTTGTGACAAGGCCTAAAATTACGCATTCACCCACTCCTACTCCCCTTCAGTCTGCCAGATAAATCCTTCCTGTTAGCTCTCCGTACTTTCCCTGAAAATCGAGTCCGTGTTTCTGCCTCTGCTCTCTGCTCAGTCTGCCCTCCCTTTTGTAGCCTGCATCCCTTTCTTCCCATCTTCCCAAAGTATGCCCAACCTTGTCACACCAATCTTGCAGGGCCCAATTCTGGCTTCACAGCCTGCTGTGGGCCTTATCTAGACACCCAAACTAAAACTGACGTATGTTCTCCAAACTCCTCATTTCTTTTATAGAAGTCATCCGTCCCACTCACCCTGGAGACTTAACAGTAGGCACGCCCAGTACTGATGTGTGTGTGCCCGATATAAATATCCCAAGGAGCAGAAACGGCTATTTTTTATTTCTGTTTCCTAGAGTCTAAAAGAACATAGGGAATAGAAGATACTTAAAAATAGGTTGCATTAAATAATATAAATGACTGGCTTCCTTCTGGCCTTGATGTTCTCTTCTACAATTCAGATGGCAAAATATAGATGGTGCTAAGGACCTTGGAAAGAAGCTGTTTGCTTCTTCTGCCATCACTGTCCTGAGGGAGAGCTCTTGGTCGACATTTGTGCCTCTCCAAGGACACTCTTGTCACTATGGCTAGTCTCCTCCCATTTTTGTTCTATCCTTTTCTAAATGATCCTCAAATGTTCTTCTGTCTTTCCCCATTCTCATACCTTTAGTCCCTCTGTGTGCACTTGTTTCTCGTCCTCTAACAAATCTACTTTGTCTTTATACTTAAAAGAGAGTGTTTTCTCACTTAAAATATATCTTAGTTTGATTTCATTTTCATCTCTAACTTATGTGAGCCTGTCTTTTCCCCCCTTTCCCCATTCTTCTTCCACTTCCTTGCCTCCATAACCCCCTCCTGTCCTCGGCTTCCTCTGTTGGTCCTGGCCTAAGCAGAGGCTGGGTGTGGGCATCTCTGATTCCTCACTCACCAGCATAGGCGCCCTTGTGCATGTCGCTCTCCTTGGTCTCCTGTGGGGCCCCAACCTGGGGCTCTTCCTCTTGTTTGATCCAAGACAGAATATCTGATGTTGAAATGCCAGGCTCTATTTGGGGGAAAAAGAGAATGGCCTTCAGGGCTCGACTCCGAAAATGATCTCGTTGGCTTGTTGAACACTGTCTTGCCCAAATATTTATCTCTGATTACAAAACCAAAACTGAACCAGCCTTTAAAAAAAGGCATACATCTGAGAACCAGTTCAAAATGAAGCCAGATTTAATGTATTTTTACATGATATACTCAACTTCAGTGACTGTTTTCATTTTAAAACAAATCAGTTTTTATTTTGGAGAGGATGCCCTGACATGCATCTAGAATTAGTGGTGCCTTTCATTTTGTTAGCACTCTCACTTCCAGAATGTTTTTACTTTCTCTCACAGCTTTGTTTATGAAATAATGAAGCAGGGACTCTTTTCTCCATTTCAGTAGAGAGGGATTATTTTCTCCATTTCAGAGGTTAAATACATTGCCAGTAAGGAAGTATTTATGATGAAACGCCATATTATCAAAGGTCTGCTTTAAAATATAGCAGGAAAAAAGCAGAAGAAACCAAGATTGACCAAAAAAGTTTTTCTTAGATGTTAATTAAAAAACAAAGACATTCCCAGAATTACAAAGTCAGGTCCTTTTAAACACAGATCTGACTCCTTAGAAACACACTTTTCAGGTTCCCAATTCTGGACTCTAAAAGATCATATTACTTCTGCCTATTAAATGATATAGCTCATTGTTTCCTGAACCCCCAGGAGAGGGGATAGCAGTCTTTGTGAGTCCCTCAGGCCTGGTGGCGGGGGTGGGGGGGGGTGGTTCTTTTGGAAAGAAAAAAGAACAGCCTCTCAAGGCTTTGCACATAACATGGCTCATTTGGTCAGTGCAGAAACAGCTGTGTGAGCTATCCCAGCCAAGGCCTAGGTAGCCTTTTTTTGACCTAAGAGGACAAGCTGGTAAGCTGAGAAGGTGTGGAGAGTAAATTCAAATTGTACGCAGGTTCTGGTTTTATGTGTAGCAGATAGGCAGAACTCACTGTTTTTGCCCAATGCCTTTTAAATCAGTTAGAGACCACTGAAATCTAAAGGTGTGCCCAAAGCAGAAATATGAGGTTTGACAAGACTGAGGCCCGAAAGACTGGCAGGTTGTACGGTGAGACTGGGGAGACACAGGTTTGGGCACATGCGGCAGGTTGCCTTACCAACTCCTGACTTTAAACTACAGGATGAAATGTATTAAACATAGTCCAGCCTTTTCTTTCTTTTCTCCCAGATTTTATACTCACACATATATAAAGAGAAAAGCAGGAGGGGACAGACTGGGTTTGAGGAAGAGGGTCTTCTCGCAGATATCCAGAGGAGGAACTTTCTATTCATTAAAACTATGAGACTTTTAAAATGCATAATTGAGTCTCTTCATTAATTTTCTGAATGAGTTAGTGCTCTAGAAACCTCCAAATGGCATTCAAATGACTTTTTTTATTTTTTATTTTTTTTTGGTTTAGCATTATGAACTCATAGAATGTTATCTATCTGATATCAGAGTTTTAGTCCATTGCTCAAATTGTCCCTTCTTTGGCCAGCAGGAGCCTCTTCAGAGCAGCTCTGTCTTTTCACATCATCAAACATGTAGTTTCCTTCATTTCTGGGGTGACAGACTATCCCAGGTTCATCCTGTACATTTCCTGCTCCATGCACACAATCACTGATCTGAGAAATGGAATTTAGAGAATGCAATCTGGATGATAAGGATGCTAACTGCTCATAGGCTGTTGTTGCTTCTAGCTCCTTTCCATGGACAGAGCTATTAAAATACATATCTTTTAGAAAAAGTGTCGGGCGCCTGGGTGGCTCAGTCGTTAAGCATCTGCCTTTGGCTCAGGTCATGATCCCAGGGTCCTGGGATCGAGTCCCACATCGGCTTCCTGTCTGCGGGAAGACTGCTTCTCCCTCTCCCACTCCCCCTGCTTGTGTTCCTGCTCTCGCTCTCTCTCTGTCAAATAAATAAATAAAATCTTTAAAAAAAAAAAAGTGTCATGAGTTTATATTAATATTTATGATTCATATTTAAGATTACAGGGTTTTAATTAAGTCCTTTGATTTTATACTTGTATCTTTTCTCCCTAACCCTGAAAATTTTGGTTCCTGATGACATTAACATAATCTTTGCTTTATCTGAATACTTGTGTCAAAGTAATACCAATATTATAAACAAAAATATGAACTCAATTTAAGATTCTTTTGTGATACTTTTAGTCTTCAGGATCTATCCCTCTAGGGATATATAGTTAAAATATTGTTTTAGTCAGTTGGAAGAAATCTATTCTATGTATTTATGTTACATATATATCATACAGTAATTATTTCAGCCTGTGCCTGATTTTTAAAAATTTTTGTTTTTTAAATTTTGTAAAATATTTATAAGGTTCCGAAATCAAAACTATAAAATAAGATACATTCAGAGAGGACTAGTTTCCATCTCACATCTATGTCTCCTTGTATAGGTAGCCATTCTTACTGGTTTTTGTTTCAATTTTCCATTGTTTCTTTGTAAAAATAGAAGCAAATATATATACATCTTCATGTTTTTCCTCTTTATATGGCATACTAATCAAACTATTCTGTATCCCAGTTTCTTGACAATATATTCTGGGCATGTGTATAGCAGTATAGAGATCTTTCTCCTTCCTTTTTATAGCTGTACTATGTAGTGGTATCATTGTTTATTCAAGAGTGCCCTATTGATGGGTATTTGGATTCTTTCCAATCTTTTGTTACATTAGTCAGCAGCCAACCATAAAAGCTTTGGAGTGGTAAAAAAAACAACCCAGTTCTCCAGAAATGTAAATGGCTGTTGTTATTAGAACCCACTGGCTAAGCACATCTTCACTGAGCTTGGGAAATCCCAGGAAGCGAACCCTTCCTGTTGAATAATGATGCTAAAAGTTCCTCTGGTCATCTCACTAGATCAGTACAGCTAAGGTAATACTGATTTGATTAAATAATTGGGGCTTGGCACATCATAGGATGCACAGCATACTGTAGTGTCTACTGTACTTTGGTGGGAGTGGTGGGAGTATAGCCTGAGGACCTTTTGCAAGTGAAATGAAAGGAGCAGGAGAACTTGAACACTGTGATGGCCTGATAGACACCTGCATGGGGACAGAATATGGCAACTGCTGGTCAGGCGGCCACAAGAGCTTTCAAAGCACATCCCTCACAGGCCTAAGGAACCCCAACAGTGGATACTTACAGAAACATAGAACGAAAGTAAAATCATGGGTTCCTACCAGCAGCAGGCTTTGGAGAAAGCCAGAGAACAGAGAAAAACTGAATACTTATCAGATAGGAGGAAATGGAAAAATGCTGAGGTTCTAGATTTGAGAGGAAGTTAAAAATAGAAAAGCTGAGGGGCGCCTGGGTGGTTCAGTCAGTTAGGCGGCTGACTCTTGATTTTGGCTCAGGTCATGACCTCAGGGTCATGAGATCAAGCCTTGCGTAGGGCTCTGCACTCAGCAGGGAGTCTGCTTGAGATTTTCTCCCTCTGCCCCTTCCCCTGCTCGAGCTTTCTCTCTAAAATAAATAAAAATCTTAAAAAAAAAAAAAAATAGAAAAGCTGATCACAATAAAATATAAAAATTTAATGTCTACACTGGTTGAATGTCATTTTATTTTATTTTATTATTATTATTTTTAAAGATTTTATTTATTTATTTGACAGAGAGAGAGTGAGAGAGGGAACACAAGCAGGGGGAGGGGAGAGGGAGAAGCAGGCTTCCCGCTGAGCAGGGAGCCCGATGCGGGACTCGATCCCAGGACCCTGGGATCATGACCTGAGCCGAAGGCAGACGCTTAACGACTAAGCCACCCAGGCGCCCCTGAATGTCATTTTAACTATGAGGAAATCTGATTTTGTGTGAAAATCATTTTGTGTGTCTGTGTATGTTTTAAACAGGTAAGGACCCATGCTGTCTGAAAAGAAGCTGGAACCTTGAGGTTCTGGGGTATGTACAAAGGTATAAACCGAGCTAAAATGGTGCTGAGATTGGACTTTTTAAGCAGACAACAAACAATACTTAACACATGAAACAACCAGTGGTAAAAATATAAAAACTTTCTTTTGAAATTTTCTGTTAAACAGGTGTGGGACTAAAACATTGCCAGGTGAATGTGGTAAGTATTTGTGTAGTAAGTTAAAACCTCAAAGTTTTGTCATCCCTAGGATGATTCTTGTTCTCAAATAGGATAAACTAAAATAAAAGGATTATCATATTGGGATATGCCTTAATCACTGGCTTTGTTTAGGAAAAGATGGCCTTGCTGGACCAGAGTAAACAGACGCAGATAGGGGATCATGGAAATGCACATGAAACAATGACCCCGAAGTCTCCCCACAACTCTAAGATTTAGAAATGAATTTGCTTTACTTCCGGGTCATTCTACAATCTTGGCGTGAGTTCATGGCTTCTGAACCAGAAGAAAGACAAAGATAATGGACTTTCAGTAATTATTCCATTTGAACTTCCTGGGTCAAGTTTTTCTCCAAAGAATTCTAAAAACTTGGTAGTTCAATATTCAAACTATAAGTGACCAAATAGTGGCCCCACACACAGCTGGTCTGCATGAGGCCCTGGTGATACAGTTAAAGAATTCCAGAAAATCTCAAGATTATGTTTTTCTGTGTTCTCCCATTCACTACTATTCTCCACTAATTGTATGCAATTTTATCTAAGACAGTAGGCATCAATGACTATTCCCTAGGGAGATATAATAATTTTTCTTTCCCTTCATCGGATTCAGATGATGGGGATAGAGATAGAATGTAAAATTAATTCCAAGATATTTGGACATAAAAGGAAAGGGGTGTCACATGGTACCATTACTATCCTCAAATCCATTCTACCCATTCTACCTATATATTTAATTATAATGCACAGGTCTTCTAAAGCTCCAGAATGAAATATGATAATAAGTTATGGGCTTTATGTTATAAGAAATATGGATAAAATCCAAATATATTTTAGAAAATTAAGTTTTCTAAAATTATATCAATATTCCAACATAAACACACCAGTCTAACAAAAAATTACACAGTATGTGAAAACTGATTTTTAAAACTACGATGTTTTAGAGAAGCTGCTTGCTGAAAAGCAAAAAAAAAAAAAAAAAATTTTGATTCTTTGGTATAGAAACTACTTTTTTTTTAAATTTTGTGTCTTGCCTTTTTTCTTTCCTATTATTATTATTTTTTAAGATTCTATTTATCTATTTGACAGAGAGAGAGGGAACACAAGCAGGGGGAGTGGGAGAGGGAGAAGCAGGCTTCCTGCTGAGCAGGGAGCCCGACGCGGGGCTCAATCCCAGGACCTTGGGATCATGACCTGAGCCGAAGGCAGATGCTTAATGACTGAGCCACCCAAGCGCCCCTAGAAATTATTAAAAAAAAACCCAAAAACTGTAAATGAAGAACAATCTATCAAAAAGACATTTTATTAGTTACATCACTAAAGTGGCCTAGAATTAGTACCTCTGCCTCATATTTGTGTGGAACAATCTGTTATGAGCCCAGGGCGCCTGGGTGGCTCAGTCGGTGAAGCGTCTGCCTTTGGCTCGGGTCATGATCTCAGGGTCCCGGGATCGAGTACTGCATCGGACTCTCTGCTCAGCAGGGAGCCTGCTTCTCCCTCTCTCTCTGCTCCTCCCCCTGCTCGTGCTCTCTGTCTCAAATAAATAAATAAAATCTTAAAAAAAAAAAATCTGTTATGAACCCTAATAAGCAGACAGTTTATTACTATTCTCCACTGAAAGGAATCAGGATTTTTCGTGTGTTAGGAGAAAGAAAATCTGGCTGCCTATTCTCAGAAGGGCCTGCCTGCAAGGTTTACATCCCTATGCTGATAGAAAACTTCCCCTCAATGTTAGAGGAGTGCTTCACCAGGCCTAAATTGTTTGTGTAGTGTAGTTGATGCTGAACATTTGTCTTCTTTCCGGGAGTCTAGAATTTTGGTATGTGTGAGGCAAAGGATGCCTACGTGACCAGCTCACAGTGAAAGCCCTGGATGCTGATTCTCTAATGAGTTTCTCTGGGAGACAACACTCTGCACATGTTGTCACAACTCACTGCTGGAGGAATAGCATGTGTCCTGTGAGACTCTACTGCAAGAGGACTCTGGAAGGTTGCCCCCGGTCCCCTCCAGACTTTGCCCTGTGCGCTTTTTATCTCTGCTGGTTTGCTCTGTGTCCTTTTGCTGTAATAAACCTTAACCCTAAACATGACTTTATGCTGAATCCTGTGTGTCCTCCTAGTAAGGGACCGAACCTGGGGGTTGCGCTGGGGACCAACACAGCCTAGAGCATGTATATATATATATATTTTTTTTTTTTTTTGAAGATTTATTTATTTGAGAGAGAGAGAGAAGGAGCATGACGGGGGGAGGGGCAGAGAGAGGGGGAAGCAGGTTTCCTGCTGAGCACAGAGCCCAGCTTGGGGCTTGATCCCAGGATCCCGAGATCATAACCTAAGCCAAAGTCAGACACAACCGACTGAGCCACCCAGGTGCCCCTGGAGCATATTTTTAAAGAAAACCAGTACTGAGGCACCTGGGTAGCACAATCTGTTAAGTGTCTGACTCTTGATTTCAGCTCAGGTCGTGATTTCAGGGTCATGAGATGGAGCCCTTGTCAGGCTCCACGCTCAGTGGGGAGTCTGCTTGAGATTCTCTCCCTCTCCCTCTACCCCTGCCCCCGCACTCACACACGCGCTCTCTCGCTCTCAAATAAATAAATCTTTTTTTTTTTTTAAAGATTTTATTTATTTATTTGACAGAGAGAGACACAGCGAGAGAGGGAACACAAGCAGGGGGAGTGGGAGAGGGAGAAGGAGGCTTCCCGCGGAGCAGGGAGCCCGATGCGGGGCTCGATCCCAGGACCCTGGGATCATGACCTGAGCTGAAGGCAGACGCTTAACGACTGAGCCACCCAGGCGCCCCTCAAATAAATAAATCTTTAAAAAAAAAAAAAAAAAGGGTTGCCTGGGTGGCTCAGTCAGTTAAGCATCTGACTCTTGATTTTGGCTCAGGTGGTGATCTTGGAGTCATGGGATTGAGCCCTGCACTGGGCTTCTTTCTCAGAACAAAGTCTGCTTGTCCCTCTCCCTCTGCTCCTCCCCCTGCTCACTCTCTCTCAAATAAATAAAATCTTTATTTTTATTTATTTTTAAAGATTTTATTTATTTGACAGAGAGAATGTGAGAGAGGGAACACAAGCAGGGGGAGTGGGAGAGGGAGAAGCAGGCCTCCTGCTGAGCACGGAGCCCAATGCGGGACTGGATCCCAGGACCCCAGGATCATGACCTGAGTGGAAGGCAGACGCTTAACGACAAGCCACCCAGGTGCCCCTGCTTGTTTTAATTTTATGTAAACATGTATTAACATATTTGGTTGACCACCCACAAATGGAGTCTTAAAAACCATGGTAAAAATGAACTGACAAGATGGCAGCGAAATGAAACTTTCATATACTATTACAAAACCAAGTTACTTACATCTCTGCCATTTGTCCCCAAAAATAAAATGACACACTGATTTATACTAGCTGAAAACTATGTCAGATAACTAATAATGTAAACTAAGGAGTAATTTCCTTTTTTTTTTTTTTTTAAAGATTTTATTTATTTGAGAGAGAGAAAGTGAGAGAGAGAGAGCACAAGAGGGGGGAGGGTCAGAGGGAGAAGCAGACTCTCCGCTGAGCAGGGAGCCTGATGCAGGACTCGATCCCGGGACTCCAAGATCATGACCTGAGCCGAAGGCAGCCGCTTAACTGACTGAGCCACCCAGGCGCCCCTCCTTTTTTTTTTTTTAAAGATTTATTTATTTGAGAGAGAGAGACAGCGAGAGAGGGAACATAAACAGGGGGAGTGGGAGAGGGAGAAGCAGGCTTCCTGCCGAGCAGCGAGCCTGATGCAGGACTTGATCCCAGGACCCTGAGATCATGACCTGAGCCGAAGGCAGACACTTAACTGACTGAGCCACGCAGGTGCCCCTAAGGAGTAACTTCCAATAATTACTGTAATCAAGTCACCCAACTTTTTGATATGATTTTAGATTTATTATTTATATCCCTGATATAAAGTTAATCAAATTCAATCTGTTACATTGCTTAATACAATCACCCATAGATTCTTTTTTTTTTTTTAATTTTATTTATTCGTTAGACAGAGAAAGAGAGCATAAGCAAGGGGAGTGGCAGGCAGAGGGAGAGGAAGAAGCAGACTCCGCTCTGAGCAGGGAGCCCGACGTGGGGCTCAATCCCAGGACCTGGGATCATGACCTGAGCCGAAGGCAGACACTTAACTGACTGAGACGCCCCTCACCCACACATTCTTAAAAAATAATATGTGTGGGGGTGCTTCTCCCTCTCCCTCTGCCGCTCTCCCTGCTTGTGCTCTTTCAAATAAATAAATTTTAAAAAATCTTAAAAAAAAAATGTGGCAGATACATGCATTCCTCCAAAGTCAGAGAATGTTAAGATCTGAAAGGTTCATTGTATGTAAAATTTACCTCAAAAGAAAAAAATAGTGAACTCTAGGTTAATGATATTCATACTGAACTATTAATGGGGAAATGTATTAAAATCTTTATTGATTTGGAAATACAATGAAAAGAGGATGGATTGACAGGGATGCAGAGATGGATAAATACGTGCTAACGGAGTAAAATATTAGTGGTAGAATCCAGGTAGTAGGTGTCTGGGTGTTCACTGTAAAATTATTTCAACTTTTCTGTTTGGAAATTTTCATAATAAAATGTTAAAAAAAAATAACAGTGTATGGGAGAGGGGGTAGGTTGTAAGAAAAGTTCATCTAATAGAGATGTCTGAAGGATGAACTTTCTGTGAGCTTTCTATCCAGCAAAGAACAAAATGATGAGCTTTTTCTGAGAGCAGAAGTGGGACTTCAGAGAAAATACAACTGGACTTGGGTGAGCAGTCTTTCCCGCACAATATGAAGCAGCTACCAACCAAATAAATGAGGGAGAGTTCATTAATGCTGGCTGGCTCCCAAACCAGGCAAAATCCGCTTGGCCCATCCTCTGGTGGACATCCTCTGCTGGTTCAGTGCGTCTCCGAGGGACCGTGTGGACTCCCAGCCCACCCCCACCATTTCTGAACAATCAGGTGTACACTCAAGAAGCCACTTCCCCTCATATGAGCATAATTGCTTCCCCTGCCATCTAAGGATATGTTTATTTTGTTAAATAATTAAGTCTCAGAACTTTGTCATGGAATACCATTAACAGCCCTCAGATTCGTGGTACTGACGGAAGAAGGCAAAGGACCAGTAATCTCTAAGTACTCTCTCCTAGCTGCTTCAGCATGGAGAGGCTCTGGAAGCCCCAAGCCCTGCTTACTCAGTTCTGAGCCACTGTCTCTGACCAGGCAAGGGAGACAAGGAATGGATAATCTCTTCTGCTACTTACCTTCACTGGGGTCTGTGGGAATCTCACTTTCCTCTGGTCCTGCCTGCTCCTCTGTATTATGTTCTCCTTCCGGCTGAATCTGAGATAAGACATCAGGTTGATTCATGGCATAATCTAGGAGAGGAAGAAGGGAAAGGGGGGATGACCAAGAGATCAATGAGGATGACAACGAACTGCCATTAAGGCTGAGCTATAGGCTTTGAGGTCCATGGTCCCAGAGGATTCATTTCAGAATCTCTACCACTCGGCCCCATCTATTCACCTCCTGCACGGACGCTATCTCTTTGGAAAGCATGTAAGAGGAGAGGTAACGTGTGGGAAGGTACACATGCCTCGTTAGCACTGCTCGCCTGCTACTTTCACTGAGGGACAGGGACAGTGTGCCGCAAGGTGGAGAACAAGGCCCTTTCAAGGTGAAGGACGCCCATGGAAACCACCCTGCCCGCCCAGCCAGAACTCTGAGCTGCATTCTCCGTCCTGCAAATTGGCAGAAGGAGAGATTATGATTTTCCATTTAGCAAGGGCGAACTGGAAATCTTTGGTTTGCGATCAGAATGTGAAGTGTGTGAGGACAGAGTGAAAATGAGAACTGCTGGAGGACAAGGGCCTGTACAAAGTCCCCTTAGTGCTGCGGTCACCTCATTCAAAAGGTGACAGCGTGGCCTCACCCATGGAGATGAGAGACTCGTAGTTGCCCTTCATGATATTCTTGTAAAGTTCCTTTTGCCATTCTTCTAATTTTTCCCACTCTGGAGTGGAAAAGTAGATGGAGATATCATCAAATGTCACAGGCACCTGAAATTATAATCATACTGGGGTTAGTCCCTCCTGCTGCAATTCAGTCATTCCGTTTATCTGAGTACCTACTTGTCACAAAAAACTGTGAGTTGCTGGAAGGACAGAGGAAAAACTTAAGGCACAGATCCAACCTCCAGGAGTTGAAGATGTTTTCAGGGAGAACGGTAATAAACTTTAGGGCTCCAAGTTTTGGGAGGTTGGAGGATATTACTTGTAAATAGTTCCTCATAGATAGGCACCAATGCCAAGCAGTATTTAATTCACATAATACAACATATTCTGAATATCCACTAAGTACAAGGCTTATCCAATTATCAAGATTATAAAAAAATGGTTTCTGCCCAAAATAAGCACATAATTATACTCAAATTAAAGACATAGACCAGAAATTTTGGATACCAAGCTATAATGGGGCTGGGATGAGTCTAGAAGAGGTGGGGCTCTGGCTAGTCCTAAAAGACAGACAGGCTTGATGGGAACAGGAGAACATGTAAGCACAGAAGACTGGAGAGTACTTTCGGAGGAGAATTCTGAAGGTGGCCTAGTTGGAATTCAGGCTTCGTGTAGAGAATGGTCATATGCAGAACAGAATCCCTCACCCCTCCAGCATAGTTTTGTCTAAAGCTAGGTACTTTCCCCTGGGTAAAAACTAGAAGGTTCTTCTGTAAAGAAATACAAGAGTTGCCTCCCCAGGTACCTAGTATGGACACTATCACCTAGTATAACACTCTCCTCATTCTGGTGTTTAGCTGCTCATCATCGTAAGGCTAGCTCAACCTCCTATCACTGGACAGCTTTCTATAGTTAAACTCTTAAATAAGAGCTAAGCACTAAGTCTCAATGACCAGTTAGAAAAGACTGCCACACGAACAATAAAGACTGAAATGAGGGAGGAGGGATGCCTGGGTGGCTCAGTTGGTTAAACGTCTGCTTCGGCTCAGGTCATGATCCCAGGGTCCTGGGATCGAGTCTTGCATTGGGCTCCTTGCTCAGCGGGAAGCCTGCTTCTCCCTCTGCCTACTGCTCCCCCTGCTTGGGCTCTCTCTCTCTGACAAATAAATAAAATATTTTAAAAAATAAATAAAATAAAATGAGGGAGGAAAATGTGTAAAGAACAAAAATACCTAGGCAACATAATTTAAAAAACAAAACCATACCACCACCAACTCCTAATTAGTATCCCCACAAAGATTTAAGAGCTATAACACCACCCATAAAATAAAACAGGATGCTATGAAAAAAGAAAAATCAGAGAACAAGAAAGACTCTTGGTAACTACTACACACACACACTCTTTTTCCCAAAATTAAAAAATTCATACTCGGGGCATCTGGGTGGCTCAGTCAGTTATGTGTCTGCCTTTGGTTCAGGTCATGATCCCAGGGTCCTGGGATCGAGTTCCATATCAGGCTCCTTGCTCATAGGGAGCCTGCTTCTCCCTCTCCCTATGCTGCTCCCCCTGCTTGTTCTCACTCTCTTAAATAAAATGTTAAAAAAAAAAATACATACTCATCTTCATAAACTTAACATACCCATTGAGAAACAAAGGTCTATACAAGACTATGAGGTAACTGGCTTTATTTTCCAATTGCTTCATTTGTGGAATTTCTTTTGCCTCCAACTAGAAATTTTGTTCTTAGGGACTAGAACTATAATTATTCATTTTACACTTTGCTCAGCATCTAAAGCCAGGGTGGGGACAAATGTAGATACTCAATAGCATATTTTCTTTTTTTTTTAAAGGTTTTATTTATTTATTTGACAGAGAGAGAGATAGCGAGAGCAGGAACACAATCGGGGGGGTGGGAGAGGGAGAAGCAGGCCTCCCGCCGAGCTGGGAGCCCGATGTGGGACTCGATCCCAGGACCCTGGGACCATGACCTGAGCCGAAGGCAGACGCTTAAGAGCCACCCAGGTGCCCAGGACCAGAGTTTTTAATGAGCTTCTCAGTGAGACACAGAGGACGGGCATGCGCTGGAGCCCAGGGTGCATGAGGAAGCTGCAGCTCTGCGACCACGCACAGGAGGGACTATAGTTGAGGAATCCAGAGAATTCCAAGCTCGAAGCTGGCAGAAACACGGAGTAGGAATAAAAGTGATTATAGACTGCAGTTTGAAGGTCTGTCTTTGGAACAGCAGGCCCTCCATGGTCCTCTCAGCAGACCTGGCAGAGCGACTAAGCAGCAGTGTTGACCCCAAAGCTGACACCAAAGACATCACCTCTAAGGAAATGGAACAGCCTCCCTGGAGACGGCATGCGGTCCCAGGGTGGGTGTTGACAACACAGCACTGCCTTACTCCTGGCCTCTGGGTGGCCCCTGCACTCCCTATTTGCTCCTTGCCACAGCACCTCAAAGTGAAGCCCACCTAGATCTAGCATCAATGGAGACAGCTCTCTCCTGTAAAGGAAAGATCTTTTGGCTAAACAGACTCATATGGGGGCGCCTGGGTGGCTCAGTCGGTTAAGCATCTGTCTTCGACGCAGGTCATGATCTCAGGGTCCTGGGATCGAGCCCCATGTCAGGCTCCTTGCTCAGCAGGGAGCCTGCTTCTCCCTCTCCCCGCGCTCCTGTTCTCTCTCTCTCAAATAAATAAATAAAATATTTTTTAAAAGTCGTGGTAAAATAAATACAACATAATAGTTACCATTTTACCTATTTTTTTTAAATCTTTTTTTTTTTAAGATTTATTTATTTATTTATTTGACAGAGAAAGAGACAGTGAGAGAGGGAACACAAGCAGGGGGAGTGGGAGAGGGAGAAGCAGACCTCCCGCTGAGCAGGGAGCCCGATGCGGGACTCGATCCCAGGACCCTGGGATCATGACCTGAGCTGAAGGCAGACGCTTAACGACTGAGCCACCCAGGCGCCCCATTTTAGCTATGTTTAATACAGTTTAGCGGCATGAAGTCCATTCACATTACCGTGTGACCATCACCACTGTCCATCTCCAGAACATCCCAAACGAAACTCTGTCCCCATGAAACACTCACCGCAGCCCTCCTGCCCTAGCCCCTGGCGCCCACGATTCTGCTTTCTGTCTCTGTAAATTTGACTATTCTGGGGACCTCATATAAGTGAAATCTTTGTCCTCTCGTGACTGGCTTATTACACTCAGCGTAACACCTTCCAGGCTCACCCATGTTAGAGTGTGTCAGCATTTCCTTTTTAAGGCTGAATAATATTCCGTTTCTCTCAGAACTTTAAGGGCATTCGTGCTTTGTCTCGTAACATCAAATGCCATTGATGAAAACCTTAGGGCCTACTCAATTCCAAATTAATATTTCGGTATTCCAAAGAAACACCAAATCCATTTGTAAGAAGTCTGTTTTCTTCTTTCTGGAAGCTTTCATCTTCCATTTATACTTGTTTTTCTAAAAGGTGTTGAGGTTGTGTCTGAGGTAGGTCTTTTAATATTTGTGTCAGAACCTTGGTATGAGCTTTCAGTCAGAAAACGGGTGTCTGTCCAGCTCTGGGACCTTTTCTTCCATAATTCTATTTTTATAATATTTCATCCCCATTTCTCCTTTTCTTGCTGGGAAGATGGATCATCTTTGTCTCTAACTTGCCCTTCTTGTTCTTCACCTTTTTAGAGTTCCCCAACCTTTCTTTCCAGCCTTTCTCATTTTTTTTTTAACAATTTAATTTTCAAGAACATTTATTTCTAGCTCCTTTTTTGAAGCAGGCTGAACTTTTTCAAACGGACGCAACATCTGAATTTCTCTGGGAATACGTATTAGGGGCTTGTCTGTTAGTTCACTGTTGGCGTTTTTTTCTTCCAGGATTGTAGTTCGTAGTAGTTTCTTCTAGTTTGTAGTGTTTGTTCATCCTGGTGCTGTAATTTTTTTTTAATACTGAGTAATGCTAGGTTATATATTCATAAGTGAAGGATTTGACTGATTAATAGGTTAACTTCAGGAAGCTGGCCTGTTTTCTCTGCCACCATGTGAATCTGTTTAAAAGGGTTTGTTTTTGTTTTTGTTTTTTTAAAGATTTTATTTATTTGAGAGAGAGAGAATGAGAGACAGAGAGCATGAGAGGGAGGAGGGTCAGAGGGAGAAGCAGACTCCCCGCCGAGCAGGGAGCCCGATGAGGGACTCGATCCCGGGACTCCAGGATCATGACCTGAGCCGAAGGCGGTCGCTTAACCGACTGAGCCACCCAGGCGCCCTGTTTAAAAGGGTTTTTAAAAAAGATTTTATTTATTTGAGAGAGAGAGAGAGAGCATGCATGAGTGAGGGGGAGGGGCAGAGGGAGAGGGAGAAGCAGACTCCCCACTAAGCAGGGAGCCCGATGTGGGACTGGATCCCAGGACCCTGGGATCATGACCTGAGCCGAAGGCAGATGCTTAACCAACTGAGCCCCCCAGGTGCCCCAATTTTACCACAATTTTAAAAATTGAAACTAATAAGAAAACTGTGGGAAAATTATTCTGAACTTGGCCCTCAAAAGTAAGGACAGAATAAGAGCATTTTCAACAAAGTCACAAATTTACTTCCCATATTTAAAGCTAGTAAATCTTCAGTATATTCTAATTTCAAGAAGAAATCTTTAAGAAAAATCACATTTTATATATGATTTTGGAGTTTAAGATGGAGAATTTACTTTTTTTTTTTTTTTTAAGATTTTATTTATTTATTTGAGACAGAGAGAATGAGAGAGAGCACATGAGAGGGGGGAGGGTCAGAGGGAGAAGCAGACTCCCTGCCGAGCAGGGAGCCCGATGCGGGACTCGATCCCGGGACTCCAAGATCATGACCTGAGCCGAAGGCAGTCGCTTAACCAACTGAGCCACCCAGGCGCCCTACTTTTTTTTTTTTTAACAATTTATTTATTTGGGGAGGGAGGGGCAGAGGGACATTTAAACTCCTGGGGTGCCTGGGTGGTGCATGACCTGGGCCTAAACCGAGTCGTGTACCACCCAGGCATCCCAGGAGTTTAAATGCACCCCAAGAATTTAAATGTTATCCATTTATCCAGGTAAGATAATGGATACACACTTTAATTTACCTTTTCTGCTAATCTTATGGCAAATATTAAGTCTAAATTATCCCACAGAACTCCGGGAGAGGCTGCAGACACACAAGTGAAACATACTGGGGAAGGTTCTCTGTCAGATGTGGACTAATGTCCCTCCCTGTGATCCTGGACAGAGATGTCGGTCACTGTTCTCTCTTCCCACTCACTCTTCAACCTGCCCCCTTTCAGATTTCTATCCCCCACCCCCCCGCCCCGACACACATGCATGGGGCCAAGAGAACTCTGGGCAAGGTCACCGGCTAGGTCTGTGTTGCCAAATCATACTCTGTCCTCATCTTTCTAGACCTCTCAGTAACATGCAACCCAAACAACAACTCTCTCCTTCAATGCCTTTTCTCCTTGTCCTCTGACCCCACATACTTTCCCATCTTGTTCCCACCTCACTGGCCACTCCTTTTCAGCCTCCTTTGCTGGCCCTGCCTGCTCCTGGAGCATGATCCTTGGACTCTTCCTCCTGCTTCTCTACTTTCTCTCCTGAGGCAATGACTTCCAGTCTCATGACTTACAATATGATCTGTGCACCAGTGACTGCCAGATACTTCTCATCTTTGATTTGCGGAGACCACTTAACATCTCTCCTAAATGTGTCACGGGCATCTCAAACCTAATACTGCCAAAAGAGAAGTCCTCATTCCTTCCCACTCCTCAAGACATTCCCTATCTCAGTAAATGCCACCACCATCCATCTGGTTCTTCAAGCCAAAAGCCTAACCGTCAGTAAACCTAAGGTGGGTAAGAGCATATGCTCTGGAGCCAACTGGGTTATGATACCACTCTATTATTTGTATTCCCAAACTATATGATCTTGAGCGAGTTAGGGTTCTTTTTTTTTTTTAAGTTTATTTTAAAGATTTTATTTATTTATTTATTTGGCAGAGAGAGAGAGAACACAAGCAGGGGGAGTGGCAGGCAGAGGACAGGGAAAAGCAGCCCAACGTGGGGCTCGATCCTAGGCCCCTGGGATCATGACCTGAGCTGAAGGCAGCCACTTAACCGACTAAGCCACCCTGGCGCCCTTAGGGTTCTTATGAAAATAACCAATTGTTCTAAGTGTGTTATCATACAGTAAATTTACAATGATCATTGTTCTTTGTTCCTCATTCCCTAATTCCCATCAGTGACTCCTACCCATCAATTCCACCCAACGTCCTGAATCTGTCCACTGTCTGTCTCCTCCACTGCTACCCTCACCCAAGCCACTCTCATCCCTCCCACTGTTACAGCTGCCTACTGGTTCTCCCTGCTTCTGTTCTTACCACCTGGACCAGTCCTCCACAAAGCAGCCAAAGCGATTCGTTCAAAATATAAACCAGATAGAACTCCTCTGCTTAAAACCTTCCATTTCTTTCCATTACACCCAAGATAAAACCAATTCCTTACCTTGGTCTCCAGACCCCTATATCAGTGACTCACAGCCCCAATTGCATATCAGACTCCACTATGGAGCTGTAAGAATTATTAACGTTGGGGCGCCTGGGTGGCTGTCAGTTAAGCGTCTGCCTTCAGCTCAGTTCATGATCCCAGAGTTCCGGGATCGAGCCCTGCATCGGGCTCCCTGATCAGCAGGGAGTCTGCTTTTCCCTCACCCCCGCTACCCCCGCCTCATGCTTGCATGCTCTCTCTGAAATAAATAAATAAAATCTTAAAAAAAAAAAAAAGAATTATTAATGTTTAGACCCCATCTGGGACCCACTAAGTCAGAATCTCTAGCTCTGATGTCCACCAAAATGTAAAAAGTCAGGGCTGAAAAACACTGCCCTGAATGACCTGCCCCCTACCCACTTCTCCAGGCATATGCCTATCTCTTCACCGCACACCAGCTAATGGGCCTTTCCCCTTGCCCTGAGTGCTGCATGTTTGTTTGTGTCTTCAGGACTTTGCACTTGGGCATTCTCTCCGCCTAGAAAGCTCTTCCTCAGATCTTCTCACAGCTGGGTCCTTCCTGTCATTCAGTCTCAGCCTGAATATTAGCGCTTTTATGATAGCTTCTCTGAAATCCCATCTAAAATAAATCACCAAATAGCACTTTTATTTTTATCTACGCACTTAACATGAATTTATTTTGTATGTTTATATTTATTATCTCTCTTTCTCCACTAAAATTTAAGCTCCAGGGAAGCCTGTATGAACTGTTCAATGCTGTGCCTTCAGGATGTAGATATGGAGCAAACAGTATGTGCCCAAGGAAACTAGATGCCTCAAGGCTGTATTCCATAGCTTAGGAAGGATGTTTATCTTCTTTTGGTTCATGGGCTACTCCCTGCAGCAGAGTCGGTCCCTAGCACCACAGCACACTTCTGTAAAGGATGCTGAGGGACAGGAACATGTCAATCCTCGATCTACAGAGCCCCAAACCCTTCTTTTTTTTTTTTTTAAGATTTTATTTATTTGCGAGAGAGAGAATGAGAGACAGAGAGCATCAGAGGGAGGAGGGTCAGAGAGAGAAGCAGACTCCCTGCTGAGCAGGGAGCCCGATGCAATGCGGGGCGGGACTCGGGACTGGATCCTGTGTGATCCCGCCCCAAACCCTTCTATTAACCCTTTACTCTACAGCTCTTCCCTTGTCCTCCTCTTTTTCTCCAGAACTACCAAAAGATTCAAACAGGCTAATTTAAATAATATTTAATTTAGTTTCCACACCAAGATTGAAGCAAGCAGGTTAACAAAGAAAAAAGTGACTCAGGGCGCCTGGGTGGCTCAGATGGTTAAGCGTCTGCCTTCGGCTCAGGTCATGATCCCAGGGTCCTGGGATCGAGTCCCACATCGGGCTCCCTGCTCCTTGGGAGCCTGCTTCTCCCTCTGCCTCTCTCTCTCTCTCTGTCTCTCATGAATAAATAAATAAAATCTTTAAAAAAAGAAAAAAGTGACTCAGAGGCAAAGGATAGGAAAAAGCATAAGAGAAAAAAATCTATCTGCCAGGTAGTCAACTTTGAACTGGAGTTTTCCATTCTTAAGTTTGACACTTCAAATCATCGCTAAATTGAACATGAAATGCTTCCCAAATGGATAAACAAAAAAATACCTTCATCTTTCCTTTAGCCTGATTGGCCAACACTATCCCTTCCTCCTCATCTAAGGACTAGTGGCACCACTTTCCAGCCAGAAGGGAGGGCATTACCTTTGGGAGATCTCCTTTAATGCCCGGGGGCAGCCGCAGGATCCAGAAGTTCCTGTTCCTCAGCAGGTTCTCCAAGTTCTCCAGTCGCCTCTGCAGCAGCCCGTACTCCTGCAGCAGGGTCCCCAGCACGGCCCACTTGCCCTCCAGCTGGTTCCCAAGATCAGCCACTGTCTTTTCACAGCTGGCTAGCTTCTTCTCTGCTGTCCCCGTCCGTCCTTCTAGGTGTAGGAGTCGCCGGCTGTGGACCTCCACCTTTCTCTCTATCGCCTGCACGGCTGCCACCACGGTCCACAAGGAGATGGCTGCGGTCTGCAGGTGCGCCTCATTTGCTGCTGGGGGCACGGGAAGAGGAAGGGGCTGCAGGGATGTAAGACATTCAGAGTCCCATTCAGAAGTCTATATGCAGTGGAGAGAAGAGACAAGACATTGAGTGTTGGAAGGAGCCCTAATCCAAACTAAAATCAAAGCAGGACTGGTTAACTGGTTAACGAGCTGAGATGACTCTAAATATAGTTTTCATACTGCCTGCATAAGCTTCATCTTTGTGGAGCTCATCAGGATCAAAAGCCAAGAGAAATTGCTTTGGTGGCTCAGAGATGAATTAAGTAAGACAGTGAATGAGTGAAACTGGATAGAGAACTAACCTGGCATATTCCCTGGGATGCTAGGCCCTAGAGCCAACTGTCCAGGGGCTCAGGTTGCTGCTGTACCCTCTATTTCTGGAAAAGGCCTAAAGTGCATCAGATCTTTCCAGGTTTCACTGAACTCACTGCCCTCTGATAAACCCTTTAATGACTTATGCTCTGGCCCTGTCCACCACCCTGCTTACAAACCACCACCACACCATTCAGTAATAGTTAATTAAAGCTGAGAATGTTGAGTATGGAGAAAACATGATGGCTACTGTCAAATATTTGATGGCTATAAAACAGAAGGCAGAACAGACTTGTTTAATATTATACTGCGTTTACTCCAAAGGGCAGAACTAGAACCAACACAGAATTTTCAGGCAGGCAAACCCTGGCCTATATAAATAATTTTTGAAACTAGATCTCTCCAAGAAAATAACAGGCTGCCTTGTCGCTGCAAATGCTGCGAAACAAAAAGTGTATTAAAAAAAATTCTCCAGGGCGCCTGGGTGGCTCAGTTGGTTAAGCGACTGCCTTCGGCTCAGGTCATGATCCTGGAGTCCCGGGATCGAGTCCCGCATCGGGCTCCCTGTTCGGCAGGGAGTCTGCTTCGTCCTCTGACCCTATCCCCTCTCATGTGTTCTCTCTCTCTCATTCTCTCTCTCTCAAATAAATAAATAAAATCTTAAAAAAAAAAAAAATTCTCCAAATAGGAGGTTGGGCCAGAATGACCTCTACAAAGCCTTCCAACTCCATGAATCTGATAATGCCCTCCCTGGCCACAACCTCTCATCTCTCCAGCTCACCCGCTATACTTGCTCTTCAATCCTACTAAACCCCTCACCATGCCCACCATGCCTTTTGCTCCTGGCTTACTAGCCTGTTCCAGGCTTTGTTTTCTTCCTCAGTTGATCATTTCAACCACCTTCAACCCCTTTCTGTCTCTCTGCCTCACCAGCTCCAGCTTTGAATCTAATTGTTCTTCCTCTCTTCCTATAAGCAAGCTGGTAAACCCTACTAAAGGAAGTCACACAACAGGGAAAACTGGCGTCACCACACACCAATGGTTTCTAAGCAAAGCAGGAACTCAGTGCTGCCTGGTGTCCACCCCCCTCCCCCCAGTGCTTCTCTTCCCATTCCATAAAGTGGCCACTACAAACCCCCAGCACACTCCTTAAACTTTTAGTACAGCGCTTCTCAAAGTAATGTGCATAAGAATCATCTGGAGATCTTGTTAAAATGCAGACTTTGATTCAATAGGTCTGGGAGGAAAATTGCAATTCTGCATTTTGATGCTGATGTTGCTGGTGCTGGTGCAAGGAGCATGCGTGGAGCACTAAGACTCTTGTCCACTGCAGGCCCCCTCAATCTCAGGGAACAACATGGCCTCCTACTTTGAGAAAAAAAATTAGAGTAATGAGACTGAAACTCTCTCAACTTTCTCCTTTTTTTCCACACCCCTTGCCACCTCAAACTCATCAGTAGCTTAACCCATGCTTTCTCCCTTCCCACAGCAAAAAGTTTGATCCTATTTAAAACTAATCTCTCCACTTAGGCTCTGAATGTCAACTCCTTCCACATTTTTAGGGACATTGTTCTTTTCTCTTTTTTATGGTCAGTATTTCAGTCTCTCCTGATGCTTCTCTGTAAGAAAGACCTGCACTATTCAATATGGTAGCCACATATGGCTACTGAGCACTTGAAATGTGGTTATTTTGATTGGGATGTGCCATAAGTATAAAATACACACCAGATTTTGCACACTCAGTATGGGGAAAAAAATGTACAACTTCATTAAATTCTTAATATTGGTTATGCACTGAAATATTTTGTATGCATTGGGTTAAATAAAATATATTAAAATTAATTTCATCGGGCGCCTGGGTGGCTCAGTTGGTTGAGCGACTGCCTTCGGTTCAGGTCATGATCCCGGGGTCCTGGGATCGAGTCCCACATCCGGCTCCCGGCTCGGCGGGGAGCCTGCTTCTCCCTCTGACCCTCTCCTCTCTCATGCTGTTTCTCTCTCGCTCGCTCTCTAATAAATAAATAAATAAAATCTTTAAAAAAAATTTAATTTCATCAATTTGTTACTTTTTGAATGTGACTACTAGAAAATTTAAAGTTAAATTTGTAGTTTCCGTCGTATTTCTTAGATAGGATTGGCATTAGAGACAGGATCATCTCTACCACATTAAAAAAAAACAAACTCGGAAAAAGGAAAATCGGTCTCAGGATAGAGACAGCATTCCCCTCTGCCCTACTCCCCACCCCACTGCTACCGTTCCCTCTTTTCCTTCCCTTCTCACTCTCCAGCACTCCTCAATTGCCCATTCTGGCCCCTGACCCATAAAACGGCTCTCCTCGGGGTGCCCAAAGGCTTCTTCGCTGACAAACCCAAAGCATGTTTCAATCCTGTTACTGGACCCGTCCCCATGGGTCCTACGTGGCTCTCGTGCGCAGGGACTCTCTTGGTCATCTCTGCAGCTATAGCAACTGGGAGAGCGCTTGGCACGCTGCGGGCCTGCGGTAAACACCCGCGGAATGAATAAACACATGCAAGCTTATCCCATCCTCGGAACCCGCACCAGTCCGTCATTCAGCAGTCCTGACCGAGGGCCTCCCGCGTGGCGGGCACTGTCAGATACCGGGCCCCGGGGATCCCTGGGCTCACGCAGTCCCTCCTCCCGCCTCGCTGTTACCGTCACCGCCGCATCTGCGGCTGTGCGAGGCTCAGGTGGACTGCACCCAAGGTGATTTTGTGCGGACGGCTCCCGGAGCCGAGAACCGCTGATGCAAAACCCAAACCCAGCGAACCGCCCCAAGTCTGGCGGGCTGCAGGGGGCTGACACCAAGCGGCAGGAGCCCCTCTGCACTCATTCCTCTTTCATTAGCGGAAGAGGCGCTCTCCGCCACAAACGTCCAAATGGGAAGGGGGAGCCCTGGGCCTCGCACCCGAGGCGCGGGGACCTCGCGAGGGGGGAGGGGCCGCGCCCTCCCAGCCCCGAGCTCGGCGTCGGCGTCCCACCCGGAGCCTCAGGCCCCTCCCCGCCGGCGGGACCCCGGGAGCGCCCGGCGCCTGACAGGCCGGGCGTCCCGTTCTGCTCCCCTCCCTCGGGTCCGCGGCGCAGAGCCCTGGGCGCCACACCGTCCCGGGCCCGCAGCGCTCGGCGCGCGGCCGCCCTTACCGGAGCCGGGGCCGCCTCGGCCATGGCCCTGCGCTGTGTCCGGCCCGGCCCGGAGTCGCCGGAGTCGCCGCCGCCGCCGCCGCCGCGCGGTCCCACGCAGGCCGGCCCCTGGCCTCTCCGCAGGCGGCGCCCGCCCGGCCCTGCCTTCCCCGCCCGGCTCGCGCGGCTGCTTGGGGCGCGGGGACTCAGCGGAGGCACGGCGGCCGGCGGGTGAAGCTGGGTGGCGGGCAGGCTCAGCGGCGCTCGGCCCGCAGCGGCCCCTCAGCTGGCGCTTTGTGGGCACCGAGCGCACCCTGGGAGCGGCTTCGGCCTAGACGCGCCGCAGGCCCGCGCCGCCCGCGCAGCGCGCCCCCTGCCGGCCCCGGCGGCCACTTCCGCCTCGGCGGCGGTTGTGCGGCGCCCGAGGGTGGTTTTCTCCTTACCCCCGGAGGCGTTACCAGAGGAGACCTCAGGGCCCAGCCCCGAACCAGGGCTCTTTCTGGGGAGCGCTTTCTTCTGAAGGCCCAGTGAGCAGGCGCCGCCCGAAGGGAGGCGCTCCGGCGGCAGGGCAGCCCAACTTGGAAAGGCGGCAATGGGCGGGGTGCGAGCGGGCCGGTGCGTTACAGCGAGTGGCACGAATCTGTGATGGAGAGACATTCGTCATTTGCAGGAACAGCAAATGTGGCGAACAAGATGAAGCGGCTCGCGTCTCACGTGGCCCGTGTTAGGACCCAAACTGAAATCCATAGTCGTCTTTACCTCTCGGATTATCAAGGTTGCAGTTTGCTGGGTCTACACTAACGGACAGGGGAGAGCCAAGCGTTATCTATGGGGCTTGTGTGTTTCGGGTTGACGGAGTGTGTGTTACGGTTACGATAACCACATGACCCCGAGTTTCTGGCTCAGCCCTCATGTCAGACATGCTCAGCATGAATGAAAATCCTCCCAAACCTGTATTTCTACAAACGAATCAAATCAATGTCCATAACCGTCAAAGTAACAAATCACAAAAGTGTGAGAACCACCCCGTTGGGGCACCTGCTCTGGAGCGCGCAAGCGATTTTTAGACTAGCTATACCTGTAGTTTGAAGTCTGCCGGGAAATACATTTTGGTCAAATGGTGAATGTTTGATAGTCAAAAATTGCTATTCCCTAAATGAGAATGTCACCGTAACAGAGTGAACTTGTAGAAAGAAAAGAAAAAACACGAACTTTCTTGGAAAGGAAATTCATTTTTGATTTTATCATTAAAAACGTAGTAGTTAAAATGTTAATGTTTGACCTTATAAGGTCAAGAACAGTAATTTCTCAGCTCTGGCGACTGCTGGATGCTCTTATGGCCAATAAATAGGGACATTTACATTACTTAATAAGATACTTTAAACTGAGCTTCATGGAGTAGCAAGGCTACTTCTGTCAGCATAATATGGTAATACTGCCACCAATTTATTGTGTTTCTTCCTCTAATAGGCAATTATTATGGTAAAGACTTTGTTCCTTTTTAATTCTTGACCCTGATAATTTCTTGGGCGGTGACAGGATTCCAGTGAAACAATTTCACCGACTGAAGTTTTCTGTACTTTCAAGAAGATGCATATTTTCAGAAGCAGATTTAAGATGGTTGTATTCATATTTTTAATTTCTAATATTCTTGTCTGTTCTTGCCACTATACACAATCACTAGAGAAAAAATTTGTCCTTAAAGTTTGGATTTAGAAATATGACAATGAAGCAATTTAACTACTTTTCAAGTTAAGAAAATAATCAAAGTTTCCATCTGTAGTAGCTTTCCCTGTATGCACACCAATTTCAGCTTCTTCCCGGAAGATTCAAAGGAAGATCTTTTCAGCAGGAATCATTGTGCAGGAAATACACTCTTAAGGCACATCATTTTATTCAGCATGTTCCAATAAACAAACTGCTTTCTATATAACCAACCATTCATTATTAGTAAGTTTTGCTACTTTGGTAATGTTCTCTGGGAAATACAAAATTAAGGCCTTATTGATCAGCCTTTGAAAGACGTAATAGCTTGTTTAAATATCTTGTATATGTATGTGACAAGACAATTTCACAATCTCTTGTGTATTGTATAATTTGTTATTGGCTAAAGAAAAATTATGGAAGGGGTCTACAATCGTTCTGCTTGCAGCCAGTCATTTTTTACTGCATCTTTTTTTCTTTTTCTTTCTTTTTTTTTTTTTTTTTTTTTTTGGTGGGCAGCAAAGCAAGGTCTATTGAGCAATAGCAAAGTGATAGTACAAAGCTCCCAAGGAGGGAGGGGACCTGAAGGGGTTGCCCTTTTATTACATCTTTTAAAGCTATAACCATTTTCTGAATATAAAACTGAATGGTGCAAACAAATTACAGTATGTTTGAGCTCACAGCCTTTACCATATTTGTTGTATAGTCAATGATAATTTTGTGCATTTGTCTTTACTGATTTTATATTCCATAAATATTTCTCAAAGTCAGATTCACTGTGTGAGACACAAGAATCTTTCTTTTTTTTTTTAATTTTATTTATTTATTTGACAGAGAGAGAGGGAAAGAGAGAGCACAAGCAGGGGGAGAGGCAGGCAGAGGGAGAGGGAGAAGCAGACTCCCCGCTGAGCAGAGAGCCTGATGTGAGGCTCCATCCCAGTATCCTGGGATCATGACCTGAGCTGGAAGGAGATGCTTAACTGACTGAGCCATCCAGGTGCCCCAAGAAACTTTCATCAAGTAAGGAAAGTAATCCTCTATGTCATCAAACCTAAAAACTTAAGGCTGATTCTTCCAACCTTGGGTCCAAACGTCACACCATATACTTTGGGAGCACATTTAACATTTTCATTAACCTTTTTGTGTATAAGAAAATATAAACCAGGAGAAAGTTTTTAGGACTGTTTTCTAGGGGCGGCTCAGTCAGTTAAGCCGTTGCCTTCAGCTCAGGTCATGATCCCAGGGGCCTGGAATGGAGCCCTACATCAGGCTCCTTGCTCAGCGGGGAACCTGCTTCACCCTCTCCTTCTTGTGCTCTCTGGCTCTATCTCCCTGTCAAATAAATAAATAAAATCTTAAAAAAAAAAAAAGGAATGTTTTCTAAAATAAAGCAATATTTAGAATCCACAGCTTTGGCAAATCTCAAAAATTCTTTCTCTTCCACTGCTGAAATGGTTTAATTAATCTATTGCAATTATTTCTACAAGCTTTAAAAAGCATTTGTCTTCACAGATACTAAACCATGACATATTGCCTTATTAAAAGCATTCTTGAAAAGTTCATTGTTTAGAGAGACAAATGTATTTTGGGTGTCTCATTTTATCTAAATGTTCTTTTTTTTAATGCTGTCTCTATACTTTTAAGTATAGAGTACATGACTCAAAGATGATTTATCATATCTGTGTTATACATGAGTTTTTTTTGTCTTTGTGAAATATTGAGGTGGCCGTGTTGACATTCTGCTTTTAATTTATCCTCCTATGTGAAAAATTACAAAATAGGGCTTTTTAAGATTCATAGACTAAATGGAATTAAGTAATTAAACATTAGTTTCTCTATATTTTTATAAAGTATTTTTTATTTTATTTTATTTTTTTAAGTAAGCTGTATGCCCAACATAAGGCTTGAACTCATGACTCCGAGATCAAGAGTCACATGCTCTGCCTACCAAGCCAGCCAGGTGCCCTTCTACAGGTTTTATTTAAAATGCAATTGCATCAAAGAATTCTACAGTAATTAGAATTATGATATAATCTAAACTTTACTATTTTGCCCTATGGTAGTATTTATATGTTTATAAATACCTGTAGGCTCAAAAAGGATATAATATTCTTCCTAAAGCTATCTGGATGGCATTCTTTCAATATTCACATTAACTGTTAACATATTTATTTAACTACTTGAAATTTTTTTTATTACATAGAACCAACATCTTCCATAATCCTCAATAATTATTGCAACATTTTACTTTTGCAATATTAAAAATACAATACTTCAACTGACTGTTAGCAGTTCAACATATAAAGCACATCGTCAAATTTAGCATTTCAAGTTACCAAGTTATCTAGAATTTAGAATACCTACATTTGAAAGTAGATATTCAGATATTAACAATAAATATAAATGAGATGCCATGTTTATGTTATTGAAGATTGATGCACCGATGGGACATGATAGAAATCTACCCAATCGCACAGCCATTACTCTTGAATAGGTCTAAGAACACCAGCAACGACACTGAGTGAGCATCAGCTATTCTACTTTGCAATGGTCAAGGCTGGATGGTAGAATTTGGACAAACTCTGAGTCTGAAGCCAAAGGTCGGGGCACCCCCAGTACACGGTGCATGTAGCTTTCATCTAGGCACACTTGAAAAATCTGGCAACTGTGCAGTGATCAGATTACTGTGGTTGTAGATGAAAATCTCCATAGTTCCACCCACAACAGATACAAACATGAAATGAAAGTAGCTGTTGTAAGTAGGACATAGGAAAGAAAACATTTCTATGTCTTGGGAGTTTCTGGAAAGGCTTCCTGGAGCAGGTGACATGGTAGCTGAACCTTGAAGGAAAAATAGAAGTTATCAGACATCCTGAGAATGGAACACGGTCATTCCAATCATAGTCAACAGCAATGCAAACTCCTAGAGGTGTGCTCAGCACGGGATAGTCAGAGAACTCTACATGGGGCAGTGCTGCTAGATCTTAAAATGTGGAAACGTGGGGAGGAGAGCACAAGTGCACAGGATTAGAGAGGTTGGCAAGCTAAATGAATTCATAGAAGGTTGACAAAAGGGGTTTTGAAAGAATTAAAAACAACAAATACCAGTCAGGTAGTAAACTAACATTGAACTGGGGATTAGCATTTATTGAGTACTTTACACAATCATCTAATT
The DNA here is from genome assembly GCF_029215605.1 of Mirounga angustirostris. Lineage (NCBI taxonomy): Eukaryota > Metazoa > Chordata > Mammalia > Carnivora > Phocidae > Mirounga > Mirounga angustirostris. The sequence goes on from NW_026991720.1 coordinate 7,125,075, forward strand.
GAATCCCTAAATCAACTACATGAGGTAGATGTTGCCAGTTTTTTTTACACCTCAGTTTATGCGAAATTTTGCTGGGCAATTCTCCACGGCGTTTCTACATGTGTTGTGACAGCTTTTATCCTGGACAAGCTTTCCAAGGATACTTGTTTGGCAAACAGCCTGGGAAAACAGAGGTAGTGTCTCCCTCTGGGGGAGAAGGCAGATTTGTTTCTTCACCAGGATAATAAAGATACCGTCTTCCTCCAGGTCAGAGGTTGCACAAGTATGTTAGCATCACCCTAATAAGATTAGGATAGGACTGCCAGGTGAAATATTGGATACCCAGTTAAATTTGAATTTCAGATAAACAAGTGTGCCCTACACAATACTTTTTTTAAAATTTTTATTTATTTGAGAGAGAGAATGAGCGAGCACAAGCAGGGGGAGTGGCAGAGGGAGAGGGAGAAGCAGGCTCCCCGATTAGGACTCAGTCCCAGGACCCTGAGATCATGACCTGAGCTGAAGGCAGCGGCTTAACCGACTGAGCCACCCAGGTGCCCCTGCCTTATACGATACTTAACACTAAAAATTATTTCTTGTTTATCTGAAATTCATATTTAACTGGACATCTGTATTTTTACTTGCTAAATCTGGCAACTCCATGTTGGGAGTTTCCTTCCTAAGTTTGCTGTCCCTCTGCTGGGACACACAGATCCACTGTGTGTGAAACAGACACCTGGGCCATAATACATTGTCCTTATGGGCAAATTGATGGAACATGAAGTTCATGCTGCCTACTGCTCTGGGAGTAATAAAGTCCTTTGTCTCTGACCCAGGAGTCTCCTGCCTTCTCCATCATCTCTGGAAACTATGGCAGGCTAACTAGTGAATGTTTAAGTAGAGTAAAACTTCAGAGCCCATAGTTCCTTACTTGACACTAATCCCTTATAGAGGAACACTGAGATTGTTTCTAATCTAATTAGACATTATTACTATTATAAGCAATATTGTCACAAATACCCTGGAACATACTTCTCTGTGCACAGGTACAAAAACATCTGTTGGAAAATTTCCTGGAAGTGGAAATGTTGGGTCAAAAGGTATGTACACTTAAATGTTGAAGTATATCAACAAATTGTTCTTCATAGAGGCCATATCCCTAAACCCTCACTAACGATGTATAAGAGTATCAGTTTCATTCCCCACTTGAGTCGACTATATTCTGAAGTTTTTTGATCTTTGCCAACCTAATAAGTAAAAAGCGGGATCTCATTTAGTATTACTTTGTATTTCTCTTATTATGAGTAAAGCTGAACATCTTAAGCTTAAAAGCCTTGTGAATTTCCTTTTCTGTGAACTGTTCACATTTTAAGCATTTTTCTGATGAGTTGTTGATATTTTCTTTTTTCTTAAGCTTTTATTTATTTATTTATTTATTCATTTATTGGGGGGCACCTAGGTGGCTCAGTTGGTTAAGCGACTGCCTTCGGCTCAGACCATGATCCCAGGGTCCTGGGATCGAGCCCCACATCTGGCTCCTTGCTCAGTGGGGAGGCTTCATCTCCCTCTCCCACTACCTGCTACTCCGCCTGCTTATGCTCTCTCTCTGTCAAATAAATAAATAAAAATTCTTTAAAAAATAAGTTTTTATTTTAGTCACCCAGTGCTCATCATGACAAGTGCCCTCCTTAATCCCCATCACCTATTTTACCCATCCCCCCCTTGTAACTCCCATCAGGTAACCATCAGTTTGTTTTCTATAGTTAAGACTCTGTTTCTTGGTTTCTCTCTCTCTCTCTCTTCCCTCCCCCTCCCCACTTTGCTTGTTTGTTTTGTTTCTTAAATTCCACATGAGTGGAAAAAAGAAAAAACACAAGAAACAACAGGTATTGGCAAAGATATGGAGAAAAAGGAACCCTCTTGCTCTGTTGTTGGGAATGCAAACTGGCGCAGCCACTCTGGAAAACAGTATGGAGGTTCCTCAAAGAGTTAAAAATTGCATTGTATCGTTATAAATTTCCCTCTTAGAACTGCTTTTGGTGCATCCCAGAGGTTTTGAACCATTATGTTTTCATTTGTTTCCATGTACTTTTTAAATTTCTTCTTTTATTTCCTGCTTGACCCATTCATTAATAGCATGTTATATAACCTCCATGTATTTGTGGTCTTTCAGATTTTTTCTTGTGGTTGATTTCTAGTTTCATAGCATTGTGGTCAGAAAAGATGCATGGTATGACTTTGATCTTTTTTGAGTTTGTTGAGGCATGGTTTGTGGCCTAATATGTGATCTATTCAGGAGAATGTTCCACGTGCACCTGAAAAGAATACATATTCTTTTCAGGATGGAATGTTCTGAATACATCTGTTTAAAACATCTGTTCCAGGGCGCCTGGGTGGCTCAGTTGGTTAAGCGACTGCCTTCAGCTCAGGTCATGATCCTGGAGTCCCAGGATCAAGTCCCGCATCGGGCTCCCTGCTCAGCAGGGAGTCTGCTTCTCCCTCTGACCCTCCCCCCTCTCATGTACTCGCTCTCTCTCATTCTCTCTCAAATAAATAAATAAAATCTTTAAAAAAATAAAAATAAAAATAAAAAATAAAAAAATAAAACATCTGTTCCAATGTGTCATTCAAAGCCATTGTTTCCTTGTTGATTTTCTGTTTAGATCATCTGTCCATTGCTTTAAGTTGGGTGTTAAAGTCCCCTACTACTGTATTATTTTTGATTAGTTCCTTATGTTTATTAACTTTTATGTATTTTGGTGCTCCCAAGTTGGGTGCATAAATATTTATAATTGTTTTATCTTATTGGATTTTCCCCTTCATTATTGTATAGTGTCCTTTTTGGTCTCGTTATAGTTTTGTTTTGTTTGTTTTTTTAAAAGTAGGCTCCATGCCCAGTGTGGATCCCAACACAGGGCTTGAACTCACAACTGTGAGATCAAGATCTGAGCTGATATCAAGAGTTGGACACTTAACTGACTCAGTCACCCAGGCACCCATATAGCCTTCCTTTTAAAGTCTACTTCATCCAATAAAAGTATTGCTACTCCAGCTTTCTTTTGACCTCCACTTGCATGATAAATATTTCTTCATCCCCTCATTTTCAATCTGCAGGTATCTTTTGGTCTAAAATGATCTCTTGTAGGCAGCGTTAGATGGATTTTTATTTTTTTTCTTTTCCGTTGTGTCATCCTATGTCTCTTGATTGGAGCATTTAGTCCATTTATATTCAAAGTAATTATTGATAAATATGTATTTATTGGGGGCCTGGGTGGCTCAGTCGTTAAGCGTCTGCCTTCGGCTCAGGTCATGATCCCAGGGTCCTGGGATCAAGTCCCACATCAGGCTCCCTCCTCGAGGGGAAGCCTGCTTCTCCCTCTCCCACTCCCGCTGCTTGTGTTCCTGCTCTCTCTGTCTCTGTCTCTGTCAAATAAATAAATAAAATCTTTAAAATAAATAAATAAATAAATAAATATGTATTTATTGCCATTTTATTATTTGTTTTGTGGTTGTTTTTGAAGATTTTCTCTGATCTTTTCTTGTCTAGTCTCTCATGGTTTGCTGGTTTTCTTTAGTGATATATTTGGATTTCTTTCTCTTTATTCTTTGCATATTTATTAGTGGTTTTTGACTTGTGGTTACCATTAGGTTTGTATATAACATCTTCCGCATATAGCAGTCTATATTCAATTGATGGTCATTTAAGTTTGAACCCATTCTTTTTTTTTTTAAGATTTTATTTATTTATTTGACAGAGAGAGACACAGCGACAGAGGGAACACAAGCAGGGGGAGTGGGAGAGGGAGAAGCAGGCTCCTCACCCAGGAGGGAGCCTGATGCGGGGCTCGATCCCAGGACCCTGGGATCATGACCTGAGCCGAAGGCAGACGCCCAAGGACTGAGCCACCCAGGTGCCCCAGTTTGAACCCATTCTTTACTCCTCTTCTCCCCATGTTTTAGGTATATGGTGTCATATATTATATCCTTTTTTATATTGTGAGTTCCTGACTGATTTTTTACAGAAATATTCATTTTTACTGCTTTTGTGTTTCCTACCTTCATTCCTATCATTTTTGGTCTTTTTCTTTCCACTCAAAGAGACCCCTTTAATATTTCTTGCAGGGCTGGTTTAGTGGTCATGAACTCCTTTAGTTTTTGTTTGTCTGGGAAGCCCTTTATCTGTCCATCTATTCTTTTTTTTTTTTTTAAAGATTTTATTTATTTATTTGAGAGAGAGAATGAAAGAGAGCACATGAGAGGGGGGAGAGTCAGAGGGAGAAGCAGACTCCCCGCCGAGCAGGGAGCCCGATGCGGGACTCGATCCCGGGACTCCAGGATCATGACCTGAGCCGAAGGCAGTCACTTAACCAACTGAGCCACCCAGGCGCCCTGTCCATCTATTCTTAATGATAGCCTTGCTAGATAGAGTATTGTTGGCTGTAGATTTTTCTTATTCAGCACTTTGAATATATCATGCCACTCCTTTCTGGCTTGGAAAGATTCTGCTGAAAAATCTGCTGAGAGTCTTACATGGTTTCCTTTTATGTAACTGTCTTTTGTCTTGCTGCTTTTAAGATTTTTTCTTTATCGGGCACCTGGGTGGCTCAGTCGTTAAGCGTCTGCCTTCGGCTCAGGTCATGGTCTCAGGGTCCTGGGATCGAGCTCCGCATCCGGCTCCCTGCTCGGCGGGAAGCCTGCTTCTCCCTCTCCCGCTCCCCCTGCTTGTGTTCCCTCTCTCGCTGTCTCTCTCTTTGTCAAATAAATAAATGAAATCTTTAAAAAAAAAAAAGATTTTTTTCTTTATCACTGTATTTTGCCATTTTAATTACAATACGTTTTGGTATGGATCTGCTTTTATTGATTTTGTTGGAGGTTCTCTGTGCCTCCTGAATCTGGATATCTCTCTCCTTCCCCAGATTAGGGAAATTTTCAGCTATTATTTCTTCAGATAAATTCTCTGCTCCCTTTTTTCTCTCTTCTTCTTCTGGGACTCCTATAATATCTTTACATTTGATGGAATCACTGAATTCCCTAAGTCTATTCCCATTTTACATAATTCTTTTCTCTGTCTTTTGTTCAGCTTGGTTACTTTCCATTACTCTGTCTTCTAGGTCATTAATTCATTCCTCTGCTTCCTCCAGCTTGCTATTCATTCCATCAAGTGTGTATCTCATTTTGTTTACTGAGCCCTTTATCTCTACTATGTTATTCCTTATCTCTATGTTAATGGCCTTGCTGATGTCCTCCACTCTTTTCTCAAGTCCAGTGATCAGGCATGTTACTTATATCTGTTTTGCTTAGATTTCCTGCCATGGCCTTGTCTTATTCTTCCACTTGGGACAAATTCCTCTGTCTTCTCATTTTGTCTAAGTCTTTGTGCCTGCTTCTCTGTGTTAGGAAACTCAGCTATGTCTTCTGTTCTTAAGGATAACTGCTTTATGAAGAAGAGGTCCTATAATGCCCTGCTATGTAGTGTCCTCTGTTCCCCGGGGCCTGGCACTTCTGGGAGTATCTCCAATGTGTGCTGTGTGTGCTCTGCTGTTGTGTCCTGGCTGCTTTATCTTTCAGACCAGTCATCTGCAGAGGCTCTCTTTGCCTGTAGTGGGCAGTATTTGGTCCTTGGCCTGAATGTGCCATATTTTGCACTAGGTATGCTTGTGAAATGAGACTTGTTGCCACCGCCACCAAAACCAAGGCCTTGCAAAACTCCCAGGTTGGGAGACACAGTGTTGGCAGGGATTTGGGCTGGTCTTCTGAGGAAGAGGGCCCACTGCACTGGGACCGGGAAGGGTGGTTCCACCAGAGCGTGGGGGGGGGGTTGGTATAAGCAAGTTAAGTAGTGAGTGTTGGCCCTGTGCCCTGTGTTTATAATGAGGGCCAGGGGAGGGAAATGGCTCCCGACAGTTTCTTTATTCCTGGAGGGGTCTCATGAACGCTGCCTCTTTGAGGCATGCTCTGAGATGAGCAACTAACCTCCCCACTGTGTGCCCCATGAGCTCTTCAGATTGCTGTTTTCATACTATGTGTCTGTGGGCTGTTTGCTCTGCCTTCTCTCCAAAAGCAGCCCCAATGTCTTCCAAGCTCTCCCATAGCCAAGCATGCTGACCTTTAAAACTCCCGGCTCTAAGCCCCTCTCACTTTCCGAGCCAATTGCTATAGGGATTCATTTTCCCCATGTGCTCCCCAGTGTGCTAGTCTGTCTCTTGGGCTTCTTTCTCTAAGACTGTAGCTCCCTCCTCACTGCAGCAACCAGGACCCATTTCTTTCCCAAATTACATCTCTGTATTTCCTACCTTCTCCTATGTGGCCTCTTGTCTACCTTCAGTTGTGGAGTTTGTTCTGACAGTCTTCAGATCAATTCCTGGGGCATTTGGGATGATTTGATAGTTATCTAGTTGTAATGGTAAGACAAGGTGAGCCTAGGGTTCTCCTACTCCTCCACCTCTTCCCCTCCACTATGAGTTGTTGATATTTTTGAGTTGCATGAGCTCTTTATATAGTACATAAATTAAACACTTGTTTTCCATGTTATATATACTTTACCTAGTAAAGACATCTGCCATTTGGCATCTTGCCAAATAGAAATTTAAAATTTTTATGTGAACATTTTTAGTGTTTTATGACTTTTGGTTTTGGCGCCTTGCTTAGAAAGGCCCTCCCCTCTCTCAGTTTTTTGGTTTTGTTTTTTTTAATCCTTCACATTTTTTGAAGAAGTCTTCATGAAAGAAACAATGACTCAAAACTTCAACCTGGCTTTAGAAGCATTTTATATCTCTCTAAGATACTTTTGGTTCACTGGCATTTTCACAGCACAAAGTACTTACTAAATTGGCACACTTGTGGGATCTCTCAGCATTGGCAAAGCAGAGGCTATTTTGAGATTCATAAGAGGAAACTCTTGACCATGTCTGGGGTGCTGCAAGTCCCAAGGAAGCACTCTCTGTTACTTCCAAAATGAGACTAAACAGACATCATTTAATTCAATAAGATGATGAGGCAACAACAGGGTCCCAAGGCTTCCAATGACCAGTTTCTCCACATCTTATAAATTCATATATGCCTCTGGGGGTGTTATTTTAGGAACTCCCTAATCTGTTATTATTGTTACATTTTCTCCAACAGTACAGGCAGAGAACTTTAAATTAACATATCTTTTTCTTACATTCACTATAACTGGAAAAGCTTCCTCGACGTAAATTAGGAGTGCCAGATCTTTAGAAAGGGAAGGGTAATTTGACTGCCAAGTGATGCATTTTTGCCTGTTATGCATGTAGGCATAGCTAATATGGTTTCCAAACAAAACACTATGACAGGTTCTGTTAATGTGCAACTGGGGGGATGCCTGGGTGGTTCAGTTAGTTAAGCGTCTGCCTTTGGCCCGGGTCATGATCCCAGGGTCCTGGGATCAAGTCCCGCATCGGGCTCCCTGCTCACCGGGCAGTCTGCCTCTCCCTCTGCCTGTAGTTCCCCCCTGCTTGTGTGCATGCTCTCTCTCTCTCTGACGAATAAATAAATAAAATCTTTAAAAAAAAAAAAGACTCTGCTTACTCTCCTATGGGAGAGTCTTCATTTAAAAAAAAAAATGTGCAACTGGGGACCAGACTGCCACATTCTCCCCCATATTCCTGCATTCAATACAGACACCCCCATTCATTCCTGTTTGGAAAACAAGGTTTTGCTTCCTCCTTATTAAGGAGAAAACATCAATGTTTGCCTATAAATAGTGATTCAAATCAGACCTCAAACTTGACAAATACAACCATTACAGTCTTAGCTGCAGTTTAGGGTGTGTTTTCTCTTTGGGGGTTAACGTACACCTACCTCCTCATTTCTAGCACCTACTGGAAATAAGAACAGTGAAAAGTGAATCCTAGTAACTTAAACAGATCCTGGCTTAGTAAGCCCCTGGAGAGAAAAAGTAGAAATAAAACTTTACAGAGTACTATAGGTAATTCTAGGTAAGATTCTTCCTCCTTGTATGAGTGTATGTGTGATTTTTCAGAATCTCGGGTTTCTCTTAACCACATATTTAAAAAAGACTAGTCGTGTATTTTAAGTGTATATGATGCTTCTCAGTGAAATGAGAGAGGCAGTTTTCCATCTGGTTCTGTTATTTTAGATCCTTTAACTGTTCCTTTTCAAGAAGATAATAAAAACAAGTGCTCTTAGGTTCAATGCTTACTACATGCCAAGCACTGTGTGAATAAGCATATACACTGTAGCTTTTAGTCCTCATACTGCCCCCATGTGATAGATACTTAAGTCATATCTTGTGTGTTTAGTGGAGTAATCCTCTCACTAAAGAAGTCTATTGACTATGTTAAGGTTAGATAGGTTTATATATTTTTTTAAGATTTTATTTATTTATTTGAGAGAGAGAGAATGAGAGAGAGAAAGCACATGAGAGGGGGGAGGGTCAGAGGGAGAAGCAGACTCCCCGCCGAGCAGGGAGCCTGATGTGGGACTTGATCCAGAGACTCCAGGATCATGACCTGAGCTGAAGGCAGTCGCTTAAGCAACTGAGCCACCCAGGGGCCCGATAGGTTTAATATTAATGTGGAATGGAGTAAGTCCAATAGGCAAGCAGCAACACTTTCGATTTCTCCATTTGTTGCTTCACTACCTCCAGAGATCTGAATGGTTTGAATGCATAGACATCTATCAATGGATTTTCATTTTCTTCCTTCCTTTGATCTAATTGAGTGGTTCTGAAACATTGATGTATGTAAGAATTGCTGTACAGAGTTGCATAAAATCATTTTTACTGAACCTTATACTTTAGGAGCAATTTAAGAGATGTTCAAGGTGATTTTAACGATATATGATTTTTGCCTAATATGTTGGCTTTATGCTGAATCATCTGCAGGGAAATGACACATGACCAAGAGAGAAAAGAAGACGAGAGAAGAGAACCAAGGAGACTTCTACATAGGGTGAAAGAGTACCTATCAGTATACTGGACAATCTGAGGTCGAGGGAGGTGGGAAGGAAGCAAGGTCAAGAAGAATGAATGCCAGATACTGTGGTGAAAATGCTTTATCTGTGTTACCTCAATTATTATAGTAACCCTACAGATATGGAAACTAAAGTTACGGGTGTTCAAATGACTTGCCTGGTGTCACAAAGATGGCAGATGGTTGAGTCAACATCCAAACCCAGGTCTTTCTCACTCTAAAATTCAAGGTCTTCCTATCATAGCTGGCTTCCTTATGGGTTAGGACTTCCTGAAGTCAGCCAGAAAGAACTCTGGGGAATGGAGATGTGTTTGCTTGGGATGACCTAAAGCTTGGGGCAAGATTCTTGTAAGGCCATGTAGGGAAATATTTTCATTCCTCATGGAGAACAGACAGGCTGACCTGGTATGAATAGTTTAGGAAACTAAGCAGAATTTTACAAAAATAGCTGCATCCTTGCCTATTCATGATTTCTTTCCTTCTAAAAATATGGAAGGGACATCAAGACACTGGGCTTTCATGTACACAGCAAGTGTGTAACACGTGGTGATTTCTTTCAGGTGATCACTTCTCTGGCCCCCTGGGAATATAATTTGCGCATCCCAGTAAAAGATGTTAATTAGGCCAAAAACTGTAATCACTCTAGAAAAAATCATGCCCCCAACTTTGAGGACCTGCTAGCAGCTTTAGAAGAAATAGCCATGGGCTACAATGACTACAGTGGAGATGTGTAGCTAACCCTGTGGTGCTCGTTGGCAGGGGAGAAGGCAGAACACTGGAGACATGTAAGAACCACTAAGGAAGTCAGGGAGTGCCTCAGACACTCATAAAGAAGAAAGGGCTCCATCAACTTTGAAGGCTCATGAACACTACTAGTTAAGGGTGTAAAGTGAATTTCACTATAATAGAACAAAGGCTGTCGATGTAGTAAAACTGGATATTAGAATAGATAAGAACTAGTTCATATTCACAACTAACACCATATACTGTTATAATTATACATAGCCAATGGTTTTACTCAAAGAAAATAAATGTGATGTGATAGGAAATTTATATAAATATGTAAGATCATTTTCTAGGATCCACCAGCGAATTATCAAATAGGAAATGAAGAAACAGTTTACAGAGGAGGAAAAAGGAATTAATGCATAGAAAAGTCTATAGCCTCATAAAACTAAACACACACACACACACACGAGTACTAGTATTCCTGTATTATTTCTTATAACTCCATGTGAATCTACAATTATATGAATAAACTTTTCTATTTAGAAAAGTCTACAGCCCAGGGCGCCTGGGTGGCTCAGTCGTTAAGCATTTGCCTTCGGCTCAGGTCATGATCCCAGGGTTCCGGGATCGAGCCTGGGTCTGGCTCCCTGCTCGGCGGGAAGCCTGCTTCTCCTCTCCCACTCCCCCTGCTTGTGTTCCCTCTCTTGCTGTCTTTCTCTGTCAAATAAATAAATAAAATCTTAAAAAAAAGAGAGAAAAGTCTACAGCCTCAATAGTAATTAAATGAATGCAAATCAAAACAAAATTAAGTTCTGGTTACATAACATGGATTCCAGAGCCAATGAAAAATGTTGGCAGGGGCTCCTGGCTGGCTCTTGATCTTGGGGTTGTGAGTTCAAGCCCCATGCTGGGTGTAGAGATTACTTAAAAATAAAATATATTTTTTTAAATGTTGCAAAAAAGATGGGAAACATGTTACACTCTTACATTGTTAATAACATTGCAAGTCAGTTCAATCAGTTCTGAAACAATCAGAGTTTTGAATTTTCTTCAGTTAGAATTTTGTATAGGTCATTGTGCAGTTCTTTTTCCTTGGATTTTTTAATTTTGAAAATCCTGCATGCTTCTTTTAATATGGGAAAGAAAGGGAAGATAAGAGAGTAATGAGAACTATCCGTACTTAACACTCATTTTTCTGTAAATTCAAAACTGATCAAAATAAGTCTATTAATTTAAAAAGAAAGACGAATGCCTGGGTGGCTCAGTCGGTTGAGCGTGTGCCTCAGCTCAGGTCATGATCCCAGAGTTCAGGGATCGAGTCCTGCATGGGGTTCCTTGCTCAGCAGGAACCTGCTTTTCCCTCTGCCTGCCACTCCCCCTGCTTGTGCTCTCTCTCTCTCTCTGACAAATAAATAAATAAAATCTTAAAAAAATAAAAATAAAAAAAGAAAGAAAAAAGGAAGAAGCTATGAATACACGAAAAGTCATTGAACTGTATGGTTTAAATTGGGGAACTGTATGGTATATTAGTTACATCCCAATAAAGCTGCTTTCTTTAATAAGTAAAAGGACATGAAATGTGTATTTTGTAGTTCCTAAAGCAACCACAAAATAAAATATAAAAAGATATAGTGAAAATTATAACAAGTAAATTAAAATGCAGTACTAAAACAGGTTCAAATAACACAAAAGAGGAAACAGAGAACTGAAAAATAGGAAAAGCAGAAGACTAATAATAAAATGATAGATGTAAATCCAAATATATCAACATTTAGTGTAAATGACCTAAATACAAAACAAAAGAGGGATTATCAGAGTAGTAGAGCAAATTGCTGGCATCTCTATTGTAGAGTGGGAATTCCAAGGTTTGGGTTCCTCATCTGTGACACAAACCCATCATAGGTGCAACATGCATCTGGGTCACCCCATATCATTCCCATGGGACTTGGGGGCAAGCAAACGATGTGAACATAAAGCTCATGAGCCTTGTGTTTTGCCAACATGAATGAAACTATGGCAGGTGGATCTGTTAGCTTGTTAGAGGAGTGGCATTTCAGACCCTCCACAGTTTATTACTGTGAGGTTTATGGCAGGAATGCAAGGCTGGTTCAATGTTCAGAAATCAATCCATCTAATCAACCATATCAATTGCTTAAGGGAGAAAAACTACACAATAATAGAAATCCAGGGAGAAAAACTACACAATAATAGAAATCCGTGCAGAAAAAGCATTGGACAAAACAAAGCACTCACTCATAACACACACTCTCAGCAAACTAGGACGATACATCATCCTCAACCTGAGACGATGTATCTACAAAAACCTACAGTTAAATATCAGCTCGGCCTGTGTCCAAGGTAGACCAGAAGTGACCTCACTGAAGAAGGGCAGGATTTGGTGGTGGATGAATTCCCAGCCTCCTGGCCCCTGGCCCGTGGTGGGAGGATTCTGAGCGGGTCTGCACACTCTCAGAGTGCCCGGCACCACAGACTCCCCATTGCCACGGCGGGGACCTGCTCCTTGACCCCCTTGGCCCTCGCTCCGTTCCCGGGATGGCCTCACAGATGATCCTACCCTCGCCTGGGGTCCGCTTCGGGAGGAACCAATCCCGCACCCCCTCTCCGTCCAGGGCTCAGTGAAGAGCGAGTCTCCTCCCTACTTGCAGCTCAGTCTGCACGTCCACCTCTCCGTCTCCCTCTCCAGCGCCTTCCAGCGCGTCTGGGTCTTGGTCTTTCTCGTTTGGAGACTCCGGCAGAGTGACCGGACCCGCCACCGACCACACTGCGGCCAGCGCGGCGAGCCCTGCAAAAGCGTCAGCCGCGGGCGTCGCCGGCTCCTCCGGGCCGCAGGGGGCGCTGTGGGGCGGGGGCAGGCTCGAGTCCCAGCGTGCACCGCGTGGGGGCTGGGCCTGCGGGGTGGGCGGGGTGGGAGGCCGCGCGCCGAGGGAGGTTCCGCGGGGTCGGCCGGGCGCTCGGGGTCTCTGGGGCTGGGGCCGGGCCCTGGGCAGGGGCCGGGCGGGAGCGCGAAGGGCCATGGCCGAGCCGGCTTCGGTAAGAGGGACCGTGGAGGATGCGGGCTGTGTAGAAATTCGTCCCTGCCGCGGTCTGGAGTGGGGTCCCGAGTCGGGGAGTGAGGCGGCGGGGGGCTGTCGGTGACCCATGACTGAGCTCCGAGCCCCTGGCCGGTGAAGGCGCCGTGTGGGTGCTCCAGTTGTTCTGCAGCTGAGCCGGAAGAAGGGGGCCAAGTGGAGAAATCCAGGGTCTCTACCGGTCGTCCCCTCAGGTCACCCGCTTTTTCCCGCCCTGTGTCGGGGCTCTTTGAACGTCGTGGTTTCCCTTGGGCTCTCGTTCTGTGCTCTGCTGGTGAATGTGGCCTCAGCGAACGTCAACTGGATAAACGGATGAAAAAAGTCAGGGGAAGGGAGAGTGGGCCTGAGAGGACCCGGAGACCGCTGCCTCTAGGAAATGAGAGAAAATGTGAAACCAGTTGGGGTTGTTCATGGAAAATGTGAACACTGGTTTTAGAGTTTGAAACGCATATCCTGAGCTTAATCCAGGAAACTGTTAAATTCAGTTGAGTGTAATCTGCTTACCTATGCAAGTTTTCCTTCTACCCTTCCTGAAATTTCATATCTAATAATCCTACCAAAGTAATGCATTTTCCCTTCTGCTTCTCACCCCCTCCTGAAACCGGTACAGGATACAGGGAACCTTTCTGGACTGTACTATCTTTGCAACTTCGTATGAGTCTGTAATTATTCCAAAATAAAAAGTTTTTTTAAAAGTCTTGCATAGCGGGGCGCCTGGGTGGCTCAGTTGGTTGGGCGACTGCCTTCGGCTCAGGTCATGATCCCGGGGTCCTGGGATCGAGTCCCGCATCGGGCTCCCTGCTCTGTGGGGAGCCTGCTTCTCCCTCTCCATCTGCCTGCTTCTAAGGGCGCCTGGGTGGCTCAGTTGGTTAGCAACTGCCTTCGGCTCAGGTCATGATCCTGGAGTCCCGGGATCGAGTCCCGCATCGGGCTCCCTGCTCGGCGGGAAGCCTGCTTCTCCCTCTGACCCTCCCCGCTCTCATGTACTCTCTCTCATTCTCGCTCTCTCAAATAAATAAATAAATCTTAAAAAAAAAAAAAAAAAGTCTTGCATAGCAATAACTGCTTGCTGCTAAGTGAAGGATCCCTCTCTAGATGGTACATGTGCTCAAAGGTCTGCTAGTCATTCATTCACTATGTGGGTCCAACAGACTTCTGTGACCCCTTTATTACATTGTTCATGGCACCATCCAGAGAGAAGGAGACTTTAGTATAGTTTCTTCTTGTCTCTTAAAGACATGGACGTTGGAAGACAGTAGCTTGAAAGTGAAAATGTATGTATGTACGGTTTGTGATTCCAGGTAAGGATGACATTTGATGATGTGGCCTTGTATTTTTCGGAGCAAGAGTGGGAGATCCTGGAGAAGTGGCAGAAGGAAATGTATCAGCAAGTGATGAAGAGCAATTATGAGACTCTTGATTCCCTGGGTAAGCTGGGCTTCAAGGGAATCATTTGGGGGGAACCTGCCTAATACCAATAGGATTTCTGCTCTGTATTAGCTATTGGCTGGCTGAATATAATTCTATGCTTAATTTACACTCAGAATCTGTCCTTAACTTCCTATTGTGGCCTGGGAATATTTAACTTGTCCCTTTTTATCTAGTGGTCTCTGCACCCCTCAGTCTTATCAATTCTGCAGTCTCTTTCACACAAACCCTCCCTTGTTTCTCCTACAGTTAAAATTACTAAATAATCAATTCGTCTCTCTCTCTCTCTTTTTTAAGTGTACTCTTTTTTTTTTCTGTCAAAGTTTAATACTATATTTTGATTAAACTGAAGAATGTTCATAAGCTCTAAGTACACTTAGCTTTAAGTTTATACATTTTAAACAAGAGAGGTGAGGTAAAGTACACTTTTTATTCTGCATAGTTAATGTACAAAATATCCCCACTTCCCTCGAGAAACACTATCATATCTAAAACACACTTCGATGAACACTGAATATTAAAACATTTTATGATACTATATAAATTAACTAGAAGTGAACACAAATACATACTCTTCAATTTTCAATATGCTAACAATATATCACATTGATAATATGAAGAAAAATATGTGGATTTATTTTTAAATTCAAAATTCTTCTGGTTGTTCATCATGGAGGGGCCTTAGAGTTGAAAAGGTAATCAAGTTACCACCAAAGGAAATGTGTCTGTCATGATCTTGATGTCTCCTCTCCACCTGAGTAAATGTATTAGTGCAGTTTAGGCCTGGTGAATCAAGAAGATGGCATTCAGTAGTGAGACTTTTAATATCAAATACTGACTGAGAAATTTTAGTCTTCTCTTCCTGTAAGATGTCATTTTGTGATGGTATATTTTCAGGGCTGCTCATCAAAACATCCTGTGCTGTAACTAAAGAATGTAGTTCCATTCCTTCTACAATATCTGGAATTTCTTCCTTTTTATTAGTATTACTATCATCTGCCACTTCACCAGCAAGTAGAGGCAAATTCATTCTTTACTCTTTTATTTTTTTAACTGATACTCTGATGCCTGCTTATGTTGCCTAAATAGGATGAATTTTCTATCCTCATAAGACCTGGGAAAATTGTTCCCTGGTAGAGGGAGCAAGAGCAGTGGGGATAGGACATTTAGGTATCCCCAGAGAAATACTCAGGGAGCAGATTTGAAGAGAAATTTGTGGAGATTATACCTTGCTGTTTATCCAACTTGCTTGAATTCATTCTTGTATCATTAAAACCATTTCTACTGTTTTCATTTTAATAGCTGATCTCAGTATAACCTGTGGCATCTCTCCTTTGGGGTTTATAAACCTCTTCCATCTGAGATATGAAGGACAAGATGAGTCTATTGTGTGAAATCGGAAGAGAATTCTTTTTTTTTTTTTTTTTAAGATTTTATTTATTTATTTGAGAGAGAGAATGAGAGAAAGCACATGAGAGGGGGGAGGGTCAGAGGGAGAAGCAGACTCCCTGCCGAGCAGGGAGCCCGATGCGGGACTCGATCCCGGGACTCCAGGATCATGACCTGAGCCGAAGGCAGTCGCTCAACCAACTGAGCCACCCAGGCGCCCCTCGGAAGAGAATTCTAAGCAGAGGAAGGACTAGTGCAGAAGTTCAGGGGTTGGAATGTATGTGCTCAGTGTGTGGTGGGAGCCACGGGGAGGCTGCTGGAGCACATGTGTAGAAGGCTAGGAGAAGGGGACGGTGGTATAACAAATGAGAAAAGGGCCTCTAGGATTTTATTCTAGACGAAAGGAAGATAAGATGATGAGAGGATTTACACAGGAGTAACATGTCAAAATTTGTTTTAACAATTAATTACTTGGGGGCGCCTGGGTGGCTCAGTCGTTAAGCGTCTGCCTTCAGCTCGGGTCATGATCCCAGCGTCCTGGGATAGAGCCCCACATCGGGCCCCCTGCTCGGCGGGAAACCTGCTTCTCCCTCTCCCACTCCCCCTGCTTGTGTTCCCTCTTTCGCTGTGTTTCTCACTGTCAAATAGATAAAATCTTTAAAAAAAAAAAAGTTACTTGAATTGCTATGTGGAGAATGAATGGCAGTGCACAGCAATGAAAAGAAGGACACCAGCCAAGAATCTCAGCAGGGAGGCGCCTGGGTGGCTCAGTTGTTGCGCGTCTGCCTTCGTCTCGGGTCATGATCCCAGGGTCCTGGGATGGAGTCCCGCGTTGGGCTTTCTGCTCAGTGGGAAGTCTGCTTCTCCCTCTCCCACTCCCCCTGCTTGTATTCCCTCTCTCGCTGTGTCTCTCTCTGTCAAATAAATAAAATCTTAAAAAAAAAAAAGAATCTCAGCAGGGCAGGTGAGGCTTTATGGCAGCTGAACCAGGTAGTTAGTAATGCAAAGAGAAGTAGATGGGCTCTAGATATCTTTTGGAGGTAGCATTTGAGAGTTTGCTGGTGGATTGGATATGGAGCCTCAGGGTGAAAGAAAAATCAACTAGATTTTTGGCTCAAGTATGTTGAAGGCAATGGCTTTATTCACTGACAGGACGAAGCTTGGGGAGAGAGCCTTAAATTTGAGATGCCTATTAGATATTTATATGGAAATACATATAATTGGGTATGCGAGACCAGAATTTCAAGTGAAGATCAGGACTGGATTCACAAATCTGGTGTTTTATTTTTTATTTTTATTTATTTATTTTTTTAAAAGATTTTATTTATTTATTTGACAGAGAGAGAGATAGCGAGAGCAGGAACACAAGCAGGGGGAGTGGGAGAGGGAGAAGCAGGCTTCCTGCTGAGCAGAGAGCCCGATGTGGGACTCGATCCCAGGACCCTGGGATCATGACCTGAGCCGAAGGCAGACGCTTAACGACTGAGCCACCCAGGCACCCCAAATCTGGTGTTTTAAACCTGAGGGCTACATGGGATCATCTAGGGAGAAATGTAGATAGGACAGAGCACCGGGACACCTCAACTTTTGGAGTTCAGGCTAAGTAGTCTGAGGCCAGTAAGTTACAAGAAACTAGAGCCATGTGCTAATCCAGTGTTGAGTTTGGAGTTACAATAACTAGTGTCCGTGGGCTTGGAAAATCCAGTCTGATTTTCCCACATTTTAAAACCCAAAGGGCATTATTTACAAATACTTTTCTTTTTTTTTAAGATTTTATTTATTTATTTTTTGAGAGAGAGAGAGCACAAGCAGAGGGGAGGGGCAGAGGGAGAGGGAGAAGCAGACTCCCCACTGAGTGGGGAGCCCGATGCAGGACTCGATCCTGGACCCTGGGATCATGACCTGAGCTGAAGGCAGATGTTTAACAGACTGAGCCACCCAGGCATGCTACAAATGATTTTCTTTACAGGACATCCAGATACCAGCCCCAGAGATTAGGATTCAGCAGGTCCAGCCTCAGGCCCAGGAATCTACATTTTTAACGCTACTACATAGTATCCGTTGCATCTTCTAAAATCACCCCATTGCCTTACAACCACCCTCCTTCCCTTCATGCTTATGTCATTAGACACATTACTCTCTCCCCCTTCATAATCGTTGTCATTGAAGAACTTCCTGGTTCCTTCACTGTACCTCAGTAGTTAATTTCCTTGGATGTCTAGTCAGAGGTGTTTAGTGATCGGGGGCTCCCTTCTTGACCCCCTGTGATTTTGCTTTTTATTGTTCTCATAATGATCGTTTGTTAATGCTTTCTGCCCAGATCTGTTGTTAAAAATCATCACCCTTCGGCGCCTGGGTGGCTCAGTCGTTAAGTGTCTGCCTTCAGCTCAGGTCATGATCCCAGGGTCCTGGGATCGAGTCCCACATCCGGCTCCCTGCTCGGCGGGAAGCCTGCTTCTCCCTCTCCCGCTCCCCCTGCTTGTGTTCCCTCTCTTGCTGTCTCTCTCTCTGTTAACAAATAAATAAAATCTTAAAAAAAAAAAAATCATCGCCCTTAACTTCTCTGTTTCCTTTAATTTTGTGAAATATTGCAGAGGACGTTTAAGCTAAAGAGTTTTGGTTAGGTTATATTTTATTGTCATTCATGTAATTTCAAGGGTTTCAATTTTTTTGACCTAACTTTGATGATGTATCTTCAGGAATCAAAGTTAACTGTGAAAATCACGTTTAGTGAAGTACTCAGGTAAATCCAGACTGAGTCTATGTGGTCTCTCTTTGCAGGTGGCGTTTTTTCCAAGCCAGATTTGATCTCCTGGATAGAACAAGGGAGAATGCTGTTAATCAGAGACCAGGGACCCTTGGAGAAAAACATGACACTTAGCCCTTCTACTGATGAGCAGTGGGACTTGCAGAAGACTGGAAAGTTGGCGTATTTTGGTGAGTATGATGGATTTAGGGTCAGGACTCATTTCATTTTCCTGAATCTTTCTGGATAGGCAGCTGGACATAGCGAATAAGAAACATTGTTTTGTTGGAGAATGTTAGGTTTTTTTATTCAAGTGGGAAACAAACATAAGAATGTATTACTTTTTATAAAGAGGGAAGTTGTTTATGTTTTATTAAAAAAAAAAAAATTATGACCCTAGAAAGAAGTATTTGTAAAAGAGCAAGTAAAGGATCCTCTTGTCAAGTCCTGAGGAACAACCACCTTCTCCATCACACCATTGTGTCCATTTGAATAGAGAGAAATGGAAAACTGTCCAATTTGGTATAACGTATTATTTTTTATTATACAGATTTTTAGAACTTGGGCTTTTTTTTTAAGTTCCTTTTGAAGGATTCCTTTTTGAATTCCTTTTATCATAAGAAAAGCATTGGAAACACTTTATAACACTTTAAATACTTAAAGGAATAGGTCATTTTTTAGACTATGCTAATGTTTTATTAAATGGAGATCTTCTAAGTCCCTGGAAGTCAAAGGATTCTCCTGAAGAGGAGGGGATTTGAACCCAGGGATGTATGGTTAGGTCCATCAAAAGAATAAAAGAATTCCCAAGGACTTTATTTCATTGCCACCGTCTCTTATTTCATTAATCTAATGAGTATTGAGTCCCTACCATGTTCATAGGACTGTCAGTTATTACTTAGGCTGGGGATGGGATGGAGAGATCTATATATCTATATGTATATTCTCCTATAGGAGTTTATTGTCTTACTGACCTGACATGGCAGTTAAGTTAGTCGATTATATTGAACTGTTGGACTAGTCATATATAAAATGGGACTGTATACAATTTAATAAAATAGTAAGTGGCAGTGGTAGTAGTGCTATAGGGATTTAGAGAATGAGTGGAGTAGAGATAGCAGTTTCCCGGGAGGACTTCTAAGGAATTAGGATTTAAATAGCAAAGAATGGGCAGATTTGGTTAGACAGAGATCAGCAGGGGTCACACATGAGCTGAGGCTCAGAGGTGGGAACAAGCCTATTGTATTTAGAAAATGTATAGCTTAATGTTATTCTTGGGATGATATGGGAGATGGAGAAGGGGAAACATAAATTAATGCCAGTTTATCTGAGGCTAGGAATGCCAAGGTGGAAGTTTGACTTCATCCTATAGAAAGGGAGGACCTGGAAAGGTTTCTGAATAACAACGAATGGACAACTTTAGTGGCTATCCCTAGAAAGTAATGTTCCCTTCGTGCCAGGTGGCATTCACCCAGTAATCACAACTGCTTCTCTGCCTGGCATAAATAGTAAGTGATAAGAAATAGGATTCAAGGAGACAGGTAAGTATGATCTAGACATCAGCTGTGGAGCGCTAACTTACTAAATGACATCACCCGGTTGGAAACATAACCTGTGTTGTTGTTAAGATGACCACAGAGCATAATCAGAGTCCTTCTCTGGGGACAGGCCCACCCTTCCTGACAGGTGAATTTTCCTCCTGTGTTAAGAGACTTAAAAAAGGAGAACCCCAGGACCCAGTTCAACAGGTGGGAGAAAAAGCAGTTCTGAGATATAGAGGCTCCAGTGAGCATCTGAAATTGTTCTCTCCAGTTTTTGTGGGTGAGAATAAGGTGCTAACTCAGCTCCCCGTTTCCTGTCCTCGTGGCTTTTACTTTGGGAACAGCACTGACTGTGCTTATATTAATACCTTTCTTATAATGCAGAGTTCTTGGAAAAGGGAATTATCTCCATAGTGTTCTTTGTGAATTTAGTCAATTGCCATTTGACATTCCTAAGAAAGATACCTATTAGCATTTCTTCCAGAAAGCTTTTCCTGAAATCTGTGGTAGAAGGGGCAAGAATATGACCCAAAGCCTTATTTAACAGATTTAAGGAAATAGAATGGTCATATTCTCAGACTAACTCATCTTTATTTTCTTTCAACTTCTGCTTACCCTCTGAGGGTCATCCATAAGTTCACAAGATATATTTGCCTGCAATTTTTTTTCCCCACACTAAGCCATTTCTTAACACATAACAGAAGGATTTACATATCAAAGTTAAATATAATTTACCTGTGGCAGGCAGATGCACAGAGTCATCAAAATCAATCAGATTCCTTTTCCTGTGCTGTTAGAGATGTGAACACAATTCTTGACCCCACCATAGCACAGACACATTACTGGTAAGGGTGGGTCTTCTTTTTTTCTCTCCAGGTGACCAAGGAACTCTCAGGGCAAAAGAGGAGGAAGGCCATTTAAATGGTCTCCTAAAGCAGGGTTCATGTGCTACCTTACCAGGGGAGGAAAGAAAGATCTTATCAGATCAAAGAGCCGCCTTACAGCATCCAAGTCTCCAAGAAATAGGGATTGTACATAAAAACCTCGACCTTAGAGCATCTAATCAGGATAAGAGCAATCCATGGCATAAGCTGGTAGATACTCCAGGTCACTTGGAAATTCCACCAGGACCAAGATTTTATTCCTGCTTTGTCTGTGGGAAGGTCTTTCAGCTAAAAAGGGACTTGGTAAAGCACAAAAGAAACCACGCTAAGAGCCAGCCCTGTAAATATTCAAAGCACAAAAACAAATCCAGAGGGAACCCTGAACTCAGGTGGAACCGGATGATCCTGTGTAAGAAGAAGCGTTTCCAGTGTGGCAAGTGTGAGAAGAGCTACTATCTCAAATGCAGCCTGATCACTCACCACCAGGTTGTTCACACGGGGCAGCGGCCCTTTCCGTGCCCTGAATGTGACAAGACCTTCCAGTGTAAAGCCACATTGAAGAAGCATCTGTGTTTGCACAAAAGGGAGAAACCATTTTCCTGTGAGCAGTGTGGCAAGGGTTTCACCGAGCAATGCAAGCTCACTGAGCACCTCAGGGTGCACACTGGGGAGAAGCCTTTCCAATGTCCAGAGTGCAACAGAAGCTTCCGCCAGCAGAGGAGTTTGAAGGCCCATCTTTGCCAACACAATGAGAAGAAGCCCTTCCATTGTCCAGAATGTGGCAGAAGCTTCTCCCGGAAGGCTGCCGTGAAGGCCCACCAGAGGATACACAGTGGAGAGAAGCCGTTTTCTTGTGACGAATGTGGTAGGAAATTCACACACAAGACGAAACTCACTGAACATATCAGAGTTCATACGGGAGAGAAGCCCTTCCAGTGTCCCGAGTGTAAGAAAAGTTTCCGCCTAAAGAGGAGCCTAAAAGCCCATCTGTTTCAGCACAGTGGGAAGAAACCCTTCCAGTGTCCAGAGTGTGACAGGAGCTTCTCTTGGAAGAATGCCATGAAGGCCCACCAGCGTTTACATAGTGAGGAGAAGCCATTCTCCTGTGGGGAGTGTGGCAAGAGGTTCACCCGGCCCTCTAAGCTCACTCGCCATAGCAGAGTCCACAACAGGCAAAAGGAATTCTCCTGTGACGAGTGCAAAAAGACCTTTCCTCGGCAGTCGAGGCTCACGGAGCACCTCAAGGTCCACACCAAAGAAAAGCCATTCTCCTGTTCTGAGTGCAGCCGGAGCTTCAGCCGACACTCGCACCTCACTGAGCACATGAGACTTCACAGTGGGGAGGAGCCTTTCCAGTGTCCTGAGTGTGACAAGAGCTTTTTCTGGAAGGCCTCCATGAAATTCCACCAGCGGATACACAGGGGCGAGAAGCCCTTTGCATGTGGCGAGTGTGGTAAGACCTATACTCAGCAGTCTCAGCTCACTGAACATAAGAGAATCCACAGTGGAGAGAAACCCTTCCAGTGTCCCGAGTGCAATAAAAGTTTCCGTCTCAAAGGAAATTTGAAGAGCCACCTGCTCCAGCACAGTGACAAAAAGCCATTCTCCTGTGTTAAATGTGGCAAAAGTTTCACTCAGCAGTACAGGCTCACTGAACACGTTCGAGTCCACAGTGGTGAGAAGCCCTTCCAGTGTCCCGAGTGTGACAAGAGCTACTGCATAAGGGGAAGTTTGAAGGTCCACTTGCATACGCATAGTGGAGAGAAGCCCTTCAGGTGCTCTGAATGTGGCAAGGGGTTCCTCCAGAAGAGAAGTTTGAAGACCCATCTGCACCATCACAGAGGGGAGAGGCCTTTTTCTTGTGATGAGTGTGGAAGGAGCTTTACGTACATGGGGGCACTCAACACCCATGTTGCGGTACATGCCAGGGAAAAGCCCTTCAGTGTCTAGGTCAAGCCGCGCAGAAAGGAAGTGGCGACAGCTTTTAGGCGGAGCTAGCAGCTCTTGGATCCATGGCATAAGCTGGATAAGGAATTCACAAAACGCTGACCTCAGATACACTGGCCAGCTGCAGAGCAGGCAGGGCGGCATGACGGCTCCTTCACGAAGATTCCAAATAATCCAGACATAAAAAAAGAGGCATCTCCCCTCTGTAGTCCCCATGGGCAAGGCCTGCCAGTCATGGAAGGAACATTTTCTTTCTGCTCCCTATTACCAGGCCTCCTTATTTAAATTTGTATTGAGATTTTCAGTTTTCTCATAGTGAATTTTCATTTTCTCTCACGTGGTGAGAGAGCATCCGCGTCTCAGGAGGATTTCTCTCTATTGCCAAAAATAAATGTCATCTACCATCTCCTTTGTTAACAATGGCGCACATAAGTGTCATTTCCCTCTGGATTAATTTAAATCATCTAAAAGCCCACCATTGTGAGTAACAAGCAATGACTTGTATCTAACCTCTCTGCATTTCAATAGTGTATGTCAATTCTCCAAGAAACATACTTGCCTTAATATTGGGGTCTCTTAGGTAAATACCAAAGGAAAAAATACTGCCAGTCCAAGACATCACTGCATTTTTTGTTCTGTGGCTTAATCTATCATTATAAGGTGATTTTCCAGCCTGTTCTAGCAAACCTTATCTGTCTCTTGGACTGTCAATCTTTTAACATCATTCCTACAAAAACGTATAGATTTAGTTCCTTAGGGAATCCTTGGGGTCTATGTAAATTTTCCATTTTTGTAGTACATGGTGCTCGTGGATTACCTGAATCAGCTGGATCCAAGGGCACCCTACAAATCAGTGTTTATACAAAAAGGATAAGTGCCACCTCTGGTAGGTGCAAGCCTCTCGGTGAGTCAGTGTGCCTTTGTGCAAAGAAAAAGACACTTTCCCTAACCTGTGCCGGGGTGCGTGTGGGCTGGATGTCAACCTTGGCTGGCCTCTTCAGCAGCGTACCTCAGGACAAGTTAGTTATACTAACTAGTTATACTAATTAATCCCCAAAGCTGTAAATCTGATAACGATCCTGGGTTTTCCTACACCCAACCTGTCTCCTAAATTCCTCCCAAACGCCCTTCTTTATCTCTACCATCACCACTAACTTAAGCCAACTTCTAAAAAATTTTAGTGTTTTTATTAATGGTTTTTTCCTGCAGTGCATTCATCACCCTTGTAACAGATTGGTCTTCCTAAAATGCAACTCTGTCATTCTCAAAAAATATTTTTAGAAGTCTCCGATTTTATTATAAATGGAAACTCTAACATGACGTTAGGAAAAAACCTCCGAGCTGACCCAGACCTGCCTTTTCAGCTTAAGCTTGTTACTTATTCACCATATGAACCTGACTCTTACCAAATGACTCTTATCTTTCCCAAGTGCATCATATTCTCATGACTGCTCCCTTATCTTCCTAACTCCTTGTTCCACCATTCAGTCTCAACACCGGGAACATTTGAGGTATGTGCACAATGTCAGCACATCCTCTAAATACCTTTCTCTGATAGCACTCTTTGCATTCAGCTGTAACCTGCTTGCTTCCCTCATAGACTGAACCCCTGCCAGGACAGGGATTTGATCTTGCTTTTGCATTTTCTCCATCCAGATCAAGCTGTTCTGTGGCTTAATACTTGGATCTGTGATATACCCACTAACACAGGGCGGGCTAGGGGTGAAGGAGCACTGAACTACATAGGACTTGATTATGGACTTGAGGGTTCTAGGGAATCAGGTAGACACAACTGCGAAACAGCTAGACAGGAATAGTTGGATGTGCACATGTTCTCACATATACACAGAAACTCTACCCGCCCCCTTCTAAATGATCCTGTAGACTGTAATTCCAAAACCCATCGAGATCTAAGTTTAAGTGAGCCAACAAAACAAAATCAGAAGATGAATTCATTCCATATAAATTTAAAGATTTTTATTTATTTGACAGAGAGACACAGTGAGAGCAGGAACACAAGCAGGGGGAGTGGGAGAGGGAGAAGCAGGCATCCCCCCCGAGGAGGGAGCCTGATGCGGGCTCGATCCCAGGACCCTGGGATCATGACGTGAGCCGAAGGCAGACGCTTAAAGACTGAGCCACCCAGGCGCCCACTCCATATGAATTTAATAGAGACAGGGGCGCCTGGATGGCTTAGTTGGTTAGGCGACTGCCTTCGGCTCAGGTCATGATCCTGGAGTGCCTGGATCGAGTCCCACATCGGGCTCCCTGCTCGGCAGGGAGTCTGCTTCTCCCTCTGACCTTCCCGACCCTCCCGACCCTCCCCCCTGTCATGCTCTCTCTCTCTCAGTCTCTCTCTCTCAAATAAATAAATAAAATCTTAAAATAATAATAATAATAATAGAGACATCTGGAAGATATCTTAAAATCAGTACATTTCATTCACCAAAATATAAATGAATTCTAACATTTAAAAATACTAGGAAATAAAAAATGAAGAGATATACAAACAAGTGGATATGAAAAAGAACCTTGGAAATGAGAAAATAAAGTTACTGACTGAACTAACATCCTGAATAGAATAAGCTTTAGGAATCTACCCAGAATGAAGTAGAGAGATAAATATGAATAATAAAAGTACGAAAGCAGTGAGGATACATAGAGAATTGATTGAGAGCTTCTAATATATAACTAACGGTTCCAGAAGGAAAAAAATAATAAAGGGAGTGTCTGAGGGTGCCTGGGTGGCTCAGTTGGTTAAGCGACTGCCTTCAGCTCAGGTTGTGATCCTGGAGTCCCAGGATTGAGTCCCACATCGGGCTCCCTGCTCAGTGGGGAGTCTGCTTCTCCCTCTGACCCTCTCCCCTCTCATGCTCTCACTCTCTCTCTCTCAAATAAATAAATAAAATCTTTAAAAAAATAAAATAAAGGGAGTGTATGAGTAGCAATACCTGAAAATGGCTGAGAGGTTTCCAAAGTTCTCCATTGAAAAGTGCACTTCCATTACATAGGAAGATGGTAAAAATTAGTCCACACCTAGCAATGATGGTGAAACTAGCTTCAAGAATAAGGAGAAAAATCGGGGCACCTGGATGGCTCAGTCAAACATCTGCCTTCGGCTTAAGTCATGATCTCAAGATCCTGGGATCGAGCCCCATGTCAGGCTCCCTGCTCAGCGGGGAGTCTGCTCCTTCCCCCTGCTCATGCTCTCTCTCTCTCTCTCTCTCAAATAAATAAATCTTTAAAAAGAATAAGGAGAAAAACATGAAGGGCATGGAGAATGTGGGGGGATTGTAGGTATGTTTATTATCTTGATTTTGAGGATGGTTTTGTGAACTTATACATGTCAAAACTTAACAAATTATAAGTTTTAAATATATACAGTTTATGATATGTCAATTGTACCTCAATGAAGCTGTTAAAATAAATCAAGATCAATCACTAATTCGTTAATATATAGTTTC
Organism: Mirounga angustirostris; assembly: GCF_029215605.1. Taxonomy (NCBI): domain Eukaryota; kingdom Metazoa; phylum Chordata; class Mammalia; order Carnivora; family Phocidae; genus Mirounga; species Mirounga angustirostris. Next base: position 7,151,225 of record NW_026991720.1, read on the forward strand.
TAAAACAGCTGAAGAAAAAAGGAATAAAAATAATATCCAGGGTGATTAAAATAACTAGTTAATTACATAGAAGACTGTCAGATATTTTAAAACTTCATACTTACTATATAAAGTTTACGGTAGAGATGACTACAAACAGTAAAGAATGAAAATAAAATGATGGAAAAAGATTTACTGAATGAAGTAGTGAAACTACAATGAGAATGAGTTAGAGTTCATGGCAAAGTCCATAAAAGTCCACTAAGATTTAAGAATCATGAACTTGTTTAAAAAGAAAAGGAAAAAAAAAACCACACGAACCTAACAATGTGGATTTGTAATATGAAAAGCAAAAGTTATGGGGCACCTGGGTGGCTTAGTTGGTTAGGTGTCCGCCTTCAGCTCAGGTCATGATCCCAGGATCCTGGGGTCAAGCCCCACCTCTGCTCAGAGGTGAATCTGCTTCTCCCTCTCCCTCTGTGAGCTCTCTCACTTTCGCTCACTTTCAAATAAATAAAATATTAAAAAAAAGCAAAAGTTACAAAATGACCAAAATAAACATACCATAATTTTAGTTTGATAGCATACCTTTCATAAATGTGTGCATCAAGCAGACAATAAACTTAGTAACCATTAATAATCTGATGTGAACAGCAAAAAATTTACTAGTTTTGCCCAATAGAAAGCCTTGTATAGGAAATAACATTGGTTTTAAACACAGAGGACTTACAAAAATTAACAATGTAATAGGTACAATGAAGTCTCAGCATATTTTTAAAAGTCCATTTCATCGTGATCAAATTTCTCCTACCATGAACTGTTAACTTAGGAATAAGAAAGAAAACTTTAAACTAAAAACAAAATTTCCTAGGCTTAGAAACTTTAAAAATACACTCCTAAGGAACTCATAGGTTAAAGAGGAAATCACAGTGCAATTGTAGAATAAACATTAGAAGTTATATATTACCGTATTTGTGAACTGAAGTTAGAATGACAAATCGTGCGTGTGTGTGTGTGTGTGTGTATACATACATATTGTAAAATTTTTTGAAAACAGTTTCATAGTCAAAACGCTAGGACAAAGGGAGTTCAATGAACTCTGCCTCTGGAGATAGCCAGCTAATCCTTTCTCTGATGCTCCTGTAGTGCTTCATACTTTCCTCTGTTAATAGTTTTATTGAATATTGTTTTGACATTGTTTTCTTACAAGCCTGTGTCCCTCCCCATGAGATGGCAAAACTCAGTGATGACTTGATTAATTTATTTACATGTACCTTGCAATCAAAGATATTCAGAAGGTGTGGGGCACCTGGGTGGCTCAGTTGGTTAAGTGTCTGTCTTCGGCTCGGGTCATGATCCCAGGGTCCTGGGATTGAGCCCCACATTGGGCTCCCTGCTCAGCGGGAAGCCTGCTTCTCCTTCTCCTACTCCCCCTGCTTGTGTTCCCTCTTGCTGTATCTCTCTCTGTCAAATGAATAAATTTTAAAAAAAGATTCAGAAGGTGTAAAGAATGTTCACCTGTGAGCCATTGGCTCAGCTTGAGTAGTAAGTCATTCATTAGTAGTACAGATCTGTGACTTACAGTGGGGTTACGTCCCAGTAAACCCATCGTAAGTTGAAAATACCATTTAAAACACCTAAACCGGGGCGCCTGGGTGACTCAGTCGGTTAAGCGTCTGCCTTCGGCTCAGGTCATGGTCCCAGGGTCCTGGGATCGAGCCCCACATCGGGCTCCTAGCTTGGTGGGGAGCCTGCTTCTCCCTCTCCTTCCTCTGCCTGCCACTCCCCCTGCTTATGCACACTCTCTCTCTCTCTCTGTCAAATAAATAAAATCTTTTTGAAAAAAAGTAAAATAAAACACCTAAACCTACTGAGCATCATAGCTTAACCCAGCCTACCTTGAATGTGTTCAAAGCGCTTACATTAACCTACAGTTGGGCAAAACACCGAACACAAAGTCTATTTTATAATAAAGTGTTGACTGTCTCATGTAATGTATTGAATATTGTACTGAAATTGACAAACAATGGCTCTGTGAGTGCTGATGGTTGTAAGCCTATCGGGTTTTGCCCCTTGTGATCGCATGGCTGATTGGGAACTGCAGCTGCCCAGCATCACGAGAGAGGATCCTCCAGCATTCACCAGCCCAGGAAAAGATCAAAATTCAAAATATAGTTTCTACCAAATGCACATTGCTTTCACACCATTGTAAAGCTGAGAAATCATAAGTGGTAGCATCACAAATCGGGAACCATCTGTACTGGTTTCAGTCCTCTCCTCACCACCTCTTCCCCATTCCACCTCCCAGAGATAACTGCTATCCCATTGAGTATTCCTCTACATGTCTGTATGCTTTTCCTACATATGTAATATTCCTAAACATAGTGCTATTTTATATGTTCTAAAGTTTCTGTAAGAGGTACCATACTGTATGTAATCTGCAACATGCCTTTTCACTCAACATTGTGTTGATGCTATTCATGTGTGCTGTTTTTAGCTACAGTTCATTAGTTTTTGCTGCTAGTTTTCAATGTATGGGGAAAAAAACCCCACAAGATACCCATCCTCTGGGTGACAGACATTTAAATTGCTTACCTGTTTTTGCTCTTAAAACAATGCTGCTATAGAGATTCTTAAGTATGGCTCCCATGTAAATGTGCAAAACTAGCAGCAAGGTAAGACTTGCTGGGTGATAGGATATGCACATCTTTTTAAGCAGATACTGCATTTCCCTGACTAACAAGATGGAACATTTTTGTGTGTTTATTGCCTATTCATTTTTTTCCTCTTTCTGTGAATTTACTGTTCATAATTTTGCACATTTTCCTCCTGGCTAGTCTTTTGATTTTTAGAAGTTATTTATATTCTCTGGATGCTTTTGCTTGTTGGAAATATCTTTTCCCACTCTGACCTAATTTTGGCTATGCTATCGTGTTTTTTGATGTACAAAAATGTTTTAAATCTTAATCTAATTTAATGTATTGGTCTATCCTTAGCACTTTTAAGACTATGTATATGAAAATATTCAAGCAGCATTATTTATGGCCACATTTTTTTAACTGCTCCTAAATATTTCATACTACCCTACCTTCTATGGGCTGAAATGTATTCTCCCAACATTCGTATGTTGAAGTTCTAACCCCCAGTACGTCAGAACAGAACTATATTTGGACATAGGGCCTTTAAAGAGGCAATTTAGGTAAAATGAGGTCATTATGGGTGGGCCCTAGTCCAATGTCAAGAGATTAGGACACAAAACATCTAGCCTGAGGAACAACCTTGGAGGACAGAGGAAGGAGGTGCCCATCTGCAAACCAAGGAGTTCTCAGAGGAAAGCAACACTGCTGACACCTTGATCTCAGACTTCTGGCCTCCAGAACTGTGAGAAAGTTAATTTCTTTAACCTACCCAGTCTGTGGTACTTTGTTATGGCAACCCTAGCAGATTAATACATTGCCTTGAATTACATCCATTTATGAGTATAATTATAAAATTATGAGAAACATGGAAAACTTTGATGTGGTAAGTGAAACAAGAAAAAATGGTGTGTGTCTCAGAACCATATAAAGAGTACATGTCTGTGGACAGAGTGGAAATTTATATGAAGAAATAGAGCATTTACATGAGAGTACCAGAATTATAAACAACTTTTACTTTTTAAATTTGCTTTATTGTTAAATTTCATACTTTTCGATTTTTTTTTTTTTAAACCTTTAAGGTGGGTATAGCAATTACATATATCTCAGCACTTCAACCACCCTGGGTGATTAAAAGTGAAAAACGGGGGTGCCTGGGTGGCTCAGTCGTTAAGCGTCTGCCTTCGGCTCAGGTCATGATCCCAGAGTCCTGGGATCGAGTCCCACATCGGGCTCCCTCTTCCGAGGGAAGCCTGCTTCTCCCTCCCACTCCCGCTTCTTGTGTTCCTGCTCTCGCTATCTCTGTCTCTGTCAAATGAATAAATAAAATCTTAAAAAAAAAAAAAATAAGTGAAAGACGGGGTACATTTAAGGACCATTTCATATTTAGGTTATAATACAATTTCTTTGATTTTATAGACTAAGTCAGGTTCCTAATTTAGGTCCATGGTGTCAGCGATGCCGTGTGTCTGCCTGACTCCCCGAGAATGAATTTCCAGCCTCTCGGTCCCTGGCCCCCGGCGGGAGGATTCTGAGCGGGTCTGCACACTCTCAGAGTGCCCGGCACCACAGACTCCCCATTGCCACGGCGGGGACCTGCTCCTTGACCCCCTTGGCCGGTTCCCCGCCCTCGCTCCGTTCCCGGGATGGCCTCACAGATGATCCTACCCTCGCCTGGGGTCCGCTTCGGGAGGAACCAATCCCGCACCCCCTCTCCGTCCAGGGCTCAGTGAAGAGCGAGTCTCCTCCCTACTTGCAGCTCAGTCTGCACGTCCACCTCTCCGTCTCCCTCTCTCCGGCGCCTTCCAGCGCGTCAGGGTCTCGGTCTTCCCCGTTTGGAGACTCCGGCAGAGCGACAGGACCCGCCACCGACCGCACTGCGGCCAGCGCGGCAGCCCTGCGAAGGCGGTGCCGCGGGCGTCGCTGGCTCCTCCGGGCCGCAGGGGGCGCTGTGGGGCGGGGGCAGGCTCGAGTCCCAGCGTGCACCGCGTGGGGGCTGGCCCTGCGGGGTGGGCGGGGTGGGAGGCCGCGCGCCGAGGAGGTTTCGCGGGGCGGGCACGGCGCTCGGTGTCTCCGGGGCAGCGGCCGGACGGGACCGCGGAGGGCCATGGCCGAGCCGGCTCCGGTAAGAAAGGCTTCCCGCGCGGACGCCCGGATTCCGGGCTCGGGGCGGGGCTCCGGCTTGGCGGGTACCCATCCGGGGTCCTCGCGAGGTGGCAGCAGAGAACGGGTGGAAACGGAGCCTGGAGGTCGCGCGGGGCTCCGAGTGTACGGTCTGGACCCTGGACGGAGCCGGTGACCGCCACTTCTGGGGCTCGTCCGTGGCCGCCCTCGCGAACGAACCGAGCGTGGACCCGGCCTCAGCAGCGGGCCCAGCCTGGGCGGGGGGCGCCCGGGCGCGGCGGGGGCAGGCGAGGGAAAGGAGAGAAATGGGTCTGGTGCCGGCGGTTTGTGTTAGAGCTCAGCCAGTTTACATCACAGTTACTGAACTCAGAACAAGTGTTTGAAAGACAAGATTTTGAGGATTAAAGCGATTGTCTGGCAGCAGCGTGAATAAGGTAATTCAGCTTAACGTGTTACAGTTTGTGTTGAGTGGAAGGAAGGAAGGGAGGTTGGAAGGAATAGAATAGGATATAAAACCCTAAGCAGAGTACACGTTATTTGATTATTTAATGTTTTGTTGTAATCGAGGTTTAGAGGGAATGGCCATTATTTTTTTTTAAATGTCTTATAAACTTTGATTTTGACCATTTTTCCTGATTACTAAACGAATTCATGAGGTTATTAATTTCCAAATAGCGTTAACAGTCTCCGCTAAGAAAATGTAATTTCTAGGATTAAATATTCAAAAGATATGCAACACCTTTATGGGGAAATTATAAATAAATGGGAGATAACCAGGCCTGTAGATGGAAAGACTAAATACAGTAAAAATGATACTTTTCTTCCAACTTAACATATACATTTACTGCAGTTTTATTAAAATGGCAGTAAGACTTTTGTGACTTTAGACAAACAGATTCTAAATTTCATTTGGAAAAATGCCAAAAATATGATTCTGAAAAAAGAACAACGAAAAGGGAATTGCCCTAGCAGATAATGAAACTTATTAGAAGCCCATAGAATTACTACCGTGCTATTTTGTGCAGGGATAGACACACACAGCAGTGAAAACGGAAAGAGAACCCAGATGTAGACTGTACTTTGTTGACGAGTGTCTCCCCAGAATTCATGCCCTTTCTGGAACTTCAGATTGTGACCTTACATGAAGTAAGGTTGTTGCAGATTTAATTGGTTAAGATGAGATCATAGCGGAGTAGGGTAGGTTCTTAATCCAGTGTGACTGTTATCTTTTTAAAAGGAAACACAGAGATCCAGACACACAAAGTTACTGTTACAGTGGAGACAGAGATTGGAGTTATGCAGCTTTAAGTCAAGAAATGCCAGGGATTGCCAGCCAGTAGTAGAACCTAAGGGAAAGGCATGGAACGGCTTCTCCCCTGGAGGCTTCAGAGATAGCATGATCCTGCTGACACCTGGTATCAGACTTCTAGCCACTAGAACTATAAGAGAATAAATTTTTATTGTTTTAAACCACCCAGTTGGGGTACTTTGTTACAGCAGCTTTAGGAAAGTAATACAGAGACTTTCAAAAGCAGTATTGGGACAATTGCCTTTTCCAGTTGGAAAATAACATTAAGGTAGATCACCACTGTGTAACAAAAAAATTACATTACGTTCCAGATAAATTTAAAATCTAAACATGAAAAGTAAAACAAGCCTTTTGGAAAAAAATTTAGAATATCTCTGTAACCTACATATAGAAAAAATGTTTAAAACACAGAAAGCAGGGGCGCCTGGGTGGCTCAGTTGGTTAAACGACTGCCTTCGGCTCAGGTCACGATCCTGGAGTCCCAGGATCGAGCCCCACTTCGGGCTCCCTGCTCGGCAGGGAGTCTGCTTCTCCCTCTGACCCTCCCCCCTCTCATGTTCTCTTTCTCATATTCTCTCTCTCTCTCAAATAAATAAATAAAATCTTTAAAAAAAAACCACAACACAGAAAGCAAAACGACCTAAGATTGATATGTTTGCATCGAAACTGAAAATTTATGTACAATATAAGTATAAATAAAATTAAAAGATAAGACGTACACAAGGAGAAAGTATTTGTAACCTAATATACTCAACAGTTAATCAATACACAAATTACATAAAAGGGGCGCCTGGGTAGCTCAGTCATTAAGCATCTGCATTCCGCTCAGGTCACAAGGGATCAAGCCCTGCATAGGGCTCCCTGCTTGGTGGGGAGTCTGCTTCTCCCTCTCCCACAACCCCCCTGCCTGTGTGCCCTCTCTTGCTGTGTCTCTCTCTGTCAAATAAATAAATAAAATCTTAAAAAAAAAAAGACTTTCTCTCTCTCTCCCTCACCCCACCCTCAAATAAATAAATTTTTTTTTTAATTAAAGAAGTCCTAGAAATGAAATGATAGATGACCCAATAAAAATATGGGCAAAGGATCTGAACAGGTAGTTCAGAGAACTGTAGACAAATGGTCAATGGATAAAAGAATGGATTAAAATTATGACCTGTTCAGACAGTGGAACATGACACAAAAGTATATCAGTTCTGTATGTATCAATATGGACAGATGAAGAGTGAAAAATACAAGCTGCAGTATAATAAAGGATTTGTGCATAAAAAACAAAGTAATATTTATAGTTACTTATGTCTATGTGAGAATTAAAAGCACAAACAGAAGTTACTACATGCACCATAATGTTTGCTTCTTGGAAGAGAAAATAGGACTGAGTATGAGAACAGTATTAAAGAGGGAATGGAGGACTTGAGTTTCATCTGTCATACTCTATTTCATTAAAAGGAAATCTGAAGAAAGATGTTAAATTTGTTAAATCAGTAGTAAATACTAGGATACTTGTTACAATGTTCTCTAATTCTCTGAACCTTAAACTTCTGAAAATTAAAGTAATAACCAATGGAGGCTTTTTGAGCATTTCTTGAAAACATTTTAAAAGTAAGGAATTTAATCAAAAGAAGAGAATGAGTATATTTTAAGCAAAAACATGCATTCATTTCTGCTATAATACATCACATGCATTTCTAAAAATCACAGTGCAATGCAAAATCATGCAATAAAAACCACAGCTTATGGGAGAAAGGGTGTTAGCGCATAACACTCTAAAAGTTTGTCACTGACATGTTTTTGTTTTAATTCAATTTAGTTAATGTATACTGTATTATTAGTTTCAGGGGTAGAATTTAGTGATTCATCACTGACATATAACACCCAGTGCTCATTATTACATCAAGTGCCCTCCTTAATGCCCATCAGCCAGTTACCCCAGCCCTCCACCCACTACCCCTCCAGCAACCCTCTGTTTGCTATAGTTAAGTCTCTTATAGTTTACCTCCCTCTCTGTTTATCTTATTTTTTCTTCCTGTCAGTGACATGTTGAAAAGATAAGAACCCAATAAAAACACAGTTTTATGCATGTTAAATTATTTAAAAATAAGCTATCTTAAAAACTACCTGAAATTGACTTATGGAAGTGGGTGTAAGAAGGGGTAGTGCTTGTGAGTTACTGTGAAGTGAGAGGACCATTATCTGAAATCAGTTGGAAAGTTGTAACACCAGGTGTGGATAGGTAGGGCTCCTAAAACAAGGTAATCTGAGGTACCTGGTAGATTCTCAAAAGGGGGGTGGGGTGGGGTGTGTGTGTGTGTGTGTGTGTGTGTGTTGTATACCCCTACTTGGATCTCTTTGTTCACCTAGTGCAGGTTCTCATCCTTGCTGCTACTGACATTCTCTACTGGATAATACTGTGTTGTGAGGGGCTATCTTGTGCATTGTAGGATGTTTATCAGCATCCTTGGCCTTGACCCACTAGATGCAAGTAGCAGTCCCCACCCAGTCATGACAAAAATGTCTCTAGACATTGCCAAATGTCCGGGGGTGGGGGGGGCTAAAATTGCCCGAAGGTAGAACTGACCTAGAGTTTCTCACAGACAAAATTGCATATAAGCAAGTGTAGAATTTTGTGACAAATTATTCCCTATGTTATCAATCATATTAGAAAAAACGTAGCAAAAACATAGAAATGGCTATTTCATTAAAATAATTTCTGATTTAAATGTAAAGGAATTGGGCGCCTGGGTGGCTCAGTCATTAAGCGTCTGCCTTCGGCTCAGGTCATGATCCCAGGGTCCTGGGATCGAGTCCCACATCGGGCTCCCTGCTCAGCGGGGAGTCTGCTTCTCCCTCTCCCTCTGCCTATCACTCTGCCTACTTGTGCTCTCTCTCTCTCTCAGTCAAATAAATGAAATCTTAAAAAAGATATATATATAAATGTAAAGGAATTATTTAAAAACATAAGTCTAGGGGCGCTTGGGTGACTCGGTTGGGTATCTGCCTTCAGCTTGGGTCACGATCTCAGGGTCCTGGGATCGAACGCCACATGTGGCTCCCTGCTCTTGGGGAGCTTGCCTTTCCCTCTCCTCCCTGCATGTGCTCTCTCTCGCTATCTCTCTCTTCCTCAAATAAATAGCATCTTAAAATTAAAATAAAAATATAAATCTAAGTTTCATAAAGATGAATAAAAATAAAAGTTGACAGAAGCTGTACTTTAATACCCATAGGAAATAAACACATGGCAAAATATTTGGAGTTAAAATTCATTTAAAGAAAACAGTAGGGGTGCCTGACTGGCTTAGTAGTGCATGTATGTGACTCTTGATGTTAGGGTTGTGAGTTCAAGCCCTACACTGGGTGTAGAGATTACCTGAAAAAATAAAAACTCTTAAAAAAGTGTATGTAATGGGACGCCTGGGTGGCTCAATCGGTTAAGTGTCTGCCTTCAGCTCAGGTCATGATCCCAGGATCCTGGGATCAAGCCCCGCATCCGGCTCCTTGCTCAGAGGTGAGCTTGCTTCTCCCTCTACCTGCCGCTCTCCCTGCTTGTGTGCTTTCGCTCTCTCACAAATAAAATCTTTTTTAAAAAATAAAGTATATTAAAAAAGAACAATAAAAGAATGTATACTTTATTTATTTGAGAGAGTGAGAGCAAGCATGAGTGGCAGGAGGGAGAGAGGGAGAGAAAGAAGCAGGCTCCTGGCTGAGCAGGGAGTCCCACGTGGGACTATATCCCAGGACCTTGAGATCATGACCTGAGCTGAAGGCAGACACTTAACCGACTGAGCCACCCAGGTGCCCCTAAAAGAATATATACTTAATGAGATTCGAGTACTTTAACAAATACATAATTTACATGTTTCTAGTTACACATCTTAGAAAGTGTTCAATTTATCCAAGGCCATCACAATAAAAAATAAAAGTTTTAAACATTTGCATGTGTTATTTTTTCTAATTCATTGTTTTAAAAAGCAGTGAAATTCAAAGCCAAATCTTGATAAACTCTTAGTATTCTAGGAACAGAAGGCATCTTGGTTAGTAAGTTAAAGGAAACCAACAAATACTACTTGTAAACCATTAGAAACATTTCCTTTAAAGAATAAGACAGTTGCATGCTATCATCACTATTACTCAACATCATTTCAGCCAATACAATAAGGTAAAAATAAGAAATGATAGGCTTAGCCTCGTATGCAGGAGATCTACAGATGTGTAATTTATAGAGTTCAGTGAAGACCTACTAGTTTAAACAGTTTATCTTTTGCTTAAAAAAAAAAAGAAATGATAGGCTTAAATCATTAAAAGAAATGTTAATTTGCAGATCTCATTCTCTATGTAGACACTCCAAGGCAGCCAACTGGAAGTGTTAGCCAACAAGGGAATTTGTTTCCAAAATAAACATAAAAATTAGCTTCCCAAGCTTTCATAATTAGAAAATTTAGTGGGACAGGGGCGCCTGGGTGGCTCAGTTGTTGAGTGTCTGCCTTCGGCTCAGGTCATGATCCCAGGGTCCTGGGATCAAGCCCCGCATCTGGCTCCCTGCTCCGCGGGAGGCCTGCTTCTCCCTCTCCCACTCCCCCTGCTTGTGTTCCCTTTCTCGCTGTGTCTCTGTCGGGTAAAGAAATAAAATCTTTAAAAAAAAAAAAAAAAAATTTAGTGGGACAAACCCTCAAACATGGTAGCTACAAAACTCTACAGTTTCTAGAAATGAACCTAGCAAGGATTATATAAGGTCTATATGAAGAAAGCTAAATTTAGCCAAAGCATATAAAAATATCTAGATAGATGTTTCTGGATGGAAAGATCCCAGGTTTTAGAGATACAGTTCTCTCAAAATTTGTATGTTAAGCACATTCCTATCAGAATCCCAATAGAATTTGTATAAATTTGACAAAGTATCTTTCCTGTGTATGTAGAAGAGAAAACAGACAAGAAAAATCCAGACAATTTCCTGTGGAAATTGATGGAGGTGGTGGTGGATGACCATGTCCTCTTAAATAGCAAAATATCTGATAAAACTATAAGAATTAAGCAGTGCAGTATTGTAGCAAAAATAGACACATTCACCAGTGGAACAAAAATATACCCAAATATAAATGGAAACCTAGTTAATAAAAAACAATCCCAAATCAATGATAAAAAAGAATAGACTGTTTAATAAATTTTGTGACAAGTGAATATCCACTTACAAAAAGAACATATTCCTTCTTGTTATGCAGATATAAGTTCCATATGAAAAAGGTCTAATTCTAATAAATGTTATGAAGAATTTAGGAGAATATTTTATAATCTTAGGAAGTCTTCCAAATCAAGATACTAAACCCTGAAGCCACAAGAGACGTTTTTCTGTAAAGTATAATCAAGAAAAAAGCAGTGTGAGGGGTGCCTGGGTCCTCAGTCAGTTAAATGTGTGCCTCCCCTCATCCTGAGGTCATGGGATCCAGCCGGATCCTCTGTTTATCCCTCTCCCTCTGCCCGCCCCCCCACTCATGCTCTCTCTCTTTATCTCAAATGAATAAATAAAATCTTTAAAAAAAAACAACAGTGTGGAAGATGGAGTAATTATCTTTATTTGAAAATTGTATCCCACCAAAAAATAAGATTGATAAATATGGTACAGTAACTGGACACAAAATAAGTTTATAAAACTCAGTGACTTTTTTTTTAACTAGTAGTAATTTGAAATGGCAGGGGTGATCCCATTTACAGTTGTTGGAAAAACCACAGAATACCAGAAACAAAATTAATTTAAAAGATTCAGAACATTTAAGAAGAAAATAAGTTTGTTTAGGGTAGCAAACAAGACCAAATAAATGGAGTGATAAAACATGTTCCTAAATGAGGTCAAAATCTTTCTTAAATATGTGTATATGTTTAATGCAATTCAAACTGAATTCCAATGCGCTTTTTTTGTTGTTGGACAAAATAATTTATAAGGAAGAATAAATATCCAGGAATTCACAGGAGTAACTTGGAAAAGAATGGGAGGAGGGGGTAAGACTTGCCCTCCCAATATTAGATATTGCATAGGTATTGTAAAAAGATACATAGGGAAAGTATAGCAGAAATTAACAGATTCACATATTTATGAAAATCTAATACATGCAAAGGTTGGCATTTCAATCTAAGGAGAAAGAATGGTATATTTAATAGTGTGTGATTGGCTATCCATACGTATATAATAAATGCCAATCTCATCTACAGAATTAAGTGCAAATCTAAATGCAAAAAAGTAGAGTATTTGTACAACTTTTTGATACGGGGACCACTTAGAAAGCTGGAAACAATGGAAAAGACTTACAGATTAAAACTAAATAAAAGGGTATTTGGCAGAAGATAAACTCAAAATACAAATGACTGGGAGAAAACGTTTGCTAGGGCACCTGGGTGGCTTAGTCACTTAAGGGTCTGCCTTCGGGTCAGGTCATGATCCCAGGGTCCTGGGATGAAGCCCCACATCCCACATCAGGCGCTCTGCTCAGCGGGGAGCCTGCTTTTCCCTCTGCCCCTCCTCCACTCATGCTTGAGCTCGTTCTCTCTTTCTCTCTGAAATAAAATCTTTAAAAAGAAGTGTTTGCTAGTCAGTCAAAGGATTATTAACCCTAATACAAGGAATCCGTTCGAATTATGGGAGCCCACTGGAATGTTCAGCAAAGGATGTGAATAGACCTGCACAAAGATATATGGAATGCCCCCCTCCCCAGAAAATGATGAAAAGGATGCTAAGCTTCACAAATTAATGCAAATTAAAACAATGAAATACAATTTTTTACCATTACATTGGCAAAAGAAAAAAAAAAGGTTTAAGAACAACCTGTGCTGGCAAAGTGTACAGAAATAAGTCTCATCTTCTTAGCATGGGCAAAAATGCCGAATTCTTTTTGGAAGGCAGTCTAATGGTATTTATTACACTGAACATGTTTATACCTTTTGATTTAGTAGTTCTCCTTTTTAGGCTTTATCTTACAGAGGTAAAAGCACTAAATATATCAGGAAGCATTTCAGAGCATTGTTTGTAATTTATAAAGGAAATGATACATATACATATACCCCCCCATCAGTGGGGTATATGTACCCGTGGCATGAAAGACACTGCAGTTTACAAAAACCTGGTTTTGCATCTACACGTTGACTTGGAAAGATATCTGTAAAATATTAAGTGAATGAAATTACCCAGTGATTTATTCCCACTTTAAAGAAAAAAAATTCTTTACTATCCATATGCATATATAGTTCAAACAAGCATAAAGAACCTCGGATGGTGTAGTGGGTAAGAGCAGAACCATAAGACTGGAGTGGGGGAAGGAGCAGTTCCTAAGGAGGAAGCTGCTGAAAAGACAAAAACAGTGTCCACTACAAAAATTTTTTTAATTGATGACAAGGAGGGGCACCTGGCTGGCCCAGTGGGTAGAGCCGGTGACTCTGGATCTCAGGGCTGTGAGTTTGAGCCCCGCCTTGGGGATAGAGTTCACTTAAAAAACAAAACAAAACAAAAAAATAAGTTGATGAGAAGGAGCTGAAGTCCTTTTGAAGCACTAACGCCGTGTATGTATTTTGTCTGTAATTTCAGTTACCTCTGACTTTTGAGGATGTGGCCATGTATTTCTCTGAGCAAGAATGGCAGAATCTAGAGGCATGGCAGAAGGAGCTTTACAAGCATGTAATGAGAACCAATTATGAGATTCTTGTTTCTCTAGGTAAGAAGTGCTCAATTTTGTGGGTAAGTCATGGAACTGGGTCTGGAAGAAGATCCCAGTCCCTTGATGCTCCTGTTTGTTAGGTCAGATTTCTCAGAAATTAACTCAGAATGGTATTTTTTACCCCAGAGTCCTATTTGTTAATACTTCTGTAAGCACTGCTAATCCTTACTCAAGGGTAGACATTGAGTAAGGAGAATGTTTAAGACTTTGATGCGTGGTGGTCAGGGGTGACTAAGTCAGGGCTTTTAGTCGCTACACACTCACAGATTGCCGTGATTTCCATATGGGAGCACTCCTAGCTCGTGTCCATAATGTACCTGTATATCTTTACCCTAGGATGTCCCTACCTGTCAGTTTTTACCATGGGGTCTGGATAACTCAGAAAAGCTAAAATATTTCCCTGCAGTGAGATTTTGTAAGGCTGTACACAGATGGTTAACAGCAGCAGTCTCTTCATGGTTATGGTAATGGGTGTTCTTTTTAGTCTTTTTGCTGACTTGGTCTTTATACATATATATTTTTTATTTATCAAATGAATGATAAAAGTCTCTGCTTCATCCTCACTCCTGCACTCAGATAATTCCCCAAGGCAACCACTGTTAACTTTACTGTTTTAGTTCTTATTGTACTTTCCTCCAATCTAACTATCATGCTTCCATCTCTATTACTTGATTTATCAAGTGTAGGCAGCATTAACTCATTACTATGAAAAATGAGACATTAATTCACTTAAACTATCTTTCTTCTATCTCCCTTTTTCCATTTTCCCCAAATTTTGGGGTTTTTTTCATGCCTCTATTGTCTACCTTTATAAATTAAATTTCTAGATCAAGGTCCATCAACTTTATATGTCTTGATTCCTTCAGTGTATGAAGATAAGGCAGTTAGTTCCCCTGTACTTCCTGCCATCTCTCTGGCTAGCTCCTGACAGCCATACCATTTCCTTTATATTGCAAGGTTTCTAATGCTTTATATTCTATTCCATTACCATATGTATGTTTTCCAGGCTTCATGTATACAATGTTGTTTCTAAAACACGTAATCCAAGACATTACATATTTTTATTGTTACTGAAGGACCAGTTAAAGTAATTGAATCTGTAGAGAAAGAAATATAATCCTCTATCGTTAATCCTGTTCCACCCAAAAAGAATGTTCCAAACATCAAGATCAAATGGATGCAAAATGGTCTATCATTGTAGCTTTGATTTCCTTAACAGCTAATCATGGTGAGCGTCTTTTCATTTGTATATCTTCTTAGGAGAAATGTCTATTCAAGTATTTTCCATTTTTAAATTGGTATATTTGTCTTTTTATTGTTGAGTTTTAAGCCTCCTCTGTTTGTTCTGGATCCTGGACCCTTATCAGATACATGACTCACAGATATTCTCTCCCATTCTGTGGGTTGTTTATTCACTTTCTTGATGGCATCCTTTGAGGCACAAAAGTTCTTAATTTTTATGAAGTCCAATTTCTTTTTTCTTGTGTTGCTTGAGCTTTTGGTGTCATATTTAAGAAACCATTGCCTAATCCAAAGTCACAAAAATTGACTCCTATGTTTTCTCCTAAGAGGTGTATAGTTTTAATGCTTACATTTATTTTTTTATTTTTTAAAAGATTTTATTTATTTGTCAGAGAGAGAGAGGGGGGAGTGTGTGAGCACAAGCAGGGGGAGTGGCAGGCAGAGGGAGAAATAGGCTCCCCACTGAGCAAGGAGCTGGATATGGGACTCTATCCCAGGACCCTGGGATCATGACCTGAGCTGAAGGCAGATGCTCAACCAACTGAGTGACCCAGGTGCCCCTCAGTGCTTACATTTAGGTCTTTGATCCATTTTGAGTTAATTTTTGTATATGGTGTAGGGTAGGGATCCAGCAGCTTCTTTTGTGTATGGATATCCAGTTGTCCCAACACCATTTGTTGAAAAGAGTATTCTTTCCCCCATTGAATTCTCTTGGCACCCTTTTGGAAAATCAGTTGACCATAAAAGTAGAAGTTTATTTCTGGATTCTCAATTCTGTTTCACTGATCTATATGTTAATCTTCATGCCAATAGCACGCTGTTTTGATTACCATTACTTTTCGGATCAGTTTGTCAGTTTCTGTAAAAAACAAACAAACAAATAAAAACCAGTTTGGATTTGGGGAATATTGTCATCTTTTTTAAAATTTATTTTATTTTTTACATTCACATTGTTTAATTATAGCTATATAATATATTCTTTAAAAATTTTTTTTCAAATTATAGTTGGCACACAATATCACATTAGTTTCAGGTGTACATCATAGTGATTCACCATCTCTGTATGCTATGCTATGCTCACCACAAGTGTAGCTACCATCTGTCACCATAGAACGCTGTTACAGTATCATTGACTATATTCCCTGTGCTGTGCCTTTCATTCCTGTGACTCATTCATGCCATAATTGAGGCCTGTATCTCCCACTCCCTGTCACTCATTTTGCCCATCTCCTTACCCCATCACTCTTGCAGCCATCAGTTTGTTCTTTCTATTTATACGTCTGATTTTGCTTTGTGTTTGTTTACTCATTTGTTTTCAAATGAGGTGATTCTAAATAAATTATAAACCAAAGAAGAAATCGCAAGAGAAATTAGAAAATATTTAAAGTTGGATGAAATGAAAATATAAAGCAGCAAAATTTGTGAGATGCACCAAAGCAGCACTTAGAGGGAAATGTATAAGTCTAAATGCTTATATCAGAAAAGCAGCAAGGGTTTCTTTTTTTTTTTTAATCTTTTTATTCATTTTTAAAAATTTAAGGGGCGCCTGGGTGGCTCAGTCGTTAAGCGTCTGCCTTCAGCTCAGGTCATGATCCCAGCATTCTGGGATCGAGCCCCGCATCGGGCTCCCTGCTCTGCGGGAAGCCTGCTTCTCCCTCTCCCACTTCCCCTGCTTGTGTTCCCTCTCTCGCTGTGTCTCTCTCTGTCCTATAAATAAATAAATAAAATCTTATAAATAAATAAATAAATAAAAATTTAAATTCAGTTAATTAACATATAATGTATTATTGGTTTCAGAGGTAGAGGTCAGTGATTCATGAGTCTTATATAATACCCAGTGATCACTACATCACGTGCCCTCCTTAATGTCCATCACCCAGTTACCCAATCCCCCCACCTCTCACCCCTTGGGAATATTGTCATCTTAACAATTTTAAGACTTCCTATTCATGAACATGAGATATCTTTCCATTTATTTATGACTTTTAAAATCTCAACAGTATTTTACAGTTCTTGTTGTGTAAGTCTTGTATTTCTTTTATTAAATTTATTCCTAAGTGTGTTATTCTTTTTGGTGTTACTGTAAATTGAATTGTTTTCTTGGTTTTATTTTTGGAAAAATACTTTTATTTTAAAAGGTGCTGGGACTTCAACGGATGAAGAGTGAGAATAGGTGTATGGATTTAAATAAAAGATAGTGATTCCTTTTCTCATGAGAGCAGCCTTAGAATTCTTTTGGGATTGAAGTCAGATTTCAGAGGGCAAGGAGGGATCTGGAACATAGTGATCAGTCTCCACATGTACTACACCACTCTGACATTTTATCCCTGAGACATTACCTGGCTTACCCTCTTTCTCTGATCTGAACCATAACACTGATCTCCCTTTAGCACTCTATGAAGCATACTTTAGGTTCTGTAAGAGAGAGAGTATTGAAAGAAAGTTTTACTTGAAAATACATAAACATTTTATTAGGGGAATGGGGTCATATATTAGAGAATCCTGTAACTATTTTCATTTGCTTATTTTATTGCTTGCAACCCTTTTTATTCTAGCAGAACTCAACCATGTTTTGGGCTATGATTAGCACTGTCACCAGCGGACTTCTGAGAGTATTTTAGCTGGAGCTACCTACTTTGAAATTTCCTAGGATAGGCATTCGAGTTCTTATTTTTGCATACCCCTGTCTTCCCATGGTATCTCCAGTTGTTTGCGGGGCTGTCCCACCATTCTCAAAGCACGCTACTAGTGAGTTTTATGAAATCCACAACAAAATACATATTGCTCGATATATGGGGACCAAGACAGGATTTAAACAGTAAACTGATTTAACAGGTCCAAATAGATTAGGAAGTACTGTTAGGATATGTCGGCAGTTTTGCTCCTCCTTGCATAAACCTATAATCTATTTTTTGACCTCTCGTCTCATATGTTTTCCCAGGAGTACATTTTGAAAATTTAAAAGCAACTTGGTGTGCTTTAAATTTAGTGTTCAAAGAAACCAAACCACCTTTTCTGACTTCTTTGGACAGATGATGGACTTCCCAAACCAGAACTAATATCCTGGATTGAACAGGGGAAAGAGTTCTTCAAGAACTGGGGAGAATCACAGAAATCAGGAAACATAATTTGCTCTTCTGCTGGTTTGCAATTTGATCCAGTTATCGAGGGTCATCAGTTTCAGGGTAAGTATTAAGAAATTAGGGCCCTGCCTTAAGACATCATGCTCCATTTGTTCCAGTTCTCTGATCTCATCTTCCTGTTTGGCTGGGCTAAGGCTGGACATCTGGTGTACTCTAGAGAAACACAGTAAAGTACAGTGGTTAGAAGTGTGGGTTCTAGAGTCTGAGTCTGGATCTTGTCTTTTCTGGGGCACCTTTGGCAAGTTGTTCAGCCTCTCAGTATTTCAATTTCCTGACTTATAAAATGAAGATAATAAAAGTACCTACATTATAGGACTATATAGGTTAACATATGTAAAGTGTTAAAGTGATACCTGGCACACACTAAGAGCTCAGTAAATGTGAGCTGTTGTTAGTAGTAGGTAGGGCGAGGGGGATGGTGGCAGGAATCAGAGACTGGTTATCCACATTCTAGTGACCAAAATTGCTTCCTTCCTATCTGGAGACTGTTGACTCTACTTGAATACCTAAAACTCAGCTCTCCTCTGTTGTTTCTTTTTATGATGGGACAGTCTGAGATTTTTGGATTCTTTTTAAATATTTATGTATTTATTTATTAGAGAGAGTGAGAACGAGCAGGGGGCAGGGCAGAGGGAGAGAATTTCAAGCAGATTCTCTGCTGAGTGTGGAGCCCAACTTGGGGCTTGATCTCATGACCCGAGCCGAAATCAAGAGTTGGATGCTCAACCGACTGAGCCACTCAGGTGCCCCTGAGATTTTTGGATTCTTAAAAGTCAGCAGTAAAGTATGGAATGAGAAAGCCAATGGGAGCATCATTCCAAGAAATCTTGTCAATAGTTTGTTGAGTTTTTTGTTGCTTCTTTCTGGCCAGTAAGAGAGTTTTGCTCCACAAATTATTTCACTTTTTGCCATGTGTTATCAATTCTTCCAAGAAACCTTTTTAAAAGGTTTGTGGGCATAGGGGTGAAGAGGGGGGAGCAGAGGCCAGGCCCTGCTGCCTGGCCTTAGGGACAGCCCCTGGGTCATGACTGTGGTGTTAGGGTCTGTTAGTGACAGTGCCATCATCACTTGTTGACTCCAGGAATGTCTGCACATCAAAATGGTACAAATGTGATGGTCCTGTGGTCATGGTGGTGGTGAGTCCTTACAGGTGCATGCAGTATGCCAGGCACGTGCTCAGCACCGTACGTGCAGGATCTCACCTAATAACCATGACAATCATACGTCCTGTTGCTTCCCTGTGTCTACAGGAGAAGGAATCGAAGCCAAGAGAGATTAGCTTGACAAAGGCTGCACAGTGGAGAGCTGGGATTTGAACCAGACAGCCTGATTCCAAAACTTAGGCCCTATGTTTGAGATCTATATTTTCCTCTTTTTTTTTTTTTAAAGATTTTATTTATTTATTTGAGAGAGAGAATGAGAGACAGCACGAGAGGGAGGAAGGTCAGAGGGAGAAGCAGACTCCCTGCCGAGCAGGGAGCCCGATGCGGGACTCGATCCCAGGACTCCAGGATCATGACCTGAGCCGAAGGCAGTCGCTTAACCAACTGAGCCACCCAGGCGCCCCTCTTTTTTTTTTTTTTTTTTAAGATTTTATTTATTTATTTGAGAGAGAGAATGAGACAGAGAGAGAGAGCATGAGATGGGGGAGGATCAGAGGGAGAAGCAGACTCCCTGCTGAGCAGGGAGCCTGATGCGGGGACTCGATCCCGGGACTCCAGGATCACGACCTGAGCCGAAGGCAGTCGCTTAACCCGACTGAGCCATCCAGGCGCCCCTCCTCTTTTTTTTTTTAAGTTTAATTTATTTAAGTAATCTCTACACCCAACATGAGGCTTGAACTCATGACCCTGAGATCAAGAGCCATATGCTCT
Source organism: Mirounga angustirostris (assembly GCF_029215605.1). NCBI lineage: Eukaryota > Metazoa > Chordata > Mammalia > Carnivora > Phocidae > Mirounga > Mirounga angustirostris. The sequence goes on from NW_026991720.1 coordinate 7,171,226, forward strand.
TTCGACTGACTAAGCCAGCCAGGCGCCCCTATATTTTCCTTTTTTTTTTTTTTAAAGATTTTATTTATTTATTTGACAGAGAGAGAGAACACAAGTAGGCAGAGTGGCAGGCAGAGAGAGAAGGAGAAGCAGGCTTCCCGCCGAGCAGGGAGCCCAACGCGGGGCTCCATCCCAGGACCCTGGGATCATGACCTGAGCCGAAGGCAGACACTTAACTGACTGAGCCACCCAGGCACCCTATATTTTCCTTTTTTAAGATATGTTTTTTTCAGTTTAGCTTCAGCAGACTTCTTACCAAACTCTCAGCCATGAAATAGAACGACAGTTGAAATGTCCCTGGTTGTGGATTTCCGTGGGAGCTGGGTTCCCTGGCCACCAGACATCACCATGAACTGCTCCCTCTCCTGGTGACATAAGCCTTTAGTCATGCCACAGACAGGAATACTGACTGAATTTTTGTTTTCCATTTCAGGAAGCCAACAAGCTGTGCATTCAGGAGAGGCTGAACGCCATTTCCAGCTGGATCCCCGAGAAGGCCAGTGCCCCCCTGAACCCTCAGGAGGAGGAGGGGAAGATGGTGCCTTCAGGCCTGCCCAAACCATGGCCCTCCTGAGCCCACACAGACATGCCGCACAGGCTCCACTTCCAGTAGTCCACAGCTCCGGGGAGCCCACCCAGAGAGAGGGAATCCCAAGTCCCAGAGCGCCGGGGCTCCCTGGCTTGCAGGAGGCCTGCTGCGGGGAGGGCACCCAGCACCCTTGCGCTGTCTGCGGGGAGAACTTTTGGAAGGAGGACCACTCAGAGAAGCACCAGAGGAGCCACCTGCAGGACCAGCCATGGAGGTCCTGGAAGAAATTCAGCAAACAGACCGCCCCGCAGCAACAGCGGAGCATCCGTCAGGGTCCCAGGCGCTTCCGGTGTCCTGACTGTGGGCGGAGCTTCCACCGGAAGCAGTGTTTGCTCGGCCACGTGGCTGGCCACGCAGGGCAGAGCCCGCTGCCCTGCCCGCAGAAGCACACCCTTCTCGGCCACTGCGTCCGGCACAAGGGGGAGAGGCCTTCCCGGTGCCCCAAATGTGACGGGAGCTTTCTCTCGAAGAGCAGCAAGCAGGCTCGCCAGGGCCAGCCCGGCAGGGAGAGGCTAGGCTCCTGGAGAGGAGGCGATGGCGCCTTCCCCGGGAAGGCTGAGGCGGCCGGGGAGGCTCCCCCGCGCCGCCCCCCCGGGGAGAGGCCCTTCTCCTGCGCGGAGTGTGGTAAGCGCTTCCCCGCGAGGTCCAAGCTCGCCAGCCACCTCAGGGTGCACACGGGAGAGAAGCCCTTCCGGTGCCCGGAGTGCGACAAGAGCTTCCGCCTGAGCGGCCTGCTGAAGGTGCACCAGCGCGTGCACAGCGGCGAGCGGCCGTTCTCCTGCCGCAAGTGCGGCAAGGCCTTCGCCAAGCGCTGGAAACTCACCGAGCACAGCCGAGTCCACAGCGGGGAGAAGCCCTTCTGGTGCGCCGAGTGTGGCAGGAGCTTCCGCCAGCGGGGACAGCTGCTGAGGCACCAGCGCCTGCACACCGACGAGAAGCCCTTCCAGTGCCCCGAGTGTGAGCTGAGCTTCCGCCTCAAGAGCATGCTGCGGGCGCATCGGCTCCGCCACAGCGGGGAGAGGCCCTTCTCCTGCGGCGAGTGTGGCCGAGGCTTCACCCACCAGTGCAAGCTCCGGGAGCACCTGAGGGTGCACAGCGGGGAGAGGCCCTTCCGGTGCCCCGAGTGTGACAAGAGCTTCCGCCTGAAGGGCATCCTGAAGGCGCACCAGCGCACGCACAGCAAGGAGAGGCCCTTCTCGTGCGGCGAGTGTGGCAAGGGCTTCACCAGGCAGTCCAAGCTCACCGAGCACTTCCGCGTGCACAGCGGGGAGAGGCCCTTCCGGTGCCCCACCTGCGACAGGAGCTTCCGCCTGAAGGGGCAGCTGCTGAGTCACCAGCGCCTGCACACGGGGGAGAGACCCTTCCAGTGCCCCGAGTGCGGCAAGAGCTACCGCGTGAAGGCCGACATGAAGGCCCACCAGCTGCTGCACGGCGGGGAGATGCCCTTCTCCTGCGAGTGTGGCAAGGGCTTTGCCAAGCAGTCCAAGCTCATCGAACACGTCAGGACCCACACCGGGGAGAAGCCTTTCCAGTGTCCCAAGTGTGACAAGAGTTTCCGCTTGAAGGCTCAGCTGCTCAGCCACCAGGGCCTGCACACGGGGGAGAGACCTTTCCGCTGCCCCGAGTGTGGTAAGAACTTTCGGGAAAAGGGACACATGCTTCGGCACCAGCGCATACACAGGCCTGAGAGGCCATTTGCCTGCGGCGACTGTGGTAAGGGCTTCATTTATAAGTCTAAACTGGCCGAACACATCAGGGTGCACACGAAATCCTACAGCGCTCCAAGTGAGCCTGACATTAAGAAGAGGCTCAGCCAGCTGTTTGCAATGATCGAGGCTGACTGGAGTTGAGGCCGTGGAGGGCATCCGGAGCCTTCGGCGGAGTCCGTGTGGCCTGGGAATCCACAGCGGCCCCAGCCAAACCCACCGGGAGACAGATTTTAGGAACGGGGCCCCCTTTTGAGCAAGAATGTAACGCGAGTTAGGAATATGAGAAACCACACAGGATTTTCTCGGTTAGCTCATCACCTGTTATATCTCCTGTCTTCTGATGAAAGAGATACCTGTTCTTCCTGCCGTCTTAAGTGGTAATTTCCCCGCAAATGCTAAGCTAGCTCTGAAATCCCAGCTTGAACTAAGACAGTCAGTCCCTCCAGTACTGTTCTCAAAGCTCTTAAACATCCACTTGACTCTTTTTCACAGTGTGACCCTAAACTGGGGGGTTTCAATCCAGTGGATTTTGTTGCAGGCCTGATACGATGTTGGATTTGGTTTTGATTAATTTATTTTGAAACTGATAGCAATAAAACGAGCTCTCTGAATCCCAGTCTGTCTGTCCATGTGAATGCTGAGGTCTCACGGCAGCTTCCACAGTGGTTGTGCATAGTTCCCCCTAAGGAAAAGCGGATAATTTCAGCAAAGTTTGGCTCATCTGAGTTGAAGAAACATAAAAAGCAGGGGTGCTAAGATCTATGGGGCTAGAATATAGATACAAGATGGGTTTGGGAGCTGCAGAACAGACGCTTTTGGAAGCCAAGACCGTGAACGGGATTCTGAGTGACCAAGCGGTGACCAAATCTGAGTAGAAACAAAATTACAAAGCCAAGGGACGCCTGGCTGGCTCAGTTGGTAGAGTGTGCGACTCCTGATCTCGGGGTTGTGAGTTCGGGCCCCGTGTTGGGTATAGAGATTACTTAAACATAAAACCTTCTGGAAAAAAGTAACAAAACCAAATAGCTTTGTCATGCAGCACTACAGGCAACAACAGTGTAGCGCGGAGAATTTTCAAGCAAATGTTAAAAAAAGTAAACATGATACAAGTAGTACAAGTAGAAGTCCAGGAACCTACCCCATTTGTTACATAAGGTGAAGGCTGCGTGAGCACAGAATATATGTACTTCAGGGACAGAACTACATTCCGTTCAAAGAAATCCTGACTTCAGAGGGTTCGTATTTCGTGAAAAGACCTGAAATTCTGGGGCACCTGGGTGACTCAGTCGGTTAGGCGTCTGCCTTTCACTCAGGTCATGATCTTGGGGTTCTGGGATCGAGCCCCGCGTGAGGCTCTCTGCTTAGTCTGCTTCTTCACTCTGTCTCTCTCAAATAAATAAATCTTAAAAAAAAAAGACCTGAAATTCTGAGGGATGACAGAAAATGAGATTGTCACTAAACTACAACGTGTCACACATGATTTCTCTGGAACACTGGCTCCAAAGATTCTTTTTTTAAAAAGGGAAAGAGGGGAGCCTGGGTGGCTCATTCAGTTAAGCCTCTGACTTGATTTTTTGGCTCAGGTTGTGAGATCAAGCCCCACGTTGGGCTCCATGTTGGGTATGGAACCTGATTAAGATTCTTCTCCCTCTGCCCCTCCCCACCTTGCACTCTCCCTCTCTAAAAAAAATAAAAAATTTAAGGGTGCCTGGGTGGCTCAGTCGTTAAGTGTCTGCCTTTGGCTCAGTTCATGATCCCAGGGTCCTGGAATCAAGCCCCACATCGGGCTCCCTGCTCTGCGGGAAGCCTGCTTCTCCCTCTCCGACTCCCCCTGCTTGTGTTCCCTCTCTCGCTAGCTCTCTCTCTGTCAATAAATAAAATCTTTAAAAAAAAATTGAGAAAAGGAAAGAACTACATGGCCAATTAAAGTAAAACAGTTCTCACCCACACACACACCCCCACACACAGTCTATGGCTCTCCCAGAGGAAGACCTGATGTGTAGTATTTTCTTATATTGTGAATATATTTGACCTTGGGATTCTTTTTCAAAAACATTTACTATGATCTTGTGGACGTAGAGTTCTGCAGGATTCATTTTGTAAAACATTATTGAAGAGCAAGCACGCTCGGCTCCATTAAGACATTAAAATGTCTGTTGTGTTCACGGGACAGCCGGCCTCAAAAAGCGTGGAGTTAGACTCAACATAAGCAAAGAAGGGATAGAGGCCGTGCTGCAGGTGAATGCCCATACTGGGGACCCAGAGAGTAGGAAGTGATCATGAACCCAGCAGGGGTTTCAAGGGAGACTGAAGGCCAGAGACTCTAGGTTGCTGTTCTTACCTATTGCCTGGTACAATTGCAGGATCTCAGAGATGGTAAAAGACTCAGAGTGTTTCAAGTGTTGTTAAAAACTGAAGGCGTTTTGGAAAATGTCAAGAAAAAGGGTAAGATCCAACTAAACCCAAGTACCCTAGGCTGCTCACACTCAACATGAAAAACAGGTCCCAGAGTGGTACTTAAAGAAGAGAGAGATTCTGGAAAAGAAGGTATCATAAGCACAGGTTCATAAACTTCCTTTTCTATCCTGCCCAAAATACCCAAAAAGAAAAATCCATGCTGAGATATCCTGCAGAAATCCCTGAATTTCAAGAATAAGGAAAGATGCCTACAAGTATCCAAAAAACAATCCCATCACCTCCAAAAGAATAATAAATCTGACTGGCCCAACAATGAAGATCATACTAAAAGGGACAGAATGGTTTTTTAAAAAATTTCCATTAAGGGGCGCCTGGGTGGCTCAGATGGTTAAGCGTCTGCCTTCGGCTCAGGTCATGATCCCAGGGTCCTGGGATCGAGTCCCACATTGGGCTCCTTGTTCCTTGGGAGCCTGCTTCTCTCTCTCTCTCTCTCTGTCTCTCATGAATAAATAAATAAATAAAATCTTTAAAAAAAAAAATTCCATTAAGGTCAAGAAGGCAATGGTCTCTGCTGAGCCATTACTTAACATTACGGAATGCGTTCTATTATTGTATACCTGGATCATCCAAGAGAATCACCTAAATAACCATCACAAGTAAGAAAAACATCCTATTCACAAAAGCCCAGTCACTGTCTTGACTCAAGATGAGAACCAAGTACACTCATTTGTTTTCTGCCTCTGGATATCCCAGTAATATTACAGTAAAGGAATTTTTTTATATAAATCCACAACCATGAAGAGAACTCAGAGGAAACCATCAGTGGATGAGAAAGTTCAACAGATTCCAGAAAGTTATTGGCAGAATGGCATCTAATGAAGGGAAGCGGAGTCACCACAAGCAGGAAGAGGCAGAAAGGGGACTGAGGCTTGGAGGAGTGTGACTGGTTGAGCAGATGCTCAGCCCGGGAGCCAGGCAGGATGGAAGTCCAAGACCAGGGCAATTACCTAAAAGTCTGTCAGTGACTAGTCAGGCCCTCCTTCCACTACCATCATCAGCAGCACCAGAAAGGCAAAGGGAAAGATGCAAGGGGTGTTGTTTAACAGATTTGTGAGTTTGGAGCTCAGAGCAGATGTCTGGACTAAAGAAAGAAACATGGTCATCAGCATTAAATATTTAAACTCCCTGGCACTGAAATCACCTAGAGCTCGAGAGTAGACAAAGGAGAAGGGAGGACCAAGTCCTCAGTAACCCTAATAATTTGAGGGTCAACAGATTTGGAGAAGTAGGGAAAGAGAACAAAAAGGAGGGAACTGTGAGGTGGGAGGGATCCTAGGAAGGAGTGGTGCCTCGGCAGCCAAACAAGGAGAATATTCCAAGAAGCAGGACAACAGAGATGAGTTCTGCTGAGAAGTTTGGTGCAATAAGAGCAAAGAAGTGGCCAGAAGATTTGGCAACATCGAGGTAGATATTGACCTAGACAAGAACACTTTCCTTTGTGTTGGAGCAGAAAGGCAGACCTTGGCTGACTGGTACACGGTGTGAATAAGGAATTGGAGACAGGCTGTATAAAGAACTCTTTCCAGAAGTTTAGTTTAAAATGGAGCAGAGAAATTGACAGTAGCTGAAAAAGTTACTGTTATTGATACTAGAGCAAATCTGCCTGCTAATGGGGAAGGATTCTAAAAGGAGAGTGAAGATGTAGCAGAGGAAAGACAGCTGTGCAGGTAGAGGAATTGGCCTTCAGTGGGGGAGAGACACTTTTCCCAAGTAACTGGAGGACAGGAGAGGTTGCTACCACAAATATAATTTGGTTGTAGAATTGGGGGTTCACATCTGATGACTTTTTCTTTAGCTAAGAGAGAATAAGGGAAATTAGAGGAGAAACATGAAAATATGAGTCACCTGAATCCTTGAAAAATTGATCCGTTGGGAGTAAATTATCTCCAGTAGCATCTGGTAGGATGTCTTACATAGAGCAAACTCAGTAAGCCGAGCTGAGTATCTCAAGGGAATCTGGAAATTTCTGACTGGTGTAGAAATTTGAACAGAAATTTGCACAGCAGATCCCCAAAATCTATGAGAGAGGGGGAGAGTTTGAAACATTAGTGAGAATTTTAGGGACAAGAGGAAGTACTTTTTCCAGAAGTTTTTATCTTAGAGGCATAAGCAAAAAATAGAGATGGAAATTTTTTTTTTAAAGATTTTATTTATTTATTTGAGAGAGAGAGAATGAGAGACAGAGAGCACAAGAGGGAAGAGGGTCAGAGGGAGAAGCAGACCCCCCGCCGAGCAGGGAGCCTGATGCGGGACTCGATCCCGGGACTCCAGGATCATGACCTGAGCCGAAGGCAGTCGCTCAACCAACTGAGCCACCCAGGCGCCCGAGATGGAAATTTATTTGGCTGAATTGGTGAGTGTCACAGTAGAAGGCTTTTTTTTTTTTTTTTAAGATTTTATTTATTTGTCAGGGAGAGAGAGAGAGCACAAGCAGGGGGAGCAGCAGGTTCCCCACTGAGCAAGGAGCCCAATGGCGCACTCGATCCCAGGACCCTGGGATCATGACCTGAGCTGAAGGCAGATGCTTAACCAACTGAGCCATCCAGGCGTCCCCAGTAGAAGCCTTCTTTTCTTTTCTTTTTTTTTTTTTATTATGTTATGTTAGTCACCATTCAGTACTTCATTAGTTTTTGACACAGTGTTCCATGATTCATTGTTTGCGAATAACACCCAGTGCTCCTTGCAATATGTGCCCTCCTTAATACCCATCACTGGGCTAACCACCTCCTCCCCTAGAAGTAGAAGGCTCCTAAGCGAAACTAAAATATGCCTAACTTCCAAAGTTGGTGACAAGTTATGTAAGGTATTCCTTGAATGAGCCCTTTCTATTGCTTCCTGTTGCCTTAGCATTTCTCAGAAAACTCTTTTGGCCTATTTTCTATAAGCTAGATAGTATATGGTGTAAGTCTCTCCTCTCGCCCCACTTAACACCTTGATCACGAGTTTCCTTTGCTGTAACCAATATAGGCTCTGAGGAGGCCTTTTAAGAGCACAGAGATCTAGGACATTGCAGTTTTCTTTTAAAGTAATAGTTTCCTGGGGCGCCTGGGTGACCCAGGCGGTTAATTGGCTGCCTTCGGCTTGGGTCATGATCCCGGGGTCCTGGGCTGAGTCCCGCATGGAGCTCCTTGCTCAGCGGAGAGTCGGCTTCTCCCTTTTTCTCTCACTCTGCCTCTCCCCCTGCGTGTGCACTCGCTCGCTCTCTCACTCTCTCTCAAATAAATAAATAAAATCTTAAAAAAAAAAATTTTTTTTTAAACCAAAGTAATAGTTCCCAGGGGCACCTGGGTGGCTCAGTCCGGTAAGCATCTGCCTTCCTCTCAGGTGATGATCCCAGGGTGCTGGGATCGAGCCCCACACCTTTGGCCATAGGGCCCCTTCCCCAGTTCGCCTCCCTTATCAGGCCCCTCCCACACCTCCTGGCTCCTCATAGAAGCTGGAGGAGTTGCTCTGAGCCCAAGGCAGCCCAAACCTTTCCCGAAACGACCAAACGTGAAAACCACCACGGTGGACAGGTGAGTGGCAGAGAGGTGGATAGAGTAGTGAATGGCTACGCAGTGACGCACAATTTCCTTTTGAAAAGCGGCAATCTGGGGCAAGAACAATTGAAGCAGAAAAAGGAACGTTATACAGGATCCAATTCCCTGACTTCTATGTGATCAATTTCAGATCTAACCTTGTGTAGCCCTCAAAGGAGGAAAGGTCATAGCTGTGGAGAATCTGGTGCAATTCCAGTTCTCCCAGTCCAGGGAGCAGAGGAGATCCGGATGCTGTTAAAACAAGCACAGAGCTGCCCGAGGCCGCCGGAGCAATCTGCTCCTCCCACCCGCAGGCGGCGCTGTGGGAGCCCAGTTCACGCGCAGGAAAGGCAACGTTCCCAGGATGCCCTGCGTATCTCCAGGGCGACGGCCGCCGCGGGACGGAGCTGACGGGCGCAGGCGCAGATTCCACCCCCGGGGCGGCTGCGGGAGCGGCTGCTGGACCGACCAGACCTCCCCAGTCGCACTACGCGGCCGCACTACGCCGGGCGGGGGCGGCGGCGGCGGCTGGGCCCGGGGGCGGGGCAACGTGCGCCCGGCGGAAGCCCGGTCTCCGGCCGGAGACCATCCCGGGGGCGGGACCGGCGGCTCGGCCCGGGGTCTCGGACCACGCAGACGCTGCAGGAGCCGTCGGGTGTGAGCGGTGACGTCTCGGTCGCGCAGAGGCGGTTGCCCGCGGTCGCAGGAGGGCAGCCGGCCGGGCCGGGCCGGTCGGACGATGACATCAGCCTGAGCTCGCGCTCTGGGGTCCGGAGAGGGCGGTGCAGGCACGTCCGTGCGCTCAGCCCAGGACTAAGTTCCATGAAGCAGAGACTGATTTTTTCTCGTTACCCATCGAGTGTATGGCCTCAGTGGGCGCTCTCCGAGCGCTTGGTGAAGCAATGAATTAATGAAAGAGTCCTGCTCATAGCCGCTGATTCTGTCGTCAGCCCCGGGCGCTCTGAGTGTCGCAGTTTCCCTGAAGCTCAGCTTGCATGTTGGTGAGGTGCGGAGTGGGAGAAAGAGGAACAGAGGAGATTATGGCTGAGAAAAGGAAATAAGTCCCGTTTGAAAATCATGTCATAACTTTTTTATTCAGTGAGAACGACTTACATGGGGAAAACACTCTCTTTCCTGCTGGGTAGGATGAGGAAGGATGTGGCCCTAAGAACTGCTCAACCAACATATGGAAGCAGAACTGAGAGACCGGGAAACCTCTTCCTTCACCTTATTTGAGCCCTGGGTTAAACTATGCCTGAACTTACACCACCCCTGGCTCTCCAGTTATGTGAACCGGAGACATCTCCCTCTTGTTTAAAATGTCTGGGAGTTGAGTTTTCGCTTACCAAATAAAGAGTCCCAAGAGACATGGAAATTGTTGACAGAAGGGGGTTTGCAGAGACTAAAATGTGGAATTGGCTGCAGAGAGAAAGTGGAGTGGAGGGAAGTAATGAGTGTCCTGGTCTGAGAAGTTGACCGTCTTCACTAGGTAGTAACCGTCACCTGTTGAATCCTGGGGCTCAGACCATGTACCTACTAGTATGTAGCACTGGGGCTTGAGGGGTAGAAAGAATGTTCAGGTGTTGCAGCTTGCTTGTTTCGGCCCTCAGTAAGTTTCTAGAAAAAAAAGAGCTTTAGGCTGTCAGGACCTTTATACTTTTCAAGAATACAGGACAGTTGTTTTGTAGAATGTGGGTGTGCCTGATGTATCTTCAGGATTAGGTTCGGATTATTTGTCTTTGGAGGGATAGCCAGGGAGCGGTGCTGTGTTCTCCCTGCATCTTATTGGGTAGCACATGATTTCAGTTCGTTCCATTACTGATGATGTTCACCTGGATCACTTAATTACGGTAATATCTGCCAGACTTCTCCACGGTGAAGTTGCTTTTTTCTTCTTTGTAATTATTAAATATGTGGTGATTTTGTGGGGACGTACTTGGAAACCATGTAAATATCCCACTCCTCATCAAATTTTCCATTTATTTAGCTATATATATATTTTTAAAGACTTCATTTATTTGACAGCGAGAGACAGAGCGAGAGAGGGAACACAAGCAGAGGGAGTAGGAGAGGGAGAAGCAGGCTTCCCGCTGAGCAGGGGGTTTGATGTGGGGCTCGATCCCAGGACCCTGGGATCATGACCCAAGCCTAAGGTAGACGCTTAACCGACTGAGCCACCCAGGTGCCCCAATTTAACTATGTATTTTATATCTATATGGACTCATAGTTTCCTATTCTCGTTTTATCCAATGGTTTATAAGCCTTTCCTATCAGTATTTATTGCGATACTCAAATTATTGCAAGTTTGGCCTGAAGGGGCCCCCCCTTACACAGGCGTCTGTGTCCTTTTGACCCGTTCCCATCATTCTCGAGCACCCTCCTTTGTTCTCTGGCACATGTTGTTCCAGGCGCATCTTCTGTTTTCCCTGTCTGAGCGCTGGAGCTGGACATTTCCACGAGGAGCCCTGGTTCCTTATAGTGGGCAGTGGATTAGAAGCCAAGATCTGGTGTTAGGTGTGCTCATTGCTACCCGAGTATTGCTACTCCCAGGCCTCTCAGTGGCTTGTACAAGGACATGCATACGTATAACACACACATGTTCACATGTGCACTCATTTCCCTTTCTTTTTAAAAATGCCTGCCCAGCAGCACTGCCAATTCCGATGTGACACCACAGTGTCCTTTCCAGTTTTGTCCCTTCTCATATTTGTAACTCTGTCTCAGACAGTAAGAAGCTTTGCACTCATTATCCTTAATATATTTATTTATCTGACCGGTCCCCCTGTATGTAACCCATCTCACGTGGCCACTTCCACTCCTTGCCCTGAGTGAATGCCCTCCTGGCCTCCCCCTGCAGCTTTGAGGCTCTGCTCCGGCCGCCCCACTCCCCTCCCATCTCCCGCTGGTGTGGATGTTTTCCTTACTGGGCTCCATTTAATGATTTTGGAGTGGGGTGGTTCAGGAAAGGAAGGGAAGAGAAAGAGGAAGGCAAGGAGAAGGCAGTGACAGTTCATGGAAATGGGTTAATGACAAAAGGAATCAATGTGGAAGTAGAAAAGATACACTGGAGATAATGTAATATGCAAGTGGCTATATGACTGAAATTAATCCCAAAAGTGAATCTAGAGTTATAGATTTGGGAATCATTTCAATAAGGGTGATTCTAATGCTATAAAAGGAGTAGTTAGGGGCGCCTGGGTGGCTCGGTTGAGCATCCGCCTCTTGATCTCAGCTCAGGTCATGACCTCAGGGTCGTGAGATCGAGCCCCGCGTCGTTGGGCTCTGAGCTCAGCAGAGAGTCTGCTTGAGATTCTCTCTCTCTCCCTCTGCCCCTCCACCTGCTCGCACGCTCTCTCTCTGTCTCAAATAAATAAATAGATCTTTAAAAAAAATTCGGAGTAGTTCACTGGGATCGTAAACATCAACAGCAAAGCGTGACAGCCACGAGCGGACGTTTGGAAAGCACCAGGTCAGAGGACAGCAGCAGGAAGGAAAGCAGTCCCATGCGTTGGGCAGGCGCTGATACAGCCAGGTACCGCCCCTGCCCTCGAGAACGCACAGTCTCGTGGGCAGAGAGAGGAATGCCCGGGCAGATACGGACAGTGGAGTGAGTGCCAGGCCAGAGGGAAAGCCCCAGGGGAGGGCAGCACACAGCGAGGGCACTTGACTGGAACTGGAGGGGCCCGGGAAGCTGTCCCAGAGAAACCGACTTCTCAGCTGAGCCTTGACCCCATGACAAGGGGAGGGCTGCTGCCCAAGTAGACTAGAAGTGGATAAAAATGCAGGCTGGATAGGCTAACAGAGCCAGGGAGGAGGGGAATGTTCCTTTTCCACAAAGGGGTCCGTGTGTGGTCCATGAAAGAAGGCGGTTTGGGAAGGAAGCAGATAAGACTCTCAATCAGGGGCGCCTGGCTGGGCTCGGTCGGTAGAGCCTGCAACTCTTGATCTGGGGTCGTGAGTTCGAGCCCCACATTGGGTCTAGAGATTACTTAAATAAATAAAAACTTAGGGCGCCTGGGTGGCTCAGTCATCAAGCATCTGCCTTCGGCTCAGGTCATGATCCGAGGGTCCTGGGATCAAGGCCCGCATCGGGCTCCCTGCTCGGCGGGAAGCCTCTCCCTGTGTTTCTCTCTGTCAAATAAATAAAAAAGAACGAAAAGAAAGCTCTAAATAAATAAATAAATGAAACCTTAAAAAAAAAAAAGATTCACACATGAGACAGCTGCGCCCCTCCGTCGGCGCCTCCCGGACCATGCGCCAGGTTCCGCACTGTCCTTACTGATGATGCGCCTGCTTTAGGATGCATCTGCTTCCTAAACTACACCCGGCCATTTCCTCCACTCCTCTCTGGGACTGTGCTGTCCAGCCTCTTAGAGCGAGAACGGCGGGAACTGCCCTTTGGTTCGGAGCAGAATGACTATTCGGTTACTCGGGTTAGATGCTGCTGAGAACTGTTAGCTGCAGTGTCCCGGGGCGGTGTTTCTGCTACGACCCTAAACACCATAACGTATCCACCACACCCAGCTTCTTAGTCACGTGGCAAGTGTGCCGATGGTTTTACTCTCCCTCCCTGGCACCCCTGGGTCCTCAGGTTGTTAGGTTTTCGTTTTGATTTTCTCTCTCCCAGTGTCTTGTGCGGTTGATAAAATATGGGAATTCCAGCACCCCGAAGGTGCTTTTGGACATAAAGTCGGAGGAAACGAATCCACCTCATGGTGGCCTTTCTGTGTAGACTCTGATAGTCCCAAACCAGACTTGATATCCCAGACTGAAATGGGGCGAGAGCCACTTCTTTGGGGATGGAGGAGCATGGAGATAGAAAAGGCAGTTCACTCCGATGCCGGTGAGCATGTGGGTTTGAAGAGCATCAGAGCGTGGCTGGTTTGGGTGTAAGAGCACCTACGTCTGAGACTCCGCATAGAGATCATACAAGTCCCTTTTCTTAGTCTCCTTGGCGTGGTGGTGGCCTTGGGGTTTGGGAAATGAAAGTGACTGAACTAGAGGAGAGAGCACATTCCTCTTCTAGATAGGAATAAAAGATGCTGGTTTGTTCACTGACTGATTTGTAAAGATGATATCAAAAAAGGACAAAAACCCTAAAACGTGGGCGCCTGGGTGGCTCAGTTGGTTAAACGACTGCCTTCGGCTCAGGTCATGATCCTGGAGTCCCGGGATCGAGTCCCGCATCGGGCTCCCTGCTCAGTGGGGAGTCTGCTTCTCCCTCTGACCCTCCTCCCTCTCATGCTGTCTCTCATTCTCTCTCTCTCAAATAAATAAATAAAATCTTTAAAAACAAAAACAAAAAAACCCCTAAAACGTGACCAAGACTTCATCTCTAGAGATAAGCTGAAGGTAGAGTTCCCCTTCAAAGGCAACTGATGCTTTCTCGTATATACGATATATCATATCATATATCATATCAGTGCCATGGTCAAATTGTAATTTACATTTAGAAACGTGGACATAGACTGTACTTTCGTTTTTGTTTTTTAATGTTTGGGGTTTCTGCCACTGATTTCTGAGAAGTTAAAACGTTCAGGAAAGTGTTGAAGTTAAATATGTCACATCATAAAAGAAGATTCTGCAAAACATTATATTGGTTTCACTTATGGCTTTATTTCTCAGGAGCAAACAAACCAAGACTTTCAAAAAGATCACTAGTCTTCTAACTATACGTTGAGGAAGAACTACCTGTAAGCACACACAGTTAACTCCCCTAGTCTAAGAGTGAAAGACATCGGGTTATTCACCAATTTAATGAGAGTTCTAAACTGTCAAGCAGATTTTTTTTTAAAGATTTTACTTATTTGTTTGTTCATTTGTTTGTTTTAGAGCAGGGGAGAGGAGCAGAGGGAGAGGGACGAGCAGACTCTGAGCTGAGTGTGGAGCCCGATGTGGGACTCGATTTCACAACCCTGATATCACTACCCTGAGCTGAAACCAAGAGCTGACTGAGCCACCCAGGTGTCCCTGTCAAATAGATTTTTTTAAATAATACATAAGATGGGAATTTTGTTTGTTTTTGTTTTAGATTTTACTTATTTATTTGTCAGAGCACAAGCAGGGCAGGCAGCAGGCAGAGGGAGAGGGAGAAGCAGGCTCCCCGAGGAGCAGGAAGCCTGATGCGGGACTCAGTCCCAGGACTCTGGGATCATGACCTGAGCCGAAGTCAGATGCTTAACTGACTGAGCCACCCAGGCGTCCCAAGACGGAATTTTGGATATTATATCTTAGTTGATGTTGGTCTGAGTCATGGAGATGGTTCTATAGGTACCTAAATAAAGCAATGAAGCCCAGAGGTGGGACTTATAGTGTCCTATTAGATTATCTAATCAGATACTGGACAAGTTTGGATCCTGATGTGATCCCTTTCTCACTGTCCAGTGCTGTTCTCTCCTGAACTTAGCAGTATGTAGACTTCTCTGATTTCAGCCTTCAAGACCTTTCTGTGATAAAAATTAAATCAGCTCCAGGAAAGCCATGATAATAGTGCAGACTACTTCTTGCCTTAACACCTAACTCAGTTTGATCCCTTGACATCTGTTCCTTTGAGAACACCACTGGCCATATCCAGGTATCATGTGCCTCAGCCAATACAGGGTTCCTTGGAAAACGGAGCTGTTTCTCAGTGAACTCTCTTCATTCAAGAAGCTCTTTTATCCTTTTCCTAGACTCCTCTCTCAATTCTGTCCTCTTTGTATTTTTTTTTTTTAAAGATTTTTTATTTATTTATTTGACAGAGAGAGAGACAGCGAGAGAGGGAACACAAGCAGGGGGAGTGGGAGAGGGAGAAGCAGGCTCCCGGCCTAGCAGGGAGCCTGATGTGGGACTCGATCCCAGGATCCTGAGATCATGACTTGAGCCGAAGGCAGACACTTAATGACTGAGCCACCCAGGCGCCCCAATTCTGTCCTCTTTTTAAAAAATTTTCTTGCCTTTAGTTATGAAAGTAGAATAAGCCTTATCCCAAAGTCTCCCTCTGGCACCAGTAACAAGCTGAAGATGTGACAGTAACATAGTTGAGAGGACCTGACATGTCTGGTTCCATTTTCTCTCTGTCTTTATAGGGTATCTCCCACATCACAGGCTGCTTTACTGATCCTGGACTTCCTGGTGTCCTTATTCTGACGGCCCTATACCTCGGTACATCAAGTATGTCTTCAGGATCAATGCCAATAATAATCTGGGGACGAAGTTAACAACCTCCCTGAGGTTCAGGGAGCTGAATCCTTGTGGCTGCAACTTACGTAGGTCCTAGAATGGAGAAGTCAGTCACCTTCTCCTGCACAATGTGCTTTGGAGAAGATCAGGTAGCCATAGTTCAGAATACACAGATTTTCCAAGTCAGAATTCAAAGGCAAGGGAAGAATTCTATACAAACGCCGACTGAACAACCACTCAGGTTACTTAAGTATATGAGGATATGCACAGATCCATCTCCAGAATTACGCATGCAAGGATTCTACCCAGAGACCTGGCACACAAAACCCACAGCTCCCCAGGGACACCTTGGTGGCTCAGTTAAGCATCTGCCTTTGGCTCAGATCATGATCCAGGGTCCTGGGATCGAGCCCCGCATCGGGCTTGGCAGGGAGCCTGCCACTCCCCCTGCTTGTGCTTGCTCTTCTCTCTGACAAATAAATAAAATAAAAATCTTTAAAACCTATAGCTCCCCAGATCAAAAGATACCAGCCTAAAATACTCCCTTTGTCTTGCTGGCATTTCAGTACAGTTGGCAAAAAATCATTAAAAAATACAACACTGTACAAAACAAAAAAGCCTTTTCTTTCTTTCAAGTTAGACAAAGCTTTCTGGAGCACATATGTTGTCCAATTGTGCTATGCTTTGTAAAACATTACTAATTTAATAACAGATGTTTGATAACCTTAACCTGTCCATGCTTCAGCTTTAACATGGTTGATAATAGTTTCCTTATGTACAAGGTACAAGTATCAAGCTTAAAATTTAAATATCATTTTGTTTACAAGGTTACTTTCATGGATATATCCAAGTACTGTGAAAATGGAAGAGAGCTTATTGTTTTATGATCCCTGCATAGTTATACAGCAGAAATAATAGGGCTTATCCAAAAGTCTCCAAGGAATTTCAGAATATTTTGATTGACCAACTGGAGAAACCATAGCTCATCTGAAAACTGAACACCTACTGAATATGTTTCTCTTTAGAGCTTTTCATACAACGACAATGAGATCAGTTTCTATAACAATTTAATGTAATTCACCTAAATGAAGTTTTTTAGATCAAGACATGCTGATTTTTAAAAATTACCAACTATTTCATGTTGCTTAAAACCACAGAAGTGAAATATCTATAGGACTTAAATCACCATTATTATTATTTTTTAAAAGATTTTATTTATTTATTCATGAGAGACAGAGAGAGAGAGCCAGAGGGAGAAGCAGGCTTCCAAGGAGCAGGGAGCCCGATGTGGGACTCGATCCCAGGACCCTGGGATCATGACCTGAGCTGAAGGCAGACGCTTAACCGTCTGAGCCACCCAGGCGCCCTCACCATTATTATTATTATTATTATTTTATTATTATTTTGATGGGCAGCAAAACAAGGTTTATTGAGCTATAGTAAAGTGATAGTACAAAGCTCCTGAAGAGGGAGGGGACCTGAGAGGGTTGCCCTAAATCACCATAATATTTTTGTGTGTGTGAGAAGGTTTTTTTTTAATATTAAAGTACAGTTGACACACTGTGTTACATTTGTTTCAGGTGTACAAGCTTCTGCAGTTTTATTTTTATTTTTATTTTTTTATTCTTTTAAAGATTTTATTTATTTATTTCACAGAGAGAGAGATAGTGAGAGCAGGAACACAAGCAGGGGGAGTGGGAGAGGGAGAAGCAGGCTTCCCACTGAGCAGGGAGCCTGATGAGGGGCTCGATCCCAGGACCCTGGGACCATGACCTGAGCCGAAGGCAGATGCTCAACAACTGAGCCACCCAGGCGCCCCTGCAGTTTTATTTTTTAAAAGATTTATTTTATTTTTATTTTATTATTTGAGAGAGAGAGAGACAGAATCTCAAGCAGACTCCGTGCTGGGCACAGAGCCCGACTCAGTGTTCAGTCCCACGACCCAGAGATCACGACCTGAGCTGAAATCAAGAGTCAGATGCTTAACTGACTGAGCCACCCAGGTGCCCCTACTTTTGTGGCTTAAAAATAAGCCACAAAAATAGGGGCACCTGGGTGGCTCAGTCATTAAGCGTCTGCCTTCAGCCCAGGTCATGATCCCAGGGTCCTGGGATCGAGCCCCGCATTGGGCTCCCTGCTCCTCGGGAAGCCTGCTTCTCCCTCTCCCACTCCCCCTGCTTGTGTTCCCTCTCTCGCTGTCTCTCTCTCTGTCAAAAAAATAAATAAAATCTTTAAAAAAAAAAAAAAAGCCACAATAAATCATTCCATATTAAAATACCAAGGAGCATCAAGCTTGCGAAAGTAACTTTCTCATTTACCAGTGGTCAAAGACTCCCCTCATTGGAAATGACCGTAAACTCAGATGGGTTTTCTTTATTGGCTATCAGTAGCTAATTAGCTCTAGTGGACCTCTCACCAGAGTAGTAAGAATGAAGTGATGGACCAAATCCCTGAGTGGGCTGATTTGGTGCATCAAGCCCATGGCTATAGGTTTATTTTTTCAACAGAATACTTTAGAGATTATGTAAAAATACCATCTACAGAGTGGGTATTAGATTTGAGCACTAGATGGCAACACTGCAAAATCCGTTCCTTTCACAGGGAACCTTGCTTTTCTACTTTGCTGCAGGAGACACAGGGCCAGCGATGGCCCAACTCAAAGGAGTATGTTATCGACTGAAAGTCTGTGTGCACACCTCCCCCCCATCTCATATGTGAAATCCTACTGCCCACTGTGATGGTTTTAGGAAGCTGGTCTTGCCAGTCTTTGGGAGATCAGGTCATGAGCGGGGAGCCCTCAGTAACGAGATTAGTGTCCTTATAAAAGGGACCCCAGAGAGCGCCCGGGCCCCTTCCAACACAGCTCTCAAAGACACAGGGAGGATGATGTCTACAAACCCGGAAGCAGTCCTCACGAGGCATGGAATCTGCCAGAGCCTTGGTCTCAGACTTGCGGCCTCTGCACTGTGAGGAATAAGCTTCTGTTGTTCATAAGCCACCCAGTCTGTGGACCCTGTGATAGCAGCCCAGATGGACCACGACAGGGCGCCATTCACATTGTCTCTGCGGTGTGATCCAGCATTTGCATTCCCGCAGACCCAGTATGAACAGCGCTTCCTCAGCTGGTGCACCAGCTGCCCTGAGGTTTCTCCAGGACGTCTTTGCTGTTCGGGAAGAATAGATGATAAGACCTACTCATTTATGAAACATGGGTGGCGCAGCTGGTTAAGCGGCCGACTCTTGGTTTCAGCTGGGGCTGTGATCTCGGGGTCTTGAGATCAAGCCCCATATCGGGCTCGAGCTCAGCATCGAGTCTGCTTGTCCCTAGGGCTCCCTCCCCCCCGCCCCCCCATGCGCTCTCTCTCTCTCTCTCTCATAAACAAATAAAATCTTTATTTATTTATTTATTTATTTTTTAAAAGATTTTATTTGTTTGACAGAGAGAGACACAGCGAGAGAGGGAACACAAGCAGGGGGAGTGGGAGAGGGAGAAGCAGGCTTCCCGCGGAGCAGGGAGCCCGATGCGGGGCTCGATCCCAGGACCCCGGGACCATGACCTGAGCCGAAGGCAGACGCTTAACGACTGAGCCACCCAGGCACCCCAGGCACACCAACAAATAAAATCTTTAATAAATAAATAAACAAATAAAATAAAAAATAAAATGTCGGAGATCACAGAGAGGCAGTTAAAACGAAGAATGCTGGAGTCGCAAGGTTGATACCCTGTATTACTTGTCATATGTTCTGACAGTTAATAGCGGTGTGATCTGGGACAAGATAAGCAGGCTCCTCAAGTCTCAGTTTGATCTCTAAGATGAGGATAAGGACAATGCTCAGGCCATAGGATTATTGTGGGATTTAAGTGGGGGGAAAAATGCATGCAGAAATGCTCAGCAGAGTGCTTGTCATGTAGTACTCAAAGATCACTAGTCTCCTAAGTTTATAAATTTCATAAGGAAGTGACAGTAATTATGGTCACCACTCTATCCCTGGGCCTCACTGGATGCCTGCCCCCCAGTTAGCATTCCATGAACACTTGTCTTAGTGTGCTTCTCCCCATACTCTAAATCAGGAAATCATGTGGCCCTGATACTATAATAAATAGTCACCTACTTACTGCACCCATCCAGGTAAGAGGTTCAAACAGTTTGACTCTAGCTTTGCCAATGCCCAAAGTCTTCCCCTCATTGAAAATTATCATATCCTCATACAGGTGTTTTTTCCTCTTAGTGACTAGTTAGCTCAGCTAGATATTAACCACAGTAATAGGGATAAGGTAATGCATCTCCTCTCTGAGTAAGCTTTACCTTTAAAAGGAAGAGGTTGGTTTTCTGTTTTGTTTTTTTTAAGATTTTATTTATTTGACAGAGAGAGACACAGCGAGAGAGGGAACACAAGCAGGGGGAGTGGGAGTGGGAGAGGGAGAAGCAGGCTTCCCGCGGAGCAGGGAGCCCCATGCGGGGCTTGATCCCAGGACCCTGGGATCATGACCTGAGCCAAAGGCAGATGCTTAACGACTGAGCCACCTAGGCATCCCTAAAAGGAAGAGTTTCAAAAAACTTTTCTTTAAAATGGTTTTTCTTATGGATTTACTACATTTTGAAAAATACAGCTTTGCCTACTGACAGTTTGAAAGTTCAGCTTTATAATACTCATTCAAGATAGTGTTTGTATTATACCCATCAGGATAACATCACTTGGGTCTCTTCTTTGAGTAAACCACCCAAAGATGAGCTTAGAGGGATTATTATGTTTTCTTTGGACTTCAAATTAGATTTTTTTTTTTTAATCCATGAAAGACTCTGGTTTTAAATAAAACATCACCCTGTAAATATCTTTTAAAAATTAATTAATTAAATTAAATAGACATTAAAAATAAACAAATGGTTTTTCTTTCCAAAAAAAGAAAATCCTGTCTTGCCTCTATTTCTTTATTATATCCAACTATTTTAAAGTACCCACATACGTGGGGGGAAATACGTCAAATATAATGTTAATGGAAAAAGAAAACCAATACATCCCCACGACAATACAGATAGTGTCTCATTTTTTTTTTAAGATTTATTTATTTGAGAGAGAGAATGAGATAGAGAGAGCATGAGAGGGGGGAGGGTCAGAGGGAGAAGCAGACTCCCTGCCGAGCAGGCTCGATCCAGGGACTCCAGGATCATGACCTGAGCCGAAGGCAGTCGCCCAACCAACTGAGCCACCCAGGCGCCCAATAGTGTCTCATTTTTTTAAAGTAGGCTCCATGTCCAACGTGGGGCTTGAATTCATGACCCTGAGATCAAGAGTTGCATGCTCTACTGACTGAGCCAGCCAGGTGTCCCTAGTATCTCATTTTTGTACAAGAAAATGTGGACCTGTGGGTGTGTGTAATGTGTATGCGCACTGATAGGGGGAAAAAAAGGAAGGAGATAACCACAATATTCACAGTAGTAGTCTTTGGGTAGGTGGCCTACGGATTTTTTTTTTTTCCTTCTTGTATTTCTTTATATCTTTTTGTACTTTTCAAGTATTCTATAAATAATACATATTACTATTTTTAAATACATCATGAAGAGTCCATACTACTTCTCTGTTGATAAATCTCATAGACATTGTTGTTGTTCCTTGTCTTATTGCTCTCTTTCATAGCGAAATGTCACTCTTACCTCTCTTATATCTTATGACAATCCCTGAGATATTGTTATTCTCCAAAGTGTCATCCTCCACTTTCTTCTCACTCAACACATTCTCCATGGGTGATTCCATGCACTCACAGTGCTTCACTTAGCCTTCATATACTGGTGGTAGCCAGCTCATCTGTGGGCCAGGCGTTTGTCCTAAGCTCCAAACCCATGTATACACCTGGCTTCTATATATCTCTGCTCAGATGCCTAACAGGCATCTTATGCTTAATATGCCCCCAATTGAAATTGTTCCCAGCATCACTCCCACCCTAGTCCCTGCCTGCCAATATCCAAGTTCCTCCTTGTCTTTCCCTATCTCGCTGAGTGGCACCACTAGCTACTGACTCAGTTCCCCTGCCCAACGCATCTCTGTCGGTCATCATTTTCACACTGATTTTAGCCCTCTACTTACACTTTCGTCTCTCTGCTTCATCCCCACCACCACCATCTCTCACCTGGATTAGCACAAGACCACCTTCAACCTGGTGTATCTGACTACAGGTGCTTCTAGCTCCACATGACCACCAGAGTATCTTTATAGAATGCAAATATTATCATGCTACTCCCCTGCTTAAAATTCTTCACTCACTCTCTATTGCCCTCAGGCCAAAGCCTTTTATTATCTGGCCCCCTCTTCTCCAACTTCATCGCCTTGCTGCACCTCTTGTCACTATATCTCAGCTATACTAAATAACCTGCCTTTCCCCAGATTCTCCACGTTCCAGTTCTTTGCATGGTCCTCCCTTACATGGAATACCTCTCACTGTGTATCTGAACCGTATTATGTTTCCCATCCTGTGTGTTCTAATTCTTGTGTAGACTCTCCTATATCGACCATCTCCACCTGCCTAATTCATGGTCTCAAGCCATAATTAGAGGGAAGTTTGTAGCACAAAATGCCTATATTAGAAGAGAAGAGAGGCCACAAAGCCATGACTTTGGCTTTCATTTTAAGATACTGGAGGGAAAAAAAGGTAAATAAAACCTAAAGTAAGCTGAAGAAAGGAAATAAAGATCAGAGCTGAAATCAGTGGAGCAGAAAATAGGAAAAGAATAAAGAAAAATCAATGCAACCAAAAAAGGGGTTCTTTGAGGAGGCCAATAAAATTTACAAGTCTCTAACCAGACTAATAAAAAAAGAGAGGGCGCCTGGGTGGCTCAGTTGGTTAAGCGACTGCCTTCGGCTCAGGTCATGATCCTGGAATCCCTGAATCGAGTCCCGCATTGGGCTCCCTGCTTGGCAAGGAGTCTGCTTTGCCCTCTGACCCTCCCCCCTCTCATGTGGTTTCTCTCTCTTTCAAATAAATAAATAAAATCTTTAAAAAAAAAAGAGAGAAGACAAAAATTATCAACATCAGCAATGAGAGGTGACCTCGCTACAGATTCTATAGTTACTAACATATAAGAAAAGAATATTATGAACTTTATGCCAATAAATTTGACAATTTATGTGAAATGGGGAAATTCCACTAACTACCAAAGCTCACCCAAGAAGAAATAGATAGCCTGAATAGCCCTATATATCTATTAAATAAATTGAATTTATGGTTATAATCTTTCCCACAAAGAAAATTACTCTAGAGAATTCTACCAAACACTTAAGAAAGAAAAATATATCAATTCTACACAAACTCTTCCAGAAAACTGAGAGAGAGTACTTTCCAATTCATTCTATGAGGCCAACATTATGTGATATCAAAGCCAGACAAAAATCTAACAAGAGAAGAACAATAAAAACATACATACATAGGGGCGCCTGGGTGGCTCAGTTGGTTAAGCGACTGCCTTCGGCTCAGGTCATGATCCTGGAGTCCCTGGATCGAGTCCCTGGATCGAGTCCCTGGATCGAGTCCCGCATCGAGTCCCGCATTGGGCTCCCTGCTCGGCGGGGAGTCTGCTTCTCCCTCTGACCCTCCCCCGTCTCATGTGCTCTCTGTCTCTCTCATTCTCTCTCAAATAAATAAATAAAATCTTAAAAAAAAAAAACAAACATACATACATAGATGTATAAATTCAATAGAATTTTAGTAAATCAAATCCAACAATATAAAAATGATAATACATCATGACCAAGTGCAGTTTGTCTCAGGAAATCAAGGTTGGTTTAACTGTTGAAAATCAATCAATATAATAATCTATATGAACAGACTAAAGAAGAAAAACTATGTGATCCATTCCTAATTTAAAAACCTTTCAGAAGGGGCGCCTGGGTGGCTCAGTCATTAAGCGTCTGCCTTCAGCTCAGATCATGATCCCTGGGATGGAGCCCCGCATCAGGCTCCCTGCGCAGCAGGAAACCTGCTTCTCCCTCTCCCCCTCCCCCTCCTCCTGCTTGTGTTCCCTTCTCGCTGTCTCTCTGTCGGAAAATAAATAAAATCTTAAAAAATAAATAAAGATAAATAAAAATAAAAAAATAAAAACCTTTCAGAAAACTAGAATCAGAAGGGAACCTCCTCAACCTGATAAAGGGCATCTACTAAAAATCTATAGCTAACATCTTATGTAATGAGAAAGACTGAATTATTTTCCTAAGATCAGGAACAAGGCAAGAATATCCACTCTTACTACTTATTTTCAACATTGTACTGGAGGTTCTGGCCAGTGAATAAGGAAAGCCAAATAAATGAAAGGCATCCATAATGAAAAAGAAATAAAGTGTCTTTATTTGCAGAGGATATGATTTATGTAGAAAATCCTACGGAATCTACAACAAAGCTACCAAAACTATTGTGAGTTTAGGAAGGTCGCAGTATTCAAGGTCAACACACAAAAATTGATTGTACTCCCACATATTTGCAAGGAACAATAGGAATTTGAAATTTTAAAAATGCACTTTAAGATAGCAAAATATCACAAAACATATGGAAGATTGCACACTGATAACTACTTGGCACATAGTAGGTACTTAATAAATATTGAATGCGTAAAAAACGGAGTAGGGTCTAACCTCAAGATCATGCAGTCTGACTCCAGAGCCTCTACTCCTACCCTTTCACAACAAATACAGTAAATATTTTTTATTTCTAATATAAGCTTATTATGTCTTTGTTTAAGTTTTACTGTTTAATTTCCACAAATACCAATAATGCCTAGAACCTTCTAGCATTTGGTGACAATGAAATTTGAATACTAAGGGAAAAAATCTTAGTTTGAATCTAAAAACATCTTAAGAATTCCTTTACTGGGCGCCTGGGTGGCTCAGTCCATTGGGCGTCTGCCTTCGGCTCAGGTCATGATCTCAGCATCCTGGGATAGAGTCCCGCATCGGGCTCCCTGCTCCTTGGGAGCCTGTTCCTCCCTCTGCCTCTCTCTCTCTCTCATGAATAAATAAATAAAATCTTAAAAAAAAAAAAAAAAGAATTCCTTTACTTTGGGTGCCTGGGTGGCTCAGTTGGTTAAGTGTCTGCCTTCGGCTCAGGTCATGATCCCAGGGTCCTGGGATCAAGTCCCACATCAGGCTTCCTGCTCAGCAGGGAGTCTGCTTCTCCCTCTGCCCCTCCCCCTGGCTCATGCTCTCTCTCTCTCTCAAAAATAAAATAAAATAAAATAAAATAAAATAAAATAAAATAAAATCTTAAAAAAAAAAAATTCCTTTACCTTAGGGTCCCCCGGGTGGCTCAGTCGGTTGAGTAGCTGAGTGTCTGGCTCTTTGTTTCAGCTCAGATCATGATCTCAGGGTCCTGACCCTCCTTGTCCCTCTCCCTCTGCTCCCCCTACCCCCTCCCAGAATAAATAAATAAAATCTAAAAAAAAAAAAAAATTTCTTCACCTTGGAACAATGAGAAGTGGTGGCCAAGACCATTGGCTTAACAATGAAATTACTGTGCCGGTTACCTATTTCTGCAAACTTGAAAAGAACGTCTTGTCACAGACAAACTCCTGTAAAAATGTTAGCGTGGCCTTATTTTCAATGGTCGGCCACCCCTAGATGTGTGGACATTTCCCTCTTTTGAATCACAGCAAAAACAGTCAGTACTCAAGGCTATTGGAAGATACAATAAAAGTTGCAGCTGCGGACGTGGTGATATCCTCTTAAACATAGTGCTCAAATCCGAGCGCGGTGTTTTAGCCGTGCGCACAATGAATCTTCTTTTTCATAATTCATTTTTTTAAAGATTTTACTTATTTGAGAGAGAGTGAGCAACAGCAGGGTGAAGGGCAGAGGGAGAAGCAGGCTCCGCACCAAGCAAGGAGCCCCGTGGGACTCGATCCCAAGACTCCAGGATCATGACCTGAGCCAAAGGCAGTCGCTTAACTGACTGAGCCACCCAGACGCCTGTGCACAGAATGAATTTAAGCAGTATGGCAGGTATTCTCAGGCAGCCCCCGAACAGCGAAAGGATTTGAGTGTGTGCCAGGGTCCTCATTTGCATCTCTAATTTTCTTAGTTAAGGCAGAGCCTTCAAGCAAATGCTAAGTTCCCTCGGGAGACAAGGTAACAGGGTGGGAAAAATGATCATAATGCTATATTGAGTTTAAAATGTAAGAAAGTTACATGCAGGTGTGTGTATCTCTGGCTACAATAGTGTTTGGCTGAAGAAGCAGATATTTCTGAAAATGAATTCTTTTATTTCTTTTTTTTTTTTTTGACAGAGAGAGAGATAGCGAGAGCAGGAACACAAGTGGGGGAATGGGAGAGGGAGAAGCAGGCTTCCCGCCGAGGAGGGAGCCCGATGTGGGGCTCTATTCCAGGACCCTGGGACCATGACCTGAGCCGAAGGCAACGCTAACGACTGAGCCACCCAGGTGCCCGAATTCTTTTATTTCTGACAGCTTCAGCTCCCCCCCTTTTTTCTAAAAGATTTTTTTTTAAAGATTTTATTTATTTATTTGAGAGAGAGAATGAGAGAGAGAGAGAGAGAGCACATGAGAGGGGGGAGGGTCAGAGGGAGAAGCAGGCTCCCTGCAGAACAGGGAGCCCGATGTGGGACTCGATTCCGGGACTCCAGGATCATGACCTGAGCCGAAGGCAGTCGCTCAACCAACTGAGCCACCCAGCCACCCTCTAAAAGGTTTTATTTATTTATTTATTTATGTGTTTATTTATGTGTTTATTCGTTTATTTATTCATTTATTTATTTTAGAGAAAGAGAGCGAGAACAGGGGGAGGAGCAGAGGGAGAGGGAGAGAGGGAGAAAATCCCAAGCAGACTCTGCACTGAGCATGGGGCCGACTTGGGGCTCCATTATCCTGACCCTGAGATCATGACCTGAGCTGAAACCAAGAGTCGGACTCCCAACTGACTGAGTCACCCAGGGGCCTCCAGCTTTCTCACCTTCTATCGTAACCACGGGAGGTAGTCAGGACCATTCCTGAGTTCTCCAAGCACATATAAGAAATTGTTTCATCCCACATGGTCTAATTCCCTGATCAGCTTGATCGTTAGCCTCATCGAGCAGGGCATGCAGATGGGCAGCTGCCTGGTCCCAGTGTACCGTTTTCTTTTTTTTTTGAAGATCTTATTTATTTATTTGACAGAGAGAGACAGCGAGAGAGGGAACACAAGCAGGGGGAGTGGGAGAGGGAGAAGCAGGCTTCCCGCGGAGCAGGGAGCCCGATGCGGGGCTTGATTTCAGGACCCCGGGATTGTGACCTGAGCCACCCAGGTGCCCCCACTGTACTGTTTTCTGACCATATATACTTGGCATGTGATAACTAACTTAAGTGTCAGGATCTGTAATGACGTCACAGATTGCCTGAATAATATCTACATGGGGAGGATTACTTCCCCATGGGTCATTTCTCTAGGGATGCTTCGAAGAGGAAAGCACATGTTCAAACTGACCTGTAAACATAGCCCAATAGTTAAATGGCAGCCGAAGAGACAAGCTAGGGGCGAGTTCCATGACTTAACAGTCAGCCTCTCTATACTCACAGTCAATTATAGGGATCTTGGAGATAGTTATGAAAATATCATCTCTATTTTGACCTTTGACACAGTGGTCTCCCAGCCTGCTGGTACCCATAACTAAATCAATGAGATTTAGGAATAAAGAAGGAAGAAGGATCTTTCCAACTTGATAATGTTTTGCTGTTGAATGAACTTCTATTGCTATACTATAAATGCTTTTATTTTTTTATATATTTCATTTATTTGAGAGAGAGAGATAGCAAGAGTGCAGGAGCAGTGGGGAGAGGGAGAAGCAGGCTCCCTGCTGAGCTGGGAGCCCCAATGTGGGGCTTGATGTGGGACTGGACCCCAGGACCCTGAGATCATGACCTGAACCAAAGGCAGATGCTTAACTGACTGAGCCACCCAGGCTCCCCTATAAGTGCTTTTAAAAGGAACATTTTTAATTTTGCAAGTAATGTGATACTGATCACACACACAGAGATACATATGTATTTATACTGCATTTTGAAAGGTTTCCTTCCAGACCTTGTGTTAACAAAGGGTCTTAGTGAAAATTGGTTGTATTTGTCCCACATCCAGGCAAATGGAGCTCCCTTTTCTCTCAGTTTAATGAGGATCCATAGGAAACTACCACGAAAGGCAAAAATTCTGGCTGGGCTCTATCTTTTTGAAGGGTTCTCTAAAATGATATTGCTGATGAACACCATGTAGTGTATAGAATTGTTGATGCACTATACTGTATGCCCAAAACTAATAACACTAGATGTTAACTATACTGGAATTTAAAAACAGATAAATATAAAATGATACTGAACTATTCGATATTCTACATTCCCAGCACTCAAGTAAGTCACTTAGTGTATACTTTGGTGTTGTTACAGAATGTCGTTCTGCCCTACAAAAATGACGGGAGAACCATCAGATTCATAGGAATTCATTAAACATTTATTAAATTAAAATTTCCTAATTGCTAAAGCCTGTGAGTATCCAGCTTTCTTCCTTCCTGACTCAATTTGTATACACAGAAAAATACTCCTGGCCTAGAGTTTTCCCCCCCATTTGTCTTCTCTAACTCTTCAGGCATACTAATCCCCTTGTGTGGAAGAAGTCTCACACCCTAACACACACCACAGGTTTGACATACAAAAATTATTTTAGCCTAATTTTCTTCTTTTACGTTGTCAAGAGGGAAAACCTGGACTGTATTTAGATATATGTAGGCCACTGGATTGCCCATCTGGTATTACACTTTTGCTGAACATCACTAGAGGAATAAACATGAGACAAAGTTTAGACAAGCAACTGATGCTCTGTACATAGATGAAGCCGTACAGAGCAGCTTCCAGAACTCTTAGGTCTGGATTCATTTTGCTGCATACTCATCCCCGCCCCCAAGCCCAATACGTGTTTTAACGCAGGAAAAAAATGCAAACTTTTATTTGCTCAAAGGCACACAAAAAAACCAAGAAGCCCACGACATAAAGCAGACTCAAGAGCCACGTTCTCTTTTCCCATGGACATTACTTGCTCAGGCCCCTCTGTCGCCTCGACCTCAAGCCTCTCCAAGCAGAGTTAGTAGCGCGAACACCCTCTCTCCCTACAGCTCCTGTAAGGACACGTGTTCCTCCAGCCGAGCTCGGCGGCGGGACCCGCAGCCCCGCCCCGCCCCGCCCCGCCTTCCCAGGACTCCCACCCACCGCGCCGCCGGCCAATCGCACCCCAATGCGCCGCCCCGCCCCGCCCCTCCGGCCCGTGCCCGCCGCCTTTGTTCTCCCCACTCCCTCTCTCAGCCTGTGCGCTCCGCGCAAACCGAGTGGCAGCTGCTGATTGGTGGCTGCGGCGCAGCCAATCAGAAGGGGGCACCTCACGTTAGGGCTCGGAGCTTTAAACGCGCGAGCCGCGGGGCGCGCGGAGGAGGGCGGGGAGGAGCGCGGGTGCGGAGGGCGGTGCCGTGAGGCTCCGACGCGCAGCGAGGCGCACGCGGCCCGCGCCCCCAGTCCGGCTGGGATTGGCCCGCGGTGGCTTCCCCGCCCCCAGCCCGTCGCTGGCGAGGACTTCCTGGGGGGTTTTTTGCCTTCCCTCCCGTTTCGGTCTAGAGGCCAGGGCTCGAGATCCCGGAGCGCCCAGGGGTTGTCCGCGCAGGGAGGCCGCGCTGCGCACCGCCGTGATGAGGCTCCGGAAAGCGTGCCTGCTGGTCCTGCTGCTGGCGCTGGCGCAGCTGCTGGCCGCCGCGAGCGCCGGGGGCCCGGACGGAGGTGAGCGGCCGGCGGCGGGCCGGGCCTGATGGGCCGCAGGGGCCCGTGGTGGGGACCGGGGTGGCCGCGACCCGGGACCGGTGGGTTTCATGCGGAGCCCCTGCAGAAGCGGCGCCTGGCGCCAACTTGCTGGAGTTTAAGGGCAGTAGCGGTGAGCGGAATCGCTTAGGAGATCCCGGGAGAGGAGGGCGGTGGAGGCAAGCCCCCTGCCACTGAGGCTTAGGACGCGGAGAGGGGGCCAAGTGCCTTTTTTGCAACTGGCTCCTTCGCTCTTTTTACGCTCAGATTTTACTCGGGTTCAGGTTGACTGCTCGCTTCTGGCAAGGGGAGCTTGGGAGCTGGTTAAAATTGCCAGGCGAAACTGGAGGGTGTTATGTTGAGTGAAATAAGTCAAACAGAGAAAGACATGTATCATATGATCTCACTGATATGAGGAATTCTTAATTGTAGGAAACAAACTGAGGGTTGCTGGAGTGGGGGGTGGGGTGGGAGGGATGGGGTGACTGGGTGATAGACACTGGGGAGGGTATGTGCTCTGGTAAGCGCTGTGAATTGTGCAAGACTGTTGAATCTCAGATCTGTACCTTTGAAACAAATAATGCAATATATGTTAAGAAAAAAAAAAAGAAGAAGAAGAAGAAGGTAGCGGGAGGGGAAGAATGAAGCGGGGGAAATCGGAGGGGTAGACGAACCATGAGAGACGATGGACTCTGGAAAACAAACAGGGTTCTAGAGGGGAGGGGGGTGGGAGGATGGGTTAGCCTGGTGGTGGGTATTGAGGAGGGCACGTTCTGCATGGAGCACTGGGTGTTATGCACAAACAATGAATCATGGAACACTTCATCTAAAATTAATGATGTAATGTATGGGGATTAACATAAGAATAAAAAAAAAAAATTGCCAGGCGAGCACGCCCAGGGAGCGTGAGGAAGGGAGTCGGGGGCACTGTTTTCAAAACAGGTCTTAGAGAAGAGGAGAGAAGACCCGGTAGGAGCTCTCCAGGGCAGCCGCGGGCAGCAAGCATCTTTTTTAAAAAAATGTGGTTTGTAGATTTGGAAATAAATAACTCATGGGTGTTGGTTTGAGGGAGAAAGGGACAGCGGCTTGGTTTGCATTTGTTAGAAACCAAAGGTTCCATTCCCTCTGCCATCATTTATTCAATACCTACTATGTGCCAGTTACTGAGCAGGGTTCTGGGAGTATAGGATGAGCGTGGCCTCCATGGCCCATAAAGCTTCTGTTCTAGCAGGAACGTTAGACAGCTACTAGTCATCGCTGCCACATTTTTCTTGGAAACCAGCTAGCTGAAAACAAATGGCCTAAGAGACCTTCGATAAATAGAATGCACTAGTCAAGAAAAGAATGCTGTTCCTAGAGAACGGGCATCAACTTTCTTCCTCTCAGGCCTTTCTCCTGATGATGGATTCTTCCCAGCCAGTTTGTTCCAATGTAAATAAACTCTTTTTTCTAATATTAGTGTGTAGGGGAAGTGTGAACTTTATACCCTTTCAAACAGATTGAGTAACTTCTGTGTGGGTCACCTATTCAAGTTTAAATCCAAATAGGGAAGTAAGAATCAGCACTTGGTGATAAAGACACCTGCTGAGAGGAAGTAAGAAAGCAGCGGGGCCTTCAAGTGAGTTTTGGAACCTTTATCCAAATCATCTGATGCTTTAAATACAGAGTCCCAGGGGTGCCCGGGTGGCTCAGTCGGTTAAGCTAACCGTTGGCCTTGGGTTCAGGTCATGACCCCAGGGTCCTCTCTGCTCAGCAGGGAGCCTGCTTCTCCCTCTTCCTCTGCCTGCGGCTCTGCCTACTTGTGCGTGTTCTCTGTCAAATAAAATCTTAAAATAAAATAATAAATACAGAATCCTAAAATATACCAAAGCAGATTGCAGGGGTGGGCCCTGGAATCTGCATTTTAAACATGTGTTCCTCATTGATTCACATGCAAGTTAAACTTTGGGGGGCATCTTAAAGTTTGAGAACCAGTGGGGATGGAGGGTTATTTTTGGAACGTAGCTAAGAAGCATAATAGTTTTGTCTTGATTTTGATCTAGTGATTCTGTTTTGAGGGGGTTCTTAAGAGGCCTGAGACAGTGGCAAACTTGGGTGCATGCCAAGGGCTATCAGGACCAGCAGGTTTATCATTTGGGTGACAGGTCGCTAATGCTGTGAAGGCCCTGGGAACCAGTTGCCTCGGGGGTGAGCTCAGGAGTCTCTGGAGTTGTCATGGTCATGGCAGGTCTTCCAGGGCACTGTCCTCTGGCAGGGTTGGGGGTGGTGGTGGGGAGTTCTAGTCCCTACCTTGACCCTTTCCCATCCCTGAAGCATCCCTGGTCCTTCACTTTCACAGGTAACTTGTCCTGCACATTTATTTTGGGGGCACATTTCTCTCCCACCACAAATGTTCTAAGTCTTTAGGTTTTGTTTTTGTTTTGTGTTTCTTAGGTTTCAGATTCAAACAGCACAGCGGTGTCAGGGCCCCAAAAGACAACAGTCCCCCCCCCCCCCCCCCGAATATGGTCACTAAATAGAGCTTAGCTCTGGTTGTGCAAGCCTTAGGTGCTGGGGCTTTCTGTGTCTCAGATGAGACATTACCTGTACTTTTCACATCTTCCCAGCTGAAATAGTGAAGGAAAATACTTTGATGCTGGTCGTTGCCTGTTTTTATCTGGGATTGGTTTAGATTTAAAAGTTAAGTGGAACTTCACTTGTGTGTAGTGCTAAAGAACTGTTCAACCCCTCCCTTTTTATTTCCTGAGAATTTGTCAAATAATTCCACCTAAAGCTTTGGGCATATTGGGAAACAATCTGAGGTGACGATAGACAGAGGCCAGGACCCTCCACTAAGTAGCTTCGTGATCCTTGGGCACGTGATTCACCCTCTCTGTGCCTTAGTTTCTTCATCTGTAAAGTGCATGTAATGTTTCCCTCAAGGGGTGAGAGAATGTATTTAAGAGCTCAGCACAGTGCCTGGCACCTAACAAATACCAGCTATAATGGTCTGTCTGGTAACAAATTTCTCTTTCTCCATGTTTAATATAAACTTCAGTATTGACTTAATGGTAGAGTTTATCCAACTGTTCTAGGCACTAAGCCGGTGGGGACTGAAGAGTGAGCAGCTGAGGGAGTAGAGCGAGGATATCTTGACAGGAGCTGCCTGCGTCCAGCCTGGGCAGGGCTCCAGTGTTGTCATCAGAGGTACTGCTAAGAGTGGACAGGGATTGCAGAGGCCTGCGGCCTCCACTTCCGGAATGGCCTTACCAGGTGGGCTAAGCAATGTGGAAGTGATTGGGAGGCTTCATCGGCCTCATACTGAGGAGAATGGCACCCATCCAGAAGATACTAGAAGACTGTGGATATATTTTCTATCCTAGAATGTCCAGCCTTAAAAGTGAAGTCTAGTGAAAAAATGGTTTTCCTATTAAAATGTGGGATGTTTTCCTTGCAGGGGTGTGTGGGTTTCTGGTAGGTAGGAATAGAGAGCCAGCACCCTCTCAGATCGCGGAGAGTCCGGTCCTGGGGTTATCTGCAGGCTAAGAAGGACTGGAAAGGTAGGGGTGTGCCTTAATGCATTCGAGAGTCTTTAATGATGTGGGGAAGGTTCTGTCATTTTGTTTGTTGTTATCCTTTAAAAAAAAAAAAAAGTGTGTGTGTCTGTTTTTCCCCAAGTATCAAGAAATGAGTTCACTCTTAGGAGCTCTGTCCCGTGGTAGCTCAGGGACACCCAGTGAATCATGAGAGCTCTGTCACTAGCGCTCCAAGACCACGTCCGGCTGAGCATAGGAAAGAAGGCATCTTTGCTTTTTCGTAAAATTCACCTTATCCCTGTGCTTTGAGCGGATTGTCAAGTCCCTCTGCCTCCCCCGGCTGTGTCTTGTAGCTTAAAGTGCGGATTAAGTTCCCCAGATAGTTCTTTCCATCCGTGCTCCAGTCTGTCCATCCGCCTGCAAGTTAATCTGGTTCCCGTATTGGCCAGAGCAGTCCGGCAGTGAGAGCGGATCTGCGTGGCCCCCGAGCCCTGCCGAACTGCCCTCAGCAGGCCGTCCAGCCCGCGGGAAGCGTCCAGGTCGGAGGCCGCGCGTGCGGTCCCCCTCGGCCTCTGACCTGCAGAACGTCCCCACATCAAGTCCTCAGGTTTGCAGCCATCACACAGGTCATTCTGGGTAGGACTTTCAGGTGATGGGTGGTCAGAATAGCCTTTGGGAAGCCAGTGTGACTGCGGTACCAGAGGCCCCAACAGGAAAGCTCAGGACTCGGTTCTTGCCTTGCAGGGTGGCTGTAGGCAGTATTTCCAGAAGCACCTGGAAGCCCTAGCCAGCCAGTGTTAAACTCAGGTTCCCAAGAGCGCTAGGTGCTCAGATTCACAAAGACCTGGGTGTGGAGTGTTGGCTGCCTGTCACCAGAGGAAGGGAACTCGGTTTAGGCCACCAGCCTAAGAGGTGGAGATGGGGCTTAAGCCCGCATTGTCTTCCCCCAGGTCCTGCCCACCTCCTTATCCAGGAGGCCTGATGACAGTGCTGGGGGCCTGGCCTCTGCAGGCCTGTCGTCCCCTAGAGTTCCTGCTGGGGAGGAGGGAGGCCGGGGGAGGAGCAGGTGTTGGAGAGCCGTGGCCCCAGGAAACCGAGTCCGCTTGGTTTGTACTTCTCAAATTGGTGGCTTTTCTTTTGGGATTTTAGAGGCCTTTCTTACTCCTCCCACAGAGGAGGAGAACTTGGACCTCAAGCTGGAGAGAAACATGGAAGTCAGGGAGAAGCAGCGGGATGTGTTAAAGAACGTGGTTGAGCAAAATGTGGCTCCTGGTGGATTTTTGGTTTGCTTTTTGTAATTAGTTTGCAGCTTGGTAGATTTTCACAAAAACGGACAAAGCTGCCACGCCACCCAGACCAGTTCCCTGGCTTGACCCAGCAGCTGTGGAGCCCTGGATTCGTTAGGGGCAGGGCGAAGGTGGGGCAAGTCCCGGAGGTTCCCGGATCCTGAGGCTGACTTCATCCTCCGCCCCCAACGCACAAC
This sequence comes from Mirounga angustirostris, assembly GCF_029215605.1. Lineage (NCBI taxonomy): Eukaryota > Metazoa > Chordata > Mammalia > Carnivora > Phocidae > Mirounga > Mirounga angustirostris. Next base: position 7,205,517 of record NW_026991720.1, read on the forward strand.
CAGCAGAGTTGCTTTATCTCCTGGGAAGCATCTCGGGAAAGAATAATTGGCCCCTTGACAGGATCTGGCTGCAGAGTTCATGCAGTTCTGGGGCCTGCTGCGCTTGGCTGCTGAGACAGCAGCGGGAGAAGCTGGGTAGCAAGAACCGCCATCCCACGGTTCCTCGTATCTGTAGTTGGGCGAAAGATTCCCTGAAACCTGGGTAGTACGATGAACTCAGATTCTGGTGCTCTGGGAAGAGGGCTTTGCTTCCAGGCAAGGCATCCTACAAAGGTGTGATTTGTTGTGTATTTTTGATGCATGATGACCCTGTAAGTCATTAAAATTCTTAACTCCTACCCTGGGGATACCTCTGGGGTGACTCCCTAAGTCAGTTAAATCCCCCAGCCTCTTCCCTTCACACTCCAGTCTCTCTGAAGGACTGTGAGACCTGTGGGGCTATTTTTTGTGCGCACAAGGTAAAATGCCACCCCCTTTCGGAAATGGGATCAGTTCGTAGTCCATCCTCCAGAATGAAAAGTCGAGCGTGAGTCCTTGTTTCCCATTGGTGCTGTTTTGGGGGCCGGGCAGCTCTTTGTTCCCGGGAGGCTGAATGACGCCCGAGCTGTGGAAAGCATAGTGTGTGGAGAAGAGGAAGGTGTCGCTGAAAGTTAGCCTCGCCCTGGAGCACAAATGTGGGGTAGCTGCAGAACGAGGTGCCCTAGAGCGCAAGGCACGGGATGTGGACGAAGGAGCCTTGCTCTAGAGGCGAGGCCTGGAAAGCCTGCGCGGGGTGGTGCAGGGGAACGGATCAGACCCCAGTGCGGGGAGGAGGGGCTGACGGTTAGGGTTCTGCCAGCCTGGGCGGGAGGCACGCGGGGCCAGGCTGCGGGGCTGCGGGGCTGCGTCCGCAGAGGCGCCTCGCCCTGCCCTCAAGTCCCGCTGGGGCGTCGAGACTTTAACTTCTAGACCTGTGGTTTGCAAATATCTTTGTAACTGGGACCTCCCTTTAAGTGAACTCCTAAGTGGCTACCCAGTATGGAAACCTTGGATCAGAATTTCTGGGGTAGGGGAGACCTGATGTCCCCACCCCGGCTCTTGGTGGCCCTGAGGGGCCACTCAGGACTCATGACACATTTGGAGGGTTTGGGGTTCTAGGAAAGTTTTTAAGGAGGAGAGTCACCAATCTCCTAACCAGTCTGGATTATTTTCCGCTCAGATTCTTCTAATAAAGAAGATGCCATTGAGGATGAAGAGGAGGAGGAGGACGACGACGACGACGACGAGGACGACGACGACGACTTGGAAGTCAAGGAAGAAAATGGTGTCCTGGTCTTGAATGACGGGAACTTTGATAACTTTGTGGCTGACAAAGACACGGTGCTGCTGGAGTTCTACGCTCCATGGTAAGGACCCTCGTTCTCCTCATCCCACCAGCCTGCACGAGGGGGTTCTTCTGTGCTCACATGCCTGACACCTCACGGTCCTCCAGACCCGGTGAGGGGGGCAGTGTGGGTGCAGGAACGCCAGGAACTCAGCATCCGATAAGCCCTCACACAACATGATCCCCAGCAGTTTAAAATAGGAATGTGTTGTCTGGTGGTTACAGCTGGGGCGTGGGTGTGCGACGACACGGAGACTGGTGTTGGTGACAGACCCGTCCCTGGCTGCAGGTTCTGCCCTGACCTGTCTCGAGGCCACCCCGCCGCCCAGCTCCTGCCAGGCATGGCCTGCGGGCGGTTTCCAGTGTGAGAAGGCACACTGTCCCCGGGGGGAGGGGCGCCCCACTTGTCCTGTCCTTCACCCTCGTGTGCCCTTCCTCCTCACCTCTGCTGCTGGTCTTTATCTCATAATCCCTTCTTGTCCGTCCTCTTTCCCCTGCCCTCCTTGGTTCACTTTTGAGACAGAATAGTTAAGATATACTTAGTTTTTGGTCCAGTGCCTGATGTTCAGGTGTGAGGCGTTTTGTATAAAATACCTAAGTAGTCCTTTGAACAGGTCTGTGAGGTTAGTGTGTTTTGTAGGTCAGTACGCCTCAAACTCTTTCGTCTTGTGAGTCCAGATAGTTTTTGATGTGGGTCATGGCTGTCAGTAGTTACCACATTAGACATTAAAACAAATTTCCATATTAATCCATGTTTAACAATAACCCTTCCATGTTAACATCAGTATGCTGACCTTGTCAGTCATGTGGTCTCTGGAAAGCTCCACTGTACGCTCTGAGGGAATGAGTGAAGAAAATGAGAAAGGTCTTTTGTAAAGAGCGTTTACCTCACAGACCCCATGCGTGGGGTCCCTGGACGAACTTTGAGAAGCTTACGGACCAAAACACTGGGGTTTGGAGGTGTTGGAAGTGTGAGCCCAGGCCAGAGCTGGAATTCCAGCCTCCATCTGTCTGACTCCAGCTGCCTTGGCTTCCTCAAGGTGCTACCTTGTGTGTCTCCTCTTAACTGCAGTTATCCTGGTCCTGGTGCCCCCCGTTCCTGTGTGCATTGATGGGTACAATTAACCTGCTTCTCCTTCCCCAAATCTCCTTCTCAGGTGTGGACATTGCAAGCAGTTTGCTCCAGAATATGAAAAAATCGCTAGTGCCTTGAAGGAGAATGACCCTCCCATTCCTGTGGCCAAGATCGATGCGACCTCAGAGTCGGCGCTGGCCGGCAGGTTTGATGTGAGCGGCTACCCCACCATCAAGATCCTTAAGAAGGGGCAGGCTGTGGACTACGAGGGCTCCAGGACTCAGGAAGGTGAGTGGAACCTGTGCTCCTGGAGGAGGCTGGCCTGGGACTCCACTGGAAAGCTGAGAGGGGAGAGTTTGGGTAATAGAGAGGAAGACAAGTTGAGTGGGCTAGGAGTGGCCCCAGGAGCACCAGCTTCTGGGAGTGCTCCCTGCTGGAATGTTCCAGTTAACGGAGATCAAAGTAAACTTGTCCTAGGGTAGGAGGGTGTCTTCTCATTTCACACCATGAAACTCAAGATCTAGAGCCCATATGTCACATGATACACGAGGCCGCGGTTCTTGGCGGTGCTCTAGAGCAGTGCTTCTCGGTGTTGGCTTTCGTCAGAGTCACTTGTGGCTCCTGAAACCCATTCCCAGACTTCCAAGTCCCTAAGTTTCAGGTCAGCCTCGATGATTTACATCTCGTACAGGCTCCCAGGGCTTACCTGAAGCTGTGGGTCCAGAGCCCCGTGTTGAGAACCACCGATGTGGGAGCCAGGTGGTTCTCCTAAACCAGGCCTGATGGATCCCTGCCTGGTTTACATTAGGCACAAAGTGAATTTTTTTTTAAATGAATGAACAAACAAAATTGTGGTATCTTCATCATGTCTCTCTCTTTTTTTTATAAAGATTTTATTTATTTGACAGAGACAGCGAGAGCAGGAGCACAAGCAGGGGGAGTGGGAGAGGGAGAAGCAGGCTTCCCGCCAAGCAGGGAGCCTGATGCGGGGCTCGATCCCAGCACCCTGGGATCATGACCTGAGCCAAAGGCAGACACTTAACGACTGAGCCATATCTCTTAATCACTAGAAAAAAAACAACATGTTATAATTTCCATTCCTAGTGTGGCATAGTGGACATGGCAGTGTCTGTGTCCCCCTGTGTCCTGGATACACGTCTTCCCCTGGCCAGGCCTTGGGTTCCTCATGGGGAGTCACTTGGATCTGAACTCAGAGTCCCCTTCGAGCTGGCAGAGGGCCTCTGCTGTGACCCCCTAAGGATCCTACCCACTGCAGGTGCACAAGGAAACATCACAGCTGTTAAGACTTCCTTTCACGTCGTTTGTCTGTCTGCTGACTAGATCATATGTTTACGGGGTTCAGAATTCAAAGAGGTAGATAAGGAAGAGTCTTTCCACCCTGACCCTGGCTGTCCAGCTCCCTTCCAGGAAGGCGGTTCATGTAAAAAGTTTCTCCTGTGCCCTTCAGAGATACTGTGGACACATGACAGCGTATCTTTTTTTTTTAAGATTTTATTTATTTGTCAGAGAGCGAGCACAAGCAGAGTGAGTGGCAGGCAGAGAGAGAAGCAGGCTCCCTGCTGAGCAAGGAGCCCGATGCGGGACTCGACCCCAGGGCCCTGGGATCATGACCTGAGCCCAAGGCAGACGCTTAACCAACTGAGCCACCCAGGTGTCTGATTGTTAGCATTTCTTAATCGCCATTTGCACCTTCGTGTTTTACTTAACGAATAATGTCCTCACCATATTAGCACATAAAGGAACTTAATCTAAGCGCAGGCGGAAAGCCGTATCCTTACTGTTGGAAAGTGAACTGGCTTGTGTGTTCAGAGGTCCGCACCCAGCGTTTGACCGCCAGAGGCGGGGCCGGCCTGGAATCTCGAAAGCCGTGTTTGCCACAGGGGGCTCCTTGGCCGGGGGGCCCCGAGTGTGCCCCCGACGCCTCGGGGCTTTGCGGGTGGGCGGGGGGCCAGGCGGTCAGCCCGCTGGTGCTGGGGAGGGGCTGCCGTGCACACTTCCGTCTGAAGCCCCCTGCTTTGCAGGGCTGCTTCTCAGCTCTGGCTTCCTGGCGATTCCACAGCAGAACAAAAAACGAAGAAAAAAGAAGAACGTAAAGTTTGCCACCACTGCTCCTAAGAGCCACTTGGAAGGTGCCTTGTGAGAGTATGTTCTGTGTCCCACTCCCGTCATTGAGTCCGTCTCTGGGGAACGAGGCCACCACCTTCCCCGTGATGCTGATGCAGCCTGAGCGGTGGGGCCGGTGCTGCTCCTCTTCATTTTTCTCGATTTTTGTGCACACGTCATGTCGCATGACGTGCTGGTGCGAGATTGCATGACTGAATGCACAGGTCTTTGGACCTGAGGAGGGGACGCCCTCGAGACTGCTCATGGGCGCGCGTGGTCAGCCGTGGGGAGATGAGCTCGCAGTTAGCCCACAGTCTGCAGGAGCAGGGTCTCGCTCGTCAGCTTGGTCTTGGGCAGTCAGAGAGGTCGCCAGGCAGTGGAAGGAGGACAGGGAAGCGTGGACCCCTCGGCCCTGAGCCGTGGCCTCAAACTGCAGAGTGGCACTGGCTAGAGGTGCAGCTGGATTTTAGGGAATCGAACGTTTCCTGTTCTCCTTGACCCCTGCCGCTCCTCCCCACCTGCCTCTGCGGGGAGGGTCTGCCCGTGCTCAGGCTTGTTTGGTTTCTTTCAGAAATTGTCGCCAAGGTCAAAGAGATCTCCCAGCCCAACTGGACGCCTCCGCCCGAAGTCACACTTGTGCTGACCAAAGAGAACTTCGATGAAGTGGTGAATGATGCAGACATCATTCTGGTGGAGTTCTATGCCCCATGGTAAGGTGGTGTCCGTCCCGTGTTGCTCAGATACTGACGAGCCCCGTCCTGCATTCGGTGCACACTAGCCACTGGGTTGGGGGTGTCAGAGGCCCCTGTGCGTGAGGCAGAGCTGAGAACAGGGGGTGCCCAGTCCCCACCATGCACAAAGGCTGATGTGGCTGCCGAGTGTTCCAGAGAGGGGTAGTATTTTCCCAAGGGGCAGGACAAGGTAGACATAATAGGCCTGTAGTGCAGAGGAGAGTGAAGCCCGTGTGTGGGGCACCAGGTGATCTGGGTTCCCCTGTGGCTGGAGGACACGGCTGTGCACCGGGCCTGTGCCTGCTGAGTCCCACGTTTGTCATCACACCCCTGCCCTGCCCTGAGAAAACACGCGTGAAGGCCCTCGGACAGCCGTGGCCCTGTGGGCAGCGTGAGGGACACGTGTGTAGGACGAATGGAAATGCGGTTTTCGGGAGCTCATCTGCTGTGATGAGGAGGAGAGCAGAGCTGCCACCACAGTGGGCAGAGCGGTGGCAACTGGTGACCGCGGCGGTGGCAGCTGGTGGCCGCGGCGGTGGCAGCTGGTGGCCGCGGGCGGCCTGCTGTAGCCTGCTGCCTCCTGAGGTGTCTGAACAGTGGCTTTATCTCTGCTCACGGCACAGATGTGCTGGAGCGAATCTGGGAAGATGACCCTCAGCCTCCCTTCACGCTCCAGACGTGTCCCCTTCTCATGTTGGGGCCTCCGGATTCCCACAGCTGTCCTGCCTTCTGTCTCCTCCACTCACCCTATCGCCTTCTGCCTCTCTCACCCCCAAATGCTCCATTACAGCCGGGCCTCTCGATGCTCCCAGGCCCCCTCCCCAACCCCCGACCTCAGGGCTTCGGCTCTTGTAGGAGAGAAACAGCAGAGCCCAGCCGGCGGATGCTGAGGAGCTCTTGTTTGGGGGCAGCAGCCCTAGGATGTGGTTGGGATTGAAGCCTGCTCCCTGTCAGAAAACAGGAAGCCCCAGCTCTGCGGAGGAATTGGGCCAGTCCCTTAGAGCTTAGCAGGGCCGTGGCCTACGTGTCCCCACCACGTGCAGGAAGCAGCCAGCTCTGGCTGTAGATAGTAGGGGATGACAGCTCATCGAGGAGAGGCGCGCAGAGATGGTGGGGGTGGAAACATGCAGGGGCAGGAATCAGGTGGGGCAGGGGGCCCGCAGGTGGGAAAGAAAGTGCCAGGAAGAAAGACGGGGAGGGGAGAGGGGGAGAGTAGCTGATCGAGGTGCGGACTGGGGAGCCGAGGTACTGCGGTTCTCCTGCTTCGTGAGGAGAGGAGGGAGGCGTGGGCAGCCAGAGGAGACAGCAGAGCGGGCCGTCTTTAAGCGAGGTGTGTGTGTAGCGGCCAGGGCTCTGGGAGGGCTTGTGGCCTGCCCAGGTACCGTCTGCCTTGGTGACTTCATCCCGGGTCAGCCGGTGCTTCTGATTCTTGAACAGGCTTGCTGTTTGTCAGGGTGTGCGGTGTAGACCGGAGTCAGGAATGTGACCATGGGGCGAACGACAGTGACCCAAGGCTCTGGGCCTCCGCAGCACAAGGCAGTGTCCTCGGTCATCGCAGGGTGCGTGTGCACAGAGGGGGCGGGGGCGGGGGCAACACCTGGCGCACGAGGAGCGCAGGGGGCCCCGTGAGGTGGCGAAGGTGTTGGAGGACAGACAGCTGCACGGGGAGGTCTCATGATAGGTTATGGATCCTACGTTGTAGTTGCCCGGAGCTGAGTTCAGCAAGCTACTCGTTCACGTCGCACGCTCAGGAAATGCTTAGAGAGCGAATGCGCCTTGTTTCTGCCGCTACAGAGACCCTCTCCCTGCGGACGGTTTACGTTCTGTGGGGCGCAGCCGTGAGGTGCCCTGAGGACCGTGACGAGACCGTGCTGCGTTCAGCTCGGTCTGCAGAGCCGCTGGTTCCCGAGGCCCTTGCCCCGGGGGGTCCGTAGGTTCTTGGCGTACGCGCAGGCTGTTTTAAGTTGTCTCCCATCCCAGTTCCCTTGGCTCAGGCCCACCTTCTCCTGCCCTGGTCGGTCGGCGTTCTCATTGTTCTGGCCTTGTGCTTCTGTTACGTCGTCCCTCCCCTCGCCCACCCTTGACGGGCTCGGGTCCTCTTCCCTGTCCCGGATCAACTGTCACATCGTGTATGAAGCCACCCTGACTTGGTGTCCTCATCTGTCCCGACTCTCCCTTCTTGGGACGTTGTCTTTCGTAGCCTTTCACACGTCAGCCCCGTGTCCCAGTCCCGCTCCTGCTTGTGTCACTCACGTGTGTCGTGTGTATGTGCGTGCGCGTCCTCTTGCTGTGTGAGCCCTGGTGCCAGTGATGGAGGGACTGGCTGCTCGCCCTCACCGCGGAGGCCTTCGGAGGTCTGCTGGATCGAACCGAGGCGCTCGGGGACACAGGTCGGGTTTCGGTGCCTCCCTCAGATGGGAGGCTGTGTCCGTGCTGAGACCGACTCCTCATGGACTGACTGCTTTCTGTAGGTGTGGACACTGCAAGAAGCTGGCCCCCGAGTACGAGAAGGCCGCCAAGGAGCTGAGCAAGCGCTCCCCCCCAATCCCTCTGGCCAAGGTCGACGCCACTGCTGAGACAGACCTGGCCAAGAGGTTCGATGTGTCTGGCTATCCCACCCTGAAAATCTTCCGCAAGGGAAAGCCTTTTGATTACAATGGCCCACGGGAAAAATACGGTAGGCTGCCTCCTAGTCCTACCTCAGTGGGGAGGGGGGGCTCCCCCGGGGGAGGTGGGGGGCAGGGAGAGCAGAGTGCCCGGGAGCCCCGAGCCCCTCCTCAGGCACGTGCTTTGCTCCCAGGTATCGTCGACTACATGATCGAGCAGTCCGGGCCACCCTCCAAGGAGATCGTGGCCCTGAAGCAGGTCCAGGAGTTCCTGAAGGACGGGGATGATGTCATCATCATCGGGGTCTTTAAAGCGGAGAGTGAGCCGGCCTACCAGCGGTACCAGGATGCTGGTGAGCAGTGGCCTCTGGGCTGGACGAAACATACCTGCCCAGGCTGAGGGAGGTTGCTGGGGAGTCTGCTGCTTCTGTGGACCGCTCCTGGGGCGTCGGTTTAGAGCAGAGCTTGGTGAAGCAGCTGTGGGAGCAGGCTGTCCTTTCCAGGGTTGGGGCTAGAGTAGAGGTTAGTTCCCCGTTGCCTTGATTACGCGAGGGGGATAGGATCTCGTCCTGAGTAGACCGGTGCGCCGGCGGCCTCCTGGCCTCTGAGGGGAGGGCAGGGGCACGTCAGAGTCATCCAAGTTCATCGTCTCCCTCCCTGTCTTTCCAGGAGCCCCTTCCCAGCCCCTCTGCAAGGGGCAGGGTCTTGACCAGAAAAGGAGGGTTTCTGAATCAGACTCAGGTTTGAGTCCTGCCTCTGCCAGTTATTAGTGTGTGGGCACAGGTGGTGACTTGCTCCTTTCTTTTTGAAAATATATTTTATTAAATAGTCCACTTTGGAGACCTTTTCTACTTCAAGAGGTTGTTGCGTTGGGATAATGGAGATGCAGTGCCCAGTAAGGCTGGCATCCACGACGTCCTGGTCCCGCAAGGGGGGTTATGGTCAATGGCTGTCACAGGGCGTGTCCCATGGGGGCGGGTGGCCCTCGCCCCGTCCTGAAACCCGTTGCTGGCTCCTGCCTAGTGGCAGTTGTACTTGCTGTCCCGGCTGACCCTAGCTTACGAAAGAGAGATGTTTTCTTTCAGGAACACGGAGGATCCTCTCCGTCCTGGTCAGGTTCCTTCTGAGTGCCCTCCACCCCCACCCCCCGACTGCCATACCACAGATGGCTCGGTTTTCTGCTTTAGACGAGTAGTTCCAGTCTTGTAACTGCACTGACGGCCGCCCAGTGCTGGTTTCGGGGCCGCCCAGTGACGGCTGTGTCCATGTGGAGTGTGTGTTCACGTGGTAAGACTGGGCTAGAGGGGAATTCTGTTTCCATGTCCGGTGCCGGAGCGGAGGCGCTTCGTCAGTCTTTATTGGTTAGGTAGCCTCGTTGTCCCCTTGGAACGAGCCAGGAGGAATCTTGCCGAGGGAGACCCCAGCCTCCCCCGGGGCTGCGAGGTAGACTGCCGTGTTTGTGCAGAGGAGGGACTGTGGCCCGGGGACTGAATCACTCACGAGCCTAAAGCCGCACCATTAGCAGGTGTCGGAATTGTGATCTGAATCTACGTCTGGCTGATTCTGAAAGCCCGTCTCCCGCCTCCCCCAAGACATGGGGTGTTTCCTATAACCCAGTCGGGAGGCCCGCCCTCCAGGGTGGGGGAGCACCTCTGACATCTTCCCCGGTGTTTGCGTCAGACTCCGCTCAGGCCAGAGCAGAGACTGCGGGGCGCTCGCCCGGGGGGCGTCGGGCCGGGGCCGCCACTGGCCTGGTTCTGTTCGTCTGGCAGGAGCGCAGCACATTCCCTGGTTTACACGCTGTCCTGCCGCTTTTACCCCACGGTGCGAAGTTGAGTGGTGGGGATAGCATGGCCCGCAAAGCCGGAGATCTTGTCTGGCCCTTTCCAGAAAGTTTGCCAACCTCTGTGCTCGGGTGTCCTCAGACAGTGGGGTTTCATCTTGACAGTTTCACAAGATTTAAAGAAAAGCGTACAGAGCCAAAGAACTGCGGCCCCCAAATAGGCCAGCCACCAATCCAAGGAGGACAGGCTGGTGTGAAAACCCACCGTGTGGCTACGGGGGAGCGTGGTGCCCACCTGTTCTCACGGACCGTCTGTGGCTTTCACGTGCTTCTCAGCACTGGACACCGTAGCTCCTGACAGATGAGCTCTGAGTTGTTTTGTGAACACCCGGTTTGCTTCTTATTTTGTTTTTTTTTTTAAAAAAAAAAACAACTTCTAAGAGGCTGTAAGGTGCTACGCCTACACCAGCTCCGGGTGTCGTCCACGCAGAATTCGCGGTGCTCATTCTGGTCTTTGCAGGTCATCGGCTGGGGCCGTGAGTTCAGCCTAGGTCAGTGACGCAGTTTAATAAATTGGGTGTTTATCGTTCTGTTAATTTCTCAGCGAACAACCTGAGAGAAGATTATAAATTCCACCACACTTTCAGCACCGAAGTAGCAAAGTTCTTGAAAGTCTCCTCGGGGAAGTTGGTCGTAATGCAGCCTGAGAAGTTCCAATCCAAGTATGAGCCCCGGAGCCACGTGATGGACATCCAGGTGAGTGAGGGCCCTCGGGCCACGACAGCCCCAGGCTGCTTTGTTTGTTTGTATTTAAGTTGCAGTTAGTTAACATACAGTGTAGTATTAGTTTCAGGTGTCTGGGAGCGTTCACTCTGTCAGGCACCCAGGCTTCTGATGGGCCTGAGGCTGCAGGTTGAGCCCTGGCTGGGGATCTGAAGCCCGGAGATTTTGCTCTGGGCTTCAGACTGGTAGGGTCTGGCCTGCCCTTCCCGGGCGCCCTGGCCCCCGAGGTAAAGGTGGTTTCCCGGGAGGCGCGGCCAGCAGGGTGAGCAGTGATTTTTTGGGAGGCCTGGGGGCCTCACGTACCTGCCAGTTGCCCCCACTCTCCGCCCCCGCTGTGGGCCAGCGGCCAGCCTCCCCGGGGCGCTCAAGCCACTGGGGCTCCGGCCTGTGTGTCTGCCGTTGTCCCTGGCAGGACATGCTCCTGGGTCTGAGCTCGGCCTCCTTAGTTGACGGGCGGCTCAGGTGCTGAGCCACAGACTGAGGACAGGCCTCTCTTCCCTGGTGGAGCTGTGGAGAGTGGTGCATGGGTTTGGCCTTCCGTTCCCACGCCCTCCCCCCCCCAGGCCTACCCAGCCCGCGTCTGCCGAGTGTGACGTACTCACCTTGGGGGGGAGCTCTCTGGCCCAGGCCAAGCCTGGATGCAGCCCCACGCCCGGAGTGCTTCACGGGGACCCAGTGCTGCAGTGAGCAGATCTTCAGATTTGGAAGAAACCTTCGATCTCACAGCCAGGCCTTTTCTTTGATAGACTGGGATGCAGAGCAGTGAGCCGGCTCCCCGGCTCTCATGGCCAGTTAGGAGCAGACTGAAGGGAAGGGCTGGGCCATGACCCACGCTGTTTGGGCAGAGGGCTCTCATGGGACCTGGAGGAGGTGATGGGCAAGGTGGGGTGAGCTCCGCCTGCACCACAGGGAGCAGCTGTGCCCCTTCTGATCCATTTTTGTGAACTGGGAGCACAAGGGGCCTTGGAGAGGCTGCGCGGAATCTTTCTGACTCCCTGGGTCCTGAGCCCCATTGCCCCTTCTCAGAGTCTCACATGCATGTTCATCTGTTCCTTTGCCCCCGCTCAGGCTCAGGGCCCCTCTACCCTGGATGAATGGTGGCCACCCCATCTCCTGTCCCATCCAGCTCCTCTTCTTTCATCCATAGGTACTGACCCCGGGTCTAGAGATGGGCGCTGCAGACCCCAGGAGTCAGGCACCATTCTGGGCGGTGTGCATGTTCCCAGGAAAGGGGTCTCTAGCTTTCAATAGATTCTTGAAGGGGTCCTTGACCCCAGAAAGGTTAAGGGCTACTCAGTCTAGTCTGTTATACACATCACTGCGTTTTACTCTTTATTTTAAATGGATTGGTATTACTTATGTACCACCCTTTTGCGAAAGTTATGTTAAGACTGCTTTGTGAACATTCCTACAACACAGTAAAATGCGGGTTTTTTTTTTTTTAAAGATTTTATTTATTTATTTGAGAGAGAGAGAGAATGAGAGACAGCATGAGAGGGAAGAGGGCAGAGGGGGAAGCAGACCCCCTGCTGAGCAGGGAGCCCGATGTGGGACTCGATCCCGGGACTCCAGGATCATGACCCGAGCCGAAGGCAGTCGCTTAACCAACTGAGCCACCCAGGCGCCCTAAAATGCGGTTTTTTAAAAAGTGGATATGGAGGGGCGCCTGGCTGGCTCAGTTGGAGGTGCGTACGACTCTTGATCTCAGGGTCCTGAGTTCGAGCCCCACATTGGGTATAGAGATTACTGAAAAATAAAGTATTAAAAAAATAAACAGTGGATTTGGAATTCAGAACAGAGGGAAGACAAAGGCAGGGCTGGTAAGAGGAAGCCAGCTTGAGAAGGAGGCAGCTCTTAGCAGGATGTGAGGCCAGCTCCGCCCTGGAGTTCAGGTTCGGGCCTGGGGCTGGTAAATGCTCGGCTGCAGAGCAGGTTTGCCCTGGGCTCAACTTCACCTTCTGAGTGACGTTCAGTCCGGAGGCTGTCCTGACTAAAGACACCCACAGCCCTGCCGTCCCCTTCGCCCGCTTTTCCAGCACTTTCCCCCCACCCTCCCTGTACTTCCGGGCCACATCCTCTGGCTTTGTCCCCGGCGTGGTTCCTGCTGTTTTCTCCCCTGGAGCACCTTCCCCCTCCCACCTGGCAAGTCCTGCCATCCTGTCCCATCCCGACGGGACTTGAGCCCAGAGTGAAGAGTGCGGTGTTCACCAACCACTTCCAGCTCTGCAGCCTGGGCGAGCAGCGCAGCCTGGCTGTCCCTCAGTTTCTTCCTCTGTAACATGAGATGGCAGTGCCCACCCTTGGGGGCTTGTGAGGCTGGTGTCTGGAGGATCTGGTTCAGCATCTGTCTTAACGTGAGCCAGGGGGCCCTGCACGGCCTTTGTGGCAGTCACCCCAGCTCTGTGTCCCCAGGCCACTGCACCCAGCTGGTCATGGATGCTGTCATCTCATCTGGAACCGGCCTTAAGAGCTAGTGTTGTTGAGCGTGTCTAAGGACGGCTGCCTGGTGCTAGACCGCTGAGCCCTCGCGTGCCGGGCCTCCCGGCCTCGTCTCAGCAGGGGTGGCCTCCGGTGGGGCAGCTTCCGGGCCCTGCAGCCCTGTCTGGCTCCATGGTCTCTCCTGACACCGTGCCGGGCTTTGGTGTGACGCGGGGTAGAGCTCAGGGCCCAGCATGGCTGCTCGCCAGCGTGCGCACCTGGGCCTCCGTCCCTTCACCTCGCATGCTGTGTTGTGGTCGTGGTCATTGGTAAAGTGCCCCCCGGGGGCTATTGTGAGGATCAGAAGGGGGGAGCGGGATCGCTGGGCTCAGTTCAGCCGTGGGGACGGCTGCTCTCAGGAAGCCTGCCTTCCCCCGACACCGACAGCGAGCCCAGACCCAGAGGAAAGGGCACATGGTGTCCGCAGTGGCCCGGGAAGCTCACTTAGGGGTCACTGGAGGAAGGGAGCCCCGAAGGCCCGCAGGGAATCGCCGGGTGCGCTCCCAGAGCGGCGCACCTTCCGCCGCCGTCTCCCCCATGCCCGGCCCTCCAGAGCAGCCGGCTTCCTCCCAACAGTGGCAGCAGAAGGTGGGGGTGACGTGAGCCCCGCTTCTGTCCCACTGCCCCCGACCCGTGCCCGCTTTTTTGCAGAGCTCCACGGAGGGGTCGGCCATCAAGGACCACGTGCAGAAGCACACGCTGCCGCTGGTGGGGCACCGCAAGACCTCCAACGAGGCCCGGCGGTACGCGCGGCGCCCTCTGGTGGTCGTCTACTACGGCGTGGACTTCGGCTTCGACTACCGAGCTGGTGAGCGCCCCCCGGGCCCGGCTGCGGCTGGGGCTCTGGCGTTTAGGAGGAGTCCTGCCCCAGCCCCTTGCAGGCCGGTGGCCAGGGTGGGCTGTGTGTTTACGGCTTCGAGGTAGCTTGCCTTCCGTGGTGCTCCGTCGCTACCCTTCGTCCTTCCTCTTCCAGCACCAGGGGAGCTTGGTGCAGAGTCCAGAGCCCTCTCAGAGAGGGGGCCGCCAAAGCCTGGAGGCTTTCAGAGGCTGCAGAGCTGGGACCAGGCCAGCCCCGGACCCTCAGGCGGGCAGGGGCTTCTGTCACTGGGCTTTTGAGCCGGGCCCACCTGCTCACAAAGGTGGCTTTTCAGAACGGCTTCTCTCCCAAGTTAGGCGCGAGCTTGGTCAGAGAATCCGAGCCACAGACTCTTCTTGATCTCTGCGGCTCAGCTCACAGTGCTCGCTCCCATTTCAGCCACCCAGTTTTGGCGGAGCAAAGTCCTGGAGGTGGCCAAGGACTTCCCCGAGTACACCTTCGCCGTGGCTGACGAGGACGACTTCGCCACGGAGGTGAAGGACCTGGGGCTCAGTGAGAGCGGCGAGGACATCAATGCCGCCATCCTGGATGAGGGCGGGCGGAAGTTCGCCATGGAGCCTGATGACTTTGACTCTGACACCCTCCGGGAGTTTGTCAGAGCTTTCAAAAAAGGTGAGGCTTGGTCGCACCCCCTCGGCGCCTGGTCATTCTTCCCCTGGGCAGGCAGGGGGGCACCCGGTGCTCCAACCCCGTCTCCCCCACTCGCTTATTCTGCTGAGCCTGGCCCTGTGTTTCCTCTCCTATGGCTGAGGGATGGGGGTCAGACATGGAAGGTCTCCGTTCTTTTGCTTGCCTTTTCTTTTTGTAATTTAAAAAAAAAAAAAGGCAGGTATCTTGGAAATTTCAAGAAGGCTTATTTTATTTATTTTTAAATATTTTATTTATTTGAGAGAGAGCCAGCAGATGAGCTGGGGGTTGGGGGGGGGGCAGAGGGAGAGGGAGAAGCAGACTCCCCGTTGAGCGGGGGGCCCGACGTGGGGCTCGATCCCAGGACCCTGAGACCATTGACCTGAGCTGAAGGCAGGCACTTAATCGAGTGAGCCACCCAGGAGCCCCAAGAAGCCTTATTTTAAAAATACTTGAAACAGGCTTTTGGACCTAGAAATAAGTTTTGTATACATGGAAAACTTGTTTTGAGGCATTAGAGTATCTTTATTGATCTGGTTGAGCACAGTGGCCCAGTTTCGTGGCACAGGCCGAGTCGTGGGCAGAGCTTGTCCCGCCACCTGCCGTCTTCTCGGTGCTTCTGCCCACCGAGGCTTCCCGGCCCTGGCCACCAGCTCTCCCAGCAGCCCCTTTGCACTGGGTGGCACCTCTCCTGGGACAGCCTCACTGGATGGGACCCGGAGGCCCATCAGGCCTGGGGTGGGACCATCAGCATCCTCTCTGGCCTCTGCAGGGACTAGGGAGGTAGAAGGGGTGAGGAGACTAGAGGAATCGGGGTCATTGGGGAGGCAAGGCCCCACCTGGCCCTGGCACGTGTGACTTGCCCGTCCCCCTGCATGTCAGGCCTGGCCTCGCTGCCTGGTCCTGTCCGAGCCCCCCAGAGCCCAGGGCCTTCTCAGCACTCACACCGCTCCCCTGCTTGCTTTCCTCGGCAGGAAAACTGAAGCCGGTTGTCAAATCCCAGCCGGTGCCCAAGAACAACAAGGGGCCTGTCAAGGTCGTGGTGGGGAAGACTTTTGACTCCATTGTGATGGACCCCAAGAAGGACGTCCTCATCGAATTCTATGCACCCTGGTGCGGGCACTGCAAGCAGCTGGAGCCCGAGTATACCGCCCTCGGCAAGAAGTACAAGAACCACAAGAACCTGGTCATCGCCAAGATGGACGCCACTGCCAATGACATCACCAACGACCGCTACAAAGTTGAGGGGTTCCCTACCATCTACTTCGCCCCCAGTGGGGACAAAAAGAACCCAATTAAATTTGAGGACGGAAACAGAGATCTGGAACATCTGAGCAAGTTTGTAGAAGAACATGCCACAAAACTGAGCAGGACCAGGGAAGACCTTTGAAGGCCTCGCGTGAGGTCTGTGGTGGGCGGGAGGGACCAGACGCCGGAGCCCCCAGCAGCCGGTGTCCAGAGCCCTCAGCGAGCCGTGCACCTGGCGGGTCAGCGCAAGGGCAGGATCTCTTTGGTTTTTTAATTTTTTTTTTTATACTCTGGGGTTTCACCTCATGTTCTGAATACTGAATAGGTAAGAATGACTCCGTAGATTAGTCCAGATTTTTACAGAGGATACATCTATTTTTACCATTATTTGGGGTGTGATTTTTTTTTAACCTTCCATTTTCTTTAATAATGTATTTCTTCAAAACAGATAAGTTGAATTTCTTCTGTGTGAATGTTTTTTTCTTTTAATTTAAAATTTAAGAAAACATTTGCCAAATCACATTGATTTTTTTTTTTTGGCCTTTTATTTTACCATTGTCGGAGGACTTACTCGCTGGAGAAGATTTGACTGTCCATGTGCTTTAGTTTGCATTTCTTCCTGTACGGCACAAGGAACTGTCACCGAGCACTCTGCCAAGGATGACATTTCAGCCCGAACTCTGGGCCGCCACCCAGTCCTGAGAGAGGCAGCGTCTCTGCGCAGGACTGGGCGTCCCTGTGCCTTCTCCTTTCAAGCCAAGGACCGCGGGGCGAGGAGCGGCTCCCAGGTCCCCCAAACCCCGAGCCAGGTTCCAAGGCTCAGCCTTGGGCCAAGAGAGGCCCCTCACCTGGGATAGGCAGCCCCACCTCTTCGGAATCAGTAGTGCCTGAGGAGAGGTGACCTAGGGCACAGGTGGATGCTTTAGGGTGATGGAAGAGATAGGGTAGGCTGTCGTGATGGAATAAAACAATTACTGAAAATTAAGCTCCATAACTGTGTTAGAGAACATCTCCATCCTGGAGCCTTGGCTGAGTTGAGGACCTGGGCTTGGCGGGGAGGGCTGGCGGTCCTGTGGGTGCACGTTGCCTCCGACACCTGACCATCCAGGGGATGGGCTGTCCTCCTGACCAAGGTGGAGGGCATCGGAGGTCTCTGCTCCTGGTGTGTGGAGGTGAGCGGTGGCACAGTCCGGCGGGCTGCGGCAGGGCTGGAGGCTCTCGAGATGCCCCGAGCACTCCGGGGGCCTGGGAGGAGGGGGTGGGGCCCCGACACTGAGGTCCCGGGGACTCGTGGGTGACGGGAGCTTCGTTCCAGTGGTTCCGTTCACCAGCTCGTGCCGTCTCCACATCCCCTCTCCTGGCGCTCACCTGCTCCCAGCTTGACTGAAACACAAGTGAGGAGGGTGAACATTCTGGAGCTGGTGGCAGTTCCTTCAGCAGTAACGTGCGATTATCGCAGGGGCTGGCTGGGGGCAGGAAGCAGGTCTTGGGGGCGGCAGCTAGGCGAGCCTTTCCAGAGGATCTGCTTTCCAGATGAGTCAGGCCCAGGTGGACTGGGAGTTGTGGGAGGAGGTGGTTTGGTGAGTTCTCAGAGTGGTGGCCAGTGTGACAGGAGGCCTGCACCCCCCACTATGTCCTCCGGTGGGAGCACACGCGGGCCTCCCCTCAGGGACCCGATGCCAGGAGACTCGGGAGTGAAGGTGGGTCTGGGGCGTGAAGGCCTCCATCCGGCACCACCAGGAGAGCAAAGTGGTGCCTTTCCTGGGGCTTCCGGTCGAGTTGGGGAGATGTCATACAGTCTACACAAGGCCCCGAGGAAGAGCCCTGGGCTCTTGGAGTAGCACGTGGCCTCCTTTGAACTGAGGTGTCCAGAAAAGCCCTTCTTTCTCACAAGTGATGTTTGAGCTGAGACCTTGAGCTTGAGCCTGGCAAAGGGTAGGAGTGAGTGTTGCTTCTCAGTGTGGTCCTGGGCCCTGCAGCATGGCACTCCCTGGATGTTTGTCAGAAATGCAGAATCTCAGGTTGGCCCCCAGACCTAATAAACCGGAATCTACATTTTTTTTTTATTTTTAGATTTTATTTTTAAGTAATCTCTACACCCAGCGTAGGACTTGAACTTACAGCCCTGAGATCGAAGGTCGCATGCTCTACTGACCGAGCCAGCCAGGCGTCCCTCAGAATCCCAGGAGATCTGCATGCACGTTAAAGTTAGAGGAACACCAGGTAGAGGCCCTGAGGCAGAAGTCAAGATGCGTTCAGTTCTGAAATCTGGAAACCAAATTGCCAAGGTGTATCTTGACTGACGGATCTGGCCCCACTTTGACTGCAGAAAGTAGTTCCCCTGGGAGAGAACTGACCACCCCCCCACCGCCAGGTCGGTTAGGGAGCTCGTAGAGGGTGAAGGAGCCAGGCGAGGAAGCAGATTATCGTCCGTGTGACCGGGGCCGTGGTGAGGAGTGGGTTTGGGGGTGTGGGGGCCTGGAGGGCCACAGTGCCCCAGACGGGGAGCTGAGAGGAGGAGGAGGTGAACTTCCCATCGCGCTTGTGAGGGGACAGGCATCAAGCGGCAGGGCAGACGCTGTGGGGGGGGTGCTGAGGTTGGGGGGGCTGGAGGGGGGGCCTCTCGCAGGAAGTCAGGAGTTTGACCTTACCTGAGCATTCTGGTGGGGAACCACTGATGACTTGAAGCGAGAATAAGGTACAGCAATCAGATTGAAATTTTAGTAATGAGAGTGACAATTGATCCTTACCGGACACTCAGCAAAAGCCAGACCCCGTGTAGAGAAGTGTGGCCCGGTGGCGTGCCGCAGTGATCTGTGAGGCGGGTACTGCTGTGCTCATTTCTCAGCCGAAGAAAGGGCAGGAGGGGTCGGCTAGCCCTGGGCACGTGCAGAGCGGGCCTTGGACCTAGGCACCCCTAGGCACTGGGCGGTGGCCTCCCCCTGGTAGAAAACCCGGTCTGGTAGCAAGGGAGCTAGGGGGGCTGCAGGGAGATGGGCTGCATGAGGGGAACCGGCTCCAGCAGGCTAAGGAGCGGGGGCTCCAGGCTGATGGGAAGTTGAGGGTAGGTGAGGGGACCCCAGAAGCTGGTATGTCCTGCAGGTCTCTGAGCTGAGGTTTTATTACTTAATTAGGAAACGTCTCAAGCACAGAAACGAGAATTGTATCCTCAACGCCCTTTGCACCCCACCCACTTAGAACAAGTACCAAAAGTTTGCTGCATCTTCTTTACCTATGGATCCCCCTTCTTTCCTCGAATGACCTCTCACCCCTGCCCACTTGAGAGTGCTTTTCCTACAGAACCACACAGTAAGTAAGTGCCTTCCTTAGCACAGCTGCCAAAATAAAGGATTTCACATAGGACCCAGTCTGTGATCAGAGGTGCCCAACTGCCTCAGAAACGGCCCTTCACCGTTGGTCCGTGAGGCTCCTCGGCGCGCAGGGTCTGCGCTCCGGTCTGTCTTGTGTGCACAGCACCTGTTGGCTTTTCCCCGCGGCTTTGACGCAGCAGAAACAGTGACAAGGGATCAGATAAAGGAAGCCGTTGTTCGTGTCGCGTGTACAAAGTTTGAGGAATGTTTGACGTTCACTGTCCCGGTGGTGTATCTGGGAGGTACATGGAGCCCTGGAGAGATCTGAGCGTGGGTAGCCGTACAGAATCCTGAAGAATGAGCAGAGGCGCCACGCACTGGGTGCTTGCTGGGTATCCAGGACCTGGCGGGTGCTGTTACTAAAGCCCTAATCCAAGCTGACCCTACTCTTCAGCCGTGTGACTCTGGGCAAGTTACCTAACTCCTCTCGGGGCTGATGTTCCCATCTGGGGGATGAAGACCCCGCCTTTGCAGGGGAGCGTTAAGGGCCCGGGGCGATATCGTGTGCATGGGCTCAGCTCGTCTCAGGCACGCGGTGATCGCAGGTAGGGGGTTGCTGCTGAGTCCCGGGCTTGGAGTTGTCGTTAACAAAGGCACACTGCTCTTACAAGTGATTGTCTCTAACCCCGTGTGCGCCAGCTTCATGATGGGATTCCCGGTGCATCAAAGAGGCAGTTGGTGAACAGAACATCAGACACGAACGTGAAGCTTGGCGGAGCTCTGAAATGCTGAATTTCAGGACTTGCCATTTATTTATTTATTTATTTATTTATTTATTTATTTATTTATTTTTATTATTTTTTTAAACTAACATCTTTATGAAACTGAAAATGGTATGCATTCTTTTTTTTTTTTTTAAGACTTTATTTATTTATTTGAGAGAGAGAATGAGAGACAGAGAGCATGAGAGGGAGGAGGGTCAGAGGGAGAGGCAGACTCCCCGCCGAGCAGGGAGCCCGATGCGGGACTCGATCCAGGGACTCGATCCAGGGACTCGATCCAGGGACTCCAGGACCATGACCTGAGCCGAAGGCAGTCGCTTAACCAACTGAGCCACCCAGGCGCCTGAGGACTTGCCATTTATGTGGGAAATGCTCATCTCTTTATCTCTCTGGCCTGTTCTGATGGGCCAGGATGGGGCCACTGACTGTGCATTGTGCGGACAAGGTAGACCCTAAGTGGAGGGTTTGGGTCTGTTGGTGGATACAAAATGCAGATTCTTCATGAACCCCGGTGCTGGCCTATCTGGAATCAGATCCAGCAGGTTTGGAGCCTACTAGCAGTTTTCAGAAGTTCCCAGATACAGTCACATCTCCCGCTGAAATGTAGGCAGGACAGGTATCATGACCTCCATCACATAATGAAGGAGCTGGAGGTCAGAGAGACGAAGTCATTTGCCCAAAGCCATATGGCCAGTAAATTGGCAAGTCGGAACTAGAAGTCAGAACCAGTGTTCTTTCCAAGGCCCCAACATTTCCTAAGATGTGTGGGAAGAACATTTCTGAAGGAGATTAATAAATGCTCCATTAAAGACAAATTCTGTTAATAATTGGCTTGGGAAATACTAGAAATAAATACATACATACATACATAAAAGGTTAAATGGGGATCTTGTTGAAGGAGCTCTCAGAGCCTCCCTGAGTGTTCCAGGGACTCTGCGGGGAGGAACGGACTTGACCTGGCTTCTTCAGCACAAACCACACAGGCCCAAGGAGCTGCACGGTGACCTCCCCCCCAGCCCATTCCCCTGGGCCCCGAGGAAGCATCAATACCTCCCCAATCCCCTCTGTCCCCTGTCAATGTGGATGGGCCCTGGGGTGAAGGATGTGGGCCAGGAAGTGCCCTGGGAGCACAAGGACACACCTGACCCTGAGCCCATCACAGCACACAGCTTCCACGGCCAGTTACAGGTGTACCCACAGGTCTTCCGAAGAGCCTTTCTGCTGGGGGCACATAACTATGACAGTGTATCCTCTGGCACCTTGACTAAGGTAAGGCATCTCTCCTTTAAACCCATCCAGTTCCCACGTGGCAGTTGGCTGGCTCTGCCTGGCACGGGGCTTGGGAAAGCTAACAAGAGATGCAGGGCGGTGGGGGGCAGCCAGGGTGAGCACACAGTAGTGAAACACTGAATGAATGAATGACCAGATCCCTGGGTCGACCAGGCTTGAGGACCGGGCAGGCCAGGGCTCCGTGGTCCCCTCCTCCCCTCCAGCTCCCACAGCTCACCCTGCCCTTGGCGCGGCCCCAGAGCCAGCACAGTTCCCCATTCACCGTGTTCCCACCTTCGATTATGGAGATACGGTGGCAGAGAGAGCGGGGCGGACAAAGGACCACTTGTTCGTACAATGGAGAAGGGGCCTTTTAGAAAGTGGCGGCTATTGCTTGCAGAAGGAATCCTGTGGGAAGGGAGCCCTCTGTATTCTTTCCAGCTTTTCTTATATATAAAAAGGAAGGGTGAGCTCAGCTCAGGTTGGATTGAAAACGGATCCCTCGATCACAGGTGTATAGGAATCATGATCCTCCCTCTCCCCGCCCGCTACAAGAGTGTCCTGCCTGGAAATCACAGATAACTGGGGATGGCTGGAGACTTGAGGGAGCTTCAGTGTCGGAGGTCAAACTCCAGTGTTCAAGGGGCCTGACCGGTAAGTGAACTGCCTAGGGAGCGGTGATGACCAACCAGGGCACACTTTTGATTCTGTCCCTCCTGAAGGGGGTGCTTGTTGCCCATGGGAATCTGGCCCTGCTGTTGCTGTCCTGATGTTTTTTTAAAAGAAAAGCCAGAATTTCAGTGTGCAATCTTCCAGTTTGTCAATATTGGATCTACTTCTGATTATGGTAGCAATACTATGTGGGCCAGAGAAAAGGCTTCCGAGGGCCGGATTCAGTTAGAAACTGCAGACCTCAAGAAAACCCCACTTTGTTTTTCCTGTTTTATAATCACAAGAAACAAACTAGCACAGAGGATGCCCTGTGTGTAACAGAGACTTCAGAATCAAGTTTGTTCGAAAAAGCTGGAGATTTCAGTCTGGTGTTGGAATTTGGGCTGAGTTTGGTTGTGGCGGTGGATTGCTGGGACAGGGTATGGTCCATGCTTCACATTTGAACACAGGAGAGCTGCTGGGCCAGGCTGGAGCGCTCCATGGGTCCCCTCCCCCAGATGGAGTCGTGCTGGTCAGTCTTCCTAGTACCCCTCTGCCCCCGTGGGAGCACCCCCACAGGGAGACCTGCTCTACCCCATTCCTCACCACCACCTTTGCTCACCCCAACACTAGTTCCCTGAGGGGCTGGACTAGCAGGGCTCCATGCCCACCCGAATATGCTGTTCCTGCCAAAGCCTTGACCCTTCTCACTCCCTCCTTTTTAGGAACCTAAGGCTAGAGAAGAGATAGGTTTGCCCAAGTCACAGAGGTGGCCCGGGGCACTTCCAAATACCCCAAACCACAGAGGGTTAGAAGCTAGTGTCAGTGTGTTCTATTTCAAGGCCCTGGGATCTCCAGGCTGTCCCTCATTGCTGATTTAGCACAGGGTATCGACTCTGCTGTCCCCTTCGCTGCCACCAGCCCAGGCTCCTGATGCCATGACCTCGTGGCTGCCAGGCTCCCAGCCTCCTCACATGGCCCTGCGATTGTCACTCCGGTCACAGACTGAAGTGTCTCCACCTCCCCTCTGTCCTTTCTTCCCGGCTCTCCTTCCTCCAGGTGGAGAGGGAACCATGTTCTTTTCAGAAAGGGTCTGCTTGCGATACATGGTTGTCACCTAGGAGGTCCAAGAAAGGAGGCCTGGCTCTTCGAGGAAAGTTCCTGAGTCCAGCGGCTGGAGTGAGGGCAGAGTCCTAGCCCCACGCGCACCAACATCAGCGGATTGGCGGGTGGCAGCACCTTGTGTGGGACTGTGGGGAGAGGGGTGGAGGCAGGCCCTGGAGTTTTGAAGGATTAAGAGGAAACCTGCCAAGCCACAGACGAAGGTTCTCAGGGAAGAGGGGCCCCCAGGTTTGCGTCCACGAGGCCACGAGAGCCAGGACTCAGGGCTCCAGGCCTGGCTTGTGCCTGGGAGTAGCAGTCACCTGCACCCGAGGGGCTGAGAACGGCAATCTGGGGGCCTCAGCGGGGAGCTCCTAGGGGGCCCATCCTCACTCCTGGGTCCACACCAGCCCAGGCGCGGATCCGTTCAGAAAAAGCAAATCCAAGTGAGAGCCAGTGCTATGAATGGGAGTGTTTGTGTCCCCCTAAAACCCACATGCTGAAGCCTTAACCCCCAAGGTGATGGCCTTTGGGTGGTGGGGCTTCCGGGAGGAGCTAGGTTTGGATGAGGTCTTGGGGGCGGGGCCCCATGATAGGATTATGTCCTTCTGAGAAGAGGAAGAGACCTGGGCTTTCTCTCTCCCTCGTGTGAGGACACAGGGAAAAGGTGGCCATCCACAAGCCAGGAGAGAGTCTTCACCCAGAGCTGAATCGGTTGGCGCCCTGATCTTGGACTCCCAGCCTCCAGAACCGTGAGAAACACATGCGTATAGTTTAAGCCCCAGCCCGTGGTGGTTTGTTACAGCTCCCGCGTCAGCTAAAACAGCCGGTATCGCTGGTCTGTGCACGACCCCCAGGCTAGGGCCCACTGAGGCCCGCAAGGGTCCGCCAGCTGGGTGCCACGGACCCCCCTGGGGCTGTAGAAGCCCTGGCCGGGCTGTCTTTTTATTTCATTTTGTTGTTGACAATTTAGTTTTATTTTCCCAGTTCCAAGGCAGCTGGGGCTTAAGGAGAGACATTTGATTTCCAACGAACTCTCCTGGTGGGTGGCAGTGGGTCATAAGAAGACTTCTCTGTATACCAGTTTCTCATATTCATACGATTTTAAGTGTCACCCCCCCCCGCCCCCTGCATCACCCCAGTTTTGTTGTTGTTCACTCATTTCCCTGTGACCCAGGGCAGTAACAGGTGGGGAGGCAATGAGTGGCTCAGACACAGGAGTGTCAAAAAGGTTTGCAGCCTAGCACCTCCACCGTTTACTTAAGATAACATTAAGAAGCGACTCTGCATCACCCCCACGGACCTGCCCCCGACAGGTGGGCCCTCCCTCCCTGGTCCAGCCCACCTGGGGAGGAGGGAGAGGAGGAAGGAAGGGAGGAAGGACGGACCCGCCCCACTTTGTGGGGTTGATGAGACTGCAAGTTGAAGGGTCAAGGAAGCACAGAGCTTACAGATGGCCCCAGGGGAGGGTTCAGAGCCCTCAGGACAGGGTGGGAGGTGACAGGGAAGCAGGGAGGTCAGTGGATGGGCTGTCCTGGGCCAGGAATCGTTGACTGGCTGCTCCAGACCCAGCCTGCCACTGCCCAGCTAGTTACTAACGGGGACAACCCCCAAACCACTTCCAGCCTCGTTTGTTTCGACTGTAAGACCAGAAAAAACCCTGCCAATCCTACACCTTCACAGGCTTGTCATGAGGACCAAATCGAATGGCTATGGTTCTTTGAAAGCATTTTTTAACATTGAGGTAGAATTCACAGAACATAAAATTAACCATTGTAAGTGTACAATTCCGTGGTGTTTTGTACACGTGCACTGTTCTGCAACCACCACCTCCATCTGGTCCCGACACGTGTCATTCACCTGGAAAGGCAGCTCCATGTTCTTTAAGCGGTCATTCCTGCAGCGCCTACCAACCACCAGTCTGTGCTCCGTCCCTATGGATTTACTTATTCTGGAATCATCCACGATGGACTCAGCCACGGTGTGACCTTTTGTGTGCAGCTCCTTCCCCCTAGCGTGATGTTTTCACGGTTCATCCATGTGGTAGCAGGTGTCCTTCTTATGGTTGAATGATTTTCCACTGGAGGGACATCACGTGCTTTGGCGATCCACTCGTGCTTTGTTGGACGCTCAGCGTGTTCCTGTGTTTCAGCGGCTGTGAAAAGTGCTGCTGGGAATGGGTGTGTGTGTGTGTGTGTGTGTGGATTTGAGTGCCTGCTTGCAACACCGTGGGGTATCTGCCTAGGAGTGGAGCTCCAGGGTGTGTGGTAACTCACGTTTAACTCTCTGGGAACCATCACACAGTTCAGTTGAAAGCATTTTTGTGAAGTCAGGAATGTGCGAGGAAGTGTATATCACCTCCTCGGTCACCTTCCCCTGGGCACACTCTGGTCTGCCATGTTGTCTTTTTAAAAACTGTCCCCTGGGCCTTGGCTACCACCTGACCAGAGCACACCCCAGAGGAGCAGTGACAGCCAACTTCTGTGTAACTATGCTAGTGTTTGCATTTTTACTTTGTGAGATTCTTTTACCTGATATCTGCTCAGATTTTTTTTTTTTTTAGTTTTTAACTGAAAAGGGGAACTTCAGCTCTGTTCATTTGTGTCCGTTATATTGTTAGTTTGTATCAGAAACGGAGGCACAAGCAAGGTAGGTAACTCGTCCAAAGACACATTGCTAGTAGATGGTCAAATCTAGGACCCAGATGATGTGATAAGAGCCCACGTTGTAAATCTCTGGTGCCTTCCTGATTCTCACAGCATATTGCCCATGGTGCCATCAATCTAGGGCCATCTTCATTCACATGGTTGACGAAAACAGGTTAGACAGGATCTGGCCAAGGAACAAGCCCATGGGACAGCACCAGCGCCCCTCTCCCAGGGTGGCATTAATCCCTACCAGCAACCTCTGAGCCTGATTATGGAATCACTTCCAGCCGCCTGAACCCAACCCACACAAAGGCGCAGAAAGAGATGTAATCAGTTGAGTCAAACACCAATCCTAAAACAGAAATTAACTATTTTGGTGCGTGAGTTTTTCTTGTTAATTTCAACTTGGCTCCCAATATGTATCTACCTCCTTAGTAATCCATTCTAGAATCTTGCTAGAAAGCAACAGTGATTCAGAGGTTGTCTATAATTTATGAAACTCTTACTCTCTTTTCTCCTCTTGAAAATTAAGACAGTTCCCTATGTCTGGTTTCCTGGGATTGTTCATTCTCCTTAATCTCATTTATTCATTCACTCAACATGTTTATTGAGCACCTGCTACGTGCCAGACATTGTACTAGGCTCCAAAAGGAATCAGACAGGGACTCTGCTTTCACGTCAGCACCCAGGGGTGTGTTTTGTCTGGGTGGGGAGCTGCCTGCCCTCCTGCCCCCCAGGACTGCACTTTTACAGTTGGGTCTGCTCTTCCTAGGGAGCAAAACGGAGCTCCGAACTCTGCTGCCCGCTACCTTCTGTTCCAGAATATTCCTGTCCTTGTTGCTCTAGATTCCTCCCTGCCGTCCTCTTGCTGGTCTTTGCATTGAGGTCGAACTTTGGGTCTTTCTGTCTTTCTGACACTTTTACAGAAATCTTTTCCACTTGCCTTCATCATTGCTTCTGACCTTGGGCTTCTGTCCTTTGTCCCTTTAATTTTTGAAGTTCTAAGCAGCATCCAAGGGTTTTGGGGTGTTTCAGATGCCTTCTCCTCCTGTTCCTGTAGTGGTTTCTGTTTTTTATCAGTTGGGGTTTTGAAGGAGGAGGATGGGGATCTTGGGCAGTGGGAGAGGCATCGCTGCCCTTCTGAAGGGAGCAGACTCTGCTAGGATGGAAGAGCGGCTTCTTCCAGGGCGTGGAGCTCTGCTGGGGGGGGAGGGTGGGGGTGGTTACAGATGCAGGGAAGCACAATCTGCTCCACCTCGGAGCTTTCTCCATACCTCACGGAGCTGTCCCTCGGGTCACATGTGGTAAACAGCCAAAGGAGGTCAGCGCTGATTGGGCAGCTCTCCCAGAACCCTAGGCTGGCTGAGCTACTCCAGACAAACAGGACTTGAAAGGAGACGCCCCGAGATGCTAATTTTGCATTCTCTTTCCCAGGATGCTCAGCAGTGCTTCTGATTCTGGTTGTCAAATACATTTATGCTATCTTTGATAACTAGATGCACTGAGGAACTCTTAGAGGATGCATATAATTGATACTGTGAATATAATTATTTATAAACAATAATTGAAATGTCACTGTAAGGTAAAAATGAACAAATCTTTCAGCTTTAAATACTTCAAGCAGGAAGCAGGGCTTTCGGCTGGTCCGAAGGTAGTGAGTTATCTCAATTGATTGTTCACAGTCAGTTACAGATCGAACTCCTTGTTCTACTCTTTCCCCCCTTCTCACTACTGCACTTGACTAGTCTTTTGCAGAGCTGCCCCCCTCTACATATTAGATACGTTGTCCCTTTTTTTCTATTTAAAAATTTTAAGTCAACACTACCAAGTAGTGCAGCTAGGTTTGTATCATCGAAATAAGAGCTGGGGATACAAAAAAGTATTTTTAAATATAGTCTTTTACCTTGAGGAGCTTATGATGAATTTGGGGAAGCCAATACAGACCCTCCTCCCTGCCCCCAAAATCAAATAGAGATGATGAAGATAGTATACATTCTAAGAGATCAAGGAAAAGAAATAGGGTGGGGATAGTATATATTCTAGGAGATCAAGGAAAGGAAATAAAAAGGCTTTTATTTTTCTCACTTTTTAATAGAGTAGGTGTTTTTTTTCATTCAACAAATATTTATTGAATACCTGCTACATGCCAGTTAACTGTTTTTTTTTTTTCCTTTTCCAAATTTTATTTAAATTCTAGTTAGTTAACATACTGTGCAATATTGGTTTCAGGAGTAGAATTCAGTGATTCATCACTTACATACAACACCTAGTGCTCATCATGACAAGTGCCCTCCTTTATGCCCATCAGCCACCCACCTCCCCTCATCAACCCTCAGTTTGTTCTCTATCGTTAAGAGTCTCTTATAGTTTGTTTCCCTTTCTCTCTCTGTCTCTCTCTTTTCCCCTTCCCCTGTGTTCATCTGTTTTGTTTCTTAAATTCCACATGTGAATGAAATCATATGGTATTTGTCTTTCTCTGACTTATTTCACTTAGTATAATACCCTATCTCCATCTATGTTGCAAATGACATGATTTCCTTCTTTTTGATGGCTGACTAACAGTCCATTGTGTGTGTGTGTGTATCTCACACATCTTTATCATGTGTGTATCTCACACATCATTCATCAGTGGATGGACACTTGGGCTGCCTCCACAGTTTGGCTGTTGTTAATAATGCTGCTATAAACACCCGGGTGCATGTCCCCCATTGAATCTGTATTTTTGTGTCCTTTGGGTAAATACCTAGTAGTGCAGTTGCTGGATTATCAGGTAGTTCTATTTTAGAGTGGGGTTTTATTTGATTTCTACATTCCTTATGTCATTTGCAAACCAAATCAAAACAAAACAAAAACCAAAGGAAAAGTCTTTGAAGATATGTAAGGATTTTTAAATGTTTTGAATATCAGTAGAATGAGAAACTAATATTTGATGATACAACACTTAATAGGTGAAATTAGGAGACATTTCAAAGTTGACAATCCTGTTAAATCTTGAAGAGATATGAACATTCTCAAGAAGGAAACATTTTGGAAGAAGAAAAACCAAGTCCAAGAGTCTGAAAACAGAGAAGAAGGTAGAGAAGGGCAGAGTATATTGTGGGACACCCAGATGAGGCCTCAGAGCCACGTTGTCATCCTGGTTCTGCCCTTACGTTCTTTTGTAACCGTGGGAAACCCATTCAGCTGCCTCCTCATCTGAAAGTAGGGGCCATAACACTGATTCACTTTTCTCCTAATTCCTTTTTTTTTTTTTTTAAGATTTTATTAATTTATTTGATAGAACACAGGTAGGTGGAGCGGCAGGCAGAGGGAGAGGGAGAAGCAGAAGCGGACTTCCCACTGAGCAAGCAGCCCGATGCGGGGCTCGATCCCAAGACCCTGGGATCATGACCTGAGCCGAAGGCAAATGCTTAACAGACTGAGCCACCCAGGCGCCCCGGAAGTGTAATTCCTAACAGAATCAGAAGCAAGGTGTAGTACCATGTGCAGGCCACAAATGTGTATCTAATAAAGGAAGCTATTTGGTTTATTCTCATAGGTAGGTGTAGGCAATCCAAGGTACCTTGAGAACACAGTGGATTTCCCTAGTGCTTCCGTGATTACCGTCTTGGGTAGTCTCAAGGTGACTCCACAGGGAGGTAAGGCAGCAGCATTAAGAGCAACACCCTAGGACTTAGAGAGACCAAGGGCTCCCGGTGGATGTTCTCAATCTAAATCTCATGCCCTTTCCTGTATACCTCACTGTTTCCCCGGTAATGGCTATACACATAGAAGGCGAACCACCTTACTTACAGTGGATCGTTCAAGCCAGTTGATGATGCTATGATCATATACCAGCAATTAACACAGGATTATCATATCTGAAGAATAATAAGTGATACTCTGAGAAAACGACAGTCTGTTGGCCACGGCCAATGCTGTACATTTGTCAAAGAAAACCCTATGTTTGTATTGTATTTTATAAGGTGCAAAATATTTTCATATTATTTATTTCACAGTATGCTTTACAACCCAGTTAGGTTAGTGTGGCAGACATTACCATTTCACAAATGAAGAAAGTGAGGTTCCGAGAACACATGGGTAGCTCAGGGCCCACCGAAGAGTTCGTTACTTGTGGGACCAGCATAACCTTTCTTCTTCAAGAGATCTCTCTGCTACCCTACAATGAAAAACCCACAAAGTGGGGTGCCTGGGTAGTTCAGTCTGTTAAGCCTCCAACTCTTCATTTTGGCTCAGGTCATGATCTCAGGGTCCTGGGATCCAGCCCTGCGTTGGGCTCCGTGCTCAGCTGGGAGTCTGTCTGAGATTCTGTCCCTCCCCCAAACTTGCTCGCTCTCTCTCAAATAATGAATAAATCATAAAAAAGAAAAAACACAAAAAAACAAAAACTGGGCGCCTGGGTGGCTCAGTTGGTTAAGCAACTGCCTTAGGCTCAGGTCATGATCCTGGAGTCCCAGAATCGAGTCCCGCATCGGGCTCCCTGCTCGGCAGGGAGTCTGCTTCTCCCTCTGATCCTCCCCCCTCTCATGCTCTGTCTATCTCATTCTCTCTCTCAAATAAATAAATAAAATCTTAAAAAAAAAACAATAAAATTGACAAAGAAACAATGGCAACAAAGCCATAAACCAAGTGCTGTAGTGTCCCAATCAATGGAAACATGGCCTTCAAATGCAAATCTAGATAGGTAGGTAATAACATGAGACAAGGTTCAGGGGATATAAGTAATTGGTGGTGGAATAAATGTGAACATGGACACAGAGAAACTTGAGAGCAGAGTCAATTTCTCTGACCCTAGGAAAATCTCATCCCATAGGCTAGGGGACTGCATAATCCCGTCAGTCTTGATGATATGTATCTCCTCTCCTGAAGATTCCTAACCAGATAATAATACCTGCAAAGCAATAATGAATGGCCAGCCCAGAGTAATAGAACAACTCCAGAAAGAGAAGAGTTCAGGGTTACTTCTTTCTTAAGACTCATGTGACTAAGATAGGGTTGCCAAACAAAATACAAGATGCTAAGATAACAATCATTTTTTAGTATAAGTTTATCCCAAATATTGCATGGTATATTCTGCTATGATTGCATACACTATAGTTCGAAGCCAAAACGATCTTGATTTGCAAAAACCTGGCATGTGAAAAGAGAAAGGGGATTTTTTCAGTACAAAAATCTTGATGTTTTACTAGAAAAGCAAAGCTTGGTGGACCCAGGGCTTAGAGCTAATACCATGAACCACAGAGACCACGGAATGCATAAAGCTGCATGGGCAATTTGTCTAGGGTTGAGAACAGTAAAGCATCCCTTCTGCCATGCCATAACAGCCTTGGGATTTCCTTTGTCACCTTTCTCTGTGTTTTCTGTGAACACAGACAAACTTACAGGTATGTACAATGTTTTGCTTTATAGAGTAACACAGAAGCATGCTATGCAAATTACTTTGCAACTTGCTTGTGCTCTTTCCACTGCACTATGCTACCCCTTACTCTCCTGCCCTCTCTCCTGCACACCTGACACTGGGGATAAGGAGGCTCATGAGGCATGGTTCATTCCCTAGGTCACCTAAACCCTGGCTCTCCCTGTACTCAAGAAACAATCTGGAGACAAGAGGACCTTCCTTTTCAGCATGATCCATGCAGACCCATAAACGCTCAATATGCTGCTGTCCAGTAGTCATCTCTGCTGGCAGATCGTCGTCGTGCACAATGCGTTTACCGGTGTGCTTAAGAAACTGTCAGGCAGGAGCTAGTACTTGGCTGGCCTCTAGGGGGAAAAAAAAATATATATATTTTTTCCTCCCCGCCCCCCGCAGCAAAAGGCTAGTCAAGTGAAGCAGTGGGAGTGGAGAAGGAACAAAGAAATCTGTAACTGGCTGTGATCAATTAATTGTAAACACCACTGCACTCGGACCAGCCAGAGTGAAATGTCGCACCGCCATTTATATAAGTCTCCAAAGTTACATCTTCTCCACAGTTATGGTGATTATAGTAAGGCTTACTTTTAAATGTATAAATATAAGCTTTATATATAAACCACGTATTTTAAAGACAAAAACATGAAACAACTTTATGGAGAAAAAAGCCTTTCCCTCTTCAGTGGAATTAAAAGAGCTCCGGGCCATGCTGCTCAGGGCATTGTGGGTGATTTGCATGCAAACAAGCAGCAGCCACATCCACCAGAATCCAAAAGGTGGGTCCTGGCGGTTCTGTTAAGTGCGCCAAGTGACACGATTTGTGTTAAATCTGAATTTGTCTTGTCAGGGCGTCTTCCTAGGCGGGACGCATGTGGGGACGGCATGTGGGGGCGGATCGCTTCCGCCTTTCCGAACGGCCGCTCCCGGGGCGCAGGTGCAGGGATGCAGAGATGCTCGGCGGCCGTGCGCCCCCAACCCGGAGCCCGACCGCCGGGGTCTGATCTCCACCCGCCCGCAGTGCTCGCTCGCGCTTTACCGGCCAGGCTCTCCTGCTCTCACCAAGCGATTTTGTTCCTATGGGAACTGGGTGCTGTCAGCCCCCTGGGGGCGGGGGGACGGGGGTCCCCCTGTGCAAACCCAAGGAGGCTGAGATAGTGTATCAGCAGAAGTCAGTTTTGCAATGCTGCTGTGCAGAAACAAGGCGCACGGTAACCGCAGACAGGAGTCGTGGGGCGGACAATTTCCCTGGTTTCCCCCAGGAGCTGGCGGCGCGTCTCCCGCGGCCCCTCCCCGGCCCTTCCCGGGCCCGCCCGGACTGCGCCCTCCTGTCCGAACGCGCGCCCGCGTCCCGGAGCCCAGCGGCCGCCGGGGCACCGTCTGCCGGACCCGGGCGCACTGCCAGAGGTGGGCGCGGCGGCGCTGGGCGGAAGATTTCATCTTCAGGTTGAGCAGCCACGACCAACGGCTTGACCCGGGAGGGGGTCATTTGGAGCATTCCTCTGTACGACAGATATTTTCAGTCATACCCACGTAATCATCAGGAATGATCGCTCTTTCCTTCGTTCCTTTCAAAACAAGCGACTGACAGTTTGAAAAGGAAGAAATTTACATTTTAAAAGATTTTATTTAAATTCAGTAAATTATTTCACGTATGAATTAAAATTTGCCCTTACTAAATAAAAATACCACACCTCGCAGTTCCCGCTGTGCTTCCCTGTTGGAAGTAGTGTGTGTTTTAAATTTAAAAAATTCAATTTTAATTTTAAAACCAATTTGTTTTAAAATTAAACTTCAAAATTCATCTAAATTAATTTTAAATTAATCTTTAACAAATAAAAATTCCAAGTGGTGACATACAGTGATAGAAATCAAGTCACTCGAGTTCTGTTTCTTGTCTGAACAATCACTGTCCTACGATTTTTCGATGTTGTTGTTAATAGGCTTTATTTTTAGGGCAGTTTTAGGATCACAACAAAATTGAGTAGAATAAACTTTTCTTGAGGTTTCTTCTTTGACTCGTAGGTTATTTACAAGTGTGCTCTTTAATCACCAAGCATTTTGGGATTTTCCAGCTATCTTTCTATTTTTGGTGTGTAGTTTAGTTCTATTGTGGTCTGAAGCAGACAATTTATGATTTCTAGCATTTTAAATTTGTTAAGGTGTGTTTTATGACCCAGAATGTGGTCTATCTTGGTGAATGTCCCATGTGAGCTTGAGAAGAATGTTGAATTCCGCTTTTGAATGAGGTGGTCCATAGATGTCAACTGGTGACTTACTTTTAATAATGTGAGTCCTGGGGAACCACAGTAACTCGAGCTGAGTCCATGTGTGTTGATTGACTCTATGCCCGAGAGTTCTCCAAATTAACTTCCATGTAGAATAGGATGTGTAAAGGGAACATTTAAAATGGGTGAATTCCAATCTTAGAGATATTTATTACATTCAAGAGTAGCAGCAATATTTTACAACTTGGACAAGCAATAGATTTGGGGAGAGGAGCATTTTGTTTCTGACATTGTTTAAAATTACCAGCGCATGGTGATAATAAAAAAGCAGGCCACTTTCTAATCGGCTCTATGATTGTTTCTTGGTCCCTGTTGGACAGCGTCCTGGCTCCCATGTGCCTGCCTTCCTGGCACATCCCCTTCCGGTACATGCTCTTCTTGGATCCGCAGGCCTCAGGGACAAGTTGTTTCTTCTGTTGTTTTTCAATCTGGGGGCATTGGGTCTGAATGGTTCTGCTCACAGGCACCTGAGCCCCTGATAGGCTGACTCCCTTCTGTAGGTGGCTGGCTGCTCACGGGGGTACTTTATCTTGTTCCCTTTCTACTGTCCAGTCCCAGCATTTCCCTAAAAGTCACAAGGCTCTGCACTTGTCTACCTCTTCCCAGTCTGCGAATCTGCTGACTTTCCTCCAAATCCTCCAGAGAGGCATACATCTTCATTCCTCAGCCTGTACCCTAGCCTCTCCCGGGAACTACGCTGGGGGACTTATTTCCTTCCTCTGGCCTGGCTACATGGAGTTTGCTCCTGAATTGGCCCAGAATTCTGGGGGGGGAATGTTGGACATTTCTTTCCACATTCATCATCAATAACCTATGTTTCATGTGCCCCTCCCCACCCCACCCAAGAGTGAGGATGAATTTGCCATCAGCAAGGCTATCAATAGCCTTAGGCCTAAGTGGTAAAAGGTCCCCCTTTCTTAAGTTAAAAAAGGATTTTAATTAATGTCATTTATATGTCAATAATAACACTAGCAGGGACTTATACATTCCATGTAATGTATAAACCATGTATAAATGTCCAATTATGAAACGCAAGCTAATAGAAACATGAATTTTAAATCACAATAAATAAAAACTAAAAATCACCGTGATACAATAATTTGCTCTACAGGTCTTGCACACAGGTCTTGCTTTTGTAAAACGGAAATGGCAGTTTTGATGTTTACTCACATTACATTATGGCACTGAATTTGTGTTCTGACAAAATTCCCTCAGCAACAAATAAACAATTTTTATAATCTAAAATAGTAAACCAGTATGAAGTAGTTTCTAATTTCTGTCTAGGTAATATTTGCTTTCTGGATAGCGGAGATGAAATGCAAGTTATTACACAATCAAAGTGCTTGCAGTTGTTTTTTGGGAATTCAGCAATACAGTTCTGACCCAGGAGAGAAACCACAACGCAAAGTGTCAAGTTAGGCAATGTGTGAGTTAGTGCCCAGAGAAGATTTGCTTAATTTGAAAATAGTCACCAATCAGGGCAGAAAAAGAGCTCCTTGTTTAGAAGCATAGGCTATTTCAGATATAGACCAACAAGATTTTTCTCTTGTCAAGCTTTTTCCTTCTTTGAAATTCCAAGTGGAATGATCGATATCAATCCTGTTAGAATAAGACTTCGTTCCTCTTTTAATAAGTGTGTACACTAATTTTGTAAAAAATAACACCCCACCTTATCATTATTGCTGGAACATTGTTAAAAAATACATACATGTATCACTCATCATTGGAGTCAATACAATTGTAATAAAAATTTAAATATTTTGCAAAATAATGAAGATATCTGCAGTGGGAATGGCATCCATGTATAAGAGGTGCCCTTGTGCAGGGCACACCCTGAGCACCTGTACGTGGAGCCCAGGTTTTGGAGCATTGGTAGTCCCTCAGACTCCCTCCTTGTAGGTGCACACACACATTCCAACAAAATCTGCCCCTCCTGTGAGGTGGGTGAAACATACATAAATAACTAATCTGTCTGGAGCCCAGGGCTAAGCTGACACTTACACAGCAGGACTTATATTGGTATTCTAATGTGGGATATTTTATTCTCCTTAGAAAACAGCTAACCTTCTCGGGGCGCCTGGGTGGCTCAGTCGGTTAAGCGTCTGCCTTCGGCTCAGGTCATGATCCCGGGGTCCTGGGATCGAACCCCGCATCAGGCTCCTTGCTCTGCGGGAAGCCTGCTTCTCCCTCTCCCTCTGCTGTTCCCCCTGCTTGTGTTCCCTCTCTCTCTCTCTCTGTCAAATAAATAAATAAAATCTTAAAAAAAAAAAAAAGAAAACAGCTAACCTTCTCTTTGAACACTGAAATGCATATATCCTTTCAAAGGAGTGTCTGAACTTTTCTCTGGTATGCTACGAATAGTGCGACCTGTAAGGAATGTCTATTCCATCCGTGTCCCTTGTCCCTCTAATTGCTGCTGGTCCCATAGGCCCAGCAATTGTAACATGTTGCACGATTGGATCTTCGTCCTCCAGAGCAGTTCCCACACTTGCTCCCCACCATTTGCTCACCGCCTTCAGTTGTTTTGTATTGTAGGGAAATACACATAACGTGACATTCACCATTTTCACCATTTTTAAGTAAGCAGCTCAGTAGCATTAAATACATTCACAGTGTTGTGTGACCCTCACCACCATTTATGTCCAGAACTTTTTGCATCTTGTAGAACTGGAAATCTATATCCATGAAACAATTACCCCCCATTTGCCCCCCGCACTACTCTCCGTCTCCCTGAATCTGACTATTCTAAGGATCTCACATAAGTGGAGTCCTATGGTATTTGTCTTTTTGTGACTGGCTTAGCCGCAAATCCTCCAGGTCCATCCATGTTGTTGCCTGTGTCGGGATTTCCTTTCTTTCTAAGGGCTGAATACTACTCCATTGTACATATATACCACATGGTGTTTATCCGTTCATCTTTTGATGGGCGCGGGGGATGGGGTGTGCGTGGTGGGGGTTGGCTGTTGTGAATAATGACGCTCTGAGCACAGATGTTCAAATATCTGTTGGTGTCCCTGTTTTCAGTTCCTTGGGGTATATACCCAAAAGTGGAATTGACTGGATTATCTGGTAAATTGAGCTGCAATTTTTTGAGGAACTGCCCTGCTGTTCCCTCAGGGGCCGCACCATCTTCCATTCCCACCCCCCAGTGCACCCGGGTTCCAACTTCTCCACACTGATCAATTATTTTTAATCAACTCTCCCTTTCTCCTCTTAGCCATATCCTCTTTCTGATCGTTTCTTACCTTTCAATACTCGCATTGCTTTTGCAAAAACCAGACATGACGGGATAGAGTCTTCCTTACTTCGAAACAAGCACAATGGCAGTGACCAGAGGTCACCTGGAATGAGATGGAATGACTGCTTGACCTCCAACGCCATCTGTTGGAGGTGGACTGAGTAACAAGCCTTGGCTCCAACATAAAAAGCCTCAGGAGCCAATTCAGCCTACATAACCTCTGGGCTGGGCTGGTTTTGCCAATGTGTTCCTGTCTCAGAGGCTTTGGGAAGGTACTTGGAGGGGGTCTAGATGACTGGAGGCTTCAGATGGAGGATTGAAGAGAGTTCCATGTGCCTGATGCCCAGAGAAGTAGGGTCAGGGTAAGGTGGAGGGTGGTGGACAAAGGCAGAGAGATGTTTATTCAGGGCATTTCCAAAGAAATAGGGATGCAAGATATTTACTAGAGATCAATGCTTGTGAAAGGAAAACAGGAGAATGGGATTGGGCAGAGGAAGAAGTTGAACTATGATACAGCTCCAACAACCAGCAATCCAGTACTGAGCTCTGGAGCAAATTGTGCCCATGAGTCAAACTAACTTTCAATGCTTAAAAGAAAAGGAATATTCAGATATTTGTACACCATGTTCAGAGTGACATTATTCCCAACAGCCAGGGTGGAAACCCCCATGTCCATCAACAGATGCATGCTTGGGTCCACCAAATGTGGCACATCTACGCAATGGAATCTTATTCAGCCTTAAAAGGGAAGGAAAGTCTGGGGTGGTGCCTGGGTGGCTCAGTTGGTTAAGAGACTGACTCTTGGTTTCGGCTCAGGTCATGATCCCAGGGTTGTGAGATCGAGCCCCCATGTTGAGCCCCACACTCAGTGCAGGGTCTGCTTGTCCTCCCTCCCTCCTTGTGCATGTGCATGCTCTCTCTCTCTCTCTCTAAAATAAATAAAATTTTTTTAAAAAGGAAGGAAAATTTGACACATGAGACAACATGGATGAACCTGGAGGACTTTATGCAGAGTAAAATAAGCCAGTCATGGAAGGACAAACACTATGTGATCCCACTTAGGTGAGGTACCTAGACTGGTCAAAAAGACGGAAAGTAGATGGGCGCCTGGGTGGCTCAGTCGGTTAAGTGTCTACCTTAGGTTTGGGTCATGATCTCAGGGTCCTGGAATCGAGTCCCACATCAGGCTCTTTGCTCACTCTCCCTTTGTGCTCTCTCTCTCTCTCTCAAAGAAATAAATAAAATCTTACGCAAAAAAAAAAAAAAAAAAGAAAGTAGAACGGTGGTTGGGCAGGGCTGGGGTGGGTAGTATTCAGCATGTCTATACTTAAGACTACTCAACTGTACACTTCAAAATGGTTAAGATGGTAAGTTTTAAGTTATGTGTACTATACCATGATTTAAAAAAGCAACAAAAGAAGTGAAGAAATGTATGATGCAGAACGACAGGATGTCTAGAGTACACTAGACCCAGGTATGGTCTGGGCAGGGCCCTGGCTCAGTTTCTCTGGATCCTAGTTCTGTTTCATGTGTCTGCCTTGTCCTCACAGGGGCTTCCCTCTTCAGCAGCTGGGACAACGTGCTCACTTGTTCACATCCAGCGGGAGAGAGGCACCTCCCCCAGCCATGGAACAAAGTCTCTTCTGTCAATAGGATGGGACCATGTGCCCAGCTCATGATCAATACCAGACCCAGGTCAAGGCCATGCATTGCTGGGCTGAGATTCTGAACCGATTCCTGCTGAGGGACTTGGAATTACCATATTGGAGTGGTCTCAGCAAGGGTGAGGGGTTCCATCAGGGGTGGGGGGTGAGAACCAGTGGTGTCTGCTATAACCTCGTCACAATCCTAACAGCAACACCCTCTCATCCGTTCCTTTCCCCTTACACCAGCCTTCCGCTTATTATGTATGTGAAATCCTTGTGAGTAATGGAATTCATACTTGACCCACAGCAGGTGCCCAATGTAGACTCCTTGCTTATTTGACTCAAGTTTCATGTCCTTGAAGGGATAAAATTTAGGAGAATTGCCCAGTTTGGTGGTTGATGTGTTTTCTTTTCTTTTAAGATTTTATTTATTTGAGAGAGAGAGAATGAGAGACAGAGAGCATGAGAGGGAGGAGGGTCAGAGGGAGAAGCAGACTCCCCGCCAAGCAGGGAGCCCGATGCGGGACTCGATCCCGGGACTCCAGGATCATGACCTGAGCCGAAGGCAGTCGCCCAACCAACTGAGCCACCCAGGCGCCCCGATGTGTTTTCAATAGATACATCTCTACTTTAGAAAAATGAAGTTTTGGTCTCTGAAAAACTTTGTTTAATAAAGCAGCACAGTCAACATTGCCCAAGCACAAGCCTAAATGTAGAGTTTCATGGCCGGGCCTGTTCCCTGTGGGACCAGGTCGGTCAAATGGCAGAGCAGGACAGGGGCTGCCGGTGGCGGGGTGAAGCGATCGCGGGAGGGTCTGCAGAGTGGAGCTTTATTAAAGTCCAGCCACGCTAAAGGCCACAGTGGTTCTGACGAGACAGTGCTTGTGGCTTGTGCCCAGCTGCTGTCTTCCCTCATCGCTCCAGGGCCCTTAGGGAGCCTCCAAGTTTTATCTGACCCATAGCAAGTGTTCTTACCAGAAGTGTTGGTCT
This sequence comes from Mirounga angustirostris, assembly GCF_029215605.1. Lineage (NCBI taxonomy): Eukaryota > Metazoa > Chordata > Mammalia > Carnivora > Phocidae > Mirounga > Mirounga angustirostris. Next base: position 7,244,546 of record NW_026991720.1, read on the forward strand.
GCTCCTTCCTTCCACTCTTAAGATCCTGGATGAAGGGAATTTTAGAACTCAGGAGGCCTTAGGGAATGTTGCCTCCAAGGTTAACAAAGTAGGGGCCATTTCATCTGGAAGAGAATTCTCTCAATAAATCTCCATTTCCAATGTTAATGGCTCTAGAATGGGGGCGGCATTTGGTCAAGGTGGTCTTAGGCCAGGCCTCCCAGGGGTGGTGGGGAGACTGCAGGGGTCACTGTAGGGGATTCAGAGCTATTGTTCCTTGATATAGAGCAGAGGAGACCCTGGTCTTTGTCCTCATCTCTGGAGTTCTTCCTTGTCTCCTTGTGTCTCTTTCTTCCATCTCTCCTTTCTCTGTAATTCTGTCCTTATTGGCCCAGAAGTGGGATGAAAGTATCCTTTAAAGTGTTCATTGTATTGTTTAATTAATACAGTTCTATGTTTCTGATTGTTTATTCTTTTTCAGTGCATGAGCTGAAGGTATTACATTCATCTCTAAGCAGAGAGATGGGCTCATCACTGGAGAGAAGATCAGAAGGGAGATAGGTAACCAGGTATTTTTTATTTTTTTAAGATTGGCTCCATGTCCAGTGTGGGGACCCAGCACGGGGCTTGAACTCACAACTATGAGATCAAGATGTGAGCTAAGATCAAGTGTTGGATGCTTAACCCCCTGAGCCACCCAGGCTGCCCAAGCAGGTTTAAGCATTCTAAAAACTTAATATGCTAACTCCCTGGGAGGTGGGCATAAACAACTGCCGTCAGTGTAATAGAAGTTCAGGAATATACCAAAACTGCACTTTGCATTGGGAAATGTAATTTGCTGAGAGTACTGTCTCTTGGTTACAGCAACAGCCCCGTGCATGTGATTTGTACTCTCACAAAAGCACCTTCTCCCTAACAAGTGAATCACAGTGGTGCAATTAACAGACTATTGTGATGGTGGACAATCAAGCAACTGCTTAGAACCTTATTTTTCTCATATGTAAAAGGAGGAATGTGTCTAGAGACCCCTAAAATGCATCTCTAAAGTTCTGTCATTCTGATATGATTTTTAAACTTTTCTACAGCTTTATTGACATATACACCATAAAATCCATCCTTTTAAAGTGAACAAGTCAGTGGTTTTCAGTATATTCACAGAGTTGTGCAACCGTCACCACTATCTAATTTTATTTTATTATTTATTTATTTATTTGACAGAGAGAGACACAGTGAGAGAGGGAACACAAGCAGGAGGAGGGTCAGAGGGAGAAGCAGGCTTCCCGCCGAGCAGGGAGCCCGATGCGGGGCTCGATCCCAGGACCCTGGGATCATGACCTGATCCAAAGGCAGGCGCTTGACGACTGAGCCACCCAGGTGCCCCTTATTTTATTTTTTTCCAGCACAGTTCTATTTAATGGAGGTGGGCCTCAGGATGTTCCACTATGATTAATTAGTCCAGGGACCTGTCAACATTAGGTAGAGAAGAAGCCACCATCATTCTTTCTCGAATAGCCTCCATTCGTGGCTACAGTGTGAGGGGACACTATGGATCCTTCGATGCTATGGATAGACTCCTTCTTCAGGTTGATCCAGTGTCTGATGTTAGCTCGGGAAATGATGGAAGGTGGCGGAGGAAGGGGTAAAAGTTCTCCAGGGAGTTGGATCTTGATGATTCCATGGGTATCCTGGGTGGTCTCCTGGTGTAAGAGTATTTCACTTTTGTTCTTGAATGTCCCTGTGTGGTGGTTGTACAAGGCTGCTAAGCAGAAATCCAGGTCATCCTTTGGTATCTCAGGATCAAAAAAATAAACATCCCGCCTCATGGAGGTGATTGTGGGAGTTGAGCTGAGCTGACTCCAGGGTTCCTGTTGCTGAGCAAGGTGAGCTGGGTTCTTAGATGGCAGTTTCTTGGAAGCCTAGAGTTTTCCCAGGAAGGTATCATCATTATCCAACGTGGGGTGCTGGAAAGTGTCTTGGGTGAAAGGCACGGTAAAAATGCAGAGTGAGCTGCTGGTGTGAGTGCCACCACTGCCTAATTTTAGAACAGTTTCATTACCCTGAAAAGAAACCCCATATCCGTGAGCAGTCACTCCCCAACCTCCTACCTCCACGCCTGGCAACCACTAATCTATTGTCTGTCTAGATTTGCCTGTTCTGGGGACGCCTGTGTGGCTCAGTCAGTTAAGCATCTGCCTTCAGCTCAAGTCATGATCTCAGGGTCCTGGGATTAGGTCCTGGGATTGAGTCCCACGTAGGCTCCTTGCTTAGTGGGGAACCTGCTTCTCCCTCTGCCTGCCACACCCCCTGCTTGTGCTCTCTCTCTCTCTCTGACAAATAAATAAAATCTTAAAATTTTTTTTTTTTTAGATTTCCCTGTTCTGAACATTTGGATATATGGAATCATACAACATGTGGCCTTTCGTGTCTGACTTCTTTCACTTAGCATCATGTTTTCAAGGTTCTGCCATGTTGTAGCAGGTGACAGGAATCCATTCCTGTTTGTGGCAGGATAACATTTTACTGTATGGATATACTACATTTTGTTTATGCATTCATCAGTGGATGGACATGTGAGTTTGAATATTATGACTAACACTGCCATGAATATCTACATGCAAGTTTCCAGTATGACTTTAAGTGGTTCTCTGTTCCAGCAGATCTCGATAGACTTTGTACCCCTGTGGGTCATGGGATTGCAGGAAAGAAAAGATTCTCCATGCCTGCCTTTCAAAAGAAGAGAAGGAAAGCCCACTGAGAGGCATAGACTGGAGTGCTGGTACCTATTTGTTGAGTGACAGAGAGCAAAGGATCCAATGATGGTAAATGGCCAGACTGCCCTTCCTAGGCGTTGATGGTAGATCCAAATGGATTAGATACAAGACGGGTAAGTTATTAAATAGTAAGTCCTAGGAGCACATTGGATTAAAAAAAGAAAGAGAAAAGTGAGGTAAGTGTTCAGAAAACCTCTCTGCCACATACATAATTTATGGGAGACCCAGAGCCACATGGTACAACTCTAGGAGACTCTCAGGATGGCCATACTATAGACTCTGAATGAATGATGCTCTCTGGAGTTGTGCAGTGCACAGCCTGCCCGGCCAAACACAGTGGCAGTGGGCAAAGCCTCTTTGGGTAGGGATGAAGGTTGACATTCTCAATCAGCTTGCCTTGTTTGCCAGGGCCAGCGTGTCCACGTCTGCTCCATGGGAGCCTAAAAAGCATAGGGTCAATACCGAGGAGTACATTTTCTATTTTAATTAAAACATGACTTCCCGGGGCACCTGAATGGCTCCGTTGGTTAAGCATCTGCCTCCCTGCTGAGCAGGGAGCCTGCTTCTCCCTCTGCCTCTGCCTCTCCCCTCCGCTCCACTTGTGCTCTCTCTCTCTCAAATAAATAAATAAAATCTTAAAAAAAAAAGAAATGGCATCTTGCCATTCCCCACTGTCAAATTTTCACCCATGATGATGTTTTATAAACATGCATATATATTCTAATAAGAATATAGAATTTAATAATCGATTATATATAACATTTAATAGAATATAGAATATATATGATGTAACATGGACTATTACATTCTATATTATTCTCCATATTATATTTATCTATAAATATATAAACATTCAAACATATTTATAAATAAACATATAATATGCATATATGAGATACTATATGTAACATAATACATATTATATGTTATATATAAAATATAATATTTAGAATTAATATATTCTAATAAGAAGTGAGATGCAATTAATGAATCATACACATAAGCCCACCCTAGTGCTGCAAGGATGAAATCCTCACTTACTTCAAAAATACATTGTAAGAAAACATACATTGCATATTTCTGTCCAATAGGAGGAAATCACTAATTACCGTAGGCAATTAATCTTTCTATGAGTTCGTTTTAAAAATTCAAATATTGTAATTAAAACATTGCTCAGGGATCCAATTTAAACTTAATGATACTTGCTAGCAGGCACTGATGTTTTAACAGGGACGATAATTATGCTGTCGATGAGTGATGTGGTGATTAGCTGCCCCACGTGTCACCGCCGACAGCCTTAAACAAACAAACAAGCCTTCTCCACCACTCACAGCCTCTTCACCGCGGGTCACAGAAACTGTCTCCTGCTGCCTTGTGACACCCACGTGCCCAATTCTTGCTTCATGAGAATATTTCTTCAAAGTACAGTGCAGACTCACTGTATCGAGAGCAAGCGATGCACAAGGAAGGGGAAAAGGGCTCTGGAAAAGGTGTCTGTGGCCACTCAGGAAGTGCGTGTGTGCTCATGTGCATTAATGTGGGTGTTGTTCTGATCAAGGGAAGGCAGGCCACCAGAGGAATGCAAAGCTTAAAAAGTTCATAGCATGGAGACACTGGCCCGCTCAACTTTCCGCCAAAGAGGACAGTACTGGAAGGGAGAGCCAAAGGAGTACTTTTCCAGGGGAGAAAACTGGCAAATCCTCAACCAAGTGATCAAGGTTAAGTCCACAGTGATGAGTCATATTGCTGGTAGGTAACCTTGACACAATACGACCGGAATGGTACTAATCGCGAGAAAAACATCAGAGGAATCAAAACAAAGGGACATTCTACAAAATACCTGATCAAAGCTGTCAAAGTCATCAAAAACATGAAAACCCAGAGAAACTGTTACGGCCAAGAGAAGCCTAAGGAGATTTGACTTCTAAATGTAATGTGGTATCCTGCGTGGGATCCTGGGACAGAAAAAGGATGTTAGGGGAAAACAGAAAATCTGAATAAAGTATGGACCTTAATTAATAATAAAGTACCAACAATTGGTTTACTAATTGTGACCAATGTACCCTACTAACGTAAGATGCTAATAATAGAGGAAACTGGGTGCAGGGTATATGGAAACTCTTTGTATTATCTTCTCAAGAATTCTGTAAATCTAAAATCAAAAGTTCATCTTTTTATTTAAAACAAACAAACAGGCCCCCTCAAAGTTGACCAATATTTAGGTATTCCCTTGTAAAGTGATTTAGCCCTTGCAATTGAGAAACCAAGGAACTCAGAGTTTCAACCCAAGGCAAAAAATATAAAGCCCACTTTCTGTGGGGTCCTGACTGGGAAACAGGCCTCCCTAATAAAGCCAACTATTCACCATGCTGGTGACATTAACATCTTCCATCTTTCATCTTGAATTCTTGAACTATGGATATCAGAGGTACATAGGGCTAACAGTGAGGTATCTTCTAAACTCTCAGAAGGACGGAAATAAGAATAAAGTTATCCACTTTAGAATTCACCCCTCAATTAGTAAAAACTATGGAACCGTCTTATAATATGATGGAAAATTCAAGGGTCAACTGAGGGCAACAGAACTGGGCTGTGGTTGTACTGAACTGTGTGGAATCTTATGCCTCTGTCCTCTGCCTTGTTTGGAGAAAACATATCTTTTATTCACGATAGCCGAGACATGGAAATTTTCTTTTTCTTTCTTTCTTTCTTTTTTTTAAAGATTTTTATTTATTTATTTGACAGAGAGAGACACAGCGAGAGAGGGAACACAAGCAGGGGGAGTGGGAGAGGGAGAAGCAGGCTTCCTGTAGAGCAGGGAGCCCGATGCGGGGCTTGATCTCAGGACCCCGGGATCATGACCTGAGCCAAAGGCAGACGCTTAACCGACTGAGCCACCCAGGCGCCCCACATGGAAATTTTCTTGACTAATTTCTTTAACTAAGACTTCTAGTAGTGTTGAGAAACAGTAGTGAAAATGGGCATCCTTGTCTTGTTCCTGATCTGAAGAGTAAAGAGTAAAGCTTTCATTTTTCACCATTGATCACGATGTTAGTTGTGGATTTTTCATAAATGTCCTTTTATCATGTTAAAGAAGTTCTAGTCCTAGTTTGCTGAGTGTTTTTATCATGAAAGGGTGTTGCATTTTGTCAAATGCTTTTATTTATTTATTTATTTTGCATCTATTGAGATGATTGTGTGGATTGTTCCTCTTTGTTCTATGAATGTAGTTTATTACATTGACTCATTTTCTTGTGTTGAACCACCCTTGCGTTCCTGAGACAAATGCCTCTTGGCCATGGATGTAATCTTTTTGATAGGCTGTTGGATTTAGTTTGCCATTATTTTATTGAGGATTTTTGGGTCTATATTCATAATTGATATTAGTTGATAGTTTTATTTCCTTGTGGTATCTTTGTTTGGCTTTGGTATCAGGGTAATGCTGACCTCATAGAATGAGTTAGATAGTGTTCCCTCTCATTCTATTTTTTGGAAGAGTTTGAGTAGGATTGATATTAATTCTTCTTTAAATGTTTGGTAAAATTTACCAATAGGGCACCTGGGTGGCTCAGTCGTTAAGCGTCTGCCTTCCGCTCAGGTCATGATCCCAGGGTCCTGGGATTGAGTCCCACATCTGGCTCCCTACTCAGCGGGAAGCCTGCTTCTCCCTCTCCCACTCCCCCTGCTTGTGTTCCCTCTCTCGCTGTCTCTCTCTCTCTGTTGAAAAATAAATAAAGTCTTAAAAAAAAAATTTACCAATAAAGCCACCTGGTCCTGGGTTTTCTTTGTTGGGAGTCTTTTATTTATTTATTTATTTATTTATTTATTTATTTATTTATTTATTTATTTATTTGAGAGAGAGAGCGAGTGAGCAAGGGGAGAGGCAGAGGAAGAGGAGAGAGAGAATCCCAAGCAGACTCCACGGTGAGCACAGAGCCCAACGAGGGGCCTGACCCTACAACCCTGAGATCACGACCTGAGCTGAAACTCAGACACTTAACTGACTGAGCCACCCAGGCGCCCTTTTCTTGAGAGTCTTTTTAAAGGACTGATTCAATTTCTTAACTTGTTAGAGGTATGTTGCAATTTATTTATTTATTTATTATTTAGATATAATTGAGATAACATTATATTAGTCTCAGGTGTACAACATAATTATTCGATATTTGTATGTATTACAAAATGGTCAACACAATAAGTCCAGGAAACATCCATCATTATATATAGTTATAAAAAAGTTTTTTCTTGTGATGAGAACTTTCAAGATTCAATCCTCTAATTAGTTTCAAATATGCAGTACAGTATTATTATTTTTTTAAAGATTTTATTTATTTATTTGACAGAGAGAGATACAGCGAGAGAGGGAACACAAGCAGGGGGAGTGGGAGAGGGAGAAGCAGGCTTCCCGCTGAGCAGGGAGCCCGATGCGGGGCTCGATGCGGGGCTCGATCCCAGGACCCCGGGATCATGACCTGAACTGAAGGCAGATGCTTAACAACTGAGCCACCCAGGCGCCCATGCAATATAGTATTATTAACTATAGTCATCATTCTGCACATTACATCCTCATGACTTATTCATTTTATAACTGAAAATGGGTAATTTTTGACCATCTTTAGACATTTTTTGCCTCCCTCCCCTGCTGCTCCCTGCCTCCAGCAACTCAATATCCATGAGCTCATGGTTTTTGTTTGTTTTGTTTTGTTGTTTCTTTTTAGATTCCAGATATAAGTGAAATCATACAGTATTTATCTTTTCTGTCTGACTTATTTCATTTAGTAAAATGCCCTCAAGCTTCATCCATGTTCTTGCAAATGGCAGGATTTTATTTTATTTTTTTTAAGATTTTATTTATTTATTTGAGAGAGAGAGAGTGAGTAAGAGGCAGAAGGAGCAGGGAGAGGGACAGAGGGAGAGGGAGAAGCAGGCTCTCCACTGAGCAGGGAGCCTGATGCGGGACTCGATCCCAGGACCCTGAGACCATGACCTGAGCCGAAGGTAGACACTTAACCAACTGAGACGCACAGGTGCCCCAGGACTTCATTTTTTAATGGTTGAAATGGTTGAATTTTAATGGCTGAATAATGTTCCCTTTTATATATACTATACACATAAAGAACATGTTGATGTTCATTCATTCATCCACTGATGAATGGACATGCATCCTTTGATGAACATTCATCCATTGATGGACACTTAGGTTGCTTTCATATCTTAGCTATTGTAAATCATGCTGCAATGAACATGGGGGTACAGATGTTCCATTTTCTTCAGATAAGTACCTGGAAGTGGGATAGCTGGATCATACAGTAGTTCTACTTTTAATTTTTTGAGGACCCTTTATACTGTTTTCCACAGTGGCTGCACCAGTTTGCATTCTCACCGACATCCCTTTTCTCCACATTCTCACCAACACTTGTTGTCTTTTGTCTTTTTGTTAAGAGCTGATCTGACAGGTGTGAGCTGATACCTCACTGTGGTTTCGATTTGCATTTCCCTGATGATGAGTGATGTTGAGCATTTTTTCTTGTGTCTGTTGGCCATCTGGATGTCTTCTTTAGTCTGTTGTGATTTTTAATTTCTTCTTGAGTCAGTTTAGGTAATTTGTATGTTTCTCAAAATCTATCCATTTCATCTAGGTTATCTAATTTGTTGGTATACAGTTGCTGATAGTATTCTCTGATAATCTTTTTTATTTCTGGCAGGTCAGTAATAATACCGCTGTGTCTATATCTGATTTTTTCTTAGTCAGTCTAGCTAAAGGTGTGCCAATTTTATTGATTTTCAAAGCACCAGCTTTTTGCCTGTTGTTTCTATTTGCCTTGTTGATTTTCAATTTTATTTCTGCTATAATCTTTATTATTTCCCTCCTTTGTTGGCTTTGGGTTAGTTTGTTCTTCCTTTTCTAGTTCCTTAAGATGTAAAGCCAGGTTATTTCTTTGTTTTTGTTTTATTTGTTTTATTTTTTTTTATCTTGTTGATTTTATTTCTTTATTTTAAAGATTTTATTTACTTGACAGAGAGACACAGTGAGAGAGGGAACACAAGCAGGGGGAGTGGGAGAGGGAGAAGCAGGCTTCCCACCGAGCAGGGAGCCCAATGTGGGGCTCAATCCCAGGACCCTGGGATCATGACCTAAGCGGAAGGCAGACGCTTAACAACTGAGCCACCCAGGAGCCCCTATATCTTGTTGACTTTAATCATTGCAATCTGTGTACCCCATTGGTATAACATTTGCTCTCTACATGGTTGGCCATTTCTCCACAGACTTCTCTGGAAACTACAGAGTTACAGGTCTCGAGGCCTCTGTATATACAGTGTATTACTTGGATCAGCAGAGTTCTCCTGAGTCACTTCATTCTGCTTCAGCTGAAGCTGTGGTCTCTTATTTTGATTCACTCTCTTCATCAGTAACAAATATTGTTGGTCTTGTTTCTCTCTTGTTTCTTTCTTGAACAGGTGATCGAGGTTTCAAAGGATCTTCTGGCTGCACATGTTTGCAGGGACATTTCTACCTGCTTGGCTGTCTTTTGCACCTTTTGTTTGGTCATCACGGTCTCAGCCAATGGTCCCAGGGGTGGCTTAGACAACACAAAGCACCACTCCTGACACTTGAACTGATGAATTCCATTAGACCGTTGTACTCTGATCCCAGGATGAAGCAAAGGTATAGCAATGAAAGACATGTAATCAGCTCTCGCTTCCAGTCCAGCATTCACCAACTTGATCACTGTCATCATGGCCACCATTTTCTTCTTACTGCACTCTCCGTCCTATGGAACCAGATCAGTGGTTGATTATAAAAGGATGTAACTCAGGAACAGCCAGGTGGAGGAGTGAGGTAGGGTGAGGTCTGGAGAAAGGGCACGCAGCTTCCCTGCCCTCTCCAGGCCGCCATTCTCCCCAAATCTCTATTTGTTTTAATTTAATTTATTTTTTAAAGTATGCTCTAGGCCCACTGTGGGTACCAACTCAAAACCTCAAGATCAAGAATTGCACGCTCCACCAACTGAGCCAGTCAGGCGCCCCTTGTTTGTTTATTTCAAATGTAAGCATTTAGGGGTGCCTGGCTGGCTCAGTTGGTGAAGCGTGCAACTCTTGATCTCAGAGTTGAGTTCAAGCCCCACATTGGGTATAGAGCTTACTTATAAAACAAATGTGAGCATTTATATCCATATATTACTCCTGATCCCTGCTTTCACTGCATTACGTACATTTTGGTATGCTGTGTTTTCATTTCCATTTGTTTCTAAGTATTTTCTAGCTTCCCTGGTGATTTCTTCTTTAACCTGCTGGTTGTTTAAGAGTTGTTTAATTTCAATTATTTGTGAATTTTTGTTTTTCTCCCATTAATGATTTCTAGTTTCATTTTATTATGGTCAGAGAAGATACATTATATGATTCAACCATTTAAAGAGAATTGTTTTATGACCTGAAAACATAACATTAGAAGGTCTATCCTGGCAAATGCTCCATGTACGCATGAGTAGAATGTGTATTCTGCTGTAGTTGGGTGGAGTGCTTTGTGAGTCTGTTAGGCCCCATGGGTCCATGGTGTTGTTCAAATCCTCTATTCCCATATTGATCTTCTGTCTAGATGCTTTATCTACTATTGAAAGTAGGATATCAAAGTCTCCAACTATTATTGTATAACTATCAATTTTTCCCTTTGGTTATCAGTGTTGCCTCATTTATTTTGGGCCTCTGGTTTGGTGTGTATATCTTTCTGTTATACCTTCTTGGTAAATTGGTCCTTTTATCATTACATAAAGTCTTTGTCTCTTGTAACAATTTTTTAGTTAAAATCTATTTTGTCTGATATTAACCTAGCCTCCCCAGCTCCTTTGGTTATTCTTTGCGTGGAATAGCTTTTCTATCCTTTTACTTTCTACCTATTTGTGTCTTTGCTTTTTTTTAAGATTTTACTTTTTGAGTAATCTCTATACACAACAATGGGCTCGAACTCACGACCCTGAGATCAAGGGTCATGTGCTCTACTGGCTGAGCCAGCTAGGCGCCCCTGTGTCTTTGGATCTACAGTGAGTGTCTTGTAAGCAGCGTACAGTTGGAATGGGGAGCAATTACTTACTGGGTCCAGGGTGTTCTTCTGGGATGTTGACCCCCCTCTAGTGAACTTTTCATGTCAGCTGTTGTACTTTCCAGCTCCAGAATTTCTATTTGGTTCTTTATAAAAATAATTCCTATTTCTCTAAGACGATTCCCTACTAATTCATACTTCAGTCTCATGATTTCCTTGAGTTCTTTGCCCATGGCTCCTTCTGGCTCTTGGAGCATATTTAACACAGGTCATTTAAAGTCTTTGTCTTATAAATCTAACGTCTGGGCTTCATCAGGGATAGTTTCTGACCGTTTCTTTCTTTCCTGTGAATAAGCCATCCTGTTTCTTTGTATGCTTCCTAATGTTTGGTTGAAAACTGGACAGTTTGAATACTGTAATGTGATAACTCTGGAAATCACATTTTTCTCCCTCCCTGGGGATTGATGTTGGTGCTTTTTTTTTTTAAGATTATATTTATTTATTTGAGAGACAGAGAGAGCATGATCGGGGGGGGTTGGTGGGGAAGAAGGAGAAAGAGAAGCAGACTCCCTGCTGAGCAGGGAGCCCAACGCGGGGCTTGATCCTAGGACCCCAAGATCATGACCTGAGCTGAAGGCAGATGCTTAACCGACAGAGCCAGCCAGGTACCCCTGATGTTGGTGCCTTTTAAGGTTGATAGTCATTTGTTTGTGTGGTGGCTTTTCCAAATGGCTTTGGCTAAGACTCTATTCCTTGTTATGTGTGGTCACTGACTTCTCTGTTCCATCATCTCCACAGTCAGCCTGTGATCTGAACACCTGAATCCAGTAAGAAAAGAAAGGGGTACCTGGGTGGCTCAGTTGGTTGAATGTCTGACTCTTGGTGTCCACTCAGGTCATGATCTCATGAGTCATGGGATCGAGCCCTGTGATTGGCTCTGCACTCAACAGGGAGTCTACTTGAAGATTCTCTCCCTCTCTCCTCTGCCCCTGCCCCTACTCATGCACTCATGCTCTCTCTCTCTCTCTCAAATAAACAAATAAATCTTAAAAAGAAAGAAAGAAAGAAAGGCTGTTTTATCCCTTTAAATTCTTTTGACAGAAGCTGCTTCAGCCTGAGCAATTGAAACACGGCCAGATCTATGCAGGTCTCTAAGTGATCCACCAGGCAGATCAAAACACACAACCCTGATTTGGGGGGGACAAAGTCCTTATGCCCACCCTAGTACCATCATACCACACCAGGAAGTGTGCCACCTTCTCTGAGGCTGCCTGCTGTGGCAGGGGGGTGCGGGGGCTGGTGGCTGCTCCACAAACACAATCAAATGTTCTTCAAGCTGCTGTCTCAGGACCTGCTTTACAAGCCACAGTGGTGACCATGATGATCAAGCAGCTGGGGGTGTCCTCTGGCCCCTGGGGCTGATAAGGGTACTACATGAGGCACAAGGCTCAGAAACGCACCCAGACTTTCTTCAGAAGTATCCATCATCAGCAGCAGGGAGATACTGCCGCCAAGAAGGTCGGCTGCCACCAAAGAATCCAAATTTCTGTAGCCGATTTTAACCCTTTCCCCGTGCAACCTCTGTTGTGAACTCCTTGGTGCATTAGGAAGCACACACTTCCATTCTGCAGAGATGAAAGTGAAGAAGGAAAAAGAACTGATTCTGAAACCACGCTGATGAGAGCTTCACTGAGAAGCTTACTGGAGCCTCCAGGGACCGGCAGTGCTGAAACTAACACACACATGCTTTCTAGTTGTGAGCGGTTTTATTCTGGAGATAAAGCGCAGGGAGGCTTGTACATAAACATGAGAGCTGGGAGACACAGGGCTGCCAAATTAACCCTTCTATGGAAAGGTGCAGCTTTCAACAAAAACAGGGACCTGCTGGATTTCTGCGAATGACTGATGATGGAGGCCCTAGGCTGATAGGAAACAGCATCAGGGCCTGCCTTCCACTTTCAGAAGTTGGGAAGAAGTAGGATGCCTGGGTGGCTCAGTCAATCATCTGCCTTTGGCTCAGGTCATGATCCAAGGGTGCTGGGATTAAGTCCTGCATGAGGATCCTTGCTTAATGGGGAGCCTGCTTCTCCCCCTGCTTGTGCTCTCTCTCTCTCTGACAAATAGATAAATAAAATCTTAAAAAAAAAAAAAAAAAAAGAAGTTGGTAAGAAATGAAGGTGCTTCTGAGCTGCTTCTGAGTGGAGTGGGGTCAGGAGGGCCTTATCAGCATACATCCGACCACCATGGCCCCAAGCCAGCGGAGAGCCCAAGCATGACCAGCGTGTTCTAAGAGAGCCATCTTCAGCCATGTCCGTCTCCATTCTGTCCTTCTTGCCTCCCCATCCCCTTAATCCCATCATTTGCCAATTCCCTTCACCACCTGCAGCAGCTCCCACAGGGGCCCACTGACTTAGCCCATTCATTAGGAATAAACTATTAGACCAAGGCATTGAAAATTTTGCATATTACACTCAGTGAATTTTATGAAATATTTATTCACTCAATTGTTCATTCATTCCAGAAATGCTTATTGAGTACTTGGGAAGTGGGAGTTTGGGTGCTAGGTGCAAGGAACGCCTGGGGAAAAGAAGTTGGGAAACACTCACTCACCAGCTGGGGAGCCAGAAAAGTGGATGGAGAATGAGAAACTGAGGCCATAGGTGGCAGGAGAAAGACCCCACCGGGGACTCTGCCTGGAGGGAGGGAAGGGTGTTTTTTGCCAAAGGCAGTGGCTAGGGCTTCAGAGATGGAGTGGAGGATCAGAGAAGTGGGCCCCAGGGAGCAATGAGTCTCTCCAAGGGATCAGTTTCCATTCTGGCCCCTGGAGAGCAAGACATATGATATCCGGACCAATCCAATTATTAGTCCTCAAGGGACCATGCAGAGGAGACACAGTGAGGCTGCTACAATCTCACGATTCAGGCAACTGAGGAAACACTATTCAGATACAAAAGGCAAAACACTATTAAGTTATAAAAGTGGGGAGCAATGGGAAGCCTGCCTCAATTATCCAGATATTTGCTTTAGTTCTTCATTTCCTGTGACCAGTGGAAATGATGATGAGGTTTGGACTAGAGATCATCTAACATGGTATATCCAGGGATTGGGATTATTTGTATTTCAGTCACTCAGCCACCAACCATTGCTCTTTTTCCCCACTGCAGAAAAAAGAAAAAGAAAAAGATCTATATATAATTTCCTCCATAATCAAGAAGTTTTGGGAATGACATTACCCTTGTTACCTTCTCCACTTTGCTCCAATGGCCAGCTTTATTCTCTAGGAAGGAAAGATTATGCTGGTTTTATTATTATTTTTTATCATCATTACTATTTTATTTTTATTTTATTTTATTTTATTTTATTTTTTTAAGATTTTTATTTATTCATTTGAGAGAGAATGAGATAGAGAGAGCATGAGATGGGGGAGGGACAGAGGGAGAAGCAGACTCCCTGCCGAGCAGGGAGCCCGATGCGGGACTCGATCCTGGGACTCCAGGATCATGACCTGAGCCGAAGGCAGTCACTTAACCAACTGAGCCACCCAGGCGCCCTCATCATTACTATTTTAAACTAAAGGAAATATAATAGAACAGGGTAGAGGAAAAACTTGTGGATGTCTCCCTCTTTGCCCTGCACCTTAGCTCTCATCCCTAAACTCCTCTAAACAAAGTGGGTCAGCCTGAGCTACTGAGAGATGCTCACAGAGACAGATAATTGACAAGTATTTGCAGCTTAAATAATAGGTCACCAGGACAGCAAGGAGAGCCTTGATCCTCAAAAGAGACAACCAGGGGAGATTGTCCCTGGTCCCCTGAAAACCGCTCCTCCCTCCCAAGCAAACAGGCACCAGGGACAGCCCTCCCTACCCCCCAACCCCCATCCCAATGGCAGCCACCTGAGACCCCTCCACTCCATCCCAGAAGGCTACGACAGGGCAGGTGCGCCTCCATCCCTGAAGCCATAGGAAACTGTCTGGCATTTAGGCTAAGCACAAATGGAAAAATCAAACCTACAAAAGACCATTTCTGGTAAGAAAAAGAGAGAGAGAGAGGGAGATTACATACCGTCATAATTAAATTTAGAAAAAGAATGGTATTGTTCCTGATTGTTCCAACTGCATTCGTTTAAGAATGTTTCCCCCTAAAGTGAATAGTTTGCAGAGTTCTCTTTGTAATTGGATACCAAATCAAATGGTAAAAAGCCAGTCAAATTTAGCAGTGGGGGGTTGTATACCAACTTTAGTGACACTAATGTTAATAAGTTCTGATAACCCACTACCATCGGACCAGCCGAGGAAAGTGCTTTCACTTTCGTTATATAAATCTCTTAAGGAGCTACTCCAAATCACTTAGGATGACATGTTTTAATAATTTTTAAAAAGGTTTAATGTCACACGAACCATACGGTTTGTTGTGACAAGAAACAGTCTATTTCCTGGTTATTTTCCTTGAATTTTGGACAGTTTAACACAAACTGATATTCAAAATGAATGTAGTTGCATGATGGGAAATAGACAGAAATGACCAGGTGGAGGTCTCTTGTCCTTCACAAATATCTTAGGACACTCAGAGCTCACAGAAAAAAAAAATAATGAACATACTTGTGCCAAATGTCTAGCAATAAAGAAAAAACATTTAACGTCAGCAAAATAAGCTTTGATTTTTTTTTTTTTAAATCGTCCTCCTGTCTATGATCTGCAAAATGCCTTTCTGATGCTCGGCAGCAGCAGATGGCAGTAAATACACAGAAGATTCACTTTCTGTCCACTTCACGCGCAGAGCTTTGGCTAGAGAACTTCGTAGCCAAGAGCACGTTTAGGGTTCACACTTTTTGTTTTCTGGACTTCTTCTTCTTTTCCTAATAATAATCCCTAATAGTCACAGTTGGTGGAATAGTTATGCCAAGTTTAATATGACTGTATCCTTCCGTTTCCAGAAAGACTGCTGTTGCAATGCAGAGGTAGTCATAAATGCTGAAAATAGCCTTTTACCAAGGGTTGTGTTGGTGGAGTCCCCCTCAGTGATTAGGTGTGAGCACCCTGGCCAAATTCCAGGTAAGAAATCTCACATTAGTTGGGGAAAAAAAGGATCAAGAAATCTTAGTTATTATCTGTGCCTGACAAATCTTATGTTCTGTTTTATAAATATTTTAAAATACTAAATGTTAAATTGAATTGGAGGTTTCAAGGACAGAAGAAAATGTGTGTTCAAGAGTATGATTAACTTGAATGCTTAAAGAAATGTCACTTTCGAGGGAATGATGTTTGCCAATCTCATATGCATTGAGCTTGGCCAGTAACAGGAAGTTTCTTAAGTACCCGGCATGAGAATTCGGATAGTTCCCTGGCAATGGCGGCTTAGAGAAGGGAAAGGCTGAGACTTCTGGAGAGTATAGAGAGAAGATAGTCCTCATCCTTATAATCCATGAAGTGATTAGGATCGATTGCCAAAGCAGGCTAGCTGGGGTTTCCTGGAAGCCTGACCAGTCCAAAACTATTTTCTCCTTTCCTACATTTGAGAGGTTCCATTCATTAGCATGGAAGGCCATTCTGGTCTCAGACATCTCTTATCAAAATTTAAGTCATCAAATTCTGCTTAACATGGTAGCCTGAACACAAGCATTTTTCTGAATTCCTTCTCGAATCCCACTATCACTGAGTGAAATACTAAACACAGGGCAAAGAGAAGAGAAAGAAGACATACTTACTTGCATACCTTTCTCCTGCCTGGGATGGGGCTTGGTGCCTAGAGTTGGAAAAACCATCCTGAAACCATGAGGACAGAGGCCCTCACTCAAGATGGAATAAGATAAGGAGAAAAAAAATCTCAGTGCATTGAGGACATCTGGGGCATTGCTCCAGCCCTGGACACCGCCTAGCTCCATACTTCCTGGGACATGAGGACAGTCAGTGTGAGTGGGCTCAAGGCACTGTTATTTGGGTTTCCTGTTACATGCAGCTCAGCACATTCTTAACCTATGGAAAGAGTGTACCTAAAGCATGGGATATGTATCACTGAATCACAAGCGGGGAATGAGAAATCCTAGGTTGCACTGTGCATGGGCTTAAATAACACTGACTCCTATAATGAGAAAGTTATTCCTTTCAATCCTTCTGATTACATCGATAATAGGTCTATAACACCTCTCATTGGCTCAGCTTCTTTTTAGGCAAAGGGAGAGTACCTTTTCCAGCAACAGGATCTCACTAGAATTTAATAACATTATTTTTTTCATAGTATCCATATTTATGTTTCCTTTTATTGATGGTAATTGCTATTGATTTTCTTTTCTTTTTTTAAAGATTTTGTTTATTTATTTGACAGGGAGAGACAGTGAGAGAGGGAACACAAACAGGGGGAGTGGAGAGGGAGAAGCAGACTCCCCGGTGAGCAGGGCTCGATCCCAAGACTCTGGGACCATGACCTGAGCCGAAGGCAGACGCTTAATGACTGAGCCACGCAGGTGCCCCTGATATTGATTTTCTAATTTGAGTAGAGATATCAAGTTTTCTTGAGAAAATAAACATATTTCTAAAAATTATTGGGGAATAAAAGGGACAAATTAGCCATAGATGCAACAACATGGATGACTGTCAAGAACAATAATGAACAAAAGAAGCCAGATCCAACAATGTGCATAGTGTACAGTTTCTTTTCTTTTCTTTTTTTTTTTTTTTAAAGATTTTATTTATTTATTTGAGAGAGAGAATGAGAGAGAGAGAGCTTGAGAGGGGTAGGGTCAGAGGGAGAAGCAGACTCCCCGCTGATCAGGGAGCCCGATGCGGGACTTGATCCCGGGACTCCAGGATCTTGTCCTGAGCCGAAGGCAGTCGCTTAACCAACTGAGCCACCCAGGTGCCCCCATAGTGTACAGTTTCATTCATATGAAATTCTAGAAAGGGGAAAAATAATCTACGGTAACAGAAGCAGACCTGTGGTTGTCTGGGATGGGGTTGAGGATGGGGACTTTGCAAAGGGCCCTAAAGCAACTGTTTTGTGGTGATGAAAACATTCTACTTCTTGGTTGTGATTTCATTTGGTACACATTTGTCAAAACTCATTGAACTGCACAATTAAAATGGGTGCATCTTATTATAAAGATTATTCCTCAATAAGGATAAAAAAATGAAAAGAAGTATCTAAGTAAAACAAATTAATTTATTTAAAGAAAATATTGTGAGGGGCACCTGGGTGGCTCAGTCGGTTAAGCGTCTGACTCTTGGTTTCAGCTCAGGTGGTGACCTCAGGGTCGTGAGATCGAGCCTTATGTAGGGTTCCGCGCTGGGCAGGGAGCCTGCTTAGGATTTTCTCTCTCCCTCTGCCCCTCCCCCCTGCTTACTCTCTCAAATGAATAAATAAATCTTTTTTAAAAAAGAAAATATTGTGTAGATAACCATTATAGAGTGATAATTGGACTTCACAAAACCCATGGGGTGAGTTTCACATGGCTGGGACCTCAACGGGAGTTGAACAGGTGCTGAGCTCAAAGTTCTACAACGGCACCCAGGAGTGCAGCTACTGGGGCGGGAGCAGGGGCTGGGGAGAGCTAGGGGGCAGCGGGGAGGACAGACGACATGATTAGCCTATCTCACAGTTGGGCTTTGGCCTATTTGGAAAAATGGCAATTCTTTAAGAACATGGGCCATTTGGTCATAGGGGTGAATACTTTTCATGTGCTAACCTATTCTTCTCTTCCGAATATGCTGGCAACCCTTCCATGACATTTGCCATCTTGAGATGACATTTAAATGCCCTAATGTCTCTGTGTCCTGTCTTCCAAGGGCTCATCTCTGTGGGCTGTGCCCACACCTGCCCATGACCTCTGCTCTCCAGCCAGACCCAAGAACTGCCTGCCGGTAACCCCCCCCCCACCCCGCCCCCGATAACCACCCGCCTATTAGCCAGGAAGGGCAACAAGCAAACAGTTATTTAAGGAGAATCTTTTTGTGGACAAAAGCATCGTCAGCCCGCTGTGTCTAAGCTGGTCTCCCCTATGATTTCTCCCTTTAAAAAAATCTCTGTGCTTGGGATGTAAACAGACGCCCCTTCTAAAATGCTGGAGGAGAATGTAACTATGGAAACAACAAGAACAATAGCAAGATGCCCTTTGGACAAAGATCACAAAGGAATATAGGGGAAAAAAAGACAATGGCAATGCTTTAGTGGTAGAATGCCAGGGCATTCTCTTTCTTGTAAAAATTTACTTGTATGCGGCGCCTGGCTGGCTCAGTCAGAGGAGCATGCAACTCTTGATTTCAGGGTCATGAGTTCGAGCCCCACGTTGAGTGTAGAGATTACAAAAACATAAACTTTAAAAAATAAATAAAACTTTACTTGTATGACACATTTTTGGGAGGGTGATAAAAATGTCCTAGAACTGGATTGTGGTGATGGTTGTGGAAGTCTATAAATTTACTAAAAAAATCGCTGAATTTTAGGCACATAAATTATGCCTCAAAAATCTGTAGGTTGTTTATAAACTTTTATTTGTGCTCTTATCTGATTTTAGCAACGAGTAAGACATTAGAAAGTGAAACACAAAAACGAATGGGGATCAGATGCTTTATCATTGTAGTCATTGGTCTGTGGAGGTCCTGCTGGGCACCGGGCCCTGAGTGGTCTGTGCTTGGAAGACGTCAGGAGGACCAAGGAAACATCGGGAGGTCAGCGGAATGCCTCGCCCATGGACTCTGGAGGGGGCAATACTTCAGGGTCCAGTGGGTTCAACTTTCATCACTCAGATCCTGTATTTTGCTTAGGAGGCTCAGTCAGGTGGGTAATCGCTTAATCACTGAGGGCTATGTCAGTAAGACAGGAAGATGCCCCCCTCTTCACGGTGGGAGGCCAGGCTTAGGGGTCCAGGAAGGGGGTGCCACACATCTGCTGCAGGGAAGGGGGTAAAGCTACATCAGGGAACATGGGCAGGCCTCACGGCCCTCGCGGCATTGACCGAACCAGGGAAACAGGAACTCGTTTTGTGTTCAGACACATGAGTCACGCAGATGACGAAGCTCCAGGTGAACCCATGGAGGTAGCAGTTTTGTTTTTAAGTGATACATCTTGTTGTTGTTTTTTTTTCTTTTTTTTTAAAGATTTTATTTATTTACTTGACAGAGAGAGACATAGCGAGAGCAGGAACACAAGCAGGGGGAGTGGGAGAGGGAGAAGCAGGCTTCCCGCCGAGCAGGGAGCCCGATGTGGGGCTTGATCCCAGGACCCTGGGATCATGACCTGAGCCGAAGGCAGACGCTCAATGACTGAGCCACCCAGGCGCCCAAATAAATCTTTAAAAAAAAATCATTACACTTTTTGGGATTCTGATAAGAGTTATACATCTATGTTCACAGAAGTGCACACATTCTGTGTACAATATCAGGGTGTTCATGGACCTCACCCGCCCCCCAGCCTGACCATGAACTCAGATTAAGAAAATCTGATCTAAATCTGAGGAATACAGATGGCCAACTGCAAAAATTGTTCAAGTATATCACGTCTTCTGTCCCTTTCTCCTCTGCTTCTCGGTCCTTCTGTCCCATCCAGAGCTGCCCCGGGGCAGCCGTGCCCAACCTTCAAAATGACCACTTCCCCCCAGTCATAAAAACCCTTGTTCCCCCAGATCACATCCAACGTTGAGAAAAGTAGTAATATATTTTATACATCTAGTTGTGAGGTGGAAGGCTACACAGATTTAAAATGGAAAATTGTGAAGACCGGGTAGTAGAAAGGAAAAGTCTTACATATAAAGTTCAGTGGGAAAGAAACAAAAAGCAAAACCAAGTCAGACTGTGCTCACAACACAGAAGAAGAGCAAAGAAAACTGAAAATCTAACGTTTGATAATATTGGGATAGCGTCTCTTTTTCCTTTGCATTGCGAAGCTCTAACCTCCCTGTACTAGACAGGGCTGTAGCACTGTTTGCCCAATAATCCGAAATCTCGTCCCCTCATTGCTTCCAGCTCGGCTAGTTAGAATAACCAAAGCAGAGGAAACAAATTCCCATATGGTGTAAAGAACACCATATAAACACCTGTATCTGATGTAAATGGAATTCCCCAAACCCCAAAGGAGCCCGTAAAGGAACTTTAAGCCACCAGAACATCATGAACCTTCCGTAAAGCTGAGCCACGGGCTTCTTAATGTGGCTTTCCAACTTGAGAAAGGGCAAAAAGCAGAATGAAACATTTTCTGGTGCTTCTTCCAAGTCAGCTGGAGCACCAACTCTTGGGGAGGCTTGGGTTCTGAAGATGGCACTTGTTACTCCCAGGCCGGGATCCTGAAGGATGTGGGCACCAGGACCGCAGCATGGGAGTCCTCCAGACGCCCGCCTGCGGCTCGGTGGCCTGTGGGACCGGCGGGCCGGGGTCTGCAGCCCGGGCTGGGGAGAACCCGGCAGAGCGGCGGTTCTCGGCGTTTCCAGATTTCTCTCTCAACAGGCTCTACCTGGAACTTGCCCCGCCCCCAGCTGCAGAGCAGGCACCGGGCTGAGCCGGGCCAGGGCGGGCAGGCGGCCTGGGGACCACAGAGCCACAAGCCACAGGGAGCAGCCAGCCTTCATGCCGACTCTGAGCTCGTCCTTGTCCCCGGGGAGGTGAGGGATCCTGCAGAATCCTCTGGTTGTCAGGTGAGGCAGCAGGACCACCGCAGACTCCAGCAGGAGTGCGTTATGTGTTCTGGTTTGGGCAGCCTGACCCCTCAGGAGCTTTTTCTTCCGTTTTAAAATCTTCTTTCTTTCCCCTTTCTTTCTGCCCAGACCAGACCGCCTGCCCTGTTCCTAGGACGGGCGCTTCTGGTCGGTCTCCGCTTCCAGACAGCCGTGCTGGGGTGGGAAGGCCCCGGGGGGCTTGGGGATCTGGTGCTTGTCCCCATTCTGCCACTACGTGCCGTTTCGTCTCTCTGGGTCTCTCTCCCTTTGTAATAATGGGAATGAGAGTACCTTATGGGCCCAAATGAGCATAACTGTGACCGTGTAAGTGGCCCTCGGGGACCTTGTGGCC
Organism: Mirounga angustirostris; assembly: GCF_029215605.1. Lineage (NCBI taxonomy): Eukaryota > Metazoa > Chordata > Mammalia > Carnivora > Phocidae > Mirounga > Mirounga angustirostris. Next base: position 7,266,327 of record NW_026991720.1, read on the forward strand.
ACCATTTGCTACATTCACAGTCTTGACTCGCCGTGGCCACAACACCCACTCCTCTTTCTCCTTTAGGATTCTTTTTTTTTTTTTAATTTTTTTTTTTTAAGATTTTTTTTTTAATTTTTTTTTTAAGATTTTTTTTTTATTTATTTGCGAGAGAGAGAATGAGAGACAGAGAGCATGAGAGGGAGGAGGGTCAGAGGGAGAAGCAGACTCCCTGCTGAGCAGGGAGCCCGATGCGGGACTCGATCCTGGGACTCCAGGATCATGACCTGAGCCGAAGGCAGTCGCTTAACCGACTGAGCCACCCAGGCGCCCTCTCCTTTAGGATTCTATACCAGCTCAAAAATTGCCTTGTTCAAAGTCTGTCAGTGAGTATGGCATTATTAAGAGTCACTGCTGGAAATTTTATTGTCTTTTTTTTGCATCTATGTTGAAACTGAGTTCAAGGACAATGCTTTTTGCTCTGTCTGGTGTTCTGGGGGGAGGTTTTTACTCACTTGGGGCATTATTCACCAGGCAGAGGTCTCAGAACTGGTTGGTGGAGCCCTGAGATCGCTTAGGTCCTGATCCCAGCCCCAGAGCCGGCTGGAGCCAGAGCTGGTGGTTGAGATCAAGATTGGCCTGAGGGTGGCAAAACTGACGTGAGAATGAACTTGAGACGTCAGGAGCAGGTCAGCTGGGAGTCACCAGAGGTATAATAACAAGTCTAGTTAACATCAGTCACCAACATAGTTACAGTTACAAATTTTTTTTCTTAGGAGGACTTTTAAGATTTATTCTCTTCGTAACTTTCAAATATACAACACGATATTATTAACTAGAGTCCCCATACTGTGTGTTATATCCCATGACTTATTTATTTGATAACTGGAAGTTTGTACCTCTTGACCACTTTCACTCATTTTGCCTATCCCCTATCCCTCCCCACGACCCCCCACCCCACCTCTGGCAACCACCAATCTGTTTTCTGCATCTATGATTTTGTTTTTTGTCTTTTGTTTAAGATTCCACATACAAGTGAGATAATATAGGTATTTGGCTTTCTCTGCTTGATATATTTCATTTAGGGTAATACCCTCAAGGCCCATCCATGTTGTTGCAAATGGCAAAATTGTCCTTCTTTTTTATGGCTGGATAATAGTCCATCATATATACCACAATTTCTTTATCCATTCACCGTTAAATGGACAGTTAGGTTGCTTCCATGTCTTGGCTATTGTAAACAATGCTGCAGTGAACATGGGGATGCAGATGTCTTTTCAAGTGACTGTTTTCATTTCCTTCTGATAAATACGCGGAAGGGGACCTGCTGACTCATAGGGTAGCTCTATTTTTAATTTTTTGAGGAACCCCCGTGCTGTTTTCCACAGTGGCTGCACCAACTTGCATTCCCACCAACCTTGCACGAGCGTTCCCTTTCTCCACAGCCTCACTGACACATGTCATTTCAAGTCTTTTTTATAATAGCCATTCTAACAGGTGTGAGGTGATATTTCACTCTGGTTTTTATTTGCATTTTCCTGATGCTGAGCGATGTTGAGCATCTTCTCACGTACCTGGTGGCCGTCTGTATGTCTTCTCTGGAGAAATGTCTCTGCAGATCTTCTGCCCATTTTTAATTGGATTGTTTGGGGTGTTTTGTTTTGTTTTGTTTTGCTATTAAGCTTTATGAGTTCCTTATATATTTGGATATTACTCCCTTATCGATAAGGTGTATGACTTGCAAATATTTTCTCCTAATCCACAAGTTGCCTTTTCATTTTATTAATGGTTCCCTTTGCTCTGCAGAAGCTTTTTAGTTTGATGTAGTACCACTGTTTATTTTTATTTATTTATTTAATTATTTTAAAGATTTTAATTTTTTTTAAGTAATCTCTACACTGAACTTGGGGCTTGAACTTACAACCCCGAGATCAAGAGTCGCACGCTCTACGGACTGAGCCAGCTAGGCGCCCCCCACTGTTTATTTTTGCTTTTGTTGCCTTTGTTTTTGGGGTCAAATCCAAAAAATCATCACCAAGACCGATGGTGAGGAGCTCACAGCTATGTTTTCTTACAGCCATTTTCCATAATGAGAAAACTGAGCCTCCACTGCCTGCCTTGTGCATGATCACCCTGCTCATGGCAGAAATGGAATGTGATGAGTGGTGTCTCAGGCTGCAAAAACAAACGACCACAGGCTAGGTGGCTCGGACAGCAAACATTTGTTTCTGAGAGTTCTGGAGGCTGGGTGTCCAAGGGCAGGGTGCTTGCTGGCAGATCTGATTTCTGGTGAGGGCTCTTTTTCTTGGTTTGCGGAATCTGTCTTCTCGCTGTGTCCTCACATGGTGGAGAGGGAGATCATCTCTCCTGTCTCTCCTTAGAAAGGTGCTAATCCCATTCATGGGGGCTCCACCCAAAGGCACCGCCTCCAAATACCATTGTATTGGGGACTGGGGATTCAACTCATGGATTTGTGGGGCACAGAAACATTCAATCCATAGCAAGGGGACAACAGCCTCTTGGTTTTTTTTTTTTTTTTATTTGCGAGAGAGAGAATGAGAGACAGAGAGCATGAGAGGGAGGAGGGTCAGAGGGAGAAGCAGACTCCCTGCTGAGCAGGGAGCCCGACGTGGGACTCGATCCCGGGACTCCAGGATCATGACCTGAGCCAAAGGCAGATGCTTAACGACTGAGCCACCCAGGCGCCCAGCCTCTTGGTTTTAACATGGCACCCCTCTCTAGGCCCTCAGGACCTTTTCTATACGCGACATTAGGTAAAGACATCTGCAACACAGTCACTGGATCCTGACAGCTCCTATGCCATGGAATGTGGTTTTCATGTAGTCGTGACTCTCTGCTGAGTTGTCCTGCTTATTACCTCCTGGAGGAGGCGAATGGAAATGACAAGTTATTTCGAGGAAAGCAAGGCTACAGCAGAGATTGTTTCCAGTTGCTCCAGCTGTTTCTTTCCCATGAGGTGACCCTGTGTGGCCTTGGAGAGATCTCTGTCCCCTGTTGTAGGGTCCCTTTACCCTCCCCGTGCCTAGCAGTTTCCTCCTAACCCAACTCCTTGCCATGAGCACATCCCACGGTGCCTGCTGACATCATAGAACAGTGGCGCGGACTTCCCATCACCAGCTGTCAGTCCAAAAGCACTTATGTTCTTTTCTTGGAGATATATTCTCTTACCACTAACATGCTTTACTATATTATTCTAATTTTCTGGAAGTTGTTTTTTCTTTCGTCATTTTTATAAACAGAATAACCTAGCCTGTAAATTGCATGGTGTTTATAATTTTCTTTAAAATGCAGTAAAAGCTCTTTATTTTTTTGGATTTCATTTTTAAGCAATCTCCACACCTAACGTGGGCTCCGGCTCACAGCCCCAAGTCCAAGAGTCACATGCTTCTCCGACTGAACCAGCCGGGCGCCCCTAAAATGCAGTAAAAGCTCTTTAAGTCATAAATAGTCCCACTCTTTCCTTGAAAATTCTTCAGGCTGAACGTGTATTTCTACACACCCATCACAATGTGGGGACAGGGACATCAGGCTTGGCATCAGAAAAGTGCAGTTGAGTTCTGGTTGGGTTGCTCCCCAGCCGTGCATCCTTGGCTGAGCCACCCAGCCTCTCTAGTCTGAAGTCCTTGTCTGTCCACTGTGCCACAAGGACCTTACATCATACTTCGGTGTTATCTTATACTTTGGAGAAAAACATAGTGGCAGGTAAATCGTGTTATTTACTTGGCAACTCGAGGACAGAGGTTATTCATTTCTCTTACACATTCCTCACCACAGTGCTTGCCAAAAGCGGGCACCAGTAAATATTGACAGTCTCCTTATTAAAATGATGGTGTTTATGACTTTGTGTAAAAGATGGGAAAGACAGAACTCAAGGGTTAGCTCGTGGCTATGTAGAATCCTTTTTGAATTCAGGTTCTTAGGGATTAAAAGAAGTCCCTGAAGGCAATTATTTAAATTGCTGAGTAATGCCCAAATGAATACAGATCAAGTAACCACTTTAAAATAACACTGTCCAATCGCAGTAGTCTGGGAACTCCTCAAAATGCTCAAGTTCAGTGTGAATCCTCTGTCCTGCTGAGTTTCATCAATATCCTTAGCAGTTTGGAATCTCAAAAAGGTTGGCTGCAGCTGATTGAACATCAGAAACTGAGCGTTTTTTGGTGCTTGCATGCCTTCTGAAGCAACCTAGATCCTGTCTGTAGTTAATAACACGGATCTTTGCAGATGAAAACTGTCCATCCACTTAAAAGTATTCTTTAGAATAAGCGACATCTGTGTACAAGGCATTGCCAGGCTAATGAAGTGGATACCACTGCATTCCCACCACTAAAGAGGTCCTAATTTACCTGGGGGCATAAGACACATTTACAAATTATTATAAAAAACCCCCCAAACCCCCCAAATTATTATAAAACAAGTGATATGTTAAGTAATAACATACAATAAAGATATAAAAAGGGTCTTTTGTGGTTCCCAGGAGGAAGGAACAGACTAAGGGTAGAGAATTGTCCCAGGAAATGGAATCAGCAAGGACCTTTCTCTTGGTTGTAGCCAGAGGGAACACACCCAGCCAGACACCCTCACAGACAAAAAAAGAACATGAAAGAGTAGGTTTCTCAGTAAAGGAACCCTGTGAAGTAACTGAGTAGTTCCTCCGAGGTCTCTTAACAGAGTAATTGCTGTAAAGCCCTCTCCAAAAAGCCAGACTCCACATCTGGCACGACTTTTGCTAACATTGCAGTTGGATATATAAGACCCTGGTTAGCCGAATGAGTGGAAAGTTCTAGTCAGTCTGTTACTAAAAAAAAAACCCCCAAAACACAAAAAAAACTGTAAGGTTTTACACACAAAGACCCAAATCTTTATTTGCTCTTTTGAGCTTGTACCTTCCTAAATTTGCCCAAAGACTTAGATGCTCTGATTTCTTTTCCTTTCTCTTACAGGAGAATGTATGAAGAAACATTAATTTGATATTTTGTATATTTCCTAAACCCATCACATTAAAATATTATCTGAGTAGAGGTGAAATTTTATCACAATGAATAAGAATCTATACTTCATTATTGTCTTGATATTATTGTATGAGATACAACTAGAAATCAAGCAAACAAGCCGGATAGCTTTGTAGCAAAGAGCAAAGACTCAAACCGGACTGCCCGGATGAGGTTCCCGCTCTGGTACTGACTCTGTGCACCCCACCCTCCAGCAAGTCCTCTGCCTCGGTCTCATCATCTGTGAGACGGTTAATAGCACCTAAATCCTCAGCAGGACAGGTCATACATTTGCTAGATACTAAATAAACACAGAACAACTCATTCCTTGAGTAAACCGTGTGTTAAATCTAAAGTAAGCATTATCCCTTTCAAGATGATCCCCTTGGAAGACTTATTCCAGCGAGGTAGTCATTGATCAAAATAGATCTGAAACCAAGCGAAATTGTCTTTAGAAGCTGTGGCATATTCTGTTTTAGTATTCCGCGTGGGGGTGAATCTTCCTCTTTGGAAGGCAGAGTTGTTTTTAAAACAGGCCAGAGTCTGTCAAACAAAGTCAAGAATGGTGAATACAATGAGAGCAATCTGGGAAGTACTCCTTGGCAAAACCGAGGTGTGATTAAAGTAACACAGTCCACTTTCTTGTGTGGATCACACTTTGAGACTTTGGAAACAGAAGGATTCCAGATCTGCTTAAGCAATGGGGGCACTTTTTGGTAAAGTGCATTGATTTGGTATCTGTTGCTACACAAGATTAACCCCAAATTTAGCAACTTAATGTTTCCAGGTTTCAGGGTTCTCAATCCCACAGAGTCGAGAATGAATCTCTGGGACAGAAAGTGTGAAGTGAAGTGGAAGTTTATTAAGTGAAGGTGAGAACACGAAAGAAAGAAAAGAACTCTCTTGAGCGAGAGGGGTCCTGAATGGGTTGCCACTGAGTGCTTTTAGGGTTGGTCTTTTATAAGAAGTTGACCAGGGAACTTGGTCAATTTCTTATTGCTGTAGTGGTAGATTTATGACCATCATGTCTATATTTAGAACAAACATGGTGGACTTGTAACTATCATGAAAACAAACAGGGTGTTCTTATAAATATCATGTCTGTTTCTCCACGTCCGGGATTTCTGTGGGCCTGGTTACATAGCCCCCCTGGGTGACCCTAGTCACAGCGCCCCCTACCTGTCTTTCCCTACCCGGCCTTGCCTGTCCCTTGCTCATTAAGACAAAGGAGCATGTTTAGTTTAGTTTAGTTTAGTTTAGTTTAGTTTAGTTTAGTTTAGTTTAGTTTAGTTTAGTTTCACCATGTCTGGGTCAGGAACCTGGCCAGAGTTAGCTGGGTGCTCAGGCTCAGGGTCGCTCACTCTGAAATGGGCTGAAATGTAGACGTTAGTTAGGACTGAGGTCATCTCAAGGCTCCACTGGAGAGAGATCAGCTTCCAAGCTCACTCACAAGGCCTCAGGCGTGACTAGCTGTTGGCTGTGGACACAGTTCTTTGCATTTCCATAGGGCTGTTCTCTACCCCCAAGGAAAGAGAGGCGATAAAGCATGAGAGCAAGTATGAAAGCTCCAGCACCCTCATAAAAAACGACTTTTTACAACCTAAACTTGGAGGTAACACCCCATTACTTTTGCCTTTTTTTTCCCCTCTCAGAAATGAGTAAGTTCAGGCCTCACTCGGGGAGCGGTAATCACACAAGGACATGGATACTAAAAGGCAGGATCACTGAATAATTCCCCGGAGTGACAAGGTTGAATGATAACCCTCATTTCAAGAGGCTCTCTCTCTCTCTGATTTTTATAAGGATACTACATTTTTTCCTATGATATAGATATTTTTTTGTGGGAAAATTACCCAACACTAACAACATGATCTTAGGCATCGTCATTGTGGGTCTGAGTCATGGGTTGAATTACATAAGCAAAAGCTAATTTCTAGTCCATCTCCTTCACGACAGACCTCACCCTGACCGGTTTTTAGTCCTCCGAAGCTGACTATCATGTTTACAACATTGAACAAGATTCTGGTCTTCTAACGTTTCTAGACTAGCAGTCGCCTAGAATTTGGGGACTTTGTATCTTAATGCTTTTTAATTCAGGATTTAACTTAAGTATTAAGTTCAACAAGGCTCACTGACAGAAAGCACCCGTTTTTAACGAGCCCCCAGCAGCCTGTGAATGTGAGCTGCAGGTGCCTGCCAGCTTAGTATCGTCCTCCCCAACAAATGATGCCCTTTTTGTCTATCAAGATTGAGTAAATATAGAGCCTTCCCTCCCAGTTTTTTCCAAGTTTTTTTTTTTTTTAAAGCACATTTACAATAGAGGGTGCAGATTTTCAACAAAGCTGTCAAGTTTATTTGCTAATGAAGTAAGTCGGTGTGTTGGAACCTGTTGCTTGACTATTCGTGTCAACTCTCAGATCACAGCAAAGAACGAAGGAGATGACAGCCTGCTGACAACTGCAGACAGAAAGGATGGATGAATGTGGAGCAGGAAGCCTTGATACAGAGTGGAAACTGACTTACACCTCCTCTCAGACCTGGTTTTAAATTGGATATTGATCAATGTCTGTGAACCTGTGCGCCTTGTATATATGTGAAATAAGCAAGCTATTGCAAAAAGTGTACATTATCTACTTATTCACAAACACCTACAAAATTGTTAAATTTATAGCAACAAACTTTCTGTACCTTTTTTTTATTCTTATGTTAATCCCCATACATTACATCATTAGTTTTAGATGTAGTGTTCCATGATTCATTGTGCATAACACCCAGTGCTCCATGCAGAATGTGCCCTCCTCAATACCCACCACCAGGCTAACCCATCCTCCCACCCCCCCTTTCTGTACCTTTTTTAATTTGAAAGTTTCTTTAAATGCCCTCCTTGAGTTATGTTAAACAGCGTGACTCCCAGATTTTTTCTATCCATCTACAAACATGCATATATTTATATATTTATATACACAGATATGTGAGATGGTACTGTATATATTCTTGAGAGGAAGATTCTTCAATTGATTTTTTCCCTCTTCTGATTTATAATGAGAAATACATTGCTGTTTAGCTACAAATTAACAATCTTCCTTATAGGATTTCTAAAAACCAACTATACTCTGGAATAGGTTTATTTATTTTTTTAAAGCTAATTTAAAACGAAGTCATTCTTGTAGTATTTTTGGGGGGGGGCAAGGCACTTGGTTAATGCATAAATGCTGCTGGCAAGTTATTTTTACTAAAAAAAATTATGAACAAGTAGGTAATTTTGAAAGTCTTTTCTGATTCAGGTTATAAATTAAGAGTTCTTTTCATATGCACTTTGGTTAATTCGTATTCGTGTCAACGTTGCAGTTGACCTTCCTTCATTGAGGTAAAAGACAAAGCCAGTCAAGGATGGTTGTGGGGGGAGACAATGTTAAACAGCTTAACAATAACCCACAACCCTCGGACCAACTATGAGAGAGGCTGAGTCTCTGATTATTTATAGTTCCTATCCAGACTATTTTCTAAGTAAGGAGACTTTTCTTGGCCTATGCCACAACCATAAAAAATAAGACGTGTACAACTTCCCAATTACACAGGAGGTAAACAAAACAAAATCGCTATTTTAAAAGCAGTGTTTGTGAGAATTACGTTAACTGCTAACCTTTTTGTTGCATTTCATTTTCACAAATGCATTATGGGTAGCGCCTAGCTGAATACGAAAGTAACCCGGGCGGGCGGCTGGCAGCCGCGAGGGTGAGGGAGGCGAGGACCGCTGGCCGGGGCTGGGAGGGGCGGCGCTGGCCGGGGCTTGGTGGCGGGGGCGCCGGGGGCTGTCCTGTCAGGTTCGTGTGCGTGTCGGCAGCGCGTGGCCGCGTGTGGACGGTGCACGTAGCCCCCGCGGGGCAGCTGGGCCCGGGAGGCGGGGGGGGGGGGGGCGCCGACCTGCTGGACTCTGTCCCGGGCCTGGCAGGTACCACCCTTCAGCTTCCTTTTATCCTTAGGAGCCCCTGCCGCCCGCCCTCAACCCCCCAATCCTGAGCGTCTACACCCACGTCGCTAGTAGTTAGGATTAAAGGTGAGTTGGGGAGTGAAACAGGTGGCTCCAGCAAGAGTCCCTCTCCCCCCCACCCCCCCACCCCCCCAGACCCCGTGTGTGCTAAAAACCCCATTCTGGGAGTTCCTCAGCAGCTTAAATCGCCCATAAATTACTAATGTTTTCTCGACCCACCAAAGGGGCCTGGGGTATTCCTCCTCAAGAACTGGCTGGGAAAATGCAAAACCATTGGTGACCTTTCAAAGCTTTATTACTTTTTTTTTTTTTTTAATTTTATTTGTTTAAGACAGAGAGAATGAGAGACAGCATGAGAGGGAGGAGGGTCAGAGGCAGAAGCAGGCTCCCTGCTGAGCAGGGAGCCCGATGCGGGACTCGATCCCGGGACTCCAGGATCATGACCTGAGCCGAAGGCAGTCGCTTAACCAACTGAGTCACCCAGGCGCCCTTTATGACTTTTTTTCAAAGCTTTAAACATGTGTAGTGAAAGTTTAAGGACAAACTGAGAGGAGATTGCCCACTAAGTATTTTGCACATAAAAAAAAGACATTGCCAACGAAAACGTGCAATTATTTTTCTTAAGGGAGAGGGTTTCTGTGAGGATATGGGCCTGAACCTTGATTTTCTATGTCAGATATGAATTACGTCCCAGAAACCAAAGTATGAAATAGATTTAATACATGAACGCTTTGGAATATCGGCATCATCTGATTTTTTTTCCCCCCTAAAGACAGTTTTGCCCTTTTTTTTTTAATTAAAAAATTCCTTTTGGGGAGACTTTGACAGATCTCCTGCACTTAGTCAAACTAAAGTTCTTATTCAACATATTTCTTAGGGTTTTCCTACTAACTTAACTGTTCTTTCTTCCTGTAAAGACAAAACCAGGAAATTATTCAGAAAAAGGCTCTAGCTGACTTCCTAATTACCTATTGTGATTAGTGAGAAAAACTTGAGAAATTGGGAATATTGGGGCTGGGTTGAGAATTTTGGAAAAATGGAGAAAACCTCAAATTTAAGATGCTAGGTTTTTAAATTGTACTACTAAAAAATGTACATACAAAAAAACCTAGTGAATTCTGAAGTCTGAGCTAGCTGATTCAGTGATATTTAAAACATACATGTAAGAAAGGCAGTAGATAAAGAAAGGTATTTGTAATGTTGTCAGATCCTGCATTTTAAAAGTGAATAATTACTGTAGTGACATCCCTAGGAATTTTAAGATTCTTTCTTTTGAATAAGGTGGGAATTTATATGGTTAGCAATCATTGTAATTTGTATAATTTCCACTTTTCTTTATATTATCTCATATTATGTTACTGGTATCTTTATCTTTAGAAATCCGTAGAACACATCAGCTTTTACTCCCCTTTGTAATAGTAATTGGACCTGAAGGGAATCAGGATGTCTCACCCCCAAATATGCCACTTTGACATAAAACTATTTTGAGCTGAAGACAATTGAGAATCAACAGAGGAAGAAAGTAGACTTCGCAGAGTTTCCCTTATCTGACCAGAAGCAGCAACTTCTGGGAAATAAGGCTGCCATAAATTCCCTCTTTGGGGAGTGTCTACTCATAAATGCCCTCTCTGGGAGAGTTTTATGGCCCTGCAGAAGACAGAAAGACCCCTCAGACTTGTATAGACAAACATCACAGACTTTCTTATCTCCTGTTCTGTCTCCTGAAAACCTATTTGTCTTTCCTAAAGAAACCCTTTTGTTCATCCCCCAGCAGCCTTTTCTCCCCCTCCCTTTCCCCTAAGTATATAAATTCCAAATTCTAACCACCCCTTTGAGTTACTCATCATTGAGTGCTCTGTTTTCTTCTCTTACTACTGTCTTTTGTCAGAGCAATTCACAGACCCCTAGACACTAACCATGAGAGGGTGGAGGAAAAGTTTTTTCCTCCCCTACTGACCTGAAGGAATTAACATGAAATACCAGGACAAGTACTGATCAAAGAGGTTAATGGGGATTTGGCGAGGGGGGGGGGGCACGGAGGAGAGAGGAGTTTAGCCCTTGATCTTTATAGAAATGGTCTTAGTCCTAGATCTGCAATGCCCAAATCAAGTCAGCTTTCTTTTAATGTTTTACTGAGATCTACCTCCCTGCCAAGCACTGTGCTAAGATCTTTGCTAGCATTATATCATTTCACCCTCAAAACAATTTCATCAGGTTGGTAAATCAGAGAAAGTAGGTGACATCCCCGGGGCCACATACTATAGAAAACGGAGCAGATGGGGCGCCTAGGTGGTTCAGTCCATTGGGCGTCTGCCTTCAGCTCGGGTCATGGTCCCAGGGTCCTGGGATCAAGCCATGTGGCAGGCGGGCTCCTGCTCAGTGGGGAGCCTGCTTCTCCCTCTCCCGCTCCCCCTGCTTGTGCTCTCTCTCTCTCTGTTAAATAAATAAATAAAATCTATTTTTTAAAAAACCCACAAAACGGAGCAGGTACCTTCTCTGAGCTTAAAAGGCTATGCTAATGTGTCAAAATGCTACTTCGTACCCCATACATCTTTCTCTCCCTCAAAGGTTACTGCAGGGCTCAAAGGCACATCATCTGATGCCAGGCACACGTCACGCATACTCAAAAAAGATTCATTTGAATTTGTTCATTAATGACCCCTGAGTTTGATTCTCCAGAGTTTTAATTTTAATAACTGACCAACTTTACATCTGTGTCTTCTTTTCCTTTCCTGCTATGCTTTTCTATTTTCCTGGACTTATGCTAACGATACTTCCTTTTCTCTTTAAAGTTATCCAGTTGAATACAGTTGACCGTTGAATAACACAGGTTTGAACTGCACAGGTCCACTTACAGATAGATCTTTTTTATAATACAGTACTGTAAATGTATTTTCCTTCCCTGATGGTTTTCTTACTGTTTTTTTCCTCTAGCTTATTTGATTGTAAGAATACAATATATAATACATGTAATGTACAAAATAAATGTTAATCAACTGTTGTTATCAGTAAGGCTTCTGGTCAACAGTAGGCTATTAAGTTTTGGGGGAGTCAAAAGTTATATGCGGGGGCGCATGGGTGACTCAGTCGGTTGGGCATCCTACTGTTGCTTTCGGCTCTGGTCATGATCATGGGCTCGTGAGATTGAGCCCCCCCTGCCACCGTCAGGCTCCATGCTCATCATAGAGTCTGCTTTGGATTCTCTCTCCCTCTCCCTCTGCCCATCCCACTCATGCGCGCTCTCTCTCTCTCAAATAAATAAATAAATCTAAAAAAAAATTTATATGCAGACTTTGGACAGGGTGCATGGTGGTGTAGGGGGGGATTGATGCCTCTAACCCGAGTTGTTCACGTGTTAACTATATGGCTGGTCACGTTCATACGGCTAGAGAAAAAAGTATCGTATCTGCCAGGTGGGCCACACGTAGGAATGAGACAGTTCAGATTAATTTTTAGTTGTCACATCTTTTCCTATCTGGTTTCTTCCACTGCTTTTAAGTTTAAAGTTCTTGTTGATAATTCAGTTAAATATTCACCTACGTTTCCTTCTAGGTTTCACTCTTAATTTCATCAACTCTTTAATTTTATTTCAGTGTAAGTGATGAAAAACCAACTTCCCATCTTCCTTGCCTGGCTGTTCCCTCTTATCTTAATTAGGATTCCTAATTTCTGTGAGGTTTCTTAGCTTTAAAACCTCTCCAGGTAGGGTAAAAATAGTGAAATTTTACTATGCTATAGGTGATTTTCTGAGAACAAACTGCACTCTTTCAAGAACTAACATGCTGAATGACTCTGGGTAGCTCTTTCCACCAGTCTGGGTCTCAGAATCTTCTGTAAAATGAGAGAGACTTGGGCTGGATCTGCTCCCCCACTGCCCCCCGAATATTCTGAGAAGCACAAGTTTGGCAAGCCTCAATGAGAAGGAACTGTGTGGGCAAACTTGTTTTGGAAATTCTGAGTTACATAAGGTGTAAAAGAGTTTTTACATTTTATTTTACCTCTAATATTACTAGTTATCCAGAAGCATTTATTGGGCGCCTCCTAAGCCAGGGACACCGCCGCCCTGTGGAGTTCATGCCTGTGCAGAAAAGCAAACCATGGCCAATTCCAGGGGAACTGTAAAGGGGAAGTCAGGAGTGCTGGGCACGGGAGCCCTCAGGGGTGGTGGGCTGCCCAGGTTAAGGGTGGGGGTGGCAGAGAAAAAAGCAAATAAATGCTAAGTGAGAGGACGTGGAATGCTGGAGAAATCAGAGAAAGTCAGGCCGGAAGCTAGATCGTTGCAGAACGTGAAAGCCTTTGGGGGGGATTTTGGACTTTATCCTAGGGGAGACAAAAAGCTACTGAGAATTTTAACTGGAGGAGTGATGTTTATGTCTTTGCAGAGACCCTTCCAGCTGCTTTGTAGAGAACAGGCAGAACCGTTAGGAGGCCTGCAATATTTTAGAGGAGAGATGCTGGCGATGTTGGGTGATGGGGGTGAAAACGGGGCAAAAGTGGACAGGTCTGAGAACAAGTCTGGAGATGTAATTGCAAGAAGTGAGGGAAAGAAGTTGGAAACAGTTCCCCAGTTTCTGGCTTGTGCCATTGGTGGTGATACTGATGCAGGGAATATTATGGGGTGTGGAGGCCAGTGAACTTGGTTTGGAGCCAATATTGTGAACTCCTAAGATAAAGAGTTTGCGGCATTTATCGAGTTTATTGGACCCATAATCCATTTCTTCTTGGCAGAACATCTCTCGGGCCCAGGGTTCCATGGAACACACTTTGGTAAATGCTGTACTAGGTGCTCTCAAGTTGTCTTCCAGCTCACATAGTATCTTTTCCCATAATGCTAACTATAACCAAAAAGTAAACCGCATTGCTTGATATTTTATTTTACTTATTTTTATTTATTTATTAGAGAGAGAGAGAGAGAGCACAAATAGGAGAAGCAGCAAGCAGAGGGAGAGGGAGAAGCAGGCTCCCCGCTGAGCAGGGAGCCCGATGTGGGGCTCGATCCCAGGACCCTGGGATCATGACCTGAGCCGAAGGCAGACGCTTAACGACTGAGCCACCCAGGCGCCTCAACATTGCTTGATATTTTAAATAAACGTTTAAATTGAAGTATAAGAAAGATATAAGGTGGGGGGCGCCTGGGTGGCTCAGTTAGTTGAGCGACTGCCTTCGGCTCAGGTCACGATCCTGGAGTCCCGCGATGGAGTCCCGCATTGGGCTCCCTGCTCAGCGGGGAGTCTGCCTCTCCCTCTGACCCTCCCCCTTCTCATGTGCTCTCTCTCTCTCTCAAATAAATAAATAAAATCTTTAAAAAAAAAAAGAAAAAAAAGAAAGATATAAGGTGGAATTTTTATAGTGAGCATGCCTGTGTGACCACTGCCTAGAACAACAGAATGCATTATCACAGAAGCCTGGGGCATTGTCTGATTTCCAGGTCTGTAAATCAAACACTGGGTGGTCCCATGGAGGCTGGCGGGGTGGATGGCTTGGCTGAACCATCCCTCCCACTTGCCCTCTGGGGTAGCGCCGTCCCCAAAACTCGGTGGCAGAGAGTGGCTTAGATGTCAGCTCGGCCATCTCTGTGCCCTGAGTGCATCGAGAGTCAGGGGCACTTGGCCTCTGACCTTGAAGGGAGTGGTAGTAACCAGTACATCGGGTGAAGGACCTTCATTTGGAGCGGGTCTCACCTGCCAAGTGGCCTTCATGTAATCTCAGGAAGAAGGAGAAGTGTCCTCACCCATTTGCCAGACAATCGCCAGTAGCTCTTGATTCCCTAGGTTAATGATAACCCCAGCACCGGGGTCAATAATATTTATAGGGTTAACAGCTAGCTTCTGTTGTGGGACCTCGGGTGGGGGTCAACTCAGTTGACTGATGTTGGCTCCTGGTGGCTCCCGCCTCTGATAAGCTAGTGACAAGGTTGGACTGGAAAGGATGGGGCTGGCCTCTGAGTATTTGCACTTGATTCCTGCAGATGGGCATGGTAAGGGAAGTCATCATGGGTCTTAGCACAGCACAAGTCTTCCCGCATTCCCTTTTTAAATTTAAATGCTTATGGATTTGGTCTCATTCTCCATGAAAGTATTTTTACCGCTTAGGGAGGTGGAAGCAGGAAGAATTTTGGAACATGCACATTTGGTCCTTTATTTCCTGGCCCAGTGAAGATGTGGTTTTGAAGACATTGGGGATCTGTCAGTTCTCTAGATCACTTCCAGCCCTGTAATTCTATGATCTAATAGAATTTATAACAATATGTATTCCAGTAGTGACTTGCAAAGATTGCTTTGAAGGGATTACAGATGGTTCTGTAAGTATATACTTTTAGAAGAACATAATGCAATTTGCTTTCTAGCCCAAAGCCCTAAAAATAATTAGGTAGGAGTTCACATGAGTGTTAAAAGGCAGTTGTTTCTGGTGAATCCAAATGGATTTAAAAAATCAATTTCATTTATCCTCAGAGGAAGGCTTGCATTTTAGATTTCTTATGGTTTATTGAATAGTAAAGCACAATGACCATGCTAGCATTAAAAAAGTAAGCAATGAGAAAAAATCAGTGCAACACTCCAAATTCAAATTAAGGATAATGGAGTGAGAGGAAGGAATTTCAGAACGCGGGAGTGAGTAATGCAACTGAGACCTCAAGTGTTTGCCTTGGGGGATTCTCGCTTGGTCAGATGTGTGTCTTCAACATATGGCTTCCATCTGACTAAGTCTCTAGCCCCTCATGCCTTGGAATCATCCTGACCCATTTGGTTTCCTTTCATGAGATCTGAGGGAGACTCTGTCCCTAAAATGCAGGTCAGAGTTTAGCTTCGTCGGTGCGTAGAAGGGTAGAAACCATTCAG
Source organism: Mirounga angustirostris (assembly GCF_029215605.1). NCBI lineage: Eukaryota > Metazoa > Chordata > Mammalia > Carnivora > Phocidae > Mirounga > Mirounga angustirostris. The sequence continues at coordinate 7,282,148 of NW_026991720.1, forward strand.
AGGGGCAGGTAGGGCAGCTGAGGGTATCTGGACTGCGGTGGCCACACCGTGGAGAACCTTCGTGTAGGCACGAGAAAACCATTTTGGGGGTTTATCGTCAATAACCTTTTAGAATGAAAAGAGAATACCTTTAATGTGGAAAAATTAGAAAAAAACCAGAGGTACAAAGAGGAAGTTATAATCTTGTTTTTTAGAGCCATTGTGGTTGCTTCCCCCCCCCCTTTTTTTTTGGCTTGGGGAGACTCATTATCTAAGTGATATTTTTAGGAATTAACATGAGGTGGCAAGGTAGGATGTACCAAGGGAAGAGCTAAGGCAGGGAGACGATTTAGGAGGCTAATTCATGGGTCACTGGGCAAAATGGTGGTGGTAGCTAGCACTGACCAAGAGGAGGAAGGGGCAGATTTGAGGCAATTGGAAATGAGGGCTCAGTGAGTCTGGATGAATTGAGATGTGGGCAGAGACTGAGATAAAGTTACAGGTGATGTGGAGAGTGCCACTGGATGGTGGGAGAATGCATCATTCATTCATTCAACAGAAATGGATTGAGTGCCTACTACTCTCATGGAATTTATAGCCCAGTGGAGGGAGACAAACAAAAAAGAAAAGTAAGTAACTACAAGACATAGCATGTTACATGGTAGTAAGTGTTGTGAGGAAAAATCAAGCAAATTGAAAACAACCTGATAATAAAAAGCCAAGGTCATAACCAGGAACCATAGGTCAACCCCAGCATTTCCCCAAGAAGCCTTGGCTGTCCAGGTCCATTCTCATCTTATGATCTACCTTGACGAAGGATTGATCCTGCTGAAGGACAGTTTATGGCCCTGTTGCCTTTATTTTTTAAATTATTTTTTAAAGATTGTTTTACAGTAATCTGTACACCCAACGTGGGGCTCAAACTTACAACCTTGAGGTCAAGAGTCTCATGCTCTACTGACTGAGTCAGCCAGGCACCAGCCCCCCACCTGTCACCTTTATTTTAATGGATGAATGAATGAGTAACCAATTTAAATCTGACCTCTGACCAATGTTGAAATTCAGAAGAGATTCTAATATTTAAAGGTTCTTATGCCTTTTCTTTGTGGGGTCAAGAATGCCCTTGAAAATGCAGTGGAAAATTATGAATCTCCTTCCCCATAAAACTGGGCTTACTCTCATTACATACAGTTCCCAGGGATGCACTGATGGAGAGTCAGCCAGCCCATGAGGAGGTGGCCCACCGAGCACCTGAAGGCATGGCCACATTTTTCCTATGAGAACTAGTTGAAACCTCAAATCTTTACCCCCGAAAAGTGCCCAGCCCACATCACCTCCTATAGCATGACAAAGAAGATTTGGGCCTGGGCATTTTCAAGGGTACCAGGGTGCCAGACTGCTTAGAGCAGGGAAGTCCGAGCCAGGGAGTCTGGTCAGGAGATGGCAGGCATGACCCAGAGGAGAGGCCGCGAAGGCCCCACTGCAGCTCTGGGGAAGGTCAAAGCCAACACACATTCAGAAAGGGCAGAGGTGATGGGCTGCCTGCAGAGAGTGAAGGGAAGAGGATATAAAAAGAATCCTAGAGGTGATGCCTGGTTGCCTCAGTTGGTGGAACATTCGACTCTGAAGCTCAGGGTCATGAGTTCAAGCCCCATGGTGGGCATGAAGCCTACTTTAAAATAAACAAATAAATAAAAAGGACTCTGGGCTTGCAAGCCCAGAACAGGCAAAGGAGGCCCTGCCACCAAAGGTGAGGAAGGGAACAATTTGGGTGGCAGGTTCCACTGTTGCTTATAGAATCTTCCTAAAGTCCATACTCAGTTTGGAAACTTTTACCCCTAGTGGCTGAACTTGTAGACATGATGGAAATGCTAAACCACATTCATGAGCATCTTGAACTTTTCTCTCATGGCAGACATGGACTTCATTGCTCTCAGCTCCAGAGGTCCGGCTCTCCTTTTCTCCACAACATCTGTTTCCATTTGTCCTACGACCTGCATTATATTGTACATAGTTGTGTGATGACATTGTCCTAAAGTTAAATGAAAATTGCTTTTAAAGGGTATTTACAAGGAGTTTCTATTGCATCCCCAACCTAAATCATAACAGCTCCACATTCTAAGAGCACCATGTGAAGATGTCACGCTGTGATAAAGTTCAGATTGAATATGTAGGCTGGGTCTGGGGAAAGGACAACCTATAGGCTTTTGGAGGCGTGGGTTTAGAAAGAGAGTGACATCTTACATGCTCTCTGCATGCTTACAAACACGTGCGTTGTGCAAATGCACAGGAAAAGCGCTCAACTAGGCCAGGCCTGTTGCTAACAGTGGCCACCTCTGAGGAGGAAGATGGGGATGGGGTGAGGGGAGGGGATTGTCCCCTTTTCCCCTACCTACTCTAGTATCATTTGAATCTTTTTTTTTTTTTCCCGAAGATTTTATTTATTTTTTATTTGGCAGAGAGAGATTGACAGCGAGAGAGGGAACACAAGCAGGGGGAGTAGGAGAGGGAGAAGCAGGCTCACCGAGCGGGGAGCCCGACGCAGGGCTCCATCCCAGGACCCTGGGACCATGACCCAAGCCGAAGGCAGACGCCTAACGACTGAGCCACCCAGACGCCCCATCATTTGAAACTTTTAAATGGAGAATATATTTACAAATCCCTTGTGAAATTTAAAACAATTAAAGAAAGATGGAGGGGCCCTTGGGTGGCTCAATCAGCTGTGTCTCCCTGCCTTCAGCTCAGGTCATGATCTCGGGGTCCTGGGATGGAACCCCACATCGGGCTCCTTGCTCTGCGGGAAGCCTGCTTCTCCCTCTTCCACTCCCCCTGCTTGTGTTCCCTCTCTTGCAGTCTCTCTCTCTGTCAAATAAATAAATAAAATCTAAAAAAAAAAAAAGAAAGAAAGAAAGATGGAGGCAAAAATCTCAAGGCCAACACAGCTGGTGTAAATAGACACCTAGACCTTCGAGAAAGTGGTAAAGGTCACCTCACCTTTGGGACACCATAGATAGACTGGCTTTTTTGTTGTCTTGAACAAAACTTGTCCTCATTTGGTCTGCCATTTTGAGAAGTAAAGTAAGTGCTGGTTTCAGAATTTCTTCCCAGGGATGTAGCTCAGGCACCCGGCTGTACTTAGGACACGCTGTGAGCCAGGTGGCCAGACCCCCTCCCAGGTCGGGGTTTTTCCACATCCATGTGAGGAATTGGCACTCTCGATTTGTTGCTGTTCTCAGAATGTGACCACACCTGTCCCGAGGGTGAAACCCAAATGCTGAATGCTAGGTCATCACCACCCAGCTCTTTCTGAGCCACTTGTAGAATAGAATTGAACAGACATGAACTATAACCAGAGTTTTGTAGTTATTTTACACAAAGGGCTCCTTACAGTCCTGTGGTACCTGCCTCCTAGGCTGTTTTGTACAGTAACAAAAACCTTCGGCAAGATGAGGATTCTCGTCCAATGTCACCTGCCTTCTACATGTGGATCAGTCTCCTTGGGCTGATTGAACAAAGTACCATCAGCTGGGTGCCGAGAACCATAGAACTTGATTGTTGGACCCTTCTGGAGCCTGGAAGTCCAAAATCAAGGTGTCACCAGGGTCAAGTTCTCTTTGAGACTCTGGGTAGAATCCTTCCTTGCCTCTTCCTGTTTCTGCTGTGGCTGGAAACCCTTAGTGTCCCTTGCCTTGCAGACACATCCCTCCAATCTCTTCCTCCTCCAGTCATCATGACATTCCCTTGTGTGTCCGTCTTCACATGGTGGTCTTCCCTCTTCTTGTAAGGACGCCAGTCATTGGACGAAGGGCCCACTCTACTCCAGTCTGATCTCATCTTAACGAGTCACATCTGCAAAAATCCTAGTTCCAGAGGAGTATTGGGGGTTAGGACTTCAAGATATCTTTTTCCAACCCATAATAATATCCCAAAGCTAGAACTCGAACTCCCATCTTTCCTCCCCACCAAACCAACCTTATGATGATTCACTTCCTATCTCTCTTCTTTTTAAAAAATCATCATATGTAGACCTTGGTGGTAACTGATAGTGTCAGGTGTACCAGGAAAGTTCTGGAAGGAGGATCTAGTACTTGCTGGGAGACTAATCCCTGACAATTACAGAGGAGACTTTACCTGTGGGGTGATATCCTTGCAGGAAATTGTAGTACCAGACTGCTGGCTGCTGTTAAAACACTTCGGGCTCTTCATCTCCAGATGTTGCCAGCCCATAAAACTGTAGTAGGTGGTGGCTGACGTCATTTGAAATTCTGTAGGCCTGACACCTTGTAAGTTGAGTGAATGTTTGTGTGTGTGTGGTTGGGGTTTCGTGTGACGATGGGGTCAGCTGAGCAGCTCAGGATTTCTGTAGACATCTCTTGCTAAGGGAAGCTTTATAACCTAAAGCCTGTAAACTTGAATATTATGGCAAATTATACAGAGTAGTTTAAGTGATTTTCTTCTTTTAGTGACTAGTAGAACTCAGGATTTTTTTTTCCCACAGACTCTGATGTGTCCAGTGGACACAGGCTTTTGGCTACAAAATTTGAGTGGAGAAAAAAAAACAGAGAAAGCTGGAGAAACGCTGGGCAACCACTGGCCTCTGGAGCTGGATGCAGAATGGATTCTTAGATGGAGAAGAGACAGGGGAGAGAGACAGACAGACAGACACCAGACACCAACCTGAATTGGAAAGAACATAGGCCAGTGTTGCCCGCTGGGAACTGACATCACAAATAGAGTGTGGGTGAATTATAAAGGTGACCCTTTATTTTTTATTTTTTTATTTTGTTGTATTTAGAGAGGGGGGAGGGGCAGAGAGAGAGACAGAAAGAGAATCTCCAGCAGACTCTGCACTGAGCATGGGGCCCAACACAGGGCTCCATCTCACGACCCGGAGATCATGACCTGAGCCGAAATCAAGAATCGGACACTTAACTGACTGAGCCCCCCACGTGCCCCTAAATGTGACCTTATAAATAAAGGTCTGGGATAAGAGTGGAGAGAGCATAAAAGCTACTATGGGAAAAGAAGTAGTAGAAAGGTTTGTTTATGTATTATGGAGTTAGTATTAATTTGTTTAAAAAGTGTGTCATCTTAAATCCAGGACTTTCAGTATTTTTAAATGTATCTGTACATGTAAGGGGGGATTTACTATCAGACCATGCAATTATGGCATCTCTAATCACCTGATGGTGATAACCATGAGCGAAAACTCAGGACGCCTTGGAGTTGCCTCTTCAGGGAGAGCAGTGGTAATGTTTGTTGGGGGCAGATTCACCACGTCAGTAAGGAGAAAGCTGTGTTTTTAGAAATCAGACCCCTCATACTGAGGCTTGGATATTAGAATTCCGAAGTCTTAGGCAACTAATCAATTATCCACTTACCTCTTTACCGAATACATTGGTAAGACAAAAGTAAATTCTAGAAGCATATTAAAGCGAAACCTATAAAAAATTGCTTTAGAGACGCAGCTAGATATGGAGGTTTGAGGGTAAAATAGAACTTCACCAAATCCTAAAGCTCCAGTAACTGCAATATTCACAGGGGGACTGGATGTGAACCAGACCCACGGTTGTTGTCAGGGTCTCTGGGTATGTTTCCTTTTTCAGTGATGGTTGTGTTGCCATTTTCCGAGTCAGACTTAGGAAGCGGATAAGCCCTTTAGGGACAAAGGGGAATTTGAAAAACATGGCCAATATTAGTATCATTAATATGTTAATTTAACAATGAAAATGTATCAAGTGCTTGCTCAGTGCTATACACTTTTTTTTTTTTTTAAAGATTTTATTTATTTATTTGACAGAGAGAGAGAGACAGCAAGAGAGGGAACACAAGCAGAAGGAGTGGGAGAGGGAGAAGCAGGCTTCCCGCGGAGCAGGGAGCCCGATGCGGGCTCCATCCCAGGACCCTGGGATCATGACCTTTGAGCCGAAGGCAGACGCTTAATGACTGAGCCACCCAGGCGCCCCAGTGCTATACACTCTTAAGCAGGCATTTTCAGTATTGCAATTTTTAGATGCCTGCTTTTTAAGTGATCCTTCCCTTGCATTTCAAGACAGTGCTTTTGGTTTGGTTTTGTTTTTGGAAAGCCCGTCTGACTTTATAATGGAAGGATTCATTTAGTGGAAATTCAGTTTAAGGAAACTTTAAAAAATTTTATTCTGCAGGAGATGAGAGATGCCTGCACTGAGAAGTTTTTGTGGTTTTTTTTTTTTTTTTTTTTTTTTTTTTTTTTGAGAGAGAGAGCATAAGCAGGGTGGGGACAGGGGCAGAGGGAGAGAGAAGAGAGAATCCCAAGCATACTCCACACCCAGTGCAGAGTCAGATGTGGGGCTCCATCCCATGACCCTGATATCATGACCTGAGCAGAAATCAAGAGTCAGACGTTTAACTGATTGAGCCACCCAGGCGCCCCAAGAAGGGGGTTTTAATATGTACCTATGCAGCAAAAATGTTTACTTGATATCTAGTACATGAGCTTAAATCACCAAGAAGTAGAATGTTTTACAGTATACTCTTTCTTTTTTTTTTTTTTTATTCATGAGAGATAGAGAGAGAGGCAGAGGCAGAGGGAGAAGCAGGCTCCCCGCCGAGCAGGGAGCCCGATGTGGGACTCGATCCCAGGACTCTGGGATCATGACCTGAGCTGAAGGCAGACGCTTAACCGACTGAGCCACCCAGGCATCCCCAGTATACTCTTTCTTAAAGAGAGAAACCATGTCCTAAGAAATCTCTGCAAAGACAGGGACTTCATCCTTACCATCTTCGTGTCACCCACAGCCCCCAGCTCAGAACTTGGAGTATAAAACACGCTCAAAGCATGTTCTTGGAAGGAACGTTTGATCTGGGTATCCAAACCTGAAAGTGCCATTTCTTGACCTACGATTGTCAATGGTTGTTTTTTTTTAAAATGACATTTTCCCTGCTCTCGGTGATAATTAATGCTCAGTTCAGACTGCAGGGTTTGGATGAAGAAATCTGAACAATAGCTAGACAAGACAAAGCCTGTTAAATCTTCTGCAGGCTTCTCCCTCTACTAATGTGGTTTAGAATTATATGTTAGGAGCACTGTATACCAGAAGAATATTGATTGCATTTCAGATAATGCAATTTACAGTTAATAAGATGGTTAGGCTGGTCCAGGGAAATATTTGTTTTGTTCAATAATGTTAGACAGAAAACATACATTTTAATAAATACTGCATGAGAACAATCCTTTTGGGTGAACTTTAAGGAAATAAACATACAATCATATGGCTACACATCAGCGAATTTTCACATCTCTGAAATCTGGTGAGATGTATTCTCAGGAGTTCTTTGCTTTACAAATAGATTATTTTAAATTGTTCTTGTTCTAGTATCAGAACCTTTGTCTGGCATTTTTCTATGTAACCTTACTATCCAAGGACAATTGTTGTAGAACAGAATACACAGTATGATTCCATTTGTTTAAATACACACACACACACACATACATACACAGATTTATGGTTAAACACACACACACACACCCCTCTGGAAGATTATCTAACCACAGTGATCATCATGAGGAGCAGGGCAGAGTGAGATAATAGGTATTTTCACATTTAGAGTTATAGATTTCTAGGATACTCCAATTTTATAATATGCATATATTTCTTTTGCAATCAGAAAAAGATATATTAGCATACAGACCTGAAGTTGATGACACCGACAATAAAAACAGTCTTGCCAAGAGCCTGAAAGTAATCTAGTTGCAGAGTCTTCCATCAAGATGATTTCCTGCGCGCGTGGGGGGCAGGGTGTGCACTGTGGTACCACCGGACCTGCCACCACTTGACAGTCTATCGTCGGAGGGAGAGAAAGAGGACATAGGAATGTCTGTCTGTCTGCCCAGACTAGGAAGATCTTGTAGGGGGTATAAGATGAGACACTGGTAACCGTAAGGGGAGGTGTATCGTGGTGTCTTTGCCACATGTTAAAAAAAATTAAATATTGGGGCGCCTGGATGGCTCAGTTGGTTGAGCGACTGCCTTCGGCTCAGGTCATGATCCTGGAGTCCCGGGATCGAGTCCCGCATCAGGCTCCCTGCTTGGCGGGGAGTCTGCTTCTTCCTCTGACCCTCCTCCCTCTCATGCTCTCTCTCTCTCATTCTCTCTCTCAATTAAATAAATAAAATCTTAAAAAAAAATTAAATATTAAAAGGCTCTGTTCAGGGGCGCCTGGGTGGCTCAGTCGCTTAAGCATCTGCCTTTGGCTCAGGTCAGGACCCTAGAGTCCTGGGATTGGGCCCTGAGTGGGGCTCCCTGCTCAGCTTCTTCTCCCTCTCCCTCTGCCTCTACCCCTGCTTGTGCTTGCTCTCTCTCTCTCTCAAATAAATAAATACTTTTTTTTTTTTTAATTTGACAGAGAGAGACACAGTGAGAGAGGAAACACAAGCAGGGCAAGTGGGAGAGGGAGAAGCAGGCTTCCCGCCGAGCAGAGAGCCCGATGTGGGGCTTGATCCCAGGACCCTGGGATCATGACCTGAGCCGAAGGCAGATGCTTAAGGACTGAGCCACCCAGGCATCCCAATAAAAATCTTAAAAAAAGAAAAGGCTCTGTTCAGGGCCACACATCACAGCCACTGGTGAGCATCGGACAGGATTCCGGTGGGATAGTTCCTGTGTCCTCCCAATGGCCTCTCACAAGGCTGTCCGTTATATTCTCCCCCCCCCCCCCCCCCCCCCCCCGAGACAGGGCTTCCTTCTCCAGCCATCCATGGGGAAAGACCAGTTTTGTTTTGCTTTTTATTTCCCCAATGTCTTGCAGACTGATACTTTAATAAAATCAATAAAAATGAATTACTGGAAAAATGAAATTAAAAAACCAGGAAGACATACAAAATTCAGGGTCCAATATTTTTATTATTTGATTGAAAAGACATAAAATCCCTCGGGCAATTTTAAAAAGGCGTTCTCTACTGAGGGAGGGGATGATTTTGCCCCCTCCCCCCGCCCCGCCCAGGGGACATTTAGCAATGTCTGGAGACCGTTTCGGCTGTCCCGGCTGGGGAGGGGGTGTTCCTGGCGACTGGTGGGCAGAGGCCAGGGAGGCTGTTCCATGTCCTGCAGCGCCCAGGACAGCCCCCACCCACACCCATGCTAAGGAATAATTAGGCTCAAAATATCAGCAGTGCCAAGGTTGAAAAACCCTGCCTTAAAACTTTTTAGGTGGTCAGTTTTTATATTTTTCCCTGGGCAGATGGTGACATTTTGGACCCCGCTCCACAGACGACACTTTGAGAACTGCCCTAATGTACTTACTCTGACCCAGTAAGGTTGTCAGACAAACCCCAACCCGAATTCTCTATTCCTTGAAATCGGTGACACTGTGTCATAAGCAAGAGACCAGAATGAGCACAGGAGAATGAAGAGTAGTGATGAACCATGAGAAAGATGATTCGTGTAGACAGCCAGGCGGGGCCAGGGGCATGAGCCCGGGACGGCGACTGAAGGCTCTGGGCCGCCATTCTCCCATCTGTGAAATGGGAATCCCGCCCTCCTCAGAAGGCTGTTGTGGGGGTGGCGTGTAAATACTAGGGTGTGAAAGGGCCTACTCCACGTGGCACCCAGCACCCAGCCCCGGTTAGCTCTCTCTGCGACTCCTCTGTCCAAGGACCCGGCCGGGCCCAGGTCGCTGCCAACCTCAGAGCGTTGCCCCTTCTTGTCACCCTTTTCATTTTTGTGGTGCGGCCGCAGGCGACCCTCCTGCCATTCTCTCCTCCTCACAGAAGTCCGGGGCTCACCAGAACCTTTCAGCCTCCAGACCAGAGAAGGAGCGAAGGGCGGGAGTGAAGCCGACCTCTCCCGGGAAGATGGAAGGAACTGCTCATGTGGAAGGTGCCAGGCAAACGGCGGGAGCCGCGGCTCGCCCTTGGGCCCTCCCTAGCTGCCTCTGATATAAAGCGGTGGGAAAGGAACCTCGGAGGAGAGAAGAAAGTGTCCGCGAAACTGCATCTTGTCCCACCCGAATTGGTGTGCAGAGCAGAGCCAGGCTCCCGTTTGCTCACGAGCAAAGGGCACCAGGAAAGGGCGGGGCCTACCGCGAGCTCCACGCCGCGAATCCCAGCTCCTCCTCCCGAGCGCCGCGCAGCGGGCGAGGCGGGAGCCCCCTGGGCCCCGCGCCGCTGAGCGCGCGCCCGGGAACCAGAGCCCAGACGGTCGCGGTCCCTGATCTCGGACCCGGGCCCGACCCGCTGTCCTCTGTGGGTCCCCGGGAGCGGCCGCGGGGCTAGGAGATCCGGCGGAGATCCCGCGAAGCCCGGGCAAAGCCGGGGCGGGGGGGGGGGGGTCGGGAGGGGGGGGACCCTCCGTTCAGGGCGGAAAGGCCCTTGGCAAGGGTGCGCCCCAGCCCAGGCGCGGTACGTACGATCCCTGCTTCCAAAACTGTCTGTCCGAGACAACTTCCCTCTCCTTCATCGCCGCCCCGTCTGAGTCTCGCTCCGGACTCGGTGGCAGCGGGGGAGAGGGAGGACCTTTGGGAGCGCGGCTCTGTTTGCGTCTGAGTCCGCGGCAGGTGCTTCGGGGAGACAGCCGCCCTTGGGGGGCAGGAGGCCCTCCCCCAACAGTCCAGAGGCTAGAAGTCACCACGCCAGCCGAGACAGGGACGGATGGGGACAGGTACGAATGAACAGCAGGTTTGTTAAGTTACCCGGAGCTCCCTGGAAGGAAAACTCTGTTCTGTTCCAAATGCACATTATTTGAGCTTCCTCTTCATGGCTGCGTCACCCCCAGCCTCTTTGCTGCTGTCAGTGGAGGGACTGGAGAAAGATGGCTCCTTGATCACCTTCTGTACCCAAGGCACGGGGAGACCCTGGGTACACAAGACGGTTAAGACATAATTTATCTCCCACAGATGCTCACAGCCTGGACAGGTACATGAACTATAAACTAATAAGGACCATGCGTGCGTCAAGTGCTATAAAAATGCACTTAACAAGGATTTGGGAACAGGGGGGAAGGAGCCCAGGAGTGCCCAGGAACAAAGAAATGGTCCCTGCGTGATTCTGACAGGCTTTCAACATCTGGAGCCGACCGTGATTGCTACCGTGCTCTGACTAGGTAGCAAACAACTTCCTCATTTTATGACTCTTTAATTCTGATTCATATTCTCAGGTTTTGCGATGCTGGCAGAACATATAGTCTAAAACTGTATCTTAATCCCACTTACCCAGATTTTTCTCCTGATACATCATTAAAACATCTTTTTACCCAGCACATGCTTGGTGTCACCATTAACTTATATTCTGTATGACGTGCCTTTCAATTCCAAAAGCAATCCTTTCGTATAAATATTCCTGCAGATCATTAAGTCTGGTACTCTGGCACTAGGCATAATTGGAGGATGAATCCAATAATTTCAAACAAACAGTTCCAACACCTATCCATACAACATTTGAGATCGCTTCCTATTTTCAAAGAAAATGATATATGAGGGGCGCCTGGGTGGCTCAGTCGTTAAGCGTCTGCCTTTGGCTCAGGTCATGATTCCAGGGTCCTGGGATTGAGCCCCACATTGGGCTCCCTGCTCAGCAGGAAGCCTGCTTCTCCCTCTCCCACTCCCCCTGCTTGTGTTCCCTCTCTCGCTGTGTCTCTCTCTGTCAAATAAATAAATAAATAAATAATCTTTAAAAAAAAGAGAAAATGATATATGAGTATGTGATATATACATATGTATATATAATGTATAGATATGTGTATATATCATATATCATGTACGTACAATGTATACTCGCTTTTTTTCTTGCATGTTAGTCTCAAATTAATTTTTTTCTATTAAATCAGGCAATGAGTGCCTTTGCAAGGCTGAGCTCTTGGTAGATGAGCCCTGTGATTCAGCTTTGCCACGATGAGGTATTCTAGGGGCTTTTAAAAGTATGGAGACATTATTAGGATTAGTAAAAACAGCATCTTCAAAATTATGCAAACTGAAAGTACAAAAAAACCCCCCATTTTAGCTTTTGATGGTTTGATGAAACTTTCTACTCACTGGCTTCGTAATTCATAAGCATCAAAGTCAAGGAAACTATGGTGACATAATTTGGCAGCCACAACTTCTGAGTCTCGAAATGCATCAGCTGAATTGAATGTAGTATTTCTTTTTAATTTTAAATGGGTAAAATATAGATTCATGGTTTTAGAATCAGAATCAGTTTAATGACTGGAAAAAGCCTTTGAGAAAATTTGTCCCAAACCCATCATTTAACGATGAATACTATCAGAATACAGCTGGTTTATGACTGGAAGCTCCTTTAACCCACACTGGCTCACCTGCCTGATCTGTGAAATGAGACACTGGGCTGTATGAACTCTTGATCCCCTACCACTGCCAACATATTGTAGGAGTCTAATAAATGGTTGAATGAACGCACCTAATGCCCAGAGAGGCTGGTTGATTTGCCTGAGATCACACAGTTAGTCAGGGACAGATACAATTCTGACTCTCAGCCTTTGAGAGTTACACAGAATAGGCTTAGAATAGAAACCTTGACTTTTGTAAAAGTACATAGAGATTAATGAAGAATACACCATAAGAGACACAAAACAAAACCCAATTTAAATCTATACTAAAACCAAGTCAAACAAACTGCCAATTACATTTCAATTACCTGCATATCCACTTTTTTTTTTTAAAGAGTTTATTTATTTATTTGACAGAGAGAGACACAGCGAGAGAGGGAACACAAGCAGAGGAAGTGGGAGAGGGAGAAGCAGGGAGCCCGATCCCAGGACCCTGGGATCATGACCTGAGCCGAAGGCAGGCGCTTAACGACTGAGCCACCCAGGCGCCCCTGCATATCCACTTTTTAATCATAGACTGGCGTCCCTTAAATAGTCAGCTTATGTCCCTTGTGTACAAGGGTTGTGGGTTAAATTGTGTCCCCCCAAAATACATGCTGAAGTTCTAACCCTCAGTACTTGTGAATGTGACCTTATTTGAAAATAAAATGTTTGCAGATGTCATCAAGTTAAGATGAGCTTACTAGGGTGGGTCCAAATCCAGTATAACTGGTGTCTTCACAAGAGGAGGGAAATTGGTCGGAGACGTCAGTGAAGAAGGCCATGTGACATTGGAGGCAGAGATTGGAATTATGTTGCCATTAAGTCAAAGAACGCCTGGAACTACCAGAAGCTGGAAGAGGCAAGGAAGGACCCTCTCCTAGAGGTTTCGGAGGGAGCACCTCCCTGCTTACACCTTGATTTCAGACTTCCGGCATCTAGAACTGTGAGAGAATGACTTTCGATTGTTTTAGGGCACACAGTTTGTAGTATTGTGGTAAGGCAGCCCTAGGAAATGAACATACCCCTCATATTTGTGTGGGTTTACGGGGCCCACTTGGGTCCTTCTCTGTCAGGAATCTGAGATGGTGGCTGGGATTGGAGTCATCTGCAGGTATGACTGGGTTGGGTATCCAAGATGGTGCATCCACATGACCACAGGTGATGTTGGGTTTGGCTGGGGGCTCAGATGGGGCTGTGAGCTGGAGCACCTGCACGTGGCCTCTTCATGTAGTGTGGGTTTCTCACAGCGTGGCGGTTGCTCGAGGACAACCATTCCAAAGAAGCAGGAAGTAAAAACTGCTGGGCCAACAAGGCCTTGGCCAGAAAATAGAATGGCATCTGTTCTGCTGCATCCTATTAGTCACACACATTGAGGGGATATAACTGAACTCAAAGTTAGTGATTGAGGGATGGTTCTTTGAGATGTTCTGAGCCATTGCCTCCCACTGGTGATATTGATGAACAAGATTAGGTTGGAGGAAACATTATTCCTCAGGATAGCAAATGCTACCTTGGGACCCAGAAGGGCTAATGAAGGGTTCTGAAGGGTTCTTACGGTTCTACATTTAAGGAGAGCTTCTTCAATCCATTTTCCCCCATCAGAAACTTTCTCGGGGCACCTGGGTGGCTCAGTCCTTAAGCATCTGCCTTCAGCTCAGGTCACGATCCCAGGGTCCTGGGATCGAGCCCTGCATTGGGCTCCCTGCTCCGCAGGAAGCCTGCTTCTCCCTCTCCCAGTCCCCCTGCTTGTGTTCCCTCTCTCGCTGTGTCTCTCTCTGTCAAATAAATAAATAAATAAAATCTTTAAAAAACAAAAAAACAAAAAAAAACTTTCTCACCTCTGGGTCACAGCTTAGGAGGCTGGAGGAGACATTCCTCTCTCCTTGCTTTTGAATCACTTATTGTTGGGATGTCTGGGTGGCTCTGTCAGTTAAGTGAATCATTTATTGCAACTGTTATACCATGTTCAGTGAGTCCCTAGCTGATGAGGAGGGAGTCTCCCTAAAGGCCTCACAATTCTTTACTCAGTTTGCCTTTGTTAAATGCCTCCTGGGGGTCCACGCTGGGTTGACTGCTGAGACAAGGAAATAAGTAGGAATTTTAAAAGTTAAAAAAAAAGGCCTGCGACCTAGGGAGATGGAGCCAGGAAGCCTCTCGTAACTTTCTCTTTCATTCTCCTTTCTGAGCTATAGAAGGTGTCTGGGTCTCAGAGCTGTCCTGGCCATGTCTGTCTCTAGACACTCTTTCTTTTCCCACAGGGTGGCTGGCCTGAGATGTTGTCTGGGCCTGAGTAGACCCCCAGAGTTCACAGCACTGGGGCAAACACATTCTAGTTATGCGAGCTCCTTATGACCTGAGAGGTTAACACCTGGAAAGATCACCCTCTGGGAGATAGATTCCTGCTATCTATCTCGGGGAGGAGACCCAGGAACAGAATTCAGAATGGTGAGAAGAAAGAGCTGTACCATACCTCTGGTGTGGACTGCAGAGGGCTGCTTTTGGCCTCTTCACAGAAGGGGTTGCCTCTTGTGGTGGGCATGATGGCCTTTATATCGCCCATGCCCTTGAAGGACCCTTGGTGGCATCAGGGACTTCCAAAGGGAAGAGTGGCATGGAGGTTGGGGAGATTTGAGGCCCCTCATCCTTTTCAAAATAAAATTTCCGGGGCGGGGGGTGGGCACCTGTGTGGCTTAGTCAGTTAAGCACCTGACTCTTGATTTCAGCTCAGGTCATGATGACAGGGTTATGAGATCGAGCCCCTCATTGGGCTCCATGCTGGGCATGGAGCCTGCTTAAGATTCTCTCTCTCTCTCTCTCCCTCTGCCTCTCTCCCACTCTTAAAAAAAAATAAATAAAATTTACATAGATTTTCTTTTTCTTTTTTTTCTTTTTATTTTTTTATTTGACAGAGAGAATGAGAGAGAGAGAGCACATGAGAGAGGGGAGGGTCAGAGGGAGAAGCAGACTCCCTGCCGAGCAGGGAGCCCAATGCAGGACTCGATCCTGGGACTCCAGATCATCACCTGAGCCGAAGGCAGTCACTTTACCAACTGAGCCACCCAGGCGCCCCACATAGATTTTATTTTTAGAGCAGTTTTATGTTCATAGCAAAATTGAAAGGAAGGTACAGAGAGTCCCCATTTCCTTCTGCCCCCCACACACGCACAGCCTCCCCACCATCAACATCCTCCTCCAGAGTGGGACATTTGTTACAGATGATGAACCTCCACTGACAGATCCTCATCTCTCAGAGACCATAGTCAACATTAGGGTTCACTCTTGGTGGTGTACATTCTGTGGGTTTGGACAAATGTCCAATGACATGTATCCACCATTATAATATCATAAAGAGCTGTTTCTCTAGCTTAAAAATTCTCCTTGCTCCACCTCGTCATTCCTCCCTCCCTCTACCCCCCGACAACCACTGATTTTCTTACTGTCTCCATAGTTTTGCTTTTCCCTTTATACCTTTCTAACCAGAGCAGATCTGTTTGTTGTTTTTTTTTTAAGTATATTTATTATTTATTTAAGTAATCTCTATGCCCAACATAGGGCTCAAACTCATGACCCCGAGATCATGCACCCCATGCTCTTCAAACTGAATCAGCCGGGTACCCCATGAGAGCAGATCTGTTTTATGTATTGGGCTTTTGTTTAAGGTTTCATTTCAAGACTAGGTTATGCTGCTTAAACAGAAAAAAAAAAAAAGTTTTATGTTAATGGGTAGTGTCTTGACCCTGCCCTTATTAGCTGTGTGACCCTTGGCAAGTCACTTCACCTCTCTGAAACTCAATTTCTCATCCATAAAATGGGGCTAATGAGGGCTACCTCACATAAATACTACAGTATGTGCAGTGCCTGGCACACAGTAGGGCCTCAACCAGGGTGAATGCCCTTTTTCTGCATCTCATGCTCACTTCCCACATTTAGTTCCCAAGGTCTGCCTGTTTCATCTCTAGAGTTCTAGAGTCTCTCTCTTCTCTCATCTCTATTACAACTCCTTTCTAGTTTAGGCTTGACCTGATTCAGTGTGTCTGAAAACGATGATTAGGCCACACATCTCTGCCGAATGCTCACCCCTAATGCAACAAAGCAGGGAGACATGATTTAGCAATCTGGAGATGAGCATAGGCAGAAGCAGGCAGGCGGGCTCTGCAAGCTGTTTCCTAGTGTAGTTCTCCGGGGTCCTTCCCCTGAAGCCCCCCATGGCCCCCTGGACCAGGTGGTCCCTCTGAGTCTGCGGAGTTATCCCTGTGATGGCATTTAGAGCCTTTCTTTCTTACTTTCTTTCCTTTCTTTCTTTCTTTCTTTCTTTCTTTCTTTCTTTCTTTCTTTCTTTCTTTCTTTCTTTCTTTCTTTCTTTCTTTTTTTGTTTTTAAGATTTTATTTATTTGAGAGAGCGAGAATGAGAGACAGAGAGCACGAGAGGGAAGAGGGAAGGGGGCAGAGGGGGAAGCAGACCCCCCGCCGAGCAGGGAGCCCGATGCGGGACTCGATCCAGGGACTCCAGGATCATGACCTGAGCCGAAGGCAGACGCTTAACCAACTGAGCCACCCAGGCGCCCCTCTTTCTCTCTCTCTTTCTTTCTTCTTTCTTTCTTTCTTTCTTTCTTTCTTTCTTTCTTTTCTTTTCTTTTCTTTCTTTTCTTTCTTTTCTTTCCTTTCTTTCTTTCTTTTCTTTTCTTTCTTTCTTTTCTTTTCTTTCTTTTCTTTCTTTCTTTCTCCTTTCTTTCTTTCTTTCTCCTTTCTTTCTTTCTTCCTTTCTTCCTTCCTTCCTTTCTTTCTTTCTTTCTTTCTTTCTTTCTTTCTTTCTTTCTTTCTTTCTTTCTTTCTTCCTTCCTTCCTTCCTTCCTTCCTTCCTTCCTTCCTTCCTTTCTTTCAAGATTTTATTTATTGGGGCGCCTGGGTGGCTCAGATGGTTAAGCATCTGCCTTCGGCTCAGGTCATGATCCCAGGGTCCTGGGATTAAGTCCCGCATCGGGCTCCCTGCTCAGCGGGGAGCCTGCTTCTCCCTCTGCCTCTCTCTCTCTCTGTCTCTTATGAATAAATAAAATCTTAAAAAAAAAAAGATTTTATTTATTTATTTGACAGAGAGCACAAGCAGGGGGAGCAGGAGAGAGAGAAGCAGACTCCCCACTGAGCAGGGAGCCCAACATGGGGCTTGATCCCAGGACCCTGAGATCATGACCTGAGCCAAAAGCAGACCTTTAACGACTAAGCCACCCAGGCACCCCTCCAAGTTGCTTTCTTAGCAACCGGTCTCTAACTCTTGCTAGCACTAAGCTCACAAGATACAATGGCACAGAAGCAGCCACATCCTCAGAACTACCCTGGCTTCCCAAGTCAGCTTTCTAGACCGTGTCTCCTTAAATACTTATCTCTGGGCATTTTCTGATTAAGACTCTCTAAATACCAAGCCCCCATGTCTCTCTCACCTGGATAGCTCCTGAGCTCTCCTGAGCAAGCAGGGCCCACAGTCGCCTAGCTGGGCAGAACTTGGTGACTGATCAGAAGCTGGGAATGGAAGAACATTTTTGAGGAGGATCTCAACTTTCAGAACTGGTGACCGTGTCACCATGTTGAACAGAGGACACAGGGAAACAAGCTGACTTAGGGACTTCGGCGTGAGCCAGTTCAGTCTGCGGCACTGGTGGGACCCATGAGTGTGGGCATCAATGTCGCCTGTAAACTTCAGTGAGTCCCAGATGGGCAGGTGACTTTGATCTATCCCCAGGTCTACCTCTTCTGGGTCTACGTCAGTTTCCTCTTATTTTCCATTTCTTGGGCAGGGGTAATTAGCTCTCACTCATGTCCTATTTACAAGACAATTCTTGTATGAGTTGGCATCTAGTGTGATGTTTTTTCTATGGAAGTGCCAAGCATTTGCATCTGAACTATTAGCTTATCATTTGGCTAAGTTGATTAGTTATTGGTGTTTTGATGTTGTATATGAATATATATTACAAATATTATGAAAGAATTTACCTTATATACAAGCAATAAGATCATAGATTCCTTAGAGAGGGAAAATTAGAGATCATATAATCCAATGCCCTCAAGACATCAAGTAACTCAACATGCATTAATTGAGCACCCTCTATGTGTATATGTACACATATAGAAAGAGAGAGAGAATGAATATAAAATGTTAACATTTGGGGAATCTCAGTGAAGAATGTATAAAAATTCTTTGCACTATCTTTTCAACTTCTTTCTGTCTAAATTTTTTTCAAATTAAAAATAAAAGAAGTGGGTGCCTGGGTGGCTCAGTCGGTTAAGCATCTGCCTTCAGCTCAGGTCATGATCTCAGGATCCTGGGATCGAGCCCCGCTTTGGGCTCCTTGCTCAGTGGGGAGCCTGCTTTTCCCTCTCCCTCTGCCCCTCTGCTCTGCTCATGCGCACTCTCTCTCTCAAATAAGTAAAATCTTTAAAAATAAATAAGTAAAAAGAAGTTCAATACATGCTACCTTACACCTTAAGGACTGAGAAGGGGTGTGGTGATGGGGTGTGTTAATGGTAGGAAGCAACAAACCTTAACAGTGTTTCCAAGAAATTGGTGATCACACAGCCAGATTCTATATACTCCGCTCAACTTCTCAAACATTTCGAGAAACAATCTTTTTGGTTTTTTCCTAGACGCAAAGAGATATAGTTGAATAAATCAGGTCAGAAAATGAAAAGAGTCTCTACTCGCTATTATAGTGGTTGTGAGATACGTATAAATCTCAGCCCAGAAGGAATTAATTTGACTAACGTAGATGTAAAATCAAAATTAATAGGATTATAATCCCTTGGGGGATCTGTATTTGTTCTGAACGCTCTTATCAAATGTTTTGGGGACACAGGACACAATATTATTGTTAAGATACATGGTGGGCTGGCAGTGGGTCAGATAGAGGAAAGATAATGGCGGTCATGTGCTTGTCTTTCTTGAAGAAGCCCGATGAAAGGCTGTGATACCAACTAGAGGGCTTGAACTGCAGAACCGGGAACCTGACCCCGTGAGCCTCCTGCAGATATGTTTACCCGGACTGAGACACAGATGTGGCCAGAGCATGTGGTCCTGATTTGTATCAGGGAACTGGAGGCTTATGGATGATCCCCTGCCTCAAAGGAAACAGAGAGCACCCCTAATTAGTTAAGGTCTTATTAAAGTCTAGCAAGATCTGCTCTAAGGGGCAGGCCACCCTAGGAAGACAGGGGAGGGCTGCTTCTTCAAGTATTCAATGAGTGCCTTCTATATATAAGACACAATGCAAGACAATGGAATAATGCAGAATAAGGGAAATAGGATCTACCCCCTCAGCTGGCTTAGGCACTGAGGACTGCTGACCAGGGAGCTTTCAAAGAACTCAGTTTCCCCATCTGTAAAAGGGGAAAGCCTACCTCCTTCATGTACGAAACCTGAAGATTAAATGAATTAGTGTATGCAAAGTGAGTAGAAAACACTTGGCAGGTATCGGGCACTCTAGCTGCTCGATCTCCTTCTCTCTTTTCTTTGATGCAAGAGCCTGAGTTGTCCTGGGTTACTCTGGTCTATCACCAGGACAGTTCCATGGCCCCAACTCTAGACCCTCTCGTCTTAACCCAAATGTCCTAAGGACAGCTGAACTTGCCCTTCCGGTGCCCCCTACCCCCACACCAAGATGGCTCACTAGAGGGCAAATGTTTATTTGGTTTAGAAGGCCATGGGGTGGGGGGACACTAGACCCTACGCCCCGCAGCCTGTCCCGAGGGCCATGCGGGTCTGAAGAAGTGAGCTCACAACCCCGTCCAACAAATGCGTGTTGGCTTTTTCTTGCCGTGGCCATGGGGACGTCCCAATAATGCCTTTGCCCCCATAGGCAATCCCAGCATTTCGCAGCCCTGACCTGGAACCTCCTGGAGGGCTGCAGTGTAAGCGCTCCGATGGAGGCACGAGGCCAGTCAAGTAAGTCCCTCTGTCCTGATGGGCGGAACACTGAGCACTCCATGCTTGTGGGGGAGGGCGGTGTGGCCTCCCCCCAGGGCAGCCACCTCTGTTGGGTGCTCTGCGCTTTCACCTTAAAGCTCTGTGAGCACCTCAAATTTGCCGTGCTGGCTGGTGGAAGAGTTTGTGGTGGCAGAAGAATGTGCTCCATGTTCTAATTTCCAGACTAAAACCACCCCTGAATGTGGTTCCTCAGGGTACGCGGAGAAAATCACATGCAGCTCATCTAAGAGGACATGAATTCAAAAGCTGCCACTCAGCTCTGAGGGAACAACACTTATGCTGGAGATTTGAAGGGGCCATCATGGGTGTGGCCTTGGTCTTCGCTTGCCTTGTCATCGTTGTCAGCGACAGCTGGACAGAAAAGCTCTGGAAAAGGTCCGGAAGCAAATCAAGTCCATACAGTTACCTTCCACTCTTTGATAGGGGTCTTAGGGATTGTACCTCGGACACAGACAGTAGAATGAACAGACGGGTGCCCTTCATTCTTGGGAACTTGTGGTGGCACCTCCTTCTCTGTCTCTTGTCTAGATCATCAACGAGCAAAATATAGAAGAGTTTTCTTCTCTATTATAATTTGGTTTGGGACAGGAAGTCCTGGTGGCTGAAATGGAATAGCAACTTTAGGCCCCAGTTTACCAACTACCAATCTTCCCCTTTTTCTGGTACTTATTTAAAATTTTCAGGATATAATTTCAGCAAAAAAGTTTATTTCTCAGCCAAAACCTCTGTTTCCCCCAACCCTAAACCCAAAGAAAAAATAAAATTGCAGATGTATAACAAAAGTAAAAAAAAAAAAAAATAGAAGGCTACGGAGTTTTAAAAGGTGGATATATTAGGGCTGCAACAGTGATTTCAATTTGTAGATTTCACCACGGTTTTGCTATCAGGCAGTGTTCAGGTTTATTAATTTTATATGCATTGGAGTCTTTGAAATTGTTGGTTCATGTGTATGGAAATAAATTTTCATGAAATGAACTACAAGCTCTGTTATACAGGACATCTTTAACACTAGAGTAAAATAGCTTTTAAATTACTAGAATGGCAGGTTTCTGCTATAAATTTGTATCGGGGAAGGGGGGAGGGGAAAGAAAGCACAGATGGAGCAAAAAGAGAAGAAGAAAGTGGATGTGAAATCGCTGTGCTTCTGGTTACGTTTGGGGAGAAATTTCCCCCTGGAACCCAGATCCCACCCTACTAAGCCCTGTCAAGGTCGGGATTATGTATGCTTAGGAGAAAGCCAGTGGGCAAACCAAATTCCTCCTGAGCATAAATAAGCCTTCGGAGCTGAAGCTGAGCTAGAAGGAAACGATAAGGGGCCGAAGTAAGGTTGCGATTGTAGGCAGCCTCCAACAAGCATCTGCTTCAGATAACTGGGCTCAGACAGGGAGGAAATAGGATCTCACCGTCACTGGGCTGAAATCAGAGCCCAGAGCCTCCCTCGATGGAACCGAGGCTCTGCTGGCTGAGCTGTGGACCAGGCGGGAGGAGTCGATGCTCTAGTTCTGGCTGAGACCACATCATCAGCTATCTGCCTGGGAAGAAGGCCGCTCAACTGCTCTTTCCTCCGTCGAGTTAATTTCTCCATCTGCCCTGGGCCACAGCTCGATGGGAGATATTTCATAACCGCTTACAGAATGATTCAGGTCTTCACAAAACCAAAACTCGTGCGAAGTACAGAATCCCACGGAGACCAAGGGAAGGAGCCATGGAGAATGTCTGTTGGTAGAGAGGAAATGTGGTAAGTTGAACCAGAAACTTAGTTTTTTTTTTTTTTAAACAAGCATAAAGTTGCACATGGTAATGCTTTACTGGACTGACAAAGAAGGAAATGAAGTTGAAAAGCAAACTCTTTGAATCTAGGCAGAAAAAAGAATTTTATTTACATTTGCCCCACAATTTTCTGTTCTTTTCCTTTCCTCTACTTTTTTCTCTGCCTAAGAATGAATTTTGAATCACATTCAGTTGTTACTAGAAATCTGACAGTATTTCTAGGTGTGAGGGCAGAGTCCGTGCTTACAAATCGCTGTGCTTATTTCACAATCAAAGCGTGCCCGGTAATCTGTTTCCGTAGAGTAGCAGATGTGATTGAGGACACTGTTGGCAGTCTCTGATTTTACTTGTTGCAACATGGACTGAAGACTTAACAACTGATTCCAGAACTTGGCATTTTCAAAAGAGTCTGCGCGTCTAAAAGCAATCACATATTATTTAATAACTTAACATCGTGCCCTCCCCTTTGATGACCCAAATGAGATTATTACCAGATTGTCTCGGATTACAGATTCTCAGCAGCGGGAGCTGGGCTCATGCAGTTTCCCGTGTCTAATATTCTGGAATCAGATGCTTGATAATGACTATGCTTTGAAGAAGGGAACTCAGTTTTTAACTTTGGGTCTCTTTATTTTCAACATAACGAACCATGAAAATCTAATTTATCTTGTTATACTATTTTAGATGTTAAGTTTCCTCCATTGCAAGCTCAGCTATGGAGAGATACAACGAAGTTCAGAGTCAGCAAGCAGCAGACCCTACACACAACTATACTTGAAACAGTAGAGTGGAACCTAGAAGCTGTGTACTGTGGGGGGCCAGGCTATGCTTACAAGACTGAGTTGACCTTGATTGGATCTCTTAACTTAGTCACCCATGGAGGGGTTTCAGGGACTCAAGGCCCTCTCCCAGAATGCCCTGTTTGGACATTTTGGGGGGTAGGGCAGTTTATGCTACTTACTCAGAAGCCCAAAGGAGTTCAGGTTGCCCAGGCTGGGAAAAAAAAAAAAAGGTAAAAGGATAAAAGCACATTTCAGGTCTTATTTATTTTTTTGCCTCCAGCAGATTGAGAAGACAAGGTACATGAGGGCAGCTAAGGCAACGTGCAAATGCTGTTTGCCCAGATCCATTTCCTCCTTTCTTTCTGCTAACAGAACCCAGATTTTGCTCACAGTGACAGTGTGCCCAGTCTGAGAGGATGAGTCATCAAATTTCAAAACCAGTCATGACGATCTCATCCTCTTTCACTAGACAATTTCCCAGTTGCCCTCTCAGCGAGCAGTGTTGTGGGTGTGTGTTCCATTTCATGCCAATGAGATTCAAGAGGGAGTCTTCAGGGAAACCTCTAGAGAGTTTTTGCTTTCTTGAGAAAGTAGTGGTGGACTCGTAGTGGCTGCCCCCTCTTTCTGCCTTGAATCTGCACGTGATACTTGGAACTGCAGCAGCCGTCTTGCAACCATGAGGTGACATGCATGGGGGTGATAGGCCAATATACAAAGTGGAAAGGCAGAAAGACTGAGTTCTTAATGACAGTGGTAAACTGGCAGACCCGTCCTGATAGGAACTGTCTCTGAGTTTCCTGTTATGGCTTAGTGGAGGGTTTCTGCTACTTGCAGCCAAATGTACCTTAGTGGATACAGCGAATAATCTCTTCAGCTTCAAATATAGTCAAATAATTCTGTCTTTTCAAAATGTACCAGAAGCATCTAGATGATATTTTCACTGGATAACTCTAATCTTATTATTATGCTAAACATACATGTAGAAAATGTTTGGGAAGAATGAGGAGTGAAAAGAGTGGTCCTCTGAACCAAAGAAAGAGTGTTGTTTCTGATAAAAAGAATAGTGGATTTTACCTTATTTTTGGTTAATAATACTTAAATCAATAAGCAGAAATAACTATATGCGAAGAGATATAATTAATGTAATTAATTAATTTTAAGTTTACATGCTTTTCTGCTCCAAACATTACTATTCTGATAAATTTTTGTGCTATTTCATCCCATTGCCTACATACTGACATAAAACACTAACCCACTAATTAACGATTAGATTTTTGTTTGTTTCTTGTGTTATTTATGCTCTAATAAAGCCGTTTTGACATATAACTCACTTGGAAAATATGAGGAAGGAAAAAGCATATTCTCCTCTAGTCAATTTGGTCACATGTATTTCTATGCTATTTATATAAACTTACATGTTACTTCATACCTATCTGTTATCTATATATATTTGTGGATTTTTTTAAAAAAGCTTTGTCTGTAGTACACCAAATGCAAAAGGACTGGAAGTTTATCAGCTAGCTCTGGCCGTGTAACAAACTCCTCCCAAACTCAGTGGTTTAAACAGCAATGATGTTACCACCCCTGTGTCTGTGGCTTGGTGGGTCCAGCCTGTGTTTGACTGGGTTTGGCTCCAAGCTGAAGGTTGGATCTGCGTCTGCTCCACAGTTCTTGGACCAGTGGGCTGGCCGGGACATGTTTTCCCATGGCAGATGCTAGAAGGCGAGCCCAAATACACATTCAAGCCTTGGCTTGTGTCACATCCACACACATGCCATTGACCAAACTGAGTCACAGGGCCAAACCCAGCATCCACGATGTAGGAAGGCGATGTGAGTGCCGGTGGGAGGGGCTGCATAGTCACCGGGCAGGTGCAGGGCAGGAGCGGGCAGAGAAGAACGGGAAAACAATGCCGCCCTGTAGGGGAAGAGAGTTGGTAACAAAGGAACAGCCTCTGATGTTGTTCTGACACAGTTCTTAGAACCCGACCGAACTGAGAATTAAAGGAATTACCTGAGGGGACAGAGATGCCCAGCACTCCTGGTGTGGGAGATACAGAGTTGCTCATACTGAACATGAGTAGGCTATGCTTACAAGAATGATCTCAACAATGCTTTTAAAAAGATCACCATCCACCACTGTCATATTCATACACCTTTCTAGAGCTGGCCTCGTGTTTTGTGATAAGAGTTATTTTGCCTTGAATTTTTTCATTATTATTGTCATTGTCACTGTACTGTGGGATTATTGAGAGATTGTATTTACAAGATCCGTAATGTGCTAATGACCCGTATTTCTGACAACAGTAGCTAAAACAATAGCCGTATTCTTCACGTGCCTTCTTTTGCTTAAGTCTTCACCACAACCTTATGAAGTAGCAGTTGTGTAGTATTTCCATTTCACAGAGAAGGAAATTGAGTCCTGGGGTAAATAACATGTTAAAGAGCACAGCTCATGGAGCCAGCCCTTGAACCTGCTTAGGCTCAGTTAGCGCTCATGAGCTTAACAGGATGCACTCTGCTCCTTCCACTTCTTGTGCCCTTGTTCTAGCCTGGTCTGGCACCTGAAGCCGCTGCGGCCAAACTGATATCATGAAATATAATCCTGTGAAATAAAACAAATTATGCATCTGTACTGCATTGTTGTGTGTTGTCACATAGAAAATCGCCTGTCTAAATTGCTTTTGAGCACTGTATCCTGAGGATTTGGGTTGATCGCAAATTTGCAAATTTGATGCGTTGTACAAAACAAATGTGAATTTTTGAACGCTCTGAGCTCTCTCATTTACTGGGGCCATGATTTTCACCGGCCTCATTGGCTTCTCAAAGCAGTGTGGCCTGGGCCAGCCATGCCCACGGTGGACTAGCAGCCTTAAGTCTTGCTCCCAGTCACCTGCACCACAGGCCCCAGCCCCAGCATCCCTTGCTCCCCTGTGGACCACTGAGGAGCGGGCGGCAGGTGGCTCTTCATGTCCCACTGGTGCTTAAAAGCCTTTCATTTTTGGTCTCCTTGATTCTCCATCATGTTCTGCATACTTTTCTGAAGCCTGGTGTTAGCTCAGCACATGGAGCGACATTTGAAGAGAGTCTCAAGAATTCAGATCCACAAAAAGCCTCTCTCTGGATCTGATTTTGCTGTTCCATTTTCAAACTCGTCCTTTGTTCATTGATCTGAACAAAATGAATCTCTGGACTTTGAAATGATTTCAACAGTCATTTGAGTGGTCGTTCTTTTCATTTGTTTTAAGCTATACAAATTCCTTTAAAAGGGCTGTTCTTAAAAAAAAAATACTTCTGGGGCGCCTGGGTGGCTCAGTCGTTAAGCGTCTGCCTTCAGCTCAGCTCATGGTCCCAGGGTCCTGGGATCGAGCCCCGCATCTGGCTCTCCCTGTTCGGCGGGAAGCCTGCTTCTCCCTCTCCTACTCCCCCTGCTTGTGTTTCCTCTCTCACTGTGTCTCTCTCTGTCAAATAAATAAATAAAATCTTTAAAAAAAAATACTTCTGGTATGAACTGAAAATAGTAAAGCACACCCCTTAGCCCAAAAATGTTTTCACATGACCCGCAAGTCAACAGTTACTCCTCAATGAGTATGTATTTTTGCTTCTTTAACAAGAATGACATAATTTGGGACACCCGGGTGGCTCAGATGGTAGGGCGTCTGCTTTTGGCTCAGATCATGATCTCCAGGTCCTGGGTTGGAGCCCTGCGTCTGCTTCCGGCTCCCGGCTCAGCGGGAAGCTTGCTTCGCCCTCTGCCCCTCCCCCTGCTGTGCTCTCTCTCTCACTCTCAAATGAATAAATAAAAAATCTTAAAGAAAAAAAAAGAATGGCATAATTTGGGGGTGCTTTGGGGATGGCTAATGGAGATGGGAGGGTGATCAAGTCCCCTAAGAGGTGTGAGATTCAAATTATTTTTATTTATTTAATTTTTAAAAAGATTTTATTATATTTTATTTATTTATTTTGAAAGATTTTATTTATGTATTTGACAGAGAGAGAGATAGCGAGAGCAGGAACACAAGCAGGGGGAGTGGGAGAGGGAGAAGCAGGCTTCTCGCCGAGCAGGGAGCCTGATGGGGGACTCGATCCCAGAATCCTGGGATCATGACCTGAGTCGAAGGCAGACGCTTTAACGACTGAGCCACCCAGGCGTCCTTAAAGATTTTATTTTTAAGTAATCTCTATACTCAAAGTGGGGCTTGACCTCACAACCCTGAGATCAAGAGTCGCATGCTCTACTGACTGAGCCAGCCAGGCGCCCTTCAGATGATTTTTATAACTGAGATGGCACAGCACTGACCAGTCAGAATGGACACTGGTCGCAAATAGCCCCCGTGGCGGTCCCGGTGTCACCTCATTAGCTTCCTTCGGCACCAGCTCTGCCATCCCAGCTCCAAACTCCTCTGTAAATGGAACCTACTGTCCAGCGGAAAAGGTTTGTCACCAGTTAGGAGATTTGTTTCTGAAGGCCATTTCAAAAGAAGGTCTTCAAAGAGAATTTGAGCAATGGCTGGAATAAATGATTCCTTCTTGAAGTGGACCGCTCGCTGGTTGAGAGCATAGACACTCTGGCGTATTTATTGAAGGGCTCGTGCTGTTATTTTGTCGGACTTCCTGGTGACTGATATACTTCACAGTGACTTCCAAGAAGTGACTATCATTTTGATGACATGTCACGTCAGGTGACAGATATCTGACTTATTTGGAGAAACCTAAGCCTAGAGAGCAAAGGAGATTACGGTTAGATATAGAGCAGGAGGTATAGAATGATCACCTTATGAAGGAGAGTCCAACTTGGAAAGAGAAACCGGCTATCCCAGTCTGGGACATCCTGTGCCGTCTGTGTTCAGCGTGTAGCCTGCGAGATTGCTGGTGTGCAAAGGAGAAGCAAGAGTCCCAGAACAGGACTATGAAAGGCCCAGCTCTGGCCCAGTGCTGCTTCTGCCCTCCAGCCTTGCAATATTCTTTTCGTAGTGGATTTGCAAGTAAGTTCTCTGAAAACAGAGCCAAGTCAAGAACACATGGGAAAGGTGGGGTTGGCTCTGGAGTTTGTGACTGTAACAGAGTAATTCCACCAAGGAGACTACATTTCTTTGTAGCAAGTTTAAAATCTTTACCTAAAAAGGTAGTGCAAAAATGCTATTTGTTCTAAAATGCCCACTAACAGGGGACAAGTTGAATAATTATAGCATATAATATAGCACATTAATCAGGCATTAAAAGTCCAGTTTTCGGCAAAGCAATGCTATGTACTGTTCCGTACATACGTATATTACACATAAAATGTCTAAAACCCACATGGGAACGACAAACACCACATTCAAACCAACGTGTTTCTTCTGGAGAGAGAGAAGGGAACGTGGGGTGGAGGAGCGAGCAAATGGAGTTTATTAATCTGTAATGTTTATTTCTTCAGCTGGATGGTGGGTCCATGGGTGTTCACCATGTGAGTTTCTATGTTTTTGTATGCTTGAATTATTTCATAATTTAAAAAATCATGTTTTCAAACTCTAATCACATGAGACTGTCATGATAAAATATTAAATGAAAAACCAGGATATAATATATATACAAAATATGATCTCAATTTTGTCTTAAAATAATACAAATATATGTATATCTGTATACATACACACATATATGAATAGAAGAAAGTACAAGAAGCTATCTCTGGTGATTTTTTTTTTAATTAAAAAAAATTTTTTTAAAGATTTTATTTATTTATTTGACAGAGAGAGCGAGAGAGCACAAGCAGGGGGAACAGTAGAGGGAGAGGGAGAAGCAGGCTCCCCGCCAAGCAAGGAGCCGGATGCGGGGCTCTATCCCAGGACTCTGGGATCATGACCAGAGCCTTAGGCAGACGCTTAACCATCTGAGCCACCCAGGTGCCCCTCTCTGGTGATTTTTATCTTCTTAATTATATTTTTACATTATCTGAATGTTTTATAATCATATATCTTTTATCATCTAAGAAGTGGTATTTTAAAATACTAAATTAATAAGGTCTCTGACAATGAAGAAGTGAATTGTAGTATCACTTTAAAAAAAATTTTTTTTTTAAGATTTTATTTATTTATCTGAGAGAGAGAGAGACTGAGAGAGAGAGAGCATGAGAGGGGGGGAGGGTCGGGAGGGTCAGAGGGAGAAGCAGACTCCCTGCCGAGCAGGGAGCCCGATGCGGGACTCGATCCAGGGACTCCAGGATCATGACCTGAGCCGAAGGCAGACGCTTAACCGACTGAGCCACCCAGGTGTCCCACATGAATGCATTCTTATTGCAGAGTGAAGCCAGCCACAGTGCCCCAGAGCTGAGTGTGAGGCTCCCTCCCCTTGGTTCTGCTGGGTGCTCCTGCCCCAGATGGGACAGTTTTGTGCACATCCTTCCAGTCCCTTTCTGTGCATTTTTCTTCGTATCTGTGTGCATACGTGCTTAGATGTGACCATACCATACATACTGTTTCAGAATTTACCTCTTTCATTTTATACTGCATCTTGGGAGACTATTTAAAAAAGATTTATTTGTTTAGGGAGAGAGAGAGAGCGCACGTGTGTGCATGTGGGAACGGGGAGGAGGAGGGAATCTCAGGCCGACTCCATGTTGAGCACAGAGCCCTAGGCTAGGCTCCATCTCAAGACCCTTGAGATCATGACCTGAGCTGAAACCAAGAGCCAGCTGGTGCCCTTTGGGAGATTCTTAAATATTAGTGTATGCTGGTTTACTTCATGTTTTTAATTAAAAAACTTTTAAAATAAATTTGATCTAATGCATTTAATATCATATTTCAATAGTGGCACAGTATAATATATATATATACATATACATGTATATATATATATATAAATGCTGTATCACCATTCATTTAACTATATCCTTAATGATGGATATTAAGCTGTTTACTAATTTTTTCTATTATAAACAGTGTTTCAGTGACTGTTCTTATCTTTATGTGCATGCACAAGAATTTTTGTGGGAAGATTCCTACATGGAGTCTCTAGGTCACAGGGCCCACACATATTCATTAATGATAAAAACTGCCCAACTGCCTTCCTAAAAGATTTGTCACTTAACACTCCCAACAGATATGAGTCCAATTTCCTCAGATTCTTGTATTTCACTAGCATTGCATTTTGAAAAACACAAGTTTATCAAGGAGATTTGACTGATTTCTTGAATGAGTGTGTATTCCTTTTATAATAAGAAAAAAGTTTTAAAATTAATCAGGGCACTTGGCTGGCTCAGTCAGAAGAGCATGTGACTCTTGATCTTGTGGTTGTGAGTTCAAGCCCCACGTTAGGTGTAGCAATTACTTAAAAAAAAAAAATCGTAAAAAAATTAAATCAAAAAGTTGCTTTTCAAGACTAGAAGCAAATGCACCAAAATGGTGAAAGTGGCTCTCTTTGGAAGAGAGGCTATGGGCAATTTTCATTTCTTTAATAATCTGAAGCAAAGGACAGTTAATTGAAACAAGAATGTTGTGGCACCTGGGTGGCTCAGTCGTTAAGCGTCTGCCTTTGCCTCAGGTCATGATCCCAGGGTCCTGGGATGGAGCCCCGCATGGAGCCCCGCATGGAGCCCCGCATGGGCAGAGCAGGAAGCCCGCTTCTCCCTCTCCCACTGCCCCTGCTTGTGTTCCCTCTCTCGCTGTGTCTCTTTCTGTCAAATAAATAAATAAAATCTTTAAAAAAATAAAAAAACAAGAATGTTAACATTCAAACATAAATGTTACAGAAAACAATACAAAAAGAGAGAGAGGGCTACTGGATAGAATAGTTAGCTATTCTATTCTATAAAATTGTTTTGTTTATACTGCAAAGCAGCGCTAGTTGGGGCATTTGGTACACAAAAACAGTTAACTGGAACAGACATTAGAGTGGATTCTTTAAAAAAAGTTATTAAAGCACATAAAATTATTATGCTCTGAAAGTAGTAATGACTTAACACCTTCAGAAAAAATTTAGTAATCTCATTTTCTGCTAGAATCCAGCCTACTTTAAAAGGACCTTGGTTTACAAAATAATATAATGTATGAGAAATACTAAAATTATGGGTGAAATGAATGTCTTTTTACTGCGAAGTTTCTGCCAGTGTACGTCGATTGTTATATACTATTTTCTTTTGCGTTTATAACAAAGTATTGCGTAATTAATTGATCATTCTTTTAAGATTATCCTAGATAATCATAGTATGAAAGTATTCAAAAAGTGACTTATAAGGTCCATTTCCAGTGCGATGTTCTTTTTTTTTTTTTTAAGACTTTATTTATTTATTTGAGAGAGAATGAGAGAGAGCACATGAGAAGGGGGAGGGTCAGAGGGAGAAGCAGACTCCCTGCCGAGCAGGGAGCCGATGCGGGACTCGATCCAGGGACTCGATCCAGGGACTCCAGGACCATGACCTGAGCCGAAGGCAGTCGCTTAACCAACTGAGCCACCCAGGCGCCCTCTTTTTTTTTTTTTTTTTTTTTAGATTTTATTTATTTGACAGAGAGAGCATGAGTAGGGGGAGGGGCAGAGGCAGAGGGAGAAGCAAGCTCCCCGCTGAGCAGGAATTCCCCATGCGGGACTCGATCCCAGGATCCTGAGATCATTCCCAGGACTCTGAGATCATGACGTGAGCCACCCAGGCGCCCCTCCAGTGCAAGGTTCTAAGCTTAGGGATTGTTTCGCAAAATCTTTTTGCAAAATTCACAGGTGAGATGGGTGTGACAATGGTGCAAAATGACGTGAATCAGCTCTATCGTTGACATATTGTCCTTAGTTTAAAATGGCTGCTTTTTAAACATATGGTTCCCGGCTGACGTTTTTATCACTGCTACGGTTTTTCTTCCCAAAAGATTATACACCACGTTGATAAATTTCATCAGTGGGAAAATATTTTCTCTTCAAGTTAGGAATGAATTTCTGCAGTTGGAAACATTCCTTATATTAAAAATATCGAATTGGAACATGCTTTTCTTTTAATGGTAGGAATGAGTCTTTAGTCAACAGTCCGAACACTGCAATTGTTTGCAATTGCAAAGCTCCGTGACAACAGATTGTCCTGCAACTTGTCTAAAACCAGAGTTGCAAAAGAAGAGAGGAATTGCCTTACTTGTCCGTCCGGCTGGGTGTCCTGTCCTGGCGAAGGGCAGTGGCCCTCTGCCCACTGGTCCACAGGTGCGGGAGGACACGGGATGGTAGAGAGAATCTGTCAGCTCAGACTCACTATGGACATTCAAGAGTACAAAGAGGGCACCACCCTAGACTTGGAACAGCAAGAAACCAGATTTAGGATCTCGTCATGGGAAAGATTTATTATCCGGAGAGTGAGAGCTCACCCACCCTAGACTCAGGAATTCTGGTCAGAAACCTTGTCGAGCCTGGTCCTGAGTTCAGGGTCCTGGTCACACACACTGCTTCTGAGGTCCTAGACAACGATGACTCTAGAAGACAGAGAATTAACCTTCTAGCCGCCCCCTCCCACCCGCTATCCCCACCAGTCATAGGAAGGGGCTGAATTGATCCAGTTCACTCTGCACTTGGGAGTAGGTCTAGCTCACCTCATTGCTGACCCGTCCAGCTTCTCACCTTGGCATTGCTGACTCTCCTCTGCTGGGAGCACCACGCCCCTTCTAGAAGTCCTTCCTTTCCTCCCTTCCTTGCTTTATTCTTGTTTTTTTTTTTTTTTTTAAGATTTTTAAAAATTTATTTATTTATTTGAAAGAGAGAGAGAGGAGGAGGAGGAGCAGAGGAATAGGGAAAAGCAGACTGTGCTGAACGAGGAGCCCAACCTCACGACCCTGAGATCATGACCTGAGCCGAAACCAAGAGTCCAACGCTTAACCGACTGAGCCACCCAGGCGCCCCTCTTCTTGCTTTCTTGAGAAGTACTTCTCTGTGTTGTCCCCTTCCCTATCAGTATTTCTGATCTGGAACAAGCAGGGCGAGGACCAAAGCAAGTGTTAAGTAAATGCCTTTTGAATGAATAAATGATCATGCACGGTCTCAGATTTTTAAACATTTATGCCAACATTTTAAATAAACTCTTTTATGTTTGTCTAATTCTACTGTATTTTGGGGGTAATGAGTTCCTGAAGCTTGTTACTTACCAAATGAAGTAATTCTTAATTGTTTTCAACATACATCATAGAGGATGCAAACAGTACTTTTTAATGGAAACATTTTGGGATTCATTGGGAAAAAAAAAACAAAACCTGGATTCACTTTGTCCAGATCGCATGTGTTTTCTGAGAATTTGAACACCTGATTCGCTTCTCAACCTTTGTGTCTCCAGCCTGAAGAGTACAGATCCATTGTCTGTACGTATTTGGCAGAGTCTCCTCTCTTTTCCTCCCCAGGCTCTGCCTCCCTTTCACCCTCTTTTTTTTAAGATTTTATTTATTTATTTGACAGAGAGAGAGAGAGAGAGAGAGCATAAGCCCGGGGAGTGGCAGGCAGAGGCAGAGGGAGAAGCAGGCTCCCGCAGAGCAAGGGGAACCTGATGTGGACTCGGTCCCAGGACCCTGGGATCATGACCTGAGCTGAAGGTAGTCGCTTAACCAGCTCAGCCACCCAGGCGCCCTCCCTTTCACCCTCTTAATCCTTCCAGGTGCAGTGATGAAAATGCTTACAGCATTTCCTTTTGTGGACACCTTGGAGTTTTTGGTTTTGCTTTTAAGGATTTGTGTGTGTGTGTGTGTGTTTGTTTTGTCTTTGTGAGCAGCCCTAAACAAAATTCCATACTACCTAACTGAATATTTCGTATAGCCAAGAGATGATAAAATATACCACCAAATTAGGGAAAACCGTACAGAAAGATTCTATAGCTACTGGGTCAGATCTGTGAAAAGGAGGCATAGATACAGGGGATTTTAGAAACAAAGAGATTTCATATCATTCATTCTTTTATTCACTGATTCACTAATTCATTAAGTCCTTTATTCAGTTGATTGTTATCAGGGACATCCTGTACACAAGACACAGCATTAAGTACAGCGAAGTACACAGAGATGAGTGTAACAAGTCCCCTGGTCGTTAATAAGTAGGACATTATCTGGAATTGAATTTGAACTAGTATGTAACTGGTAGTGAGATATTTGAACCACCTAAAACAAGGATAAAGAGTTTTGTGATCACAGTTTATATTCTTGAATTATGCAAAGATATCTCTGAACCGATTTTCATCTCAGAAATTGTATTAGGTTTTGCTTTTAAGTTTGGTGGTAAGACAAATACCGTTTTGTTGCCTTTTAGGCCCTAAGACCTCATTTTCAAACAACTGCCTTTCTAAGTGCCTTTCCTGAGGCTTTCATCGATGGCTCGAAGTCTTCTTTTAATGCATGGAGGATTTATTTTATCCCTAAATAAGCTGTCTTAAACTTTCCTTATGAGCAAATATTATTTTTCTGGAAGTAGGATCTTTTGGTAGAAAAGATGTCTAAACAAGTTCTCCTAGCTTCATTCTCTGGTGATCACCCCTTCCTTTTTTAAAAAATAAAGGAATTTATATAGAATTTGTATATTCTAAAATTCTTACTTTTAAACGGTGCTATCCAGTGGTTTTTAGTGTATTTAGTGTACAACCATCCCCATAATTTAACTTCAGAACATCTTTATCATCCCCCAAAAGACCTTGTACAATTTAGTGGTCACTTCTCCTTCCTCCCAGGTGATGGCTGATTTACTCTCTGTGTCTATGGATTCGCACCTTCTAGACATTTCACGTAACTGGAACCATACAATATGTGGCCTTTTCTGTCTAGCTGCTTTCCCTTACCAGGATGTTTTTGAGGTTCATCCATGTTGTAGCACGTATTAAAACCATGTTCTTATTCGTTGCTGAGTAATATTCGACTCTATGCATCTATCACATTTTGTTTATTCATTCAATTTTTTAAAAAAAGATTTTATTTATTTATCCATGAGAGACAGAGAGAGAGAGAGAGAGAAGCAGAGGGAGAAGCAGGCTCCCCACGGAGCAGGGAGCCCGATGCGGGACTCGATTCCAGACCCCGGGATCATGACCTGAGCTGAAGGCAGATGCTTAACCATCTGAGCCACCCAGGCGCCCTCACTATTCAATATTGTGAATATTGCTGCTACGAATGTTCACATACAAGTTTTTGTGTTGATATGTTTTCATCTCTCTTGGATATATTCCTAGGAGTATAACTGCTGGTTCATATGGTACCTCTGCCTAACATTTTCCATAACCCACCAGACTGTTTTCCGTGGTGGCTACACCATTTGACTCTTCACCTATAATGTATGAGTATTCCAATTTCTCTACATCCTTGCTAACACTTGTTATTGTCTGTCTTTTTGATTATAGCCATCCTAGAGGGCATGAAGTGGTACCTCCTTTTGATTTTGTTTTGCATTTCCTTAATGACTAATGATGGTAAGCATCTTTTCATGTGCTTATTAGCCACTCACATATCTTCTTTGGGGAAATATCCAAATTCTTCACCCCTTTCTAATGGAATATTTGTCTTTTTAGTGTTGAGTTTATATATTCTGAATATATCTCCTTTCTTGATGAACTATTTTTTTTTTAAAGATTTTTAAATTTATTTGAGAGGGAAGGAGAGAGAGAGAGAGTGTGTGCGTGAGTGAGCATGGGCAGGGGGAAGAGGCGGAGGGAAAAGCAGACTCCCTGCTGAGCAGGGAGCTTGGGCTCAATCCCAGGACCTTGAGATCATGACCCAAGTGGAAGCCAGGCGCTCAACCTACTGAGCCACCCACGCACCCTTGATGAACTATTTTCAAGTGACTCTCAGAGCATTACAATCTGGTTTTCTTCCTTCTCCATGGTTTGCCTGCTTCAGTCTTCTTTGCTGGTTCTTCCTCTTCTCCCTGATCTTTTTTTTTTAACTTACTGTTGAAGTATAAATTTGAAATAGAAATGGCTTAAATGAGCTTTCATAAGGGGAATGTACCTGTTTAACCAGCACCCCAAACAGAAATTCTGTTCTCTTTGGTCTCTACCCTTGCCAAGGATAACCAGTTGTTCTTGGCTTCTAACGTCATAGATAAATTTTGCCTGGTAAGGGACTTTAAATAAACGAAATCATGATACATATTATTTCTTCTCTGATTTCTTTCACTCAATATTATGTCGATCAGATTTATTCATATTGTTGCAGGTAGCTTAGACTGTTCATTTGCATTGTTGTAGGACATCCCATTATGTAAATTTACCACAATTTATTCATTCTGTTGATGGGCATTTGGATAATTTCCAGTTTGTGGCCCTTAGGAATAGTGCTCTTAAGAACATTTGGGTATGTGTCTTTTGGTAAATATGCACACATACGTACCTACATCCATATATATGTACCTGCTAGATCTATACCTAGAAGAATTGCTAGGCTATAGGTATTTAATATTTGTTCAAGTTTAATCTCTTCTCAATCTTCCAAAGTGGTTGTACCAATTTTTACTCCTTCTTTGAGGAGGTAATCAAGAGGACATGACTGTGGGGGCGCCTGGGTGGCTCAGTCGTTAAGCGTCTCCCTTCGGCTCAGGTCATGATCCCAGGATCCCGGGATCGAGCCCCGCGTCAGGCTCCCTGCTCAGCAGAGAGTCTGCTTCTCCCTCTCCCATTCCCCCTGCTTGTATTTCCTCTCTCACTGTGTCTCTCTCTGTCAAATAAATAAATAAAATCTTAAAAAAAAAAAAAAGAGGACATGACTGTGGTTGACTTGAGAGCTGAACCGGGGCAGCTGGGAGGCTCCTCCATCCCTCCCCCGTCCTTGGAATTGACGCTCCGCCCATTGTTCCCACAGTGGGGGCTGTTCTGAGGACGCAGCCTTGAGAGAGTAGTGTGTTATGAAGACCATCTGGACAGCACAGGTGCTGAACCCGTGAAGGCCTCTACATGAACTTTTAAGATTCTGGCAAGTGGATGCAGAGATCTATGGCCATTCAAGACGAGCCTCGTAGGTAAATTCCCTTGTTTATTAGACCTGCCACCCACCAATCAGGACTGGTCTGCTTCTTTCTTTGGTCTCTCCCTACCCTCTGAGTACAGGATCCAGTTTGTGAACTAACTCTCCTGTCAGCAGTATAGTAAGCATTTTGGTCGTTACATATCTTTGCCAACACTTGATATCTTCTGTATGTTTTGTTTTATCTGTTCTAGTAGGTATGTAGTGGTATTTATTAAAGTTTTATTTGCATTTCTTGGATAACTAGTGAAATTTAGTAACTTTTTGTATGTTTACTGGACTTCTGTGTATCTAGTCTTTTAGGGTGCCCATTTGAGGTTTTGTGTTGGTGTTTTTTTGGTCATTTCCTAATATCTCCGCTTTTTTAGATGTTGTTTTGTGGGACCTCTTTATATGATGACCGTTCTTTTGTCAGATGGGAGTATAGTGGATTTCTTCTAATCTTTGGCCTGCCTTTTCAGTGTTTCATGGTGTCTTTTGAAGAATAGAAGTTCCTAATTTTAATTTAGTTCAATGTATCATTTTTTTCCCCTTCTGGTGAATACTTTTTGTGTCTTGTTTAAGCACTTTTTGCCTACTCCAAGATCATAAAGATGTTTCTCTATGTTTTCTTACACATTTAGATCAGTAATCCATCTGGTGTGAGGTAGAGGCCAAGATTTTTTCCCTGAAGTGATACCTAGTACTGATTATTGCGAAGACTGTCCTTTCCCCAATGCACTGCCAGGTCACCTCTGTCATCAGTCAGGTAACCATATAGGTGTGGGTCTGTTGCTGAATTCTGTCTCCCATTGCCCTATTTGTCCATGTTTGTGCCAGCATCATGATCTTAATTACTATCACTTTAAAAAGCTTGGTTTGATATCTGGTAGTGCTGCCTTTCATCTTCACTCTTCAAGATTGTCTTGGCTCTTCTTGGCCTTTTGTGTTTCACATATATTTTAGAATCAACTTGTCAATTTACACACACACACACACACACATATGCACACATAGCACACATGCACCCATAAACCCTGCTGGGATTTTGATTGGCATTGTGTTGAATCTATGCATCTTTTAAATCATAAAAATGACATTCTCTCCACTTGTCTCCTTTTAGTTTTCCTCAGTATTGTTTTGTAATATTCAGTATATAGGTCTTGCCTATTCATTTTTCATTAGATTCATTACTAGGTACTTGATGGCTTTCAAAAGGTAAATGATTTCACTTAAAAAAAAGAGAAGATTTTATTTATTTGAGAGAAAGAGAGCAGAAGCTGGGGGGGCAGTGGGCAGAGGGAAAGGGAGAGAGAATCCCAAGCAGACTCCCTGCTGAGCAAGGAGCCTAAAGCGGGGCTTGATCCCAGGACCCTGGGATCATGACCTGAGCTGAAGGCAGATGCTTAACTGACTGAGCCACTCAGGTGCCTCCCTAAGTGATTTCACTTTAAACGTTTATTTCCTTTGTGCTTATTGCTGGCATATAGAAATTGATTTTTGTAAACTAGCTTTGTATCCAGTGACCTTGCTAACTTTATAATTAATTAATCTTTATATAATTCATCTTGTTATAATCATTAAATCTGTTATAATCTATTCATTTGACTTTATCAAATTTGTCTTTAAAAGTGTTAAAATTAAATGGTGAGTTTGTGTTCAGGATAGTGAGTAGCACAATATGGCTGGAATTTAGGGTGGTAGAAGTATGAGGTGAAACCGAAATGACAGCTTATTTCATCCAGAGGAAGAGATGAGAGAGACATGGAGGAAAGAGGGAAAGGAGAGATGGAGAGAAAGAGGGAAAAAGAGGTGTGAGTCTGTCCTGATGACATTCCATCACTCCTCTGGCCACATTCTATTGGTTAGAGGCGGACCACGGTCCTGCCCACACTCAAGGGGAGTGGACTGCACAGGGGGTGAGTATCACCCTCGTATTGCATGCACAGCAGGCAGTGATAATTGGGAGTGTTTTTGAGACTGCTTATCACACCTCCCTTTGGCTTTTTGGAGGTGACTCTTTCCACCTTACTCTTAAAAGGGTCAGGCTAATTTAAATCATGATCAAATTATCTTACAAAATTTTTATTTTTAAATTAAGATTTCTCTGTATGCCACATCTTCCCCTGCCCAGCCTGCAGTGTAATGCCATTCTTGTTCTTTAGGAGAGGTCATCTCTCCTCAGACCTTCAACCGACACTCCTCTGTCGACGAGCTCACATCTCTTACCCAAATTTATATACCATGGCTCTCCATTTGTCCTGTTTACATTTTTTACTTTTGCTCTGTACTCTATATGCCTAAAATCAAAGTCATCAGTTTTTTTTACACCTCTGTTAGGACTGATAAATTATTTTCAAATGACCAAGAAGAATGAATTGATATACATGCTATGTCACAATATAATTTTCACCTTAACAAACTGCGTCCCCATTCTCAGTTACCAATTCTCAATCACCAGTGGGTTTCTGTTGCAATCACATGTAAACTTCTACCCAGTCTCCTCATATACCTGCCTTGTGTCCACATACTCTCCTGTTCATGCTCCTGGCAAAGGCCAAGTCCTCCACTCAGGCTCTAGGACCCACCCCTCTTCACCTGTTCAAGGTCCGGAGTCCACCCCTACTAACACACTTAAGGATGCTGCCCAGCAATATTCTTTCTTTTCTGAATCATCAATTTTCCCATCTCCACTGGATCTTTCATCAGAATACCAACACGGTACGTTTCTTCTCTTAAAGATCTTAAGAACTTTGTCTTTATTTCACTTACTCTTCCAGCTGTATTTTCTTTTCTTTTAGCACAATCCTTGACAGTTATACATAACTGCTGTCTCCAGTCTTCTCTCATTCACTCTGGAATCCCCTCCAACCATCCACTGAAGCTCTCATCAAAGTCACTATGACCTCCAGATCGCGTCATCCAAGAGCCAAATCTCAGACCATGAGCTCAACCTGTTAGCAGCATGTTACCCGTGCTCCTCCTTGAAACACTATTTCCTTTGACTTCAGGATGCCCTCTTTCCTGCTTTCACTGGTTACGCCCTCCGTCTTCATGGTCTCCTTTTCATGTTGGTGTACTGTGAACTTTTCTATCTACATGCATTTTCTTGGTTTTAAATGCTATTTATAGGCTGATGATCCCTAAACTGATATTCCTAGTCATGACCTCTCCCCTAACTCCACAGTTGTATAGTGGAGGGATTTCTTTACACCAGAAATGGTCTAAAGATGGCCTCAAAGTGAAAATATCTGAACTACAGCAGAGGCTGAAGAAAACTTATCAGAATTTCCCTAATCTGGCAAAACAGAGCCCTAGGAGTTGAGCTAATCCGTCCCAAGAACCCAGTCTGGGAGGTGACTGGCCTGGGGTACCTTGGGCTTTGTTTAAACAAGTCTATCAGAAACTTCCAGCATTTGAGTCTTTTTTTTTTTTTTTTTAAGATTTTATTTATTTATTTGAGAGAATGAGACAGAGAGAGAGAGCATGAAATGGGGGAGGATCAGAGGGAGAAGCAGACTCCCTGCCGAGCAGGGAGCCCGATGCGGGACTCGATCCCGGGACTCCAGGATCATGACCTGAGCCGAAGGCAGTCGCTCAACCAACTGAGCCACTCAGGCGCCCCCAGCATTTGAGACTTAAGCCGCTTTTTCTCCTCTCGCCCTTTATTAAGGCAGGTTATATAAACCTTTACCTCTAGCTGTTCAGGGAGGTACTCTCTATAGAAACTCCTGCATGCATAATAAACTTTTCTCCTGTTAATCTGTTGTCAATTAATTTGCAGGCCCTGATAACTAGGGCCTAAATTGTTAAAGTTTTCCTCCCAAAAAAACTTACCACCAGGCACGCTCAGTCATTAAGCATCTGCCTTCAGCTCACGTCATGGTCCCAGGGTCCTGGGATTGAGCCCTCCATCGGGCTCACTGAGCCTGCTTCTCCCTCTCCCACTCCCCCTGATTGTGTTCCTTCTCTTGCTGTCTCTCTCTGTCAAATAAATAAATAAAATCTTAAAAAAACAAAACAAAACAAAAAACTTACCACCTACTTTGAAAGAGGCCTTTACTACCTCCATTTTGACCTCACACTTCCTAATTAAGTTCTTCTTTCCAGCTTATCTCTTATCTCAGGCAAGACCCTGCAGGGAAAGCATCTCCTGATGGGAACTGAAACTATCCCCTCCAGCCCCTGGGCCAGCAAGACCCCACCCTGTGATTGACCCCAAGACAATAATGACCTAACCTTTCCTGCCCACCTGCCTGTACTCACTGATCTTTGTCCTATATTCTCCTTATACAGACCCAGAAGTATTTTCAGCACTTTGGAGACAGTCTTTGAGGTGTCAGTCCATTCACTGTCTTCCCGGTGCTGGCTGATGTAGGAAAGACGTTAGGGTTTGAAGACGACAGCCAAGAAAGAATTCTTGAGATGTCTTTGGTGCAAAAAGGTTTTATTGAAGCACGGGGACAGGACCCGTGGGCAGAAAGAGCTGCACCGGGGTCATGAGGAGTGGCCCATTATATACTCTCAAGTTGGGAGGGGGTTAGGGACAGTGTAAGTCTCTAAGGAATTTTGGAAGCAAGGTTTCCAGGACCTTGAAGGGGCTAGCTATTGTTGGGAAAAGGTCATTTATTATCGTCCAATAAAACCTTAGTCATGAGACCCTTCAGATGTATATTGGTGGGCCATATGCTTGGGGGATGATGGCCAACATATATCTTGGGGGGGTTTAGAGATAAAGGAAATTTCTAAAGGAATTTTTATATGTTAAAGTAGACTTACAGGGATGCCTGGGTGGCTCAGTTGTTAGGGGTCTGCCTTCGGCTCGGGTCATGCTCCCTGGGTCCTGGGATCGAGCCCCGCATCGGGCTCCCTGCTCAGCGGGGAGCCTGCTTCTCCCTCTCCCACTCCCCCTGCTTGTGTTCCTGCTCTCATTATCTCTCTGTGAAATTAAAAAAAAAATCTTTAAAGTAGACTTACAGAATCCTGGGGGTTGGGCTAGGGTTGGCTTTTGCCCTTAGCAAAGTATTAATATCGAGGCAGTTGAGTCCCTAGAGGCTGTAGGTAGTTAGGATAATTTTCCTTCTGCCTTTGTTTCCCACATCACTGGCCTCACTGAAATAAATTCCTTTCTCGTTTCACCACTGCTCCTCTCTCTGCCTTTGGAATTTGTCAGTGGTGAGTGGCTGAACCTGGTCTGTTGGGGACCCCCAGAGCAGGTGCTTACGCACCCCTGTGCCCAGTGGCTATGACTTGACATCTCTACTTGGTTGAAAATAGGCATCTCAAACTATGTCCCAAACCAAACTCTGATCTCCAAACCTCCATTCCCATAACCCCTCCTGCTTCTACTGCTCCCGCAGCGTCCAACTCAATTATGACTCACTTGCTCATCCACAGGCTTGTTTTCAACCTCTTTTTTGCAACCTATATCCAATCTGTCAGCAAATCCTACTGCTTATTCCTTCAAAGTATATCCAGAATCTAATGTTTTCCTACCGGTTCCACTGTTACCGCTCGGGCTTCCCGCCACGGTCACTTCTTGCCTGGACTGTGACAGGAGATTTGTAACTCCTCCTCTGGTCTGGTCCCTGCCCCACTCTGGCTACTCTCCACACAGCAGCTAAAATGATCTTGCTTTAAAGGCTCAGAGTCACCTTTCTGCTCAAAATCCTCTCCCTTAAGGAAAAAGTAAAGTCCTAACAATGGCCCACCAGGCCCTTAAAGGTTTGTCTGTGCCCCCTCATCTCTTCAGCCTCCTTTCCTGCTCCCCCTCCTTTCCAGTTCCCAAACACTCGAGGCAGGCTCGCCTGTAGGGCCTGCCACTCACCATTTCCTCTGTCAAGTTTTTCTTCAAATGTCCCCTTCTCAGAGAGGACAGGTCTTCCTGACCAAGCTATTTTAAAATTGTTCCATTTGCACTCAATTCCCTCCCTTCATCCCAATTTCTTCTCCATGTTATTTACCACCACCTCATATGCCGTGTCGTTTACTTTTTCTCTTCACTAGAGTATCAGCTTCACCAAGGCAGAAATTTCTGTTTTGCTCACATTGTATTCCTAGCCCTAGAAGGGTGTCTTTCAACTAGTAAGCCCTCCATAAATACTTGTTGAATGCTAAGTGAATAAATGAGATGTGTGAAAAGTAAATCCCATTCATGGGGTTGAAAGGAATGCTCTGTGATGCTAATAGCCTTAACTTTGCACTTGACCTTCTCCTGTTCCCCCAGGAAAAAAACCCCCGAGAATAAATTGTGTGCCAGCAGTCCAGGCCCTGGGAGTATAACTTCGACTAAGGTAGAGGTACATCCTGACTTCTGAGCTTAACTGCCCATTTTTGGTTTCTTCCTGCAACGGAACTAGTGCATGTCTGTCTTTTTTTTTTTTAAAGATTTTATTTATTTATTTGAGAGAGAATGAGAGACAGAGAGCACGAGAGGGAAGAGGGCAGAGGGAGAAGCTGACCCCCTGCCGAGCAGGGAGCCCGATGCGGGACTCGATCCCGGGACTCCAGGATCATGACCTGAGCCGAAGGCAGTCGCTTAACCGACTGAGCCACCCAGGTGCCCCATGTCTGTCTTTAACAGAGGACGGAAGGACCTGCCAGTAGCACAGCTGTGATCGGAGCATCTTCACAGACAGGAAAAACCTTGGTGACTCTCACCCTCACATTCACCTCGTGCTCAGCCTGGCTTTCTGCTTCTTGAGGCCTCCATGGTGACTAGCATTCACCCCCCACCCCACCCCCATTTTCTTGCTTTCCCTGCTTGGAATCTTCAGAAAATTCTTCTTAGTATTGAACGCAAAATCCTCCTAGCTTTCCTGTATTTGTCACTATACAAAATAGAGTTGCAGCACAGTATGTGCTCCATATAGAATGAAATCCTTTGGCAGTATTTTTAAATTACCCCTTTCTGCTGCCATCACTGTGACCTAAAACGTCTTGCGTAACTGAATAATGTCAGCACTGAACTAAGATAATACTGTGACCCACTGGCGTCCCTACTTCCTGGTCCAAGTCAGCCTGCATATTCAACTTAAATATGTGTCATATTACAAACATACTATATTTAATACAGCCCCACTTAACTCTGATCTGCTCTCTTACTCTCTGAGTTGGAGCTCTCAGCTTTTATTCTGCGAGACTTTCATACCCATCTCCAGTGCCCTCACTGCCTCCTCAATCTAGATCTTTTGCTTTCTTCAGGGTCCAACTAAAATTTCCTTTTCTGAG
Source organism: Mirounga angustirostris (assembly GCF_029215605.1). Lineage (NCBI taxonomy): Eukaryota > Metazoa > Chordata > Mammalia > Carnivora > Phocidae > Mirounga > Mirounga angustirostris. The sequence goes on from NW_026991720.1 coordinate 7,326,086, forward strand.
ATTTCTTTTTTTGAGGGGGGGATGGTGGGAGCATCTTCTCTGTGGCTTCCCTCCCTCCACATGGAATTCTAACACTGAATTGGTTCAGAATGTACATGAGGAATAGGATGGTGATTTAGCAAAGGTGGGAAAATGATGGGTTAAATCCTCAAACGAAGAATTATAGTCATTAAAAAGTCTTTGTCAATTAGAAAATATAACACGATTTCTTTAGCTTTTAACTCAGCAGCTCATAGCTGCCCCTGTCTGAACTTTCAATATGGAATCCCAGGTCACACGAGTGATTATTTTGCCCTATAACTGCATCCTACTGAAGATAAAGTCGGACTAATCTTAACTTCATTGACAGATAAAGCCAAAAGGGAGACTGTGTCCCAAACAGACTATTCCTAATTCCTCTGGATTGAGACAGGTTTAGTTCAAGATCTCCTTTTTATAATCGAGAAACGTTGCAATTATCCTAACGTCTTCCAGAGGCATTAGCATGAGGCAAGTGAACCGCACTCATCCTTGATAAATGATTTTTCACGTTCACACGTGCACTGGGTCTGAACAAGGCGTCTCGAATGAGGACTCTGAAGTAATCGGAACGTCGCTCTCGCCCAGGTCTCTAAGGCGATGAGCGCTGCGGGCTCCACCAGCCGAAGTCCCGCGGGCCTTGGGGGATCGAGCGGACAGGAGCCGCCGTGAGGACGCTCGGCTCGGCTGGGGCGGCGCGCCACCCCACCGGAGCGCGGGAGGGTCGCGGCTCCTCGCCCGAGTGCAGAGCCTCTCGCGCGCCTGCCGCCCGGCCGGCCCCGCTCCGCGCGCGGGGAAAAGAGCGCGGCAGTTGAAACCGTTACCACCCCCGAGTTTTGAACTGGTTCAAACTTGGCTTTCGGCCCCGCCCCGCCTCTCCGGCCCGGGAACTCCGAGGCGGCCGTTCCCGCCAAGTGCCGCGAGCGCGCCGTCCCGCCCTCCGGCCGGTTCCCGCCACCCCACCCAGCCCGCCCCCCGCCCGCCGCCCCGGCTCCGGAGGCCCCGCGTTCCCGCCCGCCTGCCTGCACGCCTGCCCGCCGCCTTCCCGAGAGGCGCCGTGCGCTCAGCGAAAGAACAAAGAAACGGCGCGGCGCTTCCACTCGGCGGCCGCGTCCCTCAGCGCCCGCCCGCGCCCGCGCGCACGCGCCGCCCGCCCGGCACGGCCGAGTCCCGCGGGCGCCTCTGCGTGGGGCTGGCTCGGCGCCTCCGAGCCCGGCGGGCCCTGTGATTGGACGGGAGCCCGCCTCGCGTCCCGCCAATCGGGGCGGCGCTTGGTTGGACTGGGGGGGCCAAATAAAAGCGATGGCGATTGGGTTGCCGGGTTTGGCGCTCGGTCCGGGAGCGTCCGACACCCACTGGGACGCAGAAGGCGGTGGGGCCCCGGCGGCGGCGGCGGCGGCGGCGCGCGGGAGCGGCGCGCGGGAGCGGCGCGGGCTGGGGCGCGGGGCGCAGGTAACGCGCCGCTGTCGGGCCGGCCGGCCGGCGGGGCTTTGGAGCCCGGCGAGGGGCGGCGGCGGCGGAGGCGGCGCCGGGACATCCCCGCCGCCGCGTTGCCCGTCCGGGTGTCGCCCAGAGCGGGCGCTCCCGGGCGCCGCTTTTGCAGGCGGGGTGAGCGGAGACCCCTCGGCAGGGGGCCGTGGGTCGCGGCTGACCCGCGCGCCCCCGCGGGCGGGCAGTGCCGGATCCCCAGACACCCGAGGCGGGAGCAGGGGCGGGTACCCGCGGGGGGCTTGCGGAGGGGTCCTCTCGCGTGCCCGCCCCTCCGGAGGCGCCGGGGCTGGGCTGGGGACGCTCCGGTGCCCGGGGCGGGCTGGCCGCCCGAACCCAAGTCTCCTTTGTGTAGAGCGCCGCGGCGGGAGCGCCCGGGTGGGACGGGACGCACACAAGTTGGTGGGACCTCGCCGCCGAGTGCGCACTCAGACAAAGGACGGACTGTGTCTCGGGGGAGCTCGGCGCGAGGAAGGGGCAGTGACACCGGGCCTGACAACAGGCGGGAGAGGGGCGTGGGGAGCCCGGGCTGCGGGCGCGGGTGGGCGGGCTCGGCCCCACGCCCCCTCCCCGCGCGCGCGCAGGCTCGGCGGGGCCGCGGCGGCCGGGACGGCGTGCGGAGACGGGACTCCGAGTGGCCGCACATCTGACGTTTCCCCCTCCGCCGCCGGGAACCTCGCGGCTCTAGCCGCTCGGACGAGGCAGTGCCGGGCTGCCTTCGCCTTGTCGTCCTCCTCTCTGTTAAGTTTTCGGGCAGGGTCGAGCTCTTCTCCCCCTTCTTGGTTTTGTTCGTTTGGAAGGCTTTCCGTCGAGTTCCCGCGTCATTGTGTACCCCCTTCCAACCACCAAAAAGTCTGTGCCACGGGGTCGCTTTTGGAAAATGGGAGGAACTGAGCACGGTATTTTGGAAAACTTGGTGAACTCGCGCCTAGTGAGTTCCCACTTTCCAAAGAATCAAAATCTTAACAAAAATTACAGGCTGTTTTGGCCAACTTGTGTGATGCGTCTGAGAATGGCGACAGGTGCTAACGAAATCAACTGTCATTTAGTGAGCGATTGCTCCCCCAAATCCCTAGCGGGTTGAATGAGGGTGAGATGGTAGAAATAGTTGACCAAAATAAAGTGCTTATGAAAAATGTGTGTTTAGATTATATGGTTAACTATTGCTTATTGATTGGTCTTAATTTTCCGTGAACAATAGTTTTGGGGAGTCAGGAAAGACTGGATGCAGAAATGTTTGTTGCCTAAGAAATGGAATGTGTGCTGTCCACAGTTAAGCTAAACTTTATTACACAGGATCTGTAAAACTTAAAATTCATTTGGAAATAAAAATCTGCCTTTGGAATTTAAATATATTTTATTACAAGGTTTACTTTCTTGGTTTCGAAGCTCATCAGTTTAATTTTATGGCGTTTTAAATTTACATAAAACATTTGAAAAAAACCTTTAAAAAACTGTACAGTTGAATATAATCTATACTTTTATGGTAAGTTTTAGAGTTTATTTTCCATTACTCTTCGTTCATGAGCATTGGGAACTACTTCACATTTAGGAATAAAGTGAACAAGTCTTCAAAACCTGACCAGTTTATCGATAATTTTACTTGCAAGAAAGTGCAAGCATGAAAATGCTTAAGATACATTTTAATTTTCATAGTCTCTGAGTTGGGGATAGATGGGATTCTAGTCCTAGATATAAAGATTCCTGTCTTTCTGGAGGTGGATTAGGGTATGTAATGTTTAAACTCTTGGAAACACTTAGGAAAATTGCATCTTCAGTTTTAATTTTTGTGGAAAGTGAATATATTCAAAGAAAAGGAATTTAGAAACACATAGGCACTCTTCTGATTTGCGTTCTGATAAAGAGCTAATGGGCATCTACTGTCTTATGGTTTCATAAAAATGGAGACAAATCCAGTGTAAAAGTCTTTATTACGTGTATTTTGCAGAGTGTTAGACACCATTGAACGGACATCCCAGGTGCTGCCCTAAGGGTTTGGATTCTTCAATAACGCTTACATTTAGTTACTGATAGCTGTATATTAAAAAGTCCTGATAGTTCTTGCCCACTGTTAGGAGATGAGTTATGTAAATTTTGGCAGAAATTTGGATCTTTTAGAAATTCTAGTTTTTCCCTTGTGGATTTTGTGATTGATAATTACTGTTCCTACATTTGCCACAAGATTTTCTAAGAAGCCTTTTGGGGAGTTGGCTTAAAATTTTTGTTTTAATTTTTTTTCTGGTTGAATTCTGAGTATATACAAGTCAGTTTTCAGTAGTGATTAAAAAAACACTTGTTGATTGAGGCAAAAAAAAGTTCTAATACTTTTATACCACCTTTGCCTTGCATACCTATGTATTAGTAATTGTATTGGCCATTTAAAAATTTTAAGTGGATTTCTCCAGGTCACAGTGAGCTGAGCTGGCATGCTCAAGGAGTGTGAATTAATTTCTGTTTTGGCCTAAATAGTGATTAAGAAAGTTGATATGCTTTTTTAAAAGCTGACAAGGGAAGTTACCCCAGTGGTGTAATGAATTCAGGGGTCAATTAGAAATGATTTATGGATTTGCCTTGAAGTGTTTCTATCAGTACAAAGGAGGAAAACATTTCCTGTGCATTATGGAGGGTTCTGTATACACGTGAAATTTTTAGTTTGGAGGAGGGCATGTGAGTGGAGATGAACAGCTCATTAAATTCAGAGAAAGGTTCACAATCAATGATACCTTTACCTTCTAGAGGCCTGCCCTGAATTCCCAGGCACTCTTATGTTCCACAGGGCTTTGTTCATACTTTTATTATAGCATGTATCAAATTGTATTGTAATCACTTGTTTATGTATCTGGCTCCTTCACTACACTCTTAAGTGCTTTGAGGCAGAGGCTCTGTCTTGTTTTCTTTGTATACTTAGTAGTTGCTAGAGAATAGAGGGATTAATAGTTGAATGAAGGAAATATGAAAAATGTAGGGAGATAATTTGACAAAGGAACTTTGCAAAGCATACAGGGTATATTAATATTTATGTTGTGAGGAACTTTGGAAGGTGTTTTTCTCCTTTGAGAGGTGATCCTAAAGAAAAATAATCGTTAAGGTGGTTAACTTCCAAGGTTTCTCCTAGTATTATAACTAGTGAAAATTGTATTCCATTGGTACTCATGTTTGGTATTAAGGCAGCTAGAGAGAAGCCTGATGAATCATCTGGATGCCTTGCATATAGTATCTGCTTAATTTGATTTGATGTCAGTATTGATGGTCCTTGTCCAAAAATAAAAGGAGGGGAAAGTGTTGGAGACAGTAGTAAATCTTTTAATTGAAAGGTGTCTAGTTAAAATTGATGAGTTCTTTATTGGAATAATTTGAGGTAGGTTTTGAAGCTAAAACTGAAGGAAGTAGTGCCAGTGTAATTATAGATCATTTATTGGGATGCTCTTCATTCTTTCAAAATACGGTAAGTGTAGATTAGCAAGTCCAGTAACATCTCAAAAGGCATAGCTGATAAATTTCTAAGATGGTTCCATATCTTGCCACTGTACTATGTGGTACAAAAATATGACAAAAACAAAGAAAAAAAAGGCAGTAAAGCACCTCTTTGCCAGATGCTTTATTCATTTGTTTGGTTTGTTTCTTATTGTGGAAATATTTACATCAGATGTTTTATTTTTTTTAAGATTTTATTTATTTATTTATTTGAGAGAGAGAGAACATAAGCAGAGGGAGGGGCAGACTCCCCACTGAGAGGGAGCCTGATACGCAGGGCTCGATCCCAGGATTCTGAGATCATGACCTGAGCCGAAGGCAGATGCTTAACCGACTGAGACACCCAGGCGCCCCAGATGCTTTATTTCTTTTCTTTTCTTTTTTTTTTTTTAAAGATTTTATTTATTTATTTGAGAGAGAGAGAATGAGAGACAGAGAGCATGAGAGGGAGGAGGGTCAGAGGGAGAAGCAGACTCCCTGCCAAACAGGGAGCCCGATGCGGGACTCGATCCCGGGACTCCAGGATCATGACCTGAGCCGAAGGCAGTCGCTTAACCAACTGAGCCACCCAGGCGCCCCCCAGATGCTTTATTTCTAATTATTGTTAAAACCATCCTTCATCCATCAACAGGTGAATGGATGAACAAAGCATGGTGTACACATACAATGGAGTATTATTCAGCCATTAAAAGAATGAAATTCTGATATGTGCTATAATATGGATGAACCTTGAAAACATTATGCTAAGTGAAATAAGCCAGACACAAAAGGAGAAAATTGTATGATTCCATTTATAGGAGATTATGAGAGTAGGCAAACTCACAGAGATAGTAGAATGGATGTTTCCAGGGGCTGAGGGGAGTGGGGAATTAGTGTTTAATGGGTATACAGAGTTTCTCTTTGGGTTGATGACAAAATTCTGGGCATGGGTGGTGGTGATGGCTGAGCCACATTTTGAATGTACTTAATGCTACTGAATTATACCCTTAAAATTGTTACAGTGTTACATTTTATGTATATTTTACAATAAAAAAAACTTCATGCCATATGATCACACTCTGCAAACCTTTACAGATTAAGGAAACCTTGGTCTAAAGGGTTAAGGGTTTAAGAATTTGTCTAGGATTATCCAGCTAGGAATTTGTAGTCAGTATCCAAATTTGAATTGTTTGGCTCCATATTATCTATTCCTTGTTCTCTGTTGGTTGGTTGATTAATGGCATGTTGGTCCCAAGAAGAGTTTATGTGACTCAATCAGAAAGTTATATTTAAAAGTAGGTAATTTGTAGTTTTATGGGAGGGATGGTCTGATGCCCTAGGCAAACTAAAAGATGTCTTTGCAGATTTCTTTCTCAGCCGGAGCTGTAATGGTGTGTCCTCTAAGGAGGAATACAGTTGATTTTTAAGTGTGGTCTTTCAAGTCACTTTGCTTGGGTTCCAGTTCCTGAGCTGCCAGGTTGTACCCTGGGCAAATTATTCTTGATGCCTAAGTCCTCTATTTGTAGCTTGGTGATCATAATGACAGTATTCATACCATAAGGTTCTTGAGGATTGAATGAATTAATACATGTGAAACGCTTAGAACTATACCTGGCACAAATTGTTTAATGAAAGATTTTTAGTTACTCTGCCAGTATGGTTTTCCAGAATTAATATACTTTCTCATGAATGGAACTAAACACTTCTAAGGTTTAAGTGTGTGCTTAGGACCTGTAAATAAAGAAAATGGTGCTACATATGCTTTATGTTAGAAATGTCTATTGATTAAATACAAGTAATTCGTGTTCAGTTTAAAATACTGAAACAATTCAGACTTACAAAGTGAAAGCTTTTTTGATCTCTGTAATCTCATTCCCTACCCTTAACAGTTTGGTGTATATTTTTCTCAAACTTTTCAGTGTATTTATATGAATATGCATTTATACATATATTTTATAAAAATGGGATCAAGTTATTTTGTTCTAGAACAGTTTTTTTAGGTCACTACAGAGACATCTTTGTATTAAAAAACAACTGATACTTTTTTAGTGCTTGCTGTGTCCTTGGCACTGTGCTCATTGCTTTCATTTATTTTATATAGATACCGCAATGACAAGAGATGGAGAGAGCGGGTAACAGCCAGGTAGTGGTAGAGTAAGGGTTTGGATTTGTGCACTGTTTTCAAAGCTATGGTCCCTCACTCTCAGCCTGGGTTTTGTTTTGTTTGTTTTGGTAGGGCCCACGAACTGCCAATGATTTCAGTATTTCTTAGAGTTGTAAAACAACAACAAAACTCCCAAAAAAGAATATGCAAGGAGAGTGGTTGTAGCCTGCCAAGCCTAAAATACTTAAAGATGTGGCCCTTTATAAAAACAATTTGCTGCTCCCAGCTCTGAGCTATGAGGCTGTTTTGTTAAGTAGAATACATAGTATTCAGTTCATGAATGTGTCATCACACCGTAAACCAACTCTCTGTGGTGGACGTTGTGTTCGCAAAGGAATAGAACATCCTTACATATCTGAACGGTTGTGGGACAACTTTCCATAAGGAGACATTGCTGCTTCAGGATTATGCACATTTCAGGTTTTAGTGGACATTGTCACATTGCTTTCTAGAAACTGGGTATCAATTCTTCAGTTTAAAAATCAACTTTATTGAAATATAACTTATACACAGTAGGATGCACGCATTTGAAGAGTTTGGTCTGAAGAGTTTTGCCAGATGTATGTATCGGTGTCCCCACCACCTCGGTCAAGGGGTAACATTGCTGTCCTCAGAGTTCTTTTATGCTCTTCACAGTCATTCCCTCTCTACTGCTGATCAGATTGTTCTTGTTCGAGAATGTCCTATAAATGGAATTACACAGTATATACTCTTCCGTGACTGGTTTCTTTCACCCAGTGTGCTTTTGAGATTTATCTGTGTTGCTTGTTTCAGTAATTTCTTCTTATTTCTGAGTAGTAGTCCATTGTATGAATATACTATTTTTTTATTCATTTACCTGTTGATGGACACATGGGCTGTTTCCAGTTTTTGGCTATTAATAAAGCTGTTATGTGCCTTTGTCTAAGTCTTTTGTGGACGTATCTTTTAATTTCTCTTGGGTGGGTAAATACCTTGTAGTTGGATTGCTGGGTCATAGGGTACATGATGATTGAACTTTATAAGGAACTGCCAGACTGTTTTCCCTTGTCCTTGTGCCATTTCAGTTCCTGCTCCCATCTCCTCTCACACTTGGTGCTGCCAGGCTTTTAAGTTTGGGCCGGCTCATGAGTGTTCAGTATCTCATTGTGGTTTAAATTCGTATTTCCCAGGTGATCAGTGATGTTGAATATCTTTTCATGTGCTTCATTGGCCATTTGTATACATTTTTTTGATCAAATCCTTTATCCATTTAAAAAATTGGGTTTTTGGTCTAAATCATTTGTAAGAGGTCTTTCTGTGTTCTTGGTACACATTCTCTGTCATATATTGCAAATGTTTTCCTTTAATTTTGTGTATTAATGACAGTGTATAGGTCAAGTTAAGTAATGTTAAGGTAGGAGGGACAGTTGCTTCAATTCAGTTAAATTGTGTGAAAATGAGTTTATTAATCCACAAGCCATTTAGTTCTTAGTATAACAAAGTGTCATGTGTTTACAGAAGCATGGAAGTGAAAAAGATAGTATTTATACAAATAGTATTAGGTGTGTGGCCTGGGAATTTTTATTTTATTTTATTTTATTATTATTTAAAGATTTCATTTATTTATTTGGAAGAGAGAGAGTAAGAGAGAGCATGAGAGGGGAGAGGGTCAGAGGGAGAAGCAGACTCCCCACTGAGCTGGGAGCCCAGTGTGGGACTCGATCTTGGAACTCCAGGATCATGGCCTGAGCTGAAGGCAGTCGCTTAACCAAATGAGCCACCCAGGTGCCCTGATTTTTTTTAATTTAAAGTTTTTATGAAGTTTTTTTGGAATTTATTTTTGTTTTTTAAAGATTTATTTGAGAGAGGGAGAGAGCATGACTAGGGGGAGGGGTACAAGAAGGGGGTAAGTAGACTCCCTGCTGAGCACCCCCCCCCCAGCAGGGAGCCCGATGTGGGACTCGATCCCAGGACCCCATGATCATGATCTGAGCCGAAGGCAGTTGCTTAACTGACTGAGCCACCCGGGACACCTGTTTTTTTTTTTTTTGGAATTTTTAAATTAAGCTGTTTTCAAAGTAATAATAGTAATTCTTTAAATTTTCAGTTTTGGGTAATTCAGACCTTTTCATTTATTAGAGTTAAAGGATAAGTGAGAATATTAAAAGTAATCAAAAGTAACCTTGATCTTAGAATCTGGTATATAAAAGTGGTGAGATTGCAAGCTTGGTCTATCTATTTTACAGTTAAGTAAATTCTTTGTTATACAAACAGATGGTTTTTAAGAGGTTATATACTTGATTTCTTCATCCTATTATTTTATTTCTGCAGTTATGGTTCTTTCTTTGCTTAGTACCCAATTTATCCTCACAATAACTTTTAGTTTTTCTTCAATATACAAGTAATACATGACTCTTCCTCCTCCTTAAGGGGGTGGAGAAAGCAAGCCTCTGGGTTTCTGTTGGGTGTGAGACACCTCACCTGTGATCATGCCGTTTCCCAACTCAGTCTTCCTCTGGCTGTCAGTTCAAGAAACTCGTGAAGCCAGGCCATCTACAGAGAACTCTAATTAGTCTGATCTCTGATCGTTTTCTTATACCTTTCCCCTATTGAACTCGATTGGTCTTTTTACTAGTTTCCAGGAAGTTTCCCAATGCAAGTCTGTGCTCGGTCCTCTTTCTGGAATGTCTTCCCTACCACTTTAGCATCTCAAGATACTGGTTAGCTTGTTCGGCTCAAAACACCCTTGCCCTCTCCGAACCCAACTAGACAGCTTATCTCCTGCATAGAAAGAAATACCTCAGCATATCTCTTGTGTTTTTCTCTCCCCTTCATCTTAAGCTTTATTTTACTTATCTACATGGTGAAGGTAGAAAAGGGCTTTGTACACAGTGGATAGAAATAAATTTTTTGTGAAGTGGATTTAGGACCACAGCCGTGAAAACTTGGGAGATCGCTTTTTTAGGAACAACTCAATACAGAATTATTTAAATAGCACTCTTGCCCCTAAAGCAGAGCCTTCGAGGTTCTACCCAAGTGAGTTTTGCATGGCTGTATTGTGTATCACCCAGTGAGCTTTGCTACCTATTGTCAGGTACTATTGTAAAATTTTAATTTATACCCCTCATATACTGTTGGTTAAGGTCAAAAAGGTTGAGAAACTGTGGGAAAAAAGTGAGGAGTGTAAAATAGTAATTATGCAGATTTATCTCAGGATGATCTTTATCCCTCACTTGCATTCATGTGAGCTAAATTCATATATCAAAATGTCTAATAAGTTTTAAAATCATGTCAGAAGGACAAAACATCATGTCTATTTTGTCTGTTTTAGTGCCTTGGTTTTTGATACTAAAGACCATCTCAGAAGTGCTTTGTAAGCAAACCCCCCAAATTTAAGAAATTAGATGATTTTTCTTTAAACAGTTGAAAGTTTCAACCATTAAAGGAGCTTTGTATGTTTTCAGTGCCAAAGCCTAATAGTGAAATGTCATTGTATTTTATTTGTAGATGCATGAATGCTACCCCGTGCCTGCAAATAATAGAGCTGACAATTCTTTATTGAGAAACCTGCCCTGTGCTTGATAAACATGGAGTCTCTAAACAAAACATTTTATTTTTGAAATGTTGAAAATCATGCATATTAATTATTTAAAAATAAGCACCATATATTATTTGCTAAATGGGAAAAATATCTGTCTTGTGAATATTTTAAAGATTCTTTTGAGATGAACTTTAATTTTTTTTACCATTATACTGATCTGTCATATTATTAGATGGAAAAAGCTGCAATGTGAGTATCCTTATTTATAAAATCTTGATCTGAAATGATTCCGTATTCAGATTCTTTAATAGTACAAACAAAATTTGCAAAATTGTTACAAAAAACCCCCCCCAAAAAACACCTGGTGGGTACTATGAGATGTTACCATGCGAAGTGTTTTTGGGTCAGAAAAGGTTGGGAAATGCCCTTCTAGAGTAATCAAGAAGGACTTTCAAATGGTAGAAATGTTGCTTGAACAGGCTAGGAAGGAAATGAGTTGCTGTCCTACTTTGGCCTGTAAGTAATTTTGCCTTTGGAGGATATTTGCCTGAAATAGAGCGCTCAAGTTAGGCGCTAAAGAAGATATTCTTTTTATTTTTTAAAAGATTTTATTTATTTATTTGATAGACACACAGCGAGAGAGGGAACACAAGCAGGGGGAATGGGAGAGGGAGAAGCAGGCTTCCTGCTGAGCAGGGAGCCGGATGCAGGGCTTGATCCCAGGACCCTGGGACGCTTAACGACTGAGCCACCCAGGCCCCCCTAAAGAAGATATTCTTAAAGGGCACCTTCCACTGGCAGCTGGGTATCCTGCAAAGAGCCTAGGCTCTAGGCTAAACTCTGCCACTAAACTAATTGTATTTTCATAGCAAGTAGCTTTTGTGGATTTCATCTTCATTGCAAAATGAATGATATGAACAAGTACACAACTTGTGATTATTGAGCATTTACCATGTGCCTTCAAAGAGATCTCTGTTTTGCAGATAAAGAAATAGGAACTTGATGAAGGTAAGTAACTTGCCTAGGTTCACACAGCCAGTAGGACCCAAGTCCCTTAGAGGCTTTTGCTGCCTCTAGGGTCCTTTTTAGCTCAAATACTGGGATTCAGGGTGCTTGGTTTCTGTTACCCATTTAGAGCTATTCCTCTGGAGAGTTTGAGAAATATTGGACTGGAGTTCACATCACCACCACAGGTAATTGTGATCTCCCCTAGCTGGCATTTAATTGAGTTGTTACATTATATGCATTTCTCTGAAATTCTTTTTATCAATTAATCCATAAAACCTCTAATGCTGATTAAAAGCCTATTTTTTTTTTTTTCTTTTTTGTCTCTGCATTATAGGCATAATAGCACCTAAAAGCTTTTTAGGACTATTGTGTATCTGACTAACTTTGTAAACAATTAGATTGGGATATTGTGATTTATAATAAGTTTATCCTGTTTCTGGCACAGAACCCCCAAAACCCTTGGACTTTCCTAAGTGATGAGTGATAAAGGTGTCTTGATATTCATAACACACCCCTTTGAACAGTACCTGAGTTTATGCAAATGAAATGACTTGTGGAAAGCACCTAAAGATGGGACTGGTTGCCGGGGGAGCTAACCATGTGGTTAGAAAGATTGAAACGTTTAGACCCCCCTTTTTCCCACCCCTGGAGGGAGGGAGTGGGGCTGGAGGTTGAGTTCAGTCACCCAATAGCCAAAGATTGAATCATGCTTACGTGATGAAGCCTCCATAGAAACCCAAAGAGACAGGGCTGGGAGAGCTGGGTTGGTGGAACTGTGGGGCTGCTGGGAAAGGTCCCGCCACGGAGAGTACCCTTCCCACATACCTCACCCTGGGCATCTCTTCCATCTGGCTGCTCCCCAGTTAACGCCTTTTCTAACGGACTGCACATTTAGTAAAGAAACTGTTTTCCTGAGTCCTGTGAGCTGTTCTAGCAAATTAATTGAACCCAAGAAGGGGCTCATGGGAACCTAATCTGGAGTTGGCTGGGGAGGAGCTCGACAATCTGGACTTGTAGTTGGCATCCAAAGCAGGGTGAGACAAGTCTTGTGGGACTGAGCCCTTAACCTGTGGAATCTGATGCTCTGTCCAGGTACATAGTGTCAGAAGTGAGTTAAATTGTAGGACACTTAGTTGGTGTTGCCACACATTTGGTGGCCAGAAGTATCAGAAGTGGAGTACTATTCAGAGAGTATTGTGTGTAATGTAAATGAAAATAGTTTCTCTTTACATGTATCTGCTTGGCAAGTTCAAAGTTACTTTAGATTTTTCTTATAGAATTTAGTCTTGTATTTAAAGAAATAAAATTGTTTTCTTTACCATTTATCACTTGTTAACCGCTAACAGCATGCAACCAGCCAGCCAGCTGTAGCTAACGTTCACCTTGTCTGGAAAAGAAAGTGTCTTCAGACTGTTGGTTGCCTCAGTCTTCACCCATTAGGACTACTCAGAGAAAGGGTGAGATGTTCTTACCCTCTATAAGGAGACATTCTACACTAGAGAAAGTATCAGTGTTTTTAAAGCCGGACTATCAAACAAAGAGCCCTGTCTTTCCTAGCCCCAGAGTCTAAGAGTCCCAAATGCTGGGCACTCATCCTAGCCTTCTCATTCTCCTTTCCCACATGGAGGTGCTGGGATGAAGGCTTCTTTCCTGCCTAAAAGCCTTCATATTAGTGTGGAAATTTCAGAGCGATAACTGCAGGGATTATATAACTGGTTTCCCTGTGGTTGGTGAATGCTTTATAGCATTTCCATAGGTATTTGGAGGCTGAAAAGAGATTTTCCCAGGGCTTTATTTTTTATTTTTTTAAAAGATTTTATTTATTTATTTGACAGAGAGAGACATAGTGAGAGAGGGAACACAAGCAGGGAGAGTGGGAGAGGGAGAAGCAGGCTTCCCGCTGAGCAGGGATCCCGATGTGGGGCTCGATCCCAGGACTCTGAGATCATGACCTGAGCCGAAGGCAGAAGCTTAACGACTGAGCCACCTAGGTGCCCTTCCCCGGGCTTTAACTATTAGTGATAAGTGATGTTATACTAATAAAAAATTCAGTAGACAATATATTCGGTAAAACAAATACTGAAAAGTATCATTGATTGTAAATAAATACCGAAAGGTTTGAAGTTTTCCAGTACCTCAGCAGTGTATTTATAATCTTGATGAACCTTACGAATAGGAAAATCATGAAAACGCTTGCAGCTCATAACTGTCCCTACCTCCTTTACTTCATCTTGTCCCCAAACTATTATTATTTTTAGCAAGAAAATGAACTTTAGGGCCGAGATGAGCCAGAGGAGTTTTGAAGGGTCTCACTAGTGAAGGGTTCTGTTGGTGTCCATGGATTGTAGAAATGGCCCTTGCAGACATGTTTACCCCCCTGTTGTGTACACTAAACCCAAATGCTGAAACTAGCTGATAACGGTCACTTGTAGAATGTCTGGAAATTCTGAGAGGTTCTATAAATGCTGTGGGTTTAGTAGTTTGAACTACCTAGTCCTTTAAAAAATTTTTTTATTTTTTATTTTTTTAATTTCTGTCTTCAGAATACAGAGGGAACATCTTATTTGGGGGCTAGGACATAAGGACAGTGTGCAAGGCAACAGTAGTATGTCAGCAGGATTACCCATGAAAAGTCTAGGAAGAGTCCATATCATAAATATTTCTCTTCAGGCCCAAACCAGTCCATCTCTCCTCTAGTATGAGGAATACATCATTTGTTTTGTTTTGTTTTTGAGCACAGAGTTGTTGGTTTGCACTTTAGGGCCAATGCTATCTGAAAAATACTTACCCTTGAGCATTAGATTCACTGAGCGGCCAAACACGTGGAGCGGGCTGTGGGAACAGCAGATTCCTATCACCTGTCTCCTGTACTTGTTGGCTGCAACGGTGGAATAAGGAAGGATCCCTTGCATTTACCTGAATTGAGTTTCTCTTAAAATTTTGCACAGTGTGTGTTATTAAATTTGTGTTAGATGTTGGCTTATCAGAGGCTTAAGGTTTAGAATTGACTTCCTGGAGGGAAGAGCATCTGACATCAGATTTACCTACATTTTTGCTTGTATCAACTAGTGGTGAAAAATATGTATCTCGTTGTCTTTGAATCATGAGTTGTGTATCATAGTTTTAGTTTCTGAGCTGTAATTTTGCCTTTCATTTCCCTCCAGCAGTATTTCAGTAAACTGAGTACATACCTGACGAAAGGAGAGGTTTAGCTCATAAAATAGATTTAGTATATTTTCAAAGAAAACTTTTCTTTCTTTCTTTTTTTTTTTAAGATTTTATTTGTTTATTTGACAGAGAGAGATACAGCGAGAGTGAACACAAGCAGGGGGAGTGGGAGAGGGAGAAGCAGGGAGCCCGATCCCAGGACCCTGGGATCATGACCTGAGCCGAAGGCAGATGCTTAACGACTGAGCCACCCAGGCGCCCCAAAAACTTTTATTTCTAAATGTCAATTTAACCTGTTTTGTCTATTGCTGAAGCAATTTTTTATCTTTTTTAAAGATTTATTTATTTTAGAGAGAGAGAGCATGCGCAGGAGGGGGAGAGGGAGAGAGAATCTCAAGCCCAGCCTGGAGCCCCATGTGGGGCTGGATCTCACGACCCTGAGATCACGACCTGAGCCAGACCAAGAGTCAGAGGCTCAACCACCTGCGCCACCCAGGTACCCCTGTTGAAGCAAATTCTTGACAACATTTATGATAGTTTAATTCTCCAGTTGGTTTAAATTTGTGAAACTTTTTTTTAAAGATTTTATTTATTTTTTGACAGAGAGAGACACAGCGAGAGAGGGAACACAAGTGGGGGAGTGGGAGAGGGAGAAGCAAGCTCCCCGCGGAGCAGGGAGCCCGATGCGGGGCTCGATCCCAGGACCCTGAGATCATGACCTGAGCCAAAGGCAGATGCTTAACGACTGAGCCACCCAAGTGCCCCTAAATTTGTGAAACTTTTAAAAAAGTAATCTCTACACCCAGCATGGGGCTCGAACTCAGGACTCCGAGATCAAGAGTTGCACACTCCATCAACGCAGCTAGCCAGGCGCCCCCTCCAATTGGTTTAAATTTAGATGGCCATTTCTTCTCTAAGACATGTCTTTGTAAACTGATAGTGTTTCAGATAAATACAGGAATGCTGGTCTGTAGACTCCATGTTGAACTTAGAGTTTAGTTTACTCTTCTGCTGGAAGGAGGAGAGTGATCTGATTTTTGTGGGAAATGCATTAGTGCAGAGTCTACTCACTTTCTCTGTGACAATCAAGTCAGTGTTTTCTGTTCAACTAAGATTGCCATGTCACTGTAATTTTCCTGTGCCTTTTAGTACTATCCAACTTAGGGCTACAAATAAGATCTGTATTTTCCCCCTTATTTCTTCCGATCACTAGTCACTGGCTCATCTGTTTCCTAAAGATTCTTTAGCACAGGGCGCCTGGGTGGCTCAGTTGGTTAAGCGACTGCCTTCGGCTCAGGTCATGATCCCAGGGTCCTGGGATCGAGTCCCACATTGGGCTCCCGGCTTAGTGGGGAGCCTGCTTCTCCCTCTGACCCTCTCCTCTCTCATGCTGTTTCTCTCTCACTCGCTCTCTAATAAATAAATAAATAAAATCTTTAAAGAAAAAAAAAAGATTCTTTCGCACAAATGCTGTTCATGACACCTGTCAGCTGTAGTTGCACGTACAAGTGGTCTGCTAAAGTTTAGGCACCAAGATGCCTGTTGCATTACAGGATTTAGCATTTTCAGAATGCCCCATAAATTCTGGTTGATAATTACTCTCCTTTCTGGCTTTCCTATGTCCTTCAAACCAGAATTTCAGAAGTTTCTTCTACTAGCGTTTTGCAGGTTGTTTGGGTGGAATGCTTGGGTCTAGCAGTAGTGAGCTGGTCTATTTTTGTCATTTTTCTCCTTTTTAAATACAAATAGAGGCATTCTAGAAATTGAAAAGGTCCCTAGAACAAGATTTTTATTTTATCTTTTTTTTTTAAGATTTTTTTTAAATTTTTTTTTTTTTTTAAGATTTTATTTATTTATTTGAGAGAGAGAATGAGATAGAGCATGAGAGGGAGGAGGGTCAGAGGGAGAAGCAGACTCCCTGCCGAGCAGGGAGCCCGATGCGGGACTCGATCCCGGGACTCCAGGATCATGACCTGAGCTGAAGGCAGTTGCTTAACCAACTGAGCCACCCAGGCGCCCTAAGATTTTTAATTTATTTGTTTGACAGAGAGAGAGTGCACAAGTAGGCAGAGAGGCAGGCAGAGGGAGAGGGAGAAGCAGGCTCCCTGCTGAGCAGGGAGCCGGATGCGGGGCTTGATTCCAGGACCCCAGGAGCCGAAGGCAGCTGCTCAACTGACTGAGCCACCCAGGTGCCCGTATTTTATCTTTCCTTTATGGGGGTAGGGGTAAGTCTGAGTAAATGGGGCATTGGTTGGTAGGATGAGGTGGTTTTAGGTAGCTGGGGAGTCAGAGGAGTGACCATGACCACTGATGATACCTTCTTACAGTGGTGAAGGGTAGGACAGATGGGTGGAAACAAGCAATTTGTTTAAAATGCATTTTGTTAGACATTAGTTTCTTTTAATTTGGCATAGATGTATGGCATACTACCATTTAGATTCTATAGTTTGGCAGGGCAGAGTATTCCTCATTAAATATTCTTCACATGGATTTTTGGGTTTTTTGTTTTAGTTGCAAGAATGATGATTTCTAGGACTTCATTCTTATAAAGATGTCTTTTAGAAGTATATTAGAAGTATATACTTTGAATATATTGCCCATTCTAGGTACTTTGCGAGGCAAATGAAAAGGAGGGATTGTTAACCATTTGATTTATAAGGTGTCTGGATATACTATGGTGGCTCTTCTCAAAGCCTGGTCTGTGGACCTCAGAGGGTCTGTGAGGTTATCTTTGTCATGATACTAAAATGTCATTTGCCACTTTCTTTTCTTCCTTCCTCGTGTAGACATATGCACCAGTGGTGGAAAAACAGCGGTAGGTAAAAACTATTGACACCTTAGCACTTGGAGTAAAAAAACAACAAAAAACAGAACACCAAGAACCAGTTCTAGAGAATATCCTTGATGAAGTAATAAATATTGTTAATTTTATTTACTCGTGATCCTGAGTGCACACTATTGAAATGTTCTGTGTGGCGAGACGGAACCGTGTAAAAATTGCTTCTGGGTACCAGAGCCCAAAGGATGCCTCTAGGAACGGCACTTACTTAGGTGATTGAGTTGCAAGCTGCCCTAGCTGCTTTTTTCATGGAGAACATTTTTACTTGAAAGAAGGGTTGACAGACAAACGAAGATTATTCAGACAGGTATTTGGCAAACATTTTTTTCAGTGAAGGGAGCCTGTCCTTCAAGGAAAACCAACTGTATTTGTTGCTGATGAGAATGTTTGAGCTTACAAGCAAAAATTAGAATTTTTGGAAAACTTGTATCTGTCACCGTGAGCTTGACAGCTTCCCAGTAAATACTTAAAAGACTTTTCTGATGAGATCAGTGGATTTACCAAATACGGTTTTTGGAAATATGTCAATTTCTGGAAAATCTGCATAACCCAGTGGACCAATGTTTTTCAGATGAGGAATGGTGATGTTATAAAGTCATGCACAGGTTAAAGATCCATTTGAAATGAATAGACCAATGAATTTTAATGTAGCAGTGTTCAAAAAGTTTATTGATATAATTTCAGATTCTACATTGCAACTAATCTTAAGAAACCACCACTGCTTACCGAAGAATAGTGTTGTCTTGAGGAAAAGCACTTAGGAGGTTGAATTGCAAGCTCAACTAGTCACTTTTTCATAGAACAGTTTTGGTTTAATATCAAAGCATGAAATCCACAATTACCTCAAAAGGCTGTTCAAATACTCGTCCATTTTCTAGCTAAATGCCTGTTTGGAAATGGATTTTCTTCTTCTTTAACCAAAACAACATATTGGAACAGATTGAATGCAGAAGCAGATAAGATCCAGCTGTCTTCTATTAAGACATATTTTAAAAAAATTGGCAAAAATGTAAAACAATACCACTCACTGATTTTTTTTTTTTTAGAAAGGAAAATAGTTTTTATTTATTTATTTATTTATTTTATTATTTTTTTAAAGATTTTATTTATTTATATGACAGAGAGAGACAGCGAGAACAGGAACACAAGCAGGGGGAGTGGGAGAGGGAGAAGCAGGCTTCCCGCGGAGCGGGGAGCCCGATGTGGGACTCGATCCCAGGACCCTGGGATCATGACCTGAGCTGAAGGCAGACGCTTAACGACTGAGCCACCCAGGCGCCCAGAAAGGAAAATAGTTTTTAAATTAAAATGTGTTATTTCTATTAACATGTAAAGGTTTGCTATTACTATTTTTAAATGAGTTATGTTTTAAAAATTTCTCAGGTTGTAATTTCTAAGAGGCTAAATACCCGTAGTTACAGCCCAGAGAAACTAGAGGTCCTGAGACCAGATGCTTGAGAAGAATGGTGTGTTTCCTCTAACTGCCCATCATTCTGCTTGTCTGTGCTAGGAATGGCCATGTGAGGAATTAACATCTCCGTTTGCATCCTAAGGTCCAAATTCTTCCTCTTTTGATCTTTTTTTTTTTTTCTCTTCGTATAAGTGCATCTGGATTCTTAATTTAGTTATTTATTTTTTTGGATTTAATTTTGGGGTTTTTAATTTTAGAGTGTCTCTTGGTATCTTTTTTCTTCATTCATATTGCCGTCAACCCAGTCAGAGCCCATCTCACTTTATTCCTGAATTACTTCAGTGCTCCAGTTTTTCCTAATATGTTTTTCAAATTTGAGTGTTAAATCTAATCTGAGGGTTGACTTGACTTTATATATTCCTTGAAAATGTACAGATAAAATCTTCTCATGGTAAAACCAAAGTGGAGTTACTACAAATTAAACACTAGTCATATCAGCAGCACATATTTAATGATGCTATTTGGTTAAAGCTGAATAGCCAACAGGAGAGCTTGTAACAGAATGCCATAGCCTCAGGACCAGTTTTATAATAAATCTGTTTATTTAATTTGGCTTAATAATACACAGCTCATGGCTATTTGCATAAATATATTTTATAAAATGGCAAGTTAACTTTCAGGATAATCAGACCTAGTAGTTAACCTGAATGGTGGCACCTAGCAGTCCTTGAATGCCAGTTTTAATGCCAGTTGATATCCTGTGAAGCTGTGTTGATCACTGGAGCATTGTGGAGTGGTGAGATATACATTGAATCAATATTTAATCCAATTATTTTGGAATCCTTACTGGAAAATACTGTGCTGCATATTTCACTACTGGGTTTGCTGGTTGGTGGGATCTCTGTATCCCCTTGGCTTTGCAAAGGTGTAGGGTGCCGAGTGTCCTCGGCACAGGTTCGTTTGTCAACTTACCATACCTGCCTTCCCGTACTTACCTGTTTGGTGTCTTTCATAGCATTCAGCACTGTCTTGCATACTAACCGTTTTACTTTGTTTTTGATCATTTCCATCCAAGTAGGTTTTAAGTTCTCTGGGGTTACAGATTTTTGTCTGTTTTATTTACTGCTAAGTGTTCAGTTTCTTTAATAGTACCTGGTATGTGTGGGATGTTCACTAAATAGGTGTTGAATGAGTGAATGTATATTAACACTGCTCTCTATTCAAACTCTAAACTCAGAGGCTCTTTTCTGTGTAATGTGCTTGATGCTCTCTTGCCAGCTGGGGCGGAGACGTTTCTCTGACCATCTTAAGCACAGCTAAACTAGACTTGAATTGCGTGGAATCCTTTTGGTTCTTCTGATCAGTGCATGTGAAATCAGGGTATGATTACTTTCCTTGGTTCAGATTCTGTATTTCTATTAGTGTAGCCAAAATGTGCATTATCTTAAGTAGACACCATCTTAAAGCTTTTATGGAGTTTTTTTCCCTCTTTTTAAATTGTTCAAGTATAATGTTATCTGAGTTTTAAAATAGTACAATTATATGTGGGAATTTTCCCTCAATTTTGTTTGAAGTTAAGGTTTATAAAAGTACCAACTGCCGTAATTACTACCTGTTTTTAACCTTTTTAAAAAGATTTATTTATTTATTTTAGAGAGAGCAAGTACACGTGCTGGGACGGGGAGGGGTAGGGGGAGAGGGAGCCTTAAGCAGACTCTAGGCTGAGTGTGGAGCCCGACTTGGGGCTCAGTCTCACGACCCTGAGGTCACGACCTGAGCGGAAACCAAGAACTGCTTAACCAACTGTTCCAACTTAACCAACTGTTTTTAAATAGTTCTAATCATTGGTGCATTTTTTTTTGTTTTTTTTTTTCCTCCTGTTTAACATTTTATATCACATTTTTTATGTGGTTTTGTTCTGTTGATAATTTTCAAAAGTGGATGTCATTTTTAAAATTTATTTATTTAAATGTATTTATTTAAATTAAAGATTTTGTTTTTAAGTAATCTCTACACTCAACTTGGGGCCCAAACTTATAACCCTGAGATTGGGAGTCACATGCTTCCACCAGTGGAACCAGCCAGGTGCCCCAAAAGTGGATGTCATTTTATATGTGCTGCCGAAGCGAGCACAGTGGATGTCATTTTAAAAGTGAATGTTTTTACATTGGGTTGTTGTATAATTTAATTCCCTCTCTCTTTTTTCTTTTAAACTTTATTTCGGAATAAGTTTAGATTTCTGTAACCCTGGTACATTTATCAAACGTAGAAACGTTTGATATGTCAATATGTTACTATTAATTAAACTGGAGACTTTATTTGGATTTTACCAGTTTTTCCACTGATACCCTTTTTCTGTCCCAGGATCCAGGCCAGGGCGCCACACAGCATTTAGTTATCTCCTTAGGCCTTCAGATCTGTGATGGTTCTTCAGGCCTCTCATTGTTTTCATGATCTCTTGATAGTTTTGAGGAATACTGGTCAGGTATTTTGTAGAAATGTCCTTCAGTTTGGGTTTATCTGATGTTTTTGTGCGCTAAGACTGAGGTTATGGGTTATGAGGTTTTGGGGAAGAATACCACAAAGGTGAAATGTCCTTCTTATCACATCACGTTGAGGGGGTACACGATGGCAACATGGCTTGTCCCTGATCTTTTATCCATAATCGTTTGGGGTGAGGGTGGTGCCTTCCAGGCTTCTCTGCTGGGATATTACTGTTTCCCACACCACACTCTGCTGTGGAAATGAGTGACTGAGTCCAGCCCCTGCTCACGGGGAAGGGACCTGAGTTCGACCTCCCAGGTTAGAGAAGGATACATGTGTTACTACTATTTGGAATTCCCTGTAAGGAAGATTTGTCCCTTCTTCCTCCATTTACTTGTTAATCACTTATTCATATCATGGACTCATGGATACTTATTTTGGTAATCGGTTATAACACAGTAACATTGCGACTTTGCTACTCAAATTGTTACAGCTTTGGCTGAGCTAGAACATAGCCCGGCCTCAGAATCCATACATACCTAACCCTTGAGTGATGGCCTGAGGCGACCCCTAGCGCAGTGCGGAAGGGCTGGGCCACTGGACCCCTCACTCTGTCTTCCTTTTCACAGGCCACGTTGTCTTTATTTCCCCTTCGGCATAAGATCTGCTTCTCAGGTAATTAATTTTTTTTTAAGTTTTTTTTTTTTTTGTTAATCCCCATACATTACATCATTAGATTTAGATGTAGTGTTCCATGAAGGTAATTAATTTTTATCTTTTACCAAGGGTAACATTTATATGTCTCTCTAAATTCTCTTTATATTTTTTCTTCCTTACCTACAAATCTTAATTACTGTTAATTTATTTTTTGTTTTTTTTTTAAAGCAGTGGATTTTAACTTAAAAAATAAATGAGGGGCACCTGGGTGGCTCAGTTGTTTAAGGGACCAGCTCTTGATTTTGGCTCAGGTCATGATCTCAGGGTCCTGGGATTGAGCCCTGCCCCCATCGGGCTCCGTGCTCAGGGTTCAGTGGGTAGTCTGCTTGAGGATTCTTTTTCTCACTCCCTCTCTCTCTAAAATAAATAAATTTTTAAAGAATTGGGGTGCCTGGCTGGCTGAGTTGGTAGAGCATGAGATTTGATCTAGGGGTCATGAGTTTGAGCCCCATGTTGGGCACAGAGCTCAACTTAAAAAAAATTAAAAAATGCAATTATTAAATGAGACGAACAGCTACCGCCAAAGCATTTGAAACAAACACTGTTGAAGACTGGCAGTTTTTCAGAGTCGGCAATTTGATGGCAGTCTCACTGGGAAGTAAAAAGACGTCTTAGTTAGGGAAGGACATCAAGACTATTGCAGTCGTATTACTTAAATTTTGGTAGGTTTGGATTTGACCTTACTGAGTCTGATAGTAAAGAGTCAGAGGTAATGCTATTAATTTAGTTAGGGAGGCTGAGTAGTACATCTAGTTTATTACTTAGTTTTCTTAAGTAGAAACAGAACCCAGCAAGACTAAAAAAATGGCCAGTGCCTTGATTCAGCAAATCATTTAGGAATGAAGAACCTTTAAAGAAAGGCATCAGAGGAACTGAAAATGCCTAGGGAACTTTTTTTTTTTTAAAGATTTTATTTATTTATTTGAGAGAGAGAGCACATGAGAGGGGGGAGGGTCAGAAGGAGAAGCAGACTCCCCGCCGAGCAGGGAGCCCGATGCGGGACTTGATCCGGGGACTCCAGGATCATGACCCGAGCCGAAGGCAGTCGCCCAACCAACTGAGCCACCCAGGCGCCCGGGAACTTTTTTTTTTTAATTTTTTGTCATTGGTCACTCAGTAGGGAGGGGCAAGGATGCCACCTCAGGTAAAGACCCTTCACTGGTTGGACCTGCGAGAGAAGAAAGCTGATTCTTGGGCTTTGTGTCCTGGTCCCTTAAGGGGTGGAGACTTGTGTCCTGGCACAAGACTGGGGCTGTCGAAACCCGAGAGGGCGGGGCTCCTTACCAGGTGTGCAGGAAGCAGAGCCACCCTATTGTAACTGGTCCCTCTGAGGAGGTGGTCGCCAGAGCACATCTCTCTTACTTCAGGCATTGTTGTACATGTAATCCCAATACCAAGAATGCATCTCAGACCCCTCTGTATTTCACGTGACAAGAACACCTAATCCAGACTGGTTTAAGAAAAAAAAAAAAAAAGGATTTTCTTGGCTCGTAACTGAAATTCTGGAGTTGGGTTTGGCAAAGCATGCCTGGTTCAGGGCTCGGGAGGTGATTAGAGTCCATTTCTTGGCTTTGGGTGTTTTTTCTTTTGCTGTTATTGACTGGTTTTTGCAGGCTCTTCTCATGTTTGTGAGTTGGATTCCAGCAATTGTTTGGGCAATGTATATCCAGGTTTGAATCTAAGTGGAAAAGAGTGAGCATTCTTGTCCTCACTTTGCAGGGAGCCTCCTGAGATTTTTCCTGTGACCAGACCAGTCTGGTCATGTATCCAGTGTGTACTGGTGACTGTCGGCAGGGAGCGGTGGCCCTGGTGCCATGTAGTCCTCAGAGGAGGGTTGGTGGGAAGTTTCCAGAGAAGGTGAGCTGATGCGGGGTGGCACAGACGACACCATGTCTGCTGGTGGGGCAAAGCTGACTTACAAGGGCATGGTGTGCAGGCTATTAGAGCTTGGTTTGATTCATAAAATAGACTGTAGACTATGTAATTTTCCTTAATTTTATGTAAACTATATTTATGTTATTCTGTAAGGTTTTACTGCATTGTATGAAGGTTTTGATGGTTTCCTGCCATAATCTGGTTTGTCTTTTTAATTAAAACCTGTTGTTTTAGTTTTACTGTATATGGGTAGAGTCTTGTTTTAACGACTAGAGCTATACTCTGTTTTGAATAAGAGAAGTCCTTTTCATATCCTGGACAAAAATCCTACTAGTGCCATTTTACTTATGAAACTAAACAAGTCTTTTGAATGAGAAATCTAAAAATTGGACGTATTTACAAATCCTCATCCATTTTTAAAATTTATTTATTTTTAAGTATTTTATTTATTTATTTGATAGAGAGAGCAGGACAGAGAGGGAGAGAGAATCTGAAGCTGGCTCCACACTCAGAGCCAGACGCGGGGCCCGATCCCATGATGATGAGATCATGACCTGCGCCGAAACCAAGAGTCTGACGTTTAACTGATTAAGCCACCCAGCACCCCAATCCTCATCCATTTAATGGCACGTTATTTTAATACGGGTTTCTTTCTGCCAGTATATGAATGTTTGGAACATAATACTTACTGGGTTGTGGTATGGTGGAAAGCAGAGTCAGAAGACCTCGTTCGAGGCTGTCATTCATTGGGAAGGGTGAGGGGCTGGCTGACGTTTGGAGGCTTACTGCATGCTTAGAACTAGGTGATTCTGTGTGTTTGGTGTTTGCAACCAACTTGGAGGTATTGATGTCATCCCTGTAGTACTTCCTTAGTAAAAAGAAATTACAGAAGCTCCAGGTTTTATATTCAGGATCTCTTGACCGTGGGGTCTGAATTGTCCTGAGACTCATCTCCTTGGCGGTTTCTTGGTGGTGGGGTACATTTCCCTCATTTTCCTTGCCCACGCCTGGGAGTTCCCACCCTTCCTTTTCATACCTTGTGGCACACCTAGACTTTGTGAGCAGTTCACCATTGGTGTATGTTAGTAGACGTGTTTTGTTTTTGTTTGTTTTAAAATATATTTGCCAGGGGCGCCTGGGTGGCTCCTCGTTGGTTAAGCCTTTGGCTCAGGTCATGATCTCAGGGTCCTGAGATCCTGCTCAGTGGGGAGCCTATTTCTCCCTCTCTCTCTGCCCCTCCCCCCGCTTGTGTGCGCACGCACGAGCGTGCTCTCTTTCTCTCTCTCTCAAAAAAATAATGTATTTGCCAGGCACACAGCCAGGCTCTGAGATTTTAAAATGAATAAGAACGGTTCTTGCTACTGAAGAACTTCCAGTGGGGATGAACTGGAGTGAAAAACATGAAAATATGATTTTAATATGTTGTAAATGCTATGATAGTGGGAGGGGATTTATTGTAAAACATTATTCTAAATGGTACCTTAAATTTCATTACTTTTTTAGTCGACTAGCCTGTTTATCCCTATGGGTTCAAAGAACAGTCTGCACACTTTTAGATTTATTTCTTAGATTGTTATTCAGAGGTCATGATCCTTGTATTTGGATAATTCCCATAGGTGAATTACCATAATTTTTCTTTTCTTTTTAAAAGATTTTTATTAGAGTATGAGAAGGGGGGGGTCAGAGGGAGAAGCAGACTCTCCGCCAAGCAGGAGCCCGATATGGGACTCGATCCCGGGACTCCAGGATCATGACTTGAGCCAAAGGCAGCCGCTTAACCAACTGAGCCACCCAGGCGCCCCTACCCTAATTTTTCTTATTTCTCTCTATTGTGCATAGTTACCAGATCATCCTGTAGCGTAACACCTTCACTTATATACTTCTTTATTTGGAAGAGCTGTGTGAAATTTCTAAACATGGAAATCTTGCCATACATGCCATCTTACAGAGAGGTTGATTCCAGAATCAATTTTGAAATGTTGTGTTCTTATCTTGCAACTTGTACAATTAATACTTTTGGTCAGAGAGACTTTTGTTGTGACATACTTCATCAGAGACGTTGTTACTAATGGTAGGAACACCATGGAAGGGACTCCACACTCTTCCACAGGGAGGTTCTAGTATGAAAACACGGAATGCTAACTGATGTAACGCTCTCTCTTCACCAGCGCAGATGTGCACCTTAAAGAAATGAACTATGGTACCCCCGGGTACCGCACGCTGGGGGCAAGTTAGTGCCAGGACCCTGCTCCCAAGTTCCGTCAGGTGCAGGGGCATCACCTGCACAGGACCGAGAATTTGTCAAGGCTGGGGATGGACTAGTTGTGGGTTAGTCTGGGAGCTAATGAAGCAGGATAATCCCTTTTTATCTGATGGCTTTCCCTTCTAGTTCCTAGGCCTTTGAAGTGCTACAGGTCTGAAAATAATTTGTATAGACTTACTTGAGCTCATCTCTTAACTAGCAGATATGAAAGCAAACGATTACCAGTTATTTCTTAAATAAAGCCCATTTTTTTCCTGACTTCGGTGTCTTTTTGGCCTACCTCACCATCTTCTGTCATCCTCACTTGTACTTTGCCTCAAAGATGGGGTCATCTTCCTGAGTCCAGGCTTTCTGGGTCTGCCTTTGCTCCCAAAGGCAAGGTCACGCTTGGAACCTTCTCAGTTATCTCTGTGGCCTCATCCAACTGACTTAGCTCAAGTTCTGAAATCTCTTCATTCTTCTCATTCCCTCAGTGCTTGTAATTTGGGGTCTTCACTAGTTTGGTGTCCATCTTTGTTACCTTGGCAGAGCCCCATATCCAGCTGTTCCCTGCTTATACCTTAGGGTCCCTTCTGTTCTTTCTTGACCTTTGGAAATCCAGCTCAACTTTGAAGGTTGAGTTGTCACCTTTCCTGCCACTCCCTCCTGAGGACTTTTTCCTGTATGTCTCATACTGTATTTTCTTCTCTTCAGCTTGTTGGGTGGGACCTAAGCTCCACGAGGGCAAGTTCTGTGTCATTTATCTTTGTATATTCAGGGCCGGGTTCCTAGTAGTCGGTTATCCTGTGCTTATCTCGCCCCCCTTTCAGCCTGAGTAATCCACGAGGCTGCT
This sequence comes from Mirounga angustirostris, assembly GCF_029215605.1. Lineage (NCBI taxonomy): Eukaryota > Metazoa > Chordata > Mammalia > Carnivora > Phocidae > Mirounga > Mirounga angustirostris. Next base: position 7,353,308 of record NW_026991720.1, read on the forward strand.
TTCTTTGTCATTGGTGGGTGGGTATTCTGACAGAAAGTTACCCACTGACCTCCGGCCTGTTTTCTCTAAATCTTGTCTCCTTAGGTGATTTCTCTGTGCCCGAGGGTTTTATGTGGACAGGTAAATGAATCCCTGCTTAGTTACTGGCTATTCAAGCCAGAACACCATCCACTCCCATATTTAAGTCATCACCAAGTTTTCTCTTAAGTGACTCTTGAATTCCTTTACTTTCCTCATCACCAGTGTGGTGGGAGGTGGGAGAAGCTACCCTCCTCTCTTGTGCAAAGACTACTGCAGCCCTGTCTAACCCCCTCTGCTGCTCAGTGGCTCTTTCCAGAATGTCAATCTCCCCCTTCCCTTTTATTTAAAAAATTCTGGCTTTCCTTTGTTTGTAGATAAATGAAAGCAAACATCCCTAATGTGGCACCACCTTTGCACTGTCTGACAGAGAAATGTCCTAATCTTTTGAAGGCACAAGTGTGATTTTAATACTTTGAGAAGCAGATGTTCTAGAAGAGGACACTTGTTTAGACTTAAAATGGGGACTACTCTGTCGGATGACTTAGGCACCTGGGGGACTATGGGCTGTCCCCACATTTAAACATAATTGGTTCCTAGAGCCTGCAACTGAAGATAAGGCTGAAGAATTTACTTGGCACTTGCTGCATTTCTGGTTTGCTAGCCGAGAAACCCCTCATGTGAGTAAAGGTGTACAAGAGGCAGAAATACAGACTTCTCAGTGTTGATGGCGAGAAGCATGGTTACAAGTGTGTTTCAGGGGACCGCTTTCATTTGTACATTTGTTATACGTTGTACTATATATTTTTTACTTTATTGCTGCATGTACATTTTTCTTTTTCACATTTCTCTTTTTCAGTTATGTTATTCATTTATGCCTGTACCTGCTGACTTAATGATGAAAAACTTAGAGTAACGTGTCTACATTTTTTTTCCCTCCAGAAGTGTGGATCTCATAGACTAAAAACTAGCTTGTTGTAGTATGCTTCCTTTCTCTAATGGGATCACATTTCCGTAAGACGGCTGCTTTTTAGGAGTGGAGAGCCTTTGTCAATAAAAATATCTTTTAAAAGTTGTATTCAATCAAAACTTAGACGGTGAACGAACTGTTTTACGGATGTAACCCTGCAGCCCGAGTGAGCACTCTTCTCGCACGTGTCCCTGGCATCATGTACTGTTTCTTTTGTTGATTGTTAGTTTGCTGGGGATGAAAGCACAAGTGATCATATTCAGGCTGGTTAGATTAGTGATTTTAATATGAAACCATTGCTTTTAGAATAATCATGGGCCAGACTGGGAAGAAATCTGAGAAGGGACCGGTTTGTTGGCGCAAGCGTGTAAAATCAGAGTACATGCGACTGCGGCAGCTCAAGCGGTTCAGGCGGGCTGACGAAGTGAAGGTACAGCTTTTATCTTCTGTGGAGCGCACCCATGGTTAAGGTTAAGGATCGTCCCCCCCCCCCCCCCCAAGATAAGTTTCAATTTGCAAGATAAGTCCGATTTCAGCCAAGGTCATATTTGTAGTAAGATAAATGAAGGCTGGGAAACCCAGGGCCTTGATCTGTCTTAATTAACCTAAAGACGGTCCCAGGCACGGGAACGAGAATGGAAAGATTGTAATCTAATGGCTAGTCACTCTGCTTTGAAATCACTATCTTTTTAGTGTATCCTTTGTGTTGCACATGCAGATTGGGGACCCAAATATAAAGGGATGTGTTTCAGGGTTTTATGTTTCTAAAGTCATTGTGATTTTGTTTTTATATGATGTTAACAAAGAAAGGATGGAATGATTTTCTGGTCCCCGCCCACTCTTAATAAAATAATCCGTGTGGTGCTTTTGTGTTATTCGAATGTGGGAAACTAGAGTTTAGTGTAAAATCTGTATGTGTGTGAAGGAATGCTCCTGTTATTTTTGAGAAATCACTAGATTTTAACCTACGTTAGAGATACTATGAATTTTCTAACAATGAACAATTTCTCTTCTCCTCTCCTTCATTTTTTTAAAGAGTATGTTTAGTTCCAATCGTCAGAAAATTTTGGAAAGAACGGAAATCTTAAACCAAGAATGGAAGCAGCGAAGGATACAGCCTGTGCACATCCTGACTTCTGTGAGCTCATTGCGCGGGACCAGGGAGGTTGGTTAACTCACGCACTGTAGTAATTATCAGTGCATTCTGGTTTTTGCTGTTGCAATGTTGGTTGGTTATTGATAGGAAGTCATTTACCTCAGGATGTCCATCTTTTTATTGTTCTTTCTTTTTCATGTGCAACTATGAGTGGCTGCCTTAGGTAACCTACTAGTTACTCCTATACGAGAGCTGTAGTGTTTAGCATATATTTTCACTGTTACCAGGTAGGTGTGTAGATTTTTATAGGATTGTTGATTAAAAAAAACTGTTAAGTTAAATGCTCTTTAACGGCCTCATCAGATCACTGTTTAGAGCAAGGCTTTCTGACTCAGTTTTTTTTCTGCCCCTTAATATAAATTAGCTATGCTATAAGAAATGTTTCCTTTTCATTCATGTTCATGGACTATGAAAGTTTTTTATTATTTGAACGTTTTGTTCAAATTCTAAGGCTCTCTAAGAATTTTTAAATTCAATGTTGAGAGATCAGAAGTCCTTTTCTATAGTATTTTCTGAAGGAAGGTGATAGATCTTAATCCTATTTTCAAAAGAAGGCAATAAATGTATGGCAGGTTTTATAATTAAAAGACACATAAAACACAGTGGCAGTAAAATGAAAAGAAAATGGCAGAAGCCTGGGGCACCTGGATGGCTCAGTTGGTTAAGTGTCTGACTCTTGATCTCAGCTCAGGTCTTGATCTCAGTCAGGGTTGTGAGTTCAAGCCCCCCCCCCCCCCCCCCCGTGGAGCCTGTTAAAAAAAAAAAAGAAAGAAAGAAAATGGCAGAATCTGAAAAACGTATCGAACTGATCAGTAGGGTTTTGGGTAAAGCACTGCAGTGTAAGTCCCTGTCTATACAGGAAAACACGACGTAGGAGGTGGGATGCTGGTGGAAAGGGCACCCAAACAAGAAGAAGGAAGGAAGTGATTCGGAGTGTACATCATACCACACAGTGGATGGTTGTTTCTCTGAGTGTCTAAACACAGGAAGCATCTAGACAGTGGGATCTATTCTAAAATACGTTTTCAGTGAGGATGTGATACTTCACAAAAAATTGTAATAAGCAGTAATTGGCTAGCACATGAGACACGCTGGCCTCGGACTTGTCAGTCCTGTCACAGTAGCTTGGTCCTGTGATGACTGTGATCATGCTCTGGTGGTCTTGGTGGTGACACATGACTTGGAATGATTCTTAGTCATTTATTCATTTTGTCAGGTGACAGCTCTTTAAAGCTTGGGCTTGCAGTTGTGTAAATATGTATTCTATGCTGCTGACACCTTCTGTACCGTCTGGGACAGGTCAGGCCTACCTGGTAGAGGTAAATGACTTTATTAATACACAAGGGTGAAGGATTCGTTTCTGCGCAAGTCAGAATGTTCTCAAAAGGGAGAAGGATGGGGCTTCTAAGTAATTCTTTGGAAAGTTTTGTCTGGTGACCTTTTGGAAATTTTGAGGGTAAAGGAAAAAGAAACCTTGTTTGTTCTCCCCGGAAGGATAGATCTTAGGGATGTGGAGAAGTAAGTAGGCACCCATGGAATACTTACTTTTTGCCCCCCATTTCGACTCTCAAAATGCTACTGAAAGCCCATCTTATACTTATAAGTAAAAGTTCACAGCAATAATGATTTCTGGCAATGTGCTGGGTACTCTGCACACATGAACCTCCTTTAATCTTTGTGATAGTTGTATTAGGCCTTTTTCTCCCCCTGGACGAGGACACTGGGCCTTGGAAGACTAGTCAGTTTGCTTGCTCCAGTGATCTGATGCCCAGAAGAGCACACTTTGCTCAGACACATTAGGGAATGAGTACAGTTCATTGTTTATGTACATAAACTTGAGTTGTTCATAATACAATTTTAAGGACAGTTCATTCAAATGAGTACTACTTGAATTTTGCTTTTAGTTTTGTCAAATGGAGATAAATGTAAAGATATCTAATTTTTAACGTGACTTTATGTGAGAAATAGTAAGAAGAAATGTAATAAAACAGAATTGTTTTCTAAACTTAGTACCCCATGCAGATTGAGAAAAATCATTTTCACAAAATAGGAGGAAAGGACGGCAATCACCCCCTGCCTCAGGAACTCAGTTTTTGTTGCATGGAACTCTGACCTGGTCAAGGCTGTTAGTTTTTGAGCTACTCTTGATAGCTGATTCTGCTTCAAATGATTCATCTTTTACTTCCCCTACCCCCAACCCCCTTTAAAACCATTATCACTGACTTTTGGAAGCTGAACGTTTATGCAGTTTGTGATAAGCTTTTTGGTGTTCTCACAATAAAAATAATAAAATTTTAGGACTGAAAAGGACTTTAATGATCTCTGTCTAATCTCCTTATTTTGTAGATGAGACTGTATCCCGTTTTATTTTTCTTCAGTTTGAGCATTCCCGGCTGTATGTCAATTTCTTTTATATGCTTTAAAAGTTGGAGTCTGAAGTAGGTCAGAAGCAGGAGGATAAATAAAAGTTAGTGTGTTTTTGCAAAGACTTTCCTAGTAATAGGCTTGGCAGAAGTTCAGACTGCAGTGTTGGTCCAAACACCTAAAGTCTGTGGCTTTCAACATTGGGAAGTGCTGTTATAACATTGTTTTAATTAACTGCTTATTTTTATAAGCCGATCCTTTGTAAGTGCTGTCTTCAGTTTAAATCCTTTGCGGCATGAGGACTGTTCAACGACAGTTTTCAGTTTTTCACTCAAGTCTTCTACTTTAATCCCTTCTGTGCGTGTAAAGTAGATGTGCTCAGTTTTAAAATGACTGGTTTTTATCTAGGTTATTTTAGTGAAGAACGTCTGACAAAGGTCACACTCCCTGATCTAACGAAGTGGCCACTGTAGACGCTGACTTCAGATCAAGGAGCCCTGCACTTGAACTTAGAGACCCCGTCTTCAGTATAGTGTTTTCTTAATATGTATTTCTAAGATACTTGTGGGTACTTATTTTTTGGTGTTGAGGTTACAGAACCTAATCAGTGTTGCTCATACAATTTTTATACAGAATGTGTCAATATTTTTCTTTTTAAAAATACTCCTGAATTCTTGAAGACAGTGGCGGTATGTTTTACATTTATTTCCTTTACTCTTTAGTTAATCTCTTTAAGGAGGAGTCACCTTAAAAATGTCACTAAATGATGAGCACAGACCAAGGGATGCATACCTTATTGATAAGAGTATGTGGCTGTTTTTAAAAACCATTACTTCAAAACAAAACAAAACCCCAAAAAACCATTGCTTCTAGTTGACTTTTGTTACTTTGTCTTACCAGTAAAAAACTTGATCTTCTCTAAGTCTTCGCATCGGTAGTCCTGTTCTTCAGTGTGTCTGTTTTTCTAGTTTTAATGAAGAAACTGGTTTAGGAGTTAACTCTTGTAGTTCTTATGAGTGCATTTCTTTTTGTACATTTGTCCATTTCTTGCTAAAAACCAAATGGCGCTTATTTTCATTGATCTTCATACCAAGATTTTTATTACCTGTGTGTATTATGACTGAAAGAGAGGCTTGCTCAAATTATGTCTGTCTTCTGGGCAAGTGGTATGATTGGTTTAGTAATTTAAAAATATCCTGCCAGTATGCATTTGTAGATTCCTAGGAGAATTTATGTTCTTGTAGGAATTTTGTGTCTTGTTTACTAATGAAAATAGAATTTTTAGTGTATATTTACATGTGGGGCTTCTTCAGGATGCCTAACACAGCAGGATCATTAGAAAGACATCATAGTGCTCGCATTTATGAAGAAGTAAAACATTTTTAATACATACAGGTTTGATCCTCCTAGTAATACTTGAAATGACTATGAGTTCATGATCTATCGTTTGATATTTGCAAATTTTTTGTGGGGGTGGTGGAGAGTTTTCTATCAAAATAACAATGTAAGTTATATGTTTGCAGTTTGGACTTACTATTTTTATTGAAGGAGAAGGCTAACATTGTCTCATTTACATGTAAACACTTGATTGCATTATTTATTGACTGGTAATGCACTTTCCTCAGTTAATTGTAAATAGAAATTTTTGTTACTATTTACAAAGAAAAAATGATACATAGTGTACCCAGTATATAATTTAGTGCTCTTAAGTACACTCTCTCAACTTTCAATATAGTAACATGCTTTCTTTCCTTTGTAAATTTCAGGATTGTAGAACCAGTAGGTCTAGGTTCTCATGAGCCATTTGAGCAAATACGGCAGGGAGCAAGGTCATTTTTCTCATGTCTTAGAAATAGATGGATGGTTCTTAGTCTGAACACAGCCATCCTTTCTTGGTGCCTCAAGGAACTAGTTTCCAAGTTGCTTACTGTAGCTCTCTGCCTTTCTTTAGCCTTTTATTGGTATTTATTTGGAGAGTTGAGTCCTGTGGTAACTCTGCCAGTCCTTCCCACCCATACAACTTTTCAGATCACTGTAGCCTTAGCTTCCTCTCTGGCTTTCCTTAGGCTGAAATAGATGGAACGATTCTTACATGACCGTAAAGGAGGATTTCCTTTTTTTTTTGAAAGGAACTAATGTAAATGATTTATGCTATTCCAAGAGGTCATTTTAAAAAAAGAAAGGTCACTTATGATGTTTGCATTTATATATCACTGTCATATTAAATATATATCATATACTTAATGTCTAAGTTTAACTTAAGATTCTGTATCTGACATTCGGAAAGTGAATTTTTCACATTCTGTATCTGACATTCGGAAAGTGAATTTTTCACAGATGTCAGGTGTTTATTTTGTGCACCTAATAAACCAGCAGAAGTTGCTTTCAATTTGCTGTTTTTCTTCTAGAACATTGTGTATATAGTTGGTGTTTTATATACACACATAGTCAGCTATTTAACTGACTACAAAGATCAAGATCATTGATCAAGATCAAAGATCACTGATCTACAAAGATCAGTTCTTTTCCCAAAATGCAAAACCAAATTTTGACAGCTACTTCTTTTTTTTTTTTTTAAAGATTTTATTTATTTATTTGAGAGAGAGAGAATGAGAGAGAGAGAGCATGAGGGAGGGAGGGTCAGAGGGAGAAGCAGACTCCCTGCCGAGCAGGGAGCCGGATGCGGGACTCCATCGTGGGACTCCAGGATCATGACCTGAGCCGAAGGCAGTCGCTTAACCAACTGAGCCACCCAGGCGCCCTTGACAGCTACTTCTAAGAACAGATTGAAGCAGAAGAAATGCTTGTCTAGCCTGCTTTGTTAAATTGTTTATTGCTCTGAAGAAATAAAATTTTACTAGACCTAGAACTTCTGGGATAACATGGATTGACTTAAATCTACTGCTTAGGATTCTGCTTTATCTTAATAGATTTCATAAAAGAATATTATTGGAGTACCATTTTGGGAGGGTTGGACAGATTTCATGAGCTACCTTGTATTGATTGAGGCAGTTTTATACGAGGTCATGTGAATATCTGTCGGGTTAATGAAACTTCAGTCGTTCTTTCTGACGAAAGGCCACTGCAGAATGACTCTTGAGAATTCAGATTACACTGAAGTACATGAAACAGAAGGCAGAAGTTCCTGTAGTCCAACCTCTGTGATTTTTAATCTTTCTCATCTCTTTTTCTACATATAACATATTAGTAATAATAAAATATATTGTATTTGAAAAGGTTACTGCCCAGATAAAATGTGCCTGCCAATTTGGGCCATCACTTAAAAAAAAAATTTTTTTTTTTTAAAGATTTTATTTATTTATTTGAGAGAGGGAGCACATTCAAGAGGGGGGAGGGTCACGGGGAGAAGCAGATGTCCCTGCTGAGCAGGGAGCCGGATGCAGAACTCGATCCCGGGACTCCAGGATCATGACCTGAGCCGAAGGCAGTCGCTCAACCAACTGAGCCATCCAGGTGCCCCCACCCCCAATTTTTTTTTTTTTTTTTGAGTATAGTTTACACACCCTGTTACATTAGTTTCAGGTGTAGGACATAGTGATTCAACTTCTCTGCACCTCATGCTGTGCTCACCACCAGTGTGGCCACCATCTGTCACCGTACACTGTACCCGTACAATTGGTAATGTTCCCTAGGCTGTGCCTTTTATTTTTTTTTTAATTAGTTTATTTATTAGAGAGCACGTTGGGAGCAAGAGAGCGTGCGGGGGGAGGGGCAGAGAGAATCTCAAGAATATTCCCTGTTGAGTGCAGAGGTCAAAGGGGCTTGAGCCCTCGACCCTGAGATCATGACCCTAAGATCATGACCTGAGCCGAAACCAAGAGTCGGCTGCTCAACCAACTGAGCCACCCAGGTGCCCCTGCTGTGCCTTCTATTCCTGTGACTTAGTCATTCCCTAACTGGAAACTGTCTCACTGTCCTCCCCCATTTTGCCCATCTCCCCACCCTCTGCATTTTGGGCCATCACTCTACAATGTCTTTCCAGGTCCTCAGTCTCTAAGAATGCAGTGTTTGATACTTGAATATACTACTGCCCTGTTCTTAATAGATGAACATTTAGGTTTCTATTTTTTTACTTCTGCAGTTAGTATTTTGGTCAGTACCCTTCATCTACATCTTTGTATCTTTGAGTAATTTTGTAGGAGGAGTTCCTAGAAGTAAAATAACTTGGTCAAGAGGATATGCATATTTAAATTTCTATGGCTGTCACCACGGTGTTCCCTGAAAAGATTTTCCATCTATACCCCACCACCTGTTTATAGTAGTGTCTGTCTGTCTCTGTTCCCAATGCATAATATCAGTCTTCTGGATCTTTGTCAGTGTGATAGGTAAAAAGTTACTAGTTTGTTTGCTTTTTATTACTTATTCAATGAGGTTAAGTTTCTGTTGTTTGTTTATATTTCATAATTGGCTGTTAGGGTGTTGGATCTGTTAAAATTAAGTTGGACTGTTTCTTAGGGTTTTTAAGGACTTTTGTATATTTATTAAATACTCCTTTTTAAATCATGTTTTACAGATTTCCCCCGCCTCCCCCCCCCCCCCCACATTTTGATGTTATTTCTGGTATATTTTGATTTATAGAAGTTTTAAATGTTTATATAGTCAAATTAGAATTTCTTTTGATTTCTGTGTTTCTAAAGGCTTAGAATGTAAAGATTATATAAATTACCTCTCCATCTTTCTGTTTAGTTGTTTTCACTTACCGGGAATTTCCTTTGGTATAAACAATGGGGATTTGGTTTTTAGTATTTTTCTATTTAGCTTTCTATTGTTGCAACACTACTTAGTAAATAGTCAGTGAACAATCAAAAAGCAGTTATAAATCTTTATTGCAAAAATCAGCAGGCTTGGCTGACCTGATTGGTGGTCCCTGATCTACCCTCTGAGCAGATCTAACCCCTGAGCTCGGACTTCGTGCTTCTCCTCAGCGGCCATGGCCTGGTGCCAGTGTTGGCCCTCTCCACAGTACTTTGCTGCTTGCTGCCCCGTAGCTTTCAGCCCCACATCCACTCCTGGAAGCTTCAGAACGAGCGTGCTGCTGTGATTTTTGGAAACCAGGGGCTTCAGTAGTACTCGGTGTGCCATTTCTTAGTGTGTGTGGTTTGTTTTTTTTTTTTTTTTTTTTTTAAGGGACAGATATTATCTTATTTCCCACTCATAGGACTGTTCTTGAATTCGGTATTTGAGTTTGCACAGCTCCGGTTAGCTGCTTCATGTGCCTTTTGGATGTTCTGTAGTTTTACCAAAACGTACGTATTGGCTATTGTTCAGTTTCTGGTTTCCAGTTACTTCAGCAAAACTGGAGTTTGTAGCAAAACTGCAGATTATGGGGACTGATTTAATACAGCCCCTTCTGCCCCCAGACTGCGTTGGGTTTTCCCTGTGCATTGGGTTTTAATAGGATTAACTAGGTTGATATATTTATGGTTGCTTTCATTCGGGATTAGGCTTTTCAAATTAGGATTCAGGGAAGAGTTTTAAGGGTCTAAACTTCCTGAAATTGCATTGCAAATGTTCTGTGTTCTATGTTAAATGCGTGTGTGCGCGCGCGCGCTTGCGCTTTTCTTCTGAAAAGAAGTATAAGAACTGACACCTAGAGGATGCTATCTTTCTGTAATGCTTAAGTGAACTCAGAAGCAAGAGCCCTATGTTGCAGGTAGAGAGGTTCTTCCGCCAATCCGGGATGGCTCTATAACATATTTGACAACAAAAGTGGACATAATTTACAATCTGGTTATGAGCCACTCTTTGATTCCTTAGCCCTAGCACCCTTGATTAGCTGCTTGTATGAATATGTCTGTGTCAAGATTTGATGAGGAATTTTTCTTCCCGGTGCTTATTTCTGACCCTCTGCCACTGGAACCTCTCGTGTCTTGTACTCCCCCCTTCTCCTGATCAGCCTCCGAGACCTGGTTAGGGACTCATTCTGTCTAGCTTCTTTTGATCCAAAGTTGGTATTTACTCATTCCAGTTTTTTTCTTTAGGACTTCTTTGCATAAAAGCAGTCTGAAATTAAATTATACACACTATCATTTTCACCAGAAGGGCTAGCTTAAGATTTGGGTGTGTTATCTTTTCTGTGCTGTGATTTTGAAGAATAGAGGCAGTTTCAGAAATGATCCTCTGCTTTTCTCTAGAGTTCGGGTGGCAGTTGATGCCTTACCCCCTTAGATGTCAGATGGTTCCGTATTGTTTTTACTTGGAAAGGCTGAAGGATATTAGACAATATCAACAGTTCGTTGTGTCTCTGGCATGAATTAAATGGATCAACTAGTATCCAAGAATATTTTTAACTTGGCTAACTGACTGTATTTTTTTCCCCCCACTATACGGAAGTTGGACTTCACACTTCTGATGTTAAAGATTGTTCAGAGACCAGATAGCCATGGCTATTTTCCTTTGGGATGTCCCACTGTAAAATGGGGAGTCATATCGACCTCATAGGGTAGTGGTGGATTTTAAAGAAGTTAACTTTGGTAAAATCTCTAGCACAGTGCTTGGCACATAGTAGGGTGTCTTAATTTCTTTCCCTTCCCTGCAGGCCATTCACCTGCTCTTCCCTCTACGATTTTCCATAACACAGTTTTTACTTGGAACCAGCCTTCTGCCAAGAGTCTCAGTTTGGTTGTGTACTCCTACAACTACTATTTTTGGCTTGACTTCCCTCTCCAGCTCCCAGTGGTCCAGCCACACAGTCGCCTATTGTACCAGCTGGTTGATGTAAGTCTATCCATCCTCAGAGGAACCCGGTCACTTACCAGTAAGCTGTGTTTCTCTGAAAATGTAGCATCCTTGATAACTAATAGAGTTTTTTTTTTTTTTTTTTCCTTCTTTACCATTGATGATGAATCACCTATAATAACTTCCTTGTGTGATCCTCAAGTAAGAACGAGAATTGGAGAATTCTGTTTGTTGATGTAGGTCTCCTAGTGAGTTCCTGAGTCCAGGACACTTGACCGATCAGGTAAAATGCTTTGGAGACCCATGAGATCAAAACCTTTTTCAGTATTCTGAATGATATGAGACTTAATTACATAAACTGTCAAGGATGATACATTTTCAAAGAAAAAAAAGTTACTGGTAAGTAACTGGAATTTTTTGAGTAATTTTCCTGTTAAGTCAATAAATAAGAATTCCCAAACTTGTTTTACCAACAAATGCTTTTGCATTTGAATATTATTTCATAAATGAAAGGAATATGGTTATTAGTTAAGGTTAATAGTTAAGGAATGGGTTAGGTTTCTAGAGATACTATATAGATAATGAGGTGGGTATAGGCCTGCGATTTTCTAAGTAGGTGCTCTCTTAGCTTAAAGAGAAATTGGAGTGAAATCTCCATTAGGCAAAATCAGCAAATGCAGTCTGTTCATTCCAGAAACATTTTTTGAGTGCCTACTCTTTTTTGAGACACTGTGCTGAGTATAATTGTGAGACAGAGAAGTAAAACCACACTGTCTCAGCTGCTTTTGCCCTCAGAGAGCTGATTTCTGGTCCCTTGGTGACTCTCATAGGCTCAGGGTTGAGATGATGGGATCTGACGGAGGTGCAGGGTTGGAGGTGGTACCTAGTGCTGCAGCCTTTGCTATCTTATTTTTGTGCTTCTCTAAGTTCTTTCTGTTGAGGGGAAAAATCAGCGGACCTCATTCAGTAGATTCAGAGCATTTTCTACATCCTTAGAGCAAACAGATGAAGCAAAGTCCCTCCTGTTTGGTAGTTGAATGGAATATTAAGCTGTCTTGCCTTAAGTATGACCTTGGGTTCAGATGTTAAGCAGGTGGGTAAGTTAGAGTTGGAGAGGCAACATGCTGCCCTCACCCCCACAAGCTCTAAAGGAGGCTAATCTTCAGAATTAAAGCCACAGTATTAATTTACTTCCCTCCAACTGTAAAACAAAACCCCAAAACTCTAATTTTTTTGGTAAGAAATTATAATTACTTTGAACTTAAAATTCCCGGACAGTGTGTAATACTTGATTCAGTAATTAGGAGCACTCCTGGCCCTGGCCCCACAGTTAGGCAGTTAGGTAGGGAGGAGCTGAGGTGACTTGGTAGTAAGAGGACTAAGAGGAGGGCCTGGGGGAGAGGGCGTCTCCGGCAGGTGGCAGCCCGGGCACAGTTGTGCTTGGTCTCTGACCCTGCGAGCATCTCGAGGGCAGGAGGGCAGCACAGAGAGGAGGCGCGTGGGTGTTGGAGTCAGACTTAGGCTTCCATCCTGGCTTGGTAACTTTCTACCTTTCTGACTAGGCAAGTTATTTAACTTCCGTGAGCCTCAGTCTCCTCATTTGTGAGGTTGTGACGCTGGAGGCCGAGAGGAGCAGTGGCTAAGATGACTATCCAAAGCACTTAGCACAGTGCCTGCAACATAGTACGTGCTCAATAAATGTTAACTGCTATTATGATTGGGTTATTGGACGGATGGATGAAGAACTGTATCAGAGACCAGAGCGCCGAATAGGGAGGGATGGTGGCTCTGGAGTATTAGTGAACTGTTCATACCTTCTCGTTTACTTGAGCTATGAGCTTTCTAGTAGTAGTATCTTTATCTTGACCCTTTTGGAAAGCAAATTAATGGATTAATCACTGTCACAGTTCTTTCTAACAACTCTTACCTTTAAACCTTCACTTCCACCAGGAAGGAACTATTTTGTGCTGCAGTGACTGTGACCATTGCAAGATTATCCCCCTGGCCTGATGAGACACTGAGGGCCAGGTGTGGCCTGTAAGCCAGAGATTCTCACTGTAATTTCACCAAATCTAGTCCTGCTATTTTTGAGACCTCTCAAATAAAAATTAAACATTTAATAAATATGCGTGTTTATATATATGATTTTTTGTTTCATTTTACTCCTTCAATTCTTCTTTTTGCTCTATTTTCACTGATTGTAGATTAGGAATATATGTCCAAGGGTATTTTTGAGAAGGTTCTTGGAAGCCTGATAATTAGGTAATGGTCCTCTTTAAGAAAAGCTGGATTCCTAGATAGGATAGAAAGTGCTGTGGTCATTTGGGCACAGATTTTTACCGTATTTCATAGAATCAAAGATGCAAAATTTTGAACATTTTAACATCTGAAGCTGGAATGCATCTTTAGAATTGCTGTGATAAGAGCACATTATGTTACAGTTTAACTGGCAACATTATTTTCTCACTGATACAGAAAGTAATGGAATGCCTTGAAATTGAGGTCATCACGGGTTGGATGAAATACGGTATTTCAAGAGAGTAGATGCACTTAAACATTCTAGAGATACGGTATTGTGGCCGTTTGTGTAGTGGGCAAGAGCAGAGGCTCCAGAGTCAGACTTTCTTTCTGGGTTTAAATTCTAGCCCTGTCTCATGTATGACTTTGGGCCAGTTACTTACCTTTTTTTCACCTGAGTTTTTCTCACCTGTAAAATGGGGGCTAAGAATTAGTCCTCATCTTACAGGTGTTGTCATGGGGACAAAATATGGTAAGACATGTAATGTGTTTAAAATAGTGCCTCACACATAGAAAGTGCTTAATAATATTAGCTATTATTATTAATTTAGAGATTATACTTTTGCAGAGTGGATATGAACTTCTTTTGTTGTGATTGAAACTCAGATCTGTTACTACCCTTCATCTTTGTTTATCATCTGGTAATATCAGCAAATGATGCTTGGGTTTTTTAAAAGGAGAGATAAAGATAAGAAAGGTGAACCTAACAGTTTCCATATTCTTACTAAGCGAGATTTAAGAGGCATATTTGGTATATATAATATTATTCCATGTGGTTGAGATGTAAAAAAATTAAGCATCGAGCTAGGAAATTTATAGTGAGTTAACCCGAGACTAGCAAATGCTGTTTTTGATTCTGATTGATACTGGTAAGTATGGGAAGGGTTCTTGGAAGCTTTTGAAAATTCGCAAAATCTGAAGCATTTTTTTCACCCTAAGTAAAAGAAAGTAAGAAGGAGAGAATCCCTCATGGTTTTTAGGTACCTTGTTGTGTCATTAGGTTAAGGAATTTCCTTTTCAAAATTATCTAAGTGGGCAGTGTCCCTTTATAATATGTTGACAGCTTAAGGTTGTCCTTTAATTCTTATGAGTCAATTTTATTTTTTCTGTTCTAGTGTTCAGTGACCAGTGACTTGGATTTTCCAACACAAGTCATCCCATTAAAGACTCTGAATGCTGTTGCTTCAGTACCCATAATGTATTCTTGGTCTCCCCTACAGCAGAATTTTATGGTATGTAACTCATGTGTCATCTGCTTACTTGATAATCACTTATTTTAAATAAAACACAATTTTCTTGTCAAGGTGAATCAAGAATAATATAAGTAAAAAACGTTACCGAAATGATAACACTCAGTGATTTTTTTTTTTTTAACCGATATATATATTTTCATAAGCCTTTGTGGTGTTGCTCTTTTTCTATTCTTTCCTAGTTAAAGTATTCTCTAAAGGAAAAGTGTTAAGCAGAAATCCTACCTGGGATTAAAAATATGTTTAAAAGATGAAGCTTATAGTTCTTATGCTTGAAAAGGTCGGTCAGTATTCTGTAATTTCAGTTGATTTAGAGGTTTTGTTAATTGAGAACTTTTTACTGAAAAGGTTTTAGGCAGCATGTTATTAAATGATAATGTACATTATGAAATATTCTAAGGGCTTATAAAACACAAACTTCATCATATTTCCACAGATAACACTGGCCCAATAGCTTTTGTAATGAAATGCTGGTATTTAATTCTTTATAGAGGTAGGATGAAGGAAGATAAAACGAGAGAAATTTGAGTGTGCATTCTTGGCCTGTGTTAAGTAAAAAATACACAGTTTTATTATTGATATGTAAAATAAGTAAAAATGTTGATAGAAGTCCTTGGTGAGCGTACTTTAGAGAATTGCTTACTAGATTTTTTTTTTTTTTTTTTAAGTAGGCTCCACGCCCAGCATGGGGCTTGAACTCACAACCCTGAGATCAGTAGTCATGTGCTCGACCAATTGAGCCAGCCTAGGTTTTTTTTTTTTTTTTTAAGATTTTATTTACTTATTTGACAGAGAGAGAGATAGCGAGAGCAGGAACACAAGCAGGGGGAGTGGGAGGGAGCCCGATGAGGGACTCGATCCCAGGACCCTGGAATCATGACCTGAGCCGAAGGCAGACGCTTAACGACTGAGCCACCCAGGTGCCCCCTAGATTTTTTTTTTTAAAGATGTTTCTTTCTTAAAAGATTTTATTTATTTGAGAGAGAGAGAGAGAGACCACGAGTGGGGAGGTTCAGGCGGAGAGGGAGAAGCTGACTCCCCGCTGAGCAGGGAGCCCAACACAGGATTCGATCCCAAGACCCTGAGATCATGACCTGAGCCGAAGACAGACGTTTTACCTACTGAGCCACCCAGGCGCCCCTTAAAAGATGTTTCTAATGTCTTTAGTAACTTAAAGATTTTACAGTGGGAGATTAAAGATAAACTTCAGATGCTCTTCTGTAATTGCCTCGTGTATTCAAGACTTCGTGCAAAAACATTTAGTTTAAGAATTATATTGCAAGAGCTTATGGGAGATTTCATTATTTTTGTAGACTAAAATTCTGAAAGGATATAGTATTTAAAGTTGTCAGTATTATTTAGAATTACCCATGGGTTTTGCTGGTCACTATCTTTTTTTTTTTTTTTTTTTAAAGATTTTATTTATTTATTTGAGACAGAATGAGAGAGAGAGAGCACATGAGAGGGGGGAGGGTCAGAGGGAGAAGCAGGCTCCCTGCCGAGCAGGGAGCCCGATGCGGGACTCGATCCAGGGACTCCAGGATCATGACCTGGGCCGAAGGCAGTCGCTTAACCAACTGAGCCACCCAGGCGCCCCTGCTGGTCACTATCTTTATTATGGTTAGGATATGTTTTGGGGAGCAAAGCTTACATGATATAGTTAGGAAGACAGAATAGCCAATTGTGACTTAATTTTGGCTTTTATCCAAAAAAATTAACACTCCTAGTTTAAATGGTATTAGTGAAAGTGAGATGTGGTGCAAACTGGACTCTTTAGTTGTATGTAAGTTTGGTTCTGGATAGATCAGTGCATTAAAATTTTAATTTTATATCCCTTGTGTACTTTCTCTCCCAGTTTCCCTTTTCCCTGTTTGTCTAAGATTTTGTTGTCTTTCTGAACTTTGCAGTTGTCCTAAATTTGTTATCTGGGGATTAGTTGAGATTTTCTCCTTGTCTTCGTTTTTCCCGCCTGCTCTTATGTGATGGTCCCCTGTGTGTCTCGTGGCCTTTTCCTGGTGTATTCTTCGCTGTCGCGCGTGCTCCCCACCTGAGGCTCCTACACTGGCTGCAGCTGCCATGTCCTCTCCTCTTAGCCAGGCCACTCTGTTTATCAGAATTATCCTTCTAAAATTCTCTCTTTAACCAAAAGACAGACCTGTCCTCACTTTATTCTCTTTAAATATGGGCTTCAGAACTCTCTAGTCTTGATCTAGCATTCCTGTCTTTTTTATCCTTCATTGAAGAGTCTCTCCCTCCCATGCATGTCTGCTTCCAGTCCCTTGTGTTCTTAAGTTCTCCCTTCTCCTGAACTTTTCTTGGATTGGCTCTCCCTGCTAAGGTAGCGCCTTCTTTTTCCCCTATTGTCTTCCAAACCTTCATAAACTCGTATCTCATCTTGCTTAGCGTGATCAATTTGGATAGGCATCTTGTTCCTCTCAGCATTGAAATACTGTATGTAATTGTAGAATGTTCTTATTTTATGTATAAGAGCAGATCTGTTTGGCATAAGCTTTACAATACTCTATTTTACAACCCCTAGATTTTTATTAGATTGAAGGTCTCTGAAGAGCTAGACCATCAGGTGAAGTTTAGAAATCCTTATTACATTCTATTGTACGGCTGTTTTAAGTGGTTTCGATAAACTATATTTCATCAATTCTAAGACACTGGGTGTGTCTTGAAATTGATTGGTTCATGTGGTAATACGCAATACTTTTTCCTTTCTTGAGGTGGATAAAATAATGGTAAGTTTAAATGATTAATGACATGTTAGATTAGGTGAATAGGGTATTTTTTCTTAATTTTTTCCCCTAGAAACAGTTTGATTTCTGAGATAATTCTTATTGGTGGGAGGGGTCTTTATATTTTAGAGTTTGCTGTCTATTTAGTTTAGGTCTGGAGAACTGGGTAGAGACATCTACCTAGGAAAAAAATAGTATTTTATATTACATTGATTTAAAAAATATTTTGATATTTAGGATAAGCCTGCTTTTAAAATGTATTTTTTATTTTTAGGTGGAAGATGAAACTGTTTTACATAATATTCCTTACATGGGGGATGAAGTTTTAGACCAGGATGGGACTTTCATTGAAGAACTAATAAAAAATTATGATGGAAAAGTACATGGGGATAGAGGTGAGCCCTGTATTTATTCTCTTGGAAAAAAGTGCCAAAGAATTGAGAGATACTTTGAATTTTTTAAGCATAGGTATGAAAAAGATTTTTTTTTTTTTAACATCAAAAGTAAGTTTTTTGCTGGAACTGGCCTGGGCCTGTTTTCAAGCCTAAACATTTTAATGTTTTCCGTAACTACTTTTAAATTGAAGAATTCATTTTTGCTATTTGAAAATGATGCATAGTTGGTTATAACACATTATAATGCCAGTAACATGTAAATTAAATAGAGTTGTTTGGATGTTTGTAGATTTTAAGATTCCTTCACAGTAAGATTAGGGTCAGGGCCCTGCCCTGTGACGCATGGGCCCCAGAAGGCCCTGTGCTCAGAAGGACGCCCTACTTAGCTGCCACAGGACCTGCACTTCAGCCACTGCGTCCGTGGCTTCTGTGTTTCCTGTCCCAGAGACCCCGACAAGGTGTGCGGCAGCATGGTGGCTTGTGTAACATCATCACTGTCCCTTCTCTTGGGAAGCGCTGTTGGGAGGAGGCTGAGGCCACAGTTAGTTTCTAGTGAATTAGGTTCGAGCAGCGGGCACTGGAAACTTACGGGCGACGCTGTAATTAAAGAGAAAGTGACAGGTGTTGAAGATAAAGTCTTTCTAACTTTGCCTCAGGCCAGTCTTGAAAATGATCTCCCGCCTCATTTTAACCTTGATGTTCTAGTGCTCATTAATAGGCCCTGGCTGTTTCTTCCAGGTTAGAAAAGGCATATGTAAACTTTTGTCATCACCACTTTCCTCTGTGTATATCTGATATTTGACTTGATGAATTTCAGAATGTGGGTTTATAAATGATGAAATTTTTGTGGAGTTGGTGAATGCTCTTGGTCAGTACAATGATGATGATGATGATGATGATGGAGATGATCCTGATGAAAGAGAAGAAAAACAGAAAGATCTAGAGGAGAACAGAGATGGTATGTCTGTTTATTAGGTTTGTGTGTAGCCACGACAGCATTTTTCAAAAACTAATAAAGTACAAACGTATTAATTCCTTCTTTCTCTTTTCTGAAATATCGTATCGATAGTAATAGAATAAAAAATGAGAATATCTTTTGTAACATTTCATCCTCACTTGGGCGTCTTTATTTCCTTTGGCTAACAAAAGAACTGGTTCTGTTTTTGGGATTTTGCTGGGTAATCATCATAATCATCATAATATAACCTGTTGATCATTGACTACGTATAAGTGAATGGGCCCGTCGCCGTCTGTGCTCCACAAGGTTTCTGTTAGCATCAGTCAGATCTATTTTATAGTTGAAGAGCCTGGCTTAGTGCAGTTAAGGAACTTAGGGTTACACTCTTGGGAAGAAACAGAACCCAGAACACTAGGATGGTAACCCTTCTGACTGACTCGAGAGCCCATGCTTTTAACCCCTTTGCTAGTGGTGGCTTATCGGCCAGAGCCCGTAGCTGGTGGAGACTTGGCAGAGCACATTATTAAACAGCATAGAAGAATGTGGGGAAAAACCTCAATCTGACAGAAGTGTAATGGTTATGTAACAGGCC
This sequence comes from Mirounga angustirostris, assembly GCF_029215605.1. Lineage (NCBI taxonomy): Eukaryota > Metazoa > Chordata > Mammalia > Carnivora > Phocidae > Mirounga > Mirounga angustirostris. The sequence goes on from NW_026991720.1 coordinate 7,372,749, forward strand.
GTGATCACGTGCTTCCTCTCCTTGGTTTTACAGTGAAGAAACAGACCCCAGTGGATAGTGGCCAGTCAAGGTCACAGACCCAGTCAGTAGCAGATCCGGGATTAGAACCTGGGTCTTCTGCCTCCCGGTGGGCCTAAGACTTTCCATATTTGATCTTGACTTTTTTGTTTGGCTCACCAGCACTCCCTGGATACATGTGACGTACGTCAGAAATAAGTGAGACACAGAGTTGGTAATTTCTTAGGAAATCGGCTTTGTTAGATGTAGTTGCGTGGAGAGAAGGAAGGACTGAAAACTTGCTTGCTTTCATCTTTTTTCCCTTTCATATTTTCCCGTTTAGATAAAGAAAGCCACCCACCTCGGAAATTTCCTTCTGACAAAATTTTTGAAGCCATTTCCTCAATGTTTCCAGACAAGGGCACAGCAGAAGAACTAAAGGAAAAGTAAGAGTTTTCTTTTGAGGCAGCCTTGCATGTAGGGTGTGCAGCTCAGCGTTTGGGTTTATCGGAAACGGAACTGATGTAGCTGATGCGCCCCTGGGCCGCCTCTGTTGACTGCGGCAGGGTTCTCAACCCTGTGTCTGGGGCGCTCTGCTCAGGACAGTTACCGTAGGCGCCGTGAACACACGACGTCATTGACGGTCGTACGTGGAGAGGAGAATTTCCCTGGACACTTGCAGAGACGTTAGTGTCATTGAAGTTTATTTTAATTAATATAGTAACACTTTTCATGATCCGAATCCTGCCCGTGAACTTGATGTTTGATACACCATGCAAAATTTTTAATTGGCTCTTCATCTAAATAAAGATTGTCATGGGTGAGAGCTTTCCTTGTGTGTTTGGGCAAGATGAACATCACAAAGAATACACGGCACCGTTTAGAAACTGTATTTTCAGAGAGGAAGTTTTTGCTCTAGCTTCACTTGCGTTTTTCTTGGTTAATGTTAGGTATAAAGAGCTCACCGAACAGCAGCTCCCGGGCGCCCTTCCTCCTGAATGTACCCCGAACATAGACGGACCAAATGCTAAATCTGTTCAGAGGGAGCAAAGCCTGCATTCATTTCATACACTTTTCTGTAGGCGATGTTTTAAATATGACTGCTTCCTACATCGTAAGTGCAGTTATTGTACGTTTTCATTTTCTATCTTTGTTGTGGAGTTATGTCTTAAAGCAACTTGGAAAGTGTTGTCACTTATTATAACTAGGATTTATCATTTAATCTGGCAGTTATGATTGAAAAATATGTTAGGATCAGAGTATCGTTCTTTTATACTTTGTTGCTTGAGGGTTGCTGTGAAGTCTTTTGCACATATTTAATTTGAACCACCTGTCTTCCACTATTTTGGAATAGAGGTCAGTGGTTTTTCCATAAATGCTAACCAAGCAGTTATTTTGTAATAAAGCTATTACTGTGAATTAGCTGATAGCCTAGAGCAACACTGCGATATTGATGAACAGATTTTGTTGAATAAGAACTTGGCTGAAAAGATCCTTATATATGTTCTTGTCTATTTAGTGGGTTTTTCTTTGTTTTGTTTTGGGTGCTCTGAGGAAATTACTTTTAAAAATACTTGCATTTGGGGGGCAGCCTGGGTGTCTCAGTCGGTTATGCATCTGACTCTCGATTTTGGCTCAGGTCATGGTCTCAGGGTCGTGAAATCCAGCCCTGAGTTGGGAATCTACACTCAGCGGGGAGTCTGCTGGAGATTCTCTCTTTCCCTCGGTCTGTGTCCCGTTCCTCGCCGCCCCCCCCCCCCAACTCCGTGCACACTCACTCTTGCTCGCTCGCTCTCAAAAAAAAAAAAAAAAAAAAATCTGCATTTGGGTACAGGGAAAGCATAAAAATAAAATGTTGTTAATGAAATTTAAGTAGGTCCCGTATACTACTACCCTATTTTTCTGACGTTGCTGGGGAATGAGGTTTTGTAGGAAATTTTCCAGGTAACAGGAGCATTTAAAACACAATTTAAAAATCACCAACTACTTTTGAGGCGCATATTTTGAAAACATATTTGATATCTCCTTGGTTTCCTAAGCAGAGTTTATTTAATAAAGGTTAGCTTCTTCCATATTCATTTTAGTGCAACCGTCTGTAGCCTGGTCACACCGTTAGGGGCTTCTGACCTGTGTGAAGGCGTTCTCCCTTTTGCTAAGTGGCCCTTTTGAGTTCCTCTGGCTGTCTTTTTACAGCAGTTTTCCCCTCATTATCTGGTGGTACCTCTTAATGTTAATTAGCCTGTCCAAGCGGTTATATCTTGTCTCATTTTGAGTTTTTGCTCTGTCTGCTTACTTTTGCTGCATCTCATAATTTGTTGTGTGGTACGTATCTTGACCTGGAAATGATTTAAGTGTGTGTGTGTGTGTGGGGGGGGTATTAGTGGTGTAGTTACCTTCAATTAGAAAAATTTGAAGTAGATTTTTAGAATTATTATATTTTCCATGTCCTTGCTGTTGTTAACCACTTTCCTAATCTCGATGATTTCGTAGTTTTAGTAATCTCTGGTATGCCGGCCATGGTTTTTTTCAGCCATTGGACAAAGATCAAATATCTTACTTGGGCTTGGCAGTTGTTGTCTTCCTACAGCCCTTGACATAGTTGCCTTGAATTGCATTTAATTCACCTTTACACACAGTCATTTTATAAACTATGTACAATTTTCATTAAAAATATTAGAAGTTGCCTTCAAATACCACTATAGCAAAACCAGTTGGGTGGGAGCTCTGAGAAATGGTCCCTCCAGTTTGTTCGTAGATGCAGCATTTCTTGGACCTTTTGTGTTGTACAAATGAATCACAGGAAGTAAGATACTACTTTTAAACATTATTACATGAGTTATTTCATTGTGATCTTGAGATTTGAGTAATTTTGATGAACCTTGAACCTGATAATTATCTCCTTATCCAAGCTGGGAAGAAGATAGATAATTATTTCACTTTAGTGACGTTTGCTTCTGTGGAATGGCAGGCCGCTCGCTTGTAGCGCTTGGGAGCAGTGGGTCCAGCAGCTGCTGTACCCCCCTTTTCCTTCTTGGGACGCTAGAGCCAATCTCTTCATAATTCATCCTTGATAGATTCCCTAGGTATTCATCGCTTTCCATTAATTTTGACAAAATATCACACACTAAAGGTTTTTCCTAGGTAAAACGAGCCAGTAAAGACATTATTTATTTATTTATTTTTTAAGATTTTATTTATTTATTTGAGACAGATAGAATGAGAGACAGAGAGCATGAGAGGGAGGAGGGTCAGAGGGAGAAGCAGACTCCCTGCCGAGCAGGGAGCCCGATGCGGGACTCGATCCCGGGACTCCAGGATCATGACCTGAGCCGAAGGCAGTCGCTTAACCAACTGAGCCACCCAGGCGCCCGAGCCAGTAAAGACATTATTAAACATATGTATTTAATTTTATTTTTGTGCTTTAATTTTGTTTTTGTCTTTGTGAGAGGAGAATAACATAGTACTTCATAAGCTGTTGGTTGTGAGAATTAAATTTGTTACTCTGTGTAATTTACACAGAGTAAAATACTTAAAACAGTACCTGGCTTGTTTTTAGTCATCATTGTTTAAACAGATCATCATTCACATGATACACATTTCAAAAATGTATTAAAAGGTGTCCAGTGAATTTTCCCTTCTACTTCTTCCCTCATCCATAGAGTTTGTACCTCATTCTTTACACCACTCATGTCAGTTTTTTCTGGCAAAATGCAAAGATACTCTTTTTCTGACTGTCCTATTCAAAAGGTATTATACTCTTCAGGCTTTTCCCTGTTTTGACTTAGTGAATATTGGTAGGTATTATTCCTGTCTGGAGAGCCGCGTAGTCTTCCCACTGTGGGAGACGGGAGAACTTACTGACAGGTTCCTAGGGGTTAGCATTTGGATTGCTTGTGACTCCCGCGCTAACAGCGCACAGTGAACCACCTTGGCTGAACCTGTGCGTCATTTCCCACAAGTGCAAGTGAACCCGATCCACCGTGCTCAGATTAAGGCTTCGTTCTTTTGCATCTAACATTGAGTCACTGGAGTTTATTCTCTTAGAATTTTGGGTCCACCCCTCCCCTCCACCTCCAAGGCCATCGAGTTACTTCCATACCATACCATTTCCCGGGAAGTTGCCGTTCGCTGCTGCACCCGCCGCCTTCATTTCCCGTCACCACGTGCCCTTGGGTCTCTTTCCTTTGCGTTTGTTCCTTGAGTCTTTCTGTCCAGGAGGCTTTATTCCGAGATCTTCTGGCTATTCTTGCTTGTTTTTTAATGTAACTTTTAGAATCTTTAGTTTGTCTAATTAAAAAAAAAAAGTCTAGGTAGTATGTTTATTGGAATCCCATTAAATTTATTAATTACCTAAGGGAAAACTGACATTTTAAAATGAGGATTAAGTGTAACCATATGATCAAGTTTCCTTTTGTGTCCTTTAATAAACTCAAATTTTCTTCATGTAGCTCTTGTACGTTCTTTCTTAAAATGATTTCTAGGTATTAATGGGTTGTTACCTGGCTTTTTCTCTTTAAATCCTGTGTGTTTTATACCTTGATACCTTGTCAATTGTCCCTGCTTATATTAGTTTCTCAGTGGATTCTTATTAGAGCTTTTGAGCTATGTAAGTAAACTATCTGCAGTTATTTCTGTCTTTCCAGTCTTTATGATATTATTTTCTTGTCTAATTTCATTGGCTTGTATCTTCAGTACAGTGTTAAGTAATATTAGTACTAGTAGATACTTTTTTTTTTTGGCTTCTGGATCACTTTTGAAATATTATTTCACTCAGGTTTTGAAATTTATTTGTATAAAGTTGGTCTAAGTGTTCTAATTCTTCTTAAATATTTCATTCTCTCATTTTTCTTGATGAGCTTAAACGGTGGTTTATTTTGAGAATCTGTTTTGTGTATTTTCCCCTCAGAGAATCAGCTACTGTATTAGATTTACTATTTTTCTCTTTATGAATGTGATTTTTGCATTGTTTCCATTCTTCTCTCTCTCTTTTTTTTTGGATATATGCTTTTAACATGAAATGAATTGTCTCTAGAGTACTGTTTCAACCTCTCTTAGGTTCTTATGTTTGGTATTACTATTATTTATAAGGAATTTTAAGGAATATTTTATGTCTTCTTTTTAACTCACTGTTTAAGGGAGAATTTTTTAAACTTACGGGTGAAAGGGCCTTTTTTGGTTGTTATATATTCCTTATTATTTCTGTGTGGTAGCCTTACTGATAACTAGGTTATTTAGATGTTGGGTGTGTCTACCATTTTTATCTATAAAGAAGATGCTTTGATGGTAGGGGTTTGGCAGTTCATCTTAGCGAGAGCTCAGTATCTGACCATGGATCTTTTCCATTAGAGGGACCTGTGCGTTCTAATGAACCTTGAAGGATGAATGGCTTTAGTTTGGGAATGAATCCCACTTTATATTCCAAATAAATTTTAGACCTTGATCCATTCTGTAAATTGGAAACGGGTTGTTCTGCAAACTTGGAATCATAATTTCTTTACAAAAGCCTCAGCCTAAAATGGGCGGCCTGGTCTGTCTTTGACACTTGTTAGAGGAACCAGGGTCGGCTCCTGAATTGACTGTGGGTGGGTATAAAGAGGTAACACATTTCTGATAGGGAGGGAAGGAAGGCAGGCTGGGAAATTGAGGTTGGGAAATTTTATATGCTTAAATAGGATCAAAAGTAGAACCTTGGAATAAATGTTTTGCTAGGTTTCCTATTACCTGTGTGCCCTACAGAGGAATCCATTTTAAGCATAAACCCCTGTTCTGTCTGTCATTTCTGATATTATGTAAAAAAGTCTGTTCTTTTTGGAATTTGTATTAATGCTTATTGTAGAGCTTTTAACATTTAATGGTTAGAATTTCAGAAACAAGGGCGCCTGGGTGGCTCAGATGGTTAAGCGTCTGTCTGCCTTTGGCTCAGGTCATGATCTCAGGGTCCTGGGATCGAGTCCTGCATCGGGCTCCCTGCTCCTTGGGAGTCTGCTTCTCCCTCTGTCTCTCTCTCTCTCTCTCTCTATCTCTCATGAATAAATAAATAAATAAAATCTTTAAAAAAAAAAAAGAATTTCAGAAACAGTATTCCATAGTTTGTAGTTGATGGTTGACTTTTTTTTAGTATTTCAGATGTGTAATGATTAAAATTCAGACATACAGAGTTTGTAGTTGCCATGTAATTGGAGTGACTTAAACCTCGGATTTTAAGTCACCCGGAATGATTCCCTAAATCTCGGTTTTTCTCATCTGTAAAATGGGGATGAGAATCCTCGTACTTGGGGGATTTTGTGGGGATTAAATGAGGTAATGCCTAAAGCCTCTTACTGTGTGCTTTGAAGACAGGAGCCTTGACCGGCAGCTGCCGGTGCGACCTGCTGTTACTACCAGCCCATGCTCCGAACATTGACCCAGTCGTTTTGTAAGGTGCTTAGTATTACAAGTCTGCCGTCTGTGATACGCACAAGAATTTATGTGATTCCAACTATAAGTAGAGCAGTAAGAAGTTTTTTTTAAAGGTTTATTTGTGAGGAGAGCATGCATGAGTGGGGAAATGGTCAGGGGGAAGAGTACCTTCAAGCAGACTTCCCTCTAAGCGGGGAGCCCCATATGGGGCTCGATCCCACTACCCTGAGATCATGACCTGAGCCAAAACCAAGAGTCGGACCCTCAACCGACTGAGCACCCAGGTGCCCCTCTTCAATAAGAATTCTTTTTTTTTTTTTTAAAGATTTAATTATTTATTTGACAGAGAGACACAGTGAGAGAGGGAACACAGCAGGCAGAGGGAGAGGGAGAAGCAGGCTTCCTGCTGTGCATGGAGCCCCATGTGGGACTCGATCCCAGGAGCCCAGGATCATGACCTGAGCCGAAGGCAGATGCTTAAGGACTGAGCCGCCCAGGCGCCCCTTCAATAAGAATTCTTAATACCAAGTTCTAATCAGAGCAGACAGGCTCAGTACTTTGAGCAGAAGCTAATGGATAAAACTGACACTTTGTACTGATCTGTGTTCATTGATTCTGTCATATTTGTCACTTGACAACCAGCTGAAGAAGTATTTAAGGGAAGTGGTGTAGTACGGAGAGGGGCGGTTTCTCTTGCCCCATGGGCAGGCTTGCTGGATGAGGGTCTCAGCACACCTGCCATCTAACTAGCCACGCAAACTCTTCTCTTTGGTCCTGTTTCCTAACTTGCAAAATCACCACTGGAAGTAGGTGATTGCTGAGGTTGTCCCAACTCTGAAATTCTCTGACTGCTCAGTTCTGTGTTTGGGGTATCGTTACTTGGTGAAACATCAGAAGGTCCTGAGGGTCTGCCATTTTTGAGCCATTTTTTAGAATTGCCAGTTGACTCACTCACAGGGTAGGGAAGAGCTGGCACGGTCTGTGAAACCTTTGAAAACCTTCACATTTTTCATCAAGGTTTTATAGGTTGCTTTTGAAATTACAAAAAAAAAACCCCACCCCAAAACCAAAAGCCAACATTCCATGTTCTCTCCTTTTTGTAAAGTTTTAAAGAAAGCAGCTTGCTTCAATTTCCTAATAATTTTCTTGATCAGGGAATTTTATATAATCTCCGCCCATATTATATTTAGCTTGAAAAATATTTTAATAACTTATTTGAAATACTAGCGTTTCAAGATGCCTATGTGAAAATATTAAGTATTTTGAAAATGTCAAATAGTCAAGACATTTCTAGAAGAGGGAATTCTTTATAATAAAGAACTAGTTTTCTTAATTGAAGTTTGAAATTCTGAGGGAAGTCTAGTAAGGAGAATAGTTCTCTTTCTTGAGCTAAATGCTGTGTGAAATTAAGAATGTTTTTTACCTTTGAGAATAAAGTACCTTTGATTATTAGTGTGTTAACTTTTCCTTCATGGCCAGACCTTGGCTGCTGAGTGCTGTGTGACTGATGTCTCCGTGGCGTCTCCCCGCCCAGGACTGGTGGGGCTGCCCCCTCCTCTGTGCAGGTGTGTGCCTTCGTATGTCACTGGATCAGGTGAAATCGAGAACATCAGTCTTTATATAAATAGGGGAGACATCCACACTAAAAACAAATTTTACCAAAAATAGATCACTCCGTTTGTGCTGCTAACTGGTTAAGGACGATCTTGTTTTTTGGATCAGTGTAATTCCTTGCTGCTGCTATGACTTTAACTTTTTATAGGCTCAGACTTTGTATTTTAGGGGTCCTCACCTGTTCAAAAATGTAACCCAGTGCTAAATTAGTTGTGGTAGCAGTCTATCATTTCACAGGGAAATCTAACACACACTTGAAACAGAATTTGAACCTTGAATTTCTACTTCAAAAAACATACCTTTGTCTTTTTTTCCTTATTTCCCTCATCAGTCTGTCTTTCCCATTTAAGTTCTGTGGATAGAAGTATGGCTTTTTAGAGACTTTTTTTTTTTTTTTTTTTTTTAAATGTATTTGTTTTTGGGGGGAGAGAGCATGTGCTTGAGTTGGGGGAGGGGCAGAGGCAGAGGGAGAGAATCTCAAAACAGACTCCACGTTGAGTGCAGAGCCTGACTTGGGGCTCAATCCCATGACTCATGAGATCAGGACCTAAGCTGAAATCACAAGTTGGGCGCTTAACCGACTGAGCCACCCAGGTGCCCCTACAGATGTTTTTAAAATGGTTTGTTTCATGAATGTGTCACTTTTATCCAAATTAAGATAATTTTCATCTTGTGTAATTCTAAACAGGGCATTTCTAGCATTTGCCTTAATAGCTGGAAGTAGGCTTTCTCAAGGGTTTCTGCAAGTTTTCACTGCTGTGTGTTCATGTTTAGTTTGCCCTTGTACTAGAATTTGAATCCTTGTTATCACATTATTTGGGGATTTCAAGTTTCAAACACTTCTTTCTAGAACCTGTTTTATGTGACCACGTGTTTCCTGGAGAAGGGTGCTGACTACAAGCTCTCACTAGATTCCTGAATTGTGTCTGATCTGAAGAAACTGAATTTCAGTAGTCTGAGGCTGTCCTTTTATTTAAAAGTTTATTTATTTAATCCCTACACCTAACATGGGGTTTGAACGCTGCATGCTCTTCCAACTGAGCTAGCCAGACGCCCTTGTCCTCTTTATTTTTGAAGATTTATTTATTTTAGAGAGACAGCATGCACAAGCAGGGGGGAAGGCAGAGGGCGAGGGAGGGAAGCAGACTCTCCGCTGAGCAGGGAGCCCGATGCGGGGCTCGATCTTATGACCCTGAGATCATGACCTGAGCCAAAACCAAGAGTCGGCTGCTTTATTATTTTTTTAATTTTATTTATTATTATTTTTAAAGATTTTATTTATTTATTTGACAGAGATAGAGCACAAGTAGGCAGAGAGGCAGGCAGAGGGAGAGGGAGAAGCAAGCTTCCTGTGGAGCAGGGAGCCCGATGCGGGGCTCGATCCCAGGACCCCGGGATCGTGACCTGAGCCGAAGGCAGCCGCTTAACCAACTGAGCCACCCAGGCGCCCCAAGAGTCGGCTGCTTTAACTGACTGAGCCACCCAGGCATCCCATCCTCTTTATTTTAAAAAACTAGTTATTTAACAAGTGCTGTCCTATTTTTCTCCATTTTGACAAGCCGATTGTTGAACTTCATTTGGAAATCAAGAAATTGTAGATGTTGGAATTCTTTTGGTCAAAATAGGAAATCTGATTTCCTTGTAGAGGGGATGTATCAGTTTCTCTGGAAATATTAAAGACTAAATAAATGTTCATAATCAGACTTTAGAGTTATGTGCATCAATTATACTTGTAAGAAGAAAAATAGGGAATCACAAATTATTTCAGAATTTACTGTTTCCTCCCTGGTTAGGGGTTGGTGGGGAGGAGTGGCAGTGTTCCAGGGGAGAGTCGAGGAGAATATGTGGAGATGATTCAGTAGGAGCTTGAAGGAAAGTTCTGTCATGGAAATAATACTTTGGCAAGTTTGTAACGTATTAAGTGACTTTTTCCATTTGAAACGGTGGAAATGAAAAAGTAAATATAGTTATATTTGGATATTTTATGTTTATTTTGCAGCTTTTCATGCAACACCCAATACTTACAAGCGGAAGAACACAGAGACGGCTCTAGACAACAAACCGTGTGGCCCGCAGTGTTACCAGCACTTGGTAAGCTCACGCGCTGCCCGATCAGAGGGCACTGGAGGAGTCTTGCTGGCGGACTGCAGGCAGCGTGGTACTGTTGCTCCCGTACTTGGCCGTGTACTGGGCAGGGATGCTCACCCGTGCGGGTTCCTTCCCAGCCGCTACGTACTGCACGTTCTAGTCCTTCGCGAATCTCGTATGACTCTATGCCTGTCTGTGTTAATCCCTTCAGCAACCTTCTGAGGCCTTTAGGATCAAGGACTCTTACACCTGCCCCCACGTTTATGAGCGTGAGAAGCACAGGTAGCCCCCTAAGCCCCAGAAGCTCGGTGAGCCTTCCTTAGCGTAGCCCTTCTCGAGTCTTAGACCCATGGTCGTTTGAGTCAGGTGGTCGGTCCCACAGGTTTTGTTTTTTTAAATGATGGAGAAAAGGTAAGGGTTTAGGAGAATATGAGGTAGGAAAGTTGTTTTTCACGGGTACTATCTTATTTTTACCATTTCCCCTCTTTGAACCAAGCCACTCCTACCTAGGAACTAAATGGGTATATATTGCCTGTTGGATTTTGGACAGAAGATTCATTGAATGGCACCTGCAGAAGGTATCCTATTTTTAAGCAATTTGGTTTTTATAGAATGAAGTGTGGAACTGCTGGTTGCTCTCAAACTTCTCCCTTCTCCTGCCACTAAAGGTGGAACTCTTGAGCACTAGTTTATAATACTCTGTAAAGGCAGAATTTTATTTGGCTCATCGAAGATGTTTCTGTGGTCTCTCTGTAATCCGTGATCTTACTGTTGTTTCATACTCTCTAAGACTGGATTACTGGACTTGCTGATGCAGAATGTAATGCTCGCAGCCTTGCTCCTCAGGCTCCTTTCACATCTTCTGGGGGCTGTACATCCCTCACTGGAAAAAAATGGGATGTTTTAGTAGTAAGGAAGTGACAGAGTCTGGCATGTTTCTCTGTTTTATATGCTTCTTGTGTACTTTAAATATTATCGGAGAGAGGTATCTTAAGAAAGCCTGAAATAGGAAAGTATGACTCTGGATGCACATTAGGTATGATTCTTCGCATAAAAGTTCATACATTTTTTATATTATTATATTATGTTTTAACTTATTACAATCACTTTATATAGTTTGCAAGCTCATAGAATTGTCTAATTTCATCCCCTGTAGCACAAAGAGAACGTATATGTACCTTTCTGAAAGTTTTGAACTATCAAAAGCAGATAGAAAGCCAAGAGCATCTAGATATGGAAATGATTTGTAAAAATGGATATTGTGATATATTTATTGACTAACTTGCTTTATGCAATCCTTTTTTTCTCATCTAACAAAACGAGTTGTAGAACTTGACCTTGATGTGTACATTTTTCACTTTGTAGGAGGGAGCAAAGGAGTTCGCTGCCGCCCTCACCGCGGAGCGGATCAAGACCCCGCCGAAGCGGCCCGGCGGCCGCAGGAGAGGCAGGCTCCCCACCAACAGCAGCCGGCCCAGCACCCCCACCATCAACGTGCTGGAGTCCAAGGACACAGACAGTGACAGGGAAGCAGGGACCGAGACGGGCGGGGAGAACAACGATAAAGAGGAGGAGGAGAAAAAGGACGAGACTTCCAGCTCCTCCGGTAAGACCTGGATGGAGGGTGTGGGATGGGTCGTGCACTTTACTCAGTGGGTTAGTTCTTGGCGTAAGGACAAATCTGAGAGCAGAGATTCCTCAGGGTGTGGAACGGAATTTCTGCCCGCACCCCAACCCGGGCCTGTGAGAACTGCCTGCCCGATTGTTGGAAGGTTGACGATCCCATGTGTTGTCAGGTGGGGTGTCGCTGTCCTTTCTCCATCCTTCTTGGACAGGACATTGTTTGCTTTAATCTGGTGGCTCTTCTGGGGTAGTTTTGATTAGGAGAGCCCATGGGCACTCCCGACCAGTGTTCTACTGCTGGGCTTGTCCTTGTCCTTTCAGCCTGTGACTTACACCATGAGTAACAGCAGTAGACCCCCTCAATTTACATTGTTTTAAAGTAAGCTTACACCCAATGCGGGGCATGAACTCAAGACCCTGAGATTGAGAGCCACGTGCTTCTCTGAGCCAGGCTGCCACCCCTCAGCTTGTACTTCGGAAGGTTGTGTTAAAGGCAGCCCAACCTTGTGTTCCATGGGAGGCTTGATTGTTTATTCTCAAGATGGTTCACTTCCTGCTTTTTTCTTAAGCACAACCTGAGTTTTACTTTATTTTATTCATTTATTTGAGAAAGAAAGAGCATAAGTGGAGGGGAGGGACAGAGGGACAAGCAGACTCCCCACAGAGCAGGGAGCCCGACGCAGGGCTCGATCCCGGGACTCTGGGATCATGACCTGAGCTGAAGGCAGACATTCAACCAACTGAGCTACCCAGGCCCCGTGGTTTTACTTCTTAATACTGTTTTCCAATTGTCATTTTTTGACCAGTGCTTAACTTTGGTTTTCTAGAAGCGAATTCTCGGTGTCAAACGCCAATAAAGATGAAGCCCAACATTGAGCCTCCGGAGAACGTGGAGTGGAGTGGTGCTGAGGCCTCGATGTTCAGGGTCCTCATCGGCACATATTATGACAATTTCTGTGCCATTGCTAGGCTCATTGGGACCAAAACTTGTCGACAGGTAAGCACGTCTGATAAAATACTGTTCAGGAACTTGAGATAGAGGGAAACCAAGTCGTCACTGTCCAAACAGAAGACCATTCGTGGTTATCCTCCAGCTCCTGTTCATCTCGTTTTTCACTGAGAAAAACGATCCTTCCGACTTGAGGTATTTCGGGGAGTGGATCTACCAAGCCAGGAAGACTGGAGGCTAGCCTTGCGCCTCTTATCCAGAGCGTGGTGGCGGCCGCTCTCCCCGCACGAGGGTCGGGTCAGCGTGCGCTTCCCGCTGTGTCCTCGGCCCGTGGCAGCGCCTGCGCCGAGCCGGAGAGGTGTCTGGTGCGGGCGAGTCTCACGCACGGCGCTCAGGGCCCTGTGACTCTGCCTCTTGTCAGGTGTATGAGTTTCGCGTCAAAGAATCGAGTATCATAGCTCCGGCCCCGGCCGAGGATGTGGACACCCCGCCGAGGAAGAAGAAGAGGAAACACCGGTAAGCCTGTGTGCGGCCGGCCGAGGGTCACCGGGGCGCTTCTGCGGCGGGGTCGGGTCGGCGTAGGTGCTCGCTCAGCTTCCTCTTAAGAGCACAGCAGCGTGCAGTCGACTCGGGGTGTGGGGGGCGTCTTCAAAGTGACGGGCACCAGTGCTGCGTTTTCATTAAGGAAACCTAGTTAGTGGCTTCTGCAGGAAAGGCTCCCCTGCTCGGAGATGGACCGAGGATGTGGCCCTGGGCCGGAATCTCGACGGCTGACGGCGCGGAGCCGGCTTTAGTCTAGCAGCCTGACTGGTGTCCGTGTGCGGGGGTGCTTGCGGCCTGGTGAAGGTCACCGTCCACAGAGGCTCGTGCCAGGGAGGAGCGCAGGGAGGCTTTTCAGGCGGACTGCCTTCGGAAGTGCAGGGCCCGAAACCGTGCGGGTCCGCTCTTTCCTCCTGCCCCCCTGGTCTCGGGAGAGCAGCATAGTTGGGTAAGGGGCAGAGGACTACACTTCGACCGCGCACATGCTCACGTTCCCTTTAGGAAAGGCGGGACCGACTTCATTTAGAACTGGAAGAGCGAACCTAGTTTTTGCCATAGGAATTTAGGCTTTAGTAGATGCAGCTGAGTTTCTTGGTCGAGTTCTGATCATCCAGCTCCGTGGAATGGCTACAGATGCCTGAAATTAGAGAAACGATACGATTGCAGGCTGAGCCCAGGTAGACGTGGGCCGCCACAGAAAGCCAGGGCCGGAGGGGAGGCGGCCGTGCTCCTGCGTGGTGACAGCTGACCCTCAGACGACATGGGGCCACCTCCATGTGTTTTCTGGTCCTGTAAATAGAGTTTCCCCATATTTTCTTCTCTCTAGCTTACTTTATTGTAAGAACACAGTATATAATATGGATGACATAGAAAATCTGTACTAATCAATCCGTTACCAGTAAGGCTTTTGGTCCACAGGCTGAGTTTTTGGAGAGTCAGAACTTACATGCAGATTTTGGATGGTGTGGGATGTTTGCACCCCAAACCCCACATTGTTCAAGGGTCATCTGTCCTTGGATTCGGAGCGCTGTCAGGTTCGGGGCACACGCAGACCCGTCTGAGTAGCTTCCGTTGATCTGCCCCTGGCTTCACAAACGTGACTTACGTCTTGTGTCTTGCAGGTTGTGGGCTGCCCACTGCAGAAAGATACAGCTGAAAAAGGGTTAGCATCTCTCTGTTCAACTTCATCATTAACTTGTCTACTCGTTTAAGAATAGTAATTGGATTAGTGTTTGGGATATTCGGATATAATTGACTTCTGTACATTAAAGCCCTGGAGACGGAGGATGTCTGCTGATTCACTTCCAGTCAGTCCTCTGGGATCGGGGGGACAGTGCTCGGGGCTCGCCAAGCACGTGGGGGTGGGAGGTAGTATCTGCCGTCACTCTGTAAACAAGTACAGCGCGGAAGAGCTGCCGCATGCCAGGTGTAACGGGGAGAATATAGTCTTGGCCGTTGTGTTTGATCGCCTCTGGATCTGTCCTTACGCAGACGGCTCCTCCAACCACGTTTACAACTACCAGCCCTGTGACCATCCACGGCAGCCTTGTGACAGTTCGTGCCCTTGTGTGATAGCACAAAATTTTTGTGAAAAGTTTTGTCAATGTAGTTCAGAGTGTAAGTATTTCTTTTGTTTTGATGAATTGATGAATTGCATGAGAATTACACAGGCTTTTGGTCAGCGGTTTAAACTAGTAAGCCAAACAAGATTTTAGGAAATGCATTTATCCTACAAAGATTTATGGGGCGCCGTAACGGGCTCTGCGCTAGTGGCCAGTGTGTCTGTGGGCAGGTTAGGCGGAATTGGATTGTTTAAATTAAATCATAGTAGAGTTGGCACAGAGTAAAGGGCATCTAGAAATGGCTGCCCAGGTCCTCTGGCTGCTGGAAATGGTCGGTGCGCTGGGCTCAGAATTCAGCCTAACGGTGACTGGAGACGTTGAACGAAACAGCACAGGCCGCTTGGAAAGCAAGGAAGCGTCTAGAACTCTGGACCCTCAGAAGGGTCACGAACCATGGCTCTTATAAAATGGGTGTGAAGGCAGGCTAAATAAAACAGCTCAATAAAACAGCTCTGAAGTACACGTACCACCTACCAAATACGAAGGGAAAGCCCGAAGCTCAGTGGTGACCGTTCTCAGAAGGGACAGCTCTCACTTCCTGTCCCTCCACGGGTTTCCTCTCAGTCTGGGTGGGCGGGGGTGGGGGGACGCGGTGGGGACCGGCGGTGAGGGTTCCGCAGGGTTTCCACGTGACGAGGAATGTCCTTCCGAAGGTCAGAACCGCTTCCCCGGCTGCCGCTGCAAAGCTCAGTGCAACACGAAGCAGTGTCCGTGCTACCTGGCCGTGCGCGAGTGCGACCCCGACCTGTGCCTCACGTGCGGCGCCGCCGACCACTGGGACAGCAAGAACGTGTCCTGCAAGAACTGCAGCATCCAGCGCGGCTCAAAGAAGGTTACCACCCCCCCCCCCCCCCGGGGCCGCGCGCCGCTGCCCTTAGTGAAAGCCACGGGGCTTCCTGATGGGACGGCGGGAGGTGGGGCGTTACGGGCCCTTAGCCAGTCTTCCATTTGCTACGTGTAAGGTGACCCAGCCCCAAATGGCACCAGGTTCTGGAGAGGGATTTTTCTAGTATGTAGAAGTCGTTCTCTAGTCTCCGTGTGAGGACATGGTGTGCCCGTCAGAACACAGAGACCCGGTTTTTGCACACTTCTTTCCGTTTCTTTAATGACCTTGAGGACACAGCCGGGACCACCACGGAGCTATGGCCTGCGAGGTACAGGCAGGGGTCGGTAACTGGAGCCCCGAGAAGGTGATGACCGAGCAGAAGAACCTGCCAGCATCGTTTGGGGGAAGCTCACGGTCTGATTTTAGGGTAGACCCAGGGTTTCTTCAAATGTTAGCTGTTAGAGATCTAAGGATGATGTCATACAGGGCAGGCCCTGTTCTAAGTGCTGTGTGTGTCCGCTTGCTAGTCCTCCTAACTATAACCATGAACCCCAGCCCAGGCCTTCTGGCCCTGAACCCCCTGCTGCTGAGGTCATGGCCTGTGTTGCCCATGGGTTGGGGGGGAGGTGGACGACGGACACACGGACAACATTCACATGTTAGGTTCCTGAGCCATCATAGGACGCAACTGGGATCTCGTGCGGGGCAGTCGTGCCCTCCACCAGAAACTCTGGTCCTGGCAGCAGCTGTGTGTTGGCTGTGATGGGTTCAGGGGTCAGGTGGTTTTCTTATTCTAGGTTAATTTCGTTCTCACGTCCTAGTGATGCTGGGACAGTCCCCGGGGCCCCCCCGCTCAGTCCTCACCATCCCCTTTCTCCCTCACCCCATACTTGTCCTTAAACTCCTCTCTCTTCAGAAACTGTTGATGTTGACACACCTTCTCCTGAAACAGAAGATAACATACTTTTTTACCAACTGGGTTTCATTTGTTTAATGGTAGGGTCAGATACTGCTTTAAAGCAAACCGTGGTTTTCCAATACCTGGGAGGCTGGCCCCTCGGTCAGGGTGCTCAGGGCTCTCCTGCCGACAGCGTCTGGTTGAATGGCTGCTTTCGAATGGGGCTGAGGCCGGACAGTGGGTCACCCTGCAGTTAACGTGTCAGCACGCTTTGCCGATGCGATTGAGTGCGCTTTCTTCTCTAGCATTTATTGCTGGCACCATCTGATGTGGCAGGCTGGGGGATTTTCATCAAAGATCCTGTACAGAAAAATGAATTCATCTCGGAGTACTGTGGAGAGGTAAGGCAAGAGTAACCAGTTTCAGGCAGTTTAGTGTATACTGGTCTCATGTATTCGTGTGGGATCGTAGGTAACTTTGTTTTGGGTTGATGTCATTGGACGAGTCTGTTGGGTTTGATTAGAAGTGAATTAATAAAAAATGCCTTTTCAGCTTGGACTTAACTCCTGCTTCTGGGTTTGGCTTGCTTGGTAAATAGACTGCTTCAGTCCTTGTCACATTTGGCATTTATCATCTAGGGACAAGGTGGGGAACAAGAGCTTTGTGCTGTGGAGTCTGCCCTACTTAATCCACAGCCTAATTGATAAGGATCTAGAAATGACAGTGTCATTAATCATATGCCTTTTTACTTGTAGAGTTAGGGAAAAACCATCAGGCTGGCTTCATTTTGCAATTAACCCAACCAGTTTGTATTTTTTCTTCAGTGAAAAGACTTTTTTGTTAATCACTTTCTGCATCCTTTTGATGTGGAAATGTTATTTCAGTGAGTTGAAGTCCTTAAAAGATCCTGGTTCTAAATACCAGCACGCAGCCTGAGACCAGCTGCAGGGACGGTGGTTGGGGTTCCTCATGAAGGTCTCAGATTCTCCTGAGGAGCTTGTGTGTGTGCGCCTGCCGGTCTCGATCACCTAATCCCAAACAATCTTATCCTCTGCCTTCCTTTTTAGATTATTTCTCAAGATGAAGCAGACAGAAGAGGGAAAGTGTATGATAAATACATGTGCAGCTTTCTGTTCAACTTAAACAATGGTATGTTTGACCTGAGGCCATGCGGGAGCCCTCCGCTGGTTGGAGTCTGGACGTGAAGGTGGCGGGGGAGGGGGGCTCCACCTTCACCTTACGGGCGCCGGGGATCCCTTACGCCTTGCCACAGGCTTCGGAACGGGCTGTGTGTTCGCAAGCCCACCAGGCTGGACCGGACGGCTCGGAGCTTGCTGCGGGTTTGCTGCCGACGACCTGGGCCTGGGGTCCGCTTGGCCCCCGCCTCTGTCATGAGTGCTCCCAACTGACCGGGGAAGGGGCTGGAGCGCTGAATTGGGCAGCCTTTCCTGGACTTCCCTGGGTGTTCTCGAAGGCTGTGAGAGTAAGGAAGCAGGTTTTTAGATGATGATCTCGGCTAGAGGACATCAGGTTGCAGTAGGTGTTGCTACGGGGGGAGGGTGTTGTGCTTGACCCCCAGCCTCAGAGTAACTCAGCTGGGACATGGAGCAGAAGTTCTTTTTGTGAACGTGTTCCACAGAGAGAAGAATGAAAAAAAGTAATTTTAAACGTGAAATGCTTACCTGTGAAGTTAGGCATTTCGATTCCGTGTTTTGTAAAGGCAAGCCCTGAAGAACGAGAGCCAGGAGCGTCTCTGGAACTGTAATGACTTCATGTGTGCAGAACTAGGCCTGAAACGGTTCACTTGATGATGCTTATTTTCTCTCTCTTTAGATTTTGTGGTGGATGCAACCCGCAAGGGTAACAAAATCCGTTTTGCAAATCATTCAGTAAATCCAAACTGCTATGCAAAAGGTAGGTGCTAATGGAGCCAGGATTCCCAAGAGAAGCTCTTGCACACCAGTGCTGGACTGGAGTGGCCCTGGGACACATGCTGGTGTGCGCGGGTCGGGCGCTCCCGGGGCCTGTCTTCACGCGACTCACACCAGTGTGTTTCTCGTTCCAGTTATGATGGTGAACGGCGATCACAGGATAGGGATTTTTGCTAAGAGAGCCATCCAGACGGGTGAAGAGCTGTTTTTTGATTACAGGTTGGTAAGAGCATATTTCTGGTGTGACCTGAGGGCTTTATCTTCCTGAAGTCTGAGCTGTGGACAAGGGCTGTCTCTTCTCTCTTTGTCGGATCTTCTATTCTTAGAGGGATTTGCTCCTGGTCATTATTTGTCAGGGGCAGCGGTGGGCATTTAGGTGTACTTTCTTGGTAACGTAGTTCCCACCACACAAGTAATGGTGATTTTTGAAAGGCAGGCAGAGCTCGGATATTGCGGGTTCGGTGCCCGACCACTGCAGTAAAGTGAATGCTAATCTTCCTGCCGGTGGAGGGTGGGGGCGGCGCTGGCGGCCCCTGAGTCCCCCCCCCCGCCCCCCCCCCCCCCCCCGGGTGCTGGGCGCTGGAGGCCGGCGCGGCCGCGCGGGTTCCCCGGACACCCGTGCAGTTCCCCGCACCGACGGCTCGCCCTCCGCGGCGGGCGCCTTTCCCCCCCAGGACAGCTGCCTTCGGAAGGGGGGTCGGTGCTCTCGGGCCCCGCCGCCGCCGCATCAGCCGAGCTGCTGTCACGCGCCGGGTCCTTCGTCCCCCCGGACAGGGAGGGGACTCGGGAACCCCCGTGCTCGGCCGGTCCCGTTTGTCCCGAGCGTGCGGCCCGTCGGTGCCCGCGTCAGGCCGCGCTCCTCGTCCTCTTCTCCTCGGCTCGAGCGCACGGGCCGAGCGCGCTTAGCCTCGTCCTTGGGCACCCGAGGGTTTTCAGAAGGGCCCCGAGCGCCGGCGTCGAGGGCAGGTCACCGGCCGCGCTGGCCCCTCGCGAGAGGGCGGCCTGTCCCGCGGAGCTGGGCCGCCGGCGCTGCCTTGTCCTCGGCGGCTGGGGAGGGCCCGGCTGGTCTTCTCCGGAGAGAGGGCCGCTCCGCCGGCGCGGAGCATCCGGGCTTTCGCGCGGCCTCCTTCGTCGCTCAGCTCAGCTCGACCTTCTGGAAAACTGGCCGCTTCCGCGCGCTCCTGGCTACGGAGCCGGCCTCCGCCCGCGTCAGGTGTCCCGGTGCGCGTCTCCCCTCTCGGCCGCCCCGGAGCGGAGGGGAGTGCGGGCCTGGCTCTGGATTGGGCTTGGGCGTAAGGGGATGTGTGGCCGGGGTGGTCTCCTGTCCAGACCACTGTCCCTGTCCCCAGGCCAGCAGTGAGGCTGTTTCGCTTTCTTAGCATTCTCGTGTTCACCGAAGTAGCACTTTTTTTTTTATCAATCTTCTACACCCAACGTGGGGCTCCAGCTAACGACTCCAAGACCAAGGGTCACACGCTTTTGCAACCGACCCAGCTGGGCGTCCCTGGAGTAGCACTTTTAATTTCCTTCGAGACCTTTTCC
Source organism: Mirounga angustirostris (assembly GCF_029215605.1). Taxonomy (NCBI): domain Eukaryota; kingdom Metazoa; phylum Chordata; class Mammalia; order Carnivora; family Phocidae; genus Mirounga; species Mirounga angustirostris. The sequence continues at coordinate 7,392,778 of NW_026991720.1, forward strand.
TTTGCATTGATGACTTGGCTCACTGGCGGAAGAGGTCTAGCTTCCGGCGTATCTGGCTTTTCAACATGCCTTCCTCCCTGAGCTTCATGGGTTCTCGTTTTTGATTTAAAGGGAGACCTGCGACTCCTCCTTCACTTGAGCACCCAGAGGCCACTGTAGGGTTATTAACCGGGGACTAGGGAGGCAGGGGGGTGACAGCCGGTCGGTGGAGCAGTCAAAACGCACATGCCGTTTCTCCGTCACCTCCATCAGCCCCTGTGGATGCGGTTCGTGCACCCCAATCACAGTAGTAACATCCACGGTCCCCGATCACAGATCACCGTAGCACATGTAACAATAATGGAAACATTGGAAATACTGTGAGAATTACCAAAATCTCACCTAGAAACACAAAGTGAGCAAATGCCGTTGGAAAAATGGAACCAGCAGACTCGCTGGAGGCAGGGCTGCCGCAGACCCTCGGTGGGTGGGTCGGTGGGGATGTATTTGCGAGGCAACGCCATGCGGTCTGCCCGTGTGGGGAAGGAACGCAGGCAGCCCGCGTTTGAGCCCGCTGGTGACGGCGGTCCCGTCCGGCTGCGCAGCGAGCTCGCGGATTCCAGGCCGTACTGGGGTTCGGGCGGCAGCGTAGTCTCTTTAACTGCTTAAGTACTTCCTACAGCCTGCCCGTTTAGTACTTTCACGGCCAAGACATGGCTGGCTCATCCCCTACCTGGTCGGCGTCTGGGTCCTTCCTGTGGGAAGTCGTGCTTGCTGTCAGGGTGCGGAGGACACGCGGCCCCCCTGGACCTCACAAGCGTCAGGCTGGCAGGGTAGTCTGGGGGGGTGAGTTGACAAGAACGTATATTTAGATGCAAGCAGAGGACTTTGTGGCTGACTAGTTGTCCCCTTAAGAAGCTTAAGTTTTGAGGACTGAGAACGAGGCCACGTGTAGCCACTCTTCATGGCACCTGCCGCACGATGGCAGGCGAGCTGGAGACCACCCCGCCCGGAGCCGAGGAAGCCCCCCTCCTGCAGGGCGAGGTCACGGCTTCCCCGTGTGCGGCAGCCGGGGTCATGGTCCCGGCCACATCAGCCGCCTTCCAAAGCAGCGTGTCGGGGCCCGAGGGGCAGAAGCCGGGGAAGGGTTGTGCGAACGGGCCTGTCCAGGTCTCAGCTGGCCTCGAGCGGGTGCCCCAGCTGCGGGCGGGCGGAGATGCGGGGCGCGCTCCCGACGCGAAGCAGGCCGGCCGGGGGGAACGCTCACCTGGGCTGGACGCCGGCTCATGCCTTTCTCGTGCCGTTTCAGATACAGCCAGGCTGACGCCCTCAAGTACGTGGGCATCGAAAGAGAAATGGAAATCCCTTGACGTCTGCTACCTCCTCCTTCCCCTCCTCCTTTCTGGAACAGCTGCCTTAGCTTCAGGAACCTCGAGTACTGTGGGCAATTTAGAGAAATAAAATGCAGTTTGAAATTCTGAATTTGCAAAGTACTGTAAGAATAATTTATAGTAATGAGTTTAAAAATCAACTTTTTATTGCCTTCTCACCAGCTGCAGAGTGTTTTGTACCAGTGAATTTTTGCAATAATGCAGTATGGTACATTTTTCAACTTTGAATAAAGAATACTTGAACTTCCTCCTGGTGTTGGGTCGTTGGTACCGGTCTGTCCATTCCCAGGACCGCGGCTCAGCGCGGCGAGGAGAGCACTCCCCCCTGGCTGCTGGGCGCTCGAACACCGCGGGGCAAAGTCCTTGTTCATAGGTAATAGCAACAAACATAGAATACATATTTATGGCATATATAGAAGATACATGATGTGTATAATTGATAATTTGTCAACACCAGCATTGCCTGGTAGTAAGTGAAAGCTGCCCGTCAGGGACGAAGCCTGTGAGCCTCGTTCTCCACGTGGCCAATCGCAGCCGGACCCGCCGGCTACAGCTCTGAACTCCGTGGAAGGTCTGGACTCAGGCGCTCAGAAACCTTTCCCGCCTAAGGAAGGGGATGGTAGGACCAAACTCCTTTTCTTTCTTGAAGAAAAGATTCAGACCCCCCCTCCCCCAACTCGAGCGTCACGGCTGGATTGACAGCTTTCACCAGCCTGGGGTTACATAACGTGGTAATACTTAATGTGAAACGTATAAATAAAACCTACCTTCCCAGTTACACAAACACGGACAAGACTCTGGTCTCTGCTGCATTGATGCATCCGCCGTGGCAATGCCAGTCCTAAAATAAAGTTAACTGCCATTTCGCTCTGGCAACGAGAAGGCCTGGCCTCGGACGCCCATCTCGTGTGTGCTGCTCTGCTCTTCTCGGCTGTTCGGTCTTGCAGGACATGGGGACAGACCGCTGTCTTCCCCGCCCCGAGTCGGCGCCATATGCTCAGCGGGCCGCTGCTGACCCACGGAGGGCACCTACGGGGCTCGCCCGCGCTGGTACGTCCCGCCCTCGGCATTCGACATGGTTGCGGCCCATTTATTCGCTCTCGGGCAGCTGATGACCTGCCCCACGGGATCTCCGGATGCGGAGCTGCTTCTAGCCCCGGTTTTTCTACTGTTGACCGCTCCCAGCCTGTCCCCCGGTGTCAACAGCTGGGGGTGGATCCTTGAGTCCCGGAGGTCCTGTTCGCTCAGGACACCAGAGACCCACATGCATCCTCCAGACAAAGTACAAATTTTCACGGAGAACAGTCATTTTGAGCACCTCACAGCAAGCTTTCTGTACCCGGATTTGAAGAGCACCTCTCCAGTGTCCTATTCACGGTGAACACAGATTCTCCGACCCAATCACACGTGACAAAGGGCATCCTGAATCACATCTGGCCTGCTTTCGATTTTCCTTTATTTATAAAGCGGCAGGGGTGGGCCACAGAGCTTGGCATACAAAGTATTCAAACACCCAATTAAAGCCAAAATGGAGGGGGGAAAGGCTAAATTCAAAAATAGAGTGTCCCCCTTCCCCTCCACTGGGAGGTGACTGTGTGTGAGCCTGGTGCTTATTTCCCAACAGAAAATCTAGGGCTAAGGAGGACGAATCTAGGAGTCAAGTACTGCACCAGGATAAAGATGTGTTTCGATAGTTTAGGAATATCCTACCTTGTTCATTTTGGATGGATGGCCACAGCCTGACAAGGTTGCCCTGCTGGCCAATTTCTGTGCTGCCACTGGTCATAAAGAACCACAGGCAGGTGACCCAGGGCTGTAATGACGGTCTCAACATCCACAGACCAAGCCACAGGCAGATCTGAGGGCACTGAGAACATTCTGCTTGGCAACATTATTTTCAATCGGTAGTTTCTTACAAAAACGCAAACTATAAGCATCCATCTAGAAGCTGCTTAATTATCTTCCAATATTTTCTTGGTGTATTCAATCTCCAACCTTCACAGTAGCCATAGCCATTCAGTGACGCCAAGTCCTGGCTTCCGCCGACGCGCGGCAACTGCCCCTGTCCCCACAGCTGCGTGTGAACTCACACCTTGTGTAATTTAAACGTGTACGCAGGTCATCACGAAAGGTTCCTGACGGTGAACATTTTCAAAGAACTTCAGTATTCTGTTGATCATTTTAGGAGCTTTGGGCTTTTACTGGAAAGAGCTGAAAATGCGTACACTTCAGCCCCCCGTTGGGACAGGATTCGAGAAGTGGTCCAACAGATCCGGTGGGCAGAGCCTTTGATGTGACCTGTCCCTCCAGGAAGGCGGCTTAAGAAACGTCCACACTCACCTGTGAGGGCAAGTACGTTTGGTCTGCCACTGGACAGGTGCATGAGGTGAGGTTCAGGGAACAAAAGCAAGTCACCCAACCAGCCAAGTTACTGTGATTTCTAAAAAAAAAAAAAAATTAAAAGGGGGACTCAATTCAGGGATCGCAGAAATCCTGATTTCTTTCAAAGGAAAATTAGATACCAGTGTTCAGCAAGGAGACAGGCCAGTCAATGGGAATATTTTAAATTGCAGGTGCCCTTGTTCCTCTACCCACTGTTGTCCCCTTACCCGAGCCACCCGGGGCCTGAACGGTAGTGTTCCCGGCTGCTTTCCCGCAAAGCCGCTGACAGGTGCTTGGGCACCTGTCTACACAGGCCCGTCTGACAGCGGCCCCGCGCGGAGAGCCTGGTACCCTCAGCGACTGCTGACTAAGGTCCTACCGGGCAGGTGTCCTCCCTGGGTGAGAGGAACCCGGCCCCTCAGGCCCCGGCCTCCACGGCCTGCAGCCTGGTGGTGGTGGTCCGTCAACCGGCAGCCCGCGCTCTCCCCCTCCGGCTTAGCCTCTGCACGGGGACCGCGCGCCGCAGGCCCCTGGGGACCTGGGAAGAGACCTGTGGTTCGTCGGCCCGCGTGGGACCTCGGTTTTCGTGGCTGGCATTCGGAGGCACCTCATTTTGCCAGACGTGGGCAGTTTGGGGAAGAAAGGCAAAACGCACGGAGTTTTTCTTTCTACACCCGTGCAGTGGCCCTTTACCGAGCGTGAGGGGGACGGGGACGGGGACGGGGTGAGCTCGTGGGAGGGCCGCCTGACTCACCCGCTCGCCGGCTGCGTGTCCTGCCGTGTACCCCGGGGTCCCTTCTCCATCCGGGACGGCTTCGAGACCCCGGCCCGGTCTCAGGAAGTCTCTCCCACCTTCGACAGAAGGACACAAGCGCTGAGAGGATGTGGGGGGGGCAAGGCCAGCATGCGTGGGGAGCCCCGGGCACCCCTGCTTTCTCTTTACGGTGGGAATCTTTGTAAAACCGGAAGCTGTGACATGAACGCTATTACCGTTGTTTTTATCCGATTTAAACAAACCTGCAGGTGCCAAAGCTTCCAAGAAACGGGGGGAACTGCACTTCTGCGTCTTCCACGTGTCACTGATCAGGGCACAGGTGGAGGTGCAGGTGCTCCTGTCCCTGGAGGAAGCTGGGCCGCGGACAAGAGTCTCTGCCACCACCTCCGTTCCCTTCTGTCCCCTGGCCAGCAGGTGACTGCAAAAGGGGCTCGCTAGCACGTGGCCCAGCCTGTGCAGCGCGGCTTGGAGCTCGGGCCCCCACGACCCCCGCCCCGGCTGCTGGCCCGTCAGCAGTGGGAGGCGGGGGTCTCGCCGCTGTCCTCGGGCCAGGGCCGAGGCGCTGTCTTACCAGGAGGAGTGGATGTGCTCGTCCTCAACTGTCGCCCGCGTGTGCGAACCACTGTCGGAAGCGGAGGCGGGCGTGAGCACGCATGGGGGCCTGTGGCCGTGGGGACAGGGCGGCGGAGAGGCAGGGAGCCGGCACCAAGCCCCCTCCTCTCCCCGTGGCCCCCACCCAGGAAAGGGGGCACTCCCCGCGAGAGGCCAGTCCTCCCGAGTGGCCAAGAGGAGCAACACGCTTCCAGCAAGTCCCAGAGAGACGCAGGAGCGTGTGGGGAGAGACGAGGGGGCTTACGGTTTTAAGGTGCAAAAAACATTTTCAGTCTGAAGAATGCAGCCTTTTCTACAGGAAGACATGGGATTATAAATCTGCACAATCATTACAGCTTTTACTTATATGTAGGAATTAGTAAAACTTAAAACACCACCAAATGCGACTTGTACAGAAATCCTTTAATTTTCTTTATTTTCACACATTAAAAAATGAAACACACTATACAAATGGTTTTTCATAGCAGATTACACGTGGGTCCATTAGCCTTGCTCTCAAAGTGCTGCCAACGCTGTAAAGCTGCCAAGGACGACAGCGGTTAACCCCGTAGCCGATGGATTGATTTAAATGCAGTAGCATGCAGCCCTCAGCAGGGGAGCCTCGAGTCCCCTCTGTTCTTAAATTAGGTTAAATGGCGTTGGCGTCCATATTTACAGACTTGAAATGTATCAATCCTGAGCAGTTCTGATGTACACCTGAGACCAGCTGCTGGGGAGTCTCGGTCTCAGTTTTAAAAAGGGAGGTCCAGATGGTGGCAGGCTGGCTGCTATGAACTTGAGTTGTTCTCTCCACCAGGAACTATTTGCTGTGGGTCGCACAGTCAGACCCTTCTAGAAGGGTTAAGCCAAGTAACTGTAGGTGTCCTTTTCACCGTCAACTCGCTCCAAATATTCTTTCTCGATCAGAATGTCAATGCATTTCTGGGCATTATTTTAAAAAAGGGAGAGGTAGCGAAAGGGGAAGAAAAACACGTTTGTTAGCGGAACAGAGCTGGCCACCCTCAGCAGGGACGCTCCCCCCCGCCCCCGAGAGCTCAGTCAGGGAGCGACTTCATCCCCTGCGCCCCTTCAGCACGCGGCTTTCCTTCCCGGGCGGCCAAGACCTTGCTTTCCAGAATGGGAAAGTGCCCATCCCGTCAAAGTCCCCGCTGAGAGGGGCCTGTGTCCCTCCAGGCCTCCCCACACCCCAGCCACTGGGCCAGGCGCCGCACCAGCCGCCAGCTCCCGGCTACACGCGACCCCAGGGGGTAGAGGGGGCCTCCCGCCTGCCGGGGAGTCACCGCTCAGCTGCCGCCCTCGGGGGCTCCGCACCGGCTGCTGTTCGGCCACGTGGTCTCAGAGAGCCGCCGGGTTTCTATTTCCGACAGCCCACTAGACCGAGGCAGGTAGCCATCGCCCAGAGCTGCGGTCGGCTCACGCGGGGGAGGACCATCCAGCAGCGAAGGTGCACACACCGCGGACCAACTACGGCCCAGGCGATCACCCCCAAACGGGCCGAGGAGCGCATCCTCGGCGGACACAGCAGAGCGGGAACTCTCTAGAAGCCGGTTACACCGAGCTCCGAGGGAGGCAGCACTGCTGTGGGGGGCTACAGACAGGCCGGAGGGGATTCTACGGGAGCAGAGCTACTGGCTAGGAGGCAGCAAGGGGGAAGCTTCTGGAATGCTGGTCACCTTCTAACCTCTTGATTTGGGTCTTGGTTGTACAAGTGTATTTACTTTGGGAAAATCAGCAAACCGAACACTTAGGATTTGTGCACGGCTCTGTAGATGTAGAGGTCAATAAAAAGGCTTAAAAATTAAGCTTATTTTCTTATGTAGAAACCTGGTACGTATGAATAAGCGAGTTCCTTCAATCTAGTTTTTGTTACACCTTTTCTCTTCTAACGTAAGAAACGGCGTGCTTCTGCTGGGTGATTCGTGTACCTTAATCACTGGGACCCGCGGTTTGAATCTCGAGGACAGCTGAGTGAGAACTTCTCCAAGCAGCTGCTGGTGCTTGAGGACCTTCCTCATCTTCATGATCCTCACGATGGCCGCCTGCGCCACCCAAGGGGGGAAACCAGGACGTCCCACTGTTAGAGCCGCCCTTCGACACCCTGGACCACTAGCCAACAGGCTGCTGTCCCTCCGCAGAGGACCGTGATTTCATAAACGCTAACAAGCACATGGCAGGATACGATGTTTCAGCTCGAACGTAAGAAACATCAGTGTGTTTTGGTCTGATCTAATGATTTTGCCCAAGTACAGAGCACTTCAGAAACGAGAAAACACTCAGTCCTCAGAGCCACAGAGGCCACCTCACCGTGACCCCCTGGCCCCGGCTCGTCCATTTCCCTGCCCCAGTCAGAAGCCGCTGCCAGCCTGGCGGCCACCCCGACCCACACGCAATGTGAGCCCGGCTTCGATCGGCCACCTCCGCGAGGGGCACCACCCGACGCGGGCCCAGAGTCACCTGAATCAGCAGTTTGCGGTCTTCCTCGATATTTTTGTGTGTGGTTTCTTGCTCCTGCTTCTGTTCGGTTTTCATCGGCACGTTGATGTTAACCCTTAACTTCTTACTGTCAAGACATGAAGGAAACCAATCACTGTTGTTTCCAAAGACGGGCGCCGAAGGCGTCCTTCCGTTTTCACTCTGTAAGAAGCCCCCGCTCCCCAAGAGCAGGGCAGAGGGCACGCGGCCTCCCACCCAGCCAGGGACAGGACACGTGCGTCACGGGAGACTCAGCGCCTTCCTCTGCTCTCCCAAATTTGGTCAAATGAAATAAAATCAAGTCACTCGGACACAGAAGTCCAACCTTTCTCGCGGAGCCGTTTAGGGAGCCGCCTGCCAAATGCAGAAACCACCAACACCTGAGATGGGGTTGAGTGGAGGAGAATCTAGGATCCTCAGACGGAACCCCGGCCGGGTGCTGGGGCCGCCCCTCGCCACGCCCGGCCTCCGCCTGCAGCCCCGTTGCAGATGGGGGGCGGGGGGAACGGACACAGGGACAGGAGTCTGTGGTCTAGAAGCCCCTACTTAGTAGGTTTTCCTTACTTTTTATAACCGAGATATAATTTTATTAAGGTATCTGGCTTCAATTCCACCTCATCAACATTGGCATTTTCGTCTTCCAGGACCTGTCAAAAGACAAGTGTTACTACACGGTCTCAGGACAAGGCTTTGTTCTAGCTTAACACAGAAAAGGCCCAAACATACCAGTAGCTTCGACTTCAATAAAATCTGTAGGACTTGTGCCAAAATGTCCTGCAATTAAAGAGGAAAAGATAAAGAAAAAAAATACATTTCTCTTTGTGATACAAACCACATGCGATGCCATCATTCGTTTTCCTCAGAAACACAGCAGTCACCCAAACAGAAGGATGTACCCAGGGGAAAAAAGAGGTGTGCTTAAGGGGTCCCCTAAATTCACTATTGCCACCACCAGCACCCACTTCAAAGTGGAGCCAACCCCTTTCTGGCCTTGACCACCTAGTAATAAAAACCGACGACTCACATTCAAATAGTGAAACCACACTGGATGTCCTCACTCAAACCTACAGGAACCTCTTCTCCCCCCAGCTGCCCGACAGCTCGTCTTGGACACGGATCACCGTGAAAGTAACGTTCAAGGGCTCCAGCAAGACCGGAGAGCACTCTGCTCCCGAAGATGATGGGGCTCAGTGGCAGCTGGGTGACCCCACTGTCGATTTCCTTCGCTGAACGCTAAGCACCATGTGGCACCTCTGGCCGTTTCCTAGCCTATAAACATGGGTGGTGGGTCACTTCCCGGCTCTCCTTCGGCTTTGGGATCCCATGACACCGGACAGTACCATCTGCCCCTTGTCCCCTGGATGCATACCCATCCCCACCTCCTACCCCGACGGACAGAGCGGGCCTGCCCCTGCCTCTAAGGAAACCCATTCTGGTCCGAGGGCACAAACCTAAAGCCACGAAAGCGAGGGGCCTCTGGTCTAGTGACCAGGCCAGACCCGCAGAGCAGGACTGGGACGCTGCCGGACACATCTAGAAGGACGCCGGCAGAGGTCTCACTCGTGAGCCAGATCTGATGGAGGAGTGAGTGTGGAGCGGGGAGGGTGCTTCCTCCCCGCACGGAGTGCTACTCTCGGCTGCAGACCAGTTGAGACGGGTGCAGAGAAAACCCATGGACCTGTCAGCTCTGCGGAGCAGGTGGCCAAGGGCAGCGCCCTCCCCACAGCCTGTGGCGGCCTGAGCCTCTCCCCCGATGCGAGTCCTCCTGATGTGAGGAGGAACAAGAAAGACTTACACACAAAGGGGCAAATCCAGTTTGTTATTAGAATTTGCAGATGTACTTTGGACTAACTCGAAGCACGATCAAACAATAAATGATTTTCCTGACATTCAATGAGGCCAGTATTACCCTGACAGCAAAACCAGGCAAAAACATCCCAAGAAAACAACAGACCAATATTCCTGCGAGTGCAGACGTAAAAATCCTCAAGCAAATACAAGCAAACCAAGCCCACCAGCATATAAAAAGTATTATATCCCATGCCCAGGTGGGGTTTACCCCAGGAATGCGAGGTTGCAACATAAGAAAAGCAATCAATCTACCACGTTAATAAACAAAAAGCACATTTTTATCTCAATAGAGAAGCAGTTTAACCCAATTCAACACTCTGTCATGATGAAAACACTAAAAAAAAAACAAACAACAAAAAAACCCAAGAATAGAAGGGAACTCCTTTAATAAAGGGAATCTAAGAAAAACCTATAGCTAATATCATACTTAACAGTAACAAGCTAAAGCTTTCCCCTAAGATCAGGAATAAGACAAGGATGCCAACTCACACCATCGCTATTCACCACTGTACTGGAAATTCTAGCCAAAGCAATCAGGCGAGAAAAATAAAAGGCATCCAAATAGGAAAAGGAAGTAAAACTAGCTGTACTTGCAGATGACATGACTGTGTATAAGAAAAACCACTAAAGAATCTTCAAAAAAATTAAAAAAGGAGTTCAGCCACATCTAGCAACGAACAAACAATTCCATTTACAAAAGCACCAAACACAATACTTAGGAATAAATTTAACCAAAGTGCAAGACTTGTAGATATAAAACTATGAAACACAATTTAGAGAAATGAAAGACAACGTATGTGAATGGAAAGCTGCTCATGGTCATGAGTTGGAAGACTTACTACTCATAAGATAAAGATTACCACCCCCACCCCAAGCAATCTGCAGATTCGATGCAGCCTCTAACAATGGACAAGCCAATTCTGAAATTCATATGGGAATGTGAGGGACTCAGAACAGCCAACACAATTTTGAAAAAGGACAAAGCTGGAGGTCTCAGTTTCAAAACTTACTACAAAGCAGCAACCAAGATAATGTGATATTGTCATAAAGACAGACATACAGATTACTGGAAAAGAATTGAGAATCCACAAATAAACCCATCCACCTATGGCCAAGTGATTTTCAATAAGGCAGTACAAATCAACAGGGAAAGAAATCTTTGACCTTGAATCAGGCAATGGTTCCTTAAGACAACAAAAGCACAAGCAATAAAAGAAAAAGACGCTCTATGTACAGAATATATAAAGAATTCTTACTACTCAACAATAAAAAAAACAACCCAAATAAAAAATGGGCACGGGCAGAGGATTCAAGTAGACATTTCCCTAAAGAATATATATATATAAATGGTCAATAAGAACCTGAGTAGACACTCAACATCATCAGTTGTTAGGGAAATGCAAATCAGAAGCACAATGAAGGATTGTTTCATATCCATTAGGATGGCTATAATTAAAAAAAAAAAGAGAATGACAGATGTTGGCAAGGGTGTGGAGAAACTGGACCCTCCTACACGGCTGGTGAGCCCCTGAATGGATGCAGCCATCGTGGGGCGGTTGGGCTGTTCCTCAATGAGTTAAATCCATCATGACTCGGATATTTCACACCTAGGTATATACCCAAGAAAACTGAAAATATGTTCATACGACAACTTGCACACGAATGTTCACAGCAGCACTATTCCTAATAATTAAAATGTGAAAACAACCCAAATGTCCATCAACTGATGAATGGAGAAGCACAACGTGGTCCATCCATACACTGGAACGTATTTCAGCCATAAAACAGAATAAAAGAGATCTATACACAATCCCATGGAGAAACCTTGAAAATACAAGTGAAAGGCAGACAGAAAAGGCACATACTATGACACCATTAACACAAAATGCCCAGAGTAGGCAAATGCACAGACAGAAAGTAAGTTAATGGTTGTCAGGGGCTGAGGAGTAGAGGGTAGTTATTGCTACAGGCTGATGGGTTTCTTTTTGGGATGATGGAAATGTTCTGGAATTGGACGGTGGTGGTTGGCTGTACAACCTTGTGAAAACCCACTGAACTGTTTACAAATGGTGAAATTTATGTATGTGAAATATGTCTCAATAAAGAACATGACTGATAGGAAGAATAGCATGATAATTAAGTGACATTTGAGCTTAGTAAGAAAAGCCTAGCTGTAAAGGGGGTTAAGAATGGGTTAAACGAACGGGAGAAAGCATGTTGCGCTCACATTTGTGTGTGTGTGTGTGTGCGTGGGCGTGCACATACGTACACATGGTGTAGGTTACACTGAGTTTAAAAATGAAGTTTTTAAAGAACGTGCATCATTTATAGTCCTAAGGCAAGTAGCTATGTCCAATCACAGACCCCCACATCCTCTCCCCACTCCCTCCCTGCAGTGCTCACGAGACTAAGGAGACAGCGAGGTGACACATACAAGAGGCCAAGAAGCGCTAAGATACCATTTTGATCTGAGTGCTGTCGGTCAACTGCTGCACAGCGTAGGCGTCTTCCGTGTTGTACTGAAGCAGGATCGCCATCTGGAAGGTGGATGCCTTTGAGGCCCCACATATAAAAGAAAGAGAAGCAAAATTTAAATGCATGGAAAAACCTCCAGAAATCCAGAGCTTAAGTCTGACGAACTGATTTATGAAACAAATTCTTCCAATAGATGCAAAAAATCAAGCAGATCTATGTAAAAGAGAATACAAAGTGTCACAACTCCACCATAAAGCAACGTTTTCCTGAAGGACATCATTTCCCACCTTTCAAACGCTGAAATAATTTCGAACTTTCTTCTATGACGTTTTGTGTACGTAAATACACGCTATTTAGGCATCCACGCTCACTGAAATTTTGGCTCTGGGATCCCGAGGAAGTCACTTAAATTACCCCGGGTCTCAGTTTCTCCTCTGTCAAACTGAAACCGTAACTACGCAGTTCTTACTAGTCAGTACTCAGTCCTGCGGCAAGCACTGAGGGTTACTATTAACGTGGAACGAATGTTCTGCCAAGGGAAAAGGGCTATTATCATAATTAAGGACACTGAACTCCAGCTTCTGAAGCGACACACACAGTGTGCATCAGGCGGGAGCTATGCCAGACGCTTATCAAGCATGTTATTTCACTAAATTGTCACATCACTTCCAAAGCGTAAGCACTAGCACCCCCATTTTGTGGAGAAGGAAACTGAGGCATCAGGAAGTCGCCTGTCCGTCAGTGAGAAAGCATCAGGATTCAGCTCCCCTCACCCTCAAAGCCGGGCTGTCTGAACCACTACAGGACTTTGCCAGAAGCTTAACTCTGCAGACTCTGTGGCACCAACCCCTGGATTCTGAGTTCTGCGATTTGCCTCACCCTCCTCCAGACTTCAAAGATGTATGTATTCCAGACCAGAAAGGTGATCTTACCTGCAGCGTGTATCTGTTTTTGAAGCAGTTGGTTACCAGTTCTCCTTTGGACAGCTGATACAACCAAGTCAATTTCCTGCCGCTGTGACGGCTGGCGTAGAAAGCCGTGAATCGCTGGTAACTACGCTCCAACTGCACAAGAGGACAGACGGCACCGCGTCTCACTCACATCCCAGTCAGCATTTCTCAATATATACACCTTGCCAAGTTTACAGGACAAAGTGCTCAGGACATAAAAGTAAAATACAAATGTAGGTGTTGGACTCACGTAGGCATTCGAGGGTCCTGTCGAGAACCATTTCTAACCGTACGGCACGTAGGTTACCGTCGGGGGGTTGCAGCATGGCCCCCAGCCGCCGCCCTGGGCCCCCCCCCCCCTTACTGCTGCATGGCCGGCCCACGGGAAGGCCTTCTGCAGGCACCCTGGGGGTCAAGGCCAAGGTCCCCCTTCTCATCTGCTCAGCACTAACAGAACCCAAGACAAAGCCACCCTTACCTCCGACGGCAAGGCAAACGTGCAAGATTGCTGGAAGGGCCACGACCCGGAGCTCAGCACTTGAATACTGAAATCCACTGGGGCGGGGAATGAAATGCAGGAACACAGTTAGTCCCATGAACTGAACAAGGCGGCCGTTCAAATAAACGTGGACTGCCTTGTATTAAAAGAAACATACTGAATGAAAAACTCTGTTTCAGTATAAAATGAAGAACTGACCATATCTCAGTTAAATTATTTCACTCAATTAAAATGAGTACAAGGGGAAAGAGCCAGAAACGCTTTTCCTCTAGAGAGGGACAGTTTTTCATTTCACTTCCAGCTCAGACTTCTGACACCGTTGGCCTGCTCTGCCCTGGTCGCTTGGGTTTGCTGTCGGGCCTTGGGGCCACTCGAGCGCCCCTGAGCCCGCCCAGCACGGCCACCCCTGGAGGCCCCAGCTCAGGAAACAAAAACCCCAAACGTAAACAGCTCACTTCAGGATGTTCTGTGTAGCCCTCGCGACCACCAACACTATATACAATATAAACTATAAATTAGAACAGTAATACCATCATCACAAAGAGCCGAGGGGTCCACTGGCCTCCCTGCCAAGTTTAACAATGGAAGGGTTTAGTTTTGAGGAAAAGTAAAGTTCCCATTTTTTATTTTAAAAGACAGCATTACCACGTGAGGATGTCTGCATCATCGGCCCACGACCACCCCCGCGGACCTGGCGCCCAGCCCACCCGCATCTGCACACCAATCCGGAGCCGTGAGATCTCCGCTTACTTCGAGGCTGTCATCGATACGGCCAAGTCCGTTTCTCTTCATTTAAAAAAATAAATGCTAGATTGGATCCGAACTAAGGTGAAAGCAACTTAGGAAATATTAAACTGTGTGTGGAGCCCTGAGCTCGCAGGTGCCCAGGGTGGGGCGGCCAAGTCAGCAAGCGGGAGAGGGCAAGGCTCGGCGCCCCCAGCTCTCAACCGGCTGGGTCCCCTGGGAAAGGCTGACACGCTCTGTGCCCTGTCATCTAACGTCACCAGGTCGCAGGACTCCCCTAGCGCATGTGGGAGGCACTTCGTACTCGTCCATCCCGGGATTTCTGAGAAGGCATCACGCAGCTCTACTTAGTATTTTGCCACCCCTCTCGTCTGCCACAAAGGGCACGAACTTCTCTAAGAACATGGCCTGTGAAAGCAGCCAATGCACACGCGGGTACTCACAGTCCAGCGGTTCTGAGTTCGTCAGGTGCTTTTTGAACTGCTCATTCAAATCTTTGCTCACGCCAATGTCTTGAAACATCCGCTGCAGTTTAGAGGTGTATTCAAACCCACAAGCTTGCTGAAACGGACCCAGTAAGTGTCTTAGTAACTTCTATAAAAACCTAAGTGTACACAAGGGTATCGGATGGAACTCCTACAACTGTACCAAAACTGCCGCGAAAGCTGCTAACACGGGCATCTTGCACCATCGGTATGTCCCCATTCAGATGGACACACTCTCCAAAGTTACACGGCCGTAACCCAGCAGCTAAATCTTTGCTCACATGGTGACTTTCCTCGGAGCATCGAAGAGAAAGGCTATCTGACAGAATACAAAGATGACATATTTTATGTCTCTTATCCCCTACTGTGGGCTGAACTGTGTGTCCCCGAACTCGTCTGCTGAAGCCTGACCCCCAGTGTGACGGTACGGGGAGGTAGGGTCCTGGGGAAACGACTGTTCAGAGGAAGTCATGACGACAGGGCCCTCCTGATGGAACTAGCGCCCTTGTAAGAGGAGACCGGAGTCTGCTCGCTCCTCACCACGTGAGGACAGAGCGGGGAGGTGGCCGTCACCAGACTGGGAGGACAGTCCTCAACAGAAAGTGGATCAGCCAGTACCTCGATCCTGGACTTCCAGCCTCCAGCACTGTGAGAATACATTTCTCCTGTTTAAGCCCCCAGACTGTGGAATTTTGTCACGGCGGTCTGAGCAGAATCAGACAGCCATCGCACTCTAATTTCAGGTCACAGTGAAGTATGTCCACCACACCTGACAGCAAGCACGGCGACCAGCGCGGGCTCAGCGCAGAGGGGGCCGGATGATGAGCCAACTGCTCCACAGCCCTCCGGCACATACAGCCGCAGACACTGAACTCACCTCAGAGCGAAACAAAACACCCAGCACCTCAAAGCCCACCGAACCCAAGTGTGGGCTGAGCCCCGCTGCGTGGTTCCGGTGCGTGGAGGCAGAGCGGAGGCCCAACACGCGGAGCCGGGAGGCGCTCGGGGGGCGAGCGCAGCACAGCCCGGCCTGACAGGACAGCGGGGGGCGGGGGGCGGGCCGGTCACAGCCCTCCCGTCGTGGGGCACTGGGGACCACACCACCCAAACTCGCGACGCTGCCCAAGGACACCTGCGACCACTAAGACCCCTCTCTCGGTGACTTAAACACGGGCCTTTTCCGGGACAGGGTTACATCTACCTTTAACTTCGAGATCATGCTTGCTTCGGCGTCGTCGCTGGCACTGTTCTGATGCACGAGTCTCTTGGCCAGCATCTTCGCATAGAATTTCTGAAACACGTCTTTATCCTCTATATACTTGAAGACCACCATCTAGCGAAGCCAAGAGAGCACGCTCAATGCACGTGCAACCCGCCGCCCCGAGCCCGCGCCCGCCGCCGCCCCAGCTGCTCTGCCTGGCCTTGAGCCAACGTGTACGGGGCCCAAACTACCACCCGCAGCCTCGAAATAGCTGCGTCAACCCCTCAAATCACATTAAGTTGGTCTAGACTTAGGACTCGTGAGAAAAGTACAAATGCTAACATTAACGACTCAATTTAGGGAGTAACACCACAGGTTCAAAGTAAAATAGATGATCCTATTAACTGTCACATTTCAGATGCCCTATACAAATAAGCTTAAAACTTGGAGATAAACGGCTGCTGGAACCCGGCGTGGTTAGTGAGAAGCGCCTTACCACTTGGTTGAGCGTGTCTTCTAGCTCAGCTTCTTCTGGGTTCTTGGAACTGAGATTAAAAAAACAAACAAACAAAAAACGGCATACTGTTTTCAAACAAATCGGCAAACATTCCATCGGCAAGCACCACTGAACCGAACTAATGTGACAGAATGCGGCCGTGAACGTCTGACCGATCGGCTCTCTTCAGATCAGTGCACAGAGAGGCGGGCAAACTCTTCTTACCTCTGGCGGTGTGGCCATCTTATACTGACCCTATCGCGGAAGAATCCATTTACGAAACAATCGTTTAGGATTTCCAAGGGGAAATTCAACAGGAGATACTTATTAAATAAGTTCCCCCAAACATTTAATTTTCCTTTCAGACAATCTATTTAAATACAAAATTAATGAACTTCACTTTGGCAACTGCTTTCTACCATATGCTTTACCTTACCGTTGAAAAAACCAAAAAGGCGTATCGTTTTTGACTGGCCTAATCATTAAAGATAATGGAAGGGTTTAAACCATTCAAGTGCTGCCTTCCTCTGTGGTTCTGTGTATGTAACAGAGGGTTGTCTTTAACAACGGATTCTTTCTCTTCTATGAACAAGTATTAACTGAAAGGTGACTGCAGGGTAAACAACATTTCTAAGGTTTTAGGAGTCCCTCATAGACAAGATCCCCATACATTCGTATAAAATGATCCAGCCACCAAACAAGCTCTGCAAAGGTGCTCCAACTTAAGAATAGCTGGCTCAGGAAATCTAGTCCTGTTCTTCACATGGGTAGGCCAGGGCGGTTTCTCTCTCCGAAGAGTTTTACTTCCTAGCTCCGTTCCCTAGCGCGTGCTCACTGAAGCAACACTCCCAAGTGCCTGCCATTCTGCCTGCTTGAGCAGCCTGAACTAAGAAATAACAGAGCAAGAGACTTGAGGAGGGCCCCTTGTGAAAAGGCAATGGATAAAAAGGACAATAAGCATCCTGCCAAACACAGTGAAGGTCTACTAAAGCACGCAATTAATATATTGAAAATGTTCACATAACCTAGCCTTTAAAAAAAAAAAAAAGAAATCAGGTCAGAAGAGGCATCCCATTTTAAAGTCCATTTTTATTCCTGGAAGGTGTACATGAAAGGATCTGACCAGAACTGCTAAACTACACACTGACCAGCTTTGCAATAAATGGAAAACAACCCCCAAACACTCCATTCTCACTGGACTTGGGAAGATGGCTTTCTGGCAAAGTCAGAGAGGGAGCCAGGGACCTTATCAAATGTCTTCCCATGTCTGTCAGGAAGACCACATTCAGTTCTGTTAATACAGTAAATTACATTAAATTCGCTACCGCCAAGCCATCCCCACATTCCTAGGAAACTATACTATGTTCTGGAGAATTATTCTTTAGTTCCCTAATCAATTGAGTCTGCTAATATTCGACTTAGGATTTCCCCAACTCTATTCTAGGTGAGACTTGTTTGCAGTGTTTTTCTTGGTCTGTATAGGTATTCTTAGTTTTTTTTGCAATGGGGTTACACGAGCCTTCGAGAGGTGTCTATTCATCTCAAAACCAGGACAACATGGAGGCCTGGGAAATGACTGTGTTTGCTGATGGATCTCTGGAAAAGTGAAACCAGCCCTGAGCATTTCTGAGCTGAGAGAAGCTGGTAAAGTGAAAGAGAAGCTGTGAAAACCCAAACACACACATAAAACCTGGAATACCGGAAGCGCAATGCAGAGGGGAGGGGAGGGGAGAGGGGAGGAGAGCGCCACAGGAGACCAGGAGGCCGCTATCTCTTAATACACACACTGAGGAGGAAGAAGAGCAGGTGAGAAACACGCTAAAACAGAGCATGAGGGGCGCCTGGCTGGCTCAGTCGGTGTAGCGTGGGACTCGATCTCGGGTCGTGAGTTCAAGCCCCACGCTGGATGTAGAGTAATGACTTAAAATTAAGCTTTAAAAAACTACACGACGAGTTCGAAACAGCAGTGAACAAAGTCCTCAGATGGAGGTAAGCGTGAGAGGCGCACACGATGACGCGACTGCCGCAGCACATGGGACCTCCTGTTTCGGGCCAGAGCCGGGGGAGCTCCCGCCGCAGACCTTCCCCGGGGACACGGCCGAGCGAGGCCTGCGCCAGCACCGGGAGGACGAGCCGGACGCTTACTTCCTGCCTCCTTCCCACCCTCGTAAGCACCACCTGACCAGCCCGTGGAGCCTTATTTAGCGAGAGAGGTCACACTGCCTGCAATTCTCAAAGCCAACAGTAACATTAAAAAAACAAACAACAAACTGGACCTAGAATACGTAACAGGGAGCACCTTTTCAGGAGACAAAGGAGACAATTTAGGTGTAAAATATGTTCTCAAAAGGTACAAAGATTACAACTTTATGTCAAATGTAACAGTTGAATTCCTCAGAGACAAGCTGAGACTTTAAATAGGTTTCCTAAGGAAAACACACACAGAGTCACTAATACCTTTTCTTCAACAAGGAGTCGCAGTATCGAGCCAGCAACTCGGGGGATTTGCTGGACGACTGGGCCATTTTGGTAACCGCGTTGTTGTTAATGAAGCGCCCACAGGCCTGCGGAACACAAAGCAGAGTCAGAGGAACGCGGGCCCCTGTGCCGCCGCACGGCCGCCGCGCCACACGCTCACCTTGTCGAGCGCGGCCACGAAACCAGCGTCGTTGTTGAACGCCGACATCACCAGCGCGTTGTATTTCTTATGAACATCCAACACCGTCTGTACGTACATTTTGGGGTCCTCAGGAGGGGAAAAACAGAAACAAAAGTTGGTTACTGGGGATTAAATGGTGTATTAACATGTTACTACAAAATATTTCAAAAGGCTTAGAGATTTCTTCAAAGATGTTAAATAAGATCAAGAAACAGTTTTGGTTCCATCATCAAAACACACAGGACATTTTGCTTATAGACATACTAACAGATTCTCCGTGCTTGAAATTACTGATTTCCAGCTTGTACAAAAAAACAGTGATTCTTCAAATTATTCGAACATTCAAAGATCACAGGAAACACAATTTTTTCCAAGTGATAGTTTGCTTAGCCCATTTTTGCTGTTGTTAAAAATTCAAATTCTGGACTTTTCTGGGAAAACCAATCAGCCAGTAAGATCAGTAATCAGCTGGATATCTAGAACTTAGGTGGGCAGGTGGTGTAAAAATAGTGTAAGACTGGGATGCCTGGGTGGCTCAGTCCAGTAAGCGTCTGCCTTTGGCTCAGGTCATGATCTCGGGGGCCCTGTGACTGAGCCCCATGTCAGACTCCCTGCTCGGCAGGGATTCTGCTTCTCCCTCAGCCCTCCCCTCTGGATTGTGTGCACGCTCTCTCTCTCCCTCAAATAAATAAAATCTTAAAAAAAAAAAAAAGTGTAAGATTAAGGTTCGAGGAAGTGCGGGCAGGGGTGTGAGTGGGTCAGACAAGGCGGAGAGGGTCTGACTCGCACACCGGACCACGTTGCAAGACTGGATGTGACAGGCCAGGGCCTGGGAGACGGGCAGAGCACTGGCGGACTCGGCAGGGCGGGCAACTGGGAGCTCTGGATCAAGAAACAACATAAGAGGAATGCAATACAAAGATCAGCCACAGGAGAGGTCTGGCAGCGACGCACAAGGAAGATGGGAAGGACCGGGACGGCGGGGGTGCAAAGGAGACAGGCCTGAGTGATGAAAACCGAGCAGCTGACACTGGGGACGCACTGCATGTCAGCGTGCTAAGCCCCACACAAGTACGGTCACAAGCACACCAGGAGGTTGCTGCCATCTGCAGTCCCATTCGACAGGGGGAGAAACTAAGTCAGTTAGGCATCTGGCCAAGGGTTTCAGTGATGGCAGTCAGGCTTGACCCCAGGCCATCTCACTCCCGGGCCAGCATCATCTCCATGGCTCTGAGAAGGGAAAAGGCCTGGAGGACAGGACCTGTCCACAGCGGCAGCGGTGGTGTGGACAGACAGCACCCGCCAGGAGGATGCCAGCGGCTGGCTCCTTTACGAGCAGGAGGCCCGAGTGCCGGGGGGGCTTACGTGGCTGCCAGTGTCTGCAAAGTCCTGACTGATATGAATCCTCAGGTTCAGGAATGAGAAACCAGAATTCCCCAAATTCTAATTATTCTGCATCTTCTAATACTGTTTTTAAATAATGAGTAAGCACTGAGATTGAACTGTTTTCCTGTGATAGGGTTATACTAAGAGTTTCAGAGGTTTTCTGCTAAAAAATAGAATAAAAATGCAAAGTTTATTATTATTATGAGTACACTGTGCAAGACTATAATTTCAACAGTATGTGAATAGCAGTCTCTACCTGATACAGATATTTAATAAGGGAAAACGTTAAAAGGGAATGCAAAATGATTGCCAAAGAGAAATCACCTAAGATAATGGAAGCTAGTATCCCATATATTTAATATCTAAAAATTATCTTAAAATGTTAAAACACATACAGCATTCATTGCCATCGGATAATCTTGTTGTTTCATGACAACTATTCCAGATGTAGAAATAGAACTCCTCCTCCAATTTTGTACTTAAAAAAAATACTTTAGCATTCTTTTTTTAAAAAATGTATTTTTTTTGAGAGAGAGAGAGAGAGAGAGAGAGCACGAGTCGTGGGGAGATGCAGAGGGAGAGGGAGAAGCAGATTCCCGCTGAGCAGGGAGCCTGAGGCAGGACTCGATCCCAGGACCTCAGGATCATGACCTGAGCCAAAGGCAGACACTTAACGGCCTGAGCCACCCAGGCGCCCCCCGCCCCGCGCCCCCGCACTGATGGTCTTAATTCACAAGTGCATCCAAAAGCACCTTCCAACTGGCATACATCTTCTTATTTCATATAAACCAATTTCTTTAACAATGAAAATATTGTCTGCTTGACTTAATTTTGGGTTTGCCACTGAAGTTGATACTACTGTTTTTGCTAATTCAGGTTTTAGATTGCTTTCTGATCACATGTCAAATTATTTCACGAAATTCACATTTTCTTCCCTTTGCATTTCTTCTGTTAAAAGTATTTACAAAGAACTCTAGCTTATAGCGAATATCCAAGTACGGGAAAATGCCAGCAAACATTGTTGGGTAGTATTTGAATAAGGTAACATTCAAGGTTAAGGTCAGTACAAAGAATCACATGTCAAAATTGCCAGTTTAAGGACTTATTTTGCTTCCAACACATGCTATTTTTTGGAACGCCACTCAAAGGATTTACATGAAGTATATTATGTGCATAAACACACTAACATGTATTTTATTTGTAAGAAGGATGCCCTCGGCAGCAGAAAGGGCGCACCAACATTTGTAACCCGGCATTGTGAACGAGGAAGATTGATCAGATGACACTGTGTTTCCAGAACGTGGAACGTGGTTCCAGAGATGGCCACCTTAACCTTCAACTGCGTGTGAGCGCCCCTACCCTTGCCGTCGGTGGGTTCTGTTAAACCAGGAATGTATCTGTGTTGACCATCATGCTTGCAGGAGAATTATGCTTTTCTCTGTTTTCATGATTTCTTGAACAATTTTTCTCAGACTCAGAATTTGGAAAAACATAAATGTCCCAAGAAATGCCAGGAAGGAATTCCCTGTGGAAAGACCAATCAGACAGATCTTCCCCAAGGGCACAGAAGTCTTTTGGACTCCGATTCCAAGATTCTTTCTACTATAGGAGGAGACCCAGCAGCACTCTGGCTGGTGAGAACGAAGGGTCTGAAAGGACCCCATGAAGGGAAATGTATGAAGTGTCAAGCCTCGGAAACCTGAAGTGAGAATCTGAGGTCCTGAGAGAGAGAAGCCGCTTAGGAACTTGGCAAGGGCAGACAAAGATAGGAGCGCATGCGAATAATAGAGAAGAGGAGGTGTTTCAGAGAGCACCAGATTGCAGGGTTAAAAAAGCAACAGGGGTAATGAGAGAGGCGAGACTGGCTAGAACAAATGCATGTTTTCCATGAAACACGTCAATTTTTGGTGCTTAAGGAAATGAACAGAGTAGTAATTGCTTTGGTTCATGACCACCTGCTTATTCTATAGTACACGAGGACTTTCTGCTAAGAAACACGACACCTGTCAGGGCTCGTCCCTGAGGGATGTCACCCACCCCTACATGATTTCACTTGTTTGTATTATGCCAGTGATGGTCACATTTATCTCTAGCCCAGACCAGACTTCCCCGCTCAGCTCACATGACTTGCCCATGGTTGTTGCATGGAATTCCCAAACTGTACGTCAGAGCTACCCTGGTCTCCTCCCTGAACCTGCCTCTCTGCCGGAACTCTCTCCATTTCCTTTCTTTCAGGGTTTTACTGTAGAAAAATTCAAATCTCTGCAAAATTCCAAAGAATGGTAAAATCCACTCCGTGGACCCATCATCCAGGGTCAACAATGATCGAGTACAAACACCTGTCCCTCACAAAGTCTAAGAACCGGATTCCTTCTTCTCCCCACCCCCCAACCTAACCAACCCATGCTGTCTTCCGTCTGGCCACCAAAACAGACCATGCTCTTTAAATCTATTTTCTACATGGTTTAAAAATTAAAAATCTGATTGTATCAATTTCATGTTTGTTACAACTATCCCTCGGTTTCCTCTTGCCCTTAGGACTAAAGCACTATCATTAACGTGGCTTTTGGGGTCTCCTGGCCTGGCCAGCCAGTGCCGACCCGGTCAGTTTCAGTCTGTGCCACTTCCCATCCTCTCAAGTCACACCGGGTTTCTGGGTTCTTGGAATGGGTCGTTTACACCCACCGAGGGGCCCTGCTCTGTCTAGGACCCCCTGCCTCGTCAGCTTCGGCTCTTCTACTGGTCTCTTAAGACTTTCTCAGGGACGCTCTCTGGACTGGCAGGATGGGGCGGGCCTGTTACAGACAACGCCCAAACCCCTGGGATGCTGACTGCACTTGTGGGTCGCTGTTACTGGCTGCCGCCCCGCGCCCGCCGGGCACGAGCCCCGAGAAGCCTGCCAGGACAGCGTCTCCCTTGCTTGCAAGCAGTGTCGTGGCACTCACCAACTCCTTCTGAGACAGCTAATTCCGAAACACTGATAATCATGACTCAAATATTACCTTTTATTCCATACACGTCCACTAAGAAAACCCTAATTTTAAGGACCAATTTCACAAGAAGAAAAAAATGTACTTAGGAGCCTCACAAGACTTCCATCTCATCTTATCCTATCTTCCTTAAAACAGCTGCGCACATGTGGCCGAGGAAGAGGTCTGAGCATTAGTTCGTGGGGAGCTGGCGTACATTGAGACAGGATTTCTCAGGATCGCCTGTGATCCTAATATTGTAACCCTGCCCAAAGAGGGACACGGGGGTGTGACAGGCTCGAGGGGCCATCCTCACCATGTCACGAATGTAAGCGGGGGCTCCCCACGCCGGCAGCGGATGGGACCGTCCTCAGAAACGTGCCCTCACCCAGAGCTACTTCTGAGCACACCGGTTACCCACTCCTCTCACGCGGCTGGGACGACAGCGGCAGGTCTGTCACCGCCACACAGCACCCACGGGACACGCGGGGCCCTGTCAGACACTGTCCACGACCTTACCTTGAGATCATTATTCTTTGAGAAGGAGGAGAAGTGAAGTCTCCACACCACGCAGTTATTTGGGGGCGGAGCAGTTCTTCCCCATAAGCATTAGCACTTGGTCCCTGGAGCAACATTCTCCCCACACGTAGCACAGAGAAGCAAAAGCTTCAGGAAGGGAACCACCACAAACCACCAACTGCAGAGAAGAGCAGGGAAGGGTCTGCAGGCACCCAGATTATCCGCTCTGACAACTGCCCGGGGCAAGGTGTAACCCCAGCCCCCAAAGGCCTCGCAGGTGCTGTGCCCACTCAGGAAGTAAAATTAATTTTTGTATTAAATAACAGGCAAAACCCAAACCAAACCAAACCAACCCCCCAAACACTGGAGACAACAGCACAGAGAGGCCTCACGCACCATCCAGTGATGTGACAGTCTTGCATTTTCTTACTGGGTTTTTCCTGTTCCATCATCTTACCTCTTCTGATAAGCAGAAATCACCTATTTCTCTGAGTGAGGTTTAAAGTTGAAAATGACAAGACAAAAAACCTACCAGTGTAACCAGGGCTCCATATTCTCATCACTACACCCTCGTCCGGCTGCTACTTTTGCTTCAGTCGTATGTATTTATCTTGTAATCATGGCTCTGAGTCTCAGACCATAAATAACGAATCTTTAATCATTACCTTTGGGTCTGATAAACATCTACAAACTCCCGGTGGCAGTTATGTCCCTGGGCGGGCTTCCATCACTGACCCCGGCCCCTGCTCTGGCTCACGCCTGCACTCGTCTCCGCTCACCTGGCTGGAGGCTGGAGTCCCTGTCTGTGGCCCCTCCACACGACCCGGTCAGTACCGAGGCTCCAAGTTGACTGGGGTCAGACACAGAGCGAAGACAAGTGAGATATTCGATTTTGAAAGTGGAACTAAGCTGGACTTGCCTAGAAAAACTGTGACTCCTCTAAGAGAAAGAATGATGTTGCAGAAAGTAATTATTACATTAGTTCAGAAATAGAAGCAGTGCATCCAGGAGGTAAGTGGGTGGGGTAGGTGGTGAGAGTTCACAGGTGGTCTTGAACTCATCTGAAGCCTAGCAGGGGCCATTTCAGGACTTAAAAATACACAGCAAAGATGAAACCAAAATGCAGTTGGATGTGGGATGCAAACTCAGATCTGGGTAGCGAAGGGCTTCTGTAACTGGGCTGCCTCTGGAAAGCTGTGCCCACAGGTGGAAGAAAGAAGGGTATATCCTGGATATGAAAATGAGTGAGTCTCCTCAGAGCCTGCTTATCCTAAACTGAAAATGAACACCTGTGTGATTTCTCCTTTAAAGAAAACGGTAATTCTTTTCAGCCCAGGGCAAGACAAAATAGGTTCACGAATTCAGCTATAGGCTTTCTGAACCAATTTCCATTATCAGCATATATCAGCTCTTTGTGTAATTAAATTTGTCAGTTTGACTTACTGTACGAGACTGCCTTCTTCTGTCCTAAAACACCTCCTTGATCCCCCCTCCTTCTCCTCTCTCACATCTACTACATCAAAACTGGTACATTTTGTTTTCCTCTTGCCTTTTTTTTTTTTTAAGGTTTTATTTATTTATTTGATAGAGAGGGCCAAGTAGTGATAGAGATAGTGAGAGAGAGAGCACAAGCAGAGGGAGAAGCAAAGGGAGAGGGAGAAGCAGGTTTCCCGTGGAGCAGGGAACCTGACGTGGGGCTCGATCCCAGAACCCTGGGATCATGACCTGAGCCAAAGGCAGACACTTAATGACTGAGCCACCCTGGCGCCCCTTCCTCTTCCTTTTTAAAAAAGGTTTTATTTAAAAAAATAAAAAATAAAAAAGGTTTTATTATGGAAGAATTCCAAACCTCATCAAAATAAGAAAGAATAGTAAAATCAGCCCCCATAATCCATTACTCGGCTTTAAGGGACAGCCGGAGGCTGGGATAGCCCAGGATTATCTCACCCTGCACTCCTGCTACCTAAGATTTTAGGGATGTGTATTCCCTCCCTTCTGACCACACAAAGCAGGCTAGACTCCAGATGTAAGGTTCCTTGGTCAATTTTATCACCGTGTGCGTAATTTTCTTCTATTACCAGCACCCACAGAATGGTTGAGTCAGGACCAAGTTATTTGAACATTTTACTCCAGAAGATAAAGGGAATCTTGGCTGTATGAACGAAACCCAAACCTGCCAGAAGCACCCTGCACCATGTTCCTCTGTTCATTATGGTGCAAGTTCATCAAACAATTGGGTTCCTGTAATTATTTCTAACTCAACTTCTCAATCCTAGATTTCATCACCCCTTAGTCTTACACTGAAAAACATGCTGCCAGAGCCTCCTGATTTCATTTCTGCCTATATAATTCTCCGTTTCAAGCGCTCCCTTTTATAAGCACCATCATTCCTGGAGCCAGAGTCCTGGGCAGCTCCTGAAAATGCCTCCTCCCGTTTCAAGTAGATGATCTCTCTGTAAGCTGCAAATAAACCTTCATGACTTCATTCCCTAGTCCATCTCTGCAGCCCAACACCCCCACTGTTAGACCAGTGGCCCTGCTGGTCATCAAAGTACCTGCAAGCCCACTCTTGCTGGATTACACTTCAGTCCCAGTTAGACTGACGTTACTCAATCAAGACATGGTTTCAAAGAGGACTCCGCTTATCTGCCGCCGTTTCTGCCCTAAAGACAGACAGTAATGAAATAGTCTCTTCTAACCTGATTTATGTGAAGGCCACTTTGTAGGAAGCACAACAGCAACCAGACTGCTGCGAAATCACGTGCTAATTAAAAATTCAACATGGAACCCACTGTATCATCAATCATTTATTAGCAAGTACTTATATGTCTATATTGACTCTTTTCATGAACTTTCTTCTGGTATTTTGCTAGAAGCTACCATCAAGGGAAATTATAAAGCCATCCAAGGACTTGGGATCACGTTTACTTGTAAGTGTAGGGTTGATAACTGTCCACGTTCCTGATGTCTTCTTTAGGATGGGCCACTGGGGAGAGTATTCTCAGTTCTGTTCTGAGTCATTCTCCTGAGTTACAGGCTTATTCTTTATGATCATGGGGAGTCCAGGAGCTGACTGTACTTCACAGTCTTGACGCCTTTACTGGAGAGATCTCTGCATTGATGGCCAAGAACTGGAGGCACGTTTGTGAGCATCTCTAACCAGGATACTAGACTCCACTGCATGCCATGTGAGCATGATCTATCTCAACACTGAGCGTCGTTTGTATTTCCTATCCTTATTCTACTACTCTCTCCCTTATAGCCCGTTGTCTTTTATGCACTGTGTAAGCAGCCTTGAATCCTGCTGGCAACAATGAGGAGTACAATTAAAACGTAAGTAGGGTGACACCCTATTCTGCACAAGGCATTGCGCTAAATTCTGAGCACATGAAGATGGATAAAGCCATTCCTGTAAAAGACATTTTCACAGATATCTAAAATATAAAGTAGTGTGAATGTCATATAAATAGTCCAACATGCTACTATTTCAAAGGGGTGACGGGGAAAGGCTTGTGGAAGAAATGGCATTTGAGCTGGGTTTTGAAAGATAAATAGGTGTTTAACACATAGGGACAAAAAGAGACGTGTCTAAGGAGAGAGAAGTAGGAAGGTACAACAAGGCATAGTCACGGAAAGGTGACCAGGTGATGGATACAATGAAGAGACAGAGAAACGGAGGATACAACTGGAAAGGGGATTCTGGCCACGTGGCTGCTGGCTTTTCCTCTTTACCATCATTATCAAGGGACACTTGGTGCACAAGACACCAGCACTAAAACTATAAAGAGCTGCCAGCCGTACTCTCCAGGGATTACAATCGACGGCAGTGTGACAGGAAACACAGAGGTGACCCACAAATAGAGAGGGGGACTGGAGAGACTTTTTAAATAAATGCCACAGGGGTACAGGATGGGGAGACAGTCACTCAGGGCTCAAAGAGAGAGTGGAGAGTTCTTTTTAGAAAGGAGGATCCGAGGGGCGCCTGGGTGGCTCAGTCGTTAAGCGTCTGCCTTCGGCTCAGGTCATGATCCCAGGGTCCTGGGATCGAGCCCCGCATCGGGCTCCCTGCTCCGCGGGAAGCCTGCTTCTCCCTCTCCCACTCCCCCTGCTTGTGTTCCCTCTCTCACTGTGTCTCTCTTTGTCAAATAAATAAACAAAATCTTAAAAAAAAAAAAAAAAAAAGTATTAAAAAAAAAAAAAAAAAAAAAAGAAAGGAGGATCCGAGCTAGACTTCAAAGAAGGACAAAGTGAGCAGAAAGCACGGAGGCCCATGTTACGGGTGGAGAGAAGAGTCTGAGTGCAAGCAGGGAAGTGATCTGGCAGGGAAGACAAAGTTCATGAGAGCAGGGGTAAATCAGAAGAGGATTCTGGTTCAACATAATATTGTAGATTTAATATACTACTATAGAGAAGAGGTTTCATTTCGCTTTGCTTATTTAAAAAAAGGATGAAGAATGTGGAGTAAAACTGTCACAGCATTCAGAGGTATTCCTGAAAGATGGAAGTGCCGGGCCCCATGAGGGATGAACAGGAAAGGAGAGCGGGAAGAACATCTGGAGAACGAAGTCATAGGGCCCAGATGAACAACAGGGTGTGGGGGTGAGAGCGGGGGCAGGGACCAGAGAGAAAACACTTGGAGGGGCAGGGAAGGGGGCTCGTCCTCACCCAACTCACTCATCAGAGAGGACAGAGCGGGGCCAGGGCTGGTAGGCAGGCGCCCTTACTGGTTCTAGAGGACGCTGAGGCCATACCCAGGCTCACTGGGAAACCCACCGTTTTAGCTTAGGAATGTTGTCATGGGCAAAGGATGAGGGCAAAGTGGCATGTCCTACACAGCTGCTACCCTACCCCCAGCCCCGTGCTAAGGGACGGAGGAAGGAGAATGTGCATTCAAAACAAACCTGTAATATAGCAACGGGGCAGTTGAGGTCACGGAGGCTGGATGAGAAGACAAAGGTGAGGCATTTCAATTTGGGATTCCTGCCATCAATCCCATCACAGGAGGGTCATAAATGCTTGTTGAATGAATGAAAACAAGGATTTCAATTTTATCTGCAATGTTTCTTCGCCCTTTGAGTGACAATACCAGCCAGCATCATGCAGCTAAGCTGCTCTGGCAGATCAATAACCCAAGAACCCAGCACAGGGCCACTGTGGGCTTCAGCCTTGTACAGAGAACACTTGAAGGTGTGGGCTCTACTTTCAAGATGCTCTGCTCACGACCGAAGTGTACAGGGCCCGTCCTCCTCCTATATTTTAATACAGATTCTTTTTATAGTTACTGTATTGCCAAACACTGAACACATTTCTTTGGCCCATCTAGGTAAGCACATAGGCATAGGGTCTTTCAAATTTTGACTTCAAACAGTTTCAATACTATGTCAGTGTGCTAATTTACCATGCTGTCCCACTCTTTCCAGTCCAGAAGCCACGGCTGGGGAAACTTGCCTATACAACAAACTCACCTATTTAAAATGATTTGTCTGGTTCTTTGTTCGGCTCTAAACCAGTTATAAATCCCATCTTTGAATATTTTTTGTGTACAAGGTTCCCAAAGTCCTACTGGTACCCAATGCAATGTTAGCTACTCCTGCGTCCGTTATGCAGGACTCAGCACATCAGCAGAGCATCCAAGTCCCCAGTCGTGAGGCCCTAGAAAGGCTGGCGGGAACTCTTCCAGGCGCACTAAAATCCTGCCCGGTGGGGGGTAAGATGGACCCTCGCTGGTCTGCTCCGGCCCGTGCAGTCTGACGCTCTCCATACTCTGAGGAGCCCCGAGCCCAACTGCCGGCCCGCGCAGGTCCAAGCAGCGGTGCGCCTACACGTAAGCCGTGTGTTAAGGGCGCTCTTTCAGGGACACTTCACAAGGACGGCCAGTTCTTGCTTAGGTAAAGAGAGGGAGAGAGCATGAGGGAGATCCACCTTGGGCCAGTTCTTCAGGAAGAGCCTTTAATTTTAAAAATTTGTTTTTAACTATGAAGAAAAAATAAAACGCCTTAGGAAAACGCTCAGGTAGGTTTTGAAGGTATCAATACATAAAATATTATTTTGAATCCCATTACAAGTTTGAAACCTGTAATGATTTCAGTCTAGGCCAAACTAATCGGTAGCAAATCTAGTTTTCTAATCAATACCTTTTCGTGGCCAGTTAAAGTAGAAGTCCAGCTTCTAAGTAAAATCATTTCTCTACTTGTGGAAACTTTACCTGTTTTGTTTGGTATGAACAGAATCATAGGACTACATAAGAAAACTTTTTAGTCCTTAAAGAATCATTTAAATAGTGCTTTCTATCACATTAAATATGCTCACTGTAAATGATTTTCATATACTATGATCCAACTCAATTGGGCAAAAATTTTCAAACTTTAAAAAAATTGTGTTCTCAAAGTAATTAAATCCCACTTAGAATTATGTATAATAATTTTTTTTTATTAAGGCAAACAGTTTCTTTCCTCTGCTGCTTTTCCTCCAGCATGAGTGGGCTTTGGAAAACCATCATGGTTTGGGTTACAATGTATCTTTTACATTTGCCACATTTGTGATAAAAATACCTACTTAAAATTATTTAAGAGCTGTAATTATTCTTTCTTAAAGTTAAGTATTTAAACACCTACTGTGTGCCAGGCTAGTAAGCACTGCGTACACATGCCCTTTCTTGAGCTTCTTCAAGTTTCATGGGCTTTCCCATCACAGGTGAGTAAAGGAGGCAGGTATAACCCAGGCCCGGACGGTGGTGTAAGAAACTCACGAATCATTTAGACAGCACACTGCAAACTACAGTCAACTGAAACTTTAAGATGGAAATTCAGGAAAAACTCTTGCAGAAAAGAGAAAAAGTATTTGCTTTTCCCAAAAAACATTTTTCTTCACAACAACTTAGAAAATCAGTTTCACGAATTCAATATAAAAATGGTTTTTATGGAAATAATTATAATTAATAATGTATTATTTTATGATCAATAATGTGCTTATTGCTGACAGATGAAGGTTCCACATATAAAGAAACAATTTTACTTAGAAACTAAACTTCTGCTTTAACTGGTCATGAAAAAGTAAATGTCAGATTTAAGATTCACCAAGTCAGGTGATCGTATCAAAAAGAAAGAGAAAACAATAGTACTTGAGAATTACAGCGTGATTTATTCTCCATCTAGGACCTTACTTTGGTTTGGAAAAGATGGGCATTAGAAGTAACACCCCATCATTCCCATGAAAATAATCTAACTGCGTTCATCTAGACCATGGACCCCCTGAGGCCACCTCCCAGCAGATACCATACACAACAGGTCACATAAAAAAGCAAACTCTGCTTCATGTAGTTACTTCTCCAACCCATGTCTGATGAAATAACAGACTCACCACTTAACTCATTTCAAGGAAAATAAGTCATTTACTTGGCTCTGTTGCTCATGTGGCTAAACGGAGTTTTGAATTAACTACCGTGAAAACACATTATTGAAAAGTTGGTCCTTCCTGAAGTACACATGCGCGCGCACGTCCGGCCCTTTAAAAAGGAATGTTCAGTGTAGAAGTAAGAAAAGCCATCAAAATATAAGGATGATTTTTAAATGAGTTTTTAAAGGAAAACTGTCATCACTGCTGAGCACTTAGCACTTACACACCAGATTTAATAAGCACTTTACACGTATTGTTTACAAAAACCCTATGAGGTGGTCACCATCATTTTTCTTTTTTCTTTTTTTTAAAGATTTTATTTATTTATTTGAAAGAAAGAGACACAGCGAGAGAGAGGAAACACAAGCGGGGGAGTGGGAGAGAGAGAGAAGCAGACTCCCTGCTGAGCAGGGAGCCCGATGCAGGGCTCGATCCCAGCACCCTGGGATCATGACCTGAGCCGAAGGCAGACGCTTAACCGACTGAGCTACCCAGGTGTCCCCACCGTCATTTTTCTATTAAAAAACCCTCCCAACTGACAGAGCGAGGAAAAGCAAGTTAGCAGCAAGGTCACACAGCTGGAGCAGGGATCTGAACCCAGACAGACTGTTGGGGGCCACACTCAACCGGGCCAGGGTAACAACAGCCCCACGATCCCAACCCCGCGTGTCCCAGTGCCGGGATCTCACATGCCAGCTTACACTGAAACCTGGACATCTCTTTCTCAACGCCCACTAAGCCAGGTCCCTTCCATCTGGGAAGTGCAAAATTAATTATTTTATCAACCCGGGAAGGAATGGGTTTACATTCACTCCATTAGTAATTCATAAATGTGTCAAAAGGGAAGCAGCAACCCATAAAAAGAAATCTTCCAAAGTTAACAGAGAAATGAAGATTTTAAAAGATGTATTAAAGACGGTGTTGTCCAAAAAAAAAAAAAGACGGTATTGTAAAAAAAAACAGTATCGTCAAAAATAATTAACATTAAACACAATAAAAATCAGAGATTAAAACGTTTTCTGAATCAGACGTAAGAGCCAACTGTGTTCTAGAAGCTTTTCTTTATCAGTTCTCCCAAACACTATCAAATTTAAAGTGTACAACAGGGACAAAACTGAAGACAATTCACCCGTCTTTTAGGAACACGTGGTACTCCCTACATAAAATTATCACCTGAATTACTGCTACACTAGCCAGGAACATTTCCTGCGCCTCCTGGGGTGGTGGGGTTCATGAGCAATACTACACATTTCAGGGCCTATCAGGGGGGAAAATAGCTCTGTGACCTTCAACGGAAGGGCAGTCCTCAGATCAAAGTCCCCAAGAGGTGCAGCCTGTGACCCACGGGTACCAGAGGCAAGTGTCTAGGAGGCTTTAGGCTGTTTGTTCTATGGAAGAATCTTCTCTCTTCTAGTGTAAGGAATGTAATTGTGAGAAGAAAGTAAGGAAAAAAATATCAAGAGATGACATCCTTAATGCCTAAAAGGTGCCAGAGGAAAGTTTATGGAGGAATTTACTAAACAAAGAGGTTTCTGAACCTTCTACTTTAAAAAGCCAAAACAAGGTTCCCCACTAGAGTTCTAGTGAAATCTTACCACTTGGATTCGTGAATGGAGGCACACGACACCTGCAGTTCCTGGTGGAAACAGTTAGGCCTGGCTGATTTCCAATTAAATAGTACTTACATTTAAAGCAGCTTCTCCACACTTTTCAATTGCTGCAAGACCCTGATTATGAATGTGTGTCTCTAGAAGTTTTTTCAATTCTCCTAGGCCATCCTGGATTCTAGACACAAGATTATACATGCGACCCAAATCTGAAAGAAGAAGGTGCCACCTTAATGCGCTGACACAAACTTTGCATATCCATCCCACTAAGTATGTACGTGTACTGTGATGACAGCCACCTTGAAATAAAACAACGGTGCTTTTAGATCTAAATAATCAAAAATGTTTTAATTATAACCAAGTATTTTGTATTTAGTGTGTGTGTATATATATATATATTAAGCTGAAAGTAACAATGAAGTTGTTATTGTAAAAGTTTACTTTTTCCTTTACTATGAGAAACCAGCAACAGAACAGAGAAAAATTTTATCAGGAAGTATATCTGATGCTTCCTAAAATTCTCAAGGTTGAGATATTAGTTATGCTAGATAGATAATGGGCACTCAAATATTTATTTTAAAAAATGAATAAATTTAAGGAATATTTATGAATACCCATCTCAACTCTACAAACAAATGAGTCACAAAAGGGCCCCCAAATTCTTCACTTAATATATGTATGGCATATGGTTAATTTATGAAGGCCAAAGAGAAAACTTTTGAATTCGAACATCAATCTTTTATTGAGCTCCTAACATATCCCAGTAAAACCTAAAGGGTAAAAGAAAGACTTTTACAAAACACTAGCCTTCACATCTTGAAGAATTTTCAAAATAAAAATCCTCAAGAACAAAATCAGGGGTAGTATCATTTAACACTAAAGTGTATGGAACAAGTTATATTCCAAATTGAACTGAAAAGATGTTCTTCCCCCAAAGTTACACCCAAAACCCTCTACAGAGGTCTGAAATCAATACACAACAAGGTACACACACATTAATCTTCTAAAAAATGACTCATGTTGGTCATGTGCAGAGTCCAGAATTTCAAACAACTTCAAAACTGCAGATCATAACAGACATGCACACACGTCTTGAGTCTGAGAGGCTCACCTTCATTTTTGTCAGCATCCAACAAATTCTGGAATTCTGTGTGGAAAATTTCCAAGTGTTTTTCAATGAGCACTTGCTCACACTTCCTGGCCAGTTCATCCTGTGTGCTTTCATGAAGGTAGACCTGGACTCTCCGCTGTTCCTCGAGCAGTCGAGCCTCTGCCTGCAGGAATTCATTCAAGTGAATGGTCTGGATTCCTTCTTAAAGAATTGTTCCATGAATAATGGCAAATTCAACTCACAAACCTGCTCTAATAAATTAAGAGAAAAGGGAAGGGGTTCTTTGATTCTGGGTGAATGCCAACCATATTTAAGTGGTCACAATTTTCTCTGCAATATATTTCTACCTCCAGCTCCTTTTAAATGACTTATCAAGGTTATCATTGTTAGCAGTCCAAATGTGTTTATGTCAGCTTTCTTCCTTCAGATATGTGGCATTTCACCTTTTGGGGGTACTATCCCTACTTGACTCTCTGAGAAACCTGTGATCCTCCCTCAAAAACAGACACCATGTTCAGGACCCCTGCTTCCCACTGAAAGCTGCTTGAAGTCAAGAGTCACATGAATATATTCCCTGAAATGACCACATGGAAATCGTTATTAGTAATCAGACTTTTAAAAAATTAAAAACAAAACAAAACAAACGACCATCATGGCCTTCTCTTGCCAATTGCTGAGTACATGGCCCTGTAACTTTTGGATTATTTATGCATCTCAAGTTCTTACAATTCCCCTCAAGGAAGAGAGGAAAACAAAGATGTCATTTAACAGAGCAGCAAAATAAAAAGAAGTCCGTATATTTTACAAAGTATTACCAGAAATGTGTGTGGCGTAAAGTATCACTAAGGAACCACTAAATTATCAGAGCAAGGACAAAATTTCATTGATAACCTCAAATTATTCAGGTGATTTGAATAAAAGAGAAAAACTATCTGGTATTGTAAAAGTGCTGTACTTTCTAAAATGATTTTAAATTTGGTATAATTTTGGAGAAATCTAGAAAAATTCAACTGGAAGAATAAACACCCAAGAGCCAAGAAAACAAAAGAAAAATGCAGGCAGGATTTATGCTGTCAAGAATTACTAACAATGGGACAATTATTTAAACAACAGAAGTTAGAACCTTATTACACATTCCAAATAGTGAAATGTGAACAACAAAATAAACTTGGGAATTATCTGTAGTATACATCAACATGTCAATGTCCTTAATATAGCATGATCTCTGAAAAATCATTAAGTATTACCAAATAAAAAATGTGAAAGGAATTTATAAAAGAAGAAATATAAAAAACCTAAAGTTTCTGGTAAGCGGGAACGAAAGCATAGCATATTTGGCTAATGGAATACTATTAACCAGTAAAATAAATAAATATAAAACATGTTAATGTAACGTGTGTGTGTGTGTGTGTGAAACAAATTACATAAAAACCTACAGAATTATTCCAATTTGGTTTTATTTATTTATTTAAAGATCTTATTTATTTGAGAGCAAGAAGGAGAGAGTGAGAGAGCATGAGAGGGAGGAAGGTCAGAGGGAGAAGCAGACTCCCTGCCGAGCAGGGAGCCCGACGTGGGACTCGATCCCGGGACTCCAGGATCATGACCTAAGCCGAAGGCAGTCGCTTAACCAACTGAGCCACCCAGGCGCCCCACCAATTTGGTTTAATATACATACTTAGCAATAGTGTCCCCTAAGCTTGAAGGTTTATGTTATGTTTACGTATTTTCCAAAAAGCCTACCACTAATGTATATATTTCTTCTGATTATGAAGTTATTGTGAATAGATACATTTTTTAAAAGATTATTTGTCAGAGAGAGAAAGAGCACAAGCGGGGGAAGCAGCAGACAGAGGGAGAAGCAGGCTCCTTGCCTCATTCCGTGACCCTGGGATCATGACCTCAGCCGAAGGCAGACACTTAACTGACTGAGCCACCCAGGCGTCCCAACAATAGGAGATCTTTACGTGCTTTAAGTCAGAAGTTCTAAGTTAAGCACATGGTGCTTCGAATCTAAAATTTCCCTAAGCCTGTTGTTACCTCAAGAATGCGAGCTGATATAGTACAGGACACACAAACTGAAAAGCACCACTTTTCCTGTTTGAAGTTATACATGATCACCTCGGGCAGCAAAAAACTCAACTGTCATAAACATTGCTTTCCCCTAAAATTTTACCCCTCCCCAGATGAAAGATAAGGCTTTGGTGGCACTGCTGACTCCTTCTCTGGGGGAGCACCGTGGCTTTCCAACCCCTGCAGGACAGAGGGTAGCAGCATTCTACGGCAGTGCCCTTCCTGCGGGGCCGAGAGGGAAGGGAAGAGTAAACTGGCACATCAGTGATTCCAAAGACACTGAAGAACAGAGGGGCCTCAGTGATAGCTTATTTTATAGATAAAGAAACCAAGGTATGAGGCGTTGCATCATTAGGTTTTAGGAAGGACAGCCATTTACACTCTTTGTGGATTCTCAGTCAAGTAGGCTCTCGATCATCGCTGTCCGGTAATTATCGTAGAACACCAGGATCAAATCAAATTCAAAATGACTCAAGAAAATCAAGCAATTAAAGACTGTCCCTATTAATTCTATTAGGATTGGTTCACAGTGAAAACAAAACGAAAAACAGAACACAAAAGGTAAGCAAATTAATGAAGTATATTTTACTTTTAAAGTTTGTGTGGATGAGAGACATTAGTAACCTGGAATAGTTAACAAATCTTTTGTAGTTCACATTAGTCTCAATCACATGAGACAGCAGGACAGCTTACAAGCCCTAATGTGGCTTAGGGCTGTTCATTTATCAAAGCCATCCCTATTGCAGAGAAGCCAAAGATTCTCAAATGTTTCCACTAAAACATCCCTGGACATCACAGAAAAGGGAACGCAGACCCCCAGGGAATTTGCACATCTAGCCCAAACCGGCAGCTAAAAGCAGAATACTTGTCAAAGGCTCATTCTTTATCTCCATTTTGTTCATGAGTTTTAAATTCTATTTCCTGACATGATGCTTTAATATAATTCCTCCTCAAGTCATTAAATAAAATGTGCCCCCATTTATCCTGTGGTTTTGCATATTCTCAGGCATCTACCGGAGGCCGTGAATCACGTATGCCTGTCCTAGCAAACACAACACGCTTGCTCTTTGCCCAGCACCAACCATATGTATTACAAAATTATTATTCCCATTTTACAGATGAGGGAATGGAGGACCAGAGGGTTAAGGTCAACTCCCCAGGAAATGGCTGAGTAGGGATTTAAAACTAGACTTGCAGCCTAAGGCTATAGGCAAGAGAACTGTTCACATGGTTAACTTCCAATTTTGTGCTTACAGATTCTCTGCTGGATTCTCCATATTATGGACTTCCAGAAGGTGACAGAAGTCATGTTTGGTAAGATCCAACTGGATTTGGGCCAAACCATTAACCCTGCTAGAAAGGAATCCTCTGTAAGAGCACCAGGATGCAGGAAGGCAGGGTCACACCGGGTTGGAAACATCCAGACCACGGTAAGTCTTTGCTCCTCAAGCTGCCTTTGGTTCCAGGCCTGACTGAAAAACCCTATCTGCCTGCTTTGGGAGTGCTCACGTAGCTCTGGTCTCACGCAGAGGACGGGAACTGAGACCCCACAGATGTGTGCCCTGACAAAAGACCCCACCCTTAAGAGCATCACCATATGCAGCAGAGTTCAAGCAGAGATGTGGGCATGAAAACTGCGCTGCCAAGCTAACACATGAAATAGGCAATTATGCTCGGGGTCAGCACACACAAAAGCTCATTTAACCCGCAGACATACACAAAGAACTGCTACTACTTCCAAGTTTGAGACTTCTGAAGACTTCCATTTTTGTTAGGCTTTGAGATCTCAGAAATTTGTTAGTCAAGGACTTTCAACTTCAAACTTCTAAGGCCCACTTATAAGCACTATCTCCTATGGGAAAACGCAGCCAGAACATCATGCACAAACGGGGTGGGATGCATGTGCTCAGAGGCCCCCACTGCTCCTACGGGGCTGACTTGCTAACTGCCTGTCTCGGCCCGTGGATACGTGGCTCCATACTCACTCCCTTCGCTCTCCCCGTGAAGAGAGAATAAAGGCAAGGCAGAGATCAGACACAGTTAGCTCGGCCTCCCTGGAAATCCTGTCCATCTTGGCCAGGGGTCGGCGAACGAGAGCCTACAGGCCACATCCTGCCTGTGGGTAAAATTTCACTGGAACACAGCGACACCCATTTGT
The DNA here is from genome assembly GCF_029215605.1 of Mirounga angustirostris. Lineage (NCBI taxonomy): Eukaryota > Metazoa > Chordata > Mammalia > Carnivora > Phocidae > Mirounga > Mirounga angustirostris. The sequence continues at coordinate 7,430,967 of NW_026991720.1, forward strand.
TTGGATGCTGCCATGGCAGCACAGAGAGCGAGTGCGAAGTCAAAGACAGTTGCTCCCTGACCTTTCCCAGAATGGGTTTGCCAGTTCCTACCCTCAGTCACTCCTCACAGTGACAATCCAGGATACCTGTCTTCCCAAGAAAGAGAACCAAAAGAACTACTTCCCTGTAACATCGCTTAGCACAGAACTGATGATCCATCCCAGATTCTGTTGTTTCAGAAGCACCTCCTCTACTAGCAACTTGAAAGCTGTGCTGGAGACTGTCAGAGAGTATTTCAGACGTGGAAAAGCAAACAGCTAAAGTTTGCCAACCTAGGAATTGTTTCTCACTGACACAGGACTGCGGCTCCCATCAGATGTACACAGACACGCTGCGAGACGGCTCAGACCAGGGAAGTCGCATGGCTAGGACGGTTCCGTCCTCAGAGCAGCAGAGAGAACACTGAGCCGTGATTCTCAGATGAATTTATAAAAGCTGCCTGGGGCACCGGGAGAAGCGTCTGCACCTGCCTGGACGCTACAGGACAACACGGCCTGAGAAATGACCTGTGCAAAAGCTGCCTACGTGAAAAAGAAGAATTCACTGGAGCAGTAGTAACTGTTTTAACTTCAGTCTGCTCCACGTGCCATAGTTAAGCTTACCTTTTTCATATACTCAGTAACTGGGTTCTGCTGCAAGAATTCAGTGCTCTCCCTGGTATAGAATCTCTCCGTGTCAGCCAAAAACTGAGATTCAAAGGACTCTTTATACACGGTCAGCGTAGGGCCCTTGGCAAATGCATCGTCTTCATTCAGCCCCAATTCCACTAGAAATAAATAGGAACTATATTTCAATTACCCCAGTTTTTGTTATATTTTACACAATATACCTAGGTGTGTAGCATTCAGTTTACGTTTAAGAGGTAAATGGACAATGATAAGGCCTAAGGTAAATCTGTTATTCACTGGTATTCAAGTACACTGTTTCAATGAAAGAAAAGACACAGAATCCAAGACATGAAAGCAAGTAATTCTGACCCATGGCCAAGCATGCTTCAGAGTTATCATGCAGTTCATTTGAAAAACACTTATATTTCTAAAAGCTTAAAAATAATAAACATGACATTTATTTTTAATTGAAGTATAGCTGACAAACAGCCTCCTGGTTTCAGGGGTCCATCACAGCGATCTGGTATTTGTGTACATTACAAGACGGTCCCCACCATTAAGTCGAGTCCCCATCTGTCCCTTAAAGAGTTATTATGATATTATTGCCTCCATTCCCAACGCTACACCTTATCCCCCCCATGACTTATTTTATAACTAGAAGTTTATAGCTCCTAATCCCCTTCACCAATTTCACCTGCTCCCTAAAAATGACTAAATTTAAACTTTCAGAGAAATACGATGTCACCTAAGTTTTTAAAACACTGCATTAGCTTATCGGTTTCTCAATCTCAATTCTTCAAGCTGACAGAGACTTCTGGTTATCATCCATTAATGACACTCTATCTTATTATATATACAGTAACTCAATGAGACCAGAAGATAATTCAAATGTCTAATTCCTCAAAATTCCCTTCAGGTACAAAGATCAAACAATTTTTATGATGGGTAAAATCGAACAGAACCACATTAACTTAAAGAGAATTCCAAGCGCCCTTGTAAATGCAAACAATATTCTTAAATCTAAAATATCTGTAAATGAATCCGTCAGAACACTGTTACAACTGTCATTTGATATAAAAACTCTGAATAAATTACAGGGAAACTGTTTACCATAAGACTGTACAACTCCACTTATCAGTCTTGTATTGATGGTTTCACCGTTTCTTTCCTTTTCAATTAGTTTTAAAACAGCATTCGTTACCTTTAGGAAGGATAAGGGAAAAAAAGGCAGGTAGGTCATAGACTACAGTATGCGTATTACTACACATCTCAGACTGAGCTCATTAGACAATGCAAGATGAGAGATACTCAAAGGACATTCTTTTTTTTTTTTAAAGATTTTATTTATTTATTTGAGAGAGAGAATGAGATAGAGAATGAGAGCACGGGGGGGAGCGGGAGAGGGAGAAGCAGACTCCCCGCTGAGCAGGGGAGCCCGACGCGGGACTCGATCCCAGGACTTCAGGATCATGACCTGAGCCAAAGGCAGTCCGCTTAACCAACTGAGCCACCCAGGCACCCCTCGAAGGACATTCTAAAGGAAGGGGAGACAAGGCCCAAGGAACAAATCTGTAAGGGGTTTTGAAAGGAAAACATGGACACACTCACACAAGTTGGTACCTGTTTATTCAGTGGCCTGAACAGACAATCTCTCCAAGTCACCAATGCAAGCTGGATGAAAAGAAAAAGAAGCATAAGATGTCTATACTTTTACTACGTTTTTCTAAGACTGAAGTCATAGGAATCAGCCTGAATCTCACTGACCAATATTTCTAGATTATAACTGGGTAACAATCTATCATCATGATGAAATGAGAGACACTCTCTTAACAACTTCAGGAAGTATCAGAGTACAGATGTTTGTTAGCTCACATTTTAATAATTAAGATAAAAAGAAAATCTGGATCTTTAGGAGAAAATACACATCAGCTTACAGGACAACAGGGGATTCAACTTCTAACACTATTCCCTGGCCCAAATTTAATTTCTGACCTAACACACTTAATGAAGATAATTCCATTTATCATAGTTTCCTGATACTCAGTAAAATAAGTAACAGACAATAAAAAATTAGCAAGTTCTGTATCTTAATTGTGGTGATTTATGTTGCATGGATGCATACAACTGTAAATGCACCAAAATGGACACTTTACATAGATGCAGTTTATTATACATGAATTACTCAGATTTCCCATTTTACTTGTATTCATGTGTGTGTTTGTGTGTGTGTGTGGGGGGGGTTTCTCTGATACATTTTAAAAAGTTTTTAAAACTTCCCACAGAGGTAATACCAGAAAATCACTCTAAAAATGTCCCCCACAAGAGAAATGTTATAATTCATTCATGATTTTTAAGCTGTTTGTTAAGAGAGGTACTTCTCAGAGTAAAATTCAAATTTATAACAATTCAGTACTCAATACAAACAGCTGAGGAACTCACTTAAACATAAATGCTTTCAGTCTTATTTTCCCCAAATTTAACCACAGATAGAGCTGGGTTTATGTAAGATCTATATTTCAGAAAAGATTATAATTTAATTTATACAATGAACTGAGTGATATTTCTACCACAGAAAAAAAGACAGCATGAAAGCAATATTTAAAAGAAAACTATTTTTTAATTTATTACTTAAATTTTTAATTCCAGGATAGTTAACAGTTATATTGGTTTCAGGTGTCCAACAATTCTACATATCACTCACTGCTTGTCACGGTGAGTGTACGTCTTAACCTCCATCCCTTATTTTCCCTGTGCCCACCCACCTCCCCTCTAGTAACCATCAGCTTGTCCTCTATAGCTAAAGGTCTGTTTTTTCCACCCCCCCTAGGCAAAGAACTTTAGTAACCTTGTTTCAAACTTTATTCCCAGGCTTCTTCAGCTTAATTAGCTGCAAAGAATGAATTGTGCCTAAGCAAAAACTGAAAAGAGCTGCAGTGTCCAAGGGGCTTGGGCACTCTCTAAAAGTATTAGAGATCTAGATTTTATCAGATCCGTGAACAAAATTTTAAAAAGCAGGCATAATATAAAATAGCAGCTCCCAGTAACTTCTTCAAGTTTTATCTTCTTCAGAAGTTGACTCAATTCAATTTGCTTCATTCTTGGAAGCTTCATCAAAATTCTCCACAAGATCTGGAACTTCATCATCGTCATCCTCTCTGGTAGCAAGTGGTGCTTTTCCGCCCATCGATTGTGTGGGCAGAGCTTCAACCAGTCTTCTTCAACTAATCAGACTGTCCGCACCAAGTTGGTTTAAGATCCTGGGTAGCATTTCTGTCAGCCGCTTTGTGCCAGCATGGCCTGGAATGGTGAAAGTGTTCCCTGCCAGCGATGCCTGAACTTTGGGGTGGCTAGAGGGGATTCACTGTTCCTTGGTTTGTGAACATATTCACTTCTTCAATACCAGAGATACTGTTTACCCCTAACTTCTTCAAGGAGAACTGAAGTTTTTTATCATCTGCTGTAGCCGTTCTATGAACCACCTTCTTTCGGCAAGCAGTTCCTTTCCCACCAATGCGCACTTGTGCTTGCAGTTTGGTGAGTTTCTCCTGGTTCGTGATAGTTTCTTTCATCTTGTTGGAGCGGAAATGGGACTGCGCAGGGGAAGCGGGCTGGTGCTCAGGGGGTCTCGGTGGGACCAGCTGAGATTAGGCGTACACACGGAGACACAAGGTGGCAGCTCAAAAGTCTGGTGTTTAGTTTGTCTCTTTTTCTTGGTTTGTTTCTGAAGTTCCGCATGTGAGTGAGATCATATGGTGTTTTCTTTCTCTGACTTATTTTGCTTAGCATAATACTCTTCAGATCCATCTGTGTTGTTGCCAATGGCAAGATTTCATTCTAAGAGAAAACTATTTTTAATAAAGTATGAACAATACATACTCGGGTAATATTAGCATAAAAATAAGATTTCAGAATTAGAAACTATGATATCCAAAAAGATGCTGGAAAGGAAGAGCCTCATTTTTCTGGAGAAATGCAACCCTGGGGCAATTGTTTGGAAAATACATTTTCTCTGTGCAAATTCTCTGTCGCTGTTCGTTCTCAACTCTTCAGACTTCTTTAATGCAGGAGTGAGGCAGGAGGGAAAATGCGATGCCATGGCCATGAACTTCTAGTAAAGACATTCTACGCCTTCAAAAATAACTGTTTTCCAAAAATTTTTCTAAATTAAAAAGCCTTAGACAGCTCTAATTTGACTCTGGATAATTTGTCACTTTGAAGAAGAAAGGAAGAAGAGCTGGCAAGATAAGAAAGAAGGGCCAATGGTACACCAGAGAGAGTTCAGAGGAAGAGAGTCAGGGAAAAAAATCTTGCTCAATCACTTTAATGTATCAATAATGAAATTAACTTATGTTCTCTAGTGGACATGAAAGGAAAACAACAACTTTCTATAATTAAAAAAGGAAGAAAGAATTATCAGGAAAAAAGTAAAACTTATTATTTCTTGACAAATCATCCCCACCTTCTGGAACTTTGGGAAAATACAATGAGAGATCACTGTGCCCAACTATCCCACTGTGTCAACTGATGCTTGAACTTTAAACGAATTCATCAGGTTCACTGGAAGAGCACACAGAGCAAATTCTATTTCTAGATAGGGATATTAATCAGCCTCTGCTAAAATGTATGCTGCATGTTATATTTCCAAATGGTAACTACGGGATTTAAGGATGTAGAAAGTATGAATTTTCAAAGTAAATAAAAAAATAAAAGCAGTCGAATCTTGAGGTATACTTGTACTTCTTTCTTTAACTGTTCTTGAATACAGCACACAAAAAGTTATAATGATTTTTAGGAGTCTGTGATGTTATTGTGGGGTACACGCGGTGTTTCAGGTGAAGGTGGCAACCAAGAGGAAATCAACCCAAATCACGCGGATTCCCACACTGACAACTTTCAGTCTCAAGAAAGCATTTGTAAGTGGAAAAGAAAAGGGCAAGTCCAAAAGGCTCAAACCAAAACACTAAATCTAGAAAGTTTTGTGAAAACTATACACCCAAGTACCTTTATGAAGTAACAGTTTGGCACAGAAACTGAACTATGTAAGTGATAAGAGTCTGTCACTCATCTATGATATATTATGTTTTTCTTTCATTAAATCTGCAAATAGTAAAGCAGTAAAGTACTGCTATTACACGAACATTCCTGGATATGGAGAGAATCTCATTATGCAGAACTTGACATCTTCCCCACCACTGGTTCCAGAAGATTACAGCGTGTGCACCTGACCGCCCGTCCGTGCTCAGGTCCTCCCCTTCACTGCATTACGACGTCGGCACTCCCACGTGACTGCACATCAGCCCCAGCTCGAGGGCTTGCTACCACACTCTGCTGGGTCCCAGTCATCTGCATTTCTAGCACGTTCCCAGGGGCCCAAGATGTGGTGGGTTTGGGGACCACACTTTGGAAACCTATGGGCCTAGAACAAGCTTCTTCCCTGACTGAAGAAACATATTAATGAAGATGATTTAATCACTCAAACTTTACCTTTTCAAAATCTATTTTCATGGGGTCTAAAAGAACCTCTCAATTTTCTGTCAGATTATTTTGTAAAGTGAGAGGGTAGGAGGACATCTCATGGCACAGTCCTCTCCTTGAACAGTTTCCCAAACCACAAGACCCTGAGGGCTGATCCGTGAGGCCTGGGTCTCAGGCCAGGGACTGCATTTGCCAGCCACGGCCAGCGTGTGGGATGTCCAACGCTAAAACTGGGACAGTTCCAGGCTCAACTGGATGGCTGTGAAATAACTGCAGAAGAAACTTGCTATCAGTCAGTGCAGAAGTGTGGAGGCTGTATTTTAGAACTCCAGTTTATTCATCCTTCCCCTTTCCTGCCACAAGATATTTAAGGGTCATTTATTGATAATTAAAGCAAAAGAAATTAGCCTACTCTTCTGAAAATAGCTTCATATTTGCCTAGATTCCTCTACTGACCGGATGAGGTATCACTAAGAAAATACACATGTGAAAAGTGTTTAAAAAATATGTATCTTACAGAATAGATCTCATAGATTCCTTTTCGTCCCTCGTCACACTCACGGCGAACCCAATGTCTGTTGAGGTAGGCACAAATTCCATTCAGCACTTTGCTGGAAAATCGATAATCCTCCCATTGTTGAGTGTAGAACTTCAGTACACTCTCATCCATCAAATCTTCTCCGTCCTACAAACGAGTTAACTCAAGCTTTATGGACTAATCACATGATAAAGATAAAAATTAACTAAAACAAATCTACTGCATTAAAATACATTGATGTGTTTGGTTTTAGATGAGCTTTTTATTTTGTACACAAAACCATACTCATTAATACCAATTCTCATCGGACTATAGCTTGTGAGAATCAGACTAAAGAGAATTCTAATAAAAATTTTTTCAAACTGCAACTTTTTCATTGGTATTAAATATGCACAATCATACGAAGAACCTGGAACTTTTATTTATTTATTTTTAAAGAACCTGAACTTTTAGAATGAGAGTAATTCATTCTTAACAAGAAAGGAATTTAGCTCAAAATCATCCCTATTTTTGATATTTTCTATTAAAAATTAAAATGTCCTATGACCACAGGGCCAATGCTATTCAATTTTTTAACGCATCTTTTTCATTCATTAAGTGTATCTAAAAATGATAAATGTATAGTTTTTGCGGTAATCTGTTACATTTCTGTACAAATAAAGTATAATGGTGCAATATTCCTTCTTCTTTAACAAGAGCTCAAGGGGAAAATGTGCATCCATCAAAATTATTTTTACCAAGATTTCCACAACTTAAACCACAAATTTTTATGTGAAGGACCAACTTGACATTTTTTTCTCAGGTGTTGATGACATCCACAAAGCAAAGCCTACCCTTTAAAAACTGCAGGTTCCACTGCAGTGTCCCTGACAGAGCCTGCGGCAGAAAAGCACCAGACGGAGGCAGAAGGGAGGCAGCCCCACCAGGAACTAAGGCAAGCCACCCCCTTCGCTCACCTCCGAGTCTTCAACCAGAGTAAGAAGCGAAGTTCCACACATAGGCGGTACACAAGTGATCCAGCAAGCCGCGTGAAAACCTGACCACATCTTGATACAACCACATTTTTGTTTATTGAAATTTAAATAAGGAATGAACTATAAAATGTAAAGCTAAGCCACTCTGGATTATAGTACATGACCTTTTTTTTAAAAAAAATGCGAAGAGACCACTGATAGAGCACAACTACCAATACTTTCATACAGCACCAAATGCTACTGTTCCTCGCTTTAATGCTGAAGAATAATTAATTCCAGTGTTCACTTTACAAAGTGTTATGAATAAACATAAGGACACAGTGGGTTCTGCAAAACATTACAAACACTGTTTAGGGAATGTGAAAATTTTAGTCACAATTTGTGGTCAATCAACTATGGTCTGTTAGAATGATATTAAGTTTCCAATTACCTTGTAAAATACATTAAGAAAACAATTTTGAAGCATGTTGGAATTTTTGCCTATTATCTGTGTAAATAAAAAGTCTTTAAAGGATATACACAGAGCACAGACTTCCCAGGGTAGAAGGTACAGATGTCTTCACTCACTCTATGTGATATGGGTAGCACGGGATGAAGGAGCCACTTGCCCATCCTGTGGCTGGACAGAAGGCATCACACTGCCTTTGTTACCGAGGAGGGAGAAGGCAGAAGATGAAAGGGAAAAACTCCATCACTGCCCAAGCCACGGCTCGGGGCAGGAGGAACCCATATTTGAAGGCCAGGGATGTTCGTAGAGAAACCCATCCTAGCCAAGGGCACGATTTCATTGTCGTTCTGAAATATACTACATGACCGTGTGTAAAAGGCAAGGTCACACTGGAAAAACGCGATTGCCAAAGGTTAGATAACCTTATAATCATTTATACATTTGTATACAGAACAACATACTGGGTTCAATACACAACATCGGTATTCATAATTATACGCTTGAAATTAAAAGATTCATCAATTTCTAACAACCAAATATAAAATGGTTAGTAATTTAAGGGAAGTACTACTATGGTATAGCTATGAAAAACTTCTCATTAACAAATTAAAAAAGAGAAAAGGGCTTATGAAAGTTTCATCTTCACAACAGGTAAAAGACTAAGCAATAGCAAAGTATCTTCACGCACACATCAATGCCGGAAAAAATGAACACAGAACAGTGAGAGATTTAGCATTCCATCAAGTTAGAATCATCATTTCACTACTACTTTTTTACATTCTATTATAAATGGTCAGCACATGTGTTAAACATCTTACCTTAAGAAGATTCGTCAAGTAATTCTTCAAAAATTCTTTAAGCCGTTTGTATAATTCCAAGCCAACAAACTGAGCTCCCCCAGGCGTCTGTCCCTTTTTCGATTTGGAAGGAGGGACGCCAGCCCCTCGGGCTTGGTTTGACTGGTGAACACTTGTGCAGTAGTTATAAACATGACTTGGAGAAAAGTTAAGGAAATCAACATGCATCATCCATGTCAACAGTGATTAATACCGACATATTTTTAAAGAAAATATATTCATACCAATATTTTCCCACTCTATCAACAAAAATCTGTTAAAACTAGAGCGGAAAAAAGATTCCATTCAACACAATAAAGCTCAAGTCAATCAGCCCCAGGACTTACAAGCTTGTCTGCAGGCCCAGGGAGCAGCCTGCTGAGAATGATGGAACATTCTGAGGAAGGTCGCCTAAGAAACACAGGACCTTCTAAGATCATGTCATGTGACTGACCTTGTGGGATATTGTCCTGAGAGTGTATCAGAAGGCATGAGAACTGGCAACTGGTACAAAGGTTCCAAATGAGAGAAAAAAGCAATTACCTCCTTCAAGAAAAACAAAAAGCTATAACCATAGTCTATTATGATGCTTAGCTGTATTTCTAAAAGCATACATTATAAATATCAAAATAACTAAAACTTTATTTTAAAATTATTTATGAATGAATTTAAAGCTATGCTTTGCAGATGAAGGGCAAAAAGCAGAAGAAATGGCAGTGCAAGCGAGCTCTTATTACCACAGAAAGTCACAGGTGTGTAAAATCAACCAACCACAAACAGCAGGGCTCGCGCACGGCTAAGAGGGCTGGAGATGGGTTGGAGATGCGGGAGTCATAGAAGACACAAGACAGAAAGACAGCAGCTGTGGGGGCTGCCGCGCATGGGAGACAGGGCAGCTAAGGCAGAGAACCACTCAGACTATTTCACTTTGCAGGCAGTATTTCTGGGCTAAAGCTAACTGAAAGACAACAACACTGATTCAGAAAGAAAAATCCCTAAGACAAAATATTCTGGCCTATTTGTTTCAAGTCGGTGGGTAAAGACAGAGGAGATTTCAAAAAATATTCCGCACTCCAAAATACATCACAAATGGATTAAGAATTAAAATATACAAACCGAAACCATAAAACAAATACACACAGACATTTTCCTGATCTAAGGTTGGGGAAGGGTTTTCTTAGCAAAGTCGTCAAAGCACTTAATCTGAAATTTTGAAAATATTTCAGGAAAAGATACCTTCAGTGAGTTACTATCTTTAAGCAATTAAATTAAAAACAACGTGAAAAAGTTAACCTCCACAGGAACATGGGCAGAGTGTACCAAGAGAAAATCCCAAAGCTGAAAAAAATACCTATTAATGGCCAAGTCTGGGAAAAAAAAAAAAAAATCTTTAACCTCAGCAGTAATCAAAGAACTATGCCCTAAAACAATGAATCATTTTATTAAATATTTCAAATGTACAAGAATGGCAGATTTTAACACACGGTGAACTCTCATAAACTCATGATCCAGTTTGGACAAATCTCATATTCCCATGCTTGTCTCATTCCACCTACATCCCACCTCAAATTTTTAGGAAATTAAATAGGACAGATTTTGCAACAGACCTGCTTAGTGCTCCTCCTTAATGCCACTCCTCCTTCCACTTTCCCTGGGGGCAAACAGCCCCATGATTTGGTGCATAGCATTCCTGGGAATGTCTTCATAGCTTGCTGTGAAACTGTGCACAAAATTACTATTCCGTCTGTACTCAAACGTTGGATACAGTACAGATCTACAAGAAATTATCCATCTTCCTGTCCACGGACCCTACCAATGATTACTTACTTGGTGGGTTCCAACTTGGAGCATCTACAAACAAAGCTGCAGAGAACAGTACTAGCAAGCTCCCTCACATACGTTTGAGTTTCTCACAGTACAGAACTGGCAGGTGACAGGAGAGGGCCGCCATGCACTTGACACCTTGTCGGATGTGCACGAGTCACCGGCAGCCACCAGCGGTGCACGAATTTCACTGCCTACATCCGAATCATGGCTCGTCATGGTTTTCATCAGCATTTGTATGATTACAAGGAGACTAAGCAGCTTAGGAATTTATCATTTTCATTTTCTCTCCCGTATATTCTCTGTCCTATCCTTCATAATCTTTTCAAAAACAGAGTTTGCTCAGACATTGATGATGAGAGTATAATATGATACAGTCACTCTGGAAAAATTTGGCAGTTTCTTACACAAATGGTGGAAGACGCATGGAGCAGAATACTACTCAGCGGTTTAAAAAATGAACTGCTGGGGCGCCTGGGTGGCTCAGTCGTTAAGCGTCTGCCTTCGGCTCAGGTCAGGATCCCAGGGTCCTGGAATAGAGCCCCACATCGGGCTCCCTCCTCGGCGGGAAGCCTGCTTCTCCCTCTCCCACTCCCCCTGCTTGTGTTCCCTCTCTCGCTGTGTCTCTGTCAAATAAATAAATAAAATCTTTAAAAAGAAAAAAAAATGAACTGCTGATACATCTATCACAAATCAGTCTTAAAAACATGTTGAAGGGAAAAAGCCAGATATGTATGGTTCCATTCATAGGAGGTTCTCAAACAGGCAAAACTCATCTATTGATAGAAATGAGGAGTGATTTCTAGAAATGAGTGATTTCTTCTTCCTTGGAGGGTGAAGACTGACCATCAGGGGCTCCAGGGAACTCTCTGTATCTTGAGTAGGATACCGTTTACCTGGCGTATATACCTGTCAAAAAATTCAAACTATCCCCTTAAGATCTCTGCATTTTGCAGTAGGTGAATTTTGCCTGAAAAACATCTTTAAAAATGTAAGCACGTAATAAGTATTACAGACTGACAAATACTGAGCTTTGACTTGGCAGTTTACTGTGAAAATCCCTGCTGTATCAATTATATTGTCCAGTTATTATCTTCTTGTAGTCGGTAGCCTAACTTTTTTTTATGGAAAGCACCATATAAAGAGAAATTCTTAATCTGTCATCATCAAATTTTCACAGATTTTCTCCTATGGCTTACACTTTCTTAGGAAATCCTCTTCTCTGCCAAGGCACCACTGCCTTCTACATCTGATTTTGCACTGAGATTTCTTATCTCCCTAAAGTAAAATCGTATAAGAAGAAATATAATTTTGTATTTCTCTGCATGGATATGCAATGATTCACAAACCACGTATGACATGATCTATCCTTTCTCCCCTCCAGGTATTGCTGCTTCTAGAAAACTGTCCGTTTCAGTGAAGTTTTCAACTACACAGTCCAGTCTCTTCTAAAAAACCTATTCTGTGATGTATTTAAACATTTTTATGATTAATTGTGCAGAGAACCAGTTTAGGGTTTATTTTTATTACTCTTTTTTTGTTCCTTTTTAATGTACTTCTTTATTCTCTAGAAATCCTTGGTTAGCTTTGTAATCTTTGTTCCTTTTAATGTAAGCATTTAAAACTACAGATTTTTTTTCTTCACATCAACTGGTCTGATATGTATGGGTTTTCCTTACTGTTCAGTTGTATTTTCTCTTTTCCATTATTAGTTCGCTTAAGAGTTATTTAGGATTTTTTAGATTCCCAAAGTGACTTTTTTTACCTTTTAAAAACCGCGTAATTTCATTTTAGAATTAATCAGAGAATGTTATTTCTTTGACAGTTTCTTTCTTTTTATTTATTTTATTTGAGAGAGAGAATGAGATAGAGCGAGCATGAGAGGGGGGAGGGTCAGAGGGAGAAGCAGACTCCCTGCCGAGCAGGCTCGATCCAGGGACTCCAGGATCATGACCTGAGCCGAAGGCAGTCGCCCAACCAACTGAGCCACCCAGGCGCCCACTTTGACAGTTTCTTTAAAATGGGATAAGACGTATAGCTGAATGTGTTTTCTTTACATGTGCTTGAAAAGAATGTCCATTCTCTAACTGTTGGATACAGGGAACCATTAGAGCAAGTTGGTCAATTGTTTTTCAAATCTTAGTGATTTATTACTGAGAATTTTTTTTATGGAAATCTCCCTAATTATAATTTGCCAGTTTCTCTTATGTCTCTAAAATATGTCATATATTTTGAGGCCGTTAACAAGTGTATAAACTTTGAATAATATCACTGATTACTTGTTCTTTTTATCACTAGGAGGTAACTGTGTTTACTCTTTACAATAGTGCCTTAGAAAATCCACTGGATGTCAGTATGGTTACTCCTATCTGGTTAGAATTTACCTCAAATATATTTGTTCCATTTCTTTATTTGCAACTTTTACATCTCTGTGCCTTGGTGTCTACTGCAAACCGCAGCAAAATGCACTCTTGGAAAAAAAATGTTGGGAGTCTGACGGTCTCTGATGGATAAGTTTGGTTTTATCATAAAACCAAAATATAAATATACTGTTACATACTGTTCTTTACATTGCTATTTGGATTCATTTTTACCGTCTTTTGTTTTTTTTTGTTTGTACTTTGTTTTCTTTTCTATTGGATTGATGGATTCCTTATTCTGCTGTAGTTTTTACATCATTCTGGAGTTAATGCACTTTATTTGGTTATCTTGAAATTTGACATGCATACTTTGCCTTTCACCAGTTCTGGAAAATTCTCGGGTTGCCATCTCTTCAAATATTTCTGTTCCCATATTTTCTAATACATCTATGTCAAACATTTTCATGTCACCTTCCATACCTCAATTCATGTCTTCAGTTCTGTTCCATCACTTTATCTTTGCCCAAACTTTCTAGTTTTTCTTGATTTTCCATCTAGTTAAGTGATTCTGAAAGAGTCTGTCAAATTTGCTGTTCACATTTAAACATTTTATTTTACATCTATAGAATTTTCTGTTTTTTTTTTTCTCCCTCCCCTAGTTTCTAGTTTCTTTTTAAAGTCTGTCTTATTTCTCCTGTCTTGTACCTTTGTATTTTTGATTCTTTTTGTACCCGGTTTTCACATACTCAGAGGCACCCTCTAAAGATCCTTTTGTTTGACGTTCTTGGGGCTCCCATTCTGCCGTTCGTTCTATGTGACTTGTTCTCGTGGAATCTCTCCTCTGCTCTGTAACTTTAATTTCCCAGCTTGGGGAAATCCCCTCCAAAAGCTGGTAATACAAACTCAAACCCAAGGTAACAAATTCTCAAGACAGACGTTCTCCACTCCCCTCACATCCAGAACTTGGCTCAAACTACTTTCTAGTTGCCTCCATGGCAGAGTGAGTCCATACTTTTCCAGTTCACCCTGTCACTGAAGATTCCCATGGAAACAGCAGCTTAACCCCCCATTCCCCAAATACAAGGTTTTTCTATTTTTTCCTTTCTTTCTTTTCTTTCCTTTTTTTTTTTTTTTTTAAGATTCCATCCATTCACCTGACAGGGAGAGAGAGAGCGCACAAGCAGGGAGAGAGGCAGGCAGAGGGAGAGGGAGAAGCAGGCTCCTGGCTGAGCAGGGAGCCTGCTGTGGGGCTCGATCCCAGGACCTTGGGATCATGACCCGAGCTGAAGGCAGATGCTTAACTGACTGAGCCACCTAGGCGCCCCTCCAAGAAATTTCTTAGGATACCTTGTTCAGACTTTTTTTTTTAATATATTTTTAAGATTTTATTTATTTATTTGACAGAGAGAGAGGGAACACAAGCAGGGGGAGTGGGAGAGGGAGAAGCAGGCTTTCCACTGAGCAGTGAGCCCGATGCGGGGCTTGATCCCGGGACCCTGGGATCAGGACCTGAGCCGAAGGCAGATGCTTAACAACTGAGCCACCCAGGCGCCCCCAGACTGACTTCTATTTCACGGCAATATATGCATCTCCAGCTATTAAATTAACAAAGGTCTTAAAAAAAAAAATTAAGGGGCCCCTGGGTGGCTCAGTTGGTTAAGCAACTGCCTTTGGCTCAGGTCATGATCCTGGAGTCCCTGGATCGAGTCCCGCATCGGGCTCCCTGCTCTGCAGGGAGTCTGCTTCTCCCTCTGACCCTCCCCCATCTCATGTGCTCTCTCTCTCAGTCTCTCTGTCTCAAATAAATAAATAAAATCTTCAAAAAAAAAAAAAATTAAGCCCAATGACAGCTGAAGTGCAGGAAAATGGGAGCTTCAGAGCATACACAATTACGATTTTTCTGGAATAAAATCTGGAAATATTCGAAAGCCTTCAAGTGCATTCCTTTTGATACAGCAATTATACTTTAAGCATTTATCATGGGGAAATTATCACAGAAGTATAAAAATACTCAGTAAACTATCACAGCATTGTTCACAATCGCAAAAACCTTTTAACAATCTACTTGGCAAACACAGGGAATTAGTTAAATACACTGTTGGATTCACCTGAGGATACAGTACGCAGCTTTTAACAGTATCATAAAATATAGAGTGGTTATAAAAACTGCAATGTATTTACCAAATTTCATCTAAGACACCAATCATAATATATCATTACTTTAAGTCCCACTAAGAAAATGCTGTCCATTGGGTGCCTGGGTGGCTCAGTTGGTTAAGCAACTGCCTTCAGCTCAGGTCATGATCCTGGAGTCCCTGGATCGAGTCCCGCATCGGGCTCCCTGCTCAGCGGGGAGTCTGCTTCTCCCTTTGACCCTCCCCCCTCTCATGTGCTCTCTCATTCTCTCTCAAATAAATAAATCTTAAAAAAAAAAAAAAAAGAAAAAAGAAAAAGAAAATGCTGTCCATTAAAATATGACATTCTTAGATGGAATTTTTATATTTACTTACTTAAAGATTAGCTGTTTAGACTTAAACAGATTTATCCTAACACTCTTTGTAAGTAAAGTTAAATGAATTGTTTGAGACATTCCTAAAAGATTTCACACACTTTCACTCTGCTGAGTCTTTAATGACCCTTGTTTAAGGAGGTGTTTTCCCCCTACCACCATCCTCTGGCTCACTAAGCGTGTCAGCACTGCCCAAGAGATGTCCACAGGGGAACCAAGGATTTCCTTCTCATCTGGCTCCCACCCATTTTATAAGTTTTGGTCCTAAGCTTGCATGATTTTCAAAGTTTTTTTCAGGGGCACCTGGGTGGCTCAGTTGGTTGACTGTCTTTGGCTTAGGTCATGATCCTGGGGTCCTGGGATCGAGCCTCATGTTGGGCTCCCTGCTCAGTGGGCAGTCTGCTTTTCCCTCTCTCCCCTCTCTCTCAAATAAATAAATAAAATAAAATTCTTAAAAGGTTTTTTCAGGGCAGATTCTTCAGAAGGTCCATAATGGTTTGCTGACAGAACAGGGTGCAGCCAAGTCCGCAGGTGCAGGTAATGACCACTGTGTCATGACTGACATCTTACTAACTATGGTACCATGCCACCCACACGAGGATGCACTTGGAACCTACCCCCCCCAAACCTAGAATCAATGAACTGTGGTACATTCACAGACCGATATTAAAATATATTAAAAAGACACCAATAAATGAAAGGGCAACTTAGAATAATTGCATCTTAGTCTGGTCCCTTTGGGCATGGAGATAAAAGATGACGTATCTGTTTGGACTTTTTTTTTTTTTAAGTTTTTATTTAAATAATCTCTCCACCCAATGTGGGGCCTGATCTCACAACCCTGCGATCAAGGGTCGCATGCTCTTCCAAGTGAGCCAGCCAGGCATCTCTCTGGACTTTAATAGCTGTTCCTTCTGAAGAGCAGGCCTGGGGTTTAAAAAAACCTTTTAGGCACAGAATTCTTTCTTATTCACCAAGTACTCTTTCCAGAGGAAAGGCCAGTGCACTGAGAACACACTCTCGCCCCACCATTCTTTTCTCCCTGCCCCACCTCCTCAAAGAGGACCTGGACACAAGGCAAGGAACCCAGGCTTCACAGGACAAACCAAAAGGCACAACTGTAGTGGGAAGGAAACCTCTTAAAAGCTGTTTTAAAGTTTCTACCCCGAGTTTAACTCCACATATGTTCCCAAATTAGGATGACCCTCCCCACTGCTCCGTCAGGCATGGAAAGCAGTCAGCAGAGGCTACGGATGGCAGTGGTTAGGCTCCTGCTTGCTAAAACTTGAGTTTTCTTCTAACAACTTACTTCTAAGTTAGGGAAGGAATGCAGAAAAAGTTATAATAAAAAGCAAGAGGGCTATGGTTCACCCTCCCCCACCCACAGTAGCAACCACTCTTAACTGTTTTTTGATTTAGAGGGTGACTTGTCCGGGCGGATATGTACATATCTTCAAATCATATGCCTGTAATGTTCTTTGACCAATCAACCTTTGCATAAGTTACTGAAATTCTGCTGACAGAAAACATAGCTCAATGCAACCCCTACCTCTGATCTGCCTTCCACCCGATACTCACATCACTGTGGAGCCTGTATTAGTCGACATGGCAACTTTAAGTTATACTTTAACCTTGGTCTGCGGCTGGTACCAGTATATCTAACTGCATTTCGGGTAGAGAGCAACTACAAACTGGAAGAAATATAAAACCAATTGTCTGAAGACACCAGAGAACCACCAAAAGAAGTTTATACCGAAGGGTATTCTAGTCATGGAAGAAGGCAATGGCATAATCCAATTTTGTTGATATAAACAAAACAAAACAAAACAAGAAAATAAGACCCACTCTCAAGAGGAGAGATCATGAAAGACCAACCTGGAGATAACCCAAATGTTGGAATTAGGAGACAATGTAGAGCACCCACAACAGCTATAATCAAGAAGATAAGGGGAAACATGTATATAATAAATGAACATCAACTGCAGTAAAAAACAGAACTACAAAAAAAATTCTAGAACTGAATGTTATATTATCTAGAATAAATTACTGGATGGGCTTGAGAGCGGAATGGCGATAAGACTCATGCAGAGACACCAACAAAAATGATCAATTCTGAAGAGAGAAAGAAAACGAAAATAAACTGCTGAAAACCAAAGGGGAGAAAAAAATCTTGAAGGCCGACAGGGAAAAGCTACTTGTAACATACCAAAAAAGAATCCAAATTACCACTAAATTTTCATCAAAAACGAGAAAGGCCAGAAGACAGAGCAGTTAACATCATCTTTCAATGTTGAAAGAAAGAAAAAAGAAATGCCTATCAATCCAAATTCTTTTTCCAGTAAAAACATTCTCCAAAAATGAAGGCGAAATAAAGGTGTTTTCCAATAAAGTAAAACTAAAGAGACTTCACATAGTACACACTTGCATTTCAGGGGGAAGAGAATACGACATGGAACCTTAGATCTTCAGAAAGGAATGAAAAGCATTAGAAACAGTAAATATCTGGTAAGTGTAAAAGATTTTTTTTCTTAATTCTTTAAAATACAAAGGATGGGGCGCCTGGGTGGCTCAGTTGGTTAAGCGACTGCCTTCGGCTCAGGTCATGATCCTGGAGTCCCGAGATCGAGTCCCGCATCAGGCTCCCTGCTCAGCAAGGAGCCTGCTTCTCCCTCTAACCCTCCCCCCCTCATGTACTCTCTTCTCTCTCATTCTTGCTCTCTCAAATAAATAAATAAATCTTAAAAAAAAAAAAAAACAAAATACAAAGGATGGTTTAAAACAAAAACTTGTAATATTGTCTTGTGGGTTTTAAAGTATATGTAGATATAATAATAAAGATGTAACTCTACAGTTAAAAGGTTTCTACATTCTCTGACCTCCTACAATATTAACTCAAAATATAGTTCACCCTTGGACAATGAGAGGGTTGAGGGTGTTGATCCTCCATGTAGTCAAAAATCCACATATAACTTCTGACTCCCCTCAAACGTAACTACTAACAGTCTAGTATTGACGGGAAGCCTTACTGAAAACATAAACAGTCAATTAGCACACATTTTGCATGTTACATGTATTATATGCTGTATTCTTACAATAAGTAAGCTAGAGAAAAGAAAACCATAAAGAGAAACTACACTGAAATACCGTATTTATTGAAAAAATCTGAGTGTAAGTTGACCCACATAGTGCAAACCCATGTTATTGAAGAGTCTACTGTGGTTAAAAAAGAAAAAAAAAGTATGTTGTAATCCCTAAAGCAGTAACACATACACACAACCTCAGAGGAATAGCTAACAAGTCAACAGACACATTAAAATGTAATTCTAAGCAATTTCAAATAACCCGAAGGGAGGAAAGTAGGAACAAAGAAATTTTTTTAAAGAGCAGAAAAAAATAAAATGGTAGACCTAAAAATCAACCTATTAATACTTAAAATAGACTAAAACCTACAATCAAAAGACGGGGATGATTGGAAGGGACAAATAGCAGGACCACTCTATATGCTGTTACCAGAGAAACAATTTAAGACACAGAGAGGTTGAAGTAAACAGACCGGAAAATATTATCACGCAAACTCTAGGCATAAAAAGGCTAAAGAGACTGAAGCAGTACCAGACGAAAGAGACTTCAAGGAAATACTAGCAGAGAGAAGAGGGACATTTCATAATAATAAAAGGGTCAATTTATTAGAAAGATAATCATAAATGTATATTCTCCTCATAGAGCTTCAAAATACATGACACAAAATCTGGCATAACACTTCCACCACAGCCGATTTCAAGCTACTAACATGACACGCATGAGCACGGACTCGGGCAGAGAAGCGCACAACCCTCCCCCACAAGCTGACACAATCGTGCTCCAGCACACCACGGTCTACACCCAATGAATCCATATCCTTTTCAACAGTCCATGATAATGCTCATCAAATAGGCTATTTTCTGGGCCATTAAAATGGCCCTTGATACATTTTTTTTTTTTTTAAAGATTTTATTTATTTGACAGAGACACAGCGAGAGAGGGAACACAAGCAGGGGGAGTGGGAGAGGGAGAAGCGGGCTTCCCACGGAGCAGGGAGCCCGATGTGGGGCTCGATCCCAGGATCCTGGGATCCTGACCTGAGCCGAAGGCAGACGCTTAACGACTGAGCCACCCAGGCGCCCTGGCCCTTGATACATTTTAAAGGACTGATATCATACAGAGTTTGTTCTCTGACCAAAATGGAATTAAATTCGACATCAGTAACAATGAGCTGCCCTGGAAATCCCCAACTATTTCCCACTAAACAACATTTCTCTATAATTTAAGAGTCAAAAAAGAAATAACAAGGAAAATTATAAAATGTTTTGAACTAAATAATAATGAAAATAAAATATACCAAAATTTGTGGAACAAAGGTAAAAATTCTTTCGAGAAATTTATACCTTCAAATACTTACACTAGAAAAGGTAGGAGGACACTATGGTAACACTCCCTGAATTGATAGACATATCCAATGCAATCCCCATCAGCATCCCAGTTGGTTTCTCTGTAGGAAGTGACAAGCTGATTCTAAAATTCGTATGCAATTCCAAGGAAACCCAAAACAATCTTGAAAAAACATAGTTGGAGTACTCATACTTCAAGATTTCAAAACTTTCTACAAACCGTAGTCATCAAGACAGAGAGGTACTGGAAACGATAGACATTTTGATCAGTGGAACAGAACAGAGAATCCAGAAATAAATCCACGTGTGTGTGGACAATGATTTTCGACAAAGGTGCCAACACCTGTCAATGGGGGGAAATGGCCTTTCAAAGACTTGTGCTGGGACAACTAAGACAGGCACACACGAATGAATTTTCAACTTTGCACCTCACACCACAGAAACTTAAAATGGATCAAAGACCTAAATGTATACGCTAAAACTATAAACCACGTAGAAGAAAGCATAAGACTAAATTATGACCTTGGATTTAACAAGGGATTCTTAGACATAACAACAAAAGGATAAGCAACCAAAGGAAAAAAAAAAAAATCAATGAATTGGACTTCTTCAACATTTAAAACTTTTGCATCAAAGTCCAATCAAGAAAAAGAAAAGTCAACCCACAGAATGGGAGAAAATATTTATAAATCATATATCTGATAAATATTTGTTTAGTATAAAAAACCCTTACAATTCAATAAAAAGACAACCCAATTAAAAAATGGGCAAAGAATCTTAACTGACATTTTTTTAAGCAAGGTATAAAAACTGCCAATTGACACATCATTAGTCATCAGGGAAACATAAGTCAAAACCACAATGATGACACTTCATACCCATTAGGAAGGCTAGACTCAAAAAGACAATACCAAATGTTGGTCAGGACGTGGATAAACTGGAGCCCTCGCACGCAGCTGGTGGGAAAGTAAAACGGTACGGCCGCTTTGGAAAAGTTATGCACAATGCTTAAACACAGAGCTCCCGTGTGACCCAGAAATTCCGCTGCTGGGTATCTACCCAAGAGTATGAAGAAAACATTATGTCCATACAAACACTTGTTCACAGATATTTAGAGCAGCACTATTCGCAATAGCAAAGAGGCAGAAACAACCCAAATGTCCATCAACTAATGGGTGAACAAAATGTGTATCCATCTGGCACAGCATCGTACGGTCATAAACATGAATGAAATATTGATATATGTTATAACATGGGGGAAATTTGAAAACATTATGGTAAATGGAAGATGGCAGTCACAGGAGACCACAGGGATTAGTCTGCTCAGGCTGCTATAACCAAATACGACAGACTGGGGGGCTTAAACAACAGAAATTTAATTTCTCACAGTTCTGGAGGCTGGAAGTCCAAGATCAAGGTGCCATCAGGGTTGGTTCCTGGTGAGGTCGCTCTTCCTAGCCTGCAGATGGCTGCCTCTCCCTGTCTCCTCACATGCCTTTCCTCTGTTCCTGCTTGGAGATAGCACTCTCTGGGGTCTCTTCCTCTTGAGGACACCAACCTTATACTTACAGGCTTAGGGCGCACCTTAGGATCTCATTTAACCTTAATTATTCCCCCAAAGGCCGAAACTTTGAGGTTAGGGCTTAAACATATAAATTTGGGGGATACACAATTCTGCCCATAAAGCCACATATTGTAGGATTACATTTACCCAAAATGTTCAGAATAGACAAATCTATTAAGACAGATTTACAGGGGCACCTGGTGGCTCAGTCGTTAAGCGTCCGCCTTTGGCTCGGGTCGTGGTCCCGGGGTCCTGGGATCGAGCCCCGCGTCGGGCTCCCTGCTCTGCCAGGAGCCTGCTTCTCTCTCTCCCACTCCCCCTGCTTGTGTTCCCTCTCTGTGTCTCTGTCAAATAAAAAAAAAAAAAAAAAAAAAAAATCTAAAAAAAAAAAAGACAGATTTACAGACAGAAAGATTACTAAGGGTGGAGAGAATAAGGGATGGTAACTAAAGGGTATAGGGTTTGTGAGGTAATGAAAATGGTTCTAAAATTTTCTGTAGTGACAGTTGAGCACATCTGAATATATTAAAAACCACTGAAATACCACTTAAATGGATGAATTGTTAGGCATGTGAATTATTATCTCAATAAAATCATTATTAAAAAATTCAATGCAATCCTAATTTTTTTTTTAAAGATTCTATTTATTTATTTGACAGAGAGAGAGACAGAGCAGGAACACAAGCAGGGGGAGTGGGAGAGGGAGAAGCAGGCTTCCTGCTGAGCAGAGAGCCCGATGTGGGATTCGATCCCAGGACACTGGGATCATGACCTGAGCTGAAGGCAGACGCTTAACGACTGAGCCACCCAGGTGCTCCAATGCAATCCTAATCTTAATCCTGGCAGTTTTTAGAGTAGAAGTCAACAAACTGAATATAAAATGTATAGAGAAATGCAAAGGACCTCCAATAATTGGTGGAGCGGAGACAAAGTTGGAAGACATACTACGTGACTTCCCAAGAATTTTCATCACATGACGGTAATCAAGAAAAAATGAAAATAGCAGTCAATATCCCACATGAACACAGATGCAAAAATATTTCACAAAACACAAACCAAGTAGTAAGATAGCATTCCTTTAAGATGGATATATAGATCAACGAAACAAAAATCTAGAAATAGAACCATACTTATACTTTCACTTAATTTTAACAAAGGCTCCAAAGCAATCTATTGGGGATAAGTCTTTTTAACAAATGAGGCTGATTTAAAAATGGATGTCCATATGGTGGAAAAATTAACCTCAAGCCTATCTCACACCATATACAAAAGTTAATTCAGGACGGATTCTAGGTCTAAATGTAAAAGCCCAAACCATGAAACTTTATGAAGAAAACACATCATCTTTGTGACCTAGGGAAAGGCTTCTTATAGGTCCCAGAAAGCAGTAACTGTCAAAAAAAAAAAAAATTAAATTCGGTTTCCTCAAAATAAAAAACACCTGTTCATCCAAAGACACCATTAAGAAAAGGAACAGTAAGCCTTGGACTGGGAGAAACATTAGCAAAACCTGTGACAAAATACTGGTGCCCTAAATACAGAAAGAACCCCTACAACTCTATGATACCGTACAAAGGAAGAAGATGCTAGATTATGTGGCTCTTCCATAACTGTGCCTCTGTGAAGGACAGCTGAGGGCTTTTGGTGTATCCCATATGCTGCTCTTGGTAATTTAAAGTGTGTTTCTTCACTCATGGTACCCATGGTTTTAATCCTGGCAACATTCACGATGGTTCCCTGGTCTTTCAGCTCCAATACAGACTGGCTGCTCTCTAGACCAACTGGACAATACTAATTCTGGAACTTTATCCTGCTCCCTTAAATTCCATCCACAGGTTAGTGGTTATCTCTTAATTCTCTGTACACAGAGATTTCCTAAATTTGTTCCTGGTATTGATCTTTTCATTATCTTGGGCAATAGAATTTTCGCATCTTCAGTTCTGAGAAATGATTTTATATTCTCTTTATAGAAAGATATTACAAATTAAAAAATATATATATCACCTCTTCTGTTTTTCTCCAGGAATTTCTAACAGTCAGACATTAGGCCTCTTGGGTAGTTCTCAGTCTCCAAAGCTTCGTGCCCTTTTATTTCACTTTCTGCTATTCTTCTAGCTTATTACTTTTCTTTTTAAAACCTGAGTTATCATTTGAACCATGAGGTCTTTCTTTATGGCATCCTGTTCCTAATTTACTACTGTAATAAGAAGCTTCTTCTATCTGACGTTAACTTCTAAACGTTTTTCTTCTGTTCCATGTATCATCAGCTTCTCTTGTTCGCTTTTGTTCTGTTTGTTGATCCTGTTATTTCACACGAGTAATACTCCTTAGTACTCATCACGGTAAGGTACTGAAATACCCACTGGAAATACCACTGGCCTGTGTGAGACTGGTGGGCCCCAGTGGGTGAGCTGCCTCCTCTCAGGCTGATAAATGGATTGGCTTTTCAGGGCCATTCATTCTTCCAGAGAACTGTTTGGTCTCCAGCATCGCCACCAGGATTTTGATAGGTAACTGGGGACTCATCAATCTAGATGCTTTCTATTGTAGCCAGTGTTGATAGTTCCTACTTACGCCGACCTCTAAGCCTCCTGTCTTCTGACACGGTCCCATTCGATGTATTCTAAATATAAGCAACAAGTTGTATGCCAGGGACATTCGCTCTTGGCTGCCAACTGTTCTGTACTTGGGAGTAGAGGCAGATGATGGGCTTTTAATTTTACAGATTTGGGATCTATTCCTCATCTCCCCAGCACTGGCCCGTCTCACACTACCTCCTGCCACACCGGAGGCTTCAGATCCTGAACCTCTCCAGCCCTGCGGGAACAGTGGCTTTCCTGCCACGTCTGCCTCTGAGCACCTCTGAACCAAGATTCCCATGTCCTGGTAATCAGTACGCTGCCTCCTCTGCCTTTCAACTTCCAAAACTTTTTTTTCCTTTTTCAAGTTTTTATTTAAATTCCAATTAGTTAACATACAGTGTAATAGTTTCAAGTGTAGAATTTAGTGATTCACTTATATTACAACACCCAGGGCTCATCAGAGTTAAGTATACTCTTTTTTTTTTTTTTTCCTCAAAAGAAATTTGTTGAATTCTCACCTACGGTGTTTATTCTCTTCCATCCTTCGTCTTTGTTGATCTTAAAGTTCTTTTACTATCATTTTAGTGATGTAACAAATGGGAAAGTCAAAACGTAATTTTCATCTGTAACCAGAAGCCCAGAAATTGGCTCCTTTTGTTTCCTATTTCTATTGCCACTGCCCTAGTTCAGAACTTAGGCACTATCCCGCATGGATTATTGCTATTAAGAACAAGCTGGTCTCTTGCTGTCTTTGACTTCTTCTTGTTTTAGTCCCATATGGTTTCCACATTAAGTCTCCTAAAATTTGTTGATATCAAGTCATTAATTCTCAAGTCATATATCTAAACTCTATAGAACCTACACTTCCAAAATCAAAACAGTAAAACATGTACAAACTCATCTGGTTTTCAAGGTTCACTAAAATGTGGCATCATCCATTTATCCAAGCCAGTTAAACTCTAGTTATTTTTATATTACAATTCAAGCTAGCCAATGCCATGTCCAAGTGCTATTTCCTGCTTTCTCATTCATCTTTCTCCCTCCAACCAAACTCGGCAAGACTTTTATCCCTTCTTTTCTCCGTATCTATAGTCATCCTTTGAAGTCCACTTAAATTGTACTGGTTCATGAAACTCTCCAACTTTGCCAGGGTCAAAATCTTTCTCCCTCCTATCTTCTATGCAACATTACCTGTCTGCACTACTCATTATAGATTTTGTAATTAACAAAACGAGACCATCAGAATATCCCATCATAAATATTCCATCACACACACCCCATGTGCACCATCATCTTCCATTTCATTAGGCATTTGAAATAACCTATAATACCTGAAACATAACAGAAAAAAAAAAAAAAAAGCCAGAATACATATCTATAGAACAGGAAAATAAAACAGGGTACAAAATCATAACATCTGAGCCAGAATCCTACAATTTACCTAAACAAAGTGACCTACATATGAATTACAGAAAAAAATATAATACACATTTGGAGGACTATCTGCCAAAAGTAATTTTGATTTCAGAGTATTATCTTCAACATTTCTAACAGTATTCGGGTAACTCAACCAACTGTTCGGCTGATTCCTAATTCTGACTAAAGTACAAATATTATCAGAGTAACAGAGGAAAAGGAAAATAAATTTTTCCGTTGTCTCTAATGAAGATGCTTGTCTCCAGATGACACAGGAACATCTACAAGTGGTTAGCTGTAAGCTCAAATGGGGTGCACTCAGACCATCCCTGTCCCCTCACGGGGATGGCTTAGAGCAAGTTCTCTGTAAGGATCAATTACCACCGAACCATTTGCACAAAAAACACAGATACACGTTTACTTACAACTGAGGATTTGTGTTAAAGGTGATTTTTAAGTTAATATAAACATCCGTTTTGTGTGTGTGAGGGGGTGTCCATGCACGTGCACAGGTAACAGAGAGATGTGCCCAAGAAAGCAGCTACAGGGACCCCTGGTGTGCCCAGACTCAAATGGAAGATGGAAGGAAAGGAGGTGGACTTTTCACCATGCATTTTGGACTTCTAAATTTTACAAAAGGATTATTCATCTGAAAAACAAAAATCCCATTTTAAAAACCTCCCAAATAGATCTATGATTGGGTTCACATAGTTTTTCCTACAGGTAGTTGTAATCCACAGAAAGAGTGGTTGTGTCCAATTGTGGAAGACTTCAGCCTAAAGCCCGGCTACTCTTCATGGAAACTACTGGCCTAGGGAACCCCTACTTGCTGTATGCATGAAGAGGAAACAGACACAAAGCTGATACGGAAGATAATAATAGGTGTATCTTTTTTTTTTTTTTTTTTTTTTTTAAGAGAGGGAAGGAAAGGGGGGTGCAGAGGATGGAGAGAGAATCCTCAAGCAAACTCCCAGCTGAGCACAGAGTCTGATGCGGGGCTCCATCTCATGACCCTGAGATCATGACCTGAGCAGAAGCCAAGAGTTGGATGTTTAACCAACTACACCATCCAGGTGCCCCTAGGTGTATACTTTTGAGGGAGCAGCAAACCACCTCTTACCAAAAAAATGGCATGGATGGTGCTTTGAATCAAGGCTGAGTCAGCAGAAAGACAAGAACCATAGCCCAGCCCCTAGACAGACTTTATGTAGCTCTGACAACACACAATCTTCAGTTTGCATTTTTTTTTTTTTATCGTAGCTTTGAATCAACTGTAATATGTGGGGAAATGTTATCAGAAAAGGAAAAAGCAGATTCTTCGTGTGTATCAGAAGCTGCTGGAGAGAAGTCTTCTATCCAGGGGAGCTAGTCCTTCCTTGAGTCACCCTGGAATCAGACGTGAGGAAAGACACTGCTGGAGTATTTCGAGTGCAGCATCTGAAAGGGAGAATAATCCATATCGAAAGAAGGGACTCTAAAATGGATGCACTCACTCCTCAATGACTGGGTGTGTTTTTTTCTGCTGTGGGGAAACCACAGCCCTCAGGCTTCCAGATGCTTTCTTGCTTCATGAAGTGGGGCTCCTTCTGTCGCTTCGCTTCCAGAGACCACACTTAACACTTGCTGTTCTAACACATGCATAACTTCGTATTAATCATCACTTACTTTAGATGAAGAGTATAAAAACAAAAGATGACCAGTATTTAGAAGAAAATGGGTCACATCTAAAATTATTTTTAAACCAAAAACAACTAAAATAGACTATGAGGATAAACTAAATATAGGAATTAAGAGGAAACCATCAAGAGGTAAAAATAAACTAAAAATCTAAAAGGTAACAAAATAGAAGCTCCATTTAGGAGTCAGTTGGTAAGTTGTTTTATACTAAGGCAGCCAGAGTCTAACAAACACACATATTTGGCTTTTATAACTTTTGAGCGTCTTTTCAAAAAGCTCTCTGGAGTTTCTTTGGCAACACAGCCTTTGGGCAGAAAATAACTGAGGACCCGAGCAGACACGGGGCCTCTCACTCGGTCGTCTGTCCAGGCCTCTCAGCGCCGGCAGGCCGGTAAGTGGTAGGTGGTGTGGCAGTTTGTGTTAAAGAGCCAAGCCTGGTTCTGTCTCCCAAATAGGCCGTACAACTCTTCCGTCGCCCCAGATCTGTTCAATCATCTGCCAAGGCATACTTTTGCAGAACTGGTAGGGAAGAGTCACTGAAAGGGGTCACATCGGATGCAAAGGGGTCTGAGGCAAAGCTCCCCACGTGCGCACTTTCCTGCAGATGTTTCCAGCCCTTCCCTGCTGCAGGGACTCTAGGGATGGCTCGTCTCCCCCTGCAGGAGTGGTCCGCACACATCCAGCTGTAAGACAAGGGGAGGACTGCTGGCGCTTCGGGGAAAGGTGGGCGACTCCAATGATTCCCCCCCACCCAGCACCATGCCTTCCACTTAAAGCAAACACATCTGGGGAATCACTCCACGACTTTTAGTTACCACCAAACTCAAACCATTTTCATTTTCTAAAAGAGAAGTCAATTCAACTAAAGAAGCAAAACTAAACAGAACTCTTTTCCACCACTTCTCACCCAACTGGAACTTACAAAGGAATTTTAAACAATTAACTTGTATTAAAATCATTTGGAAAGACTACACTAAAAGTTGCATTAAAAATACTTTCTATCTTCACATGTCAACACACGTATCACCTGTATAAATACGCAAGAGCCCCGAGACCACCTACCATTTGGTAGAGTTGGTCTGTAAAACTATAAGAGAATCGCGTTCTCACTAGGCTGTTGTTAGGTATGATTCTGAAAAGGGATATCCCATATAAAGCAAATCCACATCCACAGTATATTTCAAAAGCAATGTCTGCCTGCAACTGACTGCGATTAACATAATTATGCTTGAAAATGCTCGAGGTGTACTATGAATCAAATTTAGAAGGAGAGGCGCCTGAGTGGCTCGGTCGGTTTAGTGTCTGACTCTTGATTTTGGCTGTCCTGAGAGCAAGCTTGGCGTCAGGCTCCACGCTCAGCGGGGAGTCTGCTTCAAGATTCTCTCTGCCCCTCCCCCTGCTCGTGCACGAGCTATCTGTCTCTCAAAATAATAAATAAATCTTCAAAATTTAGAAGGAAAAAACCTGAACGTATCATGTTTATACTAATAAACAAAAAAATTGCTTCTAGGGGCAACTATATGCAATATAATTTCTGTGGGTTCTCTCTCAAACATAAATACAATTTGTCAATCCTAAAAACTATTTTTATAAGGTCAGTAGTGAGAGGCAGCATTTTACAAGTAAGTGTAACTAGGACCTATATTTGCATAATGGAAACAAATAATAAACTGTATTTTATTTTTCTTTAAAGATTTTACTTATTTATTTGACAGAGAGAAACCACTAGAGAGTGAACACAAGCACGGGGAGTGCGAGAGGGAGAAGCAGGCTCCCAGCCTAGCAGGGAGCCCAATTCGGGGCTCGATTGCAGGACCCCGGGATCATTACCTGAGCCGAAGGCAGATGCTTAACAACTGAGCCACCCAGGTGCCCCATATTTTAATATGTATTTTCTTTTTCTTTTTTTTTTTTTTTTAAAGATTTTACTTATTTATTTGAGAGAGAGAGAGAGAGCCCAAGAAGGGGTAGGGTCAGAGGGAGAAGCAGACTCCCTGCTGAGCAGGGAGCCCGACGTGGGACTCGATCCCAGAACTCCGGGATCATGACCTGAGCCGAAGGCAGTCGCTTAACCAACTGAGCCACCCAGGCACCCTAATACGTATTTTCTATACCGAAAATCTAAAAAGCACAGAAGAGCATTTTAAAACTTATCTATAAAAAAAAAATATCGGGACACCTGGATGGCTCAGTCAGTTAAGCATCCAACTCTTGGTTTTGGCTCAGGTCATGATCTAAGGGTCATGGGATCGAGCCCTGTGTCCAGCTCCTCGCTCAACATGAAGTCTGCTTGAGATTCTCTCCCTCTTCCTCCCCGCCCCGTGTGCAAGCATGTGTGAGCTCTCTCAATAAATTTTTTTTTTTTTAAAGATTTTATTTGACAGAGAGATAGCACAAGTAGGCAGAGTGGTAGGCAGAGGGAGAGGGAGAGGGAGAAGCAGGCTCTCTGCCGAGCAGGGAGCCAGACGTGGGGCTCAATCCCAGGACCCCAGGATCATGACCTGAGCCGAAGGCAGCTGCTTAAGCGACTGAGCCACCCAGGCGCCCCTCAATAAATAAATTTTTAAAAAAACATATCACCTATAAGTCCAATACCTATGGAGAGCTACTTTCAATACGGTGCTATGTTGTTTTTCAGAAGCAGAGAGGGTGTGCTGAGGGTTCATGGGACATGTACCACTTTGTATCCTGCTTCTCCCTTGTTATAGACATTATTACATGTCAATGAATACTCTTCAGTGTATTTTTATTGGCTATTTATAACCTTTAAATACCACGTCATCCTTAGTGATGAATACTAAGGTTGGTTTCCACTGTTTCCTATTATTAAAATATTTCTAACAGCCTTGCACATACAATTTGAATATCACTATTTCCTTAGAACAGAATTAAAAATTAAAACAAAATGAAACATTGGGCCAAAGTACATTTGGGTCTTTGTATTTCTAAATTTCTCTCAAGAAAGCTCACAGCAAACAACATTTCCATCTAACTATAGGAACTCATCTCCCCCCACTCTTTGCCAACACTGGCTATAATCATTTCTTTTTAAAACTTTCCAGTTTTGGTATAAAAAATTTATTTAAGATTTTATTTATTTGAGAGAGAGAGAGAGAGGGAGAGAAAGCATGAGCAGGGGGAGGGGCAGGAGGAGAAGCAAGCTCCCTGCTGAGCAGGGAGCCCAACACGGGGCTTGGTCCCAGGACCCTGGGATCATGACCTGAACCTAAGGCAGACGCTTAGCTGACCGAGCCACCCAGGCACCTCTAATTCTTCATTTCTTCCATAATTATGAGGCGGGATATTTTGTCATTTGCATTTCTTCTGTGAATCAGTTATGTCCTTTAGAGCCTTACTTTCAAAGCACGGAAAAATATATATGAGAATAGTAGTTTACATTTGGAAAAATGAGAAAATACCTTTATGCTTAAGTTTATTTGATATAAACCATGTTCATTAGGTATCAAAGATTACTTAAAAAAAAAAAAAAAAGTACAAGATGAAAATGTCCAGGGGCACCTGGGTGGTTCAGGTCATGATCTCAGGGTCCTGGGATCCAGTCCCACATGGGGCTCCCTGCTCAGCGGGGAGCCTGCTTCTCCCTCTGCCTCTGCCCCTCCCCCACCCCCGCTGGTGCTCTCTCTGTCTCTCAGCTAAATAAATCAATAACATCTTAAAACAAACACGAAAATGTCCACATACATTCGCTGGGTTAGATGGTTATTTCAAAGTAGACATGGATCATCATGAATGTATTGTGAAAAGAATTTTTTTTTTGGCTTGATCTGCTTTTCTGTGAGATTCTGAGTTTCTATAAAAGAGAAGCCTGCAGCAGGCCGGTGAAGGGGGTAGAAAGGCCCCCAGCTGGACTATTGCCCTCAGGCCCACAGCTCCCGTGGGAGAGCTGGCGGGGGGCTAAGCGTGTCAGCTGAGGGGAGCGACGGCAGCAGCTGAGCTGAGACCTGACCGCGCAGCTGGCAGGGACGGAGCAGCAGGACCAGCCTGTCCTGGCACGTTACCCCTGCAGAGCGTCTGCGGCAGGCGGCCCCCGGCTCAGATGTACTCCGGGTGAAAAAGGGCCCGCAACTCCAGGGACCGTGACCTGTGTCACAGAACATCAGGATGGAGATTCAATATGAATCCTGAGTATGCTTATGTTGTAACCTCCTGCGAGGTAGATAGCCAAGACTAGGAAACAGGAATGTGATTCCTAGTGTACTGGTTGGGGAAAAAGAAGACTTCAAAAAAAAAAAAACAAAAACCCCAGAATAAACTATTTCAGCCCACAGTACTACAGGGTTTAAAAAACCAGAAACTTCCAACGTTGATGAGAACTTTTAGGCGTAAGGAAAAAAAAGAAAGACGTCAACGCACAGGTTTCTTTTGATTCCAAGGCAAAAATCATGACGTGAGGTGTATGTTGACCCAAATAAAAAAGGATCCTGACCTAGAAACGAGGGGCAGGTAGATCTGGGGTCTGGCAAAAACAGAAACTTCAACCACATGGCCCAGCGGGCAGACTCGATCACATGGGCTGCTCTCAGTTATGCCACAAGGACCCGCACATCATCCTGCATTCCCGAAATATAATGGTGGCGATAAATGGAATAAGAAATTACATTACCTACTTCAAGTTCAAAAGAAAGAACACCTACTATTATTTACCCACTTGACTGTTACATACCCACCTGCAAAGAATGCACTCTATTTTACTACCAAAAAAAAAAAAAAAAAAGTTACTGTATTGTAACTACACTTGACCCTTGCAGAACTTTCTGCAATGACAGAAGTTGTCTGCCACCTACCAAGCACCTGAAATACAGAAACCATGACTTAGGAACGGTTCATTTTAAGTGACTGCAAATGTAAACAGCCACATGGAGCGAGTAACTACTACACTGAACAGCACTGTTTTAGACTAACCAACTAGCCAATTTCACCTCTGGTCAAAAAACTTAAAGAGTGAGTTCATTTTTAAAGCTACAAAAAGAACTCTGATTATATCACAGGGTGAGCTGGAAAGAGAAAACACGATGTAAAACTTCTAACAATTCACAGATCGTACTAGTGAATAATCAAAATTCTAAGCAAATTAATTTCAGCTCAAGCAGTAGGATACGTGTAGAGTTCCATGTATCTGGATTTTGCCATACTTTGTCTGGTATATACTTGCTGGATTCCAGCTCTGAGGTCGTCCCATATCTGGTCAAGGCCAATCTGCTTCAGTCCATGGGGATTCTGACTCCTGTTTGATGACATTGTGAGTAATATTCTGAAGTCGTCCAGTGTAGCAATCCTTATGCAAGGTACAGCTAATTCTCCATTAGATGAAAATATACAGTATCATTCCAAATTTATTCACAGCAGCTCAGAAAGGATGTCCTTTAAATGTAGAGAATGAAATCTCATTGCAGGCAAACCTGAAGAAAAAATAAAGCAAGTTAATGAATTTTTTCTTGACATCCTGGGGTGGGTAATAGGGTGCCTGCCACACAGATAGAAACATTGTCTGTAGGCATTAGAGGGTACCACGCTAATCTGGAGAATATTTCTCTTTCTCTGTGGAGACAAACTCATATGATCTACGTACAGAAATATGCTTACTTAAGAGATTTAGTTCGGAATCCTATGAACTCAAGAAAAGTGCTCACAAGAGAAGCTGGGCGAAACTGTGTAAGCACAACTAACACTGTAGCCTTTCTTTGCCTTCTGAGGTAAAACTTAAACTATACGACTTGACCCACATAACAATTACAAAGATAAACCCAAAGGAAACTCCCAGACAGAGAAAATCAAATACCTAAAAAGTAGGAAAAACCAGCCTCACTGGTTATCTGTGAATTTTAAGAATTTTTCACTTAGCACTTTGCAAAAATGCAGATGTTGGTGAGGCTGAGGAGCAGGGAAATGGTCACTCACCTTTCAGAAGGGAATCTGGCAAGAATCATCAAAAAAAAAAATTTTTTTTTTAAAGACTTTATTTATTTATTTGACAGAGAGAGAGAGAGAGCACAAGTAGGCAGAGCGGCAGGCAGAGGGAGAAGCAAGATTCCCCGCTGAGCAGGGAGCCCGATGTGGGGCTCGATCCCAGGACCCTGGGATCATGACCTGAGCCGAAGGCAGACACCCAACCGACCGAGCCACCCAGGCGCCCCAAGAATCATCAAAATTTAAGATGTTCCTTAAATTCAGAGACTGGGGTTTGAAGCTCAGCTCCACACCTACTGGGTATGAGGACTTGGCTAAGGTACTTCACACTTCTCTAAGCCTCAATTTCTGAATCTACAAAAGGGGGGGGGTCAATCATTTTCTTCAGACAATTACTGTGAAACTTAAGTAAGACAACGTATATACAATATTTAACACAGAGTAAATGCTCAACAAATAATACTGGCTATTATTCCCGAGTGTATAAGGCTACTACAAAATAGAACTTATAATGCTTTAGGATCTCGGGATCCACAGATAAAGCACCTCACTATTCAGCATCACGTTAACTCAGTATCCCTCCCTATGCAATACTACAGTCACACCTTACGGATCGTCTGTGTCTATCACATGAAAATGTGGAGCTTGTTAAAGGAGTACTCCTGTAAAATTAAGAAACAATGAATTATTTTAATGGCTCCATAAAATAAATGTTGGGAGGTGAACGGTGTCTGGAGCAATAAGGATGGGTTGTCAAAGCCTGCCAATTCAGGTTTGAGCTCCGCAAGGAACTGGGGGCATCCTGCATCTTCGATGGCATCATAGAGCTCTCCCTAGGCTAAGGCACATTTAAGGAGAATGCAGTTCATGCTTGTGGATCAAGTCCGAACTACTGAAAACTAAATCATCTCTAATACTTATAATCTAAGCTTTGGGACCTAATATTTTATGAAACCACAATCCCGTTCTTGATCCTGAAAGTATTTTACATCATCCATTCAAAGAAGTATGTTCAAATGCAGAATACAAAGATCGCTAACACAAGAATTCCCTCAAGTTTTAAAGGAAACCAACAACTCAGCAACCGCTTTGCAAATGTTCCCTAAATATAAGTGCAATCTGCCTTTCCTTCCGTCTACCTTGGGGGGGGATCAGGCCAACACCTGACTCGATAGTACGGCTGGGACTCGTGGTACTGCCTGGTATCATTACCTAGTTAAGCCTGCACTCCTTCCTCACGCTTAATTTTCCCCTAAGGGGAAATTATCACTTAAATTCCCCAGACTCACACAGTTAATTCTATCTTAGATAAGCCTTCTCTAGATACTCTTTTACTCCTTTTTCTCCTCTTCTAATTTCTAGCAGCAACTGAGAAAAATGTTCCATTCCTCCCATTTTCACCTTTTCCTCACCCTATCATTTCCACTGGGCACCCTAAAAGTAACTTCAAGTAAATGGATTCCTATGGAGCCACCATCAACCTTCCTTCTTCAAACCTCCACATGCCAGCAATTCACGAAGTGTATCTCCAGCCCAGCCGGCTTCTCTCAAGTCCAGGCTCAGCTCTACATCCGAGTGTCTAGTTCAGTCCCCTCCCGGATGTCGCACACCCCACAGGTCTACGGCTGAACTCAGGGACTGTCCTACCTCCACTGTTCACCGCGGCTGCCCATCTCCGTAAGTGGCAGCTCCATGTATCCACGTGTCAGAAATTGGGGAATAATTCTAATGTCTCCTTCCTACTCTTTCACAGTCTAGGGCTACTGATTTTACCCTCTGGGGTCATGTCACATCCACTCACTCACTGCCTCCGTTTCCCATCCCAGTGGACGATGAGGATGACGACATCATCATCACTGTCATTGTCGTCGTTCGTCGTCGTCGTACACCGGGCTGCCGTCTGAGCCGTCTACACTGGACTCCCAGAGCGCCCCTCCCCTTGACTCACCCCCTCGAGGCTTCACACAGCAGCTGAGTCGAAAACTAGAAATCTGATTAGGCGTCACCCCAAGAGCAACAGGGAGTCAAACTGGTGTCGGAGGCAGGGAAATCCTGAACAAGGCACTCCCAGATCTTCTCTTCTCTTTGGGAAAACTTGAAACAATTTACTGAGTTGTTTTATAGGAGATTAATCATTTCCACACCACCCCCCAACACCAACACAGTCAAGCACAAAAGCCACAGCCCCTCCCTCGCGCACCTGACAAAGGACCACAGCCTGGCCCAGGAGCCAGCCCTGCCCAGACCCTGCCCTGCCCAGAGCCCTGCCCTTCCTGGAGCCCTGGCAGCCACGCCGTGCAAGCCATTCGCTCTCTACGACGGGACCTTTCTGTCTCTTCTCTTACAAAACTCCCCTTCGTCCCCTTGGGCACAGCCGTGCAGGCTTTCCCCTCCTTTCCTGGCTGTGCCAGTCCGCTCCCCACTCCTGAGGATCACTGCATCTGCTGCTGCTCGTGCCAGAGAGCCCCTGTGCTCACTCTCCGCCCAGTCAGACTCACTACAAGTCCCAGACAAGGTTCGCCCCCTTCATGGGACTTTCCCTTCTTATGCTTATTCCTGGTTAATTCCCTGTCGGGGTTCCTCCCTTCTCTAGTGAGAATGATCCATGGCACAGAGACCATCTCTTTTTGGCTCACCATAGTATCCTGAGTACCTAGTTCAGAGCCTGGTGCATAGGTCAGTGTTTTGTATGAATAAATGAAATAATAAACCAAGGAATTAAAAAGCTGGATGTTTTTAAAGGATTTAAAAATAAGGAAATACCACTATTAGAAAGCATCTGAACTTGCCCCCAAGCCCCCCTTTAGAATCTCCATTAAATTCTATCTTGTTTCTTCTACACTTTTTCCTTCAAACACTAGATTTTAGGCTAAAATTTATTTCTTGCTGTCTCATTTAGTAATGTTGTGTTATTATTCTGGTCATTGCAAATGTATACATATTTTAACATGGTGTTTAAACAGACTTAGAAGAGTTCTAGAAATTCAGTGATCATTAATATTTTATTTAACAAATATATAGTAGGAAACTATCATGTGCCAGGCACTACCACAGGGAGTCTTATGTACTATTTATAGTAAATCAGAGCAGGCACAGCACTACTGTGGAATAAAGCCCCTTCCTGAAAAGCTAACCCATTAACTTCTGGTAGGTGACAGACTTGTACACTGGAAAATTTATGTACCACACATTTCTGTACCAGAAATATTTGCTCATAAGAGCCAATTACAACAGGATTAGAGGTTAACCTTAAACATACTTCTGGCCCTTCCTTTTACAGATAAAAAAAAAAAAACCTGAGTCAGAGAAGCAATCAAACCTGACCAAGGTTATAATGCTAAAGTGGCAGGACCACAAGCAGACCCCTGGATTCTCAAAAGCCAGGATTCCCCAGTACTCTAGTCTGAATTCTAGGTTCTTTCATTTGTAAGGTGTCAATAAATAGGGAAACTAATTTCAGTATTTGCAAATCAACCAACGTGATACATCACATCAATGAGAAAGAAGATAAAAACCGTATTATCATTTCAGTAGATGCAGAAAAAGCATTTCACAAAGTACAACATCCATTCATGATAAAAATCCTTAACAAAGTAGATCTCAATGTAATAATGACCGTCTATGAAAAACCCACAGCTAACATCATCTTCAAAGGGGAAATACTGAGAGTCTTTCCCCTACAGTCAGGAACAAGACAAGAATGTCCACTCTCACCACTTTTATTCAACATAGTACTGGAAGTCCTAGTCACAACTATCAGACAAGAAAAAGAAATAAAAAGCATCCAAGTTGGCAAGGTAGAAGTAAAACACTCGGTATTTGCAGATGGCATGATAACTATAGGTAGAAAACCCTAAAAACTCCATGAGAAAACTACTAGAACTGATAAATGAATGCGGTAAATTTAGCAAATCAATATACAGAAATCTGTTGTATGTCTATATACTAATAATGAAGCAGCAGAAAGAGAAATTAAGAAAAGAAGCCCATTTACAACTGCACCAAAAATAATAAAAATACCTAGGAATAAACAGCCAAAGAGGTGAAAGACCTGTACGCTGAACACCATAAAACACTGATGAAAGAAAATGAAGACAACACAAACGGAAAGACATCTCACGCTCATGGATTGGAAGAACAAATATTGTTAAAATAAATACCTGTAACCACCTAAGCAATCTACAGATTTAATGCAATCCCTATCAAAATACCAATGCATTTTTCACAGAACTAGAACAATCAATCCTAAAATTTGTATGGAAACACAACAGACCCCCAAGTAGCCAAAATAGTCTTGAAAAAGAAAAACAAAACTGGAGGTATCACAATTCCAGACTTCAAGTTATATGACAAAGTTATACAAAGTGATCAAAACAGTATGGTACTGGCACAGAAACAGACAGATCAGCGGCCTAAAATGGAAAACCCAGAAATAAACCCACAATTATATGGCTGATTAATCTTCAACAAAGGAGGCAAGAATATACAATGGGAAAAAGACAGTTTCTTCAACAAATGGTGTTGGGAAACAGGACAGCTACGTGCAAAAGAAGGAAACTGGACTACTTTCTTACACCATACACAAAAATAAACTCAAAATGGATTAAAGGCCTAAATGTGAGACCTGAAAGCATAAAAATCCTTGAAGAGAACACAGGCAGTCATTTCTCTGACATCAGCCGTAGCAACATTTTTCTCAATAAGCCTCCTGAGGCAAGGGAAATAAAAGCAAAAAACCCAAACCAAACAAAAACAAAACAAAAAAAAACCCACCAAAAATATTGGAACATAAAAATAAAAAGCTGCTTCTACATGCAAAGAAAACAATCAACAAAACTGAAGGACAATCTACTGAATGGAAGATTTTCTGCAAATGACACATCCAATAATGGGTTAGTATCCAAAATATATGAAGAACTGATACAACTCAACACCAAAAAACCCCAAATATTCCAACTAAAAAATGGGCAGAAGACATGAAGAAACATTTCTCCAAAGGAGACATCCAGATGGCAAACAGACACATGAAAAGATGCTCAACATCATTCATCATCAGGGAAATACAAATCAAAACTACAATGAGATTTCATCTCCTACCAATCAGAATGGCTAAAATCAAAAACACAAGAAACAATAGGTGTTGGCAAGGATGGGGTGAAAAAGGAACCCTCTTGCACCGTTGTTGGGAATGCAAACTGGTAACAGTATGGAAGTTCCTCAAAAAGTTACAAAATGAACTACCCTATAATCCAGTAATCGAGCTACTGAGTATTTACCCAAAAAATACAAAAACGCTAATTCAAAGGGATTCACGCACTCTTATGTCTACTGCAGCATTATTTACAATAGCCAAATTACAGAAGCAGCCCAAGTGCCCATTAACTGATGAATAAAGTAGATGTGGCACATAGAGTAGAATGTTACTACTGAGTAGAATATTAGCCACAAAAAAGAAAAAAAAAATCTTACCATTTGCAACAACATGGATGGAGCTAGAGAGTATGATGCTAAGCAAAATAAGCCAGTCAGAGAAAGACAAACACCATACAGTATCATTCATAAGTGGAATTTAAGAAACAAAACAAGCAAAGAAAAAAAGAGAGAGAGAGAGAAACCAAGAAACACACTTAACTACAGAGAAGAAACTGATGGTCACCAGATGGGAGGTGGGTAGGGAGATGGGTGAGACTGGTGACGGGGATTACAGAGCACACTTATTATGATGAGCACTGAGTAAAGTATAGAATTGTTGAATCACTATACTGTATACCTGAAGCTAACAAAACACTATATCTGAAATTAAAATAAAAAACTTTTTTTTTTTTTTTTAAGATTTTATTTATTTGCGAGAGAGAGAATGAGAGACAGCATGAGAGGGGGGAGGGTCAGAGGGAGAAGCAGACTCCCCGCCGAGCAGGGAGCCCGATGCGGGACTCGATCCCAGGACTCCAGGATCATGACCTGAGCCGAAGGCAGTCGCTTAACCAAGTGAGCCACCCAGGCGCCCTAAAATAAAAAACTTTTTAAAAAAGGTTTAAAAAAAAAAACAAAAAACCCCCCAAAAAGCAAAAAAACAAAAACCAAAACAAAACAACCCCCACTCCCCGCCAGGGAAACCACTAAAAGAGCCAAAAGAAAAACCCAGATTCACCAATTTTCTACGTATTAATCTTAGGAACCCAAACAGCTCTAATTAAAACAGCCAACGGTTTGAAAGAACTAACAAATCAGTCCTAGCTGTATCAATATTAAATCCATTCAAATATTTTAAAATTTGAGAAAGCCAACTTTTAAAAAAATGCCT
Source organism: Mirounga angustirostris (assembly GCF_029215605.1). Classification (NCBI taxonomy): domain Eukaryota; kingdom Metazoa; phylum Chordata; class Mammalia; order Carnivora; family Phocidae; genus Mirounga; species Mirounga angustirostris. The sequence goes on from NW_026991720.1 coordinate 7,470,477, forward strand.
GACATTTTTTAAACTAAGAAAACCACTGAACAGCAGAAAGGGTAAAGTCAAGACACCACTTATCCTCTGGCAAAATTAAAACACACCAAATAAACGGTCAGTATGAGTTTTCTCTAGAACGCCTCCACTCTCCTAGCTCAGCAGCAGCGTCCAAATAGTGCTTTACAAGCTCTTCCTTCCTCTACTGCACTTCTGATTCTAGTAACGAATCTTACTCTACACCAAGACTTGCTGATACTCTCTACAAGATCAAATACAACCTTTTCACGTTAAAATGTCCAGTTTACTGTATTACACGTGCTTTATGTCTAGTTGTACACATGTAACTCTGTGCAACAGTACATCTCAGTTTATATGCAGAATATGCTGGAAAATAAGCAAAATATTCTATTTCAAACTACCAGTTCCAGTTTTCTAATTGTCCCCACTGGGTACCCCCAAATTCATACACAGTTGATCTGAGGTTCTCAAAAACTCACATGTCCTCATCTATTAAACTCAGAAGTTTGTTTACTTATTTATTTTTGAGAGAGGGGGGAGGGGGAGGGAGGGAGACAACTCACACATGCATGCAGGGGAGGGGTGGGGCAGGGGAGGAGCTGAGGGAGAGGGAGAGAGAGAATCTTAAGCAGGCTCCACATCCAGCATGGAGCCCAGGCAAGGGGCTCCATCCCACGACCCTGAGATCAGGACCTGGGCCAAAATAAAGGATCTGATGCTTAACCGACGGAGCCACCCAGGCGCCCTGTGTTTAACCCAGAAGTTTAAAGAGGATATCTTTACCTTGTATTTTCAGTATCCCCTAGGGAGCCTCACACCGATATACTTAAACATTTATTATTAATATTACGGCAAAGAAGTCTAAAACTAAGTTTAAAAGGAAACATTACAAGCAAGCATATCGAAACAAGTTTTAAAGGTCAGACCACATGCTGACAGCAGGAGCTGACCTGCTGGTATCTGGGTGGCCTTTCCGGAGCAGATGTGGGGACAGAGTTTGGGCGGGAGATGCTTCTTAGGCACGGAGCATCCATGCGATGAGGGAAGCAGGATCAGGCAGAGAATGAGCTGTGACCAAGCCCCTACGAAGCTGGCACCCGGCCCACAGGGAGCTCTGTGGGAAGCACCCACCGTCAGAATGTCATACACCAGGGCGCAGTCGCCGAAAGTGGGCCAGGCCGGGCCGCTCTCCGCAGCTGAGGCAGGCCCTGAAAGAGCTGAAAGTTGGGGCACCTGCTGACCAGACTGCCCACGCTGGCAGCCAACGCCCTTCCTGAAGGGGCCCCCAGGCGGGGCAAGGGGGTTAATCTGCTCATGCACCACTCAAGTGTTTGATGAATAAACTGTAAGATCGCTTGGAGTAATAACATATGACATAGGTGCCCATAAAAGATGGGCTTATCTGTCAATGTTGAAATTTCAGAAATACACCACTATACAAACTCTCTGGCCTCCATCTCTGGACCAGTCCATCAAAACTGTCAATAGCCTTAAGCAGACTTAATAAGAAGTCAGTTTCAAATGGTTTTTAGGTAAGGGGTAAAAATACTTTCCCAATAAATCATATTACATAGCTTTGGAGGTCCAAAAAGGCAATCGCTATAAAAAACAAAGACAAAACTAAAAATCTATACTTAGGAAGTTAGGTCGTTTTCAAAAGTCCTCTGGTAGGGGCGCCTGGGTGGCTCAGATGGTTAAGCCACTGCCTTTGGCTCAGGTCATGATCCTGGAGTCCTGGGATCAAGTCCCACATCAGGCTCCCTGCTCAGCAGGGGGTCTGCTTCTCCCTCTGACCCTCCTCCCTCTCATGCTGTCTCTCATTCTCTCTCTCGCAAACAAATAAAACCTTAAAAAAAAAAAAGTCCTTTGGTAGAGTAGACCCTTGACGTTACTGGGTTTACCATCTGCGGTCATGAACATCCAGGAGTACCACTGAAGTTTTCAGACACAGAATCTGCAGATTTGTACAGGAAACCAAGGCACAAAACACAACCCATCACAAGCAGGGACCAGAAGCAGTGCCCACTGGATCCAGTGAAGCCCCAACAAATCACAACACAAGCACACGCATTACTCCACTTCACTTTCATCTCTGCCTAGGAAAATAAGATAGTGGGATGGAACACAGAGTCAAAACAAACACGTAATAAAGGAAAAGGGAGGCTGTACGTTTAAGGACTTCTCTCAAAGACTATGTTGTTCCAAAGGGGTATGAAAGGCAACAGAATCCACATTAAACAAGCTTTCTAACAATTCAAACTGTGAACTAACCAAACAGCCCTTTTCTCAAGATTAATGGTGCACAAGATTCCTTCACTGATTAGATGTGCAAACTAAATAAACCACCTCCAAGAATCCTGAAAAATATATCCTCTTTGATATTAGTAATTCAGAGTCTCATTAGTAATAAAAGGGCTTTTTTTAAAATGAACACTTATAACAGTCTTCCACCGAACACTCACTGGAACATCAACTCAACAGAAAGAATATCAAAGGTTATGGGAAACGCTAACTTTCGTGAAGTTAAATAGTTTTGTTTGCTACAAGACTTTGGAGGCCTTATTAAGTGGACATATCTTATGAGTCTCCATCCACTCAAGCTGACTTGGCCATAGAGTATTTTTTCTTGGACATAACTCAGGACAGGTTTTTCAAAAAAACTAATGTTTCAAGGAACAACAGAGCTTAATTTTTTTTTTTTTTTAAAGTAACTCTGCACTGATCCCTACTTATTTCTAACCTTCTTGGGATCAACCACACAGTTTTGCAACTTCTTCTTTAATAATGAAATATACCTCACTTCACTTAATGAAATACACCTCCTTGTTTCTGGAGCTAAAAGTCTATTGTTCATCAAACTAGTCCCCTGTTAAAGAGCTTGTAGGTGTTTATTTTTCAATAGTTATAAGTGATACTAGAACAAGCAGTCTTCTAAGGATTTCTCTCCTGCTGACTTGACTGTGCACGATAAATGCCTGTATGTATCTATATGATAAATGGACTATGGAACCATCTACCAGGTTAGAACACAGTAGAGGAGGAACAGCAAGAACAGACTGGTGGGAGGCAGGCTACTCAGTGCTTGTGAATCATCCTAGGAGGCCGGGCTGTGGAGAGATCATCTCTGACAGGCACTACTGGAGTCTGGGAACCAGAGTCAGCCAGAGAAATGACAGAAGCAGATGGGCCCAAACTGAGTCCGGAGGACATTTAGAAACTGACTAGATGATGGGGAACCAGAGTCTGTATCTGTAAAGTTACAGCCCAAACAATGAGAGGACCCCTATCCTGGAGGCCACAGGAAGAAAGGGCCATGGTCGGCGGGGCTCATCAGAGTCATATAAAAGGCTCTGCCCTTTACTTCTTGTATGATCTTGGGTAAATCACTTAATATATCTCCTGGGGGTCAGGAAGAGTGAGACAACACAGAGAATAAATGATAGCTATTATTTTCATCATCATGAGGAAATGCAGCTTCTGGCTTTAGTTTGTAGTCACTGGTGACACCTCACTGTGGTTTTAAGGATAGAAATCAAACTGGAATGGGTTGGGAGGGCCAGAGTTGCAGACTATTTTGGCCATGAAGAAGTAAGAAAAGCTGGAAGGGGGATGTGACGTCTGAGAAAGAGAGCGAGGGTCAGGAGGACAGAAGGCTGTGGTTGGCAGCGGGAGGTCAGATCAATGACCTGGGAAATAATGCAGTCTGGGTGGTAAGGCCCAGGCTGAGGGGCCAGGCCTGAGAAGGACTAGAACAGAATGGAGCTCAAGGAAGTGACGGCCAAGGCACAGGGAGCAATGTGCACACAGGTGGTGAACCACCTGAGATGGTGGGTGCTGAGAAAGGAGAGGAGGACTGGGCTGGATGCCAGACTGTCCAACGAACTTCTGAAGTCGATGGTGAGCAGGTGACCACCACAGGGAGGGGAACCCGCAGCACCTCCAGAAAGTCAGTCTCTGATTGTGCGGCACTGATCCACCTTCACCCTGGAGGCTTATGGAATGTGGGAGAACATAAACAGCCACAGGTTGGCTTTGAGGAGGCTTAACGATTGAGGATGAGCAAGGAAGTTTAAGGAAAGTGGACAGAGGCTACAGAGGAGTTTCCTATTCACAGGGTAGGACTCCAGGGAGCTCCATGAAGTGAGGCCGGGGAGGAAGTGAGGGGAGGGGGTAAGGTTTGGGCAGAGACGATGTGCAATGCAGCTCCGGGAGTGCTAGTTCAGGAGGCAGAAAGATGGCCAGCAACCTAAAATTTGTCAAATAGGGCTTGCAACCGTGACCACTGGGAGACACAAAGGGGACTGAAGCCTCTAAGTGCAGGAAGGAGGATGGCTTCCCCTTTGTAAGACTCGGCCATGGCCCTCGAACTGGCCTACAGGGCCAAGCATTTCTTAACCACACATCTAACCAATTAAGCTTCCTGTATTCTCCTAATGTTTTATTCCCCTCCCAATTCCTCAGCGTAGAACAGACAGGAATATAAATTCTTAAGACCTTGAAGGAACATAACTACATCTCTACTCAAGGGGACAAACCCACATATTTTAAAGTAACAAGAGAATCACAACCCATCCTCAATTTCACCTCAACTACTCCAAAAGTCCAGATACCACTTCTACCTATTAATAAAGTCCTGATATTGGCCTCTCTTTCTGTAAGACTAAACACACTGAGCAGATGCTGCTGCAGAAGCGAAAGCTGAGGAGTGTTAAAGATAGATTCAAGGGCGCCTGGGTGGCTCAGATGGTTAAGCGTCTGCCTTCGGCTCGGGTCATGATCTCGGGGTCCTGGGATCGAGTCCCGCATCGGGCTCCCTGCTCCTTGGGAGCCTGCTTCTCCCTCTGCCTTTCTCTCTCACTCTGTCTCTCATGAATTAAAAAAAAAAAAAAAAAATCTAAAAAAAAAGAGAGATAGATTCAAATCAGAGTTGTACCAGAAACAAGGTTTTTCAAAAAAAGACTATAGTGCTTCAGTTAGGCTGACTGGCTTTTGAAAATATAAAAAGATAAAAAAGCACTGACTTAAAATGTTAGTTTCTTCTAAAAATAAAGAGTTTGTGAAAACACAATTAACATTCACTGTTAAAAAAACAAAACAAGCTCTTCCCGTAAGTGTTATGAGGTGATCTATGAAAATGATCCACTATCCTCCTCACCCAGAAAACCCCACAAAATCATGCAAATCAAGTGATTAAAATCTCGTGTTCACTTTAAGAAACTGCCCAGGCATCAGCGGTATGCACATCTGAAAAGCCACCAATATCTGAAGGATGTTACTCTTCAGAAGCGATATTGCCATTTTGTCCTGAGAATGGCGGAGCTGGGTAGGTGTGCCAGGCCAAACTGGGGGGCTGGATGCAGAGCTGGTGACCCAAAGAGAGTGAAGTTTTTTCTGCACATGCTTAAAAACAGAGTTGCTGAACTTAAGGGTTTAGGTTCTCTGGTCACTGAGCACATCCAGCTGAAGGAAATCTGAGCTCCTGGTCGGATTAACCCCCTCAGGGGCATTCCCTGCCACTCTTGAGATAATCCTGACTGAAAACGAGCAGATTGTTCCTAAACCAGAAGAGGAGGCTGCACAGAACAAAAAGGGTTTCCTAAAAGAAACGGAAGAAATAAAAACAACAAGGCTAAATTTTGCTTTTCTAGTTTGGTGACACTTTAAATCTGATTAAAATTTAAATGATCCTGGGTATTACTCAATAAAGTGATGACTTATTTTCTAACACTTGGTTAAAAGAATGCCTAAAACCCTGGCTTTGATTTGCAGCACGGCACCTAAGACATGAACTGTCCTGCAGAACAAACGATTTACACCTAGGGAAACTTCTGTGTATGGACACCAACAAACGTGCAAACACAGGCACTCACTGCACTCTTTATATGAGCAACAAAAAACCCAAACCTGGAAACAGCCCACACGTCCGCTAACAGGAGAATTCACAGATAAACTGTAGGAGAGTCACACAATAGGCCACAAACAAATTCAGTCAACTTTAGCCACACGCTTCAACATGGATGAATCTTAGAAAGACTGAGTGAAAAAGGTGACGGAGAATACACCTGGTATGATAATGTTTTATACAGAATATTGATTTTTTTAAAGAGTACTTCTATGAGAGGAGAGACGGCTGGCAAGCCCCACCAAGAATGAGAAGACCTGCATCTGGCGACGGCAAGGGCCACCATGGTCTTACTGTGCTTATGTGTTTGTTTGTTTTTTTTAAAGATTTATTTATTTATTTTGAGAGAGCGAGAATGAGATATGTGTTGTTTAAAAACAACAACAAAGTACCATCCTTGGTAGAGATCCATTCTCTCCTGCATGAAATGATGTGATGCCTGGGATTTGCTCTAAAATAATGCAGGAAAAAAGCTGAGTAACAGATATGTACATTGTAGTTCCTATTTTCTAGAATAAAAAGCTAACAAAAATCGGAGCAAAGCTACACAACATACGAAGTAAAACTAGAAAGAAAGGCAAGAGGATGGGAGGGGAGGGCAATTCAAGATGGTTGCAGGGAAGGGCACACAGGGAGCTCCCAGGGGGCGGGAGGTGTCGCACTGGCGACAGTCCATTCAGGGAGGTGGCAAGTGGGTTCACCGGCATTCCCTGCAGTAGTATGTCATACCTCACATGCCTGGAACATACTGTGATGTTCTAGCAACATCTAGTTGATACACAAGACATAAGAAAACGATTCGGCAGGTGAAAGGGTACTCAATGCCATTCAGAACTGAGATCGCAAAGTTGCCAGGCTGAGAAATTCTGAAGTCTTATTAGAAATTCTTAAATGCCACTGAAGTTTCAAATGTACGCGGTACCTGGGCAAGAGGCGGACCCAGGCAACCTGGGTTGAAGTGCACGGCAAGACGGCTACAGCTTCCGGCTGTGAACTCTGCAGGCAGTTCTGTTGGGGACGGTGATGATACATGGCTACAGTGTCACTCTGATGATTTCAGGAGGAGGACTGGCCCCCGCGCAGGGTGGTGTGGCGCTCCTACTTTGCCCTGATAACAGATGGCCACACAACCCTCTGCACACCTGCAGCTCCAAGCCTCTGCTCAACCCAGCTCCCCGTCCTCCATTCCTCCCCCCCGCCCCCCGATCGTAGTGTCCAAAACTGAACGCCTCCCTCTCGGCCTTTCTTCCCACCTCGGTTAACAGGAGCCTCAGGTGGCAATGCAAGCACCGCCTGCCCCCTAACAGCCGGCGCCCCACCTTCCCCGTCCTCCCCGGGCCTTCTGCGGACACGTGACATGAGGGCCGTGCTGAGCCCCCGACTGCCCTCTCGACGTTCAAACCAACCACCCCCCCTTCTGTATTTCCCAGCTTAGAAAAGACAAGTTGGCTCCGACTCCCCATGTCCTCACCCGTTGTGCATCACTTCCATCAACGCTCCCCTCGTAGTTCCTGAATCCGCAAGGCTCTCTGTACACGCCACAACTCCAGTCCAAGCTCCGTCATCTCACCTGGGTCACTAACACAACCCTGTTCACCGGCCTCGCTGTCACCGGTCCTGCCCCCTCCAATGCACCCTCCACACTGCTGCCCGAGTTACTTTCTAAAACACAGAGAGCCATTCATTCTGTTAAGTGAATTAACTCCTGTGACCTTTGTCTACACTCCACCACATCCATGACCACCCCCAGCGTGCACCAAGGGCAACCGCTGCAGGTCAGTTTATTAACTGTGTAAGGAGAGGACCTGATATTTACTGCAAGCTAGGATGCTAGACTGTGCCAACAGCAGCCTTAGTTCTCTCGTTTAATCCTTACAGTAACTATATTCCGGGCATGGTACCATCTCTTACAAGTGAGGAAAGTCAAGCTCAAAGATATTAAGTAATCTGCCCAAAGTCACGGCAAGTAAGTAGCAAGGACTCAGACCCAAGTGTTTAGAGTCTAAAGCCATGTTCTTTCCATCACCCCATCCCACAATGCTTCTTTAGAGAGGTAGAAATTTCTTACTCCGCTTCCTTAAGAAGCATGCCACCAAGAAATTACAACCTGGCTTGCAAAGGAACCATGCAAAACGACAAGTGACAACTTCATGATATGAATGTGTATTGACAAGTCCAGTTGACTGCAAACAAAAAGACTGAGGAAGAGCTAGCAAATTCATGAAATGGACATTTATACTTACACCCCCGAATCTATTTAAAACTATTTTATTTGAATATTCATTAATTAGTGCTTGAATGTTAACTATTTAAATGTTTAACTTTTTTAATCAAGAAGGAATCTTGGGGCACCTGGGTGTCTCAGTTGGTTAAGCCTCCAACTCTTGATTTTGGCTCAGGTCCTGATCTCAGGATCATGAGATCGAGCCCTGCATCTGTGCCATGCATGGCTGGGCATGGAGCCTGCTTAAGATTCTCTTTCTCCCTCTCCCTCAGCGCACCCCACCCCCCAAATAAAAGAGTAATCTTAAAGATGCTAGAACAGGGGCTAATACCTTATAAATGTAGGCCAACAATCTGCACATTCCAGAATCAGGGTTCTACTTGTACATCTATCAGGAAGGACACTTATCACCTTAGATAAGTCTACACGATTTCATTACTGAATTTCAAGGCTTGCAAACTTTACACTTACTGTATTATTCCATTTTTATATAGAACTAAGGGAACAATTGCAATTAAGTTCAAACAATTACAGTTGATAAGAAGCATAAAAAATTTCAATTAGTATCCTAATAGATGGCTTTCAGAGACATTGCCTGAATTATCTACTTATTTAAAGTCATTCAAAACCTTTAAATCCATAGCTATAAAGAAAGAGAAGCAACAGAAACACATGGCCACATGGGAAGTGGGTTCTGCTAGTTCTCAAACCAAGACTCCTAAAGACCTGAATGTATCTTAAGTGCTTGAATTGCCTTGTTTATGTCTTTACTCAAAGCTAGTAATTAAACATTTGGGGCATTACAAGACCGGTTTAGTTAACATAAACTTACCACATGACCCATCAATTCCAGTGCTAGGTATCCACCCAAAACACAAGAAAACTTATGTCTACCCAAAGACCTGCGTACAAATATTCATAGCACATTTTTATAATAGCCCAAAAGTGGAACAACCCAAATGTCCAGGAACAGGTGAATGGATAAGCACAATGTCATACAGTCATACAAAAGAACGAACACGATTTGGCAATAAAGACCGAAGTACTGATATGTGCTACGGTACAGCACAGATGAACCTCAAACACATCGTGCTGCGAAAACCAGATGCAAAATACCACACATTATGTGATTCCCTTTATTACATGAAATGTCCAGACCAGGCAAGCCCTAGGGACAGGCAATAGAGTGGTGCTTGCCTGGGGCTGGGGATGGAGAGTGACCGCAAATAGGTATACGGGATCTTTTCTAGGTGACGGAAAGGTTCTAAAATTGATCATGTGGTGGCTGCACAACCCAGTAGCTTTTACTAAAAATCACTGAATTATACATTAAAAACAACTGAACTTTATGGCATGTGAATTGTACCTCAATAAAGCTGTTAAGAAAAAAAAAGGCATCTTTAAAGCATGCTAGCTATAAATTTTTATGGGTCAAATTCAGTTCATTCACAAAAAAGGAATGGATCTCTCTACAGGATGACCAGGTTCCGCACAAGTAGGCCCCTCAGCACAAAGAGCAGTATCACTGAGTGTTCTACCCAAGCGTACTTTCAGAACTGCTATTTAAGATGTTGCCAATAGAGGGGCTTATATTCCCCTGCAACATATATGAACAAGTGAAAATGTAACTTAAAAGGCTTAGCTGAGCTGAAGGTACTAGAGGAGATGTCCCATGGCATACATGATTTACTGCCACATGAAAGACAAAGACAAAAACTGCAATATGAGCTCAGCGGGTCTGAAAGATATCATCCTGGCTGCAAGGATCAAGGCGGCTTCACAAGATGTGGGCTTTGAACCATTTCTCGGGGATGAACAGGATTTGAACAGCAAGAGAAAACAGGAAGGGTGTTTCACAAGGGATGAAGGGCACAAAGCAGAAAAACGAATGGCGCGAGGATGGGTGAGGGGTGTGCAGAGGCAGAGAGTGAGTGTGCAGGCACAGGACGCCAGGCCTTTGTTCTGTGGGGGCAGCAGGGCTCTGGAAGGTTTCTGAGCAGGGAAGCCACACGTGTGATGGGACTCTGGAGACGTCAGCCGGACAGCTCTGTGGACCTGGGATCAAAAAGGACTTACAGGTAGAGAAACAAACCCGGAGGTGATCCGAGCTGAGAGGGCGGCTGGACCTCAACTCCCCGCAATGGGGAAAGACAGGCCAGCCGCCAAAGCCCCCCACCGTCAGCAGGTACTGCGGGAGCGGAGGCACCGCAAATGGGTGCACAGGGAGGAACGAACGGGGCCTGGCAAGGCCTGCCTCTCAATCTTGTACTTTCTAACCTCCCAAAATTGATCTCTGGATTCCAGAATTGGCAGACCTTGCACTGAAGATTCAGAACAACTTAGCTGTTGCTGATGGGACACTCCGTGACCCAAACAGTCACTCGGCTGTGTCTGACCACCTCACAGATGCTGTTACCCTTTGAGCCGCAACTGCACTTCTAGCACTTTATCCCCGGAATAAACTGGCCCGAACCCACAAGAGGTTGTAAACTCGAGTTCAGTCACTGCAAGAGCCCGAAAATCCACCTAAAATCCCTCACCAGGGGACCGGGCTGAAGGATGGCATGTCCACGCAGTGGAGCACTGTGCTGTGACGAAGGCAGGCGGCGACCTCCGCTGGCTGGCGGGTAACACAGGGAGGTCTCAGCGTACGCATTAACTGAAAAAAGCACGGCTCCTTTTGTGCACGAGGGGAGTAAATACCAACATGCACTTACAGATACATTTTTCTTTTTCAAATAGAAAAAAAAAAGGGGGAGGATAAACCAAAAACTAATGAAAATGTTCCTTATGGGGGAGGGTGGAGGTGAGACTTCAGTGTGGGTCATGGACAGAGTTCAGGGGCATTGTGATTACAGATGGGAAAAAATTACATTTATTTTTCACTAAACTCTAGCTGAAACTGGGCAATTCCTCCAATCATGAATGTAGGCAACAGATCACAGTAATTTTAGCAATACCTCTGAATGTACCAAGAAATGCAGATATTTTCATTATTCTTTGCCAGTTATTGACAGTATGTTCATCAATACTTCGGAATTACAGTAGTTATAAAACTCAGATCTCAAGTAGGAAATAATGTTAAATACACTAACGTGTTATGTTAACAAATTCTCGGTGGTAGACATGTTTGCTATACTTTATTTGACATCTTTCATGATTAAAAAAGTTATCAAAATATTATACCCTCTGCTTTAGGTAATCACCTGACAACAATATAATTGTAAAGTACTTCTTTTTTTAAGTATGCTCCACACCCAGCGTGGGGCTCAAACTCATGACCCAAGATCAAGAGTCGCATGCTCAACCGACTGAGCCAGCCAGAGGCTCAACACTATAATTGTAAATAAATACGAACTTATAAGCACAAAGTCTCACGGCAGTTCTAGGTGAAATGGTGATCATCCAGACACTCGTAAATCTGTCTACATGAAATTTTTAATATCACTAAATTCAACACTCACTGAAAAAGTTCTCATGCTGGCAAAACCCCAGGGGTTAAAGGGAGTTAAAGAGAAACCACCTCATGAGAGAAAGGTGATGTTATTGAGAGAGATGTTAAGAAGCCTAAATCTAGAGGGAAAATGAATGTGAATGTGATTTTAAAAAATAACACCAGAATGAAAATACCCAAGGCGATTTAAAAATACAGAACTATAACCCAAAGGAAATCACACCTGAAAAAATGAATTCAGTAATTCATAAAAAAGTAAGTTGTTTGCATCGACACAGATAAAATCTTCAAAGCATAAGAACTTAATAAAGATGAGGACTGAAGCTTCTATTTAAAGAGCACAGGGAAAATGAGTCCCCCCAAAAAAGTGCTGCAAGAGGCAGGGAACCCCCAGGTAAGGAGGAGCAGAAAGCCAGGAAACAGAAGCCAGAGGAGGACAGTTTTATGAAACATCTCGTCCTTGACCGTGTCAAAGCCTTGGGATAAATCAAGGAAAAGGTCTATGGGGAGGAAGTCACTGATGGCGGCAGTTCCAGGAAAAGGTGGTCTTCATAAATGAAGAGTAGAAGCCAAGCTACAGCCAGGTGGAAGCGATGTGAGACAATGCTGGACTCCATGCCGCTACGAGGTCCAACAGCAGCCTGCTTCTCGCGGTATCTGGCGTCACACGAGGGTTCCTGCACTAGCTGGGATATGTGCTCACTTATGACCCCCATTCACCATGGCAGAATCAAAGTGTGAGCAAGGCATGAACTTTCCTGTTAAATTCTAAATCCAGCATACAGGCATAAATATTACAGACTTATCATTGAAAATGGACATGACAACTATCATGCTTCAGCTTCCAAAACAAACCACATACCTTATTAAAAAATAAAGTACAACCGACAATAATTATTTACAACAGTGGTCTCCTAGTAAAACTTCTTTGCGGGTCTTACAGTTGAACTTAATGTAACCCTGAATTCAAAGTCTGATATAAAGTTGACTATATTCTGCCTGCATTCATGCTTCCTATTGCCCTCTACCATGGGTTCCTCTGGCAATCTCATCAAGATGACTCCCCAACGCAGATCACCCCCAGCTGGGACTGAGAAAATACTATGCCAACCACTAAAAGAGACACTACAGAGAACCAAAATCCAGTGGGCATCGCTAATCAGATTCACTGAGAAGCCAACAGTTGGTTCCTTCAATAATGACAGTTCTAATTCTGTTAACTCATTTTAAATTAAAGGCCCAAATACCAACTGGAGATTTAGAGACATCAGATGTCAAAATGCCTAGTTCTATGCCTGGTACACAGTAGAACTTCCCCAAATGATAGCTTGCTTTCTTCCCTCTAAAATATAGTAAAGGTGGTAATCTTTTTTTTTTTTAAAGATTTTATTTATTTATTTGACAGAGACACAGCGAGAGAAGGAACATAAGCAGAGGGAATGGGAAAAGGAGAAGCAGGCTTCCCGTGGAGCAGAGAGCCCCATGCGGGGCTCGATCCCTGGACCCTGGGATCATGACCTGAGCTGAAAGCAGATGCTTAACGACTGAGCCACCCAGGCACCCCAGGGGTAGGTCATCTTTAAAGACCCATCTAATTCAACTGATTTTAGCCAGAAAATGATTAAAACCCATTAAATACATAAATACAAGGACATCTTTAATATGATGAACATTATTCATGTAGTATTTGTAAAACCTTCCTTAAAAATAAAAGTGGAGTGGGACACCTGAATGTTGAGAGGATGAGAAGACAAGCCACAGGTGAGAGAAGTATCTGTAAAAGACACATTTTATAGAGGACTGCTAACCAACATATATAAAAACCTCTTAAAACTCAGTAAGAGAACCACTTGGTTAAAAAATGGGCCAAAGACCTTACCAAAGAAGATATACAGATGGCAAACAAACAGATGAAAGAATGTTCCACATTATGTGTCATCAGGGAAATGCAAACTGAAATGAGATACCACCACACACCTACTAGAACAGCCAAAATCTGGAACATGGACACCACCAAATGCTGGCAAAAATCTGGAGCAACAAGAACCCTCAAACACTGCTGGTAGGAATGCAAAATGGTACAGCCATCTTGGAAGACAGTCTGGTGGTTTCTTAGAAAACTAAACATACTTTTACCGTAAGATCCACTGCTGGGTATTTACCTAAAGGAGTTGAAAACTCACATCCACAAAAAAATCTGTGCTAGGATGTTTACAGCAACTTTATTCATAATTGCCAAAAGCTGGAAGCAACCAAGATGTCCTTCAGTAGACGAATGCATGAATAAACTGTGGTCCACCCAGACAATGCAGTATTACTCTTCAATAAAAAGAAATGAACTATCAAGCCAAGACACAGAGGAACTTTAAAGGCATATCATAAAGTCAAAGAAGCCAATCTCAAGAGGCTACATGCTGTATGATTCCAACCATATGACATTCTGGAAAAGGCAAAACTACAGAGACCGTTTAAAGGTCAGAGTGGTTGCCAGGGATTTGGGGTGGGGGGGAGATAAACAGGCAGAACATAGGATTTTTAGGGCAGTGAAAATACCCTGCATCATACTATAATGGTGGATGCATGTCATTATAAATTTGTCCAAACCCATAGAATGTACTTCACAAGTGTGAACCCTAATGTCCTAAACTACAGACTTTGGGTGATTATGATGTGTCAGTGTAGGTTCGTAGATTTTAACAAATGTACCACCCTGGTGCAAGATGCTGATAACAGGGTGAGGGGCTGGATGTGGGGGGCAGGGGTACATGGGGAATCTTTGTACCTTTCTCTTTAGTTTTGCTGTGAACCTATAACTGCTCTAAAAAAAATAAGTCTTTGGGGGAAAAAAAATGAAGTAGAGGCTCATTTTTTATTTTTATATTTCACTCATGAAATACACCTGTATTTTATAATCTGGAAAACATGAGTAAACCAAAAGCATATATCAAATATTATATTTGCTTATTTTCCTGAACTCAAAATAAGGCTATTTTGCTCATTATTGTTATTTGAGTAACAGAGGTTTCAATGAATGAATTTTACACTTCTGTTACTATAAAAACAGAAAAGGTAACGATAACGAAAGGTCCTTCTTTGTCAACAGAACATCTCTCCCAGGACTATTCTGTGGCTGGAGGGCAGGCACCCTGTTCACAGTTGAATGCTCAGCACCAAGCACAAGGCTCTGGCGCATTCCAAGTGCTCCAGAAATACTGGTCAACTTACTACTCCAAGGATTTTAAGAACACATGTGAATCCCCGATGGTACTTAAACAAAAACCGACAGAGAAGCCCGCTCGGCCAATCAGCACACAGAACTACTACAAAGTAAAGAGAGAGGCTGCAGCATGATTGTTGACATGTCCTTTCATTTTCTCCTGGCACAGAAACTGTGTGTGTGTGTGTGTGTGTGTGTGTAGAGGATACAACATTTGTATGATGGATAGAATTTATGCAGGATTATGAAAACAATTATTGAAACCAGCCATAAAAAATGTAAAACTGATGGCTTTAAAAAGCTGAGAAACAAGGCCAGAACCCACCAGCGTGGGGCAAAGGGATTTCAAGTTTCCCGGTTGGTTCTCTCTGCCTTCTCTCACTCTCTAAACACCAGCAGAGGTTTGAAATTAGCAGGCTCTCAACCTCATACTAAATGAATTAATATAGTTGCCTTCTCGTGTTCAATCTTTGTCTTTCTAATTATATAAATATATGCACATGCTAATTCAATTCATTCCCCAACACATTCACACACGATTTTGTAATTATGAGAAATTTCAGATGTAAGTACAGAATTTTCTCCCATGAACATCTTCAGAATTAAACAATTTTTGCTCTTAGGCTTGGGTACTTGAACAATTAACACGAGAGTCCTTTTAAATCCTAAAAATCCACGTAACGGAACCTCAATTCAGTCAGCATATAGACCCTTCCTACTTTAATTACCACGTGACCTCCAAGCAGGGCACCCTGAGCTTCACTAGGGCAGTGCTTTAGAAAACCTGGAAACCTGCAGAAGACCAGGCACTGACTACTTAACAGGTGCAGTACAGACGCATGGGTTTGTCCACAGAAACTAGCTTCCACTGCTCAAGACCGAATTTCAGCTTTGGCACAAAGCACATTTACTCAAGGCTCTCACCTGGCACTGGCATGTATTTTGTTTCCAAGCATTTTCACTCACTTTAAAACAAAGAAAAATGGTATTACATTTGGTCAGGATTATCTACATAGATGTTTTTCAAATTGAGGACTGCAATTCCATAATGTGTGAATCGTGACATCAACTTAGTAAACGGCAATTGGAACTTTTTAAAAAGGTGAAATAGAAAAAAAGAGCTCATAGAACACAACAAGTAGTATTACTCAGTGTATCTTTTTTTTTTTTTAAGGTTTTATTTATTTATTTGACAGAGACACAGCGAGAGGGAACACAAGCAGGGGGAGTGGGAGAGGGAGAAGCAGGCTTCCCGTGGAGCAGGGAGCCTGAGGTGGGGCTCGATCCCAGGACCCTGGGATCATGACCTGAGCCGAAGGCAGATGCTTAACGACTGAGCCACCCAGGTGCCCCTGCTCAGTATCTTTTATTTCAGTTATGCCTGTGGGTGTCTGGGGTTCTCCCACAAAATGTGTTTCTTATTGTAGAAACAATTCAGGAAGCATGGATCAACATTACACATGGACAGGACTTTTTCAAATACTGTACTTAATATAAAAATATATAAATGTATGTGGATGTTTGTGGGACTTCAACATTCTAGCTTAGCAACTCACTAGCTCTGTGGGCTTGGGAAGATTCCTTACCTTCTGTGCCTATAATTATCTGTAATGGGGATAATAACAGTACCTATCTGACAAGGTTGTTGAAAGGACCAGGTGAGTTATGTAAATAAAATATTTAGAAGAGCACCTGGCACATAGTAAGCACTCACTACTATTCGTAGTAACACTTCTACAAAGGTTATCACGTGCCCTGATAATCCTAACAGTGGTACTTAAATTTAAAACACAACAAAAACTTCTCAGGGGAGAAATGTCAAAGTTAGCATGCTTATCTTTTAAGTCAAAAAGAGGTAAATTAATGTTGCCTGAAAATTTCTGAATATCCTTGATAACGGATAATACCAAGGGTGGTACTTTCCAAAGATTCCCACGAAAGTATCTGTCATAAGAAGGTGGGAGCTTTGTATTCTGATGGACCTGGGGATAAGGCCAGAAGCAGTTGCCAGAGGTTCATATTTTCTTTGAAATCTCATTCTTAAGACTTATCTGAATCTTTCATTTTATTACCAAATAGGCTTGTTTTAACAGAATGCTTTAAAATACTGGCTTGAAAAATCTTTCTTATCTATCTTACTAGTTAATGGGTGAGCTTCTGTCATATTGAATCCACTAAGTTTGGAAAAGCCCACTACTAAAGAGCTTTCACTGCTCACCAGCACCCAAGAAATTTCTGTCTCGGTGCCACAGCATTTTCAGGACCCAGACTAACACAGATACACAAACACAAACCACAAGGCACGATTCCCTCCTGAAATGACCAGGATACTGGTGGTACAGGAAACATGTTCAGGCCACTGAGGGGGTGTATGTAGACACAAACTGTCAGCTGGGGAGGCATGATCACGTGCCGCCCGCTCCTGGAAAGGTTCATGCACGAGGGCTGCTTTGGTAAAGGGTGCATTATTTTACCACAATAGCCGTAACTTTCATTTAAATGAAGTTTCAACTCATAGTTCCCACAATGCCGTTCAACTAATTTCCAAATTCTCCGCGTGTGTGAACAGTTTGCCCTCTAGTTGGTGAGTGCTAAACCTTGAAATAATACCTGCTAAATGAGCAGACTGAAAGCCACCCCGTCTCTAAGGGAACAAGACAGTCACCTAATCTGGGTTTTTTCAATCATCACTTCTCTTGCCACTTATACTAAAAAATCAACTCTGAGGGCGCCTGGCTGGCTCAATCTGTAGCGCATGCAACTCTTGATCTCAGGGTCATGAGTTCAAGTCCCATGCTGGGGGGGTAGAGATTACTTAAAAAAAAATCTTAAAAAAAAATAATTCAACCCTGAGTCAAAAATTCCGGTCAGCAATTTTCCCTGGCTAAGTGAACTTTCAAAGACACTTCCCATTTCACGACAAATTGGTTCAAAAAAGGGTAATAAACGGGGGTGCCTGGGTGGCTCAGTCAGTTAAGCGCCCAACTCTTGATTTCAGCTCAGGTCAGGATCTCAGTCTTGAGATTGAGCTCATGCTGGCGGGCAGTGGGGGTGTGGAGCCTGCTTAAGATTCTCTCTCTCCCTCCCCCACTCCTCAATAAAAAAAAAAAAAAAGGATAAATAGTCCTACCTCAACACTCTGGTTTACAGCTTTTATATTTTGATTTGTTTTGAATACATTCTAACACAGTTTATTCACCTTCCTGAAGATACCAAGAGAAATCAAGAATCCTCCTTTAGGTGAACCGCTCCCAGTGCGTGGACAATGGTCTTGATTACTAGGGTTACTAGGAGCTTAATACCAGCTATTGCTCTTGTGGGTCCGCCTGCCTGCCGGAGATCTGCAGGCGGACCCACATGTTCAGTGCACATGTTCAGTTGCTGCACCAGATAAAAAGCTTGCTGAAAAAGTCCTTGGTAGCTACTACAACATCAAGTACTTATATTTCCTGACATTATAAACATCGGGGAAAAGGTATGGTGAGGATACATAATACACAACTATGTGTATTTAAACCAGGGCGTTGAGTCAATCAAATGTAAAATTAAATTCAGTCTGTCAATTATTTGAGTACATCTTCTAACCTCATGAAAACATGCCATTTGATGATAAATTCAGTAACAGAGGGTTGGGTTTCTTTGGAGGCAGGTGAGAGGGGGCTTTTTTTCTTTTTCTTTTAAATCTTGCTCCCCACCCTGACTCAAAACAATCTGGCCATATCCATAACAAAGGGGAAAATGTGGTAAACCCAAAATACCAGCTTCCCCTAAGAGGATTCTGAAACAGGTTTAAGCTCCTAGCATTTTCACTTTAAAAAAACAAAACAAAAAAAACACAACTGCTCAGAGTCAAGATATTTCTTTCTAGTTGCAAAAATTTGTAATGAATTTCTCTATAGGGTGTACAACTGGTTTTTGTAGTCAACATAAAACTGGTGATTTTGTAGGTGGTTATTTAGGGGCAAAAGAAATATCAAAGTGCTTCTCTTGCACTTCTACAATAATTAAAACCCACACATAAATATGAAAAAAGGGGGCACCTGGGTGGCTCAGTTGGTTAAGCATCCGATTCCTGGTTCCTGCTCAGGTCATGATCTCAGGTGAGATGGAGCCCCATGTCAGGCTCTGTGCTGAGCATGAAGCCTCCTTAAGATTCTCTTTCTCTCCCTCTCCCCCTCCCCCCATGCGCACGCTCTCTCAAATAAATCTTAAAAAAAAAAAAAAAAAAAGGACACTTCAGAGGGCTTGGGTTTCACAAACAACTCAATTTTCTAAAATAAAACTTACACATCAACACTTTGCAAAGAAACCAACTTATGCAAGGTATAAGTAAAACGAATTATAGAAAGAAGCACATTTTAGGATTAATCTTTTTTCAGACCACACACAGTATGGACGTATTCACTTAGTCTATACTAACACCTTCAATAGAACAAAACCCTCTCCTCCGCATTTTGAAAAAAAAAAAAATCCTCTTTTTAATGTGAAACCGTAGTTCACTGCTGCCAAAGGAGTCATCTGAGTATGTTTTAAAATTACTTTTCACTACAACTATTAAGGGAATCTACTGTCCTAGTTACAAACACACACACACCCCTAATATATCTACCAAAAAAAGCAATGTGGATGTTTACCTTACACCACATCTAGACGTTCAAAAGGAAATTTTACTGTAACATGGCTTGTTGATTAGTCTGAATTCTTTCACCATTGACGTTTTTCAAAAATCAGTCTTACCAAAAGAAAATTTCTACATTGCAGATAAAATCTCAAAGTTAAAAGAAGTCCCCCAAATTGGTTTGGTTTATTGAAATTCCATTAAGTTTTATTATAGAAATCATACTCCCAGTTTGAAGAACCAGGGCAGGACAAACAGCCAGAAACCCACCCAAGCAGCCTGCTGTCAAGTGCGCCAGGCAGCGAGCTAGTTTTGTGCCCGGGGCTGGACTGGCAGTACTGTTCTGAGCTTCTGCGGAGGGGATGGGATTGCGAGGTAAAGGGCCGTCAAGAACCAAAAGCAGAGCCCGCTCTACCAAATCACGGTGACTCAAATACCCACCGGGTCAGGCTCTAGTCACCAAACCCCCAGCAGATCCTGAATACAGGTGAAGCAGCGCGAGGAGGTAAAGGCAATAGGAAGCTGGTGCTAGAACCAGAAAAGAAGGTGGGAGTACAGAGCATTTTGAAGAAAGAACTGGTAAGACTGGGGGTGCATTAAATATGGACACGAGAGGAACATACTGAAGTCTCAGATACAATGCTATCAAGAGAGAAGTTGGACTCAGCTTACCGAGCAAGAGAGGAGCCTGGGGCAAGCGGAGACGGAAGTCAGGGCAGGGCAGCCAGACAGAAAGCCCCAAGGACAGTCAGGAGGATGACCAAGGGAAGCTCAGCGGGAGGCCAGTGAGCCAACAGTTAGAACCATCACAACTGCTTCAAGCCAAACAAAACTGGAAGGCCCGACAGCAGAATCAACTAGAACAGAGAATCAAGTCAAAGAGGGATCTCCTAAATGTCCACTGGGAGAAGAAAAGATAGAACTAGGAGAGCAGGGCGCCTGGGTGGCTCAGTTGGTTAAGCGACTGCCTTCGGCTCAGGTCATGATCCTGGAGTCCCGGGATGGAGTCCCGCATCGGGCTCCCTGCTCGGCGGGGAGTCTGCTTCGTCCTCTGACCCTATCCCCTCTCAGGTGTTCTCTCTCTCTCATTCTCTCTCTCTCAAATAAATAAATAAATCTTAAAAAAAAAAAAAAAAGAACTAGGAGAGCAAAGTAGTCTCTAATATCAAGAGATCTTTCAGGAAGAAAAAGGGTGACCCCTCCGAGAACTTTGGAATCACTGCATGTTGCATCCCCCTCCTTAAAGAGGCCGAAATGCTCCAGAAAATGGACCTTCCCAAACGAATCTGATGTTTCCGGGAACACTGTTCACGCTCTGGAAACCACGGAGCTGGAAGTGCAGGAGAACCAATGTCACACACCAGGGAAAAATCTAGGAGAATAAAGAGACATGAAGTCTGGTTTTCAGTGGACTGAAATGTTTTTCTAGTCCAGAGTTAAGAGTTTTAAAGAAAAAAAATATTTTTTGAAATATCTTTGTAGTTAATGTCATAAACCATTATTTTCCAGGTTTTAAAGTACTTTTAATACGACACCACCAAGAAAATGTGAGTGATACACTTTGATTTGTTGGTGTTCCTCAGCAGTGATTATAGATTAATGCTAATCCATGCACTTAAAAATTTTTTTTCAGCTACTTCTGTAACAGCATTTAGGATTCAGACATGGAATAAAGTGAAGCAGAAATCGTTTCTAGACAACTACACATCTAACTGTATTCATTAGGATTGCAGTCTCTACGTCACTTCCCACATTGCTCCAAACACAAGCATTTCCAGACTCAATCAGAGTGCTTCACCAAAGACGGAACAAAAATGAACACGTCGATTTACTACTACTTGCTACTGCAAGGCACATATTTTTCATTCTATGGTTCTAAAATCAGTATGTGTTCTACAAAACAAAATGCGTTCCTTAATATGGTAATAGGGTTCTCTTCCCTCTAAGGCTACGTTAAATTAAGGGTACACCTCATATGTATACAGACATACACACCCTGTAAGACATAAATCCCCTGTAAGATCTAGATCTCCCCATAACGGCAACATATATTAACATATTAAAGGTCCCTCAATATGCAACCCAGCATTTCCTAAATTTATTTATGCACAGATCTTCCCTCCCACCCTCATACCTTGCGGGAGGGTGGAGCGCTGGTAACTTTGGAGCCGCTCCCCCTCAGCTCCAAACAGCGAACACAGACGGGCAAATATTGTTCTAAACAAACAAATAAAAATACTGAAAATGCAGTAACATGTGGAGTAGTAAATGTGTTGTAAAGCTGAGCACCTTCATTATAAAAATAGTGACCAAAAAATGAACAAAAAAAGGCATAGGAAGCTTCACCATATAAGAGTGATTATATGGGGCGCCTGGGTGGCTCAGTTGGTTAAGCGACTGCCTTCGGCTCAGGTCATGATCCTGGAGTCCCAGGATCGAGTCCCGCATCAGGCTCCCTGCTCGGCGGGGAGTCTGCTTCTCCCTCTGACCCTCCCCCCTCTCATGTGCTCTGTCTCATTCTCTCTCTCTCAAATAAATAAATAAAATCTTAAAAAAAAAAAAAAGAGTGATTATATGTGCGATATGCCTCACCAGAGAAACGCCCCAGCTAAACTGTCGACATGACAAAACAACCCGTACACGGCAAAGTCCCCTACACACAGAACATTTATGAAGGTACCGCCAAAGGGAGGGCTCTGGGCAAAGTGCTCAACAGCCTGAGTATCTTCAGCATCACTAAGCCTTCCCTGGCTTTGTGTTTTCTGGGTCCCCCTGTTGGGAGTCTTCACCATATCAATCAGGAGAGACACTGACTGGGGGAGTCCCTGAGCACTCGTAAAATGTTCCGGCACCGTGTCCTTGGCTATCATCAACCAGGAACATAGAAAAAAGGCTTCTGTCCAAAGTGAGGCAAGAAGCAGAAAGCTGAGGGGGAGCAGCTCCAAAGTTACCAGCGTGGGTTTGGCCTGATTTCTGGCACATCCTAAGTGCTGAGTAAATAGTGGTATTATTACATGTAAGATGGACCTGCAAGGAAATTTTTCATGGATTTTAAATCTTTAACATGGTGGAAGTTAGAAGAAACCACTCCTGGACTTTCTCTTCTCCACCTTCCCGCAAGCCAAACGTCCCCCCCGGTCTGGCCAAAGCAGGCCTCCTTCCACCCTGCAGGGGTGGCTGAGCCCCGGCCTTTCGGCAGCTCCTCGGGCACACTTAACTATTTCACTTAGTATATGGTTAACTAATTTCTACATAGTAAAAGACCATTTTATTCCTGGCATTTGGTGCCGTACTTCTGTGCACCACTTTCCGCATCATTCCAACGGCATTCCTCATTTGTCATTTAGAATACATTTCTTAAGTCAATGGTAACGTTTCAATTTTCCAAGCTACAGCACAAGGTGTGCCAAAAAATTTTTCTTCCAATTTTTAGCAAATTTATTATATGTACTCCCGAAGCGAGCACAGTTTTTAGCAAATTTATATGAAGCACAACGACAATAGATTTACACATTCAATCTAAAAATGCACCTACTATTACTAGGAGTTATCAAGTAAGCAAAAAAAGGATAGGAAGTTCACAGTGTCACTAAGAAAAGGAAGCTTCCATACTCAAGACAATTGGTCAGTATGGAATTCGGTGTTCCAATAAAATATCAAAACATAAATGAGTTTCATGAGATTAAGAGGGTTTCAGGAAGAGCATGAAATCTGAGGGGACCTGAAGAACGCGGGGGTCAGGGGGGGGAGGGCCGGGGGGACAATCAGGCGGCCCTGCCCTCACACACCCAACGGTCCGGGCCAGCACGCCCGCACAGGGACGGCTCGCAAAGCCAACACCGAAGCCCTTTCAGCATGACACCAAGCAGAAACACCTCACTGGCAAGGAGTCCCACTGGCTCTACTGGCCTTTTTTGGGTTGTTTCTATCAATTACTTCACTGTACTATAAATACATGTGCACTGTAGAAAACTGGAGAAAAAATGAAAACAAGACTAAACTAAAATAACCCATAAATCCACTGCTCAGAGATAATCACTACTAACTTTTTGGTTTAGGATCCCCGCCCTTTTTTTAAATGTATATACTCACATACCAACAACCTAAAATTTTAGACATTACATTTATTGCTTTATAGTATGTTTCTGTCATTTAATATTCACTGAATAATCATTAAATACAGTATTACAGAAATGCAAATTTATCTAAAAATGAGGAAATAATTACCGTTAGTAGCAAAAAACTGAAAACACATGCTCAGAGGTGTTAAATAAGTATTCTCATGACAAAGTATTAATCTACTAATCAGTTTCTCTTAGACTAAACTTTAGCAGATTAGCTATTTCAAAGGGCACACATATTTTGTAAGCGTTTGTCACATATTTCTCTCAGAAAGGTCATACTAAATTACTCTTTCTAGCAACATATGAGTGGGCTCATTTCTCCATACCCTCACCAGAAGTGGTTTATTTTTTAATCTAGGCCCAAAATTTTAAGACCAGTATCTCACTGATTGGCATTTCTAGGAGTACTGCTGGTGAAGCTGAAACTTTCTTCATGTTTCCTGCTCCTTCTTTTATCCCCTTGGTTTACAAGCCCTCTTTTTATAGTAAGGAAAGTTAAACTGCTTCTAAGTCACAGTATTTCTCTCAGTTTGCCACTTGCCCTTATTCTCTTTATGGCATTTTAGCATACAGGAGCTTAATAATTCTGATTTTTTTTTCCTTTACAGTTCCCACTTCTGGTGTTGTGCTGGGAGAGGCCTTCACCATCCTAAGATTATTTGTATTATCTTTTGTTTCTTAAAAAAATTTTAAAGAAGACATTAAAAAGCACACAAGTTCACCACCCTAAAATTACAACATTTTTGTACTACTTTAAATGTCTTCATGAGGGGCGCCTGGGTGGCTCAGATGGTTAAGCGTCTGCCTTCGGCTCAGGTCATGATCCCAGGGTCCTGGGATCGAGTCCCGCATCGGGCTCCCTGCTAGGCAGGGAGCCTGCTTCTCTCCCTCTGCCTCTGCCTCTCTCTCTGACTTTCATGAATAAATAAATTAAAAAAGTTAAAAAAAAAATGTCTTCATGAGTGCATACACACTTTATGCACACAGATTTTAAATGGTTGCACACATTTCATACAACCTGTTTTCCAAAATATTTTCTCACACAGACCTTTTTAAAAATTGCAACTTGTTAGATCTGAATAGTCTTAAAATGGTTTTATAAATTTTTGCAAGGCCAATGAATCACATCACACCCAATTCAACGACAGTTCGAAGTTCCAGAACTGTTCATTTCTATCCCACCAGTGTCCAATTACTCTCCTTCAGTGTACACCAGTTACTGAAAGACCAAGAAGAATAAGTTCAGGCTTGGTGGTCAACAGAGTTCTGCATAATGAATTATCATTAATGATCAATTATCAGTTATCAATCATTAAAGCATTTTCATTCTGATCTCCTCTTCCATTTTCATATAAAACACTTAGGAAGCGTCTGGCTGTAAGCTGGAGCTCTGGAGTCCCTCTGTCCTGTTTAAGGCTCACCACCTACTAGGAGGCCTGACCTTAACCACTCACAGCCTCAGCTTCTCCACCTACACGCTGCAAGGTAGAGCAGACAACAGTACTTACACTTCATGAAGTCTGGTAAAGATTGCAGGTGGGTGTTTGTTCTTGAACACAGCAGGAGTTAAATGAATACTGATGCAGGCAGGGTGCTAGGCACAGGGGGCAGATGTATATCATACGTTCCCAGCCCTAATGGAGGTCTGTCTAGTGGGAGAAGCCAACAAGTCCAGTCACAGGGTAAAGTGCTAGGACAGTGACCCAGGCAGGGCCTCATGGGATCCCAGGGATGGGATGGGACGAGAAGTCAGGGCCTAAGCGGAGCCCTTTGGAAGAAGCAGGAGTCTGTCAGGTGACAGAAGGGGTTATGGTACTCTAGACAGAGGGGAAGCTAGAGCAGAAGCAGACAAAAGAGCACGGGAAACCACCACAGTGATGCTGAAGCAAGTAGTGGAAGCCAGTGAGGGGACTCTGCTTACTTGATCCAGGTTTCCCAAGGGGAAAAAAATTTAAATGACTATCAAACTTAGGCTTCACAAGTCAGCTTTTCCAACATGAGTAAGATTATGCTTTAGAAGAGGACAGTTTTTCAAATGCTGCTAAAAGCGATGACATTCCCACAGAATCCACACACTCTGAAGGCCTAAAGAAATCTTAAAATAGTATCATTTAAAAACCATCTTATTTTATAAATGAGGAAACAGAGGCCCAGCAAAGTTAAGCTCGAATCAGACCCCAGCCAGGTCTTCTCTACCAAGCAAAATGTTCTATGCAAAAGGTCCTAAGCAAAAATAAATGAATGAATAAATAAAATACATATGGCTGGAAAATATCTGTATGAATAAAAACTGTAACGTCATTAAGTATCATAATTCTGATTATCGCATGCATTATTGAATGTACATGTTATAAACAGGAAGCTGAAAGTCCTTAGAAACAGAATAAAGTTAAGGGTTTTACTCAAATCTGATTCCTCATTTAATGTTTACTTCTCAGTTTTGAAAAGCAACCGAAACACTTTACTGAAAAAGTACCAGGTATCAGAAAAAAGAGCAAAGTGAACCTAGAATTGGCCCTTAAAAATGGTATACTCTCTTCTCTAGGCATATGTAAAAGACAAAGTTCAAAACAAGCACATGGTCCCCCAAAGCCATCCTATCTATTCCAGATTGACTCAGCTGCTGAAGATACAAGGGCTGTGGTTTTGGGAACTCTGCAGGGCTGAAACAGCAAAGAAAAATACAAACACACTCCTAAGTTTTTTTGGGCCCTCATTTTTAATTTGAAGAATGGCAAGTAACAACTCCTCAATTTAAAGTACATTCATTTTGGGGCGCCTGGCTGGCTGAGTCGGAGGAGCATGCAACTCGATCTCGGGGTTCAAGCTCCACACTGGATGGATTACTTAAAAAAATAAAAATCTTTAAAAAAATAAAGTACATTCATTTTAATTTTCCACACTGAAAGAAAGGCACAGCATGTCTGCTGGGTATACTGGGAGTAAATTTCTGAACAAAGGCCCTCAAGGACCCAAGAAGTCTCTCCTTCAAGGGAGGCCACATCCAACCCCAGTAGCACCACCGGGTGGGCGCCAGCTCTTCAATAGGGAAGAAAGAGCCTCAGCTACCAAGACTGCATTTCAAAAGCAAGGCTGCAATACTTAACCCAGGGGAAAATATGTCACTCTTTTGCTAAATAAATAAATAAACAAACAAACAAATAAATAAATAAATAGCTGCACCTTAAAACTAGTTCTGAAGGAAGAAGAGCTAATTAAAGTTTCGCTACTTGTTTTCTTACCACTTTCCTGGATTTCCGTAGCTAAAGAAAACCCGAGCATTTTTTTGTTGGGGCACAGTATTCGATCCTGGGGTCTGTAACAGCAATTATAATAAAACTTGCATTCTTACCAGCATAAGACGTTTTCTGCAGCCCACATCAGAAGTGGTCAAACGCTGGGGGAAATAGTCCAGATTTATTCATTCAAAAAAACAACTCAGGTACCAAGTTCTATGCCTCTTTGGAGATGCAAAAATAAGGCATATCCCCTACCTTCAAGGAATTCATAGTCTGAAATGTATAAAGGCTGTAATGACAACACTAAGTTAATTACCCCTAGAAGACAATATTCAGCAAGAAGCAAAGGAGTCTTAGGGCTTATAATATGGAAGCAAACAGCAGAATCAGCCCAGCCATTCATGTGTCCCTTAGGCCTCTTGATGTGGCCTCCCAGACATCAGGACTGGGACACATGGCTGCAAGGACCTGAGCATGTGGCCGAGAGAGGAAGAGTATTATAAGTTAAAATCCTAGTGTAGCGACAGTGTTTCGTTTCCTTTTTAGCACAGTCGTTTTTAAAAGATGGTGCCAACGAGGAAAAAAAGCTTAATATTTTCACAGTAATTCAGCCATCCCTCTCAAACTTAAAGAGCAGTCTCCTGAAACCTCCAAAAATGGGCATAGTAGGGTTAGACTTCAGAATTGGAAATGCGATGCGACTATTTGACTTACCATGGAAAGCAACAAAGAGCACTTCCTAGTAAAAAAAAAAAAAAAATTCTAGTATTCAAGAACCCTTTTTAAACAAAGAAAGTCCAAATTTATTTTAAAACAAAACAACTGGTTTTGCTTTTCAAACACTATTTCTTACCTTGCTACACAAGCCAGAAACTCCCCAGGATTTCAGAAAATGGGGTAAACACGGTGGCCACAAAATGAAGTGTTAAACTTAAAACTGCACACACTGCTGCCGAGTGTCAGGATAGGTTTAGGTCCTAGGAACTCGGGGCTCAAAGTAAAAGTGAATTTAGTTCCCTTTCTGTCACTCCGATAAGCGCATTTCAAAGCAGCGCGACCATATACTCCACTAACTTTGTCTCAAATGCCACTTCAGGGAAGGACAATTACACACAGCAAATAAATAACTTGAGTAAGTTAACGGCGATTCCGTATTTGCACACTTACCACTAACCCCGAGTACGAACTAAAAGCAACACCAGTGATCCAATCGGAAAAGAGAATCCGGTGTTTGGCAAAGAGCTCGCTAAAGACAGAAAACCCTTAACTTTGGGGATCAGTCTCAAGGGATGTTCATGAAGCACTTCCCTCTCGCTTAACCATTTCGTCCACAGAACACAGCGCGGCACAGGCGGCGGAGAGAGGCTCGCGGCGACCCCGCCCCGCGCCGGCCGCCCGCGCCCGGGTTACCTGCGGGGTCAGCGCGCGCTCCCGCCGGGCGCAGGGCCGGGGGCGCGCCGAGGCCCGGCCCGACTCGCGGGCACCGGGGGGCTACGTCCCGTTCGGCCGCAGCGCTCGCATCCCCGCGCGCCTCCCCGGCCCGCTCCCCCGAGAGCACGGGGCAAAGGGGCGACTGTTAACCAATAATAGCGACCTGCACAGACGCAACAATGCAGGCGGGGACCCCGAGAGCCGCGGGCAGGGAACCGGAAAGCAGAGCCCGGCTCCGCGGCTCCGCGGCTCCTCCTGCGCGCGAACCCAGGACTTTCTTGAGAGCGCGAGTCGGGGAGATGGCGCGGGCGCTCGGGGAAGGGGACGAGCGGTCCCGAGGGGGTGGGGGAGAAAGGGCACGAGCCCGGGCGCCCCGAGGGGTCGCCGCACGAGAGGGGCCAAGGGGGAGGCGCGGCGCGAACGCCCGCCCGCCAGCCCAGCCCCGCAGCCCGGAGAGAGGCCGGCGCCACCAGGCCGCCGCCTCGGGCGCGATGAATCGGGCTTTTTTTCCCCCCCAGTGCGTAGTCCAGGCCTGGCCGCTCGGAGCCCGCGTCCGGGCCAGGCCAGGCCCGAGCCGGCCGGGGTGACTCAGGGCCCGGCCCCGCTCGCTCCCCTCCCGCCCCAGCGTCCTCCGCCCACGAGTCCCCCGGCCCGGCCGCCATTCCGCCCCGCGGCGGCTCGGCTCGGCGGCTCAGGCCTCGCCGGCGCCTGGGCTCGGCCGCCGCGGCCCCCGTCACTGCGACACCGCGGCTCCGGCCCGGGCCTGCGCCGCCGCCGCCGCCACTCACCCGCATTTCCCTGGTGCCTAAAGGGCTCGGGCGACGTCTCCACCTGATCGCTGAGCCCGGGCCCCGGTTAAACCCCGTCCCGCCGAGGTCTGGCTGCGTCCCTCAGCCGCCGGGGCTGCCCCTCCTGGAGCTGCGTGCGACACGGCTCCCGCCTCCTCCTCCCCTGCCCGCCCGCCCGCCCGCCGGCCCTCCTCCCGCCGCCGCCGCCGCCGCCGCCTGCACCACGCAACCTCCGCCCTCTCGCCTTTCCTCCTCGGCTCCCCGCCCTCCCGGCCTCACCGGCTCCGGCTACCGAAGGGGAGAAGCTGGTGGGGGAGGGCCGGAACGCACCGCCATCGGCGTCCGGGGCGGGGGAGCGGGGAAACCGTCGCCGCCATCTCCACACCGGCCCGAGGCGCGGGAGGGGCCCGGAAACCTGCCGCCCGGCGCGGCCACTGCCCCGGGGTCGCCCCCCGCGCCGGCCGAGGATCGCGAGCGGGGCGCGTTTCTACCTGAAAGCCCGTGGCCCCTTCCCCGAGCGCCCGCGCCATCCGCGGCCGGGCGCACCGGATCCTCCTCCAGGTTTTAGAGCCTCCCTCGCCTGTGGGAGCCTCCGAAGACCCGGCTTCCCGCCACTTCGGACCTAACGAGGAGGGGTCACCTTTTGAGGTTGGGGGCAGCAGCCCCTGGAGAAACGGCCCCAAGACACCCTGAAAGAGAGGGTCTTGCACCTCCCCCCGCCCCTCCCCTGTGCGCACGTACCACACACAGCCCGAGCCAACGTGGAACACAACCACGAGTACAACCGGTTAATGGGCCTCCCGCAACACCCCCGACGGGCCGAGGAGCGAGTCAGAGACGGGCAAGTGGCCCTGAAAATCAGGCACAGACTTCCAAGAACGTGTGGCGGGTTCTCGAGCCTCTACACTTGCAGGCCTTAGCCCTCAGTCCCTGGAAGCCTGAGCTTACGTGTGTGTGTGTCTCTCTCTCAAGTCTTTTCCGAAGGAAAGCCCAGCGAGGCTTCCCTGTGTAAACCCTTGAACCAGCTCTTTTTTTTTGGCAAATGACAAAGAATCACTTTACCATTAATCTTTGTAGAGACAAATCAAGAAGAGAATAAGGATTTACATGTGTGGATGGTAGATGACCAAAAATGTTTTCACCTGTAACCTGAGGTAGTTAATGACATTCACTTGAAATTAACCGTCACTGGGGTACTCGAAATATTCTAAATTCTAAAATTGGCAGCACAAGGGGCGCCTGGGTGGCTCAGATGGTTAAGCGTCTGCCTTCGGCTCGGGTCATGATCCCAGGGTGCTGGGATCGAGCCCCGCATCGGGCTCCTGGCTCAGCGAGGAGCCTGTTTCTCCCTCTCCCTCTGCCTCTCTCCCTGCTCATGCTTTCTCTCTCTCTCTCTGTATCTCTGTGTCTCAAATGAATAAATAATAAAAAAAAAAAATCTAAAAAAAAAAAATTGGCAGCACAAATAGCCCCTGGGCTTCCCATGGTGACAGAGGGTGGACAAAGCATGGACTTGCCCCACACCTAGTGAGGGGCTCCTGCTTTAATACCGAGGTTCCCAACATACCAGAGGGCTGGCTGATTCCATGAACAAGCAAGGAAGGATTCCCAAGGATGCTATCCGGGCAAAAGATGTGGTGAATAGCCTCCTGTTTTGCTTCAAACTAAAACAGGACAGAGATTCTAGTATGACGTTGGGGTAGAAATCCTAGGCCGAGTTCATCCCAGAGTCCACAGTTCATCCTGCGTGACATGGGTTTTTCTTAGAAGAAACATCCCATGCCCCATTTACATATATTTAACAACTTTTTGTGGGCACAGGGTAAGACTAAAGGTAAGAATGGAAGGCTTGTCCCTGTGGATGATGCTTTCCACTATACATATATGGCTTCATTTATATCTTCATTTCTTCCCCTTTACTGGAACCTGAGCTTTCCTCAGACAACGGTCTGTCTCATCTTCCCTAACCCGTGTTCTTCAATGTTATCATTCAATATGGTCTCCTTGTCTGCGACCTCCCACAGCTAATATACCAGCTGAGTGGGCCAACTTTCCCTTTACTGTTTGTTTATCCCATTCTCTGTTTTTCTTTGATAGAAGTATTTCATCCACCTATACTACCCTCTCCCTGCCTCGGTCCTGGTTGTTAATTTCCTTCCGTCCTTTTCTCTCTACCCATCTATCTGCACTATCCTTCTTAGCAGCTAGACTATTCCATTGGCCTTCCCGCCACTTCATAACCAGGCTGCATCTCTACCACTTCTACTCTGGGCAGGTAACCTTGCCTTAGACCTAACAGATCAAGGGCATCTACTCTCTTTCCGCTCCAAAAAAATCCTTTCTCCTTCTTTCTCCTCCACCTCGGCAAAATGGATGTCCCTCTTTCAGATGACACAAAATTTGGAGGGATGATTACCTGGATAGAGGTCAGAATCAAAATTCAAAATGGTCTCAGACTAGAATATTAGGACAAAACCAGTGAAATAAAATAGAACTTTATAAGTCTAAAGCAGTATGATGAAGTTCAAAAAGCCCCAGTTTTAGATTTAGGCAGACTCTCGTTTATATTCAGACTCAAACTATATTTTCCTCTAGTTAAGTCAACTGTTAAATGGGGATAAAAATACCTACCTCTTAAGGTTGTTGGGAAGGATAATTCCTTTATAATCCCAGCATAATTCCTGAAACACTAAGTATTAGTTAGCCTTTCTTTCCTTGTCTTCCATAAAGCGTCTTCCATTTTCCAAGTCACAGGGGCCTGAAAATGAAAAATTCTGACCCGTTTACCTTGTACCCCAGAGCTGGTCACCATCTTAGAGAAATCCTCTGTCTATTTTGGCTTAGTCTGTGAGGGCAGACATTATCATTATCATACCCATCTTCCAATGAAGAATCCCAGGACTCAGAGAGATAGTAGGCAATGCACTCCAAGTCACTCAGCTTGGTCAGTGGCATAACCTGATCCAGTGACTCCCAGATCCACAGATATCCACTACTTCACTAAGATAGATTCCCACACCTATCTTGTTCCTTTAACCTTCTAAAAGGTTTTCCTGGTTCTCCTCTCTTGTCGATCTGTCCAGTCTACACAGTGACTGACTGCAGAGGGTTCTTTCCCAGCGGATACTTTCATCATTGTATCTTTGTCCTTTCAACCTTTTTAATGCCCTCCCCCCTTGTTCATAGGGTTCAGTCCAAGTTCTGACTGGGCACTTAAGGTTTACCGTCATCTTGTCCTAACTTACTTTTCCAAATTTATTTCCAGCCACCTCCCAAAAGGAAGTCCCAGCTTCACCCAGTCTGGTTGGGCCTACTGTTGGCTCACAAATACCAGTCTTAAATCACTATTTATGAGTGCTCGCTTCCTCCCTTAACAGAAATAGTTCCCTCTTCCTTTCATACATTTGCAAACCCTGCTCTCTTTTTGAGATCCAGCTCACATCCCCTTCCAGGAAGCCTACTGTGCACTTTCTACCCAGGCTTTTGTGATCTCTTCCTAATTGCCAACTTATGACATATGCCTTTACACTAGATGGTCTGTGCGTTGGGTCATGCAGTAATTTCTAAAGTTCACCAGGCCCCTCAGCATTGTGCCTGAAGAACGCTGAAGAGTATTCAAACATATTTGTTTACTGATCAGATGAAAGAGTACTGTGTCACTTGACTAGCCATAGGAGCTATTACTTCTAAGAAACGAGTAAGGAATATAGCCATCCAGTGCAAAGTAAATTCATTTAATGGGATAGTTCCCAAACCCGTCTTTGCTTCAGAATCACCCGGGGACTTGAATACTGATTTCAGGGCTCATTCCAGATCGACTGAGTCAAAATCGGGTGGGCAGGGGCAGGGAGGGAACTTGAAACTGCCAGAGTTTATATCCTAGCTTTACTAATTACTAGGTAACATGAAGCAAGTTACGTAACCTCTCTGTGCTTCAGTGTTTCTTCATCCAGGAAAAGGGGGTGATAATTGTACTTTATATGAAGTTGTGAATTAAATACTAAATAAACATAACCTATGATGATGATGATGATGATGATGATGAAAGAATTACCCAGGGTCAGTCTGGTGGCCTGAGTTTGGGAAGCACTGATTTAATAATGAACCACTCCTTCCTCTGCTGAAGTTTCAAATGTTATGACCTTAAAACTTCTGGTATTAGCATTATGACATATTACAATAAGTCTTATTTGTCTTGAAAAGGTGTATTTTAAGGAAGAGGAGCCAAATAAACAGTTTTCAATTAAACTTGTTTATTGAATCCAAGTCATGCAATGTACATTATGTGTGATTTTTTGAAAAGCTAGCTCCTCTTAGAAAAACAGCTACACTACTGTAACTACACAGATAATTCAACCAGCTTAGTATTCAAAAGGAAGCTGGATAAAGATGAAATAATATCATGATTTCTTCCACTTAGGACAATGAGTCAGAAGTTCTTTTTGAAGAAGCAGATTTTTAAATCCTCTGCTTTAATTCATTAGAAAAAAATTTTCAAAACTCGTTTTGGTCCATCAGATGCCAAATCAACAATATTTTAATGATACTAAAGGTAAGTGTGTATAAATTGGGAAGCAGAGATTTTCTTCCTGAAGTGGCAAACTAACACTGGATGGGTAGACCCATCTTCGCAACTCTTGACTTTAAAATGGCCTATATCAACAAATACACAAAGGCCTTGTTTTTATTACCTATAATTCACCAAAGATTTGTAGTATCCTCTCTCTCTCTCTCTCTTTTTAAGATTTTATTGATTTATTTGACAGAGAGCGACACAGCAAGAGAGGGAACACAAGCAGAGGGAGTGGGAGTGCGAGAGGGAGAAGCAGGCCTCCCACTGAGCAGGGAGCCCGACGTGGGCCTCCATCCCAGGACCCTGGGATCATGACCTGAGCTGAAGACAGGGGCTTAACCAACTGAGCCACCCAGGCGTGCCTGTAGTAACCTCTCTTAAAAGACTTAAATAGCTCTGGGAGGGTAACAGGGTTTGAGAGTCATTCGAAGGTCAGGATTAACTAGTTCAATCAGATTGCTTTCTTTCTAACACAGGTCCATAGCATCTAAAGAATGGAAAGTTTGGGGCAAATCCTGTTTGGGAGAAACACAGAGCGCCTTGTGGCAGGCTGAAGGACTTGGGTCCAGAGCTTCTGGGGAGAGTTGCTGTAAGCAAAAGAATAGAATGAGGAAAGAAGATGGAAGTGTTTAAATATCTTATCCGTCCTATTTCAGATTTTACATATTAAGAAGTCCTAGGCCTCTTTCTTTGGGGACCCATAAGACAGGAAATACTGTTGTAAGATAGTCATGAGTTATGAAAGTCTTTGAGGTCTGACCTGGGAGACCTGACCATCATTGTAACATTTTATTAGATTGGATCATATTAAATGACAACTCCTTTTCAAATGACCTGACCTAATCTCTACAAGACAATTATTCGGGGTTCCAAAAACTGTCCCAGATCACTTCTTTCAGGAAGCTTTCTGTGACAACCCAGCCCCACATCCACATGTGGATTAGGTACCTCTCTTTTGTGATCCTTTTTACACCATACACTGTTACTAAAGAGTTAATCAATATTGCATTATAATATTTCCCTTCTCCATCTCCCACTCCCTCACAGGCTGTGAGCTCCTTGAATTCAGACACTGTGTCTTTTATTACCATATCTATAATACTTATCATAGTGCCTGGCACACAATATACTGAAAGAATGGTTGGAACTTAACTCATGGGTTAGTCAGGATGCTTTCTACTCTGAAACCCAATCGTGTGACTTCCTGCTCAAAGAAATAATTCTGTTTCCTACAAAAGAATGACAAACACCTCATTCCTAATATTAAAACACCCTCTACACTTCGGCTTCCATGGATCGATGGATACTTGTCCATTCCAATTTCTTATACATATCACACTAAATCCAAACTGGGCTCCCGTGAATGCTCAAAAGGCTCCATGCATTTCTTTATGTAACTATACCTTCCCATTCAATTGTGTTTCCCCAGTCACTGCTTACCCAAATACAATCTGTCCCCCTGGGCCTACCTTAAACACAATCTCTTAAGTGAAACTTTTCCTGCTCCTCTGCCTGACATGAATTCCACCCCCCTCACACTGGGTAAGCTTCTTGAGGACATTCTTAAACAAATTTGTATCCCTATAGGACTGAAGCAGTCAAGATTCTTCAGAGAAACAGAACCAACAGCATGTATATATAGAAAGGTCTCTATACCAGTGGGAGAAATGGAAGAGAGAGATTATAAAGAATTGGCTCATGTGATTATGGAGGCTGACAAGTCCAAAATCTGGAGGGTGGACCAGCACGCTGGAGACCTAGGGAACAACAGATACTTCAGTCCAGGTCTGAAGGCCTCTGCTGGCTGAATTGCCTCTTGTTCAGGGAAGGTCAGTCTTGGTTCTAGGCAGGCCTTCAACTGATCAGATGAGGCCCACCCACACTCCAGAGGGTAATCTGCTTTATTCAAAGACCCTTGATTGAAGTGTTCATTTCATCCAAAAAACATACCTCACAGAAACAGCCAGAGTAATGTTTGACTAAATATCAGGGCACCATGGCCCAGCCAAGTTGACAAATGAAAGTAACGTTTATAAGCACTGAGCACGATATCCTGGACATAGCAAATGGCACTTAATTTCTTTAGAAAGTAGCTTATCCTCCTTGCCTCTAGTTTCTTGCCTCCTGGACACTTCTCAGGCCATTTCGACCCACCTATTTAGTTGAACAGTTCCTCCTCTGCACATGATACTCCTCCAGCCTGTTGTCCCATCTTGAAACTAGTCATTCTTTGGCTCCCAACCCCCAACACTCTCATGTTCTTCCAACCTACCTGATAACTCTTTCTTCGTCCAGCTCTCTTCCACCTAGCATGTGAGTTCCTGAAGGTTTTATTCTTGGGGATCTTTTCTTGCTACATTCTCTTTTTTTGTGAGATTTTTGTCATTCCCATGGCTTCAGTTGTCAACTATAATAAATTGTCACCTCCAACTCAATCCAGGGATACTTCTAGGTTTATGATACCTGATGTTTATATAAGTTGGGGGAAGGGCATTCTCTCTCTCTCTCTTTTTTAAAGATTTTATTTATTTATTTGAGAGAGAGAGAAAGAGAGCACACAGAGGGAGAGGGAGAAGCAGACATCCCACTGAGCAGGGAGCCCAACATGGGACTGGATCCTTGGACCCTGAGATTATGACCTGCGCTGAAGGCAGATGCTTAACTGACTGAGCCACCAGGTGCCCCAGAAGGGCGTTCTTTAATGAAATCTCTATACTAAGTTGGCTAGCAATAACTTAACTCTATATGGAAGCCATACAGATATATCCCATTATTCCTAGGTGTTCCTAACTCAGATTTCTCCTACACAGGTTCCCCCAAATGTCCAAAGCACTCCAATGCCCTTGGATCTGAGGGGAAGGTAAGAGGAAGATGGGGTGGAAGAAAGTCAACAGCCATAGTGTTAATCAATGTCAGCTACAACCACCCACTTCTGAAATGTTCGCAAACACATACGATGACAGAAGCATAGAGTTGGGGGGCCCCCTGCCAGGAGCTTGGAAGCTCTCATGCATGGGAGGAGCCCTGAAGCTAAACACAACCTTCAAGAGTATCCACCCCCATCTCTGTGTCCAGCCTCGACCTCTCCAGTTCAGTTACTTTACCTGTTTGCCGATGCCTCTACTTGAATGTCCCTCCTATGTGAAATCATCTGGCCTCAAACAAAGCCCACTATTCTTTCTTCTCCCCCTGACCCATCCTGTCTCTCCTTTGTTTTTTGTCTCTGGGATTGGCAGCACCACCCACCCAGCCTTTCAATGGAGATGACTCAGTCTTTTTCCTTTTTTTTTTTTTTTCACATCTGCCCTCTTTTTCACCTCCATATCCACTTGTTCATTAAATCCTATCAACTTGAGCCCTGGGTCAGCTTTCATTTGGACCAATGCAGTGGCCTCCTTGCTGGCCTCCCTGCCTCCTGTCTCTCTTCTCATTCATCCTCCATATAGCCATGGAATTATTATTTTTTTTAAAGATTTATTTTGGAGAAAGAGAGAGAGAGAGTGGGGGAGGGGGAGAGGGAGAGAGAATCCCAAGCAGACTCTGCACCAAGTGCCGAACCTGACGCATGGCTCAGTCTCTTGACCCCGAGATCACGACGTGAGCTGAAACCAGGAGTCGGTGCTTAACCGACTGAGCCAGCCAGGCGCCCCTGGAATTATCTTTCTAAAATAGGTAATGACTCCCTCAAGAAGCAAGACAGAATGGGCTCTGGACCTAGGCGCCCTAGGTTTAAATCTTGGCCCTACCACTTATTCGCTGTTTGATCTTGCAAAAATAATTTCATCAGTCTGCGCCTCCATTTCTTCCCACCTGTAAAATGGGAACAGTTCACACTTCACAGGGATGGTTTTAGCCATGGTGTCGGATATCTGACACCTAGCAAACATTTGCTATATTACAGTCATTATTGTGTAGCGTGCCGGTGAAAAACGTTCAATGATTTCACATTCCGTAAGAAGACAACTCGATAATAATCTTCACAGCGTGACCTCCGTCTCCCTTCCCTGCTCCCCCTCCCACCCCCCAGCCACACGTGTCCTCCTGGATCTTGTGCTACTGCTACACTTGAGGACCAGGCGGATCTGCCCAGGAAGCTTAGGGACTGCTGTCAGCGATCTTTGTCAGGAACGTCCTCTTTCCTTTTCTTTCCTGAAGAAACCTGAATCACTCCCTAGGTCCCTGATTTCCTGCCATCTTCTCTATGAAGCTTCCTCAGCCTCCTCTCTACCTTGTCTGTGTCCTGATGTTTTTGCATGAACATTGGCCAAAAGTCCTCTGAGAAAGTCTCTCTCCCCCTGAACTTTCTTTTTTGATTGCCAACAATGGGGTTTAGGTTTCTGGGCCACTATTCTTGTGTTCTCGTATTCTTGTATGTAATGTCAGATGTATAAAGTGTATCTTGGATTATTCCAAGTTTTTATTGGCATACATTGGAGAGAACATTCTAGTCGTGAATGATGAAGTGTGTTTTCCAGGTCATACTATATTTGTGCCAGGAAAAACTTTATAGCCCATCAACACCATTTGTTGATAATATATTTTAAAGAACAGCTGTAGTGTTTAGATAACATGTACAGAGAATTTAAGAAATTCCAGTGACCTGAGAGCTTGGTTTTCTTGATCTGTGAGGTCAGTTGCTTTTTGACTCAATATTCACTCTGGGGAGAAAGAAAAGATTCCACAGAGGCTGCAGGCTAGCATCCTCAAAAAACAGATAACCAACAAAGATACGATACTGCTATTTTCTGGGGGAAATTACCCCCTGCCTATTAATTTTTTTTCTGGGGAATGGCAAGTGAAGAGACCTTTTTTAAATGTGCATGATCTCTCTGACCATTTTTTAAGACCATGTGTTTAATTTAGACTTGGAATTTGGATAAAGAGTTCCTGGCTAGTTCTGCTGGCAGAATAAGCCAGAAACCAAACTCTTCTTGTACAGGGAATGCTACAGTTTAGTTTTGCTGATGATGTCCCAGAAACTTATTGTCAGTCCCATCAGCCACTGTCCTATCTCAGTAGCGACAAGGCAATCGACAGGCTTTTGGCTTTTCTGTGGACGCCATCAGCGTTTAAGTGCGCCTCTGTAGATTCAGCGGTTAGTCAAGGGGAAATTCCATGATGGAACAAGAATTACAAACATCCCCCTGGAATAACTTGGTAGGGGAGCAAGGAACACAGGCAGGTGGGAAACCAGCAACTAAATACCCAAAATAGACACTCAAACTTTCCTCCCGTTCAGGAAGCCCCGTCTCTCTCTCCCATTCTTTGTCAATAATATTTTCGTTCATTTGTCCTTTCTTCCAAAAGCCTTAACCTTTCACTAAAAGATTAGAACTCGGTGAATAGGGGCGCCTGGGTGGCTCAGTTGGTTAAGCGACTGCCTTCGGCTCAGGTCATGATCCTGGAGTCCCGGGATCGAGTCCCACATCGGGCTCCCTGCTCGGCGGGGAGCCTGCTTCTGCCTCTGACCCTCCCCCCTCTCATGTGCTCTCTCGCTCTCATACTCTCTGTCTCAAATAAATAAATAAATAAATCTTAAAAAAAAAAAAAAAAGAACTCGGTGAATATCCAGCGATCTGTCCCCCTAGTTGTGAAAAGATCGCTGATTTGTGTGCCTTTAAATTAGGAAAGGCTACTCGGATTGTGCGAATGGACTTACAACCCCCAGCTACCAGCAAGATCACCTGGAAGAAACTGACAGTGGGATAAAATAGACTTGGAACCACAGTGCTTAAGTTTTCCTGATAGAATTAGGTCAGTAGATGTAAAGAGCGGATGTAAAACTCTGATGGTCAAAATAAACTGAATTTTTTTAAAATCCCAGGGTATCCACAGTTTTGAAAACTAGAGTAGATCATTGACTGCGATGTGTTTCTTGAGTAAGCACTTCCTAAACCACTTGCTAACTGACCTACTTTCTCCCTGCAGCTAAAATACACCACTGTAGTTGAGACCTGGGAAGTAGGGGTGGCTCTTACCTTGCACAGAGCGGGATCAGAGTGGGATCCATCCACGGTAATGCTGCTACAGGTGAGCTTTTCCACCTCCGCCCTCAGTCTGAGCAGGGCCATGGGAAGAAGCGAGGAGGAGATACCCATGGCAAGGTGACAGACTCAGGCATCCCTGCCTGTGCCTAAGACAGGGGGCCCCATAGCTCCTCCCTCCTGTTTCCCCTCCAGCAATGCCCCCAGGAGCAGATGGGCATCTCGCATCACACTCCTGGCCAAATAATCCTCTTCATCCCCATGCCAGGAGTTCCCACCTGCCAGGATTCTCTGCACCTCTTAACCGTATTTAACATTTTATAGCCTTATGCTGTCTGGGAACCAGGCTATATCCACACTGCACTCAGTTACATAATTTGTGCCTCACCCACCTCTCCAGGCTCACTTCCCACTCTACTCCTCCCAGACACCCGTAAGCTGCATGGGGCTACGCACTGTGTAAACATTCTTGTACTTTTCTTCCTTCTGGCCTTTGCTCATTCTGCCTTGGATGCTCTTCATAGTTCTGGGTCCATCTGTTGCAATCCTACTTGTCTCTCAAATCCCAGTTTACTTATCACCTCCTCAGACTTCTCAGATCCCCTTGGCTGAAATTAATCTCTTTCTCCTTTGTGTTCTAGCACTTTGCTTACGCCTCTAAGATAGACATGGATTCTTGCAGTTTGTATTCTTGCCGCACTAGACTCCAGTTCATCTGGTCTTCCTCTTTCATCCTCTTAATTTGGTCTTCCAAGTTTTTAATTTTGATTATACCCAGTTCACCAGACTTTCCTCTTATGAGCCATGCTTTTTGGTGTCAAGTCTAAGACCCATGCACCTAACCCTTGATCCTGAACATTTTCTAAATGTTTTGTGGTTTTATGTTTTTCATTTAACTATGGAATCCATTTAGAGTTAATTTTTGTATGAGGTGTGAGGTTTAGGTTTATTTTTTGGCCTATGCATATCCAATGCTTCAGGACCATTTGTTGTACATCTATTTTTCCTCCATGAGACTGTTTTGGTAACTTTGTCAAAAATTAGTTGAGCTGGGGCGCCTGGGTGGCTCAGTTGGTTAAGCTTCTGCCTTCGGCTCAGGTCATGATCCCAGGTTCCTGGGGATAGAGCCCCACATCGGGCTCTCTGCTCAGCAGGGAGTCTGCTTCTCCCTCTCCTTCTGCCGCTCCCCTTGCTTGTGCTTGTGCTCTCTCTCTCTGTCTCTGTGTCAAATGAATACATAAAATCTTAAAAAAAAATAGTGGAACTATTTGTGTGCTTGCATTTCTCGGTTCTCTACTGTGTTCTATTGATCTATATGTCTAGATTCTAGGTGCCTTGAGGGCTCAGTATAGGTCTTCTTTTTTATGCTGGCTTTTATCTATCATCTTGCAAACAATAGCAGCTAACTCAGTGCCTGGCACAGAGTAGATGTGCAATACATTTTTGTTGAAAGAGTCAACAGTAAGTGCTTTATAAGTGTGAGTTAAAGTACTGCTGAATTAATTCTTAAAATTTTGAGAATCAAAAGAGGTCAGACTTCCTTCAGAACCTTGCGATAACCTGGTGATAACTTTTTGGAAGTCCTCTTGACATAGAAATTAGAGTCCCCATACATCCTGCACACTCGAGAGGCCTGTTGCCCTTGCTAGCACCTAGACTCCCTCTGCATGTTCTCCCTCTCCCACCCCTCTACATGCGAACGGCACAGAGCTGCCTATGACCTGGAGGGTCACACACTCAGCAGCAGCCTCCTCTGCAAGCCCCCCTCCCCACAACACACACACACACACACACACACACTGCACCCTGAAGTCTTTCTGCCCTTCCCTGCAGGCTCTCAGACTCTTACCCCATGCCCACACCACCAGTTGCTAATCACCTGCTCCCTGCTCTCCCAGGTGCAGTCTGGAGGATGGCCAATTGCCTGCCCAGCAACCAGACCAGCTCCAGCCTGGCCGAACTGGTAAACCTCCCTGCTATCCAGTGGGCTGAACCACACCTTCTCCAGTAAGATCTGAATGCCTTCCAAGTTTGTCTTTCCTTGGGTCCTCTCCCTTCCACTGGGACACCAGAGTTTCCTTCTGTCTTATAACCTCCCTTTCACTGTGATTAATAATTCTTCATATTGAGCTTCCCCGGTTAGCCATTTGGCTTCTGTCTCCGGCTGTTTGAGGGGACCTGGACTGCATCCTCGGCCAGCCACCACCCTTGTCCATCAGCGCCCCTTCTCTATCTGTGCAACAATCCTCCAAGGCACAAGGCTGGGAGCTGTCACTTACATATTGGTATGAATTCAGTCAGCCTGTTATGGTGGAAAGCTCCAGGACTTTGACATAAAAAGCCCAGAGTTGAAGTTTGGCCACTACTATGTACTCGTTGAGCAATATCCAATGTGACAGAGGCCATTTTGGTCAAGTCACCTTATCCACTGCACCTTACCAGGAGAGACTGGGATGATCACACGTCACAGTTTGGCTGTGCTGATGAGATGTGGACGACAGGGTTCGTTTCTTGTGATGTTCCAGACAACTAGTCTTCATTTTCATTTACCCTTAAGACAAATCATGGAGTGAAAGACTCTGACTTCTGCTGAGTAAATTTCAAACCCAGGAACAGTGGAGGATTTCTTCTGAAATCACAGCACAGCAGTCACTCTGGGATAACATCCATCTAAAATGCTGCCTCCCCACCAAGGACCTTCACAGGTACACCCCCAATAATGGGTAAAATGACGACTCTTGACTTTATTTTAAAGACAAGGAAAAGGAAGTAAATATAATGGAAATATTAGAGAAGAAACGCTGCTGTTTCTGTACGGGGAACTTTGTATAATATTTTATCTGCTTGCATGTCACTCCTCTCCACCCAAAAAGATATCAACCTCCGAACTGTAGTGGTCCTCAGAGTTAGTGTTCCTTATGGTGGCTTGAACACATGTCTACAAAGTGTTTTACACTCCTCCCTTTAAGAGGTGGAGCCAAATTCCCCTCCCTTTGAGTGTGTGCTGAACTGAGTGACTCCCTTCTAATAAACTGAATAAAGTGGAGGCAACAATGTGAGCCTCAGGAAATTGGGTCACAAAAGGCATCTTCCTCGCTCCCTTGGATTGCTTGCTCTGGGGGAGGTTGGCTGCCATTTTGTGAGGAGATCTCCATCTGGGGAGAAGCTGAGGCTTCCTGCCAGCAGCCACGTGAGGGCACTGTCTCAGAAGGGATCCCCAGCCCCAGCTAAAAGACATGATCTCTGTCTTCTTGGAGCTAACAAGAGAGGGTCAGCTGAGGAACCACGTAAGTCTATTTGTAAACTTGGCCTGTGATGATGGAGAGGGAGGAGAAGGACATGGTGCTATGAGGGATTGTCACTGGGCAGGGTCAAGAGATGGGAAGGGATGTAGGGGAGTTAGCTGAGGGAGGTAGGGAGGAGGCTGTTTGTAGAGGAAACAGAATGTTTGGGGGCTCCACAGTGGGAGTGTGGTATGGTCGAGGCACTCAGAGAAGACCAGTGTGGCTGCAGAAGCGAGGGCAGGAGATAAAGCTGGAGAAGTGGAGAGATGCCAGACCACAGAAGGCCTTGGAAGCAGGCCCAAAGGTGAGCCAGTCTGCACCAATATGGCCATGCTGTCATTAAGACAGTAACGTACTTCTGCACAGTTGATAAATGGCTGCTACACGGAGCTACCCTAGAGCTCCCCCACCCCCTCCACCAGTCCAGTGGCCCAGCCCATCTTTTGGACTTCCCCACAATCTAGTAATTAAAAGAGTAATGCCTGGCATAATGGGGCAGGGAGTGCAGGTTCTTAAAATGCTGCCCCAAGATGCTGGCATCTATTCTGATGATCAGTACTCATGTAGTGTTGCTTATTCAATGCTCTTTGACTATTTTTAAAAAGATTTATTTTTATTTATTTGAGAGGTGGGGAAGGGCAGATGGAGAGGAAGAGAGAGTCCCAAGCAGTCTCCCAGCTGAGCGCAGAGCCTGATGTGGGGCTCGATCTCACCACCCGAGATCACGACCTGAGCCAAAGTCAAGAGTCAGAGGCCCAACCGACTGAGCCACCCAGGCACCCCTGTTTTGACTATTTTTAATATGCTCCCTGCTTATAGGCCATGTAAGGAGTTTAGTGGTTAATCTGAGAATGACAAGATACCTTTGAAGAGGAGGACGTGATCATGTCTTTTTTTGTTTACCATCATGTATCCCCAGTGCCAACCCAGTGACTGGCACATACTAGGTGGCCAATAAATATTTGTTGAGGAAATGAATGAAAAACCAAATTCAATGCCTTTCCTTCTCAAGCCCATTCTCTCTAAATTTCCCATTTCAGCGAATGGCATCATCCCTTAGTTGCTATAGCAAGAGACTTAGAACTCATCCTGGATTCTTCTTTATTCCACCATGAAGATAGACACCAGGTCCTATTGGTTTCATCTCCTTGAGCTGTTACTGCCTCTGATGCTCAGGTTGCATCATTTCCTGTTTGGACTAGAGCAGACTTCTCCACACTCATCTCATCTTCAATTTTCCATCTGCTTTCTTCCTTCTTCATACTGTCCAAGTTCAAACTCTTTCACGATCTGGTTCCTGCTCACCTGAAAGGGCAGTTGTCTGTGACCATTCATTGTACATCTTCTGGACTCTCAAGTTCCCTGAGTGAAAATGAACAACCCTGGATACAGGACCAGATTTCGTCTGTCTCTATTCTTAGAATTCAGCATCATCTCCCATGTGGAGAAGGCAAACACATGGATGTTTGTGGTACTGAATGGAAATGAATAAGAATTATTTTTGTCCTGGTGCTCTATCTGTCACAACAGTGTGGCACCGTGAAGAATGTTCGTAAGGATTACTGCAAGTCATTAAGAAGTGGGCGAGATTATATTTATAAACTTAATATGTCTCACAAAGTACCAAAATGAGAGTGGTTATGATCTTAAAGTTTTGATTTTTTTTTAAAGATTTTATT
Source organism: Mirounga angustirostris (assembly GCF_029215605.1). Taxonomy (NCBI): domain Eukaryota; kingdom Metazoa; phylum Chordata; class Mammalia; order Carnivora; family Phocidae; genus Mirounga; species Mirounga angustirostris. Next base: position 7,514,994 of record NW_026991720.1, read on the forward strand.
TATTTATTTATTTTTATTATTATATTTTATTTTATTTATTTATTTGACAGAGAGACAGCGAGAGAGGGAACACAAGCAGGGGGAGAGGGAGAGGGAGAAGCAGGCCTCCCACCGAGCAGGGAGCCTGATGCGGGGCCTGATCCCAGGACCCTGGGATCACGACCCGAGCCGAAGGCAGACGCCTAACCGACTGAGCCACCCAGGCACCCCTTAAAGTTTTGATTCTTAAAGGCATAATCGTTCAACTGTTTTGGAAAGTCAACTATGCAAAATCGCATCCTGTAAGTCCTTTGGATATTGGGGTACTTTGACAGTGGTTTAATAATAATACGTTTCCTGGGGGTGTATGTTTGTGTGTGGGGGGGGCGTTAAGCAACTTTGGTGAGTTTCACATATTCGTTCTTAAATTCCACACTTACACCATTTTTCTGTTTCTTCAAATTGTTGTCGTATCGGAAACTTGCAAACCTCGAATGACTGGTTTTTATTTGCTGCTCTGAGAGATTGTGTTTGGAGTTGAAAATTAAATTTAGGTATAATTTAAAGTGTGGCTAGAGCGGGCCATAGGCAAAAACGTATGTGATTCAACATGAAATGGGAAGAAATGATACCAGCAGGTACCACGACAGATGCAGCCTTCAGAAGGGACCACGTTTCCATCTGTTGAAGGCAGCTGGCCCAACAAGGCTGAGAAATAAAAATCAAAAGAAGAGGGCTTCAGAGAGATGGTATAAATCTCCTTTAAACTAGGGAACTCCAACCAGAAGCTGAACAGCATTGTTTTAAGAAGCAGTTTTAGTTAGGGGTGGGCCAATGTCTGGGGCACAGCTAGAGTCGGAAGGCTGAATAAGACACTGTAATTATAGCATTTGAAACCCTACAACTTTTCTAATATGTAGTGTGAACAATTAAGATGATTAAGTGATAATTGTCTCCATTTTCTTACCAGAAAAAGGACTTGGCCTCTAAAGGTGAGTCAAATGGTGTCAACCGTGTTAGTACCAAGCAATGTGCCTCCTTAGGCTCAGTCCTAAGAAATGGGTAATTTCTGGGGCGCCTGGTGGCTCAGTTTGGTTGAGCGTCTGCCTTCAGCTCGGGTCGTGATGCTAGGGTGCTGGGATCGAGCCCCGCGTCGGGCTCCTTGCTTGGCGGGGAGTCTGCTTCTCCCCCTCCCTCTGCCCGCCGCTCACCCTGCTTGTGCCCCCTCTCTCTCGAATAAATAAATAAAATAAAAATCTTAAAAAAAAAAAGAAATAGGTAATTTGTCTTCCAATAATCAACATAAAGCATTGGCTCATTGAGACCATCTAATCTAATTTGAAGTTACCTTTGCAAAGTTCTGGGAATTCCTCAAGTTTGGCCAGCCTCCACACTGTGGACAGTGGGCTTAGGGTTGAGAGACAGTTGTCACTGTGAATTTTATATACAGAGCATCTCATGTTTTTGGACCTGATTAATTTGAACAGGGCCTAACTTGCATTTTACCATGATACCATCTTTGTGAAAACCAAGTGAGCATTTTTGATCAAATTTCAAAGTGAATAAATGATTTGCAGGCACCCTGAAGGGCTTAGAAGCACCATTTACACACCACTTACTGTCCTGGTTACCAAATCACCATCATCTTTTCATAAAACAAGTTTTTTTAGTAGCTAGTAATTTGTCGCTCTACGTCAGTTTTCATATCGATACACTTTTATTAAACACATTCTGTGTGCTTAATGTTATGCTCAGCATTGTTGGGGAGAAAAAATAAACACGAAGGAGGCAATAATGTGTTTGGCAGGATAAAGCTGTCTCCCATGAATATTTTTATAACAAAATGAGAGAGTATATAATCTCAGCGTATGTAAACGGTGTCATGGTGATGGATGGCAGGAGTTCAAGAGGTAGACATCCATGTGCTCTGGGGCAGTGAGGACAGGCTTTATGGAGGATGCTTGCCATGAAGATGGAAACACAACTTCAGTTCTTTCAAAAAAATTACAATCCAGACTTCCATCAGTTTACAAAGGACTTCCCTGCATTTCATTTTAACAACGAATATCGGCTTTATGGAGGACATAGGTGGGAGCAGTGTCCTGAGAAGCCTTTTATCCAGCCCCCATCCCTGCAACTCCTCAGGGTTCTTCAGGATGTCCCCTGGACTGTCCTGTTGTAAACCACCAACCCTTAGGACCGAGGCTGTAGAAGTACTCAGGAGCTATTTCCTTCTGGTACTATGAGATGTAAACAAACACACAAGATTTTTGTGTCTCCCAATTCTCTAAGATTTTCTCTTAAAATATGTTTTTGGCAAGAATAGAACTTTTCGTTTGCATATCTTCAGCCATAATATAACCAATTTTCAATTTTCTTTTTTTTTTTTTTAAAGATTTTATTTATTTGAGAGAGAGAGAGCAAGAGACCACAAGCAGGGGGAGCAGCAGAGGGAGGGGAGCAGGGAGCCTGACAGGGGGTTCAATTCCAGGACCCTGGGATCATGACCTGAGCCTAAGGCAGACACTTAACTGACTGAGCCACCCAAGTGCCCCTTATTTTCTTTCTTTTGTTTTTTTTTTAAAAGATTTTATTTATTTGACACAGAAGCAGCAAGAGTGAGAGAGGGAACACAAGCAGGGGGAGGGGGAGGTGGAGAAGCAGGGAGCCCAATGCGGGCTCGATCCCAGGACTCTGGGATCATGACCTGAGCTGAAGGCAGATGCTTAACGACTGAGCCACCCAGGCGCCCCCCCAATTTTCAGTTTGCACTGAAATCTTATCTCTCACTTATAAGAGACATCAATTGTTTTTGCCTGCTCAGCATCCATTCTCCCTAATTCTGAGCACAGAAAACTCCTTTTGGAGCATTTTCCATTGGTGGGCCACAGCTGGCTCATACCGGCTCATGAGAGCCAAATATTAAAATATCAAGGGGCGCCTGGGTGGCTCAGTCGGTTGAGCATCTGCCTTCAGCTCAGGTCGTGATCCTGGAGTCCTGGGATCGAGTCCCGCATCGGGCTCCCTGCTCCATGGGGAGCCTGTTTCTCCCTCTGCCTCTGCCACTCTCTCTGTCTCTCATGAATCAATAAATTAAATCTTAAAAAAAAAACAACCATCAGAAATCTGGTCAGCTTGTTATACACAGTCATTATTTAACATTAAATTCTATAAACTCGCAATTAAATAAATTATATTTAAAATAAAGTCAGTACATGTTCAAAACTCATCATTTACTAATTATTTACTACATTTTATTATTGTTGATCTTGAGGTTATTTACATTTATTTTGTCTGTATGGTAGAAATATTATGTAATGGGTGCTTCTGCACATCTCTTCCCAACTCTGTGCTCAGGGACCACTTTGGGAGCTTGAGATCTACCACGGAAGTGGGTAGACTCTACAAATGAAGCCTCTGCTCCCACATCCCCCACCCCAGAGCTGGTTGTTAAACACTTACCAGCACACCACTGGGTATTCCCCACCATGCTGTCTCAGTTCCTGGGGTTCAAGTAGCGTGACCACAAGCTCTAGCCCCAGGAGTGGGGAGCAAGCAGGAGCTACTCCTTTGGAGTCACTAAGTTAGTAGGGTTTAAGTGAGGAGCTGGTGATAGTTTGTTTGTCATCGTGGAGAGACTGCCTGAGAAGGGAGTCAACACAGAAGAAAGCAAAGTGGAAAGATGGAAACCGATTCTTAATGACTCCATTTTACATCAAAATCTAGCCTTGTCTGCAGCTACGGTAGCTTAGACCTCCCACTTACAAGAGTTCATCAATTTTCCCCTATTTTGGGCCTGGGTCAGTTTGAATGGACTTTCTATCACTTTAAACTAAGGAGCAAATTTCCACAATAAAAATACTTAAAAAAAAATCACTCTAGGGTTGCTACAACGAGAGAATAACAAAGCTATGTGTGTTTGGAGTGGCGGTAGGCTCACTCTTAAGAGATTTTTGTGGCAAGGCACATGATTCAAATTCCTGTGTAGCAAAATCACTGAACATATAGACCAAACTAAACAGCCCTTCTATGGCTGAATCTTTGAAAGTTAGATTTGTGGATCTCAAAGTCCACTTTATTGGTGACCATACTTTGTGGTATCCTAACGCTGTCCACGTGCTATAAAAGGAGGAGGTCTGTATTCTCTGGGAAACATTCCCTGTGGTATGAAAACCCATTATACAAACCTAGTCAAATTCCATGTCATATTTTCTCAAAAAGCTTTAAGACCTGAGACTAAAAGAATGTGCCCAATTTGTGGAAAGAGCCCCGGATTGGAAATCAATGGATTTGTTTTCCAATTCAGATTTTCTCACACTTTTGGACAAAACACCTTCACTTCTCTGGACCTCAGTTTCCTTTTCCGGACTGAGAAGCTGAGGCTAACTGATTTCAGCAGGATCTCCCAGTCTCCCAAATTCTATGATTGTACTTTAAACATTTATATCACTGAGTATTTGTTTTCTGATTCTCAAATATTTTCTCACCACAGAAAACAAAATACTTGGATAAATTGCCCCAGTCCAGAAAGGCTCATGTTTTCATTTTTTAATCCAAGAGGAAGTGGTAAGAGGTGAAAACAGGAATAAACGACAAGAGCCTTCACCCTGAAAGAAGCTGGAAGAGAAGAGCCTGAGAGATGGTTGCCATGCGGAAGGGAAGGTTTTGTGGGGTTCATGCTTCAGCTTCTGGCTCTTTCATCAGCAGCCTGTGAGCCCAGGTGCTAATTAAATTAATAAAAAGGCATTTTGTGAAAACCTGTGTCCCCACACCTGCTGCGTCAACAGGCGCAGGTTTCTTGCTTGTTGTGGTGGAACAGTTTTACCATTTAACACTGAAGGCAAAGATAAAATAACAGTGAGAGGGAAAAGTCGAGTCGCAGCCAATATGTCCCTGATTTCCCCAACAAATGCCTATTAATTTGTGATGACACATTAGGAAAGCACTCATTTTGAATTTGACATTCTCAATGATTTGGGGCGTGACAGCTTTGTTTAATAGTTATTATAATTACTAGAAATAACATCCTGTCCTCACCCAATTAAGGAGGATGATACACTGAGAAATTATAGCTTATAAAAATAAAGCTTTAGATACAAACAAGGAGCACATCCATCTCTCTGTGGCGATGCTGTTACTGAATGGTCTGGGGGTCATTTATCTGAAATCATTTTAAGAAGTTCTAGTAATGTCTCATCTTTGATGTGAATGCAGATACGTGTGTTTTTTGTTCAAGGAAGAAAAATTTTAAAAATCTTTTTAGCTGTAGCTACATTTCATGGTAAACATGGCCATAGCCCAACATATTAGGATTAGATTTGTGAGAGACAAAAAAAATTCCAAAATAAGAATTGATTTCCCTTTCATCTAGAAATCAGGGCAGAATGTCCAAGTCCAGAAGAGTGCTCTGCGGTGTGGGGACCAGGCCCTCCCCAGTTCACTGCTCTGCTGCACGTGGCCTCCGTGCTCAGGCTAATCTCACGGTTCAAGATAAAGTTGTACCCAACTTCCTCTTATATCTTACTGGCACCTCTTAGCCACATGACATAGTTGCCAGCAGGTGGGGAAATGAGGCTCTATTCCAGGCAGCCATGCACATAGCTAAGAGTTGCGTGTTCTATTAATACAGAGCAAGGGTTGGCCGACTGTTTCTGCAAAGGGCCAGATAGTAAATATTTTAGGCTTTCAGAGCCCATGGCCTCTATCTTAACGACTTAACTCTGCTGTTGCGTGAGAAAGCAGCCATAGATGATACACAAATGGGCATTTGGGGCTGTGTTCTAATGACACGTTATTTACAAGAACAGGTGGTTGGCTGAATTGGGCCAACAGGCTGATCCTTCTTAAAGAAGGTGGGCCAACAGGCTGATCCTTCTTAAAGAAGATGGGCAAGACAGATACTGGGGATAACTAGTGCTTTTCCTACACCAGGTAACAAGATATTAGCAATATCAACTTCGGTAAGTGCCTTCCCCACCCCCCTCCTTTTATTTTAGTATGGGTAAGTGCCAAGCCAGATTGCCAATAATTAATTAAAATCAGCAAAATGTCGCAACTTAGAAAGTTTAAGGCTCTCTTTGAAAGATTAGTTAGTGAATTTCAGTTACGGTTTTGTTTGTCACGCTGACTGTTCTTTTACTAGGCACAACCTCCTGCCTAGTTTCTCACCTTGGTGGGAGAATGGATGTTTTCTCAACCCCCAGGTCCTGGGAGATGCAAGATTCCACGAAGCAAGCGAAGCAAGCGAGAGCTCTAGAGAGAATGTAGAGGAGACACCGAGGGAACTCTCTGAGACAGTGATTGTGGCTTTGCCCTTCTCCTTGGTGGATTGGGACAAGTGTGTGATCGTTCACTTAATCACATGTCCCTTTAAGATACCTAAGTCTTCCCCGTGGACAGGGAGGAGAGGCCGGATTACCCTGGAGAGCTCTCACTCGCGCAAAGGAAACCCTGTAGGAACTTGATAAAAAATCATTGTGGTGATTAATTTTATCAGTACTTTTTTACTTTTTATTTCATAAATTTTGTCTTTTTTTCCTCTGGATTCAAGGAGAGCACGTGGTTTAACTCGTCAAATATAAATATATAAATCCAGGACTGAGAGTCTGCCATAACGCACCTCTCCCAGTCTCTTCCAGAGGTCTTTTTTTAAGATTTTATTTTTTTTAAGTAATCTCTACACCCAGCCTGGGGCTCAAACTTAACAACCTGGAGATCAAGTCTCATGCTCTACTGACTGAGCCAGCTAGGTGCCCCCCAGATGTTTTTACATGTCTGTGCTAACAATCAGATAGTGTGGCAGGAAGGCGAAGTCTCAGTAATCTCTGCTGCTTCTAGAACTCTCTAAAGTGAGGTAAGCTATTCTGTGAATGGCCCTCCTAGTTCCTTTTTCTTCATTTAAGATCTTGGTAGTAGAGGGATATTAAGTTTCAAGATCTTCCTTCTTCTTAGTACTGACTACTTTTAAGTCCACTTTTAGAACCTTCCAAACTCTTTTATATTCAGTACAAAAGATACTTAACTTTAATTCAACTGGTCAACATTTTTGCCACATAGATTTGAGACTAGAGGGACAGTAGCCTTCCTACATTTATGTAAGGCAACTTAGAAAGTTAGATCAGGAGACCTAAAAGGAACTTTAGAGATAATTTAGTCCAAATTCCTTAATGACAGAGGGGAAGTGAGGTCCAGAGAAGGAAGGCGATGTGCCCTGGATTGCACAGCTAATTAATAATCAAATTCAGTAGAAACTCAGCTCTTCTGGTTCACAGAAACACTCCAAGATCCACCCTGGCTCCGGGCAAGCCAGACTCTCCGTGGACGTGTAGCCCTCACCGCAGATGGGGAGCAGGGGCGGGGGACCGCTGCCGGCCCCCTGTCAGGCATTGAGATGTCTGGCTTCTCTATTTCGTCCTGCACCAGAGGTATAGAAGGAGGGCCTTAGCTTCTTCTGGAAAGACCCTCTGTTCTCTGGGACGAGGACACAGTATGGTGACTGTATGGAGACCTGTCTGGGACAAGTGAACAGTATACAAGGTAAGAAGCACAAGGTGGTCCTCACTAGGATGTCTGGGCCTGCTTCTGGAACATTCTTGGGTGTCTCTAGGTTTTTCATGTGGCCTCACAGAATTATCCCTGAATCCAGAGTGCATTTAATTTACTTTGGCTTAATACAACCGTTTTTGGAGGAAAGGAAATGAATCAAATTTAGACCAAACAAAAAGGTTACCAACATTTCCCAAAAGGTTGGCAATTACCAGGCATTAAAATTTCAGATTAATATGTATGGTAGTGTAGCTTTTTCAGGGACATAAATACTTAGTACATTCTAACATGTTTATTAATTTCTAGGGTCATCTTCATAAATGGATAAAGCTTCCAAAGATTCATAGGAACAGGGGCACCTGGGTGGCTCAGTCGTTAAAGGTCTGCCTTCGGCTCAGGTCATGATCCCAGGGTCTTGGGATCGAGCCCGGCATCGGGCTCCCTGCTCAGTGGGAAGCCTGTTTCTCCCTCTCCCACTCCCCCTGCTTGTGTTCCCTCTCTCGCTGTATCTCTCTCTGTCAAATAAATAAATAAAATCTTAAAAAAAATTCATAGAATATATATTCATATTATGTATACATTATACACTCATGTAATATATACATACATTATGTATATACACATAATATAAACATATATATACCTATATATGTATATATATATGCATTCATACATACAGGACATATATATTAATATATATATGTTATATATATATAGAAGTAGTGCATGCATATATTACATAATATATATGTTATGCATACATAATATGCATATATTCATACGCATCTACAGAAATTGTACCCATTTATGAAGATGAGCTCAGAAATTAATAAACATGTGACATACTAAGTATTTATATACATATACATACACATATAAATACAAACATGCACAAATGCATGAATATATAGTAATAGATTATATATGCATATATGTAAACCTTTCTTTCTCAATATATGAATATACTGTGAGATCCCTCTCCCTCCACATACATATGTATGTGTATATATTGTATACTTTACTGTATTGTATACTTATTTTTTTCTTTTCTTTTTCCTCAAGAAGAGGGAAGGGAGAGGAAAGAAAGGGAGAGAACAGAAAAGATGGGGTGACCAAAAAATGTTCAAACATTAATAGGAGAAGAATAAATGCTTGATCATAATCATTAATGACACACACCCTTTTTGAATCTCATCTGTTTTAGCCTAGAGGAAAGATATTTTAAGAGAACATTCTAAAATGAAGGAAACTCTCCTTTTTCTATTTTCTAAAAAGAACAAAGCCTACCTTGTATTGCAAGTCATTGTAGCAAAGGCATTAGGAAGGACCATTTAAATTTGTGATTAATTTACTAACTACTCACTTGAATCTCATAAATAATTTTAAGTAGAAAGGGTTGTCCAGTGTGATTAAGGTCATTATTTCCTGTTAAAGTAGCCCACAGGCTTTTCTAATGTAAAAATCTTTCCATAAAAAGAAGAACTAAGGTTTCTTCAAGGTTAAGGGTCTCCGGAGCCTATTCCATGAAGATATATTACTGTAGGGATGATGGAGTGTGTAGAAGTCATCTGAGAAGATTATACAAGGCTTCTCAAGGTGAGAGGTATCTGAACGAAAACAGATTAGATTATTTTAAGAAGATTTGCTGGGTGTTCGATTTCCAAAACGAATTGTAATGTTCTCTGCTACCTAAAAACCTGACTTCCGTATTGAGAAAATGATAACCTTGGTGTCATTTAGTCCATTCAACAAATATTTATTGAGTGCGTCCTATGTGCCAGACAGTCTTCTAGGTTCTTGGTGTCCAGTGGTGAACCAGATGAAGTCTCTGCTCTCGAAGACCTCATAATCTAATGTGGAGGCAATAAAAAAATAAAGCAGTACATGTAAAAGCTAGCAGAACTCATATTCCATCAAGAAGCAGGTAAGTATGCAATGGCAAGCTCAGTGGCGAGGCTGTTGGACAAAGACAGGATGGAGAATTCTCAGGCCTGGGAGGAGAACGTCTGTCTTCCCAGAGCAAGCGATGTTGAGCTGAGACCTGAAGGCTGAAGAAGAGCTGGCACAGCCAATGTAGGGGAGGGTTTGAGGTGGAGGGAAGGAAGCAGCGTCCTGGCCAGATCATGTAGGACCTTGTAAGCCATGTTCAGAAATTGGAAATTTATTTTAAGAGTGATGGGAAGGCACCGTGAAGTTTTTAGTAGTGAAGTGACCTGATCAACTTTTGTTTCATAAGATCCGTTTGATGGTAGTTGGAGGAGGGATAAGATCCCGGACAGGAGGGGCATCAGGGCATAGACAAGAGTGCATGGCTGGCTCTGGAGAGTGGCAGCGAGAACAAAGATGAGAGCCAATGCCTTCCTTGTGCCAAATATTCTTCTAAGTGCTCACATGCACCATCTCATTTGATCTTCATAGCGTCCCCATGAGGAAGGTCTATTATTACCCCCTACATTTTATAAATGAGAGAGGCTAAGTTACTTGCATAACCAAGGGGTACATCTGGGATTTGAACCTACTTCATCTGGCTGCAAGTTTAACCACTTCCCTACAGCTCTCTCTCAAGAGGAGGCTGATTAGAGGGATATTGGGAGAGTGGACTTGAGAGCGTTCAGTGACTAAATTTGGGAGTCATGAGGAAGGAGGAGTTCAGGATGATGACTTGGTGGGGGAGGGAGATAGTATCACGTTTCACTGGGAGGAGAATGAAGGGGGAGGGGGAGATGTCCAGTTGAATTACAGATTGAAATGTAGATTTGGGAGTCCTCAACCTCATTGTAACTGGAGTCAAGGAAGTAGGCGAAATTGCCTAGTGATAGTATTTAGGGTGACCAGAGAAGATAGCCTAGCACCTCCAAAGGAACTCCAACTTGAAAAAGAGACTGACAGGATGTGTCTAGGGAAGATGAGAAAATGAGAGGAATTAGTCATCACAGAAATCGAGATGATGTTTCCAGAAGGGGAGGACTGCTGAACAGGATCAGATGCTGTCTAGTAAGGTGAGGACTCCAGTGGGCTTAACAACAATGAGGTCCCTGGTGAGAACATTGTTGTGGATCCAAGGTAGCAGGCAGACTGTGGTGGGAAATGAAGATAATGAGTGTACAAGTGGGGTGGTTGGGGAAGAGGACACAGGGAAAAGGGGGAGAAAGTTTGTTTGATTTTTAAATATAGGAGCCACCTATGTTCTTCTTCTCAAGTGCTGATGATAAGGAAGTAGCTCAGAAAAAATGAAAGATGGAACAGAGGGGGCACAAGGCAACAAATGAACTCTTTGAGAGGAGGTGGAGTTCGGAGCACAGGTGGAAAGGGAGGGTGTGGATGCAGATGTATATGCAGGCTTGGTGGTGGGAGGTCAAGGGCTTTCCTGATAGAGGAATTCACTTTAGTAGGATGGAGCATAAAGGGGAGATGTAGTGAGGTCTGAAGTGTGAGGGGGGAGAAAAGTGGTGAATTAGCTAGGGCAGAGACCCTGTGAGAGAGTGGATTGCTGGCAACATCAAGGGCTGTCGTGAATTTGTGGGGGCAACCATCTGTGAGGTCATCCGATGTTCCCAAGCACCGCTCAGCAGCCAAAGTGTACAATGAGCTCAGAAACTGTGGCATGATCCAAGTTGAGGTTTTTCCCAGTGGTTGGGGAGCATGGGCAATGGAGACAATGGAGCAAGAGATTTGGGCCTGCAAGGCACTGGCTGAAGGGGCAGGTCATGAAATCTCAGCTGGTTGGGGAAAATAGGGCGCTCGGGGACAGATTCTTGCTCTGACTTTCTCATTGACTCTGTTACCTTGGGCAAATTGCCACATATCTCTGGGCTTCAGTTTTTTCCCACTTGTAAGTGAGGGTGTTGGCTCATTTGGTTAACGTCGCTTCCAGTTCTAAAATTCTGTGGTTCAATTTTGCAAAAAATGCAAGCACTCTTTGACTATGAGTGAGAAACACTGCCAACTCCTAATTACTGGGGTCAAGCAACCTGCACTACGCTGGAGAAGCAAATTCCATTAATATTTCTAGACCACTGATGCAACTCTTTAATTTTCTCATGAAAATATGAAAAATGTTCAGGGCCCTTCCCATAAATCCAGAATAATTGTCTATGGACATTGGTAATCCAACCCTGCTGTACACTTCCCAATCTGAACTTGATTCAATTAGTTTCAACTTAAAAACATATTGAGTGTCTACTTTGGTAAGTTACTAAGACAGCAGTTGCAGAGTATACAAAGATAAGGGAGCTACGGTCCTTGCTCTGTTATAGTCTAACAGGAAGCATAAGACCAGTGCAGAAATAAATGTGTTGGGGATATAAATCTTAGTATTCAACTCAGGAAACAATTTCTATATTTCTCTTTAACAACTTAATTTATGTTTTGAACCTACTTTTTACCAGGTTGGAATAAACTCAGTGGGGGTCCCCACCATTTTGGGGGTCATGACTAATTCTCAGGACTTACATAATTTTAAGACATCAGTTATGGGGTGCCTTTATGGTCCTCAATATCATCTGTCAGCACTATCTGTTGAAACATCCACTGTCCCTGTGGATCAGCATTATCAGACTATGCAGGTGTCCACGGGGACATACTCATTTGCTCTGCATGGTCCCTTTAGGACTTTCTGATTCTCTCTGCTCCTTCTAGGCCTTTCTGGGTTGCATAGTAATCACTATGACTCTTCCCAGCATGCTTAAACACAACACTATGGTCTGAATGTTTGTGTCCCCCCAGTTCTTATGTAGAAATCCTAACCCCCAAAATGGTGGCATTGGGAGGTGGGGCCTTTGGGAGGTGATGAGGTCATGAGGGAATGGGATTAATGCACTTATAAAAGAGACCCCAGAGAGCTCCCTCACCCCTTCTGCTATGTGAGGATGATTGAGAAGACAGCCTTCTAGGAACAAGGAAGTTGGGCTTTTACCATACACCAAATCTGCTAGTGCTTTGGTCTTGGGCTTCCAACTTCTAAAACCATGAACAATACATTTCTGTTGTTTATAAGCCATCCAGTCTATGACTTTGTTATAACAGCCCGAACAGACTAAGACAGACACATTTCATTAATTTTCCTCATAGGATCTTACTACCTCCCCCAAAGTTCTATGTAGAACATGAGATAAAATGTCTCTTCCCTCCAGAACTAATGGACATTTTGGCTCTCCCCACTTGCCTGCCTTCTTTCCTTCTCACTTCTAGCCCTAGCCCTGAGGATCCTCTGGTCTGGGAAGACTGGGCAGGTGGGGTGGGAATCCTGCTCTTACAAATCATATTTGCTTCCAAATTTTTTGTCTTTTGCTATGAGCCATTTGTCCATCAAGGAAACTTCTCTCTCTCTTCTGTTCCATCACATCCCTCTAAGGCAATGAACACAGAATATGGATAAGAGCAAGGGGGAAAAAGAAATGTGGGGAAACAGTGGATGCTATTGTATACAAGGCAGTAATAGGGTGTGTTACGAGATGTACAAGTATTGTGCTCTGGGGTTCAAAGCATATCAATGGAGATATTTGGTTGCACGTGAATGAAATAAACATGGGCTAACTTAAGAAAGAAAACTAATGGGCTTAAACTATGGAAAGAGCCCAGATGTCCACGGACAGATGAATGGATAAAGAAGATGTGGTATATATATACAATGGAATATTACACAGCCATCAAAAAATTGAAATCTTGCCATTTGCAACAACATGGATAGAACTAGAGGGTATTATGCTAGGTGAAATCAGTTAGTTAGAGAAAGACAGTTATCATATGATCTCACTGATATGTGGAATTTAAGAAACCAAACAGATGATCATCGGGGAATAGAGGAAAAAATAAAACAAGATGAAACCAGAGAGGGAGACAAGCCATAAGAGACTCTTAATCATGAGAAATAAATGGAGGATTGCTGGAGGGGAGGGGGGTGAAGGGATGAGGTAACTGGGGGAGGGACATTAAGGAGGGCATGTGATGTAATGAGCACTGGGTATTATACAAGACTGATGAATCACAGACCTGTACCTCTGAAACCAATATGACATTATATGTTAATTAATTGAATTAAAATAATTAAAAGAAAAGAAAACTAATGGGCTTATTAGAAGGATTCTGGGTAGCTCACTGAAGAGAAAAAAAAGAGCTTAACAGATGCTTTGGGAATGACAGGAACCAGAGCAGCAGTGCTAGGTGCAACAGGAGGAAATCAAGAACCATCAGCTTGCCATGATCAAATGAGTCAGCTCCCACCACCCTCTGTCTGCTGTATAACCACTCAGGAGAAAAACCCCAGGAGATCGGATCTGATTGGCTGAGTTTGGGTCCCATGACTACACCCATGGCCAACGGCTCTCTGCCTGGAAGCTCCACCAGCCCTGATGGAATGGGGGAGAAACCCTGCTCCTGACACAGGGAGGAGGTAAAGGAACGTAGGGTGGGAGGTGAACAAAACAGCTAATACCTAATCAGGACGAATGAGACAGCACCCTCCTTGAAGAAAACAGGTAAGTTTAGAAGAAATGGCATTTGTGAAGGACTTGGAAGGATGGGGAGGGTTCTGATGGACAGAGATAAGAGATGGAGGTAGGAGTGAGCTCAATGGCCCAGAGACAGGTAATATGAGACTCAGGAACTGAGAACAGTTTTGCTAGAGCTTAGTATATGAGTAGGGGTAGGAGATAAGGTTGATAGGGTTAAAAATGTTGATTTTGGGGCCATATAAAGAAATCTGAATGAGGAATTATTATGGACTGAATTACATCCCCCACAAAAATTCGTATGTCAAAGATCTAACTCCCAATAGCCCAGAAAGGACTGAGGATTTTTAAAGAGATAATTAATTAAAACGAGGTCCTTAAGGTGGGCCCTAATTCAACATGACTGGTGTCGTTATAAGAAGAGGAGCTGAGGACACAGACACGCGCCAACGGAGGACCATGTGAAGATACAGGACGAAGATGGCCATCTACAAGCCAAGAAGAGGCCTCAGAAGAAACCAATCCTGCCAGCACTTTGATTTCAGATTTCTGGGCTCCACAAACATGAGAAAATAAATTTCTGCTCTTTAAGCCCCCCAGTTTGTTATGGCAGCCCTTGCAAACCAATATGGGACTTTTTTTTTTTTTTTGGAAGAAATATGTATCCACAGAAACTTTTTAAAGAGGAGACTTACAAAGTTGGATTTATGGTTCAGGAAAATTGGGGTAGCCCTGGTATATAAGTGGGGGAAAGAGATAAAGCCCAGAGGCCAGGAGATCAGTTAGAAGGCTATTACAATAGCCTTTAGAAGGGTAGGGAAGGGCATGAGCTTGGAGAAGAGATTAGGGATATGGCGATGTCATGGAAGTGGGATTCACAAGGTTTGGTAACAAACCAAATGCTGGAGGAGAAGGAAACAGAGTTAAAGATGTTTTAGATTTTTCTAACATGTTGACCAGGAGAATGGGGTAATAAAAGGGGACTCTTTTTTTTTTTTTTTTTTGAGAGAGAGGGAGAGAGAGAATCTTAAGCAGGCTCCATGCTAAGTGCAAAGCCCGACTTGGGGCTCAATCTCACTACCCTGAGATCATGACCTGAGCTGAAATCAAGAGTCAGATGCTCAACCAAATGAGCCATCCAGGTGCCACCTAAGAGGGGACTCTTGATAATGAGTGATAAAAATACACAATTCAAATCAACTTAAGGAAAAATGGAATTTATTAGCTGATGTAATCGTGAAATCCAGGGGGAGCAGCTGATTTTCCACACCCCTTGTTTCAAGTGCTCAGATGCTGTTTTCAATATCTACCCCAGCCTCTGTTTTGGCTTTGCTTTCCTTTGTGTGTCTTGTCTTTCTTCTATATTGTCTATGTGGCCAGGAAAAGGGATTATACCCTCTTTACAGTTGGTGATCTAAGAAGAGACCCTGTTGCTCCTTCCCCATATCCATATGTTAAATCCTGTATAGGTCAGGTCCTTACTCTTTAGCCCCATCACTGTGAACAAGAAGATGCAGCACTGCCAATGGGTGAAGGCTTGGTCATGTTCTCAGCCATTCGGGCTAGGTAAGAAACCAACCAACAGTCTTGCTAGATGAAGAGTGGTAGTTCTCCAGTGAAAACAGAGATGCATGGCAGACAGAAACAGGAGATATCCACCCCAGTGAGTCTGGATTTGGATATTTTATTTTTGGACTTGCCAATATTGAATCATGGCTGGGGCACAGGGAAGGTGCGGTGAGGGCTCAGTGATAATGTGGGTTTGGCACACAGGAGAGAGAGGTCACCCACATGGAGCTGCGGTGAAGGCCACCATAGCTGATCTGTTTTCTGAAAGAGAGAGTAGCCGTGGGAAACAAGGTCTGAGGGAATGACTACAACGTGAGGGAATTTCTATATTTGGTAAAAGAGAAAAGGAAGAAAATACAGGAGCAGTTGGAGAGGACAGACCGTGCAGAGCATGTAAATTTATGGAAGTCAAGTGAGCAGAATGTTTCAAGGGGGGAGTGTTAATAGTCTTCAGAGGTAGAGGCAGGTGAGGACTGAAAAGACAGATTAGTAGGTACTTAGGGGCTGACTGTGCCTCCCTGATGCCTTTGGGGATAACGAACAGTGTCATTGAAGAGTGGTTACTTTTTTAAAACTGACATTTTTAGGGGCAATCGTCAGTGATAAAATTCATGGACAGGGCAAGGTATTGGGATGTGGACTCAGAACTTTCCATTCTAGGGGCATCTTAGTAATAATATATGTGAACTCTTCTAGGCACCCTCAGCTGGCTTAAGGGAATTGAGGCCCAGAGGTGGCCATGTCTTGCACGAGTTCCTTATGTGGTCTGGTAGAAGAATGAAGATGGCCAGCCAAAGCCTTGAACCTGGGTGGGGTATACCACCCTAGGTTTGCCCCGCTGGGGTCTGCTTCTATAGCAGGAGGCACATGCTCAGATGCTTCTGGAAGGTAAAGCAAATCTGTGAAGCCAGCAGCCGTGGCCCTGGAGAGACAATGCCCTGGTAGTGGTGACCCTATCCCATTAGAGGTGACTCCTATTCCTCAGCTCAGCTGATCACTGCCACACAAGAGAGAGGGGTCTAGTATTGTCCAGATTTGATTTTCCAGGAGAAGCTGTTCATCTGAATTTTCAAATGAAACTGTCCACTCTTTACATATTGGCAGCTAACTTAAAAACATAAAAATACTGTGTGAACAAAACAAGTTTGTGGTTGGGCTGCCAGTTTATGTCCTTGGCTCTAAACCTGGAGGGGGGTGGTGGGGGGTGGGGAGGAAGAGGCTAAGATGTGGAGAAAAGATAGTACAAGCAGGCTTCAGCTCCTGCTTACTTTTGCTAGAGACTTTGGGGGGCAAATGGTTCCTGCGGTTCCTGAAAACCAGGACAATCCAGTACGATAGGACAGATTTTTTCCAGTAAGTCTGGAAAATTCTTTAGTGGTTGTGGTTCTTTCCTATTTGGAGTGAAAGATACTATATAATCTGGATTAAAGTAGTAGAAGAGAAGTTGGGGGGAAAAGGTTTCACCGATTTTGTAGCTAACGATTAATGCCATGAGATCTCCTTCATCCGGCTCTTTATTATTGCCAACTACATGCAAGACAATGAGTTACACTCTGTCAGGGTGTGTGAGATGAGTAAGAAGAGCCTGTGTCCATGCTCTTGAAGTTCATAATTGAGGATTCAGGGTATCATTGATCCATGTAGCCTCCCACCCTTCATGTCTTCTATGCACCAGATATAGGGGACAAAATAATAAATCACACCCATTTGTGGATCACAGTTTAGTGTAGAGAAAGACATGGACACAAATAATTACAGTGTTGTGTATGCACTGCAAGTCCCATTTCCCAGGGCTCCAACCCACGCGATAATTCTGCCCATCAGAACTCATCACTGCCCAGCTTGGGTACAGAGGAGCACTGTGTTCTTACGCCGGCTCCTGGAGCTCAGTGTCCAGTTGGAGCAGAGCTGGACGTGACACACAGATCTCCTGAGAAAGCAAATGACCCAGGATTGTGACAAGTGAAAAAAATATTAAGGTTGTATCAATCGCATATCTGACTACGAGTGGTAGAGAATACGAGGAAGGCAAGATGTAGGTAGGAAGGAGGGGACTAGAAGGGGAACTTGGAAAAATTTGGTTCACACCACGGAACGTTCTTTCTCTCTTCACTGTCCTACATTCAGGGAAAATTCCAGTTAAAAATCCTCACGCACTGATGCTTAGTCGTCGTCGTCGTCGTCGTCTTCTTCTTCTTCTTCTTCCTCTTCCTCTCCTTCTTCTTCTCCTCCTCTTTCTCCTCCTCCTCCTTCTCCTTCTTCTTCTATGTACTGTATCCTTTAGTGAGTTTTCTTCAAAATACTTTAATGAAAAAATTTAAATATGCAGAAAAGTTGGAAGAACTTTATTGTGAACACCCATATACCCACCACCCTGTCCAATTAATATTTTACTATATTTGCTTTCACATATATCTTCTGTCTCTCCATTCATCAATTCATCTTATTTTTTTGGATACATGTCAAAGTAAATTGCCATATTCTTATTTAGGGTTTAGTATTTCTTAGTTTTTTTTTTTTCCCTCTGGAGATAAAGTTTGCACCGAATGAAATGCCAAATGCCAATTTGTACCCAAATCCTTAACAAGACATAGAGCATTACTATTATACTAGAAAGTTCCCCTCGTGCCTCTTCCCAGTTAATCCCTGCCACTGTCATCCGCCCCTTCCCAAGCAATCACTGTTCTGTTTCCACTACTGATCAGTTTCATCTGTTCTAGAGCTTCGTAAAAGGGAATCAAAGAGTATATGCTCTTCTGTCTGGCTTCCTTCACTCAGCATAATGTCTGTGAGAGCCACCGATGTTCATGTGAATATCAGTAGTATTTCTGACCAACATTCCATTGTCTGGATAGATCATATTTTGTTTATTCATCCTCCCGTTAATGGGCACCTGGCCTGTTTCTAATTTTTGAATATTATATGTAAAGCTGCTAGGGACATTCTTGTACAAATTTTTTTTTTTGTGGATATGTTTTCATTTCTCCTGGTTAAATACCTAGGAATAGAGTCCACAGCATGATTTTAAATGGTTTAGTTTAGCACTAGATGGTGATGTCACTGTAGCTCAGAACATTCCATGCCTCTACCCCCTCCATCCCTCTTATTTTTTCTATTTTCTTCTTCTTACTCTACTGATTACCTTCTTCCACATCCCTTTGTTTTCTATAAGCTGCCCGTTCTCTCTCCTCTTGTCTGTCCTGATAGGGTATAATGTTTTATTACTGTTTTCTCACTTCCCGAAAAATTCTTCCAGAGAAGGGCAGCATGGTGTTGACGAAAAAACCCCGATTCTTGGGCTACATTCAAGATGTGCAACTGCTACTTCTTAGCAGGGCAAGTCACTGTTCCTCTCTGGGCACCAGGCTCATCCATTGTTTATTCAGGGGATTGGAAGAGATGGCTGGAAGTCCCTTTGCCCGTTCTATTGTTCTGTGAATCTGTGACTACTTTTTCCAAGACACAAATCTGGCAGAGAGCCAAGAGAAAACGAGGGGCAGAAGGTGAGGATGTTGGGGTAGAGATGGAGAGGGAAAATAGAAAAACAAGTAAACATCTTTCCTGCTTCTTGGCCCAGGAAAACAACAACATGTTTTCTGGGACCAAGTCAGTCCTGTCCTATAGCTAGATTTCTTTACTCACTCCTGGTTTTGGGGTTAGGTACCCCATTCGGTTTCACCTTTTTCTCTGCTGCTGGATACCCCCTATCTTTTCGGTTCTCCCATTAATATGTATTAATTCTGTGCTCCAGAGGTGCTCATTGTATCTTTCAAGACAGCATCGTATGCCACTTTATGCCAGTGAACCAACATGGAGATCAAAAGGGGTTCTTTCTTGCCCAGATAAATATGTGCAATTTCATAAAGGCTTTGGGGATATGATGCACTAATTTTTATTGTATAATCCAGGGTTGGGACATGAATGTTAGGAGATTTAGGTCCAAGAAGTGAGAAGGCACCATGTCAGCCTGGAGGGGGCTTTCCCTTGAGCACATGAGGCTGTGCGATTGAGGTCCCCTCTCTACAGGATCCATAACTATGTGATCTGAACTTTACTGAATAGGTTCAATTCCAAAAATATTATCTGCCTGCTCTCAAAGGCACCCCCATACTTATCAGAACCCATATCCCAATTTTTGGCTCAGAAAATGTGGTCCCTGGGTGTGTTGACTCATACCATTTCCAGCATGTGTGCTCTTGGGTTTTCCCTCCCTGACAATACTTAGCATTTATGCCATTTCAGTCCTCAGTACTGGGCTTAGAGAGAGACAAGTTGTATGAAGAGAGAAGCTACTAAAAAAAGAGGGAGAGAAATGTTTTAAAAAGTGGTGTAGAATGAGGGGGAAATGAAGAGG
This sequence comes from Mirounga angustirostris, assembly GCF_029215605.1. Classification (NCBI taxonomy): domain Eukaryota; kingdom Metazoa; phylum Chordata; class Mammalia; order Carnivora; family Phocidae; genus Mirounga; species Mirounga angustirostris. The sequence continues at coordinate 7,534,890 of NW_026991720.1, forward strand.
AGATTAAAAAAGAACAAAATGGGATGTGTGCAAAGAAAAGATAATGCCCTACGTGATGATATTTTATGTTAAAAAAACAAAAACAAACCAGACTAATCTCATGCAAAACCCGCTTTGCTCCAAACTGGAAGATTTAAAAGTAAGACGCAAGCGTTGGGCCAGAGCGTCCCCTGGCATACATCCCTGCAACTGCGGTATACATCTTCAGGTCTCTAATATATTTTGATGTACTCAAAACAAACTCCTATTTCACAACAAACACAAATTAATTATAGTTCAAAAGGAGCAGAGCAAGGCTTTCAATTCAAGCTCTAAGCAATCACATTAGTGATTATTTTTGTGTCTAATCCACCAATTAAGCTCACTGAATTCCAGCTAATTAAGTGACTCAACTCAAAGATAAGGGAATCATAGCATCTACTAAAGATGGCATATGGGCTCTAGCTTTTAAATAATTATCTCTCTGAGGTCTGGGCTCTTCAGTTTCCTATGTTATGCCAGTAGATTGAATCTCAAGAGTCGCTGGCCCAAAACCAAAAAGGCATTTGGACAGTCCCGAGGCTGTCAGTCCTCTTGTTGGATGCAGAGGTTATGAGCACTGTGACTTTAAGACCTGGGGGTGGGGAGTGGACCACACATGGCTTTGAAAGGACTCCCAGCACAGCTGAAGGCTCTGCTGTGCCCCTTATCTCCGTCATCTAAAACCCTCCTCCAGGAAGAGAGGGAGGACTCCACGCTCCAGATATATTTAGGAGCCACTAAACAGTTAACCCCCAAGAAGAAAGACTTCAGAAGATGGACCAAGCAAGCAGAAATTCTCATTTTGCAAACTGAAGAAGTCATAAGGTTTGAGGTGAGGAGGATGATCGAATAAATGAGGTCAGGATCAAGACCCTCAGAACCGGGATTTGGGTAGGAAAGGAGGGAGGGGAAGAGGACAGAGCGCCTTGTTCTGAGAATACCAACCAGCAAGGCTGGTGGACTGGGGCGGAGCGTACGCAGCTGCAAACGTGGATTGAGAGAATCTTAAAAAGCTGGAAACATCTGCCCAGCATGGGCTTTCAACTTAAGCTTGCCTGCAGGCAACCACTTCCCCCTATATTTAGTTAGCCCCATTTCCTCGCTGAAGCCTGAGAATGTCTATCCAGAAATCTATTTGAACAAGAGCCCTTTTAATTTATTTAAAAGAGAGAGAGAGAAACTTTCCGTTTTTAAGACTGAGAGCTACAAGCCAGTCGCGTTTTTGGCATGGGCTACCCCTTGGGAAGAGACGGCCGCCTGTGCAGGGCATAGTTCTAAGCCTTCAGCAGTTGGCCTTTCCAGCACTGGAGGATAGACGCATTGGCTCTGAAGAGGGAACCTGAGTGAGGGCCACAGTATCCATTACAGTCCACCCCTTGAGCTGCTCTGCTCGCCTCACATCCTACGGCAAGTTTGTCCTATCTGGGAACAGCTCCTCTAGAATTCTGGTCGGTCTTATTTCCTGGGAACTTATAAGGAAAGAGTTAGTAGGATGAAGTACAGCCCCTGAGGTTATAACTGATGTTCCGAACCCCTCTCCCCTAAAACCCATTCTAGATTTCTCTGTCCCTGGGCTAGTACTCCTGCTGATCTAGTGGCTTGTCCAGTTAAGTGATTCTGACCCTCATCCCTGAGGTGTGGAAGCCTCTGGTTACCTTGCTCTTCTCGGGCTGTGTCTACTGTACTTGTCCCTTTACCTTTAAAACTCAGCGTAGAGGGCACCTGGGTGGCTCAGTTGGTTAAGCGACTGCCTTCGGCTCAGGTCATGATCCTGGAGTCCCTGGATCAAGTCCCGCCTCGGGCTCCCTGCTCAGCAGGGAGTCTGCTTCTCCCTCTGACCCCCCCCCACGCTCTCTCTCTATCTCATTCTCTCTCTCAAATAAATAAATAAAATCTTAAAAAAATAAAATAAAATAAAACTCAGCGTAGAATACTAAGAGATGTCCCGGTGGGTAATCTGAGTGTCAGACATATAGTACGTATGTATAGCAACAGACCTCCCTCCCTACCTACTTCCTACGGATATCAGAGGCAAGGTTCTTTTCTTTGCTTTCTTTTTTAAAAAATATTTTATTTATTTATTTGAGAGAGCAGAGGGAGTGCAAGCTGGGGGGAGGGGCAGAGGGAGAGGGGGAAGCGGACTCCCCACTGAGCAGGGAACCCAACACGGGGCTCCATCCCAGGACCCTGTGATAATGACCCGAGCCAAAGGCAGATGCTTAACCGACTGAGCCACCCAGGCGCCCCCCAGAGGCAACTTTCCACGAATCTATCAGTTTATCTCTTCATCTGTTGATGGACATTTAGGTTGTTTTAAATTTTTTTTGGTTATTATGAACATTCATGTCCAAATCTTTTTGTGGGGATGAGGCTCAGGAATCTATATTTTTAATGAGTAACACCAGGTGATGCTTAGGCACACCTGAGTTTGATCATCTGTCTGTTAGAATGAATCCTGACTTTTTGCTGAGGTGATTGAAAGAGATCTAGCTCCACGTGCTGGGTCTGACTCAGCCAAATATATATATATATTTAAAAATTTTCTTTATTTATTTAGAGAGACAGGGAGCATGAGATACCACAAGCAGGGGAGAGGGAGAAGTAGACTCCCCACTGATCAGGGAGACCAACATGGGACCCTGGGATCATGACCTGAGCTGAAGGCAGACGCTTAACCAGCTGAGCCACCCAGGTACCCTCAATAGCCATATTTTGATGTGGACTTGGACCCCAATTTAACTAACTTCCAGTTTGTGCCTGAAATTGAGTGTCTACCTTGAGGCCAGAATGTGGGAGTTAGGTTCTGGATTTGACTCCGAGTTTCTTGGTAATTAAGATGAAAAGCAGTTATGTTCTGGTACAGAATTCTCATTGTTCTGGAAGAAAACAAACCATGCCAGTGTCTTGGGAGAAGCAAAGCGGGTCCCCTCCCTTAACTCTAAAGGAATTTTCTCATCGACAGATGTGGTAGACCAACTCTCAGTAAGATCCCTGTGTAAAAGCAGGCATGGGTGATCGATGAGGTGAATAATGATTTGCAAAGCCTACAGCTTTTAGGTCAGCCAGACCTGAGTTTGAGTTGTAACTTAAATTCCTTTTCTCAGTTGGGTAATCCTTCCTTAACCAGTACCATTTTTTGTTAAAAAAAAAAAAAATTGTGTAAGTAATCAATTTCCATTGTAAGTGGTTCCAGGAATGGATAAGTATAGAGAGAAATAGAAAATTCTCCTTTTACCACCTTCATCTTCCTTCACTTCCCTGAGCCTACTCCCCTTGCCCAGGAAATCACCATTGACAAGTGAGGTGTGTCCTTTACAGCCTTTTATAAACACGTTCTATTTTACATAAATGCATTATTTTGCAAATTGCTCCTTTTGCTGAACAATGTATCTTGAAGGTCAGTGTGGCTCGACCTCATTCATTTTTAAGATTGCTTAATATTCCACAATATGGATATATCCTAATTTATTTAATTAACTACTTCCCTTTTGATGACTCAGAGTTGTCTTTCTTCTCTTTTTCCCTCTCTTCCCTGTCCTCCCTCCCTCCCTTTTCCCTTGCTAATGTAAACATTGCTGTACCAAGCAGCAAACATTTCTTTAGGATAGATTCTAAAGGAGAATTAACTGGGTCAAAGGATATGTATATTTTAAATTTGGATTGATACTGTGCAATTGCCCTCCCGAACAGCTTTACTAATTTATACTTGGGGCGAGTTATTTAATTTGTGGCTCCTTTCTTTCCTCCACTACAGAAATTAAATACAGTAAAACTTATTACATGGGATGGGCAAGGTGATTAAGTGAGAAAACCAATGTAAAAACAATGCTTGCAATGTAGACGGTTATCATCTTTAGGTTTTAGGATCAAGTAGAAAAAAGTTTTTTTCTATAACTTTTAAGTTTTAGCATTTGTTGAGACTGCGGATGGATGGTCACAACTGTCTTTGTGGGATGTCTTCAGATTTGGTAAATTGCAATTATTTAAATAATTAAAATATTTAAATTATTGTTCAAATTCATCATTTAAATGAATTTAAATTAACTAAATAATTTACAATTATTTAAAAAGTTATCCAAAACATGGTGGTGTGGTTTTAATTGTTGTGCTAGGGCATCACTTAGCAAGCCTGTCTTAGGATCATTTGACTCTCAGCAAATGTAACTTTATTTAACTGACTATTTACTAATGAATAGGGCCCAGACATTTTACAACAAAAGTTAGAAGTTAATATGTAAGAAATGACTAAGATAAAAATAATTTTTGTCCAAGAGCAATGCAAGTGATTTCTCCTCGTTATTGAAAGTAACCATGAAGATGATAGTTTATTGCCTTGTGGGATATTAATGAATTTTATATTTAATTCAATACTTTTATTCTAGTTTTTTTTTTTTTTTTAGAGAGGGAAAGAGAGAGAGGTGGGGGAGCAGCGGGGGGTGGGGAGAGAGAGAGAGAGACTCTTAAGCAGTCTCCATGTCTAGCTCAGAGCTGACTCGGGTCTTGAGGTCATGACCTAAGCCAAAATCAAGAGTCAGACACTTAACTGACTGAGCCACCCAGGTGCCCCAATTAGTCTTCTTTTCTTTAATAGACTATATATACATCCATTTCTTGTGTCTGCCTTGGTATTCTGTTGACTCCCTCATGAATGAGCTAAATGAAACTTTGACATATGCTTCCTGTCTCTGTCTTTTAGCATCCTGAGAATTATACTTTTTTTTTTTAAAGATTTTATTTATTTATTTGAGAGAGAGAGAGAGAGAGAGAAAGAGCACAAGAGGGGGGAGCGGGAGAGGGAGAAGCAGACTCCCTGCTGAGCAGGTAGCCTGATGCGGGACTCGATCCCGGGACTCCAGGATCATGACCTGAGCTGAAGGCAGTCGCTTAACCAACTGAGCCACCCAGGTGCCCGAGAATTATACTTTTGACAGTACTCAAGATCCCACCACGCTACTACCTTCACTTTTGGCAGCTGGGTCACGTCTTTTGGGCTTCCATTCATTCGTCTTCTTTTGAGTCCTCTCCAAATTCTCCATGGCTCTGGAGAGGAATGACACACAATGCTCCAGTAAGGAGAGAGCTTCCCCTCCTGCTGGTTCTCTCGCATCACTGCTCCGATCCCCAGCTGTGGAAACCATCCATTATCCTTCTATCTTATCTTCTCCACACTTCCCCTTGCAATGTATTCACCAACTGTATTGAAATTGCTTATTTACTTGTTTTTCTCAGTGCTTTCTGTGGGAGCACAGACTATATTTTGTTTAACCTTTTATCACCAGCTTTCAGCACAGGGTCCAGCTGTTAGTTACTCAACCAATATTTTAATGAATGACTCATGGGATGAATATTACCCCAGCCTTTTTATTTCAAGGGTGTTACTGCTTCGTTACATATAATTTATTGTTCTAACAACAGTGATGCCAATCTTTAGCTTGTGTATTTCTGGTAGCTCTTCCTTTGGGGGTTGTGGTTGTGTATACATTGGTGCCTAATGAAGTCTCCACCTTACGTTCTTTGCTTTTGGTTTCTCCTCTGCTCTTTTCAGAGCATGGCTCCTTTAAGACCAGTAGAAGCTGGGTTGAGGAGGAAGAAGTCCGACCAGACACTAAACAGAATGATCTAGCCATACCCTATTTCATATGTTTCTTAGTGTCTTTTAGCTTGCCTGTTCATCTGTCCCTGCCTGATTTGTTCTTAGCTTTGCCCCCAAGATGCTGATCTTAGCTTGTCCTAGTTTGAACTTGGTGTCTCTGGCTATTGACTCATGCTCTGACCTCCACCCATCCCCAATTCTGCTTTTCTACTCTTTGGCATCTCCAAGCACCCGACCTCAGCTCAACCTGCCTTTGGCCTTGTTTCTCCTGCCCGACACCAACAACTGGAAGGAACCCTGCCCTTCTATGGGGCTGAGTGTGGCTTCCCCGAAGTGAAGCTTGCATTATGGGAGGGAACAAACAGGCACACAGTGTTTTAGAAAGGCTCATGTGAACTGAGCATAGGCGTTGTTTTCACAATACCTTTCTTCTGTTTCTGCTTTTGTATTGAAATATGTGTTTTGCCAATATGGAATGGAATATTCCAGAAGGAAAAAAAAAACCAAAAAAGCCCCAAACCCCGGTTGCGTGTCAGTCATTAAAGTAAAACTGCTTTGGTTTTAGTTTCTTTTCTAACTTCCTGCACAAAGGAGGGAAAACTTTACGGTTTGGAAAAAATTTTAGACCTAGCCTGTTGAACTGGTCCCGCGGAACTTTTATTCTGTTAACTGTAGAAGTTCCTTCCATGTATGATCCCATAATATTTTAACAAACACTGCAGAAGAATGTGTTCAGAAATTACAGCAACTCTGGCTTTGGACAATTGGAAAATGGCCATTTTTAAACCGTCAAAGCTAATTTGTAGCTTCTTATTCACATGGTGTTTAGCCCAGTTTGGTTCTTAAAAAGGAAGCCTCCAGAAGATGCATTTTGCAGCATGAAATCTGCTAATGAGACAGGAAAGCCTCCTCGAGCTTGTTTACAACTTCTTAAAGTGGCTCTTTTCAAATGTCTGGGTTTTGTTTTTGTTTTTGTTTTCTGTCTCCAGGTGAAAAATTATAGGAACCGTCACACCAGATCCGCTGGTCACCCTCATGTCATGGGATCCAGACCAGGAGAAGGCGGCTGGCCCTCCGGAGTGCATGTGATCAGCACGTGACGGGCTGGGCAGGTTGGTGGCATTTAGATGCTGATGGCCCCAGCGCTGGCAAGGAGCCTGGCCCAAGGGACCACGAAAAAGGAACAGGTTTCAGACAGGCAGTTTTACTGTGTCCCAGTGGTTATTTTGCTAACTTCCAGCCACTTCTTTCTCTAGCCCTGAGCAAAAGAGACACATAATCATTATTAAAATGTTCTGAATATATAGGTCACTCTGATTCTTTTAGTTATCTTTAATCTGAGGTGTATCGATTTCCCTCTCTACACCAATCCACTCAATTTACATTTAGATCAAGCTTTCAGATTAATTGCATCCTGGAAAAAAAAAAAAAGATTTCGGAAGATGAAGGCTGTTAAAAAAAGTGTTGCCTTTTTTCTCTATCGCTGGGAAGATTGAGATGACTGGCTTTTACAAAAAGCCTTTAAAAGGTTTTTCGTTCTAGCCATGGCTGGTTGTGATATTTTCCATAAGCCCTCGTATGTAGCGCACCTGCTGTAAATATTTCATTTTGTATGGTTTTTATTTAAAATTTCTCAATCTTGTTTATTAGAATCGAAAGGAATCTGTTTGGAGAGAGTGTTTCGGTCGTCCTTTTCATTGATTTTTTTTTTTCCTCTCCCGTGAGGCTGTTTTTTCATTGCTACACCATCTGTCAGTAAATCAACAGCTCCACAGGAGTAGTAAAAACCAAAGAGATCGGTGTTACCACAGGAGTGAGCTTGCTCATCAAGGGACACAGCTTTTGGAGATGCAGACTTTCCAATGCAGATAACCAAGTCCACAGGCTTTGGCAAGGAATGCATTTTGAAAATCTGAGGACCCAGAGGCAGGGCCAAAATGACAAAATATTAAGGTGTGACTCTAAACGTTTTTCTTGAGTCTGTGAATTTATTTCACTTATTATTTTAAAGATAGAGTCTTCCTATAGTAAGCAGTAATATATTATACACTCCAAAATTTGTTAAGAGGGTAGCTCTTGTTAAATGCTCCTACCACAATAAAGTTTAAAAGTCTTTAAAATTTTTTTATCAAGTTGTTTTCATTTTTATTAAATATTGGATCTATTCTGAATATTCTAGACAAACAATATTGGGATAAATAAACTTATTCCTTTTTTTTTTTTAAAGATTTTATTTATTTATTTGAGAGAGAGAGAATGAGAGAGAGAGAGAGCACACGAGAGGGGGGAGGGTCAGAGGGAGAAGCAGACCCCCTGCTGAGCAAGGAGGCCGACATGGGACTCGATCCCGTGACTCCAGGATCATGACCTGAGCCGAAGGCAGTCGCTTAACCAACTGAGCCACCCAGGCGCCCTAAATAAACTTATTCCTAATCACTTCATACTAAGGTGAAAATATTCATAAAATAAGTTCATAGAAGGGGCACCTGTCTGGCTCAGTCAGTGGAGCGCACGACTCTTGATCTTGGGGTTGTGAGTTCGAACTCCACATCAAGTGTAGAGATTACTTAAAAATAAAATCTTTTAAAAAACACGGAAGTTCCTAGAAGTAGAACATCTGGAATAAAATGTACATGCATTTATAATTTTGATAGAGACCACCAAATTACCCTCCATTGAGGTTTTACCAGTTTACACTTGTACCTACAATGCATGAGAGGGTCTGTTTGCTGGTGACCTTGGCAACAGAGTGTGTTACTAAACTCTTTGCTTTTTGCCAAACTGATTGGTAGGAGTGATGTTTCAGTGTAGTTTTAACTGGCATTTGTATATTAACGACTGAGGTCGAATATCTTTTATATGTCTTAAAGCCATTTGCATTTTGTTTTGTTTTTTTTTGTAAACGGTCTATTCCTACATTTTGTCAATTCTCTCATTGGGTTGTTGATTTTTTAAAAATTAATTTGTAGCACCTCTTTATATATTCATGAGCTTAGCCTTGGCCTGCAGTATTAGCAGAAAGCGGTTTTGCCTCAGTTTCTTGTTTGTGTTTTGACTTTGCTTGTTTTTTTAATGCTAAAATGTTTATGTTTTATAAAGATAATTTATAAGTATTTTATTTTATGATGTCTGGATTTTGTGTCACAGTTAGAAAGGTCTTCCCCAATCTGAAGTTATAAAAAAATGCTAAGTTTTCTTCTACTACTTTTATAGTTCTCTCTCTCCCCATTTGTGTCCTTCTTCCTACTTTCCCTCCCTCCTTCCTTCCTTCTTTTCTTCCTTTTTTCCTCTTATCTTTGTTTTTCTTTCCACTTTTAAATCTTTGATCTTTTTAGGGTCGGGATTTGTTTTAATTTTTATTTACTTTTATTATTATTTTCTTAAACTTGAATCCTTTTTTTTCAAGATTTATTTATTTATTTGATACAGAGAGAGAGAGAGAGCACAAGCAGGGGAGCTTCAGGCAGAGGGAGAAGCAGGGAGCCTGATGCAGGGACTCGATCCCGGGACCCTGGGATCATGACCTGAGCTGAAGGCAGACGCTTAACTGACTGAACCCCCCAGGTGCCCCATATTTTAATTTTTTAAAAAATGTAGTTGGCATTTTTATTGTTTAACTAATAGTTTTAGGTTAGATTGTTTTTGTTTGCTGGAGTGAGCATCACAAAAATGCTGCCAAACAAAGTTCTAGAAGTGAGTTAAATCCATAGTGGGTGTTCAGCCAAGCTGGGAACTGGAATCACAGGGGCGAAGCTTGGAGATCACTACTAGAGAAATAGTGGAAAGCATTAAGTCTAATCATTGGGGTGAGGACAAAAATGGGAGCAGTATCAGCCAAGTGAAGCAGCTGCGAAAGGTGTAAGCGGGACCAGGTGCAAGGTGAAGGCCAAGGAGAGTGATTCAGAACTGCATTTGCGAATGCTGAGTTTGTTCAAAAGCCCAGTGCACGTTACAAGCATAATGATGCTTTCAGTGAGCTATCCAGAGCTGGATAATGGGTTAATGCCAAGTCTGAAGTAACTGGAGAGAGTCTGGATGCACACAATCCAGGAGGTGCTTGAAGTATACCAGACCCAAAGAAATACCTAGTGTCATGGCCAGTGGTCTAAGTAATATCAGGAATATACACGTGGCTCGAGGGAGTGAAATCAGGCAGATGGAAAACTGCAGGTTAACCAAGGAGGGCAGTAGGTCAAAGACAGAGAGCAGTCGGGAGCCAGGAGCTCTCCAGGAGCCCCAGGGCAAGTTCACCTGAGGCCAGGTGAGACGTCAGCTGTAAGTTGAGTGAGCAGCTAGCAGACCGGACCACAGCCTGCACAACCGTGCTGTGGATGCAGACAAGGAGATGGGGCAGCTCCAGAGGGAAAGCTAAATCAACGCTTAGTTACTCCAACCAGGAAGCTCCTGGAAGAACCTGACGTGTTCTGCAGGAGTAGAAGCCAACATATGGCACTGGGGGTAGTGGGGATTTCACGGGACACAGCAAGTAGTCATAGTGTTTGGGTGGAGGGGGCAGCTGGTGGGGCAGCTGCTGACCCCCCACATCCATGAGATATCCTTCCCTTTCCGGCAGTGTCTGTTTCCACGCAGGGAGGTTCTGGGGCCGAGCGACTTTGGTTCAGCCCTGAGTGCCAGTGATAGATCCAAGGAATGTCTCTTTCTCCTTTTTTTTTTTATTAGTTTTTTAATCTTTCTCCTTGATAGGTGCCAGGGGTCTTCATCAGGGGCACAGTGCCCCAAGCTGATTCAGTTTAGAAAAGGGTTTGGGCTGATTCTTGGATTACTCATTTATTGCATTTTTATCCCGAAAAATGTCAAACCTACAGAAAAGTTTCAAGAATAGTACGCCAAATTCCTTTAGGCCCATCAACAGACACTTAGAACGTGTCCTAGACAAAAGCTCTTGCAAGGTTGTCATACCTGGGGGCGGGGGGGGTGGGATCGATGTGCTGAAATCTAGGACTCTGGGAAATCAATAATGGCAGATTCCTGAGAAACAAGAGCTCTCGCTGGGCTCTGAGGACAGACTAGGAGCTGCTTGTCAGGATGCAGGATGTAGGTTTGGAGGAGGCAGGTAGCTCAGGAAGGGGTTTGGGGAGCCCAGTGTACCTGCTTCCTGAGGCTCTAGGAAATTGGACACAGGCTCTCAAGCCCGTTGGACAGAAGGAGTAGACTTTGTAGGCCTCCGAAGCCCGGGGGCCCCAGAGGGCATGGATCTTTTCAACCAAAAGTCGTTGGTTTTCAGGGCTCCGATAAGCATGCGTTAAGAGAGAATGCAGCCACAGGTGACTTGGCCTCCTGTTCCAAAGGGAATACCGAGAACTCTAAACAGCCCTGCATTTCTGCACAGTTAAAATGAAAGAAGTGTTGCCTTTTCCTAAGGCTCTAGTCCCATCCTCAGAAGAATCTAACACCTCGATCTCAGACTTCCAGCCTCCAGAACTGTGAAAAAATGAATTTCTTCCATTTTAGCCACCCAGTCTGTGGTACTTTGTTATGGCCGCCCAAGCACACTGATACAATTTTATTATCATAGAGTAAAGCCGTGGTCAACTTCTCCATTTCCAACGGATAGATGTTTCCTTCCTTTATACTCAGTATAATGGCTTCCAAATGGTTTTGGAGAGACACTGGAGATACCTATGAGACATCTAATCTATTTAGGGTCAGAGGCCAGGTATAGGACAGACCCGGGCTTCTCATAAGGATGTTTACGAGAAAGAGCCCCACGGCCAAGTCAGTGGAGAGTGACCGCAGGTCGGTTCAAAGGTGCTGAGTCAAAGGGGAGAACACAAGCCATGTGATGAAGTGGACAGCATGGGGGACGAGGTGTAAGCTGGAGGCTCGGGTGTAACGAGGTGAGGCCTAGGAAGGGGCAGTGCAGGCCAGAGTTCATGCCACAGTGTCCTTTTCTACAGGTGCTCCCTCACCTGGCTGACAGCAGGACCTCAGGGGGCAGGTCCCGGCCAGTTCTAACCACAGTTGAGTGATTCTCTTTTCCAGCTGGACATGTGCCCAGTTCAATGCCAAGAAATGTAATGAGGAGTTTATTCCTACGAGTCGATGTCCTTCCAAGAGCAGAAGGAGTGTCAGGGAGAGGGCTTATTAATTGAGTGTTTTCCAAGAAATGAGCCGTCAAGACCGTGCTGAAACAAAAATGAAAATAGTTCTTAGTGTGATGGGATTGTGGGTCAACGTCATGATCATTCTTTCCCATTTTGGTTTAATCTCATTACTCTCTATTTTCGACAAACTACTTTTAGATGTACGCAGGGCCACTGCACCCAGAGCTAGGTTTTGGGCTCTGACTCTGTAGCCATTCACATTCAGACTGCTGTTGCCAGGGTGACCTGTGACCTTCCTGCTACCTCCTTCTTCCCCCCACTTTTATTTACTTAAAAAAAAAAGTAATTTATGTTTTGCTGCAGTGATAGTCTTGTGACATAAAATCAACTTTTTTTTTTTTAAAGCAAACAATTCAATGGTACTTAGCACATTCATCTTACTGTGCCCCCACCACCTCCATCTAGTTCCAAAACACTTTCCACACTCCTGGAAGGAGAACCCAGAGCCATTAAGCAGTTGCTCCTTTTTCCTTTCTCCTACCCACCCTTGGCAGTCACCGGTCTGTGTTCTGTCTCTGCGGATTTACCTATCCTGTATATTAAAGGTAAATGGAATCACATAGTATGGGATCTTTTGTGACTGGCTTCTCTCACATAGCATGTTTTCAAGGTTTGTCTCTGTTGTAGCGTGTGTTTGTGGCTCATTCCTTTTTATGGCTGTGTAATATTCCATTGTGTGGTTAGACTTCATTTTGTTCATCATTCGCCCACTGATGGACATTTGGATTGTTTTACTTGCTGGCTCTTGTGGATAGTGCTGCTATGACCACGTGTGCACAAGTATTTGGGCCCTTGATTTCAGTCTTTTGAGTATGCACCTTGCAGTGGAATTGTTGGGTCTCCTGGCAATTCTAGCTATTTACTCAATTTTTAAATTTTCGAATGCTTATTCATTTTCCTTTTTCATTGAAGAAGTAATACACATGCATAAGAATTCATATAGAACAAAAAGGGGCACAGGAAAAAGAAGGCTCTCTCCCGCTCTGACCCCTAGCCTTTCTCCTCAGAATAATTTCTGGCTCCCAGGGGTTAACAGCTCCCTGTGTATCCATTGAGGGAGTTTCTACATGCATATGGATTATATCTCCTTCCCTGTCTTGGGAAGGGACATGCATATGGATTATATCTCCTTCCCTGTCTTGGGACCGATGAGGTTCTCCACTGCACAAGCCACTCTCCTTTTGGGGACAGTTTCATCCATGGGTGGTCTGTAGCCAGAACTGGTACACTCCCAAGCATGGGGATGCCATGTTGCTGGTGCTGGGTCTGTCTCTTCTCCCATCCCTCCCTTCATCTGTTGCTCAGTCTGGGCTGGATGACGCTTGCTCGGCCGGTCTGCATAGCCCTGCCCTGAATGTCAGCTCTCATGGTCCTCCATGCTGCTCTCTGGGCATGCAGCAGCAGGCTCGAGAGTATGTAATTATGCCGTGGAACGCCAGGACCCAAGAAACACTATATTCATTTATAAGTCACTAAACACACTGTTCTTGTTTGACCTACTTTGTAGTTGAAGAGCTACCAAGTAAATGAGAGAGGTAGTTTGCAGTTTGAAAAGCTGCCTTTCCCAAAGAGTCTCAAAAGAGTTCGTCAAAACATCTATCAGCTTGTTAACCGTTTGAGGGCAGGACTATGTTTTTATGCATGTATGTGAAATCCACATCTCCTGGACGATACCTTGAGGCAGAGCAGGTGATCAGCACACGTCTGTTGGAGGACTGGAATGAGTTTTACTTTGAATACAAAAAAGCCTCTTGAGGACACATTTAGATTTAAGATGTCAAGGAAAAGGTCCATGTAGACTAATACCAATGAACAATAGTGGGGTAGATCAGGCGTAGAATACAGAGCCACACAGTTAAACCTTCTCCCAGGTTAATGTCGGGACATCTTTATTCACAAAAATGGTGAAAGTCACATATTACAATGGGACATGAATTTGGTGGGAGAAACAGACAGGCCAGAGCCTCTCATTAATCTACAGGTTCAAAACTGAATTAATTTCCTCCCTGCTGAAAACTGGTCCTGTACCTTTATCTTCCTCTTTGGTTAAGGGTACCAACATCCTCACACTGTGAGGAACCAGGAATCTTGGAGATCTCCCAGAGTCTTCTGTTCTTACCCATATCCAACTGGTCACTAAGTCACTCCTGTTGAGTATCTTCAATGTCCCTGAACTAACCTGGCAATTGCCCCAGCCTTGGTTTATGATAATACCATTTTTTCCTTTTCTTTAGACTATGGGCAAATTTCTGGAAAAGTCTCATCCTGCCTCTGGTTTTGCTCTCATCTTGCTTAGTCCATCTTAAAACTCTGATAAAACTACCCCCCCCCCCCCCAACCTTACACTATTCCCTGGCTTTCACCATGGCAGGATGGGTGCAGAGCGTGTTTTATTGGACATTGAACTTAGACATACCAGATGTGACAAATAACATGAGGTGAATGACAGTGTGGTTCAGGTGTAAACTCAAGGGTTTCATCACTGGGGACATGCTTGGCAGACAGTGGTCAGGGAAATGTGTCTGTCCCGGTCCTGTGGGACCTTTCTGTCCCTTACAGCATGGTTCCTCATCAGTCAGTGGCACTCTTCTGGGCCATGTACACTCAGCACTCCGATTTCTGTGGGTCCACATGGATCTAGGGTTCATAACAGAGAATTCTCAGTGTCTCTGCTATTGTTCAAAGTCAGACATCAGCTGACTGACTTTTCAGCTGCTGTTCTTTCCATAACTCCAGCTATGACTCTTTCTTCTCACAAGAGAATAATCCATAAGCCAGGCACATTTGGAGTCGTGACTTTTCAATTCCATAAAATTCTTACTCATGCTGCCAGCTCTGGGAGCACTTAAAGCCTCACCTGGGGTTCTGGATTTTATATACTTCATGCCCACTTCCCTACACGTGGATTACAAGGATTAAGGTCATCTCAGACTGATTTACCTTTTCCCCAGATCATCAGGAGCATAGTTGAAAACAGCATTGCTACCAGCTCCCATTAGAATCAGACAAAATCAATTTCAATTAGGTCATCTAAATGTTAATATTCAGCCCATTTGACCTGCTTAGAGCTTTAGAATTTTCCATAAAAGATTTCATGGAACTCTCTCATCTTGAAGATGTAGAGTGATGTAGGCAACAATAATTTTAGAGCAATCTTGCTGCTTTATTACCTACCACCAACAGTGCTTATGAGTTTTAGGTTAAGGTAGATGATATGAATGCTCAAGTTGATAGATTATTTTTTTGAGTTGGGAGTTCCCCAGAGATACTCTAGTTGGAGGCTGTAATTTGATGGAGCCAGATATTTGTGCTGAGTGGTTTCCCCAAGGTCACATAACTACTGAGGCCCCTGGCTTCCCATAGTGTCCTCTTTCTACAGCACGAAGCTAGCTCAGGAATGCTGTTTGCATAAACGAGTTTAGATATATATGATCTCTGTTACTGAACTCCTCTTTTGTTAAAGTTGCCATAGTTCTCTTAATAACAGTAGTGATCATGAATATAAAGAGGACAGGCGGGGTGTTAATGAGATGCTCTGAGAGGTTGGTAAAAAGTGTTTTCTTTTATCCTAACATAAAACACTCTGGCAAAAAAGCTTGTGATCCGTTCTGTTTCATCCTGGATCTTTGGAGAATTCAGAAACATCAGGCATGCTAGAAAGAAGCAAGGCCTCCAAGTCTTAATTTTTTGGAAAGTTTCAGAGGACTGTTGAGGTTCTCTTAAGCTTCTAAGTTCCAACACCCTTCAGAATCTTTGTTTAGGGGCGCCTGGGTAGCTCAGTTGGTTGAGCATCTGCCTTTGGCTCAGATCATGATCCCAGGGTCCTGGGATTGAGTCCCGCATCGGGCTCCTTGCTCAGTGGGGAGACTGCTGCTCCCCCTGCTTGTGCTTTCTCTTTCTCTGACAAATAAATAAAATCTTAAAAAAAAAAAAAAAGAATTTTTGCTTAGGTATGAATCATCTGCTCTCCTCCCAGGCTCCCAGGAGATACTTAGAAGAGGCAAGTAATTGGAGGACAGAGTATATTCACAGAAATGTGCAACTATCATCCCAATTTTAGAACCTTTCATCACCCCCCCAAAAGAAAGCCTGTAACCATTAGCAATCACTCCCTATTGACCCCCAAATCTCCCTATGCAACCACGAATCTACTTTCTAGCTCTATGGATTAGCCTCTTCTGGACATTCCATATAAGTGGAATCACAGGTTATGTGGTCTTTTGTGACTGAATCCTTTCGCTCAACCTGTCTTCAAGGTTCATCCATGTTGCTCCGTGTACTAGTCCTTCATTCCTTTCTGTGCCCGATAATAGTCCATCGTACTGACAAACAACACTTTGTGTATCCATTCATCAGCCGGTGGACATTTGTGTTACTTCTACTTTTTGGCTAGTGTGACTAATGCTTCTATGAACATTTGTGAACAAGCTTTTGTGTGGACACGTATTTTCATTCCCCTTGGATATATACCAAGAAGTGGAATTGCTGGGTTATCTGGTAACTATGTTTGACATTTTGCAGAAGTGTCCAATGACTGACACCATTCTGCATGCCCACTGGCAGTGCATGAAGGCTCCAATTTCTCCCCATCCTCCCTAACACTTGCTATCTTTTTATTATCACTATCTTAGTGTGTATGAAGTGGTGCCTCATTGTGGTTTCAATCTGCATATTCCAAAGGCTAATGATGTTGAGTATATTTCCATGTACTTATTAGCCATTTGTGTATCTCTTTGGAGAAACGTCTGTTCATATCCTTTCCCCATTTTATTTTTTAAAAATATTTTATTTATTTGAGAGAGAGATGGGGGTGCGGAAGAGCACAGAGGGAGAGTGAGAAGGAGAAGCCGACTCCCTGCTGAGCTGAGAGCCTGTCTCTGGACTCGATCCCAGGACCCTGAGATCATGACCCAAGCTGAATGCAGATGCTTAACCAACTGAGCCACCCAGGGACCCTCCCTTTCTCCATTTTAAAACTGGGTTATTTATCTTTTCTTAACGAGTTGTAAGAATTCTTCATATATTCTGGATACAAGTCCCTTATCAGATATATAATCTGCAGATATTTTTTCTCCAATTCTGTGGGTTCTTACTGAAACATTTTGCAGGACAAGAGATTTTAACTTTGATGACATCTAATTTTTTTTTTCCCCAATCTAACCATTAAGATATATATATATTTTTTTTATTCTTATGTTAATCCCCATACATTACAACATTAGTTTTAGATGAAGTGTTCCATGATTCATTGTTTGTGCACAACACCCAGTGCTCCATGCAGAATGTGCCCTCCTCAATACCCATCACCAGGCTGACCCATCCTCCCCCCCCGCCTAAAACCCTGTTTGTTTTTCAGAGTCCATCGGATGACATCTAATTTTTAATCTATTTTTTCTTTTGTCTCTTGTGCATTTCCAACATTTTGAAAGATATATCTAGTTCCTTGGGGTAGAGGTGAAAGAGTTACAATTTATAGGTCTGCTGGGAAGTTTACTAATATTATTTTTTAAGATTTTATTTTTAAGTAATCTCTACACCCAATGTAGGGCTTGAACTTACAACCCCAAGATCAGGAGTCACGTGCTCTACTGACTGAGTCAGTCAGGAGCCCCGGGAAGTTTATTGTTGACGTGACACTTTGGAAATGAGGAAACAAGACACTTAGAACCAAGACATAAGAAAACAGTAGACAAAGGAGATTTAAAAAAAAAAAATCATTGGCTAACTTCAGTTGACTATGAAGTTCTATTATTCACAGTCTTGGCAGGAAGCAGACGGGATACTAAAAAGAAGGGACTTGGGGGAGTTTTATGAAAGGACTTTTGTATAAAGGTGTTAACAGTGTTAAGGGAAACCAGCAAAAGATGACAAAGCATCCATACCTGGTAATGCTGGGAAACTGCTATCTCAACTTGGTGAACAGGGAGGGAGCATTTACTGGAAGCTAGTTGTAGGGAAGGGCTGCTCATGGGAAGCCATGACTTTTAGTAAAGGAATGTGGCCACAGCCAATCTACGGAGGCCAAGGAGGGAGCTGGAGGGATAATGCCTCCGAGTCTCTTTCCTCCTGCTCTATGGTCTCCAGCCCATGCCTTCTTTTGGCTGAACCCCAACTAAGAGCCCGAAGCAAGGAGACCTGGTCAATGCAGTTCATCAAAGCCAGCCATTGGGGCCACAGAATAAGATGGAGAGCAGTGGCAGATGGAGATGGTGTGAAGGAGAATAACCGGTATTGTCACGAGAATGGCAAGATGGATGTTTTGCTCCTTTTCATGGTGGGTGGGAGAGAAATCTACAGGAAGAAAGGAAGAATGAAAGAGAGAAAAGAGAAGTGATCCCTTCAGCATGTCTTTTAACTTCCCCCCTGCTTCTGTCCCTTCACCCAGGAATACCTGGTCCCCAGACCTGACCATTGCAGGTAAAATTTCTCACTCACAAGCCTCAACTCAGATGCCACTTCTATGTTTTTTAAAAAATTGAATTGCCGTACAACGTTACATTAGTTTCATGTACCACATGGTGATTCGACAATTCCATATATTGTGCAGTGCTCACCATGATAAGTGTAGTCCCCACCTGTTACCATATAACGTTACTACGATATTATTTATGCTCCTACTCACTGAAGACTCTGTCTCTAGGTAGGGGACCCTGGGGGTGGCCTAATTGGCATTACTCTCTTCTTCCTCTAACAGAGCCCTGATTTTGTTCAAAGCCTCCTCTGTCCCCCACACAGCCAAATATCAAAGGGGAAACCTGCCGTGGGCTAAAATAATTTAAGGGAAACGCATTTCCTCTTGCCAGGAGCTGGTTTAGGAACGGACAGGTGACCAAGTTCTGGCTACAGAACCTTGAAGAAGGGTTGCGTGTGACATCCAAGAGAGGCCTTCCTCCCGCTTTAGAGAGAAGCTCCAGTTGGTACTGGAGGCCACTTTACAACGAGGAGGAGAAGAACTGACTTCAAGATGAAGAGGTCAGCGTGGCCTGCAAAGCAGGGATTTGAAAAGATCTGGGTCCTTGCTAACATCATTGAGGGCAACCTGAAGCCTGCTTTGTCTCCGAACTTCTTCTGTGAATGAATATATTTCCTTGTTTGGAAAGGTCTTTGAGCTGGATTTTCTGTTACTCTGTATCCACAAACAGGCACATACATGATCTCTTCTGCTATGGGAGCCAAAATAGGACCGGATAGCCCTCTGAATGTTTAGACTCGCTCTGTGCCCAGAAATGTAAGAATGGTTTATACCAGAGAGACCCCGTCAAGCCTGAACATCATATATCAGCTACGGCAGCTAGTCTCTGGGGGCTGGGGTTTGTTCTCTATTCATTCTAGGGTCCCGTTTATGTGCTGCATCTTGCTCATTACACTGGACCTGCCCCCTTTTTTTTTTTTTTTTAATAGTGTCTCCAAAATTCTAAAGATGTTTTCTTTTCCATACAAAAAACCGTTTGCTCGTTCAAGGTAAGAACGAGTGTTAAGCCCTTAAGCTCTGAACCCAGGGTAGATCAACAACAGCATTTGCCAAAGCAAAGGCCTGTTTATCTAAGGGGCCTTCTATCCAGGACGCTTAGCAGGACCTGACGCTCATAATAGGCAGGAAACAGAGTGATTTATGTCGTAAATTGACAGGCCAACTTCACAGTGAGATTTATTTTGCCTTTCTTTGCAATCTAGATGGGAAGTCAAACCAGCTCTTGTGTAAATTTAAATCCACATGGAGTGATTAGCAGAGGCATTCAGTAGGCAAGGGGAGAGAGCTAGTTATGGACACATTTTCTGGTTACTTTATTCATAATTTCCAAGTACCTGTCATTCTGGCTAGGAAGATCTCCTATTCTTCCACCTCTCTCCCTAAGTAGGAATGGATAAAAACTTTTCACTGGAGTTTGAGGAATGGAAGATAACGCACTGGAAATAGAGGCAGGAACTGAAGGGCATATTATGGGGGGAAATCTATGGCTGAAGAATTGAAAAAAATCATCAATAATTTATTAGGAGAGGGGAATGAAGGGGTTTGGAGCCAGGAAAAGAGGGAGAGAAACAATGGGTTAAGAAGAGGAAAGATTATAGGAATAGGACCAGAAGACTGAGGTTCACCAGGGCACGATTAAAGAAACATATTCACGCCCGATTCACTTTTACATGGCCACGGACGAAAGGTACAGTTATGGGTGGTTGCTAAGTGGAAATATCCTGCAGGATTTTTTTTTTTTTTTTAAAGGCTGGTCAAAAACTGAAGAAAAGCAGATTTCTCTAAGTTATATTTATCTCTAGGCTGTGGTGTCCTGGTCAATCAGACAATGAGCATATGCTGCCTAAAATCAAGCAGGAAGGATCTGATCTCTTTCTGAAGTCCTACAGTTCCATAGAACTGTTTTCTCGTGCATTTCTTCCCCCCCCCCCTTTTTTTTTTGAGAGGGAGAGAGAGAGGGGTGGAGGTGGAGCAGAGCAAGAGGGAGAGAGAGAATCTTAAGCAGGTGCTGTGCCCAGTGTGGAGCCCAACCCGGGGCTCGATCCCACGACCCTGAGATCATGACCTGAGCCGAAATCAAGAGTCAGTGCTTAACCAACTAAGCCACCCAGGTGCCCCCCTCTCCCTCTTTTTTATCAATAAATACACATTTTTGAGAATTTGACCATTTCTTCCAGATACGGTTTGTCTATCTGCTATATAGTTCCTTTATTTTTGTCATATCTAGAACAGTGTTTCTTTTTTTTTTTTCAAGATTTTATTTATTTATTCATGAGAGACAGAGAGAGAGAGGCAGAGGGAGAAGCAGGCTCCCAAGGAGCAGGGAGCCCGATGCGGGGCTCGATCCCAGGACCCCGAGATCATGACCCGAGCCGAAGGCAGACGCTTAACCATCTGAGCCACCCAGGCGCCCCTAGAACAGTGTTTCTTAATGTGGCCTCTGGGACATCTACTGACATTAGAATCGCCTGAGAGGTTTGTTAAAAAGCACATGTCATGAGGCTCCACACCAGCCTGAATGACCCAGAATTTTGGGGGGTAGTCTATATTTAACCAGCACCCCATAAAATTTTCACAAATTCTAATCTTGAGAAACACTGGTCCAGATTTTACGGTTCTTGAAACAGGATCCATGTCATTTATTTTTCTTTCTTTCTAATGCCTAGCACACTGAAGGTGCTTGAAAAATCGCTTTTGGAGGCATGGATCTAGGAAAAGGGAGAGGTCCAAAACTTGGCCTTGAAACCCCTTACTGACTGCACTGTCCCTGCCTATCTCCAGAGTAAACCTTAGCTGCCTGTTCATAACCTTCTGTCTCTTGGGGTCTGCAGGGGTGTGGTGGGTGCAGCAGGAGCTCGTCCAAACGATTCCTGCAGAGCCAACGAGGCCGGCTTCCTGCCCTGACAAGCCTGCTTCTCCAGCCATCTTGCTCCTTTGACAAGTCACCCAGTATGATCTCAACAAGTCCCTTCTCTACTTAAGTTTGCCAGTGTAGTCAAGGTCCAGCCTGGAGACAGTATACACACGGGTTATTTGAACAGGAAGAACTTCATATAAGAATGTGTTAATCATAGGGCGCCTGGGTGGCTCAGTTGGTTAAGCGACTGCCTTCGGCTCAGGTCATGATCCTGGAGTCCCTGGATCGAGTCCCGCATCGGGCTCCCTGCTCGGCAGGGAGTCTGCTTCTCCCTCTGACCCTCACCCCTCTCATGTGCTCTCTCTCTCATTCTCTGTCTCAAATAAATAAATAAAATCTTTAAAAAAAATAAAAAAAATAATAAAAAAAAGAATGTGTTAATCATAAAAGGGTAAAAAGAGAACTCTAAGGCATCATGGCAGCTCCTAGAGTTGATGGAAAAAGAAGGAAGGGGAAATGTAGGAATTTAGGAGTGGAGCCTGACACGGGGTTCGATCTCACCACCCTGAGATCATGACCAGAGCCGAAATAAAGAGCTGGTCACTTAACCGACTGGCACCACCCAGGTGCCCCTCTTTTGGATATTTTCACCTCACTATTCTGCTTTGAACACCTTGAAATTTAGCGCCCTTTTAGGAGTTGAGTTTTCACTTTTTTTTCTGAGTTTAATTTTTCACCTACCTTTTTTGTCTATCTCTCTGTCCAGAGTTTCTCATTCACCGTGTTTTGTCCTAGTTGCTGCCACTTATTTAGTTATATTTAATTCATGAAGCGTGTTACCGTTTTTGTTTTTTTTTTAATTTTGTATCGGTAGTTAGTTTGGATCCTCATTATGTTCTTCTCATGGTAGCTTTGTGCAGAGTTTGCCTATGTCTGTTCATGTAAGTGTCTTGGGTTTTTCTTCTTCTCCTTTTTTAGATTTTATTTTTAAATAGTCTCTATGCACAACATGGGGTGTGAACCCACAACCCGAAGATCAAGAGTTGCATGCTCCACTGACTGAGCCAGCCAGGCACCACTTGGGTTTAATGTGATCAGCAGTAGCACATGGGCCCATGCTATGAGTGAGGGGTTGAGTAGCTTAGTAGGTCCTTAGTCCAGGAACACTCTCTCTCAGTGCAGCAAAGTACAGGCTTTTTAAGAAATGACTCCTGGTTTTTGGTGCTGGGGAAGGTCAGCATATCTTCGATTGTAGGACTCCTTTGTTTCTGCTGGACCTTTAATTTTCACTGCTTGTTTTCTTTTTTCACTGTTCAAGAGATGCCTCTTCCTTCCAAGTCCTCCTTGAAGAAGCTAAATTCTTCTAGGAATTTTCTAGGTCATGTGATAAGCTCTAAAGAAAGCCAAACTACATTTCAAAGGATCAATATCCAACGTAATATTTTCTAACCGCATTGCAGTAAAATGAAAAAGGAATAACAAGTGGATTGCTTAAAGAGGCCCACCTACTCGGAAAACAAGTAACACGCTACCGAAGAATCATGGGTTTTGAAAAGGACTTGGAAATCATAAAAAGTAAGAAATATGTAGAATTAGGCTATGATGAAAACATGACATGTCAGAGTTTATGGGAAACTGCCAAAGTAGAATTTAGAGGCAAATTTTTAGCTCAAAATCAGTTTATCAGGCAACATGGAAGTTTAAATAAAATGAACCTAAAAAGTGATATTTTTAGGCTTTTAGAAGTCAATGCAGTGGAAGAAACAGCAACATGGAGGAGATTAACAAAACCAAAAGCTGGTCCTTTGAAAAGATTAAGATAGGGCTCTGGCAAGACTGATCAAGGAAGCACAAAAGATGAAAATAAAGAATTAAAAAGGGGAAATGAAGGCAGGCGTATCAGAGATATTTTTCCTAATGAGTACTATAAACCATAGAACACCGAATATTTAAAGACCTATTGAAAGTAGCAAATTCCCACTATTGCCCTCATATCCTAGCAAGAGGGGCCCCAGCCCTGGGCCTGCTTTAGAAGACCCAACTCTGACCCTCCTCTGGCCCTGTCTCTCCCCAGATGGCCAGGGGTACCCAGAGCCAAGAGGATGTGCCCACTGGAGCCTGTTCCCTCTCACTAGACCAAGGAGGAAGGCTGTGGGGTTTTCTGTCCAAGCAGTCATGAATTTACTTCTAGGTCTAGAGTGGGCTCTTGACTGCACACAGGCCTGTTCTCCCAAGGTAGCCAAGGGACGGCTGTTTGTGGGAGTGCAGACAGAGCATCCGTAAACATGAATAGGAGGCCCTTTCAGGTACAAGATGGAGGGGATGGGGAGAGAGGAGAGGAGAGCTGCAGGTCAGGAGCCAGGCGGACAGCCCCCCCAGCCACCCACACTACAGAGTGAACCTTAAGGACTTCAAGAATTCTAAATTTGAGGGGTGACTGGGTGGCTTAGTTGGTTAAGTGCCCAACTCTTGATTTCAGCTCAGGTCATGATCTCGGAGTCTAGGACTGAGCCCAGCATCGGTCTCTGTGCTCAGTGGAGAGTCTGCTTGAAGATTCTCTCCCTCTGCCTCTGCCTCTCCCCGCTGCTCATGCATGCATGCACGTCTGCACTCTCTCAAATAAATAAATAAATAAATAAATCTTTAAAGAAAAAGAAATGAATTATAAATTTGAATCGGATCTTCTAGTTTGCTAGGAAGGTATAATTGTCAAGGTAGGGTGATAGGACTTATTTAACAATTTGTTAACATAACTTACAACTTTAAATATTTAGACATATGGTATGTGGATTCCCATTTGCATTTTGCCCCAGGCCCTGCAATGTTTGAGGTAGACATATTTTAGTATTTCAGAGTTATGGGAATTCATACTTTGCTGTTAGGTGTTA
The DNA here is from genome assembly GCF_029215605.1 of Mirounga angustirostris. Classification (NCBI taxonomy): domain Eukaryota; kingdom Metazoa; phylum Chordata; class Mammalia; order Carnivora; family Phocidae; genus Mirounga; species Mirounga angustirostris. The sequence continues at coordinate 7,558,846 of NW_026991720.1, forward strand.
AGCTCTGGGGAGCAGCTTGCCATTATTAGAAAGTAGACCATTCACCACCAATAATTCCATTCCTAGATATATGCCCAAGAGCAATGCTATTCAGAGAGCCAATTCTGCAGTAAGAAAGAAGAGCTTGCACCAGAACATCGCAAATCAACTTTACCACAAAGCACACTATTTAGTGAAGCTTCAATTTGTTTCACAGTAAGACTTTCTTGATGAGGGAAGCAAAGCATTGATGTACCAGAACAAACCGTTCTTGGACCATGCTTTGCAAAAGCAGTGCTGCCCCAGAGAAAGTCTTGCCAATGTGCCCAAAAAGTCATGTACCAGAATGTTTATAACAAGGTTGTTTGTAATAGCAAAAATCTGGGAGTGACCTTAATGTTCAACAACAAGAGAATGGAAAACCAGATGGTGGTATGTTTAAAGGATGGAACACAACATAGCAATGAAAAGCAATGACTCGGGCGCCTGGGTGGCTCAGTTGTTAAGCAACTGCCTTTGGCTCAGGTCGTGATCCCAGGGTCCTGGGATCGAGCCCCGCATCGGGCTCTCTGCTCCGCGGGAAGCCTGCTTCTCCCTCTCCCACTCCCCCTGCTTGTGTTCCCTGTCTCGCTGTGTCTCTCTCTGTCAAATAAATAAATAAAATCTTTAAAAAAAAAAAAAAAGAAAGAAAAGCAATGACTCAGAATCGCACATTTCAATATGGATGAGTTTTATAAGCCTGGTATTGGTGGGGAAGTGGGGAGGAGGAGAAGGAAGACAGGTTGGGAAAGAATACACACATATATAACACCCCTTATAAAAGTGAAAAACATGCAGAAAATACTGTGTGTTGTTAAGGAAAACATATATAAGTAGTAAAAGTACAAGAAATACCAGGGAAGGATTAATGAGAAATTTAAGATAACAGTTACTTCTTGGGGAGGGAGATTAGGAAGAACCAGTCAAATATGCTGGATTGTGAGTATAAAGATTCTTGTTTTGTTATTTTTTGTCTGCAACATTTAAAAGTACATTTAGAAACTTTCAATTTTAATTTTGGTTTGACACTTTTTGTAGAACAAATATTTTATTTTCATTCATACAATCCAGCACTTATGCTCCTTGTTTACCCAAGTGAGTTGAAAATTTATGTCCACAGAAAAACCTGCACACGGATCTTTATAGCAGCTTTATTCATAATTGCCAAAAGTTGGAAGCAACCAAGGTGTCTTTCAGTAAGTGAATGGCTAAATTACTGTGGTATCTCAGCCAATGGAATATTACTCAGTACTGAAAAGAAATGAGCTTATCAAGCCATGAAGAGACATGGAGGAAAAGTAAATGTGGATTACTAAGTGAAATAAGCCATGGAGGAAAAGTAAATGTGGATTACTAAGTGAAATAAGGCTACACATTGTATACTTTCAATGATACGACATTCAGGAAAAGGCAAAACTATGGAGACAGTAAAAAGATCAGTGGCTGCCAGGGGTGAGTGTGATTGGCAGAACACAGAGGAATTTTAGGGCAGTAAGACAATTCTGTATACTATAATGGTGGTTACATGTCACTATACATTTGTCCAAACCAAAGAATATATAACATCAAGCATGAATCCTAATGTAGACTATGGACTCTGGGTGATTATGATGTGTCAGCATAGATTCATAGACTGGAACAAATGTCCCACTCTGGTGGGGGATGTTGATGGTGGGGGCGGGGGTGTATGGAAACTCTCTGAACTTTCCACTCTGTTTTGCTGTGAACCTAAAACTGCTCTAAAATACAAAGTTTGTTAATTAAAAATATATTTTAAAAAATCCACATTCCTGGGACACCTGGGTGGCTCAGTAGGTTAAGTGTCCAACTCAGATTTCAGCTCAGGTCATGATCTCAGGGTCGTGGGATCGATCCCTGCAATGGGCTGCACGCTCAGCACGGAGTCTGCTTGTCCCTCTCCCTTTGCTCCTCCCCCTGCTCTCTCTCTCAAATAATAAAATCTTAAAAAAAAAAAAAATCCACATTCCCATGAAGAAGTTCATTCTTTTCTCAAACTCAAATGCCTCAACCACAGACTTGAGATTATAATTCTGAAATGTTTATTGTTAACATAAAATCTATTTGGGAAAAAATTTTAAGTTGCACATGGCCTATTGTAATTTTGTAGTTGCTAATTCTTGCCAGTATTTTCAGTAATTTGCGATAAGATAAAATGTGAATGGTCAGGACCTGGGTAAGCCAAAGCATCCTTTCATCATACTGAATCTAACCAGCTTTAAGGCTAAAGAAGGTAATGAAGTCAAAAATATTGAAAAAAAAAATAGCAAGCAAGCAAGCAAGCAACCAAGCAAACAAACAAAAGTGACCTGTTGAATGTCCAGAAATGAAAGTCTGAAAACCTGGCTGGTCCTTGTTCTGTGCCTGGGACTTCCCTGGCCTCATGCTGCTGGGGTCCCTGCTCCTGGGGGCAGGCAGCCTTTGGACCCGGAAGTGTCCTTTCTTGCTCCCTGTCGTGTCACACAGATGGGAATGGCCGTGCGTGGAGGCTGCCCTTGCATTTAGGTTCCCTGAACCACAACACCCACATCGATGTCATCCTTCGCTTGAGTAGAAGACAAATGATCCACCATGATCACACCAAATCTTAATCTCTAAAGACATATCAAATATCATTACATTTTCCCTAAACCATGTGGATGGATTATAAGCAGGTCTCCCTACAAATTCTTCCCCACTTTCTGCCACGCAAATTGAACCATAACTCTACTGCTTTGCACTTAGGTGTCACCTCAACTCACCCTTACCGGTAAGCGGGCACAGTCTTTCCTCTTACTTATTTTCCAACCAACATCTCTCTTTGCGCTGTCCCTTTCTACTTGGTCCCGATGTGGGACTCGATCCCAGGACTCTGGGATCATGACCTGAGCTGAAGGCAGTCGCTTAACCAACTGAGCCACCCAGGCGCCCTGCGTTTAACTTTTGACACCCCAAAACTTTACTGCTCTTAGCCTCCTGTTGACTGGAAGCTTTGCCCATAGTATAAACAGTCAATTAATATGTATTTTGTAAATGTTTTATATATGTATTCTTATAATAAGCTAAAGAAAATGTTATTAAGAAAATTGTAAGGAACAAAAAATACATTTACAATACTGTACTGTATTTATTGAAAAAAATCGCATATAAGTGGACCCAAGCAGTTTAAACCCATGTTGCCCGAAGGGCAACTATATTTATATTCTTTTACTCTAAAGATTCAGAATGATCTGAATTTTGGAAAAGCCATACAGAATCCATAGTGCCATCTAGAGACAACTACTGATAAGGTTGTGGTGTATATTCCAGTGATTTAAGTAGATTTAAATCAGATCGACCCCATCCACTCTACGCATTCACTTGTTGGCCTCTTTCAAAAGGTGGGATTGAGCAGTGATAATCTTTTCTCATCTTTTTAAAACATACATATGCCATTTAATTAGCATTCATATTCATAGTTCAAAGACTAATTTCATTGGTTCACATCAAAATATCCCTGGCCTTTTTTTTTTTTCTTTCCTCATTTGATGCTAAATGGGCCTTCCCTGACATTGGGAGCAGACCAATCACAGCCACCTGCAGATGAGCCCTTCTTGATGGGCAGATGTCACTCTCTTGTTGACCCTTTAGTTCGTGCAGCTGTTTTCAAGGAAGATCTCTGAGCCCTATCCTGCCTTCTAATGACTGGCCCAGAAGATACTCCGAGCCTGTGGTATGTGTCAGTTTTGGGCACTATGCCACAGAGTGTGGGCAATTTGGAAAGAGACAGTATCTGGAAAATGGGAACAAAGCAAGTTAGTGGCAGGAAGCTAGATGAGAAGGCCTGTGGTCGCAGTGGAACTGGACACCTGAGGCCAAGACAGATCCAAAGAGGGGGCTCATACTTGCTCCAAAAATGCATGCCTCGCTGCAGGGAGAGGTCTGGGGAGTCAGGCATGACAATGCCTGAGCGATGAAGAGGTATCAAAGGTCCGGGTCTTTACAGAGAAGGACTAAGGCACCCAGGCAAGGAAACTGGGAACAGGTGCAGGGCCTGTGTATGGAAGGCGCTTGGCCCTGTGCCAAATGGTGAACAAGATGGAGGCTTCCTACTGACTTCTCTCCAGGGCAGGACCTCGTCTGGGAGTCAAGGCCAGGTTCCTAGACAGAGAAGAACACAGCACAGGGACTACTCCTACTCCTTCTACCTTACTGGGTAGAAATATAGTTTTTATGCTGAAAAATGTCAAGTCACCATGACTCGGGGGTTAAGCAAAAGACAACTGAGTGGGTGGCTTTGTGAGGACTATTTTACAAAAGGAGATTCCCGGTCTCTTTAGGGCAGCGAATGGGTCTCTATCTGTCTTAAATGTTGTTTAACCCAGTGCCCAGACACACAGTTGACAGCCACAAACCTTTGCCGGATGAATACACGAATGGATTCACGAGAGGATCCTGACTAAAACAGCAGTTGGTCCATCTTAGAATCATAAGCCTACCTTATGTCTTCCCGTGGCTGTGTGAAACGCACCTCGCTCACCACTGGACTAGACCCAAACAGCGACTGCCCTCTCGCCCAGACGGAGCTCCCTTCAGGGTCTTTCCCTGCCGGGGCAAGAGCTCTTCCTGTTCTCACGAAGGCCCTGGAAATTCCCAGGGACCCTCTTCTAGGCCGAGGCTTGTGAACTCCCGCCTGCATTTTGGGAAAGTCATGACCTTTCCCAGATGCTGTCAAGGAGGGCAACAATTCACCACCAGTAACTGAAATCAAGTCATGCCAATGCCCAGAGGCAGCTGGAGGATTCAGAAATAGGATGGGCGCCTCTCTCCTGACCACCAGATTGGCATGACTGTGAGTGAGTTCACGGCTAAGTATAAAACGCCGGCAGCGAATTGGAGGTGAAAGAGGGGCCAGTTGGGCAGGATAATGGGCGGCCTCCTCCTCCCGCCCTCGTTATCCCCACCTGCTCTTGTCTTCTCAGATTAGAACCCTAATGTGAGTTTACAGAAAGTCAGCTGGAGCTCGTCCTCTATGTAATTCCGATCACGTTGCCTGCAGCTCTTCGAAACTCAAACAGAAGGACTAATATTACTACTGAAAATGTAATTAAGGGCACTCATTGTAAAGTAATAATGAATTACCTCACCCTCACCATATGGCCAGAACTGATTAACACCTAGAGGAAATGATCCAAAACCTCTAAAATCAGAATTAATGTCTCAGATCATAATGAGAAACTTTTTTGAAAGAAAAAGTGGTTGAGAGTTTACTACACCAAGAGGCAAAAATAAAATATTGGGGCTACCATCCTGAAAAACCTCATTTAGATTCGGTGAGTTATGTTTTCAGTGTGGAATCACATCACAGATGCAAAGATACTCGAAGATTTACAAATTGGAATTGTTATTTAAGCGAATGGGGGTTTCCCTCTATTGTTGCTCTTGTGATTATGAGGAATTAATGGAAAAATCTCCACGCAGACTGACCATTTCATAAATCACCAGGGATGGAATTAGCCCATTGATTGAAAATCTTTTTTTCATAAGTTACCGGTTAAAATGCTGTTTGTTGGCAGGAAGATCATATAGTGTGATTTAATCCCTTAGGATTAGTCAAAATGGTAGAAATGTTAGGATTTCTGGGCAATGCCAAAAAGGTTAGCGTTACAAGAGATGCCTAGAAAGGTGCAGACCCATGTAGAAGGCGGCATTGCTCCTGAAGTGAGCTTGCAGGTGCGCCTTGGGGAATTATGGGATACCTTAGGCTCTGCCTGGTACCTGATTAGCATTTGTGCCCTAGGGCCATCTGGGGAAACATAAAGAAGCAGAATTTGGGATTTTTTTTTTTTTCTGACCAGAATCCCTTAGTTTACTTGGTATACTAGCGGAGGGGAGGGGATAGTTTAAAGGGCTCAACGTTGCCCTGGGGGAAAGTGAGAGGAGAACATTTTTTTCTGTAAACGCTTCCGTGGGTGGCGGGGATAATGATCACCTGCAGCTTGTCGAGCTGGTAGGGCTGGAGTTCCAAGAACTTTCTGTGGAAGCTTGAACCTGCGGCCAGCAACACTTGACTCCAGCGCCGTCTGCAGGTTACTCGGTCTTAGGCCACCAGAGTAATGGGCCGAGCTCACAGCATTATTTCCTAAGCTGTTTCTAAAAAGGTTAACACCTTAGGTTAGGAACACCTTAACAGCTAGTCAAGATCAGTGGACCCAGATGAGAGTGAGAGAATTCCCAGGGTAAAAGAAATTATTCCTAAAGCCTCCTGGATTTGAGCCCAGGAGTGAGACATCTGGTCACCTCGTGGTGCAGAGAGCCAAAGTACAAGCCTAACTTGTTTTAATGGCCCATGCTGGATTCGCGAGATATCTGTGTGTTTCTGTGATTGGTACATCGCCACTGAGATGTCCTCAGGTCATAACTGAGAGATGAACTCCTAAGAAGATGACCTGTTAGGGAAAAACAAAAATCTCTGCTTCTAGAACAGAGAACTGGATTTCTCTTCCACCGCCAAATCTGTGCTCTGGGACAGTTTTTATACTTGATGATCTTCTCATTGCTGTGACATGCGGTCCCATCAGCCAGGGCCCCATCTGGGCACATTATGACGAACTCAACCCTGGTTCAGTCACAGAGCCCTATCGGAGGACTTTACCCTGCAATCCACAAAGAGATCCCGCCACCCTGTCATCTAACATGCCTGAAAACGTCAGTGTTGTGACAGATGGCCCAGCTCTCCGCAAAAGCAACAATGCCCTCACCAGGCCATTGATTCTGTTTGTGAAATTTAAATATCTGAACAATGCTTGATGGGGGGGGGGCGGGGAATGCACCTTCACTCCAGTGCATTAATCAGATGGGTCGTCCTGGTAGAAACTGGAAGTCAACGGCCTTCTTCATGGCGTATGCTTGGGCTCCTGGTGTCGTGGTGCCCTGAACATGCATGGACCTGGAGGTGTAGGCGGGGCAGGGTGGGAAGTAACTCTTCTAGCAGAAAACCAGGTACTCCGCACTCACCAGATGCAGAAGGCACTGAGGGAGCAGAGAGACCAAGACAGCTCACTGGAGGAGTCGAAAAGGGCAATCAATGCTTGTTCTCTCCCAGAAAGTTTCAAAAGCTTTTTACTCCAAGAAAAGTGAAAACTGCAGTTTAATTTTAAGGAACACAGTTGTTGTAAAATTCTAGACTCTTTCAAATTGCAGAGTTTTGCTGATGAAAGGGAGAGTTTGAGGTTGCCCTTTAAAGTAGAATGGGGAAAACCAGAGTTTTATTAAGTGTTGTCACCAACAGTAAATGACTCTGTGACAGTGAGCCATACTTTTACTCTAAAATATATTTTTCTTTGCCTACATTAGTAACTAGTTGATATGAATGCTGTATTAGCTTACTGACACATTTATTAAAAGAGCTTATTTTTGCAGAAAAGCCCTAACTGTCTGGTATCGTATGCTGTAAGGAGAAATACCATTATTTCCATTGGTGGCTAGTTCTATTGCGCCCCCTAAGCAGGTGCCAGAGTTCACATGGTGTTCAAAATCCAAATTATAAGCACCATGCTGAGGACCCTAAGGACTCCTGTAAACCTCAACTGTCCTAAAAAGGATGGAGAGAATGAGTGCCCAGCCAGGACACACATGGTGGGCGGGGGTTGGGCATGAAGATCCTCTACTGTGAAGTGTCTCTGGTACTTTTGAGGACTTGGATCTGTTTGCAGAAGCTACACAGATGAACTCAGAGTATCATAGCTGAGCTATTAAAAATAAAATCAAAACCAAGGTAGTTTTTATCCCCTGAAACACTTCCTTTTCTCATTGATTATATATGCCTTTGATCTTTGGCATGAAAGACTAAACATGTTTATGGTTACTTGCTATACTGATGAATTTCGTTTTAAAAGATGTATTTATTTATTTGAGAGAGAGAGAGAAAGCATGAGGAGGAGGGTCAGAGGGAGAGGGAGACAGAATCTCAAGCAGACTCCGCACTGAACGTGGAACCCGACAATGGGGCTTGATCTCACGACCCTGAGATCACGACACCAGCTGAAATCAAGTCAGACGCCTAACCAACTGTGCCACTCAGGTGCCCTGAAAGATTTTATTTTATTTTTTCATTTATTTTTAAAAAAGATTTTATTTATTTATTTGACAGAGAGATACGCAGTGAGAGAGGGAACACAAGCAGGGGGAGTTGGAGAGGGAGAAGCAGGTTTCCTGCGGAGTAGGGAGCCCAATGCGGGGCTCGATCCCAGGACCCTGGGACCATGACCTGAGCCAAAGGCAGACGCTTAACAACTGAGCCACCCAGGCACTCCTGAAAGATTTTATTTTTAAGTAATCTCTACAGCCAACGTGGGGCTCAAACTTATGACCTTGAGATCAAGAGTTGTGCACTCTACCAACTGAGCCAGCCAGGAGCCCCTCTGATAAATTTAAAGATTCTAGGACACAATTTCAGAAACAAGTTATAGCAGTCCCTAGGATAGTGACACTTGGATCAGAAACCCCCAAATATAAGTTCAAGGGTACAACCCCCAAATATAAGTACAGGGTACAAGGTACAATCAATCCCTTTCTTTATGGGATTGATAGTTGTACCAGAGGGCAGTGGCACTGTGGACTGATCCATGGGTTCTGCAGTCATAGGGTTACAGTCCTCAGTGGGTTAGACTGCCCCCAAGCAGCTCTGCTTCTATTCTGGGCTTTGGCCGTGGGGGCCTCCTGGGGGCTGACGCAGCTGCCTGGGGCTCTGGTGGGAGGGACCTCCAAGGAGCAGCTGAGTACCTGCTGTGCTGAATCTCTCTCTTGCCATCCTTGAGGGCCTCTTCCTCCCCTTCTCCACACTGGAGGCCTTTTCCACCCTCAACATTGCACGAGTCAGCCTCTGCCAGAGCAGAAACCCTGCCCAGAACATTTTCATTGTCACTGAAAAACCAGTATCTAATATTTCTTGAGCTCTTAAATGCTAAGTGATTCAAGTGAATTATCCCGCCAACCACCTCATCTGGACAATTCCAGGCCAATAACTTACTGCTTGTTCTTCGGGTGATATGACTTACTAGCAGAGGAGCTGTTCACATTGCTCTGGAGAAATGGAAAGACATCTAGGCCTCATCTTCATCTGGAGAGAAGGAGCTAGACTTGCCTTGGCTAAGCCTGATGTGGCCTGAAATGCTGTGTCCCACTCATGGTGTCATTTCAGGCTGAATAAGTCAGACGTTGGGGAAGCTAGTGTTTGTGGATGAATGTCTAATTGGAATCCCATGGCCAGATCACACTGTCAGCAGGAACCGAATTTTCCCTGAATGGAGTGGACAGTCCCACCACCAGTGATTCTGGGAAGGGGTTAATCCTGGGACATGGAGTGGGCCCTGACCTGGAAGAAGGCACGGAGAAGGCCTTTCTCTGGGCCTCATGGGGCTGAGTCTAGTGCATGCTGAGTGATCTGTGCCTATGAATTCTGAAAGCAGCCATTTGTAAAACAAAGGTTTAAAGGCTTTCCCTAATGCAGTCCCTTCTATGATCCCCAAGGGTAGCGGACATCTGTTGTTTCACCTTCTGGAAATTCGTTTTACCCTTTTCTGGAAATAGCACCTTCCATCTTCTTTAGGCAGTTGGATCCCACATATACCATGGGTTCCAGACAGGGCTGGCCCCCTCCCGCGGCTTCAGGGGTGTGCTGGTGAAGCGGACCTGGCCCAAGAGAGTGTGATGCATCCCTGACCACACTGATTGGCTCATGGCTGAGCATATGACCCAAGCTGGGCCAATCAGAGCCAGCCTTAGAATTTCCCAGGACTATTGTGAAAACGTCATCCTCTTAAAACTGGGATGAACAACTCTGGAGATGCTGGGGGCCTCCAGCTGGAGAATAAAGTACACGGAGCAAAACAGAGTCAAGAAGGGAAGTTTGCATCCTGAGGACATTTTTGAGCTTCTGAATCCCGCCATGCCCAAACTAAGAATATGCCTGTAGGTTTTCAGTTAGGTGAGGCAATGAACCCCCTTTTTGGACTGTCACTTTTAATTGGAGTTTCTGTCATTTGTTCCTGAAGCAATCTTGTTAAATGTACAAGCCATGTGTCATCTATCACTGTGGGATATTCAGGAAGGGTCTATGCCCAACTTTGGAGTAAAGCGCATTGTGGGAGAACACAACAGCTTAAGGAAGCAGATCCAGATTTGACAGGAAAGAATCTGCAGGGGAGGAAGAGGACAACAGGAATCCAGAGCCAGATGGCCGGTCAAGGCGGCAAGCTTCAAACTGGATAGATTTGTGGGGCATGTTATTATTCTTTACACATTTTCAAAATACCTGGGGAAGGAAACCTAGTAAAAGGCCCTAGGTATTACAATAATTTGGACATTAGAAGCTAATGTTATCTCATTGCTATTGTGGATGCCCAAGCAGAGAGGCCAGGCAACATTTGCATTACACAGCCAAGTGTTGCATTTTGTCAGGGAGGAACAAACTGGGGAGAGGCAGGTAAATAAAAGTCCCAAGCTTCCTCAAGGAGTTTCAGATTGGAGACAAGTCCTGAATCCATAAAAAAAAATTTCGTAGGAACAATCCATAAATTCAAACCACCTAGGAGGGCTAGAAGGAGGGCTAAGAGCATTTGCAATACTTGGAGGCAAGATCTGGCCATGTTGGAGATCTAGCTCTTCTGGACCACCTCAGGATGATCAAGGCGGAGAGGCAGTGGGACAGGTGAGCCTCAGTGTCATGGTAGGGAGCTTTGGGTACGATGCGGTCCCTGCTAGATGGAGAAATGTAGCTAAAGACATGGGGGTTTCTTGGTCTTCCTTTCTGCCTTTATCTGTTCCCTTCTTTTGTCTAGGCATCATTTCTGCTCAGTATAAAAATTGCAGTGAAAGAAGTTTTTAAAATGCTTCCCTTTGACGTATAGGGGATCAAGGTGAATGAGCCTCGCTGGCCTTGAGCATAGGATGCAACCAAACAATCAGGGCCCAGGGTCAAGAGGCTTTCCGTGCACCACAAAAGTGGCACTTAGCAGCCTGGGCCCCAGGGGCTTTGGCAAGATGGACCTGGTACTCTAGGGAGGAACAGAGGGATAGAGAAGAAAGAGGAAGGGAGACAAGGAAGTGAGAACCTCCAGGTGCCTCCACCCAAGGGAGGCTGCCATTTTATATACTCAAAGTATTCCTAACCAGAACTGTTAACATCGTATTTTGACTATGTTCCATGTATGATAGCCTATGTGATAGACATACTCCTGTAGGGAGTATGAGGCATAATAGTGGAATTACATTTATACTTTTTATTTCTTTGTGTCAGCAAAATCAGCGAAGAATGGTGGCCAATGAAATGCATAAAAATAAAAAAAGGGAAAGAGGGTAGAATAAGGACTGATTAAGTTCAAAACTCATTAGCACACACCAAGTCTTCATTCAGGAGGTTACACAATAAGGTTTTATCAGCAAGATGAAGTGAAACCTGGGGACTGTAGAAAGTCCCCATTATCTAAAAACAATGGGTCATTTGGGGAAAGGAATTGAGTTTCAAGAAATTGAAACTTACGTGATTGCTTAAAACCCAGCTGAAGGACATGAGTCTCGAAAAGTCTGTTGCCCGGTAAATAAATGGTGGCTTCAGTGGGTTCCATGTCGAGAGTGCATTTTGTTAGGTTCTCTTCTGAGCTGTGCCCCTGATGGTCTAGGGTTCCTTTGGTCCTGAGTTTCCAATGAACCCTAGCTGCTCAAAGTCATCGTTCCCCTAGGAAGGTATTTAAAAAGAGAGAGAGAAAGAGATGATAAGGAAATAATTCACATTTTAAAGATACGTTGACACAGGTGTGCTAACAATCTTTGAATTTTCTGATTTTAACATGATTGGAACATTTAAGAACATTTGACCTACTAAATTGATCATTATGAGTTATTAGAATTACAAAAGTGATTTAAGAACTTAGGGCACACTTATCTGCTCTAGGAGGTGCTATTGGTGTGCATTCTGAATATCCTCTCAGATCCCTTTACCATTTTCAGGCACACAGCTCCCAGTGATTTTCTCTCTGGCAGGCAGTGCCGGCATCCTGGAGAGCTACCAGCCAGCTAATCAGTTTTGCATGGGTTCCAGAGCAAGAGAGGGCCTTGTAGCAGATAGAGACATCACCTCTGGTGAGGCCCAGTAAGAGAGTCTCGATGCAGGCACCTTTGGTCCTGAAGCCGGGCCAGGCCACCTGTAGAAAAAAATCATCCACCATTGGAAGAAGATCTTCCTGTGCTGCAGAGCACTGAATATTTGACAGAGATATCAACTGATATGTGGTCAGAGCTGCCCATCATGAATGAGGTGCTGGGGTGCTGTCAGACCCACCAAGTCATAAAGTTGAGGAAGCACAACAGCAATCCATGATAAAATGAGAGTGGTACCCAGGACTGAGCCCAAGCATGTCTAGGGGGCACAAGTTACACAAAAAGGGGTCCAGATCCTGTCACTTACCCACCACTACTGCATTCATTCTTCTCCCAAGCTTATCCCTATAGCCTCATCAGGGGCTCCCCAGGACTGGCTAATGGAGGACAAAAATGTGGGGATTGTTCGTGGAAGGTTGTCTTTCTATCTTGGGATAAGCCAAAAATGGACTCTGGCTGCAGTACGACCTCACTCAGAAATGGCCCCGGAATTAGTGGTGAGTGGAAAACCCTTCCACACAGAGCTCCCACTTTATGTGGAGAGACAAGTAAGGATATACACGGACTCCTGAGCAGCAGCTGAGGGCCGTCTTGTTTGTCAGGACCCTGGAAGAAACTCTCTGCACAGAGGTTTGGGGAAGAGACTTGTGGATGGGAGGGATCCAAAGTGTGAGGACCTTTGTGTCATACATGGATACTCAGCAGAGAGCATCCACTCCAGAGGAGGCACAAATGACCAGGTAAATTACTTGACTCATGGCACAGATGTCAGCCAGCCTCAGTCCTCAGTCACCCATGTGTCCAGGGCTGAGGAAAGGAATAGCTTTGGTGGCAGAGACTGAGGCCATATCTATGGGTCCCACGTAGAACTGCATATCTCTCACCGAGGCTAATTTAGCTACTACTCTGCCTGTTAGCAGCAGAGGCCAATACCAGGCTCCAGGTGTGGTAAAATCCCTTGAAGAGACCCATCAGCCACTTGGTGGCAAGTTGATTATCTTAGACACTCTCCACCCTGGAAAAATGTGGCAGTGGTTTCTTTGTGACTAGGACTGGCATATTCACCAGGTGTAATTTCCTGCCCAGTCAATACCACTATCCAAGGACACACAAAAATGCCCAATTTACTGACATCGGCTCTTGTGAAAGATTGCCTTGCACCAACAGTCCACTTTACAGCTACAGAGGTGCAACAGTGTCCACACGGACTCCATGGTATGCTCTACTGTGTCACAAGACTCTCTCCCAACCTCTTGTCCCCAGTTCTCCAATCCTGGTCCTTCCAGGGTCCTGACCACCCCACCAATCCATGTACAGTCTTATCCTCCTCTTGGAGCACTTTTCTGGAAGCTCTGTCTGCTGGGAAGATTTCTCCACACCACTGATTTTCAAGGTCACTCCTCAGTTGGGTTGTAGAGCAGTTGGGTTGTAGACCAATCCATGTATCAGGTCCAGCTCCTGACCTGAAAGAACAGTGGAGCATCCTCTGAAAAACAGTTAGGGCATCTGCTCAGAGATGACATCTGGGCAGTTGGAATGCCTTAGGATGCAGTATCTACCTTGGAACCAACACCCGGTATACGTGTTCTGTCCCTGGGAACCCAGGGCAAGAGTGACCCTTCTCGTCATCACTCTTGGTGACCCACCTGGGGTAATCTGTGCTTCTTGTACTTGCAACTTTGTGCCCAGTGGGAAGGCGAGGGCCTGCAGAGAGGACACTCCCGTCAGAGATGCAATAACATTTCCAGTCTATCTGAAGCTGTGAGTGCCACCTGGTCAGGTCCTTTGGTCTCCTCCTGACAGTGGACCAGCAGACAAAGAGGGAGTTAATATACTGACAGGTTATCGTGAGGAGGTATGCTTATTGCCACAGAGTGGGGGCAGAACCCCCACTAGGACATCTCTTACTGTTCTAGAATTTTAATTGCCAATAAGCAACTATGGTGTGACCAGGGCATGGTAACCAGGGGTGCAGGCTCCTCAGCAATGATGTCTGGGGCACCTCATCAGACAAATGGCGGCCCAGGATGAGGGGAACCTCAAATGGAGAGGAGAGGAGGGAGATGAAAATCATTTACAGCTGGAGGACCAATCTGCCATAGTGCCTTCCACTAACCCTTCTTTTGAACTTGTGACCAGCTACCACCCTGAAAGAGTAGTGGAGCGAACTCGGGAGAGGCCTGGAGGGATCTGAGTGGTGTTCCACCCATGTGCCCTCACATCCCTTTTCCATCGTGGCGTACTCTGGCTCCTGGCTGGCTTTCACTCTCAACGGCTAGGACCGAATCTCTGTCAGAGGGCTGCCCTCACGCTGCCAAAGCTGGAAGTGTCTGAGAACTTCCATTTCACTTGGTGCAGCCCTGGATATGATACTCTGGCTTTTCTGGCTACTAATTAGGACAATTTAAAAGTGTAACCTGCAGAACTTCTGTGTGGGACTGAGTCAACGTCACCCTACCTGGTGGTCTGCTTGATATCACACTCTTGTGTGGCCTCCTCTTTCTGTCCCTAATTCCTCAGTCCCCTACCAATTTTTTTCCTAATAAATCACTTTTACGTGAATTTTTGTCTGAGTGTGCTATTGGTGAGCCTAACCTAAGATATTTTCTTAGGTGCTTGAAGTACTTGAGAGAACCAGATACATTAAATTTATTAGACTTTGAAATGTCTAAGGGAATTTGATTAATTTTCTAAGTAATATTAAATAAATGTGTAAGGATGATTTGGTTAGTAGAGTTCACTGAAATGCTAATAAAGGAACAGCTCAAAACAATTGTTATTTTCCACATAAAATTTGTTAGATTTATAAGTAAAATAGCAAGATTTAGAAATTGAGCTTGAAGCTTTAAAAGCTACTAGGTTTCTACTTTATAACTTCAATAAATTTAACTTGAGAAAACCAAAATATTTTTAGGAAATCCTTTCCAGGCTGGAGAGTCCTTTTTGGGCAGTAGAGGCTCACTACCCTTTAAAGAAACTAAGCATTGAATGGATAAATTCAAGGCTTACCTTTATGTTTATAAATATCTGCAGTGATCTCCTCCACTGTAAATGTGAGTTATCAAATGTATCCAGCTAGGTATGTAAAATACTCAAGTCAATATCAAAATGTCAACTCCAAACTAAGAATTAGAAACACTCATAAATTATCTCAGATACTCATTTACCAAGCTAGACAACTAATTACAATTATGCTCATCAATGCATATAAAATCAGTAGTTCCACATAAAAATGAATCTATAAAAAGGTACATCAATAATCATAAATGCAAGGTATCATTACACCCCCATTTTGGGTAATGATTTGAGGTAACTACAATTTTAAAATCCGAAATTTCACCTTGAAACTACAAGGTAGGATAAATAGAGTCTAGTTAAATATATTTTTAAGTGTGTCTGCTTTCCTAAGTGCAGTGTTCAGTCTTGTTGAAGAGAATGAGGACAGAATTCAGCAAATGAAATGGGGCAATATTTATTAAATAACAGGTAGTGGAAATTCTATCCGCATTTTCCTAACTGTAGGAAATATGGAATAAAACATTGCTTTCAGAGACACAAGGCTGTTGACATGAATTTAGAGCTTAACTGTTTATCGTTGGTAAATTTGTTTTGCCCTCTGATGGTGATGACAGTTCTCTCAGCTTAGAGCAGAACTCCGTTCTATTTACTCAGGTCTTTGATTTTACCACAAAGTGGGGGCTGGATATGAATGTTCTCACTGGTTCCTCTTTCTCTGGGGAGCAAAAGAGAATGAATTACAGGGAGAAACATTGAAAACACTGAAAGTACAAATTTTATTTAAATTATTTGATAGTTATACTACTCAAGATTCAAAGAAACCTAAAAAAAAAAATTCAAGCTTGTTCCTCAGTCCCTCGATTGTTAAGCAGTGTGCCAGCGGTTTTTTCTACACAAAACCACGTGTGTTGTATCTGTTAAATCTTTTTACATAGTCATTCAGAAACATTGGAAAAATAGGCCAAGTAAGTGAATGAATATAATCATAATCATAATGTAATCCTACATATTAAGCCATATTTGAGAGATTTCAGGGGCGCCTTGGTGGCTCAGTAGAGTAAGTATCTGCCTTCGGCTCAGGTCATGATCCCGGGGTCCTGGGATCGGGCCCTGCATCAGGCTCCCTGCTTAGTGGGGAGCCTGCTTCTCCCTCTCCCTCTGCTCCCCCTGCTTGTGCTCTCTCTCTCTCTCTCTGACAGATAAATAAATAAAATCTTAAAAAAAAAAGATTTCAGAAACAAATGATCTTTCACTTCAAAAAAATATTTCTGTGAGCCTAAAGTATGCTTTAAAAACAGAATAAGCCTCAGTCTTATTTTAAGGAAGTTTATTTTATATACTTCTTTTGGCAAGTAGTGAAAAAGGAAATATTAGAGTGGGTTAGAATGAAAAGAACCAGAAGCCAAGTGTGGAAAAGTGATCTTCCACCAAGAGAGGCGAAAAACAGAATCTGCATGAGAAGAGTCCCAGGCAAGTTTCCAAATGTATTTAGCAGACCTTGCTAAAATAAAAAAGTAATAATATGAATATACTATGAATTCATTTTCAGAAATGTTTTTATGCCCTTTTGCAATGCCTAGGATGCTTATAGTTAAACTGGTCGCTGTTCTTCACATCGTGACTTGTTTTCCTGGTTCAGACACGGATGCAATGAAGACTTATCCCCAGTTGCTTTGGTTTTGTGGTTGCTTTTCTTTTAGCTTAACCTCACCCACTAGTCTTGGAGACATTATTTTATTTTATTTTTTAAAGATTTATTTATTTATTTGATGGGGGGGGGGCACAAGAAAGGGGAGGGGCAGAGGGAGAGGGAGAATGTCAAGCAGACCCCGCGCTGAGTGCAGAACCTGACATGGGGCTTGATCCCATGACCCTGAGATCATGACCTCAGCCAAAACCAAGAGCTGGACGCTCAGCTGACTGAGCCCCCCAGGCACCCCTGTGAATCAGTTTTGATAAGTTACATTTTTTCTAGAAATACTCATTTCTGAAAAGGTTTATTGGCATAAAATTGTTTAGAGTCGTTTCTCCTCTGTTTTGTCTTTATCTTCTCCCCTTTTGTGCATCTTCAGCATCCTCTTTTTCATTCCCGATTGTGGCTATTGGTGTTTTTTCTCTCTCCCCCCCACCTGATTGGTTACTTTTATTAGTCTTTACAAAGAACAAGCTTCTGGCTTTACTGACACCCTCTGCTTGCTATATTAAAAACTCAGAAAGGTATAATGAGATCTTTCATAGTAATTGTGGATCATTCTGTTATTTCTCATAGTTCTGCAATGTTTGCTTTAGGTATTTTGAGGTTGTTATCTTAAATTCACATAAGCTAAATTTTTAAAAGTCCTCTAGTAAGTTGAATCTTTTGTCTTTATGATACGGCTCTTTTCCTATCCTGTTGCTTTTTTGCCTTATTTTGTTTTTATAGTAACACCTATCTTTTCTATAGTATCTGCATGGTATATCATTTTCCACCTTTTACTTTCAACTTTTCTCTATTATTACGTATTGGATGTGTCTTTTATAAATAGCATGGGGTTGGATTTAATTCTTAAAATCCAGTCTGACAATATTTTTCTTTTATCTGGAGAATTTAATCCATTTCCATTTAATATGATTACTGATGTGTTTAGGTTTAAATATATCATTTTATTTTGTGCTTTCCATCTGTCCTGCTTTTTCTCTTTTTTTCTTCTTTCTTCCTTTCTTTATTTTGGAATGAAATAGTGTTCTCTCCATATTCATTTATTTCTTAATCCCAGCTTTGAAATTATTCTTTCTGTTTCTATTCTCTTACTGCTTACCTGAGATATTTTCACTTGCATACTTATTTTACCAGATTCTAAATCAATCGGTATTTTTACTCTGATTTTGGACAGTATGAGAATTTAGAACAGTTTAAACTCATTAATCTTCTTGACTTACATATTGTCATGTACTTCAGTTGTTTTTAAAACTTCACTAGACATTGTCATTACTAATTTACATAGAGTTATTTAGTCCATATTCACGTACATTAGTCTACAGATTTCTCTCTTTCTTTGTTCTTCACATCTTCTTGTATTTCAGACCATCCGTCTTGAATCCCTTTACCTCTGCCTGACTTACATCTTTTAGTAATCCACTTAGTGAGTCTGAAGAGAGGTAAATCCTGATGATTGAGGTAATTAGGATACACCACCACATATGGGAACTGAAGAAGGACCCTGAGTTCTAGATGTGCTACTTCTTACTCCACCCAAGGCTGGAATAACAGTCTCTACAGTTTGCGTTTTTCCAGAATCTCCAACAGCATGGCCCTGGGATAGCTGATGAGTAGGACAGTAGCTCAGACTGGCTTCTTGTTGTAGCTATAGTCATTCATTCGGGAGAACAACACATATATATATTTCTGCTCCTCTGAGATGGATCCATCACTGACTATTGAGCTTGTTTTCTCATTGGTTCGACTGGAGAAGTTTCTAGAGATGAAGTGAGAGCATACAAATTCACTGGTCTTAATGATGTTCATTTCTGAGATATGCTTTTATTTTGTCTTAATGATGTTCATTTCTGAGATATGCTTTTATTTTGCAGAATGGTACACATGTTCAGTTTCTATTTTTGGCATAGAAAAAATGTATACTGTAGTTTTTGTTCCACTTATTAGAGACATGGTAAGATGCACCACGTTACCAGCTAAGTCTGAAAAAAAGAATCGAAGGAAAATTGACTTCATCAGAAAGGATCAGGAAAACTTCCCAGGACTGTGTAGAATCAGGAGACGAAGCAGCAAAAGCCAACTGCCGCCGAAGACCAGTTGTCAGTAAGTACTGGGAGGTAAGCTGCAAAGAACTTTGAATTAGGTCGGTATAAACAATAGGGGGTTATTCAAGTCCTTGCCTCGGGAAGGTCAGGAACAAAGTGAGTGTTTGTGATCACGTTTGTCTCACCAAGAGCCAAACCCCAGGTGTTGTCCGGCCACAAAGCTGTCTCACTGTCTCCCTGTACGATCTAACCCTGGGATTCTCTGACATTTTAAATTGCTCATTTTAGAGCAAACCAAATGGAGTACAGTATTCAAACACACAGTGTATTTGTAGAACATGATTAGCGGGAAATATGAATTATGAAGGGATTCAAAATGCACTTAGGAAAAAAAAACGTGTGTATCCTATTCATGATTTGTTGTTAAGGGGATATCTTTATAGAATATTAGAACTGGCAGGGCCCAAAGAAATAATAATGTGTACACATGCAATATATGGGACCTACTTATACACCAAAAATTATTGTTTATGTGTTTACTATACTTACATTATAGTAAAAAGCATCCGTTGCTTATCTGTTCATCAGAAATTCACATTTAACTGAGTGTCTGGTATTTTTTTTGCTAAACCTGCAACCCTACCCTAAAGACTTTTCCCACGCGTCAGCACCTTCTCACTACGTAGAAACACTCACTGTGTAGGTTACTGTCAAAAAGTCCATTTGTCTGCTATTTTAGACTATTTAAATATATTCAGAAAAGAAATTTTGAGAGATTTTTTTAAAAGTGAATTTTGTATTCGAAACTTGGAAGTAAGGCAAAAAGAGGAGAGCATGTCTTTTTGATGTCATCTTAAAGCATTATTTAACAAGTCTACCCCAGCATTATTGAAATATTTAGGGCAATGTTCTTGTTTGTCTTGCTATCTATTAATGATTAAAGGGCCAGAGTCTATGAAGTTACATGTTATCTTGAGATATTTGTCTGGAAAAGATGCAAATAATTTCTAAGCGGTAGAAAAGATAACGGAAAGGTTACTGCTTTATTGGTCTGTGGGACATTAACCAGTGTTGCATAACCTAGAACTCTAACATTTTTTTTTTTTTTTTGTCAAATGCCCATAAATACTCACTTCTTGAAAAGCTCCTTGAACCATCCTGCTGGTTCTCTCATTAAGAATAGAATAAATCTTTGGCAAGCTTTCATCCTCTATTTGTGCATGGATCATGTTTTTAATTTTTGAAAATTAGCTTTGATGCTTTTGTAGAAGAAAGGGCAGTCATGAGGCTTATGGATGTGCCCTGTGACTTTTCCTGCAGAAGTCAAGCTGCGTGAAGAGAGCCATAATTGTGGAGCTGAAATCCAGTTTCTCTCTCTTGCAGAAAAATGCAGCGGACTAGGAAGTAGTTAAGAACTAAGCACACATATCGCGTGGGGATGTCTGATTGTTAAAGTCAACAGCAATGCAGGACTTGAATCTTCCTTCTATTTTCCCATTTTTCCCAAATTTATACAATGACTATATATTTATGATAAAAAATCTTTAATTTTTAAAAATTTGTAATTGAAGAAATCCTTCTAGGAAGTGTTTTCAAGGCTCAGATTTTTAAACCATGACACATTAGTAATTAAGAAGTAGAGAGAGATAAAGGCTTATCTTTATAATTGTAGGGGAAACAGGAGTATAATAATCTGTGATCCAGAATTCAAGCCCAGGCAGTTAATCAGGAAGTGCTCAGTCTCCTAAATATAACCCAAATACCTGATCTTTAGGTAGAGCTCGGACTATCCATGTGATGTTGGCTTGTTTTGTAATTGGTGATCATTTTGCTCACTTGGTTTAAGGCGGTTCCACTAGGATTCTCTATTCATTACTGCTTGCAATATCTTCTTGTATTTTGTTTTATAATTTTTTTCTCCTTCTGATCCTATTAGTAAATACAAACAGAATTACTGACTCGTGCACTAGCAGGCAAGAATCTCAAATGCACTGAGCTAAAGAAAAGAAGCCAGACCCAAAGGGCCATGTGATTTTATTTATATGACATTCTGGAAAAGGCAAAACTATCAGGAGGACAAACAGATCAGTGACTTGATGGGGAGGCTAAAGAGGGGGAAGGTGAGGTCTGACTTCTGGACTGACTCTGGGCCAAATTTTGCCATAATCTGAGATGAGGCAGCAGCACCAGGAGGAGAGACTGAAGCGGGTGTGGTTCCTGAAATCTGGTGGGTAGCAATGAAATTGTGGCATTATTTTATACCCAACGCTGTAGGGCCTGAGTATGCTCGCTGCATGTGCAGAAAAATCATACATAAACATTCATTTCTGCAGGAGGAATTTATTTACCTCTGGCCACTCAGAAAGTGCATTCTTCTTATGGGTCAAATGCTATTGTGTTTTGGCAAAGCCCAGGGCTGCTTGGTTTTGTTTCTCTTCGCCTGTGTCTTATGTGGAGGGCAGGGTCTGATGCTCTGACCCCGGGTTTATATTGTTGCCATGTTAGCTTACCCTCCAATATACCACATTTGACAAGTTAGAAGCAGAGAACAGAATGTTGCTTTATCACTGAGAGTCCATAATCATTGGGATGTAATTTACTTTCACTCCCCCCAAGGAAAGCCCTCTGACAATTAGTTTTAAATTTTCTTTGGTTTACACCATTGGTAAAATATCTCCTCTTCTGCTTCCCCCAAGTCAATAGGGGTCATGTGACAAGTTTTTAAGTAAATCTTTTTTTTTTCTTCCCAAAGATCTGGGACTTTAGTATGAGATTCATAATGGGCTCAAGGTATCAGCTACCCAGGAGCAACCTTTCGCCCCAAGAGAAAATTCTGACTTTATGGCTTGTTTTGTGGCCAACACCATTCTTTCTAGTTTTGTCTGTGGCCTAAACTGTGAGAAAAAATAATTGGAAATGTCACAGTGAAAATAATAGAGTGATTCTTCTTGTTGCTATGGTGACAAGAATAAATGGAATCCATGGCTCTCTGAAAAATTGCCCGAAAGTATACTTTAGCATTCCACAGTGGGTGTATTTGTTAAGAATTTTAATGTCAGCTTCCATCAAAATGGCACGGCACTCAGAGAAATAGTTACATCTGTACTTTTAGCTGGTTTTGATTATTTTAAAAGAAAGCAGTGGAAAATAAATAGTCACCATTATATTGGAAATTTAAGTAATTTTCTAAAAGTATCTTGCCGGGTACAAACCTAAAAGCACATTAGTTTTGTTTCCACCATCATAGAACATGTCGTTGTCAGCACCAGCTGAGCTTTGGATGATTTTCCAGGTCGTCGATAAGTGTTGGTATGAAATAGGACTCACAGGTCAGTCTAGAAACCAGAGGATGTGGATTCCAAATTTCATTCAGTGTAAGACGGTTGTATCGGCTTAAGAGAGTCAGTGAATCCCAGTGCTTCCTGAAATCTTTGGTTGTGAGCAAAAGGTCATCATCTCCTAATTATCTCACTTCCTATTCTCTGTTCTTAAGGTCATTTACGTCTATTGCAACCACATGATGGAAATCCCGAATAATGGTGGCCTTGTACACATCTCTTCCCAACCTGCGTTCTGGGACCATTTTCTGGCAGCTTAAAATCAGCGGTGGTGACTCTCTGCGCCACATATTGACAAATGCTGCAGATCAACGCTTGATTCAATGTTTTGTTGATGGTCGGGCTTAAGACCGCAATGGAGAAAATGCTAATAATGAGATTAAGCCTAAAAGTGTATCAGGTCTGCAGCTGTTTGCATTGAGAAGAGCACAAAAATTGAAGACATCTCCTCCCAGTGCTGAAAACCCTTATTAGAGTTAACAAAGAATTCACTAGTTATTGACCAACAAGCAAAGTTCTGATACTCATTTTTCTTGTTTCACTTTCGTCTTATTCATTTACCTAAACAAGGCCTCAACCGACACTAATCATTGTGCAGACCAGCACAATTTATAATAAGGTCATGTGGTTGGGGAACATTTACCTCAAACATCCCTGGAGCTGGGGAAGCTGGGTGGAAGCATCTAGATTGTCAGGAAAGTCTTAGCGCCCCTGACACTCAGTCACTGACTGACAACAGCCCATGGTGGGGTGGCCTGGGCGCAAACATGCAACGGGTTTCAAAGGGTCGCATCTGCTCCCTTGGCCGATCACACCCCCAGTGGCTGGAGTTCTGCGAGGTACACTCTCCTGCCTGCCATGCGGATTCCCAGTGTAGTTGGCACCGAGGCCTCATCCTGTCCTATGGAGATTTCTGGGGCTAGAATGGCCTCTCAGAGTGCTTCCAGTGAGGCAAGAGGGCCAGGCCGTTGTCCTCCCCATCAGCCAATCCCAGGCTGAGGGCATCCCCCTCAGAGGACGCAGATCCTTGGACAAGGCTGTTCTCCAAGGCTGAGGGTCATCCTGTGAGGGGCAGAGCTGGGGAGGGCAGCTGTGTGACCCAGCTGTGTGACTCTGTGGGCCAGAGTCCCAGAAGCTGGGGGATGGGTCATTCACCCCAAAGAGGGGATCTGGCCAGAGCACCACAGTATTTACTGGACCCCCTTGGAAGTCTGCAATGTCTATTAGCATTTAAAAGGCTCTGAGAAATCCTGGGGCTAACTCTGTCTAATCCAGCATTTCCTCCCCTTATTTAACCAAGAAGCCATTGTGTGTGGGTGTGCCCATCAATATCCCTCAGTTTCGGTCAGTCTTCTGCAGAACGCAGTCTGGAGAGAGAAGGGCAGGATCAGGTCAGAAGGGTCCGTGTATGTCATGCCGAGCAAGTTGGATTCTCTGCTATAGGCACTGGGAAGCTGTTTTGGTTTGACCCTCATTTCGGAAAGAGCACTTTTGAGGTGTATGGAGGGTTGACTGGGGCGGGAGAGATGGAGGCTGGGGATTTATTCAGGAGGCTGTCATATTTTCCAAGAGAAAGATGATATGGGCCTGTATGTGGATAGGAGTGTCAGAGAGAAGCGGCAACCAGAGAAGGTTTAAGAGATGGAAACAATAGGGTCTAGTGATACGTTGTCCTCACATTGCTCTGTCATCTAGCTCCGCGTCCTGCTAGCTCACTCCTTGTTCCCATTTCCAAACTGGGAAACCCTCTCCCACTTCTCCCTGACCCCCTCCCTCCTTCCCTCTCTCTTCCCGCACCACCCCCCCTTCTCCTTCCAGGTATGAATCTCTGAAATGGCATGTTTAACAAGCTCACCCGACAGAAAAGCGTTTATATGTTCATTCTTTCAGGCTCCAGTTGGTTTGTACCCATTTCATTTTCTTGTGTTCTCTGCTGAAAGATGAGAATTAATTAGGCAGCATCCTCTGACAGCGTCACACTTGTTGTGTTGACACTTCACGTTTCGATGGCTTTTCCAGGGACCTGTGTCTACGACACAGAGAAGCAGGAAGCCAGAGTGCGAACATATTCTCAAGCATTTACCTCAGAATTTATTTGTTCCCATGCTCCATAGTTTTTAGTGCTATTGGGAGACTATTATTTCTCGTCAAGAAGAAGATCTTGCTTCATCAACTCTATAGGAGAGTGGGTTTTTCCTCAGCTTCTGGATTCTGTCTCTCCTTCCTCTTCAGTGTGTATTTTATTGGCAAAGAGTACCTCCGTTTAGGTGATTTAAAAAACGAAGTCAACTCTGATGCTCTTTTACACTTTTCCCATGCCAAGAAGTCTAAATCAATAACTGAAAAATATTTTTGTGGTACTCTCAAATGTATTTACTTACAATTGGTCTCAGGGAAATTCGTGTAGCTACCAGAAGGGAGTCCTGGTGGAGAGATGAGGAATGCATTTCCAGGAAGGGAGCTTCCCCTTTGGAGGATGAAGGGTACAAATTATTCACCTCTAGAATTTGTAAGTAGCTGAATCAGAGAAGAAGCATGTTTTCAAACTTGCCCACAGAATTCAATTTTTGAATTTTAATTGGGGGAACTTTTCTCAGATCTGGAAAACGTATTGAAAATCAAGGGTGAAGTAAATCAGTTTACACATTTTACACACACACACTTATCTTTTGAAGAATACCACTTCAGCTTTTATTTTCATGTTTTTTCTTAGTTGAGGAGAGAAACATTTGACAAAGGGGCCGTTTCTGTTACCTGCATACCACAGGGCCTTTGCTGGGCCCTAGGAGAACACCTACAGGGAGCTGGTAAGCTGAGCTGCAGAGCAGGACGCTGGCTGGCTTTCTCCAGGCGAACAAGAGGGATCCCAGTTGCTTCCTAGACCTGCTCAGCCTTGAAAGAGCCTGGCCGGCTGTGGGAGGGCCCAGCTGAGACCTTGCTGGGGAGGGCACTCCTGGTCAGCCAAAGGCCATTGCTGAGCACAGGGCTTTTGGATGCTGACAGCCCAGGAGCAATCATCAGGCTCCTCAGCTCCCCTGGACCAACTCTGGAAGAGCTTGTAGGGAGATGGTTTTAGGAACTCACTCCCAGGATGCTGAAGAAGGGCCATCTGGATGTGGGCACTTGATTCCGAGGATGCTGTAGTTAAGCTACCATACCTCAAACACTGTCTGGAGCCCTACAATTGTAGTTTTGGATGATGAGTGTCGTGGATGGAATTGCCACAGGCCTGTGACCCATTGTGGCCAGTAGGAAAAGCAAGATTGGGTCCGAGTGAGCGTTCCTGGCTTATGAGACTCTGATACTCTGAGCCAAGTTCTGGGGGCATGAACCTCCGTGGACAGGTTCCCCACACAGGGACCCCCCCCCCCGAGTTCCAGAGAGATTCTTTGCCACACATGTACCACACAACAGGTTAGGATCCAGAGTACATAGAAAAACTCCTCCAGGGGCGTCTGGCTGGCTCAGTTGGTAGAGCTTGCGACTCATGATCTTGTGAGTTTGAGCCCCATGTTGGGTTAGAGATGACTTAAAAAGAAAATATTAAAAAACAAAAACAAAAACAACAAGCCTCCTACAAATTAGTAATAAAGAGATAATAGAAAGTCAATGAAAAAAATCATTCACTAAGAGAAAGTCCTAAGAAAAATGGGCAAGAGGCCATGAAAGAACATTTCACAGAAGAGAAAACATAGGCAATAACCTCGTGAAAAATGTGCACCTTCAGTAGCAAGCGGGGAAATGCAAAATGTAAAACCACTGTGGGGTATCCATTTACACCCCTTCATTGGCAGAAAATAAAGGAAAACAATACCAAGCGTTGGTGAGGCTAGGAAGCAAGACCTTGTCTTCATACAGCACTGTTTGGAGTCTAGACCGGCGCGACAAGAGCAGAAAACAAGTTAGCGGCAATTAGTGAAGGTGAGCACTCCTGCAACTCAGCAATGACCCTGCAAGGAATGTAATGTGCAGAAGTATGTTTAGCATCAATATTTATAGTCCTAAAAACTCAAAACAACGAATGTATCCATCAGCAGAAGACTGGATAAAGTTTAGTTTACTCCTACAAAGGAATACTATGTAGCAATGACAATAAAGAAAGTACAGTTCCATGGATCAAGATCAGGAATTTTTTTTTAAAGATTTTATTTATTGGGGCGCCTGGGTGGCTCAGTCGTTAAGCATCTGCCTTCGGCTCAGGTCATGATCCCAGGGTCCTGGGATCGAGCCCCGCATGGGGCTCCCCACTCTGCGGGAAGCCTGCTTCTCCCTCTCCCACTCCCCTGCTTGTGTTCTCTCTCTCACTGTCTCTCTCTGTCAAATAAATAAATAAAATCTTAAAAAAAAAAAAGGATTTTATTTATTTATTTGAGAGAAAGAGAGAGAGAGAGAGAGACAGCATGAGCTGGGGGAGGGGCAGAAGGAGAGGGAGAAGCAGGCTCCCCACTGAGCAAGGAGCCTGATGTGGGACTCGATTCCAGGCCCCTGGGATCATGACCTGAGCCGAAGGCAGATGCTCAACCGACTGAGCCACCCAGGCACCCCAATATCAGGAATTTTTAAAAACAGAGTAAAAAAAAAGCAAAACAGCAAGACACAGAGGAATGCATCCAGTATGGTCTCATTTCTATAAAGTTGAACAACAGGCAAGAGTCGATGATATATATTGTTTAGAGATTTGCACACATGGGGTGGAACTGAAAGGAAGGTTAGAAACTAAGAGACATGGAAATCAGGGGAGTGGCCATCCGTAGTGGAGGTTGTGGGGTGTGGGGGTGTGATAGGGATGGTCAAGCTTATTTGCTTTACTATTTATATGTTAAACCAGATGTTATTTAATTTATTTATTTGCATGTATGTATATGTACGTGTAATTACTCTATGATGTTATTTCACAATCAAAAAAAAAGAAGAGAAGAAGGGGGAGGAGAAGGAGGAGGAGAGACACCAAGTGGTGTTTTGGGCCCCAGATGAGGTGCATTTAGCCCAGTGTGAATGGATACCTTTGGGGAGTAATAAAGAAATGTCTGCATCATTTCTGCAATGTCTGCTCTGGACTCCATGTGTATACCCTGCTCAGACTGGGTCTTTGTGGTGCTGGACTGAGACTACTCATCCCTCCAATGGTGGGCTTCAGGAACGGCTTCCTGTAGAAGATGATGCTTGAGCTGGACCCTGAAGGGTAGAGGCCAGGATCTCCATGAGCATAGAAATGTATATTATGACGTAGTGAGATTGTCATTTATTCAGCAAGTATTTATTGAGGTCCTGTTGAAAAAATAAAGGAATAGGGACATATACAGCTGCATCTGAAAAGTGTTGTAAGTCTGCACGAACGAAGTATTCTAGCAACAGTTGCAAAGAAGATACTGCTTTCAGTTGTAACAGAATCTTAATAGAGCCTTAGAGTCGTAATATTTCAGAGCCGGGAAGAGAGAGAAGAGCATTTCCTGAGCCCTACCCGAGTCAGGCATTGTGTTAGATGTTTTATATGCCCAGGTGGGTGGAAAGGGCATTCCAGGAGAAGAGAGTGACTGAGCAAAGGCCAGAGGAGGAAATCACAGCGTTCATCCAAGGAATGGTGAGTGGTACGGTTTGAGTAGAATAAAATAGTAAGTTAGTGTTTGTTGCAGAGGTTGGATGATTTCTCTGTAAAGGGCCTGACAGCAAATATTTTAGGCTTTGTGGACAACAGGGTCTCAACCTTGCTGTTGTACATGAGAGCAATCAGAGGCAATGTGGGTGTGGCTGAGTTCCAGTAACATCTTATTTACAAAAATAGGCAGGGGGCTGGATTTGGCCCACAGGCCAGAGTTTGCCAACCCTGATTTATTGACTAGTTACTATGTGACAAATGAACTCTGTGCTAAGCACTCTATATGCATGATCTCAATTCTCAAAACAATCTCAGGAGTAGGGCACTATTACTACCATTCTTTCCCATTTACAGACTCGGAAACCATGGAAATCTCAAGAGATTAAGGTTGCCTAGTAACAAGTAATGGATGTAGGGTTTGAATCAGAGAGTTAGCCTCCAGTGTTCGCTCTTAATCACTATGCTGCCCAATAAATAGAGGGCTAGTTGGGGGGATGTGGCTCTCATGGAGATCCTTGTTGCCAGGCTGAGTCATCTTGGTTAGACAATAGGGAGCCATGGCAGGTTCTAAGTGGAGTCTGATATAATCAGAGCTGTGCATACCCTGTTCTCCCCAGCCTTGTTCTCTTCCATTGAGGCGTAAGCTGTTGAGCTGTCTTTCACTTGGGTTTTCACAAGCAGGGCATCAAAGACAACTTTAAGATCGTTTGGCATCAGCCCTGCATATTTGGGGGTGGTCTAGTGCGGTGGGGAGAGGGAGACCGTCCAGCTCAGGAGGGGCCTCTTCCTGGACAGACTAGGAGCAGAGAGTCTGCAGGAACAGCTGAAATAGTTTCAGATAAATGACACTGGTGGCAGGTTTTCTGGACTTGCGACAATAGCAAACCCCTCATTGGTTCCTGGCGGCCTGTTTGAGTCGGGGGACCCGTATCCACACTGTCCCCACTGCCACCATGAGCAACCAGTCCCATGGCAGCCCTCTCGCTTCAGAGAGCAGTTTGGTAAGGTCTGTTTTTCCATTTTGTAAGCATTCCCAGACATAAGTATCATGTTGCGTCCTTGTGAGAGGCTGACACTATTTTCATTTCACAGGGGCAGTCACTTGATAATCACGTCTCCATCCAGAAGACAAGAACTTATGAGAAAGGGTCCCTATTACCAGGTTTGAGAAGGGGCTGGATCAAGGATAAGAACCAACCACTGGTCATTTATATCCTCATTCATGTCATCATGGTTGGCAAGGGAGGGATGGGGCCACGTCTCGAAGATTGTTATGTCACGCCAAGGAGTGAGGATTTCCCCTCTAGGTCAGTGTCTCCAAAGAACCACACTCCTACGAGATATTCTCCAAAAAGAGTTCCAGAACTGATTTGTTTGCAGGAGCCCCACTCCTGCATCTTGGAGCTTCATGATACACAACAGCACTTTAAAGGCTCTGGGTAGTTGTTGTTGTTTTTTTAAATTTTATTCTTATGTTAATCCCCATACATTACATCATTAGTTTTAGATGAAGTGTTCCATGATTCATTGTTTGTGCACAACACCCAGTGCTCCATGCAGAATGTGCCCTCCTCAATACCCACCACCAGGCTAACCCATCCTCCCACCCTGGGTAGTTTTATGGTAAAGAATAGCAAACACATCTTTTAACTTGGCCTTCCCAAAGTTAGTTGGCCATATACAGCCCTCACTTCAGATAATACCTATTAAAATTCTTAAAATGCTGGTGCTCCCCAGGCCTCATTGAGACAAATATTGTTGCAGGTGATTAGGGTCAATGGGGCATTTTAGGAAAAGTAGGATCACCAGATAAGTGCTTTAGAAAAATAACTCAGTCAGCAGATTGAAAGTGGAGTTAAAGAGAGTTAGACTCAAGTTAGGCAAAAGAATCTAACCAAAATCATGAAAATATCCTAATAGTCCAGGAAAAATGGGAGCCCAAAGTATTGACAGGGATCATGGAGATAGAGGCAGATCTTGTCCAGATGGTTTTCTGAGATGGGATTCAGAACACATGTGATGGATTGAATATGGATGGGGAAGGAGAAGGAGAGACAAAGGTTGCCCCAAATTATCTAGCTGGGTTGACCAGATGGATGGTTATACTGTGAACCAAGACTGGAAATGCAGAAGGAGAATTTCCAACATGGCTGCCTTTTAAAACAATGTTAGTTCATTGCTTTCTGGATCCACACAGTTGATGTCACAGGGTAAGTACAGGCAAGGTGAACATGAAAGCCTCAGGCTCTGGGCTCTGGCAGAGATGTATAGTTTATATGTCCCACAGATGTCTCTCCTTCTTTTATGCTTCTCTGTTCGGTTTCAGTCTTCAGGGTATGAAACCTAGCAGGGCATGTTGGTTGGGAACATAAACACGTCTCTTTCCTGTCAAGATGCTTAATTACAGCACTACATTATGACATAATTAGCCAGCCTGGTCTGTCGGAAAGGCTCAGAAACAAGAATGATTGTTTAGAATGGGAGTTTCCAAGCTAATTTGTCAGAGAATTTTGGGAAGTCACAATGGGTAAAGTTTATCAGAGGCAGCAATGAACAGTTGTCTCTGGATGCATCTCATATGGGAGAATATTTAAAAGCAGCATAAAAACTGGACTGTTATCCTTCTATTTCTGGAAGACATTGTAACAAAAACCATCATAATATTGTCTCTAGGTTCCCTATTGCAAAAAAAAGTAATAACTGAAAATTATGCAGAAGGGTACAAGCTTGACATAAAGTACCAAAATATGAAAACTCTGGTTTTCTGGAAATATCACGAGAGAGGTCAATTTATTAGCACTATGTCCATATATTTTATTGCCAGGAATTTTAGGTGCATTTTTATAACCACCATTTTGTGATTCATAAATTTACTTCTATAGAGTTCTCTTGTATATATCCAAATTCTATCATGCCAACCTGACACCTTTACTAAGTTATATGTTCATATTTCAGGTTTAACATTTATTGAGAGTCAATATTAGAAAGAGCTACATAAAGAACATTTCTGTACCTTTTGTAAAACTCTTGAAGATACTGTTTGTTTTTCTGCCTTGTTTTTTCATGGAAGGATCACACAACCACTTCTTTTAAGTATTTAGCACAAGAAAAAGAAAAATGGTTGTTTCCTTTCCTGAGCTCTGATCGGTTGTATTTTCTTTTTTGTTTTAGCTGTCAAGAAAAAAATGACAGGGACGCCTGGGTGGCTCAGTCGGTTAAGCGTCTGCCTTCGGCTCAGGTCATGATCCCAGGGTCCTGGGATCGAGTCCCTCATTGGGCTCCTTGATTGGCAGAGAGCCTGCTTCTCCCTCTACCTGCTCTGCCTGTCGCTACCCCTGCTTGTGCTCTCTCTCTCTGACAAAAAAAATAAATAAAATTAAAAAAAAAAAAGAAAAAAAGAAAAAATGACAGTAAATTTTTTTTTAATTTTTATTTATTTATTTGAAGAGAGAGATACAGTGAGAGAGGGAACACAAGCAGGGGGAGTGGCAGAGGGAGAAGCAGGCTTCCCGCCGAGTGGGGAGCCCGATGCGGGGCTCGATCCCAGGACCCTGGGATCATGACCTGAGCCGAAGGCAGACGCTTAACGACTGAACCACCCAGGCACCCCAAAATGACAGTAAATTTAACAATCAATCATAGTAGATATCCTATTTCCTATGCCAGCATTGCCTTGAGTGGGTTCCATGAAAGAGAGGCTCACAAGATATTCTTTGCTTACATACAACTGGGAATTACGGGATACCATATGTCATGATACATATTAATCTACAAAAGGCTCAGAGAAGTCTGTGGAAAAGGAAACTATGTTACTTTCATCCAATTTCCCCCCAGTTTATTTGAGGAGAGGACCCTTTTTTTTATATATATATAACATGTATTAACACTTCTTGGTATTAGTGTTCCATAAAAAATATATATATATAATATATATTTTAAGGATTTCATTTATTTGAGAGAGACTCAGCGAGAGAGGGAACACAAGCAGGGGGAGTGGGAGAGAGAGAAGCAGGCTTCCCACGGAGCAGGGAGCCCGATGCGGGGCTCGATCCCAGGACCCTGGGATCATGACCTGAGCCGAAGGCAGACGCTTAACGACTGAGCCACCCAGGTGCCTCTAAAATACATATATTCTCATTGTGATAAAATATATACATAAGATTTACCATAGTAACAATTATAAGTGTACCCTTCAATGGCATTAAGTACATTAACGTTGTGCAACTACCTCCCCATCTATCCCCAGAACATTTTTCTCATTTTCCTAAACTTTCCATAAATAGTGACTACTGATTTCCGTCACCCCCAGCTACTGGCAACCACCATTTTACTTCCACAGAATATACTCTGGGGACATACACATCCAAATGATTGATATATTTGCTGGCCTCTTTTAACGTGGTTTTGATTTACAATTTTTACTTTAATTATCTTCTTATATTTTTACTGTTTTATTAGCTACCTGGAACCCTGTAACTCCTCTT
Source organism: Mirounga angustirostris (assembly GCF_029215605.1). Classification (NCBI taxonomy): domain Eukaryota; kingdom Metazoa; phylum Chordata; class Mammalia; order Carnivora; family Phocidae; genus Mirounga; species Mirounga angustirostris. The sequence continues at coordinate 7,591,176 of NW_026991720.1, forward strand.
AAAGACAAATAGCTTATAAATTATAAGCAAAGATTTCATAATTAGAGATTGACAATGTATGTTAGCAGAGGAAGACTCTAAGAAAAGAAGCTTAATAAGAAATTTGGAATGCAACACCCTATGAATTTGTATAACAGTGAATAATATATATATTAACATTAATAATATTTATATTAACTGTAGATAATATAATCTCAGGATTTCAAGGGAACTCCAAGGTTATATGCTCCAGTCACGCCGAAACATTGTAGCTAGCCATGAACATGTTCTATTATGACCCTGACATTGCATATGCTGTGTCTTATTCTTGGGAATGCCATCCTCATTCCCTCATATGAGCAGAGGTAACTACTTGCTTCTCTTTTCACATCTGTGTATAACCCTGTTTAAACCACTCTGATACCACAATTCACATTACTATAATTAATTTGTCTATATGACTGTGTCTCCCACTAGATTCTGAAACCATGAAGGGCAGAGAATGTTCTATTTACCTCTCTTGTAACTAGCAGATGATAGATGCTTAATAAATGCTTGTTAAATTAAACAATCTAGCCCAATCATCCATCCAATGCTGGAATGGTTTCTAAGACTTTCTTGCCTAGGTGTCTTTTCTATGGGTGAGTACTTCTAGAAAGCCCCACCACATGAGACAATCCATTAATCTATGGATAATTCTGGATGTTCAAAAATTCTTTTTAATTTTTTTAAAGGTTTTTATTTATTTATTTGAGAGAGAGAGCGAGAGCACAGAGGGAGAGTGAGAGGGAGAAGCAAACCCCCGCTGAGCAAAGAGTCCGACATGGGACTTCATCCCAGGACCCTGAGATCATGACTTGAGCCAAAGGCAGATGCTTAACTGAGCCACCCAGGCACCCTCAAAAATTCTTTCAATAAAGAATGACCTATCTTAAAATAAGTATAAATACTATTAGAATTGTAAACATATGAAAGCTCATTTTTTTTTCTTACTGTTGTCTACTACTGTATTCCCAGCACCTAGAAGAGTCCTTGGCACATAACAGGGAGTCAATAAATATTCGTTAAATGAATAAATGGTATCATATTTTATATTAAAATCAGAAATGAGATGGCCTGTTAAAATTATTACTTAATCCTTTAATAATGTTTTAATGAATGTATAAAACAATAAAAAGGACTTTCACAATTATTAGACAAGAAGAAACAAAAATTTTCATTATTTTAAACTGATATCTGATATAATTTTATATCTAGAAAATCCAAGACAACTAACTGATACACAATTCAAAATTAGAAAGTTTAGTAGGGTTGTTACAAAATTAGTGTCTGAAAAAAAATAATAGCTTCTTATATTATAAAAAATAAAGGCAACTAGTAAATAGAAATAAAAAATCTTACTTGCAATAGCAGCGAAATAAGAAGTATCTGGAAATAATCTTCTAAACATGAAGCACCTATATGAAGCAAATGAGAAAGGTGGTGGATAATTGGTGAAATATTTGCATATAAATTAAGCTGACTCTCTACCTTATACCCTATACCGAAACAGATTTCATATTCATTAAAGAGGTAAATGTAAATGATGAAACTAGTAAAGACCCAGAAGGAAATGTGTGCAAATATTTATCAGACCTTGCCAGATGTGGATGAAAGGAAGACTGTTCTAAGTATATGTGCTTTCCCCATAAGAAGAAAGACCAGTGGATTTGATTACATTAAAATGAAACACTTCTGTATACCAAAAAGCACCATAAGCCAAATTAAAGGTAAATGAAGAACTAGGGAAAACATTTTCAATATAAATGACATAGGAATTAAGTCCTCATTACATAATACACTCATGCAAACTGAAATTAGGTAAATACTCCAGTGAAGAGGATGAATAAAAACTTGAATAAGTCACAAATGGTTACAAGACATACAGCGGTCAATAATCTAATGAAAACACCTCCAACCTCATTAGTAATCAAAAGAAATGCAAATTAAAACAATGAGATGCTATTCTTTCCTAGAAAATTGATCAATTTTTTAAAAAAGTAGCATCCAGGGCTGGTGAGGATGAGGTGGCATGGGGCCCTTCTCCACTGTGGCAGGCATATAAACTGCTGCAATCTTTCAGTAAGGCAAAGGGGCAGCAGGTGTCCCAAATCTTAAAAATGTTTAATCCTTTGACCTAGTACCTATTCCTAGTAATTTGTCTTAAGGACGTTGTTAGTGATGCTTGAACAAAGACATTTATCCTAAAGTTATTTATAATAATGAGAAATTAAAAACAATAGTAGAATATGGGCACATTCATAAGTGTTTTGCAGCCATTTAAAATAATATTTTATTTTATTTTAACATGTATTATTTATTTATTTATTTTATTATTATGTTATGTTAATCACCATACATTACATCATTAGTTTTTGGTGTAGGGTTCCATGATTCATTATTTGCGTATAACACCCAGTGCTCCATGCAGAACGTGCCCTCTTTAATACCCATCACCAGGCTAACCCATCCTCCCAACCCCCTCCCCTCTAGAACCCTCCGTTTGTTTTTCAGAGTCCATCGTCTCTCACGGTTCACCTCCCCCTCCGATTTCCCCCCCTTCATTCTTCCCCTCCTGCTATCTTCTTCTTCTTCTTCTTTTTTTTTTTTTTTTAACATATAATGTATTATTTGTTTCAGAGATACAGGTCTGTGATTCAACAGCTTTGCACAATTCACAGCGCTTACCAGAGCACATACCCTCCCCAGTGTCTATCACCCAGTCACCCCATCCCTCCCACCCCACCCCCCACTCCAGCAACCCTCAGTTTGTTTCCTGAGATTAAGAATTCCTCGTATCAGTGAGGTCATATGATACATGCCTTTCTCTGATTGACTTATTTCGCTCAGCATAACACTAAAAGAATAAAGTACAGAAATATTAGTATATATTGTTTAAGTGAATAAAGTGGGGTAAATGTCTAGGTGTACCATATGATCCCAGTTTTGCAATACATACACATATCACATACATATGTATATGTGTGTATGTATGCATGTAGAAATACAGACTGGAAGGAAGTACTAACGGTTACCTCCAGGTGATAGGATGATGGATAATGGCTGGATGATTTTTTAAAAAAGATTTTATTTATTTATTTGAGAGAGAGAGAGACAGGAGCAGGGGGGAGAGGCAGAGGGAGAGGGAGAAGCAGGCTCCCCGCTGAGCAGGGAGCCCGATGCGGGGCTCTAGCCCAGCCCCTTGGGATCATGACCTGAGCTGAAGGCAGACGCTTAACCAACTGAGCCACCAGGCAACCTGGATGACTTTTTAAAATTATTATTATCAAGTTTGTATTTCCAAATTTCCTACAATAAACATGCATTGCTTCTAGAATTATAAATAGATATATTAAAAGGAAACACACGCTTCTTGCTGATATGAAACAAATGGCCTCGGAACTTGCAAACAGAACAAAAATCGAATTCCTTGGACGCTGCTGTCCATCTTCCGTCACTTCCACTTTCACGCACATGAATCATCATCATCACAGCATCCCATCCTTCTGGTTGTGCTCCTGAAAAAGTGCTCCACGTTGTTTAAACTGCGCTTGGAACGGGCACTCCACGCTGCACGGTGTTCCACAATGCTCTGCCCGGCGCAGACTGGAGGGGCTCCTTGTTCTACATCCCACACTAACATCAGTGTCCCACATCCGAGGGGCTTTCACCTTCGTGCACCCGCAGTGCGTGCGGAGCCCTGGGGGGTGCGGCCCCGTGGCCGCGTGGGACTGCGCCTGCGTCCTGAAACGGGGCGCGCGGGCTCTGCATCTCTCACACGCACCTGCGCGCACCTGCTCATGCACCTGCACCCGAAACCCCGCTTCAGTTAGTGCCGGTGTCCTCTCCGCCGCGGAGGCTCTGGGCCCAGCCTGCACACCGCTGTCCCTTTCTCTGGACGCTTCTTAAGTCAGACAACTATTGTACCCAGAGATCAGTTAACCATACCGCCGCCACTCATTTCAGAACAGAGATGTTGGTCACATCTCGCTCAGCACGACGGGACCCCCGTAGGGTCTAGCAGCTTGCCCGGGACGCCCCAAGGTTCTAGCAGCTTGTCCAGCACGCCCCATCTTTGCACATCTAAGAAGGAAGTCAGGCTCTATCTGATCTGATAATACACAGAATGTCCTCCCTGCCTCCTCTTAGCTTGCTGTGGCTTCCTTTCTGTGCAAACAAGCCGTTGTTCCCCATCCTTTAGGGCACACTGTTGCGGCTTGTGAATCGTGCTGTGGGCCAGATTCCTCAGTAAGATTCCTATTTTCCATATCTACTTAAATATTGAAGGGGGAGGACACATGTACATGGTGCAGACTCTCAATAAGGTTTTTGGGTACCCAAAATCTTAAAAATGTTAATATCCACTTAGTGAGAATGGGCATTCCTAGCCATAAGAAATTTTTATTTTAAGTATTAATTCCTTCCCTGGTGGAAGGAAGGAGGAGAGGTGAGAAGAGGAAGTTACCTGAATGAGGTGAAGAACTTCTGGTGGAATGGGTGGGATGGGGCTGGGAGGGGCTGCAAAACCTAAGCTGGGAGGGGTTTGGGATTCATTGGTTTACTTGTCTAATGAAATTGGACAAGAACCTGAAGCTCCTTTCTAACTGAAAAGGGTGTCCGAGTGACAAGTTCGAGCAGCATTGAAATAGGCTTCTGAAATGGAACAGAGCACATTAGCTCCCACCTAGGCATAGGACCTGCTAATGGTAGAGAGGGTCTGTAGGTCATGGTGCCTGTGGTCCAATGTCTCCTGCCAGACTAGGTACTGACAGATGAAATGAACTTCACCCAGGCCAGCCTGGCAACCGATCCTCTGTGCCATATCTTCCAAAGCTGGTTGCAGGGATATAAAGGTTAGAGGAAAAAAAGTTTCTGTGTTGTTGCTCAACAACGTGAAAAAAACCTGAAACCTCAACTATACACTTAAAAGGGGTTAAGATGATAAATTTTATGTTAGGTGTCTTTTACCACAATTAAAAAATACATCCGTTAAATCATAAAAATGTCCACACTTGATATAAAACACAAAGTAATTAAAAATAAAATTGCATCGAATTTCTTCCAAATTTTTTCTTGTGATTGAGTTCCAGTTTTAAAGCATTATGGTCTGAGAATATGCAGGGAATAATCTCAATCTTTTGGTATCGGTTGAGACCTGATTTGTGACCCAGTATGTGGTCTATTCTGGAGAAAGTTCCATGTGTGCTCGAGAAGAATGAGTATTCTGTTGTTTTAGGGTGGAATATTCTGTAAATATGAGGTCCATCTGGTCAAGTGTATCATTCAAAGGTCTTGTTTCCTTGTTGATCTTCTGCTTAGATGATCTGTCTGTTGCTGAGAGTGGAGTATTGAGGTCTCCTACAATTAACATATTGTTATCAATATGCCTCTTTATTTTGGTTAACGGTTGGCTTATGTAGATGGCTGCTCCCATGTTGGGGGCGTAGATAGTTACAATTTTTAAATCTTCTTGTTGGATAGACCCTTTAAGAATGATATAGTGTCTTTCTGTGTCTCTACAGTCTTTAGCTTAAAATCTAATTTGTCTGTTAAAGAATTGTTATCCCAGCTTTCTTTTGAAGGCCGTTGGCATGGGAGATGGATCTCCAACCCTTCACTTTCAGTCTGAATGTATCTTTACGTTCAAAATGAGTCTCTTGTAGGCAGCATATGGATGGGTCCTGTCTTTTTATCCAATCTGCAACCCTGTGACGTTTTATGGGAGCATTTAGGCCGTTCACGTTGACAGTGATTATTGAAAGATATGAATTTATTGTCATCATGTTGCCTGTGAAGAAACCTAAAAAAAAGTCACTTGGATTAGTTTCTTTTCTCCTTTCAGGATGGTTATGTTAATTTTTTGATTAACTTATAAAAAGGTTCTGTGCTAGGATAACATTTGAAAATCCTAGGTTAAGCAAAGATAAATATTGTTATTGCTGGAGTTTTACATACTGATGTGAATTCTAAATTTTCAAGAGGAAGTTAGATTATGCCGTGTTTCCCAAACTTATCTGGCCACTGAACACCACTTTTGTAGAACATCTCTGGAGACTTTTCTTTTTAGAGATTGGACTGAGGGAGGAAAGTACCAGGAAGCCGAATAATCCAGGAACCTTTGCATCTTTGATGCAGTATGAATTTTCTGTGGAGAAGTATGTGCTCTGCAAAATCATCTGTCTTCACACTTTTGCATAGTCATTAAAATATTTTTGCTTTCCCCTTTGTCTTCTAGTTAATGTTCTTTTTGAAATATTCAATTTCTCAATCAGCTGAAGGAAAAAGGAATTTTTTGGTACCCATGCCAAGGAAGGCAAAGGAACAAAGTGCTCTAGAACCTTGACTCTCAAATATTAATGTGTGTATGGACCACCTGCAAAGAGGCTCACCTCACAGAGATTTTTGACTTAGTGGATTGTTGGGGGAGAAAGAAACTACATTTTTAGTAACCGGTGGCCCTGTGAGCTGGAATTAAGTACAGTGGTAACAGTCACTGTCTTGTGGAGAATTAGGAAGAACCAGCTGGGCTGGGATGGAGTGGCTGAGAAAAGGCAGCTAGGGAGGGAGAAAAATGGTGGATGTGTAGGATTGGTGCATGTGGAGATGTGCTGGAGCTTGGGAAAAAAGGAAAAATCAGTAATACTGGTCCTGTCTTCATTTATTTATTTATTTTTACATTTTAATTCCAGTAAACATGCAGGGTTATATTAGTTTCAGGTGTACAATATAGAGATTCAACAATTCCATATATGACTTAGTGCTCATCCCAACGAGTGTACTCTTCATCCCCATCACCTAGGACACCCATCCTCCCACCCACCTCCCCTCTGGTAACCATCAGTTTGTTCTCTGTAGTTAAGAGTCTGTTTCCTGGTTTGTCTCTTTCTTCTTTTTTTCCCTTTGCTTGTTTGTTTTGTTTCTTAAATTCCACATATGGGTAGTCATATGGTATTTGTCTTTCTCTGACAGGCTTATTTTGCTCAGCATAATACCCTCTAGCTCCACCCATGTTGTCGCAAAAGGCAAGATTTCATTCTTTTTTTATGGCTGAGTAATATTCCATTGTATACATACACCACATCTTCTTTATCTATCTATGTACGGACACTTAGGCTGCTTTTACAGCTTGGCGTTGTAATAATGCTGCAATAAACATAGGCATAAATCCCTTTGAATTAGTGTTTTTGAATTTTTGGGGGTAAATATCCAGTAGTGCCATTGCTGGACTGTAGGGTAGTTCTATTTTTAATTTTCTGAGGAACCTCCATACTGACTTCCACAGTGGCTGCACCAGTTTTCATTCCCAACAACAGTGCACGAGGTTCCTTTTTCTCCACATCCTTGCCAACACTTGTTTCTTGTGTTGTTGATTTTAACCATTCTGACAGGTGTGAGGTGATAACTCATTGTGGTTTTGATTTGCATTTCCCTGATGATGAGTGATGTTGAGCATCTTTTCCTGTGTCTGTTGGCCATCTGCATGTCTTCTTTGGAGAAATGTCTGTTCAGGTCCTCTGCCCATTTTTTTAATCAGATGATTTGTTTTTTTTTGGTGTTGCCTTGTATCAGTTCTTTATATATTTTGGATACTAACCCTTTATTGGAAATGTCATTTGCAAATACCTTCTCCCATTCAATAGACTGCCTTTTAGTTTTGTTGAGTGTTTTGTTTGCTGTGCAGAAGCTTTTAATTTTGATGTAACCCCAATAGTTTATTTGCTTTTATTTCCCTTGCCTCAGGAGACCTATCTAGAAAGGTGTTGTTATGGCTGATGTCAGAGAAATGACTGTCTGTGCCCTCTTCAAGGATTTTTATGGTTTCAGGTCACACGTTTAGCTTCTTAATCCATTTTGAATTCCTTTTTGTGCGTGGTGTAAAAAAGTGGTCCAGTTTCCTTCTTTCGCATGTAGCTGTCCAGTTTTCCCAACATCATTTGTTGAAGAGATTGTCTTTTTCCCATTGCATATTCTTGCCTCCTTTGTCAAAGACTAATTGACCATATAATTGTGGGTTTATTCCTGGGTTTTCTATTCTATTCCATTGATCGATGTGTCTATTTTTATGCCACTACCATATTTTTAAAATTACTACCACTTTGTAATTTAATGTGAAGTCTGGAATTGTGATACCTCCAGTTTTGTTTTTCTTTTTCAAGATTGCTTTGGCTATTTAGGGTCTTTTGTGTTTCCATACAAAGTTTAGGATTGTTCTAGTTCTGTGAGAAATGTTGTTGGTATTTTAATAGGGATTGCATTAAATCTGTAGATTGCATTGTGTGGTATAGACATTTTAACAATATTTGTTCTTCCAATCCATGAGCATGGAATGTTCTTTCCACTTCTTTGCCTCATCTTGAATTTCTTTCATCAGTGTTTGATAGTTTTCAGAGTACAGGTCTTTTACCTCTTTGGTTAAGTTTATTCCTAGGTATCTTACTGTTTTTGGTGCAATTGTAATGGGATTGCTTTCTTAAGTTCACTTTCTGCTGCTTCCTTATTAGTGTCTAGACATGCAATGGATTTCTGTACATTGATTTTATATCCTATGACTTTACTGAATTCATTTATCAGTTCTCATAGTTTTTTGGTGGAGTCTTTAGGGTTTTCTGTAGATAATATCATGTCATCTGCAAATAGAGAGAGTTTTACTTCTTCCTCACCAATTTGGATGCCTTTTATTTCTCTTTTAAAAATATTTTATTTATTTATTTGACAGAGAGATAGAGAGAGCACAAGTAGGCAGAGCGGCAGGCAGAGGGAGAGGGAGAAGCAGACTCCCCGCTGAGCGGGGAGCCCGATGTGGGACTAGATCCCAGGACCCTGGGATCATGACCTGAGCCGAAGGCAGATGCTTAACCAACTGAGCCACCCAGGTGCCCAGGATGCCTTTTATTTCTTTGTGTTGTCTGATGCTGTGGCTAGGACTTCCAGTACTATGTGGAGTAAGACTGGTGAGAGTGGACATCCTTGTCTTGTTCCTGACCTTAGGGAAAAAGCTCTCAGTTTTCCCCCATTGAGTATGATATTGGCTGTGGGTTTTTCATATAAGGCCTTTATTGTATTGAGGTATGTTCCCTCTCGACCTACTTTGCCGAGGGTTTTTATCATGAGTGGATGTTGTACTTTGTGAAATGCTTTTTCTGCATCTATTGAAGTGATCATATGGTTTTTAACTTTTCTATTGTTGATGTGACATATCATGTTGATTGTTTTGTGAATCTTGAACCACTCTCGCAACCCAGGAATAATACCCATTTGATTGTGGTGAATGATTTTTTTAATGGATTGTTGGATTTGGTTTTCTAATATTTTGTTGAGGATTTTTGCATCTATATTAATGAGAGATATTGGCCTATAGTTCTCTTTGGTCTATAATTTTCTTTTCTTGTAATCTGTCAAGTTTTGGTATCAGAGTTACACTGCCCTCATTTTAAAAAAAACAGGTGAGTTGAATAAGATTAGATTGTATCAATGTCAGTTTCTTGGGGTTTTTTTTCACATCTCTATGTGTTTATTTATCTTTGAGTAATATACAAAACATACATTAATTCCCCTCTTCTTGGTTGTTACATTACAGTTATGCAAGAATATACCATTGAGAGAAACCCAGTGAAGGTTATATAGAACTTCTATTGTACCTTAGAACTATATATGAATTTACAACTAGCTCAAAAAGTTTAAAAAACTTTAAAAGTTAAAAAAAAGTTCAGTGTCTTATGATTAAAAACCAAAACATAAGTAAAACTCTTAGCCTTCTTGGCTTTTTTTTTTTTTTTTTTTCAGTTTATGATCAGTAGACGTGGTGCATGAGCCTTCTTGGCTTTTCAACAAACTTCTTTATTCTGACAAAGAGCATTGACAAACTGACAAAACAAACAGACAAAAAGCAAACAATCCTACAGTAAACTTAATAGTTACAGTCATAATATTAAAGGTATCTCCTCTAAAATCAAAATCAAGATAGGGATATTCACCATCATTTCTGGTCAGCATTGTACTAAAGGGCCTACCAAGACCAGCAAAACAGGAGAAAGAAATAAAACCTTTAAGAATTCTAAAGGAAGAAAAAAAGCTGTCATTATGATCAAGTGATAGTATTGTGTATGCATAAAATTTAAGAATATTTACAAAGAAATGTTTTGCATGAGGGAGTTAATGAGGTTGTTTCAGGAAAATTTCTCCTGTTTCTTCCTTCTGCCAAACTGATTCATAATCGGCTTGCAGGTGCGAGAGTGCCACTCATTATATAGTAACATCAGGAGGAGGAAACTCATAAAACAGGAAATTAAATTAGACAAAGGTTCATGACCTCATCCTTCAAAGTCCTTTAGGGTCTCCATCAAAAATCCAGCCACTGTCTTGCCCTCCTCTAAGTAAATATGGATTACTGTTTAAGGTTCAAAATTATTTTCTATTTACTTTTGTCGTTTTCAATCTTTAATTATTAGAATTGTGAGGATATTCAATAGGATATGAAATTCACATGGATGCAGTCTCAACTGCGTTACAAGTCATCCAAGCTTTTTGTAGATTGATGTGCTTTAGAACTTCACCTCCATTTTGACACTGGTTCTCTGGGAAAACGCATTTTGAATTTCAAACAGTGCTTTGAAATGGGTAGTCCAGAGACCTTGGTGGAGGCAAGGTTCTGTGCTTCCAGAATTCACCACCACCACCGTCTGTGACTGTGTCTTAGGCCTTAGGAATAGCAAGCTCTCCAGTGCTTTGTTGCTTTGTTTCCCAAATTTCTTCGAGTAATAGGTATCAAAGGATGCATGTGGCAGGTTTAATAGTAGTCCCCCAAAATATATACCCGAGTCCTAGCCCTTATTTGGAAATAAGGTCGTTGCAAATGTAAGTAGGTTAAGGATCTCTAGATGAGATCATCCTGGATTATCTGGGTGGGCTTGAAATCCAACGACAAGTGTCATAAGGGACACAAAGAGTAGAGGAGAAGGTGGCAGAAGATGAAGGCAGAGAGTGAGAGATGCAGCCATAAGTCCGAAAATGCCAGGAGCCATCAGAAACTGGAAGAGGCAAGAGAAGGAGTCTTCCCTAGATCTTTTAAAGGGAACGTGGCCCTGCTGACTCAGTTTTGGACTTCCGGTTTCCAGCCTGTGGGAGAATGAGTTTCTGTTGCCTCAAGTCATCACGTCTGTGGTAATTTGCTTTGGCAGACCAGAAAATGAATACAATGCACTTCATGATCTACTCATCCAGTTTACTTGCCTTATTCCTTTCATGGTCAGACCTAGGACGGCCACTTCCCATAGGCTTGACTCTGTGGTGACAGCCTCAGTAGATGGACGTGTGTCAGGCATTGAGCTATGTGTGTCTTCCAATTTAATCCTTGCAGCAAACCTGGCATCTGGTTATCAGGTCCTGAGAGATAAAGTTGCTTGCCAAGGACACACAAGTAATAATAGTAATGCCCATTCATTGAGCCAGACATTGCACTAAATTTTGCAAACAAAAATTCATTTAAATCTCCAGCAGCGGAGGTTGGTATCATTGTTCATTCCCGCCACAGATTTTTATAGAGTGCATGCCATGTGCCAGGCACGGTCCTGGATGCTGGGGATACTGCTGAGAACAAGACGATCGGTGACCCTCCCTCATGGAGCTTGCCTTCCCGGTTGCTGAGACAGACAGTGATGTGTAAGGGAGTCAAAGAGTCTGTCTTGTGGGGTGAAGAGGTACGGAGAAAAAGAAATCAGAGAAAGGGGAGAGGAGATACTGCGTTGGGGTGGGCAGTGCAGGGAGTTACCGTTTTAAGTAGTTTGGTCAGGAAAGGTCTCATTGAGAAGGAGAAGCCTGAGCCGTGTTCTCTGGGGAAGGCATCCGGGCTCATCTCGGTTTTGCATGAGAAGATTTCAAGGCTCTGGGGGGTGAAGTGACCTGCCCACCACCGCACAGCAGTTCATAACAATGGGGCCACTGTGTGGAAGGAAGCTGCTTTAGAGTCATTTATCATCGTTACAATAACTCTGCTCAATAAATAATATACTAAAATTATATGTATTTTATATCGTATTTATATATATTTTATAAAATAGGTTATTAATATAGATGAGGACTGTGTGTCCTAGGCAGAAGTGACCCGCCAAGCAGGGATCAGCGGCAGAGTCAGGAGCCAAGGGTAGGTCTCCAGGCACCTGCCTGCCCTTCCTACTGCCGCCAATGAATGCCGGCTGACAGCCACCTCATTGCAAAAGTCTGACACGAGAGTGGGCCCCTGGGTGCCAAAGGTACCCAGGCTGTCAATTTCGGAGACAGAAAGGATGTCAGCTGGAGCTGCAGAAGTACCATAAATCTCTCTCTCTCCCATCCAGAGACGCTGATAGTTAAGGCTCAGCTGGAAGCATATAGACAATCTATTTCCTTTTCTCTATAAATCCTCTTGGGTCCCGTTATTTTTATTGATCATTCGGGGTGGGGGAGATATGGGTTAAAATTTTATCCTATCATTTTCTTCCCTAAGGAATCTATCACTTTCACAAACACTTTCTTGATTACATGTGAAGTATTTAATTTTGAATATATTTTTTAAAAATCTTGTTGATGGGAATTTATTTGTTCAATGTTTGTGCCTCAAACTGTGGGAGTTTGCCATCTAGTGGCTCGATGATGAAATTACTTTTCCCTTGTCATTCATTCAATGATGGGTAGAAAATTTCAGGATGTTTCTCTTCATTTAGAAATGGAGAAAATTATCAATCAGAATTGTACAAATCAGTAAACCTTTCTTATTAAAAATGGAATTCAGAGTAGGAATTCTACATGCACAGAAAACTAGGTTGTAGGAGAATTAAAAACAATTAAAGAACAAGATTCCTGGTGTTACTGAACCTCTAATGATTAGGTTGCCCGTGCTTTTCTAAAAACATTTAAATAATTGTGCGATTGAGAAGGCTGAGGGTCTTGTGGGTTTCAACCATGGAAAGATCCATAATTCTCAGTTTTAAAGTCCTTCTGGTTAACGTATACACACTAGTTATCAGGTCATGCAGGTCTAAATGCAGACCCTAAAAATAGGATCTCATTAATAGTAAAAAAAAAAAAAAAGTGTCTGCTGGCCTCCCCATCATTATCATGGGACTTCCCATCCCCCCTTAACCCCTCTCCAACCCAACTGGGACCAAGAGTTCTCAGGAGGTCATCTTCCCTGTGCTTCTGAGCACAGGCCTTTCTGCAGTACTGTGGGTTTCAGAGCCAGATCAGCTGGATTTGACCTTGTCGAGTTAATACATTCTCCATGACTCATTTTCCTCATTTGTCAGACTTGTCATGAGGATCGTAGGAGCTGATTTGTGCAAAGTGTTTAGCACGGTGCCTGACACACCTAAGTGTCACTTGCATACGGCTTGGTTAGCAGGACTCTGCCCCCAGGTGGTGCCTGTCACGTTCTTCCTCTCTGGCTCATATTCTAGGTCCAGCCCCTGAGGTGCGGTTTGGCTGGTTGGCTCTGAGTCCTCTGCTGCTGGGAGGCCCCGTGGAGATGGACCATCACAGGGTGCCACCTGCTGGATCCTCCAAGACCTACGGCCGTCCTGCTGCTGGTGCCCCTCAGCCCTGAAGATGCTTCCGAGGTCATAGAAGCTGTAAGTGCTGATGCCTTTCATGGCCAGAGCCTCTAAGGTGGATGGTTGCACTCTTCTCTGATAAAACTTTTTTTTTTATTTTAAAGATTTATTTATTTATTTGGGAGAGAGAGAGAGAGGTAGCATGTGGGGAGGGGCAAAGGGAGAGGGAGAGGGAGACAGAGAGAGAAGCAGACTGCACATTGAGTACGGAGCCCGACAAGGGGTTCCATCTCACAACCGGAGACCATGACCTGAGCCAAAATCAAGAGTCAGACCCTTAGCCACCCAGTACCCCTCTGAAAACACTTTTGTGGCCCATTCTGGCACATTGGACCCTGAACGGTGCTGCCTTGTTATGTTCCCACTGTCTTACTATCATCCTTATGGCCTTGTAGTTTCCTGTCCCGAAGAGTCATGACAATCGCTGTACGCAAAAGCATTTAGGGGGAGGTTAGCTTTACAATCGTGGTATTTCTTTGGAGGTAGACTGCTTGGGCTCAAACCTTGCTATTTGCCATCCATGTAACTGCAGGCAACTTACCCTGAGCCTCGGTTCCCTCATCTGTAAAATGGGGATAAAAAGTGAGTACTTCCCTTTTAGCGAGGTGCAGTGGGCTGAATAGTGTTGCCCCCAAATTCATGTCCACCTGGAACCTTTGTTTGGAAATTGAGTCTTTAGGGCGCCTGGGTGGCTCAGTTGGTAAAGCGACTGCCTTCGGCTCAGGTCATGATCCTGGAGTCCCGGGATCGAGTCCCGCCTCGGGCTCCCTGCTTGGCAGGGAGTCTGCTTTGTCCTCTGCCCGTATCCCCTCTCATGTGTTCTCTCTGTCTCAAATAAATAAATAAAATCTTTAAAAAAAAAAAAAAGGAAATTGAGTCTTTAAAGATGGAATTTGTTAAGAATCTCACAGTGAAATCCTCCTAGAAGTAATGCTGCTGAAGTCCAGAAACAGCTGGGGCCACCAGAAGCTGGAAGCAGCAAGGAAGGCCCCTCTCTAGTGCCTTTGGTTCGAGTGTGGCTCTGCCAACACCTTGATTTTGGACTGTCAGCCTCCAGAAATGTGACAGAACCCATTTCTGTTTTTCTTAAGCCACCAAATTGGTCGTAATTTTTTACAGCAGCTACAAGGAACTCATACTAGAGGTTCCCAGGTTTAACAAGTCACTGTGTAGAAGGTCCTTAAAACTGTTCTCTGTGCAGACTAGTGACAGATCAGTGTCAGCTGTCAGGCCTTCTTGGGGGCCATTTAGCATGGTGGGTAACAGCTGGGGCAGTTGTCTGACAGACTAGGGTGGAGACCTGGCTCTGACTCACCAGCTGGATGACTTAGGGGACATTAGGCAACACCTGTAGGTCTTAGTTTCTTTTTGACTAAAACAGGGCACTAAGAGTTCCTAACCCCTGGGGCCATGGGAAAGTTAGAGATGATAGATGTGTTCTGCCCAATGCATGGCATTATAGTGTGAGCTCCCCGAGTGGTTGATCTCCCAATGTGAAGGATCCGGCTCATTCCCAGAAGCCTCCCGGGTTCCATATGCAATCAGGTCATGGAGATCTTGCCTTATGGTCCTCCAGACTTGCCTGAAATCCAGAGGTGAGTACAGTTCAGACCCAAGCCAGTATCTCAGTGGTGTAAGCAAAATGATTTGGTTAAAAATTATGTCATTAAGAAGTCTGAGTTGTGTCTAGTGGATTGTTCCAGGAAACGCCCTGGGTTGGGGTCAGGGACCTGAGTTGCAGCCTCAGCTTCATGGCTAACTTCTTGCTTGGCTTTAGTCAATCAGGGCTTGCTCATGTCACCTGTGAAATGATGTCACTGGACTTGAGCTCTGAGGCCTTTTCCCCACTCTGAGACCCTCTTGCTCCAGGAGGAAGCAAAGGTTCTAGCACAGCTGATGAGCAAGAAGGCCTTTCAGGCAAGCGATGTAAAGCTGATGCTGAAGGCAATCTCCGCTGCCCTTCACAGCCATCCTGAGTCCAAACTCCAGACAACAGCTTGCAACTGACTTGCTAATCATCTGCCTGTGTATTTCACAGATGGCCGCTGGATTGCCATCTTGAGATTGCTCCAACTGGCAGGCCAGGTAAGCGCACCGAGGAATGATTCTGTTGTGAGTAAGCATGATACCTTTTTACGTGCCTCCCACAATGACGCCCCCCCCCCCAGGTGTCTCAGGCTTTAATAAATAAGACATGAAATAAACTATGAGTCGACGCAAGGAGTAGGCACTGTTCAGGTGGTGTAGGCATCAGCCCTGGGGTGTAGTCGAATGAATTGGAATATTTGTACAAGGTAGGGAGGTTAAGTGCTGGCTCAATTCCTGTGCTATTTTGGGAAGCAACTCAACATCTCTGAGCCTCAGCTCTTTCCCTGTTTAATTGAACTCCAATGCCCCCCCGGTATTGGTTATGATTATTTTGGTTACAAGAAACAGAAGACTGACTCAAACCAGTAAACAAGGAGATGTCGTCTCCTGTAAGAGAGATTTCATAGAGACATCACCTCGCATGCAATCAGCAGCCTTTCTTTGGTGAGGAGAAAGGGCTGACCAACCAGGGTCCATCTCTGGATGAGGGAATGGGGTCTGTGCCCACAGAATTGCTCAGCTGTGTCATCAGACAAAAATCAGGGGCAAGAATACAAATGGATGAGCTGCAGGTTGCCTGACAGTGTGGGGCTAAGAAGCAGATGATGTTAATTCTTTTTTCCAGTGAATTTTAAAGTGTACGGTGTTTGTTTGTTTGTTTGTTTTCTAAGTGATGGGAATTTGGATTAGATAAATCTAATAGTCCTTCCAACTCTGTAGTTTGATGCTTATTCACTGGCCTGGTTAATAACAAAGCACGCACTAGTCACGTGCTTGGGGCACCAATAGGGCAGTAACCAACCCCAGAAACAACAAGACTACTATCCCTCCAAAAAACCCATTAATGACAGAAATGAGAAAAATCTAGGGAAAAAAACTCTCTTTGATTTCAGCATTCCTATGCTTTATGTCATTTCGCAAAACAAAATTTTTTGTGGCTTAGTATATTTTCAGTTTGAATTCATGTGGGGGCATCATAATATTCTGATGCTCGGGGGTGTTGATCTGTAAGTTTCCCAAACTGGAAAATGTTATAGTTATTTATCAAGACTGGAAAAAAAGACCTCCAATGAAATTAGATGCCCTTTTTTTGGGTTAACTTTTTCTATATGATCATCATGCATTTTCTTTTTATTTCTGAATTTGATGATATAAAGCGAATTTGTAATCTTCAAAAGGGAACTGTCTTCTACCAATAAGCGACGTGTCTACTGGGGAAGCAGAAAGCCTTGCCTTGGGTCATAACATTCTTATTAATGATTTGGGTACAGATGTAAAAGAAATGGCAAATGTGGGCCAGTGAGACAAAGATGGGGAGCAAGAGCTAATATTAGAGTGAATAATGTTAAAAATCAAAATGATTTCCATATGCTAAAATGCTGAACTAAAACCAAGAAAGTGAGATTCAACAGAGAGTCTTAGCATTAATTGCATGGGGGCCCAGATTCCAAATTTGGTGCCTCTTAGGTAACACCTGGCTGCTGTATTTTAAGAAGGGCACTGACAAACTGACAAAATTAGAAAATAAAATAAAATAGTTACAATTTTCTTCAACGTGAGCAAACTATTCTCCTAAACCCTTAACATATCTCATCTCTGATTGTCACAGAGCCCGGGACAAGCAGATATAATTGTCCATATTTTATAGAAAAAGGAAATGAACCAGAGAGGTCATACACTCTTTTCCTCTCCTCCCAACCCCCTTGACCAAGTTAGGAAGTTTAATTCGAGGTTATGTGCTATTTTTTACCTGTCTGGGAACATCCCTCCAAAGGACACGAGGTCTGGCACAAATTCTGCACATCATGCTGTCGGAGATCAGAAGCTGCCCGCCCCCCCCCCAGACAGGCTCATTTGGTTAAGTGTCTGTTTTCAGCTCAGGTCATGATCTTGGGGTCCTGGGATTGAGCCCCGTGTCAGGCTCCCTGCTCAGCAGGGAGTCTGCCTCTCCCTCTCCCTCTGCCCCTGTTCATGCTCTCTCTCAGTCAAATAAATAAATAAAATAATACAAAAAAAGAATGGTAGAAACAGAGAGCAGAGAACAGGATGTGGGGACCGGGATGGGAGGTTTCAGCTGTTATTTTAGAAATAACATTTTTTAGAAATGAAAAATGAACAGAAGGATATTGATTAGTGAGATGGAGGAGCGATGCCCTCACACAGGGGAGCCACAGGGGGGTTCGGTCTGCCTGGGGAGGTTACTGGAGGTTCCCGATTTGAAGACTGATGGAAAGGGTGGGAGGAAGTAGTCAGGCTGACAATATGAAGTCCAGTCCACTCACTGAGTTCTCAGGATGAAAAAACCTGACTCCTCTTTAATGTGTAAAGCACAGATCCACACACATATACACACATATAAACAACATATCTGTACTATCAAAATTTCATGGTGTTGGGGGGGAGGTTAGTAAAAATAGCATCTAGAAATACTCCTTAGAGTATTAAAAAAAAAAAAAAAGCTTCAGAAACACTGGTGTATAGAGAGAGTGGTTGACTACCCCTCTCCCACCAAGCAAGCAAGGAAATGAACAAAAAGTGTAAATGATTCTTCTCTAAAGAAATTGAATGGACTGTTTTGGGGGAAATGGGGACAGCCCATGTGGGTGTTAATGCCTAAAGACCTTCTCATCCTGGCATTTTGGGGTCTAGTGTGCCTCCCTATGCACAGCAGGGATTCTCCAACATTCGTGTGCATAAGCATTACCTGGAAGATTAAAACAGAATCGTGGGCTCCACCTGCCAGAATTTTTAGGGAATTCATTCTCTGTCTGGTGGGACCTGAGTATTGTAGTTGGATTTCTAACAAGTTCTCAAGTGGGATGATGGGATGATGGTTTTTCACCGGGGGCTTCTTTTACCCCCAGACAGACTTTTGGCAGTGTTGACTGAGTTTTTCCCCATCTGTATTGAGATACAATTAATGTATAACACTGTGTATGTTTAAGGTGTATAATGTGGTGGATATATGTATATATTGCAAAATGATTATCACAATAAGGTTGTTAACCTAATTACCTCACATAATTACCATTTTATTGTTGAGAACATTAAAGCTCTATTCTCATAGTAACTTTCAAGCAAACAATACAGTATTATTAACTATAGTCCCTATGCTGTACGTCAGATCGTTGGAACTTATTCATCTTATAAGAGAGAGTTTGTAGCCTTTAACCAACATCTCCCATTTTCTCCACCCTTCAGCCCCTGGCAACCACCAGTCTACTCTCTGTTTCTATGCGTCTGATGCTTTTAGATTCCACATATAAGTGATAGCATACAGTATATGTCTTTCTTTGTCTGACTTATTCCACTTAGCATAATGCCATCAAGGTCCATCCATATTGTCACAAGTGGCAGGATTTCCTTTCTTTCTTATGGCTGAATAGTATTGTTAGGTGTGCGCATGCGTGCATGTGTTGTATGTACATACACCGCATTTTCTTTACCCATTCATCTGTTGATAGAAACTTAGGTTCCTTCTGTGTCTTGGATATTGTGAATAACGCTACAATGAACATGGGAGGGCAGATCTCTCTTCAAGGTCATGATTTAGTCTCCTTCAGATATATACCCACTGTTGGGTTGTTAGATCATATGGTAGTTCTATTTTTTTTTTAAAGATTTTATTTTTATTTATTTATTTGAGAGAGAGAATGAGAGACAGAGAGCATGAGAGGGAGGAGGGTCAGAGGGAGAAGCAGACTCCCCGCTGAGCAGGGAGCCCGATGCGGGACTCGATCCCGGGACTCCAGGATCATGACCTGAGCCGAAGGCAGTCGCTTAACCAACTGAGCCACCCAGGCGCCCCGTGGTAGTTCTATTTTTAATTGTTTTAGGAGGTGCTGCACTCTTCCATAATGGCAATACCAAGTTATGTTCCTACCAAGAGTGGAGTGGTGTTATAGGGATGTTTTTGATGGTCACAACTAGGAGATGGTGCTACTGGCGTCTGGTGATGAGAGGCCAGGAATGCCATTCATATCCCACAATACCCACAGGACAGTGCCCCTAACAAAGTTATCCAGCCTTCAGCATCAGCAGTACAAAGGTGGAGAAACCCTGATCCAGAGTGAACCCTACCAGTCAACAGGCCTTATCTGTGATATGGAGCTCCCAATTACCTTTTCTATTACCTCATTTTAAAACACAACCAGAGAGTTGAAAAGTGATTACAACACGTAAAAGAGACACTTGTATTGACTGATACAAATATAACCCTTGAAGAAATAGAGATAATTCAAGGAACCAAAGAGAATGAAAAACACCTACATACCACCATCAGCAGTAACTTCAGTTGTATCTTCAGAGGGACTTGAGAAGTCTTTGTCGGTGTACAAAACGTCACAAAAAAGGAACAATCAGAGAATGGAAGATGTCCTGAAATTAAAATTATAACTGTCAGATTTGAAATTTGATAGGAAGAGTGGGCTTTTTTTTTCTCTGTTTCCCTCTCCAGACCCTTATTCTGTTCTCTCCCGCCCTGATGTATGCCTGGGAGACTGACCTCTACAAATTACATGATCTGGATTGTGTCGCGTCTGACTTCTGGGTGGGTTTGGCCAATGAAAGGAGGAATGGTCGAAATACGTGGGTTGGATAAGTGTTGTTCAGTTGTGAGTTACAGTGCGGTTGGCCTTGAGTTCAATGTTATTGAATCACCAATATGCACTAAATAAGATGTCTTTGAACTGAAACACACAGAAAGCAAGGATACATAATGATATGTTGACAAAAGTGGGACCTGAGGCTGGGGTGCCTGGGTGGCTCAGTCATTAAGTGTCTGCCTTCGGCTCAGGTCATGATCCCAGGGTCCTGGGATCGAGCCCTGCATCGGGCTCCCTGCTCCGCGGGAAGCCTGCTTCTCCCTCTCCCATTCCCCCTGCTTATGTTCCCTTTCTGTGTCTCTCTCTCTGTCAAATAAAGAAATAAAATCTTTAAAAAAAAAAAAATGGGACCTGAGGCTCACAGGAACCTAACTCTGTATTTCTCCTAGGAACAATGGGTCAGCGTTCATTAATTCAGCATTTATGGTAATTTTATAGAACATATGAAGGTGAATAGTGAGACTCAACTGTCTATATCTCTCCTTATCCCTACTCCCCTGAGGTGTAGTTCCCACCTTTTCAGGCTTGGGGACGGCAGTGGCTTTGCACTGTTGCTGGTCCCTGGGAGCTTCACCATCCTTCGTTGGTTCTTTGGCACTGACCATAGCTTTGTAAATACTTAGTTCCTTCATTAAAATTTCTTCAGTTACCCTTTTGAGTATGCCATTTGTTTCCTGCCAGGATCTTGATGATTCAGTTGGGTAGAAAATGTACTTAAGGGGTTCTCTCATATATAGAACAAAAAAGAATGAGGTGTTTTTGGTTTTTTTGTTTGTTTGTTTGTTTTTGTGAGAGAAAGAAAAAGGTTGTCTAGAATCAGCTCTGGTAGGAGTGCCAGATAGAAGAGAGCAAATAGAGGACCAGCAAGTATCACTGATTCAAGGACATTTTATAGAATTAAAGGAAAACATGTATCTTCAGAGTGAAAGACTCAACAAAGTAAATAGCTCATCTATCTATTCAGGGCAAACCCTGAATAGTCAAACCCTCAAAATATTGACTTTCTATTTACTTGTGGGTGTAGTCCAGCAAAATGAGACAGTAGAACAAGAAAGAATAGCATGGGTCTCAGGAAAGGGTACCTTCCATCTAGAGGAGTAGTGAAGAAAAGCTCCAAGACCACAGCACCCAGAAGGTCTAGAGAACAACTAGCCCATGTTAGAGGAGGAGCACAGAGACCACCAGAGGATGATCTTCTAGAAAAACAGAGGGGGGAGTTTGATAGAATAAATGTATGAACCATAGGTTGAAAAAGCCTTGAGAAGATGATCAAGCCACAGAATGAAGGAAAAAGTAATTCCAGGAAACAACAAATTGTACAAGAGCGGCACAAATCAGATACAAAGACAACCAAACCATGGCATGATTTTGAACAGCTGAGTGGACTAGGGAGCAACCAATCTTTCAGTGGCATGGTGCAATGCTTGGTTTGCCATGCTTGTAGAGACTCAGCAGGAAGGAGGTGAGAAGACCAAAGGGATTTAGACAGTTCATGACCCACCGCACAGCAGGCCACATGATTTCATGGCTGCATTGGTTCCCTTGGTCCCCCACCCCCAAGTCTCATGGGGAAAATGTGGAGCGGGCTCAGGTGGACGCATGTGCACAATGGGTTTGCACCCAGCTGAGCAACATGGAGACTGGGAGATTTTGATCTTCCGTAACAATTACCATTAAGCCTGCCCTTTCTCCAGGGAGAGACATCCACTTTATTACCCTGGAATTTCTAGGGGAGGGAAGGCAGAAGTGTCCAGCTTTATTACTTCAAAATGTCTCTGGTGAGAAGTATCTCTGAATCGAGTGGAGGAAATCCCTGTCTTTTTTTTTTAATATATATAAAGATTTATTTGTTTATTTATTTGAGAGAGAGAGCACACAGAGAGGGAGAAGCAGACTCCCTGCTGAGCAAAGAGCCAGATGTGGGGCTCGATCCCAGGATCCTGGGATCATGACCTGAGCTGAAGGCAGATGCTCAACCGACTGAGCCACCTATGCACCCAGTCACTGTCTCTATAAACATATCTACCCTCTGTTCTGAAGGCAGACACGATCTCCAGATTCTAAGACTTTCTGTTACACAAACGTCTTTGAACAAATGTGTGGTGTCCTTTGCTCAGAGGATGTTTCTCCCAACATATGCAAAAGGAGGATGCATTTGGAGCGGATGCTAGGCACATTCTCCTCTGTGTAGCGTGGGGGTGTGTAGAGTAGAGAACGAAGTGTGATCATACTTGATTTTGCAGTAATAATATTCACATAGCTGTAATATAAATGATGTTTATTGGTTTTTAATTTTAGGATCAATTTATAGACAAATCATGAAGAAAGTCTCTTCAATGTTTACTATAAAGACTATTGATAAGATAAAAATAAAAGCCTAGCTCACAGAGATCGGGAGTTTAGAGGATGCAGGGGAGAGGTTGAGGACAAGTGGAAGTGCTATGGCTTCAGGTTATAAAATGAGAAATTTTCGGGACGCCTGGGTGGCTCAGTCGGTGAAGCGTCTGCCTTCGGCTCAGGTCACGATCCCGGGGTCCTGGGATCGAGTCCCGTGTTGGGCTCCTTCCTCAGCGGGAAGCCTGCTTCTCCCTCTGCCTGCCGCTCCCCCTGCTTGTGCTCTCTCTCTCTCTCTCTCTGACAAAAAAATGAATAAAATCTTAAAAAAATAAAATGAGGAATTACTGTCTTCAATCATCCTGTGAGCTACCCATTGCTGAATGTTTACCATGTGTCCACATTGTTCTGAGTGCTTTCCATGTGGTACCTTCTTCACAGCAAATTCATTAACAACACACCTTTGAAGTAGGTACTAATATTCATTCCCTTTTAGAGACGAGGAAACTGATATACAAGGTCACACGGATGAAGCCATGGCGGATTTGTTGTGATATTTGTCATTTCAGAGGTGACCATTGGCAGGGACAAGACTGGAGGCGGTGAGGCAGGGTGGGTAGTGCAGGCTTTGGGAACGTGGACACTGGAGCAGCAGGGAGGCTGGTCACAGACAGTGGGCTGCCCAAGGTGGAGGGAAGATGGCTCAGTGCAAAGGGACAGAGTTCTGGAAGGTACAAAGTAACTGGGCATGTTGTAAGCAGAGGGTTGACCAGACTTTATAGTTTATCTAAAGCTGCTCTTCTGCCTCCCAACAGCCAGTGGATTGGGAGGTGATGGCTGGGTGGACGGATGGATAGAGACATAGAGACACACACACACACACACACACACACACACACACACTCTCTCTCTCTCTCTCTCAGGCACAGCATGTAGAGACTGAGTGTCTTATTTTCCAAAAGAGTGGTGTCTACATTTTTCAGCCAGGCAATCTTTAGATCTATATTAGCACTTCATCTTCTGCTTTTCTGGTTGTATTCCTTTTACTCCACAGTCACTTGTGGAGTGGAGTGGATTAATTACACAATTATGTCAACTGTGTGTGCACGTCCACCTTTGAATGTATGATAAACTTAGTCCTAATCCTTTGATTTTCTACTTTCCATGATGTCTAAGGATGCACAATACGTTGAGCACGCTGAAATTACAAATCACGTGTATGAAAAAGGAGGATAAAAGGAAATACCCTAATTCCACATGATTTTTTCTTTCTAAAAAGGAGAGAAGGGAAAGATTGCCTCACTGTTGTATTACTTAACGGTTACGAGCATCTTTCAAGGAACAAACAGATGACGACCCCCATGACTACATCTTTATCTTTTAGAACTCCCTCCTGACGTGGAACTGTGAAGGATTTGATCTTACAAATATATTTACGTTTGCTCTTAACTGTGGTGTTGCTAAGCACTTGTACTCTGCAGAGGGCGGCACTGGGCTCCTGTGCCCCATGTTATCCTGAGTCCAGGAGAAAACTGGCCCTTGTTCTTCCTCTGAGGAAGAAAAAAAAAAAGGGTTTAAACTGCAGAGTGGGAGCGCTGATGCCTGCAGGCTTTCTGAAGCTCAACGAGATGCCTGGCGTAAGGGTCCATTTGCCCTTTCCCTGGAGCTACCTCAGGGGAGCGTTGTGGGTTCTGCTGCAGAAAGGGTTAATCCATTCCTGGCTCTTTTCCAAAGCTCACATCAAGGGCTGTAATGGATCAATAGGCAGAAAACACTCTGGTCTCTGGTAAAAGTGAGGGAGCCCCAAGGTGCCTTAATGGACCCAGGCTGGATGTGATCAGAAGGAGGGGCCATATGGCTTCTCCCCGCCCTCTCCCCTCCTAGGCCATCGCCCCGTCGTAGCCCCAGAGAGACGCCGAAACCCAGAGGTGCTCATCCTGGTGTGGCACCTCCAGCATCATCAGACTGGGATGGTGGTCTGAATTGGACATCAGTGTGCACTGGGTTTGGCGCTTCGGAAGGAATGATGTCGGACATATGGAAATGAATCCTACCCCTTGGGGAATGTCACCTGGAGGGGATGAGCTTTTGCTGGGAATGCTGTGAGTCCAGCCAACGTGACTACTTATGGGCGAGAAGCATCACCGGCACCTTCCACATGCCTACGTGTGGTGGCCACTTTCTAGACTAATGTGACCCCCTGCAAAGGCTGTTAGAACCCAGAGGAAATAAAGACGAGGGGGATATGAGGAAAAATGCTGCCAGGAACAGTAAGGGCTTTTCAATCAGAAATACGTCTTTTCTCTTCCCAATCTGTCTTGATTCTTTAAGGATCAGATAAAAAGAATAGATTTGTTTTAGTGGCAGTTGTTTTATACGGTTTCTTTTAGTCAATCAGGATGATCTACTTATTTCTAGCCTCTTATTTCACTTGAATTGAGGAAATAATTTTGGATGTTTTCATAAGGAAAAAGTAATTTTTTTTTTCAAAGAAAGGGTTTCTCATTCATCAGGCTTGTTAGGACAGACTAATTCAAGGGTAAGGTAGAAGGGGGGGCTATAAATAACATGCTTCAAATCTTGATTTAATGCTAGAGAATAAATTAAGTTTCTTCCTAAGGAAGAGTCCTCCAATTTCTCTCAATTCCTCTCTACTGCTGACACCAGAGGTAAGTAAACGGCCCTCCCTCTGTTATTTTCAGACCTCCAGAACCAGGACATGCTGAGGGAAACAGGAGCGTGTCTGGGGAAGGGCCCTGTGTCTCCTTTACCCTCACAACACTTTGAGAGCAGATTATGTGGGGTTTTCCACATCGTGCAATCTGACCCTAACTGTCCGGAGTTGGGGCAGACACCAGGCGGAGGGCTCAGTCCCACACGACGGCCTCACCCCAGATGCCGGTTCCAGGTATCCCCCAGGCTGCCCACAACTTCTGTCAGATTGGACTACAAATCAGAGGTTCTCACAACCTCCTCTTTGGAGTCTGTCATCTGCTAGAGCAACTCACAGAACCCAGGGACACTTATGTTCGCTGGTTTATTATATATTAAGGATCTGATAAAGGATACAGATAAACAGCCAGATGAAGAGATAATAGGGCGATGTCTGTCAGTGGAACAGGAGAGTCCAGAAATAAACCTGTGTTTATACGGTCAGTTAATCTATGAACAAGGAGACAAGAATATCCAATGGAAAAAAGATTCTTCAATAAATGGTGCTGGGAAAACTGGACAGCCACATGCAAAAGAAGGAAACTGGGCCACTTTCTTACACTATACACAAAAATAAATCCAAAATGAATTAAAGACCTAAATGTAAGAACTAAAACCATAAAACTCCTAAAAGAAAACAGTCATTAGTCTCTTGGACATTGACCTTAGCGGCATTTTCCCAGATGCATCTCCTCAAGTAAGGGAAACAAAAGCCAAAGTAGACTATTGGGATGACATCCCAAGCCTGGGATGAAGAGCTTTTTCACAGCAAGGGAAACCATCAACAACATGAAAAGGCAACCCACTGAATGGAAGAAGATATTTGCAAATGATATAATTGATAAGGTGTTAATATCCAAACTATATAAAGAACTTAAACAACTCAACACCAAAACCATAAATAATCTGATTAAAAATGGGCAGAGGACCTGAATACACACTTTTTCATAGAAGACATCCAGCTTGCCAACAGACACATGAAAGATGCTCAACATCACTCATTGTCAGGGAAATGCTAATCAAAACCACAATGAGATACCACCTCACACCTGTCACAATGGCTAGAATCAAAAACCAAGGGTTGGCGAGGATGTGGAGAAAAGTGCACCCTCGTGCACTGTTGGTGGGCATGTAAATTGGTGCAACCACTGTGGGAAACAGCATGGAGGGTCCTCAAAAAATTAAAAATAGAAATACCATATGATCCAATAATTCCACTGCTGGGTATTTAGCCAAAGAAAATGAAAACTCTTACTTTGAAAAGATACATGCACCCCTTTGTTTAAAGCAGCATTATCTACAATAGCCAAAATATAGAAGCAACCTAAGTGCCCATTGATAGATGAATGGATAAAGAAGATCTAGTCTATAAATATATAATGGAGTATTACTCAGCCATAAAAAAGAATGAAATCTTGCCGTTTGTTAAAACACGGATGGATCTAAAGGGTAATACACTACATGAAATAAGTTAGAGAAAAACAAATACCATATGATTTTCCTTATGTGTGGAATCTAAAAAACCAAACCAAACCCAAACAAAGGAGAACAGAGACCCACAAATACAGAGAACAAACTGGTGGTTGCCACAGGGGAGGAGGGGTGGGGTATGGGTGAGATGGGTGAAGATTAAGAGGTACATACTTCCAGTTACAAAATAAGTCACAGAGATGAAAAACACAAAATAGGGAATATAGTTAATAATGTTGTAAAAATATTGTAGGGTAACAGATGGTAACTATACTTATCATGGTGAGCACTGAGTAATGTAGAGAATTGTTGGCTCACTATATTGTACACCTGAAACTAATGTAATATACTTTTTAAAGATTTTATTTATTTATTTGACAGAGAGAGAGAGAGACCACAGGCAGGGGGAGTGGGAGAGGGAGAAGCAGGCTCCCCGCTGACCAGGGAGCCTGATGTGGGGCTTGATCCCAGGACCCTGGGATCATGACCTGAGCTGAAGGCAGAGGCTTAACCTACTAAGCCACCAGGTGTCCCTGAAACTAACATAATATTGTATGTCAACTATACTTTTTTTTTTTTAAAGATTTTATTTATTTGACAGAGAGAGACAGCGAGAGAGGGAACACAAGCAGGGGGAGTGGGAGAGGGAGAAGCAGGCTTCCCGCTGAGCAGGGAGCCCAATGCAGGGCTCGATCCCAGGACCCCGAGATCACGACCTGAGCCGAAGGCAGTCGCTTAACGACTGAGCCACCCAGGTGCCCCTCAACTATACTTTAATATAAATAATAAAATGTCCTAAAAAAAATTTAAAAAAATGTCCATGATAACTTTAAAAAAAAGACAAAAGGGCACCTGGGTGGCAGTCAGTTAAACACCTGACTCTTGGTTTCTGCTCAGGATCGTGAGATTGAGCCCCGCGTGGGGCTCCACGCTGAGCATGGAGTCTGTTTCAGATTCTGTCTCCCTCTCCCTCTACCCCTCTCACTCATGCTCTCTTTCTCTCTCTCTAAAATAAATAAATCTTAAAAAAAAAAAAAAAGACAAAAAATAGGGTGAGGTTTGGAAGCGTCCCAAGCACAGGAACTTCTGTCACAGTGGAGTTGGGGTGCACCCTCCCAGCCCGTGGATGAGTTCACGAACCCCACACTCTGGTGTTTTTATGAAGTCTTCATGATGTAAGAAGCATGACTGATCGTTAACTCATTCTCCAGCCCCTCTCCTTCCGGAAGGTGCCAGGTGGCGGGTTGGGGGGCGGGGCTGAAAGCTCCAAGCTTCTAATCATGCTTTGGTCTCTCTGACCAGCCCCCATCCTGAAGCCATCCAGGAGCCCAGCCAGAGTCACCGAGTAGAACAAAAGACACTCCTGTCACCCAGGAAATTCCAAGCCTGACCTCTGTGTCAGGAACTATGGGTAGAGACCAGTATGCATATTTTCATTATCTCTCAGGTCTCTGTGTAAAAGTCTGGAAACAGTCCATAATACTTACTCATTCTTTCTTTCTTTCTTCCTTCCTTTCCTTCCCTCCTTTTCTTCCTTCCTTCCTTCCCTCCCTCCCTCCTTCCTTCCTTCCTTTCTTTCTAAAAGATTTCATTTATTTATTTGACAGAGAGAGCAGAAGCAGAGGGAGAAGCAGATAGAGGCAGAGGGAGAAGCAGACTCCCCGCTGAGCAGGGAGCTCGATCCCAGGACCCCAGGATCATGACCTGAGCTGAAGGCAAACGCCTAACTGACTGAGTCACCCAGGTGCCCCACACTTATACTTTCTCTACCAGATCTCCAAACGTATGACCCCCTCAGGGCTCAGTATCAGACAAACCTACCTTCATGCTGACCTGGTACAACAGGTTCAAGTTTAGAACTTTTAGATTCCTTGGAGCTCTGTGAAGGAACGTTCTACTGTGAGGTGGACAGGCCCTAGGTGCCGGCCCGTGGCCTGACTCCCTGCTTTTCCCACATCCAGCATTCTCTCCACCATGAGGGGGCTTGTGTGCAGACACCCCAGAAGGGGCACGCAAGCCCAGGCACCACCTTCCTTCCCAGCAAGTGCTCCCACCCTGCCTGCCTGCCCTTGGGGGCCGGCTCAGACCCCGAAAGCTGGCTCGGGGCTGGTGGGTAGGGAATTCCTGAGTCCCAGGTCCTGGAGTGTGATCTGAAGGTAGGAGCAGGGCTTGGGCATGTTCTCTAAACTCCCTGGACTCCAGGCTTAGTGGGGGAGACCACCCCAGCAGAGGGAGAGGAGAGAGCCCTCCCAGTGCAGGCTCAGGGGAGAGGCCCCCCTTCTGTGGCACGAAGGTCCCTGTGAAACCAAGTTCTGGCACTAAGCATATGGTCATTTTCCAGGTCGCTTGCCCGACAGACTGGGCCGATTTCCATGCCTATTCGGTGAAGGACACCGGCATTTCCACCGCTCTGGCGGCCTTGGCAGGGTGACTTAACTTCTCCAGGCCTCAGGTTCCTTATCTACACGATAAACTCCTTTTAGCTCTAACCTTCCAGGGTTCTCTGAAATCGAGCCCTCTATTTTAACCATTTGTGGCCCGAATTTCTGCAGCCTTCCTTGGTCTGTTACGGAGGTCTTTGCAATGCTCCTAGCCAGACATACACGTGTTTCCCTGGTGCACGGCAAGGCTTATCAGCATAAATTCCTGCCGGGCCAGGAGACAGCATCCTGAACTATGTAGGTTTTCTGCTAGCTTTCCCAGTCCATAAAAGGTTAAGGAAAACAGAGGCATCTCACTTGTAATGAAAGCAACTTTGATTCCTCCTTTTAGGTTTTTCTTCTCCTCTCGCTCTCTGTAATAAAATATACAGCTATAAAACAGGGCAGTCACACCCTCTCTGGCCCCACTGGCACTAAATCCTTAGTGTCTCTGTGGTAATCTGGAAGATTTGATTACATTTCACTGCAAAGAGCTGCCCTGTGTTTATCCTTTGCCTCACCTACTCTTCTCATAGCGTGAAGGAGAGATTTATCTTCAAACCCCGGGCACATCTCTGGGTCCCTTGGAGGTGCATATGCAGTGCTTTGTAGAGAGACTTCTAGGTTCCTGAAGATGGCACTGTAATTTTACTTCTGTTCACGCAAACACTTCCATCACCCAGAGAAATGTACCCTCTGTGGAGTATGTATGCGCACAGATTGATTTCAGTGCAAACGTCTAACGATGTGACTGCATGAACAGAAATGCGTATCATGGAGAGGTAACATTGGTAAGAGCACACATATAGAAAGGAAACTCAAGGGGCACCTGGGTGGCTCAGTCGTTAAGCGTCTGCCTTCGGCTCAGGTCATGATCCTGGGGTCCTGGGATCGAGCTCCGCATTGGGCTCCCTGCTTGGCAGGAAGCCTGCTTCTCCCTCTCCTACTCCCCCTGCTTGTGTTCCCTCTCTCACTCTCTCTCTCTGTGTCAAATAAATAAATAAAATCTTAAAAAAAAAAAAAAAAGAAAGAAAGGAAACTCAAGATCCGTTAATGGTTTTGTTTTTAAGGATTTTTAAAGGGGTTTAAAAAACCCCTTCCTAAGGACCTAGAGGTGCATTCTATAGATAAACCCAAGTTAAGATGAATCCAGTGGTCAGAAAGAACTTAAACAAACCCACCCACTTTGCTATGGTTTCAATCTTCTTGTCGACCGCCTTAGTATCATTTATGTAAAGTATAAACCAAATGGATGTTTGACCAGTATTTATTGCATATGGATTATTTCAACTGGGTGACTGAAATCTCAGTTCCACCAGAGTGTCCTTGTAATCTCTGCCCCAGACGAGGGGTTGTCCCTTCCTCAAGGGATCGCATCCTACCTGTCCAAAGACTCACAAGGCATAACCAGAAGCGAGAGACCCTAGCCGCCGTTGTGCATCCTGCCAAGCCTTCCCCCCATCGGCCTTCATTCCTAAACAAGAACCCTGGGAGGGGAGAGGAGCCCCTGCCCATTTATTTTGCATCCTCTAGCAGGTTAGAAAAATGCCTTCAACTTCACATTGAGAAGATGATTCTTGGGTTGGGTTGAAACAGCTCTCGTTTTGCACTCTCTGAGCAGACAAGATGTAGTCAGACGGCTGATGAGCGGCCCCTTGGATGAACGTACATCCAAGACATGCTTCCTTTCCTCGGAACTCTGGAAGTGACATTATCAGAGCAAAAGGGAGGGACTGAAGAAAGGGGGTGCCAGGATCAGGATGAGGCGGACAAGACCCCCAGGGTGCAAACCCCGAGGGTGCCCT
Source organism: Mirounga angustirostris (assembly GCF_029215605.1). Taxonomy (NCBI): domain Eukaryota; kingdom Metazoa; phylum Chordata; class Mammalia; order Carnivora; family Phocidae; genus Mirounga; species Mirounga angustirostris. The sequence continues at coordinate 7,622,210 of NW_026991720.1, forward strand.
GACCCCCAGGCGCTGCCCTGTGCTGGCCTCGCCCTGGTCCCATCCCTGGCTGTCCCAAGTGACACAGGTGGGGAAAACATCGCGAAGCATGGCCAAGCCTCCCGCGTGTCAATGCCCTTCCTGTGGCTGGGAGTCACTTCCACAGTTTTCTACAAGGCTCTGCCCTTAACTTCTCCTGGCCTTGTGTCTCTGGGGGGCGTGAGCAGGGCAGGTGCCCCCAAGGTGGGGATCTGGCTCAGTTCTCCTTTGGTCTACTCACCTGGAACCACCCTGCCAACAGAACCAAGCACTTTCCTCGAGGCTCTTCCCTGGGCAACCGCAACTGGTTCCGGCGTCTCTAAAGAACTTTCTAAAGTTGAAGCCCTTGGAAGGTGCACCCTTCAGGAAGGGGAATCTCCAGAAGGATTTCGAAAGGAGTATGTGTGTTGAGCAGCATTTTAGAACGTTGTTGGGATTCTATGATAGGCCCTAAGGATGGCTGGGGGAGGGAGGGGGGGAGCATAGAAAGATAAAGAAGAAGAATTTCTTTGCCCTCAAGGTGTGGACTGAGAATTGACTGTCATATTTTAATACAGATCTTTATTTACTGTTTCCCTAAATGTTAGACCTTCTCATAGCTGTCGCCAACAGAACCTCCAGATCCCATCGGTACATTTCTATAGCACTGGTAACCACCTTTGGACAAAGTGGATTCCGTGTATCCAGGGCTTTGGGGTCTCCCGAAGTCATGTCGAACAAGTTTAATGTAATTTCCCGAAGCAAATCTGAATGTCACATCTGAATTATTGAACATCTTGCTGATTGAGCATTTTCGACAAGCTGCATTCCCACCAAGTACCCAGGGAGACTCGCAGCCAGGCGCCTGCCCACTGGTACCTGCCATGCTGAGTGAGACAAACAGAGCCGTTATTCAAATACTATTAAATATTAACACTGACATTTTCCAGCGGCTGTATCTGTCATAGATCATGTGGGTCACAGCTGTCATCTCGAATCCCTTCAGAGTGTGTGAGCTCCAGAAATGTTATCTGTTTGCAAAGCCATGTGCTCGGCGATGGAGGAGGTTTTCCTTTGAAAATGTTGTGAAGCTGCAAAGAGAAGGGACGGCCCCTCTCCTCTCCAGATGGTTCTGAGTGTGCTGCAGATTGGAGGAAGCCCCTGGGCGGGCCGGGTGATGTTTGGGGGTGGGGGACGGGGTAGGGTCGAGGTTGAGGAAGTCAGGTGTCTGGGGCCGGTGAAAGCCCACGGGGGACGTGGCTGGGACCCACAGCTCTGCCTCCCTTGGGCACCAGCTCTGGGAAGCAAGTCAGCCAGAGCAGTTTGGCTTTATACAGACGAAACCACAGGAACATGGAATCGTTTTGCTTTGTAAGGAGAGCTGGGAACAGAGCCTTTCTGTGTGAAGTGTTTCTCAACCTTTTGGGGCCGAACTTTGAATTCGCTGTCCTATCTGGAGGACCCAGAGTTTAACTGTCCTGTTGGATTCAGTTTTTCAAGAAGCCAAGATGGTCTCTTCTGATTCAGCTGTGCTGGGCTTCTGGGGAAGGCCATGTCAGCTCAGCCGTGGGGTCAGTTCCACTGACCGTGGCCGGGGGCTTCCCTCCTTCGGGGTGAGGTGACTCACCTGCCTGCGAAGTGCCTGTGTCCCGGCTCTGTGTGTGTGTGTGTGCACGCGTGCTCTGTTTCCTTTTCTGCGTGCTCCATTTTCTTTCCTTCCAGAAACCTGAGGGGTGCAACGCTAGATTTTTGATAAGCTGAAGTTCACGCCCCCTCACCTGGGCGCCGCTCTAATGACCACATGGTTGGCAGGACTCTGGAGACCAACGGTTTTATTTGGCCAACTCCGAAGAGAATAATAACATTAGAAGCAGCTCTCATTAATTCAGTGCCTGCTGGAATCTGAATGCCCAGATTCTTGTCACTTCCTGCTTCCTCTTAACTCTCGTAACAACCCTGTTCCATGATCTCCATGATCCATGGCAAGTTCCATGATCTCCATCTCCCAGGGATGACACCCGAGACATGGAAACTTTAAGTAACCCTTTGAAGACATTTGTCAGAAATGATGAAGTTGGAGTTCAAAGTTGCCTCCAAGGTCTGTGGCCTTTCCACCATATTGTGCTACCTTCACTTAAAGATCAAAGTTGGAATTTAGAAAGAACGAACTTGCCTGAGAAGAATGCAGTCACTCTGTGGACAAAACCGTTGACTGAATTTGCAAAGGAGTCAAATGCCTCGCTGCATCCAAATATTCTGTGCAATGTGGGGCTTTGTCCGTCAGTCCCTCCTCAGTAAGGAATTGGGTGGTGTCCCTGTGGTCTGGTTGGCTTGGGTCTCAGGCTTGTGGCCCCTAGTTTTGAACCCTTCTGTCATCGTTGTTGGCCAGAATTTCTCAGCACAGGTGGCACGGCTGACATTAGTCTGGATTGTCTTCATTGTGGGGCCGTCCTGTGCATTGTTCGATGGTTAGCAGAAACCCTGGCCTCTACCCACAGATGTTATGACAAAATGTCTCCAGCCATGCCAAGTGTCCCCTGGGAGCAAAATTGTCCCAGTTGGGAACAAAATTGCCCCAGTTGGGAACAACTGGATTAAAAATACTTTTTGCAGGTTTTATTGGAAATCACATCCCAAAACTGGCTCATTCCCCTTCCTGTCCTGCTTCCCCCTTCTTCTTTTTTTTTTTTTTTTAAGATTTTATTTATTTGTCAAACAGAGAGCACAAGCAGGGGGAGCAGACGGAGAAGGAGAAGCAGGCTCCCCACTGAGCAGGGAGCCTGATGCGGGGCTCGATCCCAGGACCCGGGACCATGACCTGAGCCAAAGACAGACGCTTAACAGACTGAGCCACCCAGGCGTACCCCGCCCCCCCTTATAGGTCTCTTCTGGGAGCATGTCCTTAATAAATTGTGTGCAGGCAAATCCTCATCTCAAGGTCTACTTCCAGGACCAACCCCAGATGCATACTTGTTGCAAATAGAAAGAGAGCCCTTGAGAAAATGAATGGCTCCAGGTAAGCTAGTAAACCTCTCTGGGTAGCAGTTTAATGATTTGTAAAAGAAAGGTCCCTTGCAGTTCTAAATCCCTGTAACCTACACAGAGAGTAGAGTGTCGGAAACTACGGGGGGGTCTTGGGGTCTCCAGAATTTATTGCCAGAGGAATCGAAGAGAGAAGGCCTGGACTGTAGGCATAAACAAATATTTGTTGGCTGAATGAGTGAACTGGCAGTTGAGGAGAAAAGAACTCTGTAATTTACACGGAATATGTCAAATTGGATCTGAGGCTCTTCCATGCGAGTCAAATAACTGTATTTAAGGTGGAAGGATCATGCAACCCCCTTTAGACCCAAACAGGGGCAGGAACTCCAGGAACACACCTGCAGTTGAACAAGTGGGCTTATTATTTGTTGCAAAGAGGGCGAACCCACACCAGGGGGAACTAGGCGCTGTCTCAGTACAGCGGTGCTGGGAAGGATTGGTTATAGAATTTGGGCTTGTGTGACATGATCTGTGGGCTGGTTCAAAGAAGGGAGGCTTTGCTTTGGACAGAGTGGTGCCAGGAAGTAGGGGCCACTTTGGGATCAGGTGTTTTAGTGGACAGCATCTGTAGGGCTGGAGGCTGATGCTGTAATCTGTCAAGAGCAGCCATTGCTGGGCTGGACCAGGATGGGGGTGCTTGGTGGTTTTGGGGGTTTGGACAACAGTCATATTCTTGTCGGAGTTTAGACACCAACTGTGGGGTGGTCCTGTTTCCGTCTTATTCCATCTTGATCAGAGTGGTCCACCCTTCGCATTCTGGCATTTCACAGCAAAACATCAGGCCTGACTCTGTGTATGAACACTTTCGTACTGCTCTCCCCTTTAAGAAGTTAAGATTGGCTAGCAGATCGTGATGAAATTTGGGAGGACTACATGTGAAAAAATTTAATTTGGGGGCATTTAAAATGCACATTTTTGTTGGTTGACATGATTATAGATGAGTATATCAAATTTTGTGGCTTGGTGTTAAACAGAGTTGAAGAATAGAAAGATTTCAGCCTTACATACATGGTTGGTGTGAGTCGGTGGGGGCATGGGAAGTTTCCAGAGTGATGTTTTGCTTACTGGCCACCCAAGAAAGAAAAAAATGAAAGGAAGATGAAAAATAGTTTCACTTGGCTTTGCCTTCAATGCTCTCTTGTGGAGCCCTCACCTTGAATTCCTTTGTAATTTCCTGCTGACAGGACACTGAACAGACCGACTTCCCACTGGGGGGGACACCACGGAGAGGCCAGCTGGGGCGGGAGTGACAGCTTCACTGATGGGACAGCCTGCTGGGTAAGACGTTTCAGCAGTTCTGGGACATGGGCTTACTCAGAGGAGCCCTGTGTGGTTTCTGATCTGAGGATACGTGACAAACTCAGCTCCATCATAAAAGAATTTTGTAATTTTAGAATAAATTTTAAATGTGCAAATAAACCTGTCAAGTGCCCAGCCCCAAGGCTATAACACCTGAAAACCTTTTCCGGAGATGAGCCAACAAGGCGCTGGGGGAGGCAGGATTTCAGCTCTCGGTTCTGACCTTGCTCTACGTGGAAACTTCTAGAGAAAAGGTAAAGTATTTGAGGGACAGGGCTTTACCTCATCATCATTTGCTCCCAGTGAAATGGCCAAAGTTGTGCCTAATGACAAAAACCTGAAGTATTTAAACTTAGGCTTTCTAGGGGCGCCTGGGTGGCTCAGTCGGTTAAGCGTCTGCCTTCAGCTCAGGTCATGATTCTGGGGTCCTGGGATCGAGTCCCGCATCGGGCTCCCTGCTCAGCGGGGAGCCTGCTTCTCCCTCTCCCCTTCTTGTGTTCCCTCTCTTTCTCTCAAATAAATAAATAAAATCTTTAAAAAAAAATAAACTTAGGCTTTCTGTTCCCTGTGATACAGGATCAGGCTTTCACAGATGTAGCTCTGAGAGCGAAATCAGGCAGAAGTTTTAGAATCAGTGTGAACCAATGACCCCGAATGTGCAGGAAGCGTTCGGTTTCCCTCCCACAACACTTCTCACTGGTTTGTCCTGACCCTGCTGGGCTCTGGGTCCTATGCAGTCGTGTGGATGTGCATCTTGCCCCATTTTCATCTGTACACATGTGTGATTTATTCTGTGACTGGTCTTTCTGGCCTTTGTGTGGATTCCATTTAAACACACAGGCTCTGCAGTCAGAACAATGGGGTTCAAATTCTGACTCCACCACTTGCTAGAAGCATGACCTTGGGAAATCACACGAAGTAGGAGTGGGGGTGGGGTACTTGCTAACAAGACGGCCGTGAGGGGCAAGTCAGCAAACGCATTAAAAGCCTTCACATGGGGGCGCCTGGGTGGCTCAGTCGTTAAGCGTCTGCCTTCGGCTCAGGTCATGATCCCAGGGTCCTGGGATCGAGCCCCGCATCCGGCTCCCTGCTCCGCGGGAGGCCTGCTTCTCCCTCTCCCGCTCCCCCTGCTTGTGTTCCCTCTTTCACTATCTCTCTCTCTGTCAAATAAATAAATAAAATCTTTAAAAAAAAAAAAAAAAAGCCTTCACATGGGGCCTGGAACTCAGTAAATACACCATGAAAGTCTGGTGTTTTTGGTGTTACTTACAGAAGAATCTCCTTAGGAATCCAGAAACTCTATGTGGGAACAATTCCCTGTTCTTGCCTCTCTGGACTTCTCTGGTTTCCTGCCCACATGCCCTTACGCAGTTCAGCCTGCCTGGAATGCCCTTTCCTCATAGTTGCCTGGCTCAATCCCACAGATCCTTCCAGGATCCATGACAAAACTGCTTTTTCCATGAAACCTTTCCGTATTACTCCACCTAAAGAAAATATCCTTTTCTTTAAGCTCCTGTACCTTTCTCATGGGACTCCAAAAGCTTATTTTAATAAAGACAACGAATATTTATTGGGTTGTTATTCTGCACTAGGCACTTGGAACATCACTTAATGCACATTGATGGGTTTAATTCTTCCCATTTGTCAGATAAGAAAACAGGCCTGAGAGGTTGAGAAATCATTCCAAGCCACATAGCTCATCACGGCTGGTCAGAACACATAGTTCCTGGAGAAACACACTCACTGCTGGTTCCCAGCCTCGTCTTCCAGCAATAGGCACTCAACATTGGGCTGAATTCGCTGTGGTGTTACCGGACAGCTCTGGGTCACGGTGTCCGCCCTGCCTTCACCCTCTGCTTCCCCAGGGACAAAGACGTCTGATCACTCAGCACCATGGTGTCAAATTGGCCGTCCTTCCTCTTCACGGGTCAGGGGTCCTCTTTTATCCAGTTCCAATCGTGGGAAGGTAGGTTTTACAGCCACGGAAGGAAAGTTGAAGGCAAGAAGCAGAGAAGACAAATTTGCATAGATAACAAAGCATTTTGGAAGTCATGGGTAGCACCGGGTACCCTGCGTTCTGTAGTATCTTTCTACAGGAAGGCTCTCGAAATGTCTACTCTCTCTTGTAGTCTTTGAGAGAAGCAGCGGCTCTGTGGCTGAGCACCTGCCGAGACACAGGGGGTTCTTGTTGGATTTGGCCCCTCTGCTGAGTGCTGTCACCCAGGCTGACCCGCGCTCTGTTCTGTTCCAGTGAGTGCGGCATGGCCCGGCACTGGGAACGTGGTGTCCCGTGGTGAAGCTGTTGGAGAGAAGGTCTTTCAAAGGAGTACTTTCTCTTCTATAAGATGGGTGCATGGACTGAATCTTGTCTCCCCCAGTGTATATACGGAAGTCCCAACCCCTGGCAACTCAGAACATGACTGTATTTGGAGATAGAATCTTTAAAGAGATAATGAAGATAGATGAGGTTGTTAGGGTGGGACCTAATCCAAGAGGACTGGAGTTCTTACAGGAAGAGGAAGGGACACTCGGGATGGGTGTGCCAGAGGAAAGTCCACGTGAGCACACAGGGAGAAGGCAGCCATCCGTGAGCCAAGGAGAGAGGCCTCTGCAGGAACCTACCCTGATGGCACCTTGACCTTGGACTTACAGCCTCCAGAACTATGAGAAGACAAATTTCTGTTGTCGAAGCCCCCAGTCTATGGTATTTCTCTGTGGCAGCCCGAGCAGAATAATATAGTGGGGAGGTTGGAAAGAATAGCTGAGGGCTCCTTTTGCACAAAATTTAATATGCGTGGTGGCTGCAGAAAAACTCAGGATCGAATGCTCATCTACTTGACAAAGGGTGACTTGATCAGTGCCCTGTGGATTTCAGTTGCAAAGGGTTTGGACCAAAGAAAAAGAAAAAGGTAGAATTGCAGATAAGTTTTAAAAAGCATTCTGGAGGCAACAGCTGTTGAAAAGGAGGGAACTCAGATTTATAACTCTATACATTTTAATAAGAATTTATAACTTTTTATGAATATTATCTCTAAGTTAGTCCCTAAACCTAGGAGTAAAAATAAAATTCTGCTGGGCCGTGTGTTCAGATGGTAGTAGATGGAAATGTGTCTCTGGAAAGCATGACATAGGCCAGGGGATGGTCAGTTTGAATAATCAAAGTCTTTGAAGGTCAACAATCACAAGGAAGGATTTTACAGTGCTGGGCTCCTATCTTCCCACGTCAGGTGGGAGGGGACAGACACGGTCCTCTGGAGTTTTCCTCAGTGAGACTCAAGGAAATTCACCAGCTAACGTATTACAAGCAAGATTAGGACATTCTCTGGAGATGCTCTAGTGTTGTTTCCTAGCCTAGCAGCTGCCGATTCATACTGCCTCCAGCAGGGCAGGCCATGTGGTTCGAAACACAAGTGCGAGCCTTCTGATATTTTGCAGTTAATTACCAGAAACATGTTTGTTGTCATCTAGATGCCAGTCATTTGTCCAAATTACTAGGACAAGTTTCCCAAGAAAGCCTGAAATCAGATTGCTTTCCCTCATTATTTTTCAATAAACGTGCACAAACTTATTCTGCCACAGGTGGGTTCTGCTTCTCACAGCATATGTGACTTGACAAGTTGTGTGAACGTGCCACGTTTTCAGAAAAGAAGTCTCTGTTTTAATTGCACCAAGTGTTTAAAGAGAAATGAGCAGCCTTAGAATGGGGGTGCTGAGGCTCGGTGCTCGGGCCAGCAGCAGACGGGGCTGGGGTGGCTATGGGTGGGGAGGGGTGGGTGAAGCTGCCTGCCCCAGGGATGTGATGAACTTGAGCCTGACTGAGCCTAGTTTTAATATCCAAGGGGGATTCAGCTTGGTGTTTAGAAACACAATTGCTTAGGTCCTGGGGGTCCTATTTATTTGGGGGAAGGCCTCCAACTAGCTGCTTGGGCATGGCAAGGGGATAGGACCCAGCTCCCTGCACACGAAGGTGCCGATATGTAGGCAGGAAGTCACATCCTGGCTGGGTCAGCTGAAATGCAGAACCCACCTAAGATGCGGGAACCAAGTGGGCTGGGCTGGGGTCAGGCTGGGCCAGGGTTGGGCTGCTGTACCTTTCACCTCCTCAGAGAGAAGAAAATTTGGCCTTAGCTCCATTGACCTCAGTAATCTGAACTGGCTTCATCCTCTCCATCAACCCGGTATATCTTGCAATCAAGCATCCCTTAACTTCTCTTGGAAGTTCTTTGACTAGGCTTTGTTAATGGGCATCCCGATTCCCTACTGGCTACCTCCATGGAGATGGATGATTAGCATCTCGCCAACAGACTGCTTGGTTGCCCTCCTTCCTTGCCCCCAGTCTATCCCATCTTAATCAATGACACCACCATTCAAAACCAGAATCAGTCACTGATTCTTCTCCTTTTTCCCCTGATACTCTCTATCTAATCCATCAGCAAGCCCTGTTGTCTCTGCCTACAGAATACATCCTACGTCCCATGGCTTCCACCGCTAACGCTTTGTTTCCGGCCACCATCGCCTCTCCAACTGTTGGGTAGATGTCTAACTAGTGCCATTTCACCTACTTCCTTCCCACCTGAAAAGGCAAGTATGTTCACGTTACTCCCTTGTTCAAAGTCCCCCGAGGGCTTTTGGGAAGCATTTATGCAGTCTTCACCATGGCCTGACCCGCCTGACACACCTGGGCTCCTGTCGTCACGGCCCCGTTTCCCGCAGAGAACGGCCAAGTCTTCCTGTGCCCACGAGCAGAGGCCCGTGGTTCCCTATAAGCGGTCAGTTGGCTCCAGGGACTGTGTGGCAGATGAGGGATTCTGTCCAGTCTGGGGACTGGTGAGAACAAGGTTTCATCCCCCAGCCCATGACGGCTTGGAGACAGATGGATGGCAGACCAGGCAGGATGTCCAGCATCACCATAGAGGCCGTCAGGAAACAGGACGCCATGACAGCTCTCCTGGAACCTCTACTCCTCCTTGGGGAGCAAGAACTCTGGATTTGAGTCTAAATCTGAACGAACCAAATCTACCAGAAAGTGACCAGATTGCATTTTCTGCTCATGGCAGCATGCCAGGCTCCTGAAGGAAGCACAGCTTGGTTATACTCCTTGCACGCCTGAGCCCATGGCCTGTGCATGTTCATCCCTGTGACACCCACATGTTCACGTCGCCTGGAGTGAGGCAAGGGGACTGCGATTTCACACTTCACCCAGAACAGCTCTCTCCCTTCCCTTCTGTTGCTCTGGTCCAGTCCTTGCTTGTTTTGTCCCTCGGTCCCTGACACTTCATGTGGTCATGGGTTTTGTGATGATGACCTCTTAGGTTTTGGGTAAAGGCCGATGGGACGGGGCCCCCTTTTTGCTAGCCTTCGGAGAGCCCTCCATGCTGACCATTTTCTACTGACTTTGTGGTTGGGCTTAAGTCCACATAAATAATGCATGCAGAACTACCCCCTCACCAAGGCCTTTCCAGTGGAAGTCCTATCATAAAAGTCACAGGAAGCAGTGTGATGACATCGTGTCCCTGCTCATGGGCCAGTCCTTCCTGGGGTGGGGAAGGGTCATCACATTCTGGTCAGTCATTTCACTAAGAATGCTTTTGGACTCAACTCCAATGTTGGGGAGGAGGGCCCCCCACTCCCCCACTCCGTCTGCCCCCATCCCCCCAGTAATTCTCAGACACCAGCTGGGTGCCCTACAACTCACTTCTGCCACCATCCACCCGGAGAGAGTGTCAGGACCCACCAGGTTAAGGGCTCAGTCCTGCGGGACTGTCCCCAAACACTCAACTTCAGATGTCATCTATGCTACCGACTGGCCGGAGATGGAAGATTCCAACCACCCCCTCCCTGGGTTTGATTCATTTGCTAGAGCGGCTCACAGAACTCTGGGAAACCTTTCACTTACTAGACCACCAGTTTATTATAAAAAGATATAACTCAGGAACAGCCAGAATGGAAGAGATGCCCAGGGCAAAGGGTGGGGGAAAGGGCTCAGAGATTCCGCATCCTCTCCCCCAGTTTCCATGTGTTCACCAACTGGGAAGTTCTCTGAACCCTGTCCTTCTGGTTTTTTAATGGAGGGTTCATTGTTATGATCGATGGTGTCACGTGATTGATTCAACTTCTGGCCCCTCTCTCTTCCCCAGAAGTCAGGGGTGAGACTGAAAGTTCCAACTCTCCAAACGCAGGCTGATTCCCCTGGCAACCAGCTCCACCCTTAGGTGCTTTCCAAAAGTCATCTCATTAACATAAACTCTGGTGGGGAAAGGATCTTGTTCTGAATAACGAGGCACCCACCTCACTTTTATGGCTCTGAAGAGATTTCAGGAACTGAGGACAAGAGATCAAATATTTAACAGAAGATGCTCCCATTGCTCTTTTATTCTGAGAATCCCAGGAACTTTGGGAGCTGTGAGCCAGGAAACTTTGATGAAGACCAAGTACATATTTCTTATAAATCACAATGTCGCCAGCCCTCTGCCCACAAGGGAGCCGAGGTTTTAGTCCTTACCCTGCTAACTTGCCCGCTGGGGACTTTGGAGGAACCAGTTATTCTGTTCCAAAGACACTTTTTAGGTGGTGTGTGACTCTCACATCCCCCCTCCCCCAGTGATGTATCTTACCATCCCTTAAGGGACCCTTATCCCTGCCCCAGAAGGAAAGCGAGTCTGAACGTTCAAGTTCCTGCGCTATCCTGGGAGAGTTACAATTTCTCGTGGGTGTTCAGGCAGGGTTTAGAAATAAGCATCCCGATCAAAACTTGAGGATAAGATCAGAATGAAAGGAAACCCAAATCAATGGCTGCTAATCTACCAAGAGAAAGTTCTACGATTATCTCTACATGTGTATTTTTTCAACGGCATTTTGATAAAAAGGAAAAGGTGGCCATTCAGGGTTATCATTGGATCTCAAACACCTGAGTCTTGTAGCTATGACCAGGAAGCCTTAAGAACCTCCGTCCCTGTGGCTACCTGATGCCAGAACACCCCCATAGCAAGTGATTTGGGACAAAGCAGCCTTGAGTGATGGATGTCTGAATTTGTACCTGGTGCTCAGTCGCAAATATGTAATCCTTCTGTTTTGGCTTGGTACCAATTTCATAGACTTTTACTGCAGAATTGCAGAGCTGGAAATTTCCATAGGAGGGCTTTGGGGACCTGGGACCACATGAGGGCACAGGGTGGTACCTGACCTGCCACCTGGGACCTTCCTGACCCACCAGAGGCCATTTCCCATGGCGCTTGATTCCCATCAACCCGATTTATAACCTCACGCTGAGAACAGCCTCACTCTGGGAACGACCTCACACATTTCCTGCATTTTTCAGAACAACGTGAAAAGTACCTTTTATGGTCTCCTGGCTCATTTAGCCTCACGAGAAAAACAGAAGCCTAAAGGAAAAATTCTAACAAGCCCATCCCTTTTGAGGGGCTTTCTTGTTGGCCCAGGTCTTTTGTACTTGAGAAACGGAGGTGTTGTGGGGAAGTTACTACAAATCAGGACTGGGGAGAGGTACTCACTTTTCAGATGGAAACCGGGCTCCAGAATGCACTAGAACCAGCAGATGTGATTGTCTGTCCCAACAGATGTGATTAAAAGCACACTCTCGGGTCCGTCTCCCTGTAATGCAGAGGAGGCCATGTTCCTCCCACTTCTAGTCTCGTAGAAGTGCAAACTCCTGTGTTAATCCTTCTCAGGTTTGTGTTTGCTCCAGAAAGATCCCTGTGTGTGCGAGTGAGCAGCACCACCTGGGAACCTCTCCTTGTGCATTGGCCTCTGGAGGCACTGGCTTGGGCTGGGGGGTGGAGTCTGAGTGGGACTCTGGGGCAGGAGGGGGCAAGAAGCCGTCTAATCTGTTCAAGGGGGTGATAGATAACTCTAGAACCAGAGTCCCATAGCACCCGTTAAGAGGACTGAGTTTGTGGACTCAGAAAGAAACTTTACTCTTTAAGAAGTTTCTTTAGAAAACGGTCACTAGCCTGGGGGCACCTGGGTGGTTCAGTCGATTAAACCAAGTGCCTGACTCTTGGTCATGATCACAGGGTCATGAGATTCAGCCCTGAGTCAGCTCCATGTTGGACATGGAGCCTGCTTAGGATTCTCTTTCCCTTTCCCCTTGCCCCCCTCCCCCTGCACGTGTGCACACTCTCTCTAAAAAAAAAAAGAAAGAAAACGAAAACAGTCTCTAGCCTATATTATTCCTCCACAATTGGAAGTCATAAAGGAATATTATTTTTTATTGTGGTAAAATGTGTATAACATAAAAATTTGCCATTTCAACCATTTTCAAGTGTGCAATCCCATGGCATTAAGAACATTCTCATCGTTGTGCAACCGTCTCTGCCATTTTCTGAACTTTATCACTGCGAGCAGAAACTCTGTGCCCATTAAGAAAAGCTCCCATTCCTGAGCCCCCAGCCCCTGGTAACCCCAATCTCGTTTCTGTCTCTACGCATCTCTAGATATTTCTGAATCATACAACGTTTGTCCTTTTATGTCTGGCTTATTTCACTTGGCATAATGTTTTCAAGGTTCACCCATGATTAAGGAAAAATTTTTTTTAAAGATTTTATTTATTTGACAGAGAAAGACACAGCAAGAGAGGGAACACAAGCAGGGGGAGTGGGAGAGGGAGAAGCAGGCTTCCCGCCGAGCAGGGAGCCCGATGTGGGGCTCGATCCCAGGACCCTGGGATCATGACCTGAGCCAAAGGCAGATGCTTGACTGAGCCACCCAGGCGCCCATAAGAAAAGTTTTTAAATAAATATTCTGTGGTCATAGAATATCCTGATATCACAATAATTTGAAAACAAATTATTGAGGATTACCGAGCACTTACTGTGTGCCAGGCACTGGGCTGGGAAGGGCACGTGCACTGTTTTGAAAGTCCTTTCAAGAACAACACGATAAAGTTTATTAGTACCAAGTCCGTATTACAAGCGAGGAATTGGAGAATTAGTAAGATTAACTCAAACTGTTGGAAAGCTTGAGTCGATCAACTGGCTCTGGGTTCAAATTCTCACCTCTTTTTTTTTTTTTAAGATTTTATTTTTTTATTTGACAGAGAGAGACACAGAGCAGGAACACAAGCAGGGGGAGTGGGAGAGGGAGAAGCAGGCTTCCCGCCGAGCAGGGAGCCCGATGCGGGGCTCGATCCCAGGACCCTGGGATCATGACCTGAGCCGAAGGCAGACGCTTAACCGACTGAGCCACTCAGGCGTCCCAAATTCTCACCTCTTTAACTATGCTGCCTTTCCGATTATTCTTTCCTTACCACACCTCTGGTTGAACCTTTAAATTAGCACCTGCTACAGGCTGGCGAGCGTTAGAGTTTCTTGGGCGTGTGTAGAGAGAAGAGGTGCCGCTGTCACTTGTTTCCTTCTGTTTGGATCGCCGGCTGGCACTGTGCTTGGCACCCAGCAGTACTTAATGTATGTTTGTGGATTTGATTGAAGCCTCTTAGCACAGATGCTACCAGGTTAGGCTTTGTACAAAGGACACTCCCCAGGCTCTTTCTGATTTAATCAGGGTGTTTGTTTTAAACCACAAAGCAACTTGGCTTGTTTCCTGGCTGGAAATTGACTTCATCACCCCACCTGCTTGACCATCACCAGGCGTTAGCGCGCCCCCCAGAGCCGTCGGGAAGAAAAATTAGAGCCATAGACCCTTGTTGCCACAAGACTGGTTTTTCCACCACGGTTGCTGTTCATAGTTTCTTCTTCCAGCTTTTCAAGATAGACCTGAAGAGAGGTCCAAGCAAACACGGTTGAAAGCACATTTTTCATATTTATGTCTTTCCCCGTAACTCAGAGGAAAGCTGCCAAAAGACCTGTCTGCTTCCGACAAGCCCGGTTAATATATATATTTTTTTATTTATTCATTTGAGACACAGATATACAGAGAGAGAGAGAGAGAAAGCATGAGCAGGGAGAGAGGCAGAGGCCGAGAGAAAAGCAGGCTCCTCGCTGAGCCAGGAGCCCGATGTGGGGCTCGATCCCAGGACCCTAGGATCATGACCCGAGCCGAAGGCAGACACTTAACCATCTGAGCCACCCAGGCGCCCCTAGCCCGGTTAATATATTAAACCCCGGCTGTGCCTGTGGTTTCATGAGGGTGGTAGGGAATTGCACTATAGAGGAAGACACATGCCCACGCAAAGACTCGCCAGTGACAGGTAATACCCGGGGGGGAGAGATAACGAGAGGGAAGAATAGAGTCCGCGAAAGGAGGTCATAGTTCACCTCTGAGTCCTGAGCGCCTCTTTTGGCCTCCTAGGCTGTGGGAGAAGTTACGCAGAAACAGCAGGGGTGGGAGGAAAATAGAGGGTAGGGTTAAATTATGAAATGTGCTTTATTCAAGATGGGGATATAGAAGTTATTGTAAAATGGCCCAGTAAAATCACTGGGATGTACGGTATTATGAATAAATGAATCTTGAGACTGTCTCACAAGTAACTGTTCAGAGGATGGCACTTCCTTTCTTTTCCTGCTCCAGGGTAGTATAAAGAGGGTGGAGAGGTTTAAGATAATGTCTTAAGAACTGAAGCCCAGGCACTAATATGCACTATAGAGCTTCTTCTTCTTCTTCTTTTTAAAGATTTCATTTATTTATTTGAGAGAGAGAGCACACATGAGCAGAGGGGAGGAGGAGAGGGAGAGGGAGAAGCAGACTCCCTGCTGAGCAGAGTGCCCAACGTGGGGCTCAATCCCAGGACCCTGGGATCATGACCTGAGCTAAAGGCAGATGCTTAACCCACTGAGCCGCCCAGGCGCCCCTAGAGCCACTTCTGCAACTATCTTCCAAACCAAACTCTGATTCCAGTGGTTGCATCTCTCCTAAAAAGTCAGTCTGCTCCTTGGGAAACAGTAATGTGGGTCAAATTCTAGTTAGCATGTTCTCCTCTTCCCCGAGTGGGGTCCTTTAGCCAGCTTAGCCCTGCCCTTCTCATCTGCATTCAGACCGTCACCTGATCCCTCCTCAGATACTAGTTAAAATATTGGCTGATGAGAGATTTGCAGGTAAGGACATTTTTAATGTATTAGGAGATGCTGAAGAATGAAAACCCTTTGAGACTCAAAAGAAATAGAATTTCTGGCTTGTTAGCAAATGCACGTGTGTGAGATTCTCAGAGGGGGAGCTTGCCTGGGGGTCCTCGAAGCAGACCCCTGGCGGCCTGGAGGGTTCTGGGTAAAGTCTGTTGCTGGTGACCGTGACCACTATTAAAAGAGAGTTGGTTTTCATGTTTAGTCAGCAGGTAGGCTGATAGGGAAAGAGGAAGTATAGTACTGTTTGGTGATGGGGATTCTAAGGATATGAACAAAGAGCTGTGGTCCTAAAGATTTGCTAGGAATATTTCAGGTGAAGAAGTGGAACAAGGGTGTCCAAGCCAGAAGGACCCATTGGATGGCAAAGAGCACGGGGTGGGGGGTCTGAGTGCGCATGCGTGTGTGTGTGTGTGTGCGTGTGCGTGTGTGCATGAGTTGGGGTGTCGGTACTGGGTAAAGGATGTGTGCTTGAGGAGCAGGGTTGAACAGATGAGATTGGGAGATGGGGTGGGCAGAAGGTAGGCTTAAAAATTAAAATGGGACTTTTTGGCAATACCATAGGTGTTGAGAATTTAAATATTTGGTCAAGCAAGAAGGTCAGTCGTTGTGAACCACTCCCTTGCTCAAAAATCTGTCCTGCCTTCTTCTTGTCCATAGGATAAGCAGTCTGGTTTCAATCCAAGTCTCTTTATTGGAGGCCCCTTTACTTATCTCTACTCTATCCTGTTCAGCTCCACTCAGCTCACCCTCTGCTCCCACCTGGCTCTTGATCCTTTGTACTTTATGATAAATTCTACAGAACTATTGGGTGTAGAAATGAGCTGGTGGCTAGCTAAATGCAGTTGTTCCTCAGGCCAGAAATTCTGTTGGTATTACAGCCCGAGGAGGCTTTAACTCAACCTCCTAATACATTTGATTATCCTAAGTCTGATACTAATAATACATCCATAAGACCACCAATATGTGTACGAATAAACTCTTAATATATTTGATTATCACAGTATCGGCATTATCATAAGACTTATCTACCTAAGATAGTTGAACCTTCACTACCAATGCGTGTTACATTGTGCCCATACATAGTTTGGTCCTGGTATGGTTTGATTTCATGACAGAGCAAATACACAGGTATTAGCAAGGCCTTCCCAAAAGAACTGGCCCTTGTCCATTGTTAGAGACTGAATTGTGTTCCCCTAAGAGATACAGTGGAGCTCTAACACCTGGTAACTGTGAATGTGAGCTTATTTGGAAATAGGGTCATGGCAGGAATTATTTAAGACGACGTCGTACTGGGGTAGAGTGGCCCCCTAATCCAACATGCCCGGTCTCCTTAGCAGAAGAGGCACAGACACGGCCAGGTGAAGACCCACGTGAAGAGGGGGACGAGACTGCTGCGATGCTGCCACCAGCCAAGGGACACCTGGGGCCCCCAGAAGCTGGAAGAGAAGGGACGGATTCTTTCCCGGAGTCTTTAGAGAGAGAAGTCAGGGGCCCTCCCGACACCTTGATTTCAAACCTCTAGGCTCCGGAACTGGGAGAGAACACATTTTTGTTGTTTTAAAGCATCCAGGTTGGTAGTAATTGGTCACACAGCCCTAGGAAACGAATACACCCACGAATCACATGTTATTATTGACACGCATCATGACATTTGGCCACGAGTCACTTACGTCTGGGATCCAAGTCAGTTGGGGACACAGCCACTCACCCTGTCTCAGCTCACAGGCTGGTCCTGAGCCGGGCTCCCACTGTGTGCTTACACAGGACCCACCTCCCTCGTATGGTGAGGATGCGGGTGATACTCAGAATGGGTCCTGTCCCTGCTATAACTGCACTACAGGATCATTCTGATCTGTTCCGGGGCGGGGGGAGGGTGAGGGTAGTCATGGTGCACAGATAGAAATTACAGGTGCCCTCAGAGGAGTCTGTGGGTTTGGAGGTCCGTTAAGATTCCCACGACTGGGGGCACCTGGGTGGCTCAGTTGGTTAAGCGGCTGCCTTCAGCTCAGGTCATGATCCTGGAGTCCCGGGATCGAGTCCCGCATCGGGCTCCCTGCTCAGCAGGGAGCCTGCTTCTGCCTCTGACCCTCCCCCCTCTCATGTGCTCTCTCTCTCTCATTCTCTCTTAAATAAATAAATAAAATCTTTAAAAAAAAAAAAAAGATTCCCACGACTGTGCCCTTGATCCTCAGTGTTCAGGATGGGGGTGGTCATTGCTCTGTGGCTACTTTGCTTCCATTTGTATCAGAATAGTCAGGAGAGCCCCCTGGGTGATGATACAGGCCCCCTCCCAGCACTGGACCTGGCTGGATCCAGCATTTTTGTTGCGTTTACCCGACCGACTTCACAGGCTCCATTGTCTTTCCAGGCTGACTTTTCATGACTTAGCTTCCTGGAATAGAATTCTCTCTAATCTGCTATTCTAAAAATTTCTCCCACTGCATGCTGCTTCTCATTAAAAGTGACTTCAGTCTGTCCCACCATGCCTAGACCGGCACCTGTCTCTTAAAGCCCTTGACTGACTCGCCGGCCAGTGTTTAATCCACCAGCCCATTACTGCCCCTGCGTGTTCCTGACCCGAGTACAGTTAGAATAGATGCTTTGCACCCCAAAATGTTGGGTTCCTCCTTACTAGGATTAGATGAGTTTAGCCTCACTTAGATAACTTGCCTCTACTATCCCCTCCCCACCTCGTGAGAGTCGGTGTCAGAGGCCAAGCTGGTTTCCCTGGGGACACCTGTTCGGAGCTTCTGTTAGGGATTATGTGTGGAGCTGGTTTGTGCAGCAACCCACATGTGTGGGTCACATGACCCCACGTCTGCGATTCCTTCCTTGCCCTCAGTTGTTCCCGAGAACAGCTGCCTTCTCGGGGAGAATAAATATTTCCCCCGAAATCAATCACCTAATGCCGTATTGGCGTCAAGGCAAGTAACTTGATTCAGAACAAATTCAGCTATCTCTTTGCTCCATTTGCCAGTTTCATGTTTTTAAGAGGATTCACATTGACTCATTTTTCTTTCCCGTACGTCCTGGCCTTGTATTTTATACCACCAGACAGGGATACTAATTAAACTTCCGAGTTTGCTCCCGCAGTGCTGAAATGGAGATGGGTAATGACAGGTCTGGCGGTTATCAATGTATCTGCTGCACGTGTAATGATTTAAAGGGACTGCCATGGTTACTGCTCGGGATAAAAGCGAATGAGCTCTTTAAATTTAATTTAGAGGAGTTATAACTTGATCATCCAGAAACATATTACTGAAGCTTCTTGTATTTTTGACAAAGCCCCAGGCAGCCTTCTAGCAGGATCCGTGACTTAACCAGGAACATTTTCTTTACAGTGAGGTGAATATTGGTGACACCTCCCCAGCTTCAGGAACGTCACCAGCAGGAATGCGGCGCTGGTCCCACTGGGCACTAGTTAAAGATAATTATTTCGCACTTAGTGTCTGTTCTTTCATCCATGAATCCGAAGCCCAGCTATGGGCAAAGTCATCTGCAGGTCAGTCCAGACTCAGAGTAGTTTATTTGAAATCACACATGGGAGAAATGAGACATCATCTTCTTTACATCTTTGTGAAGTGGTTGGTGTGTGTCTTAACCTGCAAAGCAGGAGGAGAGAGGCAGATCCTCTTCCCTTTGGTTTCTTTCAGTTCTAGAATACCGGGAACACTACTGCATGTATTTTATTTCATTTTTTATTTTATGTACTTATATTAGAGAGAGAAAGAGAGGCAGGGAGGGGAAGGGCGGAGAGAGAGAAGCAGACTCCATGCTGAGCGTGGAGCCCCACGCAGGGCTCCATCTCATGACCTGAGCCGAAATCAAAAGTCAGAGGCTTCACCAACTGAGCCACCCAGGCGCCCCCACGCTACTGCATTTAAAGAACAGAAATGCTCTGCTGTCTCCTCTCCTTGCATACTGCCTTTGTTCATATACTAATATTTATTTATTGAATTACTGTATTAGCTGTTACACTTCCTTCCATCCATCCAAGCATTAGTCCTTTGTGGTTCTTGCTTTAATTGTGCTCCCCCTGCAACAGGATTCCTCTTCTGTCTCTCCCACCCTGCCCCCCACCCCCAACCCCCTTACAGTCTGAGAGTGAAGTTGGTACTCCTCAGAATATGTTATCTGATCATCATCCATCCATACCAAATCTCTCTTGTTTTGTTTTGTTTTACTTTATTTTCCATCCCATCCCCACTCCTGTTTCTTTTCCCCCCACAGGTAATGAATATAATATTTTTTTTATACACGTAACATGTTTTATAGAAGGGTCTTTTTTTCGTATATGTATCCTTAGTTATTCATGTACCCTTGCAAAATGTTTTGTTGTTCTGTGTGTAGGTTTTCATGTTAATAAATTCTATTGTTTTATGAATCTCATTTTATTTCTTACACTTTTCACTCCGTACTATATTTTTAAGATATAAGACTTAAGATTGCTGTATATGTAGCTAGTCTGTTACTTCTACTGACTGTATGGTCTACGACAGCATGTTCACCTTATCTCACATGACAGATTTCTAGGGACAGACACATGGGGTGCCTGCAACTCTTGGCCCCACAGACACCCCCCACAAGGGTCCTTATACATGTTCCTTTATGGACCTTTGCAAGAATTTCTCTAGGGTGGTTTACAACTCATTAAAAATGTTTTTTTAAAAGATTTTTATTTATTTATTTGAGAGAGAAAGAGAGAGCGAGAGTGCCTGAGCAGGGTCAGAGGGAGAAGCAGGCTTCCCCCCCGAGGAGGGAGCTTGATGCGGGCTCGATCCCAGGACCCTGGGATCATGACCTGAGCCGAAGGCAGACGCTTAACCGACTGAGCCACCCAGGCGTCCCTCATTAAAAACATTTTTTAGAAAACGACATTAAGCACTGTTCTCAGCATTTCATATGCATTGATTGATCCTTACGGTAATCCCATGTGCTAAATTCTGTTCTTATTCCCGTTTTACAGATGATGAAGCAACACAGATCAAGAAGCTACTAAGTGGTGGTGCCGATTTTGAAAACGTGGACTCAACCCCTCTGCACACTCCCTTCAGGTCCCTACCACACGAACGTCACCGAGATGAACATCTTCAAACACGACTTTGATGGGTGAATTAGAGAATGTGGGGGGCTGTGCCTGAGCACCCATCCTACAGCTGACAGTCTGGCGTGGGTCCCCTGTTCCTGCCCCTCAAGCAACCTCCATAGTCAGCCCCTACACTGCCTTCTTCAGAGTGTTTCTCCCCTGGAGCCTGAGGAGGAGAGAAACCTCAGGACTGGCAAAGCTGCCCACACCTCTGGAGGTTTGCTCCTCAGGCAGCTGGACTTGGGCATCCCCTGAAGTCCAACGACTGTGAGGCCAGGCTGGAGTTGTGGGGGACGGTGGTTTGCGAGGGCCGATGTGCCATACTGGGGCACTTCCCCATCGGGCTACTCACATGCTCCACACTCTTCTCTTACTTCTGTGGCATTTCCAGGTGCATGGAGGGTGGAAGCCAGTAGCCTGTGTGGTTGGTTTTCCATCTTGTCAAGGAGTCCGTTGCTCCTTGCTTGAGAGCGTTAAGAGCTGGGCTGAACTTCAGACTCTTTACTGATATAACTGGAAGGATAAGATCAAATGATTTCCCTCTTGACTCACACACACAAATGTTCCACACAATTCTGCCTTCTATCCTGCAGTGCCTTAGTGGAACCTTCAACGATGCTTGATTTTAGGGGCCAACCTGGCCTGGCTCTGGTGTGCAGGTGGTTGATCACGCATTGGCCCACGTGTCGCTGTGAGGGTATTCTGCTTATGTGATTAACAACTGCAGTCAGTTGACTGTAGGTAAAGGAGATTACCCTCCATAATGTGGGTGGGCCTCACCTAATCAGCTGAAGGCCTCAAGAGCAAGGACTGAGGATTCCTGAAGAAGCAATCCCATGTCAAGGCTGTAGCAGAGGAGTCCTGCCTAGGATTCCAACCAGCCAGCTTGCCCTGTGGATTTTGGATTTGTCAGCCACAATCGCAAGAGCCAATTCTTTATTATTTATTTATTTATTTATTATGTTATGTTAATCACCATACATTACATCATTAGTTTTTGATGTAGTGTTCCATGATTCCTTGTTTGGGCATAACACCCAGTGCTCCATGCAGAATGTGCCCTCCTCAATACCCACCACCAGGCTAACCCATCCCCCCACCCCTCTCCCCTCTAGAACCCTCAGTTTGTTTCTCAGAGTCCATAGTCTCTCATGGTTCGTCTCCCCCTCCAATTTCCCCCCCTTCATTTTTCCCTTCCTGCTATCTTCTTCTTCTTCTTCTTTTTTTATAAGATTTTATTTACTTGACAGAACGCACAAGCAGAAGGAGAGAAGGGAGAAGCAGGCTCCCTGCTGAGCAAGGAGCCTGATGTGGGACTCAATCCCAGGACCCTGGGATCATGACCCGGGCAGAAGGCAGCTGCTTAACCAACTGAGCCACCCAGGCGTCCCGTTGTTGTTGTATGTGTTTTTTTTAAAACATATAATGTATTATTTGTTTCAGAGGTACAGGTCTGTGTTTCAACAGTCTTACACAATTCACAGCGCTCACCATAGCACATACCCTCCCCAGTGTCTATCACCCAGCCACCCCATCCCTCCAGCAACCCTCAGTTTGTTTCCTGAGATTAAGAATTCCTCATATCAGTGAGGTCATATGATACATGTCTTTCTCTGATTGACTTATTTCACTCAGCATAATGCCCTCCAGTTCCATCCACGTCGTTGCAAATGGCAAGATTTCATTCCTTTTGATGGCTGCATAATATTCCATTGTATATATATACCACATCTTCTTTATCCATTCATCTGTTGATGGACATCTTGGCTCTTTCCACAGTTTGGCTATTGTGACATTGCTGCTATAAACATTGGGGTGCATGTACCCCTTCGGATCCCTACATTTGTATCTTTGGGGTAAATACCCAGTAGTGCAGTTGCTGGGTCATATGGTAGCTCTATTTTCAACTTTTTGAGGAACATCCATACTGTTTTCCAGAGTGGCTGCACCAGCTTGCATTCCCACCAACAGTGTAGGCCAATTCTTTTAAATAAATCTCTCTTTTGCTCCTATTGATGCTGTTTCTCTAGAGAACCTTGACAGATACATTCTATAAAAACCTTCAGGTTGTTGTTTTTGAGCCTCTCCTGCTCCAAATTTGGTCAGAACCAATGGTCACATATTGCGTGGTGTCTTCTTCCTCCCTCCTTCCAGACACATTGACTCTCTGGGCCTAAGTTCCAAGCTCACTGTGACCTCAGTGCCTTTGCACCAGTTGTTCCCTCATCTAGAATGAGGCCCCCTTCCCCTTCCGTTCTCAGCTTCACTGTCCCTCTGTGGAGAAGTCCCTCCTCACCACCAGTAAGAAGCAGCCACCCAGTCCTGCTGTCCCAGCACCCTATTAAAATGAAAATGAATCCCTGGCCTCGAAGTTCTCTTTTGTTCCATATTATTTATTGGCTTATTACCTTTCTCCTCCCACTAGAACCTAAGTTTCCCGAGAGCAGGTATGTCTGTCTTGTTCTCCAGTGAATCCTTCGCATCTGGAATAGTGCCGAGTGCATAGGAGGTACTTCGTAAACATTTAGTAGATGAGTTGGTTCCAGAATCTTGATTTCCCTTTAAAATCGATGTGGCGAGGTCATTATTGAAATAATCTCAGTTAGTTTTGGAAGCTAATCATATGTTGTTGGGTTGGTTGTTTTTTTTTTTTTTTTTTTTTTTGCCTGTAATCATTCTTACTAGCTACACTATAAAGTATTCTTTCCCCGATTTGTCCCAAATGTGCCTTCTTCCTAGCTTCAGAGGTTGTTCCTTGTCCTGAGATCCTGGCTCTCAGGGAGTAACCTCACAGTTACCCTCTGTGTCATTCATGACTGAGAAGCTTGTCCTTGTGTCCCATTTCAGCTCTCATCTTCTTAGACTTAAGAATTTTATCCTCCAAATTTCTATTTGTGAACACAGAATAACTTCTGTATTTTCATCATCTTGGCCTTTTTCACGTCTGTCATATCGTAGTTGAAATTTCAGAATTGTCAATTTCTGTTTTTTAGAAGAAATAACTTTCTCATGCTTTAGGTCAGGGGACTTAAAAAAAAAAGTTGTTTTCATTCCTTTGGTGAAGACTTGGCATCCATGTTCATTTACTTACCCTGTCCTGAGAGATTTTACATACCACACACCCAGTGGATAAATTAAGATGAATGGAAAGACCATGGAAATGTGATCTGAAAAGAAAGGCTGTGTTCTCTTCCTGGTCCTTCGTAGGCATGCTGGGAGTGTTGGTGGAGGTGGGGATGGGTTGCTGCTAGAGAGGGACAGTCAGGTACAAGGATTATTTAGCTCAGCCTTCATTGAATTCATGGTTTTTAGAGTGACCGAGGACAAGTGAGCTTGAGCTAATGATTACTCATACCACTTGCTGTCAAGAGTTAGCTTTCTGCATAGGTTCACACAAACCCTTTCTCAAAAGGTAACACAATTATTTCCTCTTCTCTATGTTCTGGTAAGCCCATCATGCCATGCCATCATGGACAGAGAGTACTATCTCCTCCTGCATTTCTCCCTTTGGCCTTCTCTGCTTCTCTATCCCCCATTCATTGAACAGATCCTGCCTTGTGCCAAATGAAGTCACTGTGCTCATGGAAATTACCGATCTCCATGTCCACGTGGCTTATGGTAGGCGGCACCGGGAATGGAGGTGAGCACGCTGTGGTTCACACGTTCTTGGTGGAGATGTCAAGGCCTGAAATGCCTGCTCACCCTTTTAAAATTTGTTGTGAACTTTCATAAGTGCTGGCTTTCTTTACTCAAGGGACTTGATGACATTTCCCTCCACCTGTTGGGTCATAGTCGTAAAGCAAGATCATTACCAAGAACCTCGTGGCATAACTTTCTGGAAGACAGGAGTGTCATTTCTATAGATTGGCCTTGGGAATTGCTAAAGAACAGAGAGGCTGGGCTTTTAACTGGGCTTCGCACTTATTTGGTGTACATGCTTCACTGAGAACTGATTAAAAGGAAATGGCTTCCTGATGTTAACTGAAGACCAGCAAGTGGGAGTAATAACTTAGGACCACGGTTCTTTATGCACGTGGAGTGCATTTAGAAAGACGTGCACCTCTGGACACGTTGTAAATCTCTGTTGTCTTAGTTGACTGGCCTGAGTCCATTTGTCCATTATCCAGTGTTACTCCCTCATTCCAAACAAGGCTCAGAATGTATTCTGGACATCACTTAACTCTAACCACATTTTATCAAGCTGTGTGTAAATTAATCCAAAACACAAAGCCAATATCCATTATGCTACTTTAAGAAAACCGGGGTGGTGGGGAGTGGGGGTGACCAGAGAAGGTTAACAATGAAAACATCCACTGAAGACCCATCTGTGAGGAGTGACGGCATCTCTGCAACTTTGGGGAAGATTATATTCCCAACAGATGTATATTTCAGTGCTTGGAACTTTCTCTGCCGAAGGCTGAAAATTGCTTCTAAGAGAATCATGCGGAACAAAACACAAAGGATCACTTTTTAGGATAATTAAAACTATTTTGGAGTTTTTATTTATCAATCTGGTTTCTAATATAGTTTCAGTTAAATGAAAGACATTCACAAAGAATATTAGGCATACATACATAGTTTCCTTCTGTCATTCTATGTTACATGCTCTTGCTTTTAGAGAGTGAACTTTTGTGTCATTTCACAGGGTGGAATCCTAATCGACTTTACAGGAAGAATACTTAGCCCAGCTTTCCGTAACCCTGACCTCCGCAGTCACATGCTCACTGAAAAAAAAAAAAAACAAAACAAAAATCCAAACGAACTCAGAATCAGTAACATCTGAACGGTATCTTGGCCCACTTAAGGGTATGTCTTCCTAGCCACGTTAGAACCCAGCAGTTGCTGTTTAAAATAAACTGAGCCTCGGAAACGTTGCAGACCATCTGCGTAGACCTGCCCTTAAAGCACATTCTCACCTGGAAAGTGAACTTGTAAATGCGCCTTGGATATGAAATGCCCGTGTGCTCAGGTATCTTCACTACCTTCTGCCGGTCTTTGCTCCACGGGAGACAATCAACTTTTTAATCCGGTTTCCCTATTTTGTTGACAATGAGTTTTATGTACCATTGGTATCCAGAAAATACTGCTGTGAAAGAAATCTATTCTAGAGTCACCAACATTATCATGCACGGTATGTGTAGCGTAGGCACGGTGCCACCAGGCTACGCGAAAAAAATCATTCTTGTTTCTCATGTTGTCTTATGTGCAAGCTGACCCAGTGGCACCGGAGACGTAAGCTGTCTGTCACATCTGGGCGGGAACCACAGACTTTGTGCATGCGAAGTTCTGATTTCTCTGGTCTTTGGCTGTTGCATCTCCGAGGGCTGACAGGTTAGCTCTTGGGCAGTCTCCTTGATTAATAACTGAACAGTTGTACAGCAACTGTCTCCTAAATCTGTACACTTCCAGATGTGGCCACATTGTCTCTTTGGTGGGACTAAGAACCACAGGCCAGAAAGTAAGTCTTTCAGTAGGCTCTATCGACTTGGGCCTTTATATGTGGGTGTCAAAGTATTCTGCCCTCAAGAAGCAATGGCACCTCACAATTTGTCTTATTAAGTAGGCAAAACAGTTGTATCTTCAAAACAGGGCAAAGAGCGACTGAGGTTCAGTGGCTTGACCAAGGTCACATAGCAAGTCAGGGAGAGAGGAAGGGTTAGGACTCTAACAGCTGATCCTCAGGGTCCACCCTCACCAAGACATCACTTTAAACATGGCACCCATTGGTTTTAGCCCAAGTCAGCTAGACACGCTGTTTGTTTCTCCTCTGTTTCAGGATCAGTTGGTTCTACTGCCCCTAGCAATTTAGGACCTATTTTGGCGGGCTAACTGGAATTCAATTTAGTAACTGCTTGGTGGGATGATGAAAAGGAAACAATATAAGAGGTTTAAACCAGATGCTTATTGTTTGGAGGCACAAAGGGACCATTAAAATGTTTACACCACAAAAGAAAGGGAGAAAAAGAGCAAGTGGGAGGATTGAAAAGAACAGATCCTGTTATAGAAGGAAGTAAAAGTTTCTTCTGGACAAACACTAACACCGCGTTTTCATATCCGGTAGCTACTTTGTCCGTAGGTGCTTCCTATGGTTTGTCTTGGTGCCCAGCTTTCTGCTGGCATCTGGGGGCTGCTCCACAGACCTTCAGCAATAACCTAAGATCTCTTTGGCTCATGCAAATTCTTTTTCCTGTGCCTCTGAATCCCTGCTCCTGTTAGTGAAGGATGCTTGTGTAGCAAATGCAGGGCAATGGGAAATTGTCCAACAAAGGCACTCCAAACCCTTGTTTCTAGCTTCTTATTAAAAACTTCCACAGAACAAGTCTTCCTCTCTCTCTTTTTTCGAGCAGTTGGTTGAAAGTCACAAGGGGAAACATAGCCTTCTGAATTAAGAAGGTTCAGAGAAGAACTTGACAATATAACTTCTCACCTCCTGAGCTAGTTTCCTTGGGGTCTAGGGAATACGTTATTTTGAGAGCTGAGAACGGCATCGATCTTGCTTTCAAAGTCCTGCTCCTACCTTCTCAAAACACAGATGCTTGCTTTATACACAGAGGATGTTCCCTACACAAATCGCCCTCAATCAGCCATCAGCTTCTCCTGAAACTTCACAGCAGCCTCCTGTTTCTAAAAATTTTTCTTTTTTGGTTTTTGTTTAGTCTGTTCTTATATAAAAAGGCTACCACCAGCCTCTTTGGACTTGGTTGATCTTGTCCTGGGATAGAAGAGGTCAAGACCGTGCGAGATATGATTGACAAAGCAAGATTAGGCACTGAGCCTGGGTCACAATGTCATGGCTGTCCAGGCTGCACTGTGCTGAGCTTTCAAGGGAGGGAGCTGGAAAAAAGAGATGCTTCCCTATTTCACATAAATTATTTACCATTTAGAATGTACTGGATATGGCCTTCACAGAGACACTTAGGACTTTTGGTGAAGACCACAATTCCAAAGAGAAGCCGAGGATTTCCAGCACTCACTTGGCACTTAACTTAGTTACTTAATACCTTATCCACCTTTTGGTGTCTTGTCTGTTGGCCAGACTGTTACCCCCCAAAAGGGAAAGACTGTGTCATATGTATGTCTTAAAGATGGTGACATGGGAGACCCACTGATCCCTCTAGTCATTCCAGTGCCCTGGGTTTGCAAATTTGGTGAGAGAAGTGTTGGTTTTTATTTTTCACCTTTTGTGGCAGGAAAATGGGAAGAAGAGAGTGAAGAGAAAGCGTGAGAACATTTTAGTGTCAGGGGTTGTTCTTGATTGTTTTGACCCCTTAATCACTTTGGGAAGAAAGGGAAAGTGCAGAGACAATGCGTAAAGATTAAAGCTATCATGGGAAATGCACGAAGTACTCAATTTCCATCTGGCATTATTGGTTAAGTGTAAAAGTAATAACCTATAAAATAGGTTTGAAAAATCAGAAACATTCCTACTAAGCATAATGTTTAAAATTTGCTTCTGTAATTTGACAATACATGAAAGAACCCTTCTTGGTAGTCATCTTGGTTAAATAAATAGCCTTGATTTTGAATATGTCATTTGTAAAAGTTATATTGTTCAGCTGTTTAGTCATACCACATACTTTTCATTTAACAATGTATATGGAATGATGATCAAGACCTTTTTCAGTTAAGGGTGTTCATGATTGTGGCTGAGGTCAGCAACTATAAAAGGGAATTCCCTTTGGTTCTGTTACCTTGACTCTAATGGGAATTAACCGGTTCAGTATCTCCTCTGGAATGTGTACAACATGCCATTGGCAACTCTAGATAACATTTTTCATCACCCAAGAAGCTGAGATCCTCCAATAAGTTAGGCATACTGAGAATTTTGAAAAATATGTATATATAACCCTAACAAACTAGAATTTCCATTTCATTGAGGCACACGGTCAGAAAAATAGCAACAATACCTTTTTAACCTCATCTTACCCCATTCCAGGAGAAGGAAAAAAGGGATCCTTTTTAATTCCTCAAAATGTTGGAGTCTAAAAAAATTTTTAAAAAGTACTTATTAAGAGTCTGAATATAATGATCATAAATCATAGTCATTCTAGACATAACTTTTGTGTAATTTTTACAAATAAATAAATGAAAATTTTTTTTTTGGATGCTCCCAAAGGAGCTTTGTCCCATTTGTTTACATACAAAGTCTATCATTTTAAAATAAAATCAAGGAGTTATTTGTTAGAATAAGTTGGTCAAGATTCCTGATTAGACTGAAGTGTGGCTATCTACGTGTGTCCATTCTCTGAGAAGCAACAATCAGTTATCAGGTTTGTGATAAACCTGAGGTTCAAATGTATCTGCCAAAGAAGTCCCTGAATCATGGCAGTGTGTCTATTTAGGATGGAGCAGTAGTATATGGAGTAGATGATGTAAAATATGGCAGTGTTTTCCATATGATTCAGAGTAAAGCAATAATGATAGCAAGCATTGGCTTTATTGTGGTATGTCCATTCAGAGGACCTGGTCTGCTAGGATTTTGTCACAGGGGCTTCAAAACTAGAGATTTAAAGCAAACCAAGAAGAGCAACCTAATTTATGCATTCACTAGAAAGTGTCCATACTCTTGCTGCAACTATAAAAGAAACAGAGCAAACAAATCGTAACATCTGGCTCTAATTCCCCACTGAGGTTCCCACCCCCCCACCCCACACACATACAATGTAACCTAACATGTTGCAGGTAAAGCAGAGGAGAAATCTTTTGTAACAGCTGATCACCACTGGATTATAGCTGACAGTCACAGATAGTCAGTAGGTCTAGGACTACACACAAGGAACAGTATTAGCTTGCAGAATTTGATGAAAGATAAAACCAACAATCCCAATATGAAACTACTTGTCCTGGTTCTTAATGCTTCTCTCTGTTTGTTGGTTCTTTTGTTACACAGCAGGGGCCCATATGCTCTCTTCCTTCAACTGTTTCAGGCGGGAACTCTCAGAGAATTGGCACATATTGAGGGCTCTTCGAAAACTGGCAAATAATCGGTTCTCTTTGGCCCTTCCTTTCCCTTTCCAATTTACAGGACACCAAAAGAAATACTGTATGAATACGAACTAGTTACTATGATAGCCCATTAAAAACTGACTATATGCAAAAGGAAGAGAATGCTGGAGGCCATGTGCATCAGCTTTTCTCAAGAAAAAATATCCACATTCTAAGGGCTCTTAAAAATGTAGAAAACTTGCCCTGTTACCATGGGTTTTCAGAACACCTCTAAACACACACAAAATAAGACACATTACCTACAAATTTCAACCATTTCTTAAACTCTAAAAGCATTTTTTTTGTATTATTTTGAGTTGATATAGAAGGGGAAACTCAGCTATAAAGAAATATTAAAAAGTATTTTTTTTTTTTGTGGCGATCCATCTCCAGAATTTTCTGTTGCTTGCCTCCCCCAACTTGTGCTGATATTTTCAGGATGTGCTCAAGAGTATGAAGTAGGGTGCTTTTGTCCCTTTCCCTCCTCCCTAATAACTTGCCCCTCCCTCTCCCATAGCCAAACAGCCACCCCTCAGATGAGCCATTCCTTTTTGCTCTCATCAATGGTCTCTGTGAAATTGGGGTCGTTGTTCATGATGGCTGCATCGGCGCTCTCTGCTGACTCCGCTCCCTTTGCTTCGTTGGTGTGGTAGGTGCCCTTGTGGCGGAACATGTAGCGGATGAGGAAGACCAAGGTGCAGAGAATGGTGAAAATCACCACAGCGATGACACCTGATGGAGACAGGAGAAGCACTGGTGATTAAACAGACCATGTGTTCATCCCTCCCACACTACCTTCCCCAGGCGCCCGGGTTCCCCCAAACACCACCCTCCCCCATACAGAATACAAAACTCCAAGACAACAGCAACCGAAATGGACAGGACTGAAAGGAAACCAGAGCAATACACAGTTACATTTGGAGATTTCAATGCTCTTCTCTCAGTAATTGTCAGACAATTAAACAGATGAGGAGGAAATACCACTCAACCCGTTTTAGAAGCCCAGCACTATCCTGATACTAAGACCAGACAAACACATCACAAGAAAACAAAACTACAGACCCATAGTCCTCTTCAATAGAATTTTAGCAAATCAAATCCAGCAATGTGTGGGAAAGAATATATTGTGATGAAGTGGTGTTAATTCTAGGAATGCAAGATCGGTTTAACATTAAAGAAATAAAGCGATGTAATTTACCACATTGAAGAAATACAGGAGAAAAAGCACAGGACAAGCTTCAACCTCCATTCATTATAAAGTGTCTCAGAAACTATTAGTAGAAGGAAACTTTCTCAGCCTGATAAAGGGCATCTGTGAGAAACCTACAGCTAATACCTTACTCAATACTAAAAGAATAAACAGATTTTCTCTAAAATATGTAACAATGGAAGAATGTCAACTCTCTCAATGTACTGAAAGCCCAGAGCCAGTGCGGTAAAACAAATAAAAAAGAAATAAAAAGTGCAGATAGAGAAGAAGTAAAAATTTTCTTTATTCTCAGGTGACATGATTATCTATGTAGAAAATCCTAAGGAATATGTAAAAAAAAAAAAAAAAAAAAGCTTCTAGAACTAACAGTAAATTTAGCAAGATCACAGGATACAAAGTCAATATACAAAAATCAATTGTGTCTTTATACACTAACAAGAAATACTCGGAAAAATATTAAAAGCAATAAAGTAATAAAATAATACCATTTATAATAAAACAAACTGAACACAGTTGTTCAAGGCTGTGTACTCAAGACCATAAAACCTTACTGAGAGAAATTAAAGATGTCAATAAATGGGTGGATAGACCATGTTTAAGAACTGAAATACCCAATATTGTTTAGATGTCCATTTATAGATCTTATGTAATCCCAGTGAAAATCACAGCAAACTTTTTTTTTTTTGGTGGAAATTGATAAGTTGATTCTAAATTGTATATGGCAATGCAAAGGATCCAGAATAGCCAACATAATTTTGAAAAACAAAAAAGAAATAACTGGAGAACGTATGTTGCCATCTCAAGGCTTAATATAAATATAAGGTAAAACAATAAAGCAAGCATAGTATTGGGTAAAGAAAGATATATATTTCAACAAAACAGGATAGAACCCAGAAGGCAGACATACACATATATGGTCTATTGATTTTTGGCAAAAGCTCCAAGGAAATTAAATTTGGAAAATATAGTCTTTTCAACAAATGGTCTTGGAATAACTAGTATTAATTTGGAAAATAATGGCTTTGACTTTTATACCACACTATGTACCATCAAAGTGATGATAGACTTGGTAACTGAAACCAAAGCTATAAAAGTTCTAGAAGAAAACACAGAAGAAAATCTTCACAACCTTGAATAGGCATGTTTTAAAGAGAGAATTAAAAAAATCACAAACTGAAAAGATTTGAAAAATTGGACTATTTCAAAATTTAAATCTCTTGCTTTTCAAAAAATACCACTAAGAAAATGAAAAGGCATGTCACAGACTGGGAGAAAATATTCACAATACAGATGTCTGACAAAGGACTTAAACTATCTAGACTATTAAAAAAACTGTTATAACTCAAAAGAAGAAGTCAAACAGTTCAGTTAAAAGATGGCGAAAGAGTTTTAAACAGACACTTTACAAAAAGATTTACAAACGGCAATAAGCATATGAAAAGATGCTCAAAATGATTAGTCATCAGATCATTCCCACTAAAACCTCAATGAATCAGATCATTCCCACTAAAACCTCAATGAGGTACCACTACTCATCCACTAGAGTGGCTAAAATTGAGAAGACTGAAAATATACCAAGTGTTGATAAGACTGTGGAGCAAACCTGACCTCCCAGATATTAATTATGGGAATGTAAAGTGGTTCAACCATTTTTAGAAAACTGGATAGCAATTTCGCATAAAGCTTAATATCCACTTTCTATAACACCCAGCAGTTGCACTCCTAGGGATCACCAAAGAGAAATGAAAACTTATGTTCATATAAGGCTTCAACAAAAATATTCATAGCAGCTTTATTCAAAATAGCTCCAATCTGGAAACAAACCAAATAGCACAGGGGAGTAGATACAACAAATGATATTCATTCAATAGAATACAACTTGACAATTAAAACAGACTATTGATGATGCAACAATGGATAGTTCTCAAAAACACTATGATGAGCAAAAGGCACCGCAGACGACCTACTATATGATCCCATTTATATGGAATTCAAGAGGAGGTGAAAGTAATCTACATCACAAAAAGCAAATCAGAGGTTGCCTTGGTTGGGAGTGGGGCGGGCACACAAAGAGCTTTCTGTGGATGGAAATGTTCCATATCTTGATTGTGGTGGTGGTTATGGGCGTGCGTGTTTGTCACGAGTCATTGACCCATTCCATTTGAGTACGTGCATGTTATACTTCAATAAAGTTGATCTTAAAAAAGCAAAGATCAATGAGAATAGGGACCTTGATAAGATTATACCAGAACTTTGGACAATGTGATCGAAGCAGCATTCTGAATGTATTCTAGTTTTATAGGCATCTACTGTCTCCACGTGGAAAAGAAACCTACTGGCTAAGCCAAGGTGACTGGTTGGGCTTAAAATCCTGGATATGTTTACAATGTTAGCTATACTAAGACATGCAGGAAACATCCTTATAACTAAGATAGAAGGCACAGGAAGAAAAGAAGGCTGTGGGCAAGAGGGCTGTCGGTATTGACCCAGATAGGAGGGACTGTGTTAGGAGAGTTCAATCATTCTGCAGCTGTCCATGGTGAGAAAGAAGGCTAGAAAGTTTTGGATACTCTGGCTTATTAATTTTCTGATAAGTTTTATTAAGACAATTCAAACCAGACCAGCATAGTCCTTCCCACTTTTGTAGTAAGCTATCCTGGGCCATCTGGGAGGGGAGAGAATTGGAATGGAAAAGAGAGGTGGGATAAGGATGTCCTGGCTCCTGCACGATGTCCTATCTGCCTGCCAGATGCTGGCTAGCTCCACACCCCCTCCTTTATTGACAGGTCAGCATTAAAAGGTAGCCAGGTGTCTCCACATCCATATGCTACAATCTTAAGTCATATTTAAATAGCAAAATGAATCAAGTAAAATCTACATGACTTTTTTTTTTTTACAACTATGATTTTATTGAAAATTATTACTTTCCACAGGTGAGTAGCCACATGAAAGCGTGTTCTATACATCACCCACCTCCAATGATAGCCGAGTTTCTGTTGACTCCATTTCTTATAGCTTGGCCTTGTCCTGGATTATATGGAAAATCAGCACTGGCTGCAGAGGAAGACATGGAAAAGTCAAGTGTAAGAGTTAAGGATACCATCAATCCCCCCAAATTTGATGCATATTTCTTTTTTCTTTTTTTTTTTTTTTTAAAGTAGGCTCCATCCCCAACCTGGGGCTCGAACTCACAACTCTTGGACCAAGAGTCAGATGCTGAGCCAGCCAGGTGCCCCGATGCGTATTTCTTCATACAACTCTTCAACACTTCCTGTTTTCCCAGATGAGCTGTTGGTTTCAGACAGACGCATCTTGTTATTGTTTCCACAAGATCACCGCATCTCCACCCCTGGTTTGGCTGTTCTCCCTGACACGAGGCCCAGAGGAGCACTGTGAA
The DNA here is from genome assembly GCF_029215605.1 of Mirounga angustirostris. Lineage (NCBI taxonomy): Eukaryota > Metazoa > Chordata > Mammalia > Carnivora > Phocidae > Mirounga > Mirounga angustirostris. Next base: position 7,656,262 of record NW_026991720.1, read on the forward strand.
CACTTTGGAGGACTTTTAGAGAGTCTCAGAGCTATCTCAGCTGGCCTGCTTCAGCCCCACTGATGTGCAGGCTTACGTATTAGAACCCTTTTTCTTATGTTTGGCTGAAATCTGCTTCCTATTCATTTTTATCCCATTCACAACGGGTGACCTTGACTGTTTTTGTAGAGCTTTTTATAGCTTATAGCATTAGCTTAAAAAGTAATCATTTTTCTTTTGAAGATTTTATTTATTTATTTGACAGAGAGATAGACAGAAAAGCACAAGCAGAGGGAATGGCAGAGGGAGAGGGAGAAGCAGGCTTCCCGCTGAGCAGGGAGCCTGATGCGGGGCTTGACCCCAGGACCCCGGGATCATGACCTGAGCCGAAGGCAGACACTTAACCATCTGAGCCACCCAGGCGCCCCAAAAGTAATCATTTCTTCAGATTAATATTTTACATGGCTCTAATAAAACATAGGACGTGTCAGGAATTTATACGGGGGTAAAATTTCCTAAGAGTTGAGAATAATATAAACTGCCTAATGAAATTTGTTTCTTTCCCTATTAAAAAAAAAAAAAAAAGAACCAGTGGTATTAAATTCCAGTCTTCTCTAAGATACATTTCAAGTACCCACAAGGCAAATAGATCCCGAAGTCTTTAGATAGGTCAGGAGAGTATCTATCATTATCCATACAAGCCAATTCAGCTTCAAAGATGATTTCACATTCACTGGACTTCTGATTGAGAAGTTAAGGTTTAAGGCAAATATTCCAACAGAAGCAGCTTCTCCTTCAGCAGATTACCTTAGTCTAGTCAGAGCCATGGCTACTGGATGGCATCAACTACATATTAAAAAAAAATTAAAGTAGTTGTTTGGCATAATTCAATGTGTACACACTGAGGAAATAGGCTTATGTTCTGATTCAAGGAGAATCTCACTGTGGACTCAGGTTTTCAAGCTCTACTTCTAAGGATTCTCAGGATAATGATGAAAAGTAGGTAGAGGGGCGCCTGGGCGGCTCAGTCGGTTAAGTGTCTGCTTTCGGCTCAGGTCATGATCCCAGGGTCCTGGGATCGAGTCCTACATCGGACTCCCCGCTCAGCAGGAAGCCTGCTTCTCCCTCTCCCACTCACCCTGCTTGTGTTCCCTCTCTCGCTCTCTGTCAAATAAATAAAATCTTAAAGAAAAGGAGAGTAGGTAGAGCCTTTCTTCTCCTTTTCCCTAACAAATAGGGCAACCAAAAAGAGAGATTTCAGATTCTACCAGTAAATGCTATTTAACCCTTTCTCTCTTCGACTTGATATTCTTACTTAAGACCAGGAAAATTATTCTTTTCTGGACGCATCATATTCCAAATCAGCTTGGCCATCAGTGCCACTCAGACCTGTCGATTTGATTAAAACACAGACACTAAGAAAGATACAAATGAAAGAGAACTTAACTCTGAGTCCTCGGGACTTTTCATATCCCCCTCACTCCTTAGCTGGTGGATGTAGGAGAGACCTTTCAGTATTATGTGCTTATTTTAACTGGTCCGATCCTAAATCCAGGGAGAGAGGGAAAGGGGCAGAGCCAATGTGGAGTGCAGAGGCATCAGCAACTCTCCCTGCCCTTCAGGAATTTCTGGGGTAGACGGCATGGACTGATCTTCAAAATTCCAAGTGTCAGGCCAACGATGCAATGATCTTGCATTTATAGGCTCATCACCTGTTGTTAAGGGTGGTCATAAAATTATCCTGTGTGAGTACAAATGGCTTACATAAAACAAATAATGTTTTTAGAAACCTCAGTTTCTTCTTTAAACCCGAGTTTTCTCTTGAGAGAAGTATTGTTAGTAGATGGCGACAAATAAATTTATTCAGTCATTCAACACACTTTCCAGGACACCTACTGTATGTCAGGCACCATTCTAAGTGCTGGGGATACACAGTAAACAATAAAAAAGATGAAAATTGTTATTAATGAGAACTTTCCGTGCCCCATTGAAGGGTTTGGTTTACGTAGTCAAAACACTCATCTGAAGCATGGATGTGGTTATAGTTATGACCCTATATATTTTCAGTAAATTGCCTAAAACTGCTTTGTAGTTGTTGTGTTGTAACTCATGCACTCATAGGGCACAGTAAGATCTGATTATTAATGCACATAATTCCCTGACATAAACCAACCTTCCAAGACTGAGAGACTGAGAGTTTCTTTCCAAGGATGAAAGCTTACACTTTCGGTGCCCATCCTTGATGTAGTTTCCAGGCCTTCTGACAATGTAATCACCTAAATCTAGACACGATTTAGTCCACGTCCTTCTAGAAAGTCATCAAGCTTGTAAGTGGCCCAGCTGGGATTGGAAATCAGGCAGGATTGATTCCAAAGTCACCCCTCTTCCCCATCCTGTCTTTTGAGGGCTGGGAAGAGACGGCCAGGTGAGGAAATCCCAGCGTTCAGACAGTTTAGCTTGGGCAGGACCTATGGGAGGAGGAGACTTTTTAGGGGATGAGGGAGATAAATCTGGTTTGTCTTGGACATACTGAGTTTGAGGTGCCTACGGGACACCCAGATGGAGAGATCTCCTGGATATTTGGTATTTTATGAGTGGCTCCTATTTCTCATCTCCTTTTGATAAGCACAGAAATCTCACCACTTTTAAATAATGTGACCCTTCAAAAGACATGAAGCATGGAGACAAAAAATTACAGGGGCAATTTTGTTATTATTCTATTGTGTGATATTCATGATACTATGAAACTGTTTGCTTTTCTGCTTTGGGTCATGTGGATGGTAGAATGTAGCACAGTTTCTGCTTCTAAACCCACTTTATGGCTTTGCATCCTTGGCCACAAAACTGCAGAGAAACACAGATGTTTAGTGATTCGGATATGCCTGTCTCTGGGTCTCTTGAAGTTATGGACACAAACTGTAGTGAAAGGTGTGGGGATGACCTGAGATGATCCGAGAACAACAACAAGAGTTAGAAGAGAACATTTAAAATATCCCAGGATTGCCTTTGGTTTCAAATCCGAACTCCTTGGCAGGGGGAGGGAGGCCTCCTTTGAGCTGAAATTCTCTCCTGCTTCTTCCTGCCAGGACCACTGTTCCAACCTGACATTGCTGACGCTTAGGTGGATGTGTCCTTGCTCACCCATGGGGTCCCCTCACATCCGCCTTGCCTTTCCTCTCTGTGTCCACCAAATCTTACCTCTTTCCTAAAACCATCCTCAGCCACGTGTCCGGCACTGTTGTCAAGGGCGATCAGTCTTAATTCTTGTCCCTCCTTACATGGTAGCCATCCTCTTATAGGCAGGGGCCAATCTTAATTACGTTTGCGGTCCCGATGACAAATAGTGCGGACAAGTAGCAGGAGCTAAGGAGATGTTTGTTAAAATCAGTCAATTAAGAGGTATGTATGCAAATGTTTCTGTAGCCTCTTCTAATAATCAAGTCTCCAGTGCCCATCTAATTTTGGAAGTCAGCTACCTAAACTCGACATAACCCTTAAAGCAAGGCAGCGTGCTTATTCTTCCCAATAAAGGAAATGAGCACATTGAGTATAGAAAGGCCCTAGTGGTTCCTGTGTCCACTAGCCTTTGGTGATTATCAGAAAACGACCAGTGGGAAACCCTCAGGTACAACGGGAGTCCTTATGAAATTCAAGGGCAGGGTTCTGATTCTTGCACGAGCATCCCTATTTTCATGGCTTTATTTATTACTTAAAACCTGGTTGTCCTAGAGTGTGTGAGTCCTTACCCTCTTGAGGCAAATCTCTTTTATTCTGGCAAGCACAGCAATTGCTATTTTGATAGATATATCTGAAATGATTTCATTGTAACTGTCCATTCCCCCAGGGCCCAGACATCCTCTGGGAAATGCACATCAGGAAACATGGAAGCCGAGAGACATGAGTGAGACTAAAGCACAAAGCTCATCCATGATATATGCTCCATTCTGCTCCATCCCACCCCCGGTTTGCTGGGCGAGCTGAGCAATTTTAGGGGTGCAGCAGTATCAAGGAACCTATATTTTGGGAAATGCATGAGCAGGTCAAAACAGACTGGCTGGTTCAGTTGGTAGAGCATGTGACTCTTGATCTCAGGGTCATGGGTTTGAGTCCCATGTTGGGCATGGAGCCTACTTAAAAAAACAAAAAAACAAACAAAAAAATCAGACTCTAGATCTTACCAGTCTCAAGACCAGACTTGCATCAAATAGGCAAAGACTATATTCAAAACACTTTTCTCCTGGATCTCCAAATAATAGAATGTGATGATAACCTCCAAAGCATGGCACTACGGCAGCTCTGATTTAGTGTCTCATAGAAGCATGTGTATTTCTGCTTATTTCCCTTGCTCATATCCTCTTGTCTGTCTGGCCACCTCCATTATACTGACCATGCACAGACCACGTTTCCTTTGCACACCTAGAGATTAGCTCCCCTTCTCTGCCCAGTGCAGGACGGGCAGAGCATGTTGCTGGAGGAATCGACGAGGAGAGATTCTTCACCCACACACTTCTTGTTAAACAGCCTGGCTGAGGCTTCAGAGCCCTATGTGCGCTCCTACTGCCCTTCTCACCCAGAGAAGGAAAACAGATCAGAGGCCCCAGGCATATTCAGACACAGGTCAGATTCACACTCGACACACGGACATTGTCTTTGCCACATGCGAAGAGATCTGAGAGCTCAGTACTGGTGCACTTTCCTTCTTCCTCTATCTTTAGGTTGAAAACAAGGAAGGAAACAGCAAACTTTTAAGAGCAGGCCTAAGGGGAGTTGTTCCCCATAATTATACACATACAGTAAAGTGATCAGGTCTTAGAACTGGGTGAGTAAACATGCGCTTTCTTTCCCCCAAAGAATAGAAAGAATGAATGTTTTATTCTGGTTCCAAAGGCATTTTGCCCTTCACTTTGCTGTATTCTTGGCAGGATTTACCGGGAAGGCAAATGACAGTGTAATCATCACCTCTTATTCTGAGCGCTGCGCAGGGGCGAGGGGGGTGCCCTTCCCTTGTAGCAGAGTCGATCGGGGCTCTCGAGTGCCCGGAGCAAGTTCTGAACCCCGCCTGCCAGGAGGTGAGGGACATCACAGGTCACCAGGTAGACTGTTTACATGTGATGAGTAGAAAACCTCTAAATTCTAGGATTATGAAATTAGTCATCATTTGGATGAGTCTTTCTTCACATTTGGGCCCAGAAGAGCAAGTCCTGGGTAGAATCAACCCGGAAGCATTTTCCTTCCATTGTGGAGTACGACACGTAAGTGTACATGAAATTCAAATTTCAGGAGCAAGCTATTTAGGGAATACAATAACGGCACCTCCTACAAGTCAGGTACTGTGTAAGCCCTTTGCATGCATTAATTCATTTCATCCTCACATTGGACCTTGACAGGTTGGCATATTCAGCCCATTTGGGAAGGCTACAAGCTTGTCTGAGCTCCCAGGACCAGTAAGTGGTAAAGTCAGGGTTTGAACCCGGGACACTGGTTCCAGAAACCGCTTGCAAAACACTAAGCTGAGCTATTTCTGATGCAAATAAACACGGTAAGAGCAGGACCAGGGAAAGTGGCTCTCCATCACCATACATGGTCTACACTGGTTCTGGCAAATCATCAACACGACTGCATGGTTTTTAAGGCAATGAACTAATTTAGCCCAGTCATTCTCACTGTGGTTGGCGGCCTGCCTGGGGAAGCCAAGGATATATAAAGGCTTCTGACTGCACTTGTCAGGCTTCGAAAGCTGAGCATGAGAGACATTGTATCTGACAAAGGATAATTCCACATGGTGACGGGATCAGCCGAACAATGCGGTAACCTCCGAGTCAACACTGTAGGAGAACCGAAGACCAATATTCCCTTGGTTCCAGATCGGAGTCCCTCATGGGCCCAAACAGCACGGAGAGCATGGTTATTACCACCACGGAAACACTTGTGAAATCATGAAATCATGGACAGTGTGAATTGTACTTTAAAACATCACTGTCAGAATATAATTGTTGATCGCGTTTATAGAATGTGAAAAATTAACAGAGGAAGTTTCCAGGCAGGTGCTGAAGCACAAATAAATGATTTGAAAGACAGTTGTAAGAACAGAATATTGAAGAGAGATCTGAATTCTTTAGCCTTGAATTTCTTGCTTGTCCCGTTGAGCAGGCAGGGAGAGGATGAAGTAGTAAATGAAATACAGGGAAGGAGAAAAAGCTTAGAGAGCCCCCAGTGACATACTGCATGGATCCCCCCTCCCTGACCCCCCTATTTAAATAGAAGCGTCAGCCCCAGAAGGGGCAGAAGTTTTTTTTTTTTTTTTCACTATAAAAGATAGTTGTGGTTCTTATTTACTAAGTTTCAAAGTATGTAAAATTGTAGACTTTGGGCTCAGAAACCAATTGCAAATAAAACACACATTTAAATGCATATAAAAATAAATCGAGATTATCTAACATAAAACCACCCAAATGAAAGGCACTAAAAGCTTCAGGTTGTCATATATCAGGGACAAAAAAATTAGATAGTAGCTGACATCTCCTAGAGAAAATATCGCCATGGAAACCATTTGAGCTTCGGCATCTAAAGTGATAATTTGACATACTTGGAAAAAACTGCTGCTATTAGCTATAATTTAATTTAGACTGCCACATGATTTTTGCAGCGGGGGCTGGGCTAGATGCTGTATATGTGTCTTTGTTCTTCCCAGCCTCTTTGTTTCATTTCGTTTTATTCTCTCTTCCAATCTGAGCTCGATGGCAGAAAATTATTTTTTTCAAATAATTTGTTTTAGCCATTCACTACTGACGGATATTTTAGAAACATATGAACACAAATGGTGGCCGACTAAGATGGTGAAGCTATAAGGGGACGTTGTTTTATTTTCAGAGAGGCTATGGCTGATCACGTTTTCAGGAAGGAGGGGTTTCTCAAGCCTACCAGGTTTTTATCCAGGCAAACAGAGTATGGCACGTATCCACACGAGCGTCAGTCTCATATTTATACCTCTACACCCACTTCAGTTTTTACAGAAAGATAGCCAGCCAAAATTTTAATTCCAAACGGGGAAGAGATTATGGATTTTGGCTTCTGACCTGAGAAGTTAAACAAGGCTTCCATTTCCAGCTTCTTAAAGGATGGCAAGTCCTCAAGTGGCAGCTGCTTGCCCAGCCATCAGAGAGCCAGTGACCAAAAGAGGCTCATTAGGTGACAATACACAGAATACAGGAACTGGTCATCATCTGCTGTATGTCTGATTGTTCAAATAATGCCAACTTCTACACAAAAGAACTGAATGGGCTATTGATTACATTAGATTCCCTTCTGCCCCCCCCCCCCCTTTTTTAAGCCAACTCTGAATTGTCTCAATTGCCTTTTAGGAAGAAAGATTTGCTGGTATTCCCAGACTGGGCTGACATCGCATTCTTTTGTCTGATTAACTAGAAATAGGTATTTGAATTGGAAATAGCTTGTTACTGATAGAAGCTCAGACTTTGTATTCCATGAAATAAACACAGGTAAGACACATGGTATCCACTTTGACTTTGGACAAAAGTATCTTGCTACTGCTCAGGGGGGCAAACTGTTTCTTCTTTCATGTCAGTTATAATTGTTTCTGAGTCGGCTGTCAAAGCTGTTGCTGGATGATGTCCTGGGCACTCTGGGATCAGAGGCTGTGATGGCTTTCACAGGTTGGATCCCTCAGCGTCTCTCTATCATGGAAGAGGCTAAATCCCACGCCGTGTTCAGAGTCCTCCAGCGGGGAGGTGCCGGCCACCTAAGCGTGCACCCTTTGGACTCACTGAAGCCGCTTTCCGTGCATCCTACTGTAGTTCTCAAGCCGAGCCTTGAAAGTCTAGATCAGGGAGCCCCAGAGCGAGGGCTGGGGAGCCTGGTGGTGCGGCGCTCCCTTCACAATGAAGGCTGCCACGCTCCCCTCTGCCGAGGTGGGAAATCACTGCCTTCCTCTGCCACGGGGCGTAAATAAATCCAGGCTGATATCAGGGATGCAGAAGCCCCAGATCTGGGGGAGTATGATCAATTTAACCCCCTTTCTGAGGGAAAACAGGGTTTCCACACTGCACTCAGCAGCAGCAGGATCCCCCACCCCACTTCTGGGGCTGACGCTTCTATTTATTTTTTATTTATTTTTTAAAGATTTTATTTATTTATTCATGAGAGACAGAGAGAGAGAGGCAGAGGGAGAAGCAGGCTCCCAAGGAGCAGAGAGCCCGATGCGGGACTCGATCCCAGGACCCTGGGATCATGACCTGAGCCGAAGGCAGACGCTTAACCATCTGAGCCACCCAGGCGCCCTACGCTTCTATTTAAATAGGGAGGTCAGGGAGGGGGGAACCATGCACTGTGTCACTGGGGGCTCTCTAAGCTTTTTCTTCTTCCCTGTTTAGAAATTTTTAAAATTAATTTAATTAACATATTGTGTATTATTAGTTCCAGAGGTAGAATTTAGTGATTCATCAGTTGCATATAACACCCAGTGCTCATCACATCACGTGTCCTCCTTAGTGCCCATCACCCCGTTACCCCATCCCCCCCACCTCCCCTTCAGCAACCCTGTCTGTTCCCTAGAGTTAAGAGTCTCCTTTACTTCATTCAGCTGTGCCTTTAGGGTCCCTACAAGCCACCTGGGATCCTGTGAAAATGCAGCTTCTGACTGAGTTGGTCTGGGGTGGGGCCTGGGAGTCTGCATTTCCAACAGGCTGCTTGACCACACAAACCTCACCTGGAGCGGGAGAGTTTGAACCGAGACCTTTGGTGGTTTGGATCTCTGGCTGTTCTTATGCCTTTACTTTAATGTGGTGTCTGAGAGGGAACTAAAAGAAATCCTTCGGAGAAACTTGGTTTTGCTTGTTTTTGGTATTTTGGATGAATCATTTGTGTGTGTGTGTGTTTTTTTTAAAGATTTATTTATTTATTTGAGAGAGCGAGAATGAGAGAGAGAGAGAGTACATGAGAGGGGGGAGGGTTAGAGGGAGAAGCAGGCTCCTCGCCGAGCAGGGAGCCCAATGCGGGACTCGATCCAGGGACTCCAGGATCATGACCTGAGCCGAAGGCAGTCGCTCAACCAGCTGAGCCACCCAGGTGCCCCATTTGTGTGTTTTCAATGAGTTGTGACAGACACCCCCTGTTCCATTTCCTTTAGTCCTGTTCCTCTCAGTGTTGTGAAAGCTACCGTAGGAACTCCGCTTTAATTTCTGAGTTCGATTCTTTGGTATTTTGAACGTGGAGGGGTAGAGTCTATCACTAGCCAATATTAAGAGCAGTCTCATAAAAAAACAGCCAAGGAGTTAAATAAACAGTTATCTAAGGCATGTCCTTGGAGACCCTTCTGGGTTAAAAAAATTATAATAACACAAGTTGATTCTCTAAAGCAAGTGTATCGGGGGAAAATACTGTGATGCTGGCACCTAGGTTCCTGATGTTACAGCCGCATTTGAAGACACATAGGAGAGGAAACAGACCTATTTTCCAAAATGCTGGGTTGTCAATTTTTCTGGAATTGCTTTGGTTTTTGAAAGAATTCTGGTCTCCTTGCTGCTGGCTCTTGCATGGGCAGAGGCTGTGCCGGGACAGAAGGCGGCCAGCTCAGGGTGGAAGGCCCGTGGCCATAGAGGAACGTGGTGTGTCCAATATTCCAAAGCTCCAGGGCGACTGTCACTGGATGAAATGCTGGGTCACAGTTACAGACTCATTTTCCAAGCCCGGTGAACACAGCGGGTACACAGGGGTCTCAGCTAATACGATTTGTGGTTAATTATTGGCAAAGCTTATTAGCAAGAATTGGTTGTCTGCTGAACAGTGGAAACAGTCTCAGTTTCCAAGGACAGGGTGGCTGAGAACATGAGGATGGGAAGAAACCAATCATGGTGAACAAGCCAAAAACGTGTCTTTTCCATCTCCTGATGGATCGGACGGTGGTGGCATTGGTTCCCCTCAGAAGACCAACACCCTCCGGAGACCCTGAAGCTCTTGCCTCCAGACTTCTGCTGAGAAACACATCCACGAGGCATCATGCAAATATCAGTGAAGGTTCTGGACTTCCAGAATTTATGGCGTGGAAGCTTAGTGAAAATAACTTTCTTATCACCCGAAATCTACCCAAGAGATGAGTTTCATCATTTGTGAGAATATTTAGGCACATTGACTCATTTGAGAAATCATGGAAGAATGAATGTATCCTTCGACTCCCCCTTTATGGAAATTTCTAGTAAATTCAAAGGCCATAATTTGTGGAAAGCTCTTTTGGAAACGAATATTACTGATCTGCTTTTGTCATCATCATATGTCTTTTGAGGTACCACAGTGAATAATAAAATGCATTTTAAAAAACATTTAATCTGCTATAACATCTATATCTTGACTTGCAAAAAGTGCAGTCTTCTGTTTCAGATGATGAATATGCTCCTGTTCTCTATGGACTGGCTCTGTCAAGATCCACATGGTTTGGGCTTTGTAGGAGGTCTGCGTTGTAACTGCTATCTCATCAAAATGTAGAATGGACCCTTTTTATCCCTAAGAGTCCAGAAATCAGTATACAGAGGAGGAGGGTTTCTGAGAACCCAGTGGTATCCACCCAGATCACACCTGCTGACTGGGTTCTGGCTCCGCTGTGTGGTCTATTAGAAGGGGCGAGTGTGCAAACCTAAAGTGCTTTTAAAAATTAATTCTGTACATATTTTAAGTCTTTTATCAAAGCCCAGCTGGACTCTTGCTTTTGAAATACTCTTTTCAGCTGCATTAGCACAAGTGAAAATTCATAATTCCAATCCCAAGACAATGCCTTTTCTTTCAAGAAGGGTGACCTCATGAAACTGAATGTACAACTCTCATGCTAGATATGTCTGCTGTCTTTTGAACCGTTCTCTTCCCGAATTGACCTCGGATCTGAGAAGACACTGTCTTTGCTTGTTGGCAGGTGGAATGATTAAGGGTCATCAAAGAGAACCTCGTACAACAAATGAAAGCTTCCCAGTGTTTCCCACAAATAGATTCCTCCTCAGTGCTGGCTCACATCATTATCGAATGTGACAAACTTCTAGCACAAAGCCACAGCTCTTCTCATTCATGTCAACAGAGTGTGAAAAAATATTTAATTGGCTCTAGTCGTCTTGGGGATGACTTATCCCACATCGAAAAAGAGAAACCGGGAAGAAAAAGGAAGGTGTATTTAGTAGCAGGGATTTCACCTCTAGAGATACAGATTATGATTTCGGACTTCTGCATTATGTTTAAGGGCTGACAGGAGGCAGGAATGAAATTCTAAATGGGAACTGGAATTCTTTGACATTTAAATTTAAAATTTCTTTTGAAAGGAAGGAAAAGTGGGAAAAGCACTGAATCTGGAGTGAGTGTACCTGAATTTTAAGACCTGGTAACGCTATTCTCTGTGTAGTTTTGAGCGAGGTGCTGTAAACACGGGGCCATTGGCTCGGGCCTGACTGCACGTTAAGAATCTCTGGGGACGGGAGCAGGCATCAGGGAGTTTTAGAAAAGTCCCCCGCTGATGCTGAAGTGCCACCAGGGCTAAGCTAGTCATGCTGCAGCCACTCAGGTGTTCACTGAGGGAATGAATGCATTTGTTTTGTGAGTCGATTTTTCTTATCTCTAAAAGGTGGCTAATAACGTCCAAACATACCACACAGGCCCACCGCCAGGAGAAAACAAAACCAGGCGCCGAAAGCATTTTAGCCATTAAAGTGACTCACAAATCTAAGCTTTCATTTCTGTCTTTATCCTTCCCAGCTTTCTAAAAGTTAAAATTCCCAAGTAATTTCTTGAAAACCACTTTTAGCCTTTCCAAGGGGGACATTTCAGAGCAAACTGTCTACAGCTCCATGTTTAAAATAATCGCAACCACATCAATATCGATTTTTATGTACATTTACAGTTTAACATAAAGTTGATTTCACCCCCCCCCCCCCACCCCCGCAAAGCCTTCCGGGGTTGCTCTCAGGTAGAAACTCAGCAGCAGAATCAAGAATCCCCCTGGCTCTTTAGACATTTCTGAGTAGTCTTGCAGATCCTGGGGAATCAACCAAAGATCTTTTCAAGTGAGAAAAACAACTTATCACCTATTTGTTACTGGGGTTTGGAGTGACTTTCTTCTGAAAAGCGGATGGCGTTGGGTCAAACAGTTCATCTGGATAACGTTTCCGCAACTTTTGAAATCATAGGCAAGGACACAGGCCCTGAATTCTCAGCAAAGGTAGAACTAGCATTTCCCAGGGGGTCGGGGTTGGGGTGGGGGGATTCCCTTGGGAGAATCACACCCATGGATTCTGACAATAGTCTTTCCGAGTGACAAGTCCGTAAAGGAAGGAACGCCAGATTCATCTGGAAGATGCTGCACTCCCCTGAATGGTTCCAAGGGGTATGGACGGATGTTCCAAGACACACTGCGGTAGGAAGGGTCAGACAGGGGTCTGATGGAGCCTAGGTCAGGCTCAGACATCCCTGGACAACGCTGAGCTCAAACCTGCCTCACTTTTGTGGGCTTCTCGTAACATTTCTACGGCACAAGAAGGAGGCAAAAATGAACAGTGGGACCCGCGGGAGTCAGTGGTTCTGCTGTCAATAGAGAAGTCAGCATAGCAACGCACCCAGTGTTCCCCTGCCCTTCCCAGCCCCATGTGACCGCTACGGAGCCGAGAGGCTGGCCGGGCACAGAACTAGGAGAGCCAGGGCTCGAAGGACGGGGCCAGGTGCGGTGGGGTCGGAGGGTGCAGAGCACAGAGACAAGACCAACACAATCCTAACCTCCTTGACTTTCAAATCTACTGTGAGGGACAAAGGAGAAGAGAGGTAGAGGAAAACTGGACTGAAAGAGAAGCCCGCAGGAGGGAGGAAAGAAGGGCTGACATGTGGTCCCAAAGCTGGATGTTGGAGTCCCTTCTGATTTTTCCACAGTGGTGTTCTGGAGAGCTAGACAGTCTTAGTTAGGAAAGAATGCAATCCCTGGGCAGCACCCCGCCCCCCCAGTCAGGCACAGGATCCAGTAGGGAGCAGCATGGGTACGGAGGGGCTGGTATGTAGGGGTGGGGCTGAAGGCGGGGGTGAGGGAGGAGGTGTCACCCTGTTTCACCTCAACCACTTGCATCCCTCATTTCTTCATCTCTGGCCCCCCACTGCTTTGCAAAATGCAAGCCTCCCAGATCTGTTCTTTCAGCGACACAAGGAGGCTGTAGCAGGTCAGGTGGTCTCCAGGGGCTTTTCAGGTGCTTTAGATAAAAGTATTTATGCCAAGACATTGCCTCTGGGAGGTGAGGTCAGAAGTGAGTGTTGGGCTTGGAGCTTAGATTTGGTAACTTTGGTTCACGTGCCTACACACACCAACAATGAAAACGAGATCATTAAACATTCAAATTACAAAGTTGAAGAGCAGTGAATATATATTTAAAGAAGTCAAGATAAAAGCAAGTGGTAAGAGAAAACAGAAAAATGGTAGAACTAATAAATCAATCCAGAGCTGGTTCTTTGAAAAAACAAAAACAAAACAAGTCAGATAATCTAATCAAGAAGAAAAGGGGGAAAACCTAAACCTAGTATAAAACATCTGAATGAGAAATTTTCTGGAGAATGGAAATTAATTATAAAAACTTATTTTGTTCAACTATGGAAATGAATTTGAAAACCTAGATTAAAAGCACAAATGTCTGGGAAAATATAATATAACAGGAATTATTATAGATGACAAAGAAAATCTAATTAAACCAGTTATCATAAAAGAAATTGAGAATTGTCAAAGAGCTATGCCTGCCAAAAAACAAAACACAAACCCAGTGGGCTCCACTGGTTTTAAGGGGTAAGTCTATATATATTTTTTAAGATTTACTTATTTTAGAGAGAGAGGGTGGGGGAAGGGGCAGAGGGTGAGGGAGAGAGCGTCCCAAGCAGACACCACCCCAAGTGTGGAGCCCGACAGGGGGCCCGATCCCACAACCCTGGGATCACGACCTCCCCTGAAACCTCCACCTAGGAGCCCCACGGGGTAAGACTATTAAATTTGCAAGGTACAGGTGATGCTCCAGGGCTACTTTTATCTTTGCCACTCATGAGGCCTGTGGACCCACAGCATCAGCATCAGCATCACCTGGGGGCTTGTTAGAAATGCAGAATCTCAAATCCCATCTCTGACCTACTGAATCTCATTAATTTCCCCAGGTGATTCTAAGCTCATTAAAGTCTGGATAACACTTGTTTGTTATTCCACTAGTTGGAGGGCAATGGACAAATCCAGCATGGTGTGACTGGGGATCACAAGACTCGAGTCATGGTGTCGTCAGGGCTGAGTTCTTGTCTGGAGGCTCTTAAGAAACATTTGTTTCCAAGCTCGTGCTTGTTGGCAGAACTCAGCCTTTGGGGTTGTAGGACTGAGGGCCCGGTTTCCTTTTTGGCCCATCTGAGACTGCTCTCCTTGAGGCCTCCCACATTTCTTGCTGTGTGGCCCCTTATTATGAAGCTGGCATAAATTTAAAACCCAATCTTCACCCCCACAAAAAATATAAAAGGATGCTACAAACCTATCCCACCCAAGAATTATTAATGTAACAAACAAAAACCAAACCACTAAAAGTTTTAGTAAAATTACTTTAGTTATACCTCGAGAGAATGCCTCTCCTTGATTAAATGTGGTTCCTGCTAGGAATGAAAGCCTGGTTCACTATTTGGAGATCTATTGCTACAATTCACCCCATTACTTTATCACAGAAGAGAAAGAGCTGGGTCATGTCCATAGATGTTGGGCATTAGATACTATTTAACACCTAACCCTGATAAGACTTACCAAAACAAGAATCCTTAAGATATCATATGCCTACAGGAATCCTTAAGCATATATACATGTAAGATGTGTTATGTATTAGGAAGAATTCTAAGATGGTCCTTTGTGTGCACATACCTTGTCTCATTTATATTTAATCAAATATTCATCTGGGTGCTCCTATGAAGGATTTTGCTAATATAATTAGGTGTCGAATTAGCTTACCTTAAGATAGGGAGGGTTTTTTTGTTTTTGTTTTTAATTGCTTTGCCAGAAAGGAGAAACAACTTGGAAATTTACCAGGAAAGGTTTTAAAGTTATATTCATCTGAATTTGATATGGAAGGGAAGACATAATAAATGGAAAGACATTCTCTTGCTGGACAGGGAAACATTACTTGCAATTAACTTACACATAAAATTCAATCTCAATAGACATTCTAGAGGATCCCAATGAAATGACTGGAATTCTAACATCACATGGGAAAAGTAAGTGTGGGAGGATAGAAAAATTTTGAAAAAGAATAAAAGGGAAACCAGCTTTATGAGATATTAAATGCTATTATAAAAGCTGAATCATTATCATAGCTTGCTACTATCTCATGAAGAGTCAGATCAACCTAATAGATCAGGGAGTCCAGAAGCAGATTTAAATATAAAGGGCAATTGTGAATATGATAAAGGTACAGGAGAGGATGAAGCTCAACAAGAAAAAAGTGGGATTCCTAACTTCTTCCACCCACATAAATTTTAAGTGGACTAAAAATGTAAATCTTACAGGGGTGCCTGGGTGACTCAGTTGGTTAACCCTTTGACTCTTGATTTCAGCTCAGGTCATGATCTCGGGGTTGTGGGATTGAGCCCCATGTAGGGCTCCATGCTCAGCGTGGAGTCTGCTTTTCCCTCTCCCTCCCCCTCTGCTGCCCCTCCACGTGCGCTGATGCACCCTCATGCACTCTCTCTCAAATAAATAAATATCTAAAAAATATGTAAATCTTACAAATAAAGTCATTAGAAAAAGATGTGAAATAATTTTTAAAATAATTTCTGAATGGAGAAGGCATGACATAAAACCCAAAAGCCATGAAACACTTTATATTGCACCCTGTAAATTTTAAAGTTTGTACATGGAAAGAACCCCATACACTCAAAAACTAAACATCAAAGTGGGAAAACATTCAAATGTAGTAAAATACTAATTTACCTAACATATAAAGAATTCTTGTAAGTCAAGTAAGTAGTAAATGACCAACAAACAAATAGGAAAGAATATAAATAATCCTTTGGTCAAAGAATGGAAACAGTCCATGGAGAAATAAATACAAGTACTTGTTAACATATACAAAGAGACTTAATCTCCCTCGTGATTAATGAAATCCAAATTCAAACAATGAAGTTTCATTTTTTTCAAGTAAGATCTAGCAAAATTCAAAAGAACAGTATGATGTACTAGGTTGGTGAGTGTGCGGGGAAAAAGACACTCATACCTTCCTGGATTGGAGGTACTGTATCTGTGAAGGGTGATCTAGAACAGCTATCAAAATTAAAAATGCATCCCTCAACCCAACAAAATCATGTGTTCAAAGCCATTCCTTATGGAAACAAAAGATGGGAACAATGTCAATGACCATTTGATCACAAATCCGTAACTCTGATCTTACACTTGACTGGGGCTTCCATAAATATGCTTGGCACTTCTACAGAAAAGGACAATTTGGACCACTTGCAGGAAAAGTACACATTAGAAAAGGGGGTGATAATTGTTCCTGCACTTGAATAACTGTGTACTCTTTTGGTCACCAAAGGGAACTAAAAACACAAAAGATAATAAAAAGATTAGGTATCAGAGATTGAATGCATTAATCATGCAATCTTAGCATAAGGATGAAAATAGGGATCTGCTCAGAAATAATTAAGATGTAATTATAAGAGCTGGAATGATTATTTTAAGTGCTTGCAGGTGGTAAAGAAAACCATCTACCAGCTTGTAATTATGGAGGAAGCTGAATAGATAACATGCAGCTTTAAAATGTTCATTATTTCCATGAAGATATAAAAATATTTTATCTTCAGATGGTAGAAAGGAATTGTGGAATAAAGACAAGAAATCAAGTCATTAAAAATCACGGAAGTAGAGGTAGGGGTGCCTTTAGAAATCAACTTGCTGTTTCCAGTGGTAAAAGACCTCAGAGGGGGGCAGCCTTAGCCCTCCTGGCCGGGGCCTGGGGGACTATATTCTGGGATCTAACAGGTGTAGGGCAGTTACACTGAGCCATCCCAGGGACCATAGTCCTAGTTCCCGGTTTATTTGGGAGAAGAACCACATTCCTAAGAAGGCCGGTTTTTCATTTATTCTTCGAACCTGAGTGAATCCACTGGACAAGTTTTGGTTTGGATCTCCTGGATTCCTGACAACCCGTGACCTTGGGTCCAGGGAGGTGGGGGGGGTGTGGATCAGTCTGTGCTAACTGTTTTCCACTCTGCTCAATGCTTTAGGACTCTCCATGTCCTGCCTGCTTCCCTCCAGGGGGCTGTGAGGATTCTGGTCAGATATGGGTTCACTTTAGGGTGGGAGCCCAGTGGCTGCTGGGTAGAGTGGGTACTAGGAGTTTGGCGGCCAGCACCTTCCAGAGGCCCATTCCTCAGGGCCTTTCCAGGGTGGGATGTACCTGTCATATTGTGCACTTATGCTGAGACTATAACCTGGATGTACTAGGAGTCTTGCAAGATAGTAACCAGTCATAATCTTTCTAACTAGAGGATCCCTTAGGGAATGATATCTTACATCTTAAGATGCCTTGTCTATGTTAATCTATATTTTAAAAATTTATTGGAGGGGGGCGGAGAAGCAGAGGGAAAGGGAGAGAGACTTCCAAGCTGACTCCCCACTGAGCGTGGAGCCCGTGGCACGGCTCAGTCCTACAACCCGGAGATCATGACCTGAGCTGAAACCAAGAGCCAGATGCTTAACTGACTGAGCCACTCAGGCACCCCTCTATGTTAATATTTTTAAAAAAGATCCTAGGATGTGGCCTTTGGTCTGATGCATTTGGTATCAAATATCATGAATGTGATAAAACACCCCAACACTTAATATGCATGCCTCATAAAACAGCTTGAGGTACAGTTTGGAGTTGTTACTTAGTGCAGAAATTTATGGCATCAGACTCCTGGATTTATTTTTTCTGGTGTTTGTTTTGTTTTTGTAGTTTACAGAACGTACACTGCCTTCTGCAGTTGTCTTTCTGCTGGCAAATCCATGGCATTTTAAGGATATAAGATTCTCTGAATTTGACAAAGAGAAAAAACAGAGCCCATAATCCTGAGAGGTAAATCACGGCTATTGTCTGGTGCTCTGTGACCTTTAAATAAACCAGAACTCAGGGTTGGGGTTTGCTTTCTCTACCTTGTAACTGCTGTTCTAAAAATATTCTAATGACCATAATGATGTGCTTTAGAAACGGGCTGTACCTGTTATCAAACAGGGGGAAAACTGGGTGGAAAGAAAGACTGGATGTTTCTAATACCACAGAATTGGTTTAAATCAAATCCACATCATTTGATCGTTTTCCCCTCTAAAAAACACACTCTACAGCCCCATGCTAGGCCCTTGTGTTTGTGATGCTCCTGTCATAACTGTCCAGTGTTTTCCAAACTCCAATCATGTGGGGACCAGCTTCACCTTTTCTGCCAAATCCATGAAAAACCTAATTACTATTTATTTACTTATTTTCACTAAATTGATCCAATTTCTTATTTAAATAAATGCACTGATTATACTTTATATCCCTACTGAGTAATTCCATTGCCTGTCAAGCTTGTTTTTTGTTTTTTTGTTTTTTTAATTAAAGAGTGAATAGCAAGGGTGGGAGAGGTGCTAAAGGCATGCCAGAACCCAAGGGAGATTTTTCTCTTGGACAAGATTAGAAGGACTGAAAGAGAAGTGAACAGGAAATAACTTTATATTATGTAATGCCATGTCTATTTTCTTCCCATAATGATCTGGTGACCCCCTATCAAGACCACCATGTTGCACTGCTCCAGAAGCCATAGACTGCAATGCAAATGACATCCCTTAGAGTTACGCAGTGCACAGCCCGACCAACTGTAAACATCCCTCACTTTGGAACACAGTGACAGAGCCTAAAAGGCTTTATAGAGGTAAAGAGTAGCTTAGTTAGTAGTGTCAGATCTGATCACTCGAAGCCAGCATACCTTGGAATACATTTTTTGTTTTATCCTTTGGTATCATCTAAGATAAAAGGAAGAAATGCAAGAGAGCAGAAAGAACACAAGATCTAGGAGTGGATATCTTGAATTCTAATTTCCAGGTCTCTGCAAAGCAAATGTCCTGGTGTGAGTATGAAGTGAGTAGCCCTAGTTCATCATTAAGGTCCTTTTACTACTAAGGCCATAGGACTCCCTATTCTTCATAAATATACCTCCTTTATTTTATTTTATTAAAAAAAATTTTTTTTTAATTAATTTATTTATTTGACAGAGAGAGAGAGCACAAGCAGGGGGAGCAGAAGGCAGAGGAAGAAGCAGGCTCCCCGAGGAGCAGGGAGCCTGATGCGGGGCTCGATCCCAGGACCCTGGGATCATGACCTGAGCCGAAAGCAGAAGCTTAACCGACTGAGCCACCCAGGCGCCCCTTTTCCTTGATTTTAAAGCTGCATTCCCCCCCCCCCCGATATCCTTTCAAATTAAGTTTGCAGCTCATTCAAAAAATGGAGAAATAATTTGCAGGCACTTCTATAAGGATGCCCTTTCTTGAGAGCCCCGGAGTCTGGCCCCACACTGTGGATTTCTTGTTTGTTTGTTTTTAGTCTTTTTCTCTAGTTGTAAGTAGGCAGACCGGCTCTCCTCAAGTTTAGATAAAACTTCTTTATCAGGGTGAGTTTCGTAACAAAATAAATGGTCGGAGGAGCCCAGCCTTTTGTAAGCTTGTTGCTACAGCCTTTTAATTTGTGATTTTGCCACATAAAGGCTTCATTGTTTTTCATAAACTGTTTTTTTTTTTTTTTTTTTGCATTATTTGGCTGTTTAATTTTCTTGTCTTCTGGTAACCTTACTTCAAAGGGCTTACCAAGGCGGCTGTTAGTAAGCTTCTGTCTTATTTGATGAGTGAGTCTCAGCCTTGACTACCCATTGGAATCATCTGGGGAGGTATGCCATCTACGAACACCTGTTTCTCCTCTCCAGAATGTCTTAATGGGTCAGGGGTGCAGCCTGGATATCAGGATTTGTCAAGCTGACTAGACTAGGTAATTCAAAGGTGGTCTGAGAGTGAGAACCACAGCACTAGATTAGTGTTTCCAACTTTAAAGTGCACGTAAGTCACCTGGGGATCTTGCTAAAATGTAAATGCTGATTCGGTGCATCTGAGGTAGGGGCCTGAGATTCTGCATTTTGAACAAGCTTCTGGGACCACACTTTCCAAGGCACCAGATCAATCAATCTACTTCCAACTGACTCTTAGCACACACCTTCATTCTTGTCCTGTCTGATCCCTTCACAGACTCAGGTAACATATGGCTTATGGGCAGCGATGGTATTTTTGTGTATATACTGTTGTTTTGTTTCTGAATGTCTGATAGCAAAGATTCTTATTCTATCTCCACATGAAAAATTATCTGATAAAAGCAAAAGGCTCCCCAAGAGTAGGGTGCACTTGCTGATGTGGGGGTCCGCTTAGAACCCCAGAGTTGGTATGAAGGTGATTTTAAGCTGAGGACATTTGGGTTCCACAGCTGCAGAAAGAAATCTTTTTGGAACTTCCTTTAGCTGACTGAAAGTGGAGACTTCTGGGAAAGGAGACTGCTGTCCTCTCTTCTGGGTGCCTGTTACTCCCAGGAAGGAGACAGAGAGTAAGCATACTGTAAGTGCTCTCTCCAGGGGACTTCTATGGCCTTGAAGAAGACAGAAAGACCATTCATAGCTGCATGAACAAGCATTATCACACACTTTCTTAGCTCCTGTTTTGTTTTCTTTTAGAAACCCATGTTCTTCCCATAGAGGCCTTTTCTCCTCGTTCCCTTTTCTCTACTATGTAAGGCATTTAAGCAAGTAACCATTTATTGAGCTACTTCTCCTGTAAGCTCCTGTATGCACAGGAATACATTTTTTTCTCCTGTTCATCTGCCTTTTATCAGTTTTTTTTTTTAGATGGGGGAGGGGCAGAAGGAGAGGGAGAGAGAATCCTAAGCTGGGTGTGGAGCCTGACTTGGGGCTCGACCTCATGACCCTGAGAGCATAACCTGAGCCGAAACCAGAGTCAGATGCTTAACCAACTGAGCCACCCAGGTGCCCTTGCCTTTTATCAGTTTAATTTGCAGGCCCCTGGATGCAGAACATAAGAGAACAGAGGAAAAGTTCTTCCTCCCTGACACTATTAAGTAACCTTCCTTTATCTCTGTCTTTCTCTGTTGCCTGTCCAGCCCTTCACTCCCATTCTCTCTTGTTGTCTTAAAAGAAAAAAAAAATCCAGTCATGTTATCTAAATAAGCCTTCTGCCTCATAGTTCATAAGCTGTTTTCTGTCCCTTTAATAAAGTTCATGAGACAGACACACATACTCCTTTATAAGCATTCCCCACATATGGAAATGGCTGGAGGAGGTCGATGCAGTGGCCAGTCAACACCAGGTGAGGACTCTGCCCAATGCAAGTGGCAATTCTCTGCAAATGGACCTTATGTGACAGTACAACCATAATATCTGGGGTACAGATATCTGATTTAAACATTGAGGGGTGCCTGGGTGACTCGGTTGGTTAAGCATCTTGCCTTTGGCTCACGTCATGATCTCAGGGTCCTGGGATTGAGCCCCGTGTGGGGCTCCTGGCTCAGTGGGGAGTCTGCTTCTCCCTCTCCCTCTGCCCCTCCCTCTGTGCCCATGGGCGCTCTCTCTCTTTCTCTCTCTCAAATAATAAATAAAATCTTAAAAAAACCACTGAATAATAACAGAAATGTTCCCTACATACATTTTCACTGTATCAATCACAAGAATGAAACTGTCCCATGTAAAGCATGATTTTTAAAAAATCAATGAACTCAAACTGTCTAGCCCCTACAACTGTATCCCTCAGACCATAAAGCAAATACTTTGCTGATTAAGGCCCAGTGAATGTGAGCTTGCATTGGCCCAGAGTAGCATCTAGAGGTTTTTGAAACTGGTTTCTTGGCAGCCGGCGTAGACCACACACGCTCGTGGCCTCATGTAGGGAGTACCTGGAACAGCGTAAGAACTTGCACATTTCAAAGATCTTGTGTTGTCTTGGTCGCTCTGGCATCTGGAGGAATTTATCTGAGAAATCTTTGCTCCTTTGTAGCCCTGACATATGTCTTTTCTCAGCTTATATTTTCACTCCTACTTTTTTATTTTCGGCATTAGGAATGCTTTCCTTTGTTCAAGGCAGCCCATGAGGAAAAAACCAGCCTGCTGTGTAATCCTAACAACATTCATGAAAGAGAATTCTTTATAAGTACCCTTGGCACACAGCACCCCTCATCATGTTATAGGAATCCATGTGTGAGGAACAAAGAGGATTGTTTAGTCTGTAAATTGGCTATTCTGACAATGGGGCAATTTTGGCTTCTTTCGAAGCTTTGTAAAGCATTGCAGCACGAATCCTGGCAAGCAATCACAACGACAAGAGCTGCACCAGAGCTGATAAACACCGAGTATGGACTGGAATATGTGTAAAGCAATCAGATGCATGATGTTTACATGATGAACTGTTATGAATTCCAAGTTAGGGTCGGGGAGAATTTAGAACCTTGACTGGACATTCAGGCATCATGGCAAATCACGTCTAACATCATAATAACATTGTTAATATTATTGCTGCTAAACTTTTTACAAGCTTGCTACATGTCTACAACCACGCCAAGTGCCTTCAGTATGTCGTCCCACATAGAATTCTGGGAACTGGTCTTCTTATCTCCATTTAAAAAAAAAAGATTTTATTTATTTCAGAGAGAGAGCAAGCACGCACGAGCAGGGGGAGCAGCAGAGGGAGAGAAAGAAGTAGATTCCCTGCTGAGCAGGGAGCCCGATGGGGGGCTTGATCCCATGACCCTGGGATCATGACCTGTGCTGAAGGCAGCCCCTTAACCGACTGAGCTGCCCAGGTGCACCAGTCACCTTATCTCCGTTTTATTCACAAGGAAGCCAAGGAACGAGATCAGGAAACATGCCCATGTTTTTAATCTGCTAATGAGACAGGGAGAGTAATGGAGCCGCATTGCCTCCACCGTCCTCTTCCTGTGTTTACATGTCGCTCTGGAGATGCACGGACTGTTCGATTTGGAGGTCACATAGCGATCACACCCCACCCTTCACCTTGGGGGTGACAATGCAGAGGCCTGGAGAGGTGGCCCAAGGTCAGGCTGGGTAGAGCAAAGAGTAAGTACCTATGGCTCTCTGCCACTTGACGTGATGGGCATGCTGAATTTGCTCCTAATTAATTTTGCAGCCAAGAGCCATAGCCTTTCATCGTAGGCCTATGCTTTCCAATTACATGTCTTATCACCTGCAGGAGTGGGACTAAATCCCGAGTCCTGTAAGCTTAAATGCACCTCTTAAAAATCTGGAAGCCTATGGGATTATTCATATACATACAGGGTCAGGAGATGGATCTCTTCGTTGCTTTAGGTAAATCTTTCCTGGGGTGCCTGGGTGGCTCAGTCGGTTAAGTGTCAGAATCTTGGTTTCAGCTCAGATCCTGATCTCGGGGTTGTAAGATCGAGCCCCTCGTAGGATACCATGCTCAGCGCAGAGTTGGCTTAGGGCTCTCTCTTCCTCTGCTCCCCTTCACTCCTCTCAAATAAATAATTAAATCTTTAAAAAAAAAATTTTTTTTTTAAAGATTTTATTTATTTGCAAGAGAGAGAAGGAGAGACAGAGAGCACGAGAGGGAGGAGGGTCAGAGGGAGAAGCAGACTCCCCGCCGAGCAGGGAGCCCGATGCGGGACTCGATCCCGGGACTCCAGGATCATGACCTGAGCCGAAGGCAGTCGCCCAACCAACTGAGCCACCCAGGCGCCCAATAATTAAATCTTTAAAAAAAAAGAAATCTTTCCCCTGATAGTAGACTTTGGGCTTCGGGGACGCAGGGAGAGTCCTAAAGG
Source organism: Mirounga angustirostris (assembly GCF_029215605.1). Lineage (NCBI taxonomy): Eukaryota > Metazoa > Chordata > Mammalia > Carnivora > Phocidae > Mirounga > Mirounga angustirostris. The sequence continues at coordinate 7,680,132 of NW_026991720.1, forward strand.
CAACAGCGAACCAGGTCAGTCCCAAAGTCACATCGTAGACATCAGTTTAGGCATCTCCTAATTTCGCTTAAATGAGTTCGAGTCAACAGTTTCCATGTTCCTTACCTTCACCTTATGTACTTCTGGCTCTGAGCCAGGCTCACGGTTGTAGCTTCTGGGCACTTGGTATGTGGCTAAGCACTCCTGGGCTCACACGTTCCCTGGAGCCCTTAGTCCTCCAACAGCTTACCAGCCTTACCGGCCCTGCTCCTAACCCCATCTTACAGACGATGAAACTGAGGTTTGAAGAAATAAAGACACCCGGCCAACGCCGCCTTACCTGAATCCAAGTGATCGAGGTGCCAGGGGTCAGTGGCGGATGACATGGGGGAGAGGGTCAGCGGGGACGCCCCGCAGTTGGACTCCACCAGCTCGCCCTGGATGTGCACGTGAGCCGAGGCGTTGGTCTGCCTCAAGGCCGCCTTGAGAGGAGCAATCTGGTTGAACTGGACTCTGGAGAGGCACCCAGTGAATCCCGGGGTGTTGTATTTGTGAATCTCTTGGTCAATCTTCCCGGTTTCTAAAAGATAAAGAAAGAGAAAATAAAAGTCTATCCCGTTACAAAGCCTCGTCTTTGAATGCCTGTGTCCAAACCCTACTCCAGGTTTCAGTTTAAGATGTTATATTCTTTTAGATGAAATATTAAATGACTCGAAGGCTGAGGGCTGGAGACTTTGCTGCAAACGAACCTCTGTGTGACTAGAGAACATGTAGGGTGAGGAGCCTCTGACTCTATTTAATAGTTAAAATAAAATGCACACATAAAGACCTTCCCAGTACCTGTGGTTATTGTTGAAACCAACCACATTCACTGGCTTCTGACTGATCTTTCTCCTTCTCTTTTCCCTCTTACACATACTGAACAAGGCCCCCTCCTGGTAAACTATGGTTCCGTTTTGTACCTCATTCTTAACTTTCTTCTTCAGAATTCTTTATTTAAAAAAAAGAAGAGAGAGAGGTCCCATAGCCTATAACGACATATTTTCTTTCTCCAGCATCCAATCCCTGTGGAGTTCTGAGGTTTATAAAATCCCAGCTAGGATCTGATGGATGTTTTGGAAGTCAGGAAGCTTTCCCAACTCAATCACAAATACACCTGCGCACTTAAGAATCCCTACCTGCCCCCCAGTCTGTGAGTTCGACATCTTCCTAAACTAACATTCAAATTAGAGGGGAACCTGAGTAGAGGTGTTTCTAATGCACTGTTTCAATTAATATAACCACACATTGTCTTACCAGTTAGCTCAGTAAAGCCAGTGCCTTTTTGACCCTCTGTCCTGAGTTTCACAATCTGTGTAGCAGAAATGAACGTTGAAGGAGTTCTAGATCTTTCTTATGGGTGGTCTTCACAAGTGCGGTTCCTGGACCAGCAGCATCAGCATCACCTGGGAACTTGTTAGGAATGCCGGGGGTGGGTGTGGGGTGCTGGCAATCTGGGCTTCCACAAGCCCTCCAGGTGACTCTGTGGTCCGCTGAGGCTTGAGAACCACGGGCATAGCCACTGATTCTGCAGCGCTATCAACCCAGGTGGTGGGCAAATGGCCCTTCAGAGAAGGGCAAGGCAACCTGCGTTCTGGACGGGAGATTATGATGACTGTGGTGACTGTCTTTTAAAACCAAGGACAAGGGGGAACCTGGGTGACTCAGTCGGTTAAGCAACTGCCTTCAGCTCAGGTCAGGATCCCAGGGTCCTGGGTTTGAACCCTGAATCAGGCTCCCTGCTCAGCTGGGAGTCTGCTTCCTCTAGATCTGCCTCTCCCCCCGGCTTGTGCTCTCTCTCTCACCTACTCTCTCTCTCAAATAAATAAATAAAATCTTAAAACAAAAACACACACACACACACACAAAAACAAAAACCAAGGACAAGGATGTGAGATATTTCCCCTTCCACTTGAACTGTGAAAAACACAGACTTTGGGAAACAGAAGGCTACCTACTTCTTTAAAAAGTTGAAATCTGAGCAGGTGATGTTTCTTATTGAGGAATGAACTCAGATAAAGCAGTCTTATAAAATTTTACTCCTCATTAAGGAAAGAAGAAATCAGTAGAGAAGGGATCTTTTAGGCCTTGGGGGCAGAAGTGGATGTACTGATTACTCATCCTATTAAAGAAGCAGTTCAGTGACTGATCTGTACTAGCCCAATGTGAATTTTGATTAACAGAAGAGATGGGCAGCAAGGAATGGTAATGCTGGGGATTCTAACAGGGGCTTACTCAGCCAAGTACATAAAGAAATTTTAATTAACGATTCTTCATAGTTTTCTCCTGCAGTAAATTTCAGTCTGTGACTTTGAGCTAGAGCATGTTCCAGTTAGGATGGGGAGGCAGAATGCACCTGTGACTGAACAAAAAAATCCCATAGTCACGATGTCCCCTTGATGACCAGGAAGAGGCTCTGGTCCACTGACCCCTCACTGGCTGTTCTCTTCTTCCTCCTCCACTTTCTCCTCAATAATTGCAGGATTCTTGAATGAATAAATTCATGGATTTTCATTGAAGGAATGAATACAAAGTAAATGATTCAATCTTTGTCTCCTGGTCTCATATCAGAATTCCTTGTTCTGGGTTCACCAACTTGTCTTCCTTGCAAAGAGTTCATATATTTGGTTCCTATCCCCTCCTTCTGGTGATCTGCCTTCCTTTGAAACATGCTGAGGGTTGCTCCATCCAAGGAGACTCAGGGTGATTCTTTGTTAACAGGGTGGGAAGGGAGACCTCAGCTCCTTGCCTTCCCAAATTCCCATCTGGCTCACATCTGTGGTCGAGGCACCAGAACAAGCTGCTGCTGGGTGGCAGGACACCGGGAACAAGCTCACTCCATCTGCTGCTTCTCGTCCATAAATGGAGAATTCTTTTTAGCCTGTCCAGCCTTGGAGCAGGGCTCATGAAGGAAGAATTTTGGGGCTGGGAGCTACTGCCATCTGGTGGGACTTCAATTCAGTTCAATTCAATTCAATTCAATTCAATCAATTCAATTCATTGCGTGTATTCACTGCCTGGTAGCAGTAGCAGGAAGGATGTAAATACAGAAATTTACCCCAAGTAGCTCACAACCTAGCTGGGGAACCAAGCTTGTGAACAACCAAGGACTACAACTGAACAAACGCTGTACAATGATAAGAGTTAACATTTACTGAACGTTTAAAACTAGATGCTTTATACAAATTAGACATTTGATACCCAGAATAACCCTATGGAAAAGGGAGCGTTATTATCCCTCTCTCAAAAAACAGACTATATTGTTGTTTTTATATTCACTTGGATTTTGGCATCTATAGATGTCAGGGACTCTATAGTCAGGGACTCTATAGAAATGTCATAGCGAGGTTCAAAAGAATTTTTTTAATGGCTATTAGAGACTACTTTTTTTTTTTTTTAAAGATTTTATTTATTCATTTGAGAGAGAGAGAGAGAAGCAGTGACAGCACAAGCATGGAGAGAGGCAGAGGGAGAAGGAGAAGCAGACTCCCTGCTGAGCTCGATCCCAGGACCCTGGGATCATGACCTGAGCCAAAGGCAGATACTTAGCCATCTGAGCCACCCAGGCGCCCCTAGAGACTGCTTTAAGACCATGTTTCATTAGTGACTTAGCCAGTAATAAAGTTTTAAAAAATGCCATGAACTGACGTCACAGCTTTGCCAGCCTCAGTTAAAGCACCAGCAAGTTCTGTCGATGCTTGTCTGGAATACAAATCTGTCCTTCTTCGGAACACCTAAGGCATGAGAGTAAAGCTATCCCTTTAGTGTGTTTGAGCTCATTACAGGTAAATTATATTAATCTGTAAAATTAATTGAACGGCTTTCGCACTGAAATCAAATACTACAGCACAATTTACTGTAAGAAACTACTTTTTGCATGGAGACGTCTTGGCCGAGGTGCATGTGGGGGAGACCTGCTCTGAAGAATGCTAATTTTAGAAGTGCAGTACAATCACTTCTGAAATTACATTCTCAAGCTGTCCTGGGTATTTTAATACCTTACCTTCATAATGATGTGGGTTATAGCAAATAGCCCACTTAAAATATGACACAATTCCAGGTGAAACCTTACAAAGAAATGTGCACGATGATACTTTTAAGAAGGAGGCAGCGATTACATTTGCAATGCATTAGCAAGCTTTCTGGTTCCTGCTTTTCAGCTGCTGAATACCAAGTGCCCAGCAGGAGTGCTGTGAGAAGGGAGAGAAGGGGCATCTGCACAAGCCACCACCCTCCCCCGCCCCCCGCCCCGACCGCAGATCCATGCAAGGTCCTGTGCACACGCGTGAGCACCGCTTCAGCGGCTGGAATCCAGATGCTGACACCTCAACAGAGATTTCTCATTTACCTTAGAGACTATTTAAACTCATCCGGATATTCTTCTGGTGCCCCCCATGGAACCTATCCATCAGCTGATTTTTTTGTTTTGTTTTATATGTCTTAGAAATTCCTATCCATATTTTTTTTGCGAGGGGGGGATGGGATATGAAATATCCCTGTAACCTCAATTCTTTACTTTCTATGAAGGAGAGCCAAAAGATCTTAGAATGTCAGTGGGACCCAATTTAAAACTTTTGACAAGGCTCTCTTGTGTGCCCGTCACTGTGTTAGGGGCTGGGATGGGCTTTTAAGAATCTGTGGGATGGACGGAGATGGCAGAGCCGGGTGCCAGCCCCCAAGCTCACCCGTGCTCTGCAGAGACTCAGGTGCACCTGGCCCCATCATGGAGGGGTAGCCATCCCATCCATTCCCTCACTCTGCTCCTGGGGGAATATTCCTACTGGAAGGCACTGGGGGTGGCCTTAGGTCATTCTCGGACTGGACATTAAATAACATGTGATCACAGGGAGAGGAAGTTCTTTTCTTCTCGTTCTCTTTTAATCCTTCACAAAGAAGCTGTCAGGTTGGCTCAGTTTGGGACTGGACTATCTTGCTCATCACTCCAACACTTGCCAGTTTCGCTTTTTAACAGCCGACCTCAGACCTGAACGCTCCAGGTACTGAATTTCCCAATATTCCCATGCCATGTGTTTTTACCAATCTTGTATCGTACAGCAAGTGACACTGGTATTTTGTTTTACGGTTATATTGCAAGGCTTCCTTATGACATGCTCTCCTTTGAACATAAATTTATTTAAGGGAAAATGACGAGTCCATTTCAAGAACAATGTTAAGTAGGGGGCGCCTGGGTGGCGCAGTTGGTTAAGCATCTGCCTTTGGCTCAGGTCATGATCCGGGGTCTTGGGATGGAGCCCCATGTCAGGCTCCCTGATCAGCGGGGAGCCTGCCTCTCCCTCTCCCGCTCCCCCCGCTTGTCCTCTCTCTCTCTCTCTCTCATTTCCCTGGAAATGGGAAAAAATGTAAACAGAAAAGGCAAAACATGGTGCCGTTGGCTCTCCCACTACTGTTCTTTGGGGAATACGACTGTGGAGAAACTTGGTGCTCCTCTGCACTCCTTAATTTTTGGCTTTAAACACCTCTGTTCCACCCAAATGGAATTCTATTCTCTTCCTCTGTTCATGCTTAGTTCCTGTGAGTATCCACACTTCAGAACATCAGAGGTCCCCAGTCCTTCAAAAGGAGAGTTCCAAATGGCTTCCTCCCAGATTCTGCTCCGGGCTCTACCTACCTGGCCCAGGTGTGCTCTCTCCCTGTCCAGATGGGCCAGAAACCTGAATTTGTGCCTCCACTAGATTTACAGTTTTCTTGAGAGCAGGACTGAATGTTACTTATCTTTGTGTTCCTCCAAATGTCTAAAATAGCCTCTTGCACAAAGGAATCAGCCAGGGACTGCATGCATGACTAGAACCGTGACTTTGTGTTAGACAGTCTGTCATCCACACTTGGGTTGTGTGGGATGGGAACCAACACCAGAGATTGAGGTAGAGGCAAGTTCACGGTAGGCCAAAGTTTATCAGCGTCGATAGGTGTGGAATGTGGCTTTGAGAGAGGAAGGGAAAGTAGGAAATCTAGATCCAATACAGCTTTATATTTTTATATACATTTTATATTTACATATATATTTTATAAATATTTACATATAGATATCTTTATATACGAACAGACTTTATATATGTATTTATTTCTAGAAGTACTATCATCTGGAAATCCATCTCACTGAAAATGCACTCCTCTGAAAATATAGTTGTCTTGCTCTTACCTCGACAGTCGTCTATTTAATGTTGAATAGCCATTACTATAGAAACCCTCCACCAGCCTCAAGAGTGAAGTAGTGGTTATATGGGCCCTAATGGAATAAATAGGAAGTGGGTTTGAAATCACTGCCTGAGTGAAGTTTTAAATAATTCTTGGACTATCAGACTGAAATGAGATTGGGGAGTAGTCCAAATGATACACACTGGGAAACATGACTAGGGTGCGGTTGGGCTGGCAGCCACCCTAAATTGCGACTCTCAAGGTTAGGGCTGAGCATCTGGGTCTCGGCTGGCAGAACACCTGGATGAAGGTTAATTACACTGGGTACAATTTTCCCATTTGGTTATAGTTGTATGGACAGGAGCCTGAGTGGGTCAACGGAACAGATAAATGGGAAATAACCGTAAGCAAAAGAAACTCAAAAAAGACGGGGGGCGGAAAAGGCAACAAAAAAGCCAAGGGCATTCAGCTAAAAAAGCAACATAAACACACACAAACCCCATTCCTCCATTTCAACATGATCGCATGATTAACATTAGGCAGGGCCCTGAAATGTAGGCATCCAGGTTCAGCATCAGCTCTCTGCTCTCATGGGCTAAATTTTTTGATCAGTGACGTCTTCCTCATCAGCTGCCTTTCAAAAGGTGCACAGCTAGAATTAAATTCGTGTACATAACTGATGTATAGAATTATGTACTATGACATTTTATTAATCCCTGAGAGAAAGACACTAATGAAATTTCCTTGTATTTATTATATGCTTTTCTCTCTTCCAGAGGAAGGCGGGACTAAAATATACAGGTGTGATTTAAATAGCTCTTGACCTGTGACAAATGCTAACTCAGTTACAAAGAGGCAATCTGTTGGGAGAAGCAGAATCTTCTCCTCCTACATTGCAAATCTTTTTCTAAGGATTAATAAAACAAGATTGGATTTTTCCCCCCAGAAATAATAATAAAAAGAAATGTCTTAACGTGAAGATGCTAGCCCACACTTATTTTGCAAAATGAGGAAGTATTACATTTTTATTTGCATAAACTTATTACAGTCCCTGAACTTTGGGGGAATGTATATAAAGGTTGGAATTGTCATTCCCTATCTTAAAATCTAATCTGAGAACTACAAACTTGCTGAGTAATATAACCCAGTGTGATTACAATACAAAGGGAAGACAGGATCCCTGAGCTGTTTCCAAAACCCTGACATTTGGCATCATGCAGAACACACACATCTGAAAGATAAATTTTCCACTTTCTCCTGAATGTTTCAAGTTGTCAGACATGAGATAGAAAGCCTGGTGCCCCCTTCCTGCAGCTTGGGGTGCCCTGCTGCACAGCATGACTTTTCAGGGCTAAGAATAACAGGCTTTGCTGAGAGTAACAAGACCTTTCCGAAAACTGGATGTACCTGTCAGTCAAACCACAGAGTTGGGTGCCGTGGTTGACTTCATTAGAAAGGCAGGTCTGATTTTACCTCTCACAATCTTAGTAAATATCAGCTACGTGTCCTAGCTATTTGCTACTGGAGAACAGAACACTAATGCGTTTCCCACAGGTTGGAAATGAACAGACCTGCCTCTTGCTCACTGGATTTTATCCCACTTTCCCTTTTGCATTTTAACTTGTTAGCAGCAGAAATCGAATTTTATGTACAAAATTACCAAACTGAAAAATAATTTCTTCTGTGTGGGCTCTGCTTCTGCTAAAACTTTTTTTTTTTTCAGGTTTTGGAAAGCCCTATTACACTGTAGCCAACACCATAAGGAGAGTGAGTTTAGCTTTTAAGTTTTCCTTAATGCCTCTCTAAACCATTGAAGAGTATTCCAGCCAAGACTAGCCCAGGGTCATGTGAAACTAACTCGCTAGGGAGCAGGGGGGTTTGGGGCGATGGGAGGAGGGGAGGGTGCTGACTTCATCTGTGTCACAAACAACAGAAGTATAGGCTAGGAAAAATGTGTTAACAAATTTTTGTATTTCCAGATTAGGTCAAATAGAATTGATTCAGTAAAATATTCCTTTGTTCTCACTTGTATTGTAATTCCTACCCCAGGGGCGTCTAAAGCTCTCTTACCCAAGAGAAAAAAAATCCTTTGAGGGCTACGAATGCATGAAAGCCTGACCATTAAAGCATTAGAAAATGGACATGGAGGTAGGGGTCGGAGGCAATGGTTTTCCCAGGGCAATTAGACCTGTCACACACACACAGAAAGAGAAGAGAGCTGTTATCAGAAAGTGTACTGGAGGGGGGGGCGCTCCCCTCCATTGGCTCTCCAGGTTACATAATTAACATAAGAAAGAATTCAAATCTTGGGACTCTGACATATGAGCTGACTTTCAGAAGACAAAACCTGGGGCGCCTGGGTGGCTCAGTCCACTGAGCATCTGACTCTTGGTTTCAGCTCAGGTTATGACCTTGGGGGTCCTGGGACTGAGCCCTGCTCCAGGCTTTGCGCTCAGCAGAGAGTCTGCTTAGGAGATTCTCTCTCTCCTTCTCCTTCCCCTTCTGCCTTTCCTCTGCTTGTGCACTTCTCTCTCCCTCTCTGAAATAAATAAATAAATAAAATCTTAAAAAAAAAAGAAGAAGAAGAAGAAGAAGACAAAGCCTAATGGATGCGTGGACGCTGAACCAGAAACTGGGGTGGATCCTCACAGGAGTCCGAATGTTTCAACTGTACCCGCCCTGGAATGGAGTCAAGGCGTGGATCGGGAGGCCTGTCGACACAGAAGTGTGCTTCTCCCCCCAACACCTTCTTCTCTGTTGTACCTCTGAAACCAATGCCTTTATTTCCAGATTGGAGTAATGGCCTACTAGGTTGGGGGAATTCTGACAAAGCCTACCTACCTTTCAGCAAATCATTTTTTTTTGTCTCCCATGACATTTTCATGGTCAAGACAGGTATGTGTGGGCTCATGAAAGTAAGAGTATTTTTTTTTTTAAGATTTTATTTATTTGACAGAGAGAGACACAGCGAGAGAGGGAAAACATGCAGGGGGCGTGGGAGAGGGAGAAGCAGGCTTCCCGCAGAGCAGGGAGCCCGATGCGGGGCTTGATCCCAGGACCCTGGGGTCATGACCGACACTTAGCAACTGAGCCACCCAGGCACCCCGACAGTAAGAGTATTTTAAAGGTAGACTTAAAACAAGATGAACTGTGGGTGGAATTGATCAATGGGTAGAAATTGGGTTCAGAGGAGAATTTTCATGGTATGATTCCAAGCTGACATTTTATTAATTTAGATAAGGATATCAATGGCACATTGACCAATGGGTCATATGGCATTTAGTGGAAAGGGTGGTCATACGTGACATCGCAGGGTCATGAGCCGAAGGGGCTCTGAGAGGCTGAAATGATAGCCTGGATCTAACTAGAGAAGTACAGCAGACACAAATACCCAATTACCATGGTTGGAAATGACACCCTCCGCCTCCCCATCACCTTCACTGTCAAGTTGGACGGGATACTCCCAACGGCAGCACGTACCTCCTTCCTCCCCTGTCCCACCCCAGCCCCCACAGGATTAGGGTATTTTAATCGCAAGTGACTTAGGAGTTAAGAGTGGGCTGTGGTTGAGTCAAAGAAAGGATGAAGTCTAGATGCTAATCCAGAAGGTGGTTTCTGAGACCGTCTCCTATGGTCGTCAGAATAAGCCCAGAGAGGTGCTCAGTTCAGGCCATTCTGCACGAGGCAGCGATAAACGAGGGGGTATGGCAGCCGACCACCACTCTTGAAATTGCATTCCCTACCCCATCCTCACACAGGTCGCTGTCACTGAAGATCTTCCGCCTTGTGAACTGCTAATTACTCCTGATGGCACTGGTCTGCACTCTTCAAAATACAGAAGTTAGAGTCAAACGAATCTGTCTCTAATTTGCCTACATCAAGTGACTTCTAGGACTCAGGTGGGGTTTAGAGGTCAGTTGATTTTCGTTTTCACAAAGGACAAGGGACGCTCTCCACAAGGTTTGCTTGGGGGCTTTCCTTTCCAGCTCTGACTGAGTTAGCTGAATGCTTATTTTCCCAGCTGGGCACATTCGCCAGGCCTCATTCTCTCTCCTCTTCTAGCTGCCTGGACATGTCAAGAACTTCTGTCTCCTCTCAGAAGGTGCGAATTAGAGTGGTGGCAGCACCTTGAAGAAAATGCATTTTCTCAGCACCGGTAGTCATGTTCTCTTGCTCTCATGCTGCGGGCTTTGTTTTGGAGAGGAGGAGGGCTTAAAATATTTTATGGGGCAACTGCATGAATCTCTCTTCTCTCCTAAAATAGGTTATTGTGAATCGAGGCATCCTGGAAAATGAATCTGCGTAGAGAAGATTTTTTTTTTTTTGTCTAAACTGAGGACTTAACTCTTTTGCCATGAACACATTTCAGTATTTCTGACACACAGGAGACTCAAGAGCAGGGCCATGTGATGGCTCTCACGAGGCCTCAGCACTTTTGCCTCCAAGGGCCCCTTCCTCTATTAAAAAAAAGCCAGGGGCACCTGGGTGGTGCAGTCAGTTAAGTGTCCGACTCTTGGTTTCAGCTCAGGCTGTGATCTCAGGGTCATGGGATCGAGCCCTGTGTCAGGCTCTGTGTTCAGTGCGGAGTCTGCTTGAGATTCTCTCTCCCTCTCTCTCTCTAAAATATAATAAATCTTAAAAAAAAAAAAGCCAAATATGATATTTTAGGACTTTGTTGGTTTAAGATGAATATATTCGTGTATTAAAACATTTTCTTCTACCTCAGAGTTAATTTTTTTCTTCTAATTTTGAAAGAAGTGAAAACATTTTCAGGGTTCTCCAAAAGTACTATGGGCTCTGGTAAGTGTAGCTCCTGGGCCTCATGGATGTGTTGGCCTTTAAAGAACGTATCTGATGACTTTTCTTGATGGCTTGGGACTAGACGGGGGACAGTTTTATCAAGCCAGGGAGAGAGCTACAAGGTAGCCCTGGGTTTTTCATTTTTGAATAAGGGTCTGAAGTCACCTTTCTTTTTGGTCATTTGCCTCTGTTTCTAAAGGTGGAGTAAAAACCACGCTACCCCGTAACACAGCTGCCTTTCTGCGGGGGCAACTCCACATCATAAACCACTTGATGTTCTCTCCCTCCTGAAAATCATCTTCATCTTCTCCGGTACATTAAAATTTGTGAACCATTCTGAAAATCAAAGTCATCTTCTTCAAAAGATGACATTCCTTTAGCTATGATGCTATCTACTGTTTGTACAATTTTTTTCTCAATGTCTGGTCTTGGGCAAGAGTCCATGGAAAAAAATGTGCTCCTAATTTCATAGAAAGATTGAGATGAAAGTCTTATACAGATCACCTTTCTCATGGAAACTTCATTTGTTCATTCATTCATTTGTTCATACAAGGATTTATTGAATAACTACTGTATGCTAGGTGGTGGGAATTCAGTACTGAAAAAGAGAAGGTTTCTACCTTCAAGGACTGTAATTTGATCTCATATAATATTTTATTTTCTGACAATATGAGGAAAAATAATATTAATTGTTGCATGACTTAATGACTGAATAAGTGAAAGATGAAAGAGCTACTTCTCTAGGGTGAGCTCAAAAACCGGTTTAGCAATAAGCAAAACATCATTCCATTCCTTAGGGAAAACCTAGTGCTCTGAAATGCAATTTCACTATGAAAATTAAAGCTGGGAAAGGCACAGATTATGTGTGGGGGGAGACATTATTTTGAATAAGACAATCCGGGAAGGCCACGGCTGAGATGACATTCGAGCTCTGAAGGAATTTAAGGGAAGTCAGGTACTTATCGAGGGAAAATAATTCCAGGCAGAAAGAACAGTAACTACAAAGGCCCTGAGGAAACACACGTATGTGCATCCTGGCTTCCCCTTAAAGACTGAAACTCGGGGCTGGAGTGGGGTGGATCCTGCTTGCCCAGGTGTAGACTGGGTGGGTGACTTTCAAGCTTCCTGCTAGCAGCTTTGTATTTGATTTGGCACGTGAGCACTAAGGCATCCTCTGGGTGGGACAGCCACTCTTGTCTGTTGGATGAGGCTGAGGCAGCTCTGTGGCCCCACAGCCTGGACACATCCTGGGTGCTGGACGGACGGTGGCTGACAGAGGCCTGGGACTGGGCACGGGCACTTTAAGACTTGAGGGAAATGGCGGACCACGACCTTTAGTAACCCCCAGCATGACATCCCCCAGACCTCAACTCCTCAGCAGATGTCAATGCAGTGATCAGCCCACCTAGCCAACAGAGCAAAGACTTATAGGAACCCACCTATTGTGGGTTGAGGTGTGTCTCCCAAAAAGAAAGATATGCTGAAGTCCAACCCTTGGCACCTGTGAATGTGACCTTATTTGTAAATAGGGTCTTTGCAGATGTCCTGAAGTTTAGATGAGGTCACATTTGATTAGGGTGGCCCTCAACCAAGGACTGGTGTCCTTACAAGAAGAGGAGAGACCCAGACACACGCAGGGATAAGGTCAAGTGAAGACGGAGGCAGAGACTGAAGTCCTGCTGCTACAAACAAAGGGCCACCAAGGGCCACCAAGGGCCACCAAGGACTGCCAGCAACCACCAGAAGCCAGGACAGAAGACAGATTGTCCTTCTGAAGTCCTAGGAAAGAACCAGCCCTGCTGAACCCTTGATTTCAGACTTCTGGCCTCCAGAACCAGGAGGGAACACATTTTTGGTTTTTTTAAGGCCATGTGGTTTGTGGCATTTTGTCATGGCAGCTGTAGGAACTAAGATGGTCTCCTGAGTGTCACCCCAGACCCCTTGCAGTCCTGGAAATGAGACCGGGGGGAGAGAGCGAGCATCTGCCCCTGAGAGAAGAGTTAGCCTCAAAGAAACACTTCTAATATGAGATATTTCATTGACCTTCGGTGCAAGCTTAAATCTCTGCCCAGCGCAAGCCAAGAACACAGGAAGGGGAGCCTCAGATCATGATGGGGCCGGCTGTGGAAAATGGCAACAACAATGCATCTTTTTGCTTATCTGAACTTAGTTCATACACTTTTAAGCCCTTTACAAACTAATGAAAATAATGCTTTCTTCATGCAATTGGCGACAGAGAAAGGGATCATTCTGGTCTTTTCTGGGGTCACTTCTGTAAGTTGGGGGCTCCCACTCTGCCATGGCCATTGCGTGCAGTGCTGAAAAGCTTTGACTCAGAATCCTCGAAGCGTTTGTTTCTTCTGGGTTGAGAAGTCTTACAGAGAAGTTGATCCAATAACTAGACGGGCCTGTTGCTGTATCTCCTGTTCTGCTGGTGTCTCCCTTTGTGACCTCAAGCGGGGTGGCCTCTGGGCCGCGGACGGGGCTGTGTCTCCCACCTGCTGGTGTGGGGGAGCTCTCTCTCCTTCTGGCTGCTCTCTTTGCCCCAAGGCTTGGTGGCCTCTGAGTCCCTTCTCCTCCTCCTTCTCCCTCCTCCCAACTTTTCTCTATACCTTACAAAGAGTTTGTGGGCCCAGAATGGTGAATTTGAGTCAGAGACAATGACCTTGGTGCGGATGAGGCCTGGCATCCACGCGTTTACATCAGCACAGACAGTTAGGGGTCCTCACTTGTGTTCTCACTACACATAGTTCAGCTCATCGTGTTTCAGGGTCAGCGCGGGTCTCCTTCCCTCCCCGTCCGGCCAGCCCATGGCTGCTAAACCACCGTACTCCACGCTGCTGTAAAGGAGCCCGAAGGACTCTTTTTTTTTTTTTTTTTAAGATTTTATTTATTTATTTGAGAGAGACAGAGTGCAAATGAGGGCAGGGGCAGATGGGGAGGGAGAGGGAGAGAATCTCAAAGACTCCATGCTGAGCGCGGAGCCCAACTCGGATGCAGGACTAGATCTCATGACCGTGAGATCACGACCTGAGCTGAAACCAAGAGTCCGATGCTCAACCAACTGAGCCACCCAGGCACCCCAGGAGTCCTAAGGGTTCTTCTAGAAACTACCGAAACACACATCACTGTTTCTAGAGATTTCCTTTGGTAAGAAATGTTACTGTATTTTTTCACATTTAGAGAAAAGTCCTCGATTAAGGATCAAATACAAATCATTTCAAGTAATGATGAATCTAAAGATATTGCATCTGCACCTGAGTATCCTAAAGATTTAACACCAATAACTGAGAAGATTTCCTATATATCCCAGGGCAGTGAGATGTATTTTCTCTGCAGACAATTTAGAGTGGGATTCAAGAACTCTCCTTTCTTTACCTTGCTTACTGTTAAAATTCATACAGCAAAAAAGATAATGTGAGACACCAAGAAATATCCCTGGAAGTTGGCTACACTGAACCTGTCTTAGTGAATGAGTTTACTGAAGAGCCTCCTAGGAGAAAGGACAAACTTCCCTCAAAGGAAACTTTCAGAAGGTTACTTAAGTATTCCATCTCTCTAGTAGTTTAACTGCTCACACCTTTAATTTCCGGATCCGGACAAAGACACATATGTGAATGACACACATACAAAGAAGGGATGTCACAAGCAAGTCACTCTTGATATAAGAGCAGACTTTCCATATCTTCCTATACAAAGACAAAACACTTTCTCCAAATTTAGTATAAGATGAGCATCTGAATTGAAAAGTGTCCTTATTTATATTTAAGAATGGAGGCTTTGCCCCTTTGTGTTAGGTTTTCTAGAAGAGCTCCTATTTTCTCCTCCTTCCTCATCAATGGCCAATAAAGGGAAACAGTAACAGTCATCGCTGACATCTTGAGCACATATTTTATGCAGGGCCCTGCCCTGTGCTGAGCAATTTACACGTGTTAACTTTTCTAATTCTTGTAGCTCCTCTGTAAAAATAGGTGATTATCTTGCTTCTCATTTTGCATTGGAGCAGTGACAAATCTTAACCCTTCTGTTACTCTGATCTTAACTGTTCTCTAATGTATTCCTGATCAGGTGCTTGAAAGGAGAACACCTGGAAGCTGACAAAACTTCTGAAGGAGGTTAGTTCTATTTCCAGAAAGTTAAACAGAAGGTCAGAGCCCCTAACAGCAGTTCCTATAGGTGCTGCCTCTCTCCCCCCTGGGACACCCCGGTAAGTGTATGAGACTCCTCAGGCTCCTGGGGGGTGAAGGGGCAGGTGGGCCATCCCCCCTCACTCAAGAGCCATCCTTTCTCATGCATTCAATCTCCAAACTGTCGAATACTCCCTCCTCTCCCATTTTCATTTAAGCCTGCCTCACTTGGTGTCTGAGTCCTCGGGGCAGCCTCGCTGCCTGCCATTTTGCCCCCCCACCCCAATTTCATACTGGTCCTTGCCCTTGGAGGAATGCTTCCAAAACTCAGATGGGATCCTCTCATTCCCCTTCAATGGCTGCCTGTAATGCAAAGAACGTGCTCCTCAAAATGATCAACAAGCCCATCCACTCTCTGACCCCACCTCCATGTCAGCGCGGGTCTCCTTCCCTCCCCGTCCGGCCAGCCCATGGCTGCTAAACCATGTCTGGTTGTCTACTCATGCCCTCTACCAACCCAGGGGTCCGACCACCTTGAACTACCTCCAGGCTGAGTCATGAGCACCCCTTTTGGCCTCCTCAGAGGAGTCTGGAGGAACAGGGTTGTTACTTTATGTGATGACAGGTTTTTCTCCCCCACTAGACTTGAAGCTTCTCTCAAGGAAGGTGCATGTCTTCTTGTCTTGTGCCTTCTTGACATGCTCGATTGCCTAGAACCTGGGCTCCACAGATCATAAGTGAACGAGATGTCCTCCTCCTGTGCATACAACTTCCTGCTTGTCTGATACTTGTTTTGAATTTTTTGCAGACAAACATCTGGATGCTGACGATAAAGCAATTATTTTGATCCATATGCATACACTTAGCCATAATTCCTACATACGCATACAAACGTTGAGTTGAAATCAGGACTACTGACTAATCCTTTCTTCATAAAAGGCGCTGTGCCGGGCACTGGGAGCAGAGACAATCAGGCAAACCACAGTCCCCTGCAGGCATCTCACCGTCAAGAGTAAACATGGGCCCAGGCAAAACAAGATAAGGGCCATGATGCACCTTCCGAAGAGAGAGCTGGAGGAGACTGGAGCAGAGAGGACCACGGGAAGCCTGCTGGAAGGGATGATGTAAATGATCCCTGAACCAGGTACAGTTTGAAGACGGAAGGAGGAAGGCAGACAGAGAGGCGGGCATGCACACAACAGCGGAGCACATGGGGCATGCACACAAGGCAGCCTAGGGGCACACGCGTGAACTCTTAAGTGCCACAGAGGTGCCGGGGTGCCAGATGAAGCCTGAAAATGCCCCTCCGGTGGATGTTGTGCGGGGCCTCAAGTTTTAAATCACTTTCTCCTCGATTTGGTAAGCACTGGAGCATCTCTGAAGACTCGTTTTTTAATTGCAGCAAAACACACAATCTAAAATTGAAGAGCGTGGGAAACACTTAAGCGGAGATGCGTGTCAGCTCACCTTGGCATTGGTGGGTGAGATGAGTGGGGAAGGCACAGGAGACCAACACCGCCACGCTAAGTGAGGGCTGGTGAGGCTCTGACCAAGAGGTGGTCGCCCAGGAGAGGCCTCATTCACAAATGAACATCCTTCTAAAACCCTGGTTTTCACCTGCTCTGATTTGTCAAATAGGAAAAAGGGTGATACCTGTCAGGAAAATTTTAAAAAATGGTAAATTAATATAATAAAGGACACTGCTTGTGTAATAGGCGATCGACACGGGAGGGTTTGAGTGTTCACCCCTTGGATTTTGGAGAAGCTGGAGTTCAGTCCGGAGGCACCGGGCACTCAGGAGCTGGTGCTTTCCACACAGACGATTCATTTTGATGATGAAGCCTCGCTGACCATTACTATCTGTGCGTCCACGGGCTGAAGAAAGCCTGGTTGCTCTTGGCGCACATGACACATTTTTATGATACAATTCTCTTCACTTCCTGTCCCTTAGGGATCATTTTATAAGAGTGAGTAGAAAGGTGTGTGAAGCACGATTTAAAAAAGTGCACAGTGAGGGGAATCAGTGCTTTCCTTTAGATGGGAAAATTTAAGAAGTTCAAGTTGTGAATGCTAATAAAATGCAAATGTCACAATATTCTCCAGGCACATGTAACCACATATGTACATAATCATCCTCTCGAAGTGAAATAATAGTGGTGGATATCAGTATCTCCCATCTAAAGATGAGGAAACCAAGACTTACTCCCGTGAAGCGACTCATCACTCAGTGACAGATGGCAGAACCAGTGTTGCCGACCCTCATTCTGGGTTTCCAGACACCTAAGTTCTGAACACCCACAAAAATGGGTGTTCACTCGGACGACTGGCGGGGCAAATGGAGTGGCTCTCCTAGTGACACAGACTGTGTTTTGCTGATTTCTATTCCTCTCTAGTTGTACAGTACATCACTTTGTTTCCAAATTACGTAAAATTTTTCTGGAGGAAAAGTGATGTGACCCCAGATGAATCGATGTTGACTCACGGCACAAGGGAACACCAAAGGGATTCCCAATGTTTGAGCCAAGTATTTACTGTGAGTGTTCACATGTGGAAGCTGTTCTGCTCATTTCTTGTTCTACCTCTCAGAGTGCCTGAAAAACTGGGAGCAGACTGATAAATGGAGATCGACAACAGGCTTATTTCCCAGTAGAGGAAGAATCCTGGGTGGGATTATATGAAATCACAGGCGTTAAGTGCTTCAGGTTAACTTGGCAAACTGTTAAGGCTAGAATGGAAGGGAGAAAAAGCTGCCAATGGAAATAATTTTGGCTAAATCTCTTAATGCTCGGGGCGCCTGGGTGGCTCAGTCGTTAAGCGTCTGTCTTCAGCTCAGGTCATGATCCCAGGGTCCTGGGATCGAGCCCCACATCGGGCTCCCTGCTTGGCGGGAAGCCTGCTTCTCCCTCTCCCACTCCCCCTGCTTGTGTTCCTCTCTTGCTATCTCTCTCTCTGTCAAATAAATAAAATCTAAAAAAAAAAAAAAATCTCTTAATGCTCTTAATACTGAAAGAACATTGGGAGGGGCTGAGTAATGAGTATCCTCAAAGAGCAGCGGGGTGGGGGGCGATGTACGGATATAGTGGGTTCACTTTGTATTGTCTAAGTCAGGAATCATCATTGTTAACCCTGTTATTGCTAAAGATAATAAGCTCTGCTAAACTTCTGCTTTTCAATGAGAGCACAGGGGCTGACTGCTTTACAAACATCTCATTTAAAACCAAGCTTCCCTTGTTTTCATCAGTTGTGAAGTTTGTTTGGTTTGGTTTTGTCAGTAGTGACATCCCTTCCTCCAAATCAACGTGGGGTGACCCGTCCACATCAGCCTGGAGCAGCCCCGGGTGGGAGTCTGCCACTGTGTGTCCGGATCGAGTTGGGAATGGGAATTCCTTACCAGCCGGCTGGGCTGGTGACTGGCGGCGTAAGGTTGACTTGGAATGAAAGGATGTAGCAAACAAATTGGACTTTTTTCAGAACCTGTGTCTCTGACTTTGGAGGAGTGAAGCTGCAGCTCAGGGATGTTGTCCCAGGGAAGGGAGTTGTCTCAGGAAAGGGAGAGATACCCCCCACCCCAAACACAGAGTCAGAGGCTGCCTGCCCCTCTGTTTTTGGACTCGTGAGCACGGCTGGCTCCGGGGGGAGACTGGGCTGAGTGTGGAGGAAGGATGCAGTTGCAGTCATTCTCCAGAAGGTCTGGGTGGGTCTCCGTTTTCAGCTCAGCACGTCCTGGACTGGACCGGCAGTCTAAGGGCCGCCCCAGATAATTTCCCCCAGGTCATTTTAAGAATGTGTCTAAATCCCAGCAGAGCTGGACAGTTTTGGCCATGTCAACGATTTTTCCACAGGAACAGTTCAAAGAACCAAAGAATGAATCAGTTATCAAAGGGAACCAAAAAAATGGGACAGAAAAGAAATACTTGGAACTAAGATTTGCTTCAAAATATTGGATACTAGTATTTGTTTGACAGGCTTAAAAACCAGATCTTTCAGTTTATCAAAAATACAATAGTCTCCTTGAATTCTTCTCAACACCTGCTAAGGCTGGCCACTGAAAGCTTTGATTTCCTGGGTTTATCTGAGTTTTCAGGCTGTACAAGCCGGTTATGCGCTGTACAACTTTGTTATTCAGAGATATGCATTTGTTTTATCTCAAAATAACATGAATTTAGGGCTAAACCTTAATTTCCTGGCTAAACTTTAGTCCTAGTAAAGGAAGCTTTTGATAATGAGTTCTGTGCATTCCGATTGTACTCAAACTAAAATCCTCGCTAAATACTGGAAGCCAGAGACAGACACAAAAATATTAACGTAATATAAAATTGGATTTTTTTGGTTTGCTTTTTACTTTTTAAATCCAGCTTACTGAGGTATAATTTGTATGCAGTAAATGCACCTATTTTAAGTACAGTTTTGATGAATTTTGCCACATATATACACATACGTAATAGTCTAACCAAGATGCAGAACATTTAAGTTGGAAGAGTGTACAAATTTCCTTTGGCTTCCTGCTATTTGTGTGTGTGCTTGTGTGTGTATGTATGTGGGTGGGGTAAATTCATCCCTGAGAATGAAGGTCCTTAAAAGAACTTTCACCCTAGTGGAGACCCTTGAGAACAATTCTATTTGAGATTTTTAATAGTCCTGCTATTTGTATAAGAAAGTTTATAGAAGAATATAGCATTGTCCTCAAAATCTTATCAGGTGATGTTGATTTATAGGAGAGTTTTTGCCACAGGAAGGCTTTTTTCTGCCTTTTTAAGGTCCCTTCAGAGACAAAAGGGAATGTTGTATAGGTAATGGGGCAGCACATCATCCTCAGTTTCCAGGTTCTGGGGGTATAAATCCTTTCAGAATGCATAGTTTTGCATAATCAAGTATGAATCCATGACTATATAAAGGTATCTTTGTAGTACCTTTCATAAAATCTTCACCGGCTCCCTCTCTTCCATTTTGCTCCTTCCACAGCATTCTCTGAGGGGGGTCACTTTGGTGGGCCTTCTCAGGGCAACCACGCATTACTGAAGGACTTGAAAATGGTCCCCAAACAATTGCTGGGTGGCCTGCCCAGCTGACTTCGAGCTCAGAGTTAGCACCCAGGGCTCCTTCCCCTTGAGCTTTTATTAGCATTTGCATTTTCAATTAGCAGTACTATCTCTAGACCACATTTCAGCAAAATTGAGTTCTAATTCCTCAAAATCACCTCATCTACTCTTGGAATCTGGCCAGTCCTGCTCTGAAGGTCACAGATATAATGGCTTGTGATATAGGGCAGGTGGCTTTGGAGAAAGGTAGAGAACGGAGCTTGTTTGTTCTAAGGGAGATGCCGGGGAGGCGAACTAAACCCTAACTGTGTGGTTCAGGAGAAAGCCCCAGATCAAGGATGCCCCCCTCCAGGGCTGCCTTCCAGTGCCTAGAATAGGACCGGAATGTGCTGGGAACTCAGTAAGTCTTTATGGAATAAATGACCAGATGTAGCCATAAGCAATGGGATCCATATTTCTATTTTTTTTTTCCCTCACTCTTTGGATCTGGTACAAACGAGTTGGGGACATCTCAATCAGAGTTCAGAGGTAAAAGAACTCTTTCTGAATTACTTAGCACATCAGCAGAAGATAAAGATCTGAATTTACTGCTCATAAGGAGATAGTAAAGAACAGCTTATCTACTAAGACCAATTTATTAAAACCATGGAACATGCCTGCATCAAGAGCCCTTGTAAGAGGCAGACTTGATCTGTTGCCTGGTATCCCTTTAATAATTTATGATATCACTAGGAAATGTTGGTTCTGAAAACAAGACAACCTCTGAAAAGAATTTAACTGAAGTGCACTTCGTGGTTACAAACATCTACCATCAGAGACGGCGTATCGATCCCAGTGGGTATGATGACTGGTTGCAATAAGCCACAAATTGACCCACTAGTTGAATGGATCTTACGCGTTGTCTATTCTATACAGCCTCAAAAAAAATCATTACATCACTATAAAGAGGAGTTCATTGGACTTCATACTCATTTGTCCCTTTTTAACGTAATTCTCATATCGTTGCAAGAATGAGCAGAGTTGTTTTGGAATTAAGAGTGCTGAGTTGGAGTCCCAGCCCTGCCTTGTACAACTGTGAAGCCTTTGAGAGATGTTCCTTGACCTTGTTGAGCCTCTGTTGTTTCAACATGCGAATTGAGGATTTGGGCCTCTTTTCCAAACTCCCTGAATCTAATCCATCAGCAGGTACGGTCAGCAGTACCTGCAAAATATACCAGGCATCTGCCCATTTCTGTCCATACCCATGACTTACCATCTGGTTCAAACCACCAGATCTCCCAACTGGATTCCTGCAGTGGGCTCCCACCTGGCCTCCTCGCCTCCACTCTGCTCTCTCCACAAACCATTACTCAAAGGCCAAAATTTCAAAACCCTCCAGTGACTTCCCATTACACTCATACTACAATCCAAACCACAAGGCTCTCCTCAGACTGGCTGCTGCCTCCTCTCTGTCCCCAGCTTCTACTTTTCTCCTCCTGGTTATTTCACCAGGTCAGCCACAACTGATTTCCTTCTGTTCAGGACACCAGCAGCCTTGTCTGGCCTAGGGGCCTTTGCTCTTGCTATTCCTAGTAGCCAGAGCACCCTCTCCTTTGATCTGGCTCCTTCAAGTCCTCCCTAGAGAATCCGTTCTAAAGATAGTACCCCCTCCTTGACCATCCTCTTTCATATTACTGGTTTTGTTTTCTTTGTAGTATTTACCAGTGATCTAAAGCATCTATGTCTTTACTTATTCTTGTTTGCTGTTTTTTTCGCTCACCAGAAAGTCAGCTCTGTGAAAGCAAGACTCTGAATCTTTCTTCAATGTTGGAGCCCCAGCCCTTAGCACAATGGCATTTACTTAGAAGGCACCAGTTAAAGAGGGATGGATGAATGCAGATAGAAAACGGTATCTATTTCCAAGGGTTGATGCGTGGCTTAAATATAAAAAACGCTTGGTGAAGGGTTTTATGGTGGTTGGATTATATCAGTCATTTTATGAGTCTCTAATTAGAAAATATTATACTGACATTTACAAATTTAGGTCATAATCAGATGAAAAAAATCTTTTATCACATTAGTGTATCTGCCTGGTATCCTTGTGCTTGAAGCTGTTCATGCTTATTGTAATGAAACCATTCACCAACTAGTAAGGATTCATTATTTGCTTCTGCTTTATGGGGCATGGCTGGAGTATGAAAGATGTGAAGTCCCTATCTTTGCCTTGAGGGTGCTTACAAACAAATGAATGCAGGGCGCCTGGGCTACTTTGTCCTTCTGATCGTCTGTAGCATTATAATCGTGCTCTTCTGCCCCACACTATAGTCATTTCCTGTGCTGGTGCCTTGCCTCTCTCCTGGGGAGAGGAGTCCATAGCACAAACCATGCTCTCCATAGTTATTCTGAAACACCCATGGTAGAATGGAAGGCACCCAGGAGAGCTGTGGAATTAAACTGAATGATGGAGGGGCACCTGGGTGGCTCAGGTCCTGATCTCAAGGTCCTGGGATTGAGCCCCACCTCTGGCTCTCTGCTCAGCAGGGAGTCTGCTTCTCCCTCTCCCTCTGCTCCTCTCCCCCCTCATGTTTTCTCTTTTAAAATATTTAAAAAAACCAAAAAACTGAATGATGGATCATTGCCTAATATATATTTTTGTGGGTCCTGCAAAAATATCCTCTAATTATGCAGAAAAATATCTCATTTTGTCTTGAGAAAAAAATGTATGCTTTACTAATAATACGTTCCCTTCAAATATAAAGATCAGATTGATGTACTGGAAGGCTTACTCTCGTTTTCTTATAGCAGGCTCGGTTGCCTGGACCATGCTACATACACACCTCTGCTGGGGCCCACATGGGACCGATGCTTGAATCAACGAGGTGGGTGTCTAAGAGCAGAGCTTTCTCCTTGTCTGATCTCTCTGCTAGGGGAGAAACAGTCTTGACTTCATTGTGTAGAGGGCTAAAAAACCCCAAAAGACAAAAAATGACTAGATGAAAAAAAAATTCAGATATAACCAGCCAAAGAGGTTTTGGAAGCAAACACACACACACACAGATTTTTCTGAAGTACATCTAGACACAGACATGCACTGAGCAATTTAGGGGAAAAAAGTTGGGGGTGGAGTTTGATTTGATGACAACTCCAGAACGTTAACAGTCCAGCTCAGGACTGTTAAGATGCCATGCATCCTTAGCTTGCCTGGTTTCCTCCAGACAGATTCTGGTTGGACAACGTAGGACCCATTATCCGCGTTAACGGACAGACGTGCTTATTTCAAGTTCTGTTTCCTACTTTCTTCTGCTTTTTCTCCATGCTGGTGTCTGAGCTTCTCTTACTTCTCCTCTGAGTCATCACAAAGAGTGAGCTCTACATCCTGGTGTATGTTTTGTAGCATTTAAGGACATTAGGACCATTTAAGTCTATCATCACGACAGAGCCCTAGATAATGTGATTTTGACCTGCAAAGGCCTAATTTATCTCCTTTGTGAGACTTTGACAGCCAAACAACCAGATACCTGGTCACTTAAGTGATAAAGTGTGACAGTTGCACATTTTTCAAATAGCTGTGTGTTTAGGTGGCACGGAAGTGGGGCACCAATGGTGGGAAACATAAGGTGTTGTGTTTGACTCTCGTTACACAGTGTTGAATGTTTTTCCCATGTTTCAGGTAACCTAGGTCAGTCCATTTGCACTTTGGCTCTCATTATTCATTTGTTTTCTCCTAAAAGCCTTATTGAGACAGTTTCCTATCTTGGAAGGCTGATTTCCTCTTTTTCATCTTTGGGAAGAGAACTTGGTCCCCCTTGTTTATGTGGAAACTGGAACCTGTAAATGAAGGCTGATCATCTGGTATTATTGGGTTTTTATATGCAGAGAATTGTTCCATGGGAACCAGACTTTCTTCATAAAAATATGTTATTTTTTAAAAGATTTTTTTTATTAATTCAAGAGAGAGAGACAGAGGCAGAGGGAGAGGGAGAAGCAGCCTCCCTGCTCGGGGATCCTGACGCGGGACTCGATCCCAAGACCCCGGGATCATGACCCGAGCCGAAGGCAGACGCTTAACCATCTGAGCCACCCAGGCGCCCATAAAAATGTATGTTTAATCATAAATGCTATGTGCTGTGAGTAATCATAATTTTCTTACACTTCACATTTAACAGAAACGACATCACATTTCGGTGTTCTGAAAATGTTAACATTCTACAGACGTGTGGGAAGGAGAAGGAGGGGTTGTCTTAGGAAAACATGTCCACGGTGCGCTTTTGGTTGTTCTTGCAATTTTTTTTTTTAAGATTTTATTTATTTATTTGACAGAGAGAGAGAACACGAATGGAGGGGAGGGGCAGAGTGAGAGGGAGAAGCAGACTCCCTGCTGAGCAGGGAACCAGATGCGGGAATCAATCCCAGGACCCTGAGATCATGACTGAGCCGAAGGCAGACGCCTCACCGACTGAGCCACCCAGGCACCTGTTCTTACAATTTTTTAAAGTAAAATACACTTCCTTGATAGCAAGTTCAGGTTCTCCTCGGGTCATCCAGGGAAGGCTCAGGTACATTAAGTGCCATCGTAAGAAGGTGAAGGAAACTGTAGATGCCACAATGCAGAGCCCAGTGATAGAGCTCAGAGGGCTTTCATATAGTCCAAGGGGCCAAACTCCAACTTACCAAAAGGACAGGTAAGGTTGGAAGAGAAGAGGAAATGCTGCAGGGGGTGGGAGGGCATCACCCAGTGAGCAAGGACAACAGAAACCCCAAAGCCCAGCAGACTTCCAGGCACCGTTGTAAAGGGGAAGCTAAGTGTGCACAGCATTATTTCAATTAAATGTCACATTAGGTAGGAGGAGAATCCGTCCAAACGGAATGAAAATACTGATGTTAGAAAAGATGGGTAACATCAGAGCTGGAACAAGTACCAGCTGGCTGAGCTCTTACAGCTTTGCTCTTGGTCTCATGACTGTCTAGCTTCTCTACCTCTAGCGACAGCTGGCTTGGTCCTTGCCCAGGTGACAGGGTGCCGGCTCTGGGCCGCGTCACTCTCCTTACCCCCAGTGGAAATCTGCCACCCAGGACCCAGCTGTTCCAACTTAGCTCTCCTCCTCCACGTGCCTCCCAATGGAGAGTGACGGGCAGACCTCACGTCCCCACATCCCTTCTCCTTCAGCTAAATGCCCCAATTCCCACTGCTGTTCCCTGAGTGAGTTACCTCCACTGGCCACTTTCTGGCGTGGCAGTGTCCACCCCACGATGTGGCCCCCCTAACTGGATGCCATTCCAAGAAGGCCCAGCCACAGCTCCGCTACTTGGACGCTCAGCTACTCAGCAGCCCTAAAATCGCCTTCTTTGCGTGGCTGGATCACAGTGTGCATGATGCTGCCCTCCCAGGCTCCTTCCTCTTGGACTCGGGTCATCGATTTTTTGGAACCTAAATGCATGAGCCTGTATTTAACCTTCATTTTATTGGTTTTGGCTCAGACTTATAGCCACTTAAAATAATGATGATAACTTACATGTAATTATCATTTACAATGATCAAAGTGCTTTCACATATGCTATTATAATGAAGTCTGATTCTCTTATGTGCCGTATCGGCTCTCCCTCTTGAATGTCCATCATCTGGAAATCTGATGAATAGGAATGACAACAGTTGTCACTGATAAACAAGCTAAATGGCAAGGAACAAAGACCCCGGTCCTGTGGACCGCCCCCCCCCCCCCCCCCCCCCGCCGCTCTTCTTCACAGCACAATCTAAGGAGACAGACAGGGGCAACTACGTGCACACATCTGTAAGAAAACCGCAAAGAATGAGAAGCAGAGCAACCAAAGGGACCAGAAAATGGCCAGGCAAGGTGCTTTTAGAGAGAGGATGGTCCGAAGACACCCCCCCAACCCCTGCCCCGAGCAGAGACCAGAGTGAGTGGGAGTGTGAAGGGCCCCAGGATAGACCCCAACACGCATGAATGAATGAATCCATTGACTTCCTGCTTCATGCCAACGAGAATTTCAGGCAATCAGTGTTTGACTTGGATTTGTTCTCCTCGCTATCAACTAACTCATACTTCACTTCTGAGTCACAAACGCTGAATAAGCACCTAGACAATGCCTCGCACATAATATACATTTCCAGGACTATTCGTTGAATAAGTGAAAAAATATACCGTGACAGATTGTGTCAAATGTTCTGCTAAAATTAAGAAACACTATGTCAAAACCATTTGACAAGGCTTTACAATGCTTGCCCTGGGACACCAATCACCCATCGCACTCTGAGGGGTATAATTAGATTGTGATCAATCGGCTGGAGCCCAGTTAAGACAGCCCTCAGGCCATGCGCACTTTCTGGTATACAAGCAACAACTCGGGCTGATCAGAACACGTCCCTGAGTTATGAATCTCTGGCCTCATGGAGCCCCTTTTTGTTAATCCCAGAAAAATGAAAAATGGTTAGCTTGGTATGGCTTGATTCTGGGGAACTCCTGTTGGGTTCTACAAGTCATACTGTTCTCCAAATCCTCACATACCATCTATTTAGAGATCTCCTCCAGAATTCTGTCAGTCATCATTTTACCAATCACTGCTTTTGGGAAACTACTTTTTAAAAAGGTTATTTTTGGAAGTTGGCATTTCCCTGTGTCCATTTTTCAGCACCCCTCCGGAATTAGAGCTCCGCTATAGTTACTGATTGATCACCTCTACAAATGCATTCAGCACCTGAGGTGGTTTGTCTGCACCTGGTGAATCCAAATTCTTGTAAGGAAATTAGTTAATTACCGATTGATGGAGCAACTACCGTATACCAGGAAATACTCAAATAGAGACAGGAGAGATGGATGAGGGAAAGGATAGAAAGAGGAACAGGACCCTGCTCCTGAACTGAAGATGGACAGACTAGATATGAAACATAAATAAAAGACATTGACAAATACTGAGATAAAGTCAAGTCTGAGAAGGGCTGTAATCTGGGCAGGCAACAAATGTGCAGTGAATGTAGGGTAGGAGCAGGCCACCTGTGCCCAGAGAGCGAGGTCCTAAGCACAGAAGGACAGAGTTCCTAGAGGTTGGGACGAATCCCATGGGGCTGCAGGGAGAGGGCTGGGCCAAGACATGATTAGGAAATTGGGGTCCCTACAAGTTCTCCAGCAGGGAGTGGCTGGACCAGCTTTGCGGAGAATTCACTGGATATGAGGGTGGGTGCGGCTAGAGCCTGGGGCTCCCCAAACCTCACCTTTTCCAGAGGGAGTGTTCCTCTGCACTTTCTTGTTTGAAGGTAATTTTCCATTGTAAAGACATTCAGTCTGGAGTCCTCTAAACATTTACTATGGTGAGATTGAGGATTAGCATTTTAATGGAGTTTCCTTTCTCAAAGTGCTCCCTGTAAGTGGTTAAAACTACCCCTTTCCCTCCACCACTGCACAATATTGATTGCAGAACTCCAACGAAGAATGGCTGATCATAGAGACAGAGCCATGCCTTAACCAGAAGTAATGAGAAAGAACACTTGCAGGGTAAACTAGAATGAGAAAATACTAAATATTCAGGAATTTTAAAAAAACTTGAGATGGACTGACTTCCAGACTAGCCTCTCACTCCTCAATCAATCATTTGGATTATACAGAAAGAAAGTAGAGGCCAGTTTTCAGGAATACAGAGTTTTAAAATAATGAAAGTAGCTGAATGGTTATCATTTCTGACTTGTTCATAAGAAGGATGACAATCTCACACCTGTATTGTTTTGTTGGAAGCCTGGTGGAGAGGGGATTTTGAAGACAAGAAAAACCACCATGGCATACCAGTTTAAGGGTCATGGGAAAGGCCTCTCCACAGGGACCCAACTTCTCTTGACATAAATAGCTCCAGGCTTGGTTGATTCAGACAAGAAGAAGAAATTAAAAACATACAACACTCTTCCCTTTTGGATGCACTAGTCAAAACTCTGCTCAATCAATCCCCTGCTCTCCTTTTACCTCTGCAGGGCACATAACTCAAAGACCTCTGGAAGAGAGAAGAGCCCCTCCTCTGGGGTTATGGGGTGCACTCTCCTTCTCTTCTTCTCTTCCACCCCAATCTCTCATTGGGAAATTGGACATTGGGCCAAAGGTGGAGTGTGGTTTTGGGGGAGTCAGCGATTCGTTGTCAGCGTACTGAGGTTTTCTGTAGTTCCAGTGTACTTCGTCCAAACTGCTCTATACTCCTTCACTAGTGAGAGAACAGTAAGGCCACACTAATTCATCTAAATTTATCATGTCTTCAGAAGTCTGGGGATATGCAGGTTAGAGCAACAAAGTCGTAGAGAAAGACCCTGAGCTTGGCAGTCAGACAGACCTGGCTCCCACCCCCATTTAGAAGATGAATGATTTTGGACTAGTCACTTCATCTTTCTGATCTGTAAGATGAAGATAATATTAGGTACCTCTTAAGAATAGAATGAGAATTAACTGGGACAATATGAATAGAGTCCTTAGTTTAGTTAATGGTACGTAATAGACTTTTGAGAAATCGTTGCTATTATTAGTTCTATTACTAATTTGCAGCCCCCTGGGATTCAAATAACAGCCGGGAGCTATATGCAAAAGAAGGTCTTTCAAATACGCTGTTATGGACTGGGTCTATGTAGTACAGCTTCACTATCGGTTTTAAAAACAAATTCCTTCTGAATAAATGAAATGTAGTGAGCTTCCAACCGGAACAATTCAAGTGAGTAGGTGTAGTCTGGTAAGAGGTATTATTATATAGAATTGAAAGGAACATGGAGATTGAGTCTTCTAAAGTAAGGTTTGTGTTATTCCAGATCTTGATTGGCCACCATGGTATTTCCCCAGTCCCAGAGCTAAATGCATGTGGTATGCACACTGAATTCCTAGAGGGACCGTAACTGTGGGTCAGAATCCAGAACTTGGCCCTGCAGACCAATTCAGAGGAAATGGCCAATTGAGGGCTATCTAGTATTCCCATCTGTGAAATGGACTTGCACTACGGGAGCTTCAAGTTTCCTTATAATTTGACAAAGGATTTCATGATTTCCTTGTTCTGGAAAAAGTAAAAAGGGACCCAGAGAGGCAGTACTTGGGTTTCTCATTTTCTCCTCCCCTCATCTCATTAAACATACAGCATAAAATAGGCGAACAATCTCTAAATAAATAATCTGAAGGAATCCATGATTTCCCCAATTCTTTGGCTTCTTAATCAAAAGAAGAGCTTCCTTTCCATTGTTAATCGTGTAAATCAATAGAAAATGTGGGAGGGAAGGACACTAATTCAGAAGGCTGAACTTCTGAAGTGCTAATGGTGATGATTAGGTATTATGCAAAGAAAAAGCAGAATCAATTCTCTTCTTCACTGGACTGCCTGTGGGAACCAGTCCCCAAAGGGAGATCAGCAGAGTCTTGAGAGCAGGCTGCCAAATGTGAGGGTGAAAAATTAAAGCCTTCTTCAGGGATAACCAGACACCATTCTAAGTTTCAAAAGGGGAAAACCAAACAGGCAATTTGATGCTTTTTTTGCTCACCCCCCCAAAGTGAAATAAACAGAACCAATTACTTTAAATTTAACGAGCGATTTGAGGAACATATATCCTTTATCTTTCCTCAAAATATTATTTTATTTAGGGGATAATTAATTTTGCAGGAGTGTAAAAGCATGCTCCTTTTGGGTGATATTTTCCAGTTTTGGTGTTTATGCTTAGAGAAAGCACTATATATTATTATCATTGTTAATTACCATCCTTGCTATAACAACAAACTAATTTGTCCTAAGTTTTTTTAAAAGGAAGCCCTTCTCATTAAACAAGTCTCAAAAACCCTACAACACACTGAACAGTTCACAACACCACGTAAATCTCAGCTCTGCTTTCTCACACACATACACACGGCATGAAGCAATACTCTACCACATTTTCCTGATTTTTCTTTGCTTGCTCCCAGCTCAGTAACCCTGTGGGGTGTAGGATTGGTGCTTCTGAAGCAAACCCAAGCACTCTCCGTGGTTTAGTCCCACAGTCATCCCGCTCCCGGAGGAACACCCGACCTCCCAGAGACCAGATCAAGATTCAGAAATCCCTTTGCCAAACGCCCTGGGGCAGGGTGTTCAAATCCAGGTTCAGCACCCCTGCTCCGCGCAGGGACTCCCTCCCTCTCGCGCGCCCTCGGACCGGCTGGAGCGGCGCGCGCCTTCCCAGGGCCCCAGCATCTCAAAGCAGTAAGCCTCCAGCCGGCAGCACTTGCCTGGTCCAGGCAGCCCGGCTCAGGTGTGTCCCTCGCTCCCGTGCTGCAGGTGGATTTCCCAGGGGCCCGTCAGGCTTCGGGACCCCCTAGGGCCGTCCTTTGTCGGCAGCTGGAATTCCAGCCGCAGCTTTCCGCCCCGGGACTGCGGGACCACCGCCCGGACCCGGGGAGGCAGGTGAAGGGAGGGGGGAAAACCCGGAGTGGAGTCCCGGGCTGGCGGCACTCATCGGCTGGCGCCGAGAGCGCGCCACGACTCAGGGCGACGCCTAATACACGAACTGGAGTTTGGGGGAGGGTTTGTTTTTAAATACGATTTTACTTGCAGGCCCCACACGTTGGCAATACACGCGGCACGCGGGCGAGTCGGCCTTTTGTGGTGTTTGGGGCTTGGAGCTGACGCCTCGGACCGCCTGGGTCAGAAACCTTGGAGGCTGCTCATCTTTTTTTTTTATTTTTTATTTTTTTATTTTATTTATTTTTATTTATTTTTTTTAGAGGCTGCTCATCTTTTTATTTTTATTTATTTTATTCATTTATTTTTATTTTTATTTTTATTTTTTTTAGAGGCTGCTCATCTTTAAGGAGAGCTTGGCCTTCAGGGGGGAAACTCTTCGGTTTACTTATTCCCTTGTTCCATGAAAAGGAGGTCTGTTCTTGTGGTGGATGGCATTCGTCCTGGGATTCGTGTGCAAGGGGTGGCAGTGTTTGACGCCATCGGCAGGGAAAGACACCCAAAGCCTGGTTCAGTAGGAATTATTTCTCGGGGACATTTGGTAACTCCGGCATCTGGGAAAATAAATATAACGGCCGCTAATTTTTCCTCAACTCCGAGTGACCTCTCCTTGCCTCCCAGTCTTGCCCAGGCGTCTCAGGTGATTCCTTGCAGCTGGGGGCCCACCTTCCTCACTCTTCCAGTGGAGGTCACCTGTCAGAGACTGTAATTGTACGAAAGCCCCACGGCTCTCCTTTGGGAAGGGGTAAATCATCTACACTTGTCAGGAGCATCTTAATATTCTGCATTCTATAAAATCAAGTGGCTTTCTTTTGCATATGTGTTGCCTCTCAAAGACAGGTAAAACAGGAGGACCGGGTAAGGGGCGAGAAGATGCTTACTCAGACCAAGGTGGAGCCTCTGAAGCCGAGGAAACATAAACCTCACTATGTCTCCCTGCCTAGCAGCGGGAATGGTCCCTCCTCCAGGTTATAGGTCATATCAGAGGCAGGCATTCAAAAAGAGTGGTAGGTGAGGCAGGAGGGTGGGTGGGAAGAGGGAAAACTTTGGCCAAGGGAGAGAAAACTAGGAATCTGCAACTCGACCTTTACAAAGGGCCCTGTGTTTGCCAAATGAAGGAAGAGATGAAGTGCCTGTTTCGTCTTGACTTTCTAACTGATGACGGGGGGCTGCAAAAAGGATTATGATGCACAAAATAATCCACCATATCAGATTATAAGTGCCCGAAACCAAAACATGAAGAAGGAACAGTCAGCCCTTTCTCCAATATTTATTTAAATCTGTCATCTTTCAAAATGCTGTAGCCAACATATTGTATGTCTCCCTTTATATGACAAATCACATTTGGGGAAAGGCAAAACTAGAGGGACAGCAAAAAGATCAGGGGCTCCCACGGGCTGAAAGTAGAGGGAGGGGTTGAGTACAAAGGGCTCAAGGGAAATGTGGGGCCTACAGAATTGTTCTACGTGTTGATTATGGTGGTGGTTACTTGAATATATGCATTTGCCAAAACTCATTGAACTCTACAAGGGTGAAATTTTCTGTGTCTAAACGAAAAAAACATGTTGCAGCTGTAATAAAGATAAAATTAATCAAGTTGAAGGACTTTTCTTTAAAAGTCCCTGTGGTCAGTTGCTCCTCTCCCTCCTTCATCTCGGAAGTATGATCAAGAGCTTATTCACTATGGAGAAATCACAGACATATGCTTGGAATTTCACAGTGAAGCGTCCTTAATCCAATTTATAGCGTATACTCTGCGTGGTGCAGGGCCAAGAGTTGGCTAAAAATACATAAAAGTCCAATCCTTTTCATGCTGTGCAGTCGTGAGTAAAGATTTCTGTGCATGAGGTTAGAAAGACTATAGTAAGGCTTTGGAGAGGTGGGCAGATAAGAGTGGTCAGATCTTGGAGGAGGTAGCAGAGGGAAATAAATGCCTGCTGATTCTGGAAAGACCAAATAAAAACAATGTGGCAACCCAAAGTAGTGGTTCCCAAACCTGGCTGCTTATGGAAATCACCTGATTCCCAATAGGTCTTGGGGCAGGGTCAGAGCATCGCATTTTTAAGGAATTCCCCCAGTGATTCTTTGCAGCTGCCTAAGGCCAGTGCTGGGAATGTGAGTTTAAGAGTGGCCAAAGCTAGAGTACTGTTTCCTAGGACAGAAGGAAAGTCCTTTCTTTTTCTCCATGAGGAAACAGACTGGGCTCCTGGTGGAGGGGTAAGCAAGCAGAGGATGTGAGGGGGCTGCTGGGATTTGTCTGCGTGGAGGGAGGCTTTCCCTGGGCGTTGGGGTGATGTCCTCCCAGAGAATCAGGGAGCAAAGCCAAGGGAAGGCAAGCATATAGGGCTGTGTGTCCGGCAGGGAATAATTTGGAGAAATCCAGGGTGTTGCTCTGCGTTGTTTGCCAGTAGATTCCCAGCATCTGGCACAGTCCCTGGGCCCGTCAATAAATACTGGTTGACTGAGTGGATAAATGAATGCAGCGCAGCTAG
This sequence comes from Mirounga angustirostris, assembly GCF_029215605.1. NCBI lineage: Eukaryota > Metazoa > Chordata > Mammalia > Carnivora > Phocidae > Mirounga > Mirounga angustirostris. Next base: position 7,713,198 of record NW_026991720.1, read on the forward strand.
GCATCTTCACCTCTGTTACCTAAGCATATAAACCCTACAGCTACCCTGGGAGAGAGAGATTATTTTCCTTTCTAGCTGGGGGCATCTTCAATACTCAGAGAAGTTATTTACCTGAAGTTGCATAGTTAGCAAAGGCAATGGATACTTTTGCAAAAGAAGAACACAGATAAGCCCGTAAGTTTCTTTCCAGGCTATTGGGATTTTGGTGATGAACTTGAGTGTTCTACATTTTGAAAACATCTGAAAGACTGATTTCCTAATGAACGATTAAATTTTGAGGTCAAACCAGTAACTCTGAAATGTTCCCTAAGGAGTGCGAGTGTATCTATTTTGGATGCAGGTTCTATGACATTGAGTTCTTCCATGATGGTTCCAATTTGTGTGTGAAGGCAAGTTGCCTTCATTTTCTTGCCTCTAGGAGTTTTTAAATTCCAAACCCTTGGTTTGGAATATACCTATTATTTTTGACTTTTTTTTCTTTTTTATCAACCAAACAGGAAGTGTGGGTTAGATAGGAGCCAGTTAGTACTCACAGACCTCCCACTGGATAATCTCTTCTTAAAAGCAACTAAAACTTAAAAAAAAAAAAAAAAAGACCATGCCCACTATCACTTATTCATAAAACATGACCCTGAGAAGCATGCCAACCTCCGCACATCTGTGGCCTTCCTCCAATCCTGATGTGGGACCTTTAGCTCTTTTGTCCCTCATTTCATATTTCTCTAGATGAAACTAGATTAAGCTGCATCATAACGTTCCATTATATCACCATCTTATGAAGACTGGAGTTTAGCTATTATTTTTCATAAAATTACGTTTACGTGCAGAGTTCATTAAGGCCTAACCCCAAGTCTGTGAAATAAGGGAGAACCAGTCCGAGACCATTCTGACACTGGATTCAAATCCAATATCAGTATTAAGTTTATGGGGAACGCATGAATACGTGAATCCAGTCTCATAAGGAAAGGCAGATGTTGGGACGCCTGGGTGGCTCAGTCGGTTAAGCGTCTGCCTTCGGCTCAGGTCATGAGCCCAGGGTCCTGGGATCGAGCCCCGCGTTGGGCTCCCTGCTCAGCAGGGAGCCTGATTCTCCCTCTGCCTGCCGCTCTCCCTGCTTGTGCTCTCTCTCTCTGACAAATAAATAAATAAAAATCTTAAAAAAAAAAAACAAGAAAGGCAGATGTTTACACCAATGATTTGACGATGCCTGAATATTCAGATAGAAGGGCAAGAAGACAGACATGAATACCGATGGGCAAGTGGGGAGAGAGCGAGCAGGCTGACCATCCTCCCCAGTCCTTAGTTTAGCAGCTGCATGAAAGACAAAAGAGTTCCAGGCTAGGAGAAGCTGAGCACTGATTGGCTGAAGTCCCGAAAAGCTGGCAAAATAATTAAAAGCTTTAGAGAATACTACAGTTGGATGTATCAAAAAGGCTGCGGTAAAGGTAAGTACATAAAAATCTATAAATACCTATAGTATCTATCAAATATGAGTCGCCAGAGGGAAGGAAAATTAAATGGATCAGAAAGCAGTTTTCTTTTGCGTTTCTTTTAGGAGGCTGTTAGCTGGGGAGCAGGCTACCTACTGATCGCAGCCTTCATGATACAGTTCTCGGGGGCTGCTCATGTCTGCCTGACTTCTCGTCTTTGGACCCGTAATCATGAGCTGGGTGTATTTGTGATCCAGCAACTGGTCTCACTCCTTCCTGGTGTCTGGGAGGGTTCTCGTCTCTGCTGGAAGTCTGTTATCTGACCTGCAGCAGTGGGGCCTGATGAAGAGTCCCCTTGCCCCTGGAGGTACGAGCAGCGCTGTTAGACTTCCAGTGGCAGGAGACAGGAACACCCCCATTCCGCTCTGCCAGACTCCCCACGATGACTCCCAGAGGCAGTAGATTCATTTCAATGGCACAGCCGCCCTGGGTCTCCTGTCTTTTCCCTTTATTGAATTGCAGGCACAGAGAGAGGGGCACGCTGTGGGATTAGCGAAGGTGGCCTTTTCTTTTCTCTGATGTCACCTTGAGTCGCGGGAGCCCTTTCCTTCTTGGATGTTCCCATGGGCTTTGCTGAGTCTAGCTGCTGTGCTAATTATATTTTCCCTTGGTTGGCAGAATATACATCGGCTTAGTCATGTTTCTATTTCCTCCAGGTTCAGTGTAGCTGAAAGGGAGTTTGGCTAAGTGCAGACAGGAAGACCAGGCGCCCCGGCTCCTAGTGCCTTGTCTTCCCCATCTTTGAATGGTTCCACCTCAAGGACAGATAGATGTAAGGACAAAGGGACATTACAGTGATCTGCAAACACTGGCCTGGGGGTCAAATGAGAGTTTCAATGTCAGTAAAGCAGCGTTCCCCTGGCTGTGTCTTTTCAAAAACCTTTGTCTCCTCACTCTCCCAAAGTGTCCCCCAACAAATGCTGGCATCCCCAGGCAGTACCTGGCATGGCGAGTTCTTCCCTCTGGTGCCAAGCACCTGCTCATCTTTCCCTCCTTGGGTATCAGGGCAAGGGTGTGCTCACCCTGGTGCTGGAGGCTGGTTTTGAAGATCCAAGCCTGGGTGCTCTCTGCTAACATAGCCGAGTCTAGGGCAGCGTGTGGTCCCTGCAGAAGCCCTGGAACTTTCCCTCATGGTTACAGAACTGCAGGCCCACAGCAGGGGCTCTCCATGATCCAGAACAGTCACTCTCCCCGACTTTCCTGGTGTTTCCTCCAAAGTCTGCTGTGCTTTCTGGGGCTCCTTTGCCTAGCTGAGTTATTTGCAGCCAATTTCCATCATTGCTTGTGGTCACCTTGCAAGAACTTACTACGGGTTAGGCCACTCGATGGACAGTCATTGTGCTGTATCTATAACGCATACTTCCCCCAGCTCTGAATGGGCTCTACTTCTCATTTTGACTTCTCTTCCCCTGAATGAGTTCTTTCCCGGGAGACCCTGGGACCCCTCAAGGAAACGGACTCGAACCCACAACCTGCCTCACCCCAGACATGCCTGAATCCTGGGTCAGGCACGACTCAGATCAAACTGGAATCTCTGCTAAATAAGAACGACAATCACGGTCCTGTTACTGTCACTCACTCGAGTGGGAATATACCACATCTTCTGAATGTCACCAGAACTACTGCTGTGGGTGGTTGGGACCATTATGATGACATTACGCCAACTCTCGCAAACACCTGGAATGCTGACAAGAATAAGAGATTAACTCCCTTTCAAGGATGGAGACCATGGATGCAGGGGTGAATGTTCTGGAACAGAAACCAGGCAGCTTTAGACACCAGTGACAGCCCTCGAGCAGATCCGAGTATTTCTTGGAGCCTTGATTTGCTCTTGCAGAGTGAGGGGTTTAGACTACTGAGTTGGAAGTTTCCTTACACCCTTGCCATTCCGGCCTCTGCCTGCTTTCTCTACTGAGGGTCCCATCAGGACACTCCTCCGCTCACACATGGAGCTCGGCGGCCCTCACCATTCACCACCCACACCCTCATCTGTGTGCAGCAGACTAGGGAATCAGATGATGCACGTTTCTGTACGGTGCCCAGGAAGGCCCCCCAAGAGCAGGAGGCCTGACTCAGAGGCATCTCTTCTGGTTGCATGCGTGTCTTTTCCCATTAGGGCCGATATATATATATATATATATGTATATATATATATATATATTTTTTTTTTTTGACAGAGAGAGAGAGATAGAGAGATAGAGCACAAGCGGGTGGAGTGGGAGAGGGAGAAGCAGGCTTCCCAATAAGCAGGGAGCCCGATGTGGGGCTCGATCCCAGGACCCTGGGATCATGACCTGAGCCGAAGGCAGACGCTTAACGACTGAGCCAGCCAGGTGCCCCAAGGGCCGATATTTTTACAACCATCGGAACACGAGTCACTTTCCCTTAGTCTAGTGAACTCGGTGACCTCATCGAACTGAATTTCTGGACCTTAGGTTGAAGTCACCCAGGTAGGTGATGCTGTGTGAGGCTTGTCGGCAGCGAATCTGGCCAGCCTTTGCACAGTGATGGTCTGAGCCTACCTCATGCCCTTCTGTTCCAGTTCCCACAGTAGGAACAGACACCAGAACGTTCCACCAAGTCCTCCCAGTCACTTAGCCTCACCTGAAGAATGAGGGATGTGGTGGCCTGATCTCTAACTTCCGTGATCCGGGCCAAGTGCAGGCTAACCAGGTGCATGCTCAGCAGCACCGACCTCGTGACTGGAGTACAGCGGACATACTGCATGTGACCATGCGCACGTGCACACACACGCACCAGGTCTGCATAGCAAAATACTGGTCTAGATCGGAGATACTTCGGATTCTGGTTAGAGACCTGCAATTAACTGTGGCTTCAGCTCGGCAAGCCGCAGCCCCTCTGTGGCTCGCGTGAGAAATTCGCACTGGGGTCCACCCTGGTTCACTTGGCTTTAGAGGATGATCCTATAGTCTCTGTCTCTAGGTTGCTCAAAGATGTGTTTTTCAGACTTGGGTGGACTGTTCTCCTGCCACGCCAGGAAGCTTTGCTCCTCCAAACAAAGCCATACGGAGAGAGATGTCAATCACAGAGACATTTGTAAAAAATATACTGAATACCCAGATGTGCATGGGGAACAAAGGTTAAGGAAATTATGGCCATGAAATGAAATATTGTACAGCCATTAAAACATCCAAGAGGGTAAACTAATATCATCTCAACTACCTTCACTAATTAATCCAGTTAACCATTACTTTTGGAGTATCCGTCATATGCCATATGCTGTGGTCAGTCCTGGGGCACGAGGATGAACAAAGCAGACGTGGCCCATCCCCTGTGGAGGTTCCCGGACCTTACTATATGCTGTGTCATGTGCTAAAAGCATCACATACTTGATTTTGTCTAATTTTCTCAACAGCTGATGAGGGAGGTCTATCCTTATTCCTCATTTTATGGATGAGGACACCCCGGACCAAGAAGCCAATGGAAACTCCCACGCGAGTTGATCCAATTTCTATAAATACATGCTGCTTCCTCAACTAGTTTTATAATGTCAGCAGGATTGTGTGTAAGAGGCATATCAAACTTAGGTAATTAAAAGCACATCATTTTACAATGGTGCTCTTAGGAGGGTCTGTGATCCTATTTCATACTTGATTTGAACCCCATTTTGCTTTTTGCAGATTTATAGTAAAACAATTATACTCACAAACTGTTCTACATCCCTCCTCCCCCCAGTATTGATCCCCGAAGCATTATTCAAAAAAGGACAAACGGCCTCAGAGGCAGATAAATTGATGGCCTGGTTTAATTTTAAATGGCATGAATAATGTTGCTTCTCTCGCTTCCCCTGGAGCCTATTTCAATGTCTGATTGACAATGATTGGTGAAATTTTTCTTATTTAGCAGGAAGAATTAGTCTGTTTTAGTATCCAGAACACAGCGCTGTATTTTGCGGCTAGCCAAGTCCAATTTATAATATATTACCATAGACCATGAACACTGTGAGAGTCAGAAGGGGCTTGCTCTGAATCAGGATGTTTGCACAATAAACAGAGACTTGATGCATTTTTCTAGAACAGCCAGGGGCCTTGCCCTGGCCAAGCAAATAATCCTTTCTCTCTGAGCGACCTGTTCGCAATCAATGCTCCCTCTAATTGTGAGCAAAGCACCATATCATGTCATCTGGAGAATGAAATACGAAGGTGGAACATACCAAAGCTGGAATTTTGTATCATAAGCAAATCAAACTTACATGGCTTCAGTATACACGTTTAATGCTATGCAGTCATTGTGTAATATAAAAAAAACCTGAAGTCGGGTGCCTGGGTGGCTCAGTTGGTTAAGCAACTGCCTTCGGCTCAGGTCATGATCCTGGAGTCCCGGGATCGAGTCCCGCATCGGGCTCCCTGCTCGGCGGGGAGTCTGCTTCTCCCTCTGACCCTCCTCCCTCTCATGCTCTCTGTCTCTCATTCTCTCTCTCTCAAATAAATAAATAAAATCTTTAAAAAAAAAACAAACCTGAAGTCATTATGATTTGTACTCAGCTGAACCAAATGTTTACAGATTTCTTCTTCTCTCTTAGTTTGTCATGATGTTAGCAGGTAAAACGTGGTCCTTTTACACATCTGTATTAACACACAAAGGCCCTGGCTTTGACGCACCTGCTAGAGCAGTTTCCTTCATCTCTTCTCTGTCCCATCCCCAAATTTCGCCTGCCCATCATAGCTTGGAGCTTGTTCACTCCAGTCTTCCCTTCCTAGAAGGGCATTTGCCCCCAGTGCTCAGGCTCACAGAAACTCTGGACACAGAGTGGGATTAGGGAGGGTACAGGCTAGAACGTGCTCGGGACCCCTGCCTGCTGGGTTCTTGAGGCAGAAGGAGGACACTGGGAATGGAAGGGGGCTAAGTTCCTCTACAGGCTTAGAAGGGAGAGGGGGGTCTGGGAGGGAGGTGTCCCCAGTTCAGGTCTCCAGCCACTGATGCACCTGCTGCTGTCCAGCCCTGCAGCCTCTCCCCAAGCCCCTCCTGCCTGGGGCAATGTTAGGCCAGATGCCAGTTGCCTATAGGACCAGCCTTGTGAGTAGCTGGAACATTCTTGGTGCACAGGGAAAGAAAGAAGGCTTTCCTCCATTCCCATGAATGCCAGAGGGGGACAACTCCTTCTACTCCACCATTGTAAATAAAAGGCTAAAATGCCTGAGAAGTAAAGAATTGCAGCTCCTTCACACCACTGCCTTAGGGCACAGTGAAGACATAGTAATAACGTGGACGATCCTCACCACCAACAGCTGGGTGATTATTTGCACCCAAACACTGGCTTGAATTACTTCAACTATATTTGGCTTCAAGAAAGAAATTCTGGTGGGTTAAATTTATTTTTAACACTAAAGGTCAGCTAATCAATCAATAGCTCCAAGAGCCCCAATCAGGCCCTTCCTCAGCCTGGGAAGACAGGTGAGAGGGCAGAGGGGGGCCCTGCAGCGGAGACTGTGGTCCAACGTGGTCCAAGGATGCTCACTTCTGTTCTCTCGCTCCTGCCCGCACACACAGTTACTGGATGCTGTCTTGTGCCCAGCAGTGTACTAGCTGTTGGGGAATTCGTGTCTACTGGGGATTTTAGACACGTAAGCAGGCCATGACATTTACCCCTTTCTCAGTCCATATTTGTGGAGTATGTTTTGTGGGACAGACGCTGGCTGTCACTGGGCAGTGGTGGTGAGTTCAGTCAACAGGGCTCCACCAGGCAGAGGGGTAAGGGATACCGGGGAAGGAGCTCCAGGGAGAGGCCCTCACTCTGCTTGGGGGACCAGGGAAGGCATCTTGGATGAAGTGATGTCTAGTTGCTTGATTTTAGTCAGGCATCATGTTGGATGAAGAGCATTTCAGTAAGAGGGGACAGCATGTTCATGGGCTCCCATCTGTGAGAGGGAGAGTGAACACAGCACTAACTCTAACTGGTGGTATTTTTGGTGCCTGTGGCCCAGTGGGTACTGCTGAGTGGGACAAGTGATCACCAACAAACTACCCAGAGCCTCACCTCACCTCATGACCTTTCCCTTCAAAACCTCTTCCAGAGCCCCCTTGGTTGTAACAGCACAAGGCTGGCCTCTCAACCCCTGAACTCTGGGGCCATCCTCAACTCCTGTCCGGCCTCCTGGGGTACTCTGCACCCACTGCCTGCACCTTCATTCCCCAAGACATCTACCAGGCCTTCTCGCCCCTCATGATGTAAGACTGCCCAACACCTGCCACAGAGCCTGGTCCGCAGCAGGTTCTCAGCAACTGTTAGTTGAATGAATATAAGAGTCAATGTGCTTGACATTCTGACCTCCTTCTAGGCATTTTCTTGAGCCTCTGATGCCTCTAGAGTCTCTCTTCCAATCCAGGCCATATAAAAACAGAGTTTAATTCTTTAACTGACTGGCAAGTAACTTAGCAGTGAATGGCAAGTAACTTAATCCTTGGAAGCTTGCAGCAATTTCCAGAAACACCAGAGTCCCCAAGGTCATCAGAATCCAGTTCTAGGGAGCCTGACAGGTGTCCTAATCCATGCTCAAGGTTCCAAGTCCATCAGCAGACAGGGAGAAGACAGTCTTGGGATGGACTCTCTCTCTCCCTAAAGCAGCGCAGAGAAAACTGTGGTGAAGAAGAAGGTCAGCTCCAATGATTGGGTCTTTCTAAGAACAGCAACCCCAGGCCACATGCCCTAGAGAGCTGGAGGGAACTGTCTCTGACCCAGTCCTATTTAGAGGGTGGACATGGGGTATCAGCTGTGAGCTTTGTGAACCTCAATGTTGTTTTCACTACCTAGGTCCTGAAAAAATGCTCTCTACTATTCCATGGCCCCAAGACCTATGGAACCCTGAGACACTGCATGTACGAAGGATAATGGTCAGCCTGTATGTGACAACTGCCACAACCTGCAGGAACCAGCCTGAGAAGCCCAGCTCCTATTGGAATAGGCTCTCTCTGCGTGTACTTGGGCATCTGTAGGTTTTAGAAGCCCTCCAGTAAAAGCAGTCACAGGCAGTGAGGGTTGAGTCTTTGGGCTGGACCAACACATTGGGGAAGCCCAAAAGCAAAAGATGGGCAACTAGAGGCCATTTCCACTTACGGCATTCTCAGACAGTAAATGGAAGTTTACTGGTGGATGGAGAGCTTCTTGGTAGGATCCATCCATAAACCCCGCTCTTTCTCCTTCCATTCTGTGCACCCTAGAGCTAGGGAGGGACACAGCCTCTCTGAAGTCCTTGGCTGTGCAGAGGAGGGTGGATGCCTGAAAACCACAGGAGTTCTACGAGGGAGGAGAAGGAGGAGCTGGTGGTGAGGAAGGCACCCATCGGCTTCTGCCAGGTGCTTGCAGATTCGCTAGTCATGAGGCTTACCCAGCTGCCTAGTTTAAAAGTTACATATGTTGCTATCTTAAAATAAATCTGTTAGTTTGGGGTCATGGCTGTAAAAAATAGATACAAATAAATCTGTCGGTTTGGTGTCATGGATTGTGGTCACGAAGGGTAAATAGTGGGAACCTCTGGGCATCTCTGATGCAACTTTCTCAATGAGATGCTGAGGTGGTTTTCTGCTGGAACCGAGATTAGCTTGAACATTGGAGACTTTCTCATCTATCTGCTTCTCTGCAATGTCCATTTCAGATGTTCCCTCTGAGGAAGGATAGCACCAAATGGTCTTCATTGCTATAACCTTAGTCCTTAAAGTAGATAAGCAAATGATGTTAAAAACTAGGTGGGTTCTGGAGGTGTCTGGGTGGCTCAGTCAGTTAAGCGTCTGCCTTCAGCTTAGGTCATGGTCCTGGGGTCCTGGGGTCCTGAGATCAAGCCCCATGTTGGGCTCCCTGCTCAGCAGGGAGCTTGCTTCTCCTTGCATCTCCCTCTCCTGCTCTCTTTCGCAAATAAATAAATAAAATCTTTAAAAAAAACCAACAACACTAGGTGGATTCTGGAATCTCAGATTAAACCTATACTCTTCTGTTTCTGAAGGCCACACGATGATAGGTCTTTATCATGTACTTCTAGGGCATCCACAGTACAGTGCTATTCTTAAAACTTCTTCTTCTTCTTCTTCTTTTTCTTAATAAACAGGCACCGAGGCAGTGGAGGTGAAAAGATACTTCAAAATTGTATTTAAGGAAGTTCTGTGCTACTACATTCTGAGGCTCTGGAATGTCCCACAAAAGGAAGGATAAGAAACTCCATTAGTTTCACAAGAATGGTCTAACTCTAGGTCTGGCTTGCCATCGGAGTTTATAGAGTTTGCTCTGTAGGTAGCTGATTCTGCAAAAATGAGGCCATTGATAATGTTGACTCAGGCATTTTCAGTGGTTTCAATGTAACTGAGGAGGAAGTGAGAGGAATTTTTAACCCTCTTCTCTGCCTGATTAGAACGGGTTATGACTTCTGTTAGATTATACAATTTATATCTATATCTATATATCTGCCCCCCACCCCCACATTCCCGACACAGGGCTCCTAAAACCCTTGTCATTTCCTAAGTGATAAGAGCACTAGGAGCATCTTTTGTTCTGCTGTTTGGTCTTTGACCCCATCCCTGACCCAGGGCGCCTAAATACCTTGGAATTTCCTGGGTGATGGCAGTGTCTTTTGTTCTAATGAAGTGACTCTTGGAGGGCTCCTGGTTGGGAGCTGGACACCAGAAAGACCAAGCCATGATTAGAAGCTTGGAATGTTCGGCCCTCCCTCCCATTCTCCAGAGGGGGCATGGACTTAATGATCTGTCATGCCTACATGATGACGTCTCCATAAAAACCCCAGAGGTATGGGGTTTGGAGAGCTTCTGGGTTGGTGAACAGGTGCTGCGAGAGGGCATGGAAGCTCTGAGGCCCTTCTCACATACCTTGCCTTATACATCTCTGCCACCTGGATGTTAAACAGAAAGGAAACTGTTTCCTGAGTTCTGCGAGTCACTCTAGCAAGTTAATGGACCCTGAGGAGGGGCCTGGGAACCTCCAAATCATAGCTGATTGGTCAGAAGCACAGGTGGCAAGTGGATTTGTGATTGGCATCTGAGGTATGGTGGGGTCAGCCCTGTGGGACTGAGCCCTTAATCTGTGGTTGGTGATGGTCTCTCCAGGTAGATAGTGTTAAAATGGAATTGAATTATAGGACACCCAGTTGGTGTCATGGAGAATTGTTGAGTAGGGGAAACCCCCCATACATCTGGTGTTGAAACAAAGGAAGACTGATTTTTTCCTAAGACAGCTTAACGCCCTTAAATGTTCTGCTTACAATTCATTTCATTCATTCAATAAATATTCTTAAGCACTTTCTCTGTGTCCCATTGTTATGGGTTCTGGGTATATGGCAAAGAACAAACAGATCCCAATCCCTATTCTCATGGAGCTTACATTCCAGTGGGAGAAGGGCCACAAACAACTGGGAAATGCATAGTATGCCAGATGAGAATATGAGCTATGGAAAAAAAAAAAAAAACAGGGAAGAGGGATATGGCATGCATGTGGTAAGATTTGCAATTTTAAAAAACAGTGCCATGGGAAGGCCACAAGAAGGTGATATCTGAGCAAGGAAGTACAGATGGCTTCCCGGGGGATACTAGGATCCATTTCTGCTCACCTGCCACTTCCTGGTTATTGCCTATGTATGGTACCTAGGATGCAGTGCTCTCATTTGGAAGATGAATGGGACTTCGGAGACATCTAAGTCTTCCTCTTGTCTTTAGGAACAGGCAGGCTGGAAAGGCTGACCCCATGGACAGCAGCGGGGGAAATGGCTATTCCAACCTGCCTCCTCTTTACAATCGCAGTGATGTATTTTACCCTCCCCTAATTTCTGGTCCATAAATGTTTGTGTTTTTAAGAGCCCACACTTATATAATAGACACAGATGGTGGCTGTCTCAATTAGTAAAGTGGATTGAAAACCATTCAAGTAGACTTAAGGAAGAGGTAATTCTTTAAAAGGAGTTAGAGGTGATGGTGATAATCCATCTATAAATAAAGAAGAGGAGCTTAAAATGAAGGTGCACATGATGGGAATTCGTTTCAATTTAATTCCTCCAATGTTAAATGACACTGAATATGGGTTCAGCAAAGTGAAAAGTAGGCACGGTAAGGCAATGAGGCAACAACTTTCCAAAAAATTACTCCCTTCTAGAATCATGCACAAAATAGATTTGTTAATTAATAATACAAGGAAATCCACGACTGGGAAACCAAGCAACACAGAGAAAGACCATGGATTTTCAAGTCAATGGGTGCTGGCTTGAACCATGATTGTCCCTATGACTTGGTAGCTACATGACTTCGTGACTTCTGATAGTTATTTAACCTTTTGAACCTCAGTTTCTTGACTTGTAAAATGGGGATAATTGACGTTACAGTGTTGTTTGGATAAGCCCCGGGCATGGCAATGATTGTAATCATAATGATGCCATTATTATCATTAGTCAAAATGAATGCCACTGACAATTTGATTTATAGGACTCAGAGATGGAAGAGATCAAAATAATTTGGCATATTTTGGAGAAGACTTCAGGAGGAAGTTTCATCCTGGCCATGAAGGATGGGTAGACTTTAGGAAAATGGAAAGAGGAGAGTGCATGTATGTGTGTGTGTGTGTGTGTGTGTGTTCTCTGAACAAAAGCTGGAGGTGAGGAAGAAAGAAAACAATCACAATGCTTATTGAGGCAACAGCTGGGTGAACAGCTTGAATGGAGGGCTTAGGAGTAAGAAAGGAGAGATAAGGTTGAATAAACTAATACTAATATATAACCAGACTCTGGAAGCCTCTAAAGAATGTCAGCACCGTTCTATTGTTGTATTGTTTTGTTGTATTGCAACAACACATTAACTCCTTGTTTCCAGAAGAAACTATAAGGGATGTGCTCAAGTATAACTTTGAAAGAAGTCCACTTCTTTGGCATCCAGGTTAAAGTTATGATAAATTTATATATAAAACAGCTATGCTGGCGATATTAGAGATCAGCATATAAATGTATACATCTAGAACTGTGTTAATATTTCATACCTAAAATTTGTTAGGTTATGGCCACCAAGCTCTTACAGGAATATTTCCTGTTTCTTAAATTTCCCTCAAAATGGGCAATAGTGTGGCAAAAGGGAGCGGAAATGTAGGGGTGGCATATGGTCACAAGGCTTAATTCCTTTTTCAGATGGTTCCCCCCAAATTCCCAGAATTTTTTAGTTCTCTTGGTAAATCTCACCTAGAATTCTATTGTGATTTATAAATAATTATATAGTTTTTCTTATCTCTGTCTCTTTGCTCTCTCCCCCCTCTTCCCCTAGAGATACATGCCTAGAATGAGACATTGCAGCTAAAAACTAAGGTAATTTATTCTCAGCATGTCAAGAAAACATTAAGAGATTATTTTGCCTGATGACTGCATTGGACACAGAGTAGAAAATGCCTGAATTCCCTCCATCTAGGATCTTAAGGGACTTTGCTTCTTTGCTGGGAGAAACAGATCTAACTTACACATCAGCCCAACTTTGCTTGGGGGAGCTATTTTGGATACAGTACATATATTACTTCCTTTAAATGGGAAAAATAATTCTGTTTGATAAATTTGACCATGATGATGCAGTAGGTTAAAAAAACCTTCTTTTGCTTTGGGAAAGCTACTTTCTGTCCCCTCTCCATCCCCCTGTCACCAGCCCCTGTCCACCCCCAAGCCAACCTCTAGTCCTACTGGTGCTGGGACCACAGAGAGCTGTCTCAGAACCAAACCCCTTCCTTGCTGTTTTGATGGGTTTCTTTTTCTGGATTCTTAATCCTAAACCCTAAACATTTTGATTGGAACTCCCGACTTCTTCTGCTAAGCTGTCTGCCCTCCTTGTTGTACTCCACTGTTGAAAAAGTTTCCAACAGCTCTCACTACCTACCAAATAAAGGTCCAAACCCCTTAACCTGGGCTTCAGTCTCCACGGTCCACGTGGCTTCTCCACACCATCTAATAGCCTGCCTTTGTTTGAGCAGGTCCTCATCCAGATGCTCCTCCCATTATTAGAAAGAAGCTCTCTTTACTCTGAAAGCATATTTATCAGGTAAGCTGCCAATCTGTTAGCCTCCCCACTCATCAGCCAAGAGCCTATATTGACAAGCAGTACCTTAGATGAAATCCCCAGAAATCACTTATAATACAGCACCTTAATAAGAAGCTGTTGAAACAAATCCCTTTCATTCTCTACCAGGTATTAATTTTTGCATACGTCATAGTCTCGACTATAGGGGCTTTGGTGACGGTCAGCATGTCTGATTCACCTTCATTGTCCTTTGAGGGCCTAGCAGTCGTATGGCGTCGAGTAGGCACCTAAAAATTACTGATCAGGTCCCAGATCTCCATCTGGGATCCACCGCTACCTGCTGCTTCCCATAGTCCAGTGCGATGCAAAAAGAGAAAACAGACAACATTTTGAGACAGAATGAGGCTATCCATTCTGCAAGATCTGAATGTGGTCTCCCAAACCCTAGTTGCTGGTCGACAAGGTTCAGGGGGAAATCGACAGCAGCTTCTGGGAGGGCAGCACATTCATCAGCATCTCGAATGCAACTCGCTGAGATAAAAAAGCCTGGGTGCTCCAGTGGGAATTCAAGCAGTGCCTATTGATGCCTATTGATGCCTTCACCAGGTGAAGGGAGAAAGTGTTCATTTAAATATGCAATCACAAACGCAGCTCTACCCAGAACTGACGCTACTTCCGAGGCTTTTAAGACGATGAATGGAATGAACTTTGGAGATGCTGGGAAGACAAAGGATTTTGATGTCACGATTATTTTTGTATTGAGAAAGTGATAAAAATTTCCATCTAACTCACTTTTATGGGAAAGACCTATGAGCACAACATGATGATTTTTTTCGTCATTGTCATGATCTATTTTGCCAGAATAAAAAATGCAGGAGCTTTAATGGAATATAAAGGAAAAAGTAGCTCTTCGTTACAGAGTGTATTTTCCATGCATTGTTGCTGTCTGGCATATTACTAAATACAGAGTCAACTTGATCAATATGCTTTCTTATCTGTGTTAATAGCCAATTCATCAGTCTCTCTGCTGACAAACAGCCGACACTGACAAATAGTACCTTTAGATCATACATTCTTCAGGAAGAGCCTATATGCAATCAAAAGCAGCACGTTATTAGGAAGTTATTAAAAGAAATCCTTCAGGAGAAGAGGTTCTAGTTCCTTTCCTGATGTTTTGATTACTGACCACTTGGAAAACGTAGGTCAGAATTGGTAAGCTGCGTTAACAGAGGGAGGTTTTATTCTTTTGATCTGTTCTTTCCTGACCACGAGAGAAAGAGAGCGATGTTCCTCTTTCCCTCTACCCTCTCTTAATAAATCCCTGTTGTCTTTTGGAGATTCAAACTCAAGAGTGGGATGCAGAATCTTGACGAGATTGTAACTCCTAATGGGAAGAAATATGTAATTACCCATTCGGACCACGGAGCCCATTTGCAAAGGTTAATAACGTCCCCACACTGTACATGCTATGCCATCTGCTTTGTGTAAAAATAAGCCTAATTCAAATGTAGGCAAGACTATCCAGAGTCATCAGTGTCCGAACACCTCGGTACTAACACCTACACCAGTTTAGGAAGTTTCCGACCCTTTCAGATTCACCAGACAATTGGACTCCTGCTTTGTGTTCGCAGGACCCTCCAGATAGCTGCTCTCCCCTTTACACAAGCTTACAGCCTATCGCTAGATTTGTTAGAAGAAAAATCACACCAGCTACACATATGGGTTCTGTTCATTAACACCCATCACATCCACACTGAAGGGTGTGAATACTCACGTTGCTAATGAGACAAGAATGGGGAGGGGAGGGCAAAGCCATCCGCAGTGCGATGTCAGCAGGGAGTTTATCTTCCCGACAGTTTGAAGAACGTGGAGTCTGAGCTGATTAGCTCAGGTATCTCTCACCACTATTGACTGGTCTGCAGGAAACTCTCCTGATTCTAGGAGGTTCCACAGGAGATAGAGTCCCAGAGGAAGGGCCAAGATTGGTGACTTCTATCTTACTGCTTATCTCCTCTTGTGCTGATTAGCATCTCGCTGCCTGTTCTTACTTGCAGTCAATGTGGCTGCCTCTCATGTGTCACCCGAATCCTTCTTCTCACTTGTGTTAGGTCTTGCAAGGGCTAGGAAACCAGATAATGATTTCTATTGGACTTCTGCATAAAATGAGCATAAGTAGGACCTGTGTGGGTAACACCTGCACCCACCTAGTTTTCTGTACCTAGAGTCTCTGAAATCCTCACATCTCTATTAAACACCACCTAAATGTTGAATTCCATCCTAGCATCTGGTACAGGTCAGGGCACTTATCCTGGGCTGCTGGTCCTGCTCTGTAACAAACCCAGGCTCTCTGAAGTCTAATGGCCAGCTTCCCATTTATCTGCTTCTTTATTCCTAAGACCCTTGGTTCTTGGGATTGGGTTTCTGCCATACTCTTGCCATCTATTTTTTTTTTTTCTCCCTGCTTTTTTTTTTCTCCCTTGATAATGAATTTTCTTCTTGTACTAAGAAGGATGCTCAGGAGAGGACAGTAGGCACCATATCAAGCAAGAAACAGGATCTCAGGACAAGTTTGTTAAACAAAAGTGTAAATAATCAATATGAATATCTTTTGGCCTACATGTGGCTTTTGGAAGCCATATGTTGCTGAAGGAATACTTTTTGTCTTGACAGGTTTTTTATATGGTTTTTACATGTAAGTCTGTACTGATTTTGGTTCAGTGGTAGGCAAAGCAGGACTTAGAAAACCCAAGTACATTTATGAAAGCAGAAGTTCCAAGAATGGTGCTTTATCAAGACATTCTTGTCAGGCTAGAAAGATAACTGACAGGTTTAAAATATCAAAAAAGGTATAATTCATGAATTTTCTGGTTCTTTATTCCTACTACTATTCTGCTAGAACCAGAGCAATTGACATCATTTTCATGCCAACTGAAGGCTTCAGGTCAAATAAATGATTTCCCAATTTAAAGCCCCAAGGCAACAGGAGGTACGAATGGCTATGAAATGGACTGTGTCTGACAATTGTGTGTGGGGCTGAATTTTAACTACACACAATAGACTTATCATTCTTCAACAAACAAATATGCTTAAAGAACAAATAAATTCATCACTGCAGTGTTCCCGTTTACACAGCAGAAGTCTTTCAGAAAATCTAGGCATATATCAAACTTTAAAAATTGGATCCATTTAAAAATGTTAATTGAAAATGATGCATTAGTTCTTAACTGTATGTACAGCATGTGGACAACGTATCAAACTGTTTTCTATGATTTTTTAAAAGATTTTATTTATTTATTTGACACACAGAGAAAGATAGTGAAAGAGAGAGCACAAGCAGGGGGAGTGGCAGGCAGAGGGAGAGAGAGAAGCAGGCTCCCCGTTGAGCAGGGAGCCCGATGCGGGGCTCAATCCCAGGACCCTGCGATCATGACCTGAGCCGAAGGCAGAAGCTTAGCCAGCTGAGCCACCCAGGCACCCCAGTTTTCTATGATTCTTAAGAGTATGGTTGATTTTTAGGCTTATCTTATGTATATTATTTCCAAAATTTCTATAATGAACATATATTCATTTTATAATTCTAAAATTATTTATATATAATCCTATGACAAAGAATTCACATATAACCATTATAATTTTATGTTCTCTCCTGAGCATCCTCTTAAAGCAAGAAGAAAATTCTCTGTTGGGGGAGGAAAAAAACATCACATAGTTTTAAAACATGAAATTAGTTTTAACAGCAAAACCTCACTATTTGAAAAAATTCTTTGTGAGTTCCTTAAAAAGCCAATTAATTCTTTTGAAAACCAAATTAAAGGTGATGCTGTGATTCTAGTTTTAATGAATCAGAATATTTAAAAATGTCTTTTTTTTAAGATTTTTTAAAAATTTATTTATTTGACAGAGAGAGAGAGCACAAGCAGGGGGAGCAGCAGGCAGAGGGAGAAGCAGGCCCCCCACTGAGCAGGGAGCTGATGTGGGGCTCGATCCCAGGACCCTCGGATCATGACCTGAGCCGAAGGCAGATGCTTTAACAAGTGACCCACCCAGGTGCTCCTAAAAATGTGTCTTTTCTATGTGTACTTCAAACTTCCTCTAAAATAGAAGTTCTGGAAGCTTCCTGTTAAAGATGGTGGATTGAACATATACACATACCACTGCTTTCTCCGTAGGTCCCATGAAGAGGAGAGTAAAGTGTTAAAATACATGAAAATATAAGGATAAAGAATAGAAGAGGAGATGACCATATTTTGGAAGCTAAAAAACAACTGATCTGTCTTCAGTGGCGGCAAATCCAAGGAAACAAACTTGAGCCCAGGTTGAGAGGGCAGAGAAGCAATCCAACTGTTACGGCCAAACCCCCAAAGTAAGCAGTTGATGACAAGGGTTACCATTGAATATGGGCTGGCGATGAAGCTGAAAACAGAGGAATTCACTGGAAGTCTGCTAGAAACAGTTACGTCCCTAGATCCCTGCACCAGGCAACTGCCCTTCCCTTATCTGGGAAGAAGACTCAAGATTTATTCTCTGGAAAAGATTTAGCAGAGAGTCTTTCTGGGGGACTCCAGGCATATGTTAGGTCAGGGTTCTGTACTGAAAACAGGGATTTTAAGTCAAAGCTTACACACTGAATGTTGAAACCCTACAGCCTTCTTCTTCCTCAGTTCTGAACAATGATAGCCAGGTGTCTACTCTGCAGGCAAGAGTGGAAAATGCTTTTCTGGAGCTTTTGATTAATCCAAGAGAAAAATCTCAGGGATGATGATGTCAGAAGCTCTCCAGTAAAAGAGAGAAAAGATGAGAAAATCTGAGAATCAGTTCATAGGATTTGATATTTGAATATAAGTTCCAGAAACTGAGAAGAGAAAAATGAAAGAGGAAATTGTTCCCAAAACATCAGTCCAAGAAAATGTCCTCGAGCTGAAGAGAATTGCTTTCCAGTTGAAAGACCTATTGAGTACCCACCACGAAGGGTCAAAATAGACCCACACCAAATAACATTCAAGAGATTTCAGGAAATGGAGGAAAAGAAATGAATAAAAGCTTCTAGAGAGAAAAACACTGGATTCAAGTAAAGGATCAAGAATTAGAATAGCATTGAACTTCTCAAGAGCAACACTGTTGACCACTGAATAATTCCTCCAAAATTCTGAAGGGAAATAATTTCCAGTCAAGAATTCTATATTCAGTCTACCTCAATTAAGTGTGAGGGAGAATAAAGACATTTTCAGGTTTGTGATGTGTCAAAAAATATAACCCCCATGCATCCTTTCTCAGGAAACTACAGAAAGATAGCTCCATGAAAAACAGGAGAATAGACCAGGTAAGAAGAGGTCATAGAAGTCAAATAAGAGGAGCTCTACCCCATCTGGAGGTCAAGGAAGTCTGTATGATGATGGAGAGGGGAGATGGAGGACGACACTGGACTCCCCAGTTAGAATGCTCTGGAATAGATATCTCTAAGAAAATGAAACAGAATGTGTGAAAAACAACTGAGAAAAGACTTTAAAAATTGGGAGAGGATTTAAGTTTGCATTCATTATCAATTCATAGAAAATTAATCAATGGACAAGTAAGAAAATTATTATCTCTAAAAAAAAATAAGATACTGTTCTAGAAAGGAAACAATTCTCTTACATGGTTCAGCAATGAAGAATCATAAAATTGTGATAATGTAAACACCAAATACTGATTTAACGAAAGTTAGTGAAGTGTCCTACTAGAAGGATGGTGGCACAGGAAGCATATGGAGGGGAACAGTTGCCTAATCCTCATCTTCCACAGGAAGAATTTAGCTGATAGTGACTGACTAAAAATGGGAATTCAAGGAGTAGCCCAGGGGTCAGTAAACTATGGCCCACATGCCAGCCACCTGTGTTTGTAAATAAAGTTTTATTGGCACACAGCCACACCCGCTTGTTTACATACGGTCTGTGGCTACTTTCGTGCTACAAGGGCAGCACTGAATAACTGCAACAGAGACCATATGCTCCTCAAGGCCTAAAATATTCACTAGTTTACTCTTCACAGGAAATGTTTACCAACCCCTTGTGTAGCAAATGTCTCTAGAGGTTTGGAGACAAATACCAAAAGAAACAAAAAAAATCTGAAAATTGGGTGGCTGTTTTTCTTTATAAGCCACATAGAACTATCTGACACTTCAAACGAGGTATGTGTTTAAATGTAATTGAAATACTTTGATTAAAAATACAAGCTAAATAAAGATAGAATGTTAATATAATTTATTAGAGGTTCCAGACAGTTTTTTTTCCAGGGGATGGCAAAAAAACATTAAAGAATTGCCTCTGTTCGGGGCACCTGGGTGGCTCAGTCGGTTAAGCGTCTGCCTTCGGCTCGGGTCATGATCCCAGGGTCCTGGGATGGAGCCCATATCAGGCTCGCTGCTTGGTGGGAAGCCTGCTTCTCCCTCTCCCACTCCCCCTGCTTGTGTTCCTGCTCTCACTATCTCTATCAAATAAATAAAATCTTAAAAAAAAAAAAAAAGAATTGCCTCTGTTCTTTTATAAAGTCTCCTGTTTTGGTTTTTGAATATCTCATTTGCTCAAAATCCAATTTCCTTCTTTGAGTCAACTTTATTCTCTTTTGCCTTTTTATTTTTAGTTTTGGTTAGAAACCAAGGCAAGAAGTCAAGCATTAGGTTTTAAATGAGTCCTTCCTCTTCTACAGTTTGAATGTATCTGGGGAAGGGAGGTTGCAGATTTGTAGAGAACCACACAATCCACAAGTCCAAAGAATTAGCTAAACCAATTTTATTTTACAGGCAAAGTGATCTCAAATTTTCTTCAAACCTCAATTTATTTATTTTAAAAGGATGGAGCCAACCTCACATTCCACCCATTGATCACAGTTGGTGACATGCTTCCTTCCTAATGTAATCTTGAAATGGCAGAGCATCCATAATTAATCTGGAGGTAAGCCGTCTTAGCCATTAAACAGGTTTGCAATTTAGTAGCACTTTGGGTTTTGTCCCAGAAATCTTAAAGGCCATTTTCTATCCACTGCTTTAGGATAAACAGACACTTTCCGGAAAATGTGTTTTTCTTATATGCACAATGCCCTATATTGATATTATACTCTGGACATGATGGCAAGTATTTCTGTTCTTAAGTCTGAGATGTGAAAAAGGAGGAGCCGTTCTCACTATTATGTTCTCAGATTAATACTTATGACCCTACTCAGCAGAAATTTAAGTTGCAACAGTGCCAATCACTGAAGCTTAGAGGCCCGGTGGGACTCATGCATGCTGAGTCAGTTGGCCATCTCTACAAGCTTCTGGAGGAGGACGTTCTCTCTGCCAATTCTCAGTGTGTTGGCCATCCACCTTCCCTTTGCTTTGCTATGTCACTTAAGTGTGTTCAGCAGTATTTATTGAGTACTTACCATGGGCTTAGTTCTGTGTGAACCCCTGTGGAGAACACAAAGGTGGCTTAAAGATGTCAAAGATGACAACATTCTGGAAAGACATGACAGATACAAATGAAATTGTTAAATAACAGGGCAGGGCCACAAAGTGTCATGTGATAGCCCAAGTGGTTGAGGTGACATGTGCTTTAGGAGCTAGGAGTGGCTAGGGGAAGAGATGGACTTCAGTGTGGGAACCGAAGGCTGGGCCTACCTAATTGGGTGGGTGAAGAGAAGAGAGGAGGTGCTTTCATTTCGAGAGGCCAGATATAGAGGCAGTAGTAAGCATGGGGCATGGCTAAAGGGCTATTCATCATGGATGGAGAAGCTCGGAATTCTAGCCACAGTTATTTAATACCAGAGATTAAGTTTTTACCCAAATTCCATGGCCAGTGGTAGAGTATGAATTCTAATTAAATAATCTTCTGATGCTAAGTTCATTCTTTATGTGATATACAGACTCGTCCATTGGGAAGATGGGCCAATTAACAGACCACCTTTTATCTCTAAGAGTGAGCTCATTGGCCTCATATTTATAATTAATATGAAGACTATCCCAGCGTTTGGCTGTTACAAAAGTGAGGAAAGTTTGCATCTCTAGATATAAGGGTAAGAAGATGAGATAGTTGTGAATAATGGTTTTGGATTCCTGAGAGAGGTCAGCCCTGGAGGTACAGATTGAGAAGGCTTCAGTGTGCAAGGAGAACAAGAGGTGGCTGAGGTCACTGGTGGATGACCAATTCCAAGGTCATTGTCCATAGTGAAAGAGAAGAAAGCCAAAGTGGGAGCCCATGGTCAGACCAGATTTTAAGTGTGGGCAGAGGAAGAGGGCTCTGGAGAGAGACTGTGTAAGGGCAAACAAATGTGGAAAAACCGGGGAGGAGAAGTATCAGAGAAGACCAAGACAGAGAAATTTTCAAGAGGGATGGAAGTTCAACCAGAGCTCACTCTGCACAACTTCTGGAGTTACCAATCTAGATCCCAGTCGATGTGGGTGGTACCCCTGAAGTCAACCAATATGGTGGCTCTCAGGTCCACAGAATCAAGTGCTAAGGGAGAGGCAAAGATAAGATGGAAAGGTATCCATTTGGTTTAGTAATTATGAGGCAATTGAAGGCATTAGTAAGGGTGATTTTTGTGGAGTGATGGGGGAAAGATAATTTGGGGGGGTGTTGAGGAGTGTCTGGGAAGGGAGAAAGCATAAATGGTTCTCATAAAACTAGTGGATGAGGGGTAGGCAGTAATTAGAAATACATCTGGGGTCTGGATGTGTTTCATGCCCAGGAGAAAGAGCCAACAGGCATATAGATGGAGAGAAGTCCTGGAGAACATGGGAAGAAATGAGCTTCCTCCATCCTGAGGACAGAATAGAAAATGGTATATGGTGGTGGGGATGAAAATTGCCCAAGAAGTTTCTGACTGGTGGCTTTTACTTATGTGGGAAGAAGCAGGTGAATAATCAGATGAAATGAGGGACAGGGGTGGATACAAGCTTGAGGAGAACAGAAAAATCATGGAGAAGGAAAGGGGGTGTGGTGATGGGACTGGGGGAGAGTCATATGCAAGGCCAAGCTGAGGCCAACATGAAGAAACTGTCGGGAGGGTGGGGATCATGGGACAGAGGAAAGACTGTGAGCAAGTTTCCAGGTCCTCAGAGAATATAGAGAATAATTAGAAGAACATAGCAGTGACCAGGACACCTAGAACATGTTAGAGCCAGATGGCAAGGGCCTCACAGGTGGAGGAATTTTTATGTCAAAGCAGAAGAATTACTGTAGGGACACTATACCGGGAAAGTGGAAAAATACCAACCTTCCTTACATTCTCTACCTGGACGATGAATCACTTCCATTTCTGAGCTCAAGGGAAACTTTTGTCTTTGGGACAAAGAGAAATTTCAATGTGGCGGGGGGGGACATTCTGTACGTATGTTGAAGGTGTATGGGGGCTCAATGACCATGGGATGGAGGGTTCCAAAGGTACAGGAGAAACTATTAGAAGGGAAGGCCACTTTGGGAGGCTGAATTGGGGCAGGATGGGCAGGGAGTAAGTGTAGAGTACTATGGTATGAATTTTAACATCCATTCGGTTCTAGAGTTCAGGCATTTATGCTATTTAATTTGCTCCTTCCTTAACCAGGTCCAGGTCTTCATGGGTCTTAATCCACATCTACACCTTTGCAGAATCCCCCCTGCTGATCGCATGGCCTCCAGAAGCTCTTGGTTTAATTCATTATGGACATTACTACTGGATGGATTTTCTCACAGCATCCTTTGTATGTTCCCTGGCCTATTTTCCCACTAGCTTCTGCCTAAGAGAAAGTGAGCCCCAAGAAGGAAGGTTCTGGGCCTGTCATGGCTGGAGTCCCAATGTCCAGCATGGGGCCTGGCAGTAGGAGTTCTCATATGGTTTGCTGACTCATGGTGGGCAGAAGCCTGGAGCTATAGGGAGGGCAGGACCAAGTCAGCTAGTCTATGTCTTCATTTTGCAGAGGAGGAAGGCCTGGTGTTATGAGGCAAAACTGATTCAGGCCACACGGTGAGTTTGTGGACGGACCAGGCCTTTTGTTCTCTTTTGTTCTCTTCCACTCAGACTCCCTCAAAGTCTCCCTGGGTCTTGTTCCGGGTTTCCTCACAGGGACACAGGAAACTTCTACCACCACCAGTCTCATCTCCTCACTTTTCTGTGGACCCTGCTGTGCTAAGGTCTGCTTATCTGTGCACATACCATTCCAGCATGGAGCCCAAATGGATGTCTGATGCTTTCTGAATTTCTGTTCTATCTCCACAAAGCTGGCCTCCACGTTTCTCTTCTATCCCTCCTCTGAGCGACACATATTCCTTTTTTAATCACTAATTGGGTACTTGGACAATCAGCTAGTATTAGTTTATCTTTTTATTCATGCATCTCGTATCTCCCCAACTTGGTGCTGTACCCATGAGGATGGAGGGAGTGTTGTAGACAGACTTGCAGAGTTGAACGCATCCTAGGAAACCATCTGTTCCAACACATTTATTTCACAGATGGTATCACTGAGGCCCATAGGAGGAAAATGACTCCATAGTCTTTCTTTCTTTTTAATTGTATTAAAAGATAATTTAAAATTTACCATTTTAACCATTTTTAAGTGTACTGTTCAGTGATACTAAGTTCATTCATACTGTTGTACAACCATCACCACCATCCATCTCCAGAACTTTTTCAACATCCCAAACTGTCTTCTCCCGGGCTCCTCCCCCCAGCTGCTGGCACCCACCATTCTGCTTTCTGTCTCTATGAATTTGACTACTCCAGGTACCTCATATAAGCAGAAACAAAATATTTGTCCTTTTGTGACTGGCTTATTTCACCTAGTATAATGTTTTCAAGGTCTGTCCATGTTACAGCTCATGTCAGGATTTCCTTCCTTTTATAACTGAATAATATTCCATTATATGGATAGACCACCTTTTGCTTATCCACTCATCCACTGGTGGACATTTGCATTGTTTCCACCTTTTGACTATTGTGACAGTGCTGCTGTGAGCATTGGTATACAAACTGCCCAAGTATTTGCTAAATTTTTAAATGATATTTTTTCCTGCCTAGCATACTATCATACACAGACTAGAAATGCAGGAAAAAAATTTTTTGATGATGATCATCATCATAGCCAGCCCCTGAAACATATTGGGGAGAGGAGATTTAAACCAGTGAAACAAAAGACCATCCATTCTGTAATTTAGCTAATAAGCTAATGCTCTCCAAATGCAATCAATATTTAATCAAAATACACAGTGACCATGAAACTATGGATTTTCTTTTACATGTGCATTTATCTTCTCTCCTGTATCTCTATGTACTTTTCAGAGGGTAGGAAATCTGATCCAGAACTTAATTTCTCCCTGAAGTAAGGCCATTCTCTGGGAATCCTTGGAACTAGGCCATCTTATGAACCATAAGGTTTTAAAACTCCGATGTCAAGGATTTCCTTTGGCAAATCTCATTTAGCACTTCTCCAGCTGAATTGCAAAAGAGGACAATTCAGAAAAGATGTAGGAGCAGCTTTTCCCTTTCCCCTTCCTGGCAGCCTTTCTCTCAAGATGTGTGTCTTTGAAAAAATCCTTTATTTCTGTGCAGCCCTCTCAAGGTAAATCCAAGGACAAGGGCCTTTTAGTAAGAACCTTGAATACAGGGGAGATTTTTTTTTTACCTCCTCACATCAGTCTATCTATATTCAGCATCAAATCAATTCCTTTGGTGGTTATTACTATTAGCTTTCCAAAATGTGTTTAAATTCTGTTTCTTCACTAATAAATGGAAAAATATTCCCCTGCCAACTGTTCACAACATTGCTGTGTTTGTCAGGAGCTTGTTAAGCTACAACATGACTGGGCAAAGACTAATATTCATTTTGTGCATTTCTGGAGCACATTGAACTTCCAAATTGGGCCTAACATCCATTATCTTTCTTGATCTGTGAAATGATGCTCTTGAGGCAATCAGGCCAGTATTGTTACAAGGCTGGAAGAATGGGGCAGAAACCCAGGCCTGAGGGAAGGGATGTGCTGAATGAAGGTCACACACAGAGGTGCTCACCACAGTGGTTGAGGAGAAAAAACTGTTGGTGGCATTTTTGAAGCAGGTGGTCTCCCAAGTGCTCTGTGTCTCGTGTGGAAAGACAGCACACTCTGAGTTGGCTTTGACACGCACTGTGGGCCAGAAAAATGGCCTCCTTTAGTTCCTCACACGCCACACACTCCACCTTCCCCTTCCCTTGTTTTTCCTCTCTTTACTCATTCTTTTAAAGGAAAAAAAAATGTATATATATATAAAATATAAATAAATATATATGTGTGTGTGTGTGTGTGTATATATATAAATGTTTAAATAAATAGTTCTTCAAGGGTTGTTAGGGATAGTTATGGTTTTCTATGCTCTGCCCCCATCTCCCCTCCCTGGAAGCATTTTCAACCCTTTAGGCTGACCTAAAAAGGTACCTCCATATCTCCAAATGACCTACTGAAACTTACAGTTTCATGATGTTTCCTTTTCTGGCATTATCTGTTGACTTATCAATATGGAAAATGAGGGCTTACCTGCCCCACCCCACTCCATCCACAAGCACTGTTCATCTCTCCTTCTAAAGTAGGTAGATTGTGATTTTGGTTAGATCCATATTTAGTATTTATATTATTAACAACATGTAAATGCCATTTATAGCTAAATCATATTATTTCCTATAATTACTTTTTTTTCTCTGCAGCTTTAGTTTTTCCTGGGATTTTTCTTGTTTTCTTTGTTTGATTTTCCTTTGGGGATTTTGTAACTGTGCTCCTCCAATCCTTGATCTCTCAGGAGAAAGGAAAAAAGCAGCCTTGAAAACTGGGAGCCAGTTGGGCACTCATGGTTAGGTCAGCATGTTGTTCTGTGGAACACAAACCATTTCACAGGACATATCAGGCAAGGGCACTCTGTGACCTTGATAGGCTGAGGCAAAGATGAGGTCACTCCAGTCTTGGCTTAGCCCAAACAAATGTCCAAATCACAAAAATGGCCAAATATACCACCTTCCTGCCTAATACCTGTAAGTGTTCCTTCTTTACCAACTACACATTTAGCCCTGCCTTGTTCCTGTTACCTTCTAGCTGAAAACATGAAGACATCCAATCACAGAACTATCCCTGGTTCCTGACAGCATCCAGTCCAGAGCAAATGCCTGCTTCTTTGAACCATTCCCCAAATCACTGAACGTAGACCCAAGCCCTATAAGAAGCTCCAGCCATTCCCTCAGAGATGCTCCCAGTTCTCTAGGCTGTGCAATCTGCCTTGCTGCAAACCCAAAACTGTTCTAGTACAAGTGCATTCCTAGCGGTCAATGGCTATAACGTAGCTACCAGGCGCCCTCAGTGTTTATCTGAGAGCCTTGATGCCTTGGATAGGGGAACCCTCAACTCACTAGTTCTAGTGGGCATATTTCAGACGCTTTGTATCTCTGGCTGTTCGAAGTATTGCACTGCCCAGGGCTGGGAGGAAGTTCATGCTGACATGAGCCCCAGCATTTTGTTGAGGTCCCCCATTTTAGGAGTTCCCCCCCCCTCTCTCCTTCCTTCCTTCTTCTTCTCTTTCTATCTTTGGTGTTGTCATACCCCCACCCCCATCCCTAGGAACAGCAGTGATTTATGGGTATCCGATCAGATTTTGATTGTTCTTTGGGGAAGGTGTTTTCCAGTCTTCTAATGATTGTTCCCATGGTCTGTCTGCTTGTCGTGAGTGCTATTTGTTTATAAGAGAAGAAAGGCTACAACAAGGTAAGTCTGCTCTGGAGCCAGCTCCAGGGGCCAAGGAGTTCCAAAGGTCTTCAGGTAAACTCTGACTTGGGTCACTATGTCAAAACCTTGTAAGAACTTCGTCATCCGTCTTGTCATTGTGTCCCTGAAAACTGCCTTGTTTAGATTAGTCTTGCTGGAACTGGAAGGTATTGTCTGATCTCCAATTTCTGATGATTGGAGATCATGACCTGAGCCAAAGGCAGCCACCCAACAACTGAGCCACCCAGGTGCCCCTAAATTCTGCAATTTTTAATTAATTCAGAATTGGTACAAGAGCTCTTTTGTTTACCCAAACTGATCATCAGAAAGTGAGTTTTCATCTTCCTAGAGTTGCCATACATAAAAGTAGTAACACTTAATTATTATTTTGAGGTTAATTATACTTAAGCTTTATAATGTTTAATTATGTCGATGCTTAATGAGTGTATTTCATTAATGAGTATATAATACACTGGTGAATGAATTAAAAACAATAACTTTTTTAATATTTAAAAATGATTTTTCTGCCTTTTTGCAGAGATGGGTACCAGTGTGCCTTTGAGAATGGAGAGATCAGGCTGTAAACCTGGATGACTAGCTTGCATAGGGGGCTTTCTGGGGAATGAGGCACAGCATAGGCTTTAGAACAATTGGAAGCACCTCTTCTCTTTCCTTCCCTCTCTGGACCTGAGGAGTTTGGGCCCTAAACCTGAAACTTGAAAGCACTGAGAATCCTAAATGTCAACACAACCTTTAATCATGTTGAAGTCATGACTTCTCCTCTTTTACTAGTACCGAGCCTGCCTTTGGGCTTTTTTTTGGGAATGTCTCAGGAACGAGAGGATGAAAAATGGGAGATGGAAATCCTCACCCATCGTGCCAATGTTTTGTACTTTTGGGTGAAATCTGCGGGACTGCATCTCAAAGGTTACTAACGCACCTCTGCAATTGGCTATTGGTCAATTCCCAACCCATCTCCTTATTTATCCCTGGTAGGCTGAGTAGCTTTGACCACCTAGTGTGCCAAGTTGCTTACATCTATTACCATTAATTTGATAACAAACCCCCAAAACTCAGAGACATGGCTGTATACCAGAAGTCATCTTGCTAGTTAGGCTGTTGATTGGCAAGTCAAACCCAATTCTACTGACCTTCATATCACAATTTTTTTTCCTTCAATGTCTCAGAAAAAAATACCACGTTAAAGGCGGGTTTGTGTTTGTGCAAAGCCCGTGCATACGTGTGTGTACACGTATGTGTATTGAGATGGTGGTGAAGAGTTAGAAAGAAAAATTGGGGTCATTTTTTTTCTTAAATATGCTTGTCAATCATGATGGCCATACCACTCTCTCCATTAAATACCTTCTACTCACATCAGAATTTGGGAGAAATATTATGCAAATAAAAAAGCTACTTGGTTAGTGTAGATGGCTGAGGCAATTATAGCCATCTGCTACCTGTTAGCCCAGCATGTTCCATCTGTTACAGAGCTCCCATCTACCAAAGAGGGAACTCAACGCGATGTAGATGGGGCTGCTGAGACTAGGTGTTGGGGTCTGGAGGGAGGGATGGGAAGGCAGCTAGATGATTTACTTTGGTCCACCCAACAAGTGTTTGGCTTTAGGTAGTGGCCGGGGTGCCCGGCAGTGTCCTCTGCATCACCAGCTGACTCACGAGGGTGTTGCTATATCACTGCAAACATATTTTTAATCAGAGGCACATGTTTTCATCAGTGAAAACCCATCAGCTTTACCCTATCTTGGACCTCAAATGAAACGTAGAACTTGGGAGAAATTTGGGTTTTCTACACCATGTCCATAATTAATCTGAATATCTAAATTGGTTCAAACATAAAACTCCTACAGTGTCTTCTTGGTCCACGGCATTTAGCAAACTTCCTCTTACCCTAATAGCTCAACCAGGTCCTCTTCTCTTTGTCCTCCTGGCTAAGAAGAAAAAAAAAATCCTCCTTCTCAGCTCTCACACTTACAGAATTTTGAAAACTGCCTTTTGTGAAAACCTGTCTTATGAAAGAAAGTAACTTTGCTTCTGGGTTTTCTTGGCTCTTAACTAGTGCCGACCTGGGACATGTTTTTTCTTTTCTTCTCAGGCTAAAATATGAAATGTTGACCTTATAGCTTCATAGCATTTTCTTCACTGTCCAGGAACCACTGCATGGGGTTCAATACAGTAAAAGAGGATTTAGTGCTACTTCTTCTGAGATGTCAAAGGCTGTTTTTTGGTGCTCTTCTGATCTTAAAAAGTCTCTATCTCAAATAAAAGTTATTTACACACTTCTGTTATTACTGTGCACTCCCTTTTCTAACTCAGCCTCGTTCTGGAGTAGGTATGGCCTCTCGCTACCAAGCTCTAGCTTCTGCATCCAGTGGAGATCTTGAAGTACTGGAGGGTCCCAAACCCTCATGTCCATGACCCTCGGCACTGTCAGAATACTTAAGTCCCAGGATCTACATTCACACAAATGTAAAATCTGGCTTGTAGTGTCCATTTTATGAAAGGAAGTTAAAGAAGGCACTAAAGAAACACCAAATCTCCTCTTCAATAAAAGTCCTTTTAGGTAATAATTCTCCTTTGTGCAGCCACAAAAAAAATACCCTCCCGGGTATAAACCCAAGACGGCTGCTAGAAAAGGTTCTCTGAACTTCAGTGACTGATGGTCCTCAGAGATGAGACAGCACTGCATACTGACATATTTATCACATGCGTTTAGAGGCAGGAAAGCCCCGGAGAAGGGTTTTGCAGAGAAGTGAGCATGAATGCCAATGTGAGTAATGTGCTTGACATAGAAGACTGGAATGGGACCCAATTACAGGGGGAAATGAGCCAGTGCTTTAATGAATCCACAGTGGGAATGGAGCATACAGGCACCATCTGCATGTGAGATAGGAAGTGATGGGCTTGTCTGTTGCTCACACCTGTGGAATGCATTATACAAAACGGGATCACTATCATTCTTCAACGACAGGGTCAACAAAGCGAACAAGGATTCTCATCCTTGCAAACTGGATTTAGTTTTCCTATCCCGGTCCTTCACAATGGGAATTAAAATACAGGGAGTGTGGAAAATCATAAAAAATGTCTTGCAGATTTATTTATTTTTTTCTTGCAAGCATTATAGAGAAATATTTTAGGGTTAGAATTTGCAGAGGAATAGAGCAGGTAATCAGCTTGACTTTCTGTGTGGTCAGGGGGTTGGCTTCTGATTTCTAAATGTTTAGGTAAAAGGTGTTACATACAATGATTTTTTAAAAGCAAGAAACATTTTTAGCCCAGTTAAAAATTATTTTTTGCTCTCTTCTCTTTTATTGCAAGCTTAAATTTCATATCTATCTTCTAGAATACTTAGCCTAGATATATAAAAAATATTATCCAATTATATTACTATTTTAAAAATCTAGGATGCTGTGAATACTTAAACATGTGTTTTTTATTAATTGAGAAAATAAATTCATTTATGTTCTGCATATAACACTGGAAACAGATTCCGATTATAACATGCACTACAAATTTTCGAATGCCGCCTGAATTTTCATCATTTTTTAAAAAAGATTTTATTTATTTATTTCACAGAGAGAGACACAGCTAGAGAGGGAACACAAGCAGGGGGAGTGGGAGAGGGAGAAGCAGGCTTTCCGCTGAGCAGGGAGCCCAATGCGGGGCTCGATCCCAGGACCCTGGGATCATGACCTGAGCCGAAGGCAGACGCTTAATGACTGAGCCACCCAGGCGCCCCTGAATTTTCATCATTCTTAAGAGAAGCTATCTTAAAAAGCAATGTGGCATGTCATCAAAGGAAGGCACACCTCTGACAAAAATAACGCATGATTTGAAATGATGATGTGGAAGTGGGTTCACCAGCAGGTGCTCCTGATGACCACACACAGGTGTGTGGGGAGGGAGTGTCTGCTCCCAGCTGCTGCCTCCTCCAGCAGCACCTGTCTGGTGAGCCTCGTCTGGTGAAGAGCGCAAGCAAGGTAGTCCATCCAGCCGACATCGAGGGAACCTGGCTTGTGGCGTGACATGTGGCAGATGGCAGAATGACCGGCTGTTTGGGGGCAAACTGTGTTTGCCGACAGCAAGGCTGTGCTCTTGACCAACCCTTGGTTTGTGTGCGGGCGTGTGTAATTCATCATTTTGCTTCCAAGAATGAATGGAAGTGAGGGGACTGTACCACCTGTCAGTGTTCTGAGCGAGGGTAAGTGAGAGCGTGTGTAAGAACCATCCGTGGATGGGCTTCCATTCGCTGGACCTGGTGGAGGACTGCTTCAGATCTCTCTGTTATTTCACCCTGGGGGTAGGAATCTGTTTCAAAAACTCTCATGATGGGGTGCTTGGGTGGCTCAGTTGGTTAAAGCATCTGCCTTTGGCTCAGGTCATGATCCTGGGGACCTGGGATTGAGCCCCGTGTCGGGCTCCTGGCTCAGCCAGGAGCCTGCTTCTCCCTCTCCCTCTGCCTCTTCCCTCTGCTCTCTCTCTCTCAAATAAATAAATGAATCTTAAAAAAAAAAAAAAGAAAACTCTCACAAGCACTGTGCCCGTTACATGTCAGAGTGACCTGTGGTCTTGTCATTGGTCACCTCTCCCGCAAGAAGCAGATTGGTTCTGCTCCTGAAGGGCAAGCCTGGGTCAGCATCCACCCTTCTTTCCACTTTAGTCCCCTCAACCTTCTTGTCCCAGAAAAGGATCATTGTCTCTCCCCTAAATCCCCCCATGATGGCTCCTTCCGTACAGCACTAGGAACCCAGCCACCTTGTAGCCATTTGGGGACAGCTGAGCTGATAGAGTCCTCTGAGGGCACCTGGTGTGGAACATGGGGCACCTTTGGGAGATCGAGGCAATCAAAGGCAACATATCCTTCACTCTCTGTTCAAGTCTCTTCTCTTGTGTCTTTAAAATTCAATATACAATAAAGTGGGGGTCTTCTTTTGTTGTAGAAGAAAATATTTTCATCTGTTCTTATTAAAAAGTCAAAATAAAATGAACAGAAAGTTTCAGAACAGGTCCCTATGCCAACTTCAAGCATGTAGTGGTTGTACAAGAAATATTTGCTCATCACTTACAAATAGTGGCTTAGAGTCATTTCTCTAAACCTTAAAAGTGTTCATTTCTTGGTGGAAATGTTTTGCAGTTACCTCAAATGAAAAGGCTATGCTTGACTCTTTTGGATAGGCAGCAGGAGAAATGATTACAACAATTTTCAAAAAGAGATAAGGACTATTAGGTAACATGTAATCTGAAAAGACCCACAGAATGCGCAAAGCCAAATTAATTATTAGTGTCATTTCCCCTCCCTAATTTAATAATTTTACATTATCTTAAAGAGGATATATTCATATTTGTTAAAAACAGGTTCCTTTGATGACCTAAGTGTCCTTTGACAACCTAGGTTTGTGAATGGATGGATAAGGAAGATATCAAATACATACATATAGATTATATATAATGGAATATCAGTCATAAAAAGGGATAAAATCTTGTCATTTGTGACAACATGAATGGACCTAGAGAGCATTATGCTAAGTGCAATAAGTCGGACAGAGGAAGACAAACACCCCAGGATCTCATTCACATGTGGAATCTAAGAAACAAAAGACTAGACAAAACAGAAATAGACTCAGGTACAGAGAACAGCAGGAGGTTGCCATGGGGAGCATGTTGGGGGATGGGCGACATAGGGGAAGGGGGTTAAAAGGTAAAAGCTTCCAGTTATGAGACAGATAAGGCACAGGGATACAATGGATAGCATAGGGAATATAGTCACTAATATGTAATAACTTGGTACGGTGACAGATGGTAGCTAGATTTATTGTGGTGATCATTTTGTAATGTATATAAATTTTGAATCACTATGTTGTACACCTGAAACTAATGGAATCTTGTATGCCAATTACACTCCAATTAAAAAAGTAACAAAACAAATTGCTTTGGAATTAAGATGATTATAAGCATGAGTCAGGAAAAAGAGGGCCAACCCAACACACAGGATGAAATGAAAACACTTAATTGGAGGCACCAAGCTTGCCGTCGATGTCAGCTAGTCAAAGAGTTGTGAGGTGCATACAGTTAAGGGAAAAGCTGAACAACTGGTTTTCTTTACTGACTTCCGCCTCTTTTCTGTCATAGCTGTTCAAACTTAGCTTCCTGATTCCACCCCCCCCAATCCCACCCCCTGCCCCCAGCAAAATAAGGCTGCAATATCATCCAGGGGAAAAAAAAAAAAAAAAAAAAGAAAGAAGCTACTATCAAGCCATGAAAAGACATGGAGGAACTTGAAATGCATCTTGCTAAGTGAAAGAAGCCAGTGTGAAAAGGCTACATAACTGTATGATTCCAGCCGTATGACATTCTGGAAAAGGCAGAACTACGGAGACAGTAAAAGAGTCAGCGGCCGCTAGGGGATGGGGTGGGGAGAACAGTTGGAACATGAGGGATTTTTAGAGTAAAGCATCCTAACGGACACTGTAATGGTGGACACATGTCATTACCCACGCGTCAAACTCTACAGAATGTGCGACACAAAGAATAAACCCTAATATCAACCATAGACTTTAGCTAATAATATTGTACCAATATTTGTTCTTCATTTATAACAAGTGTACTACGTTGTGGCAAGTGTAGAGTGCCAAAAATAAGTACGATATGGTAGAGGAGACTATGTATGCATGTGGGGACGGTGGGGGCGTAGATAGAACTTTCTGTACTTTCCCTCAGTTTTTCTTTTTTTAAATTTTTTAAAAGATTTTATTCATTTGAGAGAGAGAGAGCACAAGCAGGGGGAGCAGGGGCAGAGGGAGAGGGAGAAGCAGACTCCCGACTAAGCAGGGAGCCTGACGTGGGGCTCGATCCCAGGACCCTGAAATCATCTCCTGAGCTGAAGGCAGACGCTTCACCAACTGAGCCACCCAGGGGCCCCCCCTGAGTTTTTCTTAAGCCTAAAACTGCTAAAAAATAAAGTCAATTAATTACAAAACTTAAGAAGCCTATAAAATCAAACCTTCAAACTATTAAGCTGCATGACAGTAAGTCACTTGCAAGCCTAGGTCACTTGGTTTGAAATTAGTTCTATGACTTCATATATACCTTATGTTGCTCTTAATTTGGTATTAATAGATTTTAATTAAATAACCTTAGTGTTAAAAAAATGAAAAGATTTTACATGTTTTAGGGTTTGATTCCCATGACTAAAAATAAGAAAAATCTCTAAAAACTTAGTGTCTTAAAAAAGAAGAGTTAGGCCCCCCAAATTAATTCATGCATCGATTTGTGTTGAAACTATATTTATCTGAATGACTTCTCTTTCCTCCCCAGCTCCTACTTCACTTCCCATATGAACAAGGATTCTGAATCTAAATCTTTCTGTGGAGGGGAAGAAGAGAGGAGGGCACAGTGTTACCAGAGACCCATAGGATCCCCATTTTGAAATGTCAAGTAAAAATACTGTCTCCCTCCCACCAGGCCTTTGCTCTTTCATAAAACAAACACGGACAATCAACAGTTAGAGCTGCACAGAAAGACTTGCCCTGAAATCCAGGCTCCACCATGGACGAGCGATCTGACTGTCACTTTAAATTCTCCGGGACTCTCCCCTCATGTATCAAGTGGAGATTTAAGTAGGTACTTACCCGCAAGGTGAATTTACTAAGCTCTCAAGCAGACAGTGCTCCCTGTTTTATCTGTCTGGTTACTGTAGATGAGACCGAAAGCAGACCCTGAACTAAAGTTGACTCTAGTGATGGAGAAAAATGAAATAGGGATTCCTTTCTGAATTAACGACTTCGCTTCACCCCCTGAGTTCACACTTCAAATGTTAATTCCTCATGGATAATAAAGATGGGATCAGAGTTTGAGAATGAATTCACCTGGGCAGAGAGGTGTGAATTATGGATTAAAAATCATCGAAAATTTCTTTAAGAAGATTAGCTCTCTCTTAGATAAGCACACTTTATTGTTTTTAACAGCTATATATAAGAGCAGGAAAAAAATCTTATTAGGCCACAGAGTCTATCTATCTTATTTCCAGAGCATGGAGGTGACACATTCAAAATCCAGCCATGTTTGCTGTCAGGAAACATCAAAAGTCATAGGAAATATCTGTTGTAAACATTTAATGCTTCTTTCTGGGGTAGCCAAAGCAAACATTGAACGTTGAAACAGAAAACCCAGCAAACATTTTTCTATGGCTTCTCTGTCCTCTGTCAGCGGTTCCAGAAAAGTCTGCGAGGAGGCCAGCCTTCCCGAACGTGGTTATGAAGCTGGGGGAGAAATCTCCAAAGCACTGACTTCCTGGCCAACTCTGCTCCCGTCCACTCTTCCTGGCGTTTTCCTATTTTCTCTTTCCCAGTATTCAAATAAAGTGTGACCCAATTTCATCTCATTGTGTTTACCTTCAAGGCCTCCAAGGTTTAAATTGAAGGTCCTTAGCAAGATTATGCAAAGGATCTTTGTCATCCAGACTCCTTTCCCCAAAACATGCTATATTCTCCTTCCCGGGGTCCCAAGATGCCACGATGCCGAGTGGCAGCTAATCTGTGTGTGGCAGGAGACACCGTGAGATGTTGCAGCCCCAGAGGGGAAGATCAAGGCCCCCTGGGTAATGCCAGTTGGACTTGTTACCCTACTTCACTGAGTAATAACGACTCTCATCTTAACTTCTGTGGGTATCAGACGTGACAACAGTTATGCACACGCCTTTAAAACTGCCAAGTGCTGCATGAATACAATGTATGATCTTATTTACGTGACAGGGAGTTAAAAACCATACGGTGGGTTCTCATTATTCACAGCAGTTATGTTCTATAGAGTCACCGTGAGCACGGGATTGGTGAACACTGGACTATTGCTCCTAGGGGAAATACACGGTTAGGTTCCTGAGAGCCTCTGGTCACATTTCATCACCCAATCCATACGTGACCTTGTTCTAGATGTGTGTTTGTTAAAGACACCTTATTGACTATATACTGTTGATCCATTAGCATTGAACTCCTAGCCAACAGTGCTAAAACTTAATGCTTACCAATGAAGCATATCTAACATGCATATTTTATCTGGAAAACACATCACGGCCGCCTTGCTCGGGAGCAACAGCATTTCAGTACTACAGTTAGGTGACATTAAACAGTGAAATCACCAATTTAAAAAAAAAAACCCTCATAAAAATGCAAGAAAAACCAGATGGCACTAAATAGACCAGAAAAATGAGTTGTTAAGAGCGTGAGAGTGGAAATGAGAAGGAAGTGTTGCTTTATTCCATCCACCTTGGCTGGGAATGTGTGCTCTGTCCTGCTCATGTTTGCAAAGGACTGCAAAAGTGCCACGATCACTCCTTTCGGGTTGTAAATTTTAACAAGTAGGTGAACTCCCAAATATGAAATCTCTGAATAATGAGGATTGACTGTATGTATACAAGAAATTAAATTTTCTCTGTCTTCTGGAATACTTTTGGGTATTATAATAAGAGGAATTTTGGCTTTCACAATGTTTGTTTATTTAGAAACAATTGGGTATACACATGTATGCTGTGTGTCAGAGACAGGTGATTTGGGACAGAAATAGGTCCCCTGTTTCTGACAGTCTGGTTTGAGCAGATACTAAACATATCATGAATTTGTTTCTCACTGCATTTTAATGATAAATGCCTTTTTGGGGTTGTTTCTGTTAATGAAAAATAATTTAACTTTGGAAAACAAGACGGAGAGATGATGGCACCAATGTGTTTTCCACTGAAATTTCTCAAAGTTTTCACTGCTTATTTTATTCTTTGTTGTTGTTGTTGTTGTTATTTTTTTTTTTAAATAATAACTGGGTATTAAGGTCAGCCCTTCCTTTATTTTTATAAATTGAAAATCAAAGATCAGATGTAATAACACTTTCCATGATGGATTGAGCACTTACAATGTGCAAGGCTCTGTGACAGGCCCTTTACATTCCCGGTACCATTTCTAATCTTCACAACAAAGCGTATGCCATGGGGGGGGGGGTACCACTATTAGGAAACTGAAGCTCAGATATGCAGAAAACCTGCGAGGCTCTTTAGCAGGTGGGACAGCTGGGATCCCAGGTGTCTGACACCTCAGTCTGCGCTCTTAACCTTCACTCCATGTAATCTTCTCTTCCAGTCTACACTTTGTTAAAAGATTTGCTTTTGTAGCTGTTTTATCTTGATATCTTGTGTGTCTTTGGGTCATAATGATGTAATTATTAATCACACTTGTTTAAGACACATTTGAGCGACAAGCCAAGATGATTATGATATTGATGGTGTTAGGGTATTAAATCAGCTTGTTATGTGACCTTGACCCAATGACTTCACCTTTGTGGGCATCGTTTTCCTCAGCTGTGATATGACAAAGTTTAAATAAATTATTCCTTAGGGCCTCCTATGATTCTACAGAGGTAATAATAATAATGAAAAAAATCCCAATACATTTCTAAGAATGACAGTTGAAGGCAATTAAAAAATAATGAGAAACTAACCTTAAACTATAAGTCACTGGGCAGATTCCTTCCATGTAGATTTCCTTCAGCCTGGAGGAGATCTTGGACATTAAGACAATGCTAAATTTTCTTTCCGACATGAAAAATTAGATGTAATTGCTTCTCTTCAATTTTAATATTACTTCTCACCGATCACTTAAACAAGGTCTCTCATCAGTGTTTTACTTCTTCTTTAATCATTATAATAAAAGCCAAAGGCAACTAAGCAGAAATTTCAATTAACTATTTGCCATTTGTTCATTTATCAATTCTGCCACATTCCACTCTTTGGACGTGGACAAAAATCAGGGGGATAAGTTGCTCTCAGGGCCTCTCTCTGAAAGCAGTAGCCGGGAGGTCAATGTACTACATTTTCCTCTGTCTCCATTTCTAGAAATGCATTATATTAGTCATCCCTTCAATAGCGACTCTAGGAGAACGATGGAATTCCAAGTGGTAAATCAGTATTTCATTCCTGTATGTTTCCTAATCTTCAGTGGCAGTGGCAGGAGAGTCGAGAATGAACAGGAGAGATGCTGGTGCAGTCATCTCATGTCCTCCCTGTGTTTGGACCACCCTCCTGCTGCATCCAGGGAGCTAGCACCTGGTGGACTACCCACCATCTCAGAGATAAATGACTCCAGAGAATACCGTGGACTAGGTCTTGCTTTACTTCTATTACTTTTTAAACATTGAAACTTGTATTGAGGTAGTTGTAAAATCGCATGTTGTACTAAATGATACAGAGAGTTCCCTGGTATATTTTGCCCAGTTTTTCCAAAGGAAACATTTTGCAAAACTATAGGAGAATGTCACAATCAGGATGCTGAGATGGATATAATTCACTGATTGTATGTGTATCATTTGTGTGTGTGTAGAAATTGTAAAATTCTTTTTTTTTTTAAAAAAAGATTTACTCATTGTGAGAGAGAGAGAGAGAGAAAGAGAGAGAATGTGTGAGCAGGGGGAGGGGCAGAGGGAGACAGGCAGACTCTCTGCTGAGTAGGGAGCCAGATACGGGGCTTGATCCCAGGACCCTTAGATCATGACCTGAGCCAAAATCAACAGTCAGATGCTTAACTGACCGAGCCACCCAGGTGCCCCCACATTGTAAAATTCTAAACAATTTTATACCTGTGTAGGTTTGTGTATTCACCACCACAGTCAAGATCATGAATAATTCCAACAATTCCTAAGAATTCCTCATGTTACCCTTTTATACCACCTCAGACCCTCTTCCTTTCTGCCCCTGTCACTAACCACCAGCAAGCAGTAATCTGTCCTCCATTTGTAAAATATCATTTCAAAAATGTCATGTAAATGGACTCACTAGGTATGAACCTTCTGGGATTGGCTTTTTCCCCTCAGTATAATTCCCTAGAGATCCATCTAAGTTGTTTTGTGTATCAATAGTTTGTTCCTTTCATTACTTAGTGCATGTTCCCTTCCATGGTATGGAGATAACACTTGTGTTGTTTCTCATTGGAACCATCTTCTTTTCTCTTTTGCCTTTCTGAGTGATGACCCATGACCTAGGCAACACCCATCTGCCTGCAGAGGGAATAGGTGGCAGAGATGGGAGAAGGTGGGATTTGCTCCAGGAAGTGCTCAGTTTCTGCAGCAGAGGACCACACCTCAACGGAATAGTCTTGAATGTGTCCAACACGGAAGTCTTAATTTTATCCCCCAGTCCCAAAACTTTTTGTCTCCCAGTGTTGCCCTCAGTAAATGGCACCACCATTTACCCACCTATTCAGGCCAAAAACTGGAGGAATCTTCTTTGATATCTCTTCCCTTCACCTACCACAGCTGATCCATCACCAAATCCTATGCGCGTAGAATATATTCTTATTCCAAATATTTCTCCATTGCTACCACCACAATGGCTTTGGTGCAGGGATCACCCTCTTTCACCTAGATTCTACAACTGGAATTTGACTGGTCTCCTGTGTCCATCTTGCCTTTCTCTTCTTCTGCTGCCCAACCGCTACAGTTAATATGGTAGCTTCTAATACATAAATCAGATCAAAGTCTTCTGCTTCCCATCTCACTTACAATAAAAGGCAGACTCTCCACAATGGTCTACAGTCTGCACTATCCAGCTGCTGGCCAGCCCTCTAGCTTCAGGTATCCCCTACCACTCTGTCCCATCCTTACTGTGGTCCAGCCACACCACCTTTCTTGCTGTTTCTTGAACAAGTCCAGCATGTCTCTACCTAACCTCCCAGCCTCTGCATTGCCCCTCATGCTTCCTGGGATGCTTTCCCTCCAGGGGCCAACACATCACCCTCCCTGGCATCATCAGGCCTCTGCTTAAATGCAAGCTCCTCCAACAGGACTTCCCAGCCAGCCTAACACTCTCTACTGCTAAGCCCCCTTTATTCTTCTTGATAGCATTGATCACTAGCTAACATCTTACCAGACAGTTACCTTCTTCTTTGTCCACACCTATTAGAATATATGCTTCATAAAGGCAAGGACTTTGCTGTTTTATTCATTGTTCTATCCCTATCACCTGGTATATATAAACACTCAACATACTTTTGGGTGAATAAATGATTTCCCCCAATTCCTTTACTCATACCTTTTAACCCATCAAGGACAAAGCAGGTCATAGAGTTTTCCTGTGATAGAGACAGTACCCACCTGTCTAGCTAACACAGGGAAGACAGGAGGCTATTTCTTAGTTGTAGAGAATTTGATGAAAGGGAATGCGGTAGATTGTGTTAATGTCCCTAGTTCTTCCTCCACTGGGTCTGTGCCCCTGCTATGTCACTTTGCTTTTCTTCCTATGAAGAAGCAGAGTCTTTCCCCTCTCCTCAACTCTGGATAGGCCCTATGACTTCTTTAGCGGGTGTGGCAAGACCAAAGGCTTGAAACGTGCTCGCACAAGTGGGCTTGCGCTCTTGTGCCTCTGTTGTTGGCTCCGGTGAGTATGTCCATGTTAACTACATGATCCCAGGAGAAAGGTGACAGTTGTACCACAGAGACCCTCAGCCCTTAGCTGACCCATGCATTAGTGAGAAAAAATGATTGTTGTTTTAAGCCAGTGTGTTTTGGAATTGTTTGTTACATGGCATTTTTTTTTTCTTTTGTCAATAGCTACAGGACACAGGAAGTAAAAGCAAGATGTTTGTTGTTGTTGTTGTTTAAAGCCTGAAGTGAAATAAGTCAAGCAGGGAAAATCAATTATCATGTGGTTTCACTTATTTGTGGAACATAATGAATAGCAGGGACGACATTAGGAGAAGGGAGGGAAAAATGAAGGGGGAAATCGGAGGGAGAGATGAACCATGAGAGAATATGAACTCTGAGAAACAAACTGAGGGTTCTAGAGGGGAGGGTGAGGGGGATGGGTTAGCCTGGTAATGGGTATTGAGGAGGGCACATTCTGCATGGAGCACTGGGTGTTATGCACAAACAATGAATCATGGAACACTACCTCAGAAACTAATGATGTAATGTATGGTGATTAACATAATAAAATAAAATAAAATAAAATAAAAATAATAAAGCCTGAAAGGACTATGAGAGAAAGAAGAGACCCAGAGGGACTAAGCTTTGTCCAGAGAGCAGGGGGTGTGTCTATAAAGGGTTAGGAAGGGGACTGAAGGCAGGGGGCTCGTGTCCTGCTTCCCGATTTGGGGCTCTGGGGGGAGACTGTCATGTAGGGGGTCTGGCAACAACATGGGGCAACCCAGCCTCATTAAGAGAGGGAAGAAGAGTGAGCCAGCAGCCCCTCAGTCTTATGAGGAGGGGGCTCTGAGATAAAGCCAACGATTTACCACGGAGGCTGCCTTGGGGTGCTGACATCTGCCATGGGGAGGATGAAGGACATGACAGAGACTAGGGGTCTGTCTCAAGGGAGAGCTGAGGGGACAGAAGGAGGCAAAGGGAGCAAGGGTGGGTGCTCCTTGGAGCACTGCACGAGTCAGATGGGGACTCTAAGTTCCCCGACCACTGATTTTACCATCAGGATGCTGGGCTGGAGGCCAGCAGATGGCAGGTCATGTGAACCCAAGGAAGGACAGCATGACCCTGGGACCTCCCTGTGATGGTGTCAGACACACACTTAAGCTGCCACATCCTGCTGCCCATCCCCATCTGTATTCTACATACCTGGTCACCATCTTCTAGAAGGAAAGCAGGGGATGGGAAGGCCACTGGAGAGACTGAACATTTTTATTCCAGAGGGACAGAGCACAACCAGAAGGGACTGTTGAAATAATCAAGCCAGATTCGACTGTAAGCTAGACCGGGCTTTCGTTTATTTGCCCTTGTTATCCAGAAGGAATACAGATTATCATAGACAAACGAAGACGCTGCATTTCCTCGGCATGCCCAAGTTGTTGGTGCATCACAACGTGCAATCCTGTTATAGACATAGCAGCCTCCCGCTTGCCATCCTGTAGCCTCTCACTTGACTCCTTGGAGCGTTTTCACCCTGCAGGTGATGTTATCTTTCTAAAGTGTCAATCTGGTCAGCTTATTTTCCTGATTAAAAACCAAAAGTCCTTCCATGACACCTTTTTGCTCCCAGGGTAACATTAAAACCTTAACATGGCTTGTAAATAAATCCTCAATATGCAGACACAGCCAGGGCCCTGCCTTACGCCTCTACACTCACCCCTGACTCCAAAGACCAAGGCCGGGGATCTCCATGCTCTGAGCTTTCTTCTGCCTGGGGAGCAGGGGGGGCAGGAACTGCTGGGGAGTTCAGGCTCTCGGAAGCAGCCCTCGCCTGCGCAGACGGACAGGAGGAGGCACAATGCTCTGGCTTCCTCCTGCATCAGGGAGATAGTGAGGCGGCTTGTGAACAGCCTCCCACAGTTCCCCACCGGTCCTGAGCTCCCACTGCCCACATGGTGAGTAGCTTGATGGCGCTCCATTCCTTCCCCTGTTTCATTTCGCCACTGCTCTACTAATATGCCCTGGGATCTGCTCCCAAATAAACTTGTATTCAAACGCTCATCTCCTCATCTTCTTGCAACTACACCCCCCCGGAGGCTTCTCCTTTTCCTGGACCAAGGCTGGGTCTCTGATCTCAAGTGCTCCTGTCGGACGAACCCAAAACAAGACGGGTGATAACCTAGTTCAATCCCCACTGGGTCACATTTTTATTTTAAAGATTTTTATTTATTTATTTGTGTGTGAGAGAGAGAGAGTGCACAAGCAGAGGGAGAAGCAGGGTCCCCGCTGAGCAAAGAGCCCGATGTGGGATTTGATCCTGGGACCCTAGGATCATGACCTGAGCCGAAGGCAGATGCTTAACTGACTGAACCACCCAGGTGTCCCCTGGGTCACATTTTTAGAGCAAACCTGGGCATTGCTAATAATTCGCTCTCGTCTTGGCAGTAGGAAATTGGGACTGTCCTGGGCAAATGAGAACATTTGGACCCACTCATAAAGCTTGTCTTAGTCTGCACCTGTTTACTGCTGCTGTGTTTTTATCCTCATCATACACTTTAGTTTCAACCACTCTGAAAGAAACCTGCAAACTTCCCTCATAGCACACTGGGTTTCCCAAGATGGTCACAACCATACCTCCCATCCCACCTTTTCCTCTGCAGTGGGAACTTGTCACGAAACCATCAAGAAGTAGAGTCTGCATCTCCTTTCCTGGAATATGGGCTGGAGTCCAGATTTTGGCCAACAACTTGAGGGAAAAGGGATGTGAGTAACTTCTGAGGCAGGGTCTTAGGGATCTCTAGCTTGCACCTTTACTTTTTGGAATGCCCCTTCTAGCGCCTGCCATCATGCAGGGAGGACGCGTGAGCAACCATGACATGGAGCCAGTGTGGGAGAACTGAGGCCTCTGGCCGACAGCCTCTGCTAGACTCCTGGAGCCACGTGGGTGAGGCCACTTTGGATCATCGAGTCATGTTAACACCTTGTCGGAGACCACATCAAGCAGAAGAGACATCCAGTGAGGCCACAGAATTACTGCATGCAATAATGAAGTATTATTCAAGCCACAAAGTTCTGAGTAGGTTGTTGTAGAGCAATAGAGAATTGGAAAAGCCCTCCTCTTTCTGCCCTCTCCGCCACCCCATTCCTTTGCCCAGACAATTCTAACTTCTTACTCGGGTCTCAGCTTCTATGCCACTTCCTCTGGTATGCCTTCCCTGTCTCCTGGACCGGGTGAAGTGCCCTTCCTACTTGCTCCCAAAGGATCCTACGCTCCCATCTTCCGTTTACCTTGCCATTGTGTCCTTCCACTTCTAATTCCTTCCATTGTCTTCTCCTCTCTTCCTCTTAGAACTCAAGCCCTCTAAAGGCAGCAACCGTGCCTGTCTTGAACACCACTGGTGTATCAATGGCGTATAAATGCCTGGCATATGACAAGTGATCACTACATACTTGCCAAATTATGGCTGAATAAAAATAACTAATGTTTATTACACACATACTATGTGGCAGACCCTGTGCTATCTCTCAAACATGTATTATTTTGCAGAATCCTGTGAAGTATGGATCATTACTATTCCTATTTTACACACAGGGAAACAGAATGTGCAAGATGTTAAGTCACGTTGCAAAGTCATACAGTCTGCAAGTCATAAACTAAGAATGAAAACCCAAGTGTGTGATAGCAAAGTTCTGATCCCAGCTCTAACCCTTATGCATCAATCAGGATAGGCTAGGTTGTGCCACAGTAACAAAGAGCCCTATAGTCTCAGTAGCTTAAAAAGCAAGAGTTCTTTCTTCTTTCTTTCTTTCTTTTCTTTTTTCTTTCTTTTTCTTTCTTTCTTTCTTTCTTTCTTTCTTTCTTTCTTTCTTTCTTTCTTTCTCTCTCTCTCTCTCTCTCTCTCTCTCTCTCTCTCTCTCTTTCTTTCCTTCCTCCCTCCCTCCCTCCCTCCCTCCCTTCCTTGTGCTATGCATTTGTCATGAGTTGACGGGGTTCTCTGTTCATGGTGGTCACAGAGGGCTCCAGGTGATGGAACCACCATGGTCTTCAGGTTTTCCAGTCCCCATGACAAAAGGACAGAAGGACTCTAGAGACTCTTGCACCAGCAATTAAATGTCCTAGCCCAGACATTGTTATGTCTTTTCTACTCAAAACTTTTTGACCAGAAATATTCAGTGAGCAGCATAATGCCTACCGCAGTATACCACCTCCCCAGTGCATGCAGACAGAAGCATGTCATTTCCTGCGGTGTGTGAAGGCTTTGCCAAAGTTCCAGAAAGTTTTGGAAAGCCCTGGAATAAGGATGTTATATCCAAAGATCATCATATTCAC
The DNA here is from genome assembly GCF_029215605.1 of Mirounga angustirostris. NCBI lineage: Eukaryota > Metazoa > Chordata > Mammalia > Carnivora > Phocidae > Mirounga > Mirounga angustirostris. Next base: position 7,758,128 of record NW_026991720.1, read on the forward strand.
ATTTTAGAATATAATGCAAATCATACAATGGCTACCAATAGGTATATCCTCTATCGGAGTTACTTTAAATAATGGCAGTTTGGAAAATACTAGGATCTGGGACCAACAAGACTTACAAATCATATTAAATTCAAATGGGTTCACCTTTAATTTTGCCACCACTGACGGTGCCACTGACAAGTAACAATGCTCAGTGAAGCAACAGTTGCCCTGCATCAGTATTTGACTTTCTCCAAACACAGCTTCTCAAACTTACACAGAGGAACTGCTGTCTTTTTATTATAATATAGATCTACTTTACTATGATTTTATATCACTGTGATTTACAGCACTGGCACAAACAGTTAATTTGAAAAAACTAAGAGGGCTCAGAAATACCTTTCTAAAATTAAAATTAAAATGAACATGCCATCCTGAAAACAGAGGCTGTCCATTACACTAACATACAGTGACATTCTTCTCATCCATCTCAATGCTGCATCCATAGCACTGAATGATGCATGTCAAGGAGCCCCGAATCGAATTACCCTGTCGGTTCTCACATGGAGGAACTTCTCCACTCTAATACTGCATTTCTCACCTTTTTAAAAAAGAAAGTTACTCCCATCACAAAGTATACCATTTCAAGGGTTTTTAGGCTTTCTCTAATCTGGTCTCATTCCATCCAGGAAACTCAAAGTACAGAGGAATTTCCAGTGACCCTTTGTTGAATACTCTCAATAATGGAGAGTCCACTGCTTCTAAACTGCAGTCACTCATGTTTTAATGGCGGTAGTTACCAGAAAGTTCTTGGAGGGACTGAAGTCTTGCTCTCGCTAGTCTTCTCTGGTCCTGGTGAGTCAGCCTCCACAAGGTCTCACCTGTCCAGGTAGCAGTTGTCTAAGACCGGAAATGGATTCTCTCATGTCTTTTTAATCGTATCTTAGTATCCCCAGGCCTTCTGATTTTTCCTTTGGGGGGCCTTTTGTTCATCTGGTCTTTTCCTCAGAAGATTAACATCTATCTTAAAATGAGGTGCCTAGGAATAGGCCATGACATCCCGCTGGGGTGTGACTGTACTCTTTGCTCTGGATATGATTCTCTCATTAATGTAGCTCAGTACAGTGCTTATTTAAACATCAATCACCACATAACATTGGCTCATACCAAACTCCCCAGAAATCCAACCTGAATCTTTTTCATGATACCAGGGGTCTTCTGTCTTCCATTTATGTCTGTCTTTTTTTTTTTTTTCTTTCTTTTTTTGGTTGAATGCAGGAGTTAAGTTTATCTTTATTATATTTCATGCCATTGTTTTAGCCTATCTTTCTAGGCCATCAAGATGCTTTTGACGTTTTTATTTTTATTACCTAGCTTGTTAAATCATCCTTTTATTAGCTATGTGTCATTTGCAAATTTAATAAACAACCTATTTATATTTTTTCCATTGATAGAAATGTTAAAAAGCGGTGCCTGGGTGGCTCAGTCAGTTAAGTGTCTGCCTTCGGCTCAGGTCATGATTCCAGGGTCCTGGGATGGAGCTCTGCGTCAGGCTTTCTGCTCAGTGGGGAGCCTGCTTCTCCCTCTCTCTCTGCCTGCCGCTCCCCCCTGCTTGTGCTCTCTCTCTCTCTGTCAAATAAATAAATAAATAAATAAGAAATGTTAAAAAAGAAGTAAACAGAAAATCCTGCTTCAGGCTTCTACTTATCTTTCTCTCCCTTGATTTAAAGAGTTTTTGAGATACTCTTAAATCTGTTGCTGAAAATCATATAAAGTCAATGACATCACTCAGCTAGTAAATGATACAAAATGGACATAATGACCGCCAATGAAATTTCTACTTTGTGAAACTTCGTTGCTTGTGATTCTGACTTCCTTCTAGAAGGACTGAGAAAGTGAGAAATCCATTCTAAAATTTTGATGTTGGCTGACAGTGATCACATTCTTATTTCTAAATAAATATATTTCTTCCATTTGCTTTAGAAAGATCAAACTTGTCCTTGATTAGGAACTCTTTCTTTCATCCTTTTTATGTGTCCTTTTTCAAGCATTGCTCATCAAAGGGCTCCATGTGAAGTCCTATTATTTATTTAGATCCATCTCCTTTCCCTTCTTTTATAGGATTGTTTTCTGATTAGCAGATGACCCAACTAAAGCAACAGCTGGGGGGCATCATTCTCTAGGGGGTGTCAAACCTCACTAGAATACATGAGGTATCTGTTTGAAGTTCAGTCTGTCTTTACAGATGAGTATTCACATAGCTGGTGAATGCATATTGGCCGTTTCTCACTGAAATATATGTCGCTTTCAAAGGGGAACTTAAAAAATGCTTCTCACTCATCCTGCTCCTACTAAATGGCCAAATATTTAAGGAATATTGGCTTCAGGATACGGCCAATGATTAGTTTCCCCAAGTGCCCACAAGTCTTTGTGGCCCTCACTGTGACTCCTTTGATTGTATTAACAGAATTTATCTTCAGGGTGTCAGCTCCCCTCCCTGTGTCTTCATCATTCTGAAAGATGCAGGTGTTCCTGGGAAGCAATGCATAGCTCTTGGTGTCACACATCTCTCGGTTCAAATCCCACCTCCGCCAAAGACCAGCTGGCGGACTGACAGCCAATGGTTCTCAGCTGGTGTTGACATGGCCCTCCCGGGGACATGTGGCAATGCCTGGAGACATTTTTGGCTGTCACAGCTGGGGGGTGCTACTTGCATTAGTTGGTAGAGGCCGGGATGCTGCTAACTGTCCCATGATGCATAGGACAGCCCCACAACACGGAACTGTCTGACCCAAAATGTCAATAGTGCGGTGCTGGGGAATCCTGCTTCAAGAAAATAATGTCACCTTTCTCAACCATGGTCCCTTCCTCCGTCCAAGGAGGGTAACAGTGGTCTGGGTGGCACTGGGGGGATTACAGAGAGGACTCTGCTTGCAACGCCGATCAGAATGACTGGCACAGAGCTGGCATCAAGAAAAGACAACTGTTTTCTTTATTTATGCACCATTTATGTAGGCATTGTTGGGTACTTCCTAAGATGTTATTAGCTTAATACTAAGTGAGTAGTTCATTTACTCCACAAATATTTTTTGAGGGCTTTCTATATGCTAGGCACGGATCTGGTTGCTGCGAATTGATTAAAAAAAAACAACACACAAAAAACCCAAAACAAACAAAAACCACCTGCGAGAACCCAGGCCCTCGGGGTTTCAAGGAATGTGCCCAAGGGTTCAACACTAATGAGAGGCAAGGCCTGGATTCAAATAAAACCAGCTGCTGTGGACCAATGCTTGTGTCCACCCCAAATCCTATGTTGAAATCCTAACCCCGATGTGATGACATTAGGAGGTGGGGACTTTGGGAGGTGATTAGGTCATGAGCGGGGAGCCCCCATGAATGACAGTAGTGCCCTTGTAAGAAGGGACAGGAGGGAGCTCGCTTCCTCTTCCCGCATGAGGACATATAGAGAAGTCAGCCACCCACCAACCAGGGAGAAGGACCGGCCAGACACCTGATCTGCTGGCTCCCGGACTTCCCAGCCTTCAGAACCACGAGAAGCATCTGTGGCTTACGCCTCCCGGTGTGTGGTGTTCCGTTAGGGCCGCTGGAGCTAAGAGACCAGCTGTGCCTGATTCCAAAGCCTACATTCTCTGCACTCCATTATTCTCCATTATTATCAGACACCTGCTTTCAGAAACACCAGATTGCAAGGCATGTGAGAGCTGTGGATCTCGCCTCCGGGCTACTTTTATTGACCAGATTAGCATCGTCATCCCACTATCTCACTTCTTCGATGACATGCCTTTTCTTTCTTTCCCCTTTTACTCTTTATTAATTCAACAAATGGTTCTTGAGCACTTGCTACTTGTTAGGAGACAGTGGAATGACAAGTCACCGCCTTGGTCCGTGTGGAGCTCCCAGGCTGGTGTAGATGAGAGTCAGTCTCTGGGAGATGTCAGTGCCCTGGGGACCAGGGGCAGCATCCTACCTTCCTCTTTCGTGCGTGACGCCGTGATGCCATGTCCACCTCGGGGTCAGCGACTTCCTTACAGGTGTTCCTATGTTCTTGACATAACTCGTTGCCATGTGCACGGTTAGTTTATGTGCACAGCAAAATTTTCCTCTGGGCCACGGAAAACTCTGGGTGTAACACTCCTACACCTGAGGTTCATGTTATGCATTTCACTTGGCACAGATTTAGAGTCCAGTAAATTCCTAGTTATAGAGGATGTTGCCTTTATGATGTTATTGTTCATGACCTTGAAGGTCCATGCTACATTGTATATGGTCATTTTGCTCAAGTGTGCATTGAATCACATGGCCTGAAATACTGATGAGCCAGAAAGTGTTACTTCTAGTGATGGGACTTAGCAATCCCTCAACATTCCTGTCAACACGTGACGTTGTGAGTCTCATAGCGCAATGAAGTCCACTGTTTCAGGTGTGTTCATGGTGGATGTTACTCTAGGAATATCACAGGATAGTGTCTTTGGGACTATCATACCTTCATAATGTTGAGTTTGTTCTGATGGGATGACTACGGCCCCGAAAAGAACACTTAAAATTTTCAATTATTCTTGACTGAATTGTAGGAATGCCTGTGGTGAGACGTGGGCACTCACCAGTGTCTCAGGATGTATGACACCACAAATGTCAGGGCTCTCCTCCACTAAATGGCCATTTCTTGCCGCTGATGAATGGCCTCCCTTGACTTCCAGCTGCCTCCCTTCTGGACAAGTTCTTTTGATTTGCTTGAGGCCGTGGACTCTCGTCAAGAGAGACCCACATCAAAACTCCACTTTGCCACATCCTCGTTAAGTAACTTTGGTGACTGGCTCTCTCAACTTGTTTCCTCAACCTACCGAGGAGGATAATCATCACAGGTCTTGCTTCACTGGACGGCTATGCCGTTTAGTTGTCACATGTACACGTGGGAATTGTTTGGCACAACGCCCAGAACATAGTAGATGCGCGTGAATTTCAGCCCTCCTTCCTTTCCCACCTGTCGACTGAGCTAATGCCCCCTTCCCATCTTTCCCCGACGATGTGGCCTTTTCCTCTGAGGCCCCGTGGGTGCAGTTCTGCTCATCTGCAGCCTTGCCTGGCGTGTTTCTGCTTCTAGGTCCGGGAATACGCATCCCTCAACTGCTCAACCTCTGCTGCCAAACTTTCCCATCTTTCTTTTTTCATTTCTCAGTCAACTGGCACAGAGATAATGGCTCGGTAGTCAGGAGCACAGACCAAGGGGTCTGCCTGCCTGGGTTCAAGTTTTGGCCCCACCAATTATGAAGTAGGTGGTCTTGGGCAAGATATTGAATCTTTCTGTGCCTCAGTTTTCTCATCTGTAAAATGTAGACAGTCTTGTGTGCTCTTGTCTGATCTTGATGATCTCATAGAATTGCCATGAAGGTTCAATAAGTTCATATATCTAAGGTAGGGCGGAGCTCGGCTTGCAGTAAATCCTATATAAGTGCACATTATTGTTATTTTTATTATAGGTCGGGTCTCCTATTCTCCTAATTATCTGCTCCCCCTGCCCCCATCTTTTAAAATGAGCACTTTTTACAATTAATGACATTCTGACCACCACTACTTGCTGGACACGGACGTACCTCCTCCTTGGCCAACACATTACCCACCATCTTACTGTTTTCATTCTTGGCTCACAATATAAGTTCTCATAGTAAAAAAAAAATTCTTTCACTGGCTCTACATCAATCACTTAAAAATATATAACCAATCACACTGGTATTTATCTAGACGGTGCTGATCTATGGCAAGAAAAGGGCAAGAGTGATGCTCAGACTAACAATCACGCATGGGGGGTGGGTGTTCGCCGCAATTTTCCAATCCTTGTTGGCCTTCTAATTTGCAAATAATATCAGCCGGCTTTTTCAGAGTGAGAGGAAGACAGAACCATGTTGATGTGCTTAGACAAAGTTAAATACTGCTAGTAGGTGGGGGTCTCAAATAAACGAATGAGCAAATTTCACATAGAGAAGCAGGGAGCAGACACTGGTTTTACTTCTGTTTTAGTTTCTATCACACACCAAAGGATGCTGGTCCCATGGCCTTCACCAACACAGAAGACACAACCACCAATCACAATGTGTTTCGAAGGCCAATTACCCCAAAGATGATCTGATGATCTCTTCTGCATCACTGAGAAAACCAACACACCTTCTCTTGTACTGAGGAGGTCTCAGTGACCGAACCCAATGGCAGAAATCGACCCGGTAACTTAAAAATCCAGATTCACATCATCTAACAGAATTCTTACACCAAACACAATCTTACCATACGTTTATACATGAAGCACACAATTCTTACCTATAACTTTTCCTAGAAAGAGCGACTTGGGAGAATTGAACAGTGTGTCAGACGAGCTCGGCAGATGGTAACTCACAGAAGGATAGTGATCAAGCTGCAGGAAGAAAACAAGAGACACTTTTAGAAGAATGTTGCTAACTTGTGCTGGAATCACATCTTCCCAGCGGGATGAGTCCGTCTCAGAACCCTGGGGTCCGGATATCTTCCTTCATCGGTGTGGACTCTCAAATACCAGCCTGAACAAACAGGAAGCCCATCTATTCCTTCTCTGGGCTTATTTGAAAACATTTTGAGCTTGGTAAAGACTCTTTATGAATTGTTCTTCAGCTTATGCAATTTTCTGTGAATAATTTGTCCACATTTTCTGCTGGATTAAGATCCTTGCTCATTTTTAATAGAGTAAAATCTGCTTGATCCAATCTCCAGCATTAACCCCTGAGATAGAAAATGCTGCATCTTTAACAATGAATTTTCTTTAAGATCCGCTTACTGTCCTGTTGTATTTGCCTTTCCATACCATCAGCTCTCAGACCAATATTGATTTTCAGTATGTATATTCAAATATGAATATATATGTAAATATATATTCAAATGCTGAAATTCAAGGTGGGTAAATATACATGGTGGGTTTGTTGTTTGTTTGGTTTTTTTTTTTTGCTTATCAAGAGAGGAGGATGCCCCCACAGGGCAGGGACATTTGAGCCTGGCGGGGACAAAGGCACATTTGCTGTAGCTGGCCTGGTTCCTTCAGAGTGGAGGTGAGTTGGCAGCAAGGGAGGGAAAAATAAGCAGATGGAAAGAGCTGTGGGAGCAATGCACATTACTGATTACATTTCTCAAGTACAAAGTACAAACGCTGGTGTCCCAGAATCAGGGCCTCTCTTGTCCTCTCAGTCCCGACATGGCTTTTTCTGCCTTAGCTGTCTTTTTACAACTGATACAGCCTAGTGGTGTTTCCCTCACTGGGAGCTCCTGGAGTTTTCTGTGCCTCTCTATATCCACCTGTGAAGAATCGCTTTTGTAGCCTTTCGCTTTTCTGCAGTGAGTTTCCTACCTGCTCAGGTAAGCAGCAGGTGAGGTGCGGGTCAGCGGAAACACTGCGTCCCTTCCCAGCACAGGCATGCGAGCAGGGGCTTGCTCAAGGCGACAGCACATGCCCCAGAAACCGGCCCCACTCCCGGGTCCCTGCTAGTACCCGCCAAGATGGGCGAAGCTGCCGGAAGCTAGGCTGCTAGAAAGTGCCGGGAAGTGAGCTAATCTCACTGGCCACGTGGAGAACGAGCCTCTTTGAGGGAGGATCATTCATCATTAATGACTGTCTGCACCTGACTCCTGAGGCTGCTTACTAGAAACCTAGAGGTTATTGAGAGCCAGGGTTCAGAGTCAAAGACTCACCACCTCTCAGGAACGTGGGGAGTTCTGACCTGCAGAACCAGTGCTGTGAAGTTACTGTGCCCGGGTGCTGGTTCAGCACTGTAACGGAGGTCCAAAAAACACTGTGAAAGCAAACACTGGCATGCTCAACTATAATTCTGATTTTAAGTGCAGCATCAACAAAACCCTTATTCTGTCCAGAGAAGCTTAGATATTTTAAATCTCATGAAGTTGCTGCGCTGGCTGCTGATTAGCTAACTGCTTTGGCGCCATCTGATGGCCCATATGGGTAACTGCTGCTGTCCCTCCACTTCTGCGGTCAAAAAAGATAACCATAGAACGCCAACATAATAGGTTACCCTGCACGCTTCACAGCGATGATCTTCCCCCAGATACTTCTTATACCTTCATCTGTCTTGCTAAAGAACTTAAAAATGGATACAAACAATATATGCTCATTATAGAGAAAATAATAGTATAGATTTGCAGAAAATAACCCATGCCTGGTGATAATTATTATTTTTAAAGATTTTATTTACATATTTGAGAGACAGAGAGGGAGAGCGTAGAGGGAGAGTGAGAGGGAGAAGCAGACCGTCTGCTAAGCAGAGAGCCTGACGTGGGCCTCGATCCCAGGACCCCAAGATCCTGACCTGAGCCAAAGGCAGACACTTAACCGGCTGAGCCACCCAGGTGCTTTGATAATTAATTTTTTATCAAGTCAACTTTTTAATGTATATTCTTTTGATTTTTTACAACTGGATGGAACCTAACTGCATACATTGTTTTGCACTTACTTTTCATTACTTAAAGATGTATTATGAAATTCTGTAATTCAATAAATAAAAACTACATCATTTGTCATGAATGACTGGTATTCCATTTTATGAATACACTGTACAAATCTTAAAAACTATCAAATTTCGATGTTTAGACTTTAGATTTCTTATGTCTTTTGGCCCAGAGCAGTGCCAAGCACATAGTAGGTCCTCAGTAAAAATGTGTTGACATATGTCCGTGTAACTGGTAAAGCAGGGCACGCAGAGTGAAATCAGTCCTCGGATGCGGCCTGACCCACCTAGTGGGGTTACCTGCTTTTTCCTGAACTGCTTCTATGGATCCAGACCAGACAGACTTTGCTTTTTGGCAGCCATTTAATATTACTGGTACTGAGCTCACAGGAAAATAAAATTCCTACTTTGTCTCCAGAGCTTACTTTCAGCTTTTCCCATTCCTACATATAGGCAGTTGAGAACTCGGACCAAAAGCTAACATTTACATTTATTTACAGTAAGTTTGTTTTCTTTTGTTTCAAGGCAAAAGTTTTTTGAATCTTGATTGTCATTTAGAATATCAGGGATCCTACCTGGCTTTGACTGATCTATAAATGTCACGAACACTCCTAAGTCTTAATTCATGCAGGAAGTGAGGTCTGCCCGAGCCACAGGCCCAGAGTGTGATTCCCCCCGTGACGGTGCAGCCCGGTGACCAGCCCTCTAGACGTGAGATAAGAGGCCCTGAGCACTTACCCGCGGCCCCCGTGTTCCGGAGGCCTTCTGTCTCCCACCACACGCACATGAACACACCACCAGCTACCATGCACCTGCTTCCCCACCTGCACCCTGGAGGCTGGCTTATTGCTTGGCCAAACCAGAACCCCAGGCTGCCAAATCAGAACCCCTCTGCTCTCTGGAGGGCGGAACCACCACACCTTCTCCAACGACACGTCTGAAAGCCTCCATGTTTGTCCTTCAGGGGGCACGCACCCTCAGCTGGGGCGGGGGAGCTCTATGAACTTCGATTGGAGTTTCCTTCTATCCTAGAGTGTCCCGTTATCGCCATTAATTCTTACATCAAATACCTCATGTTTAACCTACTATGTGGTTTCGATCTCTGGTTGGACCCAGACAGCTCTCCTAGGAAAGGAGGAAGCGGGCATTGAGCAACTACCGCATGCAAGGCTTGCTAGGCTGTTCCCGTCTTACTTACTAGATATTGGGTAGGTGTTCTCTTCTCTGGTGATGCAAAAAGCATCCGCAGTCAGAAAGAGTACGTGGCAGAACCGCATTCTAACCCAGCTACATCGGGCCACAAAGACCAAATGGGAAGCAGCCAGCACAGTCTCCAGAAGGAGCCCAGCCATGGCAACCAGGGAAGGGAGAGGCTCAGTGGCATTTTAAATATTTACATTTGAAGGAGACAATGCAGTCAATCAGATAAGGCAAGAAAAGCACAACCTGAGAAGCCTTAGGGCGTCACACCGCATCATTTCCCTTCTATCGCCAGGTGGCCCCCTCTTTCCACCTGAGCCCGGGTTCATTTGCCATGGTTAGGTGTACTAATTTCAAGGGAGTTTCTTTGGGGTCCAAGTGAGCTATTTTGCTGTACATTTAGCTGGTGGCCGTTTCATTGGCAGTTAAGAGGTAATAAGAGATTTGTGTAATGGAGCCCCATTAAAATTAAAGACTGTGACTCCCTGTGCCCTGGGACGACCTTAAGGGAGCACTGATTGGTTCCGCATTTACCACCATACTGACTCAGGCTGTGGTGCGCGTCCTACACGCTGAGTCGAGCGCTTTAATGTTCGTTCAGGTATTATTTCCCAATTTCGGCTCATTTCCATTCTGAAGCCACTGTTGGCCTTGGCGGAGCTCGAAGGGATTTCAGCAGCCTTGCTGATGTTTTGGGGGCGACATGGAGGAGGCAGGGAAGGAACAGAGAAGAAAGACCGAGCCCGGTGGATTTGGTTGCACCCCAGGAGGGGCCTGCCCCACCTGAGATGAAGCGACACCAAGTACTCACTGCCCCAAGGGCCTGTGTCTGGGGCTCTGGACAAGGGCCTGGGATGTCACACCTCTTTTCCGAATCCTTTGTTTTGGGTAATACAGGGGATTAGCTCAGACACGCTGAACTCCGAGCAGACCATCTTGATGGATGTTTTTATTCCAAGTTGAAGGCTGACCACGAGGAAAGGCCACGGGAAACAGACATCAGGGGTGACAACAACGATCAGCTCCTCTCAACCCCGCCCCGTTTCTCCCCCTCTCTCCCCACCTGACATTCCCATGCATGTTTGAAGAGCAGGGGCCTTGCCTTTCTCTCCCACCTTAACCTCATCCTGCCTGGGGGTCCACAGACGGGTCCCCGCAGGCCTCAGGCCGTTCAACAGCCAAGAAAGGGAAAGAGCAAGACTCAAGCCCAGCACCAGGGGTTCATTCACTTAAATGTCTTCTGCCTCCTCCTGACTCCAAGTCACTCTGTTCTTGTGAATGGAGAGGACACAGTAAACGTACACGAGGGTGGGAGGCAAAACTGGAGTTTTTGTGGGTCTGTCGCCTGCAGTGGGGCTGCGGCCTGTCCTTTCCTGTCCCCTGGCTAGATGGTGACTCCGTGAGGATGAGGGCCAAGCCCTACCCACCTCCCTCCCCGGGAGGGGTGGGCAGAGTACGCAGGGAGGGAACACACCGGGAGTCAGAGCCCAGGGAGTAAACTCACCTTTGGACTTGGGGCTGTTTCTTTCCTGCAGCGTAATCTAGTCGACCTCCTGGCCCTTCTATGACCCACACGAAATGGGCCTGTATCATCTGAGGTGCTGAGCACTTACTAAATGAGTCATCACTAGCAGAGCAAACGGATGGTCTGCGAGCGCGCGTGTGTGTTTAAGGCACGGGAACCCTCACTTTTACTTCCACTGGAACTCGGTTCTTCGAGGACAGCTCTATGGATGACCCAGTGACGGGAGCCCGCCCCCCGCCCCGAACTTCACAGCCATCAGGTTTGGGTGAGTAGGCCTGACTGCGTCCTTGAAGACGGATGGCTGATCTGTGACTCTGAATCTTTATGCTTTGGGACACTCCGCATTGCTCCCAGAGCCTCTGGGAGTGGACGTTGGCCCACTACTCAGTGTAGCCCGGTCCAGGGACCCCACGGTTGAGAACCACAGGCGCCTCATCGTGGGGGCCAGCGTGCCTCTTCCCCACCCCATACTGTCAGGCGATGGGACCATCCCTCCAATTCCAAGAACAACCAGGGATGCAGAAGGTAGGTGGCCCCCTGGGATGCTGATCCAGTCAGAGGTCACACTGCCTTCTACCCGAGTTTGATTTTGGCCTAAACGGCACCTAAGCCCCACTTACAGAGATACTTAAAGGGAAGAGAGAGGTCAAGAAACACTCTCCTCTGCAACAGAACCGTGGAATTTGTGAGAAACAGGCACGCTTTTAGGACTGGTTAGTGATGCATGTCTGCCATGGAGCTGCCTGGGTATGTTACGCGGCCGCCTCCGTGAATGGGCAGTTAACCGAGTAACTCAGTTATCTGCAGAGACCCAAGCCAGGGAGCCTTCGCCTCTTCAGGACAAGATCAGAGGAGAAGGCAGCATCTTCCTAGAGCCAGGAGAGGGAAAAGCAGAGCGTTCTCTGCTCCCTGTTGCATCTCTGCTCTGACCCTCCTCAACCCCCCTCAGTCCTTTGGACGCACTACGTTGTCTAACCCACGCCTCATTCAGGCTTTGTAGGTGCAGATGCTTCTGTTCTCTTTTCACCAGATACAACGAATGATTTCTTAGTCTGGGAATTAGTATCTGACCACTCACTTCTTACTAACTCTCCGCCTCAGCCCCGGGCCCCTACGAGCTGGGCTCAACCACCACCTCCTTAGTCCTTCTCTTGAGTCTGCGTCTGGCTCTGGGATCCTTCTACTCCAAGACAATGCAAAGGAGGCCCTGCCTCCCCAGCTAGGAACGATCCAGCTGAATCCGCTGGCCCATTCCTAGAATGGAAAACACCTTGCAAATGGGAGTTGGGGACTCTCTTCAAATATGAGCCAGCTGGCCATGGGGATGCAAAGAGGAGAATAAATGGCTGGTCTTTACTCATTTTCTCTCGTTACTGCTCCACTGTCCCCAACACCTGGTTTGCTAGGGCCTCGTTTCTCTTCTTTGGAGGGTGGGAAGGTGGGAGTCTTGCTCTCCTGTGAAAGTCTCTATGGGGACTCTTCCAGATTTCCAGTGTGAGAGAGGAGGGTGTTCTGCGGGAGGGAGAACAGGGCTGGGAGTCAGGTCCTCACTCTGTCACTCAACAGCGCTGACATTCAACATGTCACAAAGACTCCTTGGACTTCAGTTTCCCCGTTTACACAACAAGGAGGTTGGGCCAGATAATACTTCAGGTTCCTTTGAACAGGTCTCACTACTCTGGGCCTAACAAGTAGTGTTTTTGCAGAAACACAGGTCTCTGGGGCTTTGAGCAGACCCTTCTGCTAAGACGGGGCTCCCAGGCATCACTATGAGGTGTCCTTCAGTCCATGATTCACAGCAGCTGATCCTAGTGAGGGTGCAGGGCAGGAAGAAGGGCCACCCGGCCTTTATATAAAGCTGGGGCAGGGTTTGCTCATGTTCAGGTCCTAGACCCACATGTCCTAACCAGAGCTGTCTCTGCCATGTGTGTGTAAGGTTCTCAGCCAATGTGGCTCCTAATATTCAGCCTTGAGGAAATGCTTATATAAAGGTCAGGTTCGGTTAGGGATTTTTAAGCAGCGAGGTGCCCAGAGACAGCCAGTTCATCTCCACCTCCCCCACACCTGGAGGGGGGGTCCCAGGGAGAGTTAGTGATTTTGCCCAAGTTCACAGACTAGACAAGGTAGCATCAGCCTTGAACCAATATTAATAAACTCACAAGGAAGTTTCTTTTCCAGAAATGCTTAAGGCTTAAGAAATACGGGATTTAAGACACAGATCCTTCCTTGCCGTACGTGTGAGTTATTTCTGTCTCAGAGATGTCAAGAGGTTTTCACTGATGGCTTGATAAGCAATTTTAAAATGAAAGGCATTATAAGTACTTACTGCTGTTGTCCTCACATCATCGTTACTATGGTGATGTAATTAGCACAATAGATCTGCCTCATGAGGTCCAGTGCAACTGGAATTTTGTGGTATTGATGCAATTAAAAGAATTAGTGAATCCATTTGGTGATTTATGTTTTATATAAAAAATCCCTCAACACTGTAAAAAGGAAAAAAATTAGCTCTCAAATGTTGATCTGCTTCACCTAGCCTAACACTCCATCTACTGGAAAAACACTGAATACTATTTAAATCATAAATTGTTAAAAAAAAAAAGAAAAGGAAAATTGATTCTGTATCAATAAATCTGTATCATTTTAATAAATCTCAATGAATGAGAGGAGTAATTCTTTCACAGCTGATATAGCATTTCTTTAACAGCATTAATTTTCTTTTAAAGATTATTTATATTTGAGAGAGAGCATGAGCAGGGGTGGGGGTGGGGGGTAGGCAGGGGGAGGGGCAGAGGGAGAGAGAGAAGCAGACTCCCCGCTGAGGATGTGGGGCTCCATCCCAGGACCCCCGAGATCATGACCTGAGCTGAAGTCAGATGCTCAACCAACTGAGCCACCCAGGTGCCCCTAACAGCTTTGATTTTAAAGACTTTTATAGCAGGAATGACCCAAACCCTATACAGTTTTTTCAAAGAATCTGGTCAGAAAATCTCTAGGACATTCAGGTTTTGACTTGCACATGAGAATTCAAAAGATAAAGGTCAGGTTTAAAAATCCATATCTGAACTAATCTCTAGTAATTACACCTCCACGTTCCTTCTTAGAGATCGAGTATGAGCATAGCTCGTGGTTTTTATACACTTTCACATCTGAAGTCACCTCAGTAATCATTCAATTGAATCATGACACATAGTGGGTGCTTTAGATAATAATTTACATCATTAGCATCAAGGAAATCATTTCAGACAGCATATTTTCCTGAAGAGCACAAGGCAAAACACATTATGGGAGACTGTAAAAAGACTTTCCAGGAGTAAGGAAAAACAAATAAATGGGTGGTAAAAGGGAGAAAGAAAACAAAGAAATAGAGTAAAAAGCAGAATTAGAAACAGTCGGTTTTGAAAATAGGTATTAACATGTTGCTGAAAGTATATAATGTAATGGCAAACATTTTAATAATTAAGTGAAAAGAATAACAAAACAAGAATGAGAGCGATGATGGGAAATGATGTTGACACGACAAATATGATGGAGGCCGTTTCTATTTTAGTCTAATTAGCCCCACCATAATCTCAATCTGTCAAGCATGTGTCTTCAGGGGTTGTTTAAATTTGGTTCCTGGTGAATTCTGGGTGAGTCATGTGGGGGAGTGTTAATGAGGCCATCAATAAAAATGATGTATTAGGAAACATCTGTCTAGTGAATTGACGAATAATGAAACTGTTGGTGGTCTGGTGTGGCTGATGTTATCGGTGTTACATTGCTTCTCTGCTGAGGTTGGGACTGGTCGGTGTGGAAGTGGATGGCTTCTCTGATTGTCGGGTTCTCAACATGGCACCCTCACTACCGCTGGTCCAGACACAAGGACTTCATGTGAAGATGAGCACCTCACGGAAGGATGCAACTGATCAGATCTTCAGAAGTGAGCAGGCTGGCAGCAGCAACTGGAGGTGCCTGCCAGTGCGCACTCCTAAGAAGGTTACTCCTGTCCAGCAGTGCACCTGTCCCATAGGCATCCAGGCCATAGGCGACTGGTGATCACAGGGTGACCTGACGCGGAGGGGGCTTCCCCATGGGAAGAGGGAGACCCTGGCATAAGACTCAAGCTACCCCCCTGACCACATCTCTTTCTAGGACTCCTAACACCTAGTGCTATGCAAGGACTTCCATGCGATTTTATTGTCCAGCCACTGTGTGAACTGGGCCGGGAGTGAAGCTGAAGATGTGCATAAAGAGATGTGCCCAGGTGGGTTCAAGGGGCTTCTACTCCTGTTTTGGAAATAAGATTGAAAAAACAATTAGGGAATAGAATGAAACAATATATGAAAAATGAGTATAAAGTATTACCCCCAACTCTAAAATGTATGATTCAGAGAATAACCGTCATCACGGTTAAGGACAGAACTTCGCCGAGTGGAGGCACACATGCATCTCTGGGGGTACTGAGGTGATCAGCCTCGTCGGCTCTTAGGGTGCATTCTGGAGAGAAAGGACTAAATGACAATGGAAAGTAGTAAAGGGATGCTAGATTGTCCAGAGCTTTGAATACGAGGGGGGCAGAGTCTCAATTCGAGCCAAGCATGGCTGGGGTTATTTGTTCTTATTCTGATGTTACATCCCCCTGACTTATTGTTGTTATTTGTAACCACAATTTCTTTATTAGGAGGGAAACTTCAAGGTTTTATGTCTGCTGAGGGCCTGACTGATCTGGGACTAGAAGTTTGGACCCTGTCTTGGGAAGAGTCTACTTCTTCTTCTTTTTTTTTTTTAATATTTTATTTATTTATTTGAGAGAGAGAGTGAGTGCGCATGGGCAGGAGGAGGAGCAGAGGGAGAGAGGGAGAGAGAGAGAGAGAATCTTCAGCAGACTGAGCTGAGCACAGAGCCCGATGCAGGGCTCGATCCCATGACATGGAGGTCATGACCTGAGCCCAAAAGCAAGAGTTGGATGCTTAACTGACTGAGCCACTCAGGTGCCCCAAGTTCTTGTTGCATATAATGGTGCAGAGACCTGGAGACAGATGAGGAAGGAGGTGGAGAGCAGGGGGAAGGAATCAGAGAGAAAAGAGCCCAGCACCCCATGGGGTGAGAGCTGTGAGAAGGCTCTACAGAGATATGATGTGTAGAAGGCCTGCTGAGGACGCCAGTATCTAATGTGTGGCGCTCGGCAGCTTGTTGCTCAAGACTTCATTCACTACGCTGTGTCCTCTGCCCCCTGCCCCAAGACCCGGTAAGGGCTGCTGGTCAGTGACTGCTTGGAGTGGCTGTATGTGTTTGCACACTGCAGAAGGTGCGAGCTGCATTTTGATGGAGGTTGTGGCTCAGAAAGAGCAGCCACGGAAGAAAGAGCCTAGAGACAGAGAGGACCCCTGGAAATCCTGGAGTGGGGGTGGACACTGGATTTCTATCAGGGAGGGAAGGTTGCTGGGAATTGTGAATCAAGGTGATCTGATTGAAGGCTGGAGATTGAGTTTGACCTGGCGGCCAATGGATGTATCAATCATGCCCACATAATAAACCCATAAAAACCCTCTGGACACGGAAGCCCAAACTGCAATTCCCTGTCTGCAGTACTCTTGTGTGGTCACATCAAGGTGCCGGGAGAGTGACGTGTCCTGAGGACAAGGAAGCTTTGCCTTTGGACTCTCCCAAATCTCACCCTCTGTGTCCCTCACTTCGGATGGTCCCAATTTGCATCCTTTTTAATAAAACCATAATCTTTAGTATAGTGCCTTCCCGAGTTCCAAACTGCTGAGACCAAGAAATTAGTGAATTTGTAGCCAGCTGGTCAGGGATGAGGGTGGCCTGGGATCCCTGAACTTGCAGCTGATGGCTGAAGTGAAGGCAGTCTTTTGGGGGACTGTGTTCTTAAGGTGTGAATTTTGGCCTGACTCTGGAAAGTTGGTTCTAGAAGTCTTTGCAGAGGGTGAGCTAACAATAGGCTGAGGATTAAAAAAAATATATGAATAGTGTAGAAGCTATGGTGAAAATGAGTAAGATGGGATTTAAATAAACTTACTTAAAAAAAAAAAAGGAGGGATATTCAATAGAATATTCACAGGGCTGAATTTAGGTTCAAAACAAGGGTCCTGGCAGGGAAAAGATGCCTCACCCAAACGCTGCTGAATCGATGTGTGTTCATGGGGCATCTGTCAAGAAGTGGGCAGGGCCGAAGGGAGCTCAGCAGCTCTGGGGGTGAGAGAAGTCAGTGTATGGATGTTTTCAAGGTAGAGCCACTCTGATCTTCTGACAGACTCTATGTGGGAGTGAGAGAGTGATATTCCAGCAATATTCCCAGGATTTAAGGCTGAGCAGTGGAAGGATGGAGTAGCCGTTAAGTGACATTGGAAAGGCTACAGATGAGGCAGGTTTGGGGGGGGAGCAGATAAGGGGTGAGATTTGGAAATATTGAGTTTGAATGTTTATTAGATACCCTGCAGTCCACGTGGTGTATGAGTCTGGAGTTCTGGGAGAGGTTCGAGTTGAGATAATAATCTGGGATGAAATCACCAAAGGAGTGAATAAAAACAGGAGGGAGAAAAGGACTAAAGGCTGAGCCCAGAAGTGCACCAACTAAGGGAGGGTAGGAACAAGCAAAGAGACTGAGTGGAAGGGCAAGCCAGGCAGGAGGGTATAAGAGCAAGGTAATGTCCTGAAACTCAAGGGATCACTTGTGTCGAATATTGCCCTAAAGTGGAGTAATATGGGAACTGAAAGTTAGATTTAGTAGTGAGGAGGTCACTGATTATCTTGATGAGAGTAGTTTTGGGAAGTGGGCAAAAGCATGACTGAGAATCGGTGTAAGAGAAAATGAAGAGGAAAATATTCACAGTACATGCATATAGCCACGGAATTGTATACCAAACCTGTAAAAAACTCTTAAAACTCAGTAATCAGAAGGCAAATATTTTAATAAAAAAGGGGGCAAAGGATTTGAACAGGTGCTTCACAAAAGATTTGTCAATGGTCAATAAGCTCAGGAGAAGTTTCTCAACATCACTCCTCAGAAGGGAAATGAAAATTACAACTAAGACTAGATAGCACCATGCACCCACTTCAGCGGCTGTAATGAGAAAGACTGACACTATCAAGTGCTGGTGGGTATGTGGAGCAACTGGAACTCTCTGGCTTTGCTGGAGGTAACAGAAAACAGAAAACAAGTTAAATATATACTAACCAGAGAGCCCATCAATTCTATCCCCAGATATTTACTCAGGAGAAATGAAAAAAAAAAAAAAAAGTCCTGTGTATGTGTGTGTATGTGTGTGTATGCAAATGTTCATAACAGGTTTGTTCATAATATTCCCAAACTGGAAATGATCCACCATTTTCATCAAAAAGTGAATGAATAAACACACGGTGGTCTATCCATGAATGAAATACTTCCCAGCAATGAAAATACAACTATAGATACAAGAAGACTGGATCTCAGAACCATTATGCAGAGTGAAAGGAGCCAGACATAAAAGATTATATACTCTATGATTCCATTCATATAAAATTATAGAACAGGTAAAAATGAACGTGGGGTTTTAGGTTTATTTATTTATTTGAGAGAGAGAGAGAGAGAGCAAGCGAGCCAGTGGGAGGAGCAGAATCTCAAGCAGACTCCCTGCTGAGCACAGAGCCCAATGGAGGGCTCAGTCTCATCATGACCCATGAGATCATGACCTGAGCTGAAACCAAGAGTCGGATGCTCAACTGACTGAGCCGCCCAGGTGCCCCTGAACATGTGGTTTTATACACATGGAAATAGAAATTTGATGAGTGGTTGCTTGGGGCGGTTGTTGGAGGGGATTGACAAGAAAGGGGTTGAGGGAACCTTCTGGGGTGTTGGAAATGTCCTCTATTTGGACTGTGGTCTTGGTTACCTGGGTGTGCACATTTATCAAAACTCCCCAATCGGTATACTGCAAGTGTGCACATTGCATTGCATGGAATTGACATTTCAATAAAGGTGACTGGGAAAAAGAAATAAGAGAGAGAGAGTGTGAGAGAATGGGAGAAGGACCCAAAACAGTGAGCATAGCTAACTATCTCCAGGAGTTTTATTGCCAAGAAAGACAAAGAAATGGGGAGAGTGGGGTCAGGAGAGAACTTTGTTTTAAGAGAGAGAAATACGCATGTTTGTTTGCTTATGGGAACGAGCCAGTGGAGAAGGAAGACAGAAGTGTCTTACCAAGGCCCTTGAGTAGGCAAGGTGGCTTTCGTGGAAACATGGAGATACCGGCTTTCTACAGAACTCTCAGGCCAACTTAATTTTCCTCTGTGTTCTTTTCTGAACGTTCTATAATAAATATACTTAATTTTATGATTAGAAAAACATAATAAATGGTTTTTCAATCAAGAATAGAATGTTTCCCGTATCTGGTGATGTCAGGCAGGGGCGGGTGGTGATTCCAGGTTGGGTCACAGGTTGGACTCAATATCCTATAAGGATCATTTTGATTCTAAAATCATCCTAACCAAACATTACCACTCAAGTTTGTAATTTACATTACAGTATCTAAGGAAGAACTTGAAGAGGATTGTGACAATGATCTTTGTTCTCGTGTCTAGGGAAGGAGATATGGAAGGGTATGATCACACTCAGATATGGGGAACCTGAGGCACCAGGAGCTTTGGGTCTAATCAAGTCCATGGTGTCCGTCACAACTATTCGATTTAATACGCATTACCATGTGCAAGATATCATGCTCTGTGCTGCTAGAAAGAGAATTTCCTGACTCCCTGCAAGGCTAAGACTCCCTTTCAATCGAGCTAATTCTGTGTTTGTTATTTTTAAAAGAAATGAAATGGTGTTTTCTATCATTGTCATTCTCCTGACCTAGGGAGCTAATGGTTTTCCTAAGTAAATGGCATTCATCGAGCAATGATTCTTTGCCAGGTGATGTTTTAAAATACTGAGAGAAAATTTAAATGCTATATGTTTAATCAGACTAAAGTGAAGGGCTTTACGGTTCTAAACCTACGTAATGAAACAGCATTTTCTTCTTTATTGGCTGGTCTTCTAGGTTTATAGGTTTGCTCAAATTGAGGCTATGGAACGATTCTCAAATGTGGGGTGTTTAAGTAAAGCAACCTCAGGTGATTTTACTTTATTGATCTTTTTAATGCACTGGCTTCAGTATTTAAATGAACTTGAGTTTGTTTCTTTAATGGTCTTTCAATAAAGCTTAAGTTGACCTGGTTCCTTTTGCAATCACGACACTATAATGGCAGAAAAAGACAAATAATAAAAGTGAACTCATTTTATGTGGTTGAAAAGGTTACATTTCTATTGATTTTAACAGTAACATAGTTAAAGTCCTTGATATTAAAAAAAAAAAACAAACCTCCGCAAACACATCCTTTTCAGCACAGAGGCTCTATCGATATTACTTTGCCAGTAGGTTTTGGCAGGGGCAACTATATTCAGGACGGAGTCTAAAAATGGGCATTATCAGAGGACTGATAACCACATCCTTCAAACTCTGTTCCGGGTGAAAGAGCGGAAACGTGTTTCAGGAAAATCGTTATATGCAGAGTGACTTCAGAACGTGGGGGAAATGCCACAGGTCCGGAAGCTCAGTCTGACGGCCAGACTGCTGGCTTATAGAAAGCTTCGAAGCTCTGCTTTCTGGAAACACTAACATCTTTTAATGCTGTGTTTGGAGCCTGTTCCAAGAAGTAGGAAGTGGGGAGGGGTGGGAGAAGTTGGCAGGGGTGGTGAAGAAAAGGGGCGGAGGAAAGACAAGGGGAAATGATGTGTGACATGTGAGAAGAGTCTTCACGTGTGTGTGTGTGTGTGTGTGTGTGTGTGTGTGGAAGAGAGAAAGCCGTCACAAAATGGACTGAGGTAATTCTCAGCTTCTTCCCCCTCATCAATGTAGCATCTCACATTTCTTGAAGGTCAACTGTAGGTCAGATCCCACCTTTGGATGTTTATACATATTATTTCAATGAATCTGCCAACAACCCTGTGGGCCCATAGTCTTGTGTGCCCCATTTTACGGTTGGGGAAACTGAGCTACTGGGATTCAGTTATGATGCCTAAGAGGATGCAGATCCTAAGAGGTACAGCCCAGAGATCTATGGGGCTGAAAGTCCAAGCTTCTCCATCGTGCCGGCCTGGACCCCATGCCATCGCAAAGCTAGGCTGCCATGATGCCTAGCAAGTACACAGAATACTGGCAATGAGGGGAGAGCAGGGTCGCCCCAGTGTTGACTCCTCCATCTGTCCTCCTCTCCTCTCCCCATTTTTACTTTATCTCCTTTGACGGGTCTTCTGATCTCTATGACCCCAGCGTCCTTGGCATCCATCCCCGGGAGCAGGACAGGATTTCAGAGCTGGCCCAGGTGGTGGAGGCTTCATCAACTATTTCACTGTCACCCCCACTCTGCATTTGTGGTGTTTGGCCAAAGGGGTTAAACCCACAAGCTCACGTCGAAACCATGGGCCTGAAAATCCAGATCCTGATGTCATTTTCACGGGGGACACAGAGTCAGGCTGGTAGACGGCTCGTTTCCACAGTCTGGTTTTCCAGTCTAACTTCTGCTGGTGGTGGCCCTAGGGTGACAGTACCAGGTGGGATGCTTGACAGAGTGGCAGCTATTTACTGGATAGGTGAAGAGAATATTCTCTTCCACTTCTTTTCTTCCCTCCTTCCCTCCCTCCCTCCCTTCCTTCCTTTTTAAAGATTAATTTATTTTTGAGGCAGGGAGGGGCAGAGTGAGAGAGAATCTCCAGCAGATGCCCTGCTGAGCGCGGAGCCCAATGCAGGGCTCGATCCCACAACCCGGAGATCATGACCTGAGCTGAAATCAAGAGTTGACACTTAACCAACTGAGCCACCCAGGCGCCCCCCCTTCCACTTCCTGTTTGATGCCCTTCCTTCACTTCGCTTTTGAACTACGGGCCTGGACCCTCCCTTCCACCCGCAGTTGTTTTGTTGCTGTCCCCTCCAGCATTTAGAACACGCTTCCTCATGTCACACGTGTTGGGGAGGTGGGGGCGAGCTCATTCTTTTTGTTCCCTACGTGGTGGCTGAGGGGAGAATGCATCAAATGTGCCTCAGGAGGTAGAAAGGATCCACCAAGCGCACGGGGCGTGCTCACGACCCTCGCTCGTTATGAACTCGACTCACTCGTCTACTCAGTCACTCAGCAAACACTGCTTGGGACCCTCCAGCGTCCAGGGCTCGGGGGTGGAGCTGTGAGACGTGCACGTGTGAGGACAGTCCCTGGGTCGTGCCCTCGGGACACGACGACAAGCTCCCGTTTGTGTAAGCAACACCCCATCCCACTGCCATCCCGGTATTTCTTAATAGATACCAACGTCCGGTGCACAACCCATGCCTCCGGACGGGATGCGAAGAGCGTGTAGAAAGTGTGTGGAAACCAGCGCTCAGCACTGGTTATGGCAACTGACCACTAGAGGGCATCTCAACACTGGCTCAGGACCCGCTGCGGGCCCCACCGTCCGCCCAGATCTTGCGCTCAATCCCGGTGGCCTCTTCCCTCTCCCGAGTGCGGAGAGGGGCAGCGCGTAACCCTTCGCAACCTCAGACCGCATGGTAAGATGCGTTTATTTTTTCAGAGAGGAGACACATTTATGTGAGATGAAACCCTGCTTTCAGTTACCCGTGCTTGGGGAAACAACCCGCTCGGCCTATTGTACTGAAAACCAGCTTCGAGAATCACAGTCCCTAAGAGAGCCTCACAGATTGGACTTCAGTTTTCATGCCAGACAAAATAGAAATCCCGGAACCTCATCTTCTTTCTTGAGAGATGATTTATGGACTTCACGTGCTTGGGGGAGGGGGGCAATGAACTCTCCAACCTTGGGTTTATAAGCGTTGCTGTATTCTGGAGAGAGAAAGAGAGGACTGACATCTCAAACCCTACACCACATCACAAACTGAATTGCAACTGCTTTCCTACTGAGCTGTAAGAAATGTAAAGTGAAGTAAACACATTTTTCTGGAGCGTAGGAATGGAGGTCTTGTCTAGCCCTGGAGTGCATAATTCATTTGCAGATGAAATTGCTTTCGAGAAGAAATGAAAAACTTGGAAGTGTTGACATATTCATTATGAGCCTTTTTCTGTTTCAGATCAGATGAATTGGATGGGTTGAACTTATTTTTTCGTTAGGTTCCTCTGTATAACTTTTATGAATTGCAGAAGAGCAAATATTGAATCCCTGCAGTAAAAAATAAGTAAGACAATGTGGTCCTTGTGCCCCCCCAACCTTAAAACCTTTAAGGAACAGCTCTGATATTTTTGCAAGTCTTCTCTGATCTATTCCTTCCACCCCCAGGATGATTAATTCCCCTCCTTTCTGTGCTTCCTCAGCACAAGCTTATACTTCAATTGGCCCTTGGTACGTGTCTGTGTGATTGATGGCCCCTCCTCTGGATTGTGGCTCATGGAGGGAGCAGAACGTTGACCGCAGAAACACGAGGATGTGTTCCGTGGGTCGAACTGCAAGCCATAGAACAGGAGCCTTGATCCTGAAGGCCCTGTTGATAATGACGTCAACAGCTGCTTCTCACTTGTTTTGCTTTTAAGAAAGAGGAGGGAACTGGGAAGGAAGGAGGGGAAAGAGCATTTATTGGATGACAGATGATGCTTGATGTTTTCGTGTGTATTTTCTTTTCTTTTCTTTTTTAAAGATTTATTTATTTGACACAGAGAGAGAGACAGCTAGAGAGGAAACACAAGCAGGGGGAGTGGAAGAGGGAGAAGCAGGCTCCCGGCTGAGCAGGGAGCTGGATGCAGGGCTCGATCCCAGGACCCCGGGATCATGACCTGAGCTGAAGGCAGATGCTTAACCTACTGAGCCACCCAGGCGTCCCCATCTGTATCCTCTTCCTATTACTTGCACGTTGTTAGAGTAACTTGTTAAGATACTTCTCTTCTGGACAGGAGAGCAGGTTCCTCCTATCTAGTAGGTGCACACCACATATTTGTTCTCCTCATATTTCTTTTGAATGAAGTTGGGCTAATTTTAGTTGCACTTCATATGAGTGAGAAGCCTCACCGAATGGTGTTGACGAACACCTGACTTTATCCATGTCAGGCTTGCGGAATGTTTGCTCTTTGGAACTTTCCTGTCATGGGTGGACATGCATCAGAGGCTAATACCAAATAGACGTCACTGTGTGAGGTTCCTGGCAATCCTCCTATGGCTTAAAATATATGAAAAGTGCATTGTTAGTGGAACAGTCCAGGATCATCTTGACAACACTCTGTCTTCTCCAGCAGGATCTTCATCACACATCTCCACTGTATACCAAGACACTGTGTCCTTAAATCTGGTGCCCACACCTCTAGGTACAGAGATGGTCTCTGTCTGAACCACAGGAGGCTTGGAAGACACCGGCAAGGGGAGGGACTGTGCGTCCTGAGAGCTGTGCGTCTTTTTTTTTGGAGACACTTCACCAAGTAGTCCTACTTTCTATTCAGAACTAAAGAAGGAAAATTTGCTGAAATACCCTTTCAAGGGCCAAGGACCCATAACCCACCCTGAAACCAAATTACGAAAAGCTAATGAGGTCATGAGGTTTTTGATAGGTGTCTCAATTGTGAATTGGCTGCTCTGGACACATGGGAATATTGAAAACAAAACAAAAATTAAAACAAACTGACTCACATACAGGCCAAATGAAAGGGCAAGTTCCAACGTATATATCCTTCTCTCTCCTCTTCCCAGATATCTTCTGTGGAATTAAACCACTGTAATGATACAAGAAACTAATAAAGTATTGACCTATGCCCTCCACAAAATTAAACATAAGTCAGCGTTCCACTGGAGTGGAAAGTGAAGTAGTCATATATTTGCGGGCCTCCCAATAGAGAAGGAGTGAATGGTATCAGAGCTTCCGGGAGGGAAGGACTAAGGGACTTCCCAGGCGCATCATTATTCCTGCCATTACCCCTTCTGTCATGCACGCTGGTGGTGCACATCCAAGGCTGTGAGTTCATCATGCCCAGTAGATAAGCACTAAATTAGCCAAAGGGAAGAAGTTACAGTCAATGTAATTTCAAGAGCAGGGCCTTAGGCAAGCTGGGTCAACTTTCTTTATTTGTTCTGACATCCCTAAAAAGATTTAATGTTTCCAAACCATGTTATTTTCTTTAATAAAAGCTCGAACCACCTCGGATATTAAAATTTTCAGGAGTGTTTACATCTAGATACTTTAGAGTATTGTTCTTTACTGTCAGAAAGTTCAAGGGTAATAAAGGCACACGTTTTTAAATAACTCAGCTGAGCTTTGGTGTTAACTCCCGTCCAGGCTCCGTGTCTCCGCAGAAGAGGACGCTAGGATGGAAGTGCAGGAGGTCATGTTCATGCCCACCTGAAGAATGATCGGGAACTCTTCATGTGGTGCAAGCTCACCGGACCTAAAGCTGGGCTGCTAAGTTCTTCGCCGCACAGGGACATTACGATTTTATGGTCCCCCACTGATGTCATTAGGTCATTTCTTTTAACAAATGTGTTTTCCCATTGCATGAAATTTTTCTTTTCTAAGGAGACTATCACCTAGTTTGGTATTTCAACATTTTTGAATATAATTTTTGAATAAAATTTTTCACGAATCATAATAGGTTTTGCATTTTGTTTCTTATTGAGCAGAATACGATTCATGGTTTGTTTCCAAGGCTTCATATCATTAGTGTTATAAACCTGAGATCACACTGCATGTGCTTATCCACATATTGTATTTGTCATCCAACAATACATTGTAGAAATGGCACTGAGTCAGTTCGCTAACTTGGTTTCCCAAGAGATGTTGATGGCTTTTGCTGCTAACCACACTACAGTTATTCATATTATTATTTCCTTAATAGGGTTTCCTGGGTTGAGGTGGGAATCCTGGCATCTTTACTGCTATTTTTGAGAAAAAAATACATTTAAACCATGTAAGCTTTATTAGCAGATCTGACAAGTTTTTGAAAGCTGTTCCATCAACCTCTTTTCCTATAGAGATTTTTAAACATGCGTGTTTCACCTTCTGGCTGCACGTGGCATTTTTCTGAGTCGTGGAGCAGGTTGTCTTATCCAAACTTCCAGGGTGCTCTCTCCACCCTTCCTATCAAAACAGTTTGCCAGACAAGCATGCTACTTGCTGTCTCCCACCCGCTACCCTAACTGAAAAAAACCCCCCAAAACCAAAACAGAACAAAAAACCAACAAAAAAAACAAAAACCCACTAACCCCCAAAGACTTACTTTTACTTAAAACTCTTAAAATTTTTCAGAAGTTATAAGGCAAACTAGCAGGGTGAGCCTGGTTCTCCTGACCGCTTGCAAAAGTAACAAAGGGGCAACGTGTGAGCGATGAGCAGCCCCCGGAGAAGGGGCCTGGTTGTCTGGGTTCTAGATAGGAGTCTGTTTCTTGTGAGCACTGGGACCTTCTTAGTCACCTGGACATCCTTACCCTTTGTTTTCTCATCCATTCAGTGGGCTGACAGCACCAGCCTTTTCCAGACTCACAAGGTTGAGTGTATCAAATGAGGCTATGCATGGAAGTGTTTCGAGTGCTACATAACATGATTCTTAGGGGCCGTCCAGGGCAGACTGACTTTCTTCTGGCTGAGGAGGTTACCTGACACACCATATAACCATACCATTGTCCACACACAGAACAGGTTTCCCCGCCCATCAGTGTTTCATATCAACTCACACATTTTTCTGCCCTACACGTGCATCATTCAGTTACCTTTCACTTTCCTGCCAGTAAGACTGCTCTAACAATTTTTTGTCGTTGCCGCCATCTATTTATTTATTTTGACCTATGAAAAGCTGTATGTAATTACCGCATTCAACTTGATGAGTCTGGAGATAAGCACCTGTGAAACCATTACCACAATCTATAAATTCTTTTAGTTACAGCAGCTGATGTAACCCAGACTAGGGCACACGTCAGCACCTTGAAGCAGAGTGCTCCCATAATGGAAACCTTAGCGAGGTGGCCCTGGGGCTCTGGCCAGGTGACAAATGCTACAGAAATGGACGTCAGTGGCTGGAAGATGGACAGCGATGGTAGGAGATAAAATATTTTTTCAGACCTGTCATCTCATGAAACCCGGAGGGCAGACTCAATGCCTGTGACCCGTAGCTTTGGGGAAAGTGCTTCCAAAGAACCGGAATCAAAGAAGAGATGGGCTCAGAAAAGAATCGGCCAGTTTCTCGACATCAGTAAAAGGGAATAAAGTCCATAGATTTAGAGCCTTACACCAGAGAATAAGCAATAAACTGCAAGGAGAGTTGACCAACAAAGACATATGAAGCTTTCTTAGCTCAGCAGACTGGCTTAACTCCATGGGTGAAGGTAAAATTAGGGTCTTTACTTCCCACCCAAGCCTTTTTGCTTCAGATGGCCTCAGGAGAGCTGCCATGACCTTAAGAGAGAGGCAGCGGCCCTTGGAAGCAAATGATGACCTATGTCCAAGATTTATGTCCAGGAACGGATGGAGGGTTTGCTACTGGAACATGAAACTGACTGAGAGCACACAGATCAGAAGCCACCTCAGGTTTTAGAGGAAATGTACTGACAAAGAAACCAATACAACTGGTCTACAAAAGACTTGTAAGTGTGAAACGACCCTGATCGCAATTGACACTCGCAGGAAATGGACCCCTCAGGACCCCTCCCTTGCCCTGCTTCAATGAATGCATCATCTGCAACACTCAATGCAGAGGTGGCCTCGGCAAATTATGGACAAAGTACAGCCTCCCAGAGGACAGAGCCACGGAGGCCAAACAAATGAATGGACAGAGATTTGGTTTAGTCAAGAACTATACTCCCCCTGCCAAAGGGAGGGGAGGATGGGTGGTGGGTGTGGGTCCTCAGAATGCCTGCCTAGCATGATTTCATCACTACTAGGGACCACAGGACTTCGCTTTTCTAAAAATATCTAAGACCTTCATTGGGGTAAACCACTGAGGTTTGAGGGTTACTTTGTAGCAGCTACTGTTGTTATCCTAATATTTGCATCTTGCCCTCTGTCCCAAGCATTGAGCATACAGTGTTTGTTTCCCTTGCTTACCCTTCTCTGACCATTTTTAGGATTCATATTCAATATATAGCTCCATTAGCAGGCTCCATTAGCGACTGTTTTTATATAATTTGGTTGTAATTCTGATTAATAGCAGGTAAGAAATTATCATCTTTATTTTATTTTAAAAGACAGAATGCAGTGATTTTTTTTCAACATTTTTTTTGAAAATTCCTGATGAAAACCAACTGAAGTCATGCTCTTTGTGGTACAAAAATTGGGGGACCTAATCATTTGTTCTTAAGGACTTAGGAGTTATTTTTTTTCAAAGTCCTTAATTTTTTTTATATATTTTTTATTATTATGTTCAGTTAGCCAACAAAAAGAAGAAAAAAAATAAAAGTCCTTAATTTTGCTTGCAGGAGAAATCTGTTAGCTCTTCTTGGCAAAGATGGGCTGGCCCTCCAGTTAGATGAAAGCCAAAATGAACACGACATCCTTACCATCTGTTCATTTGGTTTTGGGAGAATATAGACTCTGAGTATCTGTGCCAGAGAATATATCCCTGAGCTCTCTATTGTTTAACTTTCATCAAAGCCCCCAAATATGTGATAGTTATTCTAAGAACATTTAGTTTATTCATTTTTTTGGAGCTAGTTTTACCCTTGGATCAGGCCAGAGTATCAGAAAGCTGTACATGTCAGCCCCTCGCCCCCTTCATGGGCCCATCACCCCTCCTCCAACTCCCTCTGGAATTGTTTGCACTGAAATCCATTTTTTAAAAAGATTTTATTTGAGAGAGAGCATGAGAGCATCTGGGGGGGAGGGGCAGAAGGACAGGGGGAAGCAGACTCCCCACTGAGCAGGGAGTCCAACGACCCTGCTCCTCAGCCCAGGACCCTGGGATCATGACCTGAGCTGAAGGCAGATGCTTAACCAACTGAGCCACCCAGGCGCCACTGAAATCCATGTTTAAGTTATGCCTAACTTTCATTAGAGATGCTACATCGAACGGCCTTGCAGGAAACACATTCGTTGCATTTCTTTCTCAGGGCTCACTCTGTAACAAGGAGGACCAAGGGCCCTGACTATCACTGCATTAAAAAAAAGTCTGAAGAAATAGAGTAAAATGCAAAAATTTGTAATGTTTGATGGGTACATATGTGTTATTATTCTCTGTGCTTTTGCATATTTTTGAATTATTTCATACTAAAAACAATTATTGTCATTATTGTAATACTACTCAATTTCTTTTTTTTTTTAAAGATTTTATTTATTTATTTGACAGAGAGAGAGAGACAGTGAGAGAGGGAACACAAGTAGGGGGAGTGGGAGAGGGAGAAGCAGGCTTCCCACTGAGCATGGAGCCTGATGCGGGGCTCGATCCCAGGACACTGGGATCATGACCTGAGCTGAAGGCAGCCGCTTAACTGACTGAGCCACCCAGGTGCCCCTATCACTCAATTTCTTACTGGCCACAGGTATCCACTTCCTTTTTAATTTTTTTTAAAGATTTAAACATTTAGAGAGAGGGTGCGGCCACGTATGTGCAAGCAGGGGGAGGGGCAGAGGGAGAGAGAGAATCCCCAAGCAGACTCCCCACTGAATGGGGAGCCCGATACAGGGCTCGATCCCAGGACCCTGGGATCAAGACCTGAGCTGAAATCAAGAGTTGGATGCTCAGTTAATGGAGCCATCCAAGTGCCCCTGGAGGAATCCACTTTCAAAGCCTTGTGACCATCCTTCCAGACACCTCGCTATTAAGTGATGGTTAGGAGCACGCGTGAACTGAAATGTGACAGACCTAAGTCCATCTGTGCTTTCGCAGCTTCCCATTCTCGACCTTGAGGCGAGTTATGTCGGATGATCTGAGCTTCAGTTTCCACATCTCTAAAATGGGGATCATAACGCTGCATATCTGATATGGTTCTGGTGAGGACTGAATGAGAGGACATGTTTAACATCCTTAGCTCAGTGCCGAGGACACAGTGAGCACCCATGAATGTGAGCTATGATCATGGACGTGACATTGCCCAAGTGGACCATGCTATGTGGCAGCTTCCTATGCCAGTAAATATAACCCAGGGCATGTAAGAAATATACATAGACCTTTGGGACTTACTTCAATTCCCTATGTTATTGTTCAGACTGCCTGCAACCCACCTGATGTCCCCTGAGCAGTGGGATGGGGGACAAAAAGAAGGCAAGGGAGCAGAAACAATCTTGGAACAGCCGGAAGGAAAGGAAGGAAAGCGAGAAGAAGGGCTTTGTGACTCAAGACTTTGAAATTATTCCTCGTGATGTTGGGTCTTGGACTCATCTAGTTGGCATGAATTTTCATTGCATACAGTACTTTCTCAGGTGCTCTCTGCCTGCCCGGGGTTTGTCTTATATTTCGACTGGCGGTAAGCCTTCAGCTATTATCCCTGGTGCAACTGTGAGTTTTCATAAATGACGCCACCTGAGGGTTGTCACAGGCTCTGGCTCACTCCGGTGTCTGATGACTCCTAGAGTCAGCTCCTCATTATCTATGTGGAGATTGGGCACTTTGTGTTTTGGCAGCAAATGTTTCATCCAAGGTCAATTTCCCTCAAGGGCTCAGCACCATTTCCCTGAGTATGTGCTCAGGGAATGCAAATTAATTTAATGTTAGCTTTAGCCAAAACCAGCTAGGAAAGTAAACCTTCTTTTAAAAACACTGTAAACACTGATAAACATCGTTGGAATGATGTGCTGTTTGTGAGTATATATAAATGTATAAAATTTCACCTTAATTCCAGAGGCATCATTCCATAGCATTTTATACTCATGGTTGAATTAGCCTTATTTTTGTTCTTTCATTAGAGGTGCATTTTAATTTGAAATTATTTGAATATCTTTGTCATTATATTATGTTATACCACTGGGGGCTGTCGGAGTGGGTTGAAGATATCTGTATGTTTCATATTTTTGTTTGATTATAAACATGTAACACGTACCAAAAAAAAAAAAAATGCAGCACGTGCTTATAAGAGAAAATGAGGAAATACAGAAAACTCTAGAGGAAGTCAAACCACTTACAATCTCTTCACACAGAAGTAATCATGATGAACATTTTCCTATATCTCTCCCACACATTCTTGAGGTTGTAGAAGTTCTTAAGATGGATTTGTAGATTGCTTTCAGAAAAAAGGTCAGTGTTTTCCAGAGTTCTAAAGGTACCCTCGGATTTACCTGCATTCTCCACAAGGTCTCCCCGCTGGAAAGAAAGCAGGGCAGGGGGTCTGTCGGACCTACTTTTCCATAAGGAGGGGCCCTATCTTTTTTCTTCTGACATCATCCTATTTTCCATCTGAGCTGGGTTGGAGAGGCTGAGAGCACCAGAGGCCACGAGGTCTTTCCTAGCTAAAGTCACATGGGTTGAGGCGTCTGGCTTTCCAAATACATCCAGAACTTTTGGTGCAATTGCCTTGCTCAAATGACAGGAGGAGAGAGGGCAGGACCCTCACTACCCTCGGTACAATTCCTATGGCAGAATTTTGTCCATGATTTTGGAGCGCTTCCCACTTCTGTGCAGTTCCTAACCTCAAAGTGTGGCGCAGCCCGTGTTTTCACACCTCTCATGTCTCTATTTCTGGAACCGTGTTCCTATTCTTTTGGAGGATTCTCCCCACTTCCCCACTCTAAGTGTCTGATTGGGGCTGCTGATCATCGTTCTCCCTCCTGCCAATAGGGCAACACACAACTCAAGCCAGTCCAGTCACAGACCTTCCCTGAGGTTTTAAAATGAGAACCAAGAGGCTTTCTTCTGGTAGCAGAACTGAGACCCGAGCCCACCCCATGCTCCTGTGTCTGCATTCCATGATATGTAACAGAGGGAGCCTGCAGGAAGAGGTATTAATCCAGTCCTCAGAGAGGGGTGGACAAGCAGAGATAATAGAGGGATTGAGGCATGAAGGAGGGAGGGGCAGGACAGGGTCAACAGCCTCTAGTTTTTCTTGTAATCCTCCAGGTCTCCTGGATTTTCTTCCAAAACTGCAGTTTGCCCTTTCTTAAATTCTATAACCTACACTAGGAATTTTCCCTACAAATGAATTCTGAATTGGTTTTCTGTCATGTGCAACCATAAGAACTCTGAGCAATAGAACTGGCCTCTCCCCGAAGCCCTCCTCAGTCTCCTGGACTCCCTGCGTTCTCTGGCCTGTCCCCTATCTAGACTTCTCTGGCTTTCCATGCCTCGAAAGCCCCAAGTTCCTAAAAGAGCCTATCCCTCTCCCCGTCTTCAGGGCAATCTATAATTCTGTGGCAGGTAGCAGCTCTCATTAAACTGATATTTGTTTTTAAAGGATTGCTGGTAGGGAGCACCTGGGTGGCTCAGTCGGTTAAGTGTTTGCCTTCAGCTCAAGTCATGATCCTGGAGTCCTGGGGATGGAGCCCTGAGACAGGCTCCCTGCTCAGTGGAGAGCCTGCTTCTCCCTCCCCCTCTGCCCCTTCCCCCACTTGTGCTCTCTCTCTCTCAAATAAATAAATAAAATCTAAAAAAAAAAAAAAAAAGAGTTGCTGGTTAGTTCCAAAGAATCCCCAGTTGGCAGAATGTGCCAGAAGCTGGACTTCATTTTGGGAAGTATACCCAGAAATGGCTCTATCAGATCTGCTCTCCCCTCTACCACCTGGCCCTCCTCTGTGGCCGTGGCTCCCCACCCACAAGGCTCAGTTCTAACACACAGAACATTTTCTTGGAGACAGGGAGAGCTAACTCTGCAGGGTTCCACAGCTCAGGTAGGCCTCCTGCACCACACTGCCCTGAAAGCTGACTGTTGAGCTCTTTTTAACTTTAACATTATTCTGTAATGCCACAACGGCAAGAGATGTCACTTGAAAAGAGGTGACAGATGGCATGGGGTAAGACAAGAGAATGTTTCTAATTAAAAGCCAATACATATAATGTTGAAAAAACGGCATAAAACCATCCCAGTCCTGTAATGATATAAACTATACCACTCCTGGCCTTGCTGGCTATTCTGAATAAACCTGGAGTTATGGTTCAAGATGGGCTTGGTTTTGCTCAGGAAATAATCTGCAGTTTCCAAGATGAGCCAGGCACTGTGCTAGGCCCAGGGACTCTGCCCACCACCGAGAGGCAAACTTACTTACACATATTTGATTGACTGTAGGAAAAACTGTAACTGCACGTTGTCAATTTCCTAGGAAAGACCTGTCCTTAAAATACCCTCTAGCATTTCCTGCTAAAGGCCAAGCATAAACTCCGTATCAAGTTATGAATTTGACATCCACCGCTGCTCAAACATAGGCAGGACTTGTGCCTTTTCTTTGCAACCCGAACTTCCCACCGCAACCAGCCGAATCCGAATGAGGTCTGAGTGGCTGCTGAACCCCTGCCAAATGGCACTCCACTCTCTGACAAAACAGTATACCCCTGCTATTCTTTTTCCTGACAGGTACCTATTTTGAACTCCTTCTAGAGAATGCAGTGACAGTTCCCATCCTTGATCTTTTGGCTTAGTTCCCAGGGAGAATTCCTCATGCCATGTTTTATTCATGGTGCCTCCCAGGCTGGTTTCTTCATTGTAAAAATCAGTGGTGGGTGTAGGGACAATCAATGAACGGGAAGTAAAATTTGACTGTCATAATAAAACCATCCCTTTGTGTGCTGAAAGCCTACAACCAGAGTCTGAGATTCTAGGGAAGGTCTGTGTTTTGAGGATTTTTTCGGTGAAGCATCCGCCGTGAAAAAAAGCCTATAGTTAATTCATGTTGTGTTGGAGTAGCGAAAGAAGTCAGATAAACCAAAATAACCTTTGCTGGGAAACAGGATAAGCTTCAGACATCTGAGAGCATGGAGAAAAAAAGATGGTGTGATAGATAAAAACATGAGACTGACAGATGTGTGAGCCTAAAAGCAGCAAGGCTACAGAGAATATACTTAGTAAACATTTATTCACCTTCTCCCTAAGAAACGTCTTCACCATTAACTCCGTCATTATCTTTCCTTTAGTAGCGATATATCCTACTACTTCCCTGGTTAGGACTTTTTTTTTTTTTTTTTTTAATTTCCTGGTTAGGACTTTGTAGGAGAAAGTGTAATAAGCATCTCTTCTGCCCATCCCAACCACCCAAAACAAAACCAGCATCCAAGTATAACAGAGGATAGAGACATAATACAGTATCACATACAACCGATGTGTGCACGTTATGTATACCTTGAGAATTACGGTCCTCTCGTGCCGGGTGATGTTAACACTGTGGGGTTGTCCATTGGCCATGTTTCTATGATCTACATCAATGTTATAGGGCTCCCTGGTGCCGCCCAGGTTGTACCGAATCTGTAAGCTTCCTATATAAGGAAAAGAAAAGAAACTGTCATTTCTTTGCTCTTGGTTTCATTGGATGCTCAGGATTTCCCCCTTGATGCTCAGGCTTGCCCCTTTGCTGTCCGCCGATACCGTGGCTGTTCTGAATTCTGACTCACTAGTTCAATGGCATGCTGAACCAGAAGGGTTAAGAGCACTGGGCCCACAGTAGTTTACAGTCTACCAACAGTGAGCCATCAGTGACCATCATCTTCATGTTGAAGTGGCAAACGGTCTAAATGATCCAAGCTGGGACTGTGCCTGGGAAGGAGGATGAGAACATATACAATATAGGACTGTGGAGACGCCTGCAGACTGACGAAATACCATGTGAAATAAAAAATAAATGCAGGATGCAGAGATGGTCTCACGCCATCCGCAAAGTGTGACATTCGGCACATGAAAGAATCATGAGGATACAATATTAAAAATAAACATAATTTACAAAAGATAAATACATGGGAGTTGGGGTGGCTTCATTGAGACCAAGAAAACAAAAAATTTTATTCTAGATTAGAGACTGCATCAATCTGAATGCAAATCAAAGGAAAGATGGACTTCCCGGGCCCTCGAGTCCTCACTGCCCCTCCACTCCAGCTCACTTGGCCTCAACCAATTATTCTGTTTTTCTCTCCATCGTGCTTCTCCCCAGTAATGACAGACAATATTCAAAAAGACTGAGGGACGGGCGCCTGGGTGGCTCAGTTGGTTAAGCGACTGCCTTCGGCTCAGGTCATGATCCTGGAGTCCCGGGATCGAGTCCCGCATCGGGCTCCCTGCTCGGCAGGGGGTCTGCTTCTCCCTCTGACCCTCTTCCCTCTCGTGCTCTCTGTCTCTCATTCTCTCTCTCTCAAATAAATAAATAAAATCTTAAAAAAAAAAAAAAAAGACTGAGGGACGCCTGGGTGGCTCAGTCGTTAAGCGTCTGCCTTTGGCTCAGGTCATGGTCCCAGGACTCTGGGATCGAGCCCTGCATCGGGCTCCTTGCTCGGCGGGAAGCTTGCTTCTCCCTCTCCCACTCCCCCTGCTTGTGTTCCCTCTCTCGCTGTCTCTCTCCCTCTCTCTGTCAAATAAATAAATAAAATCTTTAAAAAAAAAAGACTGATATAATATTCTAGATCCTGCTGTTAATTAATCTGCACAGCAAACATAACTTGTATTTCTTATTTATGATTTTTAAAGACATCAATTTTTTATCTCATTTTTAACTGAAATTGGAATCTTCATGTTAATAGTCTTTGACATCCCCTAGCTTGAAGACGGAGCCAGCCACCTAGCAAGAGTCTGGCCAACTGTAAATCATCTCACACGGTCTTTGTTGCCTCTTTCCTTTTCCTTCTTGAGGAACAAAACGGATAAACTGATTTTTAAGTCGTGAAATAAAATACGATAATTAAAACTTTGAAAGTAAACAGAAAGAAAAAAAAAGAGAAAGAAAGAAAAGAAAGTCACCGGAAATCCCACC
Organism: Mirounga angustirostris; assembly: GCF_029215605.1. NCBI lineage: Eukaryota > Metazoa > Chordata > Mammalia > Carnivora > Phocidae > Mirounga > Mirounga angustirostris. The sequence goes on from NW_026991720.1 coordinate 7,794,124, forward strand.
ATCAAGAGATAACTACTCTAAATATTTGGCAGCGTCTTTTCCCAGAAATTGATCATGTCTGTACATATCCATATGTACACAAATAAATGCAACAGTTTCTAAATGCTGCCCTCCCTTACTTAGGCATTGTAGCGTTACACAGGTGGTTTAAATATTCTACACAGGTGGTTTAAATATTCGACCGTGTCCTTGGAATTGAGCAGCATACATGAGATTAATAAAAAATTAACTGTATTTCCTAATTTCGCTTTCTGAGCAAATTTGACAAACCTTCCCTGTTTCTGAGTTTTACCTAAGTATTTTATCCTAGATTTGTTTGCTTATAGCATTTTGACCAAGCACTGCTGATTTTCACCTCCTAGGTGTGTCTGAATTCACATACTCTCGTCCAACTCCATCAAAGCACAGGCATCCTCTGGCCCCGGGGGTACCCTGGGTGGATCCCAGGGGAGCCCTGCTCCTGGTGGATGCAGCTCCACGCGGAGCTGGCCGGTCTTGGTGCCTCTGTGCTGACCGTGCAGTTTCAGGGACCTGACGGCCACCACCTGAACCTCACCTGCGTGGTCTTCTGCCTGGACCACCTGATCCGAATCCGTTTCTCCTTAACAATGATTCCTCTTGGCCTCATTTCATTGTTAGCTGAGTCCCCTCTTTCTCTGCTCCTTCCTCACTCCCAATCCCATTAAAGGAGAGGTCTTACTAGCACTTCAAATACATCACATGCAAAAACCCAACTCTTGGCCTTTCCCCCCCAAAAGTATTCCATCTCAATTTTCCACATTTCAGTTAATGGCTACTTCAACCTTCAGGCTATTCCTGCCAAAAGCCCTGCCTCCCCTCTTACTCCTATATTACATACACGATCTGTCAGCAGCTCTCCTTGGCTCTATCTTTAAAATACACCCCAACACTTACTTCTTTTTATCACCTCCATTTCTACCCCCTAGACCAAGCCCCCACCGTCATTTGCCTGGATTACTAGACCCACCTCCATACTAACAAATCTCCCCCCTACCTCAACCCAGCCTCTGCCCCCACATACCCAGACCCTTCACAGAGGGCAGTCAGACTGATCCGCTGTTCAGAACCCTCCATGGCTTCCCCTCTCAACCAAAGTAAAAATCAAAGTCTGCATAATGGCTCACCAGGCCCTATATGATCTTGCCCTATTATCTCTGACATAATCTCTTATTCTCCTCCTTGCTAACTCCTCACCAGTCCAACTTAGCCTCATTGCTGTTTCCTCAGAAGCCAGCATGTTCCTGCCTCAGGACCTTTGCATTGGCTGGCTCTTCTGTCTAGGATGCTCAGTCCCCAGTATTCTGCATGGAGGACTCCTCACCCACTTTAGGTCTTTGTTTAAATGTCTTCTCAGTGATTATTTCTGCGACTTCCTCATTAAAAGAAGAATTTACCCAATCCTTTCCCTTGGCCAGGTCTTCCCTTTTCTGCCTTATTTTTCCCCCATGAGAGTAATAATTTTTGTTTATATTCTCTGTACTTTATTCCCAATTCCTAGAATATGCCCAATACTTAGTAGTTGCTGAAAAAATACATCTGTTGAATGAATGAATGATAGTCTCCCTGCTTCTGTGCTTTTTTCCTTGCAGACATATTTCTTCAAAATGCATAATTGATGATTTCACTGGTTCACTAAAAACTCTTCAAAGCCTTCCAGTTGCTCCTAGGATGAAGACATACATTCTTAGTATAGTGTATGATGCCTTGTCTGATCTGAGTTCTGCCTGTTATGTTATTTGCAAATGATGCCATTTACTATCTCACTTTTTACATTCAAGCTACCTTGGACTTCTGTTATCCGCTAGAAAATACAATTCTTCTTTCTACCCCAGGACCTTTGAATATGCTGCTCTCTTTTTCTGAGCTGCTTCTTTCCCCGACCCTCAGTGTTCTACCCTATTTTTTCCCTTTACCCTAACAGCATTAAAAACAATCTATTATTTGGGACTGAACAGGAGATGATTAGATAGTCGTTTGGTTACATGCAGAAGAACAAGTTGACTGTCTTGAGTTTTTATTCCCTCCTCGTGCTTGGACCGTGTATAATCACAGCCAGTTCTCTTGAATATACAGCTGTATTCATTCATCATTTATTTACTCATTTCTTCAGAACACATTTATTCAGTGCTCATGAAAAGCACTGTTGAATCCGATTTTTCAAGACCTGAATGTGGGCTGTCTGGCTGGCTAGCTGTGCAGGGTCCACCTCTAAGACACACGTCCATCTCTAACCCCTTGTGTCTGGCCCTGGGGATACAAAGAGAAGAAAGAGCAGGCCCCGGCTTTGAGGGCTAGAGGTCAGAGGAAATGGTCATCATGCAAAAAAAACCCAGACCTTTTCCTCCCTACTGTCTTTGTCATTGCTCCTGTTATGTTCCCCAGCTCATTAAAATCAGTATTAAGCTGTTTTCAGTATTTTTTCTCTTTTCTGGCTTTCTTTCTTTGTAAACGTGATTTAAAAATTCTGTAACTGCCTCACTTAATGGCAACTGCAATGATTTGCTTTGAGAAAACAGACGAGTTGGAATGTTAAATTTATATGTAGTGGATATCCATAAACAGTAATGGCAATTTTCTTGAATAATAAAATTTAAATGATATATTTATTCCTTTCAAATAATAGTACACGAGAACCACTAAATGATGGTCGGAGAATATTAATATTTTCCATTAATATAAAATATTATTAAAATGGAAAAATACTTCACTTCCTGCATCTCATGTTCATCTCCCAAGTGAATTAAAGCGGTTGTAAGGGACTGCTCTTTTATTGGCTGCAGCAAATAACGTGCTTAACAGATTTATTCTCTCCTAGCCTTCATCATTATCATCAGCAAACACTTACGGAGCACCTATTGTAGGCAGGAGATACAGAACTGGGGGCTTCTCATCTCACTGGGAAGACAGGGCATATTTATAACAAAGATAGATAACAATACACGAAGTGCCAAACAAATGTCATTGGAAGGAAGTGGACTAGGAGTCTAAAGTAAGGAGAAGTCATTGAAAGGAGGTGAGACTCAATCTGGATCCAGAATGAAAGGCAGGTGTTAGCGCCCGGATGAAGATGGAGCTCCTCCAGGTAAGGGAGCAGGGTGGTGGGCGGGGCACAGATGTCACGTGAGCTTGGGGAATAATGAGGAAAAGTAGGGATGTGTGGCACGCACACGGGGCAGGATGTAGATTAAATCCGTGGGCTGTGGATAGTAGTAACAGCTAACACTTCCGTAGTGTCTGCCAACACACAGACTGCATAGGGATAGGGTCGTGCTTTACACTTACTGACTCATTCCATTTTCACAACACCCCCACGAGGGAGGCGCTATTTTAACAGAAGAGGGCCCTGGGCACAGGGGGGCTAACTGCCCACAATCATGATCCCACAACCTGCACAGGGCAGAAGTAGATTCAAACCCAGACGTTCTGGTTCTACCCTCGCAGCTCTCACCTGGTGTTTTCACCCTGGAGCTTGGCAGGTTAGTGGGCTTTGGGATTTCTCCTGCACTTACTGGGAGGAGGAGAGCCCTACTAAGGCATGATGAGGGACACTGCGTATGAAGACCCTGGTGGGTAAGAGCGAGGGGGGGACGGACCGGAAGCAGGGAGAGGGATGGGTCTGAGGCGCACTGCTATTCCATAAAAGGCTAACAGGTGCCAGGAGCTGGGCGCCCCTCAGACCTCGGCAGACCCTCGGCAGGCTGGGCTGCTGGGGTCCCTGGGTTGGTGGCCTCCCAAAGACAAATGGCCTCGTCTGTTTACTCAAGTGCCATTTCAAATGTAATAACCTATGTGTGCCAGGGCAGGAACAATGTCAGGAAGCACTGAATTAGAAGATGTTTTCCAGGAGACCAGCAGTGGGAAAGAAAAGAAAGAGTACCTCCGACGGACACGGTGTGACGAGACTTTGCAGGATCTGTTTGCCTGAGTGGCCCCCCAAAGGGGAAGGATGGCACATTCGTGAACGACAGCATACTCGGGAATTCAGGTGTCTGGAGGGGGCAGCACTGGCAGAAGCAGAGGGTCTGGAGGAGGGACCAGTTTTGGGGGAACCATAATGGTGATATGGCTTTCAATATGTTAAGTTTGAGGGGTGCCAGGGCAATTAGTTAAGACTTTCTAGTTTTTAATTTTTTTCCTGATATTTTGACATAGTCCTTATTGATTTTTTTCCCCGGAATGCTTTCTTCTCATTTTTCTAACTTTAAATATCAATTAATAAAAAACGAAGTCTTTGACACATGAAAAAGTGCTCAATATCGCTCAGCATCAGGGAAATCCAAATCAAAACCTCAATGAGATACCACCTCACACCAGTCAGAATGGCTAAAATTAACAAGTCAGGAAACGACAGATGTTGGCGGGGATGCGGAGAAAGGGGGACCCTCCTACACTGTTGGTGGGAATGCAAGCTGGTGCAGCCACTCTGGAAAACTGTATGGAGGTTCCTCAAAAAGTTGAAAATAGAGCTACCATATGATCCAGCCATTGCACTACTGGGTATTTACCCCAAAGATACAAATGTAGGGATCTGAAGGGGTACGTGCACCCCGATGTTTATAGCAGCAATGTCCACAATAGCCAAACTGTGGAAAGAGCCAAGATGTCCATCGACAGATGAATGGATAAAGAAGATGTGGTCCATATATACAATGGAATATTATGCAGCCATCAAAAGGAATGAGATCTTGCCATTCGCAACAACGTGGATGGAACTGGAGGGTATTATGCTGAGCGAAATAAGTCAAACAGAGAAAGACATGTATCATATGATCTCACTGATATGAGGAATTCTTAATTGCAGGAAACAAACTGAGGGTTGCTGGAGTGGGGGGTGGGGTGGGAGGGATGGGGTGACTGGGTGATAGACACTGGGGAGGGTATGTGCTCTGGTAAGCGCTGTGAATTGTGCAAGACTGTTGAATCTCAGATCTCTACCTCTGAAACAAATAATGCAATATACGTTAAGAAAAAAAGAAGAAGAAGAAGGTAGTGGGAGGGGAAGAATGAAGGGGGGAAATCGGAGGGGTAGACGAACCATGAGAGACGATGGACTCTGAAAAACAAACTGAGGGTTCTAGAGGGGAGGAGTGTGGGAGGATGGGTTGGCCTGGTGGTGGGTATTGAGGAGGGCACGTTCTGCATGGAGCACTGGGTGTTATGCACAAACAATGAATCATGGAACACTTCATCTAGAACTAATGATGTAATGTATGGGGATTAACATAAGAATTAAAAAATAAATAAATAAATAAAAAACGAAGTCTTTGAAATGTGAAAAAAACACATTTTCATCAGCAGTTTGAAGATGGCCTTGCAAAGTTAAAAAGAAACCAACTAGTCGTGCTTTCCAAATGTGCTGAGAGTGTGCTGGAGATCTCTGCCTTATGGAAAGAGTGGTAGAGGTCTCGGGGCCTGGAATCAGACACCTGAGCTTAGAAATTCTGGTTTTGCCTCCACCAGCTGAGTGTGCAAGTCACTTACTCTCTCCATACTCCAGTTTTACCATCTGTTGACAGGGGATAAAGAATGATATCTACCTCGTGGTTGTATGGCTTGTAGGAATTAATGTGTGTGCAACATAGCACACTGTCAGGCATCATTAAATGGTAGCACCGATATGGAACTGATTACTCAAAACCCTTGCACACGATGAACGCCCATGGATACCAGCATGAGCGCTCACGGAGACGGGGCTAGGTTATGGGAACGTGAGTTACTGACATAGTTACTGATATCGGTACCAATATAGTTACCGAGTATACGGATAAAATTTAGTTGGGGACTAAATTTTAATGTGGCAGTGACTTAAGTAGTAGACAATACAGCATCTTCCGGGACATGTTCATGATGTCTCGATGAACCATATGTGAGAACCACCTCACCTTGGTGAGGGCACCGAGAGGCTGGGGCTTGTGGGTGGAGAACATCAATGGATTAAAAATCGATTTAACCTGATCCAGGAGAAGTAAACTCAACTCGTGAACTTCTGGAAAGCCGGGGTTATGTCCTTTTTTCTTCTGCTTTCTCATTGATTTTACTTAGTATCTTTTCTGATTACAACAGTGACGCTTGCTCATTGTGAGGATTTGACATTTATAAAAGAGTATTACTGAGGAGAAGCAAATCAACCAGCAAGAGGCACCTTGTGCTCATGTTATTGCTTTTTGGTTTCCATCTGTATTTTTCATACAGCTAAGCCGATATTGTATAGTCAAGGCTCTATCTTGCCTTCTTTCTTTCTTTCTTTCTTTCTTTCTTTCTTTCTTTCTTTCTTTCTTTCTTTCTTTCTTTCTTTCTTTCTTTCTTTCTTTCTTTCTTTCCTTCCTTCCTTCCTTCCTTTCTTTTCTTCCTTCCTTCCTTTCTTTCTTTCTTTTCTTCCTTCCTTCCTTCCTTCCTTCCTTCCTTCCTTCCTTCCTTTCCTTTTTGTTTTTGGTTTAATGTTGTATTACATAATTTTTTTTCTCCATGCTTTTTTCTCCATTGCTACCCACAAATATTATTCTTAATGGATACATAATATTCCTTAAAATGGTGACTCCCTCTTTTACTAACCATTTTACTACAGTTGAACTTGTAGGTCTTTCCTAATGCTTATTTTTATAAATAACACTAAGAGGAACATTCTCATGCTGCATCTTTGTCTGATTTTTGACTTATTTCTTTAGGAATAATTTCTGAAAGGAAAAATCTTAGGAAATATTCCCTCTGTTCCCAATCTTTTTAATCAACAGTGAATTGACCAGAGAAGCTTAAGAATTTACTATGTTTTAAAACTCAAGCTGACCTGGGTTTGTAATAAGAATTTTTGCTCCCACAGAAGCTAATCTTGATCTTTAAGAAGTCTTAGCTTTTTAAAGAAGTTTATACTCAGTGCAGAGCTAGGAGGTGTGGGCAATGAGAGAGAGGCTGTCTCCACATTCTCAGCCCATGTCATCTCTCTGGGAAGTGAATGAGAGAGATTTGCTCCCTGATCAACCTACACTATTCTTATGCGTGAAAAAGCGATCTTCTAAGTGTGTCAGTATTCAAATTTTCTGAGAGGAATGGCCCCCTCAGTGTTGGGCACGCTCCTGTGTTTCAGAACTGCTCAGACTTCTCTTAAAGGTCGTAAGCGCACTTGTCTATTTTCACAACAAGACACTGATTTTAGTCTCACTCTGACCCTCTCGCGCTCCATGCATATTTGGAGATCACGATGGTCCCAGACATTCAAGTGTAAATATGCTCCTGCTTTAACCAACCCTTACGCCAGGGATATATTTTATGAACGTAAAATTCTGAGAGGGCTTAGGAATGAAAACATCTCTGGTTTTCTATTTCTATTGAAAGCTACATATGTTCTGTAGGAACCTACTGATACGTTATCATAAATCAGGATAACTCATTGGTTTATGTTAAATGAATTTTACTACTTCAGAGCCCATCTCTATTTAGTACAGCAGTGCATGTATTCATTTGACGGGAATAAAAAAATCATCGTTATACATACGAAGCAATCTCATATTCGTGTAATACTAATACGCTTCCCATAAAGAACTTGACGTGCCTGAGCAACATTACTACCATGACACATTACTACCTGCTAGGAGGCACTCAACTGACAAGTAGCTTTTTTGGCTCCTACTCATGTAGAGAAATGAGGTTCAAAGTATTCGGATGACTTGCTCAACGTCCTGGGGAAAATAAAGGACAAGACCAGAGCAATCCAGACCTTCTAGAACATTCTGTTCACCCAACATTAAATAGCAGAGGCTAGGCATCCTTGTCCTTACCGGCAGGTTTGATGAGAACGGCCAGGAAGTCTGTTGTGAAGGAGCTGACGTAGAGGAGAATGCAGGGCGCCTTGGAGGTACTGAAGCTGAAGTGGATCCCCTCATGGGCCAGATCGGGAGGGGCGCTCTGCTGATCAGGGGAGCTGTCTGACCGGCCGCCCGATTCTTTGCCACTGACCCCCGGTGCCTGGAAGTTGTACCGTAGCCACATTCCCTCTTCAAAAAATGCGCCAACATCTGTTGAAACGAAAAGGCTGGAGGTAATTGACAAATGAAGGGAAATCGGATGCTGATACTGCCAACACTTTAAAGTTGGGTAGATGGTTAATTTTGTTGTTCAGGGAAGGCAGGTCCTGCCTCCAGGAGGGGATCAGATGGGGCTACTTTCTATAGAGATGGGCCTTATTTCATCAACATGGATCATCTACCAAAAAAAAAAAAGCATGTAATAGAGCATGGAGATTTGTAAATTAAAAAAATATATTAATAAAAATTAAGAAACTGAAATCATACCAGAAAGAATTTGCATGTACAGGGCTTAGGCCAAATAAATCTAGGTTGAAGAGGTACCCTGAAAATAAAGGCAGTGGTTTATCACAAATACCAATTTAAGGAGCTCACGGGTTGTTCTGGATGTTTGCATGGGAGAGCCCTCGACAAGTCCCTTTGGGCTTTGGGGACAGTGCTTAAAATCATAAGATGTGAAGTTTGAGAGGACTGGGTTCAAATATGACCATTAATTAATTACTGTGTGGCTTTATAGGAAGTTATTTAACCAATTGCTTTAGGCCTCAGTATTTCATAGGTGAAAAGGAGAAAATAAAAGATAATATGAAATGATCAGCACCAAGGAAATAGTACCTATTATTATTATTATTATTATTGGTATTATTATGAAATTAGAAGAACAGTCACTAACCCTTCATTGGTCTCTGTCGACGGTCTACTCATTGCTAATTGGTTCCTTTTTTTTTTTTTTAAGATTTTTAAAAATTTTTTTGAGAGAGAGAGAGAGCATGAGTGGGGGCAAGGGGCAGAGAGAGAAGCAGACTCTCTGCTGAGTAGGGAGCACAATGCAGGGCTCGATCCCAGGACCCCGAGATCATGACCCAAGCTGAAGGCAGACGTCCAACCGACTGAGCCACCCATGTACCCGCTAATTGGTTCCTAATCACTTCCTGGCAGACCAGCTCCTCTGTTGATTCTCCCATTGTTAAATTACCTCCTACCTCAGCACAAAAGGCTGAGGTTCCCTATCAAGCTTTGTTTGGTCTTCCCAGTTACCGTTCCTTTGCCCTCTGCAGCTGCCCTTCTGGAAGGCTTTCTCAAACTTCATTGCCTGTGGATTGGGTTATGCTCACACAACACTTGACATCCACTAGATCAACACTATGCAGAATATATTTTGGGAAACACAGCATTATGTTGTCATTAAAAGGAGAGGACAAATCCAAAAGGATTTTTACACCTGGAAATTTGGAAGTTTGTTCTCGTTAAATAAGTCTCGAATAGAGTCGGCACAGCGTAGTGAATCAGGGTCTGGAATCAGGCACCTGTGGGTGGATCTGGGCTCTGTTAACCTGCTAACCGACCTGTTAACCTGTTAATCAGCCTGCAATGTGTGAGACTGTCTTACATAGTTAAGAACTGTCTTGCTCAAAATGCCAAAAGTACCTTTGATGGGAAACACATACTTAAACAATACTTAATCCACACTAGCCACTGAAGGACTCACTGGGATGTCAGACATATAAAATAATGTCACCGTCACCCTTGAGACCTTTCTGTCCAGCAGTGGGCATGGGAGGACACATGTCAACAATTTGAAGTCCTTCTGGTGAGTGTTACAGAGGTTCGCTCAGCAGGTTATGTGATAAGAACCCCCATCTCGCTGCCTGGAGGATCCTGAGTTGGCTTTCCCATGCTCTCAGCAAACATCTGTCGAGTGCCGTCTGCACGCCAGGCACTCTGCTGGGCACCGAGGTTACCATCCCTGCGCCCAAACAGCCCTTGATCTAGGGGATTCTAGGCATCATCGGAAGCAGTGTGGTGGGCGCAGGGCCAGGTAATACGGGGGCTCTGGAACACGAGGGGCACCAGCCCCATCCCCAGGGGCCGAGGAAGACATCTCGGGGGAAAGGCATGGAACCTGGGTCCCAAAGAGCCAGCGGCAGTAGCTTTGTTAAAGGTGGAAGGAAGACCAGCTTTGCAGCTGAGGGAGAAGCACACGTCAACAGTTGGAGTGGAGATGGTGCAACAGAGCATCATGCCTCGGATGAAAGTCATAGACTCTTTTTACAACATCAGTTGTTAATACAAGACTCATTAGTGCCCCACTACATTTGAGGTTGGGTGTCGAGGAAACAATGAAGGAAAAGGAGGTGATCCCTGCCCTCAGCAGCTCAGAGCCTAGTGGGACAGACGGACATTCTGTGACATCTCTGAGCTGCTGTGACGGATGGCAGGGCTGCGCGGGGGGAAATCAAGGAGAGCAGGCAGGTCCGGTCACCTGCAGCAGACATGCCAAGGGGTTCCCTTTGCCACAGAAAGGGTCTCCCAGAGGATGAGGGGTCATTATCTGAGAACCTGTTTGGGCCATGCAGGAGAGAAAAGATGGGTCTGGCACCTGGAGGGAGCAGGGAGAAAGGCTCGAGATCCAGGCCAGAGTCCGAACAAGCCAGAGGCAGACAGAAAGGGACAAGGTATAGGACGAGATAAACGTGTGTGGCACTTGAAACTCAAGATCAAGGCACGAAGAACCTGGGCCTACGGAGGGGTTCTGGGCAGCAAAGGCCGAGGAAGCAGGTAAAGCCTGGAGGCCCCAGGCACCTAGTTGCCACACATCGCCAGCAAGATCCTGGGCTTCCCTGAGCCAGACTCTCTCCAGTCACTGCACTTCCAGAGCGGGGGCCCAACCAAGTCCCTGATAACGTTTCTCCGTAAAAATGCTGGTCCCCAGGCCTAGCTCCGGAATTTAGCTCAGAGGGCCTGACTCAGAGGGTCTTGAGAATCAGCATGCATAACAGACTCCCAGACCATGCTGGTGCACCCAGGAGTCTGAGATCCTGGGAGCCAAAGCCAAGGGGGGAGAGCGCAGCTGGCGGAGCAGTAGCCGAGTGGGCGTCGGGCCGAGAGAGGACGCACTTTTCAGCTCCAGTGGCGTCCGCCCTTCCAAGGCAGATCATGAAGAGAAATTCAGAAAGTGAAGGATTTTAGATAAATCAAAAAATATGCCACTGAGAATACTTTTGGTGTGTTTTAGAGTCATCGTTATAAAGCTTTATGGATTCATGTCAGTTTTGGAGGAAGGAAAATACCATGCTTAAAAGTGTTATTCTGAAACCACATCATAAACCAACTGTTAAACCAGGGCCTGGGAGTGCTGTGAACCATTTCAGTTTCGAAGTGGCATATTTATAGCCATCATTTCAGTGTTTCAGGCAGCTTTAAGGAAATGCCAAATCAGGCTGTGTAATATCATTTAGGAAAGGAATACTCCCATCCCTCCTGAAGGAATAACTAAAATTAACACTAATTTAACAAGCCCCAAATAACATCTTTTCCCTCATTGGATGATCAAAATTATTGATGTAGAATGCTAAGATAGGATAGCTTAAGTTTTAGGATTTCATTTTTTGGATTAAAAAATGATAAATTTGGAGTTTCGTTATTCTAAGATGTATTACAAAAGAGATTTATGGAATTATATCATGTTTCCCCAGATTCCGAGCCACAGTCTGCCACCTGGAGATTCAGGATCGTAAGGATGCCAGGAACCTTGAGGCAGGCAAGCAACCTCATCGTAATCATTTCTTGGTTCTTGAAATGGACCCCTGATTGACAAAAAGAAGTGTGCAAATATTTGGAATAAAATCCACAAACTGTCCATTCCAGAATAATACCATAGAGATATTCTTGCCCTCTTCTGACCAAGTCCCTGATGTTTACCATGGAGAAGCAAATAGCTGGTACTCACCCCGTTATTAAATTGCTCCTCATCTCTTCCTCCTAACGCTCAATAATTCCATTTCTTTTTGCCTTTTCGCTTAGGCTATATTTTGCAACCTCTATTTTAAAAATCAACCGGAATCTTTTCATTCTCTCACTTCCCCACAAGGACCCAGAATTGAAAGTCCCTAACCCACACAGGGGCTCTTTTCCAAAAGTTTACTTTAAAGTCAGTAACTTGCAACTTGAAATACTTCCCCAACGAAACCATGCTTTAAGTGATGGGTAGTTTGCCAGGAGAGTCCACAAATGCTGAGTAATTCTGGACGGGTCATGAAAGAGAATGGAAGAGTTGTCATCGTGCACTAGTAAATAAAACAGAAATAGCAACAACAAGAGTTAAGGTTGATTCTGAACGTGAGAATTCCAGGGAACTCTGCTCACACAAGGATTTCATCTAACTGACGTAGTGGTATGCTGGTAAATCTTAAGTAACTGGTTCTGTGCTATAAATCAGGGGAGGCCCTGATTTATAGTGTTGGCCTATTCCGCTGGTGTAAACATTCCCACCACGGCTGAGTTCAAGCTGCCAACACATCACTAAATACGGAGTTGAGAGGAGATGTTCACAGGTGATCTCCCAGCCTGTGTGAACTGCCTCCAGCGCGTGATCTCACTCAGTCACTGAGCCAGTCATTCGAGCAAACCACATGTATTGACCATAACTGGGTGGCTCAAACAACAGAAGTCTATTTTCACTGTTCTGGAGGCTCTAAGTCTAAGATGGAGGTGCCAACTGATTCCTTTCCTGGTGTGGGCTCTCCTCCTGGCTGGCAGACGGACGTGTTCTTGCTATGTACTCATATGGCAGAGAGAGAGAGAGAGGGAGAGAGAGGGAGGGAGAGAGGGAGGGAGGGAGGGAGGGAGAGAGAAAAGGGAGAGAGAACTAGATCTCTGGTCTCTTCCTTTTCTTAGAAGGACACCAAACCCATCATGGGAGCCCCACCCTCATGACTTCATCTAAACTGAAGTACCCCCCAAAGCCCCATCTCTAAATACTGTCCCACTGGGGGTTAAGGCTTCCACATAGGAATCTGGGGGAACACAAACATCCAGTCCATACCAGAAGGCTTCTTGCCTTTTCTTTTCTGCTTTAAAGAAACACTTTTAATATTGCTTACTCCCTCCTACCTTCCACAGTTCTTTTCTATCTTGTCCCAGGACCCTGGATCCTGAAAGCTCTGCACTTTATAAGAAGTTCTACAAAATCCAGGAAGAACTGCTGGGGATCGGACACTGGACTACAAGGAAACACAGACCTGAGCCCCAGCCTCAGGGTCATTCAAGCTTTTTCACAGCTGTCTTCCATTGTCCAGAATGGTCATTCTCACGAACTGCTTTTTAATGAATCTTCTAGTAAAAAAGTTAAATAAATGCTGTGGCGCTCTGATCCTAGACACCTTGGCCATCCCCCCTCAGCACATATCTTGAATCTGCATTAGACCTGGCTCCTTCCGGGGTAATCTGCAGGGCCCAGCTCTCCTTTAACTCGCTTTCTCTTGTACTCCCAAGGCCCTGCTATCCTGAAATACAACCAGTTTCTCTCCTGGCCTTACACTGGCAAAAATCTGCTTTTTATCCCCAAATGTGCCACTCTGAATTTCCCTCCTGAATTTTTTATGCTGTTTCTTTGATGTTTTCTCCCATTGACTATACTCGTTTTGGACTAACAGCACTGGGCCAGGATGGGTTAATGTTCACCTTTACTCCTTCTGTTTCCCCAGGTAGATACATATCTTTTGTAACCACTTTCCCCACACTCTCCCTAAAGGCCAGGTTACTCGCAGGTCAGTTTCTATGTAATAAGCTTCAAGTGTCTGAATCTGCACAAGGGTGAGAAAATACCGAAGAAAAATCTCTGAAGTTTGAGCCTGAATGGCGTGAGCTGCCCATGAGATAGAAGTGTAGAGTATATTACTTTAAACACATCAATAAGCTACATGATCTAGGACTTGACCGCGTGGGAGCCAGGGGGCCTCCTTGCTTGGAGTTTAAGAGCTAATAGAACTGAACAACTTTGCTCGAGTCTTAAGTGGGAAGATAGTTTGCATCCAGAATTTCCAGGGTCATGCTCCTGAAACTGTGTTAATAAGCATTACTGGAAAAAATGGCAGTCAACAGGTTAGAACGCTCTAGAAAGAGTAAGTGAGGTGAGGACTCCATTGCAGTAAGCTCCATCTGACACATGTAGTCAGGGATTAATGTGTATATGTGGAGGGCAGGAATCCAAAGGTGTGGGTTTAGTCCTGGCTTTGCCACCACCAGCTCTATGGCCCTGGTCCAGCAGGTTATTTAATTGCTGTAGGCTTTAAATCATTCCCATCTTAAAGAAATCCTCCCTTGAATATATATCTTCCTCTGGCTAGCAACCCGTCTTTTTCATACATTCTTTCTTTTTTTTTTTTTTTAAGATTTTACTTATTTATTTGAGAGAGACAGAGAGAGCGTGCAAGAGAGAGCACGAGTGTCTGGGAGGGGCAGAGGGAGAGGGAGATGCAGGCTCCCCACCGAGCAGGGAGCCTGACGTGAAGCTCAATCCCAGGACCCTGGGATCATGACCTGAGCTGAAGGCAGATGCTTAACCAAGACTGAGCCACCCAGGCACCCCCTGATTTGCAGTTTTAAACGATCATTCTGGCTGAATGGATTGGTATGAGAGGAGAGTGTTAAACCTAAATTTCATCCTTAAACTTAAATTTCATCCTTTTTCTTAAAATTTGGACTATCACTGGGTGTGTGTGTAGGGGGCTGGTCACTAGATACATTTCAGGGAATCTGTAAATCTTCTGAAACTTTGGGCAAAAACATGTACGCATTTTTCTGCGGGCAGGGTTAGTAGTTTTAATCAGATTTCATGACTTCATCCTCAACAGTTTAAGGAAAAACAAGAAAAATTAATTCGCTCAGAAATGATGCCCCGAGATGCTCCGTGTGCTTAGGCTCTGTGCTAGACGCTGCCTCCACTTCCAGGGTGGTCTTCATCACCCTCATTATCTGGCCCCGCTCCCTCCTCAGCCGCATCTCCCAATCCCCAAGTCCTCTGCCTGTGGTCTGGACAGACTGGGTTACTCGCGTTTGGCCCTTCTTCTTCCTTCCCAGCTGGCTCTCCTGCCCTTCCACTCTCATCCCTATTCGCGCTCCCGGCAGGTGTCAGCACCCCTTCCTTTCCTAAGCTCCTCCTCAAGTGCCCTCACGGCTCTTTGCTCTAACTTGAGTCTGCCAAGTGCAACCCTGTTTGCTTTTAATTTAGTAAACATTTCTTGGAACCTCACTATATGCCAGGCCCGTGCTGATAACAAAAGCAAACATGAGGACTCTGCCCTAAAGAAGTTCACAGTTGGTTGGGAGAAAAACGCATCATTAGAATACAGTCAGTGTGAGATCCAGAATAAGAGAGGAGAAAGAAGTAGCAGGAGGAGAGAAAGATCGGCTCTTTCTGTGTGGAAGTCTGGGCTTCTTCACGAAGAAGGGGACAGTGAATATGTATTTGCAAGATGTGCAGGGCGGGCAAGGCACTCTCAGTGTGGGGAAAAGCGTGGCCGAGTCGTGTTCTGGAAATGACATCAGAGCTTCGCAACCTCCGCTGTGCTTTTTAAAAAACTACCTAAGGCAAACTCTCAGAAAATCGGATTTAACTGGTCTGGGGAAAGGCCAGCCTGTTGGCATATTTCACCGTTTTCTCAGATTCCCGAGATGGGCAGCCCAGGGCGGAGCACTGCTCCTGTAGGTCGTTGGGTATGACCTGGTATGAAATGTGGGGTGATGTGTGGCCACGACCTGCCGCTGGAAAATAATGCAGGATGGAGGCTACGGAAGGTCTTGAGTTGCTTCTTTTTAAAATTTTTAGGAGAACAATATACTTTGAAGTCATTTCAGATTTACAGGAAAGTTGCAAGATTAGTACCAAGAATCATATCCTCCATATTCAGATCCCCTAACTTTTAACATTTCACCATGTTTCTGTGTGTGTGTGTTTAGGCTTCTTCATATATATATATACGAAGTATATATAGTGTATACTAAATTCTAATTCCTGAGCTGTTTAAAAGCAAGCTGGAGTGAGGAAATCGACATTAACATAACCCTATTCTCCCAATATTGTCTCATTTCTGGAAAAACAGATACACAGACACAAATATTTGTATGTACACACAAATAGTTTTGGAAAACCACTGTGAGGCTATATGTATATGGACGTATACACATATTTCCAGGTAGAAAGTTTTTTTTAAAAGCAGCAGCCAGCACAGGGGGCCCAGCTCTTTCATACTGGAAAGGGAAGAGGAGAGAGAGGGAAAGCAGATGAGGAGGTTGGAAGTTGAATGCCTTGTTTATGCATCTGGCAGTTCACTAAAATGTACGCTTTTGAGGATAAGAGTAACCTTAGCCAGGACCTGGCCTTCAGCAGAAACACAATTAATATTTATTGAATTGAGTTGAACTGAATTTGAATTTTTTTTTTTTTATACCAACACTATATTCAACTAGTTGGTCCACACTGACTTTTCTCAGTTGACATTTCTCAGTTTCATTCCTTTTGAAAAGTGGGCTTCTTGGGGCGCCTGGGTGACTCAGATGGTTAAGCGTCTGCCTTTGGCTCAGGTCATGATCTCAGGGTCCTGGGATCGAGCCCCGCATCGGGCTCCCAGCTCAGCGGGGAGCCTGCTTCTCCCTCTGCCTCTCCTCCTGCTTGTGCTCTCTCTCTCCGTCTCTCTCAAATGAATAAATAAAATCTTAAAAAAGAAAAAGTTACCCTGGAGGGTGGTAACAGGGTTACGTGTGTTTTGAAGGTTTGGGAGACTGAGGGCTATGGTTCCAATGAAGAGGACTCTTTGAAATGTCCAATAGAAATATAGTGTGAGCCACACTTGTAGTTTTAAATTCTCTTGTAGCCCTATTAAAAAAGTAAAAAAAAATACTGGGCTAATTTTCATAACATATTGCATTTAATTTAGTGTATCCAAAATATTATTCTTTCAACATGTAATCTATGTAAAAATTACTGAGACATTTTGCATTCATTTTTTTCACCCTAAGTCTTCAAAAGCCACTGAGTAGTTTATGCTGATGGCACCTCTCATTTTGAACTAAACCCAGTTCAAGTGCTCAATAGCCACACGTAGCTAGTGGCCACCATCCTGGACAGCGCAGCTAGAGAGTGCATGAAAGGAAAAAATAAAAGCATTTGCCTATTGTTGACTGTTTTTGCCAGCCCCTGGAAAGGTGGTTTCTATACGCACATTAGGATCGTCCTGGAAGTCTAACCACACAGCTGCTTATATTCTGTATCAAGCCATTCAGTTAGAATTTCTGGGAATGACTTTTGGACATGCCCAAGTGAAGGAGGACCTGAAAGGGCTTGTCTGATATACGCTTTCTACGTATCTCTTTCCAGAATCCAGGGAGGTGACACGGGGGAGATCCTGGCATTTAGGATCCTAGCTGTTTCTTTCCATCAGACATTTGAGTAATAGCTTGGAAACTGTTCCCCGTTTTGAGTTTATTTTCAAGTGATGCAATGAAAAGAGGAGGTAATTTAGCCAGAGTGATTTTATAATGTATGTCATATCATGTCACCTCCCTCTGAGCAAAAGCCAAGCCCTTGCCATGCCCGACCACACCCTACATAATCTGGGCATCTTTTCCCCATTCCCAACCCCCTCAGCTCCCTCTCCCTGTTTCCTTCCATTCTTCCCATTGCTGCTCTCTCCACTCCATCCTCAATGGCCTCCTTGTGTCCTCAGAGCACCCATATCACACCAAGTTCTAGATGAGGCTAAGATATCCATGGGCAGTGTGTGGATTGCATGGCCATCAGCCTGTCCTCCTAAATATGTCTTCTCTCAATTGAGCTTCTGCTAAGCACTAAGCAGCTGTGAGTTGAAGGTCACATTTTCTAACTAGTACCTTGAACACAAATACTCTGTGAGGCTTTAGACATCTTCTAAGACAAGGGTCAGAATGCTCTCAGGAAAAATCTGTTGTTTCACAAGGACATATCTGAAGAGATGAGCACTGCACGTTCCTATAGAGGTGGGCCCAGGGAGTATCCAGAAGTAAGAACAAAATGTCCTCAACCAGCTTTGATGGTGTGACACCACTTGGGGAGGACATTTGTGGTCGTGATCCTCACAGGGGGGACGCTGGTATTCTACGTGGGAGATTTTGAAAGGCCTGTGGTAGACATTGTCTACCTCAGCCATTAAGAAGAATCCTGAAATGCCTGAGAAGGAGTCACTTTAAAGCATGTAAGGCAATGGATAATCTACATTAGATACCTGATGATTTAAAACCTTTCTGAGATATTCTCACAGATTTTCTTTTTTTTCTTCTTGGGTAATTTTCCATTGCCAAACCTATTACCTCAAAGGCAAATCGCAATACGCTGTCCATCCCTAACCCAAGGTTTCAAAAAAATCCCCCAAAACCCAAACCATAAAAACCCAACAGAGGCTGTCATCTGCCACCCCCGGGGGTGGTGCTCTGAGTAGCAGATCACAGCCTTGGTTGCTACAGTCTTGGGTCAACCCCTTTCCAACCCAACTACCATCAAGCAGATCAGCCAGCCTGACATTGTTCCCTTAATGTGGAAGGCAGGTGTCTCCTTTTACAGCTTCTGTCAGGTCGAGATCTGTGCCAGAAAAGGATCTGTGGGTTCAGGCACCAGTGGCTCCAGCTGAAAATAACTTTTAGCTTTTCCAGAGCTTCAGGGGAGTCTCAGGTGATGCCCGCACACGTGGAACATGAAGAACTAATCTTTACTGTGCAGGACGGAGGGGAGCCTGAGACGTGACTGACATGCGTCCCGGTTTTAAATGAGCTTTTCAGGTGAGCTGTTTAAGCGGCTTTGCTCGGCTCCACCTCTTGCCATTATATTTGGTTTCGAGAGGCAGCTGGTTTTGCCGCACGGCAATAATCAGCTGAGGGCGTACGAGGAGCTATCAGAGGGTTCCAGCCCGTCAGGACTGCTGAAATACTTTCTTTTAATGTAATTTAATTTTTCTTTTTGTACGTGTGAGTTACTGCTGTGATCAGAAAAATATATCTTTGCCCCGAATGAGACATGCTCTGTCACTGGCAGTAGCTTGGATCGTTTGAACTCCAATGCTTTATTTTTGTGCATTGCTGTTCTTTGGCTGTGAAAATTGTTAAAAAGAATGGATTGACATTTTGGCTTTGTTTCTGGGACTTAAAAGAATTGTTCTAGAGAAAATTTTTCTTGTTGGGTGACTTTTTTTTTTTGTATTGCTGCAGACTTTTTAAAGGCTCTTATTTTGTTTTTGTTTTAACATATAGTTTCAGGATTATACAATACACCAGAGGTCTTGCATTGTGGGTTTTTTTTTTTTCTTTCAAGTAATCCTCCATATGTGGATAAATATGGACAATCAGGGAAGAATTTTAGAAAACCTGGGTTCTAGATCAAGAAATTCTGATAAATATCCCTATAAAAACTAGATCCAAATTATTTTAAAAATATATTTCTGGTCAGGGATACACACTTCTAGTGCTAGTACAAGTCGATGCTATTTGAAGGGAATTTATGGTAAGTTTTTCATGTGAAAGAATAATTTTTCCCTTTGTGCATATTTTATGATGTACATTAATTCAGTAGTACATGTGCAAAAATTTAAAAGGAATATGTAAATGAAGTTATATAAATTGGGACTCATGCTTAACTTTTTTTTTTTTCACTTTAGGAACGTAAGTCAAGGAGTTAGGGGGCCACACCATCTAGAAAGAGAGTCTCAGCCCCAGTGGAGCTTCTACCTGTGTCCCTCTCCTGGGCCTGGATCCTGCTGCAAGCTGTTCCACTTTCCTGAAAGAATGTGGATGTGTCCTGAAGCATATTGTCTGCCCTCTCAGTTCCAGTGACTGTCCTCTGCCCTCTGCCTCAAAGAGAAGCTCGTTACCTCTCGGAGAGGATCACAGCTCAGTGGTTAAGGGGAGGGGGGGCATTACAGCGAAGCTATGTCCAAATCTTTGCCACTTATAGGGACAACCTCAGGCAAGCTACTTCCCTTCTCTGTGTATCACTTTTCCTACTTGTAAAATGGGTTTAGTAAAACCACCTCCCTTCCTGGATTCCTCTGTAGGTGTGTCCATTAATACAAGTGGAATGCTCAGGAAGGTCCCCAGCGTGAGTGCGCTGTCATCTTCGCTGGGTCTCCCTGATCCCCACTGCAAGAAGCCAGTCACCATTCTGATCCAAAGCAGTTCCCTCTACTGACTGCTCTCTCATGGGCCCACTCTGTGCCTCCTTCCAGCCTTCCCGCCCCACCCCACTCGCTGGTCATCCCCACCCTGCTGCTGTGAACTCTCCCATGGCTGGCCACATCTGGAATCAGAAACATCTAATTATTAGTGGTTGATTTACTTCATTTGGGATTAAGGCACAAGACATTTGCATTGTACTTTCAAAATACAGTTTCCCTTGCTGGGTCTTGACGCTCAAAAACAATTTTAGGGAATTTCATTTGCGATTGCTCCTTGGGATCCTGAAATTGGTCAGCTCTGGGGAAAATTAATCTTATATGTATGTGCAAATGGGAGATTCTCCTAGAAGCTCTTTAAAAATGCTGTTTGCGCTTGTGCTTTCAATTAGTGTTTGCAAAGTTGAGAGTGACCTGGTACAATGATCAAGACAAAAGTAATTAGATTTGACAGGTCAAATGTTGATACAGGTATTTTTCGGTAGGTGTTTCTAAATTCCTGTTGCCATCTGCAGGGCACTAGGATGTGCTCTGAATGCCTGAGCTTCTGCCCTTTTTTCTCCCAATGGTCTTTGTTGTGGTTCGACTACTCAGTACTGATTTCTCAGGAAGGAGTTGCTCAGGATGCCAAAAAAATGGAAAAATGAAAGTGGTCTTCAGGTGCCTGGAACAATTTTCTGAGCCTCTCAATGACAGGATATATTAAATTCTGACTTGAATTATTTAATGAGTATCACAGCTTTGGAGTCACTTCTTCACTGTGGACTTCAGATTTAAAAAACAGGACCAAGAGCAAGAGGAAGAAAAAGTCTTTGTGATATTTCATTGCCCAAAGACACAAGCTCAAACAGGATCAATTACATGTTAGGGGGACGCTCATCTGGTTTGGAAAGCTAGTTATCGTCTGGGTTGTGAATTTGACATTGCAGGGCAGGAAACTCTGAGAGGCCAACCAAGACTCCTCTGGAAATAACTTGACCATTTTCATTGTGCTCATAAGCTGGCCTCTTGTTTTTTTACTTATTTTTCCTATTTTTCTTCTAGGGGTGGGGAGCTCACATTAAAAACAAACATTTCCATTTAAATAAAGATAAATAAATACACATTTCCAGAACTAAGAAATTCAATTGTAAAGCTGATTCTAGAAAATGCTCACTCATGAAATATTTACAAAACATCCACTATGAACCAGGCGTTGCTGGAGACAGCTCCTGTCTTGAAGGGATTTAGAGTCAGACCGTGTGATGGTTGTCTCAGGGGGTGCAAATATAAGAAAGAAAGGAAAGCCATGTCTATTCAGGGGCTCAGAAGAAGTAGTACTTGACCTGGTGATGGCAGGAGGAGTTGTCAGAGGCTCCTGCCAGTCAGCTGGGGGCTTACTGAGTCCTGATCATGTGCTCAGTGAGTGCATATGGGGGGGCCTCGGCTCTCCAGCACTCTATGAGATACTGGGGAGTAAGACGGAAATACAGGAGACAAGAAAATACAAGATGAGATGAGACAAGATAAGACAGTTTGTTATGAAATGTTAAGCACTTTTGTACATAGCACAGATCACTCAAGGCTGGAGTCATCTCGGAAGGCATCTTGAAAGAGGCTGTGTTGGAACAAAGCCTCTAGAGGGGAGGTTACTCTTCAGCAGGCAGAGGGAAATGGGAAGGCTTCTCTACGTGGGCCAAGTGGGAAGGAGAACCAGAGCCGGGAATGGACAAATGGACTTGGAGCACCGAGCGAGGGTGGGATGTGTTGTGATGAATAATGGGAAATAAGGTCGGGCCAGCTAATAGGCTGTAAGGCAGGTGAGACGAGGAGGCTAGGCTAGGTGAGGGGAGAGCATTGCACAGCCATGACAGAGAGTGGACGGTAGGAGCGCAGGCACGATGGCAGGAGTTAGAAGACCCGAGTTTTGGTCTAGGCTCTGCCACCACCATCTGTGGGGATCTTTTCAGTCCTCAGAGTCCTCATCCGGGCCACATGATGACTTTTGTGGGCCCTTGGTACATTTGTCTTTTGTGGGCCCTTTCCTCCCTAAAACATGCTGAAAAATTGTATTTTACGACTGCATTGGAATAAAGACGAATACATTAATATCATATACTGAAGTAGTTTTTTCAACCTAAAAGTCGATTTTTTCTTAAGATTTTTAAAGAAAATAACATCTTTTTGTGGGTCCCTAATAGCATTGTGGGTGCTCTGCCCACCCTAGCTAACAGCTGCCTGGTCCTCATCTGTACCATGGTGGTGGTGGGGCGGGGGCTAGAGCTACATTCTAACACTTTTACCTTCCTCTAAAAGCCTGTGATTCAGTGCACAACCTATCCAGCTGTACAGTACAGTTAGACTGATATTTTCAATAGGTTAATACATTTGATCTGAAAGCAACCACATGGGTAAAACATTTGCAGAAAAAGGAAAGATAATGATGTTTTTGTCATTCTAGAATAGTAGGTGAAAATCCTCTCACCCCAAAAGTGTGTTCATCTAAAGGAAAAAGGAGGAAAGAACCTTCATTTTTTTTTTTTAAAGATTTTATTTATTTATTTGAGACAGAGAGAATGAGAGAGAGAGAGAGCACATGAGAGGGGGGAGGGTCAGAGGGAGAAGCAGGCTCCCTGCCGAGCAGGGAGCCCGATGCGGGACTCGATCCAGGGACTCCAGGATCATGACCTGAGCCGAAGGCAGTCGCTTAACCAACTGAGCCACCCAGGCGCCCAGAACCTTCATTTTTAAAAAAAATTTTTTTTAATTTTTTTTTAAAGATTTTATTTATTTATTTGACAGAGAGAGAGACAGCGAGAGAGGGAACACAAGCAGGGGGAGCGGGAGAGGGAGAAGCAGGCTTCCCGCGGAGCAGGGAGCCCAATGCGGGGCTCGATCCCAGGACCCTGAGATCATGACCTGAGCCGAAGGCAGTTGCTTAACCAACTGAGCCACCCAGGCGCCCCCATTTTTTTTTTTTTTTAAAGAACCAGACTGGGTTCTTAAAAGAAACATGCTCATTATTTAAAAAACTCAAACGGCACCAGAAGATTCAAATAACTTATAATCGCTTATACTACTTTTACAGGAAAAAAAAAAAAAAAAAAGAGAGTGACAGAGAGTCCTAGGGATACCTGGGTGGCTCAGTTGGTTAAGTGTCTGCCTTCGGCTCAGGTCATGATCCCAGGGTCCTGGGATGGAGCCCCGTATTGGGCTCCCTGCTCAGTGGGGAGCCTGCTTCTCCCTCTCCCTCTGCCTCTCCTCCCCGCTTGTGCTCTCTCTCTCTCTCTCAAATAAATAAATAAATATATATTTTTAAGAGTCCTGCTTCACAAAAAAAGAATAGGGACCAGACACTGAGGGTAGAAGTAAAGGCTCTGCTGAACTCTGAGTCAAGCGAACTTAAGAATACCGGATTTCACTGCCTTCCCTCATCTGATCCAGAGCTCAGTGTTTCTTGCCTTCATGCTGCCTAACTGTGGTTTGTGGTGATGGCTATTTCCATGTCTTGTTGAAGACAGATGGGGTGTTTTTGGTCTTTCATTTCGTTCTTTTTGGTATCAGTGGCTTCGAGGGAGGGGAATGAAAATATCTTTATGATTTTTTTGTTTCAATTTCCAGCCATCATTTGAAGGTGGTATTTAAGTTTATTATTTTATTTATTGTTAAAGATTTTATTTATTTATTTGACAGAGAAACAGTGAGAGAGGGAACACAGGCAGGGGCAGCAGGAGAGGGAGAAGCAGGCTACCCACCGAGCAGGGAGCCAGATGTGGGGCTCAATCCCAGAGTCCTGGGATCATGACCTGAGCCGAAGGCAGACGCTTAACGACTGAGCCACCCAGGCGCCCCTAAGTTTATTATTTTAAAGCATGTTATGACATCCAGAGTCTAAGAACTCAAGTGTTACTACAAGGCTTAAAACACATAACAGAAGTCCTCCCGTCCTGCTCCCCCATGCCGATTCCCACTTTCCCACCACTCAGAACAAGCTTTTTTCCTATGACATTAACTCCCTACTTCTAAGTAATAAGCTTGTATTGTTATTTTTGAACTTGCGTCTCCATCCCAGTGCAATCTTTGGTGTCTTCATTTGCCTTGCTTCCCGCATACCTATCCCCAGCGAATCCCCTATTTCTCAGTTGGAGGTGTAACTCTGCAAACACAGGTAAACTGTTTCGAATTTTTCTTGGACACATCACCCTGGACTCCCCATCTTCCTTCCTCAACCTGGCTGGCTGTTCTCTAGGCTGGTTGCATAGTTGTGGTCCTTGAATTGCCATTTGGATCCTCCTGGAAACTTTTAGAATCTTTTATTTTACGCCTTATAATCTGATATTTTATGATGCTATGAATTCATGTGGTTTTCCCCCTTCTTCTTTATGTTTGGCCTTTTCAATCTATAAACTCATGCCCTTCAGTTCAGGGAAGGAGTGACATTGTCGTGACTCATATTTCTGATGATTTTCTTCATTTCTTTTTCTGTGTTCCCTTTTCCTAGATCTTTTATTATTTATATTTGAATTTACTGGTTTCATCCTCTTTCTTAGCTCTTCTGCCGTTTCCCATCTCTTTGTCTTTCTGCTCAATTTTTTTTTTTCTGCATGATGTACTGGATTTTTTACCTTCTAAATCTTTCTTTTTTAAAATTTCTGCCATCAGATTTTAATTTTCAAAAATCGGTGATTTCTAAACTCTGGATTGCACAGGGAGAGGGCATAATTCCCTTTCTTTCCCATGGATACAATATCTTCTTGTACCTCTCTGATGTGTTTCCAAAGAACAGCTCTCATTTCCCTCCCCTAGAGTCTGGGCAGCCTTGGGTCTGGCTTGTACCAATGAGATGTGACAGATGGCGCATGACCTCCAAGCCTAGGTTACAAAGGGCAATTTGAGTCCTGTCTGGGGAACTGGACCAATCAGATCGGAGCCGTAATTAGCGAGGAAAGCATTTGCCTGCCCCCAGGCCACCCTACTGGAAGAACCCGCACTAGCTGATGTAGAGTGACCACGTGGAAGGGCCCTGTGCCCACCTGAGGGGAGAGAGAGAGAAGCCTGGCCAGGTCCTGGCTCCTCCAGGTCCGGCTGCCACCTGGCTGTAATTCCCTTAGAGCCTCAAAATCAGAACTGCCCAGAGCGCCTGCCCAACTTCCTGATCCACGGAAACCATTTGAGATAGTAAAATGTTTGCTGTTATTTTAAACCACAAAGTTTTGGGAGCAATTTGTTATGCACCAATGGGAACTGGAACAGGGAATATGAATGACAGTTTTTTTGGTTTTTCAGAAAGTTTGTTCTCTCAGTATTATCTCCGTTTACACTGAATCCTTTGTTTGGTCTTTGTCGTACTAGAGGCTTGAGCCAAATGACCAGTGATGCCGTGAGGTGATGCTTGCTAACGGGTGGTCTTCATGGTGGTGTCTGGTGACAGACTGGTCCGTGTGGATCCACCGACCTTCTTCTCTCCCTTTCCCCAGAGAGGATTCCTCCAGCCTTCTCGTCAAGGAATTGCAGCCAGGATCCCGGGAGCCTGTATGGAAACTTCTGCCCAGTTCCCGTGAGATCATGATGGCCTCTCGGCCACGTGGACTTCCTGGCCCCTCCAGAGAGCAAACCTTCAGTCTTCTGTCCTACTTGCCACTGGGGCAGCTGCCCAGCTACGGTGGTGAGGAGGAGGTTGGCTTCTTTGTATAAACTTGAAGTCAATCCTCTGTTTTCAACTCCATCTTTCTGAGATGCCCGGGACCTCCCATTTCTGAGCCTTTCAGGGGGTCAGATCCACAAATCGGCTTTTTCTGGAGCTTGTCCCTCAACCATCTTAGGCTCTAGCTTTCTTCTGTCTACTAAGTGTCTCCATTTGCTTCTGGCCTTTCTAAAAGCTGTTGTCCTCTCTTGATCTCTTTGTTCTGCGAGAGAGGGAACACAAGCAGGGGGAGTGGGAGAGGGAGAAGCAGGCTCCCTGCTAAGCAGGGAGCCCGATGTGGGGCTCGATCCCAGGACCCAGGATCATGACCTGAGCCGAAGGCAGATGCTTAACGACTGAGCCACCCAGGCACCCCTTTGTTCTTTTTTTTTTTTTAAGTCTTTTCCCAGAGATTTTAGGGTGAAGCAAAAGCAAATAGGTACGATCAATCTGTCAGGTTTATGTGGAACTGGAAACTTTAATATCCTAATAAATAAACAGCTCATTAAATAATGTGCTCAAAGGACATAAATTAAAAGTTTATAAAAGACTGAATTCAAATAATAAAGAAACTGAAAAATGTTCAATTTCACTGTGGCTTGCCATAATAGGGCAAAGGTGAAGCCTTCCTTCATTAGGAATTAGGAAATGAGAACCCTCTGAGAGCTGGAGCATATCTGTTTATTCTACTTTTGCTTTCAAATGTCACACATGCTTATGGTTAAAAAAAAAATAAGTAAGGGGCACCTGGGTGGCTCAGTTGGTTAAGTGTCTGTCTTCAGCAGAGGTCATGATCTCAGGGTCCTGGGATCGAGCCCTGTGTTGGGCTTCCTGTTCAGCGGGGAGCCTTCTTCTCTCTCTCCCTCTCCCCCCGACCCCCAGCTTGTGCTCTGTCTCTCTCTCTCTCAGATAAATAAATAAATAAAATCTTTTTTAAAAAAGTAAACTTTTATAGAGTAAAATGTCAAAATTGTCCTACATGTCCCCATTCACATCACATCACCTCTGGAGGTAACCAGCAGTAACAGTTTGTGAAATCTTGGAAAAAGACTGGAAGGATTATACGTATATTTTGCTGTGTATACAATCTGATTCTTTTCATGTTGAAAACAACCCCATCTGTGTGTGTGTGTGTGTGTGGTATATATTATAACACACACAAACATGCCTGGGTTTTTAGTATAAAACAATCAAACTCTACATGTTCTGCTTTTTTATGCTTAATGATATAAGGGATATTTTCTCATGTGAATCAAAAATCCATCTCACTCTTCCTAATGGTTATGTACCACAATTCAATAGTAATTCCTTTATTGATGGATATTTAGTTTTTTCCTCTACATTTCATTATCACACAAAAAATGTCATGATGTTGTTCTTGTAAATATGTATTTCTATAATACTAGTATTTCTCTAGAGTGGATTTCTTGAGTTTAATTAATGAATTAAATAGAATACACAGAGGTTACTTTTTGATGGACAATATTCCATTGACCTCTAAAGGTTCACTTTTATGTAGTCTCTTATGAACTCTGTTAGTGTCAGCTGGAATCCCCATTCCCTCCACTCTGGGACATCAGCAGACAAAACTTTTGAACTTGGAAGGGATCTCACCATGTTCAATCGGGTGCTGTATGTGCAGCCTCCCGGGTGCCCCTAAATGGGCCTTTCTCAGAGGCATATCCATTTTGCCAGGCCTTTCTACTGAATTCTTTGTTCTCCAGTAATTGAAGAAGTGCAAATTAAAATGATAAAGAATCTTTTTTTTTGGCTTATTATTTTCACAACAATGAGAAGAGGGAAAAAGGAAACAGTGCTGATTGTGTTCAGAGTACCAGGCTTTCTCGCACGTTCCCTGGCACTGTGTTTGGGAAATCAGATTGGCTCCACAGATGAAAAGCCATAAACATTTCATACCCTCTAACTCTACCTCTCCACATGTGGCAATCCATCCTAAGTAAATAATGTAAAATACTGGAATGCCATTTACAAAAACATTTACTGCAGTATTATTTACAATAAAAAATTGGAAACTATTTCAAGAGCAGAAATAGAAATTGCCATTTCCCTATTGTGAGATACTTAGGTTAAATAAATTTTGGTAAACCTACTGAATGGAATATTAAGGAGTTTTTTTAAATGATGGGTATGAAGATCAAGTGGTTTGAAGGAAAAATGTTTATGCTGTATATGCTAATACTATGTTCATAATGATACATAGTACATTATAATAATATAAATTGATTTTAGGAACTTGGGAATTCATTTTCCTATAGTGCAATATTCTAACATGGATCAATAACTAAAGATTATTTATTTGATAATGTAACTACATTACAGCACTAGCCTGAATTCCGAATCTTAGTAGCAAGGGAAACTGCCAGAAGGAGTAAGAATACGTTTCCCCTCTCTCTTTGTTGGAGCAAGGCTGGCCTCGGGCAAGATCATGAAAGAAGGGGGGCATCTTTGATTGCTTCCTCTTCCTAGCACGTCCCTTCCGGACTCTTCTGAAGCTCCTCAACTCTGTCCTCCCAGAATTCACCATAACTGGCTCCCTAGAACGCATCCAATGCCTTCCTCGCTCCTAAATTACACCTGGCTCCATGAGAACTCAGCCTCAACGACCCAGCCCACATTCAGGGGCTCACCCTCCTCCTGGACCCACTCTTGCTCATTCCAATGATGCTCTCATTAGTCGACTCTCAGGCCACAGGGAAGAAAGTGGACAAGTCTGGCAGTTCAAAGAAAATCCTTTTGGGTGGAGAGTGGCTGGTCCTCTTGTTCATTCCTTAAATTATTCCTATTTTTTCCACAGTGTCTTCCTTCTGAGCTCATAGATGCTTTAAAAGTTTAATTAAAAATGATTCCCTCCAGGGCGCCTGGGTGGCTCAGTTGGTTAAGCGACTGCCTTCGGCTCAGGTCACGATCCTGGAGTCCCGGGATCGAGTCCCGCATCGGGCTCCCTGCTCAGCGGGGAGTCTGCCTCTCCCTCTGACCCTCCCCCTTCTCATGTGCTCTCTCTCTCTCTCAAATAAATAAATAAAATCTTAAAAAAAAAAAAAAGATTCCCTCCATTGCTATGGTAGTGAGCAAATTTGTGGCCTGTGTGTGCGTGCATGCGCGTGTGCTGGGGTGGGGAAAGCGTCAGTGATCTGAAGGAGACAGACCGGGCAGTGGGCAGATATTTACTTGTACCATTTGTTGTTATAGAAGGGAATGCCTACTACTAGGGTCTGAATGTCTGTACCCACCCCCAAATTCATATGCTGGAATCCTGTCACCCAAAGTGATAGTGTTACAAGGTGGGGCCTTTGGGAGGTGATGAGGCCATGAGGGTGGAGCTTCCACCAATAGGATTAGTGACTTCTCTCTTACAAGGCTGCATAAAAGAGACCTGCCAGACCTCCCCAACCCCTCCGCCACGTGAGGACACAACGGGAAGTCTGTGACCCACAAGAGCACGCTCACCCGACAATGCTGTCTCCCTCGTCCGGGACTGCCGGCCTCCCGAACCCACTGCTGTTGTCTATAAGCCACCTGTCTGTGGTATTTTGTGATAGCCGCCCGAATGGACTAAGACATGTAAGCTGCATTCTGGAATGCTTGCCAGTTGTGTCCTGGCTTGTGCGTTCTTTTATTCTGGTCTAGAGGAAAATATTTTATGTGTGTTATAATTTCTACATTTCTGTTGGCCAGAGAAAGGGAAGCTCGTGCTGTGATCAGAGCATTACCGTGCAGTGGGAACGAAGGATCTCGGGAGGCACCAAGCCAAAGGCTCAGCGCTGTGACCTGGGCTACTCCCTGAAATGAGAGCAATGACATGAGGGACGGCTGCAGCCTCACCTGTCAGCCCTCACATCTCCGCATAAAAATGGACACAGAGACTGGTTTTGGTAATTCCCATGTCCTGTGTGGAATTTGGAATTTCAGTGACCAGAGCTGCATTACCCACAGTGCCGTCTCCAGACAAGGACAGAGATACTGCAATCCTTCAACGGCCACCAGTCAGTAATTCAAAGCATGACTTTCATCAATAAGAAAACTCACAGGGCATGTCCTGTATTTACCCTGCAAATCACCTTCTTTGTTAGAAAGCAATCTGGGGTGGTCTCTCATGTCAGAAGAATTTCTTTGGTCAGACTCTCCTAGTCCCTTGTTTCATTCCTCATTTTGTATATTTGGAGAGAAAGGTGTTCTCCACTATTTTTTTATTTTTTAAGATTTTTATTTGAGAGAGAGCGAGAGAGCACAAGCAGGGGAAGGGGAAGAGGAAGACGGAGAAGCAGACTCCCCGGTGAGCAGGGAGCCCAACATGGGGCTCGATCCCAGGACCCTGGGATCATGACCTGAGCTGAAGGCAGATGCTTAACCGACTGAGCCACCCAGGCGCCCCGGTATTCTCCACAAAATCATGGATTATTAACGCAAAGTCATTTATTAACCTAAAATCATGGATATGGTATGTGGGTGGTGCCCTACAAAAATTCAAAGAAATATCTTGTTATCTGAGGCTTATCGCTAGAAATAGATCCAGTCTGGCCCTGTTTTTCTGTGCTGCGTACACGTGTGTGTATGCGTGTGTATATGGGTGTGTATGTCTATATGTGTATGTGTGGGTGTGTGTGTTTCCTCGATCAGCCACACAGAGGAAGCCCCAGGAAATGAGGCAAAGAAAGGAGGAAAAATTATTCAGAACTTTTGGGCCTTAGGCTTTTGCTCAGCTATCAGGTTGATATGATAGAAAGAGAAAGACAAATGGGCAGGATGTCTTCGCTACTCTCCACAGAACTCACTAACTTGCTATTTATACAGGACTACTACTAAGGGAAGTATGCCCTGTAGACACGAAATAGTTAAGGGCAGTGTGGACGTTAGTGAACAGACCTGCTTGCAGGGGAGTCGAAAATGGGAGACATTTAAAAGCCAATTTGTTAGACTGGTTCTTTTTAGATTCATGGAAGAAAAGAAGTGTATAGAGTTTCAGCTGAATCATGGAGTTATATGTGAGAAAAGATAGAGTATTATTTTGTAAACTTTGTATTATTTAGAGTTGTGATTATTTTAAGACTTTCTGGGGTGTTGGGAGAACGGTAACTACAAAGTGGGCCACTCCTCTTTCTCCCCTGAGCTTATCATTAAGGCTTCAGTAAAGGAAAGAGTAGGGTATGGAATTTATCAGCCGTTAAATACCTCTTCTGTATCAAGCTTCGGGTTAGGTGCTCTTACTTGTTTCCTTGGAGTTGGGAATTCTGAAGGCGCACAGATGTCCCTGCGTTCTTTTTTTTTTTTTTTTTTAAGATTTTATTTATTTATTTGAGAGAGAGGCGAGAGAGTGAGAGAAAGAAAGAGAGTGAACAGTGGGGAGGGGCAGAGGGAGAGGGACAAGCAGACTTCCCGCTCAGCAGGGAGCCTGACATGGAGCTGAATCCCATGACCTTGGGATCCTGACCTGAGCCGAAGGCAGACACTTCACCAACTGAGCCACTCAGGTGCCCCTGTTCCTGAGTCCCTAAAAGCATAGGGATTTGAACTCCAAATCTGACATCCACTGTATCTTCATAGAGATACTTCCCATATTTTGTAGATATGATGGTGCAGGATGAGAGAAAACTTACAAGTTGTCAGAAATGTCCAAGTGTGGAGGGAGCTGATCACGTGGTCCTGGGTCCTATCAAGCACAGCTTGGCTCCCATCCCTTAAGCGTGTTACAAAGAAGACACTCTGTTGGTGTATATGGAGTCAGGCCTCTCCACTCCCCATCCCAATCTGTCGTTTACCAGCCATGTGACCGTAGAGAATCAACAGAATCTCTGGAAGCCTTAGCTTTTTCCTTTTAAAAAATAGGAGTGCTAACACCTACATTTTAAAATTGCTGTGAGGATTAAAGAAGGTGAGATACGGGAACATACTAAGTTTAGCGCCCAGCATAAAACGAGGTGTCCAATAAATGTCAGTTGAATAGAATGTAATATCCTCTCCAACCATGAGATCCTTTGATTTTGTGACAAAAGAGTTTCACGAACTCTTAACAATTTGCAAGTAATTGAAGAAAGTGTTGAAATGAGCAACCCAATGACATTTGAATGTTAGGGCAAAAGTGGAAAGTCTGAATAACGATAAATTCATTATGGCAACAGAAATACAACTTTTTGAAATAGCCCTCGATATTTTTAAAGATGTTAGGGAGAGCTGTAATGACCACATGGGGCTTATGATTCAGTAGGACACTGTCCAAAGTCACAGGAGATAATGTTTTTGCTTATTTAGTGGGAAAAGGGGGACTACTAATGTGGTTGAAATTTATAACTCGGTCTACTGTTTTAAGTGATTCACGTAGTTTAACTTATATTTTTAAGTGAATTAACAAGATTCCATTATAAGGAATTATAAAAGCTAATAGGCTAACCTAGACCCATTTAAAAGTGATTTAAACTAGATTGCCTCAACGGGAAAGTTTTAGAAAGCATTTTACTTACAACCCCACTAATCTCTGATTCTGAAAACGAGGAAGTGGCTGGCAATGAATTTGGGCAAATATTTAGGTTACATCTGATTGAACATGAGAAATACCTGGATTCATCATCTAACCTGGAGCTGTCATCCTTAATAAGGGGGGAGGGGGCAGAGAGACTGTTAATCACTGGAGATAAGGGGAAAATTTTAGATGGGGTTTCTAGAATACAGCAGTCACTTTTTATTTTTTGACATTCTGTAAGGATTCAAGGAGCCAATAGTCTTCTCCCAAGACCTCAATAATAACCCCAAGAGGAGGCTTCAGAATCCATTCTTATTTAATCTCAAGTGTGCTTGCGGCTTTAATGATGTTCCAGGCCAGATGATTCCTGACAAATCTATGAAACAGACAGGAATTTAACCAGGGTCCCAGCCTCCAGTGCCTGACGGTGAATGCAGGCCGTGGAAGGGCGTAACTCTGAGGTCTGAAGTCTGCTGCGCTGTGTCATCTCTGAGCTTCTAGATAATGCGAGTCACAGCCATGCAGAGCCGGAGGCCAGCACTATTCTAAACAGGTGGAAGGTACAGCTCTCTGCTGTCAGTTCTGTGACACCACTAATGTGGACGGGGTTTCCCGGTGGCTTTTGAATGGCAACCCATCATACCTGCCAGGCCTCTTGCTAAAAAGACCCTCAACTCCAGCACCTCTGACGTAGTGACTGATCACCTCAATAATAATTTGCGTTTTCGTAATATCAGTGCTTTTCAAAGTACTTTTACATACACCGGTTCGTTTGATCCTCATGAGCCTGTGAATAATCCCTTTTATATAATTAATGCAATTTACAAGAAACTGAATGCCAGGAGAGAGGTAGGACTGTCCGATTTCTTTTCAGTAATGTTGAAATTGGATTTCAAGGTATGTTCACTTTCCCTCTTAAACCGGAAAAAGGTAAAAAAATAAAAGTACAGATTCCATTTTTTAAAAAACAAAATTAGCTTAGAATAGTGTTTGTTGTATGAATAGGGCAGAACGGAACAAAGGATTTGAAAAAATATTGTGGTGTTGCGGAGAGAGTGATTCATGAAGGGCCCAGAATGGGAATCCCACTGCAAGCTACACCTGATCTTCAACTTGGTTAACACAGGACGTAAAATTGGTCCTGGGTGTGGAAAATGGTAAATCATTTGTACAAGTTGAAAGGAAGCAAATTTGCATTCGTCAAGTCTGAACTTCAGAATGTTAAAATAAAATGTGGGAGTATTGAAGTAGAGTTCTTAGAAGACCCCCCTTCACAAAAGAGCGGGGATTAAAGTGTTATTTACATATCAACTTGCTGATCTATCTTTGCAGTGGTCTCTTTAAAGGGAGATATTTAAAGTAGTAATACAGAAAGAGAGTTTACCATTAGACACGTATAGGACTCTCGGGAAGTAGGGGTGAGGGAAAAAGCTGAGAGGATGAGAATGCAATTTTGGAAAATGGAAAAAATTTCCTATTCTCTTTTTTTAAAGCCTTTTTTTTTTAAGGGCTAGTTTTAGGTTCACAGCAACTTTGAGGAAAAGGGATAGAAATTCCCATATACCACCTGCATACCTACACATGTCTAGCCTTCCCCACTATTAACATCCCCCACCAGAGTGGTACATTTGTTACAATCAATGAACCCAGGCTGACACATCCTTATCACCCAAAGTCCACAGTCGACACTGGGTTCACTCTTGGTGGTGTACATCCTATGGGTTTGGGTAAATGTATAATGACATGTAGTCACCATTATATATCATAAAGAGTATTTTGCTGCTCTAAAAAAATCCCTGTGTTCCAGCTAGTCATCATTTCTCTACCTTCCCCCCAACCCCTGGCAACCACTGATCTTTTTACTGTCTCCATAGTTTTCGCTTTTCTAAAATGTCATGTAGTTGGAGTCATACAGTATGGAGCCTTTTCAGATTGTTTTTTTTTTTCCACTTTGGAATATGCCTTTAAGTTTTTTCTGTGTCTTTTCATGGCTTGATAACTCATCTCTTTTTAATGCTGAATAATATTCCATCGTCTGAATGGACCAGTTTATTTGTCCATTTACCTACTGGAGGTTTATCTTGGTTGCTTCCAAGTTTTGGCAATTATGAATAAAGGTGCTAGAAACAACCGTGTGCAGGTTTTTGCGTGAATATTAAGTTTTCAGTTCCTTTGGGTAAATACCTAGGAGCATGATTGGTGGATCTTATGGTAAAAGTATGTTTAGTTTTCTAAGAAACCACCAAATGGTCTTCCAAAGTGACTGCACCATTTTGCATTCCCACCGGCAGTGAATGAGAATCCCTGTTGCTCCACATCCTCACCAGGATTTGGTGTTGTCAGGATTCTGGATCTGGGCCATTCTACTAAATGTGCAGAGGTATCTCATTGATGTTTCAATGTGGATTTCCCTGATGACATATGATGTGGAGAAGCTTTTTACATGCTTTATTTGCCATCTGTATATCTCCTCTGGTGAGATGTTGGGCTCATTTTTAAAGTTCCCTATTCTTACTAAATGGACCTCAAGCATGACAAAAATAAAAGCCACTCAAAGGTATATTATTAAATTAATTAGTAACTAAATTAAAAACTAAAGAAGGCAAAACCTCACAAAATGTTACTGGCTGGTGGGGAATAAATTGTAAGAGTTAAAATGATCTGAATCCTAAAATATTGTGTCCAATCACATTTTGGAATATTAAAAGCAAATAAACATTTCTTATAAATATCAGTCATATTCTTCAGAGACAAAATTTTTAATTGGGATGTTTTTAAAATGCTGTTTTAAATGTTTTAGGTTTTCATAATATATCCTTAAGTGACTTTCATTTTTGTCATGCTTGAGGTTCATAGGGCTTCTTGAATTCTTAGACTTGAGATTCACTCATGACAAATGTTTTTTAAAGAGTCTTCTCTCCTAATCAAACTCCTGCCCCCAGAATTAGGCGTCACCCACTATGATCCGCCATGCTGATGGGACTTGAAAAGTGGCTTTACCATTAGAACCTTCGGAATGGGTTAGTTCCATATGTAGGTTTCACTGACCACCTTCTGTCTTGCTTTGCCTGTGTATTGTAGTGGGGTCTCTCACCTCCACTTCATTCCAAGCCTGGTCTCATTCATCTCTGTCAGTATACAGCTTCCCACATAGTAGGCTTTCAGTAAGTGTTCCCATATTGCACTAAACTGAGCTCAGTGCATGAGAAGAAATTATTAATGATCAAGCTACTTGACATTACTTCACTCATACAGCACATAGATAAGTTGAATTTTACTGCC
Organism: Mirounga angustirostris; assembly: GCF_029215605.1. Classification (NCBI taxonomy): domain Eukaryota; kingdom Metazoa; phylum Chordata; class Mammalia; order Carnivora; family Phocidae; genus Mirounga; species Mirounga angustirostris. The sequence goes on from NW_026991720.1 coordinate 7,829,557, forward strand.
AATAATTCAATGTAATTGAGAATCTTTGCCTTATAGAAGTTTAGAAGCCACCTTATACTTAGTGAACTCATCACTTGGAAGAGTCAGCTAGAGAATATTGTCAAGCTGAGTTAAACATTTCCCCACATCCTGTGCCCAGACCTCATGAGAACATGGAGATCATACATTTAAAATGCCAAGCAAGTGATGGCTCAGAGAGCTCAGATGGCCCTGGTGATTCCCATTTCCTGAGGGTCTGGTCTTAACGGGAGGAAAAAAGGTAAAATATCCATTTACCTAAATTAACCATGACTAAAATCAAGTACAGTTGATAGAGGTATAGATAGGTGAATGCGGTCAAAGCCAGGTTGATGGATAAGATGGGTCACTTAAAAACATTTGACAGGTCAGTTCAACACCCCTTCCCCTGGTCTCGATCATTTAAGAAAGTAGATTTCCTCCAGCCAAAGGATGCCAAGAATGAGCTCAACTGCTAAAGCTGGAGCTGCCTGTTGGAGATGATGAGCACACAAAAAGGCTGTGGAATGGAGAAACTACCCTTCAGGGGCAGGACTTTATGCCCTGCAGGTGTGAAGTGCCCAGGGAAAATGTGGACGTTGGTGAATGGACCTCCTTGTAGGAGAGCCGAAAATGTAAGTGATTTCAAAGCAAAACCCTGTGAACAAATCATTAGACTGGTTCCGTTTAGATTCATGAAAGAAATGTACAGGGTTTCAGCTGAAATCATGGAGCTAAAAAGTAGGAAGTGGTAGTTTTGTAAGCTTCACATTATTTAGAGTTCTGATTATTGCTGAAGAATGGGGAATAAAAGCCTTCTAGAACACATACAGAAAAACTGGTTGTATCCCAAAAGGTCCCAAACCTGGTGGGTTTTAGAAAATGGCACAAATTTGAAAAAATGTTACTCATCCTACACCTAAAGCGAAGTCCAAAAACAGTGTTCTCATGTGTCTGTTGGCCATCTGTATGTCTTCTTTCGAGAAATGTCTGTTCATGTCTTCTGCCCACTTTTAAATTAGATTATTTGGTTTTTTTTTTTTGGCATTGAGTTGTATATGTTTTTTACATATTTCAGATACTAACCCTTCGTTGGACGTGTCATTTGCAAATATCTTCTCCCATTCTTTAGGTTGTTTACTTTTGTTGATTGTCTCCTTTGCCGTGCAGGAGTTTTTATTTTGATGTAGTCTCAATAGTTTATTTTTGCTTCTGTTTCCCTTGCCTCAGGAAACAGATCTACAAAAATGTTGTTATGGCTGATGTGAGAGAAATTACTGCCTGTGCTATCTTCTAGGATTTTTATGGTTTCAGGTCTCACCTTTAGGTTCTTAATCCATTTTGAATTTATTTTTGTGCATGGTGTAAGATCATCAGGGAAATGCAAATCAAAACCACAGTGAGATATCACCTTGAACTTGTCAGAAAGGCTAAAATCAACAATTCAAGAAACAACAAGTGTTGGCGAGGATGTGGAGAAAAAGGAAGCCTCATTCACTGTTGCTGGGAATGCAAACTGGTGCAGCCACTGGGGAATTAGTATGGAGGTTCCTCAAAAAACTGAAAATGGAACTACCCTATGATCCAGTAATTGCACTACTGGATATTTGCCTGAAGAATATGAATTCAAAAGGATATATACATCCCTGTGTTTACTGCAGCATTATTTACAATAGCTGAATTATGGAAGCAGCCCAAGTGTCCACTGATAGATGAGCGGATGAAGAAGATGTGGCATATAGATCTATACCTATATATCTATATATATATCATGGACTATTATTCATCCATAAAAAAGAATGAAATCTTGCCATTTGCAACAACATGGATGGAGCTAGAGAGTATTATGCTAAGTGAAGTAACTCAGAGAAAGACAAATACCATATGTCTTCACTCATATGCGGACTTTAAGAAACAAAACAAAACAAAAGGAAAAAAAAGAGACAAACCAAAAAATAAGACTCTTAACTGTAGAGAACAACAGGTTGCCGGGGGCGGGGGGTGGGGGGGTGGGTGGAGGATGAGTAAACAGGTGATGGGGATTAAGAGTACACATACCTTCATGAGCACTGAGTAATATATAGAATTGAATCACTATATTGTACACCTGAAACTAACAGAACACTGTAGGTTAACTACACTGGAATTAAAAGAAAAAAGAAAAAAAAAAAACCCCAAAACTGTGTTCTCTATAATGTTTCGTGTTTTAGAAGGAGCTTGCTTTACCCACTGAATTTTTAAAGCCTTTCTTCTGGGGAAGTTAACGGACCAGGTTTTTCTTTATACCTGGGACCCCACAATGATGCACAGGTCAAGGGGAATGTTATTTTACCACCATGAAATTCTATAGTAATGTGTCAGCTACCTACCTCTGCAGCTCTGGCCTTTTGGAATCAAGTCCAAAGTATTTTCTTTGATCCCTAAGTATCAAAGGTATTTGAGCTCTTTGATCCCTAAGTATCAAAAGTATTTGAGCTTTTGCCCATAAGTATTTTCTTACTTTCCCCCCCCTAAAACATGTAAACAGATTATCTTCATATGTTTCTAGGATATTTTTAAATTGCATCTTAAGGTTTGAAGTTTTAAGAAACATAAATATAGAGGAGGGATAGTTTCCTTTCTTGAGTAACACATGAAGAGGAAAAGGAAAAAGAATTCTATTCTTGTTCCTTTGGGCCTCCATCCAAACTACAAAGCCTCCTGTTCAAACTGGAAATAGGAAAGAAGGCTGTGAAAGTCATTGCTCTGTGCTGGTTTGAAACTCTCCTACAGGCTGGGAGTAAGGAGTAAGACCGGGTGGGTAGGTCTGAGAAAAAATGGCCATTGTTGCCAACAGTTAACCCTGGTTCCACACAGGGATGAGATTCCAGGGTGTATGATTCCAAGATCTCTCTTCTTTTTCCTCCCCGACTTGTTTATAATATTTTCTATTAATTAATCCCTCCCCCCCCCACCCACCCAGTCTTCCAATATGCTCTAAAAAGACAAGCTGTGGATTTACTCTTCTTGCTGAGCCATGCCTGGAGTCAGGGAGACGTAGGATTTGTACCATCTTCACAGCGCTTTGGGCAAAGCCACCTCCTCCCACCCTCCATGAGACCCTCTTGCAGGAGGCATGATAGAAACTCTCTCCTCTAGAGGTCTGCCTCAGACTTGTGTCTAAGGTCTCCAGCAAAAGGCAGTCCTCAACTCTTTTCGTGCTCTCCTGGCTCTGGATGGGCTTTGTATTAGGAAGGGATGTGGCCATAGCTGGCATGACCAACGCTGGCTCTTGACAGGTGTGGATAATGTGCCTCAGGAACCACACAGGCATGAGCCCTGGGATGCAGAGAGGGTTGCCTCCAACTCTACCCTTCCACAATCTCTGCATATTCCTCAGCCCATCAGGGTTCACTACATTTTCACCTTCAGAATACTATTACTGTGACCATAATTAAGTAGAACTGACATTTTATGACACTGCCATTGTTCCCAAAGTAGCAAAACCAGTACTCAGAGGTAACTGAAATGATGCCAGTTCCGCATCTGTCTTTTGAAGCTTTTAGGGAAGGATTAAAGAATGGCATGATTTAAGGTCAAAACAAAAACATCAACAAAACGTGATTCTCATGGTGGAATTAAGAAGTGGGTACTATGGAGGCACCTGGGTGGCTCAGTTGGTTGGGCATCTGACTTTTGATTTTGGCTCAGGTCATGGTCTCAGGGTTGTGAGATCGAGCCCCGTGTCAGGCTCTGTGCTCAGTGGGGAGTCTGCTTGAGACTCTCTCTCTCTCTCCCTCTGCACCTACCTCAACTCACGTGCTCTTTCTCTCTCTCAAATAAATAAATAAATCGGGGTGCCTGGGTGGCTCAGTTGGTTAAGCGACTGCCTTCGGCTCAGGTCATGATCCTGGAGTCCCTGGATCGAGTCCCGCATTGGGCTCCCTGCTCAGCGAGGAGCCTGCTTCTCCTTCTAACCCTACCCCTTCTCATGTACTCTCTCTCTCTCTCTAATTCTCGCTCTCTCAAATAAATAAATAAATCTTTAAAAAAAATAAAAAATAAAAAAAAAATAAATAAATAAATAAATAAATAAATCTCTAAAAAAAAAAAAAAAGTGGGTATGATGTAATTCTGAAGATGAGACCAAGTAGAGTTAAACAATTTGCTCAAGGTTACAGGACCCACAATGAGGAAGCTGGATTCAAACCCACATTCACGTCCATCATCCATTTTCTACGTAGGGACTGAGTTGGCCACGACCAGGTTCTTCTACCACATTAATGATACAGACCGTCAAATGTTAGTCAGTGTCAGGAGACTCATAGAAGAGTAAGAGACTTCCCTGGACCACACTGAGGCAGTGTATGCTCGAGCAACTTTAATGATCTTGGTACCATCTGTCCACCACTCAGTCGTCCTGGGGCCTTGTTCCCTTTAATTTTGGCCTTTATCTGAGCAACAAACAAGTGTATGTTTGAGAAGTAAACAGAACTCCCTAAACTCAGAAAACAGCTTAAGACTATTTAAAGATATGTATTTTTTCAACTGCGATTCTGGCTTGGCAGATGAAGACGAACATTTTTATAGGAAAAAAAAGTGCAGACAAGTGAATTAGGGGATATTTTTGTGCCTCTTGATAAGTTCTTACTAAGCCTGGTGCAGTGAGGGGATCATAATGAAGAAGTGTTTGCAGCAGCCTGGGTTACAGCTAATTCACATCTCCTTCTTCATCTACTGTAGATTTCCCTGATTTTGTAGCAATAAACCACTGGAATGTTTTGAAAATTTCAATACAGTCAGACTCAACTACACAGTCAAGGCTTTCAGGCACATTAGGTATGCACTGAATGTTTGTTAAAGAAATGAATCAATCAATAAATACAGCTTACACCTAGATGTTCCCACCCCTCCAAAAAGAGAAAGTCTTTGTTCAGATCTTGTATTCTAAGAAAATGTAATTAATTCTGCATCCAATAAAATTCTGCTTTTTTACTGGATCGCAGTAACTAACAAGCTTTAAGATCAGGGGTTCTGTTTTCAGTTTTATATCAACCTGCCTGAAGGACCAAGGCTTGGCGAGAAACAGTACCGCACAGTGGGGAAGAACATGAGTTTTCAGTCAAACCGCCTGCATACCAATCCCAGTCCTCCTCCTTTACTGAGGTAAAGTTGCCACACCCATTCTAAGTCTCAGGTTCCTTCTCTGTAAAATGGGGATGATAAAAATGGTACCCACCTCATAGGGTTGTCATGATATTAGGTGATGTTAACATAATTACAGAGCTTAGCACACTGTCTGACACATGATAATTTCTTGGTGAATGTCAGCTGTCTTCACGGTTAACATGCAGGAATTAAGAGGCACTGAAGATTTTTACTTGCAATTGCATTAGTTTTCAGTGGCCACCCCTGCAAAGTACCACCAACTGGGTGGCTTAAAACAACAGAAATCTATTCTCTTACAGTTTGGGGGTGGAAGTTGAAAATTAAGGTGTTATCAGGGCTATACTTCTGAAGGCTCCAGGGGAGGGTCCCTCCTGGCCCCTTCCAGGTTCTGGTGGCCCAGGCCCAGGTGGCTTGGGGCTGCACCACTTCAATCTCTGCCTGTGTCTTCATGTGGACTTCTCCCAGTGTGACTGTGTGTCTGTGTCCTAACCTCTCCTTGTAGGGACACTCTCATTGGATTTAGGGCCACCCCAATCCAGTATGACCTCGCCTTAATTACATCTGCAAAGACCATGTTTCCAAACAAGGTCACCTTCTAAGGTTCTGGGTGGACAAGAATTTGGGGGAGGTGGACACCATTTAACCACTATAGCATTTAATTACAAAAATTAAACAAAGAAATTGTTGTAGCCTCTATAGGTCTGTGATTTTGCCTCTTGCTTAAAAACACAGAGAAGGTACCGAGAGAATTTGCTTCTAATTATGTTGCTAATTTCTGCTTAGAAATAAAAATGAGGTTGATAGTCGTCACATTTTCCAGTGTTTTGGGGTTTGACTAGCTAAGAAGAAATGGGCCTAATGAGCAAAAACTATCATTGGCACGGCCAGGCAACTAGCCATTTGATCCCCATTGTAGGTCCCCACTAATCCTGGGGATGACACACCAGACCCACAGCTGAGCCTTCCACACAGGCCAGGGTGTTGCTCTGTTTCTAGAGGCTTCCTCAGCCTCAGCCAATGGGCTGCTAAGGAATTCCGCGGTTGAATGGAGCTGTGTCAGCTGAGTTAATCGCCGCTGGGCAGTGGGCCTGTGAAAAGATGGGCCACCACGGGCTTCTGTGGACCGATGATGTGACTGGCTCTATGTTCTGGTCAGAGGTTTCCAGGCTGCCCTTGTATTCCTTGCAAAACATGAACTCCCCCAGCCAGCGTGCCTATTAATACGCAGGGAGCCCTGGGAGAGCTAACGCCTGAGCTGGTGATCAAATCTTTATAGATTCATTTGAAGAAAGGCTCTGGGAACCTCGTTGATGAGAGGCTAGAGGAAGGCAGAAAGATGTTTCTCGCATATATAGATTTGCTGGCAGGGGATCGTGAGTCAAGGTGCATCCTCTACGAAGCAAAAGAGAGTCATCAGGTGGGACCTGCGTGAGTCCAGCCCTGTCCCCCTGAGCTTAATGAAGTGGCAGCACATGGTACTTTGATTTACAAATGCAACCATATATTCATTCGAGAGAGAGAAATAGGGAAAGTAGGTAGGGAGTATGGAAGGATAGAGACAGAGATAGATGTTGAGATAGTGTGTGCTCCTGGGGCGTGGGGGACGGAGACTGAGAGAGAGTCGGGGAAGGAGACAGATGGAGATGGAGGCAGTGAGGACAGAGAGAGGGGAGAGGGAAAGAAACGAGGGAGGGCAGGAAGAGAGAGAGAGATCGAAACAGAGAATTTAGATAGTGTGCCACCATCCCCCTGATGACCTAATACCAGGGGAGACGCCTGGCTGATTTGCTCCCTTGGGCTACACTGGGTCCTTGCCTGTCCTAGTGTGTGCCTTGCACATGGCTGAGTGTGACGCAAATGTCTCAAGGTTTTTATTTTCATACAGTTTGGCCCCAACATGGCAATCCCTCCTCCAGGGCTCGCATGAAGGATGAAAAATTGAGCTCTGTTAAATGTAGAGAGATGGAATTTTCCAGGCTAATTTAATTTTATGTAATTTTCACCTGAGACGCTACTCCACTCCAGACAGTAGGGTCAGGTGGTATAGAATCTCTGATTCATAACTAGACATTTTCTAAACAGAGACAGTTGAACCTTGAATGACAGGGGTAAGACCTCTGCCTCTTAGTACTGTTCTTCCCCAAAAGAGGAACAAATGAGGAAGCCAGAGGTAATACGCTATTGTATAAAGAGTAGAAAATATAGTAAAAGAGAAGTGAAAGTAAATACTGGTGTTTTTACCTCCCCTAGAAATGATGGCAGTCAGTATTTTGGTGCATTTTCTCATAGTTTGCTTTCCTCGTGTGTATGCGTGTGCGTGTGTGTGTGCACACGCACGTGTCTGATTTTGTGTAATCAAGGTGTCCCTGGTATAGCGGGACCTGCTTCATTCACTTAGCAAAATGTCGCGAACACTTTCCACATCTACAAGCACAGACCTGTACATACTATTGATAGGACGGCCCACGAAGGATTTTCACAAACTCATTCTTTGGCAGATGACGCGCCCACTTTTTCTAAGAGGCTGTTTTTTTTGGGTGCAGCCCCGCTATGAGGGTGTGGTCACAGGAGACCCTAGGAGGGTCTCTACCTAGAACAGGGGGCACCTGGCTGGAGGCCTCACTGGGCACATCCCTGGCCCAGGAAGGAGCTTGCAGACGAAGCTTTCCTGGACAGCTTCGGGATTCCTTTCAACCAGAACTACCATCATTCTCCCCAAGTCAAGCGGATACTTATGTGGACTCAGAGGGATGCCCATGAATACTTTCCCAATATGTTTTGCAGTTTTTAATTTTTTTTTTTTTTTGTTAAAGCCACAGATTGAGTCAAATGTAAACTCATCCAGGTAAGCAGATATTTAGAGAATATTTAGGTGACTTTTGTGTAAACTCTTCGAAATAATGTCAAGGGAAACACACAAGCTTCATTTAACTTCATCTCTAACATTGGCCAAGCTGAAGGGTATATACCCCTGCCTTTCTATTTGTGAATATTGCCCATTAACCCCCGGAAGCTTTGTATGAGCCACTATGTTTAACCCAACTCTACAGGGATCATGATTTTCTTTAGATTGGACCTTCTGTAGTGGAATCTCTCAAGCATTAGGACTGACTTGATTGCATTCAGACATCTCTTTGGCAATGGAATGACTGCATTACATGAGCATCGCGCACAATGAATGGTAATTGTGAGACTGTCATTTCTACAAGTGCAAAATTAATGTGTTCTGCAAACCCATCCCATTGTGTGCCACAGGAAAATCCTGGAACCATGTTGTTCGGAGCAGAAAAAAGCCCTGTAATAGGGCCGTTAATGTGGTACGGTATTATTCAGCAATGCTGTTCCTTTCCACCTCTGTTGTTGTCTCACGCTCATTCCTCAAGCCCTGCCTGACCTCATTTGTATGCTCACATTGCACCTGGCCAGACAGTAGCCTGGATGTACAGAGAATGTTATGGAACAATTCCTCCTTCTGTGCGGCATCTTGTGTGAATAATGTCTGCATAAACCACTCTCCATGTATTCATGAGAGTATGAATAGGCTACTTATGTAAAGCTGCTTATTAAGAGATATACCAGCCATTTACAGGAAACTTTACCCAAATACTATACATTCATTGAGAAAGAAAAGAGTGATTTACATGCATGTCAGTGGTAGCTTAGGAAAAGCCCTGCTCTGCTGCGCTCCATCCCTCTTGTTTACATATGGGAAATGAAGCCACGGACCAGTTGAGTGCATTTCTTCCAGTCACGTGGGATCACAGCGTGGATCTTGAATGACAACATGCATATGCATTGGGCTCCTGTAGTCTGCTGATTGGCTCTGCAGAATTTTTTAGGGATTAAAGGACTCATCTGAGCCTGAAAGGATGAACTAGTAACAGGTGCTCTAAGCCAGCTGATTAGATGTGGAATCTCACTACGCCTGCCGTTGGCCTAAGGCCGAGGACCACTCAGAGAGGCATCCTGTATAAGGACAGTAATAATGATAGCGACAATAACTGGCCAGACAGGTTTCCCTGTGAGCCTGGCTCGAGCCCAGTCTCTCGACAGCAACTAGGGGTGGGGTGGGCGTCTGGACTGCTGGGCTCCCCTGACGGATTCATGGAGCACTCCATCAGTCTGCGAGCACGCCGAGCCCTCCTGGCCTCCCTTAGTGGGAGGGTCAGGCCTGAGTCCTCTTTCAGAGGCCCCTTACGTTGTCACTCACGTCAAGGTGTGACGTGGCTATTTGCTCTGGAATATTCTAGTCAGTGCACAGTCTGCTGGGATTTGGGTGAAATTACACACACACACACACACATGCACACACACCCCAGAGCTTCTCTCATCTTAGTGAATGACAGAGCTGAGGGGATGATTTAGGAGACTTCCTACCTAAGGTGGGAGTGAATTCTGAACACCTTAGACTCAGAACAGAGCACACGGGGGACAGGTGCAGAATCACGGCATAGATGACTTGGGCGTAGAGAGAGGTGTGAGAACGCCATGGAAACGGGCTCTGCCTTACCTTTGTTGCAAAATGTGCCATCATAGGCCGTGTGGGAGCAGTCACAGGAGTAGCCGTGGTATTTCTCTAGACACCTGCCTCCGTTCTCACAGTTGGCCCCGTAGCTGGTGCAGTGGCCCGAGCACCCGGATTTGAACCCGGACGTGACCTTCGCTCTTTCCTCCAGGTCCAGCGTCACGCCGTTCATCCTCAGGGAGCGGATGCAGCCAAGGAAGCCCTGCTGGCCCCCGGCACCACCTGCGAATGACAGAAGGCACTAGGCTCAGACGGAGTAGGCTCTGCTGTGGTCCCCGGGCCTGTTCATTGCACCCGGACCCGTGGTGGCAGGGGAGGAGGCCGCAAAGTGCCACCAGCCCTCTCGCTTTCGAGCGGGCCCTGCCTCATAGAAAAGCTTGAAGCTTTTCCCCCTTTGGCCGTAATGTCCAATTAAAAGAGGCTGTCTTCAGAGAAGCCATCCATTTGCTACCGAAATAAAAATGTTTGGAGATCCACAAAAATTATGTACGCTGTTTTGGAAGTCTAATCTGGTTTCCTAAAGAAGTTTATATAAATCTCTAGTTTGTTGTTGTTGTTGTTGTTTAATCCCATGGCATTCACTTCCATAGCATTAGCTATTGAAAGAAATATACAAAGGCAGAGAAACATGAATACATTAGCATAGTTAACAAGTCAATTAGTTGGAAAGCATAAATCCATTTGAAATGTGATTGTACATCCCAGTTCTTGTCTTAGGAAATACTTCACTTTGAAGTTCACATGAAGGGTTCCCGGGCGTCTCGTCCAGCGTGGGCAGAAGTTGGAATTGATAATTTTACACAGAAGTCAGCCACACCACATGGATTACCAGCTCAGGTTAGATTTTACCGCTTTTTGCCTAAATGCCATCGCAAGACATACAGTACAACGAGCAGGTTCTCTGTGATTTTTCTAAGTTACAGAGTTAGAGGTTCATGAGCATGAAAATATTAAAATATTCCTAACAAATTTCACAGAAAGAGTCATTGGAGCATTATATCGCAAGTGAATTTAATTATGTCTGTAATAATCTTGGCTATGACCTTTTTAAGCAGCTGGTACAGAAGGACGAACTCGTTTATATACATGTCTGTATGTTAGGGTAACAAACTTTTCTGGAAATTAAATGTGTAGTCGTTAAAATTATTAAAAGAAATAACTGCTGGGGATTTAGCAAAAAAATACTGTTAATAAAAGTTACTTTTTTATGAGGGCTATGTAGTAGGTACTCCACTAAGCACCTTACCTAAATGTTATTCAGCCGATTCTCACAACAGCCTGGCGAGGAGGCATTATTATAATTACCCTCATTGTAGAGATGAGGAGGCTGAGGCTCAGGGAAGCTCTGAGGTTTGCGCAAGGAGTCGTAGCTCCAAAGTGATGAAGTTGTGCTAGTTCCTATTTTCAAGTGTATGGTGTTAAACTCTGTCCTGTGTTGACTTCAGGGTCAGGGCCTCCATCGATGCACACGTTTCTGAGATAGAGGTCTGGATGTCTTTAAAAATGGAGTGGTCAATAGGTTTGTCAGTGTTTGGGTGAGACCAGTAGCTGGGGATGGATTCTGATCACTTATTCGGGTATTGAGAAAAAGCACACATGGAGCAGACTCATCAGACAGGGCTGGTGGATCAAAGGCTCTAGTCGCAGAGATGGATTCATTTGCTTATGTGTGTAAGTCCTCAGCTGTGAAATGGCAGCTGTTATCTTTATAAACCCAAGCCTTGCATTCTCTCGTGGAGTTGTACATAGGTTTGAATGATGATTCTCCAGGGATTATTACTTATTATCAAATAAAATAATTGCATAGAGGATTAATTGAAGGGAGTCCAGTGCCCTTTTTGATCAAAGCTATGGGATAGTGGCTGGCAGAAGAAGCTATTAAAAACAACCACTTTGAAGGATTTCCCATTCTGCAGTCTGCTCGTCAGCTCAGCTTTGTACACCTCTGTGCTGAAGAGAATTTGGGCCTTTGCTATGATTTGGAAGAATTTCAATCCATTAGTCACTCTTTGTGTGTTAAAATTTCAATTTGGCGTCTATCATTTTAGTGACTATGGCTTTTGCTCTTGCAATAAGGACTTTCCAAAGGGCCTTCTGTTCAATAAACCCCCAGCCCTTCATATTTTTGTCACTAGTCAATTAAAACAATTATATCCTACCAAAATACGCTGAAATTTTTAAATCATTGTTTTTAGATATCTCCCGCTCCCTCTTTTTCCCTATTACAAATATAATAGTTTTTCATTGTGGAAACCATAAACACACTGGTAAGCAAAATGAAAAAGAATCTCTAACGCTACGCAGATATAACTACTTTTACTTTCAGCAAACAGCTTTTTCTACTTTTTCTACCAGATTTTATTTATTTATTTGACAGAGACAGAGAGTACAAGCAGGGGGTGCAGCAGGTGGGGGGGATAGGGAGAAGCAGACTCCCCACTGAGCAGGGAGCCCAACGACCTGGGGCCCTATCCCAGGACCTCAGCATCATGACCTGAGCAGAAGGCAGATGCTTAATGACTGAGCTACCCAGGCGCCCCTGAAGAAGAGATTTTTAAAAGACTAAGTAAAGGTTAATAAGACAAAAACCCTGAAGATTTTAAAAGGTCCAACTGGCAGAGCAAATAAATCGAGGTTAGATCATATTTTTACTATATCATTAAGGCAAACAGATATATGTATGCACTTCATTATTTATGTATATAGGCCTCATTCTACAAGCGGTTAGAGGGGGTAGATTTTTCTGCCTGTCTTTGATTCTTTCTGGTCTTGGTCTTCCTGAGGCTCTACACCTCTCAGTCTTCCTTCCTGCCTCTGGGTCTGTGTATCTCTCCCCGCCAGCACTGTTTGGCTGTTCAGGGTTAGTTGTGTGGCTTTCCTCAAGGCCCTTCATCTCCCTCAACATCAGGCTTTCCTATCCATATAAAGGGGGTTTGAACTAGATTCTGTCTCTGGTTCCTTCCAGCTCTAAATTAGTCTGGTTCAAGATGTACAACCTCTCCCTCTGTGCTTACGTGTCTCTGTCTCTATATTTCAGTAAATTACTCTCAATTTCTCCTAAATCTACTTCTCTGCACTGTTGCCTGACCCTCCCTCCTCCCCTCCTTCTGTTGATTGACCATAAAATATGACTGCGGTCTAATTTTTAGTTGTTGCATTCATTAAATAAAGTTTTGTACTCCCTTTTCTTAATTTATAAAGCAGGTAAATGGCATTTCATTTCTCTCTCTCTATAAAAGAAAACGAAATAAAGTATGCTCTTTTCTTGCTGAGATGGCCTCTGATTTATTAAATGGGTCAGTGAGCTGGAAAGTACTTTTTACTGATTTAGTCAATATGAAGAAAAGTCTTTTGTCCTGAAAATGGTCATTATATGTTATGCAAAAGATGTTAATGCACTAGAACCGGTGATAATTACTTGAGTTCAACTCATGTGCTCTATAGAAATGCTTCTTGGTGACAAATGTCACAAGTTTAAATTGTAGGTCTGCAAGCAAAAATGCTGCTTCACCTTTGCTAATTAAAAAATCAACACATTGTTGGGGCGCCTGAGTGGCTCAGTCGTTAAGCGTCTGCCTTCGGCTCAGGTCATGGTCCCAGGGTCCTGGGATCGAGCCCCGCATCAGGCTCCCTGCTCCTCGGGAAGCCTGCTTCTCCCTCTCCCACTCCCCCTGCTTGTGTTCCCTCTCTCACTGTGTCTCTCTCTGTCAAATAAATAAATAAAATCTTTAAAAAAAAAAATCAACACATTGTCATTGGAGAGAGTCCCCTGCCATGCAGGGCTCCACACACATTAGTCAGACCTGTGATAATTATCTAAGGCGAGATGTGGGTTTCATTTGTAAATCATTTTTCATGGGAAATGCTCTTCAAGTATTGCAATTTAAGATTAATTATGAGAAGGCTGTATCTACCCATAATGAATAATACAACCACCGAATGCACAGAAGATTGGGGCAAAAGAATCAGGTATTAAATTAAACAAAACAAGTGAAAATAATGATCAAGAGGACTAAAACATACAGTGTCCTCAAACTCAGAGCTTAGTCATTTTCTAAGGAGCTAAGTGGGATTCCAGACCACCTTTGCCCAGAGAGACTGGCCATTCATTCACCACAGAAAGGAATCACACCAAAGCTTACACATGTGAAATCTAATGCATCCTTTCAGTAATTATTTATTTCATGTCTGTTATGAGCCAGACCTTGTCTAGACGTTCAGAAGGTCTTTAGAGAGTCTTTGCCCTTGTACAGCTTATATTCTTGCAGAGGAGAAGGGAGAATTTAACAATAAACTCAATAAGCAGGTGAAGTCCATCCTGTGTTAGAAGGTTATGTGCACTATGAGAAGAAGTCAGGTGGGGTTAAGTGGACTCAGGAATGGGAGCGGTGTGCGGGCAGTCATAGGATAGATCCCACTGAAAGGCTGATGGAAAGAGTATCCGAGAGCATATCCCTGGGAAGAGGGCTTCAGGATAAAGAGGCAAGGGGGAACTGCCTGCAGGTGGGGGAGGCAGGTGGGAGAGGAAGGAGGCGTAAGATGGGGAGTTGCTGCAGGGTGCTCAGAAACGCAAAGCCACTGACCAGTTCATGTGTGCCAGGTGCTGGGAAAGGCGGAGCTAAAAAGACAGAGGAGACCTACTTCTTGCCTGCAGGTTAATGCAAATGTACTAACAGTACACTATGGTGCTAGGCGCAGTGTGACTCACAAGAGGCAGCAAACAGGGCTGAGGAATGCATGAGCGGTGGTCACAAAGATCTACTTTTGTATATTGGCTTTGCTGCTCACCACCTGAGTGATCATCCCAGCTCCTCTCGGGCCTCAGTCTGTGTGTGAAATTAGCACAAAAATATGCACCTTGCAGGGTCATATTAATAACAGGTGGTAATACATCTCTTCGCGGTAATGCTCAGTTAATGGTAGCTGCCATTATTGCTGTTATTTGTTATCAACAAAATTCTACAGAAGTACAGACTTGGAATAAATTAAGTATGGCTGAGATGAGTGTACTCGTGTCCCCAAGGTATCATGAGTGTTAGGGAATGCACAGTCCTGCCCCCAAATCCCTCTGTTGAAGACTAACCCCCAGTGTGACTGTATATCAAGCCTTTAAAGAGGTAACTGAGGTTAAATGAGGTCTTGAGGGTGGGCTCTAATGTAATAGGACTGGTATTCTTCGTAAGAGGAAGAGACACCAGGGATGTGGGCACACAGAAAAATGGCCGTGTGAGGTCACAGCGAGAAGCAGCAGTCTACAAGGCTAGGAGTGTGGCCTCAGGAGAAACCAACCCTGGCATCTTGATCATGGACTTCTGGCTTCCAGAACTGTGAGAAGTCAATTTCTGTTGGTGGTATTTTGCGATGGGAGCCTGAGCAGGCTAATACAAGGAGTGAAGGGTTGACATTGAGCGTGGGCTGGAACAGGCCTGCCTGAGTCAATGCCTTTTTTAACTGCACTCTTTTCCTGGAAGGTATGGGATTAGGATGGCTGTTTTCTCTTTCTCGTCTGCTGTATGGGACCGTATCTGGATTTGGGGAGCTACAAGCTGGCTTGAAGGCCCTGAACCTCTGATGGTATAAAAAAACTGGTGGGAAAGAGAACCATGACTCATCTGTGTCCAGGTGACCCATGCAGACCACTCCTGGCCTGTGCAGGTGAGCGGGCAAACACAACGATGTGCTTGGGTAGGCTGGGCCTCCCTAGCTGTAGATGCTGCACTTGCTGTATCTCCTGTTCTATATGTTACCATGATCTTTTAGGTCTTGACTGTCAACCTGGACCCATAAAAAAACACTCCTGCAGGACAGGTGTGTAAAATAAAACCCCATGGTCTGGTTAAGATGAGAACCTCAGAATGGCGAAGATTTTCCAGTAGTGGAGGGAGTTAAAGGATGTTGGACCACATTATTCGGTGCAGCTGAATGACTGATAAGTACTGATCAGGAATGCCTATGTCAGCTAGATATTGGAGGGCATATATGAAAAAGCTTTTACATACTCAGAGCTCTGGGATCTGGAGAATTGCTTTCTCAGATAATGCTCATGAGTACTCATTCATAACTTCATTCAATAGAACAGACTTTTTCTTAAAGTTCATTATCACTGCATGGATTTTCTTTTTTTTTTTTTAATTTTTTTATTCTTATATTATCCCCATACATTGCATCATTAGCTTAGGATGTAGTGTTCCATGATTCATTGTTTGTGCATAACACCCAGTGCTCCATGCAGAATGTGCCCTCCTCAATACCCATCACCAGGCTAACCCATCCTCCCACCCCCCTCCCCTCTAGAACCCTCAGTTTGTTTTTCAGAGTGCATGGATTTTCTTATATGTCCTCAGAGCAAAGGACATACAGAATCTGTGAATCCAAACTATTGAAACTAGAAGTAGACTTCAAAATAGAGGCTGAGGTAATACTGGGTTTCTGATAGCAGAGAACACTCCTGTGTGTCTCAACGTGAATTGCTCTCTGATGGGGATTCTGGAGGCCATGGTGGCAGGGCAAGCATAATAAATTACTAGCTATTTCAGAAGCTAGTATTAACTGAATACTAGCTGCACCAGGGATTGTTCCAAACTTTATATGTTCTGAGAGATAATTATTATCTTCCCTTTACAGGTGAAGAAGAGTGGACCAAGACAGTGGATTTGCCCAGTGTTCCACAGCCAGGAAGTGGCCACTGGCCATAATTCCCTCCCAGGCTATCAGGCTATTAAACTTACACTCTCGCTATAGCTGCCATCTTGATTTTCGGGGCTTACATCATTGAGACTCTTCTCTGACATATAATATGTTTCTAGGCATTGCTGTGCTTAAAGTGGAAAATGCCGACAGAATGATTAATATCTGAGCTAAGTCATTCACCCGTGGCAGAATTCTGTCCCTGGAGCCATAAGGATGGCTGTTCAGAGACAGGAATACATATGCCCAAACCGATCTTGAGGTCAACAGAGAGGAGACACTTCTTTGATGCTATTATTGAAATGATATTATTTCTTGGTGCAAAAGCTCAACTGCAACTTTACAATCAAAGCAGTCACCGGGCTTAGCCCTGCATGGTGGGTGGTTGGTCATCCCCTATATCTGGTGAGACGGTGCTGCTTCAGAGGGTGGCTTTCTGCAGTGAGTCTCACGGTTCCAAGTCCCTTACAAAAGTGGAGGCAGAGAGAGAAGACAGTGCTAAGCCACCAAATCCTAGCCTGATCCAAACGTTAAAGTATAAACAGTCCCTTAGCAGATTTCACCGCAAACCCAAATTTCAAATCCATCAGCTGGGAACTCTGTCTAAATATTTCTTTTACAAATATCTGTATGTTATTGTTCTTATTATGTGTCCCACTGGTGACTCCTGCTCATCTTTGGAGCAAAATAAACATCTTCTTTCTGTTGATTTTAACATATCCTGTGTTCTCTCTCTGACACACACACACACACACACACACACACTACACGAGGTCAGGAACCTGACCCAGGCTGATTCACCTCTTTCTCGGTCTTCATTATTGGTCTTCAAGTCTTTATTATATAACAGCCAGATCCAGTCTCCTTCATCTAGAGTCAAGAACCCCCAGTGCTGCTTCTACCTGTCACCTCATTCTCCCACTCTCAGCCTGCAGACTCAAAACAAGCCGTTGCAGATGTTAGTCCCAGGTCAAGGCTGGATTTATGGAGCTGGGAGGGATCAGCATGGCTCTGATCACCAGCCTTGCAGGATGTAGGGGTTTTCCAAGACACTAGGGTGGAGGAAAAGAGGAGGAGCTTGGGGATGGAGAGGGAGGGGAAGAGAGGAGGTAGCAGAGAGGCTAGGAATGGAATATGGTGCGTTTTGAGGTCAGGATTGCAAGGAGGGCATAGTTATGAATGTTAAATAATACCAGGATGTCAAGAAAAACAGGTAAACAGCGAAAGGCTATATGATCTGATTATTTTGGTGTAGCAGTCAGGGAACACATAGGGGGAGAGCAGCTTTAGTGGGTAAAGATACACCACTGGTTTAAGACTCAATTACAGCAGAAGCTGGGTGTCCCTGTCTGGCTGGGAGGGAGGCATTTTGAAGTCGTGTGTGGGGACACGAGAAACACCTGGAGGTAGGAACAGGAAGGGGTTGAGGTGGATGGAAACTAGCAGTTCCACACCGTGAGATGAGAGTTTTCTCCTCACCCTTAACTCTCCTTGAGGAGCATAGCCCAGGGCATGAGCATTAGCTTCTCCCCTCAGGCAGACAAGAGAGGAGAATGCATTTTGTAATCTCAAGGGAAGGAACAGGAGCTTGTAGGGAAAAGTGGCAAGGCCTCTGAGGAAAGCCAACACGACAAAGGAAGGACTCCTGTGTCAGGAGGGGTGGAACTGAGGGGAGCAGGCCCACAGGACTCAACATTATTGACATCTTCATTACTGGGCTGACATGAAACAGTGGCAAGATTAGCCTAATGATTCCTCCATGGTATTGGAAACATGGGGTGATGACAAACTATGATGAAGAAGGACTGATTGGAGATGTTGAGAATTAAAAAACTATAATTGTTGAAATAAAGATTTCTAAGGATGGGTTGAAGAACAGACCAGATAGAGCAGAAGATCATTTTAGGGGGTTGAAATATTGGGTCAGTAAACCCTCCCCAAAGGTGACAGAAAAGGCTAAAGAGGTCTTATGGAAAGCTGAGTTTACACTCAGAGCTTGAAGTTTACACTCAGAAACTGATGAGGTAAGCAGTACTTGCTGAAATTAAGTATGTACATACCCTAGGATTCAGTAATTCTCCTGGACACACACACACACACACACACACACACAGAGGAGGAACCCTCGAACAACAGGAAGACGTGCATTAAGGGTTGCTGGAGTGGAGAGGGGTGGGAGGGATGGGGTGGCTGAGTGATGGACATCGGGGAGGGTAAGTACTATGGTGAGCACCATGAACTGTGTAAGACTTTTGAATCACAGACCTGTACCCCTGAAACAAATAATACATTGTATGTTAAAAAAAAAAGAATGAAGGAAAAGTTAAGAACTAAAGTTAGTAACTTCATAAGAAGAGAGTAACTCGGGGGAAGGAACTATTTGGAGAAATAATGACTCAGAATATTCTAGAATAAATATTAGACTTTGGAATGAAGAGGCTCCTAAAATACTAAACAGAGTAGACAAGAAAAAACCCCACACCTATACCTATGCTGTGATTCTTAACCCGAGGCTCCAAGTTTCAGGTGTTCATCTACGGGAGTCTGGAGGCTGGAGAACGGGATGGGAAACACCTTCCGAGTTCAAAATTTTCACTAGTCTCTAAGTGAAATTTAGCATTTTCTTCAATCAGGACCGTAGGGAAAAATCGCAGCAGGATTAGCAGTATCTGTGTCACTGCTGCTGATAGAAAATCACAGATGTATTCCTCTTATAGTTACAGATACTTTGAAGCATCGTTTATGGTCATGATGAACTTGAACTCAAGGCAGTTGTTAGACCTGACGCTAGCCTGTCATAGCACTTGTATTACTATTTATAGCACTTGTATTACTATTTATAGCACTTGTATTACTATTTATAGCACTTGTATTATTTATAGCACTTGTATTACTATTTATAGCACTTGTATTACTATTTATAGCACTTGTATTATTTATAGCACTTGTATTACTATTTATAGCACTTGTATTACTATTGTATCATTAATTTGCTGTTTTAAATGTTTGATAACTTTATTTCAATATATTTGGTTTCTTTTGTAACTTGGCATATTTTATGTTATTCATATAAAACATCATTCCGAGAAGGGGGACACAGGCTTTAGCAGACCAGCCCCCAAAAGGCTAGGGGTGCTGCATTACAGTTAAGAAACACTAAAGGAGAAGAAGGAGAAGTTCAGTAATAAGGATGTAACTCGTGTCTAACTTCTCAATAGCAACGCTGCCAATAAACGACAGTCTCTTGAGAGCGTTGACTTAAATATGGCGACCAGTGAAGGTATTTGTAAACATGTGAGTCTTGGAAGGATTCACCTATGCAGTCTTTCTTAGACAAAATTGCCCTCGAGTAAAAGGGGAAATGAATCCAACAGGTAATAAGATATGGGAAATAAGAGTAGGTAAATACAATTAAAATAAGTACGCAATTAAAACTATAAATGCTATCACCACAGCAGGCCGTCAGGTGGGGAAGGAGGTCAGAGTGTTCTTGTTTTTTTGTTCATTCAGAACGGAGATACTGATTTGTTTTTGTGGATGACAGATAAAAAAAAGCGTGAGTATGAGTTTTATAAGTTAGGAATAGCCACCAGAGGAATGAAAGTATAAATGTGTAACTTTCAAATCAGTAGAGTAATGGTTCAGTTCAATCAATGTAAAGTAGATGGGGGTGAGTGGGCAGGCAAACAAGTAAACAAAACACAGTAAATCGAAAACGTAGGTAAGATGGCAGAAATCGTCCCTGAAATAACCCTCGTTACAATAAATGAAGAAAAAGACAGAGATTCTCAAATTAGATTTTTACGGGATTCAGCATTAGGATATCTGAGATACTTTTAAATAAAAGGGTACAAACATCTGTACAAAGCACCAGAAAAATATTAATTACAACAGGGACACTGCAGTAGTTTGAAAAACAGAGCTAAAGCTGTGGGATGGAAAACATCATAAGGAATAAAGATACAATACATCGAAAAGGTCATGGACACATTTAACTAGCCAAATGGCCTCAAATTATGCAGAGCTACCTATGATAGGTTATTGACAGAAATAGAGGATTCAACCAATTAAGCTTGAAGTTTACACTCAGAAACTGATGAGGTAAGCAGTACTTGCTGAAATTAAGTATGTACATACCCTAGGATTCAGTAATTCTCCTGGACACACACACACACACACACACACACAGAGGAGGAACCCTCGAACAACAGGGAGACGTGCATAAACATTCACGGAATGGTGTGGTAGCAGAGTTTGGGGAATTCAGGTATTCATCTTTAGGGGACAGAATAAATAAAGTGTCGGCATACACATAATGGAACACTATACACACAGAATTCACAGAGCTATACAAATACATCTTAAAAACATAGGCTGAGCGAAAGAGTAAGAAACAGATGAGATTTGTAGTACAATATCATTTGTATAAATTATGACATGCGAAAGGCAATACTACGAAGTTTCCAGAACGTACATATATTTTGAACAGATATATAGAGAGTGGGGCTGGGAGGCCATACATAAAATACACTCCAGTGGGTGCCAGCGATGGGGAGAGAATGGAGTTGAGAATTGGGAAGAAAGATGAAACCTAAGAAAGTGAAATTAAAATGAACGAGGAACACCACCAGGATGTGACAATGGGACCAGGAAGTGAAGAGTGGGGCCCGAGCGATCCCGCCCAGCAGGATGTAGTATGAGTCTTATAAGTTAGGAATAAGCGGGGCTGATGGAGGAAAGGAGGGGAGAATGAAGTATCAAAGGGGCAACTGTGCTGGCTCAGGCTAGTGAACTGGGGTGTTGTCTCACGTCCTCAGGGAATCATGGGGGGGGGTGGGCAGTGGGGCTGCGAGCACCCATCCCTTCCCCAATATTTGTGTCATGATACTAATCTCTTTTATTACAGTCTTTTTCTGTGTG
Organism: Mirounga angustirostris; assembly: GCF_029215605.1. Taxonomy (NCBI): domain Eukaryota; kingdom Metazoa; phylum Chordata; class Mammalia; order Carnivora; family Phocidae; genus Mirounga; species Mirounga angustirostris. The sequence continues at coordinate 7,850,834 of NW_026991720.1, forward strand.
ACAGTTGCCATTTATTCTCATGAACTTTAGTTCAGTCCTTAATGAAAGAATCAAAAATGTATATGTGAAATGGCAAATCTGTTGAAAAAAATCTTCCACGCCGATGGTAAACCAGGGGCCTTTACATTAAAACAGCTTCACTGGATCAGACCGCGCCAGGGGTCATGAGAAAACTGGGATGAAGACCACAGAGTCCCTGAAGAGGCACATGAACTATTGTACACAGAAGGTGAACAATTGGATTGGCTCTTTTCTTAGGTCCGGAATCTCTCTGAACGCGTCCACACACGTGACCTCTGCTTGAGGAAAGTGGCTCAGCACCTGGAAAACAGGCTGTTAACTGGCTACCTTGTGAAGTTCCAGAAGAGGTTAAGAGTATACTGTCCATCTGCTTACATTGGGAGTGTAAGAAAACAAGGTAAAAATGGTGGCTATCACAACTTACTTAAAATGTTAAAACTCTAACTGTAAAATCGAGAGCCGGGATTGTAAAAGCTAATAAGATTTGCCCACTAAAGGGCCAGGGTAGGAAAATATATGGTGGCTGCTACTGTGTGACTTCACCTGTGGGGGGGCGGGGCAGAGGCTGTTCTACTAAGAGGAGCAGAAACTCAGACGTGGCCTGGAGGTGGGGCTTGGTGGAAGGTGCGGTTGGATTAAGACAAGAGTAAGTGTCGGTGATCCTCATGGTGAGCAGCTGTGAGGGCCCATGGAGCAGCTTCTGTGTTCTATTTGCCCTTTTGCTTCGTAGACAGTTTGTTGATTTCATCCAGTGATATTTATACGAGATCTTACCTAGCAAATCATTTTATTTTTATTATTTTTACCCACGGCTGTGGTTTCCAACCACGCCATGATGCCTTCTCTCTGGCTGGGGGAGAACCAGGGGACTGGTTATGAGGGTCAAGGGAGAACCTCTTTGCATCAGGGTCCTAGCTAGGATCTCAGCTATTGCCAGACAGGCAAGGCCTCCACTTGAAAGAAGGAGAATGAAGGGGCGCCTGGGTGGCTCAGTTGGTTAAGCGACTGCCTTCGGCTCAGGTCATGATCCTGGAGTCCCGGGATCGAGTCCCATATCGGGCTCCTTGCTCAGCAGGGGGTCTGCTTCTCCCTCTGACCCTCCCCCCTCTCATGTGCTCTCTCTCATTCTCTCTCTCAAATAAATAAATAAAATCTTTAAAAAAAAAAAAGAAGGAGAATGAAAACTATATTTAGGGCCTACACTGCTCTGAGATACTATCTTTCATAATATTCTGAGACTCTGTCTCCTCTCTCTCTCTCTTTTTTTTTTTTTCCTGGCTTCTGTCATCCTTGATTTCAGTCTGTGGTACCTAGTGAAAAAGGTACTTCCAAAGATGGCAACATGACTATTAACTCAGAGAAGTAACAAACACTATACCATTCACTTACTCAGCAAATATCCACTGGGCACCCACTGCAGCATTATTCTAGGTCTCTGTTATCATGTAGCCTATCTTCTAGGGCAAGGACACAAAAAGAAATGAAAATATCACAAATTCTGAGGAGAATGTAAAATGGGAAGTGACTGGTGACGTCGGGTTGAGTGGTCAGAGAAGGCCTCCCTGAGAAGGTAGCTGAAGCTGAGGCATGAAGGACAAGAAGGAGCTGGCCTCTTCCGTGTCTGCGGAGGTATTTCAGGCAGAAGGAACAGCCAGTGCAAATGCTCTAGAGCAGGAATAAGCTTGGTGTGTCCATGGCACATACCAAAACTGTGCAGAACAGCTAGGAGACTTGCTGCAATGGTCCAAGCAAGAAACAACTGTGGCTTTGACTTGGGTAGGACTCGTGGTAATGGAGAGCAGTGGACCCATCTCAGGGACAGTCTAGAGGTAGAGTCACAAGACTTACTACTGATGGGCAGTGATGAGGGAAAGAGAAGAATCAAGGGTAATTCCAAATTTTGGGCTCAAGCAAAAATGGGTAGGTGGTGATGTCATTTACTGAGATGGGAAGTTTGCGGGAAGAACAGATTTGGGGTAGGCATTAAGAGCCTGCCATGTTTTCTCTGAGATGCCCATTAGACATCCAAGCTGAGATGCTAAGTAGACAGTTGGATCAATGGATGCAGAATTCCTGAGAGAAGTGAAGCCTGGAGATTTCGATTTAAGAGCCATTGGTCCAGAGATAGTATTGGATGCCACTGGACTGGATAAGATCACCTGGGGAAATGGATGGGTGGAGAAGAGAAGAAGGTTCTATGACGCTTCAACATCTAGGCCATGGAGAGGAAGAGAACTCACAGGAGAGACTAAGTCATGGCAAGCAAAAGGCGGGAGGAAAAGCGGGTGAGCACTGCCATGGAACCCAAGAGAAGAAAGTATCTCATGAAGGACAGTGGGTGGGATGCTGCCGGTGAAATCTTGCCCTGTAGGGTTAATGAAGTTGAAAGTAGCAAGAAGTTTCAAGCTTGTTTTTCAGAGAACTGTTTCCTCCTCATCAGTTGCCGCATCTTTCAGTCCCCACTAACAAACCTACTAGCTGTCTCTGGAGAAACCCTGGACTCACGGTCAGGCAATATGGTTCCAGCCTGCGAATAAGCAAAGCCCTACTTTCCTTACCTGAGATAATGAGCCCAAGACCCTGTCCCATTTATACTGGCTCTTGGAGCATGCTCATAGCTCCTTCTCTTTGTCCTAAGATTACCTCTTGATGTCGTTAGAGTTGGCAATTAGTTAGGTTCTAACAGGATACCTGGAGGCCAGCTATGGGGAAAGTCAGAAGGCTGTCCTGGCAGCACCTCCACAAGAAGCCAGATCAAACCAGGCAGGTCAAAGATGGCGGATGCCATGACCGGAAACCCCTGACCAAATCAGGAAGAAAAGGCACAAAACTGTTGCCAAGAAATCCCCACCCCAAGTAATGAATATTCCACTCCCTAGTTAACAGCTGTCAATAAAAGACAGAAACCCAAGGCGCCCAGCTCTCTCCTTGGAGCTCTCCTGCTCTCACATCTTGGGAGCATACTTTCACTTTACTAAACTTTCCCACTTGTGTTGCTGGTCTGCTGTGTTGGGTGTCTGTCCTTGAATTCTTTCTCATGACAAGACCAAGAGCCTTTGGTGACACCTTTGGGATGGTCTGGGGCAAGGCCTCAGGGCTCGGGGTCTTCCCAGTTCACCAGGCAAGAGTCAGGGGCTGAATTTTGCCTCATTCTTTCTTTCTTTCTTTCTTTAAGATTTTATTTATTTATTTGTCAGAGAGAGAGAGCAGGAGAGCACAAGCAGGGGGAGAGCAGACAGAGGGAGCAGGCTCCCCGCTGAGCAAGGAGCCCGATGTGGGACTTGATCTCAGGACCCTGGGATCACGACCCCAGCCGAAGGCAGACACCCAACCGACTGAGCCTCCCAGGCATCCCTGCCTCATTCTGATGTTAAGTCTCCACCCCATGCTGAACATGGGATGTATGTTACATGTATGTCACTCAGTGTACATGCCCCATCTTTCCTCATGAATAGTCCTAAATTGCCCTGCCCTTTCCATCAATGTGTGTGTAATCTCAACCCCTCCAATTATAAAAACAGTTCCCGCCCCCTCTGGGGAGGTGGATTTGAAGCTTGTCTCCTCATGTCTCCTCATTTGGCCTCCTCTTGAAGAAACTCTTCCTTGCTGCCAACTTGATGTCTCCGTGGTTGGCTTTGCTTTGCATCAGGCAGTGGGACTTGGGTTCAGTTACACTGGGAGATCATGGACAGAAGACCAGAATTCTGGACGTTCTCTAGATATCCGTTGGTTCTAGAGAGATCTGTATTGACTTTGACAACCCTTACAAAGTGTTTACCAAAGTAAGTAAAAAAGAAAAAACAGCTTATTTTTGTATCACGAAGACTCTCAAGTAAGGTGGCTCATTCCCCGCCAAGACTGCTTCTGCTTCTCTTCTTAATCCTAAAGCTTTGTGTCTGTGTCTGTTTGTGGTCCTCCACCTGCCTTGGTCTTTTGCATTTTGACTTTGTAATGCACAGAATACTTGCCAGGGCCAACTCAGGCTAGGCCTGACCCCCTCGTCTCCTACTCTAGACTCCATAACTGAGAGCAGTGTTTCCTCATGGGGGCCCTGCTGCCCTCTGGGGCGCACGCACAAGTCTTTGTCCGGATGGATTCCCCTGTGCATCTCGGGAATTCTGCCTGCAGCCTGTCGCTGGAGGTAGCAACTCCAAAGCCGCCACGCTTTTCCAGATACCTGGTGGGCCCCATCATCACCCCAGATGAGAATCGCTGGTATAGACTGACCACGATGGCCGCAGCGTTCCCTTCAGCTTGACTCAACACTCCACTGGTTTCTTCCTGACCCTGGACCCCTGACTTCCCTCTTCTTAAAACATTTACTTAAGAAAACCGGTAATTGTAAATTCTTTGCCTTCCCCTTTGAGATGTAAATCTTTTCACAAGAGTCTTTTTCCAGTTTTACAACCCAGGATTGTCTTTCTGGGGACCCAGGAGTCACCTCCCTTTGAAATGTAAACTTCAAGGGAGCTACTACGTCCAGTATCTCTCAGTTTCTGAGGGGAGCGTGGGCCCCTCACTCCGAGTTGTAAAGCTACCTCCTGCCCTGAAGATAGGAGAAAGTGTACTTTTCCTCTGGGTAAAGTTGTTAGCAAACACAGATGGCCTATGATCTCTCCTACCCTCGCTCTGAAAAACACGCCTTGTGTATTTTACCACAATTAAAAAACAACACACGAAAAACACCCCCTTCCACTTTTTCGGGGGAGTTGGGCTCTGACTGAGCTGCGGCCGGCCGGTCTCCCCTCTGCAGTAACCTCGAGTGACATCTTCCTGCCTGTTTAACGTAGGTGTCATTTTTGCTTTGACAAGATGGACTGTTCGGAGCTGGGTCTCTGGAATCAGACTGCGAGGGACCAAACCCCGGCTCTGTCTCTTACCAGCTGCACGACTTTGGGCTGTGAACTAATCTTTAGCTTTAGTTTCTTCACTGTGACAATAAAGCAGAAACTAGTAATACTATTTACTTTAGAAGAGGTGAACAAAGCATGTGGCACACTTGACCTTGAAGTGTGGCCCAGGATATGTCAGTCAGCACTCATGTTGTTGCTACTGAGGCAGGTTTGCAGGAAACAGGAACAAGCAACATATTTTCTGTGTTTTCATTCCTGCTCTTTGGACTGTACATTTTTACTCTAAACTTTTTGGATACTAGAAAGAACCATTCTATTCACATACAGATTTGGGTGCACTTTCTGCCTGGAATTCCATTTTTCTCCCTGGCAGACCACAAATGCTGATTTTCTCTTTGCTCTCCCAATGATACTGCGTTTCAGATGGCACTGGAATACTGGAATGATCCACTCATGATTCTGGAATACAGAGGGGGTGAGGACCAGCTGACCGAACAAGCTATATCATGGAGTTTGGGGAAGTTGGGCTGTTTTATGGGGTCGCTAGCGAAGCGGAGCTCAGACAATGAGCATAGCGCTCTGGCCTCATTCACTTCTAAATCCATTTAAGAAACCTCACCTCATCCATGAACTCAAGTGGCAGCTCAGGAGGAGGAGTTTCCTGACAGACAAAGTGCTAGAGGAAGCAGAGCCTGCAGGCTCTGCTGCCCCTGTTTGCTGAGTCCTGAGGGTGGCGCTCCTGCTTTGGTCTCCGGCCAGGCAGACATCCTGCAGAGCACAGAAGATCCTGAAGGAACGAGCAAGAATTTTCAGCTCCTTTGGGGCTACATCTTGCACAGAAGCGATGGCCTCCTTTAAGCTCCAGAGGGATTTCAAAAGAGGTCAGGGTCGAGTGAGTTGAGCCTGGGCATTTGTCATTAGTCAGGGTTCTCAAAGAGCCACTTAGGAGACTGAATCTTCCCGAACCTTCCGAAGCAGCCTCCTGCTCTCCCAAACTCTGACCTCCTCCCGTCAAGCACAGTTTCATGCTCTGACCCGTGCCGGGCTTGCTGCAAACGCACTCCTCCACCAGCCACCTGCCTTGAATAGCCCGTCTGGCTCTCTGCGATGGCTTACCCCGCCAGCTCCCTGACCATGCCCTGGGCTGGCTGCCAGTTGCAGGCTGATGGCCCGGCAGCTGCCCCGCCCCCTCCTAGCCCTGACACTGCGGCTGCAGCTGCCAGGGCCCCCAGCTCCCCGGATGTCTCTGTGCCAAAGAGGACTCTGGCTCAGTCCAGCCTGGCATTGCTCACGCCTACATAATGACCCTGAGCATGTTTGCTCTTCTCCGCCTCCTAAGAAAAAGAGGGCCTTTTGGCTGCCATGGGGGATGGAGGTCTGAGCACCTGGGCTGGTCAAAGCTACAGATCACCATGTGGTTTAAGTGTCTCTGCTGGGCCATCCCAGAAGCTCATCATGTGCTAGTTGCTCATGTTGGATCAAAAGCATGAGAAGATTTCCTGCGTTTTGCAGACAAATATTAGCAACTGCTTCTTTCTTCCCACGTCACTTTTCATGTTTGTTACTTTTTGACTAAAGCAGAATCATAGTCGTAATAAAAATTCTCACAGTAATGAGAATTACTGCCTAAACACCTGTGTGTTAATCCTCTTTCGAAGACAGCTTTTAATTATATTCTAGATGAAGAGCGAGGGGGACTGTTCTTCTCGCTGTTTCTTCAGTTACTTTGAGAAAGGAGGCACGAGTCTGGCCTTCCCTCAGAGCCCACTGTGTGTGCAAAGCCCAGAAGGACTTCCAGTCTGTTTCCGCCCCTCCTTTCTAGAACGGAGAAGGAGCTCTTGGGCAACTCTGCCATATGTCTCGGCTGGGATGCTGACACCTGTGTTTTCACAAGGCTGCTTGCTGGCTCCTGGGCCGACTGAGAACATGCCGGGGCCCCTGCTTGCTTCTCCTGCCCTGGGGCCCCTGTGGCAGGCCAGCAGGTGGGGAGCTGCATCCTGATTTTGGATGTCGAGGGGCATTTATGCAGAGGAACTTTCCTTCAGGGTGTGTGGGTTAAAGGGTCAGTGCTTTAGGGCTGGAAGTAGGTTCTGTAGGGGGCGGTGAGGGTTACCTGGAGGACGAAAGCTAAGGGAGTAAAGGTAAGAGCAAAGATAAAGAAGTAACTCCTACTTCATGAGTCTGACTCCATGCCAGGCATTCTCCAGAGCGCTTCTCCTGGACGGATTCAATCCACCCTGAGACGTGGGGACTGCCTCCCTATTTAACACGGCAATATTGAGTAATAACCTGCCGGTGGTCCCTCAGCGGGTTAGTGGCAGAGATGGGATTCAAAGCCCACGTTAACCACACGACACTGTGGGAAGGATGACCGCTTGGCAGCTGAGGCCGCTTTAACCCATCTCTAAACATGTGACCACAAATGGCTGAAGGTGGAGGAAATTCTGGAGACCAACAAACTCAACTCCCTTATTAGACAGATGAAACAGGAGACTCAAGAGGGAAAAGGAGGGGACACTTGGTCAGGGTAGAGCTTCTTATGAGAGCGGGAGTCAGAACAGTCTTGGGATAGCTGGCTCCAGGATTTCACGGCTGCTGAACTGATTTTCTTTCCGGAAATAAGGCCCCCTCCCCACCACCCCTGGAGAGGACGTTTGTCGCAGAACAATATGTTTTCACACTGGTGCACAATAGCTCATGTCTGGGAGATGCGCATCACCCCACCTTTGAGCCGACAGGAAATTAGAAAGGGGGATGTGGACCTCCTCGTGTTCATCAAGTGAAAAGTGGCTGCTGACTCATCATGGCAGCCCCCTGTTCCGAAGCTTCCTTCCCAGGTCACCAGTGGTTTCATAATTGCTAAATTCAAAGAACATTTTTTCTAGCCTGATTTTACACACGGCACTTGATATTAGTTGGCAATAACAAACACAGAGAATTTCATGGAACTCTCTCCTCCTGCGACACCCTCTCCTAAATTTTTCCATGCTTATTCTCTCCAATCCCCTTCAGTCTTCTTCCTGAGATGCTCTTTTTCTGCCCGTCTCTCCAATTTAATTGTTCTGTCGAATTCTGACCTCAGTCCTCTACTGTTCTCTTCCTCTAAGCTGTTCTTGTTTAAACAAATCAGAATTCTTTCAAAGATCATAATAAATGCTCCCTCTATCTCTTTCCATTTACAACTTTATTTGGTCTCCAAAATTTCTGGAGACAGCTATAGTCTGTGGAAAGAAAGGGACAGAAAGAAAGCTGGACCTCTATACCTAGGGACAAGCTTAGAAAAATTAGAAACTCAGGTCAGTTAGGGTCACCTGTTATGAGGAAAGCCAGGTAGAATTTAACCAGCATGCTTGAGATGGACAGGGTTGAGGAAAACAAAACTTGTCCTAAGTAATCTGGACAAGATGGATCGATAAAGCGAAATTTGCTCACAATATTCAGCAGGAATCAGCGGACCTGATAATTAATAAAAAATAATTTTAAAAGTAATGTGTAATTTTGAGAACTAAAACGTGAGAGCAGGATTTGGAAGGGGCTGGGTTCTAGTTGGGGTCGAGGAGTATTTTATTTCAAAACCGTTGACTCTTTCACGGCCCCTGATGACATGGCTTGTTAACAAGTCAGTCTTACTTCCAAAGCTAACTAAGTTAACACGTTGTAGTCTGCCCACATTGCACCGAAGGAGCTGACATCCAATTTTATTGTTCTTTTTGTGACTTTCTAATGTTCTTAAAGCATTCTGACACAATTATGAAAGACACCGTGGGGCTTTGACCCTTGTTAAAATTAGCTGACCCTTAGTGAGGCTCTAGCTTGGGGTGACAGGTGGTAGGACTATGAGCAGCAACCAGGTCACATCTGGTTTTGCTTGGTCTGGGATGGCCACAGTTGACTGACTTGATCAATTAACCCCAGAAACTCAGAGAGGGGGTCTAAGGTGGCACATAGCCAGAAAGTCCTTCAGACTTGCTCTCTTGTCATTCAACAGAGGAAAAATGGCTAATTCCCTAAAACATCAGTGTTCTGGAAAACAAAATTTAATACTTCATCATGGAAACAGGTATTGATTTGAAATAACATTAGCTTCAGCTGGACTATATCAAAAGCAAAGACCAAACTGAGGCTAGATTGACTTCTTGCAAAGGATGCTTAACTTCTCTGTTTAAATTTCTCAGTGTTGATCTCTTTCTCCTGTAAAGATAGTATGTGGGGAGGAGTTCACATCCTTCTCTGCCAAGAACCTTGAGGATGAGCAGAGAAAGGAATAACAGATTTCTCCTTATCATTTCAAGCAAACCTAAACTTAGGGAATTCATTTCTTTCTCTTTCTTTCTGCACAGATCAGAGACCTCAGCGATAACCCAGCCTCCCCTCTGATTTTGTAGCTGAGGACCTCGAGCTCCGGAAAGCAGAGAGCAGAGCCAGATTTAGATTTCCTAAGTCATCTTCCTTGTTCCATTCTGTCTTGATGGAGACTACACGAAGCCTAGACTCTTACTTTTGGAAGGACCTCTATCAAAACATTCCAGAGACTTTTATTTTTTCCATTGTCAAGGTTATTTAAACCAACGGGGGTGGGGGGCAGACAGGGCACCTGGGTGGCTTAGTCGTAAGCATCGCCTCTTGGTTTTGGCTCAGGTCATGGTCTCAGGGTCTTGGAATTGAGCCCCGTGTCCCCACGTTGGGCTCTGTGCTTAGCGGGGAGTCTGCTGGAGATTCTCTCTCCCTCTGACCCTCCCCCCACTCACGCACACATGGTCTCTCTCTAAATAAATAAAATCTTAAAACAACAACAACAACAACAATAACAACAAAGTCACAAAGGCCTTTCTATTACTCACCAACAAACAACTGGCTGTAGAGCTCCAGGCGGGTGTGACCCTCTGTGGGCGCCTTGCGGATCTGCTGGGGCAGCCGATCCACCTGTAAACTGGCTTGCTTGACATTCCTCTCCGCGGTGACCCGGTGCCACTGGTCATCATTGAGAGGAGAGGGCGACCTCACCACAATCTCCACCGGCCCATTTCCGACATCAAACGAAAAGGACACTTCAGTGGCAGCTGGAGGAGCAGAAAGCATGAGAGGCACATGAGTATTTTCCTCCCAGATAACCAAATAGCAGTGATTTCTAGAGGAAAAACAAAGCCGGGAGAGAGAAATAATCTAAGCCTATCATTTGCTACAAAAGTTCATGGCAAAATCACTTGAGGAAGGATAAAACATCAATCCGCTTTAACCATATTTCCTCCGACAAGAGGGAAATAGATGTGGATCGGGGACGGAGAATACATTTATTTTCTTACTCAGTCTTTAGAAGCTTATCGAGAGGTTACCATCATTGACTTTCCAGATAAGCAAACCCAGACCTGGAGAAGTTAAGCATGTGCAGAGTGTCTTACGTTTAGTGAGCAGTGGAGCTAGGACGGTAACCCAGGCTTGTCAGGCTTCCGAACCCCTGATCTGTTGATTACACACGATGTAACTCTTCAGTAGCTCCCAAGGCAGTGACCTGCTCCTGGAGAGCTTTCTGGAACACCTGTGTCCAGCTCCATCTGCAGGGGTTCTGGCTCGGGTGGTCTGGCATAGAGCACTGGTATTTTTAAAAGCTCCTTGGAAAATATTAATATATAGCTAGAATTGGGAGCTACTGCCTCGGGAGAGCTTACAAAACTGTATTTCATTAATGTAGTCCTTGCAGTTCCTGTTGAAAGCTAGGGAGCTGTGAGTGTTGAGGCAATGAAGGTGACCTGCATCTTTTTTGGGCCACTGTGGCTATCCACAAGGTAGCTCAAGATTCCCGCACAGCAACCCCTTTCCTGAACCATTTGCTGTGCAGTTTGGTCATTCCCCATCTGGAAGGCCGGCTGGATCCTTCTCACAACCTACCCTACAGCACTGACCACAAATCATTCTTTTTTCATAGATCTGCTTGAAGTCCGTAATAAATCACCTTTCAATAAGAGAAAAATGGATTAGGGTGGTTTGCTTTGGCAGCTTTGGTTGTTAAGTAGATTTCCTACTTCACATTTTAGGTTTTAATTTCCTCAGTGACCACCTAACACTTTATAAACATGCTTTTTGAATGTGTATTTTTCTTGCGATTGGCAGGAGAGGCAGCTGAGTGGGAAAGCGGCACCCAGGTCCCCAGCTCCTTCGGCTTGCTGAGTTCTTTTCGACATTAAAGACGCGGCACGAGAGTGGATTTCCTAACTTTGCTTATAAAGAGATTCAGCCCCTTTATCTATCCACTAAGCCTTCTGCCTAATCTCTAAGCAGTTTAATTAAATATCTGTCATTTTTGGGCGCCTGGGTGGCTCAATTGGTTAAATGACTGCCTTCGGCTCAGGTCATGATCCTGGAATCCCTGGATCGAGTCCCGCATCGGGCTGCCTGCTCGGCAGGGAGTCTGCTTCTCCCTCTGACCCTCCCCCTTCTCATGTGCTCTCTCTCTCATTCTTTCTCTCTCAAATAAATAAATAAAATCTTTAAAAAAAAATCTGTCATTTTTTCCCAGGTTAATGGAAAATTCAGCTTCTTTGGACTGGTACCATTTTGAGATGGTGTCACAAGCAATCAAACTTCTAATTTAAAAACCGCAGTGGGCCAGATTCTCTCAGGACCTAGACCGTTCCCTGCCTCTGGGTCAGGCTCCTCTGAAAGCTGCATTAACTTTATTAAGCTACAGGGATTTTAGACGCAGAGCTCAATTTAATCAATCTAATTGTACCAAGGAATTTTGATCCTTTATGTCGTTAGAAAGAGAACTTTAATTATAACACCTGTGGTGAATCTACATGGACTCCAGTGAAGTATCTCCTCTATATTAGGGGCTCATGCCTCCAGGGGTCACTGTGACTCAGTGGAGGCCAGTGACCTTCATGAAGGTTTCTCTGGAAATATCAGAATGCAGGTCGACGATCGTATGACTCACGGACTGAATGATCTTTCCCTGTATTTCCGGTAGAGTCAGTGGGGAAAAGTGGCCTCCGGTGTTAAGATTGAATCTGTTGTGTTCTTGTAGTGCTATGTTTTAGCAGATGCATTTTTAAATGTAAGTTGTCAGAAGAGCAAGAGCACAAAATTTCCTGCGCTAAGTAGGAAAGATCGTTTCATTTTAAAGGCACCAACAACCATCAGGGCAATAGAATTTAGGGATAAATTGGGTTTAACCCTAAGGTTTGACTTGGAGGGGTAAATGCTGCTCTAATTTCCTCTCCTCCTCTCTTCCTGCTATGATGGATTTTTGTCCAGGTCTTTAAATTGTCACCATTTGGAGAAACTCCGAGTACCAACGGTTAATGAGGAATTGTCCATACTCTTTTCTCTGCTTGTCACACTAGATCCCGTGTTTCTTCCTCTGGACCATGGTCTTCTTAACATCAACACTTCACTGCAGAGAAGGCAAAGACATCTCCAGGATCCTTCTATAGCTCAGTCCCCTCACCAGTTGGGCGCAGTAAGAGGCACTCAAGGTCAAAGGCCTCTGAAAGCAGATTCCTCCTTAAAGGGCCTCTACTCAGTCTCTAGTGTAGAAATATTCACATTTTTCATACATCCCTTCTCTGGCTTCCTGAGGAAGGGGCTGCAGGCCCCGCATGAGTGCAAAGAAAAGGGCTCCCTTTTTTTCTTCTGTCATTCAATGTCAGCTCCCCTCACTTTGCTAAGGGATGCCTTTGAGAATCCATCTCCCAGTCAAACGGCAAGTGTGTTTTAAAAGCTTCTAAAGTTCAGTTTGTGGCTGATTGCTCTTGCTCTTCTGGATGAGAGGAGCTGACATTTTAAGAGATAATTACAGAGAGAGTCAGGGAGCGAATAAAAGGGAGACAGCCTCAAAGACACCAGACCAACGACACTGTCCTTACTTAATGTGAGTGTCTCCAGTCGGAGGCTGCAGAGTTGCCCTGTTTCTGCCACTAAGACAGGAATTTCTTACATGCTGAAAGCAATCCTATTTCCAGAAATAAGTATTTGAGGACGGAATGGGGTGTATCGGGTGTGCCTCAGGGGAGAGAAGACTGTAGCAAACACGGGTGGTTGTCTTTCTATTAGTGTCAAGAACTGGGAATTGTCCGAGATTTTACCCCCTCGGATAAACTAACAACGTAGTCTCCCATGGTTTCCTGGGTGCTGGCAGAAGACAGAAGCCTCCTGGGTCCGAGACAAAAGACATATTGTCCACAGCAGAGCAGGCAGTACGGGCTTCATGTCCACATTGATTTCTCTTGTGCCCCACGTTCCACGGGGGGGGGGGGGGGGTGCCATGTGGAGCAGCCCAGATGGATGACGCATATGCAGGGAGTTTGTGTCACTGCCGAGGGACCTGAACTTAAGAAACCCCACTCTTTCAAAGGGGCGGCTAGACAACCAGCTCAATTTTTGCCCTGAGGAGAGACATTAGCTTCATTATCCTGGTCAGGAAAGAAATCTACCTCTATGTTCCAAGACTGCGTGCCGTCCTCACATCCTTAGAAAGGTCTGAACAAAGCTACTGATACCTCTTGCTCAGAAGACAAGCAGAAACTGGGGAGACCCATGGGCAATGCCCCTCCAATAAATAGCCACAGTGCCCTTTTCCAGTTTTGTCCAGGAATCTCTGTACTGCCCCAGAATCGTACGCTTCAGGTATGGATGGCCCTGCCCCAGACCCAGAACATGAATCAGGATTTGTCTAAGTCGAATTTGGCAATCTCACTCTCCTTACCAGTAACCCACTTAGGATGGGACATATCATTCCCTCCTGGCTAACAGGATACGAGGAGAGTCTTTAGGGTTCTTTTGGGACAATTTCTTAGCTCAGAGGAGAAGAGACAGTCAGCCCCTTTATACCCCTTCATCTTGGGTGGAGGTTGTGGTTCCTAATGTTGCTGGGGCCATCTTGTAATCAGACATGCTGAGAAGAACAGGGAGGACAATGGGATAAACCTGGGTCTGTGATGATGTTGGTCAGCTCTTAAATTATTCCCAGAGCCACTCAACACTTTTCATGTGAGACATCCATTATTGTTTGAGCCGTTTTTATTACAGCTGAAAGCATGTTCACTGTTACGGGGAATAGTTTGGGAATCAGTAGATGCGACTTCTGGTTGTAACTTTGTTTTTTCACATTTTGGGTCTCAGTTGACTGGCGTCTAAAATGATAGTTTTCCAAGACTTTCTGTGGCCAAAATGTATTTGAAAACACTGAACTAGACAATCTCGAAGATCCCTTCGCATGGCGACATTCTGTGATCTAATTTGCAAGAGATTCTAAGAGAACTAATGAAATGAAATACAGCCAGTCTTGCTGGTAATTTTAGATATTGAATCCTTACAGGGCGAAAAGAGATTACGTGAAAAGAGAAATGCACAAGGTGGCATATTGGCATCACAGAAGAGGCCAGATGGAGGACATGCCCTTTGGATCAGTCTGGTTCACGACTCCATCTGACGGAATGAAAACAATCAATGGGAAAGAACCACACACAGCTCTCGGTCCGGCCCCTTTCCAGGTCCAGCAGGCGGCGCTATTCGCTCTCATTCTAACTCAACACAAGTTTTCTTCAAAAAATCACCTCCAGGCTTCAGGTACTGAGTGACAAATTTAACAACTGGCCGGAATAACAGGCTTTTGGCCTCCGAGTTCTCTCAGCAGTTGAGGTAACTTTTAGACATGCGGTCACTCAATACGGAACAGGTAAAGGGAAAAGACAAGGCCGGGTATACACAGTGAGCTTGCTGAGCCGATGGGCTAACGCTGCTGCAGTTTTGATAATGATTTGTTTTTCCATCTTAAAATGAAGCTTAAGGATTGGTAGGGTAGTTCCGCACAAAATCTCATTTGATCCATACAGTGAAACCGGTAATAGGCGGACCAGATATTTTAGCCTCATTCTACAGTGGAGAATGTTATGGATATATTTTCTTCTTTTTTTTTTTTAGGAAGGAAGGGGTAAGTGGACATCAGGAGACCAAAGGATTTATGCAACATGAGAGGGTCATGAGAAGGGGAAGGCAGATGGCAAACAAGGTCCCTGCGAGAATCAGAGAGATGAGGAGAAGAAGGAAGAAGTAAAGGGACTATCTCTGCTCTTATCTAAGGCCGGATGCTCCATGTATAGCCTGGATGCCCTCCATCCCTTCTTCCCTATGCAAGGACATCAGACCAGAGGCCTCCCCTCTCTTCTACAACACCAACCATTTGCTCTCTACTGGATCACTCCCACAGGAACATCTTAGCAGCCGCCACTACAAAACACTTCTCTTGACCTTATTTCCATTTCTTGGCTCTCTTTAGTTGCCACATTCCTTGAAAGAGCTTCCTGTAGTCTCTGTACCTGCTCTGCTCCTCTTAGTCTTTCTTTAACCTCATCACCTAAGGCTTCCTTGTCCACTACCTTGTGAACCGGTTCCTGCCACAGGGCCTTAGCACTTACTGTTACCCAAATAACTCTGTGTCTGCTTTACCCAAATAACTCTGTGTCTGCTCGTTTACCCTTCTGCTCACATGTCATCATATTAGAAATTCCTTCCCTAAACCTTCCAATTTAAATAGTGAATCCCTCTCTCAGCTGCCTTTTCTCCTTTCTCCTGAAAAACAAATTTTGTTTGACCTACGTAGCATGCATTGTATCACCATCTGGCACAATATACATGTGCTCCTGGCCCCACTAAAGCAGAGGCATTTTCTGTTTTGTTCATTTTTGTTAGATCCTCAGAGCCTAGAACAATGCCTGCCACAGAGTAGGCACAATTTGTGAATAAATGAATGGATGAATAGAAACACTCCTGCCAACGAGGCCAAACTATTACAATATAGATACTCTGAGCAAGGAAACCCACATATTTTCCTAAGGCAAACCATAATTTAGGCGACAGGCATACATAAGGAATGGCGTCTTAGATTCCACAAGCATCTGCCCTGAGAGCATAAAGTAAGAATATATATCTTCTCACTCTAGGATCAGGATACATTAGTGACATCAGCTCGAAAAAAACTATGCTAAAGGTTGTTTCCAAATATATGACATTTGAGGATCAAAGGCTTATCCAGGATAAACTCAGCAGTGCCATCAGAAGCATATTCCAAAGGCCTCCTATCACAGAGACTCTCATTCAGTAAGTTGGGAGAGGACCTTGGAGTCTGCATTTTGCTAACGCCAGGTGTCCCTGATGAAAATGGTCCTGGAATTCTGCTTTGATCACCAAGTGCCATTCTAGCAGCAAGGTCCCAAGAATCAAAGTTTATTTCCTTTGCCATCCAAAGAAAGATGTTCAAAACTGTACAGTAAAGAGTTTAACTTTGCGGGCGCCTGGGTGGCTCAGTTGGTTGAGCAACTGCCTTCGGCTCAGGTCATGATCCTGGAGTCCCGGGATCGAGTCCCGCCATCGGGCTCCCTGCTTGGCGGGGAGTCTGCTTCTCCCTCTGACCCTCCTCCCTCTCATGCTCTCTGTCTCTCATTCTCTCTCTCTCTCAAATAAATAAATAAAAAAAAAAATCTTAAAAAAAAAAAAAGAGTTTAACTTTGCTTCAAAGAGCGGTCCCCACACGGTCCCTAGCTTTGGAAAAGCAGCATCTAAACCCTTGAAATGCTGTGCCTGCTAGGAGTGTCTTTGTTTGCCCGAGAGTCGTGCTGGATCATGTAACGATGTGATTTAGCGGGGGGGCTGACCAACAATGTGGTGGAGGGGGGAGGTGTGGTGCACACAGTCCACCCCCGGGAGGGGCTGGAGACGAAGGCCAGTCATGCGGGCAGTCAACCATTCCTACGGACTGGAGCCCAGATAAAGATTCTGAACACCAAGGCTCAGGGGAGCTGCCCTGGTTGTCGGTACCCCACACGTTCTGTCATAGTCAGTGCCAGGGAAGTGACATGTCCGTGACTCTGCAGGAAGAACACACCTGGAAACTCAGCATCTGGCGCCTCTCGAGGTCCCTGCCCTGTGCTCTCCTCTCCCGCCTGAGTCTAAGCTCTCCTCTTTCCCTGTGATAACCGTAACTCCAAGCACAGCAGCCTTCCACAAGTACCAAGAGTCTTCTAGAAGCTGTGGGATTGAGGGTGGGCTTGATGACCCCCTGAAGATGCAGTGGGTGTCAGAGGTGTGTGTGGCCCCGCACGGGCTGTGGTCCTTCTAAGCTTGCAGGGGGATTCTCGGCAAAAACCAAACACCCACTTCAGTTTCGAAATATGTGATTGAGCCCAATCATGTGGGGCTGGAGGACTTCTGAGAATGGATTTTAACTTCCACGCTCGCCTTCACAGCCCAGAAAGGGAATTGAATCTGTGAGATGCTGACATCCAGTTATAACTAAGCACAGAGAGTTGGTTTTTCTAACCATTACTGCCCTGCCTTTCATATTGTGAAGGAAATTAAAAAAAATAACCTATTTTTTCTTTGTAATAGTCACAGTGTGTGAATAGAGAAATTTTTAGAGCCAAATATGCATATTCACACCCTAAAACTCGATGTTAAACACATCTGAAAATGAACACTGAGAAGGAAAGTTTATTTGAAGTCTTCTGGAAATTCCTCAAGGAAATGCCTGGAGCTTAAGAATCAATGTTATGAACTCATTTTAGAACCTCTGGTATCTTGATAACCTCTTGAGTATGAGAAATATTTCTCTTTATATATGTTGGCCTTTAAGCTTTTTATTACGGTTAAAAAATAACTTCACAAAGACCTCCACAGAGAAAAGGAAGCAAAAGGGAGTTACCATTGGCCATGCAAGAAACAGAAAGCTGTCTTTAAAATGCAAAGTCTTTCTAATTTTAGTTTTCTCCATGCATTTAATTGTCGTCTGAGAATAACTTCTTGAATATTAATGGACCTATATGACTGAAAAAGACAAAAATCTTTCCAAAATGACATGTGGTGTGAAACAGGACCTGTCCTTAGCAAGGGACACGTCGACAGGTTTTAAATACCCTCATGTTTGGAACCAGTGGAGACTTGTGTGCTGGGCAGAGAGTGCCCCGTTTGAAAGAATAGATGAAAGTCCCAGATGGTGACTGTGGGGATAGGGTATTTGTGATAAAAGGAAATGTAGAAGCTGCTTTGTAGAAACTGTGAAATTGGATGCCTGTGGAGTCTCCAGAGATGGAGAGGAACGTCAAATGAGCTTTTCTCTTGACCACAGCCAGATTGTGTGGCAAAATGAGAAACATGCACTGAAGGAAGTGTGCTCTGGTGGAGGACCAGGGGTAATTTATGGGGTTGGTTTTGGGTGATGTCAGATAGAGCAGGCGCATTGAGATGTACGGCTTTGGAGAGTTCAAGGAGAATGGACTTGGGGATGTGAGGTTCAAAGGAGGAAATACAACCACATGCTGAAACAGAGAGAATCGGAAAACAGACAACAGGTGTAAACTTGAACCACCCTGGAGCTTATAAGGAGACAACATACCAGTCGGTTAGTGAATGGGGCTTCTAAATGGCCGAGTGGTGGATGGCTCTGCCTACGTGGACACTGATAATGAGGAAAAGCCACCGACCCCAGGAGGAGAGGATGAGGCTGTGGAGGAGGTCCGCTGGTGAGATCTGGGAATACGTCTGATTTCCAGGTGCCACGGACCAAGTGGCAGCCCAGGCTTTAGGTCTTAGCACAAGCACTGTTTGTCTCTCTCTTTTGTGGCAAATTATTTCCTATCCACCATACCCTTTCAGTGCTCCATTGGCATGACTTCAGATGAAATCTCTCTAATAAAAAAAAGTGCCAAATAAAGATTCTACATTCTACATGCCATGGACACAGAATATGAAAAGAGATTTATTCTGTTTTCCATGACAACACCAGATGCACCTCAACTCAACAGTGTAGTTGCAGTATCAGGCAAAGAGTGGAGAAAAGGGGGAACCGCGCCACAGAGTAACAGAGACTTTAAATGAGAATGCTGAGAGATAGGAAAGAATAGGAGAACGACTGTCTATATAACAAGCTTTCTGAAAGTGTGAAAAACTTCTCTCAAAGTTCCTTGGAATCTCTGCAAGAGATGCACGGCTGACTTAAATTATCTTGTTCATTTTCTCTAGCTGCGATGACTTAAATTTGTTCATTACCTTCTATGTGGTAGGAATATTAGAAACGAGGAAACTTAGGGTTGAATATTAAAAATACAGGACCTCAGAGAAATGTCTCAGATAAATGCTCCATCAATATTGTAGAAGGGTTAATACACCTGAAGTCATATATAGAGTTTGCTATCGTGTGTAATCATGGGTCTGAGAATTCACAACAGGAAGCCAGGAGATCAGAATGTGAGAAAAATCTAACTTTTAAAAGTTAAGCCCAACAATAAAGGATCATTGGTTAAATGAAGCACCTGGCAACTGAGACACTGTTCCCCAATCTTTTTATAACCCATGCTCCCATTTGTTGCCATAATAATCTAATTATCATCTCCAGATGCTGATGTGCCCAGATACGGGAGGCTGGTGGAGGATAAAACAAATTCCTGAGTGTCTCAGATAAGTGCCCCACCAACCAACAATTTTTTTTTTAAGATTTATTTATATATTTCAGAGAGAGACAGAGTGGGAGTGTCTGAATTGGGGGAGGGGCAGAGGGAGAGAATCTTAAGCAGACTCCCCGCTAATTGCGGAGCTGGATACAGGGCTCGATCTCATGATCCATGAGATCATGACCTGAGCCAAACCAAGAGTTGGATGCTTAACTGACTGAGCCACCCAGGCTCCCTCCCAACAATAATTTTTTTGTGCATTACATTCTGTAGATTGTAGAACAAAAACAATAGTTTTTCTGTTTTGTTTTGTTAATATAAAATAATGGTTTTTCAAAGTACACATGCTCTCTTAGAGATTCTGATATAGTCTCTGTCCTCAGCTGAAAAAAGAAGTCACTGTTGTGGAGTTTAAAAAAAAGAAAAAACTGACATGAAAATCTGCTTCTAAAGTATCATTACATGAAACAAGTGGGTTTTAAACAGTATGCACCATATGATCTTATTTTTGTAAAAAATCATATGTAAGTGCATAGAAAAATGTTGAGAAATGTGCACACCAAAAGAGTATTGTTAAGTACACTAGAATATGAGATTACAGCTGATTTTTTTTTATTTATTCTTTCTGCTTCCCTGGATTTTTAAATCATTTAACAATAAACCAACAATATTTGTATAATTTTTAAAAGCCACAATCTGATAATTTCTACTTCTTTAACAAAGATTGGTGACATTTTAAGCAACTCTATTCTATAATTTTTTTTTAAAAGATTTTTATTTATTTATTCTTGAGAGACAGAGAGAGAGAGAGGCAGAGGGAGAAGCAGGCTCCCAAGGAGCAGAGAGCCCGATGCGGGACTCGATCCCAGGACCCTGGGATCATGACCTGAGTCGAAGGCAGACGCCCAACCATCTGAGCCACCCAGGCGCCCTCTATTCTATAATTTTAACAAGTGTTTAATCAGAGAGATTAATCAAAATGCAAAGAATGGGATTTCATTTAAATACAGAGAATTCGAGGGAATTTAAAAGTGGACCAAAACATTCCTTCTTAGTTCTTTACTGTTTTTAAGATACCTGAGAAGATTAAAGAAGAGAGAGAGTCCAGTCAAACTGTACCATAAAATAATTTTGAACAAGGTGCGAATTTTTTTCCTATTAAAAATGGCTAAAAATAAGGGCATGCTATTTTTCAAAGTAAAATCCTCACAGGTCTGAAGTGCCCACATGTTCCGATGTTTAATGTATACAGGAATCGGGATGCAAGATGAGCATAATTCAGTGTTATAATTACACTTGACAGATATACACTGTTTCTATTATTGCCTCTGGTTACACTTACCCAGAAAGACCCTGCAGAATACTAAATACCAACCATTCTCCATGAGAAGTCATTTGGCCTTCTCATCAGTTCTCATCACAGGAATCAAATTCAGAGATGCAGAAAAACAAATCTGATCGTTTTAACACTACCTGCAAAAGCAAGTAAAATGAGTAATTTCCCAAGAGGCATTGGGCTCAGCTAGCTTTCTTTTGTCAAACTCCTAACACAGATATGTGGGTGGGTCATTACTCTAATGAAAAATGTCTTTTAGGGCGCCTGGGTGGCTCAGTTGGTTAAGCGACTGCCTTCAGCTCAGGTCATGATCCTGGAGTCCCTGGATCGAGTCCCGCATCGGGGTCCCGTCTTGACCGGGAGTCTGCTTCGCCCTCTGACCCTCCCCCCTCTCATGTGCTCTCTCTCTCAAATAAATAAATAAAATCTTAAAAAAAAAAAAAAGAAAAATGTCTTTTAACTGGTCCCTGGGCTTTCACTATATTCTTTTCAATTCCTCAAATGCTCCACGATCTTCCTCCTCTCCTTGCTTTTGCCTGTGCTATTTACTCTCTGGAGAAATGCCTTTATCTCATTTATTTGCTTGTCCTCCTCCAAGGCAGATCCAATGCCGCATCTTCTGGAACCTGCCTCGATCTCTTTAGGCAAGGTGAAAGCTGACTCCTTTTCACTGCCGCGGGAGCTGTGGCAGAGAATGCCAACTTTTCACGAGAAGTTTATGTTTTCCTTTCAATAGTCACCCCCAAGAAGCTGTCACACATCCAGGAGCTGCATTTTCCAGTCCCTAGAAATCTAGGTGGAGCCATGTGACCAGTTACCACCAGTGGAATGAGAGTGGGAGAGTGTGTCACCTCTGGGCCGGTGTGGATACGGAAGCAAGGCTTCTCCACCCTCCCTTTCTCCGTCTGCCAGCTGGACTTAGTAAAGCCAAGGAGATGGTGGGGCCACAACACAAAAGGAGCCTTGAGCTCAAGTCACCGTGTGCAAGAACTTCATGGAGCAGAACATGCGTGCTAGACCGCTATACAGTCACCAAAACCTGGGGTGTTAGTCATCACAGCAGCTTAACTTATTCCTACATATGAACATCTCTTATTCCTGAATCACTTACTTAGGAGGTTAAAAAGTTAACCAAAGGGTCTTCTCCATTAGACCAATGGAACTTTGAAGGGATGACTATCATAATGCTCTTACTATAGTTTCAACATCCATCTCTCTATCAGAACACTGTAACATATAAAAAAAATATGGGTTGTAGTATTATATTTGAATGAAATATTGGAATTCTGTAATTGCTAGAACTATGACATTTTAGAGCAAAGAGAAGGGCTAGGAGCCATCTGGGAGCCTAGACTGACTCCTCGAAGTGCCTGTGAATGTCAGAGCCACCTCCTTCGCTCATCCCACCAAGGTGAGTCCCACGGAAAAGAGAGGCAGAACTGCGCTTTGCCTATCAGAAATGCAAACAAACGCTTGTCCTCTAGGGAGGTTTGTCAAGGACAAGCTCAACTTTGAGAAACATGGGAAGAAATTTCCTTTGTTCTGCAACATTTCTGCTCAACATTGAACAGACTCCAGAACCTACAACGCAGACCTCGAGCTGACACATACAGGTTTATTTTTCAGCCACACTTAGAAAACAAACAAACCACAGAAGTCTTTATGGTTAGCCATGGAATCTGAGTGCCATTTACAAGGCCATATCTATAAGAAAGTGTATTCCAAGGTTCCGAAGAGCCAGCTCAGAAGCTCCTATACCACAGTCCTATGTAAATCAGGAAGACATGGGGAAAAAAGTAAACATAAATATTATATATAGAGAAACAAGTCTTCTTTCCCTAAAGTGTTTAAGAAGAGTGTATTTCCGCTATGGCCCTCGTCCTATATGAGATTTCACGGAAGCCTTTATGTTTCTCTTTGTCTTCTCAAAGTTCCTATCTTGATTGCTGTTAAAAGTTATCTTGTAATTTGAGCAAAATATGTCTTTAAAAAGAGAACTCCCTGGGCGCCTGGGTGGCTCAGTTGGCTAAAAAGAGAACTCCCTGAAATCTTCATTTGTAAAAAACTGTATTTGTACAGTTTTTCCAGCTGACATCTAGTTGGCCTGTGTTCGGTCACCTGGTTTTAATTTAGGTGTTCGATGACTTGCAAAACCCTAGCATTGTTATGCTTACCGTCGTCTTCGGCCCTTTGAGATATGTCTGGTTTTGAGCTATTTCAAGTAATCTTCCCCAGTTACTCACTATATTTAAATGAAGCTTTGCTCCCTGATTTATTGCATCTTCTTCTTCTTTTAAGCAGCTTTGAATGAATTGGTCCCAAGTGTCATCCTTCGTTGAATCAATTCGCCAGCATTAGTAACATGCACTGATGATGGCACAACTTTGTCTCCTTGAGACATTTGTTTCTATGAAAATAGAGAGCCTGTAGAGATACTGGTCTCTTCTAAAATGGCAGAAGTAAGGTCTCTAATCCTATGATAACTCCAAGTAGAGATTTGTACTTTTCTCACTAATCCCGGTGTTTATTACTGAGTAATAATAGTACACTTTTCCTCCCAGCCTCACACCAGAATGTATGAATCCAAGCCTCTTTAATCAGTTCTCTTAGAATGCCTGTTGTCTTCTGGCTGGCCACAGGCAGGCTGATTCCAGTAGTTGGTCTTTTCGACACTTTCACATGGCATTTTTTTGAAAGAAAAGATTTTGTGTCCTACCACGCACAGTAAATAGTACAGAACACATTAGGATTAGAGAAAGCAAGATAGAAGAAGAAACATTCTATCAGCAAAAATATCTCTATGAAACTGCAGCATTCTTCTATAGGAATGACACCCACCATATATACTCTATTCAAACAAACACTATATAAAGATGCTCCTTAATGAGGATGTCTATGTAATTTTCCAAGCAGTGCATGGAATTGTCTTGTAGAAATTTCAATATTTTTAGAAAAATGAAAGACTTCTATGATATGTATGTTTTATATTTTAAATCAAGATGTGGTAAAAAAAATTATTTGTGTAGGCAGGATTTCAATGGGGGAGGGGAGAGACAATTCCAGAAAAGGCAAAGACACAGTGGGTCATAAGAAAGTTTGGGTGGAGACCAGAGAATGTCAGTAGGTGGAGGGGGGGGGGGGGCGGGGGCTAAAGCAAAGCACGTGGTACTGGTGGGTGAGGGGCAAAGTTCATATGTAAAGAAGACTGAAAAATTAGGTTAAAGCCTGGAATCATTTGCCAAGCTTAAGTACTTGAACTTTGCATTATAATGCATTGACAAACCATCATGGTGTATAAGAAAAGGAATGATAGGGCAGATCTGTAGAAATCTGTCCTCACCGGGGAGGGTGGATGTCAGGAAGGAGGGAAGGAGGTGAGGGAGAATAATTATAAGGCTGTTTGAATCAAGAATCCAAGGCATTTCAGCTAAAGGAGCCATCATGGGTGATAAAGAGAAGTTTGGGAAGACTTCATTATCTTTTCATTTTTGTTGCATTCATCTTTTTCCAACTAGTTGGAATTGATGCTTTCTCTGGGACTGTTCTGGTATGATGACATACCATGAGGAATGTCAGAGTAGCATTTCTCTATATTAAAAACAGAGTGTTCTATCAAGATAAACAGTCTATCTAGTGTGGGGACATCAGTGAAACATTAAATATGACTTCGATCTTTCTAACCTGGGTCATGAAGAAAGTGGTGATGACATTAATTAAGATGGGGAGCACAGGAGAGGGCTTTTGGGTGAAGATGATGGATTTTCATTTTGACATACTGAGCTTGAGGTACCTATGGGTGATTCTGATGGATCCTTAATTAGAATTTACAAGTAGGGGTCCATGATTTTAGGAAATCTCCTAATTACATTTAGTTGAAGCATGTGCGCAGGCTGGAATTTATTTGAAGCAGATATCATTTGTTCTGATATAACCCTCCTCCTCCCATCATCTTTAGGAGAACTGAGAACCAGAGCATGGAAAGTTAAGACGATGCTTCCGTATGAGCTCACTTAGAATGGGAGGTGGCAAGCCACAGGTGAGGCTGATGGCCTCCAGTAGGTTTATGGGATTGTTGATGCTGGAAGAGCCCTTAAAGATGGTCCAGCTTGCCCTTCTTATTTTCCCAGGGAATGTGATGACATCTGGGTAAGTAAAGCAACTTCGATCTTTCTAGATCTAGATGCTTTCTAGACAGACAGATGGTCTGTCAGCCTAGAATCCTGGTCTTTATTTCTCTTGTTGAAAAACTGTTTTATTAATTTTTTTTTTTTGTCATTCAATCATTCCAGATTTTCTCACAGCAGGATTTTTTCTTTTTCCATTAAAGTATAATTTATAGACAGTAAAATGTGCAAGTCTTAAGTGTTCAGTTGAGTAAATTTTTACATATCTGATCACTCCTTGGATCAAGATATAGAACATTTCCACCACTGCAGAAGGTTCCTTTGAGCCCCCTTCCAGTCAATACTTCCAATCCCCAGAGATGGCCACTGTTGTGACTTCTAGTTTTGTGGATTACTGTGGTCTATTTTTGAATGTCACATAAAAAGAAACCAGTATGTGTTGTACTATATGTGCAATGTACTGTCTGTGAGGGAATCTTGTCTCTTAATATTTACTTACTTTTTATTGTCCTAAAATGCCTTTACTTTGACTATGTAAATAGCCTGGGGGCTAAAACGGAGGTTCTAAGGGCACAGGGGCCTGCAGTGAGGTCCTCAGGAGTCTGTGCTCTGGATTCCACCTGATTTTCAGAGCAGAAGTTGGGTCCCGGCCGAGGGGCAAGCTATCTCTTTGGGTGTGTGGCCAGTAACACCCAAGGTAACTGGTAATTTTTCATATCAGGAGGACATCCTCCTCTAAAGTCTACCCTTATAACTCTAGGGCACCTTCGCCGTCTATTCAAATGACTGTCCCTCCAGGGAGATGGGCAAAGAAATCTGAGTAAATTTAATCTGACTCTGTTATTTACTAATCATTTGTATATCTTCTAATACTTCAAATGCAAACAGCTAATACATTACATAGCTTTAATGTAGCACAAATTTCATCTTTAAATTGTATCTCTGAACTTTTTTCTTTTTGGTCTCTAATAGAAATTAAAAAACTACATCAGAAGCTAGAGAAATTTTTTTTAATTAAAAAATCACAATAATGTTCAGGTTTTTAATTTTTTCTGATCTATTTTTTTCCTTAGGTATTTTTCCCTTATGTATTTTAATGACCAAGTCAGAATCATTCTTTAGATCCCAAACCTTTAATACAAACTGAACTCATAGCTAGACTTGCAAAGTAGGAGAATCACTAAAATTCTTCCTAAATCTATGTTGATAACCCAGGTTGGTTTAGATAATTAAAAGAAAATTAATACAAATTAATTAGGTGCTAACACCTGACTTGTATTAATAAAAACTCACAATATATATAAAAGGAAAAAAAAAACCCTAAATAGCATCCCCATGGCACAACAGGCCAGCTAAGTGGAGTCAGACATTTCTCATGTTGATATAAGTGAAGATCTTTAATGTAAAAGTTGTTCCAATTCTGAAATAGTGGAAGATAAATTGCCATTAGTTTATTTCTTCTGATTCATCAGTTTTTACATATTGCAGAATATTTTCTGACTTTCTTGAGCATGTATACTGCAGAAGGCTGCATCTTGGAAAATGAAAGTTTTTCCTTAATACCTTTTCCTAAGATTAGCAGGACATTAGACTGCTGCCTCCACATTTTTGTGGAGATATTCCTGCTAAATGTAAATATTTTCTCCAAGCCATCCTGATATCTGAGAAAGCTCAAACTTGGTGAATATAGGAGCTTATTCTAACGTATTACAACAGTTTCTGGTTGCTTTTCCTGAATGTTTCCTAGTCAGTGAACACGTCCTTCAAAAATTTTCCATCGTGTCAAAAAAAATTTTTTTTTCCACCGGGTCCTCTGAAATCTCTTTTAAATTTTTGAGCAAAAATAAAAACTTAACTTGTAACTATCAGAGGTGATGGATGTTAACTAGACTTACAGCAGTGATCATTTTGTAATATATAAAAATACTGAATCATTATGTTGTACACCTGCAGCTAATATAGTTACATGTCAATTATATATCATTTAAAAAAAAGAAAAACCCCTCCATGGTCACTGTTTATTGTCAGACAGTTCCAACAGTTTCCTGATTGCAGCCCACCTTCAGGAACCTCATGTATAAACATCAGCACTGCAGCCCCTTCTCCCAGTGATGTCGGGGGTGGGGGAGCCCGCAGCTGGGCTTATTCTTCACTCTCATTGCTTCTTCCAGTATTCTATGGCACCAGAGGCTTTGTTCAGCAAAGCGTCCCCCTGTGACACACACTTACTCTGCCCATGCTTCCTGCTGTCATCCTTTGGATCTGAGTACTGGAACATTTGGCTCACAGGCTCCGTGTCCACTCCATCCATTGCCATCACCACCCGGGGCCCCCGCGGTGATGTGGATGACCTGCCAACCCTCTGGCCTCTTCGTCATTCCCTGACTTTCTCCACAGCCCTTTCATACAACCTACAATCCCACTTGCATGGCCAGCCCATGCATCTCAGACCTTCTTATCACCCCAACTGCTTTCCCGTGAAATCTCGAATTGCAAAATTTCACCAGCCATCATCTGTCCTTCCACCTTTCAGTGTGTTCTTTGTCAGTGTTTTGAACACCAGCCCTTTCACCATGGTAATCCCCTTCTCCACCTAGATTTTCCATGGTTCTCCATTTAGACTAGCACCTCCTCCGTTCGTCTCATTCGCTCGGCGAACTCCTACACGACACCTGCTGTGGGCCAGGCAGTGCTCTGGCCCTGAAGAGGCAATGATACACGACGCTCCATAGCCCTCCCTGCACTCGTGTGGGGTGTAGAAACCCCTTTCTTTCTTTTTTTTTTTTTAAAGATTCTATTTATTTATTTGACAGAGCGAGAGAGAGAGAGCACAAGTAGGCAGAGCGGCAGGCAGAGGGACAGAGAAGCAGACTCCCCGCTGAGCAGAGAGCCCGATGCGGGGCTCGATCCCAGGACCCTGGGATCATGACCTGAGCTGAAGGCAGACGATTAACAACTGAGCCACCCAGGCACCCCCAGTAACACCTTTCTGATGTATCCACACCATGTAAGACTGGCATCCTGAGCCCGAAGTGTTCTTTCTCATTCATTTTGAGGCTCATTTAAAATGATACAATCTCTAGGGCGCCTGGGTGGCTCAGTTGGTTAAGCGACTGCCTTCGGCTCAGGTCATGATCCTGGAGTCCCGGGATCGAGTCCCGTATCGGGCTCCCTGCTCGGCGGGGAGTCTGCTTCTCCCTCTGACCCTCCTCCCTCTCATGTTCTCTGTCTCTCATTCTCTCTCTCGCAAATAAATAAAATCTTAAAAAAAAAAATGATACAATCTCTAAAGAACCTTTTCTTATTCTCCAGTCAGAACTAACCGTTGCTGCATCTGGGTCACCGCTGTATATCACTTGTACTTCTGATATTTATTTCATCTTATCCAAAATGTTGTTTTCTATGCTAGTCTCTCCCACTGGATGGTGGAGTTCCTCTTTGGCACGTACAGAGCAGGCAATAAATATTGGCTGGAATACCTAGACCACTATATATTTAGAATCGGATCTGAGGCTTGCCAAAATGTCTCCATTGCTTGTAACATGCTTCATACTTGTTAGCAATGCCACGTGCTCATAGCTCCCACACACCTGTCACATTCCCCATTCTGACACTTTTGTTCATGCTTCTGTTTGCACTGTCTTCTCCTCCTAGAATTCTTTCCCCCACTTCTTTATCTACCTAACATCTTTGCCCGTTCTTTCTGACCTAACCCGGCATCCCCTCATCTTCCTCTTCATTCCCAGGAAGGGTTCTGTACCTCTCCTCTAGATGTGTAGAGTACCTTAAGGCTATCACTGTGATTTACTTATCGTGTTTTAATGATCGCAAGTGCCCTATCTGGAATCAGCTGTGTGACCTGTGTAGTCCCAGTTTCTCCTTCTGTAAAACGTGGCTAAAACTTATTATAAAACCTAAAACTGTTAATACCTATAAAAGCTTCAGAAACAGTGCCTGGCACTTAAGAAAGGTTCAGTGGAAGTCGCATCTGTACTGTTATCAATGTGTTTGTCTCCTTCATTAGGTGAGAATGTTGGGTTCCCTTGTCTTCATCTTAGACTCTCCAGGATCTACCCATTGCCTCTGTCCCGGCAGGTGCCCAGTAAGTGGTGGTCTGACGATGGGACCATGGTCATGATCACCATCTTAGCCAGAAAAGGGTTCTAGACAAGTCAAGTTGTTCCCTAGGGGTAACTCTGAAAAAATAAATGGATCTATCCATGGTGGTTAGTGAATATTTTCAGGGCAATATTCCCCTGCCATCTCAAAAATGCTAACAAACACACAAGCAAACAAAAACAACAAACACAAAATCATTTCTGATTTGGAAAGGGACTGCCACATTTGTGGCTTATTCTCTCCTCCTTACTTTTACCTGTTTCTTTCAGCCCCTTCAGATGTTTGGATTCTGGATTGCACTCATTTCCACCTCCTCAGGGATCTCACTTCTGCAGACAGTCCCTCTCTCCCATTCCTCCAACCTCTTCTTGTTTGCCAGATTCTCCTCCTTACTATAGATGTGAGCTCAGGTCTCTACCACATACAACAGCTGCAAGAACAAACAAAACCACAGTCCCCTGACCCCCATATATCCACCTCAACTCACCCCACACGGTCCTACTTTTTGACCTCTACGTGATAAACTTGAGGGACACTTTATGTCCTTATTTTAGTGACCTCTCAGTTCAGTCGTACCAAACACTCTTTTTTTGTTCTTTCTGAAATTCTTTCTTCATTTGATCCCTGGGATATCACTGTCTCCCAACTTCTCTGCTCATCTGCTACAAGCTATTTTGCTTCCTTCTATCCCTTAAATATGGGTTTCATTCTTGGACATCTTTTTTTCCTGTCTCTATACATTTGTCCTGAGCAACCTGTTTCATGCTGAAGGCACCAAATACTTATTTCCTAATGATTCTCTTAGTGATGATGACTCTCAAACTGTATTTCTGACTCTAACCTCTCTGTCGGGATCCAGACTTGTATGTACAGCCCCCTTTAGACACGTCCACCTGGACAGATAACTACCATATCCCGTACAGGCGCAAACTCAAAATATCCAAATGTAGTTTGCATTTTGCCGTATTTCTTAGTAAAAGGCGCTCCACCCGCACAACTGTCAAAACCAGAAACACTAATTTCATTCTAGAACCTTCCTTTTCACTTCATCCTCACGACCATTTGAAAAACCAGTGGACCCTATCTCCTAAGGGTCTCTCACATCTCTACCCCTATGTTGTTGTCTCTCCCTTCCATTCCCTCTGCCTCTATCTTAACAAGGGGCCCCATTGCCTCTTGTCTGTCTTTCCATCTTCTCTCAGGTGAATGCGAAGCTGGTCGCGTTCTGCCCCTGCTCACTGTCACTGTCAGGACCACATCAAGCCAAATCTGTCCCGATTGAGTGCTCTGCCCCTGCCAGCCCCTCTGCTCCAGCTCTCTGCTCCCCACGACACAGGCTCCCTGTGGCGGCCGCTCCCTGCTGAGTCCTTGGGTTCTGTCCCCCACACCCTCACTCACTGCTGTGCCCCTCCTGCCACATTTTCCTTCCCGATCCCCACTCCTCCCCCCTTCTTCGCCTTACTGGCTCCTGCTCACCATCACAATTTAGTTAAAGCATTACACTCCCTGGGAAGCACTCCTTGTCTCCCAGGCAGGTTTCCATCTTCCTCCTCGGTAGAGATGTTCATGGTATTGCCCACTTCAAAGGCTGGTTAGGAACGTGAGTTGATTTAGGAAAAATCCATGGAAGAGTGCCGGAGACACAGTGAGCCTGTATAAAGCTGAGCTATTTTTATTATTATCGTAACTACTGATTTACTTGTCTACCCTCCAAAACAAACAGAAAGAACTCTGATTTCCCTCTGAGGAAAAGAAGCCATGACTATGTTTTTTGACTATGTTCCCTCTGCACCTTGCACAGCATCTGGGACATTGTAGGTACTCAATAAACACTGAATGAATGAACACACACAGATAGTAAGTGAAATATAGTCTTAAAATTTTACCTGTAAAGTATGCTAATGAGTAACATCAGTCTAATTTTATCTTGCATGTTTTTTTTTTTTTTTACTTGCACAGTAAGATGTTGATGGTATCTCATTAACTCAGTGGAACTGACTCACTGTTCTTAGAGTCAAGAATCTTCTACTCCTGACAGGAGGGCACGATGTACTTAATTAACAGAAATGTTATTCTGGAAGCCATGAACTGTGCAGGCATGAACTGTGACAAAATTCCTCAGGGACACAAGCAGAGAAACAAAATTTGAATTCCTATCAGAAAGAGATCAGAAAGCCTACCAAGTTAAAGGGGGAAAAAACAGTAGAGACAGTCTTTACAAGTATGACTTCAGGAACCATCTTTTCTGAGCTTCCTGGCCGGGAAAACAGGTGTGCAGAGCGCCTCAGCCACACAAGAGAGAGATGGGTTGGGGATAGAGCGCTCTACTCCCATCCACCGCCTGTGCATCCTGCAGAGAAGAGTCTGGAGCAATGTGATAAATGGGGCAGCCACAAGCCCCCACCTGGCCACTTTTTCCTCCATGTTCTTCATGAAACCACTGCTTCTTATTTGTTTTGAGGAAGTTTTTCTCAACTATATAAACGTGCCTTCTTTTCTCTCATAGGTTCCTTTGAACCTCACTGGAGATGCTCTAGCATGATGGGCATTCGATATCTCTGCCACTGGAGGATCTTTCGTCCACCCCCAGTAATTGTCAGAAGCTCCGGAGGACTCCAAGCAGAGGCCAGCCTCTGGTCTGAATGTCCCACACTTCTTTACCAGGGGGAAACACTATGACAAAACGAGGCTATCATTCTCCCTCTGCACAGAGTTTTCATCTAATGGAAAGACTGGGGAAACTTTGAGAGCATCTCTGAAGATTTTTCAACATCAGAAATAACTGAAATTCTACTATGCAGGTGCTAAGTAGAAGTCTTTGCTTTGTCTATATTTGGTTTGTCTTCTTTCCAACCCAGGCGCAGGCTTACAAAACAAGGACAAGGTAATTTTATAGAAGCATATAGAATTACTCAAATATGGATCGTCAGTTTTCTTTTTTGCCATGAGGTATTTCTAAAATACAATCCAACCAATGTAGAAGTTGGGAAATTGTTTGAATCAATAAATTTTAACTGTGGAAATGAAAATCCTTTTAAAATAATTCCAATCCATAAGTCACGTAAAGAGAGGATGACTCTTTAATTACTTTTTTGTTTTTAAAGATTTTATTTTTAAGCAATCTCTGCACCTAACGTGGGGCCTGAACCTACAACCCCAAGATCAAGAGTCATATGCGCCACTGGCTGAGCCAGCCAGGTGTCCCTGACTATTTACTTTTTAATTCTAGGACTAGAATATTCTCAGTTTTCCTTTCAATCAGATCTGGCTCAGATTAGATCTGTAACGAGCATCCTCAGGAATATGATCATGATACCTCCTATTTACTGAAATAAATGCTTTATGAGTATCCATATTCTATTATTATAATGACCCCACAAATTACTACCTCCATTTTACAGATCAGGAAATTGGGATTCAAAGAGATGAAGCAATTTACCCAAGGACTTGGATTTCGACCTGAGACTACGAATTCCAAAGACTGTTAATCACAGTCCACTGTTTTACAAAAAGAATCCCATGATCACAGCAGAAAAACACTGCCTGAGGTCCCTTTTTAAAAGACCACATTGCATAATTGCAACTACAAAAAGAGAAAAATAGTCCATCAGATATTTCCAGGAAATGGGTTTGGGATCATGATGGGACCAGACCCAGTAACACAGGCCCTCAGATAAAGGGCGCAGACTGGGAAAAAGGAGACTTTTTGATGTGAGAGAGGGGCACCGAGATCTTGTGGAAGGACACGGGGGCCTTGCCTTGTGTATCCGTTCTGTCATCTGTGCTGATTCTTTCTTGGTCTGAATAGTCAGGAGAGCCTGACATGTGCAAATATTCACCAAACCTCGGAGTTTGTGGACTGTACATTCTGGAAGCTGATCTACTGCCCCGAGAATAAAATATCTCTGGAATAATGAGAACTGCCCCTCTCACATCCAGCGAACCCCCACCTTCCACAGACGGCATTCCCTGAATCACATGACCTCGTGAGGATCTTTGGGATCCAAGGCAAGCTGAGCTGAGCTAAGCTTGGCAGCATCTACTCTTGCTCTGATTATGTTAGTTTCTGTACCCTTAGCTAAATAAATTCAGAATGGAACCTTTTAGAGGGTGTGTGGGTTTGGGGTCTATTCTGGAAAGCTGCAGACTTGAAAGTTTCTACATAGAACATAATGCTGTGTCTACACTGCTTCATTAACTCATACAGACATTAATTTTTATTATCCCTCTTTTCCTTTGTATTGTTCCTCCCACTGTCTTATGTCTTACACCTGATCACTTTACACAGTCCTCTGTCTCCGCTTAACCCTGAATCCCTGGAAAAGAAACATATATATAAACTTTAAAGACACACCCTTCCCCCGTGTTATGGGAGCAATTTATTCTCTCATCTTCTTCCTTGAATAGCATTGCTTGGGAATCTCTGAATGTGCCTGCTTCCTTGGGAGCAATCCAAGGGTGGGGGGGGCGGTGCTTAGGTCTTTCTCAAGTTTCTATATCTACCTTCCAGCACCATTTCTGGAATGAAGGCAACCACTGATGATTGGATCCAATGACATTACATAGTCAGGGTCGGGATCCACCGGAAGTGACAAGAGAGGCTATTCACGAGTTGACAGAGAGTTTATACTCACATTTCAGCTCAAGTTTGATGAAATCTGTGTTGCCCAGATTTTCCAGAAACACTCCCCGGGGGATTAATGTTTTGAAGTAGAAAGAAATGTCAGCACTAGTTTCCCCTTGGAAAGTAGAGAAGTGCAGGTAGGATGATGGGTTGGGGAAAGAGGCAGCATTCCAATAATTTCCTGTGGAAGAAAAACAAACAAACAGGGTCATTTGTACCTCGATCATGGGAGTAACGAAAGAGAGAGCCCTTTCTTGAGTTTTGACAAGTTTCCATTGGCAATAGCTCGTTTCCTCATATCCTGCTGCACATCACTGCACAAAATCCCCACCAACTTATTTTTTACTTTTCCCAAGGTCTATGTCTGTGTGTAAGAAAATGCTTTATTAATGATCGAGAGTTGGGGTTCCTACCAAGAGCAGCCCTGGAGGGACTCTAGGGAGTAAGTGCTAGTAGAGGAGAAAGCAGAGGGACACCCCTGGCATGACCATGTGCGGGTGGGGGCTGTTTTGAACTCTCGCATATGTACTGGTGGCTTAATTTTGGTGCAAGAAACACCTGGGCTAGACCTCGAGGGACAGAACAGGAATGGGGTCTTTGGTATTCTGCTCTTGCTTCTCATCCACCTTTGTCTTTGAATAACCAGTGCCTGCTCAGACACTGGGTATAGGTGTTGTGGGAATACAGTGTGGGGGGTGGGGGAGCCCTGGGAAACAAGGAGCTGGTGAGAGGGCTGGATGACCAGGCAAGGCCATCGTTTTCCCACCCCTCCCATTCCAAACCTCCACAGGCTAGTTGCTGTAAAGGGAATGTCTCCCCCTCCAGCTTCTTCCTTCCTGGGGATTTCAGGTGAGGGTGAGGAGTGCTGAGCTGAGCCCATCTACGGGCTCTCCATCAGCCTCTATCCCTGAACTCATGGGGAAGACACAGTTGTATACTCCTCCCCCCTTCATTTGATCGTAGCCAGTGTCCCCAGGAGAAAAGCAGTTCACAGGACAAAATAAAAACACCTAACTAAGCTATATGACTCACACTCCATTAGAGCAGATGGGCCAAGAATTTAATACAACCAGGAGCTGACTCTTGACTTTATCTCCAGGGGAGAAATTCCTTTTGAATGTGCACATTTCTGAGTATGTTTACTATCCTGGCTGAGGACTAAAATACATAAGCATGCTTTAAAATAGCTACTAAAGCCTTTCCTTGTAATATTACACCCATGTTAACATCACCAGATTGGGCCCAAGATGGAGCCACTCACGCTAAGCCCCATGGTGGCAAACCAAAACTTAACGAAGTTTCAACGCCCCGCTCTCCCAGAAAAGAACGCTCAGGTCAACCAGTTGGCTTTTGTCTACTCAGCACACATTACCCATCTGGGCTCCAAGCCTCCTCTTTGCTGCACAAAAGGGAAGTACCTCGGCTTTTGCCAACCAGCACACATGCAGTGCAACTTTCTCGCTCCTCCTCACTTTGGTCGAGAAAAATTACTTCCTTTGCTCAGCTCTTCGGAGATAATTTCTCCCTCCTAGATTAGATGCTTCCTGATTCATGAATCGCTGAAGAAAACCCTACTAGGTCAGGAAATTGTGGAGAATCTTCTTCTAACATCTGAGGGGTTTTTTTTTTTTTACTTTTTACTGATTTTTGCTACATCTTTCCTTCAAAGAACACGATTAATCAATTAAGTTCACTCTAATCATTTTTTTTAAAGATTTTATTTATTTATTTGAGAGAGAATGAGATAGAGAGAGAGAGAGCATGAGAGGGGGGAGGGTCAGAGGGAGAAGCAGACTCCCTGCCAAGCAGGGAGCCCGATGCGGGACTCGATCCTGGGACTCCAGGATCATGACCTGAGCCGAAGGCAGTCGCTTAACCGACTGAGCCACCCAGGCGCCCCCAAGTTCTGTTTTTTAATAGGCAGTATAGACTCAAATGAACTAGTCTTTCTTTTTTTTTTTTTAAGATTTTATTTATTTATTTGAGAGAGAGAGAATGAGAGACAGAGAGCATGAGAGGGAGGAGGGTCAGAGGGAGAAGCAGACTCCCTGCCGAACAGGGAGCCCGATGTGGGACTCGATCCCGGGACTCCAGGATCATGACCTGAGCCGAAGGCAGTCGCTTAACCAACTGAGCCACCCAGGCGCCCCTGGTTCACTCTAATCATTTTTATACTACATTTTTTCCTTTCTTTCATGCAAATTATGCACATATGTAATATTAAATTCAACTGCTATTCTTAAATAAAACTATTTTTGTGTTGGTGCAGCTATTCTTAAACCCTAATTTTAAATTAAATATAGAATGTTGTTACTATATGAGATATGTAAATACCCTCTTATTTAAGTCATGGTATTTGTTTTCGTTCTTAGAGACATCTAGGATATAGTGACATCTAGATAAGTGAATGGCAATTTAGAACCAGTAAGCCAGGGCAAAATATGTTTGTAAATGTTTTCATTAAGGTAACTTAGGTGTTGGTGGTGGTTGAACCTATTATTTCAGGGGTCCAAAAAGTCTTAGTATAGTTTTGAGCTATTTTTTTTTTTTATTGCAATATCATAGCTTTCATCAGGAGCAAAATAGACTAGTTTCCTCTTGGGAACAAGAATATGGTATGATATTGGTTAGAATAATACCTGAAAAGAAAGGATTGTAATTATTGTGTAAGTTGTTATCATCTGAGGGCCGAGGGCTCTTCCTGACTCAAGATCTGGCTGAATTTACTGCGAGGGGGCTTTGGGCTCACCTTTACCTGCTAACTGAGAATGAAGGTCTCTCAAGATAAAACCTCAATCAAACTAGAAGTTGCAGCCCTCCCACCAACCAGAGTTCTGGGAGGAATGAAGCCCAGTCCCCAGGGCCAGCAGGATGCAGCTCACCCTAATTGGATGAGAGTCCTCTTACAACCGAGAAGCCGAGGAGCCTTCGAGGCTCAGAGTCCCTCAGCCATGCTTCAGCCTAAAGCAAAGCAATTCTGTCTCTTTAGGCTGAATCCCCAGGACGTGAATGTAATTAACATTTTAAAGTTTCATTCCAATCAAGTGCATTCCTGTTTTCTGAGGTGGTGATGTATTAACAGAAGGGCAGTTGTCTAAAATGATTCTAGAAAAAGGAACGCTAAAAGTAAAACATGTCAGTATTTATTTGAGGTCCAGCGCTGGTTATTTAGACAGAAATATCCCCGGAGAGGAGAAGGGCAGTTCAATCAGTTCTTCCAGTTTGATGAAAGATCCCTACAGACCACAATTCCATTTGTTCTAATTCTATGCTCACTAAGCAACTTCGAAATAATTTGGCCTTTTGAATAGACATATTCACAGGGAAACTGAGCTTTGTGCAAATGGTGGTTAGTAGTCTTCCTCCCGGAAATGTCTGGGTTCTCTCGTGACGTCTTTAAAGTTGTCACTTGCTGTATGTCCCGAGTCTCTGGATGAACGGACTCAGTCCAGATTCTTGATCGGCAGCAGTGAGGACTCTCTCGGGACCTGACTGGTGGTGTCAGAGCTGAGGTGTCTACCCAGGAGGTGCTGAAGGAGAGCCGTGGGGCACGAGCCAAGCACATCAGAAATTCTATTTAGTGGTACATGACAGAATCGGTAAGTAAACAGGTGCACAGGGATGCGGGTGCGGAGGTTTTGACGGGCAGGGTAGACAATAAGAAAGTTTGGGTGCCACTGCTCCAGACCCCAATAAACTTCTGTGAGGCTGTTCCGGTGAGTCTGTGGCCCAGTCCCTGGGATTTTTGGTTATAACAAAATAACACAAGTGCTTTTTTTTTCTAGTGCTCATTGTGCTTCATGATGCAAGGGGCTTATAGCATTATTATTGTTTATATTGTTCCCAAATGACCATAAGCTCCTTGAAAGCTAGGAGCAAACCATTCCATCTCTGTAACCTTTGGCTCCAGAACACAGTAAGTACTCAATAAATAATTATTACATCCGTGAATAAGTGAATAGCTGCCCCTTGTGGTTATATCCAATTCCACTCCATATGCAAAGTCCTCATGGGACAAAAATCTACCTTATGGGAACCTGAGTATTGAAGATACTAAATAAAGATAAACAAGAGCTGACACTGCTTCAGCACCTCCTGATAACTGGACAGTGCTTTCACTAGCACACTATAATTTTTTTTACCCGTGACTTAATTTCTATTTTTCCCTACAGACCTCATGAGTGATGCCATGCATTTGCAAGACTGATGGTATCATAACCTTAAGATTATTGAA
Source organism: Mirounga angustirostris (assembly GCF_029215605.1). Taxonomy (NCBI): domain Eukaryota; kingdom Metazoa; phylum Chordata; class Mammalia; order Carnivora; family Phocidae; genus Mirounga; species Mirounga angustirostris. The sequence goes on from NW_026991720.1 coordinate 7,888,583, forward strand.
ATAGCTGCAATTTGTACTTGCTATCAAGGTCAGGGCTATAGAGGGGAAAGTGACATTGGATGAGAACACCACGCTGGAAATAAAGAGATGTTGCTATATGGCAAGGACTGGTGTCTTAGCAGGTGCGGACAGGCGAAAGGGGGCAAGGTTGGAAAGTGTGAAACAGAACAGAAATAACTACCTGAGACCGGAGGGGCCAGTCAGCAGCCATAGAATAACGAGGCAGGTAAAGGGGTCAGGGAACCAGCCCAGGGCCATGCAACAGTAATCAAAGGCTGGGCAACATGGCTGCCGTGAGGTGTCAGGCCATGTGAGAAGCTTTTTAAATACATCCTGGGCCAGGCCTGGGCCATCTCCTGTGGCAGGAAAGCTAGGGAGGTATCTCCAGCCAGTGCAGGAGAGTGGGGCTGGGGCAGCCAACCGGCCTTGCTGACGTTTATCATCCCCGCAAACCTTAGTGCGTCGTTAGTAGAAAGTGCTGCACCATATGTTCATCCAAATTCTTTAACAGCCATTTACTTTAAACTCACCAATGATTACTTGGCACGGGATTCTGGCTTCAGATTTCCCAAGGATATTTTCTGTTGGGCAGTGTTAAAGAACGTCAATCTAAAATGGAACTGGAGGGTAAAAAATGGAAAATCTCAGCCATGCGCCCTCAGGAAAAGAAAACTTAAGGACTGACAGACTGATTTCCCATAAATGCCTGATTTACAGAAATCTGACAATGTTGGGAGTTTCTTAAATGATAAGGAGTTGGTCAGGGGCTACCTCGTAACAATCTCAGGAAATTTTTGCTTACGGTTTCCAGAGGCATGAACAAGAAATGACCTGGGTTGCACTGGTCTTGAAAAATAAGCTGAATTGAGCTTTGTTTGTCTGACTGGACTGGTTTTGTCTGCTTGGGGAATTTTCACAGCTGGCCTTTGTTTGTTTTTTATTTTAACAGACCTAACTGAATTCTCTCTTCTCTCCATCCCCTGCCCATAAACACAGCCTTCCCCAAACCCTCAATGGATGCCCGGAGCTTGCTATGGTCTGCGTGTCCCAAATAGCAATTCCTCTGCTATTCCCAAATAAACTCATCTTTTTGACAATTTTGAGCTTGCCTCAATTTACCTTTTTTTTTTTTTTTTTAGGTCAACAGCAGCAATTAGTTTGAAGCCTAGTTTTAATCTCTAACCAAGTATTACAGGTTCATAGTTTTAATAGTCCTGTGGTGCTACAAAGAGCAGATCAAAATGCAACTCTCTGCTCTACCCCTTCCATCCCAGCCCAATTTCTTAGCAACAACTCCTACACTTTAACTCTTTCATATCCTTGTATTTCTAAAATGTACGTGTCGCTATGTATTAATTTATGCATTGTAGATATACTTGATTGACTTTCCTGAATGCAAGATGAAGGCTGAGCGTTTTTAGAACCCCCTCTCCTTATTCCCATTCTCCATATTCTCCCAAACTGGCAAACTCACAGATTTTGGGTTATACTGAAATTCAACATTTACATTTTTAGGACTATGTATTATTCACTAATGAGTCAACTAGTAAAATCTAATTATATTTTATGTGTATAATTTTTTTGCTTCTCTTGAATCAATAATTACCTCTTTTCTCATTGGCTTGGTTTTCTTTGTACCTGTCATAAATTCTCTCCAAATTCTTCAACATACCTGTAAAACTCTTCCCAGAAATGTTCCCAACATGACACACATTGGGTAATCTAGCGGCTCCTCTTTTTGTCCCTCAGAGGTGCCTTCTAGAGCCTCTGTCTTCCTGTTGCCCTGTGGGCTGGCCCTTCTCAGGGCTGATGCACAGCTCTGGTCCTGAGACCGGTTTCTTGCCATTACTGCAGGCTGTCCTTATGCTACTCTACAGTATGAAATGCCCCAATTTTTGGACCCCATAACTTTGGGTGATCCCTCTTTCTGGGTCTACACCCTCATTTCCACAGGCACATTCTCTTGTAGCTTTTTCAGAAAAGCAATGTAGGAGGTCAACCTTCTAAATCCTTGCTTTTCTGAAGAGTCATTACTCTACTCTCACACCTAATTGAAACACTCCAGAAAATTATTCTGCCATGGAATTTTAAAGGCATTTCTTCACTAATCTTCAAGGTCTCTGTGTGGTTATTGAGAAAGCTAATGTTTTCTTTTTTTTTTTTTAAGATTTTATTTATTTATTTGACAGAGAGAGACACAGCGAGAGAAGGAACACAAGCAGGGGGAGTGGGAGAGGGAGAAGCAGGCTTCCCGCCGAGCAGGGAGCCCGATGTGGGACTCGATCCCAGGATCCTGGGATCATGACCTGAGCCGAAGGCAGACGCTTAACGACTGAGCCACCCAGGCACCCCAAAAGCTAATGTTTTCTGATTACTACATCTTGTATGTAACTGATGGGGTTCAGGACATGCTCCCCCAAATATGGCACCTTAGTATATTGAATATTTTAAGCTGAAGGAACGTAAGAAATGGCAGGTGCAGGAAGGACTCTCTGACCCTCCCCTGAAACAGGTCATAGACCCTCATGTGAGGAAAGGAGCACCCTCATCTCAAAAGACAAAGGGACCTGAGAGGAATCAGAACAGACTTGCTGAGTTTCCCCCACGTAGCTCATACATGGTCCCATCATGTCTTTCCATGACTTTCTATCACGTAACAAATCTAGTACAGAAACACTCAGGCTTAACCATTTCTTTAGGAAGGCTCCCGTGTCATGTACAACTTCTTTTAAATAAATTTGTATGCTTTTCTCCTGTTAATCTGTCTTTGTCAGTTTAATTTTTAGATCCAGCCAGGAACCCTAAGAGGATTGAGGACAACTTTTTCCTCTCCTACGTAATCTGCACCTTTTTCTCTCTGGAAACTGTCAGGATATTTCACTCCCTTAAATGAAACTTCATACGACTGCCTTGGTATGGATCTCTTCCCCACATCAGGCCTGGGACTTTAATTTTTCCAATCCTTCTTTCTCACACACCTATTAGTTTTATATTTATCTTTATTTCTCTTACTCCTTTGCATTCCTAATTTAGATCTTTGTTCTTTGTGCTCTGCTTTGTTGGACACGCCTTCAGCTTTATTCTCAACATTGCTATTGTGTTTTTATTTCAGCAATTACATTATTATTATTATTTCTTGTTCTCGGATAGTTCCCCTTTCTACAGCACTCTGTTCTAGGTTGTTTGTTATTATTATTGTTGTTGTTATTAGTTTTTGATGCAGTATCTTCTCTTATCTGAGAAAATTAATTTCATTTTAAAAAGTTTTCTTCTGCTTTCTGCATTATCTGTTTCTTCTGAGATTCCCTTCCCTGCCGTGTTGTTAGTTGGACTCCTTCCTTCATGAAGTCCCCGACATCACCTGCAATGGTTGGTGAGTCTTCCCTTTCCCTTCATATGGACCAGTGAATTACTAGCAAGTGGACCGGACTCTGAGTGTGTGGATCTGGGGGTGGTGGTGGGTTTATTGATGACTGGGCTTTACTACAATGTGGAGAGCTCCCTATCTCATCAAAGGGCCCCCATAAATGTCAGTATCTGTGACCTTTATTTGGACATAGATCATTCGATTTCTTGAGAGAAGAATCTTCCAACTTTCTCATGAGGAATATATATGTGGTGGTTAATGTTCTGGTTGCTCAGAGGAAAGAGGCTGAGGGGGTTCATAGTAGATTTCCATGTTTTTCTTCTGTTTTAATGGAGGAGTTTTGCCTCTTTTTTCTTTGGTGCCTGCTGTCTGGAGGGTAAACCTCTCACCTCCTGCTTAGGTAGAACAGGAGAGCCAATGGTGTGACTGGAGAATGTGAACTAGGGGTGTAGCTCACGCCACACAGACTTCCAACCCATCCTCTGTGAGCCTCACCCTCATGAAGCCTTCTGCCCACTCCCATTCCTGAACCTGTGGGAGTTCGCTGAAGGAAGGGAAGGAGGGAGCACCTGAACATGTGACATGCTGGAGGTCCCCCTGTGACGGTGGTGGTCGCAAGAGCAGGGAGTGCTGTGGAGGCAGAGAGGAGAGGGTGGTGGGGTGACAGTAAGTGACCTCACGGGGCTGCTCTGGCGTGTCACTTGGTGAAGCTGCTGCATGCTGGCCCAAACAGAGGCTCCACAGTCAGAGTCTGGCTCTGTCACCCACCCCTACTGGGTGATTTGCAACCGGTTTCTTGATCTTCCTTAATCTCAATTCCCTCATTTGTACAATGGAATAACAATGGAACCTCTCTTATTGGGTGTTGAGAATCACAGAAGATAATCACAGAAGAAACGGGTTTAGCAGGGTGCTGAGCACAACGGAAGTGGTCAACATGGTGTTACTATTGTTACTACCACCAAGACGACGTTAATCACGACGTCTGACAGCTTTGGTGTCACGTGCAGTCACTGTCTGAGGGCTCAGCCAAGGAGTGGGGGAGGATGGGAAAGGAGCCTCCTTTCCTTAGACAGGTACAGAGCTTGTCAGCAAACCCTGAGGCCCCTCCTGAGCCTTCCTTACCCCGTGGGTGAATTCTTTAAGGGGGAGCAGCAAACCGCCCCCAGCTAAACTGAGACAACCTCCAATTCTGACTTCTCCAGCCAAGTGGCTTATCTCAGACTCATACCCATGTCTGCCCTTCGGCCCATTCTCTTCTCACCCTTCTGCTCCCCACTTACTGGCTTTCAAAACTGTGTGCTCCCCGTTTCTTCGTCTCCTTACTGCCTTAAAAAAATTCCTTCAGGACACACAAATGGGAGTCACCGTGAGCCTTGGGAATGTGACATATTATTTTGTAGAGCAGCCATTGAACAAAAATCTGATGAACAAAAGGATGGCGGAGCATCTAAGAAAGTAGATAATCCATAGATAATCTCATTTGAACAAAGGTGTACCCGACATACCTGCAGGCGTTCTTTCCGCCTCCTCAGTAAGGAGATGGGTAACGAGGAAAAGAGAGACTCAGCATTTGCCCAACATGGAGGAAGGAGACTGCTCGTGGGCTCTCCAGCTGTGGGCTGTGGTTTTGTGAGGCCATGGCTGCGGCTGTGGTCCGGACGCCAATGGCTGTCAGGTCCAGCAATTTCCTCAGAGCCATCCAGTGGCCCAGTCCTGGGACCACACTGAGAAGCGTAACTATAGCTTTTGCTTTAAGTGGCAAGCGATTTTGAATGTAAATATGAGCTCTGAGGAGACTAATTACTCTAAAAATTTTTAGTGACCCCAAGGTTAGAAATTTGGGTTCTCTGTGAGTTATGCCATGAGCCTTCTATTGTTTGCCAGGGGCTGGGTGCTATTTACAACAATAAGCCAGATGGCTTCATTTGCATGTAGATTTGAGTCTATTTGTAGAGGTGTCGTATGGGTAGGAAAAAAAAATGACTTCCTTAATTAAACCATTTTGCACATTCAGGAAAGGTAAAAGTAGCTTTGCTCAGCTCCCAGCCTGATTTTATAGGGCAAGCTCAACTTCAAAATGAAGGGCTCCGAGTTAAAATGTCATTGACTTGCAAGGTGTCACCTTCACCAGCTAGTCTTTTCTCTTGTTACAACATACAGGGCTTGTGGGCGGGGTCAACAATGTAAGAAATCTTTCATCCTGTGTCTCTCTGGGATTTGGTGCTTTTGGGCAAGAATGGGATTGGGGTCCCACGAGAAAGAGAAGGTCACGGTGCTTTCTGCACCTGCTGTGAGCAGACCAGTGGCCTGATTATGGGGAGATGTGATGAAACGGGCTTGTTCCTGATCAGTCATGGAAACTCACACCCTGAATCTGTCAGTGGTGCATATAAACACAGTGGTACTAAAGAGGTAATTTTATTTTATTTTGAATGCCTGAAACAGTTGTCTGTAGTCCGATATTTGGAAATGGGGAGGAGGTCTAAAACTCTCCATAGTCTCCATGTTAGATCCCTAAATTTCCTCCAACTTTCTTTATTGGGACTATTAGTTATGCCTAATTAGGTACACTAGTCATCTTAAGTATAATGGGATTCAAAGGTAAAAATTATTCACCAGAAGTGGGGAAATGAATAACTAGGTCTGTAATGGAAATATCTGTGCTCCCTGCTCTTCATTCAAATGTCTGTCTTGGGTAAACTCTAAAGGTTTCTGGGTGATCGATTCCAAAGAAGGAGGGGATAGCAAGCCTGAATGTCTCCTACCCTGATGAACAAAGGCTTGGAGGAAGATGTGTTTGCTTTAGCAAGAGTAAGACTGTTGTATCTGGAGGTTATAGGACAAATTTATATCACTACATGCAGGTTGAAATTAAACATATTTAACAAGCAATGTATACACAGAAGTGCCATGGGAGAGCCGCTCCAGGGACTGCCTAAATTTTCAATGCTTGCATGGCAGTCCCAGGGATAAATCTGCTTTTCTTTCTCTTCCTGGGCGATGTGAGGTCGTCACTCCCTTTCATGATTTCAAGTGCTAACCGTAGATCAGTGATTCTGAAATTTATGTACACAGATCGCTACTGTGAGTTCAAGATTAACATATGGGTTTCTTACTGGACACCTTTGCTTTGACCTATAAGTACCTCGAACTCTAAATGACTGAAAGTGAACATATATTTCTTCCAAATTAACTCTATCTCCAGTATTCTCCACTTCGGAGCTGTTCCCACTCTGCCACTCAAGCCAGAAAAAATGGGACTCATTCGTCCAACCCACCCCCAAGGCCTGATAACCACACCTCCGAAATACTCTACAGGCAAGTCCCCTCCTCTCTGTTCCTTCCGATGCCAGGGCTCAGTCATCCCCACTCACCTGGATGACACACTAACTTTAGGTTCTGCTTCTAGTATCTTAAATCCAGTCCTTACAGAGCCAACAGAGGAATCTTGCCAAAATGCACAGTTTCAGTCTCATGAATAAAACTTCTCCTGGTTCCAGATGACTGTGGAATACCTTGCACACTCCCGGATGTGGCATATCAGGGGTCGGCCTACTTCTCCGGCCTCCTCTCCCTCTCCCCCTCGCCTCAGGACGTGTGCTCAGCCACATGCAGCTGCCCTGACTTCCCACCTCCCACAATTCTGTGTGTGGACTCCGTGTCACTATTTGCACGGTTTCCTCTTTCTGGACTATCCTTTTCTCCAACCTGCCCTTCCCGGCTCTCCCCGCTCACACACTGCATCGGGCTTAATTCCTTCTCTCCCATTAAGGTCCAATTCAGGTGCCACCACCTCCAGGTGGCCTTCTGACCCCTCCCCCGCAGGGCACGGCACCCTTTCCCTGCTCCTGTGACATCCTGTATCTACCATTTCACTTAACTTGCTGCGTCATTAGAATTACTTTCATGTGTTCCTCTCCTCTGCTAGGCTAGGCTAACTTCAGAGAGCAGAGATTATATTTTCTATTTCTTTCTACCTGTAATATCGAGCCTCACACACAGATTTGTTCAATAGGTGTTTCCTGAGGAAGTTAAAAAAAAAAAAAGTACTCTTAAAAACGATCTGAACCAGGCGGAGCAAGATGGCGGGGGAGTAGGAGACCCGGATTTCGTCTGGTCCCAGGAATTCAGCTGGATAGGGATCAAACCATTCCGAACACCTACAAACCCAACAGGAGATCGAAGAAAAGAAGAGCAACAACTCTCTCATCAGAAAAGCGACCACTTTCTGGAAGGTAGGACGTGCGGAGAAGGGAATCCGAGGCGATATTCGGGAGGATAGACGGCGGGGGAGGGGCCTCCGTCGGCCCTTCTGGCAAGTGATAGAGCCGCGGAGCACAAAATCGGAACTTTTAGAAGTCGGCTCCGCTGAGGGACGTCACTCTGGTGGCTAAGCGGGGGGTGGAACCCTCCGGGACAGTGTGGTCTCAGGACCCTCGGGGTCACAGGAAGACCGGGGGTGCCTGAGGGCGGCAGAGCTCCCAGGTAACGGAGCAGGGAAGCCGGCTGCAGAGGCGGAGCCCAGGCGCGGGCTCTCAGCTCGGGGTGGCCATTGACCGTGATCCGCGGCACCGTCGGGCCCCTGCGCCTCCAGCAGGGACCCCACAAGCGGCAGATCCGGGGAGACTCACCTTCCTCCCCCGAGGGGAGCCGCGCGGGAGGGCACCGCAGGGATCTGCTGGGTTTGGAGACTCCACCCCGGGTCGGTGCCAGAGATAGAGGCGCGCGGTCACAGGCCGGGCGAGCACGGGGTGCGGCCGGAGACCGGGGAGACGGGAGTGACTGGCGGCTTTTCTCTGGGGGCTCACTGAGGAGCGGGGCCCCAAGTTCTCGGCTCCTCCAGGGCGGAGATTAGGAGGCCGCCATTTTCACTCTCCGCCTCCAAAGCTGTACGGAAAGCTCGCAGGGAACAAAAGCCCCGGAGAGCAAACCCGAGCAGATGACTTAGCCGGGAGGGGGCAAGGGCGGGGCACTTCCGCCTCCGGCAGAGACATTTGGAAACCACGGCAACAGGCCCCTCCCCAGAAGATCAGCGAGAACAGCCAGCCAAGGCCAAGTTTACCGATCAATGAGAACAGCAGAACTCCAGCACTAGGGGAATACTGCACATAGAATCCATGGCTTTTTTACCATGATTCTGTAGTCTTTCAAAGTTAATTTTTTTTAACTGTCTTTTTTTCTTTTTCTTTTCTTTTTTTTGAATTTTTCTTTTTCCCTTTTTTAACCAACATCTTATCAATCCCTTTTTTTAAAAAAACATTTTTATTTTTCATTTTTACAGTCATATTCTATCCCTTCATAGTAGTTACCCATATTTTTGGCTTATATATATAAGTTGTTCTCTCTTTAAAATTTTGAGATAGTTTCTTCTAACAGATTAAAATATACCCTAAATCTCTAGTATATGGTGCTTTCTATTCCCCTGACTGATCACATTCTCTCCCTTTTTTTTTTTAAATCCTCTTCTTTCTTTTTTCAAACTTCTTATCAATTCCTTTTATAAAATTTTTTAAAATTTCCATCTTTACAGTCATAGTCAATCCCTTCATCATATCAACCCTTATTTTTGTACATATATAAGTTTTTCTTTCTTTAAAATTTTGGGAGGCACTTTCTTCTAACAGACCAAAATACACCCCAAATCTAGTGTGTGGCACTGATCTATATACCAGCCTGATCATATTTGATCACATTCTGGTTTTTTTGTTGTTGTTGCTGTTTTGTTTTGTTTGTTTTTGTTTTTATCTTTATCTTTTTCTTTTTCTTTTTTCTCTCTTTCCATTTCTTGTTCCACTGCTTCAGGTCTTTTCTGATTTGTTTAGAGTATATTTTCTGGGGACGTTGTTACTCTGCTAGCATTTTGTTCTCTCATTCATCTATTCTCCTCTACACAAAATGACAAGACGGAAAAAATCACCTCAACAAAAAGAACAAGAGGTAGTACCGACTGCCAGGGACCTACTGAATACGGACATTAGTACGATGTCAGATCTAGAGTTCAGAATCATCACTTTAAAGATACTAGCTGGGCTTGAAAAAAATATGGAAGTTATTAGAGAAACGCTTTCTGGAGAAGTAAAAGAACTAAAATCCAACCAAGTAGAAATCAAAAAGGCTATGAATGAGGTGCAATCAAAAATGGGGGCTCTAACTGCTAGAATAAATGAGGCAGAAGAGAGAATCAGTAATATAGAAGATGAAATGATGGAAAATAAAGAAGCTGAGAAAAAGAGAGATAAACAACTACTGGATCACGAGGGCAGAATTCGAGAGATAAGCGATACCATAAGATGAAACAACATTAGAATAATTGGGATCCCAGAAGAAGAAGAAAGAGAGAGAGGGGCAGAAGGTATAATGGAGCAAATTATAGCAGAGAACTTCCCTAATTTGGGGAAGGAAACAGGCATGAAAATCCAGGAAGCACAGAGAACCCTTCTCAAAATCAATAAAAATAGGTCAACACCCCGACATCTAATAGTAAAACTTACGAGTCTCATAGACAAAGAGAAAATCCTGAAAGCAGCTCAGAAGAGATATGTCACCTACAAGGGTAGAAACATTAGATTGGCAACAGACCTATCCACAGAGACCTGGCAGGCCAGAAAGGACTGGCAGGATATATTCAGAGCACTAAATGAGAAAAATATGCAGCCAAGAATACTCTATCCAGCTAGGCTGTCATTGAAAATTGAAGGAGAGATAAAAAGCTTCCAGGACAAACAAAAACTAAAGGAATTTGCAAACACAAAACCAGCCCTACAGGAAATCTTGAAAGGGGTCCTCTAAGCAAAGAGAGAGCCTAAAAGCAAACATAGACCAGAAAGGAACACAGACAATATATGGTAACAGTCACCTTACAGGCAATACAATGGCACTAAGTTCCTATCTTTCAATAGTTACCCTGAATGTAAATGGGCTAAATGCTCCAATCAAAAGACACAGGCTATCAGGTTGGATTAAAAAACAAAACCCATCGATATGCTGTCTGCAAGAGACTCATTTTAGACCCAAAGACACCCCCAGATTGAAAGTGAGGGGATGGAAAACCATTTACCATGCTAATGGACACCAAAAGAAAGCTGGGGTGGCAATCCTTATATCAGACAAATTAGATTTTAAACCAAAGACTGTAATAAGAGATGAGGAAGGACATTATATCCTACTTAAAGGATCTATCCAACAAGAAGATCTAACAATTGTAAATATCTATGCCCCTAACATGGGAGCAGCCAATTATATAAGGCAATTAATAACAAAAGCAAAGAAACACATCGACAACAATACAATAATAGTGGGGGACTTTAACACCCCCCTCACTGAAATGGACAGATCGTCTAAGCAAAAGATCAACAAGGAAATAAAGATTTTAAATGACACACTGGACCAAATGGACTTCACAGACATATTCAGAACATTCCACCCCAAAGCAACGGAATACACATTCTTCTCTAGTGCCCATGGTACATTCTCCAGAGTAGATCACATCCTAGGTCATAAATCAGGTCTCAACCTGTACCAAAAGATTGGGATCATTCCCTGCCTATTTTCAGACCACAATGCTTTGAAACTAGAACTCAATCACAAGAGGAAAGTCGGAAAGAACTCAAATACATGGAGGCTAAAGAGCATCCTACTGAAGAATGAATGGGTCAACCAGGAAATTAAAGAAGAATTAAAAAAATACATGGAAACCAATGAAAATGAAAACACAACTATTCAAAATCTTTGGAATGCAGCAAAGGCAGTCCTAAGAGGAAAGTATATAGCAATACAAGCCTTTCTCAAGAAACAAGAAAGGTCTCAAGTACACAACCTAACCCTACACCTAAAGGAGCTGGAGAAAGAACAGCAAATAAAGCCTAAACCCAGCAGGAGAAGAGAAATAATAAAGATCAGAGCAGAAATCAATGAAATAGAAACTAAAAGAACAGTAGAACAGATCAACGAAACTAGGAGCTGGTTCTTTGAAAGAATTAACAAGATTGATAAACCCCTGGCCAGACTTATCAAAAAGAGAAGAGAAATGACCCAAATCAACAAAATCATGAATGAAAGAGGAGAGATCACAACCAACACCAAAGAAATACAAACAATTATAAGAACATATTATGAGCAACTCTATGCCAGCAAATTAGATAACCTGGAAAAAATGGATGCATTCCTAGAGATGTATCAACTACCAAAACTGAACCAGGAAGAAATAGAAAACCTGAACAGACCTATAACCACTAAGGAAATTGAAGCAGTCATCAAAAATGTCCCAACAAACAAAAGCCCAGGGCCAGATGGCTTCCCAGGGGAATTCTACCAAACATTTCAAGGAGAATTAATACCTATTCTTCTGAAACTGTTCCAAAAAATAGAAATGGAAGGAAAACTTCCAAACTCATTTTATGAGGCCAGCATTACCTTGATCCCAAAACCAGACAAAGACCCCATCAAAAAGGAGAACTACAGACCAATATCCCTGATGAACATGGATGCAAAAATTATCACCAAAATACTAGCCAATAGGATCCAACAGTACATTAAAAGGATTATTCACCACAACCAAGTGGGATTTATCCCTGGGCTGCAAGGTTGGTTCAATATCTGCAAATCAATCAATGTGATACAATACATTAACAAAAGAAAGAACAAGAATCATATGATCCTCTCAATAGATGCAGAAAAAGCTTTTGACAAAGCACAGCATCCTTTCTTGATCAAAACTCTTCAGAGTATAGGGATAGAGGGTACATACCTCAATATCATAAAAGCCATCTATGAAAAACCTATAGCGAATATCATTCTCAATGGGGAAAAACTGAGAGCTTTCCCCCTAAGGTCAGGAACGCGGCAGGGATGTCCACTATCACCACTGCTATTCAACATAGTATTGGAAGTCCTAGCCACAGCAATCAGACAACAAAAAGAAATCAAAGGCATCCAAATTGGCAAAGAAGAAGTCAAACTCTCACTCTTTGCAGATGATATGATACTTTATGTGGAAAACCCAAAAGACTCCACCCCAAAACTGCTAGAACTCATACAGGAATTCAGTAAAGTGGCAGGATATAAAATCAATGCACAGAAGTCAGTGGCATTCCTATACACCAACAACAAGACAGAAGAAAGAGAAATTAAGGAGTCGATCCCATTTACAATTGCACCCAAAACCATAAGATACTTAGGAATAAATCTAACCAAAGAGACAAAGGATCTGTACTCAGAAAACTATAAAATACTCATGAAAGAAATTGAGGAAGACACAAAGAAATGGAAAAACGTTCCATGCTCATGGATTGGAAGAACAAATATTGTGAAGATGTCACTGCTACCTAGAGCAATCTACACATTCAATGCAATCCCCATCAAAATACCATCCACTTTTTTCAAAGAAATGGAACAAATAATCCTAAAATTTGTATGGAACCAGAAAAGACCCCGCATAGCCAGAGGAATGTTGAAAAAGAAAAGCAAAGCCGGCGGCATCACAATTCCGGACTTCCAGCTCTATTACAAAGCTGTCATCATCAAGACAGCATGGTACTGGCACAAAAACAGACACATAGATCAATGGAACAGAATAGAGAGCCCAGAAATGGACCCTCAACTCTATGGTCAACTCATCTTTGACAAAGCAGGAAAGAATGTCCAATGGAAAAAAGACAGTCTCTTCAACAAATGGTGTTGGGAAAATTGGACAGCCACATGCAGAAGAATGAAACTGGACCATTTCCTTACACCACACACAAAAATAGACTCCAAATGGTTGAAAGACCTCAATGTGAGACAGGAGTCCATCCAAATCCTAAAGGAGAACACAGGCAGCAACCTCTTTGACCTCCGCCGAAGCAACTTCTTCCTAGAAACATCGCCAAAGGCAAGGGAAGCAAGAGCAAAAATGAACTATTGGGACTTCATCAAGATAAAAAGCTTTTGCAAAGCAAAGGAAACAGTCAACAAAACCAAAAGACAACCGACAGAATGGGAGAAGATATTTGCAAATGACATATCAGATAAAGGGCTAGTATCCAAAATCTATAAAGAACTCCTCAAACTCAACACCCAAAGAACAAAGAATCCAATCAAGAAATGGGCAGAAGATATGAAGAGACATTTTTTCAAAGAAGACATCCAAATGGCCAACAGACACATGAAAAAGTGCTCCACATCGCTTGGCATCGGGGAAATCAAAATCAAAACCTCAATGAGATACCACCTCAGACCAGTCAGAATGGCTAAAATTAACAAGTCAGGAAACGACAGATGTTGGCAGGGATGCGGAGAAAGGGGAACCCTCCTACACTGTTGGTGGAAATGCAAGCTAGTGTAGCCACTCTGGAAAACTGTATGGAGGTTCCTCAAAAAGTTGAAAATAGAGCTACCATATGATCCAGCCATTGCACTAATGGGTATTTACCCCAAAGATACAAAAGTAGGGATCCAAAGGGGTACGTGCACCCCGATGTTTATAGCAGCAATGTCCACAATAGCCAAACTGTGGAAAGAGCCAAGATGTCCATCGACAGATGAATGGATAAAGAAGAAGTGGTATATATATACAATGGAATATTATGCAGCCATCAAAAGGAATGAGATCTTGCCATTTGCAACGACGTGGATGGAACTGGAGGGTATTATGTTGAGTGAAATAAGTCAAAAAGAGAAAGACATGTATCATATGATCTCACTGATATGAGGAATTCTTAATTGCAGGAAACAAACTGAGGGTTGCTGGAGTGGGGGGTGGGGTGGGAGGGATGGGGTGACTGGGTGATAGACACTGGGGAGGGTATGTGCTCTGGTAAGTGCTGTGAATTGTGCAAGACTGTTGAATCTCAGATCTGTACCTCTGAAACAAATAATGCAATATATGTTAAGAAAAAAAAAAAAGAAGAAGAAGGTAGCGGGAGGGGAAGAATGAAGGGGGGAAATCGGAGGGGTAGAAGAACCATGAGAGACGATGGACTCTGAAAAACAAACTGAGGGTTCTAGAGGGGAGGGGGGTGGGAGGATGGGTTAGCCTGGTGGTGGGTATTGAGGAGGGCACATTCTGCATGGAGCACTGGGTGTTATGCACAAACAATGAATCATGGAACACTTCATCTAAAACTAATGATGTAATGTATGGGGATTAACATAAGAATAAAAAAAAAAAAGATCTGAAACATTGATAATCCCACTACTAGTTCTTACCACTCCTTGGTGACCATCTGCAAAACCTAACTTCTCCTGTTTCTGAATCGAAGAATTATTTAGCCCATTCAGATGGGAGCTTTTCTTTTTCTTTCTTTTTTTTTTTTTGGTTTGGCATTATTTACTTGGACTTTTAGGCACATTCAACATTTCCATTCTCAGAGATCTGACATGCCGGCCCTCTTCTAGACCAGGGGGTCTTTAGCATGCACTCATGGTGGTCATTAATGGTTCTGAGGGCTGCCAGACCCGTGGGTGTCACCTTGTCTTTACTATGTCTCCCTTTGCTATCTACTTCCTCTTAACTTTTTCTCTCTCCCTACAATTGCGATTCATGCCCTCATACCATTCAGTTCCCATTTTATCATTGGCCCCATTGCAAGGAAGCAGGGTCATAGCACAAATATAAGACTGCGATGTGGTTTGCCATACTCAGCCGCTGTGCGGAGCAGGGATGCTGTCATGTGAGGCAGGCCTCACGTATTGATAGACTGTGAACCCCCAGAGCCCCACATCCATAGAAAAACAGATTTTATATAAAATCCATTAGGTGTGTAAAATGTGGAGGAAAGCTGCCCATTTCAGCAGAATGGTGGATGCGAACATGGGAAATGGCCCTACGTGGCAGAGTAATGGCTTGATACAAGCCACACAATTATGTTACACAAATCAAAGTTTCCTTTTTGTGCTCTTTTCATTACAGGAAATAAAAAGATTCATATGTCCTTTTCATAGATACTGTCATTTTCCTTCTGAAAACTAACCTGCCCCCTGCCCCCCAAACCATCTCCAGGAGCAGTAAGGCAGGAAAACAGACCGTGGTGCAAAGAGGAGGTGGGGAAATGAGGCTGCAAGCTTTTAAAACCTCCGGTTCTTTATTTGTAAATTAGAAACATAATTCCTTCATCACAGGGTTGTTGTAATGATATAAAGCAACGGGCATCATATAGAAGCACTTTGAAATACCAAAGCACTCTAAAAGGGCAAAAACACCTCTCTTGGCCTATATTTATTATTAATCATAGAAAAATGACAGATTCTTGTGTGTGCAAGGGGGAGAGACATGGCCTGGATTTATACATAACATGCTGCCGTTTCTTAACAACTCGCAAATACTCAAGAAAAAGGGAAGGCAGTTGAAAGAGAGCCTGAAAACAATTCCATTCAGGGGCCAAGTGAAAATAATTTCCTGTGTAAAAGTAAATAATGCATCAAAGCCGAAAGAGATGTTCAGATTTTCAGGATAAAAAGAACACACTGAAGGCACGATTCCATTTGCCATCGTCATCCCTTGCTGTTTCGGTGGTGTGAAGCTGGGTGCATTGACACAGTGTTGGCTGTGATCGCCCCCAGGTAAGGATTGTAAGAGGATTCAAGTTGATTGCCAAGGACACCGACTGGTCTGAGACCGTGTGGGACCAGCAGGAAGTTGATAACGTTGTGTCACGGAATCATGACAAATAATAAAGTGAGTGCAATGGTATCTGCTATGTTGATTTAGAAACGTTTTAGTTCAAAGGAGTCTGGGAATTTGTATGAGGCTGGAGTGGTGGGTGCCCAGCTGCTGAGATGCCTGGCATCAAGAGCCTGTCCCCATGAAGTCACAGCTGAGCGGGGCTGGGCAGCACTGCACGCTGCTCGGAGGGGCTGCCTGGCCACCAAGGAGGTCGGCGCTGAATGAGGAGGTGCTGCCTCAACCCCAAATAGCAGGGCCTCCCTCTCCGTTGTTGTTGTTGTTGTTTTAAGATTTTATTGAATTATTTGGCAGAGAGGGAAAGAGAGCACAGGCAGGGGGACAAGCAGGCTCCCCACTAATCAAGAAGCCCGATGGGGGACTCGATCCCAGGACCCTGGAATCACGACCTGAGCCAAAGGCAGATGCTTCACCGACGGGGCCACCCAGCTGCCCCTCCCTCTCCAGGGCAGAAGTACGCACCCGGCTAATGACATATTCCATAGATTATTACCATGCAATTCGGTGCGACATGTCACTTTATGATTGGACTTCACATCTTCCACTTCAAGATTTCAAGTTGTAAAATAGAGGTTTGGGTCTCGGTCTTGCCTTTGGGGTTACTGAAAGTAAAGCCTACCTGTTCAGAATCGAACCATTTGGGAATCTCAGTATTTCTAAAAGCGACTTTAGAATATAACAAAAAGTTAAAGTTAACAGTGTTGACTACCACTGCATGGTGCTGTAGGTTATGCTAATTTGAGACCAAGGAGATGGTGGCTTAATCTGGGTTTTGAAAGCAATTATTTCCAGCAGGCTGGCGGCCACCTAGAGCACAGCAGCTTTGAAACATGCTGCATTCTGACCTTTTCTCAGTCCCAGGGCTCCTGGAGGAAAAACAGGGCCTTTAAAATTCAGATCAGAAGGTGCACAAAGCCCTGAATGGATTCTGATGGAACCAATTTCACATTTTACCTCGGCAAAACTTTATGGGAAGTTTATGGGGATTTATTGTTTCAAGAACAGAAGGACATTTACCTACAGATGCAGGGGAATAAATTTCAAGTACATTTAGTATTGGAGAATGGTCGCTTTATTGCTGATTTCAATCCACTTGACTTTCTCCTTAATCTCCCACCCTCCACCTCCAGTTGAACACCACGCACACACCTTTGCAGTTTGGTGCTTCAGTGGTTTGTAAAATTTTAAAGAGTTTCTAATAGCAAAAAAATGAAAACAACCGCAATGTGTAAATCTGTTATAGTATATTAAGCAAATATAATACGATGTGGCATGAATAGTAAAGCAGACCTATGCAAATTGTCAATTGTGTATTGTTACGTGGCACACAATTTTCAGGATAAAATGGGTATGATGGCTCCATTTTGTTAAAAAGTGAGTGCGTGTTGTCTCTGTGCCTGATACATATATACACATGCTCATATATATGAGTGTGTGTGTGTGTGTGTATATAGAGAGAAAGGGAAGAGCAAGCAGAGACGAGAGTCCATGAAAGCTGCAAGGCTGTAGGAAAGGGAGTTTTTGGTTAGAACTTGGGATGGGTTGAATGTGAGGGGAGCCTAATAGAGAAACATGGAGCTAGAGCAGCGTGAAAGATAATTTAAGGGCTCCTGGGTGGCTCAGTTTGTTAGGTGTCTGCCTTCAGCTCAGACCATGATCCCAGGGTCCTGGGATCGAGTCCGACATCAGGCTCCCTGCTCAGTGCTGAGCTTTCCTGGCAGCTGAAGGGAGCCTGAAGAGGCTACTGTAGTCTTATCTTCAAATTTCAGCTGAAGAAGATCCAGAGGAGATTCTTCTGTAAAGCCCAGGTACCCTGGGGAGAAGACTACCACGCTTCGCCTCATGTGTCCTCTGAGAACCTACTGTACATCACTCACAGCCCTAGACTTCATAAAAGATCCATCATCTAGGGACTGCATCATTTTGTCTCTATCTCTGATATCACCCTGTTCTACTCTCCTTTGCTCCAGCCACACCAGCCTTCTTCTTCTTCTTCTTTTTTTTTTTTTTAAGATTTTACTTATTTATTTGAGAGGGAGAGTGAGCAAGTGAGAGAGACAGCAGGAGCAGGGGAAGGAGCAGAGGGGAAGGAGCAGAGGGCAAGGGAGAAGCAGACCCCCCACT
Source organism: Mirounga angustirostris (assembly GCF_029215605.1). NCBI lineage: Eukaryota > Metazoa > Chordata > Mammalia > Carnivora > Phocidae > Mirounga > Mirounga angustirostris. Next base: position 7,906,735 of record NW_026991720.1, read on the forward strand.
GAGCAGGAAGCCCAGCATGGTTGGCGGGGTGTCTCTGGGATCATGACTGGAGCTGAAGGTAGATGCTTAACTGGCTGAGCCACCCAGGTGCCCCTACCCCAGCCTTCTTTCTGTTCTTCAAATTATCAAGCTTGTTCCAATCTCAGGACTGGTTTCCTCTTCCTAGAATGCTTCTTGCAGATCTCGGCAGGATTGGCTTCTCATCAATTGGAAGTCAGTCACCTCCTCAGAGTCAATGCCACCTTCTCAAAGAAATGGAAAAATCCAACCTCAAGTCATCCTCGGTCATCCCCCATTGATTTCATTTTTATAGCATGCATCATTATCTAATCTATCTATCTATATATATTAAATTTACTTATTAATTGACTGTCTTTCCTGAACTAGGATATAAGGTCCATGCAAACAAGTGCTTTGCTTTGTCCTTTGTTGCGTTTCAGGCACCCAGGCTTTGCTTGGCCCATAGTAGGTGCTCAGGAAACACCATTGAATGACCGAGATGCACCACCTTGAGTCCACCAGTGGAGGCGCTGTGGGTCATGGAGTTGAACAGACCAAGAAGGCTTCAGAAAATCAATCTCCACATGGAGACAGTGTTGCTACTTGGCGAAATCGAGCCTTTTTATTACATGAGGGAGGGATGGGATAAACTCAGTCACATTTGTTGCAGTTATTTGGAAAGAGTGGATTAAAAAAAAAATCTCATATGACAAAATACTAAAGATATTTTAATTAATTCTTTATATGCCTTGTCAAAGTACTTGTGATTTTTTCAAATGACATTGAACTGAGTTGAACTACACATTTCCCGGTTGCATGTGGACACACGGAGAGATCTGTGGCCCTGAGGCGGAATGTGCACCCGAAAGAAGCCAATCATTCTAAATTGGCCCCAGGGTGGTTCCACTTCCCAACGTCCTATACTCAGAAAAAAGTTGCCTGAAAACATGCTGTGTGGCTGAACATCAGTTTAGACCCTGAGTGAAGGGTCCCATTTTCTCATACAAAGTGGAGTTTGTGCTGTAATATCTCATAAAGACATTTGTCACACTTAACAATTAATCTTCAGTGTGCAATCCTCTATCTATGTCCCGGAGCATGGATCTGGCTGGGAGAAACACTTCGCCAGCTCTGATAGTTCCAAGTAGCTATGTATTAAAGGATGGTCAGGTGCTAGGCTAGACTCATCCAAGTCTGGGCTGGGAAGCTCTTTTCTCTTCTCGGTTGGCTAATGACTATGTTAGTCCTATTAAGGGGCACTAAGATCTTGATCTTTCCCGGGAGGGCAGCTCTTTGACTCATTGGGTGAGGTTTCTGCTCCAATACTTAATGAGGATAAGTCATTTAAGGTTTTTCTTGCCTTCACAGCACAGGTTCTTGTAGAAATGGGAAGAACTGCCCCATTTGAGAGACTAAGACTAAGAAGGCAATGTGTGGTTGTAGTTTCTTCTGTCTCTCGTAGTCCCGATCTCCCTGATGTGTCTCGAGCTTCACTTTTACCAATCCTGCTCTCAGTTATTAATCAACCAAACCTTCATCATGTGGTGGCTAATAAAACCTTAATGATTATTCATCCCTGTTTTTTAATTATTATTTTAATAAGAGGTTCCTGAAGACTGAAATGCCTTTAAGAGCCAAACTAATTAATCTCTAATGGTATGATTTCAAGTATCAACATAGGGTGGGGATAAATATTTTAATATCCATGGTCAATATTTATACTTATAATAATTCCCTAGTAGTTACCTTTCAGCCATGATCTATGTTTTACTGCCAGGAGACACATATACACACAGAAAAATGTCCAGCTTAAGAATCTTGACAAATGAGGGGATGATGTTAGAATAACACAGTGGAATATAAACTATTCTAATTTTCTCCACTAACAAGAATCAAGTAATAATTTCTAAAGTTTATATGTGATAATGAATTTGGACATTGATGATTTTCAGTAGAAAAAAGGTCAATTTTTATACTCAAGAAAAAGGAAGTATACATTGAAAAGCACTTAATAAAAGTGTGAACACAACTCACCATCCATGAAAAAAAGTTAAACTATTTCATGACTTTTCCTTTTAACACTAAACTTCAAAATGCCTTTCTTTGAAGACAATGAATGGGAAATTTACCTCCTGTTCTATTTCACATGCTTGAAAAACAATAAAGCATTCACTGTGTATTAATCAGAAAACTCAGAGTAGGAAGGGAGAAAAAATTAACAGAAATAATTTGGAAAGTGAGATACTAGACCCGATTAGTTTTCACAAAATCTCACAATTCCATTAAGGATTATCTCTTATAGGTAAAATGTAGTATTCCCTTCAGATTATTTTTCCCAGATAGTGCTCTTTTTTGGCTGTTTCAAACTGATATTCTATTCTTTTATAATCAATGGCTCACAGACTTTATTGTGCATTAGAATAATCTGCAGGGCTTGCTAAAAATGCAGCTTTCTGAGCCATCATCCCAGCTCTTTGGCATCTGCCCTTTTAATGAGCACCTCAGCTGCTTCTGATGCAGGTGATCTTTTCTACAGAAGCTTTGGAAACACAGCTCTGGAGTCTAGGTACCTCTCCAATTGCTTATTAGAAGGTTGGCTAGTTTTGAACTACTGTTATTTTGAACTTTGGGAAGGACAAACATGACATTCATCCCTGTTACTGTGCAGCCAGACCAGAGGCTTCATACTGAGGACACAAGGACATTCTGCCAAGGAATCGTGCCTCACTCCCTAGTTAGGTTTCAATGAGCAGAAATAGCTTGGAAGCCACACAGACGCTGAGAGCGCAGGTCCATCAGCTGTGATGCAGAAGGATGCTGCCTCCCTTGCCAGAGACAGCTGTATACTGCCAGCCAGACTTGGCTTCTCCGTGGGTCTCTGGGGAAAAGAGGACATTAGGTTCAGTTCTTGATCCAGTGGAGAAAGCTCAGAGACTTGGCGTGCCACCTTTACTCTCAATTTCTATGCTTGTTTATTCAAGCTCCCTTAGCTTAGAACGGTCTTCTCTCTGGTTCTCTTCCTACCACATTACTCTTGGTCCACTCATGGTTTCTCCTACCTCTGAGTATCTCTTACATACTGTATCCCCGGGCCACTCTGCTCTTCTCTCTCATGCTGTCTCTCTGTCTGATCCCTGCTGCCTCCCACTGACAATCCCCATCCATGTCTCCATACAGGCCTCTGAACAGAGTTCTAGAGCTGAATGCCAAAACTCTAGCAGGGTGCACCCGTTTTTCTGGATTTCCTACCCGAAGCTTGAAAGAGCAAGTATAAAACCAAACTCATTGCCCGCACCCCAAGACTGGCTCCTCTTGGGGTCCTCACCTTAAGGATGTGAGTGTTCCCAGAGTGATCCAGTGTGAGGAAGCGTTGGGGTCTATTCTGAGCCACAACTTCCATGCCCATGCAAAACCGGATGCCAAATTTGATCCATTGCACTTCAAAGTGTCTCTCACATCATCTCCTGTTGTCTTTTCGTATCGCTCTTGCCTCCCTGGCTCTAATACCTACCCCCCCGTGACACCCTCCACAGGGCCAACAGGACAGCTTTCTGAACAGACTTAATCAGCAGCGGACGTCACGAAGTTTGGCAGCAGATTCAACCCTCTCAAACTGTAATGACATTTTACTTCTCTTTTCCTTCTCTTCTTCTTAGTCTTAGTTAACAAAAATGCTATTATTTGTGGAGATAATGATGAAAATTCATAATAGCTAATATTTATTGACAGTTTACTGTGTCATTCACTGTGCTAGGCACTTAATGTGCATCATTCCACCTGAATTGCGCAAATCCAGAAAGATCGGTACTGCCCTTATTTCCCTTTGCAGTTGAGGCAGGGAGAGATCAAATAACGAGCTCAAGTTCACATGGGTGGCAGACGGTGCTTTGGAGCGAGTCTGTCCGAATCCAGAGCCTGTATTCCTGCTCAGTTCCCTCAACTGTCTGTTTTTGTCTTGCTTAAAAAATTTGATAGAGAGCATTCTTACTACACACATTTAAAATAATTTCTGCACTTGGGTGGGTGGAAAACAGTGCTGGGTTGGAGCCAATCCACCTATAATCTCTTACTCAGTTGGGTCAGAGTGAGTTTGCCTATAAAGTAAGAAGACAAAACCTATGCCTCCAGCTTCCTAAACTCATGCCTTACTTTTTGTGCTAATGCTCTTTCAAATGAATTGGATGTTAGTAGCCAAGGAATTTTGTAACTCTTTCCATAGTAAATAGACTGGTTAGTTAAGTATTTTCCAAGTATGTTCAACAGAACACTAGTTGTGGAATTCTGGAATGTTTAAAGTATATGGACTGTGTTATTTATTTAAACTCCATATGTGTTATTAAAGAGCATCCCCATGTTTTCTGCTATTTAGAAATTATGATAACTGGAACAAATCACTGTTTGAGGAGAGATTATCAATTAACTGTTGACCTGGGTCGTCAGGAGGTGGGCAAATGAACCAAAGCTTGATTTTTCTTTTTTAATTGAGACTGTGGGTGCTTTCTTCTCAGCAATGCTCTTTGTACATCTCAGCACTCACGTGCTCTTAGAAGAGGTCTGCAATAGGTGGGGACCCTGGCTACTTTCTGTCACTCCTCTTGCCTAATGTCAATCAGGCATTTGTGGACGCGGCATCCCAGTCTTGCTAGATTATGTCTTCTTGAGAAAAGCTAAGCACACTCACAGGGAAGGATTTTTAAACCACAGTAAAATGTTTTTAAAGCCCTCTTCTTACTCAAAACTGTTGGGTTTTGGACCTTTGGGCAGCAAGACTTTCACTCCTCATGAGGGCAACTGCTGCTGGCACACTTAGCCTCCCCTTAAATTCCAGAATGCGGTGATTTTCAGCCCCAGTGGGGACCTGCCTGCCTCTCTTCCTTCATCCATCCAAGCCAAGAGTAAAATATAATGAGCTTCTCCATTTTTTCAGGGAGGCTTAAGAGCTCTCCTGGCTTGTTGCCCTCTTGGAATTATGCCATTTGTTAAGATGAAAACACCTGATGCATATTTCTGTGTGGATTTATGTGCTATTCACCAGACTAAATAGAAAATAAGAACTTTCCCCCATCAAACAATATAACATCTGCTACTGTTGGTCAACATTTAACCAAATGGCTGCAAGAATTAGGAACGTGCTTCCCCAAGGAAATGAAGCAGATTGGGTCTTAAGACCCAGGCCCGAGCCCCATGTGTATTTATTCTGTTTTCCTTATCTGAGTGTATGTTATTTGCAGTTAAATTATTGGCCAAATAAGACATCCCCTGGGGCACTTTGGTGCTATTAACACATGTCTGCATCCCACCTGATTTCTGGTTCTGTGGTTGGAATGTCAGTGAATTACCTCCTTCTGGATGATCCTAAATTCTTCATTTTATGTTTCTGGAACCTGAGGGAAGTCGTCTGACCTGAACCCTGTGCCTCCAGGCCTATCTTTTAACTCCCCCCACATCCCTGCGTACCAACTCCCAACCAGCCGGGGTGGGTCTTCATTCTCCCGCTCCCCTACCGGGTTCTCTTTGGCTTGTGCCACCGAGGTTACAACCTAACCTACAACAACACTCAGTAGGAACATCACAGTATAAGATGTACCACGACATGGGATGTGTTCAAATCACTCAGGATGAATTCTAGAAATGGAAAAAAGAGCAAAGGAAAAACTCTTTCCAATCTTGGGTTTGCTTTTCATTTTTCTCATATCATAAATAATGGTTTCTTAGGAGCAAACAGTTCTATTTGCTGACTTTTTTTAACCTAAAGAAATTTTTTTCTTTTTTTTTTAAGATTTATTTGTGTGTGTGTGTGTGAGAGAGAGAGAGAGAGAGAGAGAGACAGTGCACAAGCAGGGGAAAGCAGCAGGCAGATGGAAAAGCAAACTCCTCACTGAGCAAGGAGCCCGATGTGGGGCTGGATCCCAGGACCCTGGGATCATGACCTGAGCCGAAGGCAGACGCTTAACTGACTGAGCCACCCACGCGTCCCTAAAGAAAATTTCTTTTTTTCTCATCCTGATTTTGTCCCTATGCATTGGTTTCTCTAAATCATACATAAGCCAAATTAGGTAACTTCATCCTTTAATTCATTACTGGTCAATTTTGAGAACTGGGATGAGAATATTATTCCAAAAGGAAGGTATAAATTGTTATGTGAGGGTATGAAGTAGCTGATTCAGATAAGTATGAAAACGAAGAAATTTAGATGAAGATCATATAATTCACGGGGGTTGAGAAAGCAAAATGTAGTAAGTGTTTACCATAAGTGCTCTGTAAAAGGATACTACCTGCTCCTGGGAAATACCCACAGCCTTCCTTATGTGTGTATGCATGCACGTGCACACACACACACACGTGCACGCTTGCTTGTGTGTGCACGTAGGAAATTCTAAATTCTGTGAAGGTGTGTATTTTTTGGAATCCTTACAGAACTGAACATAAGAAATATTTCAGTGCATTTTGCCTATGCAGAAAGAGTGAGAGTCAAACATTTCCATGCAGAAAAATGTCTCAGTGGTCAATGAAACTACATACTCTCAGACAAATAGAGCACAGCACCGTATAATCTTATTTAGAGAAACCGTTATGAAGTTATGATGTTAAAACACCAATTTTCCAGCTCTGTCCTTATTAAATGGGAGTCACAGCGGTTATTTTCACCTCTCACTGACTTTCCTGGCTCCCCCCTGTGCCCAGATTTTGGACTGAGATATTATTCTCTAGTACTTTCTGCTCCTTCGGGTAGGGATGCTGATTTATGTCTTGGAGCAGGTAAAATGAAACAAAATAAAACAAAACAAGTTGGAATGAGACTAGAACATCTTGTTGTTGCCAGAATGCAAACATGTTTTTAGGAATGTTGGAGGTAATACTAAAATACTAAAAGGATGGAGGCAAGTTAGAGATTTCTGCTGGCCAAATTTCAATGAGTTAGCATTGAGAGAAAGAGAGAGAGAGAGAAGGAGGGAGGGAGGGATGGAGGGAGGCAGGAAGAGGATGCGAGGGAGCATGAATTACGGTCGACTAAAAGAAGATGGGTCTAGTCTGTGAAAGGCCGTTTACTTATAATGACACTTAGAAGAGAAAAGCTGATATAAGGCATATAAAAGAGAGTTATAAAACAAAGGGTAAACAAAATGGGGTATAGTTAGTGGGGGGGTGAATATATGTGTGTATTTTGCTTCATCTGCGCATTAGGTTCCTGACTATAAATTATAAAGTATATATATACTAGATAGGAGAGTAGGCACAAAGCCAGTAAACCAAATCACCCTAGGAAAGGTAGTTATGATGATGAGATCAGAAAGGACCAACCAGTAGCTGGGGCCACCCATGGAAACTGGACTCAGAAACAAGGACTCCCAGTTCATTAATACTAGTGACCACACGATGCAGAAAGGAATCAACAGTGATCTCAAAAACAACTAATTGGAGCTAGTGTTCTGGAAAGGGGAACTCAAATAGACTCAGTGCATTATCTACTAGCAGGTAAGGCTTCCACATGACCCTAATAATCTTAATAAAATACTTAAAAAAATTCCCAACAAGATATTCTAACAGACCAGGTCAATACATCATAATAATGGGATAATAGGTTTTGGGATGCTGGCCAAATAATTTGTGAGGAAATATCATTGTAAAAATTCAACCAATTTGACATATGTGGATTTAAAGGAAGCTTAGTCTGAGGATCACTGGCTAGAATTTAAATCTTAGAACCTGGGGCCTGTGTCCTTACCAAGAATCAGCTGGCTTATAACCGAGATTCTGCATTCTTCGCTACTCTGAAACGTAGTTTTTCATTTGGATATAACAATATTTTTGGAGTCTAAGAAGCTATAAAAATAGCATATAGTTGCTATGTCAAAAACGTAACCCAAGAGAAGACTAAAAAATATATATGAATCAAGTTAAGGGTAAAAGACATTTAAATTCACTATATTTGCATATTTATAACTGGTTTAGTTCTCAAACTCCTGATTACCTTTGTATTTATAACACTTTTTTGAGAATCTTGTATAATTTTAAGGTATTTAAAATATTTAGGAAAATTGGATACACCAGAATTTTTTTCAATTAAATATTTAGAAATACTTGATTAAATGTTTGTAATCAATGTATAAGTGCTTAGGAAATTTACTTTGTTATATCTCTAATTTTTGGCTGTTAGTTGTAGAAGTAAACAAGCGCTCTATAGATATTTGGGAAATGTTGATAATTTCATTTAAAGGAATATATACTGTTCTATTTATAAAACTAAAAAATGGACATTCAAGAAAGCACAAAGAAAAATAGCTCTTTCTTTCTAAAGAAAGTGCTTGAATGTTTGTGTCCCCCCAATTTTTTTTTTTAAGATTTTTATTTATTTATTTGACAGAGAGACAGTGAGAGAGGGAACACAAGCAGGGGGAGTGGGAGAGGGAGAAGTGGGCTTCCTGCTCTGCCAATGTGGGGCTCCATGCGGGGCTCCATCCCAGGACCCTGGGATCATGGCCTGAGCCGAAGGCAGATGCTTAATGACTGAGCCACCCAGGCGCCCCTGTGTCCCCCAAATTTGTATGCTAAATGCTAACATGCAATGTGATGGTCTACGGAAGTGGGGCCTTTGGGAGGTCCTTAGGTCGGGAGTGTGGAGCCCTCATGAATGAGATTAGTGCCTTTACAAGAGACCCCCGAGAGCACCCTTGCCCCTTCTACCATGTGAGGACACAGACGGTAGATGCTATCTATGAACCAGGACATGTGCTCTCACCAGTGAGCTGGCCAGTGCCTTGATCTTGGACTTCCCAGAGTCCAGAACTGTGAGAAATCAGTTTCTGCTGTTTATAAGCCACATAGCCCACGGTATTCTGTGAGAGCAGCCCAAACAGACCAAGACAGAAAGGATCTTTATAAAACTCTTGACATTAAAAGTATCCGTTATCATAAAGACATGCTTTCAAATGCTCCTCAACAAACCAAATAATTGCGGTAAATTGCTGGTTGGACCAATTAAACTCCTGGAGACTGTTTCCTTCTCAGTATTGCATCTGAAGGTCACTTCAGAACTAAATGAGATAATATTTAATGATTTAATATGATTTAATAGGGGTAGATACAAGTTTAGAGCTGGTATCTAGAAGGAAATAAACGCAATAGTAGAAATATATTGAAAATCTAATATGGTAGAATAACTTGATTGAAAAATGACAGGCTGTCTCATGCTCTCATTTCCTTTCTTAATAAGGGTGATAGAAACATGGATCTTGAAGGTCTGTGATCTTGCTGGAGGGAGTTAACAGGTTAATGATTTCAAAGGGCTACATCCAGTGGGTTTTTCAGAGGGGAAGGGGATAGAGTCCGATACTTTGACCTAAGGTGGGAATGGCCTGACTTCTGTGAGGATATTAGTGTGGATGTGCGTATTTTGCATGGTGTCAAGTGTTAGAGCCTTAATTTTGCACGACTGTTTCCCAACTCGATTGTGCCCCCAAACTCTGCCTATCCACACAGATTCAGAGGAGTGACTAACGAGAGTTACAAGCAGGCACCAAGGTGGGTGAGGGACCCTGCAATTCTCCTAGACCCCCTAAGTCTCTTCCCCTGCACTGCAAGATGACTGCTCTTGGATGTCTTGCTAACCTTACTCAGTGGGGACTAATCAGATTTCATTTGATTTCGAACTGTAGAAATGATCCCTGAAAGTATAGTCTTAGATTTCATTTGGTTTCGAAACCACAACAAAAGAAAAACTTGGCGTCAGTGTAAGCAGAAATGTCTGGTAGGACTGTTAAAACCAAAGGCAGGTCACCTTCACGTTACTGCCCTTCTTCATCACTCCAGTGCATCCAGACCTTGCCATAGCAACTGCACACGTGGCTCTGCTCACCCACCTGGGCAGGTGGGCCTGTCTCCACTCAACCTCTGGCCCACTTACAGCACAAGCCTGCTCCCCCTCAAACGAAGAGTGCACTGAGTGCCCTCTATCGGTCAGCGTAGACACAGCCTAGCATGGTAAACACAAGTGATTCCATCCAGAACCTTTTTTTTTCCCCCCAAGAGGACGAGCCTACGTTTAATCTTAGGAAATTCTAAAGAAAACTATGATATAGGGGCGCCTGGGTGGCTCAGTCGTTAAGCGTCTGCCTTCGGCTCAGGCCATTATCCCAGGGTCCTGGGATCGAGCCCCGCATCGGGCTCCCTGCTCCATGGGAGGCCTGCTTCTCCCTCTCCCACGCCCCCTGCTTGTGTTCCCTCTCTCGCTGTGTCTCTCTCTGTCAAATAAATAAATAAATAAATAAATAAATAGATAAAACAAAACAAAAAAACCCTATGATATACATTTAAAACAACTCTCAAAGAGTTTAACATTATGAAATGAAACGAAATTTGATTAAAAGGTGAAAAATCACAGGACCAACTACAATCTTTTCATTTTGAGGAGCAAAAAAACCCACTGGTAATCTTTTCAAATTAGTTCAGATAAAGCATGGGGTAAAGGGGTTAGTGAATTAGTAAAAATTATGTTTTTTTTTTTTTAAGGAGATTTTTACAAGACTTTTTACCTTGTAAAATAAAAAGCTATTTTGAAAAGCACTGATGTTTCATAACCCAAGCTCTAGCCTTATAAAAACAGGAAAGTTCACATTTGGAGTTCAATTTTTAATAATCACTATTTTCCTCAGAAAATGTTCTCAGATTTAACCAACAGCCACAGACAGGAACACATCTGACTTGCACTAAATTCTCACATCTCTATGTACTCATATAAATAATCCAAAGAGAAATAGGTTGTTTCCAGCAGCTTTAATTAGTTTTCCATATATGTAGGTCAGAAGATCCAGTTTCACTTATATCTTACGTTTAGTAATGGCTGTTAAATGTAAATTTAGTGTGTACTTGGGAACTTTATAGACATCTCCTCATAGAGAATATGGAGCATCAACACTGCTCTCCTATTACTCAAAGTTTTGTCACTAGCTTGAAATTGACCGACTAGATGACTGTCATGGGTAACACATAATGCTGTAAAACTGAGCATTGACTTATTACAAAATAAAAAGCTTGAGGGATCATTGGGGTATTTAATATCAGGACTGGCTTGTTTTCCCATTACACTTGATAGAAGAACCAGCCAAATCGCCCCGAATGGAACTTTATTAAACAAAACAATGTCATTTCTGCATATGTTGCTTCTTTAAGTGAGCGTAGATCATTTATGATCATAATAAAAGCACTTGCCAGCCCTCTCCTCATGATTTCTCTTCACAAGAGACTCAGATGAGTAAAATGTAAATGACTTATCATATCAAACTGCTATTGCAGTGAGTTCATGTTATTAAGCAAGTTAGGTAAATTTGACGCGAGCTTCTTACATTAAAATGCCTGTCCCCTTCCTCCTCCGTCTAGCATACCTCAGAAAGAGAAAGAAAGAAAAAGGAAGAAAGAACAAATAGTGATTCTCAAGAATCTTTGGGAAAGAATTATATTCAAGGTCTGAGAGCCACAGGAGTCAAAAGGATAAAAGAAAAGAAAAAGGCTGTGGGCATCCGAAATGTGACATTTTGCACAGTCCTGGGGGCAGGGAGCCAAGCCTTTGCTGTTTGGCTGCCAGGGAGTTGAACAGAAAGACCTGCTCTTTGATCACTGTGCGGGGTCCTGCGATGGGGAAGAGCCTGGCCCCCCTCTCCCAGCACCACCAGGACCTTTGCAAACCTCCCGAGTGGCCGCCACCAGGTGGCAGCAGCAAATAAGGTTTTTCTGCAAACGGGACTCCCGGTCTTGAGTAAGGAATGCATTAAAGGAAAAATAAATTCTGTGCCTTGTGAGAATTTATATCAAGAAACACTGCCCTTGGGGATTAACATAAGAATAAAAAAAAAAAAGAAACACTGCCTTAAGGAAATACAGTCTTCTTCCATGAAAATGTGTCTCACTTGTGAGTTGTTGTAACACAAGAGAAATTTCACCTCTCAGGTTATCCTAAAATGAGAATATAGCATTTTGGAAATAGGCAGATCTGTGATATTACATCTGTGGCCAGCCAGGGAGCTTCAGACACCTGTTTACAAAGTGTCGGCTCAACTCGTAAGCTAAGGAAAGAATTGTTTTTCTTCTCTTTTCCTCTTTTTTTTTTTTTTTTAAAGATTTTATTTATTTATTTGACAGAGAGAGACACAGTGAGAGCAGGATCACAAGCAGGGGGAGAGGGAGAGGGAGAAACAGGCTTTCCGCGGAGCAGGGAGCCCGATGCGGGGCTCGATCCCAGGACCTTGGGATCATGACCTGAGCCAAAGGACCTTGGGATCATGACCTGAGCCAAAGGCAGACGCTTAACGACTGAGCCACCCAGGCGCCCCCTCTCTTTTCCTCTTTAGAGAAAGAGTGCAACCCATGTAGACCCTTAGTCGCATAATTTCTAGAACTCGAGACGTGACCAATGGACGGTGTGCGGAGCTCGCAGCATGAGTTCATTCAAAATCTGTACTTCTTGATGCCCTTTTGCAGTCTTTTCAGAGTCTCCAGAGAAAAGTCACATAATCACCAAGGTTGAATGTCTTAAGAAACAGACATCATCAGCCTCTTCCTTCAAATGAAAGTATCTTATTTCACACAGAAGGAGTAGGGTATGCAGAATGTTTGAATGTCTGTCTTTGGTGGGTGGAAAAAGGGGCTGCTCCTCTCTTTGGTGAGTCAAACATGTAAACTTCAGTCTACTTCCTTCCGTTGCCTTTGGTCTTAGAGATACCTTTGCCTCTCAGGTTAACCTACCTGAGACTCCTAACTCCCCATTGCACCCTCTGGATGTGCTACATCTCCAGCAAGTTTTCTTCCCTAGGAATGAGTCCACAGTGGGCAGGAAACAGCACTGAGTCAGAAGAACCGCTCTGCCCTCGCTCTGCAACTTCACATAATTTCTCTAATGTTACTCTGAAAGCTAAATGAAAAAAATGTCAATGTCAACTGTAAATTTTGTCCCTCATAAATTTCATATAAATTTAAGAAAATTATTACATTTCAGCATCTTTCTAATATCCTTTTCCTTGGCTTTCAGACATTTCCTATCTTAACAAAACACAAGACCACAAAACAACTGGATAAATTTGCCATCCCCTTCAAGCACTGACCTGCTTCTTTACTCACTGATCTGGAATGGATAATGGTATAAATCAGTGTCTTTTACATCCCTCGTTACCTATTTCCCCCAACCCTTTATAATTTGGCTTTTACCCAAATCGAATGCAATGCTTCCTCTAGAGCCAAGAAAATCCCAAACTTCAAGTCCGATGGCCTTTTCTTCATCCTCATTCTCTTTAATCCTGCTGGCCCCCCACCTTCATGAAATTCTGTCTTTCTTGATTGTCATACCACGGGGAATATCCTGGTTCTTCTCTATAGCACATTGTTTGTTTCTTTTTTTATAACTTCTGCCTTTGTGACCTTACCTCCCTCATCTCCTTGCCTGGACCCACCTTTTGTGCCGATATATATAGCAAAAGGTTCAGTCAATACCCCTTCCCTCCAAGCTGTTCCTCCCATAGTCTATGAGAGAAGGGTATCCCTGGCTTTGACTCTTCTCCTGGGCTTCAGCATGGCCAAATGTTGGATGTTCATCAGACAGTCTCCAGGTCTTGCCATCTGGGCTGTAACACCATCATGGACTTAGTCCCGTGGTCCAACAATCCTTAACACTGATTTAACCCCTTCAGTGTTTACCTGCAGTCACTCAGCTCCCATTGTTGAGATTCCCCTTTTGAAATGCCTCATGTACCTGATCCTTTCACTGTACCCCCACCCAGTGGCCTTCTTTATGCTTACTTCATCTGTACGCCTGTAACTGGTTGTTTCCATAGCTGGGTCTTCCAATCCTGCTCCCAGAGGCCTGCTTCCTGCACACATTTATGCCATATAATCTTCCAATACCAACACTGTTTACCATATACTTGAGAAAAATCACTCCTCTCAGGCCCCAGTTTCCTTGACACATCTTTCTTCTCCTTGCCACTCATCCTGCAAGGCTTAATTCAACTCTCATCTCCTCCATGAAGCTTTCCCAGGTCCGTCTCACTCAATCAAAATCACCCTTTGAAATGCAGTAGCCCTTACTGTTGTAATATACAGCAGTCTGTTATTAATTGCATCATTTCACTTAAGCTATTAACTTCTTCACATGTTTCTTTATTGTTTTGTCATTGAGATCTTAAGTTTCTTTAGGGAAGTCCCTTGTCTTATTCTTATCTCAAATCCAGCACTTAGCACATGCATGATATAAATGCTCAGCACAGAAATATATACCATATGGTGCATGGTTTCCATCTATGCCCTAACTCCCCTGTCTTCTTCCCATTCCATCCCCGACACACACCCATACCCACACACATATTTTTTGTGGAAGAGCACCACAAAAACAGCATTATGATGAGAACAATTCATATGGCCTTTTGGGAACTCCTCCTCATCTGCAAAACAAGGGGTGTAGATGAGGAAACAACCAAGATCCTCACAAAGGTTGACATTTGAAATTTCTTTTCTCACATTTTTTTCCTGCTCTATAATCTTCATCACCTTTAATATCAGTAAAGGTGGTCCTAGACAAAATATGCTTTGCAAAGCGAAGGTTTCCATTAAATAGATCTTGGATTATTACATTTCTTTGCGGAGGCATAGGTGGAGAGTTACTCAAAACTATCTTCGCAGGCTCTACCAATTCTTTGTGGCATTTATACCAAAAGCTGATGGCTTGAATGGACAGGTGCATGGCTTAACATGAGCTGGCAGAACAAACAACCCTGACATCTCAGTGGTTTACACAGCAAATGCTTCTTTCTTGCATCTGCTATGTGTTCATTGCAGGGCAGGCTCTGCTCTATGTCACCCTCACTCTGGGATGCAGGCTGATAGGACCTCAACCATCTGGAGGATTGTTGTTGGGATGGTGGAAGGAGGAAACGGGTGAGCTGCACATTGGGTTTTTTTAAAAATTTTTATTGTTATGTTAATCACCATACATTACATCATTAGTTTTTGATGTAGTGTTCCATGATTCATTGTTTGTGTATAACACCAAGTGCTCCATGCAGAATAGATCAATGGAACAGAATAGAGAGCCCAGAAATGGACCCTCAACTCTATGGTCAACTAATCTTTGACAAAGCAGGAAAGAATGTCCAATGGAAAAAAGACAGTCTCTTCAACAAATGGTGTTGGGAAAATTGGACAGCCACATGCAGAAGAATGAAACTGGACCATTTCCAAATGGTTGAAAGACCTCAATGTGAGATAGGAGTCCATCAAAATCCTAAAGGAGAACACAGGCAGCAACCTCTTCGACCTCAGCTGCAGCAACTGCTTCCTAGAAACATCGCCAAAGGCAAGAGAAGCAAGGGCAAAAATGAACTACTGGGACTTCATCAAGATAAAAAGCTTTTGCACAGCAAAAGAAACAGTCAACAAAACCAAAAGACAACAGGCAGAATGGGAGAAGATATTTGCAAATGACAAATCAGATAAAGGGCTATTATCCAAAATCTATAAAGAACTTCTTAAACTCAACACCCAAAGAACAAATGATCCAATCAAGAAATGGGCAGAAGACATGAACAGACATTTTTCCAAAGAAGACATCCAAATGGCCAACAGACACCTGAAAAAGTGCTCAACATCGCTCAGCATCAGGGAAATCCAAATCAAAACCTCAATGAGATACCACCTCACACCAATCAGAGTGCACATTGGCTTTTAAAGGCTTTGATGCAAGGCGCCTGGGTGGCTAAGTTGGTTAAGCATCCGACTCTTGGTTTCGGCTCAGGTCATGATCTCATGGGTCATGGGATGAAGCCCCACCTGGAGCTCCATGCTCATCAGGGGAGGCTGCTTGAAGATTCTCTCCCTCTGCCCCTTCCCCACACTCGTGCATGCGCTCTCTCTCTAAAATAAATAAATCTTTTTAAAGGCTTTGATACAAAAGTGACCTGTTATTCCTGTTCCTACATCATAGGCCAAAGCAAGCCACATGGCTACCTTGAACTTCATCTTCAATTCATGCAATTTACCCATGTGCTTGAAGGGAGGAAAATCAGAATACTGGTGAAAAGGACAATAAATACAAATTCAATGAGAAATACTCAATGTGGATACTACCAGTCACTGAAAAAATTTGTCCTTCTCATTTTACCCCTCTAAAAACACCCATACTTGCAAGTTTTTGAAATTTTATACAAATGTAAGATAAAGCAAACCTATTTTGAAATCTATATTTCAGTGCATTTGCCATTTAAAAAAATCTGTAAATTTTTCTTCTTTTTGGAAAACCAAGGTAAGAATATTAAAAATAAGTTTAATAGCTTTTCTTTATTGCTTTAGATTGGATGAAATGGAGGGCAGGAAGATCATACAAGTCAAGGACTAAGTTATTACGTTTTTAAGTACATTGATCTTTTGTATATATGAGACCATATTTACTAAGGTATGATGGAGCTGAACCCAACTGTACTGCTCTGTGGTTAGGATCCCAGCCTATGAGATGAGAAAGAATTTATTTTGGCAATAAAAATTATAAGAAAAAAAGGCTCAAAACAAATCAGCTACAGCTTGTTGAATTTTACTTTTAAATAAATAACAGTGTACATCAACTAACTGGGACCTTGTATAGTATGTAAAATAAATTAAAATACCTGGATAAGGCACTTGTTTATTTGCTATTTTAGGCCCATTCTAATGAGATGCAATTAGCCAGGTGATACTTATATTGATGAGAGAATTCAGGCAAAATGAGTAATTGTACTACCTCCACTTAGTTTTGAGCATGTAGTTTCACATCTGCAGAAAAGAAAGATTTAATAAACAAATGATGTGCAAATTCTGGCCTGTGAGAGACTCTGACGGGGCTTTCTGAGTTTATCTGAGTGTCCTCAGTGTTTCTCAAAATGGGAAGAGCCAACATTCATGGTCTGTGGGACGCTGCTGTCGAGCAACAGAACAGGGAATATCTAGGTGAAGGAGAAAAGAGGGCCCGAACTTATCCTCCAGAGAAATTAAAATGTACCTTTCAGAACTATAGATAGAAACAAATGTAGAATCAAATGTTTCCTTAACAAAATATAAATTAGTAATTACTGGTATGTATTGCAACATTTCTCAAGCTTGAAGAAAATCAGACCTTATGGTTCAGGTTGCTCTGTTAGATCTAGTCTACCCCATGGATATACAGTCTCTGTTGGCAAAACTTTGTATACATAGGTAGGCTTATGCCAAAAACCTTGTCTTAAATATACTACTATCATTCACTACGTTTACTAATAGTCGATAGGAGCCAAAGCCTCCTGTGTGGTGGAAAGTAAGAGATACACTGAATTGATGCCCACAGTTTACTTGGAAATCAGAACTCTAAGAGGTCTACACCAAGGTTTCTCAATGTCGGCACTGCTGACATTTGGGGCCAGATAATTCTTGTTGTGAGAGCCTGTCCTGAGAATTCTAGGTGTTTAACAGCATCTCTGGCCTCAGCTCACTAGACAGCATTAACACACCCTATCCTCACCCCTCCACACCCAGTGTGACAAGCAAAAATGGTTGTGGTCATTGACAGATGTCTCCCAGAGGGCAAATTCACCCTACCGTGGAGCACTACTAGTCTACACTATGAGAGTATTTGCACTATTGAATCTGAACTATCATCTTTCTTAAGAAATTGCTTTTTCAGGGCACCTCGGTGGCTCAGTTGCTTGGGCATCAGACTCTTGGTTTTGGCTGGGGTCATGGTCTTGGAGTCGTGGGACTGAGCCCGGCGTCAGCCTCTGTGCTCAATGCAGTCTGCTTGGGATGCTCTCTCTCCTTCTCCCCTCTGCCCCCTCCCCCTGCTCTCGTGCTCTTTCTCTCTCTAAATAAATAAAATCTTAAAAAAATTGCTTTTTCACATTTAATTAATTCTACGTTCTCTATAATAACCTAAATCTTTCATTACATTGAACTATGTCAACTATCATTTATATTAGTTCTTATGGCCCAAGGTTTTACAGTCTTTACCTGTAAAGACTATAGGGGGGATGGATAGGAAATATCAAAGAAGACATACACAGAGTATTTTGAACTTGCCACCAAACTCTTTTAAATATTTGATTCCGAATTTTGGCATCACTTTGGCACCAATAATTAAACAGCTGTAGGATGTAATGGTGGTACTATCTGATTGCTTTCTCAAGCTATAGCCAGGTCACAAAATCAAGGGATTTTAGAAATTACACAGTCCAAACCCTTGATTTTGGGGGTTAAAAAACTGAAGTTCAGAGAAGGCAAGACTTGTCTGGTCAATTACAGCAGTCAGAGGCTAAGATTTGGATTCCTTGTTGTTCTGTCTCTTACACAGGTATAATTTTTTTGTTGTTTCATATCTAAAAGTGAACTGTTCAGACCCATCCTACAGGACTTTCTTACTCATTGAGAGACATTACTTCAGCATAAAAAGTTGTCCTTCATTCACAAGAAACCTTGTATTGTAGGCAAAAAAAAAAAAAAGCATTATTCATTTTTTCTTATACTAAGACATTGAATAAATAAGTATCCAGAGGAATTTGCAGAAAGTTGAGGCAGAAATATTTATAATTTGGATATGATAAACCAGGAAGAATCAAAAGTTATTTATCAGGCTATAAAGAAATATGACGGGAAAATATCCTTTAGAATATATAATCTAGCATTCTATAGAAGAACTTTTAGTACCTTTCAGAAAAACTTCCTTTGATGAATTATAAAAAATGGTAAAAATACACTCTCATGTGAGGAGTAGAAGTTTGTTTATACTAATAATTTAAAGCTGGAGATGAAAAAATGGTAGAGAAAAAGAGGAATGTCTTTCTGCTTTGGCATCATTAGTGTAGGACATGACCTACTATGTATCTTTGGCCTAAATAACTGTCCAAAAAGCTAAGGGTCTACCTCTCACAACTTGCACATTAGAAAAAGTCTGGAGAGGAGGGAAATTTATATAAGAAGAGGACTTACATTAATTAATGTAGGTTCTTAGAGGTGTGGTCACCTTCTGTCACCATACAATGCTATTACAATACCGTTGACTGGATCCCCTATGCTGTAGCTTGGAAATCAATTTAGGTTCTTAATTTAGTAGAAACTATGTATCCAGTAGTTCCCGCCTCGCCATCTTGGTGTTATGGTCAATAGATGAAATCACTTAATTAAATATTAGATTGATCCTTGCAGTCCACAGCCAGGTGCATACTGTATGCTTTGAATGTGAAGGGGTGGAAAGAAGGATAGGAAATGGATATAAAGAAATAAAGAGGGGCAGAGAACACCGGTTCCAAAGTCCAAAGTAGATATTTTCACCTAAATGCTCGAACTCTTCTGTTCAAGTCACATAATGGGTTACCTTAGGTTTAGGTTTTCTTCCGTGGGAAGATAATACTGGGAAGTATTATCATCTTTTCTATATTAGAAGCTTGAGAATCCCATGGATATCTCTCAGGTGATACATGAAGCTATCTGGAAGTGCTAGGCAGCTGATTAGCTCATATTTCATGTGGTGTACTCCAAGCTTTTAGTGTATTAGACCAGTGATTCTCAATCAAAGGCACTTTTGCCCTCAAAGGACATTTGTCAAATGTCTGGAGACATTCTAGATGTCACAGCTGGGGGGAGGGAGGGCTACTGGCTTCTAGGGGCTAGAGGCCAGTGATATTGCTAAACATCCTAAAATATACAAGGCAGTCTTCTACAACCAAGAATGATCTGGCCCGAAGTGTCAACAGTACTGAGGGTGAGAAATCCTTTTGGACATTCTGCTAATCTTCTAGAAAAGGGGTTGCCAAACTATAGCCCATGGTCAAGTGCAGCCTGGTTCCTGTTTTGGGTGGCTCGAAGGCCATGCAAAAACAGGCTTCTGCCTTTTTAAATTGCTGAAGAAGAGATTTAAAAAAATACTGTTTTGTGACATGTGAAATATTTATGAAATTCAATATTCAGTGCCAATAAACAAGGTTTTATTGGAACACAGCCACACCCACTTTTTCCATATATGGTCTGTGGCTGTGTTCACAGGACCGTGGCAGAACTGAGTGGTTGTCACAGAGACCACATAGCCCACAAAGCCTGAAATACTGACTCTCTGGCCCTTTACAGTAGAAAAACTTTGCTGGATCTTGCTCTAAAGACATATCAAATGAACTATTGTGAATTCAGGAAGGTGATGTGATGGACTTTAGCTTAACTCCTGCAAGATTTTTGTTACTTGGAGATTTACAGTGTTTTTATTATTTTCTGAACTCAGGGGTGGAGGTGGGAGGGGAGATAGGAGGGAATCCTGAAACACAATTACAAAACAGGCTGTGATAATGAATATATAAGAAGATGGTGTGTGTGTGGGGGGGGGAGCTGCAACATGTTATTGCCATCTGAATAGAAAGATAATTGTTTACTTGATTAACTAATATGCTATTCAGATAATGAATAAGAAAAGCCATTTTTTATGAAGGAAGGGGCAATGTGTGGTCTCTCAGAAGTTTTTATAGCCATTGCAAGAACACACCATGACCTTGAAGAGTGAACTACCCATGAATTTTCAAATGACTCCTCTAGCTTCTCTTTTTCAAAAAATAAATAAGCCTCAAGCAGGCTGTGGTGAATTAAATACTTGTATACAGCATTTATAAAACTTATTGACAGCCGAGATTGCAGAGGAGTTTTCAAAAGGTGAGTATTTACAGGAAAAGAATCAAAATCCACAATTCATACCTTCAGAAATGATGTTAACAGTATTGCTCTTTGCCTTTCAGGAGCCGTGTTGAGGACACAGAAAGGCAGTGCTGCTGGGAAGCTACCTCTACTCTTAAAAGCATTTACAGGGTGCCTGGGTGGCTCAGTTGGTTAAGCAACTGCCTTCGGCTCAGGTCATGATCCTGGAGTCCTGGGATCGAGTCCCACGTCGGGCTCCCTGCTCAGCGGGGGGTCTGCTTCTCCCTCTGACCCTCTTCCCTCTCGTGCTCTCTCTCATTCTCTCTCTCTCTCAAATAAATAAATAAAATCTTTAAAAAAAAAAAAAAAGCATTTACAGATGTTCCTCACCTCCCGCAAGATGTTACTTTTTCTTCCTCTGTATCTCTCACACTAGGTATTTTGTCCACATTTTTTCATTTTTCATTTTTAAAGATTTATTTATCTATTTAAAGATTTATCTATTTTAGAGAGAGAGGGAATCTCGAACAGACTCCACGCCGAGTACGCTGCCCGACACGGGGCTCAATGCCAGGACCCTGAAATCATGACCTGAGCAGAAACCAAGAGTCAGATGCTCAACCAACTGTGCCACCCAGGCATCCCATATTTTATCCACATTCTAAGCAGAAGTGAGATTCTCCCAGTGACTTATGACAGGAAGATATTTGCTCTTGGTCACATAAAATTGGGATATGTTTTGGGGGGAGAGGTGAGAAGCCATCAGAAACAGTGTTCTACATTTGATCTATGAGAAGCTATCCATGAACGTTGTTAGGAAATGCTTTATTTTTGAGATAGAAGAGACCAAACTCTACCTTAGTCATGGTGGGGAGAATTTTGGGAAAAGAAAGATGATTAAATAGGATTCAAAAATGCACACTGGGGGTATGAGAGGATTATTTAGTATTTTAAAATATTTTATATATTTGATTTATAAATTTATTTGTATATTTTATTTAGATTTCCTGGTATTGCTCAGTCATGAGTTTTCCATATAACGAAGTTGACTTCTCCCAGGTACCATTTGTATAGGTGAACTTGAGGGTAAAAATCCTTTTTGGTGTCAGAGTATCATTCAGATGCAAAACTGTATTTTCAAAAAATAGAATATTTTAAAATATAATCAGAGCTTTAAAGAAAAAATCTTAACATAGGTCAAAGGTTTTTTTTTTTTTTTAAGATTTATTTATTTATTTGAGGTGGGGGAGAGACACAGAGAGAGGGAGAGAGAGAATCTCAAGCAGACTCCATGCCAAGCATAGAGCCCAAAGCGGGGCTCAATCCCAGGACTGTGAGACCATGACCTGAGCAGAAATCAAGAGTCCAATGCTCAACTGACTGAGCCATCCAGGAGTCCCAGGTTAAAGTTTTTTAATGACTCCTTCATTACTTAAAACTTCACTTGTTAATGTGCTAGTGATAAGCTTCCAGTGTAATGCCTATTTCTGAGGTTTCTACATTCCTGCCCTTTTTGTTTTGTTTTGTTTTGTTTTATTTTTTGCCTTTTTTTTTTAAGATTTTATTTATTTATTTGAGTGAGAGAGAATGAGAGACAGAGAGCACGAGAGGGAAGAGGATCAGAGGGAGAAGCAGACCCCCCGCCGAGCAGGGAGCCCGATGCGGGACTCAATCCCGGGACTCCAGGATCATGACCTGAGCTGAAGGCAGTCGCTTAACCAACTGAGCCACCCAGGCGCCCCATACATTCCTGCCCTTTTTAACACTTGCCAGTGTTTATTCTCCCTTGTATTTGCTGTATCTGCATCTACAATTCTCTTTTTAACATGGGCTTAAAACCAGAGAAATAAACTTGGTAAGACTAATATTCTTAGCATCATAATAGTTAAGATACCTGGATTTAAATCTGAGCCATGCCATTTTCTAGCTATAGGATCCACACACACACACACACACACACACACACACACACACAGTTAACCCTTGAAGAACACAGGTTTGAACTGTGCCAAGTCCATTTATATGAGGGGTTTTTGGATAAATACAGTAAGGTACTATAAATGTATCTTCTCTGCCTTATGATTTTCTTAATAATATTTTTTCTTCCCTAGCTTACTTTATGGTAAGAATACAGTATATAATACCCGTAACATACAAAATATGTGTTAACCGACTGTTTATGTTATTGATAAGGCTTCTGGCCAAAAGGGGGCTGTTAGTTAAATTTTGGCAGAGTCAAAAGTTGCTTTAATAAAAGTCTTTAGGTCTCCAGCTCTCTCAATTTTTGTTTCTCTTTCTCTCAACACTTTGAAGATGCGATTCTGCAGTCTTGTCTTTTAACTGCTACACATATGCTACAGGAAAATTAGGGTTATGAGTTAAGACAATGACTATAAAACATTTATTTAAAAAACATTTCATATTATTTTGAAATTATAAATATTTTCATTTAATAATAAGCTTATTTTAGATGACTTTTAAAAATCAACATGGCTGTATTTATAAAATAAATGACTTTTTCTCCATTGGGCGAAACTAGTGGATCCAATTAATGCCTTAGTTGACATATTTTGTTGAAACAAAGTGAGTGCTAAAGCAATCATGTATGGTTACAGCTTAGATTTCAAATACTCTGTAAATGATGCTGAAAAGGTTATAAGAATGAATAAAAAATAAGTATTCCTGGAAATGTACTGTAAAATAGAAACTGATGATAGTTATTTCACATGGAACATTATTATAACTTCCAAAGCAATTGAAATCCTTGACCAGTTTTTAAAAACTCCATATATTTAATATGAACCCAAATATTAATTTTTATTAAATATATCCTAGCTTGGTATAGACTTTGTACCAAATTGTATGTCTTTCTTCCTTTACCTAAATATATATTTGAAAAAATATATGTATATGTTTAAATATTAATTATACAATTTAATTTAAATTAATTGTTAATTTAAACTAATGCACACAAATTTATTGATTTAAATTAATTTATATAATTAAACTACCCAAAGAAAAATGCTCAGATCATAAATACACAGTTTGATGAGTTTTCATAAACTGAACATGCCCATGTGACCTAAACTCACACCAAGAACATTACCAGTAGCCCAGAAGCCCCCTTTGTGCCCCTTCTGTTCACTGCTGTCCCCCAAGGGTGACTACTAATTTGTCTTCTAACACCTAGGGCTGTTTTTTGAATAACATTTATCTATCAGGCACACGGTATTACTGAAAAAATGTTTGAGAGGAATTAAAATTTGGGTGAGGTCATTCACTCCTTCTATTTTACATCTATTTGGATTGTATCTAAATCGAAAGATGAAAATCTGACAGTCCCTTTGCTGCCAACCCCCCACTGCTCCACCCCCAACCCCCAGTGACTGTCTCTGGAAGGGAATGGAGCACTCTCTCATATACATAGACCTGGCTGTGCATGCTGCGTTTCTGCCTTAAGATTTCTGTGTGCCGAGAATGGTAGGTGTGAAAATATGGGTCACAAAGAGCTAGGTATTGCCATGTGAATTCGATCCTGGCTCTGAACTGCTCCAAGCCACCCGGGACATTCCCAGGCGAGGAGAGAAGCCCCATGGAGTGAGGCTACATGCCGAGCTGTTTAGCCATGTGTAAAGGGTATGGTTTCTCCCCCTTGGCATAAACACACGCAGCATTGCTTGCCTGCCTGCTGGGGCAGGCACAAATTTTCATCTGCCTGTTCTCTCCGCTCTGGAGAGAGAAGCATGCCAAGTCTTAATGGAAATCTGTTGCTGGTGATGCGGCTTGGAAGGATGATTTCACCTGGACTGCACAATTAAACACCATGCTATCGCTTGGTATATTCAGATACGCTTTCAACACACTCTAGAGGCCACACACTGGAGTTGCCTTATGAATGGTTAGTTTTTGCTTTAAGTACTTCACCAGGATGATACCAATAAACTTGACTTCACTATTACCTTGCTTTCGTCTTATGGATAACTGATCATGTGGAATCCATCAGGACAATAACAGCATGCATCATCTGCTTGGTGTTTCTGGGTGTTTTATTTCTGGAATGTCTTCAATGACCCTATTGCTGCTGTTTCTGCAGTTGACTTTTATTAAGCTATGGAAGATATTTTCAAGTGAGAGAAACACAATTCAAGGCTCATTTTGTTTTGCACATTTTATATCAGGTGGATTAAAGTTGGAGTGCAACCATTTACTCTATCACATTGTTTCAAAATTGTAATCATGGGGGTGATCCATCCATCCATTCGCTGAGTGCCTGGAGGGGCCAGGTGACTTACCCAACTCATCTAACTTAATTTTCGTGAAACGTTTCTGATAAAGAATTTGAGGCCTTGAGAAGTGAAGCAACTTCTACGAGATCACACAGCCAGTAAGTGGTAGAATTCTAATTTAAAGCCAAAGTTGGTTTAATTCTAAAACTCAAGCTTGTCCCATAGGCAACACTTCTAAGACATTGCAGAAATCCAATGGTGCATAATGAAGGATCTTACAACCTTCAGTTCCTTCAGTAAATTGTAACTGAGGGTCGGAGGCACAGTCATGCCCATTGTGTCTTACTTCTCTATTAGTCAAACTCTGAAATGATTATCCCTGACTTAAAATGCTATTAATATTTATAATCTGCTACCATCTCACATTCATATAGAGCCTTATCATTTCAAAAATCACTTCACATTCATAAATACATTTAAATTTCATAATAACACACGTTAAAAGGGGGCATGTATTATTATCACTCCTATTTTCCTTGGAATTCCTTTCGGGCTGATGGAGGTCTCAAGTTAAATGAAACCCAATGACTGGTACTGCCTCAAGGCTTATGATTTCTTCCTGCTCTTTGTGAAACTCTTAATTTCTGAACTATGTCCACATCAACAACAGCAGAGCTCTTATTATGTGGAAGGCACTGCAGCGAGAGCTCGGAATGCCATTTGGGGCTCACAACCATCACAGAGTGTAGACAGAGCAAGCACCAGGTGTATCCAGTTGAGAAAGTGGAGACCCAGCAAAATTGAGCAACTTCCCTTAAAGTCACACAGGCAAGTGATGCAAGCAGGATTCCAACCCAGGTCAGTTTGGCTATAAAGTTTGAGCTTTTAATTCTAGTGGGATCAGAGCTTATACAGCGATTAGGTTCTCAAGTTAGTGTGAAATTAGAGACTGAGAAAAGCCGCCATTGCACTGAAGATCTCTTGAGTCACCCCTACAGTACCACGTCCCATTCTGTCTCTCAGGAACTCCGACACAAACACTCACGCTTTGGCATAAAATAGATGGGTGTACCTTCAGATGGGCAACAGGAGAAGTGGTTGTTCTATGTTTAGGAATCACATTGTACAAAAATATTAAAAGCACCTTCAGCTCAGCAGAGAGCTGACTCTATGGGATGGAGAAGGAGGAACCACAGATCCTGTCTCTGTCTCATCTTCATTTGGGGGGGGGTCTGTGCTCAGTGAGCATGTTGCAGAAAACCACAGAATTGGGTTAGCAGATATGCTACTCTGGGTTTATTCAGAATTTCAGGGAATGGGCTCCACAGAGAGAGAGCATTCCAAGTGTTACTGCATATATAAACGGTTTACACTGTTACAAAGCAATATTGATGCCAGCAAAGCTGTGATCTGAGAGACCTTTCAGGGGTTAAAGAGTCATAAAGATTTTTGAAATATCAATGAAGTTACATATTTATAGAGAAAACTGCAAGCCTTTGTGGGTAATATTGACCAGAATACATCCTAGAAACCAACGGTATCAGCTACCCTACGAAACACAAAATGGTTGGAAAATGCCGTAAGTGGAACGGGAGAAGAAATTTCTCACAATGTTTAAATTCTGTTCTGTCATTCTCTCCCCAAGGCTCCCTCCCTCCTCAGCCAGTACAGTAAAATTTGCAATGAGAGTCCATCTTAGAATGCTCTGTAATCTGCACGTCTTTCATCTAAAGCCACTGAGAGAAGGTTGGGTCAGATCAGTTGTGTGCTATTCGGTACAAAACTTTAGGTAGAGTTCTAACATGAAGGTCCAGGGCTCCGGTACACACAGCTGTCTAAGGAAGAAACCTAAGCCCTGGTTTAAGTAGTTGTGTCATGTGATCAAGCCTGCATTATAAAACCACTGTGATCTAAATATAAGGACCCGCTTCTGACTGTCTTCTTTGGAAGCAGGTGATGGGAATGGTGAGGCCAAATGTGCATAGACCCCTCTCCAATATGATTCTTTCTTTACTGCAAAGGAAGAACTTTGCAAAAATTAAAAGTTTGTCTGAAATAGTCCTTTTGTGAATCAGAAAACAGTTTTGAATGGTGTAAAACAGGATTATGACAAACACTGTTTTTATATCATAATAGATGTAGCTAGTATTTATTTAGGTCTTACTAGGCACCATATTAGGTGCCGAATCTCTCAGATGATAATGCTACCATTATTATATTTTAAAGATAAGGAGGTTGAGGGGTATAATAATTAAATAGCTCACTGGAGGTCACAAATTTGATGAAAGAACTGGAGATGGACACAGGATGGCTTTATTTAGAGTGTCATTGCTATTCCTTTTAGGTGACATGGATGCATCATCTTCTCCCATAGAGAACAGAAGAATAAGATCTTATAAGCAGCTGGGAGAGGATTTTTACTGGCTCTAACCCTAAGTGGCTTGAAAAAGAATCAATTATCAGCAGGAAGAATATTTAAATGAATATTAACATTTCAAACCATTATCTTTGGCAGAGAGCCTACAAAATCCAGTTCGAGGAGACCCACGAAGGCCATAAAAGCTGCTCATTTATTTGTGTCCTGGGGAGACATTTTGCACCCAACTAACCTTGGCAGGCTTACCTGGACTCTACATGGCTCAAAACTAGGGATTACTTGAGAGTTTTATTGATATTGTAGGTTTCTGTCCGTGGTTTGCAACTTGTCAGACCTACTTTTGAAAATTTTCTCAGGGTCTGATCAGCATAGAGCTACAGCTTTTACTGACCATGTAGACACATGGATCCCATGGAGGGATCCACGGCCATTTCTTAAAGGAAGTGGGTTGGCCTTTCTACTCTAGTAAAGTTGTAGTTAGGGAACATAGGCTAATTTCCAAAAATTTGACAGTGTTTGCTAAAGCTTATATGCACATCCCCTACCAGGAACTCAAACTGCCTGGTGCCATAGTTTTCCTTTTAAGAATAGAATTCCCACTTCTTTATTAAATAGCTCTGTAAAAAAAAAGGGGGGGGGGCAGTGAGACAAGTCACGTTGATGGATTCTTTAAGGCCAAAGTAGTGCAGTCCCATTTTGTGATTAAATCAGATTACTAGACACATACCTATTGGACTCACTCTTATTTTACAGACGAGGAAGTGGAGTATCAGAGAAATTGTCCACAGTTCTAGCACCAATGAGAAGAGGAAAGACAGGCTCACAGGCAGCCTTCCCAGCTCCCGGCCTCGCCTTTCCCATTACCTCTCATGGCTGTGACACGGTGCAGACAGGTGGGCAAGCGGAAACATCCCAAACCTAAACATTCTAGCCTTCACTAGGGCCTTCACTAAAATGGGAGAAAATTCATAATGGTTCTCACAATGATCTGACAACCCATAAAATGTATTATCTTTTATCCTGTAATCCTCACATAACCAGAAAGTTTGGAGTGATAAAAACAAAACCACACATCATTTGGAAGCAAGACCTGAGAGTTACTCAAAATATTCTTTGTAGCATTATTATAAATAATTCACAAGCATAATGGTTATAAAAAGTAATAATAAAAACAAAAAAAGTCCCAGATTTTCTCCCATCTTCACTGGCCCTTTCTTTGGCTCCCACTTCTGTCATCTCTCTTTGGCCAAAATATTTATCTGTCATACCATGGCCCAAAATACAGATAATGAGTTGAAATTTTTAAAAATTGGCAGGATTTTTGGTTTTGAACAGGCACAGCCAGAGCTGAGAATATACCTGTATTTAAAAGTACACAGTAGTACTAAGAAGGAAATTAGTATTTAAAAAAACATTAATCGGTAGAATGTTAAATATTCAGTTTGACCATTTTGAGAAACTTAAATTTACTGGATCACAAAAGGTCAAATTGCAAATTAAGCAAAAAGAGGTAGTTAAGATCCAAATTTTTAAACTTTATGAATTATGTATATTTTACAATATTTGGAATGCACAGAAAACCAGAAAGAAGAAAATATAAATTTCCCACACACTCACTGACAAAACAATAATCTGTTAACAGTTTCATTGTGCTTCTTCCAAGCTTCATGTAAATACATGTAAAAATACATTATTTGTAAAACTGGGATAATAGTGTATCAGTTTTCTAGGATGACTTCTTATCTAAATTATACCATGATCATGTGTCCATGTAAACAGTCTTCAAAAACATTTTTAGGGGACTTATTTTTAGAAAATGACATTATATGGCTAGACGAATGTATTTAGACAAATGTATTTAGCCATTTCTTCCTTTTTGGCGGGAGGGACAGATGTCACTGATTTATATTGTTCACAATTATATATGAATTGGGGATGAAAAATTTATTAAAAAATAATGTGCATGATCTAGAATTATTTCCTTGGGGCATGGTTTTAGAAGTGAAAATCCTTGTTCAAGAACTATAAACATTTTAAAGATTATTAATCTCTTTTGCAAAACTGCTCCTCAGAAATGATCCATTATTTTTTGTTTATTGTACAAAAACCAAAACCAAAATCTTACCAACTTCGGGGATGATGAAATATTATATTATTTTTGCTTGTATTTCTTAGATTTGAAAGAACTTCAACATTTTTTTACACCTTTTCTGAAGAACCCTAGATCTTCTTTTGTGACCTGGTTGTTTGTTATCTTTTACTTTTTTGTGGTTGATTTTTAAAAGTTTTGAAAAAAGTATTACATATATGACTTCTTTGTCAATATATTTTTATTTTGTATTAATTTGCTGATATCTCATTTGCTATGTGAAATTTTAATTGTTATGTGGTTTGTTACCTATAAATTTCCTTTGTCTTTATGCTTATGAGAATTTTTTTTTCATTTAGAAATTAGAAAAATACTCTATTTGGGGTGCCTGGGTAGCTCAGTCAGTTTAGCGTCTGCCTTCAGCTCAGGTCATGATCCCAGGGTCCTGGGATCGAGCCCCACATCGGGTTCCCTGCTCAGTGGGAAGCCTGCTTCTCCCTCTCCCTCTGCTTGCTGCTCCCTCTGCTTGCTGCTCCCCCTGCTTGTGCTCTCTCTCTCTCTGTCAAGTAAATAAAATATTTTTTAAAAGAAAAATACTCTATTTTTAGTATTCTTTTATTTAATCATTAAATTCTTTGGAATTTATTTTAGCACCTAATGTGAAGGAGAGACTTACTTTATTAAAACAATTGTCACAGAATTTTCTCAGCATAATTTGTCTTCTTTCCCCACTATTTTGAATTACCACCTTTAGTATGTACTAATTCTTATATAAACCGTATTTTTGACACACTAGTCAGTTCCAGTGATAATTTCTGTGTATCCTTTCACTAGTTATATACCGTTTCAATTATGATAACTTCGAGGTTCCCTTTAACATCAGCTGTTGCGGTTTGTGCTTTCATTTCAATGGCAATCTTTAAAAAAAAACAAAAAACCGAAACCCAAAGCCTCAGTGGAAAGATACTGTGTATCATCTGGATGGCTACTTAACAATCAGCTTCTGCAGGGGATATAAGCGCTCTCACTTCTGTTTATGTTTGGTGCCAAATGTTTCCACTCTAATTTTGGTCACCGTTGAGAAAAGCACATAGGCAACTTAACACAGAAATGAGATTTGTCCTGCGTTAAGACAAATCACATCAAAATACATTCTATGGGTCCCTGGTTGATGTGTTATTAAATGTAAGGCACTCAGGTTATAACAAGGGCTCAACAAATGTCAACTGCCTTCTGCCACCAGTCCCAGGTTGAATTGTGGCTTTCATTTTTATTTAAAAAGATGATGCAGTTGATCTATATTATTTGTGGGTTCCAGATCTGCAAATTTGCCTATTTGCTAAAATTTATTTGTAACCTCAAGAACATTCACAGCACTTTTATGGTTGTTTAAGGACATGTGCACATGCAGAGTGGCCAAAACTTTGAGTCGCCTGAAACACGACACGTTTCCACCTGCAGTTCCTACAAGGTGACACTCCGCCTTCCTGCCTCGGACCTCATACTGGAAACAAATGTCCTTCCCATGGTCTATTTAGTGCCACATTTTCCGCATTTTTGTTGGTGATTTTTCTGATTAAAATGGCATCTGAGCACAGTGCTGAGAGCTGTCTAGTGTTCCAGAGCACAAGAAGGCTGAGAAGGCTGAGATGTGACTTACGGGATATGGGCAGTGCATAAATTTCCTTCAGGCATGAGCTATAGTGCTGGTGGCCAAGAGTTCAATGCTAATGGATCCCACATTTATATTAAATAAAGTGCCTTACAACTGAAATACACAAAAAGCAGGCCATGTACGGATGGGCTGGTGAAAACGTAGTGAGGGAGGTTCATAGAAACCTAACCTTGTATTTCCCCTCAGAACAATGGTTCAGGATTTGCTATTTCAGTGTTGGCAGTGATTCTATAGGACATAATTCCTGCGAATAATGAGAATTGACTGTCATTAGTGACCAATGGCAGATAGTTATCATATAACATGAACGAAAGAATCAACAGAGAAGGAGATTCCGAGAGGAATAGCCTGGTTTCAAGGAAAGCAGGCTTGAGTGGGGTGGGGCCCTAGGAGAAGCATCATTTTGGTCTGCTCCCAATTTCCCAAGTGCCATGTTTAATAGTAACTCTGGACACAGAATCAGTACTACCCTAGTGTATGTCCCGGACACAGAATCAGTGCCGCGGTACTTGTACGTCCTGGACACAGAATCAGTACTGCAGTACTTGTATGTGAGGATCAGCACAGTCATTTTGTCAAAGCTATTATGCTCCCAAGATGAAAAATACTACACATTCTTTAAGAACAGACTATTCAGTTTCACAAATGTAAAATTAAACAACATTCTTCTATGCTTAAATATTACAAATTTAAGTAAAAGCAGTTGGCTTACATTAATACAGATAAGAGAACTGTTCTAGAGAAATTATATTATTAGAATAAATACTCTGCATTTTGACTCAAATTTATAAATACTAATTAATTATAATTCATTAACATTAAAGAATGAGATAAAACACATAATTTCACCCTTGAAGTGCACTCATGTTGGCCAGGATAAAAACAATCAAATTCACAAAAATGCAATGCTTCATTAGCATAAATCTGAATTTGGCAATGAAAATCAGAAGAGGAAAAGGCAGGTTGGTTCTGAAAGCTGTCCAGCAGAAAGGTGTCCACTAAGATTTCTAGGAATTAAAAAGAAATTAAGAAAGAAAGAAGGAGAGAGAAGACATTTAAAATTGGGAGTCAGAAGTTTTATTGTTGGAAATTGTTCTTGGGCAGGATGGCCTCTAGAGATGGAATTATTCAGAGGTTTAAGAACTGGAATTCCAGACAATAATGGAATCACCTAAACTAGCCTGAGATGTCAGGTGGCCGGAGAGAAGTGGTGGTAAGTCCAACTAGGAAACCAGATAGAAAGAACTATTAAGAGTTTAGCACACTTGAGGGTAAAGCAGGAATTAATGTGAAGTGAGAATAGTATAAGGAAGTATGCCAAGGTGAACGTTACAACTTACAGATCCTATAACCTGCAAATCCCATGTCATTAAATGCAAAGTCTATATACATGTAGTACAACTGCCCAGTAGTCAAATGGGTTGTGCACTCCATATGGTTAAATTAAAATAAAGACCTATGTTCAGGCAACTAATATTGAAGGAGAGTATTAGAGGAGGGAAAGGGTCCTGACCACTAATCCAGTATCAGATTTTGATCACACTCTATCGCGCAATTAGTTATTTTTTACATGTACACTACTTTCAACATTATGTCATTGTCATTCGTAAAACTTACTCTTCTTGTGGTTGGTGGTTTTATGAGGACAATAGTATCAAATATATTTTACCACTTTGTGAGAAACTGGAACCATCTTATTTCTGAATCCTATAATATACGACCTGCTCATCTGCTAGATTCTTTGATGTGGTTGGCCTTGCATTATTATTACTTGTATGATTGTATAATTGTTTTATTTCCCCTTCTGTGCAGTTCTTCTAGTGATTGTTATGGCTTTGTAAACATGCTCATCACTCAACAAATATTTGTTGAAATTTATTCTTCCTTTAAAATGGTTCTTGAATCATTTCATTTTCTTTCTAATCCACTGCAGCCATCTTGGTCCATCCCTCATCCCTCCTGATCCCACCTGCCTCGCTTACAGCGGGAGGAGTTCCTAACTAGCCTGTCCTTGCTTGTTCTCCCAGCTCCAGGGGATCTGACTCAAAACAAATTGATTGCTAGTAAGTATCAAATATTAAGGCCTCCAATGATCAACTTTAATAAATTAGAGTAGTTATCTCTACAATAGTGTCACTATTCTTACTCATCTACCCAACCCACTTCCTTGAGAAGAAGAGAGAGGAATGGAGAGTATAGCTACAACATGGGGAACCATGTATAATTCCGGATTTGCCCAGGGTAATATAACATGCACGTCAATATTTTCAATTGATAGAAACTGAGAAAATTCCTTATTAGAAGATGCAAATCCTTAGGTGAATAACAGAACATTTCTTCTCAACTAACTTCTATAGCTATTTCCCATTTTCCATAATATGAATTTTTTGGGGAAAGGGGGCTGGAGAGGGACAGAGGGAGAGAGAGAATCTTAAGCAGGCTCCATGCCCAGCACAGAGCCTGACAAGGGGGCTCAATCTCACCACCCTGAGATCATGATCTGAGCTGAAATCAAGAGTTGGATGCTTAGCCGACTGAGTCACTCATGCACCCCCAGAGTACGAATTTTTGGGTTCATTCAGGTCCATCTCTTCACTGTCCCTTGAATATATTCCTGGTGATTCTAACTAAAATGGCTTCTTCTTCCAAATCTGTCCCACATCCTCCTCGGTGTCTTCAAAGATCATGCCAGCCTACAATGATGTTTTCATTGGAGCCTCACAGAGGAAGTAGGAATTTGGGAACTATAAATTCATACTTAGTCTACCTACTACTCTGACATAGTATTTAATACCTCAGTGCTCATCTCACAACTTTCCTTTGCCCTTCTAAGCTTCTCACTGGGAGAGGCCATATCTTACATAACCGCTTCCCATTAATCAAACCTAATAAAATGCCATCATGCACTTGCAGTTTCCAAATTAATATTTGTATAATAGAACTAAATGCCCTCCAGAGGAGGATTAACTGACTTTATTTACTAAACAAATGTCTAATTTAGAGACATCTGATTGGTGATAATTTCCATAAAAAATTTATTCTATGTGACACCACTTGTACGCTTCCAAAATCTGGTCACATTACTCTATGGTAACGTCTTACTATGATAGTCAAATAACACAGGGACTTTGCTTTCTAGATAAGGACTCTGAAGTCCAGAGGGTAAAAGTGACTTTCCTGGTGGCCCCCAAATTAATAAGATGTTGCAGCAGCCTGAGTCATTAGTAAATAGGAATTTACCCATTGCTAAGTGTTATTTATAATTCTGAAATTCATTACATAATTATAGCTTCAGAATGAACATAATGATAATATTTCTCATACTCTCTCCTCCTGATAGTCCATGTTATAGTGCAATAGTTTGGTTATCATGGTTTTTGGTATTTATCACTAGCCATGCAACTCTGAACCTCAGCATCCTGATCTATAATATAGGTATGATAATAATACCCACTTATTATGATGGTTGTGAAGGTTAAATAAGATGATGCATATAATAAGCACTCAATAAAAGGAATCCATGACAATGATGATTTTTGAAACTATATTTCTGCCCCTTTGTGAATATCTTTTGAATGCATATTGAGTGATAAAAGGCATTATTCTTAGTGGTTAATTACTGCTATTATCTGTTTTTAAAGAGGAAATGAACTCTTACGAACACCTCTAATTTGCCAGGCACAGCGAGATGAACTTTCACACATCACCTCACTGAACTGCAAGGTAGATGTTTAGAAGAGGGAACTCTGCCTGGTGGTTAAAACACAGACTCTGGAGACAAATTGCATGGGTTCAAAATCCTCGCCCTGCCACCTACTAGCTGTGTATCCTTGAGCACATTACCCAACCTCTCTGTGACTTCTTTCTTTTCCTATAAAATGTCAACAGGAGTAGGAGAGCTGTAAGAGCCAAAGGGGTTAATAGGTGTAAAGTACTTAGCACAGTTCAAAGACTTCTGGCTGCTATTTAGCTCTTGTTTTTATAACTTAAAAGACTGAAGCTCAGTCTCCTCACCTAAGGTAACATAGGTAGTAAGTGATCAGTTAGCTAAGTTAGATTGGAACTGAGCCCCATGGACTCGCAGCCTGAGTTCTTCTCATCTTTACTGTGCTGTCACCTTCTGCTTTTTGTCCGTTTGGTTTCATTTTGTAAATATAACAAATGTACCATGGGTCGTTTTCATTTCTTTGTTGCAAGCTCAGATGAAACCTATGTTTAACCATCTAGAACACAAAAAACACCTAATGAACAATAAAGTCAAATATGCCACTGAACAGTCCCCTGTACTCCCCACTTTAAAAGGGATTATGAATATATTTAGAAGATTCTTTTGGAAATGATCTTTGGGCATCTAACATAAGTGCTTATTTGGCTGTGTCAGAAGGATAGTGGTGAAGAATGATTGCATAGATACTTCAAGGAAGGAAAGAATAATCAGCACAGTGGTCCCAGTGGCATAAAGAAACAAAACAAAGCGAAACAAAACCACTAGGGACTGCCTCAGGAACATTTTGGTGCAGACCAGGGGCCTACTTACTTGTCTACCCTGCAATTAAACAGGAAGAAAGGGAAAAAAAAATCAGAAGTTGAAATCTTTGGGTTAAAAATAGCCTTCTAATGACAAACAGCCAAAAAATGTATTTCTTTTCCTTCGTAAGACATCCTTTCATATTAGAGTTAAGGCAATGGGCAATGATTTTTCCATAACTCAGTAATCAAAGCCTGAGCTTGACAGGTGAAAGCCAGCATCATACGAGAAGTGGCTCCCAGCAAATTGAAGACACAAAGGAAAATGGAGGGACCCCCTGTGGGCTTCTTATATCAAATATATGTGTTTTCTTCTTGGGAAGTCTTGTAAAAATCAATGTCTTTGTTAGGTACATTTATCACAGCACATGATTTTATAATGGTTAATAATAAGGGAATCAGAGGTGTGCTGATTATTTGCCTTCCTGGGGGTAATTGTCAAACAGCCTTTATGTGCTTTGCAAGGGCTGTAAAGTGGTTTAGCAACATGTTTAAATCTCAGTTAGTGACACCATGACTCACTGGGAGGTGCACTGTATCAGGCTGATGGAATATGTATCACATCAAAATGTCAGAGATACAGTGTCAGGCCATAAATAGATGCTTATAGCAGGTAAAGTCTTGCATTGAAGCTGAAATTTAGAATTGTCTAGAGAGCATTTAAATTTGTACATAATTCTCAGGAATAATTTATAGAACATTTGTGTGATGTATGAATAGCAATGTGCCGGAGACCAAGATTCCCACATATTGGATAGGGAACCATGATATTTTTGAGATGGCTTTCGATTTGAATTCATTCACTGTTCCCTGCTTCCCAGGACGTAAAGGTGGGGGGGGGTTTAGGAGTTTTCCAACACATGGTGACTGTACCTGTCAATCTTGGAGAGCAGGGTGGCGGGGGGGCGTATTACGCAGTCCTGTTGAGGCTACTGAAAAGGAATGAGCTAAACTGTGTGCAGCCTGGGGTAAGAGCAGAATAATCAGCCTGGCCAGGCATGGGTAATGAAAACCCAAGCGGTGGTGCACTCTGGTGCCTGTGAAAAGCAGCGAGCACACACATTTGGCAGAGCAGTTACGAGTGGGCATGAAAGAAAGGATCCAGGAGAACAGGGGGGCAGATCCAAGCTACTAGAACTTGGGTGCAGGCAGAAGCTGGGCCTTTCCAGTCAGGCGGGAGACAGCGCTTCCGGGGACAGAGCTGCCTCCATCCTTAGGGGTGGGGACAGGTGGCCACGATGTCAACATGCCTAGCACAGAAGTCGAAGGGAAGACTGGGATTTAAGAAGAAATCAGGCAACAACGCCCTATTTTCCCTTCCCCTCTGCCCCTGGCAACCACCATTCTACTTTTCCTTTCTGTGAATTCAAGTATTCGGATACCTCACTTGTATATGTGTGGTTGTTAAGGGGTATAGAGTTTCAGCGCTGCAAGATGAGAAAGTTCTGGAGATCTGCTTACATGGCAATGTGCATATACTCAACACTACTGAGCAGTGTGCATTTAAAAATGGTGAAGATGGTGAATCTTGCATTTTTTTTTAACGGCAATTAAAAATTTTTAAAAATCAGGCAAAATGACAGGTGGCATCTGTTTCTTGGCCTTTTGTATCCTGAGCTGACCTTTCAACATTCCCAGAACCATACACAAGAGCCTGGCGCTTGGCTTGACAGCTGCAGCTCATTCCAGAATGTCTGTACAGTAGGCTTTTCAAGGTACATTTTAGAGTTTTTTGGGGGTAATTTTTATTTGTATATATTCAGCAGGGGTTCTGTCTCATTCTACTTGTTTAACCCTGGCACTTAGCACAATACTTTGTCTAAAGTGGGTTCTCAATAGATGCTATTTTAAACTGGAGATAATTTACAATGAATTATTTGAAACTATACTAATGATATTCCTCCCCTACACACAGACTGTATTCTGGGATTCTTTATAGTCTAGGTTTAGATGTGCATTTGCACTGACTTTGTAGAGTTATAGTCTGATGCAAAGAAAAAAATAGGAAATACTAGAGAGAATATTACATTTTAGGGACATTTTTCACCCTCTAGTTTTTTCCCTGTTGGGTAGCAGTTGCAAAAGGGAGCCCCAGATTAATCTAGAGTTGGAATGCCATGGTTCTCTGCTCTTCTCCACTCCAAAAGGCTCCATGTTTGTGGTCCACCATAGCTTTTTATGTCTTTTATGGCGCCTTATCCAGGCTCAGTGTTACTTCTTCTCTAGCCACATCCACATGCATAGAAGGGTCAACCCTTCCAGCAAGGGTTTAGGGGCTTGCTGTTATACTGCATCAACTCTGTTTCCTGTTAATTGCAGTTTGGGGCTCACCTTGCCAGCAAGTTGCCTTTTTTGAAAGACCAATATTCATTTGCCTGAAAGCATGGTAGTTGGCTACGTCAGTATGAATGTCCCTTCCAACTAGAGAGTAATCATAGTAGTGTCCTTCTTGTTCTCAGATGGGTAGTAAGGCATGGCAGTGGGGCTGGACAGAGTCACACACTTTCATAGAAACTTTATTTAGGAATTATTTCTATTTATCCATGTCTTACATCCATAAACTATATAAACAGAAATTGTGGTAGAAAGTGCAAGTCCAGAATGTACAATTATCTAAAATCGCTAGGTATGCTTTCTTCCATCTTTCTTTCTTACCCACAATGTGAGCCAATCCAGGACCTAATGGCAGTATAAGGAAAAACCAGAACTGAGGGGAAATCCGAAATTACCTCCCTCTTTTAAACAAAAATTTGCTCACTTTCCATTTGCCCTCCCTCCATCTCAAAAATTGCTCCTGTCTCCACATACTTTTACATATTCTCCACACCAAGACTGGGAGCTTTTTGGGGACGAAAACATGGCTCCTTGCACAAAGCCAATATTCAACTTGTTGATTAAATAAACACACAAACAAATGAAATTTGATGTGTGTGTGTGTGTGTATGTGTGTTTAGAGAAGGGGCAGGTTGTGTGGTAGGGTTTGTAGAGAGTGGTGGCTTACAGTAAACATCTGAACAGTTTCCAAGTATTGTTCATGTGGGTTTCTTGCACATTCAAATCACCTAGGAAGTTAAAAAACACTGATGCCAGGGCTCCATTCCAGACCAGTTAAGTCAGACTATCTAAGGCTGGATCCTGAGAAGAGAAATGACATAGAATGAAGTTCCATCTGAGGTAACTTTCTGCTTTCTCGTGAAGGCCTTATGGTGGAGAGTGCCTCCATAGTTTTAAGTTTATCTTGAACATACATTATTTTTAAGTTAGTTCAGAAAGTTAGAGCATTATCACTTTAATGCTTTTGCTTATTTTGAAAGATTTTCCATTTATATGCCTTATTCTTGTTTCCTGTAAGCTTATTTTGGGCACATATTTCATTTCAGAAATTCAAATGTTTGCCTCAAGCTCCATGTGAGTTTAAAGAGCAACAAGTGAATTTTAAGTAGGTAAAAACCTCAAGAGAAAGAGCTGACATCCGAAACCAAAGCTACGAAGTCCTTATTTATACAAGGTTGGCTCTCTGGCCAGTTTAGAGAGAGAAGGGATAGTTTTGTTTATGCCCAAGGAACAAAGTGGCTTTGGTACAAAGAACAGAATCCTTCCTAATAAAACCTCTGTTTATTAATTCAGGAGGCAGCCGGTGATAGTAAGATTTTTTTGAATCAGTTTGTGAGCAAACGTGTTAGAAATGAAAGTGATCTTGCATTCTGTTGCTTTGGCATCTCGGAAACTTTAGAAGAAAGAGACCCTAAAAGTCCCAGTGTGGGACCCCTTGGAGGAGTTGTGTGCATGAGTGTTGCTTCAGCGCAGAGGCCAATACAAGTGTTGGGCTCCAAGTGTCCTCGCCTCTTCATCATGTCCCCGCTCGCCAGTGGATGTTATTCAGTCATGGCATAGAGCACAAACCTGGAGGTTGGAAAACCTGGGTAGCAGTATTGGCTCAGCCTTTGATTGGCCACATGACCTTGAGGCCAATCACGATCTCTCATGGGTGCTCAGTTGCTTTATTGGCTCAAATGGAGTTAACTATGGCTACTTACTCATCCTGCTTAATGGCGTTGCTATGAGCATCAAATGGAATAACAGAAAACACTCTTAAACTCTTCTATAAATCCAATTAAAGAAACGTTTAACCTAAGCCTTCTGCAGGTTGGATACTCATTAAACTTCCGGGACACAAGAAATTATGATATGCTTTTTGACTCTCTCCAACAATTCACTACTTGGAGAGGGAGATAGGCATATTGAACAAAGTATGACTGTGAAAAATGCTCTAATAAAGGTAAAAATTAGGTGCTGTGGGAATTTAATGAGGAGGAAGCAGTGGCTTCTGATGGGATGGGAGGCAGCACAGGGAGGTACTGGAAAGGTTTTACAGGATGTCAGATACTTGAACTGGGTCCTGAAGGATCAGAATGTTTCAAGTGGCAGAGGGCACTTGGGAAATATGCAGATGAGTGAAATGCATAGAATGTTCAAGGGGGTCCTCATGATCTGGAGTGATGGGTGTCTGGGGTTGAAGTGAAGCAGTATTAGGTGGGACAGGTTGAGGCATCAGGTTATCCACTGCCTTTGAAGATCATGTTCTATACCCTGGATGATATTTTATAGCTCATAAAGAAGATATGAAAAGGTTCTGACAGGTGAATGCCATGATTGAGTCTTCATATACATGAACTATAATTGTCCTGTGGGTTTAGGAAGACAAATGTTTGTTTTCCTATTTCCCTCATGATAATTGTATTTTTGATAATTGTGTTCTGAAATCCAGAGTAGTAATAGGCGGGCAAGATGGTAAGGTTTCCAGGGAAGACAGGAGAGGACTGCAGATGAGTGAGATTTTAGGGAGGTTGTTTTAGAGAAAAGCATGTTTCAGCAAGGGCACCTGCAAATGCATATATACAGAAGTTACCTCCCTCTCAAGCCAGACACTGATCTCTAGATTCTGGTTCTTACACGGTGAATTCCAAGTTTTCTCAATTCTCTAATCGGAGGGAGAGAACAGGGTCCAGAGAGTCTGATACACATACTATCTGCCTTATAACTTCTTCCCATCCTAACAAGTCAGAGGCATAAGGCTGTTCCTTTTAACCCACTTTTATACACTAAGGCTGGCATTTTGGATGGATTGTAATTTGAAGTGATAGGGGAGGGGGTGGCCAGTTACACGCAATTTCTGTTTTCCAAATACTCACAAGACAAAGCCTTAGTAATGCATTCAAATACTTGAGTGCTACACCATCTATCTTTAAAAATCAGTGGACCATATTGGATGTCAAGTTTGAGAAAAATTTATGAAGAGAAAATTAAAACCCCTATTCAAACTTCCTGGGCTAAATTTTTAAAGAAGCCTAATGAGTCATCTCAAAATAGCTCTTCTAAATTTGAAAAAAAAAAACAAAAAACAGTGATCTGAATTATTACAATTTTTGGCTATTAGGTTTTATATCTAAAAAATTCAAAGGTTGACTTTACATGCCTTATATGTTTAATCTGTGGAACTTCTGAATCCCTTAATCAGACATTTATACCCATTTTGTAGAGACAGGTAATAGCAGAAAGCAAATTGGGTTGGAAATTAGGAATCTGCATTCTAAACTTGATTCTGCTGCTAATCTGTTAGATGATTATGGGAAAATCACCTAACTGCTAATGAAGACATAGTAATTCCAAATTTACTTTAAATTTTAACCTTTTATAACTTCTAACATGGATGTTGCACATTTGAAATTCTATAGACTCTTAACTATAGAGAACAAACTGATGGTTACCAGATGGAAGGTAGGTCGGTGGGATGGGGTAAATAGATGATGGGGATTAAGGAGGGCACTTGCTGTGTTGAGCCCCGGGCGATGTATGGAAGTGTTAAGTCACTAAATTGTACACCTGAAACTAATATTACACGGTCTATTAACTAGCTGGAATTTAGATGAAAACCTAAAAAAAAAGAAATTCTACCACTTGAGATCCATTCACTTTATTTATACATCAGTGTGATAGATATAGTTCTCTCATCTACATTAAAGTGTCTTATTTTGACTCCTTTGCTAACAATGATATTGGGGCAGGCATGTCAGCATTGTTTAACTGAGAGTTTTCTTCTGGTTCCAGCTTTATCTCTGGTTATTCCGATTTTCAAAAATATTTCTTCTTTTTTCTTCCCTGACCATAGTGAATGCTTTTGTCCCAATGTTTGATAATCCTTAGCTATTTGTTTCCCCCATGAAAGACTTCTCTAATTTTCTGGTTGGCAGGAGCATAGGGAGAGATGTAAGGTGAGAGGTGATTTGTTTGACCACTGGTTTTCTGGAAGTAAAGGAGACTTATGTAGACTTTCACTAAACCTTCTCATTTTTAGCTGGCACTAGTATCCCTAAGATGTGGGTCTCCCTATTCAGGTTCTTCAAGTTTTAACAGTTCCTTCTTTTGACGGAAAGCTTAGTTGCCTGGTTATGTGAGAATGAGAAGATATTGGGCATCCAACAGTTCTGCACGCTGACCTTCAACTAGCCTTTGATCAGCTTCTGTCTATGCTCTGCCTCCAAATTACCCAGTATCCCATGTCTGGAGCCTTCAGGCTAGAAGGTCAATGGACTATCTTTTGGTAACCCCTTCTGTGGGCTCTTTCTGCCATGGTTCCCTCCATCTTGCTAAATCAATTGTCTCTCCTACATCAGCTTTCCATCTTCCTGAAATGAATTGAAATCACACATCTGCTTTATTCTGTCCTTGTGGGTTTATAGTTTTGTTTTTTTTTTTAACATTCCTTTACTATCATTTTGATGGAGACTGCCAAGGGAGAAAACTTAAACAGATGTGGGCAATCCACTATCTTTAAAGACTTTCTCTGTGTGTATATGTACACACACACACACATTCAAAATCTGATATTATGCAATCTGATATAATTAATGGAGAAATTAATGGCTAAAACAAACTAAACATGTTAAGGTTTCATTCTAATTTTTAAAACCAATATGTATATTTTAAAATCTAGGAGATTATAACATTCTCAGAAGTAGACATTCAGAATGATTTTATCTTGCTCAGAACCTTAGTGATATAAATGTCCTTCTGGGGCGCCTGGGTGGCTCAGTTGGTTAAGTGACTGCCTTCGGCTCAGGTCATGATCCTGGAGTCCCGGGATCGAGTCCCGCATCGGGCTCCCTGCTCAGCAGGGGGTCTGCTTCTCCCTCTGCCCTCTTCCCTCTCGTGCTCTCTGTCTCTCATTCTCTCTCTCAAATAAATAAATAAAATCTTTAAAAAAAAATAAATGTCCTTCTGCAGGTTGGGGGTGGAGCAGGAAGAATGCCTGAGGGAAACAGATCTTCCATTTCAACTGTGAAAAATTCCTCATTTTATCCTATTATTAAAGCATGTAGACTTAGAAATATCTTTAAAGTCTTTAGTAATGAGACAGAAGAGTAAGGAAGGCTGGTAGGCAGGCAGATATGGACATGAAGACTACTTTGCTTGCAGTCCTTCTGGACTACATGATGTTTTTATGTATGAGCCACCAGTTCTGTGACTGGTTGTCATCCTGGACGACTAGGGAGCTTGGTCAATGGGAGGGTCACTAAGCACTGAGATCCAGTAGTCCCATCCACCCCTGTTTCGTGGACCTTGGCTGACATTTGACACGGGGCCACCACATGGCTGCCATGTACTAAAACAGAGCAAAATGATACAGTGAACCAAAGACCAAACTTTTGGCCAAGCAATATGGGATCTCATTAAAGATCGTTAGAGATCATTAAAGAGGTATTTGCC
Organism: Mirounga angustirostris; assembly: GCF_029215605.1. Taxonomy (NCBI): domain Eukaryota; kingdom Metazoa; phylum Chordata; class Mammalia; order Carnivora; family Phocidae; genus Mirounga; species Mirounga angustirostris. Next base: position 7,950,048 of record NW_026991720.1, read on the forward strand.
AGAACAAGACAAAGTGGTCATCAGCATGGGAAATCCCTAAAACTGGCAGGCAACTCCCATGTCAGTGCGTGGAGAGAATGACCCCTCGGTGGTTCTCTCTTCTGCTCAGTGTGAGTGCTGCTTCTTCTGTGGGTTGGCTGCTGTCAGCCTCTGAGATGAGAAGGAAAGAGAAGGTACAGGACACTTCGTTTCTGAAGATGTTCTGCAAGTAAGGTGTCATGTTGGGATCCAGCACGCCTCTCCTGAGTATCTCGCCTGAGATGTCACTTCTCTCATCTTCGTTTGGCTAGCTCTTCTGGATTTCCTCTGACCTTGAGAGATCCGAACAGAAGAGCCGAGAATTCTCCAGGCACCTCCCACTTGGTCTCCTGCACAGGAGCTCCCTCTGGCTGGCTTCTGCCCTCTGTCTCATGCTGACCTCAGACTCCGATGCTGTGATGTCAAGCTTCACGTAGGGCCCAGAGGATATGTCTGGGGCACCACCAATGCCTGCTGGTTCCTTACACTCTCAAAATGTTAGCTTCCCAGGAGCCCCTGTGGACTTCACTAAGATCTTTTAGTAAGACTTAGATGGACTGCCAATGTCATTCCAGAACTCCTTTGCCCGGCAGATTTCCCCCAATGCCTAAGCCCCTCCTTAGCATTAAGCTGGATGCTTAGGGAGGCACATTAATTCTTTCAGACCACCAGAGAAACATCTAGGCCATGCTGCTGCAGGAACACAGCCAGCATAGACAGATGGGAGGCATTTGTCAGCTTGCAACAATAAAGCTGGCGATGTTCCCCTGGAGACCTGGAAGTGTTGAATGATCTTCCCTAAGTAGCTAACTTAGTTCTGGGGAGGGGGGACGTAGCCTTAGGGAATGCAGTTTTATTGTGATATTAGAAAGCAACAATTAATGCCCTCTCTGCCTGAGCCTCCTCAGGAGTAAATCACGGGTAAAATACTGCCCTTTACTTTAGAGAGACAGAGTGCAGCCAGTAAAAACAACAGAGAGGCGCCAGTACACGTTAATGCATTAGTCCAGCCAGCCGTCTCTCCCCGCGGCAGCGTGCGAGGCCGACGCCCTGGCTGCCATTACTGGCCCTGGCCAGAGCACACGGCTGTTTCTGCTTTTAGCCAATGCTCCTAATGCTTCTCTTCAGCATTATTCAGTATCTCTGCTGCTTCCACTAAATACTCAAGAAAATGCATAAAGTATCTGTAAGGTACAGAAAACCATGGCACAATGAACACCTGCGTATCTCCCTAGTTTTAGGAAAAAGAACTTCAGCATGACCTCGGAGGCTTCCTCAGTGTGACTAAGCTTTACAGACGGGTCTCTTCTTGGCTAGGCCCCGACTTCTCTTTTCTTAGAGACTATAAGTCTTCTCCTTCCACAGCCTCCATTAAAATGAGAGTAAAAGAATAAAAATAAAACTACTAATAATGTTACTGATAAACCTCTATACACCCACAAGGAGAAAATAAACACTTGAGAAGACAAAAGCCACAACCCAGGACTGTCTTTCTCAAGGACCTGGGAACTATTTCCTTGCGACATAACCATCATGAAAGCTAGGGCCCCTATCTCCCAGTTTCTGTCAGAGGGCCGAAGAGCAGATAGGCTAATCACATTGACCTCAGGTTCTCCAGTGCTTTTTCACTAGCTCACCCTGGTGGTTATAGACTCTCCAGCCTTTGCGTCAATGGAGTTGAGTTCACTCTCTTTCCTACTGCAGTAATCTTGACTCTTTTGCAATAGTCTTCACTAAAGGCCTCCTTGCCATTTTTAACAAGCATCTGGTATAATTTCTCTTTTACACTGGGTGCCCAGACCTGATCCCACCCCCTTCCTTCTGACTTGGATGAAACGACTCCCCTGGATTTGGGGTGTGTTCTGTCTTTCATCTTCTTTATAGTCGATCACGTGTTGTAGCCCTAAACCCTTTGATTGTTCAGTTTTTGTGTGTGTTTGAACTTCATATAAATGAAATTACACCACATATTTCACATTAAATTATAAGACTAAGCTTTACCATCTGCTGAAAAAGAGATGGATAAAGAAAATTGTTACCAAAGTAATCATGTTTTCCATAATTCTACTAATAAAAGAATGGGCCAAGAGCCAGAAAAACTATAAAATACTTCAAAAAACACTTAGATTCTTAATCCTCTAAATCTCACGGTAATTATACTTCATTCAAGCATATATTATTCCTTGACACTGAATTTTTGCATCATGTATAATCTGTAGTCCCCACTGGTAGATAACCCAACTATCAAAGACAATCAAGCTTTCCTTTAATTTTATATTTTAAAAGAAAAAATTGTGACACATTAAGCAAATGAACAATTCCCCTTTCTTTTAATTAGATTCCAATATTTTCCCAATGTAGCAATAGAATATGCACAAAGATTAAGAAACTCTAATTGCAATTCTAGTTTCTGATTTCACTGAGGCCCAACTGTCAAATCTTTGTTGATGACACAGAATAATTCAAATTAGAGACGTCTAAAGAGGATTAAGAAAAACTCCAGAAGGACCAGCAGGACTTGTTAATTGGGCTGGGCTCCAGCAGCTGGGAAGCACCACAGGCAACTGCAAAGCCCTCCACTAGCCCCTGGAAGGTGCTGTTTCCCCAGCGCACTCAACATGGCTTAGATGGTAGTTAAAGGCCATTCACCAGGTGTCTACCCTATGAGGATTTACAATCAGAAGGTATTATGAGTTTAAGAGAACATCCATTCTAGGATGCAAAAATAATTCCAAACACTCAGAACTTCTCCCTCCTCCTCCCTAACACAATTCTGCCAAACATAAAACAGCACGGCAAATATTCCTTGGGGATTATATGCAGATAATTGGTCTTACTTTCATAGTCTGGTTATTAGGACAACTTCTCAACTCTTAACACGAAGCAGTTGGATCGTCTTCACAGCACTACTCAAAATGAATTTTATAAATCTGACTGGGAATAAAATATGGCCACGCATCCCTTGAAATTATGGTCAGCTTAGGTATTCCATTAGCATATTTAAAATTGTAATTAAGGTAAAGTTTAGAAGCTGGGCTGATATTTATGGAAGCCATCAACTGTAGAGTGGGAACCGTATCTCCATTGACCTCAAAGTGTTTTTAGAGTGCGTATGTAACATAGAAAGAAAACTGTTATGTACTTTCATTTCAGCAGCCATGTAACTGTTCTCTCTAGCTGTTCAACACATTTTTTTTTGCAACTTCCATCATATCTCCAGAGTGTCCCAGCTGGAAGCCAAAGCCATATATTTTCTGAAAGCATGACAAGAGAGATTCATACCTATTGTTGAGGGCAATTAGCAAACTCTGCAAAGGAAAAAAAACCCCATATTTTCTGCAGAATTATGCCCGGAAGACTAATTAGAATATTCCTTATTATGGCTGCTTTTCTAGCTGCTTGGTGAAATTTATAACTGACATTAAGTGTAGAACTTTGGAGTTGTACATGTGTTGACTTTGCTGAGCTCATCATTACCTGACTAGAATAATCAAAAGAGAAAATTTACAAATGCAGCAAATAGAATGATAAAACTCACTCAAATTAACATCTAAAAGAGTAAATGCCTGGCCAAAGAAAATCCAAATCTCCCTCATGGAGCACAATCTTTCTCGATGGCTACCTGTCTAGAAAGTGTCACTGAGGTTGGCAGAGTGTGGAAGGCAACTTTTGTGATTAATGGACCCTAATCAATGCCATTTGGGGCTCAGCAAAGTCGAGAGTTCTGGAAGCTGAAAGGGCCCAAGCAGAGTGTTTCAGCTACATCAGGAATAATTTTCCATTTCTGTCAGGCCATTAATCCTGCTAAGACCGTGCAATCCTTTCCTCTTTTTTTTGTATGGTGCATGTGTAACCAAAATGAACGTTCTTATCTACAAAGGGAAAGAAATGATGAAATTAGACCATTTCCCAAACTGTCTTGATGATATGATTAACTCAGATGTCTGTTAAAAATATAGATTCTCTTTTCTCTGATGCGATTTGGATGCAACAGTTTGAAGACTAAGACTCTATATTTATCAAGTTCCTTTGCAATTGTTTTTATTAGATGGATAGGAAAATAAAAGAACTAGGTGACCTCTTTATAATCTCTTCCATTTACAACATTGCATGAATCCATCATCATTGTCCACACCAGATGTGCCCTTAAGAAAAGAAGAGCGAAATCTTTTCTTGATCAGTAAAGATTACAAAGAAAAAAAAAAATGGAGAGAAAGAAAAACAACAAAAAATTGGTAGACTAGATTTGAGAGAAAAAGATTCAGAAAAGAAATCTAGATCGCTGGGAAGGACTAAAAGTGCTACATAGATTCTATTGGCTAAACTTTTCACCCGGTTACCATGACAACCTCCATATATGCTGTAATGTAGAGAAAATTAGATATTAACCTGGGTGGGCCTTCACAGAGAGAGAAAGAGAGATCTTTCAGACAGTGCTGATTTAGGCTGTTCCGTGGACCACACTCCTAATGTTCTCATCAGTTCTTCTAGTGGACCTTGCTAAGATCTAAAATCTCCTGCTTTTCTCACCAGAGTCATGTGAAAACCCAGAGAGAAAATTCGGGCTACAGTGAGATTTGTTAGTTCAAAGCACCCTTGAGTTAACAACTGCTCTATACTTTGCATCAAAGCCTCTATAAATATGTGAGAAAGCTCAAGGAAGAGTGGATGTTGCCGCTGCTTAAGAGGATGTGTTTTGACATCAACAATGTGGGAGAGGTTTGTGGTTAAGTTTCTAATAGTTATACAGCGATTTGGTTTTGACGACATGTTTAGCTTTCGGTAAACCTCAGGTACTGATGTGCAGAGTCATTATTTCCACAAGTGAAGTCTTGCTAGCCTGTAGCAAGACGATTAGGGTTCTAAGTTTTATTGGAATGTGGCAGTTCTAAACAGTAGTCTTACAGGGTTTTAGAGCCAAAAAGAATCATAAGGAGAGTTAGAAGGTGTAGGAGGGCATCTAGTCGAAACTCTGTGATTAAAAACATGAGAAATCAAAAACCCAGAGGCTATAATTAACTTTCCCCAGGTGGGGAGACAGGCAGAGACAGGATGAGAGCCCTACGTGCTCGCTGTATTCCAAAGTCAGTGCTCATTAATACTACTCAAGCTGCTGTTCATTTTATTCTCCCCACATAGAATACTTTGAATGGTTTTCCTACACTGAGAACATTTTCTCTATTTTATGGGCTAAGCCACCATTTCTCAGAAGGCAGTGGCCGAGCCTGCCTGCGTTGTGCTAAGGGAGATGTGCGCAGGCCTCTACTCTTGCCTCACATCCTCTTCCCAGGCCAGAAAGTACTACGTTCTGTGGCAAAGCAGGTAAGAGTTGTGACAACTCTAGGAAGGAGGCTGTCCCATACTGACATTAGAATCTGTCACATAACCACATATGCATTTTTGACGTAATTATACGTGTTTGCAAACATTTCAACATCTCAAATATTTATGAAAACCTTCATTCATTAAAATTAAAATAATATAGAATGGATGTTTTTGGAGGGTTCACCCACACTTTAATTTCAGTGATGAGAATATCAAGCAGATTACTGCAGAGAATGACAAGGAAGCACGTGTGAAAAAGGCCAAAGAGAATAAATAGTCTAGAAAGAGCAGAGGTTGGTAAGGATTGATTGTCTTGAATACCAAGGTAACAGGAAGTATTCACCTCCTCCCTTGGCTGCCTCAAAGATATCAGGCTGAGCCCCCAGAACTTGGGGAAAGGAGAAGGCACAAGAGTGAGTCCTAAGAGCAGGGTTTGATGGCATGGCCCAGGGAAGAAGAGGTTGCCTGTGAAGAATGTTTTGTACCATGAAGGATGATAAGCTTTAATAATAATATCTCATGTGCTATTTAATGATTCTCAACTTTAGTAATAACCTGTAACCTGTTAGAATTATATTAGTTGGATTATAGTGTCCATATTCAGGGCGAGGTAACATAGAAAAAAGCCAAATGTTATAGGCATGAGGGTGACATGTTCAGTAGGGAGTGTTGAAGAGCTAGGAATGAGGGTTGCCTGGGTGGCTCAGTCAGTTGAGGGTCTGACTCTTGATCTCGGCTCAGGTCTTGATCTCAGGGTTCTGAGTTCAAGAGTTCAAGCCCCATGTTGGGCTCTTTGCTGGGCATGGAACCTACTTTAAAAAAAAAAAAGCTGGAAATAAGAGGGAGAGTTGACCCCTAGGAGAAAATATACTCCCCACACACTTCCAGGAATCACTGATAACACTAAGAACAAAACTGGATTTCCTACCATAATGTATTATGGAGGATTAGAGTAGTTTATTCAGATATTAATTGAAAGCGTGGCCTCCAAGGCTAGAAAATTTAGAGACATGGTTCCAGAACCATGCAGAGGTTCTTTTATGACCAGAGGTGTGTATATACCACACCCTGTTCTCTCTGATTGGGGCTGGGAGATGAGGGAGAAGGATAACAGATGAAGAGACATGCCTGGCTGGTATGGAGGTCACAACTTCCAAATAAATGGGTTTATCTGTGAAGCTGAGTTCTAACTATCCTTGGTATCTTGAATTCTCCATCCTACATCTAGCTAGCTCTCCAAAGGTCAATTCTCAGGCTATAATGAATTAATTTCTTACATCTTAAAGATTTATGTGTAAGTTTATTATATAGGGTAGGTCATAAGTGAAAGAATTATGGAGTAGACTATTTGGCAAGTTGCACTCTCAAGGCCATAGATTAAAAAGGTGACATTTTCTACATCTGGGTGTTGTTCTGCTCAGAACAGTGTCCAGTGCAGGTACTTCTTTATTTTAATAAGACCTTAGAGTTTGTTATAAAAATATCTCATTAAAGTTACTCTTTTCCTTTTTTTACATTAAAGTACTCATTTCCTTTTTTACATTAAAGTAAAGGCTTTTCCTTTTTCCACTACAAATGCAATTTAAATGTCTGGTGAGCTTCCTATTGGGGAAGAATATTCATAAAATTCCAGAAGGCAGAGTATCTGGAATTTCCAACTCAAGATTTAAATTGTGAAAAAAAAAATATATAAATTGTAAATGCACATGAAAGAGGGAGAACTTACAGAAGGATGGTGTTAAAAGACTGAGGCACAAATTTTCAAGGAAGTCCCATGGCCATCAAACCATCTCCAAGTCTACCTAGCTGTTTTGTCTGTCCCAGATCAGAAAACAGAAACTCTAAGCTGGCAGCTACTGAGTCCACCAGGACATCCCACCCAAGGAAGATGCTGTAGTTGTGTGGCACAGAATGAAATGCTCTTTATGCCTTGTCTTCCCCAACCTTGGACAGCCTGGGGACACTGCTACTAGAAGGTCAGCGGGCATCTCTTCCCAAATACAGGCAAACATCTTCCGATCAGACAAGAAGTATTCAAGGGAAAGTAGAAATAAAGAGAAACACAGAGATTCATCATAACAAAACAACAGATGAATATTTAAACTAATTTAAGTATGACCAATGAGCTGCATAAACTGTATCATTAATCACTCTGGCACACACGAGCATGCTTTCTGGGCTAAAAATTATGCCATTAAAATTCAGTAAAACTCAGTCACAGTGCATCTCTCTCTGCTGATTGGGGTTAATGTTGATGAGTCCCAAGTTTATGATGTATGGCCTGCATTCCTTGAGAAACTTTTGTTTCCTCTCTTCATCTTCAGGTCGGGAAAAGGAGATCTGGGGAATGGGTCATTTTGGAGGAACTGTGCAGCTGAGCTGTAACTGGGGCATCTGGTCTCAGCCTTCGAACCCCTGACAGCAACAGTGTGGCAGCGCTGTGTGTGATGGGGGGCGGGGACGGGATGCTACAAGCGACGCTTATGCAAGTCACTGGACACAACGGTCTTCAGCTCTGACTGCTTGTGGGTTACGTGGAGCTGCTGCCTAAGCAGGAGCCCCACTTCAGGATGATGTTTCAGGTTCATTTTTCAAGCATGAAGAAGCTGTCCTGACAACAGGGCTTTCCAGGCTCTGTTCCCGTCATTGTTTCCATCACACCGATGAGCTGGCAGAGAGGGTGGCCAAGAGTGACGGTAGGCACAGGGGCTCGGGTCAGGGAGATGAGAGCATTAGGCAGCCATTCTCAGACTTCATGAGAAAAAGACGAAAAGCTCTGTGAGCAGTAATAAGAGATAGGAAAAAAAAAAAAAAACGGACATGCCAGGATGGCCCAGGCAGAAACAACATGGGGCACACCAAGAGGGCCACGTGTTCTCACCGCCACAGTCTCCAAGGCAGAAGCAATGCTGGACATCCCTGAAGGATTCTTGCCTATAATTCTATCTAGTTAGTTAAATTTTATTCGTATTTAGAGCATGTGCTCCATCATTTTATTTATTTTTTATTTTTTAAAAAGATTTTACTTATTTGAGAGAGAGCGAGATTGAGAGCATGAGCAGGGGGAGGGGCAGAGGGAGGAGAGTGACAAGAAGACTCCCCGCTGAGCAGGGAGCCCAATGCAGGGCATGATACCAGCACCCCAAGATCATGACCTGAGCTGGAGTCAGAAGCCCAACCGACTAAACCACCCAGGCTGTGCTCCATCATTTAAAAAAAAAAAAACCTCCTTCGTTGTCATCATGAAGCTCTGATGTAACGAACACTCAGGACAAGTTTCTAAGTAATACTCGGATCAGGTTGGGGCAGAGGTACTTGAAGCAGGAAGGAAAGAGAGTACCCAGGGCAATGTGTAGCAATGGGAAAGACCTGGGGGAAGAGGAAGCAAGGCAAGGCAGCCACAATGTTCTCTTCATGCAAGCTGACCCTTCCCACCCACAAAGGAGATGGAGGCAGTGAAGTATGGGAGAAAGCCAGAGCAGGAATACCATGTCTGATTCTCTTTCTCACCCCACCTCCACCCCCATCCTCCCGGCCTAACTCTGTATGGCTTTGGGCTAATTGCCTGGGTCTTTGGGGGCACTGAGTGAGGTGAACTGTCTGTGAGCCACCTACAGCATGGGCATTGGGCTGTTCCCCTGTCTGTATTCTCTAGTCTAAACCCTGAGAAATGCTCACACTGACTTCTTGGCTCACCACTATGTCCCAGGGCTAGCTCATTTTCTGGCATCTAGGAATGCTCAACAATATTCGTTCCATTGAACAAAAAGGAGGTCCTTGGTTCTTCGCAAGCCAGGTGGTGTTTCCTCTGTCATTGGACTCCTGGAAACCCCTCTCATCTTTCAGGACTTGGGGTTGGGGGACACCACTTCTAGAAAGCCATCCGTGATGCCTCCCCACTCAGATGGACTGTCATGGTCTACTCCGGGCGCCCTGTACTGACTTCCGGCATAGCAGCATTTCACGATATATTTTACTTATTATTTACAAGACTGTCTCTTCCTGTGAGACCCTTTGGGGGTCGAAAGCATGTCTTGTTCTTTTATGTCCCTAATACCTAGCTGAAGTTGACTCGCTGGTGCATAATAGATGTTTCTTGCGTATTTGATGAATTTCGTTGAGTTGACTAGATGGGAGACTAAGTCTAAAAAAGCAAACAACAAAAAAGCCATCCTGCCCTAATTCTGAAACTGCTTGTCCAACCATCTTGGCACTATTTCCTTCCTGGCTTTATTGTTAGAAATTCAACAGTCTGCAGAAAACAGGTAACTAAAACAGGTGCTACTTGAAGATGCAATGCATGTCCTGCTTCACGTGGGCACAGGGTCGAGAAGACATACAAGAAATTATTCAATAACCAATTCAGCGATCGACGGTCTTGGTGCAGAGTGGCATCTGTTCCTAGGAGTTTCCTGAGATTTACCCCCATCCCAGTATTTGACCTTTTCAGTGTTTCTTTAATTATGGCAGAAATCAGTCCTGCTGGGTTCCTTTTTCACGCTCACCTCAGGAGACAGATACATTGTATGTTCCAACAAAGTTGTTTGAAGAAAGATAATTAAAGGTGTTTATTGTAAAAAAGAAAAATATAGCTGCTTTGGCTTAAGCCAGAGTCCATGGTTTTAAGGCAGATAATAAATATATCGAAGGAAAAAAAAATACCACTTTACTAAAATGGTGGGGTATATAATCATAAAACTCCTGCTCTAATCACTTAGTCCTTCCAAAGCAACAAATGACGAATGAATAAAAATAACTCAGTGCCTTTAACTAGTGTATTTCTTAACTAAAAATGATATGAATTCTCAGGCAAAGAGAATTTATCAGTAGTAAAAATCCAAAAGTTCAGTCATTTACTTCACAAATCATAACTTGAACTCCCCCCCCCCCATATGTTTTGGAGAATATGCCTGCCTAGACCTCATAGATAGAGAGTTAAAAAAAATGTAGACAATCTGAGATTAGTGATAAAAGTAGGATGAACGGCTATTCCTTTTTGTTTTGGTTTGGTTTTGGTTAAAAAAAAAAATGTGACCACTAGGTCATAACCCTGAGTATGTGCAGGATACAGAAATTTCTTTTCATTGGTTTAGCATGAAGGTTAAAGAAGAACAAAAGTAACCCCTGCCTTCAAGAGGTGTATTATCCAGGGTGGAAAGTGGACAGATAAACTACTAATTATAGCATAAATCTCAGTCACATGGCAGCTGAGGGTGAGGCGATACCCGTGGTTTTTGGTTGTTTAGAGAAGCCAGTCAAGAATACTCAGAATGAGGTAGATCAAAATTAGGTGTTGATGGCACAAATGTTAAGATTGAAAAAAGTAAGACTTCAGGAGTCAAGAAGAGGAAGCAACAAGGTTCCACACCAGCAGGTGGGAAAGCTGCGGGCCTGTGGGAATGATACTGGATGATCCAAGTCCAGGGTCCCTGAAAAGCGAGAATTCCTCACGTGATGCTGGAAGATGCATTTTGAGGAAGCTAGAAGGCAGCCAGGGGTGATCTAGGGCCACATCCAGGAGGAATATGAATGCCACACTAAAGAAAAGGCCTCTGCAATTCTTTGGAAAATATTTTCACTCCACTAGTCAATACATGCACTGACATACTACATCCAGAAAGATTCCCAGCCTAGCTCTGTTGCAGATGGAGCTAGGCCAGGGAGAAGGCATGGAGGAGGGCCAAGAGAGAAACAGATACTTGCCACCAAAACAATGCTGAAGATTTCAAATAGTGATTTCATAAAACCCTAAGGTTGCTGTGACCTTGGGTTCACTGGTCTTCACATTTCTGGGAGCCCTGGACCATTTTAGAGGAAAATGACCCTGTGACCCATCTTCCCTGAAGACTTTTCACTTCAGGAAAATGAGCTAAACAAACAAACTCTTTGTGATGCTGTTTTGCAGTGAGAGTCAAACTCTCTCCATGGCACAAATGAAAGTAGGGGGCACACATTTGTGTGACAAAGGTCTGGGTTGTAAACCGCTGTGGAGGATGATCCTGGATACTGGAAGCCATTGATCTTGGTCCCCTTCTATATTGAGTGACATGATGCCCCAGCTCTCCCCTCCCCGTGCAGCCTGAATGCCCAGCGTAGTCTCAACTACAACTTCAATTCCTCAAACCCTCGTGTTTTCTTGGTTTTCATTTTGTTCCTTGTTTCACATGACTCTAGCTCCTTGTGTGATTTTTTCCCCTTAGTTGCTAGTACTTGGTTCTTAAATATATTTTTTGAAAACTCGACCAACAACATGCTTACATTTACTGTCATCCTTTAGAAATGAATTTTCTGCCCCCTAGCACAGATAATCATTCGATTCTATCTTACAACCATAAATATTACAAATAAATAAACTGACATTAAGAAATTATGGGAACTTGACCATTACTATCATCAGCCCATATTTACAGAGTCTTCATAAACTACCTGGTACCAACAGCTCAATAAATCAATAGTTAGCCACAGTTGCAATTAGACCTTGGGTCTCTTGTAGATATTCATAAAGCCTCCGAGATTAGATATGAGATTGGTGTCAGAAATTGGATGTACCGATCATATTATTTTTCACAATATGATGAAAAACATGGTTTCTAGGGAGCAGCATGAGCTCCTGGGATGCTCTGAGAGAGGTCTTGGGATCTGTGTGCCTCTGCGAATGCTTTTCTCCATCTTTCCAGGGAATTTTAACAGGGAGCATTTGTGTCCTATGAAATCTTGCACAGGAAGATTAAAAACGTCAATCACTGCCTTTCACAAAAACAAAAAACCTTGGGCACTAGAACTGTGGGTTAGCAAACCCTATTTTGACCAGGCATTCTATTACCTGTTCTGAAGCAACATTTTTCACAAGTCGGATGTTGATTTGGAACGGGGTAAATGGACTACAACTATGTCATTCACCAGAGTGCACTCTACCACTGTCCGTTTCTAAATCAGCCTAACATACATGGGCATTTCTTATTAACCTCCATGGTGGGAGGCCTCGACGATGCTTTTCCGACCGAGTAGTGTTGCAACAGCTTTAGAATCTAAACTAGTTTAGATTAACTAGGTTAGATACTAGTTATGAGCTAGACACTAGTTAAATTCTAGTTTTAGTTTAGATTCTAAAAACTAGAACATGGGTACAAAACAGATTTGAGTCAAGTTTGACAGTTTGTGAAACCAACCTAAAATCCCACTTTAATTCATATTGTTAATATTCTTTTAATACTATCTCTTTAGTTACTATCAATTTTTGTCATAAGCGGCCTTCTAATTTAATAGAAATGAAAACATTTTAACAACCCCAAGAATTTTTATTACCTCCATTATACTTGCTTCAATTCAAATTATTTGCTAAAATGGAGTTTCTTTGTTTATCAAATGAACTGTGATAACAGCAATTAGTTTCGTAACACCCTGATAGATTTTGGAAAGGAGTTCATTGTTTAGGGAAATGTTCATTTTCCTTCTGTACATTTCTGGGGCCAAGTCAGGCAACCGTAGGCAGATGAGAAGATAGACAGTGGGTTCGAGGGAGGACTGCGCCCAACGAACATTGCTAGCGTAATTTATTCTGGTCTAGCAAGAGATCTTGTGTTTTGTGTCTAGACATCATTACAAAGCATGATAGATGGATTGGGTTTGAGGAAATATCTGTCCTGAATATTTCTCTTCAAAATCCAGAAATGAATAAGCCTTTTCTTTTTTTGAGCCTTTGGAAAGGGGATCACTACCCTGGTGATCTATGACTCAAGAAGACTGAATAACTAGACAGATCTGTGGAAGAAGTAGAAGGAAGGATATTTCAGAAGAACTCCTCTTCTTGGAAGTCTCCCTTGTAAACGCCATAACTTAGCACCTAAGATTATTTGAAAACCTATGGGATTAGGGAGAAGATACCTTCTTACTTGACAACGAGAAATTTCCCTACAATACATCAAAATGTTAGCCGGGTACTCTGATGATGGGAACTTTTTCCTTCTTTACACGTCTCTGCTTCTTCCAGAATTTTTACAATGAGCACGCATGACTTTTATAATCAGAAAAAAGATGTTCCCTTTGAGCACGCTATTTCTCTTGTGAAGCCTTGGGACTCTGCTGTTCTCTTTCATCTCGGCACCTCTGCCTCTCTTCAAGTGCTTTTCAGACATGCACAGTTCGATGTGAGCACTCACTCCTAAAGAGTCATCATGTGAACCGAGCTGGCTTCCCGGAGGCCTCTGAGTGACTTCGGAGTTGAGAGATAGCTGTGGGTGGCCACAGCAGGGAGGGACACACTCAGAAAGGCCATGGTGGAGTCATCAGAATAGTTCAGGCAATCACAAATCCAGCTCCAGGGCTGGCACGTGGGGGCACAGGTGTCATGACCAACACCATCTCTGGGCAGAGGTCTGGGATTCGCAGTAGAATCAGACCCTGCCTTGGGAGGAGACAAGGCCACACGTTTCCTCTGTAGATGACATGCGGATGTGCTGGTAGGTGCAAGAGACTGGACCTCTTCATTCCAAACTGGTGCCCGAATCACAGGCGCGTGTGCTTTTTACGTTTGGAGACCAAAGTAAATGGAACTGTACAGCTCGGTCACAGTCACAGGGCTTGTCAATTTTCTGGGCTTCAGAAAAAAAATTCTTGTAAATGTCGTTGTAAAGGAAGAATGAATTCTGAAGCAGATGGACCCTTTCATTAGGCTCTGACACCATGTTTTTGGATAAAATTAGTTGGTGAATTGGAATAGGGTTTGAGATCCTAAAATACTGAAAATATGTATCCTAATCCATCAAATCTACAAAATAGTGTTGAAATCTCCCACCTGGAAACTTTCATTTTGAAAGCTGCTTATTAATCTCTGTGTATTCTAGATAGAAAACCTGGGGAGTGGGGGAGGGAATCAACTTTCCTATTGGCATTAAGGCAAAATACGTGCAGAAATATCTGTCTCTGAAGTGAAGCACCCATTGGAGGATGAAAGAGGCATGTGCTCGGATCTGGGGATGTTTTAGGGAAGCTTGGAAGTGGGGTTCTAAAATTTTCAGGTCAGTTAGCATGTTGGCTCCGAATAAAGTGATGCTAAATAGTGTGGAGGCTCAAAATCACGTGGGGTATCTGACCTGTGACAACACGCAGAGACCAGCAGCAGCAGAAAGGCACGTGCGCTGTGACCCTGGGCTTCATGAATGCCCTCCCGGCTTGGGTGTTCCTTACCAGGAACAGCTTCTCTGTCCTAGGGTTTGTGAGCAGTGAGCTGTTTGCTCTGTTTGTGGAGTTGCATGTTGAATGCAACACAAAAGAGCCCTAGGAAACCAGGGGAACCAGTGCAGCCAAGACCTCAGCTCTGACACATTCGATAGACTAAAAATTCCATGAAAGCTCTTTAACCACCAAGAACAAGGCTGCTATTTGCATGGATTTTTAGAAAAATAAATACTATCTACAAATTAAGGAGGTAGAAGTGTGGATTTCCTTTATGCTAATGTCCAGGGATTTTCTATCAAGCAGCCATGGACAATGCTGTTATAAATAAAGTGCTCACTCCCAGGGGGAAAAAAAAAATGCTGCCTTGGACCATAAAAACTCCAGGGCGTGCTTGTGGGGCTCGATAAGAATAATGACAGAATGTGCTAACATTCTTCTCACAAGAACTTCACATTAACAAAAAAACAAAAACAAAAAAACCAAACAAACCGAAAAAACAACACGAACTTTCTCTAATTTTCTCTCTTCAAACTTTCTCTCAGTTGGGCTTCCTTCAATTAAGGCAGCAGGCTTCAGACTGTGGTCTGCCCTAATTCTTGCATGGTGCTGCAGTCCACCATCAGCTGGTATTTCCAGGTTTGTTCCACCAGGGTGTTTGCTTTCTTTTAACCTGGAGCTTTTCCTTCTTTCATTAGGATCTCTGTTGAGATCGCTAAACTGTGGGGAATGGGTTTCACTAATAGGTTTCTTTTTTTTTTTTTTTTTTTAAGAGAGAGAATGAGAGAGAGAGAGAGAGCACATGAGAGGGGGGAGGGTCAGAGGGAGAAGCAGACCCCCCGCTGAGCAGGGAGCCCGATGTGGGACTCGATCCCGGGACTCCAGGATCAGGACCTGAGCCAAAGGCAGTCGCTTAACCAACTGAGCCACCCAGGCGCCCCCACTAATAGGTTTCAAAAGCGCTCCTGGATCCCTTCATAGCCACAAGGGGCAGTGGGCGACTCATGGTGGCAAAGATGGCTGAGCCTACGTCTTGGTAACATTTGGGGAGTGGCAGAACTGCCTTCCTGGGCTGAGGTTTTCTGTTTTATCGGTAGAGTCTGATGTGTGGATTTAGGGAAATTGACCCAAGTTATGGTGAAATGGTGATTTGGATCTCTGCCAGATATCTAGCAAATAACTACAATAAAGAACAAGAGATTTCATTCCTCAAATGCCCTTTCTCAGCGGATCCATGTGGGACGTTTTGTGGTGGCCGCTGCTGTTACGTGAGGTGAAATTATATTCCATTCTTAAGCTTATTACAAAGACAACATCAAAGAAAGGTGGAATTCTTTCATATTTACTTCTATTTCTTTTTTAAAATGCATGTTCCAAGTATCAAAGTTTAAAATGTGGTACTACTGGGCAGTCCCCGGCTAGCAAATGGGTTCTGTTGCAAATTTTCATGTGTGAGCTTGCTGCTTGCAATTCAGAGCCCATTTTCCCATAAATGCTATAGTGACTGAGTTCCAAATGAGGACTTTAATACCAACTGGGAGAAAATGAAATAATTCGTGCAGAGGATTCAGCATTGCAATCATTCAGGAGCACTGCATTATTATGTATATTTCTGAGTATTAACATATATGGTTCAAAAACTAAACTACTCTGCACCTTCTGCTCTTTCGCTTCCATGATCATGGTCCTTTACTTTGCAGCTGGAAATAAACCACACGGGTCCATTTTACTCATGATGTTATTTAACTTTATCACAAATAATACTATATATATAAATAACTGAATATATATGCCTCTGCATCAGACACTACATGTGTACCTAACCAATAGCTAGTCTCACACTTTCCTTTACTGTAGACCCTATAAGCCATGGATACAAATAGATTAAGGCAATTAGAGAGATTCTATTGCTCATGCCAATAATTGCTTAGGGATTAGCGTATGATTCAATGATTCCATTCTGGTCAATGATACACAAGTGGAGGTCCATTTAATAATTTATAAAACAGTGGGTTTTTTTTCTTCAAACATAGAAATAAAATACAGTAATAATCTCTTTCTGCAGGATGTTGCCTCTCTATGTGCAATCCCTAAAACTGTGGCAGCCACTTTGTAAGAATGGAGGGTGGGGTTAGTGCCTAGTAGGTATTGAAGGAATATACTCTGAGCGCAAGATTCTCTACTTCTTGAAATATAATGACAGTTAATACCTCTGTCCATTTAAGTTCTTGCACTGTAGATATATTGGGCATTCACTGCTGACAGCACATAATCTGCTTACTTAGAGCTTTAGTGATAATTCAGTTCCACTATTTATTCTGCATGGAGGAAAATCCTGAAACCAGCACACTGGAACAATACTCTCTTACCTTGAATAAGGTCAGTTTGAGAATGAGTTTCTATTGTCAGCATGTTGGGATGAAGGTGGAAAAAAAGGAAAGTACATTTCACAATCCTCCTGGATTGAATCTATACCACATACTTTCATCGTTGTAAAAACTCCTAGAGTATCAGCTTTATGTTCCTTTAGCTCACCACTCATACATAATAAGAGCAAAACTATAATGAGGTACCATTTTCTTCTTAAGCACGTTGTCAAAGAGAAGCATGATGGGACACTCTGTTGGTGAGCTTGTGGGAAAACAGCCATTGTTATAATTCACTTGCGGGAGGCTAAAGGTATGACTTTCTCAAGGGCATTTTGTAAAAATCTTAAAAAATTAAACTATTTCTTCACTTAAACCCAGAAAGTCCACTTCCAGGAATAAACATACAGATAGGCTCTACACATCCACCAAGTATGGACAAGGATATTATTGTAGTATTATGTATAATGGTAAAGGAGTCACTTATGATACTCTGATATTTAAAGATAAAATTACTTTTATCTTTGGAAGTTAGAGATCAGGAACTTGAAATCCATGAAAGAAAATAAAAGCTTAATTAATTCTTGAAACCTAAATAGAGTAACGAGTGTGAATATTTTATTCTCCTGTTCATTATCAGTGTGACACCCTTCACTAGGCAACTATGAATTCATTTACTAGGTTTGGTTTTGTTTTTTCGGAAAATAGACTTCAATTACTTAAAGATGGTATAACCACTTTCCATTTCTGGTATTATGACAGAGTAGGAGTTCTGAAAATCTCCAAAATAATTCCTATAAATGCTGCATAAAATAGAACAAGTTTCCTTTTAATGCACAGCTGAGCAGTTGAGAAAGTAAGCAAAACCCCAATGGCATCAAAGGGAGTGTGGAATAAAGATCATAGTGTTGAGCAGGCACTTCCCTGGGGTCATTTCCTTATCTTAGAAAACGAGAACACAGAGTGTGCATAGCCCTCCAGGGACAGGGAAATGCGTTGGGCTCCCATAGGGTGAAGTGCTGGAATCTAGAAGCTGCACAGAGCTGAGACCCCTCAAGGCTCTATCTCCAATCATAGGCCCGGCTAGGAAACACACCTGACGGCTAGCCACAGGAAATGGTGATGAGTCATCTGTCTTAGCCAGGATACCAGATTACCAAACAAACTTTCTTCTGAAAATTCATGATCACAATCCTACCCTCACATAGGTCTATAGTTTGAATTTCCATTATTTGAGTATCCAGGAAATGCCAAGCCAAGAAATATACATAAAGTTGCCTGAGACTACGTATCAAGGCACCTAGCAGAAGCAAACTCAAATCTCAGGACAAATCAGCATCAGTCCAACAGGATATCTGCTCCGGAAATTGCAAACTATAAAGAATAAAGCAAAGGATAACCAAAATTTACAAAACAGAAAGAAGTAAGTCATTGTGAAAAGTGTCAGAAAAAAAAAAAAGCCCTACACCTTCAAGATAACAGAGTAAGCAACACATAAAACAAATGTATATATATGACTTATAAGATACATAACAAGAATTTGAAAACATGAGAAAAGAACAAAATACCATCTATAAAGTTGGGGAGATTTAAAATGAACCAAAAGGAAATTCTAGAAATAAAAAGTATAATCAGTAATAGCCCAAACCTTGAAACTGGACATACGAATGGTTATGTATTTATACAATAGAATACTCTGCAGCAATAAAAATAAATGGACAAAACTACACACAACTTGAATGAATCTCAGAAACGTGTTGAGTGAAAGAAGCTGGACACAAAGAATTCATACTACATGCTTTTACATATCACAGTGTATTTCAAAAAACACATCAAAGCCACTGATTTATATATTTTAAATTGGTGAATTATATAATATGTGAATTGTATCTCAATAAAACCATCAAAAATGCATTTTGATACACTAGCAATAATTAGAAAATGTAACTCATTAAAAGATATTATTTACAGACACTACTTGCAATTACAAGATGTGCAAGAATTTCAGCTAGAAACTTTAAGAACTTTATTAAAAATCAGCAAGATGGGGAGACTTACTCTATCAGAGACCAAGTGCCATTAGAAAGATGTATCAATACAGAATGAGATTTGTGCAGCCTTGACAATATGACCAAGGGAACAACACAGAGAGTCCCAAAAGAGACCCTTGTATGTACAAAAATTTGATGTACGTTGATAATGGGGGAGGCTATGCATGTGTGGGGGCAGAGGACATACAGATCTCTGCACCTTCTGCTCAACTTTGCTGTGAACCTAAAAATTCTCTAAACAATAAAGTCTAAAAAAAAAAAAAACTTGATGTATGACAATGGTGGTTTTGTAGGTCAGTAGAAAAGGATGGGGTTTTTTTTGCCCATTATGATGATGGAAAATTTCATTACTTATATGTCAAAAATAAGAAATTGGATCCTTATCTTGTACCGTATCAAAAACAACTTCCATATATACTAATGGCCTAAATATAGAAAAAAAAGTTTAAACTTCCAGAAGAATAAAAAAAGACATTATCTCTATGGCATGAAGCACAAAAGAGAAAATGTTTATGACACAAAATAGAAACTAAAAAAAATTGAGAAATTCTACTGTGTTCAAACCAAAATCTGTGCATCAAAATATATCATAATCCAAATGAGAATACAAAAGTAAGACTAGGAAATGATCACTGCAATGTATACAAGTGTTAATATCTCATCAATATAAATCAGTATAACTGTCAAAGATATAAACAGACAACTAATATTGAAGAAGCATGAAAATATGCTCAATCTCACCACTAATCAGGAAAATTCAAATTAAATTAGTTTACCCTCATCAGTTTATATGATCAAATTGGTAAAGGTAAATTTGCCCATCCTAACTGTTATGAAGCAAGCTGAGTCAAAATAACCTTGAGAAACTTACTTGGGAGTATAAATTGGTAGAATGATTTGGGAATATCTAACAAAAGGTTTAAAACCCGGTAATTTCACTCTGAGATATAGTTACCTTAGAGAAACCTGCATTTAACCACACAGAAGCAGTAAATGAATTCTCAGAAGAGTAATATTTGCAATAATAAAAAACTAGGAGCAATCTAAATTTTCATGAAAGAATATATAAATAAATTGTAGTATAGTCATGTGAATGGAATACCATTAAACAGAAAAAAGTAATGAAATAAGATGCTTACATCAATATAAATAACTCATAGAAACATAATATTGAATGAAAAAGCAAGTTGGTAAAAAGATATATGTGATACGATGGTATTTATTTAAAGTTTAAAATATGCAACACGCACACCTGCACATACATACACACACAGGCAGTCTTTGCTTTGCATAGTTCTGATATGCAACAAATTCCTGTTACTCTGGTTCAGTTGCTATCAGTTCAATATTCCAGTCTCCCAACATTATTCAAATTTCAGTTACCATGGTATATAAAGTGTGAGTAAGTAACTGCATTAGGTACAAGTTTCTTTATCTAAGATGCATAATGTTCAAGTTTCACTGCTGCCTCTTCTGTTCACAAACACCTCATGAATGACAGGTGTGCACCATGATCACTGAGCAATCCTGGCACTTCTTCCAAAGTCTGTTGATGCTGGGTCACTGCACATCTGTTGTTCTTTTCACACACAGACAGCAAAACATGCAGCTGTGTGGCCTCCCTGTCCCCCAGTGATAAATCTAGGGCAAAATTTTGCAAGATGGATGCTGGAGAGGGGGATTTGGTCAACAAAACTGGAAGTGACCAAGGAACTGAAGAAGTGGTAACGCTGGAAATGAAATCTGAATTGAACACAAATGGAGGTATAGAGGGAATGACTGATGGTGCCATGGTCTGAGAGACTCCAGCTGTGCAGCCAGAAGAACTTCGTGAAGCAAACAGCCACATAGATAAGGAAGTGGTTGTGACCAAAAAAAAAAAAAAAAGATGGAGATGTTTCAGAGGAAGTGACGCTAGCAGAAACATTCGCATTAAAGCAACTGTCCGAGATATTTCATGACATTGAAAGAACAAAGGTTAAATGTTGGAAGCTGATTCAAACTCAGAAAGGAGTTTGACTGGAAAAAAATGTCTTGCTCCATATCCTAAGTTGTATAGTGAGAAGAAAGGAAGCACTGTTTGAACTACTCCTGATGGGTTTTTGTTACAAAGAAATAACACACTTTCATCTGCAAGTGTCTAATGCTTTCAGTCACAGCATACTGAATAAATACTAGTTTTATCAATTTTTTTCTTCTACGTTCATCACTGACAGTAAGAGTTTTAAAATATTTTAAATTTTTTGACAAAAATTCTTCATGGTTTTGGAACAACTATAGTATCTGCCATTGATTATAAATACTGCCTTGAATGGTTTCAGCTTACACATCTGTTTTTATGTCCCACCGCTGTACAAAGGGAAGACTGCCCATAGACACATCTATGTGATAGATATAAGATGCAAATATGGAAGTGAATGATAAATAACAAGTTCAGCCTATTACAGTCCCTTTGGAACATATGGAAGAGGAAATCTGATAACAGACCCACAGGGAACTTCAACCATATTTGTAATGTTTTAAATATTTTATCTCACAGTGGCTATCTGAAAATTATTTGATTACTGTATGCCTTTCTGAAGTGTGTAATCTTTTATTAGAAGAAAAAGAAATAACCATGTCACAGAAAAAGAATGCTTTCCTAGAAAATAAAAGCGATAAAAGGAACCCTGGAAAATATAACTAGTCCCTTGACTTGGGTTGTCAGTCCTACAAATGCAGTGCGAAGTCTTTAAGGAAAAATAGGAGTTTCTAGGAAATTCGCTGTTTCTTTGATTATAAGTTGCTAATACAGGGCGCCTGGGTGGCTCAGTCGGTTAAGCGACTGCCTTTGGCTCAGGTCATGATCCTGGAGTCCCGGGATCGAGTCCCGCATCGGGCTCCCTGCTCGGCAGGGAGTCTGCTTCTCCCTCTGACCCTCCTCTCTCTCATGCTCTCTCTCATTCTCTCTCTCTCTCAAATAAATAAATAAATAAATAAATAAATAAATAAATAAATAAAATCTTTAAAAAAAAATAAGTTGCTAATACATAGTGAGGAAATAAAACTGTACATGCTCACCTAACCCCTTCTATCCAATTTATAGGCTGTTACATGATTTCAAGAACTAACTCTCTGGTTGAACTCAGAAGCACTCTGAAAGCACATCAGATTTTACGGTCATTAAGATGTTTGCCATGAAGAAATGCCCTATGAGTGCAGTAGAAAGATGTTCATACCCCGTTTCTAGGTCACGAGAATGTTATAAAGGAATCTCAGACATGAGAACCAAAACATGCCTTTGTGCTTTAAAACTTCTCAATTTATGCACTAAGAGGGGCAAGTTCCCATTATTCTGAGGAGCATTTCAGCATGGTTCTTTTCTTATGAATCTAGTAAAACAGGTGGTTGTATATGGTATTAGCTTCCTATTGCTACTGTAACAAATTACCACCAACTCAGTGGCTTAAAACAATATGATTTTATTACTTACAGTTCTGTGAGTCAGAAGTCTCACATGGGTCTCACGGGGCTCAAATCATGGGTGTCGGCAACACTGCATTGCTTTCTGGAGGCTCTCAGGGAGAATAATTTCCTTGCCTCTTCTGCCTTCTAGAATTCCTTGCATTCCCTGGCTCATGGCTCCTTGCCTCCATGTTCAAAGCCAGCAAGAGTTAAATGGAGTCTTCATATCACATCCTCTTCTCTTTGGTTTCCCTCCTCTACTTTTAAGTACTCATGAGATTAGATTGGACCTACTCAGGTAATCCAGGATAATCTCCCCATTTGAAGATTTCTAACAATCATATCTGCAAACTCTCTTTTACCACAGAAGGTAACCTATTCACAGGTTCTGAAGATGAGGGTGTGGACCTCTTTGGGTGGGGGTGGCATTATTCTCCCTACCACAGGTATGTTCTTGTTTCAGCTGCCGTACAGAAATTCAAAACCCCGGCACAAGACCCAGACATTTTATGGTATCGTGGACTTAATGGATGAGTGTAGAATGCAAGTAAACCCAGGGCTGGAGATCACTCTTACAAATAGTCTTGGGAGTTTTGAGTGATGATACAAAGGAAGCCAGAATCTTACCCTCAAACAGAGTATCCGAAGGAGTACAATCACTATTAGCACATTCCTACCACTGATGTAATCAGCCCTAGAGCACAAACTCAGTCAAGTTTCACAGTCAGTTCTTACGGTGCTTAGTCTATATTGGGGGGATAGATGAACTTCCTGTGTTACTAAAGCCAATCACAAATCTACATTCCCAGAGATTTGGTGGGAGGTTTCATTTTCACATTTCGATACTATTTTCAGCCGTAAGTACACACAAATCTAGAGTTTCAGGGCTTTAGATGTGGTCTAGTTTATAATGAGACATTATTTCTATGTTGTCAATGTATAAGACTGCTTACAATGGGGCGCCTGGGTGTCCCGGGATCGGGTCCCACATCAGGCTCCCTGCTCGGCGGGGAGTCTGCTTCTCCCTCTGACCCTCCCCCCTTCATGCTCTCTCTCTCTTTCTCTCTCTCTCTCTCTCAAATAAATAAATAAAATCTTAAAAAAAAAAAAAAGACTGCTTACAATGGAGAATATCATACTTTCTCCATAAGCAGCACAATTTATTTGTCTGAACTTTAAAGAATGTGATATTTCACTTCTGGTGGACTATTGAGGCAATTGAAGTAATCCCCCAAGTCCAATGAAAAAGCCCTATATTTTCTGAATTTGTTTTGTTTTGTTGAAAGCACTTAGATGTCTTTTGAAACATGTGTTTACTTAATAGAACACATCAGTAAACTCATAAAAGAAAGAGATTAAATAACGAAACGTATACAGCACGTGTCCTGCATGTCTTTGCTACCATCAGTGCTGCGAAAGCCTCTGAATCATTTCGCTCTCCGTCTTTCCCAAATAAGTGCTTCTGTAAAAACTGCTCTCAGAAGTGACCTTTCCTTCTGTTTATATAAGGCAAATCAGAGGTGCAGATGAGTCTTCATAAACATGTGAGCCAGAGATGTAATAGCTTAAGAAATATTTGCTGGAATGTCGTATATATTCTTATGAGAAAAGGACCTGGTGCTCAGTGAAGCTTAGCCCTGACTTGAATGCACAAATTACTGTGAACATCTACTCA
Source organism: Mirounga angustirostris (assembly GCF_029215605.1). NCBI lineage: Eukaryota > Metazoa > Chordata > Mammalia > Carnivora > Phocidae > Mirounga > Mirounga angustirostris. Next base: position 7,974,101 of record NW_026991720.1, read on the forward strand.
AAAATTGAGAGAAATTATTTGAATTGCCCACTTACATGAAATAACAGAATGTGAATTAAAGATTTCTCCCATCAATTCTTTTTCTTTTTCCTCTGAGCACATGTTAAAACAAATAAACCAAAGACAAAAAATAGAAATCTTCAGCATTAGCCACCTGGTATCAAATCTATAAGCCTAATTCAGGCCTTCCCCTCCCCCCCTCCTCTGGAACATACAAGTTCCTCTTAAGCTAATTGGCATAAAGCGGAATTTTTTGTTTCCTGTATGTTGTTTGGCTCTGTCAGTATCATTACTTTCAGATGTTGATAACACTATTCTGTGCCTGGACTTGTGCTTTCATGAGCTTTTGTGTTCAGAATGGGTGATTTAGGTAAAATGGATCTGTGGAGATTTGTTAGTAATATGTACATCTTTCTGTATTCCAAATTGTGTTCGTTTTTTCCCAAGATCACAAATGTGTGTAGAATTTTTAAAAGTCATAGACACCGAGTCAGACTATTGAGAGCAAGGGTTTCCTAGGGGATCATGGAGCCCAGGAGAAACACCTTTACAGAATTATACCAAATCACAGTGCCTTACATTGTAAACCATTTTAGGGAACAACTGAATCAAAACAAAGGTCTCTTAAGTAACTAAGCAAGAATCCTTCTAAAACATGCTGGACCACTGAAGCAGAACCCTCAGAAGCTTATTGGCTTGTTCAGATCAGTTTATGATAAAGTCCTCCAAGAATCATATATTTCTAAAATAAGATAGAGCTTTCTGAGGGAAGACATTTGTAAGATGTTTCACCTTCAGCCCCGATTTTCTAGTTTATGACATCTGCACGTTCCTCTTGATGCCATTTAGCTATTTCAATGCCCTTCAGCATCTGTCCGTTCCTTGAGCAGATGCAGGGGAAGTGGGCGGGATGAATAGCGGGGCTTCGGGAAGACATGATGGTGCATTTATTTGCACTTGAGGAGATGTGGCCCTGCTCTCCACCTTGGCATCTCCAGGAGTCCTTCAGGGGGAACTATACGCAAAGTTTCAGGTCTGCTTTTGAAGGTTAGGTTCTCCCATAAATAAATGGAAAGCATTTATTTAGAAATGGAAAGCATTGGAAGGATGGCAAGTTACCAAGAAAATCTGTAACTGGGAATGTATCCAAGGAAGAACAGAACTCAGTCTGGTCGGAAACACTTTCCTCAGGAAAGTAGAATAGGACACCTCAGTTTACTTCATGACTCTCATAGGCTTGCTTCCTAAGCTATCTGGATTAGCTAACGACGAGGAGATAGACGTTCAATTAAAAATTCTTTCCTGGGACAGGTTGACAAGCATTCCATGCCGCACTGTTTCTTCCTGTCTGAAACACTGAAAAAATTCGAGTTCTATTTAAAAATCTAACCAAACTATAACTAATAACAAAGCTAAGAGGTTAGAACAGAAAACATTTCTGTGATGAAAGATGAAGCATTTTAATTAAATTTTAAAGAACAGGAGCCAAGAAAGGAGCCCTCTTTGTTTATAACGTTTTAAATGGATATTCGGCTGGATCATTTGTTGTCTTATGAGAGCTTGCTGGAAGAGGTTCCACATGAAAGAATAATATAAAAAAAAAGCCCACAACTGATGTAGGAAACTAAGGGACCTGCATCTAAAGGGCAAATGAACAAAGTTTCTCATATTTCATAAAAGGTACTGTTATTCATTGGAAACTTCGCACAATACCTGCCAGACTGAACATGAGGTATTATTAGCTGAGTTCACATCATCAAGCTTTTCTTGTTAATGTTTTTGAGACTTAAAAGGTTATTTTAATTCTATCATAAACTAAGAAAAATTTCTGTGGTAATAATTCTCATTAACAACTATACAATTTATGTAAAGCAGTCAATTGAGAAATATCTTATTAAAATACAAGACATAATTACATAGCAGAAATTATGTTCTAGGGTTGGCATAATGAAGAATTTGGAATATTGGAATACTTACTTTACCATGGTTTAAAAGAGCAGTGCTTACACCAACCCGGTAGAAAATAAACTACGTGCAGAAACATTTTGTCTCGTTGTTCAAAGTAAGACAGATTTGTTTATAAGTTATATACCATCATTTCATTTGCTCTATTGCTAATTTACTTTTGCAATAATTTTAATATTTGATGAAATACTGTTACCATCCTGATGAAATCAGTTACCATAAATCCTTTCTTTATGGAATCAACTAATAAATCACTTAGATTTATAATAGATATTTTTGTTACCTTTTAAAAATAATATGCATATAATAATCTTGATTGAGCATAGCATTTATGTTAGGCACTGTTCTAGGCATTGGGGACCCAGAGATAAATTAGAAGTAGTTTTTGCTGCCAAGAAGCTAATTATCTATTATCTTAGTGAAACTCCTAAGAATGAACTCTCTTTATAAGGAAACTAATCAAGCAAGGGGAGAAATCATCATGTACAAATTTAATAAATTATCAAGTTTTGTGAAGGACAGTGGTTAGCCATATAAAACATTTTTTTGAATACAAGATTTCTATATACACTCATCTAATGGGATTGACAATACAGACAATCCTAGGGAAAGATGGAATGTCTTTTTCACCAAACTCAACTTTTGGCGGCCTTGCCAATTTTCAATGGTAACTCCTGCCCTGACTCTGTCTCTTCCATACCTTTCCTCATTAATGAAACCGGAGAGGAGTATGATCACTCTTGTACTCTTTGGGAGTAAATTTCGGGTGAATAAATTTCAGCTGGTATATCAGCAAGATTTTTTCTTTATATTAGAATTAAAAACTTTTTATATGTTATAGAGATTTCTAGCATTAGTAAGCCAATAGGAAGTATTAGTGATTGGAGAAGTATCCTGGATGCAAATTTACCCTACTTGTCAAGTTTAGTCCTTAGGGATTCTGGTCTCATCCCTTCAGGGTGACTGGAATGAGAAATTATTAGAAGGATCTGTGCATTGTCTACTGCATACCTCCAAGCTAGTCCCTGTTGCTTTCTTGGGAAAGACATGGAAGTTTAAAGTCCTCGAGAACTCATCTTGGAGCTGCTGAACTTTGTGCCTTCTTTGCTCACTTCATCCATAAAGTAGAATGTGCCCTGTCAACGCAAGATTTTCCACCTGCCTTCCTGACGTTTCTTGTATGAGCAAAGGCAGGCCCCCTGACATCTCCTCTGGGGGTAATTCAGATACGCCTTTCATCTTTGTCTCCCAGTGCCATAGCTGTTTAAACACAGACGACTTTTTGGGTAGCATATACTTAAATTTTTATATGCATACATAATAAGCACTCCTATTTAAAAAAAATTAAATAACAACAGCAACAGTAACACTGAGCTCCCTTTATGTGTAAACGTTATGCCAGGCTCTGTAGCGGGTACAGGGATGAGCAAGACTGTGTCCTGGACTCAAAAACCCTTACATTCCAGTGAAGAAACTAAAGCCATTTAAGAGAAACTGAGGTAGTGAATTCACTATGAGAATCTGAAGATCCTAACTAATAAAGTATTTTTAAAATCATTTTTTCCTCCAAAAACATCAAGATTTAGGGCAAAAGTAAGTGTGTCATTTAAATAAATCTTACTGGCTCACTCAACTATTTTGTATCAAGAGAAATGACTGATTATCATAATAAATGGATAATAAATGTTGGTCTCCATTCTTAGCCTGGGGTTGACATATGACCTTCAAAGTGTTTCCACTCTCTTTGAAATTATATGCAAAATTTTGCAGGCATCTGAAAATGTGCATTTTTCTAGCAATGGGGAACACAGGTAAGGGAATTCTTCATTCAAAAAACAAAGTAAAGATTCACTGAACGCTTGTTCTAAATACATGTTCAGTCTTTCAAAGCCTTACGAAGTTCTTGATGAACATTTTGCTGTCATTTTATAAAGTGTGCTTATTATCTTCCCACCATGAAAAGACATATGGGATTGGGCGGGGGGTGGGGGGGTGGATGTGGGAACTGAAGGAGAGAACAAGTATCTTGTAGAAATTTGGAGATGCTCTACTTTTCTCATAATAATTAACTATACATGCAGCTAATTACAGTGCAGAAAGATGTAGCAAAGTCATTTTTTAAGGAATGACTTCTAAGCATAAAATAACTTGTTTAATAAAAAAGGTACATAGAAAATGCCATCCATTGGAAAGCCATGAATATAAGGGTGTGAACTGATGAGTAATTAAGCTTATTTCTGAACACAAGCTGATGCATGAACTTTATTTAATAGCTGAACTATTAAAAAAAATACCAGCTTGAGGGGTGCCTGGGTGGCTCAGTTGGTTAAGCACCCAACTCTTGGTTTCAGTTCAGGTCATGGCCTCAGGGTCGTGGGACTGGCCCTGCATCAGGCTCCGTGCTCAGCAGGGCGTCTGCTTGAGGATTCTCTCCTTCTCTGCCCCTGCCCCCCAGCTTGCACACACACTCTCTCTCTAAAATAAAATAAATAGGGGCGCCTGGGTGGATCAGTCGTTAAGCGGCTGCGTTCGGCTCAGGTCATGATCTCAGGGTCCTGGGCTCGAGCCCCACATCGGGCTCCCTGCTGGGCGGGAAGCCTGCTTCTCCCTCTCCCACTTGCCCTGCTCGTGTTCCCTCTCTCGCTGTGCCTCTCTCTGTCAAATAAATAAATAAAATCTTTAAAAAAAAAATCTTTAACAGAAATACCAATTTGAAAAAAACCAGAGCAGAGAATCCTACAGAATATTTTGTAACATTTCTACATGCTCCAAGAAAAACACTTTATTTTAAAGATCTTTCTCACAAGTGTTAGATACCTAGATGGTATTAGATACCGAGATGGCTCTGTAGATAGATCCCTTATCAAAGGAGAAGAAATCCTCACATTAATATGCAGCTTTTCTACAACCCAAGTGCATATATGTATATTATATATATAAGTTTTAATTTAGCTTAGAATAAGAGGAGTCCTGATTCTTTTATGTCAGCCATTCTTGAACTGCTGACTTCAATTACTGCAATAGTGACATTAACCACCAAGTTCTCTTATACTTCAAAGATACAATAACGAATCTGGTGTCAGCAATGACAACCATGGGATGGGATCTTCTGGGTGGGTTGCTCCACACCTCCGTGGGGTGAGTCGCTGCTGTGGGCTCTATATTAGAGCCTTGCTACAAGCTAAGATCTGTGCTGAGTCCTTGGCTGAAAGGCGAAGGTTCCTGAGACAAAGTTCTGGGGCTCAAGGGGCTGAGAGGCTCCGTGCTAAATATGCGTCTCTGCTGAACTAGCTAGATGTTTCTCGACCATTGTAGCAGGTTGAATCACATTGCTCCAAAATTCATGCCCATCCGGAACCTCAGAGTATGACATTATTTGGAAATAGGGTCTTTGCAGATACAATTAAGATAAGGATCAAGATGAGATCATGCGGGGATCTGGGGCCCCAGTTCAATGAGGGTGTCCTTATGAGAGACAGAAAAGCACACAAAGACCCTTAGAGAAGGTAGAAGGCCATGCGAAGCCAGAGGGAGCGACTGGAGTCACGTTGCCCCAAACCAAGAAGTTGCCAAACCAAGAGTCACCAGAATCTGGAAAAGGCAAAAAAGAATCCTTCTCGAGAGCCTTCTGGGGGATCCTGGCCCTGCCAAGGCCTTGATTTTGGCCTTCTGGCCTCCAGAACTATGAGAATAACATTCTGCTATTTTTTTTTTTTTAAAGATTTTATTTATTTATTTGACAGAGAGAGACACAGCGAGAGAGGGAACACAAGCAGGGGGAGCGGGAGAGGGAGAAGCAGGCTTCCCGCGGAGCAAGGAGCCTGATGCGGAGCTCGATCCCAGGACCCCGGGACCATGACCTGAGCCGAAGGCAGTCGCTTAACCAACTGAGCCACCCAGGCGCCCACATTCTGCTATTTTAAACCACCAAGTTGGTGGCGCTTTCTAAAGGCAGCTCTAGGAAATGCATGTTGCTGTTCCCTTACGCATGTGTGTATAGGTCCTGGCCCTCCGCAGGGCTCTGCAATCCAGAGCCAGGGGATCTTTCTCTTGCTATGCAGAAGGGCAAGGTTTCCTCGGCATGGGTCTGGGAGAGCCTTGCTAAACCCCAAAGCCCTTCTCAAGGGCTTTGAAGCCAGTGTGCCTGGGGCAGATTCCAGCTCTGCTGTTTGCCGCGTGACCTGAAGCACAAGACCGAAGCTCCCTCTGTCTCGGTTTTCCCATCTGTAAACTAGGAAGAGACCGTTACCTTCCTTACAGGATACCTGTAAGGATTAAGTGACGTGATCTGTGAGGTGTTTAAACTACATGTGACACAGGGTAGATAACTCAATACATGTTATTGATAATCATTATCATACGATTATTAGTACGTGACAATTGTTCATTCCTGGGTTTTGCCACACAGGCCTCCGTGCCCTCGGCCCAGAAGAGCGCTGGGAACCGAGCTTTGTTCCCCTGTGAACAGGACTCTCTTCTCTCAAACGAACTGCTCTGCAGGGTATTGACCTCACACTAACTTAGATCATCTTCGCCTTCGTCCTTCCAACACTTCTTAGCTACCCTTTACGGCACGGACAGAGCCAACTCCACCTGGCCTGACCAGGGACCCGGTGGCTGTGTGAGGTTTTCGGGGCGGCTGTGGCCAAGCACCACAAACTTAACACAATGGAAGTTTATTCTCGTACGTTGTGGGGACTAGGCGTTCTAAATCCAGGTGTTGGAAGGGTCGGTTCCTTCCGAAGGTTCTGAGAGTCTGCTCCGTGTCTGCTCTGGCTTGAAGGGGCCGGTGGCGCCCTCCGCATTCCTGTGTCACGGCAACGCCCATCTCTTCCCTGTGCGTGTCTGTGACTCTGTCTTTTCCTCTTATCAGGACACCAGTCCTACAGGATGAGAGCCCACCCCGTTCCAGTGTGACTTCACCTTGACCTGATCATCTGCAAAGACCCATTTCCGAAGAAGGTCAGCAATCACAGGCACTGGGGGGTTAGGACTCCAATGTATCCTTTTGGGGGACATAATTGGACCCACAGCTGTCTCCATATATAAATGAAGCAAAACGAGTCAGCAGTCACCAACGATTTACAGACTTATGAAAAATATTAAAATACTATCCTTGTCTGAAAGTTTTCACACAATTTAGAAAGGCTTGTCTAAAATTAGTAGCTTTAAAAAGTCTTAAAAGGAAAGATGGCTGTTATGAGACTCTGACAATAAGTTTTATTTTATTATTTTTTAAAGGTTTTATTGATTTATTTGACAGAGAGAGAGAGCACAAGCAGGGGGAGCTGTAGGCAGAGAGAGAGGGAGAAGCAGACTCCCCAAGGAGCAGGGAACCCGATGCCGGGCTCGATCCCAGGACCTTGAGATCATGACCCGAGCCGAAGGCAGACACTTAACCGACTAAGCCACCCAGGCGCCCCTGACAATAAGTTTTAAATGTGTGTTTATGTCATATCATTGTTGGACGTGGACCTATCGTCACCCCTTCAACTGCATTACCTCATTTCCTTTATTAGCAACGCTCCTTTTATTTTTTAAAATACACATTTGAGAAAGATAAACTGCATTAACCCAGATCTTTGAAACTAAACGTAAGGGAAGAGTTTAATATTTTAATTAAATTAAACCTTTGGCAGATGACTCCCTCCCCCCTCTTTCAGGCTCACAAACTGCCTACAGAATGTATTCAGCTCTTGGTTCAGCATTTACAGGTTTTTCTGGTTCCAGATCAGGTTTCATTTTATCATTTGAGTATTTATCCAAAGGCTTACTATGTGTCGCGTGCCTATTTTTTTTATAGGAACCCTTTGCTTCTATCAGTTTGGTCTACTGATTGTAATATATATTCCAATTCAAGCCCTCTGCCCACTGCACCAACCCCACATGCAATGACTTCTACTCATTCCAACTTCCTTTCCTTCAGGATCCCTCGGTGGTGCCCGAAACTTCTGCTTTTACCTCTTTGTGCTTCCTTGTAAAAGAGATGCATCTTTTCATCCCTCTATCTTATTCTGACCTAGGTTATAAACTCCTTCGTTGCCAAAACCATTGGTCTGCAGCCTGTCACAATGCCTTGTATACAGCTGGTGCTCAAAATACATCTGCTGTTGATGATTGATTCTTTTGTTCACCTTAGATTGTGATTCATTATTTCTGAGTGACTTTGTCAGAAATAATAATGGTTGCATTTAGCAATTTGCATTTATGTTTAATTCATTTTAGTTTTACAAAACTGAGGGGTTTAAAGAAGCTTTATTCCTTTTGTATAATATGTATTACTACCATTATTGAGAACTTACTGCACCAGTCACTGTTTGAAGCTCTTTACATACACTTGTCTCATTTTATCCCCATAGCAACCTTTTGTACTAAGCATAATTATCTCTATTTTACAGATGAGGAAATTGAAGCTTAGTGAAATTAAACAATTTTCCCAATGTCACACTGCTGATAAATGGAAAGTTTGAGCCTGAGTCTGTCTGCCCCCAAACTCTTAGTCAGAGTTTCTATAATTTCCCTGTCACAAAAACCTTTTAGGAAACTTCTTAAAAACAAGAGTCTGGGGCTCCATTCTAGAATTCTGAACTGAAGTCTCTGGGGGAAGAAGATGGGGATTTGCATTCTGACAAGCACCTTAGGGAATTTTTGTGATCAGACAAATTTGGGAAACACTCAATAACTCGGTATGGCCTACCAATATGTGTAACTCCCTGTGCTGAATGGTTTCCCATACATGGTTTGATTTTCATCATGGTTTCAAGGAACATAAATGTTCCTTGAGGTTCAAACTGACCAGAGAAACAAAGCCTGCAGGTCCATTCTTGCAGGCCTGCTACACCCCAAGGACACCCAGGGTCTGCAGTTGACCTCGCTCTCTGCTCAGGCCTCAGGACATGGGTATGTGACTTATGCAGGTTTAGAAGGGCCCCACACTTGGTTTAATGTTCCACTGCCATTGTTCTGAAATTCTTAATAGTTTCTTAACAAGGGGTCCTACATTTTCGTTTTCCATCAGGCTCTGTCAATTTCTTAGCTGGTCCTGCTCAGGAACCTGATGCAGCAGAAACTCCTCGTCACGAGATACAGATGACCTACTCAGGTGAAAACAGCACAATCTCTGCTCTTCTCTTTCTCTTTGGTTTTAAGATTTGGGGAAGGGGCTGTCTGAGGCAGGGAGTAGTCAGGGTGTGAAGTGAAGTGTAAAGCAAGGCGTGAAGTCACAGACCTGGATGTGGGATAAGACTCTTCTTGAAGGGAGAGGGAAGAGATGGGGTTCTGCACCTGGAGAAGGGGGTGGGAAGCAGAGGAGGAAGGTGAGGGGCAGCTCTGTTAGGCCAGAGAAGCTTTGTGTCCATGGATGGAGAAAAGAGGGAGAGGACTCCCATACAGAAAAGAGGTAACAGAGCAGATCTGACTGTTTCTCCTTGAAATTCCAGCACGGCTAGCTGAGTAACGAACGAGACTGCCTCACTGTGCCTAATCTGTTGGTACAATGGGACTTGTATGGGGCTGCCCACAGAATTAACCGCCAATAAAAACCTGAGTCTCTAACAAGCTCCCTCATTGGCATGTTTCACTGTGTTCTAACACAGCAGAAGGGACTAGGGAGCTCTCCTGGGCCTCTTTTATAAAGGCACTAATCCCATTCCATCCTCATGACCTGATCACCTCCCAAAGTCCCCACCTCCTAATACTATCACTTTGGGGGTTGGGATTTCAACACTTGGATATTGGGGAGACACAAACATGTGGCCCATAGCACTTACCTTCCCCATCCCAACCTTGCCTCAAGTGGCTCAAACTAGTGCTTAGCAGCTACAGCTCTATACAACTCTCTCCTGCTACCTCCTTTGAACAATCAGCGTTTATCCTCAGATTGTAAATGACGACATCTAACGGGTGCACTAGGAGGGAGACAGGATTATGAATGGCAGCAAAAAGGGTTGGGATGTGAACATGTCACTCATGAGATCCCGAGGTAGAAACGGTGTGGGATGGGAAAGGTCTACTCCACAGGTCCTACTGGTTAAGTACAAGTCTAGTGAAGATGTACGAAGACCTCTGCAGGCAGGTCCACCTGAGAATTACTTATAGGCTTCCACCTTATTTTGTAAAGTATGTTGTTGTTGACATAATGCAACCATATCTCTTTTTGAAATACTATTATTTTAGTTTTTTTGTCAGTAGGCAAAATGGAGAAAGTACTGCATTTCAAAATATAAAGTTAAAATAAAGTTTGAAAAGATTGAAACCAATGAAGTAAGCCTCTAAACACAATTCTACTCTGCAGATAAATTATTCTGAGAGTAGAATCCATAAATGAAATGAAAACTCTCACCATAAAAAAATACTTCTTATTCTACATGTATAATGTTATATTCTGCACCATCTTCCTGGCTGATACACAGAGAATTTTATGGAGCACAGAAAATGTTCTGTGTATCTTTCAGGCAGTGATATGTATCCCCAGGTACTTTCTGGTCCCTTCTGACCTTAGGTTTAGCCAAGGCAGAACCCACCTTTTCTCTTTCTTCATCTTTAATCTCTTATTACTCCAGGAAAGATCAGAGCAGGCCAACTTGTAGCCACAAGGAAGACCGAATTCCAGGTGGGGATAGGTTCTTGGGTTCCAAAAGTGGCCTCTCACTGTTGTGCTAAAGCTATGCGGTCCATATGGCAACCTCTAGCCACATGGGGCTCTTTAAATGTTAGCTAGCTAAAATTAAGTAAAGTTAAAAATTCGGATCCTTGGTCACACTAGTCACATTTCAAATGCTCAGTAGCCACCTGTGTCTAGAGGCTACCATATGAACCACACAAGTTAAAGAACATTCCCATCATCACAGTGAACCATTGGGTGGCACTGCTCTAGAATGCTAAGCAACAGGAAAACAAAGGAAAGCAAAGTCCTGCCTCCTTAGTGCCCTATCTCTCCCCAGTGGAGAGCTACTTTCAGAGAGAACAGTTCATCTTCTTTATGGCTTTTCGGGTAAAATAGCATGAACTGATTCTTAAAACACTAGCACAAAAGGCCACAGACTCAAATTTATTATTGAACTCTCTTACCATACATACATAGAATTGTTCTGAATTAAGGATTGGTTCATCATTAATTCAATGTTTTAACTTTGAAATGAGAAAGGTCATTTTTTCCCCCTTAAGACAAAGCCCTAAATCATGCATTTAAGCCTGGGATGGATCCAGACCAGCTGGGACACACAGCATTCTTGGAGCTAACTACAGTGCACCCGTCTCCACAGTCTCCAAGGGCACATGGCAGAGACACTACCTGACTTCTAATCTCATTTTGTCTTCCTCCCCATCTCTAACAAGAGTTCCTCCAACTACACGGATCTCAGTAGTTTTGAGTCCCCAGTTGGGGTTACCATGGGGTTAAAGAAGGTTCAGGATTGAGGTGACGATAGCAGCAGTAAGTACAAATGTGAAATTCTCAGGGTAAGCATTTCTGTGTGTGTGTGTGTGTGTGTGTGTGTGTGTGTAAAAGGGAGGGAATAGCTGCATGAAACAGAAATGGTAGACACTATATTACTTTATCCTAAATATATAAATTTCATCCAGTTTTTTCTTGATTCTCTAATAGATAGTCCTTGCAGAGGGATGTCAACAGGTTGGAAGGAGGCCTGGCTACTGGAGTTAGGCAGGCTAAGAAGAGTCAGAAAAATAGTTTAGGAGTTTTCTCAAAAATAGAAAGTGCTAAGAATCTGTATGGTACCTGCCGGATAGCTAGTTTGTGCAAGCACATGCTGAATGCCCCTGGTAACCACTACCTTGAGAATGTAGAGATCTTGTCCTCGCTCTAAATCCCTACCAAGCAGAATGTGCAGAAGAATGGGTTGTTCTATGTTCAAGATTGGGGCCCTGGAGGTGGCCAACCTGGGGCATCTCCCTTGTAATGATGAGTGTCCAGGGGGTAGGACTTGATCCCCTTGGAAATGCTGGCTGAGCAAGGAGGGGAAGGGCCACTGACAGTTGCTAGGGTGAGTTGCTACAATATAAGAGCTTGCTGCACACAGATCCCAACAACTGATGCTTTGTCCAGTTGGTTGCTCCTGGACTCCCTGTACGTAAGCTTCCCCCAATAAACCTATGTCTCAATTGCTACTTTGGGTCTTTTTATTTTTTTTGGCCTCACTGGACCATCACCCACCTTAGGCTTTGAGTTTGCTGGCAGTAGCTGCACAGAATTGATGTTCCAAACTGAATTCCTTTTGTTGTTTTCTCTTACCATATTAAACATAATTCGCTTCCTTGTAACGTCATCAGATAAAGTCTGGACACTGCTCACCAATAAATGACCTGTTTCAGGTATGATATGGCCACCTAAGGCCCAGGGTGGAATCAACAGCTCGTTTTCTCTCCTTAATCCCAAAGAGAAGCTGAAAAGTTTCCTGTATTACAGATGCTACTTTGAGCCATCATCTCACTTCCTATAGCTGTTAAAGAGTAACTTCTTTTGGGGGTCATCAGCATTGAGCCAGAAAAATGGTCAGTTTTGCAGGCAAAGAGACAATCAGACTTAATTTTGGTGCATCAGACTCTCATTATACTTAAACAATACCAGGTGCATTTTTCCATATGTAAATTTGGAGGATTAAGATGAAGACTTTATCTCCTTGAAATAAGTAAATAAGTAAATATACATAAGAAATAAAATGCCTCAGGGTTTCTTCTCAGCTCTAATTCTCGGGTTGAGTTGTCTTTTTACAAATTCAATTCCAGGGTGTTAGGTTATTTGACAAAAAGTGCTAGCTTTCTGCTTTCTTTGTTGTTTTTGGTTTTATTTTTTCATATGCAGAAAACTGAGGCAGTTGGGGCTAACTTAGTATCTTTGGTCAAACCATAAGAGTAAGCCAAGTACCCAATGAAAATGAGGTTATCCCGTGGCAATCCTGACTTCTTGAGTCAGTCACACTCTTATCTCAGGTATGATAATGGAAAGGACACCAGAGCAGAATATCTGAGGTGTATATGTCTCGTCACAACTCGGTTAAAAACCAGCAAAACAGTTCTGTTAAATAACAGGCCATATTTTAAGTTCAAGCCCAATTTGCATCCTACTCAGTGTAATAGAATTACATTCTAAAGGCCTAAATGCTGTGAAACAAAATTGATTAGGATAATCTACTAGAATGGAATTAAGGAATACTTAAAGCACCGGACATAGGGATTACGGAAAAGACTGTCAAGCTACCTCATTGTCTAAAGCTTGAGTAAGTTAAGAGAAACCCTGAACAGAAGAGGCACAGATAGAATCTTAATGGGCAAATGACCTCTCCTTCATCAAAAGACCAAGCTGCCCTTGCTGAGTCTGGTTTTTCTATTCACACTTAAGGATTGAGAGAGATTCTCAATTAGGTGTTGGTCTAGGAACTGATATTTGCCCCCTTCTAGGCAGCCTGAAGGATTCATTTACTTTAAGATCACTGACTCTTGGGCTGGCTCAAAGAGAAAATGCATGGATGGGACATGGGGTCCCGTTTACTTTTCAACTGAGGCTATACACGTAGGTCATGGAGCAGTTTACCATGCCAATTAGTGAACACAGATTCAAATGCACTGCTTTCTAGGCACGTATCTGGTGAGTTTTGAACTAAGATTTATTTTAAAGACAGTAATACATAATGCTTGCAATAGTTTAGTACAATTTATTTTTTATCCCGATGACCGTGGTAAGGTTGTTACTTCGGAAGTGTCAGCAAACTTCAGGAAGAGGAGATTGTTAAAGGTTTTCTTCAGGGAAGTTTCTGAGTTTCCAAGGCCTGCATGTAGTAGGGATTATGAAAAGCCAAGCAGATATCATAAAGCAGGTGAACTGGAACATGGTTTTAATTATGCCAGAGTGAGGTAGTTTATAACTCACAGTTTAGCACCCTAACAATAGGCTCGAAGCACTGACTAATTGTAATTTTGTGTAATAACCTTGAGACATGGATAAACAAAAGTGTGGAACAGTCTGCTTGGGTCTCTGAGGGGGCAGGGGGGTTAATCTAATTTAGATTAAACAATGAGTTCTATAAATTTAATACTTCACGTGCATCTTAATTTAGAAATGCCAGAGAAAACAGAAAAACTTGGCAAATGAGTTCTTTTTTAATCCTTAATTTGAAGATAATCATCAGATTCAAGGGATTTTCAAGGTACAAAGGAATAAAAGTTTTCATTTAGTGAAGATGAATAAATGAGCAAAAATCTTATCGAGGTTAAAAATAGTTGTGCATATAAATGGAGTGACAGCTCTTCTCCTGGACCCCTATTAGCAATTATTGTCTGTGAAAGTTTTCTGCAATTCATCATCAAGTGTCTCAGTGGGACTGCCTCCACTGTGAGCCTGAAATGCTTATTTAAATCTTTTGAGGTTATTTAACCATTCGTATTCATCTAATGAACACATATTTGAGCGTCTCAATGTGGCAGGCATTTCCCTTGGCACTGGGATGTAGATCTCTGCCTAAGTTCCCATCCCCTGCTGGGGGTGAGAGCACCAATAACGCAAACAAATAGAGAAAACAGACTGTGGTCTAATCATGATCTATCTGGTCTTCCTCCCAAGTTCCTGGAATGGAACGTCTAGATTCTTAAGATTTCTTGAGTGATAGGAAGGTCTTTGTTATTCATGGTAGTCCCTGATGGCTTATGCTAACGAGGTGACTGGTGGTGGGTCCTACCTCGTTTCAAGATGGGGGCTGGCCCTGCCAGAAAAGCCAACTGAGGAATTCGAGAGTTGGGGCTTTGAGCCAGGAGCTATCAGCCCCAACTCCAGGGGAGAGAAGGAAGAGACGCTGGAGACTGAATTCACTTATGTGGCCGATGATTTATTCAATCATGCCTACATATGAAACTCCACTAAAAACTCTGGACACCCAAACCTTGGCGAGCTGGTCGGGGACACACACTGATATGTGGGGAGAGTGATGTCCATGAGGAGAGGACATGGGAGCTTCTCATCTGAGCCCCTCCCAGACTTCACCCTGTGCATCCTTCCATTCAGCTACTCTTGACTTGTAACCTTTATAATAATAAAACTTTAATCTTAAATACAGTGCTTTCCTGAGTTCTGTGAGTCATTCTAGTGCATTACTGATCCTGAGGAAATAGGGAAGCCCCAATTTATAGTCAGTTGGTCAGGGGAGCAGGGTGGCCTGGAACCCCCAGACTTGTGGCCCGTGTCCCAAGTGAAGGCAGCCTTATTAGGGACCATGAAATCCACACTAATTCCGAGCCCTCAGTGCCAGGATTGCAGACATAATTTCAGACAGCCAGAACCAGTCTAACTCTCTTCTGCAAATGTATTTTTAGAGATCACCTGGAAAGCTCATCAAAAGAACAATCATGGGGATTCAGTTGACAGAACAAAGTCCCTCCTGTATCTGGGGTCCTTTTACTTCAGCAAAGTGCCAAGTTTAGAGAAGGGATGGGGACAAAAATATAGCAGGACTCAGCCAGACGAATCTCCTCTGTGGGATGTGATTCCTCCAAACGGAGCAGTATTTGAAAGGACAGGTAGGAAAGTCAGTCACACATGCACACAAATACCATATCTACTATAAAATAGAAATACCTTTTTTTCCCCAAACCGTAACTAACACTTGACTTCCCATTTCCGAACTGAGTCTGTGGCTAAAGTTGAATGGCCAAATAGCATTAAAGAGCTGATCCTTCTGGGGGAGTTGTCCTCTTTTAATTGTTTAAAGTCACTCTGGAGTCCAGAAGACCAAAGCTAAGCCTTCCTTCTTTCTCTCTCTACTGCCTTTGTAATTGGAACTGCTCTCAGATCCGCCCAGAGCCCAGAGAGCTCCAGTCTTTAACGGGAATCAGCCTACTTTTTGATCCTGAAAATTTCACTATTTCTGCTCGTTCTTAGAGATACTCCTGCTTCTCAGCTGGTAGCAGCCCATGGCAACAGCAGCGGAGGCTGGGACGTTAAGAAAAAAATAGAGGTTAATCATTTCTACACATCATTCTCCATTATTTTCCTGCCTTCTACTGTCAACGAAAAAACTACCTAAGGTCAAAGTAAAAACAAAACAAAGCACAAAAGTTACCAACTTTCTGCCATCGACCCTTCATCCCCATGGTTGTGGGTTTTCGATCAGGCTTTCCAGATGGCTGATCTCATAGTGGGGTGAGAGTAAGAGTGTCAGCACCACATTATTACCCTGCTCAGCTGTTGGGAGGCAGGGACCCGAGGTCAGAATTCCAGGTCAAAGCTCTGAAAGCTCACGTCAAACTGTCTCAATGTGCTCTGCCATACACCCACTGGGAGACCCTGGGCCGGTCACTTAACCTCCCTAGACCCAAGTTCCCTCATCTGTAACATGAAGGGTCTGCACTGTTTGAGCTTTGAGAGTCGTCTACCATTAGAACGCTGTGATTCTTTGTTCTTGCTTGTAGCTTTACTTGAAGCAAGTATATACAGCCACATTTTTGTGGGAAGAAATGGGGAAAGGAAAAGGATGGGGAGCATCCTCTGAATGATCAAATTTAATCCATTCTGGGATCAGCTCTGGCACCACGCAGAGCTTCTGGCCCCAGGTCTGAAACTTATTGGCACATCACCCCATATATCTGGTTCTGTTTCCTCACTGGTACGCTCGAGTCAAAGATCCCACCTCATCCAGGATGTTGGGACAATCAAGAGAGAGATGAATATAAAGTGGCTTATAACGTGCATGCCGGGCCCTTTGCCTTCCTCATCTCTTCCAAGCCTAAAGCAGCAAAATAAAAGGGGATAAGAAAACTCCTCTCTGGAGCCCAAGTCATGGCTTCCTTTCCATAACTGGGGATGGCATTCTGAGCTCAGGTGAGTGGCTGCCCCTCTCTCCTTGTCCGGTCCTTCTCTGTGCATGGAGGGCGTCTCACACTGATGCTCAAAGGGAGATGGTGTGGCCTGTGTGTGCATGCCCGGCACATCCTGTAGAGAATGACACTCATTTGTATTACCCTTGGAAATGTCTTATCCATGGAGAAACAGGGTGTGGATATAGTCATTGCCTTGCCTTTCTTGGCGAGGGAATGGCTGGTTATAGCCGTGGCTTGTGAGAGTCTTGCAGAAAAGAGCACGGCCTTGGAAGTACATGGACACACACGACTGCATTCTCAGAGAACTTACGCCCACTCTGGTTCGGAGGGAACTCCATCAGCATCTTAGTTCCTTCACGCTCGGCTGGTTTTGTCTCTGCCCTCCTGTGTTCTTGAGCTGGATGTGTTGCCTCCTTCCTCATCTTTTCTTCTTGGCCTCTCTGAGTCACATCGGAGAAACCGGATTTGCACGTGAAACATCCAGCTTGACCCTGGCGCCCTGCTGGCCTACCTTACAGCCAGAGTGGGTTTCTGGCATGGACTGGGAAGGAGTCCTAGAGTAACACATTTTCGTGAATGGTTTCTACCCACGTGTGTTGAAAACACCTGCTTTTGTAGCAAACTTGCTGCTAATTAATTTTTTAAGTCCCTGAATCCCTAGAGAAGATATGGGAAATCTTTAGCTCATAAAGCTGAGAATAAAGCAATTATTTAGCACATACTTTATTTCTAGAATTAATTATATTCACTATACATCCTACGAATAAGAGTTCTACCTCCCAAATCCAAAATATTTTATTTTTGTATGGACTCCACAGAAGGTTTGCAACTCTCTGCAAGAATGATGATGCATTTACATTTGAAAACCGTTTCTACCTACCAGTGGCTGATATTCTAAATAGCTCTTTTGTTTCTTCCTTGGTGAGGATGCCTGGGTTAAGAGGGGGATTTGTAACTTCACCACACTTTTTATCTTAGCTAACCACCCATCCCTAGTCATACTTTCATTTTTATTTAGATTTGAGGTTTCCATTTGAACATATCAAAAAAAAAAAAAAAAACCAACCACCATCACCACCACCACCAAAACCTCAGAACACTACATTATAAGAGCATAAGCATTTTCAGCACTCTAAGGGAAATGCAGCAGACCCGGGTGGAACTCACTGATTTTCTTTAGCATTTGGATTATATGGGTCTATGAGTTCAGATGAGTCAAAGTAAAAATGAAACTCAGCAGGCACAATGAAATCAACCGAAACCGCCGAAACGGTTGGTCAGAGCCTCCAAAAATTGTTTCATTCTCTAAGACTGGGGGATAGAACGTGGACCTAATTCAAGACACAGCTTTCCAAGCTGTCATCACTTGACTCCTCAAATAGAGAAAGACATTTTCCAACAACGGATTTGCTTTTTTAAACCGTAGCTTTGTAGAGCCTTCAGTAAATGATACAAAAAGTAAGTTAATCTCTATAAACAACAGGATAAGTACACTATGCCCCTTTTTAAATTCTAACCATTGGAATTTAATCCCCGAAACATTCATGCTATATTGGTAACTGGATGAGGGTGGGTGGGATAAGACCCAAATGGCTATTTTTTTTTTTAATGATTTAATTTAATCATCAACTGACTCAGGGAAACAACCTTGACCTTGAACAGAGAAAGCTGTTTATGTTCTCTGCTCTGTCTTTCCTCCTGGAGCCTCCCAGAGGCTACAAGGGCATACAGAAATTTGTAGTGTAAATGACATTTTAAAAGAAATAGTTTGTTCATTTGTAAACAGAAAGGCTAATATTTACCCTTCCCCACCTCATGGGGGGCCTGTAAAAGTATCGGAGGAAATCAAACATGTTAAAAACTGTAAAATGATATGATGTGGAACCCTTTCTCATTACTGTGCCCGGTTAGAACATTCTTAAAGGGAAGGTAGGCATCAAAACTGTCTGGCAATTCAGGTACAAGGTATGATGTTCTGAGATGCCTGCAAAAAGGGAAGATTTCTCTCCCTCTCAGACACAAAAGCATCCCATATTGCAATTAAATATTGACTGTGCTTTTGCTTTATGCAGTATCAGGCAAAATACGGATTAAGAGTCTCTCTGAAGCTTCAGTTCTGTAAGGACACTGAGCTCATACGGCGCCCACGAATAAAACAGCTCTTCGTCTTATCAACGGGTCCTAAAGATGTCTCTAAGAACAACAGCCTTGGAAAAGAAATGCAAATAAACACTGACCACTATACTTCTCTTATTTTCTCTTTTGAAATACAAAGTCTGCCTGAAATACACCATATTACACTCCTTTCTTGAGCATCAGTAGCACTAATTTTATATTGCAGAATCTAATCTTCTATTATAAAACATTTTGTTTTCCAATACTTTTCCTGTGCATTTCTCTAAATATAGTTTAACATCTTTTTCTTATTTCTCAAGAGTATTTAGTAAAGTGCCAAATAGCAGACATGTAATAAGTTCTTCTTGAAGACTGATTCATTGATTAAGGGAAGCAAGCTAATATTAGCTATAAACTGTTAATACACTTCAACATATACTAGTCAATTGGCTGCAATCTTCTCTTTAAGAGTGATAACAAAAGTTTGCAGAAGTGGGATTTTTATAACTATCCCAAGTTAATCAATTACTTCTTGGGGCACCCTTTCTTTAATTCATAGCTAACTCCAGAATTAGAATTAGTGAGTGAGAAATATTTTACCTTTATATATTAATGAATAATTATGACATAATGAAACTGAATTTCATCAGACAGCACATGAGAACCTGCCTATTTTGAGAGCGAGCCTATCATACATCCATCTCTCAAAATATTTTAAAAAATGCATACTTATTATTATTTTATGTCAATATCTTTTTCTTAAGCAGTTGAAATTAAATTTCTTGCTGCATAGTCCTACTAAGACTGGCTCGATGAATAAAGTATTCTTGTTCAATAAATGTATGATAAAGCTCTTTGACCAGTCTCAATTTTAAAGGCAGCATTTTCATTTTCTCTAACTAAGAAAAGAAAAATCAGCACAAACTCCATCTCTCTTTTGTATCAGGAACATTGCCTTGTTTAATTGCCAACAGCCCCAATTTACTAAGTAGTAAACATTGAAGCATGCACCATTACATTCCTTAGGACACCTCTTGGAGTCGATGCAATAATTTATTGTACCTAGTAGGTCTAATTCTCCTTTGATTTATGGAAGTGGTAATAATATTCCATCACACAGAATGCTTTGCTAGGAGGAATCCAGATCCAGGCACTAAAATCTTTATGGCCTCCCCAGGAGGAGCTGGGACGCAGGTGGTATTCTCATTACCACAGCCGAGAAAGTGGAGGGGTTTGCCTGAGGTCTCCCAGAAAGTCAGTTATTTAAGGAACACAATCTAAGTCTCCTGATGCCTAGCACACAATCACAAAAAAAAAAAAAAAAAAAGAGAGAGAGAGAGAGAGAGAGCATAGAACTCCCAGGGGAGTTGCCCAAATCAGAGAAAACGATGTCCAGGATGCTCACTGCAGAATCCCCATAGCAACCTGACACCATTCCCCTCCGACTGCACATAAAGCACACTCAAGGGTATCAAATAACATAAAATCCTAATGGTGCCCTTAATTAGGCGGGATCATCGCTCTAACTCCCTGACCTCCCACAGTCCAAGCTAGCAGCCCCAAATTCCTCGAATCCTGAAAGCAAGACGGAGTTACAGAAACGATCCTTGGCTTACAGAAGACCATCAAGCTCTGATGCTGATGAAATTTGATAGCCATAATGTCAAACTTTATATGACCATAATCCAAGTTTACAATGATACATTAAGCCATAATGTGACTATTTATGTCACCATAACTCAGTTTATGGTGATCTAAATAGCCATGCTAATGGCATTAACACCAGCACTCGGTGGAACCGCAGCTGTTGACTGCCACTCGTATGCTATTAGCATTGCTAAATATTTATATCACCATAAACTTAGGTAGTCAAACTTGTTACATAAGAATATTCAAGGAAGATGGATATCCATGTTTTATGCCCAAACCTAGGCTCCTGTCCTGGAGGATTTAACGGCTGTCACCCTCCTGTATGTTTCAAGGTCTATCTAGCTCTCCATTTGGCTCTATTTTCATTGCATGATGTCTCTTTGGGAGTTACAGGAGAGCAAGTCTGTTTCCTGCCATCCTCTGACTTTCTGGGAAACGCTGTTTCAGACTGATAAGAAAGTGCAAGCCACAGCTTCTGGGCAAACTTACTGTCTCCTTGGCAGCGCAGGGGGCCCACGCTCAGTTTGGCTTCTGAGCCTTGCCGGTCAGTATCTCCAACTACCACCTGGCTTACTGGCAGGTGGTCTTTGTAGGATAAGAAGCCAGCGTCCTTCCTCCTGAATCATAGGGAAAAACAGAAAAGAATGAGGAGGCCAAATCAGAAACATGTCTTTTCTGATAATTGTTTAAATTGTCTAATAATTGACCACATTCCAATAAATGCTCAGAGGTTCATTCACTAAGTAGAACCACAGTTCAAGATGTGTTCTCTGTCTTCCATCAAGTGGTCTCACGACGTATTACTCAGAAGCAGCTGTGACATCATTGCCTTCTGGAAAATGGAGTTGACATCCTGATTTCCAGAGAGTCACAACCAATATGTTGCATCCCACACTGCTTGAAAAACACACACACCAAATGCTTGAGCACGTATGCAGTTTGCTGTCGTCAGGAATCAAAAGTTCAATGAAGTCAACCCGATCTCTTGGATAATATATGAAACAAAACCCTATTAAAAAACCTCTTTGTCTCCTTAATTGCTTTGAAGCAGTTGGCTTTCTTCCCTGCTGTGCATCAGCTAAATAAGGGACATTTTTTGGTCCTTCCTCTTTTCTTATTTATTTCAACAACTCAAAGAGTTTATGTAAAGTTTCCAACATACAGCAGGTGCTCACCAAGTGTCTATTTCCATCTATAATAAAGAGTGAAGATTCAAGCCCAATTTGGTTTTTCTCTTGGATTCATTTTCCTGCTTATTCTATACTTATCTTGTTTCAGGTCTCCTAACTCTACCCTGTACCCACCCTAAATAAAGGAAGAGGAGCACAGAAATCTAGGAGATGAGCCCAACATGAGATATGGTGCAGCGCAGACTTCACCTTAAGAAGAAATCCCTGCCCCCTCATCTTTTTGTGCTGCTGTGGTTGAGAAATCCCCTCATTTGGGGCTGGATGGATGGGAGGCACAAATCATTATAAAATCATCCCACAGACTTACCCTTTTGTATGATTTCTTTTGCATTGTGCAGTGTGAATATAAATAACAATTTTGAAATTGTACACACAGCTGGTAACAGAAAACTGACTTTGGATGATAGAATGCATCCAGATAGAGAGGCAATTCAAGAATCAGGTTAAAGATTTGTCTTTCACATCTCTTGGCAAATAGTTCAGGGAATTGAGGAGAACCAACTTGGACGCCTGCCTTTAAAATGCTATGCTGTTAGGAATAGTTACTTATCCCTCCAACCTTCTGGAATGTCAGTGAACACGCACTCCCTCATGGGTCAGGATCCATGGAAAACCCAGGAAGGAGTCAGAATTCAGCCAGTGAGCCTCAAAAAAAGTGTATTTTTACACTCCTTTGTTTTTTGCATTGTCCTTGAGCTTCCAAAATAATTTTCTTTTTTTTTTTTTTTAAGATTTGTTTATCAAGTAAGAACTAAGATCATGCAGAAAAGCCCTGTGACTCTCATTGACATTTTATCTACTGATGACCTGGCCTCAAATATCTCAGTGGAATCTTTTGCAAACCCAACTCCTTTTATTAGAACTTCTATCAATTAAAATCACATTAGAAAGGGGAAAAAAAAGTTTGCCATTAAACTTGATATGTAATGTTTCTTAAAGCAACAATAAATGAAAACACCCTTTAATAAC
The DNA here is from genome assembly GCF_029215605.1 of Mirounga angustirostris. Lineage (NCBI taxonomy): Eukaryota > Metazoa > Chordata > Mammalia > Carnivora > Phocidae > Mirounga > Mirounga angustirostris. Next base: position 7,996,813 of record NW_026991720.1, read on the forward strand.
ATACTGGAATTTGACAACCTCCTAGGAATGATGTGCATTCCTGTGGAATTTCAGCCTGATATTCTCCACAAGTTCATTATCACTTAGAATTACATGACTCTAAATCAGGAGCCTGCAAACTAAGTGCTGACAACTATTCATCTTGTTGGCCCATGAGCCAAGAATGATTTTTGCATTTCAAGGGGTTGGAAAAAATCCAGAGCAGAATAATATTTTGTGTCATGTGAAAATTACATGAAATTCAGTGAGTGTGCATAAATAAAGTTATATTGAAACGCAGCCACTTTTTTTAAAAAAAACATATGGTCTATGATGCTTTACACTACAATGGCGAAATTGAGTAGTTGCGACAGAGACCATATGGCACTTGAAGCCTAAAATATTTATTATCTGGCCCTTTATAGAAGAAATCTGCCAACTCCTGCTCTAAATCATCAGGATCCATTTTTCCTTTGGGAATTTATTGAGCAAATATTCCACTGATTACCATGGTGGACTGTCATGCAACTCGTCCCCACAGTTGAGTGTGCAATTAGGGAAGAGACACAGGAATATCTCTGAGGTGGGGAAAGAAACATTTAAGCTAAAATTTATTTAATCGAAAAGTGAGAAATAATTTAAACTTTGTTAATAATTAATGTTTGGATTGACTGCACTATATGGCAGGCAGTCATGTATCAGGATGCTCATCATCCTTGCCAATACCTGCCATTGTCGATTCATTTATGTTGAGTGAGAAAGCAACCACTTTATACCAAATTTGTGCTAATGTAAGAGCAATTTGAAAACAGATGTTTGGAAATATTCCAATCATTGTGTAATCTTCTTGCCAAAATCGAATGTCTGTAACCTTATAAGAATTTATACATCTATACAGGTTAACAACTTGGAGACACAATTTTTAAATCTTTGTAATAATCTCATAAATGTAGAGTTCCTTTTTGTATACAATTAGATCTTCTGAAATGGTGAGGTTATTTTTAAGTTGCAAGTTCAAAGATAACCATAATGTTTTTTTTGTTTTTGTTTTTTTTTAGTAAAAGTACTTTATTTTCCTCTTGTATTTGCTTTATATCTTGCTTTACAAAGTTATGAAGTTCACAGCTTTATACCAAAATGTAAGAAGGCTATTTGCTTATAAACATTTTTGCCATCAAATGTCATCTGATTTCGTTCTTCTAATCCATATTCAATATGTGAAAAAATTCAGATACCAAGGGTACCTGAGCAGCTCTAGGGCATATATTTCTCTTAAGCAGAGAAAGCTCTTCAACAGCCTTTCCTCCTTGACTTCCCCACCAATTCAACTGGGCTACTACCCTGAATTTAAAGCAAATCTAGGAAACTTTAGTTGCCATGTGACCCAGCAGGGTCATATACTTGGGGGCTGGAGGTGAGGTTAGAGATTACTGTCTAATAAGCATTATTTTTGGTTTACACCAGGATTTCACATCCACTTGCACATGGAACTCAGTATAGTCCAAATCACCTCCCCTGTAGCTTCTACCCTATCCATTAGATAACCATAATGTTTTATTCTCATGCATACCCTACTCCATCTACATCCTAAGTAAAAGATCGAGAACTACCTCATCCCCAAATTAACCACTGCTTTTTTTTTTTTTTTAAGATTTTATTGTTTATTTATTTGTCAGAGAGACAGAGAGAGAAAGCGAGGCAGGCAGAGGGAGAAGCAGGCTCCCCGCCCAGCAAGGAGCCCGATGTGGGACTCGATCCCAAGACTCTGGGATCATGACCTGAGCTGAAGGTAGATGCTTAACCAACTGAGCCACCCTGGTGCCCCTTAACCACTGTTTTGAATGGCATATTGAAGTTTCCCAAAGGCTTCGGATCAGCTAACAATTGTAACACTCAGATATTCCCTACCAAACCAAGAAAACAGAGCTGAGAAAAAAAGATAAAGTTACCCCCTCAATCATTTTTTGAGCAGAGATCTAAATAGGGCTCCAGAGATTTTAAAGTTACAAACAGCTGTGTGTGAAACTCACAAAGCAGCCTGCTAGAAACAAACTGGTTGTGAAAACAAATTCATAGATGGCAATGAAGTGATGTGACTAGTACAGAGTTTCTGATGTGATCTTACGGCACAGCCCACTTTCTTTTCTTTGTTTAGTTTTTATTTTAATTCCACTTAGTTCACATGCCATGTTATATTAGTTTCAGGTCTACAATATAGTGATTCAACAGTTCCATACATCACCTGGTGCTCATCATAAGTGCACTCCTTAATCCCCATCACCTAACTCACCCATTCCCCTACCCCACCCTTCCCTTATGGTAACCGAAGTTTGTCCTCTATAATTAAGAGTCTGTATCTTGCTTTGGCTTTCTCTTTCCCTCTCTGTCTCTCTCTCTTATTTTTGCCCTTTGCTTTTTTTGTTTCTTAAATTCCACATATAAGTGAAATCATAGGGTATTTGTGTTTCTCTGACTTATTTCGCTTAGCATTATACCGTCTGGCTTCATCCATGTGGTTGCAATGGCCAGGTTTCATTCTTTTTTATGGCTGAGTAAGATTTCATTATATGTCTCACTTCTTTATCCATTCATCAGACGCTTGGGCTGTTTCCATAATTTGGCTATTATAGATAATGCTACTATAAACATCAGGGTGCATGTATCCCTTTGAATTAGTGTTCTTGTATTCTTTGGGTAAATACCTCGTAGGGCAATTGCTGGATTGTAGTAGGGTAGTTCTATCTTTAACTTTTTGAGGAATTTCCACACTGTTTTCAAGACTGGTGGCACCAGCTTGCATTCCCACCAACAGTGTAAGAGGGTTCCTCTTTCTCCACATTCTCACCACCAACACCTGTTGTTTCTTGTGTTGTTGATTTTAGCAATTCTGACAGGTATGAGGTGATAGCTCACTATAATTTTGATTTGTATCTCCCTGATGATCAGCACTGTTGAGCATTTTTTCATGTCTGTTGGCCATCTGTTTGTCTTCTTCAGAAAAATCTCTATCCATGTCTTCTGCCCAATTTTTAATTGGATTATTCATTTTGGGGGTGTTGAGTTTTATAAGTTCTTTATATATTTTGGATACTAACCCCTTATCAGATATTCACTTGCAAATATCTTCTCCCATTCCGTAGGTTGCCTTTTAGTTTTGTTGATTATTTCCTTCACTGTGCAGAAGGCTTTTATTTTGATGAAGTCTAGTTTATTTTTGCTTTTGTTCCCCTTGCCTCAGGAGACATATCTAGAAAGAAGCTGCTACAGCCCATATCAAACAGCTTACTTCCTGTGTTCTCCTCTAGGATTTTAATGGTTTTGGGTCTCAAATTTAGTTTGTGTGTATGGTATAAGAAAGTGGTCCAGTTTCATTCTTTTGCATGTAGCTGTCCAGTTTTTCCAACACCATTTGTTGAAGAGACTGTATTTTTCTCATTGCATATTCTTGCCACTTTTGTCAAGGACTAATTGACCATATAGTGTGGAATCATTTTTGGGCTTTCTATTCTGTTCTCTTGATCTATGTATCTATTTTTGCACCAGTATCATATTGTTTTGATCACTACAGCTTTGTAATATAACTTGAAGTCCGGAATTGTGATGCCTCCAGCTTTGCTTTTCTGATTTAAGACTGCTTTGGCTGTTCAGGGTCTTCTGTGGTTCCACACGAATTCTAGGATTGTTTGTTCTAGCTCTGTGAAAAATGCTGGTGGTATTTTGATAGGGATTGCATTAAATCTGTAGATTGCTTTGGGTAGTAGAGACATTTTAACAATATTTGTTCTTTCAATCTGTGAGCATGGAATGTCTTTCCATTTCTTTGTGTCCTCTTCAATTTCTTTCATCAGTGTTTTATAGTTTTCAGAGTACAGGTCTTTCACCTCTTTGGTTAGGTTTATCCCCAGGTATCTTATTATTTTTGGTGCAAATGTAAATGGGACTGATTCCTTAATTTCTTGTTCTGCTGCTTCATTTTGGTGTACAGAAATGCAACAGATTTCTGTATGTTGATTTTGTATCCTGCAACTTTACTGAATTTGTTTATCAGTTCTGGCAGTTTTTGGGTGGAATCTTTTGGTTTTCTATATAGAGTATCATGAAATCTGCAAATAGTGAAAGTTTCACTTCTTCCTTACCAATTTGGATTCCTTTTATTTCTTTTTGTTGTCCGATTGCTGTGGCTAGGACTTCTAATACTATGTTGAATAAAAGTGGTGAGGGTGGACATGCCTGTCTTGTTCCTGACCATGGAGGAAAAACTCTCAGTTTTTCCCCATTGAGGATGACATTAGCTGTGGGTTTTTCATATATGGCTTTTGTGATGTTGAGGTATGTTTCCTCTAAACCTACTTTGTTGAGGGTTTTTATCATGAATGGATGTTGTACTTTGTCAAATGCTTTTTCTGCATCTATTGAAATGATCATATGGGGTGTGTCTGCCTTTGGCTCAGGTCATGATCTCCAGGTCCTGGGATCAAGCCTGCATCGGGTTCCCTGCTCAGCGGGGAGCCTGCTTCTCCCTCTCCCTCTGCCTCCCCCCCTGCTTGTGCTCTGTCTCTCTCTCAAATGAATAAATAAAATCTTTTTAGATTTTTTTTTTTTATTTGACAGAGACACAGCGAGAGAGGGAACACAAGCAGGGGGAGTGGGAGAGGGAGAAGCAGGCTTCCCGCGGAGCAGGGAGCCCCATGCGGGGCTCGATCCCAGGACCCTGGGACCATGACCTGAGCCGAAGGCAGACGCTTAACGGCTGAGCCACCCAGGCACCCCTAAATAAAATCTTTTAAAAAAATGATCATATGGTTCTTATCCTTTCTTTTATTAATGTGGTATATTACATTGATTGATTTGCAAATACTGAACCACCCTTGTAGCCCAGGAATAAATCCCACTTGATTGTGGTGAATGATTTTTTTAATGTACTGTTGGATTTGGTTTGCTAGTATTTTATTAAGAATTTTTGCCATGTTCATCAGGGCTATTGACCTGTAGCCTTCTTTTTTAGTAGAGTCTTTATCTAGTTTTGGTATCAGGGTAATGCTGGCCTCATAGAATGAATTTGGAAGTTTTCCTTCTTTTTCAATTTTTTTGGAATAGTTTGAGAAGAATAGGTATTAACTCTTCTTTAAGTGTTTGGTAGAATTCCTCTGGGAAGCCATCTGACACTAGACTTTAGTTTGTTGGGAGAGTTTTGATTACTGATTCAATTCTTTGCTGGTTATTGGTCTGTTCAAGTTTTCTATTTCTTCCTGTTTTGGTTTTGGTAGTTTACATGTTTCTAGGAATTGATCCATTTTATCCAGGTTCTCCAATTTTTTGGCATATAGTTTTTCATAATATTCTCTTGTAGTTGTATTTCTGTGGTGTTGGCTGTTATTTTTCCTTACTCATTTGTGATTTTATTTATTTGGTTCCTTTGTCTTTTCTTTTTGATAAGTCTGGATAGAGGCTTATCAATTTAATTGATTTTTTCAAAGAACCAGCTCCTGGTTTCATTGATTTGTCCTATTGTTTTGTTGTTTTGGTTTTTTTTTTTTTAGTTTCTATATCATTTGTTTCTGTTCTAATCTTTATTATTTCCTTCCTTCTGCTGGCTTTAGGCTTCATTTGTTGTTCTTTTTCTAGCTCCTTTATGTGAAAGGGCAGGTTGTTTATTTGAGAATTTCCTTGCTTCTTGAGGTAGGCCTGTATTGCTATATACTTTCCTCGTAGGACCACTTTGCTGCATCCCAAATGTTTTGGGCTGTTGTGTTTTCGTTTTCTCTTCTTTCCATGTATTTTTTATTTCTTCTTTTATTTCCTGGTTGACCCATTCATAGTTTAGTAGCATGTTGTTTAAACTCCATGTATTTGCGGTCTCCAAATTTTTTCTTGTGGTTGACCTCTACTTTCATAGTGTTGTGGTCAGAAAAGGTGCATGGATGCTTTCAATCTTTTTGTATTTGTTGAGGCCTGATTTTTGATCTAATGGGTGAGCTATTCTGGAGAATGCCCCATGTACACTTGAAAGGAATGTGTAGTCTGCTGTCTTAGGAAGCACAATCCACTTCCAAAAAGACATGTAGGTGAAAAGACATAAACTGGAGAGGGACCCATGAGCACATTTATAAGACTGCTGTCTTAGCACCTATATGAAAATTATTTAGCAAGCAAAACAAGCCTTCATTGAAAGTTATGATCTTTACAGATGGAGGTCGATCTAATTTAGGGAGATATTCAGTAACTATTTATCATGTTAGCATAATCTAATTACATCTGTTACTGGGATTGTACATTAGAAAAATTCTATCATCCATTTCAAATAGGCCCTGAACTCAGATTCTTGCATAATATTTCTATCAGCATTGTTATTAAAGTAAAACTTGATTCTGTGGATTTTCCTTCTCTAACCTGGCCTTACTGTTATTTTGCTTCAGTACTATTTTCCTGAAGAATTCTGTTGTTCTTCTCTTGCCTTCTTTTCGTATCCCTACTAAGAAAGCAAACAAGCCTCTAGGCAGTTTGGCCTTGCCCTTAGCTCAGTGGAAAAAAAAAAGAAACCCTAAGAAAAATAGACATCCCAAATTTTTGCAGTTGTGAGTTTGATCTTCCACTGGATGTTATAAAAGTTACCATGCTATGAATCTGTCCTATAATTTTAGCAGAGAAGAATTTCTCCTTTGTAAAGTTTTAGAACTACTTGTCTACTTAACAACAACAACAACCAGAATTACAGTCCGTGAGCTTTATGCATTTCCATCACAGCATCACCTAAGCTAGAAATTTCTGGAAGAATCCAGGAAAGTCAAAGTTTTAGCTACAGAGGATGTCTCACCAAGAGGCGTAGAAATGGGAAATCAAAGCATGAGATAATGCTTGGTATTATTTTTTTTTATAATAATTTTTTTTTAATTTTTTATTTATTTGCGAGAGAGAGAATGAGAGAGAGCGAGCATGAGAGGGAGGAGGGTCAGAGGGAGAAGCAGACTCCCTGCTGAGCAGGGAGCCTGATGTGGGACTCGATCCCGGGACTCCAGGATCATGACCTGAGCCGAAGGCAGTCGCCCAACCAACTGAGCCACCCAGGCGCCCAATGCCTGGTATTATTAATAACTACAGAAAATGCCATTAAAATGAGACTGAGATGAGGCATCCCTCCTACCAGAGCAGCTATAATAATAATATAAATAGACAGGCAATAACAAGTGTTGATGAGGATTGGAAGAAGCTGGAGTAATCATACATTGCTGGTGGCATTGTAAAGTGGTACAGTTGCTTTAGAAAACAGTTTGAGAGTTTCTTAAAAGTTAAGCACAGGGACCTGGGTGGCTCAGTCGGTCAAGCAGCTGGCTCTTGATTTCCGCTCAAGTCATGATCTTGGGGTCGTGGGACTGAGTGAGCCCTATGTCAGGCTCTGTACTCAGCAGGGAGTCTGCTAGAAATTCTCTCTCTCCCTCGCCCTCTGCTCCTCCCCTTGTGCTTTCTCAAATAAATAAATCTTAAAAAAAAAGTTAAGCACAGATTTACCATATGATCCAATAATTCCATTCATGGATATCTACCCAAGAGAAATGAAAGCTGATGGTCACACAAGGACTTTTAGGTAGCTGTTCATAGCAGCTTTATTCATAATTGCCCCAAAGTGGAAACAACTCAAATGTCTACCAACTGGTGAATGGATAAACAAAGTGTAGTGATCCATACAAGGAACATTATTCAGCAATAAAGGAAGTGAAATATGCAAAATGAAATAAGCAAAATGAATAAACCTCAGAAACATCTTGCTAAGTGAAATAAGCCAGACACAGAAGACCACATATTGTATAATTTCATTTATACAGAATGTCCAGACAAGGCAAAGGTATAGAGACAGAAACTAGGTTAGTGGTTGCATGGGGCTGGGCATGGGAACAAGGATTTATGATAAACAGAAATCTTATAGGGGTAATGAACATGTCCTAAATTGGGACTGAGGTCATTTTTTGCACAGCTCAGTAAATTAACTAAAATTCCTTGAATCATATACTTAAAATGGGTGAATGTTTATGGCATGTAAATTATATTTCTATAGTCATTAAAAAAAAAGGACTGTAGACAGTCGTGAATATCAGCTTTCAATGGGAAAGGCATTTCCTTTCTACACATGTCACTGGAAGTGGTAGCACGTGGAAGTACGAAATGGTCTATTTCCTGGCTTTGTGAGTATGTACCTGGGGCTACAGAATCTCTACTGACTCCTTTTTTTAGGGGCCTTACCCTGTATCAACATTTACATATTCCACTAACCTTGCTTCCTAAATATGATCTCAGAACACTGTCCCCTGAACACCCTCGTTCAGTCTGTTCTCACCCTTGGCTTCTGTAAGCATTCTTTTAACAGGGGACGAGATTTTAAAATGGCGCAGGACACTCCACCAATATTACCCATGTTCAAGTCTCACCCTCATTCCTTATTCAGCATTTGTACCCTTGACCCCAGCCTGCTATGCTTGTCACTGTCCCAAACTATCTTTAAAATAGGAACTGTACCTCATTCCTCAAAAACCAAACCTCCTGGGTTTTTCAGGACATGCCTAACAATAAAGTTCTGTTCACCTGTCACCATTTGCAATTAATATCCTGGAAATGCCAAAACTTTTTAGCATATCCTCATCTCATTTCTAAACTATTTGTAATCTTTTGTGTGATTTTTGATTAAAAAAATATGTTCACATTACCTGTGTTTGTATCTTTCCATCCTTCCTGCCTCTTAATAGCTATCCCCAGACAAATACCTTTTTCTTAGTGAGTAATCAGAAAAAGTAGGTCAAATGGTAAAACCCTACAAGAATTTTCTTGAGTTTTTCTGGAAAGTTAATATTCTTCTAGTAAGTTTCACTAAAAATGTTAGATTCATTGGTAGTTATTTTTATCAAAAAACCTTTGCATTCTTAGTCTTTCCATCTTTTGAATCAAAAAGCACATAAATAACTTACAGTTGTATAGTTTTAAAATATTTAAAGTGCTTTCACCATGGATGATCTCATTTAATCCTTGCAACTTTGGAAGTACAGGAAATAGGGATATGCATACGGTTGAACCTGACAAAGTTTGACTCCCAAATAATTCTTCAGGAACACATCCAATACACAGAGTGACTCTACCCAGGAATGAAATGCTTCTTCAGGGTATAATGTCAAATGCTACCTGACTGTGTATTAGTTCATACCTAATGTGCATAAGAAATATGGGAAACCAATAAATTTAAGTCAAGGCTAGTTCTAGTTAAAACATTTTTTTGAAATTAAATGAGAATTTTTGTTCTTTGTCTTTTCTTTTTGTCATCAACTCCGTCTTGCGACATTTTCTCTGCCTGGGGATGCGCCCCACCCCCTTTTCCCTTAACAAGAAACTAATGCTATCCCTCTATCCTGGCCCCTATTAGAACCTGCTTCCAGGGAATAATGTGACAACCATTGTTTCCATCCATGGAATGAGACAAAGGGCTACTCCCAGAAACCAGATCTCTATGAATTGTGGAGGCTGGATTGGGGAGAGGGAGGAATTGAAATGACTATATGGAGGTGAGGGGATTACCTGTTCTTAGAAGGGCAGCCCTACTGTCAGCATGGAGCAGGTCTGCCAGTTTCTTTATGTTCCTTTACAAAAATCATGACCAGAAGTCAATGCCTTTGTTCCTAGAACACACAGGGGCTATCTCAGCATGGCTGGATCATCAGAAGCTGAAATAAACAGCCAACAGTCTGATACATGATAAAGTAGAACTTTTAAAGTACTTCTAATGGTGTCCTCGGTCACTATTGACCATTGAGCTTTTCTCAATGGATGAAAGGTAGTATTCTCTACAAAGCAATTAGAGTAATTAAGAAAACAACCATCACAATCAGATCTTTAGAATCCATGTCTAGGTCCCCTATGAAATGAAAATAATTACAGATTCAATTACTCCTTTCCAGTGGGAATAGCTTAGGCCTTTTATAAATGCAAGACAATTATCTCTTCAGTTTACAATCTCTTAGAAAACCCTTAGTAACCATTTCAGGATTCTACGCAAAATGTTCTTCTTTGATTTTCCTTCTGGAATGCAAGTTCCTTGAGGCCATATATATTGTCTCACGCAACTTTATAAACCAAATACTGTAGACACCTAAAAGTAGCTCACTCCATATGTTTCATGGTTGAATAAATACATGAATAAACATAGAAGTTAACTAGGCACAATCCTAAAATAGTAATTAGTACGTGCTTACTATCAATGGTAAAAGATGAGACAGAAAACTCTTCTCATAATGGGAGTTCCTTGAATGCTCTTGAAAAAACTTTTACTATTCCTTTCCTCTAATTGAGGTTTTATTTCTTCTTTAGAAAGCAGTATTCAATTCAAAGTCTCATATATAATTAATATAGTGGAAAGAATTCGATTTGAAAGACTATAGTACTAATTTAACCCTTCTTTTACATAAAAGTAAGCTGCTAAATTTATCTGGGCTGTTGTTTCTTTGTAAAAATAAGTTATGATATATCTTGGTTCTGAAGGGTATCAGAATATGCAACTCCAAAAAATATGCTTCTTTCCTACATAAATTCTTTTGAACTAAAGATCACTGAGATCAGTAGAAACAGTAAAAGCTCTGGAAAAGGCACAAATGTTCCTTTCATAAAGGAAAAAATTTCCTTTTGTAGACAGGTCTCCCTCTTCTGTACCCGAAAGAAGGACCCAACAACTCTTTTTAATGGAGAAGGTACTGACTGAATCTGGAAAACAAATCTTACTAAACAACTCTTGCTTACCCCTTTTTCATAACTTGCTCCCATCCAGAAGCCGAAATCCCTTTGTCCTTTGGCTTAAGATGGTATATAAGTCCAAGTTTTAGCCATCTTTTTGGATTATTCATCACTGAGTGCTCTGATGTGAACATGCATCATGCACATGTTACTAAACTTCTCTTTGTTTTTCTCTTGCTAATCTGTCTCTGGCCAGTCTAATTTGGAGGACCCCAACCGGAGATCCTATGCTAGGTAGAGGAAAATATTTTTTTTCCTCCTCTGTAGTTCTCTGATTCCACTTAATGTTTGCTTGTTTGTTATTCTAGAACAACAAGCAATAATCGTTGGAACAAATTTGGCTAACTTAAATGTGTGGCACAAATGTAATGAATGTTAGGTCTGTTTTTCAAGGGATGAGGTCATTGGTAGCTTTTGAGCACAGGAACTCATGGTTCTATGTAGTTTCCCCAGAAACTATTAATATAGTATCCAGCCTATGTTTTTGGAGATGATCTAGTTATCACCCTTATTTTTCAGATGAGGTAACAGATTTGGAATAAAACTATGCCTGGTCGGGGCGCCTGGGTGGCTCAGTCGTTTAGCGTCTGCCTTCAGCTCAGGTCATGATCCCAGAATCCTGGGATCAAGCCCCGCGTCGGGCTCCCTGCTCAGCGGGAAGCCTGCTACTCCCTCTCCCACTCCCCCTTCTTGTGTTCTCTCTCTCGCTGTCTCTCTCTCTCTGTCAAAAAATAAATAAAAATCTTAAAAAAAAAAAAAAACTATGCCTGGTCTAAGGTACTTACTTAGTGGCTGAACTAGGCAAAATAAACCAATCTCCACAACTCCAGAAGCTAAAAAAAGGGAGATGCATGCATGTTTATTTACATTTCTTAAATTCTGCTAAAATAATTTCAGTTGTTTTTCTAGAAATGATAGGAGAGTCTATGTTTTTATCACATAGCAAATTTGTCTCACTGGATTGGGGACTAGTTTGGACTATTTACAGTTTACTTCATCTATCTACACTCATATTCCCTTAAGCAAGAGCTCCTTGTGTTTTTGAAAATTGTGCCTCACATTGTATAATTATTATATGGTTAGCAAGGAGGTAGCCCTTGATGTGAAGCATACTTAAATTTCCATGTATTTTCATCTCTAGCAGTTCATGGTCAACTCCTGGCATCTCAAAAGTAGCCAATGGGAAAACCTTCACTTGTATTAGCCTCATGTACCTTTAAAAATTAGGGTGAATATTCTGTGTTCCTTCAGTATTCCTGAAGCTTCATTTGCAACTAACAGACAAATGCAGAGATCAGAAAGGCACAGGTATCTGATCACTGATGTCTCCCCTCTGCTTTTGCAGGATCACCTTCAGTCTCGCTTCCGGCTCAGTGGCCCTGGGGTGGGCTCCTTTCAAGATTCTGCATGGCTGGCTTCATTCCATAGGTTGTATATCTGGCCCACAGTGCACTCCTGTCTCTTGGAACTCTGAAAGGGGAGGCCATTGACAATATGCCAGGTCCCCCCCTCGAAGCCATGCAGGGCTCCTCCAGGCTGATGTGAGTCCATGCCATCATGTTTCACTCCAGCAGACACAGGGCAAGCTCTCTGATTCATTCACCAGAAGTTCCCGCTTTCCCGCTCTCATGATGGTGGTGATGGTTAGGGACAGATAGAATACGCTAACAACTCTGCGAATAAATCTTTTCCATTGGTCTCTTAGACTTTTCCAGGAATTTTAAGCTTCTCTTGCATCACCTGGGGTAGATAACTGGGTTATGTTGGCAGAGCTGCCCCCAGAGTTACAATGTGGGGGCCTCCTATGCTTAGTTCATAGCCTTAAAGCCAGTACTGAAACTCTAAGACAACAGGAGAAAGCTAATTTCTGATCCCTTCCTTGGGTATGAAAGACTTTCTAAATCTGGCTGATTTTTATAATAGCGAATTTTTATCATATTATGTGTGTAAAGTATTCCTTCACTGTCCCCACAGAGCTTTCCAATCATGAAAAACAATCATCAGACTCTCTGTTCCCTAAATTTTTACTTAAACAGATTGATCTTTGCCAAAGAGCATTTAGTTCTGATGAATCTGGCCTCAGAAGCCAGTTCAATATACCTTGAATTTTTATTTTATGGATTTACCTGTCCTTTTTAAAAGGCTCTGTTTTTCAGTGATATAAGCATTCTTCTTTTAACTAAGAAGCATTGTTTTTTCTTCCTGTTGCTATTTCTAAAGCCCCCTCCAAGTAGCACAAATCCATAGAAATGACTCTTATATCGATTCAACCACAATCTTTTCTCTACAAACATCACATCATTTTTGACATACCTTGTCATTCCCATTTCATCTCAGCAGGTCATTTTGTTCCCCTAGTGGACACCAAAGATTGTTTGGAGGTAGAAGTGGTTTCCTCTACCTGTCTCTGAACTCTGGGGGGCCCTTAAGATGATCAATATTTTTTTTTATGTTATCAATATCTTGAAGATGCTGTGAAACGTAGACATGCGAAAAAGGCCTCAGCAATGGTAATGAAAAACATTTACTCCTCAGGATGAGATGGTTCAAATAAAAATAAAACTCTAAAACATCTCTCAGTAACTGTGAGTAAGGTAAAGCCAAAGGCAGCCACAGGAAGAGGCTTAAGAATGTGATTAGTCTCATGCATGAAGGAAGAAGGACGACCCAAGGAAACTGAAAATAAATTATCTAAAATCTGGAAGGGAGCCAGAACAATTATGTGTAAGATAAGGCAAGGGAATAGAGAACTTCAGGGAGAGAAAAAAAGCAGTTAATTATATTAAATATCGCAAAAAATGTCTAGTATTTTAAAAACGTGCACATCAGCTGTATCAATATGGAGATCATTGGTGGGCATATCTCGAAGCCTTCCAGGAAGTAATGAAGAAAAATTTCAGTGATTGGTCATCAAATGGAAAATGAGAGAGGAGAGACCAACTGTAAACTCTTGTTTTAAAGTTGGGATGAGAAATGACAAATGGAAGAAGTGACAGGATAATCCTAAGACTATAGGAGTTCAAGATTTTTTGTTCATAGGCTGGGACTGAGTCAATTAATTATGGTTTATCACATATGTCTATAATCCATTTGCCCATATTATTATCCAAGCTTGGAAGCAAAACTCACGCATGTCTTCTGTATACAAATAGCATATAGATACCATAGAACTTTGTCCAGAGAATGACTTAAAGTGCCACATAAAGAGGACATTCTGCCCATTGCCGGGGAATGTAAATAAGTTCAGCATCCTCTTGTTCAGATCCTAGGAGCAAAAAGCACCTGGGTCGCTTTCTTCAAATCATAACTAATCAAGTGAAATATACCTGGCCTCTGAAATAGCCTAGCCACTATATTTTGGGAAACGATTCATGGAGAAATGCACTCTTGGAGAAAATGGCTGAAGGAAGCACTAACTAGATAATTTCACAGTGAGGTTCTGAGCTCTGTGGTTCACTGTAGCCAGCTAGGTCTTGGATGTTTATTGGGTTTGGAGAAAAACAGAAATTCAGTAACCCTCTCAGGTACATTCTAAAACTTCTGTTAATTAGATTTTAATAAACAAGGTCATCTCTATTGGCAAGCTTACTTTGTAATTTAGAGGGTGAACCATTTATGATGTAGTCCAACTTACACAAGTTAAAAGTCATATAAATCTTCCCCTTAGAAGAAAGGCAGTAAATATCCATTGCTATTAATTGAGGAATCACAAATACCACCAGAGAAAGGAGTGAGGGACAATGCAGATCTTAAACAATGCAAAACTCAATTTAGCGTCAGTTTTATGGAAAGAATAAAACATGTGAGTGTCTTGTTTGTGAGATTTCATTTTGCTCTTGGGAGGATCCAGAAGGGGAAGTTGCCACACTCTTCTGATGGGGCAGAGTGTCCAGTTTGCAAATCATCTGAAAATGAAACAGGAAAGGGATACAAACAAGCCTGGGAGGATTTAGTCGTTTATTTCCTTGAGATGCCCACACGGTGATGACTGATTCTTACTTGACTTAGAGGTTGTTGCATTAGTCTGCTTGAGCTGTCACAACAAGATACCACAGATTGGGGGGCTTGAAACTGGTATTTATTTTCCTGCAGTTCCGGAGGCTGGAAGTCTAGATCAAAGGGCCAGCAGGGCTGTCTGGTGAGGCTTCTCTCCATGGCTGACAGAGAGCCACCTTTTCTCTAGGTCCCCCCACGGTCTTTCCTATGTACACACAGAGAGCTCGAGCTGGCTCTGTGTCTCTTCCTCTTCTTATAAGGACACCCATCCTACGGAACTAGGACTCCACTGTTATGACCTCATTTAATCTTAATTATCTCCTTAAAGGTCCTATCTATCTCCAAATATAGTTACATTGGGGGTTAGGATTTTAACGTGACTTTTGGTGGAAGATGACGTAATTCACAGTTAAATCCATACAGTTGTATATCACTTTTTCTGTTGAGCTTGGGGAACATTAATTCTGGGAGAGGGTAGCCAGTTTTCTGGGGGAAAAGAGATATTTGATTTCCCAAGTGTGGGAAATGCTACATATATTCTTTATTTCAGTCTTGGGGACACAAAATACCAATGAGCATAACAAAGACTATGACAATCCTTCTACACTGAGTAAAACATATTTACCTTTAACCCAGCATTCTGGAAAATGGACTTTTTTTCCCAGCACACATATTAATATTTTGAGAAATAATGTTTTGCATTGTACCATTCTGTGAAGCATGATTTTTGTCTTTCAATGGCTTTTCAAATGCAGCTTTCATGGTAGATCATTTATAGAGCTTAATAGATGAGATTAAGAGACAGACAAATAGAGAATATTGGTGAGTCCTTAACATCTTAACTACCAGTGCTGTATCTGCTGTTGTATACTTGTTCCCATCAAAGATATGTGTGTCAAGGGGCGCCCGAGTGGCTCAGTCGGTTAAGTGTCTGCCTTTGGCTCAGCTCATGATCCCAGGGTCCTGGGAGGTGTCTGCCTTTGGCTTAGGTCATGATCCCAGTATCCTGGGATGGAGCCCAGTGTCAGGCTCCCTGCTTAGTGGGAAGTCTGATTCCTCCTCCCCCTGCTCTTGCATGTCCCCTCTTTCTCTCCCTCTCAAATATATAAAATCTTCGAAGATATGTGTGTCTTAACCAATTAGTATAAGACAACGCTTGCGCTTCTGTA
Source organism: Mirounga angustirostris (assembly GCF_029215605.1). Lineage (NCBI taxonomy): Eukaryota > Metazoa > Chordata > Mammalia > Carnivora > Phocidae > Mirounga > Mirounga angustirostris. The sequence goes on from NW_026991720.1 coordinate 8,012,721, forward strand.
ATAAAGCCCACTAAATTAATTTTCCTTCCATGGGAAAAAAAAATGATGGAGTAAGACACAATAATGAAATAAAATGAACCACCACTATGCATAAAAATATAGTAAATCTCAAAGACAAAATATTGAGGAAAAAAAGCCAAACACAGAAGAGTACATGCTGAATGATTCCATTTATAACACCAGTCAGGAACAGGCAAAAATAACTTATGGTAATGTAAGTTAGAAGAGTAAACTTTATGGGGACTATTTAGGAGAGGGTACAAGGGAACTAGGGAGCTGACCATGTTGCTGTTGTAGATCTTGATCTAGGCAATAATTTCATAACTATATCAATACATAAAAACAACTGAGCTGTATGTGTAAGATCTGTACACTTCACACTATGAAGATTACAGCTCAAGAGGGACAAAGCATTGGTGGCTTGTTACTGTTTTCTAGGACCAAGTTCAAGTTCCCAATCCTGGTCCCTTCACAATGAGCCCGTTTTAATACACCATGTGCTCTGAGGGTTCCGGGAATATAGAATATACTGTGGCATCCAATCTTTGCCACCTGAGCCATTTATTATTACTCAATTTTGTTTACTTTCATACCTTCCTCCGCACATGTTTCCTGTTCTGGAATGTGGTTCCTATTTCACCTGTCTGTTAAAATTCCACTCATTCTTAAGGCCTTAACCAGCTGTCATCTCTTCTGTGAAACTTTCCCTGGTGTCTCCAAAATGAATTAATGGCTTCTTCCTCTGGACTTCCATTGTAATTTATTTATGTAGACAATAGAGTTGTGGCTGACAGAGATTAGGAGTTTTCTGGGACCTTCTTGGTTTCAATTTTTTTCCTCTTTATCTCTATAGTACATTCCTACTATATAGCTTTGTTTTTGGATTGGAAACTGGGGCCCACAAAAATATAACCCTAATGATATAGTAGGTTTTATAATTCTCTGTCCTCCACACTTCAATGTGACCTCCTTTCCTTGAATAAAGATCATGTCTTACTCATTTTTGTAGCCAGAGGACTTGACCTTGGTATTGCAGTGACAATCATCTCTGTATTATAAGTAAATTTCACCTTTTAAAAAGCAGACAATTTGCATTGTGAATTAACCATGGTGTATCTCACTGTCACATTTTTGTTGATGACTTAAGTGACTGGAAGGCCAGACTTTGACAGCGTCATTTACAACACTGATATTTTTCCTGGGCAGGATGGTATTCCGCTTAAGAAAAGAGGGTCCTCCTCCACGTTGGGCAAGTTACTTAAGTTTCGATTTCCTCGTCTGTTAAAAGTTTTTTGGGTGGGTGAAATTTAAATCAGTTAACATCTGGTAAATTACATAGCACCATGGCTATAGCACAAAGTAAGCATTCAATAAATATTAGGTTTAACTATGTGAAATTCAACTGTGTTTGACATATAAAAATGGCAGCTTCCTACAGTTCACTTGATGTTAACTATTATTAAACTCATCAATTTCCTTTACAACACTGTCCAACAAATGGCTCTAAATCATTTCCTTTTTAATGTTTAGCATGACTAGAACACAAACTCAACACGTGTATAAAGAAGTCTAATTCTGCTTTAGGTTCATGCTTTCTCCCAGGTAATGAGGGATGATCTCTGTCTGTAGCAGGAAAGAGTTCATGAGAGAAAGAGACACCTTACCAGTTTCCAGCTCTGCCCATGAGACTGGCTGCCTCCATGACAGCCTCATCAGCCTCAAACTATCAACCAACATTCTACCTCAAGTGTATACATTCGAACTAGATACAAATATGAATTCCTTTAAACAGTGTATCTACAAGCTGACTGGAAAAAGGACTCATGAACTTGTTAAAATTCTGAGACAGATTCGGCTTCCTTATTCATTTAACGACATTGAGAGTCCACTAGGTTTCAGGCTCTACCATTGGTCTGGTCAGGAAGGCAAAAATTAATCGTATCAGACCAGTCATAGCTCCCATCTTCAAGGAGCTTGCTAGATGACTCGTGTCTTATTTATTTTTTTCCATAACTAAAGATAATTAAGTTACTATGATATTTCTCCATCAGAGCACGTTGGGGATCTGTTTTGTTTCTTTTTACTAATTTTCTGTTGCCTTCCCCTATTTTTTTCTTTCTTGGTATTCCATTTCTATAGTTCTTTCAGAAAAATATTTACCCCCTTTGAATGATTTTAATCCCCTAATTTAATTCCTTTAATTAAGTCCATATTCATTTAAATCGTTATAAGCATTCTTTAGGGAATTGTGCACTTTAATTATAATTAGATAATGAATATTCGATTAGTGAGATTCTGAAGTAAAAATTATAATGCCAGTGACTAAAATGCACCATATCTAGAATCTTTTATTACAGAATTACCAATGAGAATAATCCACTGGGAATAACAAATTTGTTCAAGTTGGGTAAAGCAAGTGCGTGTCGAAGTAAATGTTTTACTATTACCTGATAGAAAAGTTCTCCCTTTATTTAAAGTCTTTTATTGGAAGGCTGTAGAACACATTACTAACAATGCCATTCCCGGATACCATGGCCCTCTGAGAAGGTGGGCTCTGGGGCACGGCTCACAGATTGCGATGTTTACAATGCCAACCAGCGGTGTCAGGTGGGGTCTCTTCTCCATGTGTGCACCTTTTCACCATCTTGTGCACTGATGCTCTGTGCATCTGTTATGTCAACATGCTACCTCATCTCAGATGGGCATACGAGAGGTACCTGACTTCTCCAGGAAATATCAAATGTCCTTGGTCTAGAAAGTACAATAGATCAAAATGAAACACAACCATTTAGAAGGAGGGCGAGAGAGAGAGAGAGAGAAATGGATATTTTCATTTCAGTACAGTCCAGGGATAACAAGGGAGAAAATGTTGAGGCAGGCAGAAGAGAGAAGTTTAGTGCAGGGAATACAAACAAACTTCTAGAAAGAACATGCAGATTTCTCAAGGAGCCAGGTAGAAGATCTGGGGTATGAACAGGTTAGATTTGAGAAGGAAAAAGAAGTCTATAGAATCAAAATACACTTGATTCAGAAGACTTTTTACAAAAAGGGGATGCATTGGACTTCCATTAATCTGGGTTCATTACCTACCCCCCCATGTATAATTGGTATTCTTAGTTAGCCTCACCAACTAGGTTTTTTGTTGTCCTCAAGAATTACCTGCATATGAGCTTCTACGTATAATCATGATTTATAGGAAGAAAGGAAAAAGCTTATTTTTAGGGCCTCAAAAATAAGAAAGGGCCTAATGTATGTGGATATAGCATCTTTGACAGACAGAGAGAGCCCCTGAGCACCACAGGGGGAGAACCAAACCACCACTGCCTCTTCTCTTCTGACCCCAGGATGGTGGGCTCGTCCTGTTTTTTATTTTGTTTGGGATAGGAAATATTCCAGTTGATGTTGATCAAATACTTCATATTAGCATCACTATTATAGAATCATTTTCTTGTCTGTTTGGAATAGTCTCATATTTAGCAGGCTACTTTCTGCAATCCAAAGTTAGAGAGGTGTTTTGACTGAACGTAGCCGAACCTTTTTAATAACACCGTCACCAGAAGCCAGACCCATCTCATTGGTCAATCATATTGCCATGCATTGGGTTTCTTTGCCCTTTGCCGCTTCAGGTTTTGCCAGTGGTCGCATAAAGCTCCTTCCTAGAACCCTGACTTGTCCTCCTCATTCATCAGTTACACATGCTGGCGAATGCATCCCATCAGCTCATTCATCTGCTTCTCCCAGCCCTCACTAAACACTGGTTATTATTTTCCTTTACCCAGGCAGGAACGCTGTATTATAGCATCTGTGAGGATCTCAATTTAAGAGCCTAAACTATAATCGCTCCATGATTCCAGTGGTTCTGTGGGCTTGTTGTGGGAATGACGGGCGAAGGAGTGGCTTGTCAAAGTGGTATTTTTTTTTTTAAGATTTTATTTATTTATTCATGAGAGACAGAGAGAGAGAGAGAGAGAGAAGCAGAGGGAGAAACAGGCTCCCAAGGAGCAGGGAGCCCGATGCGGGACTCGATCCCAGGACCCTGGGATCATGACCTGAGCCGAAGGCAGACGCTTAACCATCTGAGCCACCCAGGCGCCCTCAAAGTGGTATTTGCATGGAGTTTTCTGAGCCTAAGGGAAGAAGAGACTTGGGGGGCTAAGCTTGGCGCTAGATAGTGGACCTGGCTTTGGGAGAAAGGAGTGATTTTGAATAGAATGTGGTGAGACTCTAATTGTTTCAAGTCACTACTATAAAGGATGCAATGAAAAACTGATAAGAGTGACTTTGTTCACTTGAAGTGATGGTAGTGGCCTGAACATTGGACACCCCATGTTTGTCCTAGGAAAGTGCCAGAGACATCCAAGTAGCAGGAGGAACAGGGTAGAAGGGCCCTGGCAAATGCTAGAAGGCAGGCGAAAAACCAGTTTGTAGTCACACTTGGGCCAATGCCGGGAACTTGGAAGCAACGGAATAGAATCTAAGTATGGCTCCAGTTTCCAGGATTGCTAATTTGGATGGAACCAGAGGAATGCAATTTGTTATATTATTTTTTTTTTAAAGATTTTTATTTATTTATTTGAGAGAGAGTGAGAGAGAGAAAGAGCACAAGAGGGGGGAGCGGGAGAGGGAGAAGCAGACTCCCCGCCGAGCAGGGAGCCCGACGCAGGACTCAATCCAGGGACTCCAGGATCATGACCTGAGCCGAAGGCAGTTGCCCAACCAACTGAGCCACCCAGGCGCCCTGTTATATTATTATTAAAATGATGTGGCATAGAGAAATAAAAGCCCCAGTGGCCCAAGAGTGCTGTTGGGACAGCATCATCTGAAAGCTTGTTAGAAATGCAGATTTGTGGGCTCCACTCTGAACCTCCTCAAAAGAATCTATGCTTAGCAATAGTCCCAGGTGATTCATATGCACAAGACTAGGAAACAGAAGGCAAAATGATGGTTTAGGAGTTAATTTGGTCAGCAAACAAAAGCAGCAATTTCACTGTCTCTACTTAAAATATATACTTGACTTCTGTAGGCAACTGAGCTTTAGTTATGGTAGAATAAATTAGTTCACAACATGTTGGAATTTGTATGATAATATTTTAACAAAATTATGCAATATCATATATCTGTAATAATCTAGTAAGATATTTCATTCTAAGTTCATGAATCAACTCATAAAAGGAATTCCACTCCCAGGAAGAAAAAAGAATCTACTATAAAATCAGTGTACACACCCATCTGAAATTAATGTATATGTCCATCTCTTCACTTTTCTTAATCAAAAGGAAATGAATGCATCATAATCACCTGGGGAGCTTGGTGAAGATTTTTGAGTAGGTGTGAGATAATTGCAATCTCTGATTTCAGATCAGAGTGATTCTGATACCCTTCCTCCTCTCCCAACATTTATTTATTTATTTATTTATTTATTTATTTATTTATTTATTTAAAGAAGTCTTTATTTATTTATTTTTTAAGATTTTTTATTTATTTGAGAGAGAGAAAGAATGAGAGACAGAGAGCATGAGAGGGAGGAGGGTCAGAGGGAGAAGCAGACTCCCCGCCGAGCAGGGAGCCCGATGCGGGACTCGATCCCGGGACTCCAGGATCATGACCTGAGCCGAAGGCAGTCGCTTAACCAACTGAGCCACCCAGGCGCCCCCTCTCCCAACATTTAAATAAATACATAAATAAAAGCAAAATAGCCTCTAGGGAGAAAGTAATTTGTACTCCAACATTAAGCAATACTTGCTGTCTAATATTTACATGAGTATCTAATTTTTTGGTGATCGTTATAATCAATTAATTATATTGAATAAGGGAAACAACATATTTAAGACATAGGAACAAACTTCTAGATAACCTAATTCAAACTACTCCTTCTTCACTTAGAAGCATAGCATTTATTAATATTTCTTCTTTATACCTCTCTTATATATTCAATTTTATTTCTTTTATATATGTATATAATCCAGTGTTCATGGCATTTTAAACTTTGATTTCAGTACACCCACTCTATTGATAACTTTAGAATTGCAAAATGTTTAATTTCCTAGTTAACTAAAACTGGATACATAATTAATTGTCTTTGCAGTTTTGGACAATGAACTAGGAATCTCACTTTTTTTTTTTTTTTACCATTTCACGTCTTTCTTTTTTTCCTTTGACCATCTTTTTTCTCAGGATTGTTTTCGTTATTTGGAGTCTTTTTTGGTTCCATATGAATTAGGATTTTTTTTTTCTCTATTTCTGTGAGAAATGCCAATGACTTTCTTGGCATCAGCTTATTCGGAGGGATTCAGGATTAAGTATAAATAGGGCATACCTGCAGGGGAGAGTATAAGTACAAGGAGCATTGTCCTCATATGAGTTTAGGGGCTATTCTCAGGCATTTACGTAGTCAGTTCAAGTGTGTTAGGACAAGAAATGTCAAATGGATGTTGGAGGCTTTCTGGCTTAGAAGCCCCATGATGCACAGGAGTGAATATCTCTTACAACAGTCCCATGGGCATAGCTCCTATGGGTCCAAGCAAGGGGTGTATGCAGTTACAAGAGTGCTGCAGACTCAGGGAAGCCCCCCAAATATGTATTTTACTCACAGTCTTTCCAAACCAGACGCAGCTTATCAATCAGGATCATTTTTAGCATATGCAACGTGCCTAGAAACATAGCTGACATTCCACTCTTCTCAGATTTCCGAGACACTAGAGCTAGGGAGTTAACCTCAAATCATTTGAGCAAGAGGAGGAGGAATAGGTATTTTTTAAAGCCATTATAGGTCTAAATGGTGGTATGTGAATCTATAGACACATATGAAGAAGAAGGAAGTGGAGGGATGATTAATTCCACTGGATATCAAAACTTTTAAAAGCTAAAGTAATTAGTAATATTGTTCCATGATAGAAAGAAAACTAGAATGAGGGAATAGCATAAAAGAGGGCATCCAGAAACAGACCCACTTTGTATGAATGCTTAACTTATGACACAGATGGCAGAAAAATGTTGCAGAAAAAGGAAAAACTTGCCAATAAATGGTGTTAGGAAATGAGGGAAAACAAATGAAGTGTGATGCCTGTTTTATACCATGGACAAAAGCCAATTCCAGGTGAAATGTAAATTTAAAAATGAAATACAAAATAACACAACTAGGAAATAACCAAGGAGAATAACTGTGATTTTCAGGTAGGAAAAGACATCTTAAATTTGACATAGAAGACCGTGCTAGAGACTGAATGCTGTACTTCCCCCAAATTCTTATGTTGAAATCCCAACCATTAGACCAGTACGAGAATAGCTGAAAATATTTTTAAAAATTGACATTACCCAGTGTTGGTGAGTATGTGGAACAATGAACTTTAAATCAATCTGACAGACATGTAAATTGGTAACATTACTTTTAAAAAGTCTGCCATTGTCTACAGAAGCTGAAGATTCATGTAGTCTTTGATGTGGCAATTCTACTCTTCCATAGAATAGATCCAACAACAAAAAACCATGGTCATGTGTGCTCAGAGATATGAACACGAATGTTCAATGGCATTACTTGACCAGCTCAAAACTGGAAACAACCCAAGTGTCCATCAACCATTTAAGCTTTGGCATATTTATACCATGGAACACTATAAACAATGAAATCAACTAGAGCTATGTGCAACCACATGCATGAATCTAGCAAACTTCGTACCAAGTACAAGCCATCTAGGCACATGGTCCAGGCAGGATTCCATTTACATAAAGTAAAGAAACTTGCACACCAAATTTCTGGTGTTAGAAGTCAGGATAGTAGATACTTTTAGGAGGATAGAACAGTAGGGATTCAGAGGGAACATGAGGGTTACTTTCAGACCAGCCGGTAATGTTCCATTTTGTTTTTTTCATCTGTGTGGTGGTTACATGAGTAATTGCTTGGGATGAATCACTGAGTTATGCATGTTTGATCTTGGGTACTTTCCAAGATGTCTTCTATATCATAATAGAAAGGCTCTACAAAAATAAATTCATAACAGATATTATGGGACAGATGGAGGTTGGGGGTAAGAGAAAAGTTTTCACTGTATGTGTTTCTCTAATTTTTGACTCTTGAAACAAGTAAATATGCTCCCTATTTTTTTAAAAGTAATCTGATTTTTGACACAGATGAAAAAACAATAGAAGATAAACTAGAATTGCCCATGAGAGCCCCATGGTCCCTGGTCATTTCAGAATCTGAGTGAAAGGAAGTGTATTCGTGTGCTAGGATTGCCATAACAAAATACCACGGACAGGGCAGCGGAAACAACAGAAACTTATCACAATTCTGGAGCCTGGAAGTCCAAGATCAAAGTGTCGGTAGACTTGGTTTTCCTCTGAGGCCTCTCTTGACTTGCAGGTGGCCGTTTTCTCTTTGTCCTCACATGGTCCTTCTTCTGTGCACTCGCACCTAATCTCCTCTTCTTACGAGGACACCAGTCACACTGTATTAGGACCCACCCTAATGACCTCATTTTAACTAAATGGCCTCATTACAGACTCCATCTCCAAATGCAGCCACATTCTGAGGTACGGGGGTTAAGATTTAACATACGAATTTGGCAGGGTGGAGGTGGGGGCTGGGGGTGAGCAATTCAGCTCACCACAAGAAGGGAGTCTGCCTGTGCTTCAGTGTGGGTATGCCAGCCTTTAGGCAAGGCAGAAAGCTGAGAACAATCTGGCTCTCCTAATGAGCTTCTCAGACTAATTGCAAGATTTCATTCGAGTCTATGCTGCCAACTCCATCCAGACTTGGGAGAAAGCAGAAGAAATGTAAACTTTTCTTTTGGATGTTTCCAGCATTTTTGTTTTGTGTCATAGCCCATTTGAACATGAATCAAAAGCAAATAGATCTTCTGATGTGTTTCTGCTTATCTCATTGAGGGCTATTCTTTTTTTACCCCCTCACCCCACCAGAGAAATAATCCTCTTGAGGTTTTCTCCAAGAGTCCTTCGGAAAACATTATTGAAAAATATACACATAAGTATCACCCATGCATTTTGTGCTTTTTAAAACATGAAAAGTAACCAAATTCTGTGTCATAAAATTCAAATTGTTATTCAAATATGGTTATTGTATGGCATTTGAAAGAACTAGTATATATGAACAAAGCAAGTAGCTAAATAGGCTAAGTGGGCTACAAATACTGAATTGTTTTCAAGATTTGCAATGTGCAAATCGCAATTTCATGTTAACTGTGGATTCTTCCTTGGGGGAAAAATATTTCACTATGAAGAGCTACTACTTTAAATCATGGCTTGATCATAATCAGTAGTAGATACATTCCCCTGATTATCAGCTGTCCTTTGGGGACTTGCTGTGCTGAGTCAAATATGGGGATAACTCGTTTGCTCTTTCACCTCTACCTCAGCTTGGAGCTCCCAGGATATCCTCCCCTACAACAGGAGGGATTTCTGTTCCACTTGGCCAGGGTACTGTGCAGGACCTGACGGCTGAGGGGTGAGTTGGCCAGTGAATTTCTTCCTGCCCCCTGACTCTCTACCATGAAGTCCACTTCCTCTGCTACCTGACAAAGTATTAGGGCCAAAGTTCTCTCAGTGTGGCCTGGGGCCAACTGGAGCTCCTAGGGACTTTGTGGGGGGGAAGGGGGGTTCACAGACTATCGGACCAAACTGTTTCCATAATAATACGAAGATCTTATTTTCCTTTTCCCTCTCTTTCTCTCATCAATGTATAGCAGAATTTTCTCAAGGCTTCGCAGCATGTGATTACAAGAGGCTGATTATGAGAAACCAGCTGCTTTTATTAAATTGGACATTAAAGAGATTTGTAAAATCATGAAACAATGCCTTCTCATTAATCCTTTTTTGTTGTTTTGGAAAAATATAAGCTTTTTAAATATAAATATATGTTATGCTAACAAGTAGTGGGTTTTCAATTGTTAGTTTAAAATAAATTAATATTTAACAGTGTTTCAGCTTTAATTTCTAATACATTAAATAATGATATGTAAAATCATAAATAAAAGCTTTTTGGGGGCGCCTGGGTGGCTCAGTCATTAAGCATCTGCCTTCGGCTCAGGTCATGATCCCAGGGTCCTGGGATTGAGCCCCACTCAGGCTCCCTGCTCAGTGGGGAGCCTGCTTCTCCCTCTCCCACTCCCCCTGCTTGTGTTCCTTCTCTCGCTGTGTCTCTGTCAAATAAATAAATAAAATATTTAAAAAAAAAAGCTTTTGGGGGTCCTCAGTTTTTATGATTTTAATGGGGTCCTGAGACAAAAATGTTTGATCACTACTGGGCTCCAGAGAAATTAATCTTAATCCATATACCTGGGTATGCAAGAAACATCAAATGATATTTATTGTCCCTAAACTGAACTTTGAGAAACCATTCTGCCATTTCATTAGCAGTAGGAAATTCAGTATCCATGGCACAACTCTGTTAGACTCTTCAGATGCACCAAACAGGAAGAATAAAGTGGGTGTAGCTGTTTGTAGAGACACTGGCGGCTGGGTGGGATGAAAAGGAAGACAGACATGAGAGAGAGATCTCTGAATACTGGAGGCGCTCTAGAAAAGCTTCCTCCGCAAGTGTTTGGAGGCATGGGCATGTTTTCTCCTAAAGTCACTCTAAAATGTATCAGTAAAAATAAGCAGCAATTGTGGTATATATCCAAAGGGAAATGAAAACAGTGTCTAAGGAAGAACTATCTGCACCCTCATGTTCACAGCAGTTCTATTTACAATGGCCAAGATATAGAAACAATCCAAGTGTCTACTGATATATCAGTTATGATATATATATGTTATGCTATATATATATCAATTATATATATATATGTATATATATATGTGTGTGTGTGTGTGTATGTATATATATAAAATTCATCCATAAAGAAGTAGGAAATCCTGCCATTTGCAACAACATGGATGGACCTTGAGAGCATTATGCTCAGTGAGTAAGTCAGAAAGAAAAATCGAAAAAAAAAAGAAACCAAAGAGATCAGACTTGTGGTTACCAAAGGTGGGACTGCGGGTGGGGTGGGGCATGTTGGTGTGGAAATTGGATGAAGGTAGTCAAAAAGTACAGACTTCCAGTTATAAGCTAAATTAGTACTGATGAGCCACATGCAACAAGATGGCTACAGTTAACGTTGCTGTCTGGTATATTTGAAGGCTGTTAAAAGAGCAGATTCTAGGAGTTCTCATCACAAGGAAAAAAACTTTTTTTTGCGTCTCTATGGGCTAACACGTAAGACCTTATCAGAGATCAATACAGAGCCATTCTCTGAATAAGACACAGGTATGACACCTGCCTGCAGGAGCTGCACTGTAGTAGAGGGCAGTGCATCATCGGAACTTTCTCCAGACAGATGGATTACAAATTGCTATGAAATATATGTACTCAAATTATTTGAAGGAACGGGTTCCATTACTGCTGGACTTCTCAGAGCATCTGATATGCTGCAATTGTTCTATATGAATGTTCAAAGGTGGATTCACGTAACATTTTTACAACTTTTTTGATCAAAATATCTTTTTTTCCCCCTGGGTCAGTTATTAACATCTCCTAGAACCACTTTATAGAGAATACAGTTTGAGAATACTGCCCTAACCTCATAAGGGAACTTTAATAGGATTTCAGTACTCTGAAACCAAATAGGGACTAAGGAATTTTGTTTTCCTAGGTTAGTTTTCCAAACGGTTTTACTCTGATCAACGGTAAGAAGTTTATTGTTTCCCTGGGACCCTGCTTGCACACACAACTGAAACAATACTGAAGCAAAGTTTTATAAAATGGTTACCCTTCAAATGTTTGGTGGACTCTGACATTTTGCATTCTACTTCATAATATTTAAAAAGTGTTGGTCACAGACCACTAAAATGATTTCACAGCCCATAACTTTGAAAAGCAATGCCTTAGATGATTCCATTAGTGGGTAAAATTAGGCTACTTTAAATCACTCATCATTTAGTAGTACAATTTTGAACAAAATAGGAAAAAAATTACACTTGCTCTGTCTACTTTTAATAGGTGCTTCTTATGATTAAATAAAAGAAATTGTATGGAAAGTGCAAAGCATTGCACATGTAAGCTATTATTATTAATTAAAACAGTCACTTTATCCGTGATGCATTTCCAAAGAAGAGAACACTTTAAATGGTCAGAGTTCAGATGGGTCCAAAGAAATGGAAGGAAAAGGTAGTGTGAAATTATCTCATCTTCTTTCATTGAAATCGCCTGCCCTAGTCAGCCATTTGGTTTAAAAATTCTTCACTCTGTTACAGTTATGGAAGAATTTTCAACCTAAGGATTTTGAGGTTCTTTTGTGAAAAGCCACTTTCCTACCTCCCTGGTTCATGCCCCACCCCTCCCCCCAGCCCCCAGTGCTGATCTAACTGCTGAATGACTGGAGATTTGCAGCTCTGCCCTCCCAAGGGTATTCCTCTGAGTTTCTGGGTCTTTTGCGTGCAGGCCTATCTATTTATATCATGATCAGTTTTCTTGTGCACAGCAATACAAAATTACACACACACACAAAACCCAGAAAGCTTTTAAAAGTACATACTGTTGTCTATAAAAATAATAACTGTAAGGAAAAAAATAACCACGAGATTCAGTTTTTGCTATGCTGGATAAGCGTATATGATCCTCTTTCTATTTAGATGGCTTATTTTTAACCAGTAAGTTGTATCTTTTTGTTAAGTAAATTAAAAAAAATCCAATCTTTCCTAAAGCAGGGTTTCTAGAATAAAACTGATTCCTTGTTGTTATCCAGTGACACTTTAAAATTAGAAATGAAAAAAAGAACAAACTAGAAATGAGCTTGTTATTTCACTACTTACAACTACAAACAGCTTCCTATAGACTAAATTAGATAATTAATCGGAAGAGCAAAAATGGAAATAATTAAAAAGGAATTTCACGTAACTAATTTCAAATATTTAATACATTAAGAAATGTTTTATATGCTAATATCTGCTCTTTTATTTCCAGGGAAATTTAGTTTGTTTTTTAAATCATGTTTAACAAAACCTTTCCTACGTCTAAGTTCATAAAGATATTTTCCTTTTTTAGTTCATAAGAGCTTTTATGTTTGCCTTTATGTTTGGGTTTTTAATCGACTTGGATTTGATTTATACGTATAGTATAAGATGGGATCATTTTCTTCTTTTCCCTATGGACCCCTGAATGTCCCACAACAGTTCATTTAAAAGACCATCTTTTCATCCTTTTTTCACCGATTTGTCAGGCCAATTCTGTCACAAATTATGTATCATATGTTTATGTGTCTATTTCTGGACTCTATTCTGTTTACTTTGTCCATTTATCATCTAGTAATATTAATGTTGGTAGAGGGGCTAGCACACGTGCGTGTGTGTGTGTGTAAAACATATTTTACCAAATGAATTAGTTAATAATTTGATAAAGACACCAAAAAGATGCTATAAAACAGTTTTTTAAAAGCAATAAAGTACACTGAAAACTATAAAATATTAAAGAAAAAACTGAAGAAAACACAAATAAATGGAAAGATATCCTATGTTCATGGATTGGAACAATTACTATTGTTAAATTGTCTCTACTACCCAAAGTAATCTACAGATTGGATGCAAGCTCTCTCAAAATTCCAATGGCATTTTTCACAGAAGAGACATAACCACTCTAACATTTGTATGAAACCACAAAAGACCTCAACAGCCAAAGCAATCTTGAGACAAAAGAACAAAGCTGGAGACATTACCACTTCCTTAGTTCAAACTATATTAGAAAGCTATAGCAATCAAAACAGTATGAAACTGGCATAAAAACAGACATATATATCAATGGAACAGAAAAGAGAGTCCAGAAATAAACTCGTAAGTACACGGTCAATTAATTTTTAACAAAGGAGCCAAGAATATGCAATGGTGAAGGAATGGTCTCTTCAATAAATGGTGTAGGAAAAACACCCAAATGGTAATGTGGACATCCACATACAAAAGAATGAAACTCGACCCCCAGTTTACACCATACGTAAAAATCAACTTGAAGTGGATTAAATACTTGGACGTAAGGCCTGAAACTATAAAAATCCTAGAAAAAAACAGAGGGTAAGATCCTTGGTATTGGTCTTGGCAATGATTTTTTGGATTGGACACAAAAGCAAGGCAACAAAAGCAAAACTAAATAGGTGGGACAATATCAAACTAAAAAGTTTCTGCATAGTAAAGGAAACCATAAACAAAATGAAAAGACAATCTATGGAATGGGAGAAAATATTTGCGAACAACGTATCTGATAGTGAGTTAATATCCAAAATATACAAGGAACTTAGGGGCGCCTGGGTGGCTCAATCGTTAAGCAGCTGCCTTCGGCTCAGGTCAGGATCCCAGGGTCCTGGGATCGAGCCCCACATCGGGCTCCCTGCTCAGCGGGAAGCCTGCTTCTCCCTCTCCCACTCCCCCTGCTTGTGTTCCCTCTCTCGCTGTATCTCTCTCTGTCAAATAAATAAATGAAATATTAAAAAAAAAAAAATGGGCAAAGGCCCTGAAGAGACATTTTTCCAAAGAAGACATACAAATGTCAACAGGTACACCAAAAGGTGCTCAACATCACTAATCAACAAGGAAATGCAAACCAAAGCCACAGTGAGTTACCACCTCACACCTTTTAAGATAAGAGATAGCAAGTGCTGGTAAGAATGTAGAGAAAACGTAACCCTTCTACAATGTTGGTGGGGATATAAACTTGCATAGCCACTGTGGAAAACAGTATGGGAGCTCCTCAAGAAATTAAAAATAGAACTACAGGGCACCTGGGTGGCTCAGTTGGTTAAGCGACTGCCTTTGGCTCAGGTCATGATCCTGGAGTCCCGGGATCGAGTCCATATCAGGCTCCTGCTCAGAGGGGAGTCTGCTTCTCCCTCTGACCCTCCCCCCTCTCATGTGCTCTCTCTCTCTCAAATAAATAAATAAAAAATCTTAAAAAAAAAATAGAACTGGGGCGCCTGGGTGGCTCAGTTGGTTAAGCGTCTGCCTTCGGCTCAGGTCATGATCCCAGGATCCTGGGATCGAGCCCCGCATTGGGCTCCCTGCTCGGTGGGAAGCCTGCTTCTCCCTCTCCCACTCCCCTGCTTGTGTTCCCTCTCTTGCTATGTCTCTCTGTGTCAAATAAATAAAATCTTAAAAAAAAAAAATAGAACTACAATTTCTGGGTATAAATCCAAAGGAAATGAGATCATTACCTTAAAGAGATTATTTTTACAATCCCGCCCCCCTTGTTCACTGCAGCATTATTCACAATAACCAAGAACACAGAAACAACCAAAGTGTCTGTCAATGGATGAATGGATAAAGAAAATGTGGTGTATATATATACACCCAGTGGAATATTGTTCATACTTAAAAAGAAGGAAATCCTGTCAATTACAACAACATGGATGAAACTGGAGGGCATTATGCTAAGTGAAATAAGCCAGACAGAGAAAGACAAATACTGCATGGTATCACTTATATGTGGACTCCAAAGGAAAAAAAGTCAAACTCATAAACAGAGTAGAGTGGTGACTGTCAGGGGCTGGGGTAAGGTGTAAATAAGGGGAGGCTGGTAAAAGGGTACAAACGTTCAGTTATAAGATGAATGAGGTCTAAGGACCTAGTGACTGCAGATGATAACACTGTACTGTATTACTGAAATTTAAGAGAGTAGAACTTAGGTGTTCTCATCAAAAAGCAACAGAAGAGTTAGCTATATGAGATGATGGATTTGTTAATTAACACAAGGGTGGAAATCTGTATATTAAATCATCACCTTGTACAATTTAAATATTACCACCTCAACAATGCTAAAAAAAGCAATAAAATGTAGATTAAAAAGTTAAACTACAGTTGAATATATAGGTATGTTCATATATCTATGAATATGTATTCATATATACATATGATCCTGTTTTTCATCTTTTTATACTGTTTTACACTTTTCATACTGTGCATTCCCATGAATAGAAATTTTTATTAATTCCACTAGACTCTGTGAACATAAAGGGACTGACCATATTTTTCATTATTATATTTTTAGTGCATAGAACTGTGGCTAACACATTTTAGATGCTGCACACACATTGCTACTTGATGAATAAATGAATAACTAACAGTTTCTAAGAAATTAAAGTAATAATTATCTAAAAATTTAGTAAAAACCATTCACTATCACATTCAAGTATCAATTATTAACTGAAAATAACCACACTTTTCAGTACCAGAAATATATATAGCCTACTAGATAAAATAGTAAATGCATATCACTGAATCAATATTCAATCATTTGCATATAAGTTATGTAAATGTCACTGCTTTCAGTAAAATCACCATACCATTATCATCTTTTCTTTTTACTGTCCTCTTTCCTTCTGTATAATTGTAAGGCTGTAGTTAAAATGCAATGATATATCTTCTACTCACAATAAAATTGACCTTTAACAGCATTTATTATATTTAAAATAATGCTGGGTCACTTCTGGGCTGCTTCCTGCAATAGTATAATATCAGAAATAAACCTAAATCTGACTTGAACAAAGTCTTGGAAGGTAATGTAAGATTTTGTAGAGGTCTATGGAAGAATAATTATGTTGCATGAGCCAAAGCAGAATGACTTAAAGTTGTCTTCATACACGTCTCTCCCCCTATTTCATTGGCCAATCAACTCTCTCCCTGTCTTCTCCCCTAAAAATACTGCTTTTGCTTGCTTTCATGTCTTACGGCCTACGTCCCGTTTATCCCACTTTCCTCTCCATCTCTTCTAGATCTGTTTAGTCCCCTTGTAGTATAAATTGATTTAGCATCTATAGCGGGTAGAATTGGATTCTACCTACAAATATATTTTCAAGTTCTAATCCCTGGTACACGTGAAAGTGACCTTATTTGGAAATAGGATCTTTGCAGAAGTATTCAAGTTATGATGAGGTTATACTCAAGTAGGGTTGACCCTAATCCTTATAAATTAGGGAAATTTGCACACAGAAGACACAGACAGAATGCTGTGTGATGCCAGAGGCAGAGATTGGAGTGATGTGTCTATAAGCCAAGGGTATGCCAAGGATTGCTATTAATACCAGGAGCTAGACAGAGAACATGGCCCTGCTGACACCTTGATTTCAGACTTCTGGCCCCTGGAACTGTTAAGACAATAAATGTTGGTTGTTTTAAGTCACCCAGTTTGTGGTGCTTTGTTGCAGTAGCCCTAGGATACTAAGACTGCTGGGCTCTGAGCTCGTCAAATCTTTTCCCACTTATTATTCTGATCAGCACAACCAATAGAATCAGTCTTCCTCAGAAGGGAGGAGGGATATATCTAGGGCCACTTTGATGCCAGTATTTTGTCCCACTCATATGAAACTTAAACTATTTGATTACATGAGCTTGTCTTTCTCAGGAGTCAATCATTCCCTACCAGCCTGCTTTAGGGGATACTGGCAAACTATTATATAAACTCTTCTCAGAAAGAACAGACGGAGAGGGAGACAGAGGAACATGTAGTTTACATTGAGTACAATTAGTGGTTCCCATAAACCTGAGAAAATGCAAAGTGAGCAAGAGGAGTATCCATAGAATAATGCTTACTTTGTCAAATTTGAGAGGGAAGGAGGGCCACATACACTGAAAACAACATAGGATTGGGGAAAACTCGTTGGGCTACAATTTGAAAGACCAGATATCAACACAGGCTTGCTTCAAGGCTTACTATGTGACCTTGGGAATACCACCCAAATTCCTTAAATTCCTCTAAGTGCACAATTAAAAAGTTGGCTAGCTATTCCCTAAGGCAATGTTTTTCAAACTTTAGGTTGAGATCTATCTGTCAATGGTCATTTCAGTTTTGGAGATCATGATAGGCATTAAAAAAATAAGAAAAAGAATGGAAAAAACAGAACATAAGAGTACATCAGGTTCTATACAAAGTAGAGTTAAGCATTATTTCATGAAGCTTTAATTTCAGTTATGTACACATGTGTGAAGTGACTATTTATGTGTGTTTGTACTTGGTCAACATAAAATAACTTTTCTTCTGTGGACTACAGTCCAAGTTTTTATTTTTATTTATTTTTCTTAAAAGATTTTATTTATTTTAGAGAGAGAGAGAGAGAGTATGTGTATGTGACCTCACAACCCTGAGTGGAAACCAAGAGTTGGACGCTTACCTGACTGAGCCACCCAGGTGCCCCTACAGCCCAAATTTTTAAAATATACTACCCTGAATTCCCTTTAGACACTGAACTGCTAATGATCTCTGATAATTAACATACCACCAGGTAGAATACATTTAATTACTTAAAGAAATATGTTCAATTTAATGTGTCCATGATCTACATCATTGAAGAGATTTAAATGTTCATGCTTTTAACTGGGATATAAATACACTTTATATTTTGAACTAAAGAATGATCTTAATTTTTACATTCAAGGGGAGCAGAATATGCCACCCCAGAATATGGCACTTTGGCATAGGGATTATTTCAAGCAGGAGAAATTGGGACCCAGCAGACTCAGAAAGAGCTTTTTCCCTCCCCCTTAGCTGTCTAAAAGAATTTTGATAGGGGTTCTGTACCAGGAAGAGAACTATCACCAGAGGTAACTTTTTATATCAGAAAGACTTACCTGTGTGGCATGGCAAACATCTGTTTGCTCAGTATTTGCCATTCTCTTTTTCCAGTGAATTGCCTCCCTCCCCTTTGAAGGCCCAGACCCCGACCCCCTTCTTCTTAGCTCAGGATGGTATATAAACCTCAACTACCAAATTGCCAGAGAGTCCCATATATTTATGGATCTCCTATAAGTCCCAAATTTATTGTTCTCCAGTTATCTGTCTTATGTCGATTTAATTATTAGACCAGCCAAGGAACCTAGAAGGAAAAAGGGAAAAGTTTTCTGTCCCTACAACATCAACATTAGATTGTAGGTCTTCATCTAAATCTTACCTATCTACCTATATGAAACCCAATTTCTAAAATTGAAATATTACCAGCATGAATTCTCATAATGAGATTTCTTTTCAAGATATATACTGCTCTAGGGGCGCCTGGGTGGCTCAGTTGGTTAAGCGACTGCCTTCGGCTCAGGTCATGATCATGGAGTCCCTGGATCGAGTCCCGCATCGGGCTCCCTGCTCGGCAGGGAGCCTGCTTCTGCCTCTGACCCTCCCCCCTCTCATGTGCTCTCTCTCTCTCATTCTCTCTGTCTCAAATAAATAAAATATTTTCAAAAATTAAAAAAAAAAGATACATACTGCTCTAAATTTTTGAATTGTTCTTTCATTTAACATTTTCTATTAGAGTTATTATTTTGAATTTAGCTGTTTGTACATATATTCCCAAACCATAACTGGGTCATTCCTGACTATTCTTAACTTACTGGTGCCAGATTTAGTACCTGCTCCTTATCAGCATCACCCTTTCCTAACTTGATCTAGGATATATATTCTAAGAAGCAAGGTACTTCTTTTATATAGAGGTGTAGACCATTCTCTCTCTACTGTAAAGCCTGCTGATGGTCAGTAATGAATCTTCTCTCTTCTCCTTCCCTATTACAGAAAAAAATACCCTGATTTACTCTCTGGAACAGATTATAAATTTACCTTTCTGTACTTTTCCTTACTATTGTCCTTTGAATCTCCTCTATGCCCTCCTATTTTCCTGTAAGGTCATGTATAAACGCCTTTCTCCTCTTCCCTATTTGCAGGGCCCGATTCTTCAGTTTCTGGGCTCCAGAGTATGGTGCTTTGGGCAGAACAGAGCTCACTCAGTCTTGCGGATGAGGACATGGGTCTGTGTGTTCCTGTAGCTTCCATGGGGGCACCTAGAGGCTGTCTATCTTCCTTTGGGGAACTGACTTTGCCCAAGGGTGTTATAACATTAAAGCACATTAAAGATCAGCTGAAATGTCAACAAACTTTGAAAGAGGGCTATTAGCAATGCAAATGTGAGCTTCAGCACTTGTGATAAGCACAATAAACAAAACTCTAAGGACATTTTTTTTTTTTTTAGCCTTTCTAGGTGAACAGCTCAAGCTGCGATGCAAAAGCCAGTTCTCTTGGGACTGAGGCTAGTTCATCCTACTCATCTGATGTGCTAGCCAACTGTATGGATTGCATTAATCCTATTGACACAGTCACAGTTGAAAACAGTCTTCGGTTTGCAATGTTAGCTCAGGGAAAGTTTTTATGCCTTTGTAACAGCATTTGGTGTTCAACGCATCCTCCACTCTGGCTTGTGATACCACACAGGATTTTGAAGAGTAGAGGCGTTCACAGAGCAAGCTTATTGCAATTGGACTCCCTTGCTCCTCAAGCCAGTGGTGGGTGGAAATGGGGACCTGGCAGGAAAATGTCGCTTGTATTTGGCTTCTGAGAGAAAGCTAGCTGACCCTGCACCCACAGTAAAAGACTATTTTTTTTCTTGGGTCTAACTGCTGTTAAATAACACAATTCAACCAAGTAAATTCTAAAGATCTAAAGATTATTAATCAATTCATGAATCAGGCAGCATCCTGTCTAGCAAGTAGACGGAGCTACAAAAGGCTACAGCAAAGGAAAGATTTTTAAAGGTAGAGAGGGAGTTTGAAAAAGGAAATTATTAGGGCAGAGTCCAATATTTTAGGCTAGGTCACCCCCCTAAGGGAAATGGAGGGGTCTATCATTAAATTTTCTAGTGCTGACCAGGAAATTCTCATGTTGACTGGTTAAAGGTCACATTTCTGAGTGGCTGAAACTGCAGTCAGGTTAGGTATTAAGTCTTGGTTTACCGACTCAGGGCCTTACCCTAAGTGCTGTCATTTTGGGCCTGTAGTTTTCTTTTTAACACTGCCAAATCAAATCACAGCTCCCTGATGTTCTAATGGGCAGTGACCAGGTAGCATCCATTTCATCGGGACCTCCGCTCAAACCCTCAGTCTTGGATGGAAGCTGTTTTTCCTGGAGCTTCCTGTGAAGCAGTTCCCTGAATCTTGCTTGGGTTCCCTGACTTACAGCCCAGGGTCAAGCTTCAAGCCAGCTTCTCCGACTTCCAAATGACCTGGTAGAGTTGCGCCAAACCTCCCAGATCCTTCCATCCATTAGAACGTCATTGAGTTCACTAATTCTGTTTCTTGCTAGGTTTCTTTTGAACTTCTTATTGGGAGAACAACCAGCTACCCTGTGCTAGAATTCACTCACATCTGTGTTTCTAGGTCTAAGTTTCCTTTTAAGGATATACTGAGCCAGATAGGATTCCTCTCATATACCCCATGGCTTTGTAGAGGAGATGATGTTTTTGCAATAGACCTAAAAATATATGGTTTTCTGTTCTTCATGGTTCTGATCATCTTGTTTGCATACTGTGGACTTTTTTTTTTTGGAATGGTTAGAATGAAATTCTAAATTCATCATTGAGGATAGTTAAAATGAAAGAAAATTTAGAGCAGACTTTGAGTAAACTATGACCAAATCTGAACAAACATGGGGTTAGGAAGAAGAGTTAATTTTTAAGTTATGTTGCTTTTTCCCTCCTCTCCTTCTAGATTGTGAGACAAATAAAAAAAATGTTGTGTAGAAATGGAATTTAATTTGGTGACTGGTCATTAAGCCAAAAGAGTCCACGTTTCCTCTTGAAATCTTAATCCTCTCCAAGATTATGAAGAACAAACAAATCCAAGTTTATTTTTAAAATAAATAAGTCATTTCTAAAAAAGAAAGCCATTTCTAACTTAGACTCATTGAGCTTCTGTTGTGTATGGGGCACTCATTTTGCATTCTATGAAGGCTTAATATCTTTCTTTGTAATGTGAGAGACTCAGAAGGACTGAGACCATCCCACTGTGGCTTTGGTGGGTTCTGGTCTCCCCACACACCCTTTAAAAAAAAAAAAAAAATATATATATATATATATATATATACCTATATATAATGTAGAGGGAGGCGGCAGGGCATGAGCGGGGGCAGAGGAGAGGGAGAGAGAGAATCTCAAGCAGGCTCCACACTCAGGGTTCCATCTCATGACCCTGAGATAATGACCCAAGCTGAAAGCAAGAGTTGGACATTTAACTGACTGAGCCACCCAGGCGCCCGTCCCTATGCACTTTTATAAGACATTAGCTTCTGTTTTTCTCCATCAAAAACCCAATTGTCCATGTGACACAACTGCTAATCAACAAAAACAATTTGTCCTTCTTTGAAGAATCATCCTTGACCACTGAAGTTCAGGACATGCCATCCTAAAATATGCCACTTATATTATTTTGAGCTGAAGTCACATGAAAAATAGCAGGTGAAGGGAAAGGCTTTCTCTGAACTCCCCTTATCTGCCTAAAGACAAGTCCTCCCAAAGGAACTCAGTTGTCATAGATCCCCTTCCCTTGGAGTTTCATCAACCAGGAGTGACTGACGCTTATCACTGAAGAGGAGGCTAGAAGTCCATACCACAAACGTACTCAGACAAACCATCACAAACTATCAAGCCTCCCAACTATTCTTTTTTTTTTAAGATTTTATTTATTTATTTGAGAGAGAGGGAGAGTGAGAAGGAGAAGCAGACTCCCCACTCAGCAGAGAGCCCAATATGGGACTTGACCCCAGGATCCTGAGATCATGACCTGAGCTGAAGGCAGATACTTAACCGACTGAGCCACCCAGGTGTCCCCATCGATTTTTCTATGGGCCCATTCATCTTTCCTAAAAATCATTTCTTCTCCCCTGAGTGGCCTCCATCCCTTCTCCCCTTCCCTTAGTGTGGTATGTAGGCTCTAAAATCTCGTCATTTTGGGGGGAGATTTACTTTTTTTTCCCCCTGTGATGTCCTGGGCATATAATATTAAAAATTAACAAATGTGTGTACCTTTTCTCCTGCCAATGTGTCAGTAATCAGCTTAGTTCATAAACCCAGCTATTGAACCTGAGAGGGTAGAGGGAACACCTCTTCTCTACACTGATTACTGAATCTAGCTGAAATTTGGACCCTTTCCTGGAAAAGCAACATAGAAAACCTTCCACCATCACTTATGTTAATGGTGCTCTGGTTGATTTTCTTCCACATAAACCAAGCTACCCAGTTTATTTGGAGGCATTTCTTGGTACTTAGCTTTCTGCTTCTTTTGGCCTGCCATCTCCCCATGTTCAGTCTCTTTTTTTTTTAAAGATTTTATTTATTTATTTGAGAGAGAGAGAATGAGAGACAGAGAGCATGAGAGGGAGGAAGGTCAGAGGGAGAAGCAGACTCCCTGCCGAGCAGGGAGCCCGATGCGGGACTCGATCCCGGGACTCCAGGATCACGACCTGAGCCGAAGGCAGTCGCTTAACCAACTGAGCCACCCAGGCGCCCCCATGTTCAGTCTCTTGAGTTTTCATTCATGCTTTGGGACTTTTGTCTGTCACTTAAGTAAACCAAAAGGGAAACCTCTGAGCACAATGTTAGATGGTCACTTCATTGTCCCTCCTCCTTAACCTCGCCCTCATCCCTGGTGATGTGTGAGCCTTTTCACGCAAAAGTTATTCTGGAAGCTACATTTGTTTACCTTGCTGGTGCTCTATTCTGAAGAAAGCAGGCTTCCTAAGGAGCAGTCAGGAGAAGGTGTGCAGACCCCACTGCTGCGTATTTGTGTTATGTGTTTGGAGGATGAGGTAGAAAAATACAGAAAATGGAGAAAGCACTCCTCCTGGGAGTACATCCAAGGTACCGAGGTGGGAAGAGCCAAGAAAAGAATTTTGAAAGCATCTTTTGGTATCTGAGCATGTTTATGATTGGCCAAGGGGAAGACTTTTGTTTGTGTGGGTTTTGTGTGTGTGTGTGTGTGTGTGTGTCAGTAAACTATGCCTGAATGCCCTTCCAGATGTTGCAGGCATGATGGCAGGCTGACATAAATAATTCATTTCTCATTTTCTTATTCTCACAGTAATCAGCACATTTCCTTCTACTGTCCCAAACAAAAAGCTTTTTGAGTCCTCAAAATTATACTTGACCCTTTTAAACCACAAATTTACTTTGCTTTACAGCTTTCCTGCTTTGCACTGTAAATGCAGAATAATTTAGACACAAATACACAAAGAAGAAAAATTATTACGTTTTAGAGTTGAAAAGATCCATGAAACTTAACTCTCTCCTTCCCTTCCTTCTTAATCATTTGATACTGATTTTAAAAAAATCACATCTTGCTTTGTTTCACAGACATTTAAATCCTATGTTAAAATTTTATCTATATTTACACCCATTTTCACAGATCCAAATCAGTCAGTGGCAAACAACATAAATCTGTTTGAAAATATTTGCTGTGCTCCCACCAAAAGAAAGAAAGCTAAAGCCATTACAAAACATCTTCTTAAAGGAAAGAATTATTTTTTTCCCACTGATTTGTTCAGCAATTTGGCTATAATTCTATGCAATCTACTGAAGCCATGCAATGCAGAGAACACATTATGCATTCCACCTTTACATATTCCTTTTGTGTATTTCAAGAACGATGCCTGGAAGTGTCAAACCTTAAATTATTCTGTAATTGGCAGGCAGCAAATAGCAATTTCAAGTTCCAAGCGGTGCCAAGGCCAAATGGAAGAAGACATTTATAATGGCTGTGCCTAAGAAAAAGTGTAGCTTGAAGGATTATCTACAAATTGAGCTATAAACACATCATCTCCAGCATTGGGGGAAACAAGAGGAAAAAGAATTTGTTATCATCAAAGTACTCACTTTGCAAAACAGCTGAGTACCCATCCTACAACCCTTTCAGTGAGAACATTTAAACTTATCACAAGTAATTATTTAGAATGGACGCTTAGGAAATCCCAAGCACATTTAAAACAATGGCAGACCAGAAAGGTAATTACTGATTTTAGTTTTCCCCATTATGTGTAGCTGTTGCCCGTAAAACACAAACACTCGCCAGTTCCCCTTAACTTGTAAACACGGGCATATGTCTCTTAACATTATTTTCTTTTCAGTTAGGATTTTTAAAAAAATCATGCCCATAGGCAGATGGTCTTGTTAGAAACATGAAATGCTGCTTCCTTCATGTGTTGTCATTTTCTTGCCCGTAATTGTTTTTAAATAATAACATCCCTTCTTTATGTATCACGAACATCTTGGAAAATCAGGAGTCAATGTAGAATAATCATAGTACTTACGCACATTCTAAACCATGGTGTTTAATTAATATGAGTGCACGTGGCTTGCTCAGAAGAGGTATGAGCAAAATTTTACATTTTTTATGTTAAATGTTTCTGGAGAACAAAGTTATTATGTTTTATTGATTTTCAAAATGGTAGAGAGAAGAAAAAATAAAAAGGGGAAGCTGGTAGGCTGGATCTTCCATTAAATAGAAGGTCCATTAGCAGTTAGAAATAAAAGATAGGACGTCTAGGGGTGCCTGGGTGGCTCAGTTGTTAAGCGTCTGCCTTCGGCTCAGGTCATGATCCCAGAGTCCTGGGATTGAGCCCCGCGTCGGGCTCTCTGCTCAGCTGAAAGCCTGCTTCTCCCTCTCCCACTCCCCCTGCTTGTGTTCCCTCTCTCGCTGTGTCTCTCTCTGTCAAATAAATAAATAAAATCTTAAAAAAAAAAAAAAAAAAAAAAAGATAGGACGTCTAGAAGTTAGCCTGCATGGAGATTGGAAGACCGGCAAAGTCCCTTAGTGAGTATGCCTTCCTTCCAGAACAGAATTTGATTGAGCCACTCATAAAGTCTTTGCTGCCATGTTGGAACGTGGTGGAGTGATGGAGTGATGGAGGTAGAGTGGAGGCGGGCGCACTCTCCACTCAGTGAACTGCTGGAGAGAGAGACTTCCACAGGTGCATGTGGCCCATGTCTGCTCTTGGCCTTTTTCTGCTTAATCTGAGCAACAACTTGGAAGAGCAAGTAAATTCATAAAATTTGCGGATGAGCCAAACTTAGACATTTTCATACAGTATTCCAGCAAGATTAATAGGATCTAAACAGGTTGGAAAAAGAAAATAATCTATAATCCAATAGGATTAAGTGGAAAATTTTCTCGTTTAAATTCAAGGTATAGAATAAAGAGATAGGACTGAATATCATTTCATGTAAAAATGATGAGAGGACTTTACACAAAAGTGCCATCTGTGGGGCGCCTGGGTGGCTCAGTCGGTTGAGCATCTGCCCTTCGGCTCAGGTCATGATCCCAGGGTCCTGGGATCGAGCCCCGCATCGGGCTCCTTGCTCAGTGGGGGGCCTGCTTTTCCCTCTCCCTCTGCTGCTCCCCCTGCTCGTGCTCTCTCTCAAATAAACAAGTAAAATCTTTTTTAAAAAATGCCATCTGTGTCAGCGGTGAAATAAATGAAGTTATATAAAAAGTTAATCTGGGGCGCCTGGGTGGCTGAGTCGGTTAAACGGCTGCCTTTGGCTCAGGTCATGATCCCAGGGTCCTGGGATCGAGCCCCGCATCAGGCTCCCTGTTCAGCGGAGAGCCTGCTTCTCCCTCTCCCTCTGCCTGCCTCTCTGCCTACTTGTGCTCTCTATCTCTCTGTCAAATAAATAAATAAAATCTTAAAAAAAAAAAAAAAGTTAATCTATTATTGGCATGCATTGCAGGATCTGGTGTCCAAAACCAAGCAAGATGTGCATAGTTCAACTGTATTACCCCAATCAGGACAAACTTGAACATCTGTATTTATATCTGGTTGACATAAGCAAAACACTCACAAGCACGATCGGATCAGGGAAGGTAAGATTCCAGAACTACTATGGGAACTGGGGATTTTAGGTCTGGCAACATCTTAAAGAAGACTTGACAGCAGTTGTCACATACTTGAAGGGCTGGGAAATACGACGTGTGTGTTTTCTGTACTTCTCCCCGCTCTGGGCTGAGCTGGCATTACTAAATCTAAGTTAGAGAGAGACAACAGCGGCTGAAAGGAAAGATGAAGCCTCCACCACACTGATCAATGCTCTGAACTCCTGCATGAGATCCGGAGATATCCAAACAGGCGTCTGGAGTATCTGGTTGAAAAGCCATGGGCAGTTTTCCTACCAAGGGTGGACATGCAGGTGGGATGCTCTCAATTTATGTGTGATTGAATGATTTTATGATTTCTCCTCTAGGCAACCTGACTTAAGAGTTACCAGAAAACATTTACCAATGATTTTATTGTTTATTTGCTACAGAATGAAAGGTTTAATTCTGCAGTGAACTCAACCATTTACATGTTATTTAAAATTCCAGTGTCCCTGGGCAATCATTCAGTGTTGGTCCCTACTGACCTGTTGCTGATTAAGCCCCGGAAATAGGTGAGTCAAAAGACAAGACTCCTGTATGAGGTAAGTGCTTGGCTTCATTAGCTGCCATTTTTGCATTGGATCTCGAGCCCCTAGGACCACTCTTCTAGATCTGCTCTAAGTCCTGCTGAGACCGGGGACCCACAGAACCCCAGAAATAGCAGTGAGATTCAGTGTCAGATTGAAGAGAAAATTGTGATGTCACATGAACCAAACTTGTCATAGAAGCAGATAGATTACAGTGAACACACACTCACCTGGAAAACATTCAGAAAAGTGTGGCCAAAAAAAAAAAAAAAAAAGACAATCATCAGGTTCTTAAGTAGACATGGTTACACTATCCAAGAACTTACATACATTATGGATAGCTGCCTCCGGCTGTCAAACTCCAATCCAGTGTAATCACTTAAATCTTTTTTTTTTTTTTAAGATTTTATTTATTTATTTGAGAGAGAGACTGAGATAGAGAGAACATGAGAGGGGGGAGGGTCAGAGGGAGAAGCAGACTCCCTGCTGAGCAGGGAGCCCGATGCGGGACTCGATCCCAGGACTCCAGGATCATGACCCGAGCCGAAGGCAGTCGCTTAACCAACTGAGCCACCCAGGTGCCCCGTAATCACTTAAATCTTAAAACTATCTATTCACCCAGGGAAGGGTGAGAGCTTTAAGCAGCACCAATGAAGCAAAAAATGGTCCTGCCTTTAAATGTCTCTCATTTGTGGGAACATTCCATCACAACTAATCATTTTATAGTAATTACTGAATCTTTAGTGTTACATTTGGACTCATTCAAAATATACTAATTACATTTTAATTCTATAATCAAAATAGGAGCAAACCTGGCAATTGAGCGAGTGAGAACTCTGGTGGAGAATTGACATGTTTGTGTGTCCACTGTCATTCACGAGGGGTTTGTTTATAAAGACACAGAGCTGTTTTCTGTCTGCTTGGCTCTCTGGGGAGAGACAGTCCCTTGGCCATGACAACTTTTTCTGTGAGTGTTGTCTAGAAACTTGTGTGTGTTATGAATAATATTTTATAGTGCTGGCAGGGGAGGAGGGAGGGCTATTTCCGGGAAAGCTACTGGGAATCCTGGTGGGAGGCAGATTTCTCACCCCTTACTGCTATTTTGTTTACCTCGCAAATTCCACACACTCGATCCCTATTTTACAAATAAGCCCATGGCCCCTGTTATCCCTTCCAGGGTCTCTCCCACTCATGAGACGCCTCATCACAAAGCCTTCCTCAAATTCTCCTCCCTGTCCCCTAGTCCAGTTCATGTTCCCAGGGCGACTGCTTCAGTCCCTCCCATTTTAATATCCTTTCAGCATCAAGTTGTGGGTGGACATGAGTGTATGTCAGGGAGGCCACATGCAGTTTCTTGACAGAAAATTACTGGGGGAATTCCAGCTAATAATAACCTCAAAACCAACTCTGACAATGAAAAATTACTCTTTTACAATAGAAATGCAAGATAACTGAGAAGTTTCTCTTTTTTTATACTGGTTACTTCAAGTATCATAACGAAGACCATTATTGGGACTTAGAAGGTATGATAATTTATTTGTTTCACAGATTTTTTTTAAAAGATTTCCCCTCATGTTTAGAAACTCATGGTTAGCGAATCTGGTTTACAAGATCATACTGTACCCACAACTGCCCTGTGAGCTTGACTACGCCTTTTGTTTTCCTCTATCAGAAGCAATAACATCTGGATCACTACATATATTGGTAAATTTGGGTGTTAAATTGCTTCAAGAATCATTTTGAAAGCTCTGATCGTCTTTGTTTTGAAATTTATAGCTTTGAAGGACACCAAGGGTGAGTCAAGTTAAACCAAATAACTCTCAGCCTCAGGTGGGAAAAGAAGGAAAACCTTTTAGAATGGTGTGCTTACCTTTCCTTGAAATCCACTGTGGGTGAGTGCGTGCATGCGCGTGCGTGCGCGTGTGCATGACTGGAAACGCACAGCTGCTTTTACTTTTGATCAGGATATGATGATATTTTGAAAGGTCCTTCGTTATTCATCTCAATGCATTTAAATACACCCTCTTATGTTTTGAGTTTCCCTGCTTGAACTACAGGCATGGGACCATAAAATTCTATGAGTAGTTGCTGGAGGATTCGGATAGATTTCATGACTGTTCTTTGTTTTTAATTTTTTATTGTTATGTTAATCCCCATACATTACATCATTAGTTTTAGATGAAGTGTTCCATGATTCATTGTTTGTGCATAACACCCAGTGCTCCATGCAGAACGAGCCCTCCTCAATACCCACCACCAGGCTAACCCATCCTCCCACCCCCCTCCCCTCTAGAACCCTCAGTTTGTTTTTCGGAGTCCATCGTCTCTCATGGTTCATCTCCCTCTCCGATTCCCCCCCTTCATTCTTTCATGACTGTTCTTATCTCATAGGCTTAAAGTATATGGCTTTTTAGTTAAATGCAAGTAAAATGCTATCTGCTTCCCCTCCTCTTTTTTGGTTCCTGATACATATTTAATTATATGATTATATTTTATGTTAACATCTTACTGATTTCAAAATTTGTATGTCCTATGTGATGAAGAGTGGGTCGTTGTGCTTACATTTAGCCAATGAATATTTAAGATAAATGAGCCTTTGGGCTAGGGAAATGGGAATGTGAATTGATGAAATTGACAGTGAACAGTGGAATGAAAGTTATGAGCCATAACTGGGATCATCAGGCAACCACCTTGGCTCCAAGATAGGCTCTATGCTCCCAGACATTAACTCCCAGCTAGGCTGGGCATGGAGTCAAGCCAGACCCCAGACATGAGAGTCAAGGCTCTTGTGTTTCTTTTTAGCTGGAAAGTTAGAGACCTATAAGGCCCCAGGCTATCCGTGTTTGGTGAAAAGTGAACACAATCCTGGCATCTGACCAGATTCATACGAGACCTATTTTTTGAAAGGAGTATGTATTTTATAAATTGTACAAATTTAGAGCAGTCACTAAAAAAAGCCTCACCAAAAACCACAAACTCCACATTACCTTTCTTACCAATTAAAACTAGTCACATTTAAAGTTAGAAGGTCTGTTTTAAAATTCCCATGCTCTGGGTCTGTTTTTGTTTCTGTGAGAGGGCTCTGTCTAAAGCATCCGTGCTCACCCCTGTGGCCCAGAACTGGGGCTTCTCTAGCATTTTGGTTGTTTTCATACGAATGCAGTGTAGATAAACTAAGTACCCTACTTTGTAGCAATAATTCTCACAGGGTCTGGAAGAAGACTAAAAACAGAAAGATATTTAATAAAAACCAGTAAGATGGTAGGAATATAAATGTGGTAGCTATTAAATATTACTTTAAAAATGTAAAACTAAATCATTCTGGCTAAGTTCTAATTCAAATTTTAAGTGCTACCTCATTCCTTTTATCAACTGTAGGAGTTTGTTAGAATAGCTTGGATCCATTACATAATTACCTTCCTCTAATCCGTTATATATGTTTTAGATTTACCTACAGTGATTTTTTTTTACATGAATATTTCCGAATTTTGATGAGGTCCTGTTTATTAATATATTCTTGATGGTTTGCTCTTTCTTCCCTGGATGTCAGGGTATCACCTCCATTTTCCTTTAATATTTTTAAAGTTTTATCTTTTTATACATTTAAATTTTCTTTTTTTTTTTTACATTGAGGTCTATAAATCTCTCTGAATATTTGTTTGAGGAGGAAGAATCGATTTTATTTTTCAAATATTTAAATCTAATTAGTAGAACATCATTGATTTTTCCTTTCCCTATTAATTCCTCATGTTTCCTCTTAAAATGCCAAGTTCTTTTAGCTGTGGATCAGTTGCTAGACTTTCATCCTGTTTCGTCATCCATCTGTCTTGTTGCTCTATCCTGCATGCTTCAATACAAGTCTGCTATCTGGTAGTAAAAGAATTCCCTCCATTTCTTCCTTTGATTTATGTGCATATTTTTATGAGTGGGGAAAGTCAGCCCTCACTTTAGAAAAAGACTTTTAACGCAGGACAAGAAGGAATGATAACAGTTCATAGTTCCCATCTCCACGGAACTGGTGTAAAAATAAAATGAATCTAGAGTCAGACAAGGGGTCAAAACCTAGCTACCAATTTCAAGCTGCAAGATGGAGAGAAAGAGAGTTGCCCCTGGTGAAACTCACCTGGGGCACCTGAGAAATGGGAACACTACTCCTACTTCAGAGGACTCTCATGAGGATTAACCACTGTAAAGTTCTAAGGCACCTGCTGCATTGTGGGGGCTTGTTAATGGTAATTACTTGTCATTATCATTAGTATTATACAGTATGATTTAAGAGCAATTAGGGTCTTTAACCCCAAATCCCTCTTATGTCATGATTACTGATGAAATACCAATCTCCAAGTCATAGGAAAAAAAAAAATCTAAGAAGTCATTAACACCTCAGTGGGGTCTAGGAAATGAGAGTTTAATGTTGCTCTTCGGTACCACCCAGGGAATTCAAAT
Organism: Mirounga angustirostris; assembly: GCF_029215605.1. Taxonomy (NCBI): domain Eukaryota; kingdom Metazoa; phylum Chordata; class Mammalia; order Carnivora; family Phocidae; genus Mirounga; species Mirounga angustirostris. The sequence continues at coordinate 8,044,382 of NW_026991720.1, forward strand.
ACAAAGCTGTTGCTTTTATCCAGTGGACTCTGACATGATCTCAAACATGGGGGTCTGTTCTAGGAAGTAAGGCTCACTTCCTGAGTACTGAGTGCCCATGGCAGCATGGAAAGAAAAAGACAGCAGGGGCACCTACAAGAAGGCACCACAACACGGGAATAAGGCACCAGAATGGGTAGTCCGAGGGTTCAGATGACCAACAGCCTGAGGAAACATTCGCCTTCCAGCTAGGTTCCTTTGATTGTATCATTTTTGACTCATGCAGTGTCGGCCACTAAAAGGATCTGAGTTTGTATTTATTGCTCAGTATTGGTAAAACCATAGGGAACCCCCCCTTTGGAAGGTATCATGTTGGGTGGGTGTATATTGCAGGTGGGAAGCTGGGGGAAGGCAATTTAAAGATCTTTGTGAGAAAACATTAAGGGCCTGGAAATGTGAATAAGCAACACAAATTCTAAAGGGGGGCTGGTCACAGGATTCACAAAAAGGACCAATGTGGTTCTGTCCTCTGACTTTTCCCACAATCCAGACAAGATTGACCTGCCATGTCCTTCTTCTCTTAAGTTCAGCAGTGAGAGATCTAAGAATAAAGTTCTGGTGAAAGATGGGTGGGACTCAGTGTGATGGGGTGATGTGTGTGTGGAGGGGGTCTCTGGACCCCAGAGGGAACATGGGCAGAGACGGCAGCAGGTTTCGCTCTACTTTTAGGTCTCCTTTGCCCGATGGCAATGGGTTTGATCTTATCCACAGCTACCAAAGTTTGTTTTAACTCATTCACCTGTTTGTTGTGCTGTGTTTTCTGTATCAAAGGAGCACAGGAACCTGCAGACCTCCATTTATGAGCTCCAGGGCACAGAGGGAAGGAAACAGGAAGTCAACCATTTGTTTCCTATGTTGAGTACCGTGTCCCTCAAATCAACGTTGGAGTGTCAGAAGTGCTTAACTGAATAGACTTATGCCAATTATCAAGGGGCAGAGCGTGCAGCGTTGTTGTTTTTATTTATTTTGTTTCAAGAAGATAGATTTAAAGAAAGAGGAGAAAAAGAAGAAACACCTATTTATCATAGCCTCAGAATGAGAGAGGGGAGAGAGAAATGAATACATGTAGTCATTTCATAGTTGAATGGAGCAAAACCAACTCCAGGAAACCTTCTCAACAGTACCTTTTATTATTCTATGTTGAGCTGTTAACTCTCTTTTGTATTCATATTCCAGGGTGCTGCAAACACAAAAGTTCACCATTATAATGTCTCACCCTCTTTTACAATCAGCCCCTTTTAGATTAAGCCATACCTGACTGACCAGTCTTTTAGCGATACCCACCCCACTCACCCTCGGGGTCAAGGTCCACTGGTTCTTAATAGATGGATAAAAAAACAAAAAAACAAAAAACAAACAGGTACAAAAATACAACCCACAAAAGAGATTGGATCTGTGTGCCCAGATATGTAATCTAACAGTCACATCTTTTTGTTTTATTTTGCTTTCCCTAAACTTCCTTTATAAATGAATTTATTATCAAGACCTGATGTGCTTAGATAAAAGTCCTTATGTTTAGCTATTTTAGGGCAATTATAAAAAATCAATATATGTTTTAAAGAGTACAAAGAAGGACTAGTTATTTAATTTATTTTAGAATTATTTTCTTAGCCACTCAAAAGCACACATTCAAATGAGCTTTTATTAGATTCAGGTGAAAAGGAGAGTTTTAGGAAGCTAAGTGAGGAATGAAAATAAGGGTGCAAATCAAGTGCTACGTTTCATCTAAGAGCCTGAGGTCCTGCATGCTACAATGCATACATGATTTCCAGATAAACATATCCATGACGAGTAGAGAGCGCAAATGTATAGAAGGTTTTTTTCTTTTTTAAAGTTTTGAGCAAAAGGCTATTCTTTTTTTTCTAACACAGTAAATGAAAAATTATTCTAAAAGGAAGCTTTTTTTAAAATTGTAAATTACATGACCAGAATAGAAGAGCAAGAGCATACCAGAACTCACTGGGTGTTTATAAGGGCTCAAAAAGAAGCTAAAAATACCGAATTTAGTTGGTAACCTTGAATCATATGTCACCATATACTCTCTCTCAACCTTGATTTAACACAATCTTGTAAACAATTTCAGTTATACAATTTCAACTCGCAACTGACCAAAAGGCGGCTAAAATATAATTGTGAGCTGATGCAAATAAATACAGATTCCTAAATTCAGCCTGAGTATTTTCCAATAAAAGATTTATCCAAATCTTTTAAATACAAAGAATGACTTTACATCCAATTACTAGCCAATGTAATTTCTAAACTATATGGCCAAAGACAGAGCTAAATGTTCTACCAGAGTCAGCTCTGAAATGTACCAAATAGAATAAGTCATTCTAAAAACCTCTGTATTTGTCTTTCAAATTTAAATGCAACAGGAGTGGGAAAAAATCTTTTGGAACAAGAGCAACAGTAGATCTGGGGAGTGACAAATTTACATGTATTTCTAGCAATCAAGTATTTGGGGAAAGGTAGTGGACACACCGTGAATAGGATGTGATGCTTTTCATCTTCTGGGCTTCGTTTACCTGCTGGCTATAAGAACGGGTTATATTCATAAACTCTGAGACGAGATGTATAGCCCTGCCATTTCTGGGGTAATGTGGGCTGTTCATGACTCCAGAGCTGGAGATGATATTTATATCTGCCATTTTCTTATTTGCCCTCTTAGGTAGAAAGCCTTGAACTAGATGCTTCAGATCCCTCCTGAGTCTGAAAGTGTAACTTTTATGGTTTAATTCACTTCCTGTTAATCACCGTATGCAGGCTTTCCATCTTTTAAGAGGATTTTGAAAACAGAGAGTTTGGTGACCTTTGATAACCAAAACTCTGTACCTTAGAGAATCTTAGAAATAAGCAACACACCAATTAATTTCTGACTTTGGAGGGATAACGGAGTTCTACTGGTGCTGCTAGACCAGGGGAAGAAACCGGCTCTGACAGACCAAGAAACAACGGGAAAGGCCACACAACCGGTAGGTGACCTAATTCAGTATTCTTTAATTATACACCCCAACCATTTCATACAAAGAATCACAAATTAACTGTTTAAAGCAATACCCTCTTGCATAAATACAGAGCATGCAAAACAGGCTCATGGGCTGAAAAACCACTGATTCGACTGGTTTAGGAAATTCTGTAAGAGGAAAATAGTGTAGGTCCCACAGAGAAAATCCCCCAGGCAGCATCAGTAACTCCCGAATCAGGAAAGAGCTTTTCTGCATTTAGTCTAACACTTCAAAGTTTATTGGTGAAACATAGCTTATTCTGCTCCATGAAATTCTGAGGATACTGCATGAGCGCAAAGAAATGACTTGGGTTTGGCAATTTATTTTGAAAGAACAATCATATTGGCCAATTCACTAGCCTATGCCTGCCAATTCTTTTGCACCTAGAAGCTGTTCGATTTATTCCACAATGTTTGAAATAGTATTTATTCCACTCTTCTAAGCCTTACAGTAAATCAAACTTCTTTTTAAACTTTATTGAGCTACTAATGTCCACAGTATTTCAAACACTCTAACCTGACCTTCAGAGGTTTCTCAGTATGACCTAGGTTGCTACTGTCAGTCATCCAGGTTGGATGTGACTAAGAGAGAGGTCTAGGGGCACCTGGGTGGCTCAGTTGGTTAAGCGCTGGACTTTGGCTCAGGTCATGATCTCAGAGTCCTGGGATCGAGTCCCACATTGGGCTCCATGCTCAGCGGGAGTCTGCTTCTCCCTCTGCCCCTCTCCCGGCTCATGCTCTCCCTCTCTTTCAAATAAATAAGTATAATCTTAAAAAAAAGAGAGAGAGACAGAGGTCCAGTGAATAGGTCAATAACCGGGAGAACAAAACATCGTCCATTTTCCTTGCTTAAAAAGTTATCTTCAGGAAGTGGAAATCTTAAAAAGATTTTCTGTATCAACCAAAAACTATATCTAACAGGTACATTATATTTATGTTGGGAGGAGATTGTCTACCATTTCTAATATGTGCAGTTGTTTTATTGACTTACTATAGTAAATATTAAACCTTGAGAAATCTGCTGTGATTATATAGGAGCTGACTTTGGAGATGAATGCCAATTTAAATTGGTTTCTCTGGCATTTATTAGCAATTCAATTTTACTCTGTGTAATTAATTATGGGATTATAAATAATTCAAATTAGTGAGGGAATATAGTCTTCAGACATTTCCAAATCATCAAACTACTTCTACATATGTCAACTTATCTTGAGAGTCAAAAACTCCATTGGCTTAGTACTTGAACTTGAACCAACAAAGTAGTTTAAAAACATTGTTTTCTTCATGGAGATTTCCCCTGTGTCCTCAGTTTTCCCTTATGAAGTCTTTCTTTTCCCCTTCTCATTTTTGGATACTTATCCTAAATGTTCACAAGATAAATTCTGGCACAAAGAATATAGAAAGTTTTCACGAACTACAATCTGTATGCCAGTCAATCAATCAGACTTTAATTTTAATTTGGAATGGTTGCAGTTATATGTAGATCACAGTGATTTAAAGTGTTCAACATATTAAAAGATGTTGGCTTTAATTTTCTTTGAATTTTGACTATTAGTAATATCTTTGGTGTACAAATATCGGTCCTTCAACAAACTCGAGTAAGGATATGCTAAGGGATTAAAAAGCATAAGTCAAACAGATTAGATCAACTCTGACAATTTTATAGATTGCTTTTCACATTTTGTTATGGAAGAAAGAAGACATTTTTGTTATATTCCTATTATAATTTTATTAGGTTTTTAAGTCCTATTTTCTGAAATCTGTGGGTTTTTTTTTAAAGACTTTATTTTTTTTAAGTAATCTTTATACCCAGCGTGGGGCTCGAACTCATAACCCCGAGATCAAGAGTCTCATGCTCCACTGACTGAGCCAGCCCGTGCCCCATGAAATCTGTGGTTTTAATACTATGCTTCATGAAGCATGGAGGATTCATAGAAATCCTTACTGCCCATTGTTGAGGGTGATGGATGAAGGATGCATATAGTTGGTGGAGCTCTTAACTGCTCCCTCCCTTTGCCTGGAGACACTTTTAATCTCTTTTCACATTGCACTTTTTTTTTTTTTTAACTTTTAACTGGGATTTCATTTGAGCAAGTTACATCCAGCTCAAAGGACATTTGCATTTGATCTAAATTTCAAGTAGAGGATAATTAAATATATATTGGTTTTCACATGTCACCATCCCTAATTTCTTCCAGGTACTATTTAACTTTATTTTCATTAAAATAAAATTAGCTCAATCTGAAAAGGCTACATAATGTATGATTCACTATATAACATTCCATAAAAGGCAAAACTATGGAGACTGTAAAAAAATCAATGGTTGGCAGGAGTTGGGGGGGAAAGAGGGATGAACAGGTGCAGCACAGAGGATTTTTAGGGCAGAGAAATTGCTCTGTGTGATCCTATAATGGTGGATACATGTCATTATGTATTTATCCAAACCCACAGAATGTATACCAAGAGTGACTCCTAATGTAGACTATGGGCTTTGGGTGAGAACAATGTGTCAGTGTAGTTTTGTCTGTTGTAACAAATGTGCCACCTGGTGGGGGATGTTGATAGTTGGGGAGGCTGTGTGTGTGTTGGGAGGGAGGGGGTAAATAGGGACTCTCTGTACCTTCCACTCAATTTTGCTGTGAACCTAAAACTGCCCTAAAAGATACAATGTATTAAAAATAAAATTAATTTATTTGTAGTATTATATGAAGTATACATCTACACAATTAACTTCCTAGAATTTCTTCTGTTTTCCAAAATCTTGCCAATGAATGATGGGGATTGGCTAGAGATTCATGGTAGAATAAGACTTTGCCCTGCATCTCCAGAGAGGAAAGCCTGCTGCAGAGTTAATGGGAGGGTTTTGGTGACATCTCTGGTGGCTTTACAGGGAACCTGGGTGATGGCTGCAACTGGTCACAGAGGACAGCTCCGCTGGTTAAAGAGGAGATTTGGTTTGGAGTCATCATGACCACGACTTAAGATTATAGGGAGACAAGGCTCCTGGGAATGGAAGTATGTTCTTCATGAGAAAAAAGAATGGACAGGGCAGGGAGATCACTGAGATATGAGGACACGGGAGGAAGATGTGAACAAAAGACACAAACCTGGTTTGTGCAGGAAAAGTCAGGTGACAGGGAAAGAAGCTCTGTCCCTCCCAGGTGGAAGTGATTAGGACGCTGACTGGAAGCCACTTAAGCACTCCTCACGAGGAGGGGCTGCAGAGAAGGATCATGGCAAGAGCTTAAGCATTGCTGGAGAAAACAGAGGCGTCAAATAGATGTTTACACTCACTAAAATGATAATGTTGGCACACTGATGAGAAATTGTCAATGCGATGCTATGCATCTTAATTTAATAACAGTTTCAAATTGAATGGTTCATTTATATTTCTTTTGCCTATTCTTTCTAGAAACTTTTTTGGTTCTCCCTATCAGTCCCAATTTCCACATGCATTCTGTTTCTTTCTGATTAGAGAGGCATTGACAACTGCCTCTGTTTACCTCGGTCACTGCTCTTCTGCACAGCCCAGCTCCCACCCACACTCCCCACAAGGATTCCTGGAGGACAGTGTAAGGCTGTGTTTCTTTCATCTTTTTCAAAGAGATATGGTAGTACCTCAATGCTTTCTCTGCTACATCCTCCCTATCTGTTTTTAGCTCTTTGACCCATTGTATTCGCTCCCCTTTCTCTCCAGAGGAAATGTAGCATACTCCTTAAAATCTTGGGGGTCAGCATTAGGTCACCTCATTCATCCCATTCCCTACTTATTAACTGTGTGGTCCTGGGCAAGTTCCTCAACCTTTCTAAGCCTTGGTTTCCTTATTTACGAGTTTGACCTAAAGATGGTACCTGCTTGAGAGGGCTGTTGTGAGGATTCCATGAAGATCTGCAGATAAAGTGCTTTGAGCGGTGGTCAGCATTTGGGAAGACGCCAATAAGTGCCTGTAGCCATCCACGCGGAAATGCATTGCTTTGGGAGCCAGCACTGCTGGATGCACGGTTCCTGGGGCTGGGCTTACAAAGGATCTCAAATCAGGTGGCTTAAAACAACAGAAATCTAGGGGCGCCTGGGTGGCTCAGTTGGTTAAGCGACTGCCTTCGGCTCAGGTCATGATCCTGGAGTTCCGGGATCGAGTCCCACATCGGGCTCCCTGCTCAGCAGGGCGTCTGCTTCTTCCTCTGACCCTCCTCCCTCTCATGCTCTCTGTCTCTCATTCTCTGTCTCACACACACAAAAAAAATCTTAAAAAAAAAAACAACAGAAATCTATTTTCCAACAGTTCTAGAGGCTAGAAATCCAAAATCATGGTGTCTCCAGGGTCTAGGGGAGGATCTCTCTCAAGGGTATAGGGGACGATCTGGTCCACGCCATTCCCTTAAATTGCTGGCAATCCTTAGCATTCCTTGGCTTCTAGAGACATGGTTCCAATCTCCGCCTCCATCCTTACCTGGTGTTCCCCTTGTGTGTTTGTTTTCACATGGTATTCTCTTCTTTCTGTGTGTCTGTCTCTGTGTCTCTTCTCTTCTTCTGCTTGAGGACACCACTCACCAGCCTAATGACCTCATCTTAACTTGACAACATCTGTAAAGACCTTATGGCCAAATAAGGTCACATTCACAGGTACTGGGATTAGGACCTCAACATATCTTTTTAGGGGACACAATTTATCCTATGACACAAGGGAGGGGACTCTTGCACTGAACAGTGGCCTGCTTTCCTTCCTTCCTTCCTCTTTTCCTCAGCTGTTCCTATACAGAATTCTTGTCAGATTCCCTGACCTCACTGTTCGTATTCTAGTTACCCAGTACCAGATACAACACTTCAGGTGTGGTAGAGCTGATGCTGTAGACTCCTGTGATCTGGATGCTTGACTGAGGGGATACCGAGAATACTTAATTTTGTTGTGTATTTTGCTGGCCACATCGGAACTGAGGCCTCACAGTGAGCTTGGGATAAATTCCAACAAGCTGATTTTGGCATCCTCTTTTTACTAACAACTCATAACCATCCCTCATGCCCCTTCAGCCTATTTTTCTTTCTGAATGCAGTCTTGAGGGAGTTAACCCTGATGAACACGGTCTGAAGTGCTCCTAGAATTGGAATGGATGCACACTCACAGGGAATACTGTGGATAGTTCGAGTGGCTTCTAGACTTTACAACCTGGACCAAACATCCAGGGGCAAACCAACGGTCGGACGGATCTGCTGTGGAAAATAACCCATCGCTAGAAAAAAATCCAAGCTGTCATGTGCATGTCATCACATTCCTTCCAGATTCCCGCCACCAGCCCCCCCCCCCCGCCCCGTGTCCCTGAAGAGTCCCTGAGGGGCCATCAGTATCTTTGTGGAAGATGCGGAGACAGTCTGCACCCTTGAAGAGAAGGAGAGGGAAGCTTGGGCAGTGGTCCTTCAGATGCCCCGGCCTGACCCTGTGGAAGGCTGCCACGTCCTGTCAGTGATGGATTTCTTCCAACACTGACTTTGAATTATACGCAGGGGTGGGCACAGGCCACAGGAAACCAGGGCGCATGTTCAGAAACGAGACACCTGCTCTCAACAAGCCAGACTGCCTATTTCCCATCACTGCTCTTTTCTCCGTTACCACATTTCTTCATTTATTTTCCTCGGGTCTTCATTTGCTTTTCAGTATTTGTAATTTGCATTGACATGTGTATTTAAAATGCAACAAGGATTGAATGTGACTATTGTAATGCTTTCTATCCTAGAAATAAACAGTATGGATAGTCTACAATGGGGATAATTTGTATGTGGTTAATTGGGACCTGACAGGATCATTCTTAATCATTTTCTTGGGAGGGTTTTCTTTCTCTAGAAGGGGTTTACAAGTTCTGTTTGATTTGAAAACATTCAGTCTACAGCCCACCCCTGTGTCCTAGGGTTAGTTTGTATTCTCATCAAAGAATCCCCCTTCCCTTGAACAACGTGGGGGTTAGAGGTGCTGGCCTCTCCCGTCCACTTCCCCTTACCCCCTGAAGCCTCCCAGAGTCAAAAATCCACAAATGACTTTTGATTCCCTTAAACCTTTTTTTTTTTTTTGATTCCCCTAAACCTTAACTACTAGTAGCCTTACTGGTAACATACACAGTTCACTAACACATATTTTTTATGTTACAGGTATTATATATTCTTACACTAAAGGAAGCTAGAGAAAAGAAAATGTTATTAAGAAAATCACAAGGAAGAGAAAACACATTGACAGGACCGTACCGTATTTATGAAAAAAATCCACGTACAAGTGGCCCTGTGCAGTTCAGGGCTGGCAGTCGTCTTGCACTGTCACCCGTATGAGTAGACGGCACAATGGAAGCTCACTGTGTAATTGGTGAAATGAATGAATGGACAAACAACTCCAGAAAAATCTATTTTATAATCGACGATTGCATCAAGGCCCCTAGAAAACAGGACAGTTTCCATGCAATGAAGTAAGCTAACCAAAATATCCCCAAATAATAATAACAGGAAATAATACTGCTCATTATTTTTCCAGACCTTGTCCTAGCTATGAAACCTCACTGCTAATAGAGTTGGGGCTATCTGGATGATGCAGAGTTTAACAGGCTGTAAATAACAGATCAAGGCCAGATGCAGACAGGCCGCAATGCAGGCTAATGGCATCTGCCATCAAACGAGGTATTACAATCAGAAATCCGATAATGTCCCTAATGTCCCTCTTTTGAAACTAAGAAAATGGATAAAACCCTCATTATCCACTCATTTCTCTGCCTGTCAATTAAAATTAAAAAAAAAAAAAAGAAGAAGAAGAAAGCAGGATCAGGTTTATGAAATTAAAATGTTGAAGGAAGCAAGAAAACATCTTAAATCTTTCAGCAGAAGGCACAGCATTAAAGCTGCCCGCCCACCCTGCGTTTCTCAGGACCAGCAGGGGGGTCCATCACAGCTGGTACATAGCAGGGTGCCAGACATGGCTGAATGACGGACGGGCTGGATACAGGAAGGTTTCTGAGCTGGAAAAATTCCTATCAGCAAGACAGTCATTCACTTGAAGGAGATCCAATCTCAGATAAGAACTGGCAACCAATCCTCCCTGGTCAAGAGAGCCATACATCCAAGGAAGACTGTGCATGTTCTCTACACGGGCTCGATGCTCTTGCATCAGCAAGTGATGGATGGGCAGGGGAGTATGGTAGTGGCCATAAGATTACCTGTAAGGACATTCTTTTTAAGCTAGCTGCAAGGCTATTCTTCTGCCAGTCATCCTTGACTCTACAGCACTATGAGAGAGAAGATGTTTTTGCAGAGTGTTTTCAATGACACCAACCACAGCAAAAAATGAATCTGTAAGGTTTCTATTGCTGCCATAGCAAATTACCACAAACTAAGTGGCTTAAAACAGCAGAGATCTGTTATCTTTCACTTCTATAGACTAACATTGCAGCACGAGTCTGACTGGACTAAAATCCAGGTGTTGTCAGGGCTCCATTTCTTTCTGGAGCTTCTGTGGGAAAATCCATTTCCTTGCCTTTTCCAGCATCCAGAGGATGCCCGTATTCTTGGCTCATGGACCCCCTCCTTCCTCTGCAAAGGTAACAATCTAGACTCTCTCCAATCCTTCCTCCATCACCAGGAGGAAGGCGCATGTCCAAAGGGCCAGCAATGAGAAAGGATACACATTCTCAGAATGGCCATGGTGGAGACTGAGGTTGAACTGACAGGGTAGGATGGGGAGAGACTCTGAAAGGCTCGAAAATAGTAACTTGAAGGAGTTCAGATTTAATCCTGAAGGGGGAGCTCTTAAAGGTGTCTGAAGAGGATATCAGCAGGGCTCCTCTGAAGAATTGACAGTTGGGACAGAAACTGTTAGTTGTCTCCTGATGTTCATTCCCCTTCATTATTGGCAAGCGAACTCTCATTTTTAGTGAGGCACATTCATGCCCAGTTAAAAGCTACATATCCCAGACATCTTGGCAGCTGTGGTCATGTAACTAAGTTCCAGCTAATGATTTGTACATGGAAGTTGTATGTAATGTCATTTTCAGAGGGAGAAATCACCCTTTCTTTATCCCCTTCTTACCTTCCACCTGGAATGTGAATGTGATGGCTGGAGCTTTAGAAGCCCTACTGGATCCTGAGGATGTTGTCAAACTCTAAGAATGTGAGTACAGATTGTTGGAAGGAGCATGGGCTTCTTTCCCCCCCAAAAGAGAAATAAGGTTTCATCTTGCTTAAGGCTTATTTATTTTTTTATTATGTGCAGCTCAACTTAGCTGGAAATCAGTGGCTCTCAACCCTGGCTACACACTTGAAATCTTGGGAGTCTGCAGAATCCAGGATGGTCAGACCCGATTCTCAGAGATTCTGATTTAATTATTCTGAGGCAGGGCCTGATGATCAGTCATTCTGAATGTTTCCTAGGTGATTCTAATTTCTATGAAGCCAGACAGTGATAATCAGTTACCAAGTTGTAGGATGGGGGAGCATCACGCTCAGGAGTTATTTTGGAAGGTTGCCACAATAGTTTCAGAGCTCAGGTTTAGAGGTGAGCTGTAGTGAGAGAGAAGCCATTGTGACAGAGGGTCAGGTAACTGTGAAAGGCCCAGGAGAGGCGGCTGGCACGGTAAGGACAGTGTGACAGTGCGCTTCATGTGGAATGGGCTTGATCTTTCAGAGGGACACAGAGGAAACCAACAGACAAATGGGCTGTGTCATGTGGGGCATGCCCACGGCCCAGTTATGACATGCTTCAAACCTGCTGGCTCAGCACTTTGCTGTAAACTGCATGACATGGCTCTCGATGTGATCCCTTTCTTCACGATCGATTCTTAGGGAGAATGCAATTCCCCCCCCAGAACATATAATAGACTTCTCTCTTTTTAAAGCATGTTGGGGAGAGGGGATGGAAAATGAGCTGTGTTTTCTCAGAAAGCTCTCTTGCATCATAGTTCTGTTTTTCTCAAGATGGCTAAATAATCCCTTCCGTTGGAGTCCATTTAGCATTCTGGTGGTGGGTTGTATTTATCTGGGGGACCTGCGGCACGCTCTGAACATCTGACAGGTTCACAGCTGATTAATCCCTCTTCCTTTCCTGTCATCAATATTATTTAGGGGCAGTGGTCAAACTATATTGACACTCCACTGACATCTTCTCTGGTGCCCAATTACCTTTCTGTCATGATACAATTCGCGAGGAAACAGAAGATTCTATGCCGTGCCAAGCAAGCTGGCACCAAAATATCCCTGAGACAGAATATAATATATCATTTTTATGCTTCCTCTGGAAACGAGGAGAGACATTTCCTTACCCCCATTAGCCAAGAGGTCTTTCAACCACACGGATGCTTTGCATCTTGAGCTCTCCAGCACCCACGTCCAGGAGCCTTGCTGATACTTCCTATTTCACATCCCAGGGTGAATTCCTAATGAAAGAGCAGAAGCCCTTGCCTTCGGCTCTGAGCCCTGACCCACATATTGAAAAGTAGTTACACTTCTAAACGGGCGCCACTGCTAGACTTTCAAGGAATATCCTATTTAGATGCAACTTCACGGTGTGGGCAATTTGACCAGCAGACTTCACCGAGGAAGTAGAAAGACTAAAGTACAGGGGGCCGTGGGACCTGCCTGGAATCGCCTCTGGCACCACACGGACGCTGAGACACGCTGAAATCTGGGGCTAAACCGGTTTAAAATAGTTTCCTTTTTCTTTCTTCTTTGTGTGTGTGTGTTTTAAAGATTTTATTTATTTATTTGACAGAGAGAGACAGTGAGAGAGAGAACACAAGCAGGGGGAGTAGGAGAGGGAGAAGCAGGCTTCCTGCGGAGCAGGGAGCCTGATGCGGGGCTTGATCCCAGGACCCAGGGATCATGGCCTGAGCGGAAGGCAGATGCTTAACCTACTGAGGCGTCCCTCTTCTTTGTTTTTTTAAACAAAGCTTAGCTTAATGAAGATGGCCTTTGTTAGATTAAAAGGTCAGCTCCATTTATGTCTCTAAAAAGAAAATGTATCGATAACTATCCATTTTAATATTTCACACACACATTTAATATTTTACACACACATGCTCACACATTTATTTGAATATTGGCTATTGTTTTGGTCAGTTTAGCACTCAGAAGAGTGTCACTCATGACTGATACCCATACTACTCATAGGATCACACCCTCTAATAGACAAGAATCAGACCTCCGAGTATTGAGATATGAAGGGAGTGTTGTCCCAAGCAGGATCCCAGAAGGATTAAAAGCACCAGCATGAGTTTTACAGAATTCAGATCCATGTGATAAAACACAGTATTCTGCATGTGGTTCAAAGGCTAATGGCCTGGATATTCTATGTCACTGTGCTAAATGGGAGAGAGACATCCTCCAGTCTTCCTAGAAACTCATTCCAATATTGGGGTTAGCAGAATCAAGAATGGAGATGCTTATGTTCTGTTATTAAAACCTATTCTGTCTGCTTTCTTAGGAGACTAGTATTTGTTGTTATGTAACAGGATGCCTGTGGGGGCCCTTACTTTTTCATTTTAGATTTTTAAAAAAGATCTATTTATTTACTTGAGAGAGAAGGGGGTGGGGAGGGACAGAAGGAGAGGGAGAGAACATCAAGCTGACTTGCCACCAAGTGTGGAGCCTGACGTGGGGCTCGATCTCACGGCCCTGAGGTTATGACCTGAGCCAAAATCTAGAGTTGGACGCTTAAGCAACTGAGCTACCTAGGCACCCATCATTTTAGATTTTTAAGCTACTTCTAAAATTTTAATTTAACAGGTTAACTATGATCACACCAAAACATTCAAAGTGTAAGTAAGATATAGAAGGGGATAAAGACAAGACTAAGACCCCATATCCTTCGTCCACTGTGTTAACTATTACGAATGGTTTATTTTGTACGGTTTCCAGAACTTGCCTACATATGTATAAGGGTTATGGATGTCTACTCATTTTTTTAAAAAACAGACTCATATCCTACATACTATTCTTCAACGTTCTTTTTACATTTTTACCTTGGTCATTTTTCTATGCTAGGGTTTGAGTGTCTACTCCCTTCCTTCCTTCAACAACCTAACATCAGTATAATTATCTAAAATTCTATTAATGGAAATTTCTGTTTGGGTTTCTTTTGTTTTGATTACTACAAAAAATGGAAAGTACAGTATCTACATTTGTCTGTATTTGTTCAAGAAAGGCAATGCCATATAGAAAAAAGCTCAAAGAATACGTGTTAAAATTTTACAGCCCTTTCCAAACTGCCATTAAAAGGTGGCTTCCTTGCCATGCTCTATATAGTGTGTATATTAAAAAAACATTTTTTTTTTTTTACATGCCTTGCTGTGTAATATCTAAGGATGAGTTTGGAGTTGGCCTGCCCTGGGTTTGAATCTTAGTTCTACCACTTACTAATTGTGTGACCTTGGGGAAGAAACTTAACCTCTCCTGAGGCGGAAAAAATAGTACCTTAATTGTAGGATCGATGTCATGTTTAAATGACATGATACATTCAAGCCCTTGAAACAATGTCTGACACATAATTAACATCCCTAAATATTCACTATTATGATTTGAACAGCATGGCAAACGAGAATGCACATAAATATTCCACTTTGAGTAAAAGTAAACATGTTTCATGGAAAAAATATTATTTAAAAAGATGAGGTGAAACTGTTTAGAAACCATGAAAAAATATGTAATGATAACTTTTCAAAATATTCCGAGTACTTCACAGCTGTTTGGTAATGGTAAGCTCACTGAATCAGACGTTTCTGGTTTTAAAACACTAAAGAGGTTCTCCCCTACCTATAAAAAGTTGGTTGTGGATTATTTCTGGCCCAGGAAGGAAAGACCTACAGACAAGCCAGTTCCATTCAGGGTGAGTGAAATGGGGCACACAAGTAGGCATGTGCCTGGCCTTCCTGAGACTGAGGTGGGAACTGCTCTCTAATTGTAACACATAGATTGTGCTGATGGCTTTTCATCTGGCTTAATACCCCCTCTGCATGTGCTCATCTCGGCCAGGACACAATCACCCAGAAATTCTACAAGTACAATGAGAGAAGGGTACTCAAGCAATGACTGGCACGCCTTCCCTGGTAATTCCATTTTTGGAACTGCTAATTTCAGATGTGATGATATAGCTCATTGAGTCAGGCTGCAAGAGACCAGGAATTACCCAGTGGTGGGCACTTAGCTGAGACCAGGGCTCACTTAATTAGGATTCTGGCATGGTAGGTGGGAATATTTACTATTGCTGCGAATAGTAAATCATAAATGTTAAATTACATTCAATCACAGAAATAACTGTGCAAAACTTCTCACAGCATAGATAATCAGGCAATCACTGAGATGGTTATAGTTCTCACAGGCCATTGCTGCTTTGCTGTGAGGTCTGCTTGCACCCTGAGCTACAGTCTCGATGATCCCAGCCCCATTTTTGTGCATTTTACTCCAGTAAATAAGAATAAATGCTTAATCTAAGTTTCAGAGGTTTTTTGTTTTTTTTTTTTAAAGAACATAAAACATGTTGTCTATTTGTTTAAACTTCCAAACTTAGAGATGGCTAGTTAAACTAATTCTTAAATCATTAAAAAGATAAAAACAATGTCAATAGTCTTCCTTGATCGTGATGTTATAGAAAAACACTGGGCTGGAAGTTTGGAAACCTGGGTCTAGGTCTTCTCTCTGCTCCTCATTTCTAATATAATTTGTGGAAAATAATTTACATTTTCCTGGGCCCCCATTTATACAACTGTAATTTAAGAAATTGTTAACAATTTTTGCTAGGGTTCCATTCAACATTCCAATAGTAAAAATAATATGCCGACTGTAATTTTAAACATTCATTTATGACTGCACTTTACTGAATCTTTGCATGAACTGGGAAGGGCTATCTGTCTACGTTTTGTTGATATGAGAATTTAGAGAAGCCAGATGTGCTGACTTAGGTCACACAGACAAAGGAAAGGGCGTGAGAGAGCTTCAGCCTCAGTCCATTTTAATCAAATGATTCACAGTGATTGAGTTAAGATTACTGGAAAGAGTAACTTTCTTAGCTGGACACGGAGCCTGAAAAAGCATGAGCTTCAGTAGAACCTTTATTTGGACTTCCACACATCACAGCAAGTGCGGTTTCACATGTGTGGATTTCACTTGGATTTACACACGAGGTTTTCCTTTTCCTGAATCTCTTAGCTCTCCTCTGTGGCAGGACAAAAAGATCTGGATCCCCATGATCCTGGGAGCACACACTCTGGGTTGCCTGGCCAATGAACCAGCTGGGAAGCACTCCCCCTTCTAGTCAAGGAGGTTGCACCCAAAGCCAGCTTCCTACAGGGGCTGTGGCTTCTCCCTGTTCTGGGTGAAAAGAGGGCCTCAGACAATGCAGGTAAACAGCTGGTCCCTTCGCGCAGCCCACCTGGTGCCCTAAGAGTCTGACTTGCCTCCACCAACAAAGTTGCTCTCTTGCCCTACGGGAAGCCAGAGGAGCAAGGGGTTCCTTGGAACTAGACCCTTGCTGTGTTCAGTACAACAGCCTGGCTCCAGCATCTCTCCCTGAAGGTGGATGGGGTTGGGGGACCTACGCCTTCTCTTTTGATGATACCTGATGTAAGCCTCTCTAATAAAGCCCATCCATAACCCTGCCGCGTGCTGTTGTAGACTTTGACTTGAGGTCTGCGGCTGGTCCAGAGCATGAAGGGACTCACTTTCCACAGTCTGTTTTCATTTCTAAGGATTCATTTGGAATCATGAAGACTTGCACTGAAAATTATATAATTAAGAATTGCAAAGAGCGGGGCACCTGGGTGGCTCAGTTGTTAAGCGTCTGCCTTCGGCTCAGGTCATGATCCCAGGGTCCTGGGATCGAGCCCCGCATCGGGCTCCCTGCTCGGCGGGAAGCCTGCTTCTCCCTCTCCCACTCCCCTGCTTGTGTTCCCTCTCTCGCTGCATCTCTCTCTGTCAAATAAATAAATAAAATCTTAAAAAAAAAAAAGAATTGCAAAGAGCTATGTATCCCTTACTATACAACTTACAGAATGTTTTCATAATCTATATTCCATTTACTCTCACACAAGTCTGCCAATCAAGATTTATTTTTATTATACAGACAACAAGTCCAAATTTCAGAGTGGTTAAAAGCCTTCTTGAAAGTGGCAAATCTAGGCCATTTTTAAAGCATCCACAGAGCAGGTGCTTTGCCAGGGGCTGGTGAATTCAAAGACCAGCAAGACATCACCAAAAGCTCTCTTTCTTGTGCTAAATAGGGAAGATCATCTTAATAGCTATTTATTGTAAACATACTCATTACATTTTTAAGTTTGCTCAAAACATAGTGCCTCTATTAGGGGACATTAGACAAACTTGACAGAAGCTGAGCAGGGAGGGCGAGCGGTGAGGGTATCTTAGCTGCTACTCAGCCGGAAGGACACTACACACCAGCTGTGTCGGAGGCCCTGAGAAATTGTGAACAGTTATGATCCTATCACGTCTTGCCAGACTGGCGTGTCTGTGAGTGCCACTGAATAGGTCTGTCTGTGACGAGTCTTCTCATCTGTGATCTGAATTCAGGTATGTTCTCGGAAGTGATTGCAGATGCAAATACAGTTCTCTGAAATCTCTATTTCTTGTCAGTAATCCCCTTCATGGGGCCCCTCTGGATTTAGACATGATGTTATGCTGGCACCTCCAACCTAATACTTTCAAAGCTGAACTCATGATCTGCTTGCTCAGAGCTTTATTCCTTGGCCTGATGCACGGCTTCGCTTCCCCTCCACTTCCAGGTGCCCAAGGGGGAGCCTACCCAGACTCCTCCCTTTCTTCTCATATAGGCCTAAGTCTCAAGCCCTGATGATATCACTTCCCAAACATCTCATACACTTTCCTCCTTCTTTGTGGATGCCTTCATTCACCTTAAGCCTTTGATGCCTTTCAAGGACTGTTCTGACATCCTCCTCCTCCCCTCCTGCCTCCTCCATCACGCCTCCTCCCTGGGCTCATGGCTGATAAATCCAAACTCCCACCACCCTCGGAAAAGAATGGAAGCTCCAGTGTGTCCACACACTGAGCATTACTGTGGTTCCTCTCTTCTCTGCATTACATTCCGAATCTACTGCACAGATGCCTCCCCAAACTGCCCGAGCCGCATCCTGCTTCTCCAAGACGAGAGTGCGCCCAGCAAACTCTTACTTCTCTTCCGAGCAACGTTTTTCCTGTGGGGACCTTACTAAACCTTCCCTCTACTCCCACAGTTAGGCTTAAATCTTCTTCTGCTGGGTCTGTTGTATCCTGGAATGCCTTCACCAGAGGACTGCTTGTATTATGCTATTTCTGGGGGTTTTGTCCTCCAACTAGTTTTTGAGTTCTCTCAGGACAAAGTGCATGTTCTATTTACCATTGTATCCCTAGCACTGACCACGATGTCTGACAAAAATGAATTTCACTTAGATGCATGCACTAGGTTTTCCTTTCCCTGAATACTCAACTGTCCTCTGTGGTAGGACCAACACTCTGCATTGCTAGACAATGAGCCATCTGGGACAGTGCTCCCATGTCTCCTACTTGGAGAGAATGCACTCAAAGTCAGCTTCTCGAAGGGACTGGCAGTCCAACGCTGACGAGTCAAATGAATCTGAGTCTATGGAACTTGCTTAAGGACATGCAGCCAGTAAAAAGTGACAACAAGAACATAAATCAAAGCAGGGATTCTTGTTCTTGTCATTCACGGTTTTTTCCTTCGTACCTAGAAGAGTCGTTGGCACATAAGATTCAATCAGTATCTGTTGAGTTAATGAGTGACTGAATGAATGAATGAAAAGTTAACTTCAGATTCCTGCCTTTGGCTTCCATTCTCCTGATTTCCAATCTTGGTGGAGTGTGTGAATATGTGTGTAGAGACATCTTTTGAACAAAGAAAATTAACAACAGAATATCATGATTTTCTCTTTACACTAAACCTCAATTAAAGAATAATGGTAGCTATTTCCACACGCACGCACATTTATGCACGATTCCAAAACATTGAGATATACAGGCTTGGTAATTCATTTCATTTACTAAAAGAAAAATGGCTTTTGGAAAAGAGGTAGACACCCGACCTGGAAATCATAGAACTTTATATTCAGAATTAGTTTTCAGTTAACTGGTAGAATGAACTTGTCAACTGTCCTTCTAAATAGTGTGAAACAGAGGCAGACCTAAGGACGGGAGCACGGAGGGGCCCCTCCACGTTTCTGACATTGTGAGAAGCAAGTGCAGGATGGGTGCTCCTGGGGAGAGCCCTACTTAGGTGTATAGTCTTCCACCGAGACTTCTGGGGACTCTCTTTTTCACGCTGAATGACAGCTGATTTTATCTTTATCTCTTACTGACACAGACCCAGTCATTCACTGGGAAGCAGAACAAAAGCTAGCAGAGGGATGAAAGAAACCCGAAACAGATCTTTCTTGAACTGATCTGTATCGGAGTTCTAAACAGTTCTGGGCAGGAAGGAAAAGGAGATCTGCGAGCCCTGTTGCTGAAGACAGAGCAAAGAACGACTTTTTCCTGTCCCTTCCCTCCCCCTTCCTTTTTTCTTGTGCAGCTTCTCAAAGCAAACATGGCAGAAAGTGGAAGCGTCCTGGAAGGAGACTGTTTACCACGGGCGCTCCCCCATCCCTGCGCGTGGGCTCCCTGCCCACGGCCATTGCCTCTACTGTTACAAAGCACATTTCAGAGTCTAAGTCACCTTCTGCTCCATGGCTCATTATTCTTCTCTCGGAATAAAACAGGAACACATCAGTTATGTGTCCGTTTATTTCTGAGTGCACAGCCTCGTAACACTGACTCTCTCTGCTTTTGTATTTTTCAGTGCGTTCCTGACATTTGTCACTGGGGTTAGCTCCCGAACACCACTAACCCATTCTCTTATTATTTCAGTAATTTTCAAATGTTCTCTTCTACCGAATTAGTCTGACCTAAAGGCACCCTGGGAGGGGAGCTTGCACTCACCACTGCTTGTAATCCGCGTCACAGTTACAGTAGTACTTGGGGTCCGTGCAGTTCCGCTCGATGCCGCAGGCGCACTTCTGAATTCCGGGCCCCGAGCCACCCCAGTAGTAGTGCTTCTCGTTGGCTTTGCCGACCCACCAGGTGTAAGGGCTTCCATCTAGGAGAAAGGGGAAAGACACAGTGCAGTAGACGAGGCTTGACCGCGTTGACATCCGTACACGCCCGTCCCCAGAGGCAGCATTGCGCCCTGGTAGGCTGAGCATCACTCTACCCTCTTACAGGTAAATGTATTTCAATCACAGGGATATTTAATAAAAAATACAACAGGGAATGGTAAGTGCAAGTTCTCTCACCAGGATAGGCACCTCTTTTCCTGAAAGAAGTTTCAACATTCAAGCGTCAGTAACCTAGGTGTCTACTCAGTAGAGAGGCTGGCCAGTTGGGGACATCCATGATGAAGGCATATAGACAGTGCACTGATCCTGTGAATTACCACTAAGCTCATGACTAGCTGTGCTTTTCTGAGAAGTGGTAGCCAGGGGGATCATAGACTATCAGAGCCAAACGACCTTCATTGTGTCATAGTCTGATCTCCTTATTTTACAGGTAAGGAAACTGAGGTCTAGAAAGCTGAAGGGATTCTCTCAATCACATTGCAGATTTGTTCCCAAACCAGAAGTTCTACACTGTATCTCCTAAGACATTGTACGATGCTCTTATACCACACACGTGCCCCAATTATTTGGCCTAATATTCACTCAGGTATTCACTCATTCATCCAATCATCAAACATCACTTGAGTTTCCACTGCGTGTCAAACATGATAAAATCTTCATGTGTACGGCTAGAATTCCATTCTAAGAACTCACCCACCCTTTTGGGATGCTAGGTAGACACTTGTCCCAGGGTCTGTGCAAGTGTTCAGAAATAAAAGTGAGGCAAGAGCCATACTGGAGTTGCGTGAAGACTGCTGCAGTACCGTCTGAGATACACCAATAGTTTTTTTTTAAGGTAGATTATTTATTTATTTTTATTATTGAAGTATAGTTGGCATATGATGTTATATTAGTTTCAGGTGTACAACATAGCGATTCGACAATTCTATACATTACTCAGTGCTCATCATGGTAAGTGCAGTGCCCATCTGTCACCATACAACATTACTACAATATTATTAACTGTATTTCCTCTGCTGTACTTTTCATCTCTGTGACTTACTTATTTTATAACTGGAAGTTTGTACCTCTAAATCCCCTTCACCTGTTTCACCCATCTCCCACCCTCTTCCCTTCTGGCAACCACCAGTCTGTTCTTTGTATTTATGACTCTGGCTTTTTGTTTGTTTGTTTGTTTTGTTTTTTAGATTCCACACATAAGTGAAATCTTATGGTATTTGTCTTTCTCTGACTTATTTCATTTAGCATAAGATCCTCCATCCATGTTGATGTAAATGACAAGATCTCATTATTTTTTTATGGCTGAGTAATATTCTATTACACACACACCCCATCTTCTTTATCCATTCATCAGTCAATGGACACTTGGGTTGCTTCCATATCTTAGCTATTATAAATAATGTTGCAATAAACATAGGGCTGCATATATCTTTTCAATTTAGTGTTTTTGTTTTCCTTGTGTAAATACTCCACAGTGGAATTACTGGATCATATGGTATTTCTATTTCTAATTTTTTAAGGAACCTCCATACTGTTTTCCACAGTTGTTATACTGATTTACATTTCCACAAACAGTATATGAGGGTTTTCTTTTCTCTACATCTTTGCCAATATTTGTTATTTTTGTCTTTTTGATAATAGCCATTTGACTGGCATGAGGTGATATTTCCTTGTGGTTTTGATTTGCATTTTGCTGATGATGAGTGATGTTGAGCTTCTTCTCATGTGTTTGTTGGCCATCTGGAAGTCTTCTCCCGAAAAATGTCTTATTCACATCCTCTGCCCATTTTTAATCAGATTATTTGGGGCTTTTTGGGTGTTCAGTTGTATAAGTTCTTTATATATTTTGGATATTAACCCCTTATTGGATATATCATTTGAAAAAATCTTCTCCCAGTCGGTAGATTGCCTTTTCATTTTGTTGATGGTTTCCTTTGCTGTGCAAAAGCTTTTTATCTTAGTGTAGTCCCCATAGTTTATTTTTGCTTTTATTTCCCTTGCCTGAAGAGACATATCCATAAACATGTCACTAAGGTTGATGTCCAAGAGCTTACTGGTTATGTTTTCTATTACTAGTTTTAAGGGTTCATGACTTACATTTAGGTTTTTAATCCATTTTGAGTTTATTTTTATGTATGGTGTAAGAAGATAACCCAGTTTCATTCTTTTGCATGTAGCTGTCCAGTTTTCTCAACAACTTTTATTGAAGAGACTGTCTTTTCCCCCATTGTATATTCTTGCCTTCTTTGTGGTAGATTAATTGACCATATAAGAGTGGGTTTATTTCTGAGCTCTCTATTCTGTTCCATTGATCTATGTGTCTTTGGTGTGTGTGTGTGCGTGCGATTACTACAGCTTTGTAATGTATCTTAAAATTTGGGATTGTGATGCCTCCAGTTTTGTCCTTTCTCAAGATGGCTTTGACTATTTAGGGTCTTTTGTGGTTCCACACAAATTTTAGGATTATTAGTTTTAGTTGTGTGAGAAATGCTACTGGTTTTTTGATAGAGATTGCATTGAATCTGTAGATTGCTTTGGGTAGTACGAACTTTATTCTTCTAATCCATGAGCATGGTATACCTTTCCTTGTTTGAGTTGTCTTCAATTTCTTTTATTAATGTCTTACAGTTTTCAGAGTATAAATCTTTCACCTCCTTGGTTAGTTTTATTTTTTTTTAAAGATTTTATTTATTTATTTGAGACAGAGAGAGAATGAGAGACAGAGAGCATGAGAGGGAGGAGGGTCAGAGAGAGAAGCAGACTCCCTGCCGAGCAGGGAGCCCGATGCGGGACTCGATCCTGGGACTCCAGGATCATGACCTGAGCCGAAGGCAGTCGCTCAACCAACTGAGCCACCCAGGCGCCCCCTCCTTGGTTAGTTTTATTGCTAGATATTTATTATACGTTTTGGTGTGACTATAAATGGGATTGTTTTTACGGTGGGCAATTTAAAGTCATGAAACTCTCCTGGGAGGTTCAGGCTTGATGTAATAAATGAGCAAACACTCTGAACTTGGAAAAGAGTTAGATAGTCTCCTACTTCATACACATTTCTAGATTGTGTTGACTTAATTTGGAAAAGTTACTATTTTTTTCCCTTTGCAAGATCATTTATAGCACAAGAATTTTAAAAAATATATTTGACTTGATCAGGTAAACAGTAGAAAGGGAGATTTCAGTATCCTGTTCTGAAGGGAGGAAGAGGCCAGCTCTTTGAGATAAGGGTCTACTCTGAAACCTTATCTTTTGTCTACTTGGCCATGTCCCCAGAATAAAGAGAGCTGTGTTTGCTTTATAAATTCAAGGTGTTTTTGTTTGTTTGTTTGCTTGCTTGCTTGCTTCTCCCTTCTCTTTCCATCAGGGTAAAGAGTAAAGCATCCAAACTGAGATGCTTCCTAGTGTTGGAACCATGACCAATAATAAACTGTTCTCTTTTGATGCAGTCAAGACTTTCAAAAAACAAGGCTTGAAAATTTCCATTTATGGAAACTGTAAAATCTGAGCCAGGTCAGCTGGCCAGTAACCTGAATAAGGTCTCTGTTGATTCCATCTCTAGGCCATGTTATAGGAAGAGGGCAAAGGTGGACGGTACCATGCTGACCTTGCAAATGCCCTTGGGGCCTTCCAGACCACAACTTGGCCCCCAAAATGCAGAAACATGACCTAGATTGGTTATCACATCTATTTATCACACTGAATCTCTTCAAGGTGACCTAATGCTAAGTTCTTTCCCTCAAAGGAAATTTTGGTTACTATCATTGTTTTGGGAACTAGGAGATACCAACACATCCAGTAGAGGAGATGAAACAAACCAGACATCTGTGGAGCTGGGGTTAATTGACTGTCTAACAGGAAACTCCCTTGTCCTACTTGTCATTCAAATAGCCCCTGGAAGAGTCTATATCTAAAACCTCAGCTCAATTGCAAATTATTTCTTCCAGCAACCAACAGAAACAACCTAACACTGTTATATTTTCGTTATAGACAGTGATGGTAAATTGCATGAATGAGAGAGGTTGAATGTGGTTCAGTATTCTTTATAAAAATCAGAGCAACATCAGTAAAGGGAGAAGGCTAATTATCAGCCGCTCCTTTAACATGAGACTCTGAGAAATGTGTGGCAGGGGAAATGGACGAGAGAGCCCACTGATACCTAACAGCACCTGCAGAGTATGGAGAAGCCCCCAGAGAGGAAGTTTCTTTGTCATGTTGTTTGGGCAGTAGGTGTTCTAGAAGGAGGCCTAAGCTCTGTGTGGGATCTAGGCTCTGAGCTAATCTTACTTGGCAGGACCCTCAGTTCTTGTAGGGAGGGACTCTTATTAGATACCAGGGTGGGATCCAGAGGGATGATCCACACTGACATTTCCTCTTTTCAGTGCAAGGAGGTGACATGCTAGTGAGCAGGTAAGAGTGGCCCAATTTCCCAGTTCTTCCCCCATCCCTCATCTTTGACTCAAGTCACATATAACCTTATAAGGCTACTGTTCCCAGTGAAGGTGACGCCAGATCGAAGCTATTTTGTTCTCCTTCCAAGGAAAATAAGTTAAGCACAGTACAAAATGTTTAACTTAGCTGTTTCTCCATCTGCCATGAACAGAAGAATGCCAGTGAGAAACACATATGCTAGGGAGAAAGCAAATTGTACCCTTTGTTATTAGCATTGGCACATTTTGGTTAAATCAAATCACTGTAACTAAAATAAATTATTAATTTGGCATATATTTTGTATTCAGCAAGAAGATGGTTCAATTTGCATTGAACAAAGAATTGCCTTATTCCAGTGCTATGCTAATGAAGTGCTATACTTTGCTTTACAAATCATTATTTACCTGTTAATTGGCTCTGGGGAAAAGCAGTTAAAGGTGATAAAAATGGAAAGATTTTCAAAAGACAAGAATAAGAAGTGGTTAGAAGAGAAATAATTTAATTATCCAGGGCCATGAGTTTAAGAACTTCTGTAACCTCAAAATATGAAGATTTCTGTTAATTATATTCAGTGGGCGTAACTACTGGGACAAGATTAGGACTGATAAACCATATTCAAAGTTGACTAGAAACTAAATTATCAAAGTAAGGCACATTGTATTAAAACAACTAGATTATCAATTGAATTAAATGCAATCACTACACTGTTTGTACTCAAGATCAAGTTTCATTATGCTGAAGGGTTTCTTATTGTTTGCATGACTAACGGGCGGAGGAGGAAGGGAAAGAGGCTACCTGCTCCTCAGGACTTGAAGAAACCAAGAGACCCTTGGTCTACTTTCCCCACTTACAAGTTGAGAGAGACCCAAGGACAAGTGCATGGGGACCTCTTGATGAAAATGTGCTACATCTGTGACAGTCTGCTTAAATACATGTTCTCGCGGAGAGAAGACCCCGAATGGTCACTGGGACAGTTAATTAGTTCTATGTCATCCACTTCTAGAGGATATTAAAAACAATACCGCAAGGCTTTATAGTCTCCACAATGAAAACTTAAAAGCGTATTTTCAGCTTGATGAAACCTAGTTTTATTTTATCTACTACTATCTATCCACAAATTCTCTTAGAGAATCACAGGGGGCTATTTAGCAGGGCAAACAGAGAAGGTACAAACTGCAGCAGAAAGCTGCCTTTCAGAGCTCTGCTCAGTGCCCCCTGTGAGCAGCTCCCTTACTGTTCCCTGTCCCCCCGCATCTGGCAGTGTCCTGGCTGCTAGAAGCCCCCTACAGTGCCTGGTGGATCCGCTTTCTAAAGAAGTGACTCTTGCTCTGAAAAATCTCCCATTTTCTCCTCCGTCCTGTCTTCATCAAAGCACCACCGAATCTTTTCCCCTCCATGAAATTTCCCAATTTCAGCTGACCATTCCGATCTGATGACAGCACTCCGTGCCAAGGTACCAATAGGATATGAGACATCTTTAACTGGTGTAATTCTAGACTGTAGGTACGAAGCCCTCGCTACCTGTGAGAATCTTCCTTGCTGGGCAAATAACCTAGAGAAGAAGGAAAGTAAAACCTTACAGTAAGTGCTGGGCTGGGCTGGAGCAAAGAGAAAATCTGGAGGTGCTGTAGCTACTACAGAGCCGTCTAGAGAATTTGATAGCACTAATCTGGAAGATCAAGCAGGCCAGATTGTCCTCTTCCCTCAGTATGAGATGTGCACTCTCCCAGCTAATACTGCTGCGCATAGTGGCCCTTGCCCCCAGGCACAGGCCCCCAGTGCTGGAGTTCTCTGGCTTAAATACAGGCAGCGTCTCTTCTTCAACATGTTGAGTTTGTCCACATGCAATCACTTCTAAGAACCGGACTGTGGAAGTCTCAGGAAGTCTCAATGGAGAAAGATGAGGGCTGGGAGGCGAAGTCGTGGAGTGACTGCTTCTGTATCTTTTCCCTCTGGCGGGACATTAGTAGACAGAAGGTTTCCAATTTACCTAAGAGAAGTTCCACTTGAGGTTCTTATCAACACTCTGGATTCTCTGGCCTGCAAAATAAGATCTATGGAATAAGAATCTTGGAGGGAGATCTGGGGACTCGGTCACTAAGGCCCTGATGATCCTCATCATCAGATAGGTCTGCCATATACTGACCTGAGGCAATGGACAGTGTGGTTTAGGTCATAGAATACTGAGAGGCTGGTGCCCGGGTGCCACTGGAATACTAATCTGGGACTTTGTTTTCCAGGTAAGATATGAAAAGGTGACAGTGGTGTTTACTGCAGTAACACCTCCATTTAAAATTCCCAGTTATTTTTTTTCAGAATAGTCATTGTAATTTTTTTTCTAATTTCATAACTGTGGTTCTAAGTCCAAATGCCTGTATTTTACTTTTAGATTAAGAACTTTAAAAATAAAATGAAGCATCCTATATCTTGGCATGCCACAGATACAAAGGCCTATCATTTCAAGCTGCCTATAAATTTTGTGAAATCAGCTTATTAAACCAGATAATAATTATCTTTTGTTTCCCAGCCATTTGATTCTATGTTAGCAGAAAGACTAAACAAAGAATGAATCCAAAAAAGTCCCATGGAGTTCATATTACCGACAGTGTTGTGAAGTTGGGAAAACTCATAATTTTGAAGTTATAATATAAACATTCAATATGGTAGTTAAAGGTGAGCATTTATCTCTTTGTGATTGAATGTCACTAAACTCATTTGATTAGGGATGAACAGAAATGAATGGAGTTGATTAGCCTCCTGGTGCATCTTTCAGGATCAGGTTGGATTCTACTATATTTTATTAATTTGAATCAGGATCAAATTTAGCAGTGGAGAATTGAAGTTCAGATCAAAATGGACCTGAACTGAAATGTTAGTTAATTAAAAATTAATTTTACTGAATATTTAAATTTATTTTATTGAACCAAACTTAATAGATTTCAATCAAGGACTGATTCCACTGAGCAGAATTTGATTGAACTGAATCAAATCACTTTGAATCCTATTCAAATGAATTAGGTTTTATTAATTTGAATGGAACTGAAGTGACAGATCAGATGGGAGTTCGCTATTCTGAGTAGTATTAAAGAGAACAGGCCAATGCACTCCATGTTAATTTGGCCTCAGTTTCCATAGAGGTCATGGCGTTTGTGGCCCCCTTACTTACTCTGGCTAATTCTTTTGTACCATGGCCCCAGGAACAAATGTGACTAGTAATACCAAAGTGATCAAATGCAACCACACGCTATTTGTAGGATTTAATAATATGCTTTTCTAGCCTTTTTCCACTGGAAAAGCCCTGACCAATTATTTTAAATATTTCTTTTCTTCATTATAGAAAAAATTTAGAGGGAATTAAACTGGATGTCAGGGATGATGATTTGATTGAGTACTGGCTGCTTCCTTTATTTTTATTTTCCATTAAAAACCGTATTTATTTGTTAAAACATGTCTTACCCTGGGCCCATCATTTATACTGAAATACTTGGTATCTTATGCCTTGACTTTTATTGATTGATAGATAATAGATGCACTTCAGCTCCTTTTACATTTTAAAGGACGACTATAACTTTTTAAATTTGTAGCAAAATACTGCTTTGCAATGGAAATGGCATGCTACATAATCAATAAGCACCTTTATAGTGCTGGAGAGACAATTTGGGGAATAGGGGTGAAAACCTAATTCCCGATCTAAGCTTCTGAGTTAGTGGAAGGACTATGTTCAATAATTTACAATTATGAAAGTTTTATGCTTTGATATTTAACAGGGCATACACATAGTAAGATGGAAAAATTACCCACTGGATGTCAGGAGCAGTGGGTCCCTTAGGTTCAGGCAATGGGTCCTGTAGGATTCTGGAGAAGGAAACAATTACCGAGGATCAAGGTAGACTGGAGGGCCTCTGTAAGGAGGCAGATCTGAGTGCAGCTTTGATGGGAGGGTAGGATCGAGAAAACCAGGAGGAAGATAAGAGCATTTCAGCACTCCTGAATCGCTGGGCCAAGGTATGAAGCCAGAAAGAATCCGACTTTTTTCTGGAACTGTGGGGTAATCGGTTAGGCTGGTGGGGGCAGTGTAGAGAAGCAGAATTTATAGTTGGAGAGATAGTTTCACTGTGTTTGGACTTCAGTTTTTAAGTAATGGGGAGTCAAATTTAAAAATTTTTAGATGTTAAAGGGTGCCTGGGTGGCTCAGTCAGTTAAGCGTCTGACTCTTGATTTCAGGTCAGGTCATATCTCAGGATCCTGGGGTTGAGCCCTGTGTCAGGGTCTGTGCTCAGTGGGGAGTCTGCTTGAGGATTTTCTCTCTCTCCTTCTCCCTCTGCACCGCCCCTTCCCCGTTCATGTGCACACGCACACTCTCTCTCTCAAATAAATGAATAAATAAATAAATAAAATTTTGGGTGTTAAAATATTTTACAAATACATTTGTGTGTGTTAAAATATTTTACACACACAAATACAAGTTACATGATCACAGAGTTTAATACCTTTTTACATAAGGTATAAAGAATAATAAAATAGACTTGTACTTAGTTTATTATCATTGTTGTTATGGTATGTTGTTCTTTGAGTATATCACACTTGATTAATTCTTTTTTTTTTTTAAAGATTTTATTTATTTATTTGAGAGAGAATGAGAGACCGAGAGCACGAGAGGGAAGAGGGCAGAGGGCAGAGGGAGAAGCAGACCCCCCCCCTGAGCAGGGAGCCCGACGCAGAGCTCCATCCCAGGACCCTGGAATCATGACCTGAGCCGAAGGCAGTCGCTTAACCGACTGAGCCACCCAGGCGCCCACACTTGACTAGTTCTAAAATTAACCACATCCGTCTGTGTCTAGTTTTTTGCTATTTCACCAAGCTCTGTGAAAATGCCTAAGAGTTTTGAGCACGATCCTACAGTGTCATTGTTAGGTCATATGGTTTGTGTATTTTGAAATTGTTTATCCAAAGCACTTATATGAATGCAGAATTCTACCAGCAGCATATAAAACTTTAAAATCCTTGACAATCCTTGGTATTATGTTATTAACTTATGACAACTGGTGAGTGACAAAGAGTACATCTTTTTGGTTTTAGTTATATTTCACTGATAACTTATAAGATTGTTTGCCTTTCCATGTTTATTCATTCACCTTTCCTTATTTAAAAAAATCTGTTCATATTTTTTGCCCACTTTCTTATTGGATTTTTTTTGTGTTTTACTGACTTGTAGAAGATGCTTAGGAAGATAATTTTTTAATAATTGTAATACTGTAAATTTACTTTTTCTTTTATAGATTTTATTTATTTATTTTAGAGAGAGTGCAAGCAGGGAGAGGGGCAGGTGGAGAGGGAGAGAGAGAATCTCAAGCAGACTCCACACTGAGCGTGGAGCCCGATGTGGGGCTCAATTTCACGACCCTGAGATCATGACCTGAGCTGAAATCAAGAGTCGGACGCTTAACTGACTGAGCCACCCAGGGGCCCTGCAAATTTTACTTTTTATAGTGGTTTTAATGAGGAAACATTCTTAATTTTATTTTTTAAGGTGAATTTAACATTTCCTTCATGGTTTATTGGCCTGAAATGATAAAAATATTTCTGTCTACTTTTTTTGAAGTCCTCAGTCCCCTAGCCACCTGTAGTGGTGGCTGTCATACTGGACAGCAGACACTTTCATCACCTCAGCAAGTTCTTCTGAAGGTGCCGCTCTGTACACTTAATAATTTTAAAAATTTCCTGATCTGCGGTTACTCTTGTTTGTCTAAAAATGTCTTTGTTTAGACTCTATTCATAATAGATGGTTTTCTGGCAGGTATTTTCAAGGGTGATGGTTATGTTCCCACAACCATTTGAGAATATTCCAGTGGCTTAGGTTTCCACTGTGATGTCAACGGTCGGCTTAATATCCATTCTTTCTGTGGGTGATCTGTATTTTCTTTCTGTCTAGCTGGGCATTTTCCTCACTCTTGTTTGCATACAGTGTGACTCCTTAATCTGAATCTGCATATTTTCTTCAGTTCTGGTGAATTCTTAGCTAATATGCGCCAAAATAGGGCTTTGGCTCCTTATACTTTATTCTTCCAGAACTCCAACTGGATATGTATTAGATGTTATTGATCTTATTTCCTTGCTTCTAACCTCTTTTCACATTTAACAATTCTATGTCTCCCTGGGCAGATTTTTGGGAAATTCCTTCAGAATTCATTTCACTATTCTCACTTCAGCTGGGTATAAACTGCTACTTACCCCCGCCATGAAGCTTTTAATTTTGATTTTGATGACATTTTGATTTCTATAACTTTTATTTGGTTCTTTTTTCAAATGACACTTATTTTTGCTAGCGTCTTCCTTAATCATATTTTCCATTTCCCCTTAAAAAAGTCAACCTGAACCAATAATTTCAATATCTTAAGGTTTTGCAGGACTGAAAACGCTATTAGTTATTTCTATTGACTCACAATTACAGTATCTTGTTCCCCCACACACATCATGGTTATTTTTTTCCTTTGGGATGATGTTCCTTGGAAATGTCTCTGTGGGAATTTTCTGAGGACCCACTGAAGTTGTGTCCCTCTCAGATAATTTGTATTTGCTTTTATCAGATACCTGGGGGAATTTCCAAGCTGGGGCTTCTTTAGAATATATTCCCAGCTTGATTTTTTTCCCCCAACCGTACAAAGGGTGACGTGGCCCTGTAAACATGCATCAGAACTGGCTTTTCGTTACACACAGCGTCAAGAGATAATTTCTTCCTCTTTCTCTCTACCCCAAGCCAAGGCACGGACAGTGAAAATCCCTATGCTCTCTTCTTTTGCAGGGTGGGTTTTTAGTTTTAATTTTTAGTCCCCCCCCCCCCCGAGTCTTGACCTGTGAAAATCCGTTTTCCATAAAGGGATGTTTGATACAACCCATCACTTGGCACGGTCCCTTCTTCCTCCACCATCATGGAAACTGAATCCATAGGTTACAGGGAACCGGCAGAAGCCCTGAGGCCAGCTTCTGGCTTTTTAGCACACATTAATGATGCTGGTCCATGGTTTTGCTTAATTTTTGGCCCCTAAGGATCTTCCTCACTTTCATGCAAACTCAATTATACATTTCAAAGGATTTTAAAAAATATTTTTTCATGCATTTTAAAATGTTTATGCGGGAGGGCTTTTTTTTTTTTTTTTTAAGATTTTATTTATTTATCTGAGAGAGAGAATGGGAGACAGAGAACATGAGAGGGGAAGGGTCAGAGGGAGAAGCAGACTCCCCGCCGAGCAGGAAGCCGGATGCGGGACTCCAGAATCATGACCTGAGCCGAAGGCAGCTGCTCAACCAACGGAGCCACCCAGGCGCCCCTGGGGGAGGGCTTTTCTGATACCTCTGCGGCCTTAATCCTGTGGTGAAAGTCTGTTACTGTGGGTTTTAAAGCATTGAGAAGCATGGACAATGTGATGTTCCAGAAATCCTAGGAGTGGGGCAATCAAGACTTGGAAGTCCAATGAACATGGCGTGTCACATAATGGAGGCAGAGGTAAATCCACTGTAAAAGGAAGTCAGTGGGATTTGGGGACCAGATGGAATAGTTGGTGGTGACTCGCTGGTTTTAAGATTAAGGAAATACGAACATTTTTAAAGACATTTTTATTTCAGAGAAGTGTACTGGTTTGGGGAAAAGAGGTTCAGTTTGATTTTACATAGGGTGAATTTAAGGTGGTGATGGGGCTGGTTCTACCCACTCAGGCGTGATTCAGGAACATTTGTGAGGTGCTACCAGAATTTAGTGCCCTGGGGGCAGGGATGCTTAAGCCCTGCAATGTGTTAGCTAGTCCTGTACAACAAATAACTGTCCCACCCCAGGTGCCAATAGTCCCCTGGTAGAGAAGCCCTCCAATACAGCAACTGTGAGGAGAACAGACAGGAGACAAGACTGACTTCAAGAGAGAGATCGAAGCCCAAACAGTCCATCTGTGAACCAGCCCGCAGTGATCACAGAGCTTGAGAGTGGGAATCCGTACGTACAATGGGGTGAGTGGCCTAAGTCCTTGCCTCCTGGTGTGCCCACACCAGCAGATGAAGAAAGACTTGAAAAGCAGTTACCATGAGGAAAGAGGATCAAGGCAGTGTGTGTGTGTGTGTGTGTGTGTGTGTGTTTTAAAGAGTGTATTTATTTATTTGAGAGAGCAAGAGAGATCGAGCACTAGAGCACAGAGGGAGAGGGAGAAGCAGACTCCCTGCTGAGCAGAGAGCGATGGATGTGGGGCTGGATCCCAGCACCCTGAGATCATGACCTGAGCCGAAGGCAGCCGCCTTACCAACTGAGCCACTCAGGTGCCCCAAGGCAATGTGGTTTAAAGAAGAGTTATTTCTCTGAAATCTGCTCTCCTTCTTATTCCTCTAGGTAACTTCTATTTCTCCCCACTTTGTGCTAAGCCACAGGTTACACAGATCTCAGTTACTGCATTCAGCATTCTGTATTGAAATTGTTTTATATCTCATGCCCCTACAGACAGGAAGCTGGATTCTGTACCTCCAGCTTCTAGTAGGTCCTAGGTACACCAATGAGTACTGAACGCTCCAGAAAGGTGAAGGACAAAGCTTGACCAACATCACTGGACTTGAGGATTAGGAGGTCACCGATGAACGTGAAGGGCAGTTTTCAGTTTCAAGTGATCAAGCTTCAAGAGGTCAAGGTGATGAAGATGCAAGTAGGCAAATGTGACTGATTAAAATAGGAAAGCCACGGGAGTGTGAGCAGGGAGAGAGCGCGGCCGGAGACGTGAGCAGGACAAAGTGGATACTATAGGGCAGTGGGGTCTTGAACATATGTGTGGTCAAACATCACTTAACAGAGGGGAGAAGATGAAAGGTGTGTTACTGGACCAATACTGATCAATAACCATAATCGCTGTGATGACTCACACTGCTTCTTCCCACTTGCTGGAGCCTGAGTCAGCCCCACATAAACCCTGCCTTGGAGAAAGTCTCAGGCTGAGTTTCTGATCTCCAGTCCCCTCTGATGAAGACATGACCAGGGGAGTCATGAAAAGGACAAGAGGAAAGGATAAATCTTCGAGCCAAGGCATTTTGAACAAATCCTGTCTTCTCGACTGTTTGACAAGTTAAAAAAGAAAAAAAAAAAAAAACCCAACCCTGATTATCCTTGACCTTTAACCCTGCCGTATCTAAAAAAAAAAAGCAACCGCCCTTAAACAGCAGAGCAAGCCGCTGCTTATGCAGTGCGTCACCTGGGGTCACCTCTGCGCCCGCTGTTCACCCCTTTTGTAGTCACGGACACCAAGCCAGCAGGGTCACACATTATCCATCCATTACCGGCCCTTCTCCCAGGGAACTAAGATGCTAAAGCCTTTCTCAATGGCACAGCAGTTAATAAAAGTGGCACAAATTCAAAATCCTCCAATCTCACAGAAGAGCAGCAGTGAGATGACAAAAAATTCAGTAACAGTAAGTGTCAGATTTTTCAAGTGGGTAAAAGGGATACTTATTTAAACAGTGAAACCTCTAAAATTTGCCCTCATTCTTTTTTTTTTTTTCCTCCTGACAACAAGCGAAATGAACACCCAAAGAACAGGATAAAATTTCCCTTGTAAGTATTTAACTAAAACTTGTTTTGTTAGCCTGCTGATTAACCTGCCGATATTAAATGAGATTCTTCAGAGACCATCACATTATGTCAATTAGTCACTTTTTTTCTGGCAAGGCAACTGATTTCAGTTTGATTGTAATGAATGTAACAGATTATATGATATTCAGGTTCTCTTCTTGGTTACTGTTGCCTTGCAGTCCTAGATGAGTCATTTTATTAAGATGTCTATCAGGAAGTCAAAGGCAAAAGAGCAAAGCCACCTGCCCCTCCCATTTAAATTGTTCATTTTCTTTATAACCGGTCCCACTTTTTATTAAACATCAGCTCCTTCTCTATCGCTAACCCCTTGCCTGTTGCCAAGCTTTTGTCCTTGCTGGAGCCCGTCCCCCTTCCCTGCTCACGCTTTGTCTTCTTCAGGTTTCAACTTATATGTCACCTCCCTGGAGATGAGCTCCTGGACCACACTAGCAAAAGTGGGTGCTTCCTATTATTCCCGCTCAGGGCACTTGGTTTTATCTGATTATGCTATTTATCACTATGTGGATGGTGTTACGTCTTCACTTGCTTACTCTCTGTCTTCTCTAGCTGAACAGACGCGCCCACAAGAGCAGTGACAATGACATTCCATGACTGTTACATCCTCCACTCTTAGCTTGACACAATGTATTCTTGCTGAATGTATGCATGGTAATTATTTTTGCTTGTGGACATTGCAGAGATGTCCAAAGTAGTTTCGAGCCTGTCACTGAGCTTTTAATGCAAGGCAACCCCAGACATCCAAGCGGAACGTGCCATCTCCCTGCTCCCCATCTCAGTAGAAGACAGAGCATCGCTCCATCTCTTACTGCGCATTTATCAGTCACCTACTCCATCACTCTTCCTTCTCAGGACGCTTCAAGCCCCTGCCCATTTCTCTGATTCAGCCCGTCCTCCCCATGCCAATGCATCACATGGCCTTATCTTCCCTAATGAAAGTTCTTCAGTAGCTCCTTGCTGCCTCAATACCAAATCTCACGCCCAAACCCTTTATAACAAGGGCTCTGCTTGCTGATGGGGACTTACCTCCTGCTGACACATCCCAATCTCTGGACACATAGAACTAGTCTTGGTTCCCAGAATACGTCCTGCTTCCCCATATCATGTGTTGGCTCAGGCTGTGCTCACGGCCATGGCTCTGTGGGCACCTTCAGATCCAGTGTCACTTTCTTTGGGAGTCTGATGCCTGTTCTAGTCTGCCTCCCCTACCCAACCCAGATTAAGTGACCTGCACTTTAAGAAACAACAAACATTTATTGATGGCCTATTATGGGCTAGGTGCAGGGGACATACAGTTATAAACCAAAAAGGTCCCTACGTTCTTAGCTGCTTGCAGACCGATTCAGGCTAGGCAGATGGGGCACAGATGGATCGTTTTATTACAGAGGGCCATGCTGGGAAGGATCTCTTTTGTAAGATCTCTTTGTACCCTCTGCATACTGCCCACCTCCCCCTGCCCACCCCCACCCCCCTCGCCAGCAAGGGCGTGTATCAGGGGGTCTTATTCTTGTCTCTAGATGTATCTTCCAGCCTGGCCTGCATGCTTTTCAGGGGCCAGGCTGCAGCTTCCTTTTCTCTGCGTTTCCCTCACTCTGTCCATGTCTGGGATGCTCCAGGCCTCCAGCACTGTTGGCAGACAGAACGAATGACCATGTAGCTGCTGGAGGGAAACGACGGATGGCTGAGCCCTTCCCACTGCACCAAATGGTTTCTGTACCTCTAGACTGGAGCGAACTCCAAGGCTCGGTTAGACAGCAACAAGCCTCTGCTCGCCCCCTGCTGGGCAGCTCCCCTCACTAAGAACAGAAGCAGAAGTCTTACACATTCCCTGTGACTTGCACCCCTGCCCACTTGTGCCCCCTGCTCTGATTTCACCCGCTCCCTTCCTCCCCTGCTCACGCAGCTCCAGGCACCGTGCCACTGCTGATCCTCAAATGCCCGTGCACACTCCCGCCTCAGGGGCTTTGCAGGTGGTTTGCACCTGGACTCCTGTTGCCCTAATGTCCACCAGACCCCTCACCCTCTGCCCTCGATGTTGCTCAAATGTCACCTCTTAATAAGCTACCTACAATGGCATCTTTCCTGCCCCCCCTGCCTTATTTACTTTTCAGCATTCATTACTGCTGGATATTTACACACTGTTGCGCTTATGGCTTATTTCTTGTCTCCCCCTCCCATCCCACTGGAGTTTGAGATCCATTAAGGCTCAGCTTTTGTGACTGATGACTGATAACTAAGTAGTGCCTGGCCATAGTAGGTGCTCAATAAATATTTTTCAACTACATGAATGTAAGTCTTTATTTCTATTTCCCGTTTTCTTATCCAAAAAAGAAAACAAAATTAAGAAAGCATATATACGTTCTGGATTCTGGTGTTGGGGGATTTTAGTTTGTTTTTGTTTGTTTTGTTGTTACTTTCACTATTCTTTGCTATGTCAATTGTTAGTTGATTTCACCTGGGGCAACTTTATTCCACCTGAGGACAGTTTCTCCGGGCCTCTAGGGATCCGAGAAATACTGCAATTTGTCTCTGAAAAGGGATAGCGATTATGCCATCTACAGAACCATCTCTGACCACGGACTTACAGTCAGTACTGGTGCTCATAACTGCATTGATCTTTCAATCAGCCTCATCCATTAGTAATAATCTTATTTGCAAACCTTGTATCACATCTTCACTGTGTATCATATCCCTGTTCTCTTCTTAGCAACGCTGGAGTCAAACTTTAATCCTGAATCTAGTTTCTCAGGTAGCTTCATATGTCACTTGAACTTTACACTGACCTTTTAAAAACAACGCTAAACCGGGGACTTGTTTTGACCGATGTCATAGACTAGGGCTCTGCGGGTGGACTTGAAGGGGCAAAAGTGGGGCTCAGACCCAGCCCGCGGTGCGCTCACTAGGCTGGGTGAGACTAATGGGTCTGCAGAGAAGGGACCATATTCTGAGTCACACCAGGCTTCCTCTATTCTGGGAGACCCTGATATAGCCCACCGTCAATGGCCAATCAGCACAATTTCCTACATCTGCTAGAGCTGTCATGCTGTACACATACCAACATTCAGAATCATGACCTGAGGACAGACAATTTTGCCAAAACAAGAGATAAATTTCAGTTGTGTGCGGTCTATTATATTTACAAAGGCAGGCCAATCTTAGTTTAAACAAACGGAAGATTGCTGAACATATTTGTTGAAACAAAGAGTTTTCTATTGAATTGTTCATTCATCTCTGGGGATACTGGATTTCCTGGGTTCTATCCTCTATGTCTTTTAGGGTTAGAGTAATGTCTAACGAAGGCTGACAGCTCCCAAGGAGACTGCAGAGACCCATGGCATAAGGAAAGTGAGCTGGATGAAGTACTATTCCGTTACAGCCTAGCTCCTAATCAGAGACTTTACCACACCTTCCCCAGCCTGCACTCCAGTCCCGCTAGGTCATGGTAACATCTCCAGCAGAACATATGGAGATCAACAAGGGCGATGGTGAGAAGCCCAGAGACTCTCACGACGGAACTCTGTTCTAACTGTGGACACGAAGACCGGTGGCAAAGCGTCACCCCATCTAGAAGCAGCTGATCCAGACACCCCTACCCATGCAGACTTTCGGACCTTGCGTACTCCAGCACGTGGAGGCTTACTGGTGATACAGAGATCACCAAGAAGTGAGCACTAAAATGTGAGTCAGGAGGCTCCAACTTGTCCCTCCGTCATGAGGTTCATGCTTCATTTCCCCCTCCCTCAGGTTCTTTCCTGCTCTGTAACATGGGGCACTGACGTCGATGATCTCTGCTTCTGGGTTTACTGCTGCACAATTCTCTGATTTTTCTATGTATTCAGAGGGGATCTAAGTGGTTTATGCGGCAGCACCGTATTTTCTGTAAGTTTCACAGCTGTAGCCACATGACTCACTTGTTCCCACTACCAAAAATATGCTTTCCCTTTCTTTGCCAGGTTTATTACTACTTATTCTTTACATCTAAACATTGTCTTCCCACTCAAGTTCTGAGTCTCCCCAGCAAAAGGAGATGCATTTTCATTGGAACAGCTGTGCAGCTCATTGGAGCTGGTATGCTGCTTGGTCATCGTCTGCGTACACGTGGATCTCCTTCTAAGACTGTGCCTGTCCTGAGGTCAGGAGCTGTCCCGCTTTATCTTCATTTCTCTGCCTCTGCTATGTTTCGCAATCATCATGCAGTATATACTAAGTGGCTGCTTGAATCCAAGCCCGCGGCTTTAGCACACGTCTGTGGAAATGCAGCCCACCATGCAAGATCCAGGCTTGCATTTCTCTCTCTCAGCCTGTCTCCAACTGAACGCCGTCTGCTTTCATCCAAATACACCATCCACGTGTGTCTGCTGTCTGAGGAGTGTCACAGTCACTCTTCTGCGACTGAATTTGTCTTATTTCATGGAGAAACAGAGGATCAGAGAGAATGTCTGCAGCTTTCTGCTACCCACACGTAAACCTGTCTCTACAGGTACCGCCCCTAAAATTTCTCCTACCTCTGTCCTCTCCATGGTCTTACTTGGGGTCCCCCCCTTCTCAGGAGCTGTGCACCGTTACTTCTTTCTACCTCTTGTAGAGTAAACCTCGGGCATTGAAAAATTTCTGAAAGAGCTGCCTGCCCCAGATGTGCCTGTTTCCTCTCGTCCTGCTCTCTTCTGTGTGGGTTCTCCTCCAATCATTCTACTCAGAGGGCCATCGCAAGACCACCCCTTGCCCCCCGTCTCATTACAGCCAATGCTCAGCCTGCATCCTTCACTTTACCAGATGCCCCAGGAGCACTTTTTTCTGCTCAGCAGTGCCACCCTCTGTCTCAAAGCAATCATTACACCTATGAGTTCTGACTTCTGGTCCAGATGTCTCCTCCTCCTCCAGTTGCTGTTTCTGTCTCCGGGTGGTCTTAACAGGTTTTGCTCCAACAATTCAATGGGGGTGTTCTCCACGCCTCTCTTCCTGGCTCCCTCTCCTCATGCTCTCTGTGCAACCTCACCCGCACCCAGGCCTTCAACGGGCACATGCCTCAATGGGGTGTACATTTAAACCAGCACTCTCCTCTGAGATCCAAGCTTACTGTGTCCAACTGTTTATTTCACACCCCCACTTGGATAACTCCAATTAGGTATCCAATGAAAATGCAAGTAAGAATCATGATCCTCCCATCTCAATCTGGTCCTCTTTTAGGATTTTGGATCTCCGCTAATAACCCACCGCCCACCCATCATGCTACGTGATTCAAGGAGACGGACATGGATAAAACCTTGCCTACTGTTTCTTCTGCTTATGAGCTGCCACCTTCTGCACCTGGCGCTTGGGAGCAGCCACCTGCCTGTGCAGGGACAAACGGAACCCTAGAGAAGAGCAGGAGTCCAACCCCACAGCCGGCAAGTGCAGACCGCTTTCTAAGGAACGCCCCCTTCTTCGGAGCTGAGAAGACAGAGGAAGTGCTAACCCTGCAGGAGAGAGAGGTTTTTGTTCCATCTGTGAGAGGAAGCCTGGAGAATTGGATCTCATCACTACTGCTTTTTATACTTTTAAACTTCATTTTTCACACTGTGTTTAGACAGCAGGCACTAGTTTTTCCAGTGACTGTCATTACCCACCTAAGGAAACACACACTTAAGAAAGACCCCAGGGTCTGTGTGTCACAATGGGGATAATGTCCCTCCAAACATCTCTACCCATCTCTAGCCCTCGGTCCCTCCTCCTGGATGACCACCACAGAGGCTGTAAAAGTGGGCAAAACACTCCATTCTGCTGCTGTATTTTCCTGTTTACTTCAGAGCAAGTGTTTCTCTCCGGTATCACTCGTCTCAATAATGTACGGTTTCAAAGACACAATTTCATGCAGATGCAGAAGAAACAGAACAACAAATTCAAAGCTCATCTTGCCATCAGTCTTTTGATTAAAGTGCCCTTTCCAGAGAGGTAAACACTTCTCTCAGCCCCTACATGAACTTATGCACAGCTAGATTGCCGCATTTTTATTGCAGGACCATGCCTGTCCTTGCTTAAAATTGTTTTGACCTTTGGATGAGCACATATTTTTTTTTAAAAAAAGTTCTATCTTTCTCTGGAATTAGTAAGCCTTAATAAAAACAGGAAGGCAAGTTGTCATATCTGAATGGCGCCTGGTGGAGTCACGGCAAATATTCTCTTGACAACTTCA
The DNA here is from genome assembly GCF_029215605.1 of Mirounga angustirostris. Lineage (NCBI taxonomy): Eukaryota > Metazoa > Chordata > Mammalia > Carnivora > Phocidae > Mirounga > Mirounga angustirostris. The sequence goes on from NW_026991720.1 coordinate 8,084,768, forward strand.
TTTTGCTCCTCACGAGAGCTGGTTTGCGACCCTCAGTCTGAATGCCAGCCCAGTGCAGATGACGCTTTCCTTGTCAGGACTTGGAGTCCAGATGGCAGCTCCTCTGGCCAACAGTGGAGGCCTTGTTTTCTTACATGAAGCGACGTCCCAGGAGTGTCATTCACTCTGGGAAAGGAACTGTTGAAAATCCCCAGGTATATCAATTTGCTACTTTGCAAGTTGAAAGCACTTAAGAATTACCACGTTCAGAAATGTACCAGATATCTCATTACGGTGCCCGAGGATTGTGAAATTACCGCTTCCCAGCGCTGAGGACAAAAGAGAGGGTCTCTTCAATAACAACGAGAGGCCAGGTTGTTACACTAAGGTGAGTAATAAACCAATACAAGCGTGTGTTATTGTGAAAACCTTAACAGAGTAAACGCCAGTGATAGTAAAGCTGTTCAGAATGCAATTTGCAAAGGTATTAACGAACATCTTGATTAAGCCCTGTCAGAAGAAACTGGTGGGAATAATATTAAATCAAACATTGAAACTGAGCCCAAAAGCTTCAGCTTGGTAAGAACTTATACATTAGTATTATGGCCTGTCACCATCAGACTTAAAACTATATAATGTGTACGTTCTCAAAATGATTTGATATACGTCGCTGTATTCTTTCCAGGGTGAAATCAGAGTGATTTAAAAAAGAATCTACAATGATCTTTTCTTTCCATATGAAATAAGGAAATACTACAGAGTGATAATAATAGGCTAAGTTTAATTCATGAAACTTCAATAAATTGCTCTCTAGATCTACAGAAGTATTTGCCAAAGAGAAAAATAAACGAGTTTTGCAGAAAAAAATGAACCAAAGAGTGCCATAAATTTGGACAAATAATAAACATTAACTTCCTTCCAAGGAATAAAGAGATATTTTTACAAAATAAAATTACCACCAAGTGACAAAAACATAAATGATTAGCAAGAGCAATTGGCTTGAGGGTAGGTTGAGTCAAATACCTACTGTGTTAGGTGCTGGACAGGAATTAACTTGATGTCCTTGATTTGAAGATAAAATAATAATGAATCTATACATTCATAGCTCTGTTATAGGGACTATTCAAACATGATCTCACATATCTTTAAGAAACAGCCTGGGAGACATGTATTATTATCCATTTTACAGGTAGAGACACTGAGATCCAGAAACGCTCAGTAAAGGCACAGCTGGGATTTGACTGATTCTGAAGTCTAGGCTCTTAGACACCATATGAGAATGTCTCAGGGCTAGCAGAGCAGTCAGATAGATAAGCAAAGGATTATCATGCAGTGTGATATGTGTTAACAAAGGAGGCATGCATAAAATTTATTCTTGGGATAAGTAGAAGCTTTTATCGTGTCAAGAAGAAACACCAGGAATGATCATTTTTTGGTGAGAAATTTTATTACCATATTATTTCATATAGACCTTGGGGCAGATTTTCTAAGGAGTATCATAAAAGAAGTGGAGGGGGGCACCTGGGTGGCTCAGTCGGTTAAGCATCCGGCTCTTGGTTTTGGCTTAGGTCATGCTCTCAGGGTCCTGGGATTGAGCCCCACATGGGGCTCTCTGCTCAGTGGGGGAGTCTGCTTGTCTCCCTTTCTCTCTGCCCTTCCCCCCATTCGCACCCTCTCTCTCTCTCAAATAAATAAATAAATCTTAAAAAAAAAAAAAAGAACCAGATTGTGGTGATGGGTATGAAGCTCTATAAACTTACTAATTTATAAATCTTTCTTTAAGAACAAAAGAATAAAAAAATGGATACATTTCCTCAAAATTAAGAATTGCTGTCTATCAAAAGTCACATTAAAAAAGTGAAACATGCAAGCCTCAGACCAAGAAAAGATATATATATATATATCTTTTAATTTTATTATGTTATGTTAGTCACCATACAGTACATCATTCATTTTTGATGTGGTGATCCACGATCCATTGTTTTCGTATAACACCCAGTGCTCCATGCAGTACGTGCCCTCCTTAATACCCATCACCGGATTAACCAATCCCCCCTCCCTCCTCCCCTCTAAAACCCTGTTTGTTTCTCAGAGTCCATAGTTTCTCATGGTTCATTTCTCCCTCCAATTCCCCCCCCTTCATTTTTTCCTTCCTTCTCCTAGTGACCTCCATGCTATTCCTTATGTTCCACCAATAAATGAAACCATATGATAATTGACTTTCTCTGCTTGACTCATTTCACTTAGCATAATCTCCTCCAGTCCCAACCAGGTTGATGTAAAAGTTGGGTATTCATCCTTTCTGATGGCTGAGTAATATTCCATTGTATATATGAACCACATCCTCTTTATCCATTCATCTGTTGAAGGGCATCTCGGCTCTTTCCACAGTTTGGCTATTGTGGACATTGCTGCTATGAACATTGGGGTGCATATGGCCCTTCTTTTCACCACATCTGTGTCTTTGGGGTAAATACCCATGAGTGCAATTGCTGGGTCATAGGGTAGCTCTATTTTTAATTTTTTGAGGCACCTCCACCCTGTTTTCCAAAGTGGCTGTACCAACTTGCATTCCCACCAACAGTGTAAGAGGGTTCCCCTTTCTCCACAACCTCTCCAACATTTGTTGAAGAAAGGATATTTTCAGTACATGTATTCGGCAAGGACTCCTATCCAGAATATATTAAAAACTCCCATAAATCTGTAAGAGAAAAACAACCCAATTTAAAAAATGGGGAAAAAATGGGCAAAATTCTTAAATAGGCACTTCACTAGAGATAATATCCATATGGCCAATAAACATATTAAAAGGTACTCAACCTCAGTATTCGTTAGGTAAATGCATATTATAAGCACAGATAGATACTTCCACTAGAATGGATAATATTAAAAATACTAACAATCCTGAGTGTTGGTAAGGATGTTGGGAAACTGAACTTCTCATCCTTGGCTGATAGGAATGTAAACTGACCCACCCTTCTGGAAAACTGCTGGCAGCATCTACCAAACTGAATATATTTATGATCTGGAACCCAAGTATTCCACTCTTGGGTATATATCCAAGCTCCACAAAAAGGCATGTACAAAAGTTTTCATAGTTTCTTTTTATTCCTCATAGTCCTAAACTAGACAATTTTAACATCATCAATAAGAAAGGGAGGCTCATTAATAAAATGAAATTTTACAAATCAAGAAGAGGAGCACTTCATGCCTGAATGGATCTCATAGGTATTATGTTGAGTGACATGGGACAGACACAAAAGGGTACTCACTAAATGATTTAGTTTTTGTGCATTTTGAGAACAGGTAAAACTAATTCATGGGGATACAGGTTAGAATAGTGGTTACCTCTGGGGGTATTGATGGGATGGGGCATGATGGAGCCTCTGGTAGGCTGGAAATATTTCATAGCTTGATCTGGATGGTTGGCACATACGTATGTATGTGAGATTAATGTACTTTATGCAATGTACCTTACTATGTACATATATGTGTATAAGATACACATGTATATTTTATTTATTTATTTATTTTTTTTTTTTAAAGATTTTATTTATTTATTTGAGAGAGAGAGAATGAGAGACAGAGAGCATGGGAGGGAGGAGGGTCAGAGGGAGAAGCAGACTCCCCGCTGAGCAGGGAGCCCGATGCGGGACTCGATCCCGGGACTCCAGGATCATGACCTGAGCTGAAGGCAGTCGCTTAACCAACTGAGTCACCCAGGCGCCCTACACATGTATATTTTAAGGAAAATTAAAAACATAAAATATAAAAAGAGAAATAAAGCACAGAAGTATGTATTTTGTACTCAGAGCCGTGACTTTTTTTTTTTTAATCAAGGTATAACTTATTGAACTATAATTTATACGTCATAAAATTAACTCATCCACAGTATACAGTTCAATGACTCACAGTAAATTTATAGAGCTGTGTAACCATCACAGCAATCCAGTTTCTGAACATTTCCATCCCCACCAAAATTCCCTTGGGACCGTTTGTCCTATACCCGTGCCCCTAGGCCCAGGTAACCACTGATCTGCTCTGTCTCCACAGACTGGCCTTCTTTGGACATTTCATGTAAATGGAATTATATATGTGACATTTTGTGTCTGGCTTCTTTCACTCAGCATAATGTTTTTGAGGCTCATCCACAGTGGGGCATGTACGTATATCTGTTTCCCTTATATTACTAAGTAATATTCCATCGTATGGATATACCAGTTTGCTCATTTACTCAACAGTAGATGTATGTGAGGATTATTTATTTGCTATGGTTTTTTAAACCTAAAGGTGACTCATTTTCCTCAAAACAAAATAACACACCTTCTTTCTTAGAGATTCTATTCTTTGAAAGAGAACATCCTCACATGTCACCTTTTCCTCATGAACAGAAAGAAAAAGAAAATCCCTCAACTTTCCACTGAGAAGGATATTTCCATGATGGCTCTCGTAGCTGGAAGCAGCACCCACAAACTCGATTTCTCCGCATTAAAGTCTAGTGAGGAGAAAGCTTAGTGTAGGAAACGGTGCAGGTGAAGACAAGGTTCCTCTTAAACTTTACCTTTATCAGGGTTACCCCTTCAAATTTTCTAATGTAATGTGTAAAATGGGAATCTTCAAGCAGGCCCCAAACACTGGTGTTAGCCTGTCAAACCATTCTGCCAATTTAGGCTTTTCTTTCCACATTTAAATTCTTTTAATGATTTATTATCATCAAAGAGTAAAAGTACTAAGCATACGTATCATATACATATACAGTATAGTATATCTAATTTGTGATTAGGAATAAAAGAAAGTTGTCAACTGTTCAAATAACCACGTGTCTTGAGCAGCAGAGGTAGGAGGAGGAAATAAAATCAATGGATTATTTATAAAAATTAATTTTTAGACTGTAACATTTCTTGTAGCTATGAAACAAATTGATCGCTTCACCAAAACTTTTTATTTAAAACCTTCCATGGGGTAAGATTGATAAGTGAAGTAACTAAAGTCACTTCAGTTTCAAATCTTGGTGAAGTATTTTCTAGTTCTTTCATCTTCTTTTATATTACTTTTTCTCCTTGGTGTTTTATTAATGAGTACTTCTGCAAATGGTGTCCCTACCATTTAGTTCGGGACTGGGCATAGTGGCTATTAGACAATGGGCTGACTGATTGATTGTTTCTCATTTATTCTGGGGCTTGAGAAAGAAAGAGAAATAAAAAGGCCCTGACATCTGGCAGCATGTAAGTCACAGCAAGGCTGTGGAGAAAGCTGGGCTCCACAGAATATCAGCAATAATCAAATGGGGTCACTCCAGGACCTTGATGAAACAAGACCAGAAAAGGTGTGTTCATCTTGTCTAAATGTGTACAAAGAAGTCTGTGTGACCACAAAAATAACAAACAGCTCCCTCTTCTGGCTAACATGAGTAGTTCGGGCCCCTCTCCCCACCCACCTAGCATCCCCCTCCTGCCTCCTGGGAAAAAAGTCTGATGATACTCAACCACCACATTGTGTTCGCTTCCCAACAGCACCCAATCCAAACAAATCTTTCCTTCTTTAAACTCTCCCCCAAATCATCTGCCATCAGACCAAATCCTGTAATGTGCGCTCCCAAACATCTCTTACTCAGATGACCCCTGGTTCCTCATGGTGAGCTCAGTCACCTGCTGTAGCAAGCTCAAAAACCTAGCTTCCTTTGGTGTGTTCCTGTTGGTTTTTGGCTGGTGGGCATCAGCAAACTGAACAGGATATGCATAATAAATGCCCTGCATTCAGGCTTTATAGAAGGTACTCTTTTACCTCATGACTGAATAGGGCAAAGCCAGGGAATGTCAGCACTCATAGCTGCTATTTTAAAACATTACAGTTGTGGAGGTAAAGGAAGGAATGCCATGATATCTTTTTTACAGTTTAACTCCAAGGTTTGGGTAAAGCAGGTAGTAACAAATTTTAGCAACTTTAATCGTTATCTGCAGTTACTGACGTAAGAGGGATGAACCTCCTTCATGTTCTATAATGGGGACAGTGACTTTGCCTCCTCTCTATGGGACACACACACACTGAGGTTCACTTGCAAATAAAACTCACTTTGACTTTGAGAGATATAAATATAAATGTTCTTTGAATCTACTTTTGAAATTAAGAAAAAGAAACAAAGCTTTATACAACAGCAATGACAGTAATAAGCAATAAGAGAAACAAGACCATGAATAAGGCAAATACACAGTAAATTTCAGTAGCAAAGCAGACAAATGAGAAACCAAAGGAGAGTGAAAGAAAGACGGAGAAGAGAAAATGAGAAAAAAAAAATGACCGGAGAGAGCAGGGCAGAAGGAGACAAGGAAGAATACTAAGACATAGGAAGGAGAATGGAAACCAGAGGGCAGCGGGCTCTCCCCCAGGAGTTTGCTGGGATGGCGTCCAGCTGGGTTTACCATGGATAAAATACATGGACTGATTCTTTGCTCTGCAGTGACATGACCAAGTGATGCACTAGGATTTGTACTGTGGTGAAAGTCAGCCCTTGGTTTTCCTTACCTCCACACCCTACTCTCACATATGCTTTTCAAGGCAAATTTTTCTCAGTTTGGTTGTTAACACTTACATCTGCTTTGGGAGGTAAGGTCACCTAGAGGAATCGGATGCCACAAACACCCCAAAATGTGAATCTATCCCTGCTGCTGAAGTCGAAAAGATTGTGTTAAGCATGTTTGTTTACTTTGTTTGGTTCCTTCCCTGAGTCTATTAACCCAAAGCATCCAGTAGAAAGGATTCTGAAGCAAAGGGGACCTTTATGTTTTTCATTTTTCTTAGCTAATTCCTAAGGCATGCTAAGAATACGTCCTCTTTTTTTATTTAACAAAGGTTGTGCTTAGGGTCCCTTAGTTGTAAGAAGGCCAATCAGTGTCACTAATTGTAAGAATATAGATCTCACTTTCGAACAGAAATTTCTGTCTGTCAGGATAGACTTAGGACGTTATCTTTTATTATGTATACCAATAAGTACACCTGATCAACAATATCAGTAATCTAACACCAAATTCAAATTTTTGTTAGCACTTTTATTAAATGTTCATATTTAGGCTCTGATCAGCACCTGTCTTGGCTATTTTCTCCACTTTTATTTGTGTATAAATCTAAGGAGATATGAAATATTTTTTCATGCAAGCAGTATCTGCTAACATATACTATATACTGGTGTTTTAATTATTTGTTCACTTTCCCTTTCTTCCCCACTGATAATTATAGCATGGGTTCCAAATGAGAAGGGTGCCTAATGGATATATTTAGGAGGAATAAAATCATCCTCAAATCAGACTCCGTAATGAGATGCAACTAAGAAGGGGATCTGTACCAAAAAGAGAGTATTTATTAAATAAATGTATTCTTACTGATTCATAAATAAAAACCTTCATAGTATAATTAATAAATCAAGATTTACTTTTTCTTCTTCTTGCATAATTTTGTGAAGATAACTGCACAAGCAATTCGAACTAGAAATGTCCTAGCCAGGAACACCAAAATTCCTTCCAGGAGTCCATTATGACATTTATTTATTGAAAGAGCTCTTCGTAAACCCTGTCCTCCACCCTTTGAGGGCAGATTGGTGAATCTTTAGATCTCTAGATAAAGGTAAATGTGCCCCTCACAGTTTATTTATTTATTTAATCTTTTAAAAAGATTTTATAAGTAATCTCTACCCCCAACGTGGAGCTTGAGCTTACAACCCCAAGATCAACGCTCTACCAACTGAGCCAGCCAGGCACCCCTGTGCTTCACAATTTAAAAAAAGAATAAAAACATCAAATCATAAGCATAAATTAAATAACATGTATTCTCATTCATTTCTGTAGTTTCCTGATTGATAATGAATGATGTAAAACGGTATTTTCCTTGCCATTGGTGCGTGTGGGCTGCAAAAATATAATCAGCTGCTAAGCATTAAGAACTGCAAAGTTGTATCTGATATGTGAATATCAGAAAGAAAAAGACCCAGATCATCGGCAGTATGATAATGTCAGAAAGAGAGAAATTACAAAAGAGCCAAAATAATGCCCTATGTAATATTTCAATAAATTAGGACACACAGAGTGGGAAGACTCTTCTCTATTTCTCTGTGGCGTCTGTAATAGTGAAAGTGGGTTGGGTGGGCAAAACAGGAGCGGGGTCCCTTCCTGCCTCTGCCACTACCTCTTCCCCAAGGGACTGGGCTGATTTTAAAATCAGTTTCATTTATATGAGTAAAAGAATTTTAAAATGCAGGAAAAAAACAACAACATGGGAAACATGTCAAGATAGTTGCTCCAATCCAAGCAAGAAATTGGGAGATGAAAAAGGGCCACCAGAACTTGGAAGGGCAAGACAAAATTGCTAAGGCAGATGTGACAGGGGCCAGCCTGTGGAGGTTTGGCTGAATATATTCTAAAATACTCTGCTATGATTTCTCTCAGGTTCAAGGCAAGGAACTGCTAACAGGGACACACGCAGGCTTTGCAGGAGTAATATAGCAGGGATGAACTCAATAATATAGATAGTTGGGGTGCCTGAGTGGCTCGGTCAGTTAAGCAGCCGACTCTTGATTTTGGTTCAGGTCATGATCTCAGGGTGGTGAGACTGAGCCCCGCGTCGGACTCTGTGCTGAGTGTGGAGCCTGCTTCAGATTCTCTCTCTCCCTCTGCCCCTCCCTCTACTCTCTCTCTCTCTACCTAAAAAGAAAAAGAAAAGAAAAGAAAAAAAAGAATACAGACAGCAAAGAGGCAGAACCAGGGTGGAGAAGAATGAACATAGAGGGCAAGTGTACGCACCCTAAGTGGGCAGTCCTTAACGTGTTACAATAACCTCTGTTGTGGGGGTGACCGAAGAGGGGGGAGTGTGTCAGAGGCAGGTGGGGGTGGACAGCACTGACATGCTTTCTGTCACTAAGCTTCTTTAAGTCCCAGAATGCTGGACTATGAAATGAAAATTAGTATTACAGTTCCAATGCAAGAGTACCTGAAAAAGCACTTGGTAAATCCCAAGCCCCGTAAGTATCTGGTGTAAAGACCGTGCAGGAGAAAGAACGTGGCCTTAACTCAAACCTCCCCTCCACCTGCAGGACTTTAGACTAAGTCGCTTAATCTCATGGACATTCTTCCCCTAATGTAAATGACACAAACATAAAGGCATAGATAATATATATAGACAGCCCTGAAGACTCCACCAAAAAATGGTTAGGACTAAAAAATGAATTCAGTAAAGCTGCAGGATACAAAATCAGTATATAAAAATATGTTGCATTTCTATAAACTAATAACAACAAACTATCAGAAACAGCAATTAAGAAAATAATCCCATTTACAATTGCATCAAAAAGAATAAAACACCTAGGAATAAATCTGACTTAGGAGGCGAAAGACCTGTACACTAAAAACTCTAAGACACTGATAAGAGAAATTGAAAAAGACACAAATAAATGTAAAGATATTTGTAACCATGGATTGGAAGCATTAAATCTGTTAAAATGTCCATAATACCCAAAGCAATCCACAGATTCAATGAGTCCTTATCAAAAGTTCAATGGTATTTTTCACAAAAATAGAACAAACAATCCTAAAATTTGTGTAAAACCACAGAACTCCTAAATAGCCAAAGTAATCTTGAGAAAGAACAGCTGAAGGTATCATGCTTCCCGATTTCAAGGTATATTAAAAAGCTCTAGTAATACAAACAGTATGTATTGACATGAAAAAAGACACACAGATCAATGGCACAGAATAAAGAGCCCATAAATAATCCCACACATATGTGGTCAATTAATTTATAACAAAGGAGCCATGAATACACAATGGGGAAAGATAGTCTCTTCAATAAATGGTGTTGGGAAAGTTGGACAGCCACATGGGAAAAAAGGGACTGGACCTCTTACACCACACACAAATATCAACTCAAAATGGATTAAAGACTTGAATATAAGAACCCAAGCCATAAAACCCCTAGAAGAAAACATAGGCGGTAAATGCTTTGATGTTGGTCTTGGTGATGATTTTTTTTTGATTTGACACCAAAAACAAAGGCAACATAAACAAAAATAAACAGGTGAGTTGACATCAAACTAAAAAGCTTCTGCACAGCAAAGGAAACCATCAACAAAATGAAAAGGCAACCTAGTGAATGAGATAAAATATTGGCAAATCATGTATCTGACAAGTGGTTAATATCCAAAATAAACAAAGAACTCATAAAACTCAATAGCAAAAAACCCAAGACTGATTAAAAAATGGGCAGATGATCTAAACAGACATTTTCCCAAAGAAGACATAGAGATGGCCAACAGACATGAAAAGATGCTCAACATCACTAACAATCAGGGAAATGCAAATCAAAACCACAGTGAGATACCGCTTACTCTCGCTTAAATGGCTATTATCAAAAAGACAAGAAGTAACTAGTGTTGGTGAGGATGTTGGGAAAAGGAAACCCTGTGTGCTGTTGATGGGAACGTAAAATGGTGCAGCCACTATGGAAAACAGTGCGGAGGTTCCTCAAAAAAAAAAAAAAAAAAAAAAAAAGAACTATTCTATGATCCAGCAATCCCACCTCTGGGTATTTATCTGAAGAAAACAAAAACACTAACTCAGAAAGATACCCCATGTTCATTGCAGCATTATTTACAATAGTCAAGATATGGAAACAATCTAAATGTCCATCAATGGGTAAATGGATAAAGAAAATGTGATACACGCACACACATATATAATATATAAATATGATACACACTTATACACACACACAATGGAATATGGGGAACCCATTCTCCTTACATTCCATTTTTCACTCTAGGTGATTTCTACCTATTTTCATGGAAGAAAAGCATAATGTTTGTTTTGGATGTTCTAGTTCTGATATAAACAGAAGTGGACTCCAAGAATGGAAAGATTTATGCATAATAACACAGGTAGCCACATAAAAAGCTTTGCATTTTCTGATCGTGTATCGAGTCCAAAGCTCACTATGGCATAACAGTTGAGTGTGTCCATTCTCACACCAGATTTTGGAGTTGGGGGTCCTGGCTGTGACACCAGTGAAATGGCTTCTCAGCTCCCTTGATGCAGGGGGTATAAGTGACCTATGACTCCACCATCACCCTAGCACCCCCCGGGCCTGCCTTCCCAATGCTGGGCCTGGCAGGGACTCACAGGCAGGCCTGTCCTTGCCATAATGTCCCACAACTACATTGCTGTCTAGGAATTTCCCTGCAACCTCCCTTCCTTCCTGCACAAGGTCAGATCTGCTTCATGGTCTGAGACTCTCCCAGACTCCTCCAGTTTCTTCAACCTCTTTTTGCTCCCAGGCAAACACTTTCATAAATCTCTTCCACATCCAATCTCATCTTGGCATCTGCTCTTTGGAGGACCGGAACTAACACACCAATTCTGCCATTTACTAGCTCTGTGACCTTGGGCATCTAACTTAGCTTTGTCTCAGTCTCCCTATGTGTTAAAGGCAGTAGTTGCTCTCTCTCTCTCTCATTCTCTCTCTCAAATAAATAAAATCTTCAAAAAAAAAAAAAAATAAAGGCAGTAGTAATGCCCCTATCCCAAGATCATTGTGAATTATTTTTTATGCTTCTCTCAGTACTAGCAAAATACTTAGCACACATTAGATGCTGAATAAATATTTATTGGATGACTTAAAAAATAAAAGGTCACAATGATCAATTTAAATAGGTAAACTGATGAGATGTAAAATGCTCTAGGCTAAATTGTGAGCTGCTATGAAAATGGGTCAAACCAGTTTAGCCTTGGCACAAAGTTTTTATCCCCAATGTATGTTTTCCATCACTCTGCAGTCTCTGTCCTCAGCAAAGCAACCAGAAAAACAAAATCATAGCTAAAGTCATTATTCAGAGACTTCTATGTCCTTCTGGGTCAAAAGTTGGTCTTCACAGTGTAGTTTATGTTTTCACTTTCTTTCCTTAATTATTTTGAAATTAATCTTTTTTTTCCCCCCAAGCTGCAATTAATATCCATTTATTCTTTCACTTGCTTTCCTGGTCTGTGATGTGCTGACGTGTTTCCCCCCAGACTTGATTCATTTCTCTTTTGCTTTGTCTGCATAAATTTAGATCTTTCAACAGTTCAATTCTCATCTCATTCTCTTAACATATTGTTGTCAACCTAAAGATTTCCCCTTTTATCATATTCTCAAACCTTTTTTCTTCTAAATTTACACTGTTTTGGGGACTGAATCTGAAAGCAAGACTTCATGATCAAACCATACATTTTCATCCTACTTTGTAGAATTGATGTGCACTTTAATAGACTTGTTTTCCTTTTGAAAATGACATGCTGATGCAGCAACAAAGCAGAAATGCACTGTGTCATCTACATGGTAAATTACTCCAAGATCACTGTAGCAGGAAGAGTTGCTGAAAGGTTTTATTTTTTTGTGAATTTTTAGCTTCTAAGAAAACAAAGTGGATGCACTGAAAGGCTTTCTTGTAAATGGCTAATTTCTTGGATAATACCTTTGGAAGCCATTTTCTATCATTGGGCTATTTAGCATCATGAATGCTGTGAGCATGAATTCCTAGAGGTATCTATACCGTATATAGTTGGTGGCTTAAGAAAATATTCCAAATGACAGTGATACTGTGTGTGTGTATTTTTTTTAAAGTTCACTTACTTTGACATTAGTGGCAAATTTTTTTTTTTTTACAGTATCAAAACATTACAAGATATCTTTTCTCTCATTAAAGAGTGGTCCCAGAGATACTTATCAACAATTTTTTTTACTGACTCATGGTCCCAGCTGAGTGCTGATGTGAAGAGAGTTCCAGTTATAAAGATCTGAGGCTGACCTACTCCATCCCGAGGAAGTTCTTATGTAAGACTACCCCTCAGCTCCTCTCCTTAGTCATGCAGAATTAATAAAGAACTGTACTGCTGGAAAAGATAACAGATCACAAGTTGTCAACATGCATTATTATGTTCACAAAAGATGCACATTATAATAGCAAATGTATTTGTGGCTTTAACTGGCTGCCATTAAGTTATCTTGGATACAGTGTAAGCCAAACAGATGGGAATGCTGGGAGTATGGTTGCAATGGGTACAAATGACTCTTTACTGGAATTGGTGCTCAAATTGAAAATATCACAAAGGAGGACGAGGCAGGGAGGATTCATGCTATGTCAAAAGTAACTACTTTTTTTTTCCATGGAAAATCTTGGTTGAGAATTCACTCTGATTTCATGGAACTCTCATCCAAGGTAAATTTCCTGTTTTCAAGTTTCCCTAGTTTTATTTTAAACCTCGACGGTAGTAATCACAGCTATGCATCAGGAATTCCCATGGTTTGCCAGGTAATATTTTTTTCTGACGGTGGGTAGGCCAAAAGGATGGTGCCAATTTCCAAATTTGACTTGAAGAGATTTGCTGAAACACAGTCTCACTGGTGATTAGGTTATATCTGCATTACCACAGAGTTCCTTACTAGCTAACTCCTATCCTTCATGTTTTAATTTTTATGCCACTTCTTTGAAATTTTTTCTGTAGACTGGGCTACCTACCAATCTCAGTCATGGCCTCCCTTAGTATTTGGGAATTCATCTCTTATTGTACTTATGATGTTAAAATGTACTTGATGCTTTGTCTTGTTCTCCCATTTGGAATGCAAATTCTCTGAGGTTGGTGGATGTCTAAGTCTTGTTCAGTTTGTATCATCAGCCTTCATGAAGGATGAAGTTGGCCTATGGTAGACACTCAATGAGTTTGTTGAATGCCCTAAGTAAATGAACAACCATGGATTCTCATCTATAATCTTATTTTGTATTCATTTATTCACGATTTCTCTATTTCTCTGTCCCTTTATGCTATGAAGCATATATAGGTATGGGGTGGACTTTACTTATCTTCACATCCTTTACAACCTCTAATATAATGCTTCACACAAAGTAGATGCATAAGTATCTGCTGAAAGAACAGGCTGATGACTCAGTAATCACTGTTGAGTTAGAAAGGCACTGGTCTAAGTTCAAAAGGCTGTATTTGTGGTCTCTGCTTTGACAGAAACTAGTTGTCCTTGGGATTAAAAATTCAGTTCTTTCTTGCAGTAGAGTGCTTTTTTGATTAGATGAGGTGCAAATCCTTAAAAACAGAAGAAGCCTGGTAGGCACAGAAGGGAACCTATAAGGGTAGCAATTGGATGGCATTAAGGAAGAGTTTGGATTAACAGACTAGTGAAAACAGTTGTGATCAGTCTTCTCTGCCTGAGAGAAATCTACAAGAAAGAAAATAACGGGTCACTCACTCACTGTCTCTTACCCCAAGGTGGCCCTTGAAATTCTGTCATCATCTTAAAGACAGTTGGATTCTACTGATAACAAAAGTAGGGTTTTCATCAGGCTGAGTATATGAACCTTATATTCTTATGGAAGGTTTTCAAGGATTAAAGCCATCTTACAGCAACTTAAAAATAAATCCAATTTGTTTTATATATATTATATACCTGAATACATATTTTAGTATATGTATTTATTATATTCAAATGTATAGTTTATAATATATATTACATATAAGAGAGAGATAAATAAAACCTTTATTGTCAGGGTGCCTGGGTGGCTCAGTTGTTAAGTGTCTGCCTTTGGCTCAGGTCATGATCCCAGGGTCCTGGGATCGAGTCCTGCATCGGGCTCCCTGCTTGGTGGGAAGCCTGCTTCTCCCTCTCCCACTTCCCCTGCTTGTGTTCCCTCTCTTGCTGTCTTTCTCTCTGTCAAATAAATAAACAAAATCTTTAACAAAAAAACCTTTATTGTCGAATAAACAAAGTTTATCTTAATGAATAATTATGTTATAACCAATACTATAGGCAATATTGCCATCTATTTTCTTTTACTTTTCACGATTTCTATTTAAACTTACTTTATTCTTGATAATAAACCCCTTTGTATTAACACATTCTATTAATATAGTGAAACCAGCCATCAAGCTGAGATTGAAAGAGTTTAGACTTTAGCACACGGAAGCCCATTATTAAGAATGATATCAAGAAAGACAGCAGATAATGATACCCAAACTCTAGAAATATATTTTTTTTAAATTGGCATTGAGACAAGCCTTCTTAGAATACCTTATCCTCTGTTTTCAAATAGCTCCCTGGAGAAAATAAATATTACCTTCTTAGGAGAAATCTTCCAAACCTGCATTGTTGGCTGCGATGCAGAAACTGTGACTGTTTTTTTTTTTTAATCATCTCTTGAGCTTGTCAGCACATCATTAATTTGCTATTAAACTACCTGCTTTACGAAGTTTATTTTGTAGCACGGCATGGTTCTTTCTCTCTTTAGTGATCTCATGAGACAACAAATTACTATGTAAGATAACAAATGACTAGAACTTGGCAGATTTAATATTTCTGTTGTTTTCCCTGCTTCCATTGAGATGCTGTCGATCCCTAACAGTGTTATAAACAGATGGCTAATTGTTACAAAGCTCTGTATTGTTAATGCAGAAACTTGCCTACTTCTTGGTAACATATGGTTTAAAAAATAATCTTACAGCATTTCTAAACCCAGGACTACTTCTAAAACTTCTGAGTAATTTGTGAATTTCCATTTTGTGTTGTACTCTCTTCAGGAATGAAATCTGGTTTTTGAAGAGAGAAGAAGAATTTGATATAACGCGGTGTAGGGGTTGGCTAGGGTTGCCATAACTAGTGACCATGGCCTGGGTGATTCAGAACAACAGGAGTTTATTTGTTCTCCATTCTGAAGTCTAGAATTCTGAAATCAAGGTGTCATCAGGGCCGTGCTTTGTCTGAAGGCTCCAACGGAGAGTCTTTCCTTGCCTCTTCCTCCTGGTGAGTGCCAGAAATCCTTGGTGCTCCTTTGTCTTGTAGCCAGGATACTTAGCTCTCTGCCTTTGTCCTCACATAGTGTTCTCCCAGAGTGTCTGTGTCCTCTCTTCTTGAAGGACACCAGTCACTGGATTAGAGCCACCCTGTTCAGAATGACCGCAACTTGACTTGATTACATCTGCAATTTCCAAATAACGTCACAGTCACAGTTTCCGGGGATGAGGAAGTTTGAACCTATACCTCCAGGAACTTGTTAAAAATATCTCAAGAATTTCCAGTGTCTTCCTTAGTGGAGCGCTTCTGCTCTAAGAAAACAAAAGCATTAAAAATAGAAAGCCCTCCTTTCCATGTTGGGAGTATTTTCATTTTGATTAATGTCTATTCTTTGTCCTTGAAAACAATGCCTCATCCAGGTCAACCTATGTGGGTCAGGAATGAGTGCAGAGCTGATGTTTTCAAATATCATATTGTGTAGTTGGAACTGGAAAGATTTCTCAGAGTACCATCTCTGAAGGGATTCAGTATTGTCCATGTCCTTGCGGTGACTCACGTGACTTAAATGTTAATAACAGGTATAATAACTGCCTGCAACAGCAAATCGCTGGGCTCAAGTGTAATTTGTATGAGAGATGTACATTCAAGTTAGGGATTCCCTAATTTTTCTAGTGCTTTGTCTTGCTTTACCAAAGTTTTACGGCATTGCGTCAGAGTTCTATTTCTGAACTTCAGCTTCAAAATAAGAGGTGGGCTTTGCTTCTTAAGGGCAAATATCCACAGCAATCCTTAGCATCCCTGCTCTCAATTAGCATCAAGCATCAACTGAAAGCAGAGCTCCTTTCCATAATGTCAAGTTCTTGGCCATTTGTTGTCTGGCAAATCCAAATCTTACAAAACCAGCTCTGCTCAATAATCTAGTTCTATAGCTACCAGGTTCCTTTAGATAACACGATCGGTGAGAATTCTGAGTTACATTCAGACTAACTTCATGAACTGTGAAAGATTGTAAAATTAAGTGCATAGCATTTGAAACCTTTTGCAAACAGCAGTGTAACATGCTATCTAAATAATGTGATATTTAGATACCTACTCTTTTTTTTTTTTTTAAAGAGTTTTTATTTATTTGACAGAGAGATAGAGCACAAGTAGGCAGAGTGGCAGGCAGAGGCAGAGGGAGAAGCAGACTCCCCGCTGAGCAGGGAGCCCGACGCGGGACTCGATCCCAGGACCCTGGGATCATGACCTGAGCCAAAGGCAGATGCTTAACGACTGAGCCACCCAGGTGCCCTAGATACCTACTCTTTTAACCTTAAAGGATAATAGAAAGGATCCATTTTAAGACTGAAACTCAAATATTGTCAAAAAATAAAATTAATATTGATCTTATACAGAAACAAATGTAATAAATCCCCTATAGCAGAAACATAATCACTCAGTTCAGTTCATGTCAAAAAATATAGGAAACATCATTCTTTACCTTTATATAAATTTATTGTGGCTGTAGGCTTTAAGTGAATTAACGAGATAAAGAGTACTGACAAATAGACTAAACCATTCAGTGAGTCCTCTGGTTGGCCCTCTTAGCCAACCAGAGGTCCCTCTTAGCAGGTGAGATGCTCATGGAGCTAATCTGGCCTAAGCCCCAGGCCTTGGCTTTTTTTTTTTTTAAAAGGTTATTCAGGTAATTCCAATATGAAGTCAAGGTTGAGAACCATAGGGAAACAAGGAGGCAGCAGAGTGGGCCAGCTGAAGGATGAAACAATGGACCAGGTTACACCCTGATGTGGCAAGAAAAAGCATGTATCCTGGTCACTCAGGTGGTTTCCCGGACCTCGAACCATCCAGCAGAGTTTGGATACTGGGCAACTAAAGCAATTCTTTACTTAGGCCAGGAGAACCTCTCCCTGGGAACTTAGACTGGGGAGCCAGTTTGGCTTCTGGGGCGGCTTCGGAATCCACGTGGAAAGAGCCAGGCCTTTGTTAGAAAAGGAACATGTTCAAACCCACATGGGCAGACCTTCTTTTCAAACACCCAAAGACCCAACATTTTATGTTGTCTCCACCAGACTATGAGTGTAAGATTTTTGGAGGGCTGGGCATTGGCAGATACTGCCTTTTTTCATACTTTTCTTTCCAGAGAAGGTCAGGTCACGCAGCAATAGAAAAATAGATGGTAAAAGTAGATTTTCACATCGCAGTTTGTATAGTTAATGTTAATCAAAGCTGAAAGGGAATAAAAGCTTTAAGAAAGCAACTTTAGGGAGAAGCAGCAAGCAAAGATGCTAATGAGAGCTTTAAAAGCCTCCGTTTTGGAAGGAACAGTCATCTGGCAGCATGGTAGATTTTGAAGAAGGATTTCTTCCACTTATGTTCAGGTTCATAAGCTATGTAGGGATACAAATGGGGCTAGACCAGCCAGCCTCCAGGGCAGTTGAAAGCCAGAAGGTTTTTTCTTTCTCCCACTGTTCTTAGTTCATTTCTTTTCCCCCCAGACTCACTTAAGTCTCCACCAGGACCTGCACCTGCCAATGGAGAATGGAAGTCTGTCCACATGACCCTCTAATAGGGTGTGTCTTAACAGCAATACGATGTGAGCCCCATACCTAAACTGAAATTCTCTAGTCATCGCATTACGAAAGCCAAAAGAAACAGATGAATTTTTAAAACATGAATTGTAATACTTTATTTGGCCCCATGTATCCCAAAGGACTATTTCAACATGCAACCTATGTAAACAATTATTAATGAACTATTTAACATTCTCTTTTTTTGGACTATGTCTTTGAAATCTTGTATGTATTTTATACTTAGAGCATATCTGAACTTGCCCCTTCATTTTAATGGGAAATAGTTAATACTTAGATTCCATACAGTTTACAGTTGAAAAGATGTGGTTTCACATAGACCTAAAAGTCTTCCAATAAGTGAATGGAGTATAAATTTTTATTATTTATTTATTTATTTTATTTTATTTTTAAAGATTTATTTATTTATTTTAGAGAGCGAGAGAGAGAAAGAGCAAGCGAGTACGAGAAGGGGGAGATGCAGAGGGAGAGGAAAAGAGAGAATCTCAAGCAGACTTGCGCTGAATATGGATCCTGACCCCGGGGCTCGATCCCAGGACCCCGAGATCATGACCTGAGCCAAAACCAAGAGTGAGATGCTCAACCAACTGAGCCACCCAGGCACCCCCAGAGTATCAATTTTTTTTTTAAAGATTTTATTTATTTATTTGAGAGAGAGAATGAGATAGAGAGAGAGAGAGCATGAGACAGGGGAGGGTCAGAGGGAGAAGCAGACTCCCTGCCGAGCAGGGAGCCCGATGTGGGACTCGATCCTGGGACTCCAGGATCATGACCTGAGCCGAAGGCAGTCGCTTAACCAACTGAGCCACCCAGGCGCCCCAGAGTATCAATTTTTAAATTTAAATTAATTAAAATAAAAACCTCATTCCTCTGTCACAAGAAGCACATTTTGAGTACTCAACAGTGACAGCATGTGGCTAGCAGCTACCGTGTGGACCGCGGGGCGGTACCTGTCAAGACGGTCCCGAGAACTAACAACACAGGAACAGCCGGGCAGTTTTCTATTTCCTAAATGATAAGGGTATGCAGTTGGTGCTGTGATTGCTTTATGTGTCTTATTAAAAAGCAGGGCTTTAAGGGGATATCCTCCTAGAGAAACACAATCTAAACTGATGTTTTGATTTCTATCTGACCCCTGTGTCTCTTTTTCCATTGGTTTAGCACTGAAAGTGCAGAGTGGTATGATGAATTATCAACTAAATCCTTATAAAGTTCAAAAAATACACTACCCCTTCTGCTTTCAAAAAAACAAGCAATCTTCGGGCGCCTGGGTGGCTCAGTTGGTTAAGCGACTGCCTTCAGCTCAGGTCATGATCCTGGAGTCCCGGGATCGAGTCCCACATCGGGCTCCCCGCTCAGCGGGGGATCTGCTTCTCCCTCTGATACCCTTCCCTCTCGTGCTCTCTGTCTCTCATTCTCTCTCTCTCAAATAAATAAATAAAATCTTTAAAAAAAAAACAAACAACAAGCAATCTTCATCTTCAATCCATTTACTATTTCACTGCACATGTAATTTATCCTGTTAGGCTTCAAGGCAAAATAGGGGCAACTCTTCTTCACTCATATTCCACTTTCCCTCAGTAAGAGGAAGCACATTCGTATTTTATGAATCGGAAGTGTAAGAATTAGCTGGGAAAATCGCCAAATTGATCTGGGGGTAGGGATACAAGCTATCAACACATAAACCTTTTGCAGTGTGTGAATGGATCTAAAACTACCTTTGATTTTCCATTTGCTCTGAGTTTGAATTGTCCTCCAAATTTCAACTGCCATTTGCAAAACAGTGAGCCAATTCTTCTCCAAGACTGTCTTAGGTTTTCTGAAAGTAGTTTCTTAGACTTATGGTCTTATAATAGTATTACCATAACTTTGCAACTCTCAATCACTTCTAAGCCTAAACGTGTTCAATAATATCATGGTAAAACGTGTAGGGTCCAGTGTTTTGAGCCACTGGTATCTGGAAACACTTTGTACAACTAGATGCTTAATCAATGAAAGTCTGAATTAACCATAAAAAAGAAAAAGAAAGAAATATTCAAAGAGTGAAAGCTAGTATTTATAGATAACCAACTCAAACCAATAGCTAGTATAGCCTGTTAAACTTTATGGCAAAAGACTCGTCCAGAAAAAAATCACGTTAGATTTCAGATCATGGAACAATTGTGCCAAATCAGATCCTAGTGTTCACAGTGCAAAGTAGACTAATTAATACTCTTTAAGGGGAAGTCTCACATATACTCAAGCTTCTAATTTGCATTCCACTACTTTAGAATTTGTAAAAATTCAGAGGAGGATTGAGTTGAGATTTACATGAAATTTGCTAAGAGAATAAATAAACAGGATTTTAAAAGCAGTGGTTAAGCTACTCAAGAAAACAAGCTATTGTTAAGGATTTAAAGCACATTATTTTCTGCTACTGTACAAATGAGTTGTCTCTATGCTTTAAAATAGGCCCTTGAAGACAGTTCCTTAGTAACAGTTCTAGCAATGTTTTTGAATGAAGCCTACAGTTGAAGTCAATAAACCTGCATTTCTTTCAAAATAGTACTTTGGTGGTTCCTAATGCAGACTAGCCTTCCTCCCCAAATAATCTTCTCTAGTGAGTTATGACTGAATATGAATGGAGAATGACAGTTCTGGAAAGTGGAGGCGCTGCTCAGGTACTTCAGAAAATAAGTGACATTAGTGGACAACGAATAGAAGGAAAAGGCGAGGTGTCTCAGCCTCACCACCATCTGTGGCTCATAAAGGCACTTTAATGACAAGCCGTTTCTTCCTGGAGAATTTAAATGTGACACATGAAGTACAATGCTCCATTTGTAGCCAACTTCTTATTTTTTTCTGGTCCTACTTTAATGTCAGCGTAGAGCGGCGGTAGGTGGAGGAGGAAAAGGAAAATAAGAGAGAAGATAATAGCAGCAAATCCCTAGTCTCATGACACAGCACCCCAAATGTCTACATTTCAATCAAAAATTACTCATCATACCAAGACCCAGGAAAATCTCAAACTGAATGAAAAAAAAGAAAATCAACAGACGGCAACACTCAGGTGGCAGAGATGTTAGAATGATCTGGAAAAGATTTTAAAGCAGCCCATTCTAAAAATGTTTCAATGAGCAATTACCAACATGCCTGAAACCAATGGAAAACAAAGTCTCAGCAAAATAATCAAGAATAACAAATGTGATCCGTCAGAAAGCCATTATACAGGCTACTCAATCTCAACATTAGAGCATTACAATTTTAATGTATCTGGCATTCTGTTCAGAGGCAAAAGTAAGACAATTTTTAGAGACAGAAGTATAGCTATGTGTTCTGTTCGAGCTGATGATGTTGTGAAATCCCTCATACAGTGAGGAGTTGTCAAAACATCTAAACAAATTTTTGAAAGGATACAGAACATTTCTCATTTATACCTCCTTTGTAATTTTAGTTTGCAAATGGGAAGAAGAGATAGATGCTGACAAGTACTGTGACGGACAACAGTGAAGGTTGTGGGGACAGAACTCTGAGAACTGGTGACTAGAGTGGACGGCACTGTTCCATTGCAGTAACTAATTAAGCCGCTGATTCATGCTGAATTCAGCCACTGATTCCAACCTGGTAACCAGGTGAACTTGTACATACATTTCTTCACACTGGAGTTCTTGGAATCAGCAAAGAGGCTTGCTGACAAGACTGAAAGACTAAAAAAAAAAGACTAAAATTGAAGATCATGATGTGGACTTTTCAAGAAACCCTACCTTAGAACCCAAATCAGGATCTGTGGTACCTCCGCTATGTATCTTTTGCAGCTCTACTCTACCAAGGAATACAGCGAGTGATCATTTTAATGTTGAAGATACATTTTCAGGAGAGCGTTAAACTGTTCTCAGTAGACTCCCTTAAAAGTCTGAGAAATCTTTTACTACTTTTTAAAGGATTTTTGTTAAAAAGTGACTGAGAACAGAAACATTCCTTTGTGCTCAACTGTGAATGGTCTTAAAATGTTGCCTCTGTCTAGAAAACAGTCTTCCTCAGTGTGACCTAATTATTCAGTTATTACCACAGGCTGAAGTGCCCTGTTGGTTTGAGTCTGAAAGTCTTATCATCACGGACTCTTCCATTTTTTGTTTGTGTCCATGTAACCTGCATGTCCACCACAAGGCCTAACACATGCCCCCAGCCAAAAGGTTCAAGTGGCAGTGATGACATACACCTCACTTGCCCTCCTGGCAATGAATATCACCTTCTGATAGAAATGGGAGGGATGGAGGTCCAAAGAGGACAGGTATGCAAGGGTAGAGAGCAGCTTGCTCAGGAACTGCCCAGGCTGATGGAACGGGCAAGAGAAGCAAACTTCCTCGGATGCCTCTATTGTGGAACTAGGTGTCCTGTGGATCCTTATCAAAACAAAGATGATTCACTCCCAATTCTCTGGCCCTACATTGATAACGCTGCTGGATAGGATACTGACTTAATGACAAGATGATCTCAGGAGGGGGCAAAAAGGAACACAATCTTGATACCTCTTTGACAAACAAAGACTAGAAGAAGAATCTGGTGAAGCAGATTATATTCTTTCGAGGTTTAAATTCCTAAGTGTTACCTCGAAGATGATTAATTTGTTTTCCTGCTATAAACACCAGTGCTGGAAAATCAAATTACTCAATCTGTTGGTATACTAACATTCATAATTGTGTTTATTGAAACACATGGTCATTTACTTGATGAAAATGTAATATTGGCTTTGAGATATTTTCATCTGTGCAGATTGTCATAATAATCTGACTACATTATGGTAATGGTCACTTCACAAAAATGCAAGTTATAAAATGGCAACAGAATGTTGCTGTTTTATGCCATTTTCCCAGTAGAATTAACTTAATGATACATTAAATCAATCATATTTACTATACTTTGAGGAGAAATTTTACTGAACAATTATCATCCTGATTTAATATATCTTTCAGAAGATTTAGCTGGAGCCTGACATGACTGATGTGATTCACAATCTCTACTATGGACATGTGTAAGGCTGTTTTCATTCTGATTGCCTTAGTTTTGAAATAGAAACAAAATTAAAATTCCTTCAAAACTGGCAACAATACAGTTATTCATTGAAAGGTTTAGTGTTTTCTGCATGAATCATGAATCCTTAAATTCTACGAATTTATGTTCCTGGGTATTTAAACTCTATGTTTTGATGATTTGGAACCATTTTGGGAAATTAAATATTCAATTATGTGTTCTTACCATTAAATAAAGTTTGAGGCCCAAATTCCTTTTAGAACCCAGACAGGGCAAATTTTCAGCAGAAAAGATACTTGAAATGGAATGGAAATATTGAAGTAGAAATATACAAATATTTAAACATTGCTAAAATTATTCTCTTCTGTTTCTTCTCAGAGGTGAGAATACCTTCAGCAGGTACAGACTTAAAAGTAACACTATTATTAGTAGAGATACATAGAAAAGAAACAGCGTTCTGCAGTCTCATTTAGACAGCCCCTGTCCATCTGAGAACTGGTGTATCTGTAACAAGTTGTCTTTAAAAAATTGTATTCAAAATCAATGAGTGACTAATTGCTTCTGTTTGTTTTCTTCCTCACCAAGTAGAGTGAAAATGCTCTCCCCTAATTACAGGATTGCCACTTACTGGCTGTACGACCTGCCATGTGTTATTTCACCTGGGTGAGAATTTCCTTATCACTAAAATGGGAACAGTCCTAGAACCACCTCTCATGCTTGTGAGCAGCCAATGCATGTGAAATGCCGCACGATAGGTGGGACGCATGTGAAGTGAAAAATAACTGTTTCTTTTCAGTAATAGTAAAGAATTAGTGGTAAGTTTGATCAACATGAGTTCTGTATTATAGTTTTTAATTTCGGCATTACAGCTTGATTTAGGATTTAAAATAATCTTTTTTGTTCAATGTGTGACTTTTTTTTTAAAAGATTTTATTTATTTATTTGAGAGAGAGAGAGAATGAGAGAGCACATGAGAGGGGGGAGGGTCAGAGGGAGAAGCAGGCTCCCCCCTGAGTGGGGAGCCTGATGCGGGACTTGATCCCGGGACTCCAGGATCATGACCTGAGCCAAAGGCAGTCGCTTAACCAACTGAGCCACCCAGGCACCCCAATGTGTGATATTTTAATGATATTAAGGTTGTTGATTTTAAAAAGACAGTACACATCATTATATGGATTAGTAAGAATTTTTTGTATGCTGTCACTGAGGCCCCAGACTTGAAAACACATGATTTATCAACCCAGAAAGATCCCATGGATACTTCATACTCATTTATGTATGAATACTTTTTTTGTATTCTTCAAAATTTCAGATGATTTGAAACATTCCTACCTCAATCTGAGTTATTCCCATTTGGGACTTGCTCAATCTCCAGTCAAAGCCCAGATGATGGCATCTGGTGAAAGGCAGGAATAGTTTTAGATAAATTCTATTTTATTTTATTTTTTATTTTATTTTATTTTATTTTATTTTATTTTATTTTATTTTATTTTATTTTATTTTATTTTATTTTGTTTTGTTTTGTTTTGTTTTGTTATGTTATGTTATGTTATGTTAATCACCATACATTACAT
The DNA here is from genome assembly GCF_029215605.1 of Mirounga angustirostris. Classification (NCBI taxonomy): domain Eukaryota; kingdom Metazoa; phylum Chordata; class Mammalia; order Carnivora; family Phocidae; genus Mirounga; species Mirounga angustirostris. The sequence continues at coordinate 8,109,732 of NW_026991720.1, forward strand.
CATTAGTTTTTAATGTAGTGTTCCATGATTCATTGTTGGCGTATAACACCCAGTGCTCCAGTTTTAGATAAATTCTTGCAGTTGCAAGATGGTTTTTACCTAAAGCGACTGCCATGAACTAACTCCGCCCACATGTTGGGGACCACCTATTCCACCCACTGTAGTGAGCAGTGCTTGCATATCTTGTTCCTCATGCTGAAGAGCAAGGAACGTTCATAGGTTTGTGAAATAGGAAGCTTTGAACTTTTCTGTCAGACATAGTCTATGGAAATTACCACGCTTTGCCCTGAATTGCTTTTTTTTTTTTTTAATTATTTTATGTATTTTTAAATCAGAGAGAGAGAGTGAGCACAGGCAGGGGGAGCGGCAGGCAGAGGGAGAGGGAGAAGCAGGCTCCCTGCTGAGCAGGGAGCCCGATGCGGGGCTCAATCCAGGACCCTGGGATCATGACCCGGGCGGAAGGCAGCCACTTAACTGGCTGAGCCACCCAGGCGCCCCTGCCCTGAATTGTTAATTGTTTTTGTTCACTGTGTGGCATAGCCAGCCGGGAAATCTCTTTATGACTGAGATCTCAGCCTGCTCCTTCTCTCCCTCACAGTGGGTGCTTGTGAAGCTCTATCTGGTCAGTTCTCACAGGAAGGACATACCATACACACTGACAAATGGCTGAATGAAAACAGAAGTTCTGCCAAATGCTATTACCTGTTGATAATTATTTTTCTCAGTATTGTCAAAGATCCAACTATTTAAAATACTAAAAAAAAAAAAAAAAGTAAATCCAACCTTTATCATATAAACTCAGAAAGTGAAGCAAAGAAATGAGACAATTTTGGGGACAATCAGGCAAGAAAAATGGCTTAAATTCTTCAATTTGCCATTTGCCTTGCTTGTGTAAGACCTTACCTGGAGATGGGGATTGTAAATGGAGATTTACTAAGGTTTTCTAGTATATTGATTACTTTTAAAAGTAATATTTTTGGGGGGGCAATATTCTCAGGAAATCTTTGCTGAAGGCTTAATTGAATGTGAAGCCTTAGGCAGTGCTATTTTTATTTATTATACTGTGAGTTCACCTAGACTACACTTAAAAAACTTTGCAAGTAATTTTTCTGAGTTCAAGCCTCAGATAGTCATGGGGTTCATGAAGTTATGGGGCTTAAATTCTGACTGGATATTGGAGAACACTTATGATTCTACCTTCTGATCATCCAAGCCCAGAACGTAGATGCCATCTTGAACAAAGTCTTGGAGATTGATCTGAACACCTCGTGTGTCTTCCCATTCCTCTCTATTCTCACTCATCACTTCTCTCCTAGGTTACAGCTTTCATCCGATCTCCATTCCACTCATTCTTTCCCCTGTGATCAGAGTGATTTTTCTTAAACACAAATTAGCCCTTATTCCTCCTTTACTTAAAATCCCTCAGTTCCTTACAAGAACTTTCAGGATGAAGTTCCAAACTCCGTAGCCTGACACACGAAACCCTTGCATAACGTGTGTCTTACATTTTCCCTCCTTCTCCCTGCACTACCATCCAAACACTTTTCTCAAGAGCTATATGGAAATGCTTGTAGTAACCCAGCTACTCCCTACCTTTAGACGAGCTCCTTCCTGTGCCCCAGACCAGTAGTTCTCAACAGCAGGGAAGGTTGCATTCCAGAGGATATTTGGCAATGTCAGGAGGCTTTTTGGCTGTCACACTGGCATGTCATGGGCAGAGGCCAGGGATGTTAATAACATCCTAAAACGACGGCATAGCGCCTTGCAACGAAGAATTATCCCATTCAGAATGCCAAGTATGAGAAACCCTGCTGTAGACCAACCTTTATGTCTTTACCCATTTTCTCCCACTCTTCATTTAAAACTCAACTCAGGAGTTACTGTCTCTAAAAATATTCTTTTAAACACCACCTGGTCTCATTTTGATTCCCCCCTTCTGTCCTTAATAAGTGCCCTGGACATCCCATTGCCACTCTCCCACCAGAGCTCTCATTATCTTCTTTCCTCTCCTACAGATTCAAGAATGCGTTGGAATATAATCTTTGGAGCCTATTCGGTACTCAACGAATGTTTATTGATTACACAGATGAATAAAAATAATTAAGGTGAACTGGCCTACCCATGAGAGTCAGAGGCAAAGTGAAGTGGTTATGACAGGTGTAAGCCTCTTTTGAGTATGGTTACTGATTTCTGAAATGCTTTTGGGTGAGAACAAAACTTGCATCTATTTAGAAACGCACAGAGGAAAATTAAGATGTCATGAGGATAAATGAATTTTGGAGTTCTATGAACTGGTTTTCCTATAGTTCCCATTTTCTATGTGGACAACAAGACAGCCATGTGAATAATGGACAGCTTGAAGTGTAAGCAACGGGCCCAGCTTCATCCAAGGCTAAATGATGAGCAGAAAGCCCTGTGCCTGCCTTCATGGGGCTACAGTCTAGTGGGAACAACAACAAAAAATCTAGGATTGTCATAAACATAGAATTACAAACAGTGATAATTCCATGAAGAGAAGGAAAGGTGTTGGAAAAGAGGCAGGGGAGGGTGCAACTGACCTATTTGAGAGTCACCAGGGTCTTTCCCAAAGGTAAAGAGGTTGGGGTTGATTTCAGGCTGGGGGAGGAGGCGCAGGGGTGGGGGAAGGGGTCTAACAAGCGGGAGAAGAGATACACCAAAGCTGAGGCGGGAGCAGGTCTGGCATTTCCAGGAACAGAGAGAAGATCATGCGGCTGCCATAGTGGAGGAAGGGTGTGGAGTGGGAAGGTGGGTGGAGTGTGAAGGTGGGTGGGGTGTTTTAGGGAATGTTCAGCGTTTAAGACTTTGGGCTAAAAGCAGTTGGGGGGGGGCCTATGCATATAGTCCTTCTTACTACAAAAATTCACAGTAATGTCATTCGAGGTATACTTTGTTAATGAAAAATAGCTATCAGAATGATGAAATCTTCTTCCCAGATTGCTCTTTAGATTGGAATCTCATAACTGTAGGAGTTTGCTAGGACTACTGTGACAAATTTCCATAAATCTGGTTCTTGAAAGCCAGAGAAGTGTGTTCTCTCTCAGCTCCAGAGGCTAGAAATCAGACATCAAGGAGCCGTTAGGGCTGCATCCCCCCTGAAGACTCTGGGGGAAAGTGTTCCTTGCCTCTTCTAACTTCTGGCGGCTCCTGGCATTCTTTAGGTCTTCCTGTGGCTTTCCTCTCTGTGTCTTTAAATGCCAAGTCTCCCTCTCCTTTCTCTTGTAAGGATACCAGTCATTGGATTTACGGTGGACTCAGAATGCAGGAAGATCTCATCCCCAGATCCCTAACGTAACTGCATTTGCAAAAACCCTATTTCCAAATGAGGTCACGTTCACAGGTACTGGGGCTTTAAGACCTAGTCATATCTTTTTAGGGGCCACAATTCAAGCTACTAAAATAGTGTTTATTTCAAACAAGTTATTGAACTTGGGAGTTATGGCTATCTTATTTCTTACAGTAGTCATATGAATTCTCCACATCCGTTCACCACCACTAAACAGAATAGCAGCTACAGAGGCAAGCATTAGACTGCTGGTTGTGAGATGTGGAGTCTCATGGTTGGGCCCCTCTCTGGTGTATGAGCTCTTAGAATGAGGAGTTACTCTTGATCTGTCTATGCATACCTCTAAACATTTCTTCTATGAATCTCTAACATCATGACTCTATTCATGGTTCTGCTCATTTCTCCTAGCTCATGCTGACTTTAGGGCCCCTGGTCCTCCTGTTCTAAAATATTTGCATCCTTCCCTCTGAATCAGTGAGGAAGGTGGCAGGGCCCTCCTTCACCCCGGTAGCTGGATGCCTACCGTGGGTCCCAGTTGGTCAGCTCTAGACCATGGCTTGCCAAATCCATGCATAGAGACAAGTACTGTTATAGGGGCCATTTAATTGGGGAATGAAACAATATGGTATCTGGGGCAAGTCTTTTCTTGTCCTCATTAGAGGATCAGGCCCCAGGTGAAGTTAGTTTGACACCTGAAGTTAAAGAAACACGAGCTACTTAGAGTTGTGAGCAAGCAGAGAGCTAAGTTTCTGATTCAGCTGAATTACAATGCAAACAAGCACCTCTGCAGAGTTTAAGATAAACATAACCACACTGAGATGATGTTGAGATAAGCTAAAACCCTTACTACCTAGACAGCAACAGTATTATTGGCCAGTGTCTGGTATAACATAACACAGATACAGACACAAACCAGAGGATGAGGGACGCCTATTATATCTATCATAAAAAGTAGTCAGAATTCCAGCCATGGGTGATGTTAAGTTTTCTACTGAAAGCGATCATCTCTCCCTAAACTGGGTTTGAGTCCATGCAGTCATCAAACTGCTGGAGTTTAATGAGGCTCTCACAGGTGGGAGTTGGATCCTTTCAGCCATTGTAGGTGTCTATGAAAGACCCAGAAAAATTAATCCGGCAGTGTACCAAAGGGAAAGAAATAATTGAAAAAGAGACGCAAAGGGAGAAGAAAGACAACTTTTAAAAAGTTGAATCCTGGCAGAATTATGAGGATATTTTCACAACACTCAATATATTTTTAGATGGCCTCCTTCATAGACCCCAACACAAAATGCATCACAGAGAAGTACAAAAGAGCAATAGTCCTTTTTATGAGATTCTGTTCATAGAAAAAGAAAAAGAAGATTTCGCTGGCAGCAGAAATTTGTTCCACGTAGCTCTAAATGGAAATCACTTTCAAAGCAGTTATGGAAAAATTTAGCCAGGTTCCCAAACAATATAACATGTTCAGTGCAAAGGCGGACTCCCAGAGCTTCTGCTAGCAAATCATTATTCTTGCACTACGAGAGGGCAGGGGGTATGGTTCCCGTTACGGGAAAGCCAGGGAAGAAGAACATGACAGCCGGCAGAAGAGTTCAAGAGACTTGATTTAGAGATTATATTGACTTGCTAGTGTGGATGGAAAGAGCAATCCATATCCATTCTTTCAGTTTTTTCCTTTGAGGCATCCTTCAGATGTGGATTTTCCTCTCCACAACATCTGCGCCTCCACACAGTCCCTTACTTCTTGCACACTTGCGTTGATCAGAGCCCCCTAGCTCCCCGACTGGGGTGTCAGACATTTGTCTGTGGCCCTTAGCATACTCGTCCTACCTTCCTCTGTGTTCTCCGCATAGCATGGGACTGGCAGTGTGGGAACATGTTTCCCCAAATCCCTTGAGGACAGAGTTCTACTTTAGAATCTACCAGGAAGAAGCCCCTGTGTGAGATCTGAAGGGCAGAGAAGAAGTACGTGTATGGCCAGTGGTCTGTAGACGTGTGGGTTTCTCTTGTAGGTGCTGCAGGCAGCCATGACCACTGGTGGATGTTTCCTGCAGTTCCTGGCCTGGGGGCAGCAGTATCTAATTCCTTGGCGGCCAGTGGGGAAGCTAAGAGACAGCAGTGGTGAGTTATTCCAGCCTTCCCATCATTTTGGTAAGCATCGAATGCCCTACGTTAAGTGCCTTTCTCCTTGGAATATCCAGAGTAGGTTCTCTTTTCCTGACTGATTCAGCTGTCTCCTGATGTCAATTCTCCAGTGCTCACAAATCACTGAGCACAGCTCCCTGTTTCACAGATGAGGTCCAGAGAGATGAAGTGACTTGCTCAAGGTTGCTCAGCCAGTTAATTAAACAACCAAGCCAAGAATCCCTGGAAACTTCCAGGCTGGCTCTGATTTCTTCCATACCATACATCTCTGGATTTACAGACCATCTCCTCATGTTCTTGTGCCCTCTGATGAACCCCATTTCGTTGTAATCTCTGATGTCGGCAGTTTTTATGAAAAACTAAGAAAAATGCCACCACATTAACAAACGTGATACACTGTATCACTTGAAAAATTTGTATTTATTGAAGGATCTCCTTTTGAATTGTTTTAAGGATTTTTAAAATCCTTTCTTGAACATACATAAAAAAGAAAATATAAGCACAATAAATGGATAAGCTGTTTCTGAAACTTCCTTCACTTTAAGTCTGACTCCTGGAATCACATTTTGATTCAGTCATTGATACGCTTTAAAAAAAATAAGTTTTAAAAGAGAAATCTCTAGGCTATCAGAAAATAAGGTAATGTAATGTCTCTTAAACAAATCTAAACAACTAAAATGCTTTGATGCTGGGTTCTTAAGTCACTTTGCAATGACACAGAGCTAGACTCTTTTTCTTACTTTTGCTTCGAAAATGTTGTTAAACACATCTAATGCACCATCTCACCTCCCCTGCCTCCCGCCCCTATCCCAGACCATTGGTTCCTGGAAATAATAAGAGCGCTCCATTATTTTCTCTGGAATTTTCTTGCAAGATGCTGACAAGCATTCCACAGGCTTTGATGTTCATCTGCACGGATGCAATGCTTGCTATATCAAACTGCCACTTTGCTGAAAGCAACTATAATATGTGTCTTTGAATTGAAGACACATCCCAATTTCAGAATCATTACAATATGAAAAACTGTGTCACAAATTCATTAAGTGCTATTTTAAATTCTATTTCTTCAGTATGTGCGGATTTTCAAGGTCTATAATTGTTTTTAGTGTCCCAAACTACAAGTGTAATGGTAGATTATATCATTTTTCCTTAAACTGAGACTTATGCCATGAATATTCATAGTCCCATTCTTTTAAAGCAGTCCATTAATGATGATTTATTATTAATTTAATGTCTACAATGTGTTACACCTATAGCTTTAATTCATGTTTATACCCAATGGGCATTTATTGTTCTCATACTACAAGGCATGGGTGCATCAAAGAGATTCCTCAATTCTTTTTTTTTTTTTTTAAAGATTTATTTATTTGAGAGGTGGGGGGAGGAGCAGAGGCAGAAGGAGAGAATCCTCAAGCTGACTCCATGCTGAGTGCAGAGCCTGATATGGAGCTCAATCCCAGGACCCCGAGATCATGACCTGAGCCGAAAACCAAGAGCCAGACGCCCAACTGACTGAGCCACCCAGGCGCTCTGAGATTCCTCATTCTCATGCTTAAAGAATTCCTCTACCTTCCTGAAAGTTCAAAGATTTCTGCGATATTTATGTATGGACAGCAAGGCTATTGTAATGGACACAGCAAAATCTTGTTTTGTTTGAGGAAAATAAGTTGGAGAAAGAAATTTACTTCCTTAAGGGAATATCCTTGCCATCTCTGTTATTTTTCTCAGAAAATGGGCTTATGCTCTGCTTAATCAAAACTAGTACCAGTTTCCTGAACATTTGGCTGAGCAGACAATGTGGTCTCATAGTCAACAGGGACTCGTTGATACGAGAGAAGTTTGTATGAAGTGAAATGACACATAAAGAGTATGGCGCCTGACAGACATTTGTCCAGCTGCTGTTTAGCCTTATCTTTCCTCTCTCCACCCACGTCTATGGTCTGCACAGGGCCTGGCAAATAGTAGGCAGTCAATTAATGATTCCCTTCTCCTTCGTAGTCTTGCTTCAAAGTTAGAGCAGGGCACAGATTTGGACTCCAAGTCTTGCTTACTTACTGCCTCACAGTCACCCAGTTGTTGAGTGCCCTAAGGGGAAGCAGGATGCCTCACAGCGTGTTTGGACATGAATGGGTACCTGGGGCTCTTCCGGCCCAAGTTCTCTCTGGAGATCCATTTCTGGGTCAGAGTGGAGAGCTTCTAGGGGGAAGGCAGATGGGAGGCTTCTACAGGGAGTCCACATGATTCACCACAGCCTGAGCATGGTCCCTGTGAGCCTCTCCTTCACTGGGCACCATGTGGCTACCGCAGCTGTTCCGTGTTTTCCGCTAGGATCCAGGCCAGGTGCCACAGGGGTCAAATTGTTGTAGGTCTGTTCTTATTGTTACTATGGAAAGGACCTTAGGATTCCTCTAAACTGACCATTTGCTCTTCTAACTTTTCTTGTACAAGCACCAACTAACACTGGAAGGCAACAGAGTAGAGTGGTCATGGTCTGTGTAGGCTTTGGAGTCAGACAGACAAGCTCCAATCCTGGCTCTGGTACCTAGAGTCATGTGACCTGAATCAATGTACTTACTGCTTCAATTTCATCCTTTATAAAATGGGAAAAATGTCTGTCTTGTGGGGTTTTTGTGAGGATTGAATGAGGTGTGCATGTAAAGTGCCTGGCTCACAGTAAGTACCAAATAGACAGAGCTATTATCATTGACAAGCATGACATTTTAAGACTTAATTCAGCATCATTAGCTCATCCATCTTATTGACACTTAATCAAGACTATTTCTAGAGTATGAGCCCATATTAATTTCCCAGAAACTCAATTGTCTACTTTAGTTCATTTTCTTTAACCAAACTAAAACTAACTGCTGTGGTATGATTGATTTTGCCAGAATGATTCTGCATATCCTAAACAGGATCTTTCCATCTGTTGCTCAACCCCATCTGTTCTTGCCTCCAGCTGATCCAATTTCATATCCAGTTGGTAGAGGGCCACCTGAAAAAAATTTCCATTATTTTCTGATGTCCTGAAGAAACTTTGAGAAAAATTCAGTATAGAGAGTTCGGTCACTTGGACACACTAAAGCCTCAGTAAAATTATTTTAGAGGAAATGAGGAAACTGCCATATGGTGCTGTTGTTGGTGGTGACATTAAATCATATTAAAGTCATATTAGAAAAAAATAATAAAAATATGTGCCTAGTAGAGTGCCCAGCACATCACAGACCCTCAGTACTCATGGCCTGACTTTATTGTTTTACATTAAATAGTTATGATACTTTAGATGATTAGAGAAACGAGGACATTTAAGACTTGAATTACTCTTTCGCAAAATGTGCTCTGGATGGCATTAACATGAGCTGATGCGTCAGTGGGCATTGATGAGGAAAGGGATGTTTTCTGTATGTGGGGTAGCACAGCATAGCAATAACAGCACTGAGCATCCCCTTCCAGACTTTGCTTTTTGTTTATTATAACCCAGATGTTGTGAAAAGCACTTTGCCTTTATTACCTTCCTGTATTTCATCAAATTAAGATTCCATTTATAGTAGGAGGCCCCATCGTTTTATGTGCCACTTTCTCCCCCCAAAATGGATACAGCACTGATTTTAAGAATCATCTCAATTAAAATGTGAAATGTGCATGTGTCCTAGAATGGAAGAGTTCAGTAACCCATCATTTCTTTTTTTTTTTTTTAAAGATTTTATTTATTTGACAGAGACAGCGAGAGAGGGAACACAAGCAGGTAGAGGGAGAGGGGGAAGCAGGCCTCCCGCGGAGCGGGGAGCCCGATGCAGGGCTTGAACCCAGAACCCTGGGATCATGACCTGAGCCGAAGGTAGACACTTAATGGCTGAGCCACCCAGGTGCCCCAGTAACCCATCATTTCTTACAACAACTCTATGAGACTCATTTTATAAACGAGGAAACTGAAGCTCAGAAATTTTAAATGAAGTGCCTAAGCTCACCCTACTTGGAAATAAAGCAAACTGGACCTGAATCTGTTTTGGTCTGTTCCCTAAAACCTGCATTCACTTTGGCCACAGATGGCTGGGTGTGAGTGTGAGTAGGAAATGAGGGACTGTGAGCAACACTCTAGAAAGCACCTGTGCGCCCAGGGTTGGGTACCCAGAAATCACATCTTCCCATCTTCAATGAGTGTACTATATTCACCCACTTCTCCCCTTTCTTTCAACTTTCCTTCCTCATTTATCAATGACACAGAGGCTAGCACTCAACAAGTTTTACCATCTAATTTGTTTAGTAAACCTCATGGTCCACTCCACTTAGAGTAAAAATAACCATTCACTCAACGAATAGTTATTAAGCATCTGCCATGTGCCAGGCTCTGTGCTCAGCACTCTACATTTACCATATACAATTTACATAACCACCAGATGAGGTTTTTCCCTAGGGGTTAGGTGGCCTGACAGAGTCATGCTGCTATGGAGGGCATGGTGGGATTTAGAGAGTAGTCAATTTGATTCAGAACTGTTTGCTTGACCCACCTACCCACCAAGGATGGGCCAAATGAAGAAAACATTTGGCACCAGGATATTTTTCATCAATAGTAAGTAATTACTGAAGTTATTACTGACAAGGATGTCAGCCCTTGAAATTTATTCAGTTTTTACTTGAAGGACTTATCCAGTTAAAAATATTCTTTCTTATTTCTTGATAAGATGATAATGGTTGGAAGAATCAACTGGATGCATTACATTTTACTATAATGAAAAATCATGTCCACTTTTGCCATGTGATTACTATAAATATATTTCCTACACATTGTTTTTCACTTGAGAAAAAAATACAAGCAATTTCCATTCACCCCAGAGTCTTCCATGTGTTAAAGAAGCCTGCTGGTCATACCAGTCAGTGATTTGGGTTTGAAGTCTCATTGATATCTCTCATAGAGTACTAGAGGAAAAACTGGGAGTACAAACACCAAATGGTTGTTTTAGAGTCATCAAATTTGAATTTGTTGTGTCTATGGATCAAATGTAGAGCATGGGCTACAGATTTCTAGTTTCCATTCTCCAGCCACTATTAAACTATAAATTAAGAGGAAATTCTTAATCACAATCTCATTGATTGGTTGACACTTGAGGGAATCTTTAAGTTAAACGAATGTCAAATAAAATGCAGAATTCTAGAACTGTTCCAATTATAGACGCAGAATTAATGGATTCCTAACAATTGGTTAAATAATAGGATTATAACATCACTTAGAAATTTTAAATCTTTGTTGAACTGGATCTATGATTTCCTTTTGCATTCTTTTCAATATTTCTATTAGAAATCTCAGGTAGAGGGACGCCTGGGTGGCTCAGTTGGTTAAGTGTCTTGTCTGCATTTGGCTCAGGTCATGATCCTGGGGTCCTGGGATGGAGTCCCACATTGGGCTCCTTGCTCAGCGGGGAGCCCGCTTCTCCCTCTGCCTGTCGCTCCCCCTGCTTGTGCTCTCTCTCTCGCTCTCTCTGACAAATACATAAATAAAAATCTTAAAAAAAAAATCTCAGGTCGAATGTTCAATTAATTCTTTTTTTATTATTGTTAAAACATTTTCTTAGTTTTCCTGGCTTTAGTCTTTTTGAGTCCATCCAGCACATGACAGCCATATTGTTCTTTATGGAACTCATTATAATAGCTCCCAGCTTGTAACACTTGGATGGCCTTCCCCTGCCAGGCTTGTAGAGAATACCTATAGCTCCCTGGCCTGAGAGGAACTGCCCCCCACGTCTGGCCTCAGCATTCTTCTACTTCTCTATGAAAACCACAGGAACTGAAATCCAAGTGTCCACCACACAAAAGCTTTGCCTTTTCTAGACCTTTTCTCCTCTTTTACATCTCACCCTCAATACTTCCCTCAATACCATCTCTTCCAGAAAGCCTTTCTTGGCCTCTCCAGGGAGGACGGGTCTGTGCTATCCACACCACACATTTTCAGAGCGCACCTTTCCTCTGCCCTTTGTTTACCAGCTGCTGTCTCTCATTCTGATTTTTGCACATATATTTTCTCCTTTCAGCTGCATGGAAAACACCTTGTGAAAAATACCAGGCCTGTGTTTGCACACAGTTAGTACATGATTTTTGTTGTTTTCTATGTCCCAGCAAAAATCTTATATCCCTTTATGATGTTCTTTTTAAACTAAAGATTATGATTATTACACTTGAGAATTTTCTAACAATCCTACTTTCTCTTTTCAAAACACACTTTTACCATAATTAATAATTCTGCTCATAGCTTTTTATACACTTTCTCAAAGTTCCACCCAACTATACTAATTAAGTTGTGAAGTAAAGTGTTAGATGTAATTATAATATGAAACACATCAAATGAGTGAAGCAGAAGGATTTGTCTCAATAAATTGTTGGGTCAATACTCCATTAACAACCAACCTAATGCTACCAAGAACACTCATTAGAAGCACTGCTGAGCACATCTATAAACTGCATAAAACCATAAAGACAAACATGTATGTACTGTTTGTCTCCTTCAGTGTTCTTTTAACAACTCAACATCTGAAACTAAAATGAGAATTATTTTTATTTCAAAGGATAACAGTAAATATAACTACTGAATCCCAATATTTGTAATGCTTTTTAAAAAACATGAATAGTTAGCAGGGCGGCGGTGGCTCAGCCGGTTGAGCATCTGACTCTCGATTTGGGCTCAGGTCACATGATCTCGGGGTCATGAGACTGAGCCCCCAGTCGGGCTCTGCACTGAGTGTAGAGCTCGCTTGAGATTCTCTTTCCCTCTCCCTTCCTCACCCATTTACACACACACACCCATTTACACACACACACTCTCTCTCTCAAAAATAAATAAATATTTATAAAAAACATGAATAGTGAGGGGCATGTTTCATTTAGAAAATATTAGACTTTTTTTTTTAAGATTTTATTTATTTATGAGAGAGAGAGAGTGAGTGAGAGAGAGAGCACGAGAGGGGGGAGGATCAGAGGGAGAAGCAGGCTCCCCTCTGAGCAGGGAGCCCGATGGTGGGGCTTGATCCTGGGACTCTGGGATCGTGACCTGAGCCAAAGGCAGCCACTTAAATGATGGAGCCAACCAGGTGCCCAAAAATATTAAGACTTTTTAAGCAGTATTTTACCTTCAGTACAGTCTGTAGTAAATGAATTTACCCGTACTTTGTACATACTGTAAAATCACTTGAACTTCCCACAACCTAATTCTGACATATCCTGAACTCACCTTACGCAAAATTTCCCTCTCCCTATCCACCTGTCCCATTTGGAAAGTGCTTGTTGGCCGTTGCGGGATTGTGTGACCCACTTCTCTTGTTTCCGTTCTCCCTTAAGCAATTCCCAAGAACTCTCCTTTTCAGGCATTGCGTGGCTAGCCATTTACTTCTTACTTACTAAATATTAATTAGAGGCTCTGCAATTAAAAAAAAGAAGTAAGATAGTAAGAGGGGGCTTTTTTTAGTGACATTGTGTTTTGAGACAAATCTTTCAAATATTAAGAGCCCGACTACTCTACGTCCAGAGACAGCAAAAGTGAAGTCAAAGAAAATAATGGTCCAAGGGGATCTATAGTTATCTTTTGTGCTATTCACACTGGTGATACACACATGCCTAAGCCTTTTCTTTCTCAAACGACCTTTAATCATCGACATCATCTCCCTATGACCTAGAGAATCTCCCTCTACCCCCTACCTCCACCCGCCCCAACATACACTCATGACACAAATCGATCATGGACTCGAGCAAGCTTGAGAGACCTAATAGTTTCTCAGGACCTCTCCATCACGACCAGCCTAGAGAGAGAGGTTGCTGGGTCCCTGTCTTCGCAGACATGTGCTCTGGGGTACTGGAGGACAATAAGAAAGGAAGAAATTCTATTTTCTGTCCAGTGTGAAACACAAGCTTAAGAATTCCAGGAATTTGAAAGGCATTGTTTCAGTCTTTTGAACAAAGGAGAGACTAGCAGTTAAATCTCTAAAGGCTGTACCAAGCCCCTCAAAGTGAAATTCTGCTAAATAGAATCTTGAGACACTAACCACAGAATATTGGCATGCAGAAAGCTTGGGTATGAATGAAAGGCTTGCTGGTCTATGTAGATAAGCCATCCTTACACACCTTCTGAATGCCTTGATGTTTACTAGAAAGACAACACAAACCTTAGTCATTCCAAAGAGTCCGAAAAAGAACTTTCTTATTCGGAGTTATTTGCTGCTGTATTTATTTTTCTTTTTAAGTGTGATCATTGTTGATGGTGCTAATTATTATCAAAACGTCAAAATAAGTGGAAGAGAACTTTGCCACATGGCTCCTATTTTGTGAGAGTTTTTAGCCAGGCCAGTATCTTCTTTGTTTTAAGCCATTCACCTACATGCACACTCTATAGCTTCAATGATTTTTCAGCCCTTGCTTGCAAGTAATTGGTATTGATTTTGCAGGTTACTTCTAATGTGTTCAGTTTCTAAAAGAAATCTAACTGTACCCCTCTCCTCCTCTAGTCCCCAGAAGGAAATCATATTTGTAACTTCACAGCAAATGGCCATGTTATCCAACTTCCTTCGGCTAACATGAGGGGTGCCGAGTTTCTTCAGGGTGTGTGGCTTTATACCCGACACATGGTGACATGTTTCAAGCTCCCCGTTACTTCAATTCAGTCTGTTGATACATGAAGTGTGGTGGGTAGTGGTTAATACTCCTTATGTGAGCGGAGTAAATAGCGTGGGAATCTCATTTAAGAACAAGTCCCTGGGGAGAGACAAAGAGTAAGTCGACCTCTTAAATCCCCACATTCAACCGGGTCGGTCATTAACAACATTGGCACTAATAGCTTTTAGCAGCAGGGCCGATTGCTGATTACGACTGGGTTTCTTGCAACTGTGGCTACAGAGGAAGGGGGCAAGAACTGGAGCCTCTGTCTGAGGCAGAAAACTGGGGACACGGACGAATGCAAGGCAAAAGAGTAAATATAGTGGAATGGATAAGACCGGGATAAAAAGAACCCACTATTTGCCTTAACAGGTAAACACAACGGGTATATTAGCAGACAGTGCAAATAGACGGAGTCGAATACACAGTTTGGAGAGCGCTGGATTATTGTGAAATAGGCTTTGCATCCTGCATCAGCTTGAGAAGGTGGTACTCACTGTGGAAGACAGTGTCGTTCCTCTAAAAAATATTTTATGTACCAAATGTCTCTTAGAGAGGTGACAAATAGCAAATAAGAATAGAATGGTAAAATATTTAAATTTACATATAATTATTTTTCATAAGTAAGAAGCCAAAACCCCAACCCCTTATACTTTAAATGATAGCCATATTTTTGACTGAAGATGTTGTCTCAGTGATATTCTATAAATTCCACTGACACTCACCAGCATCAAACTTTGAAACACCTGTTTGGCATCTGCTCAGTGGAGAAGCATCAGTGATCATCCTTACTGGGAGTATTAACAATGTGGCTTAATCAGTCAAGCTGATGTGGGCAAGTGGGGTGGATAAAGGTCATGAGATTTTCTGTCATTATATATGGACATTTGGAACAATCTGATAGGCTGGTGAAATGTACAGCTCCCCAAAAATATACCTAGAAGTAAGATTAAAAATTTCAGTGGAAACTGCCAGTAATATTACTTCCAACAGGGTGGAATTATACAAAATAGACTCTAAATTTATTCACACTAAGAGCACCCTGTTATACAGCAGTTTTCCTTATCAGGATTTTTAATAGGTACCAAATGTGTTAAAAGTAACACATAGATATGTCCTCTGGACACACACAAAACATCTCCATGTTTTTATTGCCTTTAAAGAACACTTGAAAGAACCTTCTAAATTTTTCTCCACTTTTCTACTTTCCATTCTGTGTGTGTGTGTGTGCATGTGTGTAGTGGGGGTGGGGGTATACAATACAGAAAATCTATTTACTTTCCAGCATATTCTGGTCTGTCTTCTGTGCCCACCACCCCACAGACATTGCTCCCATCAGACCATAGAGGACTCCCATGTGACTAAATCTAGCGGACAGTTCTCTGTCCCCAGTTGGAACAGTCTGGCACTTCCTCCTTTTCCAAACACTTTCCTTTGTTGGCTTCTGTGATAATAAGTCCTGATTTTCTCCCTCTCTCCCTACCAGCCTCTACTTAATCTGTTCTTCTCCCAACAAAATGAACTTTTTTTTAACTTAGATTGTTTCACTCCTTCCAAAAACTTCCCATTGCATCTAGAGTAAGATCCAAGTTCCTCATCACTTTCTATGACGTTCTGCCAGCTCGAGCCCCTTCCTGCTTCCACGATTTGGCCCTGTGTCACTCGCACTGTGACCTGCCACCTGCTTGCCTGATTCCTGTGTCTGCTCAGCCATTTGCACCTGCAGGGCCTCTTCCTTTGCAGGTTATTCTGCCTGGAAAGTGTCCCCTCCTTCCCCCTCAATTCGTTCTCCCTCTGGATCAGTCTTGGCAATTGGGTCTCAGCTCATACTATCTCCTCCTTAAGTCCTTCTCCAGATCCTCTCATCTCATGTTTGTCTTGCTTTACTTTCTCTTATTTATGTCATTCATGGCACTTACCAACTTCAGTGAATACTTGTTTTATTTGTTTATCATTTATTATCTTTTTCCTTTTCCTACATAAAGAATATGTCAATTTTGTTCACCTCTATACTCCTAGGGTCTAAAAGATTGCTCGATGCACAATAATAGGCAGTCAACAAATATTTGTTGAATAAATAAATCAGATATCAACAAAATTTAAGGCCTGAAAAAACACAATTTCACCTAAAAATATTATTGTGAAGAATTACTATGTCAATATCGTTTAAAAATATGCTGAGAATTCTTCTTCATATTCTTGCCCCACGTCTACCCAGTCACCATATACTCCCAACCTGTGAGAGGTAACTACTCTTATTAGTGCTGTTAATACCTTGTATATCCTTCCAGGGTTTTATGTGCATATTCTTAAAGATTTATTTATTTATTTATTTATTTATTTATTTATTTATTTATTTGAGAGAGAGAGAACAAGCATGTGTGTGGGGGCAGTAGGGGAGGGAGAGGGAATCTCAAGTAGACTCTCCAGTGAGTACCAAACGCGACATGGGAATCGATCCCAGGACTCTGAGATCATGACCTAAGCTAAAATCAAGAGCCAGACGCTTAACCAACTGAGCCACCCAGGTGCCCCTCAATTGCATATTCTAACATACATGAACATATTTTTATCTTCTGTCATTTCAGAAAAATGGTAATATGCTATACACATTGATAAGTACACTCTTTTCCATGCAACAGTCCATTTTGGAGCTATTTCCACATTAGCACATAAAGAATTTATTATCAATACAAAGGAAACGTGACTGTAGTAAGGATAGACAACTAGATCAATGGTACAGGATAGTCCAGAAATAACCCACAGCTATATGGTCAATTGATCTTCAACAAAGATGCCTAAGGAATTCAATAGGGAGAGGAAAAGAGTCTTAAGTTTTTCCACAAATGTTTCTGAAACTGAGTAACTATAGAAAAAAATGAATTTTCATCCCTAGATCACACACTATGCAAAAATTAATTTGAAATGAGTCAGTAACCCAAATCTGAAAGCCAAAGTTATAAAACTTCTGGAAGAAAACATAGGAGACTATCACTGTGTCTTCAGGGAGGCAGAGTTTTTTTTAGATAATAGCTAGAAAGTAGTAGTCACAAAAGAAATGTGAAATTGGACTTCATCAAAATTAAAAATTTCCCTTTACACACAAAGAGAGGTATATATCTCAAAGGACTTAGATCTAGAATAAAGTACTTCTATAACTCAATAATAATCAACAAAAAAAAAACCAGACAAATAACTTGAATAGACATTCAACAAAGAAAGATGTGTAATAGCTGGTAAGCACAAAACCTACTCTGCTTCATTAATCATTTAGCAAATACAAACTGAAACCACAACGACATATCACTACAACCCCACTAGAGTGGATAAAGTTAAAACCAAAATGCTGACTACACCAAATATTGGTAAGGATGAAGTAACTGGAACTACAGCCCTTTGCTGGTGGGTATGTAAATTGGTTACAACCCTTTGGAAAACTGTTTAACAGTTTCTCATAAGTTTAAACATTTACCTACCTTATGACCCAGCAAGTCCACTCCTCAGTGGAACTGAAGAAAAGCAGATATACTAAAAGATTCATACCAGAATATTCATAGCAGCATTATTCATAACAGTAAAAAACTAGAAACATTCTAAATGCCCATGAACTGGAAAACAGATACATAAATTGAGGTATATTTATTCAATGGAATACTACTCAGCAACATGGCCAAAGCTCAAAAATACTATAATGAAGCAAAAAGCCAGCCTTCAAAGAGTATGTTCTGTATTACTCTATTTATATATGAAATTCTGAAACAGGTGAAGCTAATCTAGGTTGATAGAATCAGGTCAGTGGTTTCCTTTGGGTTGCGGGGCATGAGAGAACTTTCTAGGCGGATGGAACTCTTCTACTATCATGAGGGGGCGTGGAGTACACAGGTGGATGCATTTGTCAAAACTTATCAAACTGTACGTTCCAAGTCTGTATCTTACTATGTGAAAATTATACCTCAATAAAAATAATAAAATTAATATTATAAAGTAGAAAATAATAACAATAAAACTAAAATGTAAATGAAAGGGAACTCTTTTAAAAATGAGGATCAAGATCTGGGATGCAGAATCTGGGACTCGGTTGGGTCTGGAGAAAGGGAGATAAAAGAGCAAGGGGCATGGGCTGGTAGGTAGAGCCCTTCAGTCAGGCTGCCAGGGAGCTGATGGGAAAACGGTATCATTGGGAAGGTATGCAAGGTCTAAAGTCCTGCATTTCTAATCCAACCTTTTTTCCTAGTGCGGCTACAGCTTACAGCAAAGCTTCAGAACCTGGTACCATTTATCTGAGACTGAATTTTTTCCCATCATATCACTAATGACGTTTGTGCCTTCCCTTCCTTTCTCACCTTGACGATTAAAATATGGTGACCTTTAAGCTGAATTACCCCTTCTTTGATCCAGAAGCCAAATTAACCAGAGCTTCATCCAAAGCTTAAATTACCTGTAAACAAAGTTGCTCCGTAGAACAGAGTGAGAAACGCTACAAGAAACATCAAGAATCTGGATTCAGGGTCTCTAGGATGCTACAAAAGTGGAGAGGAGTTCTGTTCAACGTGACATTTATGGAATGTACCTTGAAGGGTATTATTTGAATATCAAGCTACCTTTTCTTCCTGCCCTTTCTCTGAAAATAGGAATTATAACTATAAATTAAAAAATGACAGAATCTCCTAAGAAAATGAGATTTTCTCTCAATGATTTAGCCTTTAAGCCATTTTGTTAATTGCTTTTTTTTTAAGACTGGAAAATGAAACTTAATAAAGGGAAAGGGTTATAATTAACCATTGAGAAAAAAAATATACACAAACTTAGCATTAGCATTGTTAAATTTGAAGGGGAAGAAGGCAGAGATAAAACTAGAACTGCAGTTTTTTCTGGAAA
Organism: Mirounga angustirostris; assembly: GCF_029215605.1. NCBI lineage: Eukaryota > Metazoa > Chordata > Mammalia > Carnivora > Phocidae > Mirounga > Mirounga angustirostris. The sequence goes on from NW_026991720.1 coordinate 8,128,690, forward strand.
TTAAGAAAGCATCTCCCTCTGACTGCAGCTCCATCTCCTACTGCCAAATAATACTGCTCTCTGCATCTCCCAACAGACAATGCGCCTCCCCTCAGTCTAGCCAGAGAAGGCACTGCAGACGTCACTCCGCTGGGCATCCATCACTTCAGATTCAGTCAGTCAGTCCTCTAAGACTGATCACTGCGCTTCTCTCCAAGGCTAAGCAAATGTGATCAATTATTGTTCCTGTTCTCGTTAGTACACGATTAGCTTCTGTAAATCTTGGAAAAGGGTAAAATGCATACAAATTACATTAGCAGAACTAATGCGTTTCTGATCGAAGGCTGCCGATTAATGGAAATTTTAAGAAAGAAGCCTTATCAATTAACATTGGCCGTGAGGTACAGAGCCTCAAGGAAATGAGACCACTCCTATAAGAAACCAGCTATTCGAAAGGACGATACTTAATAAAATAGGGATACCTACTCATACCACCATAGAACAATGGAACAATAATACTATTCCTGTTTGTTAAAATACATATCAACATATTTAAGGTATATAATTCAGTGTGAATAAGTGACTTAAAAAATTTTAATGAAACATTTTATAACTACCAAATGTATGGAGAAAGGGGGATAGTATAATGAATCTCCATATACTCATCATTTACATTGAATAATTATCAAGGTTTTACCACATTTGCTTCATTTTTTTTTCCTTTGCTGAAGATTCTTAAAGCAAATCCCAGCAGCATGTGATCTCATGCCTAAATACTTTAGTAGACATCTGTAAAAATAGACATTCACAGAATAACAGCAGTACCACCTCATCTATGGATTAACAATGTCATCTCGTTGGTCCAGTCCAAAATAAACATTTTATAATTGTCTCAAGAATGTCTTTTCTTATAGTTGGTATGTTCAAATTAAGATCTAAAGAAGATCCAAACACATATCTGTTAAATCCTTTTAAGTCTTTTTTTTTTTTTTTTTTTAAATCTACAGCAGTCCTTCAATGCCATTAACTTGGCATGGAAACTATGTTGCTTGTCCTAGAAAACATCCCTTATTCTAGATTTCTGTTTGTTCTATTGTTGTGTTATTTAACTATTCGTTCTCTATCTATCTCCTGTTGTCCTCCTCTATCTCCTATTGGCTAGAAGTTATCGACTGAGGCTTAATTAGGTTCAGTTTCAACTTTCTGGCAGGACTACTTCATAATGGAGGGTGCAATATGCTTCCTATTACATCAGGAGGGAAAAAGGTACTGGTTTTCTCACTTTGCGTCATAGTCTCTAGTTCTTCCTCAATCTTTAAACTAATGAGTTCAATCACTGATGACCACTGACTCAGTTATTTCACTAATATTGCAAAATAGTGACTTTCTATCACTTTTTCTGTATTTACTGTCTTATTTCTGTAAAGAAGAGTTTTTACTGATCAGTCAGCCATTTTGACTACTGGAAAAAATCATTCTTTCAAAGACAGGATAAGTACTTTTCTTTCTTTTAATTGTCATTCTTCAGAGCAAACAGTTGGTATCCTTATAACTTCCAAAGGGTGTTTGAAAAATGTTTCCAAGCATAAACTAAACTCTATGTTAGCCATCTCCACTATTTTTTAAGTTCTAGTTCAAGACCCAAATTTCCTAGGAAGTATTTCTGGAATAATTCCAGTCTTAAATGATTTTCTTTACTCTCATTTTCTACACGATGTATGTATTCTGTCAATTTCCACATTATATTGGAGTATAGGAAAATTTTAATAAATGCAATGATCAATGTGAAGCATCCGTCTCAAAATAGGCTAGAACGGGAACCATCACTGTCCCTTAAGTGTCCCCCTCGCTCCCCAGGACATCTGTGTACTGGCGTCTCTACCAGGCAGATCTGCTGCTGATTGACTGGAACCCTTGGGATGCCAGAGATACTCTCCACTGTAAGGAACAATGTGAGAGAATTGTTTTGGGGAGAAAGTCTATTAAAGTGATCTAAAACTCTAAAACAGACATTGTTCTGTTTCTGCATAAAACCTGTTCAACGTTTTTACTTTCAGAAATGAAGCACAAACCACAATATAGCTTATCAAGGCAGTAGCTGGTGTCTGAGAGTCCAAGAACACAAAAGAATATATCAGGTGTGTCTCTGTGGCAATATGATTAAGAACTGTTGAAGGAGAGTACGGGCCAGCTCTGATCTGGGAGGCCAGGGGGTATTACTTTACTCTGTGAGGAGAGCTGTTCCTTGAGCCCTGGCAGCCATTTTGGGTACATGCTTTGGAACATACAACCTATCTATGGATTTCATTCTGGGAGAACTACTCAAAGCATGTCACATCTGTGGTAGAAGAGTGGCCCTTTAAAGATGCCCGCACACTGATCCCTGCAACCTAGGGAGATGTTACTTTCCCTGACAGAGGAGACATTACAGATGTGATTACGGTTACAGACCTTAAAATAAAGAGATTATCCTGGATTATTTGAGTAGACTTGATCGAATCACATGAGCCCTTTAAAGTAGAGAACATTCACTGGCTGGAAGCTGAAGAAGAATATGGCAGAAGGAAAAGTGAGAGAGATACCAAGGCTGAGAAAAATTCCATGCTTTCTGTCTCTGAGATGTGGGGGCCCACATCAAGAACCGAGAAAGGTGTCTGGCAGCTAAGGGCAGCCCTTTCCTGACAGCCAGCAAGGAAACAGTCCTACAATCCCAAAGACCTGGATTCTGCCAACAACCTGAATGAGCCTGGACACAATTCTTCCCAGAGCCTCCTCACGGGAGTCTAGCTGGTCAACACCTTCATTTCAGCCTCCTATGACTCAGAACAGAGAAACTACATGACCCAACTCAGACTTGTCACCTAAGAACTGCAAAATAATAAATTTAGGTTGTTTTAAGCCACGAAGCTTGTGGTAATTTGGTGTGGTAGCAACAGACAACTGAATGAAAATTGACACCTGGCCTGCATCGGGAGAAGGGTGTTACGCTGTCTGATGAAGAAACTAGCAGTGCTTCCTGACTGTAGGATATCTGAGTTATCCCGATGCAGATGAAGAACTACCTGCACTCCTCCCCCTCATCTCCTGCTCTCTTCTTCTTGATCTTGTTCTAATACAGTTTGGGGCTACAATTTTAGCTATAATATTTTGTCAAATATTTGCTTAATGATGCTGTTGCTCTTCATTATTAGTAGTAGTATTATCCCAAGACGTATTATTAGCAAAAGTGTTATAATTATTTTACTTTTGCTGTTACCCTAGGTAACCAATTATCTTTTACAGGACTATTTTTATTAAAGAACATTTTCTTCCCGCAAATGGAAACACTGACTTAGCAGTGAACTTTTAGAATACCTCTCGTTTGGAAGTTAGGAGCCGCATGCATTGCATAGAGTCATGACTATCCCAGCGGCATGGAAAAGTGTGATCCTAAAAGCAGTAAAGGTTTTTACATGTAAGACTAATTGGTTCATAATCAACAGGTTATAGAAAATGGAGGTTTTAAAGGGCAATATGAACATTTTCTTTAATTAAATAATGTGCCTCTCAAGCTGTTTTCCGCAGAGAGGGTAATCAGGAATGACTTTTATCAAACTAGGCTAGTTTCATCCTTTTGCAAAAAGGGAGGAGAATGTATTGGTAGGAATAATGCCAAATGCAGCAACAACATTTTGATGGAGATAAATGCACCACAAAGTTCAGTCCTATAGGCAAAAAAGACCAGAAGAGACACCAAAATGATTTCATAAATGATGAAAATCATGTAACAAAAGCTTTTTAGATGATGGGTTAATGAGATGTTACTAATGTAAATTTTATGCCTTGTTTAACTTTTTCTTCTGGTGGAACTTTCCAGTGTGACACCCATATTTAATATCAGAGTTCCCAGGAAAAGAAAAGAATGAGAATGACATTTCAGCTGCATATTCCTTGTAAGATTTGGGGAGACGGAAATATCAAAGTCACATTAGAAAATGTAATTAACTTAAATCCCTTTTGGGAAAGGCAAAAAGAAAAGTGAATCAGAACAAAAAATTATCTTACAGAGAACATTTAAAAAGTGCCAAACAGTAAATTGTAGCTATTGTTCCTGAGAACTTTGTCCTCTTAGCATGTCCACTTTATAGGCACAAGGCACCGCACCATCATATTGCCCAAACAATTTACAGCACAAAGGAATCATAATATTCTTTTACAATGAAGAGCGGTGAATTAATAAGAACTGTTATTGTACCAGATTCCTTCAATCTCAATGGAATGGCCAAATGCAAGCTGGGAAAATTACTTCAGACTGCTTAACTGCTGTAATTGAAGTGAGATTTTCCTCCATGCGTGCATGTGCAGAATATAAATATTTTAATTTCATCAGTTCAATGAGTAATTTCACAGGACTGCTATTTTACAGGACTGCCAACGGAAAGTGAAAGGATGAGTTTGGGAATGAACCATATTTTTCTAGAGAGCGCTTATTTAGCTAAGAGGTCTTGGGAATACGTGTCCGTTTTCTCCGTCATTTGTTGTCCAAGAACAGCAGGAGTGATCCACGTTTCTGCCCCAGAAGGTAACCCTGTTGGATGCTATCAACATAACTGTGAAGCTACTAATGATTACATTTAAAAATTCTAGCTACCTTCTGCTCCAATTAGTTTCTTCTCTGCCATAAATGCATGAAAGTTTAAAGACGTGACTCTTTTTTCCCCAAAAGGGATTCTATGTTATTAGAGCTTCCAGGCATATATATATATATATATATACACACCATCCCCTTTGCCTGCTAGGGGACTATATCAATTACCTGGTGAGGGAAGCAGTGATACTCTGACTTTCCCAGGTGACACCAGCATTCAGAAAGGTAATTTTAATGACATTATTTATTAGTATAAAATCTCAAACCAACCCCTCCTGAGGCATTATGACATAGTGTAAGCCCACCTGAACCTGCTTTTTTCAACTTAATATGGTGAAACATCTAATTTTCTTCCCCATAACTGAGGATCGAATGTTTTCCCCAAATCTGTGATTTAATTAAATTCCTCTTACTGGTAGGGACCAGGTGCCTATAATGTAATTTAATATATTGTCTTTTATGCTAACTTCTTTAATACATAGCATGTGCATGTTCTTTAATATCCATAATTTGTATGTGTGTGTATACACACATATACATACACACACACACACACACATATATAGTATATAATACTAGTATATGTTATATACCAGCAGGGCACCTTGATTCATCATGAAAACAGATGTTCCTTTGCTTTGTGAGAAAGAGAAGCAACTTAAATACAAAATTTCTCCCACTTCCCATAGTCAGCTGAAATTACCCTATTAGACCCTCATTCTTTTAAGGAGAAATATACCGTCCTCTCAGTCCCTTACCTCTTAGAGGTAATGACTTATCAGCTCCTCTTGAGAATAAGCTAGAGCAGAGGAAGGAAGCTTTAGTGCCTTGGTCCTCAGAGGCTGGGATGGCCCCAGAGTAGCAGGGTGTTGGGGAGGGGGCAGCTGAGAGCACGCTGTTTTTCCAAGAAGGGGAGGTTCCTGTGCTGACTCTTTGTCATTACTACAAATTTCTTTTCATACTTAGTGTAAGAACTCTCCAATTTAAATATTCTCAGGGGAACTGTGCTTCTTCCGAAGAGAATAGATAAGTTCCTACATCAAGATTAATGATCATTTTATAGTTAGATGTTATTTTTACAAACCAACCCTTTATATTTTTGGGAAAATCAATTCCCATATATATATATACTGGAAGTGAGAAAAGAAAGAATAAGGTAAGAAATCTGCTCCAGGAGCACCGGCCTTATGGCTCCTGGAACATCCCAGACACAGACTTGCCATAGGACTCTATACTACATCAGGGTGTTTCCCTGATGGGATGCTCTTCCCCCAAAGAGTCATCTGGAAAATTCTTGCATCTTTTCCAGGTCTGCTTCACGTTACCTTCTCACTGAGGCTGCCTCCTCCCCCCCCATCTCCATAGTCCCCAGCCCCCTTGCCCTCTTACTCTATTATTTGCTTTGCCCTTCTCATTGACTTCTCTTTGGTTACTGTTATAGTGTTTTATGTTACTGTGTTGTGTTTAATATTTATTACTGCATTTCTGTTAGAATGCAAACCCCACAAGGGGGGCTCCTTCTCTGTTGACTTACATAAAACATAATAAGTACTCTAGAAAATTTGTTGAATAAGTGAAAAAAAGAAAAAAAATCTCTTGCAATAAGGATATTGAGATGTTTACAAATGTAATCTGAATTATTTGGGTCAAGAACTGAAAATAAAATTTATGTGCATCAGTGAATCATTAAGGAGACATAAGGGATATACCAAAGGATAGAGCCACTCATCTCAAGCTCCTCTCTCCTGAAAGGCTTAAGCATATTTGATAATCATGCACTTATTTCATCTGTAATACAGCAATACAGCATTTCTTCCCTGCATCGCGCCTTCCTTATGGCGAGTTCTCATTGGCCAAACATTGTTGAAGTGTCACCATTTCGGGAACTGCTGAGATAGGAGGCAACTGGAAAGCTCAGTACTTGATACTGCGAAACAGTAATTCTTTAAAGATACTGTGGCCCACATGAGATTGATAACTGGGGAACACGGCAGCTAAGGGTTCAGACTTTCCTTCTCGAACCTTCATCAATCAATTCTGAGCATGTACATCGTAACTGAGCACCTCTCAAACAAGACTGCCAGCAAAGGCCTGACCCCTTTATTTGGCCTTTGTTGATGTAGCTACGATGCCATAAAAGTGGGGAGGGGGACCTGGTTCTCGCTTTTCATTAACAGATTGAAACTTCTGTCACTCTTTGTTAGAGATTGATACAGGTAGTCAACCAGTCAGATGTTGCTCTCAAACAAGTTAGAAACAAAACTGGGTATGTTTTAACCTTGCAAGGAGATAAAATTGCATTTAAAATTATAACAATCAAAACAACATTTGAAACAACTTTTGATTTCAGTGATTTCTTCCACCCACTTACTCTAAAGTTGGAAAGATCACAGGGTCAGGAAGAAGGCATGGTCCCTACTGTTTATTCATTTTGGGAGGATAAAAGATGACTGGGAGAGCATCAGTCACATGTCATCAGATTATATTCACATTTCCAAAAAATGATTTCCAACATTTATTCAGATACATGTCTTTAATACAGACTTCTGGCTAAGACACTATTTTTTCCTCATCTAAAATTCGCACAAAGGGGAAAGGCTGTTTTTTTATAATGTCAGTATAAAAATGAGTATTAGATTTTCCTGTCCACATTAAATCAACATGTATGCATTACATTCCACAACATACATGAGGTTGTCTGGGATATATCCTAACTAAGAGTATATTTCCATGACAGGACAAAATCTGCCATTTATGTGGCAAGCTCTTTGACATACTCTCTAATTTTATCCTTGACATAAAACCTAAGAGGTACATGTTATTATAGCTCTTTTAGCACAGGAAACTAGAGCTAATGGAGAAAGTAGCTTTCCTAAGATGAGAGGGATTGTAAATCCAAGTCTATATCCTCTACTCTGCACCCCCACAGTTGTGTGATCTTCTAAAATAACATGTGCCCAAGGTGCTACAAGATTTTATTGTAGTGGGTTCTAGTTGAAGGTTTTCTGAAAATTAAAACCAAATGTTTATTTAAGAAGAGGAACTCAAGAATTACATTTTAGAAATAGTTGGCATTTGTCACATACAGCAGTGCTATAAACGAAAATATTTCGCAACATCCACATGTCTTGTGTTTTATCTCCTTGCAAGGTTAAAACACTGAATAAAAACAGGGAGCAGGTGGAATGAGTCATCTCTTCAGTCACATTTACAAATGTCCACCTAACACAAGGCCAGTAGTTCCCAGTAAAACTTGACACCTTGACTCAGAAATCAAAATGTGACAGAGCTGGATTGGAACAGAAGGGAGAGAAGGTTCTCTGCGTTCTAACCTGAGCAGGAAGATCTTGCATATGGTCCACACTTTTCAAGGAACTGAAAAAAAAAATAAGTCTGTCTCTGCAATGTAGATTTCCTCGCTGAAAGAACCTTATTGTGTATCAATCTCTACACAAATCATACCATAAAATACCAGAATAGAATATGGAGCAAAAATAAAATTGCTAGCTGAGGAGCCAATAACTGATGAAAGAAAACTTCAGCTGAAGTTCCAAATGAGATAAAGAAAACAAAAAATGATATGGTGTTTGGGGAATTAAAAAATGAGTAGATCCTACTACCTGCCTCTGAGTTTTCTATATTATTAGAAAGATAAGGCATGCCCATACCTAACCATAATTGAAACCAGACTATAAGTTCCAGAAATACATTGCTATGAATTTTAGAAAGAGAGAAATTCCATATTTTTGAGGAGGATCAATAAAGAGTTTATGGAAGAAGCCAGATTTAACTGAGTCCTGAAGGATGGGGAAGAAGTGCACATTACTGCTAATTCTGTTAACAAAGAAGTTGTGTTCTGGCAGCATTTTAATGTGGCCATAAATTGTACCACCAAACAAGGAAGTAATATTGGAAGCACAGACATTAGTCCAAGATGCAGGGAGAATCACAGGATGAAGGTAGGGGCTGGGGATAGACAAGAGTCATTAATAACAACCAGTTTATGACAAATATATGGAAGAAGTTCGAATATACACATTGCAGTGTTGGGGAGGATGGAAAGAATAGGTGATGGGAGGAGGAGGGAATGCAGTAGATAGTCTCCAAAGATGGCCATCAGCAATTCCTTATCCCCCAGCGTGCAGGAGACACGGGATCCATGTCTCCTCCCTGAATATGGGCGGGCCCGTGGCTTTCTCTGACCAGCACCATGCTTCAGAAGTGATGCTCTGCCCATCAGGGGCCTGGGGTAGTATGAGTCCCAGTAGCTTCTGCTTTTACTTTCATGGATCTCAGCTGACAAGCTGTAAGGAGATCCAGAATATCCTACAGGGAGAGGACACATGGGGAGGCCCATGACAATGGGACATCACATGGAATGGGGGCCATTTGGAGGAAAACTGAGGTGCCCCAAGAGATTTACCATCAATATCACAGACATGTCCACCCCAAATCTATTTATAACCACTTAACTAAAGTCTCAACTCTCTCTCCCTTTCTCTTTTTTTCCATAAAGGACAAGTGAATACATTACTAAAGAATGAATCACTTTTTGAGCACTCTTTCTATGACTGGCAAAGTGATAAGGGGGTATCAATGAGAGTATGATAAGACTTCTTTAGAAACCAAATCAGGGATCTCTTATTAGTGATTTAACACTCAGCTCAAATCTATTCTTAGAGAAACCATTCTGATTCCCACACTAACAACTAGAGTGTGTTAGGGGCCCCTTGTTTATGTTCCTAAAAATCCTGATATATTCCTCCATCATATTCTGGTCTGTTTATTGGCCTCTCTTACCCACTAAACTCAACTACCTATGTACAGAGACTGGTAACTGGTATTTCAATACATAACAGATGCTTACTAAAGAAATATAATCTCTAGAATGTGATTAAGTATTGAGCTAAATCGTAGTTTTCTGGAACACGGCACTTGATTGATTGACAGATGGATGCATGGATGGACAGAATGACTAAGTGCTCTGGGAACACAGTGGAGACTTAACATGCACTCTCTGTAAGTTTCAGCTAATTAGTCAAGAATGGCATTGGATTGTTTTCATTACCACTGAGGGGAAGCTCTGGGGGGGCATGAGCACAGGCACAAAAGGAGCTCTGACCAAGAGGAAACTCCAGCTCTTGGATTTCTGTCGTGCTGCCGAGGATATCCCACTTATGAAAAGAGATGCTAGTGGATGAACGGGGCGGGGGGGGGGGGGAGAGGAGGCAGCTGGGAAGGAGCACAGGGTGGGGGTGCTGTTAGAGGAGCTAAGATAGGAGGGTGGCAAGCGCCTTGGAGGTCATGCTCAGGGCTCCCACATTTTATCCGAGGTGCAACGTGAAGTCTCCAAGAGGTTTTGGGGGGCAGTAAATCGATGAGATTTCAAATTGTGGAGTAACCTTTCACTGACCCAAAGTGAGGAACAGAATTTCTAGTGTGACCCTATACTTCATAGTGGGAACACCCTGGCTGAGTAGACACCACCACCAACTATCATTAACAGATTTTTTTTTTTTTTTTAAACCAAGGGCAGTTTGGCTCTTAGAGAATCTGTTATTAATATATGGAAATAGACCATTTTATAGAAAAAAGCCCTGAGAAACATTAGTGAATATTTTATATATCTGGCAGATTTCTTAGTATGTGTTTCTGGTACTGGTGAAGATCTAGATGCCCAATTTGGCACTAGATTGGATCAGAATTCAACTAAAATGGGCTGGAAATAAACCTGCACAATTCAGAAAAACTGCCGCCAAGCAACAGCACTATTGCTTTATATTATCTTACGTTGTTAAGAGCACAGTGAAAACTGCCATGAGCCACAGAGAAACCCGAATTCATATTCTCACTTAAACTTAGAAAGGCTGACATGTAAATGAGTCAAAGAAATTAAATCTAGGCAATAGGGGGAATGAATCGGATCCGTTTTGCTGTTGTGGGGAAAGCGCTGGGCCAGAAACACGGGGTTTCTGCACGATGAGGCGGCGATCTCCATGAGATTCCTGCAGACAAATATTCACATTAAAACATCCACTTCTCTAAATGGCAGTAATTGGCCTCCAGCTGATAGCCTCAAAACGGGCCAAGACATGGGAGCTAGATGAAGTGGACTGAAACGAGACATATTCCTTCCAGAACCAGGTGGAGACTCCCTCTGGCACCGCAGAGGAAAGCCAAGACTGTCCTTTGTTTGATGTCATCCCTGCCTTTGGGGAACTGAAATATATTACTCTCTCCAAGGTCAGCAAATCTCCAACTAGGTGACTGTTCGCTGTGACAAAGGAGACTCTCCTGAAGAACACGAGTGGCCCCTCTGCTCAGGACGGAGCTCGTGACTTCTAACCCTTTACCGGAGGGACCAGTCCGTGCTAGCCTGGGACCGTGCTGCTAGTGGGTCCAAGGGCAAGAGATCCACGGCGGTGCGTGGCCCCTTCAATACCCAAGTCTGCTGGCTGCATCTCTGTAAATAAAAACGCAGGGTTGTGCACAGATGCATTGTGTGCCCGAGAGCAGAATCTGGCTCTCGGCTGCGAAACACTGGACTGAATGCAGGGCAAGAGCTCCCAGTTCTTTGGGCGCAGATTTCATGGGGAGCGAATCCTTGCTAAAGAAAGGGAAAAAGGGACATGCCACACCAACAGGGTGTTCTTCCTTTGGTGTTCACAGTAAAAACACGTCTAAACTGGTCTGGCCTCTTTCCCTCAAATAACTAAAGGAATGTGACTTACAGCCCTTTCCCCCTGAAGCCATTTTACTAATTTCCACTCCTCTAAAGTTTTTCTCTTGTTCATTACTATTCTGTTGGTATCACTTCCTCTCTCTCTCTCTATTAGGTTTTCATTTCAATTATCTAAGCTATTATTATTATTTTGATTATTACTACTACTGCTATTTTTGCTGCTGCTTCGAAATAGTTGTTATTTTTTCTTATTTGAAGTGAGTACTGGTTTGGAGAAGTGAACAGTCATTGATACATGTTACTTTAGGGAGCAGGTTGTTCAACTCCATAGAGGCTGCCCAAGGCTGTGTACCTAGTTAACAGGCAAATACATTATATGCTTATAAAATAGGATTGCATATTAATATATAAATATTCATGATATAGAATAGTAATATGTAATATCCTCTCTGTATATTTGAGAACTCTGCACAAAATGGAGTTCTTCTGATTTGGAACTCTTCTTTGAGAGGATATGAGGCAGAGCACATACCCCAGACTCTGTATATACCACTTTGTTCTCCAATATTTGCTTTGAAGGTCCGTGCTGGGTCCAAAGCTTTCTGAAGACCTTCTTTGGTGGCTGGAGACCACAATGAGTTGAGGGCCCTTTGAAACTGCCCAGCAACGTTCTGTCTTCCGTGCGCCATAGGGCGGATAGTTGAGGTGTTGCTAAGATGTACGGAGGCTCAACGGAACAAGCAGAGGGAACCTCAGACACCCGAATGCGGAGCATCCTTCAAAGCAGGCTCAGCAGGAAGTTACTGACACTTTTTTCAGTTCATGCTGCCTTTGCTTAAGATGCTTTTCTTTTTTGAAAGGGCCTTATGTTTACAGTTCTCATTTTATGTTTCACAGTTTGCAGGTCAGACCAGGAAAAGAAAATCTGCTTTAATACCTGCACTGGAGTTTTCGTCTATGATGATCTTCCTTTTTCTGCTCCGCCACCTTATTCAGCCGATTTGGATACAAATGGCTTTGGGAGGGCTCCCCAAATCAGATCTGCCCTCAATGCTGAAGATGTTTATCTAGCACAGAGCATACAATAAATATCTGATGACAGCATGATTGAATTAGACACTTGGGAGGATAGTCAAAATTACGTGCTATTGGCTCTAAAAATGGAGTTTAAAAAAATGACCACAAGCAATGGCATTATTGCCTCATTGTCTTATATTATTACCTAATTTAATTTTGGCACATGCTATATATTTGTTGTGTGAAGAATTTATGTGTTCCATTTCTTTCGTATCCATCCTCAAGTGCCCATGGCAAAGGCCTGTTAATTATTTTTTCTTACTGCATGCATCACAGAGTATAGAAGTTCCACTGAAAGATTTTACTGCAAAGGTCAGGGTGGAGAGAGGAAAACAGTATTCTGCCTCAACTATAGTACTGACTGGTTAAAACCTGACCCTGACCTCCCTTTTCTGCCTCGGTGGTCCATCCAAATGTGGGCACCATCTCTGAACCACAGAAGTTTACCCATAGCTTCCTGAACACAACCTCTGGTCCCATGTATCTATGACTTGATTTAGGATCCTCCCTTTGTCTGAAATTCTAATGAAAACCCATCCATCTTCCCAAATCGTAAGCTACTATTTGGTAAAGTCTTCTTGGACTTACTGGGTGGATAGGAAAAATATCTCTTGCCTTGTTTCATCAACAGTACTTTGCAGATTAAAATACTGGAGTGTTTATCTCATGTATTTATTTATCTGTTATATCATAACAGAGACAGAGAGCACGGAGTCCTTTTAGGGCTGGGACCATATCTCCTTCACCGGGCTCATCCAGTGCTTAGCTCCCCCGCATGGTAAAGATGAGGAATTACTACACGAATACAAGGTGATTGAATGCCTGCAAGACTGTTGATGGTAACTAAAACTAGCACATCTCCCCCTCCCCCTGCTGCTTTCCTCACTACTAAGAAAGCCCTTGGCTTTTATTCTAAAATTCCCACCAATTAATGAAGGAATTCTGCCAACACATCCTGGGAAGTAAAGAGGAAGTAAATACCTATTTATTCTTTCCATCCTTTCACTTATTCTTCCCTGAGGAGAAGTGACTTATATAATGGGTGAGATAAGAGCAAAATAATCTTCTTGTTCCTCTTCTTCTCTTTCCTGCATCTCTCCCTCTCTCCTGCTGCCTGGCACATGGATTTGTAGGAAAAGTTGGAATTCCACGTTGGCTGCTTTTGCATGTGGTAGGCTCATGAGAAAGAGTCAACACCAACAGGCTTACCATCTCTTTCATTTTCTGTGCCTGCTGCTAAGGCAAAATAAGTGCAATATAGAGGGAGGGAAACAAGTGGAAAACACTACTTGACTTTCCCGGGGACACCCTAGGTTAGGTTACAGATCAGATACTCTTGATTACAATTCAACATTTGTTTCCTCCTCTCTCGTTTTCTTCCCCTAAAACCTATTCCTCCCAAGCAGCTGAAGAAAAGGTGACTTTATCCCCAGCTCCAGAATATTGATTTGTCTAAACCAATTATGGTAATCACACTACCCTTGCCAGGATTTAGGAAAGGCATGTGACCCATTTCTGGCCAATAAAGACGTGCGGGAAAATCAGTAGGGGTTTCCATGAAAAATCTGCTTACTCTTAAGAAAGAAGGCTTTCTTCTTCCTTTGGATGTTTTCGTGTCTAGATATCACACTTGTAACTAACACAGTGCTCTCCCTTCCAGCCTGAGGATGAAGCCAGCATGCAGAGGAGGATAGAAACCAGAGAATAACTGAGGAGTAGTACCAAAGCTCTGACATCCTGGAACAGATCTCCTTACAAACTTCTTGTTTTGTGAGATGGTAAATTACTTTATTTTTTACGTCAGTTTTACTTGGTAATTTCTATTCCTTATAGGCCAAACTACGCTAACTGACCCGGTAATAAAGCTAATACTATATTTAATTCCCCATCTGACCCTTAGATCTACTTCTCAGTTGGTTGGCACCCATAAGGGAAAATAATAAATATATATATTTATAATATATAAATATACTACTGGAATGTTTACACTCCTTTTGCCAAACCTATTCAAATTTATACCATTGACCTTATAAAACCTCTTGTGAAATTAAGTGTTTTGTGCATTTTAACAACAATCTACTTGGCAGAAGTATGATCAATATTGTCTAAAAGAACACACTATATATTATCTGTAGGTATTACTAACTTATAATTAGATTACCACTTTGTTTTCTATGTAGAAAGAGAAGTTATAGCTATATCTCTTTGAGAGTGTCAGGAATACTACAAAAATACTTATATTAGATGCTTTGTGATGGTCTCAGCCTATCAAAAACCAATGTGGTGGCTGGACCAGTTCTTGTGGTTCTTTTTTTTTTTTTTTTAAGATTTATTTATTTATTTGAGAGACAGATTAAGAGAGAGAGAGCATGGGGGAGGGGGAAAAGGGGCAGAGGGAGAGGGAAAGAGAGAATCTCAAGCAGACTTCCCACTGAGTGCAGAGCCCAACCCAGGGCTCAATCTCACCACCCTGAGATCATGACCTGAGCTGAAATCAAGAGTTGGATGCTTAACCAACTAAGTCACCCAGGTGCCCCTGTGGTTCTTATTATAGTTGCAAGATGCCCTTCAATAACAACCATCAGAAAACTTTGAAAAAATAGAGGTTTATTAGTTATGAGACCTGGAAATTACACAGCTGACCTGGGCCACGAAGCAAGGTCAGGGATAGAGAGAGTGCACACACAGGCTGGGAGTTCTATTTTTATTGGGGTCAAGGATGGGAGCCTAGGGTTTGTAGGTTCACTCCTTACTGGTAAATTTAAAACATAAGAGCAGGAATTTAAAGCACAGGGAAGAGAAAAGCTAAGTGGCCCAAATGGTCAGTTATCAAAATCAGCCAAGATTTCTAAGCCAAAGGAGCCTCAGTGGGGGAGGTGGCCTGGCTCTTTATCTGGTCGGGTGGCTTAGCAATGTGTTTACTCCAGATAACTGTCTTTGAAGTAGGTACCTCTTTGAAGGCAATAAAAGCTTAAATCAGGCACTTGCATTACAAAAAAGGAAAAAAAAACCTGTCAGGGTTAACACTATATTAGAGTACTAGCATAATGCTCTTCTAAGGATAATTATAGGCACCCAAAACTTAAATAACTGCTTTGTGTTATTATCATACTCTTCAGCTTGGATTGAAATTCCTAATCTATTTGTTTAATGTTAAAATTTTGATGAGGAGTTTTTGTACTATCTGGAAATAAAAGTAGTAAACAAGATCTAGTCTTTACAGTCCAAATATTTATCTCTTCCTCTTTATAAATTTATGTTAGGATGTTGCTCAAAGGGTATTTCTCAGAACACTAGTCCTACTAGATGCTCAATGAAACATGTCAGGAGATTGGGTAATATTATATTCCTTTCCTGGAGATTCATAAATTACATTAGCCTCTAAACAGATCTCTAATAAGTCCTAAAAATCAAACTTGTTTAACTTTGTTTTACTTAATGTTTCCTAAACTTATTTTGACAAAATATCTGTTAAGTAATATCCTGTGGAACATATTTTGGGGAATGCTGTCAAAGGATGGTTATTATTAAGCAGCTTAAAAATGGAAATGTTACCGTAAGGTTTGACTGCATACATGCGTTAAATCAAATATCTCCTCTTGTTAAATACCCTATTCATTGTTGGTCAAAAAGAACATATTTGGTTGGCTTTAAGGGAATCTGAAATGCAAAATATTAAACGGAACAGGTCTTCATAAAACAGGAAGGTAAATTGAGAAATTGCTCCAAAGGACTAAAGACTAATACAATATAATACATGATCAATAGAATACATGTATAATATAATACAATATAATCCTGAGTAAGTAATATATACAATATAATCATAATGAAAGTAATTATGAAGATGCAATGAGTGCTCCTTGAACTAGTAAATAGGAGAGGATTTGCAACTTAATAGCAAGTAACCACAGGGATCAGGGTGTGACTGACACTCGGTGGGTGGGCAGATAAGCCTGGAAATTTAAAGATATTTCCGGATTCTTTCATCCATTAAATTATTGAACATATTTCCATGATTTTGATCAGTAAGTAACTAGAACACTCACTTGTCTGAGATCCGCTCTTTATTCACCGTAGTAAAAGAATGAATGAGACGAACAAAGAGAGGTCATAAAAGTCTACATTGTTCCATGAAACAGCTGGATCAGGAACATTTTTAAAGATGTTGAAGAAATGTGCTGCAGGAGGGCATCAGCATGAAGCTTTTACAGACTCATCATCCTGGCTCCCGTCTCCCCATGAAGTCCCTTCAGCGCCTCTGTGCATCCTTGCTCAGCTGTGCTGTTAGAGAAGTTTGTTTGTTTGTTGTCATCTGCGGTTTTATGCATATTCAATTGTTGGTTATCTACATGAAGGTTTTCCTTGTTGTGGATAATTCACAAAACATTTTTTAATCCTGGACCAGCTTCCTGCTGGAACTAACATGCTTTGTAGCCACGGCTTCTACCACTCTGTTGGTGAGTGCTTAGAGAATGGAAGCTCATTTTAATACCATCCCAGATAAAATATAATTAGGTAAATAGATCTGTCAAAAATCATATTAAAATTCCAAGCCAAATAGAAATGTTGGAATTATTTGTGCTAAAGCTCCCTTCAATTTTCATTAATAATTAAAATGCCTCTGTGTTTATTCTCCCTTTCATTTTCAAATGGGGCCCATTAGAGTAGGAATCATGTCTTCTTGGTATATAATAGCACATAAGTCACCATTGAGGGTACATATACACACTGTACACAATCAATGGGTAATGGATTTTCTAACAAAATATCTTTACAAAATAACTGGACATGGGTATAGAATGGACACAAAGCTCTTATGCTAATGAGGCATCCTGGACTATCTTACAGTTATGATCACTTCAAAGTCTGTATTTCCTCCCACCCCTCTATCATGGTCATCCACACATAAGGGGTTGGTCTGTGGGATACTGGCCAGTGGTGCAAAACAAATAATTATTTTACTACAGTGTAGATCTAGTTAAATCTTATGCCCCAAATCACTTCAGTTGTAGATAAGACTGCCTAGTCTAAGAGGCAAAAGGTCTGACTCTATCTAGTTCATATGCTTACGTATTTAGGGTCATATAATTATTGTGTTCTTAGAATTTTAATATACTGGTATCAGAAGGAATAAATAAAATCTAATTCAATTCCTTCTTCATTTTACACTTAAGAAAATCAGTCTAAGAGAGATACTATCCCCTGATCATTCAACTGGTTCATAACAGCTATGACAAGAGTCCAGATTTCCTTACTAGTACCCCCTGACTCAGTCACTGAACCAAACTGAAAAGATGTCCAGGAGGGAAGGACTGGTAATGAAACTCACACATATCTACCATGGGTGTTGCCCAGTATTAAGAAATATAGATGCAAAATAGAGAAATTCTGGTTTAAAGTAGGAGAGTAAAGACCTCTGCTTTTCCTTGCCCCCTGAAATCAACCAAAGCCAAGAAAGAAAATTAGAAATTAAAAAACAAACACCAGAAAATATTTGCTAAATGCAGTGAAAGCAGTAAGGAAAGCATAGAGGGATATAAAAGACATGAGACAGATCAAAAACAAAAAGTAAAATGGAAGGCATAAATCCAACTATATTAGTAATAACATTAAACCTGAAAGGGTCAAACAATCCAAAAGGCAGAGATTATCAGACTGGATGGAAAAAAATAAAAATCTAACTCTATGCTCTCTCTAGGACATACCCTTTAGATTCAAAAACACAAATGGGTTGAAAGTAACAAATGGAAAAGATATACTATGCAAACAGTATCTTAACACACTGAAAAAAGAAGAGCAAACTAAACCCAAGGCAAGAATAGGAAGAAACTAATAAAGATAGGAGAGGAGATAAACAAAATGGAGCATAGAAAAAAATAGACAATATTTAGTTGTCTAACCAAAGTTGGTTCTTTGAAAAGATCAATAAAATTGACAAACTTTGAAGTAGAGTGACCCAAGGTAGGGAGGCAGAATCTATTCAAATTACTAAAATCAGGAATGAAATATGGGACATTACTATAGGCCTTACAGAAATAAAAAAGATAATAATGGTATACTATGAACAACTATATGTCAATTAATTAATTAAGATGCAATGAACAAAAGCTTAGAAAGACACAAACTACCAAAACTGACTCAAAAATCAGTAACAATGTTTATAGCAGCAATGTCCACAATAGACAAACTATGGAAAGAGCCAAGATGTCCATCAACAGATGAATGGATAAAGAAGATGTAGTATACACACACAATGGAATATTATGCAGCCATCAAAAATTGAAATCTTGCCATTTGCAACAATGTGGATGGAACTAGAGGGTATTATGCTAAGCTAAGTAAGTCAATCAGAGAAAGACATGTATCATATGATCTCACTGATATGAGGAATTCTTAATCTCAGGAAATAAACTGAGGGTTGGTGGAGTGGTGGGGGGTGGGAGGGATGGGGTGGCTGGGTGATAGACATTGGGGAGTGTATGTGCTATGGTGAGCACTGTGAATTGTGTAAGACTGATGAATCACAGACCTGTACCTCTAAAACAAATAATACATTATATATTAAAAGAAAAAGATAGCAGGAAGGGAAAAATGAAGAGGGAGAATCGGAGGGGGACACAAACCATGAGAGACTATGGACTCTGAGAAACAAACTGAGGGTTCTAGAGGTGAGGAGGGTGGGGAGATGGGTTAGCCTGGTGATGGGTATTAAAGATGGCACGTATTGAATGGAGCACTGGGTGTTATACGCAAACAATGAATCATGGAACACTACATCAAAAACTAATGATGTATGGTGATTAACATAATAAAATAAAATTTAAAAAAAGAAAAAAACAATAACAAGTCTTAATAGTCTATAACAAATAAAGACTAATTTTTTTATTTTTTATTTTTTTAAAGATTTTATTTTATTTATTTGAGAGAGACAGCATGAGTGTGGGGAGAGGAAGAGGGAGAAACAGACTCCCCTCTGAGCAGGGAGCCCAATGTAGGGCTCAATCCCAGGACCCTGGGATCATAACCGAGCTGAAGGCAGCCACTCAACCGACTGAGCCACCCAGGCACCCCAGGACTAATATTTTTTTAGAAATTACCCACAAAGGAAGGTCCACACCCAGACTGGTGATTCTGTAAAACTTAAAGAATAACTAATTAGAATTCTTCACAAAATCGTCCACAAAATAGAAGGGGAGGAAACACTTCTTATTACTATGTGGTTAGTTTTACCTCATACCAAAACCAGAAAAAGACATCATAAGAAAATAAAAACACAGATGTATATCTCTTCAGAATTAGATGCAAAAAACTTCAATGAAATGCTAGCAAACCACATTCAGGAATATAAAAAGGATCATACACCATGAATGAGATGGATTTACAAGGTTGGTTTGATATCCAAAATTTGATGAATTTAATATACCATATCAATAGGTTAGGACTAAAACCACACGGCTGTCTCAATAAACATGGGAAAAGCATTTAATAAAATTCAACACCCTTTCACGATAAAAACTCAACAAACTAAGAATAGAAAGGAACTTCTTCAAACTGAAGAAGTTAACTGAAGAAAATAACCACAGCTAATATTATAATTAAAGGTGGAAGACTGAATGCTCTCCCCCTAAAATCAGAAACAAAACAAGGATGTCTGTTCTTGCCATCTCAATTTAACATTCTACTGAAGGTTTTCACCACAGTACATTTATAGCCAACTGATGTTTAAGCAGGGTGACAAACAATAATGGGGGGAAAAATGGTCTTTTCAGTAAATGGACCTGGAACAAATGGGTATCTACATGCAAAAGAATAAAGTTGGACTCCTACCTCACACTATATAAAAATGAATTAAAATTGATAAAAGACATAAATATAACAGCTAATACTATTAAATTTTTAGAAGAAGCTATGGCAAAAATCTTTGTGACTTTGGAGTAGGCAATGGTTTCAAAGATACGACACTCAAAGCACAGGCAATAAAATGGAAAATAGATAAACTGGACATCATCAAAATTACAATCTTGTTCTTCAAAAGATCCCATTAGGAATGTGAAAAGAACCCACAGAAGGAGAAACTTTTTGAAAACCATATAACTGATAAGGGACTTTTATTTACGATACATGAAGAACTCTTCCAGCTCAATAATAAAAAGACAAATAACCCAACTTAAAAAATGGAAATGCTGGAGAATAGAAATTTCTCCAAATAAGATACATACATAGACAATACACATGTGACAAGATGCTCAACATCATTTCATCAGGGAAGCAAAAATCAAAACTACAAATACTACTTCATATTCACCAGGAAGACCACGATAAAAACAAAAGAGAAGAAAAGACAGTAACAAATACCGACAAGAATGGGAAGAAATTGGAACCTTCATATAATGTAGGTAGGGATGTAAGATGGTGCAGCCAGTTTGGAAAACAGTCCAGCATTCCTCAAAATGTAAAACATAATCATAATTTGACTCTGTAACTTGACTTGTTGGTATAGACTCAAGGAAACTGAAAACACGTGTCCACAGAAATACTTGTACACAAATGTTCACAGCAACACTGTTAATAACAGCTCAAAAGTGAAAAGAAACCAACTGTCCATCAGCTAATGAACTAAATAAAATATGGCATATTCATATGATATATAACTCAGCAATAAAAAGAAAGTTCTGACATGTTATGACATGCACGAACTTTGAAAACAATCTGCTTAATAATAAAAGCCAGACACAAAAGACCACATATTGTATAATTTCTGCTTATTTGCAATGGCCAGGATATGCATGTCCGCAGAGACGGAAAGTAGATTACTGGTCGCTTAGGGCTGAGTTGGGGGGAATAGGCAATGGTTACTAAAGGGTATGGGGTTTCCTTTTGGGTTGATGAAGATGGTCTAAAATTGACTGTGGTGGTGATTGCACAACTGTATGAATATACTAAACACCATTAAATGAAATAAGTTATTTTATTTTATTATTATGTTTTTAAAGATTTTATTTATTTATTTGACAGAGAGAGAGACAGCGAGAGAGGGAACACAGGCAAGGGGAGTGGGAGAGGGAGAAGCAGGCTTCCCGCTGAGCAGGGAGCCCGATGCGGGACTTGATCCCAGGACCCTGGGATCATGACCTGAGCCGAAGGCAGACGCTTAACGACTGAGCCACCCAGGTGCCCCAAATGATATAATTTAAAACAACAAGTTGTATAGTATGTGAATTCTATCTCAATATCTCAAAATTCTATCTGAAGAACACGCCAGAACATATGAAGAAAAAGACTGCATGAGGGGCAGGCAGGTGGGGGCACAGAGAGAGGACAGTAGTCCCTGTAGAACCTGGACAGGGCTGTAGAGCAAAGAATACTTCTAATCAAAGTAGCATCCTCAGAGGGAAAACAGAAAAATCCAGATTGGAACCACAAGGTCCAGTTTCATGGTCTGTGGACCAAGCTTCCCTATGCCCAGTGTGGCAACAAGGAGTGGCTGGGAATGGAAGGCTGAATGAGGAGATAAGAGCCATGACACATCTCCTGAAGCCAGATCGTCCACATGGCCAAGTGGAGGAGACCTTGTGTATGACACACACTTCCTGAAATTACCTCTTTTTGCTAACTGAAGAGAAGTAAAATCTCAATCACTCACAAGATCTTGTACTGTGTGTCTTGCACAGCAAGCCCAGAGCTGACTCACTGCCCGGGGCTGAGACGCAAGAAGACATGGAAGACATCAGGACAAATTGCAAACTGTGTTGTCCTGAGTTACTATCTTATCTCTTCCCCACACTCTCTTTGTGCACACAGCTGGAGCAGGAAGAGTTCCTCTCTGCAATGATGAGTAAACATGAAAAAGGAGGAACATGAGATTTATGAAAGCATGCTTAAATTATTTCTTTTAAGTGCAGCACACAGAAGGAGAGAGAGTGGGGGGTTGAGGGAAAGAGAAAGAGAGAACATATATCAGATAAGAAGTGCCATAAAGCAGATAAAATGTATGGCCATATGTCTTCTAAGTAACAAGAACCCAAAGAAAGGATAAAGGGTTGGAAGTACTATGGAAAGAGGTGGTAAAACAAAAGAACTAGCTGAAAAGTGAGTTGATGGATCTTGGGAAAGAAATGGAAGGACAAAATAAAATCATCACAGAAAAGAAAGTCACATAAAAATCAGCACAAAGAAATCAGGCTCTACTGAAAATATCATCAGAAGCATCTAGGACTAACTAGATAAAATGAATAAAATAAAATTCAAAAGGACAACAATGTTGATTAATCTTAGTAAAGGGATAGTAATAATGAAAGACAACAAATACAACTGGAAATCACAGACGATATTTTTTAAAGATTCATGATCTAAAAGAGAGAATTAAATCTACAGAAAGCATAAACTTCCCAGTGAATACTTGTAGAAACTGATCAAAAAAAAAGAGTACATTGTAGTGAAATCACTGGAAAATGATATCAAAGAATTCTATGGGTGTCCAGACAAAGGAAAGGAAATCAAGGTGGCCTTAATTCTCTTAGTTGTAGTACCTTCACACTAGGAGATAACAGAATCATGTCTGCAGAATCTTCTGGAAAGAAGGTTTGCCTCAGTAATTGTCATACCTGGAAAAAGTGCTATACAGGTGGAGGTACATATTTCCCAACAAATAATACCTCTGAGACTTTCATTCTCATGAGCATTTCTTTTAAAAATGATGAAATGATAAACTTCCATCAACCAAGAGTTGGTAAGAGCTACGGTAAAAGAAACAGAGATGGACATCGAATCCATGCAAATGCAAAACTTTGTCTAAACAACTCTGAGACTCAAGTTCTAGAACAGAATGTAAATACAGCTGTTTATTACCACATGGAAATAATGACTAGTATAGTCTGAAGGGTAGCACGGAGTGGAGAAAGTGGGAGGTAATACAAGAAATCAGATTTTCTTGTATCAGGGACATGAGTCAACTGGTAATGTTTAGAGCTTAAAAATAAAATTACAGTGGAAGAATTATATGATTATCCTTATTCAGCTAATATTTATTGAGTTCTACTCTTATAGGCAGGTACTAAGGATCCATTCACCAGCAAAATCAAGCTCCTCCCGCCAATGTCATAGCGGGAAGACAGAAAACAAACGAATCACAAGATCTCATACAGTGACAAGCGTGATGAAGGAAAGAGAGCAGGGTGGCGCGGAGTGCCAGGGCTGGATCATGAGCTATTTTACATAGAGTGGTTGAGGGAGGTTTCTCTGAGCAGGTGGCATTCAAGCAGGAAATGGAATGATGACAACACATGGTAACTGAGGATTTGGGGGAAGGGCACCCCAGGCAGAGGTAAGGGCTTCGATGCTGTAAGCAGAGTCACCCGTGTGGCTAACGAAGTGGGCAACACAGGGTAAGCCACAGGCAGAGAGAGAGGCAAGGGCTGGCCTGCAGACCCTGGGAGGAGTCAGAGTTTCATTCTAAGGTGATGGGAAGCTGCCAGAGAATTAGCACAGGCGAGTGATGGGATGTGTATTTCAGGATATGAAACACCCTACCGTGTTGTCAGTGGAAAGGCCAGTGTAGACAGAGAAGGACCCGCCGAGGACAGCTGTGCTAGTGGAAGGGAGAGCTGCTGGTGGTCTGGATCTGGTGAGAAGTTAGATTTAAGATAGGTCATAAGGATGGCAGTGACAGGATCTCAGTTTTCACTTTAAAATACATCCTGCTGGATGATTCATGAGGCTGGATGAGACGTGCGGGCAAGGAGGAAGGGAAGAAGAGGCTTCTGAGTTCTCTGCATCAGTAGGTGCACGGTGATTCCTTTCACTGCAATAGTCAAGGTGGGAGGGGGGCAAGTCAGGTCCTGCCAAGTCTGAGATGAGTGTGAATCATTGAAGGGAGATGTTAATAGCAAGTTGGATATGTAAGTTTTGAGCTCAGGGAAGAGGATGGTGTGAGCGACTGAAATGTGAAAGGCATTAGCATATAGATGGTATTTAAAGCCCTGGAAATGAAGATATCATCTACAATGCAATTCAGTGAAGATCTTCACATCATGACTCTTTTAGCAGCAAAGAGCATAAGCATCAAAGATGCATCGTCTCTTAATCAAGTCTCTCAAATTCACGATGCATTTGTTAGCTAATCTGGGAAGTAAGTAGTAAGCGCCAACCCATAATCTTCCCATGGCCTAATAGGGCCATATTATAATTATCGAGTTTCGTAGAAGGTGAAGTCAGATATTTTATTTCCCATGAAAGGTTGCCTCTTTTCTCAAGATCTTCAGAAGAATGCAGAAATTAACTAGGGCGGTTCCTGATTCATCAAATTGCACAGTTGAAAGGAATCCATGCAAGTAGGTGTTTGAAACTCTGCACTTAGTTGTGGGTTTCGTAAATACGCAGCAAACAGTTTAAGTGACCCAGGATACTGCACATGTAACCGGAGGGACAGCACTTTCTGTTGCTGCTCCTGGTGGCAAAGTATTACAAAAATGAAAGGCATTCTGTTCAGAGACTCTCTCAGAGCACACAAAATTCAGTCTGGCTTACAATATCAACTCAACCCTTCAGGGTTTACAAGCAGAATGTTCTCCCCCAAGTTGAGAAAAGTAACTCTATCTTTCAGCACATCTCGAGTCATTATTTTTGATTGGAGGAGGACCAAAACTTACACCTTTTGCTTAAGCAACTTATACCTTTTGCATATTCATTGCAATGTATGCATTAAATGGGGTTTTAAAGTGAGTCCAGTCTAATTTCTCTAATAAAAAAAGTGATTACTAGCTCTCATTATTACCTAATGTGGTTGGCTAATTACTTATTATAAAATGAAAACAAAGTCTTACTAATGGGATGTTAGTAACTAGCTTTCTCTGCAGTGTTGTGTGTGTGTGTGTGAAGTCTATTTCTTGAGCACCTTCAAAAATTACCATCTTATACCCCCATTTCTGATAACTACTTCAAATAGGTAAACATTGTAGCTTTTTGTTAAAGTACAGCTCTAGGCTACAGCTACATAATATAAAAACAGCTAAAAATAATAGTTCAAGCCATTAATAAGTTATTTTAACCATTTGGTGTAAAGTAACTATTTTGGAATTTATTTGTGCAGAATTAATATTTAGATTTGACAGTCATCGCAGTCCCTTTTTCTCCATGAAACCTGTATGTACAAAATCATACCTACAACAGTGTCTGAAATTTCCATTGCTCATCTGGACATTGCTGTGGGCTGCACCTGGCTGACCTGAATCAGCCCTGCCACAGCGAGCGGCCATCTAACTTGCCACCATTGTCATCCACCTGAATGAGACACGTTCTCCAGCCACTCGAAGCAGCGGAGCAGATGCCCACATCCTTTGCAGTCCTGTTTTCACCACTTCACGTGTTAAGAGAAAGCCCCCTCTGCTGCCTCCCCTCAGCCTTCTCCAGAGGCAGCTGCCTCTCTCCCACCCACGTGACCCTGGTTTGTTGGTGGCACTGAGACCTGACCCTCCATGGCCACGTCCTTACTTTCACTCTTGTCATGCTCATGCCATGTGGCCTGTCACCCTCTCTGCCTTCTCCTTGCTGCCATCCTGACCTCTCCCACCCCGCTCTCTGGGTTCCTTTGGACCTGTCCATCCTAGAGTATGCAGACCACTCACCTAACAAGATGGTTTCCACTGATTTCCCTCCTTGTTTTTAATAATCTTTTCTGTCCATTTGTATCCTTACTGCCTCCCATTGTCATTGCATGTTCTCCATCTTCCCCAAATCTGGAATTCAAGCATCTCCAAGTCCTACCATGGCCTCTGAGTTTCTGTCTTCTCTGTTCATTTACCCTACACCTGCTTTACCCATTTTCTGCTCCCCCGTCCCGCTCTAAGCGACTTTCTTCTGGCTTTCTCACCTATTATCCCACCTAAGTAGCAATATTTAGGGTACTAGGTAACTCCACATTACTGAGTTCGCTGGGTCCTTTCAGTTCTCATCTCATCTGACATTTAGCGTCTGACCCCTCACATTGACCTCTAGGCAACATTCGGCTCCTTCGTCCTGAACCATCATTTTCTCATGGTTTTACTCGTTCCAAGTCTCCTGAGTTTGGTTTTACTGCTCTCCCTTGTTGAAATATGCCCTTTTGCCTGGGAACTAAATGCTGGAGTGTCTCAAAGATGATTTTTAGGGACTCTTTTTCATGCTATGTCCTCTCCCTAGGTGACAACTCACCCAAACCCAGAGCTCTGTCAACAACACACGGAGGACCCCAGACTGTGTACATCTGGCCAAGACCTGCCTCTGAGTGCCAGATGGAAGGCTACGATTGCCTACATGCTATCTGCACTGCGCTACCTCAAAGCCACATCCAACTCAGCACTTTCAAGTATAAAATCATGGCTTTCCCTCACAAAACTGATCTTCTGTCAGCGTTCCTCCTCTTGAACTAGGAATTAAGATTCATGCCGGGTGATTCTCTTATCCTCAATCCCCATGCTCGCTCAGTCACAACATCCTGCCCGTTTCACCTCCCAAACAGCTCCTGAAGGCACCTACCAAGAGCCATCATGACACTACGGCACAAGCCACAGCCCCCTCTCAGCTGGACTTCTGCAAGAGTCTGCCAGCCACGCGAGCCTGGCTCTCCTCCCTCCTCAACATGGCAGTCGGCATCGTTTTTAAAAAATACAAATCTGATCATGCCACATGTCTGCTGGGAGCCCTCCAGTGGTTTCCCATCCTCTTAAAGACGCTTTAACCTCACTCGCTGTATTTCCCACTCTGCTCGCACTAGCTCTTGGCACTCCAACCATAGTCAAGTTCGGTTTTTCTGTTTGTTTTTTGAACACACACATTCTCTTATGCCTCAGGGCCTCTGGAATCTTGCTCCCTTTTGCATGAAATGTCCCCTTCTCGCTTCACTGTGGTCTCAGCTTTGGATCCTTTGGATCCCAACTCAAACGTCATCTCTTTGGGGTGGGTTTCATTGACTCCCCTTCCCTTAGCAGACCCACGAACTTAGATTCACCTTTTATACCTGCTCAGAGCCCCAGCCCCTCGTTCATTTTAGATCATTGTCCAAGTAGGGGGTTACACTTACTAACAAGATTATTTGATGAATTTCTCTCTCTCTCCTAGACTAGAAGCTCTACAGGACAGGCCGGAGTCTCTTCCAACTCCTGATAGGATCTGCAGTGCTCAGAACAGGGCCGAGCACTGCAGGTTTTCAATAAATATCTGTGCATCAGTGGGTCAATATATGAATGACATATATGGTCATGCAAAATACAAGGGACAAATTCGAGTTCCTTGAGGAAGAGATACATGAGCACATACACACAGTAGTGATACCAAATCATCTGCTTCAGATGCAAAGTCAAAGGTCATCTTCTCCATATAATATACCCAGAAGTGATAACCTTAAATCATTGTTTTCAGCTCATAGAGCAATATGGATACAGTTTTTCCTTTGTGCCTTAACTTTTTCTTTTTACTTAGTTTTGTTGTGGTAAATGATCTCTGTTATGGGTTAAACCGTAACCCCCTCGCCTGCAAATTCACATGTTAAACTCCTAACCCCCAATACTTTAGAATTTGACTTTATTTGGAAACAGGTTCATTGAAGATGTAATTAGTTAAGATGATGTCATTAGGGTGGGCTCTAATCTAATCTCGGTGGTGTCCTTATAGAAAGGGGAAATTTGGACAGAGACAGATATTCACATAGGGTTCTAGAAGACTGTATGAATGTGAAGGCAGACATCAGGGTGATGGGTCTATAGGCGGGAAAGGTTGCCAGGACACCACCAGAAGGCAGCGAGAGGCCTGCAACAGAGTCTCTCTCATAGCCGCAGAAGGAACCAACCCTGCCAACAACTTAACTTCAGACTTCTCGCTTCTAGAACCTTAAGACAATAAATCGCTGTTGTGTAAGGCACCTGGGAAATGAATATAAGTACTAAAAAGGATTTTGACCTTACTCTTTCATTTGGAGGGAACCACACTGCTCAGAGGCTCAGGTCATGGTAAATCTTTTAAATTTCCATGAAAAAATTATTCTTTTATTTTTTAAAGATTTTATTTGACAGAGAGAGACACAGTGAGAGAGGGAACACAAGCAGGGGAGTGGGAGGGTAGAAGAAGGCTTCCCACAGAGCAGGGAGCCCGATGTGGGGCTTGATCCCAGGACCCTGGGATCATGACCTGAGCCGAAGGCAGACGCTTAATGACTGAACCACCCAGGCGCCCCTGAAAAAATTATTCTTAAATGAAAATCTTAAAATATGCCCACAACATTTATAAACAGCAAACCAATCAAACCCAAACAAAAAAATAGCAGCAACTAAAGTCTATGAAAAATCTGTAATTTGAAGGAAAAGGAGTTAAAATACAGTTTCATGAACTCACTACTAATTACATGGTCCCACAAGCTCCAACTTGACATAATTTAGATGTCAGTATTAATTTATAACATTACACACTCTTTTCTTGATTATACCCTAAGGATAGTTTAGATAGAAACTAAGTTCTTTCTTTTGACAAATGCTTGCTTCATGTATTTATTTGGCAAATATTGGGGTGACTGTTAATGTAGCTGGCAGTGAACATACCTTGAATATTTAGAGGTAAAGAAGATGTTGCTTCGAATTACAAAGTCCCACAATCCCAACTTGCCAAAAAAATAAAATATGGACATAACTTAGACTTCAGCAATAATTTCCAACTTTATGCATTATTTTCTTGATCATCTCCGAAGGATTGTTCAAATGAAAACCAGAGAAAGCTACCACATACACAGCCACTACAAGGGGATAAGTAGGCACCTGGCAGGGCAGAGGAGAGATTAAAGTGGTTGGGTGGGGCAGTGGTTAGGATTCAAAGAGGAAGTGACGTAAATAGGAAAAGTATACATACAATGCTTTGGCTGCCTAATTTTGGGTTAGAGACTCTTAAATTTAGTTTAATTTACTTTAAAATTATTTTTTAATGTATTCATTCAGTTTCAGGCATACAACATAATGATTGGATATTTGTACACATTGTGAAGTCATCAACAGAGACCCTCGTTTTGCCTTGTATCTTCTTGCTCTTGCAAAAATATTTGAACCTAGAAAACACATCAGACCTCACTGAATCCAAACTCTTTTTATTTATTTTCAAAATTTTCTTCAATTTTTTTCATTTCAAATTCACTGTCATGGGGAGACAGATGTTCATTCTCTTCCACTGAGGCGTTGGACATACACTGATACAGAATCAACCCTCTGGGCCCAGTTAGGGATTGTAATTCATAGTTATCCAAACTTGATGGAGAGTCTGTCAGGTGCATACAAGTGTGCATGGATTCCGAAGATTCTAAGGATCCTCTTTTCCTTGTGATTTAATCTCAAATCTGGTCTGATTCTGAGGAATATGCAGATGGGCCCATTATTCTGGGAGTTCCTTTTCTTCTAAGCCATTCATGAAGGATGGGACTGGAGGCACTACAGGGCCCCTTTGCCCTTTCTTCAGGGCACTGCCATCATTGGGTAGTGCACTGGCAAGTAACCACATTTTCTCCAAATATTCACCCTGCCTGGGGCTCATGCAAACCCCACCAAGACTACCTGCAGCTTGGCCACACTCATGGCCTCTGGAGGAGCTAGAAGCCCAGTCTCTTCCTCTTAAGGATGAACAAGCCAAGCCCCAGAGAAGCTGGTGACTTGCTTGCTTTTACCACAAGCAAAAGTGACAGATCTGAGACTGGAGTCCAGATTTGCCCCTACGTGTCCAGGTTTCTTTTGTAGCAACGGTCTACCAGTAATAACTAGATTTCATTAGGTAAACTAAATTTCAGCATTTATGGAGATAACCTAAGGAGCTCCCCTAACATTTGAAAAATGATTCAAGGAAAGGAAATATCAGCACTGTCATACAGTAATATAAAAATATGCATTTTTCATTATTTTCACTTTCGTTAGCAACTTAGAAGAAAGACTAAGCAACTTAGTCACTGAAGCTCAGTGGTCTTGTACTGAACGCTGTGTAACCATGTGGGGAGCTATAGGGACAGTTTGCCCAGAAAGTGCTATCTATTGTGTGAGCACAGGATTACCGTGGGCCTCCGTTCCTTCATTTTAAAGCTGGAGAAAATATTACCTCCTTTTACAGTAGGAAAATGATATATACTCATTAGATGGTATTCCTTCTCCTAGACTGAGACATTCACATTCAAAAACAAAAAAACAAAAACATACACCTGGAGAGACATGCCCCAAAGCCTTACTATCTAGCAGATCCCACTTTGTACACTTACTCTGTTAGACTTAGGAACCCTGTTAGTTTGCTAGGAGAGCACAGCAACGCATCAAACGGGCATCTGCAAGGAGCCTGGACAGGTGTTGTCCTAGACATCCCATGCACACTCAACCCGAATCATTCACTCACTGACAGCAGCAATAAAAGTATTTTCATGCATCTTATTTCTTTTTTCCTGGATAGCATCCAATAGTTCAAACTAAAGCCAGTAATTACTCTTAAGGACCAGCAGATAGGCAACTTTATTTCCAAAGTACACTGTATTTGGATTTTCAGTGGCTAGATGTAAATCTGCATAGGTTTAAACATGGACTTCAGAAATACTCTTATATAAGTCTTGAAACTTTTTTCCTAAACATGTTAATCTTTAAATCATTTCTGCTTTTTTTAAAAAAGGGTGTGCGCATATATTAATTAATTAATTCTATACAGTGAAGCAGCTACTGCCAATTCTATTAGGATGCCTCGCAAATGATTTTCATCTTCATTTCTGAGCAGTGAGGACCTGTATCAAGCTAGGACAGGCAATTTTGCAGACTGACATTCTGTTCCTCTGGCAATGTCCATGTTGTCTCTGTGCCTGTCATTCAGAGCAGCTTGAAGATTAGCTGTCTATATTCTGTCTCATCCCGAGCACTTTCATTTACAAATATTTGATAATAAATAATTGCACATGTCAAAAGACCCCTTGAAAACCATTTGTAGGAGCTACGCAAGGTATGTGGAGAAATGATTTTGTGGCATAAGGAAATAGGAATGCAGTGTGAGATCTGTACCTGCTAAAGGGGAATAAATTATGTTTTCAAGGACCCCTACAATTTCTCACAAGTCAAATGTGATGTTTTTCTGTTCACTTTTTAAAATTCCCATGTAAGGAAAGCAGTTGAAAAGGGTAGACTTCTGGTGAACTTCTGATGACTTGCAAAGAGATAAAAAGTTTTAAGGCAGTCTTACAGATATTTCAAAACCTATCACTCTGCTAAAACATTCGTTACTCTGCCAAAACGTTCCTAGATCACTTTCAGTTAAATACATCAACTTCCCTGAGTGTGGAATTTTCAAAGAACGCTGTAAAAATTTAAATACAGGCCTTGGGGTCAGAAAACAGGGCTAGGAGTCCTGATTCAATCATTTAACAGTTATATTAGAGCACCTGTCTTTCTACATTTGGGGATTGCTATCAAAGAACACTTGAAGAAAAGAAGCTACATTATCCTAACATAACTACAAACCATCAGACAAAGTGTAAAGGATTACTGTTTGGTTTAACTCTCTCATTCATACAGATTTTCTTCTCTTACTCCATGTCTCTCCTTCGCTTATATATCCAAGTTTATAAACAATATAACCAACATGAAAACTCCCATTGGTCTAAGTCTCGTGACATTCACACGATATGACTTTTTGTCAGCATCCTCTGTTTATTTATATTTACTTTCACTCTCCACCCCTTCCTTCAATCCTTATTTGATGCTCATAAACACTAAAAGGATGGGCCCAGGAGGATGTGCTTAGGAGCACCAACAAAACCAGCTGCAGCAGGACGCATAATGGTTCTGGAAAATTATAGCAGCCATAAGCTTACTTTCTTTCAACTGATATTTTTTATTATTATCTGGAGGGTGCATCCTCTTTGAAATGGTTGCATTATTTACAAGAAAGAAATCGTTGCACGCTAATGTCATAGCAGGAAAGAATAATTTTGGTAATTCTCCTAGCCCTTTTAAGCTATTTTTGTGAATAGCTTCTGTTTTGATTATAAAAGGTCACACGACCCACAAATAGATGAAGTTTTAGGAAATTTAATTGAATATCTGATTTAAAATAGACTGTTAAAGGAAACAAAAAAAATGTTTGGGAGGCATATCTAAGTTTTTGTAATGATTGTGTAGAACAGAATCTCCTACCCACGGTTTCTCCTTTCCATACATACAGTACTGTGGGGGCAAACCACACGTTGGTTCTACTGAGGAAGTTCTTATGTGTGTTGTAAAAGACAATATAATTGCTGCTTGAATTTCATAATATATTTATCCCTTTTGGGAACATGTGCAAATCAAAGCTCAAGTCTCCCATCAGGAAGCTGGGGTGATACCCATGTTGCTGTGGATCATTGAAACTAAAGGCAGCTCTACCCTGTCCATGACCAGGGGGCTGATAACCACTCCTTGTCCCCACATTTCAGTCCCACAGAAAATAGTCCCAGTTTTGACAGCATGACATTAATGTCAAATAATTTCTCCCGAGTATAAATACCAAGACACCATTTTTATATGTTCCTTGGTTTTAATTATATTTACTCCAAATCATCCCGAGTGTGTCAAGTACATAAAGAATGTAGCATGATGACAACAGAGTAAATTGTGTTTCAACATTTCTTCCTTCCACAAATCATCTGTCTTCTTATTCTGACTTGTGATGACCATATTAAAAAATATTATAGTGTGTCTGTTTAGAAAGCACCAGAGAAAGGAATGCATATATATTTTCAGTGGCACAGTAAGCCAAAGGCAATAACATAATTCTGAAAACTAAATATGTGGATGAGTTTGGGGATAGAATGGGGACATTATGCTGAAGCATGACTCAGGTGAAGACACCGTGAAAGTTCAACTATCTTCACATTTCTTTAAAATACCTAATCTCCTCAAATGACAAAAGATCTCTGAAAGAGTAAATTGGAATAAAGGAAGAATAAACCAAAGGGATTAAGGTAGGAAGAGAAAGATAAATGTGTGGGTATAAATAACCTCTATAATAGAGATGGGATCGGATCC
The DNA here is from genome assembly GCF_029215605.1 of Mirounga angustirostris. Taxonomy (NCBI): domain Eukaryota; kingdom Metazoa; phylum Chordata; class Mammalia; order Carnivora; family Phocidae; genus Mirounga; species Mirounga angustirostris. The sequence continues at coordinate 8,162,087 of NW_026991720.1, forward strand.
ACAAATATTTGAAAGCTCCATCAGGATGTAGATGTATTATTTCAAACACTGAATCCAGAACAAAGTGATGCCCTAACGGAAAACTTCAGGAAGGAAATAAAACATCAATGTATATTATCGCTATGAGAAAAAGATTAGTTATATGTGCATATGTTTATAGGCATGTGGACCTAAAATTCCTACCACCATGTTAGATTACGTCATAAAAGCCCTTATCGGGCAAACAGTAACAGTGAGGGAAAATATATTAGAGCACTAGTAGTCATTAATGCCATGGTGTAGATTATATTATCAATTTTATTACTGTTGCTTACAAAGACCTTGAGAACAAAAGGAATTCACTGAAGTAGGCTGGAGAGGATGCAGGGCAGAGGCTCAGTACATGGACTGCTGCCCTAAGGTGTAGGACACTCGGCTGACCCTGGAGGTAGAGGTCGCTGGGAAACAGGTCCCCAGGTTCTCTTTGTTTGGGGCCATTCCTGGGGATGCCATTTCCATGGGGGAAGGGTGAGGGGGACCTCTTTAGGAATTTATGATGGCACACCTTCCAACATTCGTCATTCTAAATTATTCTTTAAATGACCATTTTTCATTTTCAGAGAAAGAACAGGAGGGCCTTATTTTCTCTCTCCTTTAGATATTTGCGCTCCAGTGTTTTAAATAATATGCTGCCCTTAAAGAGATTCATGAGGTTTATGTGTTCTCAAATGTGAGGACTGTTCAGATCTAAAGAAGGTGACTTTTTCTCTTTTCTTCCTCTATACATTCCCCAAAGTACAGGAGGCAGATTTGTATTTGGGTTTGACGTGCTGTATTCTAATATATGCCAACAAGTGACGTGTCATCCTTATACAGTAATACTTATGAACAGTACAGAATTCCTCTTCACTCTTTTTCCCCTCCACATTCATTTCAGTTACCCAAGGCCTTTCTGCTTTCTACCCTCTTCCGCTCTACAGGGCAAGAAAGAACCAGGCATCTGCATTTGATGGTAAAAGACTCACCATGAGAAATAATGATTCAGTTCTTTGCATTCACAGAATGGCAGAATCTTCATGCTGGAATGATCCTTTGAGGTCATCTGTCTTAAATCACTTCCTAAACAAGATTTCTTCTGCATAATCTGGGGTGATGTCAGGAACATTTCCAGTACTTTCCAATACATTTTAATTATTTTACCAGGGAAGATCTTCCGGGGATAACAACTCTAATTTTTCCTATACTGAGTCAAAAACTTACTTTCCTGCAGTGTCTGTGCACAGAGCTTGGTTCTGTGCATGAAACACCACCAGATAAATCTATTCCCTCATCTTTATTTCAGATCTTCAAAAGTCTGAAAACAGGCCCATGTTCCCCTAAACCTTCACTTCCCAAACTAACCGTCCCCTCCATTCCTTCAATGTTATCTCTGGATGCTAGTCAGTAACATGTTAAACATGGGGCCAAGGAAGAGGCAATGTGCATAATGTTGTGTATATGTTCCCTAAGTGCCGCATACAGAGGGACGGGGGGCTCTTTGATCACAACACTTCTCTTCTATCGATTCAGCCTCGGCCCATAGTAGCTTTTGGAGTGGCTCTGTTGTGCTGTTATATCAGTGCTTTTTCAATGTGTCTAGGAAGCAGGGCTCTGAGAAGTCATGGGACGCTTTTGGGAATATAGTGAAATTCTAAGTAGCGCTCATTCTATCTTTTGAACCGGGATCAATTATGCCGGCAGGAAATATGCCCATTATATGTTTCCAGCCTTCCACACCTCCCAAGGGCAGAATTACTTTTAGAGAATTATGGTTCAGAGTTTTTCCAGTAATATTTGGGGTTTTTCCCCTTTTTGTATCTTTTCATAGGTAGGTAAGAAAAATTTATTGGCAAAACACATAAAATTTTGGGAAAAAAATCAATTAAATACCTGCTCACCCCCTTAAAAGATTATCCCTGTGAAGACTACTATCATTAACCTGTAAGGGCAAAACTCCTGGTATAGTCTTTGGAAGAACAGAGTTCCTCAAGAGTAAGGTTTGAGAACCCTTGCCCTACACTGATTACATATTACATGGATTGGTATATGAGTCAGCACAGCAAGAGAAGAAAGCACTGAGCTACAACGTGGATATGGAGTTTAATTCTGTGATATACTGACTTTGTGACCTTTGGAAAGTCACCTAACTTGTCTGGCTTTGGTTTTCTTATCTGTCAAGTAAGGAAATTAAGTTCGATGTTTTTTTTAAGGTGCATTTCTATCTTTGTTCACTCGGGCTGCCATAAAACAATACTACAGACCAGGTGGCCTAAACAACAGACATTTATTTCTCACAGTTCTGGAGGCTGGGAAGTCCAAGATCCAAGGTGTTGGTTGATTTGGTTCCTGATGAGAGCTCATTTTCTGGCTAACAAAGGGCTGCCATCTTGCTGTGGACTCACACGGTGGAGACAGGGGGAAAGTGAGTTCTCTCATGTCTCTTCTTATGAGGACACTAATCCAATTGGATCATGGCCCTACCCTTCATACTTAATTTAAACTTAATTATCTCTATATAGGCCTTATCTTCCCACTATAGTCACATTGGTGGTTGGGTGTTAATACATGAGTTTGGGGACAAATCAAACATTCAGTCCATAACAATTTCCATCTTGAAATTCTATTGTTTTAACTTTCTCAGGCTGTGTTTTTAAAAATTTAAACCATGTTAAGTCATGTCTGTACCATTTTATAAGTAATATATCAAACCCAAAAGCAAATTATTTCTCTCCATGGAATTTATTATTTATTCATTAACTGAGTTCATAATTGAGTATCTGCTATCCATCAGACACTGCCCGAGGTTTAGGAAGTTATTAGTAAACAAAAAAATGACCCAAATCCACTTCCACACGGAGCTCATACTCTACTGTGTGGCCAACAATGAGTAAGAGTAAAATATGGATAATGTGTTAGATCCTATTAAGAGTTAAAGCACCAAAGTAAAGGAGGAAAGAGGATTATTGAGATGGGGGAGCTGGACGTTTAGATGGTAGCCATGTGGATATATCTGAGAGGAGAATATTCCAAGCAGAAGGTATAGCAAGTATCAGAGGATCTGAGGTAGGAGCATGGTTGACTGGTCAGGAAACAGGAAAGTATCACTGGAACAGACTGAATGACTGTTAGGATAGTAGGAGATGAACTTCCAAAGGTTATAGGAATCACATCCTGAGATCCTGAGTGATCATAAAGAAGACTCGGTTTTACTGACTATAATGGGAATGCATGACAGGGCTTCGATTGGAAGAAGGGTGGGATATGGCTTGTGTTTTAATCATGGCATTCAGACCAGGTGTTAAGAAGAGCTTAGAGGGACCAGTCAGGAGGCCACTGTCATCACCCAAGGGAGAGACGAGGGCCTCACCCTCTCCGGTAACAGTGAAGGAGTCAAAAGGCAATCAAATTCTCCAAATGGTATAAGACAGAAACGGCAGAATTTGCTGCTGTTTTGCACACTGGATTTCTGACTTGGCCTGGCAAATCTATCTTCCATTCCAGTTATTTTTTCTAGCATGTTAGCTATTGTTCTGATTTTGTGTTTTCAGCATCTGTAATGAACATGACTGCTACCCTTATCTAAGTGTTCCTACAAAATCTCAGGTGGGCTCAGGTCATGAACAGACCTCTGCACTAGCACAAACTGTCCCCATTTTTACTTGCTGACCATTGACTATGCTTTCAGTAGTAATTGTTCATACAACAATGCAGCTGAGTTCAAGTCAATTTAGTTTGTTCCTAAGCATCTCCCATGTGCACCTGGTCTTGTGCTAGGCACCCAGGTGAGGGCACTCACCTACGATCAAGACATAATTCTCCCTAAGAAATGCTGAAAATCTGGTAGGGGTTGGGTACAATCACAAAGGTGGTGGGGTGGTCATAAGAAAGGTATTTTAGGGGCGCCTGGGTGGCTCAGTTGGTTAAGCGACTGCCTTTGGCTCAGGTCATGATCCTGGAGTCCCGGGATCGAGTCCCACATCAGGCTCCCTGCTCAGCAGGGAGTCTGCTTCTCCCTCTCCCGCTCCCCCCTCTTGTGCTCTCTCTCTCTTTCACTCTCTCTAATAAAAAAAAAAAAAAAAAAAGAAAAGTATTTTAGGGGAATGGCTAATTAGCTTGTGTGACCACAGGTGACGAGGATTCTGGCTGACATGCCGGGGACTGGCTCTGTGTTATAGGCAGTGAGAGCCGCTGGAGGTTATGGGTCGTGGAACCACATGGCTGTATCTGTGACATGGGGCACCTCTCCGGAGGCAGTGCAAAGAACAGTCTGAAATGCTGGAGGGCAGGATGGTTACTGTCGCCTCTTTGGTTGAAAGGTAGGCAACACAGGGAAGGAGAGAACGGGAGGGTGTTAAGAGAATTCTGAGAGCAAAACTGACAGAATCGCTTGTGGAATCAAATGCGAGGAATTAGATTAAGGTAGGAGTCAATTCAGATGTCTGAACTGTGCAGCTGTGCCACCCTCCAAGTCGAGAAAGAGAAGACAAAAGGAAAAACTTGTTTTGTTTTGAGGAAAAATCATACCCAGTTAGGGACATTCAGGCCAGAGTCTCATACTATTAAATCCCAGTCATAATCATCAGGTCATATTTTTCCTCTGGTTCTAAAATTTCAAGGTCATTGGTACTTTCGAATATTGTTGGTAGCAATAAAAGTTGGTATTTTAAAAGCGTAACATGATGTATCCACAATGACCTAGTTATCTCACTCCTGAGAATTTATCTAAAAATCCGATAGTTGGTAAATTCCATCCAAGAGGTCTCTTGCTGAAATTTTGTCATTATGAAACCATGGAAGTAATCTGAAATTCATGACAAGGGGGGAATGGTAGACTAATTAGACTATAACCTGAACTGTAATTGTGCAGTATATGTCACCCTGGAAAACTATTGGTATAATTTTAAGGAATACAGGAGGGGCATCAAATATACCTATATCACAAATCTCTGCCAATACTAAGGAGTCATATAGTAAAGATTACAAAAGACCTTAGGAATAAGAAAAGAGAGTTAAGATGACATTTGGCCTGCAGGTTGGGCCAGATGATTTCAAATGCCCTCTAAAAAACCTACAAAGACACAAAGGAAAGTGAAAACCAATGACATCACTGAAAAGGAGCAATAATACCCTATGTAAGTTAGAAGGTGAACAGAATTCTTAAGTACTGTCATGTGGCCTTCATGTGGCTGCCAACTAGAAACAAAGCAGACTCAGTGGCTTAACAAAGTAGAAAGGTACCCCATTTTTAAAATTCTTATTGTAATTTATTGCTCTGTGTTTCATTTTAAATGGAGCATTAAGACATTTTAATTGTAACTCCACCAGCATCTCTCCAGAAGTCTGTTACTATTGAGTCTTTTAAGAAATTTTTATACCCCCTCCCCCACAAAAGGCTGGATTATACTTCTCCCCTGATTGTTGTACTTAAAAATTTTTTTTACTAGAGTTGACACGCAATGTTACATTAGTTTCAGGTGGACAACATAGTGATTCAACAATTCTATAGGTCATGCTATGCTCACCACAAGTGTAGCTCCCATCTGTCACCATACAATGCTATCAGAATACCATTTCCTATATTCCTTATGCTGTACTTTTTATCCCCGTGACTCACTCATTCCATAACTGGAAGCCTGTATCTCCCACTCCCCTTCACCCACTTTGCCCATCCCTCCACTCCCCTTACCTCTGGCAATCACCAGTTTGTTTTCTGTATTTATGAGGCACCCTGTTCTTCTAACTATGGTCTCCCTGCCTTAGATAGGTCATCCCTGAATCAACCACAAAGTCCTTATTTGGCTTACTACTGAATGAGAGTTCTCTGTTAGAGTTATATGTTAATATCTTTATTTCTGTGACTTTCCTTTCCATTTTATTTATGGCATCTGGCTGTGCACAGAAGTTCTTGAATTTTTTTTCATTATGATTTGTGCTTTTTTGGTTAAAAATATGTTCTATCCCAGGATTACTGAGGTATTTTCCTATATTGTCTTCTGAAAGCTTTATAGTTTCACCTTTCACTTTTAAGGCTTGCATTTTGTAGATGGTGTGATGTAGAAGTCTGATTTCATTTTTAAAATATGTACCTAATAATCCCAGCACCATTCATTAAAATGATATCTTTACTGCAACTCCTCTATCACTCCTTCAGCCACAGATGGAGCATCCATAATGCATGTTGATTTCTGGATTCTCTATTCCATTCCATTGATTTACTAGTTTATTCTTATGCCAAAATTACACTCTCCTTATGACCTTTTCTTTATAATTAGTCTTTATAGATGGTAGAGTGGATCCTTCCACTTTCTTCTTCTTTCAGAATGTTTTGGCTGCCCTTGGCCCTTTGCTTTTGCATATACACTTTATTTTATTTAATTTTTACTTATTTTTATTGTATTTTATTTACATTCATTCCAGTATAGTTAACATACAGTATTAAATTAGTTTCAGGTGTACAATACAGTGATTCAACAATTCTATATATTACTCAATGCTCATCAAGATAAATGTACTCTTCACCCCCATCACCTATTTCACCCATTACCAACTTCCCCTCTGGTCACCATAGTTAAGAGTCTTTTTTTTTTGTTTGTTTGTTTGTCTCCTTTTTCCCCTTTGTTCATTTGTTTTGTTCTTAAATTTCACATATGAGTGAAATCATATGGTATTTGTCTTTCTCTGACTGACTTATTTTGTTTAGCATTATACTCTCTAGATCCATCCGTGTTGTGGAAAATGGCAAGTTTCATTCTTTTTTATGGCTGAGTAGTATTTCATTATAGCTTCTTTATCTGCTCATCTATCAATGCACATTGGGCTGCTTCCATATCTTGGCTATTGTAGATAATGCTGCTATACACATAGAACAGCATGTGTCCTTATGAATTAATGTTTTTGTATTCTTTGGGTAAATCCCCAGCGGCATGATTACTGGATCGTATGGTAGTTCTATTTTTAATTTTTTGAGGAACCTCTGTACTGTCTTCCATAATGGCTGCACCAGTTTGCATTCCCACCAACAGTGGATGAGGGTCCCTTTTTCTCTACATTCTCACCAACACCTGTTGTTTCTTGTGTTGTTGTTATTAGCTATTCTGACAGATGATAGCTCATTGTGGTTTTGATTTGCATTTCCCTGATGATGAGTGATGTTGAGCATCTTTTCATGTGTCTGTTGGCCATCTAGATGTCTTCTTTGGAGACATTTCTCCATATACACTTTAGAATTAGCTTGTCTACTTTTTACTGAAGAAAAGCCTGTTGGAATTTAGATTGCAATTTCATTAACTCTATAGATCAATTTGGCAAGAGTAATATCATTAAAATATTCAGTCTTCCAACTCATGAACATGTTACATCTCTCCATTTATTTAGATTTTCTTTTATATCTCTCATTAAGTTTTACAATGTTTCCTCTGGAGCACTAACACACCCATTAGATTATGCAGAATTACTTGATATTTTTGATACTATTGTAAAAGGCATTTTATGAAATCTCATTTCCTCTTTTCTGCTTTTATTATATCTCTTTTTAGATCTGAGATAGAAAATCAAATAACATGGAAAATTTAGAAAGCTACAAAGCAAAATATACACAGTTCCAGTCCTGTTCTTTATCTTCTTGAATGTATATTTTATTTTTTTAAAGATTTTATTTGACAGAGAGAGAGACAGCGAGAGAGAGAGCACAAGCAGGGCGAGTGGGAGAGGGAGAAGTAGGCTCCCCACTGAGTAGAGAGCCTGATACGGGGCTCAATCCCAGGACTCTGGGACCATGACTTGAGCTGAAGGCAGCTGCTTAACCGACTGAGCCACCCAGGCGCCCCCCTCTTGAATGTTTTAGTTCTGTAGTGACATTTTTTAGTTTCTTTGGAATCCTTATCCATTCTCCCACTCCTCCATCTTTATTTTTCCATTTCATTCTGTTAGGAAGTAGAGGGTGGGGGGGGCCCATGGTGCTCTGGAATGAAACTACCAGGCAGGGAATGATGGAAGCCATTTGGGTAGCAGCCACGTACTACAGATTGTGGACTGTCAAGAGACCACCTGTGATCATCTTGTGGTCTAGCCACATAACAGAGGAAGCAAGTGAGTTCATCATGGTGTGAAAGAGCCATGGTGAGTGACTATGAATCAGGAACTGAGCTAGGAATTCTGACCATCAATCTGACCTCAATGAGGATTTGACTCATGCCCCCCAAAATAGGTATATATAGTATCTCCCTCTCTCTCTCTCTCTCTCACACACACACACACAAACTGATGGTCATTAATCTTTAAATATTTCCCCCTTTTGAGGAAAAATAGAAAAAAAGGCCAATACAGAGCCACAATAAGTTAATACTTCCTGAGCGTATACTAAATGATGTACATGTATGAGCTCATTTCATCTCCTCAAAGACCCTAGTAAATAGTTAGGAGTATTATGTCCATTCTACAGTGAGTACAGAGATATTTTAAATGATGTGGCCAAAATCACACTGCTCAGAAACACCAGAGCTGGGATTCAAACCAGACGGTTGTGTTCTAGGACAAGCTCTGAACCTCTATGTTCTCATTCCTTTCTGCCCAAAGAAAAACATGCTGCAGAATAAAAGAAAAAGAACATTCATCTAAAGGAAACACTTCTGAAAGGGTATAGGAACCAGGGGGCAGGAGGTCAAGTCCCTGTGAGCCGGAAGCAGGTCATAAAGGGAGAGGGTAGAATGAGACAGAACAGGGAGCAGGGTGGGTAAAATCAATAGGGATGTCAAAGAAACTAAAAATGGCATTATAGAATTAAAATATGCATTTGAGGCAATAAAGAGTAGAGCAGGAAGTTTACAATTTTGCTTTGAAACTTTATATATTTTCGGGGCGCCTGGGTGGCTCAGTCATTAAGTGTCTGCCTTCGGCTCAGGTCATGATCCCAGGGTCCTGGGATTGAGCCCCGCATCGGGCTCCCTGCTCGGCGGGAGGCCCGCTTCTCCCTCTCCCTCTCCCCCCTCTTGTGTTCCCTCTCTCGCTGTATCTCTGTCAAATAAATAAATAAAATCTTTAAATAAAAAAAAGAAAAAAAAAAGAAACTTTATATATTTTCTAAATTCTTTGTAACATACATATATTACTATTATAATCATAAAACATTAAAATGTTAAACATTTTCCATACCCTTTCCCCCAGCATTTCCACTTTTCTGAATATATTTTAAGGGAATAATTCAAAGATTTATTTATAGGGATATAAGCAATTTATTTCTAAAAACGAAAAGTGGAAAAATTCTAAATATACAAAAATAACACTTGAATATATTGTGGTCTATTTATATGACAAAATATCTTATTTATAGCAAAACATATGCTTCCAAAGACTGTTTAGTGGCACAAAGAAGTTATCACCATACTGGTAAATAAAAGCGCAAGATGAAAAACATCATGTCTGTGGTGATTACAGTATGTCAGTGTGCATGAGTGCGCGCACAAGCGCACATGCACATCCTCGCGCCTGTCTGAAAGGTTACCTTGGAGTTTACACTTCTTTTCCACCTTTGAAAATTTTTACTCATTCAGTATACATTTAGGTCTTTAAAAATTATTTTAAAAGGATAATAGGTGATTTGTTAGATCAGAAAGATTATGATTATGTTGCTTTTATTTCTGTTATCAGGGCTTCAAAAGTTGCTTCTGCAGGGGCGCCTGGGTGGCTCGGTCAGTTGAGCAGCAGACTCTTGGTTTTGGCTCAGGCTGTGATCTCCGGGTCCTGGGATCAAGCCCTATAATGGGCTCCATGCTCAGCAGGGAGTCGGCTCGCCCTCTGCCCCTCCCCCACGATCTCACGTGTGCCCAGGTGTGTGTGCTCTCGAGCTCTCTCTCTAAAATAAATAAATCTTTTTTTAAGAAAGTTGTATGATCATTAACATAACATAATTAAAAAAAAGTTGTTTGTGCAATACGTAGGTTTTAAAATATTTTCCTCTTTATTTCTCATGCTCTCTACATTTTCAAATCTGAGACCCAAGGATTACTTCTATCATTTTTCTAGTTACTTCTTCTTGAAATAATAGGGTGTTACCCCCACTGTTGTTTTCCTTTCTGTGTGAGTGCTGTTTTCATCTGTAGCACTGACTTTTATGGTTGTATCTGTTCCTTTTTCTTCTACTCCTCACATGTCAAAACAAAGCCATCTTCATCAGTTTGGCAAGTCTCCCTCTGAAGCCATTTCTCTTCATCTTTCAAGGGGCTCTTGATTGTGTTATAGGAGTCCAACATTCTGGTAACTTCATTCTATTTTTGCGTCCAATTGTTATTCTGCAAATACTCTACTTTGATTTCCAAAGTCATAACCTTCAGTGAGAAACAAAGATGAATACTCTGGCTCTGTCTTCTGATCCTGCAGAATTTCAGACGATGAAGACAGTCTAGCTTCTTCTTTCTCTTCCCTTGGATAGATACCCCAAAGTCGGATTGCTGGATCATATGGTAGAACTTCACTTTTTTTGAAGATTGAGTGATATCTGTTCATTACCAGGCCTCCAGCCACTCTCCAACTTTCTGTAGTATTGAAGCTTAGCAAATTGAAGTTATTTATAGGTCACACATATGAGAAGCAGATCTGCCCTAAAACCTATCCCTTGACCTCAACCAAAGCTTGGGCATGCTGACTGATCTACAAAATTCCATTTCCCATACTTTCCCAGTGTTGGTAAAATCTTTTATATCTAAGCATTTCTTATACGTGTCTTAAATCTCTCCAAGTCCAGACTATGTGAACAACATGTTAATGCAAGCCAAACAATGTTTTTTATGAGCATCCTGTAGGGCAAAAAACACTAGTCATACATAGCTTCTTCATCTAGAAACATGAATAGTAATCATTACCAGACACTTGTCTTTAAATCCCAAGGTGTACTTTCACTTGCCCATCCTTTGAATAGCAGTGTCCCTCTCTACCATGTTAACCCCACCACAATTTTGCCTTATATCTATCTACTTTAGTTCCATTGTGAATAACACCTTTTCAAATATTGGCTTTTTCTTTGACTAATCAAACACTTCACTAGAGTTCATGTGAAGTATGCAAGCTGTTCAAAATAACCAAACAGAAGAAAAAGGATATTTACATTGTGTTCTTTTGAGAAAGTTGTTTAAGTCTCAGACCTAATTCTCAGACCTTCTCTCTGCTCACAAGGAACACTAAGTACTGTTCAAGAGGGGAGAATTCTTTTAAAATAATCGTTTGGTTAGAACTCTTGAAGAATAAATTCATAGAATGTTTATTTCTCTTTCTTCTGATAATACATTATTTGACTCTATTATATTTACCAATCAGCATGAATTGACACCAGTCATGAAATCTATTAAAAGAATCATTTAAGAAATTTCCATCTTATGTGCTAATTAAATTTTTGCTAGTACAATTTTATTTTCATTTCTAAAAGGACTCATTTAATAATGATTAAAATGTTTTTTTTTTCTGTGAATAATTGCATTTTGGTTTTCAAAAATAATACAAAATCCCTTGGTTCTCCCATCTCACCAGAAGGAAAAGGAAAAGAAAGAAAATAAGGTCTTTGGCGTAGAATTCTACATGTATCTTTTCCAATGATGACCTGTATTATAACTTAGCAAAACCTGCTTGCTAATTCTATGTCTGGCTTTTGAAAGGTATTATTATTATTATTATTATTAGTAGTAGTAGTAGTAGTAGTAGTAGTAGTATTTTGGCTCATAAAATTTTTGTAGCTCATTCTGAAGAAAAAAAATAACCACAATAAGCCACTGGCTGTGGTTTTATAGTAGTAATTGCAACTTCAAAAGGCATCGTTAATGTCATTAAAGATGAGTTTCCTGGAATCTCAGTTGTTTTCCGTGACACCCCAGGCCATTAATGAGCAAATCAGTCATCAACTGCTTGTTTGGCTTCTTCCGAAAGTCTCAAATTAGTTACCTCTCAAGAAATGCCATTTCAGGGCGCCTGGGTGGCTCAGTCGTTAAGCGTCTGCCTTCGGCTCAGGTCATGATCCCAGGGTCCTGGGATCGAGCCCCGCATCGGGCTCCCCGCTCGGCGGGAAGCCTGCTTCTCCCTCTCCCACTCCCCCTGCTTGTGTTCCTGCTCTCGCTATCTCTGTCTCTGTCAAATAAATAAATAAATAAATCTTAAAAAAAAAAAAAAAAAAAAAGAAATGCCATTTCAGGGCGCCTGGGTGGCTCAGTTGGTTAAGCGACTGCCTTTGGCTCAGGTCATGATCCTGGAGTCCCAGGATCGAGTTCCGCATCGGGCTCCCTGCTCGGTGGGAAGCCTGCTTCTCCCTCTGACCCTCCCCCCTCTCATGCTCTCTCTCTCTCATTCTCTCTCTCAAATAAATAAATAAAATCTTAAAAAAAAAAAAAAGAAATGCCATTTCAGAGACAATGGGGGAATACAAAACAAATACATGTTTTAACGACAAGAGTTCAGAAAATCATTTTCCTACTTTTCCCATTCACCGGATCAATCAATCTGCATGTATCAAGTCTAAATGATGTGTCTAGCACTGAAATGGTATTTAAGATGTTTTAGATATGGGAAAGAAATAGATTAAAAATATGGTTTCAAAAGATACATTTTTAATATGGTTTGTTTAACCCTAAAATTCCTCCCAGCTGACTAATTCCATGTTAGGATCCCAGCTCGTGTCCTTCCCACCTGGCTTCTTGGAGTTGGACACTGAAGCAGCAAAACCTACACTCCTTGGCCTCTGCAGCTGTGTTTTCTGACGAGCCATGCTGCAAACAGATTTTCTGTGCTCAGTTTCCCTGTGGTTTCAACCTTCTCAGATCAGATTTTAGGAAAAATCTGATTCCAAAACTTTGAGGATATCATGATCCATTTCTTGGGGGGGGATTCTTTGCTGTCATTTAGTGGAGACTGTCAAGAGTAAGAGTGTAGCTCCCTCCCTGGGACAGTTCAAGTTCTTCTTGCTGCTCAGAGCACGTGGGAAGCTGCCTGTGACTAAGATACACGCTCTGGATATTTCTTTCTGTTCACACACTGCTCATTTCAGTTCAACTGTCATGTTCCCCCAGACAAAGTATTATCTCTTTCCTATCTCTTCCTCTCATTTCCTCTCCTGAAAGTTTCTGAAAAATTCTCATAACACATGATGTAATTGTACCTCTAGCTCATTTTTCTCATAAGGAAGCTTTTGTTTCTTGTAAAACTACACCAATTCCTTTTCATGTGAGAACACTTTACCTGTCTTAAAAACACTATGGAGTCAGCCTCACCCTCTGGGTGCCCCGGGGCTCCTCCATCTATATTGTATGGATGTCTTAAGGATTAAAGATGATAATGCAAATGAAGCATATAATACAGCCCTGGGCACAATGTAAATATTAATTAATAGCAGTAATAATAAGTAATAAAATAAAAGGAGCTTGAGAGCAAATCCATTCTCAAATGATGACACACTGAGGATAAAGGACAAGAGAAAAAGGAGAGGAGTGACCAACTTATTTGATTTGTGGCATAATTTATTCCAAAATTTGTACCTTAGGAGATTATATGTATTACGATCATTTCTTTTTTAATGATCCTGGAGTCAACTCAGGGCTATTAGTGACACACTCAAATGGAGAGGTTTGTTTTAGTTCAAACTGCAACTCTAAGAAAGTGATTTTTTAAAAATTATTACAGTCAAAATACCCTTCTTCATGCATTCAAAATTCTGTTTACATATTGCATCTTATAAATGTAAACAATTTACAAGTACCTTTTATTTGTTTTATATGGAGGGTTTTTTTTTTTTTTTGTATCTAGTAGGTGTTTGTCTTAAAATGACTTCTGGTAATAACTGGGAAATAACAGTTTAAAGTAGGGACGACACAAGCATGTCTAAATTAGTTAAATGTCAACAATTCACTGGGGAGAAAAAAGTGGTATCTGGTATGCTGTATTAATAATTTAGCAACAGACAAATAGCCAATGCTCACTGATACATACTGGCACATTTCATAGAATGAACATTTATGCTTATTTTAGAAATCCTTTGTCAAATTTTCAGTAACCTAGAATCTTCCAACAAAGACGAGGAACACTTAATTCTTATTCATCCCCCCCAAAAATCTACCAGTTATTACCTGGAACCAATGACTGATACAGGAGAAAGGATAAGACACAGCAATTTTGACAATAAATCTGCTAATCTCTACGTAACCTACTTCACGCATGGTGGTTTTGGGTGCGTACTGGGGGACCTGGAGCTGAGAGATAGAATGCCCCTCCAGGTAGAATAAAGCTCTTTCCTTAAATGAAAAAAAAATCGTAGTAGGCTGAAAGAGCAAATATCTTTTATGTTACGTTGGAGTAAATGTTATCAAAAACCACATTCTGTTCTGTCTTTGGTTAAAAAACAAAACTTGGGTGAAAATGAATGATATTGCATTGAAGACATTTTCATTTGTGTTCCCTATACATTCTTTGGGCATTTTTCTATAGTTTAGCCCTGGGTGGCACCACGTGAAAGACGTTCTTCAGATATTATATATTACTATGGTGGCCATGGCCCCAGTTTGCCTGGGACAGTTCTGGTTTATGCTTGCTGTCCCAGCATAATTATTAATAGCACTTCCTTTCTTAAAATGTCCTGGGTTTGGGTAGTAAGTCAAATAGTTATCCTAAATTCTAGCAATTGGCCTATGAAACTGACTCCTGATGATTGTAGTAACTTGACTATTTGGCATGATCAGGGACATTCTGTTCTAGATAAGTAAATTTGCTAGTTGAGGACAATGTCTTAAGGGCAAACAGTATTTCAACTGCTTTTCATGAGTCTTTCAAAAATGATCGTTGGTTTCTCTGCCTTAAGAGGGCACCCTCAGCATAACTGAGTCTTTCTTTCTCAACATTGTGATGTAGATACACATGCAGATGGATAAGCAGAGAGCTGAGTGGCTGTTGGGTTCACACTGGGCCCCAGAACTTGCTTTCTTTAAACAGTTTCTAGGATGAGTTTTTTTTGTTTGTTTTGTTTACTTTTTTTTTTTTTGATCACTTTCTATTTTTTTCTAAGGTGATAAACAATTGATATTCAGTGGCTTTATGCCTGATGTAACAATAACAAAACAAGCTTCAGGCAAAGTAACTTGCAGAGATAAAGGTTTAAAGTACAGCCTCTCCCAAATGGTAATTTTGACCTTTGAAAGAATTTCTGCCTTACACTTACTATCATATAAAGCCTTAACTACATCATCAACACAGTGGAACTTGGGCAACACTTTGTGAACCTATAATCTCTCTTACTTTATCTACGTGGTTATTGCTCAGTGGGTATGAAGGAGCAGTAACACCAGCAATATCAAATAACTATGCAGCAGGGTTTTATGAAGAATTGATTCCATAGGTTAAAAAATACTGATAATTAATAAGACATATAATAAATTTCTGTAATTATCAAAACAGGTACCAGGTTTTCAAATTTTTCCTAATTTTGTTTAATTTGTAATCAACTTTATTAAAGTGTAAGTATTATATGTAATAAAATGCACTAATTTTCAGCAGATAGTTCAATGAGTTTCAACAAATGCATACATCTGTGTAACTACCACCTCGATCAGGATCTATAACTTTGTCATCCCCTCAAAAGTTCCCTGTGCTCTCTTATGGTCAAGTCTCTGTCTACTCCTGGCCCCAGACAACCACTTACCTCCTTTCTATCACTGCTGACTAGGTTTACCTATTCTAGAGTTTCATACAAATGGAATTAGTACCAACTCTTTGGCTTTTTTCATTCGTGATGTTTTTGAGATCCATCCACATTACATATACCTAGTTCACCTTGCCCCCCCACCTTGTTTGTCCAAGTTGTATTCCATTATATGGACATACCATCATTTATCCATTTACCTCTTGATTTGGATTGAACATTGAATCATTTCTAATTTGTGAGTATTTTTAATGAAGAGAGACATTATGTAGATGTATGTCTTTACTTCTCTTGGGTAAATCTCAGGAAGTAGGATTGAGGGATTATATATTTATATGTTCATTTTATAAAAAACTGAAAACTGTTTTCCAGAGTGTTCTTAACATTTTACATCCCAAACATCAACAGAAAAGAGTTTCATTTTCTTCCCATCCTTGCCAGTGCTTGGTGCTGTTGATATTTTTAAGTTTAGGCATTTTTAGCGCATAGTGCTGTAACATTGTAGTTTTAATCCACGTTACCCTGCTAACTAATGACGGAGAGCACGCTTTCATATGCCTTTCCTTCTTCTTCTTTTTTTTTTTTTACTTTTAAATACCCCATAGTGAATTTCCTAGTAGTATTATAATAACTTCAGGGTTCTAAAATTATTTTATGATAAAGATACAAAAATACAGAAAATATTTTCTTGCCCAATGTTTAACTGATATGTTCATTTATTTTCATTCACTCATTCATCATGGGATTACTGATTATCTTCTGTGTGTGTCCTATGCAAATGCTAGAAGTACAGAGTGAATATAGCATGAAACTCTTTCTGGGCTCACTTATACAGGTAAACTCTAGATCAATGAATGTCACTTTTAAAATGTTGGGGATGATAAAATGTAACAGTTGCCCAATGTTTTATTTCATGAAAGCTCAGAGAATGTACGCAAAAATAGCAGTGCTTCAGCCAGGGGCATGACATGATCAGATACGAATTTTTAGAAAACTATTCTTACTTTATTTAAAACCACAGTATTGGGCTCACTAGTATACAAAAGGATGGACTTTATAAGCATAATTAAATCTGACCAGCTTTAGCAGCATTATGAAGTTATTAGAAGTTGTTAGAAAAGACCGCAAAATACGGAATTATGTTTATGCTCACCATTCCTAGGTCTCTAAATGCTGGGACTGACTGAACAATCAAAACCAAATGGGTCTGTGAACTACGTTTGCTCTGACTAAACCTCTTAGCCCTTCAGGTAGCATGAAGCAGAGATGGGGTGAACTTGGATTTTTTTTTTAAATTAAGTATTAGCTGGGGCGCCTGGGTGGCTCAGTCATTAAGCGTCTGCCTTCGGCTCAGGTCGTGATCCCAGGGTTCTGGGATCGAGCCCCGCATCGGGCTCCCTGCTCCACGGGAAGCCTGCTTCTCCCTCCCCCACTCCACATGCTTGTGTTCCCTCTCTTGCTATGTCTCTCTCTGTCAAATAAATAAAATCTTAAAAAAAAAAAAAAAGAATTAGCCATGAAACACACTATCTAGTTCTGATTTACTCATGGACTCTGTTCAGCAAGACCAGCAATTTAGTTTACAGACTCTACAATATATTTAACTAGTGACCTTTCTCAGTGAGTATTATGGCATATCCCAAAGACAAACCATATTATATTGGTCCATCAATATTTTCCTATGCTTAACCTTTTGAATTTATGTAAATATCTCTATGTTCACTTTTAAGGCTAACACAACTTTCTGATTCAGGTGCCCTTTGCCTTTCACTAGGAAATACGAGGGAGCCATATCACCGCTTTGTCTATGTCAGTCTGGGACTCCAGATGATGATGGAGGAAGGTAAGAGCAGGAAGGATTAGAAATGCCTAAAAGAGTAAAATTAGATGTTTGGGGTGTGCTTTCATGAATACGATTTGAAGGCAAAATTAGACATGCAGTCAAAAGTGCTGGGGACTTTCAGCAGGAGTGACAGGGTGACCAAACAAAAGAGCCAGTGGGTCACCGGCAGGCTGGAAATAGCCAGTCCACAGGGATGTAGATGCCCTACATGGCTGGGGTCTGGCTGCCATGAGCTGGGGTGCATGTAAGGCATCTGAGCACCTATGAAAATGACCTATAGCAAGACAGGGATCTGCTTCTGGAATAAACAAGGTAGAGCATTCAGAACAAAGGAAAAGCTGAGAACAGTTTTTGAAGGAGTTGAAATATAAGGTAAGGTCATGGAAAGAAGGCAGGTCTGGAAAAGAAGGAAGGAGGGAGGGAAAGAAGGAAAGAAGGAGGGAAGGGAGGGAGGGAGGGAGGGAAAGAAAAGGAAAGAAAGAAAAAGAAATGAAGAATTTAATAAAGAAAGAAAAAAGAAAGAAAAGGTTTGAAGTGGTGGATATGTTAATAAGTTTGTGGCAATTATTTCATAATGTAGATATATTATCAACTCATCAAGTTGTACACCTTAATAATATACATTCCTTTGTCAATTATAACTTTAAAAAGCTGGGAAAAAATTCTGTCTGAATAAATAAATAGAATTTAAAGTGAATATGGATATAAACCAAAATGTTAACAGTGCTTAAATCTCTGGGTAATAAAACTATGATTGATCCTCAAAAAGTTGAAAATAGAGCTACCATATGACCCAGCAATTGCACTACTGGGTATTTACCCCAAAGATACAAAAGTAGGGATCCGAAGGGGTATGTGCACCCCGATGTTTATAGCAGCAATGTCCACAATAGCCAAACTGTGGAAAGAGCCAAGATGTCCATCGATAGATGAATGGATAAAGAAGATGTGGTATATATACACAATGGAATATTATGCAGCCATCAAAAGGAATGAGATCTTGCCATTTGCAACGACGTGGATGGAACTGGAGGGTATTATGTTGAGTGAAATAAGTCAAACAGGGAATGACATGTATCATATGACCTCACTGATATGAGAAATTCTTAATCTCAGGAAACAAACTGAGGGTTGCTGGAGTCGGGGGTGGGGTGGGAGGGATGGGGTGACTGGGGAGGGTATGTGCTCTGGTAAGCGCTGTGAATTGTGCAAGACTGTTGAATCTCAGATCTGTACCTCTGAAACAAATAATGCAATATATGTTAAGAAAAAAAAAGAAGAAGAAGGTAGCGGGAGGGGAAGAATGAAGCGGGGGAGATCGGAGGGGTAGACGAACCATGAGAGATGATGGACTCTGAAAAACAAACTGAGGGTTCTAGAGGGGAGGGGGGTGGGAGGATGGGTTAGCCTGGTGGTGGGTATTGAGGAGGGCACATTCTGCATGGAGCACTGGGTGTTATGCACAAACAATGAATCATGGAACACTTCATCTAAAACTAATGATGTAATGTATGGGGATTAACATAAGAATAAAAAAAAATTAAAAAAAAAACTATGATTGAGTTTTCTTTTGGTTTACTTGTATTTTCTATTTTAAAAAAATACATAACTCACTTGTTAAAAAAAAGGAGGAAGAAGAAGGCAGGAACCCACTCGGGATCATTCTGTTTTGACTAAGCACTGGATTAATCCCAGAAGCTGGAATACCACGGACCCTGTCGATGAGACTGGGCTGTAGGATGGGAAGCAGGGAGGACAGACACTTGCTAACTAACGCCCTCTGGGGTCTCTGCTGAGAACCTGCGCTCCCAGTCCTTCAAGAGAGAATATTCTCGTGAACTAGGCTGAACTTCCCACACTGCTGCTCCACTGGGCAGTGAGAGTGAGGTGTGAAGTGTTCAGCTGTCTCAATACAGTAATGCCCCAGGAAGCTACGGAAGCGAGAAGGGCCTAGCTTGCCCTTTTAGCAAATGCCTTTCCGACCCCCTTTTCACTCTGCAGAATTTGCCATATGTGCGGTCTTGAGAGAAACACGACGCTAACCTCAGAAGTTACTGATGCCTTTACCGGCCCTCTGCCTCCCTGGACAGGAGAGCTGTTCTATCGTGTCTGCTTCTGGCTGCCTCTCTTCTCCACTGTCTGAACACATGCTGCCAGGATGCTCTTCTGATCTCTACTGCCACGTCAGTCTCGGAAAAGAGAGAAAAACGAGCAGATTACTGCACACTCCTCTTCTCGTTTCTTCCAACACCACAGCTTTCATCCCCAAACAGTTTGCATTCCACAGGTCTAGCTGTTCAGTAAGATGCTCTGCTCCTCTGGTTAGCAAGCTGACTGATCCCAGCTGCAGCCCTTGGGTCTGCTCGTTTCTTCTCAGTTGTTTTCTTCATCATTGGCTGCTTAGATGTTGCTCCTTTACTCTTGACAGCACTGAAAGAATCCTATTGCGGTGGTGGAAGTGGCCCAGAATTTAGCCTCATGTCTACAAATAACTGTCTCTGAACACAATAGATCTTCAGTGGAAATGTTCAGACTAGAAAAATCCAAGAGACAGCCTAGCGAGAAAAACAAAATTGGCCTTCCTTCCTTCTTTCCATCCATCCATCTAACCATCCATCCATCCATCCATCCATCCATCCATCCATCCATCCATTCACCCAGTTAAATAGCTATATATTCATTATCTTTTCAATATAATCAAATGCTGTTAATTTAGTAATTATTTAGTGAGTGTATATTATTGCCTGGAACCACTCTAGGTGCTGAAGATATGGCAATAAAAAAGATATTTCTGGGAATAGCTCATAGGCTGTATATCCCGTTAAGACTTCCTTGCTAGGGACTAGGTGTGAGTGTCCAGCTGGGTCTGAATGCTCCCAGAACGGCTGAGATTTACTAGGTTCCTAACTGAACTCATCCTGTTCATCTTCCGGCAAGGGCAGAGTTACTATCCGTCTCAAAAATCTTCACTGGCTTTATATAACTTAAATATAGCCCATACTTTTTGCCTAATAGTCATTGTATTCTATAATCAATTTCCAGCCACACTATTATACTGCTACTAGTTTCTGCTAAAATTGCCTATATTCTTTGCTCCATTGTGGCCACATGATCCACACTTTCTGAAGCTGTGCTTATGTCATTCCTGTGGACTAGAATGGTGTGTGTTTGTGAGAGACAGAGAGACACAGGGAGATTTAAGTAAAGCAGGCAATTCTGCTCAACATACACTCAGTACATATGTGCCCCAAGTATTAGTGAGTCTGGGATGAAGTCCCAAGTCCGTGTTTGCCTTACTCTTCCATAGTTTCTCCATGCCTCTCATAGTATGAGCATAATGCTGTACCAAGACTGTCTAATATGCACGTTTTCATAAAAGTGGCCCAGGAATATAAGCCATCCACATTATGTGATGTTCAGTTGAAGAATCTGTGCTCTGTTCTAGTCCTAGAGGAAAATCTGACTGTGTTGGGTTCATTAGATTGTTTCTAATCTGGCCTATAAATATGACCATCTATTCTGTATTTTGTAGGCAAACTAAAATTTTTTAAGTGTTACTTTGAATATATAATTTTTGCCTTCTTTTTTGACTTTAGAACCCAATGTCTGGTAAGATACAATTCCATGGTGCTGTGGTTATTTATATCTACCCTATAAGGTTATAACCCCCTTGTGTCAAGGATCTTGAATAATTATCTCCTGACTACCTAACATGGATTTTCTACAGGTTGGGACTTGAAAACCAGTGGTTAGATGAAGGAATGGGAAGGACTTACAACGGTGACTATCAATGCCCCCAAATAGGCAGTTTGGGGACCAGAAGACAGAAATGTCTTTTATCCCTTCATACGGTTTCTGTTTTGAAGGAAACTTCTAAAGTCTCACTATATTCAGAACAGAAACTGAATGGCATATAACTCAGGCTCCAAGGACAGGCACCTCCATATGCCTGGGGCTGGAAACAACAGAGCAGGGAAGAGAAAGGTGGTTGGCCTTAAGAAAGTGGCACAGATGTCTCATGCCTTGAAGAGAAAATCTTTGATTTGAACCTACTCTCTAAAATTAAATTACTCAGAGGAAAAAAATCACTCAGTGTGACTTCAGAAAGTTTCCAGTGTGCATTTTAGGAGGCAAGACATTTGTCATTATCTATCATTTCAGATAACTTTATAAGCAAAGTATTAACATTCGTATGTTCGTATTTTCAGGGCAGCTTGAGGTTTATTGATTTTCTATGATACTGGATGATCAATTTCATTCTTGAGTCTAGTAAAGAGCCTAAGCCATATAGCATAATGCCATCCGCTGGAATCCATCATGCAATCTTCTTTTGTTTGCTAGTTATCTTTGTTGAATACCTCACAAGAATCTGTCATAAAAAGCCCAATTCAAAGATCCTTTGGGCTTATCACAATTTATAATTGGTTGCATTTGTTTTCTTCATTCTTCTATACATCTCTATAAAAGGTCAGAACCATGAGGGCAGTAACCATGACTGTCTTGTTCCCTACTGGATCCCAGCATCTAGGATAATACTCTCCACAGAGTAGGGGTTCAATAACAATTTATTGAGTTAATGGACTGATGGACCAGAACTACCCAGGTCAGCTGGTTTGACTTCAGCTAAGAGGTTTGCCTGGAGATTCAGCCTATGAGGACTTTGTCATCCTAAGAACCAAAGGAATAGGAACATTACCTAGATGACTTGACACAAAACAGGAAGAGCTATAACTATCAGCCAAAACAATCTGTTAATTTATTCAAACCAGATTCTGTAACTCTGGTACAAATGTATACATTTCCAACATGTACATAATTTATTTCCAATCATTTTTTATGTTTGAATGATGTCACTTCTTATACTCTAAATGTCTGAGAGTATGTGAGAATGTTGAAGATTTACCAGGGAGAGAAGATACGGAGATTAGTAGAAGACCTGGCAATAATCCCAAGACTAAAGTTTTTTTTTTTTTTTAAAGATTTTATTTATTTATTTGAGAGAGAGAGAATGAGAGAGAGAGAACACATGAGAGGGGATAGGGTCAGAGGACTAAGCAGACTCCCTGCCAAGCAGGGAGCCCGATGCGGGACTCGATCCAGGGACTCCAGGATCATTACCTGAGCTGAAGGCAGTCGCTTAACCAGCTGAGTCACCCAGGTGCCCCCCAAGACTAAAGTTTAAGGAGAAAAGGCATCTTGATTCCTCGGATGATGCTAGTGACCAGTCACAAAGACTGGAAAAAATTCTTTGGAAGTTCTTTTTATTTTTTTCCTTAGTGAAGCTCAAATGTTATCACTGTCAATAGTGACAAAATGTCATATAGTGATTCTGAAGGTCTGGGTATGTGAGGTAATGTTACATATGGTAAGTCATTATACAGAGAGCAACAGATACCTAAAAACACATAATATAATAACATTTGCTACAGGGACGAGTCTTGGGATGGAAAGCCTTCATAGCTTGTTTGTTACCCATCTTCTCTCCCATGGGGATGCCCAAGAAGAGCTGAGAGAGGAGGAAAAAGAAATCAATGACCCAACAAAGACTCCTTGTAAACATGCTAATCAGACTCCTAATGGTATTTATTAGCAAAGAGAAAAAAAGAGTCCTTCCTGTGGAATTCTTCTAGCAGGCTATATCCAGTCTATCTAGGTTGTTTTAGCGAACAAATGAGGAACTTACGGGTTTGTGGGATATGACCCATTGGAAAGTGTTAGGTCAGCTATATAACTATCCACGTATCAGAGGGAGTCACTTGATAACTGCGTGTATCACTCATGGATCTCAAACATTAAATCTGGACCAGGTCACAACCTAATGTTGCCTGGAAGGACCCCAGGGGGTTGACCAGTGGTGGCAGACGTTTCTATGCACTGCCTTTGTCTTCACATGTATTGGGCAAGTTATTAGTAAAGGTTGATCTTCAATAAGATCTCTGCTTCTTTGAGTCTGATGTGACAATCTGGCGCGTTGTGCTATCTCAGGTCTGGAAATAAGTTTAAATGGATAATGGGCACTTTTACAGCTAACAAATGGATTTGGGGGAAAGTAAATTTAACATTTCCTTCTCAATGGTAGGCTGTAGGTGCTCATTTCAAAGAGCACTGGGCTGTCAGTCATCCTTTTTTATTTTGCTTTAAAATAAATTTTATTTTACTTGGAATGTCTAAGGTTTCTCTCACATTAAAAAAATGCTGTACTCAGAGAAACTGTCTTATGGGATTCAGAAGACTCTGACTAGTCTAGATAAACACGCTGCAGGGACTAAGGGAATTTTAAATGGATTACTAGACTTACATTGAACATAATTTATTTTCCAAAAATAATTTCACGTCTATTAGTAACAACCAAGAGTTAATCAGGGAGCAAAGTCACAACCTACTAATAGAAAGGTTTACATGTGGGAAGAGATACTGGACTGTCCTTAGGAATAGTAAATGGATATAAATGTAAAAAAAAATTTTTTTTTAAATTTTTTCTTCAAGGCTTTATGAATAGTTTATTATCTGGAAAATGCAATGAATAAGGTAATAAAAATACCTTATTACCTTAGTAAGTGGAACTCTTTGGAAACTAGAAGACTGTCTTATTGCAAGAAAATCTGAAGAAAAAGAACAGCATTCCTTCACAGTAACTAAACTAAAGGAAATGTCTGTGGCTGTTAGAAATAAAATATTTATTAACCTGATGAAAACCAAGTTCAGGGACCCTGCTACTTCTCTTCTCCCCACCCCAATTTCACCCCAAAGCTGAACTGGCCTTAGACAGGATACTTGGTTCTTCCTTGACAATTCAGGGCATCAGAACCCAAGCTAGAGCTTAAGGTAGGGAAATTAGTTGGAATGTCTCTCACTGCCTGGTGTGGGGGCTCCTGTGTGCTTCTTGGAAATAGAGAAGAGAGAGGAAGATTATTGATAAATTTCTAGAAGATTAATTTGGAGTAAGAGAAGTAAAACAGTTATCAGATGTCCCAATTTCCCAAGAAAGACTTGCAGCTGATGTTAAGAGAATTAAATTTCTTCATTACAACTGTATTTTGCCTTTTTAACTAGTTGTGTAATCAGATTGATGAACCTGAAAAACTATGTTCCTGAAGTCTCATAGCGAAGAATTTTGTTCCTCATCTAGGTTTGATTCATTTTTCAATGTTACTTTGTTTCCTGCTAAGAGACTAGAAGAGATATGTATATAAACTTTCTATTTCTTTTAATGACAATTTCCTCCTTCCTAAATATTTTAAGCTAATCTATTGTTCCAGAGTTCCAGGTTTGTTTGTTTAATAAAACTTTCTTATAAAGTGTTAAATATGCCCTCTACAAATAGGTAGCTTGAAGACAATGACCATATTGCATCTATGCAACTTGCTACCTTTCATTTCTAATTAAATAATTACATTTACCATGTGTTAATAAGTTGGCTTTTGATCATTTACAATTATTTGACTGAAATCAGTCCTTGGTGTGTTGGGTATAATTATTAAACTCCAGACTCAGATTTTTGTCTGAAGGCTTACTTAAGGGAACTACCATGAATACAGAAACACAAGTGCCAATTAAGAGAAAAATAACAGAAAATTTAAATTTCACAACGTTGAAAGAAAGAACAAGGACAATATGCATTATTATTCTGTGCTAATTCATGCAGTGGTTTTCTGTCCTATTTATATAGAGAGAGGTCAAAATTAAAGTACAAATGAAATGTCTAGGACTTCAAATGCATCTTCTTAGGACCAGCCACGAGATGTGAAGTAGGACTGAAGTGACACAGAGTTGCTACAGAGAAGGCAGTGAAGCCTTCAGTCTTTGAAACTCCAAACAACACTTGAATATAAATTTCCTTCTGCCTGGAAATTTGTTTCTTTAGATAATTTAAGGAAATGTCTTATTCAGAAACAGGCATTCTTTAAAACGGAGGAAAAAGAAAAGAAAAATAAAGGAAATAAAAATACAGAGGCTTGTCTAGAAAAGTCAAGCAAGCAGTAAATCAAGACTGGAAGAACAGAGAAATATTTGGACAAGGGACAGGTGATGGGCCACTTCAAAGCAGGTGACAGAATTACGAGTCACTTGGCAGTTTGAATCATGTGGTAAGTAGGTCTCTGATGTTCTCTTTCTTATATCTGTTCACAAATATTAAAGCAAAAAGTGGTGTGACATATGATTCCCTGGTCTCAATATGTAAGTGGATTCTGAGGCTATTCAACCAGGGGGCTTAATAACTTTAATAACTTACTTTAATGACACAGCTATCTGACCATTTAGATAACCATCTTCCTCCCTTCATGTCTAACAGACTCCTTTGAATATTCTGGAACTTTGAAGCTCTCTGGCTAACCCTGATGAATTCGCTAAAGGGATGATGACAAAGAGATGAATCCAGAATCCAATTCACATTTTCATTTAGTTCTTAGGTGGAAGCTGATGTTCTGTAAACCTAAATAACAGGCCTGGGTAAACCAGCAGCAGTTAAACTATTACCACCATGAATTGCCTGAGTAGTTCTCATGAAGGGAGGAAAGAGAGTCCCTGAAAACAACATGAAATCATGACAACAGGCTGCAAAGATGCCACAGGACATGACAGTCTGTGGACAACATCTGACAACCCTCTTCAAAATAAAAAATTTTGTCTTCCTTCACTTAAAATGTCTTTCACAACACTTTGCATCACATTGAAGGGATTTATTACAACTGGCCTTGCAAGGTCATTAATTGTGAGCATAGATTAGTGTAAGGAAGTAGGTTTTAAATAAGATGTAGGTCTCCACTCTGGCTCTATCTCTAACAACTTTATGGTGTTGGGCAGGTTCATGACCTCTTTGAACCTTAGCTTCCTTATCAGTAAAATAGGAGAGAACAATAGCTAACAGGTTTGTTGGGGTAATTAAATAAGGAAAATTTTTCAGAAGAACAACAACAACAACAAACAGTACCTAGAACATAACTGATACCCCATAAATGTAACTAGTTAGAACAATTTCTTACTATTTCATTTAGATTTAAGACATGGCTTGTTCACCTGTGTAACTCATCCACATATAGCAAGCTACCTTGAAAGTGAATAAAAATAAGATGAAAGAATTGGCTATGGATAATAGCTCTGCAGAGTTTATTATTTTTTTAAAAAAGACTTTATTTGACAGAGAGAGAGAGTACAAGCAGGGGGAGCGGCAGGCAGAGGGGGAGGGAGAAGCAGGCTCCCTGCAGAGCAGGGAGCCCAACGCAGGGCTCAATCCCAGAACCCTGGGATCATGACCTGAGCCGAAGGCAGATGCTTAATGACTGAGCCACCCAGGCACCCTGCTCTGCAGAGTTTAAATACCAAACATATCCCTATCCATAGACATGGTCTACCTAGAAAATGACTCTTTTGAAGAAAAAATTGGTAAAGGGTTAAAATTTAAAATCCAGTTGCTTATGATAACATAGAGGCAGCACTTAAAATTAGTAAGGAAAATGACTGAAAATTCAGTTGATTTGTTTTGGGAAAAATGATAAACATTTAGAAAAAAATGAAAACCGCAAAACTCACAGAGGAAAACATAGAAGATTAGCTCCTTGACATTAGTCTTGGTAATGATTTTTTTTTTTTTTTTGATTTGACACCAAAAGGAAAGGCAACAAAAGCAAAAATAAACAGGTGGAAGTACATCAAACTGAAAAGATTCTGCACAGCAAAGGAAACCACCAACAAATGAAAAGGCAACCTATGGAGCTGGAGAAAAAATTTGCAAACCACACATTTGATAAAAGGTAATACCCAAAATATACAAGGAACTCATACAAGTCAATAGCAAAAAAACCTAAGTAACCCAATTTAAAAGGGGCAAAGGATCTGAATAAACATTTTTACAAAGAACACATATAAATGACCAACAAGTATATGAAAAGGTGTTCAACGTCATTAATCATCAGGAAAAGCAAATCAAAACCTCAATGAGGTATCACTTCATATCTAGATGAATGCCTGTGATAAAAAAAATAAGAGATAACAAAAGCTAGCAAAGATGTGGAGAAAAGAGAACCCTTGCTCACTGATGATGGAAATGAAAACTAGGACAGTCGCTATGGAAAACAGTATGGAGGTTTCTCAAGAATTTGAAATTAGACTGCCATATGATCCAGCAAGCCCACTCCTTGGTATATATCCACAGAAAACAAAATCATTATCTCCAAGAGACATCTGTATTCCCATATTCATTGCAGGATTCGTCACAATAACTAAGGATTGGAAACAACTTAATGTCCATTGACAGATACATGGATAAAGAAAAAGTGATATATACATCAATAGAATATTACTTCAGTCTTGAAAAAGGACATCCTGCCATTTGCAACGGCATGGATGAAAAGTGGAGGACATTATGCTAAGTGAGATAAGCGAGCAAAGGAAGAACACTGCATGATATCACTTATCAGTGGGATTAAAAAAAAAGTTGAACTCAGAGAAAGATTGGAAAAGTGATTTGCAAGGCTGGGGAGGTGGGGGAATTAGGAAGTGGGTAAAAGGGTGCAAACTTCCACTTGTGAGATGAATAACATCTGAGGATCTACTATATAACATGGTGTTTGTAATTGATAACACTGTATTCTATAATTGAATCTTGTTAAGAAAGTAGAACTTAAATGTTTTTACCAAAAACAAAGGTAAAAATGTAAGGTGATGGATGTGTTAATTAACTCAATGAATTTATTTCACAATATATATGCAGGTCAAAATCTCACATTATACACTTTGAATATCTTACAGTTTTGTCAGTTACATAACCTCCATAAAGTTGAAAAAAAGAAACGCAAATTAAAACAATTTTTTTGCTGGTAATATTGGAATTGAAAAAATTAATATATGCAGTACTGTTAGTGGTTAGGGAAAACAGTCTAAAACCACTGTTGACAGAAGTGTATATTGGCACAATCTTTGGGGGCATGTTCCAAAATGTTAAATGTATTACCTTATAACCCAGCAGTATACCTCTAGGAATTTATATACCAATAAGAGAACAAATGTAGAAAAAATCTTTAAGGAGGTATAATATAGCAGCATTTGAAACAGGAAATATTGGAAACAGAAAAACTATCCATGTGAGGGATGGCCACAAAAATTGTGGTACATATATAAAAGAAGAAATAAATTTTCATGTAATTAGCCATGATAAATACTATTTGGAGAAAAAGAGGGAGGGGGAGAAAAAGAGAGCCGTGATAAACATAAATATGCTTATAAGAGAAAAGGGTAGAAAGTGGTATCAATTTGAGAGGCTATGATTTGGTTCCTTTCTTGAATACCAAAGATCACATGAAAACCCACCTAGAAATCTAAAGGAAAGTTCTTGTCTTTGGAGTAGTAAAAACTAGTGACCAGGTGGAGTTACCATAAAACGTTAATTAAAAAAAAAAAAACACAAAACTTCCTGCATACAGTTCTAATAGTAATTTCTTAGAAGAAGTATTCCCTTCTGGAAGCATCTTATCATTATTGGAAGAATTAGGAATTGTTTGAAAAAAAAAATTTCTTCTTAAAAACTGACCTTCAGGATTACTTTTTAAATTTTTTTTTTTTAAGATTTTATTTATTTATTTGAGAGAGAGAGAACCAGAGACAGAGAGCAGGAGAGGGAGGAGGGTCAGAGGGAGAAGCAGACTCCCCGCCGAGCAGGGAGCCCGATGCGGGACTTGATCCCGGGACTCCAGGATCATGACCTGAGCCGAAGGCAGACGCTTAACGACTGAGCCACCCAGGCGCCCTTAAATCTGTTTTTAATAGTGATTAGTTCACACTCACGTCTCAGTCTTTCTTCAGTGTTCTTAGACCACGATGAACTTTGGCATTGCGACAAAACATCAGCCATGCCAATCTGCAGTACGCCAGAGTACAGGCCACAGGGTGCCAAGTGACTTTCTGGGTGACTTCAGTAAAGATTTCCACACAGCTGAGATCATGGGAAGATTGCTATTAATTGGGTCTCACATTGCTATTAGAACATGAACATACCAAATAGTAACTGTGCATGTTTTGCTAACACTCCCTTAGTGAAAATATTCTTTTATAACAGGAAAAAAATAAAGCTACACTCAGAAAATGTAATCGTTTGCATTATAAAGACCGCCAGAAGAGCTCCCTATGTTTAGGCAGGACTACCTTTTCTTTTCTTTTCTTTTTTTTTAAAGATTTTATTTATTTATTTGACAGAGAGAGACACAGCGAGAGAGGGAACACAGGCAGGGGGAGTGGGAGAGGGAGAAGCAGGCCTCCCGCGGAGCAGGGAGCCCGATGTGGGACTCGATCCCAGGACCCTGGGATCATGACCTGAGCCGAAGGCAGACGCTTAACGACTGAGCCACCCAGGCGCCCCAGGACTACCTTTTCTTAAAGCTCAATGTTTTAGGGGCACCTGGGTGGCTCAGTCATTAAGCGTCTGCCTTTGGCTCAGGTCATGATCCCAGGGTCCTGGGATCGAGCCCCGCATCGGGCTCGCTGCTCAGCAGGAAGCCTGCTTCTCCCTCTCCCACTCCCCCTGCTTGTGTTCCCTCTCTCTCTCTCTCTCTCTGTCAATTAAATAAATTAAAAAAAAAAAAAAAAAGCTCAATGCTTTAGAACTACAAGCACGACTGTATCTGAAAATTGTATTTCAAAACAAATTCTTGATCTAGATAGCAATAAAATTGGGCTTTGCCTTTGAGTGTCATGTTCATGAAGTTAAAAGTGGCCTGGGTGATAGTACAGTGCTGGAGGCTGTGTTTGCTTAGCTGACCCCAAAGGAGTCGGGAGGTTGAAAAACCAAAGGTATTATAAAAGTGACTCCTTCAGGTGAATGAATTAGAAACTTAATCAAGTCTACTAAATCTACTGTCTCCCAACACATATACTTTTACCAGGACTGGCCGCATCATTTGGAGGGTCCAGTGCAAAATGAAAATTTGAGGCTCCCGCTTCAAAACGTATGAGAGTTTCAAGATGGTGGCAGCCAATCATCGAACTGACTGTAGGGCCCTTCCAAGCAAAGGCCCTGTGGCTGCACATACATATAACCATGAAGTTGGCCCTGACTTTAACTCTAATACTCTTGTTTACTATTACATTAACGCTAGAGACCTTTTAAAAACAAAACCAAAAATACAGCAAAAATCTGTGAAATGTGACAAATCACCAAGGAGTATGTTTCTCTGTATTTTCTCTCCAAATGTACCTCATATCCAACTCATTTATGGAGACACAGTTTAGGAAGACGCTGGTTCCAAATGTCACTAAACACAAGTCTCCCTGGCAATTCCCATCACTCAGATGAATCTAAGCACCAGCAGCCATGCTGTCAGGGGTAATTTTTCTGCCAGAGGTCACAACTCACCAATCCTTCTCTTTCTTTATTCCTTCTAGTACTCACGTAGGCATCTATTTAGCGCTCACAATCCTCTCTTTCATATAAAGATTTCAGGGAACACTTATAAATGGATAGATAATTGCAGTGGAAGCTCATGCCTCATGTCTCTTGCCTGTCTTTTTTGTGTGTGCCTAGACAACGCTTCAATTTTATTTTTAACTTATTATGAAAATTTCTAAGCACGCCAAAAGTGGAAAATAAGAGTCCACATGGATCTACTGCTAAGCCTCAAAATCATTACTTTGCCGTTTTTGTTTTATTTATTTCCATCTTTTCTCTATGCCCCTCCTTCTTTTGGCTGAGATACCTTCAATCGAATTCCAAATATCAAGTAATTTACCCATAAATACTTCAGTATACTCTATGTTTTTCTCTTATATAATGTGATGGATTATTGCTTCTCCTAAAATTACTAAACAATTCTTATTATCCTTATTATCACCTAACACCTAGTCCATACTCAAATTTCCCCTGTTGTCTAAAAAGGTATATTTATGGTTTGTTTGTATGAATCAGGATCCAAAAATGTCCCATGCATTATACTTGGTTGTTAATCTCACTTGTTTCTTTCTTTTTTTTTTTTAAGATTTTAGAGAGAGATAGAGAGAGATAAAGAGAGAGAATGAGAGAGAGCAGGGGGAGTAGCAGAGGGAGAGAATCTCAAGCAGACTCTCCGCTGAGCACAGAGCCCCACGCAGGGCTTAATCCCAGGACCCTGAGATCATGACCTGAGCCAAAACCAAGAGTCAGATGCTTCAATGACTGAGCCACCCACGTACCCATCTCATTTGTTTCTTCAAAGCACCTACAGCACTCCATCCTTACCTTTTTCATTTTTTCCTTTGACTTACTCAAGGAACTATAAAAATTATTCTGTTCAAGTCTGTGACATTTTACATTTGACTGATTGCTTCTTGTGGGTTAGCTTGATACTCTAACCTCTGTATTTCCCACCAACTGGACTTGAAATCCAAAGGTGTGATTCGGTTGGAGTTGCGATCCTCCAAGCTACCTCGGAAGTGGTATTCTATACATTACACTGCATCATCTCAGGGGTAACAGCGACACGTCCGAGTAACATGTCAGTCAGGTTAAGATAACTCCGTGTGGGTCAGGTAGTGTCAGCCTGATCCCACCACCTTGATTTCCCATCAAATGTGCACTAATGTTTTACCATCTGCTGATGACCCGAATCAATAGTTTCACTAGGGGTGGCGTAGGTGATCTGTTTTCATCAGCTGTAGCCATTCTTGTCTTTGAGGTTGAAATTATATCATCTTTCGCCTGCAGGAGCCTCTTTAAGCTGGCTCCTAGGACCCTTTGAAGTGGCATCATTAGTCTTCGTATTGTACTTAGAGTCCACCCCCTGGGCTTTGGTGGGGTTTATTGCTGCCAGCGGTTCCAGGCTTTTCAGTGAACACAAATGGAAACATGGGTGTTTAAAAGAGCAAGAAAAAAGGAAGTATTCACACTGATATTATGTTATCAATCCTTTTTAAAGTTTTCTTTATTTATACTTACCGATTTGCTCTAAATTTTATTCTTAGATTCCCCTCAAAGTTTTAATTATTTTTTATTTTTATTTTTTCAGGAGGGGAAAGAGAATCTCAAGAAGACTCCCCGCTGAGCGCAAAGCCCAACATGTCACGGGGCTCGATCTTACGACCCCGAGATCATGACCTGAGCCGAAATCAAGAGTCGGATGTTTAACTGACCGAGCCACCCAGGAGCTTCTCAAAGTTTGAATTATTAAGCCGATAAGGCCATTTCTGTTTTGACTTCTAATTCATCCCTTAGTTCAGACCAGACTTATGCACCTCTCTGTCATGCAAACTTCATGTTGTCAAGGCCCTAAATTCTGTCCAGAGGATTTGGAGATCTTTATCCCCCTTGCCAAGGAGAGAGGATGAATGCCACAGAGAGGAATTCCACCTCCATTACAAATTATTTTTAATGCTTTTCAACTTATTTCTTGTCTTAAGATCTAATTTTTAAAATTTTAAAAAATTTCAATGTCATCAGTACCTCATCAACATTTCCAGTTCTAATTACTCTCATAGTTCATTTATATAATTTATTTGCATTGTATCCACCACGATTGAATTGCTGTCATTCAGCCTGCATATAATTTTTAGTACAGGAGAATGTCTCTGTAATTGTTCAGCACTTCAGAATTGAGATGAATCCTAATTGTCTGGGGGGTCTCAGAAAGAGTATATTTCACACAAACCCATACGGTTGCATGGGAATTAGACACTGTTTCTAGTGACAGGTAGAGTCTCAGAATTAGCTTCAGTC
This sequence comes from Mirounga angustirostris, assembly GCF_029215605.1. Taxonomy (NCBI): domain Eukaryota; kingdom Metazoa; phylum Chordata; class Mammalia; order Carnivora; family Phocidae; genus Mirounga; species Mirounga angustirostris. The sequence continues at coordinate 8,195,285 of NW_026991720.1, forward strand.
TATTAGAAAAGCTACCCAAGGAGGACTCGAAGGAGCCTGCCCTTGTCTAACTTGATTATGCCAGCCTCTTTCTCTGATGGGTAATCAGCTTTTAAATTCAGTTCAAAATAGAAATAAATTAGAGACGAGGTTCAAATCACAGAAGAGTGAGATACCTCTCTATATAGTGGATCGTGTATGTAGAGAACAAGTGCATTCTGACCCATCAGGATTGGAATATCACAGAGAAGAAAATATGATCACCTTTAATCAGTAAATGCTACATTTATCTTAGTAGCCAGATAAGAAATTGGCCCACGTGAATCAAGGCTGGACAGCAGGATGTGAGTAGAGTGAATTCTGTTTTTATAAAAACAGGAGGAAGGTTTTCCTTTATCTGTTATTCCATGCCATGCCCTCTAACTGTTCTCCATGATACAAAACACCAGTAGAGAAGAGCACTATTCAAAATAATGTGGCATTTAAACTCTTGAAACTGGGAGGAAAATCCTGGCAGATGTTTTGACCCCGGGAAATGTAACATTTATAAAGGCACGGTTCATTGTGTGATGATCACATCTGGAATTGGACTGCTATGAAAACCAACCTCGGTGACTGATTAATTATAAAGTAGCCTGCCACAAATTCAAGTCTCTACTTTTCAGAACCCAGATGGACATTTAGAGATCATTTTTCCCCCCTCTCATTTTCTAGAGCTTCCAGATGAATTGTCTGACTCGTGCAATTATGGAAGGCCCCCTTGTATACGCATCACACACAGGGACACACCCTACTGACCAGGCTCCCAGCTGATTGAATGATGGCTCCATTTTCCCAGAAGATATAGGGAAAGGACCAAACACTGCCTGTCACAATTAAGCTTGCTCATCTGTCATCCTAACTTCTGGTGGGAGGGCCTCTTCCCTGTCTTTGCAAATCCTTTGTAATCTACAGAGAAAAAAAAAGGTTCAGGGGGAATACCTTGAAGATTATCTTTCAGGGAAAGACAAAGTACAGGTTTTTCTTTGTGCAGAACAAATTATTAAACACTCTGAAAATATCCTATGTTATGTGAGTCAATAATGTGTTGCTTCCCTTTAGTTAAAAAGGAAGTCAATGTTAAAATGGGTAAAAGGAAGTCAAATCTGGGTCAAAGAAACATATTCTACAGGATACCCTCTGGTGTTCAGCAGACTCATCAAGTCAGAGGAGTAATTCCACCAAAGCCACTGTGATCCTCATTAGGCATCAACAGCCCAGCGTGTCAGGAGCTGGGGATAATGTGCTACTCATCAGAATAAGCTGTGGGAAGATCCAGATCTACCACTTCCAACCCCCTAGACATGTGCATGTTCTTAACCTCCCAAGCCTTGACTTTCCCCTGTGAGCAAATGGGAATAATACCGTCCTGACAGTCAAATGTGGGGATTAGATGAAGTAATGCAGGTAGCCACAGGGCCTGGTACAACGCAGGTATTCAAGAGAGGTGTTTCTTCTAGTATTTTCAGAGTAAAATGAGAAGGAAAAGATATTAGAAAAATACCTGAGTTTTGGCCCGTGATTATTTTAGGCTTTATATATATTTGGTAACTTGATGCACTTTATTAAGAAATCAAGACTTATCTAGAAATTATAGAGCACAAGACGGACAGCTTGTGTTTGCACGAATTCTATCCATGTTTATTCTGGCTCCTGACAGTGATGCAGAGGGACAATGACAGCCTCTCATGATTCAAACTCAACAGTTGGGGCAATGAATTCCCAGTTGTGAATATGAATTCCCATATTCCCTATGATAAATACCTCATCACACATTTATCCAAAACTTTATGAAATCTTTTTGAGCATAAACAAACTTTCAAGGTCATAGATTTTATATAATTTTAAAGACAGGGTTCCTTTAGCTTTTACTAAATTTGTTTTTTTTCAGATTTTTAGTGCAGAATCAACCACCTCATTCCTCCACCCCAACTATGAATAAATACCAAGACCAACACTAGTCTTTTCAGATTTTGTTAAGATGAACAAACTAGTAATTAACTAAATAAGTATATGTTTCCCCTGTGTCAAAAGTCTCATCCTTTATATTACAGGGACAGGAATGTGAAAGGATTTCAATCTAATGTGGAATTGGAGGGCATGAAATGGAAAATCTCACGCATGCACCTCCAGAAGAATGCAACTCAAGAACTAAGAGACTGAATGTCCATTAATGCCTAATTTCTAGAAGACAGAGACCTCTCTCCTGACCAAGGCACATCCACCAAGAATCTCTCCCCACCCTCAAGCCAATGAACTTACTGCTTGGATTCTGGCTAGACTTCCCTATCTTTGTATTCCTTGCCCATAAATACAGCCTGCCCCAAGCCCTCAATAGAGTCGTCTGTGGTTTGCTACAGCATGCGTTTTCCAAATTACAATTCCTCCGCTATTCCTGAATATACACAATTTGCGCTTGCCTCAGTTTACCTCTTTACTTAGGGTGACAAGAACTTTCAGAGAGTGATTTTACAAATGGAGAGCAGTACCTGAGAGGTCATGAGTCTTGCTCAAGGTCACATAGCCAATTACGGCAGAACTTCTAGCTTTTGTTTTTACAGTCTGGAATCTTCTAGTTGTTTTAGTCTAAACCCATGGATGGTTCCTTTTCCCCTTAAATCATTTTAGCTTATAGCAGTCATCTGACCTATGTGCTAGGGATTGGTAGACTCTGTTCTCCTGACGTTGGGCAACCACCAGGCTACATGGCTTTGGACAGGTCGCCTAGGAAGTGCAGAACTTGCTAAAGAAGTTCTTGCATAATCAGATTAAAAAAATAAATGGTATCATTAACTGTTTATGATCAGAAACATAACAAATACTTGTGCAGAAAATTTGAGTGAAAGAGAAAAACATAAAGAAGAAAGCAAACATCACCCAATGGTCTCCAACTAAGAGATAAGCACAATGCATACTTTGGTTAATGTCATTTTGGATTGCTATGCAGACACACACATATCCACCTCATCCATGTTATTTAATCACTTGCTCATATCAACAATTTAATGAAAGTTTTTCCATTTAATAGAAATTATAAGAATTATAGTAACTAGGACTTAGTAAGCTCTTTCTGTGTAAAATCTAACTTAATGCTCAAAATAACTTTTACAGATATGAATCACAGATAAGCTATTTGCTCAGGGGCACAAAGTTGTTACTGTTTAGGACTGAAACAGAACAAGATTTCAATACAGGCAATTCTGACTTAAGACACTCCTTTATAACGGCTACACTGGACTCACTAAATAAGTATCCATGGTTATTTTAAATTAATACTAATGGGTATGGGTACTTAGATTCAATATTTCTGATGCTTTTATAACCTTATTGATGATCATCAAGTATAACTTTGTGTATTTGATCAAATACCTCCTTGGATAGATTTCCAAATATAGAATTTCTGTGTTAAAAGGTACACATCTTCAATTTTGATATATATTGCCAGGTTGAATATTACATTTTTACGGAATACCATATAATGTAATGTAATGTAATATATCCTCAGAAACAATGAGTGCTGTCAATATTACAATGAGCAGAGAGATTTACTTCATTAACACAAACTCTCTCCTTTTGCTTTGTAGCTCAGAATTTAAAACATACGTTTTTCTGTGGGTTATAGGCCCATTCTCTAAGATTTAATACATGCTTATTAAAGTGATTTTAATGATAGGCCCTATAAGGAAACAAGAATGCTTGCTTCATAAATCTCATAATTTAATTCTTGAAAAATCACCATCTTTGGGCAGGAGTAAGGATCATCTTACCACGTTGCTGGTAAAAATAGTAATATTCTGTGTAGAAATGTCACAATAGAGACCAAAGATTTTTATATGTTCATATTTTATCACTCAGTAATTCCACCAAAATTCAATCTTAGGGAAATGACAAGAGGTGTGGTCCCAAAATGTTTATAATGTTATCTATGAAAATAGAACAGAAAACTTAAATTTGAAAAAAAGATATTGATCACTGACTATAGTACATCCACTGAATGCGTTTTTAGCCATTTAAAACCTTTTTTAAAAAAATTATTATGTTATGTTAATCACCATACATTATATCATTAGTTTTTGATGTAGTGTTTGATGTAGTGTTCCATGATTCATTGTTTGCATATAACACCCAGTGCTCCATGCAGAACGTGCGCCATTTAAAACCTTTTTAATTTGTTGCAGATTAGTTTAGTCACTTGCCCAAATGTTCTCTATGTTTTCACAAAAATGCAGTGTTGATATGGAATAATTTTGATTAGAACACACGTGTGCTGTTTGTATAAAACAAAAAGGACATTGCCCAACATGTTAATAGCAGTTATTAGATATTTTTTATTTTCTCCCTCTGACTTCTATGATTCATTCCTCCCATCTAAAGCTGCTACGATCAGTTGCATTTGTTTTCTGTAAAAGCAAACAAATAAACAAAAATCCTTCTTCAAAATTTACCTTTGTCCTATCATTGATCCATACCTCAGAGTCTCAGAGGCCCCACTTAATCCGCCCTCACTGTCAGCCCCATAAACCACTTAGATGACTTACAACATCTCGAAAATCCTTCCTGACTTGTGCCTTGAATCATCAAGATACCTTCTGAGGGCCTGTAGGAAATGTTCTTCCTTGCCCCTCCTTCATAGTTTCAGTCCACCTGGCACCTTTTCCTTTGGGGAAGGATCATCCCCTTACTCCATATAATCCTGAAGAACTTTTAATCAGGTGTCTGTCTGCCATAACACAGAATATCCCAACCCTTGGACCCAGTGATTTGCCCGGAGAGAGGCATGTGACCCCATCAGAGGTGAGCCCATCGGAACCCTTCAAGTCACATGCTCTGAGTCCCAGGGAGGTGTGCCAGGAATAAACTTGCCAAAGGAAAGCAGCATGAAGCCAAGAAAGACAAGCAGAGCTGAGAGGAGAGAGAAAAGTGTTCCAGATGACAGCCTTCGAATCCTCAGATCCACCTATGCCTGAAGCTCATGCTAGTCCAAAGACTTCTTAATTACATGGGCCCCCAAGTCGCTTTTTCCCTTTAAGCAGGTTTGAATGTAATTCAGTTACTTATCACCAAGAATACTAACAAAAGATCCAACCAAATGGTGGTGCCTTTAAAATCCTAAATGCACATGTTCAGAAAAGAACAATTCTAACTCCTATTCAATAAGTTTTTCACAGGACCTTTTACCTTGCAGTGACCTAGACTCTATTTTATGTATCCTTACTTTTGAAAAATGTTTTAATGTACAACTTAACCCATATCTCTATTAAACATCACTGGGTTCAATGCTCTAGCGAGTTTTTTCTTAGCCTGTTGTGAAGGTCATTTACATTTATATCGCCATCCTTCCCACACACCTTGATTCAATCTGCAAAATTAATGAGAATGTTCTTCTTTATCATGCAAATCATTCCATGTGATTATTATTCCTGAATGGAAAAGGACTCAGCAGGGGTGCCTTCTATGTGAATGACTGGCAACCTCTTAAACTCCAGGTTGGTGTTCTTCCATTCTGGGAATGTATCTGGCCAGTCCAGGGCCCCACAAGCAAGATAAGCTTTCTCTCCGAACGGGCACGGTGGGTCAACAAGTAATTAATTGCTCTCACGGAAATCTCCTTAAAGCCACTGCAGATTTCAAGTTGCCCCCAGACTGATTAGAAAAGGGACATAATACTGTAATTAAATTGTCGATCACAAAAGACATAAATTTGTATGGAGGTTCAATTTTGCAAAAGAACTTGGAGCATCTCTGAGGGGGAGTTGGTAAAACTTGGAACCCTGAAAAGTTTTTGGTTTCAAATATAGAAAGAAACAAAGAGAAAAGGAGACTGAGGAGCTGTCAGTGTGATGTGATTGAGGGGGAGAAGAAAGGACGGATCGGGTTTTTAGAAACATGACCCAAACGGAGAAGCAAGGAGGACATGATGAGAAGGCGGGCGATTCCCAGATGTGCTAATCAAGGTGTAAAAACCATCTCAGAGGAACGGAGGGAGGGTATGCATTTCTGGCACAGACCAGAGGTTTGTCATTGAAATACTGTGAATAGAATCCATAGATGCTCCCTTAATCAAGGTTCAGCTCTAAGTAAACAGGACGCTTAACCAAAGTCAAGAGTGATCCTCTGTCACGGAATGTACAAGAACTGCTTCTCCACAGCTCTACTTATATCCCTTTGTATGATCAGCTAGGGCTTGGCATTGAAGCTAAGGTGAACTGGAAACAAACAAACAAACAAACAAACACACACACACACAGTGGGAGGAGAATAAAATAGTGTGGGCTTAGAAACATATTATTACTTTGTGTTATTTTCACAGTATTGTAAAATTATGCACTTGGGACACATCTGTTCTACAGATCGCTTATAAAACTGAGATTCCACCACCCTTAATAAAATATGTCTATTCTGAGGCAGACTCAGGGTTGGGGGGCTAGGGGGCTAACACAGCAGAGGCGGGAAAGAAACAATTATCCGTGGAGAACTCCTGCCTCCATTCTTTCCTTTGTGGCTAGGAAAGTTTCCCAGAAGAAGCAACATGGTTAACTAGGAATACCTTGTGTGTGGAGAAGGTGTTAGAACTGGGAATGAGTTTTTGTACTATGACAGAAGAAGAAGGGAGAAAGGTGGTAGGCTGGGAAGGTTTCATTTTTTACGACCTATAAATAGCTCTCCCTTGTCTCAGCAGAAGATGTGTGAGATCAGCTTGCCCAACTGTGCTGCATCTGTGTGACTCATCCATTCCTTTATGAAATACTTATTAGCAACCTATCATCCAAGAGGCACAAGAAATAAAAAAATGGGTTTTGCTGCTTGATTATTCTGTGTTCGAGTCCAGCACTGGGTTAATAGATGGTAAATTTGGTAGAGCAAACACAGAGTGGGGGCCAGAGAATTTTTCTTAAAAATTTCAGAACACCTTCTGCTCTTCTGCCCAAGTTCCAATCATTGTCATGACTAGAGATAAGCAGGGAGTTTGTTATCCTGTCATAAAAAGATCACGTAAAAGGCAGATATGTACCTGATCGATGTCATTACACATCTAAACTCATACATTCGATCCTGGGTGCTTCTATTCTCCAGCCCCAGAGAATAGGGGTGACTTCTTTATTATATTTTGCTTTGTATAAAACAATTTATATAGATTATCCCCCATGAAAGAGAAGTCCTTTGAGTAATATACCATTCTTACCTGCACGTCTATAACTATTGGTTTTAAAGATTTCTGCATTTAACTATAAAACAGATATATTTGAAGATGGGAAATGATTTTAGAAAGGAATAGCTGTGCCGATGAATACTCTTGAATTTATTCCTTGTGTATCCTTGACCTGCTTTACATTAAAGATGTCCTCCACCTATGCATAAGAGCATTAATCTCACTAGTGTTAGCATGTTCAGAAAAAAGCTTTCTTTCTTCTTTTTACCAAGTAGCACTGACTTCATCATAATCATGCTTCTCCATTAGTTATAAAGAAATACACTCTGGATGTCTGAAATTCAGACCTGAGCGGAAATCATTTTACACTTTCATGTTCAGACATCTTATAATTGTAATAAAGCAACACACACCATGGAATTTCAACAAAGGAGAATTCAATCTTCTGTTAAAGATGTTCTTGATTGGGGTCTGTGGATGGGTGACAGTGGCTTGTGGGCTGAAGTTTTCTCTTTTAACATATTCAAAATCATGTCTGATCAATGCATTGATAGTGAAGTTCACATTTTAACATCAGTATTCTTTGAAATTATGCTACATAATTGAACTGAAGATGAAGATTGCCTTCTCCGAAATGGCAAGAATATATCAGGTTCAGCTTTTAGCTGGGAGCTAATGATGAACATCGCAGCACCTTACCTTTGTAGAGCTCTTTTATATCTCACAACAGCTTTGTAAGCACCATTAGGCTTCATTTGATTCAGTCACAGCGAGGCAGAGTGACTTGGGCAATAGATTTCTTAAACTGCAATTTCACTGCAGAAGGATCCCGATTCTCAGTCCAGGATCCTTGAATGAGAGCACCCACATAATGCTCCTTTCCCCCTTCCCCCCTTTCAGAAATGTTTTTATGTTAATTCATAAAGGACCCAGTTCATCTAAAGACTTGCGCTTCTTGCAGCAAATTGTTACTGACCTTTTATTTTTCTGACTTTCTTGTTAGAAAGTAAGTTTTCTCAGGAAAGGGACTAAACACTTCTTGGCCTCTGACATCTTCAATAGTCAGTTCAGCCTTGCATAGCATGAAGGAGAGCACTGCAGATTTTTTAAAAATGAGCTGCTGGTATATTAGGCAGGATGATGCTATTATTTCTGGAAGTTTGGACTGTGTTTCTATATCGGTATTTTATAATCATATCAAGGAATTCTGCTTATTGCATTCATTTTTAAAACTGTTTTTAGTTTGTAAAAAGGGGAGAGGGCAGGGATCTCATCTCTTTTAGAAAATATTGTTCATCTACCTAAAATTTTCCCATCCCCACTGAAGTTCGAAGTTCTGGCAACATTATCCAGCCTCAGCGATATCAACACTAATCGTCAATATTGCTGCTATGTTAAGAATATTTAACTCTGTGCTAAGCCTCTTACAGGCATTATCTTATTTAATATTCACAACCGTCTTTCGAGTTAGGCACTAATACTATCTCTTTTTACAAAGAGAGAAAACGAGAGGTAGAGGGAGTCCAGAACTTGGCCAAAGTCACACAGGTATTACAAGGCAGACCTGGGCACCGGGGGCAGACCTTTCAGACTCCATGGCCCCAACTAATAGTCTGCTCAATAGCAGCCACCATCATGGTAAAGGCAGGAGGAGAGAGTAGGGGCACCCCAGGGGGCTGGTGGAGAAGGCAGGGATGTGGATAAACTTAGTACTGAAGAAATGCCTGGCACTGAAAAGCACCTTGGTAACATATAAAAGGTCAGGAAGGAGGGATTGGCATTGGGATCAATGGAGAGAGTGAGAGCCTGAGCCAAAACAGCAGGAAAAGAAGCAGAAGCTGAATAACCAGAGCTTGGTGACTATTTGGGGAAGTGGGGTAAGAAAATGCACATCCAAATGACCCAGAGTTTTAAAGCTTTGGTGCCTGGGGAGAAAAGTGATTCCCTTAACTGAGAGGAGAAGGCATGAGTCGGGGGAGGGGGGGAGAGCTAATTTTGGGACATCCAGCCTTGTAGCCTTGCCTTGTTCCCTCCCACCAGCTCTAGATTTTTTTTTTTGACTGAGCAGCTGATCAAAGTTGAGCTCGTCTGTAACTTAGGGACCTTTATCCTACTCAGTGATAGTCTAATTAACTAATCCATACCAGCTTCCCTCTGCCAGCCCATATTCACTTTTTAGAAGAGATTTCTGATGGAGATGGTTTTCTCTAAAAAGAGTAACGAGCACAGAGAGATCTCATCATGACCAGGTCACAGAAGACCTACTAGAGGCTGGCCGGTCCTCAGGCTACTCTCATAGTGCAGCAGCTGACTAAACTACTGGCTCTGACCTTAGTATGTATTTAAAAATATGTGAGGTGAAGAGCACATTAAGTTTGCAATTTTTTTTAGTATATTCTGATGATAAATTTTATTACAGAAACATCTGACAGGCAGCAGAGACTTTTAATGTGCAGTGAAAATGGAATTCTCACAGGAACAAATACTGTCCAAGTTTTCTTCCCAATTTTCAGCTTCTCAAGGCTTCTGACTGTTTGGGGACCATGGCTGGGATGATTTCCTCTGAAATAAATCCATGAAATTCACTAGTGTATTAAAGCCTATTAGAGAGACTTTCCTTTCTCTCCCTCTATCTTTGAGAAAGCTGTGCATTTGTTTTATATAAATATACTATTTCTGAGAATGAGCAAAGTCACAGACAAGGACTACTTTAAAATGTATTTTCAGAGAGAGCGAGAAAAGTTACATGAAATTCTTAACTTGTGTAATACCCAGAATCCCACTCTACTTGAACAAAGTCTTATTCAAAGCCTGAATCTTGTTTCAAAATAGGATGTACATTCTGGGAATTTACAGTTACATTAAAGAGAAGAGCACTGGAGAGAAAAGGAAAGAAAGAAATACCTCCTTTGGTACATATGCAGACAACATATGCTCTGATGCTGGCCACATCCTGCGGAAACACCGCAGACTGACTCCAAATGAGCAAGAGAGAAGGCAAGAATTAACAAGCAGCTAGGAGACTCTATGGTAAATCATTATTCAAAGAGCAAGTGTACTTGACTATTAAAATAATGACAAGATGTTTCAAAGAAAGGGGACCGTAGGCCAATTTTTTCATTTGAGTGTTTTCAAACACCTACTATGAGCTGGTACAGTGATGAGTATCTTGGACGATGTGGAGATAAAACTCGTACTGTTTGGCCTTCAAGATAATACTAATATGAAACAGAGTAGGATAAGTACATAGGGAGACTTAAGCAAAGTGCTGTGTTGAACACAAAAGGGTGAAGAGATTAATTTAGATTAACATCAATTAGCTCTAATAATACAAGACTGGGGGGTAACTTTACTAGAAAACCGCACATTTTTTATTTTTTTTTAAAGATTTTATTTATTTATTTAACAGAGAGATAGCGAGAGCAGGAACACAAGCAGGGGGAGTGGGAGAGGGAGAAGCAGGCTCTCCGCTGAGCAGGGAGCCCGATGTGGGGCTCGATCCCAGGACCCTGGGATCATGACCTGAGCCGAAGGCAGACGCTTAACGACTGAGCCACCCAGGTGCCCGAAAACGGCACATTTACTTGGAAGAGTCTAACACTTGGCCATTAGGAGCTCACCTTTGGTATTATGCCAATCCCAGAGCTTTATTTTATTGTGACAGTGTACAGCTTAATACAGAAGCATGCCTAAACCACAAGTTAAGAGTTTCATGAAGAAAGGATGGTATATTAATTTCTGGTTAAACTCTTGTTTCAGTAGATTGAGCAAGTTTCAAATATTCTATTCTATGTTACAGGAAATTATTTGTGCCTCATGTCAGGATAAAAGACGACTAATTTAGCATTTCTCCCAGATCTCACTTAAGCAAAAGGGAAAATCACAGATTAAACTGCAACCCAGCAGCAAATAGCCTCATGCAGGACCTGTTGTATTTGCCATTATATTGCTGATGACATTGTCCTTAGTGAATTATTTCACTTAGCATAGTGCCCTCAAGGTTCATCCACTTTGTTGCAAATGCCAGGATTTCTTTCTTCCTTATGGCTGATTAATACTCCATTATGATTATATACCACATCTTCCTTATCCATTTACCCATTGATGGACAGTAAGGTTGTTTCCCTTTCTGGGCTAAGTGAAATAATTCAGAGAAAGAAAGACCAATACTGTATGATGTCACTTATATGTGGAATCTAAAAATATCTACTCACAGAAACAGAATAGAGTGGTGGTTGTGAGAGGCTGAAGGCAGGGGGAATGTCAAAGGCTACAAACTTTCAGTTACAAGATAAGTAAGTCCCGGACATCTAATGCACAGCACAGTGACCACAGTTAACAATACTGTATGGTATACTTGAAAGTTGCTATAAAATGGAGCTTTAATGTTCTCACCATTTAATGTTCTCCACCACCAGCAAAATGGTAATTATATAAGGTGAAGAATGTGTAACTAACCTTATTATGGTAAACATTTCATAATATATATTTGTAGCAAATCATCACATTGTACACAGGCTTACACAATGTTATGTGTCAATTTTATTTCAATAAAGCTGGAAAAAATAAAAATGAAAAATAAAACCCATCTTGGACTGCCTGAAGCTTATCTTTATCAGTATAGCACTTTATTCTTTACATAGAAAAGCTCACAGAATTCACTCTATATTACTCCTTTCAGATCTCTTATAAACCTATTTAATAAAGCTATTTCTAGCAACAAGCTTCAGTGGGTCTGTGGGTCAGGGAATGAGGTGTGACAGGGGTGAGGCACTGCGGAACAAATGTTTTCCTCCACTTAAACATCTGTTACTATTTCCTGGTTCATTCCAAATGATGATATTAAAAATCAGTCTTGAGGCTGAAATTTAATAAAACTTTAAAAATTCTAAATTAAAAAAAACTTGCTTCACACATCATAACTTTACAGAAATTGTGCAAACCCTTCCATATGACCAGAATAGAATCAGAACCACTTTCACCAGCAAAGCACTATCTCACATAGGAGCTAACCTAATTAATCTGCTTCTCTGACCCATGGTGGGCAGTGAGACTAAAATAAACAGGAAGTCAGCTCTCTGTGGATGCCTGGACAAAGACAAAATGCCCACCACACCTCTCAAGCTAGGTGATCTGGTGCAGGGCAGCTTGGCAGAGACACCGGTCACAGCTACTGGGGGCCCCAGCATCGTGCAGCAGAGAGAGCCATGACTATGTGAAGACTGGCCAGCCTTGGGCAACATGGAGGACTGAGCTAACACAGAGCTGTGACCTTGGGACCTGAGGCCATAGCAACTGGATGGAAGTGGCCCTAATAGTGGCCCAGCAGAGAGGGGAACTGAGATGGCTGCAAAATGCTGGGACCTCAAAGGTCTGTCCCTTCCAGGTAGAGAAGCCCAGAAGAGTCAAGGAAGCCTGGGCTTCCCTCTGCCAGCTCTCCATGCTAGGACCCCGACACCTGCATCATGCACTGTGTGGGGCACAAAGCTGTCACTGCCTACCTGCTGCCAGAATCCAAGGCTAAAAGAAAGATAATACAAAAACTGCTTCCAGGCAAAAAGTGAGTAAGAATATTGAAGATTTGAAGAACGTAATTAACAATCTTGATGTCATGTACATATATCGGGCTCTGGCCCAAACCGTTAGACCCACCGCCCCAAAAAAGCCACTAAATATTCTTATTTTAGTTTCCTGTCTGATGGGACTGAGCCAAGATTTGCGATTCCTGTCAAAGGAAACTCACTGTTTTTATTCCACATGTTAATAACTCGTATCCTATTTTTGCACTTCGCATTTGATGAGGAAAAGGTATTGGGAAACTTGATACCTGAAGGAAAAATGAGAATGGATGGGACTTGCCCAAAGGAGAAGAAAGAGGGGATATTACTGGTAATATGTACACACACGCACGCGCGTGTGCACACACAGACACACACACACAAAATAAATGATCATAAAAACACTTGGATTTCTAATAGTTTGTGGTTTTCTCTTGAAGCTCCTCATTCCCCATCATGATAGCCCCACGAAGTCAGGAGAGGAAGTGCTCCTACGCTTTTTACAAAAACAGGCAAAGATTTAGAGTGAAGAAGTCACTAGCCCAAAGAACAACAGCTGCAACTGAAAGCAAGCCAAACTTGGCACTTGGTTGGATTTTATTGGTCCTTCTTGATGTGCCATATTGTTCAGTATCTTTGCACATTTGAAGTGGGGCCAACTCTTTGAAATTTAATTCCAATGAGATCAGTTAAAATAGCAAAATAGCACCCCTGAAAAGGTCTTCCACATGGATAGCAAATTACACATGATCAGATGTGCTAATTCAATAGCCTAAATATTAAAGTATGTTCCAGCATACTAAATGAGCTCAAATTCCATCCTTCTAGCCAAACACTAATGGTGGGCCATATATATATATATATATATCTCCTTTCCTCTTGGCTCAGGGACCTTATAATCTATTGACTTCTTCAACCAATGGAGATCATCTCAAACAAATTTGGCAGAGGCATTGCAACTACAGTGTAAAAGGTAAACCCTAATATTCTCACTGGTCTCTTGTCTTTTCCTATAAAACCCACACTCCATAATCATTCCAGAGTCACCCATCCAAACATAAATCTGACCATATCATTCTTTGTGTAAGCATGCCATGGTTTTCTGTTGCCTCAGCCCAACCTGTTTCTCCCATTATGGCCCTTGTGATTTTCTGTGATGGGTCCTGTTTAGTCCCCAACCTCATCTTCTGAGATTCCTTGTCTCCTACAGCATGCTTAAGCAGCTCCAAAATTCTGTGGTTCACACAATTTTTCTCTGTCTTCTGTTGCATTTCCTTTTTTTTTTTGTTCTCAAAGCAAACACCTTTTCACCTAATTCTATGTATTATTGTCAGACTCATTTCATATTGTAGTTCTTGTGGAAGACTTGCGTTATCCTGGCTACCAGACTTAGGAGCCTCTTCTTATGCTGTTAATCATTTCCTGTCCACAACTCTGTGTTGGAACCACTCGGTTCTTTCACAGGTATCTGTGTATATATATATATATATATATACACACACACACACACACACTTTTTTATATATACTTTTTTCTCTTACTAGAGTGGGAGGCCTTCTGCACCAGAGATTTGCATACAATGATTTATTCATCATCTTTGTATTTCCAGGATCTAGCTTAAAGCTAGACACATAGAAAGTATTCAATAAATGTCTGGATACTTGAAGTGAGATAAGATTACATTATCTCCTTTAAACCATATTGTCCTATTTTTTTCCTTTCATCTTTGGTTCTATTAAATTTGATCTGCCTTTTTTTTGTGTGTTATTTTCTCTTTAACCTTTCCCTCCCATCCAATTCTCTGTTGATTCTCTAAAGTTTTGGTGTAAAAACCAGAATAAAGTAACTGTTCTGAGCAGGATCATTCATTTTTCCTTAGCTCTAGGCCCATAAAATAGGTTGCCATAGAACACTGAAAGAACCTACTGTGTTTCCTTAAAGGTTCACAGGCGAATAAGCCCAACTTGTTTTCTTCTCTAGAAGTCTCAATGTAATGAAACTTGCAGAAGAGAATTGGTTGGGTATTACAGCATACATTGTATACCAAGTTCCCTGATCTTTCCTTCCTTTGCTCTTATTAATCATGCAAGGAAGGGGCTGCCGGAAACATGAGGAGAGCAGTGACTGGCCTCCCTAATTTCAAGATGGCAGAATCCTGCAAGGTGTGATACAGCATCATTTTGGGCCCACTATGATGCCCATTTTATATTTATGGGAACTAAGTGATTTATATACAGTTTTAACCAAAAAGGGGGGGGAATGAATCTCAGTTTATCTTTTCACAACTTTAAGAATTCAGGTAGAAGATCCTCTTTCTCCAAACTGATACACCAAACACATTTCCTTGCATGCAGTCAGTGATCAGTACCTGACTATATTTATATTTGGCTTCCCCCGAGAAAAAGAATTAGAGCTATTCACCATTATAACTGTCAAAAACTTCAAGTGAAAAAGTTCAAATAACATTTTTTTTTTTTACAAAGAACAGAAAGAACTGATTACTTACATAAAACCAAGATTAGCCATTCTCATCTGAAAAAGCATGAATTACAGTTCACTCACTGGACTTGGTAGAATATGGCCCTAATGAGATAAAGGACATGGATGGTGCATCTAAAACAGCCTGCTGCTTTATTAGAGAATATCATCTGTGGTGTTATCTGGACCATGAGCTGCAGCAAAAGCATGCTGATGACCACGGGGTGGTCAGTGAGATGTTCTTCTCACTGGATCAATGTAATCTAGCACTACTGTGGGAAAAAGTCATTTCAGACAGACCTTCTCTACTTCCTGCCCAAGTCCCCCCCATAGCCCCATTGTGAGATGTCAGAAATAATGCTGGATTATTTGGCAGGGGAAGACAAAGCCAGTGGGGTATAGTGGAAAGAATGTGGGCTTCGGGGATAGACTTGTTTCCAGTCCCAGCCCTGCTGCAGCTTAGTGATAAGAATCTGGGCAAGTCACTTAAACTCTATAATCTGTTTCCTCACCTGTAAAATAAGTGTCATAATTCCTATGTCAGTGTTTTGGAGAATGCTGCTAAATAAGATGGAGCTTATAAGGTGCCTAGCATAGTCCTACCACGTAGAATTCTCAGCAAGTGCTTTCTCTTCCTCACTCATGGAAAGCAGAAATAATAACATAATTAAACGTGATGAATTGGAATAATCAGATAAACATCATACAACTGATGACTAACTCATTAGATTAATGACTGGAATTAACATAGCCAGTGCAAGGTTAATCATATGTGGAGAAGAAGCAGGATAGAGGGTCTCTCTGCTTGTACCTGCAATTTAGGTCTCATATTCTACTCTCGGGAAGGTAGTTCTTCGAGTTGTTTGATTCAAATACAGATCAGCAACTCACATTTACATACCATTGACAAGGTGCCCAGTGTACCAGATATTAGGAAGATGGAGAAGGAAGAAGGAGTTCCCACTGACGCTCATTGAGCTCAGTCTACTAGGGATTGGGTGGGTTAGGGAGGTACTCAGGACATTACCTCTCTTCTGCTGTCCTCTCTTTAAAGGAAAATGTCCCCCGGGAGAGAGATGTTAAGCTTCTATCAATCAGAAACAATGTCCTCATAAACTGGAAAAGACTAAAAGCCATATGCTCTAAGTCCCCCTTTGAAAGAGAGTGGAAGAGAGGCCTTGAGTAGATAACAAAATTTTCTCACGTTCGTAAAATCGGTTTTTGACAGAAAGAGGATAGAAACATAGAAATGCTCATGTCTAGTCCTGTGTTGCGTCTACTCCTTTAGGATGCTGGCTTGGTAGAAACCTGTGACCTCACCTGAAAAATAATTCAAAATACATGCCCTACTCGGGGTGACTCTTATCCAGAGAGCATGAAAACTGTTCACGTAGGACCTTCTGGTGGAGAACCAGTTTTCCTTCTTCCTTGCTCTGTTTGCAGAGTCAAAATCACAACTGAAGTTGGACTTTAAGAGAAAAAGAGAGGGAAGGGGCCCCTGATCGCCCACTGAGCTTCCTACCAGTTGTGACATATTCCTCTTTGCTCCCTGCCCAAGACAGAACTTTCATATAAAAAGGCAGGAAACCATTTTGATTATCAACAATTTCTGAAGCATGAGGACGACAGCATTACGGCAAGACCTGCATTTACGACATCGATGCTTTCTACCTTTGGTTCCTTGGAGGCAAATAGCATTAATTCTACTAAATATAAATGGTTAGACTTTACTAGTTTCTTTGGTTTAGATTTTAGTGTAATCCCTGTATATCTTTGTGTGAAACTTATGCAAAGTAATAAGTTTAAAAGTTCGAAATGCCCCCCACCTTTTTTTAACCATGGAAAAGACAACAACTCTTCAAAAGCTGAATATTGTGTAATAGAGGTTCACTTCTAAATTTCTACTGCAGAGCAGAAGACAGGGGGATGATGTCAATGTCTTCTCTCCTTGCTGGAGTGGGCAGTTTTTAGACTATCATCCCTCCTGGGATGACAGCCCGACAACATCTCATTTTCTGTTTCTTACCTGATTGTTTGAGAAGACAGAAGATAAAATAGAATGGCAATCCTGGGACTTAATTCGCCCCGATTTGAGGGATTTAGGGTAAATGTGTTGTGCCTGTGGCACGAGGAGGAAACGGTTACTAGAAAAAGCACTTAGTTATTACTTCTAAGTCATCTAATTATGTTCGTTTCTGACACTCAACCTTTTCAACAACTTTACAATAGTGGCATGTGGTTTGACAGGTTTCTGTTTATTCCACCTTTCTCCCTGCAATACCGTTTTGAAGGTGTGTTATCTTAAAAAGGCAAACAAGGACCATACTTCTGAACACTGGCTTCTGAACTATAATGTGGGAAGTAGAAATCACATTCAGTATATTTATCCAGAAGGATTAGGAGTTAATGTCATGGTCTGATTAGTACATATATTATGCACAGATCATAGGGGATTCCTGTGGTGACTTCTATGGAACAAGTTCTCTGGAAAAGGGTTTAACCAAGGTCAGCACATCATTAGGGACTGAATCTAGCTGTCCCTTAAAGCGGCTGGGGTGGATTGGTTTGCAATGCAAGGACAGTGAGATTGAAAAACAATCTGCAGGTATGAGGCCTGAGAACTTCTTCCTCTCATCACCAGAGGGTCATACCACCTACCTGCATTTACTAGATCATCCTCTGATACTCAATCCATTTCATTCATGCTCAGAGTTCTTATGATGCCTGCAAGACTCCACAGAAACTTTGAAGAAGAAAGAGCTAGAATGACTCTATACTTTTGAGCTAGCGCCTACGGGCATTTTTAAAACACATTAGTCACGCAATTTAACATTTAATTGCAGCTTGAGTTTTGGTAGGCCTTCTCTTAAGAAAATTTCTGAATGCTATCAAGTAGTTGAATTGTAGGGCTCTGGTATGGAAAATGTTAGAGCTCCATTCTTTTCTTCGTCTTCTTTTATTTGAGTATAGTTGACACATGATGTTACATTAGTTTCAGGTGGACAACATAGTGACTCATCTTGAAATGCATCACGATGGCTGCAAAGAAATGAAGGGACCAGACAAAGAGTAGATGAAATGAGAAAAATGACTGCTGCGGACCAGAGACAGAACTCCAGAAGCATTCGTGGGAGTTGCAAAAACACTTGAAAATGCAGAAAGACAAGAAGTAAGCACTGGAGACTGAGCGAGGTGAAGTGAAACGGCCCGAAACACTTCCAGATAGGAGAAGCGGGCGATACGGGAAAGATGGTTGCCGTTAGCGATGGTGACAGATGCAGATGGCGCCTTTTTCATGTGAAGTCTAAGCAGAACTTTGAAGCCTTGGCTCCAAAGAAAATTATCGAGTCTGCCTTTCTGGGGTGAGAAAGCCTCCTAGTCTGCACAGAGCTCATACCTGCTTCTTTATCAACGTCCCAGGAAAGATGAACTGAATGGCAGTGAATGTCAATGACAAAACCAGAGCTGTACTTCTCCAGGTCTTATTTCCATTTTTATTAACTTTCTTCCTTGTCCCAAACCTTTGAATTTCTTTAGGCCTGTCCTTATTTCATGTCGGTCACCAGGACTGTGAATCAACACTGATTTGGCTGTCTGGGTGCTATTACACATGCTGTTTTTCATCTCCCTTTGCGTGTTTCCCGACTTTAATATTCCAAAATATCTGTGCATAGGAGTTGCACCTCATTGATCAGATTTACTTTAAAAGATCTTTGATTTAAGTAAAAATACAGGAAAAAAATTTCATGGCACAGAGGAGAGAGGATGACATCTCGTGTCAGTCACTTACGGACTGCGGAAAGTTTGAGAAGTAACTTCATTTCTCAAACCCTATGTTTCCTTATCTGCAAAATGAAGGTATTAGCTGATAATCTCAAAGGTCTCTCCAGAGCTAACAATCTTATTTTTTGAGATAATAATCCACATCAGTCAGTCAGTGTGATATGAGTAGAGCAAAAAAAGAGAATATCCATAGCATTATTCATAGAATACCAGAATTTTAGACTTACAAGAGATTGTACCATGTTTCCAGTTCTCCTCTACCTTGACATTTGAAAACACAGATGCCCAGAGAGATGAAGTGACCTGTGACACAGCTTACAGAGCAGGCATGACAGTTTAATATATTAGATAAGTAATTCGACGAGCTTCTGGAAACTTCAATGGTTTAAGCAATAATACTATTTGAGAACATTCGATCGTATCATTCTGGGTTTGGAGGTACTAAAAGGCAGAGTGTTGGAATGGGGGTCTATTAATAAATATATATTTATTACTTGTGGGGAACTGTCTCACATGATTATGGAGGCTGAGAAGTCCCACATTCTTAAGTCTGCAAGCTGGAGACCCAGTCAAGCTGGTGGTGGATTTACAGTTTGAGTCCGAAGGCCTGGGAATCAGGAGAGCCAATGGTGTAAATCCCAGCCCAGAGCATAAGAAGACCAGTGTCCCAGTGGAGGCAGGGAGAAGAGAACAAACCCTCCTTCCCCTGCTTCTAGTCCCATCCATGTCCTGAATGGGCTGGATGATGCCCATTCACATTTGGGAGGGCCATCTGCTTTATGAAGTTTACCGATTCAAATGCTGATCTCATCTGAAAACATCCTCACAGACACACCCAGAAATAATGTTTAATCTGGGCACACTGTGGCCCAGTCAATTTGACACATAAAATTAACCATCATGGTCTTACATAAGTGTGCTATAGTTTATAAATCTGGAAGACAGGTTATTGAAATGGACAAAATATACAACAGACACCCATGGAAAAAAATATATCTTGCCCCACATGCTCGTTGATATAATTAGACGAAGGAATGTGCAAACTGCCTAATTACATGACGCTCTGCAACTATGGTCAAATCCCAGAAATATCATACTTTAGAACCGGGCTTTAAGAATTCAGGTGCTTCTCAGGGAATTGCCAGCCACATAAATCTCCTCAAAAGTAAACCACCTTCAACAATGATAAATGCAATGTCTTGCTGATGATATTTTGAGGGCTGCTATAAAAACATATTGTGGTCAATTTAAAATGTAATTAATGTAAGCTTAATTGTTATCTCAGAAACTGAAACACATTGCTGATAAATGAAATTAAAAGCGTGGTGGTCTGTGAGAAATCTAATGTCAGAGAAAAGGGGTGGATCTGTATCTTTCCAGCACTGTGGATGAGGAGAGACCACGCTAGTGTTTTGAGACTGGTCCCAATTCCTTAAACGAAATAGCCAAGAGCGGGAAACAACTGATCATCAGATTGGGTAGAAAAAGCTCTTTAAAATACCCACCCACCTTTGTTTTCATTCTCCTTGCACCATATGGCCTTTTGGTCTATAACTTAAAGATTTGCCAATCAGAAGGGCAGGCCCCATCCAGGACAATGATGTCTTGTATAATTTCCAAAGTTCAGTAATGAACTGAGGCACTGATACACAATTGCCGGTGAGTTTATAAATCAGTGTTCCAGAACGTGATTGCTCCTTGGAAATCATGGAAATGTGTAGATTACAGCAGTTACAAGTAACTCTTGAACCAATGTCCCTCTCAAAATGCGGCCAGCCCAACAGGACACTACGAGTCTTTATCCTAATTAATATCTGAGTTGCATGCTTGATTTCCTACAGATGTTTTCCTCCAGGATTCACTGGGGCAACAAATAAGGAGGGCATAAAATCAAAGAGAAATTGATAAATTTTTCGATATTAGAGGGAATTCTCTGAAGAAATGGCATAAAGTTAAGGTAAATGTTGGTGCAACAGAAGAAAGGAAGGTTCCTTACAAGTCCTGGTCCCATGGGGGCTGATGCCAGTCGGAAGGACACAGGAAAGCTCCACATTCTGGAGCAAAGAGAAGCACAAAACGTAAATACCACAACCTCACCATTTTCCTAAAGTCGACTCCATTTAGATTAACAGACATCTTAGAGACTTTCTTTTATCACTTGGGAATAAAGTTTACAGTGTTAAGCAAATGACTGAAAACTATAAAGCCTAGACGTATGTATCTTAATTTTGTCAACTGAGTCCCAAACCAGAAGCAGACAAAACAAACAAAAATGCTATCATGTGGCTACTCACGTGGATATATATAGGCACCCCCCAAAACAAAACCCAAACAAAAGCCCCAAAAGCATTGATTTTTTAGTGCCAAACCAATGACAGATTAGGTATGACTGCCCACCAAACTCCCTACCGATTCTCTTTAAGAAACTATGTCTTAGATTTATTTTGTTTACAAACAGCATCTCACAGAGTGCTAAGCACAGAAAAAAATCACTGAATAAGTAATTGTTGAATTGATGTGTTAATTAATACATTCGGTTGATTTGGCAACTATTGAGATTTTCCGCAACGACCAAGTCACCATATGCTATAGCCCCCAGGCTGTGGACCGTGGCTCAGGATGCTCACGAAAGTGCCAGAGAGGCCTGAAAACCCACATCAAACTTTGAAAAGGACAGGCTCTATAACATGGTGCATCCATGAATCAAAATGTCCTTCTTTTGTTTAACATGATCCCACACTCAGCGTTATTAGCTCGTTTGGTGAGCCTCAACACCACCAGAAGAAAATACATTGAAATATGATGCGTGTAACATTAACCTTCCCCGGGGTCTGCTGTTGGCTTTTGAGAAGTTGTTTTTAGAATAATGTCTCTCCCACAAATACAACAGTACATTTTCTCTCTTATTTTCTTATTCCTAAGATAAAATTGAGAATTATAGCATTTAGGTGACTTGAGACCGGAAAGAACATACATACATGCCATTTGATAATTTGGAAAACTGGATCTTGTAAAATCTGTGTGAATCTCAGGGTGAAGTGATAATGGATACTGAGTGTAAGAAGAAAATGCAAGAGAAAGAGAAGAACCTGAGGTAAGCTTCGGTGATAAACACAAAGAATAGAGGCATGTCTGTCTTAATTAAAACACACAGGATGGGTGTGTCAGGGGTGGGAACACATCACCTTCACTGTGGATAATGGGAATACAGAAGGTAGGGGATTTTCAATTCTTGTAGCGGTAACAAGGACACAGAAAATAAAACCCTGTGTGGTGAGGGAAACCTGACGATGTGGGTGTTTCAGCTGCAGAGGAAGTAATGAAGCTCCAATATGGAGAAGCACAAGTCAACGAGCGGGATGTCGGGGAAGGAAAATGTGCTTAAGTATTTCACTCTGCTGTTTAATATTGAGGTATTAAATTGCTTATTCTTGGTTCCAAATTTGAGCTGAACTTTCATACTCCCTGTGAGATAATTTACGATTTCGAGGGATGGTCTCAGCCGAAGTAAAATGACTCTGTGCAAAACGTTTCCATTCATTCCTTGCTGTCTCTGTGCTATACCGTGATTACGTTTACGACCACCAGTGGTTAGGTGAATAATTTAGGGACGGCGAGAGATCTGTGTACAACAGCTAGCAGATTCACCCAGAGTCTGTCAAATTGTCAGGTAAAATTATAATTAATAGGAGTACCAGCCAGACTGGAATAAGTCTAATTAATCTAGTGGTGGGCTTTGCATTTATTTATTTATTTATTTTTAAGATTTTATTTATTTATTCATGAGAGACAGAGAGAGAGAGGCAGAGGGAGAAGCAGGCTCCCAAGGAGCAGAGAGCCCGATGCGGGGCTCGATCCCAGGACCCTGGGATCATGACCTGAGCCGAAGGCAGACGCTTAACCGACTGAGCCACCCAGGCGCCCCTGGGCTTTGCTTTTAATTTGCTGAAGCAACCAGTGTTATCTGTAGTTGCGGCTACTGGAGAGAAGCAGGCTCAGCAGCTGCATCAAATGTGAGAAACAGGAAAGACATTCCTTCCTGCGCTTGTTTACGGTCAGGGCTAAGATTCTTGGCTGGAGCATTTGGTAGTGCCCGGGCACCCAGGATCTCCCCAGCGAACCACACCACGGAAATTCCCTGTGGGCAGCAGAAAACCGAATGAAGGCCATAACATTTGCACTTGCAAATATGAAATAATAACCTCCTTAAATATCTTTTAATAAACCTTTTCCTTGAAGGCAACCTCAAAATATTAGCATCTCTTTATGTCCATTTTATTTTTTTATTTCCCTCCTAAGAAAAGCTCCATGTTAGGGGGTTTTCATAGCTTTTTCTTTGAAAATCCTTAAGGGAAGGTTATTAAAAATGTTTATGTCTCAGTGCAATAATGACAATAAAGCTCTGGAGATCTATTCGCAGCACGGTTACAGCTGATTGGAAACTTACATGTGTTTACAAGCATCTATGTGTATAATTATATTATGACACTATTACACTAGGCTCCAGAGTACTGTTCTGCAACCAAAACTTAGCATTTATATTTGTAAATGGCTATGTGATATTTTTTAGTAATTACTTTCTGCAAACCAACAGTGGCTGGCCTAAATGAGTTTAGTGAGCAACGCTCATCATTCTCTATCCATTTGTATGGTGCTCATGGCAGGAGAGTGGGAAAATGCCATTTAAATCCAAGGAGAGTCAGCAAAAAGAGGTCTCACCAAAAATGATCACAGAGCCTGCTTTCTGAACCTGCGATATCTAATTATTTAACTCTCTGAAGACTGAATTGTATTTTCTTTTGTAAGAGTCTCAACTTTTTTTTTTTTTAACACTAATGCTCTGATTCTTTTAAGAAAACTGGCAACTTAATAATGTTGTAGTCTGTAAACATCACGCAGAACACATATTTCCCAATGTCACCATGTGTTGTAACACAATGTAATTAGAAAGCTAATAATCTTCTTTAAGAGCATTTCCATTTATAAAAATAGCCAAAGTTTTATCAACTGCCTGCGTGGTGTGCGCTCATGTAAGTGCCTATGGAAAACTGGAGTTCGGTAATGTTCTGTGTTGTTTCTTACGCCACCTACACTTGAATAGTATTTGAGGCAGTTATTGCTGGCTGATACAATTGTCCTTCCATGGTCAAAGTGAAATAAATAAAATAATTTCATGACAATTAATCATGCTGACATTAGTATTCATTCATAAATCAGGCATGTAGCAGGCGATATGGTTCCAAAGATGACCATGAATTTATCCTTGCTTTGAAGGAGCTTACTATTTAGTGAAGGGTGAACGATTAATAGGTAAACAGTTATAGTATAGTATAACTGGTGTTACAGAAATATAAATGAACTCAGAAAAAACAAAGGGAATAATGGTATTGGTGTTATCTTTGCATTGCCTTTTATTTTTTATTTTATTTATTTTTTAAAGGTTATTTTATTTTAGAGATAGAGAAGACAGCATGAGCAGGGATAGGAGCAGAGGGAGAGAGACAAGCAGACTCCATGCTGAGCACAGAACCCAGCTCGGGGCTCGATCCCAGGACCCTGAGATCATGAATTGTGCCGAAATCAAGTCGGACGCTCAACCGACGGGGCCACCCAGGAGCCCCTTTGCATTACCTTTTAGAAACTCTCCATAAAAATGTCTTCATTTTTATTTATATTTATTTATTTATATTGCTTGACTCAAAGTCAAGTTAGAAAACACATGTGAAATTATGTGAGGATACTGTCAGTAAATTGAGTCTTCCTGGGCTGCTTCTCTACTGTATTTAACTATCCGTGTGGAGAGTTTAAATCTTACACTACCACACCTCAAGGTTGTCATGAGCCCTCCGCAGACCTGATCTGCCGCAGGCAGGAGCGACTCTGCCCAGGCCGTGTCACTGCAGATTTCCATGTGTAAAGAATACGACATTTCATTTAAATCCTGGCTACCCAGCCCTTTCAGCACCACACCACGCAGGCAATCGCTTTTCCTTCTTTTTCTTCATAAAGGGCTTGTTTCACCCACATTTAGGTAAGAGTCTCCAAGAATTCTGCTGATGTTGATGTCAAAATATTTTGTAAAGACACCAGAAAGATTCTTCTGTATTTGCTGGGCTTGCAGGGCCCAACCTCCTGACTTTATTGAAGGGAAAGGTATAAATGTGAAGTTTACTTCAAGCTCAGTACTGGACTGGTCTTGCTGCATTAATGCAGCACAGGGACCCTGTTTTGATGTCTAAGACATTACAAAATATACTGTTTGATTTTTGGTCCTAGTAATAGGAGACAGACCCTGAGGAAAGGGCAATTACAGAGTAGAAAGACAGATGCTACATTGTGTTAAACTCTCAGAGTTTCAGTCTGCCCATTCACATGAAGCTTGAGTCAGAATCAGTTGCCTTGTTAACATTCTTAGCACAGGTTAGAGCTCACAGAAATAAAAATCCAATTCCAGACAATTGATTTCCTAAAAATGAGCAAGAGCAATTCAATGAAAGGAAGAGTCAATGATGGTGCTGGAAGGACTGGATGTCCGTAAGCAAAAAAGTAAATATATGAAATAAATGAAGTAAACTCTGACCTTAACCTCATACCTTATACAAAGATCAACTTAAAATGGACCATGCACTTAAAGGTAAAACCTCATGCTATAAAATTTCCAGAAAGAAACAGGAGAAAATCTTCAGGACCTAGGACAAGGCAAAGAGTTCCTAGACTTGATGCCAAGAGCATGGTCCATAAAAAGAAAAATTGATAAATTGGACCTCATCAAAATGAAAAGAAATTATTCTCTAAAAGACCCTGTTAAGGATGAAAAAACACATTATAGACTGGGAGAAAATATTTGCCCATCATATATTTGCTAAGGGACTAGTGTTTAGAACATGTAAATAACTCAAATCTCAGCAGTGAAAGACAAACATACAATTAGAAAATGGGCAGAAGATATGAAGAGGTGTTTCCAAAGAGGGTCTCTGCAGGTGCCAGATAAGCATGTGACAAGATGCTCATTAGTCATTACAGAAATTAATATTAAGGCCACAATAAAATATCACTGCATGCCTATCAGAATAACTAAAATAAAAAATAATGCTAACACCAAATACTGGCAAGGAGGTAGAGAAACTGGATCACTTACACACTGCTGGTGGGAATATAAAAGGCTGGAAAATAGTTTGACAGTTTCTTTTAAAACTGAAAAAAAACCCACAAAGGACTCAAAAACTGATAGATAAATGTTCATAGCGGCTTTACTCATAATAGCCCCAAACTGGAAGCCACCTAAATGTCCTTCAGTAGGTGAATACTGAAACAAAGCATGGTGTATTCAACCCAAGGAGCACTACTCAGTAACAGAAGGGGAGAACTACTGGTACACACAGAACTTGCATCAACCTTGAAGACTCACGCTGAGTACACAAGTCAGTCTGAAAAGGACACACACTGCATGATTCCGTATATATGACATTTGTGAAATAACCTCATCACAGCAATGGAGGACAGGATAGTGGTTGCCGGGGGTTAGAGATGGGGGCTATGGCTAAAAACTGGTAGCACGAGGGAGTCTTGTGATGTAGTTAAAAGTCTGGATTGTGGTGATGGTTACACAAAGCTTCACATTTGATACAACTGCACAGAACTACACACACACAAATAAGGACCCAGATGGCTAGTGAAATCTGAATAAGCGCTATGATTTTTTACCACTGTCAAAATGAAAAATTCAATCCTCCCCCCAAAAACCATATTTTTGCTTAGTTAACTCAAAAACCTCCAAAAGAATTATATTCTACAATTAAACAGCCAGCATCCTAAGTGCTCTTCGTCATCTGTCTAGCTCACCAAAGTCTCTTCTTTGTAGTTGCTGTTCCCTACTCTGTCTTTTCTCCCAACCCAAATAAAATCAAACCAAACAACCAACCACAGAAAAATCCTTTCTTTCTCTTCCTCTTTCCCCCATCTCTACAACTATATCTCCCCTTGCCTCTCTCAAGTACAGGTTCCTTTCTTACCCACAATCCTGCCATTCTCTAGATCAACTCTTCCTTATGTAGATCATTTTAGCCTATTTTGGATTATTTTAATTCACTTCTCCCATCATTGGCAGCAGTACAAAAAAGCTCCAGAACTTAATAAACACAAAACCTCTTGGGGGAAAGAGAAGGATTTGAATATTGACACGTCAATAATGTTTGCCCTTTGCATTACCAAATGGAGATAATACCCACCACCGTCACAGGGTTATTGCGAATATTAAATAAGCTATCATCCATAAAGCACTTAGTACAGTGCCTGGCACACAGTAGGTGCTCAATAAATGGTAGCAGCTAGTAATAGGAGGCAATTGGCACATAAAAGAATGGTACTAGTTCTGCAATTCAACACTCTACAAATATTCACTAAGCGTCTAATATAGTCTTAGTACTTTGCTGGTACTATGAAGTAGCCAAAGGGAAACAAAGTATAGAGTATATATGAATACATGAAAAAGCAATGTCATCAGTCTTTAGGGAAATGCTAATTAAAACCATGTGATATCCCTACACACCTATAATAATGACTAAGATGCCGAGCAACTGGATCCTCATTCATTGCTGGTCCAAATGCAAAATGCTACAGCCATCATGGAAAAGCCTGAAAGGTTCTTATAAAGGTGAACATTCACTTACCTTGCTACTCCACTTCTAGGAAATTATCTAAGTGAAATAAAAAGTCTGTTCAAACAAAAATCTGTGTGGGAATGTTTATAGTGGCTTTATTGCACCACATTGGAAATTACCCAAATATTCCCCAACTGGTAAATGTATAAACATACTGGGTATATCCATACAACGGAGTACTTACTCAGAAATACCAAGGCATGTACGACCGACTCACACAACATGATTAAATTCTAAACGCGTCATGCTAAGTAAAAGAATCTACACACAAAAGTCTACTTTCCGTATGGTTCCACAGACACAAAACTATAGAGACAGGAAATAGCTACGTGGTCATCAGGAACTACAGGTGGGAAGGGGGCTGACTGCAAAAGGTCACAAAGGAAATGTTTGGGGCAATGGAATCGTTCTGTATCTTGATTATAGTGGTAGTTACACAACTATATGCATTTGTCAAAACTCAGAAATGTACAAAAAGGTTGAATTTTACCTTATGCAAATTTCACCTTAATTAAAAAAAAAATAGAAAAATAAAAAAGAATTTTAGCCTAAAACTTAAGGACACAGATCTTGCCAATTGCCTTCAGATATAACGTAAGAGATGAGATTAATTGATGCACAGAAATACGAAAATCATGTGTACCTGTATGTAATTTGTTGCTAAATTATGAGGCTTAGGTTGCTAATTATGAATGATGAGGTTTATTAATTGAATTTAAAGAAACCACTGATTAATGTGGGAAGAGGACCCATTAGGCTTCAATGGGGCTTCAATGTCAAACATCAAAAGAATGGGCAGGACCTGGCTGGGCAGAGAACTGGAGTATTTTGCCCAAAGCCATGTGAGTAGAAAACATGGAGCAAGACTTGAGGAGTCCTACCAGACTGCAGCAGGGTTGGTGGGGAGAGGAATGAGAAACTGATTTGATAAAGAGATGGAGCCAGATCACAGAAGGTCTTACATTTTAAATACAGCCCGTGACTGGATCAAAGTCTTTTCATAACACAATTATAGTAAGTTCTTGAATGAGGAGTTATCATATCAAAGCAGTATTTCCAGATCATTATTCTGGAAGTAGTGTCCCCTCTAGGAGGAAAGAAGGGAAGCAGGAAAGGAGAATCAGTGTGCTATTTATGCTGCAGACCTAGATTCCTTTGCAGCTTTTGAACTGACATCTTAGCTCATTGTCTTAATAACAGATATCCTGTGTTAAAAATGGAACCTTTGAATGTTTGGCAGAGGCAAGCACAGCTGCCTCTAACAGTTTATTTCTATAGCTTCTGGGCATGAGACATCACATATAGAAATGGTTGCTCAGGTGGCTGTCTTCTTTTAGGCGTGTGGGGACTGCAGCTGTCTGGACTGCCACATGATCAAGTCATTCCTGATCTCATAAATAATGAACACTTGGAAATCCCACAGTACAGAGCTGTTCTGCTCCAGAGTTCAAATACATGTTGACCCTTCCATCAAGTCACTGAGAAGGGCCCTCCATTCCTACGTTGGAAGCCTGCATGTGAGTACAGTTCTAAATCCTTGCTTTGGGGATTATTTGTGCTCACAAATGCCTCAGTTCTTTCTTCTGTGGTTTTAGCGAAGGGTCCTTATTTAGAAAGATGTTATAGTTAAGTGACAAAAGCTCAAGAATGTGGGTTTATTTTCCAATTCAGTATAAAATCCTCGAGAACATATTCACTAATCATTGCTATAAAATTCTACCCAGAATCTTCACAGGAACAAGGGAGCCTTAATTGTATGTTAGATTATCATTTAAATACACCATAATTATTGAAAGTAAAGATGTCAAGATCAACATTCAAAGGACACTGATGTTAAAGTAGGTGTGTCCCCAAGCCTTCCAGGAATCTCTTAATTAATCCTGGGATGTGCTGTACTAAGAGAACGTCAAATGTCATGCTGAGCAGCAAACAGATGAACCCTAAAACACAGCTTCAAGTAACAATGAGGCTAATATCAAATGCCCTTCATCCGAGAGTCCTAAAGGCCTTTACAAATGGCATAACATTAATCTGAACATCACTCTAGAGAAGCATCAAATTAATTTCCATTTCAGAAATGGAACCCCTGAGAAAGAAGCATGTCCATGATCACAATTAGACCTACTTTTTAGCCTACTTAAGGCCAGTTCCTTTCAGCCATCTGTTCTGAAGCTAATTCTAGGCCCTGGAGTAAAAGAGAGAGAGCATGAAGATGTCAGAATGGAAAACAAACTACATTCATTCAACAGTTCTGGGCTCATTTAGGTATGAAGTCAAATAATACAGGATTACAGTTCTCAGGGTGTTTATAATATATCTGGGGTGTAACAACATTTAGGGAACAATATGGTGGGTGCTATGATAAAAGTGTGATTGAAGTTTGGTGGAAACACATGAAAGGAAAGGAATCAAACTAGGGGATCAGTGAAAAGTTCACTTAGGAAGGGACGCTTAAGCTGAGCTTTGAAAGACTGAAGGAGCTATCTTTAAGCAGAAAGGAATAAAAAAAATTCAACAACAAACTGCCCAAAGAATGAAGCATTATAATTGCCAGGAGCTGGAATACTAGTTTGTGTAGTTGAGTTGCAGGGGCAGTGACGGGGAGAGGGGGCGGGAAGCATGCCATGAATTAGTATGTGATTTATGTGCTAAACTAAGGAGCTTAAAATGTGTACCAAATGCTAGCCAAGGGAACAGTTCAATGGTCAGTGCCCATATTCACAGGAGAAGCATAGCTTAGCTTCATCAGCATCATGATACCGATAAAAAAAGTTGTAAATGTCATTTACAAGACCTCCAATGGGCAGAAACACAACCTCCTTACGAGCTCCTATTTACAATTCATGCTCATGTGTTTATAAGATGCCAGCTAATTATTTTGCCCAGGAGGACAAGAAAACAAAGTTGGGGGGCAACTAGCACTTCTCTGCCATGGAATTAGGCAAAAGATCAGTCAGGCATGGTATGATCAAGAGAAAAGCAAGACATTTCTGGGAAAACATAAACAAAGTTGAGTGATTAATTGAACATAAGGGGCTAAATAAAAAATTAGTGACTGAAATTTTGATTCTAAATCACCGGGCTTTCTGAGCTTTTCAGTGAGTTGTGAAGATAATAAAACGAACAAAGACAGAATACTTAGGTACTAAAGGTAGCTCCACAAACAGTCTCAGTTTGTGATGACGATAGGGCTTAAAGTCAGAGCCCTAGGGTCCCTCGAAGGGTTGATCTCTGGACATTGCTTGCTTTCCAGGGACTCTAATTTTGAGCTCAAGGTTGCTCAGTATGTATCAAATGCTCTTTCCGGAGGAACAGTGTTTACAGAAAACTGCTAGAAAGTGAGGTGGGGTGTCCTTTCCTCTCAAATAAATCCAGGCTGAGTGCTATAATCCCATTTTGCTCTACTGCTGTCCTCCCTATGTTGCTTCCATGATATTTGCTTAGACTTTATAGTACATTATCATCTTAATAAAAAGGAGCTCTGTAAAATTCATCTTTGCATTTACTGTCGGGATGCTTTGTAGATTGTGTTCTTTGGGAAACATTCTGAGAAGGAATCAGGACTGCAACATTTTATTGGGGATAGCTTCAATGTCAGAAAAGAGCACGATGCAGGGTAGGGCACGTGGGGCTGACAGGCCCTAAAGTAGACTTGACCAAGGAAGTTTCCTCCGGGAAGAGCTCTGGAGCAAAGATGGCACGTGTGATGGAGGAGTCCTGCAGGGGGCGGAAATGGCCCAGCCACTGTACCATTAATCTGCTGTCATTGCCTGGAGGCCACCTGGAGAAGAGTGGGACCTCAGCGTGAAAGCCCATACAGACCCCAGAGGAGCTAACAGCTGGAGGCATCAGCTGATCACACTCCTCTCAGCTAGGCAGCCAATCCCTTCTTGAAGCCTGAAGCAGGATGTGAGCGTGCATCTGTCTCCACCACAGAGGCTTGAAAACTCATTATGCAATACCCTTTTTATGGGGCCCTGGGAGAAATAGCTCTTAGTAGCAGGACTAGCTGTGCATAACCTGCACAAAGGATATGCACCTTTCTTTTGGACACTATTATCTACATTATCTGTCTAAATTGACTTGCAGGATCCCGTTATGGATCATATTACAAAATGGACTATATTGAATTTTCAGCTTGGTCCTCCTCTGATCCAATCCAAAAGTGGGAGAGAACCATCAGTTAACTACTTCAAATATAGACATAGATATAAAGATAAATGGATACTGTCCCTATCTATCCATAAATAGCAAAATTATAAATCTGTTCATTTGTGGAGTTTTACTGATCTGTATTCCTAAAAAGCTATTTACTAACACTTACTTAACCCTCTTGTTGGCTATCAAAAATTTAAAAGAAAAATAAAATTCTGGAGGCTCCTCACTTTCCCCCCTTTCCTGCTAGTACTTTATTAGTAGCAAGGAAATGATCACTCTGGAATTCACTTCTGCCACAAAGACCAGGATGTGAAGACTGTTTGGCAGTCACTTGCCTTGGTTGTTAGTATTTGAGGTCTTACAATTATTGTGATTTGGGCATTAGGACAGCACATCTTCCCCTCTTGATGAGGGAGAGGGTTGGTAATGAGGTTGATGTATGGACGAGTGTTAAGGAGGGCCACTCCCCAGGACAAAGCTGTAGTGAGCAGGATGGGCCTGTCATCAGAACTGAAGAGGACGAACTTGCTATGCGGCTGACACGTGGGTCGTGGCGAGGGAAGGGGATGCTTCTTGCCAATGATGAAATTATGTACTTAAAGAGTAGTCCTCAAAGGAAAAAGAAGAGAACCAAAGAAAATGGTATGAAGTGCTTGATTTTATTGCTACAATAGGGCTGGCTACATAAGCTGCAGGGCCTAGTACAAAATGAGAATTCTGCAGGACCGTTGTTCAAAATCCATTAAGAACTTCAAGACCGCAACAACATGGCCTTAAAACCAGCATAGGGTCCTTGTGTGACTGCACAGGTCATCTGTCCATGAAGCTGGCCGTGGATACAGACTCAGATGCAGCACTTCTTCCCAGATCACCAATTAATACCTCATCTGTAAACCTGAGAAAGTTCTGTTCCTATTACTCTGCCCTTAGCCTGGTCTGACCTGTTAGCCCTCTGGGCTCTGGGGATGGGAGGTTGCCAATGAATACAGCAGTTATGAAATCTCCATTCAGTCCCAACTTTTTACCAGGGGAGAAGTTGAGGGAGCACAGTCTACATTCAAATATTCTGTACCCTTGGTGGAATATATGTTGGACCGGATCTTACACTACACATCAAGGTTGTTGGTTCAGAAACTGGTTTGTTGTCATTACAGACTGAGAACAGCAAACTTGTTTCTTACCAGGGAGTTTCATGGGATCAAGACTTCCCGGCTAGCCCTGGATGTCAACACTTTTGATCTCATCACTGACGTTGCTGCTGCTAATGTTACACATGTTGCAAGAGCAGCTAAGCTGTTTGCAGAGTGGGTTTGTAGAGCTGGATCAGAGGTGAGATAGCACCTCCCCACCAAAGGGAAATTTAAGTGGAGATGAACCACCCCAAGTCTACTGAATCAGAATGATGTTGGGGGGAAGCAGGGAGGTGTGGACGAGTCTATATTAAAAAGAAGAAAAAAAAAATCCTGAGGTGATCTCATGGTCTCCTGGTTAAGAACTACTGCTCTACTGGGGGCACCTGGGTGGCGTAGTAGGTTATGTGGCCGATGCTTAGTTTCGGCTCAGTTCACGATCTCAGGGTCCTGGGATTGATCCCACGTTGGGCTCCATACTCAGCATGCATCCTGCTTGAGATTCTCTCTCCCTCTCCCTCTATCCCTCCCCCTGCTCTCTCTCTCTATAATACTTTTTTTTTTTTTTTTAAAGGAACTATTGCTCTACTTCAAATCCCCTTTTTCTCCTCAGATGAGAAAACAGACTAGAGAGACAGGTGCAGTGACAAGGTCACGTTCATATGGGTAGTTAGAGAGAGCTGGACCCCAAACCCAAGGATACTATGTCCCTGACAGAGCTCTTTGCTCTGTATCAGAGTCTTCAAACTGCTTTCATATCTATTACTTCAGGGAGAAATGTGACAAACAGAAGACAATTCAGATATACACAGTGATGAGAAAACATTTACTTTAGTGTCAATTTTGGCTTAGATGTGTAAATGTGTTAATGAAGGTCCACCACAGCTGCTGGGCTTTGAATATTTCAGTTTGAGGTTCCAATGATCTTAGGTATTGAGGGTTAGGCCCCGTGACCAAAATGAAGTTTCCTGAAATGTGTTTGATGTTAAACTGAATACACCATGTGTGTTGTGTGGAGAAACTTAGAACTCGGGTTAATGAATATTCTACATGTCTTTAACTGAAAGGTAGGATTAGTATATAATCTCTGATTCTGTTAAAAGAATTGCAATGGTCTCATGTAAGAAGCCTAGTTCACTATAGACAATGGAAATTTAAAAAAAAAGAAGACAAATTTCCAACCTGATTTTCATAGTGTACTCTGATTTGTTATGTAATTTAATAAAATGTATCTATGGGCAAGTTACCCAGTGAATTTCTAAAAAATTAAAATACCTCTTAGCTGATCACTTATTTTTATGACGTTTTATGGGCTGTATTCCCATCCTCACTGAGTCACATGATAAATTAACGTTACAGTGAAGCAAGCCAACTCTGGTACAGTTATCATTAACTGAAGGCAGCGCTTGACAGATTCCTTCATCCGGAAACATGTAATGGGAAAGTGCGTTTTCCTTGCAAACAAACCTAATTTATACTTTACACAAGGGTCATTTTTCCATGAAAGTAAAGAAAGAAAAATATTCAGCTACAATGGCCCAACATCTAAAACATCTCAGCTTAAGTGAAAAGAGCCTGACAAATTGAGAGACCTCACTAACGAAATGCATCTCTAAGGGGTTATGGGTGTGACTGAAAGGAGCTTCCTGAAGAATCCTCACGGCAATTCGGAAATATTTTTTTTTCTTTTTTTTTTTTTATTCTTATGTTAATCCCCATACATTACATCATTAGTTCTAGATGAAGTGTTCCATGATTCATTGTTTGTGCATAACACCCAGTGCTCCATGCAGAATGTGCCCTCCTCAATACCCACCACCAGGCCAACCCATCCTCCCACCCCCCTCCCCTCTAGAACCCTCAGTTTGTTTTTCAGAGTCCATCGTCTCTCATGGTTCGTCCACCCCTCCGATTTCCCCCACTTCATTCTTCCCCTCCCGCTACCTTCTTCTTCTTTTTTTTTCTTAACATATATTGCATTATTTGTTTCAGAGGTACAGATCTGAGATTCAACAGTCTTGCACAATTCACAGCGCTTACCAGAGCACATACCCTCCCCAGTGTCTATCACCCAGTCACCCCATCCCTCCCACCCCACCCCCACTCCAACAACACTCAGTTTGTTTCCTGTGATTAAGAATTCCTCATATCAGTGAGGTCATATGATACATGTCTTTCTCTGTTTGACTTATTTCACTCAGCATAATACCCTCCAGTTCCATCCACGTCGTTGCAAATGGCAAGATCTCATTCCTTTTGATGGCTGCATAATATTCCATTGTATATATATATATACTACTTCTTCTTTATCCATTCATCTGTTGATGGACATCTTGGCTCTTTCCACAGTTTGGCTATTGTGGACATTGCTGCTATAAACATTGGGGTGCACGTACCCCTTCGGATCCATACTTTTGTATCTTTGGGGTAAATACCCAGTAGTGCAATTGCTGGATCGTGTGGTAGCTCTATCTTCAACTTTTTGAGGAACCTCCATACTGTTTTCCAGAGTGGCTGCACCAGCTTGCATTCCCACCAACAGTGTAGGAGGGTTCCCCTTTCTCCGCATCCCCGCCAACATCTGTCGTTTCCTGACTTGTTAATTTTAGCCATTCTGACTGGTGTGAGGTGGTATCTCATTGAGGTTTTGATTTGGATTTCCCTGATGCCGAGCGATGTTGAGCACTTTTTCATGTGTCTGTTGGCCATTTGGATGTCTTCTTTGGAAAAATGTCTGTTCATGCCTTCTGCCCATTTCTTGATTGGATTCTTTGTTCTTTGGGTGTTGAGTTTGATGAGTTCTTTATAGATTTTGGATACTAGCCCTTTATCTGATATGTCATTTGCAATTTCGGAAATATTTTTAAAAATTAAATTGCTTTCCCCACATGAGGATTCCCAGAGGAGCACGCTGGACTGGACGCATCAATCCTCGGAACTTTGGATTTCACAGCAGACACAGAGGCCCCTGGAGCTGCCTGTCTCTCCAGAGTCCACGACAGGGAAGCCACTCAGCCCAGCCCAAGAGGAGACCCCAGGGGCCAGATGATGAGCAACAGTTATTAGCCGACATATTAACCGATACCAGGGTTGAGGGACCTCTCTTGTTTCAGGCCATTTTTCTCAAGAAAGTGCTTACCACTGGCCTTACCCCGTTCGTATTTCAGCTTCTCATTTTGAGGCTGGCACTTCCTTCGGGAAAGCACCGTTGGAGCCATGGCGTCTCCTCATAAAACGCCAGTGGGCTCCCAAGTTTCAGTCACTTCTCTTCTGCTTCTGTTTCTTCCTTCTGATGTTTCTTCAATTCAGCATGCATACCACGACTCCATTCTTTCATCTTTCAGGCATATGTTCTGTGGCTTTTACACTTCTTGCCCTCGGAGAACACAAGTGGGAAATGGGGAGAATAATTTCCGGGGATGAAAGTGCAGTGTATAGGTGTAAAATTCAGTTGGATAACGTCAAGAAGTGGTAACCATGAGGGGGATGGACAGGAACAGTTACACTTGTGGGGCCACACGCATGGTTGCAGACCACGACGTGAACGGCCCTGCCTGGACCTGGACCACGCTGCCCTAGATGTGTTCTCCTGAATGTTAACAACTCATGATTACCCCGGGGAGCTTTCTAAATCATTTGAGTCCATGGTAGAGTTTACCAGCACACTCTAACCAATATCATCACCAATTCCACATGTTTACATTTACTTTCTGGATACGACTATGGAATTGAGAGGAAACAAAATCTCTGGAGGGAAAAAACTTCAGCCCCACTTAGGACCAGAGAGGATTCAGACCATTAACAACACAGGGTGAGGAACAAAGAAAGGCTGTAAATAAAGCAGGAAAAGAATAAATTTTCTGATTTGTTTGTGTCAGAACTTGAAAAGCCATTAAGAATTAGTGGGTGGATGAACCTTGACAACATGCTAAGTGAAAGAAGCCAGACATAAAGTCACATATTGTATGGTTCCATACACATGAAATATTCAGAATAGGTAAGTCCATAAAGACAGAGTGCAAACTGGTGGTTGCCATGAGCTGAGGGAGGCAGCAATGGAGAGAAACTGCTTGATGAGGATGGAATTCCTCTGGAGTGATAAAAACGTTTGGGAGTTAGAGGCAGAGGGTTATGGCTAATTTATGTTATGAGAATTTCACCTTGGTAAACAAAATGCTAAAAAATAAAAGGGAAATCCATTGTTGTGATTTTTCTGTAATACTAAAGTTATTCCAAGAAAAAGTTTCTTTAAAAATTTTTTTTAAAGATTTTATTTATTTGAGAGAGAGACACTGAGCCAGAGTACATGAGCAGGGGGAGGGGCAGAGGGAGAGGGAGACGTAGACTCCCTCCCTACTCAGGGCTCCATCCCAGGACCCCGGGGATCATGACCTGAGCCAAAGGCAGACACTTAACCAACTGAGCCACCCAGGCACCCTGAAAGTTTATTTTTTAAAAACAGAGTTAGTGGGGGGTGCCTGGGTGGCTCAGTTGGTTAAGCGACTGCCTTCGGCTCAGGTCATGGTCCCGGAGTCCTGGGATGGAGTCCCACATCGGGCTCCCGGCTCGGTGGGGAGCCTGCTTCTCCCTCTGACCCTCTCCCCTCTCATGCTGTTTCTCTCTCTCTCTCAAACAAATAAATAAAATCTTTAAAAAAAAAAACAAACAGGGTTAGTGGGGAGAAGATTGAGCTTTAACTCTGTTTGGCTTTCTCAAGGCACAAAGGACAACCATTCATATATTTGTTCCTTTTCTCTATCAAGTTATAGTTTTTTAAATGAAGTAATAAGCAATTATTGAGGGCATTAGCCCCTTTCCTCTCATATATGTTAGTGTTCATATGTGGTCAAATTTACTAGGCTCTTTATCTCAGTTGGTCAGCCTTATGCTTCATAATGTCTGGGTTCTGTTTCCTGCTTGGAAAGGTATTTCTCACCCCATCATTTGCCAAGTTTGTTGATGATTTTTCCCCCAAGGCTGTACTTTTTTCGTACTTATTTCTCTTTTCTAATTACAGTGGCTAGTATCTCTGATGATGTGTAGTAATGTGCATCAGTGAGCTGCCATTGGATTTTATAGGGAGCTGACTAATAAAATACGGCACTGAGTTGAGAAACTTAGGGATGGAGGGAAGAAGAGTCAGAAGAAACAGTGCATGCACTAATTTCCTCATCTTTAATAGAAATCCAGTATTAGACATGATTTTAAAACAAATCGGCCAATAACAGATGTTTAAATAGGTTATGTAATGGTATGAAGGCAGAGGTGTGTCGGAGCCTTCCTCCTCCCTGACCCCTGAACTAGTACATAAGAGATGACTGTTAAATTGTCAGGACATTTGCAAGCTGCTTGTTAAACAAATCCATTATTAAACATTAAAGTACATAAATCTACAATTAAATTAAAGCAAAACAAATGTATAAAATACCCCAAAGTCTCAAAATACTCAAAATAATTTTAAAATTATTTTTCTACAGTTTTACTATATCCTTTGTTCTTGAGGCTGCTTATAATCATCGCAATGATTGTATGATGGAAATCCTAATAACAGTGTTATTAACACCCATCTCTTCCCTCCTCTCCATCCGGGGAAGATAGGCAGGTAGCCTGACGTCAGGCCTGGTGGGAGCAAACAGCAGTGCAGACATTCAGTAACTTAGCAAAACAGGGTGTGACGTTGCTCCTTTAACTTAAGAAAGTAACGAAGAAAACAGTGATGCAGATTGAACTTAAAAGTGCGTTGTGTCTGTATCCACTGTGAATAGCACAAAAATTTGAGAAAACATTCATCTAGGATGTGAGAACTATTATCTGATTTAGTGAATAATTCACATCATGGACAAACAGGTGAAGTTTTATTTTGCTCATTAACATAAATAAAAATATCAACCAGCTTTCTTGTTGGAACTACACTTGGACAGCCAGTTAGCAGCATACTCGTGTATAAAAATAACTGCTAGAAAAACCAAAATGACAATATAATGAACCAAAATCCTGAGGCAAAGGGGAAAGAAGTATGGTAAGCAATTACAAATTACATTACAAATGCAAACAAAAAATCAATTATAAAAATTACATTGCAAATACAATTTAATTTCCTCACCTTCTATAGTGAAGAGTCAATAGATATGGTTTAAGGTTAATACAGCTAGAAGTAGATGATTAACTATATTATTAAAATATGTAATGTAACCAGAAGAAAAACTAAAAAGGTTTATAAATGATTCCAACTTATCAAGAGAAATGCATGTATATACAAATCTACATACTCAAAGAGGCTTTCTTGACTCCCAATGGTGCCTCCTACCACAATAACTCAAAATTTATTCAGTTTCCAGGCTCCATATTTTCCTCTGCAATTTCCCTTCATGACATGTTTAAAATAATAACTTGTATGACTATCTAATGAGCATCTTTTTAAAAATTACTCAATAACTTTCAAGAAGGAGGGGTTCACGTCTTTTTTTTTTTTGATGTAATGTTCAGTGATTCATCAGTTGCTTAGAACACCCAGTGCTCATCACATCACGTGCCCTCCTTAATGCCCATCCCCCAGTTACCCCATCCCCCACCCCCTCCCTTTCCGCAACCCTCAGTAGCTGGTTTTGGTTACCATTGTCACAAACACCCACCGGACACAATGTCTGAGGCAAAGCAGTTGCTGCTCAGTAATGATCAGTAGCGAGCCCTAGCCCCTGCCCTCAAGCATCTCACGGAAGTAGAGGGAAGGCTATCCCATCCATAAATGCAACAAAATGAAAGGAGCCTGCTTAGGTTTAAAGAAGTGCAAAAGGATTACTGTATTCTACTGAGGGGAAAGCTTCATGAAGCGGGTGGCGTCTGAGTTGAATCTTGAAGAATCAGGCAGTTTGCCTGGCTAACGGGGAAGAGACATTTTAAGAGAAGTGACAGAGCCAGCAGAGACAGAGAGGAGGTTAGTGAAACAGGGCCCACATCATGGAAAAGACCAGACACTATTCTAAAGGTATACAGTTTATCCAGTAAATCATGAGGAAATGGCGAGATCAGACTAATTTTTGACTATTGTGGTAATAACATTTAACATGAGATCCACTCTCTGAACATATTTTTAGTGCGCACTACAGTATTGTTTAAGTATAGGCATGATGTTGTACAGCAGATGCTCTAGAGCATATCCATCTAACTGCACCTTTATACCTGCTGAATAGCAGCTCTCCATTTCCCCCTCCCCCTGGCCCCTGGCAACCACTATTCCCTCTGCTTCTCTGAGTTGGACTACTCTAAACATCTCGTATAAGTGGGGTCATGCAGTATTCGTCTTTCTGAGCCTGGCTTATTTCACTCAGCATACTGTCCTCCAGGTTCATCCATGTTACTGTATATGGCAGGATTTCCTTCTTTAGTAAGCTGGAAGAATATTCCGTTATATGTATATACCACATTTTCCCTATCCATGTATCCACTGATGGACATTTAGATTGTTTCTGCATCTTGGTTACTGTGAATAATGTTGCAATAAATACGGGAGCTCAAATGTCTCCTCACACCTGTTAGGATGGCTATTCTATATATATAAAAAGAAAAGAAGCGTTTGCAAGGATGTGGAGAAACTGGAATGCCGTACGCTGTGGGTGGGAATGTAGGACGGCACAGCTGCTAAGGAAAACACTAAGGAGGTTCCTCAAAAAATTAAAATAGAACTACCATATGATCCAGCATTCCCACTTCTGGGTGTTTATAGAAAAGAATTGAAACGAGCTTCTTTCTTGAAGTACCTTCTGGAGACAGTGAGGAAGAAGGAGACAGAGGAAGGCTGGAGGATGAGCTTGGTGAGAGCTACCCTGTATTATTTGCTTCCTATACTTTTAGTTTCTCATGCCATGTAATCCAAAGATATAAAAACACGGCATAATTGCATCTATCACTAGGTTTATCCGAGTGCTCCTTTTGGTTTAAGGGAAAATTATTGCTAAAATATAGAGGGGGGCAAGTTGTGGTAGCTGAGTCTAACTTCCCCTAGCGGTATCTTCTTCAATATGAAATTGGTTTTTCATTGTTCCCCTGAACAACTCCTTATTCAAATCCTGGCTCCTGCAATGCCTGGGTAGCTCAGTTCGGCTCAGGTCATCATCCCGCGGTCCTGGGATTGAGTCCAGCATCGGGCTCTCTGATCAGTGGGGAGCCTGCTTCTCCCTCTGCCTGCTGCTCCCCCTGCTTGTGCTCACTCTCTCTGTTTCTCTGACAAATGAATAAATAAAACCTTAAAAAAAAAATCCTGGCTCCTCTAGGAAAACAACGTTCTTCAATAATCTCACCCAACTTTAATCACATGTATTCTATGAACACAAAATTTTCACATCCTTTCTGCATGCCCGTGACTTCCCTCTAGATCTTCATACCTTTGGATCCAAAGTTTTAATTTCTTTTGTAATCACTCACAGTACACAATAAGATGTATAGCACAAAGTAATTCTTGCTGTTTTAAATCACTATTTATAATAACACAGTGACAATAAGTATTGAAATAGGTCACTGAAGAGTAGCAGCAAGAAAGAGGACAAATGTGTAAAGAGAAAAACATGAGAGGGAAAAGACAACAAGATCTTTTCCTTTAATTATATTAGAGGTAGATCAAAGCAACTGTGACTCTACTCTGCTTTCAAAGAATAAAAAAACGAACATCCTGTAACACTTAAGGAGTGATCCTGTATTTGATTCAAATACTCTTTTTCCCCCAAAGGTAGAATAGATCCAGAAACTTGGAATTATACAGCTTGTGATGGAAAATTTGGTTAAAAAAGGTGATTAACTATTTATTACAACATGAACTATGCATTTTTAATGGCCACTTGGTGGTATTTTGTTGCTTAAGAAAATTATGAAAACCTCAAAATCCTGGTGTGCGTACACTAAAAAATTCAAGAGTATCATTTGGGTTAAGTTGGGTGGCTGAGACATTTATAACAGTTATAAATGGCTAGAACTGGGCCAGAGCAACTACTAGAACCTAGAGTCACTCACCAAATTCTTGTGCAATCACGGTTCTGTTTAACTTCCCCTGGTCTTGGAAACACAGTATATAACCACAGCAACTCCTGCAGTCTCATTCCCGGAGATTCATGCCTGACCTCATGCTAGGCTCTTGGGGTCTTAACCCCATCTGTCTTAGGCTAACATTTTTATTCTCCTCTTTCCTATTGCCCTTCTTAGGGGGGAAAATAATGTTAAAAGAGAAGCTGTGGTCAGGCCGACAGAATAGAAGCAGCACAGACAAATGATCCGTTCTGGTGTGTGACCTGCTAGGCTGTGCTGGGACTGGAGCTCTCATACGTGGGAGAGCAGGGCCTGTGGGCTGTGAGGCTGCCTTTGGGGAGACAGAAACTGGGATGGTAATGTGAAGTTAGCATGAGTTCTTCCATTAAGAAAATTACTCTTTTAGGCATTTATGTACTTTTGGAGGTTTTGATGTTTGTTTTTCCCTATTTTTTCCTTTGCTTTTTAAGATGAGATCTCCCTTTTGGGCTATAGGCATTTTATTGTTTAATCATTGGTTTCTCTCTGTAATTCGCCTCCTTTATCTATCTCCAGCAATGTCTGCTGATAAAAACAGCCTTTCCAGGAATTTTCAGAGGTCAAATGGTAAGAAGAGAATTTGTTTTTAAATAAAGGAAAAAATATTAAAATGGAGAGAGAGACTGAAAAAACAGATGTTGGGGAAGGGCCATGCATCCCTCTTGCCCGCTGCATTTAATGCATTCTTCCTTCAGTGAAACATGGCTTCTGTCAGCATGGAGTATATGCAGAGCATTTATAATCATTAAGATTTCCCTACATAAGAATGCCCTCCTTGCAAAATGAGGCATAGCACAAATAGATGAGAATCATTCTCAGTGGAGAGTGGAAAAAGCTCTACTGTATCATAACATGTGCATACACAGATCTTTTCTTTTAAATATGGAAGTTATCATTGAGAAGATGAGAGTTCACTTCCTCGGTGCACTAACTCCAGTGTCCTTGACTCTCCCACCTTCACACTCTCTCTTCCCCATGCCTTCCCTCATTTCCTCTCTCATATGTGGTCATTACCTTCAGGGACTTGTATACAACTCCCTTGCTCCTCTCTTGTTATGCTGTACACAGTTACACAATCCCCAAACAATGGTTAAATTATGCCCTCCACCTATGCCAAATAGAACTCTAGAAAAAAACCCAATAATCACATGAAGAACAGTCCTCCTTTAATTTCATGACCACTATACCCATGTGAGTCATCTCTACTGCCATCTGGCAATCCCACTGTACACATCTAGTCCATTCACCCTTCCTCTCCCCTTGATGGCTATTGCATGGGTTTTCCTTCTGAAGCTTCTAAACATTCTCAGCTTTTTACTTCACTGAGGGGGAAAAAAAGGAACCAGAAGAACTATTCCAAAGCTTTCATCACAATATCCATTAATCGACCTGTACGTGAGCCCATAGACTCTGCTGCCTCTCCTATCACTTTGAATCAACACTCCTTGTTTCCATATAAAGCAATGCATCTAGGGGTGCCTGGGTGGCTTAGGTGGTTGAGCGTCCAATGACTCTTGGTTTTGGCTCAAGTCATGATCTCAGGGTCATGAGATCGAGCCCCGCAGTGGGCTCTGTGCTCAGCAGGGTGTCTACTTGAGATTCTCTCCCTCTGATCCCATCCCTGCTCATGCTCTTTCTCTCATATAAATAAATCTTAAAAAAATAAAGCAGTGCATCTGCTTGTGCATTATATTTCATAATTTCTTGCATAGTCAGGGTCAATTCTCCAGAAATTCTTCTTTATTTCTTTCTCATACATCATCATTTATTTTTCTCTCTACTGATTCATGCCAAAAAAGTAGTGCTATTTCATCCAACTTTAAAAATTGCCAAGTTTTTTTTTTTTTTTTTTTTTTTTTACCCTTTTCCGCTCTAGCTAGCCTCTTTCTCTCCTGCTTTCCTGTTAAGCAAACTTTCACTCCATCCAATTTCCCTCCTCCTGTTGTCTTTCAAACCTGTCATGCCCACAATTTCATTGCACACCTCCAACAGAAACATCCATCCTTTCAGGGTGACCCCCTCTCCTGGTTTTACTTCTACTTAACTGGCTACAGCCTTCTCTTCTGGTTTTTCTCATTTACAAACTATAAATCTTGGAGAGCACAGGGCTTAGTCCCTAACCATCTCCCTTCCTTTAGCTACATAACTCTTGGTGATCTTATTTGGATGCATAATTTTAAATACCAGTTTCACAGTAATAACACCCAAGTATATATGTCTCGTCTGGACTTTTTCTCAGAAATACAGAGTTCAATATGCAGTTGTCAACTCACCTTTCCTAGTTGAGTATTTATTTTGAGTCTCAAACTTCATGAGACTAAAAACTAAGCTTCTGATATTTCCCCCCAAACATTCTCTTCCTACATTTTTCCGTATCATAGTAACTAGCAACTCTATGCTTGCTCACGTCAAATACCTTGAGGTTATCCCCAGCTCATCCTTTCTCTCACATTTTATATTTAAACAACTACAAAAAGTCAGTCGGTTCAAACTTCAGGATACATCCAGAATCTGACCAATTGTCACCACCTGCACCACCATTATCCAGGCCCAAGACGCCATCATCTCTTCCTGGAATACTCAATGGACTCCTAGCTGATACCACTGCTGCTCCTTTTGTCTGTGTATGGCTACTAAAAATAAGTCATTGTTTAAAGAGAGTATAACCTTTCATCAATCTGCTCAAATGCTACCAATAGCATTTCCTCTCACTTCTCTCCAGTGCCCTTGTTACTGCTCACAATGCCCAATAAATCTGCTTCCGCCCCATCCTGGTAACCTGACTTCTGCCTCACTGGGCTTTGGCCACACCGTCCTCCTTGCTCTTCCCCAACTGTGCTCCAGTGTCAGGGATATTGTATCTCCCAGTCCCAGGGCCTGGAGCAAACCTCCCCCAGGGTATCTGTAGATACGGCATTGTCATCACCTTCGGATCTCTGTGGAAATTTTAACACTCCAAACCTAATCCTGTACTCACTATTCT
This sequence comes from Mirounga angustirostris, assembly GCF_029215605.1. Taxonomy (NCBI): domain Eukaryota; kingdom Metazoa; phylum Chordata; class Mammalia; order Carnivora; family Phocidae; genus Mirounga; species Mirounga angustirostris. Next base: position 8,240,257 of record NW_026991720.1, read on the forward strand.
CTTGTTTTATTTTTTTCCAAAGCAATATTATCATCTGTCATGCTATATAATTTATGTATGCATGTGTGTATGCATCTGCTTCTTTCTCTGTTTGCTTGTCTCCCTGTATAGAATATAAGCTTCATAAGGTGATTGTTTTTCATCCATTTTGTTCATTGTTGTATCCAATATGTGGAGAACATGCCTGACACAGAATAAGCACTTAAAAAAACACTCGTTGTTGAATGACTGAAAGAATGAAGTAAAGCTTACCATTGTTTGGATCTGAAACATATTTTACTTATGATTAAGAATGAGCACCTGGAAGCTCACAGAATGAATACATACTTCTAACTCTCTTATTCTGGAGTATATTTTCAAAGGAAGTTAAGTCCATTCTGCTTCTCTTAGAAACTCTTCCAATCAGAAGAATGTGGCAAGAATCACTCTGCAGTATAAAAATGATTTTTCAGAAAGCCATTAGAATTTGAAGAATATTCTTCAAATCGGCTTCCCTCACGCAGGTGGTAAAACAAAACAAAACAACAGGCTCTATCTTCAAATTTGGGAATGCTAATTTTTGGTATTCAAACAGTTCTGTTTTAAAGCATATGATAAACAGACCCAGGGGAAAATTTCTTCACTGCTGTGTTTGCTTTTATAGTTTTAAACGCTGTGGTTTTATGCAAGAGGAAATCGATTTTTGAGATGGCACAACAGGTGAAATAGGATGTGAAAAAATATTTCAGATCCCCACATGTCAACAATATGAAACAAATGGCATTTCAAAGATGTCTTCCATCCAGTTTGTACTTCTGATTGTGTTTCTAAAAGTTGTATGAAAGGGAAACAATCTAACCATACTTAAAAACCCCAAATCCTTAATAAGCAACAGATAATCAAGGTGACTGGCACCCAGTCTAAAGCTTGGTAAGTTTTAACTTGTAAGTTATAACTTCTTCCAGTAGCTCCCATCAATAGCTAACTAATCTTTATTTTTTCTTTTGTTAAAAACAAATATGGCGGGGTGCCTGGGTGGCTCAGTCGTTAAGCGTCTGCCTTTGGCTCAGGTCATGGTCCCAGGGTCCCGGGATCGAGCCCTACATTAGGCTCCCTGTTCGGTGGGAAGCCTGCTTCTCCCTCTCCCACTCCCCCTGCTTGTGTTCCCTCTCTCGCTGTGTCTCTCTCTGTCAAATAAATTAAAAAAAAAAAAAAAGTTAAAAACAAACAAACAAATATGGCAAACTCACCCAATATAAGGTGTCACAAATGTTGAATATTCAGGTTAACAGAATGCTAGGTTACACATCATATTTGTATTACCAATTTCTTAAAACTTAGAATAGTGTATGATACAGTTAAAGTTATAATAACTTTCCTGAACATATCTAATAATGTGGAAAGTAATTCAAAAGAATGCAGTATCTCAGGGATATCAATGGTCACTCTATTAGAACTTGCTAAAGTAATAAACAGTATAATTTAAAATAACTATGGGCTACTATGTTATTGCCCATTAATAAGTTGGAAAGTGTTTCAGGATGTAGTTGAAAAGTGAAGAGGTGTATCCATGTAATATGTTTGCCGATACTAAAGAATTCCTGTTGAATCAGAGGAAATCTTCAAAAGAACCAAAAGCAAGTAATAAAATGGCAATAAGTACACGTCTATCAATAGTTACTTTGACTATAAATGGACAAATGCTCCAATCAAAAGACACAGGGTGACAGAATGGATAAGAAACCAAGACCCACCTATATGTTGCCTATAAGACTCATTTTAGACCTAGAGATATGGGCAGATTAAAAGTAAGGGGATGGAAAAACATTTATCATGCAAATGCATATCAAAAGAAAGCCGGAGTAGCAATACTTACATCAGACAAAATAGATTTTAAAACAAAGACTGTAATAGGAGACAAAGAAGGACACTATATAATAATAAAGAGGACAATCCAATAAGAAAATATAACAATTGTAAATATTTATGCACCCAAGATGGGAGCACCCAAACACATTAAATGGTTAATAATAAACACAAAGGGACTAATCTTTAATAACAGGGAACTTTAACAGCCCACTTTCGTCAATGGACAGGTCATCTAAACAGAAAATGAACAAGGAAACAATGGTTTTGAATGACACGCTGGACCAGATGGATTTAACAGATATATTCAGACATTCTATTGTAAAACAGCAGAATACACCTTCTTTTCTAGTGGACATGGAACATTCTCATGAACAGATCACATACTGGCCACAAAACAAGCCTTAACAAATTAAAAAGATCGAAGTCAGATTATGCATCTTCTCTGACCACAATGCTATGAAACCAGAAGTCAACCACAAGAAAAAATCTGAAAAGACCACAAATACATGGAAGCTAAATAACATGCTACTAAACAAGAAATGGGTCAACCAGGATATAAAAGAAGAAATTAAAAGTACATGGAAACAAATGAAAAGAAAACACAATGTTCCAAAATCTTTGGGATGCAGTAAAAAGTGGTTCTAAGAGGGAAGTTTATAGCACTACAGGCCTACCTCAAGAAGCAAGAAGAATCTCAAACCCTAATCTGACACCTAAAGAAATTAGAAAAAGAACAACAAACAAAACCTAAAAACAGCAGAAAGAAGAAAACAATAAAGAGCAGAAATAAATGATATAGAAACAAAAACAAAACAAACAAACAAAAACCCCACAATAGAACAGATCAGTAAAACCAGGAGCTGGTTCTTTGAAAAAAATCAATAAAAGTGATAAACCTCCAGTACAACTTATCAAGAAAAAAGACAAGGGACCCAAGTAAATAAAATCACAAACGAGAGAGGAGAAATAACAACAAACACCACAGAAATACAAGCAAGTATAAGAGAATATAATGAAAAACTATATGCCAACAAATTGGACAACCTGGAAGAAATGGCTAAATTCCTAGAAACACTGAAATAGTTTCAAAACTGAAACAAAAAGAAATAGAAAATTTGAACAGACTGATTGCCAAAGAAATTGAATCAGTAATAAAAAACAAAAACAAAACAACAAAACCCTAAAAACCAAAAACTCCCAACAAACAAATGTCTCTAGGACCAGATGGCTTCACAGGCAAATTCCACCAAACATTTAAAGAAGAGTGAATACTTATTCTTCTCAAACTATTCCAAAAAAAAAAAAAATAGAAAAGGAAAGGAAACTTGCACATTCATTGTATGAGGCCAATATTACCCTGATAGCAACACCAGATAAAGACACCACAAAAAAAGAGATCTACAGACCAGTATCTCTGATGAACATAGATGCAAAAATCCTCAACAAAATACCAGCAAACTGAATAAAAAAATACATTAAAAAATCATTCACCTTGATCAAGTGGGATTTATTCCTCGGTTGCAAGGGTGGTTCAATATTCATTAATCTATCAACATGATACATCACATCAATAAGGATAAGAACCATAGGATCATTTCAATAGATGCAGAAAAAGCATTTGACAAAGTACAACATCCATTCATAATAAAAACCCTCAACAAAGTAGGTTTAAGGGGAACATACCTAAACATCATAAAGGCCATGTATGAAAAACCCACAGCTAACATCATCCTCAATAGGGAAAAACTGAGAGCTTTTCCCCTAAGGTCAGGAACAAGACAGGATTGTCCACTCTCACCACTATTATTTAGTCATTCAGGCAATAAACCCAAATTGTACAGCCTCCATTTTCCATTTTCTCACATTAAGTACGAATCACCGTCTACATATCTCAAAGTTCTATAATTTTACCTATTTAAATTGAGATTCAATTAATTACATTTGTCCTTCATGGGAACCATGGAGACACACATTGAATACAGATGCACTGTATAAAGGTAATTTATGTTACGTGAATATGTGAGTGTATGTTAGATATTAAATGAAAAAGAATGTCCAAAGTGTTTCTGGTATTCTGGCCCTTCTGTTAAATGAATTTTCAATAGGGTTCTTATTCTTATTCCATTTGAGATCTTGCCGAAGAAATAAATAATATGATCACCAGAGTCCATTCTACCTCCTTCATTCTTTGTGTGTATGTAAACCCTTTAGAAGTCTTTTTTAACCATGACAATTGTCAAGTTGCATTTTGCGCTCTAGCCTTATGAGGTGCTTGCTCTATTAAAATGAACAAACCCTGACTAGAAACAAGAATAATTCTAATAGTTATTCATGTGGTACTGGCCATAAAACAGGCACCTTTATCTATAACTGCAGAGCTAAAAACTTAAGGAGTATGAATACTTCTCCTCACTTTGTATAATGAGGCAATTAACTGTTACGGAGGTGTCTGAATGATTGCCAGTCTTTCTGAAACATGTACTTGGGCGTGAGGTGTGTGAGATGTAAACACAAGAATCGCAATCATGGTTGGAACCAGCTGACGGGCTCCGTCTCACCCTGCAGTTAGACACCGGATCTGTAGTACCGATTACTTGGTGTGGCTTATACTTTGTACGGCACAAAGTACTTTCAAACTAAGTTCAGTTTGCAACTAATAACTGTAATGGATGTTACAACTACTTTCCCCTACTTTAACATTAGTCCTTTATTATAAAATACTGTATACATGTAAATTTCACATAATTACATTGGCTCATCAATCTGTTATTTCCCAATTACATAACAAAATAGTTACCTAACGAGCTTTATGGGGAAAGTGCTAGGAAATATTTTTAAGGCTTCAGAAACCTTTATTTGCATATTCTAATTAGCAGTTTATTAATCTTAAATGCATTAGGAAATTAACTGCAGCTTAATCTCATAAAATTCATCACCGTACTCCTTTATTACACTGCCTTGGTATACATTACTTTGTAGCAGCTTATGTATTAGAGTAATGGCAAGAAGATAGAAAATCCTATCTCCTCTTTCCAATTACAAGTCTTTCCCCACTTACACACTCACCTACATTAAAATTTTTATACCTTCTAATAACCTTGGCTTTCAACAATATTTTCTCCTTTTCTCCAATAACCCTTTCTAATTCCCCCTTTCAGAGAATCTCTCCCATATCCCGAAAAGCAGACATAAGAATATTTTTGTATTGAGAAAATAGTTTTTCAGATCATCAGGTGATAATGTTTGCGAAGGGAATTATATCAATTCAGAAAACAGTGAAATCACTTCTACACACCAGAAACTGGGTGTAATGCTCAGGATGGAAGGTAAACTGGAGAAGCTCCCAGCTCTGGAGAGTTCTAAACACGGCTCTCTGGGAAGAGAAGCGTAATTTCTCCTGGTCCAGCCCTGGCTGGTACTGGGGATACACTTCAGGATGTGCTGGTATGTCTTTAGGTTCCTGGGGTTCATGCCTGGGGCCTTTACTCCCTGAAGCACAAATGTAGCCCACTGATGTTTTTCTGCAGTCTCAAAGAAGAATGTATTCATTTAGGTACTAAAAGGCGGCACTGTTTCGTCATACCGGGAAGTTTGGAGATTTAAGAAAAACTTACATCTTTACCATTTCACACGGTTCATAGTGAGTTTCCAAGTCCGATCTATTCCCATAAAAACCAAATGAAACAAACACAAACAGGGGACAGTAAAGATCATGCTCATCAGTCTCTCTTTCATGTAAAACTTGGCCTTTTATACACATTATACACACACACACACACACATTAGGTAGGGAAAAGTATTTGTTACATTCATTACAGTTATTAGCTGCAATTATAACCTAGTTCGAAAGTATTACGTACTGTATACTATATACACATATATCTGGAGAGATGGACAGAGAGACAGAGAATGAGAACACAATGATAGTAACACTGGAACGACTCTACTTTCTCAGAGTGACTTCTTTAGATCAAAGTCTACTTTCTTTGATTTATGTGGTCCACAGCTGATATTTAGGGGATATGCCCTGGTTTGACAATAATGGTTGTTAAAGTACAGAAATACTTTTGTACGGTTGGTAAACAGCTACTGCTTAAGCCCTTGAATCTAGTCCCAATATGCTCTGTACCAAATGTCTTGGGCCCTCCCCCCAAAACCCTCTCCCCACATATTTCCACATCTCAGAAATGCCTAGGGGCCCCAAGATAGTGCTTTAGCACTTGAGTCCATTCTACATGGTCAGTGCCCACGATACATGATCGGTGGAATGCTATAAATACCGCTCCTGTTATATCCCGATATGCTTGATTAAAACCACCACCATCAGGGAAAGCAGAAGATACTCCCATGATATTATAGCTGTGGTCCCTCAGAAGCACTACAGTTATTATATAAATATGCACAGTAGCCCAAACATGTTTAAGGAATAAGAACAGGTAAGTGTGGTTCTGTACCTTTTATGTTGCAAATCTACTCTTTCCTTACAAACATATTACACGTGGTCCTCTTTCTGTTTCCAATCTTTGCAAGTCTGATACAATATCCATATTATTCAGTGCTATTTGGGTGATAATTGTATAAAGCGACTGAAGTGGAAATTTGAGTGAAGGTATAGGTTACAGATCAGCTCAAGGCAGGAAGGAATGGATGAAATTCAGAATCCGTACCCAGTAGAATTAAAACAAAAACCAGAAAATAAAAAAAGAGAGAGAGAGAAGTTAGGACCTTCAGAGCTGACCAATTTGAATCAGCACAGCTAAGAGCATCTTTTCAAATTTTCACCTTAGTTGATTTAACTCAGGTCCTTTTTGCAATCCCGATTTAAGTTTCTGGGTTCATTTTTAATAAGTTCTGTATCTCCAAATTATGATTCTGGCCTGGAAACTAAAGACTTCTTAAATCAACCAAAGGAAGTGTTAAAGAAATAATATAATTCCAAAGCAAGGCACGAGGGCATTTGTTGAAAAAATGGTATTCTTTAGTTCCCTGAATGAAGTCAACTGGGGTGGGGAGGTACTTATGAGGCAGATTAAAAACATTTTGGTTGGTTCCATAGACCCAGACCAAGAAGCAAGGGCCACAAAACAGGATACCACGCCTTCAGACAATTAGCAATCGACTGCCTATTTTTATTGGTGAGAAAATAAACAAACTGTTACAACATGGCCAGGTTTTAAAAATACATTGTCCATTTATTTTGAGTCTCCTGTGAATCTATTTCTTCAATCTATTTTTCAATTAATAGCTTCTAGGAAGGAATGTCTAAAAAAAAAAAAAAAACAACAAAAAAACTCCAGACACCTTTTTCCCCCTTATTGTCTGTTTATGATTTGTTTGTTTCTCTGTGGGGAAAGCAAAACCAAGAAAAATCAAAATACAAGTGTTATTTAGATGATTGGCAGACTATTTCCTCAGTGTATGATATTATAGAAATGGATGTTTCTGAACCAAAACCATAAAAGATCTTTATTATATTTTTGAAAACATTTGTTTCCTTAATTATGTTTTTCAGAGAGCTCCTTCCCTAAATCTTTCAGATAATGGATCACACTGTAAGATGTCACCTCAAGTTATCACACTCATACATCACTCTGCTCTTCAGAGTGAAACTGATAAAAACGGCTAAGTCACCAGAGAAGGAATGACATGGTCTCATTAAAAATAGACATACCACAGACTTCTTTTGAAAATTCCTCCAAGGTAGGTACACTAGTTGAAAAGAGGTTTGAAATGTAATTTTCAAACATTTCTATTTAATTATAGCAAGACTCAATGTGTAGCATTGCTTGGCCCCATGGTTTTCTAAAGAAAAGTTTCAAACGTCTTTGAATTTCTCCTGTAAGATCATTAAGCACATCTCTAATTTAGCTCTTTTGTCAGATTCACTTATGCTGTGTGGATTGAATCCTTCCCCACCCCCACTTACAAGTAGTAAAATATATGTGTTTTTAATTGCTCTTTAAATTTCGTAAACCAAAATAACATATGGCTGCTTACAAAGATCTAGTTAGCACATTTACCTAAATATGCTTTCCATGGTTCTGAAGACATGAAAATTAAAATGCAAATTGTAATGTGTACATGAGAACCAAGCGAGAGCAACTTTAACCACACTGTCTGCAGGCATACGATCTCCATGCTCTTAGCTAGCCATCATTTCTGATCTTGCCCTGGACAGAGAAGGCAGAGCCTTTGTCTCCAAGTTAGAAAGCCTCCATTCTGTAGTCTCCTAAGACTGTATTAACAAAGCTAAGGCCCTGAATGACATATTATTCACCAGCAAAGAATCAACCCAGATATCCAGCATCTTCTGATTAATGCCATAACAGAAACCAATAACAAAGAGAACCACCATTCAGGAGGGAGGAAGTTCGGTTATCAGTAAAATAATTCCGTCATAATTTAATTTTGCGGGAGATCAATCCAAAAAGTTTTTCTGGACAAGATACATCTTCAGAAGGATTTCAAGCCCTCTGAGAGTGTTAGGTGCTGGAAGGCAACAGGAACATGGGGAGAGCGGAGTTTTGATGAGCTTGACTGAAGACTCATGTAGCAGTCCTGGAAGGTGTATACACACAACAACAGGATTAGGGCAAGTTAAAATGAAACCACCAGCTGGTAGTAAAACCATGACTGGTTATTAACTTTTGATGTGTATGGCCTATTTGGAAAGTCATTAAATTGTATCTGTGCATTTATTAATTGTTTTAGGGGATGATGAAGTTTAAAAAGGAATTTGTGTTGCCCTTGTCCTTGTAAATCTAGCAGGTTTTAGGGAATTGTGGATAACAGTAGCTAACAACAAACACTAGTGCTAAACACTTGACCAACATCACTTCCATTTAACCCTTGCAACAATCCCATGAGCAAACATCCTTCTAATTGGACAAAATTAATCATATTTCTAATATTCAATACAGACGTGATTTGTAACTTCCATTATATGAACAGAAGAGGGACTCTACAGAAACTGAGGCCAATAAAATTACTCACTGAAAAAAAAACTGAACAAACAAAAAAACACACGGTCTCCTAAAAAGCAATTGCAACTGCCATTTATCAGCAAGGCACTGGGCTAATTGCTGTATACACATTATCTCACAATGCACACTCTTACCTCACACAGTATTGCAAAGCCACTATCTTTACCACTCCCCTTGCACAGAGGAGGTAAACCAATACTCTGAAGAATTATGGACACGATGGCATTTCCTCAACGTAAGTGGCAAAGCCAGGCTCCTAACCCAGCTTTTCCTAACTCCCAAATCTGCTCTTAACCCCTTGATATGGATTCAAGTGTATCCGCCCCAAAAGATACATCCAAGTCCTAACCCGTAATTCCCGTGAATGTGATCTTATTTGGAAATAGGGCCTTTGCAGATGTAATTAAGATCTCAAAATAAAACCACCGTGGATTTGGAACGGGCTGTAATTCCAGGGGCTGTGTCTTTCTGTGAAAAGAGAGGAGGCTGGAGACACATGGAGACACAAAGGAGAAGGCCGCATGAAGACAGAGCAGAGACTGGAGTGATGCCACCATAAACCAAGGAAGGCCTGGAGCCCCAGAAGTGGGAGGAGGCAGGAAGGATTCTCTGGTAGAGCCTTCAGAGGCAGCCTGGCCCTGACCATGCCTCGAACTTTTGGCCTCTAGGATTGTTAGAGAATACATCGTTGTTGTTTTAAGCCACCAAGTTTGTGGTAGTTGGTGGTGGCTGCCCTAGGAAACTAACACACCCCTGGTAAAAGGAATGATTCTCTAAGTTGAAAGATCTAAGATAAACAGCTGACAGGAAAGGAGGAAACAAATAGCTGATTGTACATATTTTTAATAAGACACACTAAAATCAGAAAAATCTTCGAAGAATGAATGAATGCTCTAAAAACTTCTTCAGCTATCAACTGGAGAATCTCACCCCTACGTAAGGAAACTTTAACCTTACCTTACTTGGGGGAAAAACAAGTGACAAGCTTCATTTTATGTTGTGATAAGGAGTGGATTTTATGTACAAGCTCCAACTACCAGTGTAAATTTCTCTGGGTCTTATCATGATGAAGATAATTACCTGAACTCTATCGCATTTAAACAACTATGTAAAATATATTTTCTCAGACAGTCTGCTGTCCATTATCTCTAAAACTTAGCACGGCACATTGAAATACTACTTATATGAATAACTCTCTATAAATAATATTGTATTGTTATACCACTCTTTTTTTTTTTTTTTTTTTACAATAGGAGAGCTTTCTTTATAAGGAAAAACTCTAATATCATATCTTTTCATTGCCTGCAGCTTTAAACATTTTCAGAGGCAGAAACTATAGTAATAGTTTGCAAATGAAGTGGTTTGAAAATCTTAAACTGCAATTTTGTCCCAAACAAAACAACAACAACTAAAAAAAAAAAAATCTCTAAGGAGAGATGAAACTGTAAAGTCTTTTATTTGGTATTCAGATCTTGCTGGATATGCTTTCAACAAAAACACTCTCCATTTAAATAGCATCCACATCTTTCCACCAAAATCTTTTCTTCCATATTATCTGCCCACAATGAAAATGAGGTTTAGCATCTCATGCTAGCCCAATTATTCAGATGCATTATTCATTTCCTTTCTGTTTCTGTATTCTAGTCTGAAATTTCCTTCAGAATTAAAAAAAATAATAAAATAGAGGTACAATGTATCTCGTTTATTTTTATTTATTTATTTTTTTAAAGATTTTATTTATTTATTTGCGAGAGAGAGAATGAGAGACAGAGAGCATGAGAGGGAGGAGGGTCAGAGGGAGAAGCAGACTCCCCGCCGAGCAGGGAGCCCGATGTGGGACTCGATCCCGGGACTCCAGGATCATGACCTGAGCCGAAGGCAGTTGCTTAACCAACTGAGCCACCCAGGTGCCCCTATCTCTTGTTTATTGAACCCCTCCCAAGGTGTCAGTGTTGTTAATGACACACCACTTATATTTAATTGTTTTCAAAGACATTTTGGCACGTGTTTTATTATTGTTACCTCATAAGGTTTGAATTTTTGGGAAAGCTTCAACTAATTATTATACCACTTAATATGTATTAAAAATCAGTTTTTACAGTCCTGAGGAAATACAGTCCTGATTTCTATCTCTTCGACTACCTCTGATTGTTTTTAATGATTTGCTCAAACTCATGTTCAATGTAGTCTCCTCTCCATTGGTCCACATCTGGGAATTGAATATCCCTGCCTCCAGTCTTGGTCCTTCTTCCCATCTGTTCCCCGGAACTCTGGGAAGGGCCCCCCACCCCCCGGGGCTGCAGCCATCACCAGCAGCAGGAGATCCATCTCGATTCAACCGGAGCTAAGTGAAGCCGGCCACTGAGTGAGGAAGGACAAGAGGCTACTGTCGTTTCTCAACGGGGTGGCAGAATAATGAGATTATTTTCTCTTGTCGAGCTGGGAGGCAGCACCCTATAGTGGAGAGGAGGAGCTTTAGATTCATTCCAACTTCATCCAGACTGCTGATTTGCCCTGTCCACGGATAATTACTTCACTTCTTTGGGTCTCGTTTTTCACTTGGCTAAAAAACAGGATGAGCATGTGACAAGGATTAAATAAGAGAATGTGTGTACTAGACAGCACAGCACGCAGAGTACGGAAGATACCCAGTCACGTGATCATTTCCTTCGATTAGCTCCCACACTCCCACAACTTTGACTTTTCTGTCTACAAAAAGGAAACAGACTCCCAGAGGGCTGCTCTTAATTGGGGGAGCAACAGCCCCCTTTTAATGGTTCTTCATAATATCTGCTATGGTTAATGAGCTGAAGACTGAATAGAAAGTTCTATGAGCAGGTGAAGCCCACAGCCTGGTGTGAGCTCATATTGCTGCATTTACTTTGGGGCCATTCCGTTTGATTTAGCCTGTCCTTCCCTTTGGCAAGGACTGCGTCACTGCCTGGGGATCTCATTCATGGGAGGAGGGCACAAGTCTTGAGGACAAAGCACGTGAGAGCCCCACAGAAATCTCTGGACTGGAGTCACAAGGAATACCAGTGTTTAAAGTGTTGTTAGCTGTTCTATGGAAACAATTTGGGACACATTCTACATTGCATCCTATTTTTAGGAATTCAAACTATTTATTAGATATAAAGTATAAAGATATAAAGTAAATCAACCTAGTTATTTTGATCAAGTAACTTTTCTTTTTTTCTCAGATGAGCACACTGTACAGTAACTTTTCATAAGCTATAACTTGAAAAATGGAGCTCTCGAGTCTGTGGTTGTGGCTGAAGGGCTGTTTTCTCAGTAGTTGTTCGAACAAGAGCTACGGCTTCTTTAAGGAGCCTCTTGGAGAAGGCCTTTGTGCCCACTCTTCCTCCAGCTTCCTCCTTGTCAGCGTTCTGTGGCTGAGGCATTTGCTCCAGAAGGTCAGGAGGACTTCACGGGGGCACTCACATCCCTGCTCTATTAGGACATGAGCCTCGAGCCACCTCTTTATCGTGGCTGCCATGGATTCAAGATTGAGGAAGGGTGGAGGCCCCATGGAGAACTCAGGAGAAAACAAACAAACACTCCAGAATTATAGAGGACTGTTTCAGATCTTTATATATTGGGTAGCATGTTCTCCCATATATTTTACAGGCTCCCATCTTCGCTTTTGTCAGAAGCTATTAATAACAGGAGAAGATGTCCTGATGCAGAAAGAGGGATAAGGAAACACTAAGGCCACTTCTAAAAGATGGGATCCAGGGAGAATCAAAATTCCCAGATTTCTGGAAGAGAACAGAAGAAGCAGGATCCTAGGTTACCTGCTCTTACTGCTGTTTCCTGTAGAGATGATGAGTATTAGAAAAGTAGATAAACTTAGGGGCAAGAACAGTTTAGTGTGTGGCTGTAAGGAAATCTTAGGAGCAGATCCAAAGCCTGAGGGGGTAGTGATGTGACAGGGGGATGAACAAGGCCAACCTACGATGAATGCCAGAAGTGGACAACAGTGATGCTGACGGAAGCAAAAGAAGTGTGGAATTATCTGAGCCCAGGGATGGAGACTGGTCATGCACAGGCACCCAGAGTCACTCTCTAGAATAATCAGCAGGGAAGCTTAGTGCAAACTGAATAGAGTCATCATTTCACTAATGGTAACTCTTACCAATGAACTAGTGTCACGTTGACCCAAGTAAGAATTCTCACACTCAGCATGGGCAAAAATGTAGGAAGTGGACAGCGTGTGACGGGTGGGAATACAATATTGTTTGACAGGGACACCTGGGTGGCTCAGTCAGTTGGGCGTCTGCCTTTGGCTCGGGTCATGATCTCAGGGTCCTGGGATTGAGTCCCATATCAGGCTTCTTGCTCAGCAGGGAGCCTGCTTCTCTCTCTGCCTGCCGCTCCCCCTGCTTGTGCTCTCTCTCTCTCTCTGACAAATCAATCAATCAATCTTAAAAAAAAAACAATATTGTTTGACAATGTTCTCCAAAAGCCTTAAAGTATATAGCCTTTGACACAAACAATTCCACTTCAGGACTTTATTTTAATAAAATTAATTAAGGACCTATGCAAAGATATGGTTATGAGGCCATTAATTTTAATATTATAATAAAGGGTTTTGATAAAATTTTACTTTGACATTAAAAGTCATGCTGTACAAATATACTTATTTGCAGTGAGAGTATTTCACTGCATTTTTAAAAGTTAAGTAACACAAACCTAAGTATAATCTTATTTTGTGTTATAAAGCATAAACAGGGAAAAGTCTAATACAGTAACACCAAGAGACATTAGTAGTTATCACTGAGTGGCTGACTTCAGGTGGTTTTTAGTATCTCATCTCTGCTTTTCTAAACTTCATTAATAACTTTCCTTTGTTTATCTGAGTTTTATCCCTTTTTTCTACCATTAACATAAATTAGTTATTTTGAGAAAAAAAATGTTTTTAGAAAGAGCTGATGTTACTACATACCCAGGGGAATGGCTAAAGTGACATTCTACCAAAGGCTGGCAAGGATATGGAGTACAGGGAACACTTCTACACTGCTGGGATGATGTAAATTGGGTAGAATTACCTCGAAAAACTGGCAGCATCTATTAAAGCTGAACATACACATAGGCTATGACCCCAAATCTAGATATATATCTTACATACATATGTTTGTATATAAGGGTACACACACACACACACACACACAAAGACTGTTCATAGCAGCAGTATTTGAATTACTTCCAAACTGGAAGCAACTAAAACATCCACGTACAGCAAAACAGAGCACATTGTCAGATACCCAGACCCACATACACAGCAATGAGAATGAACTGCATTATCTTCAACATAGATGCAGCTGCCAAATTTAATACTGAGCAAAGGGAGCTAGATACAAAAGAGTACATACTGTATTCTTTTTTTTTTTTTTAAAGATTTTATTTATTTATTTGACAGAGACAGAGACAGCGAGAGCAGGAACACAAGCAGGGGGAGTGGGAGAGGGAGAAGCAGGCTTCCCGCTGAGCAGGGAGCCCGATGTGGGACTCGATCCCAGGACCCTGGGATCATGACCTGAGCCGAAGGCAGTCGCTCAACCAACTGAGCCACCCAGGCGCCTACATACTGTATTCTTATATAAAGTTCAAAATCAGGAAAACACATTTGTGGTTTCAGACATCGGGAGAGTGGTTGTGTCTGTGGGGAAGTAGGTTCTGGAAGGGTTGCCAAGGGTTTGCTGGGACACACTAATATTTTATTTCTTGGTCTGGGTCCTGGTTACATAAGTGAGTTTGCTTTGTGAAAAGTAATCAAACTTACACTTAGGGATTTTTAGACATATCTCTGTGGATATTATACCTCAACAAAATTTGACCTCCTGCCAAGAGCTGGTTTCAGGCTGGGGCCAGGATTCAGGTCAGAGCTGTGGGCCCGCGGCCCCTGCACGGTGTGGGGGAGGGGCTGGTTACTGAGAGCACTGGGTGCAGAACCACTAGAACTAGATACGAATCTCTGTTTGGGGGCTCTGTCTGAGCTGTGTCACAACTGGAAGAGGGACAGATGAGTCCAGAGATATAGTCAGGGGCCAGGCCATGAAAGGCCCTGTAAAGTCAAGATAAGGATTTTGGTTTTCATTCTCAGCGTGATGAGAAGCCATTTCTATTTGCAGCCTAGGTCCAAAGAGATTTCGGAGGAATAAAAGACCAGGAGCCTCACTGTGCTCCTGGAGAGGGGCAACAGCAGTGAAATCTCAGAATGCTCCATTTAGTGTTCTGGCTAAAACACATCCTTATCTTGAAGGAGAAAAAAGACTGAACTGAATTCTGAGGATCAATCTTACAACTGTGGCAGAAAAACGAAAAAAATGCAGGGAGAGCAAGACTACACAATCTTGTGACAGATTTTTCCCATTATGTAAGAGCTTGCAGGCGCAGCAGCAGGTTTAGAACTAGTAGGTGAAATGTTATTTTGGAATAAGAGAAAATACCTTTCTCTTTATGTCAGCCAGAAGCCCTGCTTCCTCTTCCCTTCCAAAAAAAGACGAAAACTCTTAAAAACAAAAACAGAAACCAAAAACCCGTTCACTGTCCTTTCGCTGCCACCATAGACAAATATCTAAATGGAATAGTCTCCATGCTGGCAGATGCCCTAAAATCATTTGGCATTTTTCCCTGGCTAGAAATGTGTTTAATAGAAATGCAATAGTCTTACTTGGTGATATTCACTTAAAAATAAAAATAGGGTTTTATAATGGCAATCATGGAAATGGAAATAACTGCATTGTACAGTAAAATCTCCCAAAGTCTAATAGACAGTTTACTTTGAAGGAACAGGGGATTAAGAAAATGAGGTAATTGAAAATGAGAATGGCAATTTAAAAGTGAAAAATAAAAAAAATAAAATTTGACTCAATTTAAAATTTGTGCCATTATTTGACAATTACAAATATTAGAATATGTTGAAACATCACTATATTGACGGAAAATGAGTAAGATGGGTCAAGAAATTTTGTCCAACTAGATTAACACCACTTTACCTTAAAAATATTACCCAGATATATAAAGGATTTTCCCAGAGAAATAAAATTGGAGCTGTGTTTGTGTTATATCAAAAGAAAATCCATCATGATGTTGATTTCTGGGTATCTTTCACATATGTACTAATATAAAAAATATTGTAAAGAACTTGTATAAAACCCATTAGGTTTGACTTCTATAGATTTTTTTTTTTTTAAGATTCTATTTATTTGAGACAGAGAGAACATGAACGGTGGGGAGGGGCAGAGGGAAAGGGAGAAGTAGGCTCCCTGCTGAGCAAGGAGACTGACATGGGGCTCTATCTCAGGACCCTGAGATCATGACCTGAGCCGAAGGCAAATGCTTAACCAACTGAGTCATCCAGATGTCCCTTCTATGGACTTATAAACAGGTAATTTTTGTTCTCAGAGAATATGGTAAACAATTTCATAATATTCTTATTGTAATTGTTAATTATAGAAAATATAAACATAAAAGTGATAAAATACGCTAAACCTGTATCCTTCCACTATCAAAAATTATCTCATGTTCAACTGACTTTTTTGAACCAATCACCTCTTAATTCTTAGGGGCAAGATGAACAATTTCATTGATTAGTCTTGACTACGTGTTCTCTGACCTTTTACTACAAATTCATGAACAGAAAGCACTAGGGTCCAGATGGCTACAGTTCTTTCTTTTCATATTAATTTCTGGGCATATTTCTCAGCAAGGAAAAAAAATGAAAATGTTAAATCATTGATTTCATTGAAGCTGGAAAAGAAAATCTGTTTTTATGTTTCCAGTGTCATCACTTCATGCACTGAGGCTAAAGGACAACAAACGCTCTCATCTTCCTCTGACAAGGAGACATCCTAGGTGTGTGACGACCTCAGAACATGACAATTCACAGATGATCAGTGTGGTGTCCAGAAGAAAGTGTAGGTTTTGGCATCTGAGTGTGGGCATGAACTCCACTCACATGTTCAAACCCACAAGAACCGTCATTTTCTCATCCATATAATATGACTAACAATATCTACCTCCTAACATTCTTTGAACAATAAAACAGATAACAGGGGTCCCTGGGTGGCTTAGTTGGTTAGGTGTCTGACTTTGGCTCAGGTCGTGCTCTCAGGGTCCTGGGATCGAGTTCCGCGTCAGACTCCACACTCTGCGGGGAGTCTACTTGAGATTCTCTCTGTCCCTCTCCCATTGCCCCTCCCACTGTTCATGCTCTCTTTCTCTCAAATAAAATCTTAAAAAAAATAAAACATAACAAAAGATAACATGAAGTTGCCTGGCTAAGAGTTGATGTTATATGTTATTTTCCTTCTCTCCTTTGTGTGTGGAAAGAAAATTTAATAATATCCTATTTATCCACAGTACTGTCAAAGGCGCCACTCCTCTGGGTGGAGTCCTAGTTATTGGACACTAAAATCATATGATTTGGAGTAAGATGACGCCTCTTATTCTTGTGTTTTATAGATCGCACACCGATCCACAAGATGAAAGATGGTGTATTCATGTGCTAGGGCTTCCAAAACAAAATTCCACAGACTGGATCCCTTAAATGATAGAAATCTATTTTCTCAGAGTTCTGGAGGCTAGAAGTCCAAGGTTAGGGCACGGGCAGTTGTGTGTGTTGTGAGGCCTCTCTCCTTGGCTTGTGGATGGTCGTCTTCTTGCTGCATCTTCATTTGTTCTCTCTCCTGTGTGCACATTCCCGGTGTCTCTCTGTGTGTCCCAATTGAGCCTTCTTCTAAGGACACCAGTCAGATTGGATCAGAGCCTGTCCTAACAGCCTCATTTTAACTTAATTTACCTCTCTAATGGCCTTATCTCCAAATACAGTCACATTCTGGGGTACTGGGGTTTAGGGCTTCAACAAATGAATTTGGGGGGACAATCATAGGCACACAAATTGCAGTGGGGAGTATAGGAATAATTTCAGTAGTTTCAATTATTTAAGTGATTTTAATCCTAAGAAGGAGCGAAATGATGCTTCAGTAGAGAGGTTTTCTCCCCTACGATATTACTTAAGGGCCAAAAATGATGTATATGGAAGACAAGGTTAAACATCATTCATTATCTGGTCCCCGGCCCTTCAAAACATAAGTTTCTCTCCGCACGCCCCCCCCCCATTATGTTGACTCTGAGTATTTGTAATAATTTTGGAGTATCAGTTACAATTGATTAAAAGAAAAAGTTCTTTCATACAAAATCTGTTGTAGGCAACAATACCTCTGAGTATCACGTGTACATTTCAGGGGTTGGCCTGGCTCTTAGCTGTATTCTCTGCTTTGGGGTGATGCTCTTTTCTACATATCATGTCTGTTTTTGGTTCAGCTAAGGCTGGGGTTCTTAACCTAGCAGCTGTGAGTGAGCATGAGGAGAATCTAGCACTTCCCTGAAATATACACAAAAAGGCATGCGTGAACCCACATAATTTCCCTATGAAGATGCTTCATCTGTCTTTGCAGATCATTGAAAGGGTTGTGTGTTCTGCCTTCAATCATCTGAATACTCTTTAGTATAATAATGTTGATGACTACGTGCTGGGAATAGTTCTACATGCTAGTAATATAGTGATGACTGGAAAGACAACATGCTTCCTATACGGAGCTAACATTCTTGATCCAAAAACAGGCTAGGAAGCCCTAATCTAAAGCGTAAGGTAACTTTGTTACCACTGTTCTCCTTGTATTCCAAAAATGAATAATTACCCTACTTGATTCGTTTACAAATGAGTATTTTCCAAGTCATTTTTAAGCATTAAGAGATTTTATTTCTTATCATTAAAGAAATAATTATGGGAAATCGTGTTTACTACTTCTAAAATTGTATCTCCATATAAAATTATACATATGCATATATGCTTATATAGAAGTTATATGTTTATATGATCATATAAAAACTTTTCTTTTAAGTTGTTTCACTACTATGCATTTCCACCCCGTAAATAAAATAACATATATTTGCTTAATATTCTAGGAATACCTCAGTGATTCAACAGATTTTGCTACACAGAAAACTGGACGTTATTTTTATTCTCTACAGAACTTAGCCAAGTGACTTCTATGGAGTAGGTATTCAGGAGATGTTAGTACAAAGAACTGATGCATCACAGGACGAATGGATGAGCAGATAAATGAACAAGTCCACATGTCGAAATAAAGGGTTTGAAAGACTATACCATTTTTGTGCCTGTGATTACAAACAGGGTACAAACCAGTAGCTCTAGGACTCCCCTCCAGGAGAGACACACAACTGAAAGCCAGTTCCTACAGGCAGCATGGTCTTGGCCAGGCTGCTTTCAACTACCTGCATAGGCCTATTATAGATCAATGGAAAGAACAGAGCAGGTCTTTCATCTCATTGAACCTGTTTCTTAGGTAAACAGAAGCCATGGACCCCTTCTGGTCCTGGGTTTCCCTCTCTCCACAGCATATTCCTTGAACCAAGGGGACTTTATTTAGCTTTTTTTCTTCTTTTTTTTAAACAACACTGCAATAAGAGTGTTATTTTCAGGGTCACATGCAAGGTGCTCTAACTCAGGAGCACTCACTGGGGCCAAAACCACACTCCAGACCTGAATAGTTTCCTCTTTTCTAAAAAATACACCATAGAATTTTTAAGGAATAAAATAAAAATGTATCACAAATTGTTGGAGCCATGTTGAAATCAATCGACTTTCTTGGCTTTTGATAAATTAATAAATTTACTTTGGTTGTGTTAATTTGTTAGGTGTTCTAGGTGATCGAGTGATAGAGGCCATCAGGCCCAGAGATGTTGCTGAAATTTTCCAGAACTTTTTTTTTTTAATGTAATAACTGCACTAGCCCAGAGCAATGAAAAACACAGAAATAATGAGCTATTAAGCTAAGGAGTTAGTGCCAATAGGAATTCCTATAACCAAATTCTGAGCAGGCTACACTCTTAAGGTAAGAAGTATTCGTTACTCACCTGCACTCACACAAGAGTACCATCTGCTACTTGATGGCATCACTTGTCTCTTTGCAAAAAAGAAGCCTTTAGGGATGGTAGGCCTGATGTTCGGGGCTAATTATGTTAGATAATTATATCTTGCTTAGCTACATTTCCCAAGTAGTTTTATCTGAATTTCCTGCCTAACCTCTACACCTTAATTTTATTTCCTACTCTGACTCTTGCCAAGAGCTGCAATGCACCGTTAATCAGCTCCTTGATTCAAGAGCAGATGTAGGGACTGTGCTATCCCATCAGTGGGCGAAATGACTCCTGACAACACTGGGATGTTGGCCGCTAGGCCGTGGCATGGATGCAGAATCTGGAATGTGGTTTGTAAAAGACAAAGGGTCCTTAAAGAGGGGAGGGTACTTATTGGGCAAAGCATCTGATGTTGCATTTATGTTATATAAATCACACTGGGGTTGCCGCATATTTGATTAATATTTGTACCATCTTAGTAATATAAATTGGTATTGAATTTTCTAAGAAAGGATTGGCCTTTCTTGCAAGCCTATAAGAATGCCAAGACAAAGACACATCTCCTGAGAGCTAGGGTGTTAGACCACTGGCGGAGAGGATTTGGTACTTTTATTAGTGTCAGAGATATGAAGGGCAAATGGTTTTGGTGACTGACTTTCCATTAGGGTAGTGCTCTGTCATGGCGCAGGCTGGTAGACTAGAGGGTGTTGAGATCAAGAAGCAATCACAAAGGAGGCCCCTGAATTTGGAAGGTCAGAGCAGAGGAACTTTCTCCACAGCCCACACTACCACTAAGTTCTACTGAAGAACTCAGGGAGCTAGCTGCCTTAGCCAGCAGACAGACTGTGCCTCCGAGTGGGGAGCTGACCTTTACTAAGTTGGGTTAAACATTTCTTTGGCCAAAATTCTGTTTCCAGAAATAAAAATATACTGCTTAGAGTTAAAATGCAAGGATGTTAGAATAGAGGAGTTACAGAAAGAAAATGACAGTACATTCTCTAAGTATTACCTTAAATATGTAATAAACCCATCTGGGCCCTTGAGACAAAGCAGGGGAGAACACTGAAGCTAGGGACGTTTGGGGCTGGGTTCAGAGGCACCTTACCTCTAGAATATGGCTGGGAGGGCTGGGCAGGGCCTGGCACAGGAAAGAAGCCCAGGATAGATACCATCATCTTCAGGGAGTGGGTTTGTAATAGGTTTATGACAACCGCAAGCAGGACAGCAGTGCCTTGAAAACAGGTGGCTGGATATAAGCACTTACATTTTAACGTGTATGCCGAGTGGGTGGGAGGGGCCCGAGGATGATGACAGGGAAGAGTGTGCATGGTTCCATCTGTCCCACACATCCTTTAGCAATGACCTCACTCAACGATGCCTTCAGGGCCAATGTTGGGTGCAGTGTGATTTCGGAGGCTCACCAGTCTCCCACCTTCTTACTTCTCTTTAGAAGGAAGCTGTTTAAGGACCCAGGTCTTAGTCATTTCTTAACCACCCACAATAATTAGCTTAGTAGCTTAAAGAGAATAGATGGTCAATAAACACTGGTTCAGAGAATGAAGGACTAGATGAAGGAGTGAAAAGCAATTTCAAAATTAAATATGAAGGGTTTTCAATGCAAAACAATATGTACAAGGTGATGCAGTGCCTGGAAACTTTATGCTAAAATTTAATGAAGCAACAAATGTAAAATGTCTGGCAGCAGCAGTCTTCCCCGTCTCTGTAGGGAGGATTTTAAAGCAAGGCAATATGAGCACTAGGTCTCCTATGAAACTGAAGGGAGCAGTGATGGGGGGAGAGATACAGCGCTGGGGTAACAGTGTCATCTCAACAGGAGAGCACCAAGACCGTATCCTCTTCGGATAAGCAGAGCTGGTCAGAAAACAGGCACCCACAGGAAGACAAGGTTCTCCATTAAAAGAAAAAAGGTGCAAAATGGAGGGAATAAACTGCAAAAGGCAGACTTCTTTGGAGATCCTCGATAAGGGCTAGCTTATTTTTTTTTTATAAAGATTTTATTTATTATTTGACAGAGAGAGAATGAGAGAGAGCAAGCACATGAGACGGGGGAGGGTCAGAGGGAGAAGCAGACTCCCCGCGGAGCAGGGAGCCCGATGCGGGACTCGATCCAGGGACTCGATCCAGGGACTCCAGGATCATGACCTGAGCCGAAGGCAGTCGCTCAACCAACTGAGCCACCCAGGCGCCCAAGGGCTAGCTTATTTACCACAACAGTTTGTGCATAAATCAAAGCGGCGTATAGCTGTTTGTCTGGTGCCACACGGCATGGCGTAATTCACACAACCATTGCTTTGCATGGCTCATAAGCAGACATGGACATTCCTGGTACAAGTGGCATGGTTATAAAGAAATCGAAATCCCAATGTATTAATTAAAGTATCATTTTACATTCTGAGGACATCCAGGCGGGCTCTCAGGAGAACAAACTAATCAGAAGACAGGAAATTATTTTTAATATTTGCAAACACTGAGAAAATATTTGTGTTTTGTTATTTTGTTTTCCACCTCATTTCAGTTTCTTTGTTATTCTTTCAAAGCAATCTCTTAGGGAAAAAGAGGCATTATGCAAATTTCACATCAAGTGATGTTTTATATTACATCACCTCATTAGGCACATCCTAGTAGGTTTCAGGAGCTCTTTAAAATAAAATCCATTCTCTCCTCTCCTTCTTCCCAGGGGTAAATCTGCTGTCAATCTTAAATTTAATATGTCTGGCTATAAATTAATTGTATTACTCTCTAGTCATTCCCATTTCTATTTCTTTCACCTTATCTTTCTTTGTATTACCATAGGATAGCTTTCCAGTGGAGTTCCATGCAAAACATACATGGCCTGCCTTTTATTTTCAACAGTAACACATGGATAAACAATAAGGCTTATTCACCACAATGGTTTCTCCATCTTGGTAGTATGTGTTATCACAAAAGCTTCCAGGGAGTAGATGGCTGAACATTAAGACATTTTTGCTGAGCAAGTGCTTCTTCATCGTCACAGTTCTAAATTGGAAGTCCTAATATGATGAGAATGATCAAAATATCTATAAAAGCTACTAAAAAGTAAAGTACTCTATCTGCATATTCCATTTGATCCCTGTGGGGAGCCAAAACCCAGTTTCCGGGCAATGAATGCAAACATCTCAATCAAAAGGATGATTATTTCCCCCTCAGAACTGGAAAAACACTAAGGATTCACTTATACGCAGGCCACATCTTCTAAGTCCACCCAACTTTTCTCTCCTTTGTCATTACTAGTCTTTGAAAGGGAAATTCAGTTATCTGTGTGCAATAACAGCACCAGGAACATTTTTTTCCCACAAAATAGAGGACTGGAAAGAACTTTAAGAAATCATCTCTGTCGTCTTCGGTTGTCAGTAAGGGGTCTTGAGGACTTCCCTGAAGAGGCTTAAAGATAAGATCACCCTCTGCTAGTTGAACCAAAATATCAGAGCAAAACAAGGACTGGAACAGAATTACCACTGGGTGACCAACACTCCACTGTAATCTGACTGAATATCTTAACAGAGCTAAATAATAAAAGACAGGGGCAGAAGGAACCTAGACAGATAGCCAGGGTAGAGGTGAGAGGGTAGTGAGCAAGACGAACTTTGCATGACTGCAGCCTAAGAGAAAGGGCTCCGTGGTCCAAAGATAGCCTAGTCCTTCTCTCAAAACCTAATTCACTCCTCCTGCTCCCAGTCCATGCCCAAGAAGCAAGCATCTGATTCTAATTTGGCCCCCCATGTGGTAGCCCTACAGGGAGGTATTTGGCAGGGTAGAGAACAAAAGCATCCAGTCCCTCCAGCATTCCGTGTTTCATTACAAATCAACATGTCGGTGTCCTGGTTTATACTTGGTTCTCCATGTGCCTTGCCTGCTAGAAGGCGCTGGCCGGACCATCCTACCCCTTCAGCAGTTACTCTTCTCATTTTAAATGAATATAGTGGCATTTTGATGGTAGATCTCAATCTCCCAGACTCTGATTATATTTGAGATCAAACTAGAGCGTGATGAATCAAGTTCTATCAAAAGAATCTGACTTTGAATCGTAGAAAACTCATTAAGGTAATGTCAGCTATCTTGACAGACAGCCTTCGAGGCTTCTCCACGTGATGCAATTTCAGAATTTGATGTGAGCTAAGTTTCCTTTCCTTTCAGAAACTTCTACACATTTCATCTACACTATCCTAAGAAGTTGCTTCAGATAAAATCTCTACTAAATCCTTTCTAATATAAGGGAAGCCCAATTTCTTTGTTTTTCTACTTTCTCATTAAAAATGAAATTTCCAAGGCAGTTCAACATTATTTTTATTTTCTCAAGGACTTTTTTTATAGACCTTTATCCTACATATATAACCCCAATTATATTTCTCCTCCTCAGATCATTTATGCTTTTTAAAAATTTCTCTGAACCATGCCTGTACATATTTTATACATTTCACTCGGGTTAGATAGCCCCTGTCTTGAGGTGATGCTCAAAACAGGATAACAGTAATTCTAAATGGCAGTAGAAAATCAGTTTTTTTTTTTTTTAAGATTTTTATTTATTTATTTAACAGAGATAGAGAGAGAGCACAAGTAGGCAGAGCGGCAGACAGAGGGAGAGGGAGAAGCAGGCTCTCCGCTGAGCAGGGAGCCCGATGCAGGGCTCGATCCCAGGACCCTGGGATCATGACCTGAGCTGAAGGCAGCTGCTTAACCAACTGAGCCACTCAGGCGGCCCGAAAATCAGTTCTTTAAAAAAACAACTGGTTATATATTTCTAGACTATTTTTACTCCAGATGATTCTTTTATACATATTTAGTTTATATTACTTTAGATCTTTATTTCCCATATTTGTCCAAAGCTGACCTCTCTCCATTGAATAAGTATCTGTTCTTGGTAAAATACTCTGGCTTCAGCAGTATGGTATCATAAGTTACGTTTTCTTCTAATTTTTTCCACCTCTGTCACTTTTGATCTGAAATTCACTTGTAGTTAACAACCCAGTAAATTACAGCCAACTTTTAGTTCTTTCCAGCCTGATTATTTTTCCCACAAGTGATGTTTTCAACTCCAGTAGCAAACACCTACTCCATATAAGTGGTTCGATTTCTTTGCATTTCAAATAAGCTCTGGGTGTTGTTACTTTCACAAAGTCTATCAGAACTAGCCAGTTTCATGGAGGAATTCTGCTTGACTAAGTTATTTTTGGAACCATATGGGTGTGTGTGTGTGTGTGTGTGTGTTGTATTTAGAACACACAGAGATACATTAGGTTATCACAGAGACATGCACTGGTATATACCCCAACAGGTGAAAAATACATGTAATTATACATATGTGCGTGTGTGTGTGTAGTGAAGGTGGATGCTTTGCCTAATCTGAACAATATCTATTGCAAGACTAGAAGAAGAATAAATTGCCCATGGATGGAAGGAGGAAAGAAGTCACTGCCATTGAGTATCTTGTAACTTCATTATCATGTTTAGAGTATACTTTTAGATACTGGTTACACCCTTAAAAGTTAGAACATTCCAATGCCAAGTATTTATATTATAATCATCTGCTGTATTGATTCATCTTTTTGCTACTTTTTATTAGCTTGGATAATATGTGTCTAGTGATTCCAGAATTTAAGTCATCTCTGAAAGTCTATGAGACCTGTGCAGTGACTGTTCATTTAGGAAATGAACATTTCTTCCCTGCTTTGGTGGACATTACTTCATTAATACTTCCTATTTTTACATTAAAACCTTATAAGTTATTCTACCAGTTCTCTTCATGTAAACTCATAACCGTGGTTAATAGAGCTGAAACCTCTGTCCATGATTATGTATTAAGCTTCGTTTATTAGACTTGCCAATCTCATAGCACTGATCCTAGTAATTTGGTTGCTTCGATCACCTTACTGTCTTGTCTTGATGTTTTACAATGAAACAAAATAAAAAAATCTTGGTTTCTGGAGACCTTTACATGGCTGCCTTCTAAGAAGAAAAATAATTGATTTTTAACATTTGGGCTAACTAGGGGCGCCTGGGTGGCTCAGATGGTTAAGCGTCTGCCTTTGGCTCAGGTCATGATCCCCAGGTCCTGGGATGGAGTCCCGCATTGGGCTCCCTGCTAGGCGGGGAGCTTGCTTCTCCCTCTGCCTCTGCCTCTCTCTGACTCTCATGAAAAAAAAAAAAAAAAAAAAACACAAACATTTTAACATTTGGGCTAACTAGATCAATAGGATTTTATAAAAACATGAGGTACTAAATAGAATCACAGTCTGGCTGGACAGAATGCAGAGTAGGCTGTTTTGTTCTAGTTATTTCCCCATGTTCCTTCTGGCCTTGTCCTCCTGTCCCTGGCTCTTGCCCACCCAACCTCCATTGCCTGCCTGTGAAGTTCCCTCCTTCCTGTTACCCAGCATGGAACCATCTCCCCTTGTCCATTCTCCCTCCAACTTACAAGCCTAAAACTGAGAGTTGTTTTATTTTTTTGACAGAAAACAATTCCCTACCCTAAGAGAATAAATTCCTCTCTGCTGGGTGACTTTATGTCTGTGTGTTAGGGCCACCCTTCAGGCACTGCCCAGCTAGAGGCAGACCTGGCCGTCTCTGCCCTTGCCCATTCTAGCAGGGTCTCTGAGCAATCTATCAACAGCAAATTAATAAGTAAGAATGCAGTGCTGGGCATGGCATGTGTGTTAGGCTTAAGTGTGTGAGTTTCTTCTGAAAAGAAAAAAGAGTCAACATTTTGTTTTCATATCTCACATCTGAAAAGTGGATAACCTTTTGCAACATTTTTCTATTTCATCAATTACAATTCACCTGTGCTATTTGAAATACCTTGATATTAAAACATGAAAGTCAAGTGCTCTATAGAAAGAGAGGCATGTTCTTATTTCTTTCACATCAAATGTTTTTCAATATGGTTCCAAACAAATTGTCATCTAAACCGTATTTTTTAATATACTTGTCAGGGCCAAATCGAGGATATTGGGGAAAAAAAAAGCAGAATTTCAAAATGAAGCATTTGCAGCTCTCATAAATGTCCCTTTTGGCCTCCTGCTTAACAAAAATGCTTCAACCTTCTGCTTTAATTGTACTAAAAGCACATCCTAATTTTGCACTTTAGGAAAAATTAAAAATTTCCCCAATTAGCTTATTAGGTGGTCCCTAATAAGCCTTTCTTTCTTTTGCTCTCTTTCCTTCTCTCTCTCTCTCCCCACTCTCCTCTGGTTTTTTTTGTTTGTTTGTTTTTGTTTTTAACATTTTGGTAGAAAATACATGTGAGTCTAGAAGCACAAAAGCCTAGATTTTAATCTTGGTTTAGACTCTTAGCACCATTTTTACTCTTTTCCTTTGGTGAATTAACCCTTCCAAAAGTCTATGTTTCTTCAGGTATAAAATGGAAATAATAATATATAATTTACAAAGTTTTGGGGATGGACGGAATGAGCCAATATATGTAAATGTCCATGGTAAGCATTTAATAAACACTAATGCCATTTTTCCTCCTTTCATCATAATCTAATTTAGAGATTTTATAATATTATTTATCTAAGAGGACAATACATTTAGCCTGAATTTCAGATCCAGTACCAAGAGGCGGGGGGGGGGGGGGGGAACAAAAGAGTTATTTTCTTTAAGAGAATTTAAGATACAGAATGAAGGTCAAATGGCTATGGCATTTCTACTGGACTAACAGTCTGCAACATTATTCACTCTCCTATAAAAACTACCCCGTCACTCGGTTTGGGTAAATCACAGGCAAACAGGATAATAGAATCCAGCTGCCTTTTTGGAGACTCAGTATTTTAGAGAAGTTCTGTCATTCACTGGTGGGAAATAACAAAACTTGAAAGACAAACTTGTGTATTATTTCATTCTTATCCATTCTTAAAAAAAAAGTGAGTTCTTTAACTTTCTCTGAGCTTCTGTAACATTACTTTTAGTTTGCATGGCAATGGGATTTGATTCAATTATAAAAGAAAAAACACAGAAACACTGCAAAGTAATGTGGATGGAGTGAGGGAGCTGCAGCTTTCCTAAGGTTACAGGTCTGGGGTATACTTACTTGGATCAATGGAAATATTTTCCTTTAGGAGGAGCTCTGAGCCAACAATGAGTGAATCCTGCCAGGTCCCTGGTGGACACAGGCTATCTTGGCTAAAATATGGAATAAAGGCATCCACAATTTTTTTTTTTTTTGAAACAACACAGAGAAAAGGAAAATCTTTGTTTCTGACTTTTTGAGTAAAGTTGATCTACTTGATTCATTCAAATTATCATTGCTCTAACCATATAAAATGATATTTTATTTGGCAATGTGATACCAGGTTCACATGTACCCTCATCATAAATGGAGAGATGGGAGAATAAAAGGTCCCCCAACACCTCTAACATGTTGCTCTCACCTGTCTATGCTGACAGAGAGAGCTCCATGTTCGACAGTTGAGGGAATAAATCATTGTTACTCTAGAAATGGATTTCTCACTTGTTCATTTTAAAACAATAATCTCTGCTGACTATGATGATCAGTTTAGTGTGCAAACTTAGCTGGGCTACAGTGCCCACTCAACCAAACATAAATCAAGGTGTTGCTATGCAGGTATTTTGTAGATGTCGGTAAATCCATTATCGGTTGACTTTCAGTAAGAGAGATTAGGCCACATGAGCTGGATGGATCTGATTCAATCAGCTGAAAGGATGAAAGGACTTGGTCTTCCAAGGAGAAGATACTCTACCCATGGGCAGCAGCTTTCTTCTCATTCCTGAGTGCCTGTCTGCCTCAAGTTTGGACTTGCCAAGCCAGGTCCCACTACTGAGTAAGCCAATTCCTTGCAATGAATTTCTAAATATATATATTCTTACTGGTTTTATTTCTCCAGTTGAACCTGGACTGGTACACTGGCCCATGGAACTCAAAACCCCTCTCTCCTCCCATTCCTAAGCTTTCCCAAATAGCTCCTGATCTTTCCTCCTGTACAAAATACACACACCGATGTTTTTAGGAATTGTTACGAGTTCTAAATTTATTCAATCTTTTATCCAAGATGTACCAGTAAAATCCCTTCAGAAAATAAATAACTTTATTTTCATTATAAAAAAGTTTCTATATCTTAAGGCAAATGCTGTTTAAAAACTATTCTTTGCCCACCTTGTATTCTCATAGTACCTAGCAGAGTATTCTGTATTCAACAAATCTTTGCTCAATGTTTCTTAATAAAACTAGATATTTGCAAGGGATTTTTATAGTAAAATTCTTTTTTTTCAGTATCCTATTGAGGAGAGAGGTATTTTTAAACATAATTTACACAAAGTAATCAATTAGGTTTATCTTCATTTTATGATGTCATTGAAATGGATAATTTTAAAGATGATATGCAAACAAAAAATGTTGATGATTTAAGTATATGAGAAGATACTTGCCAAATTCTACAGTGTGATATAGGATTGCTTCAAAGTGTCCCTTCATTCCTATTTCAGTCATTTAAAAATAAAGGAAGCTATGCACAGGCACTCACAAAATAAAATGGCAGAAATAACAAGTCTTCATCAAGTTCTAGAAGGTCAATCTTTTTCAAAGTCACACCTCAAAGCTCAAGAGGTTGGCACCTTGAAATGCAGTACGCTTAGTAGAGGTCAGTCAAGCTGTCCTCAGTAAATTTGCCCTTAAGATTAATTTATTAATCAGAAATATTGGACTTGACCAAAAGTCACTTGGCAAAGAGCTTTTTTTTTTTTTTTAAAGATCTTATTTATTTATTTGAGAGAGAGAATGAGAGAGAGAGAGAGAGCACATGAGAGGGGGGAGGGTCAGAGGGAGAAGCAGACCCCCCGCTGAGCAGGGAGCCCGATGCGGGACTTGATCCTGGGACTCCAGGATCATGACCTGAGCCGAAGGCAGTCGCTTAACCAACTGAGCCACCCAGGCACCCGCAAAGAGCATTTCTAATCAGAGACAAAAAGTAAAAGGCAGGAAGGAAAACGTTCTTTCATGGTGGTTGAAGAGATGGGATGGGTAGATCCCATGCTACGGTTTGCTCTAGCCTCACTTTGGGGGGGGGGGGAGGCCTGACCTCGCCACATGTTCACGCTTTCCTCAGTAAGTCAGCACGCAAGGCTTATGAGAAGCTAGATTTGCATTTGAACCCCGCTTTCTCACTTCCAGCTACAGTGACCTTTGGTGAGTTTATTAACTTCTCTGAGCCCTACTTTGCAAAGTGGAGATAATAAAAGTTAGTTCACATAACTCTGAGAGTTAAAGGAGATAAAATGTCAAGAATGGTGTTGGTCAATAGAATTTAATGAAAATCTCTACTCTTTCCTTTATCTCCCTTCTCAGAGCAGGTATTCTCTTTTTTTTTTTTTCCCCAAGGCAAATTCCATATTGTTTTGTCTTTCCTGGGGCCCTGTCATTTCTTTTTGTTTTACATCTTAGCCTCTTCCTCTCCACTGCCTCCTCCATTTATAAACTTACTCATAACTCCCTCATTTTTAAAAATATAAAAAATTCCCAAACCCTCGCTTTGGTTCTGTCTTGTGACTAAGCAGCAAATCTGTATTTAGCCATCCCTCCTTACCATGGAACTTCTTGAAAACCTTCACTTGCTGTTCCCCTTTTCTATTCATTCTTCAGTGGCTCTACGCACCAGACCCCACCGACAGGAAACTCCAGTGGTCTCCCAACAGCCAAAGCCAAGACCTGGCTTCCCCCATATGATGTCTCACCACTGACCACACCTCAATTTTCTTTTGTTCATTTTTTTTTTTTTTACTTGTTTGCTTATTGTTAAACACTCCTTTCCTTTAACTTCCTGATTATTAGGATTTCCTAATTTGACTCTCTTCCTACTGCTCTGATCATCACTTTTGGGTCTTGTTAGTTAGCTGCAACCTCTCCTTCAATTGCCTTTTCAAATTAGTGTTTTCTTACCTTCAATGTTCTCTCCTTGCTCTTCCCATGACCTCACTGAGTCATCTGATGAAGGCATTACAACTGCTCAGAGTCATGCACTTTATCTTTACTCCTAGGTACAGGGGAAGATGGTCTTTTCCCCTCTCCTAAAATTACTCTGCAGATAAGCAATCATGACTCATGTTGATTCTACTACCTATACACTTGAAAGAAAGTCTTCCCTCTTAAGGCCCAGGGAGCGGCTCAGACATCCAGTCTTGTCCATACTGCGGTGGCCCTGCACAGGATGTTCTCTTCCTACAAACCCAGCTCTCCCTCCATTCTGTTCTCCAAATAACAGCTGGGATCTCCCACTTAAAACCACTCCCTTTGCCCTTTGAGTGGAATCCTTAAGGTCATGCAAGACTCCTTTGTCTCCTTTCTGTCTCTCACCTGCAAAGTCTCTACTCCAGCCATTCTGACCTCTCTCATTTCCTCCCAAGTACGTGTCCCCTGACCTCCATCTCTGAATCAGTGCACATTCTGACATCTCTAATCTAGAATTCCCTCTGCCATTTTTTTTTTTTTACTTAACTCGTATGAATCCACATGTCAGCTTACATGTCACAATTCCTGATACACAAGAAACAATAAATATTTGTATACTGATTATCTCAGCCATTATTCCAGTTGAGGCTTTCATCAATTCTATCCATATTGCTGAAATAGCCTCTATTTTCCCTGTGATCATTCTGTCTCTTTTCACCACAGCGCCCTCTATGGAGAGCCCTCTAGCTGCCTGGGTGTGGAATATTATATTTAATCCTCTAATTTTCCCTTTTAGTTATTTCTACCTCTTTGCTCACTCCATTTAACTGAGTCTTCCAGTATTAGTATAATTATTTAACACAAAAATTAATTAGACAAATTATTAATCTTTTGATTAATATACTGATGGGACACAATGAAAATGCTAATCTTTAGCTACCATTAAGCAATGTTTTTACCTATGTTTCAAGAGGTAAACATCATGCTTTCTTAAAATGCATAGGGCCAACTTGGAAAATTCACTTTCTTAATAACTTCACCAAAGTTTAGAAATTTTTTTCTAAAGATAGGTTATAACTTACAATACCAGAGTCATGTTTTCTTGTCTTTTGGATGCCACTAAATCACAGTTTAGTATCATCAAAGTATATTGAATTTTACACTGCTTACTTTACAGGCAAAAATTGTGAACATAATTCCTTTTCAATAGATACAAAATCTAATAGTAAACTACCCAAAAGGATGGATAATTTATATTGCTTCTTCCAACAAAAGAAGCAATAAAACTATGACTTATGAGAATAAGACTACATTGAGAAATTAAAAGAAATGAAACACTGGAAACCAATGAAAACAACACTAAATACAGTCAGAAAAACAGGAACCATATCAAGTTTACACCTCTACAGTTAAATAAATCTTTTTTTTTTTTACAGTTAAATAAATCTTGATAGGTATAAGGAATACTTCACCAAAAATAATCCTTATTTAGAAAGTATAATGTTTTATAAAATAATATATGACTCCAGTGCATCTAAGATATATAAATAAGCATTTTAAAGCAGGTTAATAGGTTGTGCCCAAATATAGGGAAATATTTTATTTAAAAGCATTAGGATTGCTAAGACGTTTCTCAAGTTGGATCTAATGAAACTTTCTCTTGGTATCTAATTTATCAAATCCAGGTTCTTAAAGTATTTATTTCAGAATTATATTTCATTATTTAGTGATTTTTGTCTTTCATAAGTTCAGATATTACTACATTTGCAGTTCTGGGGTTATAAATATAAAACATGTTAACATCCTTTTGGCTTTGGATACCCATTAATGGTTTCCTTTGTTTAGGGAGAATTTGTTCATTCCCAAATTGGTAGGCCTCCCTCCAAACTCTATGCCTCTTCCATGGAATAAAGTAACTTTGTCTTGTTTCTAGGTCTTTTACAGAGCTAAGAACAACTGAATTAATAAGTAACATGGCAAGAATAGACATGACCCTAACGAATGGCAAAATCATTACTTTAAAATTGATTCCATTTTTAAATTTTGTAGTAATAAAAAGAAGAGATAACATTACTACTCTTGTAAAGTTGTGAGAAACCAATAATGAGTAATTCTACATTTGTTGGCTAACGGTATGGCACAACCAAACATTTATCAAAACAAAAACGAGATCCATATGCATACAAAATCAACTCTTTATCATAAGCATCATTAGAAACTATAGAGCCCCAAATGAACTCTTGAGGGTAAGGCTCTTAAAATAAAGAATAACATTTTAAGTGCATAGCTATTACAAACTCATTTGATATTCATTTTAATTGCCATGACTATAATGAATATACTTTATATTCAAACAGATGTCCCAAGTACTGCAGAAGTTCCAATATAATTCAGTCTTAGTTAAGAACGAGTAAATGGATATTTAAAATTGAATGTTACCAGGAAGGAGAAAAAAAAAAAATCCCAATTACAGCAAACATTAGCTCCTTAAAACAACAAATTAAAGATTTTATTAAATTGTGTTCTTTCTTATTTGGACATACACAGAACACGATCATACAGAAACACTTGCTGTCAACTACTCCTTTTCCTTGCTTCAGCTGTTCTACAGATTAGCTAGCCTGGGAAACAGAAATTGGGAGCATGAAGAATGACTCAGAAGGGAAGGCTGCTGTATAACATTTAGAGACTTGTCTATGAAAAGGATTAATAAATACTACAATGCCAATCTAGGTTAGCTGAAGGAGCAGATGATTATGTATGCCATTTTCTTTTAATTGGCCAGACAAGTTCTAATATTCCCTTTAATCTTCTCCAACATGGAGAATTGAAATCTTAAAGTCTAATATGAGAGACCTTTACACCATAAATTAAAGATGGCGTTTCTTAGTGTTGGATCACAGAACTACCCACGGATGGTTTTTTAAAAGCAAACATTCCTGGGCCCCAACCAAGTTCTATCAAATGAGAGTTCCAAGAGTGTGGCCCTGGAATCAGCATTTTGACAAACTGAACTTGTTTAAAACAACTGCCTGAAGGTAGGACGAGGTAATACTTAAAATTATATATTCTCATTTCATTCCAATCAGCATTTATTAAGTACTAATCTTTTGTGAGTGAAAATTATATATATATATATATATATATATATATATATATATGTACATACAGGCAAGCAGCATATGATAAACTTATTTTCAAAGTACAATCTATGAAGTACAATAATCATCTACAAAGGTCCGGAAACACAATGTCTGGAATCACAAGAAAATAATCTGCTACTGTGCAGATTAACAATTAACTCTTGATTTTAATTTAGTATTTATTTCCCCTGAAAAGGCGTCTGGAGGTTGACAAAAAGTATGTTTAGCTTATTACTAGAAAATGTAACTGAAATAGTGTTTAAAAAATTTATCCTATTTTTCCTGATGTTTTAGAAACCCTCTGGTTTTGAAAAGGAGCATAGTAAGTGAGGCCTCTTAGCGGCTGCAGGGAGGAGACAGGGGGCTTCCGGGAGTGAAGAGGGAAGGAATGAAAAACAAGACCAGCACCAGAGGCAAACTCTCCTGCTTACTTCCAACCTAATTCTCCTAGCGCCCAAACTGTAAACTGAACTTATTTAAAAGTCACACTGTGTTTTGTAACCACCAGAGCAAAATTCAAAAAGCAAAAGTTGACTTTGGAGTCAAAGAGAAGAATGGAAGAAAATAAAGCTGATGGTACCAAGCCACTTGTCTGGTCAGCAGTTTGCCCCCATCCTCACCCACACCCACACCCCTCAGGATTGAAGACTGATTGACTGAGATCTTTGGAATGCACCTCAATAAGGAGCATTCACTCATGAAACTCAGCGCCGACAAGCTGATAGAAGTTGTTAATTGCACCCAGTGCCCTGTATTTTCTATCATCCTTGGTTGACTTTTCCCAGCACTGAAAACAGGATCTAGTAAAAAAGGCGATGGTAAGTGCAAGTGCAGGGAAGAACAGTTGGGCTGTAGGGACTTGGAAGGCTTCCCATGGCCCACAGCAGTGGTTTTCAAAGAGCGGTCTCTAAACCAGCAATGTTGTCATTGCCTGGGAACGCAGGTTATTAATGCACTCAGGCTGCTATAACAAAATACCACAGCCGGGGGGCTTAAACAACACACATTTGTTTTCTCACGGTTCTGGAGGCTGTAAGTCCAAGATCACGTTGCTAGACATCTTGGCTTCTGGGGAGGGCTCTCGTCATGGCTTGCAGATGGCTGCCTTCTCACTGTGTCCACGTGTGGGAGAGAGAAAGAACTCGCTTTCCCTCTTTTTATAAGGCCACCAATCTCACCAGCTTTATGAACTCATTTAACCTTAATTACCTACTAAAAGCCCTATCTCAAATTCAGTCACATTGGGGGTTAGGATTTCATCATACAAATTTTGGAAGGACACAATTCAGTCCATTGGACTCACTACATATGCAAATTCTTGAGCCCCACCTCAGCCCTAGTGAATCAGAAACTTGGGGACTGGGGCTCCGCAATTTGTGCGTTATTAATGTCCCAGGTTATTCCAATGCCTGCCGAAGTCTGAGAAGCACCAGCCTTCGGGGAAAAAAATCCCAGGTCCACAGTGGAACACTTAGTCCATGCACCCCCCAGCACACCCTTCCGCCCCCAGTTTCTCCCATGTGTTTTCCAACCTTATTTCTTCCTATTGTTACTGAACTCTGCTTTTGCTGAGCTACTTCTCACCATGACCTGACGGATCATTCACATTCTGTCTTCTGGACTTTTGCTTACCCTCTTTCAACATCCTCAAATCGTCTTTCTGCCTCTAAGCACCACCTCAGCAGAAGAACTAAGTGTCTGAACCAATCATGTCCACAATTTACAGATTTTACTTTCTTAGAGTCCATAGGTTATACTCATCTATAATTTCAGCACAAGTCTTTGCACATTAAAAAAACACTCAAATCTTTAAAATATTGTATATGTTTTTTATAACTCTTCTTTGTAAGTATTCCACACAATACTGCCTCCAATCCAACACTGATTTGGGGCAGCAAATAGCCCGTTGGTCTGTGATGTAGCACGATGGCACTTCTAAAGTTACTTAATATTAAGAATAATCAATACACTACTTGCTATTTGTGAAGTCCTTAAATGCATCAAACACTATAGTAAGCATTTGGTGCATGACCCTATGAAATTCTCACTCACCTGCAGTAGGCATTATGATCCCTATTTGAATGAAAAAGACATGGGATACTGAGGCTTAAGAGTTCAATTAATTCACCAAAGTCACACCTGGAGAGCGGCAAGGCTGAAAAATGTGAACATTTGTTTCTCTCAGAGCACATGCTTTATTTCTACTCTGTTATACTATAGACTGAGGGATTTAGTTTTCTGTCAACATCTTGAATCTGCTGCCAAGAACCCCAAAGCATATGGATCTCTTGGAAAAGATATTTCTAATGTATCCTTTGGAAACTCTTTATTTTCTATACCCCACCCCCCCCCACACACATCCTGAGGCATCGTTAAAAGGAAGCCATCATGAAAAAAAAAATTAGGTCGAACTTCTTGAGACAAACAGATACTGTTAAATGACTACAGACAATAAAGAGCTCTAAATTTTATCGCTATTCTACAAGTTATTTACCTCGGGCAGCCTTTAGAATGCTTTCAGCTTTACGTTAAAGACAGCTGAAGAACTCAGAAGGTATTACCTGGAAGTTCACAAGAGGCGCTGATACACTTTTGCCCAAAGCAATTACTGATAATTAAGCACCAGAAACACTCATACACACGTATATGCAGGTAAAATTGAAAAATCTGTAAGTTGAAAACAATGGAATTTTTTCCTGAAAATCGTACTTTTTCGGTTTCATTCCCCAGAAAACCAACCAAGGGAGGTTTTACTTTTTTCACAGCTGCCTGCACTTTGGAGACTTTGCTGTAAGATAAGAAGTCACACCTGTTGGATTGTTGAGACCATTCCCAGCACCAGCTGAGATGGTAATTAAAAGTAACACTCTATGCTCAGCCTACCTGGCGTGTTCAACAGCCTCGACATCTTGCAGAAATAGGAGACGAACTGCTCACAGTGCTCGGCGCTGCTGGTGACGGCGCTGATCTGGTCCATGGAGGCGCTGTACACGAGCTGCGTCACAGAGTACTTTTCTGGGCTGTAGCCCACCACTGTGGTCTGCA
The DNA here is from genome assembly GCF_029215605.1 of Mirounga angustirostris. Lineage (NCBI taxonomy): Eukaryota > Metazoa > Chordata > Mammalia > Carnivora > Phocidae > Mirounga > Mirounga angustirostris. The sequence continues at coordinate 8,277,159 of NW_026991720.1, forward strand.
TCTGCAAATTGTGAGACACTACGGTCCACACTTTGTCCTCTGTGGGGAGAAAAATACCATGATTAGGATGCAAGGACGTCTTTAAGTGGTAGAAAATAACTGAGCTGCACTTTCTCTGAACTGATGTACAACAAAGTTAAGGATCGCCATCCTTCAAGCTCTATCCTGCAGGTTCTCCTTATATAGACAAAGTAGAAAGAAATGCTTTTTATTAAGAAGAAATGCAAGGGGGCGCCTGGGTGGCTCAGTTGGTTAAGCGACAGCCTTCGGCTCAGGTCATGATCCTGGAGTCCCGGGATCGAGTCCCGCATTGGGCTCCCTGCTCAGCAGGGAGCCTGCTTCTCCCTCTGACCCTCTCCCCCTCATGTGCTCTCTCCCTCACTCTCTCTGTCTCAAATAAATAAAATCTTTAAAAAAAAAAAAGAAGAAATGCAAGGGACGCCTGGGTGGCTCAGTTAGGCTGCTGACTCTTGATTTTGGCTCGGGTCATGATCTCAGGGTCATGAGATGGAGCCCTGCATTGGGCTCTGTGCTCAGCAGGGAGTCTGCTTCAGGATTCTCTCTCTCCCCCTCTGCCTCTCCCCTGCTTGCTCACTCTCTCCCCCTCTCTCTCAAATAAATAAATGAATCTTTTAAAAAGAAACCCGAAAACTAAATACAAGATACCTCCTAAACACAGAAAACAGCTTGTCTGTGGTTGATGCTAATGTTCACGGTTCACGGCACTGAATGTGAGCTCATCATGTTCCCAGTCCTTCCTGACTCCCTGACCCATCACTCCTCTGGTACAACAGCATCTGCTCTTTCTTAGATGAACTGTGCTCTCTCAAGCCTCTGAATCTTTGTATATGCTGTTTGCTCTAATCAGAATATGCATCCTCATCTTGTCAACAAATGTCCCTTTCACCGTGACCTTTCAGGTAAAATTGGACCCTGCGTTCTCTGTTACTGAAATGCTCTATACATGGGCAACAATACAAATGAGTAATTACCTTGATGCTTTGGACCCTGAAAATTTCAATGTGTGAAAAGGAGAAGTGAAGGGGCGCCTGGGTGGCTCAGTTGGTTAAGTGACTGCCTTCGGCTCAGGTCATGATCCTGGAGTCCCAGGATCGAGTCCCGCATCAGGCTCCCTGCTCGGCAGGGAGTCTGCTTCTCCCTCTGACCCTCTTCCCTCTCATGCTCTCTGTCTCTCATTCTCTCTCTCTCAAGTAAATAAATAAAATCTTAAAAAAAAAAAGTGAATATAAGATTGATGAATATAAATTGTAACCCTACATACTCCTGAATTTGAATTAGAAATATCACTGGAACCCATAATTTTTCTTTTCTTTTTTTTTTTTTAAAGATTTTATTTATTTTTTTTGACAGAGAGAGACACAGAGAGAGAGGGAACACAAGCAGGGGGAGTGGGAGAGAGAGAAGCAGGCTTCCCACTGAGCAGGGAGCCCGATGCGGGGCTCGATCCCAGGACCCTGGGATCATGACCTGAGCCGAAGGCAGACGCTTAACCGACTGAGCCACCCAGGTGCCCCATAATTTTTCTTTTTTAAAAAATGTAGGCCTATGTCCTAGCTCTGTCCACTGGAAAAGGCCCCAAACAAGGACAACCTGTAGAACCAGATTGTCCTCACTCAATATGATTTTTCATTAAGAGGAAACTGGGCTGCCGGGTGAAGTGACTGATTTCAGGGCTGGAAATGCACAAAATAAGCCTGGAACATAATGTCACATAGAAACAAATAAGCTATTGGAAACAGAGGGCAGTTCGGAAACCCCCAGGAACAAAGAAGGATGATTTTTTAACATCAGTAAGCATCTCCTGCAATGGAATAAAATACATCAGGGATGTTTAATTGCAGGAGTTCATTAAAATAAAAAGAAATGTTCAGTCTTGGAAAATGCCAAGTAACTAACTCGTTATTTTGAATATTAGGAAATAAGCAAGAAGAATCCAGCATTTAGCCTACCTTTCCTGTAGGAACCGTCACAGAACTAACGCTCTCTGTATGGAAATATTCCAGCTCATAAATGAGGACTAAGTGATGGGATTACAGGACCATCATTTTGGAACTTCTAACAAGGGGGCTCTGAGCAATGGCTAATTCACGGCTGCTAATACAACCGCATGTCCAACCGGACGACATGTGCCTTCCGGTGGAAGTACACAACTCTGCCTGGGAAGCAGTGTGCGAAAAATCAAACACGAACTTCACCGAGCTCGCAGTCCTGACTACCAGCTTCAGGGAAACATGCACTGAAAACAATGTATGTTTGGGGGAGGGGAATATGCTAAATGACCCCAACGGGAGAGGTCAGCAGAATCCGTGCAATATGAAATTCTACCGATTATACAATCTAGTTTTTTCAACAAATTATAAATTACAAGGGAACAGAGAGAGAGCGCACTAGAGATTAAAAGAGACTTTCTGAACTTGCCCCTCAAGCAGTTTTCCTTCTTTCAGTAAAGGGCAACTCTATTCTTCCAGCTGCTCAGAACAAAGCCGGGGGGGGTGCCCACTACAGCCCCCCCCCCCCCCCCCCCACCTTTCTTCTACACTCATTTCCAACCGGTCCGTGAATCCTGTCTGCTCTACCTTCTCTGTTCAGGATCTGAGCACTCCTGACCCTCAGAGCCTCCCCGCCCCGCCCCTCGCTCTGGTCAAAGCCCCCACCTCCTCCTGCCCCCATCACACAAAACCTTGTAGCCACCCACCCCCCGCGCGCTCACACCTACCCTGCACACAGCAGCCAAGCTGAGCCTCTGCAGATATAAGCCACATTCGGACACTGTGCTCTAAGCCATCACGTGGCACAGCGTCTCATTCGGAGTGGAAGTCCAGTTGCTGGAAGGGCTGAAGGCCCTCTGTGGTCCCACTCCGCCTGCCGTGCCCCAGCCCCTCCTGCCCTCCTCATGCCCCTCTTGCTCCTCGGGCTCCAGCCACACCGACCCCTGCCTTCCTCAGACCCCTCAGGTAGCCCACCCGTGGAGCCTTTGCTCTCACTCTGTCCTTGGAGACCCGCAGCCCCACCCCCCATAGCTGCCTCGATGCCACTTTCCCTCTGCTCGCCCCTCCCCACCGCAGCTGCTTCCTATCTCCTCGACCGGCTCTGTTTTCTCCACAGTGTTTATCCCTCTGTGACTGAGGGCACGTTTCCCTTCTGTCTCCCCATGGGGGTTGGGGGGGGTAGGCAAGGGGTTGTTTTCAACGCTGGATGCACAGTGCTTAGAATAGTAGCTCGCATGTAACAGACCTTCACAATATATTAGTATGAATTAAGAAAACATCAATAGAATACAAGTAACTTGATCTAGGAACTTACTGAACCACTATGGTTCAAGGTCTGGCTCGGCCACGACCTTCCCGAGAGCCTGGACAAGCCCACTTCGTTCTAGACTCTAATTTCCCTTCATCTGTTGTAACATGTCTCGACGTCAGAATCCTTTCCACCCTGCTTCTCTTAAACCCACTAAAACAAGTTCAATACGGTACCCAAGCAGTAACACGTTTTCCGTAAGGTAATGATTTCCTACTTTCACCTTTGGCCTGATCAGAACTGTCTTCTTCCAGCTCCTCTGAGACGGCAAAGAAACTACGGTATGTTTTAGTAATTCCCTCTCTTTCTGACATGGTTCTGACAACATTCTGGTTGTCATTTATATCCAGACCTTCACGTTTACCTTCCCCTAAGTGAAGATCCATTAATTAAGGTTAGCTTCATCTCTTTTCTGTTAAAATCAGCCTCTGTCAAAACATTTGAGAACTCATCACTACTCACCTTTTTAAATTTTAATTTAATTTTTTATTATTTTTTAAAAAAGATTCTTATTTATTTGTCAGAGAGAGAGAGAAACTGAGCGAGCAGGGGGAGCAAGCAGCAGAGGGAGAAGCAGGCTCCCTGCTGAACAAGGAGCCCGATGCGGGTCTTGAACCCAGGATCCTGGGATCATGACTTGAGCCGAAAGCAGACGCTTAACCCACTGAGCCACCCAGGTGTCCTGTACTTACCTTTAAAAAAAAAAAAAAAAAAAAAATCCTTATCAGGACCTCATCCTTGTCCGGTAGCAATATTCCAATATTCCATAACTTTCATTCTTTAACTCATAATGAAACAGCACTCTCCTCTGGCCCCTTTTAAAAATATCATAAACCCCCCCCCCTTTTTTTTTTTTAAAGATTTTATTTATTTATTTGACAGAGAAAGACACAGCGAGAGAGGGAACACAAACGGGGAGTGGGAGAGGGAGAAGCAGACTCCTTGCCGAGCAGGGAGCCCGATGCGGGACTCGATCCCGGGACTCCAGGATCATGACCTGAGCCGAAGGCAGTCGCTTAACCAACTGAGCCACCCAGGCGCCCCATAACCCCCTTTTTAATTCATACAAAATAATGTTCATAAAGGCAAACATTAATTAAGCAAGTAAAATAAAATGGTCACCTATAATGGTCTCTGTCAATGACTTAAAAAATATTAGCCAATTTGTTAATATTGATTAGTCTCTGACATTTTGGTCCTAGTGATTGCGTGGCCCTAAACCCCACATACATGCATTTCAGCACACACATTTCAGTATCAGTCTTGAGGGCACCATCTTCCTCATATTTGTTTTATAGTCCATTCACTCATTCAACAAACATTACTGAGTACCCACTACATGACAGATACGGATCTAGGCACTAGGGAAGCCACAGAGAAAAAAAAATTCTAAATTTTTGCAGTTTACACTCTTGTATTCTCGTGGGGAAAAAACAGATAATGAGCAAAAAATTAAAAGGAGAAAAACTACAACAGGGAATGGAAGAATAGGTTGGGTGTAGATTGCAATTTTTTTAAATTGAAGTATAATTGACATACGATATCCTATTAGTTTCATGTATACATCATGGTGATTTGATATTTTTATACATTGTGAAATGATCCCCATGACAAGTCTAGTTACCACCTGTCACCATACTAATTACAGTATTATTCACTATATTCCCTATGCTGTACATTACAACCCCATGATTTATTTACTTTATAGCTGGAAGTTTGTAGCTCTTAATTCCCTTCGACAATTTGGCCCATCACCCAGCCAGCCCCTCCCCATCTAGTAACCAAGTTTGTTTCCTGAATCTATGAATCTGTTTGTTTTGTTTGTTTCTTTTGTTTTTTAGATTCCACATATAAGTGATTTCACAAATAAGTGAAATCGCATGGTATTTGTCTTTCTTTGTCTGATTACATTTTTAAACACAGTGGAAACCGTAACAGCCCTCACTCACTAAGTGATGTTTAAATGAATAAGATCATTGTCTAGCAAGCCACACGAATGTCTGGGGAAAAGTATTCCAGACAGAGAAAGTGCAAATGAAAATATTCTAATTTTGGGATATTCTGGTATTGTTTAGGTATACAAGGAGGCCAGTGAGTGAGGAAGGAAAGAATAGCAGGAATTAAAGTCTGAGGTGTAATGGGGTTGGGTAGGTGTGAGATGGAAAGCCCTTTGGAATTGGAAGGTTTGAAGCAAGTTAATGTAGCATGCTTGAACTTATTCTCTGACATACTATTCTTTATTTCAATAAAGCTATAACTCAGGAAGGCTTGAAAAAAAAGAATACACATACATACACCCCCCCATATATATGTATATAAAGACTTAAATCTTTTTGCAGTGTTGTGGCATTATAAAAGGTAATATGTAAACTCTATTTTAATGGCATAAAGCAATTACTGTTGATGCATCTTGCAAATTATTTTTTAACGCTTGCATGTTACACATGAGCCATTAAGTCTTAAGTGACAAATGGATATTTACAATTCTGCAGATATCCGCCATCTAGAAGAAAGTTATACTGTATAGATTTTCCTTTGCTAGTATCATAAGTGAAAAATTAAGAATCTTATTCCCATATTTGTAATGTGTTTATATAATCTGTGTTATCAGATACGTGTGTAACGCAAATAGAAACTACTAGGTATGGCAAATTCTAAGTTTCTGCCACTGTTCCATTTTCATGAAGAATTGATAAACTAGTGTATTTCAAATACTCTTTGGGTTAGCGTGCTTTGAAAATGCCTTCTGTGATTACTGGGAGCTTAGTATCTGTCTCATCATGCAATCGCATATTTAAAAACTGTCACACGGTACAATGTTTTCAATACAGATGATTTAATTGTATTTTTCAAATACTGGGACACATGTAGAGCACACTGTGGAAACTCATCCTCTGCTCGGCCATAAACAGGGTTTACCAACAGATTACCCAGCTTAGCTGTGCTGACATGAGTCCATCAGAAAGGTCCCTCTGCCACCTCTACCAGTGACCCTGCATCCTTATCCTATCTGTAATTCTCAAGTAATTCACTTCATGAGAACTCAGTTCTCTGTAAGGCTGGAGTTCTGACTAGGAACTGATAAAGCCAGGAAATGACCAGTGAAAAAAGGCAAAGAATAAATCCTCACAGGATGGAACAGGTTTCATTATCATGTATATACGGCTGTTTTTGACTCTTTTCCACGTTATCCATATATACTCTGAAGTTCACATGACAGAGCATATTTTTTTAAAAGATTTTATTTATTTGACAGAAAGAGACACAGCGAGAGAGAGAACACAAGCAGGGGGAAAAGGAGAAGGAGAAGCAGGCTTCCCGCGGAGCAGGGAGCCCGATGTGGGGCTTGATCCCAGGACCCTGGGATCATGACCTGGGCCGAAGGCAGATGCTTAACAACTGAGCCACCCAGGTGCCCCTACAGAGCATATTTTTTTTTTTTTAAAGATTTATTTATTTGAGAGAGAGTACATGAGAGGGGGGAGGGTCAGAGGGAGAAGCAGACTCCCTGCTGAGCAGGGAGCCCGATGCGGGACTCAATCCAGCGACTCCAGGATCATGACCTGAGCCGAAGGCAGTCGCTTAACCAACTGAGCCACCCAGGCGCCCCCTACAGAGCATATTTTAATAAAAGTCCAATCTGAGCTGAATGCAGTGGGGAAAAAGTGTGTGTGTCCTATACATCTGCATATGCATCTGAGTGTTTTTGATTTTCAAATCATTATCACTGTACTGGCTGAAGACCAATTTGTTAATCTGAGAGCTTTTTTTCTCTCACCTTTATTCATATTAACTCTGAGATAATCTTTTTATTTTATTTTTTTTTAAGATTTTATTTATTTGAGAGAAAGTGAGAGAGAGCATGAGAGGGGAGAGGGTCAGAGGGAGAAGCATACTCCCCACTGAGTGGGGAGCCCGATGTGGGACCCGATCCCGGGACTCCAGGATCATGACCTGAGCTGAAGGCAGTCGCTTAACCAACTGAGCCACCTAGGCGCCCTGAGATAATCTTTTTTAAAAAGAGAATACATTATAAGCTATCTAGATTTAAAATGGCATATAAAACATCTTAGAGGGGCATAACCAACAACTGCTTGCAGTCCAAATTCCTTGGAACCATACTGCCCTATTACAGTTACTCTTCAGGAATGACTTTGGGTTTCTCACTCTTAGAGTAACGCAATGGGAAGTGAACTATGGTATATATGTCACCCAAGATTTTCCATATTGCATGTAAATCTTGGCCTGCTGGATAAAAAGCATGTACATCCTTAAATCTCTCCTCCAATAAACTGCATTCCAATTAACTTTATCTGTGGCTTTCTTTGGACATAGAAGTCTTAATGGCTAATTATCCTGATTCCATCAATCAACAACTGGGCATTAACAATGAGCAAGATATGAGCAAGGATCTCCAACTAAATGCGACAACATTAGTAAGAATTGCTTTTGCAAAACTTAAAATTTGCAGCCTCATAGGAACACATCTCCAAAGGAAGAAGCCTAACATTTGAAGGAAGCCATGTTCTCATGTGAAAAGTTCTGAATCCCAAATAATCCATCAATATAACATCTTAGAGGACATCCATTATGACTCTCTTCTATTAGAGATTAAGAAGCCAAGTCTCAGGAGTGATAAGTGACTTGCCCAATTGACTATAAAGAGTTAGTGGCAAAATGATGGAGATTTTGTCTCTTGGTTCTAGATTTAGTGTTCTTTTCACTCCTCATCCCTTTGACCCAGGGGTGACATGGTTGGTGACACATCAACATTTTTATTGTCTTTCCCGTAGCAACCCACTAATTTTCAGGGGGTGGGGGAAACATACAGATAGACTTTTTTAAATAAGATTTTATTTATTTATTTGAGAGAGAGTGAGCAAGAGAGAGAGCACAAGCCAGAGGGGAGAGGCAGGGGGAGAAGCAGACTCCCCACTGAGCAGGGAGCCCAATGCGGGGCTCGATCCCAGGACCCTGGGATCGAGCCAAAGGCAGACACTTAACAGACTGAGCCACCCAGGCACCCACAGATAGACTTTTAAAATGACAACAATATATAACGTACTGCACTTAGAAAAATGTTATAAAACACTAATGTAATTAAATAATGCACACATTCACAACTATTTATTGAGTTCCTGATCGGTTTCATCAGTTAGGTTCTGGGGATATAAGAATGATAAAGACTTGAGGTCCTGTTCTCAGCAGGCTTGTAGTCCACTGATGGTGAGAGAACATTAAGCATGAAATTACAAATCACAAACAAGTGTTAAAATAGAGCTATGCACAGGCTACTGTGAGTTCCTACAGAATGTCCATATGACCCAGATTTAGAAAGCTGTAAAATGACCAGGGGGACCCGGCATTGTCGGTGAATCATAAAGGTTAAATACTGATGAGCTATATGAAGGGTAAGGTAAGGCCAATTTCATTCTTATAGTTCAGACCAAATACTTTGGAGACAAAAAGGGTTTAGTAGATGGGATCTAGATCAATTGGAAATTGAAGGGTCTGCAATAGTGAAATATATGCAGAGCCCTAACAATTGTGCATGGGTTGAAAGGTCTAGTGCATGGTTATAGGTGGGTGTTGAAAACCTGTGGAGATAAAAGATCAACTCATATTTTAAAAATATTTCTTCAAGGCCATTTATGACACACCCACAGCTAACATCATCCTCAACAGATCAGGATCCTCTAGGATCAGGAACAAGCCAAGAGGAATAAGATTAGGGATATACACGGGGTTTAATTTTCTATTTGATGTTGTATTTCTTAGTCTGGGTATTGGATAAAAGCTAGGAATACTTCGTATTGAAACAAACAATTAAGGGGCACCTTATTTCAGGTAAACTTTACACCAAGATCCATATTTACTCAAGTTAATAATCTAGGAAATATTGATTTTACATGAGCTGTTTGCTTTACTAAGTCACAAAATAATTTCGTAGTTACCACTTGTAGTTATTTAAGGTACTAATTTCAACAAAATTGTTTATAAATCTTTCAGATAGAAAGACTGTCAGCATAATGTTAGGTTATAATACAGTCTTTTCTTTTTTCTTTTTCTGTCATTTTTAAGAGGATCTGTTTGAAAATCTCATCAGTCTTCCAAGTGTATAACTTTGAAGACCAGAAATTTCATAGATCATTATTTTGTTTAGAAGATTTCCTCAATAAGTATAATCCTACTGACAGGGCGCCTGGGTGGCTCAGTTGGTTAAGCGACTGCCTTCGGCTCAGGTCATGATCCTGGAGTCCCGGGATCGAGTCCCACGTCGGGCTCCCTGCTCAGCAGGGAGTCTGCTTCTCCCTCTGACTCTCCCCCCTCTCATGTGCTCTCTCTCTCATTCTCTCTCTCTCAAATAAATAAATAAAATCTTAAAAAAATAATCCTTCTGACATAATTTAAATTATTAGAAATTCGGTGTCACATTTCTCTCCGCCAGTAGATACTGGGCGAGCAGGACAAGCCTCTCTGGAGCCGAGCCTCTAATACCGCAGATGCCACGTCACAATGGCGGGCCGTGGTGGTGTGAACCGTTCATAACGCCAGCCAGGGATGCAGCTCAGGTGGCATAACCAGCGCTAATCACGTGTCGAGAAATAAGGTTTGTAAAGCAGATGGAACCTCTGCAGGAAGCGCCGAGGAAACGAGCTAAAAGTACAGATGATGTTCTGCAGGTGGTGGAAAGTGTTGATTATTTTTATGCTCACGATTCCAGCCCAAAGATGGATGACAAATCGAGTGCTGTGAACATGTATAAATAACGGTGGATCATTCTCGCCCACCCGAAGAACAATTTGAAGCCTATTTGTGTCTTTTTTTCTGAGAAGGCATTAGCTCTTTTCTGGGAAGAAAGATATTTGTTAATGTTTTTGTTCCGTTGTAGGGATGTTAAATTTCTTTTACGGTCCGGCTGGAGTTATTGACTGCATTTATGTCAATACTTAGACAAGCTAATCTTCCCTTCCCTTTCCTCTCACACTGGGTAGAGATGTGGTATGTGCGTATCTGACAGTCAGGAGTCCATCTCTGTGGCAACAAGGAGTTTTCTGCCCCGTGTGGCAAAGAAATGCTACTCTTCGCTTGTTGTTGCTTGTAAAAGAAATGAGATTGGGATCTCGATTCCAAGCTGGGACTAAGTAAAGGTCATCCAGGATCAGTGACTGAGCATTCCTGTGGACCTTTAAAGATAACTGTTATTTAAAAATACCGTGAAACATACTGCACACACTAGGTTAAAAAAATCACTTCCGATAATGACTCCCCCACCCTGGTCTCTACCTGTTGCCTGGCTGTGACAAGCGGCTCTGTCTCAGGGCCCGGCTGCCTCCTGAGCCTTCAAGGGGCCTCCCCCCGGTCTCAGGACTACATCCTTCTCTTCTGTTTAGTCTTGCCTCAAACGGCGTATCTCGCTGAAGCCCACCCTGCCTGCCTTACTCAAACTTACCCCCACACTGCCCCTTACCTTCTCCATTCCTTGTCCCAAGGCACGTATGGCCTCCTCACACAGTATATAACTTACTGATTTGTAATGCTTGTTTTCTGTTGTCTGTCTCCCCTACCACCTTCCTCAAAGACTCTAAATTACTCCACTAGGCTGGAGAATTTTTTTTTTTTATAACTTTTTTACTGGTGAATCTCAAATTCTGAGCACAGTGCCTAGAAGTCTGCAGAAGTTTAATAAATACTGCGCTAATCATATACCTTATTCCTTTCTTCATTTAGCTTCCAACAAGCCTCTATCACTATCATAATCATCGGTGATTCCTGTAAAGTACCCACGTGAAGTAGATAGTTCATGGTGTTATAGCTCACACCAGAGAGCGCTACAGCAACAAGCTTCAAAAAAAAAAAAGTCAGCATTTAGAAAGTCTTTACAGGTGAAACCATCAGAGTGATATTTGAAATTATAGAGGACTGGTATTGTACTTGCAATATTTACATGATATTAAACTGCAATGATTTTTAAAAGAGCAACATAAAAATATATCTAAGGTACAACGAGCATCTTTAAAACCATCATCGTTTCTTTGCAGGTTGAACAGTAAGAGAGTAAGTGTTCTGTGCCAAGTATGGGGATGCCTCTTTCTGCGGTAAGAGTGTCAGGAGCAGAGAAGCCTTCATTTATGAACAACGTGCTTTATTCCAAGCACTGTTCTAGGCCCTGGGCACATGCAGATGAATAATGGCCGTTTAAAGCCACCAAAGAGCAAGTGGGAGAAGCTACACAAAATAAGCAATTATGGTACAAGCTGAAAAAGTAACTGCTAATTTTCAGGCAACCACCAGAATAATCCAAGTAATAAGATTTACTATATAAAATCATAAACCCACTTATAACCTACACCAAGTTCCTTAATGTACATAACATTTTAAAATTCTCTAGCACTATATTTTATATCTATTTTACTGTTGGGGAATTTTATTTTCTGTTAGTACTTAGTTTAAACCTAACTTGAGAAATTACATTCTTTCTGAAGTTTCTATCTAAAAAGCTTTGATGTAGGAGAAAACATACAATTGGAAATGACAGTTTGATTCGCTATTAACAGAATCTTACCAGACGGCCCTTCCTTTCATGTTGACCCAAGCTCACATCACTGTCTGCTCCCTGAAATTTTGGGAGATCAAACATATCCTAGCACTTTACCTCTTTAGGGGCAGGAAGGACCACGGTGTAAGCAATTCCCCATTAGAGGGGGCCCTTCCTCCCTTCTTCCAACCCAGGTACTGGGCTTAATTAAAAAAAAAAAAAAAAAGATGATAATACAGATAACATTTATCACTTTGGAAGAAAATCCCCAAATAATCAACTCCTCTAAGTATTTAATTTTCCCCATTAACTCAGTTTCTATTCACTGAAGCAGCCCCCATTGTGAGGAACATTAGCAAGACAGTCTGACAGATTAAGTTCCTTGGTAAGGATAATTAGCTAGAAATAACTTTTTAGGGAAAGAAACCCTTAAAATATCAGAGTTAACATATTCAAAGGGACTAAAACTGGTGTTCTCACCTTAATTTTAACAGAAGTACAAATGCATTTGGTGATTTCACTTTTTAAAAATGATTCTCTGTGAAGTTCCCTAAATCCGAGGTTGACTCTAATGGCAGCAAATTCTGCCCCAGGCCAGGAACACCGCCACCTGCCCAAGCTCATCTCAGTCCATCAGGGTTCAGATGTTAAGCACTTTGCAGAACATACTGCTCACATCCCAACCCCAAGTACCATACGAAGTTCAAGTTAGATGTCCATCCATCTCTGTCGGCTTCCCTAAAAATCTATGTTTACCAGTGCACTCGCATTTCTCCTATTATATTTGTAACATTTTTCGCAGCTACAACTTTGTTAAGTTAGTGAGGGCAATGTGGGCATCACTGCCACTGTTTAATCCTTACTGTCCAGCAGAGTACCTGGTACTTGCTGAACTAATGAAGTCATATTGGGCATGATAAAGTTAATTCATATATTGGAACCCACAAAATGAAGGCTGCCCAATTATGAAACAATTGGGGAAATTGAACACTGGATATTTAAAGATATTAAATTATGATTGGTTTTTAGCTATGATAATATGATTGCGGATATGCTTTTTAAAAAAGAACCATGATCTTTAATAGATACAGGCGAAAGTACTACTGAGGTCTGGGACTTGCTTCAAAGTAATTCCATGGTGGGAAGGAGAGAGACAAATGAAACAAAATTGGCTATTATTGGCCACTTGTAGAAACTGGGTAATTGGCACCTAGTACTCTGTACAGCGTTCTAATTTTGGATATGTTTGGAGGCTGATCACCCGGCAGAGAAAACACATCCTTTAAACAATAACCAAGGGATTATTACAATCTGTATTCATTTTATATAGGGATTTTAAAGCTTATTTCTTATCTTGAATAAGGGAATGATCATCTTATGAATATTCCCATGACATTATCACTAACCCTCAATTTTTAGAAAATGGGAAATGGTTAACATAATTAATGTGCAATTGTCAAATATAATTTAGAGGCAGTGGGTATTTATTTGGGAACATAGGCGAGGGGCAGAGAAAGCACGCAAGTGCACAGGGGAGGAAGGAAGGAAGAAGAAAGACAGGGAAAGGACAGAAAGTGGAGAGAAAAAGAGACGTGGAGCATTGTACAGCGTGCAGAATGTGCTCTGAGCTAGAAAAGGTGAGGTGAAGGCAGACAGATCACCTGAGAGAAGGAGTAAGACCTGGCGAGGACCGGAAACTCTGGCCCGCCTCCTCTTCATACAGTCCTCAAGGTGGACCTGCTCATTACGGTCTTAAATGGGTAGAAGAATCAAAAGAAGAGTAGTATTTCATGGCGCATGGAATTTATATAAAATGCACACATGTGCGTCCATAAATGAAGTTTTATTGGCACATGGCCACACTGATTTGTTGACACGTTGTGTCTGCACCACAGAGATGGGGTGGCCCACAAAACCTAAGTATTCACTCTGTGCCCTTTATGGAAAAAGGTTACTGACCCCTCAACAAAAGTGACAGGTGAGAAAGCAGAAAGGAGGAAGAAAAAGGAGAAAAACACCTAGCTTTATAGGAATGTGTGAACCTCCTAGAATGAAGTTGACAGATGACACGTCCAAAGGAGTGACCAAGCAAGGGGACGAATCAGTGCAGGATGATGGAGCAGGATTTAACGCACCCAAGCCCAGGGTCTGTCCCCATTTCCTGCATGCGGAAACAATGGTAATCTAAGTATAAACTTTGACAAACCTCTGCAATTTTTTGTACAGGTATGCTTCAATGCTCCAATTTAGTTATTTCCTCTACTGTTATGAGTGCGAGGTTGTTTTCAAATACAACTCAAAAACACTATCAAGGTATTATCTGATATATTTGAATCTAAGTGAACCTACTGTACTGGGCTGAAGAGTGTTCTCCCAAAATTCGTATCTACCCAGAACCTGTGAATGTGACCTTATTGGAAAATAGGGTCTTTGCAGATATAAGCAAAGTTTATATGATATAATCAAGTTTAGATGAAGTCAAACTGAATTAGGTGGGGCCAAATCCAATGGCTGGTGTCCTCTAAAATGGGGAATGTGGACACACAGACATAACACCATGTGACAATGAGACAGATATTGGAATAATGTAACTACGAGCCAAGGAACGCCAAGGACGGCAACCGCCAGAAGATGGAAGAGGTAAGAAAAGGTCTCTTTTGAGCCTTCAGAGAGCACATGACCCTGAGCCCTGAGGCCACCATGATATCGGATCTATAGCCTCCAACACTATATGAAAATTAATTTCTCTTGTTTTAAGCCACCCACACATTTGGGGGTCCTTGGTTACTCCTATCAATCACCTCTTTGTGCTGTGTAAGTGTTTAACTCCCGTTCTATATTCTACATAAAGGAGGGAAGCAGTGGCGGAGACTTACAACATTGCCTTCTGCGTGGACAGTTCATTTTATCCAGCACGGTGGTAAACACAGGAAAAATACAAAGAAGAAATCATTAACAAGCTCACAGCCTGGAACTCATGCACTGATATCCACAGTATACGATGTTGGGAAGGCCTACAGACAGGACACTGAGTGGAAAGGGTGTGCTTTATACTCAGTGCCGATCTGCGGGGGCCAAGCTCTTATGCAACCACAATCACCCCACAGGGGTTTGGAATGCTTCTTGCCTCTTGCCTCCTCTGCTGATACGGTTAATGATCCTTAGAATTCCTCTCTCCCATTCCGTGATGTACGTGGTTTCCTACACTGCCTTTCACCTCCGCACCACCATAGGGAGGCCCCAGCAATTCTGGTATTTGCCTGACTTACTGTTGCTGGCAAGGCTGAGGACTAGAAAGCCTTGGGTATTATTGCAGATCAACATTCCACATGGGACTACATGGTGTCATTGACTGGAGCAGGACACAGTGACTTAGCAAAGGGCTTTAGGCCTAGAAGAAATAATCATGTGACTAGATCCCCGGACAAATATTTCTGAACTGCCAGTGAAAGTCAAGTTTGCAAATTAGAAGTTCCCACCTTTGCGGAGAACAGCCGCAGCTGCTTATTAAGGAATGTGGGTTATGTGGTGGTGGTGGGCATGTGGGGGGAACTAAAAGAGAAGGGATTTGAACCTGGGAAAGGTACTTTTCTGAGATGAGCTTGTTTTGATAAGTATTTCCTATCTAACTCATATGGTATCAGTGGGTATCACCAAATTCGTTTGTTCATTCATTCATTCATTCACGCATTCAATAAACATGCCCCACTTACTCTGGACCCCTAGGCCATAAGCTTGTTCGTGGTCAATAAAACAGACCTGGCCTTGACCTCAGAGACTGTAACAGAGATAACATAGAAAAAAAAAAACTCAATGGGACAGGCGATTTGAATAAACGGACAGCCATGTCAAACAATCACAGGAAGGAAGCCGTCAGGGTGGACAGAGGCAGCCTCTGATCAGCTGGTACTTCAGCAGGCCCTAAATGATGAAAGAGCTGGTGGTGGGAGATGAGGATGGAGGGGAAGCCAGGGGATAAGGGTGGAAGAGGGGAAAGTTCCAGGCAGATGGAACACATGGTGGAAAGGTTACAAGATGAGAAAGAACTTGGTGGGCTCTGGAAACAGCCGGGGCTGACTGAGGCGGGTGGGGTCAGGCTGGGGAGCTCTTCTGCGCAAGGTGAGGCCCTGAGGAAGGTACAAAGCAGGATAGGAAGCATGGAAAGGTTCCATGCAGGGAAGCAACACAATCCAGTTTCTGTTTTTAAAAGATCACTCTGGCTGTTATTTGAAGAACAGGTTAGAGTGGATAAGAGTGGGAGCAGACCGGCAATGCATAGCCTGAATAAAGATGGTGGTACCAAGAATTAGGGTGGTGGCAATGGAAATACGGTGAGTGAGTTTGAGATACATTTGATAGAAAAAAAATAGAAATTGTTTTTTAAAAAGATTTTATTTATTTATTTGCCAGAGAACACAGAAGCAGGGGGAGTGGGAGAGGGAGAAGCAGGCTCCCCCCTGAGCAGGGAGCTGGATAAGGGACTCGATCCCAGGACCCTGGGATCATGACCTGAGCCAAAGGCAGACGCTTAACGAACTGAGCCATCCAGGCATCCCCCAAAATAGAAATTATTGATGGGTTGGATAAGGCAGGTAGTGGAGAGAGGTGGGGGAGGGGAGGGAGGGAGGGCGGGGGAGAGAGAGAGACGGGGTGGGGGGAGAGAACGACACAGAGAGAGAGAGAGAGATGTTTTAGGTAGAATGATTGTCAGCCAGCTTTCTGGTTTAAACAACAGGTAAATGGAAGAACACATTTTTGCTGGTGGAGCGATCAAAAGTTCCATTTTTAACAAGCCAGACTTGAGATGCTCAAGAGACAGTTAATGCTTCTATCAAGTAAACAATTATTATTATTATTATTTTTAAAGATTTTATTTATTTGACAGAGAGAGACACAATGAGAGAGGGAACACAAGCAGGGGAAGTGGGAGAGCGAGAAGCAGGCTTCCTGCCGAGCAGGGAGCCCGATGTGGGACTCGATCCCAGGACCCTGGGATCATGACCTGAGCCGAAGGCAGACGCTTAACGACTGAGCCACCCAGGCGCCCCTCAAGTAAACAATTAGATATCAGCATCTGGGGCACAGAAGCAAGGTCACAGCTAGAGATGTGGCTGTTTGTGGGGTAGCATGTAGACTGTATTCCGTGCCATGGAAACTAATGAGATAAGTGAGGGCAAATGTTCAGAAAGAGCAAGACGAGCCCAGGACAAGGCTTGGGGACGCGGACTTTCAGAGGCTTCAGAGGAGACTGAGGTCAGCCGAATCTGGTAAGATTCTAACAGCCAGACATGGCTCGTCCGTATTTCATGCTCCCTTATCTACCTTCTCCACTCCAGCCTCAGCAACTACAACTTCTGAGGAGGGTCTCAGGATAGGTAACAAGGCAGAAAGGTAAGCCCACCAGAAGAACCGTTCAGGTAAAGTGCTGTGTGCTCAAATGATCAAGTGCTGGCTGTAACTGGAAAAGCATTTTGAGAAATGAGATAAGGTTCTAAGTTATTATGGGAAGCAAGATGAAGAATACTCTTCAGCAGATCATTTGCTTCCATCAAATGCATTATTTCAAATGAGGTGATGTACATCAGTAGGGAATATGTCAAGCCACCTAAGGTTTTTAAATGTCCCTATAAAAATCTGTAAACTTTTTCAACTCATAAGTATGACTTACATATCGGATAAAGTAACATTCATATCCAGACCCGCATCACATTTCCAAAACAAGGCTTCTCTGGAGAATGGAAAATAAGGCATAACAATACAATTGCATGCATAAGTTGGTGAATTATTTGAAAGCGAAGGTTAAGAGATGGTAAATAGAGATCAGGGCTCCTAAATCTCCACATGGGTCACAAAGTTAAGAAGGGGATGCGTGAGAAGTATCCTACGGTCCTTGTTAGAGGACAGTAAACTGCAGGTTAAGGAGAATGAACATTTACAGGCATATTTATAATCTCTTGATTTACAGAGACTCACATGGAACTTCTCTCAGATCCGACCTGCCTCCCTCTGTTGGGAGGCACATGGTAGCTCCCTGTTCTCCCTGTGCCCTGGGTTTTCACAGCAAGCAGAGGTGGGCGGGGGGGGGGGGGGGTTTGCTGTTTCTCCTCGTCTGCCTCTCACTCTCTTTTGCACCCCAATCTCCTTTCTGCCATTTCTCTTTCCTTTCCACACTTTTTTTCTTCTTTTCTCCTCTCCTCTCTCTAGTTCCTCTCTCTTTTTCACACACCATTGACAGAAAGGCTTCTTTTTTTCCTCCTTGTTGTGCGGCAAGAACTTGTTTTTTAATCATAGTCTTTCTTACTCAAAAGCACAGTTTAATCTGTTTTGACTGTGATAAAACCTAGCTTTAGAAGTTCGAGAAAAATCGTTTCTTCCTTTAAAATTGCTATCTTGCTAAGAGTTTCTAAAAGCCTAATTGGAGGCTCAAAAGTGAGTAACAACTCTTTGTTCCAGTGAATGGAGTGCTCTCCCCTCCCTGGGACACCGGGACTGAATGTCAAGCCTTGCCTGAATGCTTTGGCAAGCACTGAGGAGGGAAGGAGAGGGCAATGGCCTAGAAAGGAAACACATCAGATAGCATTTCAAAGCATGTCCTTGCTCCAGGGGCATCACTAAGAAAGCCTTATACCTGCTGGGTCTTAATATATAACTAGGTAGTTAAGCCCCTCATCAAAGGCTACCTTCTTGCTCTAGAAAACCTTGCTCAATGGGGCGTTTGGTGAGATGTGGGATTGGATAGTCAGAGAACTGTTAGGGACCTCTCCTGCCACCAAGACAGCCATTGTCAGCTCTGGAAGCCGAAGACCAGAATCGAGACACCAGGGGGTGGCAACTCCTCTTGCCTCATGACAGTTGGAGCAATTTGGAAGGTGGTAATAAATAACTCTTTAACGCATCTAAATTAATCACTCTGTGTCTGTCTCTCATTGTGAAAATGGGGATTATCACAGGAACTGCTTACTTTATGAAGTGGTTTCGAGGAATAAATGGGTATATGCATGAAAACACTTTGGAGAGAATCAGTCACAGACCAAGCACTCACTAGGCGCCAGTGACTGCTCGTTTTAGGCCCCCTTCTTCCTTTGTCAGGCTCCAAAATCCTAAGAAACAGGGATATGGAAGCTGGATACATACCAAGTAGTCTGAGGCAAAGTGATAAAGTCACTGTGTTCGTAAACTCTGAAATCTTGACCTTCCAGAATGCCGTAGCTCAACTAGTGGGATTCCATGGAGATACATGACAGCTAACACCAGTATCACTTATGAACCTAGTTTCTAGCAAATTTTGCATTGAATCCTAACGCAACTTCACACGATAGGTCCTTTAAAATGAGTAGTTTACAACTGAGGAAGTAGAAGGTTTGAAAGACTAAATAATTGCCCCGCGATCACACTGCTATGTGGCAACAGAGTGCAGACCCGGGTCTTTCTGACCAGAGTCTGCAGGTGAATGGAACGACTGAAGTTAATAACGGAGACGTGTCAGTTATCCTGCGATTCACTTCCAAGGCCTCTCAGAGGAAGGAGAACGAGTCATTTGCCATGTTCCTGGGCTTCTCTGGGTTTCAATTTCCTCAACTTTAATGAGGCTATATATACTAGATGATCTATAAGATTCCTTCTATCTCCGAAACTATGGCTCTATTATCCAGCTGCGGAGATAATCAGCACACAGAAGAAAATCAGAGGGAAGGCTCCCAGAAACTAGGATTGATTATTTTAATCCTTTCCCTAAAATTATAATGTCTGCTGCCTTCTGCATTTCTCTTAAGTGAAAGTTATTCTGCAAGGTTGCCTCAAGGGCAATATTTGTTTTGTTAGGGCTGCAGAAAACTGAAAACATTTTGGTGATAATGCTCGGTATGATGTCATTTTAATGGAAATAATGTTTTGAGGGAGGTTTAATCTTTCCTCCAAGTCCTCGCCTTGCGTCCTGCAGCTAGGCAATATGTGAACTGTGGGAACGACTCTCACCTTCCGAGCAGCAGGGTGTGACCGTTTGGAAGGGTTTCTCTAGAACGGCAGATAATTTTAACTTGAAGTAACCCTTGATCAAAGATTAGCCTGTTCATTTGTTCTCGGGGCCAAAACCTGGAGAAGTTATGGAAATTTCACAGTGGTTGGAGAAGTTTATCCTCTAAGCCTTGTTATGCGTTTTATTTCAGTTCCCTGAAAATGTGGATTCGTGGCCAAATAATTTGTATCAGATACCACTTTTTATTTTTTAAGCAGTGAAATGTAAAGGACAACACAATTTGAGAAAGTTGAGAAAAAGGTGGTAAATTTAGTAACACGAGTAAAGAGTCATGGGACATTTCATAGAACTAAGGCTGCTTGAAAAATGCAGGAAAGTAGGAAAAAGGAAGTAAGTTATACACAGACTCATAACCTGTAAACAGAAAACAACCACTTTTAAATACTGGTTATTAATTTTCAATGTCTGGATACTACACAGACTGTCATAATTATACCATGTATGCCATTTGTAGTCGTTTTTGGCTTAGCACAACCTAATGGTTTATTTTTAATTATAATTACCTTCACAATACTGGCATTAGAGTGGGGCGCCTGGGTGGCTCAGTCAGTTAAGCATCTGCCTTCGGCTCGGTTCATGATCCCAGGGTCCTGGGATCGAGCCCTGAGTCGGGCTCCTCCTCAGCAGGGAGACTGCTTCTTCCCCCCACCCCACCCCCGCTCGTGCTCTATCTCTTGTTATCTCTCTCTCAATAAATAAATTAAAAAATCTTTTAAAAAAATACTGGCATTAGAGTATTGAAATAATATTCAAAAATATTCTTTCTAGCTAATCTTTTTTATTCATTCATGTATTCATTCTCTTGTATATCAAATATTCATTAAGTGCCTAAGAGGAGCAGGGACTTAGCTGTACTAAAGATACAAGTCTCAATCAAGACACAGTCTCTGCTCACACGGTCCTCACGGTTCAGGGCAGAAATAATTGCACTGTATTCCTTTGGAAAAAGATACTGTGATGGTCGGAGGGCCCATAGGAGGGACAGCTAACTTAAGTGTTGAAAATGACGGTCTGCTAACGGTTTTCATAAAAGATGATATTGAGCTGTGCTTTTTGGAATATATCAATTAATCATGTGAAACAACTTGATTAGAACAGAGGTGGGATTTCAGGCAAAGAGAATTTGCAAAGGCCCTGAGCTGCCAGTAGTCTACTCTTGCTGCAGCGGAGAGGGGGACAGTTTACCTGGTGAGAGAGGACTGGCCGTGTGGACAGGGCAGTTCCTTGAGCATATGATATGCTGGTGGGCATTATCCTCATGACTGCCAGGGAATCAATGAAGGGCTTATTCAAGCAGAGTAAGACATGGTCAAGTTTTCATTTTTGCAGGATTATTCTGCTAACTTTGGGGAGAATTGATCATAAGTGTACAGACCAAAATTAAGAAACCAATAAATATAAATGAAAAGAGAAGGATCTTAAGTAAGAAAATGACGTTAAAAAGGGGGAAAAGGGAGATTAAATTGGAAGATACTGTTACGGGCTCAATTGTGTCCCTTTAAAATTCATATGCTAAAGCCCTAACCCCCAGTGCTTCAGAATGTGCCTGTAGTTGGGGATAGGGCCTTTTAAGACTTACATAATTAAGGCAAAATGAGGTCATACGGATGGGCCCTAATCCAATATGACTGGTGTCCTTGTGAGAAGAGAGGAAGATATCATGATACCCACATCCAGAGACAAGACCACATGGGGACACAAACGGGAGGAGGCCATCTATAAGCCAGGGAGAGAGGCCTTAGAAGAATCCAACCCTGCTGGCACCTTGGTCATGGATTTCCAGCCTCAGAACTGTGAGCAAATGACTCTCTGCTATTTCAGTTGCCCACTCTGAGGTATTTTGTTATGGAGGCCCAAGCAAACTAAGAGAGATACTAAGGAAGCAGAAATGAAAGTACTTATTGACTAAGCAGATGTTTTCAGTAAAAGGGGAGGAGAGAGACAAGAAAACTTAAAGGGTTCTGATTTGGATGGTAGGTTAACAGAGATGCCTTTCACCCACATGGAGAACCCAAGATTGCAGTGGCTGGTGCATTCAGATTGGCCAATGAGAGTCAGAGGACCTATGGCATATTTGGGAAGAGATGGTCAGCACGATATTCAAAATACAATGTGCAGCTCAGGGGAGGGGTACAGATTTGCTGTTCTCTCTCACTGAAACAGTTCCTTTCAGATATTTGCATGTCCCAATCCCCCATTTAAAAATAAAGGCTCAGCTCGGATGTCATCCCACCAGGGAGGCCTTTCCTGACCTTTCTGTCTAAAACATCACTTCCTATCACCAACCTTCACTTCCCTTGATTTGTCTTTATAATACCTACCACCATCTGATCCTTACATATTTCATTCGCTAACAGAATCCTTAGTATCTGGAACAGTGTGTGGCATGTAACAAACAGGTCATCGATAAGTTTTTAATGCATCACCGCCCAAAAAAAGGGGAGGAGACAGGAGGAAGGAAGGAAGTGAAGATGTCAATAGCCTGCGACCTGCTTTGGTATGACCCACAAAATAAAGTTTTTTTACACTATGAAATGGCTGGGGAGAAAAAGGAAGAATAGTACTTTGTTGACATGAAGAGTTTATGAAATTCCAATGTCAGTGCCTATAAAACAGGCGTTTGTTCCTTTACATGGTTACTTTTCTTACAGTTGCAGAGTTGAGTAACTGCCACAGAGGCTGTTTGTGGCCCGGCAGAGCCTAAAATATTTCCTGCTTAGCCCTTTGTAGGAAAAGCTTTCTGGCCCCGATAGACACCATCTGCAGGGTCTTATACATTGCTCTCAGGAGTGAATATTGGTGCCACCACTTTGGGATGCAATTTGTCACCACAAACCTAATCATTTACGTAGTCGCTTACCTAGCAGTTCTTGCTATTTACCCCTGAGAAACTCCGGTACCTTTAGAACAAGAAACACTCACAAGAATATTCATAGCAGCACTGTTCACATAAGAAAACTCACAGACAATCCAAAAGCCTGTTAATGGGGGAGTAAAAACTTTACTGTAGTATGGCATACACAGTGTGGATGGGCCTTAGCTATACATTAAATTAACACAGCGTGATATGCTTTTCATAAATGAAAAAAACTGAAAATGTCTTTACGGATTACATCTACGTGCAAGAAAACTATACAAAGGACATGAAGGAAATGCACGATTCAGGTTGACGGTTACCTGTGCATCAGGGGTGGGGCATGGAACAGGAAAGATCGTAAGTTTCCTGTATTATTGCCAATATCCTAGCTCTTTTGGAGGATGATGGGTTTGCAGGCCCTTACTATATTGTTATTAAACAAAAATTGATTAGTTAGTGATGGATAATGAGAGTATGACCAGGGATTGTGATGAATCTAATTCTGTGCGTGTGTGTGTGTCGGGGGGGGGGGGGGAGGCGATGGTGCATGTGCAAGTTCCACCAAACTTGACCTCTAGTCTTCGCACTTTTAAGAACCAGCTGTGTGATTTTGGGACATTTACTTTAGTTCTCTAGACATTGATTTCTTAAACAAAATATAGAGGAAGGACTTGATCATTTCTAAGGAGCCACTCAATTCTAAAGGTCTGTGGTTCTATCAAATAAGGTAGTAGTAAGATTTGTTTTCAGTTTACCGTAGAGGCAAATGTTGAACAGAAATAAATGGATCATTTAAAACATTAGGTTTTGGTGGCCAAACATTCACTTAGGGACTCAAAAGCCAATTACCCCCTCCACGAAGGAAGTAATCCACCTACCCCCTTATGATGCAGAGTGGTGCTCTTGATTTAATTGCTAGTTGCTGCATTCTTTTTGTAGCATCCCTACAATTAAAGAAGCTTTAAAGTAAGGCAATGAACCAGTAAAAATGTCTCAAACATGAGTAAGTGATGAGGCCCCTATCTACAGAACAGCTGCTTGCCCGGACTTGTCACGAGGTTCTGTGAATTACTGGTGCCAAACCATAGCTCCCATAAATGTCAGTTTCCTGAAGAAGCTCAGAGCGTCTCTCCTGAAGCACGAGGCTGGCCCAGCTGGCCCTCCATTATTGCCTGGTGCTATGATGTGGGGAAAGAACATAATGGCACGTCCGATTGCCTTGATCCTAATCACTGTATCAGTACAGAGAGGAAAGTAATTTACAGATTGATGATTTTCTTGGGTAGCCAAGAATTAAAACCTAGGGCAATATTTCTTTTTAAACATTTAAATACTCAAATCTTTGGGATCCTATAGCTGGAAGGGGTGAGAAACAGGCACTCTTGTTGACAGATTCCAGTACATCTGTTCCCATTGTAGTTTCTTGTTTGAGAATTATCTCTGCATAGAGGGCTTTTGAGATGTTTGTTCTAGACTACCCCAGTGATCTGGTTATGGCTGATTGTCCTGAGAAGAGAATCCTGACCCAAGCAGGGTCAAGTTGATTGTCTCCCCCTGAAATATGGAGTTGGGTTCTGGAAACAATATCTAGTCTCTACTGAGCGTGTTGGTTTCTGAGTCCAAATCCTGGGTCTGGTTATAGCTCTAGTCCTTTGTAATGACACTGGAGTCCTTATAAAATATTCCTCTTTTCCTTTAGGTAGTTTGAGTGGTTCTCTTAGACTAAGGAGGCTCTAAATATATCTAGTGACTCTCCTGTTTTTCTTTCTCCTTTCAATAAAGAAAGTCTGAGACTCTACAAAGTAGTTCTATAGTTTATAAAATAATTTCATGTTTTGATTCAGAAATAGCTCTGAGTAACTCATTATTTTCCACATTACTATTATGGTACATTTATGGCTGGATGTGAGTTTAAATTTGACTACTTCAATGTCTCATTTTATAAATAAGAAAACAGAGGCCCAGGAAGGCAAACTGATTTGTCCATAGTCTCACAGTTATTTAGGAAGCAGAGAAATATGATTTGAGGCTTCTTACTCCTGATATATATACTTTTGAGTAATGCTGTTTTCTCCTGTAATTCTGCTGTGAAGGGGAAGAAACACAAAAAAGGACTGTAAGATAATGACAAACAAATGCTACAGTGTTCAAATATATTGAGTTCTCTATCACGAGGTTCCATGTGAAATACCACTGTGAGTCTTATTTTTCTTTAAAAGGCTGCTTTATCTTCAAGAGAGGGGTGGACAGTGAAGAACATACTGGCAAGATTTTGCCACGAATCTAATAAATCTTCGCTGTTGGTTTTAGATGAATGATTCTTCAATGGAACACTTGCAACTCTATAAGTCTGGTTCTCAACAGTCTATGTTAGAACATAGAGTTTAGGGAACTTTTAGGGTTACACAAAGTCCAAACTGTATCAAGTTAAAAAACGAGGCTGAGAAATTTAAAATACATGAAAATGTAGGCGTAAGAGCCAGGCAGAACACAGACCAGGGATTCTCTTGTCTTCATCAACTGCCTGTGGTATCCAGCTAAGGAACTTCACATGCAGGAAGGCTCACCGACTTCATGTTGACAAAAACATAGGTATGAAACTTCTCTTGATGTAAGCAGGTGAAATTGTCAGTAGTCCTATGAGCTCCAGACCTGAGTCTGGTCCCAATATCACATCTGAATTGAGAAGATTCTATGAATGTTGTAATCACAGTGCTCTTTCTCAAATGTTGACCCTTCCCACTCTAAGTATTAAATACAAACTGAGGGGGATTTAATGAAGGGCTAGTCATGATCCAGCTATTCCGGATGTTCAGGTGACCCTGAAGAAGTAGGTAAGCCAGCTTTCAGCCCCTCTCACCTCTTCTTTTTACTACTTTCTTTGTAATTCCTCTGTTCAAATTCCTTTGGTGCCTTATGTTGCCAGTGCCTACTCTAATTACCAAAAAAAGTACCAATTAAACCACTTTGCACTAAAGTGTCACTGGATTTTAGAAGACCCCGCCTAGAAAAGGTAATGATTAACACAACAGCTTGAATTTCTGTGGGTATAATTTTAGACTCTATGTTGCCTGGATGGAAAAAGTGTATTTCTACCACTCGGGCTGAGATAGCCCATATGGTGCCTTTGTGTGAATGAGATAAAGGTGCCCTTTTCTTCATGAATGCAGATGTGAGCCAGGGCCTGTGGCTTCTGAGTGGAGCACAGACTGACGTTAGCTTTGACTCATTAGTCTGGCTGCCCTTGTGCAGGGGACAACACGCACAACTGTATGACCAGCCCAACATCTACACACACACACAGGTTGTGCTGTGATGGGGTTTCTTTTATATTTTTGCCTCATTCTTAACCCCATTTCCCTCTTATTCTTGCTTTCTTTCTCTCTCTATATTCCTTTAGAGGAGTAAAACAAGAAGACTTTCATAGAAAATAAATTAAGAATAAATTGGTCATTATTTCAAACCTAACCTAATTAAGAACAAAAGATCATAAGCATCCATAGTTTGGCCTCAAATTATCTCTGCTTTTTACCTATACCTAGCAGTAACTCCATATATATACATATATATATATGTATATTTATATATATTTATAATATAATATATAAATTATATACTTATATTTTATATATTATACATATTTTATTTACACACATAACTTGGTGAGTTATTTTATATATATGCAAAAGTTTACTTATATCCAAAATTATATGTATATATAATTATATATGTATACTATATATTTTATATAGTTACATTATAATTATATGTTTTAATATATAATTATATATCATATATTATGTTTTATGTTACAATATAATATATAGAATATAATTATATATAATTTTCTGTATATATGAGATTTTACATATACATATAATTGCTCACCAGTTATTTTATTCCTAAATCACAGCAATATTTATTTTCTATGTTGCTTTAAAAAGCAGAGCAGCATATAAAAATAATTCCGTATATAAGGGTATACATTTAAATTAATACCATTTAATGAACATTCTTAATTAGGTAAGCTAATCCACCTGAGTATGGAACTCTGCGTCTGAGCTGGAACTGACAGTCGGGGATATGACGTTAAATCAAACCACAGCAATGGGATTTACGGAGACCGCTTTGGACAATGTGCAACTGTTTGTGTTAAACAGGAACCTGCAGGCAGAAGGCCGTGGGCAGCACGCGATTCGAAGACACTGCTGTGTGCTCGCAGGTCCACGAGAAACCCAGAGAGGGTCCCTGGGATTCTCAGAGAAGGTGACCCCAGTCAGGGTCTCCCCGGGCCGCGCCCCTCACTAACTCCACTGCCCTCCTGGCCAGCCTTGTTCCCCATGCCTGGGAGCTGCCAAGCTGCCTCGCAGGGGTTTGTGAGGCTGCCCCATGGAGGCTCCCCCAGCACAGCAGCTTGCGTGAGCATAAAGATGCACGCACGCCTGCTGCAGTGTCTTCAAAACTGTCACTTCTTTCCCAGGAGCATCTGCCAGACCAGAGAAGAGGCAAGAAGCCCTGAATTTTTCACAGAACTAGTAGTGGTGCTGCCAATCTGCTCTTCCAGGAAATTCTTATTTACAGCTTTAAATACGACATTTTATTCCTGTTTCTCATTTACAAAAATTTATATTTCTCTACCATTTTTTCACATGCAAACCATGTCATGGGCTTGACCATATGGTAATGGAATAGCCTTTTATTATACCTCATGAATAAAGAACTTCAATCTTTCCATTTTCAGATTCAAAACAGAATTTCAAATTCAAACAGAATTTGAAAATATCACTTAAATTTACCCTCGACATCTTTCGGAGTAAGGAGAGCTGCTCACCTACCACCATCCTTTACAGGGGAGTAGTTCAATGAAGATTTGTCCGTCTCAAAAAAGAGAGGTTGACTGTAGCTATTTTTTTTTTCTGTTGTGATAACAATCACAGATGTTGACTGTTTATAGACATCTCTAAATTGGCCAATATATGTAGATAGACAGAATATTCGTTAAAAATATACATGATCAGGGGCGCCGGGTGGCTCAGTCGTTAAGCATCTGCCTTCGGCTCAGGTCATGATCCCAGGGTCCTGGGATCGAGCCCCATGTTGGGCTCCCTGCTCACCGGGGAGTCTGCTTCTCCCTCTCCACTCCCCCTGTTTGTGTTCCCTCTCTCGCTGTCTCTCTCTCTGTCAAATAAATAAATAAAAAATCTTAAAAAAATACATGATCATATTTGATAATGGAGGTCATGGATTGTAAGATACACTATTATTTTATGCACCACTTATTAAGAAAAAATAAAACATCTTAAACAATGCTTTTAATTTCATTTAATTCTATGACTGATGCATCCTTGTCAAGGAAAAGAAGTGCAAGGAACTGGGTAAGGCGCCCTCGAACTTCTTCACCCTCAGAGTCCAACTCTCCTGAAACACTTTGCCACCTATACACAAACTTCGCTCTGTTTGATGTCATTTATATGGAAAGGGGAAAAAAACAGATCAGAATGGTATTGTTCCACCTTGGAAGCTTGGGGAAAAAAGAGTTGTAGAAGCACAAGCTGACGACCATCAAAAAATGATCCAAGGAGAGGGAAGTTTAGTCAATAGACCCAAATAGTAAAACGATGCAACAAACAGGCTTAGCTTGATGTCATCAATTCATGTGATTTATGTAATTCCTTCTGTACTAATTCCAAGCTCCCAAATTATCTGATTATGTAGGACTGCCAATAGGGAGAAGAAGCAATCACTTTTGAGCATCAGGATAATTATTTCTCATTATAAATTAATTGACTTTTTAGTTTTATACACCATTCTATTGAGTTTTAGTTAATGGGTCGCCCTCCTAGCACTTCACCACCTTACCTTCAACAATGAAGGTCTCCAGACAATAATAATGTCACCAGGGTAATGAATATCACCTTATGAGACTTCCTGGGGATGTGTCTGATTTCCCAGGAACACACTAATGCATTTTGCTGCCTGCATACCAATTTCTTTTTTTTTTTTTTAAAACAGGATATTAGCACTAGTAATTAAGTAGGCTATGAGGACTGGAGCAGCAGTTAAATGGATGTGAAAATTGTCTTGCATGAAGATAAGATGACTATTAGTCGCTTCTGCTGTAGTTACGTCAGTACATGTGGCAGAGTGAGGATAGGATAAGGGTTAGCTCAGAAAGAATGGGACCAAATAGACTCACATCCTATAGGAAAAATGTGGAAAGCAGCTGACATAATTAATAAGGGAAGCTAGAAATGAGGATAATTAGCTATCTTTTTTTCTGTTTGATAACAATCACATATAAACCACTAATGTCACAGGGACCTTCTTTACTCCTGGATCCTTGGAGAGAATGATTTATTCCTTGTGATACAGCCTGGAGTGTGTGGTAAAGACTAGAGGTTTGATGACACTTGTTTTGTATTTTTCAAAGTACTGTAGTTTCATATCTACATATTAATGTATAAAAACATCTCCATATATATCATTTAATTCAATACTTCTAAATAACATTAACAGATCTGCAATGGCCAGAGTTCGGGACCTCAACTAACCTCTAATCTCTTGTAACCTCTTGCTGAGTCTATACAGCATGAAAATGGCATACTTTGTCAGATTTAGATTTGTTGAAACGAGTTTACATTTTAGTAAAGTGAACCCATACAGTATGATCCATAACCAACTTAATGTAATCTCTCAATGCCACCTGCAGTAAGAATGTACAATCTATAAGTGCTGGTGGAAACCTCTTCAGGGTGAAGAAGCAAGGTTACAAAGCTAATTTCCAGGACCACAACTCTCATTATTACAGTTGATTATCAATTATACGTACTCACTTGTTTGGAACTTGAAGCAATTATAAAAATTCTGTAAAAGTAACAAGTCTATTAGCTAAGAATTTCAATAAACTTCTAAGTTTTTAACAAGCTACAATTACTATTAACAATTATTTTTATCTTCCTTTTTCTCCAAAAATCCTCACAAGGAGAAAAAATACATATTTTCATAACTATTTATCTAAATGGCAGTGCTTTATTATTATATTTTCTGTAATCAGTGAGAAACATTTATTCATTGAGCACCCACTATGTATAGTCTCTTCTTTGTATATAATGTATACTTTTTATAGCACTCATGTCACTGGAAACACTTCTATCATTGTTGGTTTATTCCAGATAATTAAACTGAGCACCTACTGTTGAGTTGTTAAAAGTTGGAGCCAATGATTATTTCCCAGATTTAGATGGGAAAAGGGAAGTTCCCCTGATGATATGTCACCATCTTTTTGTTAGGGGAGACCTACATGTTTACTCTGAGCTACTGGAATCTGTCGTTATGGGTTTTTTTTCTGGTTGACCAGAGGCTCCATGTTGTCCTTACATCCAAGAGGGAAAACAACACTACAAACTCATTTTGCCATGTTACCAACTTATTTCAGCGATTCTGTCATTGCCCAAAGCAATGTGGAATGTTCTCACTGGAACTACCTCCACAGCATGGGTCACAGTGTGTATCAATGATCATGAATTTTTTTCCTATGAAGATAGATTTTGATTTTGACAACTGCCAAAAGTTATTCAGGTCTTAACTTGATGAACAATATTTTTACTTCTGTCATTTGAACTAGAGTGAAGGCTTACTAAAGATAAGCACTGTGTCTTTTACTTTTACACAGGGTCTCATTACTCTAGCATGGCACCAGGAATAAAGTGGGGGCTATAATGAAGTGACAAAGGAGGTGGCCTCCAAAGTGACACAAACTTGGTTTCACTCTACCACTTAATAATTCTTGAATTTAGGCCAGTTATTTACCTAGCTTTAGCTGTCTCACACATCAAAGGGGATACAACCTACTTCATGAGAGGTTTGTGCACATAAAGCACAATGCCCAGCACACAGCAGTGTTTGCTAAGTATTAGAACTTTATTATTGTTGCTGTTTATAGGCTTAAAATGTGGGCAATGAATGACTAAGATATTGGATAAACAAATAATGTAAGTAACATAGGCAAAATCATTTTGTAAGCTGATCGAAAAAGAGACAGCAATATAAAGTGTTTTTAGGAAGTGTTCAAAATTTATCATTGGGGCTCATTCTATGAATATGCCCAATCCAATTTAAATATATGTCAGCATTTAAGTTGGGACTGTCAAAAATGTAAGCATTAATTCTCTCATCTGTAAAATGGGGTGTGACTAGGTGATGAAGATTCTCTTTAGCTCAAAGTTTTGTGAGAGTCTACAAATCATTACCTGATACACAGGACTGTAGGTGTGGTAAAGGGAAGGCAGCAGGAGAGAACTGGGGAGGGCAGAACTGGGTAGAGAACTAGCAGGGTTGGGAGTAGGGGGTCACTTTAGAATGTGCTGGGACAGCTTGCATTCTTCTGGGACAAAGATACAGATTATAGTAATTGCCCATCAAATATGAAATCCGAGTGATGGGTGGAAGGACAGAAGAAGGAGAATGTCTGAAGATTAGATATGCATCATAAAGAACACCTGGGCCAACATGAATCAACTGCTAGCAAAATAAGAGATTAGGATCCAGGCCTATCATTTGCTACCAAATTACAATATTTGTGTTTTAAAATAAAGTCCTCATACATAAGCCTTCCTCGGATTTAAATAAGCTATTAGATTTTGAAATGTGTGGGCTGTGCTAGTTACAATTCTTACTCCAAGGCCATACAAGTTAATAGTTTCACAAAAAAGATGATTTTAAATTAGGTACAAAGGTTTTGCTAAGCCAGAATTTCCCAGTGTGTGTACCAAAGACTTGGAGAAGCATCATATCATATCACACTAGTTCTGTTTTTTGCCCGCAATGTATTTTAACAGCACATTAGGAAAAAACAAACACAAAATTTTATGGATATTGTTGCTTTGGATAAGAATAAGTTAAAAAAACAGAAGTTGACTGAAAGACCAAAATAAGGGGCACATGCACCCCAATGTTCATAGAAGCAATGTTCACAATAGCCAAACTGTGGAAGGAACCGAGATACCCTTCAACAGATGAATGGATAAGGAAGATGTGGTCCATATATACAATGGAATATTACTCAACCATCAGAAATGATGAATACCCACCGTTTGCATCGACATGGATGGAACTGGAGGGGATTATGTTAAGTGAAGTAAGTCAAACAGAGAAAGACAATTATCATATGGTTTCACTCATATGCAGAACATAAACAATAGCATGGAGGACCATAGGGGAAGGGAGGGAAATCCAAAGGGAGAGAAATCAGAGAGGGAGGAGGATAGGGGGAGGAGGTAACAGGGTGATGGACATTGAGGAGGGCACGGGCTGTGATGAGCACTGGGTGTTATACTTAACTAATGAATCACTGAACACTGCATCAAGGACTAATTATGTACTCTACAGTGGCTAAATGAACATAATAAAAAAAAAGAAAGATAAAAATACTTCTTAAATAAATAAATTAGTTGTCTGTGGGCTTTGCAAAACTCGTGAAGATGATAAACAAATCACTAAAGTTTGGGAAATTCCGACTTAAGATAATAAATGATTTATCTATCAGAAATTGCTATAGATTAACATATATATATATATTTAAAGATTTTATTTATTTGACAGAGAGAGAGAGAGGGAGTGCACACAAGCAGGCAGAGTGAGAGGGAGAAGCAGGCTCCCCGCTGAGCAGAGAGCCCGACGTGGGGCTCCATCCCAGGACCCTGGGATCATGACTGGAGCCGAAGGCAGAGGCTTAACCAACTGAGCCACCCAGGTGCCCCAGATTAACATATATATTAACCTTAACAAATTTATAACTTTTTCTCATTTTAATAATTCAATGTCTCAAATAGAAATAACTTGGCTACTCATATAATGCTATGCTAGATTATTTGAAATAATTTTACACATATTTATAATACTATAAGCTCCCCACAAGCAGATGTTATGTTTAATGTCTTTTCTGTTGTATCCCCAGTGCCTAGCACATAATATGCACTAATAAATTCTAGTTAAGTGAGTAAACAATTACATAAACTTAAGTAAACACATTAAAATTCTAAATATTGTACCCAGGGGATAACATAGAATAATAAACATAGATATTTGATATGAGTGGAAAATGACTCACATTCTGTCTAATGTCTGAAAGATGTCTATAACAGCTACCATTAAAATTGCTGCTAATCAAATCATAGTTATTCAAATTGAAATTAAAAAAAGCCTAATGACCAGAATTAGAAAGGGATTATGAACCACATCAATTAAGGATATACTGAAGGAACTGGGAAGTCCAAGTGCCTATTTAAAGATTATGTTAAAAGAGATGGATTTGTAAGGTATTTCAGAACTTATTTTTTTCTGCATGTTTATTAAAGACATTCAATATTCCTAAATAATTGCAGTGAGAAACTAAGAATCTAGAGTTGAATTTGATGTTAAGGTAACATGCTTTATGAAAGGCAAATGGTGGAAGATTTGTATTTTTGTCGAAAATGATACTTCTATGATATAAATAAATGTGTTTTTTGTAATTTTGTTAAAGGAAACGGGATTTGCATACTTATATAATTTGCATGATTTTTATGTTTTAGGAATCATTTGCACACTGAATATTTTCTCACTACGACACTAGAAATTAACATCCCCTTTAAAGCAAGATTATCATCGAGGAACATCTTTAATAGACTTGCAGGCCTATTAAAACGTCATGGGACAGGAGCACTGAAAAAGAAAGCCTTAACACATTGACTACTTTTGGACATAGTTTTCCTCTTTCCTTCATCCCACTACTATGAAAGGGAGCACAATCAATACGAATAGGACCATGTCTGTAGAACCACAGGCAAATTGAACTGGCACCAAAAATTCATTTTAATGACATTGCAAACAGAGTCAGATGCTCAATGGGGCCATGACAGTCCATCCCAATGTTTTTATGAGGTTTCTGCCCAGGGCTTGAAATGGGGGAAAGAAAATATCACTGGTTTTAACAATAAATCTCCTCCAAATCCAACTTCTTTCTAATTTCTTAAGTCACTATAACTATTATCCCCTTTTACTTCCCACTACTAACCAAAAATATCTAAGCAAGATTGCAATGACTGACAACCCATGAATAACAACATGATGACAAAAATCTCAGCAACCACAGAAGCTTCTGAGCTAGCTGGGTTCTTGCCCACCTAATAATGATACACAGACCCTAATGATGTGTTGCCAAAATGGAGGAAATACTCCCATGTTATACAGGAGTTGGAGTATTTTACTTTCAAATACAAATGAAGATTAGGATTTCAAAGTACTAAAAATTATTATATATGGGAATCTGAATCTTTTAATAAATAGAATCTAGAGCTTTCAAAGAGAAGACAGAACTTGAGGAGAGTGGAAGTGTTGGGAATATGATGCTAACAGGTTAATTCTCTTTTCAGAGAATAAGTATGTGTTCCTTTGTGACTTTCTATGTAATATGTAATTCAATTTTTTCTCTAATCTTACCTTCCTTTAGCCTTTGTAAATGGAACGGGATAGTGAGGGTAAGGGAAAAAAGAAAGACTTATTATAAAGTCAATATTGATACAAAAGTAAGACAGAGTAGTTAATAAAAATAGTGGTTTACCAGCTCTCAACAAACAAAACTTCACATAACAGAGCCTTTAAAAATCACTTGGACAGGGCGCCTGGGTGGCTCAGTTGGTTGAGCGACTGCCTTCGGCTCAGGTCATGATCCTGGAGTCCCGGGATCAAGTCCCACATCAGACTCCCTGCTCAGCGGGGAGTTTGCTTCTCCCTCTGACCCTTTCCCCTTCTCATGCTCTCTCTCTCTCTCTCATTCTCTTTCTCAGATGGATGAATAAATAAAATCTTTAAAAAAAAATCACTTGGACTATGATTTTCTGTATAGACAAGCAGAACGGGGGCTATGGATAGGAATGATTTTGAGAGCATTTGAAAGAGCTTCGTTTGATATCTTCTTCATATGTGGAGTCTTCTTGTTACTCTTTTTGTAATGGAGATACACTGGAGGAGGTAACGTATTACATTAGTATGTTAGAGTCATATCAGATCTCTCTTCTTCTATCCAAGGGAGAACATTCCGTAAGGCTCTGAAAATAAGGCCATGAGAAAGAAGAAAGGAGCAAGACAAAATGTAAAGGAAAATGTTGTTCAAAGCTGGCCTGGAACAGCAGTTGGTAATTGGCAAGAGTGATTCAGGAGTCTGATGAATAAACCCAGTAACACCATTGATGATTATTACGAAGACATAACTCATTATTGTGCTTTACAACAATCAGCCAACATGCTAATGTTAAAGTAACCACCTTTTGCAAATTTGTCCCAAGTTTACTAACTTATGTTGACATAGTGCCTTTTTACAAGTACTTGGTAGGCAACCTGGGCAGTTAATTAATATGTTCTGGGGTCTGTAATTTACTCTTAAAATACATCCACAAAGACATGTATTTTTTTGTATATGAGATAGTTGATACCCAAGGGTTGATCTAAGCAAGAACATACACACCACGGGAGGGTGGCTAGTATTTTGTGAGAAGACCAGATTTCACAGGTGGACAGTGTGTAAGGTATATTTATCTCTGCTCAAGGCCTCATGTTTTGTTAATGAGCATAAATACACTGAATTGCTAGTTACATTATGGGGGATGGGTTTTTTTTTTTAGCGGTGAAATTACTGGTGTTCACCAAAGGTGATTGGTGAAAATAATTTAGAGACTCTCCCTACTCTTGAATCAAAAGGATAAGGGATAAAGTCTAGGGAAACCTTTATTTTTTTATTTTTCATAATGGTGACTGAGGCTGGAGTCTTAAATCATTCTGCTTCATCCACTGAATTAGAGGATTCTGGTTGTTGGATCCCAATTATAAACTCAGTCCTGCTTCTGGAATGTTTTCATATTTGGTCTAAGAAAATCGTCCATATACCGGGCAGCTGGAACATGTAAAGGGATAAAGAGCTTGGACTTTCAAGCTTACAGAATAGGTTGTATAGACAACTTTTGAACCCACTGCTAATAACATCTGTCTTCTAACTCTAGGAGGGGCAGACTTGTCTCACACTTGTTATCTAGTACCGAGTTAGAAAAAGTTACTCATGCTTACCTGTTTATCTCAAACTATTGCTGGCTACTTCTATCTACTCAAAGAGCCAAAGTGGCAGAGGTCTGTTCACAGCAGTGCATTTATTACTGCCAACTATATACAGACACTGCTGCATTCATTAGTGAACAAAGTAGTCATCCTGGATCACAGCCTAGACTCTAGTCAACTGGAAATCAGAAACACGGGAAGAAAATTTTAAAATACTACTACTACTAATAATTTACATTATTTTAATTATAAGAACGAGGGTTTCTCAGAATGTTTCAATCTATTAAAAGGGAAAAGTGATAAATTTATGCCATTAAAAGATAAGAAAGTCTCTCATTCAAACCCATATTCTTTAAGTGAATAGCTTTTGATAAATTGTCTTACAGATGCACCCATAGATAATAATGTGTCCAAACACTCATTGGCTGTTTGAAAATATTAAAACCTGTGTCAGGGTTCACATGTCTCCGACACTGGAACACTAATACCTCTCAGGGTTATTGTAAGTAATAAATGGAATACTATAAACGAAAGCTTCTATCACATTACCTCTTACACAGAGTCAATAATAAGCACTAAGAATGATGACATCCTTTAAATAAAAGGGAAACATTAATTGATATTTAAAATTTACAGATTTCAATAAATTTAGAAGTCATGTTTTGAAAAACTATTTGCTTCTATGGTATTAAATTAAGGGATTAAAAATGAATAAGGGTTTCCAGGTTAGGATGGTGAATAAACACTGGCATTTAACTTTCTTCCCTCCTAAAAAATTAGAGTGTAGTGTATATTATATGCACACATACTCTGTGTGCATTTGGTTTTAATATGATGGATGATGATGATGATGATGTAGCAAGTTCTTGCCTAGTCTCACCTTTTAATGTTGATTTTCTTTGCTCAAAAATAGGAGTAAAAACAGGACATGAAATTAATAATTATGTGAAGGGAGCTCAGCCCTAACAGAGTCTTCAGTCCATAAATGCAATAAGGAGATTTTTGACAACTTCATTACTTTCTCACTCTTCACAAACGGGACACCTGTCAACGTGTGGCAGTCATTTGCAGGGCACCGATGAGCTTCAGGGCTTCTAAGTCCAGGAGATATGATTCCAATATCTGCCAGTTTAGGCAACATGGAGTGGGTGCAGTTTATTTTAACTTTCTTGGTTGCATCAATGAGACCAAGATAAGATAAAAGAAAAAAAAGAAATTAGCTGCTATATGAGATTCTCCTAACAAAATTGCCAGGAACCTTCTGATATGGAAATGGATTTCCTCAGAAGGAAGGAAAGATGACCCACAAAGCTGAAAAAGGCAGGGTTTGGAGACAGAAACCCACACATAGGGGCTTTAAGTCAGGCAGAAGAGAAGGAATTCTAGTGTAGACCGGTGAAATGATTCCTGTGCTTTCTGGTTTCTGATCACAAAGCAATGAGCTGACCTTAGTTGGATTTTCCAAGGTGTTTTTCTCCCCCTCCTGCCTGATGGAGGAGCTGATTACAGTGGACTAGATGAGAGTTTCAGACCCCAGATGTCAGAGGCACCAAAGACACCCTCTCGCCATAGACAATGGGAAGCCATTCTTGCCTTCTGAGGAGGCATTGGGGCGGGGGTCACATATCAAAGGCATTGCTTTTAGCACCAGAAGGCAGCGTGTTTAAAATACTGTCTTAGGGGCGCCTGGGTGGCTCAGTCGTTGGGCGTCTGCCTTCGGCTCAGGTCATGATCCCAGGGTCCTGGGATTGAGCCCCGCCTCGGGCTCCCTGCTCCGTGGGAAGCCTGCTTCTCCCTCTCCCACTCCCCATTTGTGTTCCCTCTCTCACTGTCTCTCTCTCTCTGTCAAATAAATAAATAAGATCTTAAAAAAAAAATACTGTC
Organism: Mirounga angustirostris; assembly: GCF_029215605.1. Taxonomy (NCBI): domain Eukaryota; kingdom Metazoa; phylum Chordata; class Mammalia; order Carnivora; family Phocidae; genus Mirounga; species Mirounga angustirostris. The sequence goes on from NW_026991720.1 coordinate 8,314,878, forward strand.
TAGGTAGGTGTGTAGAAATATTTGGAGGTGGGCGCCTTTGCATGTGGGGTGCCATTTTGGAAGCTCCAGAGGAGATCCTGAGGGGCTGGTTACCACTCTTCAGCCATTTCTTCTTGATTTTCCATGGCATCCTGCACTCCCTCCCGGACCTGTCCGGTGGCGTGGGCCTCACCCGACCTCTTACAGCTTTCCTCTCCTCTTCTTGATTTAAGTTCAAAAACCATTTGAGAACTTTTGTAGTATTAACCTATCACTGTGACTGACACACAATGAAGAGATTTGAAAGAAAGCCTGGCAGGGGAAGCCATCTGTGGAATAAGAGCGTGACTCCAGAAGGGAGTTTTGGGCAAGTGGGTAATCAGTTACAGAGAAGGGCTCTCTTTTCAGGCTGTGTTTGATCAGTGAGTTGGTTCCTAGATTTTCAATTGAAGCTGTATGAACAGAATTGAATTCAAAGATTTATACTGATTGTGAGGAACTGAAATAGCTGAGCGCGTGAGGCAGGAGTTACTGAGTGATTACAAAGGTTTTTTAACAAAGACAGTTTGTGAGAGGTCAGCAGAGAGGAGAAGATGTGCCTGAAGAAGACACGGAGGAGAGCTAGTCTGCGTGAGGGTTAACAACAGAGGAGGTGTGCTGGGGCCGGAGACAGACGGGGGAGAGAAAAAGCTGGTGATGAGAAAAAATAGAAATGAGCAGAGGGAATAAAATGGAAGAAGCCAGTGTTTTGAGGCTTACACTTTAGGCCGTGAATTCATCAGAGAAATAGTTCATGACATCTGGGAACACTGAGGGATTGGAAGCGTAGCGGCACCTGGCCTGCGAATGTTAATAAGCCTAACAGAGCCGCATGTGTCCCTGTTTCTAGCTGGTTTCCTTGCAAGAAAGGGAAGAAGGCGGCACTATAAGCACGCTAAATACTACAGATGATCCCCAGTACAATTCCATTCAATCTTGTTACATTCTCACACCAGATTTTGTTAGAATTGGTGTAAGATGTTCCATTGACAGTGTGACTAGATGTTGGTGATAGAATTTTAATTATCCTAAAAGTCGGGCTCAAACCCTAAGGGACGACTAACCTATGTAGATAGGAAATACACAACTTATCCTATAAAGCTCTCAGAAAATTATATTAACTCGTAGTTGAATTTAGAGCTAAAATTGGTAATTGCCTAATGGTTTAGATGCTGATTTCATGTAAAATGTGTTCGCTGATTAAAAACCCCAAGGCAGTATTTGGACAATTAAGAAGTAAATAGTTTACCGCAAAAATGCGTCCAAACCACAGATAATGAATTAGGGCTGGGTAAGGAAGTTTTGATGATAATGATAATGAAAAAATATGAATAAGAAGTGCTCATTTCAGAGATCATATTACCGACCATACTACAGAATCCAAAATGAGGAGCAGTGTTTGAATGGATGCACGTTACCAGCATGCACACACACATAGTAACTAGGAACTCTGGATCTGAATCACACAACCCTAAGAAGTCAATCTCCATAACTTACTGAGATTTACTGTGTGACTCAGGACTTAGTATCTCTGAGCTTTAGTCTCCTCATCCAAAAAAGGGAAGTGGGTATTATTACCTACCCTGTGGGGTTGTTGGGAAGTACTGGATGATGGATGAATTAATGTGTGTAATCTACCTAGAATGATGCCTGATGTTCAGTTTGTTCTCAATAATAAATATAGCTTCACTATATAATACAAAGTCTTTATGACACCCTTTCCTAACATATTAGTAATTCATATCTGTAGCTGGTAGCAATTTTACTTTTGCTTTTCATATTTTCAAAATTTCCTATATTGAACACTATACTAAAAACTTAGACAAATAATAAAGGCTTAATATTTTACAAAATAAATGTTGCACTGTTGCTCAGAAGGTAAGAATAAATGTAGCTGGAATTATGAGTACTATACAGAGGTGTACGGAGCTAGGTGTGGTAAGAAGAGTACAACGATGGCCCAGAGATTCCTGCCACCCCGCATATACTCCCTGCATGATCCCTGCTCCTTGAATGTGGGGGATCAGTGAATATGATGGGTGTCACTTCTGTAATTAGGTCACTATGTATGGCAAAGGTAAAGGGATTTTGCAGATGTAAGCAAGGTCCCCAATCAGTTGACTTGAGTTAATCAAGCAGGTAATTATCCTGGGTAGGCATGACCTAATCAAGTGAGCTCTTGAAAGACAGTCTGGAGACCAGAGAGATCCACCAACGGCTAGGCTGCGGGAGGGACTCACCACTGGGACCTGGGAGCAGCCTCAAGTTGCTGAGAGCAATCCACAGCCAATAGCCAGTAAGAAAATGGGGCCCTCAGTCTTAAAGCCACAAGGAACTGAATTCTGTCAACAACCCGAATGAGCATGGAAGAGAATCCTAAGCCTCAGAGGCGATCACAGCCCTGCTGACCCCCTTCATTTCAGCCTGGGAGACCCTTCAGGGGACGAGCTCACCTGTGGCTGACTCCTGACTGGCGTTAACAGTGAGATAATAAATTGTAAGCTGCTAAGAAAATGAATATGCTAGAGAAGGAACTGCTTTGCTTTGCTGGGGGTAGGGTATACAAGCAGGCATGGTGGGGGAGGTTCATGATACTTTCCACCAGGACCCACGCACACCACGAAGAGACTCATTTCCTTGTTGCTTGCACTTCCCTACTGAAACTTCTGAGAAGCATAATAATAAATAAAATGATATTACTGAGTGCAAGTGCTTAGAAACTTGAGTAACAAGCTCTCTATAAATATTAGATTAAAAAGACATGAACAGCTTTTACCATTATAGAGGATAATAGAATTTGATCAGCTAAATCCCAGGGCTTTATAAAGCACAAATTATGTAAACAAGCTTAATGGCTTTTTGATAAAACTACAAAACTAGTGCTAAGAAGAATACAGGAGGTGTTCCTTATTTGGACTTCAAACTTCACACGCTGTCACACAGATGCTTACTGAAATTTTGAAAAACTAAACATGAATGCAAAGAGAGTTATAAAGAACATGAATTAGAGTACAGAATATTAAGAAAAACACTGTTTTTGATTTACGGGTAAGTAGTAAGTTTCTGAGGATAATGACTGGGTCTAGCTTTATTTACTATTATTATTAATCATCGGATGGGAAGAACCAAACAAAGCTTTAAATATGAAAGTTTGAGGGTTCTAGGAAAAGATGCTGGCAAACATCTTAAAACAGAAATAGAAGCTTACATGTTAAAAAAATGTACCGATAACAGAGCTGAATATTCAAAATATATGACAGTTTCTGTTCACAACAACGGTATTTACAATAGCAAATTCTCAGAGAGAGGATGAAAGTGGAGAAAGAGGGTAACAATGAGTACATTTTTGTGCCCTAAGACTTGAAAAAGAAAACCGGGCTTTGGCTTGCGAATGATGTATTCTTCCACAGGGGATTCAGTGAATACATTCTCTGCTCAGTACCACCTCCACAGTACTTGGGATGCTCTGTCATTTAGGGCACCCCCCTAATTTCCAAGCAATGTAGCCCTGAACTGCAGATAGTCAAAAGAAGAATTGCAGCGTAGGAGACCTGTCTCATGATGAAAAAATGAAGAGTGCCTGTTCATGTCAAACTTGGCCAAGAAATGAGTAAATTCAAGCTTATTTGAGATAAGAGGATTGTGTCTCTAGATTATTTGACTGCAGGTATACTGTGATATTTTTTCTTGTTCCATAATAATAATAGAATTTTTTCTTTTTTCTTTTTTTTAGAGTGGGAGAGAGTGTAGAGATCTTCCTGTTCCAACTCCTACAGTTCATATACCAGAAACCGGAAGCCCAGACACAGAGATTAACTGAGGCACTCAAAGCCCCAGGGGGAATCTGCAGTACCTGCTATGGGGCCCCTGGCCCAGGTGGGTGAAGGACACGTCCCTTCACTAATCTGCCCTTGGCCTCCGTGCTCCACCTCATGCAGGTACCCACGGCAGACACCCGGCAATCTTTTCCAGCTTTCATCTTACCAGCCACAGCCTGGCCACCTCCACTTTCTAAATATCCATGAATTCGATCCCCTCCTTTACCTGACTGCCACCACCTTACATCTCAGTTTTGATGCCTGGATCGCAACAGGGCTTTTTCTCCCTTGTGTCCCTGTTCTAGGTCTGGGTCTCCTCTGGAGAATCCCATTCACAACTGCCAAAGTCATGCTTTAAAAATACAGTATCACCACGAGCTTGCTTCTCCCTCAGGACCACGTTTGAACCACTCCGCATGCCATACAAAGCATTTCATGTTGGTCTATTTCTCCTTCTCCTGTTTTCCAGGCCCCACAACACCCACCTGTTCTTCAAGACTCGGATCATGAGTCTGTTGTTTTTGTGGGAGATTTTGCTGGTCCCTGAGTCTAGGGTAGCTGCCTAGTCTATGGTTTCCTAAAGTTGTCTACATAGGCCCTTCATGAGGTTGGTCACTTCCAGACACACCCTGTTCCCCGCATCCTGCTTGCTGGCACTTGCCATACTTGGGTGCTTCGCCTCATTCGTTACAGACATTTGCATTGATTTGAAGTCACTCTCCATCCTCAAAAGGTTTTATCATTCTCTAGGACCCAAGCAGTCACTTCTACATCCATATGGATGACCCAGTCTTCCCCAAATGCTCTTAGACATTCTTCCTCCACTTACTCTCAATTATATCCTCCTCCTACACGCTGATACATCATTTCATCCCGAGACCTGATCTCTACTGAGTTCCCAAAGGCTCATTCCCAACATGCCTTTTCCCTGTTTACATCAACCCCTAAGTGATATTATCACTTCTCATATATTCATATGCTAACAATTAGCACATTTCTATCTCTAACCCACATATCCTTTTTGAGGTCTTATCCAATTGCAAAACTGGCATCTCAATTTAGATGATATATAGCACCTCACATTTAACTATGCCAAAACGGACTTCTTGAGTTTTCTCAAAATCTGTTCTTCCCTTAATTTTCCACATCTCCCAATGGCACTGTAATTCACCCAGTTATTCAATCCATATATTCGGGAGTTATTCTTGATAACTGTCTTTAGCCATCCTCACCCAATCTGTCATCCATCCTGACAATTCTAACTTCAGAACAGATCTAAAATGCATCTCTGTCTCATCACTTAAACTGTCACCACTCTAGTTCAAGGAGGAGATGATGCTTCCCTGGACTTTGACAAAACCTCCAGAACTGGTCTCGGTGTTTCCAATCTGCCACTCATGCCCCCCACCCCCATGGTAGTTTTAAACAAGACCCTTTCATTCTCCTGCTTAAACTCTCTCCTCTTATTTATTTGTTTGCTTTTTTAACATGTGTTTTATTATTAGTTGTGACGGCATTTAGCATATCCACTTATTCTCACATGGCACAGTTCCTGATGCATAGTGGATATATAAATAAAAACATACCTGGAAAAAAGGATCCTAGAGGTATGCTTAAACATTATTTTCTTTCCTATAAGGACTGAAAAAATTCACAATCTTTGGGATTTTTTTTTGGTGTATATTATATATTTTTAATTAAAAATTTTCCTTGCGGTAATGTAGATGAAACATGCAGTCATGATAAATAATACAGAGAGGTCTCTTATACCCTTCATTAGTGGCATTCCCCCAATGGTGCCACCATGCAAAACTATAGGACAGCATCACAATCAGGATATTGCTGCTGGTACAGTTAGGACCCTAAACACTCCGTCATCACAAGAGTTCCTCATGTTGCCCTTCTATCACCATGCCCACTTCGCTCCCACCCCCATCCCTCCTTAACACCAGCAGCCATTAATCTGCTCTCCATTTCCATAATGTTGTCTTTTCAAGAATGTTACATAAACAAAATCAGACAGTATGTAATCTTTTGAGATTGGATTTTTTTCACTCAGCATAATTCTCTGAAGATTTATTTATTTATGCTGCACTGGATCAATGGTTCATTCTTTTTTATTGTCGAAGAGTATTCCATGGTATGGATGTACTAAGTCCGTCTAACCATTCACCTGTCGAAGGGCATCTGGGTCCTTTCCAGTTTTTGGCTATTACCAATAAGTCTGCAATGCTTATCTGCATACAGGTTTCTGTGCAACTCTTGTCTTCATTCCCCTGGAGTAAATGCCCAGCAGTGTGATTGTAGAGTCATGTAGTAGGTGCATGTTGAGTTTTTAAAGAAACTATTGTTGGGAATTGGGGATGAAAATAAGGATGATTTGCAAGAGGCATTATGAAGAAGAAATTGAGAATGTAAAAAAAAAACAAACAAAAAAATGGCTGAGATGACCAAAAGATATCAACAGGTTAAAATTGTAGACCGAAATGAACAATAAAATATTCTAAAAGGGATACCCGTCAAGTCCTCCCTTATGATTCAATATGAAACATAGTGAGGATAAGGGATATGTTACTTATTTGATAATGTTAAACAAACAAAACTTGGAGACATCAGTGGACAGTAGTGTGGTCATGATTATTTGGAGGAACTTCTTGTCCAAAAATCAAGGGAGACTCCCTTCTTCTTGTCAGGCCCTAAATTAATTGTGTTTTCATTTCTTTTGTTTTATCTTTTAAATTAGTAACTCAATTGAAAGTTTAGGATTCCAAAGAAAAGATCTGAATCAGAAGTAATTTTCAACAGTGTCTTTAGTTTCTACCTAAATCTACATCAGATATTACCTGTCAGGGAGGTTCCTTCCCTTAAATTTTTCACTATGTCTGTACAAGTTTAAAGTTCTCCCCCATCCCACCCCACCTGTAGGAAGAAAGGAAAAAAGGCTGATCAATGCCAAGACTTTGCTTCTTCCCCAGAGAAGATGTCTTGCTCCCATTTTTAAAATATGTGGTATATTCAACAGTGATAATACCCAATTACATTTGGGCCACTGAGAAGTGGGACAGATCTATTCTTTACTAGAAAAGTCATAAAGTAAGGTGTATATACACTTTCTCATGACATACAGTGATAGACATATCAAGACTTCATAGAATTGTTCATGCTGTCATTCCTTCCCCTTCTTCAACATCTATCTCTTGGAACTGCAACAGCCCAAGCCAAGCTATGTGGTACCATACTGTCCTATGATGTCAAGTTCATGTTCTTTCCAGATGAAGGAAGGGTTGATGGGTGGTAAAAGGCCAAAGAATGCCTGCTGGCCTTCAGTGTCCCTGACACACTGGTGTTCATAACTATCTTGAATGATAAAAGAAGCATATTCTACCTTCAGAAAGTGGTACTGTACTCTTCACTGTCCCAACTGCACTTAGAGTATTGGCTTAAAATATAATCATATTTTGGGATGCCTGGGTGGCTCAGTCATTAAGCATCTGCCTTCGGTTCAGGTCATGACCCCAGGGTCCTGGGATCGAGCCCCACGTCGGGCTCCCTGCTTAGTGGGAAGCCTGCTTCTCCCTCTCCCACTCCCCCTGGTTGTGTTCCCTCTCTTGCTGTCTCTCTGTGTCAAATAAATAAAATCTTTAAAAAATATATAATCATATTTTTTATATATTAGGAGAAAAAAATTCAAGATTTTTATAGATTAAATCAAGTTCTCACAGATAATATTTTAGTTCAACTAAGATTAAAATGAAGATCAACAAGAAAGTACCTGAGCGCACTGGCAAGTCCAACAATCAGTAAACTCTTAGATCAAGCTTTCTGGTAAGCGGGTTTCTTCTCTGGGACACACTTAGAGTTCTTGGCATGGAAGGATATTTTTGGGAGGATAGCTCCCATGTTACCATTTTCTCTACATGCCTTCCATACTATATTCCTGTCCTCATCATCCCCCCTTCTGTTCTAGGCCATGCATGGCTTCCTGATGTTGCTGGAAGTTCTCCACAGGGTCTGCTTATGCACAATGCTCTTCAGGGTTCTCCCTTCGAGCAGCACAATCCTATTTCCACTTTGCACCTATGTCTGGGAATGTCACTTGAAAGACATGACTGCCGATTGAACTGTGAGCTGAACCCAGGCATTCCAAGGCTTCTCATCCTTCCCCTGTCCTTGGAATGGGGCTCCACCTGCCTTTTTCCCTCCTGGAGGCTGCTCGAAGGACACAGACTTGTGGTGGTGGTGTGGTGTGGAGGACGCCTGTATGGTGTATGTAACTGGACCCAAGTGAGGCCTCTTTATATCCTGTTAAGATTATGCTGCCAGCAAGACAAGCCTCATATATAAGTTCCCTGTGCTTATTAAAACTGCCACCTACCAACCTGGAGGGGCCTGTCTCTTTCTTGGGTCTCTCCCTGCCCTCTGAGTACAGGGGCTGGTTTCAGGTCACACCCATGAAGTTCCCTGGAGGGTTGTGAACCAATAAACTGCTGAATCAAAGTCTTCAGCATAGAGACAATTAGTATGTATGGAAAACAAAAGCAAAAACAAAAAACTCCATAAATGATTCCAAAGCATTGCCTGATTTAAGAACCACTAGCCCCGCAACCGATTTGTGTTTGAATCTTACCTAAATAATATAAGCAAGGTATTTAGCTGTCTAATCCTTTAAAAAAAATAATACGTTACTCCCAGGTAACATTTACTGAAAGTTTACCATGTGTCAGACAATATGGGAAGAACCATATGTATATTATTTTATTTCATTTACATAAGAAAGCTATGCTGTAGATATTATTATTAATCCATTCATAGATAAACATACTGAGGTTTATTGGGTTTAATAAAGTTAATCTAAGGTGCCCATGATTATATGCCTGGTGACTGATGGAGCTAGGATGCAAACCCAGGTAGTCTAAGAATTTATCACGGTACCTGACATAAAGTAGACAGATCATGCAGTAATCATCCTAAGTAGCGTCATTATGGTTCTAATCAAATACTTCAGGAGTTTCCATCAAATGCTGATCCTCTCCTGGAGCCAATGAATAGTACATGCCTCACACTCTTCTACTTTGGAGGATAAGACATTACTAAGTGTCTGATGGAAAATCTGCTCTTAGAGATCTGTATATTTTACACATTGTGGAAGTTTATAAGAACCCACAATTTCATTTCATAACCCCGAAATTTAATATGGAAGTGAAGAAAAACCAGGTTCTCTTCTGATGTAGAAAATTCCAGATACATATCATGAAAACTGTGGGTACTGCCAGAATGGAATTTCCATCCACAGAAAGCCTCCTTCTGGGTACATGCACCCCGATGTTTATAGCAGCAATGTCCACAATAGCCAAACTGTGGAAAGAGCCAAGATGTCCATTGACAGATGAATAGATAAAAAAAATGTGGTATATATACACAATGGAATATTATGCAGCCATCAAAAGGAATGAGATCTTGCCATTGGAATGACATGGATGGAACTGGAGGGTGTTATGCTGAGCGAAATAAGTCAATCAGAGAAAGACATGTATCATATGACCTCACTAATATGAGTTCTTAATCTCAGGAAACAAACTGAGGGTTGCTGGGGTGGGGGGGTGGTGGGAGGGATGGGGTGGCTGGGTGATAGACACTGGGGAGGGTATGTGCTATGGTGAGCACTGTGAATTGTGCAAGACTGTTGAATCACAGATCTGTACCTCTGAAACAAATAATGCAATATATGTTAAGAAAAAAAAAAAGAAGAAGATAGCAGGAGGGGAAGAATGAAAGGGGGGAAATCGGAGGGGGAGACGAACCATGAGACACGATGGACTCTGAAAAACAAACTGAGGGTTCTAGAGGGGAGGGGGGTGGGAGGATGGGTTAGCCTGGTGATGGGTATTAAAGAGGGCACGTTCTGCATGGAGCACTGGGTGTTATGCATGAACAATGAATTATGGAACACTACATCAAAAACTAATGATGTAATGTATGGTGATTAACATAACAATAAAAAATTAAAAAAAAAAAAAAAAGAAAGCCTCCTTCTGTTAACTACAGGGCCCGGGGAAGGTCCGGAGGGGTCCAGAAGCTTCCCCTGACATGGACAGCATGGACAGTCGAGCAGTGATACTAAGTTCTTCAGTCTAGGTTACTGGTGGAGGCTGCTCTGTGGGCCACAGCTCTTTCTGTGGACTTCCCCCTCAATTTCACTTTCTGGGTTTTTCCCCTACATATTCATATTTTAAAATGTTCAAGTCAGAAGGTAGACTTTAAAAAGAACAGGTTAGAAGATTTTATTGCTTCAGAAATACATTTCACCATTTTCCTGAACAAATCCAACAATATTTAGCTTATTACATGTTGTGACAAGAACATGGCACAGAAGAAAATTGAGTGGTACTGTTCATGTTCAACATAGAGAAAAGAAATGTCCATGAAACATAAATATGGCATAGTTACCTGTCATGTTGCAGTAGACTTTCAGAGGCCCCAGAGGTCCACTGCCATCAGGATCTATCCAGTAGTAATTTGACGTCTGGCCCAGGTGTTTGTATGCTTCACAGGAAGGCTCATAGATCGCTAGAACAGAACAGCCTACATGAGCACAGTGCAGAGCAAATGGCTCCCCAGATGGGTGCCCCAGCCACATCCACTACTGGCCAGCGCTGCTGAGCAGTATATCCTCCTGTTAGAGTGAGTGTTCTTTTTCTCTACATTGAAATTCATGATTTGGTTCTTACTCTTTAAGTATTTCTGACCTAACAAAGAGAACAAATTCCTGCTATGGCTTTATAGTTGGGGAAAGGTCTAAAACTATCAATACATTGTAAAATAAATGTAATGTTTGTTGCAATAGGGCTTAGATCATTGAAATAATATTTAATCTGTAGTTATTTATAGATACCAATCTCCTTATTGTAAGGGACTTTATTTTGAAAGGACATAAGTATTGGCTGTTTTGTTGGGCTATCAACTAAGAGAAAAATCTCTCTCTCTCTCTCACACATACACACACACACACACATACACACAAGCATCCCCCCCCTTTTTTTTGCATAGATATTATACATTTCCCTCAAACAGCATGAGATTTCTAATCTTCCTTTATTTAGGAAAAAGGAAAGAATGTCCCTGCTTCATTTTGTTACAGGTATTTTAATTACATCCCATCTAGTTTGTGTAGAAGGCTGCCATTAATGTAATTAAATTATAGGTTCTTTTCCATTCTTTTTCTATTTGTTCCCATGCTCCTGACACATTCTCTTTTCTCACAGAGACTGCATCTGGTTTCCGAAGTACAAAATGGACATTTGCATATCTCCTCTGTTACAACTTCTAGAATACTACTGGGAAGACTTTTAAAAACAGCTCCACAGTGATATTTATGATAACTCTGAAAGATCCACTTTACAAAACCGAGAACTATTTCTGGTAAAGAGCTATCATCGGATGCACACACAATCTAGTCTTTTGGTAAACAGCATTGGAATTCACACTGCAATCTGTGGTTCATTAACGGCAGGTCAGATTCTGGGACCTCTCTTTTCCACCTTCCGCTTCCATGTTCTCTGTGTCTCCATTTGGCTGCCCATGGCTTCCTCTCTCTCCAAAGAGGTTAGACCTCAAATTCAACTTCATGTCAACAACAACATACTAGGCTAAAACAATTCTCAAATTCTTTGTTTTACTTAATCCTCTTTTCCTCCCTTCCTTCCTTCTGCAAATACTGAGTACCTACGATGTGCTGAGCAGGGGATTAGGCAACGCAAATACAGATGTGAGCACCACAGATAAAGGACCAGTAGGGTTTGTTCACTGATTATTTTGGTATTACTCATGCATAAGGTGCTCTGGAAGGGGATGCAGATGGAAAGCTAGGCAGAGCTCACGTGTCTTTCGTCCAAGTGTGATGATTAATATGCCCGATTTCAATCTCCCAAGTCTCTTATTTGGATAATAAGCTATGGCTGTTCCAATTCTGAATGCTATGCCAAGTAATATACTGCAATAAAGGGCAGGGGGGACGATTTTTAAACTCTAAGCAGGAAGATGCTATAATTAAATGCAGGTTTTAGAAAGAAAACTCCTATAGAAAAACAATAGATTTTAGGGAAGTGATTCAGAAATTCATGAGCACACACAGGCTGTCATTGCGATAGGCCAGGTGAAGGATGACTATTTCCATATGAGAGTATGAGGAAGGATGAAGTAGATGGGACTGATTCACGTGTTTTTAAAATCGACTGGGGATGGAGACCAGGTGGGTGTAGGTAGTTAGGAAGAAAGAGTACAGAATGACCTTAACTCACAATTTCTAACCGCCTTACTAATTTTTTGCAACCTCTCTCCAGATAATTGCAATTTTTGTGTGTAGCTCAAAATGATCCAGAATGTCAAGTTAAAATTCTAAAGTTTTCCTTTTAGTCCCTTTGGGCAATCTGCCTTTAAAAGCTTTCATTTTTCTTTTTAAAATATTTAATCATTAATCATTCTCTTTCCCCCCTGCAAACACCCCATTTTCCTTATTATCCAGTATCTAGTTTACCACAATCATACTATGAATTGGCTCTCCTATTCAAATACCTCTTCACTTGGGCGCCTGGGTGGCTCAGTTGGTTAAGCGACTGCCTTTGGCTCAGGTCATGATCCTGGAGTCCTGGGATCGAGGCCCGCATCGGGCTCCCTGCTCAGCAGGGAGTCTGCTTCTCCCTCTGACCCTCCCCCCTCTCATGCTCTCTATCTCATTCTCTCTGTCAAATAAATAAATAAAATCTTAAAAAAAAAAAAAAACACCTCTTCACTTCTCACCAAATTATGCTTTTCAGCCAGTGTTAGTCTGGTCCTAAAACATTACTTTCATTATGTTAAAAAATATGTCATGATTTTCAGTATCCATGATATTATATCCCAGATCACCATCTATGCATACAAGACCTTCCATAATCCTAACAGATGTTTCCTGGTTTGGGTTACTTGCCCACATAAAGTTGCACACTGGTCAGGCCCCTTTTCTGGGGTCACCTTTATCTGCAATACACTTCAAACCTCTTAATCTATTAACCTTCTCTACCAGAGTTAACTATTAAGGCAGGAGTGCTAAGAAACAGGGTTCTGTAATCCAACAGACTTGGGGTGAAATTCTGACTCCACAAAGTACTATTATATAACACTGGCAAAGTTGCCTCATCTCCTTTAGCCTTGTCTGGAGAATAGGTATCAGGTATTTACAATGTAGTAATGAGAACTGGAGGACATAACAACATTCATTGCTAAACTACTGTATCTGGGACATGGTAAACATTTAATAGGTGGAATTTTTATGATTAATGTAGTAATTATTAATTAGGTCCGCCTCACAGTCCTCCTTTCTTAAAGAGACGGTCCCTAGTCAATATACTCATCTTTCTGTACAGTCCAGGGCACTCACTGCTCCTCTCATGTACTTAATACCCGATTATAGTCAGTTGAGGATTTGATTGACTGTTGTTGATTGAATTTCATACATGAAAATTTTATTTCCTAACAAGACTGTGAGTTATCTTGAGGGGAGGGTCTAGAATATCTATTTTTCTTTTCTACTCCATATAATCTAACATGGTAGATATTTTTTTAAGATTTTATTTATTTATTTGAGAGAGAAAGAGAGCACAGGGAGGGGAGGTAAGATGGAGAGACAGCAAGGGTCTTTAAGCAAACTCCACACTGAGCAGGGAGCCTGACGTGAGGCCCAAGCTCAGGACCCTAACTCACGACCTGAGCTGAAACCAAGGGTCTGACGCTTAACAGAAGGTGCCACCCAGGTGCCCCAAACATGGTAGGTGTTTAAGGAGAGCCCGTCAGAACTGATGAAAGCATGATCTGATGATAAGAAGTGCAGGTAACTCCTGCACGTCTAAGCAAGCATATAAACACCCTAGAGAGGGCTACAGACCTTAACTCAAGTAATTGACTAAGAGCAAGGGCTGACGGCTTGTAGACGAGGGAGATCTGGGTATACAAGAAGCTCTCCTTTTTTTTCTTCAAAGTGGGACAGTTATTCTGCTTGACTTTCACCCATGACAGGCCTACTCGCTGCTTTTGCCTCATCAACACAAATGGGAACCCAAGTATTTCAGTCCAAACGGTATCATGTGTGAAAACCACCTGGAGAGCTTGTTAAGACAAGCTTGTTAAGATTCCTGGGCCTCACCCAAAGATTCTGATTCAGCAGAGAATGTGCAGTTCTAAAAAGCTCCCAAGTGATGCTGCAGCTGCTGGTCCTGACTGTGGTTTGAGAGGCACAGATCTAATCCTGGAACAAAGTTAACTCCGGAAGGGCGGGCTAATTATTTATATTTAGATATAAGTAGGAAAAAGGTAGGACACCAAAAGGCAATAGAGTGAAATTTTAAATAAAATAAGGCCAGACTGCCACTTCACTTCACTCAAAATAACGAAAAGGGATTGGGATACAAAACCCTAAATAAAAATACACGCGAAAAGAAATATACTTGGATGAATGCACCCACACAGTAACAGTGGTTATCTTTGAGCAGTAAGATTATGGATGATTTAAAACGTCGTACTTTTCTGTGTTTTCCATATTACTTTATAATGTGCATAAGTTATGTTACGATTAAAAATACACTTGAGAAATACAGATCTGGAATAATGGCAAGGAGGTAAAATGGCAAGTCACCTGGATATAATGAAATTGCATTAGTTTTATCACTGAGTAAGGAATTAAGATTTTTCATTAAAATCTCCTTTCTGTCATTTACAACGTGGAAACTCCCCTTAACTTTTCGTTTTCTTAGCTGTGAAGCGAAGGCAACACTATCTCCTTCAACTAAGTTATCGTGATGATTAAATGAAATCACACGCACTTTGTAAACTAAAAAGCATTGAGTATATTGACATTTTAATGCAGAGAATGAGCTAACCGAAGCATTTCCCCTGCATGCCTCAGCCAGTTAGCTCTGGCCCCAGTGGAGGGAGGCCTAGCTGGCTTGCACAATTTGTGTGCATTAAGCCTGAGGAGATGACAGTGCCCAAGGGCTAAGGCCGCAGCCAGTGAAGAAGTGTGCGAGCCATCATCCGTGACGGAATTTTGCTAGTCCCCTGCTGAAGAACAGAGAGGCAATTGGGCTGATGGCGAAATCAACAGACTCATCAAGTTCATTGATTTATTGGAAAAGTAATTTTTCTCTGCTGAGACTTCCAGTACCAAATAAAAGGTCTCGTATTATTGTACATAATCGTAAATAAATCTCAGATGTTCAGAAATACTACTATTGAACACATCAGACTGAATTTCATAGCATGTAAAACTCCAGAAGATGGGGAATCCTAAGTCTGTTCTTCATTTTCATTAAATGATGAGTGTCGTCTGTGTGACATCACACTAGGTACAAGGGAAAATGACAAAGGACCACTGTGTTAGGTTCACATGGCTCCTGTAAATAACCAAGCCTTATGCACCGAAACAACACGAACTTATTACCTTAGAGTTCTGGAGGTTAGAAGTTTGAGGTGGGTTTCACTGGGCTAAATTCAAGGTGTCTGTAGGGCTGTGCTCCTTCTGAAAACTCTGGGCAAAAATCCATTTGCTCACCTGGCTCAGCTTCTAGACTCCACCCCATTCCCTGCTCATTGTCCTTGTGCCATGTCTCCGTCTTCGAAGCCAGTCTTTCCCACACTCCATTGTTCCAATTCCCTGATTTCCCTGTCACATCTCTTGCTCTGTTTTAAGGAGCCCGATGATCACCACCCAGATCATCCAGGATACTCTCATGTGACGGGCCCTCACTTGATCATAAAGTCCCTTCGCCATAGATGGTAACATATTTACAGGTTCCACAGATGAGGGCAAGGACAACTGGGGGGGCATTATTCTGCTTATCACAACTATATAAAAATTGGACTGCGCTACTTAATGAACAGACGTTATTAAGCATCAAATGTGTTCCTAGTATTGTTAACAAAAGAAGTATTAAGCAGAATAATAAAAGATGGAGGCATAAAGTCAAAGGTTGGTACTGAATTTTAAAAATCCATATGGCCCTGGGCTTACAACCATCAGTAGAACACCAAACAACACGTGCATGCTCTGCCTCCCCAGCCCCAACCAAGGACGAGGAAAAACGCTCCCCCTGCTCATGTGCAGATGTGGCATGAGACATCAGAAGGATGGCCAACTCACAGGCAGAGGGGCAAGCCAAAGGTTGAAGAGCCAAGCTGTGCAACCGGTTTCATGTTCTGGGAGAGGAAGCACAGTTAAGGAACGGTCAGCGCGGGGACAGAATATAAAGGAGGAACTCCACCCAAGGAGAAGCACTCTCAGGAGTCTGAATTGCTGCAAAATATGCGAACAGAAAGAGGGCCAGAATACAACAACAACAAAATGGCAATACATTTAGGGAGCCGATTTGAGTGACTTTTTAAATATTTCAGGGCAGTGGTATTTATAGAACCAAATTATAGGGAAAGGAACTATTTAGTGGAATTGAGTGGTGACCACATCATTGTAGGAATTTGAACATAAAAGCCAAAATAGAATAAAAATTGGTGGAGATCGCTAAATTCGTGAGGGAGTTTTTGTTAGGATGTGTGAGATAGATTCATTTTCTAAAAAAAATGTGGATATTTCTAATTATCAAAAGAACTTACACTTTTTGATGAATTTTGGAAAAGGAGCAAATAATATAAAAGAAAAAGATAACACCTTGTTTTCTTGCCCCCAGGAGCAAATTTGGGTGAGCCTGTATTTTGTTCTCCTTTTGAATGCCAGGCCCCTCTTCTTACCTCCGTGTAGACCTCCTTCAATGGTGTGAAAAGTTAATGTAACTGCACACAATCCAGAATACACAATGACCATATTCTATGAGCCGTTGTCAGGTACTCATTACTACCTCTATGCCACCATGAAGTGAGCTCTAAATTCTGATGGTCAATCTTAGATTCTTGAGAATCTAAAAGCAACAACTTTGCCTGTGAATGCAACTTCACCAGCCCTGGCCAGACTCTGATTTAAAATAAAACAAAAAGAAAAAACAGTTTCTTATATGGCAAAAAAAGAAAATCACTTTCCATTACTTTATTTGTATTTTTTATTAATATTTGGAAAATGTATTTTCAAATGTACATTGGAGAGATCTTTCAAGTCTTTTGTGGGGCATACAGTTATGAGTGATGCCCATTTATTGTCATCATTTTTCTATTAATTTATACTGGCTATACTATAAATGACTAAAATCTGTGTTCTTTCATATTTGTTTTCCCTGTTTTTCTTATAGCTTTGAATATGTAGTTTTTGATGTATAAATATATTTTGTTATTAAATATATTAAGATTTCCCCTTTAAGAACTTTCCACAGCTCTTAAGTATATAATATTATCTTCCATTTATGACAATAAGATCTTGAATACCATGCTAAGTAGTGGTTAAGACATACACACACGTGATTAAAACACTAAGGTACCTGGGAATGGAGAAGAAAGCACAGATCGGTGATTCCATACCATGGCTTCTATTTTCACATAAACACTGGTGATTTAAAAAGGATGTTGCTATGGGTTTAAATATATCCCCCACAAAAGATGTTGAAGTTCTAGTCCCCAGTACCTGGGATGGTGACCTTATTTGGAAATAAGGTGTTAAAGATAATTAAGTTGAGATGAGATCACTACAGTAGGCCTAATCCAACTTGACTTACAGAAAGGGGCCATTTGGACACAGAAACAGATACCTACAAGGGAAGACAATATAAAGACACAGGAAGAATGTCAACCGCAAGTGAAAGAACATCTGAGGCCACCAGAAAGAAGCTATTAGAGAAGTATGGAACGGATTCTCCCTTACAGGCCTCAGAAGGAATCAACCCTGCAGATACCTTGATTTTGGATTTCCAGCCTCTGAAACTGTAAGGCCATACATTTCTGGTAAGCCACCTTGTTTGTGGTTCTTTGTTACAGCAGTCCTGGGAAACCAATACAGACACATAGGTGCCAAGTGACTTGGCCAAGTTGGAATTTTTCCAACTTAGAGATGATGTGGAGGTCTCTCCACCATGTTTTACTACTTTAATTTTAAGAGAGAAATATCTTCCAGATAAAACAATTATTTTTGGCTCATATATGTAAGGTCTTATTCCGGGTGCTCTGAATAGTACAAAGCAACAGTTCTCCAGAGCTTTGCTGATGCTGATGAGCTGAGGAAGGCTCTCCTTGACCCTTTCTACACTTCATAATTTGAGATAGGTGTGTAAGTATATCTGGCATATATCCTTCCTGTTATTACCTTCTAAAGCAGATGGATCTCTAGAAATGGCCAAGGATGAAACATGTTAGAAAATTAATCACAAGTCAAAAATGAACATGTACATAAAGGTTATCTTTGGAACATCGTAAGTAGTCTTTTCCTGATTGCCCAGAAAGGGAAAAGTTCACTTCTAATGATTTGATATAAAACTGAAAAGAAGCATAAAATAATTTTATAGCTCATTTGCTAGTAAATGCTGTAACATGACATTTTGGGTATTGATAGTTATGAATGTCCTCACTTTCCTGCTCTCTTATAGCAGAGGGATCATATACTTACTACAGATCAAGAACAGGATGCTAACAAGGGAGTTTGGTTTACTGGAGACCCTACTCTTCACTTAATAAAGTCTTTTAATGGAAATGTGGATGTACCACAAAATGATAAATAGCTGTTCTTAGCCCTTGAAAGGGGCCTGGGGCATATGTGAATTGGTGACATTCAGAATAGGATGATCTCTGGGACCCTCCTTAGGCTGATGCCTTATAATCACTAAGTCACCTTCTGATCTTAATGTGTCTTTCAAAAATAAGTTTATCTACTGGAATGAGATATTTCTCATTGAAACTAATTTTCTGATCTCAATCAGGCTCTAATGAATTTGGTTGGAGAACCTAGTTTTCCCAGAATCTCATTATTCCTGTTAAGGTAACTATTTGTGCACAACCAAGCTGGAAATCCAGAGGGGCAGCAGTGGCCTTGAGACCTCCCCACCCCATAAAAGCTCCCTAATTCTAAGACCATGCAATTATTTTTAATTAGCACAATGTAAGCTGCACAATACCTAGGTCCTCAGTAACACGTGAATATTAACCTCACATGTTCTCTGTCTCTTCGGAGTTTTTTGTTGTGTTTTTTTTTTTTTTTTTTAGTTTGAATGCCCTGAGTAAACTACATTATATCCTGGAGGAGCTATTGTCTCATAATTGGCACAGAGCAAATGGTGGTGGTAGAGTGTGGGTTTAAAAATAGATATTCTGCATGCTAATATTATGTCATGATCTTTCCATGAGTGCAATTTCTGTATGAGATGTTACTCATTATCATCCTCTAATGGATTCTTTCACCTGTCCAAGTCTCAAGGGAAAAGGGTAATTTAGAAGGGAAAAAAAAGAAAAAAGTTTTGATTTCTTGTTAATAAACCAATAGCTTATATTTCTTTACTTGACAAGTCCTTCAAGAAAATTTTGGAGATCAAAGTAAAATCTACATTTATTTTTTCCTTTCTACTCTCTTACCCACATCCACCCCATTTCTGCCTTTTGTTTGAGTCTTCTCATTCTTGGTTTTAGCTCCAAAGCACTACTTTAAAGAAAACAATAATCCCAAACTTGGCAATGCTGGTCACAAAACCACAACTCTTTGTCTCTATATCATCATGACTGCCATATTCCTTGGTGATATTAATGTCCATACTTGATACTCTGTGACCTTCACTCCACAAAACATAAAATTGACTGTTTTTTCATGACTCAGTCTGGAGAAGCTCTACTAGTATTTTCTTCATTATTGCTTTTAGGTTACAGAAGACTAAGATGAGGGGCAAAAACCTATAAAACCAAGTAGGCATGTGCTACAAACTCATGCTTTCTCATTTTAATAGGTCTCTACAGCAAAGCTCAACAACCCTATTGATCACTAGCTTAGATCTCATAGACACTGGCTATGGTTATCTCTTGCTCCATCTACTCAATCCTCTATTCTCATCTCTAACCTTATCACTCTCATTTTCACTCTGTCCCAATAATGAGACTAAGAACATTGATCCAAATGTGTTAACAACTGTATTTACTCCTTCAGTAGAACCTACACAGGTCCTTTTCCCTTTCCAATTGCTAATTAATTAATTAATTTTTACATTAGTAGTACTAGATCTGGTGCTATGCCTTATACTAGAAATAAGTAAAATGAATGAATCATAGATCCTGGCTCTGAGGAATTTGCTGTCCAATGTATGGCATCGATGCGTGATGAAATAAAATACTATATAACTGGATGCATGTTATTTTTTAAAAAAAGATATAAACAAAGTACCCAAACACTTTAGATAAGGGATTGGACAACTTAGGACAGTCTGGTAAGGCTTCATTTGTGAAGTCACTTGGAGCTGACTCTTAAAGGATGAGGAGGAATTTGCCAGGAAGAGGAGAGAAGGACCCTTCTTTACTACTCCTTTCCAATGCCATGTTACTTCATGCCAGTCTTCTGACACTTTAAGAGAATTATTTCCTCGATTTTCCTTCTCTTTTTTTCCCATTAGCTCCATCTTCTTTGTTAATTAGCACCTGTCTCCTCTACCTTGGGTAATGGGAGTGGGGGGAATATGCATGCTGCCCTCTATTCCTGTTTTATCAATCCAACCTAAGGGAACTTCTCTTTTTCAGCACTTACACCTGAACCTCCTCAAGTCAGAAAGTTATCACTTCTGCCTCCCTTTCGAGAATGCCGCTGATCACTATGCTGACTTTGACGAAGTCCTCCTTCTCTGTGATTTCAGTAGACTTGGTCACTGTTGACCATCCCATCCCCTCACGGAAACTTATTCTTCTCCGCCTTTCTGTGTCCTCACACTTGTCTCTCTGACCTGTTGACCACACCTTTACTGTCCTGCACTGTTGTTTTTCTTTTCCTGGCCTTTAGAGAGGGCTATTCTCTGAGGCTTGTCCTCAGTGCTCTGTCCCTGCCATCTGCACAGAAGGATTAGTTTACTATTCCAAGACTTTTTACCTAAAGAAAGGCAGAGTCAGGACTGAGACACAGGAATTCTAGCTACAGAATCTCTGCTCTTAAGCTATGCTGAATTGCTTATACTAATCTCATCATTATATTTTTTACTATTTTTCATATTTATATTTACTACTTTTACCGTTTATACTCTTATCATTATTCTCAAGAAAAAGGTGTATTTTGTTCTTATTGTTGGAAGATAGTTTGGAAAAGAGGGTGTGTTTTACTAGAGTCTCCTGAAGGAAGAGCAGATTTAAAATTAATATCTGTGTGTGTATGTGTGCTGAGGAAAAACTATGGAGTGTGAAATTCTCCAACTGTTTTTAGCTAAACAAGACTCAGTTTAACAAACAACAACAACAACAAAAAAACAAATCTGGCTCTGATTAGAAAGTACTAATTCTTTTGCAAACTTCCGTCATTTTGAGTAAAATTGTCCTTGCAATTCAAATAAAAACATAACTATATTTTACACTACTTTACAGCTAAAAAATGTTTTACTATTGTTTATCTAATTTAATGAATGAGGCAGTATGACTGATTTTAAATGCCAAATGAAGCTGTGGGAATTCAATGAGAAAATAAACTACTGAAAAATATGAGTACTGAAACTTGAAAATGAAATAGATTGACTGTGTCCCCCAGTGAGTCATACTTCCCTCCCTTCATGCTCTTGCATTGTCCCCTGCCCCTGAAATGATTCTGGATCTGATCATGTGACTTGCTTTGGTTAAAGGAGACATTAGCAAACATGACATGAGCTTAGGTCTATAGCACTGTTGGCCATTTGGGCTATCGTCTCTCGCCCTTGAGAACGCTTCTGATTCCATGGGAAGAAATCTGAGCCAGCTCACTGGAGACACATGGCCCCACCGAGAGAAGGATTAACTATGAGACTTGTGAGTAAGGCTGGCACAGACCAGCCCCAGGTGAGCTGCCATTTGGTTGCACCTGCTTGAATTACCCCTGGTGGGACCAGCAAAAGGAATGTCCAGCAGAACCTATCCCATGCTGCTAACTGTTATCATGGGCAGATAAAATTCTTGTCTGAAGCCACTGAGTTTTAGGGAGGTTTGTGAGGCTGCAAGATAACAGATGAGTCACACACTCAAAGACATGTCTTCTTGGCTTTGATTATTTTACTAAGGTGGGATCACACAATGTACAACCCAATTTATTCAACATTGCCTGTTGAAGGTCTTCGCTTTGTTTCTAGGTTTTGTGACTCTGGCCATACTGCAGGGAGTATCACTGAAGTTCACCCGATTCGCAGTAGACAGACTTCTGGGTGAGGAGTCAGTGCTGATGTCATGAGGCTCAGAAGGCACAGACAGTGCTTAGGGCCCAGGAGAGCTTTAAGGACCTGGCAGATGTTTTAATCTTTAATTTCTTTTAAAATTAGAGGAGAAAATGAATAGGAATAGGATAATAATGAATCCATTCTGGATTATAGTCAGTTTTTTCCCCAGGATTTTCAATGTTTAATTTTTTACATAGAAGTCTTTGATCCCAGTAAGCTTTACATCTAAACTTGAAGTGATAATTATCATTATTCTATTTATTGTCATAAACCTGAAAAAGAAGACAGATATGGTGGGCTGAACACAGAATGGGAAGAAGGGAGTTTGTGTAGTGTCTCTGGAGTTATTTTCTATGATAAAAAGAAAGGAGTGAGTTAAATCACATGTTTTCAAACTGGGTCCCATGTAATCCTGAGGCTCACAGTGGTTCTTTGGAGACTTACGTAAAAAAAGGGAGGACTATTCCCTAAACAGTGAGGATTTAAGCTTCATACAAATCCTGTCAATTACTACTGTATTTTATGTGTCAAGATTTCACCTATGACTTTATTTGAGGAGGGAAAATGTCTTGGGGGAAAAACCCTCAAAAACCCTGGATTAGATCATCCTTATCATTATTATATGATTTTAGAAAAGAAAGAGAAGGAAAAAGAAGAGCAAGAACAAAAATGGGGAAAAGCTTCTATATTGATCTTTATAACAATGGTACAAGATAGGTATCCTTATCCTCAGAGGCAGATCCAGGATTTCCAGGGCCTGAAGTCAATACATTTTACAGGTTTTCTTTAAGAAAAAAGAATATTTGAATACAAATGAGAATGTAGTTATGAAAATGGGCTGTGGGAGTGCACTTGTAAGTCATTCCTAGACCAGGATGCCAGCAAAAACTTAATAATCTACAGAAATGGTTGCATAAATACAGTCACTAAACCCCAAACTACTGTATCCCCAACTTCACTTCCCCTCAGCCAGACACCAAAAATGCTGGAGGCTACGCCAAGGGAGGACAGTTGGAATAAGAAGAGACTGGGCTCCTTGCAACTAAGATACTTTGTCTGCTTTGTGTGAACAGATGTGAACCCACCCTACACCAGTGACGGCTCTGAAGCCTGAGCTCTACCAGCTTCAGAGTGAATTCCCAGTTTACAACAGAAGAAACTAAGGCTCGGAGAGATTTAGTAATTTACCAGAGTCACACAGCTTGTTGGCGAGTGTAAGCCTGGACTCCAACAAGTGCTCTGGCCCAGGTTATGACACTTCTGCTGTCCAGCCTGGACTCTTGGCATCCTGTCTGCTCTTCGTGGGGCTTTTTACCTCTGAAGAGTTTAAATGTCTCACTGAACAGACTTAATTGAAGAAGAAGGAGGAGGAGGAGGAGAAGGAGGAGGAGGAGGAGAAGGAGAAGGAGGAGAAGAAGAAGAAGAAGAAAAAGAAGAAGAGGAGGAAGAGGAAGAAGGAGGAGGAGAGAAGAAGGAGGAGGAGGAAGGAAAAAAGATATCTATCTCCTTTAAATGATAAAGTGTATGGTAGGTGGGGAAGCATTCTTACTGATAAATGAGTTTTGATAATTAGGCTCTTAGAGCATTGGGCTGTAGCCACTGTGCCAGGGAATTCTATTAGACATCACTTCTGTGCTAAGGCCATTTCGAAAATTAAGATATCCAGGGGAAAAACACCTGATAGTTGTTTTTCACTCTTGGGGTTTAAAACCCCATATGGACCTGAGCCCCCTGAAATTCTGAAGAACCCCCTGAAATTCATGAAGCTGGCTCTCCATCATAGGGATGCCCATTATTACGGCTACAACTGTATTATCCCGCTTGATTTTTCTGTCATCCACTCAGTTGCTGGATGATTTCATTTAAATGGCGAGTGATTAAGTAAGATACCATATACACAGTACCTAGCGTTTTTCCATCTCTTTTCCCTTGGCAACCACAGAAAGGCCAAACTCATTTTAATCACTAAACACAATATAAGAAGGATGGAAAATATTCTTTTAAAAAGTTCTATGCATTCCAAGATCAAATAGAAATATATTGAGTGTAACCAAAGTTCTGAATAATTCATGCTCTGCTCACCTTACCTTACTGTGCACAACTGAAAATTGGCCATATTGATTTCTTGCCCAATATACAGTGAAACCTCATTTATCTGACATCATTTGGGAATGAGCTGTTCATAGAACCACAGAATTTCAAAGCTTGAGAAGTCCTTGGAGGCATCTAATCTATTTCCCTCACTGTAAATAATTATCATAATTATAACAACAGCAGCTACTTGAGCTGTTATCATACGTCATATCCTTTGCTGAGTCACACAATGCGCCATCAGTTTTTCATAGTACTCCTATGAGGTATGTATTATTCTTTTCATTTTACAAACAAAAAAACTGAGGTTTAGAGAAATTGAAATAATTAAAGACTACATAGCTTCAAAGTCCTGAAGCCAGGATTGAATTTAAGCCCATGGCGTCTATTCTTAGCCACTGTATTACACTACCCGTAAGAGTCAAAGGTATCAGATGTCTTGCTTATCCAAAGTCACCCACTGACTCAGTATCAATTATTAGACCAGAATTTACATCTCCTGACTATCTGTCATCACACTGCCTCTATCTGATACAAACTCGAACATAATTGGATCTTTAACAGAAATGAACTGGGGCGCCTGGGTGGCTCAGTTGGTTAAGCGGCTGCTTTCGGCTCAGGTCATGATCCTGGAGTCCCGGGATCGAGTTCCGCATCGGGCTCCCTGCTCGGCAGGGAGTCTGCTTTTCCCTCTGACCTTCCTCCCTCTCATGCTCTCTGTCTCTCATTCTCTCTGTCTCAAATAAATAAATAAAATCTTTAAAAAAAAAAAAAAAAGAAATGAACTGATGAACTATTTTCATTCCTTTAAGCATGAAAACTCATTTTATTTTAAACATTTTCAGTGAAAATCGTTCTGAAAGTTATTGCAGTTTTCTGCCTCCTTAATCATACTACATTAAATATAATTGCCATTTCTTGCTGACTCAGTTTTCATGATTAGGTACATCAATCATTGGATTATGTTGTAACAACACGATACTCTCAGGAAATGATCCCAGCAAACTTGTTTCATTGACTTGTTGGTTTCCCGTTTTATCAGCTATGAATCCTTACTGTGTTATGACTGGGGATGCCATGCTGCAAAATCTCATCGCACTTCTTGTCCAGACACACTCAAATACGATTACTCTGAATACGTTATGGGTTGGGAAGCAATACTGACAGGCTTGTTTACATTGGGTGTTTGAAAAATGAAACAAAACAAACGTGACCTCTAGGTTAGAGTCATCTTCCTTTAGGAACGATGAAGTTGTGTTCTGGAGGATAAAGTGAAGATAGCCAGAGGAGGCCAGGGAAAGGGCTACAAAAGCAAAGGAGCTGGATGTGCAAAGCCTCAGAGGCCAGACCGTCGATTCTACCACCATTGGGTAGTGACTGGAGTCCGGAGTTCAAGGTCAGCGAGCAGGAGCAGTTGAGACTACAGACAATCAGGGACCAGGTTTCAAAAAAAAAAAAAGCCTGGTGCTTTAACTTAAGGACTTGAACTTAGGCTTAGAGTAATGAGGAGTATTTGAAGGGGTTTAAAGAAAACCGGGTGCAATGATCCAACCGTATGAAAAGTTCCCTTTGGCTATGATAGGAAGACTGGACACAAGAAAGCCAACAGTGGAGGCAGGAAGATCAGCTATGAAGCCATGGCATGGATTTGAGATAAGATCCTCTCAGGGGAGATCAGTATCCTCACCTCTGTAATGAGAACGGAGGGATGACCAATCCCTGAAACCACTTCCTGCTCTAAAACTCTGTAATTCTGTGGCTTATAATTTGTCCTTTAAACATGATCAGTGCTGGGGCACCTGGGTGGCTCAGTCGTTAAGGGTCTGCCTTCGGCTCAGGTCATGGTCCCAGGGTCCTGGGATCGAGCCCCACATCAGGCTTCCTGCTCCACAGGAAGCCTGCTTCTCCCTCTCCCACTCCCCCTGCTTGTGTTCCCTCTCTTGCTGTCTCTCTCTCTGTCAAATAAATAAATAAAATATTAAAAAAAATAAACATGATCAGTACCATGCAAAGAAAAACAAGTTTTGACTTGGTGTAACGATCCTTATCTCTACTTGACTGCAGCTGGAAGTTGATATTGTCACTACACCGGAGTTATAAAGCAACTGTAGTTGGCCTTTAAGGCTGTTCTGACATTATTTACTTCCCCAGTCTGTACAAATGTTGAGATTTACGTTACAGGGGGTAAAATGCAGTACAGGTCAGCATTCCAGAATCTCAAATTTGTTAAGCTACCCCGGGATATTCCGAGATTATCCTAGTGGGGCACTGGCAAGTGGCAGTGCCATTGTTAGTCCTGGACTCTGACACCACAACGGTATGACACTTGGCTGGCTCCCCAGTTTATGCACTCTGTAAGCCAGAATGCAACATTTCACCCATGGTGGCTCAGCTCCCTGATCTGCAGAATGGGGCACATGGTAACACAACTCCCTGGAGAGTTTTGTGAACACAGTCTTGTACTTACTGAGTTCTTTATAAGTACTAGCTACGATTATGTCACCTTTTATCTTTCCAAGGACCATTACTCTGCAAACGAAAAAAATATGTAGAATACTACTAGGATGAGAAGTTAGCTTACATTTAAAAAAAAAAGATTTTGTTTATTTATTTGAGAAAGAGAGAGAGAGAGAGAGAAAGCATGAGTGGAGGGGAGGGGCAGAGGGAGAGGGAGAAGTAGGTCCCTACTGAGCAGTGAGCCCGACACTGGGCTCGATCCCAGGACTCTTAGATCATGACCTGAGGTGAAGGCAGATGCTTAACTGACTGAGCCACCCAGGCGCACCTAACTTATATTTTTTGATGTATGTATGTGTGTGTGTGTGTATGTGTACACACACATATTCTTTGAAGTAATTAAAGAACACATTCACTTATAATTCAGACCTAAATTTGTAACCATTCTTAAATAGGAGATACATCCTGGGTAGCCTAAGATCAACAGTAAGGCCAAAGTTGGCATCATTCACCTCTGTAGAAGAGTTCTATTGAGTGACAGCTCAATAGAAGCTGTTTTCTGAAGAAAACAGAATAGTTTTAAAGAGTTTTAACTGTTCCAAAGTTCTTACACTGAGCTGAAATTAGATCCCTATAATTTACAACCACAGATCCTAATTCTTCCTTTTGGATACCCAGAAAAAGCCAAATACTTCTTTCTCATGATACAGCCTATTTTTAATTTAGTTGTATGATTCTTTGAAATTAACTTAAGATTTAACCCTCATTAAAACATAAGGAGCTTTTAAGTGCTTTGAATATCAGTTACTTGTAAGCAGGGCTAACCCTAAGTAACCTGTAAAGTCCTTCTCAATTACCTCCAATTGCCCCCTAATACCACCCCAGGGCACTCCTCCACAGTTGGTGTATTTTCCTCCAAAATAGTTCTTTCCTTCTTCCAGATTAGCTCCACTCACCACCAATAAATAATTAGCTCTTCACTCAGTTCTTGAGTATTTGCCAGAGAGAGAAGTGATCTGACAAGTTAAGTCACATCGTGATGTGACTGGCCAGACAATTTTCTTTGGGCCTTTCTTGAAAAGCTGTGTTTGGAAGGCAAAGTACTGAGGCTCACTGCTGGTAAGTTTCAGGCACCAGGGCACACAGATCAAGGGGGATACTTACAGGTGAGTGGCTCCCCCAAGCAAACTGCTGCTAAGCCACAGAGGGCCAAGTTGTGAGGGCCTCAGCACATTGAAAACCCAGTGTCAGGCTGAGAGTTGTGGGAGAGTAGAGGAAGCCTGTGGAGATTACCAAGACATGGAAGAAAATAGATTCATGAGCCATCTTTGTTTGTCATTGTCTATTATCAATTCACCAACTGGGAAGGAAGACCGATATTTACAGAGGATAACTAGGGAAGAAGAAAAATGCATTCCTTCCATTAACTTTAAAGCCTTTCGTTGATGAATAGGAAAGTAGGAAAAAGAGTTAAAATATCAAGGCGGGGGGCGGGGGGGGGAAGAACTGGCATAAGATGATATCAGGCATTTCAGCTGAGAATTACAGAATTTGTTTTTACTCCGTTTTCCCCCTGGAAGCATCAAAATACAAATGTCTCTAAAAAAATTTCAAAGATAGAAACACAATTAGTTTTTTACTGACTTACTAACAGAGCTACTAACACTGTAGGGGACAGTTGGAAACAGTCTGAAAAAGATATGTCCTTCAAATCGTTGTCAGCAACCAGGAAATTTTCACTGGTCAACAACCACATTTTACTCAGTGTCCTTAAACCACTGCTTGACCTTTAGGCTACCTTGATTTTGATTTTCTTACACTGATCATTGTTCAGTCTCTGTTGTCTTAAATTTGGCTTTCATCATCTTGAGGAGTTGTCTATTGAAATATCTAACAGAGCTTATGTACGTATTTGTCCAGAAAATCAGAATCAAAGAATCATCGCTAACTTACTTTCCTGGGAGATTTATAGAGAGGTCTGTGAATAAACTTCTTGAAATTCATATCAGAAAAAATAATGAAAGAAATAGAAAAAAATCTATATTTAAGAAAGCTTTTATTAGCATCTAGCATGCTACATGCAATGTTAGGTACTATGAGGAAAAGAGAATAAATGTTAAAATCAGTCCTTCCTGTCAGCGCATTTTACATAGAATCTATTTGCAGAGTCAAAGCCTAAACTAAGTCAGTCCAAAACTATATAACATGGATTTCTGGACCCCTGGAAAGCTGAAAATACATTACAGGAGTTATATATGTTTCTGTGAAAATGTTTAAAGCGTTTAATTTTTATCTGTAATTGAATGAAAACCCTACCTGATCCAGACCACCACTCTATAATTAGGTCATGCCTACACTGTGTCTGCATTGGAGATTTCTTTAGTGCAAAGCTATGGGAACTGTTACAGGCTTGTTAAAAAAAATGGCAGAAGTGGTCTATCATAGGTCACATCATGGCATTTTGGGGAGAACCTGTTTGATAGTAGTAACACATTTACATTGAGAATAGATATTTGCTTTGGTGAAACATTGTGTCACAATAAATTAATGTTGATCACTTTGAATTAATTAGTTTTTTCATTGGGTTTATATTTAAAAGTTTTTCTTTTATGATTTTATAAGAGCCATAAAGCACAAAAATTCATCAATAGCTTTTTGCTTGTTAATGCTTAAGTGACGGAATAATTAAAATAATTTAATTCACCATTGTGGGTATGTGTATATATATTTTTTACTTATTTGAAGAAGACTGGTAGAGAGTGTAGAGGTCTGATGCCACCTATTAAGAAGGTATAACTGTTTCCTATATGGGGGTCAAGGCTGGACTGGAGGACCAGCATGTTCTTCCAAGTTTGGGAGTCTACGATCCAAAGTCCTGGCCAGGAGTTGTGGAAGATCGAAGAAGGAGCTATCTGTGTGGGCTGACTAGGTTTTAATGGAGCAAGGCACACAGGAACCTGGCTGGATCTTACTGAAAAGGCTTGGATTTGGAAAGACAGGAAGGAAAGGGGAGAGGGTGTATATTCCTGGACATGTGGATGAGACCTGGACTTTTACTGGACTTTAGAAGGAATGACTTGGTGGGAGGGGAGCCCTCATCTGCGGGAACAGGTTACGGGCAGTTGGAGGCCAGTGCCCGGACCTGGGAGGGAGCAGCAGGCTATAGGGGCCACTGTGGGTCTTGAAAAAGGAAGTGACTGGATTGGGTGGGAGCTTAGGCCCTTCAATGTACTGGCAGAGGATTTGCGTACAGAGGCATTCAGAGACCATAGTCTTGGAAGAGCATGAACACAAAGACCAGGAAGTGGCATCCTCTTAGGCTTTCTTCCTACTGTGGGTTAGAATTATGTATTACTGTCGATTTTGTTTTTTCTCCAACTAGAAAGTAAGCTCCCTAAGGGCAGGGACATTATCTGTATTTACTCACTGCTGAATTCCCAGGACCCTGTGCATGGTAGATGCTCAATAAATATTTGATAAATGAGCAAATAAATAAAAATATGTATGAATTTAGGTGGATGAATAATAAACTGGAAAGAAATTTCAAAGAAGGAACTGATTTTTAAAATGCTCAGAAAAGAAACATGATATTTTAGTTGTTATCTTGTAAAACGTAATCAAATGTAATAATTAAAAAAGTTATCTCAGGTAGCCCAGTTCATGCCTGGTTGAGTCATAGAAATGCTCAGATTCTCAGATACCTGTCCCTTCCCCTAGTGAGATGAATGTGTAGGGACCTCCCTCTTCTCTTCCTTTCTGGTTAGATCCTCCTTTGTGTGAAATGCTATCACCAAGGCTACTGGAACGGCCTTCTGATATAATAAACGGGATGATAAAGAAAGTTAGAGAATCCTTTTTTCTCTTGGCAAGGCCTGTCTTTAAGCCTCCTACAATATACTGCCTATTGAGAAAGCCTATTTTTGCGGATAGAGGGTGAATATTATCAACCTGTTCTATTTGCATTCCTATCTCAGTGCTCTTCTCCTGTCCCCCGCCCATAGAAGCTTTGGGATAACTGAGGAGAAAGTCCTGCAGAGACACAAGGGGCCAAAGCCCACTCAGATATTCTAAAAAAAAAAAAAAAGTTACCTCCATTACACACCAAGATTAGAGCTTTAGGGAAAGTATAAACCCTTTATTTATCCACAAGCAGGACCACCCAAGAAACTGAATAATAATTTCCCAGCAGTTATCCTAATTTGAGGAATTTTTTTTTCTTTCTTCTGCCCTTTAGAAATGATAGTATATTAAAACCGAAGGGACCCTTCGTCTCCCAGATTATCCTGTGCAGCTCCAGATATTACAGGTGAGGACATGAAAACCCAGTGGTGGCCAGCAGCATGCTGACTGCCAGGTACTCGAGACTGGAGCTCAGACTTCCAGCTCTAGTTTCCAGCCATCAATATTTTTTCCACTGTGACTTTTAACTTCTACTACTTTTTTTTTTAACTGCTTGATTTTCACACAGCTCTGGTCATCTGTTGTCAGTGGGTCTTCACTGAGCTATGGGTCAGTATTCAACACCCCGCTGCATACTTACTCAGTGCTAGATGTTTGGACAAGGTGCTAAGAGGTGGGACTGGCCTGTGGGGACAGAGAGGCCCTGGGCTTGCAGTGCCCCTGAGAGTGGCTGATGCCATGGGGTTTATGTAACCAAGGGGGCATCATTGTTCAAGGTCTCTGTGCCTGAAATCTGTGAAAATCCACTTTTGTGTAAGGGAAAGAAAAGCAGCAGAAGGAATCATGAAGAGTCTCACATGAGGTATTTCAGGGCGAGGATAACAGAGTGAAACTCCTATCACAAACACACTTCACCTTGGCTCTGAGTGTCAGAGTGAATTATCACTTGTTATCACTGCCCTTTGAAATTTTGATTCCTAGCTCTTTCTTCACCTGGAAGCAACTTGTCTGCACTTTCAACTTTGTAAGTCTTATCTTTGAAATAAAGGTCTAATTTTTATGAAATCCATAGGTTTTGCATACCTGCCAAAGACTCGGGTTTTAATAATTCGGTAGGGAACTGTCAAAGGTGTCAGTCACTTTACAAAACCATCAGCCTCAAAATCCCTCAGGCATTCAGAATTTTCTGACTGCTCTATTTCTGTTCTTTGAAAGGGAACTCCTGGCTCATTCCTTTGTACCCTAAGGAGGCCTGAGCCAGATGAAATTGCGCTCTACCTTTTCAACAAATAAAATTCTAAATGGTGACAGACCAACTGATTTAAGTAAAAATTTCCATTATTTCCCAGTTTTATAAGCTCATATCAGGGTCTTTCAACCTCGGCACCCCTTGACATTTGGGTTGGAAAATTCTTTGTCATGGGGCTGTCCTGTGTTTTGTAGGAGGTTTATCAGCATTGCTGGTGTCTACCCACTATGCCAGCAGCAACCCCCTCCTCAAATGTGACAACCACGAGTGCCTCCAGATCCTGTCAGATGCCCTGATTGAGGACCCCTGCCCTACACGAGGCCTAAAACTCATGTCGAGCCTCTCTGCTGGCAGGGAATTTTATCTACAAGCTGGGAAGTTAAGGAACACTGATCTCTTTGAACCCCTGAATGGTTGGCTATCATAACAGCTGTGCTATTAGGGTCCCTGAACCTCCATTTCTTCAGCTGTAAATGATAATAAAAATGAAAGGCTATAAAGCTACTTACGCTAGTTTTAGTTAAACTAGTATTAATAGTTAATGCTGATTGCGTAGTCGTGTCCACAGGCTGTGTCGGGCTCCCTGCTCAGCGGGGAGTCTGCTTCTCCCTTTCCATCTGCCCCTTCCCCTGCTTGTGTTCCCTCTCTCACTGTCTCTCTGTCTGTCAAATAAATAAATAAAATCTTAAAAAAAAAAAAAGATTTAATTCAAGGGGCACCTGGGTGGCTCAGTCGTTTGAGCGTCCAACTCTTAGTCACGGCTCAGATCATGACCTCAGGGCCCCACGGGATCAAGCCCTGCATCAGGCTCCATGCTTAGCATGGAGTCTGTTTAAGATTCTCTCACTCTGCCCCTCCCCCTGTTTGCATGCCCACACTCTCTCTAAAATAAATAAATAGATAATTAAAAAAAATTTAATTCAATGTTATAAACACCTTACTTTTCTCTCATTTTTGCATCACTAAAGTACGTGTGCAATGAATGTATATCCCTTCAGCTCACGCTTCTCTCTCATGTCACAAAGCGTAATATCCCCCAGCAAACTGAATTCCACCCTGGCTCTGTCACTGTAGTCCGTGTGACCTGGGACATACCACTTGTGAGTGATAACTTTTTGTCTCCTGAGGTTCTTTCTTATGAGAAACAAATGAGACAGTGTCTGAGAAACTGCTTTAGAAATCCCAGTACTTGGGGCGCCTGGGTGGCTCAGCCGGTTAAGCGTCTGCCTTCGGCTCAGGTCATGATCCCAGGGTCCTGGGATCGAGCCCCGCGTCGGGCTCCCTGCTCAGCAGGAAGCCTGCTTCTCCCTCTCCCACTCCCCCGCTCGTGTTCCCTCTCTCACTGTGTCTCTCTCTCTCAAATAAATAAATAAAATCTTAAAAAAAAAAAAAAGAAATCCCAGTACTTAACACAAAAGCAAGGTGCGATTATTGTCAGCATTGCCATGTCACCGACATCCCCACTGCCAAGAATCATGCCTTGAATATTCTGAATGCGCTTCTGGCCCCTGCTTGAGTACGTAGGTTAACACGGATCGGCATGGGGACAGCTACACTCTTACCAGACGAGGGCCTTGCCACCACTGGGTGAGTTCTACAACTTCCCAGCGACGGGCATAATTTTCCCATGTTCAGCAACATAATGGGACATTATGGAAATAGTCTGAGAAAAACTTTTTATCCAGCATGCATCATTTTGTGCTCCGTAGACAGCAGGTAAACTTATGTCCTCCTTGAAATCTGTAATGATAAAATTGCCCAGGCATTAAATTTTTAGTTTATGGAAACCTGTAGCCCTCACACAAGAAAAATATACAAATACACTTTGCTTTTATTTTATTAAACCCTGACCCCCTTGATTCCCTAGCTTTTGCTTTGAGAAAAGTTGGCAACATCACCATAATAGCCTGATTTAAAAACCACTGTTACTCTGCTCGGGGAATAGGCTGTGATGGGAACAGTTCTAGGAAAAAGCCACAGTATTATACTGTAGCCTCATCGTCATATCCAAGAGAAACCTTGTCTCTTATTCAGTGATCTGCTCATTCAGCATGTATGGCACACTGCCCGCCTATGGTCATACGAATGAATGAACAAATGAACAATGGGAGGAAAGAAGAAAGGGATGAAGGGAGGGAGGGACTGTGCTGATGTGCTGGGGTTCACTTCAAAAAGCCAAAATCAATGACAGTAACGTATGTAAATATAGAAGATGCTGATAGTACTCACATTTTTCTACACTGTTTGCTTCTAAAATGGACACAGCTCTTTTCCATTTTAAGACTAGCGTAACTTTCTTACACCTTACTTCACTTCCTATTCTAAAAGGCAGTTTCAGACCTGTGACCTGGCTCTGTTCTTCTGCTCATCTCATAGCTTCCAGACAGTTACTGCATTATATGGTATGTTGGAGGCTCATCCAATGTGTCATTAAAAAAAAAAAAAAGTCCACAAGTTATGCCTATATTGGCTTATTTGGTAGAATACTGATCTGCTCTGATTGGTATTATAGGGGATTTACATCTGGACTGCATTCTCCAGCTCTCCCCCATGCCCATTCTTATGGGATTTACACATCCTAGGTCTACTCTCCCCCATTCCTGAGGGTCATTCTGGGTCCCTTCACCAGGAATATAGAATTGATATGAAAAGATAGATCTTAGTCTTCCTTTGACGAGGCACAAGAATGTTGTGTGTGTGTGTGTGTGTGTGTGTGTGTGTGTGTGTCTAGGAGAGACTGTGAGTGAGAATGAGGAGCTGGCACACTGAGCCAAATTAGAGAACGAATTAGAGTCTTTAGCATTCCAGATTCTTCCTGGGCTCTTCTCTGCCCTTGTACGTCAGGATTCACACCTGCATCCTTAGAAAGCCACTCAGAATGGCCAAAGCACAAAGAATGATACGTTAGTGGCAACCAAAACCAAGACTGATAGAGTTTGCATTATGGCCATAATGCCTATAAATGAGGAAACCTAACTTTATATTTCCTTTGTCCCCTCCACATCCACTGAGTTCAGCTGCAGCTGAGGTTGTGGTTTCACTTTGAGTACAATGACAGCTTTCCACCTCAAGCACCTGCCCCTCCACAGACCTTTCTGGGCTCGAAGGGAGGCTGCTCAGCCACGTCCAGGTGCAACCAGGAAGTGTGCAAGAGCTGATATTCTCACAGTCCACCCTGAACTAGTGGGGGGTCAGAATCAGGGAATCAATGCCACAACATCGCCATGAACCAAAAGGTTTCTCGGAGACCCCCAGGAGGAATGAGCTCCCACTGACGCTAGCACTCACTTCCCCACATGCCTTCTACTGTCCATCTCTCGTCCTTGACTCATTATTTCTACTCCTTCACCTGAGCTTTCCAGGACAACCTCCCAATCAACTGCCTCCAGCCAAGTCCTCATTTTGGGAACTGTTTTGGGAAGAACCAAAACTATAAAAAAAAGTCACTTCCTTGTGGGCGGAGCAAGATGGCAGAGGAGTAGGAGACCTGGATTTCGTTTGGTCCCAGGAATTCAGCTGGCTAGGGATCAAACCATTCTGAAC
This sequence comes from Mirounga angustirostris, assembly GCF_029215605.1. NCBI lineage: Eukaryota > Metazoa > Chordata > Mammalia > Carnivora > Phocidae > Mirounga > Mirounga angustirostris. Next base: position 8,350,268 of record NW_026991720.1, read on the forward strand.
ACCTACAAACTCAACAGGATATCGAAGAAAAGAATAGCAACAACTGTCTGAACAGAAAAGTGACCACTTTCTGGAAGGTAGGACGTGCGGAGAAGTGAATCCGAGGTGATATTTGGGAGGACAGACAGCGGGGGAGGGGGCCTCTGTCGGCCGCTTCTGGCAAGTGATAAAGCCACAGAGCACAAAATCAGAACTTTTAGAAGTCTGCTCTGCTGAGGGACGTCGCTCCAGTGGCTAAGCGAGGTGTGGAACCCTCGTGGGACAGTGTGGTCTCAGGACCCTCGGGGTCACAGAAAGACCGGGAGTGCCTGAGTGCGGCAGAGCTCCCCCGTATTGGAGCGGGGGAAGCTGGCTGCAGAGACGGAGCCGAGGCGTGGGCTCTTAGGTCAGGGTTGCCATAAACCATGATCCGTGGCACAGTCGGGCCACTGCTCCTCCAGCAGGGACCCAACAAGCGGCAGATCCGGGGAGACTCCCCTTCTTCCCCCGGGAGGAGAGGCACGGGAGCGCACCGCAGGGATCTGCTGGGTTTGGAGACTCCACACGGGGTCGGGTGCCAGAGATAGAAACCCTCGGTCACAGGCTGGGTGACCACGGAGTGTGGCCAGAGACCGGGGAGACGGGAGTGACTGACTGCTTTTCTCTAGGGGCACACTGAGGAGCGGGACCCCGAGTTCTCGGCTCCTCCGGGGCAGAGAAGATTGGGAGGCCGCCATTTTCACTCTCCGCCTCCAAAGCTGTACGGAAAGCTGGCAGGGAACAAAAGCTCCTGAGAGCAACCCCGAGCAGATTACTTAGCACGGACCGGCAAGGGCGGGGCAATTCCACCTCTGGCAAAGACATTTGGGAACCACGGCAACAGGCCCCTCCCCCAGAAGATCAGCAAGAACCACCAGCCAAGACCAAGTTTACCAATAAATGAGAATGGCAGAACTCCAGTGCTAGGGGAATACTGCACAGAGAATCCATGGCTTTTTTACCATGATTCTTTAGTATTTCAAAGTTAATTTTTTTTAACTCTTTTTTAAAAAAATTTTTCTTTTTCCCTTTTTCAACCAACATCTTATCAATCCCTTTTTTAAAAAAAATTTTATTTTTCATTTTTAGAGTCATATCCTATCCCTCCATAGTAGTTACCCTTATTTTTGGTGTATATATATATAAGTTGTTCTCTCTTTAAAATTTTGAGATACAGTTTCTTCTAACAGATCAAAATATACCCTAAATCTCTAGTGTATGGCTTTGTTCTAGTCTCTTGCCTGATCACATTCTCTCCCTTTTTTTTCCTGTTTTTTTTAAAATCCTCTTCTTTCTTTTTTCAAACAACTTCTTATCAATTCCTTTTATAAAGTTTTTTATAATTTTCATCTTTACAGTCATATTCCATCCCTTCATCATATCAACCCTTATTTTTGTACATATATAAGTTTTTCTTTCTTTAAAATTTTAGGAGGCACTTTCTTCTAACAGACCAAAATACACCCCAAATCTAGTGTGTGGCACCGATCTATGCACCAGCCTGATCATATTTGATCATATTCTGTTTTTTTTTTGTTTTGTTCTGTTTTTGTTTGTTTTTATCTTTTTCTTTTTCTTTTTTTTTTTCTTTTTTCTTTCCCTTTCTTTTCCCCCAGCTTCAGGTCTTTTCTGATTTGTTTAGAGTATATTTTCTGGGGACGTTGTTACCCTGTTAGCATTTTGTTCTCTCATTCACCTGTTCTCCTCTGGACAAAATGACAAGATGGAAAAAAACACCTCAAAAAAAGAACAAGAGGTAGTACCGACTGCCAAGGACCTACTCAATATGGACATTAGTACGATGTCAGATCTAGAGTTCAGAATCATGACTTTAAAGATACTAGCTGGGCTTGAAAAAAGCATGGAAGTTATTAGAGAAACCGTTTCTGGAGAAATAAAGGAACTAAAATGTAACCAAGTCGAAATCAAAAAGGCTATTAATGAGGTGCAATCAAAAATGGGGGCGCTAACTGCTAGGATAAATGAGGCAGAAGAGAGAATCACTGATATAGAAGACCAAATGATGGAAAATAAAGAAGCTGAGAAAAAGAGAGATAAACAACTACTGGATCACGAGGGCAGAATTCGAGAGATAAGCGATACCATAAGGCGAAACAACATTAGAATAATTGGGATCCCAGAAGAAGAAGAAAGAGAGAGAGGGGCAGAAGGTATATTGGAGCAAATTATAGCAGAGAACTTCCCTAATTTGGGGAAGGAAACAGGCATGAAAATCCAGGAGGCACAGAGAACCCCTCTCAAAATCAATAAAAATAGGTCAACACCCTGACATCTAATAGTAAAACTTACGAGTCTCAGAGACAAAGAGAAAATCCTGAAAGCAGCTCAGAAGAGATATGTCACCTACAATGGTAGAAACATTAGATTGGCAACAGACCTATCCACAGATACCTGGCAAGCCAGAAAGGACTGGCATGATATATTCAGAGCACTAAATGAGAAAAATATGCAGCCAAGAATACTATATCCAGATAGGCTGTCATTGAAAATAGAAGGAAAGATAAAAAGCTTCCAGGACAAACAAAAACTAAAGGAATTTGCAAACATGAAACCAGCCCTACAAGAAATCTTGAAAGGGGTCCTCTAAGCAAAGAGAGAGCCTAAAAACAACATAGACCAGAAAGGAACATAGACAATATACAGTAACAGTCACCTTACAGGCAATACAATGGCACTAAATTCCTATCTTTCAATAGTTACCCTGAATGTAAATGGGCTAAATGCCCCAATCAAAAGACACAGGTTATCAGATTGGATTAAAAAACAAGACCCATTGATGTGCTGTCTGCAAGAGACTCATTTTAGACCCAAAGACACCCCCAGATTGAAAGTGAAGGGGTGGAAAACCATTTACCATGCTAATGGACACCAAAAGAAAGCTGGGGTGGCAATCCTTATATCAGACAAATTAGATTTTAAACCAAAGACTGTAATAAGAGATGAGGAAGGACACTATATCCTACTTAAAGGGTCTATCCAACAAGAAGATCTAACAACTGTAAATATCTATGCCCCTAACGTGGGAGCAGCCAATTATATAAGGCAATTAATAACAAAAGCAAAGAAATACATCGACAACAATACAATAATAGTGGGGGACTTTAACACCCCCCTCATTGAAATGGACAGATCGTCTAAGCAGAAGATCAACAAGGAAATAAAGACTTTAAATGACACACTGGACCAAATGGACTTCACAGACCTATTCAGAACATTCCATCCCAAAGCAACGGAATACACATTCTTCTCTAGTGCCCATGGAACATTCTCCAGAATAGATATATCTTAGGTCACAAATCAGATCTCAACCGGTTCCAAAAGATTGGGATCATTCCCTGCCTATTTGCAGACCACAATGCTTTGAAACTAGAACTCAATCACAAGAGGAAAGTTGGAAAGAACTCAAATACATGGAGGCTAAAGAGCATCCTACTAAAGAATGAATGGGTTAACCAGGAAATTAAAGAAGAATTAGAAAAAATCATGGAAACCAATGAAAATGAAAACACAACTATTCAAAATCTTTGAGATGCAGCAAATGTAGTCCTAAGAGGAAAGTATATAGCAATACAAGCCTTTCTCAAGAAACAAGAAAGGTCTCAAATACACAACCTAACCCTACACCTAAAGGAGCTAGAGAAAAAACAGCAAATAAAGCCTAAATCCAGCAGGAGAAGAGAAATAATAAAGATCAGAGCAGAAATCAATGAAATAGAAACCAAAAGAACAGTAGAACAGATCAACGAAACTAGGAGCTGGTTCTTTGAAAGAATTAACAAGATTGATAAACCCCTGGCCAGACTTATCAAAAAGAAAAGAGAAATGACCCAAATCAACAAAATCATGAATGAAAGAGGAGAGATCACAACCAACACCAAAGAAATACAAACAATTATAAGAACATATTATGAGCAACTCTATGCCAGCAAATTAGATAACCTGGAAGACATGGATGCATTCCTAGAGATGTATTAACTACCAAAACTGAACCAGGAAGAAACAGAAAACCTGAACAGACCTATAACCACTAAGGAAATTGAAGCAGTCATCAAAAATCTCCCAACAAACAAAAGCCCAGGGCCAGATGGCTTCCCAGGGGAATTCTACCAAACATTTCAAGAAGAATTAATACCTATTCTTCTGAAACTGTTCCAAAAAATAGAAATGGAAGGAAAACTTCCAAACTCGTTTTATGAGGCCACCATTACCTTGATCCCCAAACCAGACAAAGACCCCATCAAAAAGAATTACAGACCAATATCCTTGATGAACATGAATGCAAAAATTCTCACCAAAATTCTAGCCAATAGGATCCAACAGTACATTATAAGGATTATTCACCACAACCAAGTGGGACTTATCCCTGGGCTGCAAGGTTTGTTCGACATCCGCAAATCAAACAACGTGATACAATACATTAACAAAAGAAAGAACAAGAATCATATGATCCTCTCAATAGATGCAGAAAAAGCATTTGACAAAGTACAGCATCCTTTCTTAATCAAAACTCTTCAGAGTATAGAGATTGAGGGTACATACCTCAATATCATAAAAGCCATCTATGAAAAACCTACAGCGAATATCATTCTCAGTGGGGAAAAACTGAGAGCTTTCCCCCTAAGGTCAGGAACGCAGCAGGGATGTCCATCCACTATCACCACTGCTATTCAACATAGTATTAGAAGTCCTAGCCACAGCAATCAGACAACAAAAAGAAATAAAAGGCATCCAAATCGGCAAAGAAGAAGTTGAACTCTCACTGTTTGCAGATGATATGATACTTTATGTGGAAAACCCAAAAGACTCCACCCCAAAACTGCTAGAACTCATACAGGAATTCAGTAAAGTGGCAGGATATAAAATCAATGCACAGAAATCAGTGGCATTCCTATACACCACCAACAAGACAGAAGAAAGAGAAATTCAGGAGTCGATCCCATTTACAATTGCACCCAAAACCATAAGATACCTAGGAATAAATTTAACCAAAGAGGCAAAGGATCTGTACTCAGAAAACTATAAAATACTCATGAAAGAAATTGAGGAAGACACAAAGAAAGGGAAAAATGTTCCATGCTCATGGATTGGAAGAACAAATATTGTGAAGATGTCAATGCTACCTAGAGCAATCAACACATTCAATGCAATCCCCATCAAAATACCATCCACTTTTTTCAAAGAAATGGAACAAATAATCCTAACATTTGTATGGAATCAGAGAAGACCCCGAATAGCCAGAGGAATGTTGAAAAAGAAAAGCAAAGCTGGCGGCATCACAATTCCGGACTTCCAGCTCTATTACAAAGCTGTCATCATCAAGACAGTAGGGTACTGGCACAAAAACAGACACATAGATCAATGGAACAGAAGAGAGAGCCCAGAAATGGACCCTCAACCCTATGGTCAACTAATCTTCAACAAAGCAGGAAAGAATGTCCAATGGATAAAAGACAGTCTCTTCAACAAATGGTGTTGGGAAAATTGGACAGCCATATGCAGAAGAATGAAACTGGACCATTTCCTTACACCACACACAAAAATAGACTCCAAATGGTTGAAAGACCTCAATGTGAGACAGGAGTCTATCAAAATCCTAAAGGAGAACACAGGCAGCAACCTCTTCGACCTCAGCCACAGCAACTTCTTCCTAGAAACATCACCAAAGGCAAGGGAAGCAAGGGCAAAAATGAACTACTGGGACTTCATCAAGATAAAAAGCTTTTGCAAAGCAAAGGAAACAGTCAACAAAACCAAAAGACAACTGACAGAATGGGAGAAGATATTTGCAAATGACATATCAGATAAAGGGCTAGTATCCAAAATCATAAAGAACTTATCAAACTCAACACCCAAAGAACAAAGAATCCAATCAAGAAATGGGCAGAAGACATGAACAGACATTTTTCCAAAGAAGACATCCAAATGGCCAACAGACACATGAAAAAGTGCTCAACATCGCTCGGCATCAGGGAAATCCAAATCAAAACCTCAATGAGATACCACCTCATACCACTCAGAATGGCTAAAATTAACAAGTCAGGAAACGACGGATGTTGGTGGGGATGCGGAGAAAGGGGAACCCTCCTACACTGTTGGTGGGAATGCAAGCTGGTGCAATCACTCTGGAAAACAGTATGGAGGTTCCTCAAAAAGTTGAAAATAGAGCTACCACACGATCCAGCAATTGCACTACCGCGTATTTACCCCAAATATACAAATGTAGGGATATGAAGGGGTATGTGCACCCCGATGTTTATAGCAGCAATGTCCACAATAGACAAACTATGGAAAGAGCCAATATGTCCATCGACAGATGAATGGATAAAGAAGAAGTGGTATATATATACAATGGAATATTATGCAGCCATCAAAAGGAATGAGATCTTGCCATTTGCAACGACATGGATGGAACTGGAGGGTGTTATGCTGAGTGAAATAAGTCAATCAGAGATAGACATGTATCATGTGACCTCACTGATATGAGGAATTCTTAATCTCAGGAAACAAACTGAGGGTTGCTGGAGTGGTGGGGGCTGGGAGGGATGGGGTGGCTGGGTGATAGACATTGGGGATGGTATGTGCTATGGTGATCGCTGTGAATTGTGCAAGACTGTTGAATCACAGATCTGTACCTCTGAAACAAATAATGCAATATATGTTAAGAAAAAAAAAAGAAGATAGCAGGAGGGGAAGAATGAAGGGGGGGAAATTGGAGGGGGAGACGAACCATGAAAGACGATGGACTGTGACAAACAAACTGAGGGTTCTAGAGGGGAGGGGGGTGGGAGGATGGGTTAGCCCGATGATGGGTATTAAGGAGGGCACGTATTGAATGGAGCACTGGGTGTTATGCCCAAACAATGAATCATGGAACACTACATCAAAAACTAATGGTGTAATGTATGGGGATTAACATAACAATAAAAAATTTTTAAAAATGTCCTTTCCTGTCATAAAAAGGACTTCACATCTTCCATTCACTCATGTGCCCACCTAGTCTCATCTGATATCAAAGAGAAAGATTTGAGCCATTATAACTTCAATTCCACTACAGAATGTAGCCTCTGAGGCTACTTGGTTAAAACTAACTATAGTCCTAAAACGAGAGTCTTCCAAGAATAGATCTTGAAAACTCAATGGGAGTTTGCATTATTTGGGGAGATTTTATACAATATATATACATTTCTTTGTGAGAAATGTTATCTATGTGGTCATATTTTAGAAAATTGATACTATATACAAACAAAGAACATACCAAGAAGGCTTAAATTGCGCTCATTTCCAGTTTTGTAACTTTCTACTTTTTAGGGCCTTGGGTGTGATCTCTAAAATTTTTGAACCTTGGTATTATAAGCTATAAAATATGAAAAGAAATGCCCATCTTGCATCATTCATGGAAATCAGAAGTGCACAGTATTCAGTTGGTGCCCAAATGACAGGAAAAACTTAATTTATGGCTTGTTTAAGGAAATAAATATAAGCACATATCGAACAAAAGTCACCCTCCCCTCCAAGAAAGCTATTTGGAAACGCCTTCATTTTCTCTCTCACCACACTGACATACTGGAGGAAGAACACTAATCAGCATGTGATTCCTCCATCTTCACCTGTTAGGCCAAGTTCTTCCACTGTGCCTGAACTCAAAGGCGTGTTCACTTTCATTTAAAAGTCTAACTGATTTGGTGAGCACATATTGGAATACATCTTAGAATGTACTGACCTATGTACTTCAGGTTCTAATCCTTACTTATGGCTGAGGCAAAAATTAAAATTAGCCTTTAAAAGCATGACCTTGTTAAAAATGATTCCTCCAGGCAATGTGCACTAAGCCATTATTAGAGTATTCCAGTTGATTATATATTTTTCTTAAATATGCCATTTGTCACTGACTTAATCCTTGCGTGCGAAACTTTACCTCAAGCTTGATATCTGTATTCCAGACAGGCTGATTATGGGATATTTTCCATACACTACTAGAACAAGGGAGCATAGAGAGTATCTAGTTTCTTCCTATATCCTTAGTTTTCAAGTAAAACACAAGAAAGCCCAAAGAAATAAAGTTATTTGCTCAAAGTCACACTCAGATTAGATTAAAAACCAAGTCAAGAATCTGGGCACTTCTATAACACTTTTCAACAACATTTCCTAAAGCATGTTTTGGGGAACCCTGGTCCCTTGAGATCCTGTAATCCCCGACTCATAAGAAAAGGTTTCTGTTATAAAATAATTTGGGGAAATAAGGCACGTGTTGGAATATTTAAAAATTCTCAAATTGATGTAGCTAAAAAATAGGTTTTACTGAAGTAAATTGGTCACAGAAAATTTCTTTCCTTTCCATGTATAATTTATTAACATAATCATCTCTTGTTATGTCAAGAAGTGCAGCCCTATTAAATCAAGCCCTTCCAGGATAAAGTTCAAGGACTTCAGTTTAAGATACCCAACTTTTTATCTACTCACCCACCTGTGTCCCCTGCCAGTCCTGCATATGTTCTCTACATCCCCCAACTAGTTCAGGTCTCCCAATGTGTCTAGCGTCTCACTTCTCTGATATACCTGGGAGATACTGCTAGGGCTTTGAGAGTGGTTTCTATTGGTTCCTCACTTTCTCTGTCTCCATCTCTGTCTCTCTATCTCTTTTATACACACAAACACACAACCTCACTTGCCATTTAGAATGCCCAGGACAGCATAAGTTTTCTCTTCTTTTGATCTAGAAAATAACACTATATCAGATATATGCCCCAGATTCTCAACTGAAATTTAAATAGTAATATATTATGTAAAAATATACATGTTAAGTTGAAAAAAAAGAATAGGGAAAAACTATCTCTTGATATATTGTCTCCTGTTTGTCGCTCCCATGCCTGCCAGAAATGTCAGTCTAAGGAATCAGCAAGTGAAGCTGCCAATCTCTGGCTTCCCTGCTGATAGAATTCCACCAACAGAGTAGAAAGAGGCTGAGCATGGGCCTTCAGGGACTACTTAGGAATAGGCAGGAAACACTGAAAAGGATACATCAGTAGAAGAAATGAATAGTTTAGTGAATTAGAATTTTCTGGGAAATTTTAAAAAAATCTTGTAGGCAGGTGAGAATTCTCAGTAGTATCGAGTGTTCTTGATAGGTTTTGAGAAACAGTAAGCCCGTGTTATTTTCTCTTAGGAGTGGATGGAAGGACTGACATCAAATGCTGGCCTTTCCATTTCATTCCGGTGTTCCTCCCCCACGGTGGTTATGTTGGAGTGCCCATATCCTAGCAACTCAGAGGACATCACCTTCGCATGTTATCCACCTAAGGGACAGAGTACAAAGCTGAAGCCATGAAAGAAGAGACCTAGGAGATGACACACACAGGTATGTGATGTCTTCCTTCAAAGTAGGCATTTAAAGGGCAAACATGGTAAATAAAATCATTCTGCGGACAAAAAACAGCATAAAGTAGGAAGCATCTTCTCTGATTTGATGTTATACAGGAAGCTATAAGACAAGTTCTTCCTATAGAATAGAATCTCTACCTCCGTGATCTGAAATACTATGGACATACTTTAACATTCTAAACACATCTTCAAACTCCTTACTGACTGCCAAGGAGCTGAGTTAACTGAGTTTTCACACCCTGGATTCCCATACTCTTGATATTTTGTTCCATAATACAGCCACATAATATAGAATCTTGGGAAAACAATGAGGAAAGGAAGCCAAAGAGAGGTAAATAAGGACCTGAAAAAGTGAACAGATTTGAAATTTTTAAAATAATCTCTGTGCTAAAACAGTATTGATAGATCTGTAGGCAAGGAAGAAAGGCTCCCTTCAGTGGGAAAAATACTGACCAAAGGGTCCTTCTAAACACTTTCTGATACTTGTATGGTCATGTAATGCTTTCTAATTTCTGCTGGAGTAACATGGTGAGAACATGTCTGATTGTATGAATTTACTCTTCTTTAAAGTAATCACAGAATATAGCTTTCTATTTGTGGTAGGCAGAATACAGGCCACCCTGAGATGTCTACCTCCTAATTCCCAGAACCAATGAATCTGTTCCCTTACCTGGTGAAAGGGACTTTGCGGATGTGATTAATTTAAGGATATTGAGGTGGGAGTCATCCTGGACTATTTGGGTGGGCCCAATATAAACGCAAGGGTCCTGATGAGTGAAAGAGGAAGGTAGGGCAGTCAATGTCAGAGTTATGTCACATGAGAAAGACTGGACCAGCCACTGCTGGCTTTGAAAATGGAAGAAAGGGCCCCAGGTAAAGAAATACTTGTGGCCTCCAGAAGCCAGGAAAGACAAGGGGAGAGATTCTCCCTTGCAGCCTCCAGAAGGAATGCAGCCCTGTCGAAACCCTGATTTTAACCCAGTGTGACCCATTTCAGACTCCTAACTCCCCAAACTGTAAAGTTGGTCACAGGAAATTTCTTTCTGTGAAAGAAAATTTTAAGCGAATAAGTTTGTGGCACTTTGCTATAGCAGCAGTAGGAATAAAACACATGTTTTGGTATGTTTGTTTGTTTCTATAAGGTCTCTTAAAAAAGGATATTGACAATGTAGATTATCAGAGGGTCCAATAATGAAGTCAAGCATAGCATCTAAGGTTGGAAACAAGGCTGGCCTCATTTGTTCAGTGCCAGGCATCCCAGCATTTATGAACTTTATAGAAATACTTGAAAGAAAGCACACCATACAACTCTGCGTACCTGAAGACCTGCAGGGAAGTCTCTGGTATGGAAAAACACCTGCCTCTTCACGGAGGTGTTGTTCCTACTTTCCTGTATGTGTGTCCTGGACCACCTCCCGCCCTCTCTAACTTATTCTCTCCCTAATCACATTCCTTTCTTTTCCTTTTGTTTTTTTCTCAATTCTTTTTTTTTTCTTCTTAAATTTGCCATCACATGGAACTAAGGTCAATTTTATTAGTTCTTTTTACATAAAAAGTTTCATTTTTCTTACCTTTGCTGTATTTTCATTCCCTCTTCAATTATGAAATGCTGCAGCTATAGTATAGATATTTATTTTATTTTATCTTTCCAATTTATCTACCAAAAATGAAATTTGATTTTAAGGAACTGACATATATACACACTAAAAAAATAGCTAGAAAATGTGTCAAAACAAATAACAGTGGTTATTTCTAGATAGTGATGCAATGGGTGATTCTTTTTCCTTTTTTTATTCTTTCCAACATTTCCCCATTACACATCTCATCTTGAAAAAATTACTTTTCTACAAAGATGATGTACCTTTTTTTATTTTTTTTTAAGACACTGAGATGACTGGGCACCTGGGTGGCTCAGTCAGTTAGGTGACCCACTCTTGATTTTGGCTCAGGTCATGATCTCAGGGTCATGAGATTGAGCCCTACATCAGGTTCGGCGCTTAGTGTGGAGTCTGCTTGAGATTCTCTCCTTCTGCCCCTCCCCCTGCTTGTGTGCTTTCTCTAAAATAAGTGAGTAAATTTTAAAAAACAAAAAACACTAAGATGACTGGGAGAAAAAAAACTATCTGCCGATTCTATTCAATCTTACTTCTAAATCTTTTTTAAAGACTTAAAATCTAGGTTTCTGGGACCTGAATTAAACATTAGAACAAAGAAACAACCAATACCAAATATGCAGAAAGAGACACCCTTAATGCCATGCTGTACTCTTAAAATCTTTTTTTTTTTAAAGGTTTTATTTATTTATCTGAGAGAGAGAATGGGAGACAGAGAGCATGAGAGGGGGAGAGTCAGAGGGAGAAGCAGACTCCCTGCCGAGCAGGGAGCCCCATGCGGGACTCGATCCCGGGACTCCAGGATCATGACCTGAGCCGAAGGCAGTCGCTTAACCAACTGAGCCACCCAGGTGCCCCCATGCTGTACTCTTAACATGTGTGCAAACGAACCTTACTTTGTTTACTGTTTTTCTTGTTTATAACAGCTTTCTATGGTTGACCTACACTTGCCGTCTACACTTGTCTTGCTTCTCTAGTGCTCCATATATTATTGTGTATTTTATAAATAATTTTCCTGACATCAGTTAATTGATTTCTTTGTAAAGATTTTATTTATTTGACAGAGAGAGAGAGAGAGCACGCACAAGCAGGGGGAGTGGGAGCAGGAAGCCTGATACGCGGGGCTCGATCCCAGGACCCCGGGATCATGACCTGAGCCGAATGCAGATGTTTAACCGATGGAGCCACCCAGATGCCCCAGTTAATTGATTTTTTTATGTCTTGTCTGAACTTCATCTCTCATAGTTGCTCCCATTTGCCACCTGTCATCACATTGATATTTTGATTCCATTTCCCCACATCTATCACCCCTTCAGGGCACTGTGAGAATGTGACAAGGACAATCTCCATGCCCACGACTGAGTCTCTAAGAGTCCCTGCAGGCAAGGCTGTCTCTGCAGCAGTAAGAATAGCTCCCTGTGAATGCTGTCAGATCCTATTTTACAATTTTTTTTTTAAAATATCTCAGCAGGACTGATTCCAACTCTTAATAAAATTCATCACCTCTTAAGGTGGTCTGAATACAAACATTTGGGGGCTGAATCCAGCTATCTGACTGACACAGAGAACTAGCAAGAAGAAAACCCTTGAAACTAAAGGCTCAGAGTTTGCAAACCACAGTGCAGGGTGATCATATGCAGCGTTCTCCACTGTTTATTTTATGATTTCATGGCTAAAACTAATGCCACTAAGAATATGTATAAACATAACCATACACATATAAGTCAAATGGAGAAACTCCTACACACACATCACTGGAGTGTGGTTTTGTACTTGAGTAGTACAGGTATTCCAGCTTTTCAAAAGTTTATGTTATGACACTTTGCTTTTATGAAAGACCTAGGTAAGTACCTGTTTTCACTAATCAAAAGAAATCCTAAGAAGATTTTCGCCTCTATGAAAAAAAGGCGAAAAGCTAAAATAGCATTCAGCATTTGTCCTGTGGTGAGCCCTTCTAGGGGTAGCGCCCAAGCCGGCACCTTGCCCAGAACTCACACTCAGTCTCCCAGCATCCAGTCACAAGACAGCCCAGCACCTTGCCCAGAACTCACACTCAGCCTCCCAGCATCCAGCCAACAGACAACCCGGCATCTTGCCCAGAACCCACACTCAGCCTCCCAGCAGCCAGCCAACAGACAGCCCAGCACCTTGCCCAGAACCCACACTCAGCATCCCACCATCCAGCCATCAGACAACCTGGCACCTTGCCCAGAACCCACACTCAGCTTCCCAGTATCCAGCCAACAGACAACCCGGCACCTTGCCCAGAACCCACACTCAGCCTCCCAGCACCCAGCCAATAGACAGCCCAGCACCTTGCCCAGAACCCACACGGAGCGTCCCACCATCCAGCCATCAGACAACCTGGCACCTTGCCCAGAACCCACACTCAGCTTCCCGGTATCCAGCCACCAGAGCTCAGAGCTGTGTCTGAGCATCTGGGCTCTGTCTTGATTTATTTGGTGCATCCATTCGCAAGATGTGTCTTAAGGTATAAGAAAAGCCGAAGGGAAGTTATTTGGGCGCTGGGAATACTCAAACATTTTCCCCTGTAAATTAATCCAATTGCTTCTTCCCTTTATGCCATTTTGGCTGAGGAAAGGCTTCACAGGAACGCTATGCTCTCCTTAGCAGTAACCGGCATCACCTTAGCGCAAGCAGACTTTGGAAAGTTGGATTTGCCTTAAATGCATTTTGTTTCCCTGATGCTTTTACGTGGAATTTAGTATTAGCCCCTAATACTGTTTTGCAATTAACCAGCATTTTAACACTGAATTAAGTAATAAACTAACACTTTAACACTTTTTTAATTGAAAAGATTAAGACAAAGCTAATTAATTTGTAAACTGTACATAGTGAGTCATTCTGAGCCTATGATTAATTTGTTCTCTTGCTGTTATCGTTCTACACATGAGTAGCTTTTTAAAAAAAGTACGAAACATATGATTAGCAGTAGATAATTTTTATCAACCCCTGAAAATATTTGTTTGTGCATTTTTCCCATTCACATTCTAAGAGTTTTATTAAGTTTTCTTGTAACATTTCAAAAATTTGTGATCTCTTATTAATTTATTTACATTCTCTAAATTCCTCTGTTTCTGCTGTAATAACAGAAATAGAGTAAGATTTTATTTTCCAGGAAGAAATTATTTGGGATTATTTATTTTAGGATCTATACTTAAATCTTATGTTAGTTTCTACTTTTAATTTAATTATCAGTATACCACCCCGTAAGTGCTAACTTCATGGGCAAGCCCTCAGTATTTTTCAAGTGGAAATCCACTGAACTAACTTCTAGTAAGTCTAATTTCAGCCACTTCTCTTCAAACTAGTTTCCTTTGCTGTCCCCAGCACAAATAAATGAATTTATGTAATCCAACAAATATTTACTGGGGACCTACTAATGTGCCAGGCACTACTTTAAATGCTGGGGCTAGACAAATGAACAACATAGGCAAAACTTCCCGAACTCATGTAATCTACATTCCAGTTACATGAGACAAGAAAGCCAATGAATAACTAAATAATATGGCATATTAAAAAGTGAAAAGTGTTGTGAAGAAAAATAAAGCAGGCAAGGAACAGAAGGAAGACTGAGGTGAGGTGATTATAGTCATAAATACAGTTGTCAAGGAAGGTCTTAGTGAGAAGGTGACATCAGAGCAGTGACGAGGCGGATCTCATGAAGCTCACCATGCAGGGGGGTATCCTGGGGCACAACAAACATAATGACCCTGGATATGCTCATGGAGCAGCCAGAGATCCAGATATCCAGCTGAGAGAGCGGGTGAGCAAGCTCGGGGGAGGGCGGTAGAAGCCAACAGCAGAGAGGAAGAGGTTAGGGTCTTGGAGGCCGTTGTCTTTGAGAAGGGGTCTGACGTGACCAGGACACCTATTTTAACAGGATCGCTTTTGTTGCCGTGATGAGAGTAGCCTGCGGTGTGGCATGGGTGGGAGCAGGTAGGAGGCTACTGCAGTCAGAGGTAAGGGGCAGTGGTGTCTGATCCAGAGTGGAAGCGATGGAAGCGGTGAGAACAGCAGGAGCTGATGGGCTGGATGTGGGGTGTGAGTAAGAGAGGTGCCAAAGAGGGGGTGTGGTTTGAAAACTGGTAGTGCCCCTTCTCCTTTCTGTGCCTGGTGTGGGTAAGTCCTCTCCTTCCGATCAACATAACACACAAATTCACTTGGTTTAGATCTCACTTTTCCAGGAATTAACCTGGAAGTAACCGAATTAACCTCATTCTATTCTAAACACTCCATTAAACTGCATTCCCTGAGGCATGTGACTTGGTTTATTTTGTGACTCTGTCCTGATTAAAATAGTTTTCCACATTATGCATATGTTACATTATGCATATGTTACATATATGTATATAAAGTGTTAGAAAACTGGAAAACTATGTATATATAAAAGTATATATATATATATAATATGGCAGATGTCTATATGATAGAATATATATATATATATATGGTACAGCTTTTAAGTAGATTGCAATTTCTTCAATAATTTTGTAGATCTAACAAATTGTAATCTGCTTAAAATCTACACACAAAAAATATAAATTAAATACAGAATATATGTAAAAATCTATTATCTATCTACCTATTTGCTCATGTTGTACCTTCCCCTAAGAAACGACAATACTCAAAGGGCCTAATGAAGAAATATATTTGCCTTGTATTTTCTTAGTGCCTAATACAGTGTTATAATTATATCATAATTATAATTACGATGATAGAAATACACTAGCAAAGCCTACTATCACTGTATATTTTATATTTTCCCATTTTAGATGTAATACAAAGATGACTTTTAATAACACCTGGCGCTTTTCTTTAAAAGGAGTGGAATTTTTCTAAGCAGATTTATGATTTATAGGCCGCCCAGAGATCTGAGTTAGATGCACTACCTGCCAAAGTCGTCTGGACTTCTGACCAGGGGGGCACAAGGGCTAACAAGCCTGGTGGCATTTCAGGGGGGTCTCCCAAAACAGAAAACCCATGACTGGACATTGTCTTGGCTGATAATTTCTTCTCTCTGGTGAGAATGCATATCCCAGTAGGAGCAAGTTAAAACCCAAGTCCCAGTTTTCATGAGATTAAATCCGGATGAGAGCGGGAGATAAGCAAGAAGGCACAGAGAGGAACAGGGGCATCCCTACAGTGAAGAAGGCAGGCCCAGGTGGGCAGCTGGTACTTTCTGCTGGCTTCACGATCTTGCCCTGAGCTGTCCTTGGGGATGAGGGCCTAACTTGCTTCATCATGGCTGTGAGCATAACCATCGTGGTTAAAATAAATTTTTCTTTGCATGCGTGGAGTGCTTTATAGGCAACATGTACTGTCTCGTTTGGGCCTCACAGCAATCCCCAGTGAGGTGGGTAGACAACCTTATGTTTATTTTGTGGATGAGAAAAATGAGCCTTGGAGAGGGAAAGCCACTTAACAAGAGAGGAGGCATTATCTCCCATTGCGAATCCAGACAAATAGATGGTGAGGTTACACTTTATTCAAAATGTATTTATCACGCATCTACTATTTTCCCTTTTGCAGAGCCCTGTGGGGAGAAAAAGACAATTAACACAGTCTCTTTCCATGAGGAGTTCACAATCCATTTATGTATTTGTACAAACAAATAGATATTTCAAATACGATTAGGGACTTAATATTTGGTCTTTTTTATTTCTATTTTATTTCTCTTTACCACAACATTTAAAAAGTGGAAATCTTTTTCACTTATTTTATTTATTTATTTTTAAAGATTTTATTTATTTATGTTTTAGAGAGCGAGCGAGCGAGAAACAGCATGAGAGGGGAGAGGGTCAGAGGGAGAAGCAGGCTCCCCGCTGAGCCGGGAGCCCCATGTGGGACTCGATCCCAGAACCCTGGGATCATGACCTGAGCCGAAGGCAGACGCTTAACCATTTGAGCCACCCAGGCGCCCTTGTTTTTCACTTATTTTAAAAATAGTTTGTTTATTTAAATACAACTATGACAAAACATAAAAATACAAAAAAGGAGCATTAAAATGACCCATAATCCCATCATCTGGTAAAAATCACTTAAAATTTTATTGTATTTTATGTATGCATATTTTTAAACTATGAGTTCTGATTTTAGTTTCATTTTGTATGTGGTATAGAGTAGGATTTTTATGTTTTTTTTCCTGTGATATAGCTCTGCTTTGTGACTTAAGGGTTTCCCAGGATGTCATTATATCATCATTTATTTTACTATATTCCTATTGATGAATATTAAAATTTACTCCTATTTCTTATTATCCAAAACTATGCTGAGATGAAAATCATACGTAAATCTTTGTAAATATGTCTACTTATTTCCTTGCTATATAATTCCAAAAATGAATTGTTGGCCAATGGTCATATTCAAGTTGAAAATATTGGCCTCTGGAGAGTAAGGGTATATTGTGATTTAGATTCAATTTAAGACTCTTTAAAAAAGAATAAAAATTCTTACCTTTCCTAATGGCTAACAAATTTAAGTAAACTAATGTATAAAATTTCTCTTTATGATATTATCATGAAAGTTTTCCTACTGCTTTGATTTTTTAAATTTAGTTATAGGAAAGATCTCTTATGAAAGTTGAATATGGCCAGATTCTGGGATAGATCTGAAACTCGGATCTATGCTTCAGATAGTCCAACTGAAAGACAAAACTGTAACATAGGCACTATTGTTGTATGAACTTTTGGTCCATATAGATGCCCTTTCTTACACTGCTGATATGAATATTTCTTGCTGAAGATTAGATCTGCAAAAAAGTATTTCGGAATTCTCTCTTTCAGTAAAAGTGGTCCCTGGTAGTTCCAGAAAACCCCATCTCAAAAGATCCTGTCTGCAAATGTAGTGTGGACATTCTGATGCTACATACATGTTTGAGATCTCTGGGCATGACGATGGCAGCAGATATGCTCTATGTTTTAGGATATAATGGGCATTAATTAGGTGGTATCCCCTGGTATAATGGGCATTAGGTGGTTTCCTCATCCAACTCATTATTTCTTCCCTCAAAAATGTGCCTAGTTTGTATCTTTCATATCAAGACTCCTCCAATATAATACAGTCCATTATAATGCTTTGACAAGGTGATTACCTACCTCATGAAGCTACGGGGTGTGATTAAAGACAAGCAAAGAAACAAACTTTTATGTGGGTTTACATTGGCGCTTGGACCTCCCGCTACTCAGACTACCTAACGGCATTCTTCGGTCATGCAAGGGTCAAGAAAATAGGTTAGGTTTTATCCAAGAACAGCCAGCACAGCGGGAGCATAAGAAATACAAGGTTTTCTGATACTTAACACAGTGATTTGTGTCTGATCCTTGTCATTTTGTGACAAAAAGCTTTCCATGTGTGCAGTGACTATGTTTAGATGCTGTTAAAGACTCCTATTAAGCACACTGGGGAGCTATGAGTCTGTTTTTAGCCTCTCTTTCTTGCTGATGAAAGTAAAAAAAAAAAAAAAAAATCAATGGGGCTTAGTTTAGAAACATTATGTACACATAAAAAATATGCACCACATAAAAAATATGCACCACATGATACTAGCTCTTGGATAAAACTCATTAACTTACTATTAGAAAGTTACTAAATTACTTCCTAGTTTTATTATAAAATGCAAAAAAAAAAATGTTGCTTTAAAGGTTTTTTTTTAAAAAAAAAAAAACCAGCTTGAGGAAGAAAGAACTCCTTTCTTAAAGAAATGTAGAATTAAAGAGGGAAATCATTACTCTCTGAATTCTTGGTACTGGTATCTGTATATGAAGATCAGAACAAAAGGAGAAAGTGCTGGGTAGGGTTCAAAGAAGTGCTAGGTTGGTATTCAGGATGTACTAACTGTACCACCTTTTGTCACTGACATGAAAAAGGTAGCAAGAAGGGTGACAGACTAGAAAGGACTAGAGTCATCTGTATGCATAGCCAAAGCAGCTCACCATCTATTTGTCTGGATTCGCAATGGGAGATAATGCCTCCTCTCTTGTTATTATTTTGTAAGCTGTGAGTATGTCACAGGAACACTTAGGAAATTTAAACATGTTGGAAATGAAGTGCTGTGATAAAACAAAATTTACACACATTAACATAGATCATGTATTCCATCTAATGCATCTTTTGTAAATGCATACTAATTGTTGCATTGCTTAGGGATTATGAATTAGTAGTGATTCAAAATCTATGAATGTCACTTTTAAAACAAACTTTTGGGGATTTTTCTCTCTTCTGCATTGGCATCAGTTGTAATTTTACTTTGGGAGACCATTTTATTTTTTTCTTGGGGTTATCTCAAACGCATGTTCAATGTTAAAACAAAGATTTTGGAATAGAGGATTCAAAATTTAAACTCTCCTCTTCTTCACACATCCACCATCCCATGGCTGGGCTATGAGGACCCCAGGGGACTCCCTTTCCTTCTGAGGTCCCATTGGCAGTGTATTCTGCAGTGACCTGCTTCTTGGCCATGTCCTGTGTCCGGGTGAAGATGAGGTCACTAAAACTCTTGGATCCCAAGGTAATGGGAGAGCCCGTGATACTGTGAGGCTGAGGCAGAACAGACAGTGAGTTCACTCTGTAAGACCACACTAAATAATGGCTTTTATCTCCCAGAATCTGGTGACTATGGAGTCAAGGGAAGGAAAGAGTTAGAGTAAGTAGAACCTCAGGGAGGCTCAATCTTCTGGTTGGATGGAGAGACTAGGGTTAGGGTTAGGGTGCCTCCTCAAATTGGTATGAGCCATCTGTACAAGAATATTCTAGAGTCTTCCAGGCAAATTTGTTAAAATGCAGATTCCCTGAGCCTATCACAGATCTTATGAATCAGAAATATTTGGAATGGTGCCCTGAAAACTGTACTTTATAGATTTACTCAGATAATTTCCAAACTAAAATTTAAGAATCATTGGTTTAGAGAAAACAAAACAAAACTCAGATATCCATAGAACTGATGGACTGACTGTCTCTAAGTTCAGTGAGTGCAGCTCAGATGCTTCTTCCCTTCAGTTCCCAGAAGTACCCAGGAGTTAACTGCCAGATAAAACAATCTGCAGAGAAAATCTCTGAATACATTCTAGGCAGCGTAAAAGGATTAAACTTTATATTAAAGGCTAACTTAACAAGGAAGAAAGCAAGGACCAGGAGGTTTTTCTGCCCTAAAATTTCTCTAACTGGGAACCTTGTTTTTCCTTTCACAACTAGATATAAACTAGCTTAAAGGATAACCAACTGATGGGGAAAATGACAGCGATTGAATCCCACTCCTGCCAAAAATTTCCCAGCGCACTGATATCAGACCTTTGCTCATCTGCTGTAGATTAGAAAGGAAAAGCACAACAAAGGGAAGAGACACAGAAAGAGAAGACTGAAAGTGTAGCACAAGCCCACTACTTTCCTTCAAGCAAACGTCCCACCAGTAAGTAGTCTTGGGAGTGTCCGTTTAGGCATGCATGGAATTCTCATTCATTATACAACAAGCACTGCTGGGAGTCTACAGCATTAGTCCTGTCCTTTGATTTAGTATTAGGAGTCAAATAAGACTTTGTGGGGTTTTTTTGTTTTACACCAAGAAGCAAATATCCAGTGACTCTGGGTTACTATTTCTTTGATATGGTATGTACAGCATGGTGTGGGAGCACAGAGGGTGAGGTCCTAAATCAGACTGGGCACAAAAGAATGTCCCCTGCAATAAATGAAACTTCAGCGGAGTAGTGAAGAACACGTGGAAGTTAATTAACCAGAAAAGGAAGAGGAGGAACTGCATTTTCTGCAGAGGCTTGTACCCAACATTCTAATGTGCTCGGAGTGCTTAGAGAAAAGGGAGAGAGATACAAGGAACAATAGGGAGATAAACAGAAGCTAGATCATGTAACACTCTGTGATGTTAACTTACTCAAATTTCATATAAACAAGTTTAAAGAATTATTGAAAGGTTTTAACTTTGTAAGTTAAAAAATGGCATCAGATTCTCTTTTGAAATTTCAGTTTAGCAGTTAAGTTTCCACTTAACAATACAGTGCTTATAAAGTGCAATGTTTATTTCCTTTCCCTGTGCACGTATTCCATATTCAAGTATAAAGAATGCCCAGTTTATTTACGATAGCAGCTCAACATTAAAACTGCCATGGAATTTGCTACAAATTTGGGTCCTTCGAATATTTTGTGTGGAACAATGCTAGACCTATTCTCAGGTTGGCTTAATCAACCTCTTCGATGGTGGGTCCAGAGGAGGCACCACCAGAGGGAGGAGCTCCACCACCAGGGAAGCCTCCAGGCATTCCTCCCGGCATGCCCCCTGCACTCTGGTACAGTTTGGTAATGATAGGATTGCAGACTTTCTCCAGCTCTTTCTGCTGGTGTTCAAATTCTTCCTTCTCTGCAGTCTGGTTCTTATCAAGCCAATTGATGATTTCATTGCACTTGTCAAGAATCTTCTGTTTGTCCTCATCATTGATCTTGCCCTGAAGTTTTTCATCTTCAACAGCTGCTTTCATGTTGAATGCATAAGACTCAAGTGAGTTCTTGGAAGACACCTTGTCTCGCTGTTTCTCATCTTCAGCTTTGTACTTCTCAGCTTCCTGGACCATTAGCAGATACAGAGAGGATAAACTGAAGGTTCTAAAACCAGGAATGGGAAGGTCTCTGCAGTACTCCGAAGTGAGGAGAGGGCGCCTGGGTGGCTCAGTCATTCAGCGTCTGCCTTCAGCTCAGGTCATGATCCCAGGGTCTTGAGATCAAGCCCCGCATCAGGCTCCCTGCTCAGCGGGGAGCCTGCTTCTCTCTCTCCCACTCCCCCCTGCTTGTGTTCCCTCTCTCGCTGTGTCTCTCTCTGTCAAATAAATAAATAAAAAACGTTTAAAAAAAAAAAAAAAGAAGTGAGGAGAGCCTGGGCTCAGACGTAGCCCCTAAGAGGAAGGTGGGACACAAATGATATCCCAGGGGTAGAACATGCTGAACTTGGGGACTGATCATATGTGGGGGTTTTGGACTGCTGCTTCAGTGACTGGGTTTGCAATGGATCATTTACGTGCATCGATATGACAGGAGGAAGGGCGAGGCAGGGTGGAATGAGGAAATGGATATAACATGTAGGATAGTGAGATGTTCACACATTCAACAAATATTTATTAAATCCCTACTGTGTGTTGGTCACTGTTTAATGGATCCAGCGGAATATTCTGGACTAGCAAGACAGATGAAGGAATTTTTACCACATAAATGGAAATTGAAGACATGGTTGGAGGCATTCAGGGGTAGTATGTAAGGGAGAAGAGAAGCCTGAGGACAAAGCTGGGGAGCACCATCGTTTAAGAATGAGGCAGGACATAGACTGGAAACAATGGTGTCAATCAAACTGAACCAAAACGAAGAAATAGTTGAGCCACAGAAAACAAAGAAAACTGCTGTAAGGAGAAAGCAAGTGATATCAAACATAGATGCCCCATTTAAATAAACTAGCATCAACTGGCCAATGTGGAAGTCAGTGATGAGAGTAGATCCAGATGGGAAGATGGAAGCCATGTCTCCACCAGCATCAGGAGGAGAGAGGAGTATCTTCAGACAATTTGGATGCATATACAAGAAATGTTCAGAAAGAGTCCTTGTTCTTAAACAATTGTCACTCTATTCCTACCCGGCCCCCCCCAAGCTTTGTATTCTAATTTCTGACATTTTATTGCTTTCTTTCTCTGACTTGTCTTAGGTTCACCTGTGAGCACTGTGACAGATAGCTGGTGCTCTCGTGAGAGCAGGTCTGATAGAGGAGGGAGAGAGGACACCTAGGGAACAGAGCTCCATGATAATACCAACGGTGACTACAACTGAGGGCCCATGATATCCCTCGTAATGAACATCCACTTCCCCTACATTTTAAATTCTTAAAAAAAAAAGAAAAAGAAACCTAGCCAGGTAAGTATTATTATTTTTCTTAAACAAGAGAGGAAAGTGAGGACCAGGGAGGTTAAGTCACCACCTTGGACCACACACACGGGAAGTAATGGGTGTGGGACTGTCACCCCGTCTGTCTTAATCCAGTATCCTCTCTCCTTCGAAATATCACAGGAAGAAAGGAAATGCTGAACAAGAGGGGAGTTAAGAGAGTTGAAAATCAGTTTGGTCTGACACCTTTGTTTCTGTTCTAGCTAGTGGGCAACTTTGAAGAGCAACGACAGAGACAGAATAGGGGCTGGTAGGCCAGGAAGCTCACCTCCCAAAACCCAACTCTCTTATCACTCCATTAGACGAGTCATGCCTTTAAGGAAAGTACATCTCACAGAGTTTTTAAAAAGATAACATTTCCAAAAGTCAAGGAGTTGAGTATTAGCCCCTGGAAGAATGAGGCTATTGTCAATGATTGCTCCGTTCTTCCTGTGGAATGTTCCCAGTGCCTAGCTGTGTGTCTATTGCTATTAAGCCTTAATCATATTGACTGTATTTATCCAAAAAAGAGGAAGATTTAACCAGAAGCCTTATGATGTTTCCTAAGCAAAGCAATGGTTTGTCCCACATTATCTTTTATAGGTGTTCACCCCAGATGCTGAAACAGTAACTGATGCCTGAGCCAGTTCTCATGAGGCTTCTTCTCGACGTGGGGAGGGAACAGTGACATATCCTCATTACAATGTCTGATCCAGATCCCTTTGACTCTAATCCTTCCAGACCTGCAAAAGGTCCATTTGTTAACTCAGACTTACCCCAAAAGGCAGGACAGGGAAGAATTGGCAGTGATTCTGACATGAAAAAGTTGTTGTTTTTTTAAGATTTTACTTATTTGAGAGAGAGAGAGCAAGAGAGAGAGCAGGATCGGGGGGGGGGGGGGGAGCGACAGAGGGAGAGAGAGAACCAGGCTCCCTGCTGAGCAGAGAGCCCAATGAGGGACTCGATACCAGGACCCTGGGATCATGACCTGAGCCAAAGGCAGACTGAGCCACCCAGGTGCCCAACTGAGCTACCCTGACAGAGGCACCCCTCTGACATGAAAAAGAATTACTGACTGCTACTTTAATGTCTTTT
Source organism: Mirounga angustirostris (assembly GCF_029215605.1). NCBI lineage: Eukaryota > Metazoa > Chordata > Mammalia > Carnivora > Phocidae > Mirounga > Mirounga angustirostris. Next base: position 8,374,321 of record NW_026991720.1, read on the forward strand.
ATGATCTACAACCCTACAGGTTGCAAAATACTTTACAGTAGTTAGAACTACAGTGTTTTAAGGTCATTTATTTGTTAATCTGTAGCAATCCTTAAAAAGAAGCTGGAAAAAAGAGAAAGTAAAATTAAGGAAATGGATACATCTATTCCATTTAAATAAATCTCTTTGCATTTTTGCATTGTTTCTGTCCTTTAAATCCTCCCAGATTTACAACTGAGTGTTGGTAATTGCTGGAAATAGCCACAGATTGTACAGAATAATTGGCTCTATTTTAAGACACACATTTTAGTGTGTACACTACATGGTATGGCTACAAAGTAATAAAATAGATTTTTGTGTGTTGCTTCTAGAAATCATTGTCATTATTTTTAGTCACATATCATGTATATGTGTGAGCGTGGCAACATTTTCTAGTTTGAAGGTCTTTAATAGTTTTTATAAGTTACAAAATAATAGAATTAATTGCTTTGAATTTAGTCATTTTGCACTGGGCAAATATTGATTTCTTTCCCAACACCTTTAATTTCTAATGGAGCTTGAAATTAACTTTGGATTTTAATTCTATTTTATTCTGAGTTTGTACATCAGGGCCATTAATAATGTCAGGAGAGTGCTGAGAGAACTGTTTCTGAGCCAGGAGCCCACAGCAAGCTTTGTAGCATTTGGGTCTCCATACTTTGCAGAGAAGAGGAAAGTCTGTGTGGGAATTGTATATTGCATTAGTATTTTATAACCGAGCAACCAAGTCCAAAAATTTAGCCTGTAAAACGTCAGCCTCTGATCAGTTGCTGGAGTTTGCATCAGTGTGTGTGTGTGTGTGTTTGTGTGTGATGCATATTTATTCAGATCCAAAGCAGGGTAGTGAAGGACAGATTTCCACTAACCAGAGGTGCCTTGAACACGGGCCTTTCTGATTCATAAGGTAATAGTTTACCTATTATACATAAGGTATCTGCACACACATTTGTATTACTATATCACAGATATGAACTACAAATTTTAAAATAAATGCACTCTCTTTATGGCGTTTCAAAATGTTTTGAAGTGGTTTTATGTTGTCTCTACAGAATGGGGTGATTGTAATTAATTGGTGCTGAGTCTCCTTGGAGGTGCCTGCGTTCATACGCACCACAGAGTGTTACCTCTGTGCTTCTCAGAGGTTCCCTAACTTGCTCCCACAGCGGCTACTGTCAGGTGATGAACATCCGCAGAGACTAATGTCAGAAACTGAGATGTGGCTTCTCCACTGCATCTTCCAATATATAATCAACTTGTCAGGGCCACGTCGCAAAACAGCAACCTCTGTAGTCTCTCCGCCCATTATCCCTGCCTAAAGTCTTCCTTCTATGGTTGAAAAGTGGCAGGTAGCCACATATTGGAAAAGAGAATTGGGACAAAATTCAGGAAAATGGGGTGGCTGCAGATATTCTGATAAGAAGACTATAAAAAGGCAACATTCTGGGGCATCTACTTATCTTTTTTAGGTGTAGTCTCTGATCTTAACACACATATATCAGTCAGTATTTCAAAATAGCTACTACCCTACTCTTCCTCAAACTTTGTATATTTGTTCTTAATGTTCTCTAAGTCTACAGATAGCAAGCCCATCTTCCCAAACACTGAAGTTCTGTTTGTTGCACTTTTGAAAAGAAGTTCCCCAAGACCCAAGTGTGATTTTCCACCAGGCATCCTCATTAAAAAAGCACAATGAAAATAGTTTTCTTGAACCCAATCAATACAGAGATGGCTGGAATCTAAATGATCCCAGCATGAAAATTACAGTTCGTGCAGATTAACTTTTTTATTACCACATGTGAAATTGATGTTAATCAAGTGTCAAAGTGAATCCATTCCTTGGCTAAGGCATCACCTGTGGTAGAGTTTAGGGCCTCATGTTCATTTATCTCATCTTAAGACAGGTGGTATGTGGGAAGTTTAGGGTGATGATAAGAAGAAAAAAGTAGTGGGCGCCTGGGTGGCTCAGTTGGTTAAGCAACTGCCTTCGGCTCAGGTCATGATCCTGGAGTCCTGGGATCGAGTCCCGCATCGGGCTCCCTGCTCGGCAGGGAGTCTGCTTCTCCCTCTGACCTTCCTCCCTCTCATGCTCTCTGTCTCTCATTCTCTCTCTCTCAAATAAATAAGATCTTTTAAAAAAAAAAAAAAGAAAAAAGTAGTGGCTGAATGCAAACAGAATCCTGATTCAAAATCCCTTAGAAATTCTTATATAGTGAATGAGTTACTTGGGCTTTAAACAAATATCCTTTTACTATGTGTAGGAGACATGGGGCAATGTTTCTTACTAATAAACTCCCCTGTGATTGCTAATAGCATTTCCGTTGCTTCCCGATACATTTGTCTTCCACATTACTTCTGTCCAGTGAATCATTCTGTATCATTATTTTGATTTCTAAGACACACGGTAGCCCCTGCACTAGTTTAGGCCACAGAAATGGCCTAAAGTCAATGGTGCTAGGACGGGGGCACGAGGCAAAGCGAAGCTGCAACACGGATTTGCTGCTACGTTTCACCCGGGAATGGTGGAAAGCTGTCCTAAGCCAAGGATTCAGCACGGATGACGCGAGGATTCGTTCTGCAGTCACTGCCCTTCCGTCACCCATCGCAGATTCTGCTTCCTCTCCCGGGCTCTGTTCCACTCCTGCACCCTTTGGATGATGAGCCACATGACCAGCAGAGACGAGAGGAGATTCTCAGTAACGGCTCAGGTCTCCCCAGTTGGTGCAGTAATCATAGGATAGTGGATGCTCCCACTAGTAAACAAGGAAGCAAGTATTGCTGCCTGAATGTTCCTACCTGCCTTCCCAAGGGCCTCTAATAAAAGTTCGGTTCCCCACTCCTCTCTCAGAACTGCTGCCCTTCGAGAAGGCCAGCGGTCTCCATTACTGATCTTCTCTCCCCTGCAGAAGTTCAGGATACTCTCTTCTCTCTCACGGAGCTTCAGCCAGCTTGATTTAAAGAATTATACAAAGGGGAAAAAATAATCCTTTTGGACAAGGAATTAACAAAGCCTGTTCATCTACCCTAGCTTCAGGTACTCAATCTGGCCGATAAAATTCAGGTTTTTTTATTCAGAAAGTCTAGATCTGGGTCACTGAAACTATATAAAGAAGTCTTAATATGTTGGTTATTTTCTGTGTAGGAATATGCCTTCCACTGAATACTTGAGTGTTCTCTAAGTAGGGCAACTGAGCAACGGACAGCCATATGGCAGAAAAAACACACAGGGTTTTCTAGAGTTCTGAATTCCATTGCAGTAATATGGATGGAAAGAATTTCTCTTTCCACAGCCAAACTCTTCAAGGTGTTTCATTATCCAATCTACCCGGATGGTCTCACTTGGCTTTATCCAGCATAGTGAAAGCTGATCACATGACTTGGCAAGCAAAGCATGTTTAACTGATGTCTCCACAGGATTGGATAGTGGCAACAAGTATTATTAGGACATTTTGATGCCTGCTAATGAGTAATGACAGCGATTTTGTAGGTGCCAACTTTGTCTGGCATTTGGTGCCGGCATCTGTGATGGCAAGAAAGGTCTTTCAAGAATAGGTTAGGCATATTTTGCAGGTGGGAGCCCCCATGGTAGCTTTGGAACACAATTATACAATGAGACCAAGGAACTGCAAGTCATTGGACCTTTCTCTTGCTTTACGTGAAAATTAGATTTTTAGTCAAATCCATTTACAGAATTTCACTTGCACTTGGCTAAGTTAAAATATTTTCAAATAAAATATTTTACTAAAATTTGAAAGCACTCAAATGTGAAAACATTCAAAAAAGTCAACCAGCAACATTTTCTTGGAAACTGCTACACTCTCCATGGTAAACTTTCGCTTTCAGTGGCATTAGTCGTCTACAACAAATATAACAGAAGGGATTATTTGGGTAGATAAACATTTTCATTCTAGATTCCAACAATCTGAACTATACATTCTTTTGCCAGGAGGGCTTGGGAAGGAGGAAGAAAGCAGAATGTAGTCATAACAACAAAAGAAATGAAGAGAGTTCTTTGTCCACCATGATGTTGGAAAAACAAAAACGAAACGGAGACCAATCATTCATTCTTCAGATTTCTGTCATGTGAACAGTGAAAAAAAAAATCACTAGATTCATTACAGGTATTTGTAGTCTTAGAGAGCGTAGCAAACCAAACCGAGTGTCTTGAATTTATGGAATAGAAATTTGACACAGCTGGGTCACAGATGGGAGGAGATCCCGACAGGAGAAAGCTGCTCATTCTTTAGATTTAAGTTAATAATCACAAAGTAATCTTAAACTTAGTTTTGTACCCTAACAGATAATTCATCAGTTGGTACCTCACATTATACTATAAGCTAAACAGCTGAGGCAAACCTACTAACAAAAAACATTTCTGTCCCCTTCAGTAAAAGAAAAGGGTGACAGTTGATGTGACGCTACATAATCCATGGTCCTTCCTAAATGCTCTCTAAACACTGTTCAGGGATCTTACACGTCCTCCATAGCCCAGAAGTAATCGTAAGCCAGTTGTCTGTTAGGGAAGACTTTAATGTCATTTATGGATTAATATAGTGAGAAGAGCTCAACTCTTCCTTCTAAAGAGTAAATGTGAAGTTGTTTTGTGGTAAAGACCAGTGATGAAGAATCACATCTGAAATCGTACTTCGGCGCTGAGGTAGTGAAGGACCACTGCCCCCTGGCTAGCTCAGCCTACCAGCCCAACTCCCTATCCTGCTGCTCCTCTGATGAGACCAGTCCCTTCACAATATTACATTTAAGCCTGTAGCTGTCATCTCGAGCATCATCTGTGTTGACTCTGTGCTAGACATTTTATACCTTATTTGTACCCTAACACAATAATATGCATAGGCAGATCTCTAATTCGTGCTTAATTAAGAAGGAATCAGGGCAGTGGTATTCTGGTAAGTCAGCAACTTCACAAAAAAGAGTCTGGATTTGTTGGGCTTGTTACTTTCCGTGGGGTAAATTCTCCTACTGTAGCTGGTTCAAGCTACCAAGCCTTCACAACCAGCTCACAGAAGTCCTGAATATTTAACAATCCTGGCTCCAGCACGCCACTCAAATAGGAACTCAGGAAGGGTTTAGAAACTTCTCCAGGATCATATGCAATGTAAGAATCTGAATGAGCATTCCCATGGCCGTCTGTGGGCTCCGAAGGCGGGCCCCTTTCATGAGCTTGCTCCTCCGTAGCTCGTGTTTGTTTCTGCCCTCAAACTCTGCCTCTGCTATCCCACCCCCATCCCCCCACCCCCCATCACTTCCAATCTTAACTCCCAACCAAGCAAGCAAGGAGCTTCGCCAGGGTTCAGCTGGTCCTGAAACCCTTCCCCAACCACCTTGGTGACCTGTTTGTTCTCCCTCTCATGCTATACATACTGGCCTTTACAACCAGTTTGGCACAAAACCACACCACCTTCTACTAACGTATTAACACTTCCTGACTGTCTGTCTGTCTTCCATTTTTAGCCAGCATGTCTACTTCATAAGGAAGCAGGCTCTTGTCTGTATTTCTGTGATCCACAGAGTGTGCTACATACAAAATGGACATATGATATTACCGAATGAACCAGGACCATGTATGAATTACAGGTAATCCGATACTCCAAGTTTGTAAAGCTAAAGACTTACAGTAGGGGCACAGTGACTAATGTCAATATGAAAGCAAGAAATTGTTTGATTTGGGAGATGTTAAAAGGATCAAAGGAGAGGCACATCCTATATTTAATTTTAATTCTTTCTTATTTTTTGAGTAGATAAAAAAATCTCTGAAGTTTCCTTCTTTATCTGCCAATAATCAGGCTTGCCCTCTATCTTCTTTCCACTTCACCGAACTTGGCAAAGGTGTAAAGGTGAATGTCTTCTATTCCTTTTTCTCTTCACTCCGAACCTGGGCTGAGACAGTCACTGGGATTCAAACTACAGAGGATTTTAATGAATAATGTCAACTCCCTCGAGCCCGAGCTCTGGCATTTTATAGCCTCTGTGCAGTTCATAGGTGCATGGCTTGTCTCTATGGCAGGCTGCTTTTTAACATGCATTCGCAGATCAACTTTTTTGCAAAGGCTTTTTATTCAAAGAGAAAGATATATTTTTGAAACTATTGAAAAAGTCTTCATAAAACTGAAATTAAATCCTTTCTTTCTAGGTTTAATCTTAGCCATCTTTCCAAAGCAAGGCATAAAAGAAGGGATTAATTTGAAATTTGGGCTGCCTTAGAAATGTAAAGGTCCTTGGGCTGTGTTTCTCCAAATGACCTGCACTATTTTAATCCAATGTAATTAATTTGGTTGTGGCTAAAAGACAGAATGGCCTCTAAATCCCCTTCCAACATTTCTACAAAGGTAGCACTTTCCCGTGTCTCTCCATCTTATTTTGTCTGCAGATGCCCGGTGAAAATGGGAGTGAAGGAACTGCTGGGATTATTGTTTCTTTTGGTAAATAAGTGTGATTTCAGTAAGTGACGCCACTTGTCCTTTCCCTCTTTCCCCAAATGCTTCAGCTTTGGTGAGAACGTGAGCTTCTCATCTAGAGCGTACACACAACGGAGCAAGGGCTTACTGTTATTTTAATGGCGCATGATCCACTGAAAACCACATCCCCCACCTAGCACCGTGATGGAGCGGATTCCTCCTCACTCTGATCTCTCCCCATCCCATCTGGTGAGAAAAAACCCAGAAATAAACAGATTGATAATCTGATGGTATAATCTGAAAAGATGAAACGACTGCTTAGAATTCAAAGGAGTCTGTGATAAGACATTAAGTAATTTCCCATGTAATTGCATTTCTACATATTTTGTAAGATGAAAAGCGGCAACTTAGATCATAAGAGGTAAGCATACAGTACAATTTATCCTCAGTTCACAACAAGCCAAAGATATGTAAATGAGTTAAGATTATAAGGGCTTTTATTTTATTTTTTAAAGAATTTATTTATTTGAGAGCGAGAGTGAGAGCACATGAGTGGGGGGGAGGGGCAGAGGGACAAGCGGACTCTCCACTGAGCGGGGGGGCCCAACTTGGGGCTCCTTCCCAGGACCCTTAGATCATGACCTGAGCCGAGATCAGACACTTAACTAACTGAGCCACCAGGCACCCCTAAGGGCTTCTATTTTTTAATGAAAGTACACACTTCTTTGGAGGAAGCTATTAACACTTCATCCTCCCCTCTTCTTTCCCTTCTCCACATTCCAGCATCTATCCCATACTCAGAATGGAGTTCACTCTTGACATATTGATGAATGGACAAAAAATGAATAAGCTATGATAGTATACCTCCTGTGTGTCCCATGGTCCTGTGGTTCTGCCCTAGGGCCACTCCTTAATGATAAGGACCCATACCTTAATGACAGAGACACACTGAGCCTCTGAAGTAGGTCACAGTGTAGGAATGTAAAGGACGAGAAAGGGAGGTAAAATTGGAAGACTGGTAATTGTTCACTTGCTAACAAAGAAGCACAACCTGGTTACTTAATGCTGTGTCTAGATTAGAAAGAGCAGATTCACCCTGTGAATATAAATCAGCCTGTGTAGCCATTGTATTTGCTAATAAAGCCTTTTACCTTTTCAGTGAGTATTGGCTTAACTATTGGGACACCCTCTGATCTTTTCCTTGAGAATCAACTATATCAGTGCTCTGTGACCTGAAGCTACTTCTAATCAGACAAAACTTTCGCTGCCTGTTTTTAAAGACTCAGTGGTACAACACAAGTTACAAAATGATACCAAATGTTTTCTAAATTTACAAAGCACTTGAAGAGACAGTATTTCATTGAATGTCCCGGGGGGATACTTAAATTCAGAGAGGTTAAATGACTGTCCAAAACACAAAACACAAAGCTCATACACCTGGCCAGTACATGACCTGACTGTACTTTATTACCTGAGGTATCATTTTGTTGTTGAACTTACTTTGAGACTCTTACTATATTCCCACAAGTCACTTTGATGAACATGCCCTAACATGCATGGCCCAAGGTTTTCCTCATGATTATTTGAAATGTGCAGGTTTGTTTGCTCATATACTGACTTCCTCCATATAATTTCTTAGAACTTTATACCTCTTGTGGCTGTTTCTGCTGTTACTACTATCACTACCCTCTCGGCCTTTCATTAACTCCCCTTCTATTATCTGCCCTCCTCTTGTTTTCCTTTTGTCCCTTTAGCTTACTCCCTCTTCACAGCTTTTTCATTAATTTGTATAAAGGACACTGATTTGTAAAAAGCTACTGATGCTTTTTACATTCCCTGCCATGCATTCACTGATGCCATGCACATTTACTGCACACATAATATATGCTGGGCGGGCCCTGGGAATAAAATGGTCAACAGAATCTGGCACTGTCTCCTCTCAGATAGTATAGTCTGGGGAAAGAGACAGACAGTATTAAGGAACCACAGAAAATAGATGTCAAATCACAGCACCAGTGCTAAGACGTGTATTAGAATTACGAGGATTTGACCTAATTACAGGGCCACAGAAAGCTTCCTTAAGGAGGTGGCCACTGAACTGAGATTTGATACATGAGTAGGAATGTACCAGACAAAGCAGAGAGGGAGGATGTGTGAAAATCCTGTGGCAGAGGCGGTGGCCGGGGAGCAGGAACAGTGTGAGGGTACAGGGCACGCATGAAAAACTGAAAGGAGACTGGAAGGGGGAAAGGGAGGAAAAGTATGGTGGAAAACCAGATTAAAAACATAGCCATTCTGAGTAGGTCCTTCTAAGCCAGTTGAATTTATAGCTGAGAGATGGACTCCAATTCTGTAAGGACATGATTCTATACAGTGAACACTTTTGGGGTGGGTGGGTGGGAAGGTTGTAACTCTCAAATTCCAAGTTGTCTTCATTGATGCCTAAGTCTGTGGTCGTTCCAAACAGATGGAGGCACCAAATCTCCTACTGCCAATAACTCTAGGTATTTATGCTCTAGGTTAGTGTGACTACAAGCAAGTAGGACTAATTTCTTTTTAAAAATTATGCTTTGAATTCAATTACTTATGAGTATAATGGATTATAAATAACATAGTGTGCACTATTGAAATCCACTGCACTTTCATGTGTGCGGTAATAAGGTGCAGTGTAATTTATGGCTTACAAATTTATGGACCGAGAGTAATAGCTCCAGACTACAGGATGTAGAATACCGTCCTTTTCAATTTCAATTTTTCCTCTAACACTGGCTAGTTAAATTTTAGTTTTGCATTTGTGTGGCAACATTACTACCTTCTTAGTATCTCAGAACTCAGAAATCACACCATTTTTAAACTGGAAGAAGTCTGTGTAGGCCATTCAGTTTATCACCTCTTACTACCTCTGGAAACAATAATTTATCTGGGCAAGGTGAAAATCTCTCTTTTGATAACAAAAATCTGGAAAAAGATTTTCTCTCAGAATGAATATCTGGTATTTAATAATAATTCTTATAAATTTCCACTCCAGAACATTGTTTGTATCTGTTAAATGTCCTCTGGCTTGTGAAGACAGCCAATAATTTTCATGTTATTGAGAATATTCTGGGGATTTTTAGGGCAGTCCCAATTAAGAGATTCATATCATATGTAGAATGACTGAGCTCAAAGATGGGCTCCAGCAGCATGAGAGAGAGAGAAAAAAAAAAAGTCTACTAAGCCCTGAGATAAGGGATTGCTTTTTTGTATTTAATTTATGTAAGTGAGCACCATAATTATGAAGTGTAAGGAACACATGTGGAAAACATGAGATGGTAATTAGATCCTAAAGAGCATCTGAAGTATTGACAAGTAAGTTTGGAGACCAATTGTCTATACAGCGTCAGGAAGAGAAAAAAAGACTAACTATAAACATGAAGCTTTGCTCACGAGAAAAACACATCCTTATACTTTTAAGAGGATAAAGATAAGTCAGTATAACAAAAGATAAATATTCAACATGATCATTCTACCTTCTTTGTCACAATTTTAAGTTTCAATATGTTACTAGTCAGAAATTCATCGACAATGGAATATCTGCATAAGAAAATCTAAAAAGTATAAAGCTGCAACAATTTAATGTATTTCCACCATTTGGTCACAATCTAACCTCTTTAGTGTTTGGGAGAACAAAAACTGGCCTGCCCTTTCCTGCAATCCGACCTTTGGCTTTCCCTGTGGCATTTACACATCCAAAGGGGGACATCCTGACTCCTCAGGAGAGTGGTTTGTAAATGACAACCCTCTGAGCCTTACAGAAAATGGATTTGAAAATAAATTCTCCATGTATAAATAAACAGATAATTAGATACAGGTCTAGGATACATCCAGATTAGTTTTAATTCTCTTCAATTCTTCTGAAAAAAGAGAAAACTATGGAACTCATTCACTTCAAACCCAACCTGCCACGCAAGTGACAACAATGAGGGGCAGCATGAAATTAAGTGACAAACTGTGGGATGTGGACAATTACTGGTACAGAAGTACAGATCAAAGGATGTTTGTTCTAAAAGGCATTAATTGGTGGAAATTTATTGATTACTAATATATGCTAAAGCTCTTCTTTGTGTCTTCCATAAGCCACCTCATTTAATCTCAGGGTGGCTTTACAAGGGTCACTGCACCCATCTCACACAGGAAAAACCTGAAGCCCCAAGAGGCTAAGCGCCAAGGTTACAAGTAAGTAACAGGGCCAAGTTCAAACTCAGGCAGTGTGACCTATCAAAAAAGGGCTTCTTGGATCCATCTCGGACTCCAGCATCTAGCCTCGATGATCAGCAGTTTCCGGAGAAATAGCTATCTTACCCTGACCAAGCAGGACCAGAACAGAAAATGTGTGGAAGTAGCTCAATTGTAATGTTTGAAGCTCTATGAAATATTTAGTTACACCAAACACTATGTTTTAGTTAACTGTTTTTTACCTTTTTAAAGGAGTGCCATTATAAAATTACCATAACTCCTTTTTTCAAAAGGGATCCTTTGTCCTCTGCAGGGAATAATGTAAAATATTTAATAATGCTAACAAAATTTAAGACTAGAGAACACAGAATAAGCACCTGGAAGTCTCAGCTCATTGGTTTTTTAGGACTATAAGAGACCTCAGTAGCCGTTTAGTCAAGAGGAATAAAGGAGTCCAAGAGAAGTCAAATGACTTTGCTACAAAGGCACACACAGCATGATAATCTCATAGCTAGTGTCAAAGTTGGTTTCTTTTACTTCAATGCTCTTGCTATGAGTGTGGTCACTAAGTAAAAATGTAATATTGTTCATTAAATACCAACCAGAATGGCATTTTAATATATATTTTCCATTATTATGTGCTGGATCAGACCCTCCTTCCCAATTTTTAACTAATCCCTGGGAGTAACTAAGAGGTATATCAAGTCATTCAGTTTATTTGGAAGCATATAGCCTTCAATAAGCTACAAGAAAAATAATTTTCACAACCAAATAATGTCACTGAACCCTTTCTCTAATTATGCACTGTGGTCTTCTAACCTCTCTTTATGCACACGCTTGATTTTCAAGATTTTCGCCTCACTCAGACAAGACAACAAGGTATCAGGCTTTCTATGTTAAAATGAATGATTCTACTTTTACAGAAACAAAAGTGGAATACCGAACAGGTAGGAATGAGCTCCAGGGAGGAGATAATTTCTCTTTTACATTTATAGATTGCCACCAGGGCCAAACCTAAATACTTTTAGGACACTTTTAGTAGTTGGGAGTTATTACTCTTAAAACAACAACAACAACAAAAAAACCTCAACTATTTAACCAGTAGTATGTATTTAAATTTAAAACAAATTTAATATTTTTAAAATCTTTTTCTTTGCTGTGTATTTAAATGAAGGAAGCAGCTATAAAAAAAGAATAGTTTGCTTTTCAATTCAATATCAAGTGAGCACTGAGTTAGAAAACCCTTGTAACCAGCACCAATTTCTTGTTCTTTGTTTTCATTTAGAATTTTCATATTCAGGAACAAGATCCTTTATAGTTAAACATGGTATTTGTAGCACAATATATAAATTATATTGGTGGAGTGAAGGTACGAAGTTTTATCAAATTTATCTAATTCAAACATTGTTTATCATATAATGAGTATCACAGGCTAAAGGTTAATATTTTGATGTGACTGGCAAGGGGCGACTTTAGTTATAACTCCTTTATTCTACTAATTTCAGTATCAGTTTCATTTTTATTCATTAAAATACTCTTTCATGTACCCATATAGAAATACTTTACCAAAAATCAATTTGTGCCTGTTTTTATTTTCTTGTACGTATTCCTATTAATGTTAATTTTTTAAGGAACATTTGTCTCTTGTTTTTGAACAGCTTCCTAAACAAAATAATAAGTGCAATAAAATAAATTACAAACATTTTTCTTTGTTGAGGTCTTATATTCCAGTTTCTTATTGTACATTCCTACAAATAATGACATGAAAGGCTCAGAGAGCTGTCCTGCATTTATTATCCCCAGAACTCTTCTCTGATAATATTTTTGTCATTGTTTCCTAAAAATGAAGTGTAATGAAAGAAGTCTGTATAATTACAGGGCTTAAATATTAGATTTTCAGTTTTTCAGCCTGTTGGAAGGAGACTGAATGTTGGAGCTCATTCTCTTTCCCTTCCTCTTCCTCTCTCCCTACACACACATGCACACATGTGCACACACATACACACACGACGGACAGATGAACTTCTTCCAATTCTACGTCTTATGGCAAATCTGTTTCCAAAAGGGCTTCGTAAACAGCCATGCATTTTTGGAAAATTAATGTTACAATAAGAGAGTTAACATTCATTTAAAAATATTCTTTGAATTACAAAAATACAAACTTCAACTTTTCAGTGTAATGCGACTATGTAAAACAAGGCACATCTGTGTTTTATTAGTCATCTTTGCAAGCCACTTTACTTTGAATATTTAGAAAAACTTGCCCTCTTGTGTTATTAGTTTAATAATGGACTTTATTCCACTTTCTAACTTCTTTTTCTGATTTGAAAAATGCGGCCAGACAGTTGTGACAGAGAAGAGACAATTATTGTCCAGACACTAAATGTCCAAATTATACTCTGTCTGTCTCTCTGAAGAACTGATAAATGAGAATCCAGTCGGAGACATTACACTAACACAATTTCCCAAACCATCTATCCAGACGTGGCTTAGACACACAGAGGCAAATCCAAGATCAGCATTCCAATCCCAACTATGTTTACGGATCATTGGACACGTTGGTCCTTCTTTTGTGTCATTAGGCATGAGACAGTATATCTTGATGACTATGGTGCTATTCTGGGGAAGCAACAACAAAATCTGGGTTCTTCAGAATCAAGTGGGTGCATTCCCTAGGTAGCTGAGGACCTGGGGTCTGGACAAGTAAAGGTCATGGTGACATGAATGGGCACTCACAGTTGTGGCAGGTGGCCCCACTGTACCCCGTCTCCTCACAAGCGCACTGGAAGCTGTGCCATGTTTGCGAGCACTTCCCGCCATGCTCACAGTGATTGGGCACACATCTGTCAGAGAAAGAGACAAACAGAAATAAACCAACACACGAATGAGATTTATGAGTGGCCAAATTCCAAGCTGTCTGGGCAATATATCATTTCAATGCCAGGTTGACTTACCAAGGCAATTAATCCTTGTTAGTTTAAGCAGATTAATACGATCCACGATGGAAGGTGCCAAGCGCACAAAAGATGATGTATCACAAGCCTGGTGTTTCCCATTTTTGAGTAAACAGTAGAAATTAACAAACAGTGGAGAGACTCATTTGCATAACACAGACTCATTTTATTTTGTCTTTGCACAAAAATAAAGACACTAGCTGAATTTCCTCCTGGTGAAAGATGGAAGATTAGCCCTCTTGTTTCCTGTCCTATTCTTTAACAAGGCCAATACCGAGTCAGAAGAGGGTACCACTGAGTTTTTCATAGCAATTTGAGCTTTTGAAATAATGCCATGGCAACAGCAATGAGAATATGCAAGTCGTAAAAGATTTCTAAGTCTTCTGTATGCCTCCCGATATACCCGGCTGGCCAATGGAAGCCACCTACTCAAAGTGGCACCCAGCATAACATAGAGGAAAAGTGCAGGTTTCATGTTCAAATCTTTGTTTTTCTACTTACTAGATATTTCTCAATATCAATTTCTCATTTAAAAAATGGAGTAATTTTGTTACGGAACCTCGACTGGATCGCCCAACGGAAGAAACAAGCGGCACTCGGAGATCTTGGACGGGAGGTTTATTTAATGCAGTGCAGGCTGGCTCAGAGGAGAGTGGTCTCCAAAGGTCTGAGCCCTGAGCACAAACACAGGGGGCAATTTATACACTTCTACTTCCGCATACTTGGCACTCTTGGTGCATGCGCGAAGCAGGGCGGGGAGAAGAACCCGGAAGAGCCCGGGGGTAAGGACTGGGACTCTCGCTGGCTTGGTCGGCCATCTTAGGACACAGATTTTCCTTATCAATTTTACCTATCTGATAAGTAGTTTTAAGGTTTGTAGGAAATGCTCATAAATGAGATAATTAATAGGCAGGAAAGAGAGGGGCAACATGTGGGAGCTATGAATATCTGGACTGCAGCTTCCAGGGCACAATTTCATTGCTTGCCTGTACCTTCACAACAGTGAGGTTGAAATCTATTCAGAAACACTCCTATTTCAACAGCAGACTCCTTCCTTTCTCCTAGTCCTATTCCCTTATTCCTCCCAATTCCTCTCTATAGCTTCCCCACAACCCGATTCTTTAAGATCCCGATAGAGATGCTCACAGGTAACAAAGGTATCATTATGTATTAACATTCACAAAAGATTTCAAGATTTTAGTAAGAAACTCTCTAAAATGGAAACATCTGCCCAGACTAAAACAGTAGAATCTCTAGTAGTGGGTCACAGGCAATGGGCCGATAGACAGCCACACTGCATGGGACCCCTTAGTCATAAAGCCCTGGTAGCTTACTGCTGCAAATTTTGATAGGAGTTGCTTCAGAGACAGCATTCACTATGTCCCATTCTTGATTTACCATCAGTCATGCCTAAACCTGGTGTGGCAGGCACACCCCCATGAGGCATGTAACCTCCGACTCTTACGTAGGAATGCCATTCCTCTACAGCTCTTTGCAAACCTTTAGTCACGCAACAAACATTTACTGAACACTTGCTATGTGCACAACACATGGGAATCAGAAGATAAATAAGATTTCAAGAACTGACAGCCGGCAAAAGTGAATATAGCGTATATATGAAAACTATCATGTAAGATGGAAATGAAGAGTGTAATAATCAGGGGCAAATAATGCAGGATGGAGTTACACAGGAGTGATCATATGTAGACTTGGGGCACAATATAAAGTCTTTAAGTAGAGCCTCGATGAACAGTCAGGATTATAAGAGGAAACTGAGAGGAAGTGCATTCCTGGAGGAAAAATACAACAGAAGCAAAGACACAATGTTGGATTATCATGGGGGGGGGGATGGAAAATTCACTCTACGCTAAAAAGGCACTCATATTTCATATGAATTTGGCCTTGGTGTTATCAAGGCTACCTAGAGGGTCCTTCTTCAAAGACCTGATCACCTAGGTGGAGATGGGGGATAAGATTCACACAAAATACAACACCAGGCAGAATTTGATGACTCATCAAAGGAATAGGAAAGGCTACAGAAATAAGGATATCAGAGTAGTTA
Source organism: Mirounga angustirostris (assembly GCF_029215605.1). NCBI lineage: Eukaryota > Metazoa > Chordata > Mammalia > Carnivora > Phocidae > Mirounga > Mirounga angustirostris. The sequence goes on from NW_026991720.1 coordinate 8,389,980, forward strand.
TAGGTAAAATATAAATAAAGGCAGAATATAAATAAATATAAAGTTTAGAGCATTCCCCTGGGGCCTTAAAAGGGGAGTTGCATTTTCATAATTAACATGTTGGAAGTGTTCCCAGCAGGGAAAGCGAGAAAGCGATGACAGGGTGGCAGAAGCGCACCATCCTGTCCCTTGCCCAGGCACCCAGGCAGGGGCCTCTGCAGAGGGTGTTTCTGCTCACAGTCCTGATTCTCTAGACCATGAGACCAAGCAATGGGATGTACACTCCAAAATTATGGAAAACTAAAAAAAAATCCATGATACTTAAGTCTGTATATGACTCTGTGTGGTATATTTATTTTCTAAACAGTTGTGGGTTAATATTAGCTCAGCCTAATAGTGAAAGTAATTTACATCAGCTCATTATAGCAATTAATTCAGGGGGAAGTAGTGCAAAGGACTGAGTTGCAAAGGAAAACCAGGTTGGAATCTAAATGTGCTCTAAATAATGCACAAAGCAGAAAACCCACCTCGCAACGATAAAAAAAGACTACTGTGTACTTACACACACACACGCATACACACGAGGAGCATATGACCATCAAGTGAGATTGGCTGAAGAGTCCTAAAATTCAGTATTAAGGATTTCTTTAAAAGTGATCTTTTATTTAAATGGGATTTTAATATTTTATTTTTTAATGTCTGTTCCTTATAACTTGTATTTTTAAAATGGACATTGTCCTCATGCTGATTACTGGCATTTAGTTGTTAATGGGGAGAGATGTTTTATTTCCAAGTTGAATGGATTCAAATGTAATTTCAAACCCTAATACTTCATCCCTGTATTTAAAAAAATGGGGGGGGGGTGCGCCTGGGTGGCTCAGTTGGTTAAGCAACTGCCTTCGGCTCAGGTCATGATCTTGGAGTCCCTGGATCGAGTCCCGCATCGGGCTCCCTGCTCGGCAGGGAGCCTGCTTCTCCCTCTGACCCTCCCCCCTCTCATGTGCTCTCTGTCTCTCTCATTCTCTCTGTCTCAAATAAATAAATAAAATCTTTAAAATAAAAAAATAAATAAAATAAAAATAAAATAAAAAATGGGGGCGCCTGGGTGGCTCAGTCGTTAAGCGTCTGCCTTCGGCTTGGGTCATGGTCCCAGGGTCCTGGGATCGAGCCCCGCATCGGGCTCCCTGCTCAGCGGGAAGCCTGCTTCTCCCTCTCCCACTCTCCCTCCTTGCGTTCCCTCTCTCGCTGTCTCTCTCTGTCAAATTAATAAAAATTAAAAAAAAAATAAAAAAATGTTAGGGCCAGTCACCAAGCAAAACAAAATACGAATTAATCTAGCTTCCGACTTCCTGTTTATTTCTTCTCCTGTATTCGCATAAAACCATTTGCATAGGTCCCATAACCCATTATCACACTGTATAGTAATGATCTGCTTGAGCATCTTGTCTCTTCGAAACTGTGAGACTCTGCAATTAGGGATTTTTATCTTCTGGTCTTTAGCATGGCAGGTGCCTGGTCCACCCTCAGGAAATGGCTGCTGGCCGACCCACTGAAGTAATGGAGGAATGTGATGACCGTGAAGTTACACCATGGGGCTGAAGTAAGTTTGGAGGAAACATCCCTTTTACTGCAAAAAATAGGGATTAGTGTTATGTATGATTTTAGTCTTACATCCAGACTCTTGCTCCAGTAAAGTATTAAATATATAGTTTGTTTTACAGCAGGTCCTGGCTTGGAAGTTTGCGTTGCATCAAACATGAATCCCAATGGCTCTACTGTGGCTACTTGAGAACTAGTTGAGCAGGATCAGGAACATGCAGGGATAAGTTGGCAGGTGTCAGTTTGCTGTGATCAAAGGGCTCCAGAAGGGATTCATCCAATGAACTCTGTCCCCAGAGAGCACTGGCATCGGACTCTTCCAGCTGCAATCGTCCTTTCAGTTGTAGCAATGCTTTCCAAAATGCTTTAGAATCAATGCATTTTTTTTTCAAATGAAACTGACTTACACCACAATGTAAAACAAAAGCTAACATTTGAAAGTCACGTGTATAATAATTAATATAAAATCAAACGCTACAGAGTAGCTGTTTGAATGGATGCAATTCTATCCAGGGTTATGGATGACAGTTGCAGTTTTATTTTACCCAGACTATCACTTTTATTTCTATACTTGATTTTAATTGCAAAGCATTGACAAAAATGGTATTCATGGACATAAGAACTGTGAATGGTACCAGGTTCGTTCACCACAGCCCACTTCTGTGGATACTACTTAAACAGAGACAGCAGAAGAAATTTTCTTTCAAATCTAGAGAACGTTACTCTGACAGCATAACGGAGTGCAATGGTGGTCTTCAAAACACTTTGAAAGTGCTTTCTTTTTTTTTTTTTTCCTCTACAGTGCTTAATAGTTAAAATAGAGAGTTTCAAATAAAATTAAAATCAAACCTTTGTGTTACCTTGAGAACTACATTTGGTTCTGTAGAACTCCATATAAAACCAGACTGTTTCTCTCAAATACATTCACACGATACCCAGTAGTGATTAACGGTGGAGTGTTTCTCTGAATAGCCTGCTGTTGCTAATATCCTGAGCTACTGCTACACAAAAGTTCTCAAACTTTCATGCACATAGAAGTCACTAGAAAATCTGGTTAAAATGAAGATTCTGATTACTTAAGTCTGGGGTGGAGTCTGAGATCCTGTAATTCTAACATGTTCCCCAGTGATGCTCATGCAGCCGGTCAGAGGACCGCATTTTCAATCACAAAGCTCAAGAGCATTCCAGCTCAGAAGAATGAGGGCACCAGGAGGAGAAACAGCCCAGAAGGGAGGGCACAGGGATGGGGTGGGGGGCAGAGAGAGTATGCGGGAAGGGCAGATTTGGTCTAGGCTGCCACTTCACTCAGAGTGACAATATAATAATCTCCTAATCCCATTTAGTAGGTGTAATCATTTCAGAACACCTGAGTTTAGACCTCATCTAATTCATAGAAAGTGATCACTGAATACGAAGACAACTTCATTTGACCTTAAAGTCAAGTTCCATATTCTCAGTCTGAGTCAGCTGAGATTTCCCACCCACTTAGTTATCGTACAGAGGCCAGTCTGCGATACTTAATCTGCTTTCAGATTAGTACAAATTTTATACCTGCTCATTAAATATGACTTGTTCTAAAGTTTAGAAAAGAAAACTTCAGGTTAGGTATAGGTTATTTTGTGAACTATTGGAAAATTATTTAGAGTGATTTATAAATTACCATTCCAGTGCAAATTACCTCTTGAATTTTATTTTTTTTCTTTCATCTTGGCTCCCAATTTTATTTTTGCTTATCAAGCCAAGAAATTCATTTAGAAAATTTGATTTCTTAAATGCTATTTTTCATACCCCTGGCTCTCAGAGCTATTTCCACAATCATGGCAGAGTTTTCTTCTGCATTACCATCAATATTGATCTCAACAATATTTCAGTACTTTTATTTTCACACTAATTAGATTTCAATTTTAGTTGAAGGCATACTCTCTATGGAGTATATATCACTGCCTTACATTTTTTCCTGTTCAAACTGAAATTATATAGAGAAGTAATCATAATTCCAGCAACTAATTTAGTATTTCGTTACTACATAACTTAATTTTATAGTTGTACAACCAGAAAACCTAATGTTATATTGATGGTGCTACTTCAACAAGCATTTATTTATGGAAATACTTAAATGCAGAGATATTTATTATACCTCCTGCATTATGCCCAAAGTTTCCATTAAGAATAATCAAGCATATTTGGTCTGCATCTTTCCAACAATTATGCCCTTCTAGACAACCATATCAATCATTAATTGTAACCTTACTATAAAAATACCTTAAAAATAACTTCTATTGTAATAAAACCTATCACTCTATTTTACTTTGTTAATTTACTTTGAGTTAGAGTATTACAATGTATTCCCCATTGTTTTATGAATAAAACATCTTTTAAGAGATCACAGGCTCACAGGAGGATAGGGACTTGCAAAGATCATGAGTTCCTTCACCTGTCTCCAGGCCCAACTGTATTTAACCTAGATAAGTAACAGGAAGTTCTTTTTAATCAATCAAGACACTCTAAAACAAACTCTGGAGACACAAAGAATAAAGGCAGCTTTATCCTCAAGAAATTGCATTTATTCATCAAAATGTAATTGGCAAGTCAGGTCTCTCTCTATGCCTCATATTAAAAATATTGGTACAGAATTAGGATAATATATCACTATTATATGAGTACACTGAGATTTATGGAAAAGTTAATCTTTGAAGGAAGCATGGATTCAGGTTAGCCTGAAAGAAAGAGAAGAACCTTTCTACGCGGAGGGAAAGCGAAAGCTTGCACCAGTCTGAGTAAGTGCAAAACGTGGCTATAGAATAATGAGTTCTTGAGTTTGGTCAGAGTAGAAAGCTTGCATCCACCTTGAGGATTACAGCAGAAAGTTGTGGATGTCTGGTCAACAGCCCTGTCCCCTTTCTTCCTTCCTATCATAATTCCTATTTTGTTCTGGTATCTTCTCTCCATGTGGCCATCTGCTTTTGGAAGGGAGAGTATCCTGGTCTCCGAGGGAAAAATAGTAAAGCATCAGGCTTCTTAAAGAAGTCATTAACCTACTGCACACTTTTCCCCCAAATCTATGATCTCCTTCTTTCACAGCAACAGAATTTATGTCTTGCTTGACATAGAGCCACCCAGCTAAAGACACCATTTTCCAGGCTCCTTTTAATTTGGGGGGGGGTTGTGACTAAGTTCCATGGAAGTGCACTATCTGGGCTAAGCCCTGAAAGGGAAAGGACATGCACTGTTCTTGCTTTTCAGTCACTCCTGGCCTCATTCCTAAAATGAACCTATGATGGTGAGACCTAGAACAGGCATCTCTGAACACAAGAGGATGACAAAGGAATATTTTAAGGACTCTGGTTTCTGAATAACATTCCAGCCCTGGACCATCTACTCAACTGTTTCCTGGCCCCACCTGAACTGCCCTACCTGCTAGGTGTTGAAGTTCTCAGGGCTCAGTCCTTGGTTCTGTCTAGGATGGTTCCAAGCTTCTTTCACTGGTTCAGATTTCCACTGACATACCCACTTGGATGTGGCAGAGGCATCACAAAGGGAGTTAGTCTACTCCTTAACCTTCTTACTCTCTTGCTCAATCTCATCTCAGTTAATGGCACCACCATCTATCGAGTCGCTCATCTCAGAAAATCAGAAGTTACTCTTTACATCCCCGTTTTTATCACTTCTACATAAAACATCAGCAAAGTTTTGTGAATTGAAATTCGAAAACTGGCCTCAAATGTATCTACTTTCTGTGCCTCTACCTACTCATTTCAACCCACCATCACTTTTACTCGGATTACAATGTTTCCCTACTCATCTGCCCCTCTCTATTCTTGTCTTGCTTTAAATTATTCTCAACAAAATACCAGAGTGAACCTTAACATTATGTCATACTACTGTTTAAAGCCTTTTGATGGACTCTCATCGCCCTTGGGAAAAGGTGGAACTCCTATCCGTCTCTGCACGATTTGCTCTGCCTGCTTCTCTGTTGCCAATCTGTGCTCCTCTTCCTCCCGCCATCTTCTAATTATATACCTATTGGTTTCTTTGTTGTCAGGCTTCTCTTTGAACTCTGCTTTCCATGATGGCAGGGACTATGTCTGCTTACCACTCTTTATCCATTGCGTAGAATTCTGTCTGGCATTGAGTATGTACTCAATAAATAATTGTTGAATGAATTTTGAGTAAGTGAATTATCAGTCCATTTAGATAGCTGGAAATGGCTTACAATACCATTTTGCTAGTATATGAATGCAGAAACAGAGAATGTCTCAGACTGCTGCACTCTGAGTGAGTTTTGGATTATCTGGCCCATTTTTCTCAAATCTATCATATAAACATAATACCATTATACAATAAGTCAAACTGTCTGACCAAAGGCTTTATATAATTTCTGCCTCTACCAGAATGCTATCTTATTTGTAGATGAAGGAAAAACACATCTAACACAAGCCCTTTACTCTGAAAAATGAATGAAGTCTTCGTATATTGATATAGCTATTAGAATAGCAAGCCCAAACTTGGCAAAACCCAGCAGTCAAGCAAAGACAGTATTTTTGACAAGTTAATCCATATCAAGAAGTATTAAAATCAAGAAATATCTGAAGGATAATAAAATAATGATTAATGTAAGAATGAAACTCCATAAATTTATAGGTTTCTTTTATTAAGAAAATACAGTATGAGTAACTTTTATAGGATACTACAAAATTATATTTTTATGAGATTAAGATGATGAAATATTTTAGAGGGAGTGATATTATTAACAAAATTACCATGAGACCAATAGTAAAACTATTTTACAGTTTGTGCTTCCAAAGGAATACATGCAATTTCATTATTTAAAAAAATGTTTAACAGAGGCACCTGGGTTGCTCAGTTGGTTAAGTGACTGCCTTCGGCTCAGGTAATGATCCTGGAGTCCTGGGATTGATTCCCACATTGGGCTCCCGGCTCAGCGGGGAGCCTGCTCCTCCCTCTGACCCTCTCCCCTCTCATGCTGTTTCTCTTTCTCTTTCTCTCTCTCTCAAATAAATAAATAAATAAAATCTTTTAAAAAAATAAAAAAATGTTTAACAAATTAGGAAAATTTGCACAAAACATATAATATTTGAAGTTTAATGTCTTTGTAATTGGTTCATCACTTCTTACAACCCTGAAATCAGACTGACCACATCCCTTTGGATAGGCATCATTGCATTCTGATCTCCCAAATATTCACTAATGAAGAACATTTACAATGTCTTATTTTCAGGTATAAAAAGTGTCATACATGATAAAACCATTATTCTAAAAAACAGAGAGATACAAATGGCTTCTAAAAGCCAACATAGAATACGTTCACTTAAAGAAAAAAATATTCACCCAAGGCAGAAATATATATTTAATAGATCCTTGCTCTCCAGATATCAATATGGCAATGTTTTCACTTTGGCTACACACACACACACACACACACAAGCTACATAAATTAACTTTTTTAAAATGTATATTCAAAACAAACAAAAGAAAAGCAGAATCAGACCTATAAATACAGAGAGTAAACTGATGGTTGTCAGAGGGAAGGGGGGGTTGGTGGTGGGCAAAATGGGTGAAGAGGAGTGGGAGACACAGGCTTCCAGTTATGAAGTGAATAAATCATGGGGATGAAAGGTACAGTACAGGAAGTATAGTCAACAGTATTGTAATAGCATTTTATGGTAACAGACGGGAGCTCTGCCTGTGAACACGGTATAGTGTATAGAGAAGCTGAATCACTTAAGTTGTACACCTGAAACTAATGTGTGTGAATTCTACTCAAATACAGCAACTGAAAAAATGCCTATTCAATGTGGACTTTGTATCCAGGAGACTCAATAAGGTTTGCCCCAAGTCTCCTTCCAAAAAAGAAAACTACAGTAAATACAGTGAAGAACTGAATGAAGGAAGAGATTCCATGATTACATAATTTGTTAAATGAAGACTCCCCTGACTTTGGAATACAGAATACCCGGGGTATTCCTAAGACACACAGACACTTGGCCCAAGACTTTGAAAAATAGGACTAACCCTGTCAAACCAGAGGATCTGATAAATTTTAAAATGATACAGTGATAAGGTTAGAATCTGTTCAAACACTGATAATAAACCCACTGCTTTATACTTGAGTTGAACAATTTAGTACCACGCATATAGGTTCTAATTTTTTTAAGTCAGCAGCCTAGAAACAAATTTAAATCTCCCTACAAGAGTAAACTATTCATGTATACACAATCTTTAGGAGGGACTGTTGTCATCACTGTAATTTTAAAAAGGTGAAAGTAGATAGCAAAACACCTCAAATGAAATACACACTGGGGAGGTGGAGGAAGATGGCGGAGGAGTAGGAGACCTGGATTTCATCTCCTCTCAGGAATTCAGCTGGATAGGGGTCAAACCATTCTGAACACCTACAAACTCAACAGGAGATTGAAGAAAAGAACAGCAACAACCGTCTGAACAGAAAAGTGACCACTTTCTGGAAGGTAGGACGTGCAGAGAAGTGAATCCGAGGCGATATTCGGGAGGACAGACGGCGGGGGAGGGGCCTCCGTCGGCCCTTCTGGCAAGTGATAGAGCCGCGGGGCACAAAATCGGGACTTTTAAAAGTCCGCTCCGCCGAGGGACGTCACTCTGGTGGCTAAGCGGGGGGTGGAACCCTCCGGGACAGTGTGGTCTCAGGACCTTCGGGGTCACAGAAAGACCGGGGGTGCCTGAGGGCGGCAGAGCTCCCAGGTAACGGAGCAGGGAAGCCGGCTGCAGAGGCGGAGCCCAGGCGCGGGCTCTCAGCTCGGGGTGGCCATTGACCGTGATCCGCGGCACAGCTGGGCCCCTGCTCCTCCAGCAGGGACCCGACAAGCGGCAGATCCGGGGAGACTCACCTTTTTCCCCCAGGGAGGAGCAGTGCGGGAGGGCACCGCAAGGATCTGCTGGGTTTGGAGACTCCACCCGGGGTCAGGTGCCAGAGATAGAAAAGCGCGGTCACAGGCCGGGTGAGCATGGAGTGAGGCCGGAGACCAGGGAGATGGGAGTGACTGACGGCTTTTCTCTGGGGCGCACTGAGGAGCGGGGCCCAAGTTCTCGGCTCCTCTGAGGGGGAGATTGGGAGGCCGCCATTTCCACTCTCGGCCTCCAAAGCTGTACGGAAAGCTTGCAGGGAACAAAAGCTCCTGAGAGCAAATCTGAGCAGATTACTTAACCCGGACCGGACAAGGGCGGGGCAATTCCGACTCCGGCAAAGACTTTTGGAAACAACGGCAACAGGCCCCTCACCCAGAAGATCAGCGAGAACAACCAACCAAGACCAAGTTTACCGATCAATGAGAATGGCAGAACTCCAGCGCTAGGGGAATACTACACATAGAATTCATGGCTTTTTTACCATGATTCTTTAGTCTTTCAAAGTTGTTTTTTTTTTTTTTAACTGTCTTTTTTTTATTTGTTTTTCTTTTTCCCTTTTTCAACCAACATCTTATGAATCCCTTTTTAAAAAAAAAAAAACATTTTTATTTTTCATTTTTAGAGTCATATTCTATCCCTTCATAGTAGTTACCCATATTTTTGGCATATGTATATAAGTTGTTCTCTCTTTAAAATTTTGAGATAGTTTCTTCTAACAGAACAAAATATACCCTAAATCTCTAGTGTATGGTTTTTTTTCTACTCCCCTGCCTGATCACATTCTCTCCCCTTTTTTTCCTTTTTTTTAAAAAATCCTCTTCTTTCCTTTTACAAACAACTTCTTATCAATTCCTTTTATAAAATTTTTTATAATTTTCAACTTTACAGTCATATTCCATCCCTTCATCATATCAACCCTTATTTTTGTACATATATAAGTTTTTCTTTCTTTAAAATTTTGGGAGGCACTTTCTTCTAACAGACCAAAATACACCCCAAATCTAGTGTGTGGCACTGATCTATATACCAGCCTGATCATTGATCACATTCTGGTTTTTTTTTTGTTTTGTTCTGTTTTTGTTTATTTTTATCTTTTTCTTTTTTCTTTCTTTCCCTTTCTTTTCCCACTGCTTCAGGTCTTTTCTGATTTGTTTAGAATATATTTTCTGGGAATGTTGTTACCCTGTTAGCATTTTGTTCTCTCATTAATCTATTCTCCTCTGGACAAAATGACAAGACAGAAAAAATCACCTCAACAAAAAGAACAGGAGGTAGTACCGACTGCCAGGGACCCACTCAATACGGACATTAGTACGATGTCAGATCTAGAGTTCAGAATCATCACTTTAAAGATACTAGCTGGGCTTGAAAAAAGCATGGAAGTTATTAGAGAAACCCTTTATGGAGAAGTAAAAGAACTAAAATCTAACCAAGTCTAAATCAAAAAGGCTATTAATGAGGTGCAATCAAATATGGGGGCGCTAACTGCTAGGATAAATGAGGCAGAAGAGAGAATCAGTGATATAGAAGATCAAATGATGGAAAATAAAGAAGCTGAGAAAAAGAGAGATAAACAACTACTGGATCATGAGGGCAGAATTCGAGAGATAAGCGATACCATAAGACGAAACAACATTGGAATAATTGGGATCCCAGAAGAAGAAGAAAGAGAGAGAGGGGCAGAAGGTATAATGGAGCAAATTATAGCAGAGAACTTCCCTAATTTGGGGAAGGAAACAGGCATCAAAATCCAGGAGGCACAGAGAACCCCTCTCAAAATCAATAAAAATAGGGCAACACCCCAACATCTAATAGTAAAACTTACGAATCTCAGAGACAAAGAGAAAATCCTGAAAGCAGCTCAGGAGAAGAGATATGTAACCTACAATGGTAGAAACATTAGATTGGCAACAGACCTATCCACAGACACCTGGCAGGCCAGAAAGGACTGGCAGGATATATTCAGAGCACTAAATGAGAAAAATATGCAGCCAAGAATACTATATCCAGCTAGGCTGTCATTGAAAATTTAGGGAGAGATAAAAAGCTTCCAGGACAAACAAAAACTAAAGGAATTTGCAAACATGAAACCAGCCCTACAAGAAATCTTGAAGGGGTCCTCTAAGCAAAGAGAGAGCCTAAAAGCAACATAGACCAGAAAGGAACACAGACAATATACAGTAACAGTCACCTTACAGGCAATACAATGGCACTAAATTCCTATCTTTCAATAATTACCCTGAATGTAAATGGGCTAAATGCCCCAATCAAAAGACACAGGTTATCAGATTGGATTAAAAAACAAGACCCATCGATGTGCTGTCTGCAAGAGACTCATTTTAGACCCAAAGACACCCCCAGATTGAAAGTGAGGGGGTGAAAAACCATTTACCATGCTAATGGACACCAAAAGAAAGCTGGGGTGGCAATCCTTATATCAGGCAAATTAGATTTTAAACCAAAGACTGTAATAAGAGATGAGGAAGGACACTATATCATATTTAAAGGGTCTATCCAACAAGAAGATCTAACAATTGTAAATATCTATGCCCCTAACATGGGAGCAGCCAATTACATAAGGCAATTAATAACAAAAGCAAAGAAACACATCAACAACAATACAATAATAGTGGGGGACTTTAACACCCCCCTCACTGAAATGGACAGATCGTCTAAGCAAAAGATCAACAAGGAAATAAAGACTTTAAATGACACACTGGACCAAATGGACTTCACAGACATATTCAGAACATTCCATCCCAAAGCAACAGAATACACATTCTTCTCTAGTGCCCATGGAACATTCTCCAGAATAGATACATCCTAGGTCATAAATCAGGTCTCAACTGGTACCAAAAGATTGGGATCATTCCCTATTTTCAGACCACAATGCTTTGAAACTAGAACTCAATCACAAGAGGAAAGTTGGAAAGAACTCAAATACATGGAGGCTAAAGAGCATCCTACTAAAGAATGAATGGGTCAACCAGGAAATTAAGGAAGAATTTTAAAAATACATGGAAACCAATGAAAATGAAAACACAACTGTTCAAAATCTTTGGGATGCAGCAAAGGCAGTCCTAAGAGGAAAGTATATAGCATTACAAGCCTTTCTCAAGAAACAAGAAAGGTCTCAAGTACACAACCTAACCCTACACCTAAAGGAGCTGGAGAGAGAACAGCAAATAAAGCCTAAACCCAGCAGGAGAAGAGAAATAATAAAGATCAGAGCAGAAATCAATGAAATAGAAACTAAAAGAACAGTAGAACAGATCAATGAAACTAGGAGCTGGTTCTTTGAAAGAATTAACAAGATTGATAAACCCCTGGCCAGACTTATCAAAAAGAAAAGAGAAATGACCCAAATCAACAAAATCATGAATGAAAGAGGAGAGATCACAACCAACACCAAAGAAATACAAACAATTATAAGAACATATTATGAGCAACTCTATGCCAGCAAATTAGATAACCTGGAAGAAATGGATGCATTCCTAGAGATGTATCAACTACCAAAACTGAACCAGGATGAAATAGAAAACCTGAACAGACCTATAACCACTAAGGAAATTGAAGCAGTCATCAAAAATCTCCCAACAAACAAAAGCCAGGGCCAGATGGCTTCCCAGGGGAATTCTACCAAACATTTCAAGAAGAATTAATACCTATTCTTCTGAAACTGTTCCAAAAAATAGAAATGGAAGGAAAACTTCCCATCTCATTTTATGAGGCCAGCATTACCTTGATCCCAAAACCAGACAAAGACCCCATCAAAAAGGAGAACTACAGACCAATACCCTGATGAACATGGATGCAAAAATTAGCACCAAAATACTAGCCAATAGGATCCAACAGTATATTAAAAGGATTATTCACCATAACCAAGTGGGATTTATCCCTGGGCTGCAAGGTTGGTTCAACATCCACAAATCAATCAATGTGATACAATACATTAACAAAAGAAAGAACAAGAATCATATGATCCTCTCAATAGATGCAGAAAAAGCATTTGACAAAGTACAGCAGAGTATAGGGATCTCTTCAGAGTATAGGGATCGAGGGTACATACCTCAATATCATAAAAGCCATCTATGAAAAACCCACAGCAAGTATCATTCTCAATCAACGTGATACAATACATTAACAAAAGAAAGAACAAGAATCATATGATCCTCTCAATAGATGCAGAAAAAGTATTTGACAAAGTACAGCATCCTTTCTTGATCAAAACTCTTCAGAGTATAGGGATCGAGGGTACATACCTCAATATCATAAAAGCCATCTATGAAAAACCTATAGCGAATATCATTCTCAGTGGGGAAAAACTGAGAGCTTTCCCCCTAAGGTCAGGAATGTAGCAGGGATGTCCACTATTACCACTGCTATTCAACATAGTATTAGAAGTCCTAGCCACAGCAATCAGACAACAAAAAGAAATAAAAGGCATCCAAATCGGCAAAGAAGAAGTCAAACTCTCACTGTTTGCAGATGATATGATACTTTATGTGGAAAACCCAAAAGACTCCACCCCAAAACTGCTAGAACTCATACAGGAATTCAGTAAAGTGGCAGGATATAAAATCAATGCACAGAAATCAGTGGCATTCCTATACACCACCAACAAGACAGAAGAAAGAGAAATTCAGGAGTCGATCCCATTTACAATTGCACCCCAACCATAAGATACCTAGGAATAAATCTAACCAAAGAGGCAAAGGATATGTACTCAGAAAACTATAAAATACTCATGAAAGAAATTGAGGAAGACACAAAGAAATGGAAAAACATTCCATGCTCATAGATTGGAAGAACAAATATTGTGAAGATGTCAATGCTACCTAGAACAATCTACACATTCAATGCAATCCCCATCAATATACCATCCACTTTTTTCAAAGAAATGGAACAAATAATCCTAACATTTGTATGGAACCAGAAAAGACCCCGCATAGCCAGAGGAATGTTGAAAAAGAAAAGCAAAGCTGGCGGCATCACAATTCCGGACTTCCAGCTCTATTACAAAGCTGTCATCATCAAGACAGTAGGGTACTGGCACAAAAACAGACACATAGATCAATGGAACAGAAGAGAGAGCCCAGAAATGGACCCTCAACTCTATGGTCAACTAATCTTTGACAAAGCAGGAAAGAATGTCCAAAGGAAAAAAGACAGTCTCTTCAACTAATGGTGTTGGGAAAATTGGACAGCCACATGCAGAAGAATGAAACTGGACCATTTCCTTATACCACACACAAAAATAGACTCCAAATGGTTGAAAGACCTCAATGTGAGACAGGAGTCCATCAACATCCTAAAGGAGAACACAGGCAGCAACCTCTTCGACCTCAGCCGCAGCAACTTCTTCCTAGAAACATCACCAAAGGCAAGGGAAGCAAGGGCAAACATGAACTACTGGGACTTCATCAAGATAAAAAGCTTTTGCAAAGCAAAGGAAACAGTCAACAAAACCAAAAGACAACCGACAGAATGGGAGAAGATATTTGCAAATGACATATCAGATAAAGGGCTAGTACCCAAAATCTTTAAAGAACTTATCAAACTCAACACCCAAAGAACAAAGAATCCAATCAAGAAATGGGCAGAAGACATGAACAGACATTTTTCCAAAGAAGACATCCAAATGGCCAACAGACACATGAAAAAGTGCTCAATATCGCTCGGCATCAGGGAAATCCAAATCAAAACCTCAGTGAGATACCACCTCACACCAGTCAGAATGGCTAAAATTAACAAGTCAGGAAACGACAGATGTTGGCGGGGATGCGGAGAAAGGGGGACCCTCCTACACTGTTGGTGGGAATACAAGCTGGTGCAGCCACTCTGGAAAACAGTATGGAGGTTCCTCAAAAAGTTGAAAATAGAGCTACCATATGACCCAGCAATTGTACTACTGGGTATTTACCCCAAAGATATAAAAGTAGGGATCCAAAAGGGTACGTGCACCCCAATGTTTATAGCAGCAACGTCCACAATAGCCAAACTGTGGAAAGAGCCAAGATGTCCATCGACAGATGAATGGATAAAGAAGAAGTTATATATATATATATATATATATATATATATATATATATATATATATACAATGGAATATTATGCAGCCATCAAAAGGAATGAGATCTTGCCATTTGCAATGACGTGGATGGAACTGGAGGGTATTATGCTGCGTGAAATAAGTCAATCAGAGAAAGACATGTATCATATGACCTCACTGATATGAGGAATTCTTAATCTCAGGAAACAAACTTAGGGTTGCTGGAGTGGTGGGGGGTGGGAGGGATGGGGTGGCTGGGTGATAGACGCTGGGGAGGATATGTGCTCTGGTAAGCGCTGTGAATTGTGCAAGACTCTTGATTCTCAGATCTGTACCTCTGAAACAAATAATGCAATATATGTTAAGGAAAAAAAAAAAGAAGAAGATAGCGGGAGGGGAAGAATGAAGGGGGGAATATCAGAGGGGTGGACGAACCATGAGAGATGATGGGCTCTGAGAAACAAACTGAGGGTTCTATAGGGGAGGGGGGTGGGAAGTGGGAGGATGGGTTAGCCTGGTGATGGGTATTGAGGAGGGCACATTCTGCATGGAGTACTGGGTGTTATGCACAAACAATGAATCATGGAATACTATATCTAAAATTAATGATGTAATGTATGGGGATTAACATAAGAATAAAAAAATTAAAAATAAAAAAAATACACACTAGGGGAGGATCATTATAATTAAGCTCCTTTGTCATGCAGATTTTTTATGCAGCCTCAGAAATATAACATTACGTCCCTTTCCACTAACATTGTTGAAGATATTTTAATTTTTGCTCCAAACCGTAAATTAATAAGCTATTAAGATTATGACATGAAATGATCATAATACATGTATGTGGTTTTTCCTGGGTTTTTGTTGTGGTTGTTTTGTTTGTTTTAGCTTTTTGTTTAATTCTAAAATTCACATCTGTTTACTTCTGGGTTCAAAGGAAATTCAAAACCACTGAAATAGAATGGCAAATAATTAGAGCTAGAAAGAATAACTCCTCTTGTTTTACAGATGAAGAAATTAAAAACTGGAAATTAAGTGAAATTAGTGAGCCCAAGGTCACAGAGCATATTTATGGCATAGTCTGGTCTTGGGCACAGATGCTTGTCTAGTACTTTTTATAACTACGTAATTGTCCTAAGTTACAATGGAGAACCATAGTTGCAAACTAGAGACCTTTGGGAAGTATGTAATATACAGATAAATAATAATTCTTACTTCCCAAGAAATAAACAGTCAAAGAAAACAAAAAACATGCATCTATTGTCTTTAAACCCATCTGAGTGTCTGGACACATTCTTTCCAATGTCTGGCTCTTTCCATTTTTTTTTTTTTTGACACAGAGTCCAAATAGGTATACTATGTTTATGGAGATTTTTTTTTTTGTATTTGTATTTGTATTTGTACAAGGAAGACAATGAAATGAGTATCTCTGACATTATTTTAACAGCTGATTCAAAACAAATCATGTGGTAGCCAATTTAAACAATTGCTATGGTTTTGTTATCCTCATTGTTTAACTTATTATTTTTTCTAGAAAACATGTTAGTGTCTGTGGAAGGCAGTGTTTGGTAAATTGAGCTGGCTGGAAAACTTTCTGTCAGAGGCAATTTGTGATGGGTATTGTTTGCAAAAAGGCTGTATGCAGAATTTGGTTCTCTAAGGAGTAAAGAAAGGAGATGTGTTAATGGGATGGGGAATTTGAAAATGTTTATAAGCAGGCAGGCAATTAACCTTTAAGAGGCCAAAGGATTCTGGGTTAACAGTCCCATGACAAACGATTTTGTTTTATTCCATCATTATTCGCTATAACATGACACTCAACATTTCTTTAGGTCAGCAGTCTCTGTAAGACTTGGATCAGCTCCTGAGACACAGTAGGTCTTCAATAAATACATGCTAATGAATTACTGAATTGAAGACAATCACACAAGGAATTTCTCCTCATTATCATACATGTCCCAGAAGAAAAATAATCAAAGAACTTTCAGGTTTTTTTTTAAAGATTTTATTTATTTATTTGAGACAGAGAGAATGAGAGAGAGAGAGCACATGAGAGGGGGGAGGGTCAGAGGGAGAAGCAGGCTCCCTGCCAAGCAGGGAGCCCGAGGCGGGACTCGATCCCGGGACTCCAGGATCATGACCTGAGCCAAAGGCAGTCGCTCAACCAATTGAGCCACCCAGGCGTCCAGAACTTTCAGGTTTTAAAAAGTTAAAAAACAAAACAAAACATCCTGTTCTTAACACTTCCTTTGGAGATGCATATAATCAAGTCCAAACATACTGAACAGTTTTCCAAAGATCTCACAGCTTGTTTTTGCCAGAGATAAAAACTCAATTAATATCTTTATTCACTGTCTTCCAGTGTTCACACTTGTTTCATTTTATGTTAGAAAGAGATTAAGGGTTCCAGTGCTCAAATCTGATCTCATAAATGTCAATAGTTCTTTCCTCATAGTCTAATATCTTGTCCTAGTAAAGATTGTTTAACAATGTGTAATTCAAATATAATCTTCTTATAATTTTTTGTATACTTAGCACTTTCAAAATAAGTATGTTCGTTGCTGTTACTTCTTCCTTTGATATGTTTACTGCAAGACAGTCTCCAGTTGATTACCCACTATTATCACTATTTATGGTAATACTTGGCTAAGCAAGAATATGGAAATAAATCATTTCAAAATTATTCTCACTGAAGGCTTTAACTCATTTCTACAAATCCTGGGTAGCATGGTGTAGAACAACTATCTCATTAATTTGATTTTGTTCCAAAATGAAATGCTGAAGATTGTCCTATTTGTCTTTGTGTAGAGTTGAGGATGTTGTTATCTTTAGGGCTCTATTTCAGAATTTACTTTTTAACCAAAAAATGAAATCAGCAGTATGAGTAAATTGACTAATGTTATCAGTGTTTGGAAAATGAAATGTTTTCCAGAGAAGATGTCTTCTTCTTCTTCTTTTTTTTAAATTTAATTTTATTTATTTGAGAGAGAGAGAAGGGTCAGAGGGAGAAGCAGAGTACCTGCTGAGCAGGAAGCCCGATGCGGGAGTCAATCCCGGGACTCCGGGATCACGACCTGAGCCAAAGGCAGTCGCTTAACCCACTGAGCCACCCAGGCATCCCAGAGAAGATGTCTTCTAAGGTTCACTGCAGAAAAAACTAATGAGAAGTCGACAATAATTTATGCATTGTTTGTAAACGTAAAGAATACTTTTTAGAGCACCTATTATGTTCTGTGCCATGTATGAAGTGCTGGGAATTCTAAGGGAATAGGTAAAATCAACACACTGTAGTAAGTGTTACTGTAGAAACATGAACAAAATACTCCAGGAGATGCAGGTAGTTATGCATATGATACTATGGTGGTGGGGGGGCCTAGTCATCATGGAAGCTCATTGGACATGGTGCTTGAGGTGTCTGTAGGATGGGTAAGAGTTAAAAATCTAAGAAGGAACTCCTAGATGTGAGAACAGGGTAGGCAAGAATAGGTATGAAGCTTTTTAACAGCCTGGTAAATTATGCATGGCAGGAATCTACCATGGCTAGAACTTAAACAACAAAGTTGAGGAGAGTAAAAGGTACTTTAACTATTTTTACATTATGACTAATAATGGTATTAAATATTGGGCAGATACTATGTTGTTCACATCCCTGGTAGTTAACTCTCCACTCACATGCTGTCATTTCCTAATTAGCTACTTTGTCTTTAACCTAGTTTTAAGTTCAGAAATCAAGACAGCACAAGGATTTGACAGCAGGGCTATACTGATATTGTGATCACTGTTCTATGAAGTTATTTATAACAAAGTTATTTATAACAACATTATAAAGTTGAACTTTATATGTATAAAATAAACTCATTCTTCTACTATTCTTCAGTTCACCAGAAATAGAAAAAATATACAGTAAGTCAAAAAATAAGTCATTCACTAATGACAATTATTCAACTCACAGATTTGGAGTCAATAAGAAATCTCACTCAACATTTCATGTATAGAGTGGAGTGGAAATTATGGAGACACAGTTTTTTTCAAACCCAGAATAATTAAATTTCAGAATCCCTCAAAGCTGGACTACTTTCAAGAAAATAATTCATCTCGAGTGGAAATAATTTTAAAGAAAGTAGTAACAATGAAAATCTAACTGTTTTATTAACAGGCACTTGACTTTATAAATGGTCATGAAATAATTTGGCATGCTTCATCTTAATTACAAACAGCTCATTTCTACATATTTATTATCTTACTTAAAAGTGGTCTGATTGCCCTATAGAAAAATTGATAGGCTATAATTTGCTTCTGGTTAAAGGTTTTTGATTGTACTTTATTCTCTCTACTGTTATGACTTTATGTTTATGTCAAGACATTGGAGTTTTTATGTTTCAGATAATTAATAAACTGGGTTTTTAGGGGCTTATGCCTCAGTAGCAAAAATGTATTCCCAAACCTAATTACTCAAGTCTAAACTTGAGTTTACTGCTGAGCATTTAATTTTTTTAGTGTTGATTATTTTTGTCACTACTGCAAAGCAGACCTCACAAATATTTCCTTTTCAAGTGAAGTGACAAATTTCCATCTATATTTGTATATTGAAAAGCAGACACAAGTCTTTAGCATTTCCCTTCTGTGTACATATAGAAATTCATTCCTGGTTTGTCATGATTGAGGTTAACTCAGGATATATCACCATAATAGAAATCTCCCCCATCATGGAAAAAAAAAAACAAACAAACTAAACAGACAAGAATTCTGCTCCAAAGTAATAAGTCAATGTATTCAGCCTAGCAACCGACTAAGTAGAAAAATCAAAATTTCTGCTTGACTGTCCTAACCAGATAGAGAACAATGAGGTGAAATTCCGTTCTAGAGCCCCATGTACACCCAGTTGCACTGACAGATGCTTTAGGTAGCATCTTAGGGTTAATGCCACTTTTCTTTTAGGTGAAACTCACATTGGGAATGACACTGCAAAAACAAAACCCCCAAAAAAGGACCTTTATAAGAAAAGTAAGGACACTGGTTCTTCTTGATGGGGCACAGCTGACCTAGGTATACCCAAAGCTCAATTTCAAAATGATCAACTACAAAGTTAAAGTTGGTTTAAAGGAGAGTTTAAAACAAAGCAACGTGAGTAAAACCGCCCTCCTACATCTCTTCGGCGGATGCAGCCGTGGCTCGCGTGGGAGGTGGGGGGCGGCAGCTCCGTTGTTTCAGTGCCTTCTCACACGACCACACACGCATGAGGAGGTGCCTACTGGCTGCAGGAGGGAAGTGACAGGGATGCTTTACTCACAAGCATCCTTCTGCTTCAGAGGCATGGGTCTCAGAAGCTACACAGGACAGCAGTGTTAGAAAACAAGTGCGCACATGCACTTACGCTGGGCCCATCCACTCGAGTCCCAGGCCCTCTGGAGAGCATCACCCCAGACCCGTGGACTGGGCATATGGGGTTTTCTAGGGCAGTCTGTTCGTTTCCCATCGCTGCCCTAACAAGTTACCACAAACATAGTGGCTTAAAGCAACACAAACTTATTAGGTCTGAAGTTTAAAATGTGTCCACAGGTCTGCCTTCCTTTTTGAGGTTCCAGGGGAGAATTCATTTCCTTGTTCTTTCAGCCTCCAAGGCCGCCAACCTGCCTTGGCTCACTTCCTCCAGCTTCAAAGCCAGCAGCGCAGGGTCCTCCCTCCTCTCTGATCTCTGCTTCTGTCCTTCCTATTCTTACATCTTCGCTCCAGCCCTCTGAGAGAGTCCCTCTGAGAATGACACTAGTGATCACACTGGGCACACTCAGATAAGCCAGGGCCATCTCTCCCTCTCAAAATCCTTAATTTATTCACACCTGCAAAGTCCCTTTATTATGTAGGGTGACATGTTCACAGACTCATTAGGATGTCATTATGAGGGTCATTATTCTGTCTACCACAGGTAGAGAGCTGTTTTTCTAAGCTAATCCTGGAATCAGAGGTACAAGACAACGTCCTCAGTTTTCAGACAGAATATGGAGAGAGGACAGAAGAAATGCAGAAATGGAGTGATAAACCCGAGCTGTGCTCTTGAGTACGGTAGCCACTAGCCAAATGTGAATACTTTAAATTAATTAAGATGAAATAAAGTTAAAAATTCAGTTCCTCAGTTGTGCTAGCCATATTTCAAGTGCTCAGTAGCCACACGTGGCTAACAGGTACCATGTCAGACGGTGCAGACACAGAGCCTCTCCATCACTGCAGAATATTCTGGACAAATTGGACACACTACTTAAGAGCAATATTCAGGGCAGCTTGGTGGCTCAGTCTGTTATCTGCCTTCTGCTCAGGTCATGATCCCAGGGTCCTGGGACTGAGTCCTGCCGTGGGCTCCCAGCTCAGGGGGAGTCTGCTTCTCCCTCTCCCTCTTCTCCTTCACCCACTCGTGCACTCGCGCTATCTCTCTCTTTCAAATAAATAAATAAAATCTTAAAAAAAAAAAAGTAATATTCTGGGCAGAGTAAATCATAATATGGTGGCAAATCAGAAAAAAATCAACATCATGATTCTTTTTTTTTATTATGTTAATCACCATACAGTACATCATTAGTTTTTGATGTAGTGTTCCATGATTTATTGTTTGTGTATAACACCCAGTGCTCCATGCAGAACGTGCCCTCCTTAATACCCATCACCAGGCTAATCCATCCTCCCACCCCCCTCCCCTCTAGAACCCTCAGTTTGTTTTTCAGAGTCTATAGTCTCTCATGGTTCATCTCCCCCTCTGATTTCCCCCCCTTCATTCTTCCCCTCCTGCTATCTTCTTCTTTTTTTTTTTTTTTAACATATAATGTATTATTTGTTTCAGAGGTGCAGGTCCGTGATTCAACAGTCTTACACAATTCATGATTCTTGATGCAGGCAGCAACTTAAAAACTGTTTAAATTTTGGTTTCTGGTAGTATTAATATGAATGATTCATCAGTTGTTAACTATTATCACTATCATTAAAATTTTAATGAACTAATGATCTCTTGTATAGAGTGAAAAAATAGTAATAAAACCACAGAGAGCTTTGAGGCAGGTCTGAAAATTTCCTAAAAGAAGAAATAATCCAAGACAAAGAGAAAGGCTGAAAAAAAGGGCTGAAGATGTGACCAAAATGTGGGAAACAAATGAAAAAAATAATTGCTTCCCGCTTGGAAAACTAGTGACCTCGAGAATGAAGGATGGCCAGAATATACTTTCTTTTTCTTCTTTTAAAAAAATCTACGTAGCATAGATATTGCTTATTTATTTACATATGTATTTATTTATGTATGTATGCATTTATTTGTTTTTTTGTTTATAATTTGAAGGTACCCAGAATCTTAGATAACTAATGATTTTTTAAATATATATATTCTATAAATAAGAGTCCTCCTTGCTTATGCAAAAGACAAACTACTTGCAAGGACTAAACATTACAGTTTTTTTTAATCTTTAAAAATGTATTGTGATCTACTCTTTTACATCTCTACTCTCCAAAGGAAAAAAATCCAAGGGAAGGAGATTTCCTACACAAAAAGCAATTTTAAATGAAACAAATGGGTTTTGTGTCAATTAAAATGGAGCAGGAGAGAATAAATACAGAATTTGTAGCAATTTATGTATGCATGCATATATGTATATATGTAGTTATACTTTTGTATAAATTAAAATGACAGAACAAAACTGTCTTCCTGAGAAGAGAGACTTTGTGCTGAAAGTCAAGGGATTTCAAACCTCTGTAAGTCTAGCCTTGCAGAGTTTTTTAAGAAAAAGTTCTCTGAGGTTTTCTTCCTTTCTCAAAATTGTTTTGATTATAAAATAAGATATGATTGCAAGAGTTTTGTAGGATACTATTACCAGAAGTTGCTCATTCACTCACTTTGCTCATTTATTAATTCAACTAATATTTACTGGCTGCCCATGATGTGGCAGTTATAGTTTTAGGCTCTGGGAATATAATAATTAAGGAAAAGAAAGAAAACAGAAAAACATTCCTTCTGGTATCATGAAGATATCTCTATAGGGAGGAGACAAATAATAAACAACTAAATATACATCATGTAAAAAAGCAAGGTTTGGGGACTACAGAACAGTAAGGGATGGGCATTTCTGATGATGTGGCATTTGCCCAGGTGGTCAAGGCTAAGGGATATGGTGGGGGGAGAATCTCTGGCTGAGAAAAGAAACCAACAGGACTGAAAGAGGGGCATGTTGGTTGAAGTAGAACAAACGACATTCCTGATGATGTCTGGCGAGCCTTAATTTCTACCTTTCAACTTGTGAGTGGCTGAGAAAACCTAAAGAGCTCCCAAACGACTTCCAACATTAGTTTTTTCTTTGTTCTCCTCCTTCTGCATCTTGTATTTCTTAACATGATATAATGAAGTGAGAGGCATTTAAGTTTGGCTTTGGGGGATGGAAGTGGGAGAACAAAGGAAAACGTCCGAGAAAAAAGAAGAGTCCAGTTAGTTTTGATTCCGTACTGGAAGTCTGACTACTTCCTAACTTTTGAGTGATTCTGAGCAAGAGATAAGATCAGATAGGAAATATTGGTGTAATAATTACTGCCCACAGTCTCCACAGCACTGCTTTGGCTGGGGTCTCCATCCCCATCCCCAAACAATTCTATTAACCTTCTGGTCAACCTTCTCCCACTTGCTCAATTAAGCTGCTGCCCTCTACAAATGTCTGATTCCAACCATTAAGACTCTACAGCCTTTTTGGGGTGCCTGGGTGGCTTAGTTGGTTAAGCATCTGACTCTTGATTTCGGTTCAGGTCATGATCTCAGGGTCGTGAGATCTAGCTCTGAATAGGGCTCCACGCTGAGCATGGAGCCTGCTTAAGATTCTCTCCCTCTGCCCCTCCCACCTCCCTCTCTCTTAAAAAGAGAGAGAGAGACTGTACTGTACATCCTTTTAAATGTCTATTACATTTGTCCTACTTATGTAGAACTATTTATACCACTGCTTCATCTTTTCAGGTTCTCATCACATCCTACCTGTTTTTTTTTTTCTGTGATTAATTTTTCTAAAGCACCACTTCTATTTTGACCCCAATCTATTTATTTTTGTTGAAGTATAATTAACATATAATGTTATATATGTGATTCAAAAAGTCTATACATTACTCCGTGCTCAACACAATAAAGTTTTGCCACCATTGTCACCCTACAAAGTTACTAGAATATTATTGGGATATTCCCTATGCTGTACTTTTCATCTCTGTGACTTATATATATTTTTGTGTGTGTGTTTTTTTTTTAATTTAATTTAATTTTTTTATTCTTATGTTAATCCCCATACATTACATCATTAGTTTTAGGTGAAGTGTTCCATGATTCATTGTTTGTGCACAACACCCAGTGCCCCATGCAGAATGTGCCCTCCTCAATACCCACCACCAGGCTAACCCATCCTCCCACCCCCCTCCCCTCTAGAACCCTGTTTGTTTTTCAGAGTCCATCGTGTGACTTATATTTCATAACTGGAAGTTTGTAGCTCTTAAACCCCTTTATCTATTTTGCCCATCCCCCCACCCCACTCCCAAATCTTCATAAGAACCACCTACAAGGTCCTCCATTGGATTTTGCCCCTTTCCCATTCTACAGAAACAAAAGATCTTCTCATTGTTCTCTGCACACACCACACTTGCCCGATCTCCCAAATGGAAAGAAAAAATATTGGGAACTGTTATTATCTGAAACTGAGGTAAGGAGTTTTCTCTTTCCTTTTATTACATCTTCAAACCTGCTTTTATTTAATTATATATAGGCTATTGATTTCTCTATGTTAAAGTTATTCCCTGCTATTTTATTAAATTATCTCTTTGTATCTAGTAGTTGTTCCATTGATTTTTCTCAGTTTCTCAGATAAATAATCATATCATCTACAAATAGAGGTAGTTTTATCTCTTTCTTTCAAGTTCTATACCTCTAATTGCTTTCTTTGTTATCTATCTCCAATAGAAAGTTAAATTGTAGTAAAAATAGTGGGCAGCATCACCTCGTTCCAGTGGGAATGCCTCTAGTGTTGTCCTTTATGGTGGATGCTAGCTGAATGCTAGCTTTTGGAGATAGAAATATAGATTTAGGTATGGATATAGATGGACACACAAACATAAAATCATGTTAAAGAAGTATTCATCAATTCCTATTTAACAATGATTTTCCTGTTTTTGCTTTTTTTATTTTTAAAAACTGGTATTGAATTCTGTCAAATTCCTTTTCAACATCCCTGGGAACTGTTTTCTCATTGGCTTTATTTATATGATGACTCATATTCATTAGAGTTCTTACTGGTGAATCACTTTGTCTGGAAGAATCCTTGTGTGTTTGTGATATAATATTTTTTATAATGTGCTGTTGAATTCTGTTTAATCTTATTTTATTTAAGATGTTTGCATTGATGCCCATACATAGGTGAGAGTGGTCTGAGGTGGGTTTTTTTTTTTTTTTTTGGCTTTGTTTTGATAAAAATCTTTGTCAGATTTGCCATTGTTGAAATTACTTCACTAAAAGCATATGGAAGTTGTCCACTATTTCTATGCTCTGAGAAAGTTTAAATCAAGCTTTTCTTTTTTTACCCATGGCTTTATTCAAGCTTCCAAAAAGGTATTTGTTCATTTAAATTGATTTAAACTGGTATGATGGGGCTAGAAATGGAGAAATATGTCTTAGAGACTGTAAATAGCATGAGTTTTTGAGACTGAATGATCTGAAAACAGTGAATTCTGGCATTGTTAATTATTACATGTATAACGTGAGCAAATTACTTAATTTTTAAAAGTCTTTGGTTACTCACTATTAAATGGCAATTATAATACCTAACAAGTTTATAGTGATAATTTTACTTTTGTTCTATTAGTGCACACAGAGATACTGAAATTATTGTTGTATATTACCGATTCCTGATTTCAGGGATTATTCAATTTATAAAGGGTTGAAGAGAGATTAAGACAAAAATGAAAAAGCATGGAGTAGAAGCTTACACGAACGAAGTCTACCTCTGTGATATTAAGCTCCTCCTACTTTTAGAAGATGTAGAGAACTTAGTATTAATGAGATGGGTGATAAGAATGTCAAAGTTGAGGACAGGGATGCATATCTATTACTACAGACGAATATTTCCTGAGGTCATCAGAGCCACACAAAGGTCAGCTTCTACAGGGCATGCGGTCAATTCTTGCACACCAAAAATAAGATTAAAGACCATGATCCTGTCAAATGGGGGATTGGTTTCTCAATGGGATTTTAAAATACAGATCTTTTGCAGTGAGCACTGGCAGACACAGTGTTATTAAAGGTCATCAGGATGTTTTCTTAAAGTTGCAGTGTTGGCAGCTTTATCATGAGCTCTGACCCTTCAGGTATATCTGCTGCAGGACTTTTATTAAAATCCTGTTCACTTCACTTGTGTCAGAAAAGAAAAGCTAAGGCTTCTTGAAGGTTAATAGGCTCCAGGAGAAGCTTTCTTTTAGCCATTCTGGTGTTCGGTTTATAAACCACCCAATGCACCCCTGATGAAGCAGCACCAATCCTGCTTAGATTTTAAATCCTTAAATTAAATTTTGTTGTGTTCTTGAAGTCAGAGGGCAAATACTCAGAAATCACAGCCCTGTGGAGAAACTGTCCTGGCAATGTTGATATACTTGTGATTTTGCTCAAATATAAAACTATAAATATATGTCCTATATTATAACTCTAAATCAAAACAATGACAATCACAGAACACTCTATAATTCTCTAGAAGAGGGGAGAGCCTTGTATAAATGATGACAATTCATAAAACAAGAGGAAGGCATAGCCCTGGTTGAAGATATATTCCACTTAAACTAGAAGTCCTGTTACAAAATAAACAAAACCTAAGATTTAAAAACCACCAAAAATCACCAAGAATCTTAATTCTATGTTTGAATTGGAAATATATGGTATGGGACACTATTTTAACAAGTGTAAGACTAAGGTAAGATTAAACAAAGCATCAGTGCTTAGCATATGTGAGCAGGAAACATGTACTGAATTAATATACGAAAGAACACATCAAAAATGAGCAAATTCTTTGCTGATGTAAAATTATATGAGTTTGATTTAAGTGCAAAATGCTTTGAATTAGAGAATTTCTTAAAATGTATTTTTGCTCCAGTGTTACAGGTCAGTTCTCTTAAAGAACAAATAATAGACAATGATGTATCTCAGGTGCCTATTTCATAAATTTTTACTTTCCTACTAACTATATATAGAAAGAATATATTTCTCAAAAAATTCATAATGAAAACAAACATACTTTGGTCTTACTTCCACTTCTCACTTTAAAACACATTGAAGGGTTTTTCATAGTTCTTTAATTCTAGAATTTTTCTCTGGATTCTAGATCTTGTCAGTGAGAACCAAAGAATTGTTTTCAGGCTCACTTATACTAATGGTTTGGACACATCACTTAAATAATCTGAATCTAGGTTTACTCTTTTGTAAAATGAGGAATATGGTGCCTAATTCGTATGGTTCGTTGTGAGAATTAAAAGTCAAAATTTATCTAATTATTGAGTGCTTCCTATGAACCAAGCCCAGGACAAGGTTCTAGGAATCCAAAATTAGTAAGACCATTTCTTTGCATTCTAATGAGGAGAGTACAGATGAGTAAAGTGATAGTTACAGAAGCATGAGGACAGTGTCTTCACCGGAATTCTATGCTCTTCTCTCCCAGGAGACGGAGGAGGTACAGAGAAGCTGCCATGACAATGGCTGATTGTTCCTGGCATATGGGACTGGTGAAGGCATTACTGTTTGAATTGTTAGCAAGGAAAAGTTTACCAAGAAGAAAGAGTGTTGGTGTGAATAGAAACTATGAGACTGAAAGAAGCTCTATCCTTCCAGGATGATCACTGCAGGCAACCTACTGAGCACAAGACAAAAGACTGTGTGGTTGTAGGTTGCCAACAAGGACCACGCTTGCAGATCTGTATAGGTGATTCTCCACGCTAGATGAGAACATCACTCACAGACCTGCTGAGGGGCTCAAGGAAAGCATGAGAGGATAACTCAGGAAGCCTTTTGAGTTCTACATTTGCATTTCTCTTTGAAAGAAATATGCTCATTACAAATAGAATGCAGGTGTCTATTGCATTTTGCACCTTGTTAAGGTTTCCTCTTGCAGAGAGCTAGAGAGATATATTCATATTTGATGTGTTATCCTTTCAACAGGTATATGAGTATTTCACACATTAAATAATTTGTCCTGCTGGTCCATTAGGATTCTCTGCTCTATCAAAAACCGAAGGAAAAGTGCTTTTAAAAGAAATATCTTTATCTTCCTATAGCATTGTAAAATTACTACAAATTTCATGATTTAGCCTATTTGCTCATATTTAGCACATATGAGCAAAATGATGCTCAAGGTCCTTAATTATTTAGAAGAGTATATTACCATGGCTTAGTATATACACAATCATACAAGGGATAATAGAAGAAATTAACAATAGATTCCAATAAAAGAAGTTACCTGATAGAACAGAAACAACTATGTAGACATATAGAAAGCTAAACCTCAAATTAAATTTTACATTAAAAGCAATTTAACTTTATTTTTATTGCTTATAAATTTTTGTAAATAGACATTTTCAGGTTGTATCCTAGACTGAGTTATTTGTGACACCTCTCCCCTGTCCCTGTTGTTTCATTATTTATTTGTGTATCTAAACATATATAACTTAAAATACAAAGATATTTCTTCTGTCATTAGAACATTTTCTATTTATCATCATAGACATCATCTAAGAGAAGACCAGGAAACAACATTTTTGTCAACTGCTTATGTATTTGTTCAGAATTTCTAGTAAGAATTGATTATCTGATATTAATAGGGAGTGCAAAGATATATGTAACTCGTTTGTTTTCACTTAGGATTGATTAGTGCTTATGTACCTTTAAGTAAGAATGCCCTAGATTCTTATGCAGAGAGATAATGTAGGGAAAAAAATAACTGTTAAAATTAAAAAAGAAAACCTCTGTAGATGTAAATTTTTTAATTCGATTTAGAACTCAATGGATTCTAATCTAACAGTCTGGAGATAATTCCTCTTAAATATTAACTTTCAAAAATAAAACTAAAAAATGAAGATTATTTATATTTTCAGAAACAGAGAAGATGAGGAAATATAAATACCACATATCACATGTCATTTGCAGGTCACCAACACTAATTTAATTTTAAAAGTTGCATTATTGAATTCCTGGCATTCAATGGCAAAGGACATTTACTTAAATCAACCACATTATTAATTATTTTCTTATTTTTTAAGAGCTATTCATAATTCATGGACAAATTGAGAGAATCTACAACACAAGGATTTGCGTTTTTATTTACTTATTTATGTTTATTTGTTTACTTTAGATTTTTAAAAAAAAATTATTTGAGAGAGAAAGAGAGCGAGTGAGCAGGGGGAGGGGCAGAAGGAGAGGGAGAGAGAAAATCCCAAGCAGACTCCCCACTGAGCATGAAGCCAGATAGGGGGCTCTATCTCAGGGTCCCGAGATCACGACCTGAGCTGAAATCAGAAGTTGGAAGTTTAACCAACTGAACCACCCAGGCGCCCCAAGAATTTACCTTTTTAAAAAAATTATTTACAAATATATTTTTTATGTTAAAAGCACTGCAACATATTGGAGTGTGGGGAACAGTTTTTGTAATGGAACTTGCATTAGTTATGACTCTCCTGCTATTGGCCCTATTTATAATTTAATTTCTAGAACATTCTGTAAATATGTTACCTTTATTTAGATAAATTTTCATTGCAGAATATTAGAAAAAGAGAAAATGTAAAGGAGGAAATAAAAATTGGTGTAAATCCTACAACCTTGAATATGGTCATTGTAAACATTTTGGTGTATGTTTTATATCCTTTTTTTTCTAAGTATGTTCATAAACAGATATATATTCGTATACATACATGTGTGTTTATGCTATGGACTGAGTGTTTGTATCCCCCCCCGAATTTGTATCCCCCCCCCGAATTCAACTATGCTGAAATCGTAACCCCCAAGGTGATGGTATTAGGAGGGAGAGGGTTTAGGAGGTCATAAATATGGAGCCCTCATGAATGGGATTTCTGTCCTTATGGAAGAAATCCCAGAGAGCTAGCTTACCCCTTCCCCCACATGAGTTTACAGAGAAAAGACAGCCATCTAGGAAGCAGGCTTTCATCAGACACTGAATCTGCTGGTGCCTTGATGTTGGACTTCTCAGCCTTCAGAACTGTGAGAAATAAATTTCTGCTGTTTATAAGCCACTCAATCTATGGTACTTTTTTATAGCAGCCCAAAGAGACTAAGACAGTGTAAATCAATCTATTCACAGGTAGGAATACATGAGTGCAAGAACATGCAAATGTGTTATTTACACATCGTTCTCCAAAACGTCTCTGAAATCTAACCACCTGCCTGTATCTGTTGGCTCTGTCATGGTTGAAATGACAAGCAACCCTTACTTGATCCATAGCTAAATCTGTCCTCGAATCTGGTCTTCATTTGGAACCACAGTGATTTTTTAAAATAAAAACTTGATGGTACTGCTTCCCTACTTAAATTCCTTTTCTTTACTTTTACCGCACTTAGGATAAGGTAGAAAACCTTAGCATAGCTTACAAGGCCCTGCACAATCTGGTCCCTGCCCAGCTCGTCAGCTGTAAGCCATCCCATTCCCCTCTTTGATCCTTCCTGTCTAATCACACTGACCTTGCTTCTCGTATCAGATGACTAGAAGTCCTTTTACCCTCACATGCTACCTCCTTTATGTAGAAGGCAAAAGATTTATCTCATATGGCAATTAATGTCCAGGGAAAATATACACTAAATTTTGCCCATAGCTGACCTTGTTCTCAACATAAGTCCCTACCAGCTGGTGTGTGCAGTAAGAATTTAACTAAGTAATTACTCTGCATTAAAGCTTAGTTGGATTTGATCATTTAAACAGGCTCTTGAGGTGGTGTTCAGTACTCTTGGGAGAAACTGTCTTCTTTCATTGTCTCATTGTAAGGAAGATAAGAGGTTAGTTCAATTTGTCCATAGTCATGGCTATAAATAGTGGCAGACTTGGATAGGTCTCTAACTTCCTAAACCTCCCTTCTGCTGATTTCATCACTGATGGCATAGACCCATTAAATTTTGGTATTTAAGGTCTCAGATAACCACAAAACATTCCAGTAAAATAAGCAATAACGGTTTTCAGGAATACTCTTAAGTAGCAAGGCTTTCCCAGCTGACATATGAAGAAAAGAATCCCATGTCATTGCATTTGAATGAAAGCTGTAACAAACAGCAGCATAAGGGAACTAAAAAGAATGTCAATAGAAGGAAGACTGCCCTGTTAAAATCTAGAAAACAAGACACAGTAGCTTAAAAATCAAACAGGGTTTATCCAGAGAGAGAGAGAGAGATGCAGAAACACACACAGAAATAAAAAGAGAGTATGTTTTGTTCTGAGGACTGTGCGCCCGGCAGCCTGGGCACCACTCGGAGGGCTCTGGGCTGGAGTGGTGGGCAGTGTAGCTGATTTTCTCAGACCCAAATAAAATATCTATTGCAACCCCACAGATCTTTGTTCCACTATTTTTTCCTAATGAAAGAGTCATCTAAAAAAGTTAATGCAGCTCCCAATTAATTTCATGTCATGAACAGAATATTGTGAAAGGAGGATAAAATAATTCTGGACCCCCTTAGATGTATATTTCACAAATTAATAAGCCAACACATGCCAGTTGAGAATTTATAAAACTAAGAATGACAGCTTACATTTTGTGTCAAGCAACGTTCTAAGACTTTTCATCCTCACAACACTGTAAGTGAAATACAACTTTTACCTGTAACGACCAATAAAGAAACTGAGGCAGGAGGCTGTTCTGATAAATCTATCAACATAAAATGTAATGTGAAAATACAGTTTCTGGATCTGGAATTCTGAGACCAAATCTGCAATGTGGTTTCCTACCCAAGTTTTCGGAGCCTCCAAAAGGTCTCCAGTAACATAGTCTCTCACTAAGGTATTCTTTATCACAAAGCCAAAAGGATGGACAGAAACAGCACCATCTTTTATCAGTCTTCAAGCATTCGTAAAGCAGGAAGTCAGTCCCTGGTGAAAGGACAGGTCAGAGAGATAAGCCTCCTGCCAGGCATCCTTTACCTAGACTCACTTTCCATACCTGAACTTCTCTCCTGAACTCACTCCCTCCTGGATCTTCTTTGATTTCTACCCAGTAGCTCTCTTTGTTGGGATGGAGTGTTTTGAAAAACATTTATCATTAAATGATGTATATAAAGTCACCCCATCAGAGAGAACTTATAATGTAATTCTAATCACACAACAAATAAAATTTGGTGGTTGTAACTTCATTCTTAGCAACTTAGGGGAATGGTGCCAGTAAAAATAAGAAAATTAGACTGAAACAAAGAAGTCATGAGATTTCAAAAGCAAGCAAAGTCCTTTTCATAATAAAATATTAGGGAACATTTTTTAAGATTTGGAATTCTCTAGCCATTTTATTAAATCATTTTACTGATTTCTATTTTTTGAGGACAATTGTTCATAGAAAATTATTTGAAAGCTATGTCAAGACCCTGACACTCTGTTTTACCCTATGTTGGGCTCCATTGTATTGATATTTTATGCTGTCAAACTGTATTGCATTTTTTTGTTGGGAAAGTGATCAGGTTAATTACTGCTGTGTTTCTTTGACCATGTTCCTAATCCAGCAATCCTGTCCTTTGAAGGGTGGAATGTATTTACCACCCACACATACATAATAATTTCCCAGGGACCTTCAAAAAGATGATCGATACCCTTGCCTTTGCGTGTCTGTTCTTTTAAGTGACTTATGGGTGCAAAGCTAAAATCATACAAAACCTTTTCACTGGAAATAGAAAATGCAAATGGTGGATGGGAGTCTGAGATCCAAAGAATAAAAACAAACAACAATCAGGAATGAGGGGCTAAGAAATGCAACTGGCAGATCTCTGCTTCTTGGAGAAGCTGATCTTGAAACAGAATTACAAGTTGCCTTCCTAACAAGTCACTGCTATGTTTTTTTGAATGGTGTGTTGGATTACGTTCATCACAGTTTTAGGATTAGTGGATCTGAAGTTGCACCTTAAAGAGAACACAAAGCTACAACTCATCCATATGCACATTTGCCCATCTCTCTCAGGTCTACACAGGGATTTAATTTTGAAAATATTGCCATGTCCTGAATACTAGAATCCAAAAAGAGCTGGAAAGGATTTACAAATTAATGCTAAATCTTGAATCCCAGGAAATGTAAGAAACTTTGCTAATGTCACTGGGCTAAGAAAAATTCAAGGTCTGTTGTAATTGATTGCCTAAGATGATGGAGCAGCTAAACAGTGACTGGAGAAGTTGAGGGAATGAAGTTCTTTTTCCCAACTAAATGCCAAAGGTAACAATGTAAATAAATCTATGGAAAAGTTACAAATAAAGTTGTTTCTTTATTTGTATTAGTTTAGCTGTATCCATCTTTGCCTGTAAATCAAAGCATTAGCCTAGAACGTAGAGGTGAGGTCAGCAAAATGTCACCTTCCGAAATTTAGATTTGGTCAAACCAAACATATGTGTTTAACCAGCTGTCAAATACTTTGTTTTGGAACTAAATTGCTAATGAGCCTCTATATCCTAATGAAATCACAAGATCTGAGTGTCTCCAGACCTATCCAATCTTATAATGTTTGTGACCTAAAAAAAGACCACCACCATCACCACCATCACCATCACCAAGAGCACAACAAAAACACTGGTTAAGGGCAGGGGGAAGGAACAGAAAAATAAACATTTGTTATTTGGCATTGCCAGGCAAAAGAGACCCAGAAAACACAGATGTTGTATTGGAGCAGAAATTATTATTTAATCTATCAGAGCTGGAGTAAAATATTATTCAAAAATATCCAAATGGCTTTGCTTTCAGTCTAGTAAAGAAGTGATTATTAATTCAGAATATATGTCTGCTGGCAAAAGCAGCACTACAAAAGCATCGTAATGTCAGGATGTTTCACTGGAGCTTGAATATGAAAAGAGGTACAGGAACAGAAATAAACAAAAGGAATCACCGGAAGGAAAAGAAAGGAAAAGTCACTTGGCCCATCAGGTTAACAGATCAGGACGTACACAGACGGACTTCCAGGAAAGGCTCTCCATAAACCAGGAGTCAGAGTACACAAATACAATGTAACGACCCTCCCACTCCAGGCTGTAACATGCCACAAACCCCCCATCCAAACTACAATAGTAGCCTTCCAGTGGGAAGAATAATCATCAAAGTCCAAAATGGAAAAACTTTAAACCCTTCTTGATACTAGGGGAATTTCTCCATACCTGTTGACTGAATGGAGAGTACATGAAAATTTAAGCATGGATCGTGAAACTTTATTCTACAATGAAAGCATTGAGATAGATGTAGAAAATGTGCCTAACAATGAGCACCAACACCCAGCAAGCCTTTTCCCTACCAGGTTAAATGATCATCTTGAATAAGGATTCATTAATCGAGTTGAGGGAGGGAGGATGAGAGTTTGTGATGTTAAATACTGTGTAGAGTCACTGAATAAATATGAATAAAGCATTTGCAGAATTAGTAAGTCATTATTTCTGATTCTTCTGCTCAAACATACTCTGATTACGGTCAATAGAATGATTGATAATTGTCAAAGAATGTTTTTTACAAGTTTCTCTTCTCAGGCACCAAATCCTATTTCCAAAACTCTTCTTATGGATTTGTTTACATTGGTTTTGAAATATCGGTGTATTTTTTTGCCTAGCAAAATATCTCCACCAATATACTACGTGGTTAATTTTTAAATATATGAACAAATGAATTTTCCATGGAGGGATGTTTTATTTCTTATATCATGAAGATGAAATATAGTTGCTGCACAGAGTTTACAAGCAAAGTAATTTTGTCAAATGGCACAGTTTATAAAAACAAAATTCTTTCATTTGATTCTAAGAACTATTTTTTTCAGGCTATATAAAATATCAATTTTCTTATGTTGAAAATGTGAGGCTACTGCCCTTAATTTTGTTCTGTCACACAAACTTTATAACACCAAAATTTTGTGGTAATATTTGACTGGGGTTTTTGCTGCACAAATAGATCTATTTGCCACAAGCCCAAAACATGCAAGGAAATTAAGCAATCACTGAAACAAGCGATGCCAGAAGTAGGACTCACACTGTGGATGAAGGGTATGCATTTCAGGAGTTGTGGATTCACACATCCATAGCATTTTATAATTTAAAGAGAACATGAAGCACAGCTTGTTAGAATTCCCACCCCAAGTAGGAATCAGAAAGCCAGAACTCTCAAGAGCTCTTATAAATCATCCAATGCACCCCAACCCTTGTTGGATGAGAAAACCAACATTCATCAGGTTGATGAATCCATCTGCAGGTATACAGTAAGAAGAATTAGATCCTAGGCCTTCTGCCCCCTTGTGTTGCACCTATCTGAAGTCTTTTTAAGTGTTCTTAAGGACAGTCACTCACTGTTCCAGGAATATATTTCTAGAGCTTTCTCATCTTCCTAGTCTACTAATTTCATTTTACCTAATACTCTTTCTTCCCTCGGCCTCAGTTCACCCATCTAAAAACCAACAAGAGAATCTTGACATTGTAAGGGTTTTTCAACCTAAAATATGATTTAGGAACCTCTTACTTGGTCATAGTACTTTCCCACATTGCAGGTTTTAAGATAATAGCTTTACTGAGGAGTTTAGAGTTGGATAATAAGTTGCCTGCCTCTCTTTACCCACAGATGGAAGAGGTTCCAGCTTCTTGGGTGGTAGGGAAGTGACACGTGGAGCAGTAGAAGTCCAGGTACCCCTGCAAGGTACCCAGGTCAGCTTATGAATACCACCGGGATGACTGTCCCAGAACAGGGTTCGCTGCATGCAGCCATCAGTGTGAGGACACAGCACCAGGGCCCGCTCACCCTGGCTGGAGGACACTGGGTACTGACGGTGACCACTGCTATGGGACTGGAAACAGTATGTTGTATGAAGTACCCAAGACATTTGCCAGCATGTGGACTGGACTTCAGAGACTTAGACAAAATGAAAAACATGTCTCCCTTGCTTCCCTCTATGCTCTATGCTGCTGATGTCCAGGCTTTTGCTCAGGGCAGTGTGCCCTCTGCCTACATACTTGTCCATACGAAGTTTTGGTCCTCTTTGTTTCATTCCACCTTATTATCATAAATCTTGAATTAGACACGCTTTTCCAATAGGCATGGCACCTCAACAATCTCTCTCTTGCTGGTTTCTTTCCAACTGTGTGTACAGGCCACACACTGTTTCCGTGATTAAACTAAATAAAAGCTAGGTGTTGAACAAGATGGCCTTCATGTTGCCCTCAGCTTGGCTAAACCTGAGACAGACTTCTTCCTGACTCCAGGCTCTTGCACCCCCTTTTCTCAGAGCGTTTACTTTAGAAAACTTGTAACTGTAAATCTTTTCTCTGCCCCATTGAGATGTAAATCTTAGAACGCCTCTTGCCAGTTCTACAACCCAGGAATGTTTTCCTAAGGACCCAGGGGATCATTCCTTTGAAATGTAATCCTTGAAAAAAAATAGCACCCCTATCTCCCAGTCTCTGTAGGAGGGTAGGATTCTAACTTCAAGGATCCTTGCTTCAAATTGTAAAACTATCTACTGTCATGAAGATAGTTTCCTTTCGGTAAAGTCGATTCATAAAGACAGATGACTTACACAGATTCCCCCATCCCAGCCCTTAAAAACTCCCCTGCCTTATAGATTTCATTGTTGTTGAGCTCAGACTGAGTTCTGGCCTCTCCCCACTATTGCAGTAGTCTTGAATAAAGTCTTTCCTGCCTGTTTAATTTTGTCCAGAGCAGTGTTTGCTTTGACAGCATTAATTGTGATTTTATCTCGCAGTTGTCTAACTTATATGCTTTTGGTTTTCCTATTGTTTTCTTAGTTTGTTTTCTTCTTTGGAAATAGGCTGATTTCCTTAGGTCATGTGATAATTAACAGTACCCTTTATGACTCTAAAGCATCATTATAGTAAGAAAAAACTTTAATAAAGAACAAACTGGTGGTTGCCAAGGGGAAGGTGGGGGATGGGTGAAACAGGTGAAGGGGATTAAGAGTCCACTTATAGTGATGAGCACCGAGTAATGTATAGAATTGTTGAATCACTATATTGTACACATGAAACTAATATCACACTGCTTATGAATTATACTTGAATTAAAAAATAAATAAGTAATAACTTTAAAAATTTCTAGAACATGTTTGTTTTAAATTTCTTTATAAAAAAAATCAATCAAATTGGTTATCAACTCCTTGTCAATGTTTCTCAATGGACATATTTCCCTGGTTGGTCAATAAAGATATTTAATCTATTTGGCACATGCAAATATTATTTTTTGTGAAGAATAAATCACCCAATAGCTTGATTGAACAATGAAATGAGATCTGTCAATTTTGCTAGTAGCTTCTAATCTTACTCCAGTTTCCCAGGTGGGGCTCCTCTGTAGGACAATGCTGGAGAGGGTACCATTACTTCCTGGTTCCCTTAGTGCTTGTAATATGTTCTAATTATAAATTAATAAATTGGCATATTTGAGTGGTAATATGTGAGCATTTTAAATCCCTATAAGAGCTGGCTATCAAAAAATAATGTAATAAAAAATACAAAGAAGGAGAAAGCTAAGACTTACCAAATACTTAAATTTGCCAGCCATTGTTCTAAATGCAGTATATGTGTTATGTCAAGAACTCAAATTAGCAACACTGGAGTAAATGCTATTATTATTCCCATTCTATAGATGAGGAAGCCATGGTCCCCAAAATGTAAATAAATTGCCCCAAACTATGCATCTAATGAACGGCAGAGCTGAGATTTGATAACCCAAGGAGTATAGCACATTCAACTATTACACTATCATGGCTTCTGGGCTTACAGACTATCAACTTTAAATATGAAAAAAAAAATGGCCAAATAAAACAAAATATACAAAACTAGCTTAAATGGTTAGGTCTCCAATTATATCTTTGCTAAATCACAGTTACCCTTTAAAAAAAACAAGCAAGCAAACAAGCACACAAACAAACACAAGGTCTTTCTGTTCCTTCCTGAAGCCCATGGATAGGTGACCTCGGATCCTATTGCCCTATGGCAGTGGTTCTCAAAGTGTGCTTCCTGGATCAGCAACATCAGCATTACAAAATTGTTTGTTAGAAATGCAAATTATCGGGGCATTTGGGTGGCACAGTCTGTTAAGCATCTGCCTTAGGCTCAGCTCAGGTCATGATCCCAGGGTCCTGGTCCAGCCCCTGCATCGGGCTCCCTGCTCAGCGGAGAGCCTGCTTCTCCCTCTCCCTCTGCCTCTCCCCCCTGCTCCTGCAGGCCTGTGCTCTCTCTCTTGCTCTCAAATAAATAAATACAATCTTAAAAAAAAAAAAAAAAGAAATGCAAATTCCCCTTGCCCCTCCTACAGACCTACTTAATTCAGATAGCCGCACTGATTCTGATGCTTACTCAAGTTTGAGAATCACTGGTCTAGGCAAATCTTGGCAGGGATTCTTGTTCCACTGCTGCTGGGCTTTTCTGTTGAGTTATGACCTTAATAATACCTGGTAGTGATTTGTGGATTTCCAGCCTGAAGTGGGCTCCACTCATTTACTGTAGGAACCATGCTTTTTCTGGGCAGATTTTGATCTTAGAGGTGAAGAAACTTACATTTCAAAATCCTGGCATTCTCTCTGTTACCCAGAACAGGCTTACACAAAAAAGCTGTCATCAGAATTAACTTTTGGATGAATCAATAAAATTATATCTACTTCTCCCTCCCCTATTGCCAAAGACTAAGAGTATAAAGGTATTGAGGACATTTGCAAGAATTCACAGTATATCCTGCCCACTCTACACACACACACACACATACACACACCCCAGATACACAAATAATACACAAGATAATATGAGGTGTGATAGTTAAAAGGGAAGCTGATGCTTCAGGTAAATTCTATGGTCTAAAGAGGGAGAAGAAGAGGCTGGGCACCTGCCCAGAACCCTGGAGTTTGGTTTTCAGAGCATGGCAGACTGTGACTAATTTATCTGAAGTGCTATGACTTCCCAGAGTAGCAGGTGTCCTCATATGCAACTAAAGGCACAAAACACTTTAAAAGAAATAAAAAAAAATTACTTCATGTTCCACTACCTTAGATAATCAAAACAGCTTTCCTTCTTGTCCTTGTCAGCCTCTGCTCATTAACATAGATACATCAGTTATATGCAGAACAGGCATAACCTTCATTTTTGAATATGTTAAAAGTACATATAAAACCAAATATAGATGGAAGATATGAATCATTAAATATGAATTTATTATTATTATTATTATGGATTTCTTTTTTCCTTGGAAAAGCACTAGAGAATTCCATCTCTCTCAATATAGAAATCAGAAGGGAGAATTCAAACTTTAGAACAAGATAGATACACCAGCCTAAATATCTTGGTAAGCAACATTTCAATTTAATTTTGAAATAAACGTGGAGGGATTTAAAAAAATACTCCACATTACTATTATGGGGGAAAAACCCAGGATTTTATTCTAGCAGTCATGCACAGGATTCTGTTTTCTTGTAGCTACTTTAAATTAACATATAAAAATAGCAATTGTTATTTGAAGGGAAAAATATTTGCTAAGGCATTAAGTTCAGCCACTGTGGGGTATTATACTATAGCTATTAACAAACACAGAGACGGCATAACCCTGAACATGAAGACCAGATGAATAGTCATCAATAACTTACATTTCCACTTTCTACTCTCAGTTCTAACCTTTCTGGCTCTGTGACCTTCAATAAGTTTTAATATCTCTCCTTCACTTTTTTGCTATTAGCTTTTCATGATTTTAGTGGACTGACAATGTACTTCTGGAGTATGAAAAAGTTTCCCAATACTTTGAAGTGCATATGTTACTTAAAATGACAACAAAGCATTGTTACTTTAATAGATACTAATTTCATGGTTCTTAAATGTTCAAATACGTCCAAATTTTGCCACTGTTCCTACCTAGATCATAAAATATGAGAATGTATCAAAGAAAAGGATTTGCTTTTAGATTTTGATATTTCAACCCTCTGTTAGACAAATTCACAGAGTTCTGGATATAAACACAGCAACTGTCTACCCACAGGCAGTTGGCAAACACCCGCAGGCACACCATTTTACTGTAGTTTGTAGGACATGGAGGAGAAAGCAGGCTCCCAAGAAATTCCAACTGATGTGAAAATACGAAAATACGTTGAAAATTTCATAGGTAACATTACATGCCAGCATGAAATTCACAACTTGTCTTTCCAAAACAAGTGTCAAATTCAGTATTCAACATTTTTGCCCAAAAGGTCTCTTTCTTATTGATTCACCAAGCAAACATGAGGCTTCACTCTTGTCACCGAGGGAATGTTCCAGGATGACCTGAGGATCACAGCCCTTTCCTCTGATGATCCAATAGTAAAGTAAACACACTAGGACCAAATAAACTACTATATATTGCCTACAACTATATTCCCACTCTCAACAGCTACAGGTAGAATTTTCAGTTTAAAACCTGTGCAATTTTGTGGACAAAGTAAAATTTCAAATAATTGATTAATGCATTTACCACTTAAACATTTTTTTCTTAAACTGTAAGGTGTGTAGTATTCACCCAAGGAATTTAACAATGTCAAAAAACAGTATTTGAGATGCTAGTGGGAATTTAAATTATGATGTACAGGAAGTGGCATGACACAGGGGAAAGATACTGTACCTTGTGGATGACCAGTCTATGGAGGATTTTTTAGTGTGGTGTTGATTTCAAATTCCTGTGCTATTGGTAGGCAAGGCAGCAACCCATGAGCCTTCCTCCCTTCCTTTCTTTCTGTTTAATCATACACATCGCTGCAAGGGATGCATGTTTTACAGTTTATTCCTTACATACTTGTTTAAAGTCTATTGAGTGTAATAAATATTCAAATACTCCAAATGCATATTCAGTGAGTTAGGTTATGTGCAGAAGGAATGGAGCACAGTTCTAAGACAGCATAAAACAAGAGAGGTGACTTTGGGGGTGCAGGGAAGGCCTTTTGGGAAAGTGACGCCTGATCAATGTTCTGGAGGATGAAAAAGGTTATGTGAAAGGGGCATTCCAAGCACTGAGTGATAGGGGGAAGCATGTGACTTCAAGAAACTGTGCCTGTGGTTTAGAGATGGAGGAGGGGAGGGGAGAAACGCTCTGAAATAGTCAGGTGCTATCAGCAAGGTCCAGATATGGTTTCCTGGTTCTCACCAGACAAATCTTCCCCATCCCCTGGTTTTACTGAGCTATATCTGGTATATAACATTGTGTTAATTTAAGATGTACAACACAAGGGTTTAATATATATAGATAGATCTATCTATATATGTATGTTGTGAAATGATCAGTACAATAAGTTACCATCCATCACCTCACATTGTTACAAATTTGGGGGAGAGGTAAGAACTTTTAAGATCTACTCTGTTAGTGACTTTCAAATATACCATACAGCATTGTTAGCTGTGGTCACCATGTTGTACAATACATCCCCAGAACACAATAATCTTATAACTGGAAGTTTGCATCTTTTGACTTCCTTCACCCATTCTCCCCACATGCTGCATGTCTCTGGCTACCACCAATCTGTTCTGTTTCTAGGAGTTCATTTTTTCTTAGATTCCACATGAAAGTGAGATTATATAGTAATTGCCTTTCTCTGTCTGACTTATTTCACTTAGCATAATGCCCTCAAGGTCCATCCATGTTACTGTAAATGGCAGGATTTCTTTCTTTTTTATGGCTGAATAATATTTGGGCCAGGTAATTCTTTGTTGTGTGTGTGTGTGTGTGTGTGTGTGTGTCACATTTTCTTTAGCCATTCATTAGCTGATGGACACTTAGATTGTTTCCATATTTTGGCTATGGCAAATAATGCTGCAATGACTATGGGGGTGTGGATATCTCAAAGTGGTGGTTTCATTTCCTTCAGATATATACCCAGAAGTGGGACTGCTGTATCATATAACAGTTCTATCTATAATTTTTCATGGAACCTCCATACTGTTTTCCACAGTGGCTCCACCCATTTATATGCCCATCAACAGTGCACAAGGGTTTCCTTTTCTCCACATCCTCGCCAACATTTACCTCTTGTCTTTGTAATGACAGCCATTCTAACAGGTGTGAGGTGATAAGACAATTCCTTTCTTGGGCAAATTTTTATGAAAAGCATTTTCGATAACTGATGGAATTCAGAGCATGCACCTAACGTCTGAAATATTGATGGTTCATAAATTATACATAATATGATCATCTCAGACATATACCTGAACAATTCACTTACTAGATTTCTTATTATTTTCCTATTTTAAATCTTCTGCTCCAGTGACATCATGAAAACTTCAGTATGATTTCTGTTTTTTAATAAAAGCACCTTACTTTCTTGTCTGCCCTGTAAAGCAGTGGTTCTCAATCAAGGCCGGTTTTACTTCTCTGAAAGGCCTTTGGCAACGTTTGGACACAATCGGGTTGTCACAACTGGAAGAGGGTGCTAATG
Organism: Mirounga angustirostris; assembly: GCF_029215605.1. Classification (NCBI taxonomy): domain Eukaryota; kingdom Metazoa; phylum Chordata; class Mammalia; order Carnivora; family Phocidae; genus Mirounga; species Mirounga angustirostris. Next base: position 8,432,141 of record NW_026991720.1, read on the forward strand.
GCATCTCATGGGTACAGGTCAGGCAAGGATGCTGATGAACAACCCATAACATATAGGAGTGACCTTCAACAAAGAATTACCTGGCCCAAAATGTTGATAGTGCCAAGCTTGAGAAACTCTGTTGTAAGTACTTTTACAATTAAAAGACTTTTTTATGGTCTCTTAATCTAAAGAATAACGGTAGGGAATTATGTTATTTCTTATATGGAAAAGAATGGGGTCAGGCCAGATTTTAGAATATAAAGGATGGCAGATATGTTCAATCTTGCAGGAGTTGCATTTGAGGTGCTTATTAAATAAACCTGGATATATTAAAAGGCAGTTCTTGCCCGTAAATTTAAATTTGGGAGTGTTTAGAGTGCAAGGACATTGAATCCATGGGCAATGCGAGAGCAAGAGCAGAAGCAGCAAGCTTTGTACTGAGGCTTTGGGAACCCACATTTCATGCCTGCATGAAGAACAAGCCTACAAAAGAAAGCCAGTGGCAGCAGGCAGAATCCAAAGAAATAAGAGAGAAATAAAAGAGTGTGATGTCATGGGGACCAATATAAGAGATTGTCTGAAGAAAGAAAAGCTGACATAGCACCAAACGCATTCAAGAGGAGAAACAAGGAAAAGGGAAAAGTCCATTTTGCTGAGACAGAGAGGTCATTAGTGACCTTTGAGGAGGGCTGTCTTGGTCGAGAGATGGAGGCAAAAGACTGGAGTGGGCCAGGATTAAGTGGCAGTGTGGAACTACGTACAGACAACTCTTCTAGAAGTTTTTATTGTCAAGGGGAGCTGAGGTTGTAGGGACTTAGGTATGGAACCAAGATTACCATGGGACAGACTCGAGCGTGTTTAAACGCTGATGGCAGTGATCTGGTTAGAAGCTTGCAGTGCAATACACAGGGGAGAAAAGGAAACATCTATAGTGTAGTTTCACTGGTATTAAGGGGTAGGATCCAAAAGAGACAGTGTTTGCCCATACAGCTGAGGGAAATCACCTCTGTTGTAATAGAGCAGGGAAGAATCAATACTTATCTTTGTTGGTTAGTTTACACAGAACTGATACAAGATTTGTGGCTTGTTGTGTAGAAATAAAATACTTATTCCCCAAAGAAAATAGAATGAGAAAGGGTCAACGATACTGCCTGCTATGATCTAGATGTTTGCGCTTCCCCAAAATTCATATGTTGAAATGCCAACCACTGAGGTGATGGTATTAGGAGGTGGGGCCTTTGAGGGGTGACTAGGTCACGAGGGCAGTGCCCTCATGTATGGGATTAGTGCTCCTTAGAAGAGACCCCAGAGCGCTCCCTTCCCTTCCACCAGGTGAGGCTGTATCGGAAAGATGGCTGTCTAGGAAGCAGGCTTTCCCCTGACACCAAATCTGCCACCATCTTGATCTTATACTTCTCAGACTCCAGAATTGTGCGAAGCAAATGTTTGTTTATAAGCCACTCAGTCTACGGTATTTTGTCATAGTAGCCCAAATGGACTAAGACATTATCTTTTCAACCTAATTGGGAACCAATCCTAGGAAATGACCTGCACTTCCCTTAATCTGCTGCCCATGCTGTTCCCTTCAACCAAACTATCCTGCCTATTCCACATCTTCTGGAAACCACTTCTGCACCCTCAGGTGGAAGTAGATGCTCCCTCCTCCATGCTGAGAAGCACTCACCACAGTGTACTATGACAATTTCTTTATCTGTTTAATTCCTTCACTAGACTGGGAGCTGCTCCTGGGCATGGTGACATCATGTGTAGAACACCAGTACCCATTTCTTGGTAGATGACTGATAAGTGCTTGCTTAGGAGATGAGCTTTACTTTTTATTTTTCTTGTAAATATCGCCATAATGGAATGCTATCTTGTGCTGGCAAAATGGTGCATCTCTAAAATTATAAACTCATATTTACATGTACCTATATATGTACTTCTGAGAATAACCCTTTAGAATGGAAGCTCCTCTTATTCTAAGCAGCTTCACTGAACAGATGGATTAATCCTGAGTTAATTAAAAAATCCAGTTAAACAGAAATTCTGCTAACTGGAGGCCTCCATTTTATAATCAAGCTAATTAACTAGGTGATTATTGAATCTCTTTTTTCCCAGACTGTGACCTCACTGAAGGTAGGACATTTTTCTCCATTTTTATCATTAAATTAAATACAAAATGCATTTGTCAAAATGCTCCCTGAAAAAAATAATTGTACTAGGTTCAAAGTACAAGTGGGGAGAACATCGGTTGGGAAACACCAGAGTAAATAGAATCAGGTTTCTGATTCCAAAATCTATCCTCACTTTCACTTCTAACATATACAAGGTCAAACACAGACTCAGAAGAACAGATATCACATAAGTAAGAAATAAAACAATGGGAGAGTTCTTCTTCTTTTTTAAAGATTTTATTTATTTATTTGAGAGAGAGAATGAGATAGAGATAGAGCATGAGAAGGGGGAGGGTCAGAGGGAGAAGCAGACTCCCTGCTGATCAGGGAGCGTGATGTGGGACTCGATCCCGGGACTCCAGGATCATGACCTGAGCCAAAGGCAGTCGCTTAACCAACTGAGCCACCCAGGCGCCCGAGAGTTCTTCTTCTTATCCCTCTTTCTTTCTAAAGTATAAGTCTATGTTTTAAGTGAATAATGACAGTTCAAAAGACAGAGAATTCAACATATAAATGAACTTTAGAATCCTATGACACTAGTGGCTTGTAAAGAATATAAAATAAACTGAACAATGAAAGAAAGGTCTATGCTCCATTGAATCCTCCATCCTTGTGGCAATTCAGTTCCATGCAATTTATATAATGTTAATGATATTATTTTAATTATGAAATGAACAGTATAAGATACAAGAAAAGTGTGAGATAGGGCCCTTGCCTTGTGCTATCTAGTTGAAAAAATAAGATATCAAATAGCAATACATTATGGACAAACAATGAATCATGGAACACTACATCAAAACTAATGATGTAATGTATGGTGATTAACATAACAATAAAAATTTTTTAAAAAATAGCAATACAGCACAAATCTATTATTAAGTATAAGATTATGAAGTAAAGTTAATAAGAGAGAAGTGATTTTGTGATATTGAGTAGGTTACAAGGCTCAAGTCTTGGGTGAGGTCCTGAGGGTACACTGTGGGATAGAATATTCTGGGAAGTCTTCATGCAAAAATAAACTCAAGGTAGACTCTTGTGATTGCTTTAATTGCCCCACTTCACCATTTGTCAAATAACAAGCTGTATAGTTACTATTCAGTATTTCTTTTAAGGTGAGCCATTTAAATAAGTATTTACTTTATTTGTACTGTTCTTTGCAATTTAAATGCTTCTGTTTGAAAGTGAATTTTACAAATTACTTTTATTCTACTGCAACCTGAAACTATGCCACATTTTCCCCGCTTTATGTCCTCTCTTTCATCATTCTCTTCTAAGAATTATATATTTAAGTTTGCCTATAAAAAGTGGAAGTCATCATGAACAAACCAATCGGGCCGTTTACACACTTTGATGAAACTTTGACCTTGTCTTCTTCCTGAAGCCCAGGAAAGATAAAGCCTGGCCGCCTGGAACCCTCCAGGAAAATCAATTGAGGGCATCGTGCATGGGCCTGCATTTTGAAGAGTAAAAGTTTTCCCAGAAAAAGTGTCTATTTTCCATTAGTACTCCCCTTCGTGTGCTGTATTGTGGCTGCCATTTAATCCCATGTGTTTTCAGTGTGGAAAGTATATACTTCATCTACTCCCTGTTGTTTTTTCTGTCAGTTACCTACCGAGGAAAATGTCCGATCTCTGGCTTTGCATTCAAACTGTCCAACATGTGGCCAGATGGATTTATTATTATATTTTAGCCAAACTATTGTTCAGCTTTCTCAAACACGTCTTACATTCCTGAGTACTCCCTGCTCAGTCACCTTTGCCTCGCTTTGTTCCGATTGGATTCGTTTTGTTCATACTGGCTTAGTTCACCTTTATCTCTTCAAAGAACCCATATTCCATGAAACCTTTCTAGATACTGCCAGTTACAACTGGTTCCTGTCTCCTCTGGGATTTTTGGTCCCTTATCAAATTGCTTGGCATGATATCTATTTGTGATGACTTAATGTCACTTACATTTAGAGGAAGAGTATGGGATCATTCATCCATTCGTTCATTCAACAATAATTTTCATTTCCCCAATAAAAATCTCTCACAAGGCTTTCACTAGACTAGACATTGAAGACACAGTGGTAAACAAAGCAGACTCATATCCAGACCTCTTATAACATGACTAACTGGTAGAGGGAGGGAAGCAGAAATTCTGTGAATTACAAAGGTCTTATATAAGGGACTCAGGTGTAGGTACAATGACTTTGGAGACATTGTCTTTCTAAACATCTTCTGGTCTAACCATGGAACTAAACAAAGAAAGAGATTCTGGTTGCTGGAACTAGATGTGGAGGACACATTAGAACAAATTAAAAATGCTAGGGTGGAATCTGGAAGAGGTATTTGCTCATTGGGAAGGAGTAACTAAGCATTTTGACTGAAGCTGATTTGAAGCTTCAAATACAGCCTCTGCCAATCAGAAAAGTCATGTTGAGGGACTTTAAAATGATCATATTCAGTAACAAATGTTTTTTTTAATATCCATTACATACACACACGCACACACATGCACGCTACCACCACCACCAACCCCCAGAGGGGCACTGAGCAGGCTGGGGCTTCGATTTCTAATATTGGAATCATACATGAAAAAGGCTAAAGCAGCTCCATAAAGAATAATGGAGAATAATAAGTATTTACATACAAGCTTTCTAATTATTTGTGTTTCTTTTTATAAAAAGTACAACTGACTGGCTTAATAGTAAAATAAGCACTACGATACATACATCTTTGCTACCCAGTTCCACTGCTGATGGATACAGAATCCTGGTCCATAAACACAGGGGCTCAGGGTAAAATTACCACTTTTGAATTACTAATTTTTAATTCCTCATCTTAAAGTAATGAGAAATGAGATATACTATATAATAAATCTTTATGAAGATTACATGATAAAAGAAGTTTACACATGAGCATTTGAAGTCAAACAACATTGAGGTCTTTGAGTTATAAGATTGTGTTCAATGTTGGAATAAATAAAATGCACATTATTAGGTTCAGTTGGAAATTGAATGTTAAGTGTCTGAAGGCTAGGACAAAATCAAGTAATAAATGATCAAATCAATAGGAAGATGTCCCCTCAATCAACAACACCGATAAGAACAGGCTTCCGGTTATGGAATGTATAAGTCACAGGAATAAGGAATATAGTCAAAGATATCGTAGTGGTGTTGTATGGTAAAGAGGGTAGCCACACTTGTGTGTGAGCACAGCATAATGAATAAATTTGTTGAATCACTATGTTGTACACCTGAAACTAATGAAACACTGTGTGTCAACTACACTCAAAAAATTAATTTAATTTAAAAAATGAACGCTAAAAAGAGAAAAATTCAAACATGAAATTAATACTGAAGGGATTAATTTCATTTGTCAATCATCCTTTCTTGGGCATATGGAACAAGAGGTCAATATATACATTTAGGTCAAAAGGTACCAACACATGAATTTTTGTCAGAGAAAACTACAGGATCTATAGCAGTATCTGCATGTTACGTTACACATGGATGATTCTGACAATGGAGTAGAGAGTAGATAGATGGCTGCTTGGTGAGAGCTGACTGTTCAGATCAGGGAGTGTCTAATGATATTAATGGAATATTCTGCCTCTGGTTTCTGGGCCTTTTCAGGAGAGGTGAGCGAGTTAGGATGGGATCTGTCAAAGGTGAGAGGGATCCAGGGGTTTGTCATAGGAATTTTCCATAATAATATTTTAACGAGTTACAATATGATGACGTTCTCTTTCTTTATGATGATAAAAGAGACTATAAATAAATGACAATAACAACAATGAAAACACAATTTAAATACTCTCTATTCTTAATACCTGCCTGCCTAATCCTAACCCTGGGCAGCAATTATTTAAAGGCAACAGTCATTGTGTGGAACCAGTAAGTAGGATTATAAAGTTTTTATACAGTGTAGAAATACTTTTTTTAAACATGTATTATTTTCATCAACTGAAAATAAAAGCAATTATTTTATAAATAAAACTCCACTTGAAGAATCTTTCGTTTTACACTAAATGGAAAGAAGACATCTCATTTAAATGTAACCCCCTGGCTTCTGCGCTGATCAATCAGGAAGTTGCTGCAGGAACCCCATGCAGAAGTGGAACTGGTGGGGATGGTAAGAAACAACTGGACTCTGGATATACATTGAGGGGAGAGCCTTTGCTGATAAGTGGGATTGGGGATGTGAGGCATGGTGGGAAGAGTCAAAGAGGAAGTGAAGGTTTTTGGGCAGAGCAAAGAGAAACATGAAACTGACATTTACTTACATGGAGAAAGCTGAGGGAGGAACATTTGTTTTTGATGGATAGTTTGGTCTTGGACAGAAAAAAAAACCACACACACCTAAAAATACCTGTTAGACTGTGAATAGGCAGTTGGGTCTGAGGCTTCACAGAGAGGACGGAACTACAGATACAAGTTTGCCACGCATGAGCATAGAGAAAGAATTTAGGGCCATGAGACTGGATGAGAGCTCTAGGTAGTGGGCGTAGACAGAAAAAAGGCCCAAGGATTAAAACCTTGGCTCTTCATTATTTAGAGATGAGAAAACTAATGAAGAACTTACATGAGCAGGAGCACTAGGGGGAGACCAAAGGAGAAATGAATGGTCTATGTCTAACGCTGATGAGTAATCAGGATGGAGACTGAGAATTCCCCATTTGATTTAGCAACATGAAGACCGCTGCTCACTTGACAAAAGCTGTTCTGCTGGGGATGAAATCCTCTGGAATAGGTTCGAGAAAGAATGAGGCCAAAGAAAGTGAAGGCCACAATTCTTACAGTTTAAAAGCGAACACAGAAATAAGCTGTTATTTTAATGAACTGGGGAACATAATCAGTTGAAGGGGAGGAGAATAGGTTGGGAATGTGTGGGGAGAGAAGATGGAGCAGAGAACGCAGTAGGAATGCAGCACAAGGGTGCCATGTTAAGTCAGCAGCCCAGAGTTTAAAATAAGACCACTCAGTATAGCTGTGTAGTTTCCCCCAGCCACATTCTGCCCCCAGGGGAGATGTGAAGCTCGTGGAAAACTGCACTTAACCAGCACTGGTGTTTTTCTGAGCAAGTATAATGGAAGTAGAGAGGAGCAAATAAATTGAGGATTATTACAAGGAAGTCATTATAATTCTAGAACACGGAACTAAAACTGGGTGGAAGGGAAGTGGGGGCAGGAGTGAACCAAGTGTAGGAAAAATGTCCTTTTGTTACAGTTGATTTAGGGAACTGGAGAGAATGAGCAGCAAACTTATGGAGCGTTTGTAGTTAATGACAATTTTGAGGTCTTGGTGCTGACCTCGGAAGTCAGTGGTTATGCGGCACGCTGGAAGATCATATCAGTGGAGGAGGGAAGGTCCAATAATAAAGAGGCAGATAGAGATATTGAAAGCTCCAAAGGATAGGACAGGAGAGTTATTGGTGCACGTGGCAGTGATCCAGGTATTTGAAGTCTGCAAAGATGAAGAGCTAATGGGGCAAGGGTTCGTTTAAATATCCACAGTAAGAAAAGGTAGAAGGTGATATAATTAGCTTCAACACTGGGGCAGTGGAGGGAGGGAAAGGAGGCTTAGGAAACTGCTTATTCATCAAATATACACACAATGGAAAAAGTAGTTTTGGAAACCACTTCAAAAAATGCAAGTAGTATGTGCTCTATAATTATTAAGATTATGAAAGGTATGATCATGATATTAAGCATTTTAATCAGATTTTTCTTTGGGCATATAAGCTACTGCTTGGCTGATTCCATGATCTTTGCAACAAAGATCAGCCTAGCTGGGCTAACTTGATTAAGAGACTCCTGTAAACTAAATCTCATCACTGGCATAACAACCACAGGCATTTTGCAAAACACCTAATTTGGGGAATTGGGAAAAGGATCTGAAGGTGGTCAAAGTGTGCCTTTTATTTTTCATCATATGTCTTGCAATTAGAAGAGATCATTAACCAAAAAATCTACATATCTCAGCCTGTCCTATAGGACACTTAAAGCCTGACAGTGACCTGCCTTTAAAGCCTTAGTAACCCCTATTCAATCCTGTTTGTATTCCTGTTTGCCCACCCCCCCAAGACACTTCCTCTCTAATAACCACCAATCTGTTCTCTGTACCTAGAGAGTTTTGTTTTGCTTGGTTTTTTAGATTCCACATATAAATAAAATCAAAGAGTATTTCTCTTACTCTGTCTGACTTACTTCACTTAGCATAATATGCTCAAGGGCCATCTATGTTGTCACAAATGGCAAGTTCCTCCTTTTTTTTTTTTTTTAAAGATTTTATTTATTTATTCGTAAGAGACAGAGAGAGAGAGGCAGAGGGAGAAGCAGGCTCCCAGCTGAGCAGGGAGCCCAATGTGGGACTCGATCCCAGAACCCTGGGATCATGACCTGAGCCGCAGGCTGACGCTTAACCATCTGAGCCACCCAGGTGCCCAAGTTCCTCCTTTTTTAAGGCCAGGTAGTATTTATACATATATATATGTATGCCACATCTTCTTTATTCATTTGTCCATTGATGGACACTTTAGTTGTTTCCGTATCTTGCAAATAATGCTGCTATGAACATAGGGGTACATATATTTTTTCAAATCAGCATTCCTGTTTTCTTTGGATAAAAACCCAGAAGTGTAATAGCTGGATCATATGGTAATTCTACTTTTCATTTTTTGAGGAACCACCATATTGCTTTCCATAGAAGTTGCACCAATTTATATTACCACCAATGGTGTATGAGGATTCCCTTTCCACATTCTCTTCAAAACTTGTTATTTCTTATCTTTTTGATAACAGCAATTCTAACAAGTGTGAGGTGATACCTCATTGTGGTTCTTATTTGCATTTCCCTGATAATTAGTGATGCTGAACATCTTTCCATGTGCCTGTTGGCCATCTGCATATCTTCTTTGGAAACATGCTTATTTAGGTTCTCTGCCCATTTTTTAATCAGATTTTTCTGCTGTCCTTTGACTTGTTTCCATATTTGGATATTAACCCATTGTATGATTTGCAAGCTTTTTTTTCCATTCGGTAGGCTGCCTTTTCATTTTGCTGATGATTTCCTTGCTATGCAGAAGTTTTCTAATTTGATGTAGTCTCACCTGTTTATTTTTGCTTTTGAAGTCAGATCCAAAAATTCAACACTAACATCAATGTCAAGGAGCTTACTACCTATGTCTTTTCTAGGAGTTCTATAGTTTTGGGTTTTACATTCAAGTTTTCAATCCGTTTTGAGTTAATTTTTGGGTATGGTGTAAGACAGTGGTCCAGTTACATTCTTTGCATGTAACTATCCCGTTTTCCCAACATCATTTATTAAAGAGACTCTCCTTTCCCCACTGTATATTCTTGTCTCTTATGTCATATATTAACTGACCATATATGTGTGGGCTTATATCTGGGCTCTCAATTCTCTACCATTGATCTACATGTCTGTTTTTATGCCAGTATCATCCTGTTTTGATTACTATAGCTTTGTAGTATAGTTTGAACTCAGAGTGTGATACCTCCAGATTTGTTTTTCTTTCACAAGATTGCTTTGGCTATTTGGGATCTTTTGTTATTCCAAAAAATTTTAGAATTATTCGTTCTGCAAAAAAATGTTATTGAAATTTTGATAGGGATTTCATTGAATCCATGGATTGCTTTGGGTAGTATGGACATTTTAACCATATTAATGTTGTCAATCCATGAATGTGAATATCTTTCCATTTATTTGTGCCTTCTTCAATTTCTTTCATCAATGTCTCATAGTTTTTAGTATACAGGTCTTTCAGTCCCTTGGTTAAATTTATTCTGAGGTCTTTTATTCTTTTTTGATTCAATTATAAATGGGAATGCTTTCTTAATTTCTCTTCCTGATAGTTCATTAGTGTATAAAAATGCAACAAATTTCTATGTACCGATTTTGTGTCCTGCAAGTTTACTGAATTCATTTATTAGTTCTAATAGTTTTTTGGTGGAGTCTTTAGGGTTTTCTCTGTGTTGTATCATGTCATTTGCAAATAGTGACACTTTTTCCTTTCTAATTTAGATAATTTTCTTTTTCTTGCCTAATTGCTGTGGCTAGGACTTCCAATACTCTAGCGAATAAAAGTGGTAAAAGTGGACATCTTTGTCTTGTTTCTGATCTTAGAGGAAAATATTTTGCTTTTCACTATTGAGTATGTGTTAGCTGTGGGTTTTTTGTATATGGCTTTTATTATGTTGAAGTACATTCCCTCTATATCCATTTTGTTGAGAGTTTTTATCATAAATGGATGTTTAATTTTGCCTTTTCTGCATCTATAGATATGATCACATGATTTTTATCCTTCGTTTTGTTAAAATGGTTGTGTCATGTTGATTGATTTGTGGACATCAAACCATCCTTGCATCCCTGGAATAAATACTATTTAATCATGGTGTATGATCCTTTTAACATATATTGAATTCCACTTGCTAATATTTTGTGGTCCAAAGGAAAGGATCTCAATCACTATCTAGTTTCAAGCTGATTAGAAGCTATACCCTCGGGCAGCAGCTTTTAAAGTATACAAACATATATAGTCCTACTGGCCACAATTGTAAACCCTGCTGACCTCCAGACAAGAAGATCTGGAGGTGTCCTCTGGGCAACAGTTGCAAGAATAAGGGCTTCAGACAGGTGCATAAGCTCCTTTCTGGCAGGTACCAGACAGCAATGTAGAGTTCAAGGGGGGGCTCAAAGATGGTGTCTCCCTGCCTACATTACTTAAGAGCACCTCTGAAGCCTGTTTCTCACACTGAAGCTCCAGGACAAGGAGATGGGTCTTTTTCATAGGCACACTGGGGATATGTGTTTGAGTCTACTCTCTGTGCAGTGCTCTGGATGTGGCAGCCCAGAACCATCTTTTTCATTATTATAGTCCCACGGGGCCCAGGAAGGCAAGCCCCTCTGGCCACTAGGGTTAGGTGATCAAGGGGCATTATCTGTGTGGACTGCACTCACCTGCCAGCTTTGCTGAGTCTGTGGGGAGTGCTGAGGCTGGGGTACACCTGTGGCTTTAGCAAGACTCTTTCTGTACCCACTTGCCCTAGTAAGGTAGAGAGAGAGTACAAAAATGGCACTCACCAGCATCTTTGCTCCCAAACAAAGTCTCAATTGTACCTGCCCCTCTGGCAGATGCTTTAAAATTAACAAATCGATCTCCTTCACATAATATCCAGTCACCACTCAAACTGCTGCTTTTGCACTGTGTCCTTGGATAAATAAGCCTATATGTGAGCCCCTCACAAAGAGTATCTCAAATCACCATAGCCCCCAGGGTCCTCTGGACATAAGCCCCACTGGTTTCCAAAGTCAGACGTTTTTAGGGCTTCATCTCTCCACTGCAGGTCCCAAGAGCTGGGGAGCCCAATGTGAGGCACAAACCCCTGATACTCAGGGAGAAGCTGTGTACCCAGGATATGCCTCCCTACTGTGTGTCATTGCACCAGAGGTGGGTTTTTTGGCAAGACCACCTCCCTGCCTCTCCTACCCATCTTGATGTGGCTCTTTTATCCCTTCTTGTAGAGAGAGCTGTTCAGCTAGCTTTCCGTTCTTTTTCAGCAAAAATTATTCCATATGTAGTTTATTGTTTGCCCAAAAATGGAGAGAGCAAAATAGTCCAGAAATGTCTTTAAAAAAGTTTTTCATTCTTTTCCAAATAAATACCATTTAGTTGCTTTGGGGGAAAAATGATTTGGTGTGTCTGTGGGAGGAGGTGAGTTCAAGGTCTTCCTATGCTGTCATCTTGGACCACCTCCCCACCACCCCTCTCTCCTTCCTTCCCTCCCTCTCTTGTATGTGTGTACAAAACATGTGTGTGTATAGATATAATATACTGATATTATATATACAGTATATGTATATATACACACATACAAGGATATATATATCAGATATCCAGATAGTTTAATTGTGCAATTTAGATGTGGATAAATATACTATAATTTATCTTTTAATAATATTTTAAATAGAAAAATGGGTGATGTAACTGAATTTTGAATAGAAATACTGATAATCCTCCAATGTCACATTTCTATATAGAAAAGAAACTGTAATGTCTATCATCTATTAAGATTTCTTTTAAAAAATATTTTATTTATTTATTTGACAGAGAGAGAGAGACAGTGAGAGAGGGAACGCAAGCAAGGGGAGTGTGAGAGGGAGAAGCAGGCTTCCTGCTGAGCAGGGAGCCTGACGCGGGGCTCAATCCCAGGACCCTGGGACCATTACCTGAGTCAAAGGCAGACACTTAACGACTGAGCCACCCAGGTGCCCCAAAATTTCTCTATAAAATTATTTCACAGTAAAGTATTTCCTATTTCTCTAATACAATATTTTTTTGTATAGACATGAATGAGTTACTAAGAGAAACATGGATATTAGAAAATCCTCTCAGTGTAAATTAACTTTTAAAATAACATTTTAAATGATACTAAACACTGCTTTTCAAAACACCTACTCATTTGTTAGCTGCTAAACTGACAATGAGTCAGTAATAGCTTAATTCAAAACAGTGATAATATATAATTCATAAATGTCAGAACCAAACTCTTTGAGTACAGATTGCATCTGTGTTCTTCTTAAGTGTACTTCTATACTCCAGAGACAGGCTTTTCTGGGGTGGCCCACATTACAATTACCAGGGATTGTTGTATTCTCATCTACGGAGATGAGCTGAGAAAACACCCCCTAACCTCTTTCTTTGTCATGAGTTTTGTGTTCTCAGCAGACTAGATTACAAATATTGACACAAATTTAGAGTACTCACCTACAAATTCATGTCTGCAACTGAGTTGTACAGTTTGAATTCTTGACTGCTCTGAGAAATTGTTCATAATATAATATTAGTGCAGCATATAATTTCCAACAAATATTTTCTAGTGTCAATCATATGCAATGTAAAATCTATTTAGAAAACTAATACAATATCAGTATTTAATAATCCCTTTTAAAGTGTATCCATTTAAATAGCCTTTCTGGATACACAAACTTTCAAATGTTCATTCCAACATCCCTGCTGCCAATGGTGACCTGTCAGAATGTGACAGAATGAAGTTATAAACATGCACATCATTCACTGTAGCATTATTCACTGTGGTCAAGATATGGAAACCTAATTATCTGTCAATGGATTAAGAAAGAAAATATGATATATACATATACACAATGGAATATTATTCAACCTTAAAAAGGAAAGAAATTCTGTCATTTCTGACAATCTCGAGGGCATTATGCTAAGTGAAATAAGCCAGACAGAGAAAGACAAATACTGTACCGCAAAACAAATATGTGGAATCTAAAAATAAATAAATACACAAAAAGCCAAACTTATAGAAACAGGAAGTGGAATGGTGGTTGCCAGGGGCTGCAGGGTGGGGGAAATGGGAAAAGGTTGGTCAAAGAGTACAAACTTTCAGTTATAAGGTAAATTCCAAAGATCTAATATACAGCATGATGACAAAGTTAACAATTCTGTATTGTACACTTGAAAATTTCTAAGACAGCAGATCTTACGCATTCTCACCACATACAAAAAAGGGAACTCCATGAGGTGATGGATGTGTTAATTAACTTGATTATGGGAATCCTTTACCAGTGTACAGGTATACCAAATCATCACATTGTTAACACTTTAAATGTGTTACAATTTTGTCAATTATACCTCAATAAAGAAAAAAAGTGAACATCTTGAGTTGTGTACAAATGAATACCACAGCTTCTCTTCTGGTCCTCCATAAATATTGTTGAATAAACAAATTAATGAATAAATTAAATCTCTTGAAAAATTCAGGGAGCAATGGAACACACCCTAACTTTATTTTGCTCTTCTTGTTTTATTCCTCTTGACAGCATTATGATACTTAATGAATTCACTCTCATATCAAAAATTGTGGTGTTCAATATGTACTTTGGTGGCTCAGTCGGTTAAGCGTCTGACTCCTGATTTCAGCTCAGCTCAACGGGCACTGGGCTCTGCGCTGGGCGTGGAGCCTGCTTAAGAGTCTCTCTCTCCCTCTCCCTCTGCCCCTCCCCCCACTCGTGTGCTCTCTCCCTCTTTCAAAAAAAAAAAAAGATTATACTTAATATTTTAGAATGACTTCATATGGCTGGAGGAGTTTTTTTTTTTAAACAACACCTAATAAAGATGATATTTTGACATACAGTTTTCTCATTATACTGGACTTAAATAGTAAGTGCAGATTATTGCCTTCATTTCTGGCAATATACACTATATGAATGGTGTAATTTATAACTGTAGACAAATTAATTCCATTAGCAAGTTTAGTGTTTTTTTTTTTTTTTTTTTTTACTTATCCCAAAGATAACATTGGGATTATTCACAAATATGAATTTGTACCTTTTTCTAGCTGGTAGAACCTCTGCTTCTAAGGTTCCTTTGATAAAATGACTAGGTAGGAAAGGAACACTGACTCCTTTCGTCAGCTTTTTTATCCAATACAGCAAATGGCAAAGCAAAGACTCAAGAGGGAGCTCATGGCATCAGATTAGTGAATTTCAGAGGGACCACAGCTAATGAGTCTTCTAGGGCTCCAACTCTGGATGCATGAAACAGGCTCATGTGCTGCTTGGCCCACACCTGAGCCCAGATGAAGAAAAAAATCTCTGTGAATTCTACATAGTAATATTGGTAATATATAACTAAGCCAATAACCACAAAAATGCTGGTAAACACATCTAACAAGGAAGCTCCAGCTGGGTGTGTTGGCTAATCCCGTCTTTCCAACAAATATAATAAAGCTTCCAAGAAACTTCAGGCCAAATTTCAAGCGCAGGCACAGGAAATATATTAACTTCTGCCTTCTCTTTCTCCCCTGGCCCCACTTTTCAATCTTAATTGGAAGGAGGCATTTTATAAATAAAGTCATTAAATAAAAATGAGTCATCCTGCCAGACAGTGTGCTATGATGTAGAACATAGAGCTTGCTTTTTCCCCCCTCTTTTTAATATTCCAACCAAACATTAAAAAAAAAACTCTCTATAACCCTGGCCACTTGTCTGCATCTCTGTGACAGAACATAGGGCCCACAAGGCTGAAACGCTGCCAGGAGGAGGGGGAGGGGGGCTCATCAGGAGGCAAGCGGGGCATTCCCGTGGTGCCTCGCTTGAGTTTGAAAGCTTTCCAATCTGTGAGAAGGTGAGCCACAGGGAACTTGCTCGCAGGCTGGAAGATGGTAAGACAGGCAGGGGGCAGAGTAAAGATAGGAGGGCAAGGATTCTCCACCCCGGGAAATAAACACTCACTCTGAACCTTTTTATTTGCATGACTATTTGTTTACTTGCTCACATCTTCTCTCATACGGTGGTTGCAGATTCAATGTTTGAAAGCTGCTGGAGTTTTTTTTGTAATACTGGTGTTGAGGGAAATGCTTCTGCGTAGGCTAAATATGTTTTATTTTTAGGAAACATGCTTTGAGCTGTAGTATTTCTGAGTCCATATAGTAATGAGTACTTTCAACACTGAGTTTAGCAGAATTTTGATTTTCTATCAGGCACAGTAGGCATAAGAGTGCACGGGGCAGGATCTGCTTTAGGCTGCATTCCCCAGTGAGAGTCAAGCTGGTGCTCCCAGACTTGGAGGCATTGCTGAAAGTGATTTCTTTACCTTTAGCTACTATCCCGACTTGTAATACAGTAGAAAGTTGGTTAACTTGTTCTACTTTCTTTCTTTTTTTTTTTTTTTTTTTAAGATTTTATTTATTTATTTGACAGAGAGACACAGCGAGAGAGGGAGCACGAGCAGGGAGAGACGGGGAGGGAGAAGCAGGCTCCCTGCTGAACAGGGAGCCTGATGCAGGGCTCGATCCCAGGACCCTGGGATCATGACCTGAGCTGAAGACAGACACTTAACGACTGAGCCACCCAGGCGCCCCCTTGTTCTACTTTTTTTCTAGAGAAAGTGCCTTTTGTCTTTGAATGAGTCTTACTCCATTACTAACAGGTGATAATGAAGAAGTCCACTGGCCAGTCAATTGTTTGAAATTCAGGTATGTCTTGCCCTTTTGGTGTAAAAATATGTTGCTGATGGACTTGTTTCCCAGGCCAGCCCACAAAGCCTAGTTCTGATTATCAGCCACTGCTCCTAAGTTTTAGACTATTGTTACTACGGGGAAATTCATGTGTATTTTATATTAGGGCTCTAGGAAAACATTTCTGCACTTGGTGATGGCCGCCAAATAACAAACTGTACCAGATGGACAGAAGGAGATGTTCCTGGAAACATGTGACTCCACTAGCTCACTGCGCATCTATGTCTACTTAAGAAAAATTATTACCCCGTTCGTATGTTCTGTATTGAAGAAATAAGGTCAATTAAGTGAGAACCAGAACTTTCTCAGGGCTATTAACATAGATAGATGATTCTTTAACCAAGCATTCGTATATCAGAAACCTCCTGGTCAGTAAAAGATGGGCTTTCTTCTTTTACCAAGGAAAAGCACCAGAAATCAAAATTTCTGATTTCCCACCAATGAAACTTTCATTGTGGAAATCATCAGGATACGGTTTGGAGGAATATTATTAGTTTTAGAAAATAAATAAATACCATTGAATTATGGTTTCCATCACTTTGTGAAACTGCGGATACTGGCATGTAATTATTATGCAGTTATAAGGGATTTTTAGGGAACAAAGGAAAGAAAGTACCTAGAGCAACATGAATTAACTCTTACTTCACTATGTTACTAATTGACTTCCCTTATTCATCAAACCAGCTTGATAGCAAACATTTCATATTAATTGCACTAACTTTTGTGCAAACTTTAAATGGCACCCTTAAAAAAAGTCTTTTCCTAGATTTTAATTAATCTTGAATATTTAATACACTTTTGCATAAGTGTATAATAAAAAAGGCTTATAAGCAAGGGCTTATCTTTTTTCTTGCCTAGGGCTCCTTGAACCTTAATTAGTATGCATCATATCTTACAAACTTTGGTGTTGCTTTTAAGGAGCAATAATTTTGATCCATTTAAACTCACCACCATCAGATATGGGTTCCATATAATAATAATTACACTGCAAAGGAAAGAATAAGAATGAGAAAAGAAAGGGAAGTTTCCGAAATTCAACTTTTGTTTGTAGGTGTTCTCTAAAATGCCAGAGATGAGTTATAGTAGTTCTAAGTATTTCTATATTATTTCTGTGATACTTATCAGTTATTCGGGTGAAATAGTAAGAAAGCTAGGATTATACTTAATAGAGAGAATAAGATTGTATCTTATACAAATGCCCCAAATACCTGTCCTGCTAGTCCTTCCACAGAAGGAAAATTGATACCGATCTTTTGAAAGGGGACAGAAGCTGTTCCAGTCAGACCCAGTGACCGGTTCCTACGGGGCACCTGACTCAAAGGCAGCCAAACCATAGATTTAAGATGAGAGCCTGGTGAAAAAAGATAAATTGAGCCAACATATTTCCTCTCTAGCATTTGAAGGAAGAGCTAAAAGAACAATTGGCCAGCTAACAATGAGAGCTGAGACAAAGGAGTTGTAAGACCAAAATAGGGCACTGTGAAAAAATCTGAAGTTATATTCATTTGGATGGATTCAATTGTAAATAACAGAAAAGATAACTGAGTCTGCCTTATCAAAAAAGGAAATTTATTGGTTCAAATAAGTGAAAAGTATAGAGGTGAGTGTAGGCTTGATCAAGTAACTTAAAGTCACCAAGATTCTAGCTTAGATTCTGTCTTTCCGAGGGTTCTCCACTTTGTCTCCAGCCTAAGGCTGCCCCACTGCTCATGATCCCAGATGGCTTTCCAGGATGGCGAGCCTCAATCATGTGAAAGCAGTCTCAGAGGCCACAGTTATAACTGAAGACAAATTAGTTTCTCTGAATCCAAACAGAAACTAGAGGCTGTTGGAAAGGGATGGGCTGGGGGTTGCCCACGGAAAATTGGTTGCTGAGAAAGTAAGCAATGCGTACCCACCACAAAATTTGAAGAGTACAAAGTCTATAAGCACTTTTGGTTTGGGGATTAAAGTGGGGAAATGAGTTCATTATAGTTCTCATTGTTCAGGCAGAGTATCTGGGTGAAGACCCATGAATTTGTGCCTTTAAAATGGTCTCGAATCAAGAATTTCTGCTCACTTCGGTCACAGTGAAGTCTGCACCTGTTAAGTAAGGGTGACCTTGAATCTTGGCTAGTTCAGTGTAGGACCAGTTCATGCCTATTGTATTCCTTCCATTCTCAAAAGTGGCAGTCATCCTACTGTTATGACCTCTACTTTTGAATTTCTATGCATTTGTCCCTAATTGTTTCATGTATAGCTTTATGATAAGTTGTCTCTACTTGGACTAGTTTGAATTGGAAACTGCAGAAGAAATTTCTAGCATGAAGAAATTCCAAGCTAGGTGGGAAGCAGGGCAGTACCTTCTACTCAGAACTGAGGTGGTGAGGGTCCTGCAAGCAGGGTCATGGAGAATATTCTGGATGACTGAGGGGACTCTGGAACACGGTTCTGGTGAGAAGTGACAGAGCTTGGAGTTTCCATGCTCATCTTGGGTTCTGCCTTCCATCAATTCTGAGCTAGAGAATGACATTTCTTCACAAATTAACCAGAGTCTTTAATTTTTTCCCCTAGTTTGTTTATAATCAAGAACCCTGACTTAGTTTCTTACAGTGAGTGGGTGAAATTAAGACATAGTTGTTATAGACTCATCTAGGAATGAGTCAGTCAACAAGTAAGGAGAAACCGTACATTTAGATTGTTATATTGTTTATATCCTTTCAACACTAGAGACCTACAGTGACTTACTGAAAAACAGCTTTCTGTTTTCCTTTCTAATAGTAATGTAAGTCATAGCAGTCTAGAGATGGCAGGTGATACAGGTGAGAAACAGAAGGACTTCAGTTTTGGGGTGCCTGGGTGGCTCAGTCAGTTAAGTGTCTGCCTTTGGCTCAGGTCATGATCCCAGTGTCCTGGGATCGAGCCCCGCATCAGGCTCTGTGCTCAACAGGGAGCCTACTTCTCCCTCTCCCTCTCCTACCTGCCTGCTTGCTTGTCTGCTTACTTGTGATCTCTTTCTCTCTGTCAAATAAATAAATAAAATCTTAAAAAAAAAAAAAAAGGACTTCAGCTCTGATTAGTTCCTACAGTCTTCCAAGCACCAAGCCAGGCTACTTCATACGATATCATTTCTATATCATCTGCTTTGGCTTATTTTCCCTGGAAATAATAAAGAAAACAGGCTTCCCTCTTTTATTAGCCACACCACTTCAAAGGCCCACATCACTAAAGTCCCCTGAGCTGCAATTTCCACACACCTGGGAGCCAAGATGCAGAGCCCACATCTTTGTCATACTCGAGGTGTGGCTCATGGACCAGCAGAATCAACATCATCTTGGAACTTGGGAGAAATGTAGAAACTCTGTCCTCACTACAGACCCGCTGAATAGAATCTATCCTTCAACAAGATCCCAGATGATTCACATGCACATGAAAGATTGAAAAGTGCTGGACTAAAACATGTACTCTCTAAAAAAAGTAATTGATTGTTTTCCTCATATTCCTGTCTCCCCACCCCATGTTCACCTGCCCATGATGAGTCTGCATCTCCAGCAAACCTCTCCATCATTCACCCCTTTTATTGAAAGCACTCCTCTTGGCACAGCTATTTATCTTGTAAGTATCTTTTAGACTCTAATTTTTATACCCATCTGTTTCAGCCACGCTACAGCAGTCCCATCTACTCTTCCAGTTCTTTACAGTGTTTTCTCAGGGAACTGTTGTACTGGAACCAGCTCCTTCTCACCTTGACCACTCTCCCCCTGCATTTCTGTACACTCTTGACTACAAAATCTGGTTTCTCCATGAAGAAAGATTTATCTAGGAAACTTAGCAAGAGAAACCAGTCATTTTCCTTTTCTATCCAACTTACTGGTAAAAGAGAAGAATTTAGAACATTTCATAATTTTGAATGCTTATTTAAAAACATTTTCTGTAAACTCTTTTCTGATATAACCATTTCTGGGATTTTCTGACCACCGACTCAGATAGGATGGGTGGGGAAGAACAACGCGGAAACATTTTAAGAATAAATAAGTGGGCTTTCCTTCCAATGAGTAACATCTGATGACTCACTTCTTCTGGAATATATACAGTTACAAACAAGCACGTGCACACATTCTAGAAGGTAGTGGCTTCTGTGGACTATGGACTAAAACACCCATTCTTAGAATTTTTTTCAGCATTCTGAGAATTTGTGGCAACTTCCAATTCAGCCATATCACATGCCTTGGTTTAAACTGTCCATTATTACCAAGATAGCCTTGCACCTTATCATCTGATGCTAGCTCTTTTGTCCTTGAAGGGTCAGTTTTAATCCCATTTCTTTCATAAAACATTGCTGAATTCCTCCATCTGAAATTACCCTTTTCCTTCTTTGTATTTTCAAAGGCTTCCTGTTAACATATTACTACCAGACTCATTCATTTATTCTATTAAAAAATATGTGTTGAGAGCATATCACAAGTCAGGCACTGTATTAGGCACTGCAGTCAGAACGGGGATCAAGCTCAGGTCTGTTTCCCATTTAATATCAAAGTTTAACGTCTAGAAGAGGAGGTAGAGATGTACTCACAGTCTTGAATGTGTGATTTTAAAGAAGTTTAAAAGAATCTGATCCAGTTTTAGAGGGCCTGGGATGGCCTCTCTGGGGAAGTTATCTTTGAATTGATCAGAAGGAGAGGAAGGCAAAGGAGAGGTGATGAGTGGTGAGAGTGGAGCAACTCTAGACCCATGGCACAGCACAGGCAGGGGCCACCAAGAGAACAGTCCAGGCATCGACCAAAGGCAGCGTGGCCGCAGGGTGTGGAGGAGGGTGGTGTAAGATGGAGCTGCAGAGGGAGGCGAGGGCCAGACCAGAAGAGCTCATCCACTACTTTTAAAGATCTGGGTCTTTTCCCTAAGGACAATGAGCAATTACTGATGAATTTCAAGCAGGAGAAGTTTACACAATCAGTACAAAAACTAGAATTTATACCTACCTCTGCCATTCTATTACAAAATCCTTGAAGACAAAGGCTTCAAAATCTCATTCATCCTTGAATAACCCAGAATATCTTCTGCCTAACAATGAAGCTTCATGAATATATTTATTTTTGAATAGTTGGAAGAAAAATATAAAATATATAACGAATAAATTAGATAAAGGCTGCCTCAATTTTTTTTTTTTCCTGGAAGCATACTTTAAATTTTTTTGAGATATCAACTGGGCTTTTAACTGCTATTTGTTTATCCCATCACAAATTGTCCTCTTCCACCTCAGTAACACACCCCCAAGTTTTAGTAGGCACATAACTACCTACAGTAAGAGACTAGAATTCCCATTCTATCTTGCAACTCACTCAGTCATGACTGAATCTGGCCAGTAAGATGAAGGTGAAAGTGTTGCATGGAACTTCTGAGAAGACTTAAATAAGAAGAGTTATTTAAAAGGGAAAGTGGGCCCTCCTACTTTCTTCATGAAAAGCAGATAAAATACCTGGAGTTCTAGCAGCCATTTTGTGACTAGGAGAATGGAAAACATGAACTAAGGAAATTGGAGCAAAATGTTAGAGTCTGGATCTCTGCTTTTGAGAGTCACCAGACAAGCTTAGATTGTCTATATCATACATCTTACATGTAAAATAAGAAATTTCAGATTTGTCTAAAAAACTGAAATTGGATCTTCGATCCTAGAAGCTGAAAGCAATTTCTAATTGAGACCCAACCTTTTACTTCATGGATATTGATGTATACACATTTGAACGAATGCAGATATTTTAGCAGAAGAAAATTAAGCTTTGAACACTAAAAAGTTCTAACTTGTGCTCAACTAAAATATTGTCTACTTAATTTAGGCCTCTTTTTTTTTTTCATTGAAAACTTTTTATTTTATTTTTAATGAATAGGGAATTAATATTCAGGAGAAAACCAACACATCTGGCTTCTAAGTCTGTAAAGGTTTTCTCTGGAGATGGTATTGCAAGCAGATTTAGGGCTTAAGGAAACTTCAAACTAATTAAAAGGGACTGTGAATTTCAGAATGATGCCAGTTTCCCAGACCTTCTGGGAATCCCCATTGTCTCTGAAAAGAAATAATTCTAAAGGATAACTTACTGAGTCTTATCAGAAGTTGCATGAATCTTTGAAGTCACCTTTGGAAAAGACTGACACAGGAGCTGGAGAGCCCTTTCTGGCTGCAAAGTATCTAGAGATTCTAGATGAGCACTGTCCAACAGAAATGACATGGGAGCCGCATACCATATGTAATTTTAAATTTTATGATAACTGCATTTAAAAAATAAAGAGAAAGAAGTGAAATTAATTTTAATAATATATTTAATACAAAATGAAATCAATTGAAATTATTGAGATATTTTATATTCCTTTATCTGTACTAAGTTATTCATAATCTAGGGTGTATTTTACAGATCAATCAATCTAATTCAGATCAATTAGAAGCGGTCTCTGTTTTAGTGCCCAGCAGTCCCATTTGACTAGTGACTGCATACTGGGACAGTTTAGCTTCAGTCTTCCCCATCTTCCTCTTTATTCCACTGTCATTACCTGTGCTTTGAGCCCAGCTTTGCTTTTCTTCTTTTAACTTTCTCTCTTTGACCTCCCTCAAATGCTCAATTGCTACTAATTCTCACCATTTTCTAGATCCCAGCAGAACCTTACTCTAACTGATATACCCATTGCTAAAAAAAAATATTCAAGTAAGACACTGTTCAGGGATTTGTGAAGGTAACTTAGTCTTCCACGCAAGCCTTTCTCACTCAGAAACCAGTTTCTCTTTCCCACCAATACCCTCTTGACCTCCACATCTAATGAGCCTACTCCAAATCCTGTAACACCTTGGATTTACCCTTTTCCATCCATTTCTATCACTACACCAATAGTTCAGGCTCTCACCACCTCTGCTCCGATCATCAGAGCAAATGTCAATGATGCAAAATTTATTTCCCTGTAAATCCTTCAATAGTTCCTTAATTGCCCAGAGGATAACTTAAAAAAAAATGTAGCAGACTTTTTTTCCAATAGGTTCTCCCTAAATTTCTAGCCTCAGATTGTCACACTAAATTTCTAGTCTCATCCTAATAGCTACCAGTCTCTGGAAGACCCTATGGTAACTATGTGAGTTCCCTGCAAGCTTCTCTGTTCCTCACACCCATGGCCTTTTGCATGTGCTTCCCATCCAGCTGGAATGTCCTTCCGGTGTAGGTGTGAACTGCTCCTCTGTGCAATCTCCTCCATCCTCATTGGAAATCCCGGGCAGAATTAGAGCTGCCATCCCTTGTGCATACTTTCTCAGTTTTTTTCAGTAATTGTGTTTTTTGTTTTTTTGTTTTTGTTTTTTATGTCTGTCTCTTTTACTAAGGATGTAAGGTCCTGAAGGTTATGTTTCATTCATCAAAACTAACACTATCCCTGGCCCATGGTAGGTAATCAATGAACAATTATGGAATGAAAGGGTGAATGAATGAATGAATGAATGACCCCCTACACCATTTAGTCTCAACGGTCACTCTCATGTCAGAAATATGACATGGCCATCTGTGTCTCTGCACTTCTGCTCATCTGCGTTCACCTGGCATGCTCTTTGCCTTTCTTTCTTATCATGAGGTTACTGTTCCTCTAAAGTTCGACATGTTCTCTGAAGGCTCCATCAGCCACCGCAGCCCCCAGCAGTCCTCCCTTCATTAATTTCCCTTAGAAACCGTTCTCTGTAGTGATCCAGAAGTTCATGCTTCTTAATATAGTTTTTTAAACAAATGTTATGAATGTTTCCTAGTCCCATGGCTAAATTAGGATATTCCTTGTGAAAAGAGACTCTACTTTGTATCTTTTGGTTTTCTCATTGGGTAGACCAGTAGCAGTGCTTTGACCTACTCAGGAGATTAAGAAATATCTCTTGAGTTAATACACTAGAACAACCACGTGAAAGGACCATGTGCCTCTTTGTGTGTGGAATGTCTATCTAACTTCAGAAATGGCACTCTTGAAAATTGCAAAGGTTTTCCTTTCCCCCTTAATTTTGGAATGCTTAAACCTTCAAGAAACAGAAATAATAATTCACTTTCGTGTCACATTCATTTGCCCAGAGAGGGTCTTCACAGTAGTGTGTCCATGAAAATAATTTTCATGTTGATGAAGCCTTTTTGGGACTCTGCCAAACAACCACAGATCAGGAAACCACTGGACTAAAAGTTTAAAGGCAGCACTTGTTAAAGGCAAACAAAATTAGTCTTATAAACAAATGCTGTATGGTACTTAGAGTCTATCCTTATCACAACTGTAGGTAAGTCTACTTAAATCAATCTATTTAGTAATTAAGAACCCTTTTCAGATATTGCATTTTATTTACTAAAATTTATTACAGATTCACTCTTCAACCACATTCCAAACAAACACACACACTTCCCCCCCGCCCCTTCCAGCTGCGTTCCTCCCTTGCTCATGTAACATTATTTTTGATATAAGCATAATTTGGCAAACAAAATGAGATTCAGACTCTAATAAGTTCCTCAGTGAATTCACAGACACAGAGATAAAGAAGTATTTATCTCTAATATGGCAATGGGTGCATTACAGAATTTTAGGCAATGTTATCTAAAAAGCTAAGCTTGTTGCCCTTTTGAAACTGGTTTCAGGTAGGACTGATGCAACCACAGAGAGAGGAAGTACTTCTGTTCAATTAGCAAGTAAACTAAAAATGATGGCAAGTCCCAAGTCTTAATAAAACTTTTTTTTCTGGCATAGAAAAATCTGACTCCTTTCTCCTTCTTCTCAGGTTATGGATAATTTAAATAGCAAAGGAAAATTTTCAAAGAAAATGCCATTTTTAAACTCCTATAAAAAATAGACAACAGTCTTTAATGTTTACCTCCAATTTGTTTTAATGAAAGTAGAAAATGTCCCATATCAACCTCCTAGAAAGCAATGTGACTTCACAGTTTTACCTCCCTTCTTCCCTCCTCCCTCCCGTCTCCCTCCTACTTCCCTCCTGCTTTCCTCCCTCCTGCCCTCCCTCCTCACTTCCTTCCTCCCATTCTCCTTTCCCCCCTCTCTCCCCACCCTTTCCATTATTTGGAATGAAGAAAGCAAAAGAAAAAAAAGTGAATTCTAATTTCATTTTTTCCAGATTAGAGAACAGTAGAAGTCTTAAACATGTTGAGCTTACTAAAGTAAAGAAACCACTAAAAGGATACATACCTTAACAATTTTAATTTATTTTTATTATTATTTTTTTGAACAATTTTAATTTAACTTACCCCCCCCCCAAAATGTAAATTCAGTGAGTCACTTGCCAGAGTGAATTGCTCTGGGCCTGCTGATTGGAATTCTACAATTCCGATCCACCAGTCTTTCTGAAGAACCAGTGCCAGACATAAAGCATCACCCTCAACTTTTAGTTTTGATTTCTTAAAGTGCAGGGAAAACTGAAGTAACCAGGGAATCTCTGCAAATTTTTACAGTTGGCTTGTCCGTACCTACACTGAGGGTTTTGTTTGTTTTTAGCTACTTGTCTTTCTAAAACCTTTTAGTTTGGTTTTAACGGAAATTATTTCTTTTTGTCTCTACTCATTTGAAAATGCATTTAGTACTTAATCAGACCAAGTTATTACAGTAACAAGTATGACTTGCATTAACATATTTGGGAATGAACAATGGACTCCCACACAACATGTGGGAATGTACAACAGATGAAAGATGGTAGCCTTACCTACTACCTCAAAAAAACTCTTCATCCACTAGGATATAGATATCATTCTCTGTATTTTACAAAGAGAATAGGGAGTGTCTATTATCTGTAAAGTTGGTTTAAGGGGAGAGCAGTTGAATGAATTCTCAGAAATCAATATAAATTTTGTAATACATCTAAGTAATTGACAAAAGCATTATCTTAAGAAGAAAATATTGTTAAGACAGATATTTTAAATATATGTTTTTAATCACTTGCTTTTGTTTTTATTTTCCAGGTAATCTAATATCCAAAGCAAAAAACAAAATTTAATGACTCATTTCAATCTCTCTGTAGTTGATTTAGTTACATGTTAAAATTATTTCTCTTTTTCCTTTTTGCTTATCTTCAAACACATAACTGTTTTCTGACATTACTTTCATGCACTAGGCCTTCCAGGGGATTTAAATGTCAAAGCACAGCTATATGTCACGTCAAAAGCAAATATAGTTTCTTTTGTCCTAATACATGCAATACATCAAAGAAGAAGAAGGGTGCTGTTGAATCTTAAAATGGTTAATTCAACTTTTTTCTTCTCCTTTTTCTCCTAGGAGAGTTATCTCCTCTGGCATTTCACTACTGTACTTTATTTTTTGCGTAAGTTTTGTCACTCAAGTACTCTACTTGTACTTAAAAATAAAATCACTTTGAGACCACTTCGGAGAGGCAACTGGCTTGAGCATGGTTTCACCTGGGTGTGTGATACTTCCTGGTCACTGAGCTCACGTTTTTGTGCTAGGTAGAAGACCATGGCTTAAATGTGTAAGTATCAGCAGGAATATAGAATCAATGAAATCCAAGATGGGGAATGCCCGGAGATAAGGTGCAGAGACAGACATATCTATAATAAAGAATCACAACATGAATTGTCATGTAAGAAAATAAAGCTGGATTATGTGCCTCCTCTTTTTTCTGTTTATTTTGATCTGGTGATATGGTTTTAGGACCCTGAATAACTCTTCTCCTCAGGATGTTTCCCCCAAAAGGAAATCCACCTTCATGCCTGAAAAATTGCTTATTGGCTGCACTTCTCCCAAAATGAGTTCCAGCCAATCTGCTCTTTGCCCCTTTGGAGTTTGATGAGCTCAGTCACAAAGCTGCCAAAATTCAGCCAGGCACAATGTTCTGAATAGTGTAGTTCACCTGAGAGGCCTTCTGTCTCCCTTACCCCTTGGGCATAATTACCATGAAGTAAAAGTAAGATATTCCCAGAAGCCTGCAGCTGGAGAAGTAAGAACCTAAGGGTAAAAGAGAAAATGTCTCCTAATGTACATGAAGCACAAGCACAGCTTGACACCAGCCTCGCTGATGAATAGAACATCTCTTAAGGAAGAACAGAAGGGACCGGTCAGCCTGGAAATGTGTGAAAAGGCGTTAGACCCAGAGGCTAGCAGTTTGCAGTTAGCAAGATCCAAGTGAAGGAGAAAGAAAGTCTGGCATAGATGTTGTCACTACAGAAATATCCATGTTTGCGAGACAGGCTTTCCCTTTCCTATGGTGGACGTAGTTTTTAGATATTTCAATTCAAAGTTCTGGTTTTGTGTATTTTCCATGAAATTCTTCTTGTGCTGTGGCTGCCCACGCAGAAGATTAAGGACACTGTCATGGGGGGAGGGGTGCGCTGGGAGCATGCACCTTTGGACTCTGGACTGGAACAAAAAGTTAGCAGTCAATTTTGACAAGATAGTCTAAAACAAAGAGGCTTTTGGTTTGAAAGAACTAGGTCTTTGAAAGCAAAAAAAAAGAGGTACCCAAGGTTTAAGACAATTTAAGTTCTGATCAATGACCCTCCCCTTGGTCTCAGGAGGGAATGTTCACTGCTCGATGTGATCTTCCGTATTTGTTGACTGAATGAAACTCAAGAGACTTAGAGTCCTATGACAGTGGTGGCTTGTGCCCTGCTTTCTGCCTTTGGGAATCTGATTTATAGAGGCCTCACGTCAGCCTGAGATGGGTGCTGCAGAGTAGATATGGAGGCATGACAAACTGAGGGAGAGGGGCGCCTACTGTAGCTGTCCCCACCGAACACCCTACCCGTTCACACAGGCCATCATTCATTTCAGCTCCTATGCAGTTTGCAAGAGATCTAGAAATCACAGCATGTCTCTACGAGGTCTATTAAAATGTTTAGATGGCTGGCAGACAAGAAAAAGGGAATCTGGAGAAGGAGGGCAGAGGGTGCACACATCTTGAGTGACCAACCATCCTGCTTTACCCAGAACTGAGGTGTTTCTCCTGGCACTCGGTTCTCAGTGCTAAACGCACAGTCCCAGACAAACTGGGAAGAGCGATCGTGTTACACAGATCCCAGAACCTGACCCCAGCAGTAGCTAAGGCATCATCCAAGACCAGCAGAAACAACTGCCAGAGCAGGGGGCGGCTGGGACAGACTCCGACTCCTGGACACTCAGCAGGCTGGAGACCTGCAGGGGAGCCCAGAAGGAACTGGAGTAGAGCACGTGGAACAGACCCCAGGTTAAGTAAATTGTTTGGCCCTGCACCAAGAGTCTTGCTGGAGGGGTCAAGGCCACTCAAAATGCACAACAGCCCAAAAAGGGAGTTTGACTTTTGATTAAGTTTGAACCCCATATTGATTGTGGTTATTATATATGCATAGAATATATAATATACATATAAAGTTATTAGAATTCCCAAAAGTATGTGTTCAAATATTTATTTTTTTCTGCTACTGTGTGGAAATGGGAGCTAATGAGCAAATAAAGATTTATTTTGGAAGATAAAAAATGTTACTTGTGGGGGTGCCTGGGTGGCTCAGTTGGTTAAGCGACTGCCTTCGGCTCAGGTCATGATCTCAGGGTCCTGAGATCGAGCCCCACATCGGGCTCCCTGCTCGGCAGGAAGCCTGCTTCTCTCTTTCCCACTCCCCCTGCTTGTGTTCCCTCTCTTGCTGTCTCTCTCTCTGTCAAATAAATAAATTAAAAAAAAAATGTTACGTGTGTTCTTCATCTAAGTTAGGACTGTAAATTTTAAACCTGCCTTTATAGAAACTCATGATCTCCTTCTGAACTGATAGTATGAATCTACTTATTTGCTGTTCACTTTCCAACAGAGTCAGGTTAGTTTTGAGACAGACACTGTATCTATCCAACCCTCATTTAAGTGCTCTTATAAAATATATATATATACTTATTCTTTTCTCTCAAGGAAGAAAAACAAACTGGGTAGATGTTCTTGAAAAGAAAGCATTGAACTAAAAAATAAAAACTGGGTCTATGATTATGCACTTCCATCCAAAAATATAATGAAGACTTAATTACTAACTCAAAAATAGGATCCAGTCTATTCAGTTTCTCAAGGGGTAATTTTGTAGGTTGTGGTTAAGTTGGGACATTTACTCTTCCTTTTCCACTCTCTGTGCTATCCAGAATGCTTATCGGTTTTGTTTCTTACTATATTTACAAGGGAGGTTACAGGAAAGGTAAAGAAGATTCTAATTCTAATGAACTACTTTTACTGGTTTTTCTACCCATTGCTGATTCTAACAATATAAATGTGCTTTGGCCTCTAAACGGCCATTTGGTCCCCAAAGTTCAATCTCTGGGGGACATCACTGGCATGCAACTTAATATATCCTAAAATAAATTTACCATTTTTTTCTTTCGAAGCCATTTCCATACTTGGGAATTTGTTCCTCTGTGTTCTGGTTAAAAAAAAAAAAATGTACTGGTTGATTTTAGAGTGGAGGATAGGGAAAAGGCAGATGCTTTTGGCTCCAAGAAGAATAAAACTTGACTCACAGTGACTTAAATAAACAGGAAATACTTCTCTTCACTTAAAAAAGGAGTCAAGGTGTTTGCTGACTCTGGCTCATTTGAGTTCTGGTGTTCTGGACCATACAGCTCCAGGCCTCTGAACAAGGACAGTGGAGCATAAGGAATGACATGTGGATCAAGAAATTAAAGCTTCCTCAAAAATACCACAGCTGACTTCTACTTATTGCTCATTAGCCAGGACTGTGTCACATCATCATTCCTGCCTATGACAAAGAAAAAACATCTCTCTGGAGCTAAGCTATGAGGGTGGCCTGACAATTGATACAGAAATCACAACTACTTAACTAATGAATCGTTGAACACTGCATCAAGGACTAATTATGTACTATACAGTGGTTAACTGAACATAATAAATAAATAAATATCACAACAAGCAAGACGGATTGTATTATTAATATTACTCACAAAAAAGGTAAATTTTGCCAGACCAGTCATGAACACCACCTACATAAGCTCAAAATATTCTACCACTACCTTGTCCTAGATAAGAATCACAGGCAAGCTAATCAAACAGTAATTCCACATGGATTCACAAGTTCCACGGTCTGTTACTGCAACTCCCCTAGTTTACAAATTTGACCAACACCTGCAGGACCTTCCAAGGCTCACTCCCAATTCCCTTCCCTAACTGCCCCCCGCCCAATCCCACCTTTGTGATGTCCAACTTTAGTTAGTTCTAGGAGTGTTTGGTAGGTTTTTGGCTCTCAGATGCTCACACCTACAAAGAGGTTAGAGAAAAGTGAATTGAGAAGAGGAGTTGAGTGGGCACCTGAAGACATTTGCTATAAGGAGTCAACAAAATAAGGGCACTAGGAGCAGATAAAAGGTGACAATCATCCAGGAGAAACAAAGAAGTTATCTGCTAGATATTTTATCATTTTCAGAGAATATTCTAGCAACCGAGGGTTTGATGAAGGTCCTCCTAAGAGCAGGGTATCCTTCAAAGAGTAAAGCTACAGGCTTCCAATGCTGGAAGAGGTTTCCTGCCCACTATTCATGTTCTCCCCTTCCAGGTCTATGGCTGTTCATGGAATACAGTTAAAGAAACCAGAGGCCCTCAAGAAGCAAACATTAGATTTCATCAGACACAGCATTTTATTGTGTAATCTGCAGATACATGCTTCTTACTTACATATATCCAACTGCCTTCTTGATATGTCTGCTTACATCCAGCGCAAATTTCAACACTAAATTCCTGATATTTTTCCTCAACCCTTGACCTATCTTCTCTACCACTAGTCTTCCCATTGGGAGATGGCAACTCCTTCCTTCCAGTTGCTTATACTAAATAATTTGGGTTTATCCTCTAACTCTAATATTTAATCCATCAAGAAACCTATTAACTCTACTTTCTAAATATATTCAGAACTGACTACATCTCACTACCTCTTATGCTAGCACCCTGGTCTTAGGCTACTAGCACCTCTCACCTGGATTACTATAATAGACTCCTTGCTTCTACCTTGCCTCCTCCCACAGCCAGAGTTATCCTTTTAATCAGTAAGCTAGATTATGTCATTGCTCTACTTAGAAACCTGCAATGGCTCCTTCATTGCCTCAGAATAAAAACCAAATTGTTAAAATAACATATAGGTCTCCAAGACTTGGCCTCTAGAACTGCTCCGGCCTCCTCTCCCAAAATTCTACTCATCCTTCCAAATTTGCCATCCTGGCCCCGTGCTGATCCTAGATCATGCCAGGCAGCCTTGTTGCACTCACTGTTCTCTCTGTACTGACTATTCTCTTGCCAACACAACTGGCAAATTCTATTATCTCTTTTAGGTCTTGAATTAATACCATCTTTTCAATAAGACTAACTCCGACCAACCCATTTAGACTGCAACCCAACACCTTAATCTCTTAGAATGCCAGTCCTCCTGGATTTGCTATACTTTTTTTTCACAGAACTTATTTCTTCTTACTATAATATTTGCTTATTAATTACATTTGTTCTTCTTCCTTTTTCCTCAGAATGTGAGCTTTACAAGTACAAGGATCTTTGTCTATTTTGTTCAATGATGTATCCTATGTGCCTAGAACAGTGCCTGGCACCATGGATACACTCAGAAAATACTATTGAATGAATAATTCTACAGCTTGGCATGCTCGTTCTTTTCTTGATTCGTTGCTGTGCTCAGAAAACAAACAAGTAAATAAAACAAGCCACATGTAAATCCACACACAAAGAAAGAGAAATAAGTTCAAATCACAGGGTATTCCACTATGACACAGAGCAAAACCCCTTTACAATTATCTTCCCCAAACGATTTCCCTAAGTTCTACTCATCAAATCATCGCAGCTGCTCCTTATCATCTCCAAACATTTCATAAAAATTGTGCCTGTGGTAGTTTTTCTATTTTTTTACCCTATGTTCTCATTTATCCTTTTTTTTCCTTTTTTTTCAAAAATAGCTCTCAAATCAATCACGCTGAAATCTGAAAGGAGCACAGTAAGAGCGAGCCAGTGCAGGCTTACTTAAGGAAAATTTAGACGGTTTGAAAATAAAATGGCAGAGATGGGGCAGTTGCAAAGTTTTAGTTAGAGGGAATACATCAAACCAGAGATGGACTGGGAATGTATCAATGTTATCTGGTGGGTCACTGTTACACGAAGACAGGCTAAAACTACTGGTGCTCTCACATGGAAAGACACAGAGTAAGGGTGAACTCATCAGTGAGCTCCTCAGTGGTTGGAATAAGGTGAATACAGTCTTGTATCATATATACAAAAATATAACACTTCACAGATTAAGATTTTGAACTGGAAACATTTTAGGTAAATAAAAAAATATGTTTTTTCACATATTGGTAATTACTGTACATCAGCTGTTGCCCTGATGATCATTTTGTGATAAATATCCATTCATTATGTTTTACACCCAAAACTAATATATTGTTATATGTCAATTACACGTCAATTTAGAAAAAACAGTCATTTCCTTCAAAAAATAGAACAAGCAGAAAATGGATTCTCTAACGGACTTCAGAATTGCGTGATTTGTCAGAGGTGATGATTTCCCCATAGTCACTCTATTGGGTTATCATCCTGGAGGATAAGCTACAGGATGCTTGGCAATATGGACAATGGGACTGACCCATTTTGGCAAAAAAACATTTTGTGTATTCCTGTATCTGCCAAAAACTGAAATCTGTATTCCCTATTCTTCATCTTTCCTTGCATTGTTCTTCTCATCAGAAATGCCATTTTCCATTCTCTTCATTTACAAAAATCCCACTCATTCTTTTGAGGCCAATTTAGTACCTACTCCCTCCATGGAAGTAAAACATTAAAGTCTCAACATCTTACCCATATTTCTTTGGTAGCAAACAATTTAAATATAATGTCCAGGATACATGCTGTTCGAAGTGAAACAGCAACATCACCATAAAATCTTGCCTGTTTACAAAAGCCGAATGAACTAACTTGGGTGTTATTGACAGAAATTATTATATCATTAAAGCTAATGACATGGAAAATGGACAAGGTACTAAAATAACTCAATATGCTGTATATTTATTACTAAGAAGGAAAATCTTCCTGTATGGAAAACAATTAATAAAAATTTATAGATGAAATATCAAGTATCAGAAATATGGTCTTAAAACATTCATTTTTCAGTTTTTCTGATTATTGCTACCACTTGCTTTAGGCAGAAATAATAGCTATTGCATTACTGCTGGTTCAAAAATTAGGAATATATTTCCATTGAAATTGTTCACTGTTCTGTTTAAATATAAATTGTTTAGGCCAACAGGACAAGTATTTGCAAATATGTACTAGAAATAAGAACTATGCTATGTCATCAAGTCTTATTATAAACATATTAAGGCTTAAAAAAGTTACATTCTATAGCCATCATTTAAACTGTAATTTACCATTCACATGGATATAATTTTATTGAGATTATATGGAAGCACACTTACTTTATTATAGATGATTTTACATCTTTTTAAGATTCACTTTATGTCTCTGAATGACTTTCCTAAGGATTTCCTCTAATGAAGTAAGATTAATAGAGACTGAAAGTCTACACTTTGTTGGGAGCAGACTGAGACTTCTGAAACTTTCATCTTCCAAAATATAAAATTAATAAAATTATTTTTCAGAGTAAGATAGCCCTCTCATGAAAGATTTGAATACAGTTTAGAAAATCACCTAAATTCACCAGGTTAAATTCAACACAAAGTCAGATATAGTCTATTTATGGATGAAATATCTCAAACTACTTTTCATGGTGGAATGAAAGGCACTTTTCAGAAGTATATTAAGGTTAGTGTATGTAATGATGTCGTAATATTTCATGTAAGAGTTGTATCTTTCTACTCTGTGAGAAGTCAACTAAGTTTTTATAAAAAAAAGCTCCTCCCCAGATTTGCAAAAATGAATACGAATTAGTTTTTGCAATATTTCAGTATGTATATTTTGTAATCAGACTCAATTACATTAAATATTCTGTTTCAGTAAATTCCCATACGGCCTGCCAACATTTTTAAAAGCTTCTTTTCCTTCAGGAGAGGGCTTCAGAGGGGAAAATATGCTGAGGTTGAGTTGTGACCAAGACAAGGAGAGAAGGGACATTTCTGCTTGTGGGCATAGGAAGCAAAATTTAAAATAAACCAAGTTCCTTTATAACTCAGCTGTTGCTTGCAAAATTACCTGCATAATGCTCATATTCGCTGAGGGAGATTGCTGTCATCACAGACTGTTAGACCATATATATCCAGGTCCTGATATAAACATCACCGCCAAAATCACATATATGCTGTAGGCATGACAAATGGCTCCTCCCACCTTACCTCTTATACTGTGTGTGTGTGTGTGTTTCTCTTGTTCCACAACAAAAGCATGATTCAGAAAGTTTGGGCAATTTGCGGTAGGATGAAAAGACTGCATACCTGTCTATAATGGCGCACATGTCGATGCTGACATTCGCAAAACTCCCTGGCCTCCTCTGTGCCACTTCATATAAATTTACCAGTTGGTCATCCACTTGAATGAGCTGCATGCATCCTTGGAATGAAGGCTGAAGGACAGAGTGACTGGAGTTATTCATCTGGTTCAGAAAACCTGTGAGAGAGAAGAAGTGGGAAAGTTACATTCTATGTACAGCATGCTTCACTAAAATTCCTCCAAGTGTCTTCCCTGACTACAGCCATCCTGTCTCATTGATCCTTGTTGATGTAGTGTTCAATGTAGAAGAATGGAATCTTTTGAGAAAGCAGTATTATTTCTGGAGAAGAAGGAAGGGTTGAACCTAAGTAAATGTTTGTTTCCGGGGTCTACATTCCTCATATTTTCTCTGTGACATTTTCTTTCTCAGTCTGTCACATTGCTCTGTCCCTCTGCTCTTGAAGGGTCACTCCTACACTTCCTCACCCGACTCTCTCTTCAGAGATTAAAACATAAAACTTTAGACCTTTCCCAACTATCCCACCACCTTCCTTTTATGCCTTCAATATTTAGTTCTATTTTCTTAATTCCCTAGAGCCCTGTTATTCAGATGTCAAGAAGCTAAACTATTATCGATTATGGTGGATTTCTTTTATGGATTAATGTCTAACTCAATCCAAAGAGATATTTGCATTACAAATGATTTCTCAATTTATAAAATCCAAAGAAACATTATAAAGAAATAAATTTAGGCAGAAGGCTCAGCTACCCACCTCTGAATATCCATCTTATATACCTACTATGGTATAGGGAGCACAAATGATAAGAAATGAAACTAAAAAGAGAATGAATAGCAAGACAAGAAAAAAAAGAGCAAATACTAGAGGTTCTATTAGGGAACAGAAGATACATATGCTAAGTTTAAAATCAGATATTAAAAATTTTATTGAAAAATAACTTTAAAATAGCAACACCAATTACTTAAATTATGCCTTTTTAGTAGAAAAAAATGCATAATTCTTAGTATGTGTATTAAATCTGTAAGCCACAGGAAAAAAATATTTCTCTAACTCATTAAGTATCTCCAGAAAGTCTCAAAAAGCATCTACTTTTCATATTGTTCCTCACACCAAATTTATCTACCAGAGCAGATTTAAACTGTACTAGTTTGTCTGCTTAAAATTCTGAAGTTATTAAACATATTCATTTCAGTCTAATACTAATAGCTACAGAAAAAAAATTATACAGAATGGGTTGCAATAAAGATGTGTCATTAAGTTGATAAAAGTGAATTTCCAATAGAAAACTTCTCCAAAAAATTGACCATTAAGTGATTTTTTAAAAAACGTCCTATTTGACTAGTAATAGCAGTTTAGGACAATAGAAACCGTTCTTCCATTATTAATGGGTTATGATAATTAAAGTCTAGTAATAATCATTGGAATTCCCTTTAAGAGGTAATCACAGAGCTGTATATCATTTTCTATCAACACAGTACTTTGTAAAAACAGGATTCTACTTAAATTACTATCTTGACTTAAAAAACTATATATAAGGCTCTACTTCCAATGTCAAACATATGGCATGTGTATATTTTTCCCTAAGTCACATTTTTTTTCATTTGCATTAAGTTAGTCTCCTCAGAAAACTGCTGATCTTAGATAAGTGGCCCATTTAGACTAGTTATATGCATACATATGATTTTCAATCTGTTTAATCAAGATAAAATTGAATGGAGTATAATGTCTAAACTTAGCAGAGAGAAAACATCCAGCTGTAACTTTATTGACTACTCTTAACAAGACGATCATTTGGTTCTGTTTTTTGAGTACTTGGGAGTCTCTAAATATCCACAGTAGTTTTGAAATATTTCAAAATGAGTCGATCTATTTGTGAGAACAAGACCTTCTCTGAAGCAAAGCAGCTGCGTAACACACAGATCACTAT
This sequence comes from Mirounga angustirostris, assembly GCF_029215605.1. Classification (NCBI taxonomy): domain Eukaryota; kingdom Metazoa; phylum Chordata; class Mammalia; order Carnivora; family Phocidae; genus Mirounga; species Mirounga angustirostris. The sequence continues at coordinate 8,468,675 of NW_026991720.1, forward strand.
GAATTGGACATAATTAAGTTCATAAAACAAGACTTCATCAGTCACTTATAACAATGTTCCTGATAAATTCTGGAGTTTGAAACTGTCAAGTCCTTTCACGTTTCTACATGGGATACATTCTAGGCAAAGATAATTATAGGACAAACTACTATATATCGATTAAAAACTTGGGTTTTTTTTTTTTTTTTTCCTTTCCTTGCATTATCTTTAACATTTCCAAGAGGAAGCCCATTAATCCTTGCCTCTGGTACACCCTTTCCTACTCTCCTTCTACCCTGAATTAGCGCTGATTCTGGTCAGTGGATAACTATGAAGTGGTGGCTGTGTGTGACTTCTGATGCTAGTATCTGGCTTGGTCTCTGAGACTGCTAACTGATCATTCCATGAGCAGTCTTCTGGAAAAGCGCATGAGAGATAGTAAATCATGGTTTCCAGCTATTAAATTTTGGGATGATTTGTTTATGCAATAATGAATACTTAGTAATAAATTTGGGAGGGAATTGTAACAGAAACCTACAGATGTGACAATAACCTAGGGATTGAGATGTACAAGTAAGTTGGACAGGCCTCACAAGGACTGTGAGCAGAAGCCTGATGGCTCTTGAGGAGGTTGCCAGTAATGGCTTAAAGGAAAGTGAGGAATAAATGTGATTGGAAATGAGAGAAAACTGGATCCTGGCTATGCTGCAGTAGGAAGTTTAGTAACATGATAATATGGGAAGGAAACATTATACTTAATGAATTGGGTAACCTAGCTAAGGACATTTCAGGCAGAGAATTCTGAACATCTACTTATAGTAAAAGGGGGAAAAGAAGAGAGTAAAACTAAAGAAAAACCATTACATATGAAGAAAGCAGGACTTTATGGATTTGAAAATAAAGTATTTTATCAATTCTAGTCTCTCCAGATGGCCAACAATGCAAAAATTAGTCACCTGTGGGCAAAAATCAACTACCAATAAGACATAATGTAAAGATGGCAAAGAAGTGTGACTATGATATCCACCTTAAGACCTCCAAAATGTATTAAGTGGTGCCTCAAAGACCCATTCATTCAGACTAAAGAACTGCTAGACAGCTTATTGGTATGTCTTACAGATCCTCTGAGTTAACAACGTTAAGGGCATTTTTCCCTTAGCATGTCAGCAGAAGTCCAATATAAAAAAATAAAATAAAATAAAATAGCTTATCTTCATCAGATTCTGGATGTGGCTTTTGCTTAAAACAGAATAATATTCATAGGAAACCCACAGATTTATAAGACAGCCGTACTTGTGGTAACACCATCAGCTTGGCCTGAAAGAGACAGAGATGGTACAGAAGGAAATTATGTCTTTAGACCCTAAACTACAGGCAGGAAATGATGCAGCTATAAACACAGGCTACTTTTTATATTAAAAGGAAGCATGGATCAGAGAGGTAGAACTGTGAACCAGAGGGCAGAGCCAAGACCCATGAAGAAGCACTTCCAGGAAATATTAGGAGTGAGCCCTAATCCAGGAATTACCAACATGCACCTGACTGGAATTTAGAACCACTGTGGACAAGTTTCCTTCTGTGTACCTCTTATTTCCCCCTTTTGAACCAGAAAGTCTAAAGTGGTTACTCTATGCCTATCTGACCATGATATGTTGAGTGCGTGGGTGGCACAAAACTTGTTCACAGGTCTTCAGATGAGAAGCTGTATTTAAATAGCTTTCTTTGTTCTTAGAATTCCCTAGGAGCTTCATGTTGGTATGAACTTGACTCAGATGATGAGTTGCTGGATTCTGAGCAGACCCTCTAATGGAAGGAAGCTTAAAGGGCCTTTGGAGGAAGTAAGTATACTTTTTCATGTGGAAGAGACATGAATCTTTGGGTTCCAGAGGGCAAACTATGGTAACCGACCTCCAAGATAGCCACACACCACCTCCTGCTATTCATACCCTGTGGGGTTCCCTCCCACACTGAATCAGTGCTGACTTGTGTGACAAACAGAACACTGCAGAAGTGACAGTGTGTCTGTGACTTTCAAGGCCTAGTAATAAAAGGCATTAGAGGCCTTTACATTGGTCTCTTGGATCACTGGCTCTGAGGCAGCCAGCCCCTAGGCCATGAGGAACCTCAAGCAGTCTACTGGAGAGGCGCCCATATGGAGAGGAAATGGGACCTCACTGCCAGCAGCAGCTTGCTAGCCATGTGAGTAAGCCATCTCGGACTAGTGCTTCCAATCCTAGTCAAGCCTTCAGATGACTGAGGCTGCAGGAAACATAAAGCTGCAACCTCATAAGAACTCCAAGAACTTCCCAGCCAAGCTGTTCCTGAATTACTGGCCCACAAAAAAGGAAGAGAGAATAAGCTCTTCCTGTGTTGAGCGACTAAATTTTGAGGTAGTTTTTATGCAGTAGTCGAGAACATACTGTTTTCTGCATTTGTTCCTCTACTGTACAAATATTATTTCAGTAAAAATACTAGTGTATCAGTCCCTGTGATACTTGCAGTGACCACTCTAAAGCTCAAGAATTAACCTACTTAGTAGATCAATAGCGGAGTGTTTGGAGATAAAAATCTGCAGCTGGGATTCTCAGGGTCAGAAATGAATGGATAGAGAGTTAAACTTAATTGAAATTTGCCAAGTTAATAGAAAGATTATATAGAATGAGAAGATTAATTTTTGTTTGTTTTGGCTTAAAACTTTAAATATCTATGAATTTGGAATAAAAAATGCATTGTGTACACATGGGTTGTTACTGGGCTCCACGATCTGGCAGGGTGACACCCACACTAATTGTCACCTTGCAGACTCAACACCTCTCACTCCCAGTGAAATGGGAAACCTTTCCTCTTTGCAGGGTCGTTATAATTATGTAACCTAACTGGCACGTTGGAGATTTCTGTTTCAAGACTTCGCACATAAAAATGTCATACCTGATTTGAAGTCCACTCAGTATTTTATTATTCTTGCTGACAGAAGGTTTTAAAATTTTAATTCAGAAATACATCGTGAAAAACATGCTGATATTTGTTTTGACATTAAAACACCAATCGAAACTGTTCTAAGTTATCATGTGAACCTGATGGGACAGAAAAAGCAAACAACAGGCAACAGGGTAGAAATCGTACATGTCGAAAGCCACACGTGTATGAGGTTTCTCTATTGATACTTATTTTAAAGTTGGGAAGTTTGGGAAGTCAGAGAGAGGCTGGTGGGATGCGGTAAGGATGCTCAAAACACATTTAGATCTTCCTTCTAATATAATCTAGGATGATTGTGCAAAATGTCTACTCATCTCTGCTGTTTACCCAACCTGCCTGAATATTTCACACTGGTGGGGGCTGGAATCCAAGCCAGCAGGGTGTTCGAGCAGGCTGAGAGTGACTCCCTGGCGGCTGGTGCCTACCCAGCAAGAGCATCCTGGGAGCACACCCATCCAGCATGGCTGGGAGCGTGACTGCAATACAGGCTGATTGAGCAAGTAAATAAATATATTGAGGACAGTGGGAGCAAGGTTCTCACTGTCAGGAAAGGAGGATACAAATGAAAAGTGTAAAATCTTGAATGATCTTGTCGTTTGGACTAGAATTTAATCTATCAGGGTGCCCTTGTGGTTTTCAGGATTATACAGATAGTTACAGAAATAAATCTAGCTGGAATGGTGTATGGGCTCAACATACAGATGGTTCCTACCATTCACTGGAGATGGTCTGGGAGCAGGGTTACCCCCAGACACAGTGAGTACCCCTATAGTTCAGATCTTAGTTTCTCTACTGAAATTATGTCTCTAGGACCTCTTGGAGAAATGGCTGATTCCAGAGCTGGATCAGGGAAAGTACAATGGGAGCCCGGAACATTTTATTGCACCAGAAAGTAAAGAAGTGCTCAGAATGGCTAAAATCAGAAAGACAAGAAATAACAGGTGTTGGTGAGGATGTGGAGAAAAAGGAACCTTCATGCCCTGTTGGTAGGAATGTAAATTGGTGCAGCCACTGTGGAAAACAGTATGGAGGTTCCTCAAAAATTAAAATTAGAAATATCATTAACTCCAGTAATTCCACTACTGGGTATTTACCCAAAGAAATCAAAAACACTAATTCAAAAAAGATATATGCACTGCTATTTTTATTGCAGCATTATAGATAACATATGGAAACAACCTAAGTGCCCATCAATAGAATGGATAAATAAGATGTATATAAGAAGAATATATAACATATATATACATATATATTACTCAGTCATAAAAAAGAATGAAATATTGCCATTTGCAACAACATGGATGGAACTAGAGGATATTATGCTAAGTGAAATAAGTCAGTCAGAGAGACGAATACCATATGATTTCACTCATGTGGAATTTAAGAAACAAAACAAGTGAATATTGGGGAAAAAAGAAAAAGAGAGACAAACCAAGAAACAGACTCTTAACTATAGAGAACAAACTGAGAGTTACTGGAGGGGAGGTGGGGGGTAGGAGGATGGGTGAAACAGGTGATGGGGATTAAGGAGTGCCCTTGTGATGAGCACTGGGTGTCGTATGGAAGTGTTGAATCACTGCATTGTACATCTGCAACTAATATTACGCTGTATGTTAACTAACTAGAATTTAAATAAAAATTTGGAGAAAGAAAAATAATTATTTTATTTTTATTTATTTTTTTTTAGGGGCAGAGGGGCAGAGTCAGAGGGAGAAAGAGAATCTTAAGCAGGCTCCTCACCTAGTGCTGAGCCCCACACAAAGCTTGATCTCACAATCCTGAGTTCATGACCTGAGCTGAAATCAGATGCTTAACCGACTGAGACACTCAAGCACCCCAACTGATTAATTAATTTTAAAAAAGTGAGATCTTGCCATTTGTGACAACATGGATGGACCTCAAGGGCATTATGATAAGTGAGATAAGTGAAGAAGACGAAAACCATATGATTTCACTTATATATGGAATCTAATAAACAAAGCAAATGGACAAACAGAAAAGCAGAAACAAGGCCATAAGTACAGAGAACAAATTGATGGTTGTCAGAGGGGAAGGTTGTGGGAGGTTGGGCAAAATGGGTGAAGGGGAGTGGGAGGTACAGGCTTCCAGTTATAAAATGAACGAGTCACAAGGATGAAAGGGACCCCATAGGAAATAGAGTTGGTGGTACTGTAACACCTTTGTATGATGACATATGGTAGCTACACTTGTGGTGAGCACAGCATAAGGTACAGACTTGTCAAAATGCCGCACACTTGAAACTAATGTAACGTTGTGTGTCAACTATATTAAAAAAAAAAGTGTTCCAAGAATGACGGGGGTCACGTCAGAATGACACAGGAGCCAGCCTCAAGTAGGTTTCCATTGCTCACATCTAGACAATTTAAGTACCAAATAAATAATTTGAGCATTAAAAAATATCTTGAGTATCAAAAGAAGGAAGGAATGGAGGGAGAAATTTATACATATATCTCATTGAAAAACATAGGAATCTATGAGTCCACCCACATAAAGATGAGTAATTAAATGGAGAGAAAAGGAATCTGTTTCTATAGCACTATCCTAACTAATAAATGTAAAAAGCATACTGGAATTAGAAAGTCACCATTTGGCAACAATCACAATAGTAATTAAATCAGGCAAGAACTGTCAATGGATACTCAAATGCGTGGGTGAAAGTTAGATGAGGAACAAAGAAAGTCTCTAAGTGTCTCCCTAAAAACGTATTACTTTCAAAGGGGAAAGCAGTCATTTTGCAGCAGGGAACAGGGGAGACCTCTCTGTAATTAAGTGATCCAATTTATCACCACCAGTCACGGGACTGATGGACATATGGGCCCCTGATAGGAAGCAATGAGAAGCCCAGAGCATTGTCTAGTGGTCCATCTGCCCCAGATGCACAGTGTAGGTGTAGTCACGGAAACATCTGACCCAGGGGAGGTCTTTAGGAATGATAAGGCTGTGGAAGTCTAGAAACAGCGGACGATCGGATTCCTATTGGCAGACACTGCAAAGGCAGGAACAAAGATGTGACGTGTGACCGCAGCTGGGGTCTTTCTGCCACACAGGACGTTACTGGATGGGGTAATGTAATGAGGTCTCTGGGTGAAAGTTATACTGGTGGCTTTTGTGCTCTTCCTGGAATTTTTTTTTTCAAGTTTTAAATGGTCTGAAAATAAAAACTTTTTTAAAAGCTGATGTTCCAGCTAACATGAAATGGTGGTTTATGCTAAAAACTCTGCTATTCAAGAACCTATTTTAGATGAAATTATCTCCCAGTTAAATGAAATTATCCCGTCTCCATTTCCCCATGTCCTACTTACTCTTTCCACCACTTTAATCTGCATTCAGTGCCCAGGGATTGTCACTGAGACTGCTCTTCCTAATTTCAGTGATTTTCATGTAACTAAAGGACACCTTTAGCTAGACCCCTTAGTGGGGTCTGACCCTTGATCCTCATATACTGATACTCTGTGTTATCAAACCAGGAAGACTTCTGTGGTCTTAAAAGATGAAATGTTCTGACTCCTACCTCCCACCCCAACTTCAGTGCATACCCCTCTCAGCCAGATTTAGACCTAAAGAGTTTCTAAATCCTACAAATATCAGGACACATGAAACCACTAAGAACAACTTTCAAGATTTAAAAACTAAAATACTATTAATTAAACCATTAAATAAATAAGAAAATTCTACAAAATAATGATGTACTATATGTTGACTAATTGAAGATAATAAAAAAAATAAAAAAATCTACAAAAGTTTGATTTTTTTCCTCAAAATATACTTTCATTGTAAGTAAATTTATCATAATTAGAATGGGTCTGTCATACTTTTGTGGGCCCGAATTGCTAGTTCCCTAATTACATGCTTAAGATGGCTGTCCTTGATCAGTGTTTCAGCCTCCCATTCTTGTGTCTGTGCCTCAGGAAAAACAAGCCCTTTCTGCCTCAAATTTTCTTTTTCATCACATTTTTCATGGCTGACTTATTCTTATGATTCAGGTCAGCTCACGTGTCACCTTTTGAGAAGGACCTTCCGAGACTAATGTATTTAAAATTATTCTATTAAGTTCCTCATTCTAGTTCTTCAGCTACTTGTTTCTTATCACAGATGTTGTCAAAATTTCTAATTATCTGGATTGGTTTATTTAAAATATTTACTTCCATAAGTGTGTGTTTCTCCTCTTTCAGTGTATTTTGTGTATCAGTAATACTGTCCTGCTTCTCTATTATTTAAAAAAAAACATATTTGTTAAGGAAGACTCACATGCCATAAAGCTCACCATCCTACCTATCTTGGAATTATCCATGGGGGGGTACATGGGAGACGTTCAAGATACAAGGTGTCTGTTATAAAGTTTGGAAACAAATTATTGTTGAATAGATTGAAGGTATGTATACTTTACAACATAATATATATGGACTTCTCTGCATTTGCTAGATGAATGATAAGGGAATGGATGTTTGGATTTTCATTCCGGAATGAGGGGATGTTTAACCTTTCCTCTTCACGTCCTTCCAGGTCTCTGCTGCAGGACTTCATTGGCTGCCAGTTAGGTAACACTCCTGCCTCTTAGCACTCTGCCCACTTTACCCAATCTATTTTCCTTCATAACATTTATTGTCATCTGATATGCTGTCTGTTTACTGCTGTTTCTACTGTTAGTAGAACGCAAATGCCACAAGACTTTGAATCTTGCTGGAGCTCAACAACTGTCTGTTGGAGGAGCAAACAGACAATGAAGGATTGTGAGCAAGAAAATGACTTGATCATTATGTGTCATGCTATTCTCTCTCTGGTGGAAATGAGAATGGGCTGGCAGAGGGGAAACCTGAAGTAGGGATTGTCTTATAAAAGAGACGCCGGAGAAGTTCCAAATTTTTTTTTTTAAGTTTTTATTTATTTATTTGTGGGACAGAGAGAGAGAGCACTCGCGATTGAGTGGGGGGGTGGTGGAAGAGGGAGAAGCAGACTTCCCGCTGGGCAGGGAGCCCGATGACCTGGGGCTCAATCCCAGGACCTGAGCCGAAGGCAGACACTTAACCAAATGAGCCACCTAGGCACACCAGAAATTCCAAATTCTGATCTAGAATATGTCATAAAAGCTAACCTAGAGGAAATAGATGAAAGATATTTCACAGGAAAATATGGCAGAACTGGCTGATGCACTGGAAACAGGGAGTACACAAGACAGTGACAACTAGAAGGACTCTCAGATTTCTGGTTGAGCAACTAAATGAATGCTTTTGCCTCACCCAATGGAGGAGACGCAGGAAGAGCATTCGGTCTTTAGTGGGTAGGATGAAAGGGGACAGGAGAAAGTGTGGTGGGTGGGTTTTGACAAGCTCAAAGCTGAACTTTTCAAGTCTGAAGTAGCCAGGGGATATCCAAGATAAAATGTTCAATCTACAGGTTAATATTAATGTCTGCATATCAGGAGAGAGATCAGAGTTTGAAAAAGATTTGGGAGAAATTATGCTCTGGAGGTGGAAGAAACTGCATGAAGAAATTGCATAATGCACTAATCAAAGAAACCTTTAAGTTTGGACTCTAGAAATCATCTGCACATCAGGGGTAGGATCAGAAAAATAAACCAGTGAAGAAAAATGAGAAAGAGGTAAAAGAAAAACCAAGAAGAAATGATATCAATGAAGTGAAGGAATGGTCATCAGCATCAGTGGTGAGTGGGAAAGATCACAGAATCGAGTTATATAAAGACTGAGAGTTTGACCTGGTTTTACCATTTAGGTCAGTGGGAAATATGGGGAGCTATAGAGGTGGGTGTGAATAATAAATTGCAGTGCTGAAGGAGAACATGAGAAGTGGGCAAGAGACTGTAGTGATTCTAGCTTTATTATAAAATAGTGGTGGTACTAGGGAAAGGCTAATTTCTTTGGAGACAATTTTTTACCTAATTTTAATTATGTAAATTATTTAATATAATCTGTTGACTTTTTCAAATTTAGTATGTTATTTACATTTATTACATGTATGTTTATTTTCTGCCTTTTATAATGGATGAGTAGAAGATACAAGGCTAGGGATTTTGTCTCTACCACTTTTTGACCATGGGTAAATTAATTAAATGCTCTGTTCCTTGTTTCTTTATTTATAAAATAGAGAAAATTATAAAACTCTAGTGCAGGAGGTTGTTGTGAATAATTAATTAGAACATACACATGAAGTAAGTGCCTAGAAAACTGTAGTCCATGGTATATACCAGAGATCTAGAAATTATCATCATCATTTTTATTATTCCAAATGGCTCAAATTATTTCAATCATTTTTGTATTTATTAAAGACCCAAAACCACATTATTTTTGTCCTCAATAATATTAAAATCTCATCAGGAAGGTAAGTTCAGAAATATGAATATATTTGTATTAAATAATGTCACTACTTATCCATATGAGTACATAAAATGCAAATACTTGAAGAGTTTGAGAAGCCATTCTTTCTTCTTGAATATTTCCTTCCTTGGCTAACATCATCCAGGGTTTTCTTTGTACTTTTCTAGCAATATCGTTTCAATCTCCATTACTGATTTCTTGTCTTCTACCTAATGTATAAATGTAGGAGTCTGTCAAAGTTTGTCCTGGGCTAGGTCTGTTTTCTTGGAAGTCTCTGTATAAAAATGGTCCTCTCCAAAAAATGTGCAGAAGACCTCAATATACATTTTTCCAAAGAAAACATACAAATGGCCAATGGACACATGAAAAGATGCTCAGCAGCACTAATCATGAAGGAAATGCAAATCAAAACTGTGATGAGATATCACCTTATACTTGTCAGAATGGCTAGAATTAAAGGACAAGAAACAAGTGTTGGCGAGGATGTGGAGAAAAAGGAACCCTTATGCCCTGTTGTTGGGAATGCAAACTGGTGCAGCCACTGTGGAAATCAATATGGAGGTTCCTCAAAAAATTAAAAATAGAAATACCATATGATCCAGTAACTCCTTACTGGGTGTTTACCCAAAGAAAACAAAACACTAAATTCAAAAAGATATATTCACCCCTATGTTTATTGCAGCATTATTTACAATGGCCATGATACAGAAGCAACCCAAGTGTCCATTGATAGATGAATGGATTAAGATGTGGTACACACACATACACACACACAATGGATTATTACTCAGCCATAAAAAAGAGAATGAGATCTTGCCATCTGCAACAATATGGATGGACCTGGAAGGTATAATGCTAAGTGAAATAAGTCAGAGAGAAAAAGACAAATACAATATGATTTCACTCCTATGTGGAATTTGAGAATCAAAACAAAAACAAAAAACAACCGAACAAACAAAAAGGAGACAAACAAAAAGACTCTCAAACACAGAGAACAAACTGGTGGTTGGCAGAGGGGAGGTGGGTGGAGGGATGGGTACAACAGATAAAAGGGATTAAGAGTACACTTATTGTGATGAGCAATGAGAATTGTTGAATCACTATAGTGAACACCTGAAACTAATATAACACTGTATGTTAACTACACTTCAGTCAAAAAAAAAAAAGGGGGAAAAAATGGTCCTACCAAACCCATTGCTTCAACTACCTACTATACGAATATGATATCTCCATTTCAGGTTTTTCCTCTGAGCTCAGAATTGACGTATCCAGAAGCTTCTTAAAGTTCTCCATTCCAATGTGTCACACATGTTCAAAACTCAAGATATATTGTTCTTGATCCCAGTTGGTATTCTAACATCATCCCTATCTATATTGGTGGTCACTCAAAAAGTCTTCACTGCACTTTCATCTAAGAAGTTGCACATACTAAACAACCAGAGTCATCCCTGGCACCTCCATCCTCACTCCCTGAAATGCATCATGTCAATCACATTGTTTCAGCCTCCCCTTTTAAATAATCCTCTCAATCAGATTCTGCACCATATGAGCCCTATCATAGCTTCTCCACCACCCATCTCCAGCATGAAGCCCAAGTGATCACTATTAAAAATATTAGTCTGATCATGTTACAACCTGATCAGGAGTCTTCTATTTATTTGATAAAATGAATTAACAGGATATAAAATAGAACTTCCAAGTCTTTCTTTCCCTCTAATGTTCCAGTTTTCTAAATGCAAAATATATTTGTAATGATTTGCAAAATATGGTGTCATATATTAAGGAACTTTTTTTTAAAAAGAGGGGGAGGGGCAGAGGGAGATGGAGAAAGAATCTTAAGCAGGCCCCATGCCAAGCAAGGAGCCCAACGTGGGGCTCGATCTCACAAACCTGAGATCATGACCTGAGCCGAAATCAAGAGTTCGACGCTTAACTGACTGAGCCACCCAGGTGCCTGAAAATATTTATTTTTTAAAATGCACTTACTAGCTTGATTTATTTAATTAAAATTAATTTGATATAATTTATTAGACCACTTAGGTAGCTAGAATAATTTTGAATATGTATAATTTAGAATACTAAAACCTTATAAAACCCTTAGTATATTATAAACCTTAGTGTAAACCTTATTTTTATTATAAACCTTAGTATATTATAAAAAGTTAATATTTATAAAAGATTCATTGCCTTGGTGGATCAATTATTTCTAAATAAAATTATCTGTGGATCTACCCTCCTATCCTCATGTAATAATCATAAGATATGTTAACTGTGTTTATAACAATTAGCTTAAATCTAAAAGATACTGGACATATGTCTGAGTGTCTTTTAAAAGTAATGAAGAAAATTGTAAGACCATAGAGAATAAAAGCAAACCAGAAAAACAGACTAAATATCTTGACAAATTGGGATAGTTATCAATTTGCAAATCAAATTGTACAATATGATTTAAAAAGCCATAGCTGCCCAGGGGCAACCATAAAAAGAAGTTCAGAATTACCAAACTGAATAATTTGGCTCTTTTATGTCTTTTAAAAAATATGAAGTGGTTTTTATTTAAAACTTAGTTGTGTATTCATACATAGCAAAAGTGCAAAATACAAAATCAAAGACTTACATTTGATAACCTTAATTTCTTATGACCATAACCTGCCAGTGTATCTAATACATAAAATAGATACATTCATACTTTCACAAAATAAATATTGTCTTCTTGATTCTCCTTCAAAAGTATAAGCAGTTTGTTATTTACTGTGGAAGAATGCAATATTTTGTCAAATACAATCCTAGTAGGAGTGTGGGCTGCAGAATAGCAGAACTAGTTGGAATCCCAGCCCTGCTTTATATTAGTTATGTAGTTATGTGTCCTTGACTAGGTCACCTATCTGATCCTTTTCTTTTTTCATTTACTATTTTTTAATAAAACTGTTGATACTTAATGTGTAAAACATGATGTTTAATATACATATGCATAGTGAAATGATTACTACAGTCAAGCTAATTAACATATCCACTCCTCACATAGTTACCATTTTTTGTGTGTGGTGAGAGCACTTGAAATTTATTCTCTTAGCAAATTTCATCAACAAAATATGAAGTCAGTTTGAAGGCAAAATACTTTGAGAATGTCTCAAATTTCACTAACCCTATATTCTCCAATAATATTTCTCCCCAAATGCTGACATTTATTCTGAGTTTTTAAAAAATGACTCATTGCATATGAAAACATTTGTAAAATTTTTACTATATCTCTTTTTATCATAATATAAATTCTCTACTATGAGATCATTTATTTAACAATATTTGACATTCAATAATATTTGTAGAATATTATAGAATATTTAGGAAAAAGACAGAAATAATAACCTCTAGCGAATTCCATTTCCTATGATGTAGCAATGTGAAAAGCCTGAAACTTTTCCAGTTCAAAAAACCTAGAAATGCTAGATAAAAATGTAACACACATCCTTTAAATTATATATCTAAGCATCCAATACAGTAGGAGAAATTTTCAGGCATCAAAGAAAAAGAAAAAGCTGAAATTCAGGGTGCCAGATGATTCTGAGCTATTGGAATTCAGAAGCTATGTGCTAATCTTTGTAATGCAGAGGTTTGGATTTTAAAGGCCAAGCAGAATTAAAAATCAAGTGTTGGACCTGTGCAAAAATAGGACCCCCCCCACCAACCCAACACCACCACCACATAAAGCCTGAAAATGCTTAAATCTCAGTAGAAGTAGATACTGGAGAAAAATTTACTAGTCAGCAAAGAAAGATGACAAGGAAATTTGACTCTTTTCCTAGCCTATAGAAAGAAAAAAACTATAGGAAAAAAAAAAACTTTCTGAGAATTCATAAACCACAGGCTTGCTCAACAACACTGTGGCTTTCAAATTCGCAGGAACGACAGGATGTACGCCCCAAGCCAAGAGATTAAAATAGAAAAAAATGGTCTCAAGCTGCTATCATTTGAAAGGAGTCTAAATCTTCTCTGGACTGACTCTAGGATTACAGGCTTGCTGAAGAAAAAAACCTGAGAGATTTAAACTCAAAATCCAAAGATACAAAACATAAAACAAACATAATGAACAAGATCCAGCAGAAATATCACATAAAAAAATCTGGCCTCCATGAATTTCAGATTTTAGGATTGGGAATATGGTAAGACATTAAAAATAATTAAAGAAATAAAAAGTGGAATCAAATATGTAAGAAAGGAATAAGGTAATATTAAAAGGAACCAGTCAGATTTGACAAATAAGCAAATAGATCCTCCAGGAATTAATATAGTATTAATATTAAAAATTAATTAGTTGCATTAAGCACATGAGACAAAGTTATAGAATGTATTTGTAAAATGAAAGATAGATTGGTTACCCAGTATGTAGTCCTGAAATGAAAAGTGATCAAAAATATTAAATATAAATTTTAAAATGTGGAGCATGGAAATATGATCTAACATATATTTGATTACAATTTCAGGAGAGAAAAGAGAGAATGATGAAAGAATTCAAAGATATAATGCCTGAGAGTTTCCAGAACTGATTAAAAATTCAGATTCAAAGAGGACAATAATTCCCCCCAAATTTTTTTAAAAATAAATCTAATAGACACAGAATAATGTAAAATCATATCACCTAAGAGCATAACAGTAGCAAGACAGAAAACAGAGGAGTCCTAAAGTAGATAGGAAACTTCTTAATGAGGGAAAACGGAAGGTGGAATGCAGCAGAACATATTCAAAGTGCTGGAAAAAAAAAAAATTCCAATCCAGAATTGTATATCAAGCTAAATTATCAAACAAGAGAAAAAGTGAAATTAAAACATTTTCAGGCAAAGAAAAATTAAAGCAAGTTACCACCAACAGACCCCCATTAAAAATCATCAAAACTGGAGGATGTGTGTCAAGGAGAAAGGAACTAAGTCCAAAAAGAACATAAATACAGGAAGGTATGGTACGAGGGGGAAAAAAATGGCAAACATGGGAAAATCTAAAAATACATCAACTACATAAAAATAAAATTATAAAAATGATAATACTGAAGTTAAAGACGAGGTAGAACTAAAATGTAGGACCAAAGTAGGCTATAGGATGGCAGAGGATGAAAAATTACATTATGTCAAGTGTTCTGGACTGTATCGTGTCTTCCAAAATTCTTATGTTAAAGCTTCGACCTCCAATGTGACTATATTTAGAGACAGGGTGTTTAGGGAGGTAATAAAGGTTAAATGAGGTCATAAGGGTGGGCCCTAATCCCATAGGACTGGTGTCCTTATAAGGAGAGGAAGGGACCCAGAGATCAATCTCTCCCCCTGAGTGCTCTGAAGAAAAGTCATGTGAGGAGGTGGCCACAAGGCAGCCATCCTTCCAGCTAGAAAGAGAGGCCTTATCAGAAACCAACCCTGGCATGTTGATCTTTGACTTCGGGCCTCCAGAAGTGTGAAAAAATACTTCTGTTGCTTAAGCCACTGAGTCTGTTATGGTATTCTGCTGTGGTAGCCTCAGCAAACTAATAAACCAAATTTCTCTCATAGTTTAGAAGAAAGATCAAGATGTTATGTTACTTTTGAATTTTATAAATCCTCACGAAAAAATTATAAAGATAATCCCAAAATTGAAAATATGCAGTATGCAATTTTACATTGGGGGACATATATATCTTTTAAAATATTTAATCAAGCAAAAGGAAGAATAAAAGTCACATAGAAAAAGCAGAAGCAAAAAACAAAACAAGATGGTAGAAATATATCCAAGTATCACAATAGCTAAAATTGATTTTCACAACACTGAACATCACACTGAACAGAGGTTGTACCAGTGGATTTTTTTTTTTAATCCAACCATATTCTAATTCAAAGAAGCACAACTGAAACACAGGAACCAAGAAAAGTTGAAGGTAAAAGAATTGAAAAAGATAAGCAAGGCAAATACAAATGTTTAAGTAGCTGGTGGATCTGATGATATACTACCTTAGTGACAGAGTCCCCAAAATATTGATATAATTTATAATATCAACATTGGTATTAATATGTGGAGAAGTACAGTCTCCAGGGCAAGCTCTAAGTCGAATCTTGCTTATTCCAGGTTACCAATTATATGTTTCACTAAATGACTTAAAACTGTGCCTTACAGTGTTTCCTCATCTCTAAAATAGAGGAAAACAATAGTATCTATCTCATAGTGTCATTTTGAGAATGAAGTGAGTGCACGTAAATTATTAAGCAAATGGTCTGACACACAGAAATAATGCTCACTGTCCCTGAGGAGGATGAAGTGGTAAAAATATATTTTAAGATAAAACCAAAAACAAACCAAGAAAAAAGGCATCATCAGGGATAAGAAAGGTTAGTATATAACAAACATAAAATTCACTAAACAGTTATAAATATTCTAAATACATAATATTCAAATAGACAAAATTTTTAAGAAATTCAGGCATCATTTCCTCAAGAAAACCTCCCTGATGACTGCCCCCTTACCCCAAATTCTAGGTCCATCCCCTAAGTGCCTCAGGAACACTCGGTGCATAAATTATACCATAGCCTCCTATCACACTCAGTATAGTTCTTCGTTTCTCACTTCTCCCCTACCAAGAGCCTGCAAGCTAGAGCTACCAAGTCACAAGCAAGATACAGAGTAAGCATCCAAAATATGGATGTTTGATGATTAATAAATAAATGTCTCTGAAAGAGGGAATTTAACAGACACAACTTTTAAGATTTCTCAAAACAAATGAAACCTCCTCATCCTCTGTAGGAAAACTCCACACATTATCATGTTTCTTCCCTCCCACACATATATCTTCACCCCCAGTATCATGCAGATTGTCTATGTGTATATATTTCTGTGGAAGAGGATACAAGTATTCGTCAATTTCTCATAAATATCTATGAATCACAAACATCTAAGAACTCCTGTTGCAGGGGACTTGATAAATGGAGCACGGTTCTCCTTCTTCTGTCTCTGAAAACTCACCAAATAACAAGATTGATAACAAAGCAGAAACTTTGCAATGTCAGAGAAATTGGAGTGCATGATGGGTGAGAAATTTCAACAGAGTTTTAAAGATAATGAAGTAGATGAGGAGTGAAAACAGAGTTGGCAAAAGGGGAAAATGTGTCTGTGCA
This sequence comes from Mirounga angustirostris, assembly GCF_029215605.1. Lineage (NCBI taxonomy): Eukaryota > Metazoa > Chordata > Mammalia > Carnivora > Phocidae > Mirounga > Mirounga angustirostris. The sequence continues at coordinate 8,485,110 of NW_026991720.1, forward strand.
CCTGTGGAGATGTGAACCAGGCTGCACGCTGATGCCCTGAAAGGCTCAAAATCCCAATGGACAGGGTGTCAGGAAAGAGGGCACCCCCCAACAAGATTGCCAGAGTGATATTTGGAGAAGCTGCAACTGGGAATGTCAGTGAATCGGGTCATTGCGGGGAGAAGGTGCGAAGTGGCGACCATGGAGGCTCTTCAGGGACACTGCAGACGGCACCCTTGGGATCGCCAGTGCCCTCCCCTTCCCAGGTGTCCAGGGCACAGGGCTGACTAACAGCTCCTCCTCTGGAGGAAGGGAACAGGCTCACAGAAAGTCTCTGGGGTGTAGCCTAAGGGCCACGCTCTGTCACTGAGCATTTGCTCAAGCCCTCAGTCTGCAAGCTCCACCTTGGTGGAGGCCATGTTTCACATTATTAAAAAAAATTAAAAACAATACTGATTTCAAATAAATGCTATGGTGAGCAAAATTTGAAGATGGACATTAAATTGTGGTTGAAGGAAAATGTCAGGCTCCACAGAGACCTATAAATAAGTTACTTTTTAGTGGTAATAGTGGAATAACCATGTTATGACTAGAAAAGCAGACATTTAGCCATTTAATTGAACTCCTAAGGGGCCACATTCCCTCAGAAGAAGGCTAGAACATCAAAAGTTTCTTACCATCCCTAGGCATATTTTTTGGCAAATACGATAAAACCTGCTCCTGTGTGAGGGGGAAAAAATGCTAAAATTTGAATGATAGTCTTAAGGGTTATAGTTTCCAAGCTAAATGCAGGCCTATTGGAATATTTGAAATTCATCTCTGTGAAATGAGTTTTATTGTCAGTATGGCTTTCCATTATTTAGACTGAACTCCTACCACCTGCTAGAAAGACACATTAAAACAAATGGATTTGCAGACTCTCTTTGCTTTCTTCTGATGAATGTATCTGTCCTAAGTCTTTCTTTTGGAAGCAAAAGTAAAATATTAGCAGTTTACATTTTTAAAAATGTTTATTCTATCTCCATTGCATATCTTCTTCTCTATACAAAAAGGTGCCAAAGAAAATACAATTCTTTACCAAGCCAAACCGAATTAAAAATAAACCGGGGCTTGAGTACAATACACTGAAATGCTCCCAGCTCTGACTCTCAGTGATTAACAAGCATTGCTACCCATGATCCACACTTAATATAAAGACCAGGGCATTCAAGGAAAGTTTCTGGACACCATTATCTTCTACTTACTGCCTATGCCCAGAAACAGCTCAAGAGAATGATACATTTGTCAAATCCAGAACTTCCCTTTATGGAGTAATAATTACTCTCAAAAATATCTCAATGCTCTAATAATTAAATATTAAAATAATAAGACATACCCTCTTTCCTTTGGGCTTACCCAGTCAAAATAATAAACCTGTAAAAGAAATTTCTCCTACACCTGCAGCAAAGAATATGAAAATACTAATTTAAAATTGTCAGGGTTGTAGTTATTTCTACACCTACCTCAAATGTGTGGTAAAAGGGTAGGTTTTCAAAATTAATAATAAAATGACTTTTCTTGGTATAAAAAAATCTAGTAAAATGGACATATTGTGATAATATGCAAAGCACAGAAAACATTAGCAGGTTTGAGACAGGCCATTTTGAATGCTGGAAAATTGGCATCCTGGTTAAAAGCACCAACAAGGGTTAAGAAGAGGTAGGACATCTTTCATCTTCTCTCAGAGAGGCCTCTCTGGTCAGTTAGGTTGGAATATCCTAATTAAATATTTTAACACATAAAAGGAAGAATGTGAACCAGTTGGGGGCTTGGTCAGCAATAAAGTGTAGGAGAAAAGGGGCCATGGAGGAAGTGAGGATATGCCTCATCAAAGAGTGCCCATAGGGCGCCTGGGTGGCTCAGTCGGTTAAGCGTCTGCCTTCGGCTCAGGTCATGATCTCAGGGTCCTGGGATCGAGTCCTGCATTGGGCTCTCTGCTCTGCGGAGAGCCCGTTTCTCCCTCTCCCCCTGCTCTTCTCTCTGTCTCTGTCAAATAAATAAAATCTTAAAAAAAAAAAAAAAAAAAGAGTGCCCACAGAGTGGGAGCTTTGCCCAGGCGTTTGGCTAGACCATCATCAAGAGGTGGAAGGAGTCCTAGCTAATTCTCCCAAATGTTCTGATCCTGTTTGCACTGTGCAGATGCATGCAGCAGGCTCTCTAGCTTGAAGCCATTCAAACAAATCCCATAACTGGCTAAGTAAAGCTCCCTGCCCATTAAGTTTCAGGGAGAATAAAGTCTCTTGGTATTAATTCTATCATTTGAAGCAAAGTTAGAGATGAAGAGGAAGTGTCATAATGTAAGAAAGATAGAGTTAAGTACTGAGTGCTACCAAGTTGCTTACTAAATGACATAAGACTGATCTATTCCTCTTAACTTCTGAGAAGATGGGAGAAAAAGTTTCCAGGACACAGTTCAGGAATGAACAACTGAGTGCAACAATTCACACCAAGGAAAACTCTGACAGGAGCCCAGCAGAAGTAAGATGAAGTGTTTCCCAATGAAAAGGGTGAAAAGGACATTAAAATACGGCCAGGATGGTCAGTGTTTGTTCTTAAGTGCTCTCGCAAGCAACATCCCTCATCTTCAGGTTACAGTTATCTCAGATCATGGTAAACCGTTTTCCCTCTAACAGGTTCAAAAGACTCACTTTGTCAGTATCCCAAAGCTGGATTTATCTTTCAGAGTAAGAGCACATCAGCTAAGTGTAGGGGAATATTCGCTTATTAATGTATTAAAATGAGAACTGTACCTGTGCTGTGGGCTGACAGCCTGAGCAGCTCTCTCCCGGTAGACAGGGGAGCTAGTTCAATGTTTCAGCTCATTGATGGCTGTGTTATGGGGAATGCTTATGATGGAGAGCTGCATCCTCTCTCTCAATCCAGTAGCTACAGCACCTGCCATCCACCATGAGCTCCATTATGCAAGCAGAGACTCAGAGACAGTGTTTACACCACCTTGTTCATTTCTGAACAGTACATCATCATTGATTTCCCTCGTGTATTGAAGTATGCACACATACATGTTTTAATATATATGACTATGATAAGTCTTACTAAAAAAATATAACAAGATACACACACTCTCATGCTCACACACAGGAGTGTGCACACATGTGTGAGCAAACCTGGAGAGGCTGACAGAGAGAACCTAGCCCCATATTTCTTATCATGTCAAATGAGCCACACTTGGGTAATAATAGAGTCAAAATAATTCATATAGCTATGATCAAACATTTTGTACTAGATGTGTTCTTTTAATGTAATATTTATTAAGAACATATCATTCATTTGCAAGAAGAATGTCCACCTCAGATTTATATCTGAAAATTATTCTCTAATTTTACCAAGCATACTCTTCAAGCCCACAGTCATTATTCTGTGAATCTGGGAGAACTTTGTAATCTGCAACCTCTACAACACTACAAAAGACTAAATTCAGTCAAGAGGAAAGACATATGAGAGTGGAAAAATAAGTCATCAGGCAAAAATGTTAATTTTCATGAATTTCAAAGCATAAAAATTAAAGGTCTCCTCTTGCAAAAGTCAAAGCAAAGGCTAAGAGTTAAAGTAAATGTAATAATACATTTTTATTATTCAGTAGGCTATATATCACATATGAAACTGAAGAAAAGCCAATAGCAGTACATAAAATAACCAACTCAGAAAGGTGAGCTATAGTTTTTTTGGAAATTAAATGGGGCCTCTACCCAGAATATCATCCTCATAAATGTGTTGTCAAAATCTGCCACAAAAGAGATATAACAAAAGTAGATCACCCAATTAAATGAAAATCCATGTGACATATATATTTCCAGATTTTTAAAAAAATTTTGACTTACTAATATTGTAAATTTTTTTATTATGTTATGTTAGTCACCATACAGTACATCATTTGTTTTTGATGTAGTGTTCCATGATTCGTTGTGCATAATACTGTAATTTTTGATATGAGTCTTTACATCAACACCTGCATTTAAACAATATCTGGTTTGATTAAGTCCCCTTTGTGATGTGAGTTCACAGTGTTACAGTTTAAAACATCGTAGGATATTGTTAACTACCCTCATTGGTAATCACTTGTAGCAACATACTATAGCCACTTCTCTTTAACAGTGGGACAGAAAGGTCAAAACCAAAATAAATAAATAAATATATATAATTTATTAAGCAACGTCCCCAGACAAAGTCTTTATTAAAGTCACAACTGGTAATAAATGAGAATGATTAAGTTTGGGTGAGAGATAATGAGTTTGGTTCTGGATATGTTCACGCGGAAGGACCTGTGGGAGGTTTAGGAGAAGGTATCTAGTGGAAGTTGGAGATAAAGACACAAACAAGAAGAGAGAAAAGGAATAAACTACATCAATCATAGCAAGTCTTTTTTTTTTTTTTTCAAATTAAGAAACATGGTTATAAGGTTAAGTCTGCCATGCTTTTTTCTCTTCTGTAGACAGTATTCCAGAGGTTCCTAACCCACTCAAGTGACTGTGCATAACCCAATGGCAATGAAGCATTCCTTCCTTTGTGCTACTTCTGTGTCTTGCCCAAGTTTCATATTTTAATATACTGACTTACATTTCAATAACCATCTCTATAGTGAGTCCCAAAGGGAAGGTACCATGACTTATTCATTTTGGCACCCTGTACATAGTAGGTGTTTATTAACGGTTTTTGATTAAATTGCATGAGCTGAAAGAGATGCCAGCTCTGTTTCAGTTGGGTGTTGCAGCAATATGAGAAAAACATGATATGCCCACGGCTGAAAGAGACCTTAGAAAGATGTGAGTGGCAAAAGCAACTGTGAGAATCACTTCTGAAAAACTGTGCAGTGGACACACCCAGGCTCTTAATTTTAACAAAGACTAGCCTGGAGTGCCTGGGGGTGGCTCAGTTGGTTAAGCATCTGCCTTTGGCTCAGGTCATGATCTAGGGGTCTTGGGATCAAGTCCCACATTGGGCTCCCTGCTCAGTGGGGAGTCTGCTTCTCCCTCTCCCTCTGCTCCTCCCTCCCACTTGTTCTCTCTCTCTCTCTAAAAAAAAAGGAAAAGAAAAACAGACTAGCCCTGTACTAGGGAGGTGAGGTGATTTGCCCAAGGCTCACAGCCAATTAGAGTTGCTCATGATCTCATGGTGCTTCCTCCAGCTCTAAGGGTGTGGGGTAGAGAAGCCAGGCAGGACATAACAGGTACAAGTGTTTGATCATCTTTTTCATAGGGTCTGCATCAAAATGTGGCTTTCCTTATTGAAGGGTCTCAAAATATCAGACACCCTTACCATCAAAATAAGTACAAATGCACAATCTAAAAGCTAAGTAAAGGTTTCCAGTTTAGCCATGAGTTGCATTAAAGACAGAGAAAAGAAAACTTGACATTCTTCACAATATTCTTCTGGATATCCTGTGTGCTGTTTATGCAAAAAATGTTTTCAAACATGTCCCATACTGGGAGTAGACCAGCTTTCCATAATGAAAGCTGCACATGCTGGACACTCACTTGTCTAGGCTTCTATGTACCTAGGGCATGATGCATATGACAGAATCATGACTAACAGGATCCAAAATAAAATCTTTTAGGGGATTTTGGTAGCATACTTCCCACTAACAGGCTGTATATGTGTGTGTGTGTGTGCACACACACGCGCACATGCGTGTGTTTGTATGAGAGAGAAAGAGACAGAGACAGAGAGAGACAATCCTCCTTGCCGTTCTGTGCAGTTTTGTTAGAAAGACCCCGCAGGGAAACATCTGACTACAAAGTCCAGCCCATTAAGGATGGCAGAGTGAAAAGTAAAGTGCCTAGCACCAGTGGGGCATAGAATTTGCCCAATCTGGAACCCCTTCCCTCCAGGCTTCTCAAGAGATGAAATAATAATGACAGTTTAAAATTCATTATTGTTTAAACTAGTGCTTGTCGAGTATTCTGTGACCTGAAGCCAAAACTATTATAACTGACACAATCACCCATCTTAAGAATAACCACGATGAGGGGAGGTACGTTCCTCCATTCACTGAATGCATTTTCCCTTTCTATTGGGTGGATGACTTTCGTGACAGCACAGGCGAATCTTGCTTCCTACTTCTGAGTTCTGCTTATTTACTATTATCCTATCCTTTAGCCATGTACTGGATCAAGCTGGGACTAGCCTCACAGCAATTGTAAAAGTCTTTTTCTCAGAATCAGTTAGAGCTTCTCTTTCTAGGCACCCTGACCTCGTGGCCATCTGGTCATGCAACCTTTTCTGTATCTTTACCCTGCTGCAACACTGTATCACAGCCAACGGCAAATGGAACAATGGCGGACAAATGCCCATTTTCATTGAACTAGTTCTTGTTTTTCTGCCAGTGCAGGGGCACAGCACAGAACTGGGAATTCCCTGCAATTATATGTGACCATATTTCCCTACAAATACACCTCTTTTCAGTGAAATGAAAGGCATTTTATCTTTTAAATAAATTGAAGGAGGAAGTTGGTCTTTGTGAAAGACTAATTGAAACCATGAGTCGAAGAGGGTTTGTTGTTATCGAATAAACATCAGTCATAAATTTTAATAGATTATGTTGTTTAATCCTACAATGATAAACTGGACACTCAAATTTCTGAGATCTGAGGAGACACAAATAATTCTGTGCTCAACAATCAGAAAATGTAGTCTTCTCCAGAAAACATGGAAACCTTATAAAAACTAGCTACATAATAAACCATAATGCAAGTTTCTCAACAAATTTCCATGAATTAATCTCTCTGAATATACTGCGATTATATAGAAATCATTAAAAATCACCTGTGTGCGCACATGTGCATATATATAAGATTTTTTAAAATCACTTTTAAATAGCACATGGACTAATGAAAATCACAATGGATGTTAAAATATTACTAAACAATAATGAAAATACATATAACAAAACTTGTGGGATGCAACTAAAGAGAACCATTAAGTGAATCAATAGTTTTAAATCCTATATTAAAAATAAAGAATAAGAGGCACCTGGTCAGTCGGTTAAGCGTCTGCCTTCAGTTCAGATCATGATCCTGGAGTCCTGGGATCAAGCCCCACATGGGGCTCCCTGCTTGGCAGAGAGCCTGCTTCTCTCCCTCTGTCCATCCCCCACTCATTCTCTCTCTGTCTCGCTCTCTCTCAAATACATAAATAAAATCTTTAAAAAATAAAAATAAAAAAAAAAGAATAAAATATCAGTTGAGCATTCATCTTAGCAAGTAACAAAAAGAAAGAAAAAGTAAATACAAGTTTAAAAAAGGAAAAGATTCGGGGTGCCTGGGTGGCTCAGTCATTAAGCGTCTGCCTTCGGCTCAGGTCATGATCCCGGGGTCCTGGGATCGAGCCCCGCATCGGGCTCCCTGCTTCACGGGAAGCCTGCTTCTCCCTCTCCCTCTGCCCCTGCTTGTGTTCTCTCTCTCGCTGTGTCTCTCTGTCAAATAAATAAATAAAATCTTAAAAAAATAAAAAAAATAAAAAAATAAAAAAGGAAAAGATTCTTATGATACAAAAATCAAAGGTGAAAAGGACTGGTGAGTCTAAGAACTTATTCTTTGAAAGATATATAATGTAGACAAATCTCTTTTGAGAACGATAAAGACAAAAATGAAGAAAGCTCAAATGGGGGCAAGATTTCAGATTCATCTAACATTGAGAAGTAATGAGACTGCTAGGAACAGCTTTATGCCAAAATTCTGGAAAACTTAGTGGAGTGGACAAAAATATATATTGTGATACCAGCTCTACAAAGAACACGATGCCTAAATAGTCCTATAACCATTGTACCAACTGAATTGGTAATTAAAAGCCTTCTCACAAAAAAAGTCCCATATGATAGTATAGATGAATTTTACTCATCTTGCAAATTCTTTCTAATGTTATAGCAACAGTGAACAGGGGAGGAAGAAAGAAACGAACAATTCCCTCTCAACTCATTTTGTGGATACTGTAACTCTGATACTAAAATTTGTGACAGGGAGTGTATGAGAAAGGAAAATTCAAGACCAATCTTATGTAAGAACCCAAATCAAATATTAAGAAGATACACTTAAGAGAAAAAAAGTACTATAGAATGTTCATTTTTATTAATGTCAAGTAGATTATTCAGATCAATTACATAGCCGATTAAAAGAAAAAAAAAAAACTAAGATTACTTGAAAATGCATTTTTCAACACGGGGCTTGAATTGGCAACTCTGTGATCAACACCTGAGCTGAGATTAAGAGGTGCGTAACCCACTGAGCCACCCAGGCGCCCCTGACAATGCATATCTAAATATATAAACATGGGTTTTGTTTTTTTTTTTTTAAGACAAACCATGAGAGACTATGGACTCTGAGAAACAAACTGAGGGTGCTAGAGGGGAGGGGGGTGGGGGGATGGGTTAGCCTGGTGATGGGTATTAGAGAGGGCACGTACTGCATGGAGCAAACAATGAATCATGGAACACTACATCAAAAACTAATGATGTAATGTATGGTGATTAACATAACATAATAATAAAAAATAATAATAAAAAATAATAAAAAAATAAAAATAAAAACAAATAGAAAGTTTAACTTCTTCTTGGAAGTAAATTGCTAAAAGCCATTATTATTTTTAAAAAGGCTTGCAATGGTTAAGTATAAATTTGAAATCTGCCTCTGCATAATAAATGGACATTGATATTGCTCTACTGTATAACCCTGGACTTTCTTTGTTTTTTATCACATCCCTCCCCATATTTTTTTGTTTATTATTTGATATATTTTACATACATAAAACAATTTATATATTTCTCAATATGGAGATATATTTCTATGTAATGTTACTGATAATTGGCATGTATTATAGACTATTATGTATTACAAACATTATATATAATAAAGGTCTATAAAATAATAAAAAAATAAAAAATAAAAAAATAAATATATAAACATGGGGTTGAAACCCACGATGACAGAAGTGAGGGCATTTGCTAATGCCAGCAAATCTGGACTTCATTTTGGCAAACTATGCAAATATGGGAGAGAAGTCAAGAACTCAAGCTTAACAAATTGTGGGAAATCAGACTGGAGCTACTCTGTACATTAAACTAGAGTCCTTCAAAATGTATACATCCAGGGTAAAGCTGAACTAAAATTTCACCTCTCATTCCCCACCCTCAGGGCACTTTGGGGAAGAATGCCTTGGTTCTGAGCAAAGGAGAGAAAAAAGAAAATAGTAAATATCCTTTATTAAGAAGTTTGGGTCATATGCTAACATGTGGATTAAGGTCCAGGAGCATCAAGCAATAAACCTGTCTAAAGATAATAACATAATGATTGTGACCTCAGGTGCCCAGAATTCTTGGTGAAGGAAAGGAGATTCACCATACACTGGAAATGAGTCACACAAAAAATGAGGTCTGCAGAGTCAAAAATAGTCAAATATTCAAGAAAGAGAATTAGAGCCAGCAGAAATAAAGTAGTAAATGATTCAGATACTGGGAGCATCAGCTACAGATTATAAAACCTTTTCAGACAAGCAAAACTCAAGGGACCCTAAGTACAGGAAATTCTAAAGGATTGAGCTTACTTTTGAAATGCTAGAAGCAATAGTGAGCAAAAAAATAGTAAATATACACAATATTGATAAATCTACACAAACATTAAATTATAAAACAGTAAGAAAATGATATCACACAGGAAATGCTGGTGAGGATATGGAGCAATAGGAATTCTCATTCATGGCTGGCGGGAATGCAAAATGGTGCGCCCACTTGAGAAGACAGTCTGGTGGTTTCTTACAAAAGTAAACATACTCTTACCATATGAGATCTAACAATCACACTCCTTGCTATTTATCAAAAGGAGCTGAAAACTTGTTATGTCCACATTAAAAATCTGCATATTATCTTTGTAAGAGTTTTATTCATAACTGCCAATACTTGAAAGCAACCATGATGTCCCTCAGTAGGTGAATGAATAAATAAGCTGTGGTCCATCCAGACAATGGAATGCTATTTAGTATTAAAAAAATGAGTTACCAAGACATAAAAAGACACGAGAGAAACTTAAACACATGTCCCTAAATGAAAGATGTCAATCTGAAAAGGCTGTATACTCATGGAAAAGGCAAAATTATAGAGACAGTAAAAAGATCAGTGGTTCCCAGGAGTTGGGGGAGGAGAGGGGTGAATGGGCAGAGGACTAATGAACATTGTTCTGAATTTCATAGTGTATAGTGTAAAAGGAAAACAGAATGAGGCAAGGAAGAATTAAATGTAATTCTCCACAAAATATAGGAAGAAACTGAGGCCCTCTTAACATTAGAAAAAGGTAAGCATACAAAATGTCATAGCACTTTGATAATTCACATGTAATTACATGTATGTAATTATATATGAGTAAATATATAATTATATATTAAAACATATATATATATATAATTTTCCAACTGTTCAATATGTACATGGAAATAATGAAACTAGCAAAATTTGGAAAGATTACATGACACTCATTTCCAATTACACTTATTATTCAAGTGCTTCAGGTCTTAATCTACATTTTTTTCCATAGCATATAGAATAGCTAATGTAAGACAATAGAAGACAACACAATTTGATTATTTGACAACAGAGAATACCCATACACTCTGTTAACCAAAAGGGAAAGCAAAACTACTAAAATCCTATTTGTTTCCTACAAGTGTGTCTCTTTTTCAGTGAAATTCTACAAATTATTACATAAATTGAAGAAAGTAGGGATCAAACTAGCATATATCGGCTGCTGGCAGAAATGAGCCAGGTCTGTATAATAGGGAAAAAAAGCTTAAAGATTCATGTGGTTTCAATGTCAGAGAAGGCAAATCCAAGGTGAAACCAACTCTGAAACTGCACATGCTAGAGGCAGTTTTGAGAAAGTTGGCATTGGAAAACTGAGCCTAAGTACAGATGAAGAATTACTGGCACACTGACTTTTTTGCATATTTCCCTGAAACTCTATGGACACTCTAAAATAAAATGGAGATGTTAGTAGAAAATAGAAAACCAATGGACAGGCCACTGGACTGGAAATGAGTCTAAGACCAAGTTCACATACAGTATGTGCCTTAACAAATGATCTACCGGGCGCCTGGGTGGCTCAGTTGGTTAAGCGACTGCCTTCAGCTCAGGTCATGATCCTGGAGTCCCTGGATCGAGTCCCGCATCGGGCTCCCTGCTCGGCGGGGGGTCTGCTTCTCCCTCTGCCCCTCCCCCCTCTCATGTGCTCTCTCTCATTCTCTCTCTCAAATAAATAAATAAAATCTTTAAAAAAAACCCAAAAAACAAATGATCTACCAAGGGGCGCCTGGGTGGCTCAGTTGGTTAAGCACCCGACTTTCTTGGTTTCTGCTCAGGTCATGATCTCAGGGTCCTGAGATTGAGGTCTGCGTTAGGTTCTGTGCTCAGCGCAGAGTCTGCTTGAGATTCTCTGCCTCTCCCTGCCCCTTTGTCCCTCCCCCTGCTCACAATGCTCGCTCGCTCTCTAAAATATGTAAATAAATAAAATCTTTTTTAAAAAATGATCTATCAAAGTCAGTAGCAGCTAAGTCACAGAAGTCAACAGAGATTCATGAATTTCAAGTGCAAACAGAACAACAAAAACATCTTTGAAGAAGAGTGTGGTATAAGAAAAACCAAAGTGCAACCATAAAAAAAATTGCAAATGGTCATTAAACTGTGTAACTTTCCTCATATGTTGTGGTGATAGGGTCACATTTAAAAATGAGCCTACTACTAAAATAAGTAGTGATAACACCAGGAGTAAAGAACATTCGGTGTTTCCTTAGGCAATGTGGCAGTTTTGTTACAGCTGCAAAAAGTTCAATGCTTTTCCTGTTGGAGAGCTATGGTCTGTTCCTTCCCCTGGGTTCTGGGCGGCCTTACGATTGTTATGACCAACAGAGCATGGGGGAAGTGACGCTCACTCATGGAGCCCCACACTGACCACCTGAGGCTGCCTGGCTGGAGGGGTCCCATGTGGGAGTTCTGGCCTGCGGTACCAGCTGAACACATCCTTCACCTATGCCAGCCCAGGTCCCAGGTGAAGAAGCTGGCAGATGATTCCAGTTCCCAGAATTTGAGTTACTTCTCAGCTATCTGAGTCATGCCAGCTTAGCCTTAGACATGATGGAGCGGAGACATCCCTGATGAATTCCTGACTCACTGATCGCTTAAAAAAAAAAAAAAGGTGATTCTCTTGATTCCCTTACCCAGTAAGTTTTGTGGTTGTTTATTACCCGGTGATAATGTAACTAGAACAGGAAACAAGGTACTAAATGATGAAATTAACTTATGATAATGTACTATTAATGAGAAGATAAAGCATACTTATTATGTAAGGAAGTATGATTTAAGAGTTAAATTATACAGGGTATAGAGTGCATTTCCAGAAATCCCTGGGTAAACAAGAACAAAATAGGTGGATCAAATAATGGAGTACATTGATGAAAATGGAAAGCACACACACAAAACCACATAGAATAACCTAGCATTAAATTATTAGTGTTCACATTAGTGTTCATATAGCAAGAGCCCTTAAAATTCATGATTGTTAGAAAATCATGGACTCTGTTAAGGTATTTTTTATAATAGATGAAAAATATCAGGAGCTCAAAAAGATCCTGCATATTAAATTTTAAAAAGATTCACAATTTAAAAAGATTTCTAAATTGATTCTGTGTTGCTCTAGTCCTTAGAATTTCAAGGTCTTTGCTTGATCTTCCCTGGTTTCCAGATTAGTTCTGCTTTTTAAATTTATTATTTTTAAAACTACAAATACCAGCACTTTGACTTTCCACAGCTTCAGCCTTTATCTCTGTGAGCTCTCTCACCCTTTCTTATTTGGCATAAAGAACCTTTGAACCTTGATTTGGGCTCCCTGACTCTCAGTTGGAAAGCCTTCCTAATGATGAGTTCAACCTCCCAGTACTGTCCAAGAAAACCACTTATCTTCTTTGACCCCTTCCACTCCCACCTACCCTCTTTTTTTCCATAGGATTCTGTTAACTCAGCCCTAATTTTATCCCTACTTATTTCATTTTTGGGGGATAGCTGAGAATCCATTGAAGCTTCCAGTTATTACAGACATTTGATAAAGATCCACAAACAGTGATCATGGAGACAGTAGAAGAACTACAGTATGATATCTACGTTCTTTCTTCTCATGCCTGATAAGGTAATCTGGTAAATTGAAAAATATGTGGAAAACAGACTACTTTATAGGGAGAGGTTTTAGGCAATAGAAGTAGAAGTGAAGGAAGAAAATCACCTGATGATCTCAACTACAGATGTCTGAAGAATTACTTAAAAATATCTCACATCTTAAATAAGTCAAAGAGAAAGACATGTATCATATGACCTCACTGATACAAGGAATTCTTAATCTCAGGAAACAAACTGAGGGTTGCTGGAGTGGGGGGTGGGTGGGAGGGATGGGGTGACTAGGTGATAGACACTGGGGAGGGTATGTGCTCTGGTAAGCGCTGTGAATTGTGCAAGACTGTTGAATCTCAGATCTGTACCTCTGAAACAAACAATGCAATATATGTTAAGAAAAAAAAAAGAAGAAGATAGCAGGAGGGAAAGAATGAAGGGGGGGAAATCGGAGGGGGAGATGTACCATGAGAGACGATGGACTCTGAAAAACAAACTGAGGGTTCTAGAGGGGAGGGGGGTGGGAGGATGGGTTAGCCTGGTGATGGGTATTAAAGAGGGCACGTTCTGCATGGAGCACTGGGTGTTATGCACAAACAATGAAACATGGAACACTACATCTAAAACTAATGATATAATGTATGGTGATTAACATAACAATAAAAATTAAAAAAAATATCTCACATCTTTAAAGACAAGGACTGTCACGGTCAACATCCTGTTGGAGAAGGAATTGAAAGTCACATTCCACATATGTAAGTCAGAGAAGAAATTTGAGAAGGGAAAAATCATAAATTAAGACCACAACATTCCACTTTAGAAGATGAATGACAGTGAGGGCATTGAAATCTAATAAAAATAATTCAATTACTAATTAAGTGACAAGATACAGACTAGATATCATTGCTGAACCACAAGAATGAGGACACAGGACTGAAGCTAAGAAGTCGTATATAAGAGTTCACAAAGATGTTAAATCGATGTATGAACATGCATAAATAAACTAGGTCAAAGGCTCTAAAGTCATTTATGCATGAGCTGTTTTGAATACTGGTGGTGCATCTCAATATTCTACAATATGTCTTTAATATATAGTTGTACCAAGCAATCATTTAGGGTCTGAGAATATGGAAGTCAATAAAATAGACCCAAATCCCTGAACTTTAAGAGTTTTCATTTGAGTTCAGGAGACAGACAATAAGCAAACAAATAAAGAGCATATTATATTAGGAAAGATAAAAGTTTTGGATAAAGACATAATTCAATAGGCAAAGAAGAGGTAGGAAGTAGAGGTGTGGGAAGGATGAGTTGTTTCCACTTTAAATAGGACAGTCAGGGAGAGCCTCATCAAGAAGGTGACATTTGGACAAAGACTTGAAGAAGAAACAGATGGCCATATGGACAAGCACAAGAGCATTCCAGGTGGAGGGAACAGCAAATGCAAAAACCTGGGGCAACACTGTTCTTAACATGCTGAAGGAAGAGTGCTGCTGAATTATAGACGATGAGGGGAAAGAAGGCTACTACTTTGTCAGAGCATAAAGTTAAAGTCCTGTATGACTCACACTGCCATTCACCATCCACCCTTTACATTAATTAAAACAGATGTCATAATTTACACACAAAAACTATAGATTTTTTTCAAATTGCATTAAATAGACTGCAACCTATTATTCAGATGTGCTTGTTCAATGAGGATAATGAGGGTTTGCTCCATAGGAGGAACTGAAGGGTGATATGATCACTGGTGATATGGTAAAAACAAAAACAAAAACAAAAAACCTAACACATCTGCATGATGGAAAAAGATTTATTTATGGGTAGGAGGAAAACAGAACCACCAAAACCAGGTTTGTTTAAAATCAGTTGATTTTTCAAGCATGTTCAAAGTTTTCACAAATAAGCATTTTTATGGCAATGGGACCTATTTATGAGGGCCCTTAATGGGTAAATATAACTTGCCTAGTTTAACTAGAAAACTAGAAAAAAAGCCCTTACTTGAAAACCAGGATTTTATTTTGGGGAAAATTCTATTTTTCAAGTATATTTACCCTTAGGTGCCTTCATTTCCTAATTTTTTAAACAATAATGTTTTGAGAAAGTTGTTAATATCTAATTTATTACATAAATCACTCTGGAGCCTTTTGTAGAAAGAAAACACCCAAGTGCTAAGTGTTATTTTTGTTATTGTGTATAAAGTTTGGAATAAATGTAGACACAACAGCAGGTGTAAATCTGCTTTACGTTTTTCATTCTTAACAACATTCACACAGCAGGCAACTGGTTAAGTATCTCTCAGGGGTCTTTAAAATGAAAGTAGAAGTTTTATTAACTCACTTCCCACTTTCTGACTAAAAAAGAGAAATCCTGAAATTCAGTAAGTATTTAACAGTCTGAAGCTCTAAAAGGAGGAAATTACAACAAAGAGTGTCAACTAGTCAGTATCTTATGGGAAGTTAACTGGAAATCTGATAGGTGAGACCATAAAACAAGATTTGCACCCAGGAAAGTAAACGATGATGGGGAAAGAGTAAAGCTCTTGTTGACCCATTTAGTCAACAGGTGCTAATTAAAGAACAGAAGATGAAAAAAACCAAAACATCATCTGGAATCACTAAGCTGGAAGGAGAAAAGACAAATAATTGCATAAACATTTATTCATCTCAGTCAGTACTGATTGCAGCTGGTTCTAGGATCAAAGGACTCCCATCACCTGAGGTCCCCGCTGAGGCTTCCCATGAGCAGAAGAAAGAGCCTCCAGCCAGTGAGGGAAATGATTTCTGACAGTTCACTCTCATGTGAACCCTGGCCTTAGGGATAGGGTTCTGGCCCTACAGCTGGCCCTACAGCTGGGCTCAGCTGTTTCAGGACCCAATCCAGACTGAGGAATGCAGATGTCAAGAAAAGGGAAGTGACGCTTCCTCATCCTGAGCAAGGTGTCTGTAGTCAGACCATGAACCATGAGGTAACTTGCCAGCTCTTCAACGGGCGGCCTGGTAACAACGAGGGGACCCACACAGGGGGTAAGAGAGCTCACAGGACTTTTAGACTTTTAGAGCTCACAGGACTTATGGAGCTAATCCATGGAAATAACATAAAAGAATATTAGCTGCTGTAGTCATTGAACATAGCAGATTTTGATGACAATGTTACTACAATCAGGAAAGTGGAGGTCAGAAAAGACAAGGGTATAATTGCAAATGGTATCAGGTGAGCTCGCATACAGAAGACAACTCTCAGAATGTCACAGCTAACTGGCTGTCACTCAGTCTTAGCCTGGTCTTATTTGTCAGTAAAACTTTGGGACACAGCCTTAAGTAAGGAGGTGGAGTTTCACTAATTTTGAATAAGGAAGATAAAATAAAGGTTACTTCCATTTCATTAAAATACCAATTCAAATTAGGAAATTATGCTCCTCTTCATGAAAAGCGTTCATCAATCGCTCATGTGCACATTAGATTAATGTGCAAAGAGTTTCTTCATTAAACAATTATTTCTTGTAATTATACTATGAATATGGCACTTGATTAGACTACAGTGATGTTTGTTATCTCATAAAGCTTCAATAGTGGTAGGTGAGAGGGGACTTCCCTAAAACAGACTAAATGTGAAGTACAAAATGCTAAGTGCTGTAAGACAATTATGACTTACAGTATGCGACTTTACATGAGGGGCTAACTGATATGCAGAGCAAATTAAAAGGACTGAAGTTTGGGGCTTCAATAATGCAGTCCCATCAGTGAAGTTTAAGTAAGTATCATTCGTAGACTCATGTCATCCATGGTATTAAGCTGTGCAAAGTGAATGACTGCATGCATCACTATTACTTTCCATGCCACTGGATAACAATTATATTCATTAATACTGTCTAACTTAAGTGATTTTTTTTCCATGTGGGAAAACATACTTTTGCCCTTGAAACAGAATAATTCACTAACAGGCAATATAAATTAACAATGAGAATTCTACCATGGCCACAGATCTCCTGTTTTTAAGAGAGAGGCCACAGAATCAAACTCTTTGAATGTGCCAATACTATAAAGTATAGCACCAATTGGGTATTTACTCCTGTATACAGTTCATAAAGTCCCTGAACAACTTCTAAAAATTGCAGAGCTAGTCTAAATTTTTCTTAAAGCAAAGACCTTTGACTTGACAACGAATAAAATGGAAACAATATTTATTTAATATATCATTTAAATACCAACTGTGATTAGGTTTAGAGGGGGAAAAAACTATCTTAACAAGGGCAGTTAATTAAAATTATGACTTAGATGAAATGTACATTATTAGTCCGGAGGGAAGCAAGATCCTCTGCTATATCTCAAAAGTACTTAAGTACACTTGACACAGAGCATGGTATTATAAATTATTTCCATTTATATTACATTATAGTCATTGCGGGCAAAGTAACTGCACACTTGCTGAATTGCTTTTGCATAAAACCAACATTATCATCATGGTACATATTGTATACATATTTCAAATGTCTTGATTTTTCTTGGACCATGTCAGTCATGAAATATCTGAGAGCCGAGGAATCTGGGGATAAAATATCATAAATTAATTTAAAGCAACAGGTAGACCAGGTGACCTTTGCTGATGTTATTTATTCATTT
Source organism: Mirounga angustirostris (assembly GCF_029215605.1). NCBI lineage: Eukaryota > Metazoa > Chordata > Mammalia > Carnivora > Phocidae > Mirounga > Mirounga angustirostris. The sequence continues at coordinate 8,502,900 of NW_026991720.1, forward strand.
CTTTTACCAGCTGATTGATTTGAAGCAAAACAGTCTGTTATTAATCATTGAAGAACTGGCATATTTTTATTTAGTGAACACAATACAACATCTTTAAAAGGGACTTATTCATGACCATTGAAAGACTTGTACCTTAAATCACGTGTTGCCTAATCACTTGCCTATTTGCCCTTAATTTATAGAACTCCTTGTCTTGGGGAATCAGATTTATACAGTCCTTATCTACTTTTTAGCTACCACTGAAGATTTAGCTTTGAAGCTTTTGTTTTAATAATTCTTTGTGATAGAACACTCTGAGGTGCTTGCCTGGAGGTCTAGTGCATCAATGCAAATTACTGGATAATTGATTTATAAAAGAGGGGGCAAAAGCATGAGTTTAGAAACTGATGAATTAAGGTAAGCTTGCTTGGCAATGTACACCTTATTAGTTAGAAATTTTGTTTATAATAAATATACATTTAATACTTTTCTCCAGAAAGATAAGTTAATTACAGAAATACAAGGGAGCATTGCTATATGTAATAAATACAGGTAGACATTATATATTGCTTAACAATAATTCATAGTCATCTGAACTTTGTAGCAGCTGTTGTGAAATTTTCGGATTGTTCTAATGGCTAGTTTTCCCCTCCCTTCCTTCCTTCTTCTCTTCTGTTCTTTTCCATAAATCATGCATTGTTTTAAGAATACTCTAAGAGCTAGTTATATGAAAAAGAAGTAAGAATTAGTCCACAGTTTAAAGAAGCCATGATCTGTACTTATTATATTTACGAACTATTATAATATATGTAAGATTAATACATTTAAATGTTTTTATTTTCCACATCATTGTGGAAATAAATCACTTATTTTCCACATCACTAAGGCAGTTCTCAAAACATAAAGCGATAAACTACTATACATCAGTCCCAATATATTAAAGGAGCACTTTGGAACTTAACAACAATAACTTGGACCTAACCAAATAAATAGGAAAACACTGCAAACAAGAAAAAGCTGTTGATACAGAGGGAAGGTTAACAGATAACCACTGACTCAAAAGATAGATTGCTCAAATACACTGGGTTTAATGGAGTGTGCTGATTGGTAACAATGTTCCTTACCTTGTATGAGGAAAAAAAAATTTATCTTAGCAAAAACAAAAGCCACTTGAAGATTATCATATTTGTTATTTGTGGATGGTTTTCTAAAGTAGAAGGATTTATTAGTATAGTCAAAACTTTATACATTCAAGAGTATTTTTTAGGTGCTATAAAGTAATTTGGCCCAGGCACACTGGCTAAGGACAAATATTTTTTTATTTTTAATGCAGGGTTTTACAAACCCGGTTTTTAAAGCCACAGCAAAAATGGTGCTTAGTTTAAGTCTGATGTTTGAAATGTATCATCTACCTACTGAATGCATATTTATATCAATAATATAGTATTGTAAGTCAGCACTAAAGAGAAGAAACAAATGCCCAGTTGTAGAAAAACTTTTTGACTTCACAAATGTCAGGAAAAACAGACTGAATCATACACATGTACACAGATGAGATTAAAGAACCAGAGAACAAGGATTCTGATGTTATAAATTTTATTTTGATACATAGAATTTTGCCTTACTAAATTGAAAGTTGAATTTTAATCAATCTTTTTTAAAAATCTTGCATTATTTGTGGGAAATGGGTACTATAAAGTATATAAAAGTATAATTACCAATATCCATGATACATCTTGAGGGGAATAATATGGAACCATAAATAAAAAGAAATTAAATTAGTATAACATAAATGAGTCATTTCACTTTGAGAATCATTATATTCTATTGCATGCAAAATTATAAATGCTGCATTATTTTCATATCAGAAAGGAGAAACAGTAAAGGTACTTAAGAATTCTATTCAAAATCATATTTACTTGTAAGTGAAGGGAATTAAGAGTACACTTATCATGATGAGTACTGAGTAATGTGCAGAATTGCTGAATCACTATATTGTATACCTGAAACTAATATAACACTGTATGTTAATTATATTGGAATTAATTTTTTTAAAGAACAGGTCATATTTTCTTGTTTTATTCAAGTTTTTAGAAATATATTGATTGTGAATAAATTAAAAGATGCTTAAATTTTACATCACTTATTTCTTTTTTTTTAATTTTTTCATTCTTATGTTAATCCCCATACATTACATCATTAGTTTTAGATGAAGTGTTCCATGATTCATTGTTTGTGCACAACACCCAGTGCTCCATGCAGAATGTGCCCTCCTCAATACCCACCACCAGGCCAACCCATCCTCCCACCCCTCTCCCCTCTAGAACCCTGTTTGTTTTTCAGAGTCCATCGTCTCTCATGGTTCGTCTACCCCTCCGATTTCCCCCGCTTCATTCTTCCCCTCCTGCTACCTTCTTCTTTTTTTTTTTCTTAACATATATTGCATTATTTGTTTCAGAGGTACAGATCTGAGATTCAACAGTCTTGCACAATTCACAGCGCTTACCAGAGCACATACCCTCCCCAGTGTCTATCACCCAGTCACCCCATCCCTCCCACCCCACCCCCCACTCCAACAACACTCAGTTTGTTTCCTGCAATTAAGAATTCCTCATATCAGTGAGATCGTATGATACATGTCTTTCTCTTTTTGACTTATTTCACTCAACATAATACCCTCCAGTTCCATCCACGTCATTGCAAATGGCAAGATCTCATTCCTTTGATGGCTGCATAATATTCCATTGTGTATATATACCATATCTTCTTTATCCATTCATCTGTCGATGGACATCTTGGCTCTTTCCACAGTTTGGCTATTGTGGACATTGCTACTATAAACATCGGGGTGCACGTACCCCTTCGGATCCCTACATTTGTATCTTTGGGGTAAATACCCAGTAGTGCAATTGCTGGATCATATGGTAGCTCTATTTTCAACTTTTTGAGGAACCTCCATACAGTTTTCCAGAGTGGCTGCACCAGCTTGCATTCCCACCAACAGTGTAGGAGGGTTCCCCTTTCTCCGCATCCCCACCAACATCTGTCGTTTCCTGACTTGCTAATTTTAGCCATTCTGACTGGTGTGAGGTGGTATCTCATTGAGGTTTTGATTTGGATTTCCCTGATGCCGAGCGATATTGAGCACTTTTTCATGTGTCTGTTGGCCATTTGGATGTCTTCTTTGAAAAAATGTCTGTTCATGTCTTCTGCCCATTTCTTGATTGGATTCTTTGTTCTTTGGGTGTTGAGTTTGATGAGTTCTTTATAGATTTTGGATACTAGCCCTTTATCTGATATGTCATTTGCAAATATCTTCTCCCATTCTGTCCATTGTCTCTTGGTTTTGTTGACTGTTTCCTTTGCTTTGCAAAAGCTTTTTATCTTGATGAAGTCCCAGTAGTTCATGTTTGCCCTTGCTTCCCTTGCCTTTGGTGATGTTTCTAGGAAGAAGTTGATGCGGCTGAGGTCAAAGAGGTTGCTGCCTGTATTCTCCTTTAGGATTTTGATGGACTCCTGTCTCACATTGAGGTCTTTCAACCATTTGGAGTCTATTTTTGTGTGTGGTGTAAGGAAATGGTCCAGTTTCATTCTTCTGCATGTGGCTATCCAATTTTCCCAACACCATTTGTTGAAGAGACTGTCTTTGTTCCATTGGACATTCTTTCCTGCTTTGTCAAAGATGAGATGACCATAGAGTTGAGGGTCCATTTCTGGGCTCTCTATTCTGTTCCATTGATCTATGTGTCTGTTTTTGTGCCAGTACCATGCTGTCTTGATGATGACAGCTTTGTAATAGAGCTTGAAGTCCGGAATTGTGATGCCGCCGGCTTTGCTTTTCTTTTTCAATATTCCTCTGGCTATGCGGGGTCTTTTCTGGTTCCATACAAATTTTAGGATTATTTGTTCCATTTCTTTGAAAAAAGTGGATGGTATTTTGTACATCACTTATTTCTATAGCACCTCTCCCATTCTCTTTTTTAACATCCATAGTCAAGGCAAACGACTCTACTCTTGCAAATGAATATCCTACATATTATAAACATAACTGGAACTATGATGTTATAATTTGCTAACTTCCTAATTACATTTATGTAAACATATTTCAAACACTAAAAGCTTAGGCATGTGAGATACTTTTTCCCCACATGGTTGTCGTAACAACGAATTAGTTGGCAGACCATGGAGTGGTGGTGTGGACAGGGAAGATCAGAGGGCTGTCCTTTTTCACCCACTTGAGTATGTCTGCAAGGATGTCTATGTTTTAATGTGCTATAACTTACTAATGCTCTTCTGACTTTAAATCCACCAAAAGTTGGGATGGTACATGTGTTCTCAGGTAGGTTGAAAACCATTAAAATGATCGTATCTGCTCTGAGTGCCAAAAGCAGTTAGGCAGATGAAAAATCAAAAAAGAGAATATCTGGGCTCTACCATCTTCTCTGATTTTACAAACAATTTAAACTTTTGGAATTACCAATTTCCTCATTTAAATTGGAATATTATCATATTGGTTCCATCTACCTCATAAAGTTATTATGAGACCCAATTATCATAATGTTGATGAAAAGCACCGTACAAAATACCAGGCATTTATGTCATTAGCATTAGGATAAAAACAAAATCCTATGCAAGGAAAATACTTTTTAACTCATGAAAAGCTCATCTTTAAGGTTGAAAAACCTCAGAAGTAGCTTTATCCACTTTTGTTTTTCAGGAAATTCAGGTAACTTCGTATTTAAATTGCCTAAATGTCTTTCAGTTATTTTGAGATTTCTGATTATTTTCAATGGTCCTTGCATTAGTGAGGAATTCTTAGGATACAAGTTAGGGAACACTCTGACTCCCAATGGGCTTAACACTAAGAACACTTATCATCTTTATCATCTCACATAATAAAAAACATAGAGGTCTGGTGATCTCAGGGACCTATCCATTATCATATGGAATCCCAGTTCTGTGCAAACCCTCACTCTTCTTACCTTCAGTGTGTTTTTGCCCTAATATAGGCTCTTTTTTAGGGTTACAGACAATGAATTGATCAAGACTGGCTCTTTAATATCTTTCTCATCCACTCACCAGCAAGAGGAAAAGAATCTCCATGATAGGCTCATACTGATTATTTAACATGGAACAGTCACCTTTATTTTTGTAGAAAAGGACAAATCATTTGTTGATCATCACCTTATGAAAACAGAACAGGTTCAGTTTTTGACCCTAGTGCCTTAACTCTGTTGAAAGTTCCTTCCAACACTTCCTCTTTGGATCACATATATAAGCAGAGTTTCTGTTGTGATGCTTACATGCTATTCACCCCTAAACCAGTTGTATTTTGTCCAAACTGTCTTGTAACACTAATAAAATTTAATGATCAGTTACTGAAATAATACTAAGTCATAAAAGCAGTCATCTGTTATAACATTAAATACATCTAGGGGTACTAAAATATTACCTCCTACTACATTTTTTATTCCATACATGTACTTATATGTGCTCCCTATATTTTATCTTCCCTAATCAAACACAGTATTCTGGTCTTGTTTATTCTTCTATTTTCTTCTTTCATTAATTTTTCATGCAAGGATGTTTATTATGCACCAACTATATGTACAGATACCACTCAATATTGTGGGCAATTAAAACAATTTGTTTTCATCAATAATAATGGTAATTAAGAAGAATATAAGTGCACATTAGATTGAGGTAAATTCAAGATTTCATGATTTATTTATAAAATAAGTAATGTAGGCAATAAACCTTTTTGAAGTTCATGAAAGGAATAAGGAGTTATGAATTAAAATAAATATGGAAGATATGTAAGAGGTGAAGGCCCAGGACTTAAACCTGAGATAGGTTCTGCATGGTTGGAGGAAGCATTCTTTACTACTACTTAGTAAAATGTACTCTAAGTGCTATAGTTTTATCTCTTTTACTAGACTATAAGCTCCTCCATATAAGAAATTGTGTTTTCTTCATTTTTACATCCTCAGTGCCTAGTATTTTTATTCACAGAAGTATGATAAATGGATAAATGAGCGAATGAATGAATGATTTACAGTAGGACAGTAGTGAAGACAACTAAGTAAAGTAGGAGTAAGAATAACATGTTCGAGAAAAAGTGATAAAATCAACATGACTTCAATGGGGCAAACGAGAAGTTTAAAAGACACATTTGGAAAAGACTATGCAGCATTTCCAATAGGTCAATCTAGGAAGTTTAACATCTATTTTGCAAGCTGTGGTAGTCCCTGTGGTTTCTGAACTGGGATTAACATGATGAAATACATTTTATATCTTAATATCCCTTAATTCTTTCTTCCCCACATTTATACAGCTCATTTTTATATGGGTTGCCAGATCCTCTTTTCATTTAAACTGATTTATCTGAAGGGCAGTGACTGATGGACATGACTTGAGGGTGGTCGAGGGTGACGATAGGGAGGAATAAACTTTGAAGCTTGGGAATTCTCAGTTATGGGACAGAGGTGAAAGTAAATCTGGAACTTGATTTACCAAGTCATATCCAGTCCTCATCTCTAGAATATAGTTTCTGTGACTATCATGAAAACATGTCCTCCAAGAATTTAGACATTAATGGGTAGAAAATTAACCCATGAATTATTAGAGATTATTAATGGAGTAAGCCGGAGCCTCAGTATATAAAAGTGGATAAAACTTTGGAGAAGATTCATGGTGCTTAAAGGTCCCTCCTCTTCCCAGCTGTAATCTTAGTTTCTCCTTATAGATTTACGATGTGATACTCCTGCAACTCTCCTTAAATTCAAATGTGGAGATTTGGTGCTACATTTAAATGGAATTCCAAAATAAGATGGACAATTTGAATACAGTTTATCTGCACTAACTTTGCTGAAGGAAGAGAAAAGGTAGAAAGCATATATTGTCTTTAATGAGGCAGAGAGAACTATCACTGACCAACTTTTTTGAACATCACTTTTTAAGTAGGCACCTTATCTTTAGCAAACATATGTTAGCCAGGCATTTTAACCAAGGAAATAGTCTTGGGAGTTGAGTGAAAACTGCCACGTTTTGCATAAATTGAATATACAACATTCACTTCACAAGCTCTTAAAAAAAAAAAAAACAGTAAAAGAAGATACCTACATATATTTGTTCCAAATAAGGAAGCAAAATGTTGATGTAGGAACATTCACTTCATAATCACCTATGTGTAACTAAAGAATCCCATTTTCAGTCAATTAACTACAAAGGAAATTTATGTAAGCTTTTATATAAAGTCATAAAACTATCTTATTAAAACAGATTTAGACAATTTTTTTGCTGTCAAACAAATATAAATAAAAGTAAAAATGACAAAACTGTATGGAAATATACCATCCACTCAGAATATACCAGTTTTCACTGTTATCAGTTTTATAATTAAATGTAAATACGATGCCTCACTGGGAAGTTTCAGGATGTATTCTAAATGCTGGCTCATGAATCCACAGCACATCTTTATATCTTATATAGATGCCGAGTAATGTATATAAAAACAAACACATAAAACTGGAAAAGATACATACTTTTCCTGACTATTTACTATAATAATAACCTGGGTCTTTAGATAATGAGCAAGTGTAATTACAGTTACAAAATACTAAGCTACATGGCCCATATACAGAGAAGATTTGTAGGGTTACCTTCTTTCAACCACATAATCCTCACTGAGAGATCGACAGAAGAATCAGATGTTACGTGAAATATTTGTATCCTGTACGTAGGTTTACTAAAAGATATTTTCCCTTAGTTTTCAGAAATATTAATAGTAAGAAGAATAGAGCAGAGTGATACATTTTTTAAAAACTTTACAGAAATAAAACGAGTAAAAGTTAATTTTGCACACATTAATAAAAATGGGTTCATGAAGTGCACAATCACTTGTGTAATGATGAAGTGCCTACAGCAGATTCATCACAGGGTTTCACCCTTTGTGTATGAAGAACTGTTTGTTTTTTTTGAAGATTTTATTTATTTATTTTAGAGAGGGGGAAGGGGCAGAGAGAGCCAGAGAGAGAGAGCTTAAGCAGGCTCCACACCCAGCACAGAGACTGATGCGGGGCTGGATCCCACCACCCTGAGATCACAGCCTGAGCCAAATCAAGAGTTGGACCTTTAACTGACTGAGCCACCCAGGCGCCCCCGTGTGAAAAACTTTTAGCAGCACATTTCATATACACCTTTCAAATCATTCAGCTCGCTTAATATTCCTGTGTCACACAAGCCTCTCTGAAAAGCAGTAATAACAATAGCCTAGAGCAAAACTGTGAGGCAGTTAAGATCTGTCTTTTGAGTTTTAAATATTTTTTTTTTATTCTAAATGTTATCATTGCCTAATCAAGTAGCTCAATTTATTCTCTAAGCTCTTGGTCGAGACAAGATGCAAAGGACTGACTTAAATGTTTTTAGATGTTATTATTCACTGCACCCCACCTGCATTTTAATGGCATTTAGAGTCTTGATCTAAAATTACGGAGCTACACAGGCGGAATCTGGGGTGACGGTCAGTAAGTGGGAGAAAATGTGGTGAGACAGCAGGACCGCTTCAAGATTCTAAATTGCCATCACCCGTGACAGTGGGTCCTGCGGATTTAGTGAACCAGAGTGGAATAGGCATGGGCTTTAGAACCAGGAAGTCTTGGGGCTCAATCTCACCTCGGACACTTTCTAGCTATGATACCTTTGCAAAGTCACCCAACCCCCCTCAGCCTCCGTGAACTATCTGTAAGGTGTGAACAGCAGTGTTGATTTGGCGAGTGAAAAAGAGAACATGAAACACAACCTGATACTCTGCCTGGCCCCTAACAGGTGACACATCATTAATTATCTGCACTCTTTCATCTCTATGACTGGTCCTGATCATTAAATTTAGCCACGTTCGAAGCGCAGGGCTACACACCGGGGTTTGTAGTTTCGATGCCCTCATTTATATGCTCCCAGGGATACAGAGACCCACATTCTACATGAGGACGGCAAGGATAGAATTGAGCTAGTGCATGGGAATGATCACCCTGCCATCCAGCCTTCTGCTGAAAAAGAGAGAAGAGGGCTCAAAATCAGGGTTATCATTCAACCACTGAGTGACTTGGGGAATACAAACCCATTCATAAAAGTAAAACCTTATATTCACAATATTAGAACTAATTTAACACTTAGTAAAGTACTTGGTGTATTTCAGAGCAACAAATTAATGTGGGGAAATAAAAGTAAATAAAGGTCTTTTCAAGTGTACCAGGATGTGCCCAAAGTAAAATTAAATATTAAAATGATAGTACGCAATTCGTCTTTTTATCCACATATTCTACTTGCAAAGCCATATCTTATTGCCTGGGGAAAACACAGAGCTTTATGGGGAAAAAAATGGCCAATTTCATTCTCACTGCTAACATCACTACATCTTCTTTAAAAGGCAAGCTACTCATTATAATTACATGTCACGAATAATATATTTAGCACGAGACTAAGATTATGGCTAGGATAACTATATTTCATATTGGAAAAACCACTTAAAGCTGTATTTTATTGTTGCTTATGCAGTGAATAAAGTGCTCTGTTTTACCTTTTTTCTTAGTTGAACTGCTTACGATTTAGAAAACATGTGGGCTCATAGTTGGCATAATTTTATCCTTGCTTAAAAGTTCAATGCGATTCAACAAACATGTATTGATTGCTTATTCTCCATACAAGGTTTGGCATTGTTAATCAGTAGACAAATCAAAGATGCATAAGGCTCCAACAGATTAGAAAGGGAGACAGATGTGTATATTATTAACATAGAAAATGTCATGGTCAGTGCAGAAAGTGAGATATAAACAAAAAAGAAAGAATTCAGTGGAGGGGCTCTGCAATTCATGAAATGTTTCTCAACTTTGGGAGTACCCTCAGTTTTCCTGCGTGTTTTCCTTTCCTTTCTTTTTATTATTTCATTTTGGAAGGTCAACATCCATTAGTGGTTTTTAATGTTGCATTTCATTACTGTTTGTAGTAGCTTTCATTTTAGATTGTCTCTTTTTGTTTCTATTGCTCTCAGGTAAACAAGTTATTTGTATTACATTATCCCACCGGAGGTAAATCCTGAGACCTAATTTTGTCCTTGGATGAGCACAATTGAAATTGCTATGGGTTTCACTGAATTGGTGCTCTGAAGTAAATATATGTTTCATCTGTAACCACATCTAAGGACAGAATCATCTTTAAAAAACAATACAAATATGCAAACATTTGTGACGTTAACTGGGTGCTGCCTGCAAAATCAGATAAACTACGTGAAATTATCTTGAAAAGGATAAAAAGCAGATGGATGTAATATAACATTATTATCATTAAAGGGAAATGAGAGATCATGAACAAATGCTTCCATAGCACACACTCATTTACTGATGGATATTTCTCTTTGTTCAAACAAAACTCAAAGAGACGAATCTTTAAATTATATAAAATAAAAGCCTAATAAGCCAAATAGTGCATGTTTAATTATCATAATTTACACTCCACTCTTACTGCATGGAATCCAACTTTATGTAACCCAACTTTTAGGATGACTAAACATTTCTTATCCTTAACTGTGATCTGGTATTGTGTGTGTGTGTGTGTGTGTGTGTGTGTGAACCTACATCAGGATCTGGCTAGGTTTGGGGACAGGGCTGCTCAATTAAAAAGAAGACATTCATCAGATGACGCTGATGAGGAACTTGCTAAGTAGTCTTAAACAGATTCGCATTGCTAGTGATAGGTAGCTCCTATCATATAGTTTCTGATTCTGAAACCTCGTACTCCTGAATACTAACTACACTTAACAACTTCAGTATGTGCAACTATGGAAAAAGTTCCTGAGACATTCATTCAACTTCTCAGACAATTCCATGTTTAACCCATTCATTCCTTCTGTGAACAGTTTTGCAAGACAGCCACTGAGCAAATACTGTCCCCAGAGAGCAAAGCAATATATACCCCACACTGGAAGAGACAGGCATGTGTACAGTTAGTCTAGAGGAGTAGAACACATATGTTGATAGGAATAGGAACAAATTTTTAAACAAACATAAAGTAAGGAGCACCTAACACTGGAGGCTTAGGGGAATGGGGGGGGAGAAAGGTCTTGTGCATGTCGGGCATTTAAACTGGACCTCAAGGAAGGAGGCCACTCCAGGCAGAGAAAACAGTATTTACAGAACAGCAGGAAAAGAGAGCGATTTATTTTGTTGTAGCTGGACCATCAAAATATGGAGGACGTTTTTGGAAAATAAGTGTAAAATGATAGCTTAAATTTTATCCAAATTTAAATATTTGAAAGAAAATGAGCAATTACCATTTTTTGTTACAATGAAATAATTTGTGAATTGTTGCAGGGACACATAAGCTGGCCTTCAGGGGAATCTTTAATGGCTAGAAGTTGACAAGAAGCTTCAGCCTCTGCAAGTGCAAAAGATATTATGGGGCAAAGAGTCGACTGTGCTTGCTCATCAAGATGAACTGCTTAGTCGGTGAGAATGTGGGTCTTAAAGCCTGGGTGATGGCCAAGCCAGTGGCCATCTTGATATGGTTAAAGAGTATTCCTACAGAATAGGAAAATTAAAACTACCAAGAAATCATCTACACAGTAAATCGATGTTTGGGGTTGTTTGGTGTGTGAGTGAGAGAGAGAGAGAGATTTAGAGGTATGACCCTTTACATAGAGAGCATATGTCTGTCCTAAAACATTGCTCCTTTTTAGTGTATGGTGGAGAAAACAGGCTTACTGTATATGGGGGCACCAGCAAGCAGGTACCCCTAAACTTAGAAGTAAGGGTGACACATGAGATTCAAACATAATGGAACACACAGAACTGCTTTCTGCACTTCCAGGTAAAAGTTATCTGGATAGCAGCCTTATCTGTGATATAAACAGAGGCCAGGAAAATATCAGCAAAAGGGAAACAGAAAGAGGAGCATCAGCGGGAAATCTCAACAGAATGTGTTCCAGCGCCATTGGTGAGGAGATGAGCCAGGCCTGGAAAATCCAGCACACTAGATGCTCACTGAGTACAGGGATGTTTTATCTGAATGAAGGAGCAATTTATCTTTTTAAATTTATTATTATGTTCAGTTAGCCAACATATAGTACATTGTAAGTTTTTGATGTAGTGTTCAGCGATTCATTAGTTGCATATAACACCTAGTGCTCATCACAACACATGCCCTCCTTAATACCCATCACCCAGTTACCCCATCCCCACAGGAAAGAGCAATTTAAAAATAAGCTGCCCTGAGTTCAAATTTGGGCTCTGCCACTTACTATAATTTCTCTGGCCAGTTTACTGGCTCTCTCTAAGGCATTCTTAAAATAGGCAGATTTATTTTGAGGATATATAAAAAGATAAATACCTTTTCAGACTTCATCATGGCATGAATGAAAATAACTCCCCATCATTTTTTACAACATTTACTGGGTACTAAGTTGGCTTCTCAGGTAGATCAGTACAAGGAAAGGAGATGCCTTTGATAGAGTATAAACATGACATTAATGAAGTAGGAATTAATGGACTGGTTTTCAGTTTTATACATCAATCTCATGTGAATTTACTTGGTAAGACAGTGACATTAGGAATGCTCTTACTTCTAGGGGCTTTATCATCAAGTCCTACTTCAGGGCCCAAATGTCTGATGACTCTAAATTGCAAAAAAATTAATCAAGGCAAATCCTCTTTAGCACAGTTGAACTGGCTGGATAAATTCCCTACCCAACTGTCTAAAAATTATGAAATGGTAAGATCCAAATAAAGACAAAACAAGGCTGCTACTGATTTATCCAGAAAGTTACCCTGAAGAAACAAATACGCTAAAAGTCTCTGGATTCTGGGTATAAAAAGTCTTTCCTAATATTAATTGCCCAGCTAAAATAAGCTAAAAAATACAAGACATGGGTAGCATTAGCAAATCAAATCACATTCATAGGACCTACTTAACTTTTTAGAATATTTAAAACCTGTAAATAAGCTAATAAAATGATAATTATTATATTTTGAAGGAACATTTTCTCTTGCTTTGATAAAATTCAGCTCATTTTCTGTATTCTCTTCAGAATATTTTATTCCTAAGGACAAACAGTTACCAGCTTTACATGCAAATTCATAATTTGTCAAGTTAGGTACTTCAATGATAATAGCATTAAGTATATGAAGTACTTTGTATTTCTTGGAGGGAAAAACATTTAAAATACATTGCCACTTAAAAATACCTTATTTGGGGGCACCTAGGTAGCTCAGTCAGTTAAGCGTCCGACTCTTGATTTTGGCTCAGGTCATGATCTCAGGGTCGTGGAATCGAGTCCCTCATCGGGCTCTGTACTGGGCATGGAGTCTGCTTGAGATTCTCTGCCCCCCTCTCCCTCTGCCCCCCCCCACCAAAAAACCTTTATTTTATGAGGATGATTTTGTTTATTAAGTTTTAAGTAAGTAAGTGGTACGTGAAAAAGAACAAAACAGTAGGAACACAGGAAAGGCCTTTAGACGCTGTGAACCTAGCCCTTCACTCCTCCTGTCCTTTTCCCCTCCCACTTTGTCTTCAGAGAGCCCCATCTGCAGTCTGGCATGTGTCCCGTCACTTTTCCTATGTATCTGCACACACACATGCACACCAGCAAACACTAATGATCACAGAGTCTTTGGTCCCTTTTTAATAAAAAAGAACTTGTGCAGTTGTTTTTTTCTTCGTTAGCCTGAACGGCTGATTTAAGATGTTGATCATTATGAAACAACTCAATTGGGAAGCTTGTTGTTCTTTATAACCTTTCCAGTTCAAATTTGATTTAGAAACCCTACCATTAAAAATTTGAAAAGAACTATGCTGATCTAACAGGCTTTACTAAGATACTACCTCACTCCTACCAGCTAGCCGTGTGAAGGGACCACCTCTCTGACTTACTAACAATCCAGAGGGACTCGACTTAACAAAAGAATTAAAAGCACTCTTTCTTCCTATGTTCTGTATCTGCTTAAAAAAAAATCAGAGTGGATTGCTTTTGCTCTGGAAAGGTAACTAAGACAATCACCCTAATCTTGATTCTGTGTATTTTCAACAGCCGAGAAAATAAATATTTAGAAATATTTCAGAAATGTAACTGACAATTTCTGGTTAAGAAGTCCCTCTACACAGAAATCCCACCAGAGTCTGATGTAAGACTGTCATTTTGGAGCAACTGCAAACTAGCCTAGTTATTCCCTATCTTGTCTGAGAGATGGGATCACAATACTCCTAGCATCTTGTAAACCAGGAAATGATCTGAAAATCATCTGAGAAGGGAGGCGATCTACTCCAGCACCACACATAACACAAATACAGCAAGAGTGGTGGAGGAAATTACGGGGGATAGATTGACCTGATGGTAGAAGATGTGAGATTTGGACTTTGTGGCCTAGGCATTCCTCATTTCTAGATGAAGCATTAAGTGAGAAGCAGTGACCAGCCCCCTCAAATGTTATGAGCCAAAGTCAATCCTCTTGACATGTAGCTCTAGGAATCGTTTTTTATGAGATCGGGGTGGTCGATTATTTAGGGAATCTTACTGATGAGCAAAGTTTTTTTCTTTTTTTAATTTCAATGTTCATACTGATCATAACTAAAGCCACCTGCTGTCCTTTGAATATTACATATACATCTGAAAACACAATAACCATTCTAGAGATGGTGGAAGGTTAAAATATGGTTTGTTTTACCTGAGAGAAGAATTGATGAGAGGACTATTGAGGGATTCCAAGAGAGACTGTAATATGCAGTGATAACAATTTATAAATAGATGTTAGAGTCATTCCTTTTTATGGGTAGGACTTGCTTTCTGAAGGTCTCTAAAATTTTTTATATTGCACCCCCTAACTAAAAAAAAAGCAATACCATCAATTTATTTTCTTCCTTTCTTTTCTTTTTCTTTTCTTTCCCTCTCTCTCTCCCTCCCTCCCTCCCTCCCTCCCTTCCTTCCAGAGAGAGAGAGAGCATGTACACACACAAGCAGGGGTGGGGCAGAGGGAGAGGGAGAATCTCAAGCAGACTACTGAGCAAGGAGCACTATGCGGGGCTTGATCTCACCACCCTGAGATCATGCCCTGAGCTGAAATCAAGAGTCGGACTCTTAACCAACTAAGTCACCCATGCACCCCTATTTTTAAATTATATTATAACTATATATATAAACACAAAAATAGAAATTGTATACAAATAAAAGTTTAAATATTTTATTACCATTTCCCCAATTGATTAATCTTTCCTATCTCCTAGGGTACACACACACCACTTAGAAAAACATAAAATTAAAGGAGGAAAAAAAAAAGTTTGGCTGATAATAACACCTGGCCTGGCACTAATCATAAAGTTATGCTACACTCATTGTTGAATTGACAAGGAAATTCCATGGTTTGTTCCAGAGAATTCTGTGCCCTTTCCCACAGAGTTCTGGAGAATTGTAGGCGGCTTTTAACAACGGTTGACACAGTCCGACTCTCACTAAATCAGGACACAGCTAATACCGGGGGCCTCGCACTGTGGGAGCAGAGACTCAGAACTGAACAGTGAAAGTACGGCTGAGCTGGCCATTTTGGTATCCTGAATTCTGATCCTAGCTCTGCCACTAACGACTTCCCTGATTTCAGAAAGACATTTCTTCTTTGCAAGCCTGGTTTTCTTACTGATTTACAGATAGTTTACTGGAGGTTCTAAGTTCCCCTCTCCATGTAAAATCTGCAGGAAGGCATTAACTGACAATTTTCATCAACAGATAATGACACAAAATTTCTTTTGACCATTTTCACTTCCATAATAAAGGCGTGAGAGACTTCAGTGAACTAAACCAAACCCTAAGGACCCAAAGGCCTAACGAGGAATGTTGTGACTATTTGACTGTTCTTTTCTGTTTAACTTCATTTTTGCATAGTTGTGCTTAAATAAACTCCCTTTAGGTGCATGCTGTGCTAGTCTGCTGCTACCTTCACGTGAGCAACAAATACAGAGGAAATGACGCAGTGAAACTCAAAGATTTGAAGTGTCACCACAATCCAGTGGGGGACCACAATCTAAGGGTGACATCCCTTAGAAACTCTCCAATTTTACTTATAAATAATACCCAGCAAAATCAGCATAATTAGAGTTCAAGATCTCTCATATCTTTCTCCTAAAATTAAGTTCTTTTCACCCAACAAAGGTCATTTGAAAAAAAACTGAACTTAGTTCTAATTCTTGACACTTCTGTATTCTCCCTGATTCTAAATGCAAGCTGAAAAAATGTGAGGAAAATAACAGGATCCTCAGATATGCCCACAAGATATTTAATTGCTCAGCACGTCCCACTCGTCCCCACTGCTGTTTGTTTCTTCCTTCCTTCCTTCCCGACTAGTATAATGGGATACAGCTGCTAAACTTTATTTCTTCCATATCACGTTTGTAGAGCAATGACCTTTAGATACTAAATGTTAAGCTCCATGTTGGGAACAATAAGGCTTAATTTAATAATATAGGAGTTGAGTAATTCATGCTGTGAAATCTAAAATATTATGACACAATTGAGACTATGGGCTTAAATTCTAGGAAAAATAAGTATTACAAAGAAAAATGTTACCCTCAGCTAAATAAATAATTTCTATTTTAATTTGACTACTTTGATCATAAGATTTCTTAAATCTCTGTTTCACTTTAAATGCTCAGATTAAAGCCTCTCATTGCCATTCTTTTGTTCAATCATTTATTTTCTTTGGGGGCTCAAGCACTCCTGATGATTTTGTTTTCTCTGTGAGAGTGGATTCTTTTTTACTACCATGCTGGAAGCCAAAAGATTAATCCTTTGGAATCTCAACGAATCACCTAATTAGTAACTTACTAAAAATGAAATAAGTTAATTATGTGTAATTTCTTCATAAAGATCAAATGACAGGCAAATCACTTTCCTAAGGCTATCCTCTTCATTTGTAGCATAAATGAGAAAAACAGAAATCAAATAAAGTTTTTACTAGCGCTGATAGCACCACAATACAATAATGGATTTCTAGGTTATTCTATAGAAGCATTAGCTCAGCATGAGTCCTTGCTTATTTGTCAGTATTTAAGAAAACATCCTAACCCAGAAAAAAGTTGATGAATATACTCCTAAGCCAATTCACTAAATTACACGATGACTCTCAAGCTAATTAAATTCAGTGAATATAAATTGAGTACCTACTAAGTACAAGGTAGTATGAATTCCTGCCCCACCACTTACTAATTCTGTAAGCCTTGGCAAGTCACTCTAAGTTTTTATTTCTGTATCTACGGAATAGAAATAATACTATGTGGTAACTCGCAGGATTATTGTGAAGATGAAGTGAGAAAAAAATGCATGTTTGGTGTAACAAACGCTGAAGAAATATGATTTTTTATTAAATAACACCCATCATAAGGGAGTAGATATACGTAATCAGAGGACCTCTACATGCATCTCTGCTTCACCAACACTAAGCCAGATGTGAAACTAGCCCTTTCTAGCTTCCACACATACAGATACCTATCCATGACAGGCACTGCATTCAGTTGGTTAGATTTGCTGGAGAACAGCTGATGGAGTGAAGGAGTCACACTATGAGGAGTGTAATTTCTGTCATTTCACCGGGCTCCTCAGTGTCCCTCTTTCCTCTAGAATCACCTCTGGATCTCCAAAGCATGCAGATCAATTCATTTCTAGTCTGGTCTCCAAACGGACATAAATAAACCCATCAAGATTCTTCAGAAGAGGGGCACCTGGGTGGCTCAGTCAGTGAAGCGTCTGCCTTCGGCTCAGGTCATGATCCCGGGGTCCTGGGATCAAGTCCCACATCGGGCTCCCTGCTCAGCGGGGAGTCTGCTTGTCCCTCTGCCCTTCACCCTGCTTGTGCTCTCTCTCTCTCTCAAATAAATAAATAAAATCTTAAAAAAAAAAGATTTTTCAGAAGCAAAGACCAGTCATGTAACAGTTTTCATCTTCTACAGAAAATATTTATGGTTATAAATAGCATTTTCTTCTTCTTGTGAATAATTATTTTTTATTATTAGAGATGGTAGTAAGAGTCAGAACACAATGCACCTAGAAATAAATAGTGAGTGGAGAAAGTGCAGGCAACTGATATATTAAATACTTTTCCAAAAAGTTTCGCCTGTGAAGTAATGAAAGAGATGGGCTGTTACCATCAAGAACGGGCAAGTTCAAAAGCCAGTTTGGGGTTTATATGGTGTTTGTATATTTCTGGCATTAGGAAACTAGAGTACATCAAAAGTTGGAGGGTGCAGAAGGAGGCAGATAAATTAACTGCAGGAGATTACCTGATGTCTCAGAAGAGAGTAGAGCAGGGCTGGATTAAGTGAAGACATGAGCTTTGAGAGGACCAGAGTTAGACATATCTTCCTTTCAGACAGAAGTGAAGTGGAGAGTAGGAGTAAAAGAGTAAAAATTTTAGGAAGGAGTCTAGTGTAGAGAATCCAAGCACATGGCCCCTTTGAAGCTTTTCATAGTTCTGGCTTAAATAAAATGATTGAATCCATCTCAGATCCAAGGTTGCTTTGATGGCAAGATATATATGTCATTATACATATATATTACTCAGCCACAAAAAGGAATGACATCTTGCCATTTGCAACAGGGATGGAGCTAGACAGTATTATGCTAAGCGAAATAAGTCAGAGAAAGACAAATACCGTATGATATCTCATATGTGGAATTTCAGAGACAAAACGAGCAAAGGGGGAAAAAAAGACAGACAAACCAAGAAACAAGACTCTTAACTACAGAGAACAAACTGATGGTTACAGAGGGGAGGTAGGTGGGGGGATGGGTCAAATAGATGATGGGGATTAAAGAGTACACTTACCATGATGCAGATAAAATAAAATTAAATAAATAAAATAAAATAGATTTTAAAAAGAGTATTTTCCTCCTCCTACACACCCCGTCACACAATCAATCAAAGTCTCTACCATGGGGTTGCAGTTAGACCATAATCCCATCTTCCTTCTTTCTGCTCCTCTCCCTACTTCCTAGATCAGTGTCCCAAAATGTGTCCTGGGAACTACTAGTACATAAAGATGGTCCATTTTAAAAGGCCAAATAAATTTGGGAAACTGTGTCACTTGCACATGCACATATTAAATATTTGGAGGAATCCTGCAGCAAGAAAGCTGTATGCTTTTAAGCCAACATTTCCCAAATCTATGTGTCCGTGGAAATGTGTTTGCAAAAAATCTACCCTCCAAAATTAAGCAGAAACCCACTCTGACCATCACTGTACTAGAATTATTTTTCTCTTTCTTTCAGCTACTTTCTGTGTTCTGCCCAGGAGGCCCCACTAAAAGTTTCTGATTGCTGACTGGCACTGCTGAACTTCTCCAGAGGTCAAGCAGCCATCTGTTGAGTGGTCTGTGGAGCACTCCATACTTTTAGAGGAATGGAGAAAGAAAGCAGAAGGGAGCTTTCTGTTCTGAAAACTCTGCCCAATTGGTGGCCATTATGGATATCTTCATCCCACAAAAAAAGCGATTTGCAGAACATTTTTCATTTCACCCTCTTCTTGATACATTCAAATGGATTAATTTTCTTAAAATTTGGCACCCAGAATAGAACATAACAGATATAGTTTAACCAATGTAGAGGAAAATACAGCTATTGTTTCTCGTCTTGACTCTCTTCCATTAATGCAGACTAAGATCATCTGAACATTACATTTTAGCAGACTTATTGCTCTGCAGACTAACATTTAGCTTAATGCAAATAACAATAATACTTTCTTATTAGGATTTCCATACTAAGTACTGCCAAAGCCACATCATGGTAGACCTTAACAAGGAGGGGAGAGTCAAGAAGAGTTCTTGTAAGGCGTGTCAGTCTCATGAGAATGCAAAGCCAGATGCTTGCTGGACAACATTCTGGGATACTCAGGCAGCTGATAAGATCACTTCTAAGTGACAGTGCTCTTGGAAAAGTCTTGGAGAA
Source organism: Mirounga angustirostris (assembly GCF_029215605.1). Classification (NCBI taxonomy): domain Eukaryota; kingdom Metazoa; phylum Chordata; class Mammalia; order Carnivora; family Phocidae; genus Mirounga; species Mirounga angustirostris. Next base: position 8,522,851 of record NW_026991720.1, read on the forward strand.
TTTATCAGTGCTTAATCCCAGGGGGACTGAAATGTAGGAAGAACAAAGACTAGCGCACATGCTGGCCAGTAGTCAAAGACACCTTTCTATTTATCCTGATGGGTCTTCAGATCATCCCTAGCCAAACTCTACAAATTCTGGATCCTCTCTCCTCCTTTGGTGGCTTCTACACACTTGGGGCCCTTTGGCTCTTTACCAGCTACTCCACCTTCTAAGTCTCATGTGGGGTTCTGTCTCCTGTGTCCATTCCCTAAAGTCGGTGTCCCATCCTGCTCGGGTACTGGTACTCATTTCCACATCGCTCTATTCTCCATCCACTTTCACTGGTTTGTCATTGTTACCACTATAACATTATGGTGGTGACTCCCACATTATCTTTTCACCCAAGTATATATGAGATGTTTCTATAGGAACATCTGAAAGGAACCTCCTATCTGATATATGTGAAACGTCACCTTTGCTTCCAAACTTAAACATCCTTCTCCTTGCCATCCTGATGGATATGCACAGTTTCACCGGTTGTCCAAGCCTGTCACCCTGGTCACCATCCTTGTCCCCACCCTGCACTCCTCGCCAGGTCCTCCCATTCAGTTTTCTACCAAAGTATATTGTGCCTCTAGACAGATCTGGGTGTCAATTATGCTTCAGTCTCTTCTCAGTTCCTAGCTTTATGTGTAGTCTGCTTAACTCACAGAATCTTACTTTTCTCATCTTTAAGAAAATTGAGGCCTACTAGTTAGTGGTAGAACCAGAGCTTGCACATAGATTGTTAACATTCTCTTTGAATTTTTTAAAACAGTGCCATTGTGCTCATAGCTATTCCTCCCAGGTCTGTATCAGTTGCAAATCTGGTAAGTTTGGTTTGATGTTATTATTAGAGTCTTTGATAAAAAAGTGTTTCATAGGAAAGGGACAATAGTAATGGCTTAGGGCTGCCTCTTAAGACCCTCACTCAGTTGACTGTTTCTACAGCACAAATGCAGCTCTTCAAGGTACCTAAAGGGCAGAAAAAGATGACAGAGCTGTAAGTTAAGATCTGAGGTAGTAATTAAAGAAAAATGATCAGAGATATTAAGAATCACATGTCAAGACCAGGGTCCAGAAGTCGGAGAAGTTGTAACAGGCTCTGCCCTCCTCCACATCTTCCCCCCAGGCAGGGGTGACTGCACACTTGCACCCATGGCTGTGAGGCCAAGATGCTGCCAATCATAGCCTGTATCACAAATACACTGCAAGCTGCTTGCAAAGTTTAATAGCTCTCCCTAAGAAAGAGTAGCTTCACAGGTAACTTCTACCCTTATTTCATTATAAAAATTTATGCCTTTTGCAATTCTTCTCAAAGTACTCAGATTCACTCTGTTATCTATGGTCAGGGCAGAGGATCTGATATATGCACTTCTGTGTATGATGAGTCTGCTCAAGCCCTTGGAAATGACCAACCAGCCACAGATCATCAGAGAACTTACTTCTTTTCAGCCCAGTCTTACTCTGTTTTATTTTTCTTCCCAGTTTCAAGGTGGGGAGAGGTCAAAATCAGGAGACTTTATAAAAGGTAGCACATTCACCTTTTCTCTTGGTCTTTGTCTATTTAATTTGGGGTCAGAATTGCCTATTGAAGGAAGAGCTAGTGAACTTAATTAGGGTTTTGAGTTCAACTCCAGATTTTGCTGGAACAGATTTTGCCAAAGGCCTTGCTAAATCAAGTTAAAGTTACAGCATCTATCAGGTTCTCTACTATGTTTGCCCCAAGACAGCAGAGGGACATGGTGCACTCCTGCGGGTTGGCTTTATATCAGTAGCAATTTTCAAACGGTGTGTGCATGCATGAGGATGGGTGCTTCTCCTCCAATGATTATCACCTGCCAATGAAAATCCTATCAAACCTATTGCTCCTATCAAAAAAAGAAAAAAAACTCCTGGAGAGATTTATTCTTAGTAAGACACCCGATTGCTTCATTAATTACTAAGTATTGATAAAGGAGTTTAATCATCAATTTTATAATTTTTAGAGTGGTTTAAGTCAGGCTTTTGCAGACCTGGGGTTTCTGGAATCTGCTCTCTCTCACTTTATAAATGGCCAATGATGGTAGTCCCTGTCATTTTATATCTGTTACTGAAAGACCAAGATGGAGACTTGGAGCAGCTGGGTATTTTCATTGAGCCTGAATGGTCTGGAGACTCAAAAAATGAGGCTAGTCACAACTCCCAGCTACATTGGTTGCTGAATTAATAGAATGCATGATTTTGTTTTAAATGGCGAGTTAAAAGTTATATCACTGATCTGCATTCTTTGCTCAGAGCTCCTTACAGGCAATGAGAGGCTCTTCTTTTCTTCACCTATTTTATTTATTTTAAGATTTTATTTATTTATTTGAGAGAGAGAGAGAGCATGAGTGGAAGATAGAGGGAGAGGGACAGGGACAAGCAGACCCCCCACTGAGCAGGGAACTCAATCCCATGACCCTAAGATCATGATCCAAGCCAAAGTCTGATGCTCAACCAACTGAGCCACTCAGGTACCCCTCTTCACTTATTTTAGATTCCAGTGTTCTTTTTCTGATACTTGTTTTTCCTTTTCCAGTTTGAAATCCATTTTCTTTGGAAAAGAACACTGACGGAATAAATGAGTGGAGTAGCCCACCCTGCTTCTTTCCTGTTCCTTGTTAAAATGACACCACATTCTCATCCTGACCCATCCTCATTATTTTTGTCCCAATATATTTAGATACTTTTTTCCCTAAAAACTGTTGATATTTTTCATAAGCTTCAGCTTATTTAAGCCTACTAGACTCTCCACAATTTTTCTTACAGTTCATTCTCTCAAGGTCCTTCTCTTTCTGAACAACTCACTCCTGCTAGTGTTGATAGCTGATAAAGGCTTCATGTATCAACTTTTTAGGAGAGCATTTGAATTTTCACAACTGTTTTCAATCCCCTAACCCTAGTGCATGATATGAGAATTTCAAGTATTCTTTTTTTCTACATCAGTTTTTTTAAATTTTATTATGTTATGTTAATCATGATATGTTACATCATTAGTTTTTGATGTAGTGTTCCATGATTCATTGTTTGCGTGTAACACCCAGTGCTCCATGCAGAACACGCCCTCTTTAATACCCATCACTGGGTTAACCCCTCCCCCCACCCCCTCCCCTCTAGAACCCTCAGTTTGTTTCTCAGAGTCCATAGTCTCTCATGGTTCGTCTCCCCCTCCGATATGCCCCCTTCATTTTTCCCTTCCTGCTATCTTCTTCTTCTTCTTTTTTTTAACATATAATGTATTATTTGTTTCAGAGGTACAGGTCTGTGATTCAACAGTCTCACACAATTCACAGCACTCTTGCAGAGACAATAAGGAAAGAACTTTGGCGGAAGAGAGAAGAGGAAGAGAATTTTCCTAAAGTACCACTAATCACAGAACAAATATTTACTTATTTATACATAGGTCTCTCATTCCTATATATAAGATGAGAAAAGTTAATAAAAGAAAATGCAATGCACATTTATCTTAGAAGACTTTGGATGGCTATGAGATGAAGGTAGGAGTAGCTTCTCCATGCCTTTGGAGACTTTTAAAATACAGGTAATCTGACTCTTCAGCCCTTTTATTCTGATCTGATCTATTTAATTTGATTAAGTTTTAATGTAAGAATGTTTTGTGAAGCATTTAAAGCAATGATTACAATTTAACCTGGGAAGTAATTAAGAAAATGCTAACTAAATGCAGGCATTCTAATGAACATTATGTTGGTTAGAAGGTTAGTGTCTAGAGTCAGACAAACCTAGATTCAAGTCCTCACTCTGACTCTTAGGAGCTGACGGTCCTCAGACAAATCACATAACTGGTGGCTTAATCTGTACCTTTATTAGATGGGCATAAGGATCATAGTGCCCTGATACAGGGCTATCATGAGGATTAATGAGATAAATTAAGGAAAACACTAACAACAGTTCCTAGAACATGGTAAAAAGCCAGTGAATATTACTGTTGTGAGTGTGTATTTTTTCAAATAGAAAAACATGGCAAGACTCTCCCAAGTCAGCTTGGAGTTTTAGGGTTCCTGAAGGTTTCCATAGCTTGTCTGATTGACAAAAGGAAAATCAGCAATTATTTCTATAGAAATTCTAAAATGCATTAGTCTGTTTCTTCATTCATTCATGTTTTCTTATATTTTTATTCATGCGTTCTCCCATTCAGCATGTATTAAACATCTATTATATTAAAAGTTGAAATACAGTGGTAAACATTGTTCCTGTTCCCAAAGAACTTACTGTCTAGTCTAGTCATGTCATTGCAGAACAGGAGAGAGGCTAAGTGTAAAAGCCAAGTGTAAGAGGACATCTACCTCACCACGCTTCATCTCTCCATTAACAAAATCAATCACTTCATTCCCACTTGGATAGCTTTTGTAAGGAAAAAAGAAAAAGAAAAAGGAAAGAAAAGAAAAAAGAACAAGCTCTGGTCAGGATGTGGTGGAGGTGGAATCCTTGTGCATTTTTTATGGGAATGCAAAGTGGTGTAGCCATGGTGAAAACAATCTGGAAGTTCCTCAAAAAATTAAAATAGAATTAACATGTGATTTAGCAATTCCATTTCTGGGTTTATACCCCCCAAAAGTGAAAGAATGGACTCAAATAGTTATTTGTACACCGTTTGTACATGCAGTACTCACAAGAGGTGAAAACAACCCGAATTCCATTTCCATTGATGGATGAATGGATGAGCAAAATGGGTAACACACACAGATACACACACACACAGAGGAATATTATTCAGCTATAAAAAAATGAAATTCTGATACATGCTACAATATGGATGAAACATGAAAACAATATGCTCAAGAGTGGGATAAACCAGACACAAAAGGACATGTATCATAGGCTTCCATTTACACGAGGTCCCTAGAACAGGCAAATTCAAAGAGACAGAAAGCAGAATAGTGGTTACCAGAGGCTGGGGGTGGGGGGGTGGGGTGGGGGCGGGGCAGCGGGGAAGGGAAATGGAAGTCCTTGTTTAATGGAGTCTAAGAGTTACAAAGTTTCAGCTTGGGGAGAGGAAAAAGTTCTGAAGAGGGATGACTGTGAGGATCATACAACCACAAAGTGAGTGTACTTAATGCCACTGAACTACATACTTAAAAATGGTTAATGGTAACTTTTGTTGTATGTATTTTACCACAAAAAATTACACATTCTGTGAATCCAACAATGAATATAGGTGGAAGTTGTGACTAATTTTTGTAGCCAGAAGTTGTGACTAGTGCAATTTTCCCACTAGAACATAGGGAATCTTAGCTGTTACCTGACTGGCTGAAAAAGTATCAATATTTAGACAGCAATAAGAACAGGGGCTATGTTTGCTTGTTAAGTTCTTTGTAAGTGGGGCAAAACGTTTGCATGCCTTCCTCATTCTTGAACTCTCCTCCACCAACATATATTATTGTCTCGCCTTAAGAGGGGAACAAGCTGGGGTGGTGGTGAGGGAGACAGAATGCATAGATTTTACCCATTGGGCTAAATCCAACCATCTCTCCAGTTTGACGAAGATGTACATGATATTCAGAAATAGCAAACCAACATTTCATACCACAGTAAATAAGTTATATTTAGTTACTTTTAAGTATTCTAATTTCACTCCTCTAAAACCATTTGAAATGCTGATGTTCTAAAAATCTGGAGGCTGCTTTCCCACTACTGTGCCAGTACCTACAGCCACACACAGAATTTTAACAACCCATTTTCCCTATGTGATATTTGTATTATTTCAAACAAGGACAATACTGAAGTGTATCTTCCTTTAGCCAATTTGATTTTCATTAACAGGAAATTAATATATATCTTAAAAAATAATTGCTTAATATTGGGGATAGTTTAAAAGATTTTTTCTTTGAAAAACAAATGATACATCAGAAAACGCACGTTTCCAAGGGACAATATAATCTTCAGATATAAAAAAATAAGTTTTAGAAAGATTTAGTGAAATTTATATTAGGAAAAAGTAGAGATGTTTATTAAGGAAAAACTCAAGTGTTGCAGAATATAGCTTTAACCTTTAGAGTTGATGTCTAGGGAAAGATTATGCCTTCCTACAGATTACACTTTAATGCCACAGTAAGAGATAAAAATATAAGCTACAGCATGGTGTACCTTATACTTTTTTAATAAGAAGAATGCCAAAAAAAGGTTTAAAATGTATATACAATTGCTGCTTCCTAACATAAAATAATATAAACATTCAAACATTCTAATAGAACAACTTTTAATGATATGGTTAATCACCCTTAGTAATTCATTGAGCAGATGTACAATGAGCACCTTCTGCATGTCAGGCCCTGTGAAGTATCTTCGAAAGCTGGGCTGAGCAAAATCAAGGGTGTTTCCTGCTCTCCTGGAGCTGAAGATCTAGCTGTCCACCTGATACACCTCACTTCTTTTTACAGTCTGGACAGTTTCCTAAATCCAAAGTTATGTTTTCTGGCCTCTTAATTTCCATTTCTCCAGACAAAACATTCATGATCAAATTTCTACCATCCATGAACTAACAAATGTTACTTTCTGAGCTAAAGAAAAAAGGTCCTAGATAACAACTAACATTAATTTCAATAACTTCTAATGTTTTGAGGAATGGTCAAATAACTCTCTCTTAATTTAAGAGCAAGGAATTTATTGAATTCGGCTTTTTATGGGGAATAGAAATATGATTGGGAATGACAGAGATATAAATACATGATTAGAGGATATTCTATTGCTTTTTAAAAACTATTTAATTTTACTACTCTAAATTATTTGTTAGAAAAGGCTTCAGGCTAGGATGATAGATAACTGAAAACTTGGAAAAGAAATGAATCTACTTAAATGTATTTCCCAAACTCAGTATCTTTACATTAAACAACCATTCACAGATTTCCAAAATTTGCCCAAGGAGTGAATAATAATACTGGACATCACTTTATTAAGTAAAATTGGATGCAGACTATAATCAAATTCAAAGATAATATCAAGCATTTAATATTAAACAGAGGAGTTGTTACAGAGACTGCTAATTATCCTCCAATATTAATTTTCCCCCTCTTGTATGGATATAGACATTTAGCTGGGCACTTGGTTATCCAATCTCCCTTATGTGACCATGTAAGTTTCAGCCATTGATGTATTTCATATATGGACTTCAGAGAGTGGCCTTAAAGGAAAGAGCCCAGCCTTTCTCATTATCTTCTCTTTGCTTCTGCCTGAAAATTGGATATAATACCTGGAGTTTAACCTGCTCTTTGAAACTACAAGGTGAATACTAACTATGGAGAATGGTAAAACAGAAGAAGCCTGGCTTCCTGACTCCTTGGAGCTCTGCAACAGCCTTCAGAGTTTACCTTCAATCTTCTTTTATGGAAAAAAAGAAATATATCTCTATCTTGTCAATCACAGTCTCTGTCACTCAGAGCTGAAGCTAATCCAAACTAATACCATATTTGGTACTATATTTAAAAATAGGGTGCTATGCATTACAGAACAGAAGTTTATAGAATTGCCTTTAGTTGACACCAGGCCCTGAAGCCTGGGGCTAATACAGGCTTGGAAAGCTAGGACCTTTGCTATCTGTAGCAAAATATTTGATCATATTGTCAACCGCTACTCCTTGGAAGGCAAACCAGATGCCAACTGGAACTTTCACTATTAGAAGAAATATTAGGAAATACTCAACTGCTGATGTGCTTTGGCTCTTTCTTGCTGTGTTCAGCAGTCTGAAAGAGAGAGACAAACTCGGTCTAGGACTAGCTAGCCTGCAGGCTGAGATAAAAATAAAACCACTTTAAAATGGCAGGTGCTCTCTGCTTATGTTGGCAATCTGAACTGAAGGAGAATCCCCAATTTATGAGCTTGAAAAGATTAAAAAAAAAAAAAAAAACCTGTATCCTAAAGTATGGTAATTATAAGCCACAGCTGCCAAGAGGTATACTTAGAAAGGAGTAAGAGGATCTTACTCAGGTAAGAGTTAAGCTGGAAAAAAATTAAAAAAAAAAAAAAAAAAGAAAAGAGTTGCAAGAAATAGGCTTCTATTGATTAGGACTTGCTATATTAAGATTTAATCCATATTTGATGAAAATATATGATTTCTAGCAGAATTCTGCCATGTACTCCATAACCATGGATAATAATAAATGAAAATAAAACAACAACAACAAAAGAGCTGTCTACCAGATAGTGGGAAATAGTTCTATGGCAATAATCAGATTTAGGCTGTTCTCATCCAATCAAGGGTTATTCTTTCTCAAGGCCTCAAGGTTGAAAGGAGGCATTAAGTTGAAAGTCCGGGAGAGAGGAGGAGGTGTGGAGCCTTAAGCAAATTCTCTTGAAGAGAGATCAGAGGGGCACACCTCCACTGGGAAAGTAGCAGGAAACAGCTAAGTAGAAGGATGGAGTAACCAGGCTTAAAGCTATATATCAAGAACAGAAATTTAGATGTGGTTCCTTGCACAGAGAACCACCTTAAAGGAAACAGATTAGAAGACTACAATGTTTCTGAGGAATTACATTGCCAAGGAAACCACAAACATGACCTGCAACAATCTGTGTCCATTCAATGAGTAAAGCAGTCTGGACATCCACATCTGTATCAACAGGAAGTCAGCTATGAAAGCACGCAGCCCGTGAGAAGGGTCTCTTCAAGATGGCCAAGTAGAACAATGGACAAGGAGAATCTCTCAGAGAGTGAAACCTAAGGTCATGGAGGGCATTAGGAAGGGGTCGCTTGCTCTTCCTGACTAACAAGATTTAAAAATTACTATAGACCAGTGAAGGTTATGTTTCTTATACTTTTATTTTTCATGGGAGAAGTGTATATTGCAGTTATCAGTCTTCAGTTTATTACTCATTCAACCAGAAGGAACCAAATCTTGACATGATGTAGAGGGCTACACAACATTCAGAGATATGGATTTGAGCTGGATGCAATAACTAATGAGATTCTGGATTGCTCTCACTTGAAGAAATATAAAAATGTTCCATGTATGGTAAGAAGGGTGAAAATCGATATTTCTGTAGATTAACAGTGGTAAACACTGCCAGTTTTTCTCACTGTTTTCAAAAACTATGATTAACTAAAACTTCTGAAATTCTTCATGCAATAAGAAGCTTTCTTTTTTTAAACCTATCTGACACAGCACATTTGTGGACATCCTATTCCAGAAAGCAAAATCTGTCTAACGTTGAGCAAATACAAACTTTTGTCAAATAAAAAAATAGTAGCAACATTAAAAATAATGTAATATATAATTAAACACAAGTGTTATGTTAAAAGACTTTTATTTTGTTCATTTGCCCTTTTAAAAATAAATCCTGACAAATTTTATTCTCTCTCCCATTCCCTCATCCTGATGTTTCTTATTTTGTTCTTAGGTAATTCACCTCAGGTCACATCTCTTCCATGATACCTGTGAAAGTTCTTCCTTCTGAAATTCAGTTATGCTTTAAAACTTTGTTTTTTTTTTAATTTAATTTAATTTAATTATGTTATGTTAGTCACCATATAGTACATCATTAGTTTTTGATGTAGTGTTCCATGATAAAACTTCATTTTTATAAAGAAGTCTAAGATCCACTCTGTTTTTCCTATTATTTTCTCTCTATACCACCTTACAAGAGCATTTTTAACCTTTGAGATTGTTCCTATCTAGATAAAAAACATCTTTGTTTCATTTCTGATTTTTGCTTTGGTATTTCTAACTTTCCACTTAATGACATTAGCCTCACATCATTACCCAGTGTTTTATTATTTTCTAATGCTGCCTTATTCTCTTTCTAATCCTTGCCTCCCTTTATGGAATCTAGGGTTTTCATTATGTGGATACAAGAAATATCTCTTTTTCTTCCTGCATTCTGATCCCCAAATCATTACTTAAATTAGTGTTTCTTTAAGTGTGGAGAGAAAACTGCACGCTTGAGACCACTTAGGAAAGAGTTCAGGAGATCAACAAAATAGAATTACCATAAGACTCAGCAATTTCACTCCCAGGTATATATTCAAGAGTAAGAAAAACCTACATGCATGCAGAAACTTGTACACAAATGTTCACAGCAGCATTATTCCTAACAGCCAAAGAGTGGACACAATCCAAGGTCCATCAACTGATTAATGGCTAAAAAAATGTAGTATATCCATACAATAGAATATTATTTGCCCATAATTATGTAGGAATAAAGTAGTGATACATGTTAAAAATTGAATAAACGTTAAAAACATTAAGCTACATGAAAGAAGCCAGTCACAAAAAACAACCTATTGTGTGCTTCCATTTATATAAAATGTCTAGGGGCGCTGGGTGGCTCAGTCAGTTAAGTGTCTGCCTTCAGCTCAGTTCATGATCCCAGATGGAGCCCTGCAACAGGCTCCCTGCTCAAGAGGGAGCTTGCTTTTCCCTCTCCCTCTGCCTGCTTCTCCTCCTGCTTGTGCTCGCTCTCTCCCTCTCTCTCTCTGCCAAAAAAATAAAGAAAATATTTTTTAAATAAAAAGTAAAAAAATAAAATGTCTAGAATTGGCAAATCTATACACAGAAATTAGATTAGTGGTTGTCTAGGGCTGGGAGGTATTGTAGGAGAATGCAGACTGGCTCCTAATGAGTTTGGGGTTTCTACTTGGGGTCATGAAAATGATCAAAAATTAGCCTCTCTCCCACACCTTATTCCCTAAAAAAGACTTGAAATTTCACCACTGCAGATGTATCCTTGTTAGGGTCTTGAAGGCCAGAGAGCCTTACAAATTCCTTATTATTGTAAAATTCCCTTGGGGAGTAAATAATGATTCTTAATTTTTTGAAGGATGGCTGGTTGCTGAGATGGGCAAGTGGGAAGCCAAAAGAAAGAAGTATTAAAAAAAAAGTGAGAATTTAGCAAAGGCTCTATTTGATTACTTCCTAGATGAGCCAGACTAGACAAACTCATTTATTTGAATCTATGATCTTTAAAATCTCAGCAATGGAAAAGAGAAAAATGCACACACTCAGAAAGAATTTACTTCCTAGTTCAAAGTGAGAAGTTGATGTATAAATAATTGAATGTCCAAAGGAAAAACCAAACAAATGGGCAAACAAAATAAACACTGACAGACCTGCATGATCACAGGCACTGGCTTCCATTTTGGTTTTCTTCCTGCTCATACAGGAGTATTATTATTTGAATTCTCAGAAGTTTTTAAAAATAAGTAGCCTACAATCATTTCCTCTCTTTTTTGGCCATAGAGAATTAGGAATGCAGACAGAAATACCAATTATATTTATTGGGAAAAACAAACAAACACACTTTTCTCTGGTTTGTAAAGAAATACTATGAAAGAACTTCTAGAACGATCTTCTGTTTTCACTTATACTTGTGGTGGTCAAGGAAGGATGCTTGTCACATCCTCCTGTTTGAGGATCAGGATTGGCTGGTATAACTAGAGTCCAGACATGGCCTTCTGCTGAGGCCATGGGCCCCCAGCCTGCTCTAATCAACTACTAACTATGGCAACAGGACCAGGGTCCAGCCATTTCCGTTTGGTGATAGATACTAACAGGCAATTTTGCAAGGGACCATGCCAACACTGCCAGCACTCTGGGGCTCTTCCTACTCAATCCCCTTCTTCCCCCTGATGCCCTCCTCGGGTATCAGACCTCCTCTTCCTCTTTCATCCCTGTATCCTTCAGAGGCATTCTGTCCAGTAAGTCTTTCAAATGTCTAATTCCATCCTAACCTCTGCTTCTTAGAGTACCTAAACAGACATATCACTCATGAAAAAAAAAGCATAAATTTCTTCCTTTTTTCTTATTTTTTTTGTTTTGGTAAAACATTATAAAATCAATGATTAAAATAATGTGTAGAAACACTTATGTTCCTCAAGTAGTAACTTGACACATATCACATATTTGGAACAGATATATGAGTTTTAAAACTTATTTTAAAATTTGGCTGGTTTTTTCAACTTAAGAGCATTTTAGATATGGAAAATACTTTCTAAAAAATACATAGAGAAATCATATTTAACCTACATATTTGTAGAGTTATCTATATTATTTCCAGTGTCAAAACATTATGTTCTTTTAGTCTACTGATTTTAATGTAGCAAAATTAATGTAAGAAGAAAGCACAAGGTGTCAGTGATAAATAGCCACAGCATTAAGACAATTCTTGCAAGTCAAAGAGTTTTTATAATTCCATGATTTTTCTTCTTTGAAAAACTACTTAGTTCTATCTTAAATCTGAATATTCCCAACGCAAGCCATTCAGAGAGCCAGAAAAAAAGCAAAGGCATATAGAATATCACAATAACTCTACTTAGCCCAAATCCTAGGTCTAAGCAAATTTTACTTCTAGAGATATATAAAGGTCTTTGGAATTTGGGGCTATGTAATGAATACTTTCCTATCTCCAACAGAGAAACGGTTTCTGATGAAGTTAATGTATCCAATTTCATTGTGCAATTCCCTTCTTCTTCTTTGCCCTTTTCTTTTATGCATATAATTGTAAAACAAACTAATACAAACAAAAGCACTTTGGGAATTGGACTGAAAAAGAAATGTGTCTCTCCTTATTAATGTTCTCATAATGGAAAGAAATGCTTTTTTAAAAAATGTACTTTTTTTAAAGTGGGGGATGAATTTGCATAGAATAGCAGATATTGATCTAAATATTTACATGGGCAAGTAGTTGTTTTTGTACCATCAAATCCTTTTTAAGAAATTAATAGCTGAGCAAGTTTCTAGGTTAACTCACTACAATTAAGGATGGGCCAACCCTCTGAAGTTGAAAAAGAGAAAAACAATATAATGTTTTATATAATATAATAATATCATAATATTGAACCAGGGTAAAACAGTAGAAGCACAAAAGAAAAAAACTGCATATATATGTACCAAAATTAATTGGTGGGTTTGGAAGCAATAAAAGAAAAATGAATTCTAATTGTTACATAATTAGCCAACCCAAATCAAATAAAATATTAACAATTTACAGGAATCTCTAAGGTTCTAAGTTGTGATTTCCTCATTTCTCATTCTGAAGTTTAATAAATTGTTAGTTGGTCAAAAAAAGTTGTCTCTTGCCATTTGCAATAGCACGTTCTGCATGGAGCACTGGGTGTTGTGCGCAAACAATGAATCATGGAACACTACATCAAAAACTAATCATGTATGGTGATTAACATAATAATAAAAAAAGAAAGATCTAGGTTTATGAAAAATGTACTCCCTAATTTCATACTAAACTTAAATGCAGATGCCTGATTTTTAAATTTATTTGTGCTATCTATATATACCTAATAGTTGAAATCTTTGTAATAAAGGCAAAATTTCCTTAAAAAAAAATCAAAGAGATGCATATTACACAAAAGGTGGGGAACTCAAGTATTCCAACATTAATAACAATGTTCAGCACTATGTAAATGTAGATGATGGTTAACTTTCATTTTATTTGTAAAAAGACAATAAGTAGTTTATCTCCTAACCCCCTCCAACCTCAGTATAGTTGGACCAGGAGTATAGTTTGGATGGAACAAAGACCAGGAGGAGATTACAGTTAGGCCATACTTTCAAGCTGGAAGTACATCTACTCAGAGGTTCTATGTGAACTAGTGTTTTTAAAAGACATTTTATTTTATAGCAGCTGCTTTGCTTTGAGTCAGTGTCCCCCACTTGTCTATTTCTGAGTGGCACTGTGGTCCCCAAATCAGAGACTGATTGGAATTTTAGTTTACAAGAGCTGGTTTTAAATCAGTAGACTCCTGACTCTTGTTATACCCCATGGGTGATACAGCAAAAAGAGTGTCTGGCAAAGACTTGAGAGATTTGGGAACTGAGTCAGATACCATCCAGGAAAACCAAGAGAGGATGCAGGGAGACATGAAAGTGAGGGGGTTAGGTCACGGTCGTGTTGATTCTGGAGGAGGGATGACAGGTCGCTGCACAGACAGACACTGTCAGTTTATTATGCACAGGTCAGAACTAAGAACTGCCAAATGGACCCCACCGTGTAGAAGGGGAAGGTGGAAGTGTGGAACAGGGAAAGGTTCTAGGCTTTCTGTCAGGCAGACTGGTGTTATCCTTGGCTCCTGTTTGTATATCACAACCCATATCCCGCCGGTGGGCAAGTCCTGTTGATCAGGACTTGGTCATTTCCCGCTCTCTCTGCTGCTACCTCCCAGTCTCTACCTTCCTTTATCTGGATTACTGCAATAGTCTCCACTGTGTGCCCTCATTTGATTATACTCTTTTCTGAAAACAGCATCCTGAGAGATCATTTTAAAATTTAAATTAGATTACGCCACTCCCCTGGTCCAATCTTCCAACGCCTTCCCATTTCACTCAGAGTAAGACTCCTCACCACCCAGCCCCTGACTGCCCCCATTCCTAAAGCCAAGCCGGTCTCCTTTCCACAAGCACCACACGCGCTCACCACCCATACACGTGCCTGCACTTACTTTCCTCTCTACCAGGGATGCTCTTCTCCCTGATCTCCTCACCTCCTTGAGCTCTTTGTCCTAATTCCATCTTGTCAATGGGGGCTTCCTCTGGCCAACTTACGGTAAGAGGTAATTCTCAACACCCTTCCCCTAAGAACTTCCCATCCTTTCCAGGATTTATTGACTCCACAATATACTCATTTTACCAATTTGTTATTTTGACTGGAATGTAACCTTTTGAGAGCCAAGTATTCTTTCTAACTTGTTCACTGTTCTAGTATGAATAATAATGCCAGGTTTTAGTAAATATTCACCAAACAAAATTATCTAAATCCTGTCTCTACTACTTATTAGTCATACATGTAGTACACTTAGATAAAAAATTGCACCTGATATAATAAAAATTATTTTATCTTCCAAGACCCTGGGAAGTTATACCTCTCAGATATGACAATGGAATATCGTATGCTACACAATCAGTATCCCTTACCTAAATGTTTTGGGGGTGAGGGGCATATGGCAGAAGCTGACAATCTATGTGGGAATAAAAAGTCCCGTAGCCCCTTGTGCATGTAACCGTTAAATATATCCATAAGGGACCACTGATTAATTTATTCAATGAATAAACAGACAATGAGAACCTATTATGTGTCAGACATTTTTTTTCTAAATATTTGAGATACATTAGAAAACAAAAAACAAAAACCTGGCCTTCTTCGTGCTCACATTCTAGTGGAGCTTCCAGCAAGAAACAATCCATATAGTAAATAACGAAGGATGTAATATGTCAGAGCATGAGTAAGTGCTGTGGCAGGGGAGGGAAGAAAGTGGAGCCGGAGGGCGTGGGGAGTGGGGAAGGGGCGGTGCGCTGGAGAAGGTGAGGGCTGGGCCGAGTCTCTAAGGAGAACTACATGAAAAGTCAAAAAACAAACTGCAAATCCACAAAGAACGGAAGGGTCTAGAAACAGAAACACAGGGGCAGAAGCAACCCCATGGGTGGTTGTTGGGTGAAGCAGGAGGGGCAGGAGGGGATTTGGGGAGTTAAAGGGATGATCTTAGAGCTGGAGGCTGGTGACGGCTGCAGCGCTGTATACATTTACTAAAACTCACTGACCTGTACACTGGAAATAGGTGATTTTAGCATTTGTAAGTTTTATCTTAGTAAAGGTATTGAAAAGAGAGAGAGGGGATAAAGGAAGTAACATTAGAAATTGTAAAATAAGCACGTAGAAGACTTGGAAATTGTAATTAGGAAACTGTAAACGCAGTTTCTGGTATTACTTCGTCTGTACATTAAACCAGATGTCTGATTATAATTTTATGTGATGTCTCGAATCCAGGATCTATAAAACCCTACAATGGGTAATTCTGCGTGTCAACGTGGATAGGCTATAGCGCCCAGTTATTCAATCAAACATGACTCCAGGTGTTGCTGTGCAGGTATTTTGCAGATATGGATAACGTCTCAACCAACCAACTTTAAGTAAAGGAGACTATCCTTGACAACGTGAGCCTCATCCAACTGGATGAAAGGTCTTATGTGCAGAACAGAGGTTTCCCCAGATGGAGCTCAGAGTAGCTATAAAATTAGTAAGAGAATCATACAAATAACATAAAATGACAGCTTTATAAAGGTGAGACCAATGTTGCTGTGGAAGCAAAAACTGTAAATTCCACGAGGGACGCAGATTATGTCTTCTTTTTTGTCATGGTATATGGCCAGCGTCTAGCACAAAACCTGGCTTATCCTAGGGGCTCTATAATCTCTTTGGATATAAATGAATGAACTTAGATCCCGGTTTTATAGCAGAAAAGATAAAAAAACCATCAAAGTATGTTTGGAAGGAAAGTCCTTCTTGAGAACAGCACCCCCTTCCAGGAAGACTGGCTCTGGAGCTTTCTGACCTCTTCTCTGCAGCCCACAGCGCCTTCTCCTTTCAAATGAAAGCAACGGGGTAGTAATAATAAAAAAATACCATCCCTGAAAAAACTGAGACATTTACAAATCCTTCTATTCTCTCATGACCATGGGCTCTGGCCTGTATCAGAAAGCCTATTACCAGGTAAACAGCCAATAAATAAATTTACTTTGATTATTAAAATTAACGAAGTCTTATCAAAGGTAATTCCAGTTGGGTGGTAGAGGAAACAAAAATTAAAGCAACCAAAATAACTCTTCCTGAGGAAACATCCCAAATAAATAACCTCTTTCTTTTTCTGTTTATTCCCAAGAAAGAACAAGACAAAACAATTCCTGGTGCTTAAATATCTGATTACAAGTGTTCCAGAGGAGAACTAAGGCCTTTTCCGGGATTAGCAGGGCGCAAGCATGAAGAGATAAAGCTCCACGCTGGTAGGAAAGAGCAGGAAAGAATAGAAGCTACATGACCGGGACTTTACTTCAAAAGAAACAAAGTGTGTACACATTCAGAAGTCTGTAATTGAATACACGAGGCCATCAAGCCTTTAGTTAAGGCTTTCACCCAGTAAGAAAACTATTTTTTACCAAGGAGGAAGGAATGTTTTGATTAGTGGAGAAGTTGGTCAGATACTTTAGATGAGCACATGGTCTGAAATCTTACATCTTCCTTGAAAGGGGCGGTCCTTGATGAGTTTAATAAAGACTCCTTGTGGATTGGAAAGGGAGTCAGCACTTAGCATCCCCTGGAATCAGACCCTGGGTTTAACAGGTTATGCTGGCAGTGCTCACAACCATTATTTAAAATTCTACTGCCTTTCAATGGATGAAGAAGATAAATTATTAAAATGATCTATCAACAAGTGAAGCCACGATCCCAAGCCGGGAGTGTGTTTTTCAAAGTCATATTTTAGGACAAGTCAATTTTCTTTCTACTCTACTAATGTTTCTTAAGATGTTTTTATTACAACATCTACAACTAACTTTAAATTTTTCAGCACAGACAATAGGAAGTGTGTGTGTGTGTGTGTTTAATTTACAATTTAGAGACAGCCAGCATTCTACTCGGAAAGCCGCATGCCAGAGGTGGTCACGGGCAGCCATTCCTGAAGCAGCTACTGCATTTCTGCTCTCTGTTCCTCTAATCAACTTACTAAATGCCAAACTGGGTTTTCTTTGGTGAAATGAGTGCTTTGTTAATCAGCATAAATGTTAGATAAATGTTAGGAAAGATATCTCAGTGCTGAAATTAAAGATATTAAGAATATGTAGTTCGACAAAACATCTTTTAGAGACACTCACAGCCTGTGTGTAGACAGGATAAGACCAGTGAGGCCAGTGACCTGAAGCCCTGGACATGGTTCTGGAATCTTGATCACTCAGTGATCCTGTGCCAGCCATCAGCTCGGGAGACTTTCTGTTCCTTGGCACTGGCTGAGTGTAGCTGAATCCTGCTTCTAAAATATTGCGAAAGCTGCCCAAAAAGAACGTTTTATTCAAGGTGGAGCAGGTCAGAGAGCTAGGACTTCACCGAGCTTACAGAACAGTTTGTATTAACTGCATTGTGCCTACTTGCTAATAAAAATGTTCATTTAATAAATGTCTGTACAAGCACCAGACCTTGGCCTGTGATTTCCTCTTACTGCTTCACAGTGGCTAAGCTACACAGCAGCAGCTAATTCTCACTTATCTCACTTTTCGGTGACTGATGTCCTTCAGAAGAACCTGAAAGATGTGCATGCAAATTGGCTAAGGCTGATCTATAATTCTATTCCTCAGATCATTTGCGCCAGAATAACTTGAAGCTTAGAATTCTTTCTTTTCCCAGCATTCTGCATTGAGTTCTAGGAGTGGGGGTCTGAGGATTCTGAAATGTAAGAAGTTCCCCTGGCGATTCTCATATGTTCCAAGGATTCAGCTAATGAAGATAAAACCAAAGAAGCATCCTGATCATCTGCTGACAGGATTTCCCAATGGCAGACCAAAGACCAAAAGGGAGAAAATATGCCCTAGCCACTGGGTTTGAAAACCAAAATCTGTAAAACAGTAGTAAATAGCACACTATGAAGACTTCATATCCCATGAACTCTGTGCCTTAAATTTGTTGGTTATGGCTATGAGGCTACCCATGTAGATGGAAATAGACCAAAACTCGCCTTAGGCATTCAGCGTGCTCATCGATGGCCAACGATATTCCACTGCCATTTGGATGGGTAGCTATTATCAATAGCTTTCCAACTGACTACTGTGATCTATTTTCTATGACAGCAATGAAAACTGTTGGCCAAAAGCCCATCATATTAAACATATTTTTGCAGGAAAACCAGTTGGGTTACTGGGTTACTTTCTCTCACATCAATAAGCCCCAGTTTATTCACTTATAAGACATCTTGTCTGACTTTCACCCAACTCATCAAATATTTATTGAGAGCCTTTTTAGAAACATGTAGTTTTTAACTTCCAATGAACACAGTGTAAGATTCAAGACAGAGAGGTCTAGCCCAGGTCTCTTGTCTCGGAGTTGTCACGCATCGTACCATGATGTACAGCGAGAAGCCCCCTGGCACAGGAGTCACAGGTCTTGAGTTCAGGTGCTGCCCACAAACTCAGCGGCAAGTCAGTGAAGCTCTGTGGGCTTCTAGTTCTCCTTTTAAGCAACTGGGAGCAAAATGCTTGGCCTTGCTTGCTTTTCTAAATTTACTAATTCATTCATATTTCTTGGTCATCTATATTCCAGGAATTTTTCTAAGACCAAGGAGGATACAGCAGGGAACAAGATATACAAGATGACTGCTCTCAAATAGGCTTATTCTAATAATTAGAAATATATATAAATATACTGATATATAAACACTTAAATAAGCAAGTAAGTGTGAATATTAATAAATATATTTTGAGAAGCAGATATATGTACACATATGTTTTTTAAAGTTTAACAAAGCCTTTCCTAAGAGTACAATATATTTTTTAGATCTCATATTGTGTGATTTTGGATGAAAAATTCAATAATCTAGTGAAAGACATACTGATTTATTGATTGATTGATTGATTGATTGATTTTTTAAAGATTTTATTTATTTATTTGGGAGAGAGAGAAAGAGAGACAGAGAGCCCGAGAGGGAGGAGGGTCAGAGGGAGAAGCAGACTCCCCGCCGAGCAGGCAGCCCGATGCGGGACTCGATCCCGGGACTCCAGGATCATGACCTGAGCCGAAGGCAGTCGCTTAACCAACTGAGCCACCCAGGCGCCCCAGACATACTGATTTAAACAACACACCTAGCACTTTAATAAAAAACTGTCCCTATATTTCATTAATGATAAAAAAATTCTGGCAGGATACATTTTTCAAATTAAAAAAAATATGCCCAGGTCCATGATAGAATACTTTTTCACATATAGTAGAATTTGTTGTTTTACGAGAACCTTCTTTTTCACTTATTTTTTCATTACTTAAGAACTAAGACGTGTGATAAGATGGCTTTCCTGTAAGGCAACCTGTGGTAGGTAGCCTCGAAGATTTCCTCAATGCATGTCTCCTCATGTAATCCCTTTCTTTTAAGTGTGGTCTGGATTTAGGGACTCGATTCTACCAAACTGTGTATAACTGAAGTGATGGGATGTCACTTCCAAGACGAGATTATAAAAAATCTTCAGCTTCCATCGTGGAAACTTTCTCTCTTGTTTACTGGTTTTCCCCTCCTCTCTGCTCCTCTCCCCTGATCTCTCTCAGCCTAATCACGCATGAGAGAGGTGGTTTGAAGAAGACAGGCCTGGAAAATCAGAGCCACATGGAGGAGAATCGAGGCAACCCAGAGAACAACCAGGAGCACGGTCAACTGAGCGAGTGCACCTTCCTAGAAACATACACGCAGCCCAGTGCAGGCTGCAGATAATGCAGTCACAGTCAAATGCTCATGAGGTAGAATAACCTCATGAGGGACCCTGAGTCAGAATCAGCCAGCTAAACTACTCCTGAACTCATGATCTAGAATAACTGTGAGACAGGGGGGCCTGGCTGGCTCAGATGGTGGAGCATGTGACTCCTGATCTCGGGGTTGTGAGTTCAAGCCCTAAGTTGGGTGGGGATGCTACTCAAAAAAAAACCAGGACTAGAATAACTGTGAGGCAATGTTTGTTGTTCTAAGCCACTAAGGTTTGGAGTAATTAATTACAGAGCAATAGGTGACCCAAGGATCTGACTCTTGAGGATAGTATTACAAATATGAATGCATTCAGAATCTCATGCTTTATACTTTGAATGTTTGAATTAAACTAGAAGAATATGGTGACATTATAAGAATACCTTTATCATGAAGAAGCATAAATTTGCCACTCTTTTTTAGCTCATGGAATAAGAGTTTGGTGTTTTCCCTGAGATCTGCTGAGTCTCCTGAATCAAATATAAATACTTCATAATCAAACTTCATTGAAACTGTTTCTAACAATGTACTAGTTAACCAATAAAAAATGGTAGTCTTACCTCCAAAAAAGTACTTCTCGCCAGTTTTAACTTGAAGAGGACTATTAGTTCGAACAGCTGAAGCCTCGTCTCCATCGATGGTGAGAATGGCAAAATTTTCCTTAGCCAGGAAACGAACCTCATGCCACTGTCCGTCATTCAACCCAGAACCTGTTAAGTAAAAAAAGTCATTTTCTAAAGATGGTACAATTTAACACAATTTTCAGTACCAACAAGGCCAGAAATTTGTTAATAAAGATTAGCATATTTTTATCTAGAAAAATTCAGTACTACTTGCAATTGATATCATGTTTCTTTAATATCAAAAGTGGTTCTAGCCTCCATTTGACAGATAAGGCATAACAGAACCCAATAAAGTAGAGGAATAGTTATTAATGTGCCATTGGTATACCTGGGAAAATGAATGGAGTGAATAAAGCTGTTTGGGAGGTGAGGATGAACTATTTTAATTTAATTACTTATTTTATGATTAGGTTTATTAGAAGTCATTCTCTGATAACGAAATGGATTTATGACTTCTATCTAACATCTCTCTCTGTTTTTAAGAAGTCCATTATTTTCTCTCAATAACCATGTCTGGCAAGTATATAGTTTGTAGAAATTAAGAACTAAAAACTATGTGCTAATTAACCACTCATAACCATAGGAAATAATGCCAGGGTTATCTGATCATTTATATTTTTTATTTTTTTAAAGATTTTGTTTATTTATTTGACAGAGAGAGACACAGCGAGAGAGGGAATACAAGCAGGGGGAGTGGGAGAGGGAGAAGCAGGCTTCCTGCAGAGCAGGGAGCCCGATGCGGGGCTCGATCCCAGGACCCTGGGATCATGACCTGAGCCGAAGGCAGACGCTTAACCGACTGAGCCACCCAGGCGCCCCTGATCATTTATAAATAAGGTATCTTTATAACGAATTAGGTTATATTTAAACATACAAACCAACAAAAATAAATCAACAGCTCCCACTCCAAACAACCACATTTCACTGTGGCTTAGTACAAAGATCTTTGGAACCAAAAATTCTTTTAAACATTCCATTAGACAGATAATAACTTAAAGTTTTTGTTTAGTTTGTGCTCATTTTGTAAAGAATAGAAAACTAAGGACCAAACAAAGGAGATCAGCAACTGAACATAAGCATCTGGAAAGAGTTTAAGAAACACTAAGAGAGACAGAGAGAGAAAGTCTAAGAGGGTTAGAGTGGCTTTCTTTGAACATACAAAGGCCTTGTTATGGCAGAGGGAAGGGATTTTGTTCCAGGCCAGAGAGAATAATTCAGAATTCACAGGAAGAAGTTACTTGAAGATACACTTCAGATTCACAGAAGAAGGAGAAGCCTCGCAAGTAAAGGTAGCTAAAAATGAATGAGAGCAAGTCAGTGAAGCACAGATGACAGCTCAAAGCCTCTGATCAGAGGTCTGCAAATCAGCTCACAGGCCCAACCTGGCCTGCTGTTGTCTGTTCCTGTATGGCCTGAGAGCTAAAAGTAGCTCTCACATCTTTAAATAGCTGAAAACACATAATAATAATAACGACAATAACAACAACATATGAGAATTGTATAAAACTGAAATTTCAGTGCCCACATAAAGTTTTGTTGGAACACAGCCACTCATTTGCTTACATACGGTCTCGCTCTACAAAAGCCGGAGTCAAGCAGTTGCTACAGAGACTTGTTATCACTCACAAAGCCTAAACAATTCACCCTGTGGTCCTTTGCAGAAAAAGCATAAACTTTCGGTTGGCTGATACTATTAAACAGAAATATGATTTTGATGAAAAAAATTAAAGCCTGTTGGAGCTTATAAGACTGTCACATAGATGTAGTATTTACTGGTGTTACACTGGTAAAAAGCATTACAAATAACCACACCTCAGATATTTTTTTTTTAGGATTTTCAAATTTTAATTTAGAAATACATATTCAGCACATTTTATTTCAATGGACGAAAATAGAAAATCCCTGCTCTAAAGTAATTAATACTGAATGACCTCCAAGTTACAAAATGTATAATATATATGCACAATTTTGTACTGTGAAATTACAATGTAAATGTAAAGTCTTATTCTAAAATTAAAATCAGTTAGCTGTCAGACAAGCAGTAGTGTTTACTGAAATATTTCCTTCTCAAGTGGGTTACATCAGGGTTCTCCCACAGAACAGAGGCACAGAAGACTGTATCTTCACCATAACATTTTTCTGTAGAGCACAAAACTGGGTCTAGTGTTGATTAAACACAGAAGTGCATGGTTTTGGGTTTTGCCTTTTAAATGTGATGAGCCCTGCTTTGAAATGCAATTTTGGGGCATGGATCCCAAGGACATCAACGTTACAAATGTTCAGTCTCAAAATTTAATTCTAAATAATCACGCATCCAGAAAAGGTCACTTATAAAATACCATCAGCTGACAAATCTTTCAGTTCTAAACAGTAGACCAGAATGCCTTTCTAAAAATTCTGTGAACATTTCTCCATCATACAATTAATTTACAAACAAACATCATCAGCTTAATTGTTCATAGCAAAAAGGTCTATTATTCCAATCAGATAAAAATAAAAAGGTTATTCTTTTCAAGAAAATTAATTACTAAATTAAAACTCAGATAAAAGCAGGCTTGTTGATAGCAACCACTGCTGCATCTGAGCTTAAACTGTGATTTCTATTCATTTTAATTCCAATTATTATTTTGTACTTTTAACCTTCAAGAGGTATGCCTTAGCAATCTATGATAGGAATAGGCTCCCAGATACAATGAAGTTCAATTCTTCAATGGGGAAAGAATGATTCACTTGCTAAGAAGAAAAATACGCTACTTTTTAAAAAATTTTCTTCTTCCACATGTTATAAAAAATAATAGCCTGACGTCTTTTTTTTTTTTTATTTTATTATGTTATGTTAGTCACCATACAGTACATCATTCGTTTTTGATGTGGTGATCCACGATCCATTGTTTTTGTATAACACACACTGCTCCATGCAGTACGTGCCCTTCTTAATACCCATCACCAGGCAAACCAATGGCCCCTCCCCCCTCCCCTCTAAAACCCTGTTTGTTTCTCAGAGTCCATAGTCTCTCATGGTTCATCTCTCCCTCCGATTCCCCCCCTTCATTTTTCCCTTCCTTCTCCTAATGTCCTCCATGCTATTCCTTATGTTCCACAAATAAGTGAAACCATATGATAATTGACTTTCTCTGCTTGACTCATTTCACTTAGCATAATCTCCTCCAGTCCCATCCATGTGGATGTAAAAGTTGGGTATTCATCCTTTCTGATGGCTGAGTAATATTCCATCGTATATAAGGACCACATCTTCTTTATCCATTCATCTGTTGAAGGGCATCTCGGCTCTTTCCACAGTTTGGCTATTGCAGACATTGCTGCTATGAACATTGGGGTGCATATGGCCCTTCTTTTCACTAAATCTGTGTCTGTGGGATAAATACCCAGGAGTGCAACTGCTGGGTCATAGGGTAGCTCTATTTTTAACTGTTTGAGGGACCTCCACACTGTTTTCCAAAGGAAACAGTCAACAAAACAAAGAGGCAACCTAAAGAATGGGAGAAGATATTTGCAAATGACACTATAGATAAAGGGCTGGTATCCAAGATCTATAAAGAACTTCTCAAACTCAACACCCAAAAAACAAATAATCAAGTCAAAAAATGGGCAGAAGATATGAAAAGACACTTCTCTGAAGAAGACATACAAATGGCTAACAGACACATGAAAAAATGTTCATCATCATTAGCCATCAGGGAAATTCAAATCAAAACCACATTGAGATACCACCTTACACTAGTTAGAATGGCAAAAATGGACAGGGAAAGAAACAACAAATGTTGGAGAGGTTGTGGAGAAAGGGGAACCCTCCTACAGTGAAGTCTTTTTCCAGAGCAGAATCTAACTGCATTAGCTCTGTATATGGATATATTTAAAGATACAGTGTTCTAAGCTCAATATGCTACTCACTCTGATAAGTCCTTGCATTTGATTCATTTATAATTCACACTAAATGTTTTAGGAATTATTGCCTCAAATAAATAGGTGAGAAAACTGAATCTAATAAAGTTTAAGCATCACATAGTAAATGGCAGAAGATAGAACTGAAACACAGATATATCTGGTTGCAGAGGCTCAATTCTTACAAACAAGAAACAAAAACGAACCAAACAACAACAAAACATGTTATATATCTCTATGCATCCATGATCAGAATTCGCTTACACTGCGTGCATGCACACATGCGCACTCATACACACACACACACACACACATTTCCACTGCCACCACACTTGGACAGAGCTCAAATTCTGGGATGTCCTTGTCTCACATAGCATTAGGTTGGTAAATAACTGACACACCATCCAGTTTCATTTGCTAATTTTCAGCATTTGCACCATCAGATTTTTGTGGTATTGGAATCTCCTCCATGCTATACGTCTTTTATATTTTCTTACATTGATGGTTTTCCCTCACAACTGTAATTAAAATTAAATTTTATATTAAAAGTATGAGAATCAAGATCAAGCATTTTCTCTAAGGCACATTAGAGTAAGCCCATGAGTATTCGTTTAAATCATTTTCATACCTTGTGAAACTCTGAGCAAACAGAACTTTGTGTTCACTTTTTTTACATAAGGACTAAAATTAAAAAAAATATATATGTGACTTCTCCTGCAAACTTGTTTCAAATTTGTTTTGCCTTTACCATTTCCTGGACCATCTGTTACTTGGAGGGTATGGTACAGATTTAGTTTTGTTTCAGAAAATCTATAAGGAATAGCATCTTTACGGTGTTTTTTTAAAAAGTAACAATTTTGTTTAGCAAATTTTAATTCATATGAAATCGAACATAAATTTAAGAGCTTTTGGAATTCATTATTTGAAATTCACTCAGACTACCACTGTTGATCAGATTGTTGCTATAAGATAGGTACTTATAATAAGTATTAATACATTTATTCAGGAAAAAAAGTATCATCATCTCAAGTTTTATTAGAAATTTGTGAGTCACAGGGGTGGCTCAGTTGGTTAAGCATCTGCCTTTGGCTCAGATCATGGATCCAGGGTGCAGGGATGGAGCCCACAGTGGGAACCCTGCTCAGCAGGGAGCCTGCTTTTCCCTCTCCCTCTGCCCCTCCCTGTTTGTGTTCTTTTGCTCACTCACTTGCTCACTCTCAAATAAATGGATAAAATCCATTTTAAAAGAGAGAAAAAAAATGTGAGTCATAAATAACAAAGAACACATTAACAAACAGGATGAAAGCAGCACTTTTCATTTGCTGTTAAAGACATGGTGTTACTCCACTCACTGTTCTAGAGCCAGTGAATATCCCAGGAAACAGACTCACCAGCTCCCAGAAACAGGGGTCCTGGTGGATGCATAGTGGCTCGGTACCAGACCAAAAAAGAAGGATGCTAGTTACTGATACTTAAAAAAGACCCACATGTCTCCTAGGGCTAGCACTTCCTGAGATCCTCCCATGTGTGCAGCACTTTGTACACACACTGTATATGTTCGTGTGTTGACTCTCCCCAACAGTGAGTGGCAAGACAGCAGGATGGGAAACAGCATGAGGATGAGGACGACGGGTTCCGGAGCCAGGCTGCGCGCCTTTGCCTGCCCCCTTGCCAAGCTGGGCACTTTACTTAACCATTCTGTGCCTCAGGCTTCTCTTCTCTAAAATGAAAAGAACACTGTCCATTTCATAGACTGGCATAGAGGAGTAGACTAATTAGTATTTCTATAGCGCTAGAACAGCGTCTGACACCCAGGAAGCAGTATATTTATATCAGTATCATGTCAAAAAAAATTTTTTTTAAGTTTTGATTAGTCTCATTTTATAGAGAAGGAAGCTGAGACTTAAATTTATTATTTTGGGGGGAGTTACAATTACAAATGTTGGTGTAGTTGTAAGTGAGCTCTCTAAACAAGACAGTAATAAAGTAAGTCTTAAAACGTGGAATCATAAATATACACATACGAGACAACTGAAAAGTAGTGTGTCTTAGCATTATGCTAATGGGCACTTGAAGCTTAGAAAAATAATGTCCGGTGTCCAGTGACAACATTAGATGTGAAAAAAAATTCCTGTGAACAAACATCTTAGAGGTGACGATGATCTGTTCTGAAGAAATGTATGAGATGACTCAGTTATGACAAAGACACCGATGCTAAACAACAAGACACCGATGCTAAAGCTGCATGTGAAGAAATCAGAACAAAAGTATTTCCAAAAAGTGAGGGTGGAAAATAAACTTCCTAAATTATATATGTATGTAATTTTAAAAACACATAGTAATTATGTAAATATTATACATATATTTACTTACAGAACTAAAAGTTTTTTTGGTTTTTTTTTTAAGATTTTATTTATTTATTTGTGAGAGAGAGAATGAGAGACAGAGAGCATGAGAGGGAGGAGGGTCAGAGGGAGAAGCAGACTCCCTGCTGAGCAGGGAGCCCGATGCGGGACTCGATCCCGGGACTCCAGGATCATGACCTGAGCCGAAGGCAGTCACTTAACCAACTGAGCCACCCAGGCACTCCAGAACTAAAAATTTTTACATGCAAGTTAGTTAAAAGGAACTCTTAATTATCTTGCTGAAAAAATAGGGAACCACCCTATATTTGGGGTCATATTCTGCTCAGGCACACATGTACCACGCCCTCTATGAGCCCGAGAAACGGTTTAGAGCTCAAGAGTGTCTGACCTACAGACTCACCCTCAGGGGGGCAGATAGCACAATGGACAGAGCAGGGATTCGGAAGTCAGACCATCGGGTTCAACCTCATTTCTGCTCACTGAATGCCAGACCTTCAACAATTTAGCCTGTCTCAGTTCTCTTACCTATTAAATGGTACTAATAAAAGTATCTACTTCATAGGGTTCTGGTGACGATTATGTGTAAATACGTTATCATTTAAAGAAGTGCTTGACACATAGTTAGCACCCAGTAACTCCTGTTTCTTCTTCCGTCAGTGAGCCCAGCTCTCTAAATATCAGCTTGGGTTGCTGTTTAATTCTGTAAGCATTAACTATTATAACATAATTAAAAATTGGTTTTGTTTATGAACAAATACCCTCCTCCCCATATAAATCCAGTCATGAAATATCAGTGGTGAGAAATTTGGGAATTTGGCAGGGTAGCTGATTATATTTCTTGTTAGTATCAGGGTCAACAATTTTTAAGCTAATTTAAGCCAACTTTGAGCCATATAATAAATCAGTCTTATTCTTTCATAGTTAAGGTCTGCTTTCCCCTCCCCAAATTGTGTGTGTGTGTGTGTGTTTTAACTAGATTATTCAATAGATATGGTTCTGAAAAAAAATGGTAATGGTTTGTTGAATGTTTGTGAAGTATTTCCAAAAATTAGATATAATTCCAAGCAAGGACTTCCCATGGTGACTAATTTTGAGAAGACTGATATAACCTGAAGTACATATTTTCTAAAGTATTTGTGTTTTAAAAATATACCATTTTGATGTAATTTTACACTTAATGGTTATTTGATATTACTTTATATTAGATAACTCCAGTTATTAAATCATAACAATCAAAACTTTTCAACTGTATATTCTAAAAGGAAACATATATTTTTACAAGGTTTTTAACCTAAAACCAACATCTTTGAAACCATATTCCAGCTTCTGGTCTTAATTTTTTTTCGTAACTAGATTGTTTTATAATAGTTTCGCTTACATTTCTCTACCTTATAATTGTTAGAAAAACTTGTTTTGTATGCAAATGTAACATGTTAATGAAGCATATTCTATCTACACTGTCTTTCTAATGGTATTATTTTTAAAGTAAAGCTCTTGAGGTGGTTGCACTGATATAACAAGAAGGAACAGATGTTTCTCTTATTAGAGACAAGAAGAAGAGACTAGTTTAATGAATATTGAAAAAAAGAAAAGTATTTAAAATACAGTAGCAAACCAAGATGCAACATCTGTTTGAAAATGCTTCAAATAAAATTACAATGACTGGAATTTCAAGTCTTTTGCTCAGTAGTCAATCTTGAGAGAAAAGTTTCCTAGGATATGAACCCATCTTTAGGCAGTTACAGTGTTCTGATGTGCTATGGACAGATCTCAAAAGTTATCAATTATCCATTCATGTAATAAAAAGGAAAAGGAGAATATATCTCTTTATAAATATGCCATGCACTATTTCTTATATTATCTATAAATTCCATATCATAAGGAACTTGATCTCATTTAATCTCGCTCACTTTTATGTGACAATACAAACCACATTATAAATATGATCACTTGTGGTCACACAGAACATGTAATAAGGTGCTTGGGCAGGCAAAAAATTCTTTTGTCAGCTGAAGAAACTGCCAAATGCTTTCCTCCAGGTACAGACAAAAAGTCACTTTAAAACATGTCTTTGTCTTGAAAGAGCCACTTGAATGGAATCTTTAAGATAGATAAATACATAGAGGAAAGCATATTGCATGACTTTTTTTTTTAAAGATTTTATTTATTTATTTGAGAGAGAGAGAATGAGAGACAGAGAGCATGAGAGGGAGGAGGGTCAGAGGGAGAAGCAGACTCCCCGCTGAGCAGGGAGCCCCATGCGGGACTCAATCTTGTGACTCCAGAATCATGACCTGAGCCGAAGGCAGTCGCCCAACCAACTGAGCCACCCAGGCGCCCCGCATGACTTTTTTTTATTAGTGTTGCTAGTCATCAGGGAAATTAAAACCATAATGACGTACAATTTTCCACCCACTTCGGGGGCTCAAAACTAAAAGAACTAGCTAAGATTAGGATCAATCTGAACTCACACACTGTCAATGAGATGTAAACTTGTATAACCACTTGGAAAAATCCTTTGGCAGCTCAGTTTTGTTTTTTCTCTAATAATGTTAAACATATGTTAATCCTATCACCCAACAATTCCCCTCCTAAATATTTACTCACCCTAATCAAAATACATGTTGCAAAAATATTTGCACAGGAATGTTTTGGCAGCTTTATTTATTACAGGCCTAAACTGAAAATAACTGTATATCCACACAGTGTATAGTCATACAAAGAAATGTTGCTAAGTAATAAAAAAAGAATGAACTAGTGGTACAAACAACATTTTTTGCCTGGAAGAACGTAGACACAAAAAATAACACTGAATGAATCCTTACATATGAAATTCCTGAAAGCAAAACTAACCTACACTGACAGAAATCAGGCCAGGTGGCTGGGCTGCCTATGAGAGAGAGGCGCAGGTGGGAATGGACAGGGGAGTGGCAGAAGGAAACTCTCTGAGGTGACGAACATGTTTCCTATCTCGACTGGAGTCTGGGCGCGCTACGTATGTGTATTTATCAGAATCCACTGAACAGTACACATTTAAGATCTGTGCATTTTACACACAGCCGATTCTCGTTCGTGGAATCTGTATTTGTGAGAACATCTACTTGCTAATATTTATTTGTAATCCCAAGCCGATATATATATATTTTCATGATCATTCACAGACTCAAACATGCATGGATTGGGTGAAAATTTGAGCCATTTGGCACAAGTTCCCAGATGAAGTCAAAAAGGGCAGCATTCTGCCTCCTTGTTTCAGCTCTCATCCTGTTACCAAGTGTTCTTTCCACTGCATATTTAATACCATATTTCTCCCATTTTTGTTATTTTTTGTTGATTTTGTTATTTAAAATGGTCCCTGATGGTACAATATGTGATGAGGATGAAAGGTACACTTATCATGATGAGCTTTTCAGCAAAACTGCTGAATCACTATATTGTATGCACACACATAAATCAACCAATCAATAAAAATAAAAAGGTCCCTGAATGCAGTGCTGAAGTGCTGTTTACTGCTCCTAATTTCAAGAAAGCTGTGATGTGTCTTACGAAGAAAAAGGATTTATGTTAAATAAGCTTCTTTTAGGTATAGGTTATAACACTGTGGGCTGTGAGTTCAATGTTAATGAATTAATCATATGTATCAAACAAGAGAACTTTAAACAGAAACACACAAAAAGCAAGATTCTGTACTGATCAGTTGATGCCAATGTTGTGACCAGAGGCTTGCAGGAACCTAGCCCTATATTTCTTGTAGGAGCAATAGTTCAGTATTCACTAATTCAGTGTTTGCAATGACTACAGGGAACATAACTACCATAAATAATAAAAAAAAAAACTGCATGTAATTTTTACTTCAAAAATATGAAGAACATTTTTAAAAGAATTGAAGTAATAGTGATACTCATTTTTAAATTCAACTGAATTTTATTTGAGGCCTGTTTTTTGCTTTGTTTTCTGAATTATCAAACAATTAGAAACCCAATGTATAACATGCCATTATTTGATATTAAACAAATAAAACCCAATTAGGCTCTGTATTAATATGTTAAGCTTTTAGAGGCCAACATTTAGGATGTTAAAAAAATTAAGTAACTACCCCAGGACTATATTTTCATATAAAAATCTCTAATAATTGTCTTAGCCATTACTGATTCCCAGCCAAAAGTCAAATACCACTGTACTTCAAAATCTCTTATTCAAAGTTTTATGATTATCCTATGGTCACGTTTCTCTTGAGATAATCTCCCAAAGAACGTTTTTAGTTGGAATATGGTTATGTAAATACCTAACTTCAAAAAATCTTATCAATCCAGGACTCTAGTTTATGCACTAATTCTGAAAGATTCATTCATTCATTCATTCATTCATTCATTCATTCATTTCAGTCTTTGAACCTGCCTTGAATAATATAAAATGTAATACAAGTTGCACTGAAGAAGTTATTGCTAATTTCAAAGAAGGTTTCAAGTCGTAATATTTCTGATTCAGGTGCACACAGAGATAAGACCAAAGATATAGTGTGATACTATACTTAAGAGTCCAGGTGTCGGGGCGCCTGGGTGGCTCAGTTGGTTAAGCGACTGCCTTCAGCTCAGGTCATGATCCTGGAGTCCCTGGATCGAGTCCCGCATCGGGCTCCCTGCTCGGCGGGGAGTCTGCTTCTCCCTCTGACCCTCCCCCCTCTCATGTACTCTCTCTCTCATTCTCGCTCTCTCAAATAAATAAATAAATCTTAAAAAAAAAAAAAAGAGTCCAGGTGTCACTCACACATGGATTCAAATGTTAACTACACTGTTCAATTCATCTATAAATATATACAGTACCTACTATTTCCCAGGCACTACGTTAGCATCGAAGATGCAGAGGTAAGTAAGTCGGAAGTGGTCTCTGCTGTAGAAAAATCCAGCTACCTTATTTTGAGGCAATTACTAAGCCTCTCTGCAACTCGGTTTCCTGACTTTTAGAGGAAGCTGTAGCACTATCTCAGAGAGTTGTTATAAATAATTCATGAGCCATAGTGTGTATGAGCCACCTGACACTATCAATAGCTAGTAGCAGTTTTTATTTTATCATTATTATTTTTGTTATACATATACAAAGACAAATACACATATGTATAAAGAGAAAGTATATCCAAGGTTTTACAAAAGGCATATATCACATTTTGTGGGTTGTATGTGTATCTGCATAGGGCAGATAAAGACAATATTGAGGAATGGCACCTTACATGAGTTTTGAGTTATAAATAAAAGGTTTTTATAAATGTTTTTCATCTATAAAACAAGATGTGCTGAAGAAAACACAGAAACTCAAAAAAGTATACTGGAGGGAAAAGAAGATTCGTATCACTAAGAGACATCACACTTAATATCTGGTGTATTTTATTCTAGTTTTTACCATTAAAAAAATGCAAACCTTGTAGATTACTTTGATGCTATAGTTGAAGAATGGAGAAAAGTATAAAAGAGACAAGCAGGAACAATCATCATCCCCTCAATTCTCTGATTTCCCTTGAATGGGGGAAATTTGGCAGTCTTGTCTTCTCAGCCTAACTTTTCAGAATTTAAGGAGAATAACATGGAGATTTACCCCTACCAGCTCAAGCTCTCCTAGAGTTCCACTCCAAAGAGTTATGTTCATTCTTTCACTCATTTATAGTTCTTCTGCTGCATGAATGGCATTGTTTTAGGCACCAGGATCTAACAGTGAAGAAGACAGACAAGGTCTTGCCCTC
The DNA here is from genome assembly GCF_029215605.1 of Mirounga angustirostris. NCBI lineage: Eukaryota > Metazoa > Chordata > Mammalia > Carnivora > Phocidae > Mirounga > Mirounga angustirostris. The sequence goes on from NW_026991720.1 coordinate 8,555,740, forward strand.
AGGAAGCTTACATTCTTGTGTGCAGAGACAGATCATAGGCAATAACTAACAATTTATAGTACAATTTCAGGTATGATAAATACTATAACAGAAATAAAACAGATGTCATGATGGAGAGACTGCAGGACTTGATAAGATTTTTTTGACAAGGAGAGAACCCTCTGAGGAGAAGACAGTAAAGCTGAAACCTGAAGGACAAGAGGCCAGTCACGTGGAGATTTCATGCAAAACATGCTTGGTGTGTTAGAGTCCCAGACGCTAAGATGACATGCTTGGTGTGTTAGAGTTCCAGACGCTAAGATGACTACAGTGGTTAGCGTTCAGAGATTAAGAGGGCAGGATTGAGGAAATGAGAACAAATAGATAGGCAGAGGTATGATAAGTAAGGGCCTTGCGAGCTGTGATTAGAACAATAAATATTAAGTGTGATAGAAAACCTTTGTTATGTCTTATGTGGAAAGTGCCATGATGCTGTTTCCATTTTAAGGATATACTCTAGCTACTGTAAGGTGAGTGGATGTAAGGAGGCAAGACTGGAAGCAGGGAGACCTATTAGAAAGCTGTTAACAGTAGTTAGGACAAGAGATTATGGAGACATGGACAGAGGTTAGCACTGGAGAAAAGTGGCTAGATTTGTCACATATTTTGGAGATACCATTGGCAGACCTTGCGCATTAACTGGTTATTGAAAGTTTGAGAAAGACGAAGATTTGTGACTGAAGCATTTGAGTGGAAATGAATGTCATTTAAATAATGGGATTCTGGGGAAGGGAGGCAATGTTGGGTACATTCATTAGATATGTAAATAGAGAAGTCAGGCAAGTACTTGCCTATCTGTGTCTGGAGCTTAAGAGAGAAGGTCTGGACATAGAAATCTGATGTCATAAGCGTAAGGCATGAGACTGGATAAGCCTACCTAGGGAGAACACAGAGATGAAGAGGAGACTTTAGTGTGAGTCTTGGCATGCTCTAAACTCAGAAGTTGGAAAGAAGAGAGGCCAAGAAATAAGACTGAGAAAGAGTAGCCAGTAAAACAGGAAAGAAATCAGGAGAATGTGCTGTTAAGGGAGAGACTGTTTCAAGAAGAAGGGAAGCTTCAAGGAGAAGATGCCTGTGAGCTGTCAAGTAAAGTGACGACAGACGTGGACACTAGATCTGGGAGTCACGGAGTTCAATGGTAACTGGAGCGGGCTGAGGAGGGCACGGCAGGTGAGGAGTGCAAAGAGGAAAGAAAGAGAGTCCTTGAATAGCTGGGCTACACAGGAGAATTTTGAGTAACAGTCTATGCTGAAAATCTGAAGAACATTATGAATCCTGTCCTAAGGAAAATCTTTATTCATATATCCAAAATTTGTTTATAATTTCAGGGGTTTACCTCCTCTTTCAGGTTCAGAACCTGGTTTATATAATCCATCATCTTTTAATTGCATCACTGACTTTACTGGGCAATAAAAATACTATCAATTCATGTATGTTTTTTGGATTCATTACTTTTCTTACATTCCATTTTTTCCATTTAATGGCTTATTGGTTATATCTTCTGTTCCTTAACTTTTTAAATAAATATGCCAGTTAATTGGTTTTAAACTTAAGTATTCATTATTATTGTTTATAGTCACTGTTTTGTATTTGTCTTAAATAGATAGTTATGGTTGGGAAATGATTCCGAAACCATCTGGGGAAAATGAGTTATTCTCATTGTTGTTATTACAATTTATTTCTTAAATCTAAATTGACTAAGTTTTATTTAGTCCTTTATCTTTGTTCTGCATATGTTTCAGATAAAGTGAAATATCCTACAATTTTCTCTAAAGGCACACAATCATCCTTGTTTATAGGAAACTGTCCAAATGGCAAGGACATTCAAATCAATTATTCTTTTTCCAAGGGCATTCCTATCAGAAACACTGTACTTGATAAAAAAAAATAAATAAATATTATGATTCCTGGCCTCAAGAAGTTTGCCTTATTGTGCCAGCTAATGAGATTTAAATATCTTTACATGTATTTTTTAAATTTCTATGAATCGTTTCCCTGTGTTTTATAAACTAGAGTTGCATGGCACAATAAACAAATAAGAAATAAGTAGGGAAGGCAGACTGTAGCTGAGATGATTTTGGTACCTAGCTGGGGATCTTTGTTAAACAAGAGGTAATCCCAAGTGTAGACATCCTCTTGTTTTCATAGTCTAACTGTAACATGTTCTTCAAAGTCTGTTGATTCCTGTCTTCCTTGGTGGCACAGCCCTGCTAGAGAGGTATTATAATGATTACAGAGTGCCTCATCTCTTCCTTATCCCAAAGGCATACAGTTCCTGTCCTTGTGCACATTAAGGAGAAAATATTGCTACATGATGCTATTGGTTAATTATTGTCTATTCCATCACATCAGCATTATAGAAGTAATGCAAAAAAAATATCTGAGAGAAAGAATAATAGGAACCCATGAATGAAGATAATAATGGCAATTTAGCTTAGGTTAATCTCTGAATCCATTTTCTCATTTTACCCCTAAATTTTGATAATAAAACAAATGAAAAGCTTAAAATTAACATTGCCAGAATTTAAGGTTGGTTTTCTCTACAACTAGATATATTACAAAATTCCCTCTTTCCTTCTAAATATTTTTCCATGTCTTGGCTTTATAATAATCAAACAGAATGGTGAATTTAAGTGGCTTTGATTAAAATAAAGCCTTTCTATATCTGTGTATGCTGGATAACTGCAGGGAGAGAACCACTTTTAAGTTAGAGAGGTTATCCAGCCACACAGAGGCTCAGAAATTCCTGAGTTCAGAGAATAATCATGATCAGAGTCCTGGCATGAAATAGACATCTTAAAATATTATGTTCAGGAACAATCCTTTATAATTTGAATATAAATCATTATTTTTAAATTGCATCATAAAATGCATAATAAAACCATAGTTTTTCATGTCAAGTAATTCTGCATTAACCCCCTTTAACTGTTTTTATACTTGCCACTGAATAAGTTTCCATCCTTTACTCAAAGACTAGATAATGTATCTCAGCCATAGACACAGGCAAAAATGCAGTCCCTACCCTTACAAGGAGTTATTTTTCTGCCAACCTCTCTACTACTTGTTTTACTACATGATTCCTATCATGAGAGAGACAGACTCTGTGCATTTCAGCTCAACGGCGTTTCCTCCAACTGGACTACTAATGAGCATTGAACCACGAAGGGCACATCTCCAGATATTTATGAACTAGTCTCTTCTGCAATTTTCAATTCAACAACAATCCTTTTTAAGTGTCAGCTGCCTTTTGGTAATTTTTCTCATTCTTAGTGGCAAAATAGGAGTGGGAAAGTGCTACAGGTGAGTGCATTAAAATAATATTTATATAACTAAAATTTCACATATATTTAGGTTATGAATTTATTCAATTTATCCCTTTTGTGAATTTTAATCTGTATGTAATAGGCATCAGAGAAGATTAAAAATTAAAACTAATATGTTAAAAATAATATTTTTATCAAAGCATAAATTTTTTAAAGCCATTGGATTTAATTTTTAGTATGTTTTCGGGACTAGTATTACGTACGTAACACCAGTGTGTGGGCACTTGTATATATGTGTGCACAGATATGTGATATCTGCTACAAGATACATAGGATTTTAGTGCAGTGTGATGCATTAAAAGAGAGCCAGGTTCGAATTTGGATAGCATGATAGCATAAACACTGTTATTACGTGAGCAAATAACTGTAGCTCTCTGGCCCAGAAATTATCAGTAAAATGAATGATTCATACCAGGGGATTACGTGATTCCTCTCAGCTCTAGACACTTAAACTAAGACTGAAATACATTCAGGGATACATGGATATAGAGGGAGTAGAGAAACCAGTCATAATGTATCTATTTGAAAAACAAACAATGCTATAAAGATGATACACAGAGCACATTAATAAAATACATACTTCTAAAAGTAAGTTGCATATTTTAGCCCAAAAATCTGTACTTGCTCTGCTGGGTAACTGTAAACGTTAAACACAATGGTCATAGAATACCCAAAGTAGATAAAAAGACTTCACCTGAGATAAAAAGAGAAGAATCCATGCTGAAAATAGGGAGATAGTCATCTGATTTTTGTACTTTAGATAGAATTTTATACTACAGATAGAAGGTGGGAATTTACAGGTAGCTTCATGGAATCTTGGAGTAAAAGGACAAAGGACCAACCTGGGAGGTAGAACATGTGCCATAGAAAGAACTATGATCTTTTACTAGTTCAAATCTGAGAGGGAAATCTTTGCCATTTCTGTGATTTAACATAAGAAGTTGGAGTCCCAGAAAGTACTGGAAAATTGAAGATAGAGGTTAGGTTTTTAGCAGGAGTATTTGTTCCTTATTGCAGAAATTCTCTAGAATACTGATGATGGGTTAGGAAGATGTCACTCAGTGGTATCCCAAAAAGGGAATTATCTTAGGGAATTTATGGTAGATTAAATGCCTTAGAGCACTAAAATTCTATGATATAGATGAGCATTTCTCATTTTCTTACTAACAGGGCATGCCCTAGCTAAAGATAGTATAGTGAAATCCATACATAGATTTTCATTCTTATAGCACAACTGTGTATTTTTAGTATTTATTGAACATTGCTCAGCATTGGTTACTAGATAGTCAACCCTCTGTTAAAATCAATTACTAAATTTGGAAGCAATCTGGGTGTTGGTCTTGATCTGAGTTGGTTACATAGGAGTGTATTCAGTTTAAAAAAATGCATTGAGCTCTTCATTCATGATCTGTGCATTTTCTATATGTACAGTATATTTCAATAAAAGTTAAAAATAAGAAATGATTCTATATAATGTGTAACCTAATTGAAATATCTTAAAAATGTAGAAAATATGCTGAAGCCACTTTTATCTTTAGTGTCATTATACAGATGTGTAAAGAAGCCATCAAAAACTTATGAAGTATGCACACAGTTGCAGAATATTAAAACAATAGTAATTAAGAAAAAAATCTGATAGCTATCAATGCCACTAATTTCGCATGAATTATGGTGCATAAGAAAAAAAGATATTACTGGGTTCTATGAGAAGCTGTACAAAGACTTCATACAGATTCTGAGGGGGATTTCAGGACACTTCAAGAGCTTTAAAAGTAATGACACTTTTTAAATTATGTTTCATTTCATTTCTACACTTGAAGGCTTTCCTTTCTTTAATTAACTTATCAACTAGAATTACAGCCCTTTCATGTCCCACAGATAACAGGGACTATAAACTGTTTTAATTCATAGAGGAAAAAAACCCAAAGAAACCAAAAACAAAGAAAATCTCTGATATAAAAATATTTCATTTTTTTTTCTTTTGCTTTCTCTCAAAGTTGTACATAATCTATCATCTTCTCTTTATTTAAAATTTTTCTCTTAGGCTTCCTTTGTTCCCATTTTTCTTGAGCTCAGCATGTCTATATCTCTTAGATAGAAAGGTATAAACAGGTGATTCAAATATCCAAATGTTCAGATCTTGCATGTTCACTATCACCATCGTCCATTTAGTTGGAAGGTTCTCAATCTTTTTTCTGCTCTCAAATATGTGAAGAGAATAATTTCATCAGAAACCATGGCTCACAACGGGAGTGATTCTCCATGACAGGTCAAGACCTTCAGTGGCCAGGGTTATACATTTGAAAAAGCATACATCACTTGAGAAAGGAAATTCGTGTGGCTGGTAACTGATTTATATAGAATATATAATAATCCATATTATATATTGATAGATATCTAGTATGTATTCTACATACTCTATTCTCTTTAGAGAATATATTCTAAGACTAACAGCTAAAGCCAGTGCCCCCTTTGTATCTAGCTCAATTTTTAACAAGTGCACAAAGTATTCACACCCACTCACAAAGACCCAAAGTAAAGCCACAGTCTCTGAAACACTCGGAGGAATAAGAAGGCACAGATTTCAGGAAGAAGAAGGTGAAAGAGTAAGCCAGCATTAGCTGATTAAGTAGTTCTTGGTAGACTTTGAAGTAGCTCTAAAGGAGACTTTGGCCTCTAACCTCTCTCCCTTTGAAAGAAGGGGTCCTGTCCTGTCCTTCCTTCAACAGAGATTTCATGGGAGGACATCTGTGTCCGCAGGTTTAGAGGGTGGTGAACTCCAACTGCCAGTAGCCAAGCTGCCAATGATCACACAGGTCAGAGCCAAGAGAAGGAACTCTCGGTCAATTCACTAGAAACCAGCTCTTCAAAAATAATTATCGAGAGAATCAATTGGTGAATGACTAATTCACCAAATTAATCAAATTTACCAATTTATCAGGTAATTGTGTTAAGAAATGGTCTTCTTCAATATATTCTATGATTATGACTATGTTATTCTTATGAATATATTCATGAATATATTTATGTTAAATATATTCAATAAATGTGAATATATTAGTAGTATCTTAATGATTGTTCAATTTATCAAAAGCTAAGGGTCAGGGGTTTAATCTTTTAATGAATATATTCATGAAGAACATATTTATGAGGAATATAGTTATGAACTAAATCATCCCATGAATATAGCAAAAGAGCATATATTCAGTGAGTTCCTTCATTCATTTATTTAATACTGTGCACCATGCAATGTCCTAGACACTAGAGCTATATCCAAATCAAAATTTCTGACCTCATAGAGCATAGATTCTTAGTTATTTATTGTCTTTAAATAAGAATAATCTTTAAAATAAGATTTTGGCAAATATATTTGTAATTTTGGTGAATTCATCTGTGTCCAAGGGAAATATTCATTGGGGACTGCCTACAGGGAATGCTTGTGATTTGTTAAAAAAATCTTGCAGTAGATGTTTATTATATTGGTCTTTATCAGCTTTTATTTGTTGTGAACTTTGAAAAAAGTTACACATAAACATTTTAACACAAATAACTAGTTACTTGGATTAACCAGAACTACTTCCCATTTTGAAAATGAGCAAATGAGCAAACCAAGACTCACAAAGTTAGGAGACTTGTAGATATCACCTTTCTGGATTTCAAGTTAAAGATTTTCTCCCACTTCCCAGAGATGCCACTTACCAGTATTACAACTTAAGATTTTGGTAATTGAGAGTAGTACTGGTTTTTCATAGTATTTCTAAAATAACAATGATACTTTTGTATCATAGATTTATATTACCCACCAGCTTTTATCTTTTTTGAAGCAAATTATGGTAGAAATACAATACATCAGAGCAACTTCTATGTTAGAGCGTGAAAATAAGGTTAATGTGAGTATAACAGTTATTGTCACTAATTCTTATTTTTATTAAGCAATGAATAGCTTCATTAAGTAATACATTACTTTTTTTTGTTAGCTTCATGAGAGAGAAAGAACAATGAAACTGCTTGAGTTAAGCTTCATGTGGCTTTTAAAAGAGAAAATGTTCTTTCCCAAAGGGCACTACAAAAAAAAAAATCTAAGCTGAACATTGTTATTCTCTGAGCAAGTCATCAAAACAAAATGAAAATGTTGGCATTTTAGTAGACCCGTCTGCACTTTACTGAGCACAACTTCCACCAGTGACTGCTGTGGTTGCTGTAAAGGATGCTTGAATATGAAGCAGGTTTGCTAGAGGGTAGCACGACCCCTGTTTCTGTCTTCAAACTCTGCCAAGACAGAAAGGGCTTCTGTTACTGTTTTCCTGTATCCACCTCCACAGTTTATTTTATTTCTTCCCAACAAGTTCTCAAAAGGAACTCAAGCAAACAAAAACTGGATACTAGGCCCCTCTTTTCATTATTGGTTTTCCTGTTTATTTAAACAGAGGTTTTTCAACTTCAGCAACGTCTTAGCTCAAACAAAGTTAGGGTTATACAGGGAATGGTTTACAGTTAGCTCTATCCTTTGGAAAATAATCAAACATTATTTATATGATAGGAAAGGGAGAAGAGTCCATTTGAATTCACGATCACTTTTTTTTTCATGTGGAGTTGAATTAGTTCATTATGCTGTGCAGACCGATTTTAAGAACAAATCCTATCCTTTTATTTAGGCTGTGTCTACACATACGGTGATAGTTCTCTTGTAAACATTCACATTTTCCACCCTGATTTAAAAAGCTTAGTAATAAGGTCATCACTACAACAAAGAAGGCATAAGTGATTTCATTCTTAGAGCATCTGGCATTTAAACTGGCTTACTGCAGGGTTGACCTGGTGCTGTAGGGAAACCAGAGCTGACCAAGATTATAACAATGTCTGGTATGTGGTTGAGGATAGATCTTAGGGTGAGTCTATGTAGCAATACTAAGTAGTAAGATGATTTTTCTTCTTTAATTAGGGACTTACTAGTCAAAACTATAATTTAGCTCTTATTAGGCCATAACAATGAGGTTTGAGGAAGGTGGAACAGGCCCCTCCCTCATGGAAGACAGATGCTAGATGAAATGTATTTCATATGATTATTACAGCTTATTGGCATACATATAAGGAGTAATGACAATGAGTATGTGAGAAGCTGTTGCCTAATTTCAAAAATATTTACTGAAGATCTACTATAAGAAAGACATTCTTTCTCAGCAAGAGTTATCATCTGATTTGAGTCAATGTTTTAGGAATGAATGATAATCTTCACCTGCAGCCTGTTTAAGAACTTAAGTCACGATATTTTCCTTTTGAAGATTATTTTTAACTGAGAGAATACTTTTTTTCAATATTCTATGCAGAAATTTTTAATGCATTATCTGAAATTCAAGTATATCTATCACTAATAAATTTATGTAGATTATAACAACATGTTGAAATTCAGGTAAGTATTACTAACATTTGGCATAATATTATAAAGATAAGGTTCAGAATGATTAAATTTGGAGTTAGTTATTTAATCATCTTCATTATAATTCTTATTTCAAGTATGTATTTTTGGCTGTATCTAGCAAGCTACATATAATGATCTATATTCAGAATAGAAGCTAATTTGTACTTATGTAATTTCATAGTAAGAAAAGCTCTTATTTGTTAGAAGTGCAAAGTTATAAAACCCTATCATAGATGCAAAATTATGAACTTTACTTATTTATAATTTTGGAATCATTTTTAAAAGTAACTGTGCAAGTTTTATTACTTAATATTTTATGGAAAAATAGACTGAAATAATTTTAAAGAATTAGTTATGAGATTAGATTAATGGTAAGTACAAAACTGCATAGCTATATTATGGTTTTATTAATTTTCCTTAAGAATATTTTATTTTCCTTTATAAAAATGAAAATTTAATTCAATATAAAATCATACAATATGTGCTGTGAATCTTTTGAAAGTAAGTTCTTTTTTCATTTCAATCGCTGAATGATTCGGTTTTGTACCCACTGAAATTATGGATGAGAGAAATGGTAGCTTTTTTCCCTCTTTCTGTAAGGAGGTGAATGACTAGGGAGGAAATAAGAGTGGTTCTGCCTCCAAGCAAGCTTGAGTGGCTTTACTCACTGGACAGGTATGTGATTATTCTGTAGTTACAAATTCTGGTGATTGTGGGAGCTAGGAACTATTTGGAACATTATCCTTGACTTCAGAGATACTTACTGATTTTTGCAGGGCATATGTAGAGAAGTATTAAAGTAAGTAGATATTGCCTACTGCTAAAATAAAGAAATTACAATGAGACATGGAATGGATGGCTTATATATATATATATATATATATATATATACATATATATATATATATTTTTTTTTTGAGGATATTAGGTAAAACTTCATTGAAAAGTTTCCATTTATGGAAATGGATGGTAAGGTTACTTGAAATGAAGGGGTTGTTAAGAATAAATGAATGAAAGTTTAGGAGATCATGTGTTTGCATAGTTTCTGCCCCTTCCTGAGCTCCTTGAACACATAACTGCATAAACATAAATTGCTTATTTTTACCTTTGAATCTCCGAGCTGCAAATGCTCAATATGTGTTTGCTGAACGAACAAAAGGATTACATGTTCTTCATTAAGAGCACTTTTCATGCAGGAGACAAGATAAGAAGCACTGGTTAAAGCCAGCTCAGGAAGGACTCTGAATTTCAAGTTAAAAATTTTGAACTTCATTCAGGAGAAATTTATGGAATAAAAAAGTGGCATAACTAGAAATTTCTTGAGAAGATTAATCTACCAGCTATGAACTATGTGAACGTGCGTAAAATATGGAGACTTCTGGCTTACAACATCCCCACAAATAATGATGTTTATAATGTGCGTGTTCAAATTTTAAGATAAATTTATATTAAGTATTATACTCGGACAAAATCATCTCCATGCAACAACCAAAAACCAGAGGGAAATGACTCAACTCAGAAGTTCAAGTAGGATTAAATTAGGAATTTTTATTCTTATTTTGGTATTTCATCTCATAATTTATTTCTGAAGAATTAAATTTATCCAGTCCTATCCTTAGCTCTGTAATATTAGGGCTCTTCTCTTTTTGGTCCCCATCTAGTTTTTACTCCTCTTCTGAATAAGGCTCATTATTACACATATCTGAACTCTCCTGCTATGACTACATAAACGGAGAAGTCAATTGGAATTTGAGACAGTCTTTATTTATATTTTGGCTACTCATGCATGAACTTGATTACAAATTATGTGTACATAGCCATAGTGAGTGAATCCCCAAAACATATTGCAAGCACATCATATTTCACTCACAGGAACAACAGAATACTGGCTGTCATTGGTGTTTTATGAAGATAAATTACTGAACCACAAAAATCATGAGATGAATTGTAACACAGCACTTACATTTTATCCCTGAAGGCACCATGGCACTGTCAGTTAAACACCGGTGAGCACAACTTAGTTTTGATTTCTAACAAAATTATTGTCACTGGCTGACAACTCAACCCATCGTAAGAGAAGCGGGTTCTTCCCAGGAAGCCCATAGGGATAAACTGCATTGCACATTCTGTTCTTATTCACAGCATCTGTGCTTCATTTATGTTTTTTTTTTTTTTCCCTTTGTCAATTGAATTCAGCATTCGAAGGAATATTTTCTTATAAACACAAATGCATAAATAGAAGTGTATCAATACAAAAAACCATAACATAGTCATTAATATTGCCAGATCTGTTTTCCAAACCCCAAAAGAGCTAATGAACTCCCAAACACACTTATATTTTAATGAAGTGTCCTGTTGGTACAGTAGGAAACAGTGCTTCAGTCTAAGTAGGATACAAAAAGAAACTGTGTCTGTGTTAAGCCCATTATTCTCCAATATGAGTTTCAAATCTGGCACCAAATTTGGTATTTTACTTGTATGTTTTCGCAAGCCATGATATCTGTAAAACAGCTGAGCCAACGGTTGCTTCTCTTACGTCAATTAACACTATGTAAGGGATAAAGAAGGGCTATTTAATTCAACTTACAAACATTTTATTCGTCTTAATTGGGCTTAGAGATGTGTTCTTGTTCTGTTTAAAAGATGTTGTTCATCAATATATATGGCTTGCACCTTCAAAATCAGAGCATTCTACCATAATGGTTCATTTTCAAATGAGAATGACACAACACCAATTAAAACAATGCCACCAACCATCCAACCTAAGACCGCAAATGTTAGCAGGCTGGTGACAGTCCCCCCCCCCCCCCCCCCGGCAGGGCTTCCACAGGCTAGGAGTGGAGCAGGAAGCAGAACAGAGGACTCCAAAGAGCTCCAGCGGCATCTGAAACTCCAGACTCTGCCCTTCCTTAGTTCAAGGTAAGGCAGGTCCAAGCAGCATATGAAGGCCAGATAAAAAGGGGAGTGTCCTTAAGGCTGCTCTCTAAGGCCTATAAACCACATATCATTTTATGAACTGTCCGTCCATAACTTCATTTAACAGACATAAGCAAATGAAAGCATATTAAAAGACAAGTCACTGAGATGGTGAATGGATCTAGATCACACCATATAAATGAAGGCTGGAGAAATTGGGAGTATGCAGCAAGAGAAAAGTCAGAAGGGGGAGATACCATAGTTGTCTTAGAATATCTTCTCCTTCTACCCCTCCAAGAGATGTATGAATTGAAATAAATCCCTGCCCTCTAGGGCTCACTTATGAGGAATAAGTACCTATCAATAAATAACTTGACTTGGAATTTAATACTACAGGTAGAGCTAGGTGAAGGACACTATCCAGAGGAGTTGGGGAAGATTTCACATTTGGGTGGGGGTCCCAGAGAGGATGGGAAGTTTGTCAGTTGGAGAAGGGTTATAAGATTCTAGGTTGAGGAAACGCAAATTGGTGGAGCTGTGAAGACGCAGGGCATGCACTTTGGTAAGAGGGTGCACACTTTGGCTAGTGAGCAGGTGGCTGGGCTGGAAGCAGACTGAACAGATAATGCTGGACTTAGGCAGGGCCCAGAACGTGAAAGTCTGCAAGCCATATAAAGACATTTGGGCATTAGGTTACAGAGTTTGAGAAAATTTTAGAGGTTGCTTGAATCTATTTAATGAAATCAATAATCTCCATGAAGCTGGAGTTAAATGGAGACGGGGGAAAAAAAGCACTCTTATTCCTGCTGTTCCTCAAATGAATGATATCTTAAAGGAAGATTAACTTACTTAGCAGTGAAGACAAGGATCTATTCAATTTAACAAGGTGTTATCATGATCTCGACAAGTTGTTCTTTCATGAAATGACTTAAATTTCTATTTTAAAAACTTAAGTTTTACGTTTGATAATGTTACTCAAAATGTAATGAGCTGGCAGAGATAGAAGGTCCTCTACAACTCCATACAAAGCTGACTTCTGAAAAATCAGTCTATAAAAAGCAGTTCTATTTCGGTCATTGGTGGGAGCATTCTAAAGGGAGAGAAAAGCCATGGAATGCAAACAATCTGCACATCCCTGATGGAAGGAATCCAGAGTGAGGCCAGCATGCTAATAACAACACTAGTAACCAAATAGATCATCTGATTTCAAATGACAGTCACGTGGTTTGTACATCACACTCAGCTAATAAATTAGTCCAAACACCCCCTTTTGGTGTCTGCCCCTCTCCTCTATAGGGTTTGAGAAGCCAGAGAAGAAGGGATCTAGCAGACTGATAAATACGAGCTTGTATTTACATGTTTTTGAGTACCAGTATAATTTGCCTTTCTGGGCTACACAAGGAATCGTTATTTTTCTTTCTTTTTTTTTTTTTTAAAGATTTTATTTATTTATTTGAGAGAGAGAGAATGAGAGAGAGCAAGCACATGAGAGGGGGGAGGGTCAGAGGGAGAAGCAGATTCCCTGCAGAGCAGGGAGTCCAATGCGGGACTTGATCCAGGGACTCCAGGATCATGACCTGAGCCGAAGGCAGTCGCTTAACCAACTCAGCCACCCAGGCGCCCGGAATCATTATTTTTCTAAGACTCTAGAAAGACTGATCCTTTTGTTATTAATAGCCATTGAAATAAGAGCCACTTAAAGAGTATACTTTGAAAAGCAACCATAAATATCCATGACCCCATAGAAATGCTTTAGTCAAGATAAGGAGATGCCTAAACCCAAGATATTCTATTAATTGGAAATAAGTGTCTTTGAAAAATAACACATGCAGAGCCGCATGTTTGTCACTGTGCCTGTCCAGACCTATCTCCTTCCAAATCAGACTTTACCCCGAGTTCATGGTGGGGGGGGTCATAGATGGCCATGTTTGTACTTCATGAGCCTGCACCCCCTCAGCACTGAGGCAGACTGGACACAATTGAGTCCCAAAGGCCACTATTTCTGTCTGGCAAGCAGGTACACTATGGTGTAGAGACGGAAGAAGGCCCTAGTCACTTTTTTTTTTTCCCTATTTAAATGATCTCGCTTCTTGATGGCCATTGCAGAGGGTATATGCTATGGTGAGCGCTGTGAATTGTGCAAGGCTGTTGAATCACAGATCTGTACCTCTGAAACAAATAGTACATTATATGTTAAAAAAAAAAAAGAAGAAGAAGAAGGTAGCAGGAGGGGAAGAATGAAGGGGGGCAGAATCGGAGGGGGAAATGAACCACGAGAGGCTATGGACTCTGAAAAACAAACTAAGGGTTCTAGAGGGGAGGGGGGTGGGGGGATGGGTTAGCCTGGTGATGGGTATTAAAGAGGGCACGTTCTGCATGGAGCACTGGGTGTTATACGCAAACAATGCATCATGGAACACTACATCAAAAACTAATGATGTAATGTATGGTGATTAACATAACGTAATAAAAAAAATAAAAAATAAATAAAAAATAAATGATCTTGCTTCCATCAGGCATTTATCAGCCTGGACTGCCACTGACAGTACCCTTGCTGGCAAATGACTTACCAAAAATGATGTATCACATAAAGCTATCATACACAAAAAGATTCCTGGAATCTGATGGATTCTAAGAGACAGCATATCAGAAGCTTATGGGTGGAAAAAAGCAGACTCGTATCCTAGAATACATCTGAGCCGTGTCATTCACAGCAGCAGGCTGCAACCACCTCTGTTACAATCATTGGGGTTATCTGTCTAAAATGCAGACTCCCAGCCTGAACTCCGAGAGGTCCCCACGGCCTAGGTCTGCTGTGAGTCATGGAGGGAGAGAGGTACATACAGCCAGGCCCAGCTCCCCTGCTCCAGAGGCACTGGCCCACAGAAACATCATGCAAGCCACAAAGATCGTTTTAAGTTTTCTAGCAGCCACATTCAATAAAAGAATACAGAAACCAGTGACTGAATTTTCATGATATATTTCATTTAACCCAATAATACTCAAAATATTGTTTCCACATACAATTAATATGAAAAAGCTACAAGTAAGATATTATGCTTTTTTTTTTTTTTTCATATGAAGTCTCTCACATCCTAATATATCCTAAGTAGCTGATGATAGCACATCACAGCTTGGACTGGCCACATTTCCAGTGTTCCACAGACACGTCTGGCCAGCGCTGACGTATTGGGACAGCGCAGGCTTAGAAGGAAGAGTCTCGAGTTTCTGCTTCCACTAAAGCTAGTGTAAATCCTAAAGCAGCCTCAGGTTCCCGTTACCATGCTACACTGATCCTTGTTATTCTTCCTTCTGCATTAACCCCATGGCCTGAAACCCCATAAACCTCATCCCTACCACTTTTACCCAGTAAATTCTTACCCATACTTAAATCCCAGCTCAAGTAGAACTTCCTTTTTCTTGATTGCCCTGATTCCTCTCACCTCACCAACCCCACCAAAAATAAAATGAATGTAGCAAACAAACACGTAAACAAAACCCGAGGTTCCTGGTTCTTGCTGCATACCCTGCTGCATGCTCTCAGAGCGCTGTGGCTCTCTCATAACACTTAGCATAGCTGGTGCTTTATTTATTTATGTGCTTAATAATTATTGATTAGCTCCTTCTCCATGATGGGGAAGGTCCATATCTAGTAGAGGTTTTGGCTCATAGTACACATTCAAAATAATTAAATTGAATAGGTAAATGAATTCCTAGTTCTAGAATTGAGACTTCCTCTCTACTTGAACTGGCCTGAGAATCTTTGTTCTTTGCAACTAAAAAAGCCAGAATGAGACATTTTCTGTCTAAAAGTTACCAGAGACCAACAAACAGGAGGCAGGGGATAATAAAAGTGCATTTTGGAACATTCTTATGTCTGTATATATGCACACTGAGTATTTCTTTTCCAAACCTGAAGGACCAGGGGGATTTACTGTGAAGCTCATTAAATTTAGGCTTCAGGACTCCTCACTTATGAGCCCATCGTGAGACAGGGAGCTGCTGGGAGTTCCCTTCCAGGGAGGGGAAGCCAGGTTATATACCCAAAGCATTTCAGTACCAGTATTTCTGGGAAATCACCTCATGAGAGCTCGGAAAATAAGGGACCTGAGACTCCAGTAACTTGTTGTGTTTTTTTCTGATTCTAAATAAAGTTTCCATTTTGTACCTAATTACGTATTTGTAATTTGTATTCCTTTTTTGTAAAGAGTCACCCCCATCTCTATTTTGTATGAAGCCTCAGGTCTCACAAAACCTGGAGAGAACATAAAAGCATTAAATTAGCAAATTAAAAAAAAAATCAATCCTCTTCCAAAAATTTGGACTGTACTGCTTATATATTTACCTTCCTTGTCAAAGTGAAAGGGTCAGCACAAAGTAGGCCACATTAACGGTACCAGATTTCATGGGAGCATGAAAGGGAGTGTGCGTGGGGGGTGTGTCCCTATGCTTCTTACCACAACCCTACGTATTGCTCTGTGAAGACCAGAAAGTTTATAGAGCTAATGCCAGATTGTCCTTGGGCAAATTGCAGTCTACTTCATTGGGTTACCTTCATTGATTAGAATCGAAGACTGGGGGGTTAGAGAAATGAGCTGAAAGCCACTGACCCTATCTTTAAGATTTTTATAATCTAAAACATTCAGCAAATGTAAAAAGTTAGGAGAATATAAAAAGAATGAGTTAAATTGCATGGCATTTATTCATTATTTCAACCATAAGTGAATTTCTAGGATACACAAACAGTGCAAATGCTGGGGTGTAACTGGGACTAAATCGATTCCTCACTCAGACCAGAGTCTCAGGGATGGCATCACTATCACAAGAGCTCAGAGCAAAAAAAAAAAAAAAAAAAAAAAAAAAAAATATGATAACCCTGGCTGGTGTGATTAGGAAAGGCTTTACAGAGAGGGGAAAATCTTGAAATAGACGTGCAAGGGGAGGAAAAATGTCTACAGCGAACATGAAAGGGAACAGGATTCTGCAGGAGGACATCATCAAAGTTAAATTAATAAAATAATCCTATAATTTCTCAATCATGTGTCACCATTGATATGTATTCCTAAGACAATATTATTTTTTCTTTTACCTTAACCATTATCTTTTGAATTTCCGTTGTTGTAATTTATTTGTTGAGACTTTATAAAGTATTACAGAGATATGCAATGTATATAGACATAATATAATTTTTACAGGAAGAATAAGCATTAGCAATGTAAAAGGCATTCTCTATGGACTATTGTAAGGCATACATTTATTCTAAGTATCTTTTTCTGTTCACCCTTCATCTCTTTTCCTCTTGGCCTGATGAAAAGGGACCTGGGACTGAACTGAGCAAAAAAGTCAGGAGGCCATAAGAAATCCCCTACTGAAAATGAAGCTTGAGTCTAGATGGGTTTGATATGGAGCCTTCCATGCCCCTGTTAATCCTCACTGTTAAGTAGCTTTAATTTCAAATCATCTCTTCTTTTTGCCTTTTAACCATAATGCTATCCCAGAGTGCTAAACAGCTTTTGCTGGAGAAAATGAAATAGTGATTCTATAACCTTTAGAGACATAAAATGGGAATACACAACATGCAGAAAAACAGATAAGTCAGAAACTTAAATAAAGAACTAAGGTTAGAAACTGAATTTTGCTTATGATAAATGACTTAATAAAAGAGATTAAAAAAACAACTGTTATAACTGCTCCCACACCCCCAGTTCTGCCATAAAAATAATGATTAAATCCAACAATAGGCTCAAAATTCCATTTTATTCACTGTAATAATAGATAGGGTTTTAAAATCATTTTTATGAAAGCACAAATTTCTCAGTGAATAGAATGCTGCAGAATTTCTCTTAGGCTGCAGAAATATCTTTACAGGACTTTGTTCTTTGTACCGCTGGTCTCAGAGCATCCAGATACTTGGAGCTCCCACAGCACAGATGTAGTTACCTGTCAAAGATCCAGTGTTGCCTCACCTGCCCAGGTCCCTGAGGATGATACATCATGGAGGGAAAATGACTAACTCAGGGCTGCCACTACAACTTTCTGCAAAACTGAAAATTAAAAGGAGATGGCCTACTGGCCTCATGGCTTGGTCATTTAAAAACACATTTGTGAACATTAGAAAGTGGTGACCCTTCCTTTAGGTTCCTAACCCTGCTTGGCAGGGGCTGGATTTCAATTCTCACTTATCCCCTATGTGACAGTCCTTGTGCAGTGAACTACCTGTGCAACTGTGAAGGTGACTTTGGTTTCAGATGCCTAAGAGATGGTGCCCTTTCTATAAACCAGTTCTTGACTCCTCAGGAGTTTATCTACTGAACTTTGCAGAATGCTCAATCAATCAATAACCCTCTTCCCTATTTAGAATTTGGAATCTCTATCTAGAAAATGGGACTTTTCTGTATTTTTTTGGATCTTAAGATGTCTTTCAAGCTCTGCCTCAGACAGCTCAGAGATGCTTAGGCACAATGGCATAATTAAACAGGGAACACTCTAGACTCTGTAGCTCTCTTGAAGTTCTCACTGACACGTTAACATGTCTTGCTTTGGCCTTCCATGCTTGGAATCTTATGAACAGTGTGAGCTTGCCGTCGCTGTGATTCCTGCCCCAGGGGGGGTCTCAGGGTTATAAGGACACTGCAGCAAGTCCTCCAGGCTGGCCACTTCAAAAGTCTCCCAGGTAAGAGGCCAGTGGTCTGATCTGTGCTGGCGGGCATCAGGCTCAGCAGGAACTGTGAATGACCGCTCCTCTTCCCGCCCACTGCTGTTACCCTTCACTTCTGGACATTTTGTCCCCCACCCACCTTAAATTATGTGAAATATTTTTTCTCCTTCCCCACCTCATTCTGTCCCTCTACTCTACCTCTTCCATGAAAAAGAAAGTCTAAAAAACTAATTTACACCAGGTATCTGCATTTCAAAAGTTGCTTAAAAAAATATTTCCTACAATAAATATCTAATGGTAAAATTCCACACTTCCTTGGGGGAACTGTTGTGGATGATGGGGCTTCCCCGGCAGACTTGTGTCAGAGCAGGAAACAGCTCTCTTACTCTGTCTAATCATTTTCCACATCTCTACTTCCTTTGCTTCTGTTTACCTTAACTTTGACCTTTTAAAAATAGAGTAGGTTCACCCTACATCCATCCATCTCTGTCATACAGACATCAATCAAGTAAAGCAAATCCACTGCTTCAATCCATAGAGCTTCCTATGCTAAAATCCAAAGGCCTCCCCTGACTGCTGAGATCGAGCCAAACAATTCTCTTCGAGTCATGAGTGTCTCTGGTTTGCTAGACGCTATGTCTCCATACGCTCCAATGCACACATCTATTGTCTCTCCCCCGTATGTCTTACTTGGCAAACTGTTGTTCATTTTATTCAAAGTGATTCCCCAATGAGCAAAACCGGCTTTTAATATTTTAGGGGATGGAGAAATAAGACAGAAGGTCATATTTAAATATCAAAATATCCATATGTAGGACTCAAGCTGAATCGATCTCTACATAGGATTTCTCTACCTCAACAGCATGTGGTCCCTTGGCCTAACTCACTCATTCTGGGTACAACACCTTCTGTGTGAAAGAGATAAAAAGAATGAAAAAAAAAAATACCATAACCTCACTCTAGCACTACTTAATATTATGTGTAAGTCAAAATATTTCAGGCAAATCTTTGATCTGGTCCCAAGAAAAGATAGTAGATTAGTGCAGTAGAGTACGGAGATGCTCCTGTCTTTAAGTTTATGTACTTCTTTTAAGAAGGAACAATGTTGACTTGCACCAGAGTTAAAAATAGGTAATTTTTTTTTAATTTACACATCACTTCTTGGAAGACTTCACAGACTCCTGGATAACCCCCATAGTCAGAAGCTACTTTTTCTGTTCTAATGAACTCTTGCTGCGCTATCCAGTTCATTTCCTGTATGCGGGGAATTACTAACTATATTAGTTTGCTAGGGTTGTCATAACAAAATATCACAGGCTTAAATGACAGACATTTATTTTCTCCCAGTCCTGGAGGTTAGAAGTCCAAGGTCCAGGTGAGACACGTTTGCTTTCCCTGAGGCCTCTCTCCTTGGCTTACAGACAGCGGCCTCCTTGCCACAACCTCACTCCTTCCCTGTGTGTGTGTCTGTGACCTTCTTACTCTCCTCTTCTAAGGACACCAGTCATATCAGATCAGGCCCACCCTGACATCCCCATTTTAACTGAATTACCTCTTTCAAGGCCTATTTCCAAACGCAGTCACATTGGAGGTACTGGGGGTTAGGACTTCAGCACATGAATTTGGGGGAGACACAATTCTGCTCCTAACACTATCTTATATTTAGTTCTTTTTAATGCTTGGGGTTTTACATTGTCATTCCCCAATCTTCTCTCTAAGTGAATCCCTGTAGTCTTTTAAACATTTAAAACTGAGTCGTAAGATTCTTTAATGCACTCTACATTTACTTTCACTACCCTCCTCTGCCCTTTGCTTAAGTCCTACAAACTCTTTTTGGATTGTGGTCCTTAATTAACAGTCTATATTTTGTAATAAAAGCTTACCCTCTCTTTGTAGCTTCTGCTTGGCTTTTAACACAGTGCCCTGCTCATATTAAGCACTCAAGTTCTTCTTTAAATAGGATGAGAATAAGAAATTTTGTTTTTATACATGACTATAATAATGTGTTATAATCCTGATGTACAGTTAGTTGTTATGACTCTCAAATTATCTCCTGCTTCACCAGTAAATAATCATTTTTACTTGAACAAATGCTTGCCTGTCTAGTGATTCATCAAAACCTTTCAAAATCATTGTCCAACATGACAAAATTCTAAGTAACTGAGATTCTTGAATTTGAAGATTTAAAGCAATTGGCTCTTATCATACCCTACCTTTTTTTTTTTAAAGATTTTATTTATTTATTTGACAATGAGAGACACAGCGAGAGGGGGAATACAAGCAGAGGGAGTGGAAGAGGGAGAAGCAGTCTTCCCGCCGAGCAGGGAGCCCAATGCGGGGCTCAATCCCAGGACCCTGGGATCATGACCTGAGCTGAAGGCAGATGCTTAATGACTGAGCACCCAGGCGCCCCACCCTACCTTTTTAATATTAGCTTCTGCTAACCATTTTGCATCACTGAATATTTATGGATTATTTCTGCATTTTTCCTCAACAAAAATAATCTTGAAACACCATTTAAAAATCAGTGCTAAAAAGTCACTTCTCTGACTTACTGATCAAAAAGTACAATAGGTAAAGTTCTTGATGACAGGACCTTTTTTTTTCCCCTATTGCTTTACCACTTGACAGAAGCCAACACAGACAGATCTCTTCTCTAGAGCTTCAAAATACTGGTACTGGTGATGGCTATCCAACATACATGTGGAGCCCTTTTAGAAATGCAAAATCCCAGGAACTATCTTAGACCTTTTGAATCAGAATCTCTGAGTATGTGTCAGTATATGTCAGAAGCTGAATTTGTAATTTTTATGCACAGAGCTGAAAACTTTTGCTTAAGAAGGAAATGGTCCCTAAATGTAGCTGCACTGAAATCATGGGGGGAGCCTTAAAGCAAGGTCATGCCTGGGTTTCACTCCACTGCCTGGGCATTAGGATATTTTACATTTCCCAGGTCATTCTAACATTGAACCAAAAGGACACATTGATGAGAAATCAGAAGAACATTACTAGCTATAAATTTTTTAAATACATCATTTGAAAGTTAAAAGTATAATACTAGGAGGGATTCTAGATATCATGTTTATTATACGTGGTTAAGTATGATTTTCCAGACACTGTAATCGTGGTCACCGACGTGCCTGGTCATGCCTCAATTCTGCCACAGACTACAGACGCAGCTCTTAAAAGTGTAGCTGCATCAGAATCCCCTGGAAAGGTTATGATAACTAAGATTTGTTGGACCCAACTCTAGATTTTCTGACCCACAAGTTCTGATGTGAGGCCCCCAAATTCACATTTTTTGCAAATTCCAATGTAAAGCTGATGTTGCTGGTTCAGGGACCACACACTGAGTTTCTACTTCCATAGGGAGGTGGATGTCCTTTCAGGCAGGTGAGACTCTTGCCTCCACCTCCCAATATAGTAAGTGACCATCGACCCAAAGCATGTGCAATTGCCTTCAAAGAACATTCTGCAATATGAGCACTACAAGACGGTCTCAGAGAAAGCCACATTCCCTCCAAAATCATGGGGATAAAAATAGGAGTAAGCAGAGTCTATGTTATCCCTTACTATTATTTTTTACAGTCTCTAAAATGTAATAATAAAACTAGTTAATTAAATAAAGTGTGAATACTACATTTAATTTCCATGTACCATCTCCGGCCCTCTAGAATATTTTCAGATTTTTCCCCTTCATTCTAATGAATGGTTGGAATTCAGTTCAAACTGCTGAAGATAAATACACAAGCTAAAGTAATTATTTTGTTTTAATTTTTCACCATAATATCAAAAGTATTTTTGATTTCATGACTCAGTAATAGAGTTACAAACCATAGGCTTTTACATGAAATATATCTTGGAGACTTGAAACAAAAAAGTATTTAGGTTGTCTTATTAACCCCTATATTCACTGCTCCAGGAAATACCTCTTCAATCCCCTACCACAAATAATGGAGTATATTTTCTTAGACCAACCTGAAAGAAACTCCACATTAAACTGCAAACTAGAAAACTATGATCTCTGTACTTTTCTTTAGATATGGTTTTTTATTTCCTTCTTCTCCAAGGTTTATTTTGCTTCCATTCTAGATCTTTTCCATGGTTTCTTGAAAAAACAGTCTGGCAATCCACGTTACTTTTCAAAACCACTTTACTTGCTAATCCTCTCCAACAGATCTGACTCAATAATCAATCTGACCTTTTCTTTTTTGGGGGTCCAGGGGAGAGAAAGAGGTGGGTGGGAGGGAATGGAAAGCTACTCAACTACAGATAAAAATACTAAACAGTCTCAAAATTGTGTTCATATTTAGGGAGAGAACCCTGTATAACCTAGAATGTTATGTGATCTAGCCTCTTTTCAAAACCTGATTGAGAGAAGTCATATTCAAGTTAGATGATATAAAGAACACCGCATTCCTCACATATCTAGCTGTTCTGTATTCAAGCCTTGCTTTGAACTGTCCTAAAATACAGGAAGCCTATTCCTTAGAACAGAGGAGAAGCTTCAAATATTGGGATTCACTTTTAAGATTATGTACTTGGCTTTTATTGAAGTCTTTTTGAAAAACAAACAACAAAAAAATCATATAAACACTGCTTTGTATTTAGTGCCCTCAATGTAAGACTCTACATAAAAAAAATGTCCTGAAGTTTACTCCGTAGGAAACTTCTGATACTTGCATCTATTTACTTATTTATTTTTAAAGATTTATTTATTTATTTATTTATTTATTTATTTGGGGGGGGGCAGAAGGAGAGAGAATCCCAAGCAGACTCCTCATTGAGTGAGAAGCCCGACGCAGGGCTCGATCTTACGACCCTGAGATCATGACTTGAGCCAAAACCAAGAGTCTGACGCTCAGTTGACTGCGCCACCCAGGTGCCTCCAAACTTGCATTTTTTAAATGTTTTTCTTAATAGTTTCCTCTTTACCCAGTTAGGAAACTCAAATGCTTTCCCCCTTCTTTTCCTTAGTATTATCTTCATATAATTTCCCTATTCCTATATTACTGGACTATTTTAAGAAAAAAGGAGAAACATGACCATTAAAAGAAATGGCTGCATTGGTGATAAACTCTGAGAAAATTCTGATATTGAACCTTGAACAAAAATAAAGAGGAGGGAAGAAATGTACCAAGCAAAAAGCCCCATGATTCTCCGTATTTTCATTTTAGGTAATCCTCAGATTTACTCTGACGCTGGATGTAGTTAAACTACACTAAACGGATGCCCAGGAAAATAAAGGGATGTACCTCCAGCCACCACATCAGAAGAAAGGTTCAAATGCCTGTCTGACTGCAGCATTCATGCTAAGTCTACAAAACCGCACCGGAAGGAAACTATTGGAAATCATACTCAAGATACACTTCAGAGGTCTGTTACCTTCAGGGGTTCTTACCATATGAAAAGATCCTATATTTCCCTTCTCTTTATATAGGGAGGCCATGCCTCTTCTTCCTGACACCATGAATCCTTAGAAGTTTGGTATAGAAATGTTTGACCTGGGGTGCCTGGGCGGCTCAGTATGTTGAGCATCCAACTCTTGATTTTGGCGCAGGTCCTGATCTCAGGTTTGGCACAGGTCCTATCCCTGCGTTGGGCTCTGCACTGGGCGGGGGTGTCCGCTGGAGGATTCTCTCCTTCTCCCTCTGTCCCTCCCCTACCTCTTTAAAAAATGAGAAATGTTTGACCCATGCAGGAAACAACAACAACGAGCAGTTGTACAAAAGGGAATACTGAAGCACATATGGCAATGGGGGGACCAAAACTATTTGCTTTTTCACAGGAATTACTGGAGACAGCACGGAGAGTGGTAAAGCACCAGACTTGGAATCTGAGTCTGCAGCTGTCACCAAGAACCTACAAGAGCTTAGGAAGCCATTTAACCTCTCTAGGTGTCAGGCTCCTCATCCCTAAAATATGGAGTTTATACCAGATCCTCCTGTAGGTCCTTTACAGCCCTAATATTCTGCACTGTCTGCTCTTTGCCCATAAGCTAACTGTTCTAGTTTACAGCTGGACTTAGATGGTCCCATACAACTGTGGGAGAAGCCTCCCCATCCAGAAGTCTGGACGTCTCCACAAGTTACGAGAGAACAAGTTAGAGGGGATACAGTAGCTGCAATAAGCTGTATACAGGCAAAAACACTCTGATGAAAAAAATTCAGGACTTCTGATAGAGCTATGCAGAGCATTAACTGAGACCGGCCCATTAAAATGTATTTATTCAATACCAGCTTTCCCCATACTCCACAATCTGAGTGTTTTCACTAGTGGTGTTATATTTCCTGTGGTTTCTTGTCATCTATCACCTTGCCTATTTCTTTCTCTTATATTATTTTTATTTAAGTAACGAGACATCATCATTGCATGGCACCCATCTAACGTCAAGATACAGAACTTGGCATTTCGCATTTGCACTCATTTTATTTTACTATTTTTTTTAGAATTTTTAAATTATTATTTAAACAACAACCAAAATAAACAAAAACCAAAACCGTTCACCCATTTCAGTGCACTCATTATTTTAATCGAACAGCTGTTTATTGGGTATTTACTGCCCACTTAAGACTGTGTTAAATGCTGAAAGAAACATCAAGGTAGGATGCAATCTGTCCTGCCATCTCTCCCAATCCCCTGCTGAACCTGAACTATTGAGCTAGTCACTCAACATACTCTATTCCTCCAAGCTGCACATGATTCTTCATGCAGTGTGGATCCCATACTGAACCATTTCACTTATGATTTTGTCATCATCCTACACATATTGGGTCCTTAGGTTTTTTCATGCTCATCTCTGACCTGGACACCTCCCAATCCCCTATCATACTTTCTTAATAAAATGCATTGGACTGGATAAATGTC
This sequence comes from Mirounga angustirostris, assembly GCF_029215605.1. Lineage (NCBI taxonomy): Eukaryota > Metazoa > Chordata > Mammalia > Carnivora > Phocidae > Mirounga > Mirounga angustirostris. Next base: position 8,580,962 of record NW_026991720.1, read on the forward strand.
AATATGTCATGAATGCCTGATGGCAGTTCCATAGCTCTGGGCCCTAATGAGTGTGGTGACTATTATAACTGGGTGAGTTTCATGTTTATAAAATTTTGATTAGAGGTAATATCCACTGTGAAAAGGAGACTTCTAGCACAGGGGACTCCTGCACCCACCACTGTGAATCTCATCTGCCTGGGTTGCTACCGAGGTAGGATATCTGGTTAGACTGCTGAGTGACCTGCTTCAGGGACTCTCCCTGAAAGGGGTCATCTGATGTCTGGTAAGTCTGCTTCCTATTCAACAGATTTCTGAGTAAGTTGGTGCCAAATGTGACCCCTGATCGCCTTCTAAGTGTCAAGGTTTAATCAGGCCCTGAAAGACTGCCTGGTGGGTATTGCACTGCTGTACTTTTGTAATCAGTCATTTATTTCCTGTTAACCTAAGCGACTCTGCCACTCCACTAAAACTATTTTTTCAAAAGACACCAATGATTTTGTTTTTGTCCAAACCTAAGCCTTTTCCATTCTCTCTCTCTTTTCTCTTCATACCTAAGTATTCTGATACTTCTCAGTGTCCCATCTTTCATGAAATTCTATCTTAGTTGGGCCTGATGCTTTTCTTTTTCTCCTATCACCTCTAATCAATCTTCTGTTTCCATGTCTGTTTATTTTCTCTTTTATTTATTATTTGGGAGGGGGAGGGAGGGGCCGAAGGAGATTGGGAGAGAGAGCCTTAAGCAAACTTGGCGCATGCAGCCCAACACAGGGCTCCATCCCACAACCCGGAGATCATGACCCGAGCGGAAACCAAGAATTGGACCCTTAACTGACTGTATCACTCAAGTGCCCCCTATGACCACTTCTTGTATCTCCATTTCACTTTGCTCTCCTGTCTCCCACCAGGACCTCTTTTCATTTAGCTTTGCTGCTGTTGACCCAGGGTCAATGGGTCCATTATGTCCATTCCCTGCCACTCTCCTCAAACAGGCAGAGACATTACCATCTCCCCAAATTATACCTTCAAATGTCAGTCATCAGGCTTCAGACCCAGGACTCACCTGTGACACTCCTCTCTGCTCCTAATATTTTATGTGGTCAGTCATCATGTCCACTTTCCCCCTTCAAATCTACTTTTCCCGCCCTTCAGCTTTAGTCTCATTACCACCACTTAGTCCAGGTCATCACTCTGTGACTCCAGTGCCTTTTAATATCCTGTATATGCTACCACATTTATCATCCTTAACTCACTTATGCCACATTTATGCTCAGTGACCTATGCTAATAAGATAAAGAGAACTGTAATGTTTTATGTCCCTAGACAAATGCAAGCCCCCTTTCAAATGTAGTTATCAACACCCCTTCAAATAGGCATTTTAAATTTTACAACCTAAAAACAACAAGGTCCATCTTTCTCATACTAAGAATTAGGTCTCATTTTCTATGTCTAGGTCACAAAGTCTTTCTTCCCCACTAACCGGAGAGCCTGTCATTTTAGTGTGGGAAGGAAATGAGATGTGATGCTTGCCTAGCTACTAGCTACTGAGTATCTCCCTTTTTCCTTACTCCAATGTAGTATATACAAATAACAAATTTTAAAATATTTAAACACTGATTGCATGGTGTTATTTTTTTTAAACGCATGTGGTACATCCTTTTCCCTATTTAAATACATACACAGAGTTTTACCCATCATTTATATGCAAATGGAATGAAAAGTGGTCTTATCATAAAATGTATCATGGCATTAATCTTTATTTTTTGACAAGTCATGAAAACTTTATTTACCTCGAGTTATAAAATTCTAGAATAAGTACAAAATTAAACATAATTAACATTCATTTAAAAGATATATAGTACCCAAAGCAGACACTATATGGTATTCAACACTGTAGGCAAACATAGGTGCTGAAAAAGACAACTAATCAAAAAGGTGAAGTCCAGATTGCTGCTGTAAACATTTAATATGCCTAAATAAATAAACACATAAATAAGTAGAACTCACTTTACTTGGCAGAGGATCATTATCTATGTATGCTTCCTTTTTGTTGCAGGTTTTTCTCATCATAATTTTATGTCTACATTGTTCACATGTGCTGCCAATATATAATTGTAATTATAATTTAAAAATAAAGGCAATTCTATGCTTCTTCCCTTTTCTGAGCAAGATAATTATATTTCTTTGGAATATAAATTGCCACCATTTTTAGAGTTAGAAATTCTTCAAAGAACAATTAAGGCTTTGCTGGAACATGAAATAGAAGATAGTTCTAGAGAAGATTACAGCGTTTCAATTCAGTGCTTCCAATGAGAATAAAAAAATTGGCTTAACTGCTGCCCAAAGTCAATACCTCAGATTCTAAGATGTCAGCCTGTATATTTGGATGAGCTTACATATATTCAGCAATATAAGCAAGCTGTAAACTATAAAGTTATTCAAGTGAGTCAAATGTTTATTTTCTCTACATAATCGAAAACAGGAGAAATCATATGGTTGTAATATTAAACACGATGCACTTTTAAGTAAAAGTTTAAAGCACTTACGTTTTTCAGAATGAATGAATGGAAAAACAAACAAAAAGTTTTAGTTCTTAAGGGAACAAAACATTCTTGTAGTTCTAAACTATGATCTGGTTTAAAAGCATTATTTTTAGGGTATCATTTTTAGAGTAGAATTTCATTTTTACCCTGTACTTAGCTATACACTTTGGAGGGGTCTGAGCTATGTTCTTGCTGTTCCGACGTCATCATGAGTCCTGTACTGTAAGCTGCATTATAGGAAAGCCTCTAGAACCTTCTATCAGAGGAAAAGACCAGCAGTAGCAGCCTTCTAGTGATCGGAGGGTCTTCCAAAAGTTACGAAGTTTCTGCTGAGTCACAGCAGAGACAAGCTGTGCCCTGCAAGCTCACTGATATCTCCCCTTGTCACGAGAAAGCCGTGGAGGAGGGAAAACACACACACACCTGGACACAACGCTGGCATTAGAGGAAAGCAGTAAGATACCCCAGAGGTTAGCAGAGGTCAAGAATTCAGAGATACAGGAGGTTAAAAGAGCAGACACCACCACTAGATTGGAGGCAGGGGGACGGGAACGAATCTCATTTCCCTACTTACTGTGTGGCTGGCGCAAGTACCTAACATACAGAGCCCTCGCCATTAAAATAGGATAATACTTCTGCCCCGGAAGATCAAGGCCTGCCAGCGGGACACTGCATCAGCCCAGGGCTGGACACAAAGACACCCCGAGAAGATGACGCTCACATACACGGTATCCAGAGACCACTAGTCAGGCGTGAAGCCTGAAGGCTGTTCCCAGTTGCGGACACGGTGTGATCAGAATCGTGTGGTGTCCCTCTGCTCGGAAGGAAGGCGCTTCCCTCTTGGGCTTTGCTTCAAACAGCAGGATCCCACCGTGGGGCCCCCCAGACTTGAAGAAACAGTTCGGTCAGCGGCAGTCTTGTGCTTAACGACTTACCACTAGCACACCTGCTCATTATTCTTTCTTAGCCCTCAAAGTCCCCAACATGGATTCGTTCACTCTCCTACTACCTGAGACAGTGATTTTTTTAAAGCCTCAAAAAAATGTCAGGGGCTCTCAAAACATCAAGGCAGTAATGTCTTCCATCCTGTGAGGTTACATTTTTTTCCCTTAGGAATAACATAGAGAACCTGCTAAGGGGAGGAGCAACATAGGAACCCTCCTTTGTCAGAAGAGGAATAACAAGGGTGAAGCTCAGTGCCTACGCTCAGATCGGGTGGAGAAGGTTCAGCCAGGGGCTGAGGGCTGTGATATAGATGGACAAGCATCAGAGTGGGCAGTCAGCACACCTTGCAATACAAGGAAATGACCTAGCTTCAGTTACCTGAACTAGGTGTTTCATTCCCTCCCACTGGGGCTCTTTGAAGTTCAACTTCTTTAAGGTGATCGAAGGTCCTTTGACCCTGTCTGGAGAATCAAGCAGAATGACAGCATATCAACTAGTGAGCGGCTTATAGAACACATTCTCTAGAGGCAGCCTTCCTGAGTTCAAATCCAGACTCTGCCACTTACCAGCTGTTGACCCTGGGCTAGTTCTTTAACCTGTCTCCGTTCTACCATCTGTAAAGTAGAGATAATTGTACCTACCTCACAGAGTAATCACGTGGACTGAGTTTCTGTGAATGCGTAGGGCATGCATAATACATAGCAGGAACTGTATGTTTGATTGATAAATGACAGAAAAATTACATCTACCATGGGCTTGGTGTTACAGCTGGTATTGAATCCCAGAATAGAAAATATCTCATATTACCTTTCTCCTTTAATGCATAATGCTGATTAGTCAGTCATAAAAATCTTGGAAGACTCTAAAAAGGTAATTATTTTTTTCCTAGACTTACTCTTTCACTTGGGTTAGAAATCATTTTCCCTACTTAACAGATGAAGCGATTGAGATTTGGAAAGTTTAAATTACTTACTAAAAGTGAAAAGGAAAAAAAGAAACTTAGTGAGAAGAGATGAGATCAGAAACTGAGAAAATAGTTCTCCCGAACCTGCTATGAGACAGAACATTTTTGCAAGATGCCATTCACAGCCCCTCCTGAAAAGTAATTAGAGTCCCTGATAAGTTTGAGTAGTTTTCTAACAGACGCTCATGGTATTTCAAGAGCCTTTCTGGGCATGCTGGGTTACCCACTCAGCTGACTGTCAGTGTTGGGACTTGCCTACATCTTTAATCCAATTTGTGACTAGCCTAATAATCTTTAACCAGACATTTCCTTTTTATATCCGCACTCTTTTTTTCCTACAAAATGTTTTTGCCAGCAGGAGGCATCACTGAGTTTGATTTACGCAGCAACTTCTCTCTTTAAGCAGCTTGTTTAAAATAAAACTGTGATGTGGGCTCATATCATTTTATCTGAGAAGCTGTCTTTAAACATACCCATATTTCCCAACATAATACAGCACTCCTTCCTCTATTTCTAATGATTCTTACTCCCTGCTGCTTTATTAATCCTAAAAACTCCCAGATCCACTGGAGTTGGAAGGAATACTAGGATTCAGAGAGGCTCACTTTCTTAACTGAAAACATCTGCGTGTTCTCGGCTGCAGTTATGGAGACTCAAAGAGAACTTCGCTCTCCGAATGTGTCCTAAATAAGCTATTTCTTACCCTTTCTATGCGCTAAAATTTGCAGTTTGTTAGTTTACAGGCAAAAATGGTTTGTTTTTTTTTTCTATTTGCAGAGGGTTTATTTATTTTTTCACCTTACCATCCAGGCTCCAGGCACAAGTAATAGGAAGTGGGTTTTCTCCCCCCCCCCCCCTTTTTTAACAAGGTAACCCAAGGTTGGAAAGGAGAGTCCAGAGAAAACTTGAGAAAGTCCGTGGTTCTCAAACCTTAGCTTGCACCAGAATCCCCTGGAGGGTTTGTTAAAACTCAGATTGCTGGGCTCCACCCCTGGAGTTTCTGATTCCATAAATCTAGACTGAGGTCTGACAATCTGCATCGCTAAATTTCCTGGTGGAGCAGATGGTGCCAATCAAGGAATCACAAATGAGATAAACTATCTCAATAGAAAATTCTTCTTTTGGTCATGACCTTCAGACCAGGTACACCTTTTCTTTCCTTCTCCAAACCCCAAAGCTCTCATCCCCCCTCAGACTCAGAGAGACTGATAATACCAACCCATGAAGCTGAGAGACAATCCCACTGGAGGGGAGGCTGCTGAGTAGATAAAGTTAAAGGGATGTTGGGGGAGGGATGAAGGGAAAGTTCCCTGTGAGAATCAGGTTTTCACCCTGAAAAGCCACTTTTTTTTTCTCTTAAAGATTTTATTTGAGAGAGAGAGAGAGAGAGAGAGATTAAGAGGGAGAAAGAGCAGGGGGAGGGGCAGAGGGAGAGGGAGAAGCAGACTCCTGGCTGAGTGCAGAGCCCGATGCGGGGCTCAATCCCAGGACCCCGAGATCATGACCTGAGCCGAAGGCAGATGCCCAACCGACTGAGCCACCCAGGAGCCCCGAGAAGCCACTTCTGAATCTACACCAACGGATGCTTTTGTGAGGCTGGATTGTATCCATTTAAACTGGAGAAAAGGATTGGCTGAAGGTTCTAGGAATAATGTTAAAAGTAAAAATGTTGATGTAGGGGAAAAGAACCAGGGCATTGAACAAACAATGATGGAGTTGATTGCATTACAGAAAGAGAATCAACAAAGAAAAACTGTCATAAAGCAACTGAAAAAAGAGAAAACTAGTAAATTCAAATCAAAAGAGAATGGTTGGAAGTTTTGCATGTTACAAAGAAATAAAAGTAAACACTTGAACTCCGTTTTTATGCAAGTCTGTTCTGCTTTATAAAGTTGTATCAGTAATTAGGAGATTCGGCTTGTGAGATTCAGCAAGTAAAAATACAGGAAACCAAGTTAAACTTGAATTGTATGAGACACATGTATACTAACTGTACTAAGTATAACACTGTTGTTTATCTGAAATTCAAATTTAACTGGGCATCTTGTATTTTAGCTGACAATTCTAAATCTGATTCACGGAGATTTTACCTGTTAGTGGTTTTCACACTGGAAATGAGAAGTTGCAAAGACAGAGGGCAATGAAAAAAATTCAGACACAGGAATAAGAAAAAAAAAAAAAAAGATTTTCTATGAGGAAGTATAATGGGAGCTTGTACCCAGGATTGGACCAGAGGTTCCACTGATTTGATATAAAGAGTGTAGGCAGAATGGTCCAGAATTCCAAGGACGAGGAAGTTAGGCTTGTCCTTACCCTTAAGGATTGAGAGTCTGTCTCCAAGACAGAGAACTTTATATAAAGATTGAGTCGGTTTATGCTTCTACTTTGAAGCAACCTCTGCCTCTAATTATTGAGCCAAATCTCAACAGCTCAGGACAAATTTGAGGGTCTTATGTACAGATCTTACCTACTTAAAAGGGCTGGGCATCATCCCTGCATTAAGATGTTTACTCAATGAAACAAATAGATAGTGAGCCATTTACTTTTGCAAAATTCAAGAAACGAGAAGATGGCAAAACAAGACTTGAACCTCCTTCCCACCCCTGGTCCTCACAAAAATAAATGTGTAGAGGAACAAGGCTCAAACGGATTTTCTTTTTGGCACCGAAAAGTCTTTTTAAATTAGATGAATCCTAATGTGGGGCTAATGCCCTTCTACATGGAATTTTAAGTATTTTGTTCTTGCTTTCTTTTACAAATATATAATTAGGGCGATGTTAGGACAGTAAACACGATGTCGATACTTTGCTGCTAGCCAAACTGAACATCAGCTGAGAGCTACTGAACGCTACAGCTCAGTAACTGCTGTCTCCAGCCGCGAAAATGCCTGATATAATGAGAAAGGTGACCTGCTAAGGGAACTCAGGCACCACAGAGGATGCGGAAGCTCAGTGCTGAGTCAAGTGTAGGTAATATGAAATTACAGTAACTAATTAACTTAATTGTTTGCTTCAAAATTGAAGGGAAAGTGCCTGGTGCTTGGGAGGGAAGGCAGGGAAATCACCATATTTTCTTTAGGCAGAGATCTAGTGAATTGATGGCTGTATTTGTTGACATCTTACTCTGTGACAAGTCTACTTGTGTTTGTTCATTTACATGACATTGTAAAATGAATACTCTTATTGTCCTCATTTTATAGATGAAAAAACTGAGGCATGAAATTTTTGCAGCTTGTCCAAAAATCTCTTGGCTAGGAAATAGCAGAGATGAAACAAAAATAAATCCACACTTGGAGCTCACACCTGCCATTTTGCCACTTCACTCATACTCTGGAAAATGCTTTCAATTACTGAAAAGAGAATGAGGGTATCCATGAAAAGTATGTGGTATTGTAGTTTCACAGAAAATGATAGCACATTAATGGTTTGGGGTTTTACAACCGATTTTGTTCTGTTTGCTTAACTTCTAGAAACAGCAATGAAAAACATTTATTAAGCAAAATTCATTCAAATATATCATTATCCCTCATAAATACAATCCTTTTTGTAAGCAGTTTCTTCTGTCCACTGCATTCATTCAGCGGCTATTGACTAAGTTTGTACGCACAATTATGAATACCTACCAAAATAAGGTGGCCAAGTTTTGAGATATAAGCTCAACAGACCTACAAAAACACTTTTGTGATATTTTCATCAGTATACAGAATCCACGCACATTATTCCATCTACTGATGACCAGATTCTCTGATAGGCTCATAAGAAGATTCCTTTGTATCTACAGAATTCATTCTCACTTTTTCTTCTAAGTTGGATGGTGAACGGGTTGTCCATCTGCATATTAAACTGCACTAAATTATAGTCACTCTTAAAGATAAGGTGCTCTAAATTTCCTGGTTCACCCTGAGGCAAAACTTTACAGTGAATATTCAAACAGTAATAATAAGCGCAAGGCTAAGAAGATAATCTAAGTTGCTATGCTTTCTAGTAGAAGACTGTACGACCTCCTACAGCACTTGTTATTAACTTGCGGAGAAATAATAGCTGAATTTATATATGGGAACAGAGGAAAGGGGAATAAATGGTTAATAAAAGGAAATGTCTGAGAGCTTGAATTTGCCTATGTTTACTAGAAAATAAATCCAAATGAAGAAAAAATGGGACTAAATCTCAAGGATCTAGTATGGTCAGACTCTCAGCTATATTGGGCACTCTCAGCTATATTAGCAAGAGCTAACATACATTCCCAATAGGAAAATTAAACAGGAGTTTAGTATCTATTGATTCTCATATAAAAGAAAAACAAAATGAAAATTTTTGACGGCATTGCATGCAAACTGACACTAAAGCTGCTTCCTGCTTTACTGAAATCATGATGACTGTGAATTAAAGTGGGGTGCCTGGGTGGCTCAGTCGTTGAGCATCTTCCTTTGGTTCAGGTCGTGATCCCAGGACCCTGGGATCCAGCCACACATCAGGCTCCCTGCTCGGTGGGAAGCCTTCTCTCTCTCCCACTCCCCCTGCTTGTGTTCCCTCTCTCACTGTGTCTCTGTCAGATAAATAAGTAAAATCTTAAAAAAAAAAAATTGAAGCAAGTAGCGAGTAGCAGGGCAGGAGGCTGTGTGTGTGTACTTTAGTTTATATATACATCTCATGACAATATTTAGTGTGTATAGTGCCTTCAGCACTCTCCTGTGGAGTTTAGATTTCTCAACTTTATATTAACTTCTTACTGATTTTTTTTAACTATGTTGAGTGTTTACAACCGGACTGAATGTGTTTATATAGGAGTGTTTTAATGAACAAGGATAATCCTAACTCATATGCTTATTTTGTAAAGTGTTCGATAATATTTCTGTTTTAGTAACAGCTTGCAGGATGTGTAATTCCCACCATGATTTTCTTTTACAAATGTGATCTATAGCATTCTTTGCTTATACAACAGTAGTTACACACGTGTGTGCCCATTATGGACTTGACCGTTATTCACAGACTGGATTCCACGCCAGTCTATAACAGGAACTGTAATGTACAAGTAAACAGACCTAATCCTTGGCCTTAAGGAACTTGCACTCTATTGTAAAGGAAGACATTCAAGTAAGTGTTTATAATACAAAGTGAACTGAGCTGCAGTGGAGTTGTTAATATAAGATACATTGGAGAGCACTGGGGAAGGAAAGTCTAGATCGAGCCGGGGAGACAGGAAGTCCTTTGGTGGAGTTCGCACTTGAACTGATTAGAGAAGAGAGGGATCTCTCATCATATGCAGACATGTGGAAAGTACAGTCTGTCATATTAGAATACAACTGAAGTGATGAAGACTAGGGGAAGTGACCTCCTACAAGGCTAGAGGGGCAGGCAGGAAAAGACCAAATTATCATGTTACTTAATGATCCAAATGGTGCGGATTTTACCTTAAGGCCTTTGAAGAATTTGGGGTGTAGAAATCACAGGGCAAGGTTTGGTTAAATCACTCCTTCAGCAGTATGGAAGATGGAAAAATTGATTTAGAACACAGTGAGGATGTTAGGAAGTTGACGTGGAAGAATTGAATAATTATTTAGATGTCGGGGGTAAGGGAATATGAGAGCTCCAACTTGAGTTCCATGTCACTTGTATCAAATGAAAGTGATAGAGCAGTAGGCTGAAGTGTTGACAGTGTCCCTAACTCCCAGCAGAAAATAAAAATCTTTTTCTAGAAAAAGCACTCTCAGATAACCAAGATTCTCACAAGTTAAAACTCAATCAAAAAGTCACTAAACCAAAGAATGCTATAGTGACTAAGAAGTCAGTAAAAACAATAAACAAAATTTAGATTCCGATGATATTGGGATTATTAGATGTAGACTACTAAGTGTATGAAATATCTAAAGGATAGAAATTTTTTAAATACTGACCAAGCTCAAAATAAAACTACTGAATTAAAAACTCAGTGGATGACAAAGACTTGAATAGATACAATTACATAGAGAGTTAGCCGGACACAGGGAATCAGAGGGCAGGTGTGATATGAATGGCACCAGAGAATGGGGCAGCCTTAGAGGGTATCAGAGTCTGAGCAGGTTGCAGAGGCATCCCCATGTGGGAATGGCTTGACATACAAAGTCAGAGACTGATCCAGGTGAAGAATGTGTTCAGGCAGATAGAGGAGCTGCCTGGTGTTGGTATCAGCCTAAGAAAGGGGAGGAAGGACACAGCAGTACTGATGGGAAACTGGGGATTAAGTATATTGAAGACAATGGCAGCCAGGGTTCTTCCACTTGGAGAAAGGAAGTACAATTATGGAAAAGCAGAAAAAAAGAAGGAACCCTATGGTACTGGAGTACTGGTGTGAATTCATGGTCTTCCATATATAAAAACAAAAATCTAAATGTTGATGTAAATGTGTGTATCTACTTACCTACCACACATATATTCCCTCCCTCTGTCCACTGAGAAGACCTGGGAGCAGAAACACCACATTAGTAATGAGCACAACTAGCCTCCAGATCATGGCTTCTACAAAATCATTCTCCACTAAAAGGAACAAAGACTTCCTGGAGAAAATACTGATAGAAAAAGAATCTAGTCTGGGGCAGGTAAAGTACAAGATCTAGGAATATCTCTGGGGCAGAAAGGAGAAAACTACTGAAAAAATAAAGGGACCATGATAAAAGGACACAGGCACCAAAGTGAAAGGGTTCCCACTGGCCAAATCTGGGACAACTTCATCAATATAAAAAAATGCATTTTAACCCATTACATAAAATAAGACACCATTTATCTGTCTGTACATAAGTAAATGAAGGTTTTATTAGATGACATTTATGTTACAAAGACCCTCCACAAAATACTTTTTAATCATAAAGGACACAAGTTAATTACAAAGGAAAAAGTCTTTCTACGCTAGAGAGGACTGGTAGACAACACCTGAATCACACGATCCAAATCGTGCGGTGACGTGAAACTGTGCACCACAAACCAGCACAACCTCTCTTGAGGGATATTCCTGCCAAAGATGCATAAATTGAACCAAATCATGAGGAAACACAAGGGAAACTCAAATTGAGGTAAATTCTACAAAACGAATGGACACTAATCTGTACGATGTCAAACTCCTGAAAATTAAGGAAAGGCTGACAAAATCTTCCAGACTGAAGGAGACCAAGGATAAATGAAACTAGATGGTCCATGTAACTCAGAACTGGATCCTTTGGCTCTAAAGGGTGTTATGGGACAAGTGGTGAAACTCAAGTGGGATCTGAGGGGTAGGAGGAAATCCTAAAATAATGTTGATTTCCTGGTTTGGATGGTCATATTGCAGTTATGTAGGAGAGTGTTCTTTGTGGAAAACAGACGCTAAGGTGTTTGAGGATGATGGGAATCAGGTTGTTGACTTACTCTCTCAAACAACTCAAGGGGGAAAAAAGTTCATTCTCCTGTATTTATAGCTTTTCTATAAGCTTGAGATTGTTTTAAAATAAAACATTATTTAGATTTCCTTTTGAGTATTTTTTACTGTGGAGATCTCATAGTATTTATCATGCTAATTCTTGTTTTGCATTTCTAAGACCTATAATACGAAGTATTTCCTACAGATTTTTTTTAAACAAGGCATATTCTGGAAAACAGAAGTATTTAAAAAGAAGCTTTTCTTTAAAAATTATAAAGAAATATATAATAAATACACTAAATCCTAAGTGAATTTAGCAGCTAATTGCTATTATATAAACAGTAGCAAATGTGATCAGAACTGACAGTCATTTAATCAAAACAACTGATTAAAGAAAGAATAATTATACCTATATTAAATATTTCCTTTAACATCAAGTATTTTTAATCACCAATGTTTATATAGGACACTTTTTTTCTTTTTTTAAATAGGTCTCCTAATGGGATCTCTGTATAATCCTTTAAAAATAAGTTATATATTTGTGTGTGAGTGTGTATGTAACAATTCCTTTAGGGTGGAATACAGATTACCATCAGATTGCTCTATTTTTTTTCTATCTTTATGGTTTTTTTGGTCAATATTTTGCAGCTGTCTCACCACAATTTGAAATGAATTCCTCACTGGGAATCTTTACAAATGATTAAAGCAAGTTTTCATAGAATACGTTTTTTCCCTGTTTGTCACATTTTATTGGATTACCAAAGATTTCATTAAATTGTGGCATTAAAATAGGAAGTCAAGATGGCATCAAATGTTAAGAGAACAAACAGCAGAGTCTTGGAAAGCAATTCTGTTGGTGGAAGCAGCAGTCAAGCCTGGTTAGCGGGGAGAAGGCTGCCAGTTGGGGACACAGGAAGCCTACTTTATGGAGGAAATAGGGAATATTTGTTAATCCAGCTTAAATAGTCATCAGAGGTTTTTCTCTAGGGTAGGGCCCTGGGTTGTTTTGTTCTTTTCCTTTCTACTTATTTTATGTGTTTTTTGTTTATAAAGATACCACACTGACGTTTAATGGAAAACCTCTCTGAAATGAGTAGTCTTATTGAAGGAATATATAAACCTTCCTTATACTTGGTTCATTTTCTTTGGTCAGCAGCAATCTGAACAACCAGAAGTCCAGCCATCGACTGGACCACACACAGGCTGTCTAACTTTTCCATCAATATAGAAACAATCAAACTTTTTCTTAACTCTGAATTTTTAGTAATATTAAAATTGAATCAGTGTAGCCACATGGCATGCTTTGGTTTACTTGCTGACATACAGATCACATAGCAATGGAGGTCATTTTCTCTTCAGAGAAACAAAAACATGAAAGCTTAGGTACTCTTGATACCTCGAATGCAAAATAAACTCAGTAAAGGTGAAGGTAAGAAGCATCAGATTTCCTCAACAGTATATTCTTCATTTGCCATTTGGTATATGTATAAAGCAAAAGAATCATTTATTGCATGTTAATATTAAAATTGTAAACAATATATCAGTCACTATACTTTTACATAAAGCTTGGTAATTTGTACTCAGAAGCATTACTAACTCCACGTTACCTTTTTAGCATAATTTATATTTACTATTTTAGAAAATGTTTTGAACTACAGAATAGGAAGCATTACTAAGGCCAAGGATACATGTTCCACTATTTTCTTTCGAACTTGCACAGCACTTATTTTTACTTTATTATACTGAGGTTTCAATTCTAACCTGCGTTCATTTACATCAGCAGAAAAGATAAAAAATAATCTGCTTTCACAAGTTTAATATGATGCCTTTGTCTACTTAGACAAAAACACATTTTAAAAGCACCGGTGAGCGTAAAAGTGTTGCTCACTACTGTGGAGCTCCCCCTAAGCCTGGGTGAAACACTGTCCACCAGGGAATGGCCTTTTCCTTCAAGTCCCCTTGAAATCTGTCACTGTGTTTGCGCTAATATTTGGGGATAACAATTGGAACCCTGTACAAGTTGGACTCTAGAAATTGTGTTTTGGTTTGTGTAGGTCAGAGTTTTTATTGTGGCTTCCAAAGAGATAGCAAAGCGCTTCCAAGTGGACCACCCAGCTGCTCAACTGCCAAAATCGTAAAACACTTTCAAAGATTCAAAAGCAAAGAGTTTTCAAACAGTTGAGTTAAAAGTTTGACTGAAACTAATTTTAGTGGCAGTTTTTTTAAGACCGTTGAATGCAAGCTGCTTCTTGTACTTGAGCAAAGCTATGACTCCCAGTTCACAAATGAATGAGCTCATTTACAAACTGGAGTTGCCATAGGCCCTGTCAGACATAAGGGAAAGAATGAATTTTGTGTTCTTTAAATGGGCTACATTCAGCCAGAGACATATTTTTCTCAGGGTAATATCTGCATAGCAGAGTTTAGGAAGTTCTAATTAGTCTCTTTCCTATCTAAGAAGAAAAATATACTTCCAAACCCTGACGGAAATTCATTTTAAATTTACTAAAATTGTGTGACTAGAGATTTATTTAAATAGGACCTTAAATCTGAATGCTAATGCTTCTGTTAAGTCTGAGACCTTCACATCTATCCCTCACCTACACTCAGCTTTCCCATATGTTAGTAAGATCAACTATTTTTCTAAGGTCAGCTTCTTCTCTTGTGCGTTGAACCCTATCTCTCCCCACCTTGGTCAAGGAAATTTCTCTAGCAATCGCATCCTTTTATCCTGCATTCTAAATAATTTTCCTCTTTGTTCCTTTCCATTATCAAACAAACCTGTTTCTTCCATTTAAAAAAAAATTTAACCATGCTCCCTCTTCCAGCCATAACTGCCCCATTTTTTTATTCCCTTTTGCAGCAAAAATCTGTTCAAAACAAAACAAAACAAAACAAAAACTGTGCTCAATGATCCCGATTATTTTCCTTTCATTCTTACCTGAAACTACTCCTAACAGGCACAACAAAACATCTTTTATCACAGTCACATGGGATCTGCCATTGCTAAATGGAGCAGTCACTTTTCACTCCAGGTCTGAAAGGACCCATCAGCAGCATCTGACCTACTTGGTAGCCTCCAGTTCCTCAAAACAATTCCATCAGGGGCATCTAGAATACTAGCCCTTAGCCCGCCCGCCCTTCATCTAGTTGCTGCTTATCTCACCAGCCACTTCGTATTAGAGTACAAATAAAGATCAGTCCTTGGACCTCATCCCTTGATCTTTCGGCTCTCACTCAGCAATCATGTCCAGTCTCACAACTTTAAAAACCGAGGATTCTCCCAGTCTTGTATCTCGAGCTCTGATGACTCCCGAATTCCAGACCTGCCTACCCAACACCTTTTCTGCAATAACTAAGACATTTCAACTCAGCATGCCTAAAATTGAATTCCTGATGCTGAACCAAAACTTGCTCTGCTTTCATGTTTTGCCCTTTCACTTTATAGTAACTCTTACCTTTCAAATACTTGAGTCAAACACATCTGCATCATACATGACTGTCCCTTTTTCTCCCCACTGTCATCCATCCGTTACCAAGTCACTTTCACAGAATCCAGCTGCTTCCTACTCAGCCCTACCAATGACATCACCTGGATGGTATTTTTTTCCTTCTTTTTTTGGGGGGAGGGGGGGGTGAGAGGGGATAGAGAGAGAATCTGAAGCAGGCTCCACGCCCAGGGTGAAGCCTGATGCAGGGCTCAATCTCACCACCCTGAGATCATGACCTGAGCCAAAATCAAGAGTTGGATGTTTAACTGACTGAGCTACCCAGGAGCCCCTCACCTGGATATTTGTAATGATTTCCTCATGGGTTGGCCTGTTTCCACCTCGCTTTCTTATAGTATATTTCCAGTACAGAAGTTAGAGTGAATCTTTGAAAATCACAAGTCATTTCATGTCACTTCTCTATTCAGAGTCCTCAGAGGCTCCCCATACTAGTCAGAAAAAAGTCCAACATTTCTTTTAGTAGTCTACAAGAGTCTAGATATTCCCCATCTTCCTCCATACTACCCCTGATGACTTGATATTACCTCTTGTAATCCAATTATACTTGCCCCCTTACTCTTCTTAGACCTTGAAGGGCATCTTCCTGCCTTAGGACTTTTGCATTTACAGTTTCTTCTGCCTAAATTGCTCCCCCTCTTTACATCCTCCTGGTGATTTTACTTAATTGTCATTTCAGTGAAGCTGTTCCTGACAACTATTTAAAACTGCGCCTCTACTTCCCAGTATTTTCTATCCCCCTCCCCCTTTTGCTTATCCCCTGCTAATATACACAGTAACTTATTCATTCAGTTAATTGTCTGCACCCTCCCACTAAAATATAAACTCACTGAGGGAAGGAATTTTTATTAGTTTTGTTTTCTGTTGCATATTCAACAGCTAGAATGATGGTAGGCACTCAAAAAGTATTTGTCAAATTATTGTGTAAACCTTGAATAAATTCTGGGTTAAGGCTACCAAAGTAGCATTAACTGGGAAGAAACAGGATAGTAACGGGACAGGGGAAGACTAGCTTATCAGCCTGTGGTAGTGGAGAGACCTGTGAAAGTCTCTAAAAGAGCCAACTTGTAAAGCTAAGTAATGAGATGGGGTTACAGAGGGAGGCTGGAGTGCATGCAACTGTCTTAAATTTAAAGCCCTCCTTTACCTTAATGGCACTTGACGAAGATATGTCAAAATCAAAATGGTTATGGACAAGATAAGGAAAGTTTCTTCTGGTGACTTTTTTCCTGCTCTGCCTTTTTCCTGGGCTCCCAATTCTCCTCGTCTCCTACCATCCCTAGAAGAGTTCAGTGTCACATACCCATGCTTTGTTTCCAAGCCGTGGACTGACTACAACTTAAGTTCCGACTGCAGGATGAAGCCATGATGTGGATTGTTGCTGTGAGACCAACTTCCCTAAACAGATCACTGTATTTTACTGAAGGCTGATGAGGAATAAGGAAATGGCCTCTTTGAGCAAGAAGTAGAAGGTTTTCACTGGGTCAATAAAGACCTTGATCAGATTACAATAAAAACAACAGTGACCACCATTACCGAGGGTTTACTGGGACAGCTAGCTGTGTTACATCTATCATTTCTAATCTTAGCAAGTACTCTGCAAAGAAGGGATAATAATATTTTGTCAGATAAGGCTATTGAGGCTTTGAAAATTAACTTGCCCAGAGATATGAAGAGGCTAAGTGGTACTATTAGGATTCAAATCTCTGCTAGAGGACCTGCATGTCCATTCTGTTGCACAAAGCATGGAAGATTCCTTTTTATTTTTAATTTTTTTTCCTTAAAGAATTCTTTGGGGTTAAGGGAAATCCAATCACCAACTAGAATACTAAGGGGATGCAGAAATAAACTAAAGAAAGCAAACCCTAATGCTGTTTGATCTTAAAAGCTAATCATACACTTAAAGCCAACTTAGTATATTCTCAAGTTTTAGATGATGCTACTAATCACAGTAATAGAAAGCAGCATGAGAAGTAGATCATTCCAGCAGTACCTGTTAATCTTTCTCCACACTGAGAGAGAAGGTCAAACTGCAAAGGGTCCTTTAAACATAACTAAAAACAAGAGTCCTTTTGTTGGGTGGGGTAACATTTATTCCTACACCAAGAAAACTCATTTTCACTGTGTACTACATTAATCCTAGTATATTTTGAGTTAGGTAATATTTTGGCAAAACAATCATGTTAAAATATTTAGAACAACAAGAGTGCCTTGGTGGCTCAGTTGGTTAGGCGGCTGCCTTCGGCTCAGGTCATGATCCTGGAGTCCCGGGATCGAGTCCCGCATCGGGCTCCCTGCTCGGCGGGGAGTCTGCTTCTCCCTCTGACCCTCCCCTCTCTCATGCTCTCTGTCTCATTCTCTCTCTCAAATAAATAAATAAAATCTTAAAAAAAAATATTTAGAACCACAATGCACAGGGAGACCCAAAAACACATTACCACTCAGTTACAAGATGGTGCATTTGTAAAATTCTCTACATTCACACTGCCACTGAAAATTGAATTTGTAATTGACAGTTGTACTTTGCAGTGAACAATATGGCACTATATTTATTTCTGTAATTATTTTAGAACTTTTAAATTGTGGCTTCTCATAGAAAGGCCTTAGGACATGGTAAACACAGCCAAGATTATTGAGGGTTCATTGTTTGAGATGTTTTACTTTAAGTAATTTAATTCAAGTCAATAAATCTCAGTGAAAATATACCAAATGGCGTACTCTGTGCTTGCAACATACTAAGCAATGGTGGGAGATTAAAAATCGTAGAAGATAGAGCTGTCTCCACATTTAAAAACATGCACTGATAAAGCCACTAAAGAAGCTCAACAAGAGAGATCAGAAAATAAGCCCTATTCACTCAAAAAAAAAAAAATTAAACAAAAAGCTTTGACATTAAAAAGGAGTAGTTAATGCAGTATGAATATATTTGCCATATAGTCCTTCATCTTACTGCCAATATGTTGTAGAGGGTATCACTGGTTGAATGTGTGTGTATATTTATGAATATATATATTTTGAGAAACACTGATAATGTTAATAAAGTTATGCAAATGCATAATCCTTAATTCTGACTTTACCTATTCTATACTTTCTAGAAATATTAAGGTGTCCTTTCTAATAAAAAAATTAAAAAATGCATATTTCTTAACACTATTCCCCTTTACTTGATTTTTTGGAAAAAATGAAAGTTCCTGAATCTAACAGTCACTGTTATATTCAAGAATGGAGGGAAGGATGATACTGTTAGATTAAAACACTGCCCACAGCCCACAGGTCAGGAAACTCTTTCTGTAAAGGATGATGGTAAGTATTTTAGGCTTTGCAGCCATACTCTGGCATGTGTTTCAATAAGACCTTATTTGTGGACACTGAAATTTGAATTTCCTATAGTTTTCATGTGTCACAAAATATTTATTTTATTCTCCAATCATTTAAAAATGTAAAAATACACTTAAAAATGGCATATAAAAGCAGGTGGCTATTTTCCTGATCCAAATCACAAAATAGCTCTCATGTTGGTATGCGTAAAAACTATTCCTCAGGTATGTAATAACTGCAGCTAATCATTCCCTACTTACATGCCAAAAACACTGTTGAATATACTCAGTAGCCTTTATAAGCATGTTTAATCCTCGTGTCCACGCTAAGTTAGGGATATTACCTCCTTTTAACAGAGAAAGCAGGCAGAGAGGTTGCACAACTTACTCAATGCCCCACACTTACTAAATGGCAGAGCTGGGGTCAAGCCTAGAGTCTGGGCTTAGCCGCTGCTCGCCACCCACCTCTTGATGTGCTGTTTGCAGCTATGGAACAGGAGATCGTGAACTACTTAAGCTCCTTTAAATTCATAAGAATGATGTTTCTATCTGAATGGGTAAAGTAAATGCAAATTGCTCAAAGTTAAATGTTTAAGATTTTTTGGCAATTAGAGTATTTGAGACAAGTGATATAGTTTAAAAGAAAGAATACTGGGGACAAAGTGTACTGCTGATTTCTGTCCCAAAACTACTAAGATGTTTTCTTCTTGGGTTGTGAAATTCTAAGTGCCTTGGAGAGTTTACTCATTTAACATCCTAATGCCAGAGAAACTTCCCCTAAAAGCACGCTAGGAAACTAGGTATCGATTTTGATTTTGGTGTGAGTCCTCTCTTAATAGTTTTGTTTTTCCAGGTAAAGACTGTTAATATTTAAATTAGGCACAATCTATTTTAATTATTTGTTTTTGATGCAACATGAGGTTTTATATATTGATTTATATATAGCTTATCATTAACTATCATAAAATGGTTAGATTTGTGATTTTCAAGCCCAAGCCCAAAATGTATATGGCCTCCTTACATTTGAATGCTCTGATTTAATCTCCCTTCATCTAGGTCTTTCAGCTCATCACAGGGGAATGCAAGTAAAACAATTCATAGTAATTTCTATAAGGTCTTTTCTACTAGACTTCTATCTTTGCCTAGAGATCCTCTCTTCTCCTAAACTGAACTGATTAAAACTCTCCCTTGACCTTTAAATGCTCTATTGATGTTGAAGTCAGAGAAAAGAGAGATAATAATTGAAATCTGAACAATAGTGAGTATGAAAATGTAGACTGGAATTCTATCTGGATGTGAAATTGAACAAAATAATGGCAATTTAAAAAATCATACACAAAGCAGAACTGACAAAGGACAGAATAACTGAATAACATTAGCAGGGATAGGATGACCTGGAAAAAACTCCTGGAGACTTGCGCTCCCTCTGCAGACTCCCAGAGTGAGTCCCCGGGGTAAATAATTCCATTCCAATAAAACATTTTCTTTATCAGACAACTAAATATATGGTGTAATCATTCTGCAAAGGACAGTAATATGCTCACATAATTTTTTTCTAAAGAACTGATTGCTTGTTGAAGGTTTGTTCTCCCAACAATAGCCTGTGGCATCCATCTTGATAATGGACCAGATAACAGATGGTATTTCTTGAAGGACAGGCTCAAATTAAAGTACTATGTTCAGGGAAAAGTAACTTTATTCCTCTATTATCATGGACATTGAGAAAACATTTTTGATTTTATGGGTTTTTTTTTTTAAAGATTTTATTTATTTATTTGAGAGAGAGAGAATGAGAGACAGAAAGCAGGAGAGGGAGGAGGGTCAGAGAGAGAAGCAGACTCCCCGCCGAGCAGGGAGCCTGATGCGGGACTCGATCCCAGGACTCCAGGACCATGACCTGAGCCGAAGGCAGTCGCTTAACCAACTGAGCCACCCAGGCGCCCCTGATTTTCTGGTTTTTAAGTTAATGAGATCTCTAGTGTAGTCACCTGGTTATTGGAAAAACCTAGCCATGAAAATTCTTTCTGCTTTTCAGACTACAGCATTTACTTTAAAAGAAACTATAACCAGAACATAGGATAATATCACTGGCCTGTGTAATATTTTAGAGTGTTGCTTCCTAACATGATATTAAGCTCAAAATCTTAGAGCTGTTCTCCAGGTTTTCCACATGTTACCTCAACAAAGCCTCAGTCTTTTTTATTGAGAACCTCATTTTTAAAATGGGATTTTAGGACAATGTCTGCAATACCTAATTTTGCAGTTAGAGAAACTTCCTATCACTGTGAAGTTGGAATTGTATAGAATTATGCTCTGTGTTATAATAATGTAGGTTGATACTACATTGCCCCGGAAACGGATTTTAATTTAATATAGTGAATATTTTCTCAGGTCACTGAAACAAACATGATTTCTCATGCATTGCAAAATACATTTAACAGCTTCACAGAATCCCTACTGGCATTTAGACTGTTGACTTTTTTTGTTGTTGTTACATCAGAATTTCTTACAGAAGTATCCCACAGAACAATGTGCTGTATCAGTAGTTCACTACTGAACTGTCACTACATCTATGTTCTCACCTTAATTAAAGGGCTGAAAGCCTGGAACTAGGTATGTTTCCCAGAATCCCTGACCACAGGTTTCCACATTAGATTTTGTCAATGAGAGACATTTGAGCAGTATGTAGAAGGTTGAGAATAAAGGTCATTATTGCTCTTGTATCCACAGGGGACAGGTATCAACCCGCTTCCCTGATGCAAGGAGTGAGATCATCTGTAGCCATTTTCTGTAAGTCACCAATCTGTTTTCTCAATTTTTCTGAACTTTGTTCCCATTCTCAACGATTCTGTAAATCTCTGCTTCTCCATACTGTATCTCATTTTGTTTAAAATATCTAGAGGGTTTTCTGGTCTCCTGTCAGAATCCTGACTAAAATAGCCATAAAATCTGTATTTTGTTTTGTTGTTCTTATGATTGTTTTCATGGGATACATTACAAAAATGACTGGGTCAAAACTTACGGATCTTTTTTACTCAGCCACCAAAAAGAATGAAATCTTGCCATTTGCAATGACTTAGATGGAACTAGAGGGTATTATGCTAAGTAAAGGAAGTCCAAGAAAGACAGATACCATATGATTTCACTCATGTGGAATTTAAGAAACACAGGGGAAGGGAAGGAAAAATAAGATAAAAACAGAGAATGAGGCAAACCATAAGAGATTCTTACCTCTAGGACACAAACTGAGGATTGCTGGAGGGGAAGTGGGTGGGGAGATGGGGTAACGGGGTGATGGGCATTAAGGAGGGCAGTTGATGTAATAACCACTGGGTGTTATATGCAACTGATGAATCACTAAATTCTACCCCTGAAACTAATAATTCACTATATGCTAACTAAATTGAATTTAAATTTAAAAAATTTTCCAAGGATCTTTCCAAGGTTTCTAGTGTATATTGCCAAAAGGGTTTCTGGAAAATGTGTGCTGGTCTCCTTAGCACTACAACATATGAAAGTAACCTTCTGAACCACATTAACATCATTGTATACCATTGTTAAAAAGTTTTGGTTAGTTTAATACGTTAAAATATGGCAACTTATTTGTGCATTCGCTTCATGGTGGAGAGATTAATATTTTCCTCAGCAATTTCTATTTGTAAAAAAAATTTAATTGCTTAGTCTTAACATTTTCAATTTTTTAAGTAACTTTTTATTTTAGAAGTTTTAGATTTACATATATTCTGCACCCCATTTCTCTTATTAACACCTCACCTTAGTATGGTACCTTTGTTACAATTAATGTACCAACATGATACATTACATTACCTACAAAATTAGTACTACAAGTCATAAACACAAGAAGCATATGGACCCAAGTTGAGAGACACTGATTTGTGGTTTTTTAAAAATCTTTTTTAATTTAAAATATAATTAAAAAGATTTTGTGTTTCCAAACTATTCCTTTTATGACTCCTATTTGTTTCATAGAAAATGTATTTCTTCAAACTGAGACAACAAATACTTATTAAGGTAGGCTTATTTCCTAGTTCTTTATAGATACATCTTTGAGCTATTTGGTACATATTTTAGAAAACTGAGTGAAGAATCTAAATTTAACTTCTTTCATAGTAAAAAAAATCCAGAATTATATATTGAATAATTAATTTCATCCCCTTTGATTTAAAAGCATTTATGTATAGTGTTGGACTATAAATTGTTCCAGTGATAATTTTCCATTTTTGTTTCAATTTCCACTGTAATATTTATTGCATATTTAAATAAGTTTTAATGCATATTGGTACAAATTGTTCTTTTTTTTCTTTTAGAATAATCTTGATAATCTTGATTATTCTTCCAGATTAACTACTGAGTCAATTCAGCTTCAAAATCTTTTTGAAATTTTTATAATAATTAGACATTATGGAAAGTTAAGAGCTTTACACTATATACTTCTATGACAGTGTTTTCCCTTTAATTTTTTAAGCCATCTTTTATATCCTTTAGAAATACAAAATCACAAAATCTTTCTTACCAATGCATTCTCACATCTTCTACCTATTGCATTTATTTTCAGATTTAGTTTATCATGTTGTACTGTTATGAGCAATCTTTTGTTGCCTTTTATTCTAGCTGATAATTAGCTTAGGAGGAAAACTCTTAATAAATCATTGCAACTAGCAAATATAATATGTGTTTATATATATATATATATATATGAGTTTCTATATCATTTATAAATTTTACTTCTGTTTTCTAATTTTCTTGTATATAATATCTTGATACCAGTGATAATATAAACACAAAATCAAATACTTTACAGTATATACTTTATAATCATGCAATTTTAAATTATATGAGGAATTTATATGTATACATAAGTGTAAAATAGCATTGTTCTGGAAAAATGTTTGGATTAGTCTCATGATTTCTCTCAGGCAATTATAACAGTATTAAAAATAAAAATTACACTTTTGCCTTTCTAGTAATTTTAGCTCCATTTTTTTTCCTTTTTGTTTTCTAATTGCATTGGTTAAAAATTCCAGAATTATATTATTAATATTAGTTATAGAGTTCTTGCTCTTAACTTGGGAATATATTTCACCATTTGATATCCATTAGATATTTTGTTTCAAGTTTTTATTTAAATTGTAGTTTGATATGCATTAGCTATTGAATTGAGATTTCATATTCTTTAATCCATGTTGAACAAGTAAAATATTCACTCCTAGGTTACTAAAAATTTTAATCAGGAATGGGTATTGAATTTATCAAATAACTTTCTGTATCCATGTAAACATTATATGAACTAGTACTACCTATTAATGTGATATGTTATATTCCTACACAGCACAAGTTAATTTTCTTTCCCTTTATATCTTTGCACTTGCCATAAATGAATTTGGCTTGAAGCTTTTTTCCTTTGGCAGACAATTTTTATCAAACATAGGAATCAGTTATGGTGTATTTGAACATAAATATGAGTATTTCATATTTTTCTATGGTCTGGAAAGTTGTATGTAGAAAAGGATTGATCTTTTCCTTGAAAGATGGACAAAGCTTACCAATTAACTCTCAGAGCTTATCCTAATCTCTTGGAGGGTCTCAATATTTTGGATCTATGGCTATTAACAGTTTGAGAGTTTACCTTCACGTATTTTTTTTACTCTATTCTGGCAATCCATATTCCCTTCAAAATAATTTGTATCATTTTTTAATTTTTTTAGAATGATACATGTTTATTTCACTTTCTCATGTGTTAAATTCTTTTCCTTTACTATTTTAGATTGCATGTTCTTATATTTTTGGGTGTTTGGATTTCTTCATTTTTAAATATAGCTAGCCAGATGTTGGACTATTTTCTGAGATTTTTTTTTTGCCTTTTAATTCATTGATTTCTGACTTTATTCCTCTCCCCTGCTATCTTAACATTTTTCCTACCCCATTTAATTAAACATTCATTTATTTTAATTCTTTTTTGGGGGGGCTCATTTGAATTTTAATATCCTGTATGTGCTACATGACAGTAGACTTCACTGTTCATGAGCATGTGGATAAGCAGAATTTATCTTGCAAAGCCTAAAAGGGAAAGTCCTTAGACTATTTTTCACTAAGAAAATTCAAATTACTAAAGTAAAATACTCATCTTGCCTATGAGTTGAGCCATTTGCAGCTGTTTGTAGCCCTGTTCCCAAAGGACAACCTGCACATATTGGTCCAAGATTTTCTACTGAACCATCAAGTTGAATATACACAAACTGTAAAGTTCTGTGATATTCCATTGGATAAATTTTGCAGTTTATAAACAATAGCTATTTAATTAGTGTGAACTAGTCTAAAAGATATTTGCAAATATATTTAGCAGTTTGGGGGATAACCTGCACATTAAAGTCAAGAAATCTAACATGGTCTGTCAGCCCTGGAGGTCTTGCCTATTGAAGTAGAATGATGGTGTCTGGTGCTCCACTTGCTTCCCATCTGGAGATCCATTTAATTGTGAAACGGATCCTACTCATTATTGCTTATCATACTTCTCTTCCTCTATGTATCTCTATATGAAATGGAATTTAAACAGTCCATTTTACTCTGCTCTAGCATATGAACTCTTTTTTTTCCCTTTAAACAAGGAATATATCTTAATTGATTTTGCTTTCAAGAGTTTTTTTCATTTTTAAAATCATTCAATTTCAATTAAAAAAACTAAATATACAGTAAGTAAGTTACTATACACTGATTTTTTTCATTCTAAGTATTTATGGTTAGAAATTAGCTGGGTGCAAACATGGTAGCATTGAATATAGAGTTTATTTGTTGTGTAATGTCTGCATCATCATGTCTTGCTTTTTTTGCTACTACATTTTCTAGGTTTTGCTATAAGGGAAATATTTTCTTGGATTTATCTCCTCTTCTAATATATTACATGGCATGCACAATACTCTTTTTACTTCACCATCTCTTTCCCTCTACAAAATAAAAAACAGTATCTTTAAAACATGACACCGTATTTATTCTGAACTGTGATAGTATGTAGACATTGCATGTTCTGCTCTGCATTCATCTCTGTCCCCTGCACCCCATTCCTAAAATTAGTGGGGCTAGTGAAGTTTGCCAAGTTTATCTTCCAACTAATTTCCATGATAGTGCTGTTGAGGATGTCAGAAGGTGCTAAGCTCTGATTCTCCCTCACCCATGCCTGTGCATTGGGGAAGCTTGTTTCTAACCATGATCTACAGAGAATGTGTTGTTAAGAACTCTTTAGACTGTGACAACAGAGTTAAATATTTGAGGAATATGATACATAACTAAGAATTAAAAAAAAATGGTCATAAGATTAAAAAAAAAAAGAAACTTTATTGTATCATCATTCCCAGTGTCTTGTTTAGTTCAGCTTTTACATCTACAAAATACCAGAAACTAACAACTGGTGACTGGGACAGGGCTAATTTATTTATGTTCTACAATGAGAATGTGCATGCTAAAGATTTAAAGCCCTCTGAAGGAACCCAGAGAAGTTGCTCAGGGAAGAGAAAGGCCCTGACCTTAAAAACACAGTCACATATCCTGGCTGATACCTGAAATCATACTAGCTGTAGGCTTTAATCTCTGTTGAACATAAATATCCCACTGGAGAATCAGGCTTTAAGTCATTGTTTGTGTATTTTTTAAGTCCATCTTGCTTTTCCAAAATATGTAAATATCAAAACACTAATGTAACCACCAGTTGAGAATACTTCAATCATGTGATTGAAAGCATTTATACCATTCAAGATTTTTTAGGGCTTTATATTTTGTTTACCAAAAAAAAAAAAAAAAACCCAACAACCACCAAGAAAACCCTATGAATTTTTTTCTCTTCCCCCTACATATCTGGAATTATTTTATTGGATGTGCTTGACTGAATTTCCATTTTGACCCTAGATTCCTCCCATCCAAGTACTAACCAGGCCCGATGCTGCTTAACTTCCGAGATCAGAGGAGATCGGGCATGTTCAGGGTGGTATGGCCGTAGACTTGACCCTAGATTCCTAAGAAGACCCTCCACACAGACAGGACATGGGACATACTCAGCATGAGTCTGTTGTTTCTGCCCTTCCTGTGAGCAGGGCACTGACCACTTTTTGTTTTGGATTTTGTTTTCCAGACTGTTTAGTGCACAGCCTCGGAAGACAGAGGTGGTGATAAAGGGTATGGGTGCTTGCTGCCCTCCAGAACCAAGATTATTTTGGAACAAATGTTGGGGAGGTTTGGCTGCAGTCCTTCAAAAGGATTGGGATTTCCTAAACTTGGGACTCTTCTGTGACACATACTCCACTGTGTGGGAAATCCTCCCCTGGCCTTCACAGAACCACCTGGAGAATTAGGGCTCAGGGAACCTTTGCAAATGGCCACCGCTATTGCTGTGAGTAATAAATAGTTCTTTGACCCAGAAGCCAGGTCTTCAGCCAGCATCCATGGAACTGTGGCAGGCTAACTTTTAGCTTGTAAGCTGAGTACAATCCCAGCCTTCTCATGGTTCCTGACATTGATCTATCTGTAGATCCAAGATGTAAGATGCTTTCATTTAAATCTTGTTTTCTTCTCCTTGAGAACTTGGTCTACCAGGGGGAACAGGGGGAAAGAAGCAGGTGGTAAAGAATAGACGGGATGCCAGAGGGAAGAAACAGAGGCACGAGTGGTGAGAAAAGGCTCTCGAGAGAGGGAAGTTGGTGGCTCCATAACCAACTCTGTGTGCTTCACGTTGTGCCCGGGGCCCATCCTGCTGTCATCCCACAGTCTTTTTAGCACTGTTCTCCTGAGTGTGGTTGAGGCTGATTAACTCGCTCCTAAGCATAAACCAGCCCTGTTAGCATTTGTTTATATTAATTCTCACACAAATCCCCTCCTTCAAATTAAAAATGAGACAACCATCTGTAACTAATTCCACAATTCCTGAGACAATGAAACAATGTTTTCTAAAAAGAAATTTGCAACTAATTTTCTGACTCCTCAAAAGTAGTCAGTTTTTCCTAGATCTTAGCATAATTTCTGTTCCCCTTTAGGAAGCATGCCAGCAGAGTGGTACCAAACTTCATTTCTCTAAAGAATCTCAGCATTCACCCACAATCTCCAAGGAACTCATTTAGCTAGTCGTGGAAAAAAAAAATCCTGGAAAAAACCCCAAAAACCCACAATCCCTATTCAATCAACACTTAGAAATGGCCCTAACTGAAGCAAAAGCACATAATGTACAAAATAATCCATTTAAAAATCAGCAGGAGGTTGTTACGTGTTTGAAACACAGTCTGAAACACAGTATACTGTTTTAGCTTTCATAGCGTATTACCTGAAAATGAAAGTTTTACATTTCTTAATGTCTATCCTTTGAGTTGAATATATTCTCATGGGGCTTCACGCTGTGGAATTTTAATACTCTTAGAGATTAATGGTCCTTATTCTGTTTCTGTGAGGAAAACTTGTATAGTATTTGACCTTATCTCATTGCATGATGTTAAAACCTTGATTAGTTAGCCAGAGTGTATTATTCCAGACAGTCAACCTTCTAGTTAAATTCTGGCTCAGTTCTGGTTAACCAGGACCACCTATTTGTTTCTTCATTTCAACTCTTACATCTTTCAGAACTGCATCACTGTGGTTTCTTGTTGTAACGAGGCCATTATAATGAATCTAAAGCACTTTTCGTTGGTGAAGAAGAATGACTCAGAGTCTTAAGTCTATCTGAAACAAAAAGTAATTGATGGTTTATGTTTTCAGTAAGGCTCCGGTCAACAGCAGGCATTAATCGTTAAGTTTTGGGGGAGTCAAAAGTTTTATGTGGATTTTCAACTAAGTGGGAGGTTGGTGCCCCTAACCCTGGCTGTTGTTCAGCTGTACTGAATTACTTTAATGACTTCAGAAACTATATATATTTAATAAAACTGTTTTAGAAACAAATATGGCAATATTAAAGTGAATGCTATAATATTCTTAAACAGTATGCTTAAATGTTGAAAGAGTGAAAATACATGCAGTACAAAAATCACTTAATCACACCAAATTTTCTACTTCCTGTAGAGTATTATTGGACATTCTAAATCTGAGAAAGATGCTTGATTGGTTTACCAAAAGCAGCTTAGATGAGGGTAAAATGCTGCTTTCTTGGCCACTCCTTGCCTTGCTTCTCTGTACACTAGTAATATTGATAATGAAGAGGTTACCTACAACAAACCATGAAAACGAGCATGGCGCTTTCTACTCTACTGAGTCTCTTGAGCCTGGCAATGACCCTTTCTGGTGTCCTTTTAGCTGTATATTCTCCACATCATCCAGTAGTTGCTCTTTCAAACCTGTTCCCTTCTGCAATTTGTGATACTGCAGAAAAGTGACAGAGAAAGTTGCATTTGCTGGTAGCTGTAGGGATGACAGGTTCCAGATGACGGACTCTCAAGTGGGCATGAAAGACTATCAGGAGTGCTTAAGAGGGGTTTTAGTCCTTTGCATTCCAACGACATTTGGACTGAAGATTACATTGGATTTAATGCAGTGTTCCTTCATCCTAAGGCTTTCTGTCCTCCTAACTCATCCCCCCGACAGGTCTGCGGCAAAGGTGGGAAGTCTTTATTGTTGTTCTTTGTTCCCCTTACCAAAGTATAAAAAAGAAAATATGACCCTGGAATTACTATTCCTAGCTAACATTTAACTTTTAGCAAATTCAGCACACATGTGCTCTGTGGGTCTGATGTTATCTATAGAAGAATTTTCCAGCATGTAGTTGTTGTTTTAATTTTAATTCTTGCTGCACTTTAAAATATTGGAGATTTCAAATTAGCGTTATTAGTTTACTTGTGGTGCCATAATGAAGTACCACAGACCAGGTGGCTTAAACAACAGAAACTTATTTTCTTACAATTCTTGAGGTGAGAAGTCTGAGATGAAGGTGTCACCAGGGTTGATTTCTTCTGTCAGTTTCCTTGGCTTGTAGATTGCTGTCTTTTCCCTGTGTCTTCACATGGTCTTCCTTCTTTGTGCCTGTCTGTCCTAATCTTTCTTTGGAAGGACACTAGTCTTACTGGATTAGGGCCAACCCACAAGATCTTATTTTAATTTAACTACCTCTTTAAAGATCCTATCTTCAAATACAGTCCTGAGGTACTAGGGGTGAGGCAAGCTCAACCTCCCTCCACTATGAACTTTGGGGTGACACAATTTAGCCCCTTACAATTAGAATTCAGATAGCTGACTCAAAAAATGTCAGAATACAGGGTGGTTCTGGGCACTCCTTCCTTCCCTGTTTCAAATCCATTTTCCACACTATCAAGCCTCATTATCTTTGTAAATCTTGTTCTTTTGCTTAAGATTATTCTCAGTGTCCCCTCTTGCCTTCTACATAGATTCCAAGCCTGCCAGGGCATTAAGGTCCTGTGGTCTTGCCTCTGCTTTTTCCTGTTTCTCCATTCACCGGTCTCTCAGCCACGCCAAACTTGAAGTGTGTGGAGTACGCCAAGCTTTACCAGGCCTCCTTCCCTTTGCACATGCAATTCCTTTGAACTGAACTGTCTTTCCCTGTGTTCTCTCCCTGTGCTGTTTCCTATGACTCGGGTTCCTCTGTCATAATTCTAATGTCCCTGCCCCTCGGAGGCCTTCAGGCCCTGCATGGTTTCCATGCTCCCTCAGGACCCTCGGTGGCTCTAAACCATGAATCTTACAGAAACCAAATGAAATGGTTTAGTTCTCTGTCGCTCCACTAGAATGAGAGTCCTTGAGGACCCTGTCTGCCTTCTCTGTGTTGCCAGCACCTAGCCCCGTGCCCCCCAGAAGGCAAAGACTTCACAAAAAATGTTAAACTAACAAATACGCAAACTTGGAAACTTCAACTTTTTTGTTTAAAAAATTGGGATTAAACACACTTCATTGGGTTTTGCAAGGTTTCAAAGAGAAAAAAAACATGAATAATCTTATATATTCCAAGGAATTGGAATCTTAGTATTTTTTACTATCATGCAGTGAAAGAGCCATGTTCTCAACTCAGGCTGCTCAGCTGCTATCACTTCGCAGCACTTTTCTAAGATACCTGATGATGTGTGTGGTATAGACTGAGAAAACAGCAATCCTATGCTAAGTATTACTTTACCTAACCTCTGGACTGGTTTTGAATTAGACCAGTGGGATGGGTCCACTGCAGTCAAGTAGAGCTAGAGAGCAGAATCTAGCAATCCACAAATCACAACTTCAGCCTCCAATGGTAGTTATTCCCAGCTTCCAATAGTAGTTATTTGGCAGCACTGAGATCAAGCCAAACACGCAGTTCCTCAAAATGCAAAATGATTATTAAAACTGGTGGGTTGAAAATCAAATACAATAAAAGAAAGGAGAACAAGAACTCTGAGGAACTAGACAGTTAGAGAAAGGGAAGCCCAAGGCTGTGGTGTGATTCTTTAAAAGATAGACTATACTAGAACTGTGGTTCTCAAATGCTGGCCTGCTTCAGGACCACGTGGAGGGCATTTTGTACATTAAAACACAGATTCCTGGGTGGTACACCAGGGTTTCTGATTCAGTAGGTCTGCCTCGAGGCCAGGGAATCTGCATTTCTACCAAGTTTCCAGGTGATGCTAATGTTGTGGTCATAAGGGGCCCCACCAAGCCGTGCTGGCTTAGAATACAGGAAGAGGAGGTGAAACTTTCAGGAGGAAGGACATATAACCAAATATTGAACAGGCTTCCTGTGACCTTTGATGAAAGACACAAAAAGAGGGAGGAGTCTGAAAAAGACAAGGGCCATCTCTTCCTGGGAGAGTATGGGGAATGAAAGCCAAGTGGGATTCCACCAGAAGGTAGAGTAGAATGTTACCAAGCATTGGGGGAAACAGTCACAGCAGGGAAACAGATGTGGATTCTTCTGTGCTTTGGCCAGTTTATTTTATTTTATTTATTTATTTATTTATTTATTTATTTATTTATTTATTAAGATTTTATTTATTTATTTGAGAGAGAGAGAGAGAAAGCATGAGAGGGGAGAGGGTCAGAAGGAGAAGCAGACTCCCCACTGAGCCAGGAGCCTGATGTGGGACTCGATCCAGGGACTCCAGGATCATGACCTGAGCTGAAGGCAGTCGCTGAACCAACTGAGCCACCCAGGCACACTTTTTTTTAAGTGCTTTGGCCAGTTTAGAGAACAGTAGTTCAGATCAAAATACTATTCAGGTTTTTTTTTTTTTCTAATTAAACATTTCCTTCTTGAGAGAGACTTATGTAT
This sequence comes from Mirounga angustirostris, assembly GCF_029215605.1. Lineage (NCBI taxonomy): Eukaryota > Metazoa > Chordata > Mammalia > Carnivora > Phocidae > Mirounga > Mirounga angustirostris. Next base: position 8,612,815 of record NW_026991720.1, read on the forward strand.
AAAACCAAATATGAAGGGTGCTTGGGTGGCTCAGTTGGTTACCATCTACCTTCGGCTTGGGGAATGATCCCAGGGTCCTGGGATTGAGCTCTGCATCAGGCTCCCTGACCCGTGGGGAGCCTGCTTCTCCCTCTCCCTCTGCAGCTACCCCTGCTTGTGCTTGCTCTCTCTCTCTCTCAAATAAATAAAATCTTTAAAAAAATCTCAAATTGTGGGTCATTTGCAAATTATTATTTTTGTACATTACAATCGTGTTTCAACCTCAAATAACATATCTCTGTTCCACCCCCAAAAATGCTGGCACACATTCTCCTCAGCCTAACTTAACTAACAGGCAATAACAGGATCAGTTTTGCTTTTTAATGAACAGGGTCACCATGTTATTGTTATCTTGTTTACACTTTTCTATCTGTTGCAGTGTTGTTTAGGTGGGGCTAAGAAATGTGTAAGATTTGGCAAACTGTCAATTCCTGAAGGGTCTGTAGATACAGAGCTCTTCTGAGCCAGCTAGAGATCTAAAGGCAAAAAAATAAAATGAAAGAAGAAACAGAAAACCTAGAATTAACTGGATTGTTCTGTTCCCCCTCCAGAAATAATATTTTTCACTGTCTTATGTATAAATGTCTTCCATAAAGACCAGACAAACCTCCAGGATATCAAATTGCTGGAGTTGCTGGAGACTTAAGACATGACTGTCTCCTTGCACTAAAACTGTGCCTTTCCCCACAGTCCACTGGAAGAATAATCCATGGCCTCCATTCCTGTGCCTCCGAGTTCATGGGTTCTGTAAGCTAAGCCTGCCAAGAACGTGGACTTTGCCTCTACACAGGACCCCCTTTCTTTCAAAACATCAGGATGTGGTATCAGGCTTTTATAGTATTTAACTTTAATGTTAATGCATATTTTATAGAAGTTGGTATTTAGCTTATTACCTGAATTAAATTTAATTTGGAAATGCACTGTATTAGGTGTTAGGTACCTGTCACTTTCTAGCTGCCTTAGGCTAGATACTTACCTTCTCTAGACTTTGGATTTTATCTATAAAATCCAAAGGTCAAAAGATGATTTCCCAGTACCCTCAACTCTCCATCCTGACTCTATGGTTCTATAATGTTCAGAGTGAGTCATTTTATATCCCTTTTTTCCCCTCCTGTTTCTTTCTCATCTAGAACATTGCATCTGATTTGTACATCTTTAAATCTTCCAGGTTATAGAGTCCTCATTTTTTTCCTCATCATTTGAATTTAGTCTTTTGGAAACCATAATGGGCTTACACCAGGAAACTGAAAATATTCAGCCCAAGTATTATATCACAATCATTTTTCTGTCTTAGGTCAGTTCAGTTAACATTTTTCATATCTCTTTCACAAAGCACTTTATGTAAGTATAATGTTACAGTGAATTTAATCTGGCTAATAGTGACCTAGTTTAATGCTTCATAAATTCTCCAGTTTGACAGCCAACTGAATGCTGCGAACTAGCTGACGAGGTGATGGGCACATCATTGCTTGTGGTGATTTATACAAACTGATTATAATCAATTTCTTTTCTTTAGGAATCATCATGACTAGAATGTATATCAATATGTTCAGCCCTCAAGCCACCACCACTATGACGCTAATGCCACAGTCCGTGTTCGCTGCTGTGGAAATGACATGCAGATGATATGCGATAGTGACCTAAAGAACAACTGATAAAAATGTCCTACTTTGACATTCTCATAATTAGAATATTGTAATACACCCTATTCACAGAAACTTTGTTTTGTAACAAAGCTTAGTGACACAAGATAGAAAACTATATTGAAGACATTCCTATTTTGCCTTATAAGTGCATCAAGAAAACACGTTTTGATATTTGATGTTTGTACAGCAGCTTCCCAAGAACTTATCCTAGACCACTTAAATGAAATGATCAATTATATAAGAAATGACTCCTTTAAATTGTTTTATACCATGATATAACTAGGAAGACTAATCCTCCTCCTCTTTCTTGAGCCATAATGAATGGCCAAAATCAAAATGTTCTTTGTTTCTAGAACACTGAAAGAGATTCACAAAGCTCTATATGTGAAAGATGATATACCAGACAGTGGAGTGAATACTCTTGGGATACAGATACTTCTGGGAGTCAGAGACGGTCTTCAACAAGTGGTATAATTTGAGCAAAGACTGGAAGTTCCAGAGTAGAGAGGAAATTTATTGTATTTTTTGAAGATTTTATTTGACAGAGAGAGACACAGCAAGAGAGGGGACACAAGCAGGGGGAGTGGGAGAGGGAGAAGCAGGCTTCCTGCGGAGCAGGGAGCCCTATGCGGGGCTCAATCCCAGGACCCTGGGATCATGACTTGAGCCGAAGGCAGACGCTTAACGAGAGCCACCCAGGCGCCCCTATTTTGAGAAATATTTTAGGAAACTAGACAGCATTTTAAATTTCCTCTCGGGCGCCTGGGTGGCTCAGTTGGTTAAGCGACTGCCTTCAGCTCAGGTCATGATCCTGGAGTCCTGGGATCGAGTCCCACATCAGGCTCCCTGCTCAGCAGGGAGCCTGCTTCTCCCTCTGACCCTCCCCCCCTCTCATGCTCTCTCTATCTCATTCTCTCTCGCAAATAAATAAATAAAATTAAAAATAAATAAATAAATAAATTTCCTCTCTAGGGGCGCCTGGGTGGCTCAGTCGTTAAGCGTCTGCCTTCAGCTCAGGTCACGATCCCAGGGTCCTGGGATCGAGTCCCACATCGGGCTCCCTGCTCTGCAGGGAGCCTGCTTCTCTCTCCCCCACTTCCCCTGCTTGTGTCCCCTCTCTTGCTGTGTCTCTCTCTGTCAAATAAATAAAATCTTTAAAAAAAATAAAATATTTCTCAAAATGATTAATCAACTTTTAAATATTTTTCCAATTGCTCTTATTAAATGAGTACATTCAGCTGTGTATACTTTTTTACTTAGAGATATATACAGAGTTACATTTTACTTAAACACACTGCATTAATACCCCTGTAATTCACCACCATTTAGATGCACAGTAGCTGTTTAGTGTTGCAGCAGTTACTCTGAAGACTTTTGAAGGTTACAACATTACTCTTGTTTGCATATTGTATCTGGTCAGTGTTACAGGCTTCATGCATGCAACGTGGAATGTAATTTTCTATATATAATTTTCTGTGCTGTTTCTATAGATTGACCAGAAAATATGAAGGACTAAAATGTACTTTGTCCTGTGGATGCAGTGTGGAAAGAAGTAAAACATAATATTAGTGTTTTCCTATAATACGACTATTGGCACTTTTACCAGGAAAATATCAGGTATGTTTTCTGGTTTTCTTCCCTAGTGGTGGGAAACGTAAAACTTTGTTCTTCAGATTTTTCTACTTATGTCTTTGTTTTTATTTGCTTAGGAGAGAAATTTCACCTCAAGTATCTGTCAGAAATGCGAAAAAAGGTAAGTACCTCACAAGTTGTCACGTACTCCATGTTCCTTCTACAAAGCCATGGGACGCAGCTCAGATGAGGTCACTTGAGGGTCTACAGAAGGGTTTTATAATCGTTGTGGAGTTTTGGCTCTACTTTCACAGGCAAAACAAAGCTTCAGGTAATTTTTGTGATGCTATCTTCTAAAAATGAAGCATTTATTAATGCAACTTTAAAAGAAATGCTTTCTAAAATTATTATTCAGACTTCTTCAATTTTTAAATTATTTTCCTAACTCCTGTGACACATATCAAACTCTTCTTCTCCATTCCCATGACCCAAACCCTACAACATATTTCAGTTGCTTTTTGTTCTTATGATTACCTAATTTCATGTGAGGAAATTCCATGGACTTCCTTCTCCATTTTAAAAATCTGTACATCCTGAACTTCCCTCTTTTCTATTATTTTCTCCTCTGAGAAACAACTGAAAAAAACAAAACAAAACAAAATCTACCACTGTGAGCTTCAGCCTTCATGTCATCTAGGATTTTACATTTACAGAAGCACAATCTGGTACATTCGGGGATAAGAGAGGATAATTCACCCCCATAATTCTTGTTAGCTATGTGGAACTCCTCAATTTCATAGCTCTCCCTATCCTATCAGTAATATCTCCTTCCTATTATCTACCAAATAATATAATACAGAGATCTGAAGTGTATTGTAAAGTACAGCATAATCCCCTCCTTGCCAGGCAGGCCCCAAATGTCTGAGCCGCTTCTGTTCTCTCTCGACTGTCCTCATTTCCTCTTTGACCTGTATCCTGTCCTCAGTCCTGCCCTACCCTGCTAACATACATCTATAAACCCTTGAGTTCTTGCCTCCTGGAGCCCCTTTCTAAGGTCAAACTCCCTTAAATTCTCAATATTTTTCTCAGGGCATTTACCTCCACTTAAAGCCTTCACTGAATGAAACTGGACTTTTCTTGAGTAGTACTACACTATTTTCCTCAAAACTCTTCTGAGTGAGTTACTCATTTTCTAGCCACCCTCCCCTCCATCAGCTCTTCTATTAGCCCATGTCAGAAGGAGGAGGCTGCCTTGTCACTTAACACAGCTCCATTCCTATAAGCATTCTACTCCCTTGTCTGAACTCCCAAGGACCTTTTCTTAGCCCTTTCTTGGGAGTCCATTTATGTGGCTATACCTCAAATTTTCCCATTTAGAAAAACAAAAGAAAAGCACAAATATCCACTGTCAATGAAATCAACACTTCTGAAATCTTTAAGTTAGGGGTTCTTACTCTAAACTCTCTCAACTGCAACTTCTGGTTGTCCTGTACCCTTGGCCCCCCAACCCTTGATGATCTTCCCAAATGGTATTTGCTCCTGACTCAGCTTATACAACCTGATGTACCACTGAAATGATACACTCACTAGGACAACAGATTCCCTCTCCTTTTAGACCTTCTGTTGCATAGGCTATGCCAACCTCTAAGCCAGAGAAAATGGTACCATTCATTCTATATTTTATCCACTTCTACTCTAATTCTCGAGGTATGAGGGCACAAATGATTACTGACTCCATTACAAATTGGTATCATCCTTGACAATCCTTGTCACCAATTGTTTATCCCTACTTAACTCCCTAGTATAGTTTCCAGGCTGTGCTATTCAATTTTATTTACAAAGATCAACCAATTACCTTTTTGAAGTTCAATTTGAGGGGAAAGGAAATCAAGTCTTTCCCAAAATGCATGACTAACTTATTTCTCATTTTATCAGTCCTTTTCATCTTCAAGATGTATAGGAAAGGAAAATAATATTTTATTTTTTTTTCCAGTTTTACTAAGATGTAATTGATATACAGCATTTTATAAGTTTAAGGTGTATAGCATAATGATTTGACTTACACATGGTGAAATGATCACTACAAACGTCTAGTTAATATCCATCATCTCATATAGATACAAAAAATATAATTTTTCCTCATGATGAGAACTTTTAGGACTATTTACTCTCAACATTTTTTATATACTATTCAGCAGTGTTAACTAAACCATCATGTTATTTATTTTAGCTTTAGTATTTATATATTTTATAACTAAAAGTTTGTACTTTTGACCATCTTTATCCAATTCCCTCTCCCTCTACCCCTGTGTCTGGTAACCACAAATATGATTTCTTTTTCTCTGAGTTTGCTGTTGTCTTGTTTTGTTCTTAGAGTCCACATGTGATGGAGATCATATGGTATTTGTCTTTTTCTGTCTGATTTCATTTAGCATAAAGCTCCTGTTTCATTTATGTTGTCATAAATGGCAGGATTTCTTCCTTTTTTATGGCTGAATAATATCCCATTGTATAGATAGGCCACATTTCCTTATCCATTCATCTTTTGGTGGACACTTAAGTTGTTTCCATGTCTTTGCTATTGTACATAATCCTGCTATGAATATGGGGGGGTGCAGACATCTCTTTATAGTGTTTTCATTTTCTTCAGCTATATTCCCAGAAGTAGAATTGCCGGATCATATGATAGCTCTATTTTTAATTTTTTGAGGAACCTCCATACTGTTTTTGTAGTGGCTGTATCAGTTGACAATCCCAACAGTGCCCAAGGGCTCTTTTCTCTCCACAACTTTGCAATCCTTTTTAAAATTTTTTAATCTCTTTTCTTTTCCGTGCTAGATATTCTAATGGGTGTGAGGCGATATCTTTGTTGTGGTTTTGATTTGCATTTCCCTAATAATTAGTGATGTTGATCATCTTTTCATGTACCTGTTTACCATTTGTGTATTTTCTTTGGAAAAATGTTTTCTCAGGTCTTTTGCTCAGTTTTAATTAGATTATTGGGGGTTTTGTTGTTGTTATTTGCTTTTGCTTTTGAGTTGTATAAGTTCTTTATTTTTGATATTAACCCCTTATCAGATACATGGTTTGCAAATATTTTTTTCTCATTTTGTAGGTTAAGCAGCTTTTCATTTTGTTAACTGTTTTTCTGGGCAGAAGCTTTTCAGTTTGATGTAGTCCTACTTGTTTATATTTGATTTTGTTGACTGTGCTTTAGGTCAAGGAGGTTTTTCCTGTTTTCTTCCAGTTTTATGGTTTCAGGTCTTACATACATAAAATCATCTCATCTGCAAACAGAGACAATTTTATTTTTTCCTTTCCAATTTAATGTCTTTTGTTTCCTTCTGTTGCCTGATTGCTCTGGCTATGAATTCCAATACTGTATTGAATGGGAGTGGTGATGGTTGGTACCATTGTCTTGTCTCTGATTTCATAGGAAAGGCTTTCAAACTGTCACCACTGAGTATGATGTTGCTGTGGGCTTGTCATATATGGTCTTTATTATGTTGAGGTATGTTCCTTCTGTACCTAATTAGGGGGTTGCATTTTTTTGTCTTTTGGATTTTTTTTTTAAATCATGAATAGATGTTGAATTTTGTCAAATGCTTTTTTGGTGACTATTGAGATGATCATATCTTTTTTTCTTTCATTTTATTAATGTGATGTATCAAATTAATTTTTTTAAACCACCCTTGCATCCCAGGGATAAATCTCATTTAATCATAACAAATGATCTTATTTAATATGATACTGAATTCAGTTTGCTAATATTTTATTGAGAATTTTTTCATCTATATTCATCAGGGATACTGGCCTGTAGTTTTCGGGCTTTTTCAGCTTTAGTATTTTTTCCTTTGGTATTATGGTAAGGATGGCCTCACAAAATGAGTTTGACAGTGTTCCTTCCTCTTCAGTATTTTGGAAAAGTTTGAGAAAGACTACCATTCTTTAAATTTTGGTAAAATTCATCAGTTTAGTCATCTGGTCCTGGGTTTTTCTGTGTTGGGAGATTTTTGATTACTGATTCAATCTCCTTAGTAGTAATTGGTCTGTTCAGATTTTCTATTTCTTTCTGATATAGTCTAGGTACGGCGTATGTTTCTAAGAATTTTTCCATTTCTTTTCAGTTGTCTGGCTTGTTGATGTATAGTTGTTCATAATAGCCTCTTATCCACTGAATTTTTGTGGTATCAGTTGTAATGTCTCCTTTTTAATTTATATTTTTTTTTGATTTGGGCCTCTCTTTTTCTTGGTTATTCTAGTTAAAGGTTTATTAATTTTGTTCATCTTTTCAAAGAAACCAACTCCTAGTTTTATTAATGTTTTCTATTGTTTTCCTGTTCTCTATTGTCTTTATGTTCTGCTCTAATATTTACTTCCTACCTTCTGCTAACATTGGGCTTAGTTTGCTATTTTTCTAGTTCTTAAGGTGTATACTTCAGTTGTTTATCTGAGCTTTTTCTTGTTTCTTAATGTAGGCATTTATTGCTATGAACTTCCCTCTTTAACAGCTTTTACTGCATCCATAAATTTTGGTATGTTGTGTTTCCATTTTGTCTCAAGATACTTTTTATTTCTCCTTTAATTTCTTCTTTGATTCATTGGTTGTTCAGGCCATATTCTATTTAGAACACAATGGATGCTAAGCAAGTTGGCTTTAGATATTTTCTCATTCAATTCCTATTACTCAGCACTGCAATACAGATACTTCCATTTTTATAAGTGAAGAAATAGTCTAAGGGAGGTTAAGTAATTTGTCCAAGGTAACTATCTCGGTAAGAGAATCTCTGGTCATCACCTGTGAAGATATTTTCAGCACCAGCCCTCTTCTCCCAGTCTCTCCCCCAACACAAATCACAACTACTAAAAGAGTTGTAAATTCTTGGCATTAGACACAAAAACAAAACAAAACAAACAACACCTGATTATACTCATATTAAAGCATAGTAGTTTGCTTTTGTCTTGTTCTGTAAGTGTGTACATGGCTTTAACAATATAATTTTAAAAGATTTCTGGGCCATTTGAACTTAGAAAGCCAAGTTCTGAAGTCTGACTTCCTTTAATGTATCTGGGCAGCCAAGCCCAAATGCCAGACCAAACTTAGAGCCAAGACTAAAACAATGTGGTTCCACAAAGGGGAAGGAACAAGACAGCCCCACAGCAATAGGACATGCTTCAGGTCTCTGCAGGTGATGTTGCATCTGATGAAACCCATAGGGGAACAGTCTTCTTGTGAACTCACAAAGGGCTTAGGTTTTGATGAGGACTCTTACACTATAGGATTGATTCCATCAGTCCTTCCCATCATCAGCATCAGGCTGGTATGCTATTCCTGGAGGGGTGAGAAACTCTAACCCTGTCTGCCTTCCTTGGACTGAGATCTTCCCTTTAATTCCTCACCAGGTCTTTGGAGTCCTGAAAGCAGTAATGATGTTTTCTTATAGATTTCTTTCACACTTGATGAGCCTGCGTTTCTAGGAAGGAGGCTTCTCATTCACCCAGGAGGTCGGTAGAAAAGTCATGGAATACAGCTGTTTTATTCTAAAACCCAAGTTGTTTTTGTTATGTTGCTTTAAGGGGGAGAAATGATTACACACTGTTTTTATAAATCTGAACAAAACCTACATGCCCAAAAATTGCAGTTCCACCACGCTTCATTTTCCTCTGTTCCTGCTGCACCCAATGTCACACACTATTCTCACATCCTCCAGGTGCTTCTTTCTCTTCCTATCTTTACATAGATGGTTTTTAGTGGCTGAAACACCTTTTCCACCTTCTAACCATCTTTTGATAATTGGTTCAAATGTCTATTTCTACAAATTTTTTTCACTCTGTTTGTTCTCCTTTCAATTTCCCATGGTAGTTCACACACAACACTTTTCACTTCATATTGGAGGAGGGGTCTGCAACTTTGGTCTTCCCTCTGTGAAGTGTCAGGATAGGGAGAAGCAGTCTGATAAATAAAGGAGGGGCTCTGGAGCTACAAAGTAGTGGCCTGAGTCCAGTCTCTCACCCTCTAGCTGTGTTTGTTGTTTTAAATCTCAGCTTCTTAACCTTTAAAGTTAGGGCAATAATAACTACCTCTATGAGTTTGTTGCAAAGTAAATAAGATAATTTATATAAGACATAGACTAGAAAGGATCTTCCATATCATTAAAAATAATGCATCGTATATTATCTGAAACACACAAAAGGATTTATGTAACATGTAGGTTATAAAGCACACAGGCAAATAAGCACCTCTGAATGTATCACTCAGCATATACAAACAAGATCATTAAAATCAATGTTACTTGTGTCTCCTTCCCTTCCCAACCCCTTTACCCCAAATTAACTATTCTAAAATGTTTGCTTTTCTTTCCCTTTTCTTTCAAAATAGTTCCAATAACAAATGTTGTTTTTCATATTAACAAAAACTATTTTATATTTATCCGTATGTGTTTGTAGTTGTGGTCAATTCAATGTTACTATGGGATAATATTTCATTACGTTCTTATTTCACAATTTATTTAGCACATTGCATTACTATAATAATTTAAATATTCTGGTTGTTCCAAAGGTTTGTTATTATGAACATTATTACTGAAATGTATCTTACATACAACATTGTGCAAATCTAAGGTGTACAAAATGTTAATTTGGTACATTTACATATTGTAATGTTTGCCATTATACAGATAATTAGCATCTTTGTCATGATACATAATGATCCTTCCTTTTTAGTGGTTAGAATCATTAGGTTCTAGTCTCTCAGCAAGTTTGATGAATTATAATACAGTATTGTGGTTTATATTCACTATACTATGCAACAGTTCTCTAGGGCTTAATTACTACTCCTTATAAGGATACAAGTTATATCCTTAAAGACACTTGTCCTATCCCCTCAACCCCCATCTCCTGGTGACCACTATTTTGTTCCGTTTTTACAAATTTAGCTTTTTTAGGTTCCACATATATCATACAGTACTTGCCTTTCTCTGAGTTATCTCATTTAGCCTAATAGTGAACAATGTTAATATATGAACATTTTGTACAGGTTTTCTATTCCCCTGTGCAAGAATTTCTGTAGAGTACATACCTGAAGTGGAGTTGTTGATTTGTAGATTAGTGCATGTTTAACTTTACCTGGGAATGTCAACTCTATATCCAAAGATGTTATGTCTATTACTGAACACATGAGTTGTCTAAATTGGCCCTTTGAAAAACTTGCTTTTGGTCTTTTAATCATCTTTTATAATTCATGTCTCCTCTTACCTTTATTATTTATTCCTTTCTACTTTCACATTATTTATTTTATTGCTCTGGTCCTTCTTTTTTATATTTGTTTTGTTTGCTTTGTCGTGTGTGTGTGTGTTTGAAAAGCTAATTTTTTAAAATTTAAGTATAATTAACAGTGTTGTATTAGTTTCAGGTGTACAATATTATGATTCAGCAGTTCTATACATTTTGTAGTGCTCATCAAGATAAGTGTATTATTAATCCTCCTCACCTATTTCACCCATCCTCCCATCCACCTACCTTCTGGCAACGACCTGTTTGTTCTCTATATTTAAGAGTCTCTGGTTTCTGTTTGTCTTTTTTTCTTTGTTTGTTTTGTTTCTCAAATTCCACATATGAGTGAGATCGTATGTTATTTGTCTTTCTCTGACTGACTTATTTCACTTAGCATTATATGCTCTAGGTCCATCTATGTTGTTGCAAATGGCAAGAATTCATTCCTTTTTATGGATGACTAATACTCCATTGTGTGTGTGTGTGTGTGTGTGTGTACCATTTCTTTATCCATTCATTTATCGATCAGCACTTAGGTTGCTTCTGTATCTTGGCTGTTATAAATAATACTGAAATAAACATAGGGGTGCATATATCTTTTCAAATTAGCATTTTTGTTTTCTTTGGGTAAATGTCCAGTAGTGGAATTACTGGATCATATGATACTTTTTTTTTTTCTTCCCTTGAGGAACCTCCACACTCTTTTCCACAATGGCTACACTAGTTTTCATTCCCTCCAACAGTGCACAAAGGTTCTTTTGTCTCCACATCCTTGCCAACACTTGTTATTGTGTTTTTTATTTCAACTATTCTGGCAGATGCAAAGACATATCTCATTGTGGTTTTAATTTGCATTTCTCTGATGATGAATGATGTTGAGCATCTTTTCATATGTCTGTTGGTCATCTGTATGTCTTCCTTGGAAAAATGCTATTCATGTCCTCTGTCCATTTTTAATTGGATTATTTGTGGGGTTGTTTTTTGTTTATTTTTGTGTATGTTTATTTATACATTTTGGATATTAACCCCTTATCAGATATACCATTCACAAATATCTTCTCCCATTTGGTAGGCTGCCTTTTGGTTTTGTTGAGGTTCCTTTCACTGTGCAAAAGCATTTAATTTTGGTGTAGTCTTAACAGTTTAATTTTGCTTTCGTTTCCCCTGCCAGAGGAGACATATCTAGAAAAATGTTTCTATAGCCAATGTCAAAGAAATTATTGCTTATGTTTTCGTCTAGGAATTTTATGGTTTGAGTTTGCATATTTAGGTCTTTAATCCATTTTGAGTTTATTTTTGTGTACAAGAAAGGGGTCCAGTTTCCTTCTTTTGCATGTAGCTGTCCAGTCTTCCCAACAACATTTGTTGAAGAAACTAGCTTTTTCCCATTGTATATTCTTGCCTCCTTTGTTGAAGATTGACCATACAATCATTACTTTATTTCTGGATTCTCAATTCTGTCCTATTGGTCTAGATGTCTATTTTTGTGCCACCACTTTGATTTGTGGCATTACCATGTGCCATTTTCTGTCTTGACTGCTACATCTTTGTAGTGATCTTACAATCTGGGATTGTGATGCCACCATCTTTATTCATATTTTTTAAGATTGCTTTGGCTAGGGTGCCTGGGTGGCTCAGTTAGTTAAGCGACTGCCTTCAGCTCGGGTCATGATCCTGGAGTCCCGGGATCGAGTCCCAGGATCGAGTCCCGCATCGGGCTCCCTGCTCGGCAGGGAGTCTGCTTCTCCCTCTGGCCCTCCCCCGTCTCATGTGCTCTCTCTCTCATTCTCTCTCTCTCAAATAAATAAATAAAATCTTTAAAAAAAAAAAGATTGCTTTGGCTATTTGGGGTCTTTGGTGGTTCTACACAAATTTTAGGATCATTCTAGTTATGTGAAAAATGTTGTCAGTATTATGAGAGGGACTGCATTAAATCTGTAGATTGCTTTGGGTAGTATGGACATCTTCACAATATTGGTTCTTCCAATCTATAAGCATGGGATATCTATTTGTGTTCTCTTCAATTTCTCTCATCAGTGTTTTACAGTTTTCAGAGTCTAGGTCTTTCACCTTGAATAAGTTTATTCCTAGGTATTTTATTCTTTTTGCTACATTTGTAAATGGGATTCTTAATTTCACAATTTCTGCTACTTCATTAATTAGTGTATAAAAATGGGACAAATTTCTGTGTATTTTCTGTCCTGCGATTTTACTGAGTTATCAGTTCTAGCAGTTTTTTAGTGGTCTTTGGGGTTTTCTATATATAGTATCATGTCATATGCAAGCAAAAGTTTTACTTCTTCCTTACCAATTCAGATGCCTTTTATCTCTTTGTCTTGTCTGACTGCTAGGATTAGGATTTCCAATACTATGTTAAATAAAAGTGGTGAGAGTGGACATTCTTGTCTTGTTCCTAATTTTAGAGAAAAAGCTCTGTTTTTCACCATTGAGTATGATGTTAGCCGTGGGTCTTTTCATATATGGCCTTTATTATGCTGAGGTCTTTTCCTTTTAAAACTATTTTGTTGATAGTTTTTATTACGAATGGTGTTGCACCTTGTCAAATGCTTTTTCTGCTTCTATTGAGATGATCATGCGATTTTTATCCTTTCTCTTGTTAATGTGAGATATCACGTTGATCAATTTGTGAATACTGAACCAGCTTTGCATCCCTGGAATAAATCCCACTTGATCATGGTGAATCATCTCATTTAATTAATGTCTCCTCTTACCTTTATTATTTATTCCTTTTCACTTTCATGGGATTTATTTTATTTGCTCTGTTCCTTACTTAAGATTGATATTTACATAACTTTTTGCCTTTTTTTCTAATCAAAATATTTCAGACATCAACATTCTCTATAAGAATCATTTCAGATGCCTTCCTGGTTTATAGGATTTTTCTGTTTATATTTAGCCTTTTTAATGGTTTTTTTTTTTTTCAGTACTACATTTAGATACTATTGCTATTTTATAGAAATGGTATTTACATGGGTGGTATTACCTACATTTCTCAGTGGTACCAGTGTTTTAGTTTTGATTTGTAGTAGATATAGATCACTTGCTTCTAAGTATTTTACATTTCTTTTGTAATTTATTTTGAGCATTTAGAAGTTTTAAGTTCTCCAATTATGTATTTTCTTAAATAAAAATATTTTTGTGATAGTTCATTCAATTTCATTGTGATCCCTTCTTCCTTTCTACACCCACTCCTCTCTCCTCTCCTTTCTTCTTGCACTATGATCTGTCCCTTCCTCCATCCTTCCCTCTCTCCTTCCTTTCCTTCCTTCAGCTAATGTGCTGATGTACACACTAATGTGCTCTAATGTGTCTAGTGTACCCACTGTTATCCAAACTTTGAGTTCTACAGGGTAAGGGGTGGCTGAGATTTTGTAACTGATGCCACCCCTTCCCACTTTGGGGTGGAATCTTTAGTCTGCTTCAGTCATTGTATTATTTACCCTGCTTGTGCCTTAAAGAGTCCTTCATTATAATTTAAACACTGTACATATTCTATAAAAGTCAGATGGACCTTTACTCTCGGTTCTGAGACTTTTCCAATCTGCATCATATTAGACACTTTGGTTTCAAGCAAGAGGAAATCCAAGTCCAGCTGGTTAAACCGTAAAGGGCTCAGGCAGTAGAAAACTCGGAAGCGGGTTAGCCTTAAGAGTGATCCAATCGGGGCGCCTGGGTGGCTCAGTTGGTTAAGCGACTGCCTTCGGCTCAGGTCATGATCCTGGAGTCCCGGGATCGAGTCCCGCATTGGACTCCCTGCTCAGCGGGGAGTCTGCTTCTCCCTCTGATCCTCCCCCTCTCATGCTCTCTGTCTCCCATTCTCTCTCTCAGATAAATAAATAAAAAATCTTAAAAAAAAAAAAAAAGACTGATCCAATCTCGGGCACCTGGGTGGCTCAGTCGGTTAAGCATCTGCCTTCGGCTCAGTCTGGATCCCAGGGTCCTGGGATCAAGTCCAGCATCAGGCTCCCTGCTCAGTGGGGAGTCTCCTTCTCCCTCTACCCTTACCCCTGTTTCTGCTCGCTCTCTCACTCTCAGTCTCTCTCTTGCTCTCTGTCTCTCAAATAAATAAATAAAATCTTAAAAAAAAAAAGTGATCCAATCTCTAGAGACACAGTTACCCCCTTCTTGCACTGACAAAGTGCAGTGAGGTAATTCCTATGCATCTTTGAACAGCTCATATTTGTGTTTGAGGGGAAGAATGTAGAAACTGTGAAGGTAGAAGGAATCCCTAAGACCATCCTTCAGGAAGCTTAGTATTTCATCTAATAATTATTTAGTGAATAATTAAATATCCTTATTTTAGCTTCCTGAAATTAGTGACATTCCTGTGATGGGTGAGAAGTTTACATTTTTAGAAAAACGTACAAATTCTGTATCGTAGATACAATGCATCACTATTACTACCTACCAGGTATTGACTGTTTGGATGATATAGGAATAAAAACTAATTACACGAGCCACCTCTTTACTGAGCAAGTGCCACATTCCAGCCACAATGAAACACAGCATACCCTGAAACAGAGGTTATCATTGCACACTTTACAGTTCAAGTGATGATCTCCAACTCAGAGATTATAGAGCCTGTCCAGAGTAAGCAGATGCCAGAGGAGGGATTTTAGCCAAAATATAACTTCCTTCAAAGCCTGGGATATTGATCATCTTGCACCAGGCTTCAGGATGAGAAATATTAGGGGAGAGGGCAAGTTTTAATATCTTCCTGAACTTGTCTTAAAAAATAACACTGATTTAACAAATTGGCTGAATATGCCAATGAATAATTCTGGCACACTGAGATAGACAAATAATGAAAATGAAGTACATGCTGGACATCTGCATCATGGAATGGCTGCACTGGAGGGCATTACCGGTCCTTCCAAGTCTGAGATTTGCTGCATAATTTAACTTTCTAATTATGAATCTTAAATAGGCTTTACTAGACTGTGAGCTGCTTGAAGATATTCCTGATCTATGATTAATCTCTTTTTTAGCTGCTAGCCAGCTAGTGCTTAGGTTTTCAATTACTGGTGACTTGAATTAGAATACCCAAGATGGAATTCTAACATAAAATTAAAAAATAGATTTTAAGAACTTTTTCAGCTTTTAGATAAGACATATTTAAATGTTTCTCTTCTTTTTATCACTTCTACATATTGGCAGTCATTATCCACTGTTACAGTTTGAGCTTTATTCACGTTTTCCTAAGCTGCTGGCTAGCTAGAGTAACCATGGCTAGATAACACATTAACACAAATTCTTTCAACTTCCAAGAAATTCCAGTGATAAAACTGGATTAAAATGAACCATTTATGATTTTCAAAACTCCTCTATATTACATTTATTTTTAAACACCTTTATGATAGGTCTAATAGTTGGTTACTGATTGAATAGTTTTTTTAAATCCTAATAGTATGAATGATTAAATTATTTCCATTCTTACGTATCAAAGGCACTCTGCTTTTACCAACCCTAAAATTACTTCTATTTGTGATACAGAAATTGGAATACTAAACTCTAGCAAAGATGGCTCACAAGATTATAAACAGAAGCAGCCTATTTTATTATATAAATGACAAAGTTTAGGAACAGAACAGACAAAAACATCTTCCAAGAAAACAAGGTTCAAAATTAGCAAATTTCTTTAATTCTGTTCTATAGCCATATAAAAGACACTCCCCCCAAAATTACTAACTCTCCACATAAAGCAACTAATAGAGTTTAGTAAAGAACAGAAAGTAATCATGAAAAGTGTAACATGGGGGGATAACTATTACCTGATATCAATGTTCAAAAATGAAACTAGTGTGCTTATTGTATAGTTGAAAAGGAAAAAATGCTATTATTTTCTGGAAAAAATGTGCTGTACAACTACCCTTCATTTTTAAGGAATATAATAACTCCAGCATCTCTAATAAATTATTTAAAAAGGCAATTTTAAAACAGAACAATATAACTAACAGGAGCACTTGAAGTATTTACCAAGAAAAAAGAGAAGGTTAATACTGATTTTTCTTCCTTATTAATTAATAGGCTGTAGTATCACAGCTGTGCATTGCTGGTTAATTAGAGTTAACAGGCTTTGCTTAGCCAAAGCATTTTACTTTTGTTCCTATTTCTCCTGTTTAATGTGGAAGTTACTCCTGAGTATATTACGCTTCAGTAATGACAAAGAGCTACATTTGATCTGTAACTTTAAGTCCTTCTATAGAGAATTGCCTCAGAACATTTTATAACCTTTTCTGAAAAGACTAGTTGTGAAAGCCTTCTTGATATTCTGACAAATAAGATTGTAAAAAGAGCATTTGATAAATTTCTTAATGTAGTAAAATGTCCTCCACCAAAACTCCTTTTTACTTTACCTGTAGCTTAAAAAAAAAAAATTACTTTTCTGTTGAACTAATCTTCAGTGTTATTTATTCTCTTCTTTAGTAAATACGAGTGATGAGTTTTATAAATTTGCAAATATTTCTTTTAATATCCTTAAACCTGTAATACTTAGTACTCAAAGATACACACAGATTTACATTTTCTAAATACAGTAAAGGTTGTAAGGAATTTTTTTCTTTTTTTAAGATTTTATTTATTAGAGAGAGAGCACAAGCAGAGGGAGCTGAGGCAGAGGGAGAGGGAGAAGCAGGCTCCCCACTGAGCAGGGAGCCAGATGTGGGGCTTGATCCCAGGATGCTGGGATCATGACCTGAGCTGAAGGCAGCCCCTTAGCCTACTGAGCCACCCAGGCGCCCAGGAATTTTTCTTTAAAAAGTTTAAGGAATGATGAGATAGCTGGCTCAGTCAGTAAAGTATATGACTCTTGATCTCAGGGTTAGGAGTTCAAGCCTCAAGTCGGGCATGGTTGCCTAATTTAAAAAACAGAAGGTTTAAAGAAGAATATTTTTTTTTCCGATAAAATAATAAGCCCATGTGAAATCTAATTCTTTTGCAAGATTTTATTTATTCATTTGCCAGAGAGATAGAGAGCACGTAGGCAGAGAGGCAGGCAGAGGGAGAGGGACGACAGGGGACTCGATCCCAGGACCCCGGGATCACGACCCGAGCTGAAGGCAGCTGCTTAACTGACTGAGCCACCCAGGCGCCCCGTGAAATCTAATTCTTAAAACATGTGTGCTATGTACCCCCAACAGGAAGGAACTGTTTCTGATAGGATTCTGCAGGTTCCCTCTGCTCCATGCATTTTCACTTAGGTCCTGTCTCTGGTCTCTCAGGGCCATCCTGCCTCGCCCAGTCCAAACCATTTTACTCTGCCTCCAGGTTAATTTCCCTCAATTCATCAATCCTGTCAGACTTCTTGTCTTTCTAACTTATTTCAAATGGGACCCACAGTGTCCCATGCTTATACTTTTTCCACTTTTGCAATTTCCTCTGTTACTTCTATTAGATCAATTTTAGCCATTGTTTATGGCTGTCTGTGCACAGGGTGAGGTCATGGCCGGGAAGGAGCTGCATGGAGAACTCTGCCTCAGTACCTTCTGTACCCAGCAGGATGCAGGAGTGTGGTGCAGGCAATGGTGGCATTTTACTGGGCTCTGGTCATGGAATGCAGGCAGAAGTGATTATGTGCCGCTTCTATGGCTGGCCTTCAGAAACCTACAGGCATGACTCCCCACGCTCTCTCTTTCCACTACAGCTGGTGGGATTTTTATACCCTGAATGCTGTGCAGAGGAGTGTTCCAGTCCCTCCTTGCTGCCATCAACTGGACTTGCAGCTAGTGAGAAGTAAACCTCTATTTTGTAAAGCCACTGGTATTTCATGGTTATCTCTTACAGTGGCCAGCTCTAACCATCCATTTTTAAACTATGTCCTTCTTAAAACCACCTAGGTGAAAAGAATAAAAAAAAAAATTAGTTTTTAGAGCAAATTCTTTCCCAGCTATAGACATAGTTTATACTTTTCCCTGGGAAGACTCAATAATGTAGATATACCTTAAGAGAAACAGAATACAAAGAATAAACATATATTTGAATTAAACTATAAAAAAATCCAAATGTGCGGGGCGCCGGGGTGGCTCAGTCGGTTCACTGTCTGCCTTTGGCCCAGGTCATGATCCCAGGGTCCTGACCTCAAGCCCAGCATGGGGCTTCCTGCTTAGGTGGGAGCCTGCTTCACCCCCTCTCTCTCCCCCCTGCTCGTGCTTGTGCTAGGAGATCCAAAAAAATGATGTTAAAATAAGGAGTTACCTGTATATATGATTCATATATAATTATACTATAATATTTCAATGAAGAATTAAAAATATCTGTTAAAAACTCAAACTATCATGTATAAGTTCTATAAAATTATATTTTTCAAATACCTCAATCTGACATTTATTATTTGGAATAAAATCCAAATTCTTTACACAGTATTCAAAGTTTTGGATAATTTGGATTCTGAATCTCGCTTCTTTTTAAGTTTCTTCTTTTATTCTACCAGTAATAATTACTTTGTGAATCCACATGACCTTCAACAGTCTGTATCCTCAAACTTTTAATTTTGCCTACTGATTATATATGAAAATATTATCTGATTTATGTGGTCTTCATTTTCATTTCCCTAACTGCAAATAATGTGGAATCTATTTTTCATGTTTATGCTATTCATTTTTTTCTCTTCTGTGAAATGCTTGTTCCTCTCCTTTGCCCATTTTCCCCCTTTTGGTTAGTAGTGCTTTATTACTGATTCATAGTTCTCTATGTATTCTTGTTACTAACCATTTGTCTGTCTGATGCATAACATGTCTTCTGCCATTTTTATCATTTTTTCACGTCCTTTAAGATGTCTTTTGGTAAGAAAAAATAAGTTCATTGAAGTTAAATGTGTCAAATTTTTATAGTTAGTAAGAAACTTTTTCCTTATTCCAAATCTAGAAGATACTCATTTATACATTCTACTAAGAATTTTAAAACTTGGGTGCCTGGGTGGCTCAGTTGGTTAAGCGATTGCCTTTGGCTCAGGTCATGATCCTGGAGTCCCCCATCGGGCTCCCTGCTCGACAGGAAGTCTGCTTCTCCCTCTGACCCTCCCCCCTCTCGTGCTCTCTCTCTCAAATAAATAAATAAAATCTTTTTTTTTTAAAGATTTTATTTATTTATTCATGAGAGACAGAGAGAGAGAGAGAGGCAGAGGGAGAAGCAGGCTCCCAAGGAGCAGGAAGCCCAATGCGGGACTCTATCCCAGGACCCCGAGATCATGACCTGAGCCGAAGGCAGACGCTTAACCATCTGAGCCACCCAGGTGCCCATAAATAAAATCTTAAAAAAAAATTTTTTTTTTAACTTTTAACATTGAGAGATATATGTAGTATATCTCATTACTTGATACCTTTTTTTCTAACTCAATTTAATGAATAGTCTCTCTCTTCATTTCCCCCTACCGATCTGTCACCAAATAAATACTCAAGTCTTTTTTTCTGGATTTCTATTCTCTTCCCCCAGTTAAATTCTTTATCCACAGGTATCACAAGATCTTAATTTCCACATTCTTGTAATTGTCCTCAATACTGTATTCATGGTTGTCCTCAGACAACGTATAGGATGGACTCCTTTTTTGCTTTCTCAACAACATCCCGATAGTTCTTAGTTCTCTATTATCCTTCATGAATCACAGAATTCACTTGTAAAATCCTAAATATTAAGATCCTTGGAAATTTTATTAGAATAATACTACCTCTATAAATTAATTTGAACAGACTTTGCCTTTTGACAATTTTTTAATTATTCATGTGCATTGTATACACTCTATTTACTTTGTTCTTTTAAATGTTGTAAATGATTTTGTATTTTTTCCTGAAGTAGTCTCATACATTTTTGGTTTATTCATTTATAATCCTCCTATGGCTCCTAGTCACAATGTATTTTTAATTGTATGTTCGAGGTATTTGTTACTGTTATAAGAAAATACAATTAAATATTGCATATTAGTTTTATATCCAATCACTTTATTACCACCCTATTTTCATATTTTTCTCTATATTCTTTAGTTGTTTTCTACACAAGTATTTTTATCAGCAAACAATGACAGTTTATTTTCTTTTTTCCCCATTTCTATTCTATTCATTTGATTATCATTTCTTAGTATGCTGGCTTGGATCTCCAGTTACAAGTTGAATTAAAAAAAAAAAGGTGAGTAGAAGTGAGTTTAGTAAGTCACTTGTCACATCCCCAACTTTAAACAAATATGCGATAGTATTTATATATTTTAAGTGGCTATTCTTTGTCAAGCTGAATAAGTTGTTCTCAATTTAATAAATTTTTATAAAGAACGGCTGTTAAATCAAATACATTTTTTGTATCTATTGAAGTAACTTCCTGCTCTTTTAAGCTTTTATGGATTATTCTAATGTTAAAATGTCTTTCTACATGAAGTTTAAACACAACTTAGTCCAAGAGTAGCATACTTTTAGGAGACTACTTTATTCCCTTATATTTTGTTCAAAACTTTTGCATTATGTCAAGTATAACATGGGTTTAGTCTTCCTTCTCTCTAATGACCCTATCTGGTTTTGATATTAAGAATAGTCTCGGGCGCCTGGGTGGCTCAGTTGGTTAAGCGACTGCCTTCGGCTCAGGTCATGATCCTGGAGTCCCGGGATCGAGTCCCGCATTGGGCTCCCTGCTCCGCAGGGAGTCTGCTTCTCCTTCTGACCTTCCCCCCTCTCATGCTCTCTATCTCATTGTCTCTCAAATGAATAAATAAAATCTTTAAAAAAAAAAAAAAAGAATAGGGCGCCTGGGTGGCTCAGTCGGTTAAGCGACTGCCTTCGGCTCAGGTCATGGTCCCGGGGTCCTGGGATCGAGTCCCGCATCGGGCTCCCCCTGCTCTGCGGGGAGCCTGCTTCTCCCTCTGCCTCTGCCTGCCACTCACCCTGCTTGTGCTCCCTCTCTCTGTCAAATAAATAAATAAAATCTTAAAAAAAAAAAAAAAAGAATAGTCTGTTCTGGTAAAACTGTATCTTAAAGAAGAGTTTGTATAATGTTTGAATATTTGTACTCTAACATACTCTAGCGTATCTTTGCCGTTTTAGTTGATTCCTAACCAACCTTCTTTTCTTTTTCTTTTTTTGGAGACTGATTTCTATTCCACAAAGTTGCTTTTTTTTTTTTTTTTTTTTTTTACAGCATCTCTCATCTGTTTAAACACTTACCTCTTATCTCTTGTCACCACACAGCTTATTATAATCTCCAAGAGGCCTTTCTTGACCACACATCCTCAACTAGTCTCCCACTATATCTGATAATACTCTACTGTGTTACTGGCTTGCTTTCTTCAAGGCACAATCATAATCTTAAATTATGTTGCTCATGTATGTTTGCTTGTTTATGATCCAACTCCTCCTACTAGACTATAATAACCTCCTGGACTAACACCTTAGGTTTCTGCTTTATATTCTACATCCAGCCACCAGAAGAGATTATAGTTTATAAGTAATCTTAATTATTTGTTGATAAATTTTCTGCAGCTTAGCCCTAGAAATTAAAATTTAAATGTTGACATTGTCAGTTCTCAAAAATATAAACAAATTACAAATCATTCTCAATGTCCATCTGTGTGTCAGAGAAAGAGAGAGAGCTCCTAGAAAACTCAATTATGATATAATTAGTTACGGAAGTTTCTGAGTTAAAAAAAGAAAAAAAAAAGCATTCTCATCATTCAGCTTAGATTCCATTGTTTATCAAGTTATTAACCTTCACATGGGCTCTCACCTTCCTCTACTACTCTACCATCCTTCATACTCAACCCAATTTGTTGAAACCAATTATCCATGCTCTCTTGGTAAATTTTTGAGAAAAATCATAAGATGGGGCAACAGGTTTAATGTTAAGTTTATGATCACAAACTTCAGTCACTCAGCACTGCTGGATAATATCAGTATTTTTCACTTTCTGAAATAACTAATTCTTTTTTTCTTTTCTCAAATCAATTCTCATGTTTTTTCTCCCTCACTGTTTGTTGTACTGGTGTTTCTTTTGCTGGTTCTTACTTCTTTACCCAGCCATCCATTAGTACCTAGAATCTGAGAGGGTCTCATTCCAGAACCTTTATGCTTAGCCTTCCTTCAGTCTGGAGTTTTCTTCCTCTAACATTTCCAAGGATGAGCCTTGGAAACTGCTACTGTAGTTGGTTTCATTACAATATCTTTTCAGAGATGCCTTCCCTAACCACTTCCAATCATTTTGAATATCCTCTTTACCTTTATTTTCTTTATTGCATAAACCACAAACTCAAAGTAAACTTAGGAGTCTTAATGCTTTGCCTTTCTGTTTCTTCTAGTACAAGGGCCCTTTTGTTGCTTTTCCAGCCCTGCTATATAATAATTGCTCAATACATAATCACCGAAAGAATTGATGGATTTATTGAAATTACAGGCACACAGATCTGAAAGAAACTTAAGAGAACATTTACTGTAACACTTTGAATTAGCAAATGAGGATATGGACTCTCAGGTCAATTCACAGTCATAAGTCACACACTAGAGTTGGGACAAGTACTCAGGTGGTTCGCTTAATTCTAGCACAGTGATCAATCCTCTGATTAAAATACAACTACTTTTGGTTCATCTGGAGCCCTCAATTCTATCAGAGTTAGTCTCTCACTATGAATTTGCCAAATCAGATGTTAATTTCCCATTGTAGGTACACTAAACTTTATTTTTTTTATAAGATTTTATTTATCTGTCAGAGCACAAGCACGGGAGCAGCAGACAGGGGGAGAAGTGGACTCCCTGCTGAGCAAAGAGCCAGATGTGAGAATCCATTCCAGGACCCTGGGATCATGACCTGAGCTGAAGGCAGATGCTTAACCGACTGAGCCACCCAGGCGTCCTGGTACACTAAACTTTAAATTGGGGGAAAAAATCTACCTAATTGTGGCAATGAATTTTTTTTTCTAAATAAAGTATTTTTATTCTCCCAGTTGCAGAGACCTAAGCTCTGGGCTAATGAGAAAATTGGGGTAGCTGTTCCTAGACATATAGAGAGTACATAGGTAGGAAGAAGTATTGCTATTTCCTTTCTTCTTAGCTTTGTGTATCCATTCAGAAACTTTAACTCCAGAATGTTGTTTTGGATGGTGTATTACTTTTCTATTGCTGCCATAAAAAATTACCACAAACTTTATGGCTTAAAACAATACAAAATTATTTTCTTCTTCTGGCGTGAGTCCCACTGGGCTGAAATCAAGGTGCCAGAAGACCTGTTTCCCTTTCTGTAAACTCTGTGGAAGAAGCCATTTCCAATTTCTGGATGCAGCCCACACTCCTTGGCTCTTGGCCACCCTCCTCTGTCTTCAAAGCCACGATGGTGGACAGAGTCCTCAGGTTTGAGAGGATGCCTTCCTCTACTTCCTTTATCCCATCAGTCTCGTACCAAAGCCAGGAGCAGGTCTTCACTTTAAGGACTCATGTGATTACTTTGATCATCCCAGGATGCTCTGCAACCTCCCCATCTCAACATCTGTATCCTTGATCACATCTACAAAGTGTTGCCATGTAATATAATACATCCACAGGTTGCAGGGATTAGGATATGGGTATCTTTTTTTTTTGGCAGGGGGTATTATCCTGTCTACCACACATGAACATGAGAGGTAGGAGGTAAATTAGTATATTCTCTACAGTAAAGCTTTATAATCAGATCACTCACTGCTCCAAACAGTACTTTCTGGATATAAGGTATTTCTGATTTTTTTAATGATTTATTTATTTGAGAGAAAGTGTGTGTGAGTGGGGGGAGGGGCAGAAGGAAGGAAAGAGAATTTTCAAGTAGACTCCCCACTGAGTGTGGACCCCCAACGTGAGGCTCTATCCCAGGAGCCTGAGATCATGACCTAAGCTGAAATCAAGATTTTCAATTTTTATATATAGAGAAAAAATGAGCAAAAGAAAAATATCTCACCTCAGTTATTCAGAGTTGCACTAAATGATTGCCTTTAGGTATTAGTTTTGAAATAAGAGCTACGCACATTAGCCTACCCATATACCTAGCATGGGTTTCCCTCAACTTTCAAATGCATCTAACGTGGTGAAGTACAAACTGACTCACCCTATTAACACCAAGTCTGTGTACTTTCCCACACATTTTGGGTTGAGAAAAAATGAGATTAATTACATGTTTTTAATGAGGGGGGAAAGAACATTATCTTAGGGTTTAAGTATATACAAATCATTGAACATGGGAGTCTGAGATAATTATTATAAAGTGTTGGTTGCCCTCATTGGGATTAAAGAAGATACAGTCTCTAAGAAGGAGTAAAATGACATAAGAATTCAGATTGAGATGAAAAAATAAAAGTATGATTCCAAGACATGTTTATATACCTGATGGTCTGCCTTGTGCATGTATATGATGAAGTATATGATGATCTATCTTGTTCATTTCACAAAGCTAGTAAGTGGCAGAACTAGGAAAGACATGAAGAAAGTATACGCTATACATATTACAGGTTTTCTATTTTTCTTTTTTTGAGAGAGCACATACACATGTGAGTGTGAGGGAGGAGGGGCAGAGGGAGAGGGAGAAAGAGAATCCTAAGCAGGCTCCACACTCAGAGTGGAACTCAATGTGGGGCTTGATCTCGTAACCCTGAGATCATGACCTGAGCTAAAATCAAGAGTCAGATGCTTAACTGACTGAGTCACCCAGGTGCTCTACAAGTTTTCTATTTTTAAGGATCTAAATATTTTGACTTAAAAAGTCTTTATTGAACACCCACTTAGCACAATACCTAACTAATGTACTTAAGCACTCAGTAAATGTCTTTTGGATGATTGTTTAAAATAATTACAATGACCAATGATAGAGTAAGAGGGAACTTTTAGAAATGTGTATTAAAACTTAGTATAGGCATTTCTGAAGCACCAAAGGCATCAATCTTAATTATCCTTTTTATGTTGAGATATACTTACTTTCTAAGTGTTGAGGTGAATAGATATTCATTTCCTACTCAATTATGTCTTGAAGGTGATCCAGGGTAGACTTTATGACCTTTCTTTCTGACCTTCAGAAAGATCTCATTAAACAGAATCATTACCCTGTGAGTAAGAGGCTCCTTTCAGGTCTAGCTATCAGTATGAATTTGAAACTTCTACTAAAGAAGCAGCCAGATGAAAGCTTTTAGAATCCCATCTTGGGTAGGGGCATAAAAAACTTCTCCACTCCAAGTAACCTCTGATATTAGGATATATTGGCTCTATCATTGATCCAGGTGTTCATATCCGGCTGATTAGCTTGTGAAAAAAGTCGGGAAAAGCCTGATAGAGGTTTGAAAAACAAATGGAAAGGCAAATCATTCCACTACCTTGTCACCCTGAGGTAAGAGGTACTGTTACTGCATCTTCCCTCCCTAATTCATGCCTGCAATGCTGTGAGTGGACCTCAGGGACAAGTCTAGGCTTGCTTGTGATTTCCTTCTCTGTGCCCCTCCCCCTCCTTAAGTGTTAACTTCTTACCTCTTGGAAGTTTCATGGGGGTGGGGGAGATATATTCTGTACATGGAAAGGAAGACAGATTGATAAATGTGTGAACATATGCATAAGAAACATACAAATAGCTTAAAAGAAAAACTGAGTAGTAGCATATAGTAGAAAAGTTATGGGTTGTTATCAAATGAACATTTAAGACAAAATCTAAGGAGTGCTGATAAAGTACTTCAGGCTAGAGTAGTCTGGAATGGTTTAAAAGAATAATTTCAAGGATGAGTGGGATGTGGTGGGAGTGGCGGTGGGGGGAGCAGAACGGCCATATATTTACATTAAGTGCAGCTGACTAGACAAAAATCTTTGATCTTGGAAGGTTTACTCCTGGGTGCATACAGCAGCAAGTATATTCTAGAATTAATATTTAAATGTTCTGTACACAGCTAATAAAGTCCAGCAGTTAGTCTACCCATCCCTCACAATGGACCAGCAATATGGCCCCTTTCAAATGTAGACTGGTTTTACACATACCTTTATCTGTCTCTTCAGAGGGAATTTTTACTACATTAAATTATCTCTGAGATGCTTCCTCACTGTGATGGAATTAGCAATGTGGTTGATGTGACTAGTATTTCAATTTGAATTTCAGGGAGCCGTGACATTTTTCATTATTATTGCTTCTTACAGCATGATCTATGGTAAACTTATATTTCTTAAGAAGTTCCCAGTATTACAGAGGAGTAGTCCAAAGGGTTATACTGGGCATTGTATTTGTCATCTTTTATTTCTGTCATGAATTAAAATTATTTTTTTCTTTCCCTTCCCACATTCCTTCTGTTCTTTTCCCTTTCCCTTCCCCTCTCTCTTTCCCTTGCCCTTCTTCCCTTTCCCCCTTCCCTCCTCCTTCTTCCCATCCCCTTCCCCACCCCTTTTCTTTCCTATTTTCTCAATGGTATATGACAGGTATAAACAGTCCAGAGGCCCTTCATATTGTCAAAATGGTCCAAACTCTAAAAATCTGAAAAGCACTGTTGAGTCAGTATACTACTATCACCGTAAGCATATATATCATTGTGATATTGTGATTTATAAGAAATATGTATTTGATCATTCATATCAGCTCCCCAAACCCTGGGAATACCTTGTGTGGTAAGACCAATGGGAACATCTTTTGTTATAATATTTGGTCTCTTGTCCCAAGTTACTGAAATCTCTTCAGAGCCACAGAAGTGAAATGGGTGTCTCACTTATAACAAGCCCCCTTCCACTATAACTGGATTTATGTTAATGAGGTGAATTTTGGAAAGCATCTAAGGATGGGAGCTGGTCACCACAGAAACCAATCATGTGATTAGAGGATTGAAATTTCCAGTCTCATCCCCTTGATCTCTAGGAAAGACAGGGGCTGGAGATTGGATTAATCACCAATAACCACTGATTTGACCAACCATGCCAATGAAATGAAGCCTCCATAAAACCCCAAAAGGACGATGTTGGGAGGGCTTCCAGATTGGTAAATGGGAGATGTGTGGAGAGTGGGCATGGAAACCTTGCATTCCTTCCATATACCTTGCCCTCTGCATCTCTTCCATCTGGCTGCTTTTGAGTTATATCCTTCCAAAATAAACCAGTAATCTGAGTTCTGGGAGCCCTCTAGCAAATTAACTGAACTTAAGGGAGGGGGTCATCGAAACTTCCAATCTATAACCAGTTGGTCACAGAGGCCTGGGTGACAACCTGGACTTGTGTTTGGCATGTAAAGTGGTAGGAGGGCAGTCTCGTAAGACTGAGCCCTTAACCTATGAGATCTGATGCTATCTCTAGGTACATTGTGTCAGAATTATTTGACACCCAACTGGTGTTAAAGCACTGCTTGTTGGTGTGGAGAAACCCTTCTCCACAGTGGAATTGGGTACAGAATCCTTAATCATGTATGTGGATTTTTGGTTTTCACTATTATTTCACAGGACTACTTTGTAAGTCATGGTTCCTTTCTCTTATGATATATAAACCTTTTTTTTAATAGACAAGAAGGATCAAAAAGAAGGATCAATCAAAAACAGATTGGACTTGTCTGGCTAGTAATTTTTAGCTTAATATTTGTAATGGAGAAGTACTGAAAAGCAAAGGCAGGAGTGAAATGATCAGAGTTGTGCTTTGCTACTAAGAGTAAGATCATATCAGGTTTAGAATGGATTGAAAGGAATGATATCTGGATCAGAAATAGAATTTGGAAGCTAATTCACTTATTTTATTAACAGGCAGTGAGAAATTTATTGTGGTGGCCTTGGGGAAAGATGGTTACGTATGTAAGGGATCTGGAAAGGAGGTGACAAGTAACTAGATGTTGGGAAGAAAACAGAAGCTTTTTGGGTTTTTTTAACTCAGTTTCTAAGTCTGAATGACTAATATAATGTTGCCATTAATATGCTTAAGGAGGTTAGCAGGATGAACTGCAGTTGGTTGGGTTTGTTGTGCTGACAGAACATTTTTGAGGACATAGTTCAGAGGTAAGAGTGTAGAGGACCCATCCCTGTTTTAGGCATAATTAGTTCCCTATACCTGTTATTGATATCCTTGAATTATACTTTATACAATTTTATGTTTAGAGGCTCCTGGTTTCCTGGGATGAAATGTCCACTTGTTCCATTCCACCCCCATTTTCCTTTCAATCATGTGCATTATCTCTGAATGTAAGTTGGGAGAAGGAACTACTTGAAGGTTGGAGACATCCCCCTGGCTACTTTTGAAAAGTCAGCATCCATCAGGCAAATGACTATCTAGTTTTAGGGTGCGTACAGACCAAGCATTTATAAAGTAGGGGACAGTAGAAGAGATACAAGCTGTTCTACTTCCAGGTGCTCATTCCAGGCCTGTTTCTGGCAGCAACATTACTGAATGATCACCATTTGTAGCAGGTTGAGAAGAAGCAGCATAAATATGTGTAGGAAAATCCAAACATTTGGGGACTGAGATATTTTAAAGTTTCAAGTAGGTAGGATATGGTCAGCTTTACAGTTTAAATAGATTAGACTACTAGTTGTATGGAAAAAAAAATAGGAAGATGAATAAAGGCTAGCAGTTAAGTATAGATGGGAATAAACTGTGGTCATATGAATAAGAGGTATAATAGCCAGAACTAGGGGTACCACAAAGAGGGAAAAGGTTGGATTAAAGAACATTTTAAGAGCTAAAATCACGGGGCGCCTGGTGGTGCAGTCAGTTGAGGTTGGACTCTTGGTTTCTGCCCAGGTCATGATCTCAGGGTCATGAGATCAAGCCCAGCATAGGGCTCTGCTTGGAGTCTGCTTGACTCATGCTCACTCTCACTTGCACTCTCTCTCTCTCTCAATTTTTTTTAAATGAGATAAAATCAGGAGGCCTTTAACTTGATAACTGGGCGGTGAAGAAAGGGAGAAATCAGAGGATGGCTGTATTTCTAGCGTAAGGGATAGGGATATAGGGATACTGCCCAACCTAGATAAAAGGAAAAAGAAAAAGAAGAGGAGGAGGAATCAATCTTAAGGATGGAGGAAAATTCAGTTTGGGGCATTATAAAACAGGTGTGTAAGGAAACTCTAGCTATAGCCATAGCAGGGAACTAGGTATAAAGCTAAAGACCTGAGTGGCTGGTCAGGAAATACAGTTGAAGTCTTCTGTTGTGTTCTGTTTTTATTGAGGTATACATTATATTAGTATCAGGTATATAGCATAATGATTTGGTATTTGTATATACAGCAAAATGATCACAATCAGTCTAGTTAACATCCATCAACAGTTACAAAATTTATTCTTGTAATGAGAACTTTTAAGATTTAGTACCTTAGCATCCTTCCAATATGCAATACAGTATTATTAACTATAGTTGCCATACTGTATATTACATCCCCAGAACTTATTTATGACTGGAAGTTGTACCTTTTGACACCCTTTACCCACTTTGCCCAACCTTCCCATCCTCTGCCAACCATTAATCTATTCTTGGTATCTACAACCTTGTGGTTTTTGTTATGTTTTGTATTTTTTAGATTCCACATATAAGTGCAATCATGTGGTATTTATCTTGCCTCACTTGTTTCACTTTGTATAATGCCCTCAAGGTCCATCCATGTTGCCACAAATGGCAAGATTGACTTCTTTTTTACACCATTGTATAGCCACAATGTGTTTGTTTATTCATCCACTGATGGACATTTAGGGTGTTTCCATAACTTGGTTATTATAAATAATGCTGCTGTGAATATGTTATGGTGGTCTAGATTTTTTTTTCTTTGAGTTAGTGTTTTTGTTTTCTGTGGACAAATACCCAGAAGTGAAATTACTGGATCATACTCTATTTTTTGAACAATCTTCATACTATTTTCCATCGTGGTTGCACCAGTTTACTTTCCCACCAACAGTGCACCAGGGCTTCCATTTCTCTATATGCTCACCAACATTTCTCTCTCAACTTCTTGATAACAGCCGTTCTAGCAGGTGTGAGGTGCCACTGGAGTTGTGATCTGCATTTATCTGATGATCAGTGATGTTGAACACCTTTTTATGTACCTGCTGGCCATCTATATGTCTTCTTTGGAAAAATGTCTATTCAGATCCTCTGCTCATTCTTTTAACCAGATCTTTTTTCTATTGAGTTATTTATGTATTTTGGATATTAATCCCTTACCAGATATGATTTGCAAATATCTTTCCCATTCAGTAAATTGTCTTTTCATTATGTTGATCATTTGCTTTGCTTTGCTGAAGCTTTTTGCTTGATACAGTCCCACTCATTTCTTTTGCTTCTGTTGACTTCACTTTTGGTGTCAAAGCCACAAAAGTTTCATTGCCAAGACCAATGCCAAAGAGCTTACCACCTAGGTTTTCTTCTCAGAGCTTTATGGTATCAGGTCTTATGTTCAAGTCTTTAATACATTTCAAGTTAGTTGTTATGTATGGGGGTGGGGGTCCAGTTTTTCCAACACCATTTAGTGAAGAAAGTGTCCTTTCCCCATGGTATATTTTTGGATGCTTCCTCACAAATTAGTTAACCATAAATGTGTGGATTTACTTCTGGGCTCTCTATTTTGTTCCAGAGATCTATGTGTCTGTTTTTATGTCAATACCACATTGTTTTGATTACTATAGCTCTGTAATATAGTTTGAAATCAGGGAGTGTGATGCCTCCAGCGTTGCTCTTCTTTTTCAAGATTTCTTTGGTTATTTGGGGTCTTTTTAAATTCCATACAAATTTTACAATTGTTTGTTCTATTTCTATGACAACTGCCATTGGAATTTTGATAGGGACTGTATGAATCCGTACATTGTTTTAGGTAGTTAAGGACATTTTAACAGTATTCTTCCATCCATGAACATGGGATATCTTTTCACTCATTTGCGTCTTCCTCATTTTCTTCCATCAAGTTCTTATATTCAGTGTACAAGTCTTTCACCTCCTTGGTTAAATTATTCCTAGGTGTTTTATTATTTTTGATGTAATTATAAATGAGATTGTTCTCTTAAATTCTCTTTCTGATGGTTCATTAGTATATAGAAACACAACTGATACTTGTATATTGATTTTGTGTCCTGCAACTTTACTGAATTTGTTGATTAGTTCTAACAGGTTTTTTTTGGTGGGGCCTTTAGGGTTTTCTATACATAATATGTCATCTGCAAATAGTGACAGTTTTACTTCTTTCTGATTTAGATGACTTTTACTTCTTTTTCTTGCCTCATTACTCTGGACTTCCACTACTATACTGAATAAAAGTGGTGCAAGTGGGCATCCTTGTCTTGTTTCTAATCTTTCACCATTGAGTATGATGTTAGCTGTGAGCTTGTTTTCTATATGGCCTTTAATATGTTGAAGTACATTCCCTCTGTACTCACTTTGTAGAGGGTTTTTATCCTTAATGGTCGTTGAATTTTAACAAATGCTTTTACTGCGCCTACAGAGATGATCATATGATTTTTATCCTTCATTTTGTTAATCTAATGTAACACATTGATTTGTGGATGTTGAAACATCCTTTCAACCTAGAGTAAATCCCACTTGATCATGGTATATTCCTTTTAATGTATCATTGAATTTGGTTTGCTAAAATTTTGTTGAGAATTTTTGCATCAGTATTCATCAGGGATATTGGTCTGTAATTTTCTTGTGGTATCCTTGCCTGATTTTGGTATCAGAGTAATGCTGGCCTTGTAAAATGATTTTTTACCCTCCTCTTCAAATTTTAGAAAAGTTTGAGGAAGACTGGTATTCTTATTTAAATGTTTGGTAGAATTCCCCAGTGAAGTGTGTGGTATTGGACTTTTGTTTGTTGACAGGTTTTTGATTTCTGATTCAATATCCTTACAAATTAATTGGTCTGTTTAGATTTTCCATTCCTTCCTGATTCAGTCTTGGTAGACTGTATGCTTTTGGAATTAATCCATTTCTTCTAGGTTATCAAATTTGTTGACATGTAATTGTTCATAGTTTTATGAGATCCTTTGTATTTTTGTGGTATCAACTATAATATCTCTTTCATTTCTGACTTTGAGTCCTCCTTTTCCTGGTGAGTCTAGATAAGGGTTTGCCAATTTTTTAATCTTTTCAAAGAACCAGTTCTTAGGTTTCTATTGCCTTTTTAGTCTTTTTCTTCCTCATTTATTTCCACTTAGACCTTTATTTTCTTCTTCCTACCAACTTTGGGCTTTGTTTGTTCATTTTCTAGTTCCTTGAAGTGTAAAGTTAGCTTATTTGAGATTTTTTCTTGTTTCTTGAAGTAGTCCTTTAACACTGCAGACTTCCCTCTTATAAGTTTTGGTTTGTATTTTCATTTGTTGTAAGGAATTCTGATTTCTCCTTCGATTATTTCTTCAATCTGTTTAATAACATATTTCTTAATCTCACATATTTGTGATTTTTATAGTTTTCTTCTTGTAATTGATTTCTAACTTCATGACACTGTGGTCAGGGAAGATGCTTGATATGATTTCAGTCTTCTTAAATGTATTAAGACTTGTTTTGTGGCCTAACATATGATCTGTCGTGGAGCATGTTCCATGTACACTTGAAGAAATTTGTATTCTGTTCCTTATGGATGAAATATTCTGTACATATGTGTTAAGTCCATTTGGTCAATGTGTCATTTAAGGCTCATGTTTCCTTACTGATTTTCTGCCTCGATGACCTCTCCATTGATGATGGTGAGGTATTAAAACTCCCTACTACTATTGTACTGCTGTCTATTTGCTTGGTATATTTAAGTGCTTCTGGGTTGGGGACATAAATATATACATAAATTACATCCTCTTGCTGGATTGATCCCTTTATCATGTCATCTGATTGCTGAAATTATGAGACTGGAAGGACTAAACCTAAGAAAATACATAAAGTTAAAAGAGTGATGAGTTAAGGTGGAAACCACAGAAAGCATCAACATTTAAGGTAGGAAATGTGTATGATGTAGACCTAGGAGAAATGATCAGAGTGGCATGGGAAGAACACAGCAAGGTATCATGGAAAACAAGGGAACAGGGAACATCAATTAGGTAAGAACTAAATAATTTCCACTGGATTTGGGTATAAAAATGGCAGTATTTACTTTTGAGAATTTCCATTAAAGAGTGAACACAAACCAGATTTCAGCTGTGACTGAAAAATGAAAACATAAATTCAGCACCATGTTTTTAAGAATTTTTTGAGAAAAGGTAGACTGCTAAGGGTAACTAAAGGCTACTCAAAGATAGGACAAGTTTATAGAAAATGGCATCAGAAGTTGAAAGAATGAGTTTAAATAATCTGTAAGTTCTATACCTGTGCCATATTTTTAAAAAAGCCTTCATTGGATTTAATTTTATGTCCTTGAAAATTTTGTTATTGAAAAGAATTCCCACTTCTCTACCTTAAACTCCAAGTGAGAAGTTGCAGATTTTAATGCTATCAAAAAAATTATAACTTGAGTTATGGTTCTTTCTTGCTTATGAGACCTTATGTACCTTTTGTGTTCTTTATATGTCCTGGCTGACAACAAGTATGGAATTAAATATGTATCAAATTATAGAAAGTATGTGAACCTTGACTATTAATGTATATTCTTTCTTCTTTGGGTCAAATGAATATCCAATATTAAGTTACAAGACATCCTGAGCTCTGCTCTGTAGACTCTTGTATTCAATTCCAAGACATCTTACTAGTTCTATTTCTCAGTCACAATTTCTCCAATAAAAAATTTTGAGGGCTTTTTTAAAGGTAGGTAATTACTTTGTATCTGTGCCTAGTTGTACATAATCACCTGAACAATGGAATATCTTAGAGCTTATATTAACATAAATTGACAAATTATAACAACAAAGTTACAAATGACTTTGAAAAATATTTTGATCCATTAAATATTAGGATCAAAATCAAGAGGTAGGGCAGAAACATCATTTTAACCAGCTCTGTATCCCAAATAATGTCTTGAAAATTCTACGCATTTAATAAGTGTGTAATGAATGAATGGAATTTTGAATTAATTGCAGGTATACCGGTCTCTTCCTCTGCCCAGGCACCCCACTCACCCTGCCAGGAATATATTTCACATCATGATCACAAAACCTAACTTACAGGTAATTAGGAAATAGAATGAATAATCCTTAACTCAGTTTCCCAACACTATTTTAATAAAAACTAGGTAGCGTCACATTTGGGTCCGTGATACAGCTGAAACCGATGCAACTGCTCTCTCTGGATTTCCGTGCACATATCTGTGCTCGTATTTCCATAATTCTTCCTTTTCTGAAGCTAGAATTTCACATTTAGTCAATATTTGTTATTCAATAACAGACTTAGCCAAGTTTATTGAGGTTTCATTAGAGTTGTATAAACAAAAAATAATTTGAATCTAATTTTCCACATATATACAGGTTTTTAATCATTTTTCATGATCATTATGCATTATACATATGATAGAACTATTTGAGTGAAGATAATCCCACTTGACTCAAATGACTGGCATTGTTTGAGATTGACAAGCTGATTTTATTTTATGGAAGCACTGACTGGGTTCCAGTTAAAGATGGCAATGTAGGAAGATCCTGAACTCGCCCCCTCCCTTGGACACACAAATCTACAACTACATATGGAATAATTTCCTCTGAAAAGAAAGGAAGGAAGGAAACAAAAACTAGCCAAGTGATTCCTAGATTGGGCAAACAAGAAAACACACACACTGAAGTAGGAGAGACTGAGAATCTCACCATAAGCCCTACCCCTGGTGTCACCACAATCAGAAGGAAACTCAAAACCTGAGCTTCTCCCTGAGGAGTGAAGTGTTTGAATCCCACATTAGGTACCCCAACTTTTAAAACCTTCACATGAGAGACAAGTCCCCAAAACATCCAGCTTTGAAAATCAATGAGGCTCATGTCCATAGACTCACAAGACCTATGGTGAACAAAGAAATGGTTCTTAAAGGCTTGCATGCTCAGACTCATTCTCCCTAGGCCCAGAGCAGAGGCAGCCTATTGAAAGGTGCCCAGACTTATAAGCCTCTCTCACATAAAGTGTTGGTCTGAGGTACAGACATCTAATTTAACATACATCAAGGGGCTATTAGGATATTCTCTGGGGATGAAGGCTGGTGAGCACCATCTTTGCACCCTCCCTCTGCCTCACTCCACCTCACTGGTATCTCCTGGAAGGGAGCTTCTACACTTGCCCAAAGCCCTTTGTGGTTGTCACCAGGGGACACCTCTAGATCATCTCTGACCAATGGAGCTCATGCTGATGGGTCCCACAGGACTCTAATCAACAGAGAAAGTTCTTAACTGGCTATCGCCCCCCAGGGCACAATAAGGGGCCAAAAGAGTAAGGTACCCAGTCTTACTAGGAAAAAGGCCTATTAACTTATCTTCATTGCTGTGGCCTGAGGGCAGACTTCTAATTAAAGACACATCTAAGGGCTGACTATAATCCTCTCTAGAGACTTCAGAAGGCAAGCACTATCTTCACACTCTCCATCTGCTGGGTTCTAGAGCACCAGTATCTCCTAGAAAGGAGTTTGTACACATGTCGGGTGAAGCAAAACATAACCTCTAATATAGGGGAAGATTAAAAATACTTATATACCAAAGCCAATTTAGGGAAAATTTTGGCTATTAGTAACTTCTCTCATGTTTGAATTAGGAGAAAAATCCATATTTACTATAGAAACTTCTTCCATTTCAAAATCTGACATACAAAGCTCTTAAAATAATGTCAATAACTCTATATCATTTTTCATGTCTACATTTGACATTACATACAGATGACATTTGAGAAATATCCTTTAATCTAGTACACATGTTTTTTGGGGGTTTTCAGTCAGTGTTATAATTGCATTCTTCTAATGAAACTAAAAGTGATTACAAATGTTAGAGAAAAAACTCCATTATAAAAATTTCACCACTTAATATCGAAGGTAGAATATTATACCATCTCTCTGGGAATCCTGGCAAAGAATATGAAGATTCCTGAGTTTGAAAGCATAATAGATGTGAGAGAACAAAAATTAAAGACACTAAGCATTAATATAAAAGTCAAAGGTGTGTGGAAGAGAACATTGAGAAAGGGAAATGTCAGGTTCCATACGATCTATCTGATTTTTGCCAGGTTGATCAGAAGAAAAAAGAAGGAAAAAGTAGTCTTATAGTGGCGGGGCATTTCCAGATATAGTAATAAAACCACAATTAGATTTGTTTAAAAACTGGGCACACCATTTGGCTATGGGATCCTAACTGTCTTAGTTTTGAAATAAGGTTGAACTTGATCAATGTTTTTTTAAAACAGCGTTCATTTGAGAATCTCCTGCAGAGTTTGTCAGTAATATGCACATTGGCATGCCAATCGGTCTCCTTGGAACAGCTAAGTCAAAATATTGCCTAGTAAGATTCACTTTTCCCCTGGCAAGCATCTCAGGTAATGAGATTAGGAGTATGAAGAAATTACTTTCTCACAGAAAGAAATCAAAATGATTCTGAAAGTACCAAATTTTCTTACCAAGCCTTAGGTTTCATTTGAAATGCTTAAAGCAGCAGAAGGGAGCGTGCCTGAAGCCCTGAACAGAGCAAAAACTATGGAAGACACAATCCTACCAAAAGCTGATTGTGTCCCCTCATTATGAAGAACCAAACTAAAGTTAAAATCCACAACAAATGGAATAGAACAAAGTTCAAACTGAGAAAGACTAACCTTGTAACCTTTCTGGACTTCAATTTTCTCTTATTTAACAAGAAGAGCACTGACAGACTAAGTAGCCTTAAATTTCACCTCCAATTCTAAAAATCTGTTAGACCAAATGTTACATTTATTTAAATACCATTCCTTATCACATTTAACTATATCTTAAAGAATGTAATTATTTTTTTAAAAAGCACATTTAAGTAGGAATGATGTCTCTGATACGTCTTTCTTAGCCATGTTTGGAGCAAACCTAACCATATAACAAGTCTCTGCTTACCTGAGGCAGCTGCAGGCGGATGTCTGCAAATAAATAAGTAGCCTGTATTGGGCCTGCTTTGTAAACTCAGTCCTTTTAAATAATGACAACTGACACAAATGACTTTCAAGATTTGAGAAATAGTTACAAACAATCCTCTTTTGTTTCCTAACTTACTAAAATTTGAAATCTAACAAGCTTTCTTTCAATTATGCTTTTCCAACATAAGCATACCAAGTTCACTTGAGAATAAAATCTTCCATTTATCTGTGGAATACTTCAGGCATAAACACCTGTCACGTAAAACTCTGCTACGAAAAAAGTCAATATGTATCTCTCTAGTTGTGGAGGGATTTACAGAACAGATTTTCATTTTCTCCTTGCATTTGGCTTTATCTTGAGTTTCAGGATGCATCTTACTTTTATAAATTCAACCTTGTACAACTGAATGATTCGGAAAAGCTAAAACAATTTTGAAGAATAGAAAATGAGAAAAGGTGGGAGGGGGAGGGGTACGGTGTAAGTCTCTTATGCTGTTCTTCCATTTGAGATGTCTAATTTAGAAATCCCACAAACAACTACATTTCCAAAGCTGGATATCTGTTTCTGTCATTAAGCACCCCCCCCCCAACACACACACAATACATTTTCTCAGCAAAGAATGACAAAATTACTTCTGGAGAGGTATCGAACTAAAGGAAAATGTTTTCAAACATCAAAGTGATTTCTAAAACACAAAATAGTGTGTTAATGACTGTATTGTGTTAATGGTTGTATTTTGTTCAGTGCTGCTCACACTAAGCATTCTGCATGTATGTTGCGATAAAAACATTTCTTAACTAAATACTGATGTTGATACTCCTCGACAAAACTTTCTTTAACACCTGACTTCCAACCATTCTTCTAGACACCAGTGAAGATATAAGCCATCCCCTGCCCTAGAGAAAGTTAGAATTTAGTCAGAATGATAAAATATCCATATTTAAAAACTCCATGGTAAGATGAAGCCTAAAAAACTCTACGCTGGAATAATAAAGGAGTTTGGATAAGGTAGTAGATTTTTCAACCACAGCAGCCAAGAGAGATTAACAAACACTCCGGACAGAGAAATCTGTCAAGTAATTAAGAGTTTAAAAAGGCAATAATAAAACCTTCAAATTCATTAAGACAATAAAATAGGACACTAAAGCATATGTCACACCTTCTAAATAATTAATAATGGGTACTATATTATTATTTTTCCAAGTCTGATAGATAGGTTTCAGAATCTTACATTTTAAGGAAATGACTGTTAAGATACTGTTTTTCCCCTTTTCATTTTTTTATACTGAGCTTTGGCAGTTGTCCATCACTTCCTGACTTTTAAGCCCTAAGACTCGGTCCTCCCCCTCCTGGCTCTTGCCACCACCATCCACCAAGACACCACTCCTGGTTCTTGCAGCTATGACCCCCTAAGGGACAGTTCTACAGTGTGAGCTGAGTTTTCCTGGCTCTCCTTCTCCCTTCCCTTGTTTTCAGGTGAAAGATTATGCTTGTGTGATCTGGCACAGGGTATTGTGGGTCTGCCACCACCATGGAAAGAGCACATCCTAAAATCCCCTGGTCTCTATATAAGATGCACATGGAGCAGACTTGAATCCAACCCTAGGTAATGTAAAATCTCAGAAGAAAAGTGTCTGTGGCTGTAAGCCTCTGGGTAGAGAGCCATTAATACATACGCCTAAAGCAGACCGTAGCTGGCTTTTCTTTTCCTAAAGATATATTTTCATGCTTGCTTTGCTCAGCTGACATACATTAGCCAAAATTACAGATATTTGTGCTTCAAAATGTGCTGAAACTGGGTAATGACTTGGAAGGTACTTGTTAACTATACCATTAGCTCCAAAACTTGACACGCCATTCAACCTACTGACTGAGGGGTGGACACAGAAGTAAAGTGGACAGTAAATACTGTATAAAAGTACTATTATAAACGAAAGATTTCCAGCATAATTACACTCATAGAAGGCATTTTCAATTGCTAAGTTTATACCTGTCTACACACATGTGAATACATGGAGAGATGCTGGATTGTTTTTGCCATTGATTAATTGACTAATTATTAACAGATCAGAAGCATAACAACTATTAGCTTATGAAAAGTTTTTCTTATTTTGCACTGCACATTATTCATAATAATAGTTATAAGACAAATTACTTTTTTCTTTTTCTAAATGAGCTCTGCAGATAATCTTGATTAAATTTTAAGCAATGATATATGGTTTCACATAAGCACCAAGCTACATAGGAATATAGATGGGACATTTAATAGACCAGCTATAAATGGATGTTTCCACATGCCTAAAGTAGAATACTGACAAACCTTTACTATCGAGAGATGGAACATTTCTGGTGTGCAAAAAGGCAGGCAAGGGGTTGCTAAAGATGTTTTTTGCTTTAAGGGGACAAAACACCGAGTATGATTCTGTTTGTTGATTTAAAAGCAAAAAATTCCATTCACAGTATATGCTCTGGTTGTATATATGGAGCAAATCCAAGTCCCTGATTAAGAATTATAATACAAACTCTTCCTGTACTCTCCTTCTTTTGCTTTGGAGTGAGAAGGTCAAAGCAAATAACTTACAAAAATGGAAATGGCATTAGAGTTTTTCTTGATGAAAAAGGAATAAAGGCTCATTAAATAAATCCTGTAAGGTTCTGCTGGGATCAAGTCTACACAATAACATATAAGAAAGGGAATTCTTGAATGGACAGATTGACAGGAAGAGGTTTCAATTTTGTGTGGGGCAGAAATAGCCTCTTCAAACTGGAGGACAAGGTTCTAATAAGGTGGCTAGCAGATGCTCCCATGAAGATGTCAGTATTTACTACGACGGAGAACATGGAAGGATGTGTCAGCTCTCTTCTTCTAAAGCAGGCTGTGAACAAGAGAGCTTGTGTCAAGACACTCAGAAAAATCCCTTTCAGGGAAAAAGGCTGAGTAGATCCCCAGAAATATTCAGTACATTGGTGTTGAGTTCCTATTATGTGCCAGGCACTGTACTTGGCCCCAAGTCTACAACGGTAAACAGAAAGACATACCTTATATGTGCGTAACAGTATACATGTATACAAACACGTACTCAGAGGATACACTGGCTTAACAATATTATCCAAGATCTAAAACACCCTCAACAAGAGCAAGTTTACGTATCTTTATCCCATATACCAAAAGGTCAGAAGAATCCACATCATCCTACTTTTGCTTGAGGAAAATCTGAGTATCCAAGTGGTCCTTCAAACACTTCATGTCTTAAACTGAATTCATTACCCCACATATCTGTTTCTTCCTCTGTATTTTATATCACAGTTAACTATTCATCAAGTTATCCAGATCTTGAGTCAGAGCCCTCATCAGTTCTCTTGCTCTTGTTTACCTACATCTATCTAATTAGTCACCAAATATAGAACTTATCTGCTCACTACCTTGTGAATCTGTCCCCATCTTGCCATTTCTCTGCTGCTAACAAATCGATGTTACTTCTAAAAATCTTTTAATGGTTTTCCAGTGCTTTTAGGTGATAATCCAACTCTCTTTATATAAAATTCAAAATTCTGCACAACCAGCCCTCTACTTGCCCAAGAGATTCATGCTGCTGTACCAAAATTGTCTGAGTACCGTCACCTTGGAATTTGGGCATTCTGTCCCCACTAATGGCATTACCCTTCCTCCTTCTGACTCATTATGCTTATACATTGTTTGGCTTACACCTTAACAAAAATAACCACATTTTTAAAAAAATCATAAATATTTAGACTCCCCTCTTAAAATTTAGTTGACTCTTCTACATGCATGCTTATAGTACTTAATGCATCATATTGCAATTTTATATCTTGTTTATTAAATTTTTCAGGATTTGGGTTTTTTTAAGATTTATTTATTTATTATTTATTTTAGAGAGACAGAGAGAATGAGTGAGCAGGAGGACCAGAGGAAGAGGGAGAAGGAGAGAAGCAGACTCTCCACTGAGTGGGAAGCCCAATGCGGCTGGATCTCAGGATCCTGAGATGATGACCTGAGTGGAAATCAAGAGTCAAACACTTAACCGACTAAGCCACTCACATACCCCTAAACTCTTTCAGGATTTTAAATCTCTATTTCCTGTGATGGACACATTGCATACAATAAAAGTTGCTGTCATTCAATATATATCTTAATAAAGGTAAGTAGTTGTAGTAATTTAAAATAGCTATAATGTAAATTAAAAATAAAATCTTGACAGGGGGCGCCTGGGTGGCTCAGTTGGTTGGGCGACTGCCTTCGGCTCAGGTCATGATCCTGGAGTCCCTGGATCGAGTCCCGCATCGGGCTCCCTGCTCGGCAGGGAGTCTGCTTCTCCCTCTGACCCTCCCCCCTCTCATGTGCTCTCTCTCTCATTCTCTCTCTCAAATAAATGAGTAAAATCTTTAAAAAAAAAAAAAATCTTGACAGGAACAGAAGCATTCACAATATGGTTTGTCACTTGGATAATATTACTGTAATTATAAACTTCCACAAACTTTTCTCTCCTTTGAGACAGGGGCATCTTATTCCCGTTTCCTATAACTTAATAAATAAATATGTTCCCTGAAAGCATGAACATAAATGAGAAAAATGGCCTGGATATAAAAACTGGTAAGTATCCATCAACATCACAAATATGAAAGGTCTGTATATTGGTATTTTATATTAATTGAAATCATCCTAAAAATACTTCCCAGTTTTATGATGGTATTTAAAAAAAATCTATCTTGGTTTGCGATTACTTGTGATACTGACAAACCAATTTGTCAGTCATAGTGGTTCAGTGACTGAATACCTCAAAATAATGTTAACATATCCAAGCAAACCTTTTTACATTTGTACGGTCTCACAAATTATACTTTCTCACTTCTTCAAGCCAAGTAACCAAAAACCCTTGGATAGCTGGTGTCATTTGTGTGTTGTAGCTTCTGCACCAAAAATACCTGATTCATATCATGTAAAGATCTATGACTCACAGATGGACAACAGATATACTAAATTCTTAGTTAAGGTTTCTACACAGTTGTCAGTTTAGGTAGTGGTGACCTGCCTTCATTAATATTCTGAGTTGTGAGACATATCTACAGGCTTAGAAAATCCAAAATGGTAAGAGTTTATTAGAACCACAATTGTGGTTTGATTTTTATACCTGATCGGTCATACAGTGTAAGTGAATTCACAAGTATGAAAAAAATCTGTAGATCAGGCACTGATTCTGCTCTTTAGAAATATGATTATGAATGAAAATAAATTAGTATACTTTATTTTAAGGTGGTAATATGAAGACTGAAATTTAATCAGCATTGAAGAATGAGTACAGTTCATTATTTGTCTTAAAAGGCTTAAAAGGCTTTTTAAAAGGCTTCAGCCAAATTAAATATATTTGGGCATCATGGATAAATAGGTATATCTGACTTTGTAAATGTTCTTTTTAAAATATTTCTTCATCCTATCCTAACCCCAATCTCATGTGGAGATAATATCTCATATACCTTGAAAACAATGACACCAAGAGTTAAACATTACCAGGAAGTCACATTTCTGAAATGCAGATTTGATCATATAATTCTTTGACTTATATACTTCTAATAACTACCCACAGAATATAATCAAGGTTCTCTACAAAGTCATACAAGACTTCCCAATTTGAATTAGTGTAAGAAATTTCTGCTCCTTTTCAGTTCCATTCATATGCTCCAGACACCTGCTAAAGTTCCCTGCAGACATTGTGTCATTTCACACTTTGAAAATGCTGTTCCCTTTGCCTGTTTAAACCAACTTACCCCCTTGCCCAAATTGAGATCTCTGACCTTTCCTTTATGTCTCAAGATCAAATGTTACTTCCTCTGTCAACTCTCCATGAATCCCCCAGGAAGCAATGTGTACCATTGTTTGTTTGCAAAACAACATGTGCATTATTTGTATGGAATTTATTACACTGCATTGTTATTTTATTTTTTTTGTTGTTGTTGTTAGAAATCCATTTCCTCCTTTAGAGTATAAACTCTTTCTGCTTAGGCAGCCTTTTTTATTCTTCTGTATATCTTCTAAGTGCATTGCTTGGTGCATAGCCTCCAACAGATGTGCAGATGTGCAACAAGGACAAAATTCATTCTGGCACACATAAGAAGAAAGAATGATAGAGATAGAAAACTCCATTTTTCAGTTTTTGCTACAGATTTAGGCATTGCCAATGCTTTTTAATATTGAAGAAAAATCATCCTGAGACACAAAAACCTACATTTTATTTTAAGATGTGCCAATGCTTGCATTAAACTACCACTTTGTCCCACCTTATTCACAACTAATGAATAGGTTAATTGTGCTCAATCTCAGGTCAGCAGAATAAGATATGAGTTAACTTAGCAGTGTGAAAAGTGGTTTCTTTTCATAAATACATGCAGCACGTGGTCCTGTTGCGCATGTAATCCCTGGTGCAGAAATAAACCTTCTGAAGGACTATTATCATAAATAGCATTATTAGGGATGAGCTAAACTTAATTTTTTTCAGCTATCATTCAAAATGGATTTATAAAAACATAAAAGGTCTTTTAAACTTGGTGAAAACTTGTTCCATTAGAAGCTGATGTGGTTATTATTGCATGTTTCCATATGACTGTTTTCAAGAGGCCCATGAAATTTTAATTTACTTGAAAAACTAAAATGCAGAGTTATTTGTTTTGACATGTTTAATCACTTTTCCATTTTAAAGCCAAAGATGAGAAATCACTGGGGAAAGTAAAAAAAAAGAAGCCAGTGTCAATATGAGCACAAA
Source organism: Mirounga angustirostris (assembly GCF_029215605.1). Taxonomy (NCBI): domain Eukaryota; kingdom Metazoa; phylum Chordata; class Mammalia; order Carnivora; family Phocidae; genus Mirounga; species Mirounga angustirostris. The sequence goes on from NW_026991720.1 coordinate 8,657,019, forward strand.
GAAATGAGAGATTTGCAAATAAACTTCATATTATTAAAATGTCATTTAGCTGCAGTGTTTTTATTACTTTTTTAAAACATGAAAAGCATATAAACATTTTTGTTATTGCTGATTTAATGTGAAATTATTAATGTACTTTAAAAAATAATATAATGTCCCACTATGTGCCACTAATTGAATTAGTGATAATGAAACAAATATATAATATAAAAATCTGGATTGTAATTTAATAATTTATTATGCCTTTTCTGATAAATATAGGGCACTTATATTAAGATGGAATAAAAGAATCTGAAACTCATTCATACTATTTATTCATTCATTTGTTCATCTGTCTAGTCAAGTGCATTAAGTATGTGTATCTGTGCCAGGCACAGAGCTTAGCTCTTGGGAAACAATGTGGAACCGGAGAGGTGGGATCCCAGTTCTCAAAGAACTTATGTCAATGGTAGAGATAAACCAACAGATAAACACTGAAGTAACATAAACACATAGTACTTTTAAAAGATGATAAAGAAAGTAAACACAGTTCACTAATAGAAAATAAAGGTCAGCCTTGAATAGAATGCTCAGAAAGAGCATCCTGAAGAAGTGCCTCAAACCTGGAGATGGAAAAGAAAGATGGCGGCTGCTCAGAGAACTCTGTTCACGGCAAAGCACCGTTCTTTATACAACAGTTATATTTGCTTTCCAGCCAGGCTACCTTCCTCCCTTTTAGTACCATCTCCCTCCTGATCATTTCTTTTTTTTTTTTTTTTTTAAAGATTTTATTTATTTATTCATGAGAGACAGAGAGAGAGAGGGGGGCAGAGGGAGAAGCAGGCTCCCAAGGAGCAGGGAGCCTGATGCGGGACTCGATCCCAGGACCCTGGGATCATGACCTGAGCCGAAGGCAGACGCTTAACCATCTGAGCCACCCAGGCGCCCGCTCCTGATCATTTCTTGTACAATATTAACAACAAAGTGGGGGGAAAGATTTAAAACTTCTTCCAGAAATATTTGCACTTCAGCAAGGGTCAAAACCTCTGTTCATCACAATGGAAAGAAATAAAGCTCTGAAACTAATGTTTCTGGCATGATGTGCTTAGTGTACTCTGAGAACCTGTGGATGTGGTAGCAGTGCTTTCTCCACCATCCAAAAATGAGACCCAAGAGGCAGTAAATGAAGTTCAGCCCTGTTGACAGTTTCTTGAAAATACTTGGTTTTCTTGGGCTATTTGGGAAGGACATCAACAAGCCACACCCAGAGTGAAGTCAGGTATGGTTTTGATACGGGCTCTCTGGTCTTTCTGGGTTTTACTAGTAAGGAAGAGTGGAAACGGAAAAAAATGAAAACAAAACAAACACATTCTCTTCCTTTCCTGTGGACTCCATATGGGGCTAGTTGTAGGATATTAATGGTGATGTGTGGTTGTGGCCACACTAATGTAAAGGTAAAACAATGATTTCCTCTAGGGAGGTATACCATAATTATTTCCATTTTTTAAAATCTTTTAATAAAACTGTTACTCGGTTTGTACACAATATGATGAGGCCATATATATAGTCACTCTGATAATTAAAACTCAGAATTTGGGCAAGAACTGTAAAGCTTATCTGGTCCAAATACATACAGAACCTTGACCATATCCTTGACAATCACTGTCATATCTTTTGTCCCCTCACTGAAAAGAGGCATACTTTTCTGCTCACCTCTCGAGACCCTATGAAGACTAGATGACAGCAATGGATGCACTGTGAAGTTATTAAGCACATATATGCACATATGGAATGTGTATAATGCAGAAGGGGCAAGAAAGACACATGAGAATTCCCAAGAAAAATACAAAGACTGTTTCTAACACATCTGACAATTTTGTGTTGGGTTTCCCCTGGTGAACAAAGTAGAGAACTTATGAGGTTAGCTGAAATCTCAGAGATAAGAACAAGGCACTTATTTCTATGTTTATTTAGTATATTTCCCTCATATACAGTAGGTGCTGAATTCAAATAAACAGCCATAGAAACTTTGGGTTCATCAATTTGTTCAGTATCAGAAGTGGCAACTAAACATGACTGTCATGTATCAATAGGGCAAAGCACACATAGGACAGGTTCATCAGATCTTAAATTACTGCCTCTCAGGTCAAAACCTATTGTTGTATGCATTTTGCTTTGTGATGCTGGCTATGAATGAGACTCTAAAAACTGCACTTTGCCTGTTCCAGCTGGCTCTAAGGTAGATTCTACAGTCCGGATGCTAGAGGAAGACCGTGAGGCAGAGGAGAAGGAAGGAGCTTGTTCCCTCCTCTTCAGTTTGCTGCTGTCAGCACTGCCACAAAAATAGCCCTTTACCCCATGAACCTTTAACTGGTGCATCTGGTTGCCATTTCCAGGTTTTCCTATACTCCGAGATACATCAGCACACACAGGCAGGAGCCCATACTCAGAGGTCTCATCCCAGATCCACAGGGTCCCTTTTCCAATCTCTTAAGGTACCAACACAAGTTGGGCAACGGAGGTTCCTTTCCCCACTAATAATGCACGACCACATATGATTCATACACAGTACAAACTATGTGTTATCATGCATATAAATCATAAAATACACTAAGGTAAGCATGTGCATGATAGTCTTGATAGTGCATAATGTGTATCCCATGCTAGATTTCATTGTGCATAGTACTATTATCTCCACAAATATTTACATAGGGCATGAAATCCTTAACTATGAATAATGCTTTCTATTAATTAAGTCCCTATCAACATTCATATCACCTATGCAGAGGTCTAGGTTCCAGTTCTGCATGGGGCCCTCCTCCAAACTGCTATGTTCCAATAACCCCACCTCTCCCCTGTGTCCCTCAGCAGTCACTGCCCTGTGTTACCTCAGCGTTCCTCCCTCCTTTCCCCTTTTCCTCTGCCAGAGTCCAGTTAGCCTTTTCTCTCCAGTGAACTCTTGAAGTAACTGGATGGTTTTTTTTTTTAAAGATTTTATTTATTTGACAGAGAGAGACACAGCGAGAGAGGGAACACAAGCAGGGGGAGTGGGAGAGGGAGAAGCAGGCTTCCCGCTAAGCAGGGAGCCCTATGTGGGGCTCCATCCCAGGACCCTGGGATCATGACCTGAGCTGAAGGCAATGCTAACGACTGAGCCACCCAGGCACCCCAACTGGATGGTTTCTGTTCCCTAACTGGACTCCGACTGAAATAATATACGATGAATCTAGGACATCATTTAAATACATCAGAAACCATATCAGAAACCCATCAGAAACCATACCATTAGATACACTTACTTATAGTTGTAATATTTAAAACACTCAGCAACTAGCAGTTTGAAAACTCCTTGGAAACAAGGGTGGTTTTAAAACTTAACTGGTTTTAGCTCAGTATCTTTTATTGAGATTTTCTTTCTTATTGCACTTAATTTACAAGACCCAGTGTAGAGTTCTGATTTAGAGTGTGCCTCAGTTCAGGCTGTCCATATTTCAGGGGCTTGTAGCCACCTGCGGCTAGTGCTACCTTATCGGGGAGAGCACAGGCAGCTTCAGATGGTCTAGCATGAGCTCAGCACACATTCAGTCCAATTCTTGAGTGTCTTATCTACCCAACTCTGGGCAATGTGAAGGTCATCAACATGACAGGGAGCCAAACAATATAAAGGCTAACATAGTAAAATACAAAGTTCGATAGATGGATAGACAGATGGTTTTAGTTCAATTACCTTTTTTGAAGGCAGTTGAAAATACAGCCTTCCATTTTAGTGTATGCCGTGCACACCCGCTTCAGTTTTCCAGAAGCAGTAGTGAGAGACAGGATGGGATAGATTGTATTTACTCAGCTACTAGAATGCAGCAATAATTAAAACAAAAAAGAGGAATTACTTTAAAGTCAATAAATATTGTCAATACGGTGAGCATATACAGTTGCTCACGACACTTAAATTTAAGATCAACACAAGTGAATTTAAAATGTTTTGAATTCTAGGTGAAAATCAATACTTCTCTTTAATAGGTTTATCTTAACCCAATCTAAAAGAGATTGGAAGTGCTCCATAATTTGGTACAATGTAGCGGATCACTTCATTGCCAAACAAAATTTCTTCTAACTCGAAAAAAAACTCCACCCCAAATTTCCCCTCCAGCAACTCATTTTTTATGCAAAATTCCTCACATGATACGGTTGTAGTCCTAATCTCCAATTCCTCTGATCTCACATGTCCTTGTTCTCAATTAAAACCACGCTAGCAGGTGTCACCTCCACCTCTGCCCAGAGTGCTCGCTGCTTTCTCTTTTTACCCCTTGATGACTATGCTCAGTCCTTTTCTGGTTTGACATCCCTGTGGATGGATGTTACCCCTTGATGGCTATGCTCAGTCCTTTTCTGGTTTGACATCCCTGTGGCAACATACACAATGGATCACTATCTTCTCCTTGAAATAATTTCTTTACTTTTTTCTGAACAATAAATTTTTTAGGAGTTACTCTTGACTTTGTCTTTCCCCTACACAGCAAATCCTGTCTATCAGGAATTCGACCTCAAATTACATCCAGAATCAAACTACTTCTCCATACCTCTAGACTTCTACTACCCATGATATGGTCTTACCTGGATTTTAACAGTTTTCTCTGTTTCTACAGTTGAACTCTCAGGTCTTTTTTAACACAGCAGCCAGAATGATCATTTAAAATGTAAAACAATGACTCTTCAGTTGCTTCCTATTTCACTACAGGTCTTACATGTGCTGACACAACCTCACCTTTCCTCTTTCACTAGTCTCCCAAAAGAGAATACTTTCTCTACTCTCTCAAAGAGTCACTTTTTCTAGAAACATTGACCTCTTTGCTTCCCACATTATAGGCATGCTCCCATCTTTAAGCCTTTGCTTTGACTTTCCCCCCTGCCTTAAATGGTCTTCCCCAATATATCCACTTGGACTGCTCCCTCACATGTTTGAAGGTTTGTCTGTTTTTATCATCTTTAATGCCTATGCTGATCTATATTATACTGCTATGTGCCCACACCACCTGCACTCCACCCCCCTTACCCTACTTATTCCTTTGCTGCGCACATTCACTGATATCCTAACATACTGTATCACTGCTGTATACTTCATATATTACAATCTCAGCTATTTATCATCTTTGACCACAATTTAAGCTCTATAGGTCAGAAATTTAGTTGTGTTCCCTAATTTCTATCACATATGCAGAAAACAGTAAGCTTGACATACAGTAAATATTTTATAAATATCTGTTAAATGAATATAGACATTTCTGTAACCACTCAGTGCTCCCTGGCAAGACTCTGCTTCTTCAGAGGTCTCCCTACTGTTCTAGAGAGGAGACAGCACTTACCTATCTACTTATGCTTTCACCTCCTAAAACTCTTCCTTCACCTAACTAGACTGTGAAAGCACTGCAAAGCTCTGCTACATCTTCCATATTTTGTACGATCTTCCCAAATCCCCATTAACGACGTGATCTCCTTTTTCCGATTTGCAGAACTGGCAAAGACCAATGGAAAAAGCCCAGGAACGAATGTCAGCAGTGAACCTGCTCTGGGTTGTGCTGTGATAAAGTCATGCAACCCTGGGCTGACCTTCTAACATCTGAGCCTCAGTTTCTTCATTGTTTTAATGAGCCAGTGGTACTATCTGATCGATAAGACTTTTGTTTCTAAGTTTATATGACTGTAATTCTCATGGCCAGCCTAAGAGGCAGACGCCATTATTATTTCATCATACCACACCACAGATGAAGAATCCGTGATACAGAGGGATTAAGAGGTTGATCGGTACCGAACAAATGGTATATTGGAACCCGGGCATTCAGGTTCTATAGTCTTGACCAGCACAACCTATTGCTCCTTATCTAGTTGCTCAAAACATTTTCATTATTTACATGAGCAGAAGTCAGAGAACAGAATAAATGAATAAGTAGGTACTTTTCTGATGATAAAACTGTTTGAATGCAACTGGCTTCATAACTAGATTTCTGTAGGAGAGTTAATCCCCTGGGGACATGAGTCAGTATCTTTGCTGCAAACTGCTTGTGCTAGGTCCTGGCAACTTCAGCACTGTCATGATTATTAAATTCAAGATGCGTAATTGGGGGTATGAGATCTGATGCTTCCTACCATCTCCCATTGGCAAAAGTCCAGGGTAACACAGCTTTTCCGTGGCTGCATTAGGGAAAAGAAATTGGGATGCATAAAGTACATCCAAAATTCAAAATTAACAAGAGAGGCTTCCCAAAGACAGTTCCATTTCCAAATTAGTACATGGAAGCCAAAGAAAGACCCAGCTGCTCTTTCCAGCTCTGCACTCTGGTAGCAGCATTCAGCACAGTGGAAACATATTGGAACAACACATTCAAAAAAATCCTAAAAGGAACCATCATCTTTTGGCTTCACAAACAAAAGAGACTGCCAAATACACACACAATGAAAGTTATGTTTTCTACCTGCATTTTTTTTTAACACTTTAGAATATGCTTTCCATAATATTACTGGCAAAGAAACAAAACAACTAGTTGTTTACGCAGGTGAAAGTGAAGTAAAGGACGGAAGGAAAAGGGCGCCTGGGTGGCTCAGTCGGTTAAGCAACTGCCTTCGGCTCAGGTCATGATCCTGGAGTCCCGGGATCGAGTCCCGCATCGGGCTCCCTGCTCGGCAGGGAGTCTGCTTCTCCCTCTGACCCTCCCCCCTCTCATGTGCGTGCTCTCTCTCTCTCATTCTGTCTCAAATAAATAAATAAAATCTTTAAAAAAAAAAAAGGACGGAAGGAATGAACTGAGGCCACCAAAAGGGACTTTTGCCTGAAAAGATCCAGACAAGATGTATTTGAGTTATCTCTAGAAGTGAAGTAATTTCTATAGATTAGTTGAAAAGTGTATTTCATATTTGATGATATTTGGTTGTTTTTTATTATCCAACAGCTTGTATGCTAGGTATATGTTGATTTTATCATTTTATCTACTTCTCACTTCTCTTCTTACTGCCTAACCTTACAGAACAGCAGCTGTATGCTCCTCCTGACCATCTGTCTTCCTTACACCAGCGCCCTCACCAGTTCCTCTGATTTACTTGGTATCCACACATTTTCCCTACCTTTTGGAACATTTGCCACTTCTTTATTATTTTTTACTAGAATGGGGTACTAGAAAGTGTATGAGTTTAGGAGAAGAGCCAAATTTATTTCAAGCACCAACTCTGCCACTTTAGTACTTAAGAGAATTGGTATAATCCTTATAAGCTTTGGTTTTCACCTTATAAAAGGACAATACCCATTTTAGAATTTGTTGTTACAATTATGTGAGGTAAGACATATTAAACACCTATATTTGTCACGCAGTGCCCCTGAGTAGATGTTAGTCCTATTATTTCTATTTGCTGTTTTTCACGAAACAACACTGTCTCGGTTGACTTTCTATTACTATTATGGTCCTCCAGGCATCTTCCAGCATTTAACTTTCTCTTCCTATCTCCCTTCAATGGTCATTCCAAGTATTTTCAATTTATTTTCCTTATAATACATTCTCTCTTATTACTCTTTTTCTAACTTCTGCTGTTCTGAGTATACTTACTGTGACTGATGAGAGGAAGGGAAGAGTGAGTGAAACACAGAGTACACCAGAAATCAACAATGACAATCCTAAAAATATAATAATATTTTCCATTTTTCAAATAGCATTATCCTGGATTTTCTCTATTCAGTGGAGATGGTATCTGTCCTGTCTGAGCCTTCCACAAAATCAGTGAGCCGCAGAGGTGGGAAGAGAATTCTCATCCCACTTTCAATTTTACCTTGCACTTAGGCAAGTGCTAAGTATTCATTTCTTATATAGTTGACCACTTACATTTATTACGTTTTTTAACACTTCAACTATTGTTCTTGAGGAACTCTCCTCCTGTGACTTCAGGACACTACACCCTCTCAGGTTTTTTCTTAATTATCCATTCCCTTTTTGTCTTCTTGTAGGCTTTTTCTCCTCCGAAACAGACCTGGACTTTCTCCAAACTCTTGTTCCCATTTGTTTCCACATCAGCCAAGGGGACTATCTATCTATCCATGTAATCAAGTCAAGAACCTGCAATTCATTCTTGATCACTACCTTTATTTCACACTTCACACAGAATATACTGCCAAGTTGTGAGGGGATTCTACGTTTGACATATTTCTCAAATCCTACAACTTCTCTCCATCTCCACTGCTGCCATCTCAGTTAAAGTGCCATTATCTTACCCCTGGATTATGTAATAGATTCTACCTTGTCTTCTTTTCTTCATTGCTGCCTGTCTATAATCCCACCCTATAATCAATTATCTATCCTATGTATCTGCCTCATCTATTATCTGCATAGTACCCAGAGAAATCATTTAAAAATCAAATCATGGTACTCAGGAGGAAGGAATCCTTCAATGACTTTTAGTCCTAACTTTCTACCATAGCTTATTACAACCTTCCGTGATCTAGCTTCTACCGACCTCTCCAAACTCAGTTCTTCCTTATCAACTCCCCCCACCTTTTTTTAACATTTATTGAATTGTCAAGTGCTTTCAAACTGTAGAACTTGTAATTTAGGTTTTTTCTATCCCAGCTTGACCCTTCTTTATCTTTTATGTCTGAGTCTAATTTTAATACCCTCTACTTTTTACTGCATAGTTTTGCTTATTTCCTTTATAGCTTTCATGAGCATCTATAACTATATATTTATTTAATATCTCTCATTTCTCATTACAGTATTAGTATGAGGACATTCTGTTCATATTTCCAGTGCTTAGCACACACTAGGTACCCAATATGCAATAGTGAACGATCCAGGAAAGGAAGGGCTGTGTGAGAATCTGTGAGAGTGTGTGTGATTGCAATCTGCAGGTAAGACTGGAGTCGCATAGATGCGACATTATGGAGGACTGTGACTTTTTCCCTGTTACACTGTAATTTCTCTATTTTATGATTCTCGTGTGTGTGTGTGTGTGTGTGTGTGTGTGGATTTTTTTGTGGAGATCAAAGACCATGGAAATAATGGGTAGTAAAGGGAGATAATGATAGTAAAGGGAAGGTTGGCCTTCCCTGCTCAGCATCAGAGAAAAGGTGCAGGATCCCAACTGTCATGAGTCCCAAGATGAAAAGAGGCCCACTTGGGCTAGTAACAACATGGAGGAGAAGCTTCTAATTTGGCTACTCAGAGAAGATGCGAGATAATCCTGCCTACCATTTTATACAGACAAAGCTGGACTGCTGACGGAGAAGGTGTCCTGTGCTCTCCGCCTTGCTGTATTATGTCTTCAGCTATCTCTCTCCTGCCTCTCAACTTGGATCTCTAAAGGAACACACTTTGAATAACAACAGATTTCAGTTAGGACTCTTCTCCACTATAAAATTCTTTTTTCTCGCCATTAATATTGTTAATTAAGTTTCTGTAACATTTGAATCTAATATTAACAATCCTTTTTTGACTATTTAGATAATTATCTGCCTGATGCCAAACTTACACAAAGACACATAATTTGTGTTTGTGCCTGTTACTGATAAAAATGGCACGAACAAGTTATAGTGAAGGAAAGTACCAGAGAGTTCATTTTTTAGAAAACCTGAGTTTAGAGTTTGTATAAAAAAGAAGAAAATAATAAACATGGTTTAAAATAGTGAAGAGTGCTTATCAGGATAGCAGTCTCATTGTATGATCTGTTTTGACCACATACAGAGGAGTCAACAACCTATCTTCATTGTTTTGAAGTACAAAAGTTTCGCAGAGAGCAGAATGAAAGGGAGGAGTCTGAAATTTTTCAAAGTGTGTGTGCATGTGTGTGTATACACATACTTGGAAAGGGAAAGAAAAGAAGGAAGCTCGTAACAGCACTGAACAAAATGATAAAGAAATTTAAAAAAGACTCTAAATGGACCTAAAAGTAACCTTAGGAATCAGTCTGGGCCAAATACATCCTAGTTTGGGAAGACGTGGGGTCATCCTATACTTGGCAGCATCTTCGTCCTCTGTCCTCTAGATGCCAGTGACAGGCACACCACACACGTACCCACACCAATTTGTGACAACTCAAAATGTCTCTAGGTGTTGCCAAGTATCTCCTAATGATCAAAATCACCCCCAATGGAAAACCAGTGCTTTAGAGGACCCATCCCTCAAGATTTCTTCTCCCCACCACCTTAATAAAATCCATTATTTTATTAAGAGGGAAAAAAGGGAACCAGAAAGGCTAGAAACTGTTATTTTTGTTACTTAATAGTAAATGCTCAAATGTTTGAGAAAAGCAAATAGAAGAAACCAAGCACTTTACTAAAGCTCAGGATGAGCTATAATCCTGACTGTTTAATGTCATATCTTACTGACGAAACCTTTTCTATTCTAAATCATTCACATATGGCAAATGGAGACATTATAGTGCTCAATTAAAAGCAGAATTATTGAATTTTAAGGTTTTTATTTCATTAAAGATTGAAGGTGTTCTCTTTTCTTAGTATGCATATACACTTACACACATTCACACACCTACCAGCTGTGCTCACTACTGGAGATGCGCTCCTTCACAGTGAAGGAGCACACACACGAGTTTTTTTTTCAGTAGTGATGTCCATTGGCTGTTCTATGAATTATACTGCACTATGTATTATAGAACCACTCCAGGCAGTCAAACAATACCTAAAGATATACAGCGTCCTCTTTTTCTTTCAGTTTCCTAAGGGAAATATTTCTCACAGAGACCATCAAGGGTTTTTTTTAATCCCTCATCAAATTTTTTATGAACAAACCATTTGCTATGTATGCCTTGCCTGAAATAGAATACATGGCTCTGTGGTTAGGAAAGGTTAAAACTTACCTGGCAATGGATCCAGATTTCACATTTTCTTATACAGCAATGCATTATAAAGAATATACTGACATGGATGGAACTAGAAGGTATTATGCTAAGCAAAGTAAGTCAATCAGAAAAAAACAATTACCATACGATCTCACTCATATGTGGGATTTAAGAAACAAAAGAGAGGATCATAGGGGAAGAGAGGAAAAAGTAAAACAAGGAAAAACCAGAGGGGGAGACAAACCATAAGAGACTCTTAATCACAGGAAACAAACTGAAGGTTGCTGGAGGGGAGGTGGGTGGGGGGATGGGGTAACTGGGTGATGGACATTAAGAAGGGCACGTTATGTAATAAGCACTGGATGTTACATAAGACCGATGAATCACAGTGAGCCTGTACCTCTGAAACCAATAAAACATTATATGTTAATTTAATGGAATTTAAATTTAAAAATGTTAAAAAAAAGAATATAGGAAAAAGCAGAGGATTTATTAGCTCTCTTTTTCCCATCGTAGCTGAATAAAGTATGCTTGACGTGCAGTAGGTATGTGCTGTACGGTCTTAGGTGGACGAAGATGAACAGGTGCCCATGCTGGGCTCGGGACGAAGGGTAGTGGACGTGCTATTTATTTCTCTGTGTCTGTGTACAGTGTCTCGTATGAAGTTACTTGTTTAGTTATCTAATAGAGAAAGGGTTATTGCCCGGAGATACCAAACAGAAGAAGTCAGAGACAACACGATTTGATCATCCAAGACACCTTTTCCCTTGACAAAGTATGTCAGACTAGGCTCCTATGACAATTGGAAAGTCTGTTTTAAGCAAGTGTAGAAATGACTGGAGATCAGGGGCCTTAAGTAGAGGGTACAAAAAACTTTGATTCCCTTATTTCCCCTGGAGTTATTATGTCAAATGGGGCATTCCCAAGCCTGAAGAAGAAAATAAAGCTAAATTAATTTTAATCATGCACATCTCTTTTCTATATTCTGTGTGAAAAAATAAATACAAAGGGAATATGGCTAATTTCAAGGTTTTACTTCATGGCATGCTCCTCAGAATACATTTTTCAGCAAATGTATATATGCTTTTATTTTATTCATATAATAGTTTACCCAGTACAGCTCTAGGCTCCAATACCTTAAAACACAACTATTCTTTCCATAAAAATATCACATCAAAATTCAGGTCCAGATCAATTTCACACACATTAACCTCCAACAGTTAAGCAATTATTTCCTCTGAGATACTTGCTACTCTCGTTTCAGATGAATTTGGTTCATATAAATTGATGAAGACAACAGAATCATAAAGCTACAGCTTACAACATCTTGGTATCGGTTTATTAAAAATAATCAGTCACCTGGATATTTGAAACCATGCCACATGTAAGACATTGTGCTAGGCTCAACGGTAGACAGGCAGAAGAAAGAAGAGAATTAATGTCCTCAAAAAGCTTCAGGAAATTTAAGCATTTTCAACCAGAGTAGTCAAATGCCTGAACCATGTAATAAACAGTAACAAGTGAAAACAGAGTGTTTTAAAATTTCAAAAGGATTTGAGATCACCATGAGATAAGTGTTTTAGGACTTTTGTGAAGAACACATAAGACTTAATCTTAAAAATTCAGGGTTTCATGGAAGACTTTTTCAATGGGAATATGACACTTTGGAAGCAGTCACTTTCAGATTTTAAAGGAGGAAATGTATGGAGTGGACTTTTTTAGAGAGGAGGGAGGCAGAGAGAAGAACACTGCCTTTGTCTAAGTGTAGATCCATCACAAAAGTCAAAGATGGAAATACTGAGCATCTCCTCTCTGACAAGTGTTAGACAGGTGAGTGTAAGGGGGTACAGAGATGGAAGAGACATGACAGTGGAGGAGTCTGTAATTTAAGATGGAACAAAGGAAAATATTATTCAAAATATAAGGTGTTATACTAGAGGATGACAGATTGTTCCCTGGGGTTTGAGAAAGGAAATGATACTAAATTGATAATAAATGATACTAAAGTGAATCTTGAAGGATGAACAGAATTTTGCCAAAATGGCATATAGAGGAAGGAATTCCCAGCAGACAGTGAAAAGCAGTGGGAGTACACGGTATGAAGCATAAAAAATGAGGCCAAATCCTCCAGCTGGGCTCAGTTTGGGCGTGCTCTTGTATGGCATGCTCTTATATGGCATGCTAAGAAATTAGGACTTATCCCTTATGTAATGGGAAATAAATTATTTTCCTTGCATTTTAGAAATAAAAACTTGGATAATGTGAGAGAAAAATAAGAAACAATAAGGGAGATCATTTAAAAGGCTCCTGGGAGAATCTCAATGAGACATGATAAGGATGTCATTGTTAGGTGCCACATTCAACAAATATTTCAGATGAGTCACATACAGCAATACCTGATTGTGTGTGAATGAAAGACGTGTTGAATGAATGTGGGGGCAACGCAGCAGAGCAGCCAAGAATGAATGTAGAATGGTTTTAGACTCAACTTTTCTGGCCTCCTTTCTGAACCTGCTATTTATGAGCTGCAAGAGTCTGGGTGAGTTATTGTAGCTCTATGCTTTAGCTTCTTCATTTATACAATACAGATAATGATGATCTTTACCCTGAGGAGTTCCTGAATTCAATGACTTAGTATATTTATGAACTCGAACTCGGTTTAAACAGTGACAGGAACAGAGAAAGACCTCCTCCATCAGTGCTAGACAGTGGGTAGTCTGGTTCCATCGCCCATGGTTTTAACTATGTATATACCATATAAATAGGACTATGATCAAAAAGAAACATTCTTTTTGGTTATGAAGATGGCCTTAATTATGGTTTCAAGCGATGATTTTTTGAACTAGAATAAGGAGATGATGGATGGATGAGACACTTCAAAAGAACTGGTGGTACTTGCTAAATCATAACATGTGCTGGACGAAGATGGAGGACAAAATTTGATTTTTCTCAAGGTTTTGATCTCAGGTCCCAAGAGAATGATTTTACCCTTGATAGAAATGAGTGAGAAAGGAGGTTACAAAACAGTACCTAACTCACAAGGTCTTTGGAGCCTTAAGCAAGACAATCAATGTCAAGGATTTAGAAGAGTGACAGGCATGGTTTAAACATTCAGCAGCTGTTAGTTATCATCACAGTCTCAGGAGCAGATGGGACTTCTCTGGATGGCCCTGGAGTCTCATTTCTTCCAACCTTTAGTTCCTTAGCAGAGGGCTACTTCAGCAGATCTGAGTCAGCCCAAAGGAGAAGTAGACATCAACCACTGGGCTCCAGGGGCCTCCCTTTCCTAACAAGGCAGCTTTTCTGACTCCTGCCCCCATAATGCTGTAAAGCATTAAAGTGCAGGCTCCTCTCTACTGGAATCTCGGCTATGGTATCAGCTGGCCATCTATGCCCTGGCAGAGCTAAGAGCTTGGGGGATTGGGTGCACTTTATTACTTCTCTGCTTATAGTTCTCACCCACCCCCAATTAACTGTATGTCATGTCTGCATCCCAAAAAACAATAGAAATTTGATGACAGAGAAGACAGAAGGAGGCTGAGATCTGGGACAGATCCGCACAGGACTCACAGAAGCATTTCAGGTTGGGAGATTAAAACTTGTGCCCAAAGGGGTAGAAAACACCTATAGGCAACAGGAGGTTGTGGCTTAGACTCAAGTCAGCAATGTCAGGGTTAAAGATAAAATAGCAAAAAACCAGAATGAGGGGAGGGGAAGATTGCTCAGAAATCAGAGTGAGCAGTATCCCAACATCTAGGCAGGGAACTGGCAGCAGGGTGATATGTCCAGGGGTAGCAAGATCCTAGCCTCTGGACAGAGGTTCAGCAACAGGGATCCAATCTCTGAAAGGATCCCAGGAAGACTACCAGTGCTAAAAGAAAGACTGGCAGTACTAGAAGACTGGACATACTAGGCAGGTTATCAGCATCTTTCAGAAAATATCAGATGTTAACAAGTGCTACAGCAAAGATCTATGCATGGCTATACTTGTAAAAAGTAGATCATAGAGAGTAAGAGGAAATAAGCAGTGGCTGGAATGAAAGAAAACTCAAGTGATCAGAAGTAGGGTCTGTTCTGGGGATATACAGGCCTCAAGAGAAACGTGTCAGAATAAAATAGATCATAAAATTGAGTAATGATTACAGTTTGGTCCATATAAGTATTTTCTGATACAATACTATCAAAAGCAAATAGTTTCTGAGCAGTATTGGGTGACAACCCCCAAATTTTCTTGAGCTTTTCTGAAAAAAAGGAGGAGACTAAGAAATATTTGTGGTAAACATCTCAGAGAGTATCCACAGGAATCATTCTTCAGGCTGATCTCAAATCAATTTAAGAGGTCCCATGTAGCTCTCCCAGAATCTGTGGGATCCCTTTTTCAAAAAGGCTCATTTCTACAACTAACAAAGCACCAACTATCTCAATAAGCCTATATTGTTCACAGGTGGAATAGCTCAAATTGCTTAAAAGTATGAAAAGAACAAAGGTAGATAGATAATTGTCAATGGTACTATCTCAGTCTCAAGTCTCTGGTTAATTACCCCTGGTAAGCATCACCATGAGGTTAATGAAGGGGGGTAGGGGGACTGGAGGGGAGGCTTTAATCACTGATTCTACTTTGTGTCCTTTCTGATTATGAAGGCAACCAATCTCCAATTACGCCATGCCGAAACTATTTTAACTATTTAAAAAAAATTATATACTCAGTGGAAGAATACCTAAAATATCTAAATTTGATGTGATGGTTAATTTTATGTGTCAACCTGACTGGGCCACAGGGTGTCCAGATGTGTACTCAAACATTATTCTGGGTTATGTCTGTGAAGGTGTTTCTGGATAAGATTAACATTTGAATCCAGAGACTGAGGTAAAGTCCATTCCCTCAATGTGGGTGGGCCTCGACCAATCTAATGAAGGCCTGAACAGAATAAAAAGGTGGAGTGAGAAAGAATTCCCCCCTCTCTGACTGACTGTCTTTAAGCCAGGACACTGGTCTTTTCTGGTCTTCAGACAGAACTGAAACATCAGCTCTTCAGTCTTGAGCCTATGAGCCTTGAATCGGCTTTCAGATTGGATCTTAGACCACAGGCTCCTCTGGGTTCTCAGACTTTTAGACCAGTAGTGAAGCTCCTGGGTCTCCAGCTTACCACTGCAGAGCTTGGAACCTCTCAGCCTCCGTAACTGTGTGAGTCCACTCCTGCTAATAAATCTCTCTCTCTTTATACATCCTATACGTTCTGATTCTCTGAAGAACCCTGGCTTATTATCAAGTGATTTATTATCTCTTTACTATATAAATCTACATTGGTTAAATTTACCAATTACTCATCTATCAGAGAAGTTTCAGCCCTTAAAACTTTTATGAAAGGCAAAGAAAAAGGGCCTGTACGTAAAGCCAATTTGCTCCCGTGCCCTCTCTCCTCTTGTTTTGGAAACATCTTCAACTCTATCCATATACTAAGTTTGGAGTTCCGGAGCTGTGTTCTCTGCTGGTCTTGCATAATTCATTTTTATTCTTATAGTTTGTGGAAGTAATATCTGATGTTTCTCCCCCTCTGATGAGTTTATTTGTACAGTAAATTGAAGCTTTTAGAACATGACCTTGTCCCTATTGGGAGTTTTTACCTCCATTTTATCCACCTAAATTTACTAAATTTTATCCTTTCCTTGCAATTTTTAAAAATTATTATACACACATACGCACAATCATGTTTTATTCATTTTCCCTTTAAAAGGCATAGAATATTTTAAAAGTCCCAGAAACACTGTAGAAACTAGAGTAGATATGGTATCCTGGAGTGCGATTATAAATTAAAATGTCCCCTTTGCTTCCTAAAGAATAAGTCAGTACCTAATATCACAAAACCTCCCCCCGCCCCAGCCTCTTTCCCCTTTCATGTTGGAATATAATGCTTCTATTGATGTGAAAATGCACCAGCATGCACTGAAGTATAATTAAAGGTAGATTTCCACTCAGCTTGCATGATGACAGTACAGCCACGTTGGGAATTGAAATGTAATAAAAAGTCAGCTAGGTGAAGCTACCCGGGAGCAACATACCATTCACTCAAATGCTTTTTACTTGGTCCCATGTGGCTCTCACAGCCAGTCTATTTGTGAATTTGGGAGAAAAACATTAGCAAAGTATGTTGTAGATTTGTCCAAGATTATCTATATTTATAAATATCTATAGATCTGTATCTATAGATCTCCATCCCTTTCACTTTTGTCTTTTACTAAACAAGAGGAGATACGCTGGCCAGGCACAAATCTAGATTCCTACTCAAAGTGAGCACAGTGATCTGGGAATCAACCTTCCCTAGACTCAAGCTTTTTCTAAGAATCCAGAGCCATGTTGTCTTTCACATCTTAAAATGATCGATTTCTGAGCTTTTCTTGAACATCTTAGAGATCTAGACGACCAACAAAAAGGAAGGAACTCTAAAAATTAATTATTTTTAAGATTTTATTTATTTGAGAGAGAGAGAGAGAGTGCACAAGCAGGGGGAGGGGCAGAGAGAGAGGGAGAGGGAAAAACAGACTCCCCCTGGGCTGGGAATCCAACATAAAGCTCAATCCCAGGACCCTGAGATCATGACCTGAGCTAAAGGCAGATGCTTAACCAACTGAGCCACCCAGGAACCCCATGTATTTCTGGTTTCTAGAAAGCCACATAACAGATGAACAAATGGAATAAAACCACATGTCATTTGGCACCATATCTTTTTTCCCCAACTAAATTACATATTCTTCCCTCAGAGCAAAGTGTGACTTTTTTTTTTTTAATTTTTAAAGATTTTTATTTATTTATTTGAGAGAGAGAGAATGAGAGAGAGCAAGCACATGAGAGGGGGAGGGTTAGAGGGAGAAGCAGACTCCCCGCCGAGCAGGGAGCCCGATGTGGGACTCGATCCCAGGACCCTGAGATCATGACCTGAGCCAAAGGCAGATGCTTAACCAACTGAGCCACCCAGATGCCCCTAAAAATTAATTCTTAGCTACTGTTTTTGGAGAAGTATATGTAGATTATTTGGGAATAAAGAGATTTGCATTCATTCATTCATCATTACAAGAGAAAAGTAAAATTTGCTGTTCCCTGATAGCTAGCAACAGTTTTAAGAGGAAATGCCTTTACATATCAATTCATCCATTTATCCATCTATCTATCCTGAGGGGAAAAAAAGGATCTAAATTACATGGAAAGTGTGGCATTTGTTCAAAATTAGTTATGTGTACTTTCAAGTAAAAGCTCGAAGACCCAACCCCCAAATGTCTGCATCCAAATACAAAAAGCTCCATTTGTTACGTAAGTGCCATTAAGGACATTAATTTGAAGCTCACTGTTTAAGGACAAACTTTTTAAAAATTGACTATATGCTTCTAATAAAGCAGAGAAACTAGAATTTTGGAATTGATATAACTTAGTCTATGTAATTTCCATTCATAATGTTGTTAACCATTATACTTTTTCAGTATATCATTTTACCCTCAATTATTTTATAGTATAACTTTTTGTTTTGTTTTGCTTTAACAGTAATTGATATTTATTGTAGAAAATTTGGGTATTATGGAAAATGTATTAAGATGTTAGTACTGAAAAAAATGTTAGTAATGGGAACAATAACCCACCAATTAGAGATAATTACTATTAGTATTATTCAGATTTTTTTTCATTCTGAACTGTTTTTTAGCTATCTATATATTTCTAATAATAATATTGGGATCATATTCTATACAAATTTTCGTTAACATTTTAATTCACTATATTATACTTTCCAATGGTATTAAATTTTATTTGAGACACAGGATTTCTTTTTTTTTTAAATATTTTTTTAATTTATTTTTTTGACAGAGAGAGACACAGCAAGAAAGGGAACACAACCAGGGGGAGTGGGAGAAGGAGAACAGGCTTCCCGCGGAGCAGGGAACCCGATGCCAGGCTCGATCCCAGGAACCTGGGATCATGACCTGAGCAGAAGGCAGACACCTAACGACTGAGCCACCCAGGCGCCCTGAGAAACATGATTTCTAATGACATAATAGTATTCCATTTGATGATACAGCCTTTAAAAGCACCTCTTCATTTAAAATATTTAGTTTGTTTCCAATTACTTTTTTTTTTTTTTTAAAGATTTTATTTATTTGACAGAGAGAGATGCAGCGAGAGAGGGAACACAAGCAGGGGGGAGTGGGAAAGGGAGAAGCAGGCCTCCTGCGGAGCAGAGAGCCCGATGCAGGGCTCGATCCCAGGACGCTGGGACCATGACCTGAGCTGAAGGCAGACGCTTAACGACTGAGCCACCCAGGTGCCCCGTTTCCAATTACTTTTATTATTTTATATATGTTGCAGTAAATATCTCTGTGTACTTCTTTATTTCTTTAGAATCAGAATGATACGAACTTAATAGTCAAGAATGACATTTTTAAGGCTTCTAATAATTATGGTTTTAACTTGAATTAAGGAGTATAATATACATACTAAATAGGTCTCCAATCCCTTTGCAGTGTAAAAAAACAAATCATTTTAAGTATGTGAAGTATGCCTAGATAAACATTATTTAATTTTTAAGTTGTAAAAAAAATTTTTTTTAAGATTTTATTTATTTGGGGGCACCTGGGTAGCTCAGTTGTTAAGCGTCTGCCTTCGGCTCAGGTCATGATTCCAGGGTCCTGGGATCGAGCCTCACATTGGGCTCCCTGCTCAGCAGGAAGCCTGCTTCTCCCTCTCCCCCTCCCCCTGCTTGTGTTCCTTCTCTCACTGTGTCTCTCTCTGTCAAATGAATAAATAAATATAATCTTAAAAAAAAATCAATCAAGATTTTATTTATTTGACAGAGAGAGACAGAGAGACAGCACAAGCAGGGGAAGCAGCAGAGGGAGAGGGAGAAGAAGACTCCTTGTTGAGCAAGGAGCCTGATGCAGGGCTAGATCCCAGGACCCTGGGATCACGACCTGAGCTGAAGGCAGATGCTTAACTGACTAAGCCACCCAGGTGCTTGAAATCAGAGAGCTGAAAATCATATCTCAATAAACAAAACACAAAAAACAGTACTGCAACCTAAACTTTTTCTTCTCACGTGATGAAAAAGAAACCTCATGAGGCAAGTTATCACTGAATTTTCAAAATTGGTATGAATTCTTCCCAGAATTAATGTACTAACTACATTTTCAAATGTTCATAAAATCAAGAGAAGAGATATTCTAATTGCTTAGGACAGACTATGCCAGGAGCAGTTCCAGGGAAATGCATTTGCCAACAATAAACTGGAAACATGCCAGTATTTACCACCAAGTTCCCAAGCTACACCAGAAGCCAAGAAAATGTCTACTCCATCTGCCATGATCTGAATGTTTGTATCTGCCCCCTACAAATTCATATGTTGAAATCCTAATGCCCAGTGTGATGGTATTAGCAGCTGGGGCCTTTGGAAGGTGCTGAGGTCATGAAGGTGGAGCCCTCCTGAATGGGTTAGTGCTGTTACAGAAAGACCCCACAGAGCTCTCCAGCACCTCCCACCTGTGAAGACAAGAACAAATGAAAGCAGCGGTCTATAGTCTACGACTTGCAAGAGGGCCTTCTTCAGCAGAATTCAACTACGCCGGCACCCTGATGGCAAGCTTCCACCTCCAGAGCTCCGAGGAATAAATGTCTGTTGCTTAAACCACCCAGTCTATTTTGTTACAGTAGCCTGATTAGACTAAGACACCTTCCCTTAACACACCCAAATGGAACTCAAAAGGATTACAAAAGACACTGTAATAAAACAAAAATAAAACGAGGCCTCACAAAGATTTTCTTTAGAGACAGAAATACAAACAAAGATGATCTTTACTGAATACATGCTTCTGAAGCAGTGCAGATGCTGGAAAGTCATTCTAAACTTGAAGGAGTATCTATGTAAACAAAACAAGGTTCTAATACTTCAGCTAGAAAACAGCTGATTTAGAAGCAGTGCATTTTCTGAATGACTTTTCTAAAAGGCTTTGTTTACATGGATAGAAATTGATTTTTTTCAATAGGTAAGAAAGATCATTAATAGAAATCACTTCCCTTCCACTATATAAATGCTGAGTCAAACATTTTATGACCTTCTTAATATGGGTAGACCACAACATTAGAGTATTACTGTAAACATCTGTGCATTAGTGACATAAAATTGAGGAATTTTCCAATAAAAACCTTATTTCAAATGGTGGGTAGTTTTTTTTTTTTTTTTTTTTTTGACTATACGTCAGACAGTAATACACATGCATACTTTTTTACTACCTTTATAATACTGCAGTATTGTTCCTGGAAGACACATTTAGTTTTCCAAAACGGATTGATGGTGTAAATACCTCCAAGCAACTGGAACTTTAAAAAATTCCAACTCTTCAAATGAGAAGACAGATCTGTAGGTCAATGTTTTCCAAACTGTAGGTCACAACTTGTTTTTAGGTCATAAAATCATTTGATGGGTCATGAAAAATTTAATGGAAAAAAAGAGAAAAAAAAAACATACAGTAAGAGTGCATCTAAAGCAGCAAAGTAAGTTTCAGTAGGTATTGAGTGCGATATAAAATGTTTCCTTATGTTTTCTGTGTTTTTATCAAAATCATTTGAATCTGGAGGATGTTATGCTAAGTGACAGAAGCCAGATACACAACGGCAAATACTGTATGATCTCACTTTTATGTAAAACCTAAAAAAAGTAAAATTCACTGAACCAGAGAGTAGAATAGTTGCCAAAGGCTGGAGGGTGGGGAAAATGGGAAAATGTTGGTCAAAAGGTACAAACTTTCAGTTATGAGATGAAAAAGTTCCAGGGAATCTAATGTATAGCATGGTAATTATGCTTAATAATACTGCACTGTATACCTGAAATTTGCTAAGAGAATAGATTTTAAGTGTTCTCACTGTGTATGTGCACACACACACACACACATATACACAAAAGTAAGTGTGAGGTGACAGATGCATTAATTAACTTGATTGTGGTCATTATTTCACAGTGTATATATATTATCATACACTTTAAAAAGTCACATTGCACAACCTGTACATGTAAATATATATAATTTAAATTCGTCAAGCCTACCTCAAAAAAGCTGGAAAAACAAATTTCAAAAACCCTAAGTAATTTTAAAAACACAGTTCTAGGCCCACCTTCTCCAGGGTTCCGATACGTATGTTAAACAGTATGCTCAATGAACACATGTTACCCATCTGTTCCTTTTAGCACTTTTCCCCCCTTTTATTACTTACTCGGAGCCAAGGGAAAAGCATAAATCTGTATTCCCCACTCACTAAGTATGGTTCTAAATAGAAATAAATATAATGGAATGTTTTATAAAAGTTGATGTTGGAAAATATTTTCACAGAAAGATAACCTGCTCTGCAAAGTCAAGGTTACTCGAAGTTTGACTGAATTTTACAAGTTGAGTCCAGTGTCAAGACTAATGAGACCTGAAATCAATCAGAAGGTAGAGGGAAAAATACAAGGAGGGTGAAAAAAATATTGAATACTAACTTACAGGATTTAGTTTGACTTTATCATCAAAGAACAATGTCGTCCAAGACAGAATAAAAAGGCTTTTGAACCACTTGAATGAGCTTCATCTTGGACCACAGAACTTATTCACATTTTAAAAATAAAACTGAGTTACAAGTATGTACTAACACACAGTACCTGAGTGTCTCTACGATGACTTCTCAATGCACTACCGTACAGTGTTTTTCTTATGCGTGTGTTCACACAGAAATGCTAGCAGTGACTGCTTTTGTTTTCTAAATTTTAGGTATCTTCTACATTTTCACAACCAAGCTATTTTAAAAATAAAATAAAAAAAGGACTGACATACTTCAATGTTTATGCTGCTGATAAGAATAAGGTAGACATGAAGGATTTGTTGGTCTTTGAGAAGAGCATCCACACTTGCATTCACAAAAAGGTGCTAAAGCTGAGACATTTGTTCAACAATTCAGTGATTTATAAATCAGTGGTGTTTATACTCCAGGTCAAACAACATATAACAAAGCATGCTAAACATGTAATTATTTCCTTTGATTTTTCCTCTCTTAAGAATCTGAGAGCCAGGGGTGCCTGGGTGGCTCAGTCGGTTAAGCGTCTGCCTTTGGCTCAGGTCATGATCCCAGGGTCCTAGGATGGAGCCCCACATCTGGCTCCCTGCTCAGCAGGGAGTCTGCTTCCCTCCTCTCTCTCTGTGATCTCTCTTTTGCTCTCTCTCAAATAAATAAATAAAATCTTCAAAAACAAAAATAAAGAGAGCCAAAAAAATGTTTCTATTGTAAAAAGCAAATGCTCCTTCAAAGTTTTCTGAATTGGAAAGTTTACACCTCTTCATAGACAATGGAGACAATTGTTACCTTCCTCACTTTCTGTAGCATTTATTATAAAAAATAATAATTAAACAAAAAGAAGACAGACATAATACAGAACTATTTTCCTTTGTTAAAGCAAACATTAGTGCCCTCAGTTAACTTATCTTTCTAAATTATTTTCTCAGTGTTGCTACTTACACTAAGTTACTCATACCTTTAATTGAATTTGGTAAAGTACTTTAAATACAGATGAAAACTGCCTTCTATGGACTCCATTTGTATTTATAGGATGGATGAATGAATGTAGTCATATATGGGATTCCTTTGTTCTTTCTTTCCTTTATTTTTTAATAAACACAGTTTAAATGAGTATAAGATATAACTTTTTAAAAATGTATGTGCATCTATATTACAAATCTTTCTGAAACTTGAGCAATGATAACTGATAAGATTGTGGTTTCCACTCTGTCTATAAAAAAAAATAAATATTTGGAACAGTAAAGTATTTTCACTGGGATATGTAAGATCAAGGTTACCGACATGTTGGAATTTCCTATCAGTTTCCCTTAATTTGCACAGATTCTTGGCTAAATTAACAAAAATTTCTCAAGTCCAATTTTATCATATTTAAGCAAATCTCTTAATGTAAATTAGTCATTGCATATTGGATTCCTTTCTTCTTTCTTCCTTTTATTTTTTCATAAACACAGTTTAAATTAGATGGAAGTATCTTAGAGTCTTAAATTAGACCAAATTAAACTAGGGAAATGTTTATTGATCTCGATATTTAAGATCCTATTATTTCCATTATAATGGTTCCTGTTACATGGAAAACCACCAGGAATTTGGGTTTATTCAGAGAATGTCAAGAGGGAGGGGGGCCTTCATACTTATATTTTTATGTTTTTAGTCATTAGAAAAGAATCATTAATCATAATAAAATCTAATGGGATGTTCTTCAACTGTGGTAAATATTTGTGTGTTTGTTTTATGTGTTTTTCTGGTCTCTCCAGATATTTTCTATTTGCTCTAAATCTCCCAAGGTGAATTTATACTGGGAAGTAGTGATAAAATATGGTTGATCAATCATTTGGACTCCAAACATTCAGGGGAAAGCAAAACTAACAAAGCAAAAACAGAAAAAGTAAATATCTAGGTATTTCACAATGGCTTTTGACTTCAATAATTCAGACACACCTCTGATATAATGGTCCCTTTATCTTCCTTGAATCCTTCTCAGTAATAGTCTATATGGCCATGCTCTACAGAAACACAACATCTATTTTATGAAAGGACGCATATCCTTCAGCAGGAAATACTCTGTTAGTGAACATTAGTTTTTTTTTTTTTTTCACTTTTTTTTTTTAATTTTTTTATTCTTATGTTAATCCCCTTACATTACAACATTAGTTTTAGATGAAGTGTTCCATGATTCATTGTTTGTGCACAACACCCAGTGCTCCATGCAGAATGTGCCCTCCTAAATACCCACCACCAGGCTAACCCATCCTCCCACCCCCCTCCCCTCTAGAACCCTGTTTGTTTTTCAGAGTCCATCGTCTCTCATGGTTCGTCTACCCCTCCGATTTCCCCCGCTTCATTCTTCCCCTCCCGCTACCTTCTTCTTCTTCTTCTTCTTCTTCTTCTTCTTTTTTTTTTCCTTAACATATATTGCATTATTTGTTTCAGAGGTACAGATCTGAGATTCAACAGTCTTGCACAATTCACAGCGCTTACCAGAGCACATACACTCCCCAGTGTCTATCACCCAGTCCCCCCATCCCTCCCACCCCACTCCCCACTCCAACAACACTCAGTTTGTTTCCTGAGATTAAGAATTCCTCATATCAGTGAGATCATATGATACATGTCTTTCTCTGTTTGACTTATTTCACTCAACATAATACCCTCCAGTTCCACATTAGTTTAAAGGGCCACAGTGCTAACTCCACAAACACTCCCAGAGCACCTCTAATGTAGCAGGTGCTACTCTATACGCTAGAACAGAACAGGCACAGCCTCTACCCTCAAAGACCTGACAGCCCACAGGGAAATGACATGGACACAGACAACGTAACATGTTAGAAACCTCGTCAGGTGTATACCTATGGTGTCACGAGTGAACATGGAATATTTCGACATCAGAGCCAACAGTCATGCAGTTGAGCATTTTGTCATGAACTTCCTCTCTCAGTATTTGGTACATTTGTACAAGCTGCTCAGTCAATGTTAATTTTCTCTGTCTTCTATTTCTAAGTAGTTCTTCACAAAATAAAAACATCTACTGCAAGGAACATCTAGAGAAATTTGATGAAAACTTTTACTATTTAAGAGTCCACCATCATGACTAATTTTTCTTTGTTTACAAGATCTCAGCTTTCTTTGTACCATATTAATCAAAGAATATCCCAAGGTTGCTAAGTTTGTTCAATTAACAACAATATTACCCAAGCCTCAGTGTATCATACCACTGTGAGGTCAATTTTAAAAAATTACCCGCTAAGCCAAGACAGTCAGTCTTCCCTCAGTTGATACATACATCTTGTCATTCTTCTTTGTACTCACCCCTTGTAGTTTTTCTTGAAAATCTGCTTAAATTTAGCAAGATCACTCTGAGGTTTTGATTCAAACAGTTGCATATACCTTTAAAGTCTTGATTAAATTAATATGTACTTGCTACTAATAGTAAAAGGTATTTGAATGTCCATAAAGTCAAATAGTACCAGGCACTCTTACGTCAGTAAAATAGACATTCTTTGTAAACATAAAATATTCACTTAGAGTAATGTCCATTGCCCTATTAATGTGAACTAGCATGTATAAGCAATAGAAGATCTTGGTGCTCTGAGACAGTCTCAACTACATTTCCTCCTCCACCCCTCACCCTCTGAGCCAGTTTCCAAGGTTCTCTTATTCAGTCAGTACTCTGGGCAGCCAAGTAAGAATCTCACCAAGTCTGAATCCAAACATAACTACGAGCACGCAACACCAACAAAACAAAAGCAATGACAGCTGTGGAAATCACAATAGCAGTTTCAGGAGCAAACAGCAAACCGATTGCACTAACCTGAGGAAATATCTATTTGGCTCATCTTGGTCTGCGTGACGTTGATGTGAACACCAACTTTGCTTTCAGTGAGGTCAATCTCCACATTGCCCAAATTATCTGCAAACTGACTGAAAAGCAGGAGACCGTTTGGATTCCAAGTCCTGAACTGGAAACTGACTGAAAACAGGTCCTGGTTAGGCCGTCCTGGCACCTCCAGGTAACTGGTAGCATTGAAAAAGACAGGCACTGTGTAGGGCTCCACACACGAGAAACTCAAATTTCCCTGGAAAACAAAAGGGCACGCTTTGAGACAAATGCAAACAAAGCTACAGTCTGTGGATGTCAGTGCAGAGCCTGAGCTTGTGCCAAGCTCTCACAGGCAGCAACAGGATTTGGATTCAGCACCCGGACACCTCGGCATCACTCTACTTGGAGTGTGTGTCTAACAGGGCTCAGCAGCTGGCTGTCAAGATGAGGAATTAACAAGAACCATCTGTCACGGAATCGACAGACTGACAAGCCTGATGGGATGGGATGTGTCCCTGTGTGGTGGACATGAGTGTGAACCACTGGACTTTCTAAAGAGGGCAGAAAGCTGCTGCTCCCCTCCCCCATTACTGATGATGCCTCAGCCAAGGAGGAGATGCCACCGTCCTCTTCTGGATGGCCTATGTCAAGTGTTTATTCATATATTACTAGTCTCACTGGGAACTACTATGGTCATTTGGTTGTTATTAATTGATATTATGGGACAAATATTCTTGGTTTTGATCCCTATACCTAATATATACGAATTAATATTAACTATATAGGATCAGCATAATTGTGATTATTTCGATTATTGTTATATTAAATTCCTATGAAGTGTGCATATATTATAAAGAATTAATGCTTCTGAAAATAGTAGTATGAGTGTACAAAATAAAAACAAGCTTGTGATAATTGAAGTCTATTCCTTTCTTCTTTCTTCTCACTCTCCCTCTATTTTGTACCAAAAAAAAATTTCATTTACCATTAAGACATGCTAAATGTTGTATTCCAGTGTGTAAGTACCTTCCTTTTAAAGTTCTGAAAATCTACGTTTGCTTCCAACTTCTTTTATCCCACCATAATATTCTGAGGAATATAATTTGTTGGCATTTTCATCTGGTCCTTCAATTATTTATTTCACAACAACACAACACCACGATATCTAGGTTTAGACAGATCATTCTTCCATTTCAGCACATTAACCATTACATCTAAGGCAGGCTGTCCCTCTGAATTAATATTCAAACTAAATTTACACTGTAGCTTCACAAATAATTATTTTTTAACTGCTTACTTTTACTGATGAAAAGAATTGCCTTTGCCTAATAATTGAGATGTTATAACAGACCACATACCCATGTTGTGGGGAATGTCTCCCAATAAAATTAAAGGTCCTTTCTGAGTAAAGGTGCTGACTCAGAAGTCAATGAATAATGAGGTATTGGAGGAGGTCATCAAGAAGACTTGTGACTGCCAGTTAACCCAGGAGCAGGACTCGGACAAATGGAGACTTCTCCGCTGTCCTCGGAATGTGTGTTCCTCACTCCAAGGATACAGTCTTAAGATAGAGATGTGGTGTTGAGGCTATCCAACCTGGGTACTGAACTGGTTAAGGCCTCCTGCATCCATAACTAAATCCAGGTAAGACCTCTAAATAAACTTTTAAGACTTGGCAGGCAGGAGCAGAGATGTACTCATCTTGTGGCTTCCCAAGACAAGACTTAAATTCCCTTGCTTATTAAACCTGCCACCTACCAATGTGGGGTGGTCTGTCTCTTCTATCTCTTCCTGCCCTCTGCATCCAGGGGCTGGTTGCAGATTACACTCAGGAAGCTGTCCGGGAGGTTGTGAACCAATATTAGGGAATGGGTGTGTGCATGGAGATGAATGCAGGATGAATGTTGAGTCAATTTCACTGAAATACCAGAACCTGACATCTTTGAAAGCAAATTTCCTTCATAAATATTTGTCCTTGCAGAGTTGCTTACAAAATGTCCCACTTTTCTCTATCCTGCCTAAAATTTTAATATGTACATATATTTTTGTTTAAAAGTTTATCCTATGTCTGCTCATTCTATTTCAACAAACATAATTATAGATAATTTATGCTTTACTAAATATCTTTGTTATTCAAGCTAAAATAGCATTTATAACTACAATATATTTTGTAGTTAAAGCTGTTCTGGGAATGAATCTCCGTAGTAAAATTCTTTATAATTTAGGTGCCTAATGAATGCCTATCAGGACCAACTGGGAGGTTTGGGCAGAAATAACATTTTATTTCTTCTTAAAGGTGCAAAAAACATTCTGATGATTTGGATTCCGTATCTTTTTATCTTAAGCAATGATTTCTGAGAAAACAAAAGGACCCTGGTGCCATTTTATCCAAAGCTTAAGAGAGTGTATGTATTAATACTGTTCTAGGTAAGAAGTAACATAACATGTAAGGAGACCATGACCTCGGGGGTCACATACTGTGAACCCACTCACATTCAATCATCTTGGAAAGTTATTTTTCCAGGCAAAGTCTCAGGGTTGTTTTTTTTTTTTTTGGCATCTATAAAATGTATATGATAACATCTCTACTCATGTTGTGGTACTATTTCAGATTGCCATAAAAGTAACATTCCTAGCACAGTGCCTGCTGCCTATAAATAGAACTATTACTATTTGTCTCTATAGCCAATACTTATGAGATAATTTCAAAGTTCAACTTTTTATTCAGTAGAAATTCATTATTTTGAAGAAAAATAAAGAAAAATCTCACATTAAATTATTATTTTATGCCATAATAATTTTCACACCCAACCTGAACTCCTGTTTATTCATGAGGGGATTTCTATTTGTCCAATCATTTTGTGACAACACTAGGCTCCAGTGTGGGGCAAGAGACCATCAGAGCTCTTTTGGAAAACAGTGCAAGCACTCGTAACATCATTTACTGCCAGTGGCTCTCAAATGTGGGTCTTGAACCCCAGCCTCTTCCAACTAACACTTGTAGGATGAAGTTAACTCCTCTTTTTGCTGACCCATAGGGAACACACACTAGACTTCTCAGCTGATATCTTTCAGTGATCCTAAACAGTGTCATGGGGAGACAGGTATGCTAGAGCGTTCTTCAATTTTTGCTCTCCTCCTTGAAGTAGTTAAAGCTGGAAACGACCCACAGCAGAGCCGGAAGAAGATCACTATTAGGTTCTACGTCACAGCCTTCACTAGCCAGTGGCAGTCGATCCTTATTTAACTGCCTATACTTAGTATGGTTAGGGCTTTCACAAAAAGTGTACTTACTTACTTACCTGGATCAATTATCTTTGGAAACATGGAAATGAATATAGCAAAGTTCCTGGATGTAACACTTTTAAAATACTGAATTAAATCATAAACAAGAAATGGAGATTCATATATGATAAGACATCTGGAAACGTTTACGGGCTGCTGAACTGCCGGGATGAAGCACACACTGAGGAATGCCTGAGGTATGTCCCTTTGATATGGGGAATTCAGAAACACTGGGTCAAAATCCTGTGCCCCATCTAAGTTAAACTTACTATCTACTGCAGGCTAATTTAACTCAAAAACCATTATTTATTCTCAGAGTATATCCACTATCTACACTTTCTTTAGGTAATTCTGTAGTTAGTCTTACACTGCTGAACCCAACACAAGCATGACGGCAAAATGCTATGACGATGTTGTTGTTGTTCAATACTCCAGAAAAAAACAAAACTTCTTTGATTTTTCTATGAATCACTATTTTGGAGTGAACAATCTTACCACATTTGAGGGCTCTAGTTTCTTCCTTCTCGCAAGATCAGTTATGTTGATACCATTATAATTAATGCTTTCCATACAGCCTTTGAAGTTCTTTCTACTGCTGGAACTTGGCTTCCCAGAGAAAGGTATGCCTCCGAAGGTTATCTTTGAGAAAAGAAAAAAAATGTAACATTCACACTGTATTCATCTTAAAAAAATATTCACAATAAATCAGGCAAAACTATTAATACAACCAAGGCCAGTTATACAACCAAGGTCTGTAGATCTCTCCCAGAATATACAGACATTTTTTTCTGCCTCCAAAATCTGTTGCATATTAAATTATGCTATGGAAGTATATAACAGTATTATTAATTATGGGAATCAGATTATAACTTTAACAAGAAAATAGCAATAATCTCTTGTAGCCACTCAAAGACATTTTATAAATTTTCCTGAAATGTTTTAAAAGATTTTATACAGCAACCTTCTTTTATTAAGTAATATTAAAAACACATTTTTATCATTTATCATTCAAAGACATACTCCTAATAAATACTTCTAGTCATCATGAGGTAACCAGTACTAATGTAATACAATGATAAACCCTATGTACTATGTAGACTTACTTTAATCTAAATGACCATTAAAGTCAAATATTCACTAGACTTATTTTTAACGCAGAAAATAGTTCAAAAAGTCTCATTACTATATATTCGAAGAACATATTAGGAGATGGGGACTGTTACTTTAGCACTACAGGCTTAGAGATATTATAGGTCTTCTGAATCCTAAAGAATAAGGTGGATGCGCCCTTTACTGTGATTCTCTGGCTACTACCACCTATAAAAAGAGAGTATGTCTTTTTCCTTGTATCTTTGGCCAAATTACAGTACTAAAGTGTCAATTTCCTATAATACCAAATTATACTTAATATACATATTGCCATAATGACATTTACTGCTAATAGTGAATTAGTGGTAAATAAATCTAAATACTAACCAGAGCTGCAATACCAAGATATATAATCCAGATGTTATTTCTCTTTTAATTATTATTCAATGTTACCATTATCAACTTTGATAAAGCTTTGAAAATGAAAGCAATAGTTAAGACATTTTTGAGACATGTTAAGGCTCCAACCAGTAAGGCGTTTCATATTTGAAACATAAGGCACAGATCTTTGTGTTCTAGGAGGCCATTAACAATTTATGTTCTTTTATTTAGTGTCATGGTATTTTAGATGCTTAGTTTATGCAGAAAAAAAAGCACAAATTAATGATAGTTTATGAGACAATATAAAAAAACAAAAGACCTCACTTAAAATAAAATTTGTTAATAATGGTTAGTTGAATATGTATCATTTACCATAGAGTTTATATATGAAAGAAGGGAAAACTGAGAATAAATAGATAGAAAAGAATTAAGAAATGACAAAAGGAAAATTATACAGTAATCTAAAATAGTACAATTTTTTTTCAAGTGGCAATAGTTTCAAGTGGCACTAAAATGAACTTATTAGGAACTAAATAAGTATACCTAATACCAAAGGTAACAATTATTGATAATTATGTGGAGTGTTATATTTCTTGTCTACAGTTTATTTTACCAATTCTTTCCCAGTTGATGGTAATAAAAATCTATGCTTAACAACAGGCAGCATCACAGTTTGACATTATTACTAAATACCAGTTTAAACATATTGTCTCATTATTTTTCCACATGCCGTTGGGATGATGATTAAACACTCCTATGGTTTCTCTGCTTTCAGCAAACCTCAGCACATATCCTATGTCATCCTCAGAGGTGCCCTAGTGAAGCAACACGAGCTCAATTTACCAGATTTCCGTACAACTAAAAGATGTGGGTTCAAATCCCAATTCCTAATGTAACTAATCCTATGATACTAGGTTGCCACTTCTTCTGATTACGTATTCTCATCAGTAAAATGAAGTGCCTGGACCACAAAATATTTTCTGATATTATAATTATTCAGAAAGTAAAAAAAAAATGTTGCAATTGTTAGATTATTCATCAGATAGTCATATAACTCATATGACTGGCTTATTAATATTATCATTCAATAACAACCCTGACTCTTAAACCAAATAACCACATTGACCATTTTGTTAGCTACCAAGAGTTCACAAAATGTGGCAGAGATGGTAGATACTTCTAAGTGTCCTTTCTCCCTACCTTCTTTAGGAAAACAAGAATGCTTTTCAGCTGTGCACACTGCAGCCAATATATGGCACTTACCAACCTCTTTGAATCAAGTTTTGGTCTTAGAGATTAAAGTAGTAAGACTGTGTGACTCCAAAAACTATAATTAAAAGGGGAAGGGAGCACAACCTTCTTTACTCTTCCTTCCCACTGGAATGCAAAACGGAATGTGAACAGTCACCTTGGATGATTCGCAATGGGGCTGGAATAGCAGCAAGGTAAAAGGAGACTGGAGTCCTACTAACCATGATGCTGCCACTTGAGCCCAGGGCTCCCTGCCTACAATTACCTTTTATATGGAGGAGAATAAACAAGCATCTGTTACATGCAGTCTAATTAATCATAACTGATTAATATGGAACTGATACATATAGTGATTTCTATTACTTCCTATTGCCTCCTCATATACTAATGCTATGACAAATGTGCTATTACATTAATTTTCCAAAAGGGGACTATGATGTGTCCACTGTCACACAACCAGTAAGGAGCAAAGAGGGACTCAACCCAGGACTTTTGTTCCAGCTTGAGCCATGCAATTAATTCTCTACAAAATCCTAGCTGGTCTTTCTCTAAAATCCTAGCCTAGTTCTACAACTAGCAAGGGGCATTCATTCTTCCCCCTCCCAAGCAGAAATGTATTGCAAAGGCAATGGCGTAACATCCACAGGGTCTATCCTGGAATTTCGCTGAAGAAAAGAGAGAAGCCAGGCCAAACATCAGTGTGTGGTCCTGCCCTTTGGTTGAGAAGAAGGATATGTATCTGTTTACCTTTGTACCCTTCTCAGGGCACCATGCGGCTAGTAGCTTGCCTGCCCATGGCGTTTGGCACACTTTGCAGTATAATTGGGCTCCGGGAGGTGATAAGGTGAACTCTTAGCCACCTTCCACAAAAAATGCCCACACTGAGTTACCTCAACAGAGCAAGCTTGTTTTCTACTGCTTCTTTCATGATGTACATCTCTGGGAATAGTGATAGGTATTAATTTACCCCTATAGTGTGCTGAATCTGCTCATACTAGCTCATGAGAACTGACTATTCCACAGAGCCATTGTTAAAAATTAAATTATATAGTTTTAAATTACATGAAACAAATAGTAGCTACTAAGAACTCATCTTTATATTTTTATTATTATGTATATTCTTGAGATTAGTTATGTTCATTTTATCTATATATGATGGGAATACCCTATCATGATGTGGTATAATAAATATATTTGGTATTTGTTCCCAGTTCCAGGCACAGAGCTCCTAAAACCCTTGGAATGTCCTGAGTGGTAGGAATGTCTTCAGTTATTCATAACAAGCCTCCTTTGGGGTCTGAGTCTAGTTACTATATGGATCAGTCAGAGAGGTAGGTGTGAAAACACTGAGACTCTCAACTCAACGGACTCAGGATTCTTTATCAATAAATTTGAATTTCTTCCTAGTGTCTCTCTCTAATATGTCTCAGGTGTTGTCATCTCTAGCTGAGGTTCTCAGAGATGGTATGTATATTCATGGGCTTCAAGGTGTGCCTGAAACTGCCGACCCTGAGTGTGTGCATGAATATTCATGAATTTCATCACAAACTCAATACAGTCTATGACCCCAAATTTTTAATTCTGTTTTTTGAAAATTGGAATTGTGTTTGCCCATTACTAATGTTCCAGGATCTCTCATCTCCTCTACAGTACTTCAAAGTTTATTAATTGAGGATGAATAATTCATCTTTACATTCTCTCATACAGTGGGAGATAAGCCACCTAAGCCAAGAAATGTACTAATTTAGAAAAAATAAAACTTCTGGGATTTTCATATTCTTTCCCTTGCAACAATCATTTTGCTTTAAGAAGATTTTTTTGGGGGGGTACAGTTATTTTCTGATAATCTTAAATTTATTTTAACATTAATAAAGTCTCAATATCAGGGTTTACATAGCATAATCTATTTTAAATTCCTATTTAGAAATATATGTAATATATTCATCTCACAGAAAATTTAGAAACGATTTAAATATATAAAAGAAAATAACACAGTTGTAAATTATCTTATGGTGGGCATATTTCACATTTTTAAAAATTTATATATAGATACTGATTAATATATATATGTATGTGTGTATATATACAAATAATTTCAAAACTGGGGACAAGGCACACTGAGTTGGCACAGAAAACTCAGGGCCGCAGCCACCATACACCTTCTATTTTTAAAGGATATACAGCAATATTTGACATGTTCTGGGCATTACGTGAAACACTAGCTTGAGCTAGTTCACCATTCCAACATCCTGCTACCCTCCTTTTGATGATTTCCTGTCCTAGTGAAGGTGGGTTTTTTATCGTTTCTCTCTCATAAAAAGTGTCACATGAAAGTAAAAGTGGAACAGAAGATGAAGATGGCAGTCAAATCTGATTCCAAAATCTGAGGAGTTGTACCATGCAGGGACACTCATCCCATTAGCAAGTAATCATTGTTGTTTTAATAATTAATTTTTTTTCATTTCTTTTATCTGTATTTTTTTTTTTTTTTCAAATGGCTACTGAGTTGTTAGGACATAAACATTAAGTTGTCTGGCTCTAACTAATATAGAATGGCCTAGGACAGCTGTGGAAAAATTAGTAACACACTGAGGGTTCCTTGAAGTAAGAAAGTTTGGAAACTTTGCTGAATAATATTTCATCCAATTTATTTAGTGTTATCCCTTTTCTCTTGGAATTATAACACTGTGTTGAACATCTTACAGAACTCTTATCTCTATATATGATTAACATTTTTGGTGGGCATTTTAAGGTTGAGCCGCTCTCTAAATAATTTATTAAAAAACCTGAAATTTCAGCGTACCTGTATAATATGGGAATATACAGTTTTTATGGGACCAATACGATTTTTTTTTGATCTTTGATCATTTAGAGGATAAAATATGTCCTATTTATGGACAACCTCTTAAAATAGTCTATATTTTGGGGCGCCTGGGTGGCTCAGTCGGTTGGGCGTCTGCCTTCGGCTTGGGTCATGATCCCGGGGTCCTGGGATTGAGCCCCGCATCGGGCTCCCTGCTCCGCGGGAAGCCTGCTTCTCCCTCTCCCACTCCCCCTGCTTGTGTTCCCTCTCTCGCTGTGTCTCTCTCTTTCAAATAAATAAATAAAATCTTAAAAAAAAAAATAGTCTATATTTTGTTTCTTCTATGATAATTATATCTGAGAAAATAGAACCTGACAAAAGAACTATCTATAGTCATGAAGTCATAAATGACTTAATATAAATCAGAACTCAGGATTTCTTAGTCAATATTTTGTAATAAATATTAAGCAATCCTGTGTTTATAGTATATTGTCTATCCTCAAGAATAATAGGTGATCTATATCATAATTAATTACCAATGGAAAGATTACAACTTACAGTTTTTCTGGACTTACTAAATTGCCCTGATGACATGATAAATGGTCTGTTCCCTTTAAATTATTACTTTGGTACCAAGATTTTTAAAATATTTCAAATACTCATAATTACAAATTTAGAAATGAATAAAATGACAGTATTAATATATTAGGCCCTGAAGCTGAAAGATAATTTTTCTTTGGGGAATAAAACGAATGAAGCAGGCAGGTATGTGACTGACAAGAACACAAAGACGCAGTAGGAGACTGAGGCAGCCACTCAAGATGGAGCACAATGGACGCGTCCTCCAGCCCACCTCATAGTCCAGGTCCAGGTAGTCGAACTCTCCGTTGGTGCGGAAGTGCTGCATGCCCCTGTCCAGGGTGAGGTTAATGCTCCGGCCCTGGCGCTCAATGACCACAGAGTGCCAGTGGTGGTCATCCAGCAGACTTCCAGTCATCACGGACGTGTGGCCATAGATGGGGCCAAGCTGATTGCTTCCTGAGTCATGGAATGAACAGAAACGAAGCAGTGACACCACAGTTACTCTGTGTAGCTGCCAACCTTCCATCACAGCCACGGGCTAGTACACCACTCAAGTCCTATCCACTGATGCTAGCATGGGGAAACCAGCATGTAACTATACTTAACAACAGTTTGATATTCAAAATACATAAAAGCTATTAAAGATGGAAAACCCTTCCTTTAAAAAGAAAAAAGAATATGAGTTTTTTTTTAATGTGCCATGAATTCTGATACATTTGATACATCTTACAAAGCCGGTGCCCCATGGCTCCGGAGCCCAGTGCCTGGTTTCTCATGCTGGCTCCCCCACTGGCTTGCCCTATGATCCTAGGCAAGCTGGCAGCTTCTCTGCACCAATGCTGCCTCGTACAGAAAATGGAGAAAATCAGGATACCAGCTTTACAAGGTTGCTATGATGATTAAAGTAATTAGCGCATGCAAGGAACTTAATCAACTTCTTGGCATATAGTGAACATTAGCTAAATGTTACCTGTTAACAGTCTTTTATTGTTGCTGTTATTTTTATTATTGGTCAAGAAAACACAGCGTGACACTTTCCAGTTTTCACTGACTCCAAAAGCAATAATTTTAACCACAATGTAATATTTAATGGTATGGAAAATTAACTCAAGTTATATTTTAAAATAAAATATACTTGCAAAAATATGTATGTAGCATTAATCTAGCTTTGAAAGTAGATTTCCATGGCAACAAGACTATAACTGAGAGTGAAAGTTTGTGAGAATCCAAAATGTTTACTAAGGTCATCTCTGGATACTGTTTACATGTTTTATACTATCTTCCATTTTGTCTAATCAAGTACTGCTTTTCATGACCAGGTAAAACTAAGTGCTCTAAAAATACAACATGGTTTCAGAATAAATAGTATAATAGAAATAGGAGAAACACACAATTGATTAGAGCA
Source organism: Mirounga angustirostris (assembly GCF_029215605.1). Lineage (NCBI taxonomy): Eukaryota > Metazoa > Chordata > Mammalia > Carnivora > Phocidae > Mirounga > Mirounga angustirostris. Next base: position 8,694,019 of record NW_026991720.1, read on the forward strand.
TTGAATTATTTCCTCTTTTCTTTTTTCACATTTAGGATGATAATGATGCCTATACCTGACATTTTCTGTATCTTTCCTGGATCAGATTTTCTTTCCTTCTGGTGATGAAACCAAATGTGCTATGACTGGGACTGTGATTATAACTATCTGTGTACATGCGGCAGTGGGGCAGAGAGGGAGAAAGAAAAGTCAGAATAAGTCTAAGTGAAAGGATACACTCTATTTCATTACTCTAAATTACTTTAAATGACTAGAAGACTGAGTAGCAGCTAGAGATGCCTGATATTTAGGTAATGGCATTAAAAAGGCACCGTGGACATATGAGTGAGTGCATTTCCATGACTGTCATAAATTCCAATCAGTCAATAAAACTCTGTAAGTAAACTGCTTTCCAGTGAAATGGTAATGATCCTTCTGTGAGGTCAGAGGATCAGGTACTAGTTTCAAAACAGTAATGTCATGCCTACATAAAGCACAGTGGCTTTTAAAAGGTTCCTCTTTGTGTTTCACTTAAAAAAAAAAAAAAAAGGGAAAGGTTTGAGAAAGTAAACATCCTTAGATATAATTCAATTGCTCTGAGTGTGTGTGCATATTTTTAAAAAGTACTTACATTTTGTTTTCTGATACTTATCCCCTAAGCGCCTATTTCTCCTTATCTTCTACTAAGAATCATTCAAAAATGATTTAGGGCTATTTTTTCCCCAGGCAATACACAAATACATGTACATAATTATAAGCAGAGGATATTATAAAGAATTAATATGTACAACATTAATCACTCATTTCCACCACTAAACATAGTTTGGTCTACTTCCTTCCAGTTTTTTTTTCCTATACATATATTTAATTATATACATATACCCTTATGTGTGTGTATATAATCAATATAAAAATATTGAAATATTATTTATAATATTTTATACTACAGTTTTAATGTTTTATAGTATTTTCTATAGAATTAAAATTATTCATAGACATTTTAAATGCATATCAACATATTTCTATATGTTTAGCTTTTTTTTTCAATTTTTGACATTGTAATCAATACTGCCAAGTACATCCTTGGAATTAAATCCTATACCCATTTCTCATTATTTCCTTATGATTACTGGACCAAAACATATAGGCATTTTTTAGATATCTGAAGACACTATCAAACTGTTTTCCTGAAAATATTTCCTGATGCAAAGAGCAGTACAAAGAATCTTGTCACATACTCATCAATATTAATATTATTTTTAAATTGATTTACTTAAAATTAGAATCACTATTTTATTGTGCATTTATTTTATATATAGTGCAGTTAGTTGAGCATTTGATGTTTACAGAATACTTAACAATTTTTCTTCTGTGCATTACCTTTTATGCCCTATGCCTACATTTTCTCTTAAAGTCTTGGTATTCTTAGGGAGTGGTATAAATTCTTATTCATGAATGACCCTAAACTTCCATATTTGACATTTGCATTTTTCAAGTTTCACATGCATTATGATTTTATTTAATGTAAAGAATTCAATATTTTTGTGTAATTAAGTGATCCAGCTTTTTGTGTGATCTTCTTCATTTTTTTCTTATAGAAGCTATTATTTCCATCAGATCAGATTTGAAATGAGGAAAGTTTTATAATAAAGGGTAAATCTTTATAGACACTGTATCAAGTATTACCAACAACAAAAAAAACCTAATTGAAACTATACTTTTTAGTATAATACTGATTTTCAAAGTAATAAATTTAGTATGTAGAACACAAGCCATTATTCTAGAATGTCTGGAGACCACTCAGACTGATAAGCAAGTCAAAAATGCAGGATCTGTTTTTGTGTTCTTATCTTTAGTTTTGTAGCTTTGTACTGGGATGCATTTAACATATGAACTTTAGCTATTAATATATTTTAGATATAATATTTTTGTAGAATTCTGTTTTATTATTTTTTAAAGATTTTATTTTTTTGACAGAGACAGAGATAGCAAAAGCAGGAACACAAGCAGGGGGAGTGGGAGAAGGAGAAGCAGGCTTCCCGCCGAGCAGGGAGCCCAATGTGGGACTCAATCCCAGGACTCCGGGATCATGACCTGAGCCGAAGGCCAACGCTTAACGACTGAGCCACCCAGGTGCCCATCTGTTATTATTTACAACAGAAAAATTTACGGAATGTGCGATGCCCTCCAAAAACTTCTTGCATAAATCCTGAAATTTTTAGCCAAGCAAGAGACTTAAAAATGCTTAAAAACAACAAAAACCCAAAACAAAACAGGAACTATTTTCCAGTCAATATTTTATTTCTCTGATTCATGATTATCTGATTTCTAGTTATATTTTGTTTAAAAAATTCAGTTCCACATTTCTCGTCTTTTCTTAACCTATGTCAGTAAAACTACTGTCCTTTCTATTCCACTGAGGGAAAATCGACTGTAACCTCTACGGGGCCTAAGCCAACAGTCACCTGCCTGTTTCCATCTTAGGTGAATTCAACACAATAGCGGCCTTTTTTCTTTCCCTGGTCTCTGATACCTCCTGCTCACTGCCTATTCCCCTCAGTCTCCAGGTAACACCTCTCAATCTCATTCATACACGTAACTCCCTAATAGAAATCTCAATTCTGATGTCTAATAAGCAACTAAAATACACCATGTCCATTTTAGACCTCCTCTTATTAGAGGAAACTAATAATCCTTTGTTAGAAGAAACTCTGTAGAGAAACTATAGAGTCGCCTCTACTTCTGAAAATGGCACTTAAGTCCCTTAGGTGTCTAGGAATTATCCTTCACTTATTCTCGTTCTTTCTCATTACAAATCATGCTGAACTTACCACTAAAATCACCTCCTAACTAGACCTACTTCCTTCATCTCCACTGACAGCCACCTCTGCAAGCCAGGGCCATCTCTCCCTTGCCTTATACAGAAGTCTGGCTTTGACTCCCACGCAAATGCAAACATCTTCTTTCACAGGACTCTCAGTATACTTTTAAAAATAAGATCGTGATGGGGCGCCTGGGTGGCTCAGTTGGTTGGGCAGCTGCCTTCAGCTCGGGTCATGATCCCAGGGTCCTGGGATCGAGCTCCGTGTCGGGTTCCCTGCTCAGCGGGAAGCCTGCTTCTCTCTCTCCCTCTGACTGCCACTCTGCCTACTTGTGCTCTCTATCTCTCTGTCAAATAAATAAAAACCTTTATAAAAAAAAAAATAAGATCGTGATGCCATATAGTTTAAAGCCTACCAACAGCTTCTCTTTCTTAAATAATAATAAACCTTTACCATGCCGTACAGGATCTTACAGGACTTGAACAATCCCCAACTTTCAGATCTTGTCTTCTCTCCCACTGACTCACTTCATCTACCCACACCAGCCACCTTCCTATTCCTTGAGCATGCCAGATTTTTGTCAGTAGTGACTGCTACCTTGCAATGCTCTCCTCCTTAATATTTTCATGGCTAATTTCAGTCCTAAAATCTCAGCTTGTGCATCTTCTCGGGGAGAATGTTCCTCAATACATACTCTAATGTGGACCCTTCTTGTCTCTGCAGTATCCTTTATCATTTTAGTTTATTTAATTGATTTCATACTACCTATCATTATTTGAAGTCATTGCTTTTGATTTAGTTGTTTTAAAATAATAATAGATAATATATTGTCTGACTCCTCCACTAGGTCATAAATTTCATGAACTCAAGGACCTTCTCTATTTGTTCACTACTGCATCTCAGTTGCTAGTATAGTACCTTGCTTAGGATGAGTACATAACAATTATTTTTTAATGACTAAGTATATATGGACTAAAATGGATTAAACCACTATGGATTAAAGATGATTTAATAACATAACGAGAACTGCTTTTTTATAATTTACACTTTAAGGATTAAGCATCAGCATTTTACTAATGGGAAGATTAATAAATGGACAGAATGGTGTCAAAAGTCAGAACATACCTAGGTTTAAGCTGAAGATCAACTTGGCTTTTTTCAGTTCCAGGGTAATGTAATCCCCTTGCTGTCCTTCCCCATGCAAGATCACTCCTTCACTTTCAGAGGTTTTAAATTTCAAGGCAATGACATCTTTCAGTGTTTTCATCTTCTTGTTTCTGAATCTATATGGTAACACAACGTTGCCATCAAAATTGATAACATCAGCCCCTAAAAGAAGAAACACATAACATTTTATTTTATTTCCTGTATTTCACCACCCAGTGTGAAATATGCCCACTTTCACTGGGTCTCTGTACAGAATAAATGATAAAGAAGTGGTTTTTCCTGAAGAATCTGGAGATCTGTGTTCTTGTTCTGTTTCTTCTTTTGGTTTAATTGTGTGTTCTGAAATAAATTTTATGGAAGACAGGCATAAAAAATGATCAAAGAAACCTTTATTAGTATCAAATCTTACTCTAATCGTAATACTAAAAACAAATTCCATTAATGACTTATATGCTTCAAATTTTTCTGGACTTCACCTGAAAGAAGTAAAATTTTTAATCCTTGACATATTATGAGATTTTAATATTTTCCTTCTTAAATGGGACTAATTACTCATGATTTTTAAATATACATTTTGCTCACAAATTTATTTTTTGACAAAAGAACGAAGGATTCTGGAATGCGGGGTTTGATGGTCTACTCATTTTTCTAGTGGTTTTTATATTCTACTCCCATTTTCGGTAAACTCTATGGTAGTACCCAGAGTTTATAGCTAAGTGAACTACAAGAAGCTTCTTGCTCTTTGCTCTTGGACCTCATATCTGTCTCAAATTTCTTGTTAGCCTCTTCTCTTTGGAATGGCTGCCCATGTTTATGACTACACTGAACAAAGACATCCTCACCCATATATGTGATAGAAGAACAAATACACTATGACTAGAGTAGCTCTAATTTGATTTTAGAGAATTTTACTGAAGACATGAAATTATATAAACTTTTAAAAAATATGAACAATTTTATCACCACCCTCAGAAACAGGCGATGGTGGTGCCTGGTTATGCAGTTATGATTGGTTTCATAACTGCTACTTATTCACACCAGAAATGGAAAATGACATGAATCTTATTTATTATGCACTACTGGTTAACAGGTTCCAAATCCATGGAATGGCTCGAAGATGAACTGTAATTATTCAGAGCAGATTTTGAGTACAAATAGAAACCTTGTTATCATAATTAGACCTTTGTCATTACAAATATTTTTAAAAATCTGTTTCTCTTAGCTTTTAATTTTAAATAATAGAAAACCTAGTCAAACTGGATAGCTCTAATTACTTTAGAATTACAAGCCTGAATGAAGCCTGCCTCTTAGTTTGGAGTAAATTCTTGCTAAAGAATTTCACAGTGACACTGGAGAAAACTAATAGCAAGTTTAAAGCCTGCTGGAGAAATATTTTCTTGTCTCATGTCCTAGTTCTCTGGCCCCTGTTTACTTCCATTGCCACAGGGAATACTGTGGCCCCCAGACCCCAGGTCGTAAGAGCACGCCACCCACGGAAGCCTCAGTGGACACGCAGAGCTACCACGGCTACATTCACTCTTTTTGTGCACTACTTGCCATTACAAGTTTTGCTCTTATTTCTTATTTGAGAACTGTTGCATTCAAAAAAGTTCATAAAGAGAAATATAACTTCACACTTTAAGTTTTCATTCTTATAGTCAATTCTTTACTGTCCATAAAAAGACCTTCTTAATCAACAAAATTCTGTTCTCTAAGACTGTAAATCACAGAGGTTTATTTTACTATGGGGGGAAAATCGTCCATTAAATTTAGGCTTCTGCTAACACTGCAAAGCCAATTAGACTCTAGCTTAATCATCTATACGGTCACAGCTGAATTCCAATTGCAGTATCTTTATCATCTGTGATGAGAGGTAAGAGAGAAAAAAAATGGAATCTGATTATAAGATCCCAGGTTGAATTTATAATCCAGCAGTTGGTAGAAATTACTTTTTGTCTTGAAAAGTGCATAAACGAAAAGTCAGGAGGAAGGAGTAAATTCTGAACTCCAGAAAGTAATTTTGCAGTCAATTTCATGTCAGTGACAGTTGAATAATAGACACATCATTGTTTTATACACCTTCAATATATATTAATTGACATAAAATATTCCCCATTCATCTCTCAGGAAGTAAATGTTCCCTGAGCTTAGGCAGAGGAAAGAATCCACCCCTCCCGTATCTTCTTCTAAATCAAAACCTGCAATCAGTTCCAGGTACAGAGTAGTACAAATGTTGGTGCCTCTCTTCCTCATTTTGGGGGCCATGAAAAAAGTGAGAGAAAGGATGGGCATGGTTTATTTCTTCAGAGAGTCCTAGAATATTAGCAAAAACATAAAGGAACACTATTAGTGTGAACTAAGCCTCATCTTACAACTGGTAAGTGGTCAGTGGTCATTTGAGAAACTGATAAAATGCTCTGCAAGCCATACCTCTTACATTATGAAATCAAAGTTGATCTTCTATAACTTGGTTAAAGCTTGCATAATATCAGCATGCATATGTGAGCTCAGAGTTGTCTTTGAAATCACAAAATTCCTAGAAATAATCTGTGATAATAAAGTTCATACAGAAATACATACCATACACTTTTAAGAGAGTCTGGGATATTGTAAAATCTATCAATTTAAATCTATTTTCTACAAAAGTGTATTTAAATTTCATTCGACATCTAATAATATGTTGTGCTTATTTTGGGACAAGCCACTTTTTCCCCCTATTACCCTGATTGCTTATCACTCCCTAGAATTAAGTTTTCTATGCAGTGATTAAATATGTATGGTTGAACTGTTTAAGCAATCTGAGCAACAACAATGGCTAGTCAAAGAGTGAATGCAAAATCACAGTGCTTCCACAATTTTGTTTCTAACAATAACTCAGAGAGCTGGTAACGTGCCCAGTTCATCAAAACATCATGGGAGAGAAGGTTTTTTGCTTTTCTTTTTAATTTCATTGTTAGTCTTTACTTTCTGGCTTTGGAGAAGATATTTTGGAGAGGAGGGTTTACCATCTAAAGATTTTAATATTTAAAAAATACCTTTGCTCTATTTTTTTACTACAAATTTAGTATGTGTTTACTATTGAAAGGAAATTAAATACAGAAACAGAGAATGTATAAAGTGAATCCCAAACATAGGAGATCACCAATATAATCAATATGGATGAAAGGTTGGTGCATAGCCTTCTAGATGTTCACACATTTGCTTATCTATCCACCTACCTCCCTATTTAATATATGGGATTACCCATACATTATTATATATACAGATATATGCATAGATGTGTGGTGTACATGTGTATGGGGGGAGTGTGGGTGTGTATATAGGGGCAGTGGAGATAGACAAGAATGTCATTTCCTCTGGTTATGGTTCAAAATGTTCACTGATAAGCAGCTTGAGTTTTGGGTAATGTAATATTTATAAATGTTAGTTGGGAAATTGTATGTTTTAGCTAATTAGTATGTTTTACTGACCTTTATGCACCAAGGCACTTAAATAAAGTAAGAATATATATAATTTGAAATGGTAATTTATCCTATTTGAAAAAAAAAATGTAGTAGCGCCTGGGTGGTTCAGCTGGTTAAGCAACTGACTCTTGGTTTTGGCTCTGGTCATGATCTCAGGGACGTGAAATTGAGCCCCACGTGGGGCTCCATGCTTGACCTGAGTTGAGATTCTCTCCCCCTTACTCTCTCCCTCCCTCTGCTCTGAAAGTAAAGTTTAAAAACACTATAAAAGGTGGAATTTGCTTAGTTTTGCAAATGTTGCATAAATGTAAATCTATATATTCTTTTTCTAAGTCAGAGGTCAATATTTTGGATATGTTGACCATTCTTTACAAAATAGCATGCATGCCATCTTTACTCTTTCCACTCACTCCTATTCTTGACAGCATTTATCTCTACCTAACATATTTATGTGCTTATACATTTATAGCATGATACACACTCTCCTCCTCTGAAAATGTATGCATCAGAGACTTTGTGTTTCTCCACCCTTCACCCTGATACCCAGTACTTAGTGCCTCAGAAACAGTTGATACTCATTCAGTATTTGTTAAATGATTATATGTTGTCATTCTTATTTCGATAAATTGGATTACAGCATTATAGACAGTATTGTTTTATACTTCTTCATTAGAAATGAGAATCACTAGGTTGCAAGAAATTTCAGGAATCATTCTTTCTTGGTGCTATATATTCATATATCCAAGGTTTCAACTACCGGAGAAAAAGAATGGTAATATTAGGCTACTTTTTGTGGTTGGAAGGTGGAATTCACTCCATTATTATTAACTGACTCAGTATTACTCAACCAACAGGCATTAACTCTGGAGGAACATGATCTATCTCATCTCATCTGCACACTGCTTTGATCTGATTAATTTTTTCTTCCAACCCACTGCCTTTTCTTTCAATATATTTGTGATCTAAACCTAAATAAATAGTTAAAATAGATCCCAAAATATCAATAACAGTTAATTTAGAGTAATAGCAGCAAAAGAGCCTTCTCCAAATCCTTCAAAAAATTATCTAGATATAGACTGTGAAAAGTCACTTCTATTTTGGGAAAAAAACAAAACAAAAACAAAAAACTTCAAGGCTCTTTCATGAAGGTCAGCATCTCACATTTTGTGTAACATTTCTCCTTAAAATGTGTTGCTTTGCCCTTAGGTACCTGAAAACTCATGGTAGAATAACAATATCATCATCACAGGAGCCTTGTGTTATTTTTCCATAAAACTGAACTCCAGTATCTAACTGCCTAGAAGATCCACATGGACTTTCCACAGGCAAATCTAACTCTACGTGTTAGATTACTCCAACATGTAATTCCTTCTCTGGGCCCATGTTCCTGCTCTTGTATCCATTATCCACCCAAGACAGAGATCGGAGGCTTTCTTCAGCATCTCCCTGTCTCACGTGCCCACATTCACTCAGTTCAAAGCCCTGTGAAATATAGCACATCTACAGTTTTCAAACAAATGGCTTACTTCGTAGGCACAACCACCAGGCTACCATCACCTTTCACAGTGTCTACTGCATTAATATCGCTAGTGGACAATTCCCATCCTCCAGTCTAATATCCCTTAAATCTATCCTCCACACAGAAGCTAAAAAGATCTTCCTGAAACAAACTTTGTCCCCAAAAACCTCTCCATCATGGCCTGCAAAAACTTCCACGATAGAGACCCTGCCTTCTTCCATGGCTCACATTTTAATGCCGTTTTTCTCTTTATGTGCTAACTGTGGTAAACTGACTGGATCCCTTGCTCACAACCTAGTACCTTCCCTTGTGCTGTGCTCTTTTCTTTCTTTCTTTCTTTTTTTTTTTTAAGTGCTCTTTTTTTTCAACAAACAGCTATATAGATATAGATATAGATACAGATACAGATACAGATACAGATATAGATATAGATATAGATATAGATATATAAAGTTTAGGAATCCTCCAAGTTTCAGATAATTTTCACCTACTAGAAAAGCTTTCCTTGTACGAAATAGCCCTTGCCAACCATCCCATGGCACCCTTGCACACTTTTATCCTATCACTTCTCATCTTATGTTAAAATGATCTCTTGATGGGTCTGATTTCCTCTGTGGATTTTAAGCTTTCCTAAGGTACAGATTCTGGACTGTTCTACTTTGTATTTCTGGCACAATAAATACTTCTTAAACTAATCTAAATATAATTGGTGTTTGAGACAAGGCAAAAGGAGACCTCTACTGTTTTTATTTTCCTTCAAAACCATACCTGGTACAATGCAGTTTACTAAGAGTACAGACTTATGCATGATTTAGTGGCATGTATTTATATAAATATTACAACTGTGGGCTTCTGATATGAATAAGTAGTTTAAAACATGAAATGCTTTTATTCTCACACTGGAGTTCTTTATAAGTCAAAGACTAAAACATTTAACTCTAGTATGAATTTAAATACAAAATGTATATATATTTTTCTTTTAAATGAATAAATTTAAAAGACACTTTCTTTTTTATGAATTTAATACTAACTTGAGATATATATTGATATTTTATAACATTTTATAAAGAAGCAAGATGGACTTGCTCTCTATATTTTTATTACTGGATTATTTCATGAGAAACTATAATGTGTCATGAGTCATGATTTGCTAATCACAAGGTGGGCCCACTTGAATAAGACTCAGGGAAATATTAGTAATTTTCTAAAATTCAAAACTGAGGTTCTCTCTGCTTCACCTAAAATGGTCATTCTCATACTCATACCTCCACACACATACCACATAAGACATCAGAAAATCAGACTGATATTATTCTGACCAGGGTTATAGCTCTAATACATCTGATAATGCAGAGATAATAAGCAATTTCTGAAAATTAGCATAAAATCTATTGTAGGAAATCCATGTGGAAGCTATTTTTATTTATTTTTGTAAATCGAAAAGTCAAACAAATTAGACTTGCCTTCTTTCTGGTAATATTGCTGTTTACTGAAAATAGCTCTATAGTTTTTGACCATACACAATCTATTTTTCTGCTTAGGAGAAGACTATCTAGAATAATAAAACTTAAGTAAATATTCCACGGATGAAAAAAGGAACCAGACATTAATTAACCCCCAAAATGTATTTTATTATTCCTAACATTTATTCCAGATATATTTTATCACTATTCAGTTAAACTTACTTCTGTTTCTAGATCCATTTAAAACATTGTTGTCAGTGTTGGGGTCAAATTTCAATACTACATAAGCTAAAGGATAGCAATTTGATCTAGGGACTTGTTCTGAGCCACTACTTTCACGGTAATTTATATAACACTGAGAAAAAGATAATTATCCTTGACCATTTCTTGCAGATGCCATAGCATGCTTCCACTTTCCCCTCTGTATTAGCTGTGTCTTCCATTGTCTTCATCCTGGCTTTCCCATCTGGGGTTTGCCCCTTCCAGGGTTAGCCAATTCCTACAAGCGCACTCTCCAAATACAAACCAATCCAGAGCCTACAGCCCAGCCCAGCTATCTCCTCCATCAGGCTCTCACACTCAAGGCCACTATCCATCCATCCTCATCACCTCAGGTTAAGTAACAGACAACCTGGAGACAGTCCCTGTGCTCCAGAGCCTGCTGCCCTGCCTCACTTTTCCTTCCTGCAGAAGCCACAATTAAGGCTCTTGCCTCCTGATTGACCCAGTGCTTCCCTTTGTGCTCCCCCTCCTGGCCCCTATGGCATTCCTCTTGGGAACTATAATAAACTCTTTTAGTGGCAGTTATTTCCTGATATGTCAGCCTTATAATACCTTAAATTTTAGATCAATATACTGTATTTTAAAACACACCCACCACTGGCCTTACTGTACTTCAGATACACTATATTCTAATACACCCTCTGCAGAAAATTCCCTTACTGCATCTTAAAAAAGAGAAGAAGGGAAAAATCAAACTTTTGGCCAAGCAAGAAAAAAAATCTTAGAAATGTTGGCTAGATACGCAAATGTCCCTTTTATGGTACATTTAGAAACCATTATCAAATGTCTGATACCAACTAGCATCCTCTGAAGTAACTTTTACACCCATAGCACTGTGCCAGGAATGTGGGGCCACTGAAGTAAAGAGATGAAGTTTTAAGAAAGAACTAATAGGTAAACTCTCCCGGTAAAATAGAAGTAAGATGGAACAAGGAATCCAGACAGATGGGGAAACAGCATATTTTGACTATTTTATAGAGCTCAGTAGTTCTGTGTGACTTTATATAAGGGTCATGTATCATGGGCAGGGTTAGAATTGGTACATGAAGGACCTAATGCTCCACGTAGAAGTCAGGAGTCTTTGTGAGTAACGATGGCATCTTTAGGGGAAGGTGCATGTTCAGATTTGCATCTTGGAAAGGCATCTCCTGTGTTGATTATCAGAGAGTGGAAAGGGTGGAAGACAGTGCAGAGGAAAAGACAGCAAAGACCTTTCCCCAAAGAAGCTGATGGTCTAGTAGTGTTGACAAAGATTATACCAAGCCATAATTCAGAAGGTAACTGTCATTAAAGAATGCAAAGCTTTTTCTTAATTTTTGTATTATGTTATGTTAATCACCATACATTACATCATTAGTTTTTGATGTAGTGTTCCATGATTCATTGTTTGCATATCATACCCAGTGCTCCATTCAAGGAATGCAAAGCTTTTTGATGATGCATTGTTGCTACTCAGAATTTTTAAATGGTTAAGGCTTCTATAATTGAAGATTTTCAGATTAGTATTTATAGGCAGAGTTTTCTCTCATAATATGACAAATCTAATACCCCAAAAGCAACAGAATTTTTAATGGAATTGAAACTACCTTAAAAACGAAAACAAAATCTCAAAAATTCCTCTCTGAAATAGGAATATTTAAATTCAATTATTTGCACAACCCTAATTTTTAGGAAGAATCTGAGAGGTGTATCAATTCTGTAGCTATCCCACATTTAATGCTCTATCTCATTCAAATCCATACCTTAAAAAAATAACATTATTCTCAAAATGTAAAATCAGTATTTTTCCAAACAGTATCCACTTCCCCAACAGCCTCTACAGTTTCCTGGACAACTGGCAATACAGACTAATAAAGGTGGTCATTTTTAATTTATTTACTTTCTATACTTCTCTGAAAGGCAAATGAGTTGGTACAAATGATTTGCACTCACTTGCAAGAGACAGGTCATATGCTTAGTATGTTTTGAGTTTATACAAAGGATGTAGTACATTATAGTTTTGCTTTATTTTTGGTTTGATTTCTCATACCTTTGGGTGAATCTTTTACATCAACCATAAAATAGGAATAATAAAGCCCAGAATATGTGTGCTCTCTCCTCTCCACTAGAGCGGTTGGGTCCTGTCTGGTAAAACACTAAACAGTACTCTGTGGCCTGGTAGTCAGCACACCTCAGTGACTGGGGCACTGGAGGGAATCTGATCCACTGTGAATTTGGGTGCCGTCCATTACTTCATGACACCTGCATGCCTAATGAGTCCCTGGTGAGCAAGCCAAATTAATTCACTTCTAGAAATGAGCAATGCTCCTACCACTTGTGCAGAAAATCAGCCATGACAGTGCTAAAAAAAAAATTGGAAGCGCCTGAAATTAGAAGTCAGAACTTCGATGTTCAGAGGGGACAAGCACTCCATGCAAACTGGTGTTGCTGGTTTGATGTAAAAACCATTATCTTTCACTTTTTTACTTTTGATAGAGATACATGCGTAACAGAGAAAATATGTCCCTGATTTAAAAAACAACAACAAGGAAAAGATGCTAAATAAATGGACTTAAAATTCAATTTTGATAGCTGAGAAACAATAGGGAGGGTTTGGGATATATTATGTGAGAGGTGGTCTCTATCCACCTGACGCTATGTAGCAACTCTGCTGGTATTCAAATGTTCAGTTTTCAAGAAAGTTCAGAGATCTAATATTTTAATGAAATCTCTCTATTTTTAAATGTTGAACAGCTGATTCGGGGTCATATTAAGCAGAGGCTGCTAGCTAGTGCCTCACAGATAATTTTTATTTGGCTGCACATCTCTTTAAACTGGAATATTATCAAAATAGAAGACTACATGGATCACTCCGAAAATGTCATTTTCCATGATATAATTTATCTGTGAATTACTGCAGTATGTATTAACAAGGAATTTTATTTCTTAAAAGGCAAATTCTTTAGTTGGCTAGTGTTAAACAAAAGAGTGAATGGTTAAAAAAACAAACAAGTTTTAACAGTTATCATATGATACAAAGATATACTACTCTGTGCTACCATACTATGCATAAAAAGGAAGGAAGGGAGAAAGGGAAGGAGGGAGAAAGGAAGGGAAGAAGAGCAGAAGAAAAAAGAAAAAAAAAAAAAACAACACACCATTAACCTGAGCTTGACTCATTCACTCATTGAGATTTTTGGATAGAAAACTCTACATTTTTTCAAGTATTTCCAATTAACAAGTACAACTGGCCCTTCATTACTGGCAGATGCTGTATGTGCAAATTTGCCTACTCGCTAAAATTTAGGTGCATCCCCACTCATGGACATGTGAAGAGGGGCCAAAAATTTGCGTCACCTGATGCTCACATTACCAGCTCAGATCAAATAAGACAATGCTCTAGGTTCTTGATTCAGTTTTCATACTATATAAAAAACAAGTGTCCCTTTCACAATTTAGTGCCATATGTTTTGCATTTTGTTGTTTTGGGGATGACTCAGCTTTCTAAATTGTCTGTCTCCCAAGAGCAGCGCTGAAGTGCTGTGCAGTGCTCCCAAGCTGCAAGAAAGTCACGATGTGCCTTATGGAGAAAATGCACGTGTTCGATAAACTGTGTTCAGGCTTGAGTTATAGTGCTGTTAACTGTGAGTTCAATGTTAATGAATCCATGAGATATACTAGATGAGATGCCTTTAAATACAAACACAAATAAAGCAACGTTACGTATTGATTGGTTGACAAAAATGTAGTGACCAGAGGCTCATAGCAACTATTATGTATAGGACATAACTACTGTGGATAATGAGAACTGACTGTATTTACATTGCATTAATTCCTTCAAATAGAAAAATAAGGAGGCATTTTTAAATACCACATATATGAAAGTGAAAATGTAACAAAGAAATATTTAAATATCCTTGAGGAAAATGATCAGCAAACTGCAAATCTCTTCACAGAGGAGTGCAGTGCTGAATGCTTTGATCTGACAAATGTACTCCCTTTCTCCTTCCCACTGTGTGAACATGCACTTAGTACAAGTGACTTACAGACAGAACGTACAACGGTAAGTCTTTCATTTTTCACATGCTTGCTGCACCTAAACTCTGTAGTTTACGTATCTAATTATTATTCACTAAGTATTTTACAAAACAGTAAGTCCTGTGTTAGTAGCACACTGATACTGAAGGGGTTCAGAACATGCCACCCCAAAATATACCACTTCAGCATATTAATTACTTTGAGCTGAAGGCGCTTGAGAGACAGGAAAATGCAGGAAGGGTTCTCGGCCCCTCCACTCTTTCATCCTAAACACAGGTCATAAAATTTCCCATGAAAGAGATGCCTTCTCTGCATGGGGAAGAGAACAGTAACATTCTTACTACCAGAGACTGATAGTCGACACCAAAACGGATATGAGGTCTTATACAAACAAACCTACAAAATAACACCTATTTTCCATCAGTTTCCCCCCAATACTTCCTAATCACTGCCCCTCAATTTTCTGCCCCTAGCCCAAGCCCGTTTGTCTTGTCACATCCTTACAATTTATTATTCTTTGTTTAAAATATTTTTGGTGCCTAATGGCTTCTCTGGGTCTTTGTTTTTCTTCTGAAGACTCTCATGTACACATAAAAATATTAAATAAAATTTGCATGTTTTTCTCCTGTTAATCTGCCGTATGTCCGTTTAATTCTTCGGCCAGCCACAGGCCTCCCCTACATTGTGTAGAACCTCAGATTCCTGGGGAATCACAGAATACAAACCACAGTCCCATTTACATTTCCTATGAGATAAGGCCCAGAATTTTCTTTGTTATTTAGCCATCGGAATACTGCCTGTTTTTTCTGACCTTATAGGAAATAGTCTTCTCAACATTTACAACCTAAAAATACAAATTTTACTGAGTCTATCAGAATGGGAATATTAGTCTGCCTACCCTCTAAACCCTAAATTACTTTAAGGCTATAAATAAACTTGAAGTTGACTTCTTATATTTTAAGAATTTTAGATATTCTTTTGTATAATTTATACTTTGAATTTCTCTTCCTAACAAATCAAGGGTTTCTCTTCAAGAGATCTGGCATTTTCTTTTGAATAAAAGCTTGAGCTACTGAAAATGTTAGAAATCTATTGATGAAACAGCAGAATTTTGTAACCATAAAAAGAGAATATTTTGAATTCAGGAAATATAAGAGCAGACAAATGTCACCAATTCACATTAATTTTAGAAAAGTTTTTCTAGGGGGAGGGGTGCTATTAAGAAAAGAACTGAATTTGGAAACAAGACACATTTTGATACAGTGCCTAAATATCCTATTTTCAACTTTCTGCATTTGACATTTTTTACAGTTTAGGTCAATCCTAACAATTTATGCACTTCCCAAGGCATGACAGACATAACACTGTTATAAGTGCTATTCATAGTAGGGCGGGTAAGTCCTTAAAATGTCAATGGTTGAGCTTCTCTTAATGTAGACCTAGAAGCAAAGCACATATCTTCACTCAGGGAGGATAAATGGCATGCTGTGGTAGGAAATTTATTAGAAAATTCAAGTGATACCCAGCTTTCTCATGACACAAGATGTAGTTGTATCAACAGCATTATGACCATCCCATCAGGCTTCAGAAAAGTGCTGGACCTGAACCCAGAGACCTCAGACCTAACACTTAGGGAAGTCAATTCACTCTCTGCACCTATCACCTATACAGTAAAGAGGAAGGACAGATAACCTCTCAGATTCCCTTCAGCTCCAAAATTAAGCATCTCTTACTCTGGGCAACAAGTTTACAAAGGGCTGTTCATGTATTCTCAATTTTGATTTTTTTTTTAAAGATTTTATTTATTTATTTGAGAGAGAGAAAGAGAGAGAAAGCACATGAGAGGGGGGAGGGTCAGAGGGAGAAGCAGACTCCCCGCCGAGCAGGGAGCCCGATGCGGGACTCGATCCCGGGACTCCAGGATCATGACCTGAGCCGAAGGCAGTCGCTTAACCAACTGAGCCACCCAGGCGCCCTCTCAATTTTGATTTTAAATCAGATTCTGGAATGGCAGAATTCTGAATTTTAGAGCATATTCACATTTCCTAATTATTTCAACACACTAACAATGAGACATTCCCAAAGACAATTTTAAAACATAAAATCCACAAACATTAAAACATTTCCATGGGTGACTACCTTGAACAACCAGCTAAATTTATATAGTGTCAAAATTTGCAGATTAGAGTAAAACTGTTACATTATAAACACTACATATAATTGTCCATATTGTCAATTTTTACAAAGAAAACAATGTTGTTTATTATATGGAAGCTTCCAGAAGTGGAATCTAACAAAATAATTTATAATGATAGAGTATTGATTAATTTATATTCTTATTGCCTTGATAATGTTTAAAGAGATATATAATTAAAAAATGGAATTATTTTCGTTCTAGAACATGGGAACAAAATTACTTATCTGAATAAAGGAAAACATTTTCATGGCTACAAATGCTTGTTGCCAGTGAGAATGAATGTATGACCTTGAGCAGGTATAAAATCAAAGACTTGGCCATATTCAGCTAAATGTCCCTTGTTTCCTCCCTTTCTGCTAGTATTTAGCTTTAACAAAACTACACAGCTTTTGTTGTAAATATTAAAGATACATTTTTTCATATCTATCTTTCCTACTAAATCAAGGTAAGGATTTTGTATCTTTAGTGTCATTAACCCTGGTTAACAAGCCACAGACAGATTTAGTGAAAACTGACAGGATTCTAATTCCTGCTTTATAGCCTGATAGCTACAGAGCCTTAGTAAGTTACAAAGCTTCTCTAAGCTTCAGTTTCTTTGGTTGTCAAAAGGTGAGGGCAATCACATAGCGTACTTATACAACTGTAAAAGTGGATGAGTTAATAAATGTAAAACATTGAAAACAATATCTGGTACATTGTAAGCTGCTAATAAACATCAGCTTTCATTACTGTCATATATTGGGTTGTTTAATTGATTTGAAATAATGAATATTCTAATCCACCCACTTGGCACCATTGATTCAGGGCTGGAAGAACAGGCTTATATTATTACAGTAGCATCAAGGATTAAGGATAAATTTAAGTGCCATGCTTGGTGACTACAGGACCCTCCCTACTTACTGTTCGGTTATGCTGCTTTCACTCATGTAGCTTATTTTGTTCCCCAGTGAGGTAGGCAGCAAAATATAGAGAAATAAAGTGAAAGGGAAATAACAAGTGATTCCATCTATTCTGTGTCTTCTCTTTGATGTACTAAATAACATTTCGGGGCAAACAAGCATTTTGGAGGTCTGGCACAGCCCTCTCACTATGAGGTATAGAGTGAGGGCAGCTGTCTTATCCATACAACATCAGATAAAAAATTTCAAACTGACACCTGAACGCAAGGCCCTCATTCATGATTATGTCCATGGCAGCATAACATACGCCAGAATTTCTGTATAGGTCATGGATTTTCTATCCAGAAAGCAACTAATATTTATTGAATAAAAGAATTCACTATCACAACATCTGGTTGAATGTATGCATTAAGTGTAACCTCTTTTTTATACATTTAAATTTACCAAATTTAGTCTAGATTTATAACAAAGTAGACTTGCTTTCAATTTTTGTATTTTTATAACTAAATTTGATGAGATTCTGAAGAGTTCAAGATGGAAGAAAATGTCTCAATTGCTAAGTCACAACGCTGTGGTTAAGAATATATTAGCTAAATCAAGTTAAAATAAAACAAAAAGTGCAAAGTTTCAGACATTTGGGAGAACAGCCAGACAAAAATGTTTTTCTCAGTGGCTCTGCTGTAAGCAGCAGTGGGTGCTATTTATAAAGGTTTTATGCATAGCCATGTGAAGACCTGTTAAGAAGAGCATTTATAGACATCAACAGGCAGATAGAGCAAAGCATTGAAGTCTGGTGCTGGTGAAGATACCAGGATATAATATATATACAAAAATCGTCCTTACACCGCTTACATCTAGTGCTAGGGCTGGCTAATGATTTCAAAACCTCCAATGAAAATGGACATTTCTCTAGGGTGTCCTTCCGTTTCAGTGACTGTCCACTCCCCTCTCGCCCATTCGGCACAAAAATAGACACAACTGCAAAGTATCTGATAAAAGAATTCACATTAAGACATACGTATTTAAGGATGCTTAAAGTTTTAAAGACCTTAATGGAAACAGCACTTAACTCAAAGTAAAGAAATACTACAAAGGAAGCTCGAGGCCCCAGAACAGTTAAGAAAACAGTAACTCAACTGGAAGCAAAGCTCCCGGAGTCTTTGAAGTTCCACCACGCAGACAGCAACCACCAACAATGGTAATGGGAAGAGCTGCACACACAGTCACACCTACTGGTGCCTCCTTCCTCCCAATGACAGCATCCTCCCAATCACAACAGAAGCAAGAATAAAATCACCCCCTACCCCCATAGGAGGAGATAATAGAGGCAACAATTAACTGTATCGGACTTTTTAAATTTCTGTGCTATACTTTACAGAGGTTTTGCCTATACTTTTTTTGACAATTTTTTATCCTATTAAGGATGAAATCTGTTCTTTCCCAGACAAAAATTATTTGATAGAGTTACAGGAAAGAGGATGCAGAAATTAAATATTTTCTGTGGGTATGTCAAAAAAAAGCACAGTCAAAAGATGTAATTCTATTATTAAGGGCATCAATACTAAGTTGCCTTGTTATTTTCTCTTATCAGTGTCACTCTTGCTTCTTTATATCTATTTTCTTCTTTGTTTCGTACTCTTGTTCCTTTTCTTTAAATTCATTCTTCAAACCTTTCCTCGTTCAAAACTCATTAAGCCAAGAGGTAGCCTTTTTTTGCTACTTAAACAATGTGATTCACTATTTTCATTATATTCCCATTAAAATGCCCCTCTAATAATATCCCTATTAAATGTTTCTTAGAGTTTATGCCATTGATTAGTATTAAAGTTGAAAACATTATAATGAATTTTCTTAGAACTTCCTGTAGGAAACTGCTTTTGGTGGCATGCCTCATTGGATTTCCTATCATTTCAAGGTGTGTTACAATGAGGCTCCAGGGTTTAAAGGCAAATTTATTTTGACTACTGTTTGACTTACAGAACTTTTTTGTGTATGTAACAGCTATATAATTTCTATAGAAACACACTGAGCATTTGGATTGCAGATGCAAATGATCTGCTCACTGCTACTGATCATCTATGTCTCCAGATCACTGCATCGGAAGATGACATGCAAGAGTTTCTGAAGAACATAATGGGTAGCAACACACTTATAAAATGATTAGGCATAAAAAGAATTTAAAAATATATAATCAGCTCTGAAGGACTGGCCAGATGACATACAGTAAAACTTTTACATTTTTACAAAAATCTATGGATTTCTAGCTCTTACAAACAGCAAGTGTATGGTTGTAGGAGAGGTATCACCTATCATATTGTTTTCTAGACCAGAAAAAAGGGATAAAGACAAAGATAATAGTAGGAGATGAATAACAAAGTCATTAAAGATGCTCTATTTCAATGCTTTTCTTAAGCAAATTATTTGTATTTCTTAAAGATTATTTTATTTGTTTGAGAGAGAGAGCAAGCATGGGGAAAAGAAAGCAGGGAAAGGGAAGAGGGAGAGAGAGAATCTCAACCAGACTCCCCACTGAGTGGGGGAGCCTGACGCAGGGCTCAATCCCAGGACCCTGAAATCATGACCTGAGCTGAAATTAAGAGTTGAACACTTAACCAACGGAGTCACCCAGTCGATTTTATAATACTGTATATCTATAAATACTCAAACTGTTGAGTTAATGGACAGCAAAGAATTAAATTATCAATAATTCATCAATATAAACTTGACTTGAAGTATTAAATGGCATGGCTACATTTTGGCTAGCCCACAACCCCATACTCACAAAAAACTGTATAATAATCACTACTTTTAATCTTAAAATGAGGTAGCCTGCTCTCTGTTGCTCCAAGTTCAGCCAATGGTTCACTTCAACACCATAAATACGTACGTACAAAATATACAAATATTTATACACATATAGACACATATATACTTATATGTATATGTATACACACACAAACACATAAATTTCAATGAAATGATTGTCTTTCCTGCTTGAACAGACCCCTGAATAATGATCAAGGGTCACTGTGAACTGTAGTCTGCCAGTTTTAGAAACATTTTTATTCTAAAACTATTAACTAGAAGCTGCTGATCCCCTAGTTCCCTTCTTTTTATGGACCAGCATATGAACCATCTCATCCGGTTTCCTTCTGGTGGCACAAGCCGAGCACAGACAACTCCCGCTGTGGCAGAGCAGCGTCAACAGACATCAGCACAACATAGGGCTGCATCTAAACAGGAGCTTACAGGGGCGCCTGGGTGGCTCAGTCAGTTAAGCATCTGCCTTCGGCCCGGGTCACAATCTTGGGATCCTGGGATCCAGCCTTGCAACAGACTCTCTTCTCAGTGGGGAGTCTGCTTCTTCCTCTTCCTCTGCCCCTCCTCCCCCCGTCATGTTCCTACACATTCTCTCTCTCAAATAAAGAATAAAATTTAAAAATAAAATGAAAATTACATTTAAAAAATAAAATAAACAAGAACTTATAATATTCCTATTTTAACAAGTTTGCTTTAATAAATTAGGATTAGTTATTGTCCTGTTTTTTTACACGGTAAGTGGTTAAGAGTGCTCATTTTGGTTTTGGCACAGACTCAAGAGAGAAAAACACAGATTGCAGTTCTTAAAGGGAAAAGACAGATCCTATGTTAGAATATGGAGTGAATCCTATAGGAGCTGATGAGGAACAAAGAGACAATGACCTATGTTGTTGAATAAAGGCCTCTCAACTACCCACTTGTGGGTCGACTTTCTCATACATTCATAACCATTTATTCAGTGCAGCTTCAATATCACCTGACTCTGCAGCATTACCTGAAATCATGAAGACTATTTCTTTGTGAAAATCACACTTTGTGGTTCTTGAATCTTAGCATTATAGTGTGTTCAATATCTGTCTCCTCCACTAGACTACATATTCTTTGAAGGCAGGAATTCAGAAATTTCATTTTGTTGAGTATGCACTATATTGATTTCATATGAAATAAAATTTAAGTGTTTGTTTAATATGTGAGGGGAAGTTAAAAATGCTGTGGGTAATCTTTCAAGTTCTCTTCATTTTCGTTTGCATCATTTCAATCTTTCTCACCTTTTGGCATACTTAGCTAAAGTCGACACTTGCCTGTGGATGCATGAACAGGCTGGGAGAAACTAGGGAAAAGGAAGGTGTCTGAATTGACTGAAAACATACAGCAAGACTGTGATCACTAGCTGACAAGAGGCAGAAAGATAAGAAATGATCCAGACTTGAATGGTACAAAAATATACTACTCTATGCTATCATAAAACTATACAAATGCACTTTCATTGTTATACGCAAACAATGAATCATGGAACACTACATCAAGAACTAATGATGTAATGTATGGTGATTAACATAACATAATAAAATAAAAAAAAAGAAATGCAACAGAAAACAAAAACTATACAAATGTAGGATATTAGTTGAAAAAATAAATATTTTTATAGATACTCCTGACCTTCTAATTGCATTTGCTGACCACTGTAGACACAAAGGTGATTTTTTTCTATTGTTTCACGTATGCATTAATTTATTAACTATTTAATTTATTCACTTAGTCAACATTTATTAAGCTTCTCCTTTACGATGGGCAAAACACTGGGGGCACAAAGATTCATATGACATATAAACCAAATATAAAGTGCAAAAAATAAATCCATGTACCTTTGCAACAATTAAAACATTTTTACCTTAAATAATCATTCCAATGTTTCCATAGTGGGAGATTACCTTGAAACACTCATTCCCTTATACTTAATACCTCTAAGCATAGTGACAGGATGGTTTTGGAAATATGCACAAATCCAAAGGATCATGTTTGTAACATACAAGAAGAGGCTAGGGAGAGATCTGGTTATAATATCAATAACCTTCTGATTAGGGGTATATGTGACCTAGCTGGATGTATCTCATGTTCATCAGACCTCTGTAGACTAAATAACCAATTAATAGAAAAGAAAGCATGTAACTATAGGGGAAAAAAAAGAAGTATAATTTGAATTCTGATCCTACTTCTCACTAACATGGTGGCCTTTTATAAGAAATATCACTTTTCTGGGGCACCTGGGTGGCTCAGTCAGTTAAGTGTCAGACTTTTGATCTCATCCCAGGTTTTTTTTTTTTTTTTAATATTTTTATTTATTTATTTGAGAGAGAGAATGAGAGAGAGAGAGCATGAGAGGGGGGAGGGTCAGAGGGAGAAGCAGACTCCCTGCCGAGCAGGGAGCCCGATGCGGGACTCGATCCCGGGACTCCAGGATCATGACCTGAGCTGAAGGCAGTTGCTTAACCAACTGAGCCACCCAGGCGTCCCAATCTCAGCCCAGGTTTTGATCACACGGTAATGAGGTCAAGCCCTGTGCATTGAGCCTACTTAAAAAAAATGAAATATCACTTTTCTGAGACCTTGTTTATTTTTTTTTTTAAGATTTTATTCATTTATTTGAGAGAAAGTGAGAAGAGTATGAGCAGGGGGAGGGGAAGAGGGAGAAGCAGACTCCCCACTAAGCAGGGAGCCTGACAGAGGGCTCAATCCCAGGACCCTGAGATCATGGCCTGAGCCAAAGGCAGACACTTAACCAAATGAACCACCCAGGCACTCCTCTGAGCCCTAGATTAAAAAATATGTAAAATACATGTTATTAATGACACGAGAGTAATCATCTGGAGTTACAAACACTGAATGTGAAAAGATAAACAGATGGTGAATCTTGAAAAATAGAGGCTACATAATCATTGTTGTGTTTGATGTTATCATTTTTATCATTAACACCACACAGACCATACTCTATTTTTCATCCATTAAATGCCTCCTATTGGACAACCCAAAAAGTCAGGATGTACAGTATTTAGGAAGATGAAGGGTGTAGCTCTTCTGAATGTTTGTCACAGGAGCTACATCTCCAAGTACTTGTCCTACTACCTGAGGGATAAGGAGTCAGCTCTTTAAGACCCATGGTATGGTAGCTGGATGCATGGACCCTAGAATTGGTGTGTTTGGGTTCATGCTGAGCTCTACTACTTTCTGGCTGTTTGATCTTGAGGATGTTATTCAACCTCCCTGTGGTCTCAGGATCCTTATCTATTAAGTGGGAATAATAACACCCACTTCCTAACATAGTGAGGGTTAAATGAGTCAAAACACATGAAGTCTCTATAACAATGATTAGAAAATACAATGCATCAAAATATGCCAGTTATGTTTTACAGAGGACAGCACAGGGTAAGTTAAGGTTTAGGATCAAACCAAGAGAGAAGAAAGAAGATATAAATTAGAGTAGATAGTAAAACATTTTTTTTTTAATAAAAGAAAAATGAGGGAGACACAGAATAAGGTTGTCTGTGTTAAACCACTGTGGCCAGGGGATTTATGGCTTCTACCTGGACTACAGCCAAAATGGAACCTGCAGACATCAAGCAAGATCTGTTAAGAAGTACAGAAGTACAGAACACGAAGGTGATAGAGTTTTAAAAAAATCTGTGCTTTCAACAGCGTCAAAATTCCCTGTCTAATCAGTAACAGCTTATCAAGCATGAGATGGGAGAAAAACAATCATCGGGACTCCAGATGGAAATGTTTAATGCATATGCAGTTTACAGGATGAATATAAATTGCAAACATGGTGGGTTTTGGTTAATCTGCTGAATAAAAAAATATTGAATTTGTTCTACTTTAATTAATGACTAACTGAATATTTGATACAGCAACATGCTTAACTCTTTCATAGAAAGTTAACTACTAGTGATTTGGCAGATAAAGTTGGCAATGGCAGTGTTATTTTCCTTACCAATGTAATTCTTTCAGAGTATATTCTGCAGCAGAGGTGAAATCTTAGATGCACTGCAATCTATGCACTCTGCAATGATGATAAAATATATGTTGATTTACCTAACTACATAAACTACACTACAAGAATATAAGAAGAATATAAGTATCATTTAAAATGTTTAGCATACCTGATCAAAGGAAGGAAGGTAAACCAGATGTCATGGGCAAGAGGAACAGGTACTTAATATCCTCTATTATTCAGTAATAAAAAGCCCAACGAATACCTACTTCTCTATCTGTAGCCTTTTTATATTATAGCCATATTTTTTAAAAAAGATTTTATTTATTTATTTGACAGAGAGAGCAAGAGAGCCCAAGCAGGGGAAGTAGCAGAGGGAGAGGGAGAAGCAGGCTTCCTGCTAAGCAGGGAGCCTAACACGGGGCTCGATACCAGGACGCTGGGATCACGACCTGAGCCAAAGGCAGACGCCTAACCGACTGAGCCACCCAGGCACCCCTATAGCCATACTTCAATTGTATATATTTTACATTTATTTAGGACTTGCTTTATATTCCAAGACCTTTGTAGATATTAGTTTATCTAATCCTATAATATAGGTACTAACATTATTCCCATTTTACAGGTGAGAGAACTAAGGCACAGAGAGGTTTAATTAACTCGCCCATTACAGTTACAAAATAGCAGGGCTGGGATTTGAAACTAGTACGCTCCAAAGAACTTCTGTACTCAAACACTACACTGAAGCACCTATCTAGATAGTAGCCAAAATGGAAATTACAGACATATATGCATTTAATATGTATCCACTGGCAATAATCACAAAAGATTAGAAAGAGTCAGAAAATGTTTTACCAGTAGATTAAGTTTCGGGGAGTATGAGGATTTTGCTTCACCCTAAGAGTATGAAATTATCCATCAACACTGTTGCTTTGAGACTTTTCCTCTTGTGACATTAGGGGAAACTAATCATAAGCCCATCTTTTGTTTTCACTGAACAAAATGTGCAAATAAAAAAAAAGCACGGAAGTTAATCATAAGTGCATTCGCTTTCTTCAAACACTAAAGGGACAGGAATTACAACCACCTATCATTATACAACCAAAGATGCAAATGCAGGTTACCTTTATAAGGAAACAAAGGAGAAAAATTAATCTTTTGAAATAATCAGGTTGTTTCATTTTAAAAAAAGGAGACAGATTAAAATCTGAGCTATAGAAACAATAGAGCTTAGTTGAAAAACAATGAAAAAAATTAATACTCTATTTTCTCAAACTGAAAGTAGTTATTTTAAGAAGCTGAGTGATAAAATATTTTCTAAGTAACTCAATTAGAACATCTAATGCCAGAAGTATCATTGGAAGTAAAAGAAGCAATTGTGTTTTAAAGAAACTCAGGAGACTAATACGACATTGCTTATTTCCAGCTGACGGGTTATTGCTATACTTTTGCAGTATCTGCCATTAGAAGAAAACTAGCTATTTTAAAATGCAAATAGTTAATTTGACATTGACAGTGCTGGTTTACTTATTTGGTTTATAAATCCTACATTCCTTTCTGTAGTAAAGTCAGAACTTCTACTAAAATGGAAAATATAAACAGCCTAAATATTGTATATTATTCACTGACATCCTCCATAATATTAATGAAATTTAAACTGACAAGAAAGAAGTAACAAAGAACAACATCCAATAGTTTTCGTTGTTTAATTGTTTTTTTCATTATTAAAAATCACATTTTGGGGTGCCTGGGTGCCTCAGTCGGTTATGCGCCTGCCTTTGGCTCAGGTCATGATTCCAGAGTCCTGGGATGGAGTCCCATGTCGGGCTCCCTGCTCAGTGGGGAGTCTGCTTCTCTGCCCCTCCCCTGGCTCGTGCACACACACACTCTCTCTCTCAAATAAAATCTTTTTAAAAAATCACATTTTCGGGGCACCTGGGTGGCTCAGTCATTAAGCGCCTGCCTTCGGCTCAGGTCATGATCCCAGCGTTCTGGGATCGAGCCCCGCATCGGGCTCCCCGCTCGGCGGGAAGCCTGCCTCTCCCCCCTCCACTCCCCCTGCCTGTGCTCCTCTCTCACTGTGTCTCTCTCTGTCAAATAAATAAATAAAATCTTTTAAAAAAAAAAATCACATTTTCTTACCACTAGATATGCAGCAGATTCAAAAAAACTTTGATTTCACTTATAAATGTATTCACTTAACATGATCATATTAAAGACTTTATGCTATTTAATACATTCACATACTACTATTATTGTTAGTTTGGGATGCATTAAAGACATGATCTTACTAATTCTCACAATATTACCCAAAAAGGCAAGAAGTAGCAGAATTTTTGGTGATAAAGCTTTTGTTCTAGGTAGAGCTCGAAGGTGGAATGCCTTCTATTCTAGTCTGCTCTTCATGCTACCATTTTCATTTAAAATTTTTTAAAGTTTTAGATAAATGGGTATATAAAAGTAAAGGGAGTTCAAGCAATGCAACAGTCAAGAGAATGCAGACCTTAGGTTAAACTGACACCCTGTATAAGAATAGGATAATGACACCTCCCAGCTAGTAATTTCAGCCAAGTGTGCAGTCAAATACTGTTTATCCACACAAAATACATACCATTTACCTAAGTGGAACATCTACATTTGAAGTAAGATTTATGAGGGGATTCTTATACCCATATATTACTATTTCCTCTACAGTCAACCCAGAAGTTTCAAAAAGGTGAAGAGTCGTTTTTAAATTTGCCTATATTCAAAATCACAGAATAAAAAATTGGGGGCATTTGAAAACTTCATTAAACAGACCAGGCAGGGGCGCCTGGGTGGCTCAGTCGTTAAGCATCTGCCTTCGGCTCGGGTCATGATCCCAGGGTCCTGGGATCGAGCCCCGCATCGGGCTCCCTGCTCGGCGGGAAGCCTGCTTCTCCCTCTCCCACTCCCCCTGCTTGTGTTCCCTCTCTCGCCGTGTCTCTCTCTGTCAAATAAATAAATAAAATCTTTAAAAAAATAAAATAAAATAAAATAAACAGACCAGGCATGTATCTCTCAATCTCAAGTCAATGCACATGAACAACGTGTGCCCCCAAAGAGCCTGATTATAAATGTAGTGCCTTCATATACAAGAGGAAAAAAATGCTTCAGAAGGCACAAAACCTCTTTAGATGTGCCAAGCACAGCTATTACAATAGGTCAAGCTTGGAAATCTCACACCTGTAGGTTTGAGAATTCTTTACTGTAATCTCACTTTCCATACAAATCTATTCACAGGGGTGCCTGGGTGGCTCAGTCATTTGGGTGTCTAACTCTTGATTTTCATTCAGGTCATGGTCTCAGGGTCCTGGGATCAAGCCCCACGTTGAGCCCCATGTTGGGTTCCCTGTTCAGCAGGGAGTCTTCTTGTCTCCCTCTACCTCTCCTCCTGTTCATCACAGGCATTCATTCTCTTTCTCTCTCTCTTAAATGGGTAAATAAATCTTAAAAAAAAATCTATTCACAAAAAAATATATAACAAAACACAAACCCCCTGACCTATAATGTACTTTTATTTCAAGGAACCATAATAATATCATCATAAGGAACAATTCTGAATTTTGATTTGTATTTTGAGCTATCTAGTTTCACTGGCACACTTCTATTATATCATTCCACTGATACAAGTTACCATACAAAGTATTTGGAAAGAAGGATAAAAAGCAAATTTCCTACATCCGAAGGGGCTCCTAAATTATGAACATGAATTGTAAATGGGATCGACTCCTTAATTTCTCTTTCTTCTGTCTTGTTGTTGGTGTATAGGAATGCCACTGATTTCTGTGCATTGATTTTATATCCTGCCACTTTACTGAATTCCTGTATGAGTTCTAGCAGTTTTGGGGTGGAGTCTTTGGGGTTTTCCACATAAAGTATCATATCATCTGCAAACAGTAAGAGTTTGACTTCTTCTTCGCCGATCTGGATGCCTTTTATTTCTTTTTGTTGTCTGATTGCTGTGGCTAGGACTTCTAATATTATGTTGAATAGCAGTGGTGATAGTGGACATTCCTTCTGAGTTCCTGACCTTAGGGGGAAAGCTCTCAGTTTTTCCCCATTGAGAATGATATTCGCTGTGGGTTTTTCATCGATGGCTTTTATGATATTGAGGTATGTACCCTCTATCCCTATACCCTAAGAGTTTTGATCAAGAAAGGATGCTGTCCTTTGTCAAATGCTTTTTCTGCATCTATTGAGAAGATCATATGGTTCTTGTTCTTTCTTTTATTAATGTACTGTATCACATTGATTGATTTGTGGATGTTGAACCAACCTTGCAGCCCAAGGATAAATCAGATACCTAGGAATAAATCTAACCAAAGAGGCAAAGAATCTGTACTCAGAAAACTATAAAATACTCATGAAAGAAATTGAGGAAGACACAAAGAAATGGAAAAACGTTCCATGCTCATGGATTGGAAGAACAAATATTGTGAAGATGTCAATGTTACCTAGAGCAATCTACACATTCAATGCAATCCCCATCAAAATACCATCCACTTTTTTCAAAGAAATGGAACAAATCATCCTAAAATTTGTATGAAACCAGAAAAGACCCCGAATAGCCAGAGGAATGTTGAAAAAGAAAAGCAAAGCTGGCAGCATCACAATTCTGGACTTCCAGCTCTATTACAAAGCTGTCATCAAGACAGCATGGTACTGGCACAAAAACAGACACATAGATCAATGGAACAGAAGAGAGAGCCCAGAAATGGACCCTCAACTCTATGGTCAACTCATCTTCGACAAAGCAGGAAAGAATGTCCAATGGAAAAAAGACAGTCTCTTCAACAAATGGTGTTAGGAAAATTGGACAGCCACATGCAGAAGAATGAAACTGGACCATTTCCTTACACCACACACAAAAATAGACTCCAAATGGTTGAAAGACCTCAATGTGAGACAGGAGTCCTCCAAATCCTAAAGGAGAACACAGGCAGCAATCTCTTCGACCTCAGCTGCAGCAACTTCTTCCTAGAAACATTGCCAAAGGCAAGGGAAGCAAGGGCAAACATGAACTATTGGGACTTCATCAAGATAAAAAGCTTTTGCACAGCAAAAGAAATAGTCAACAAAACCAAAAGACAACCGACAGAATGGGAGAAGATATTTGTAAATGACATATCAGATAAAGGGCTAGTATCCAAAATCTATAAAGAACTTCTTAAATTCAACACCCAAAGAACAAATGATCCAATCAAGGAATGGGCAGAAGACATGAACAGACATTTCTGCAAAGAAGACATCCAAATGGCCAACAGACCTATGAAAAAGTGCTCAACATCATTCGGCATCAGGGAAATCCAAATCAAAACCTCAATGAGATATCACCTCACACCAGTCAGAATGGCTAAAATTAACAAGTCAGGAAAAGACAGATGTTGGCGGGGATGCGGAGAAAGCGGAACCCTCCTACACTGTTGGTGGGAATGCAAGCTGTGCAGCCACTCTGGAAAACTGTATGGAGGTTCCTCAAAAAGTTGAAAATAGAGCTACCATATGATCCAGCAATTGCACTACTGGGTATTTACCCCAAAGATACAAAAGTAGGGATCCGAAGGGGTACGTGCACCCCGATGTTTATAGCAGCAATATCCACAATAGCCAAACTGTGGAAAGAGCCAAGATGTCCATCAACAGATGAATGGATAAAGAAGATGTGGTATATATATACAATGGAATATTATGCAGCCATCAAAGGAATGAAACCTTGCCATTTGCAATGACGTGGATGGAACTGGAGGGTGTTATGCTGAGTAAAATAGGTCAATCAGAGAAAGACATGTATCATATGACCTCACTGATATGAGGAATTCTTGATCTCAGGAACCAAACTGAGGGTTGCTGGAGTGGGGGGTGGGGTGGGAGGGATGGGGTGGCTGGGTGATAGACATTGGGCAGGGTACGTGCTATGGTGAGTACTGTGAATTGTGCAAGACTGTTGAATCACAGATCTGTACCTCTGAAACAAATAATACATTATATGTTTAAAAAAAAGAAGAAGAAGAAGAAGAAGACGACAGCAGGAGGGGAAGAATGAAGGGGGAGAAATCGGAGGGGGAGACGAACCATGAGAGACGATGGACTCCGAGAAACAATCTGAGGGTTCTAGAGGGGAGGGGGGTTGGGGGATGGGTTAGCCTGGTGATGGGTATTAAAGAGGGCATGTTCTGCATGGGACACTGGGTGTTACACACAAACAATGAATCATGGAACACTACATCAAAAACTAATGATGTAATGTATGGTGATTAACATAACAAAATAAAAAAATTGTGAACATGAAGAAATTCTACTCAATGAATGAAACTGCTATTGATATTTTTTTTAAATGTCAATTGGTCAATCGTATAAACAGAAAAGCACTTAATGGGCATGAGGACAGTGAGGAAAGATGCACTGATAGCAGTGCCCTACACAGGCTGGAGGAAATCAGCAAATGGCCTTTGTAGCCAAACGGGAAAGGGAATGTTATTACTTGCCTATTTCAAATCACAGTTTAGCCTAACCAAATACACCATCCAAGAGTATCAAGCAGATCATAAATAAAAGAGCAGATGGACATCTCCAGAAACAACAGAAGAATGGGAGCAGAATGATTTTCAGGGGAACATGTTGGTTTTGGGGGGGATGCCACTGGAATTTTTAGATCCTATCTCAGATTTTTCATCCAGAGAATAGAATGAAGTACATTCTATAGGATGGAACAGCTACTAAATTGTTATACACTAAGACATAATAAAAGGTTAATTTAATTAACCACCTTGATTCCAAAAGCAAACGTGTCTAAGGGAACTAATTAGCTGCCTGGTGCTTATTCTATTACATGATGCTAAGTTTAATTTGGCAATGTCACTCCAGGCTTTCTGCCTTAAACTCCAAACTCTCACACACTCCTTAATTCCTGTCATTCTAGTTTCAATTCCCATCACATCAATAACCGCCATGCAGGGTTCACCACCAACTTCAACTTTAATGGACAGTTTTGGAGTCCTCATCTTACATGATCTTTTTTTTTTTTTAAGATTTTATTTATTTATTTGAGAGAGAGAGAATGAGAAAGAGCACATGAGAGGGGGGAGGGTCAGAGGGAGAAGCTAACTCCCTGCTAAGCAGGGAGCCCAATGCGGGACTCAATCCAGGGACTCCAGGATCATGACCTGAGTCAAAGGCAGTTGCTCAACCAACTGAGCCACCCAGGTGCCCATCTTACATGATCTCTTAGCAGCATTCATCACCGGTGTACATTTCCATCTTCCTGGCATGCTCCTTTGTCATATCCCTCTTCTGGATTTCCCCTGATTTACCTGCCACTCATTCTCTTATCTCCTTTGGAGTTTATGCTCCTTTACTCAGTCATTAGATTTTGGAGTTCTCAAAGATCAATCCCGGATGCTCTGCTCTTCTTTTTTTTTTTTTTTTTTTAAGATTTTATTTATTTATTTGAGAGAGAGAGTGAGAGAGAGAAAGAGCACAAGAGGGGGGAGCGGGAGAGGGAGAAGCAGACTCCCTGCTGAGCAGGGAGCCTGATGCGGAACTCGATCCCGGGACTCCAGGATCATGACCTGAGCCGAAGGCAGTTGCTTAACCAACTGAGCCACCCAGGCGCCCCTGCTCTGCTCTTCTCACATTATATTCACACCCTAAGTAATATTCAAATATGGCTTCAGTTACCTTCTCTATGCATAGTTAAACCACAAAATTCTATCTCTGGCCCTATAGACACTGAGTTCTTGAGTCCTTTATTATTAGGTTGTCAACTAAATACTTTGTCGATGTTGTACATGTACTTCAAATTCAGCATTTCAAAGAGCAAACTCATGATACTTCTTACAAACTGGATCATCTACAACAGTTCCTACTGCTGCACATGACACTGCCTGAAAGCTGGAAAGGCCAGTCAGACATGTGTGGGGCCATTCTCAGCACTTTTTCCCACCACAGCCCATACTCAATCCATCACCAAGTCCTGCAGATTTTACCTTCTGATATCCCTTAAACCCTTCCACTCATTCCCACCCTGCTTCTCGTGCTACTGCTCTCAGGCTTGTCCTCTACCCTATAGCCAGAGCAAGCCTTAAGGAAACCGATATGATGATGTTCCCCATTCCCATCACTCCTGATACATACAAGCCTTCAGCTTAAGATACTTCAGTGGAATCCCTTCCAGCTACTAATAGAAAAACAAAGAAACAGGGGCACCTGGGTGGCTCAGTAGGTTAAGTTCTGAAGCTTGATTCTGGCTGGGGTCATGATCTCCGAGTGGTGAGACCGAGCCCCGGGATGGGCTCCACCCTCAGCAGGGAGTCTGCTTCTCTCCTTCTCCCTCTCCCTTCGCCCCTCCACCCTGGCTCACACGGGCTCTCTAATAATCTTAAAAAAAAAAGAAAAAGAAAAAACAAACAAAACAAAACAAAACAAAAAACAAAAAAACCCAAAACCGCCCAGAAACACAGCCCTTAAAGTCATGTGTCACGATCACCCCTCTAGCCTCATTTCAAACCCAACAACCTTTCACTTTCTGTGTTGTAGCCACACCAGCCTTCCCTTTCTGCCCCCAAATATTGTGTATGTTCTTTTATCTACCTGGAACATCATCCTTACCTGGAACACCATCCTTGTTCCTACCTGTAGCTACCTCCAAAGCTCAACCCAACCATCATTTCTCAAGAGAGTTTTCCCTTAGCTTCCCAATGAAGTTGCAACTCCCTTGGCATCTATGAGCCTCAGAGCACCATTTTTCCACAATGAGCACTGCAGTCATTGTGTTCCCCTGCGCAGTCCTTCAATACCAGTCTTCCCCAGAAGACAAGAATGGTTTTCCTCCTACTGTGGGCATATTCTCAGCCCCTAGCACGTGGTTGGTTCTAGTAATTTTTATTGAATGAGTATTATTATGATCAAATAAAAGTTATTGGTACAAATTGCCAGAACTCTAAGAATGACCTGAAACAAAGTATTTTCAGTCCTCTAATACAATAACACTCATTAACTTACTAGTTCATTCCTTCTATGTCTCTTCCCTTACCCCTAAACTACCCTTGCCCTCTTTTTCACATGTCCCATTCTTACTCATTTTTCAGATCTCAGCTTAAATGTTACTTTCTCCTATATGGCTAGCAAATATTTGTTAAATGAATGATGACCCTATTAAGCATTTATTGATTGCTGTAATTACATGCCAGGCAGCATACTAGGGCCTGGGGTTACAAAAATTGATATGAAATGTTTTCTGCCATCAGGGACTCATTACATATTTGGGGACTGTAATCCTGTAGAGAGATAATTAAAGCATAATATAAATGGTACAATCGAGGGAAGCACCTCCTGCTTGCTGAATGATGCACAGAGGAGTCCTGCTGTTGTTCCTACAAAACATGGTTACAGGGATGTATACATCCTTTATTCAGAATAATCTGCTCTCTACCTAGTAGCTGTGTAATTTTGCCCATATCACCTAATTACTTGTTGGAAGAAAAATCCACCATTTTAAACATTATTGGAGATTTTCTCTTACAGAAAAAATTTAAACACTTTGATAGGCCATTTGCAGATGAAATGATAGGCCCCAGAGCATACATAGGAAGGCTGGGTTGAACTGTTTTACACAGAAAAATGAAAGGAATGTGGCTCTGGTAGAACAGCTGAGGGAGGCAGAACAAGAGTCCCAGAGAGATGAAAACATATAGGGAGATTTAATGAGGCCCTGGGAGAAAAGAGAGGCTAAACAATATACCCAGGGCCTGAGCGTGGAAAAAAAAAACAAATACACAAACACATGCAAATATGTACACACACACACACACACACACACACTTGGTGTGGGATACACTTCCTTTGGTTGAGTTTCTTTTGGAAACAGTGTTATCTGTTAGTTTTAAATTGCTGTGCTTGATATAAATCCTTCCTAAATGAGAATTATTTTCTTAATTCCTTATGCCCTTCAGCCCCCAATATAAGTATTCAAGAGAAACTGGTTACAGGATGGTAAAAGCTGTCTGACCTGTAATCCTGGCTCTAAGAAGAGAATGAAAGCAGGAACCCTCATCAGCCTTCTCATTCTTGCATCCTCGCATTCTACACTCCCTGGCAAGACTACATGACTTCCATTTTAATGACAAATGCAAAGTCTTTTAAACTTTCTAAAGCTCCATCTTAGGGTAGACCCTGAAATAAGCTATGTAGAAATAAAAAACTAAGAGTCCTAGCATTGGGTGATCTCTGTATCAGGTCAGCTGTCCTAGCAGCCCCTCTGGACTGTGCAGGGCCCAGCCTCTAGCTACACTCTCGATGGGGGATCTCAGAATTCCCCAGTTAGTGACCCACTGATAGATGTGGTTAACATGGTGACACATCTCAGAGCACCTCAACCTTGAGACAGGCTGTCTGTGCATATTTTAGGATATACAAGAAGTGACAGGCTGAATCACCTGATACTGGAGATGTCAAATTCCCCAACAACAACATGCTTTTTCTGCTTCTGCATTTATGCGTGTTTATATTTCTATTTGATTCAGATAAATCTAGTTCTCCTCACAAAACTGCAATTTCCATGTGAAAAGAGACTATGCTATATACTTAATTTTTGTCTCTGGTTACAGCTAGGTGCAACATTTTTCTTTAAAGCAAAAACAAAGCACATGTAATTGCAATATAAGTAGAGCAAAATACTGAACCAGTCTATTTTGTTTCAGGTTAAAAGGAGACTTTCAGGTAATTTGTTGAGTTCACACTAATAAAATAAATACTGAAAATTCAGTCATATCACAGCTCTTATTTAAAGCCAAGGCTATGTAGGTTCCTACAGTGTTCCAACTGTGACAGCAGATTATTCCTCTAGAGCTGTTCTAATACTGTAGCTACTACCGATATGTGGTTAAACTTAAATTTAAATTAGTTAGAATTAAATTTAAAAATCAGCTTCTCAGTCATACCAGCTACATTTTAATTGTTCAGTAGCTATCCACGGCTAGTGACTCCTGTACTGGGACAGTGCAGATAGAGAATGTTTCCTCCGCCACCGAAAGTTCTACTGGATAACCGTGCTCTGTATGCTACAGAGAACAGAGAATGAGAGTAAGCAAACAACTCTGAGATTTCCAACTAAACCGTTTTGGTTTAATAATTATCGGTGTGGATGCAATTTTTCTATCTTTTGATCAACTCCTATGCTGCATCAAATTTTAATCCCACTGCTTTCATAATCTCTTCCTTCCCTATGACTGCTTTTGCACTCTCCAGTAAGCCCCACTGTTTATTCCCCACTGAATGAATTCACTGGAAAAGAAGAAAAACTAAATGCTTGGCGAATAAACTAAATAGTTGTGGACATCAGAATTCTGAGAAACCCCAAGATTCCTTGTGTCTGATGCACATCACTGTAGGAGTGTGTGTAGGGTCTGTGACAGTGACAGATTCACTCTTGTGGTTGGGTCACGCTACACGGCAGAGTGAGGGGATTCTGCAGACGTAAGTAAGGCCCTGTATCAGTCAGGTACCCGCTCGAGAAGGAGAACCAGGAAGAGAGAACATACACATGTTAAGAGATTTATTTTGAGGAACTGGCTTATGTTGTATGGGGTCTACGTAGGCAAGCCTGACATCCATAGGAGAGGTCATCAGGAAGGACAGCAGGCTGAAAACTCTGGGGCAGAAGTCCTAAAGGCCAGTCCACAGGCAGAATTTCTTCTTCAAGGAAACCTTGGTTCTAGTCCAAGACACTCTGACTGATTAGATCAGGACCACCCAGATTATTACAGATTATCTTCTTTACTTAAAGTCAGTTTATTATGGAGATTAATCACATCTATAAAAATTTTCACAGCAACACCCAGAGAAGTGTTTGATTGAACAGCCAAGCAGACACCAAAAACTGACCATCACAGGTCCGTTAATCAGTTGATTTTCTGTTACCCAAAAGGTGACCTTTCTGACTGGGCCTGACCTAAGCAGGTGAGATCTTTAAAAGAAGGTCCAGAGAAGGAGATTAAGAGGTACAAACTTCCAGTTACAAAATAAATAACCACAGGGATAAAAAGTACAACACAGGGAATATAGTCAATATTACTGTAATGACTTCGTAGGATGGCAGATGGTACATTTGTGATGAGAATTTCATCATGTGTAATTGTCAAATCACTACAGTGAACACCTGA
Source organism: Mirounga angustirostris (assembly GCF_029215605.1). Taxonomy (NCBI): domain Eukaryota; kingdom Metazoa; phylum Chordata; class Mammalia; order Carnivora; family Phocidae; genus Mirounga; species Mirounga angustirostris. Next base: position 8,730,815 of record NW_026991720.1, read on the forward strand.
AACTAGTATGTCAACTACACTTCAACTAAAACTTTTTAAATTAAAAGAAGAGGGTCTAGAGATTAAAGAGTTGAGACAACAGAGATTCCCCCTTTCCTGTTGTCCCTAAAGAAGCAGCCACCAACAGTTCCACAGCTCCAATGAAATGATTTCTGCCAGCAGCACGTGAGCTTGTGAGAGAGCCCCCAGTCTCAGATAAGACCATAGTCTAGGCTAACACTTTGACTGCAGTGCTGTGGGAGTCCAAGCAGAGGATTCAGTTAAGCCATTCCCAGATACCTGATCTCTGGAAACAGTGAAATAATAAATGTATCTTGCTTTAAGCCATTAAGTTGGTGGTCATTTGTTTTACAGCATGGAAAACTAAGAACGGAAAGGGAAAAGAGCCTCAAGCCTCCTGAGGGCTGTATGAGCTTGGCACTGAGCTGAGTAGACTTCATAACTTATCTGAATTATATGTTAATTAGCTTGATTGTGGTGATCATTTCACCATGTACACATATATCAAATCATTGTATACCTTAAATATATACCATTTTTTGTCAAGTATACCTCAATAAAACAGAAAATAAATGTTACTTTAGGCTGCTAAGTTAAAGATAATAAAACAAAGTAATGCTCTTTCAATTATTCTCTTTTTACCAAAGAAGAATTGTTTTCATCTTTAAGGATGAGGAAGCTAAAGTTTAAAGTAATTTTCCCCAAGTTCTGGATCTAAGATGTGCATTTTTTTTTTTTTTAAGATTTTATTTATTTGACAGAGATAGCAAAAGCAGGAACACAAGCAGGGGGAGTGGGAGAGGGAGAAGCAGGCTTCCTGCCAAGCAGGGAGCCCAACGTGGGGCTCGATCCCAGGACCCTCGGACCATGACCTGAGCCCAACGCAGACGCTTAACGACTGAGCCACCGAGGCGCCCCTAAGACTTGTATTCTAAAGAGAGTTTAGATTATCTCTTTTATGTGGACACATGAATTATGTAGGATGGACTGGTTTTTTGATTGTCACTGTTACATTATAAATATTGTAGCAAAGTTATGAAAAAAACTGTGATAAAATACCACTCTTTATAGTAATACGTAGTTCTTGGCCTGTACCAGATCTGATCTAACATGTAATCTTCTAAATATAAAAGGAAATAAGTACTCACCATGGTTGCTGTTAGAGATAGTGAACCTATTTATTTATGCCAATATTTTTCTTCTTGACTATTCTCTCACTGTTATGAGGTTACATACTCTGCTCAGATTCAGTTGATAAGAAAAACTAGTTAGAGTCCATGAGAACACATGCACTTACTAGTCTTTAATTGGGACTGACCACAGCAAAAACTTTAGGAAACCCAGAATCCCCATAATGATTAAATAAAATGAATATAAATCCAACAGCTCAGAAATTTTTTTACCAAACACATCTACAAGGCAAAAACAATTTCAACATGATATGCTATTCAGATCTGAAATAAGGGAAGCCCATCTATAAGGCGACTTCCGCTGACTGTGGGCACTGAGAGGCAGCATTCTGCTGTTACTTGGATTGTTCTAGACCCAGCTTTGGCAACCAGAGGTGGGATTTTAAATCCTCTAATTCCTCGGCTATCCTGGTAACAGAACCGAATGGAGTATCTCAGACCTGGCAGTGATCTGCTAAAATTTAACAGTCTACAGACATCTTCAGTTCCATTTAAAGAACTGTCATGGATCACTGAGATTTTTTTTTCTCTCCTCTACTCAAATAATAGGTCAATGTGACCTTTGTAGCTCTGGAGTATTTGTACATCAAGCTCCAGCTGCAGATGTCAGATTTTTGCTCTTAGACCCCTTGAATTAACTTGTAATGTACTCTCCTGCAAAACTACCTTGCCCACCTTAATTTTGCTTTAGAGTTTGGAGAGTAGATATAAAAAATCAGAGTCAAAACTATGATCACTTTCTCCATTTTCTTGAAGCCTCGTGACTTTAATATCCACCAAAACCTAAGTGAAATGTAATCATTTTCACCTTTAAAAAAATCAACTTAAAAATGAATACCTGTAGGAAACAGTTCATGTCTTCAAGAGAGTGATAGCATACTTGGGAGAATATACTAATAAGGCAATAATTAACTTCTCATGACAGTATATGATAAGGGACAAAATTAACATAAAAGTGATGTGATCCAAGTGATAAACTAGTGTGTTCAATTCAACATCTGCCACTAACCAGCTAGTCTGCAAAGCCACTCTAGATTTCACTCACCTGGTATTTATCTAAGAGTTGTTAAAGATCATCTTAAATTATATATCAGACTTGCACTTCCTCGATTTCTTTTAATAGTTGGAACTAACCAGCTCATACAGAGATCTCATGTCTTTGGTTAATTTGATCTCATCCTTAACCAATCTATTTCCTGACTTGGAACACAATATGTTCTCTAAGTAAAGATTCATACGGCTATCATTTATTTAACAATTACAATGTGCAAGGTATTTTTTATTAAACTTTTCAATTAATACTTACAATGTTAAAGAACAGATACTCTCATAGTCACTTTACAAATAGGAAAGTGATTTTGGAAAGGATCCCTGACTTGTCCAAGGTTTCACAGCAAGTAAGAGAACAGCTGGATTTGGACAAGACTCTAAAAGAGCAACTTTCCTCTCCTTTTGTGCCTTTGAATCCTATTTCATCTACAGCTTTTTCCACAGGAAGCAGAAATCAGAAGAAAACTTTATACAGGATGGATTTACTTAATTACTAAGACATTTAAGGGTCCAGTATTTTACTTTTCATTTGGGCAGATTAACACCTTCACAGGTTTCCTTTATAAGAAATTTAAGTTCTGGAAATTTTACAAAATTTAAAGGATTGTACTTACAAATTTTTTTTGTTTTTCTAGATTAAAATAAGTCAGTCAAATGTGAAGATTTTAACAATATCTAAGAAAGGTTTTGTTAGATAAAGATATGTTGAAGATGGGGAGACTAATTTTCCATTCACTAGACCTTTCTTCTTTTTCTTTTTTTTTTTTTTTGAGATAATTTGACATTTAATAGGTTCTTCTCTGATTAACAGAATTATTTTGTAACTATTTATGAAAAAATTTACTATAAGCACTGTTGGCTGCAGAAGGGTGAGGAGAGAAAAGTGGCAGGTGCGCATTCAAGAGAATCCAAGCAGCATTCACCTTCTGTGAAGAATGCCACCTGAAGCACAGGGAAAATGTCAAATCCATACGGAACAGTGAGGTCAGTCAGAGGATTCTTCCACATCATTTAGCACTTGAGATTCTACCCTTTTAACAACAAAGAGCCTCTTGTTATAAGGTGGAGAGGTTTTCGTGGCAGAATACATAGTGCATGTATACCGTGCCTGTGTGTGTGTGTGTGTGTCTACATATATTTTTTTTCTTTTTCATAATGGGTAGAATAATTTTATGAACTATTTGTCATGAGAATTCTGATATATCAATTTGGATGGCATTTTTAATAATCCTTGTTTAATGCTCACTCAATACATCATTACTACAATCCTCTAAAATTAAAAATTAAACTGACACATTAAATGGCATGTTGATAGTAAGTCAGCATTTTAATATAGAGAATATTAGTACAGCAGTCCCCCTTTATCCATGGGGGATACGTTCCAATATCCCCAATGGATGCTTGAAAGGAAAGTACTGAATCCTATACATAAACTATGTTTTCTTCCTACATATACATACCTATGATAAAGTCTAACTAATAGTTTGGCACAGTAACAGATCAATAACTAATAATAAAATAGGAAAATTATAACAACATACTGTTATAAACTGCAATAAAAACCATATGAATATGATCTCTCCGTGTCTGTCTCTCTCGAAATATGTTACTGTGCTGTCTGTACTCCTATCCTGCTTCTGGTGACACAGAGACGATAAAATGCCTATGTGATGAGGTGAAATGCGGTGAATGACACAGCTCTGTGACGCAGTGTTAGGTTACTACTGACCCGAGCACACATCTGGAGAACCAGCTACTTCCGAGTACGGCGGAGGGTACAGTGTGGATAAAGGGGGGGCTACTGTACGGCTACTTTAACATGTCCTTTCAAAAGGCGTAAGTGCTACACTTAAAACCACTGAAGGACATCTGCTTAAGATTGAGAGCAGTGTTAACAACAGACATGCGTTTTACATTAATTTTAATGTCCCCTTCTCTTTTTCTTCCCATCTCTCACTTTTCTCTCTTCTTCTCTTTCTACATCAACAGTTACTATAATTTTCAACTTACACACTCCTTCCCCTCCTATGAAGTTAAAATAATCGTGCAAATATTCTGAGGAATCAAAATTGTGATAAGAATATTGCTCATGATTTTAATGGCAATGATTTACTGAATTTATGGTATTCTTTCCAAATACGTATTTTTAATTATTTATGGCCAACTAATTATTAATTATCAGATATTTTGCCTTCCATTCCCGGTTTTCACATGACTTAATTTATTACTTAAAGATAGCTTAAGAATGAATATTCTTGGGGCACCTGGGTGGCTCAGTTGATTGACCGTATACAACTCTCTGTTTAGGCTCAGGTCATGATATCAGGGTCATGAGCTCAAGCCCCAAGTCAGGCTCTGCGCTCAGCGGGGAGTCTGCTTCTACTCTCTCTCCACCTACCCTCCTCCCCCGCTCTCTCTCCCTCTCTGAAATTAATTAACTAATTTTTAAAAAAGAATTGATACTCTGGACCTCACTGGGCTCAATATACTTCATAGGTCCACTGAATTTGTAACAATCCTTTTCACTTTCCAGGAAAATTGAGCGTGTCATTGACTCCTCACCCTTAGCTAAGTGTCAATAAAATTTTCCTACTGTGTCCCATACCTGTGGTTGCATAATTATCTTCTAGTGTAAACTGCTGGGCAATTAGTTATTTCTTCCAAACTTTCTATATATTTCATGAATAAAACAGGGACTCATTCTTTCAAAACTATTTCAATAGTATCTACTATACACAAAGCAGAATGTTAAAGCCCAACAGGTACCTACTGACTAAATTCTAATAGAAATGAATACATACATGTTAACTTTGATATAATACAGTAGAAAAGGACAGAACTCAATACTAAAACCAGATCCAGTATGGTTCTGCTACCTGTTCCTTATGGGGTAGTCTCAGAAAAAGCATTTCTCTCTTTAGGGGAGCTCTTAGTTCCTCACCTACAGACTTAAGATCTGGTCTAGGTCATACCCAACAGGCCTGCCACCTCTAAACATTTTCGGGCTCCATGACTCCTGTTTTCTGCTCTTCTTTAATGTCAATCATTTCAGAGAATCTCTTTTCTAAGTACTGGAAATTACACTTTTATATGAAGGCAACTCCTTCTAGAAAATGATTATTACTCTGTATGAACGTTAAGACTCATTTTTGATGCTTAATTAATGTTTAAGGCATGTTTCCTTATGAAGTTAAGAACAGATGTTGGATAATAAAATTCATCTCAGAGCTGAAAACCTAAGAAATAAATTAACAGTTACTAAATAATCCTGTGTGCTATCCAAGACTACTAGGAAATGTGAACAACAGCAACAATAATAATAATGGCTAATATATTTGTGACTGCTTACCTGAAGCCAGCCATTGTGTTAAGCACTTTAGACTTATTATCTCATTTAATCCCCATGCCAAATCTATGGAGTGAGCATTATTACTCTCATTTTGAGGGGACAGAAATGGGGTTTTGGAAAGCTTAAGCAACCATCTCAAATTACCCATTAAATAAACTTGGCATTTACTTTAGATTTCACTGAAAGAGTTATCTCCTTTCATTATATCATACTGCTTACCATAAAGGAGAATGTCCTTCAAAATATAGTTAACACAATCCGTATACATGCATATTGTGTTCAAAACTCAAGAGTGACATTGTGAATTAAATTTTTGAAAATGAATGCTGAATATGTCAAAGATACAATATCATCCATGTCTCTATGCAGTATTAGAGACTAATGAAAACACAAATTATTTTATTTGAAAGCTGATGGTTTATAGTTTAAAGTAGAAAAAAGGTATCATTTTGCTTAAGATATACTTTTTACCCTTTCTGATCTAATGACTATGCTTTCTATATTGTTTTTAAGTAGTATATTTATTCTTCATATTATTACTAATCTATGCAATCTATATAATATTCAGAGACAAATTTTAAAATATAAATCATAATAGTATAGAAATATTACACTGCTTCCTCTCATATATCATTTAAAATATAGATTTTAGGTACTCCTTATGATATTAATTCTATACATACCATAATAATTAACAGTTTTGTTATTAGAAATCTGAACACTAAGTAAATTAGTTAACTCAGCTGCTTTATATTTTTTTCCAATACAATCATTATTTTCTCTTTTGAGGTAATGATTTATTGGTGGACCATCCAACAGGTTCCCAATTGGTTCAAATGCCCAGGAGTACCAGAGAAGTAGGAGAGACCCACAGAGCTTGGGGGAGGAGGGAGTGTGGACAAGGGGACAGTAAGTCTCAGGGACAAATAAATGTGAACACATTCGATGACACTGAATAAGACCTAAAATGGAATGACACCAAGATATGCTACGATTAAATTCCCCCAAAGAACATCAAGATGGGAGCTTGAAATACAAATTGCTAATAAAGGGATAAGAACTTTCATACACATCTGAATTTATAAATCGAGATTCAAAAAGTACATACATTTGAAAACTGTATCTGATTACAGTAATTTCTGAAAGTTAGTAATACAGTTATAGGATGTTAGCAATACAGAAAAGTAAGAGAAAATGAAAGTTATCCATAATATCACATTTTAGAAATAATAGGGTTAATACTCTGATGTGTTCTTTGTATATTTTTTAACTTTTTAAAAATTTTTTTTACCAACTGGTAAATGAAAGACATATTGCTTGTATAAACAATTTTATATTCTGCTTTTCTCTATCTAATTCCATATTGTGACCATTTTTTGCTGTCATTAAAAACTCTACATTTTCATATCGGCTGCACAGATAGTTCATTCAACCATTTCGTCTTTTTGTCGTATCTTTCAAAGAACTACTTTTACAAAAAGTCAGACAAAGAGAAATCCACATTTTTCTTTTCCAATTACTCTAATGGAAGCATTCTGGAATAGCTAATCAATCAATAAACAAAAAAACAAATACATGATTATCCTGGTTTTTACACTCACTAGCTGAACAAGGAAACAAAAACTTAAATTAGTCCTCAATTTACTCATTGATAAAAATGGGAAAATTAGTAATTCCTCATTGTAGTAGAAGGCACTTAGCACAATATCTGACACATCATCACTGTAAACGTGGGATACTCTAGCTACATAAATAATGATAATAATAATAATAATAATAATTATTCTGGTATTCTCATTTGCAAAATAGAGACAATACCACCTCTTTTGCAGGATTATACTGACATTACAGACATAAGCCAAACATAATAAATGGTAGCTATTTCTCACCTTCTCGATACAATATTTCCTATCAGATATATTTATAATTTAAATTAATGAAAATTAATCTAAACAAATGGTGGCTTAGTTAACCAAATCACCTTCTTCTTCCTTAATTAAAAACTACCATGGAAATACTAACACACTTAATTTTGAAATGTGATCCCAGTACATTATGGAAAATATCACAGTCAAAAGCATTTCCAATGTGCCTGGCTGGGTCAGTCAGTAGAGCATGAGACTCTCAATCTCAGGGTCCTGAGTTCAAACCCCACAATGGACATAGAGCTTACTTAAAAATAAATAAAATTGTCTATTTATTAAAAAAAAATAGTTCTTGATAAAAAAAAAAAGCACTGCCATTCTTTCCTTTCCCCTCAAAACAGCGATCAAATATCCTCCATGCACACACACACACAATCAGTTTTGAGGTCAAGATTATGACAAAGTAAGTGAGTCATCTGAACCAGAAGGAAACTGCTTCAAGTTTTCCAAATAGCTCTGACTTGGTCAATTCAATTAAAAGCCATAAAAAATCAGCCAAACCAGTTTAATGATACCACCCACTAAAGTAATTGTTTAAACCTCTATATAGAGCATAGTTTTATACTGTCTACATATTCTACTCTATTTTGTATCTCTCTGACATGATCAAGATGATACAATGATTTTATGCTCAAAATCCAAAGAGCATTAATTCACTTGTATCCTATCATTCCATTTCTTACCACAGGCCTATGAGGTAGGGAGGGGGGAAAAGGCACAACATTTCATATAGATTAGAAAGATCTGAGTCGGAATCTGAACACATTCACTGGGTCATGTGATGTCACGTGGTGTTACATGGTCAACGCAAGTGTTGTGAGAAATGCAAAACCAGGCCTTCCTCCTCTCCTAAATAGTAGGCATAGAGCTCTCTGAAAAAGAAGCTGAGAAGTAGAGCAAAGCTTTATTTTACATATTTATCTCCTCTCTTTTAAAGAAAATCAGCCTTCACATTATACCTTAAAGGTCAATGTTTCTCAAATCTAAATGGAATGTGTTAAACAATATGAATTTGTATTCTATTAGAAAGCACATTCTATAACATTTGTTTTTAACTGTCTATTGGCAAATGCAAAAGGGAAAGGAGCAACTATATAAGTAATACTCAGCCTAAACTTTGTGATGGACCTAGTCAAATCTGACCTTGATCCCAAAGTTAAAATCACATTAAAGAAAATGTAAAATTACCCAAAGAAGAATACAGATCCAAGCTGATCCTAGTTGAAAAGATATTAACTATGGCAAAGTATCAATGAATTGGCACCTAAAAACAGCTTATATTTTTAAAATGTATAAAAAAATTTGCATGATTCTCCACAAATGGCACAGATAAAAGATACAAGAATTCAGGGAGTCCAGGGCGCCTGGGTGGCTCAGTTGGTTAAGCGACTGCCTTCGGCTCAGGTCATGATCCTGGAGTCCCGGAATTGAGTCCCACATCAGGCTCCCTGCTCAGCAGGGAGTCTGCTTCTCCCTCTGACCCTCCTCCCTCTCATGCTGTCTCTCATTCTCTCTCTCGCAAATAAATAAAATCTTAAAAAAAAAAAAAGAATTCAGGGAGTCATTTTTCTTGCACTATTTATGCTGATAAAGTGCTATAGGAGTGTTTCTACCTACAGTAAATACACAGGAGATCTATAACTATAAGCATACTGTAATAACATGATTATCACTCTTATCAATATAGAGTCTTAGGAAATCTCAGCATGCACATAGCAAGCACTAAAATATAGATTAAATGAAAACTAAACTGATTCTTACAATGTGTCTATTTTCTTTATTTCACAGTTCCTAGCAATATAACAATCCAATTACCAAGTGACAAGTACAATCTATACAAGCAGTTCTCACCCAGGGGCAATGTTGCCCCCCACAGGAGACATTTCTCAATGTCTGGTGTCAATTTTGGTTGACACAGCTGGACAAGGAGTGATGTATGACGAGCATCTAATGGGTAGAGGCCAGTGATGCTGCTGAAGATTCTACACTGAACATCCTCTTGCCCCCCATGCCCAGCAATAAATTACCTATCTGGCCAAAAACATCACATGTCAAGGATGAGAGACCTTGATCTATACTGATACTCACCAAAGCCAAAGTATAAAATTTGATTTGTTTTAAAACATTCTTTTATTTTAGAAAGAATAAGAGCAAGAATAGAGAATAAAAAGAGAATGAGCGGCACAAATAATAAAACAGGAGGCACAAATTACAAAAACAGTTATTATGGAAGGTCTTGGGAGAGATGTGGGAGATTCTGTCACCATGCTAAGCAGCTGTGGGACAGCCCAGAATGAGTCTACATTGTTGGTTGACAAAGGAGAAAACACAATGCATTTTCTAGTTATTCTATGATCTTAAATTCAGAGAACCTCCTTTGTACAAAAGTTCTAAATGAATTTGTGTGATATCTTACCTTAAACATGGTTAAAAACAGCTAGTCTGAAGAATGAATCAAAACCCCTGTTCCATCCTACCTTTTGAATATACTTCTGCGCTTCTCACTGGGGTCTGCTATACTATTACTGAACTTGCTTTTCGGTTGCTGACCTTGGAAATATAATGGAGACTAATATAAATTGTATAAATATAATGTATATTATATAAATATAATATATATAATATAACAAATAAATATAACTGGTAAATATAATGTATTTCTGGTCAACAAAAGCATTTCTGAACAGATGGACACAACTTACCTAAATTTGGAGTAGAATTTAATCAGAGGGACTGTTAAACCAATTGTGTTCAGAGTCAAACACTTAGAGTGAGTGACGACCTCAGTCATAGTTTCATCTTGTCCTTTGCAACATAGAAAACCTTGTAAAATGATCTGAATAAAGGAATTATCTTTTCTATATAAGCATAATGCCATAGGAAAGGGGATTCTCCCTGACCCCAAACATAATATTTGCATCTTAAAATAAGTATAAGAAGCCACTGGCCCATTCTCTAAATTCATTTTGTAGGATACACAAAAATGGCTGACACAGCTTGTTTAAAATAATACAAACCACTAAATATCTGATAAACAGCAGGTTGATAAGCAGGGAAGAAATAATGACACAGCTTGTTTAAAATACTACAAACCACTAAATATCTGATGAACAGCAGGTTGATAAGCAGGGAAGAAAAAAATGTTGCATGAGGCTTTACATGCTGTGGGTGTGACTAAGGCTAGTAATTAATACAATCCATGTAGTGATATTAGGATCAGACATAAATCAGATTTATACAAATAAAGGTCTTAGCTAGAGCCCAATTTTACCAATAATTTCAAGAAACAAGCAATCACAAGGCTGTAGTATGAGGCCTAAAATTAAGGTCCAGTATTATGTGTACCCTGACATGTGAGAAAAGTCCAGAGGGTCTCAAATGGCCTAAATGCAAGTTCCCCTACAGCTCTGCTCCCAAGGTTAAGGTCCCCCAGCCAAAAATCTCCCCTTATTTCAGGGATCAGGCACAGTTTCTGCTTATTCCTGAGCATTTAGGTCACAAAGTATCTCCATTCCACACTTCAATGATCACCTAGCTTAGGAGTTATTTTCCAGGGAGTCATGTTCATAAATCCAGAGAAGCTAAGTGTATTTACCATAAGCAACCTAAAACAGGTTCATAACAGGTGCTCAAAACATTCCATAGATAAGGACTTTCCTCCTAGAAAATAATTATTTGGGAGTGGAGGGGGTGCAGTTATCAGTATCAGAATGTTTACAAAGAGACTGGTGCAAGTTACCTGCCTTCTCCCCTCAGATCATTCTCCCATTAACTGGAAGTGAAATGGAACAGAGAGCAGGTTCAATTCCTCCTTGTCCACCAAAACAAGTATGAAAGACTGAAAAGACTAATATAACATTGTTTGGAGCATAAGAAAATATTACATATATATTCCAATGAGAATAGGAGTCTGAAAAAGTGTGATAATTTTTTCAAGTCTAAGTATGAAAAATCAGTCTAATAGAAATAAAGTTAGCAAATGTTTTAAAATGAGTGATTTTTAATTTTTAAGTGATTATCCAAATAATTTGCATTGCTGGAAGGTTTAAGTAAGCATACTAAATGATTATTTTATTATATTGTTACTTTTAATTCATAAGAGCGATAGCTGCCATCTTAAATATTTGCTCTTTTCTCCCTAGCTAAGCTAATTTAAACAGGTGATAATTAAGACTAACAACTCAAGAATAAAAGCTAATAAAAGAATCAGTATATATTTGCAGTGTTTTAAATTTTACTTCTTTCCTCACGTTAACTGGGGATTATAAATGAAATGCAAAACTCTAATTTTGCCTTTCATATTCTTTGCAATCACCTAACATATATAAGGATTAACTTATATGTAAAAAGTAGTGAAAGTATCTCAGGAGCTGAGGTTCCCTGAGGAATGCACTGACTGAGGTTGATAAACTTTCTATACCAAAATGCAAGAAAGCTTGAATTGTGTCATTTGCAAGCTATCCTTAAATGAGTGTATTATCATGACCAGCCCTTTAAATTTTCCTGCTGGACATGTGGGCTGTACAATACTGTTGAGATACTTTTCTTGCTGAACACCTTCTTCTAGATGTTCTTATAGTGAGAACTGTGGGCCAGCTTTTTACAGTCACTAGAATCTACAAAATAATATTTTCTGTAGGCCATCACTGTGATTATAAAAAGTCCCTGTAGGTGGAGAAGAAAAGAATTAGCCAAAGGAGAGAGGTATCAAATAACAGAGAAGGAGCAATGCTTCAGATTGTTGTGAAGGATTTCTAGGTCTGCAATTAACTCACTTATGCAAGTCACATTAGCTCTGCGGATTTGGGTTTTCTCATTAGTAAAATAAGGGATTGGGTTGGGAGGTCTCCTGGGAACTTTTTAAAATTCTTGTAGAGTATGCACAGGACTCTTCATATTAATCAAAGTACCTTATTTGTAAACCATGCTAAAGCATGGTTATTTTTCATTATTTTATTCTAATTTTCAACCAGTTATCATAATATGTGTATGCTTTGTTTTAAAATGTGTATTTTTTGGAAAATTATTTTATGAAAAGAATTCTGAACTAATATTTACAATAAAAAAATCTACCACCCTCTCTTATTCCACAACAGAAGTATACTGTTACTCCTAATTCAAAACTGCAAACAGGTATGATTATATGTTATGCTCTATCAATAATTTTGATTTATTTTAAATCAACATTGTTGATTTTATATGTGAACTTATAAAATTCTTGAGGGTAAGTTAGATTTTTGTAGTAAGTAATACAATGTAAATCTAAATCTAAATCAATGTCTAAGTAAGCATTTCTCCAAAATATGAACTGGCTGTCATTTGTGACTCTCTTGTATCTATGGAGAAACTTATATTTGCCATGTTATCTCACTGAATAGACTCCATAGTAACTACCTTCCAAGTAAAAGAAATTACACTGGAAAAAAATAATTAAATGCTGATAGCATGCATCTCCATAGACATGAAAAATGAGAATGTAATTCTTTGTTTTTCATACCATAAATTTCCTTTCAATGCAAATGTCACCCTCAAACGTCAATCCAGAAATGAGACTCACCAAGTATCTGACTTTTTACTGTATAAAATGACAATAACTTATTATCTTGTAATACCTACACTTTGAATTTACATTGCTAAGTAAGTCAAAACCATAACACAAATGATTCAGTTTATTTTTCACCATCTCAAAAATATTTTTCACCTGCTACAATGATCTTCAGTTGCTGCACTGTCATCAATATGAGCCACAATTAGATATATACAGATCATCTTTCTATTACAAAGTATTCCAATTCAAGTTTGAAATACAAACTACTTTGCAAAGACCTGAAGAATATATGTGCTTGAAGCTAAGTTCCATTTCTCTTAATGGCAAGAACATTTTTGGTTATAACATACTAAATTTATTTTTTATCTACTTGCATACATAAGAACAGAGCATGTCCTTTATATATAACATACTACCCTGACAATTTTAATTATCTCTTTACTATGTGTAACTTGTATGATATTTTTCCTCTGATGATAAGTAATTTACATGTTTATAATTCAAAAAGCAGCCTCATGAAATTGTGGTTTAAAATGATCTTACATAGAAATAACATAAGGTCTCGAAACACTGAAATTGGAATAAGAGAAACTAAATTATTTGCTTTGTATGACTCTTTTGGAACATCTACTAATATAGTCAGTAAGGCAAGTCTTTCAACATTGCGTAGGCACCTACAGCACCATTCAATATGATGCAACAGAATTATACCCTGTTCAACTAATGAAAGAGTATATCCAGCATCAAAGAGTAATGAATTTCCACTGAGAGAGTAAGTTAGGCCTGCATCATTTACATCTTGGTATTTGTTCAGTTCAGCAAACATTACTTGCATATGGTCTGATAATTGACAGGATGCCAATAATGAATATGGTGACTGTGTCTGCCCTCTCCCCCGCATCTCACACTCTGCTATATTTTGGAATAATTTGATACATATTTCATTGGAAATATTCACACAGTGTAATGGGAGTAAAAAAAAAATGTGGTTCATTCTGGAAATTCAGAGAAGTCTTCTTGTTGAAAATTGCATCTCAACTGAATCCTGGAACATAAGAGACTTGAGGAGGTGAAGAATGGAGAGGACACTGTGGTTGGAGAGGATATCCTGGACAAAAGCAAGTTCAAGAAGCAGAGCATGTGCTGGGAAATAGGAATAGTTTGTATTACTGGAGCACAGAGTGCAACATGGCAATGAGAGGATTTAAGACTGCAGAGGTAACAGGAAGGGCACTATATTTCAAGCTAACTTGAACTTTAAGCAATGTAGCACCATTAAAGTGTTTTAACCACAGGTATGATAGGTTGCACTTTAGATTTAAAATTAGCAAAATGCTTTACAAATAGAATTCAATAAATGCTATTGGGATTGGTGAGTCTGTGTCACAATATATCGATCCCCAAGCAACATAATAAATCTTTTACTTCGTGTGTGTGTGTGTGTGTATGTGTGTGTGAGAGAGAGAGAGAGAAGAACACAAAATACAAGTAACTGGAACCCTTTTATTTTATGCAAAATTAAATATTTAATTTAAATAGGACAACATGGGTGGACTTCCAAAACTAATTCTTATTTCTCTGTCCAACTAAACTAAACAAAAATTCTTACTAATTTTAATGAACATATATGTTCTCCAAAATTCATATCCACCCAGAAACTCCAAACATGGCCTTACTTGGAAATGCAGTATTTTCAGATGTAATTAGTTACTTTAAGATTAGGTCAACCAAAGCTGGCAGCATCACAATTCTGGACTTCAAGCTCTATTACAAAGCTGTCATCATCTAGACAGCATGGTACTGGCACAAAAACAGACACATAGTTCAGTGGAACAGAATAGAGAACCCAGAAATGGACCCTCAACTCTATGGCCAACTAATCTTCGACAAAGCAGGAAAGAATATCCAATGGAAAAAAATACAGTCTCTTCAACAAATGATGCTGGAAAAACTGGACAACCACATGCAGAAGAATGAAACTGGACCATTTTTCTTACACCATACACAAAAATAGACTCGAAGTGGATGAAAGACCTAAATGTGAGACAGGAATCCATCAAAATCCTAGAGGAGAACACAGGCAGCAACCTCTTTGACCTCAGCCGCAGCGACCTCTCACTAGACACATCTCCAGAGACAAGGTACACAAAAGCAAAAATGAACTATTGGGACTTCATCAAGATAAAAAAACTTCAGTGCAGTGAAGGAAACAACAAAACTAAAAGGCAACTGACAGAATAGGAGAAGATATTTGCAAATCATATATCTGATAAAGGGCTAGTATCTAAAATCTATAAAGAACTTATCAAACTCAACACTCAAAAAATAAAAAATCCAGTTAAGAAATGGTCAAAAGACACGAAAAGACATTTCTCCAAAGAAAACATACAAATGGCTAACAGACACATGTAAAAAATGTTGAACATCACTCATCATCAGGGAAATACCACAATGAGATACTACCTCACACGGGTTAAGTATGGCTAAAATTAACAACTCAGGAAACAATAGATGTTGGTGATTATGCAGAGAAAGGGGAACCTCTTACACTGTTGGTGGGAATGCAAACTGGTGCAGCCGCTTTGGAAAATAGTATGGAGGTTCCTCAAAAAGTTAAAAATAGAACTACCTTATTATGCTACTAGGTATTCATCTGAAGGATACAAAAATAGTGACTCAAAGGGGCACATGCCTAATGTTTATAGCCACAATGTCCACAACATGGAAGAAGCCCAAATATCCATCAACTGATGAATGGATAAAGAAGATGTGGTATATATGTACAATGGAATATTACTCAGCCATCAAAAAGAATGAAATCTTGCTATTTGGAATGACGTGAATGCAACTAAAGTGTATTATGCTAAGCAAAAGAAGTCAGAGAAAGACAAATACCATATGATTTCACTCATGTGGAATTTAAGAAACAAAACAGATGAACATAGGGAAAAGGAAGGAAAAATAAAATAAGATAAAAACTGAGAGGTGGGCAAACCATTAGAGACTCTTAACAATAGAGAACAACTGAGGGTTACTGGAGGGAGGTGGGTGAGGGGATGGCGTAACTTGGTGATGGGCATTAAGGAGGGCAGTTAATGTTATAAGCAGTGGGTGTTATGTGCAACTGATGAACCACTAAATTCTAAACCCCTGAAACGAATACTACACTATGTGTTAACTAACTACAATTTAAATAAAATCTTGAAAGAAAAAAAAAAAGATTAGGTCATACTGGATTAGGGTGGATCTTAAATCCAATGAGTGGTGTCTTTGTAAGAGGGCCATGTGAAGATACAAACACAAACACATGAGGTAAGAAGGCCATGTGAAGACACAGACACACAGAGGGAAGAAGGCCACGTGAGGACACAGACCCCGACACACACAGAGGGAAGAAGGCCATGTGAGGACACAGACCCCGACACACACAGAGGGAAGAAGGCCATGTGAGGACACAGACCCCGACACACACAGAGGGAAGAAGGCCACGTGAGGACACAGACCCCGACACACACAGAGGGAAGAAGGCCACGTGAGGACACAGACCCCGACACACACAGGGGAGAAGGCTGTGTAAAAGGGGAGGCAGACACTGGAATGACGCACAAACAGGTCAAAGAGCATGAAGGACTGCCAGCAACCACCAGAAGTCTGGGAGACACATGAAACAGTTTCTCCCTCTGAGCCTGTAGAAGGAATCAACTCTGCTGACACCTTGATTTTAGACTCCTGCCCTCCAGAACTACAACAGAACAAATCCTGTTGTCTTACACCACAGTTTGTAGTACTTTGCTATGACAGCCCTAGAAAACTAACACATACATACAAGACAGCACCTCTTGCCTAGCAGCATGGGAGCAGTGAGCGTCAGTTTGTGGTCCCTGAAGGAGGACGATCTCATTTGCACAGCATGAGAAGGACAAAACACTGTCCTTTTGTTTGTATCTGGTTTCTCTTGATACTTTTTCCTGCCCTAGTCTGGCACTTACTTTCCATTACGATTTGCATTGAGCTATATATCCAGGCTTTATTAATTATTCATCCAAATGGAAGGCATATACAAAAATTAGTTTAGTTGTGTGTATCTTGGTTTCCCAAGGCACTGACCTTACTCTTAAGAAGACTCTGGTTAAAAGCTAATATAGTATTTGTCATCAAAAATGCTCACTTCAATCAGGACACTGTGCTGGGCTTGTGTAAAATTAATGTTTGAGTACTGCAGCCATACATGATTTTTTAGGAATTATTAGACTGAGACTTCTCCTTTCTGGTACAGAGTTAGAAGATTAGCATTGGTGTTTTGGGAGGTTTACTGAGTCCGAAGACGTGGGGACTATCACTAAGTTTTAAAAATAACAGCATGCACTTGTTTCAACTAGAGGGAAAACCAAATGTAGAGGGAACAGAATAATTTAAAATGAGTTTCGATTCATTGAAATTAGAACTCATATTATCCTCAAGACAAGTCAGGAAACACAAACAGGAGAAGCCCTAAAGGCTTCAAAGTAGTGGCCTGGAACTAACCTTCTCCACCTGGAATAGAGTGAACTTTCTGTTTGCAATCTTGAGAAGTACCAAACTTCTCAGATGACAAAGAGATCACGGAAGAACTGCACAAGGAAAAATGACAAACACGAGGGGAATTACAGTGGCACAAACTCCAACAGAAGCAGCGCTCATACTGAGATTTCTCCCTCTCTAGTTCTTCTGTCAAACTTAGAAATAAAAGAAGCACAACCCCATTCCCTAACCTGGAACTTTAAAACAGACCTCAGATAAATCCTCTAAGGGGTTTCTAGAAAGATGAGAGAATTCATTTCTCTCTCCCACAGGAGTGATCGAAGCCTAGTTTCTCCTTGCTGGGACCCTAGCATACACAGTACTGCTAACTCTAATGAGGGCAAAATAAAAGGGTATATCTGACTTCTCCCCCTCAAAGATTCATGATTCTTTTTCTCATTGAAAAATCAAAGTCTCTGACACAATAGTTCACTAAATGAAAAAAAAAAGAAAATAGGAGGCCATCTTCTAAGGGCCCACTGTAGCCTGAATTACAGGACAGGTAAATTTAAACCACAGTACCTTTAGAAAAGTTGCCCATCACAGATATGTTTAACACATATTTTTCTTGTTATAAATGTGTATTTTTCTTGGAAAAGACAAATACAATTTGTATTCTTCAAAAATAGATAAATAAAAATAATCTGATTTGGACATTAGTTAGGAAAATGGCCCAGTTAGGGATCTGGTCAAAGAAGTGACATCAGTCATCAACTCCTTGACAATAAAGACTGTGTCCAGCATGATTAAATCGTTGTTCTCCAAACTAAGGGGAAAAAAATCAGAGAATACCATTTAAAAAATAAATGTTGTAGGTTCTTTAAACTATAAAAGAACATGGAAGAAAAATAATAAGCAGATGTTTTGGTTCTTCTAATCTACACCAACCAATCTGGTAGCCAGCAGTCACACTATTTAAGTGAATAAGAATTAAATACAATTTAAAATTTAGTTCCTCAGTTGTCTCAGCTACATTTCAAGTGCTCAACAGCCAAATGTAACTAGCGGACTACAGCAGGTCAAGGACATTTACATCTTTGTTTAAAGTTCTACTGAAGAACACTGCTCTAGAGCTATTTTTGTATCTCTTTTCACCCTAAAATGATATTGATACTTGTATAGTTTCCAGGCCCTGCTATACAAATTAAAACAACAGCTCTATTCTCTCACAGTTTTGGAGGCCAGAAGTCCCAAATCAGTTTCATTAGGTTCACATCAATGTGTCAGCAGGACCTCAATTCCTCCAGAGGCTCCAGGGAGAATCTACTCCTCTCCTCTTCCAGCTTTTGGTGGCTGCTGACATTCCGTGACTTATAAACGTATCACCTGATCTCTGCTCCATGGTCACAGTGCCTCCATTTTCCTGTCTGTGAATTCTCCCTCTGTCCACCTCTCACAAGGATAGAACTCACTGTCCTTAGAAGCCCCCTGGATAATGCAGGATAATCTATCCAGGTCATGATCATTAACTTAATCAAACACTCTGCCTTATTAAGTAAAATTTACAGTTCCAGGGATTAGTACCTGATATCTCTGGAGGCCACTATCCAATTTACTACAACCTACTACAAGTATTTTTCAACTTCTATTTTACATTTTATTTTATGTTGCCAATTCATCATTTACTCCACTGGCTCCTATTGGTATAATATTAATACAGTTTCTTAAAGTGTACGATCTTTCCCCCCAGAGAGGCTTATACACTAGAAAAGCCTAGCCTCCTACTTAGCTTCCGGTATTTTTTTCCTTCCCACCTTGTGACTGCCAAAGCCCAGGCTAGATGGAGAAGGCCATGATCGCACGAGCTCACAACTTCACAGATCCACTTGCAACAACTGCAGAACAACTGTAAGCCACATCTGAGTCACCCCACACTATGTGCCTTCGGGCAAGCTGCATTTGCGCTTACTGTGAATTCTAAAGTAACCCCACTGACAGTGTTGGTTTTAAAATGATTATTTTTAAAGAAAGCCATCTCAAAAGTAAGATAACACATCTGGATATTATAACAAGAATAAAATAAAAGAGAGAGTTGGCTATAAAAATTACTCAAAACAATTAGAAAATAGATAAAATAAAAGACAACACAATAGAAAAATGTGCAAGATTCTTCAACATACACTTCAAAGAAAGAGGGTATACAAATGAATGACAAGCATAACCTCTTTAAAAATCAGGAAAGTGCTCACTAAAACTAAAATGAGATATAATGAACACCCACCACAATGGCTAAAACTTTCAAATCAATACTAAGTGTCCCAATTTGTGAAGCAATAGGAACTCCAGTACATTGGTTGTGGGAGTCTAAATTGATACAACCACTTCAGAGAAATTTTTGTTATTATTGATAAAAATTAAACATGCATAGGTCCTAACTTAGTAGTACCCTTTCCTAAGCTGACACCCACGAGGAATATTTATAGCAATTCTATTAAAATAGCCAAAAATGGAAACAATTCAAATGTTCATTAACATGAAATGAATTGATGATTGTAGAATATTCATACAGTAGAGTAACAGTGCCAATGAAAATAATCAAATACCTTAAATAACAGTGTGGATACTCTTACAATTATTATTTTGAAGAAAAGAAGTCAGATGGGAAATAATATATATTTTAGGATTCCCTTTTTTATGAAACTAAAAAAAAAGTAAAATTAATCTATGAGGGTAAAAATCAGGTGAATTTTTACCTTTAAAAAGCAGTAGTAACTGGGGGAGGGCCTGATGGGTGTTTCTGGGGTGTCAGTATGATTCTTTTATTGACTTGGAGATGGTCACATCGTTGTTCATTTTGTTGGAATTAAGGAGTAGGAAAATAGAACAGTGGTAGTGAGCTCTAGCATTGTACCAGACTCACCGGTTTTCCTTTCAGCTCTATCACTCAGGCGATGTGCCTCTGGGTGAATTTTAACTTTCACTGTTTTTATCCTAATAAATACTACTATATTAATTGTCCCACCTTGTCTCTCATAGAATGTTTTCCATATTCACTGTAGTATTACTAACATTCAGCAATATTTCATGACACATAAAAAATGCTCAATAAGTAATTGTTAATAAATTATACACATCATGGTTTCCATGAAGAGTATTACACATTTCTCATTTACTGAAAGCTGAACATGCTCCCTAGAAAATCCATCATACCGAGAAAAATACCACATTTTGTCTTGGCCTTCCCAATGTGCTGACAGTTGGAATATGTGTGAACACAGAGTTCTGTATCCATAATACCCAGACCACATAGAGAGAACCCAAACTTATGTTAGGGCTCATTTTAGGCTTCTCCTAACAAGTTAAATCTTCCTCCTGAAGATCTACATTCTGCTGAAGAACTAAATTTCTATGCCTCTCTACTCATCATATTTGCTATAATAAAGTGATGACCAAATAAAATAAACACCTATAGAATTTTTAAATGATCTCCACGGCCACTTTGTAGTAACCAGTTCAGTTTGCACATAATGTTGCCCATGAATAAATAAAAATGATTAGGTCATCGTGACAGCTAATATTTTCACCAATCTCTGTAACTGATGTGTACAGAGGTGAAAACTTTATATATATTTTTATTATAAACTACCAAATGTTTGGTTAATTTTAAAAAGCTTGCCAATAGGTCATTTGCCATCTTCTGGTTATAGTGAACTTTTATTTTTATGTATCTATAGGAAGGGTACGGGAGAGTCTAATAGTAGACTCCTAGGAGGAGGGAACTATTTTACCAGAAATTCATGTTCTAAAGCCAGTATTTGCAAATCATGTATTTGCAGACTGAATCTCTACTACCTCGTGGCCTCAAAATAGCTCAACAATCTTTAAAGTAATTCTGTGTTGGCACTGTCTACTTAGAAGCAAGTAAGCAAAGATGAATCTTCGGTAGATGAATCCATCATCAACTTTGGCCTGAAAGAAAGTCCACAGATGAGGTTTTAAAGAAACTAAGGTCACAGTCAAGAAGACAGAGAAGGGAAGGACAGGCAGATAAGAAGGCTGTAAAGAAGGTGAAAGACAGAAGAGGAGGAGGAGCAAAAAAGCATTACTGGTAAAAATGGGTAGATGCAAGACAGCAGAGCTGCAATCCCCAAAAATCCATATATTAGAATCACTGGACATATATATATATATATAATGCATTTAAGAAATTAAAAAAAAAGAGTTTAAAACGTGATTAAAAGAAAAGAATCATTTTAGGTGACCAAGTCAATTTTTTAAAGGAGCAAATAAAATTTATAGACATATAAAATATCACTGACATTAAAACTTAGTGCTTAGCTTTAAAACAGTAAAAGGTGAAACTGACAAGAATTGGCAGGAAGTTCTCCAAAATCCATCACAAAGAGTCAAAATGATGGATAATACTGTAAGTTTCTACTTTTTAAATATTGTATAAGACTTCAAGCAACTTAATTAATAAGCTTTGTCATTTTAGTCTACTGAACAACAATCACTTTCCAAATCCTTTGCTTAAGGTATTTTTATATGTGTTTTTGTGTAAAGATGTAAAAATATATTTATAACATACAAATAAACTAACATGTTATTTATATATAAAAACAAGGCAGTTTATTGTCAGAGAAAGCAAGTAATGTTAAATAATCAAAAATAAACAAATCACTAATTACATGAAGATGACAAAATCCACCACAAATTTCAGCAGATACTCACAGTAAGAACAGCCATAGACTTCAATTCTGAGCCCAATGCGGCCTTCTCCGTTCCAGTCCAGAGGCACTATGCGTACATAGCGGGCAATAACCGGATGCTGCAAATCATGCCGAACCACGCTATCAGAGTTGATATTTCCAGGAAATGCCTGGGAAAAAAGAACAGGGATTAAAAAATTAAAGAAAAACGTACTTTGGAAACAACCGTGTTCCCTGTGTGTTAAGATAAATTTAAATTTTCTTATCCAATGGCAGGATTTTATATTTTCTACTATAAACAATTGGAACAAAGCTACTATACTTAATTTGAAAACAAGTTTTCAATGGAAACTAGGCCAAAATTTCTATGGGTCCTTTCAAAGGTGAAAATATACATATATTAGAAGAATGAAACACTATATTGTACCCACTGTAGTATCCAGACAATATTTAAATTATGAGATCTAATATTTTCCATTTAAATTACAGTTTTTCAGCCTCCAAGCATATCTCTTGCTTTTTATTTATTTTTTTATTATGTTATGTTAATCACCATACATTACATCATTAGTTTTTGATGTAGTGTTCCATGATTCATTGCTTGCATATAACACCCAGTGCTCCATGCAGTACATACCCTCCTTAATACCTATCACTGGGCTAACCCCTCCCTCAACCCCCACCTCTCTAGAACCCTGTTTGTTTCTCAGAGTCCATAGTCTCTCATGGTTCATCTCCCCCTCCGATTTCCCCCCCTTCATTTTTCCCTTCCTACTATACTTTTTTTTTTTTTTTAACATATAATGTATTATTTGTTTCAGAGGTACAGGTCTGTGATTCATCAGTCTTACACAATTCACAGTGCTCACTATAGCACATACCCTCCCCAATGGTAGGGAGCCACCCCATCCCTCCCACCCCCCACCACTCCGGCAACCCTCAGTTTGTTTCCTGAGATTAAGAATTTCTCATATCAGTGAGGTCATATGATACATGTCTTTCTCTGATTGACCTATTTTACTCAGCATAACACCCTCCAGTTCCATCCACATCATTACAGATGGCAAGATTTCATTCCCTTTGATGGCTGCATAATATTCCATTGTATATGTATATATACCACATCTTCTTTATCCATTCATCTGTCGATGGACATCTTGGCTCTTTCCAGTTTGGCTATTGTGGACATTGCTGCTATAAACATCGGGGTGCATGTACCTCTTCGGATCCCTACATTTGTATCTCTGGGGTAAATACCCAGTAGTGCAATTGTTGGGTCATAGGGCAGCTCTATTTTCAACTTTTTGAGGAACCTCCATACTGTTTTCCAGAGTGGTTGCACCAGCTCGCATTCCCACCAATAGTGTAGGAGGGTTCCCCTTTCTCCACATCCTCACCAACTTCTGTCATTTCCTGACTTGTTAATTTTAGCCATTCTGACTGGTGTGAGGTGGTATCTCATTGAGGTTTTGATTTGGATTTCCCTGATGCCGAGCGATGTTGTACTTCTTGCTTTTTAAAAATCTCCTCTACATTACCTTCCCATGCCACCATTAGACATCTGAACTTTTTCTCAACATCAGATAAAAACAACTGAATACATTGTGAAAGTAGCCTTTCTACCTTTTATTGGCATGAACACATTTACAGAGTTTACGAGTTGATCAGAAATGTGTCCATTCCATATTTCTCATTTAGAGGATTCTGTCAAATCAAAAGAGTGATTTCCCATGAGCCTTATTTACATTGAGAAGTTCACCTTGTTGATGTTTTTTCAACAGAGAACAAATGGATTTTCTTC
Source organism: Mirounga angustirostris (assembly GCF_029215605.1). Taxonomy (NCBI): domain Eukaryota; kingdom Metazoa; phylum Chordata; class Mammalia; order Carnivora; family Phocidae; genus Mirounga; species Mirounga angustirostris. Next base: position 8,754,887 of record NW_026991720.1, read on the forward strand.
AGGCATGGCTATCATTCATTCAGGAAACATTTGTAAAATATCTATACCATAATAAGTAAAGAATAATAGGGGGGACATAAGATGTCTAAAGCCATAGACACTATACTCAAAACAATCACAATCTAATAATAGGGAAAATGTTGGTATAAAATTCTAATTCAAGGAAGATTTAAAGCAATAGACCATCATAATTTAGAAAATATAAGTCAAATAAATGAGAAATATGTTTGTTACATTTTAAACATCAGCTGTTTTAATTTCATACAAACATTCTAGCTCTTTCTATATTAGATAACTTGAGTTTTTGTAATGTTGTATTCCACGTGACATCCTTTTTTATATTTGTTTATATGATCTCTTAAACACTGAAATAAAAATTTTAAGAAAACTGCCCTTTTTTAATCACAAAAAAACACAACATAAGTACCATATTACATGGCTAATTTATTCTCTTCTTGACCTGAGGCTTTGAATTTGCTTCTATATAAAAATAGAAGTTCTACCTTTAAAAAAATTATTTTGTAACATTTTTTAAACACATAAAATTGATAAGAAGCAAAAAAAGACATGCTTTTGATAAAAAGTACATAGCAGCTTTGAAGCAGGAGGCTCTGGTTTACTCTCACACACATGTCACAATGCTGAATTTGTGGTTGCAAGGTTTGTTACCTGATGGACACTCTTTGGTCACACTCCAGCCTCCAAAACACAAAATGTGCAATGTAAGACCTAGTAATATAGGGCTCAGACTGAAGTATTTCCTCAGGATTAAAACTATTTTGTATAACATTTAGATGTCCCAACAATCTACATGAGGATAAAACTTAATCTATAACATGAACAATTTTGTGTTTGAAAACTGGGATGGTCTTCAGAGGCTATTCGGTTGCGCCCTCTGGGATTTCCCTCATCCTAGCTGCATCTACCTTTTCAGAATGGGCCACTCCTTTAAGCCTTCACTGAATGTCAGGTCATGAATGTTAACACTGAGAGCATCTTCTGTGTATCTTATTGACAAAATTTGATCAAGAAAAACAGCAAAAGATTTATTTTTAGGTATTTTTCTAGCCAGGCTGTAGCTTTACAAAGATGCCACAAATCTAATTTATTAAACTGCGGCTGAATTTTAATACCACTGGTGGTTGTTCTGCCTCCAAAAGTAATATGGGTGAGCATCCCTGATCAAAATCACCGGAATTAAATCCTTACAGCATTTAATCTAAAATTTATCTTAAATATTACTCAATAAAAGCCACCAAACAATTTTAACTTGAGGATATGCTTGCTGTAGTGCTTGGTGATGATATATAAATATTAACAACAACAATACCAAGTAACTCTGGGAACTCTATCTCTGAGACATTTGTAGTCTTTTGAGGCCTGAAAGAAAACAAAAGAAAACACTCTTCTGTGTTTCTCCTCTACTTCAAAACTTCACTTTGACACCAGATACGTGAGTTTTCCCACACATCAAGAAACCCTGATTCTCCGTGGACACTAGCTGGAGGTCCCATAATTTAACTCAACTCTGACACGATCTACATGGAGAGTCAGATCCCACAGTTCAGGGGAGGGGTCGCACAAGACCACCCCACTTCAGATGCTGATCTCAAGTCTCATTTGTCCCTTCTGCTTCTGGCAGACCAGCTAAAAATAGGTTCCCATGACCCCATTCTCAAGTCTGATCATTTGCTAGAATGGCTCACAGAACTCAGAAAACCAGTTTACTTACTAGATTACTGGTTTATCATAAAAGGATACAACTCAGCAATGGCCAGACCAAAGAGATGCACAGAGCAAGGTATGCGGGAAGGGTTTCCACACCTTCTCCGGGGGTGCCACCTCCCCAGGTCCTCTACATATTCACCAGCCCAAAATACCTCCCAACCTCAACTTCAGATATTTTTATGGAGGTCTCATTATGCAAGCAAAATCATTAAATCATTGGCCATTGATGATTAAACTCTCCAGAGATCAGGATGGTTCCACTGCTAACCAGTCCCTCCTTTTTGCGATTATCTAGGGGCTTTCCAAAAATCACCTCAAGCATAAATTCTGGTGTGGTTCAGAGGAGCTTATTATGAATAACAACAACAACAACAAAATACCCATTTCATCTTTATTGCACTTATCACTTAGGAAACTGCAAGGATTTGAGGAGCTGTGTGCCAGGAATGATGGACAAAAGACAAAAAAATGTATTTCTTATAAGTTACATTAGCACAGGCCTAAAATAATATGAAAAACATGCAAAATGCAATATTAAAAGAAACTACAGAAGTGCATGATACAGGTAATAATTTCAGTAATATTTGGAGCTCTATGAAAACCATGCAAGCAGAAAAAAGAAACAGACTTCAGCTGGACAGGAGGGCATAACGGTGTCTGGGAGATGGAGATAGAGATAAATGGAGGAGGACACAGCAGAGAACAGGTTATTCCTGGCACAGAGAAGGAACTCAGGTCTAGGGCTTAAGACACCCAGGGCCTAGATGTAGTTATGCTGAAATTTTGTTCTGAAGAGATACTTCTGTAGGTCTCTCTTTTTTTTTCATTCTTTCTTCCCACGTCTTTCTCCAAAAAAAGGCTTGGCTAACTTATTTGCACAATCCATTTTAGATCTAATATTGTGGACTCTCTAAAAACATGAACATTTTTTATATTCAAAATTAGGTATTAGAAGATATAAGTCTGACTGAAAGGAAGTGTGCATATTGGAAAACCATGGTTGTTTTAGCAAGTTCTGTCTAATTTTGGACAAAAGAATCTAGCATGCATTTTCTAAAAGAAATGACAATTAGAGCCACATTCAGGAGATCGTAGGTGGTGGAAGATTGTATTGGGGGCAAAAAGACTAGCAACAAGGAATTTAAGGGTCAATGCCAATGTGGTAGTAAGGGGAAATAAGAAAAATGAAAGATGGATACAATATTTCAAAAGAAAAATTGGTAACATTTTGAAAGAAGGGAACAGGAGAAAAGATATAAACTAACCTATTCCAAGGTATTAACATCTAGGCATTAATGACAAAAAAGGGAGATAAAATGGTAAGTATGTATTCTTCCCCTCCTGAGTAAACCTCTTTTTCTCTAACAGCATCTACACTTTCTTTAAAATGTTACCCACTGTCCACTCTTAACCCACCAGAATCAAGAGAGGAAGATGCCACACTACAGCCCCAGGGGTAGGCACCTAACGTAATGAGACTTAACTTTAGCACTTGTGCTGGAATGATTCATTCATACATCCATTCACTGGGGAAATAGCTAAGAGCCTCTATGCACAATATATTGTTCAAATCACTGGGGTTACAGGAGTAAACAATACAGAGTTTTCAGTTTTCATGGCATTTATGTATTAAAGTACATAGTGGGGCAGCTAATAAATAATAAATATTTAATGAATATATGTGTGTGTATATATATTACTGACACCATATTACATAATATGTATATGTTGTTACATATTAAATTACATATATGGTATACACATACTGAGCATACTTTGCGTGTTTGGGGATAGTAAGGAAGCCAGTGCTTTTGGAACATAGTGAAGAAAGGAAGAACAGGGTAAAAGATGTTGGGAGAGATGGAGGAGAGAGGGCCTGTAAACCATGACCATGTTGTAGATTTCATTTTAAGTGTACCAGAAGGAAATCCATTGGAGAGTTTTAAACAAAAAAATTACACATCTTACCATTGGTAAGACCAGGGCCACTAACACCCCCTCCCTGTATACAGTGAAGTTCCTAGGAAAACAGAAGACAACAGCATAATGTAAATTACAGAATCGTATTGGGTAGAATGATGTGGTGACCAGTATTCCCGAGGGGTGGGGTGCTGCAGGGAGAAGTGAAGAAGAGTGGTGCAGAGGTGAGTCCAGAAGAGAAGAGACAAAATTTACTACAGCCTGGATCCCAAATGCACCACATGTGAGGACAGAAAACAAAACAGAACCCAGAACTACTGGGAACGAGGCTCTCCTTCCACTAAGCTCCTGCTGGTCATTCTGCTATTATAAAGTGATGGATGTCAGAAAAAGACAAAGTAGGCACATCTGCAGAAATACGATTCCAGCATCTAAATGCAGAACATACTGAAGAAAACCTCTGGGCTTTCTGATTATTTGCCTTGTTTCTCATTTTTTTCTGTTTTTTTTAAGCAACTGAATAAATACATACAAACACAAAGATATCTGAATGGAAAGATAATTAGTGAAGATTTAGATACATTGCATTTGAGATTTCACCATCACACTGAAAGGTCACATCGAGATTTTGAGATGTTTAAAGTAGTTGTGTTTTATTGAAGTTGAGCTTCGCAGACAGGGCACATGTATTATTTATGAACAAATGCATGTCATATGGTATTTTCTTCAGTGTTCACAGCATCAATAAATTGTGTGTTTTGTACTTTTCATTTCCAAGCATACAGAGATTTAAGACATTATTTTAATTGAAGTTTAAAACATTTCAAAAGAAGGGGGCGCCTGGGTGGCTCAGTCGGTTGAGCGACTGCCTTCGGCTCGGGTCATGATCCCAGGGTCCTGGGATCGAGTCCCACATCGGGCTCCCTGCTCCGCGGGAAGCCTGCTTCTCCCTCTCCCACTCCCCCTGCTTGTGTTCCCTCTCTCGCTGTGTCTCTGTCAAATAAATAAATAAAATCTTTAAAAAAAAAATTTTTTTCAAAAGAAGAGTGTAGGTGTTACCAATCACTGCCTTGAATATAAAGGCATAAATATTCGTGAAATGTCTCCTTTTATACAGCAGTATTTGGAAAACTTAAATACAGAAAGAGGTGCAACCACTGATTTAATAAAAACAACATCTAATATTTATATATAATTTTATTATTTAAAGAGTCCTAGTACATGCTGTATTGTTTGTGCCTCATAAAAACTCTCAAGTTTCGTAGGGATGAGCTTTTTTCAAATCAGGAAACAGTCTCAGAGAACTTACTGGATGTCAAACAGCTTAGTAAGGGCAAGCTGGGCAAAGTAACAAGCTTGGCAGGCATCCCCACACTGACTTTTGTTTGAGAATAAAATTTTCAGTTGGGAATAAAGGATTTTCTTTTTAGGCACAACACATTTTATTTTTGATATTTGATACTGCATATTTGAATATCAAATTTAAAGTTTGATAATTCTTATCATACCACATTCTGGATGTACATTTGATTTCTGGCTCATTTATTATACAGCATATTTGCCTACACACTCTTATTTCTCTCTTCAATTTTATTTCCACAAACTTTGACAAAATTAGTATTTTCTTTTCTTACACATTTTCCCCAAAACATGCTCCCATTTTGGTAATTAGCAAAAGCTCCTCTGCAGCTTTTAATAGAAATAATTTAAAAATTTGAATGCCATTGTTTACTAAAAGTAAAGAAAGGCTGGTCTGCTCCAGGGCATATCTTACATTAGTAGCAATGAGTACACAGCTACAGGTCTTGAAAAGAAGCTTTTCTTTTCACATAATTTGACTCTTTGACGTCCAATTGTGGTTTTTCAGATAGATGTGAAAAGAAAGAATAAACAAGGTAAAACATTCAGCTGATATTTATAAAATCTTTAAGAACTGGAAATCTGCATGAAAAATTGAAAAATTAAAATGAATTTAAATCTTTCTTCAAACAACAGACTTTAAAATTCAACCTTCATTTCGAAAAATGTCACACAATAATACATGTTTTGTGGATACATGAAAACCGACAAATTCATCATTGTTAAGACTGAAAAATCAATCATAGGAGCTTGTGAATTATTTGTCATTGCTATTAAATCTCCTCTACTGGCTGTGAGTTGTATATATGCTTAGAAGGATAGGGTTTTGGGTTTTTCTTTGTTTTTCTTTGTTTATTTGTAACTAACATATAGCATTTACGTAACTCAGAAGGCTTTAAGTTTAGTAAAGCTAAGGGCAATATAACTTGAAACCTGTGTGGCTACTTGAGAGTAAATGCCCTATAAATTACTAAACTTTATAGCAGAGGTGGTGGGGGCAGGGGTGAAACAGGTGATGGGGATTAAGGAGGGCAATGGTCATGATGAGCACCCTGAGGCCTATAGAATTACTGAATCACTATATTGTACAACACCTGAAACTAATATAACACTGTGTTAACTGGAATTAAAAGAAAAACTTAAAAATAAAATAAACTACAGCAAAGAGTTAGAATTTTTTTATGATTTATTTATTTGTCAGAGAGAGAGACCTACAGATAGCACAAGCAGGGGGAGCGGCAGGCAGAGGGAGAAGCCAGCTCCCCACTGAGCAAGGAGCCCAACGCAGGACTCGATCCCAGGACCCTGGGATCATGACCTGAGCCGAAGGCAGACGCTTAACCAACTAAGCCACCAGGTGTCCCAAGAGTCAGAATTTTTAAAAACAAATTGTGAATTACTCAGAATGCCAATTTTATAATCTAAATATCGCTAAAGTTTTAATAACTAAAAATTTCCCACCATGTGGCACTAAACATTTATTCTAGCTGAAACAAGAGTCCAGATGGCCTAACACAGGAAAGGCACACCTTTTCTGTAAAATACCAAACAGTTACTATATTACGCTTAGCAGGCCGTATACCTCTCTGTTCCATATCCTTTTTGTTTTAACAACACTTGAAAAATGTAAAAACCATCATAACTCACGGACTTTAAAAGAACAGAGACCAGAGTTAGCCCACAGGCTGTAGCTTGCCAACCCTAGGTCTAAGAATCTTTCAAATTGATAAATCCGCCCCTCAACTCCAAAAGGATGCAAAAGTCTAAAATCACTGAAAAACTTTTCAGCCACTTGGCATTTAAAAACCAATAAACTTTGGGAAAGCATTTTGTCATCCCTTGAAGCATATAATTTATCAGACTGGAGGAAAATATATAGGGATTTAGAAGTATGCTGTGTGTGAGGCATGAACTAACATTTCCCTCAAATTCACTATTACGGGGTCTGAAGTGTAACTTATGAAGTATTTTATGAAGAGAATAAATATCTTTGGTCCTCACTAAAACCTCACCTTTCAAGAAACCTAAAATAAGGGATCACGAGCTTCTACAGCAAATGAGTGAGAATGTACATCTTAGGGCAAAGGTTTTGCTTAAGACTGAAAAAAATGTGTGTCTGAAACACACAGCTATTGTGTAAGTGAGCCTAGGAGGATTTCTTAGTGCTACGAACAAGTCTCCTAGGTGGGAAATTATGTGAGAAAAAAAACAACACATGAATATTTTCTAATGTGAGAGATCTTAATTTCTTAAAATATAAAATAACTCTGCTGCAACAGAAACACATATTGATTTTTTTCCTTAAGTTGATGTCATAAACCTGTGATCACTATAGTCACTTTTCTTTAAGTAGAATTTTATTTCTTGCTGGATTTTAAATTTTATTTTCCCCATGCTAACAATTTATATCAAAATATAGAAATAGATCTTCCATTTTGCAGCCTTGATGTGAGTCTCCAGGCCTGGTTACACTGCATGCTGAGGCAGGAAGAAAAAAAGTACTTTCATAAAATATTGCATCTGTTACACTCCAGATCTGGCTTTGTCACCTTAACTTCCTTGTCATGATTTTTATCTGGCTGTACAAACATGTCTGGCAAGACTCAGCTCAGATAGCACTTCCTGAAGTTAAGGATAGTCCCTGACCCTCACTCTTCAATCCCCCAGTATTCTGCAGGGGTCCTCATAACATCCTGTACTTATTCTCTTCACTCAATTGAAATTACTTCATTGTGTATTTAATCATCCACCTAATGACTATTTCAGAAGTATTTAAGTCAGCTTTGAAGTCTGTGATCAAATCTCTGGTCCACCACTATATCTGATGCACCTACACAATGGTTGGTGTTCAATGAGTTATCCATTTACTGCCTGATTAAATGAATGAATAAAAATGAGCATTCCCTAACTCCCACCTGTTTACATTTCATAGCTCTTGTTATTTCTGGATGTACCAAAGGCCAGTTCAGTAACCATTCATAGTAAATAAACCACATTTGAGAATATCCTACAGAAGAAAAAGAAAAAGCATGCTAGTCTGATTCAAGACACTAAGCAAATCAATAGAGTTTTCCTAGAGGTACAGGGATATCATTATAAGTATGTAAAGTGTCCAGGAGTCACAGAGATCATGCAGAAAAAAGGAAATGGTCATGCAAAAATCCTGTCAAAATCAGAGGATAAATGCTAGGAGAAATATGAAAATTAACACATACCCGCCCACATCAAATATCAGATGTTCACACAGGTAATTCACTTGAACTCTGCTAAAAACATACTCTTTTTGGATTATAAAACCACGGCAACATGTTGTGTGGCAAATGCCAAAACATTCTCTTTATATGTGAGCAGTAATATTTTCTCTGGGCACTTCTGCTCTTGACTCAATTAGAGAGGTCTTATCTTTTTCATTTTGCCAAAGTTAAAACAAAGTTTAGAAGTATTTTACTAGAAGAACCATTAATTAATTAAGAATCATGGTGTAAAAACAATAATATAATTCAGAAAAACAAAGGTAACGTAAGGTAAAATGTTTTAAAATCTAGTTCTTTCATTTCTCTCTCTTTATTTCTTATGGAGATCACATGATGATGGTATTCTATACCATCCTTTGTGCTAAACTGCTCTCAGCCTACCCAAAAGACTGTCCTTTTTGATGGCTTAATTTTCTCCCATAGTTTATTCCTGAGATACTGGCTCCCTCTCTCCCTCTTGTCTTATCTTTCCTTTCTTCCTTCTTCCTTTCCTCCTCCACTCCTTCTCTCCTTCCCTCCAGTGGTTTAACGTAACACATGATTCTTTCTTGCTCACACTGCAATTCAGTATGAATGGATGGGAGCAGAGGGCTTGGCTCCATCTCGTCATTCAGAGACCCATCATCAACATCTGGTTGTCAAGGCCACCACAGAAACAAAAGAAAAAGTATGGAGGAATATACAGGTGGGGTTAGGACCAGATTTAGAAGCAAAGGATATCACTTCTGCACATACTCCACTGGTCATGTTTCCTACCGGCCTTACTTAACCTTTGTGTGGAAGAGACTAGAAAATAGAACACAAAAGCAGGACAGCTTTGATAAATGCGTAACAATGTCACCGCCACATAGGTGTTACATGATGTTCATGCATTTCTGAAATTTTATGTTTACCTATATCATAGCACTTATTACACTGAATAGTAAAATTGTATATGATCACTTGTTGGTCTCCCGATAAACTACAATCTATGTAGGCACTGATAAGGCTTTTTTTTTTTAATTGAGGTATAATTTACAAAGGTAAATTGCAAAGATCTAAGTAAAGACTTTGATCAGTTTTGAGAAATGCATTCACCCAGGCAATCCCCTCCCCATCAAGATATAAAACATTTCTATTAACCCAGAATCCTCTCTGTTGGTGTCCACAGTCAACACCCACCTTAGTTAACAGCACTCCCAACCCTAATGGAAACACTTTTCCAATTTCCATCAAAAGAGGTTAATTTTGCCTTTTCCTGACATGCTTTTGTATGTACCCATGTTTTATTTCTTTTCATTGCTGAGTAGTATTTTATTGTATAAATATACCACAGTTTATTTAGCCAGTTTCTGTTAAGAGACTCCAGGGCAGTTCCCAGTTTTTTACTATTATGAATGAAACTGCTGTGAGCATCTGTATAAAATGCACAGGGGGAGAATTTCTGAATCACAAAGTAGATACATGCTTAAATTTTTAAGAAATTGCCAAACTTTTTCTTCACGTTTGTAACATCAGACATGTAGTTTAAATTGCATCAGAGAAATCTCTGCTGTATATTCCTTTTTCTCCTCTCTACTGTATATTCCATATAACTTAAGTTCATTATTTTATGCATCTATATTAATTTTTCTCTCCAAACTTCCCTAAATTTTGTCTTTATCCTACATGTCAAGCCATAAAAAAGGATGAAAATAGATAAATGCTACCGGTTGTCTTTTTTGTTTTTTTGTCAGTATTTGAAATAAATACCCAAAGTAAGAAAAACAAACCAATGTTATCAAGCTTAACAATGTTCAAATAGAGCATAATTGACAGAAGTCTGGAGATGGAAATGTCTGAAAGAATGCAGAAGAAAGATACAATGGATAAAATCCATGTCCTTCATGTAATGAGTCAGGAGACATTTCCAAAGCTCCATAGAACAGCAAACCCACTTACTAGTATTAGAACCAACAAAATTAACAAAGAGATAATTTAAAATATTTGACATTATTTCTAAAAGCAGGTTAGATATCGGGAAAAGTTAGCTAACTACAAATTGATCTATCAAGAAGTCAGTAGTCAATAGGTAATTTCTAAGTAGAGATGGGAACAAAATGCTATGTGAGTAAACAGGGAGAGGAGAACCAGAGAAGATATTGGGATGGGAACTTTTGCTATTTAAATGAAATTCTTTTTGTAATATTTGATTTAAAATATTTATCCATATACTACTTTGACAAAGACAAACCACAATATTTTTCTGTGGGGTTGTATCTAAAACTTTGACTTTAAGATTCCTGGCATACTATACAGATGGAGACACAATCAGGTGTGAGGTTCATCTTGTCTGTAAAAATAAAATCTAACTAGCTGCTTAAAGAAGCGTAAGACTCCTGGTACTGAGCCCAGAAAGAAATTTCTCAAATGAGTCCTCTTGTAAAAGGAATCATGCTACACAATAAACAAAGTGTTCTGTGACAAATGTATAAGAAGATAACAACAAATCTCATAGGAGGTTTCTTACAGTTTCCTTCAATGTAGCCCCATGGAAAAATGCCAAAACACAATTCAGTAAACAAAATTTTACAATGGTAATCAAGACTTTCAATGCAGGTATTCGGCTCTCTGCCGACTGGCTTAATCTAGAAATAGTTCAGAGTATCTAGAGGAATGAATGGATTGCTTTGCCTTCAGATTATCCTCTGTAAATACTGCTTTTCTCAGGTATTTGATGTTTCAATGGCAATGAATTTGAAAATACACTTGGAAGTACCCAGAGTATATCTCTTTCTAAATGTGGAACCAAATGTTTTCATAAACATAAGATCAAGTATTATTCAGGGTGAAGATCAGTATTAGCAAAGTAAATTACGACGTAGGAAACAAAGGCAAAAGAAAAAAATTAAATTTCCTTACTGTCTACAGCCTCTTGACCAAGTCCCTGAAACTATTAGTCCGACCCCGCAGGATTCTGTGTGTTCTTTAACATATAAAAATTCTTTTGTAAACTACCTTTAACTCTACACACACCCCCCGCAACATACATGCTAGGAATCATCCTCCAAGCATATGGCCCACTGAGACACATCAGAAGGGTCTCATGACTAGTATTTTACTAGACTGTAATAAATGATCTTTTCCCAACAATAGCTAGCCCCTCAAGGTCCTGGAAACCTTGCTTCCAAAATTTAGAGACTTAGGCTATCTCCCTAACCCCCTCCCAACTTGAAAGTATATAATCAGTCACCTGTCACGACCCCAGTGTAGCTCCTTCTGCCCATAGACCCTGTTCCTGTGCTTTAATAAAAACACCTTTTTGCACTGAAGAGGTCTCAAGAATTCTTTCTTGGCCATCAGCTGTGAACCCCAACATTTCCTACATCATAAGAACATTTGCCATCTTAACATTTGTTGCTTGTTAGTGCTGGGAAGTCCCATTCCAGTATCACCTGCCCAGTGTCACGGATTATCGCCTCCTGGTGACTGGAGACATCTCATAATTTTGTGGGAGACCAAAGACACCATTTTAACCACACCATCCTTACCGCCTGTGCAGCAAAGGTCTTTGCTTTCTTAGACTAATCTTGGGAGTAAACTTCTGGATCAGGGGGGTGTACCACCTATGCCCTTTTTTTTTTTTTGGTCAGAGAGAGAGAGAGGGAGAGCACAAACAGGGGAAGCAGCAGGCAGAGGGAGAAGCAGGCTCCCTGCTGAGCAAGGAGCATGATGTGATTAGGGGCTCAATCCCAGGACCCTGGGATCATGACCTGAGCCAAAGGCAGACAGTTAACCGACTGAGCCACCCAGGCATCCCAACCTACGCCCTCTTTGGATGCATCTTACATCTTTGGTTAAGCCATTAAGGCTTATTGGTTTTGAGTCACTATTAGACCTACTCGTCCGTCCATGGCCAGATGACTGATCCTTTAAATTAACTATGTTTGAAAGAAAAATAAACTTTACAAAGAGCTCTCAACTGTCTTATTAGTATAATGGTCAAGGGACTCCCTTGACCAAATAAAATCACAGAAATTAGATTTAAATCAAAATAAATGCCCATATGTAATGAAAATTTCCTTTAAACTCTGACCTCATTTGTCGGTTTTAACTTAGCTTTTCCTATTATTTACCTGGAACACTCGGGCCTAACCTCTAGGTTCAAAGTATACAGGTTACTCCTGTAAATGTTGAAAGCCAGGAAATAAATTTAACTAAAGCACCTGAGAATGGCCATAGGCTTGCTTTGCTCCTACCTTCCAGGGATTGGTAATACCAGCTTCAGGCATTCTTATGAGATGTCCTTTGCAGGTATTATCCTAGACCCCTCACTGCAAAAGAATTTGTGTCTCCTGAATGGAAGCAAAATCTCTTAAATTATAAAGACCTTTTACCTCCACTTTGAAAAGATCCTACCAATTTTAGAGACTAAAAAGACTAATGACTATTCACAAAACTCCTTCACAAGGAACAGAACCAAAAATTTCTCCTAGACCCTCCTACAAATGATCTGTGAAGGGCCAATATTCAAGGACTGGTAGAAGCTGATGTGGGAATCAAAGGCAGAAGGAAATGTAGACAAAATTAAATTTCCTTATAACCAGCGGCCCATGGACAAATACTTAAGGCAGGCAGAATATAACCTCCCAACCGTCTTATGTTAATGCTTTGCTAGAAGGAAAAACAACCCTAGCTTGACAATAGCTAGGCCTCCAGGATCCTATGAGTCTTCTTTAGCATATGAAAGTCCTTTTGAAAAACTTCTCTTGTCTTTACCGCCCTCAACTCCGTAGTGTATAATCAGTCGCTCCTCACAATCCAGGGCAGCACTTTCTGCCCACTGGTCCTGTCCCCGGGCTATAATAAAACACCTTTTTGCACCAAAGATGTCTCCCCCAAGAATTCTTTCTTAGCCGTCAGCTCCAAACCCCAAACTTTTCCACATCAGAAACCAAGGTTGAATTATGTACCCAAAAGAAGATTTTTGTTAAAATGCTTTATACAGGTTTTACAAAGATAAAAATATTTTAATTCCATTTTAGTTAAAAATCTCCCCAATAGGGGCGCCTGGGTGGCTCAGCCAGTTAAGCGTCTGCCTTCGGCTCAGGTCATGATCCCAGGGTCCTGGGATCGAGCCCCGCATCTGGCTCCCTGCTCCGCAGGAAGCCTGCTTCTCCCTCTCCCACTCCCCCTGCTCATGTTCCCTCTCTCGCTGTGTCTCTGTCAAATAAATAAAATCTTCAAAAAAAAAAAAAAATCTCCCCAATATAAAGAAGCATATTTAATTAAAAAGGCAGGCCAAACACCTGATATTCAGGCTGTAATCTTGTTCTTCTGAGAATTAAAAACAACTCTGTTTTACAAATCTTTACAAAACCAGAAATGCAACCCTAAAGCCAGTCAAAGCCTGCCTATCTTTATCAATCCCCAAACCCTGCCTATACCTCTTACAGTGTTTCTGTATATTGGAAAAGATCAAGCTACTGGAACAAAACTGTACTGTACTTAGGAGAAAGAAAGGTGAATTTTAAATCGCAGTTACCCTGAAACTCTGGGGGAAAATTTTTTTGGCATTCTTTTCTGTACTTTGAAATGATAAATCTTATGTCTTTAAAATGTAAACACAGCTCACAACTGCCTGAAACTGAAGAAATAAAAGGGGAAAAAACTTTTTCCTTTTTTAAAGATTTTATTTATTTATCTGAGATAGAGAGTGAGAGCCAGGAGACAGAGGGAGAAGCAGGCCCCCCACTGAGCAGGGAGCCCCATGTAGGGCTTGATCACAGGACCCCAGATCACGAGGGAGCCAAAGGCAGATGCCCAACCGAGCCACCCAGGCGCCCCAGGGAAAGACTTTTTCAAAAAAGTACAAACTGCTAGAATGACTTCTGTGCCCAGACTCTAACACCTTTCATAACAGATATGCGCCAAATCTTCATCATGAAGAAAACTTGGATGCCTTCTCTCTGCCTTTGTCATGTAAATTTCTACCCTCCTCTTCTTTAGGACCTAAAAGCAGTTCTTTGAAATAGAATTGGGGAGAACTTTAGGGGGACGTTTTTTACAACACACACTGTCTCTTTCTCTCTCTCTCTCTCTCTCTCTCTCTCTCTCTCTCTCTCGGTATTTGGGAACTAGGCCAGTAATGTCATTTCCATAAACAGAACAAAAGCTAGAAGATTGTTTGCATCTTGTCTGTGTATGTGTAACCATGCATGTTATGAAGGTGAGATACTTTCCTACCTCCAGATGGTATTGCTAAAATTAATTTGTAAAAGCACTCTAGTTGGTTTAAAGCAAGCGCTTATAGGAACTGGGCATTCCAAAACTCTGAAAGATAGAAACTAACCCAAAAGTTTTTTCAAGTTCACATGATCTGGGAAAATAGTTGGTACTAAAGGTAATTTAAGGTTGCTGGTTTAATTAAAATAAAACCGTCTTTATAGTTATGCGTTAATGTAAGACTTTTATTTTACCGGTGTTCAGTGAAGGTCCAATGGGTTGTCTCTGTTGTCAAAGTTTGTCCAAAAAAAAAAAAAATTAAAAATTAGAATGGTTGACTTTGTCTAATGCATTAAGTTTTGTGGGTCATCTAGACATGATTGTCAAGAAAAAGTAAATTAAATAGTTATAAATAAAAGATTTATAGGGAAATTTCTGGGTGGCTTGCAAAATGTTTGGTAATCTGAAATTTTGGAGTTTTGTTTAGTTAGATGATGAGCTAATAAATTTGTTAAATATGATTTCCAAATAAGATAAAGAAAACATTAAGTACTAAGCACAGGTTTATCTACTTTTGTCTTATTGCAGAGAAACTAAAGATAAGTATGGGTCTGTAAACCTGGTTTGTGATTTATTATTTTTTTAATATTTTATTTATTTATGTGACAGAGAGAGAGCGCAAGCAGGGGAAGCAGCAGGTAGAGGGAGAGGGAGAAGCAGACTCTCCACCAAGCAGGGAGCCTGATGCGGAGCTCAATCCCAGGACCCCAGGATCACGACCTGAGCCAAAGGCAGACGCTTAACCAACTGAGCCACCCACATGCCCCGATTTATTATTTTTTTAAGATTTTAAGTAATCTCTGCACCCAACGTGGGGCTCGAACTCACAACCCTGAGATCAGGAGTCACTTGCTCTACCAACTGAGCCAGCCAGGTGCCCCAGGTTTGTGCTTTATTTTAAAAAATTGCTACTATGGGGCGCCTGGGTGGCTCAGTTGGTTAAGCGACTGCCTTCAGCTCAGGTCATGATCCTGGAGTCCCTGGATCGAGTCCCGCATCGGGCTCCCTGCTCGGCAGGGAGTCTGCTTCTCCCTCTGACCCTCCCCCCTCTCATGTGCTCTCTCTCATTCTCTCTCTCAAATAAATAAATAAAATCTTTAAAAAAAAAAATTGCTACTATGAAAAACGTGTTTCTAGAATCATAAAATGTATTCATTAATTTGCTAATCTAAAAAGGTACTGGTATGATATACTGCTCACAATTGCTTAGTTTTCACTAGAAACTAAGGTTTCTAAGAGTTAAAAATTCTAATAAATGTAATTATCAGAAATAAAGGAAACAACTGTACGCAAGCAAAGTAAGATAATGTGTTTTGAGGAAAAATCATATGAGGAATGGGAATACGTTTTTGCTGAAGAAAGTAATATTGTCCTAATACATCAGGCCATTCGGGAATATGGAATAAGATACTTCTGTCTCCAATGAGTGACAGCTGGTCTGAGAGAGCAGAGCCAGGGAGTATGGTATTACTAAAACATGGAACTGGGGGTCTCTAAAAGAACAGCTTAGACCCAAATGGGAAGGACCCTATCAAATTTTACTTAGTACTCCTACAGCTGTAAAACTAAGGGGAATACCAAGCCAGGTACACTTATCAAGAATTAAACTTGTTTCTGGTGAGTCCCCACAGGTTCCCACAGAAGAAACACCTGCCCACACCTGTGAACCTGTGAAAGATCTGAAGTTGCTGTTCCAAAGGACCAATAAGCTCAATGAAGCTTTCAAAGTCATTTATTTTTCTGGGTTTCCTCCTTATTCAATCTCTAGCAAAAGCAAACGTCCCCAACTACCGTTTGCAGTAGGTTCAACATTATGCAGACAGCTTACAAAAAAGTCCTTGCTGGATTTGTGGCCCACTCCCTTTATCCAGCACTTCAGGTCTCCCTTGGTGGGCTTCTCCATTACAGGATACAGATTTGCATTATTTACACCAATATATAAAAGATACGATATACCAACCAAATACTAGCATGTATAGGGACATCTCTGTTACTAACAAAAATGTTTTTTGTTGGCCAATGGTAAGTACTACGTGGAATTCTCCAGGTCATGAAAGACCTTTTTCCTACCCTCAGACCATTGAAATCATAACTGAATATTCCAACTCCAAAACTGAAGAAAAGAAAGCTATGTGGATAACAGTTAAACCCAGTAATAAGAGATATACTGATAATGGTTATTTTCAAATATGGGATGAATTTATGTGGTTTACTCCTACTATAAGCCAATTAAACCAATAGGTCCTCCTGTGCTGGGAACAAAGAAATCATACCAATGATGCATGGCTTAATGCCACCCGCCAATTAGGGTGGCTCTCCCCAGAAGCTTGTGTGCATACTATTGTTCTACAATCAACCGACTGGTGTGCTACTGATTGGGTGACATGACCTGGCATCAGATGGCTAGCACCCAACGGAATTCACTGGCTATGTGGCACCAATTTGTAGCCACGGCCACCCCCTGGATTGACAGGGTGCTGAACCCTAGGCTTTCCCTGGATACAAGGGAGATGGTGTAAAGAAACACCTATGTCAGCAAATTATCCCCACTTTACTGCTGGACACAATCAGCCTTTCATTAGTATGATCACCAGTTAGCCATTTTCTTTTTTTTTGCCCTAACTGGGAATAGAAGACATGACCTGGCATATGGAGGCCCTAATAAACTATACCACATAAGCCCTAATGATACTATGCATGGGCTTTCCTTGTTAAACTTTGAAGCTGAATCAATGAGAAAGGCTGTATTACAAGAGAGGATGGCTTTGGATATAGTAACAGCAGCTCAAGGAGGAACTTGTGCTATTATTGAGACTGAATATTGTGTATATATCCCAGATAACTCTGCTAATGTACCCCAAATTTTAGCAGACCTGCATATCCAAATTAAGGCAATGTCTGCCTCCTCTAGTTCCCTCAATGACTGGATTTCTTCCTGGTTTAGTGGAAATGGATGGTCTTGGTGGAGAAAACTTCTTTTACTAATACTAATAGTAATTATGCTCGGTCTTCTTTACTGTGGGGACTATCATTGCTACATGTTTTGTATAAACATGTGGCACAAATTATCTGAACAGATGCTCTCTAGGAAGCATCCTATCCTTACGATGAGACCTCAAAGGCGCCTCTGAGTCAGACAACCTAAGATGAGGAGCCCTTCACCAAATCAGATAGTTCAAGATTTTTATGCCTCCCAATAGACAGGGTCTACAAGCCCTTTCAGCTTGAAGAAGCTACAGAAGAGGAGACCTTCACCCTTTAACACTCCTTGAGAATAAGGAAGGTAAAAATCGCAGAGTGAGATGAGATAAGGAAACTGAATGAAACTCCATTTTTAGAAAGGCTCAATCTCTGCTTTTTTTCTGTTAGGTTCCTTTTACTCATGTTCTATATTTCATCTTACATCTGAATAAACCAAAGAAGCTATGTTCCCATTCCAAGTGGAAAGCAAGAAAGTTAATCATTTCTCCGAATTTCATCCTAGGCCCCACCTCCAAACACATGATGATTAAGAATGGGATCCCAAACATGTTCCAGAATGTTAGCTTCAAACAAACTTCGGTCAATGCTGGCATATCTTCAATGATTTATGAAATAATACCTATTACTCACCTGACACTCGCCTTTGATCAGACCCTACCTTGAATTCCTCAAGGAACAAGGACCTTGGACCCCTTTCCACTATACACCCCAAACCCCAAGTGACAGAGAGACTAGACTCCCCCCACTCCTCCTTCCAAGTCTCCCAGACACTGTCTGCTATACTCTATCCTTTACGCTATTCAATAAACTCTGTTTTCACTTCCTCCTGGCTCACACTGGATTTGTATTCTGCATGAAGCCAAGTACCCTCTTGCTGGTCCTATGGAACCCCTCTGGGTCCTTAGACCTGGCATGCCTATGTCGCTAAAGTGAGACTGGTTATTTAAAGAAGGAAAACTTAGGACAAACTCTAATGTAAACAGGAAAGTTGTAAAAGGTTTATGGAGAAGGAATCTTTAGAAGGGAATTTTGTGTGTTGTCAATACTGGTTAAGATTAGAATAAATTTAAGTTAATGAGTTTCACTATCAAGAATACACTGGTGCAAAATTAAAACTTTTGTTTTCTCCTTGTTAAAACAACAAAGTTTTCTTGAACTACTGGTTTGCTCTTAATATTACAATTAAGAAATTGTAAATGTTTTTATCTTTAAAGTTATCTGACTAGAAAGCAAGGATTCTGTTTTGCCAAAATAGTTTCCCATGTTTATCACGTCTTTTGGTTACTTTAAAAGGGCAAAACAAAACAAAAAAAACAAAACAAAAACCTGAGTCTTAACTTTTTTTAAAAAAGCTAAATTTTATCACAGCTATATAAAATTCTGTATTTGCCTTTGTAATATTTTATTGTCATTTTAAACAGATAATTAAATATTTTTAACATGATCTATGATCCTACTTAATCAAATGTTCTAACCTTTTGATATTTTTTTACCTACTTCCCAAAATCAAATTCTAAAATGATATCTTTGACCACATTCTACCTGAGATGTTCCAGAGAGCTTCTGGAACATTTCAGATTTTGTGAGACTTATTTGGTATGTTAAATGAAATGGGAAGCATTATCAAATAAATAACTCTAAACATCGTTAGACTGTGTAGATAATAATTAAAATAAGTGTTCTAAAATTGTATAAAACCCCCTAGAAATCTGATACCCTGGTATGTTATTGTTTTGAGATGTGATAGGTCACAGAAATGGCCAAATTTCCTTGCCAAGTGCATCATAATGAACCCTAGTCAAATCTTTAACCATAGCCATTTTTAAGTCTTATCTGCAGTTACTGTTTTATGTTGATGCTACTGCAGATGTGTTTCTTCATCAATGAAGACTCATAGAAAGAACATTTCAGTACAGGTTTCTCATAACTGATTAAAAATGGGCAGAAGACATGAGTAGACATTTTCTAAAGAAGACATCCGGATGGCTAACAGACACATGAAAAGACGCTCGACATCACTTATCAGGGAAATGCAAGTCAAAACCACAAGGAAATATCACTTCACACTTGTTACAATGGCCACAATCAACAACACAAGAAACACCAAATGTTGGTGAGGATGTGGAGGAAAAGGAACACTTTTACACTGTTAATGGGAATGCAAACTGGTGCAGCCACTGTGGAAAACAGCACGGTCCTCAGAAAGTTAAAAATAGAACTACCCTATGATCCAACAGTCACACTGTTAGATATTTACCCAAAGAATACAAAGATACTAATTCAAAGGGATACACGGACCTTGATGTTTATAGCAGCATTACCTACAACAGCCAAATTATGGAAACAGCCCATCTGTCCATCAACTGATGAATGGATAAAGAAGATGTGGTGTGTGTGTGTGTATATATATATATATATATGCACAATGGAATATTATTCAGCCATATAAAGACTGAAGTCTTGCCATTTGCAATAACATGGATGGAGCTGGAGAGTATTATAAGTGAAATAAATCAGAGAAAGACAAATCCCGTATGATTTCATTCATATGTGGAATTTAAGAAACAAAACATATGAATAAAGGGAAAAAAAGAGAAAAGCAAACCAAGAAACAGATTCTTAACTATAGACAACAAACTGATGTTTATCAGAAGAGGGGTGGGTTGGGGGATGGGTTAATTGGTGATGGGGATTAAGGAGTGCACTTGTTGTGATGAGCACAGGGGGGATGTATGAAGTTCTGAATCACTATATTGTACACCTAAAACTAATATTATGCTGTATGTTAACTACCTGGAATTTAAATAAAAACTTGAAAAAGAAAAAAAATAATCTTAAGATTATAAAACTGAATTAGGTAAGAATTTCCAAAACTAGTGGAAAAAGTGGATCAAGCAAAACAAAAATCAATTAACATGGGACTGAATGAACTGAGGAAGATAATTATATTTTTAGGACTTTTTATTTAAAACATAAATGACTTTTAATTTTTTTAAACTTTATTTATTTGAGAAAGATAAGAGTGCACAAGCAGGGAGGAAAGTCAGAGGGAGAGGGAGAAACAGACTTCCCGCTGAGCAGGGAGCCCGATGCGGGGCTCAATCCCAGGACCCTGGGATCATGACCTGAGCTGAAGGCAGAAGCTTAACCAACTGAGCCACACAGGTGCCCTATAGCTGACTTCTTAAAATGTTTTTTTGTTTTTCCAGATCTAAGGAAATCTCTTGAGCTAACAGACCAACAGCAATTTGATAAACTATACCATTAGAAGCAGGACTGAAACATGTATCTTTTCTTACCTGAAATCTCCCAAATTAAAAAAAATTTCAGTGAGTATTCTTGTATTTTTATGGCAATATATTTATTTGCCTAAGTTCAGTAAGAATCTGTTCTCCTTGTAACAGGAATACAACTGAAAACACTGGTTATGTTATTAGCAAGGCTTTGACTGGAATGTCCTATTTGAGACATGCACAGACTGAAAAATGACCAAATAGCTTCAAGGAACTAAGGTCGACTATATGCAGCCAATAGAGCCCCTGGGAGATGTTGGTCTGATGCCTTGCTTACCATTTCCAGTAGCCTAACAGGTGAGTAAAGAAGGTCACCTCCTGGCAGGTGCAAGAACCTCAGCATATTTTGGGAAGAGAGGAATTCATCCAAATCTACAGGTACTATAGGCAAATCTAGAAATTCCTTATAAAAAGTCCCAGCAGAGCACAATGAAAAGAACATATATGGCCAATCACTGTTCTTGCTGTGCTTATGTAAATAATTAGGCCAGGTTGTTAAAACTTATTTTGCAATAAATGATAATTTGGCTATCTTTGGTAAAAACAGAGATGATTACAGAGAAAAAAAAAGTTTCAATAATATACTTGAGTAAATATTAGATTCTGTTTATTATAAACTAGACTAGATCTTGATTTCTTCTAGTGCGTTTCTGCAACTCTCCAAACTACCATCTTGGTTTTTTGTTTTATTTTTTTTCCTTCCACCTTGCTGAGTTGGAAAATGCTGCATTTTAGAACTGAAACTGCCCTTTTTCCTGAAGCCCTGAAAGCTAAATGTGAACAACTTGATGCTACCTTAAGAGAAATCACAAAAGCTCATGTATAGACAATTGTCATGCCTATTGCTCAGTGGGCCATTCAAAGATCTCCAGAGACATTTGAACTACAAACCAGGAAAAAATCTGTCAGACTGCCACTGCCCGTTCTCCCTCTACCTAAAGGTGCTTCGAGCTTGACCTCTAAAAATCTCCACTGGCTATCCTCAGAACTCAGAAATTTATTTATATTTTGATCTAATCATTAACCATTGTTTTTCCTTTGTTTCCAAAGAAACACCTCTTGTTTAATACCTGATTTCTTGAACCACAGGCCTAACTTTGAAAACACATCTGCATCATCACCTCCTAAAATAATTTTAACTGAACTGACCTATTGTCAGAACTAAGACTGGTTCAATGAGACAGAACAATTTATCAGCTCAACTAATAATATGAAACACTTGAGGAAAGTTTCAGAGGAGGGACCTATGTAGGCCAAGGGCAGGCTGCCCAAGATGGGTCACTTTGGCATAAAGATTATTTTGAATTCAAAGTAATCAAAACCCAGCAGATGCAGGAAAAGCTCTCCCCCTCTCTGCCAACTGCCTGCAATTACATTGGAAAGGAGCCTGTACTAGGAAGAAAGCTATTAACAGACATTCCCCTTTCCATGCTCAGACTCTAACCCTCTATCCTTAGCTATCCTTAGCTCATAAGCTTCATGTTGCCTCAGTGTGTCTGGAATTTCAAGTCTGGATTCCCTATAGGTACACCTATTAAATTTTATTTTCTCCTCTTAATCTGTCTCATATCAATCTAAGTGCAGCTAGAAGGACCACACATCAGAGGAAGGTCTTTCTTCCTGACATCAGTCTAGAATTCTCCTAATTTTCCAATATCCTAGTTTTCCTAAAATCTTGGCCTCTACTAACTTTACTTTCCCCTGTGCTTTTATCAGATCCTAGTTACAGTTCCTTACCTATTTTCATTTCTTTTTCATTTTTAGGTCCATCCCAGGGGCTAGGCCCTCTTAATTGTTTCACACTTCTGATACCGTAGTTTCCTAATTTGCCCTCCTGCTTTCAATATTATTCCTATACAGTACAAAATATATTCTCATTTCAAAGCCTCCAAGTCAGCAATTTCAGAAAATTCCTATTTTGTAATAAATAAAATCCAAATTCTTTACTGGAATGTGCTATTAAAAACTATCTTGCTATGATCACACGATACACTTAAAGCTACTTTTTCATTCAAGCAAAGCTGTATCCTAAATTGACTCCACTACAGTATTATGCTAGAGAAATAGGTTTTTTTTTTTACAAACTGAGATATGCAATTTTAAAATGTACACTTTAAAATATGCTAATCACTAATAATTGAACTATTTTTTTTTCTCAGCACATGCAAACTATCCTCTTGCACTAATATAGATATAGAAAATTAAAGTAAAATCATGCAGATATAAAACTTGCAGTATAACTCAGACTATATATAAATATATAAAACACAACTTTTTGTGTTTTCTCATGAGAATAATCAATTTAATAGTATTCTGATGTGAAAATGTTTTTATTTAGCAGTAACCCAAAAAAGAAGATTAATGAGATATTCAGTGTAGGGTGCCACTGATCACATAAACTGCCCCCAAATTGTTTACTGTCTCCTATGTGCCTTTATTTTTTTTGAATGTCGTATTCTATAGGTAATGGCCATGTCTAATGAAAATGTCTATAATTTAAAGAAAATTTTTAATTGGAGCAGCCTAAAGTGGTTGATCAGATGGTATTATGTGATCTGAGTACAGTAACCACCTGATAAATTTATTAATTTTATTTTAGATAAACAAACAAAAAAACAGTTACAGAATTTTAGACAGATCCACAGCTTAAATACCTATTCACTGGGATAACAGTTCTCTTCAGAGAAGCCTATTTACTCCCAGCAATTAAAAGGAACATGCTTATAAAAGGCAAGATGAAAAGATGTACCTTGGAGAAATCACACTGACATATGCAGATAGGCTGACCACAACTGATGTCAGTCAAATCTGTTTCTCAACTTGGCCAAACAATATTAAAGATCATGAGAATGTCTACTCTGTTATAAGTATCTAAGAAATGGTTCACTAATACTAGGTTTGGTTTGCATTTTTTTTTTTTTTCTCTGAATGCTTTAACTAAATTCTGCATCTTCTCTGAAGAGGCCACACATCATGCTCTCCTACTCTCCTCACCTTAATAGGAAGTGAGTAAAAGGGAATATGTTCTATATTTCCTATTTTAAATAACTGCATATAGAAAATATTCTTTTGAATAGCCATTCCTAATAAATTTAGTAAGAGTTTATTAATAAGACTACCATAATAAGAGACTTAAGTACCTATCTTTTACTTATAAATACTATTAGACAAGTTACTAAAAATAGAAAAATTTAGACAAAATAATTCAGAAACTTAAGGCTATAAACTTTGAAAACCCTGCATATGCTTTTCAAAGGATGGACTGACAACTATGTGGAAAAAATATATTTTAGGCCTTGAAGCAAGTCATGGTAGATGTCTAAAAATTGGTATCCAACAGACTGCATTCTCAGAAGCGAGGGCAATTAAGTTACACTAAATAGTAAACAAAACAAAAGATAAACTCTGAAATAAAGACAATTTTATTCTTAATTCTGCCAGCACCTAGCTGTGTAAACTTGGATAACCTCGAACAACTATCCAGGAACAAAGACCATTGTGGTCAGAAAAGGAAATAACGGTAGTTAAAAACTACTGAGAACAAATTAGTTATAAAAATGTACTAGGTATCAAAACTTGTGACATGAAGCTAAAGTATTATTTGGAGGGAAAATTTTAAGATGATCTATAGTAGAAAAGGAAAAAAGAGTGAAAACTAATGACTTACGCACACAACTTCAGAAGTTAGGGAAAAGACCAAAATAAGTTCAAGGAATATATAAGAAAATTATAAGAGTGGGAATAAAAAAAGATTTGAGGGTCATAAGATTCTCTATAAAATAAGTAAAATTGGAAAATCTCTGGTGACAGTTATTTCCCAAAACAAGAAAAAATTATCAATATCAGAAATGCAGAGAGAACATAACTATAGACAGATTAAAAAAAAAACCAGGGGCGCCTGGGTGGCTCAGATGGTTAAGTGTCTGACTTTAGCTCAAGTCATGATCTCAAGATTCTGGGATCGAGCCCCATGTCAGGCTCCCAGCTCAGCGGAGAGTCTGCATCTCCCTCTCCCCCTGCCTCTTCTCCTGCTTGTGCTCTCTCTCTCTCTCTCAAATAAATATATAAAATATTTTAAAAAATAAAACCATAATGCAATGAAAAAACAATGAACAAGCTGTATGTCATTAAAATTAAAGTGAAATGGTCACTGTGCCACAAAAATCTAACCTAACAAAAATGACCTAAGAAGCAATATAAATCATTTTTAAAAGTTAAAACTGACAATGCAAGTATCTTCCCACTGCTGGGAGAAAGCTTCTCACGATTGCTCATGTTTCTGCACATCTTGTGAGCAGAGCTTCTGTGCTGGACTATCTTTTTAAGGTGGTTGTAGCAAGCAGCTGGGGAGGTAGATGTATTGTTCCTTCTGGATAAGGGGGCAGGTTTGTTTATGGTCCCATACAATAAAGATAACATCTTTAGGACAAAGGTCAGGTGGGCTTGCTTGCAACTCCTAACAGAATGTTTCTGAAGCTTGAATTTCCTTAGCTGTCTTCCAAATCTGCATGTGCAGCATCCACGTAGGCCAGTCTGCATCATCCCTTTGGACTTTATGGGGCAAAGGGAACTGATGTGTATATGAAACTCATAAATAAAAACAGGACAAAACAAAGCTCTGAAAATACCAAGTGCTAACGACAATGCTGTGCAGGGGAACTCTAACGCACTGCTGGTAGAAATGTAAAATGGTACAGCCAGTTAGGAAAACAGTTTGGCAGCTTCTTAAACATACCCAGCAATCCCACTACTCAAAAAAAAAAAAAAAAAAAGAAAGAAAGAAAAAATCTATCTTCACATGAAAGTCTGAATGTGAGTTTTTATGGTAGCTTTATTCATAACCACCCCAGTCCAGGAACATCCCAAATATGCATCAATGGATACATGGATAAACAAAGTATAGAACTTCCACCAGTCCACTGCTCAACTAACTTCCTGCTATAATTCATCAAGGGGCAAGTCCTACTTGGACTATTTTCTTTTTTCTCCATCCTCCCTATTTTCCACTAGCCATGTTTCCATAGTGCCCTTGTGTTCTAATTCTTTCCTAAAAATTGTCTCTGCCTCAGCTTTAAAGGAAACAAATCACATGTCCTGATTTAAAAGGGAAAATAAATCATGGGAAAAAAACACTTTTCATCCTACTCACTTTATAACACCATATCCTTCTTTATTCACTGCCCAAACTTCTTGAAGAGGCAACTTGCTAACGAGCCTACCAAGGGTTTAAGGCTCGTTACCCATTCTTCCTTTATGCTCCTAGATATACACAGTTCCCCGCGCTACTACAATCAAATCCAAGGCTGCTTTCTCAGTTCTGACCCTCTGCAACTGTTCTGGAGCACTTGGTATCCTTATAGTATCTTTTTTCTCTTCAAGACTTGACCTCATTTTGATTCTGGGATAGGAATCACTTCTCTCTCTGACTTCTTCCTCTCAATTCTCCCTTTCTGGAAGGTCTCATTCTAATTCAAACATTAGAGACTGATTTCCATACCCCATACCACCAGTCCTAAAATGGATTTTGAAATCTAGGCCAGAATTTCCGGCTCTCTATCTGACATCTATATTTGAATAGCTGGAAAATGTTCCTAATTGAAAAAGTTTTTGCCTTATCACCACCAAAACTTGTTCCATTTCTTCTTTTTCTTCATAGTGTTTGCTGATACTGCCATCCTCCTAATCCCCCAGCCCAGAATCTTCTGTCCCATCTGTAACTTTTCCTTTTCCTTACTCACATCCACAATGTGCTGGTGGTCCTGTCTCTCCCTTCATGGCTTTTCCACTCCTGTGGCCACTATACTTTCTCAAACCCTCATCCTCCCCTGACAGCCCTCTGAATATTCTCCCTACCTCCAGTCTCCTTCTTCAATTTACTTTATATACTACCTGAAGAGGGATCTTTCTAAATTAAAATCTCATCCTGTGAAAACCTAATTACTTAACCCAAAGTATAGACACAGGTTGCCTTTGTTCACATACTGCCAACTCAATAAACTGAAAAGAATAATTTGTATAATTATCACCCTTTGTTTTGTTTATAGGATGCTAAATGAATCACTTAACAGATTCTTTTCAACAAATTAACAGAATTGACTTAGCTGAACAAATATGTTTGTTATATTGCTGTCATGTATATACAACTATAGGGTTCTTTTTAGTTAGAACCTGAGACAAATAGCCAGTTATAGCTCCAGATTTAGAGAAAATCTATACTGCAGTTTCCATTTTTAATGCTCTTTTATAATGAAAGATGATCCATTTCTTGTGCAATGGGATGATAATTTCTAGAGATTCACTATATTCCCCTGTGCATAAGAAAATTTTATTTGCTTTCTGAATTGAATAATTTAAAACATCAAAGGGATGAACACCACTTCAACTTCTGAACATATTTTCCTCAACTAAGGGGATGGAGGCAGGGAATGTAGGAAACAAGGCACACTGAAGATAAACCAAACCTATGGTTTAGAGATGCGCAATAGCAAAATGTGATTCAGAGCGAGGTCTGTTTTGTTTTCCTCCCCAGCACATTCAGGTGTGACAAATGCAGCTTTGCACTAATTTTATGGATTTTTTTTTTTTTTTAAATCACTGAGACAAAGCTAATAAGCAATGGGTGTTGTTAGCCAAGTATACACCACCAGAGATTCTGGGAAATTAAAAAAAAAAAAAAAAAAAACTAGAAAAAAAAAAAGGAGAGCTTATTTTGAACCTGCCCTCTTGAATAAGTGTCAAAACAAACAAAATGAGCCTTACTGGCTATTAGGTTACTTTAAGAATAAAATGATGCTATTCAGGTCTATATATAAACTTGTCTTTGAGAAATACCCTTCGTTACCATCTAAAGGAAAGACTGGCAGCATGCAAGAAAGAAATAAAAAGAAAGTAAAATTAAACCTCTAATGGAAAGCAGACATAAAAATAAACCAAATATTATTTGAAAGTACATGTTAATTTCCATGGGGCGCCTGGGTGGCTCAGTCGGTTAAGCATCTGCCTTCAGCTCAGGTCAAGATCCCGGGGTCCTGGGATCGAGCCCCACATCGGGCTCCCTGCTCAGTGGGGAGTCTGCCTCTCCCTCCCCCTCTGTATCTTTCCCTGCTCAGGTTGCATGGGCACACACACTCTCTCTCTCTCAAATAAATAAAAAACATGAAAAAATAATAAAGAAACTACATATTAATTTCCATATTTAACCATTATTGTATGAAGAAAATATCTGTCGAATTATATATTATATAAACAAAAATCTAAAACATTTTATAAACCTTATCAAAAGATTATACCAATGGAGCAAGCATACGACACTCGTAATGTGGTTTTCAAAGTGATTTAGATTCAGGAATGTTTTGTTACTTTGATAAGCCAACGTGAAATCAGCTTTGGGCTCCAGTCATTGTATTGATATAGTTTTGATAGTATTCTACTGTCATTTCCTTCTACACAGAAATTATCTATTTATGTTTCACATAAACACTTACGCATTATAATGCTTTCATGTATAGCCTGGGATCCTATCTTCAATTTTATATTCATCAAGAATCTCCAAGCACAATAAATACATTTAGGCTTTCTAGCCATAAAAACTGATGATGTCAAATAAGCATATACATTGATCTATCAGAGATATATACATTTACACACAAGCAGAATGAGAAAGACAGGAACTTTAAATCACATGGCAGTCCAAAAGTTTGTCATTTTTTGCCTTTTTGTTTTAATTCTGAAATAATTTTAGACTCACATGTGGTTGTGAAAACGGCATAGAGCTCCTATGTACTCTTTCCCTGCCTCCTCCAATGATGACATCTCACATAATCATTCTACAATCATCAAAACCAAAAGACTGACACTGGCACAACCACAGACTTGATTCTGGTTTAACTAAATGTACATGCTGTTTTGGTGTTTGGGAAGGGATGAGAGGAAGACAGAAGTTGTACCCCTTGTACAGATTTGTGTAACCTCTACCAACTGTGATATATAATGCTTCTGTCCTACAAAAGTGGTTTTCTCTTCGATTGTAAACTTAACAAATCAGTAAAGTAGGCTTAGAAAATCCAGTTTTGCTTTTATTTCTGAATTTAGTCCTCACTATAGTGTACATTATTTCTTGCCATTGATGGCAAGAAATAATTTTGTGACTGTCATTGGGTTAGATACTGGACACTAAGTGTTAGTAATAAAGTATAAAGCAAACAACTGAGACTGTATCTAAACATGGGATTAAGTTCTAGAAGAGACAAAGTGTTCCCAACTGAGTTTAAACTAGATCAGGACAGGAAATTGAGGGGAATAAAGAGAGGAGCTACAACAGTACCTTATCTCCAGCTGAGCCTCACTGACTATATGCAAATTAGAAGGCCAAGTATGGAAAGAAAGGAAAAAAAACCAAAACGCTTAATGGGAACAATAAGCTTTTTTGCCGTTTTACTGTGAAACCCAAACAGCTTTGTTCCCGGGAAGACCCAGTTACATCTCTAGTGGTGATGAAGGAATTCAGAGGGTACTTGGGGGGTGACTGGTGAGTGACATCCACAGAGGGCAGGAGCAGAGAAGTCTTGGCAGGTGACTAGCAGTCCCAGAGAACAGTGACAGCTCCAAGCAGAACAGACTCTGTGAGGAGCACATGCTCCCTCTGGCCTATGAATGAGAGGTGAGCAGTTGCTGGGGTGAAGAAATCTGGCTGGAAGGGAAGTAGTTGTGACTATACAAGGACAACAGGAAGGATCCTTGTTCTGATGGAACTATATTGTATCCTTACTGTACCAATGTCAATAATCTGGTTCTAATACTGTACTATTAGTTTTGCAAAATGTCAACACTGGCAGAAACTGGATAAAAAGGGGACATGGAATCTCTCCATTTATTATCTCTCACACACGCAAGAGAATCTGTAACTATCTTAAAATAAGTTTAAAATAAAAAGAGTATATGCTACGTGTCCTAACTGTCCCCATTGAAGTATTAAAATGTGTATCTTAAGATTTGTATTTATTTATTTCGAGTGGCGGGGAGCAGAGGGAGAGGGAGAAACAGACTCTCCGGTGAGCTAGCAAGGAGCCTGATGCGGGGCTCCATCCCAGGACCCTGGGATCATGACCTGAGCCAAAGGCAGACACTTAACCCACTGAGCTACCCAGGTGCCCCAAAGTCTGCATCTTAGAGTGGATTTACTTTTTGCCTCAAAGTGATGTAAAATTTCTAAACAAATGTTCACATATGTCAAGGGAGAAAAGCAAATAAATTGTAAGCTGCTTCTTCAGAGGTTGAAAGCATCAGATACCCTCCCCCATGTTAATATCAGTCTATTTAAAATAAATATAATAAATTAAATATGCAAAAGTTTATCATAAGGCATGAACTCAGTGCCCTGAACTACAACATTCAGGCATCTGATAAGTTTGTT
The DNA here is from genome assembly GCF_029215605.1 of Mirounga angustirostris. Lineage (NCBI taxonomy): Eukaryota > Metazoa > Chordata > Mammalia > Carnivora > Phocidae > Mirounga > Mirounga angustirostris. The sequence continues at coordinate 8,785,078 of NW_026991720.1, forward strand.
TAAATTGTCTCTACAGAAGATTACAAGTTATTATTAATAGTTCTCAATTTCATAGATAAAAATTGGTAGATTCTGTTATAAAAAGAAGAATCATTGAACACCAAATACATACATCAAATATTAATTAGAAACATGCAAAATGATGATCACTATGATGTTTGATGAGTATAATAAAGTTCTTTGATTAGAAAAATAAATACAAGGCTCAGGAAGAGTCCTTTATCTGAATGTTTTCCAATTTGAAGGGAAAAAAAATTTGGCAAAATTCCAGAGTGTAAAAATTTTGTTATTGATAAAACAGTAGTTTATTGTGTGTCTTATTGGTGAAAATGTTAACAAAAGAATCCTCCAGAGATTTTATTTGGTATTTATAACAACAGAGAAAATGCACAATTTATAATGTATGTTTGTAGATAACCCTAAGCACTTCTACACAGTGAAAACCTAGGCCAGTAAGAAAATTTTGCAATAAAATATGGATATGGAGAAGTGGAAAGTGGGCTTTAACATGATCAATAACTCACTGAACTCTCACCATAAAGCCAGATCAACGAAAGGGAATGGGAAACTTCTCCCTGTAGTAAAAGACAGTGCTCCTATGGGATACTATTTGTAATTCTGGTCACCAAACTTTAACAAAGAATAAAACTTTAGAAGGTTACAGAGGGTAACTGAAATGGTCAAAAGAATACAGATTCTTGGGGCGCCTGGTGGCTTAGTCATTAGGCGTCTGCCTTCGGCTCAGGTCATGATCCTGGGGTCCTGGGATGGAGCCTCGCATCTGGCTTCCTGCTTGGCGGGAAGCCTGCTTCTCCCTCTCCCACTCCCCCTGCTTGTGTTCCCTCTCTCGCTGTGTCTCTCTCTGTCAAATAAATAAAAAATCTTTAAAAAGAAAGAATACAGATTCTTCTACATATGAATAAGGAGATTTTAAAATATTAGTATCAGTACAAAAGTGAAACAGGAAAACAGGGTTTCACAGCCATACTCAAAATGTATCCATTAATACATCAGTGTCAACTCTGCTGAGGAGTTTTTCCTGAACCCTCTATAGGTCAAAAATTCATCTATGCTTGATGAAGGCAAATAAGATACTGCTATCAAATTCTCAAGGAGTATAAAACAGAGGGGAGTAACAAAATATTATATGCCTAAGGCAATATTTGAAGGTAAAAATCCACAAAGAGAAGCAAAATATAACAAGATCAAGTTGGGTAAACATAAGTATAAATATTTTAATTGAAGTTCAAAAGTTAATTAAACCAGTAGGAAGAGGGGCATATGTTTTTGTTGAGTTGGAAAAGCCATGAGGTTCGTCCCGACTCCAGTTCATCGTGAGTTATCACAAGTTCAAACAGGAAGTGAGACACAGAACAATACTACTTTGACTTTAGAATGAATTATTATCCTAAGTATTAGAAATAAAATATCCATGCCAAGGAAGACAACAGCTCAACAGTATTTTTACACTGGTCAGGACTGCAGTGGTCTGGAAAACATATCATACAAAGAATTGGCTAAAACAAAACAACAAAAAACCTGTATGAGTATTAATAAATTATCAAAAATTTGCTCATCCCTTTTAAATGTCTCTACAGAACGTGTGATGATTAAAAACAACAAGAGGATATGTTTGATTATTAGGACAACAGACCAGGTTCTAGAACTTATGGATGCTCACTGAACTTGAAAGAGTCATTAAATAATCATGTAATCATTTTAGGATTTTTGTCAAATTTTTGCATCTACAAACCTGGGGTACTAGGCAGATTCCCAGGCTGTCTGTTTTAAAAATCACAGAACAATGTACAATGTTAATATGAAATGCATTATTATAATGATATATCTAAGAACATGGGACCACCCTCTTTGTTCATCACCCAATATCAGTGTTCTCTGACTGAAGTGCATCTCCCCCCCACCCCGCCCCCCCGCCATGCTTTCCTCCATTTTCCCAGATAGGCTGGGGTAAAGGAGATGTTCAACTGACTTCTGAAGCTAGGTTTCACCTGTCCAGCTGCTGGCACAGTTACAAATTGTTTTAATTGTTTAGAAAACTTGGCATTGATGACACAACATTCCTGAGTTATTGAAAGAAACACAGCTGCACTGCACTCTCCCTTTGCTCTGTATTTTCCCTCAAACCCAGGCTCACCTGAAGAACAACAACAAGGCAATGGCAATGCAGCAGACTTCCTCCTCCAGGTGGCAGCTTTAAACGGGTCAGCTCAAATGAATGAGAGCTCCATATATCAAGGAAACCTAAACCAGTGGTTTTGCAAGATGTACAGTGCTCCAGTAAAACAGTTAATAAGAAAGGTCAAGGCACACTTTGCCCACATCTATCATTCCAGGTCAGACCCTTTCAACACCATTACTTCTCTACTGTGCTATTAATTCATCCTAATTAGGCATTCAAACTCCACCTTCACACTACTTCACTGAAGTCCACGAACAACAGAAAATATTCTAAATATTCTGTTTATTATAAAATAAACTATTTTAGTTTATATAAATATTCAAAAGCCTTCACTGGCATTTTGGTGCTTATTTCATCAAGTATGAATTAAAAAAAACAAAACTCAGTGGAGGATTCCGTATCATCTATGGTACATACAGAATCTATTTCTCCCAATTATCTACTGTCACCTATAGGCATTATGTACCCACACTATATTACTCCACTGTCTTGGTCCTAATTGTCATATGCTTTTTATTTATGCCTTTTCTTATGCTATTTACTATAACTAGAACATTTCTGGACACTTAAATTTTTTCCTCTCTAAACACTACCTATCACTGAAGACCTACATCAACAACTACCTCCTTTATAACTCTATTTTGACCACATCTATTTTGTTTTGAGCTCTTGTGGCTCTGAAACACCATTACTACACAAAGTACTTTCTACTTTGTAGCGTGAGAACTTGCACACTTGGGGGCGCCTGGGTGGCTCAGTTGGTTAATAAGCATTTACCTTCCGCTCACGTCATGATCTCAGGGTCCTGGGATCAAGCCCCACATAGGGCCCTGCATCAGGCTCCCCGCTCAGTGGGGAGTCTGCTTCTCCCTCTCCCTCTGACCCTCCTTCCGACTTGTGCTCTCTCTCTGTCCCAAATAAATAAAATCTTAAAAAAAAAAAGAACTTGCACACTTGTTTGATTCTCATATCTGAAACATGTCCCATAGAGATGAACTGTGTTTATTTACCTGCATATTCCTTCAATTTAGATGTGTGCTTTACGTATACTAAGGCAAAATGGTCATTGCGTGTAAAATAAATTAGCAATAAATTGATAAATAATGCATTAATACATCATGATGAACATTCTAATATTGCCAATTTCACCTATTATATTAAACACATTTGAAGTTTAATCTATAAAAGAAAGACTTTCTAAGACAGTTACAGAGATACAAGTCCTTAGCTACTGAAGTTTGCTTTCCATTTGTTTTCACTTCTGTTGTGAATTTTAAAAATAGTATTCTCAATTTGCGAGACATCATCTAGACAACAGAGCCTTCCACCATAAGTGCCATTCAGTCAACTATCATGATTTGTTGAGTGCTAGAAGGTCAAACAGCATATAAGACAAACCCAAGGAGATGGCACCACACCAGAATATAGGAACATTTAGAAATGCATTTCTACATTCAGCGATAGCTGGCTACACAGGAGAGAAAATGCTCACTTCCTTGAAGGTCTGTTTTTGAAGTGCTTATGAGGGTATTATGGATTATATATAGGGGTTAGTGAGAAAAATTATCCAAAATTTGAAATTAAGGTAAGAGAATACTGAATGCCCAGTCATGCTAAAGAACTGTTTAATAAACCTGCTTACAAATCATTGATTTTCTAAAGAAACACTTTTTTAAAACTAATTATAGATTATTGAATAAAACCCTGGATCTATAAAGACAAATGTTAATTACAGAAGATTAATACACTGCAAATGATGTTTCTCTAGTAGAAATGTTAATGGTTTCTATCCAACAGAAATAATAGCTCCGTTATAGATTTATTGCCTTGTCCAACATTAAGCAATTTTGAATTTAACTTATTTTGACATTCTTTCCTTCACTGACCATATACAACATTCTCTCTTATCTTTTATTTTTTTAACCATCTCTAGCATCCTTCAGTTTCTTTATTAGTGAGTTAAGCAAATCTTTGATATATGCCCACCATATATTTGTATAAAATCATGGTTTTTTTTCCCTACATTTTGAAGTTTACACTATTGTTTCCTAAGCCTTTGCCATTATCAAAACGTCTATCTTCAAAAACAATTAAAAACTGAGTGGGAGATGTTAAAAAGTTACAGAGAATTTAAACCAAAATGGTAAATTTTACTTGAGATATTTTGATGATGCATTTTACATAGTGAGAAGCAGAAATGAAGGGACTGAAGGAGGAGAAAAGACTTACAAATATGTACATTCATTTTATCTACAGTGGGGGGAAAAAACAGGAATCCTTTAAATTGAAATTTTTTCACTAGCTCAGATGACCAATATTAATGAAGAATAAAACTGATTAATTTTTTTTGTGAGCAGCAGAAGTCATCGCTCCCCCTCCTTCAGGATCTCCTGCCCCCAGGCTGTCCCTGACTACACGTGCATTTTTCTCTGTGGGATCACAGCAGGCCCGCCCTCTGCACAGGGACCTATGCACGCCTTGCACCTTATCTCTGCCACACCCAAATATAACTTATCTGTGGCCCATTCTTTTAGAGCTCTACTCTTGATTGCAAAACAACCAGCTAATCTCCAAACTATTGTACCTTGCTAATTCAAGTTTTCTGTAAGAAGTAATATGAGACTTTGAAAAGAAGCTTCCCAGAAAAAAAAAAAAACTAAAACATAATGAGGAATTTGAAAACTGGAATTTTAGGCTTTTTGACAAATCAAAGAAGAAATAATTTGTTCAAATGGGACTATCTTCAAAAGTGAGCTATTTACTCTTCATACAGGACCAGTTCTTACTAAGAAGCTCTGGGAATTAGTCTGTATGGGTTTATGATAATTTAAAGCTTACACTTTATTGTCTGTTTTTCAGTTCTGCTATTTCAAAGATTATCCACAGCAAAGTTTATAATGGGCAAGAGGGGAAAGAGATTTGAATATACAAATATTCAATTCTTTAAATCCATGGAATGATCTTCTGTTGAAATTTCTCAGCATGCTAAGTACAGGAGCACATGTGGCTTAAACTCAGAAAAAGAACAAAGATACCTGCCTTTCACCAATGACACTTAGACAAGCAATCAGATATCAGACTAAAAGACTGTCATCGCTCACTGGTTTTCCCTGCTTTCATCAACCGTGAGAGCTAGCTAAGTTCTACTCAAATTAGCACTGATGTGTCAGAAAGTTTTTGAAAAGTCATACAGCTTTCAATCTCCTAGAACTCAAATAGAAAATTACCAAATTTCTCGTGTTCCCAAGGGGTGGATACAGTGCACAAGCAACGAAAACCAGGTAAGTACTATAAAAATATTCAATTAAAGCAAAGACTTTGCAACCTGATATGCCTCATGATAATGTCTACTGCTACTCAGGAGAAGTGACAATTGATTTACCCGTCATCCCTAAGAAGGAAGAAACTGAGGGCCAGTGAATCAGCTTCTAAGTTCTCACTGCATGTAGACACTAGCACTTAGGAGCCATACGTCAATGACTAGGATACAGAGGAGTCAGAATGAAGTTTGATGGTAGTGGAAAGGAAAGGAAAGATGGTTTATGAGATTTCTAAGAATCCCTTTTCCATATCTATAGTATTTCTGGTGTTTTAAATCTTCCTTAAATTCAAAAGAACACAGCATTCAAAACTGATGAAGCATATGAAATGCACATATTGATACAAGAGTAATTCACTGACTCCAGCCCATTTTACCCTCAAAAACATATAAAAACCAGAAACTGTTCCAACCTACACAATACCATGACACTGCTAAGATTCTTCTTCATGAACCATGACATCCTCTGAGTATCTCACTGACGAAGCCACTTAACATTAGCAATTAGTCAATCACAGTCATGAAGATTATATTATCACTATTACCACACAAAAATGAAAATGAGTCTTTAGATGTTATAAGGGCATGATATATTTAAATGGATTTTTGTTCTTTTAATCAGAATTCTCTTTTAGGATGATGCCCGCATTTTGGCTACAGAATAAAAAATGACCACTGACTCAGTGCATCTGAAGACAAAAGAAAACAATATGATTAAAAAGAAGTGCCAGAGATGTCCCTAGAGCTTCATATGTTTTCTAAATTCTCCCAGCAACCCATTTTATTTTACAGATGTGGATTAAACCCATTTTACAGATGAGGAGATGGAGGCTGAGAGTGTTTTAGCAGTGTTCCCAAAGCCACTTTGCTCATCATTTTGACTCCCCTTAACCCGGATCTATGTCCTGAATCAGACAACCTAAATGGTACACTAACCATTCCTTTGTCCTTTGTTTTCGAAACTGCCTAAAAAGCAAATACTGTGAAGAAAAAAAAAAAAAAAAAACTTCTGCCAAAAGCATCCATAACATTTACTGAGCACAATTAAAGTTAACTGATTCACTGAAATGATTTAAGAAATTAATTCCTTAACATCTACAAAAAAACTGTTATATGACATTTTATAGCATGCTTTTTTTTTTCATTTGGCACTAATAATCTTAAAATTATGTATCAATTTGTCAGACATCTCAATTAGAGTAGTCAACAAAACAATAGCATATTAGCATGCTTTCCTTAATGTCGTGTACAAACAGCTGAAGAATCTCCAGGGGCCGATTACAGAAGAGTGTGTATTATTCAGGCCTCTTCTTTCTACTTTGTTTTCTGTTGCCAAGACTTGAGACCTTTCACTACAGATTAACACTCTTTCCACCAAAGACTGGCAAGGGAGCTGAATGCTGTGGATGCTAAATCAATCCATTTGGCTGGCTGAGCTGACAGCTGTGGGGGGGGGGGGGGGGTGTTAGTAGGGTAAGAATACAGAACTAAACATTATGTTAAATCAAAAAGAAAAGAGTAAATATTTGGATTTTTGGATAATCTGTGAAGTCCTGTTCTTTGAGCTAAATAAATGATGATTTCCTCACTTCAGGGAAGTTAACTTATTTATTTATTGTTGGATAACGTAACAAAAGTTTCTATGATTGCTGATAAAATGTAAGGTATTACATCAGTGATTAGAAAATAGAGGATCGGGGCGCCTGGGTGGCTCAGTCGGTTAAGCATCTGCCTTCGGCTCAGATCATGGTCGCAGGGTCCTGGGATCGAGCCCTGCATCAGGCTCCCTGCTCAGTGGGAGGCCTGCTTCTCCCTCTCCCGCTCCCTCTGCTTGTACTTCCTCTCTCACTGTGTCTCTCTCTGTCAAATAAATAAAATCTTCAAAAAAAAAAAAAAGAAAGAAAATAGAGGATCATAAAGCACATTCACAGAACAAGCCAACACATTAGAAATTACTGGATGTAATTTAGAAAAGCAGGACATGTACTACAGCTAAACATACGTTTTATTAGAAAAGAAAGAAATACAGGGGTGCCTGGGTGGCTCAGTCAGTTAAGTGTCAGACTCTTGATCTCAGCTCAGGTCACGATCTCAGAGTCATGTGATCAAGCCCCTTGTCAGGTTCCACACTGGGCCTGCTTAAAATCCTCTCTCTCCTTCTCCCCCTGCCCTCCCTCCTCCTCCCCCCAAAAACCCCACAGAAACACAGATTATATTCCTGAGGTCTAATCCCTACTGGGAAAATGCATTTGCTTAGGAATACAGAATAATAATTCACATTAAAATGAGATAAATAACCTACAGATTGCTTTAGTGAGTTCATTTAATCATATCCAAAGGATGGGGACTCAGAAAGCAGTAGCAAAGTGTCTAGTGAAAGGCACTGTTACTCTCCTTGATGTCAAACCACAAACATCCTTTTTTCATTCATTAACTCTTTGAGCTTCCAATATACACTTTCATATTTTTAGCCTGTACCTCTCTTTAATTTATCCAAAACTTGCCCTAAACACAAAAGCATATTTAGAAAAGAAAAATAGTTTTCTGTCCTCAGCAACTGGCACTGTATCAGGGTCACAGAAAACACTACGTTAATGATAAAGACAGGATTCAGCTCTCAAGAATCTCACTTTCAGTTGGAGAAGTACATATAGGTAGATCTGAATAGTAAGACAATACTCCATGATATCTCACAAGGGAGTGAATGATTACTTGCTCAAGAAATTATGCTAACAACATATGCTACTTAAGTATTCAGAGGAAGTATTTGGGTGTGGACAAAATGTTCCAGAAAAGTTGCCAGAAAAGGCAGAAATTAGAGAGAGATCCTGACAATGGCTGAGCAGTGAGGTAGAGGAAAAGCATTTTAGGCAGAACAGCCAGTTCTGAGGCATTGATGTAAAGACAGAGTGGTTAGGGACAGTATATTGGCTAGAGCTTGGCTGAAATGGTTACATAATGTAGGAAAAATATAACTAAATGAAATGCTGGTATTAGACTCAAGAAATCACTTAGCACAAAGCTAAAAGTTTAGTCCTGATTCTGAAGACAACTGCACGTTTCAACGTTTCAGAACGTTCACCAAGTTCAGAATCATGGCATATTTAGTTTTCATGCATCATTCACTCTAGAGCCTTTTCTATTCTTTGCTTTCACACCTTGACACTTTTTAAATTACAGATCAAATTCCTGTAGGATGCCCATCAATTTGTGTTTGTCTTATGCTTCTTTAGGATGAGATTTAGGTTATACATTTTGGCAGAAATAACACAGAAGTGAAGCTTCCTGTGGGTGGTGCATGATGATATCCATTTGTTCCATTATTGGTAATATAAATTTTGATCACTTGCCAAGTCTTCACCATAATAAAGTACTCGTTTTCCCAATTAATTATTTTAGAGGAAAGTACATTCAGATTACATAAATACTCCATTCCCCCATCAAATTTTTACCATTTAGTTTTTGTATCTATTGCATTACTTAGCAGAATTAATAATTACAATGATGGCTGTCATACTGTAATTTTCTGATTATTTCATTCCTTCTACACTGCAACTGGAACTCTTATCACAGGAGAAACGCAAAGATTCTTATTTTATTCAATGTTATAATCTATTACATTTATTTTGATGCTCAAATTATTCCAGATCTAGCCAATAGGATTCTCTTGAAACTAGCATTTATATACTTTCAACCTGGCACTAAACTAGCATTTATATACTTTCAACCTGGCACTATCAATCTTGAGCACCTTCTCACTTTCTGGTATAAACAGATGTTTCAGACTCATCGTGTGCTTTTCCTATCTCAGCCCTGACATTAGTCATTTTTTTCAAGGAAACCTTAATCCATTAGTGGAGAATCGTATTCAGGAACCAAGATCTAGATGCCTGGTGTACCCAATGCTATCAGACTGCTCTTGCTCCTAGGCTCTTCTACTGGGCAGAGCTGAATACGCATTTATATTAATACGCATCTCTGTATCAATCTATATACACTGAAAACCATGAAAAGCATGTAGTTTCTAAAAAAGAATCTGAATTCATTCTGTAGTAATACTATGAAAGTCACACCCAAAAATTTAAGCTGACGGGCGCCTGGGTGGCTCAGTCGGTTAAGCGACTGCCTTTGGCTCAGGTCATGATCCTGGAGTCCCTGGATCGAGTCCTGCATCGGGCTCCCTGCTCGACAGGGAGCCTGCTTCTGCCTCTGACCCTCCCCCCTCTCATGTGCTCTCTCTCTCGTTCTCTCTGTCTCAAATAAATAAATAAAAAAAAAATCTTTAAAAATTTAAGCTGATGGGACGCCTGGGTGGCTCAGTCGGTTAAGCGACTGCCTTCGGCTCAGGTCATGATCCTGGAGTCCCGGGATCGAGTCCCGCATCGGGCTCCCTGCTCAGCAGGGAGTCTGCTTCTCCCTCTCCCGCTCCCCCCTCTTGTGCTCTTTCTCTCTCTCACTCTCTCTCTCAAATAAATAAATAAAATCTTAAAAAAAAAAAAAATCTTAAAAAAATTTAAGCTGATGGCTTCTTTATTTCACCTCTTGACCTCGAGGTTGAGGGAGACCTAGAGGATTTCCCTTAAAGCTTTTATTAATGCTGGGAACTAGACTGATAAATATTCTACTAGATGTTGAGCTAAGTTATTCTCTAGTGTCTTTTTCCCCATTAAAGGAGGCCTTATTTTTTATCTGAAATGATCCATATTTAAATATATTTTCTTCCAATTCAATTGAATTGCAAATTCAAGATAAACACAGCTTGAAAAGTCCACTGGCTACAAATGACCCCCTTTCAAAAAGAAATTATTAATTCAGGAAAACACCAAGGGAAATAAATACACAGTTCTGCAGCCAAGGTAAGCACACATACTCATACTGGATTGAGTCTGTATGAAAATCATTCCTTTGTCAAAAATCTGCAATCTGACCAGCACCAATTCTGTTAGAAACTACATGGTTTGATACTTCTAATCAGTGCTTTCCTCAGTTAGACATCAGGTTTTGTAAACCGGTGTTTGAATTACATTTTAGACTATTCCCATCACTAAATGGTATAACGCACACATTAAGCAAGAGATGTTAAAAAATGGACTCATAGTTACACTTGGCATGGAAATTGAACTACTCATATATATGTTAGTGTACATGTTTTCTATACATGTATAAGCTAGATTTTTATAATGTATCTCCTTGAGAGTGAGAACTACTTCGCCTTTGAAATGCTCCATAGATTTCAATACCAGGCACAGTAAGCTAAAGAATGAAATACATATTTTTAAAAAGAATCACCATTCCATTCTGGCTTTCCTGAATTATTTCCAAATAAAGTCATAAAAATTATAGCTTACTCTCTCATTATATATTAGAAATAATGAAAGATTTAGAACCAATTATTCTCATTATTTTCTGTCCTTTACTTGAGTAGGCCATTGGATATGCTTATCTCCAGTATTAACAAGACACATTCTTTTCTTACTGTTAACATCAAAGAATATTTAGAATAATTTCCTGATGGATCCTATGAAATAATGGATAATAGAAAGTTAAGGGGTTGGGTAATTTGGTTTATTTAAAAGGTGGAAATAGCCAAAACTAGGTACATCATTAGTGGGTAATATTCAGTAGCTCCTTCTACCCATTAAATCGATTTTAATAAAGAACAGGAAAATGAACCTACATTTATTTTATTTCATCACAATTTTGGGTTTTCTTTCAATTAATAATAGGGAAACAGGAGTGCATTAATTTTATTGTTGTATATTTCATTATTTCTAAAGCCTCTGAGATAATATGCATTTTCTGAAATTTTTACTCAGCAAATAGTGAGCATGCTTTTCTCCTTTGCTGATATGACTGAAAATAGTTTGTGAAGCATTTACACATAAACTAGAAGGTAGAAAAATATGTTCAAATATTTTAAGGTGTCTAATATTTACGAAAGTTAAGTTTACATTTTAGTTATATTACTGAATTTCATTAACTTCAGAATATGATTTACAGATAGCTTAGTCATTCTATCCAGGCTTTAGAAAAATATAGGAAAGGTGGTTTTCTTGTTTTCTCAATATTTTCTATCCCATGACAAATTACTGCATTTACTTGGATGAAGGAAAGCGTTAAAAGGAAATATAATAAAGTTACAGAAGCACCATATTCTAACAGTCTAAATAACAGGCTTTTGGCTAGTATTTAAGCATTTAGAGTTACTTTGACTAAAATTACTGCCTTTTTTAAGAAAAATCAAAAATAGATTACTTTATATATTCCCTGGGAGGTAAGGAAGCTGAAGGGACTCTATTTTAGAATGGCTCTGTCTCTACTGTTTTTCTGCTAGGCCCTATTTACTCATGTTCTCTGAATAAGCCAGAGAAGCTATGTTCTCACTTCAAGGGGGAAACAAGAAAGTGAATCATTCTCTTAGTTTTGTCCCAGGCCCCAAACACCTGATAACACCTAAGAAGAGCTAGATCCTGACCATGTTCCAGGATGTTAGCTTCAGACAAACCTGAGCTGATTCTGGCATCAATACTTTGATCTTCTGTAATTTATGAAATAATATCTATTGTTCACCTGACACTCGCCTTTAATTGGATCCTAGTCTGGATTCCTGAAGGAACATATACCCTAGACCCTTCTCCAGTATAAACGCCTAACCCCAAGCAACGATGAGACTCATTCTCCTTTCCAAGTCTCCCAGACCTTTAGTCTGCCATTCTGTCACTCACGCTGTTCAATAAACTTTTGTTTTCACTTTCTCTGGCTCACATTTGATTTCTATCCTGCATGAAGCCAAGGACCCTCTTGGCTGGTCCTGTGGGACCCTCCCTTGAGTTCTTGGACCCAGCCTCCCTGCATCACTTGTGAGGAAAAAGATTAAAGTAGGAAAAGATATTTTATACTTAGATATTTTCCAACTCATTACAAACTTTAACACTCAACATACAGAAAAGAATTAGTTTATAGAGAAAATAAACTGAATTACTGAGTGGGGATCTCTTTTTACATTTATTTTATATCATTTATTTAATTTGTATATTTATATAATACATGATCCTTTTGTATCATATATGGATTATATAGAAAAATAGCATGGGTTGCTGTAAGATTAAAAGACAAGATAACTCAATGAGTTACTGACTGCATTTTCTTCCCTTTATAAAGTTATGAAAGATACCATCATGCAGAAAAGTAGAGAGAATACAAAAAAGAATGATGTCACACCTCTCAGATTTAACAGTATTTGTATCTTACCACATATTTTAGATTATTTAAAAAGTAAAACATTATGTGGGCATTGAGCAGATGACTCTTGGTTTTGGCTAAGGTCGTGATCTCAGGGCTGTGAGATCGAGCCCCCACATCAGGCTCCATGCTTAGTGTGGAGTCTGCTTAAGACCCTCTCTTACCCTGCTCCCCCACTCCCACGCCCCCACCCCCGCTCTTTAAATAAATAAATAAATCTTTTAAAAAAAACAACCACATTATGTGGTTTAGAAACTCTGCCTGGTATTTTGATCCAGCTACTGGAATGATAAACACTACGGGCTGTATCTTCTCCGCCTACTTTTTTTCATGTTTTTAAACTTCCTACAGTTACTGCATGAGTGTGCCACTCTGCAACTTGTTATGTTTTTCACTCAGCCATGTTTTCAAGTATAATCCATGTTGTTATCTAATCCATTCAGCTTCAATTTCCTCATTTATAAATTATAAAAATTATATAAAAGGTGTGAGTTAAAATGAGAAATCAGTGTGTGTGTGTGTGTGTGTGTGTGTGTGTGTGTGTGTGTGTGTGAAAAAGCTCCTGAAATAAAGTAAAACATCATTAGTGTTAGCCATTTCTTTCTCAGGAATATTTATTGATAAGTTGAATTGCTGGGTCAGTGAGTATAAATATGCCCAACCTGCCATATAATGAGAAGTTATTTCTCCAAGGGACTGTACCAAACTAGATTCTTAGTCATACATGAGGAGGAGTTTATTTTTGCTCATCTACTGGTAAATATTTGGTATTGCAGTTTGTTTGACGGAACACATCTTTCAGAAACTTTGCCAGGTTAACAAGTTGGTTTGAACACAGAAGACCTATGATGACCATCACCAGTGTGCTTGTCTGCTAATTCAAAGGGATCCAATCTGATATAATTGTTTTCTATTACTCATGGACAGTGGTCACCCTGAGATTTCCCTTCTCCTTTGTGCTGGAGATCGTTCTGTCAGATCTCCGGGTTTCTGAATCCTTGACTTCTTTCTAGCTTTACTTCCTTATTTGGAAAGAAACATCCCCTATTAGCTTCTATAGCATGAAAGCAAAGGAGATAAAAAATTGTATGACTGAGGATATTTGCATATAATTCACACCTGAGTTATATATAGCTGGCTGAACAAAGAATTCTAACAAAGGTTAGAAATAATTTTTCCCCAGAATTTTTAAGGCAGTATTCTATTGTCTTTATATGCTTCTAGTATTGTTGAGAAGTTCAAAGCCATTTTGATTCACCACCTTTTGTATGTGATAGGGTTTTGTTTATTTTTTCACAGGAAGCATGTAGAACCTTCATGTTATCCTGATTGTTATGAAATTTCATGATTATGTGCCTTTATGTGGGTGTATTTTCATCCATTTGGCTGGACATTATTTTCCTGTCATTCTAAAAACCATGGCTTTCACTTATGAAAAATATTCTACAAGTACTTTATAGGTAAATTCATCCCTTCTATTTTCTCTTTCTAGAATTTCTATTATTTAATATTTTAAAAAATATTTGTCATCTCATTTTAATGTCTTTCCTACTGTTTTCGGTTTCATTTTTTGTTTTATTTTCTGGGTGATTTCCTTCTTCAGTTTTATTTCTCAAAAGTTACACTGAATATTTTTTAAGTAATCTCTATACTCAGCGTGGGGCTCAAACTCACAACGTGGGGCTCAAACTCACAACCCAAATAAGAGTTGCATGCTCTTATTAATAAGCCAGTCAGTCATCCCTATATTGAAGACACTTAAAATTTCTGTTTATATTTTTAATTTATGAACTTATGTTTTACCTCCAGCTGCCATTTATTATATCATTTTATTCTTGGTAATGGATAAATTACTTTGAGTTCAATCTGAAAACCTTAGTATTTCTAAGCCTTTCTTCCCTCTATATAGTTTCTATTTCTCTTTTTTTCCACTCTCTTTCTCTTTTATTTATTTATTTTTTAAAGATTTTATTTATTTATTCGACAGAGAGAGACACAGCGAGAGAGGGAACACAAGCTGGGGGAGTGGGAGAGGGAGAAGCAGGCTTCCCGCCGAGCAGGGAGCCTGATGCGAGGCTCGATCCCAGGACCCTGGGATCATGACCTGAGCCGAAGGCAGACGCTTAACAACTGAGCCACCCAGGTGCCCCTCTCTTTCTCTTTTAAATCGATGTTACAAGATATCCTCAGACCTGGAAGGCTTTGTTTGGGGAAACCTAGTATCAGAATCTTTATGACTTTCTTCATGAGCTAGTGAGACTTCTAGTGCAACTGGGTACATGAGTCCTAGATCATATGAAGTCAGGGATGGAGATAAAAATAACAGAGTTTAGAAGGCATTTATAGCTATGAGAGTAAATAAACTTGTCTTAGAGAGACGTTTAAGTAAAGAAAAGAAAAAGGGCCTAGCACCAAACCTTTTGTTAGGTAAGCCATACATTAGGGTTTTCTATGTATTATGATCTATGGTGGATTCTTTAATAGGTATCACCTTGGACAAATTCACATTTAATTCTTCTATATATCTGCAAAATAATTTAGAGCTGTTCATGTGTTTTAGTGCTCTGTTTAAAGGCATATAATAGGCACCTGGGTGGCTCAGTCAGTTGAGTGTCCCAGCTCTTGATTTGGGCTCAGGTCATGATCTCAGGGTTCTAGGACTGAGCCCAGCATCAGGCTCCATGCTTAGCATGGAGTCAGCTTGTCTCTCTCCCTCTGCTCCTCCCCCCACTGTCTCTCTCTCTCTCAAATAAATAAATAAATAAATAAATAAATAAATAAATAAATAAAATCTAAAAAAAAAAATAAAGGCATGTAACACAAAAAGGACATTAGAAATAGTTAAACCAAACAACCACAATGAGAAAAATCATCTTTAAAAATTAATAAATCACATTAGTACTCATAAAATGGGTGATTAGATTCTATTAATACTGACAAACATGATGATTTCATGTAATTACAGATATGTAAAACTACATTTTATAAAAGACTACCTGAAGTAATCTGAGCTAAACAGTCACTCATACTTTTGGGATGGAAGAAAACAAAAGTACGTTGTTAATGGCCAAAAAAAGCGAAAAAAAAAGAAAATCACAATCATATTATATGAATTACTCATTTAGCAGAAATCATTCCCAAAATTTGCTGCAAGGTGTATCTCTATTTTTCATGTGATTTTCAATGTAAAATTTAAATTATGTGCAACTAGAAAAATTGCTTTCCTAATATTCAAATTTACTTAAGAATTCATCAGGTCTTTAAAATTACAAATTTGAACAAAAAAACAACAGCTTTATCATTAAGACTTTAACTACTGTAATGTTCAATATGTGAAGAGTATCACTGATCTATACTTAAAACAATTCACAAAATTCCTTTCCTGAAAAGGAAAATACAATGCAGTAGAAGAAACTTCAATAGTAAGATTACTTGCATTGTACTTGAGAGAAATCAGAAAGTTTTAGAACAATGGTTATTTAAAAAAAAAAATCCCAACTCCAACTCCCTTACTACTTATTACTAGTAATGTCATATATTACTTGCTCCTTTTCCCATAAGTTGAGCTTAAATAACTTTTAACCTTTTCCCACTAATGACTGTGCTGTTGGTTACAGTCATATTCTACAGGGCGTATCCCCACAACATGCCCAACACCCACCGTGTGCTTAGCAATAGAAAATGATAACATATATTAGCGTGCAGAGTAGAATATGCAACAGATAAATTCTGCCTTAAATTCTTAAAGGTGTATAGCATGTCAAACGGCACTGGTTAGACTTCAAAAATATTTAACAGTTTCAGAATCTGACAACTGCAATTTTTTTTTCTTTTCACCTAGAATAATAAAATTGGGACGCTCAAGATGAGAGTAGTAACCAAGACAAAATGGTGGACATTTTAAAACATGTGTGGGCAGAGAACAGAATATGAAAACTGAATCATTAGCATTTGTAATTCTGGTTAGTAACTTGCTACAATGTGAGGAATACTTTCCTAAGAAGGAGATAAAATATTAATTTATTTTAAAATATACTTTGAAATTTCAGAGAAGATCCTAGCAAGTATTTAAAAATCCATGCAATTATCTTTATACAGTTTTACTGCTAATTACTGGCATTCCCATTAGAGTGGTTAATAATAACAAAAGATCCTAACATAACTACACTTTCTTCATATGTACTAGATTTAATGATATTTGGTGTTACAATAGGAGAATTTAGACTGTAAAATTATTATCTTTGTTATCTTCACAAACACTTCTGGGAGGTATCACTTTAGGATTAAAAAAAAGTAGTCCACCTAATTTTTACCTTCTTTAACATGAACACATAGCAATACACAATGTAAAGGTATTCATGTTTCTAAATATGCTTATCTAAAGGATGCCATAGGCTATTCATGCTGCACAGTCTATAGCATCGATTCACAGCAAAAACACTTCTAAGGGAGTTGTGTGTGTATACAATAGTACCATTTCTCAGTTGGAGTCTTTTGCTTGATGTAACACCAAAACCTGGAAGTGAATTATGTTTGCTGAGTAGAGAAAAGAGACAACACACAGCTATCATCATTCAAGCAGTAACAATGCATTTATGCCAAAGCAGTAATTTCTTCCTCGTGAACTCTTACACAGGCATTCAGCAATGCATAATCACGTATCCTTCATGTCGTTCACATTGTTGGGCTCTGAATACACAAATCACCATAAAAACATGGGAAATGAAGAAATACGATCACTTTGAGTTTTGTTGTGCAATGATTTCAGCACTTTTCTTGATTCAATATGTGTCCAATTGTTCCTTATGAACAAAACTGAATGATTTTCACCATTATGTTGCACTTTCTTCTTTAAAAGAACTTAGAACTAAGTCGCTAGAGAGGTTTATATATCCCCAAAATTTCAGAATCCACTTTTATTGGCTTTAGAAATTATTATTAGAAAACATCAATTTGATGAAAACTACTCTGTTCATAACTTCCTTCTTCCTTAACAACCTTGAAAATTTTCATTAGGTTTCAAGGTGTTCTCTCTCAGCAGTACATTCTGATCATGCAGGAGTACCCTGCCTAAACATGTTACCACACTGGAAGGTCCTACAGTGTCTTTCTCTCCTTCTCTGCCTTCATTCTGACCTTTATACTTAATGATACTGAAATGCTAACTTCAGATCAGGTGTTCTTCCTCTTACATTCAAATTAAACTCTCTATATTATAAACTGATTTTAAATCCAAACATTTGAAAATTAATGATATTCTAAATTAATAATTTACATTCATATACTATCTCAAGTGTTCTGGTCAAATTTCAGTATTTCAAATACAATTACTGTTCAATTCAGATCTGGCCAAATCTAATTTCTCTTTTTTCTGAACTTAGTTCTTTCTTGAGTCTACATATTTTTTTAACTTTAACCTGACTTATGTGTGTTATGCTTTTTCCTCCCACTAGATTGAAAGTTCTAATAGATGGAAACACGTATCACTGTATTTTCCATAAAGCACAGGAAATTTGCCTAGAGAATGCAAAAAACAAAACAAAACAAAAAACCCCATGTGTGTGCGGGAGCAGTGCACACAGGAACTAATTCTTGAGGGCTGTCTATTTCTCCCAAAATCATTTGGATATGGCACCATACTCAGCCAAACCAGGGCCTCCTTTGGCTGTTCTCACCTCTTTGTGGTCCCTTCTGAAAAAAAGTGTGGTAATCTGAGAAAATCATTTTCCCTTTGATTTAGTAAATGAGGCTTTCTTATTAATATTTTTAAAATTATATTATCACTACCAAAATACAAACACACTACAGAATGTCAATCAAAATTTAAACAACTTCTAAAAATTGTAGCAGAATGGCAGGTCCTATCACTCTTTGATCGTACAATTTCTCTGAAGAAGCAAACCTTACTAAGATAAGGAATGTCTAACAATAAGCAAAATTTTCTTGGTGAAATACTCCTTGGACCCAGAAGGGAATGCATTAAAATTAGCAAAACACAATCAGCCACGGAATAAAGCAGAATACTCTTAAACCTAAAATAAAAACAACTAAGGCTATATATCTCTTTGAAGTTGTAAATAATAAGTAAATTGAGAGAAGAAAGTAAAGGATCTTAAGCACAGTGCTGATCATGCTCTTTCAAGGGCGAAGTGCAGTCAGACCTCCACTGGGTAGAAGTTGCTTCTGTAATACATTTGAAAGGCTCCAATCAGTAGGACCAAGTTTTGTAAAACATGCTGTATGTGTGTGTACTTGGTAGTAAACTGAACTAAGTATCCTGGGCAAGTCTTTCATTGAATAATTTAGACTCAGCATGGATAAGGCCAAAACTTTGACTTGACAAGCATTAAAAATTGAGACATTAAATCACAGAAAAAATACACCCACAGAAGTTCAAATATCATTGTACATAAGATCTCTGTGTAAATATGACCTCTTTTCTATCCCCAGCCTCTACCTTTTCTTTTTCTCTAAAGGACCAAAGTCCAATCAAATATTAAATATCATCCAAATAACTATGTGGCAGACTTAATTTGATATCAACATAGGCCAAGTAGACTTTCATTTTGCTTGGGAAACTGAGAAACAGTTTCAGAAACAAGTATTTTTTAATATTTTGTTTAGTTGATGTATGTTTTTTGAAAATAAAACTTTTTCTATTACTTCAGCTTGTCAGATTTACAAAGCAAATTTTTCACTTCTCTGAAACTATCTCACAAAACACAAATCACCAAAATAGAAACTGTGTGCCCTTTTGGTGTAAGACTACAGTTACTTTAAGAATTCAGAAAAAAGACAAGTCACTTTCATCCAGGATGATTATAATCATCCTCATGGAATCTTTTTAAGTGACTGGACTAATAAATGAATTCAGTAAGGTTGCAAGATAAAAAAATCAACATAAGTTCAATTGTTTCTATACACTAATGAAAAAGACATTAAGATAACACTTCTATTTACAATAGCATCAAAAACAGTAAATAGGAATAAATTTAACCAAGGAGGTGAAAGATCCATATGCTGAAAACTAAGACACTGATGAAAATAATTAAATAAAACACAAATAAATGGGGAGATATTGTGTGTTCATGGATTAGAGAAATTACTATTGTTAAAATGTCCAGACTACAGATCAGAGAGAAAATCCAAAGCCATTTATAGATTCATGCAATCTCTGTCAAAATTTCAATAGCACTTTTCTCAGAAACTGAAAAAACCATCCTAAAATGCTTATGTGACTACAAAAGACCCCACATAGCCAAAGCAATCCTGAGAACGAGGAACAAAGATGGAGGCGTCACGCTTTCTCATTCTAGACTGGCTGCAAAGCCGTAGTAATCAAAACAGTACGGTACCGGCATGAAAACAGGCACCGACCAATGGAACAGAATCAAAAACCCAGAAATAAATCGTGAACGTACAGTCAACTAATATTTGACAAGGAATCAAGGATACTCAAAGGGGAAAGGATAGTCTCTTCAAAAAATGGTACGAGGAAAACTGGATATTCACGGGCAAAGAATGAAACTGGACCCCTATCTTATACCACTCACAGAAATTAAATCAATATGGATTAAAGACTTAAATGTAAGGCCTAAACCCATAAGCCTCCTAGAAGAAAATGCATGGAGAAAGAGCCTTCACACCGGTCTTGGCAATGATTTTTTGGATATACCAAAAGCACAAGCAACAAAATAAAAAAACATGCTGGACTACATCAAACTAAAATGTTTCTGCAAGCAAAGGAAAATCAACCTAATGGAAAAGCAACCTATGGGATGGGTGAAAATATGTGCAAACCACATATCCAAAAAGAGGTTAATATCCAAATATATAAGGAACATGATCATACAACTCATACAGCTCAATAACAAAAACAAATAACATGATTCAAAATGGGCAAAAGAACTGAGCAGACATTTTTCCAAAGATAGACGAAAGGTGCTCAATATCACTAATCATCAGGGAAATGCAAATCAAAACAATAATAAGATACTACCTCACACCTCAAAGATACAACAAGTGTTGGCAAGGATGTGGAGAAAGGGAACCCCTGTACACTACTGGTGAAAATGTAAATTGGTAGTCACTTTGTAAAATGTTCCCATGGAAGGTGGTGGGACATAAATTGATACAATCACCATAAAGGTTCCTCAAAAAATAAAAAGTAAAATTACCATATGATCCAGCAATTTCACTTCTGGGTATATACGCAGGAAACAAAATCATTATGTCGAAGATATAACTGCACTCCCATGTCCACTGGAGCACTATATACATTATGTAATAAATACATGTAATAAATATATATAAATAAATGTATATATAATAAATATATGTAGTAAATATATATAATGTATATATAACAACATGGATAAAACTAGGTGAAATAAATCAGAAGCAGAAAGGAAAACACTGTATGGTCTCACATGTGGAATCTAAAATACTCAAATAGTACAGAGTAGAATGGTGGTTGCCAGGGGCTGGTGGGAGGCAGAAGTAGAGAGATGTTGGTCAAAGGATACAAACTTCTAGTTATAAGATCAGTAAGTTCTGGGAATCCAATGTGCAGCATGGTGACAAGTTAAAAATACTGTGTTATATACTTGAAAGTTGCTAAGAAAGTATCAAATGTTCTCACCATACACACAAAAAAAGGTAATTCTGGAAGGTGATGGATAGGTTAACCAATCTTATGTGGTAATAATTTTCCAATATATATTTATATCAAATCATCACACTGCACACCTTAAACTTATACAGTATTATATGTCAATTATATCTCAATAAAACTGGAAATAAAAAGGAACAGTCTACAGCAGAAAAATTATGTTCTATACATGCAAGTTCTTTAATACTAAATTTTGTCAAACATAAGCTAGATGACTGTTTCCCAGGAGCACTTTCAGGTGATTTAAAGGTGAATTAGATAGTCATTAAGATTCGTTCCAAATAGTGCTCAAAAAATGATGGGGACATGTAAAAGAACATGGGATCCAATTTGAAAGGCTCTTAGTGGCCAAATCTGAGAAAGTTTTGAGGAAAAAAAATAAATATTGACAGCAATACATTATAATTCATAAAATAAAATAAGAATCCAAGAGTCTGTATCAATCATGAAAAACTCCCTCCAGAAAAAACTCTTCCTTATAATAGTATTCCAATAAAATTCCAATTCATAAATGTAGAAGGAATAATAAAAATAGAGTATCACCAGTTGGCAAACATCACAGTAGTTAATCACAAACGGATGCTAAAATTAATAGGTGATTGTTAGATGAAAAAGTATAATGATACACAAGATATTAACATAGTCTTAAAGTATTTCCCCACAATGTACTTAATTACAAAAAGAAAAAGTAATTTTAAAATGGAGAAATCACTTTAAGTGATCAATGTTAACGCCACAAGAAATGATATGCATCATGCCTCCCGATATGATGCACTAAGACATGACATCATTGCCAAAAATGCATAAACTGAAGAAATTTTGGACAAATTCAAAATGAGGGATGTTCTACAAAATAACTGGCCGGTATTCTTCAAGCTTATGAACGACAAAGTAAGACCCTGGAACTGTCCAAATTACGAGAGACTTCAGAGACATGACAACTAAATGCAATGTGCAATCCTGGTCCAGAAAAAGACAGTAATTGGGCAGGTGATGAGCTTTGCATAAGGTCTATAGACTAAAGTGGTGTATCAATGTTATCTTCTAGACAGTGATCATTGTAACGTAGTTATAGAAGGTGTTGGCATTTGGGGACTCTGGGTAAAGGTTATATGGAAATTCTGTATTATTTTTGCAACTGTTAGAGAAGTCTGAAGGCATTCTGAAATGAAAAGTTAAACAAGAATCAATGAATGAATGAATAGGTTCTGTCAAAAAAGTTGGGAGGGATGGGGGAGTTGGAGCTACATATGATAAGCAGCACACACAAGAAGAAATGCTAAATATCAGCGGCAACAAAACAGTAAAATGCATGCTTGGAAGAATGAGGCTGCAATATGGTCCAGACTGTGTTGGTCCTTCCACTTTAAGCTAAGACATTGGTATTTTATACTGCTATCAATGGAGAGCCAATGAGTTACTGCACTGGCTGATGATGAGCTCATGCAAGAGTCACTGCCCAAGTTCACTTCCCCTCCCTAAGGAAATTGCATCCAGTAACTGGTCAAAGTGGAGTAGAAAGCTCCAAGCTCATCATCCCAGCTCAGGACAATGTTGAAGGGCTATCCCAGATTTAGAACTTCCAGAGAGGTCAGCTGAAAGCTTTGTTAAGTGTAATTACACTCCAACTTCTCCCTCTTCCCAGTCCTCCCTCTTTTTCCTTTTGTTTCACAGATAGTGATCCCAAGAGCACCCCCAATAAATCCTCAACATGCTAACGTCCATCTCAGAGTCAAATCCAATCAGTCACAGAAACAATGATGGGGCTGAGGATTCAAGGTTGGGTGATACCATTCACCAGCAAGTTAGCAGGCAAGAACAGCAGGTATGTGAGAAAGGAAGATGGAGAATAAAGAATGAAGTGTGGATTTCAGCAAGCTAAAATCGAGGAAGCTGTGGGCACCCCGTAGAAATGTTCAGCAGGCAACTGGAATACAAAGGGCTTATCTGGAAGCAAGTTCAGAAAAACGAATGCAAACGTTGCCCTTCTCCACACAGAGAAGATAGTTCCACTCCTTTTTGAGTAGTGCTGTTGCTGCCACTGGCTCTATTATCCTGTGAGGAAATCCAAATAGTCTAAGATCTATTATTTGATTCCTGATAAGATTTCTTTTAAACTAAATTCTCTTTGGTCTGTGTTTAGTCATGTGTTCAAATGGTCTAGCTGAGGATTTAGATTAGCATCTTGGACAAGTTTTGAGCAATGTTAAACCATTTCATCTGCCCAAAGATACAATAACTGCTTCTTTTTAAACCGTCCAATGAGATAAGAAATACCCCCCACTCAAATAAGTCATTTCAGGGACAATACAGAACTCAGTGAAGCCCTGAATCTTAACAAATAAGAAGTTCAAGCTTTTCAAAGAAAATCAGGCTATCAGAATTCAAACAGACCTTCTGGGAGTGATTTAATATATTTTTTTCTGCCTCTGTGGAGGATGGAACCTGAATGGTACCTAACTATGATCTGAAAATAAGATAGAAAGCATATCCCCATCTATATTTTAAAAAAATGCTTTGTTTTCTTATTCTGAGCACCTACCAAAATCCATTTTAAACAGTTTTTGTAAAAATTTTCTTTCTCTGATAATCTGAATTTCAAAAATGTCATATTCCACATTAAAGTTTTATTTATTTTATATGACCATAAATTTTAATCTTGCACATCCAAAGATACCTCATATGGAAGCTTAACAACATGTGCATTAGAAAGTGAACTCAAGAGAAAAATATGTTAATTCATTAATTTACTCATTTGCTCAAATATTAAGTGAACTAAATGCTAAACCATGTAACTTTATAAAGTAAAAGACCTTTAATAAGGAAACCTAGGCTTTGGGAAGAGAGTTATGGGAATTTGGGCAAGAATTACAAGTTACTGAGTGCCTTCTATGAGCCGGTCATTGTACTATCCTAGGTTCTTTAACAAAGGGTTATCTTCTTGAATTCTTATCATCACCCAATTGTTACAGGATGCTTACCCTTCTTATTACCATCCTACAGTTACCCATGGCACTAAACAGTGAAACTGAGATTTAAAGAGGTCCGTATGCCAACGGTCACGTCATTGGTAAGTTTTCCACTTGTGCCTGTTATTTTTCCATGAATATATTACATAATCATTCAGTGAGTTATTTCAGCATTGGTACTTCGAGAAACACATGATTTGATTTATTTCAGTGTAACACCATCACGGTAACTTTATATCTGTCTTCAAAGACCCATAAGGAAGACAGAATAACGCAAGATGTCTCCATTTTAGATTAATTTGCAAGATTTTCAAATTAGTCCACTCTGAATAACAATTCCAATTCGTCCTAATCTTTATTAGCTTATCACTATTTGCTTAATCTCAAGAGTATACAAACTGTCAATACATATCATGACATAGTTACAGTCAAATTATTTTCATTTTCATTTATTTGTATTTAGCTTTTACTACAAAAATACAGGTTTATCATGAGGGAATAAAAGTGGGAACAATGGGTATGAATTACAGCTTTTCTTAATAATAAACACTTTTATAATAAAATAATTCAAAAGCTGTTATTCCAAACCAACCTTAAAAAAAATGACCTTGCTCCATTTACAATGTATTTGTAAGATGTATGCAGTTAAAAAAAAAAAGTTAATACCAAATCACACTTTAGAAGATTTCTCACAAGAACTGAACATTTTTCAGGGACATGTATTAACTCATTTTCTATCTAATGTTGGAATCAAAAGACCAACCTAGCATTTAAGTCCTTAGTCATTGGTTTTGCTCAGCATCAAAACTACAGTTTGGATTTACTGAATTAATTGAGCTCTTTCTATATACCACGTTCCTTGTTGAGAACTTAAGAAATTATCTAATATAATGATCAATAAAAATTCTCTGATACACAATATTATACCCATTATATGAAAAACCAAAACCTAAAGTGGTATATATAGCATTTTGCTCTAAATCCCACATCTTGTGAGTAAAAATCTACAATCCCAGGCCATTTGACCTCAGTATCCTTGGTCTCAACAAGTGACTGCAAGAATTTTCTACTTACTTCTCAGTGACACACTGCAATAGGTTTGGTAAAATATTACTACAGAACATGGGTAGACTCCCTTGAGGAGTGTAATTCCTCCACCAACCATATCAGCAACACTGGAAATTTGTTAGAGAAACAAATTATTCACCCTCCCCATCTTATCGAATCAGAACCTCCAGAGGTGGGGCTTATAATCTGCTTTCAACAAGCTCCTCACATGATTCAGCTTGATTTCAATGAACCACATCACTGGGAGAAGTGAGAAATCCTGGCCTTGGAGGTGAGAATTAGCACAGTAAAAGGCTATTTACTCTTCAGAAACTATTTTCCTTTCTTTACATATCACAAAAGGTAGAAAAAAAAATGTTGAAGGAATTTTTCTCCAATAGGATGATTCGCTGCAGTTTCTTTACTGACAGATACATAAACTCATTTATATATAATGTTTGCTAAGTGCCAACTGCCAGTAAGAGCAAATCATAATGATCTAGTATAAACCAAAGATATCTTTAAAAAGTATTTTATTTTTTAAAAACTGCAACCTGAAAGAGGACAAAAATATTTGTTTAAAAAATAATTAATCAAGAGGTGCCTAGTGGCTCGGTCGGTTAAGCGTCCAACTCTTAATTTCAGCTCAGGTCATGATCTCAGGGTGGTGAAATCGAGGCCTGTATAAGGCTACATGCTCAGCAGGGTGTCTGCTTGAGATTCTCTTTCTCCCTCTCCCACCCGCCACCCCCACTCTCTCTCCATCTCTTAAAAAAAAATAATAATAATAGTAATAATAATAATTAAACAAGATTTTTAAATGAATTTTTAACATAAGTGTTTTGGATATATACATATATATATATAAATACACACACACATATTGATGAGCCAGGTGTGTACATAGTTTTAGATACAGTTGGATAATTGGCCAATGGCATTATTTAGTAGCTTTTTTTTTTAATTTTAATTAAAAAAAATTTTTTTTTTTAAGATTTTATTTATTTATTTGAGAGAGAGAGAGCATGAAAGGGGGGAGGGTCGGAGGGAGAAGCAGACTCCCTGCTGAGCAGGGAGCCCGATGCGGGACTCGATCCTGGGACTCCAGGATCATGACCTGAGCCGAAGGCAGCCGCTTAACCAACTAAGCCACCCAGGCGCCCTATTTAGTAGCTTCTTAACATTGTCCAAGAGAAATATTAAATATTTAAAATCTAAACCTCTTATTCCTATACATGGTTTCTCTATTTTAAAGAAAAAAAGGTAAATATTTACAAAAAACTTGTTGACTCTGTTGATGGTTAACTTTTTTGAAGACCATTGTTTGAACTGACTAATAAATTAGCTCAAAAATACAAGTTAAGAATAATCATAATGGAAAATTTCAAGTATTCTCCAAAAGCACCTTGCTATGTTTAGGTATTTTGCAGGTATCTGACATATCACTACTGATACTGGAAAAAAAAAAAAATGAACTGGAATTCCAGGTCAATGTCCCATATTCATTGATCGCACTTCACAGAATAATTAAGGAAGCCTGTTGTTTACATCCTCTATTCAAAATCATTTTCATCACTCTATGAATTAAATTAACAGTACTCACTCTATTATAACTACATAGAAGTGATTCAAAACAGTGTGAAAGCTTTTGCCTAGAATAGTGTGTTTTGTGGCAAAAGGTTAATTTCACTATATTCATCCCATTAGAATTCAAAGACAGCTATTTCACTCAGATGCTGAAACACATGAATTGGGACTGCCAAATGCAAAATGCACTAAAATTAAAAGCCTACTTAGAAAGAATTGTGCTTGCATTTCAAAAGCATCACATTTAGCTGATGGCATGCAAAATTGTCAGAATATAATACTGATTTATAGGATTTCCACTGCCAGGAAACATTGGGGAAAATAGAGGAGAACCAGAGGGATTCAAAAGAAACTTGATCTTTTCATGAAGAAAAAATATTAGGGATAGAAATCTTACAAAAATAAACTTAATGAGACTGTGGAGCTATTTCAATGAACCACACCATTGGGAAAAGTGAGAAATCCTGGCTACGGAGGGCAGCAGCATCTCTTTCTTCCTATTATCATCTCGTCTTTTCAAAAACAGGATGCATTAGCATTCTAAAATGACACCTCCATGCAGCCATGTCTAAACCAGAAGCCATTCTTCATGCAGAGAGGCAGGAAGTGGAATGATGGGACTGAATAAGAACGAAGGGAAAGAGTAAATAAAGGAAAAGAGGAAAAGTAAGGAAGTGGAGGGAAAAGCAGGCTGAGAAATTGAAAAAGGTAATGAAAATGAGGGAGAGGAAAACCAAGGAGAAAAACAGAACCTGTAAAGAACAAAACAGCTTATTTGCATGTACTGTTTTCTAATTGCTCATCATTCTTCATTTAATTTGGTAAAAGACAATGAATATGAAAGGGAACAGCATCCACATTGCTCCTATTCACCAAGGGTATTTATAACATGTCAGATACAAATATTCCTCCTTATTAATTTTTAAACTATTAACCAGTTCTTGCACTTTGTAGAAGGTAAATATATTTCTTTCCCAGCCCTTCTGGCTAAGAACAGATTTTCTCCAGCAAACTTGAAAAGCGTGCTCTTCACAATTAGTGCTCCAACAAAGACATCTGTAACAGGCTGAGCAGAACGCAGAGTGTCTGTCTGCCAATGTACCAAAGGGGAAAAACAATTGCAGCTATTTTGCCATTATGGGTACACCCACACATAACTCTGCTTTTTCTTAAAAAAGAAAATTCAAGTATAATATAGAAGAGAATTTAGAGCCTGTGGGGTATTTATAGGGTGGGAGGATTCATGAAGCCATTCTTTAATGCATTAGTAAGTCTTGCTTTGTGTTAATAATTGCATTTGTTTTGGTTTTTTGTATGGGAATTTTGTACTTTCTCTCAAATACAGATTGTAGGATATGCTGAATTTCCTGGGCACAGGATTAGGGGAAATACAGTGGCACTCCTCCTATAGGTAAGAGGGTAAATACAACTTGGAGCTAAATCATAAGCAAGAAATGAATGTATTATTTCCTTCAGACTCCCACCACAATTCAATATGATCTTACAATAGAAAAAAAATTAAAGCCCTAAGAACTTTTGTCTCTGAAGTGGTTATGAGTATTTGTATAGTATCTATGATTAATAATTGCAACTAGCAGGTGGAAATAGATGGCTGGAGATCTTCTATTATGACAACTTACCAGTCTATTATTTCAGGTGGGTAATTATCAGAACTATCAATGTACATGATGTTAGCAGTGCACTTTTATTATCAAGGTTTAACAATAAAATGGGATTAAACCATTAGCAACATTTTCTTTATCTTTATTTTTTTCTTTTTACAACCTAGTCAAAAACCCCTGAATATGTATAGGTAATAACAAACATAGCAAACATACAAAACTTAAACAAGACCAAAGAATGGGAAATGGGCATTTATTTTCAATTGTTGTTAATCCAAACACAGAGGTAGAGCTGTCTTTTCTTCTCTGGACCTTTTGACATCTGCAGCAACACATTCTGCATTTTACTCTGTCATCTGTGATATTGGAAATGAAATGCTGTGTCTGATCAGAAGCATCAAGCATGAAGCCAAGCAGAAGATACATAAGTATCTTATGGTCCATTGCTCATGGTGATTGAGCTAGTGGGATCTAAAAGGGACACAGAGAGGTCTGACACACAACACCATCTCTCGCTCTCAAGCTCACACACATACCAATACACATGCTCATGAAGAAACGGCCTTCTCCATCTGGCAGCTCCTAATTGATTGACTAATTGAGCATTAAGGCCTTCAGAGAGTGCTAAACATGAGTAGGATCGAAAAATTCTCCCCCTCTGAACAGACCTAGGATAATTTCTTATAGCTTTGTTACTGTAAATATCTAAAAAAGTGGGGGGGGGGGTAGTATTTATGTTAAAATATGGTAAGCATATAATACCATCTCACATTTCATGTACTTGAAGCATATATTTTGTTAAATTCTGTCATAAATATATAGAATATAATAATGTGTTACAGTCCATACATTTTTAAAATAAAATTGATCTAAAATAGCTCTAAATTGTGTTTTCATTTTCTTCTCTCTCTATATCAGGAGTAAGTAAACAAAAAAGCCTGTGGGCCAAATTCAGCCCATCACCTATTTCTGGATGGCTCATGAGCTAAGAATGAATTTTGTGTTTTTAAATGGTGGGAGGAATGAAAAAAATGATGTTATATGACAGATGAAATTATATGAAATTCAAATTCCAGTGTCCATCAGTAAAGATTTACTGGAATACATTCATGCTTACTAGTTTATATATTGTCTACACCTCCTTTCATGCTATGATGACAGAAATGAGTAGTTATCTCAGAGATCAAATGTATCCTGAAAATCCTAAAATATGAACTGTCTGTCCCTTTTCAAAAAAGCATTTACCAACTCTTGATTTATACCACACTCATCTACTTCAGCCAAAGTAGAAATAGTAAAGTCTCATAGTTTTGGTTTAAGCCTCTTCCTTTAATTCTTGGTTTAAGCCTCTTCCTATTAATTCTTAATAACTTACAAAAACATAACTATTTCCTTGGCACTTCCTCCACCTCCAACTTCTACTGAAAAAATATTTTATACTCTAGAGTACTCTAAGCCAAAACACAAATTGTTTATCCAATAAAGAAACTGAAATATCCTTTTAGATTTAAAAAAAGCAGAAAACAATACAAATGAGGAATACAGGATTTTAGTTATATAAGCCACATTAGATTTTTAACGGGCTAGATTTCACACCAACATACATTCATATACAAGTGGCTCAATCCAGTGCGCAACAGCCTTTGATCTGGAAATGGGATTTATCCAAGTGCTTCTCATCTGAAAATGGGTAGATAAGATACATCAATGAAAGAGTCTATATTTTTATTAGTTTAGCCATATACTCATTTCCCACCATTTTCATCTTTTTTTCTATCACAAAGTTTACATGAATAAATAAGAAACAGCTCTGAGTTACCATAATTTGTGTATGTCTTATCTCTTCTAGTAAATTGTAACTTTGTGAGAATAGTCTATTATGTAGCCTTATATTTCTAAATGATCAGTGAATATTTAAAAAATGAAAATGACCTCACTGCAGATTTCTCCACCATCCAGGAAGACTAGTCTCTGCCCATCATTATTGGGGCTTCCCTTTACATAACAGCTGTACATCCATGGACTACATTTTCTGGCTCCCTTGCATAGACCTAGAACCTTGTATTCTCTGCCAAGAGAATGTGAGCAGAGTGACGAATGTGATTTCTAAGTTAAGGAGCTTAAAAGCAGTTATGCCTTCTCTCTCTTTCCAAACTCACTGACTGAATGCAGAGGACTCTGGGTTCTAAGGTAGGAAAAGACCAAAAGACGGAAGGAACCTGGACCCTAAATCACCATAAGGAAAGCTACCCCCCAACCAGGACTGTCCTATGATTGAGAAGCAAACTTGTGCAAACCACTGTCATTCAGGGATTTGTTACAGCAGATTGTATTAGCCTAACGAAGAATGGTTGCCAACTCATGCTCAGTTCTTATCTCTATTAACTCGTCCACAGCATGAATAGTATCAACCCCTTGCTTCCTTTTGAAATTCCTCTTAACTCTGCCCTTTGCTTTCCTGATTTGGACCACGCTACACAACCACCACCACCACCCCCACATTCCCCTGCTCCCCAGGTTTCCCTTGGTTTTCCTGGCTTCCTTTCATCCCCCTTGGCCAGCTCCTCTTCTGTTTCAAAGTTCATATGCTCCAAAAACTCTGCTCTAGGCCCTTTTCATTCCCAGAGCAAAATAACCACTTCAAACCCCTGGAAGAAGCCTTACTGTACTGACTAAGGCCTTCATGTGGAGGAAGGTGGCATTTTATGACTCGGGTTAAACTATCCTGAAACACACAGGAAACATGAAAATGTTACACCTTCCTAATGTGACTTGTATGTCACCATTCTCTTCTAAAGTCTTTCTATAGGGAGTCAGTAACATAGAGATTTCAGCTAACATGGTCTTCTTTCTTGGTGTCCTCAATCATGATACACAGTAGATTGTACTTTATTTACCATATGCATAATCAATGGGAACGAGAATTCTTTATCCCTTCAAAAAGTAATTACTGAGAACTTATCATGAGTTAACACTGCTCAAAGTGTTGGAGATACAGGGGTGAAGAGGAGAGTCAATATGCTTGCTTTCATGGAGCTTATTTTAAGGGAGGAGACAGATGATAAAGATACAAAATAATTTAAACAAAGGCTATAAAAACCATAAATGCAATCATGGGAATACATGGGCTAAAATGTAATTATGGGGCACGGGTAAGTTTGTGTGTGTGTGTGGTCGGTAGTTCCAAGAAGAGGAAAAGTTAATTATAAAGGAGGCAGTAATCTTGGTGAGCAAGTCAAAGACTGCCAGTATGGCTAGAACATGTATTACAAGAAGAGGCCAAAGAAGTAGACAGGAAACTGGGGATGAGAAGGAATTGGGGTTTTAGATATTCCAAGTACAATGGAGGGAAGGTAACTGGGAGAATAGAAGACTTAGGGAAACATACATATCTTTACCAACTAATAAAATGGATGCATTTGAAAAAGCCATTTAATTTCTCAGGCTTTTGAATTCACTTTTGCAAAACATGGGAGTTAGAAACGATGGGCATTAATGTTATACCCAAGATCTAGAAAATCAACAGATCTTTAGAACATTTACAGGCGGTATATCTAAAACATAACTTCAGTAAAACTCTCAAAATTTTGAAGGCTATCCATTTTTTTTTTTACTGTCATAAACTTTTATTCATACTCTTGCTTTAATATTTTAGTATAATTTATCTTTCCTTATTTTCCCAGATAGACCGAAAGCCACTTGAGAGGTTGAATCTTTTCTATTATTTAATGAAACAACTAGTTGAGAGTTATTTATATAATGTCTATTCTGCACAATGAAGACTGAAAAAATCCCTTTTTAAATTCTTTTTATAAGTGTGTTCCCAAGGGTAATGTTAGACTCACAGTGCCTTAGATTTTTACTTAGAAGAAACTCTGAAGACCATGTAGTCTAGCAGCATTATTTTGTAGATGAGAAAACTGGTTACCAGGGCATTTCCAAAATGCTAATGTATTCTGTAGTACAGATAAGTGTAAGAGTATGTTTATGGAGATGGAGAGTTAAAAGACACCTACCCAAACATCAACTGATGGGATCATTCCAACACTTGGAAACCATCTTACTGGGAATGGGACAAGCTTTTCTGGTCTCATCTGAAAGGGTCTTTGGCTGGTGATTGTCAGCCTGTGCCCCTCAGTGTGCAGAGTGGCACCACTGAGCTGAAGGCCAGCTCAACTGGCTGTGACCTTTGTTTATCAAACACTGTACCACTATCACTGGACCAGCAGAGTGCTGAAATGACAAGCTCCTTGTATAAGAGATCTGCTTTGATATTGAAAAGATAACTGAATTAAAAAAAAAATCAAATTCTCTCACATTTTCAAAGAAGATCCTAAATTCCTCAGCTCAAAGGGTAAAACAGAAATTAATAGTTGGCGAACTGAAAAAAGGCTTCTACCTACAGTAGACTGCCTGGTCAGGAGTATTATTCTATAGGAAGAAACTGCAAGAGGAATGGACTTTTTGCTCCACTGCTTTAAGTCTTTTAAGTCCTTTTCTATATTTACTCCTATCTTATCTTTACAAAAAATTCAATTTCTTTGCACAGTGTTCAGTCTCTTTAAAAATAAAAAAAGCCCAATGTGTGTGGTACCCCACAAATCTTAAACTGAAGTTTTATTTACTTATCTCTCTTCTACATCAACCTACACAATTTGGCAGGGCCCCTCATTTGAGCTTCTGAAGATCTGAAACTCTGGCCAGCCCAGAGGCAATGAAAAGTCTGACAGTACAGGTTTCACTTGCTCACCAAAATAAATATGGTAATAAATTAAAAGGTTTAAAAACATAAAATATAGTATCCATGAGAAAATTCCACTTCAACTCCCAGTTCCTCCACTGATATTATATGAGTTTATTTTTATTTATTTTTATTTTTTTTTTAATTTTTAAAGATTTTTATTTATTTATTTGACAGAGAGAGAGATAGCGAGAGCAGGAACACAAGCAGGGGGAATGGGAGAGGGAGAAGCAGGCTTCCTGCCAAGCAGGGAGCCCGACGCGGGACTTGATCCCAGACCCTGGGATCATGACCTGAGCCGAAGGCAGACGCTTAACGACTGAGCCACCCAGGCGCCCTATATGAGTTTTTTTTTTAAGTATCTAATAAAATGGAATACCTAATGTACTCATTCATGGCTGGGATCCCAACAATCTTAGCTTTGTTCTCAACACTGTCTCTGTCATGGTCTTTCTTATGCAAGGTGCTATTGTTCACATGTGCAAAAAAGACTAACACATCATCGAAGATAGTAAACACTTTCTGAGAGTCATGTCACATATAATCACTCTTCTGTGTGTGTGTGTGCGCATTTTTTAAATTTTTTATTGTTATGTTAATCACCATACATTACATTATTAGTTTTTGATGTAGTGTTCCATGATTCATTGTTTGTGCATAACACCCAGTGCTCCATGCAGAACATGCCCTCTTTAATGCCCATCACCAGGCTACCCCCTCCTCCCACCCCCCTCCCCTCTAGAACCCTCAGTTTGTTTTTCAGAGTCCATCCTCTCTCATGGTTCGTCTTTCCCTCTGATTTCCCGCCCTTCATTCTTCCCCTCCTGCTATCTTCTTTTTTTTTTTCTTAACATATATTGCATTATTTGTTTCAGAGGTACAGATCTGTGATTCAACAGGCTTGCACAATTCACAACGATCACCATAGCACATACCATCCCCAATGTCTATCACCCAGCCACCCCATTCCTCCCACCCCACCCCCCACTCCAGCAACCCTCAGTTTGTTTCCTGAGATTAAGAATTTCTCATATCAGTGAGGTCATATGATACATGTCATTCCCTGATTGACTTATTTCGCTCAGCATAACACCCTCCAGTTCCATCCACGTCGTTGCAAATGGCAAGACCTCATTCCTTTTGATGGCTGCATAATATTCCATTGTATATATATCTACCACATCTTCTTTATCCATTCATCTGTCGATGGACATCTTGGCTCTTTCCACAGTTTGGCTATTGTGGACATTCCTGCTATAAACATCGGGGTGCAAGTACCCCTTCGGATCACTACATTTGTATCTTCGGGATAAATACCCAGTAGTGCAATTACTGGATATGGTAGCTCTATATTCACCTTTTTGAGGAACCTCCATACTGTTTTCCAGGGTGGCTGCATCAGCTTGCATTCCCACCAACAGTGTAGAAGGGTTCCCCTTTCTCCGCATCCCTGCCAACATCTGTCATTTCCTGACTTGTTAATTTTAGCCATTCTGACTGGTATGAGGTGGTATCTCATTGAGGGTTTGATTTGGATTTCCCTGATGCCGAGCGATGTTGAGCACTTTTTCATGGGTCTTTTAGCCATTTGGATGTCTTCTTTGGAAAAATGTCTGTTCTTGTCTTCTGCCCGTTTCTTGATTGGATTCTTTGTTCTTTGGGTGTTGAGTTTGCTAAGTTCTTTAAAGATTTTGGGTACTAGCCCTTTATCTGATATGTCATTTGCAAATACCTTCTCCCATTCTGTCGGCTGTCTTTTGCTTTTGTTGACTGTTTCTTTTGCTGTGCAAAAGCTTTTTATCTTGATGAAGTCTTAATAGTTCATGTTTGCCCTTGCTTCCCTTACCTTTGGTGCTGTTTCTAGGAAGAAGTTGCTGCGGCTGAGGTCGAAGAGATTGCTGCCTGTGTTCTCCTTTAGGATTTTGATGACTCCTGTCTCATATTTAGGTCTTTCAACCATTTGGAGTCTATTTTTGTGTGTGGTGTAAGGAAATGGTCCAGTTTCATTCTTCTGCATGTGGCTGTCCAATTTTCCAAACACCATTTGTTGAAGAGACTGTCTTTTATCCATTGGACATTCTTTCCTGCTTTGTCGAAGATGAGTTGACCATAGAGTTGAGGGTCCATTTCTGGGCTCTCTATTCTGTTCCATTGATCTATGTGTCTGTTTTTGTGCCAGTACCCTACTCTCTTGATGATGACAGCTTTGTAATAGAGCTGGAAGTCTGGAATTGTGATGCCGCCGGCTTTGCTTTTCTTTTTCAACATTCTTCTGGCCATGCGGGATCTTTTCAGGTTCCATACAAATTTTAGGATTATTTGTTCCATTTCTTTGAAGAAAAGTGGATGATGGTATTTTGATGGGGATTGCACTGAATGTGTAGATTGCTCTAGGTAGCATTGACATCTTCACAATATTTGTTCTTTCAATCCATGAGCATGGAACGTTTTTCCATTTTTTTGTGTTTTCCTCAATTTCTTTCATGAGTATTTCATAGTTTTCTCAGTACAGATCCTTTGCCTCTTTGGTTAGATTTATTCCTAGGTATCTTATGGTTTTGGGTGCAATTGTAAATGGGATTGACTCCTTAATTTCTCTTTCTTTTGTCTTGTTGGTGTATGGGAATGCTAGAACTCACACAGGAATTCAGTAAAGTGGCAGGATATAAAATCAATGCACAGAATCAGTGGCATTCCTATAATCACTCTTTAATTATACTGTTTTACTCTCTCCTGGACTTGTAACTGTTAGTATTCTCCTACATTTGTATTCCTCCTCTTTTCTACTCATTCTGGACAGTTATTGATGATATCTTGATATCTTTCCTTCCTTCTAATTTTGTGTGTGTGTGTGTGTGTGTGTGTAGAACCCTTAGAAAAATATATAATTAAAGTATTATCCTGTACTCATTCCCCACACAAATTTTACACTGAATCATAAACAACAGTTCTCTCTTCCCTGGCCTTTGTATTTTTTTGAGATTTTAAGTAA
Source organism: Mirounga angustirostris (assembly GCF_029215605.1). NCBI lineage: Eukaryota > Metazoa > Chordata > Mammalia > Carnivora > Phocidae > Mirounga > Mirounga angustirostris. The sequence continues at coordinate 8,821,468 of NW_026991720.1, forward strand.
TCTCTACACACAATATGGGGCTCAAACTCACAACCCTGAGATCAAGAGTCACATGCTCCATCCACTAAAACTGCCAGGCACCCCGCCTTTGTATTTTTTTTAAATGTTAATTCATCACTTGCACAAAGAAATCTCCAATGAACTTGGCACCATATTTTAAATTGTATTTTAAGGGTTTCTGTTTTCAGATATTCTGCTGATTCTATCACACCACCTACAAAATTATATATAAATTTCTTAACTCATTCCTATTAGATATTTGGTGTTTGACTTGGGGCTGTACAAAGTAAGGAATTTAGCTCACTTTAGCATCTTCTATATACTCCCCACATCCTTCTCTGATTCTGTTGGTTAAAATATTATTTTTAATTTTCTGCTAGTTATAATATATTCTTTTTTTTATTTTTTAAAGAGTTTTTTAATTTATTTGACAGAGAGACACAGCAAGAGAGGGAACACAAGCAGGGTGAGTGGAAGAAGGAGAAGCAGGCTTCCCGCTGAGCAGGGAGCCCAACGTGGGGCTCGATCCCAGGATCCAGGGACCATGACCTGAGCCGAAGGCAGATGCTTAATGTCTGAGCCACCCAGGCGCCCTACAATATATTCTTAAATACTATTTTTGGACTTCTTTTTCTTAACCCATTTGCTCTCTAAAATACCTGGACAATCTACCTAGGAAGGCTCAGGACTCCTAATGTGTGCTCTGGTATCTCAAAATAATATTCTAGTTTTTCTAAATTACACTTAAAATAAGTATTTCTGTAATGACTTCACGTTGCACTTAGTATCTTCTTACTAAATATAAATGCCATGGCGAAGTTATTTTATACTCTAGACCAGCACCAGCCAAGAGCACTTTCACTGATAATGGAAATGTTCAATACCCACACTATCCACTGGTGAGGAAACACTGAAAGGTGCTATTCTTGCTCTCAAACACTGGAGACATGGATGACAGCCAGACATAGCTGAGAAAAAATGCAAGGTAAATAGGTAAATAAAAAGGGTGATATTTCACCTTTCACCAGTTATCTCCTGCTCTCCTTTAGTTCCAAATGATTTCACCTTTCACCAGTTATCTTCTGCTCTCTTTAGTTCCAAAAGACTCATAAGTCTAATTTGATGTTTTAACTAGAGTAATATATCTTAAACCCCATGTATCTTCCAATGTACACTCTTAACTTCACCTCCGTGACTGGAGTACAGGCCTGGCATAACACTTGTTAAAGGGTCTCCTGAAGTTTTAATGGTTTCTAATCTGTACTAACAGTCACTGTAATGTTGTAGGGTGAAAACACCTTAAAAATAGCCACATTTAGTTAGTGGCAAATACTGGACAGTTTTTGACTTATAATGATTATGTCAGAGTCTTTTATTCATCAAACAATATTTTGTGAGAACCCTTGTAATATCATAGGCTGGCCTACAATTTCCAGGCCAAAGAGATAAGATTCATTCCAAAGCATGAAGGAGTGAGAGGTATAATGAAATATACCTGTGTTTCAGTTTTGGCTCTGCCTTTCGCTAGTTTGGGTACTCTTTTGACCTTCAATTCCTTTATTTTTAGAAAAGGAATGATAATGCTAAATGTGAAAGACTCTTAATGAGATTTTTGCAAATGAAAACTGTCACATAGTAGTTGTTCAGTTGATGGTAGCTAATATTATTAAGTTATTACTTCTAAGTTATTAAATAATTTGTTACACATAGATTTTTAATAAGGATTAAATGAGATGCAGTATACAAGCATTTAGCAAGGTATGTGACACACAATACATGACCACTAAACATTAATTCATCTGCTTACCAAACATTGCTCTTTACCCAAGTAGCAGCCTTCTACGTACATTGGCATCATCCACATACTGTGGCACCCTCCACATACATTCCACTAAACGTGACATTTCCTTCAGGATGCCTATGCTCTATAGGGTAATTATATATATAATCATATATATATGATTATATAGTCTTCAGCTGTCATGTTTTGTTTTTCTTTTCTACTTCTGAATTACCTGGAAATCCCCATAAGACACCCTTTCCCACTATTCAGCACATGACAGATTTACACTGAACTAGATACTGAGTTCAGACACTGCTGAAGCAAGAACACAGAAAAGATTTTTTTCTGTTACCATGCGGGTTCTAGTTGATCTAGGGCTCAATCTCTGTTGCTGAGTAACGGTCCATCATGTGTTCCTAGATAAACTCACTTTGGAGTATTGGATGCTTGTGTCTCCAACCCCGACCCTTTATATATATTTGCTTGCACCAGTTAGCACAGGGGCCTAAGAAGCTCTTCTGTGCAGGAATAGTGGCTGGGACTGAAGCCTTCATGGTGGCCCACAGATACAAATATTTGCCTGGTAGGTTGAGTGGCCCCAAACCAAGACCAGACTGCAAGAGAAGATAGTAATGGTGTCTGGACTGATGAACCAAACTCAGCATAAGGCCTGGTTTTGAGCACACCCTGACCACTTGGGCACCATGGATGCTGCCTGGGGGAAGGCTCCATGTGGTGTATAAACTTGCATGTAAGCATGTGTGTCTAAGTGGAAAAGCTGTACAGGTAGGAGTGGTAATAACCCTCTAAAGCACAGATAATCTGTGTCACAGATTAAACACACACAGAAGAGCAGAAAATTCTCCCTTTCAGGTCACCAGAATACTTTTTCCTGCTCCCCTCCACGCAGGATGCACTAAGACCAGAAGGAGTAAGAGCAAGACCAATAAGCTTACAGTAGATGTTGACATCAGTTCTTGCCTCCACTGTTAGCCCCAGCACCAGCAGCTCATGGAGGTACTACCATGGGGCTCTCTGCAGAAAAGAAACTGTGGAGTTCCCCCACAAAAGTAAACATTTACTTCAACTTCTCCAGCAGAGGTGACACATGAGAGCCAGAACGGATTCAACAAAATACGTACCTACTTCTGAACAACCATGAAAATACTTCGAAGGAGATATCTGGAAGACTGAAATTCTTGTAGGTTGTTTTCAAAACCACTGCCATGTGTGTATTCATGCAAATGACACCTGGTGTGTACTCAAAAGATGTGTGGGTGCACTGATATACCTATTGCCTGTCTGCATCCTTTTTCTCATTGTTTCATAATCATACCCCTCTAAACAAAATTTGGGCAAGCACAACATAATGGTTCTCTATAGCCTGTCTTTTATAACTCTATCTCCTAAATGCCTCTAAACATAATGCTATAGATTACGGGTTGGCAAACCATAGTCCCCAGACAAAATCTGGCCAGTCACCGGTTTTTGTAAATAATGTTTTTTTGGAACACAGCCACCATGTATTTAGTAGATACTGTCGATAGGCTCTCTTAGGCCACAATGGCAGAGTTGAACACTGAGGCAGTACTCATTATTTAGCCATAAAGTCTACAATGTTTGTATCTAGCCTTTCATATGAAGAGTTTATGGACCCCCCTTATACATAAAAAAGATACTCATGAAACATTTGCTTAAAAATATAAAACTTGCTCCAAACTATTCCTAAACTCACAGAAAGAACAAATTCTTTTTCAGAGTCAATTTCTAGGTTTAAATTATATTAACACTAAAGAGAAATCACCTGGTTTATCTAACTATCAACTAGTCAATATAGTATAAGATGATACCAGTGCTGTAGCTGATTAACTGATCTGTACATGGTATTAAAAAGCTGTACTCAGTGCACACCTTTGTTTTATGATTTTACTGTCTTCTATTAAGACATCTGGGAATTAAATTAAAAAAACAGAGGTTTAAAAACAAACCAAAAGAAAGCTTAATTGCATGCTATTCTTTTGCAGAAACAGATACTTCATTTAATTAAGTGACAAGGATAAGAAATTTTATGTGTTTTACTAACATTTTGCAGTAAGTTTCACTGTTTTGCAAATCTTCACTAAGGTTTGGTTCTTGATTGAGATGACAGTATTCAAAATAAAACCACTAAAAAGTTATTTTAATTCAGGAATAGTGGGCTGAGGCTGTGGAGAGAGTTTCCAATTCTGATTTGGATTTCAAATGGAACCTTAATAAATCAAGATGAGGCCCATGGATTTGCTCATTTACTGCCTGCACTGCTGGTGATCAGTGCAAGAGGACGGCCTGTTGTTGAGAGCCCAGTTCCTCAGGATTTTCTAATCTTCCAACTCGACATAAAAAACCATCCTGTCTCACCTAATACACTGAAATAAATAAACCCGTGTCTCCCTGCTTAGGAAGATGAGGTTTCAGATTGTTTCTTTGCAAATCAGAATCCTCCTGTGCCAAACTATTCAGATTTCATAAACTGTACAATAGCCAAGGCAGCTCAACTTAGATAGCAATACTTTAATTGCTTAGTGATGCCTCAGGACAATATGAAAGGATTTTTAAAAATCTAAATAAATATTAAGCACTAAATCAGTTTTTCAACAATATGACATCTCATTTGATCTTTTTATTTACCTACCCTGTTTTAATCCTGGCTAAAAGGCACTGCACACTGTGTTTGCAAGAAATCTAAACTATGTTACTATTTAAGATTCTGCACTTAATTCACTGAAATAAGCAGGTTAAAGGAAATGCAATGTTAATCTACTATATGAGATATAAAAAAGAATGAGGCAAAACTACACCATGCTACTCAAAGTGGAATATAAAAACCACATCTGGAAAACCAGAAAGGTAAATGAATAATAAACACCTAGGACATTTTTTATTTCCTCTAACAAAGATTTTCTAAGATGGCTGATTTCACTGCCTTACACAAGAACAGGTACATGCAATTCTGGATAAAGGACTTTTTGAACAAGTAAAAGTAAATGGGAATATATGATTCATAGTCATTTAGATAACTACCAAATTAAAAAATAGGGATAAATATATTTTCGAAATTGCTAGTCGGCTTTTACTTTATCACTTTTCTTTGAGTTCTTTCTTTAGAATTTTTTTTTTTTTTTTTTTTTGCGGGGGGGTTGTTGTGTTGTTGTTTTTTTTGTTTTGTTTTGTTTTTGTTTTTTTTGCTTTTTTTGTGTGGTAGCCAAATGGCTTTTTTATGAAGAATTTCTCATTGATGCCCCTTTGGCAAGTTAGCAAATCCTCTGTACAGCCCATAGCTCCCTCCCACACAGAGCATTTTGCATGCACACACTCTATTTCTCCTGAAAGCCATCACAAAATGCGTATTTCATGCTCACCTTTCAGATTTTAGGAATATTCCTACCTTCCTTCAAAATATCCCATAGCTTGGGGCGCCTGGGTGGCTCAGTCACTAAGCGTCTGCCTTCGGCTCAGGTCATGGTCCCAGGATCCTGGGATCAAGCCCCACATCAGGCTCCCTGCTCAGCGGGAAGCCTGCTTCTCCATCTCCCACTCCCCCTGCTTGTGTTCCCTCTCTTGCTGTGTCTCTGTCAAATAAATAAAATCTTAAAAAAACAAAGAAATCCCATAGTTCATGAGCTGGGGATACAGTTCGGGGGTGGGTCTAAAATCTTAAACTTCATTATCTATAAAATGTTTTTAATTAAAAATTCTACAATGTTAACATTCATTTTACTGTAGTCTTTTACTTCTTAGCTCATCTTCATTTCTACCAAAAGCAGCTGACTGCAAACTACATTATCAGTAACCTTTAAAACCCTCAAGCCCACGTATTCTCAAGCATTTCTTGCTCAGTAAGAAGGAGGTTTTTGGACTCAGTTTCAAGCTCAGGTTGACAGGTACATTTGTAACACTAGGATCTTCAGCAATAACAACAGGATGTGTTAAAGAAAAAGAGTTCTACAGAACACAGCTTTATAGTATTCATTCTTTCATGTGTTTAATAATTATTTTACATACTAAAAAATATATTACTGGGGGACACTGAGCTATGCACAGAGAATAAGATATGATGTCACTATCCTCAAGATTCTCACAAAAGGATTGAGTTCATGTTAAGAAATTAATTATACTGAATAAATAATTTTACAAAATATAAGAGAAATATGATATTTAAAGTTATCTAAACAGGTTACGTAAGAACTTTGTAACTGTATAATTCATTTTACATCCTGAGCAAGACAGTGTGCATTGCCTTTTGCTTGCTTAGGTTTGTTTCTCTGTGATCTAAAACACTCACTACAAACTCTGGACCATATTCAGACTAATTCCGGGCACCACAGTGATTTCAGGCATCAAATTTGCCCATTATCCAGAGAATGATTCATTTTTTTTCATTTTCAGAGGATGAGATCATGCTGCAACTTCCTAACTTACCATGAGCACCTTGAAGACAGTGTTTTGTGTCTTAGGCACATGTCTACTCCCAATGTCCACAGCTGTGCTTGGCATATAAACATTTTCCAATTCAACATCAGCTACCCATCATCCCACCATTACAACATTTTCTGCATTCCCATTTCCCATTAAAATCTCCAGGGAGAGGAGACACAGGGCATATCACAGACTATAGTGGAATGGGATACAGGGGCAGCAACTGGTGACTGAAAACTGAAGACAACTTTCAAGGTAGAGTTGTAAAGAGAAAAGAAATGTCCCCTCAAAGAGGAAACAGAAAAGTTCCATTGACAACCTCCCCCCATAATTCTCTTTACTTCTATCTTTATCACTGAAATTTAGATCGCAGGTGTTCTTACTGTTCACTTCAAATAGGCAGACGCATCACTCTGACAAAGGTAACTAAGGTTCCTACAGGTATGCTAACAGTCATGTTCACTGTGGCATCTACAGAGCTCCTTGGGACTTGGCAGCTGTGCCTGCAGAGGTCACTACTGTCCAAGAACTGACAATGGGGTTCACTGCTACTGCCAGCAAGGGAATGAGAATGTAAATGGGTTCACAGGTCACTTTATGTCAAGTGGAAAATGAATAATAGTTTTGTTCCTGTGGGCTTGAGAGAAACATGCATCACTGATCCCTCAAGGATTAATTTCTCGTGATAAATGTAATTGTCTAAAATAATAGTGGGGGAAACCAATCATTCTAAATGCAATACCCAGAAAATAAGTGGATGAGAGCTGCCCATTTAAAAAGGACAAAGAATTCAAAAGGAGTGGCCAGGAGTGCCTGTTAGCATGTGGTCAACAGTTGCTCTTAGGTACCTGATGATGATCCTCTCACAGCTGGAGGTCAAAAATAAAAAGCCATCCACATGTCTGGGATATTTATGACTGTGCTACTCAATGTGATGTGATCTTTTAAAGGTAAAAAAAATACCACATCCAAACTCTGGGGAAAATTAGCCTGGGATTGGCTTAAATTCTGGTATTAAACTGAGGGGGTTATTAAACTGAGAGTTTCGAAAAGAACAGTGTGTTTTCTGCATGTAGCATCTGCCTATTGTTGGTAGTTACTAAAGAACAATTATTCTTTTCATTAAATTTCTTACCTATGGATCTCAGATTGTTGATAAACTTTTTGAATAAATCCTTATAACCAAAATAGGACACAATTGCTGCTTTTTTAAAAAACAATTGCAAAAACTGCAATAAAGAAAGTTATAGTTTCTGAAGGCTATACCATAGTGTAATCAATATGGGCAATGCACAGACAAATATGAAAAGCTCAGAGCCCACCTAAGAGGATTTTTCAGTCTCTGGCCTCACTCTCAGAGCCAGCTGCCAAGCACCCATAATAGGCCAGTACTGAGAAAATACAAACATTCCCAGAATGAGTAATAACAGTGTTTAAAGAAAGCACAGTAACTGTTTGCAGAGGGAAGGATGTGTATTTTGGATCTGAGTGGGATTATTAAGTACTGTATATATACATCAGGGAGAGCAAGAAACTGTTGCTCATGTTCCCATTTCCCCAGGGAGGGCTGCATATGTTAGGAGAGATTTTAGTGAAAGGAAAGAAAAAGCTAAGGCAAGGAGATGTGGCAGGAGTCAGGTGTACCCTGGAAGATGGGCAAGAGGGAGGGACAGTCCCTGGGTCCCTGAGAAACTAACTCCTGGAAGAAAGTAGTAGTGTGGCTGACAGTGAATGACAGCAGAGTCAGATGTCCACAAAAGAGACATGAGGATATTTAAGAGCAGACAACAGACTGTGACCCAAGGTCTAGAGGAAAGGATATGCCACCCATGACAACCAAGTTTCGAATCCCCTGCTCTCTTCTGAGGATGGCCTTTACTTTTCTTGTTTTAAGCTTGAATCCCTATAACCCTCATAATTCCTGCCTTAACCTTGGCTTGACAAATAGAGTCCCATATTCTGTGCATCTGACTTTATCCTTCTTGATGCCTTTGCTTCTCCCTTGATCATGAGCTCCCTATTTACACCCTGCCTAGAAATCTGATTCCAGCTCGTATTTCTTTCTTTTTCTTAATGGCTTTGCTTTGTTGTCTCAACTCTGGATTGTATATCCCACTTTGAGAAGAGTCATGGCAATAAGAGAATGATCTGAGTCCTTTCCCACTTTGGATTATAAAAGTCATGGTCCTGATTCACAGAGGCATAAAAAGTCATGGGGAAAGACAGAATATGATGGAAAAGGCAATCTTATCAGTGCTGAGTTAAACTAAGAAAAATAATGAGGAGAGAATGTCTAAATTTAGGCTTATTTAAGAAGCCTAAATAAGAGAAGTTTTTATATTTCAGTTGTTCATTCATTCAATTAATTTGAATTGGATACCTCCTACACGCCAAGCAACACTCTAAATACTGAGGGCATGTAAGACAGATGAGAACAACTGAGGTCATAATTAATTTAAAATACATGAAAATGTGCTGTAAGGGAAAAAAAAGCATCAGTATATAAAAAAATTAGATGTATCATTTCTTGTGTTTTATACATGATATTTGAGAACAAAAGTAGGTCCTCAAACATACTTTTGCTTACCCCCTTCATCCATCTGGATCATGCCTATGTGTACTTCTGGAGAGAGATCAAACATCATCTTCTCAATGAAGTGTTTTTATCCCTACTCCACATAAAGTGCGCTGGACCTTAATGAGGTAACTCTGCACCACTCCTTTGGCACTTTGAGAGACAGAGTAAATGCTAGATTCTGGTCACTCTCTAATTCTTCCCTGACCATTCCAGGTAGCAGAAGCCACACAAATAGACAATTTCAAGAACAGATTTATACAGTAAAGTTGTATCTTACAATCAGGCTAGATTTTAATGGCTGTGGCTGTACATCCATATCATTACTGAAAGCTTCATTAAATCACACATAAAATATATGTATACATAGTTTTCTGTATATACATATAAATCCAACATTTCATTATTAATTGTTCTATTCTTTGTTTCTATTTTTCTTTCTCTGGCCCTCAAATCACCTTCCCCTGTCAACCCCAAGAATGCCATTCATATGATCATTCTCCTCTTCCCTGGCTGCATAAGCAATGAACCTTACTTCCTTTTCTGTGGCCTGAAAAAAAGTTAACATCATTTGCATGTTTATACTACTTAAATAAATATATTTTCCTTTCCTCTTTTTTTTTTTAAGTAGGCATGTGGTTAAATCCACTTAAGGTCAATGCTTTTTTTTTTTTTTTAAAGATTTTATTTATTTATTTTGTGAGAGAGAGCACACACGCACAAGCACGAGAAGGAGGGAGGGGCAGAGGGAGAAGGAGAAGCAGACTCTCCACTGAGCAGGGAGCCTGACAAAGGGCTCTATCCTAACACCCCCAGAATCATGACCTGAGCTGAAGCCATTTAACTGACTGAGCCACCGAGGCACCCCTTAAGTTCAATGCTTCTATGAGATAATTTCCCCCTACACTATTCTTGTTTCAGTACTCTTCCATTTCTTGACTGATCTCATTTATACTTACCCAAAACACAGTAGTCTATTAAAAGGCTCATCCAGAATATCAGCCTTTTTATTCGTCACATGGGAGCAAGCTTGTATTTTTTCAGTCTTTTAAGGGATATTAATCAACATACATACAAGCCTGTATCTCAGAAAGGGAAGTCCTAGAAACTGCCCTGAGTAGGAAAGAGAATGAATTGATTCTACATTCATAATACTGTCTACTTTCTGATTCCACAGTCTTTTAATAGAGTATTATTTAAACTTTTTCCTTCTCTTTGGCAACATAGGCAGGAGAGCGAGATAATTACAGATTGCAATGTACTTCTGGCTTTAAGCCCAGCTGAAACAGAATGTGGAAGGATGCACTTTCTCTTTTTTCCAAGACAGACCTATAGGATGTGCTCAAATCCAAGAGGAAAAATCAAACTAGGTAGTGGATAAGTAACAGTAAACAAGATCATTTCCAATAAATGGCAGGAAAAAAGTTGACATTTTCTGGAGGGCCCCTGTAAATGCTTACACAACATTAGTGTATTACCATAGTTATACATGGAATAGATTCTAATGAAGGGCAGTACAGAATATCTCTGCAGATTTTTCTAACCAAACTGCTCATGTCTTTAACTTCATTTCTGGGTATCAAGGCTGTGTACATAAAGCAAAAACAAACAAATGTGAAAGTTAAAACAACATTCTAAAAAACTTTGTATTACAGCTTTGCCTCAGCTAGAACATAAATGATCTCCCGTATCTATTTCGTTTTTAAAGTAATCTGTGTTGGGATTGGATGTATGAATTCATTTGGAGGAGGAAAGCTATCAGTGGAAAGACAAACTTAGCCATAAAAAGATGGCAGAGAAACCTATCAATCATGGCCAGTATTCTATAATATGTAAACTATCAACATATTGGCTATTATTTACTGAGATGACTAATGTATTTAATAGAGTATCCATGTTAACTGCCAGAGGCTATGTGTTGATGAATCTCCATCAGATTTATCTCTCATATTCTACACTATATAAATTGAACTGCTAATGGAAAACAAAACAAAACGTTAAATATTTGATGCAATGGAATTATTCTACGTTCCTCAGATCTCTCCCAACAAAGAATGGTAAATGAATAATGCATTTTAATAAATGTAAAACACTTTAAAAATTATCTCTAGGGTTATCCTAAAATGTACTCTTCTATATTTGATAAACACTTCTTACTTAAAATTGCCTTATTAATTTAAAACAATTATGACTCCCTTTGCCTTGTTTACCCCTAGGGAGTAATTGTGGTTCAAGTAGGTCAAAGTTTATAAGTAAATACTTCTCTCATTGGAAAACAAGATTTTTCTTTACTCCTTGCTAGTAGGGCACTGAGTGACTTCTTTAGACACTTTGTGTGTGGCATATAGGTCTCTGTGCCAAGAAAATCATAAACAGCTTTTGATGGAAAAATCCTAAAATTATAAGGATAAATAGACTTAAGTCTTCTTGGATAAGGGTAAGATTTAGCAAACACAGATAAATATTACCAGCCACTAAAAGCAAATACCTCTTGGCAACAATGCCAAATAATCTAGATGTTACTGGGGGGTCAGCCAGAGTTCAGATAGTACAATGGGGCTCAATTATAACGGTAGGGGATAAGACTAGAACTCTATTAATAATTTTGTTCAAGTGGGACCCTGCATATATTTTGTCAGGGAAAGGAAGCACTTACACTAGTCAGATGCCAAATAAGGCTGTATAACATGTCAGAGGAAGTGGAAGGTCCACTCATAAAAACAGAATAATTCTCAATAAAAATTATGCTACCAAGAGATTTAAAATCTCCATTCTGTTTCCTTCTGCAAACAGTTAGCAACTACCAACCATTTCCCCTCTCCTTGGACTGACACTGGGGGGCTTTGCATGATCTCAGACACAGGTGGTATTCCAAATCAGTGAAAATATAATGGACTATTCAGTAATTGTTTCTGGGACAATTTGATATGCACATATTAAAAAAGTAAAGCTAGGCGTGTATTTCACATTATATAATAATTTCTAGTGAATTAAAGTGGTACAAGTGTTATTTTTAAATTTTAGAGAAAAAAAGAGTATCTTTTTGACATCTGAATAGAGAAGAATTGTTCTTGTAATAATAATACACACACCATAAAAGAAAATATTGATCAATTAAAGAACTTATGAAAAACACAAAAAATACAGACACAACGTGAAAAGATACAGCACAGATAAGGTAAAAAAAAAAAAAATTAAAAGTCCACTAGATCCATCAATTACAACAGAGAATTATCTTCTCTGATAGTATGAATCTTACTGTCAAGTTCCTAACTGATTAAACAACTCTGTTCCAGATATAAGAATTTTTATGTAAAGAAGTATGATTTCCTTTTTTTCCTTTACATACAGTTTTTTGTCTCTTTCAGTCACTTGAAAGCATAATATGCCAATTTTTTTTTCATCTATGAACTCTTCACAGGTTTAACAAGCCATTAGTGTAGCCTTTCCATTACACTGATCACATTCATTCTGCTCCAGCAAAGCATACATTTCGAAATGTAAAATGTGCCCATTGTGTGTCCGTTCAATGTGACATCCTAATTTTAGGGAAAAAAAAAAAAATAGCAGTTACCCTTAATGCCATTTTATTAAACACTAGAAGAAACCATTGTGTGTTAGATTATAAATTAATGAAGTTTTATTGCCAAGGCATATAAATGCAAGAAATAAAATTTCAAAGCAAGAAATAAGACTGCAAAGACTCTTACTATCTATGCAGCAATTTAAGAAAAAAAAAAAGAGTTGATGTTATCTGGAAATGTCATACCACAGATTATATGGCAGTATCATAAAAGTTGATTCTATAAAGCTATCTGCAAAAACGAGAAACAATGTGTAGGTGTGCCCTACTGTTCTTTCATTTACATTTACACATTTATAACACTGCAAAAGACCCATGGCAGATTCACTTACTACTGTTAACAACAAATCTTCTTCAAAATGGCATTGGTAATTTCTACAGTTTTCAACTATTGTAAATACAAGGGATGTGGAGCTTTTGCTATTTTTAAAATAAGAGGCAGACTGTTTCAGTCCTCTGTGCAGGTTATTCATTTCAATTAACACCAAAGCAAACAACTAGGCAGTCATATCTACAAAAACATTTATAGTCCACTTAACATTTTGAAGTTTTGGGTCTGATTATGATTTGCTACAGCTTACTTATCAATTTTTGTTTCTTGCATTTAGCTTTTCCAATGTCAGTTTTTTTGTTATGTGGTGATTTTAAGAACAGAGCTGACATTGTGCCTTCATTCAGCATTTGCCAGCTTTGTTTCAGGTACTGTACTAGGCATGGAGAATTAAAGGATGGATATGACATCTCCATAGCCAGCAAGTTCACAGCCACTCTGGAGGTAAGGGCAATAATTAAGTTAATATACAAAGATTTTTGTTTGGCTGGGAATATAATGTCTGATCCCATATGATACATGAGACATTGTTCTAAGGTCATCACACATGTTGTAATTTTTCATCTTCACTACAAAGCCATATAGAAGGTATTATACTCTAGTTTCCAGAAGAGAAAAAATAATAGCTGGCATTTACTCACTGAATACCAATTGTCAGGGTTTTATATAGAACTTTATGCCTTTTATCTTGTTTTTATCTATAGAACAATCCTCTAAGATAGTATTCCTATTGTTTTCTCTTTAAACATGAGGAAAGTAGCTTAAGTCAATCTATCAGTCAGGTTTCTCCAGAGAAACAGAACCACAGGGATATAAGTAAAGAGACTTATTATATGGAAATGGCTCCTATGCTCATGGAAGCTTAGCAAGTCACAGAGCTGCAGGGTGAGTCAGCAAGCTGCAGACCCAGGTGAGCCAAAGGTATAATTTCCATCCAGAAGGCCAGTCGGCTCAAGACCCAAGAAAAGCCAAAAATCCTAGTTCAAAGGCCATCAGGCAAGAAGAATTCTCTTACTTGGGGTAGATTCAGCCTTTCTGTTCTATCCAGGCCTTCATTACGAGGGCAATCTGCCTTAATCTACCAATTTAAATGTTAATTTTTAAAAAAAGATTTTATTTATTTACTTGAGAGAGAGAGCAAGCACCTGCAGGACCAGGGGGAGGAGCAGGGGGAAAGCGACAAGAAGATTCCTCACTGAGCACAGAGACACATTGAGCACACGGTTAGACTTGATCCCATGACCCTAAGATCATGACCTGAGCCGAAATCAAGAGTTGGAAGCTTAAGAGACTGAGGCACCCAGGTGCCCCTTAAATGTTAATTTTATCCCCCCAAAAAACCCTCACAGAAACACCCAAAATAAAGTTGTCCAAATACCTAGGCACCTCATGGTCCAGTCAAGTTGACACATAAAATTAACCATCACAAGTACTGAAAGTAACACAGCCAGTAAATGCTGAAGCTTGGACACAAACCAGAAGTCTTAAAGAACTATGTAATACTTCCTTTGAAAAATTAAGAAACTACTCCAAGTCACAGTTAGTAATGGATCCATATGTAATTCCAAAGTACATGCACTTTCTACCATATTATGGTGATTCTAACCCTTGAAATAGTAGTGGTCTTTGATTTTTATACCTTCCTGAATAGCAAAAACACTCATAAGACCACTTATAATACAATTCTTTTTCTACTATTGATTACTCAGATCTAAAATAGCACTGACCATCTATGATATCTTATTCTACCTAGATACTGCCTTAGTTGAAACCAACCTTGAGAGCTAAAGAATTCTTTGATCTGTTCCAAGAAATTCAATAGAAGTAATTTCATATCCCACTGAATATAATCGTATACCATCAATACAGATTAACCAACGTCTCATAGCCCTGTCACTTACAATAAAAATGCATGCTTGCATTTCCTTTTAAAAGATGATGTAGAAATGAATATTTTTAAGTACAGAAATTCTGAAGAATCCACAGAAAAAATTTTTACTAATGGTAAGAAAAATAAGTCTATTGAACATCTGCAGTTTCTGTGCTCTTATAAGTGCTGTTTTGAGACAGTAAGAAAAGGATTTTCCTAACAGATGGCAAAATTAGGAATACCTAGGTTAGAAGGTTATTATCATGTATCTTGAATATTTTATCAGCATATCTAAACAAAGATAAACAATGTATACGTGCCCTCAGATAATACAGCTGTTCCAGAAAGTAGATAGGGGTACCTGTTTTTATACATAGACAAAATTCTCTAATGCACCTAGGAGATTTGCCTCACCAAGCCTCTGATATCTAAGGCAAGATCGACATTGTTATTGCTTCTCCTCTGTTGAGGGACATTTTGTCATATTAATGATCTCCTGGCTAACTGACACTGAATTTGCTAAATCCTTCACACATACTATCTTCAGTGCTGCTGCACTTTTCCTCACCAGGCTTAGCAAGAATTGATTCACATTTTAGAAAGGCCAACAGATATAATCCAAATACAGTACTCATCTCCTTTATCACGGCTAGGATCTTTTCATCTTGCTTGTCTTAGCTCTGCCCCATGTAATGGACCCTGAACAGGGAGAAATGTTAGGTGACCTGGTTCAGGTCCTTAAGTCACTCAACTTACAGGCAAGGGGAGCAGGACAATTCTCTACTCTTCTTTAAGGAACAAATAAGGAAAATGAGGCTTGAAGTTCACAGTTTCAATTAATCAACTTTACTGTAAAATAATTGAGAATACAGAAACTTAGATTCCTTGGCAGAAATAATTATGACTGAGCAATGCAAGGATATTTCTAGCCCCATTTTTTGATGTTTCAGTAAGATTAGTTTTTCTTTGTCTTTTTATTTTAACTAAGTAGCAAGAGAAAAACATCCACAGTTTTACTAAGATACCTTGTCAAAGCCAAGAAAAGCCTTTTGCAAAAAAGACAGCAGGCCTCTAGGCTAAAATAGAAAATGCAAACTTTGCCCAATCACAACCTGTAGGCTCCCATCTCTCGAGTGCTAACGAGTAGCAATGAGACAGAATCCAAATGAATCCGTTACTCCATGTCCACTTCAGGAACTATTGAAGAAATCTCACTTTTCACCCACGGTACTAGTTCTGGAATGAATGGACTGGAAGTCCATTTGGGGAAAACTCATTTATAGAAGTTCATCAGTACCACGTCCTGAGATTTTAGCTTCCCATCAAAACTGCACTAGTACCTAAAAGCTCCTTGATGTGTCCCCCGCAGCCCCACTTTGTACTCAATTCCACTGGTTTAAATTACAACATATCCTCTCTGCTGAAGAACATGTAACACACTACTGTGATCTTAGGAAAAATTTTGAAAGGGTGACCACTCAAAACAACTCTCCTGATGACCATTCTGTCCGGATCCACTGACAACAGATGGTCCTATGGCAATGAGGCTGTGCATTCCATTGCTATTCTGTTTGAAAAGCAGCACAGATGCAGGAAGAAACGTGATTGGGCCATAAACTGTCACCATCAACTTTCTAGCCTCATTTCTACAACCTTAGAGAATATATCTAAGATATTAAGTTTTGAAAGTATGGTTATGAACATGTGAACTGGTGAGAGGGACAGCTGACATGAGAATGAGATGTTCTGGACCATATAGGTTTAGCAAGCAAGGTGGAGAAATCAGAGGGGAGGTTGATGCAAAAGCTAAGGACCAGTAAAACATATTCCCAGGCATCAAAATAGCTGAGAGATGATAAGGGAATAGGACCCTGGTCTATCTGATGACTACTTCTATGAAGGGGAACTGCTCTGAGGTGAAAGTGTGCATATATCCTGACAGTTTCATTTATTCTGTCTTAATGTCATAATAAAAATATTTGATCTAGACCTTATACTCTTTGATTGGCTTTTAAAATTGTTTTATCCTTCTTTCTGTGTGCTGATAGGTAAACATGGATGCAAAGATGAAAATGAAGCTAAAGACCCTCACTCTCATAGCCTGTTAAAGACCCTATAAGAGGCTCTTACAATGTATTCTCCTATCAGGTATTTTTGTAAATTGCAAGAGTATGTATTTTAAGCATGGATGGCTATAACCATCATCTTATTTCTGCTGCTTCTTCATCTCACTTCCCCTCATGCTTGGTAGCACTAGAACTGTTCCTTCTATCCACTGTGCCAATATACACAGCAGTATGACATGAATTACAGAAGCAGAGGTTCTGTGATCACAGGAACAAGTCCTGTGAAACCTAGCACCACTAGCATGTGTGTTGGAAAAAAAAAGTCTTGTACTGTACCAAGACAGAAGATAGTCTGTAGATTATTTCAATAACCAGATGTGTAAAACTACAAAGTACTTGATTCAATACTTCATCAAAAAGGAGTTCTCTTATACTTGATAATGTAACATATGCAATTATAAACTCAAAATACATTGTTTTATTGAAGAAAATGGAATATTTTATTAAGCACTTAATGCCATGTAACTACAATTTGAAATACGTTTTAGAACGTTACAATTAAAAAAACTGAAAAATTCAAACTCCTGATTGGGCCCTATTTAAAGATTATGTTCTTTGGTCAGACTTAATTTATAAGAACAATGAGAGAAAATTCAGATGCAAAATTAATGGAGCAAGAAACATAGGTCAAGATGAGCAATGAAATTAACAGAAATCATTCCAGGGATGCGTGGGTGGCTCAGTTGTTAAGCGTCTGCCTTCAGCTCAGGTCATGATCCCAAGATCCTGGGATGGGGTCCTGCATCCAGGGAGCCTGCTTCTCCCTCTGCCTGCCGCTCCCCCTGCTTGTGCGCGCTCTCTCTCTCTCTCTGACAAATGAATAAATAAATAAAAATCTTTAAAAAATAATAGAAATCATTCCAACCCTGAGAAATAAATCACAACACGAATTCTCTTACATCAAGGACAGATACACTTCTTTTCTGTAAAGGGTCAAACGGTAAATATTTTAGACTTTGAATGCCATCCTCTCTCTGCCACAACTCTTCAACTCTGTAGTGGTAGGGAACAGCATCCACAGGCAATATGCAAAGAAATGGGCATGACCAACCTGGCTTCTATTTTAGATCATACTAGAAGCAATACTTCATTAAAAGAAGGAGATAAATAGCAAATAGAATAGGCTCTAGGATTTTTTCATAATCCAAAGAATGAATCAGATTAATATCTTTATCCAAATGTACCTTTTCCTCATTTGACAATATATATTGATATCAACAAAAATATTAATCTCATACTATGCTAGTATAAGGCAACAGAAAATGCTGTAAATTTAAAGTGTATTTAGGATTAATCACTATATCCTAAAACTTCAAATGTTCTGAAATCATATAAAGGGAACTTGACCAGTGTGTTCACAAAGTAGACAACCATCCTAAAAATTTACAAATTTCCATGACATTACTAATAACAAGTTGAAAAACTAGAGAAAAAAATTAAATATCAGCAATTAAAAAAAATTAACCACCTGGGGCACCTGGGTGGCTCAGTCGGTTAAGCGTCTGCCTTCAGCTAAGGTCATGATCCCAGAGTCCTGAGATCGAGCTCCACATCAGGCTCCCTGCTCAGCAGGGAGCTGGCTTCTCTCTCTCTCCCTCTGCTGCTCTCGCCCTGCTTGTGTTTCCTCTCTCTCTGTCAAATAAATAAGTAAAATCTTTAAAAAAAAAAAAAATTAACCACCATTCTAGGGGAATGGCCAAATTATCTTTATAGAAAATTTTATTAAAGTCATTGTCATAAGAAATGATAATGAAAGAGAATTACAGGAACAAAATTATTTACAAAGATGGTATTATTAAATTTTGTGAACATTTATATTTATTTCCTCTTTTTAAATTATCAATTTGAATAACAATTTCTTTTCTAAATTAGTATTCATTTTTAAACCTCATTATGTGTTAGCAATTTTGAATTATTTTTTTCCTAATGGAAAGCTCCCCAAATTATTAAGCTTCCCCCAAATCTGGGAAATTATTACTAATACTCAATAATTAATCTCTAGATTTTGAATGCTTTATTTAAAATGAAGATTTTTAACACACTTTCTATAACATGTTGCTATCAATCCTATAAATACAAGGACCTAAGGATTACTTTATTAAATGCACTCATAAAAACACATTCAGATAAATAATCATAACAAAATGATGAAGTTGTTATTTCTGTGCTTTTAAAAACAGAGAAAGAGGAGGAAATAGTAAAAGTCTTTAGGCCTTCAGTCTGGTGGATTCAGCCTTAGGGGTCAGATGTTCTGATTCTACATGGTAGTAAAAAAGGAAGGAAGGAAAGAAGGCAGGCAGGCAGGCAGGAAAGCAGGCAATATGAATAGTATCTTTTTAGTTTTACTTGTAGAAAAACCCTTCCAGTGTCTCCTTTTGAATCCAACTTTCTGTGCCCTTACCTAGATAAAAGGAGATTGATGGTCTACTAGGCAGGGAGACATTCTGGCACAAGGGAAATGTAGCTTCAGTGTGGGGACTGTTCAAATATAGAAAGAGGAAGATTCTTACACCTCTTCTGTATTCGTGGAAATGTAAAATAAGGGATTAAATAAAATGATCTATAAATGTCCTTACACTTCCAACATGGATTCTAAGAGCAGCAATGCCATTGTTCATAGTGTGGAGTTAACTGCAATTAATTGTAGAAGAGACTAGAACTGATCAACATGAGTCTGATTCCAGTGCCTGCACTAAAGATAGGTTCTTAATTCATAACGAAGAGGGATAGGATGAGTGAACTAAGTGATTCACCAAGCGTGGGCAAAGAATAAGATTTTTCAATTAGGGATATTTCCCAATCTCCCAAACTAGCTTTTTCTTTTTTCCTATTTTCTATTTTTGTTAAGAACCCAATTTAAAATTTGATAAACTATAAATACTTAATATCAGTAATGCAATTAATTTGTCCTGGTGGAAACACAGAGACATCTCTCGGCTGAGTCCAAAAACACCTTATGAAAATCAAGGATGAAACACCAGCCATTCTTATTTAGTGATAGGTAAGTCACACAAGGTTTTTAACTTAAAACATGATAGTGTCCTGCTCTAAGAGAGTTCTCCAACCAAGCAGTGATGCAGATGTTTTATAAAGAAGGGTACAGGGCGCCTGGGTGGCTCAGTTGGTTGAGCGACTGCCTTCGGCTCAGGTCATGATCCTGGAGTCCCGGGATCGAGTCCCGCATCGGGCTCCCTGCTCTGCGGGGAGTCTGCTTCTCCCTCTGACCCTGCTCTCTCTCATTCTCTCTCTCAAATAAATAAATAAAATCTTTAAAAAAATAAATAAATAAAATAAAGAAGGGTACAGATGATAACAAATACAAACAAGACACAATTCACAAATGGAATTCTGATGCCCACTGCATATGTTCCCAAAGAGAAATAAAACCAGGAGACATTTTTCAAATGTCAGTGAGACTACACGGGATGGGCCTATGATTATTATGATTTGTACTTATTTTCTTATTTAAAGGTAGCAGGTATTTACAGGAGAAAAATATAAAAAAAATGCTAACAAAAAAGCAGAAACACAAATCATTCATGGTCTTACCACCTTGAGACAACTATCAATTTTGTGTTAACTGAATTTTAATAAATTTTAAAAAGACATTAAGTAGCAAAAAAAATTTATTGTGTATAACCTTTAAGATTTCTTTATACATATGTATATCTATATTAATAATGTGTATCCTTGCAAATGTTAGGATATTATTATTGTTTGGTATTTTACTTTTGTCATTTACCATTACTTCTATTATAGATATCTTTTCATTTGCTATCATATTCAAGACTGCATTCTTTTTTATTGTATAGTTTTAATAAAATCTGTAATAATGGACACTTTGTTTCTATTTTTTAAAATTATTACAAATTATATTGCAATGAAAATATTTCAATGCCCTTTTAGAGCTTCTCCCAATCTTTCTTAAAGATAATTAGAACAACTGGGTCAAAGTGTAAGCCCATTTTAATGTCCTTAGATGTTGCCAAACTGCTTTTGGGGAGATAGCACCAATTAACATTAGTAATTAGTACAATTTTTATACTGATAGGTTGAACACACATTCATTTTTTTTTAATTGGCTACTGTGTCTTTTTGGTAAATTTTCCATGCATACTTTTTTGCCTTTTTATCCTACGGAGTGTTGACCTTTTCATTATTAATTTGTATAAGTTACTTATGTTTTGATACTACTTGATATATAACTTTGTCATCACATTTCTAAACATTTTATCCAGATTTTTTTGAACTATTTTCTGTCCTTCAACTGCATTCTCCTGGTAGTCACTTCTTTCTCTCTCTCTCTCCTCTTAATCTCCTTCACTCTATTTATTATTTAGTGGGGCCACAAAAAAAGTATTTTATTTGAATTTGATGAGAACCTTCACTAATCTATCTTTCAGCCAAAAGAAAAGAGAAAATGGGCAAAGGTTTTGTCATTGTTGTTGAGTCCCTGCACATGTAAACCTGCTTTCATCTACCCCCAGTATTTGACCGACAGTGTGGCTATGTAGAGAATATCTACATGGTATTTTTTCCTTATAGAATTTTGAAGGTATTGCTCTTTTGCATTTTAGCATAACAGTGTTACTTTTTTTTTTCTTAATTGAAGTATGGTTGACATATAATGCTGAATTAGTTCCAAGTGTACTATATAGTGATTCAACAATTCTTTATGTTACTCAGTGCTCACCAAAATAACTGTAATCACTATCTGTCACTATACAATGTTATTACAATGTTTTTTACTATATTCCCTCTGCTGTACTTTTCATCTCCATGACATTATGTATTTTGTAACTGAAGTTTATAGATGAAGGGGGTTAAGAGATACAGAGTTGCTTTTGAAACAGTGATGCCATAATGATCCTTATTGACCGAGATGGCTATAATGTTCCCCTCAACTTGATTAAACTCTAGAGAGGCTTTTTCTTGACTCTTGGTCCTTCATCTCCGTTTTCTCAGAGCATTTTATTTTAGAAAACCTGTCATCATAAATTCTTTCTCCGCCCTTTAGAGATGAAATCTTTTAAAAGCCTTTTCCATTTATACAACCCAGGAATGTCTTTTTCAAGGACCTGGAAGGCCTCTGAAAAGTAAACATCACGGGGGCTAGCACCCCTGTCTCGCAGTTTGTGTGGGAGGGAAGAAGCCTAATTTTGATGGGATCCTTGCTCCAAGATGTAACTACCTTCTGTGATGAAGATAGGATAAAGTTTACTTTTCCTTTGGATCAAGCCAATTAGCAAGCACAGGTGGCCTATATCTCACAATGCCAGCTCTTAAAAACTCTACAGGCGGGGCACCTGGGTGGCTCAGTCGTTAAGCGTCTGCCTTCAGCCCAGGTCATGATCCCAGAGTCCTGGGATCGAGCCCCGCATTGGGCTCCCTGCTCCGCAGGAAGGCTGCTTCTCCCTCTCCCACTGCCCCTGCTTGTGTTCCCTCTCTCGCTGTCTCTCTCTCTGTCAAAAAAATAAATAAAATCTTTAAAAAAAAAACCAAAACTCTACAGGCCTTTGTTTCTGTGGAGTATAGTTAAGACTGAGCTCTGGCCTCTCTTCTCTATGACAACAGCTTTGAATAATGTCTTCCTTGCCTGTTTAACTTTGTCCAGCACAATTTTTGCTTTGAGACTACATTGTTCTTTTTTTTGTATCTGAGATCCTGAAAATCCAAAGTAATATTCCTTGCTGTGTGTCATGATACACATACATATGAAACACAAATATTCATATCCCATGAACAGACTTTGAATCAGCACTCCGTTACTCAGCCTCTTCCTTACCCCTCTCGTCTGTTATACCTTTGCCTCGAAATCCTAAATTTCTGAGGTGGCAGGGGGAAAGGTTACTGATGTCTATCCCTACAGCTTTTGTGACTCAACTTTTCTCTGCTCAGCGAAGTCAGTTATAAATACAGATACAATGAAAATAAAATACAGCAACAATGGGAACAGCAACAATGGTGTAGAGTTTTAGAAGGTGACATCAAAGAGGTAGGGCAGGATTTGAGATCATACAGGGCTTTATGACCATGGTGAGCATTTTGTATTTTAATGTGTGCGTGAGGGAAAGTCATGCATATACTAAGTCCATCAAAACTTTGTTGAACTTCCTTAACTGCTATTACTCCATTGGCTATTCTCTTTGTTCTTATTGATCAACACTTTTTTTTAATGCTTTTTTTCTCTTTACTCCCATGGGGGAGACTGCCAATAGATATGATTAAAAATACGGGGAGGGACTAGATCATGTAAAAAATTACAGGTCAATGTAGATTTATGGATTTTATTCTAAATGAAATGGGAAATCACAGAGTTCTGAAGTAGAAGATTTGACATGGTATGATTAATGCTTTCAAAAGATTAGTCTAACTATTGTGAAGATAATGTATTATGGGTGTTCAGAAATGGATACAAGACAGACCAGTATGGAGGAACTGCAGAAGTCCAGATGAAAGATGATATTGGCTGAAACTAAATTATTAGTGGAGGAGACAGACTCAAGTGGAAGCATTTCAGATTCAATTTGATAGTTGAACCGACAAGCCTTAATGATGAAGTGGAAAGGAAAGAGTGATGGGGGCTCCTACATTTTTGGTTGAACAGCTGGCCTATTTTACTGGGTTGGTAAAAAACAGCATGTACCAAGAGATGTTTATTGAACTTTCTACATTCTCTTTGTATTTCAAACAACTTTTTTGGCACATAAAAGTGAATGTCAATTTAACTCTATTGTACATTTCAATTTTCACATCTTGCTATTTACTGATCCTTAACAAGGCTTTATAAATTAAATCCAAATTTTGTCTGAACTCTGCTTTATTTCCATTTTCAAGTTCTTTTGGTACTTCTTTCTTCCCCCATTTTTAGCTGTCTTCATTCACTTTCTTGTAGAAAATCTATAGTTTTTAAAATTAAATTTATTTGTAAAATTTAGTACTTTTGTTTATCCCATTGGCCCTTATTGCTGAATCAGAAAAGGACCACTTCTAACCACTGCACTACCACCACCTTAGTGCAAAACCATCATCTCCTACCAGACTATGAAAATCTTTCTAGGCCACCCCTGCTGTCCTACATGGTATTTTCACATGGTTCCCAAAGTAAACTCTTTAATTATAAGTCCAATCACATCATCTCTCATCAGTAAATAAGTAAATAATATGATAAAATAAATCTCCAAAGACTTTCCCTCACGCACACATTAAAATACAAAATGCTCACCATGGTCATAAAGCCCTGTATGATCTCAAATCCTGCTCTACCTCTTTGATGTCACCTTCTAAAACTCTACACCATCGTTGCTGTTCCCAGCTATGCTGGTCTCTTGAAGATCACCAACATGCTCTCCCACTCTATAAGCTGCTGGCTTCAAGGTCCCATCATTTCATTTAGTCCAATTACCACTTTTTTACAGAGAATTTCCTTGATACATCAGTTACTTTTGATACAGACACCACCACAACTTGGTGAATATGCTGTCCTAAGTGCACTTCTGGGGAATGTGGCCACGGAAATTTGTAAATGAAGCTGAAAGATTATTATTGACAAGGCTAAGTTTTCGAATTTTGTGCCACAAAGCTCTATTTGGGGCTTTGTGAGTTGATTTGTTTTTTTTTTTTTTTTAAGATTTATTTATTTGAAAGAGAGAGAGCACGTGCACTTGTGTGTGTGGGAGGGGCAGAAGGAGAGGGAGAGAGAGAATCTCAAGCAGACTCTCTGCTAAGTATGAAGCCTGATATGGGGCTCAATCCCACCACCCTGAGATCATTACCTGAGCTGAAATCAGGAGTTGGATGCTTAACTAACTGAGCCACCAAGGGCCCCTGATTTGCTTTTAATCAAATACTTAATTGAGCAGTTACAAATGAGTGTCCAAGTGAAAGTGATAAAACATAAGCAGAAATGAATATCATAATCATTTTTATTATTTATATTAGTACCAACATATAGGTACTAATTAATATTTTCTTTTGCAGAAACAGCAAAAAAAGTTTAGATTTCAAATCTCTCAAATTGCTAGCCATTTTCAAATCACATCAATTTTATATAGAATACCACCTAGTGGAAAAGACCTAAATTCTTGACTAATCTTAAAAAAAAAGTCACTGAAAATTAGATAATTAGGGGAAAAGAATCGTGAACATATGTTTTTCCTCTCTTTACAATCTTTTTGTCAACTGCCATGCACCATTAAAAATCATTTGAGAACTTCAAACAAAAGAGAAAATTAAAGATTTTAAATAGAAGACAAATATTCATTTATAAATTATTCTACCTAATTTCAGATGAGGCCAACTAATGACACCACAGCTGAGGAAGCCATCAGCATTTCACCGACTTATGACAACTAAAAATGTGTATTTCTTAAGTATCACTTATAGCTTTAGACAAAAAACAAAACAAAACTATGATACTATGATGAACTGCCATTCCAAAATCAAGAGAAAAACGCCAAGCCCAGGTAAGTCCTTTTATCTGACGTGAACATTTTAAGTCTGCAGACCTTGGAGGGGAGGTACATTACAGAGGAATCACAACCTTAGACATCTGTCCTCCACCTTAAGGACATAAAAATGACATCACTAGGTCAACTAAGCCTAAGAAAATAACAACCAAAAAATATGATGTACCCACTATTACCAGCTGTCTAGGTTCCAAGGAAATGGAATGTGAAAAGCCAAAAGAAAAGAAACTTCTACAATCTCTGTGGAGCTTAAACTCAATTTCAACCCACAGTTTGGGTAACAAAGTAATATGAGAATGACTTTCTGTCATTACATTTCTAATAGCATAATACACAATTTACTAAGGTTCCTCCATTCTATTGAAAAAAAAAAAAAAGGATGGAGTACAAAATATGATGCATGGTACTTTTTTCATGGCATTAACAGATTTTTTTAAATACAGAGAGTATAGGGAGAAAATTCTGTATGGCAATGGGGAGCTCTGTTACTCTTTTCTGAATTTACAAATTGGTAATTACGCTGAAACACCAGCTTTCCTAGAAAATAACCAGATCTTAAAGTTAGTTTGGCAACATTTCACAGTCTGCCACAAGCATCAGTCCTGTGAGATGCTGAAAAGCCAACAATATTCATATGAATTCAAAAGAGCTGAAAACAAAATGTCTGAAACTGAAAAAAAAAATCCCATTTATGGTCTGTTAAGGAAAATTCTAGGTATTGAAAAATATAATCACCAATGCAATTTGGTTTCCCTTGGGCTTCCTTTTCTCTTGAGTTGACTTAGCTTTCCTTCAGGTACTAAAATCACCAAGTCCTGGCTCTAGAGGAAGTGCTTTTCCTACTCTGTCTGGTTTCCGTTAACTGTAAAATCAAGATGCATTTGAGGAACCCAGCTCCTTTTATTGTAGGCACGTTAAAAAACTGATGGGTTAAGAATTGAGTATCATGAAGAAAAAGCAGGGGCGCCTGGGTGGCTCAGTTGGTTGGGCGACTGCCTTCGGCTCGGGTCATGATCCTGGAGTCCCGGGATCGAGTCCCGCATCGGGCTCCCTGCTCGGCGGGGAGTCTGCTTCTCCCTCTGACCCTCCCCTGTCTCATGCTCTCTCTATCTCATTCTCTCTCTCAAATAAATAAATAAAATCTTAAAAAAAAAAAAAAGAAAAAAGAAAAAGCATACCAAGGAATCCCAAAAAGATTCTCTTTCTCATGGGGACACTGAACTTCTGGGAGGTAAATGACATTCCCACAGCTGTTACAGTGATGCTGAAAAGACAATCATTTCAAATTATTTCTTTCACTGGAAGAGGTATTTCAAAGAAGAGGGGAAAAAGCAAACTTTTTCACGTCCTCTCTGTTATTTATGCATCGCTCACAAATGCATGAGTGGCAATTCTGATTTGCTACGGACACATTTGCTATACTGCATTCTTTATCTGCTACTCATAGTTGTGAACAAACGGATGAGGAATGGATTCCCCAAGTGGAAAATGAGCCACACAGAATTCAAAACGAATCCTACTGTGAATTTCTAAGCTATCCCGTAAAGTGAGGAGCAAAATTGTAGTCTAATCCTTGCTTACGCCTACTGATGCTCTTCTGTATGGAGGGGCGGGGGTTGGGGGAGAAGTGTTCTTACTCATTTGGGGGTGGATTTATAACCGATGATGTGTTTCTTCTTGCGTCAATATCTAGCATTTGCGAAGTTTTCTATTGTTTTCTGTACTGTCAGTGCTAAGTATTTGACCCTCTGGATACATTTCAAAATTGTATTTCTGTTCATGTCCAGTTTCCCTTTGCCCTACAGTAAAGCCTAGTCTGCACTGATGCCCTTTCTGTACCCCACCTTAGACAGGGCAATGATAAATTCATAAACGCATCTGCAATAATTTGTCAGAATTCTCCTACTTGTGAGACCACCGATCTCTAACACCTGGCCTGGTATATGGCAAACCCAACAAAGACTTCTTGAAAGCGTGAATGAGCCACTGTACTGGACCCAGAGGACCAAAAATCACTGCAAGGATGGACGCCATAAAACGTGGGAAACACGGAGTCCAGCGCCAGCTCAGAGTGAATACTCTGGACCAAGGCAAAGAGAAATCTCGGGACTGCCAGCCGAGGCGGTGCACACTCCGGACAGGCGCAGGAGGATGGGGGGCTACCAGAAGGGCCGTTCAGGGGAAAAAAGTACACGCATAAAGTTATACATACGTATACACAGTACCTGGCCCGGCCTCTGAATGAGGTGCCGCCGCCCTGTGACTCTGAGTGTGGGAGCGAGGCGACCATGACGCGTGGGGCTCGCCTCATACGCGGCAGGAGCACAACTAACTCCTCACAGAAGACTCTGGAACAGGGCCTCCCGCGCTCAGAGCGCCCAGGGGTTTCTCACCCCAGAGTTCCTTGCACTTCCGGTTCCCGCAGAGCTCTCCGAGATCTCGCGAGATCAGACTCCCCCCCCCCCTCCCCCCCCCCGGGGGAAAGAGCAGCGTGGCACCTGCGCCTGCGGTCTGAGTCCGCCTCCTCTGAGGCGCCTTGAGGTTCAGCGCCTGCCAGCTGTCCTCCTGCCCTCCGTCTGGACCTGCGCGGATTCCCCCACAACCCACAACCCGGCAGGATACAGCTGCACCCTTGCCTTCTTGGGAAACCCCACGCTCAACCCGGACCAGGCCTCTGCCTGCAGGCGATGTGGACATGGAGAGGATTTCCTGGGTGGAGGGGCTTGGGTGGAGAGGCCAACGCCCCCTCGCAGGGGCTGACAGTAGGGCTGGGTGAGAAGGAGAAAGCAATGACCTTTGTTTGTTCTTCAAGGAAAAGGCGTGAGGGGAAAAAAGAAAAAAAAAAAAAAAAAAATATATATATATATATATATATATATGCATACACACTAATGACTCATTTTATAAGGTTGATCATACTGAAAGAACACCTAAAACTTTGGTGGAAGGTTTAGGAACAAATTAAAAATAGGAACTAATAGTAAACTAAGCAATTAAAACATGAGATAAACATTAATTCCAAGAAAACAAGAGGGCTTTCATAAAAGTATCATTTCCTACTCTTTGGGGCTCAGATGTAAAAAATATTGTCAAATTCATATATCATGAAAGTTTGATATATTTACAAATTTTGCAGAGAGGTGGTATAAATAAAAGCAGTACAAAATATTTTAAACTAAAAAAATCAAGAAAATGCAAATAGTGTATTGTTCATAAATATGGATGCATTTATTACAAAAATAGCAGAATTGCAGGAGATTGCCTCTAGAGAGTGGAAATCAAGGGTAGGAATGAGTGGGAGCAGTGGTGTGTTTAGTTGTAAATCTTTTAAAACAATTTATTTTTTTAAATCATACATATGCATTATTTTGATGAAAAAAATAAAAGAATGCATGCTAATTTACAATGTGTAGTATAATTTATATAAATAAGATTTTACACTGTGTTTTAAAGTTAATCTGTTAGATATTTATATATTTTATTTGCAACCTAAGTTTTACAAGAGAATATCATTATACATGTTCTTAATTCTGGAGAAAACACAGAATCTTTTCATCAGATTTACTAAATCATAGCTAGAGCACTGGGGTCATGGTCAAAGATTAATTGTCACAATACGATAAACCTCTGAAAATTTAGTTTCAACATTAAGTGAATAAAAGCAGTTTTCTATAAACCCTTTCCTGATCTCAAGGTTATAAGCCATCAGTCCATGGAACTATTAAAACTTAGGTCCAAGTTTGCAAAAGAGCCCTTTGCCCTTCCCAGTAAATAGATTTAGAAAATTAAAGTTTTGATGGCATAAAAAGAATAAGACTCTATTGAAATCATACAGTAAATGGTCTGCCAAGATTGCTTCTTTATCAAAATAACCAAAGACTAAGGACAAACCCAAAGCTCTTATGTCAACAGTTTCTTTGCTAGAAGTTTCTCTCAAGGATTTCTCTTTTAGTATTAGTGGAAACATGTGGCTTCTGGGTTCACAAATAATTTTCAAGGCTGAATCAAAGTTATTTCTTATTTTTATATCTGTATCTATTAAGAAATAGAATCTCAAAAATATACTACATTTCTTTTTATAATGTATTTATCTTCTGATAATATAAATGGCTTGTATGTTTTTGTGATTTTATATGAAGAAATTGTTCTTTTTATTTTCTTATAGAAAAATTCCTCACAACTCTACAATATTTATATTTCCTTCATAGCTATTATATCATTCCTACCATAACCAAAGCAATTTAAGTGATTTTATTGTTTAAAACTTATTTTGGTTAGATAAAATTTGAAGCTACAAAAATATAGAGTACAAACCTGACTGTAGAGAGAACACTAAAACTGTACAAAGACCTCTGAATAACTCATTCATTCACTCACAAATATTTATTGGGGGGTCTATAAGGTGTCAGGCATAGTGCTAAGTACACATTAATTTCCTGCCTATGAAATCCATGATCTGATGAGAAAGAAGCACAAAAGTTCAATTTCAGAGATGAACTTCAATTGGAATCATAACTCTTTATTTTTTTAATAATTTAATTTAATTAATTTAATTAAATTTAAATTTAAATTTAATTTTTATTATTCTTTAAAAGATTTTATTTATTTATTTGTCAGAGAGAGGGAGAGCGTGCACACAAGCAAGGGGAGCGGTAGGCAGAGGGAGAAGCAGGCTCCCTACTGAGCAAGGAGCCAGATGTGGGACTTGATCCCAGGACCCTGGGATCATGGCCTGAGCCAAAGGCAGCTGCTTAACCAACTGAGCCACCCAGCCATCCCTGGAATTATAACTTAATTGCAGAGAGGAAATTTTTCTACACAAGGCAAATGGGTATAATTTTGTGGTTACATTTGCTTTACATACGGGTGGCTAAGAATAGATGAGGGAAGAATACTATTAGAGAAGGGAATAGAATCAGTTTAACAAGAATTAAAATTTTTGTTATATTATCCATAAATATACACATACATGCACACACACATACACACACACACACACCCTCAGATTAGTTTTAATACACCATTTGAAATGGCCTAATCAGAAATACAAGAATCCATGATAAGTTATTTAATAATTAACTATTCTAAAAGATTGGTGAGTTCGCAACTAAAGAATTTTAATCCAAGGGCTGACGACCAGAGCCAGCTACTATCAGCACTCTAC
Organism: Mirounga angustirostris; assembly: GCF_029215605.1. NCBI lineage: Eukaryota > Metazoa > Chordata > Mammalia > Carnivora > Phocidae > Mirounga > Mirounga angustirostris. The sequence goes on from NW_026991720.1 coordinate 8,851,823, forward strand.
CCAGTATTATCTTCAGTCAGAGTCACAGGCTTGGTAAATAAGCACAAGATTTTTTTCAGATAAAGTGGTGAAGCGGCTGCTCTTTCTGGTTTGGACTGGATAGACATGTCATAGAAGCATCCCTGCCCCCACAAGAATAGGGTGAAGAAGGAGTCTATAGAAAATGACCTATAATACAAAAGAAAATGACCTTTGGACTATCACCCTAGCCTTAAGATTTTAATTGGTCCTGTGTTCAGAAGCTTATCAGAGGATTTCATAGCCTGAGTCTGACCCAAAGGTTAGCTGGATGTTACTGCTAGACTATTATGGCTTGTCTGTAGTAAATGTGCAAGCATTTATAAAAGAAAATTCATTTGTATGCTTCAGTTTGACAATATGCAGTTGACCCTTGAACAACATGGGTTGAACTAAGCAGATCCACTTATACACATTTTTTTTTGATAAATACAGTACAGTACTATAAATGTATTTTTTTCTTCCTTGTGATTTTCTTAACAGCATTTTCTTTTCTCTAGATTTATTGTAAGAATAAAGTATATGGTACATATAATATACAAAATATGTGTTAATCAACTGTTTATGTTACTGGTAAGGCTTCTGGTCAACAGTAGGATATTAGTAATTAAGTTTTGGGGGAGTCAAAAGTTATACATGGATTTTCAACTATGCAGGGGGGTCAGTAGTACCCCTAACCCCTGCATTATTCAAGGTTTAACTTCATATTTAAATATATCTGGCTTGGAAGTTCTTAGTACCTGACTACTCAGTGAAGGCCAACGAAATCTGCTACCACTCCTCAACCTATAATATTGACAAGAAATAATAAAAATCTCCAGGTGAAGAAAGAATGTCTTTCTAGAAAATGTCTTGAAGGTGTTTTAAGTCTTGCTCTGAAACTCTTCAATAGTGACTTCTGATTATCATAGCTGCTAATGTTGTCTTAGAAGATATAAGTAATGTATTTTCAGGTATAATGCAGTAATTAACTTATGAAAAATATGTAATGCCTAAGAAAATTATTAATTGTAAGGGCATACTGCATAAATGATGGATATTTTTAAGCTTCTTTGATAATTCATATGTGTTTTTAAGAGTTTACATTTATGCTTATTTTGTGCCATTAAAAAGAGAATGAGGAATTGAAATTGAAACTTTACTTTCCCTTCTACCTGGTATGAAAAAATTAGTTGAAATACAACAAAAGAGTCAATCAAGCAATTATTTTTATCATTAATGTCTTTATAATTGGCTTGACTAATACTTTTTCCCTCCACAAAGAAGAGAGTAGACTGGTTGAATAATTATTAAAATTTGGCTCCTTAACTTAAATTATTAATTTGTCAAATATATTCCATGTCTCTTAGAAACACAGACTAGATTGACCTTTTTTAAACTTTCCAGTTTATTACAGGGTATAATTTTTAGAAATAATAAAATTTTTGTAATATATTTTGTAAAATAACTTTTAAATAAATAACTATTGTTTCTGTTTAAAGAATTATAAAGAAGATAAGTAAACACTTGGGACTCATAGATTTTCTACTTTCCTAACATATTAAGCTTAAAACTGATTGCACAATTTTGATGATTTCCAAATGGATATAATTTAGGACTAGGCATTGGAATTATTACTTCTTTAGAGAATCTATATTTATACCTAAGCCATATTTGCATAATCTTTTATCTGGAGACCTATGCTTTAATTTAAACAGCTTTCTTATCTAAATAGTTAATAATTATTAATATGCCTTAACCAAAGAGATTGATGAAGGTTTTTTTGTTGTTGTTGTTGTTATCTTACAGTGAATCTGAAATCTGCTAGGAAATAGCAGGCTGGATTTAAACTAATTGAGGAGCATTTAAGAAGGGGACTATTTATAACGGGATGGGCAGGGTATAAAGGGACCGTGTGGAGAAATGCATACCCCAAGGATTCTTTTACTGCCTTTCCTTAGCCTCCCAGAACCTGGAGAGAAAAGGCTGTGTGGATCAGGCCACCTGAGGGAAGTGATCAAAAGTCACGGTTAATCAAGAGACTCAACCATCCTTGTAGCATCCCTGCAGGGAGGGGACAAGGGAAAAAAATACCCCCAAATAGCTTGTTCCCTCTTCCTAATGTTCCTATAGGCAGAAACCAACTGAAAGCCAAAGCGCAAAGGAACCTGTCAATGCGCAGTAGAAAAGGGTAGAAGTGAGTGTGGAGAGGAAAATGAAAAACACTGTCGGAAAACTAAATGCTAACCTTCTGATTGATTAGCAGAGAATTTTCTGGTTCTTTAGAGAACATGCTTGTGGCCGATATGTGTACTGGCTCCCTCAACAGTCATCTCAAATGTGTCTACATGTCTTCCTGATGCTGTGATGTTGGAAAGATAAAGCTACGTTTTCCACAAGTCTTTACATTTGTGGTTCACAACATGCCAATCAGATGCATGTGCCCAAGTCATGGATCGGGGCCCAACTGCATGATGGGAGGAGGGTCTACCATCCATTTGCCGCTGCGGGTTGCAGTGGAGGTAGCTCGGGTCTGGATGCAGCACCTGTGGCCGCAGCTGACCGACCACCGAAGAAGTGGCAGGTCTCTTAATGATCCAGATCTACCGTGTGGTTTGGGGAGATTATATTTGCAGACCGCCTTAAAGCCTCGTTCTGCAGTCCTATCAGTTTGCTAGGTATATACCTCGATGAAGTACTTTCCGCCTACGATACCTAAAATTGTTTCTGTTGTCTTCAACTGAGAATCCCACACAATGCAGCACTCACACCCTGCAGTGAAAGGTTTGTCATTCTGGCAGGCCGCTTGACAGAACATTCTCATCACTTTCAACCTTCCATACAGAACTCACTTTGGTACTTACCCTCCCTGTAAGCCAGAAATAAAGGTTGCATTACGTATGTGAAGGGAAAATTGCAAGTAATTGTTCTGTTCATTTCAACGGTACGTATACTCAGTATTTGCAGAAAAAAATTTAAGGTAAGTCAGTAGGTGCTCCTATTAATACAGTTCTCTGTGTAAAACACACATTTAAACTAGGTAAACACTATGTTCTTATACTAGAACTTACAACTATCCACAAAGTGGTGTGTAAGACTGATCCATAGCAATTCCTATGATGATGTGAAGATCTGAAGAATAAGTAGAACATGGCATATGAACCAGAAAACACACATTAAAAAAAAAAAAGCTATTCTTTTTGAACAACATTCTACTCCTGCCTACAATCAAAATTATTGAAATGCTGAGATTTTCCTTCAGTGTTCTGGGTTGAAACACTTACATATCAAAAGATATATAAAATAATTCACAGTGATGAGTTTTAAGACAGCTTAAACAGACACACACACACACACACACACACACCAACAAACAAAAACCCTCTTGAGATCTTTAAGTGAGAACTATGTGTAGATTGGTAAAATTTGTTTTCAAGTAACTTATAGGTCCAAGATTTAGGTAAGAAAAACTGACTTCCTATTCTCATGAATAGAGTGACATATTTACTTCAAAATTTCTCTGTTGCCTTACATTTTTATCCTCAATGGTAGCTACTGGCTCTTAAAGTTCTTAAAGGGAAGTGTGAATGACATCTTCTTCTTTGATGACCCTCAAATGCAAGTAAACTCTGACCTCTGAGTATCTTGCATTGATTGTTATAAACATTATAAACCTACCACAGAGCCCAAAAACAGAGCGCAACTGCATTAGAACTTTCCAAGCTTCCAGTCAGAAGGGGGAACGCTATTTTGTGGTGCAGAATTGTACTTCAAACACTAGGGTTAACTCTGTTAAGGAATTTAAAACATTTAAGTTTTGGAGCTGATGACCTGGAAAGGTCAAGAATAGATCTAGAGATGAGAGAGCTGATAGGGCGAGCACTTAATTCAGACTTTCTGAACCCAACCATTGGGACAGAACATAGTAGGGATATCCTTGTCAGTTACAAGAATTCACTCAGCTGAGACTCTGTAATTTATTCCAAGAATTTCAGCAGAAGGAAAAATAAAACTTAAGAGACACAGTTTGGGGAAGCTACTAAATCAGACATTCTCAAATGTTTGTGTGCATCAGAATCACCTGTAGGGTATAGTTTCTGGGCCCCCTCTCCAGAGTTCCTCTTTCAGTAGGTCTGGGATAGGGCCCAAGAACGTGCATGTCTAACAACTTCCAGGTGATCTGAATGCTGTTGGTCCAGCCATTATACTTTGAAAACTGATATACTAAATAAATAGGCTTGGTACTTTAAGATGAAGAGATATCCTCATCAAATGAGAGGAAATATTCAGGAGTGGGGGGGGAAGTATTTACAATGATCAACGCAAAAATAATGAAGGCAAAATCACCAACACAGTGGAAAATACATAAAAGCAGCCAAAACAGTATTATTTAGAGCAGGAAAAACAGCCACCAAAGAGTGAGATCTTTCTCTTCCTCAGAGCAAATGCCATTACATTTTTGTTTCCCCAAATTCTGTTTCCACTAGAAAGACACTATGTGTACTTATCATCAAGGTTACTTATTTTAAAAATGTTTTTAAGCACATACTATATTTCAGGGTCTGTGACAGGCAATGGACTAGAGAGGAATAAGATTCAGCGTCTTCCTCTGTGGAAGTCAGTCCATTACTCACATAGTATATTCTATAATGTGGAGACAATGCCTTGCACTGCTTAGTATTTTATATACAAACTTCATCAGTTCCCTGTTCATAAAAAAATACTCATTAACCATGCTGAATGGATGGTATATTCATTGGAATGAAAGTATCAGCAACACATTCTGCTGATCTCTAATGATGTACCAGATACTCTGCTAAGCATCCTTTCTTTTCCTTCTTGCACCATTCTGTTTGGGAAGTAATGTTATTGTTTCTATTACACAGAGAGGAAACAGCTTTCCAAGATTAAGCAACTTGCCCGACATCACACAGCTAAAAGTGTCAAAGCTGGAATTAGAGCCGTGATCTGTATGGCTTCGAAGTCCCTTTTACATTCATTACACTGTCTCAAAAAGTGATTGAAAACATTTTTTTTCTTACATTATCAAACATACATTCCTATGATCTTCACTCTAGTAATACACATAAGAAATAAATATTTTTACATGGCTTATGCATTTTTTCCCCACTCATTTGCCAGAGTGCAAAATGTCAGACATAACTTAATGAGTTAACTCCCTGTGCTGTTTCTAAGAAATAAAAAGAACTAACGTTGAACATATTCCAGGCAATGTGTGAAATGCTGTATATGATTTTGCTTTCAAAAGGAAACCCTATAAGTACTGTTATCATTTCCACTTTACAAACGAAGAATTAGAATCAGGAGATTAGGTAACATTTTCATAGTCACAGAGCTAATAAATGGCGGGTCTGAAATGTGAGCCCTGTTTTCACTAATTTTATTTATTTTTATTATTTTTTTAAGATTTTATTTATTTATTTGAGAGAGAGAGTGAGAGAGAGAAAGAGCACAAGAGCGGGGAGCAGGAGAGGGAGAAGCAGACTCCCTGCCGAGCAGGGAGCCCGATGCGGGACTCGATCCCGGGACCCTGGGATCATGACCTGAGCCGTAGGCAGACGCTTAACCATCTGAGCCACCCAGGCGCCCCTTCACTAATTTTAAAATTCTGACTAAATACCACTATTCCTGGCTGCCTGTCTTCAATTTTCATGAGTCTAGATTGTCTGCTGTCTAGAATATTCATCATTATGTTCTCAACTTCACCTTTCCATAAAGAAACTTGCCTGTACAATCATCAAAAAAGTGCATGTGGTCACTCAAATGGCATATCGGTAGTAGATTTACTACAGTTTTCAGGACATGGTGGGAGGGCTTCTGTTCATTTTATGCATGGATATGTGCCTGTAGCTAGTACACGAATGGGACAAAATTTATACAACACCAATGCAAGCAAAATCAGTGTGGTTCCAAAAGGAAACCCGAAAAGGCTAAAAGTAGTCACCATTTCTTTTTTCCCTTATTAAGTATTTTCTTTGAATATAGCATATAACATGTAAAGGAATTATGGAGAAAATATGCAATTGACATATAGAGATTTTACTCCCAAGTTTAGACAAATATATATCTTTATACACACTGTTTTATGTATTAAGAATGATTGTACTCATCATGTAAACAGAGATTATTAGCATTATTATTGAGTAGATCTGATACGATATCTTCTTCTGAATGGATACAATAGAATGAAAATGTCCACGAAGGAGAAGAGAGACATTAAAGGAGGGCTTATATTCAACAAATGGTTTTCCCTGCTCTTTTGATCTAACTTCCACCATTTGTTTCCTCCTCTAGGTTCAGGGATGTCTCTCACCTAGAATGACCTTCTACGTTAGCACAGATTATGTACAAGCCTCTGCCAGAAAGCCATGACTTGACCTCAAGTTCCTGGTGCTGCTTGATCCCACTACTTCCTACTCTTGCCTTCCTTAGGAGGCTCAAGCCAACCCTGCCTTCTGGTTCCTCAAACAAGCCAAGTATATCACTACCTCAGTCCTGCCTGGGATTTGTCATTCAGATCTCACCTCGAATGTCATATTCCCAGAGCATCCTATTTTCCCTTTTATTTTTGTATTTAGCCATAGTTTATTTAGAGTAAAAATTATTCCTTCTTAGTGTATAGTTCTGTGAGTTTTGACAAATGTACAAGCCATGGACCCATCACTCTAGTCAAGACAGACAACAGTTCCTTCACTCACAATTTACTGTGGTGAAATTTACTGTAGACATTTGTAGTACACCACTGCTCCCACCTCACACTCCAGGAAACCAATGATCTGTTTTCTCTCCCTATACTTTATCCTCTTCTAGAGTGTCATATGTGTGGAATAACACAACAGGCAGCCTTTTGAGTTTGGGTTAAATGTCCATTCTTTACAACTTCTACCATGTTGCCCCATAATTGCTCCCCACGACTGAATTACCGAATTTTATTTTCTTTATAGCACTTATTATCCCCTAAAATAATCACTTTATTGGTTTATGTGTTCATCATCTACTTTCTTTGCTCTGAGTGGCAGCAGCTCCATATATGACACCTTTGTACAAATTAGAAAAAAATGTTTTTTCAGGTTTACCCTCAACTCATGTACTTAAAATTTAGTCTTCAAAGGCATTTCCATGGTGAAAGATTAGATTAGTCCTCAATCCTCAGGATGGGCAGTTCAATATTTAATGAAACAATTTAAATACAGAGATGATACATTTTAAATAAAAAAAACAATGCAATAAAGGATGCAGGGACAAGATGTACACTATGTGCAAAGTAACTTTATGAAGATTTAGTTATCTACAATATAAAGGACCAGCAGAAAAATAAAGAGAAAATTAAAGTTATGTTTGTCCCTTTCTCAGTACTTCCATGAAGAGCAGATACATATATGATGAGATCAGAGAGAAGTATTTACACATACAGATCAATGCAATATAATCTACACTTATAAGTTATGATACAAATTGAAACAAGCTACTTGTGAATTATTAATTTCTGTATGGTAGATAGATAATAAAATAAATAGGGAAAAATAAAACATCAGCAATAAATGCTGCTTTAAAGATAAGTAAAACCAAGTACATTTAATTTTAAACCAGACAAGCAAAAGATAAAATAACTAACAATACCTTTCATCTCTAGTATTTTATGAGTTAAATAGTAGTCAAGGAAATAAATATTTTAGATCCAATTACTACACTAATTCAATGCATAATTAATAAAAAATTTATTTAAGAATTTCAAAGAGATTAAAAAGAAAATTTCTGGTACCATTGGACAAATGTGTCTTTTGATATATAGTCATATATGTAGCAATGGAGAGAAAAAAACCCTGAATAGTTGGTGTTTCTGATCTACTTGTAAAGAAGAGTTTGGGATTTTTAAAAATATTTATTTATTTACTTTAGAGAGACAGAGAGAGCACGTGTGCACGTGAATGCTAGTGGGGGGAGGGGCAGAGGGAGACAGAGGGAGAGAGAGAGAATTTTTCTTTTTTTTTACATTTTTTTAAAATTTCATTATGTTATGTTAATCACCATACATTACATCATCAGTTTTTGATGTAGTGTTCCATGATTCATTGTTTGTGCATAACACCCAGGGCTCCATTCAGTACATGCCCTCTTTAATACTCATCACCAGGCTAACGCATCCCCCCACCACCCTCCCCTCTAGAACCTTCAGTTTGTTTCCCAGAGTCCATAGTCTCTCATGGTTCGTCTCAACCTCCGATTTCCCCCCTTCATTTTTCCCTTCCTACTATCTTTTTTTTTTTTTAACATATAATATATTGTTTGTTTCAGAGGTACAGGTCTGTGATTCAACAGTCTTACACAATTTACAGCACTCACCATAGCACATAGCACCCCTGATGTCTATCACCCTGCCACCCTATCCCTCCCACACCCGACCACTCCAGAAAACCTGTTTGCTTCCTGAGATTAAGAATTCCTCTTATCTGCGGTGCCTGGGTGGCTCAGTCGTTAAGCATCTGCTTTCTGCTCAGGTCATGATCCCAGGGTCCTGGGATTGAGCCCCACATCGGGCTCCCTACTCAGCAGGGAGCCTGCTTCTCCTTCTCCCTCTGTCTACCACTCTGCCTACTTGTGCTCTCTCTCTGTCAAATAAATAAATAAAATATTTAAAAAAAAAAAAAAAAAGAATTCCTCTTATCAGTGAGATCATATGATACATGTCTTTCTCTGATTGACTTATTTCACTCAGCATAATACCCTCCCATTCCATCCTGTCATTGCAAAGGTCAAGATTTCATTCCTTTTGATGGCTGCATAATATTCCATTGTATATATATACCACTTCTTCTTTATCCATTCATCTGTCGATGGACATCTTGGCTCTTTCCATAGTTTGGCTATTGTGGACATTGCTGCTATAAACATCGGGGTGCACATACCCCTTCAGATCACTACATTTGTATCTTTGGGGTAAATACCCAGTAGTGTAATTGCTGGATCATATGGTAGCTCTATTTTCAACTTTTTGAGGAAGCTCCATACTGTTTTCCAGGGTGGCTGCACCAGCTTGCATTCCCACCAACAGTGTAGGAGGGTTCCCCTTTCTCCGCATCCCCGCCAACATCTATCGTTTCCTGACTTGTTAATTTTAGCCATTCTGACTGGTGTGAGGTGGTATCTCATTGAGGTTTTGATTTGGATTTCCATGATGCTGAGCGATGTTGAGCACTTTTTCAAGTGTCTGTTGGCCATTTGGATGTCTTCTTTGCAGAAATGCTGTTCATGTCTTCTGCCCATATCTTGATCGGATCATTTGTTCTTTGGGTGTTGAGTTTGATAAGTTCTTTATAGATTATGGATACTAGCCCTTTATCTGATATGTCATTTGCAAATATCTTCTCCCATTCTATTGATTGTCTTTTGCTTTCATTGACTGTTTCTTTTGCTGTGCAAAGCTTTTTATCTTGATGAAGTCCCAGTAGTTCATTTTCACCCTTGTTTCCTTTGCCTTTGGTGATGTTTCTAGGAAGAAGTTACTGTGGCTGAGGTCGAAGAGTTTGCTGCCTGTGTTCTCCTTTAGGATGTTGAGGGATTCCTGTCTCACATTTAGGTTTTTCAACCATTTGGAGTCTATTTTTGTGTGTGGTGTAAGGAAATGGTCCAGTTTCATTCTTCTGCATGTGGCTGTCCAATTTTCCCAACACCATTTGTTGAAGAGACTGTCTTTTTTCCATTGGACATTCTTTCCTGCTTTGTCAAGGATGAGTTGACCATAGAGTTGAGGGTCCATTTCTGGGCTCTCTATTCTGTTCCATTGATCTATGTGTCTGTTTTTGTGCCAGTACCCTACTGTCTTGATGATGACAGCTTTGTAATAGAGCTGGAAGTCTGGAATTGTGATGCCGCTGGCTTTGCTTTTCTTTTTCAACATTCCTCTGGCTATTTGGGGTCTTTTCTGGCTCCATACAAATTTTAGGATTATTTGTTCCATTTCTTTGAAAAAAGTGGATGGTATTTTGATGGGGATTGCATTGAATGTGTAGATTGCTCTAGGTAGCATTGACATCTTCACAATATTTGTTCTTCCAATCCATGAGCATGGAACGTTTTTCCATTTCTTTGTGTCTTCCTCAATTTCTTTCATGAGTATTTTATAGTTTTTTGACTACAGATTCTTTGTCTCTTTGGTTAGATTTATTCCTAGGTATCTTATGGTTTTGGGTGCAATTGTAAATGGGATCGACTCCTGAATTTCTCTTTCTTCTGTCTTGTTGTTGGTGTATAGGAATGCCACTGATTTCTGTGCATTGATTTTATATCCTGCCACTTTACTGAATTCTTGTATGAGTTCTAGCAGTTTTGGGGTGGAGTTTTTTGGGTTTTCCACATAAAGTATCATATCACATTAGTAAGATGTTGGAACTAGAGTTCAGAATGATGATTTTAAAGATACTCGCTGGTTTGAAAAAAGCTTGGAAGATATTATAGAAACCATTTCTGGAGAAATAAAGGAACTAAAATCTAACCAAGTCGAAATAAAAAAGGCTATTAATGAGGTGCAATCAAAAATGGAGGCTCTAACTGCTAGGATAAATGAGGCAGAAGAGAGAATCAGTGATATAGAAGACCAAATGATGGAGAATAAAGAAGATGAGAAAAAGAGAGATAAACAACTACTGGATCATGAGCCAGAATTTGAGAGATAAGCGATACCATAAGATGAAACAATATTAGAATAATTGGGATCCCAGAAGAAGAAGAAAGACAGAGAGGGGCAAAAGGTATATTGCAGCAAATTATAGTGGAGAACTTCCCTAATTTGGGGAAGGAAACAGGCATCAAAATCCAGGAGGCACAGAGAATCCCCTTCAATATCAATAAAAATAGGTCTCAACACCCTGATATCTAATAGTAAAACTTACGAGTCTCAGAGACAAAGAGAAAATCCTGAAAGCAGCTCAGGACAAGAGATCTGTAAACTACAAGGGTAGAAACATTAGATTGGCAACAGACCTATCCACAGAGATCCGGCAGGCCAGAAAGGACTGGCACGATATATTCAGAGCACTAAATGAGAAAAATATGCAGCCAAGAATACTATATCCAGCTAGGCTGGCATTGAAAACAGAAGGAGAGATAAAAAGCTTCCAGGACAAACAAAACTAAAGGAATTTGCAAATACCAAACCAGCCCTACAAGAAATCTTGAAATGGGTCCTCTAAGCAAAGAGAGAGCCTAAAAGCGACATAGACCAGAAAGGAACACAGATAATATACAGTAACAGTCACCTTACAGGCAATACAATGGCACTAAATTCCTATCTTTCAATAGTTACCCTGAATGTAAATGGGCTAAATGCCCCAATCAAAAAACACAGGTTATCAGATTGGATAAAAAACAAGACCCATCAATATGCTGTCTGCAAGAGACTCATTTTAGACCCAAAGACACCTCCAAATTGAAAGTGAGGGGGTGGAAAAAATTTACCATGCTAATGGACACCAAAAGAAAGCTGGGTGGCAATCCTTATATCAGACAAATTAGATTTTAAACCAAAGACTATAATAAAAGATGAGGAAGGACACTATATCCTACTTAAAGGGTCTGTCCAACAAGAAGATCTAACAATTGTAAATATCTATGCCCCTAACATAGGAGCAGCCAATTATATAAGCCAATTAATAACAAAAGCAAAGAAACACATCGACAACAATACAATAATAGTAGGGGATTTTAACATCCCCCTCACTGCAATGGACAGATGATCTAAGCAAAAGATCAACAAGGAAATAAAGACTTTAAATGACACACTGGACCAAAAGGACTTCACAGATATATTCAGAACATTCTATCCCAAAGCAACAGAATACACATTCTTCTCTAGTGCCCATGGAACATTCTCCAGAACAGATCACATCCTAGGTCTCAAATCAAGTCTCAACCAGTACCAAAAGATTGGGATGATTCCCTGCATATTTTCTGACCACAATGCTTTGAAACTAGAACTCAATCACAAGAGAAAAGTCAGAAAGAACTCAAATACATGGAGGCTAAAGGGCATCCTACTAAAGAATGAATGTGTCAACCAGGAAATTAAAGAAGAATTAAAAAAAATTCATGGAAACAAATGAAAATGAAAACACAACTGTTCAAAATCTTTGGGATGCAGCAAAGGCAGTCCTAAGAGGAAAGTATATAGCAATACAAGCCTTTCTCAAGAAACAAGAAAGGTCTCAAATACACAACCTAACCCTACACCTAAAGGAGCTGGAGAAAGAACAGCAAATAAAGCCTAAACCCAGCAAGAGAAGAGAAATAATAAAGGTCAGAGCAGAAATCAATGAAATAGAAACCAAAAGGACAATAGAACAGATCAACAAAACTAGGAGCTGATTCTTTGAAAAAATTAATAAGATTGATAAACCCCTGGCCAGACTTACCAAAAAGAAAAGAGAAATGACCCAAATAAATAAAATCGTGAATGAAAGAGGAGAGATCACAACCAACACCAGAGAAATACAAACAATTATAAGAACACATTATGAGCAACTATATGCCAGCAAATTAGATAATCTGGAAGAAATGAATGCATTCCTAGAGACGTATAAACTACCAAAACTGAACCAGAAAAAATAGAAAACCTGAACAGACCCGTAACCACTAAGGAAATTGAAGCAGTCATCAAAAATCTCCCAACAAACAAGAGCCCAGGGCCAGATGGCTTCCCAGGGGAATTCTACCAAACATCTAAAGAATTAATACCTATTATTCTGAAATTGTTCCAAAAAATAGAAATGGAAGGAAAACTTCCAAACTCATTTTATGAGGCCACCATTACCTTGATCCCAAAACCAGACAAAACCCCATCAAAAAGAAGAACTACAGACCAATATCCCTGATGAACATGAATGCAAAAATTCTCACCAAAATACCAGCCAATAGGATCCAACAGTACATTAAAAGGATTATTCACCACAACCAAGTGGGATTTATCCCTGGGCTGCAAGGTTGGTTCAACATCCACAAATGAATCAATGTGATACAATACATTAATAAAAGAAAGAACAGGAACCGTATGATCCTCTCAATAGATGCAGAAAAAGCATTTGACAAAGTACAGCAGCCTTTCTTGATCAAAACTCTTCAGAGTATAGGGATATTGGGTACATACCTCAATATCATAAAAGCCATCTATGAAAAACCCACAGTGAATATCATTCTCAATGGGGAAAAAGTGAGAGCTTTCCCCCTAAGTTCAGGAACACAGCAGGGATGTCCACTATCACCACCGCTATTCAACATAGTACTAGAAGTCCTAGCCACAGCAATCAGACAACAAAAAAGAAATAAAAGGCATCCGAATCTGCAAAGAAGAAATCAAACTCCCACTCTTTGGAGAGAGAGAATTTCAAGTAGACTCTGTGCTGAGTGCCGAGCCCCATGTGGGGCTCAATCTCATGACCCTGAGATTAGACCTGAGCTGAAACTGAGAGTTGTACACTTAACCGAACTGGGCCTCCCAGGCACCCCTGTATAGAAGAGTTTTACATAGAATCCTAGATACTCTTTACCTATTAATCTTGTTTGTTTAAAAGGTATTTATTTTTAAAGATTTTATTTATTTATTTGAAAGAGAGACAGAGAGAGCACAAGCAGGAGCAGGGGGAAGGGAGGAGTGGCAATGGAAGAAGCAGACTCCCTGCTGAGCAGGGAGCCAGAGGACGTGGGGCTGGATCCCAGGACCCTGAGGTCATGACCTGAACTGCAGACAGACACTAAACTGACTGAGCCACTCAGCCTCCCTAAAAGGTATTTTAAAAGGGACATTTTCTGTCTCAGTTTCATCTAAGGTGCCAAAAGTAAACAACAAAATATGAAGTGTCTGTAACCCCAATATTAAAAAGCAGAGTGTTCTAGAATGCTTACACGGGATTATTAAAGGGCATTTCTAAAATCTTTCTCCCATCTTATCCTATTACACCTCCATAGCAACACATTTGAATGAAATACATAACAAATGAGAAAAAAATTGCCAAAATTGATTTATTCCCTCATCTATTTCTCTTTGTTTTCCCTGAATTATTTTATGTGGTTGTATAATCCTTGCCTCATAAAGCCATACTTCATGGTCCATAGTTATTATGCTGTCCTGATTTCTCTATTAATTTTTTCAAGTTTCCTCATGTGTATATGTGTGCATTAATTCATCCTTCCTTTTTTCTTCCACTCTTCTAATAGGGATAAACCAAAGTCAACACTCAGCCTTTTTTTTTCTTTCTTCTTCCTGCTTGACAAGTTAACACATCTGTCTATCTATTTGTCTGTCTGTCTATCTATCTATCCTTCCATCCATCTATCTATACTCCAGAGACTCATGTAAATAACACATAACATATTCCAAGCAAAACCTACCCTTGGTTGCATATTTCTGTTAATTTCATCCAGGCTCAGAACCACACTGTAATGTATATCAAGTTGTTTTCCCTATAATCTGTCTCATATGCTGTCATTCATCAGAATCTGAGCATATAATGCTTTTTCTATATGTTTTTATATATTACTTTATTTTTTATATGTTACTTTCTTTACATTTCCATTCCAGTTAAGACTCTTTTTCAAATACTTTAACCTCTCAGATATTATTTTTTAAAGATTATTTATTTATTTATTATAGAGGGAGAACGTGTACAAGCAGGAGAGGCAGAGGATCAGGGAGAGAGAAGCTCAAGCAGATGTCACGTGGAGCCCCCCCCGGGGGGGGATCAGTCTCACAAGCCTGAGATCTCGACCTGAGCCGAAACCACGAGTCTGTTGCTCAACAGACTGCACCACTCAGGCACCCCTCAGATATTATTTTTAAAATAACTAAACCTATTTCTTATTATCAGGCTTTCTTACCCACTTAGGAAACCATGATCTCATTAAGCTTTACTTTTTGTTCTTCTCTGTTTAAAAATCCCCATCCAACTTCCAACTTCCAAATCCTATAGGAAAAAGCTCAAACCCCTCATCTTCTTAAGCTGGCATTCATGGGATATTTCTGTGTGGAGGAGGCACACACCCCCCAGCCACACCCTTGCAGACACATGCACTCCAGCTAACATAACCAGTAAGTTCTGGAGGAACCCTAAGTTTTCCACCTATACTTCTGCAAAGTGCCCCTCCTCATCTGCCTATTCAAAGCTCAGTTAACTTTCAAGGTTCAGCCCTTGTTCTCTATGAAACTCTGCTGATTTACCTAAACCAATGTTTTCTATAGATCCCATTGCCCCTTACACTTCTGTTATGAGAGTTTAGGAACATCGTCATGACCAATAACAAAGGAGCCAATAATTTTCCTGAAGATATCAATTCCATGTAACTTCAAAATTGAAAATCAACAAATGAAGGAAGCAAACACTGTAATCCATGAGTACATCAATTACTGTGCAATGAAATAATAATAAAAAGGCAGTAACATTTCATATGTAAAGTCCTTAGCATGGTGCCTGGTTTGGTGTAGGCACTCAGCAGTGTTGTTTTCATTCCCACTCTCAAATGAGTTGCATTAAAATATTTAAATTTTTCCTGTCTAGAAAACTAATGTTTGAAGTCTAAGAAAATTATGCTGCAAACAGGAAAAATAAATATAAATTTTATCAGCAAATCACAGAAACTAGACTTAGGCGTGTTACTTGAAGTTTGAGGAAGATATTACAAATAAGATAAAACACGGTTTTAGCATTAATGCTATTTCATGATAGTTTGATGTCACCTTTAGGATATTCCCCAAACATGACTTTAAAACAAAGTTTCATCCTGAGGCCCCAGCAAACTCATCACTCTATAGCTAAAGTAGCATTTTTCACAAAAATATGACATTGCTTTCTATTTTCCTTATTCTGGGTAGTGACATGCACTGTTCTAATTTTTAGTCATAAGTGATACACAGTGATTATAGGACAGATATATACATATATATTTGAGAAAAGTAAGGAAATTTGCTTAATATAATAGGAGTAGAGGCAAGAGAATTACATTTTCAAAAAGTATTGTGGTTACATCTATTTTTAATGTATTGGAAGCACCTGTCAACAAGAACATCTGCATCCTAATAGTCTATTTTAAGGAAATTTAAATAATCCTTATGCTGACAAATACAACCATATTCTAAATATGTACACCTCATGAAAACAAATACATATTCAATTACTCATTAAAATCAAACATTTAGAAAACATCATGACTCAGGACCCAATACATATTTTTAAAATAACAATATTTCTTAATTAAAGGATTGTACACTATATCATATGCAAACATTTATCTCATTTAATAATGATGATCACTATAAAAATGTCTCTTAATCGAAGGAAAGAAATCATTAAACCACATGTCTCACCAAAATTATTTATTCCTCTCTATGAAATAAAATGTGTTTGAGATACTTGAAAACCAATATGTATTATATACATAATAGTTATAATGTTCTTGAAGATCGTAAACTAAATTTTATTGTTTTTAGTAAATGTTAAAAATTGTTGTAGTTTTATTCCCCTATAATAATGCCCATTGGTTTGTCATCCAATTGCCCACTGGGTTCCCATGCTTCAGAAGGGGGGTAAATGACAGCTATAAAAGAAAGTTGTCTGACTGTCATATTAGATTTCTTTGAGTCTGCATGAAAAGGCCTTGAAAGCTAGCCTTTGTGAAAGATAAAAGTAGTTTCCAAATTCTATAAGCTTCCTTTAAAAATCAAGAGCTAGACTTGGCCAACTCTGATCAAAGACTATTACTCCAATCTTTGCTAGACTGAACTCAGGAGAGATAAAAGGGAAGGTCCTTTCAAATGGGAAGAAAAGTAGAAAAAATTCTATATCAAGAGAAATTGAAAGTGAAGAAACAAGAATGTGGATGAAATCTGAGTCCCTAAGAGGAAAGGTTACCAAATTTTCTGGGTTTCAGGCAGAAGGGTGTTATGGGTAAAGGCAAAATTATAAAACCTTTAAAGAAATCTTCACAGCCCTCAAAGGTATGGAAGAATCCAAGATGCTCCTTGTGAGGGGCAATTCTCTCCCTCTTCCCTCCAGGGAACTTTGGCAATGACAAGAGATCTTTGTGATTATCACAATGGGGGATGGGTGTTGCTACTGGCATCTGGCATCTAGTAGATAGAAGCCAGAGATTCTAAACAATCCACCAGGCAGAGGGCAATCCCCCACTAGAATTATCTAGTACAAATTGTCAATAGTACTGAAATTTACAAACACCACTCTAGTCTAGTGTTCTGCTTAATTGCCACATCCAATATGGAACTATAGTGTATATGGACTTAAGGAAGTTTTCTAAATAGACTAGCCTGAAATGCTATTCTTGGTTTCCTTCTGTCTCCTCATGGTATACATGATTCTAAATTTGGGTGTGCATCCAAATTTGTGACCAGCATAATAAAGTACATAGTTAGTAAAATTTCCATAGATCATCATCTTGAATGTTGCAGCAATGTGGAAATGATGAAAATGTTTCCTAAACGCTTAATCCCAGTATCTGTATTATCCCACTGAAGACAGGTAAAACCAATTGTGGTCCAGCATCAGTCTACATTTTCTATTTTATTATTTGCTTTTTAATATGTGATTGGATTAATATGGTTCATAATATCCATTCTGCTGTGTAAAGTAGACATAGTCTGAGCACTGAAAAATATTTAAATACACATTCAAAAGTTATGTCTGTACACAGATCTATTTACTTTAGCAAATGTTAGCCAACATGGTACATACCTTAGTATAAATATTAAAGAAAGGGAAATATTCAGAAAATAGTGGACTAAGAAAATAAAATTTATGGGAGAAAGTAAGTTGAGGTTATTAATTCGGCCAAAATGATAAAATGTTCTATTATGCAAAGGATTGTGGAGAAAGAAAAAAGTAAAAAATAGAACTTAAATGAAAACTTGAAAAGGCTCAAAGAACAACAAATGTATTTCCTTGAAGTTCATGTTGCAAAAAGCAGGAGAATAAATTATCCAATTATTCTTTTTTTCAAATGATTGATTTTAGAACCCTGACATTTTGTCAAGCATCTAATACAGCCGACTCTACCTGTCTTTTAGTTTTCAGCATCCAATCCAAGTCCCCACATTTCACTACCCATTCAGTATACTCATTGAGTATTTCTTCACTTTAAGTGTTTCCTATTGAAAATTGCATAAAAGATTTAGAGCAAAGACACAATTTTAGAAAGTGCTTTTGTTTATTTCATCTCTCTGGGTTTTGATTTTATTTTTCAGTTTTAAGTCAGATTTCATTTCCTAGAACATACATTGCATGTTCAATTATTTACAATATCGATAAACTGTAATGGTATCCAATTCTCTCCTGTGTGCTCATGTATTCAGAATATCTGAGAAATTATATAGAAAGCTATTTTTAATTGTTACTCATTTTTTTCTGAGACCAGAGTATGAGTTCATATAGATGAGATATTTTATTCTTAGTGAACATCTGGAAATCATTTTTATTTTGTTTTCTGTGGAAATACAACACTTAATTGGCCATATGGCTTTTACTCAGCTATAATTGCTAAGGCTTGGGTGAACTAAGCACAATAGAGAATTATTTTCTCTGTATTATTGATCTATTTATATTTTGGTAGGTAGCTGCTGTTTGCACCAAAAGGATTTTTCCTGTCTTTTAGCCTCAGTGTAATATCTCCAAAAATAGGTTTTTATTCTATCAGACTGTTGACAGCATTGGCCCAGAAATAAAGCAACACTATTACTATTAGTATTATCACTATTTTAATCAGAATAGCAGTTATTAGGTTCTATGTTTTCTGAAAGATAGCTTTAGAATACAAAATACAACATGTTATTCAGAGGATAGGGGATTCATTTGTTCATTGAATAATAAGTTGATGTTTATTATGTGTCTATTATTGACAGGAATTAAGCTAAGCACTGAATGGGTAAGACAGAGTAGATTCCCAAGAGCCTTAGTGTAGGTAGACATGAGAGTCAAGTAAGCATATGAGTATAACGAAATTCAGTAGGTACCACGTGCATGGAGAGCAGTTTGCATAGAGTATTCTGTGAATTCCAAACAAGGTTCTGAGAAAACTGACAGATCTGCTGCCTTGGGGAAGTCTGGAGGGAAACACAGAAGTTAAGCAGATCAGATGAGCAAAGGTATGTGAATGTATATAGGGGGAAGGGGTGTGTGTGTGGAGGGTGGAATACGGAGTGTGGAATATGGATGGTGTCAGTTGATGAGATTCACCTTCTTAGGCGAGGGCCTAATTAGATAAGGTCCTATCTACCATTCAAAGAAATTTGGATTGTATTCCCGAGGGAGCTGGGGGTCCATAGTTGCTGGGAGTGGGATGGTGGAGGGGAGAGTAAAGGGTTGGCTACATGAATATAATCCCCTTTTGGAAAGATCTCTAATGTTAAGTTGACTTGCTGCAGATGGTCAGGACTAGAAGCAGAAAAACTATTTAGGAAATTATTTAATTAATTTGAGGTGGACCCTAATAGGACTTAAACTAGAACAGAAAGATAGAGAATATTAGATCCATTCTATAAGTATTGTGATAACAGAATTGATAGGACTTGGTGATTGAGTATGTTATGGGACAGTATTAGAAAATATCCTGGCGGGGCGCCTGGTTGGCTCAGTGGGTTGGGCGTCTACCTTCGGTTCAGGTCATGATCCCAACGTCCTGGGATCGAGCCCTGCATCAGGCTCCCTGCTCAGCGGAGAGCCTGCTTCTCCCTCTTCCTCTGCCTGCTGCTCCCCCTGCTTGGGCTCTCTCTCTCTTTGTCAAATAAAATTAAATTAAAAAAAAAAAAAGAAAAGAAAAGAAAAGAAAATATCCTGGCAACCAGCAAGCTCCTGACAGGATACTTAAACCACCCCACCCTTTTTCTTTTTTAGTTTTGAAAAGCCATTTAAGAAGTACTGAAATTATAGGCTTAATTATTATTTGTGAAATATAGGCTTAATTATTTGTGAAATATAATTAAATATTAAATAAAAACATAAGTGATTTATAATTGGTTATTTGAGAGTAATTTTAAATAGATTAAAATGATGGTTTTTCTCCAATCTTTCCCCCACCCATCACCATAGGCACATCTATCTTTAAGGGGATTAGTTGTTGGTTAATATTCAAAAGCTCCCATAAATGGTACCACTTTGCTCTTACAATGTACTATCACATAGAACAGTTGCTGAGAACCTGTTATGTGCGCTAGATGTTGACAAAATTCCCCTTTCTATTTTCTGCTTCTAACTCACTCAGGGTCCTCTAGACATGGTTGTATATTACTGAGACAAAGAAAACCTCCAGCAGAGGATCTGCCCAATGCCTTAGCTTTTCCAGTCATTCTTCCCTCGGGCTGTCTACCTGGAGCTTGTTGGAGAGTCTACATAGTTATGTGTGAAGAGCATAACTTAATTATTGACTGTTGGGCATTCTCTGCCACAAGCTACCCTATCTTATTGGGAGTTATTAGGTTAAAAGTAAGCCCAATTGTTGATGGACATCTTGGCTCTGGATGGAACTAGAGGGTATTATGCTAAATGAAATAAGTCAATCAAAGAAAGACATGTATCATATGATCTCACTGATATGAGGAATTCTTAATCTCAGGAAATCAGAGGGTTGCTGGAGTGTTGGGGGGTGGGAGGGATGGGGTGGCTGGGTGATAGACATTGGGGAGGGTATGTGCTATGGTGAGTGCTGTGAATTGTGTAAGACTGTTGAATCACAGACCTGTACCTCTGAAACAAATAATACATTATATGCTAAAAAAAAGATAGTAGGAAGGGAAAAATGAAAGGGGGGAAATCAGAGGGGAAGACAAACCATGAGAGACTATGGACTCTGAGAAACAAACTGAGGGTTCTAGAGGGGAGGGAGTAGGGGGATGGGTTAGCCTGGTGATGGGTATTAAAGAGGGCATGTACTGAATGGAGCACTGGGTGTTATACACAAACAATGAATCGTGGAACACTACATCAAAAACTAATGATGTAATGTATGGTGATTAACATAATAAATAAAATTTTTAAAAAATAGATTAAAAAAAAAGTAAGCCCAATTGCTAAAGTGCAAATTTAAAACAAGAGTCACAGAATACAGGTTCCATGTAGGGACAGTGAAAGGGAGAGGTATCAAGAATCAATCCGGATTCTGGTTAATGTGACTGCATGTTCCACTTCTAAGCATGCAGTGCTGAATAGAAGCAGGTTTGGGGTCCGGCCTGGGGCATGGCGAGAAATGGGGATGTGTTCTAATTGAGTATGTCAGTTTCAGGACCAAGAATTAAGTTGAATAAACTCATCATATAGGCAACTGGGTATGTGGTTCTGGAGCTGAGCGGAATGAACGGGAATGCAGATGGGACTTGGGAAGTGAGCAGCAGCATGTGGTTGAAGCCGTGGGCCCAAAAATTATTGAAGAGCAATGTGTGGAATGAGAAGAGAGAGCAGAGAACAGACCCGTGGGAAATACCAACATTCTCTAGAAAAGATGAACCACAGACAAAGCTGAGGAAAACTGAACAAAGACAGAGACTGGAAGAAATTGGGGGAGAAGATATTTTAAGAATCTGGGAATGAAGGAAAGAGCGTCATGTCACACACAAAGGTCTAATAGGCAACTCACTCCAATGTGTTCATTGGTTTACAATGAAGAGATGACAGATGATTTGGCAAAGTCAGTTTCAGTGGAGTGCTCAAGATGGAGCAAAAAGGAAGAAACGGCCCAAAATGAAAAATAATTGGCCAAACACTGCAGTGAAACAAGGGGAGTATTTTCTAACTTAACTGCTGTGCAATGCCTTCCTAGACAATCCTCACAACAGCTTTGCAATGCTGAAAAAATTGATCTTTAGTTGTGTGTCAGTAAATCTGGAACTACTAGTTTTGAGGAAAGGAGATTGTTTTGGTTATTGCTGTACAACAAACTATCTAAAATTTAGAGGCTTCAAATTACAACCATTTTATTCCTTCTCATAATTCTGTGAATCAGGGATTTGGACATGACTGAGAAGAGCTGGGGGACATCCTCAGTCGTATCTTCAGACACTTCAATGCGTTGGCAGGTGTGTGTCTCTTTGCAATCCCTCCTTCTTTTTTTTTTTTTTTTTAAAGATTTTATTTATTTATTTGAGAGAGAGAGAATGAGAGAGAGAGAGAGCATGAGAGGGGGGAGGGTCAGAGGGAGAAGCAGACTCCCCGCCGAGCAGGGAGCCCGATGAGGGACTTGATCCCGGGACTCCAGGATCATGACCTGAGCCGAAGGCAGTCGCTTAACCAACTGAGCCACCCAGGCGCGCACAATCCCTCCTTCTTTATGGGGTCTCTCCAGCAGAGGAGGCAGATGTTTTAATAAAAGCTGTCAGGGATTCCCAAGACACGAAAGTGGAAGAGGCCAAACCCTCTTAAGGTTTAGGCCTAGGAAGAGTACCGTGCCACTTCTCCTGGCCTTGTGTTCTATTAGCTAAAGAAAGTCACAGATGGAGGGTAGTAGGGGACCTCACATGGTCATGAGGACCAGGAAGTATGGATTAACAGGGGTTATCTTGGAGACGAGCTACCACAAAGATGAAGATACATGTGTTCTGATATGTATATGATATATATATATATCATACATATGTACATATCAGATATATATATCACATATTTGTATATATCAGCTATATATCATATATACATATATATCAGATGATATATATTTAGTTTATACAACATCATTTAAAAATACACACACACACAAACACAAGTTTCATTTCCTTAGGCAGTAAGAGGAGTTTATTATTAAAATACCAATAGCACAACTGATTTAAAATAAAGTGCTTGAAATTCTCAGTAAACCAGGAAAAGCAAACACACGTTCTCTATCTTGAGAATTTTGATTCACACATATATGACTTAGATCCTACTCTTGAGTTAATTCTTTGCTCTGTATTTTTATACTTACTAAGAAACAAATTGAAACAAATAAAAATATTTGTACAGTTGTACCTTTCTGGCTAATTTCAGTCACAGTGGATAGTCCCTATATTTTTTATCCCATAAATCCCTAAGTCTTCAGAAAATATTATGTATCTGTACTAAAATACAGAAGAACATTTCTGAATCATCAATAAGTTATATACAGTTTATAGTTATACCCAGTAGTGCAATGTTGAGTCATAGGGTACCTCTATTTTCAACTTTTTGAGGAACTTCCACACTGTTTTCCAGAGTGGTTGCACCAGCTTGCATTCCCACCAACAGTGTAGGAGGGTTCCCCGTTCTCCACATCCTCGCCAACATCTGTCATTTCCTGACTTGTTAATTTTAGCCATTCTGACTGGTGTGAGGTGGTATCTCATTGAGGGTTTGATTTGGATTTCCCTGATGCCGAGCGATGTTGAGCACTTTTTCATGTGTCTGTTGACCATTTGGATGTCTTCTTTGCAGAAATGTCTGTTCATGTCTTCCGCCCATTTCTTGATTGGATTAGTTGTTCTTTGGGTGTTGAATTTGATAAATTCTTTACAGATTTTGGATACTAGCCCTTTATCTGATATGTCATTTGCAAATATCTTCTCCCATTCTGTAGGTTGTCTTTTAGTTTTGTTGACTGTTTCCTTTGCTGTGCAAAAGCTTTTTATCTTGATGAAGTCCCAATAGTTCATTTTCGCCCTTGCTTCCCTTGCCTTTGGTGATGTTTCTAGGAAGAAGTTGCTGTGGCTGAGGTCGAAGAGGTTGCTGCCTATGTTCTCCTCAAGGATTTTGATGGATTCCTGTCTCACATTTAGGTCTTTCATCCATTTTGAGTCTATATTTGTGTGTGCTGTAAGGAAATGGTCCAGTTTCATTCTTCTGCATGTGGCTGTCCAATTTCCCTAACACCATTTGTTGAAGAGACTGTCTTTTTTCCATTGGACATTCTTTCCTGCTTTGTTGAAGCTTAATTGACCACAGAGTTGAGGGTCCATTTCTGGGCTCTCTATTCTGTTCCACTGATCTATGCGTCTGTTTTTGTGCCAGTACCATACTGTCTTGATGATTACCGTTTTGTAATAGAGCTTGACGTCTGGAATTGTGATGCCACTAGCTTCGCTTTTTTTTTTTTCCCCCTACATTCCTCTGGCTATTTGGGGTCTTTTCTGATTCCATACAAATTTTAGGATTATTTGTTCCATTTCTTTGAAAAAACTTGATGGTATTTTCATAGGAATTGCATTAAATGTGTAGATTGCTTTAGATAGCATAGACATTTTCACAATATTTGTTCTTCCAATCCATCCATGAGCATGGAACATTTTCCATTTCTTTGTGTCATCCTCAATTTCTTTCATGAGTATTTTATAGTTTCCTGAGTGCAGAATCTTTGCCTCTTTCATTAGATTTATTCCTAGGTATCTTATGGTTTTGGGTGCAATTGTAAATGGGATCGACTCCTTA
Organism: Mirounga angustirostris; assembly: GCF_029215605.1. NCBI lineage: Eukaryota > Metazoa > Chordata > Mammalia > Carnivora > Phocidae > Mirounga > Mirounga angustirostris. The sequence goes on from NW_026991720.1 coordinate 8,876,254, forward strand.
ATTTCTCTTTCTTCTGTCTTGTTGTTGGTGTATAGAAATGCCACTGATTTCTGTGCATTGATTTTATATCCTGACACTTTACTAAATTCCTGTATGAGTTCTAGCAGTTTTGGGGTGGAGTTTTTTGGGTTTTCCACATAAAATATCATATCATCTGCAAAAAGTGAGAGTTTCACTTCTCTGCCAATTTGGATGCCTTTTATTTCTTTTTGTTTTCTGATTGCTGAGGATAGGATATCTAATACTATGTTAAATAGCAGTGGTGATAGTGGACATCCCTGCTGTGTTCCTGAACTTAGGGGGAAAGCTCTCACTTTTCCTCCATTGAGAATGATATTTGCTGTGGGTTTTTCATCGATGGGGATTTTATGATATTGAGGTATGTACCCTCTATCCCTATATTCTGAAGAGTTTTGATCAAGAAAGGATGCTGTACTTTGTCAAATGCTTTTTCTGCATCTATTGAGAGGATCATACGGTTCTTGTTATTTCTTTTATTAATGTATTGTATCACATTGATTCATTTGCGGATGTTGAACCAACCTTGCAGCCCAGGGATAAATCCCACTTGGTTGTGGTGAATAATCCTTTTAATGTACTGTTGGATCTTATTGGCTGGTATTTTGGTGAGAATTTTTGCATCCATGTTCATCAGGGATATTGGTCTGTAATTCTCCTTTTTGGTAGGGTCTTTGTCTGGTTTTGGGATCAAGGTAATGGTGGCCTCATAAAACGAGTTTGGAAGTTTTCCTTCCATTTCTATTTTTTGGAACAGTTTCAGAAGAATAGGTATTAATTCTTTAAATGTTTGGTAGAATTCCCCTGGGAAGCCATCTGGCCCTGGGCTCTTGTTTGTTGGGAGATTTTTGATGACTTCTTCAATTTCCTTAGTGGTTACGGGTCTGTTCAGGTTTTCTATTTTTTCTGGTTCAGTTTTGGTAGTTTATACGTCTCTAGGAATGCATTCATTTCTTCCAGATTATCTAATTTGCTGGCATATAGTTGCTCATAATGTGTTCTTATAATTGTTTGTATTTCTTTGGTGTTGGTTGTGATCTCTCCTCTTTCATTCACGATTTTATTTATTTGGGTCATTTCTCTTTTCTTTTTGGTAAGTCTGGCCAGGGGTTTATCAATCTTATTAATTTTTTCAAAGAATCAGCTCCTAGTTTTGTTGATCTGTTCTATTGTCCTTTTGGTTTCTATTTCATTGATTTCTGCTCTGACCTTTATTATTTCTCTTCTCCTGCTGGGTTTAGGCTTTATTTGCTGTTCTTTCTCCAGCTCCTTTAGGTGTAGGGTTAGGTTGTGTACTTGAGACCTTTCTTGTTTCTTGAGAAAGGCTTGTATTGCTATATACTTTCCTCTTAGGATTGCCTTTGCTGCATCCCAAAGATTTTGAACAGTTGTGTTTTCATTTTCATTTGTTTCCATGAATTTTTTTTAATTCTTCTTTAATTTCCTGGTTGACACATTCATTCTTTAGTAGCCTCCATGTATTTGAGTTCTTTCTGACTTTTCTCTTGTGATTGAGCTCTAGTTTCAAAGCATTGTGGTCTGAAAATAGGCAGGGAATCATCCCAATCTTTTGGTACCAATTGAGACCTGGTTTCTGATCCAGGATGTGATGTGGTCTGGAGAATTTCCATGGGCACTAGAGAAGAATGTGTATTCTGTTGCTTTGGGATGGAATGTTCTGAATATATCTGTGAAGTCCATTTGGTCCAGTGTGTCATTTAAATTCTTTATTTCCTTGTTGATCTTTTGCTTAGATGATCTGTCCATTTCAGTGAGGGTGATGTTAAAGTCCCCTACTATTATTGTATTATTGTCTATGTGTTTCTTTGATTTTGTTATTAATTGGCTTATATAATTGGCTGCTCCTATGTTAGGGGCATAAATATTTACAATAGTTAGATCTTCTTGTTGGATAGACCCTTTAAGTATAAAGTAGTGTCCTTTCTCATCTTTTATTATAGTCTTTGGTTTAAAATCTAATTTGTCTGATATAAGGATTGCCACCCCAGCTTTCTTTTGATGTCTATTAGCATGGTAAATGGTTTTCCACCACCTCACTTTAAGTCTGGAGGTGTCTTTGGGTCTAAAATGAGTCTCTTGCAGACAGCACATCAATGGGTCTTGTTTTTTATCCAATCTGATAACCTTGTCTTTTGATTGGGGCATTTAACCCATTTACATTCAGGGTAACTATTGAAAGATATGAATTTAGTGCCATTGTATTGCCTGTAAGGTGACTGTTACCGTATATTGTCTGTGTTCCTTTCTGGTCTATGTCGCTTTTAGGCTCTCTCTTTGCTTAGAGGACCCCTTTCAACATTTCTTGTAGGGCTGGTTTTTGTTTGCAAATTCTTTCAGTTTTTGTTTGTCCTGGAAGCTTTTTATCTCTCCTTCTATTTTCAATGACAACCTAGCTGGATATAGTATTCTTGGCTGCATATTTTTCTCGTTTAGTGCTCTGAATATATCATGCCAGTCCTTTCTAGCCTGCCGGGTCTCTGTGGATAGGTCTGTTGCCAATCTAATGTTTCTACCCTTGAGGTTCCAGATCTCTTGTCCCGAGCTGCTTTCAGGACTTTTTGTTTGTCTCTGAGACTCATACGTTTTACTATTAGATGTCAGGTGTTCACCTATTTTTATTGATTTTGAGGGGGGATTCTCTGTGCCTCCTGGATTTTGATGCCTGTTTCCTTCCCCAAATTAGGGAAGTTCTCCACTATAATTTGCTCCAATATACCTTCTGCCCTTCTCTCTCTTTCTTCTTCTTCTGGGATCCCAATTATTCTAATATTGTTTCATCTTATGGTATCGCTTATCTCTCGAATTCTGGCTCATGATCCAGTAGTTGTTTATCTCTCTTTTTCTCAGCTTCTTTATTCTCCATCATTTGGTCTTCTGTATTACTGATTCTCTCTTCTGCCTCATTTATCCTAGCAGTTAGAGTCTCCATTTTTGAATTCACCTCATTAATAGACTTTTTATTTCGACTTGGTTAGATTTTAGTTCTTTTATTTATCCAGAAAGGGATTCTCTAGTATCTTCCATGCTTTTTTCAAGGCCAGCTAGTATCTTTATAATCATCATTCTGAACTCTAGTTCTGACATCTTACTAATGTCCGTACTGATTAGGTCCCTGGCAATTGGTACTGCCTCTTGTTCTTTTTTTTGAGGTGAGTTTTTCCGTCTTGTCATTTTCTCCAGAGGAGAATAGATGAATGAGAGAACAAAATGCTAATAGGGTAACAATGACTCCAGAAAAATATACACTTCCAGAAAGTGGTCACTTTTCTGTTCATAGAATTGCTGTTATTCTTTTCTTCGATCTCTTGTTGAGTTTGTAGGTGTTCTGAATGGTTTGATAACTATGTAGCTGAATTCCTGGGACCAGACCAAATTTAGGACTCCACTCCACCATCTTGCTCCAGTTTTATTTATTTTTTAAATGATTTTATTTTTAAGCAATTCCTACACCCAGTGTGCGGCTAGAACTCACAACCCTGAGATCAAGAGTGTCATGCTCCACTGACTGAGCCAGCCAGGTGCTCCAATATTGCCCAGTTTTATATCTCATCCCAAAATATTATCTTAGTATATATACATACATTAACACTTTCTATACATCTAACTCCTTAAATGAACTCCAGTCCGGTTTTGATATCTCAAAAGTCCCCTTGTTAATTAATCATTTAAATATAATCTTTGACTAGTGTTTATTTTATATTTGTCTAGAAGTTATATTTTACCTCATTAAACTTACACTGTAATGGAAGAAATTAAGATAATTAACCCCATTATCAGGGTTGCTTAAGCAAAAGATTATATTTTCTTATTGCACTTTGCTGGGTTTAGTTTCTATTCAACTTGATACTGTTTTGTTTGTCAGTCAGCCAACAAACTTTTTTTGATTGTATTCTATGAAGATACAGTCTAGTCCTCAAGAGTTCCAATTACCATAAAAAGATAATAGTTATAATGCAAAATGTTAAATGTGGAGATCAATATTTTCAAGGTATGGAGAATGGGGGAAAATTATGTACCTAAACTGAATGTGTGTCTGGGGATTAGCAAGGCTTCCTAGGGGAGATAGGAAATGGCTTTCAACATAAGGGATGAGTAGGTATCATGCTATTGAAAGTTAGAGAACCAAGAAGTCATTCCTGCAGGAGCAAGAAGCAGGCATTGCCTGGAAGTGTATGTGTAGATGAGAGATGAGTGGAGTGACAGTAAATGAGCCTTTCATTTGCTGTAATTATAGAAAACCACAGACTAGCAGATGAAGTTACTTATGTTGGATATGTAAACTAATCAGTCTGTATTCTAGAGTGAACTGCACCTATTCCCTCACTCATGAGACGCATTTTGTCTCCCAGACCTGAAGTTATCTATATTTATGGCATTTCAGATCATAATTTATTCCAATAAATCACCTTACATTGGAGAGAAAAACTCAGTTTTTGGAGGAAGCAAACTAATCATCCAAGGTCTTACTTAGATTTCCTCATTCATACCCAAATCTCCAGAAGTTGTGAAAACGCAACATTTTCTGATAAATAAAATACTTCACAAACAGATACTTTAGTAAATCTGATTATGCTAAATAGGTAAAACCACTAATGTGAAAATGGGAATTGATTTCTGCCAAAAGAGTTTTAATCATGTCTTTTGGAACCAGGATATTATAGGTTAACTTTTGAAATATGAACAATTTGAGGGTATCTCACTACATTACACTTTTCAAAAAAGAATCTTCTTTCTTTGGAAAATTACATGTGTCCATAAGTCTATTGTATTCCTCTAATAACTATCCTTCATCTAGTAATAATTTTATATATTTCCAAATTGCTCTAAATTCATTTATATCAAAGAGTGTCAATGTTGTATTTTTATGAATACAGATATACAAATCGGTTACAAGGTTTAATTGTACTCAACACATCCAGCTATTGCATCCTTCCTCAGTATTTGAACCCTTAAGTAATGGTGGATCTCAGTAAAAATCAGTCAAAATGACTTTGATTTGGAAGACTTTGCAGTGTAAAGAACAACTTGAAAGAAAGAAAAATAAAAGCCTAATACAGTTGGATAAACTGTAAATTTCTTGAAGATGTTAATCTAGAGCTAAAATTTTAGAGTTAGAATCATGTGTTCTTCTTTCATTATAGTACAAAATGTGCTGCAGTATGAGAAGGAAATGCTATTCCCTATACATATGACTCCATGCATGGTATAAATACCAAAGATGTATAATAATTTTAACCTAGGAGCATGTGGTTACCTAAGGCAAGGAGAAATTCCTCACAAGACCAGCCATGGGACTGACAATTTCTACAGTGTTTTCAAGGATTTCTTTAGAATTCTCAACCACCCAAATGTTAAATACTCTTGAGTAAAGGTCAAGCATTAGCAAACCCAATTCATTCATATTTATTGAGCATCAGTCATGTGGTAGCTTATGGGAATATAAAGATAACCTATGAAAAATAACAGTCTTCTTTATAGAGACAAGTAAATTAAGCATTAAAGAACATGTTTCTATCTGTTCTAATTAAAATAGCAGAGTAAAAGGCAAAACCAACTCTCCAAAGGGGATATACAGTTGAAGAAAATTGTTCAGAGCTGTCACCTCAGATTGAATTATTTTTCATGGTGAACTCTAAGGGTAGGAACATTCCAAGCTCAAAACCTATATGTGCAAAAGATCAGTACATGAGAAACACAACCAGTTAAAAGTACGACAGAAAACAAACCAACCATGAGTTAAAAATTGCTAAAACACAGACTGCAAGATGGATTAGGAACAGAAGATTAATTTGGAAATATAAACGGAGACAGATTTTGAAGGGTATTGATTCCTATATAAAGCAATTTGGCCCTTATTTTGTAGACTGACCTGGGTTAAAAAAGAGTTGCCCAGAGCACTAAAATATCCCAAAGGCATTAATATGTCACTGGAAACTTAGGAGATAGAGAAAATATTGTTTATGCTGCCCCTTTCTGGGTAAATTGTACAAGTATTTGGAAGGAATGGCTCAAAAAGTCCCTTGGTGTGGGGTATGAGGTCAACAATGGGTTATAACTGAATAAAAACATCTGGATTAATCACCTTTGGGGGTGGGCTACAGTGGCCCTTCCATACAGTTTCTGTAGGCAGAATCTTCTCTAAATAATCAAAACTGTTTCTCAAAATAATGTCAGTCTCTCTAAACAATCAACAGCAATTTCAAGAACATTGTTTTAAAGGATAGTCAAATATTAAATTCTCCTGAGTGTTCATATAGCTCATTAGTATCTGTCTTCCACAAAGTGAAAGAAATCACTTTTGACATCATTCTATATCTTGCTTTAGGGTTTTTTCTTTTAACTCAACCATTTGTTAGCTGATAGGAGCTTAGTGTATTAATCCTCAATTCACAGACACATAAATAATCCCCAAAGGTAGAAATATAAGATGGTAGGTAAGATATTTGGATTCTTTGATGACCATCTTAAAGAGACAGGCAGTATAACTAGTTATGGTGGCTGCTTATCCAGTTTTCAAATATTTAGCCATTTTTCACCAAGCTTCTTGCCACATCACACAGATGACAGGCTAGGTACATAGCCAGTCATCTACTCTGCCCACCCAGAAAGGTCCTTCTCTTAACCTGTACATGATTTTGCTTCAGGAGAGAGAAAAACTTTTCCCTCCTGGAAAAAAAAAAGTGTGTGTATGTGTGTGTGTATTTACATATATCTATTTCACACACACAATACATCACTGCATTTTCGATTCTCTATTTTCAGCATTATAAATGTTCTCTGGAAGAGACCTGCCAGTCAAATCTATAACATCTGAACCCCAAAATTAAATATGCTGAAAGGAATGTATTAGGATGTCTTGATCATTATTATAAAACAGCATATGAAATAGCTTATAATGTATGGGTCTTAGGTAGAAAGAACAAAGGGAGAAAAATATCACCTCTTTCAGCACAGAAATAGATAATATAATGCAAAAGCTATAAAACAAATGCATTTATGTTAACTATATACCTATCATACCCCTAATCTCCTATGTGTAAAACATTCTTATGGGCAATACATGTATTTTTCTCTACCGACTTCTGTCACTATTATCTGTCATAACTTTTCCTATGAATTTATACATATGATATGTTCACAAAAACCTGGGTATTGTCCCTGCATCCACAGATTAAAGTTTCAAAATCTGAGTCTTCAAGAAACGTACATTCAGAAGTGTATACTTGGAATGTTTTTGCAAATGGTCATTTTATTCACTAAAGTTGTACCGTTTATGTAGAAATAATGGAATCACGAAAGGAATCATATAGTTCCTAGTTTCCTGTCTGGCAAGAAGTTTGGCGAGTGATGGCTAAATGTTTGAAGACTAGATAGGTAGTAGCCACCATAACCAATTATACCTCCTCATCTCTCATCTCTTAACCTGAGTTAAAAATATCATGGTGAATCAACCAACAGAGTCACAGAGAAGCACCCAGTACAGACTATGCAAGACCTATGAAGAGGTCCCATAGAGGCGACCTATCGAGAGGCCCTTTGGAGAGGCCCACACAAAGAGGAACCAAGTCCCAGGTGAGCTCATCACCTTGCCAACCATGGAAGAGGAAACCTTTATAAAGAGGCTCCTTCATACCAGGTTGAGCTGCTCCACCTGAAGCCAGGTGAAACAGAAATGGGCCATTGCCACCAACCCTCCCAAATTGCAAATTTGTGAGCGAATGAATGTTGCTGTTTCAAGCTACTACATTTTGGGGTGGTTTAATATGCAGCAGTAGATAACTGGAAATCATATTTTTGCCCCAAATATCAATAGATGGGCAGAAGTAGCAATGAGGATTAAATTTGTATCTGAAGTTTTTCTAAAATTGTATCACAAAATTGTCAGCAATACCAAAGTAGTGATACTTACAACAGGGATAAACAATACAGATGAATTCTTGTGCAAACCTCATGGATAAGTTGTGGCTTTCTAGAGTGTTATGTTGACAAGGATTGTTATGACAGCTGGTTTCAGTGGGAAACCAGATTCTGATTGATTAGCGCTATGTATTTGTCATTAACAATCTCTAGAGATAGGCCTATTTGGGATATAGTTCAAGTTAGGAGATCCTCCACAATGTCACTTTACTATAAAAATTCACTAGAAAAAGAAGAACAGAAACTATTTTTTTAAAAGATTTTATTTATTTATTTGAGAGAGAGAGAATGAGAGACAGAGAGCATGAGAGGGAGGAGGGTCAGAGGGAGAAGCAGACTCCCTGCCGAGCAGGGAGCCCGACGCGGGACTCGATCCTGGGACTCCAGGATCATGACCCGAGCCGAAGGCAGTCGCTCAACCAATTGAGCCACCCAGGCGCCCCCAGAAACTATTAAAATTCAGTCAGACACTTGGATTTGCCAAAACCATATACACAGTTGATATTTCAGCTCTGCTGAGAATTTTTATGAAATCTATCTTCTGAGTAATTTCTGACTTTTTCTCACCTAAGATATTTCACATTTCTAGCTCGCACACTGGGTAAAATATTATACAAATCCATCTTTTAATTCCAGGATTAATATTAACTGATGATGTGTGATCATAATTAACACACTGCTGTCAGGGTCAGTGGTAGGCAAGTGAGGTCCCCCAGGTTAGGAACAAGTCTCTGAGACTTTCAAAACATTTAAAAACCTACAGAAAATGTTACATTACCTTATATAAAGACTAATGTAAATATCAAGATTCATGGATTTTTGGCTGGGTTTATTTAAATTTTAACTTTTGTTAGTTCACATTCCACAGAAATTCTGATTGCATGTTACACATGTTTGATGAGCAAAAGTGGGAAATTAATTCTAACTGAATACATGAGGTTTGATAGAAAAATGTCTCAAAACATGCCATCTGGAGGTGAAATGGACAACATAAATGATAGTTGACAGGAAAAAAAAAATGGGAGCCATTTCTGTGTTGAAAAGACAGCACCTGGAAATGAAGATGAGCATGGGAGCTGGACTGAATCTTTCCTGCCTGTAACAGATTGGGGCTTTGGGCAAATCACTTCACTACTTCACCTATCTTCTCATTTGACAAGCCAGGATAATGATTGCAGACTTAAGTCACCATTTTTAAGGGGCAAGCTAATGTGCAAAATATAATACTTTAGAAGTCTAAAAACATCCTATAAATGTGCCCTGGTCAAAGACAAAATTGGGACCCCCTCTTTACCACATCTTTTTTTGGACATGAAGAACCTTTGGACACAGGTGGCGTTTTCATCTTCGCTTCCAATGAAAGTTGGAACTTTGAAAGATAAAGGATGCTGTGGGGTGTGACTATCTGGCTAAATTGCTGGCTGGCAGCACTTAATGTGATTTGGCTTTTTATCCCATGAATAAATCCAGAGTGATAGGTGCTTGGCTAGGGTACCTGAGAGCTTCTAATGAGGAACAGAAAGGTAATGTCTGCCTGGAGACTTGCCAGTTTCATCAATAAGACTCAGATCTAAATTAGAATCAGAAAGAGGGAAAAAGTCCCAGATAAAATTATACAACCAGATACCAAGACAGATATGGGAATGATGAAGAAAGTATAATCAAGGCAGACATGCCCAGTAATTTATATGATAATATAACAGGAAAAGGCTTCAGGGAAACTTTCTATGGTCTCTGTCGTCTATATACTAAGAATATGTGATGACGAACAAAGTATTCTGATTTTCACAAAGGAAGGTAAACATAAAATTATAAATATGGTCAAGACTCAATGGTTAGGACTCAACTAGAAATTGATAATGGGTATGTACACTTTATTTCATATAAGTCCAGTCAGAATGAAATAATTGATGACAAGTAATTTTTGTACAGAAGGAAAAGATGAAAGCATCAGATCACTTTAAAAGGGAGGAATTAGAAACTGCTAGAATATCGGATGACATTCTAGAAAACACATATTTATGGGTCAGGCACTCCCCACATTCTTCCATATCCTCCTTGCCACATATCTGTGAGGCAAGGATTCACAGTCTTGTGACACACAGGAGGCCACAAGTAGGAATCATTGTAGATATCTACCAAAAATAATGATGGTGCTGCAAGTTCTTATGTCTGCTTATCCGTTTTAGAATGAAACATGGAAAGCGATAGAAAAGGTAGGAAAGCAGAATTTGGTAGCTTTGAATGTGAGGTTGGGTAAATGATTCAGGCATAAGAAATACTCTTTTTTTTTTTTTTTTAACACTTTTTAGAGACGTAGAAAAAAAGTAGGCAGCAGAACCTGAGAGTCAGAAGGGTTTGGGGGAGTTAGAAAAGTAGTACCAAAAAACTATGAAACCAACCCTCCTTGGGCTTCTGGCTTTAAATTCTTCCTTTTTAAAACAACTTAGACTTTAGGGTTGAGGGGTGCATGAAGATATAATCCATCATTTTTTTATAAAGGCAGCCAGAGGGAAATTGGTTTAAGTTTGCAAAAACTTATCTTAGTATAATTCATACTTGAATGCATCTATTCTTAAAATTTAGGAAACAAAGGGAAAGTGAACACACACACACACACACGCACATGAAGAGATATAAAAGCATAATGAAATATGACAAGTCCTATCCTATGCAAAGTAAGTACAAGCATTACTGAAATGCTTAGTTTACAATTAATGCTGAAAAAAATCTCTCCAGCTGTCACAACACTAATAAAGCACAGTCTAAGAGGAAATGGTAATTTAAAAAATGACAAATATAATCACCTATATATTCTCCTTGGTTCTTTTCTCTCCCTGTTCAGCTATACTGCTTTCCTTGCACACAAGTCAGTTCTGAAGGAGGCAAGACACAAGGCGGGGAAGGGCAGAGGGAGAGGGAGAGAGAATCTCAAGCAGGCTTCACACTCAGGGTGGAGCTGGATGCAGGGCTTGATCCCAGGACGCTGAGATCATGATCTGAGCCGAAATCAAGAGTTGGACGCTTAATCAACTGAAACACCCAGGCGGCCCCTTGCTTGCTTTTATTCACTAGTATCAAGTGAAGGCTTTAAGGATATTCAATTCTACTGCTTTTTGAGAATATAGATGGACCCATATTTCTCTGAATATTATGAACAATAAAACTCTAAGCACTGTGATTAAATAGTCTTAGATAAGGTGATCCAGAATTACAGAGTTTCATTTCTATAGTATTATCTCTTCAATTTGAAGCTATCTATTCCAGAAAGTCTTCATTTTGTATTTAACTGCACACCATTTGCAAAGTTTGCAAAAATTATCTAGATTTAATTTATATCTAAATTCAATGTTCAGTTCAAGTTGTTTTAGGCAGGATTTGCTCATTCATATTTGTGAATTTTTATGCATCTTCCCGTCAGCTTGAGTTTTTTAGGACGTGTCTTTTTCTTGGTTTTTAAAAATTATGGAATATCTTTCTGTTGTTTTCACTGTTGAACTACAAATAGGCTAGCTCTGGAATTACTGAATAGTAGATGTTTCCCCTCAGTATTCCATAGATCTTTCTTCCTTATAAACTGTCATCTAGTAGTGTGGAGAATTTTTTTTTTTTATAATTTCTTTTTATACTTTTTTTTTTTTTTACAAATTTTTGAGAATTTGTATTATACCTTTCATCCATCTTGGATGCTTTTATGTAATTATTTTTCTAATTCACAAAGATGGTGTGAGGTTAGTTATCATGATTTGTTTTTATTGAAACACAGAAAGTTTTCAATAAGAGCACTCTAAAATCTATTTTATCCCCAGGAAAGTTTTTCTAGGTTGTAAACCTTTCAAAAGAAGAAATTTTGTCTTACTCATCTTGTGTCCTCATAGCCCATCATGGTGACAGACATATGAGCCGACTCAAATGTTACTGATTCCTATTTCTAGTATATTTCTGGTTATTAGTTGTGCTCTATTTTTTTACCCAGTGATGCATTTGGGATATCCATTGCTGTCCTTCATAATTGATTTTTTTCATAATTTTAAATCCCTTTCATTAGGTTATGTGTCTGGGATCATGATCCTGCTGTTCTCATATTGGGGAAATCAATGTTTGTGACAAGAATATTCATCAGCAAGTTAAACATAATCAATGGTGGCTTCTGATCTTTCTTCCCAGTTCAGGATCTTGATCCTCATCTCACCCAAAAACTAAGAAGATGTCTGAATAATTGAAGACCTTGTTGAAAATCAGGCAGGAACTTAAAGCAATTTTATAAACCCAGTTTCTTTATTTTACAGTGTCTGGATACAATAAAACATTATATTTGAGGAAGACATTGCCATGTTCAAATGAATTTCAAAATTTTGAAACTCTAAGAAAAATTAGACACAATGTAATTTACATCCTGCTTTTATAATTGAGGCATGGAAAATAAACTCACATATATTGTTTTTTGACAAAACCATTACTTCCCTATAGCAAGTATGTATTCTATTGGTTCAGGAACTTAAGATCTGATGTCATGTAAGTAGAATTAGAATTGTTTCATATCATGTCCACTGGATGGCAGTTCAAAGAGAACATATTTGGCCCAAAATTCTGGAAGGATTTTTTCAAAGAGTTCCCAGGAATCTAGTTAGTTCTAATAATTACTTGGCTTGTAATAAAAATAATTCCTAATAAACATCTCTTGAAAATTAATTTTGCTCACTTCATAGCTTCAACAGATTTAGAAATATCATGTAAAAACTGGTTTATTATGCAAACACAAAATCAGAATTTTGCAAACATATTGCCTAAGACATTTCTGAAGTTATTAAGTCCTTGTGAATCTGAGGATTACATTTCATTCCCTAAATCTTTTCAGGCACCAGATTAAAATACAATAAACCAAATCATAAGCCCTCTGTGGGTATTGCAGTTTCAAAAAATGACAAAAATTATTTATCCTTCCACTAATATATAAATAAGAAAGCCAAGGATGACAAAGATTTCTTTCTTTCTTTTTTTTTAACTTGAAGATGTAATTGTTAAGAAGGTATTAGAAAATATCTTCCTCAAGCCTCCTGGTTGGGTAATGAGGGAAAGCATAATGAAATGATAAAGAGCTCAATATCTGGCCCCTGTGTCCAAATTCCAACTCCACTGTTGAGTAGAAATTTCAACTCAGGTAAGTTTTTTAAATTATCTGTGCTTCAGTCCTCATATTTGGGAAATTAGAGTTTTGAATTCACAGAGTATTTATAAAAATTAAATAAGCTAATTCCTATTACACACTTATGAAAATGTCTATAACATAGCTAACTTCAATAAATATTATGTATTTTTTTTAAAGATTTTATTTATTTATTTGACAGAGAGAGACACAGTGAGAGAGGGAACACAAGCAGGGAGAGTGGGAGAGGGAGAAGCAGGCTTCCTGCTGAGCAGGGAGCCCGATGTGGGGCTTGATCCCAGGACCCTGGGATCATGACCTGAGCCGAAGGCAGACGCTTAACGACTGAGCCACCCAGGCGCCCCAAATATTATGTATTTTATGATTACTATTACAATCTTGGTATAAAGTGCAAGAGAAATCATAAAAAAAATAATGAAGAATTGATTCATTTCCTTTTTATAATTTACTAAATCTATTAAAAATAACTTGAAAAATGTTCATTAACATGATATATCAGAGTTAGAAATATTTTATATAAACCGATGCACTTAATTTTAATTTTTAAAAGTCAAGAATAGTTTTATTTATTTTTTATTTTTATTTTATTATTATTTTTTTAAAGATTTTAACAAGAATAGTTTTAAATGCTCTAGAAAAAGATGGAGGTAGATCTCATTTTCTGTGTCAACATGTACCTGCTGGACTAGAATTTGTGAGAAGAGTTTTATTTAGATCAACTCAAGTATGCAGTGATTGACAAGTGTGATGCCTGCCACAGGATAATGGAATGGTAGCACAGAACTTGCTCATCAAATCTATTAATACATTTACTGGCCATTGTATTTCATCCCACAAATCTATCTATCTATCTATCTATCTATCTATCTATCTATCTATCTACCTACCTACCTACCTATTTATATTTTAATTCTAGTGTAGTTAACATACAGTGTCATATTAGTTTCAGGTGTACAGTATAGCAATTCAACAATTCCACCCAGTGCTCATCTCAATAAGTGTACTTCTTAACCCCCATTACCTGTTTAACCCATCCCCTCACCCACCCTCCTTCTGGTAACCACCTGTTTGTTCTCTATAGTTAAGAGTCTGTTTGGGGGCTCAGTCGGTTAAGCGTCTGCCTTTGGCTCAGGTCATGATCCCAGGGTCTTGGGATGGAGCCCCGTGTTTGGCTCTCTGCTCCACGGCAAGTTTGATTCTCCCTCTGTGATCTCTCTTGCTCTCTCTTAAATCAATCAATCAATCAATCTTAAAAAAAAAAAAAGTCTATTTTTTTGGTCTCTCTTTTCCCCCTTTGTTCATTTGTTTCTTAAATTCCACATATGAGTGAAATCATATGGTATTTGTCTTTCTTTAGCTTATTTTGATTAAGACTATACTCTCTAGTTCCATCCAATGTTGTTGCACATCATGGCAAGATTTCCTTCTTTTTATGGCTGAATAATATTCACATCTTCTTTATCCATTTTTCTATGGATCGACACTTGGGCTGCTTCCATAGTTTGGCTATTGTAAATAATACCACAATATACATAAGAATATATATATCCCCTCAAAATTAGTATTTTCATATTCTTAGGGTACATACCCAGTAGTGTAATTACTGGATCATAGCATAGTTCTATTTTTTAGTTTTTTGAGGAACCTATATACTGTCTCTCACAGTGGCTGCACCAGTTTGCATTCACACCAACCGTACATGAGGGTTCCTTTTTCTCCACATCTTCACCAATACTTGTTGTTTCTTGCATTTTATTTTTGCCATTCTGACAGGTGTCAGGTGTTATGTCATTGTGGTTTTGATTTGCATTTCCCTGATGATGAGTGATGTTAAACATCTTTTCATGTGTCTGTTGGCAATCTATATGTCTTCTTTGGAGAGATGTCTATTCATGTCTTCTGCTTATTTTTAATTGGATTATTTTGGGGGGTGTTGCGTTGTATCAGTTCTTTATATATTTCAGATACTAACCCTTTATCAGATAAGTCATTTGCAAATATTTTCTCCCATTCAGCAGGTTTTCTTTCAGTTTCATTGATTGTTTCCTTTGCTGTGCAGAAGCTTTTTATTTTGATGTAGTTCCAATGGTTTATTTTTGCTTTTGATTCTCTTGTCTCAGGAGACAGATCTAGAAAGATGTTGCTACAGCAATGTAAGAGAAATGACTGCCTGTGCTGTCTTCTAAAATTTTTATGGTTTCAGGTCTCACATTGAGGCCCTTAATCCATTTTGAGTTTATTTTTGTGTATGGTGTAAGGAAGTGGTGCAGTTTCGTTCTTTTGCATGTAGCTTTCCAGTTTCCCAACACCATTTGTTGAAGAGACTAGCTTTTCCCCATTGTATATTCTTGCCTCCTTGATTGAAGATTAATTCACCATATAATCATGGGTTTATATCCAGGCTTTCTATTCCACTCTATTGATCTATGTGTCTATTTTTATGTCAGTACCATTTGTTGTGATTACTACAGCTTTGTAATATAACTTGAATCTGGAATTGTGATACCTTCAGGTTTGTTTTTCTTTTTCAAGATTGCTTTGGCTGTTTGGATCTTCTGTGGTTCCATACAAATTTAAGGTTTGTTTGTTCTAGTTCTATGAAAAATGCTGTTAATATTTTGATAGGGATTGCATTAAATCTGTAGATTGCTTTGGGGAGTATAGAAATTTTAACAATATTTGTTCTTCCAATCCATGAGCATGGAATATCTTTCCACTTTGTTGTGTCTTCTTTAATTTCCTTCATTAATGTTTTATAGTTTTTAGAGTGCAGATCTTTCACCTCTTTGAGTTTATTCCTAGGTATTTTATTATTTTTGTGCAACTATAAATGGGGTTGTTTTCTTAATTTCTCTTTCTGCTACTTCATTATTCCAACAAATATTTATTAAGCAGTTACTATAAACCTACCATGGTTCTTGGTTTGAAAATGTGATTGTAAGCACAGCAAAGCCCTTTCCTTTATAAAACTAATGTATTATGTTAGAGAAGATAGGTATTAAACAAATGGATGATAAAGTTCACACAAGATACATGTCATAAAACAAAAATAAATCCGAGTAAGGTGTTAGAGGGACTAGGGATATGTTGAAGGGACCAGCCAAAGCTTCTTTGAGGGGTAGTGTTTGAATAGGAGTGGGTGGGGGGGAAGCAGGCTAATGAAGATTAGCAAGGAGAGCAATCTAGAGCAAAGGTCATGAGGCAGAAAAAAGCTCCTCTTCTCAAGAAATGAGCATCAGAAGGCTGACATGCTTAGAGTCAAGAAAAAGTGAGGAGAGAAGAAATGATGTCGGAAACAGACACCAGCCAACTTGTGAAGGACTTGTGACAGTGAAGAGTCTGGATTTTATCCAGAAGGTGAAGTTAAATTGTTAAGAGAGTTTTACAAAGAGAAATGACAGAGCCAGATGTATGTTTTTAAAAAGATGTTTGCCTCCTAACTCCTAGTTAGATCATCTATTCCTAACATACCGTCAGAGCTGCCATAATCTCATTAACAAAACCAGCAATAGTACTCAGAGAGGGTGAGGCGACAAAAGAATCTAACTTGGGATTTCCTAAACTACTAGGGAAATGAATTTAGGATTGTAGAAAGAAGATACTATGTTATCCCTTTCTCCCTTCCTCCAATTTCCTCCCAGGGTTATCTGCTGGCCAAATCCAAAGAGAAACTTGAGGACAAAGTAAGTCAATTAACGTAATCCTTGGAAGTCAGCTTTTGACTAGATATGTGAGTGATATGATAAATAGCAGATCTGGACAAATAAATGGAAGATACCTACAACTCAGAGTAAGGTGATAGACTTTGCTTTAGCAGCTGTAATCATTAAGGGCCATGAACAAACACCACAAAGACACTCTAAAATAAAAAAGTCAAGTGTGTCTGCAGGAGCCATTTTAAAATGCAATAGTAAAGTTGTGAATCCTTTTCTATGTATTTCATTAAACATTTTATTATGAATTACTTCAAGTGTACAAATAATTACTAAAAATGATGCATGTGCATCTTAAAACAATATGCTGAACAGGAAAAATCAATGAAATGTATACTATGAAGAGGGATAGGCTGGTCTAATAAAAACAATTCATAGAATTTTCAGTTCTCATTCTGTCCAGGTAATAAACTGAGAATCCCCCAAAATAGAAAAACTCATGGAAGGTGACATCATAAAAGGCAAAACAGTTTTCAAATAATCTTGTTCCATGCAAAGTAAGTAATCCAAATAACACTAAAAGCTGTACAATTTTAAAATTCTATGCCTATCTTTTTAATAGCTGAAAAAATTAGTTTATACATTCTCTTTATTAACCTTCCTGTTCCTGTTTTTGGATGCAGTGTTTTTATTATCCCTTGCTTGATAACCAAGCCCTTTCTTACCCAAAACACATAATAAGAGTCTAACATCTTTAGTCAGATTGAGCATGTTAATTTTATCTCTTAGATTTTGATGTCATCAATTAAAGTTAAACACAGTAGTGGTTAAAAGTGTACAATTACAAACATACCAGCAAATGGAATGGTGAAATATGAAAATAAAATAATTTATTTTTATACTAAGTTTACTTAAGTCTATTTAAGCCAGAACAAGAATATGTATGGATCTACTAGAGGAAAAAAAAAGTTCTATTTTCTCCATAGTCTTTCTGAATCTTTCATACTCTTTGGGTCGGCAATGCATAATGTATATTGGGTTAACATTACAATTGGGTCAATATAAAAATGATCTAGAGGGTGATTCTGCAACCTGAGGATACATGTTTTAAATCTGATCTAGAATGGTTCCTGGCACAGATTTAAAGGTTCAGTAAATGTTTGTTGAAGGCATGAATAATATCAAAAGATCAGAACAACATTTTGAGGCAAAATGAAGTTACAATTTTTCCAGATATCTACTGAAGTTTTAGCCAAAGAAAATATCCTCATAGGGTAAAGAAATTTATTTTATGATATAGTTTTAGTTCCTTTGTTTTATATCTCAATTGCACACTTTTTGAAACTGAAATTATAATCACAATAATGTGAGAAATAGGTTTTCTATACTAGGGAGTCGTTTTAAAAGAGAAAGACAGGAACAAAGTAACACAAAATGACTTATGAAATCCAAGTTAATGTAGAGAACAAGGGTGAAGAACATGTCCTGTGGGCTTTATCAGCAGTATTTAAATCACAGTAAGAACATAACCACCAGGGTCTCTGCTGCTCTCGGGCCTGGGGAGATTCAGTGATGCAAGGATGGACTGGCCCAACATCTCACACTTTCTCTTTGCGCCAAATAGATCTAAGTTCTCAGAGTCCCAGCTCATCTGATTGTGGTTTCTTATGGGTTCTGTCAAAGCAAAAATTGCACTGGTCAAAGGTAAACAGGCAAAGAAGTCTAATGCAATCCTGAAGAGAGGCTAAAACTCAGTTTGAGCTCTATCCCCCAAAAAGGGCTAGAATATTTTTTTTAAAGATTTTATTTATTTATTTGAGAGAGAGAGAATGAGAGAGAGCACATGAGAGGGGTTAGGGTCAGAGGGAGAAGCAGACTCCCTGCCGAGCAGGGAGCCCGATGCGGGACTCGATCCAGGGACTCCAGGATCATGACCTGAACCGAAGGCAGTTGCTTAACCAACTGAGCCACCCAGGTGCCCAAAAGGGCTAGAATATTTTTAAAAGCCAGGGTGATGGGCATAGATCTTAGGCCACTTGTGTTCGCTAATTGATTTTACTTCCCCCCCTCCCAAAAGTATATTTTCTCCTGTTTTCATAACTGAAGGTAGTTTTACACCTTAAAGTAAGGGGCTCGTCAAAGTTAGGCACCTATTCTCCCAACTGAAACTGGGAACAGGGGCTCTGTCATGCTTGATGCTTACAGTTGAAAGAGATGCCAGTCTTAGGTTGCAAAACTGGTCCCTTGCCAGTTTTACAAGATTTACATCTCAAAGAGGCACAGAAAGAATTTACAAGAACAAGCTTTCTAAAGTAAAGGCTCTAAGAGAAAGGAGCCAGAGCCTAGAGCCAGGAGGAAGGCTGTCTAAAGGTCAGCCAGACTGAGGGGAAGCTTCAGATTTTCTTGGTAAAGTCCCTAAGACATAACCTGGTTAATGTCAATGTCCTCTTTATAGGATAATTACTCACCTGAATCCCCTCAGTTCTGAGTTTGGGTAGAGAACAAAATTCAACTGCTCATGATTATTATATATATATAATAAATTGCCACTTATAAACTCAGTCTCCATTTCTGCTTTTCTATACTAGAGTCTACCCCTGCCTTTCACATCTCTATTGAATTAGTCAGTTATTCACTTATTATAATGCAAATAAAATGTAAATTGGTAGTGCCTGGGTGGCTCAGTCACTTAAGTTTCTGACTCTTCATCTCAGCTCAGGTTTTGATCTCAGGCTTGAGCTCAAGCCCTGTGTTGGGCTCCATGCTTGGTGTGGAGGTTACTTAAAAAATAAAATTAGTGGTGCCTGGGTGGCTCAGTCGGTTAAGCGTCTGCCTTTGGCTGGGGTCAGGATCCCAGCATCCTGGGATCGAGTCCCACATAGGGCTCCTTGCTCAGTGAGGAGCCTGCTTCTTCTCCCCCTGCTTATGCTCTCTCTCTCTCAAATACATAAAATCTTAAAAAAAAAAGATAAAAAAATAAATAAAAATTTAAAAATGTAAATTGTCTATAAAACGAAATTGCAAATTTTTCCGTAGATGGTAGCCTTTCTGTTATTGATGATAGAAACAGAACAGTTCAAATCACACACACACACACACACACACACACAATGGTTAGATTAATTCTAATGAGGAGAAATTGACAAGAATGATAACATAATAGGCATTTCAAAATTAAATTATATGAATATCAAATAAGCAAAAGAGTTAATTGGAAAAACTGATAGTGCTCTTAATTTTTTTTGTAAAAATAGTTTTCATTGTGAAATGTTTCAAAAGCAGAATGAGACATTATGCTACCAATTTTATTGCAAAAATCATGTCAAAATTTGGAAGATAATTTAATTTGAAAAATTAGTGTATAGCGAAGATTACAAACAAAATTCTGTTATAATTTGCTTATTTTTCTAGACTAAGTCCTAATGGACCCTCTTTTTCATTTAATGATGCCACTATGTTTTCTACAATATGTGAATTCACCTTAATGGACTTTTCCCCCAGACATGTTACCTTCAGTATCTTATATACACATTTCTAATTCCTGCACTCAGATTTCCACTTCAAACTCGGTATCTCCATCTTGCATTGTCATTTCTCCCTCAACTGAAAAGTGGTTCTCATTTTGGTGTGTTGAATTGGTCCTTTACCAAGAAATCTACTTCTTTCTGATTTAGTTCTCCTGAAATGTTGTAATTCTTTAAAAAAAGAGAAATCCCTGATTTAATTTGGCACCCCCTCCAAATCCTGACCTACTAAACAGATAGCATCAGCCATGTCCTAGAAAAAGATAATATATTTGTAACCAATATTTTTAAAGTGATGACAAAAGAAAAGATTCTACTTGTGTGGCCTTTTAGAAATATGAAGTTGAAGAGAAGTTATTAGTATACTAACATTTGAAAAAGAACATGACCTATGCCCTCTGAAATCACTTCCCCCTCCAATTATAATCATGGTCCCTTGGGCCTCTGCCCTCACCTTTGCGTGTGCTGTCAGACAGAAATTAGGGAACATCTCGTAGTTCCCCACACAAGGTGTATGTGCTGTTCTCTGAGCTTACAATTCTTCACACACACCCCATCCCCCAGTCCCTTGATCATAATTGAGATCCTCTGGGACCCCATCTCCAACCCCAAGAGGGTCACTGTGCAGCCTCTGAACTATATATACTTTTAGGGTCTCACATTTAACCTTTAAGCTTCACAAGGTACCTAACTAATACACAGCAGGTAATAATTAGTATATTCTTTCAACAAATGTCTGTAAGGGCAACAGAGAAACATAGTTTCTCTGTTTAGTATTGAAATAACTAAAATAAGAGCCAGATCAGGTTGGTGAAAAGAGATGATTTCAGAAGAAATGAAAATAACAGAACGAATAACACAGATACTCTTTTTCCAGCAGCAACTCATTTTAGTTCCTTCTTTCTCTGTGACAAAATTTGTCCCCTGCTTCAAATTTCTTACTCTGTGTGTGTAGGGAGGAGTGGGCAGGAGTGAGAAGGGTTGTTTTGAGTAATAACTAGTTTAGACCATATCCATGCACAGCATGAGTAAACAGTCACATAAGAAAGACATGGTCTAAATCCACCTGCTGCATTAAAAAGACATCAAGAATTCTCCACTGCTGGGAGTTTCAATCAACAATTACTTAAATTTTGTTAGCTGTGAGCTACCCAAGGATTAGGAATAAGGGGTCTGGCAAAATTTATCATGGCTCAGAATATTGGGACAAAGCAATTAGTATTCATAAATAAAATGGAAGCATTATGTTGGAATAGCTATGAATGTTCCCATTTGAAAGAAAGATAACTCAAACTTTGGTTAAAATGTGTTTTTCCCCTGACAATACTCCACAGGTAAACAGAGACACTGAATCATGTGCCTATCATATTTGCTAAAATAATAAAGATAGTACTCTTAAAACCATCACTTAAGTATATGAAAGAACTTCCCTGAACATCTTATCCACATGGTTCTTCTAAGGTAGATGTTAAGCCTCCTAGCTATTATCACAGATTGTGCATGCAATATATTTGACAGTTATTTAAATATGTTTGGGATGCATTCATGCCTTCCAATTAAGCATGCACTATTCTGTTTGGAGGTCTTAAATAAGCTCTCAGTATTTTTGAGAGCTAATTAAAATTTCATTATTAGTACAACAACCGTACCACATTACTAGCTTGATAAGAAAGCCAGTAACTGACAGTGCCTGTGTAGGGCTTTGAACTGACACTTATAATTAAGTTGCACGGAACCCACTGCCCTCTAGAATTTCTTTTTTAAACAAGAACACAAAATGGTAAGCATGAAGTGCAGAGCTGATTTATGTTAAAGTACAGGCAAAGCCCAGATTCTGTCACACATTTTCAAAGTTTTAAATTTTCTTTACAGCAAGAAACAATTATATTTGGAACACATATTTTTGGTATCAAGTTTTTATTTAAATTCAGGTTATTGAAACACATACATTTAAAATTTACTTTTGGGGAAGTTACATATATATATATATATATATATATATATAATTACCCCTTTTTCTTGTGATATCTGTTTCATACAGATGGATGACATATCTTCCAATGAAGAATTCAATTTATAAAAAATGAATCCAATAATTTAACCTGTCCAAAAGGGAAGAGAGATAAGTACTAATATAATTAACTCTCTTTTTTTTTTGATAAATCCTTAACAGCTACTTTTTAATATAAACTAGCATCCTCCCATCAGCCAACATTGCTTCCAGGGAATTTTCATGCAGATATCCTGTAGTATATTATGGGAATGTCAGTGAAGTTTAATGTTATCTAGAACAAAACATAATTAGGAAGGAAATTCTTTGGAGAACAGCAAATATGATGATCAAGTTGCAAAGCAAAAGACTTACAGTTCTGTCTTAACTTGTTTAAACTTATTTATGCTGATAAAACATATTAGAAGCAAAATATCCTACATTTTTTTCCAGTTTCTCCATGCAGATTACTGTTAATGACTTAGAATAATTTTAATTAAATTGTAAATTATATTAATTGTGTTTTTTTGAAGATTTTATTTATTTATTTGACAGAGAGAGAGAGTACAAGCAGGGGGAGTTGCAGGCAGAGGAAGAGGGAGAAGCAGGCTCCCCACTGAGCAGGGAGCCTGATGTGGGGCCGGATCCCAGGACCCTGGGATCATGACCTGAGCCGAAGGCAGATGCTTAACCAACTGAGCCACCCAGGTGCCCCAAATTGTATTAATTGTTACAAATAATGCTGATGTTGCTATCTTACTGAAAAAATACTTTCTTGCAAATATCATAAGAATAGGAATATCAAAGGTGAAAGCGATCATCATGGAAACGGATAATCTAGAAAAAAGGCTCCACATAAGAAAATACTTCTTAGACAATGTTCCTAAGTCTCCTCTCAAAATACAGCAACTTACTTGATTGTGCCCAAGATACACTAACTTTTCTTACCTATAACCATTCATATTAGCTCATCTTTGATGACTAAGCTAAAGTAGTTATTTATGAAGTGGCATGAATAAACAAAATAAGTAAGAATTAAATGCCCCTAGGAATCCTTATTAAATATTTCTAATATTTTTGGGGTGCCTGGGTGGCTCAGTTGGTTAAACGTCTGACTCTTGATTTTGGCTCAGGTCATGATCTCAGGAAGGTCATGAAATTGAGCCCTGCAGTGGGCTCTGTGTTGAGCGTGAAGTCTGCTTAAGATTCTCACTCTCCCTCTGCCCCTACTCCTGCCCTCCCTGCCCCCCCAATTCATGATCTCTCTCTCTAAAAAAAAAGATATTATATATATATATACATATATATATTTCTAATATATTCAATCAAAGGTGCATAACTTATCACATATATATAAAATCACTCCTGAAATGCCTTGTTAACAGATGTGTCCTAATGGAAAATTTTATAATCCATTTCAAGCCATTTCACAAACAAGTCTTTAAAATGAATGAGTCTACCTACTCGTATATATTTTCCAGCATATGTATAACCTGACAATCTGTGAAAATTATGCTTTTCTTAGTCTTCTCCCCTCCTTCTACTGAATACATAATACAGCTATGTTGGCATTCTTCTTATCCCAAACATTTGAGTATCTAATATCAGTCTAGAAGCTCATATTTTATTTAAGTAGTTGAGAAAGGTTATAATACTTAAGAGCATTAGAATAGCAAAAAAAAATATTAATATGCTTGTTTTTAATACAATTTTTACTGTACCTATTATTAATCACAACTCCTTTGATTAACACACTGTCAAAAATACTGATTTTTTTTCATACTCCAAGAAAATATACCTAGAAACTTAAAATAGTGATTTATTGCAAAACATTTAGTGTATGTATGTACCTTTAAGCTATCTGAGTGAGGAATGAGCAGCCTTTGTTTTCCACATGAGGATTAAAAAATGATTATAAAATAAGCTTCTTTTAAAGATTTGAAAATATAAATGTATTTTTTAAATTTTTTATTGTTATGTTAAACACCATACATTACATCATTATAAATGTATTAATATTAAAAGTCAATGTCCTCCCTAAAGCCATTCCCTTAATGCTTAAGAGTTTTCTATATATCTTTCCAGATTTTTATATGCATCTAGAGATAAAATAATTTATTTACAAAATCATATCATATAATACATATGATACTGTAACTTCCTTTTTTCCCTATTTTATGTTTATTAATTTTTATTTTTATTACAGTATAGTTAAAATACAGTGTCATATTATTGTACCTTTCTTTTTGTACTTAAGGCTATATCAAAGTTATGTTTCTATTGCAGTATATATACAACTCTCTCATTTATTTTTATCAGGTACATTATTTCCCAATATGTGAGTACACTGTAATTTATTTCACAAACTTTTATTGATGGACAAGTTTCTAACTCTGCTCTATGATAAATAATGCTTCATGACATTTATGAAAACATCTTTAAGTAAGTACATGGATTTCTATAAATTATATTTCCAAACGTTAAATTAGCATGAAGGGCATAAATGAACTATTTCATAGTTGCATAGAGAAGCACATTCAAGATTTCAACTTTTGTTACTCCTTCAGCCAAATGTTGGCCCAATTATATGTAAAGTCATGAAAAGGACTGTCCCTCACAAATAAATGACATAGCACTACATTTTATTTTATTTTATTCATTTATTTATTTTACATTTTATTTTTGAAATTTATACATTTATTTTTGCAATTATAAATTTTGTATAAATTTATAAAAATTATAAATTTTTATAAATTTATACAAATTATTTTGAAATTATAAATTTTACTTTGAATACATTTAATTTTGAAAAATTTGTGGCAATGATAATACTATTGCTAATTGTTTTTTTACTTGGCTCAACATAATCGTCAATCAATAATAAATTAGTATTTGCTTTGTTACAGGCAGGAATTAAACTAAGAATATTTTCCTTTCTAATCTCTCAAATATTAAATCTTCTGAACTCTATCATGCACTGAAACATAAAAAAAATTAAAAGGAAAATTATTTTGGTAAACAGTGGAAAATATTATTTAATTACAAAGGCACATATAAAACTACCTAACATTTAAGATTTGAAATTTTCATTTCCAGTGGAAAATTTTACTTTCATCTCAGACTTTCCTTGAATCTGTACACGTGCTTTAGATACATTAGCCTGAAGCCCCACCAATTTTTTTCATTAAGAAAGTAAAACAAATACATGGGAAACTATCAGGGGAAAATACGAAAATTCAATGAAAAGCACTAAATTCAATATGTAAAAAGATTTTGTTATTACGTTAGGACAGCACCTCAGAATGATAACAGAAATTGGTGAATTTTATCAGAATGATATATATGATAAGAAATACAAGGAGAATAATGTGTCATTTTGAGTCCTCCGAGAAACCAACACCAAGGCAGTATTAATTGTGCAAGGATTTTTTTAGAGAAAATAGGTCATTGTTTATCTGGATACAAGATTTTGGCTAGATTCATGTATTGTGAATATGCTTTCTCAGTCTGTGGATTGTTCTTCCATTTTGTTAATGGTGGCATGTGAAAAATAGACATTTTCAGTATTTATGCATTATTATCAATTTTTCTTTTATTGTTACTACTTTTTGTGTTCTAATACATTGTTGACTCTTCCAAGATTGTGAATATTGTCTCCTATGTATTCTTCTAGAAGTTTAAAAACAGTAGCTCTGGGGCTCCTGGGTGGTTAAGCGTCTGCCTTCGGCTCAGGTCATGATCCCAGGGTCCTGGGATCGAGCCCCGCATCGGGCTCCCTGCTCACGGGGGAGTCTGCTTCTCCCTCTCCCTCTGACCCCCCTCCTGTCGTGCTCTCACTCGCTCGCTCTCTCGCTCTCTCAAATGAATAAATAAGAAATCTTAAAAAAAAAAAATAACAACAGTAGCTCCTACATTTAGGTGCATGATCCATTTTTAATTAATTTTTGGATAGAGTGTGAGGTAAGGGTCAATGTGCATTTTCTCCATATGGATATCATCGTCCAAACACCATTTGTTGAAAAGACTATTCTCCTTCCCTTTGAATTATGTTGGGGGCTTTGTTAAAAATCAAAACAATGGATCGTGGATCACCCCATCAAAAACTAATGATGTATGGTGACTAACATAACATAATAAAATTAAAAAAATCAATTATTCATATATGTGTGGTCTATTTATAGTTTTGTACTCTCCACCTATATATTTATCTTTACAGCTATACGACACTGTCTGTATTACTATAACATTATAGCAAGTCTTGAGATTCTTATAAACCTCTTTTTTTTTCAAAATCGTTTTGTATATTGTAGGCCTGTTGCAGTTACAAGTAAATTTTAAATCACCTTGTAAATTTATTTTAAAGACTCCAAAAAAGACTGCTAGAAATATGACAGAAAATATATTGTATCTACAGATCAATTTCCAGAGAATTGACAAATTAACAATAGTGTGTCTTCCAATCAATGAACATGATATATTTCCCCAGTTAGCTAGATATACTTTGATTTTGTACAGAAATATGTTGTAATTTTATGTGTATAAAGTGAGCATAATTTTGATTATATCTGTTAGTATTTTAAGTCTTTGATTTTTTCTTTAAGATTTTATTTATTTATTTGACAGAAAGAGACATAGCGAGAGAGGGGACACAAGCAGTGAGAGGGAGAAGCAGGCTTCCCGCTGAGCAGAAAGCCAGATGCAGGGCTCAGTCCCAGGACCCCGGGATCACGACCTGAGCTGAAGGCAGATGCTTAACAACTGACCCACCCAGGTGCCCCTTAAGTCTTTGATGTTATTTTTAATGGTATTACTTTTATAATTACATTTTCCAAATGTTTGATATTAGCACATGGAATTGATTTTTTTTTTGTATTAAACTTGCTTACATCCTGTTACCTTGCTAAATTCACTCATTACTTAAAATAATGTTTTTAAAGATTGATTAGAAATTTCCAAATGAATAATAATATCTTTTAGAAATACAGTCAAATCTAATTCTTCTTTCCCTATCTTCATGGTTCTTTTTATTCTTGTTATTGATCGGCTAGGATCTTCAGCACAACATTGAATAAAAGTGTGACAACATATCCTTGTTTGCGAATCAATGGGAAACATTCTGTCTTTTACCATTAAGTATTGCATTAGCCATAGGTTTTCATAGATGCCCATTATCATTTTGATATAGTTTTCTTCCCTTCCTTTCTTTCTTTCTTTCTTTCTCTCTCTCTCTCTTTCTTTCTTCTTTCTTTCTTTCTTTCTTTCTTTCTTTCTTTCTTTTTCTTTCTTTCATTTTTTTATTGTCAAATGATCCTATGTTGAAATAGTTTCCTTTGTAGTTCTTACCTAGCTGGGCATTCCACTGCACCACTATCAATGTCACCTATTATGACACAAGGGGCGGTGCCGTCAATGCAGATTGGGCAGTCCCAGGGTCTCTTTAATGGTTCCAGAGAGTTCTCTGGCTACAGATCAGTGCCATATCTCAGGCAATGTTGACAAGCTCATCAAAAGTGATAATTCCACTGTGCTTAATGTTTTCTTCCTCCTTTCTATCTCTTGGCTATCCCTTGAGGGCTTTGGTAATCAGGGAAAAGGCAGAAGGTACCACTTCAATCTGCACCTGACTGTTCTGAATGGTCAGTTTCACTCTAATCCTCAGACCCTTCCAATCATTGGTTGCCTTGGCCAAGTCATTACCAGCCTTTTTTGGAGACAGACTCCATCGACTGATCTTTGCAGCCAGAGCAGATGTTGCATCAACTTCCCCACAGGTGCACCTCAGGTATACAACTTTGATCTCTTTGTGGTTGAACTTAGGCCAGTGGTAGAGGTGGCTGGTGTCAGATAAACTTGGATTTGGGACAACTGAAGACAGCTGCACCTTTGCCTCCTCCGAGCCAGAAGTCAAAAGCTTCCCTTCCATTTTTGTTGAGTTGTTTTATTGTCACTGGATGTTGGGTTTAGTAAAAAAAAAAAATTTTTTTTAAATATATCTATTGATTCAACAGTCTTACACAATTCACAGCACTCACCATAACACATAAGACTGTTGAATCACAGACCTGTACCTCTGAAACAAATAATACATTATATGTTTAAAAAAAAAAAAAAAAGAAGATAGCAGGAAGGGGAAAATGAAGGGGGGGAAATCAGAGGGGGAGAAGAACCGTGAGAGACTATGGGCTCTGAGAAACAAACTGAGGGGGGTGGGGGGAGGGTTAGCCTAGTGATGGGTATTAAAGAGGGCACGTACTGAATGGAGCACTGGGTGTTATACACAAACAATGAATCATGGAACACTACATCAAAAACTAAATGTAATGTATGGTGATTAACATAACATAATAAAAAATATATTCTGATTAAAAATAAAATATATCTATTGAGATAATCACACGTGGTGATCTGCATTGATTTTTTAATATTGATAATATTATTGATATTATTGATATAATATTATTGATAATAATCTTGCTTTCCTAGCATTAACTGCACTTAGTCATAATGTATTACTGTTGTATAAGTATTGTTGGATTTAATTTTCTAATTATATTTTGTGTCTATTACAAATATTGATATGTAATTTCCTTTTCTTGTAATTTTTGTCTGGTTTTCATAAATATTCTAAGACCCTACACTGTTAAAAAGGAGTATAAAGACAGTTGAATATTACATATTAAGACACACTCTTTAAAATGTGTAACAGTAACTACCAAAAATGTTATTTACATTCTAGAACAAAAAATGGAATAAGAAAACACTGTAACTTCAACAACAACCTCAAATAAATAATAAGGAGGGCAGAAAAGGAGGAAGGAAAAAAAGCACTGAAAAGCCCTTGATAAACATAGGTAAGCTTTTAGACATTTTGTTTAAGGTAGGTCTTGTTTCTTGAATTAGTGTTCCCATTCTTTAATGGATAACTAACTCCTTTCTCCTTAATTAGTCTGCAAGGAAATACAAGCAAGCATTTTATCTTCAAACTGTCTTTAGAAACCCTAAATTGCCTAGCTCAGTAATTGGGAAATGGTATGTGCTCAGGAAAACTTCTCAAGGTTAAATACTTGGTTGGTGAATGTCTAGTAACAGGGGAGGAAAGCAAATAACATATCCTCTCATTAGGATTATATGTATTATATATTTTTATTCAAGTCTGATAATTCTTCCCTTAACTAGCCGTCAGTGACTTTTATTGAATCACATTCTGTATTTAATTAGTATTTTTGAATTGATGCTCTTCTCATTTTACAAGTTAACTGTAGAAATACCTTGTGGACATTTGACTAATATTTTAATTAAAGCATAGAGTCATATGAAAGACATCTTACCTTGGATAACTGTAACCTATTGATAAATATTAAATAAAGTTTTTAGTAGTATGATTATGTAGTGGTAAATGAAAATTGTAAGCAAGTAATTATCTGATATTTTAATGCAACTCCTTTCACTTTCTTTTCTTGTGTTATTTATATCTCTATTTGAGCAAAAGAAATCACCATTCAGTATAGTCATACTTTCTGTTGAAAGATATGTTTAAAGATTTGAATATGTGAATTTTTTAGTCACTATTTTTCTTTGAAATCCAGGGTCACTGTTCACTGTACACTTTCACATAACTACTGATCTAAAGAAAGGTTTTTCAAGTTATCAAATAATTTTTTTACAAAAATACATTAAGCAGAACCCCAATTAGTAAGTTCACTAATTATTTCCATTTTTAAGGCCAACTGTATGAGACCATATACATTCCATACAACAGCAGCCAAGTGAAAAATCTGCATTCATTAAAGTTTACTCAAGCCCAAGAGTGACTATAACAGTGGTGTATTTCTGAGTCTGTTTGAGACAGTGTAATAACTGGAGGCACCGGAATGACACACTATTCCTCAGAGTCTCTATTACAACACTGACCAACGGAGGGCCATGTGGATAGGGCCATGTTTGTGTACATGGCTGTACTCAAGTGTAAGAATGTGAGTGTGGGGCGCCTGGGTGGCTCAGTTGGTTAAGCGACTGCCTTTGGCTCAGGTCATGATCCTGGAGTCCCGGGATCGAGTCCCGCATCGGGCTCCCTGCTCTGCGGGGAGCCTGCTTCTCCCTCTCCCCCTCCCCCTGCTTGTGTTCCCTCTCTCACTGTGTCTCTCTCTGTCAAATAAATAAATAAAATCTTTAAAAAAAAAAAAAAAAGAATGTGAGTGTGTAGGTTTCATAGAATTTTGGATTCCTAGCCAAGAGAAGTTTAACAAAATCTTCAGATAAAAGAATGAAAACAACATCTGATTAAGAGCATCTGCTTTAACCTTTGAGGGCTCTCTATAAATTCTTTGATAGATATGAACTAATATCATGCCTTTTGCCCAGGGTACAAATACAAATATGATGAATAAATCTTAGTTTTCATTCATAAGGAAACTGACTGTGTTGCATTGAGTGTTATTATTTCTGGAAAAGATTCCCAGATGTCATGGGGCATTTGAGGTACTATCATTGCAAGAAAGAGTGATTCGTTACCGTTTCTTCAAGGGATAACACACTAGGATGCAAAAGTTGCCAAAATACATAATCTTTCCACTTTGGTTTTCGTTAGGAAAGATCCAAATGTCATAGTTTCTTTAATGTTACAAAATCTGAACATGATATTTGAAACGTAGCATAAGATTTAATTAAATAATTCATCCAATATATCAAATACATAATTCCTTAATTCTCAAAATACAAAATTAGTTAAAATAGAATACATGGCTTTAATATGAATGAGTAATCTAAAGAATTGGCGGGGTGGGGGGGGGTAGTTCTGGCTCCTAAAGTCTAATCACTATCATGGACTTTGCACCAGATCAATTATTCTACCTTTCTTTTTCCCAATATACTAACTGATAAAAAGGGCATGTTAGCCTTTATCCACAAGAGGATGCCTCAAAGGATGAATAATTAAAAGAGCTGGCAAGTTCCTTTTAATTAGAATGGTTACACAATTGCCAACAAATAATAACCCCTTTATTCAAAATTGAATGCCCAGAGGTTAATTGATTTGCCAAAGTTTCAAGCATTATCCACATGCATCTATATTCAGATTGCTAAATACATTTATCTTTTAAATATTCATGAGACACCAAAGTTCCAAAATCCAGTAAATTATGTAAAAGTATTTGTTCTTTGATCAGATATAATTTCATTCTTTAGCCATTTCATGTAGGCAAGTGAAGCAATGTAACACAACCCTTATAACCTTAATACAAGGGCCATAGAATATTTGAGCTGGAGTTTATGTTTTAAAACAGTCTCACTGAATGTTGATATTCTTCTGATTATAGTTTTTAAATGATTTTCATTTAGTTACCTAATGCTTAGAGATGGACTGACAATCTCCAGGTGTCAGGAATTTAGGCTTACTTAGAATAATAATAATAACAGAGATTTTAATGCATTAGTATAGTACTTTATTCTTTACTAAAGGCTTTGTGTTGATTTTATCAAGTAAGGCAATTTCAAAAAATTTTCATACAGTTAAGAAAGCAGCTCATTATAATTATTAAATTTTCGAATTTTAATATACATTTAAGAAAATGAGAGATTAAGGAAAATGTGAAAATGGATACTCATAGAATGCAAAAATAAGCAAATAAGCAAGTTCAGTCCATGGTTTTCCCATTTATGAGTGTGAACTGCTGGTCAATAAGAAGAAATAGAAAAACAAGCCCATATCATGGTTATTAAAATTCTTGTCATTTGGAGGTTTTTATTGTTCTGGGACTAATACTATTCTTGAGTCCCTGATACATATATTTTAGCAGATGTGACCAACAGTACCACGAAGATAATAAGGAATTATTTGTCTTGTTTCAAGAGATGTTTTTCATTTGTTTAAAGAAATAATGTAAGTGAACTTAGGTGTTTTATTTAAGTTTAGAAAATATATTTAAAACTAATACAGCTCATTAATTTAATATATGTTTATACATTTAGTATATGTTTATATATTATCTCTTCAATCTTCATAGGAATGACTAGAAGACAAATATCTTTCAGATAAATATGCTCCTACCTAGTTGGTGTACTTACTGAACTAAAGAAGCTGTTCTAGAACTTTCCTAAGACCAAATACTATGTGCATGGTGCCTGGCAAATGGGAGGATCTCTATAAATGTTAATAGCGTTGTTGCCACTTCATGAACTCTTTTACCCTCAGATTCTTTCCACTGGCTTCTCCTCTTAGTCTACAAACATGTTCAGCTTTTTTTAGCTAACCTATAAAAAAGAAAAGAAAGAAGTAAACCAGCCTCCCTAGACTGTAGCAGCCTTCCTGACCCCCCTTGTTTTCTCTCCTACCTCTCTGTCTCCTGAAGTATTTCTCTTATTCTCTCCACCCCTCTCTCACACCATTCCCAACTATTTTTTTAATGTACACTTTATAATCACACCTTTATTCTAATTAGCTGTAATCTCCATGAGGGTAGAGAATATCTCTCTTTTATCACCCATTGTTCATTGTATCCTCTGTACAGTAAGAGTGAATTTGAGAAATATTTGCTAAATAAATGAATTCTTACCACATACTTGCATTTATGTGCATTCCTCAAGCATTATTCTATTTAAAAATCCTGTTTTAAATTTTGGCCAGGTACACATCTCTAAAGGTAATCTCAAGTCTCCGGTTACTACAGTAGCTGACCTTCCTCTTCCATTGTAGCTGGTTTTCCTAATATTTCTGATGACATTTAAAAATTTTTTTCTTTTGTTTTATTTGTGTGTTGCATGTTTTCCTAGCACATCAATTTAATTTTGACGAATCTCTTTATCATTGGCTCTCTCTTTTCTATTTACTCACTGAGTGACCACATACAGTCTTTTCCTCTTCATTGATCATTCATGGTTTATGGCTTCAGTATCTCTGCTTTCAGCCCACACCTTTCTCCAGAGCTTGAGAATCCAGTTTCTACCTGCCTGCTATACACCTCATCTAGGTATCTGCTTTCAGTTCAGACCTATGGACGCTCATAGTTTCATTCTAGTCCTCTCTACATGGAAGCTGAACATTTCTTCCTTCCTACTGTTTTTCTTGCCATTCTCCCATCTCAGGCTCTTCATATCATCCCACATTATTCATTCACTCTGATCCTGATTAGTAATTGTTCCTATGTGTTTCCTGTTTCAAAGCTATGAGAGACAAAAAGCCTCTCTTCTAAGGATATACCTAGAACATAGCTTAAAGAGACGTTACATAAAAAGTATGAGGAAATAACATATGATCTTAAACAAGGTCTTATTGGAAGAAACAGAGAAAGTAAGCAGGGGTTTCAAATATAAATAATAATTTACGTTTCTTAAACTATTTCCAAACATTTGTAGCTTTGCTTATATATACCTTTGCAAACACTCAGTCTATAAATATGTGCATATTTCAGTTAAAAATGTATCTTGGCTATGAAAAGTAGAGGTGGTTGGAGGTGACAGGCCTTCAGGACTTAGCATCCATGCCTTGTGGAGGTCAGTACCCATGAAGACAAACATGCTTACAAGCCCATATGGTAACAACTGCCTCAAACTGTTGATAAAGGGTATTTATGTCTTGGAAGAGTCTTGAGGAGTTGATGGGGAAAAAACTTTTCTCAATTTCCCATCCACTACATAGGTAGTGGTTGGTAGTGGTTGCCTGGAGATATATGCTGAAACAGCTTTTGAGGTTACCTCCAGGCTCAGTGGGAAAGATTGCAGTAATCAAACAGTAATATCTATATGGGCACTAAGGATGAGAATGGTTCAGTGTGGTATAGCACTTGATTTGTCCAAACTAAGCTTTTTCAGGTTTCCATGTGCTACCTTATCTTGATACTTGGTAAATGCTCACTGTAATCATACCAATTATAATTTTATAGTTGTGGCTTTGTTTTCACTTGTCCTTGACTGTCTATTTTCTTGATTTTTACCTGTCTTTTAAAAATTTTCTCTGTTACATATTTTTGCAGAAGGAGCACATACCAACATTGCCATGTATTCCATCATTTCATCTAGTTAATCTCTGGTTAATTCAATTATGATCCAACTACAGAATCATATTCATTCATTCCCATTCTTCTTCCCCCTCCCCCAATGATATTATTCATTCTGATATTCCAAACACCTTTGATCTCTTTGGTATTAGTGCCTTATTTTGCCAGTATTCTCTGAGGACAGGAGAATTACTCCTGGGTTCATCAACTAATAACTGAAGCTCAGCAACATGAAAATGTTTGAATTACATTTCTGTAAGTTTAATTACTTTTACTTCTTATTTGCAAGTTTATTTGCACTTTCAAAGAGCTAAAGAAAATTTCTAAAAATATTCTTTACCTTTTTTTTCGAATTTTAAGATTAACCTTTTAATAAGTGCAAGAAGAGGGAAATTTATTTGTATAATATAGTTAATAAACTGCATAGGGATATATACAGGGGTGATAGAAAGATGAAGTTGAATTCTATGAATATGTCAGTAGGTACAGCAAACTTGATCAAATATAGGGAATTTCATAGAATACAACTGAGTAAAACATAAAAGAAATGGTACATATAGAATTCAGGATAGTGGTTACCACTGGGATGGGAAAGGTGCTATGTCTTGGACACTCTTCAGGTATATTTTTTGCTTTGTTCTTAACCTTGTAATGGGTATGTATGTTTTCATCATATTACTATTTAAGAACTATACACATATTTTATATGCCCCTTCATCTATGATGTTTTAACAAGTAAAATTGAGGTAAGGTCTTTCATATTCCAAAGTACAAATATGTTCTCCTCCATTCTTTTAATACTTATGTCATATTTCTCAGACTTTGAGTATATCAGAAACTTACAAAGTACTTTTTTATAAACTTATCCTTTGGCTGTCTCCCCAGTGATTCAAAATCAGTTCTCAATGTCAGCAGATGAATGGGTAAAGAAGCTATGGTACATATGTATATAATGGAATATCAGTCAGCCATAAAAGAATGAAATTTTGCCATTGGCAATGACATGGATGGAGCTAAAGAGTATAATGCTAAGCAAAATAAATCAGAGAAAGACAAATGCCGTATTATTTCACTTATATGTGGAAGTTGAGAAACAAAACAAATGAACATATGGGGGAAGAAAGAGAGGCAAACCAAGAAACAGACTCTTACCTATAGAGAACAAGCTGATGATTACTGGAGGGGAGGTGGGGGAATGGGTTAAATAGGTGATGGATATTAAGGAGGGCATTTGTGATGAGCACCGGGTGTTGTATGTAAGTGATGAATAACTAAATTCTACACCTGAAACTAATATTATACTGTTTGTCAACTAACTGAAATTTAAATAAAAATTTGGAGGAAAAAAAAGAAAAAGAAAACTTGTCTCTAATATTCTCAGACAAGAAAGGGAGATATCTTTCATTACAAGGACATCAGAGGTAGGGAATATACAAGGATGAGAGAATAGGGATTCCTTCAGTTCTCTATGAGGTGGCTTCATTCTAGAACTGGTGGTGGCTGCAGATGCAGGTGTCATATGTGATAACCAGGAAATTGACTATCTTTCCCTGGGCCATTTGATAATTGACCTTTCCATAGCATCATCCAGAAGATACCCATTTAAATCTCATCACTGAGAAGAGGATCATATGCTCCTTCTTAATCTCATTACTGATGTGGGGGAAATGATTAATATGAAAACCTTAGAATGATCATCTAGGGCTAATTCTTGTTGGGCAGTCAACTGTCATAACCATTACAAGCACATAATATAATGCCTGACATATTGTGGGACTCAACAACATTTAACTGGTGTCATAGTTTTTTCATATCTTGCCTAAATTCTTAAGTTTTAGAATCCTTTTGAACTCACATTTTTACCACCTGCTTAAACATTTGTATTTATCTTTTTCACTAATTATTGAGTAGCCAGGGTAATGTATGTTCATCTTTCTTCTGCCATTCTATGTGCTTTGATTCATTCTTCACTGATTTATTGATAAGAATGTATCTGAGTTTTTACTTATCTCTTTAGTTACCTCTCCTTGCAGCATTTCTTACTCATCTCAGGTGGGGCCCACACAGAGAGATAGGGTTGAATAAAATTGATGGAATGACTGAAGTCTTAAAGAGTTGGCTGCATAGTTAGGACCCTTATGTAAAACTTTATAATGTGATAGTTTGAGATAGATTTCTCTGACTAAACCATGGGTTGTAAAACTTTATAATGTGTGAAGGAAACCGTGTTTCTGTGGAGGAGACATTGAGTGTAAAATAAGACAGGAGAAAAGAGAAGTTGATAGCGTTAGGGACCATCACTTTTTCCACAAGTACAAAAATGTGGGGCTATCAGAGAGAAGTATCTTTCTGGATGTGTGTATTAGGGGAGAATGACAGAGGTTTCCCAGGATAACCAAAAGAGTGCCATTCATTGCGAGGAGAGGAGGTATTGTGTCAGTACCACAATTGGAGGACAGCTCCCCTCCTGCTGCCTTGGTAATTCCTAGTGCAGAATTTCCTCCATTGACATCCACAGAATGAATACCTGCAGAGATGGATCGCCCAAAAATATTCTTTATCTTTTAAAACTACCTTTCCTGAAGAACTAAAAATTCTTAGTTCAAGAAATATATGAGTTTCTCAAGGCTTAGTACTAGACACTTCTCATCTCTATTACAAAAAACATTTGTTCCCAGATTTTAAATACCATCTACATGTTCATGACTCTTAAATTTATATATCTAGTCCAGACTACACACTAGTTGTAAACTCCTTCACCTGAACACTTCTTAGGCAGAGACAACCATCTGCCAAAATTCATCCTGCCCCTTCACTGTATAAGGTTGTAGCTGGGAAATGGCTGACTAATCAGACCTACATATCTAAGCATACCCCTTTACCAGGGTGCAGCCATATGACTAACTCTCAAAGTGGAATGTTAGTGTGAGTGATGTGTATTGCTTCTTGGTCATTGCATTTAAGAAATAGGCTTGTTTTTTCTACTCTGTATCTTCTTCTAAGCAACTAAGATGGAACCCAAGATAAACCTTGGATGCTACATCTTGATAATATCCAAGGTGACTTTTGAAGCATATCCTACATATGATAGAATTGACATGAGTCTCTGAATGACTCGTTGGAGTAGAACTACCCACACTTTCTAGGAAACCCAAACTTCTGTTACATGTGAAAAAAGAGTCATTTTATTCTCTTTGAGCAATAATTCATTTGGTGCCCTAGCTAGCACTTGCTAACTAATATTTGACCATAATTGCCTAAAGGTCTTATAAGTATCTCAAATTGAGAAAGCCCCAAGTTTGAA
Organism: Mirounga angustirostris; assembly: GCF_029215605.1. NCBI lineage: Eukaryota > Metazoa > Chordata > Mammalia > Carnivora > Phocidae > Mirounga > Mirounga angustirostris. The sequence continues at coordinate 8,913,838 of NW_026991720.1, forward strand.
TTGTACCCCTAAATCTACTCCTCTTCCACTCTTTTCCATTGCAGAAAATAATAAAAACCATAGTTACTCATTATTTTTGACTACATTTGTGGAAATAGTCTAGGTGCATTAAATATATTTATTCATTTGTCCTTAAAATAACCCTATGAGAGCACTGTTTTTAATCCACATTTTACAGATGAGAGAGCAGAAGTACAAAGACATCAAGCAGTATACTAAAGGTCATTTAGCAAGTATCAATGACAGAATCAAATCCACCCATACTGGCTGCCTGATGCATGTTCTTCTCCATTTCACTCTACTGCCTCTGTCTGATCCAAGGGCAATTCTTTTAACCAACAAATACATTATTTAAAAAATAGTTGGAGGAGTTGGAGTCAAGAGAAAATATGCATAGGGGATAATAAGGCTATAAGTAAAATTAACACATAGAAATATTTACCATCTGCCAAACAACATTACACAGGGGGAGAAAAAAATATACATATATAAATTTTAGCTAACCAATTGATGCCTAAATTACTTAGTGGACAAGATAAAGAAAGAAAATGGATTCACATATTAATATAGTTACATGAATGCATAAATGAAAACTACCCTTTCAAGTTTTTAGGGTACTAATAGCATAGAGGATATTTTCATTTACTATCATATTATTTTAAACTATGTTCTTTACCAGATCCCACAAATAAAGTATTTAACAAATTTCAAAATATGCAAAATATGCTAATTCCTATGCACACATTCAGGAGGAAGCCAAAACAAACTGGTAACAAATAACTCTCTGATTATCTGAAGTGAAGCAGAGGTGAAGTTAGAGTATACAAGGTTATGAATATACGGCACATTTTCCTCTAAATCATTCATAAAGATATTTCTTATACCTGAAGCTTGAAGATGATTTGGAAAGAGATAGTTTGAGATAGATTTCTCTGACTAAACCATGGATTGTATACATCATATTTTGCCATTTACATGTGTGTGTATACACACACACACAATCAGAAGGATGGATGGACAGATAGACAGATAGATATAGAGAAATATATATTTTTTTCCATTTAAAGTCAACCAAGAAGATAAAGTTGAAGTCCTCTAAATAAAATCAATGTGCTAACCCAGAAATTAGCCTTAGGACAATAACAGTACCTCAACATAAGAATGGCTAGATAATATGGAAAGAGTGGGCTGAAATCATCTTCTGTAAATAATCTTGTTTCTATTGCAATAATCACTTAGGAAATATTTAGTGTTGGGTGCCTGGCTGGCTCAGTCGTTAAGCATCTGCCTTTGGCTCAGGTCATAATCCCAGGGTCCTGGGATCGAGTTCCACATTGGGCTCCCTCCTCAGGGGGAAGCCTGCTTCTCCCTCTCCCACTCCCGCTGCTTGTGTTCCTGCTCTCGCTATCTCTGTCTCTGTTAAATAAATAAATAAAATCTTTAAAAAGAAAAAGAAAAAAAAAGAAATATTTAGTGTCTAATACATATCAGGGACTGTTAGACACCCAACATGTACCAGTTTAAAAACAGAGTCCAATTTATTAAAAACTAAATTCTAGACAGACAAAACAAATAAATATAATATTTAAATAAATTATATGCTATGATAAAAATCCATAAATGCTGTGAAATTTTTGAAAGAGCAGAGCAAGGAAGGGTGATCATGAAGATTTTGAGAGTAGGTGTGTATAGACCACAGTATTAAATAGAGTGGATAGGATAAGCTATACTGAGAAGGTAACATTTTTTCAAATATATGAAGAGAGGTGAGAGTTAGTCAAGGGGATATCTGAAAAAGAATATTCTAGATAGAGGAAATATCCAGTGAAAAAGCTTAATGTTCCAGGATCAGTATGCCTGTATCTGAGTGAATAAGGATGAAAATAGTAGTTAAGAGATGTAATGAAGTAATGGCGGGGGAGGGGGAACGTCTGGGTGGCACAGTTGGTTAAGATTCTGACTCTTGGTTTTGGCTCAGGTCCTAATCTCAGGGTTGTGAGATCAAGCCCCTATTGGGCTCCACACTCAGTGCAGAGTCTGCTTGAGATTCTCTCTCCTTCTCCCTCTGCCCCTCCCACTCGTGCTGTTTCTCTCTCTCTCTCAAATAAATAAATATTTAAAAAAAGAGAGAGAGAGAGAGAGAAGTAATTGGGAACAGCCATAAAGATAATTGGCTTTTATTCTGAGTAAAATGGTGAACAATTACAAGATTCTGAGCAGTAGTTACATGATCTGATTTCTATTTTAAAAGGAGAATTATGGCTGTTCTGTTGACATTGGTGTACATGGTGGCAGGGATATAAATAGACAGATCTGTTTAAGTTCTTATAATCATTCAAAAAATAGCTGGTGTTTCAGACCAGAGAGGTAATATGTAGTTGTATTTTGGATATATTTTCAAAGTTGAGCAAGAAGATGATCTAATGGATGTGAGAATGTGAAATAAAGAGGAGTTGATGATAATTTGTACTAATCACTCAAAATAGTGGAGTTGAAAGTAACTGAGTGGAGAAGAGAAATACCTGGTATTTAATTGGGATTTCCAAGGAGGTGAATGAATGTAGATGGAAAGGAAGGAAAACTAAAGACTGAGTCTTGGAGTATTTCAATAGTTAAGAAAAAAGTCCTGGTTATAAAAAAAAGTAAACACAGAAGACTAAGAAGAAAGAACAAGAAATTCAGTAGGAGGAAACCCAGAAGAATGTGGTGCCCAGACATCAAAGAAAGTATATCATGGGAGAGGAAATGCTCCACTATGTTAAATTTTGAAGACACGTCAAGTTCAATGATGATGGAAGAGTGACCACTGATGGCTTAGTGGGAGTGAAGCCAGACTGGGATATGCAGGGGTATGAATATATGGGTTGAAGTGGTCTGAGAGAGGACAGAAGAGAACTGAATGGAGCAAGTCAAAACATTTCTTGAGGAATTTTGCAACAAGGAGAACAAAGGAATAGAGCAGTCCTGGGGGAATCAAGAAATTTTTTTAAAGTCGGAAGAAATAACAGCATATTTGTATGCTGAAGAGAAGATCTAGAGGGTAATGTGATGAGATCAGAGAGAGGGGGGAGTTTCTAAAGTTAAGTCCCAGAGTAGTTAACATGGAATGGACTTTAATGCACAAATGGTGAGAATGGCCATAGATAGAAGCGTGGATGTTATCTGGCTCTTTCATCTTGAAGTGCCCCACCTTTGGCTGGCTGGCAGATGGAGAAGCAGAGAGTGCAGGGCCCCAGAGGAGCCGATCTGTGGGCCAGGCTGGAAGTGTTAGACATTACTGCCCCCCACATTCCACTGGCTGCAAGGAGTCATCTGTGACGCCTAACTTCAAGGAAGGCCAGAAATCAGGCTGTGTGACAAGGAAGAAAAGGACATGGGTTTGGTGAACAACTAATCATCCACGCCCACACCTTTAGCTTCTTGATTCTTAAAAAAAAAGAAATAATAATAATAATAATTGTAGGATTTCTTACTGATTAAATAACATAATATAATAAATAAAAGAGAAAAAGGAAGGACCTTTATAGTACTGTCAACCTAAAGATACATCCAAATTTAATAATGTTAATGTGTAGAAAAATCTCCTGATAATCACTTATTCTTAAATAATACATGCTACAATTCCATTTGCTTTTACTTAGGTTTAAAGAACTATTTTATTGGGATGCTGGGTGGCTCAGTAAGTTAAGGGTCTGCCTTCGGCTCAGGTCATGATCCCGCGGTCCTGGGATTGAGTCCCGCATCAGGCTCCCTGCTGCCCCCCCCCGTTTGTGCTCTCTCTCTCTCTCTCTGTGTCAAACAAATAAATAAAAATCTAAAAAAAAAAAAAAAGAACTATTTTATCAATGACATGATTTGAGGAAAGATTTTGGCCCTTGTGTCAAACTCTCTAACTTGGTTATTCTTTAAAAAGTTCTAAATTACAGCTAAGGTCAATAAGAAATAAGAGTGCATTAATATTTAAGTGATCATAAGAATATTATATGGATCTTACATTTTTTTTTCTTGTTACCTGACTGGTTTTTCATCATAGAATTCAATTTTAAGTATGCACTTAGTAGGCAACTATGGGTTCAGGTTAGGGTTAGAATTGGAATTGCAGTTGAGTTTAGAGAACCAGGGTAGGTGTCAGGATCAGAGGTTAGGTTAGGAGTTAATTTTAATAACTTTTTTTTCTTTTTTTTTTCAGTTTAATTTTGTGATGTATTTCTTTTTTTTTTTTACATTTTTTAAATTTTATTATGTTATGTTAATCGCCATACATTACATCATTAGTTTTTTTTTATTCTTATGTTAATCCCCATACATTACATCATTAGTTCTAGATGAAGTGTTCCATGATTCATTGTTTGTGCATAACACCCAGTGCTCCATGCAGAATGTGCCCTCCTCAATACCCACCACCAGGCTAACCCATCCTCCCACCCCCCTCCCCTCTAGAACCCTCAGTTTGTTTTTCAGAGTCTATCATCTCTCATGGTTTGTCTACCCCTCTGATTTCCCCCGCTTCATTCTTCCCCTCCCGCTACCTTCTTCTTCTTCTTTTTTTTTTTTTCTTAACATATATTGCATTATTTGTTTCAGAGGTGCAGATCTGAGATTCAACAGTCTTGCACAATTCACAGCGCTTACCAGAGTACACACCCTCCCCAGTGTCTATCACCAAGTCACCCCATCCCTCCCACCCCACCCCCCACTCCAACAACACTCAGTTTGTTTCCTGCGATTAAGAATTCCTCATATCAGTGAGATCATATGATACATGTCTTTCTCTGTTTGACTTATTTCACTCAACATAATACCCTCCAGTTCCATCCACGTCGTTGCAAATGGCAAGATCTCATTCCTTTTGATGGCTGCATAATATTCCATTGTATATAACTTTTTAAAAATTTTAATTGATCTCTTTCAGTACCTACAGGTGTTAATGAGTAATGCTGCACTGCTCTTATTCTGTCAAATTTGTCCAGGTCCCATTAATTGGGGAGATAGATCACTCTCTTGGTGCCAATATGCCATTTTAGTGATGCACTTTTAAACAAACTTTGACTCTGGCCTGCTTTTCTTTAAGGTTTGACTCACTCTTTGTTGAGAAATTTGAAATACATTTCCTAATCTCTGCTGAAGGAAACCTGAAAATCGAATGTAATTTTTCACGAATTGCCTCAAACTTTTACCTTTATGCTCAATCTCAATTGCTTTTAATATCATTTCATTCATAGGATCTGAATCCACATACTGTGTCAGCAGTTTGGGCTTTCTTCTGAAGGTTTGGGTGTTGTCTGATATGTAAATGTAAAATCTCTGCAGCTTTAAAGAGTCCATCCTCAGAGCAGGGGATTCACATTATCACATTATCATTTTCTCAGGGTTGGAGTCTCCCTGGTGTTCTAAATGTATTAAGGTTGGAAAAAAGGCATTTATGCTGACACGAACAACGTTACATGAAATAAATAATGTACAACAAATTCTATCTAAAGGAGAGGAATATTAGATAATAAGTTTAAATTATCATAATAGAAATGTCAAAAACTGAAATTATGTTATTAATAAATATGACTACCTTTCAGCAGATGTTATCATTAAATAGGAAGTAGTTTACCATTTTATAAAACAGTTCACCTTAGAGGGAATGAAAGAATCTCAGAGTTGGTAGGGGAACAAGAAAATATTTGGTGCAAGCCCCTGCAAGTAAGTATAATTCTCTCTCACCGAGGCACGTCCTTTTCTGATATCTGCACAGAACAAATGAATGCAGAGATCTGTAAATGGTACTTGCCCAAAAACCCTCTCCAAGAAACACTAAGGATTCCTCTGTCAAGAGAAGCCCTTCATTTTCCTCCTCAGACTTGATTTGCTAATGTAGACCTTGGTGGTTTTTCCAGAACCAGATCTAATTGTGATTTATTTCCTTCAGCCTGAGCCTTTAGCGCCTCTTCCTACAGATGTTTTTGAATATTGAATTGTTCTGAGCTAATTTCATATCTGTCTTATTTCTTTCCACTTTCAAATTTACTCTGACAAGCGTGAGTTGTTGGTATCTTTGAGTTGCTTATGCTTGAGGGTACATTCACAATCCATGACTTTCCAGAAACTGCTCTCACCCCCTTCCACTCTACAAATCCTGTTGAACAAATATGCTTCTATAGTGTAAATCTTCAAATAAATATGTTGATTTTATTTTTTGTAGTATCTCTGAGCATACGATATAGAAGTAAGCATAAAGGGAGTAACATTGAATGACTAACACGATTTCATCAGGACCAATCCCAGGTAACACCATATGTTGACAGATTTTGTGTGTGTGTGGGGGGGGTGGGGTTCTTGTATCCCACCTCCTCCTGTCCATGTAGGTACCTGCTCTAGTTGGCTGCTCTCTCATTGCCCCTCACTTGGCACCGCAGTTACTGCTCCTATAGTAATTTCTTTTCCCCTTATTTTATTATATCAAATCTCTAACTTCCTCAATACATCAGCAGTTAATGGGAAAGAGCCAATTAAACATGCTGGTTTAGATTCCAGTGACTGCTTTAAGAGTAAGATGTTTATGTGCTCTCACAAGGTAATCTGGTTTTGAAAGAAAACCCTGTTAAAACAATGACAAAATTAATGTGTTTCCAATACTGGATTTTCAGGAAAATTAAAAAAAATTAACTCCTTTTTTGAAATAATTTCAAGCTTACAGAAGAGTGGCAAGATACAGTCAGAGACACTGTATGCCTTTTATTCTTTTTTTTTTTTAAGATTTCCTTTCTTTCTTCTTCCTTCCTCTCTTTCTTCCTTCCTTCCTTCCTTCCTTCCTTCCTTCCTTCCTTTCCTTCCTTCCTCTTTTCCTTTCCTTTCCTTTCCTTTCCTTTCTTTCCTTTCCTTCCTTTCTTTTCTTTAGAGAGCACGTGCACCAGGTGGTGGTGGTTGGTGGCAGAAGTTGAGGGAGAGAGAATCTCAAGCTGACTCCCTGCTGAGTGCAGAGTCCAATATGGGGCTCTATCTCATGACCCTGAGATCATGACCCTGTGATCATGACCTGAGCTGAAATCAAGAGTCAGATGTTCAACCTACTGAGCCTCCCAGGCACCCCTGCCTTTTATTCTTTATTTAGATTCCCCAATTTTGCTCTGAGCTATGTGCTTTATCCTTCCTTTTTTCTCTCCCTCTCCCTACACACACACACTTTTATTTCTGAACCACTTGAGAATAAGTTACATATCAAGTCCATTTACTGTCAAATATTTTAGTTTATATTTTCTCAAAATAAAGACATATATCTACAAGTGTACAGTTACCAATTTCAGGAAATTTAACATTACTACACCTAATCAACCATCTTTATCCCAATTTTGTCCACTGACCCAATAATATTTTTTTAAAGATTTTTTATTTATTTATTTGTCAGAGAGTGAGAGAGCACAAGCAGGGGGGTCAGCAGGCAGGGAAGCAGGTTCCCTGCTGAGCAGGGAGCCCGATGTGGGACTCGATCCCAGGACTCTGGGATCATGACCTGAGCCGAAGGCAGATGTTTAACTGACTGAGCCACCCAGGCATCCCCCAATAATATTTTTATAGTATTTTTTTTCTCTCCAGGATCTAGATTAGGATCACATAGTTCATGTTGATGTCATTTTTAACCTAGAATCATCCTTTAGCCTTTTGTTATCTTTTATCATATTGACATTTTTGAATTTATCCTACCCTCCCACCCCTTTTTCAGTAAAATGTCCTCATAGAGCATTTCTCATTTTGCCTTTTTTAAAAGCAGGTTCCACACCCAGTGTGGAGCCCAACTCAGGGCTTGAGCTCATGACCCTGTGATCAAGACCTGAGCTGAAATCAAGAGTCACTTACACAACTGAGCCACCCAGGCACCCCAGAGTATTTCTCACTTTGGTTTTTTTTGTTTGTTTGTTTTAATATTTTTATTATTTATTTATTTATTTTTTTAAAGATTTTATTTATTTATTTGAGAGAGACAGAATGAGAGAGAGCACACGAGACGGGGGAGGGTCAGAGGGAGAAGCAGACTCCCTGCCGAGCAGGGAGCCCGATGCGGGACTCGATCCCGGGACTCCAGGATCATGACCTGAGCCGAAGGCAGTCGCTTAACCAACTGAGCCACCCAGGCGCCCGAGTATTTCTCACTTTGAATTTGAGTTATGTTTCCTATGATAGGCTCAATCCATTTACACGTGTTTAGTGGGATACCACCAGTACTATGTTGGGTCTCCAGCCCATCACATCTGGAGGCACACAATGTCTATCCGCTTCTTATTGATCATCTTTATTTTGATCATCCACTCAAAATGTTATCTTATTTCTCTTGTATAATTATTTTTTTTTCTACCAACCAGGAGAGAGTATCTCTTGGGAGATACTTTAAGACCATACAAATATGGTCCTCCTCATAAAAATATTTCCTATCCCCTAGTTTTAATGACCATTGAAGTCATATGCCAGAACTAATACTTACTATGATGGTTGCAAAGTGATGACTTTCTACGTCAGCACACCTTCCACAGTTACCACGCAAAAGTTGTTTTCCTAGTGTAAGCAAGAGACTTCTCTCCCATTTTGTTTATCTATCTGTCTAATATCTATCTATTGATTTATTACCTATACTCTCTATGCATTTAATGATACATATTTTTTAAGGGTTTGTAATTCATTACAGTCCTTAATTATTTTTATGCTCAAATTGTCCAGAGTTGGCCAATATAAATTTTTTTCAACCTGGCTCTCATGTGCTTTTTGTCATTAACCATCATTTCTTTCCCCTTTCATTTTGACACAAAAAGATGCTTCATAACTCAAGTCAAATCTTACTTGACCAAAACCTGATATAATTTCTCCAATTGAATCTGATTCTTTTTAGAGGATAATGTGATATTAGTAACTAAGGTCTGCTCTAGGTATGTTGACTGCTACTGGAATGTCTTTTTTCTAGACCCATTTAACAGTCTGAGTTGGAAAACATACATATATATATATAGGCATATATATATATAGGCATACTGTCTACACAAGTATGTATAGGCACATATTCACACACACACATTTTTAAAAGGCTTTCCTTCTTGTTTTCCTCCATTCCCCATTTAGTTATTACTTTCGTCATAGTAAGAACCATGGCTCCCAACATCATCACCATATTTACTAATTTGTTCAATCTAGAATACATTTAAATATTTCCAGAATTGCTTCAACCATATACACATATTTTCTCATTTCTTATTTCTTACACACAAGTCAACACATAGTAGGTGCTCTTTGTGCTTTTCCTTTTCACTTAACAATATATCCAGGAAATCCACCCCATATCAACTCACAGAGATATTTCTCAGTTTTCTTTACAGCTATAGTGTACCCATTTTGCAGAGATAGCCTAGTTTATTCAACCAGTCTCCCTGTGATTGGTCATATAGGTAGTTTCCAACATTCTATCATGACAAATAGTGCTTCAGGGAATAACTTGTATATCTGTGCTTTCATGTCATTGGAGCTATATCTAGAAGTGAGATGGTGGTGCTGAAGAGTAAATGCACTTATATCCATGATGTGATCTCTCTCTCCATTCATATTTTTTGGCCCATTTCTGGGTTTCCTCAATTTTAATTGGAGAGGCATTTTAGACATGGAAACTTCCTCTGTGACCAGTAACATCTGTCACATGTAGATGAGAATTATAGGAGTGAACTAAATTTAGTAACATAGACATTCATCTTGCAAGTAGAACAAACAAGAAACAAATTAGGAGTAGCTATAGATTGGTTTAACTGCAGTCCCTATGAACACTAGCTGTACACAGTGATGTCTGCTTCATATGCTCTCATCTCTGTGCAAGCCAGGGACAGTGAGAGCCAGACATTATGTTTCTTTAGGAATACTCTCTTCAGCAAGTAATAGATTGTGCTATCCCAGGTATCCATGTGTGAAGTGTGAACAGAGCCCCACATACTCACATAAAGGTTGCACTCACCTAAAGACAAATAATACCCTTATATGTTACGAGTAGACTTTTAAGGCCCTTTGCCAACTCCCCTTGTTCTTTATTCTCTTTTGTCTGCCCACTGGTTTTCCCCTGCAATTATTTTTGGTACTAGAGAGCAATTCTGATAATAGCTCCTAGTTTCCTTCAGTTCCTATTCTCTTAGAGCTAGACCTTGATTTCAAGTCTGATTATATTGTCTTCTAAAACTTACTGTTGAATTTTAATGTACATAGAGAAAAGTGCACATCGATATATGGCTTGATGAATTTCCACAAGTGTAACAAGCACCTAGCTCAAGAAACACCCCCCAAGCCTCCCTTGGTAGAGAACTTCCAGCCACCACCCTCCTACAAAGGAAATGGCTACCCAGATTTCTTACAGCATAGGTTTCCCTGTTTTTGCCTTTTGCACAAATGGTAACATAGAATATATAATACATTCTTCTGTGTTACACATCTTCCTTTTGCGTAGACTTCACAAACCATACTGTCATCCTGACACTCAACCTTTATGAGATCAGAGACCTCTCTGTACTGTGGCCAGATTGTCTGCATTGACCCAGAGCCTAACTCACATTCAAGTTTGCAATATATATGTGCATTTTATATTATTAGCCCCTTAAAATTCCACTCCACATCCCCAAGCTGCCCCCAGGTCTGATGGGAGAGGAAGCTTTGCTGCCTTAGTTAGTAACCCCAACCTCACTCTTAGCTCCTCGCTATTGCAACTGCTGCTATATTTTCTTCCCTATGGAAATCCTGAGCATCTCATGTGTTCCCACAAATACCATCTTGACACTTTAACCTCTTTCAATAGATGTAGGTATGTGAGACATTCATCAATATCCATTAGATATATATAAACTAAGAAAATAAACATTATTGTTTATGAAATGTGTACCTAATTATATACTATTATTCTAATGTCCACTAATCTCATAACTCAGTTAATCTGTTAACAAATATTTACTAAACACATTCAGTGTGCAAAGCACTGGGCTCACTGGTGAGACCCAGCATTTAACAAGACAAATAAACCTCTCAGAGAACATACATATGATCACCCACTGTTATATCTTCTTAAATGCAGTATAATGGTGAGAGTAAAGACTAGGGGGCACAGGAATCAAGGACCAAACTTGGTCCCTCACCTTTCAGGTTCTTGTTACAGTATTTGACACAGAAAGTACTCATCAGGTAAGTACTCAGTGAATGGTAGTTAGTATTAGCAGTGGTGTTTGATCTTAGTCACAATGCTTAACACCTCTGCATTTCAACTGAATCCAGTGAAAGATAGATTTGATTCTATTAATTACCCACAAATTTTATATAATTTAGGGGAAGATTAAGAGTTATTTTGTAGTAAGGGTTGAGGATAGGTGTGTGTCTGTCTGTGTGTTTTATTTATCACTTACCCTGATTCCAAACATAAAATTCTCTTACTAATAATTTCTTTGGTCTTTGACTTTAAACTTAAAAAATAGACAGCATTGATATTGCTGCTCATTTTAAGTAAAGCTAAAATGTAACTTCTATCTATTACTATTCCAGGAATAAAACTGTCAAATTATAGATATTTAACCATACACTGACCTTACTATCTAGTAAGTCATGTGGACAAACCCAGTGTAAATATCTTCCAGTATCACAATCACAAAATCCATTCAAAGGAAAGGAAACTTCTGTATTTTTTCGGTTCTGTTATCAAATACTTGTTTGTGCCAGGCTGAATGTAAATGGCCTGAATGAATTTATGATAAAGTCAGTCTTTTTCTGTTGCTCCAGGTCATCCTACACAGCTCTGTTTTCCACTTTGCATACTGTAACACAACTGAGAAATACACAAACAGGACAGTCACCGCGTGAACAGAATGAACAGTTGTGATTGTTGAGTGCCTGAGATGAACAGTCCCTCTGCCCTGGGCAACTCAGCTTTCTTTCATATCTGAGATCAGGGGGATGTGTTTCTTAACCTTCTCTGAAGACTACTGTGAGGGCAATTAATGAAACCTGCTGTTTTCGAATAGAGACTACTATAATCCAAATGGAATTAGTAATTACATCTCAAGATTCAATTGGAGAAAGGTGTTTTATCTTTGGGAGAGCTCTTTTTTTTTCTCTCTCTCTCTTAGAAAAAATGTCAATAATTGCTTAGAATGCATGTTTTCCAGAATCTGGTTTTTAATAAATATTATATCCCAAGGAATTAAATGATGTCTAAACTGCCAAATGATGTTTATGGTGATTAGTTCAGAATAAAGTGCTATGGGAGGTTGCAAACTTGGACACTTTTTAAAGTCAAACATCTTTTCATGGGGTAGGGTGAAGGGTTGGTTCATTCTATTTGCATGGTTTTCAAAAGCGTCTTTGGTCAAGTTGGTTAAGTTGATTAACATGGTTAATCTCTCTGCAAATTAGTAACATTAACATGGTTAAACATTCACTGTTACTAAGTGCTAGAGCAGGGTATCTGAAGCCCAGATCCAGAGCTCGTGCTATTTTGTTCTAGAAATCTTGTGTATACAGTTAAATTGTTTTCATTTAGCCAAAATAAGCAAGTGGTCATTATAATAAGGATGCTTCTTGACAAACCAAAAATAGGTATTTGGTTCCCTATTGAGTACTGGGGTCAGTATAACTGGATTTGTAGCTCAAATGTAAGTAATATCATGTCTCTTAGCTTCAGCCCATTTATCTCCAGAATGAGGTACTTCAGTTCAATTGTATACTCTGAAGCATCTATTATGTGCTTGGCAGTGAACTCTGCATTATGAGTATTACAGAGATGTGCCCTCCTAGAAGATACCGATGCTCTTTCAAAGTTGGATATTTACATGATCTAACTTCAACATTACTGATCTAATCCTTTAGATTTCTAAATTTTAAAGAAAGGTCAGATTTTTGTTTGTGAATAAGAAAATTGGGAAAGATGTGATTATGTATAGTGTCTCACTATCCAATCCTACCTATTTCAGTGGAAGATTCATCTGCTTCTCTTTTCTACATCACCAGTTCCTTACCTACTAAGCCAACAATACTTAGGAACTCAAGAGGCATTGGTTGACCGTGACCCTCAATCACTCTGAATGAGGCATTTGTGTGTGTGTGTATATGTGTGTGTTTGTGTTCCTAGAACAACCTGTGCAAGCCTCTTTCCATTAGGACACATATAGTCATAAAATAAAATTATAAATTTATATGCTTAGCACGACCTCTAGATTTTTCACCCAGTGAAAAATTTTCACACAGTGACTGTGTCTGGTTTATCTCCAACCCTCAATAAACAGTAGGTGCTCAGTAAGTGCCTTTTCATCAAAGCTTATGCTCTTTTCTTGGTAAGTCTGCCAGCAATTTGCACTGCAAATTCTAATTCTAATTCTGCCTTCTGGTTTGGAGACCCAGGGGCCAATTCTAATTCTTCTTCCTCACCAAGACCTCCTCAAATATGAAAAACAATACACTCTTTCTTCAACATGTACATGAATCACCTGTGAATATTGTTAAAATGTATATTCTGATTTTAAAGGGATGGGGTGGGTCCCTGAGATTCTGCATTTCTAACAAGGTCCCAGGTGATGCTGTTGCTGCTAGTTTAAGACATACTTCAGGAAGCTGGCATTCAGAGTGGTCTCTCACTCTGCTTGCCTTTCCACTTTCATGGCTAAGCATACTAACAAGCCTGTTTTGTAATCTGCTCATCTTACTCTTTTGAGTTATCCTAAGAAGATATGGAGGAGGACTGTAGGTAAAAAAGGGTTATTTTCCTTGATTTCCAAAGTTAATAAAAGTGAATTTATTAAACTAAGTAGAATGAAAGCATCACGGTCATATTTTCACTGATGTTTAATAAAAAAACATATCTGAAAGAACTGCCCAGGGGTTCCTGTGTGGCTCAGTTGGTTAGAAGTCTGCCTTTGGCTCAAGTAGTGATCCTGGGGTCCTGGGATCGAACCCATGGTCAGGCTCCCTGCTCAGCAGAGAGTCTGCTTTTCCCTCTCCCTCTGCCCCTCCCCCAGCTCATGCTCACTCTCTCTCTCTCTCAAATAAATAAAATCTTAAAAAAAAACCCGCCCAGACACAATTTGTACTGTGATGCATAAGAATCCACGTGACAATTAATAAGATCATGATTCAAATGGCATAAGTTAAATTAGCATTCTCAATTATACTTAAAAATGAGTTATTAGTCATTTCAGGCTGAGAAGCACAGATGTAATACAATACAATGTTAATACAGAAAAGCTGTTATATAGTGAAAGTTAACAGGCTATTTTGAATTTTCAAGGACAGATCCAATCCAATATTATAGCAATGCATCTGAAAGTCACAAATTTATATAATATAACGATAATTCAGTGGTTAATATGTGCCAGGCATTGTCCCAAGCTCTTCACATGGATTATTAAATTAATACCAATAATCTCTATTGAGGTAGAGGAAGTAAGTAGTGTTATTAGCTGTATTGTACAGGCGAGGAGATTTAAACTCAGAAAGGTCTAGAAATCTCCCACAGTCACACAGATATCTGTGAAAGGTGGTCCAATTCTAGAGCACACCAATGAGCTGCTACTTTCACTTCCTCTCAGGGTCCTGCAGCCATACAAGAGCAGGCTTTATGACATCTACTTTCCCCCATAGAGACATATTGCTATTCCTCTAATTCCTGCTAAGTAGGTGAGAGGAGAAGAGACACTCATCTTAAGTCATACTGTCCGTCATTATTATTCAAGGTATTTGCAGGTACCTATCTCTCAATGCTTTATAGAAATTTGCATTCACCTGGACTCATTTAGCCTCATGTCACCTAAAGCCCACCTTGGTCTAATAAGAAAAATATTGGCATCTCCATTATTTGAGTCCAGAGCAAAATAAAACACCTGGTGATATCATGATGCTTAATGAGAACACTTCCTCTTTCAGATTGGTCTTCAAGAAATCCAATAAACTTCTAAAAATTTAGAACAATAACTACATATATCCTATTTTAACTCATATATGAAAAAATACACTGCACTGTGAAGAATAATATACTGCTGGAAGTAAGAAAAGCCATATCATATAAGATTATATCATTTTCCTTTACCTAACAGTGTATGTCACTATTATTAATACCATCTTACTTTTATCTTACAGATTTTTGGAAAAAAATTAAACATGTAACCACATTGGCTAGAATGGTTCTTACATATATGTATATGTGTAGAATATTGAATGACTCACAAATTAAAGCAGGAAAAAATCCTATGACCTCTTAAAATGAGAATCTCCCAATACAAATGTGTATTTAGAAAGGTGATCAAAATTCACTCCTAGAGGCATTATAGTATATGCAAAAGGATCTGTAATATCCACTCAACTTATTAAAATTCATGAGACTTGAAAAATATCACCCAGGCTAAGAGGGGTGTAAACAGAAAAATGTATTTCACAGAAATAAGAAGCTTATTCTAAATTCACGCTGGAAATTATTATTTTTTTCTATACAAGTCCTAAAGATGTTTATCCCATTTATATCAAGAGCCATTTTAGAAATGGTTTAATGCAGATTATTTTGATGTGTCTTATTTTTCAATAAGTTATCCATAAAATTGTTTTGAATGTACCTTTCACCACCTAAGTGATCACAGCCACAATGCATGTGCATTTTTAAACAAATCAGGGAAATTCCTATCTATTGGCAAAAAATACCGCATTAGTGTCCTCAGTGAAGAAAGGGATGTTATCAACTGATGAAAGACACATGAGCAAGCAAGAGGGATGGTTATCTTCCTTAGTTTCAAAGGCAGGAAAAAATTCCAGATTTGTTTGAAAGGATCTAAGTATAGTATAGAACTGTGAAATACTTATGTTTTACATTTAAAACTGGAACAGATTTTGAAGTGATTTGGAAAATTAGTGCAACCACTACAACAAATGGTTGAAAAGATAAGACAGAATAATCCATTCATTTTTAAGCAATCTCCCCTTTCATGGCTCATTGGACACATGGCCATCATTATGGTAACAAATAATTTGTTACAAGCACTGCAAAGGCACTTGGCACAGAGCTAGGACTACCAGCCATGCTTTACAAGCCAGCCTGCACTGCACTGTCTACCAATGGCCACTCCATTTGTTGACGAGGTTTGTCCACATTCCCCTTCCCATTTTAAGTCACGTTTCCTTCACCTAAAATATTTTCAGATATTTTAAATCATGAGTAAGAGTAAACAGAGGTAGAATGTATCTGAAAAGGATAGAGGGGGACTAACCTTTCTGAAAATTATCATCACAGTTTATTCTCACTAAAAAGAAATACTGACCCAGTTTTGTATACAAACTAGAAAGCTACCAGTTTTATGGAATGCTTCTATATAGGCAATTGATAACATACATGTTTCTAAATCTTTTTAGCTTGCAAAATTTCTTTACTTACATAATCTCGTGTAAATCTCTCAAGAGGCATTATTCTCATTTTTCAGATTAGGAATTAGAGGCACAAAGTGACTTCTCCAAGTTTATAAACCAAATATGTGAACCCAGATACTTGAATTCAGGCCTTTATAATCCCTATCTTGGCTTTCACTTACTGAACACCTGGTTATATAGTAATCTACAAAGAGTTTTAGGAACTTTTATTGTTTAGATATGAGTTGGTAAGATATTTGGTTAAAAAGTAGGTAGGGAATATTCAAGCTATTGGTGTTCAGGAAAACAAAGAATTTAATAAATTCATCTGCTATTATTTGTTTTTTAGCTTTTTTAAATGTTTCAAATTTGTTAGAAACAATGACGTTTTCTGTGTGAGTATGTGTGTGGAAAAAAGCATGTAAGTGACCCAGGTTTTTATTCTATCTAGCAAATTAATATTCTATTTAACATTGCTTAGAGAATATGAACCTATATATTCCTATATTCTTGATAAATATGTAAAGTTGTAATTTAAATACCATAAACATTTCTGTTCTGTGGGATTCTCCATCTAATACATTCAGTGGTTACTGACCCCTGTTTGATACCTGCCTACTATTAATGAAAGGGATAAAAACTGATTTAAAAAATCATTAGGAATATATAAACATTTGTTCATCATTTAATAAACAAATTTTAAAAAGAAGAAGAAAATCTACGTTTACATTACAGGTAAATTTGTGGTATATTACTATTCTGCAAAACAATAATGGTATGTAAAGAAGGCATTTACTCTTTTTTTTTTTTAAAGATTTTATTTATTTATTTGAGAGAGAGAGAATGAGAGAGAGCACATGAGAGGGGGGAGGGTCAGAGGGAGAAGCAGACTCCCCGCCGAGCAGGGAGTCCGATGCGGGACTCAATCCAGGGACTCCAGGATCATGACCTGAGCAGAAGGCAGTCGCTTAACCAACTGAGCCACCCAGGCGCCCAACCACTGGCATTTATTAAAAGCAATACTTAAGTGATTGATTTTACATTGCTTTTCTTTTTTTTTTTTTAAAGATTTTATTTATTTATTTGAGAGAGAGAGAGAGCACATGAGAGGGGGGAGGGTCAGAGGGAGAAGCAGACTCCCCGCTGAGCAGGGAGCCCGATGCGGGACTCGATCCTGGGACTCCAGGATCATGATCTGAGCCGAAGGCAGTCGCTTAACCAACTGAACCACCCAGGCGCCCTTTACATTGCTTTTCATTCTTCTCAGGTAATCAATCATTTTAGGGATGGATAGGGAAAACAACTTTGTAACTGTATCAGCTTAAACATTTTTTGACTATCTGAAACTTCCCACTGTAGAGAGTGTTGTCCATCAAACAGCCATCCAAATCTATGTCAGAAATCTCTTTCTTTTTTAAAGATCTTACCTTTTTTTTTTTTTTTTTTTGAGAGAGAGAGAAAGAGAGAGCATGAGCAGGGGCAGGGCAGAGGGAGAGGGAGGAGAGAAGCAGACTCCCCAATGAGCAGGGAGTCCAATGTGGGGCTGGATCCCCAGACTCTAGGATCATGACCCCAGCTGAAGGTAGATGCTTAACTGACTGAGCCACCCAGGCAACCTCAGATATCTCTTTTATTTAAGTGCAATATATATTATGTTAAGCAGTATTTGGATTAAAAGAAAATTTAATATTTAATTACATTTTTCATAAACTTATGTCTGAAGTGTATTTTTTGGTCAATATTTGAAAATGCTAAATTTTAATCATCTAATGCATGTTAAGATAAGCTTTAAAGTACTCAAGAATTTTTAGAAAACAATGAGTTTTATCTCTTTTAGAATACATCAAACCAAGGGACTATTTTTCACATTAATGAGGATTAAACCATTTCTGTCATAGGTTATTAAAGGAATGTAATCATTATGTTGTAAGCTCACTGGCATTTAAAAAAAAAACATTTCACAGTACGTAGTTTGTGTCTCAAACTTGTTTTGATTTCTGAAATTTCATAATTGGCTCACTATAGTTTCATCTAGAAATAATCACTCATCACATACTTAGTTTTAATGAAAAATATAGGATTTGAAAAGAAGAAACCAAAGGAACACCAGAATGGCAGAAAACAGTAGAAAATACACTCTGAACACCATGGGAAAAGGCTGAGAGCCGTGTATGGAGATGGAGCCTACCTGTGATATTTCCGTTGCATGGCCCTGTCTCTCTCACTCAACCCCTAGTATTTTATGTAAACCCAGAGAGTCCAAGTCAACCTGGAAAATTCGACTTTTCTTAGCTCTTTGAACTTATGTCTCTGTATTTAGTCAGAATAAACTATCCCTAACTGCTAAGTATCTGATAAGTAAATTAAAACCCAAATGCCTCTGCATTTTACCAGCTATCTGTATTACCACTTTAGTGCATTATGATAGAAGAGGATTTGACACTCTCAATTGTGGGACAAAAACCTTACAAAAACAGAAATGTGGAAGATTGTTTGGAGTCTGGTTTGCAGCCCTCAAATAATATCACTAACATGCTAATCTGGTTTTAAGTTAGAATCCACAGAGAGTTAGAAAATAATGAATCCTTTCCTGGAAGAATTTGTGATCTGAGCCTTAATTGTCTACTCCCACTTAATTGGTCTGTTTGGTCAGTCTCTTTCTCTCCTCTACGCTTTGAGGAAGGTCTTTTCTAATTTTCTAATATTTTTATTTTTGTGTCTCACAATAAACTTCTTCCATCCCCACCTTACCTATGGGCCAAAAACCAATCTAAAATATGATTCTCCATGTTGGCTGTACATTAGAAAGACCTGGGGAACTTTAAAAACCTGATGCCTAGGCTGCACCATAGACCAACTAAACCAAATCTCTGGAGGTGGGACCCAGACATCCATATATTTTAAAGCTCTCTAGGTTATTCTATTGTATATCCAGAGTCAAAAATCACTTTTCTATACGTTGGGCTTGAGACTTTGTATTATCTTAATTGTAAGATGAAAACTTTCCGTAAAGAGACATTATCCCTTCTCCTTGCTTCCTACAGCTTATCCATCCCAATTAACAACTACTTTTGTCATATAATCATGGCTTGATGAAATAAAGAACAACTCTGGAGGACTTTTTTTTTAAAGTAAATTCCTTGCCCAGCATGGAGCCTAACACAGAACTTGAGCGCATGACCCTGAAATCAAGATGTGACCCGAGATCAAGAGTTAGACATTTAACCAACTGAGCCACCCTGGCGCCCCTGGAGGAATTTTTATTATCAGAACATTATATCCTGATTTTACATGACAGTTATGATCATTGGATACTGCTGTAGAAATGACCACCTACCCAAACTAGGAGCTCTAAACTCTGTCAACCCACGAAAATTACTTGAGGATTTTTAAAATATAAATTCTCTAAGAGTGGGCCCTGATCAGGCTGAAAATTCCCAGTGCTCTACCTAATACTGTGAAGAACACAACTTAAAAAGTGACTTTCCTCTTACTCCTTCTTTTTTCTTCTTGTTTAATATTGATGGCTTTACCTAATTTTGGTTAAACTAAACTAGATCCCTCAAAATTTAGTACTTTAAAGTAATTTATTCAAGTGTGCTGAACATTTGATTGGATACACACAACTTTCCAATTTAACTGAGATATTTTAAGAGTGAATGGTTTAAACTATTTTTCTTTCATAATAAAAGAATAAAATGAATATAGATCTGTAGTAAGGGTCTAAGCCACTAATATAATAATTATATATAATATATAGTATGGGACATTTCTTTTCTTGCCATAAATCACTGCTCCTACTCCTCTAAATTATTCTCATAATTTCAATATTTTACCTGAGTTGAAGATCTCTGTCTTCAAAAAAAGTTATCATTAACATTCATCTAATTTCTACTTACATGATTCAGATTTAACCGGTCTGGATGTACCTGGAATCCATATACTCTAAAACGTCTTTAGGTGATTCAAATGGAGAGCTCAGATTGAGACCCATTGCCTTTAACCTTGGATAGAAACTGCATCCAGAGGAAACTATTTCTTCAATCAACAAGAATGAATGAATGAGTGAATGAATGGCTTCCTGATGGCTTTGACTAGACAAATATCGACAAGTGCATACACCTGAGTGAAGACCAGTAATATTTTAAAATATTTAAAACTGGGGAGGCGATGTTCAGTGTAGTGCCTGATGTGCTCCAGAACTATGGCTGGTCTTCCATTTGGTTTTTCTTTAAAAGAAAACCATTTTTTTCTACCTTATTTTTCACTTTATATATAAATGGTCAGTGGCTCAGTGAATGCTATTCCATCTGAACAGGCCTGGATTAAAGCAAAATAAAAAACTTAACTTGCTTCTGGCAGGAAGTAAAGTGCTTCAGAGTACACGGCCCCTTGCCCAGTGCCTGTGAGTTCACCCAGACCCTGTGGGTAGTAGACCTTTTCCCATGTTGTCCTTTAAAGATTTAACTAAATATCTTCAACAGAAACAGTGTGAGCAAGTAAGGGGGAGGGGGTGGTGGTAAGGAATGAAAACGTAAGTCAGGAATTTTTTTTTCATTCTATTTTGTTAACTCATGGTTCAGTATTTTGGTACAATTTGTACCATTTCAGATCTGTACTCCAGACAAAAATACAGTAACTTGAAATATTGTGTTTAAAGAAATTCTAGTATTCTATTATCATTAAATTATTTATCTTTTTTTCCCCCAGTTTTCAACACAGTTTTATTAGGAGATTTTGTTTTCTGTGAAATATACTAGAAACCAGGGAAGGGGACACATCCACTTCGCAAGATAGGGGTTTTCCGCCATTTAGGAAAGGCAGGGTGTGGGGCAAGGCACACTGGGATTTAGATCCATTTCCCCACCTTCTCTGGCTTCACTCACATTTCTTTTCTCTCTCAGCAAGTACCAGAGGACACAAACACAAAGACAAGAAACAAAAATAGCATGATCAACCTTCAGCCTGGCCATACCCAACCCTCTCCACCTCCCCAAACTGTGCCAGGACTTGGAGGGTCTGGGGTCACAAATCTGCCACAAGGTTATGTGTTTGCATTTCTGACAGTGACTCACCCAGATGTTCCCATCCTGATGATAGGGTTTCCAGTTTCTCCCAGTGTCACTGTACAGCATGCGGTATTGGGTCACCCAGTCTGAGCTGCTGTATCTTCCTTGGGTTGCAATGGCACTGATCTGCTTCCGATTGCCAAAGTCAACCTGAAGCCATTGATAATGGTCACTGTCGGATGGAGACCATCCCCCAGCACCTGAAGAAGGTCGAGGCAAGAGAGGAAAATGGATAGAGTTGAAGTTCTACAATTGACTATGGATTATTCTACATCTTTTAATTGGCCTTAGCAGTGCAACATTCTACAGATATATTATGGAATGTCCTTTATAGATGCCACTGGGACTTCAACTAATATTCTTCCAGCTGGGTAACATTGATACTCTAACTTCTTTATAGTGTAATTATGTGCTCATTTTCTCCTGAGCAAATGTCTTCATAATTCCTCAATTAGATCTTATTAGTACATGTCAAAGTCTAATTGGCTGAGGGTTGATCAATTTACCATTAATTCTTCAAATAAAAATCACTAGGAAAAAAAATGTAACAATCTATTAATTCCTCATGTGAGGTTTTATGTTTGATTATAAGTGAAACAAAAAGCAATTATACACCACTCTAAAGTCTCTTTTGCATTAAAAAGTTCAGAGTTCAAAGAATACTAGTAGTTCTTAAGAGGAGGTCTAATCTTATATTAAGTCCCATAATCATGAGAACTAAGGTATATAGTTACTCAGGGAATGTATTCATTAACCCTTAAGAGATATACAACCTAGGCCTCTTGATAACCACATTTTGAGGAAAATAATTTCAGTAACTAAATGAAGTAAAACTTCTTTTGGTAAAATATAAAAATTATTAAATAATAAAAATGCAAAAAAAAATTTTAGAAAAATAACATTAATATAGAAAAAAATACTCTTAGTTTATACCACTATATAAAATAACTATGGTTGTATATAAATATATTATGGAAAATATGGCATAATGCTTAGTGCTAAGGGGCAATATAATTTTTTGAGTGAGTTTGGCTACTAATGGGAGTGAATGGTAGAAAAGTATTCAAGAAATTATCCCATGTACAGTGTATCAATATATATATGCAGCACTTCACAAACAAAAAACTTAAAAGAGACAATAAAATAATTTATTCTATGAGGACTGTGATAATAGAAATCATTTTGCAAATCATCACAGATATATCATTCACTTAATGATGTTTACATGGCTTGTTTCTGCTTTCAGCTATGATAGAATACTTCTCCTGCCATGAAAAAAATCACAAAATTACAAAATGTATAATCCCTTTATAGGGGTTAGACAATGGACAATACAGGATCCCTGATCCACAAGAGAAGATAAACAAATGAGGTAACCCCTGCCAGCTTCCTGACTTTCTGCCTCGTTTACTTTCTGGATTGTGGCATATGAAAGAGCATCCCAGAGTACAACAGTGTCAATGAGATGGAGACATATCAAAATCAAATCTCCTGAGGAAGCTGGAATTTGTAGGACAAAGTACCAGGAGGGGGCAGCTCTAGAGAGAAAGAGCTCTGGAAATCTGCATAGGATCACCAGTGAGCCTCTGGAGTCCAGATTCTTTATGAATCGGAAGCTGTGTATTTGCAGACCAAGACTCCACAAGACCAGGTAAAGGCCATTATGAAATGAACAACAACCAAAGGGAGCCCAGGGTGGGAAGTAGTTTACTTTCACACTTGAGAGAAGTTGTTGAACAAGGCTAGGCATTCAGCAGACATCTCAGAAATATTAGAATAATTTAGTCCTAAACTAAGGGCTACTCTGGGCACATCTGAATAAATGTTGGTAACAAGCCTGAAAAAAGATCAATCTGACCTACAAATAAATTAACTCCTTGCTCAGACAAAACTCAACACTTCATTAAGAAAGGCCATGAAAGTTCAGAAGCTCAACAACATAGCATCCATAATGTCCAGCATAAAAATTGTTTTAAATATAAGACATTTGGGGGAGAAGGAAAAAATGAATTAAACCAGAGAAAAGTCAGTCAATAGAAACAGAGTGTAAATAACAGAGATGATGAAATTAGTTGACCAGGACTTTAAAACTGAGCTTATAAATTAGTTCCATTATTTGAAAGAAAATATAAAATATTGAATGAACAATATGAGATATTAATGGGGAAAATATACAACTAAAGAGAACAAAATGGAAGTTTCTGAAATATATATATTATATATATATATAAATTTTGGAGGGGGCAGGGAAGGAAAGAGAGAGAGGAGGAAGGAAAGGGAGAGAGGGAATCCTAAGCAGGCTCTGCACTGAGCCTAGAGCCCGACGCTGGGCTGGATCCCAGGACCCTGAGATCAGGACCGGAGGCAAAACCAAGAGTTGGACACTCCATTGACTTAGTCACCAGGTGCCCCTAGTTTTTTTGTTGTTGTTGTTTGTTTGTTTGTTTGTTTTAGTGAACTCTATGCCCAGCATGGATTCCAATACAGGACTTGAACTCATGACCCTGAGATCAAGACCTGAGCTGAGATCAAGGATCAGATATTTAACCCACTGAGCCACACAGGCACCCCTAAAAAATATACTTGAAGAAACAGTGGTTGAAAATAGTAAACCCAGATATCTGAGGAATTCAGAGCTGTAAACAGGATCAATACAAAGATAAACACACCAAGTCTCATCATAATCAACTGGTAAAAAAACAATGCTAAAGAGAAAAATCTCAAAAGTAGCCAGAGGGTAATAACATCTTAGCAAAAACGATGCAAAGCAAAAGATAAAAGAATGACATCTGATAGGATGGAAAGGAAAGGAAAAAACAAATCTGTCAATCTAAAATTCTATATGCAGCAAAAATATCCTTTAAACATGAAAGTAACATGATATTTAGGGCAAAAGCTGAGAGAATTCATCACCCATAGGTATAAGAAATGTAAATTTTTCAGCCTCCAGGAAAATTTTCCATATTGAAACTCATTCCTACATGAAGAAATGAACGCTAATAATGGTAAACATGTCAGTGAAGATAAAATACTTGTTCATGTTTTCAAATTTCTTTAAAAGATAACTGAGTGGGGGCACATGGGTGGCTCAGTCAGTTAAGCATCTGCCTTTGGCCAAGTCAAGATCCCAGGGTCCTGGGACTGAGCCCCACATTGGGCTCTCCCTGCTCAGTGGGAGCCTGCTTCTCCCTCTCCCTCTGCCTGCCGCTCCCCTTGCTGGTGCTTGCTCTCTCTCTCTGTCAGATAAACAAAATATTTAAAAAAAAAAAAAAGATAATTGAGGTTTTTTTTTTTTTTTTAAGATTTTTAATTTATTTATTTTGGAGAGAGTGAGTGAGAGAGAGTGACTACGAGCAGGGAGAGGGGCAGACGGAGAGGGAGAAGCTGACTCCTCGCTGAACACAGAGCCCAATGCAGGGCTCCATCCTGGGACTCTGGGATCATGAGCTGAGCCAAAGGCAGACACTTAACTGACTGAGTCACCCAGGTACCCTTAATGGAGTGTTTATTTTATTTAATTTATTTATTTTATTTTTTAAAAGATTTTATTTATTTGACAGAGAGAGAACACAAGCAGGGGGAGTGGGAGAGGGAGAAGCAGGCTTCCTGCGGAGCAAGGAGCCCGATGCGGGGCTGGATCCCATGACCCTGGCACCATGACCTGAGCCGAAGGCAGACGCTTAACGACTGAGCCACCCAGGCGCCCCTAATGGAATGTTTAAAAGAAAAACAGGAACAATGAATTAGAGGGTTTATAACAGATGTAGAAGTAAAACCTAAGACTATGAGAGCACAAAGGAGAGGTGGCAAGAAAAAATACATTCTATATTGAGTGTCTTAGGTTACTAGGAAGTGATGTAATATTCTTTGAAGGTAGTAACCCTATATCAGGGAACAGCCCACTTTTTCTATAAAGGGTTCAATACTAAATATTTTAGGCTTTGCAGACCATACACCTCTGGTAGAACTACCAACTTCTGCCATTGTAGCACTGAGGCGGCCACAGACGATATATAAACAAGGGTGTGACATGTTCCAATAAAAGTGAGAAACTGTAACTTCTCCTTCAAGTATCAGCATGTCCACTGCAAGCATTACCTCCAGCAGAGGAAGCTGTGATGTGCCATTCAGGTCCTCCTTCATGACAGGAGGAATTATTACCTCAGTTATTTCAAAGTGGCTGAGAGACAGTCGTTAGCTGTAATTCCTCTTGAGGAACTTCCTGAGTGAAAAAGAGGCACTGTATCCAAGGGCATGTCCCTTCCTGGGGTTGTACACATGCAGTGACTGGTCAACCAGGAGTTTGAAAGGGCACTCCTTCCTCCTGCCCCAACTTGGGAAAACTGGTGGGTCATGGCAGTCTGTAGGATTGGTTGAAGCCTCCACGGAGAGTAGATTGCATCTCAACTTCTCCCTCTGCCTCTCTCCATTTCATCCCTTTACCTTCCACAAGTCTCCATCCCAAAGGTACTCTCTAATAAATTCCCTACATGTTCTTCTCCATCTTAGAATTTATATCCTGGGGAATCCAATCTGCAATACCTCCTTGGAATCTCCTGATAATCTGCTCACTAACAATGGGAGTTCATTGTCTCTGTCCGTGTGTGTTATTTATATGCTGTTTTCCCCCTGTTGTAGTATCTGATATTCCCTACAGTCATCTATCATCCACATGCCTATTTTACCTAGAATTCTGTAAAATGTTAGAGGAGCTGTAGATGAATTTCTGGGATAATAACACACCCCATCATCAAGAGATTATTCATATACTTTCTTATCTGTTAGATATATTGTTCCAAACTTAGGGGAAATTCTACAGCTAACTGCATAGAAAATTCTGTAGGTGTTACCAAAAGCAACAAGGTGATTTGGTCATTGAAGTAAATATGCGATTATTACAATGACTGAAGAGGGGCAAATGTGAGCAATTAATTGTTCAGTGAAATTAGAATATTTCTCCTAATTAGTCCTTAAAAAAGATTCCAGTTTAAATTTTCTTAAGTTACTCATTTTTACTGCATTACAATTTTTCAATGAGGAGGCAATTAACTACAACTACTTAATCCCATTAATCTCACTACTTTAAAAAGTAGAATTTATTGTCAACTTTAAGGGAAACAAAATTCTAAAAGAAGGGAAAATATAAGTTAAAAGTTATTTCTTTGCAGAAGTACATGTGGAGAGAATAGTGATTAACATCAAGGGGAGGGCAAATGTCAGGCTTTCGTGAAGAACATGGTAGAAAGATCAATGAAAAGTTTCCTATTTCTCTTTGATCTATAAAGCAGTTTAATTTGGGGAAGTTGATTACTTTGTTCATTTGGCTTGTGAAATGTGTAGCCTCTATTGATCCAAGGATTAAGAATGATAACTCTTTCATCACAAAAACCTCGGGAAAATTGTATATAAGAGAGAAGTGTTCCCCAGCATATTGTGGAGAGTATAAGAGGGCAAATGCATTCCCAGTGGATGTTGTGATAGTTCAAAGGAAAAAAAACTGCAAAGTTGAAGAGAAGGTAGAGGAGGTAGAGATAGTGAATAGTCATAAACTCTTAGCTTCGAAGAAGAAAACACTAACTCTTATTTGGAAATAAAAGAACCAAAAATATCACTTGATAACTAGAAAGTCGTTAGCATGAACTGAAACATGTGCACTTATATAAAACTCTTACCATTCCCTAGACAGGAAGGACGCTGTTCCCTCCCTCTTTTTCTCTCCCTCTCCTCTTCCACTTCCCTTCACCCCTCCCTTTCTCTTCTCTTTTTTTCTCTCTTTCACATGCATACACCCCGTGTGTGTGTGTGTGTGTGTGTGTGTGTGAATTATGAAGATACATAGTGTTTATATTCTAGTGTCCCATTCTACTGGGGTTACTTGAGTGATAAATTGTAATAGAGAACCTGGAGAAATGAATGAAACTAGCCCTCTAAACTTAGTGAAAGCTTATAATTATGATGGCTATTTCTTCTTTATAATTTATAAACCAGTACCTCTGAGAGAAAAGAAAAACTTAGTAGGTGGTTCAAGAGAGGGCTTGAAATTTCTTTTCTAGTGATAAATGTTTCCTGCATAAACATGATGTTCAACTGGGTGGTTGCAAACACCACCAGAGATTATAAGCCTAGCTTCTAATTTAAAAGAAAAAGGTAGAATTTTTTTTTTCAATTAAGTGTAGAACTACCTTTAATAAGTGGTTGAAAAATATGTATCAGATGAAAAGAATAAATTGAAAAGGAGACTTTCGGGCAAGATCGTATTATGAGTTCAGGCTTGGAGGCCTCCTTCTACTATAAATACATAGTATTTTTAGATAAAATAGATAAAAAGAAAATTGAAAAGACATAGCCAGGATAAAATATAAGATAAGCATCTCCATGCACAAGAAATGCAACCCAAATGCAAGGCAATGGGTAGGACCAAAGCAGGGGCTAGCTGGAGTCAGGGTCTGGGAAAACACAGAGGCAGCAGGGCACTGGATCCTGGGGAATACTGGTAAATGTAAGTCTCTCCATGTGTGTCAGAGAAAGGAAGCCTGGGTCAGGGCTGAAAATAAAGACTAGCCCAGGACTAACTTGCTTGGGAAACAAGACTAAAACAGCTGCTTACTGACTTAGAAATATGGCTTAGATAGACTGTACCCAGAGAAGTTAGAAAACAGGGGGCACCTGGGTGGCTCAAAGTGTCTGCCTTCTGCTTGGGTTGTAATCCCAGGGTCCTGGGAGGGAGCCCGGACTTGGGATCCCTGTTTAGCAGGCAGTCTGCTTCTCCATCTGCCCCTCCCCCCTCTCCCCCCCAAGTAAATAAAATCTTTTAAAAAAAGGAAGTTAGGAAACAGGTATACATGAGCTCAGCACCACTGACTCGGTGACTGGACTTACGATTCTCTAATAACACTGCCAGACAAAGGCACAAGGTCATCCATGTAGGTTGTGGTTCTGGACTAGGAATGTGGGAAGCTGAATACAGAAAGTCACAAAACTATCCAGCAGAAAAGGAGGTGAGAGACAGAGCCAGAGAGCCAGGGAGACTGGTTGTCAAGAAGAGTGTGCAAACCAAAATTTCAAATCACAGGAAAGAAAACAAATGCCACAAAGTCAGCTAACAAAGTCAAAAGTTCAATGGGAATTAACTCCAGATGTAAGAACCATTGAGGACCGTGGAAATAAATATGTTTTATATTCTCAAAAATATAAAATAAGTAATGTACCCATTAAAAATAGCAGTAATGATCAGATACAACCAGGGGAAATAAAGCATTTACAGATACTACAAAGAACCAAAAAGTAATCTTAGGAATAAAAAAATACAGTCATTGGGGCGCCTGGGTGGCTCAGTTGGTTAAGCGACTGCCTTCGGCTCAGGTCATGATCCTGGAGTCCCAGGATCGAGTCCCGCATTGGGCTCCCTGCTTGACAGGGAGTCTGCTTCTCCCTCTGACCCTCCTCCCTCTCATGCTCTCTGTCTCTCATTCTCTCTCTCTCAAATAAATAAATAAAATCTTAAAAAAAAATATAGTCATTGACAGGAAAAAGAAAACTCCATCAGAGGAAAATCCACAAATTACATATTACCTCAGAAAGAATCGCTCAGCTGAAAGGTAATATTGCAGGATTCATACAGAAGTCAATATAGGAAAAGAATGAAACATGTTAGAATTCAAGAACTTCTGCTTTTGACCAAGATGGAGTCATAGGGATTGAATTTACTTCCCCACCTGGAACAATGAAAAAGCAGTCAAAATATATGAAATGATAGTTTGCAAGACCATAAGATATGAGGCAATCAAGGGCTGGAATCCCTGAGATATGGGACAAAATGAAGTGAGTCCTACTTCCTAGCTTCCTATTTTGAGAGAGTTTCCAGGATGAGACATTAGAAAGAACCCAGGCAGAACATGATGGAATCCTTGAGTTGAGAAGAGAGAGCTGTGAGACCAGTTGGCTGGAGTCAGAAGCAAAAGAAGGAGTAGAAGGGGCCTTCCTCAAAGTCTTCAGTTGAGTAATGATTAGCATACATATATGGAGAAACTACCCAGAGTTGAGCAAAGAATCATCTGAATGGAGGAAGGTACTTCTGCTTCGTACTACTTACCATATGATCCCACCATGCCCCTCCTAGGTATTTTCCCAAGAGAAAATGAAGCCTGTAAACATAACAAAGTCCTGTGCACAATGTTCTTAGCAGCTTTCCTTGTAATAGTCCAAAGCTGAAAGCAACCCACATGTCCATCAACAGATGAACAGATAAACAAATGATGTATATCCATATACTATTCAGTAATCAAAAAGAATGGACACCGATGCACACTACATGATTAATCTGAAAATAATGTGAAAGGATCCAGGACAAAAAAAGTGCATATGGTAAATTCCATTTATATAAGATTCTAGGAAATGCAAACTGTTATATAAGAACAAGAGCAGATCAGTAATTGCTGGAGGAAGGGAGACAAGGAGGGGGGAAAAAGGGGGTTTACAGTGATGCCTGGGTGGTTCAATCAGTTAAGCATCTGCTTTCAGCTTCAGGTCATGATCCCAGGGTCCTGGGATCAAGTCCTGTATCGGCTCCCTGCTCAGCAGGGAGTCCGCTTCTCCCTCTCCCTCTGTCTCTCCTCCTGCTTGTGTGCGCGCTCTCTCTCTTTGACAAATAAATAAATAAAATCTTAAAAAAAAAGGGGGGGTTACAAAGTGGCAAAAATAAACCTCTTGGGGTAATGGATATATTCATCATCTTGACTGTGGTCATGGTTTCATAGGAATAACATATATAAGATTACCAAATTGCATAATTTAAATATGTAACTATTAGTGTACATCAATGATACATCAATAAAGTTGTTAAAATTTGTAGACAAGGAGGATAAAGATGGAGTTTCAATGAGAAGTCTAAAAAGTTCTAGAATAAAACAAATATGTAGAATATAAACATTTGAAGAAGTAATGATTGAAATTTTTTCAAAATTGACAAAGAAAAAATAAAAGTCATGATGCCACAGATTAAAAAGGCCCTCTGAACATTGAAAAATATATGTAATGTAAGAGTATCACTAAAAGTGTATTTTGAAGTACAAATGAAAGCTGGTCTAAAATAATAAGACTAATGAAAGGCAATATTTGAAAAAATAAAGTTTAAGCAGACAATTGAGAATTATCTCATTGATAAAAAAAAAAACCAAAAAAAACAAAACAGCATCTGAAGAGGTGCAAAAAGTTGCCTGCTAATGAGCTCAGATTTTATTTACAGTGGGACATAAACAGCTAGAAGGTGTGGCATCTGACCTACTTAGAAGAGCTAGAACAGGCTTCAACCAAGGAGCTATAGTTGTTGATTGGAAGCCAGAAAAGAGAGCCCCAGTCCTTAATTAATGTCTGTTGTGAGCTAGAGAAGTGAAAAATGGCAATGCCACGGTTATTCCTAAAATATGGGAAAATTAATGCCTATATAATGTTAAAATGAAAGAGTATTAAAGTACATTTTGAAACAAAACAGAAAAGGAGAATTGATTTTATCAGACATTATTAGATGACAAGACGACAGAACGGCTTGTCTCCCATTTCTGCCTTCTCCAATGAAGACAAGAGATTTCCCTTCATCCTAGAAGGAGCAGAACTAGTAACTGAGTACAGGAATTACCTCCTGTGACAAGTTGGGACATAAGCAGAGAGATAGAGCTGCTTTAACTTTTTTGGAACATTTAGCTTATATCCCAAAGGACTGGCATTATTCATCAATGTAACCTAGCTTCTTTGAATATTTATCAAAGGAGCTGCCAGAAAAGTAAAGATAGCCCTCCCACCAACACACATACACACACATACACACAAACATTAAAAACAAAGGATTTAGTGAATCTAGAAACAAAGTAGATAAGAAAGCTCTTCTTCAGGATCTGGCATGTGGGTTATGAGCATTTAGAATAAAGGAGAAATGGGGGGTGGGTGATACTGGAGGCAGTGTTGGTGGGTTACAAGGATTTCCTTTTTGATCATTTCCTTGTTTAATAGAACACAGTAAATTCCGTAAATATATGTATAAATTGATTTTAGCAAAGCATTCGGCAATATCTCTCATAAACATAAAATGGTAAAATGTGGTCTGGAAGATAACAGTTTTGGGGGCACCCAAAATTAGTTAATAATTATGCCCCAAATATTTTGATTAATGACTATGTCAACTTGAAGAGAGCTCCCTAATGATGTGTCACAGGCTTTCATCCTGTACACTATCATTTATGTTTTTATTACTTAAGGCATGGAAGACATGCTTATGAAATTTGTCAATTACATTAAGCTGGAAGAAAGACCTAATAGGATAACTAACTGAATTATGATGTAAAATGTTCTTGACTGACTGCAAATCTGAGCTTGCACCAGCACAATTTATCATCAGTAATAAACCAAGATGGCCATCATGAACACGTGCATTATCCTTTTCACAACTAAGGTGTATAATGTGTAGGAATAAAAATGCAATCTTAATTTACTTTGTGGAAAATACAGTGCTGAAATGATGGCATCTAACTATGGTACTATATTTGCAGGACTACGTTCAAAACATTTTTGATACATTTTTATTAAGGCTTTACATATAAACAGAAAAATGAACAAATCATAAACATATTGTATTAAGAATTATTACAAAATGAACATAACTGTGTAATCACCACACAGATCTATAAAGAAATCCTTGCCAGCAACCCATAAGCTCTCATGGTGTCCTTTTCCAAATGTGGTCACCTTTCCCCAGTGAATTGCTCCAGAGATTTATCCATGGAGTTGCATTTAGCAGTATATACAGCAGGTTGTAGATTGCTCATTTTCTTTATTGTCTGATATTACATTGTATAATCTACTTCTCTTTATGTATCCATTCTAGTGTTAAACATGTAGATATCTCCAGTGTGGAGTTATTCTGAATAATTTAGCCATCAACATTTTTGTTCATGTCTGTGAACACCTATTTGTGCACTTCTGTTGGGCATATGCCCAGAAGTAGGACTGCGGGTCCATACATGTTTGTATTTTTAAGTTTAGTCAATTTTACCAACAACTTCCCAAAGTAGTTGAGTCGATTTTTACCCCTGCCTCCCCAAACATACACGGTAGTATGGTCATGAATTTCCGTTGTACCACATCCTTACCTAAATTTGATGTTGTTAGCCCTTTTGTTTGTTTTTCCTGTAAGTTTAGTTTAGACATTCTGGCTCAATGTAAGTTTAATTCTCATTTTCCTGATAACTATACTTATTCTTTTAATACAACTTATTATAAAATTATTGTAAATTAAGACATAGGTGTTATGAGTGCAAGGATAGGCAAACAGACAAAATAAACAACAAACAGGGTTCTAGAAGGGAGTGGGGGTGGGTGGATGGGTTAGTCTTGTGATGGGTATTAAAGAGGGCACGTTTTGAATGGAGCACTGGGTGTTATACGCAAACAGTGAATCATGGAACACTACATCAAAACTAATAATGTAATGTATCGTGATTAACATAACATAATAAAATAAAATTTAAAAAAAAAGAAAATGACAGAACTGGAAAAAAACAAAACAACATATAGATTCCTGAAACAGAACCATATGTATACAGTGCTAACATAGGGAATACAAAGAAATAGTAGAGAAAAGAGGTATTTTTTTCAATAATATATTTGAGGTCAATTGGATATCTACATGGGAAAAAAGTGAAATGTGACTTTCCCCTATACTGTACTCAAAAATCAAGTTAAAAATAGGTAGATCCAAATGCAAGGGGTCAAACATTAAAGCTTCTAGAAGATGATATAGGAGAATAACATCATATTCCTAGAGTTGGGAAAAATTTCTTAAAGAGGACTCAAAAGCACTAGCTATATAAGAAAAGATGGATAGCTACCATATGATCCAGCAATTGCACTACTGGGTATTTACCCCAAAGATACAAAAGTAGGGATCCGAAGGGGTACGTGCACCCCGATGTTTATAGCAGCAATGTCCACAATAGCCAAACTGTGGAAAGAGCCAAGATGTCCATCGACAGATGAATGGATAAAGAAGATGTGGTCTATATATACAATGGAATATTATGCAGCCATCAAAAGGAATGAGATCTTGCCATTTGCAACAACGTGGATGGAACTGGAGGGTATTATGTTGAGTGAAATAAGTCAAACAGAGAAAGACATGTATCATATGATCTCACTGATATGAGGAATTCTTAATCGCAGGAAACAAACTGAGGGTTGCTGGAGTGGGGAGTGGGGTGGGAGGGATGGGGTGACTGGATGATAGACACTGGGGAGGGTATGTGCTCTGGTAAGCGCTGTGAATTGTGCAAGACTGTTGAATCTCAGATCTGTACCTCTGAAACAAATAATGCAATATATGTTAAGAAAAAAAAAAAGGAGAAGAAGAAGGTAGCGGGAGGGGAAGAATGAAGCGGGGGAAATCGGAGGGGTAGACGAACCATGAGAGACGATGGACTCTGAAAAATAAACAGGGTTTTAGAGGGGAGGGGGGTGGGAGGAAGGGTTAGCCTGGTGGTGGGTATTGAGGAGGGCACATTCTGCATGGAGCACTGGGTGTTATGCACAAACAATGAATCATGGAACACTTCATCTAAAACTAATGATGTAATGTATGGGGATTAAAATAAGAATAAAAAAAAGAAAAGATGGATAAATTAGATTATATTAAAATGAGAAATTATTGATTATCTGAAGGCATTAATAAGAGAGTGAAATGGATAATCACTGATCAAGGGATGGTATTTCCAAACATATAACCAACAAACACTCATATACAAAATGTATAAATAAGTCCTGAAAATCAGTAAGAGATATTCAAACAATTCAATCTAAAAAAAAAATGATCAAGGACTCTTAACAGGCAGTCCACACACACACACACACACACACACAAACACACAAAGGAATATATGCTATACAACATATTAAAAAATGCTCAACCTCATGGGATTGGCATTTTAAGACAGACAAAAAACTAAAAATGTTCAAAGAGAGTAACCAAAATCATGAGAGCACCTAATTTCATCATATTTCTTTGAAGGGACCAATGATGCTGAAGCTTTACAAGAAAAAATCAAGGGGTGACAATTTCCATCTTCTACTATTTGAAAGAAGAGATAAAAAGTTTCTCAATGGTGCAATGATAATACCATAAACTCCACAAGTATGCACCCTGATGTACATAGATTATGCAGCTTTAAGTCATATTTTTGAAATTAATATGTTGCTTGAACAAAGTGAAAAAATTTACTTCTTGATTCAACACTTGGTTGCATTTGTCGTCTATAGATTGCTCATCTTACTGCAAATTCTTTATATTTTGGAATTTGATCAACAAAGAAAACAATATCAAACTGATTTTAAGAAATTTGAAACAAATACTTTGCTGGGAGAACAAAAATTTCCTTATTAAATATGGTTGTTCCTTCAAGGGTCCTACATACTACACTATGAAAATTTGCAGGGAGATCTCTTTATAATGTTGATAGTATCCAGATATGAATTGCATCATCAAAATCAGTAAATTTCTTGGAATTAGGCAAAATTAAAAGCAAATCTATTGAGGCTTCTTTACATATTCCTCACTTCAGAGGTAAATCACTATCTGAGATATGAAATAGGCTTACTGCAAGGCAAGTTTTGTTTCATATATTAAAAAATATACATTTTCAGGAATTTCACAGGTCATCTATATTTTAAGACCTTTAACTTAAGCTAATTTTTTAATATTAAATATTACCTTAAGAATATGCTATAATAGACAAGGAAAAGAAAGCTAGACACAAGAACTATATTGCTGCATGAAATTGCATAAAGGCTGGATAGCAGCTGAAACTAATGTGAGCTCAAAATTAGGTATGATGAGCTTCTTGTTCTGCATAGAAGCCTCAGTATGATTTCTATTCTCATCAGAAAGAGTAGATCTTCACAGGAAGTTAGCCTGGGCCAGGGTGTAAAAGTGAACACATGTACACAAGTCTAATTAATGTAATATAATAATTAAGTTTGATTAGAAAATCTTGAACATTGGGGCACCTGGGTGGCTCAGTTGGTTAAGCGACTGCCTTCGGCTCCGGTCATGATCCTGGAGTCCCTGGATCGAGTCCCGCATCGGGCTCCCTGCTCAGCGGGGAGCCTGCCTCTCCCTCTGACCCTCCCCCCTCTCATGTGCTCTCTCTCATTCTCTCTGTCTCAAATAAATAAAATATTAAAAAAAAAAAAGAAAATCTTGAACATTGACATGCTCTGCAATTTCTAAATTTCCTAACCACACAGTGTATACAATGTATGTTCTTATTTTTTTAAATGTCTTGGAAATACTGTAACAAAGAGAAAACAGACGTTTTCTGTGTGCTACTTTAGATGGTGGAATCAGGAAAAGAAGATTAAAATTATAAGTAGTCAGAATTCAGTATGACAATTTAAAAAACATTACGATAATATCAACAATAGAGTGGATTACTACAAGTAGTGAGCTCCCCATTACTGGAGCTATTCAGCTGAAAGCTGGATAATAAGAATTTCTTCAGAGGGGAATTTCACTTCTGATGGAAGGCTGGACTAACTAGCCTTTCATTTCATTCACAAAGAAAGTTGGAATGTAATACAAACTATTATGTTGAATTTATTAGCAATACTATCAAGTGACTTCTATTTATTATTGCCTTAAAACTAACAGCTATCCAAGTTTTGGTTGATCTATTTTATTAACATCGGGGGAGGATATTATTTATACTATCGCTAAGTAACATTTGACTACATATAACCTTTATTATTAAAGAGTCTGGTCGATTCCATTTTTACCACAAATAACTTCCCTGGTTTATTCGTTCAGCAAATATTTATAGAGCACTTCTAAATGCCAGCCATTAAGGGTTTTGTGTTTTTTTGTGTGTGTGTGTTTTAAAGATTTTATTTATTTATTTGAGAGAGTGAGAGAGCATAAGCAGGGGGAGGGGCAGAGGGAGAGAAATTTTTGTTAAAGCACTCATTGTATTTAGGTTAAATATTATTTTTGGCTTAATATATGGTAAGTGAATTCTCACTCAAGAACATGTATTTGCTCATTCTTGAAAATCATTTGGTTGTCGTCATCTGTTAAATCTTTATAAATTAAATCTTTAGCCATTATCTTTAAAAGGTCCTTGGGTTGAATCAGAAATCTCGTACTCAAAATGCACAAAGCTGGGGTAGGAACAGTCATTTGAAGTTCAGTTTTAACACGTTTTACTTGTCTGCAGTTATTATTCAGACATATGCATGCCCAAGCCTGTGAACATATTCACCACCTCTTCCTCAGTGTGGCAGAAGCAAATGGCCTAAGTGGGTCAGGAGAGGGAGTGGACAGAGTATTCTGATGTGCTAGAAATGAGCAAGGACTTTCTCATTCTACGTGGGATGGGCAATCCTGGTGTTGGTCTGCTCCAGAGTTATCTAGCAGACTTGACTGAGGGAATGCACAATTCAAAGTGAAAGTTTTAAGAATTCAAATTTAACTCATCACGATAGAGAATCCCTTTAACTTCTGTAGCAGCTTTTAGCTAAGTGGCTAAAATTAAGTGAATTTCAAAACTGATTCTCATCTATATCATCAAAACCTAGTCTCTAGCTAGCATTTTATACCAAGTGAGGTTTGGTTATTTATTACGGTTTCCTTCACTTAAGAAACAAAAGGGTCAGAGGCACATTTACAAAATGAAAATGTTCTCACTGGTAACTAAATATAGTTTATTGTTTATTAACAAAATAATTAGGGATGCAAGTAATATCTCCATGCCATCTGCCTCAGGGACTCCTTTACTGAAGCCTCATTAGGGGCCGAGCCTCTGCCATAAAAGAGATCAGTGGAAAAAATGCGAATAGCAAAAAAGAGGTATACATATTATCTGCACATTAGTAAAATCTGTTATTGGATATGCAATAATGCCAATGATTTATGCAAATAATATATGCAAAACTATATGCAAAATTGTCTGCAGTGTGTACAATGATAGTCAATTGATACACGTTTTATATATACAATGATGCATGCAACAATACAAAATTGTCAATGATCTATGCAATGATCTAAGGAAGATATCTTGCATATGCAGTGATTTTCAAGCTAGGTCTACATGAAAGTACAGAAAGATGATGCCATTTTCTTACAAAAGATCATGACAGTTGAGACAGATATTTCTACTGACTTGAAGTAAGTGGAAAATTGCCTCATTTCTCCACTTTTTACATTTGTACACTCACTCTCTATGATGTAGCAATTTGAAATGTTTGAAAACATAGGTTTCTTTCTCTGCTTTAGTCCCCCCCCCCTTTTTTTGTTTTCAGAGAGAAACTGCAAAGGGCTTATTTTCAAGATCAATATAGTTAAATTTAGTAAACATACCCCTTAAATCAAACTCAGATATCTTTTACAAGTTCTGGATCTTCCCCATAACTCATGCATAGTAAGTGATTCCTTTCTCTTTGGCCAGCACTTTTTGTGCGTATTATTTGTTCCAATCCCTAAGCCCAGTTCCTGGATGCAGGCGTTATGCCATTTCCAAGTTCAGGCTTAGAATCCTCACGAGCCCTGAGGGGGGTGTCTGTTTTGGGGTTGAAGACCGTTGTCAACCCCCCCCCAGGCCATCTGGCCCAGACACTGCTTGCCCTATGGCTGTCTGTTCCCCAGAAGGCTTTGGGAGGATAGCCCATGAGGAGATGGCCATGATGCCATCTGCCCTGGAACTGATTCTTAGTGGAGACGGAAAGTGACTTTGTGGGTGGTTGCAGTCCTTATGGGAGGTGGGGATGGAAGTGATAAAGGGCTGCAAGTACCTTTGGAGGAACTTTGGAGGGGATTAGTCTTGCAGTGGTGAAGCCAGGTATCAGGAGATGAGCAAGGCCGCTAATGGTAGGAGATTCCAAGGAGAGTGCAGGGGGAAATCTTGTCTGTTGATCAAACAGGGATGGGGGTGGGAGGGTCATTGCTGACTGAGCTGCTGATTCTTGTAGATCACATCTAAAACTCTCATTGTAGGGTTGGCACTGTGGGAGGAGGGTGGTTGGGATCCAGCTCATTCTTTCTTCTTTTCTTTTTTCTTTTTTTTTTTCCTCTGAGTCCATTCTTGAGGCTGGCGGGGAGGCAGGAGAATTCCCCCTCCCCAAGCCTTTAGTGTGTGCCGAGCTTTCTCACATTTACATTCATATAGTTGGTAACATAAACCTATTTCACCAAAAAAGTTGTGGGTGTATTTTGATATAAATAGAAAATATTTATAGTAGTACCACCTCTTTAGGGTCTGAATGTGTAGGGAAACAACAGTAGGGCATATATATACATATATATATATATGTATATATGTACATATAACAGATGGGTCTTGGAAATGCAGTTGTTTTTAGTACAGTCTTCTATAAATGTCATCTTCATATACATAAAGCCATCAATTCTCCTTGTGAAGAACTTCTTTAATAGGTTTTCCCATAGTGCAAGCTTGAAATTGGCTGTTCTAAGAATGCAATAGGACAACTTAAAGAAAAAAGTCACAAACCATATTGAGACAAAACAAAACAGACCTCAAATGCTTTGTATACCTTCCTAGAGTTAATATCTTCCACTGTCATGAAAAATTACTCACCTCTGCCCAACCACCACATCACTAATTCTATCTGCAGGCTGAGACTGAAGTAATGTATTATAACAGAATGACCAGTGGGCCAGAATCAGGAAGCCACAGGACCTGACTTAAGACAGGTCACACTGCTATAATAAAAGTGGCATAGACTGGGGGGCTTAAAAACAAATTTATTTCTCACAGTTCTGGACGTGGGGAAGTCTAAATTGGGGGTCTGATAAGAGTCTTCCTCTTGGTTCATAGACGGCTGTCTTCACATTGTGTCCTCACCTGGTGGCAGGGGTCAGGGATCTCTCTGGGGGCCCTTTTATAAGGGCAATAATCCATTCATGAAGTAGCAGCCCTCAGGACCTAATCACCTCCCAAAGACACCAGCTCCAAATACCATCACACTGGAGGTTAGGTTTCAATGTATGAATTTGCGGGGGGGGGGGCACAAATGGCAGGTCCCAAGCCTCATTACAAAGATAAGTTTGTGTTACCTTATGGAACACGGTGTCCAAATGAAAAGCCTCAACGTTTCGAGTCAGCCATGATAAAAATTAAAAAAGAAGTCATAAATAGTATTCGATGAGAAACCTTGGAACAAGAGGATACAATATTGTTGGCATAAATTCTTTGATAAGTAATATTCTCACCATTTTTTTAGCCATCTCATTCACAAAAGTTCTCATCATAAAATACCTGAAACCCAATGATTGTAGGAGTAAGACGATAAGCAATATTAGCGATAAGGGCAGGTGGGGCAAGGTATTTATTTAATGCAAACTGTATTTCTCTTATGGTCTATTTTCTCTATTTCTCTTTATATTTACTGACATACAATGAAAAAGCAAGAGATTGAAGTATTCAGTTGCTAACTAGACAGTTTTTGATTAATTCCTCAAAACATAATCTTGTAACTTTGTGATAACCACAGAACTGTAAAAACGCATTTGTTGTAGGAAATTGGATTTTTATATTTTAAGCTGTAAGTGAATGCCAGTCTTGTATTATCTAATTTATCACTATGAAGAAAAAAAAAGAAATTCCACATCGCACCTGCCTTAGGGTACCTGGCCTAATTTTCTGTATACTATATCTGTGCTTTTGTAATTCAGAAAACGTGAGATGATCTGGATTTCTAACAACTTCTGATCAAATTACAGTGGTAACTTTGTTTTATGCTGGAGACAAAATGCCACCGTAACTGCCACATGAAGAATAAATTGTAAGGGAGTACAGAAACTAGAGAGAAAGAAAAAAAAATCACAAGAGAACTGATTTAAAGCGTGTTGTCAGTGGGAAGGTGGACGAGAGAAGTGACAGAACAAGCTGCTAGACTGGGTTTTAGGGTCAGGGCTACCAGTGGCAATGGTGAGAGAAAAGAAGGGATCAAGGATAGCTTCTGGATATTTTCGCTTGAGGAACTGACAGTGTATTGGGATGGTTTCAGTTATCCCTGGAAGCAGATGGAACTATGTCATTCATTTCGCTTCATGTCATCATGTAGGCTTTTGTCATCTCACATCCTCACCAGAAGAAGGGCGTATATAGTACAATAAGATACGTTGAGAGAAAGACCACCTTCACATAACTCTTATTATAGTATATTGTTATAATTGTTCTATTTCATTAGTTACTGTTATTAATCTCTTACTGTGCTCAATTTATAAATTAAACTTTATCATAGATATGTATGTAAAGGAAATAAACCATGGTGTGTGTGTGTGTGTGTGTGTGTGTGTGTATATATATACCAATATATATATATTTGGTACTATTCACAGTTTCAGGCATTAAATGGGGGTTTTGGAATATATCCCACATAGACAAGAGGGGGGGAACTACTGTATTAGAGAAGCACATTTGGGGAAGAAAATCAGAAGTTGTGTTTCCACCTTAGGTTTGAGATGTCTACTAGACATTCAAGTCAAGATTCCAAGTAGGTTGTATATATAAATCTGGATATCAGGAAGAAGTCAGGGTTTAGGATATAAATCCAGAAGCCATCAGTATATGGATGATCTTTAAAGGTGGCTTTAAATGAGATACTTTTGTGAAGGAAGTGAACAGGGTCCAGGACTTGAGTGGACACACCAACATGTGGTAACTATTTAGAGAAAAAGGAAAAGGAATGTCAAGGGAGGTAGGAAGAAAACCAGGAGAGTGGGGTGCCATGGAAAAACAAATATAAAAGCTCTTCCAGAAAAGAAAGTGGTCGACTATATTATTTTTGAGTCGATGTGGCAGCACGTTTTTTTTAATAGTCAAAATGTAATCACGCTTTTAAGCTCTGAACTCTACCTTGCCAACACTGGAATATTTTCTCCTATAGGAATAAGTCTTATTGTTGGTCACTCCTTCCCTAAAGGAAAGAGATATGTGCATGAATATGGTTTTTGTTCTACTATACCACTACTCATAACCAGCTGAAACTGAGACATCTAAATTTTCATAGGGGAAAGTTAGGGAACTTTGCACAAAAAAATTATATAGAAAACTTTGTAACCAATAGAAATAACAATAAATTATTTCCAAATTATTTATGAAAAGAACAGAAAATGAAACTAATTATACATTGATTTAAAGTAGGTAAAATTATGAATAAAACGGACTGGTATAGAATAAAATTTCACATCTTCAGTCGCTTGACATATTATCATTATTATTATTTTAATTTTATGATATAAAAGAGTTTATCATTGTAATTTTACCTTCTGGCATGTTAACTAGTGATGCTGAATATCTTCCACACACATACATACACTAATTAAAAAACTACTAAGTAAATTATCTCTTTATGGCCTTTGTCTATTTTCTTACTGATGTTTTAAGGATTTTCTTATCCCACTGTATGAGCTTTAAAAAAGTATCTCATTTAAAGCCACCTTTAAAGATCATCCCGCTGTATAAGAGGCATGTTACTCTTTAGTCTCATTCCCATAAATAAAATACTAATAAAATGGTTTACATTCAATGCTCATATATAGTAATAGACTTACATGTGATTTTACCCAAATTCCCATTTTATGCATGTTTAAAAACACAATCCTGGCAAGTTTAGGTGACTGGCCCAGGCCACAGAGAACAAAGGGGAGAATTTAGTTTGAACTCTGATGAGTCTGATTCCAAAGCCCAGCTTTCTTTCACCATACAAAAAATATTTTTTATAAGAGATATTAAAAATAAAAGATCACTGAAAATGTAAACATAACATCTTTTATTTTCATTTATAGTTTTGTTTTCAAATGTGATTTTGCTTAATGAAGAAACATGAAGCAATATGTTAAGCAGAGAGGAGTATGCAAAATACTTTGGCCTTCTTAAGAAACTGAAAGTAAAGCATTTCTATGAACTTCTTAATGGGCAAATCAAATCCCTTTAAAAATTAATGAAGTGTCACTAGTTTAATACTGAAATAAAGGCAAAAAGCATCATGCTCCATTAGCAACACTGTCTCCTGTTATTATTTGAATTTGGGGTTAAAGATGACTCTTTCTCATCATCCCTTAGTAGAGAACTTCCAATTCAGTGCAACTGTGAAAACTGTCCACCACAAGAACAACAAGC
Source organism: Mirounga angustirostris (assembly GCF_029215605.1). Lineage (NCBI taxonomy): Eukaryota > Metazoa > Chordata > Mammalia > Carnivora > Phocidae > Mirounga > Mirounga angustirostris. The sequence continues at coordinate 8,956,451 of NW_026991720.1, forward strand.
ATATTTAAAGTTAAAAAAGAATATGAGAGAAAATGAAAAAAAAAAAAAGGATATTGTAAACTGATGAGGAAAAATATAAAATACAGAAATGGTTAGCCATAATACTAATGTTTACTTAACTCTCACTTTTCATTCTAATTTTTCAAAAATTACAAATATATGTGCTGTAGACACATGTAGCAAGTAGACAAGAATTTCTTTATGAATAAAGGCATCTATCATCTTACTTATCACATCTAGTGAATTCTTGAAATTGCTATTACTGAACAGTGAAGCAGTGTGGTATTGTGTATTTGCTATAGTCTTGTCAACAGGTTAACAATCAGGTAAGACAAGAAAGTGCATTCAGCACTAATTCATGGGGAGAAGCATTTGTCATCTTGAAAATATGCTCTCCGAGGATATGAAATTTAATGACTATGAATTAACTCTAAATAGTTTGTGACTTCAATGTAATTATGGGTCAGTGAATTGCAAGGTACATGTTCAATAACTGAGAAATAAAAGTTAATTTTTCAAAACATAAGGCTGAATTATTTCTTTAAATTATTCATACATTTTTTCTTTTTTTAAATAAGTGCTATAAATCTCAGGAAATATTACACTTACGTCATCCTGATGAGAGATGCATTATAGTATTTTATTTATAACAGGGGCTTGGGAGATCCATCTGGTCAGACCAAAAGTGGATGAAAGATTTGTCTTGAAGCTAATACACACTATATATACTCTTTTAATATATATTATACATAGTATATATGGAGAGAATATAGTGTGTGTATGTATGTGTGTGTGTGTGTGTGTGTATGTCTTTGGGTTAGCTCAGGGTGTGAAAGATAATGGGTGTAGCTAAAGTCCATGCCTTTATACCTTCCTATCACTCATTCATCTGGCTTTGTTATCAGTTCAGATTTACCTTGCTTTCAGAGTGTTTGGTGACTCTCTGGCAATCTTAGCTTTTTAACAAATCCTACATATTGTTTACAGAAGAATATGAAATACCAAGGAAAGGATTTTCTACAGCCAGTTTTCAAATGCTCAGTTAGTATGGGATCCAAAGACTTAGCATGCAGTATGTACTCTTTTTTTTTTTTTACATTGTTGATAACAATTTTATTTTTTATTTTCTTTATTTACTTCACATTTATTATGTGATAAGCACTGAGCTAAACAGGTTATTTATTTAATCTTGCAACACAGCCCTAAGAAAAAGATGTTATGCCTCTGCTAACAATAAGAACATTAAAGACTGAGGGGGCGTATTCATTCTTGCAAGGTTACAGAGATGGCTAGGGGAGGGGTCTAGATTCCAATCTGAAATGGTTAGAATCTAACCTCTGGGTTCAGGAGCCCATCAGTTGTCAGTCAAGCTCAGTGCAGCTGACTTAGACTTATTATCTAGTAATTTTTTCCCACTTATATCTGGGTGTGTCCAGGGAAGAGTTTTTTCCTAGTTAAAGGAACAGATTGAGGAACAACATAAAGAATAAGAATGATAGTTATATCAGAAATACTAGCCAAGTCACAGGTGAGCAACACAGCTTAAAAGCAGCAGAAACCTGCTACCTCTGCTTTCTGAAGGACATTTTAGGCTTCTATTGATAAAACCATCTAAGTTGAAATGCGTTCTAGCCATACTTTACAATTTAGTTTACATTCTTTGCAGTGCTCTCGATCAGTGCACAGGATCTTGTTATATTACATGAAATATAAATTAGAAATATCTATAGAAGAATTATTTGAAACATATAATGCTGTTGTCTTTGGGGTTTAATTTTGTATATTGTAAGGAGATGAAAATAAACCCCTAAGGCAGAAACACAATTGTATACTTCAATGAATAAATTATATTAGGGAATGTACTTGAGAGATGGCAAGAAACAAAAGACAGGCTGCTTATGTAATAAACTCTGTCTCCAATGTGAGTAACAAACTTTGTAGGCTGCAGTAACAACATCATATCAATAATTTTGCTATTTTTCAAGACATTTCTTATTATTTCTCCACATTTAAAACCAAAGACAAAACGTGGATTTCTGGTACCCCCCTCCCCAAGATCACCAGCAAATGGAATGTAAATCTTAAAAGCAAAGAACTTAAAGAGTCTGAGACATTCTTAATTACAAAAGAAAGGGGAGGGTCATTATCTTGATGTTAGAATAAAGCCTGTGTACTATTAGGAGAAACATACAACAACACATGTTTTTCAGCAGCAACTGAAATCTAATAAAAGGGACAGGCAAGAAGAAGAAAATACAGACACAGAGTGAGAACAGAGAGAAGTACAAGGAAGGAAGACAGGCACTGACTAGGTGTGGAGGGAGAAGATTCAGTTGGTTTTAAGGTGTGGGTTAATTAAGGTAGACCAACCTTGGGGTAACTTGGTTAGATGGTCACTGGCAAAGGTAGTGCTTATACATGTAAATCAACACAGTATTTCTGGAGGTGATTTTGGCAATATTCATCAAATACATTCAGTGTTTCTTTTCTTTGTTCCAACAGTTCCATTTCCAGGTGTCCTCATCACCACCCCCCTCCAAAGTAGCCAAAGATGCACTTAGAGAATGCCTATTACAGCATTATGTGAAATTGCAAAAGAAAAAGGGGTGTGTGTGGGGGAAACTCATCTCAAGATCTAATAATAGGGAATTATCTAATTACAGGGAATCAGTTTAATAAATAACGATCTTATTAACAATATACAAGACCACGGGATCGTGCTTATAAAATTAAATTAAAATGACATTACAAATGATATATGCAATAATATTGTTCAGGTAAGCAGTTAGTTAGGTTATAACAGGATGCCTGGAGGTCAGCTATGAGGAAGTCCGAGGCCGGTCCTGGCAGCACTACAAACAGAACCCGTAAGAAACCAGATCTGACAGAGCAGACAGGCCCAAGATGACTGACAACTGAGGCCACAGTTCACCTTATTCCTTCATTATCCTACATTACCATATCGAAATTTCCTCCCCAAGGGTGCCATGACACGAAACCTTGACCAAATAAGGAAGAAAAGGTGGGTAACCCACATTCCCAGAGGAGACCACCCTGCTTCCCAGAGATCCCCACCTCCAGTCATGAATATTCCACCCCTCTGTTAACAACTGACAATAGAGACTGAAGTCCACAGGCCAATGGGCTCAGCTCTCCCTTGAGCTCACCTGCCCTCACACCCAGAGAGTACACTTTCGCTTTATTAAACTGTGAGGCCTCCCCAGTCCACCCGGCCACAATATTATAGAATTCCAATTTTGTGGGGGTGCCTGGGTGGCTCAGTTGGTTAAGCGACTGCCTTCGGCTCAGGTCATGATCCCAGGGTCCTGGGATCGAGTCCCACATCGGGCTCCCGGCTCAGCGGGGAGCCTGCTTCTCCCTCTGACCCTCTCCTCTCTCATGCTGTTTCTCTCTCGCTCGCTCTCTAATAAATAAATAAATAAAATCTTTAAAAAAAAAAAAGAATTCCAATTTTGTGTATAAAAAGAAAAATCATACCCTAAAAGATTATCAGTAGACAATCCCAGTTTATAGGATTATGGGTAAGTTTTCTTGTCTTTGTTATTCCAGTTACTTGATTTCCAAACTTTCTACAATGAGTATGTAATGTCGTATAATTTTAACTGATGTAAATATGAATTTGCAAAAACTCTCAACATCTACTTAAACACTGGGAAACTTTATGCATTTATTTATTCCTTCATTTAACCAGCACTTCGATGGGACCTATCAGGTGCTGGCCTCTGTTCTTTAAAAATACTATTTAAATTACTCCTCACAATAACTCTGTGAGGTAGGTCTATCATCATGCCATCTTTACAGTATGAGCCAGAGCTGGGATTCGAAATCAGCGAGTCTGGCTCATAGTTTGTGTCTCAAGCACTATGCACTGCTTCTCTGTTCTGAAATGGGCCAGATGAAGCAGCCCATTTTAAGGGTCGTTAATGTGGAGTCCTTATTTCTTCAGTGGTCAGAATGGCATCTTTCTATAAACAAGATACAAGCAAACTTAAGAATGGGATCCTATTCCTAGGTCTGTGGTTCCTGATTTCTGTTTTGTGCAATTTTTATTTATTTATTTATTTATTTATTTATTTATTTATTTATTTATTTATTTATTTGAGACAGAGAGCATGAGAGGGAGGAGGGTCAGAGGGAGAAGCAGACTCCCTGCCGAGCAGGGAGCCCGATGTGGGACTCGATCCTGGGACTCCAGGATCATGACCTGAGCCGAAGGCAGTCGCCTAACCAACTGAGCCACCCAGGCACCCTGTTTCGTGCAATTTTGATAACTAAGCAGATTAAGGTGAAAACACAAAATAAATCCTCAGGCTACTCCTATTTGTGACTATCCAGACAGGATTGGGCCTCACCTTCATTGCAAATATATTCCTGAAATATTTACCCACCCTAGCAATCACAAAGGTTTATCCTATTGTAATGGCTAGTGAGGGACACATAATCGGTGTTTTACCTATGACCAGGAAAGCTTTTGGCAGGCATGCATACAACCATGGAGCAGGAAGGAGTGACGAGAAGTCATCTAATTTACAATGGCATGCTGCTAAATGAGATTGACCTATCTTGTGTCCACAGTGACTTCATTCCTGACTTATCAGAACCTGAAAATATGAAAACATACAGCTTTTAATTATTCTGGTCAGCTATGCTTTTTTTTTTTAATTGACTTCAGCTCTTTATTATTCTCATTCTCAAATATTGCAGTTAGGTTGGTCTGTGTTAATAACAGGCGGACTAATACAACAGTTCAAATAAACATATAACTTCTTCTATAGTGCAAACTTTCCGTCATTGCTCATCTCCTTTTTCCAAACCCTACTTGCTTTGGTTAGCTATTCCTACTGGTTACGGCACAGCTGCTTCCCTCCTGATCTGGGAATCAATATTATGATAAACATAAAGTGCTGGACATAACCCAAGCTAGGCCAAGAGATGTCTATCTGGGGCATCCGTCTTCCTCCCTTCCTCCCTCCCTTCCTTCCCTCACTACTTTACTTCTAATAAACAAATCCATATTTTTTTCCCCCGGATTCAACTATCAATTTGTAAGGGCCAGCCTTATGCCCAATGCCTTGCTTGGTCCTCTAAGTCTATCCCGGCTGTTTCTCCAAACTCCTGTACCCTGAGGGTTTAAGTTCAAGGAATGTGGGCCACATAAGCTCACGGTCTGGTTTGAGGGATCACTGGCCACTTGTTCTTCTCTGATGCTAAAACCTGGCTCATGTCTTTTTTGTCCTCTCCTGCAAACCCCAAGCACTATGATTCCTTCCTGTATTTTACTGAGAGGGGCCAGTGAACACCTCCTCCACAAACCCACTGGCTTGTCATTTCAGCCCTTTGTTGCCAGACTCTGGTTTGCTTCTTGTTTGACTCTTGTACTTTCAGGGGAGCGAAGAAAATGTTTCATCCAGTAGGTGGCGCTGGTACCACCAAAGACCCACGAGGATTCCAGAAGCAAGAGAATTAGGATACAAATGGGCCTGCAGATAATGAAAGGAAGCTTCCCCAAACCCTCTGGTGTACCACTGAGGTGGAGTATGGGGACCAGGGTGGAAAGAGGGACAACATCCCTGAGACCGGGGTTTGAGCAACTCTTGTCACTTTATGGATACTTCAGACCAGATGAGTATTACTTCTTGTTAATTAAACATCTTTCTAAATTTTTGCATGAAGTGTGGTTAGGAGTGCTAGTTTTGAAGTTCCTCTATAAGATTTATTTTTCCAGGTGCTGAATGCTGATTAATGCAAGTGACATTGTTGTATATGTAATTATTTTTAGGTTTACTTACATCTAACTTTATACAACAAAAGATTTAATGTGGCCAACATATACTCTGAGTACTTACAGCATTTTTTGTATCTTTTGCTTTATTACATTTTTTCCACTCAGAAAGAAAACATGTATTTCTCTCTCCTTCCTCATAGATTAAAAGTCCCTGGAGGTCAAGAGCTGTATCTTCCTCATCTTTGTGCCCCCCAAGCCCCAACCATAGAGTCTAACCCAAAGCATTCACCAAATATGTGTAGACTTGAAATGATTTACGATCCTGAGGACGGAATAAATTTTCCTTTATAAACAAGCATGATAAATAAACCTGAAGCAAAAATGTTGTTTTCCTAGCAAATAAATCATTAGCACCTAAAAGTAGGATCAGCAAGGTTTGTTTTCTGCGACTAAAAACATAAACCACCACGTATGATAGTTCTATCTCTTTTACAGAGGAAGGGAGCCTCTTGTCTCCTCCCTTTCCCTGGGTAGCCTGCTTCCCTTGCCATCCCATCTCTAAAACTGTGCCCATACATACATAATCGGAAGATGCAGTCAGAAGGTGTAGGCTACTTCTAATGGATTTATCTCAGGTAAAACTCAACAATGCTCAAGTCCAAAGGTAGAATTTTTATCTGTAAATTGAAAACCGGTTTCAAACCTTAGCCTGGAAGAATTGAAATTTCTGACCATCTATTTTTCATTCTAGGAAGGAAGCACCCTTGAGATCAAAGGGAGCTCTGCAAGGAGACAGGGAAGCCAGATGAAGGAATCCAGGGGCTTTAAATTGCATTCAAGCATTATTTGAAAATATGCAGCTCACATAAAACTATACCAAGGCTTTTCCTGGAGCATACATTTTAACACCCAACTGAATATTGTCTCATGCATGCAGGGACACTGTTTCTAAATAATTCACTGCCACTTTTACAATTCTTTTAATATTTTATGATTACATCTTTAAAATAATATGCATCTGTATTTCTGCGAAGAGTAATCTATTAAGTTTCTGTGAGACCAACCCCAATAATAACAACTCTTTTTGTAGGCACAGACTACCTTCCATTCTCTGCATGCTTGCTCACTTTATTTAGTTACTTAGTTCAAATTTATTAAAGACTAATATGTGCCATAGATCAGAGGCACAAATGCACCATCTCTGTGTTTAGTTGGCCCAAACCCACGACAGAGATAAGCAAACAAAAGATTATGAACGTAAGGTATGAACCCCTATCTTGTGAGCCTTCCCCTCTGCAGTCCACTGCATGTTCTTATAAGCAGACTTGCCATAATCTGCATTTTCATCCTGTTCACATCCCATCCTCTCACTGAGCTACCGTGAGCTTTTCCTCAGATGGTGTGTTTCTCGTGAGTCTCTCATATAGTGGTTTCTGCTCTGTGCGCTTTGCTGGGCACCTGGGGGGCGGGTGGCTTATTTTTTTCTCCCTCTCGACAGCAAGCATCAGGGCCAGAGTTAAACCACTAACTCTTATTAGTCTCCTCTTTTTCAGTTAATGACATTTGACTTTTGGCCACCTCTCTCTCTTCTTAACATAGGACACGCTCTCTTTCCTTCAAATTCAATGACTTGTGACATAAATAGGTACACAGTAAAGGTCAGTTAAGTGCATAAATAATTAGTCCCAACCTTGCAATTTTTTCTTCCTTTTCTTTTTCCATTACTATTAGGTGTTTTACTTGCATGAATGATACTCGGATCTTTTAATTAAAGCTTGACTTTTTTTTTTTTTTTTTTTTTTACTGGTAGGATCTCGGACTTTTTTCTTTTTTCTTCTCTATCTAAGAAAAAATTATCTAAGTAATCTTCCTTGAGTATATTATTCACTTCTCTTCATGTTACTTATGGGAGCACAACTCTTAAATCTGTATCTCTAACCCCAATCCTCTTCCACGTTCCAGAGCACACTTCCAACTGCCCACGATTCACCCAAAACTTTAAGGTGGCCCCCCAAGATTCCCTGTCCTTATTCCTGGGACTGTGAATATGATGACAGAGCATGCCCATGATTATAGGGAGGCTCTCTATTGCTGAAGAAAACAGGGACCTCGCCCTTCAACCTCAAGGAATCGACCTGCCAATGAAATGAGGTTGGCAGAAGATTCTTCCCCAAAGCCTCCAAAGAACTGAGTCTGGCCAACACCTTCACTTTCACCTTGTGAAACCTACAGTGGAGAACCCAGTCCAGCCACCCAGACTTCTCACTGAGAGAACCGGGAGCTGATAAATGGATGTTATTTTAAGCCACTGAGTTAGTGGGAAATTTGCTATGCAGCAATAGAAAATTAATACAACACATTAAACTCAACATATTCTATCTAACCGAATTATCTTTCTACAGATGTTAATGATCTCAAGTCCATCCAGCATGGTCATTGAGACTCATATCTGCCTTCCTCCCCACATCTAAAGAATTGCCAAGAACAACAGAATCTACATCATCTGCATCCCACTTTCTATTCTGTTCTTGCACTGAAGATCCTCCTTATCTGTTGCTTGGGATAATGAAGCAGTTTTCTGATCTGTATCACTACTTTCAGCCCATATGACGCTGCCAGGGGAAGTGTCCAAACACCTTGTGTTAATCACATCAGTCTCTTTGCTGGCAAAACAACATCAAAATAACAAAATGAAGGTCCAACCTGAGTTCCTCCTTATGGCATTTATCATCGTTCCACCATATTTCTAGGCCCAAACAACTTTTCGGTCAAATTGAATAGCCCATCTTACCCTGAAAGTTCTTTGTATAGTCCCACATATGTATTTTTCTTGATAACATAAACCTTTTATTTCTGAATAAATCTTTCAATATCCGCAGAAAATTTAATATTTCCATGAAACATCTATTATTTGACTTTGAATCTTCATTCCCTATATGGAAGGCTCTCAGTAAATGTTTGCTTCATGAGCAAATAAATGCAGCCTCTCCTTCTTCTCAAAGCAAGTAGTTTCCCTCAATGCATTCAGGGCACTTGGTACTTACCACATGTGACATGTGATATGGTGTTATGATATCAAGAGCTCCGTGACCTCACTGTAAAATTCAGAGCAGGGTATCTTACTGTTCTCTGTATCCCTGAGTGTAAATACTACAGGAGGTTGCACCTAATAGCTTTTGTGTCATGTCTTTGAAATAAATGCATATATTTAAGTAGTTTAAACACTATGTGAGAACTCTCCTTCCTCGTACTGATATACCAGGTATCAATCCTCTCTGTCCATTAAATAAGCCCCTGGAGGTTCTTAATTGTAGTGGTTGATGAGTCCTCTTCTGGTTCATTCCATGTGCCTGAGGACACTGTGCATACCCTATAGCCAGGCAGTGACTCTAAAGAAACTGCATATTTGGGGGATGTCGGAGGTTCACTTTCTCAGCTTCCTTGCTGCTGGAATAGAGGCACGAGACTAAATCCTGCCCAACAGAAGGATAAACACAAGACCTGGTTTCTGAAGAAAAGATAGGATGGAAATGGAGGCTCTAGAGAATGGATTTCCTGACAAAGGTGGTGTCAGAGGCAAGCTGGCCTTCCCAGGACGAAGGGGGGTCCCAGGAGGAGTGCCCAGCATCAGCTGGTGTCTGTGGAAATACCCTGCTCACCAGAGCAGACCCACAGACGTGGGCATGTCAGTCTTGCTGGCAGCCTTTCAAATCTGACGCTACTCTCCAGAAGTTTCTGCAATTCTCTAATATCCTCTAATAAGTTATTTTCTGCTTGAATAGCCAGTGTGGCTGCTACAGTTTATAACTAGAACTTTGAGCAGTATGTGCCTGAAAGTGGGCGGAAAACACTTATTCAAAGGAATATCCCATATTAGTTATCGATAATTCCAAATGCATCCTCCACCTTTCAGAATTAGAATATGGTTCTATCTTCATGAATGTAATTTGTTTTTTTTTTTTTTTAAAGATTTTATTTATTCATTTGAGACACAAAGATACAGAGAGAGAGAGAAAGCATGAGCAGGGAAAGAGGCAGAGGGAGAGGGAGAAGCAGGCTCCTCGCTGAGCCAGGAGCCCGATGTGGGGCTCGATCCCAGGACGCTGGGATCATGACCTGAGCTGAAGGCAGACGCTTAACCATCTGAGCCACCCAGGCGCCCCATGAATGTAATTTGTTACTACGATGATATTATATATTGTCAAAGTTTTTTTTTAATTTAGTGTGATTTTGTGTGAATTTAGTATTGCTCTTGCACAGTTATATAAAGTAGAGTCAGAGTATTTTCACTCATTGTCTTCTGATATATTTGAAAATGACTAATCTTAGTGTCATTATAGCTCTTTGGAAATTTGATTATTCGGATGTGCACACAGCTGTGTATAAGACAATACAAAACTCAGAAGATATTAATCTTAAAGAACCTATAGAGATAACCTCTTTTCAACCAATAAACATTTGTTAGAACATATCCTATGCTGGACATGATGTTAGATGTTGTCGATACAAATAAAAATAGGAAACAGTAGAATCAATCCACCTAGAGAATGATATCAATAGGCGAGCAACCAACAATATTTCAGTGTGATGTGGGCTGCCACTGATTTTATCATAATGCTGTGGAAGCTCATTTCTGGTCAAGGGAAGACTGTCAAATTCTAGACACGTTCTTTTCCATTTTGCTTTGAAATGACTCAGAAGAATTGATCTAAAACAAATACTTATTTTCACACAAGGAGAGGTAAACTTCTAATAGGTAGCAAATAAAATCTACACATAATATTTACCACTTTTTTATTACATAATTTCAAATAATATAGTCTGAATCAAAAATACTGCCTCACAGTGAAGGGATTAGGGCACACGAGAGAACCTATCTATCAAATACCCTGGCACCTGGAATAACAGCACATAGAACGTACCCAAGAATATTTTCTACAGCCAAAGAAATATGAGAAAATTGTTAGAATTTGTTCGAGGCCTCCTAGGACTGTCAGTTGAGTTTGGGAAATTCAGAAATTATAATTTGCTTTATGAAAGGAATCTCCACGAGGACAATGACTATCTCTTTTGTCCATGACCATAAACAGCACCGACCATAGTATCTGGCCCATAAATTATAAATAATACTTATTTTATGAGCTACACTGTTGGTCTTTTGGTAGAAAATCATTTGCAATAATTGCACCTGATAGGAGTGCTAAATTATGTGAGATGGTGTCTGGTTTAGATAGTGTCACAAACAGTATTAGTTTCATTGTCGTCAAGTTGCTTTTATGTGGCAATAATGGTTGAAACAGTATATATAAAAGATGCAAGTTTGTGATAATGCACATAATAAACGTACAAAGGGATAGACCAGAAACATTTTGGGAGAATATTTTTTTTGCTGTCCTATCAATAAGTTGCAACAAAAGCCTGGAAAATGGCAGTGAACAAATAGATCTGGCCACATCAGACGTATCTTGGTGAGAAAAAAACCAGAACCCTCCATTGCCGTAAATCGCTGAGATTCAGTGTGTAGTTCACCCTGCAACACAGTTTTACCTCTCCTGCTCTACCTCCGCAGTTAATCGGTAATGGAGGAGACTTAATATAGAGAAATGCCCATTTCATCTGCCTTCTTCCCTCATCTACTGCTTTGCTTCCGTCCCCTGGTATCTTTCACCTGACATAGCTTCTAAGTAGTCTTCTTCCGACAACCTTGTCCTTTTTCAGTTCATCCTCCACATGGCGTTAGGTATACCCTAAGTAATGTGATCACGCCATGCCTTTGTCTAAATTCTCCCATGCTTCACAGACCCCTCCAGGATAAAATCCACATTTAGGAGCCAGCATCCCATAATATCAAGACACGTTCTGCCACTTCCTTTACAATCTCCTTGTCCTTTTATATCTCGATGCTTTTGCACATGCCAATTTCTCTGACCATCTGTGTACACTGATGATCCCGAATGAAAACTGTTCTATCAAGTCTCTTCTTAAAGGTGAAACTGGCCCACCCATTTCCAGTGCAATCAAGTTCCTGTATGATAAAAATAATTTTTATCTGTTTAATGAGCACTTACCATGCCTCTGGGCTCTGCTTGACATTCCGCACGTATTAACTCACGCAGTCTGCACACGTGCGTGGTGTAGTTAGCATGGTTATCTCCATTTTACAGATGAGGAAACTGAGGTTCCATGAAATTAATGAACTTTTCCAAGGTTATTCAGCTCTTAAGTGGCCCACGTGTGTGTCTAACCTGGAAAGTCATAGTTGACCCTCAAAGTCCCTACACTGCTGCATCACGCCTTCAATTACAGAGCTCTGTTGCGAAAACCAGGTTGCTCATCTCCATATCCTAAGCTTCTATAATAATTCCTTGCCTCCCTTTTAAACATTTGTTTATTTACTTATGTTTCAAATTTTATTTAAATTCTAGTTAGTTAACATATAGTGTAATATTGGTTTCAGAAGTAGAATTTAGTGATTCATCACTTACATGTAACATCCACTGCTCAACACAAGGGCCCTCCTTAATGCCCATCACACATCTAGCCCCTCCCCCACCCACCGCCCTCCATCAACCTTCAGTTTGTTCTCTATAGTTAAGTCTCCTATGGTTTGCTTCCTCCTCCTCTTTATTTTTCTTTCCCCTATGTTCATCTGTTTTGTTTCTTCAGTTCCACATATGAATGAGATCATATGGTATTTGTCTCTCTCTGACTTCGCTTAGCATAATATACTCTAGCTCCGCCCATGTCATTGCAAATGACAAGATTTCATTCTTTTTGATGGCTGAGTAATATTCCATTGAATGTATATATGTGTGTGTGTGTGTGTGTGTATACATACCACATCTTCTTTATCCATTCATCAGTTGATGGACATTTGGACTCTTTCCATAATTTGGCTATAGTTGATAATGCTGCTATAAACATTGGGGTACATGTGCCCCTCCAAATCAGTATTTTTGTATCCTTTGGGTAAATACCTAATAGTACAATCGTTAAGTCATAGGGTAGCTCTATTTTTAACTTTTTGAGGAAACTCCATACTGTTTTTCAGAGTGGCTGCACCAGTTTGCATTCTCACCAAGAGTGTAGGAGTGTTCCTCTTTCTCTACATCCTCACCAACATCTGTTGTTTAACAACATGTGTTGTTAATTTTAGCCATTCTGACAGGCGTAAGGTGGTATCTCATTATGGTTTGGGTTTGTAGTTCCCTGATGATGAATGATGTTGAGCATCTTTTCATGTGTCTGTTGGCATCTGGACATCTTTGGAAAAATGTCTATTTTTCCCACCATATAGTTGTGGGTCCATTTCTGGGGGCTCTCTATTCTGTTCCATTATCTATGTGTCTGTTTTTGTGCCATATTGTCTTGATCACTACAACTTTGTAATATAGCTTGGGGTCCTAATCAACATTCAAACATTTGCTGAGTGTGTCTATTTTGAACAACTAAATCAGAGGGAGCCCATGACTCTCCCTTTCTCTGTCTTAAGCTGTATAATAAGTTTTTCCTTGCAGATTTTTAGTGACTTTTTTGAGTAATATAAACAGAAGAAAATATATATGTTCAATTTAAAAAATAAGCCTCTCGACTAATTTAGGAAATAGAGCATTATGAATGCCTTTGAAACTCCAGATGTACCTCTCCTAATATCACCCCCTTCCCTGCATCTCGGTAGTGACCAGCGTTCCGTGTTTTCACTTAAGCTTTCTCCTCCTTTTTTTTTTTTTTTTAGGATTTTATTTATTTATTTGAGAGAGAGAGAGCATGCATGAGAACAAGAGAGTGCGAGAGAGCATGAGCAAGGGGGAGGGATAGAGGGACAAGCAGACTCCCCACTGAGCAGGGAGACTGACATGGGACTCCATCCCAGGACCCAGGATCATGAGCTGAGCAGAAGGCAGACACTTATCTGACTGAGCTATGCACGCCCCCCTCTCTTCCTTTTCTTTATGGTTTTATCACATATGCATACATTCCTACATAATGTACTGTTTTGTTTTACCTGTTTTTAAACTTTATGTAAGTGGAATTATATGGCACATATTCTCCTATGACTTATTTTAACCTGCCTTATGGTTTTTATATTCTTCCATGTAAATATGTTTATCTGTGGTACATTCACTTTCAATTTTAAATTGTATCTCATTATAGAAAATAGAGTTTACTTTTTCTAATAGCAGTGCTCTTGATGGACATTTGGGTTGTTTCCACTTCTTTGCTATTACACACAATGTTTCTATGTACATTTTTATACACTTCTTCTGATACAAACATGCAAATATTTTTCTAGTAAATCTTCCCACCATTGGCATTGTGGGGGCATAAGGTACGGGCATGTTCAACTTTATTAGGTAAGAGCCAGCACCTGGGTCTGCAGCATGCCCCTAGGTTGTCAGAACTCACCTTGCCTGAACGTAAGGAGAGCTGAGATTTGTGAACATTAACCAAAGTCTGAAGGACGTAGGGGTATAAATATGCCAGGTCCCAGCTGCTGTTTCAGACAGTTCTGAGATGTGACTTATCTCCAGAGCTTCCCTGAGGGGTGTGAACCAAAGGAGGATTCATGGAATGGGCTGGTGTCTGTACACTGGTCTCCATCTCATTCCCCATGCCCTTGCTGGTTTTCTCTGGCAAGGAAACTGGAACACTTCCATTTTCATGTGAATCCTCACCTTAGCAGTAATATACTTTGCACTGAAAGTGATTGGTCTTTGAATGTTGATTTGTGGGGTCAGATGTATTATGGAAAATGCTAACTGAAGTCAGAACTAAGTAGGGAGCCAGAGAATTAGCATAGTGTTAGCAAAATGTCAATATATGGAATTGAATAGTTTAAAATATCGCCAGCATAGTTGGCCTCTTATTTTTTATTTTTTAAATATTTCATTTATTCGTTTGATAGAGAGACAGAGAGAGTGCACACAAGCAGGGGGAACGCAGACAGAGGGAGAGGGAGAAACAGACTCCCCGCTGAGCAGAGAGTCCGACACAGGGCTCGATCCCAGGACCCTGGGATCATGACCTGAACTGAAGGCAGACACTTAGCCAACTGAGCCACCCAGGCGCCCCAATAGTTGGGCTTTTAAAAAAATACTTATTATTTTCTAATACCCTAAGCCATATAATGTAAGAAATCACTTTTATCATGAAGATTTGTTTAATCATCAATGTCCAGACTTTAGGGAGAAACAGTTATATTCATATACATACATTATGTCTGTGATTAGCATTTTTTTCTTCAAACTTTTCACTGAAAACTCCTTAAAGGCAATGGGTGCCCTTGATTTCTACTTTCTTTGACTGTTCTGTCTGTAGCATATAAAGCTGTAGATCATATTCAGAAATGCTGAATTTAGAAAAGGAGAGCTTGATGAACATATATGGTATCACATAACTAATGGAGTAAAAAGCATATATTATTAAATTTCTTAAAATAGATATTTTCAAGATATTTCAATTAATTATTTTTTTCAAACAGATACTTGGTTTCATCTTTTTTGGTATTTTGTTGCTTTATGCACTTGCTTTATGAAATGACATTGGGATAGACTTTAGCTGCTATTTTAGTGTTTTTTTATTATTTTTTTTTCTGGATGACTAATTGATATAGTACATTATGCCACCTGTGGCTAATTATAGCAGCTTTGGGGCATCCCAAATTGTAGGCAACTTCCCATTGTGAAAACACTAAATTAGGTAGACCTCAATTTTAATCTTGGATCCAACATATATGACTGTGGCACCTTAAGAAATTTATTTAACCTATGTGATTTTCAGTTCCCACCTCTGAAAAATTATATCTACCCCATGACTATTATTAATACTTTAATCTCCATTTTGGGTCTTTAAATCATGACTGATGTCTTCTAGGGTCGTGCTATTTATGACACAGATCCTTTTCAGAAGAAAATAATTGAATGATTTTTATTTTTAATGAGGTACATTATCCTTGCTAAAGAATGCATTCCCTCATAATTATTAAATAATGTCCTCCTGTCACCTTCTAATATCAATCCCTTTAAACTTAATAGAAATTATGCTCAGGCAGTGATTTGGACAAATTTTTTGACTATACTACTAGACAGGAGGGTCCATATAATGTTCCGATATGTGAATGCAATATTATGTTTACATAGGCACGGGGCTTAGGCTATGCCAAAGTGACCAGTCCGGGTTCATACTGTTAGGGCTACACGCATGAAACAGGCTACCGAAAGGCACTGAGTCCAGTGTTCTCTGGGAGAGTATCACTCCCTCCAGCACCACGAGTCCGGCTGGTTCCATTAGAAGGATTTGCCTTCAGCTGTCCAACACAAGGCCTCCGGACTCCTTACACCCAGCAGCAGCAGCAGCTGTCTCTAGGGCCTGATGGAAGAATTTTTTGGCTGAACATACCCCAACACAATCTCAAGAAACACCAGGCAGTTTGTACTATGTTCTAGAAAAGAACGGCAGCCTCTAGCACCACTTCTTCAAGAGTAAACAGAAGAACCTCCATACTGTTTTCCAGAGTGGCTGCACCAGCTTGCATTCCCACCAACAGTGCAGGAGGGTTAACAGAACTCCTTACCTTAAAGTAGCTCCGCTTCAGCTCCCTAGAGCTGTAATCCACACACTATCTACTCTTCCTTAGCTCCAAAGCATGCTTTGTGATCCCTTGCTTGCAGCGGAAACGCAACTCTGGGCCAGTGGCTGCATGTGGCCACGGGCCCCCATGGCTGCCCCACGGCTGGAGATAGTACTGGATCCTACATCTCAGACACCCAAGGGGAACCCCTAAACCCTATACTTTTCTGAAGAACTGCCAGTAACAGAGAGCTCATTCTTGTCTCTGACATTATTGCTTTTCTGGATAAAAATGCTGCTGCCCCGTAGGTTGACATGAAGTACTTAGCACTCTACCTAGCCCTACAGTTGTACAGTTCTATTGTCTTCCAGCCACCAGCTGGCTTTCACTGAATTCGGACTCTCCCCCTAAGACCAATGTTGCTGCATGTGGTTCTGCACTACAAATCCCCAGTCACCATTCACAAAGACCCGGGCTGACCAATTTAGCACTTGACATGTGGCCAGAGACACCACTGCCTATCTGAGAGACTGGAGAGTGATATTTTTATATTTTTTATTTTAGCTTAATTAAACGTAAATGTATATTTAAACACTGTTACTCAGTTCAGTTATTGGAGGGCATTTTAAGTATTTTGGGAACAACTTGGGTATGAGTCTAGCTTCTCAAGTTTCTATAAAACTTAAATACAGGTTATGTATTTCTGAGGAAAATTTAGCTTACAAATTAAGATGTCAGATAAGTGTAAAATACACACCATACTTTAAAACTTAGTATGAAAAAGCAAAATATGAAATTAATAATGTTTATATTGATTACATACTGAAATAATATTTTGATATATTACATTAAATAGAACCTATCACAAAATATATTTCACCCATTTATTTTTACTTTTTTAGTAAGGCTATTGGATAATTCAGAACTATAAATGTGGGTTTATGATGTTTTATAGCACAGCACTTCCATAGACTATAATGTGGATGATTCCCTTTAGAGTTCTACAAGGCACAGCCTACAGAAACACACTTAATAACACTATCAATGTCAGTGATTCCTCTGCAACTCTTAGGACTGTCTACCAGTAGCTCAATATCTTCCATCTTTTATGGCTCTAGATTGCCATTTTCCCCATTTTCTGGAAACACATTCATGTGAAACAGTAACAACAACAAATTCTTGTCCACTGAGATTAATGTCATTAGGTTCTACTACGTTCTAGCATTTGCTGTGATCTACAGAACTTTCGGTCATTTCTCTCATTTCTTGAAGACATTAGAATTTGACTCCATTTTCCTGTTGAACCCAAGACCTGCCTTCACGGTGTCCATGCAGATAACCTATCCAAAATAATAATCTCATGTTTATTTGACTTCTTTATCTTCAACGACCTTTCACGTGCTGGTGATTTCCCTCTATGGCCATACCCTGGGCTTAGTCGTTACCCAGATGTCTGATTTCCCTGAAGTTTTATATGGCAATAGTCAATTGTCAGGTGATAACCACCTGTTCTCTTAGTTCTTCCATGTCCTTGGCTATATTCTACATGGTCTTGGGTTCTTAGATAAGGCTTCTTGGTGCCTTTCTATGTTCTCTAGATATAGGTAATCTCAAGGAATACTATCTAAACATATTTAAATTCCTAATGTGCTGAACTTCCTATAATACATATCCAACAGAACTCCAACCTAACTGCCTTCTCTTTTCTATTCCTACAGGGATGAGCACTGCTAGAGAAAATCACACAGTTTTATAGATTGTTACCTCTATAAGTCATGAAATTGATGATCTTCAACAACAATTGTGTCCTTGAGCATGTCCACTAACATTTTAGCAGTTTGAGTCCTTTTCATGGCTTTCAATAACCTCCCCCACAAATTCTATAAGCTCCTCGATCCTTCCCCATCTACTTACAGCATAGTTTCCCTTAAACCTTATTGAGAAATCTAAAGTCATTAAGTATGATTGTCTTTGAATTCTTTTCTCCTATCTACAAACTCCTATTATATATGTCCACACTAATTCTTACCTCTTTTCTTCCAGTATCAGGAGATGAATCTATCCTCTTATACCTGTTTTAAGTCTAACTCCTGTACCTGTATTTGCAGTGAATAATACTAATGCAGATAATAATGACAACAATCTTCATTTCATGAGAGCTAACCTTGTGCCAGGTAATGTACTAAGCAAATTACAAAAATTGATCTCATTTATACCTCACAAAAAGCTTATTAGGTAGATACTATTATATCCATTTTATGTCTGAAGAAATTGAGTTGAGAGATGTTAAGTGACTTTACCAAAATTACATAGCTAATAGGAAGCAGGAACAAGTCTTAACTCAAGTCTGAATTAATCTAGAGACAGTGGTCTTGGACCCCTACCATAGCAGCTTATAGTAGACCCTTAGGGCCCCTGAAACCTTACTCCACAAGTCATGGGGAGTTAATTGGCTATATTCTCAACTAACTTTCCCCTTTCTCTAGGTTCCTTTTTCTCTAAAATATTCTTAGCTCTCTCTCATTAAAGAAGAAAACACATCTTGGCTACATCCCATCTCTTGATTTATCTAAATTTTCTTCTTCCTCTCATCAAAACATCTTGAAAATGTACTCTACATATGCTGTCTCCACTTCCTCATCTTAAATTCATTCTTCTACATACAAAATTTTGGATACCTCCTCCAAAATTCTACTAAAACCACTCTTGTAAAGTGCACAAGTGACCACCAGACTGACAGACAAACCTACATTTTCTAGTCTTTTATTATAGGACTGCCTCTGCTGCATACGACTTTTTGTTTTGCTCATTTCTCTGAGACCTCCAAATTTGTTTGAAGGATTGTTCCTCCTTTACCCCTTAAACATTAAACTTTCTTGGTGTTCTGTGTCCAGTTCTTCTTATTCCTTTGCTAAATAACTCTGAAATATTCAATCCCTGGTATTTCTTCAGAGAGCATGTGCATACTAACACCTCTTAAATTTGATTATCAAACATTTCAATTTTGAATTTTTGCTTACTATATGTACATCTGAATCTTCAAATATTTCCCTACATCTGCTTCTCTTCCCCATCTATATTGTTGGCTTCGCCCTGATTCACCACAGATGGAAACTTTGGGGGGTATCCTTTATTCTTCCATCTTTTAAAAAATTTTTTTTTATTATGTTATGTTAGTCACCATACATTACATCATTAGTTTTTGATGTAGTGTTCTATGATTCATTGTTTGTGTATAACACCCAGTGCTCCATTCAATACGTGCCCTCTTTAATACCCATCACCAGACTAACCCATCCCCCCAACCCCCTCCTCTCTAGAACACTCAGTTTGTTTCTAAGAGTCCATAGTCTCTCATGGTTCTTGCCTCTTTCTTTTTGTTACCTTTTTCTTACACATCTTCAACTGTCTTTTCCTTATTGTTTTTCCTCTATAAATATTTTAAGAATTTATCATCTCCCTCTTTTTAGAATTGTAAGCCAAATCTAGGCCTTAGGTTATGAAATGTACATGGAGGAAAAATGGAGGGCAATTGTCACTGAGTGAGTCAGTGAATGAGTCGGACATTTTTTATGAAGTCATTAGATAAGGCTTCTATAAGGTGGTGTCGGTTGAGTGCAAGCTTGAAGGAACTGAGCGTCTAGTACTGCAGGCAGAGTTTTACATCAAGGGAGTGGCAAGTATAAGAAATAGCAAAGAGGTCTGTGTAGCTGGAGAAGTGGGAAGGACACTAGTCAATGAGGTGAGAGAGACAGTGGGTACAGGCAAATAAATGAGGCAAGATCTGATAGGTCCTTATCAGGACTATGGAGGTCTTCCTCTGAGTGAGGTAGAAATCCACTGGAGAATTTTTGACAGAAGAATGACATATTATTTCTTGATTTGCAAATGATTACGGGTGCTGCTGTGTGGACAACAGACTGGGGCAGGAAGGGAGGCAATAACAGAATCAGGAAACAGAGCTGACGGTGGAGGAAAAGCAGGTAACGAGGTTGGGCTGGCATGAAACCAGGGGTTTTGTCTTGCTCCGTAGTGTGACAATCAAGAATCTCAGTGATCAGAATCCATCAGAATCTATCAGAATCCATATTTCTTACCACATGCTGACTCTCACTTTAAATTCTCACAAAACCAAACTACCAGCTAATCCTCCTTTAACAAATACTATTTTTGACTTTGATGCCTTCGAGTACGTTAAACTCTTTAGATGAGATTCTACACAATAAATTCTATTAACATTT
This sequence comes from Mirounga angustirostris, assembly GCF_029215605.1. Lineage (NCBI taxonomy): Eukaryota > Metazoa > Chordata > Mammalia > Carnivora > Phocidae > Mirounga > Mirounga angustirostris. The sequence continues at coordinate 8,977,008 of NW_026991720.1, forward strand.
TACCTCCTTCAAGACCTATTCCTGAACTCTCCTCAGCAAATTAGGTCATCTGTTCTCTATGATACCATAAAAACCTTCATATTTATATAATTTCACCGCCACATGGTGAAATGATTCTTGGACAATCATCATGTTCATGTCATGTCCCCAACCCAGTTCTTTAGTTGTGACCTATTTAAGGAAAACTCATTGTCTTATATAAAACTAAAACAAGTTGGTATTTAATAAATATTTGAGTGAGGGAATATATAACGAAGAAGAGAAGTGAGGGAGAAAGGAAAGAAGAAAGGAAGGAGAAAAGGAAGGATGTATTTTTGTCTTCTCCACTAGGAATCTCTGGTCCCTCAAAGGACTAACATGGAGAAACTCTTCAATAATCACCTTCATTAAGACCAATGCCTACACTCTTCTGATTTTTGCTCAGATGTCACTTGAGCCTTCTCCAAATTTGGAACTGGGGATACTAACCAATGTGCTTTAGACACACAGTGCCCCTCCTTATGAGGATGACCTGATCTCAGAGTACCTAAAAAGTTCCCTTGTCAACATTTCAGATGTTTAAGTCTCACCTGCACATGAGCCTTCAGTGCTGATATGTGTTCAGTTCAGTACAGTTTATTCAAAGACTGGGCTCTCTTGTTCCCTCTAAACTGAACACACCATTTCAAGTCTTATTTGGGTTCTTAGTCTTGTCTACTAGGACTTTCGAGGTCTTGACCTGTGTCACTGTATGTTAGAACTGGTTGAGAGAGCTGTGGCCGAAAAGATCAATGTTGCTATTTTCATCCATATTACCACTCTAACAGAATTGGTGCCAGTCAATTTGTCCAGATTGGTTCTTTGAAAAGACAGTCAAATGTACTAGGTTAGCCTTGTTTTGTTGGAGGTATTATGTCTACAAATTTAAAATTTAGATCTATATGCAGCAGACAGGGTGTGTGTGTGTGGGTATGTAATATATATATATATATTACATTCTTTTTTTGTTCCTTCTTTAGATACAAGATGTCTTAGTAATAAAAAAAAAAGAAAGATTGCTAATGTTCTCTCCCAGCCTGAATAACTCAGAGTTACATAAGTGTTTATGAATAGTGAATGTCTAACTGAGGTGCCTGAAATATGAATAACTATACTAGTCCATTCTGCAATGGGATGTAGAATTCTAATTCAACAACAGGATTTTTATATCCTCATTTCTGCCTTCTGTTATTCCCACAGTTGAGTGTGAAACTAGCACAGATCACACGAGAGCATCTGAAGGAATGAATCTCACTTTTTCTCTGCACCAGCTAAGCCATCCAAACAAAGAAAAAAAATGGCAGGGGGACCTACACTGTTGGTGGGAATGCAAGCTGGTGCAGCCACTCTGGAAAACAGTATGGAGGTTCCTCAAAAAGTTGAAAATAGAGCTACCATACGATCCAGCAATTGCACTACTGGGTATTTACCCCAAAGATACAAAAGTAGGGATCTGAAAGGGTATGTGCACCCCGATGTTTATAGCAGCAATGTCCACAATAGCCAAACTGTGGAAAGAGCCAAGATGTCCATCGACAGATGAATGGATAAAGAAGATGTGGTATATATATACAATGGAATATTATGCAGCCATCAAAAGGAATGAGATCTTCCCATTTGCAACGACGTGGATGGAACTGGATGGTATTATGTTGAGCGAAATAAGTCAAACAGAGAAAGACATGTATCATATGACCTCACTGATATGAGGAATTCTTAATCGCAGGAAACAAACTGAGGGTTGCTGGAGTGGGGGGTGGGGTGGGAGGGATGGGGTGACTTGGTGATAGACACTGGGGAGGGTATGTGCTCTGGTAAGTGCTGTGAATTGTGCAAGACTGTTGAATCTCAGATCTGCACCTCTGAAACAAATAATGCAATATATGTTAAGAAAAAAAAAAAAGAAGAAGATAGCAGGAGGGGAAGAATGAAGGGCGGGAAATCAGAGGGGGAGACGAACCATGAGAGAGGATGGACTCTGAAAAACAAACTGAGGGTTCTAGAGGGGAGGGGGGTGGGAGGATGGGTTAGCCTGGTGATGGGTATTAAAGAGGGCACGTTCTGCATGGAGCACTGGGTGTTACACGCAAACAATGAATCATGGAACACTACATCAAAAACTAATGATGTAATGTATGGTGATTAACATAACATAATAAAAAAAAGAAGAAGAAGAAGATAGCAGGAGGGGAAGAATGAAGGGGGGGAAATCAGAGGGGGAGACGAACCATGAGAGACTATGGACTCTGAGAAACAAACTGAGGGTTCTAGAGGGGAGGGGGGTGGGAGGATGGGTTAGCCTGGTGATGGGTATTAAAGAGGGTACGTTCTGCATGGAGCATTGGGTGTTATGCACAAACAATGAATCATGGAACACTACATCAAAAACTAATGATGTAATGTATGGTGATTAACATAACAATAAAAAATTTTTAAAAAATAAAACATATGTGGATAGTACCAAAAAAAAAAAAATGGCAGGGGGAGATCCCCATGAGTTGAGAACAAAGTGAACCTTAAATCTTGACTAATTCAATACACAGACATAGAATCACAGGGTTTTAGATTTTAGTAAGAAGTCTATTTGAATTTAAATTGTTGGCGTTCCAGAAGCTGATTAACATGTTTCACGATGCTGACAAAATATCTTGCTTGTCTGTCTCTTCTTGGTCAATCCTTGCCATGTGATTGATGAATTGCTAAGGAGAACTAATGCTTTCCAAATGTATGTCTTCTCAGTAGGAAGAAGAGTTCCAAAGAACTCACAATAAATAAATGTGGAATTGCAACCAAAGGCCAGTGTTTTTCCTGTTTTACTCATTGAATAGTAAACCTTGTCTGCTCTGAGAACTCCTTCCCAGCATTGCAAGGAGCACAGAGGGCCCTGGTTGGCATCTCTGAGCTGTTCTACCCCTACTTTTCCTCATGCTAGACCATAGAAAGCTGGACTATGGCCTAAGGGAACCAAAGCCTGCCTCCGGACCCCTGTAGAGAAATCCCTGACCTCCCTAATCATGCAGGTAAGGCAGCATTTTTGCTAAAATTGCATTGTTTGGATGTGTCTAAGAAGCATCACGAAAACTGGGTCATCTGGGTGTTTCATCCCCAGCCTGATGATCACTGGATGTCTGGTACTCATGCCTGGGAAGAGGTTAGGTTGCTTGCAGGTTACATAGCCTCTCTCCTTTCTCATGTCTGATGCCCAGTTAGTGCTAGTTCATTGGCCAGGGAACCAATAAACACTGTTGTTCAAAATACAACTATCTGGTTCAAAGTTCTCTTTCAATTGTGAACATTCAAATAGAACAACTTTTGAACTGAAAACAAAAGGTGTTTGTTGCTTTCCTGACATTCTCTTTAGAAAATTATTTTACATCATAAATGATTAAGTCTTGAATAATATGTAGAAAAGATAGAAAATAATAACTTTGAAAGAATTGGTCAAATAGTTTTTGTTTTACTTATTCTGTTTAAGAAGATCGGGGAGAGGAGGGATGGAATCAGTTCCCTGAGCAGTCTCTCTAAGTTGCCAGGAAGTATGGTCATTCTACTAAATAGTAACAAAATGAGAGGCAAACTGTAAGAATGCCGAATCCTTCAGTGGAAGGAATAGAAGGAACCATTCAGTGATTGATAAGGATCACAAAGTGAGATATTGTTATTATTAATGCTAGATTATCCCCATCTCATACCAAGCAAAGATCCAGTTTATGGCACAACGAGCAAATCTCAGATCTCAGGCATTTTCTATTGTGTGCTTGAGTTTTATTTCTGTTATTCATTTCTTTTCACTTTGTACTGACTTACTGCTTTTTCTTCATGTGTGTTGTGAATATTGAGACGGTTAGTGACTCCAAAAAATATTGCTTCTGTCAGTTCCTAGCACAGTGGTGCTGCACATCAGTAGTTTTCTCTCATTTCACTTCTTTCCTGGGAGACAGAATGTTGGTCTCATTGTTTTGTTCTAATGTTTGCTGTTCTCACATATATAATATTTCAAGTACAATTACATCTTTTTTGCCTACTTCCTCATATTATACACATTCAGAAAAAACACTGAAGGAGACTAGTTTTGGCTGGCTTTTTAGTGTAAAAAAAAAAAGATGTGTCTGTTAAAAATATATGCAAATACTTAAAACAGTATCTTTATTTCTCTTTGATTATTTAAAACAGAGATAATAAGCATGCAAAGACGTCACAAAATTGGTGTGTACATCTCAGAAATAAAATAGAGAAATGTATCTGGTTGTGTTCTAAGCCACCAGTGGGAAAACTTCAGCTCTGCCCTGTAACCAACTCAAATATTATTCCAATGTTTCCTAAAGAAAAACTCACATAGGCAGGGAAGACATGTGGAGAATAGAAGAGTGAGTGATTCGAAGTCAGAAGAGATTGTTTGAAATGCCCAAATCTCCTTTCTGTTAACTGCAGTCTTGGGCAGGAGTCTAGACTTTCTTGAATTTAGGTTTTCTTATCCATAGAACTGAGTTTATTCTAAATTCTTTCCCAGGGTTTTTGAAGGGATCAGACGAGAGAATGTGTCCATGCCAGCACCAGTCTCAGTATCTATGAGCATCTACTGTGCATGAGGCTCCATGCTAGATGCTGGGTATACACGGATGCGTGAGTCACAGGACTTGTAACTCGTACCCAGCCTCACGTGGTCAGGCAAATACGTCTACAGTACAATATGCTAAGTTCTAAGATAGAAAAAAACACACCTCAAAAAACGGAGAGGGATATCCTGTCTAGCCATCAGTGATGACTTGTTGGAAAGGGGACACCTGTCCTTGCTACTAGAGGACCAGCATCGTTAGCATACTGAGGCTGTGTGTGTAGGACGGTCTATATAATAAAAATCTGGACGCCGATGGGAAGCGGTTATAATTTAGCACCGTTTTAATTTAGGTGGCAAAGACTGGGGTGGGGGCAGGCCAGGGCAGACAACCTCTGGGTTTCTTGGCCTCCCTGGGACTCATTTGTTGTGAATCGGCAGCCCTTCCAAGATGAGGAAAGGGTCATCCTATCTGCCATGTCGAAATCTTCCTCCAGTTGGTACCATTTCAGAGCTCGGATTAATCATCATCCTTCTGGGAATCCTACTTGGCCCTAGGGGAATGCATGGCCTTAGCAACATGTAAAAAGAAGAAACTCTAGCAGTCACTCATGAATGTCTGATATCACAGAAGCATAGAAACTACAGAAGCAGGTGGTTTCACCCTCCACTCTCCCTAGAACACTCAGGGAGGAAGAGAAAGAAAGTAAACAAGGGTTTTCATCACCTTAACAGTGGAGCTTGTAAGGCTTACCTAGTATTCTGAGCACCATGTGAAGGCAAAACAAACAAAAAATTCAAATTAATAATCCACTAAAATACATATGTGCCAGACACTGACTAGGGAAAAATCCATAAAACATGTGTAATTATACGTTGTCCATACATATGCTCAGGCACAAGCCTTCTAATACAAAATAATTCACCTTGGTGGTAGGACAGTCTTCCTGACTGCAGATGTCTGGTGATACGGAGGGAACAGTTATGATCCAGGCAAGGCTCCTCCAACTGTAATAAATAGCACTGCCTGCCGATTTTAAGTGGGAAAACCGATACGGAGGAACGAAATTCTAGAAGCTGCTGAGAAGGAAATCAGAGCAAAATAAAAAACATACAACATGAATTCCTTACACTGTGAAGAAAATAAAAATAGCCAAGAAAAAGTAAAATAAAAGTGACCTTTGGGTAAAAACCTGAGGAGTAAAGCTTTCTACATTTTGAGTTTACATTTTAATGTTAAAGAGGCAAGAACAATAAAAGTAGACTGTCTTAAATGTCATGGTTTATTGTCAGCAGTATTCATGTCAAGCGTATATCTTGGTTTTAAAGCAAGGGGAGAGTAAACAATGTTGATTGCTCATTTTCCGAATATAGAAAAGGCAGTAGGCTAAGAAAGGCTGAACTGCTTTGAATCGTTATTAGTGGCAATATTTTTAGAATTAGTTTTGGAAGCCATGAGTATAAAAGAGAGGAAATTCTATTTTTTTTAATTCTTCTCAAAGAAAAATGTGTGAAAAGAGTCATTAATTTGCTAAAGGTATTAAGACAAGGGTCTAATTCATTCTAATAAGTAGGACCTCACCAGCTTGCTAATAAAGCCATTACTAAATTAAATCCTCTCAGTAGCCTTGGAAATGGTTTGGCCTGTTTTTTTTGTTTTGTTTTGTTTTTTTGTTTTCTCTCTTCTTGAGTGAAATAAGGGGAAGGAAACAAATAGACAAAATGATGGAACGTTCTCTATTCATAGAAGAATACAGCAGTCTTCCCAGTCCATGGTTTCCCTTTCTGTGGTTTTAGTCATCCATGGTCAACTGTTGTCTGGAAGCAGATGTCCTCTTTCTGACATATCACCAAGAGGCTGTTACTACTTAACAGTACATCACAATGCCCACGTCATTCACCCCACTTCATCTCATCACCCAGGCATTTTATCATCTCACATCATCACAAGAAATGTGAACACAGTACAAGAAGCTATTTTGGGAGAGAGAGACCACATTCACATGAATTTTATTAGAGTATATTGTTATAAGTGTTCTATCTTATTATTAGTTATTGCTGTTAATCTCTTACTGTGCCTAATTTATAGATTTATCCCAGGTATGTATGTATGTATGGGGAAAAAAACATAGTATATATAGAGTTCAGTACTAGCCACTGTTTTAGGCATCCACTGGGGGTCTTGGAACATATCCCCCACAGATAAAGGGGGGCTGCTCTATATATTGAAGAATGATGGAGAGTCACTCATCTGGTATAGAGGAAATGTAATTATAGGATCTGAAGTATATTTTTCATAAGTCTGTTTTTTTTTTTTTTTTTTTTGTCCTAACCTTGTTGAATGAATGGACCCTGTGCAGTGCCCCTCACTGGGGAGTGTCCAGAGGATCAGCTATTGTGAGGGTCCCAGACAGTGATTGGTGGACACGCCCTGCTCATTCCTGGTCTTTGCTTTTTTTCTTAGTTTATACTGGCACACAAAATGTATTCCTTATGAGCCACACACAAGATACAAGGACTGATAGAATGTGTTCTGCTACCCAAAGGCACCTGTTACCAAATGGACGCAACAGCTCAAATTGAAGGCTTCATCCATGAAAGGAATATACTGAGATAAGAGAGGCATACTTTACCAGTTAGACATCATTATCTTGATGGTAAATGTTCCACAATTTTGAAAGCACTGGGAGAACTCGATACCCTGGGGCCACTTCCTAATTGTTCGACATGTCTATTCTAAAGAGCAGATTATTATTTTGTTTTAATTTACAATGATGATAACAATGTTTGCTAGTGTTATTTATCACTTATCATTGTGTGAGCCTAAGGTGGCTGCAGCAATGATTAAATAACTTGTGAGAAGCTGAAGAATGTTAGTGAATACTCACTCTTGGTTTAACGAGTCATCGCAACATAGAAGCGATGAGCATTTGAAGTTTAAAAAGAATAGAATAATATGTACAATAAATATGATTCGATATATTTGTTCACTCATTCAGAAAATATTCTTTGAGAGCTGAACATGTGTGCAGTACTATGTTAAAGAAATGCCTTTGAGATTGTGTGAAGCATTCTATTTTAAGATGAATACTTCAGATACGGTACAAATCATTCACATAAATTCTCCCCATTCTTTTTTTTTTTTTTTTAAAGATTTTATTTTATTTATTTGACAGAGAGAGAGAGAGACAGCTAGAGAGGGAACACAAGCAGGGGGAGTGGGAGAGGGAGAAGCAGGCTTCCCGCTGAGTAGGGAGCCAGATGTGGGACTCAATCCCAGGACCCTGGGATCATGACCTGAGCCAAAGGCAGACGCTTAACGACTGAGCCACCCAGGCGCCCCGATTCTCCTCATTCTTGACAGAGACGTGAAAAATAGTAAAGCCTCTCTTTGAACAAAATTAGCAAATATCAAAAGGGTAACTGAACATTTAATCTCCAAAACATTCAACTGGCATGTATTCTGGAATGGTTTAGAAAGAAATACTCAGCTTGTAAAACCTTTATTTGATAAATAGTTTCTCCCAGTTATCCTGGCTATTTTTTTAAAAGATTTTATTTATTTATTTGAGAGAGAGAGAATGGGAGAGAGAAAGCACATGAGAAGGGGGAGGGTCAGAGGGAGAAGCAGACTTCCTGCCAAGCAGGGAGTCCAATGCGGAACTCAATCCAGGGACTCCAGGATCATAACCTGAGCCGAAGGCAGTCGCTTAACCAACTGAGCCACCCAGGCGCCCTATTCTGGCTATTTTTAATATCATTTAATGGAAAGTATGTCTATGCACAGAGGAACAAGTGTGGACAACTAAGAATCTGCAGTGTTCCATTAAGATAAAAATCAAGGCATTATGATCAATCTTGGCTACAAGGTGAGGTGTTGAGAGATGATCTAGTCCAAGTTTCTCAGGACAGAAGCAAGGTAATTGGGACAATTAAGTGACGAGAGGAAGTGGCCCGAGATCTCCCCAAAGGCAGAAGGGAAACCTACTTTCTCTAATTCTGCACCAAGAAATCTACAAAGATATATTTAGTCTGTACATCTTCCCAAAATAAATATTTATTTAAATATATTTCTTTGTTAGTGCAGATGTGAAGTTTTCCCCACTCCATATGTCCTAAACTTTATAGGGCAAGTACCAAAGAGCATGGGTTTCAATATTGCATGTAAAGGAAAATTACAAAGAATGTATTACAAAAATATATTATAAATATCTGAATTGATTAGTCATAATTTCCCACTTTGTAAGGCAATTGGCTATTAATATTGGGATAAAGGAGAGTGTTAGAGAATTAATATCCCAGGGCCATTTTCAAAGATGGTAACAGTGGTTACTTTAATAACACTGTTCGTTCTACCAAATGATTTTGGCACATTTAAAGAAATATTTATTTATTTACTTGAGAGAGAAAGAGAGGAGGGGCAGAGGGAGAGAATCTTCAAGTAGACTCCCTCTGAATGTGGAGCCCGATGTGGGGCTCAAGGCAGGGCTTGACCCCACAACCCATGAGATCATGACCTGAGCTGAAACCAAGAGCTGGACACTTAACAGACTGAGCCACCCGGGCACCCCTCAGTGGCACATTTTAAGATATTTGCTATAAACAGCAAACTAGCAACTTCCTAAAAATAATTAAAAAATTGCTCATCTCAAATGCCCCAAGTCTAAAAACTCCCTTGCTCCAATTAATTATACAAAAATCATATCCATCATACTATTATCAAAGAACCTTTAAAAGTAGTATTTTTACAAAGATAGTAGTGAACCCATGGGAAGCGTCTGTACTTCTAAGTATATTAAGCAAACCCTGTTTAAAACCCATGATGTGTAGACAGTTTGGTTAGATTTTAAAAAAGCATTTCCCAGGGCGCCTGGGTGGCTCAGATGGTTAAGCGTCTGCCTTCGGCTCAGGTCATGATTCCAGGGTCCTGGGATCGAGTCCCGCATCGGGCTCCCTGCTCCTTGGGAGCCTGCTTCTCCCTCTGCCTCTCTCTCTCTGTCTCTGTCTCTCATGAATAAATACATAAAATCTTTAAAAAAAAAAAAAAAAGCATTTCCCAAAGTGACGTGTGTTGTGCTGGACCCAAAGATGCTTCATGGCAAAGAAACTCTCTGATTCCCCTCGAGAGGTCCCCAGAACACAAGGATTTGCCTGGAGGATTTTATTGTGAAAATGTGGGTCTATGGGTGTGTTCATAGCACATATTAACATCACACATCTTGGGAAACAATGTTCTAGGGCAAATGCTACAAAACCCAGCATGGATTTCTATGGGGAACACAAAAGAAGGTATTAAAATTCCCACATTATAAGATATGATGCCACAGCAGAAACATAGCAATATTATTTGCAAATTAAAAAGGCATGTCTAAACAAATTTATGAGTCATTCCCTGGTGACTATGCTTTCAACATTCTACCATTTTTAACAAGTGTCAATGATACAAATATATCCTGTATTGCACACTGAATTTTTTAAAGCTCCCACTAAAGCCCAAATTTTGATTTATATTGGAGAATTAAAGTAAAAAGAATAAATTAAAACTTACAATGCTAGTTAGATGGTAACTCTCATCCAGCTAGAAAAGGGAATACAAAGACCTACTGATGACTTTAGAAAAAATCATTTAACATCTATTTTTTAAAAATAGTCAGAATTTCTTGGGCTGAGGGGGAAAATATTTTTTATTCTCCCTAATGTCTAGAACAATTATTTTTGGCTTTCCTGAGGATCATAGAGTTAATAAATATTATATTGGACTCTATAAGATCTAATTCAAAGGATATAAAGATAGAACAAAATAACACAAATCACTAGCATAAATTCACTTGAAATGAAAGAAGTTTAAGGAGAAAAGAGTTGGGGAACATTTAAGTTAATGTAAACAGCAGTCTGATTATGCAAAACTTATTAAAATTGTGTAAAATGTTATTTTATTAATCTTTCAATTATTATGATTTTTTTCTTAGATGATGGGAGGGGAAATACACACATTGGTAAATATGCAAATTCTAGCAATCACTTTGTAGGGAGGTGTTGCTTTTGTAATGACAAGAGTAATGTATTCACCTGCTTTGAAATACTAATATCTGCACTGTTGCTTTTGGGAGCTGAGGGTATTTGGTGGGAGAGTATCATCTCATTGCAACACAGATTGTGTAGACTATTTCATTTAATCTTCACAACAGCTCTGCTAAACTGTATAGTTGATTCCATTTTAAAATATAAATAGGGGGCCCATAGGGAATAATTATTAATAGAATTCATGCACTGTCCAAGTTCCTGGTTTGGATGAGAGGTTGTATAGTAAACATAGAAATTAGGAAACCGAGATGCAGAGATATTGATAACTGACTAATCCCATGCTCATCCTTGGTTGATTCTGTATTGGAGTCTAGTTATGCATGAATACAAGTCATTCTCTCTTCACTGCTCAGCACTGCATCAGAGCCGACGAAGTCAGCAGGTGTTTTCGGGAGAGTAATTCAAAGATGAAGAAGTATGGCCAGTCCAAATAGAAATGGCAAATATTCTAAAATGCTACATTAGAAAATCAGTCCTCGAGATTTTCCTGCTCCCAAGGATCTGCTCTTAAAGGCAAATTTTCCTAGAAGAAGTAACACAACTAATGAATTCATACTAAAATAATAATGAATGCTCACTGAGTGGGAAAAGGAGATGAAGAGAAACAGGAAGTGGTAGAGACTGGAGAAGAGAAAGAGGGGAAATGGTGGAATGGAATCTGCCAACATGGACAGAAGTTCAACAGTTGGGGAGGGGGGCGCCTGGGTGACTCAGTCGGTTAAACATCTGCCTTTGGCTCAGGTCATGATCTCAGGGTCCTGGGATGGAGCCCTGCTCTGGGCTCCCAGCTCAGCAGGGAGTCTGCTTCTCCCTCTTCCTCTGCACCTACCCCTGCCCCCCTGCTTGTGCTCTCTCTCTCTTTCTCAAATAAATAAAATCTTTAAAAAAGTTCAACAATTGAGAACTCAGTCTATTTCATAATTTAAGCCTCGATGTTACAGTCTAAGGGTAGAGCTTCCTAATAGAGGTTAATAATGCTGCCAGAAGGGGGCAGTATGGAACAGGAACGGGTCCAGGACTGGAGAGAGCAGAAGAAGGCCGGTAGGAGGCATTATTGGCCAAAGAGGGACTATGTCCTCTCTGAAGCATTGTGATTGCTTTGCCAACTCCTAGTCTATCAGTTACCGCTTAATTAGTAGTGACAGATCCTTTTAATATTTAAAGCAGAACAGGGAAGAAAAGAAAGCAGAGGAAGAAGAGGTAGTTTACAAATGTAACTCTGGGACAGAAGATAGAGGGTGCAATAAAGGGCAGAAGAGTTTTTTTTCCAGAAGCAGGAAAGACCTCTGAAGAGCAGAGTGAGGTATGATTACTTGCTGAGCCACTCAGGAGCCTGAAAGAGGCGTTCCAACACGTGTAAGTATGAAAGTGTAAGTAGAGGAGGTCGGTATTATGCTAATTACTAAAGCTCCCTCTTGGCCAACAGGAGGCAGGAAATGATAAAGGCAATGATTTGACCAAGCCAAGTTCTCAAGGCATGGCGACAATTATTAACTTCAGTGGTGTCTTTTAAGGGAAGGTAAAGACTGTAGTTCTTTTTAAGATACACGTGTGGACATTAAGAGATCTGTTCCAGCAGTCTTTCCAGATGTCTATTATACACATATTCCTCCCCGAAGTGATTATCAATTATGTGGCTTACAAATGCAATCTGTTCTCCCTGCTGGAAGAAATAAAGGATAAATATCCTCAAAACAACACCATCACAACACCTCTCTGCCTTTTGATTTAATAGAGAGGATGACAGGTTCCTAAAATGGATGGGATAGCCAGGAAGCAAATCTTTAAAAAAAGTCTCGGGGCGCCTGGGTGGCTCAGATGGTTAAGCGTCTGCCTTCGGCTCGGGTCATGATCTCGGGGTCCTGGGATCGAGTCCCGCATCGGGCTCCCTGCTCCTTGGGAGCCTGCTTCTCCCTCTGCCTTTCTCTCTCACTCTGTCTCTCATGAATAAGATATATATATATATATAAAGTCTCTGAAGAGCAGCAAGTGTTGAACGATCTACTGAGGGAAAGTAAGTGGTAAGACGGTGAAAAGAAAGAAAAGAATTCAAGACCCACATCACTCAAGAAACTCTGAGCTCTCATGACTGGGTTGCTTTGGTTATAAGCATAAATCAAACTTGGCTTATGTCTTCCAGCTCTTTTTAGGTTCTATCTTTGGGCTAATTCCAGTGCAGCACCAATATTGCTTCATCTGGCAAAATCGAGCATGAAGAGCTCTAATCTGTGGCCAGTGGAGGGAGAAGGAGACCATGTGACAGAATGATGACCCCCTGGGGCAGGAGAGAGAGGATGATTTCTACAAAAGGCAGGTGAACTGGAAAGTTGAAAGTCTGGCAGAAGAAATGACTGGCATCTCTAACTTGACATTCTATCTAACAATACTGTTGTGAAGATCAAGGGACATTTAGAACATTTTATAATCTGTAAAATACTATATAAATGTAAGGTAGGGTTTTCCGCATACAAGGCTCTCAAAGGTTTGCTAACCTTTGGAAAGGTTAACCCATCTAAGTGCTATTGACTCGGAATGACACAAGACTGGGACACCTTTAGTGAATTAAGAACAGGGAGATAAATCCAGAAGGTAGATCACAGGGGGTTGGTATTTTTATAAAACAAACAAGCAAAAACAACATAAAGCAGTACTAGGCTCCAAAAATGTCATAGAATTATATGTAGTTTTTCCACGAAAGCATTACATTTCCCCCCAGTTTTGTCATAAATTGGCCCCTGACATCAAGGTTGTAGCAGATGGATTTATACTGTGTGGAACACAAAAACTAAACTCATTTTTTTAAATTCATGTCAATCTGTCATCTGACTGTATATTTGCATTATAATCTGATTTTCTATGTATTCAAAAACTCAATCTCTCCAAAATGTATTTGAGGAATATTTAAATAAATGATAAAACTTGAAGCAATGTTAATCAACATAATGCTCAACTGAATTTGTTCTTTTCTGTATTTGTGTAATTGGTAAGTTATATTATTTTATCCTTCTCTGTTAGTATATAACCTTCTTGCTTTCAGATGCTTATATGCTGTATGCATCAGATGATTCTTGCCAATAGTGAAGAAAATATATATCCAGCAAGATATATATATATAAAATAGATATATAAATGTATAAATATATAAATGTGTATAAATATATAGGTATATGAAAATAGAAAGATTTATATATCTTATGTAAATATATCTTTTATTTTTATATAGCTATATATAAAGATAATATCTTCTTATCTATCAATATATATTAAGAAGATATATACATATATTTTTTTATTTACTCCCTTTGGAATTCTCCGCTGCCTTTATCTATCTTTGAGATATGTAATATTTTGCTGCACTTATTAAAAAATCTGTTCTTAATCAATGTGGGTTATTAGCCATTTATACCTTAGTATGACTTTCAGTCAACATGGCTCCTCTCCCAAGAGCATTTGCGTATGAACTTTATTAGGGGAAGAAAAAAGCTCTGTTTACTATGAAAATAACCATATGTAGATTTCCTTTTTTTCTTTTTCTTTTTCTTGTAGAGGAAATAACGCTCCTTTCTGATGCTTGCTACCTTGATCCATACTGAGGTCATCAACTAGGGCTGAGGCTAGCCCTGCACATGGGTGTGTTGTATGTACATTCAGAGGTAAAGCAGCATGAGGAGTGGAGATATAACCAGTGTGTAACAGTCTTGAACAGTCAGGTAGATAGTATGTGATGGAGTAGGGGACAAGTTAGATGCAAGTATACACAGTATACCACTGATAAGCAAAAAGGGTCTTTGGGAACTAAAGAGTAAGTAACTTAAGCCCCAGAATAACAAATGTTGATAAGAAGGGGGATAAGCAAGTGTAAATCTGTAACTATAGCTCAGATGATGTTTCCTCCTGGTGAACTACTACATCATGCTTTCATCCCAATGCATGACAATGTATCCTATCAATAGTCAAACAGAGATAAGCTGTTGGTCAGACAACTAGAAAACCATAAATTTTGCTTATACTCTTTTGCTTTCGAAATAGCTTTCTTTTTAGAAATACATTGTATCTATAAATCTATCTACATAAATATGTAGGTATAGATATTTACATTCTATAAACTAGAGAAACCTATCATAAAGAAAGTGAAGATGTTCTTCAAATCCCACCCTCCAGGTTAAAAAAAAAAGTTAATTTTTAGAAGCTTAATTTCAGATGCCTCACTCTACATATATGAGTAGATAAATAGGTAAATAGCTCTAAATAATTCAAAATGGCATCTTATACTATTTTAAAACAAACAAAAGAGACTCTAATATAACTACCTGAATGAAAACAAAAACAACAAAAGAAACTATCGATGTTTCTTCATAAGAGACATAGCTTCCTTAAAAAAAAAAAAGAACAACAACAAAGACAACATAAATATTCATTTAAAGTTACAATGTCTAGTGGTCTCCTGTTCTGAAAGGTCGGGGAAAAAGGCATACATCTTTTAATTCCCATAATTGGGCATTTTTACATTCTTGCATCTCTAAAATTTATACTCTGTTCTACATCTGTAGTTCCTAAATTGTTTACTTATGGCCTATATTTAAATGGATTCACTGCTCAGCACCAAGCATTTGACCATGGTTTCTGATTCTTTTTATTTCACGCATCCCATCGTTGATTATACCGTATCATTTGTGTTCCCAAAGAGGTTATATGCTTGAGGCAACCTGACTTGCCCAGATTCTCTGGTATAAAATTCATCAGTCATATTTTCATATGAAACTTTCTAAAGAAATATTCTGTGACTCTATTTCCTACCATTAAAGTTGATTTCTCATTGTCAGGACTTCCTTTAGGGAATATTGTATCCTCTTGACATCTAGGAATATATGTTTATTTCTTTTCTTTTGTACATTTTGCTCCAGATTTACTAGTATTTGGCTGGCCTACATCATAATTATTATTTGGGTATGGCCAGTTCCCTCTTTCATGATTTTCTACTTATATTTTTTTGCTTGTTTGTTTTTAGTGGCTTATAGAAAAGGAATGAATTAAAATTCTCATTACTTTGACATCTTTAAGCAAAATTTTTGGTAACTTATAGTAACTCACCAACTCTGTCATGACCATAACCTGACAAATATCGTATTATAAAAAGCGCAGCAACATAGATACAGAGAACAGACTGGTGGTTCCCAGAGGGGGTTCCCAGTGAAGTAGGTGAAAAATGTCAAAAGGTACCAATTTTCGGTTATAAAAGGAGTCATATAGCTAACAATGCTGTACCACATATTCGAAAGTTGCTAAGAGTAGATCTTAAGAGTTCACATCAAAAGAAAAAAATTGTAACTATGCATGGTGAGAGATGTGAACTTAGACTTACTGTGGTGATCATTTTGCAATATATATAAAATCATACTGTGCACCTGAAACTAACACGTTACATGCCAATTATACCGCAATTAAAAAAAGCAGAAAATTAACTGCAAAAAAAGAGCAGCTAATTAATACTACTTTTAAATCAAAGCAGTATATATTTTAAAATTTGTATTCCTCCACTTTTGCCTGCATATCACCAAGTCTTTTTACTAATTAAGGTAACTTCATACACCTGTGAATGTCTGTATATATTATTCTACTCTTTTCTTACCTATTTTCTTCTCCCTTTTGGTCTTTCTGAATCTCTCTGATATCTTTTTCTCTTTTCACATGTCATTTTTTCTTCCTTCCCCTCTTTCTTCTTTTTAGCTCCCCTTTTGGGTTTTCCCCTGTTCTCTTTTTTCCACCTTTGCTTCTTTATATTTCTTTCCTCCCTCTCTCCTTCCCTCCCTCCCTTGCTTTCTTCCTTCTACTTATATTTTTTTCCTTGAATTGGCTGTGATGTGAGTTTAGTATTTCTAGTTTTACTGAAGACAAATTATGGTCTTTGTGAATTGATTCATATTTATCCAAGAAAATATTTTTTCTTTTCCTTTTAAGTTGTCATTCATTGTTATTTATATCAGTGTTCCTTTGAAGCAAGAAGAGTTTTAAGTTTCTGTCCTTAATCATTTTCTTTTATTCTCTATGGATTGCTGCCTACTTTGAAATTACCATTTACTAATTAATATTATTACTTTAAAATCCAAAACTCAAATTTTAGTTGCAAATGTATAACTATTTTTTACAACGGCTTTAATTACAAAATTAGATTCTGGGCACTAGGGGCAGAAATTACCAAGGATCACTTTTTTAACCTATATTTTCAATAGATACTGTTCATATGTTACTTTTTAAAAATAAAAAATAGTGAATACAGAGTATTTTTTCATTCACTGTATACATATTTGAAATCAATTCATTATAACTTTTTTCTAAATGATTTTTCGATTAATAAGAACTTCCTTAACTCAGAATTTTTATATCGTTTAGAATTCATTATCATATACAACTCCAAAAATTCTTCCTCTTTAATTTACCATCTCTTACTTCCAGCCCACATTTTCCTATATCACTCCTCGATAGTGCCTACAAAAGAGGTTTATAGTATCGATGAGCTGTCTGCTAATAACATGTTATTTAACACTTTTACTGACAAAGGAAATAAAATGTGCCTTACCCCCTCGCTTGTTGATCTTGGCATAGCCTGGAGAATAGCTCCCAGACATGGAGGACGAGCTGCTGAAAGCTACATGGGGGAGTCCAGACACAAGTGGTTCATCACATTTTTCTGAAAAGAAAAGAAAAAAGAGAAAGATTAAATATTTTAAAATAATGACTTGGTACAGTTTTTAGTTAAAATAATTGTTGACTACAGTACAAATGTCAAAATCTATGATACAACATTTAGCAAATGATCGGAATTTAGACAATTCAATAATTTAAACTCTTGCTTTTTAAGAGTTGTAGCTATGACAAAATGCTTTATGCTGAAGGGCCTCGATACAGACCTGCTGTCTAAGAGTTATGAGGAAAGGTGGTGGCGTTTATTTAACAAGCTTTGCAAAAACCGGCACCCTCTGGAAATCTTCAGGGATTTATGCATTATAGGGGTAGAGGATTAGAAACATTGATTAGAAACACAGAGGTTGGAGAAGGGAAGACTAGGAGGAATCCTACCAAAGCTAAAAAAGCCTGAGAAATAGGGGTCAGAAAGGGAGAATCCTACCAAAGCTAAAAAAGCCTGAGAAATAGGGGTCAGAAAGGGAGAACAAGAATAATCATCACCCTGTCACTGCCATCTGAAAAATTAACCAGTTCCCATCATACTCGACCAATCAACTGCGTTGGGACCAGGTGATCCCTCAATTCCATTCTTCACTTGGCTTCAATGGCCATGAAGTTTTTGTGTTTCCTCCTTCCTCACTACTGCTTACTCTGATTCCTTCAATGTATCTCTCTCATTTTCCTAATGTTTAAATGTTAAAGTGCCCAGGACTCAACTCTTGGATCTCTTCTAGGTCCACGCATGCTCTCTGGGAAACTTCATCAGGAGTTGTGTGTTCTCATTCTGGAATATCCCAAATCCTACCCCCTCACATCACCCGGTCCAAGCGGCCACCAGCGATCACTGTTGTGAAAGACTGGATAGTCTTCTTCCTTCCTTGCTTTTCTATCATTCTGCACACAGCAGCCTGAGGGATGCTTACAGATGTAAGTGGGCAAGTGGCTCTAATACTCACAGTACCCACTAGCTCCTGCTCTCCATCAC
The DNA here is from genome assembly GCF_029215605.1 of Mirounga angustirostris. NCBI lineage: Eukaryota > Metazoa > Chordata > Mammalia > Carnivora > Phocidae > Mirounga > Mirounga angustirostris. The sequence goes on from NW_026991720.1 coordinate 8,995,334, forward strand.
TCCGAATCAAGTCTGATGCCCTCCAATGGCCCGCGCTAGCCACCGGACTGGTCACATCTCTCTCCAGCATCCCTGTCCATTGCTGTCCACCACTAGGGCCCGCTTCCCCTTACTGCAACATCAGGCCAACTCCTGCACGGCCTTCATGATTACTCTTCTGGTTACCTCAAGGCTCTTCCCTCTGGTCTCTGCTCAAAGTCACCTTTCACTGCTGCAGACAGACTCCTCCAGTCTGGCCAGCTAAATGAGCATGATGCTACTATCACTCTTGGTCCCCATGTCTGGCTTTCTTTTCCTTCATAGCACTCAGAGCCCCTGGCATATATGTTTTTACTCATTTGTTTGGCTTCCTTTCTCTCCCACTAGAATGGCTGCTCTGTGGGAATCAAGTTTTTGATAGTCTGCTTAATGCTTACTCTCCAGTGATGGGAACTGCACCTGGCACTTAGCACATACTTTAAAAACATTCATAGAATAAATGAGTGAATTAATGAATGAATGAGAAAAAGAACCAATACAATCTGACAATGGCAGAGTCCCAAAACACACTGCCAAATTACAAGATGGCACACCACCTAACTGGAGAGGTGGTCTTCAATCCTCCACAAATGTTTACACATGCTCAGTACTGTTTAATAAGACAGAGTTACACTACATATTCTAGAATCCTTTCTACCTCAGATATTTATAAATGGAAGAAAAGTTAAGCAACATAAAGAACGAACTCGTTTTCTTGAAAAGTCACTCAAGTGGAGTGAGGTCCCCAGTGATACTGGGGAAATGAATTATGATTCATTATCTCACCACTCAAGTGTGTACAGATCTGAAGTTAAAAATGAACATATCCATCCTCATAAAATATAGTTAGATTTCTTATTTTTCTTAGCTATACTGGAAGTACCTCTGGGAAATATGGCATCTGTGTATGAATATATTCCCCAGAAAGCTCAACGTAAAAAGATGAAAAGATGAACATAAAATTTATTTTTACGGTATCAATTCATGAAGTGAGAATCTACAGTGAAGAATTTTGTCTTAATTGTTAAAAATCTTTGCTATTCAACCCTGATGTTTATAGCAGCAATGTCCACAATAGCCAAACTATGGAAAGAGCCAAGATGTCCATCGACAGATGAATGGATAAAGAAGATGTGGTATATATATACAATGGAATATTATGCAGCCATCAAAAGGAATGGGATCTTGCCATTTGCAACGACATGGATGGAACTGGAGGGTATTATGCTGAGCAAAATAAGTCAAACAGAGAAAGACATGTATCATATGACCTCACTGATATGAGGAATTCTTAATCGCAGGAAACAAACTGAGGGTTGCTGGAGTGGGGGGTGGGGTGGGAGGGATGGGGTGACTGGGTGATAGACACTGGGGAGGGTATGTGCTCTGGTAAGTGCTGTGAATTGTGCAAGACTGTTGAATCTCAGATCTGCACCTCTGAAACAAATAATGCAGTATATATTAAGAAAAAAAAAGAAGATAGCAGGAGGGAAGAATGAAGGGGGGGGAATCGGAGGGGGAGACGAACCATGAGAGAGGATGGACTCTGAAAAACAAACTGAGGGTTCTAGAGGGGAGGGGGGTGGGAGGATGGGTTAGCCTGGTGATGGGTATTGAGGAGGGCACGTTCTGCATGGAGCACTGGGTGTTATGCACAAACAATGAATCATGGAACCCTACATCTAAAACTAATGATGTAATGTATGGTGATTAACATAACAATAAAAAATTTTTAAAAAAGAAGAAAAAAAAATCTTTGCTATTCAGGTTAGCTGCCAGTGAGCGCAAATATAAAACCTGATTTCTTACGTGCTGACTCTTTTGGATCCAACTTTTTATAACCTTTTGATGAAAGTTCTGCATTTACTTGGAGTAATCATTACTTTCAAATTTCCCATTTTATTAGGAATGTGCTAACATGCATTCCTTTTCATCTCTTTCATTCAAATATGCACCCAGAACCTAGTTGCGCCAGGCACAGAGAATGCAGTGGATGATACTGACAACATTCCTATCGTGGAATTTATGCTTTAGTGGGAACTAAAAACTAGCTAAAACAAAAACAAAGAGGTAAAAGCAAAGAGGTTAATTTATAGTATGATACGGTGATAAATACTACAGGCACATTAAATATCAAAGAAGGGGCTGCGGGTTGGGGGATAAGGTAGAGATAGAGAATGGTTATTTTTTGCTGCTTTGTCAAGGAAAGTCTCTCGCATTAGGTGACATCTGAGTAGTAATCTGAAGGAAACGAGGTGAGCTCTGTTAGAACTCAGTAAGATCATGCGGGCAGAAATGTTTTCTAGTCTAATCCTGCTCAGTAGGGCTAGCTTATGCCTGACAATGAGTGACTCATTTTCCGAAATTGAACATTAAATGCATATATAGTGTTACATTGAAAGTAATTAAAATGAAGTTGATGAGAAATTGATTAAATGATCCATTAGCTAGTTTAAATTTAGAACTCAAATATAGCATGTACAAACCTAAACACAGTTTATCCTTATTACATCTAAACACTTTGTACTTCCACAACCAATTGATCATCTTCATATTGAGTTTTAAATTTTTCATTAATTTAAAAAATCATATAAATCAGAATAACAAAATTAGAATAAAATTGGGATCAGATAAGCTAAGAGCATATAAGAGATGTAAGAGATTTTTTTTGTGTTTTTTTAAGGTGGCTGCAGAATTATTATCATAATTTAAACATTGGCTATATTACATCCTTCTAAATTGAGATATAGAATCCATAACCACATATTTAAGTAAGAAAGATGCTACATGTACTGTATGTTCTCCTGGAAGACTTTAATCACAAATATTTATTGAGATCTTACTCTGTGCCTTGCACTGTTCTAGCTATTTTGGGCAATAAAAAAAATATAACCCATTTCCCCGTGAGTCCGATAATATATAGACCCACATAAAGTAATTAAACATGAAATAAGAGGATAATATCAAACAGTTTATAATTCAGTACTAAATAAAATATAATCAAGAACTGGAAGTAATAAAATACATTTAAAATGCAGGGCTGCTGTTCAGTGAGTTGCTCGTTACCACTGGCTCCAACATAAATGTGAGACTTTTAGTGTGTCCTTAACCCCCTGTCTACAGATGACTCATTCATAATATAAGCACACTAGCTAACTTCTTCTCAAGCCCTAAAAACTCCAAGCATTGTCAAGTAGCCCACACACCATGTCCTACAGGCCAAAATGTGGCCCCCAGCTCGCTTTTGTAAATAAAGTTTTATTGGAGTATAGCCATGCTCACTCATTTATGTATTACCTATGGCTGTTTTCAAATCCACAGCAGAATGTCACAAAAAGAGACCATATAACCTCCAAAGCTAAAATATTTACTATCTGACCTTTTATAGAAAAAAAATTTTTCCAACCTCTGGTCTAGTATGACAAATATTCCAGGTATCCACAGAGAAGAATGATTAACCATCACTTATGGTACCAGGTAACATATAAATAATGACTATGACCTCAAGAATTGAGGGAATATAGACAGGTGGAAAGAGGGCCAAGAACATTCTAGAAAGAGAGAGCAGCTCAAGCAAAATCACGGAGGCCACAATGGGCATCAAATTTCCCAGGATGGTTGTAGCAGCATGATGTTCATGTATATATTGCACGCTGACTCCTGTGATGAACTAGCCATTTTTATTTCCAACTGTAATAATGGTTATTATGCATTATATATCCCAAAGAGTCAGCTTGCTTATTGTGTAAGAACATGTGTCTTAATATTCTGCAGACATTAAATATTAACAAATCAGGGAAATCCCTGGAGAAAGTTAGAAATTTTATAGAGGAGAAGGAGAAGGAGGAGGAGTAGAGACGGGGGGGGGGGGAGGAGAGAGGGGGAGAGAGAGAGGTTGCTAACATTTGAAATAATTCAGTATTGTATTTTCCCATAGTGGATGTCTTCCAAGACTATGGCCACACAATGATGGCAAATACTCGGTCTCCAGTGTACTTCCCTTCCAGAGAATCTTGGATGAAAACTGAAGAAGCAGATGGGCCTTGAGTTTTATTTTCACACAATTTCAGTCAATCAGGAAGTCAGACTAGCTCTAAGAATTCTGTACTAATTCAAGCTGGAACAGAGGAGATTATTGACAAATAAAGATGACACGGCTGTTGCCCTTCACCTAAGACAACCTGGCTGAGGGAGGCCTCTACAGGCAAAGGGATACAGACAGGAGTTTACAAGGTCAAAGAACTTTAGAATGCATGCCATTGACATTAACGATGGCATTTGAATGTATCTCTGATGAAAAATAATGTCAGAGAATTTTACCACACACTGTCTTTTAAATATACATTTTCTATCACACATCTGGAAATATAAGCCTGATACACAGAAAACAAGAACAACAAAGGACTCCAGAACCAGTGTTCTCAGGACAGCAATTCTAGCAACATCCTCATTCACACTTTACTAGAAAAGCCACTGTGAAAGGCACATTCTCAGAGGAATACATCCCTTCATGGTCTCTTTATGTCCTGTGCCTTCAATTCCTAACTTTTGAAGCTGGAGCTACCTTACTTCCACCTGCACGTCGACCCTGCCTTACGTTTTATGACCCCTCCTCTCCATAGTCAGGGCAAATTTAAGAGGCCTCTGACCTCCTCTCTTTCCAATCAGTAGGCTCCTGCCTTGCTCCTTATGGCCCAAACTATGTTGAATTACAAGATGGGTCATTGCGGTTTATATATATATATAAACAAGAACATTTAAGATCTGGTTGGTAGCATACTTTTTTACTCAATAATCTATTATGGAAATTCCCATACAAATACTGTCTAATTGTTATATATTTTGTTTTATAAAGAAGTAGTTTATTATTTATATTACTATCTACATAGCAGAATTAAATTGCTTTGCAAAGAAAAGAGTACAAGAATACATGCATATTAGATCACTGGTAAAATACTTTATATGATTGAGAATTGTTTTTCCATACAATCCATGGAAGAATTGATTTGGTTTGTTTATCTACCCCACGAAAGGACTATGAGGGACAGTGGTCATGAAGAGAAATATAATTAGTTTGCCATCAAGTGTTAATTTAGAGGAAAGCTAAGGATTATCAAACTGGACTTAAGTCAGCTGAGTGGGCATATCTGATATGCAGTGACAATCAGCGGGTGACAAAAAAGAAATCCATCTCGGGGTGCCTGGGTGGCTCAGTTGGTTAAGCGACTGCCTTCGGCTCAGGTCATGATCCTGGAGTCCCGGGATCGAGTCCCGCATCAGGCTCCCTGCTCGGCAGGGAGTCTGCTTCTCCCTCTGACCCTCCTCCCTCTCATGCTCTCTGTCTCTCATTCGCTCTGTCTCAAATAAATAAATAAAATCTTTAAAAAAAAAAAAAAGAAATCCACCTCTCCCCCTTTTTCTTCTCACTGAATCCCTCCTGTGTACTCCCCAATGGAGGTGACTTCACTCACTTTTTGTTCATTGTCCCTTTAACATGACAAAGCCCAATGTGCTGCCATATGCATTATAGTACCTTTGGCTGAATGAGGCAGTTGTCGTCTTCCATCTCATTCCTTGCAATTTGGACCACCACGAATGGCATACGGTAGAGACCCTTACACCAAAACCAGTAAATAAATGAAGAGCAACAGTAATCATTTATTGAGTACTATGTGATAGGCAACACATTAAATATTTTGAAAGAACTCTGTCACTGAGTTATTAGGGGAAGCTTTTGACATCGGTATAATGTCCATTTTATAATGTCCTTGTCTAAGGAAGCTTGAGAACTCACAGCTAAAGAATGTTGGAGCTGGGACAAAAATGGAGTTGGTCCTGATTGTCAGGCTTATGCTTTTGAGGTCTACCTTTCAAGGACACACCATCTCTAGACTCACTTCAGATGAAATCTGTTTGGTTACATTGAATTTATGCCTGAGTTATGGAGATATCCTAATAATATTGAAACAGCCAGATTTTTCTCATCACCGCTCATTTTGATCCCAGGAGTTTCTCAATGTAACCCCCTATATGATAAAGTTGAAGCAATTTCAATATCTTCTGTCCAGGTCAGACCAGTACCTTCCAACTAAAAGAAAGTGGTTTCTGCAGGTTTAAATAGGTGTTCTCAGAGAAAGCCACACACAATCACCTATTCAATCGATAATGCCTACACTGAATAAATATACATTCACAATGTACATCAAATTTATTCCACATATTCATGTAATAAATATTTACTAGGGACTTATTTCTTGCTTCCCCTGAGCAAGATCTCCCTAAAATCTATTTACTTCATAGTTGCCAGATGGATCTTTTAAAAATGGGCATCAGATTATGCCATGCCCTGACAACTTCCCAATGGTTTCCCCTCACAGTCAGTAACAAAATCCAAACTCCACCAAAGCCTATGATGGTCTGGCCCTAAGGCATTTCTGGTGTTGCTTTACTTTGCTCTTCTCCTCTGGGTGACTAAGCCAACTTAGTTTCACTCTCCTGTCTGTTCTAGAAATACCCAGTACACTCCAGCTCAAGGTTCTTCCCACCCTCTCTGCCTCCCGGCTAAAATTCTCTTTAGCGCATCTAAAGAAGGCTGGCTCCATTCCATTTTGCCCTCAATTCAAACAGCACCTCTTCTTTTTCTGGACACTTTATCTAAATCAACCAATTCAATTTCTACCTTCACACCCTCCAGAGACTACTTGCTATTTGATCACACTATTTTATTTTGTTCACAGCACTAATCACAATCTAAAATTATCATGATTATTTTTTTAAAAAACATGTTTATTACTTTTCTTGTTGACTGGGACTATAAATATCATGAGAATAGGGCATGTGTCTATTTCATTGAGCCTCTATTCCCAGAGCCTAAAAACCTGGCATGCAATACATAAAGAGCTACTGAATCAATGCAGTATTGACAATGATAAGTAATAAATCCATCTAAAAGTGAGCAAAGCTAAACAGTTCCTAGTTTGGGCCATTGAAATGTATTCACTTTATCTAGCTAACAGATGTTTTTGCATTTTTCCATTTTAAACATTGCAGAGAGAGTTGGCTTTGCACCATGATGTTATGCACAGACCTTCCTCACTGTATCTTGCCTAAGAAAGATCACCATTTTGATCTTTATCAACCTGAAACGCCTTGTAGTTTGGAACCCTTGAATTATATAGAGGGTTTGTATACATCATTAGTATATACCTCCAGAACTTTTAAAATATCTTGGCTCCAGCGAATGGATTTTATGAGAGTTGAAGCTATTGACTTATCTGGGTTAGCTCCTTTACATCTATTTTTTGTTTTGTTTTCAAAGCAATGTAAGACTCTTGGTATTTCTAACATAACACTCTCATCCTTGAAAATCTATTGTGATAAGTTTTATATTTTGATCTCCTTGCTACACACTGGTCTCTTCTGAAAGGAAGGGGACTTGTTTACATTTTCCATGTGTTGAATACAGAGCACCTAGTGGGTATTCTTCAAAACTTTGAAAAATATTGAATGCAATCAGTATAATAGCTTATGACATGAATAAATTCAATCAAATCAGATCAAATTCCTTTCCTTTTCCCTTTTGTAGGTCCAATAGCTGTGCTCAGAAAAAAATTTTAAAGTAGTATAGCTAGAACATCAGTCACGTTTGCAAGAATCATCGTTGTAAATCAAATTGGAAATTGTCTGGTCTGCATATACCAAGGGCGAATTACTTTGAGACTTGTAGTTCAAATTTTGCTGGACATTTAACAGCTGCAGCATATTTCTGACAGATGGTATAACAGATGAATCAGTTTCAAATTATCTCCTGAACTGTTATATACTAGAAAAAAATAGATTTGTGAGGCTTTTTAAAAAATAAGTTATATTTTTGTCTCCTCTGAATTGATCTTCTAATTTTACAGAAATAAATCCCATCACACAAAATAATAAAAATCAATTTTTACCCTTTGTGTAGTCTAGAAAGGTTTTTGAAAATTTAATTCATACTATTTCATGCAAAAAAACTGAAATGGTATTTAAAAATAGAATCAATCATTTGCCCTAGAACCAGGCAGAGGTTTTCATCTCTAAAACAATGGTTACAAGTGGCCTTTAATTTTTTAACTCAAATTCTATAGTCTCATAAGAAGGAAGAGCTACTTTACACTCTTAAAACCGACAACATTGAACAGTGTCAAGGTCAATTGCAACATGACTAAATGAACTTGAGCACTCTTAAAGCTTTCATTGACAATCTTCCTATGGATGAGGCTCTTTGGATTGTGATTTGTTGGTCCACTGGCAAATGTCTCATTTTTTGACTATCTCATTTCATTAACTGGTTAATTCAAAGAAAGTGTTTAACAATAAGATGCGATGTACTCATTGACAACCAAGTCTATCTCCTAGACTAATTAACCACTTTTACTTTTAAATAATTGACTAAAGTACTATAGATAAACATCCTTTAGTGTTCCTGCCTCAAGTCACTTCAGATTACATCATGCACTCAACTGGTATGAAGTAAACAGTGGAGCACTAGAGAGTCAAGCGAAGCTGTAGAAGAATGTTTAAATGACAAATACTTATGGTAGATTCAGTTAAAGAAAAGTAGGCTATGAAATGACATTTGTAATATAATACTAATTTTATTTATTTTATTTATTTATTTATTTTTAAAGATTTTATTTATTTATTTGACAGAGAGAGAGAGCACAAGTAGGCAGAGTGGCAGGCAGAGGGAGAGGGAGAAGCAGGCTTCCCATTGAGCAGGGGGCTTGATGTGGGGCTCGATCCCAGGACCCCAGGATCATGACCCAAGCTGAAGGCAGTCACTTAACCGACTGAGCCACACAGGCACCCCTATAATACTAATTTTATGAAGTCTATATTTATAGATGAACAAATGGCTAAAATAATATATAAACCAAAACGTTAACCATGATGTCACATTGGTTATTAGATCATTGTAAGTTTTATCTTCCTCTATGTTTCTTACTTTTTTGAAATATTTTTCAATTAACGTGTACTGATGTTATAATAAGATATGAAAAAGAAATAGTATAACTGCCCAGTGGTGATGACTGCAAAGAATGTATGCTTCATTTGTTCATCCAACAATTGAGTGCCCACAGTAGAGATGCAACAGTGAGCAACACAGAGTTTTATGTTATAATAAATAATAAATTAAAAAATCCACGGTATGTAAGCAAGTGATAATTGTTTTGGGGGAAATAGAGCAGGGAAGGAAGACAAGGATACCCGTTGGGTGCTGGGAGGATGACTGTTCTTTATTAGAAGTCCAAGACGAGGGGTGCCTGGGTGGCTCAGTTGGTTAAGCGACTGCCTTCGGCTCAGGTCATGATACTGGAGTCCCAGGATCGAGTCCTGCATCGGGCTTCCTGCTCGGCAGGGAGTCTGCTTCTCCCTCTGAACCTCCCTCCTCTCATGCTCTCTCTCTATCTCATTCTCTCTCTCAAATAAATAAATATCTTAAAAAAAAAAAAAAAGAAGAAGAAGCCCAAGACAACCTCATAGTAAGATCATTTTTTAGCAGAAATGTCATGGAGAAGAGGAAACAAGCCATACAGTATTGTCTGTTATCTGTGGAATGGTAGTTCCAGGTCAAGGAACCCAAGTGAGGAAGCCCAGAAACAGGAGCAGGATAAGCATGTGCAAAGACCTTAGGGAGCCAGCTCTGTGTGGATGGAGCGGGAGGCGCATGGGGTAAACAAAGGGGAAGAGGTCAGGAAGACCACAGAGAGGGAAGAGGAGGGCTGGGTCTCTTGGGCCTTGTAGGGGATTGTAAGCCATTGGGCTTTAGTGACATTCAAAGATTAGAAGCTCTTGACAGCAGAAAGTGTGATATTTTACCAAATTTATTATAAAGGAAGTGAAAATTTAATGTAAATAGTGTTATTTTTTCTTTTTAAGATTTTTTCCAGAGCAGTTTTAGATTTAGGGTAAAATTGAGAATAAGGGACAGAAATTTGCCATACACTCCATACTCCAAAACAAGCACAGCTGGCTCACCAGAATGGGACATTTTTTTTTACCACAATGAACCTATATTAGCACATCATAATCACCCGAAGTCCATAGCTTACTTTAGGATTCACTCTTGTTATACATTCTAAGGGTTTGGAGAAAGTGTAATGTCATGGGTCCATCAACACTGGGTATTTTCACCGCCCTAAAAGTCCTCTGTGCTCTGCCTATTGACGTCCCCATCCTCACTTTGGCCACCACGGATCTTTTTACTGTCTCCACAGTTTTGTTTTTTCCACAGTGTTATATACTTGGAATCCTACAACATATAGCATTTTCATATTGACTTCTTTCACTTAGTAATCTGCATTTAAGGTTCCTATGTCTTTTCATGGCTTAATAGCTCATACCTTTTTAGTGCTAAACAATATTCCATTGTCTGGATGTACGACAGTTTCTTATCTGTGTGCCTACTGAAGGAAATCTTGATTGCTTACGAGCTTTGGCAATATACATAAAGCTGTTATGAACATTCATGTGCAGGTGTTTTTAAGGGGTAAGGACATTTTGAAATTTTGATATTTAAAAAAATATGGGAGGATAAGAAAAAAATCATTACATAGAAAATGGATACAATGGAATATTATGCAGCCATCAAAAGGAATGAGATCTTGCCATTTGCAATGACGTGGATGGAACTGGAGGGTATTATGTTAAGCAAAATAAGTCAAAGAGAGAAAGACATGTATCATATGACCTCACTGATATGAGGAATTCTAATCTCAGGAAACAAACTGAGGGTTGCTGGAGTGGGGGGTGGGGTGGGAGGGATGGGGTGACTGGGTGATAGACACTGGGGAGGGTATGTGCTCTGGTAAGCGCCGTGAATTGTGCAAGACTGTTGAATCTCAGATCTGTACCTCTGAAACAAATAATGCAATATATGTTAAGAAAAAAAAAAGAAGAAGAAGAAGAAGGTAGCAGGAGGGGAAGAATGAAGGGGGGGAAATTGGAGGGGTAGATGAACCATGAGAGAGGATGGACTCTGAAAAACAAACTGAGGGTTCTAGAGGGGAGGGGGGTGGGAGGATGGTTAGCCTGGTGGTGGGTATTGAGGTGGGCACATTCTGCATGGAGCACTGGGTGTTATGCACAAACAATGAATCATGGAATACTACATCAAAAACTAATGATGTAATGTATGGGGATTAACATAAGAATAAAAAAAAAGTGGAAAAAAAAAAAAAGAAAATGGAAGAGAAGAATATTCCAGGCAATAGAATCAGTACCACAAAAAGGCTAAGTATGGGACTGTATGGTATCTTCAAGAAGGAATGAGACACAAACAAACTGAATCTTCAAAACAAAAGAAAACAAAAGAACAACTTGTAGTTGCCTAACGTGTTCTCCCAATTTCCTCTTGGATAATTTATCAGGTCTTAAATCAAATGCCAGAAGAGACATTCCCTGACTCTACCATCCCCTATACTAAATTCAGCCCACTTCCTTTCTTCCTAAGAGAACCAACCCAATCCCTTTCCTTTGTAGCAACTAGGATGAATAATAATTGTGTATTTACTTGTTTAATGTGTGACTCCATCATGACTTGTTCACCCCAATTGGACAGAGCCAAAGATTGTTTTCTTCACTTCTGTACACCTAGAACATTGACAGGATTGGTGCCCATAATGAATGAATAGTGGATGGTACAGACGGTATGTAAGCTGGTACAGACGGTATCTAAGGGTAGAAATCATTGAATTTAGGGAGGTGTTGATCTGAATAGGGAGATTAAGGCTGGATTGTGTAAAAACATCTTATTCAGTCATTTCTATTTTGCATGTTCTCAATTATTCTTTTTTTAAAAAAGATTTTGTTTATTTATTTATTTGACAGAGAGAAAGAGAGAGAGAGAACAAGCACAAGCAGGGGGAGCAGCAGGCAGAGGGAGAAGCAGGCTTCCCGCTGAGCAGGGAACCCAACGCGGAGCTTGATCCCAGGACCCTGAGATCATGACCTGAGCCGAAGGCAGACGCTTAACTGATTGGGCCACCCCAGCTCCCCTAAATTATTCTTTCAATAAATGTTTATTGGATGCCTATTGTGTTTGAATCTAGAAATCTTATATCCCAAACTTCACAGGCTAATGAATACCATGATATAAATGTGGATTATATTCTGTAGGCCTTGAGAAATCACTGAAATGGTTTGCTTATTAGAGTAGTGTTATAATATAATCATATCTATATTTTAGAAAAAAAAAAAAACCTTTGGCAGCTGAGTGAAGTTGTCGTTGGAGGTGTGTTCTGGAAACAATGAGAGTATTACAGCAATGTAAGTCACAAGTTGTACAGAGGTGAACAAAGCCAGTGGCAGTGGGTTTATAAGAGGAGAAATGTACAAAAGATGTTTTGGAAGGTGACTGAATGTGTTTTTCAAAAGGATGTGTGAGATAACTAGAAAAAGAGAGTCAAAAATTACTGAGATTTCTTATGTAGGTGACGGTAGTGTGTGAAAGTCATTTGTTGAAGTTATAAAATATGGTATTGGACCCGTTTGCTCTAATCATTTATTAAAACAGGATGTTTGACTCAATTTAAAAGCATATGCCAAGATTAATATTTCACACTCAATTGATTTCACACTTTTAACTAGAATTACCAGGTTCTATAAGTAATTTGTTGAAATAAGAAAGTTGCTTTACTAGGACACAGAAGGTTGAGAATGTGGCCCCTGTAAAGTTTCCCTAAGACATTTAAGATTCTCCATGGCCTTCTTTAAGACAAAACTATCCAGCGCTTCTTTTTCCATGTATATATTAAATTGCAAAACTTGGTCTCTTTCACTGTCACACTTTGCTACTGATTGAGATCTCTCTAGCACACATAGCTCCACTGAATGGTGCTCTGCTAACTGGATACCTTTTATCATAATGGTAAACTGGAAAGGAAGATCTCTGTGTGCTAATGCCTATCCATATCCAACTTCTGATGGACCTTTCTCTCATCTTTTTTTTTCTCCTTATAACATTTTTTATCTTCTCCTTTCTAATTCCTCTGGCTTTAAGCACATGCAAACTTCCCTATTTTAGCAATAAATACTAGAGAACAAAATAGTGGTTATCAGAGGGGAAGTGGGTGGGGACCTGTAATAGGGGATGGGGATTAAAGAGTACACTTATTGCAATGAAAAAATAAAACAAATAAAATAATTTTAAGAAAGAGAAAAGGAAGAAATATTTATTTTTTAAAGATTTTTTTTTTTAATTTATTTGACAGAGAGAGACACAGCTAGACACAGAGAGAGGGAACACAGGCAGGGGGAGTAGGAGGGAGAAGCAGGCTTGCCATGGAGCAGGGAGCCCCAAATGGGGCTCGATCCCAGGACCCTGGGACCATGACCTGAGCCGAAGCAGATGCTTAACGACGGAGCCACCCAGGAGCCCCAAGAAATATATATATATTTTTATGTTACTGCTGACCCTTCCTCTCAGAGCTAGCCCCCAGAGTGAGAGCTCTGTCCTCCACCATGAAGGAAATCTGGAAACATGGGGCCTATCTAAAGGCAAACGCGTGTTGTGCTGATTTCCAGGAATATATTCTAATCCAAGGAAAGTTGCTTGCTTTGATATATATTTTTGGATAACATTTAAATTCTAAACAAAACAGTTGTTTCAGAAGGCTTCTATGAAAAGGCAAAAACCACAAACTGAGAACAGAAACAAAATAACACTTTTCAAATACATGTAGATGGGCACTCACTTTATTTTCTTATTTATTTTATTTATTTATTTGAGAGAGAGAGAGGGAGAGGGAGAGCACAGAAGGAGAAGCAGACTCCCCACTGAGCAGAGAGCCTGACATGGGGCTCGATCCCAAGCCCTAAGCCGAAGGCAGACGCTTAACCGATTGAGCTACCCAGGTGCCCCTGCACTCACTTTAGATGGAAAGAAAATCAGGAAGGAAGACTGCCCAGATCTGAAAGGATCTGAAAGAAACGGTCAAAAAGCAAGCAGCCATAGGCAAGCAAGCCAGGACCAGAACACAGGAGATCAACACCTCAGCCAGACCGCTGAGAACCAGTCCTGGGGGAGCTTCTTCAGCCTTTGGCTCTTTATACAGCCTGGTGGGTATGAGAAGAGAAATTCTACAATCTCAAGAATTTTCCACAGTTAGGAGGAAATCTTCTGCCCTCCAAAGAAAGGAGGAAAGAGAGACCATAAGCAAGCAAAAGCACAGAAACGAGACTAATTAGAGGTTACAAAAAGTGTGTTTGATTAATAAGCCAGGTGTGTTTTGGGAAGCAGTAAGAAAAAGGGACTGAAAGTAGCAGCGTGTTGAGACTTGAAAACTAAGCAGATAATTTTCAATCTCCTACAGAAAGGAATTGGGAACAATGAAAGGTTTCTGAACAGAGAAATTACAGTGTAAAAGTGCAGGAAAAGTTACAGAAAATAACATTCTTTGGTTTTTAAGCTTCCTTAGAGATGGAGATTCCCGGAGAATGTATTCCAGATGGGAAAAGAAAATGCATCTCGAGAAAACAATGTAATCAGAAATAAATAGGAGATGGAGACAACCAGATCCACAGAATTCTTCATTGCTGAAATTCACACAGCTATGGAGAGATGGGGAAAGTGGTTGGTTTTACATTTTGAAATAAGAAACAGAGCCATAGCAGGGAAAAATAAATGAGACATATATATTCATGACCATGATGATAGAGTTGGCTGCAGTCTTTGGAAACAATCGCATTGTTTTCCCAACATACCTACATTTTTATAGAAGCTGGCCTGATTTAGAAAACCCCAGTTCCAATCTCTATACTTTCCTCACCTCTCCTGAGCAAACCACATATTCATGTTGAATCTGTTTCCCCATCCTGTGAAGAAGGAGTACTGGACATAAAATCCTCATGGTCCCTTTCAGGGTCTACATTCTTGGATTCTATAATGCCATAAGATGCTCATGACAGTACAAAATTAAAAAAAAAAAACCTGTTGCTTACTATCAAATAGGTTATATAGAGATTATTATATAAAGAAATTAAATACATTTTGAGAAAATTACAAAACAGATCGTGAATACTAGTATAAATCTAGAGCAAAGTGCTGAAAGAAAATTATTTTGTTCCTCTCCCTCTCTCTTCAGGCCAGAAGCACTTATAGTGATCCAGATGAATTGTCATAAGTAACAGATAAAGACAAAGCATTCCTTTGTCAATAAAGCCCAGGACATGCTGCCAATTCTGCTCGTTTGAACATATCCAGATTCTCAAGACTTTTTATTGCCTAGCCCCAAAGGAATTTTGCTTTATGATTACTTTATTTGATCACATTATTACACAGAGTAGATGAACTGAGGGGTAGATCTGAAATGACTGGAAGCCAATGCCCTGTGACCTATATTTAGGAAGCAGCTCTATAAAATTAATATTTTTAAACTAGCACTAAACATTTGTTCTATAAATACTATAAAGTGCTTTTATATAAACATTTATAAGTAAAATAATATATATGTAACAAATGTTTAGTGATATTTAAAAATATTTCTGTTTTCATTTTTAATATGTTCCTTACATTGTAGCTCTATAATTCAAATATGCTAAGAATAGGGAAAGATGCACACACTTGGGATTCAGGGTTAGTTCGCCTACAATTCCATCCTGGTCTACCTCTCAGACTTACATATTCTTGGATGCATCTTTTCACACTTTAGAACTTCAATTTTAGCTTTGGTAAAATAGTAATTAAATCAAATAAAGTCTTACTGAGCCTCAGTAGGTGGATTATATTTACCCTCGAAGTTTGGGGAGTGAGGGAGTGGGGCAGATAATAACTATCTCTTGCTGGATGGGATTTTAGAGTCTAGAAAGGGCTATAGCAAGAACAGATACCTACTATACAATAGAAAGTGTTGAAATAGAGATCTAATGCTCAAAGGAAAGTGATATGGGCCCCCAGGGAGAGAATAATTAATACTGCCTAGAAGATTATATCGTCAAGCATATCGCTATGTAAATGGAGAGTTCCATGAAATGATATAAAAGAAAATGTTTTTTAAACTGAAAAGTCTTGACAAATATTAGCTTCTTTCTTTTTTTTTTAAATTTTATTATGTTATATTAGTCACCATACAGTACATCATTAGTTCTTGATGTGGTGAACCATGATCCATTGTTTTCGTACAACACCCAGTGCTCCATGCAGTATGTGCCCTCTTAATACCCATCACCGTTAGCTTCTTTCTAATATAATTTCATAAACCAAACCAGAGTTAACTATTGGATATTTTTCAGATTTCTTATGATGAGTTCATCTTAAAACATGAAGCATTATTTGGTATATAAAATACACAATTACGTTTTTTTCTTTTTGGGTAGTTGAAAATATTTCATCATTTCTTGCATGCCTTTGTCTAAACTAACAGATTAGATCACAATATTCCTTTCACCTATTTTTTTTCATAGAAAATCCACTTAGATTTGGGAATTCCAAATTGATGTTTAATGTGAAAAAAAGAGCACATCAATCAGTGATGTCTAGGGAATTCCTCTAGCTAGCTGTCTACCTTCTATTCACATTCATAATCATTTTTAGTTTTACTACCTATACTTTATTGTAAGAAATGCACCACCATGAGGCGAATAAACCTATGTTATGGAATCAAAGCAGCCTATCTGCATTAGAGACCCCACAGAACAAGAATTTCTTCTGAGGGGGCGCCTGGGTGGCTCAGTCGGTTAAGCGGCTGCCTTCGGCTCAGGTCATGATCCCGGGGTCCTGGGATCGAGTCCCGCATCGGGCTCCCTGCTCTGCGGGGAGCCTGCTTCTCCCTCTCCATCTGCCTGCTTCTAAGGGCGCCTGGGTGGCTCAGTTGGTTAAGCGACGGCCTTCGGCTCAGGTCATGATCCTGGAGTCCCAGGATCGAGTCCCGCATCGGGCTCCCTGCTCAGCAGGGAGTCTGCTTCTCCCTCTGACCCTCCCCCCTCTCATGCTCTCTATCTCATTCTCTCTCTCAAATAAATAAATAAAATCTTTAAAAAAATAATTTCTTCTGTAGTAACTGCAGGAACATCTATAACAGAGGCGCCTATAAATAGCACTGTATTATTTGAATGCCTCAATAACTCAGTTTTCAGACTCGCTCTGTACAGTTACATTTCCTTGATACACTTTCTGCCTCTATGTCACAGGCTAACCTAAAGAAGATTTGAATTATGTGTTTGCTATTAGCTCATTGCTTGACATTCCATATTTATTATTGTTCAGAACATAAGAATATGCACGTTTATACATTTTTCTAAGTTCCACTTATTGGTTAGTGTTATTTGAAATATAATATGATAATGCACTTGACAAGTTACCCTGGAGGTGACACAGCAATTTGCAGAGAAGTATCAACATCATGTATTCATGGCAGAGCAATGTTCCCTTTTTGAGTTTTCTAATATCTTCAAATGCCACTGTATACCAATAATTTATTTTTTGGTGGCACAATTGGTCATGTGGAAAATATTTTTCCTGGATTTAAAAGAGCACATATATTCACACATACACTTTACAGTTGGCCCTTGTTCAGAATATAATCTCATGTAGATTGCAGACATCCTGGACTGTGTCTCATTCATCTCTGAGTGCTCATGCCCAGCAAAATCCCTGACACAACACCAAGGCTAGATATGTGTTTGTTGAATGATTAAACATGTCTGTTGATTCCTCTCTTAGGATGAGAGCTGGTGGGGTTTACAGACACAAACCCCAATTCCAGCTTTAACTGCAACACACCATAGAAATGCTGAGTTCCCTCCCATTCCAGGAAAATGCCACCCCAAAATACCACAGGAGATTTTATTCTGGGGTATACTCCTTCTATAAACTGGGTATACAATCCAGATATTATGGAGGTAACAGTATCTCTGAGAAATATGAATTTTATTTTCTCCTGAAGTAGAAGCAAATTTAACATGAGCTGCAGCATTTTCTTGTTGTTGAAAATAACCCTTTACTTTGAGATGATTAGGGTAAAGTTTGAGGGAGGAAAGATAATTTTGAGAACATGGTGTGTGGTTTCCTCAAAGTTGAGCTTCTTAGGAACAGATCACCTAAAAAATTCTGTCTTTCTATCCAAAACTACAGGGGTAGAATAAATAGCCTCTTCTTGCTGACCCCTGCCTACACCTGCCACACTTTTTACCCAAGAATTCTGAAGAGACCTGCAGAGATACTCTTCGACTCTATGGCACAGCAACAGAACTATCACATAGAGATATCTTGGTCAAGGTCAGCATCACTACTGTGAGATGCAGTAAAAAAGGAAAGAAACTAACAATCTATATTATTTAATTTTCTTTCTCATTGGATAAAAGCTGTGACAGGGTGTATGCAAGTTAAATGGTAGAGAGATGACACACATTTCCATGCCTATTTCCAAGGATAGCAAAGATCACAATGAAGGATAAATCAAAATGCATTTAATTGGCATCCTGTTTTCCTCTTGGAGGGGAAAACCATTTTACCCTGCATTCTTATTTTACTGCTTGTTGTAGGCTTAACTCTACATGTCAACACATCGATTTGTCTCAGAGTTTTATCCATTTTCCTTAAGAATTTGATACCTACTAAAATTAAAACGTTTCTGGAGAAACAGCATTAGGAGGTGCTATCAAGTCCTGAGAGCGGCTTCGAATACAAGTTTTCATGGGTGCCCAGGTGAGGGTAGAAAAAGAGAACAGGAAAATATGAGACATTAAACTTCAGGGACAATAAAATTAGGGTCTTGGTAAGAAGCAGGAAAGCCAAAATTACTACACTACCGGTTTGCCTTGGACTAGATCTGCCTGCACATCATTTATCTATATGTCCACAAAACATCAGGAACACATGTACACATAGCTGGCATTTTTCTCACATAAATATCAAGAAATGAATTGTTAAGCTTATATTGTATTTTAAAGATCTTTAAAGAATTTTCATAAAGTTTTAAAACATCTGATTCTACATGGAATTTCCCCCTATATCCTACCCACCCCTTGCACAACTTCTCAGCATTATAGATAAATTTCCAAGTATAACCAGATGAGAAGCTGATGACTGAGAAAAATTCAGGAGAGCTGGCAAATAAATGTTCTAAAAGATGGAAACTTTTTTTTTTTTAGATTTTATTTATTTATTTGACAGAGAGAGACACAGCGAGAGAGGGAGCACAAGCAGAGGGACTGGGAGAGGGAGAAGCAGGCTTCCCGCGGAGCAGGGAGCCTGATGCGGGGCTCGATCCCAGGACCCTGGGATCATGACCCGAGCTGAAGGCAGACGCCTAATGACTGAGCCACCCAGGTGCCCCAAAAGATGGAAACTTTTAATGATAAACGTGGGTGAATCTGGTGTTAGTATAAAGACAATATTCTCTTAAAACACTTAGAGATCAATTTCTACTTGTATATCCTCTAAGGAATCTATGTTGCTTTCATAATGTGCAAGAGTTAAAATTCAGCATGATTTCTATGTGCTTTCACTTTTTTTTGGTCTGAATTATATACAGTTGAGTCTAGAATGTTGAAAGTCAAATCATTCCAATAACTGTGTGATAATTCTTCTTAACATGTCAGTATCTTCTGATACTTGAGCTTCTTTTTTTTTTTTTAAGTTATTTATTTATTTATTTATTTATTTGACAGAGCACAAGCAGAGGGACTGGGAGAGGGAGAAGCAGGCTTCCCGCAGAGCGGGGAGCCCGATGTGGGACTCGATCCCAGGACCCTGGGATCATGACCTGAGCCGAAGGCAGACGCTTAATGACTGAGCCACCCAGGCGCCCCTGATACTTGAGCTTCTAAACACTGATGCCTAAATTCTTTAGAGCAGCATAAATAGGTCAGCATGGAAAACATGCAATTGAATCAGATATTGATAATTCTCACATGTTTTTAAATTTAAATTCCACATAATTTTAAATTATGTGGAATTTAAAAATTTACAATAACATAAAAGAGCAATAATATGCTTTTAAAATGAATGGAAACAGTTGATATATTAGGAGACTTCAACTGATCTATTTTTCCTTCCTGAATTATGATTTGACCTAAAGAAGGATGTATCAATATGTGTCCTGGAAAGTTTTAGGAAATAATACACATAAGTAGAAATTTTATAACATGTCCTTTTTGGAGAGAATTTATATTTTTTGTTTTAATTGGATGTTCATATATACATGCCCCAGGGCCCCTAAGTTTCCTGTTTTCCAGAGCAATCATTTTCGTCTCTTCAAGCTGCTTCTTTTGGAATTTACCTCTATTTCCTTCATTAAATAACATGCTTATGTTGTCATTTCCTAATTTTTCAGTTTTAAGTGTCTATGGACTTCCCACTATGAAAGATGACGTTTTCCTTCTCTTTTATCACTTCATCCCACCACACACAGGCATATCCTTTTTGTCCCCACTCCTACCACCTTACTAATGTAGTTATATCAAACCTCCCCTTGGATCACCATTCCATATTTACATCATTATGACTATGTAAGTACTATTCACAGCTGAGCCAAGTACTTACGCTACAATAACTATTCCTTTCCTGCATAACTTCTATTTTCTCTAGTCACAATGTTTCTTTCTTTTTAAATTAACATACAGTTTCACAAATCATAATATCTCTATTGAAAAGAAACAATCTTCTATTGCTTAACAATGCCCCCAACTATATTGAGTAAAATGACAGTGGAATTTATATAGATCTACTTGACTGTGACAAAGGCATATGATGAACTTTGGTCAGAGAATTTTTACCCAACTTGTATATATGAAAGGTAGGATCTATGAACCCTACATTCACCCGTCGCTATACAGACAAAGTCCAGTGAGACTCACTGACTTTCCATTCACTTTGCACTTGTCATCTAGGTTCGGCCTTTAACATCTACATTTAATCAAGAATCACAGATCAGTTCATGGTTAAATGGGAAAGTCAAATGGAGGGAATTAGAGAGCATGATCAAACTGAAAATTTAGCAGCCTCTTTATAAAACTAGAAGCATAAATTTATACCCATGTTATACCTGGGAAAAAAACTTAAGAATCATTTAGTCCAAAATGGATTCTTACTATGAGGAAACAGAGACCCAGAAAGGTGTTTGACTCAAAGTCTGTGAAAGCGTGTGTTCATATGTGTATTTAATTCCCACTCTAATTTAACATGTAGCATTCCAACATTCCAATGATATGTAGACAAATTATAATGTGCTCTTTATAGTAACATGTAGTTATATATTGTTCTCACTTAAGTATAATTAGACTAGAATAAAGGTAAAAAGATTATTAATTAGCATATAATATTTAAAAAGTTCCCCTGATTGCTCATTTTTAAATTTATTAGTTGGTGTGGGCAACAAAATTAATTTTTTCCTACACTATTAATATTCTTTGAGACAGGACCACATTGATAATCCAAACACCATTTTATTATTATAAAATATTGCTGGACTTACTCTCAAGAAAACACATATAAAAGTTTAATTGTTCTATGTTATTAGAAAGCATGTTCTTTTGAAAATAAAATGAAATGAATGAGAAAAAGCACTTAATCATTCCCGTGTTTATTTCTATCAGCTCAGGAAGCTAGACTAAGCAATTAACCACCACATAAATACTTGGCTTTTCATGGAAAAAATAACAAAGCTCTGTTTCTTAATTTCTCAAGTAATATACTTAATAAGCTATATAGTTAAGTGAGTCTCATAAGGCAATAACAGGAAAGAGGCAAGTACTATATAAACTTCTGCCTAGTATCTCCCTACCATCAATAGAAAAAACAATGTAATATTAATTTCAGTGAGACATTACTAGGTCATTTTAAAGACTGTGGCATTTTACGGCTGGTGAAAAGGAAAAAAAAAAACCTTTAACAAATGTTGTTAGATAGGCGATGACACCCCATTCATGAGGGCCATCGTATAGGGTTGGATCTTTATTAAAGGACTGATCAGTTGTATGGCCATGCCTAATGGCGAGGGCTGAGTGTTTTTAAGTATTGGACCAAGCCAATGAGTCAAGGTTGTCTCTTTTCACTGAAAGTGGGAAAAAGAAAGGGAGCAATCATGTAGTCAAAACTGAGAGAAACAATTGTAAGATGAGCAGCTGAGAATCTAAGGGAGGAGAGGAAAGACTATTAAGACATCCCAAGTAATTCAATCTCTAATTCTGAGGGAGCAAAGTCAGGTGGGAATGGAGTCAGAAGGGAATCAGATGCTCTAAATTTCAAATACAAGGACAAAATGGAATCTGCACCAAGACCACAGAATAAGGAGCAGAGGCATGGACTGGGGTCAGAATATTAATTAATGCTGATAGAATTTGGGTTTCTCAGACCAAGACTTGATCATTCAGATCTTGCACTGAGATCATTTGCCCTAGGCTACTACCTGTATTTTGGTCTTAACTGATAACAGAGAGAATCATTTGCAAGCTCCAGGGTCTCACAGACCGGGGAGTGTATTTGAGAAAATATAAAAGGAACTCATGACTCATTATCAAACACCAAGAAACTCTGCCTTTCATCACTGCTACCCACTAAATCAGATCACTGACTATCTTACCACATGCCAAGGAAACTGGTCCAGATGAATAATAAGGGTGAATGATAAGGTGAATAATAAGTGACAGGAATAGTTCTATCCCCGAGGCCTTTGTGTGATGGGCAATGACATGTAAGCAAATCTGACAAATGTTGAGGTGGCATGCTCCCTGTTTGAAATTTACATCCTACCTCTAAATATTTGCCAAGTTCAATATTTTTCTAACTTAGCCCCTAATTTTAATCTTTTATTCAAGCCTTTATAGCTTGCTTTATTTAGGCCTTAATCATATCTTTTCTGAACTATTTTAGTTAATGTCTAATGGGAAAAACACACAAAAAGTTATATAGTTAAGCTTTATGAGTAGACACTTTTTGCTTTTTAGTGCAGATGAACTTTGTTTTGTTCTATATTAAATAGTCTATATTATAGAAGATGCTGAATATCATTGTATCTGATAAGAGATCAAAACCTATAAATAACCTTAAATTAGGGTAGGATAATCTAATTGTTGAAAATAAAGGCTTTCACATCAATCATACAAGAGATCGAGTCCCAGCTTTGCCACTTGCCTAGTTGCATATTCTTTGATAATTTGTTTAACCCATGTGTTCTTCTTTATGTTCAGCAGTAAAGTGTGGGTAATAAAAGCATCTACTTCGTAAAATTGTTGTTAGGCTTAATAAATATACACAAACAATATATATGTATTATGCATATATATGTATACATAAAGAATACATTAGTGTGTATATATCTAAAAACAATACATACATAAATATCTATATTTTATATAGATAAATGAGAGAGAGACAGAGACAGAGAGAGAAAGAGAGAGAAAGAAAGGAACCTTTCACAATACCTGACATTATATGCCCTCACTACATATTATCTTTAGCAAGAGAACATCTTAAAAGTAAAAGGACATTCAACAGCTTTGAAGCAAATTACAGGTTATTTGTAGTCAAAAGGCTGAATTGTAGGCTTGCTAAATACATAGTATAAAGACTATAACCCAGAGGCAGATCCATTTAAGAATCAACAAAAAATCACATACTGTTTTTATCTTAGGAATTCCTCTAGTTCACCTCCCACCTCGAATAGAAATTCTCCAGCTTTCCTGATAGCCATTTAACCTCCACTTGATCAAAAAGTTTACTTTTTTAAAGAACTCACTGTTGAACAGTTCCATCAAAATGTCTCCATTATGTTGTAAATGTTTTCATTATATTGAGTTATAGTCTTTAGCGAGTTTTGCATTCCAAACTAGTGGCAGGTAAATAGTGATATAGGATAGAAAAAAAAATATTCTTTAGTATAAGTATACTTACTTTCAGCTTTTCCTATCATCATTTTTTTAATTGCCTTTCTGTTTAGTGAGAAAAGCTAAGGTTTGAAGTAGACAAAAGTGGCTTTGAAACCCAGCGATGATACCTAGAAGCTGTATAAACTTGGACAAACTACTTTACTCTCCAGGCTTCAATAATCTCATCTCTGAAATTAGGATGATAATTTCCTGATTAAGAAAGGAAAGAAAAAAGAAGAAATCAGGAGGGAAGAAATAAAACTAATGTGTTTGTATGTTGTGCTCACCCAGCTCTATGGTGGGCATTTCAGGCACTGTATCATTAATATGCACATTGAAAAGATATTATCAAAAATAGGGATGCCTGGGTGGCTTAGTCGTGACTCTAGATCTCAGGGTCATGAGTTCAAGCCCTGTGTGGAGCTCCATGCTGCGCATGGCTCCTATTAAAAAAATTGTAATTTTACAGTTAAAAAAACAGTTCTACAAAAGTTAAGTCAATTCCCTACATTTATAAAGCTAGGAAATGTCCATATTTATCTTAAACCATTATGTAAGGACTTCCATGGGCAGATTTATGAGACTCACTCATGGGAATGATTTTGTAATCACTGTGTGGAAGACTAGTGTCTTCTGTAACTGACTTTTAAAAAAAAACTTAAGAATGAAAAATTCTCTCAGCTAATATATGAAATAACACAAATAAGTTCAATGAGTTATTTTGACCTTTGCCTTTCATTGCTGTTATAAAATATAAACTAAGTCTTGGGGCACCTGGGTGGCATGGTGGGTTAAGCATCTGACTCTTGGTTTCAGCTCAGGTCGTGGTCTCAGCGTCGTGAGATGGAGCCTCACATCTGGCTCAATGCTCAGAGTGCAGAGTCTGCTTGTCCCTCTCCCTCTGCTTCTCCCCCTATTTGTGCTGTCTTTCTCTCTCTAAAAAATAAATACATCTTTAAAATAAGTCTTTATGTTAATATTATTTTTGCATGAAGCATTTGGGAAAATTGCATGGTGATGGTTAAGGAGTGGTAAGAACTGTACATTACAAAAAAGACAAAAATATTTCCAGTAAGTATAGGTTATTCCCCCAAAGAATAAAAGCAATTATACACTGAAAGGAAAAGAAAAAGACAGTCAACTGATTTCAATTCCTTTCTTAAAAGAAGGACATACTTGCAGAGATAGGATGTAATGAAATTACTGCTAGTTCAGGTAAGACTAAGATCCAGTCAATGACCTAATCTTTCTGAAGCTCACTTTTTTCCTCTGAAAAGTAATGATCAAATCACCTTCCTTGTGCCTCTTGAAAGTATGTTGTAGGTTTCAAATCAGATAATATATGTGAAAGTTCGTGGAAACTATGAAAATCTATTCAAGTACAAAGGATTATTATTAGTCATGCAGATAAAACAGCCATGTATATATATACTCTTTCAAAAGTTCTGACACCTTTAAAATGAGCACCACTAGGTACTATGCCAGGTGCCAGGGCTACATAAATGGATCAAACATGTTCCCTAAGTATTCAGGGATTCTATATCAAGAGCTCTGGACATATTCATACTCTTTGATTCAATAAATCCACTTCTGGGGATTATCTTACACAGAAAAAATCCTAAATAAGGCGGCAAAAGTCATACCAGTAACCTTTTGTTGTTTGGTTATTTGTAACAGCAAAAAATATTTGAAATGATACAGTGATCAACCATAGGCACATAGCTAAATTACATAATTGCATTTTCTCAATGAAATATTAGCACCAATAAAATTATGACTATAAAGATATGATTGGGCAGTGCTTTTAATCTAATGGTAAGTGGAAATAATCAGAAGATTGTAAGTTAGGGCGCCTGGGTGGCTCAGTTGGTTGAGCGACTGCCTTCGGCTCAGGTCATGATCCTGGAGTCCCTGGATCGAGTCCCGCATCGGGTTCCCTGCTCGGCGGGGAGTCTGCTTCTCCCTCTGACCCTCCTCCCTCTCATGCTCTCTGTCTCTCATTCTCTCTCTCGCAAATAAATAAAATCTTAAAAAAAAAAAAAAAAGATTGTAAGTTAACTGTAGTTACCAGTAGGTAAAATTTTATAAAATAAATATTTTCATAGGGGAAAATAATGAAAGGAAATACACAGTTATCAGTTATTGTTAACTTTGGTTGTGCAAAAATTCAAAGGGGGGGGTCCACTTCTACATTTTGTAACT
The DNA here is from genome assembly GCF_029215605.1 of Mirounga angustirostris. NCBI lineage: Eukaryota > Metazoa > Chordata > Mammalia > Carnivora > Phocidae > Mirounga > Mirounga angustirostris. Next base: position 9,021,395 of record NW_026991720.1, read on the forward strand.
TTTGATAGATCTATTATTCTGATGACTTTTATATATAATCATAGAGATAATCATGTGATACTAAGGAGTGAGCTTAGTAATAGATTATACCATTGCTAATATATATAAAATTCAGATAATCTTAATATTCTCCTGATCTTGTCTGTCATAAAAATCATTGAAAAAATAACATATGTCAAAAATTCCCTCAACAACTTAATTTAAAGTACATAAACCGTGCTTTAATTAATTATTCTCTAGGCTAGCAAATTAAAACAAAATGCTTTTCTAATTCTACTCATTATGTTCCCAACATTAATTTAAACTGTCCTGATTTCTTTTTCAAAGTTAACTTTTATGACCAATGCATTTTGTCAAGATCAAAACCTAAATGCATGAAGAATTAACCTTGTACAATAATGAATTAACAAGATCTGAAAAAGATAAAATGAATCACTACATGATTATCGTTAACAAAAAGTTCCACTCTGCTCCCTTATGGAGAATGATGGAACACTTTTTTATTGAACTCCATTATCCTAATGAGAAGATATTCTACACTTGATCATAGCCAAAAGGCTGGTGAAGATACTGTAATGACTTACTGCCAGTGCTTAATGAAGAGATTTCATAATTACTGAAACCACATCCATTTGATTAATGAGTCTCTTCCAAAATCCATGCATCCTTGGCTATTTGGTGGGTGGCAGGATGCACAAGCTACCTAGACGCTCAGGGTTCTCTTCTTCTGTGAAGGGAAACCTTCTTCACCAATGGCAAATGCTGCTCTCAGTGGACTTTTAAGAAGGTGAGGTTTCTACTCTGTGCAGCCTTTGTTTAAATCTTAGTTCAGCCAGTTACTGATTTGTGTCCCTGGGCAGGCCACTTAATTCTCCCTTGTCTTAGTTTCCTTTTCTGGGAAATAGAATGATACCAACCTCACAGTGTTATTGTGAAGATAAAATGAGACAATAAATTAAAAGCTCTCGGAATAATGTCTGGCATAAGAACTAACTCTGGGTACCTAGCAGTGGATGTGTTTCTTTTTTTTCTTTTTTTTCTTTTTAAGATTTTATTTATTTATTTGAGAGAGAGAGAATGAGAGACAGAGAGCATGAGAGGGGGGAGGGTCAGAGAGAGAAGCAGACTCCCCGCCGAGCAGGGAGCCCGATGTGGGACTCGATCCAGGGACTCCAGGATCATGACCTGAGCCGAAGGCAGTTGCTTAACCAACTGAGCCACCCAGGCGCCCAGTGGATGTGTTTCTAAATAAGGTGAAAATTCGGGGATTCACTTGACTCTTGATACTGCTATTGGGTACATGGTTTCGTGATTTGTCAGTTGCTTCTTCTCTAAGAACATGATGGGATGTTTCTGTTAATGTTTCTATGCTCTCCAAATGATTATTCTCAGATACCCTGACTTACAATGCCCTAGAACACACAAATTTGCCATTCTAAATTTGTTCTAACAGATAAGGGACCAGAATAGGAAGTTGCATATTCACATCTTGATTATTAAAAACAAACAAAAAAACACATCAATCCCATTTGTTTTACATAATGCAAGTATTCTATCTACAGAGGACCAATTCCCATTGTTCTCAGCCCTCAGTTCTGAAGGTAAAGGGGAGCTAAAAAGGCTTAACGTAAGCTATGTTCTTAGGGAGAATTTTCCACAAGCAAAGTCACCAGTAGAAAGGCCACTTGATATTTAATCTCCACTTTTCCAAGGTATTCAATCACATAACTGGGCTCCCCTGGAAACACGCTACCACCATTGAAACTTAAAAAGAGCCAGGAGTCCTACTGCATTTGGTAAGAAGGAAGGTAGTTCCAAAATCGGAAGTTTTAACAAACTACATGGAAACACCTGCAGGAAGGTGCTGACATCTTAAGAGTTTTGTCCTCACAACTCCATTTTCAGACACTGAGAAAAGCAATTTGCTCCTTGAAATTATGACATCATAAATTCTGCAGCAGTCTTTTAAAAAAAAATTTATTGTTATGTTAATCACCATACATTACATCATTAGTTTTAGATGTAGTGTCCCATGATTCATTGTTGGCGTATAACACCCAGTGCTCCATGCAGTACGTGCCTTCCTCAATACCCATCACCAGGCTAATCCATCCTCCCACCCCCCTCCCTCTAGAACCCTCAGTTTGTTTTTCAGAGTCCATCGTCTCTCATGGTTCATCTCCCCCTCTGATTTCCCCCCCTTCATTCTTCCCCTCCTGCGATCTTCTTCTTTTTTTTCTTAACATATATTGCATTATTTGTTTCAGAGGTACAGATCTGAGATTCAACAGTCTTCTGCAGCAGAGTCTTAAGTACAAAGTAACAACCTGTAACTAGTACTCAGTACACAGTAACTCCTTGGTAAATACTTGTTAATTAAATGGGAAAAGTAGGTGAGCCAAAATCAGCATCAGGTCTTTCTACTAATTTTAAATAATGAGAGAAGAATCAGCATGAAAATGGAAATCCTTGAACATATCCCTGAAAATAAGGCTTACTTCACTGATAATAGTTAGTATATATCTCATTTAAGTTTAATCATTCAGTATTTAACCCAGTTGTCAAGAATCTTGTTCAAATGGCATTTAAGATTAAATATATTTTTGATTGAGACAACTACTAACTTAAAGAAGAAAACATTTCCTGAATTCTTGCAAATTTAAGTAAAAATCATTCACAATGACTCCTGCAAGTTAGTGGTGAAATAATGCTTTCCAGACAGTTTGTGTTTCTGTCATGATTTGGGGCTTGGCTTCCACTTGGTTGCAGTTCCCTATGGCCTGGTGCTTAAAACTATCATGCATTAGTGCTAACTGAAGGCCATGTAGTGTCATATTACAATTTTATTCATTAATTTTATCCAGAGACTGGTGCCATAGATATTTATGATTTTAAGACAATACTTAAGACACACGATAAAATGTCGCTGAATAGGCAGGAGTTCAGAGAAGATAGTGCTTTACAATCGAGCTTCCAAAATGTCCTTCTAAGATGATTGATTTTTTTTTTTTTAGCTAAATACCAAAATACACATGTATAACTTGATCCAATTGTCAGGGCGTAATAAGATGCTTTTATAAACAAATTCTGGGGATGACAAATATCCCTGGTGAAATAGGCTATGATGTCAGGTTCAGAAAAAAAAGGGGCATCTGCAACTTTTACCAATTAGGTTCACTGATGGTTTAATTTTAAAGGAGACAAATGAGCCATCTTGTCAAGTCTCTTGTCATATAAACCCATCTGTATCCCCTCTGGACACTGATATGCATTCCCCATAATAAGAAGAAAGGGGGAAATTTTAATTCTGATTCACGAGCATTGTTCTTTACTAATCAATTCCACTATGTCAGAGTTGATAGCATATTGACTGATGTACCAAAGTTAATTCTGGATTTCAGATTACAAAAAAGTATCATGAAATACCTATCAGAGTTTCAATGCAGAAAAAAACAAAAGTTTTGCTATTTTTAGTCAAATATCTCCAGCCCCAAATTACCTAATTTCTAATGACTTCTGTATTCTAAAAAGATGAAAGCTATTCAACTTTCAGAATGTTAGTCTCCTTTTATGAGATCCAGACCATCACATAATGAGAATATTAGCAATGTCTTTCAAATATTTGGCCATTTGCCTATTTGTCCTGCTAGTACTTAAAATCAGTGTGCCTAAAACAAATTCACAATTTTCAACCAAGTGCTGGTTCTCTTTCCAAATATTTTCATTATGGCATGAGTCCTTTCAAATGTATTTATCAGTCATCTTTCATAGCTCTTCCTTCATTCCTCACACCTAGTAAGTCGTTGGTTTTTACTCTTTTCTCATTATGTCATTTATCTCTTCCTCTTCATTCCTACTGAAATCAATTCATACTTGTGCTACTGTACCTTTAGCCTTCTGATTGCTCTCTCTTGCCCAGTCTTCCCTAAGGACAACCCCCACTTGAACCTTCCCAGTGTCCACGTGACAGCATCACCTTCTACTTCAAACTTTCCATTGGCTCATTATTACCCTTCAGTCTGGCATGGAAGACCCCAAATTATCTTTTTACCCTCACCATATTCCATTAGTCATCTCCACCATCCCTCTGACGGGATTAAACTTGTCTATTTGTCCACAAGTCAGGAAGACTCAGGGTACGTGTGCTGGTGGTCGGTCATCAGGAATGGATTGCTGAGAAGTCCTTCTCAAGAAGACTAGTTAGTTATGATGGGAGCTAATAATGCTGGGGATCTATCTCCATCATAGCTGGTTGCTACTTTGGAGAAATAAATATTATTATGTTATGGAGAGAGAGATAAATAAAAGGGAACTGCAAGCTAAGCAGTCAGTAAACCATGAATGTCAAGGCAGATGGGAGAGATTTCCACAAACTGGCTTGCTGGAGCACCGCCAATACTAGCTGAAATGTTTTTAATGCAATCTAAAAGGGGAAGCAAGAGAGTGAAAGCACACAATTATTATTGTTACCATTATCACTGCATTCTGTAATGGTGGTTTGTAAGGAGAGTTTATTATATGGTTTGCAAAACAGGCCAACACTTCTAGCTAAATTAATCACTTGACGCCTGGATTATTGTTCTTGCCCATTGTTGGTTTTCTTCCTCCCAATCTCTTCCACTTCCTGACTATCCTCCAGCCTGTCCTTCCCACACCCACACCCTCCCGTGCCTCTGGCTACCCTATTATAGTGTTCTCCTATTTCCTACCACCTACTGCATCAACTCCCTGCCCGTACTCACAGTCTGACATAAGTTGCAAGTCTGTTCCAGTGTTTCTCAAATTAGGCTTGTACTCTGGTGATGTATGTGTGATTTCTCTCTTGCCATGCTCATTCCAACATTGGAGATGTTGCTTACAATATTTTCTCCATTGAAAAGAGTCTTTTTCTGGCTTCTTACCAGGGATCCATACCCTTTGTTCTTTTAGGCCCAGCGAATATTCTTTGAGATCTGGCCTTTCTTATGCTTGTTTGCTCATCTCCTCTGTCACAATTATTCGTAATATTCTATTAGCTATAAAATGTATTAGCCCACTATATGTTTCTTAAAAACCAAAAATTCTTCTCAAGTGAGATATAAGCTGGTCATGTCTAGGTACCCATCTCGGCAATTCTCCTGTCGCTCATAAAAGCACAGCAATGGACACATCGTGAGCCATCAAAAATGCCTTGCAATTGGTTTCTAAAGTAACCTGAAAGAAAAATCTTTATGGATCCTTTACAGTTTTATATAAATAGCATATTTAGGATTGTTTTACTTTTCATCACACTTTGATTGATTCTTTTCTTAATGGAATATAAACTCATGGTTAAAAGCTCCCTCTACTGGTTCTCATGAACATATCAGAAGAAACGTTAGAAAAAAAAATTCTCCAACATATATTTCCTAAGATGTTATCATTAACCTAAACAAATTTCAGAAAACTCAATAATGTTATTAGCCCTTTTATTCTTCAGTGCTTTTACTCACGTGGTCCAGTTTCTGAAGAAGTTACGCTACAATAGTTTGTAGTCTTATATTCAAATGAAATATTTAATTTTTCTTCTGTCATATATTCTGTTATGCCTCATTCTGTACACCCCAATCGTGTCTACAAGTGCTAGTATTTCCTAGGAGGCACTGTAGCAGAATGAAGCAGATCTAAGGTTTTGAAGTCAGGCTGCCTTATTCTACACTGGCTCGGCCTTCTATTAGCAGTAATTAACTTGGTCAAGTCAGTTAATATCTGTTTATCTCACTTTCCTCATGAAAGAAGAGGGGATAACAACCTACCTACCATTGTTACAGGTTTCAAATGTTCAGGCAAAGCATTTAGCACAAGTAAGGGTTAAATCTTCAGATTCTGGTAAGGCCACGTCTTGGTGTTCCCTCAAAGCAGAGAAGGAACATACACTCTTTTTTTTTTTTTTAAAGATTTTATTTATTTATTTATTTGAGAGAGAGAGAGAGAGAAGCAGCATGAGAGGGAGGAGGGTCAGAGGGAGAAGCAGACTCCCTGCCGAGCAGGGAGCCCGATGCGGGACTCGATCCCAGGACTCCGGGACCATGACCTGAGCCGAAGGCAGTCGCTTAACCAACTGAGCCACCCAGGCGCCCTGGAAGATACACTCTTGACTAAGTCTTTTTCACAGTGTCTGACTTAAAAAAAATTTTTATTCTCTGAATTTTGCTATGTTTCTGTTGTCAAAATCCTTATATTCTTCCCAATGCTTCTCAATGATCTTATTTGTGTTGGCTTCCATATAGTTATTTCATTTTATTTATTTTTATTTTTTTATTTTTTAAAGATTTTATTTATTTATTTGACAGAGAGACACAGCGAGAGAGGGAACACAAGCAGGGGGAGTGGGAGAGGGAGAGGGAGAAGCAGGCTTCCCGCTGAGCAGGGAGCCCGATGTGGGGCTCGATCCCACACCCATAAGAGATCATGACCTGAGCTGAAATCAAGAGTCAGAGGCTTAACCAACTGAGTCACCCAGTCACCCATTATGATTTTCTTAACACTCTCTTTCCTCTAGTTCACTTTATTGTAAGAATAAAGTCTATAACAAATATAACATACAAAATGTGTGTTAATTGACCGTTTACATTACCAGTAAGGCTTCCAGTCAACAGTAGGCTCCTGGCAGTTAAGCTTTTGGATAGCCAAAATTATACGTGGATTTTTAACTCTGTATGGGTCAATGCCCCTAGCCCCCATGTTGTTCAAGGGTCAACTCTATACCATTCGTGTAATATAAAGTTAAGAGTAATGGAGCCCTGGAGATGGGAGCTCTGGTCCCATAACCTGTTTGTCTTTGGCAAAGTTATGTGACCTTCTGCCTTGGGTATTATGCTTATTTCTATTATTTTCATACCATAATCTATTAAAATAGATTATCGTGCAGTCTGGCTCTAAGCTCTACCTATTATCTAACAGGTAGATAGCTGAAACTATCTATAAACATAGATGAGCAGCGTGGGTAAGATTAATCTAGGGTATTATTGCAATGTATAATCAAGTACATATGTGTTCAAGCTAAATTTTTAAAAGCTTTAATTTATAATCATGTTGATTTTTTTTTTTTGGTAAGAATGATATTCCAGATATTTATATTTTTGGCTTATCATTGGTGACTTATGATATGGTTAAAAAGATTAAAAAGAAGGAAAGAAGAATGCTTTCTACATCAATTCCAGATTGTTGACATTGCTCACAGTGAAGGTCATTTCAACTATAATCGGTTTTGATCTTCATGATATTTTGGAAACATTTCAGCTTATTTCCAAAGACTGTTTAAAATTTAGATTTCATGGTTAAACATCTGGGTTTCTTTCTCGGTCCATTTAGCTGCATTTAGTATATACATCCTCTACTCCTCCAGAAAATAAAAATAGATTTTGTGATAACTCAGGAGGTAAAAGATAACAGCATTATACAAAATGAAGGGGTTTGGGTGAGTTAGTTTGGATAGCCAGTTTTAACTCTAGAAAATACAGTGAGATTCCTTGAGGAAAGGATATGATGCATATTTTAGCATCACTCTATAAGGGCAGAGTTTCAGAATTAGGGAGAACAACTGAAATTCATTGTTCAAATACAAGGAATATCATCATTACTTAAAATTATGTAGTAGCTAGTATTACTAATCTTGCATCGTATGGTCCTAAATACTTTACCCAGAATTCTTGCCGTTCGACTAGGCCACATTTTAACCTATTCCCTTGACACAGGATATACTGACTTATGCAAAATCTTTACTGTCTAAATTTCTTCTAACAGTTACCGTCAGCTCTAGAACTTCATGAGATAATTTTCTGTGCTCATTAAACTGTTACTCTTTCCTACTTACAGATTTTGAACACTTCTATCTTCAGAGGTGGTTTATACTTTTATCTTGTTATTTTTGGGGATTAATGTAGTTACTAAAGTCAGGACTCTGCATGCTTTCTTTCTCCTATGGTTACTACTGACTTTAGGTGAACATCCTAATATGCTTTTTAAAAACTCTTTTAAAGTGCTATATTTTTATTTTAATACCCTCTCCCAGAGAAGTTTTCCTTTTTTTGATTAGTCTTCCATAGTTTTCAAATAATAGAGCAAATGCATGTCTAGTATCTCCCAGATTTTGCATAATTTTCATTTCTGTATTTATGTGTGGGCTGTGTGGAGCCTTTATACATGTCCCAGGTTATGATCAAGAAACAGATGTGGGAGGCACCTGGGTGGCATAGTTGGTTAAGCCTCCAACTCTTGGTTTTGGCTCAGGTTGTGATCTCAGGGTTGTGAGATTGAGCCCCACTACAATTTTTTATTTATTCCAGAGACAGAGAGAGAGCATCGGGTAAAGGGCAGAGGGGGAGGGACAGAACTTCAAGCAGATTCCCCACTGAGAGCAGAGCCTGATGTGGGGCTTGATCTCACAACCCTGAGATCATGACCTGAGCCAAAACCAAGAGTTGGACGCTTAACCAACTAAACCATCCAGATGCCCATGACTACACATTTTAATGACTCAATATCAACTACTAGTAAGCAGCACAAAATTTTTTAATGCTAATTTATTCACTTTAGGAAAGGTAGTAAAATGAATAGTTCTCAATCTTATTTGTAATATGAAGCCTCACTAGTTCAAACAGGTTAGAGGAATGATTAATTGAAATTATTTCAAAATCTAAACTTAGATTTTTACATAGAGTTTAAAATTTTTAATTAAAAAAGGAATTTAAGTATGACTTTAATATTAATTTTGTGCTTTCAGCTTTTTGAGTATATTAATCAAATTATACAATAAAATCAACAAAGATAATAAAATAACCAAAGGACTGAGAACTGAAGAGAACTATGCTTTCTTCACAAATATTCCATTTTTATGGAATGATTCATGATTTCCTGGATAAATACTTATATTGATGGTAATAGGTAAGCTTGATGTTGGCCAAATTTGCAGTTCTCACAAATTCAATGGCTGAGGGTCTGGGTTTTTGAATGTTTAACAAAAATAAGTAAATGCCTATTTGCCTTGGATTTTTGAGACAGGAGTTATTTGCCGAAGTAGTCTATAAATCTCATTAGAGACTCTTTTCAGCCACAATAAAATTCCTATTCTTAATCCCAGTTAAGATCTTTTCCATTAATGCACTGTGATTATCAGTAGATGGCAGTTTTTCTAATTAGGTTATCAACTTTTGAAAATGTAGCTTCTCTTTCACATATTTTAAATATTTTTTTCTCGTGTTATGGTCAAATCAATTTTAAAGAATGAATGGAAAGCTATCATCTGAAGAACAGCATGGATAAACATTCAAATTAAAAACGCACTGGATTTCTCTTTCTTCTAAAAGCCACAGAATGTTATATAACAACAACAACAATAACAAAGTTCAGGAGACAATTCCAACAAGAGACAAAAATGAAGCTTGGTTAGGTAACTGACATAAAATACTTTTTTTCACTGACTTGATGGGTGGGGCAGCAAGGAACACATGATAAATTCTGAGTTTAACTAGAACAGCAAGGTGAACTCATTTTAAGTTGAAGCAAAGTCATAACATTTTATAAAGGGAAAACAAGTTTTAGGATATGTGATATGGTGTTTCTGTATAATGAGCCCTTTATTACCAGTGTTAAATATAAATATGGTACCTGCTTTGCAGGATCAAAATAATGCAATTTAAATTGTGTGAGGTCTGTCGAAACAAATTTGAGGCTAGTACTACAAGACTATTTTGAAAATTCTCCATTAGGTTAGAATTCCAGCACTAACTATTCATAAAGAAAAGCACAAAATTTACTTTATGAATTTCTGGTCTCTGTACTAAGTGAATCTATAGGCTAATTCTGCAGTGTATGCTAGGTGATTACTGGAAATAATTCAAGGTGGGTAGTCAGCACTAAATATTATACCATTTTCTGATGTATCTGGATGCTCAGATCTACTTTTAAAAATTTAAAAACAAAAATATGATTATTACCAATTATCAAATAACTATTGAAAAATAAAAACTAAGGCATATACACTTGCATATTTATTCAACAGTTGATTTAATGCATTCTAGGTTCTAAGCGCTATGCTATCGAAAGCACGCTTCGTTTCGATGGTGAGCAGCACAGAACTCTTGCCTGGAAGAAACTTCTGCAAGTGTGTTGAATCCAACACCAGGCATAAGTGATAGTTTCCTACTTTACTAACCCACCCACCTTTCTGTGCTGTCTAGCTCCATAAAGTTCCCTGAATGTTCTCAGTCCAAGATTATCAGGTATTCCTTAAGTGAAGATACTAATTTCCAGGTTGCCAATCTGATGCTGTAAATTATACATCAAAAGCCTCCAGACCATTTTCTTTCTTTTTTTTTTAAAGATTTTATTTATTTATTTATTAGAGAGCAAGCGAGAAACAGCATGAGAGGGGAGAGGGTCAGCGGGAGAAGCAGGCTCCCCACTGAGCTGGGAGCCCGATGTGGGACCTGATCCCAGGACTCCGGGATCATGACCTGAGTTGAAGGCGGTCACTTAACCAACTGAGCGACCCAGGCGCCCTCCAGACCATTTTCTGAATTTAGGAAAGGCTCCTGACTCACTCTTACTATACTGCTCAGGTCTTTGAAGCCAGATCTCTTGGGCTTTGCTCTCTAAATGTTCCGTCAACACTGAATCAAACCTCGATGGAAAAAGAAAACAGTGGGCAAATATTCACATAATTCCACTTTTCCCTGTGGTCCATTCCACAGTTTGATAACTCTGGTGTCTTTGGCCTGTTTCTCGTAGTAACCTGCCGTCCAGCTGTACCATGAGACATTATTAGCTTGGAAGCCATGAGTGCTCTTATGTATCTGGACACAGCAAGGCCTAGAGAACTTTAGTTTCTGTCTCAGCTGCCACTCACTAGTTATTTGACCTTTGGCAAATCATTTAACCCACCCAATGTTGAGTTTTCTCATGGGTAAAATAAAAGTTTGTACTAGATGCTCTCTGAAGTCACTTTAAGCTAGAAAATGTCACGAGTTTATGAACACAATCAACAGTAGGCTTCTGCTATTTTAGCACCATCCTGGTTTGGCTTCATGGATGGAAAATTCCTTTAAAAATAAGTTAACATTGCACACGATGAAAATATTTTGAAAATAATTATTATTTGTCAATGCAGTAATCATTGAAAGCCAAGGTGTGGAAGGCAATCATTAGAAGTGGGGAGCGATACAAACAATAAAAAGGAATTGTGGGAGAAATCGGCCAAGTGAGAGACTTAAGAAAGTCACTAAGTCCACGAAAAAGGAAGTGGGGATTCTACTGAGCGACTGTTAGTCACTCACTGGGAAACTGTCACTGAGCGCTGATGTGCTGGGCATAGTTCTGGTCCTGAGGACCCAGCTGTAAATAGAGATGAGGCCCTCATCCTCATATTTACATAGTAGTTGGGGGAAAAGGAAGGGACATAGGTAAGGAAATGAATGAGACTATTTTAGATAGTAATAAACAGGGAGTTATAAACAAGGAATAAACTGAAAGAGATGAGGCATGTCATGTTGGCAGGCTCCTATAGACAGGATGGTCAGGGAAGGCTTCTTTCATGTGAAAGTTTAGCCATTGGTGACAATAGAAGACCACACACACCCCCTCCTCCTCCGAGAGCCTTCCAGACAGAAGGTATGCAAGCCCTGGAGAACACAAGAGCAAAATGATGGGATCAGGCTCAGAGTTAGAAAGAATAAAGGCACAAGCATGGCAAGGTTACAGTCAGCAAAGGATAAGATGTGAAGGCCTGAGGGCAGAGGCCAGTGTAACCCAATCTTCCTGAGGAGTGGGAAGAAGTTGGGATTTCATTCCATTTCAGTGTAATATGGAAATTTTGAGCAGACATTGGATGTTTTCCAGAAAGGTGGTGATATCGTCCAGTCTACCTTTGAAAACACCTGTTCAGCTGCTGAACTGGAAAGGAGACCCAGGGATTCCCAGAGCGGCAATAACTAACATTCATGGGATATATGGTGAAATGTTAGCAGAGCTGGGTAAACTAATGGGTTCAGCAACTCATAACTACAGTAAAGTCTTAAGGTTAAGAAAAGTAGGAAGTATATGCCCAATAAGGGCAAGAACTAGGACATATTTGCTCATGTATGCATATTTGCAAACAGAGGAACTGCATTGTTAGCCGTAGATGGGACTTTTTTTCAGGCACATAACTAAACTCAGACTTCAACCTGCTTCATTTTCTAAAGTAGCAAGATCAGGTCATTTCAGTGGCTTCAGGGAGGTGACAAGCTGTGTGCTTCCAACCACAATGGTTTGGAGAAAAAATTTAATGTCATGAAAACACATGAATCCATGCCGACTTTGCTTTTACCCCCAAGGTAGACAGGGCAAGTGAGGATACTTCAGGAATCAAAAACTATTCCTGCTTGGCTGAGGTAAGTTGGAAAAAGGACTGAAGTCAAGGTTTGTAACATACTTTCCCTGGTGTTAAAGCAAACAATTACAATTTCACAGCAGGACCATTGCTTGGTTTTTTGGTAGTTCCTTTTCTTCATTATTCATCTAAAAGAGAGGTCACTCATTTACCCTTTATCTGATGCCGCTGCTGATTCATTTGCAGAAATCTAAATTGCAGAGATGGTAAGTTAGGTATTGCTGGGCAGATTCTATAATTCCAAATCCACTGGGTCACTGAGAGATGTGACAAACTCAATTCTGTTCTGTTAAATTATCGATATTTACTGAATGTGTATAATGTGGGCTGGGATGAGGCATTATAAAGGATGAACAAGACACAGGGGCTTAAAAGCTATTGGGGAAAGCAAGGCACATATGGAACAGTTAAGTGACAATGAAAGTTAATGTGATATTAAATGCCAAAATTAGCTACTGAGACTATCATCTTTATCGAAGTTTAGAGAAGGGAAAGACAGTAAATCGAGTTTCTTTCCAACCAGGTCCAAGCAGTCGGTGAAAATCCATTTATTTTACATGTTAGATACATTATTTTCATCATTAAATTCTCAGAATGTTCCTTTTGATTTTTTTCGTTAAGAATGAGATATAGGGAAATGATCACATGATATCATCAGATGATAAAGGAAACATACACAATAGCTGTTTGGATGTAAGAGATAATGGCAAGATGTTGCCAGCTAGCAATTAATTGTGTACTAAGCAGCAGTCTTCCCAGCCTAGAGATGATTAACTACCCAGCTATTAACCATCTAATTGTTAAAACTGATTAACTACAACCTTGTTAGCCTTTTATATTAGTTCCACTGCCCTTCACCTTTTATAAACTATGCAACTTCTCAAAATATATTAGAACTTTGATTAGATTTACAGCAAGCTGTCCAGTTTATGTTATTTTCAAGGTGAAGATTCCTTTGAAGAGTTTTAGAGAGGTGATTTCTCTCACACTGTACAAAGATATGGAGACAAATAAACAGATGAGAACAATCAAACTGGCATCATGAGCCTTTTGACCAAACTCATTAGAAGAGCTACTAATTAGATAAAATCCTAGCCTGTTTTTTTATTAGGTAGGGAAAAAACAAATATAATATATATGTAAAATCTACCTACTGAATGTATACACACATATATAGTAAAAAGATAGATATACACACAAATATATATGCCTATACACAAATATTTATATATAGGTATATATGTTTGTAATGACATATCTATGCTAATAATGTTTAACACAATTTCCTTTTACTTTTAGAGCCTGACATAATAACATAAATATGCATTTCTCTAAATTTCCACTTCTTCTTTCTTAGTATAAATGGTTTGGCACTGACTGTTGTAATAACCTGCCATTTGGCCTCTGTACATCCTCTTGTCCTTCTCAAAATGACACTTCCATCAGCCTTCAACACGAGCTTTCGAAAATCGGAATCTGCTAATACCAATCTCCTGTTTAAAGCTCATTGTTACTATGCCTATATTTTACTTTAAAATACTTTGTCTCAACAGTATGATATAAATGTATGTGTTCGCTGATTCAGTCTATACCCTAGAGGTGGTGAGCTGACATCAGAAGAGCCCTAGGGGCGCCTGGGTGGCTCAGTCGTTAAGCGTCTGCCTTCGGCTCAGGTCATGATCCAGGGTCCTGGGATCGAGCCCCGCATCGGGCTCCCTGCTCCATGGGAAGCCTGCTTCTCCCTCTCCCACTCCCCCTGCTTGTGTTCCCTGTCTCGCTATCTCTCTGTCAAATAAATAAATAAAATCCTTAAAAAAAAAAAAAAACAAAAACAGAAGAGCCCTAATGGAGAATATGTTTGTGTGCTGGAGGGTTAGTCATCAATTGAAAGACTAATCAGAAGCCCACTTCCCTGAGGTAGACACAAAAAGCGCTTCACTGCTCCTTCTCTCTGTTCAGCACCAGAGAGTTTATTTGTGTATTGAATAACTGAAATGATATTTCATTGGTGAAATGAGAGGTATTCAAGATATGTGCAAAGGCTAACACTACTGAGTGGGCATCTCTACCCTTCCCTGAACAGGGTGTAAGAAATCAAAGCCAGTAGTTTATACCAAATACATTGCCATTAAGCTGAAGATTTCATGCAATTCACAGAACACATCGTATGCCTGCTCTTTGTTCTTGATGTTTAATACATATTTTAATGTGTAGCAGAATTGGGACTAGACTTGTTTTCCTGCTAACAAACTACCTGTAGCAGTTACCCGCATCTAATTATTGGAAGATACAGAAATCTACCAAATATGCAAACCAACCAACCCACCTAATAAATGTGATGAAATTGACTTATATTAGTCTGCAAGACACATTAAGGGCTCCCCACCTGACATGTGAGAAAGGTGAAATTCACTTTCAATCACAAGCTTTCCGAGACCTCTCCACTCCATTACTCTGCCACAACTTGGCAGGACCCTGGGATCATGACCTGAGCCGAAGGCAGATGCTTAACGACTGAGCCACCCAGGCGTCCTACATATATATAATCTTATATAACTATCACTGGATGGATTCTATTGCTATGAATTTGATGGTATTCTTACATAATGCCAAACTGTTCTGGGAAATGTGACCTTATATGTCCATGATCTGTATGTAGTCAGCACGATCACAAAAACAGCAGGTGACTGGGAGACATTCACATAAGTTATAACCAGGCCATCCAAATTATTCGGTTTCATGGGTACAGATATGTGCTAGTCAAAAATTTCCTCTGTGACAAACACAGAAATTGTCTCACCATCTGTTAGCTTATGGACACGGTTTACAAATGACCTCATCCTGTATCCTTCCTGTGGTAAGTGGCCTGGATCTAAAGCAGCCTTCTCTTCAGTGGTAGTAAATTATTGACTTTGATTATGTTTTAAGGACAATAAAATCAGCCCCATTAGTACATGCATTTATATTCCAAATACACCACCTACGTTTCAGTGAGTCAGTTGTTTCCTGGAAATTACCAAAATGAGTGAACATAATCTGTCTTTTTATCCTTTACAAGGCGAAGGACATTGTATAAGTAATAGTTTATTGGCCAACAGCCCTATGATGGGTATTTCTCATATATATTCTATTGATCACCTGAAAACTACTGATGGTGGTTTATAGGGCCAAATGTTTTCTATAGTAATTTCTCTTTCATATAGCAACTAGAATTACAAAATAATTCCAAATTCAGACATTTATAATTTCAACCAAAAAAAAAAAAAAGAGCAAATATCAAGCAATCTCTTCCTTACCCCTTTAATCACCCCACAGGAAAAAACAAAAGCAAAAGCAAAATAGTAACATATACCTGGTTATGTTTAGTTGGCATGTCTGAGTGGTTTATTAAAATATGGACGGGAAGAGGATGACATATTTTGAATATTTACTATATAAAAATCTCCACTATAGGCATTTTACTCTTGTGGAGTATTTTAAATTTGGCAATAGGGTTATGATTATGTATTTGATCCTCATTTATATATGAGCAAACTCAGATTATAGCGATTCTTAAAACATAACTTTCACAAATACTTCCAAAATTAGTATAACGTAATAGAAGAGTCCTGGGTTGTGAATCTGTTGGCATTTAATTGTTTGGGGAAATTTATAGGCATTTATTTGGGAAATTAAAAAAAATAGATTATCATGCAAAAAATGAGAGTTTAAAGTATTTTACCATTCAGTTATCTAATCTCTCACCTAAAAAGAAAATTTGCATAATTGCTCGCAGTTATACAATTGAAAATCGAATACTTAAAAAATACTGAAGTAGTTCAAAACCCAGATGAAGGCCCACAAATAAGGGAAGATAAAAGAAAAAACTTGTTTCTCTTACTAACTGTACTTTTCTCCCCTGTATTTCTTCCTTGCAGTTGGAAATTCTAGGCTGTAAAATTTATTTTACAATCACAAGATGTTCAAATATAGCATTCATGTATTGCCATCTAGATATTGTTGTCCTAAATAGTTTCTAAAACTGTTTTAGAAATGTTGAAGAAAATGCTGTTTTTTAAATGAGAACATTTTCATTTCTCTCTGCCAATGACAAACTGCAGAAAACCTATCAAATGTTATAATAAGATACATATCTATCGGTGCATATCTATAAAAAGCAATGATAGAGGCTCCCCAAAATAGTCCTGAAGTATAGATACTGGTTATTGTGGGTGGAACTGTGTACCCCCAGAAGATATATGGAGGTCCTAACACTCTGTACTTGTGATGTGACCCTACTTGGGAAGAGGGTCTTTGCAGATGTAATCAAGTAAAGATGGAGTCACACGGGATGAAGGTAGGACCAAATCCTCTATTAGTGATGTCCTTATAAACAGAGAAAAGACACAAACACACACAAAGGGGAGACACCATCTGAAGATGGAGGCAGAGATTGAAGTTGTGCTGACACAGACTAAGGAATGCCGAGGATGGCCAACAACCACCAGAAAGTAATAGAGGCAGGGAATAGATTCTCCCTCAGAACGTCCAGAAGAAACCAATCCTGCCAACACCTGGATTTCAGACTTCTAACCTCAGAATCGTGAAAGAATAAATTTCTGCTCTTTTCAGCTGTCCGATCTGTGATACTTTGCTATAGCAGCTGTAGGAAACTAATACATTGGTAATATAAACGTCTATATTCAACAGCAGGATTTTCTGATGCTTCTAAGAAGCAGATGCTCCACCAGGCAGAGAACTGCAATTTCACCAAGTGATTAAAACAAAAGAACCAAACAAAGCAAAACCAACCTTTTCTAAGGATCTGATAGTAACTTTTCCTTATTATTTAAAATTACACCCATCACAGACTATTTACAAGTATGCATAGTGGATTAGAGATTGTTATGAATAAACATATGCCTGCAGCCTCTCTTACATCTTTACTTAAAGCACGAGCTAATGCTCTACTAAGCACTACACTAGACAGTGGGGAAAAAAAATCCTCTGCAATCTTTACAGGGCCCTAACTCTTCAATACTAAACATTCTAACACACATATGCATTATGTCATTTAATCACCGAAATTACCCTCAGACTTTGGCACAACAGATGACTTCAAAAATCATTATAGACCCATTGAGATAACAGATTGGCTATAAGTACCAGGAACTGTGGGAATGTAGCCACCTCCAGGTAATGACTCTTTGGTTTATCATCTTTGGTCTCTCTTTTTTTTTTTTTTTTTTTAAGATTTTATTTACTTGAGTGAGAAAGAGTGAGAGAGAGAGAGAGACAGCATGAGTGGGGAAGGGGCACTCAGAAAGGGAGAAGCAGACTCCCACTGAGCAGGGAGCCCAACTTGGCAGGGTCCCAGGACACCGGGATCATGACTTGAGCTGAAGGCAGACGCTTAACTGACTGAGCCACCCAAGCGCCCCTGTCATCTTGGGTCTCTTAAATATGACTTTTATTCCCATCTAGGTTGTTACATTTAGCAAGTAAAAATACAGGACAGGCAGTAAAATTTGAATTCCAGATAGCGAATATTTTTTTTTGGTATAAGCATACCTCAAATATTGTACAGGACATAGTTATACTAAAAAAAAAAAAAAAGAAAATACGTTGGTTATCTGAAATTCAAATTTAACTGGGCTTCCAGTATTTTATCTCATAATCCTACTCTTCTAAGACTTGAGCTTGTGGAACAAAATGCATCAGCCTATAGAGAATTCTGAAATTTTAAAAGAGAATTCTAAAAGAAAACGTCTTTGCTAGATGCAGAACCAGATTTTTAATGTTACCTCTTCTTTATCTTCGCATCCCTGTTTTCCCCATAGGATCTGAGATATAGTAAATTCAATAAATGATTGAAACAAATTGAATTGACCATTTTAACTGATTTCTCTAAATATAAAATATACTCTTCAAATTACCTTAATAAGCCTTCCCAGGTGAATCATAAGTGACAATGCTCCTCATTTGTAGCTTATTAATTGAATCTAATTATGACCTTAAATATGACTTTAATTCTGGTCAATTTCTTTGATCCAATTTATAAATAGTCTGTGATGGGTATAATTTTAAATAATAAGGGAGAGTTGGGACGCCTGGGTGGCTCAGTCGTTAAGCGTCTGCCTTCGGCTCAGGTCATGATCCCAGGGTCCTGGGATCGAGCCCCGCATCGGGCTCCCTGCTCCGCAGGAAGCCTGCTTCTCCCTCTCCCACTCCCCCTGCTTGTGTTCCCTCTCTCGCTATGTCTCTCTCTGTCAAATAAATAAATAAAATCTTTAAAAAAAATAATAAGGGAAAGTTAATGACTGTATTTGTCTCCTAAGGCTCCCATAGCAAAGTGCCACATACTGGGTGGTTTGAACCACAGAAATGTATGTCTCACAGTTCTGAAGGCTAGAAGTCTGCGATCTACTAAGTCAGGACCACGCTCACAGCTAATCCTTCCTGCCCCTTCCAGCTTCTGGTGTTTCTACCAGGTGTTTCTTGGCTTCATCCCAGTCCTGCCTCTGTCTGCACACGGCTGCCTGCCCCCTACATCTCTGTAGACACATGATATTCCCTCTCTTATAAGGACACCAGTCAAATTGAATGCAGGCCCACCCCAATGACCTCAGCTTAACTTGATGACATTTACATTGACCCTATCTTTAAATAAGCTCACGGGTCCCAGGGTTTAGGCCTTCCATGTATCTTTTTGGGGGACACAACTCAACACTAACCTGTAATATAGTTTGCCATAATGCCCACTGTTTTCTAATAATGTCAGTCTCAGGATTTACCTAGGAAATATGCTAAATTCCTATCCCCTTGGAGAAAGAGTGTCCTCTGTATCGCTGTATCTCACCAGTCAGCACCAGAATACAAATCCCTAAAGCACTAATACATAAAGGGGAAGAGAAATCATTGTTGTTGGTTCTAAACCCCTCACTTATGTCTAGATTATCCATCTAAATAGGGCGATAGTCACTGTCACAGCGTTTATGAAAGATAGTGCAATGAATTACTTATTTCCTCCACCTTACTCCAAGCTCTAAGTGTCTGGAAGGCAGAGAACATACCATAGGCATCACAGGACCCAAACGTCCAAGGTTCATCTAATGCAGGGTGGAGGGACCCCTCTTATCCACAAGTATTCATGTTGCTCACAAAGTAGTGAGCGCCCCATAGTTTGATATGCTTCAGCACAACATCTTTTTCTAAATCATACCCTAATAAGACTTAGTTTTGTTGGCTTTCTCTATTTAAAGTTCACACGCCCTCTACACATTCTCTTTTATGAGCACAGGGCATGACGGTACACTTTAGAGAACCAAACCAAAGAAAGAGAACCTACCCACAAAAGCGTGAATATATAACACACAGTGGGCAGAAGGGAAGTAACACACTCCAAATTAGGTGTCATTTTTATTTTTATTTCAGAGTTCCTTTGAACATTAGTAATCACTGTGAAAATTATTCAATATTTGCAGTTACCCTGGCAGGATAATTCTTTAGTAAAAATGCGGTGTTTTTAACCTTTTATCCAGAACTCAATTTGTGTTTGAAGTCATCTAAAATTGATTCAGGTCAGCCCCAGCATGAACAGAGTATGTAGGCACTTCTCTGCGTGAGCTGTTTTTTGTGTCCCCTAAGCATAATAGATAATTGCCTTCTCTAGGGAGAGGACCAGGGTCTTTTGTAATATGGAAAGCTACAGCATTAGCAAACTCGGGTATTCTAAAGTGAGTGAGTAAAGATGTGTTCCTCCACGGGATGATAAATGGGGCTGAAGATGCTCTGCTGACAGCATTTGGGAATAGACAATAGGGATAAGAACTGCTAAATGCTAACTTCAGAAATGGACTCCAAACTAGAAGCACGGTCCTTTCTTGTTAAAGTAACTAGGGAAAAAAAAGTCTTAGATGAGTGTAATTGAACAAGAGACTACAAAAACTCAACCTCTCTTTCCTTTATAAACAATTAATTATGAAACCAGGAAAAAAAAAAAGGGCAAGAAGGCTCCCCCCCCCCGCT
Source organism: Mirounga angustirostris (assembly GCF_029215605.1). NCBI lineage: Eukaryota > Metazoa > Chordata > Mammalia > Carnivora > Phocidae > Mirounga > Mirounga angustirostris. The sequence goes on from NW_026991720.1 coordinate 9,041,790, forward strand.
TTTTTTTTTTTTTTTTTTGAGGAAAGAATTTAATATATTTGGTCCAATTGATGTTTCTTTGGACTTTTCAACATTGAGATCACCACAGGTCTTCATGTCATGTAAGCCAGCCATCCCGGAGGCTGTTCACTGGGTTTATGTTACAAAGATAGTTGTGGACATTTATCAATTTGTTATCTTCTGTTCTTGTTTTATACTTGAAACACTGGTTTCCTTTTGAGAGAACAACAAAACCAAAAGGCTACCTTGCTTTAGAAACAGAACACTCAGAGGGTGTTAAAAAAAAAGAGAGAGAGAGAGAGGTTTCAAACATTCAGTGCCTTTGAGAATTGAATTCAAGGACGAGCACGTTATGCCTTTTCAATTAGAAAGAATATGTAAAAATAGCAAAAACATTAAGCAAAAAAATCAGGGATAATAAAAAATATGAATACAGTCTCAGATGTTCTCAAAGACCACAGTGCAAGCAGAGGTAACTGCTGACATGCTTTTGTTTTGTTTTGTTTTGAAATCTGGAAATCTGCCTGCGAACTCAAATGTGGATTTCTAACATAATTCTAATTCACTAATTTTGAAGTCTGAAAAAAAAAAAAGGCAGGCAAAAAAAAAAAAAAGAATGTGATCGCTTTGGATGCCACATTTATCTCCTCTTTTATATTTCTCTCAATTTATTCAATTTAAGATTGTTTCAGGGCACAGATTAGAACTTGCTAAAACTGTATTTTCTCATATCAGCAGCCATAAGCCTCTGTGAAATTTCCAGCTTAGCTTTCCTCTTTTATGTTAAAAGCCAATGGTGGCCTTGCATTTCCTCATGGTTTCAGCAAATGTGGTTGACAGACGAGAGAGTTCAAATAAAGCAGATGCTGAAAGAAACCTAGAACAGAACAACCAGACAGAGGGAAACAAAATGACAGGATATCCCACATCATATGCAGGCACCGTTTGCTTCTTTTGAAGAGTACAAAGAGACAGAATCTTTGGAATTAGAGAGGAATAGAAAAAAAAATCAAATAAAATACTGTTCGTTTTTTTCAACACTGGGTGGGGAAGAAACTACATTGGATTTAATAAAAAATAGTGTGATTTATTTTTGTGAGAGCTATCTTCCTCTACTTTAGAAGCTAATAAATGTTAAGTCATCATGTGAATATGAAAACTCTAGAAGAATTTCAATTCATGAACTGAAGACAATTATAAAAGAGACGTACCATTTTCCAGTGTTAAATACCAAGACAGAGGTCACAAGTGTAACGTTGGCAGATTAGGGACACAGGAGTCCTCTGGAATAAATGACTGTCCAAGGAACTGGATAACGAGACAAAGTGAATTTCTTGGGGGAAGAGGCTATTATTTTTTCCATACTTAAGATTTCTTGGCTGGAGTGAGGGGAACTCACAGACACTGAACTATCAAGCAATAAGACTACATCAATCCTGAGAAGATAGAAACATGCATGGCCTTAGCCAAGCTGCAATGGATTATTATGGTAACAGAGAGTGTCAGCCAAGGACTCAGAATTATTTATTACTCCTAAATTGTAAAAGTAAAACTTGGCTCTTTTCAATCATTTCATTGCTCTTTAAGGGAGCATAAAATCCAGCATCCCTCATTCTAATTAAATAGAAAATGGTTTAAGGATAGATGTTGTTTCCAGCCGCCGAGTGCCATTTTCTTACCCACTTATCAGATTCACAAGTCTTCTGCTCTCGTACGCACAGCTATCCACCAAGAAAACACAGTTTTTCTAGTTGGTAAGGCCACGGACAAGCCGCTGAATCATTTATTCCAGTCTTCACTTTTGAGAACCTTCTCTTTGATGAAAAAAATTAGCCTGAGGTTATTGAGAGAAGGGGTGATTCAATTTATTTCATTGGAGATGCCTAGGCTTATGTGTTTGGAGGAAAGCAGCTGTGATTTCTAGAACATGCAGTGGTGTCAATATTTAGTCCAGTCAACAACACGGATGCCAACTGTTTACAGTGATGCAGATGGTAAACAAAATGGACTTGCATATGAAATATTAAAAGAACACCTGAATCTGGAGGCACCTACATCGAATTATGACAGTAGTGGTTGATATTTAGGAGCTCACTAGGCTGCTGCCCAAAATGTATTTTCTTATTATCATTAATTTGTTAAACATGCAGAGTCAACATCAGGGAATCCTTTCAAACGAGTCGTTCAATTATCTATCTGATATTTCATTCCTCTTTTGACAACGCCATTGGTCATCTGTATCACTTTGGACAAACAGTATCACTAAGCCTCTGTTTAACCATCTGTAGAATGGGGGTGAAGCATTAATGAACTTCCAGGATCACTGGGGTGCTGTATGAAACAGTAAAGAACGGGCACAAAAACGGTCATCAGTTTTTAACAAATAACATCAAGATGCGCTACATAAAGGAAACTATGCCGAACTCAAAAGTGCCTTTACACCTGAACACTTTGTGAGGCAAACAAATTGACAGCCCTCTGAATTGTTTGTTGGCTCTCTCCTTGGCCACTTTATTTTATTTACTTTTTTTTTAAAGATTTTATTTATTTATTCGTCAGAGAGAGAGCACAAGCAGGGAGAGAGGCAGGCAGAGGGAGAAGCAGGCTTCCCACCAAGCAAGGAGCCCGATGTGGGGCTCGATCCCAGGACCCTGGGATCATGACCTGAGCCGAAGGCAGACGCTTAACGACTGAGCCACCCAGGCGCCCCTCTTTTTCTCTATTTTTAATATATATGATATGCTCTATCATTCCATGTCTTGAAAGACAGCACAGATGCTCAGAACCCCCAGTAGAGGAATATATAACCTGTCAACTTTCACCCCAAGACCTACATTTATTTTATTTTTATTTTTATTTTTTTTAAGATTTTTAAAATTTATTTATCTGACAGATAGAGAGACAGCGAGAGAGGAAACACAAGCAGGAGGAGTGGGAGAGGGAGAAGCAGGCTTCCCACCAAGCAGGGAGCCCGATGCGGGGCTCAATCCCAGGACCCTGGGATCATGACCTGAGCCAAAGGCAGACGCTTAACGACTGAGCCACCCAGGCACCCCTCTCCTTGGCCACTTTAAGTGGACTATTCCTACATAATGTGCTAACCAGACATAAGGATCTTCTACCTATCAGGCTGCACCTAAGCGAATCCACTCAGGTGAGTATCTGCTTATGGGATCAGGGAAGGCAATTTCACAACCAGTCAAGAAAACCACTATTAGAGTGGTTTTGCCTCTTGCCACAGACTTCTCCTGTAACGAGAGTCAGTCTTTTTGAATGTCTTTCTAGGTATAACTGGGCCCCTCATTTATTTTAATATTCCTGATTATTGAAGGCATTCTCTTATAAAATACTATAACTGCCTAATAGAGGTATGACCTTATCTGGCAGCTGTCTAATCCAGGCTGCATCCTTCCTCACTAATGACCACTGCTTCCTACTTAAGGATTACCAAGCATGCTCGCATATTGATCTCCTTTGATCCTAATAACCACTGATACAGGAAGACAGGTGTTAAAATTACCCTTTCCACAGCAGAGATGAGAAAAATGGAACTTGGCAACGTTAAGTTACTTGCCCAAATTCAACCAGGTAGTTTATAGAATAAGACTCCTAAAATGTTAGCCTGATTATCTGGCCATGGGGTATCAAAATTAAATGCATGCAAAGGACAAACACGTTAACATAAATTGGTGTGAGATATCAGAAGGGAAGGTGTTGGCATTGTGACCTGTCTAATCACACTGCCTTTTAGAAATACTGTGGGGCAATTTAAAATTGTTGAACACACAGAAACCTCTCAGGGATCAATGTTATTGAAGGGTTTTGGATTTTGAACTCAGATTTCTGTGAATCCAGGTAAGCTTTAGAACACAGAGGGGGAATAGTGTGCACAAGATCACCAAACTAGCACTAGCTATCCTGAGGCTACGCTGAGGACGGGGCCTTCCTGTAGCACACCCAGGAACCCCAATAAAACCTTCTCTCTGCACACTGAGCTTCTTGCTAACGTGCCACACAGAGCTCGAGGCAGGGGATTTGGCCAAAGTTTCAAGACACTGTTTAGTAGTAAGTACCACACGTTAGGCATTTCATGCCCTGTGAGGAACAAAAACCTATGTTCTTTCCATTTGGTCTGACCTCAATGTTATGGGTAAGTGAACGATGGAGAGAACATGGTAATGACCTATTTTGCAGCTCTTCTGCCTCTCTCCGGCCAGCATGAGTCTCTCAGCACCACCCAACGCCCAACACTGCAATGAAGACACTCTTAGGAGCAGTTTAATATTTTCTGAATACTTGGATCAAGGCTTGGAGCCAACACTGGGGATAAGGAGATGAACATGGCGCAGCTCCACATGCCAAGAACTCAAAGTCTTGCTGAAGAAGTGGCTCACATGTTTCTCTACCAAGTCCTTTACATAGGCATTGAATTAATTACATAGGCATTGAATTAATCTTCATTAGGCTAAAATACTGAAAGATAAAAAGGACCTATACTATAAGTTGGTTTGAACCAATAGTCTTTTCCTAAATAACAATTACTATTAGCCTGGAAAAGCTATACTCGTGATTCATCAAAAGCAACATATTTCTGCTCATCAGTTTGCTTATTATGGTGATTTCCACCCCCCACCCCTTATTACCCCCCAGTGGCAAATGGAAATGGACCCCGTATATGGTTTATGGGGAGTTGTTTGCTGTTGAAACTGTAAATAAATTAAAACTGGAGCCACTAAAATGTGGGGGATCCAGCAAGATTAGCCCCTGAAAAGATAGGTGAATTAGTAGACAAATAATAGAAGATAACAGATGGAGTATGAAGTGGCAGCCTTCTCTTACACAGATTTATTGAAGACCTAGGGACTTGCTCTATTTCACAGCACCTGCAACTCTACAGAGTTTTAGAGTATACAAAACTTGCACTTAATTTATCTCATTTCCTTCTCACAGGTATCAATGTGGTAGGTAGGCATTATTACTTCCTATTTTACAGATTAAAAAACGGACAAGCAAAGAGATTGAGAGGCCGGCCTCTGATAACACATGTAATGGGACTAACACCTAGAGTCCAGAACTTCCAACTTGAAAGACCATCCACCACAGTGATTCTTTCTATGGGATGTACTTTGAAGGAATAGTGTTGAAACTCAACAAGTGCCATCAGACATCTGTAATAAGCATGCATTTTTTTTTCTTAGTTACATATACCTATAGAGATAACAGTTTTCTAATTTAATTTCCATGGCTGTCTAATTACCAAATGGTCACTTTAACATAACTTTACAACTTGGTCTGATTCTGGGTCTTTATGGTCATGGCTATTTCTATTCCCTATAGGCACATACCTCAAGAGAAATAAATACTAAGTAATGGAATATTTACAGATAGGTCTGTTAAACTTAATAGTATAGTTAACATGGTATTTACAAACAGGTCTGTTAATTGTAAACTTTCAAACAGACCTCATCTGAGGTTTAGATATGAAACAGTTTTAGTGTCCACCTCAAAATAAACTTCAAGTCTGAAATGGTTCCATCATAGTGTCTTAATTCCACTACTAGAAACTAGTTATTTTGCATACTGCATGGTATTAGGAGAGTCCATCTACTGAAAAGCAAATACATTCCAGGCACATGATAGCAGCAGGAACCTAAAGAATGAACGAACATATCCCAGCCATATTGATTCTCACAGTCTACTAGACAATCAGATGTGCATTGTAGTTAAATGTGATGTAATGACAGATATAATGAGGTGTGCACAAAGTACTGGGATATAGAGAGAAGGAGTGAATCAAGGAAGGCTATCATGTGGACTGTATATGAGGTAGATCTTAAAGGATGAATCAGGTGGAGAAGTGCCTTTCAGAAGGGGAGAACTATAATAATCATAGAAGAGAAAAATAATAATAGTAATAATAAGAGCCAAATAGTTCATTCTTTACTCCATACCATTCATTCAACAAATATTATTTGAGTCTCTTCCAATGCCCAGGGAACAAACTAACTCTTTAAATACACACACTAGTTTATCTTACCCTTACGATAACCCTGGGAGCTAAGTATTAGCTCTATGGATAGGAGGCAGAATTCTCGAGAAATTAAGTCACCTCTCCAATGTCATACACCAAGTGATTGACAGAGCCAAGATTTGGCCCAAATCTACGGACTCAAGAGTATGGGACTGACATGCAGGATGACCAGGAATGGGGATAGAGGGAAGATTACTTTGAAAATATGGTTGGAATAACATTGGAAAGGAATCTGTCATACTTCAAAAACAACATAAAACTAGCCATTTGAGCATTCTATGCAGAGAGAATCAAAGTGGCAATGATACGACAATGGATTGTAGGTGAGGTGGTAAAGCTAAGGGGAGAACTGAAATCTGGGCATAAAATTGTCAACTTTATTTAGAGCCAGCATAGTTTGCAGACTCTCTGCCAGGCTAGTCATTATGGGCAGAATGACAAACATGAGGATAAGCTGAATCATTTCCCATTAAGAAGCAAACTACAAAGCAAATGGCCTGCCATAAAAGCAGAAGTACTGATTGAGCATTTAGTGCAAATGATGGACCACTAATTAATAACTGCAGCTGTCAGGAAGCAATGACTGTTTGGTTTCCATATAGATTTCTACCCTTCACTTTCATTTGCTTTAATGTTCAAACCTTTGTTTGATGTGAATTTAATGCTTCCTTTTCTCATTCTGTTAATTCTTTGAGTATTCTGTACTGTATCCTTTTGTGTAGGTTTACCTTTATATGTTTTTTTCCCCCTTCTTGCATACTTATGTTATATTTAGGGTCCTGGAAGTCTGAGATTTCTTACAAGTTGCAGTTTTGAAAATCAAATGAACTATTTCAGAGAGGCGAATGGATCTCAAGGTGAAGGTCACCTAGGGCATTTCAGCTCTGGCAATAACTTTGAAGGGAGGGACACAAGTCAGCTCGAAGGAATCAATGTCAAGGGAATGTGTACATATTAAAAGAAAGGGAACTGAATACACAGAAAAAATAAAGGCAGAAAAAATATCCCAATAAGATCACCCAAAACATGATTATAATGCCATGGTGAAGACTTTTAAATTAAGTGACAGAAATGAGTAGAAAAATGAAGTTGAGAACTTCTAAAAACTTGAGAATGGTATAACAACAAGGGGGAAAAACATATTTATAATCAAATTCAACCAAAATGTGTCCTGGATGTTAGGTTACTTATTTTATTGTCAATCGAAAAAGTTAAAAAAAAAAAATCAGAATTCTACTGGGGAGGGGTTGTTAAAAGATAAAAAAAAGAAACCAAAAACATGACATATAGATTGGCAGATTATCAAATATTAATATTCTGTTAAGGATAAACTTGATATAAATCAGTCTGTCTTTCCAACTGTTTTCAAACTTTAGGGTGAAAAAAACCTTAATATTCTTTAAAGCCCAATTCAACTATTCCCAAATTATTATCTTCTTCCTCTCTTATTTGGCATCATGCATTTTTATGTTTTCCACTTTGTACATATATATGTATATACAGAGATGTATACGTACACGTAATGTTTTTTTATTAAAGGTTTTTATTTACATAAAATTAAAATTAAAAAATTAAATTAAAAATTAAATTAAATTAAAAATATATATACAGAAATCCTTCTTAACTTACAATGGGGTTATGTCCCAAAAAACCCATCATAAATTGAAAATACCCTAAGTTGAAAATGCATTTAATACACCTAACCTATCAGACATCATAGCTTAGCCCAACTTACCTTAAAACACGCTTAGAACACTCACATTAGCCTACAGTTGGGCAAAATCACCAAACACAAAGCCTATTTTATAATAAAAAGTTGAATATTTCACATAATAGATTGAATACTGTACTAAAAGGGACAATCAGAATGACCATAAGCTTGGTCTCATGATCACTTGGCTGACTGAGTTGCACCGCTGCATCATGAAAGGGGATCCTCCTGCATGTTGCTGGCCCAGGAAAAGATTCAAATTCCCATTTGGAAGTATGCTTTTTACTGAACCTGTATTGTTTTACACCATTGTAATGTTGGCAACGACTTACAGTGGTTTGACTTAGGCTATTTCAACTATCACGTTCCTTTTTGTCTCCTAGAATTGACTAGAGGTTGTTAGTTTCTGTGTTTGTCTCCTGATCCTATATCTGTTAGCTCCCAATCTTGATCCAAATCATCGATTCTCCCCCTCCTCTCCTTGCTTTCATTCATCTCCTACTCCTCCAACTCTGCCCTCCAGTGTGAATCAGCCTTCGTGCCTTGGTCTCTGGCCAGGTCTTTCCTGCCTTTGTGGGTGGCCCCTGGGCACATTACCTCTTTCAGGCCCTTGTGGCTTACCTCTTCGTCTTGTCAAGCTAATTCCTCTAAGCTTCCAATTAATTGTGGAAACATGGTGTCTTTGCTATAAAACACTGACCTTTTTTTATTGCTCTAAAGCTTCGTACTCAGAGCCAGCCTGTGTTTTCCCAATTGCCAGATGTAAGTTCCTGGACCCTGAACAGAGCTTGAGCATTCAAAACCTGCTTTTCCATCTGGCCCCCTTCATGTCCTGAGCTCCTCTTAAGATATACCACACACCCTTGGTTCTTCGTTCTGGCTCTACTTAGCCTGCCTTATTCTATGCATCCAATTTCTCTTCTTAATCAGCAGAGGCTGGGACCCAGGGTGAAATAGAGCATTATTATGAATCAGACTTAGCTTTATGCTGTGCTTCTGAATTATCCTTTCTGTGTGTGTGTGTACTATTTAGCTAAGTGGTTCTCTGGACCATTCCATCCACAGTTTTGTTTCCGAGGGAACAACAGACTAGTTATGCCTTGGCATGACTGAGAGCCTGCACTGGCCCATTTTCATTAAGACGGTCCTCCAAGCATTCTGACCTGTACTTCTGAATCCAGATACAGACTTTAATCATTCTTGTCATTGATCATTGATCTCCCCACCATTTTAGGTTTCTCACTTATTAACACTAGCAGTTGGGCATGGAGCTATATAGATCTACATTGGTTTTCATGATTAGGAACCATGGTGGTGAGTACACGGAAATGAGAATTTATAAACATATCCTGGTTCTGCCACCTGCTAGTTTAGAACTTTTAGAAAGTCCTCATGAACTCTGAATCACAGTTTCCTTGTCTTTTAAAGAAAAGGGAATTGAAGTAGGCTTCCTCTTGTACACTCTGATTCTATAATATGAGAAAGAAGTATTTGATCCATATAACACAACCTTGTATTTGTCTTTACAGATCAAATCACACTTTTGTTACTTAGATAAATGATATTTACAGTTGTGATTTACTTGATCTGCTCATACATAGAAAATAAACTCCTCCAAATCTCCTAAAAGATCATATTCAATTCCCATAGTGATTTGAAACCTTCCTACTTCTGAAATTAAATTTATATTTCAAACATTCATAAATCAACCAAGGCATCTGAATTTAAGAATCTCTTTTTTTGCCTTAAACAGAGATGACAGAGCACACAACAGCCATTACAATGTGCAGTAATATAATTTCTAGAAATAGTGCTCTAATGTTTCAGGCTAAAAAGCTCATTTATATGTACTAATTAGCATAATTATTTTAAAATTATTTTAAAGTATTTAACCTTCAGCAAAAGAGTTTCTCAAAAGGGAACAAAAAAATGACGCCAAAAATTTGTTAATCAGTGGTACCTTCTTAATTCTGTTGACATGCATATCTACTAAATAATTTGCTCAATATGTAATCATTGAAGACCTACTCCAGGTAAGGCAGTGGTTACAATGAAGACAGCTACTGCAGCAAGAAGAACCTAATGCTTCAGAGCTTTGTGAAGGGAAGTAAAGGTGTTAAAATTATACAAGGTAGAAAGTAATCTATTCGTAAATAAGAAGACAGGCTATAAATGTTCTTTGTGTTTATTTCTTCGGTATTTTTACAGGGTTTTCTTTTTTTCCCACTTCTTTATTCAACTGCCACTTCTCAGGTCTCAGGTGTGAATACATTAGCTTTATTTTTGGCTTATAAACCCATCACTCATGGAACAGATACAAACAGGTGCCATAAATCACAGTTGCTGATGCATAATCAAAAATGTCACTTTGTGTTACCTGTTCCGTGCACGAAATGGCAAGAAAAGGGCCATGCTTACCCTTCCTACTTCTCTACCAATTACCAAGAATCAAGTTGTACTTTATGGCTGAGCCCAAAGAATTAACCTTTGAAAGATTAAGATTATTTTGATTATGAAATAGAGGTATGCACATAAAGTTTTCTTTACACATAATTTCCATTAATTGAACACAGAAATGACAAAAGACTTAAAAAGTAAGAAATAGGAATCAGATAAAGTAAAACCTGACCATTTCAAAACTTCTTTTGAACTACACGTTCAAGGAGCAGAGGCCTTCCTGACACATAGAGATGGCATCAGGGAATCGCAGTGGTTAAACAGGATACTGGAAATGAAAACAGCCCCCCTTCAGGGAATCAGGGATGAGGAGCCAAGGCAGGTGTGTGAGGTGGCCATAAGTAGAAGAGGAAGTTTGTATTGATATTCTAGTGATTTATAAACCTCCCCCTAAAGAATACAGCGGCTCTTGGTCCTGGACTCTAGAAATGAGCCCTTGTGACAGGGGAAGTATTAATGGCCACCAAGAAAAGTTATGACATAGGTCACCTCGGCCCCATTTGATTGTATAAAACAAGTAGTGAATTTTCATATGGAGTCTGAATTGCCAATTTTACAACCCTGGCTAACTTTCACTGTAAGGATACCTTTTGCTAGGCCACCCAAAAACTCCATCATTGGATTTTTGCAGTCTGTACTTCAAGACAATAGAATGCAATTCATTTTAATCTCAAATATCCAGAATTTGGCCATTCCATAGCCTCTTGATTTATTCAGAATAAATTCTTCATTTATTAGCATGAAAACAAAGAGTCTGAAAGATTATGACCCCGATTCTCTCTCCAACCTCAACATGCATCAGCCAACATTCCCCTTACTTATTCTGTTCCAACCATCTGAACTTTTATGATTCCTCTACTGTGTCAGGCTCTTCCCAGGCTCCAGGACTTCCTTCTGGAATTGATTTTCCATAACACTTCCTCTAGATAAATCCCACTCTTTCTTCAGATTTCAAAACTTTCACAGGTAGCCCTTTCCTGGCCACCCAAAGAAGATCCTCCATGGACCTCATTCTTTCCTTCTTAGAACTTATCACAATGAGTAATTTATGTTGATTTACTTGCATAACACTTTCCTTTTTTGCTAGGCTATAAACTTGGTGGGGGCAGGAGTCATTACTGTTCAGTTCTACAATGTACCACCAGCACCCGCAGAGTACATGAAACATAGTGATACAATGCAAATGTTACTTCATCTCCATCCCCTACCATGGTGGTCCTCGGCCTGGACAACTCTGTTCCTCCTGAACATTTGGCAATGTCTGGAGATATTTTTGGCTGTCACATCTGGTAGGGATATTGCTGGCATCCAAAGGCTAGAGATGTTGTTTATCATTCTGCAATGCACAAGGTAGCCACCGCAACAAAGAATTATCCGGTTCCAAAGGTCAATGGTGTTTCTCTGCCCAACTCGAATGAATATACTGAGACAGAGGTCAACATCTCCTCTACACGCCTTTTAGACAAAAGCTGTTATTGAGACATTACCAAAAGGGAAATGTTAGAGCATCTTAAATTACAAAATAATCCAGAGGATAAAGGTCTCTCCCAAATAAATAATGCAGCAGAAAGGTCCCTTCTCTCAGCTGGGAGAACTACATCTGATCCTTCTATGGAAAATTTCAGTATTTTATATCCCAGAAATTTACAGATCTGACCACCCAGGTACAAAGAAGTGCCCTTTAAAGAGAAGTAGCCAGGAAAGAAGCTTTCGTCATTTCTCTTCTCTAAGAGTCCATAAATATGCTTGGGTTTTGCTTACCTTGTAGGTATATAGTCAACAGAAGATACTGAGCTAGAGTTTGAGGGTGTTTCTCTCCTAATACCCAAATACTGAAGCAGCCTAAATTGTCACATTGACAGTTACTAAAAGTTTGCTGACTGCCCTTGATTGTATTTAAGCCAACTTGACATATGTAAAACATGAAGAATATTTGATACCAATTAATCTTATGTTAGTCTCGTGTCCCCTAATGTATTCGGCAGATATAGGATCCACAATATGTTTAAGTATATGCTATATGTAAGAATCTGATAGCACCATGGGCTTAAGATATTTCTATTAATTGTATTCTAAGCTTGAACAAGTCACTTGGTTTATCTCTATATCAGCTTCTTCATCTGTCAGATGATGTTTTCTGAGATCCTAACTTCACAATTCTATATAATAAATGAGTATCTGCACTTACCAGATTTGGGTTCCAGATTATATTACCTACAACTTATTTTTATTGCCCTTTCCCATATATCACTTCTAAAATCGAATATAATTTCTGGGGCTGGACAGTAAGGCTAAACTTCTTTTTTTTTTTTATTTTATTTATTTATTTGACAGAGAGAGACACAGCAAGAGAGGGAACACAAGCAGGGGGAGTGGGAAAGGGAGAAGCAGGCTTCCCACTGAGCAGGGAGCCCGATGCAGGGCTCCATCCCAGGACCCTGGGATCATGACCTGAGCCGAAGGCACATGCTTAACGACTGAGCCACCCAGGCGCCCCAGTAAGACTAAATTTTTAATGCATGTGGCACACACTGGAGACTGGTGGCATAATTAAGCAATTTTTACAGTGAGTGGAAATGACATACTTTAAAATTGACCATGTGTGTCGATGCAAAAACATTCTTTCTCCATGCCTGGAGTGTATAAAATGTATTTACCACTTGATATTATTTTTCCTTCTTTCAGAGCTCAACTTTTTGTATTAATTAGTTTATTCCAAGGCAATTTGGAAATATGATTAACCCAACAATCAAAACTGAATGGACATATGACCTACAGAAGTCTGTCATTTAAAATATTTGAAGATGAAATGACAGAGCATACTGACGGAGAGAGTTTGTCAGAGAAAAAAATTAAAAAAAAGAGAGACTTGGAGCAAAGAAGGGAGAGAAACTGAAAGACAAAATAAATTCAGAAATAGAGTAAATATAAGAAAAAAACTAATAAAAATGAGTCGGGAACCTAAATAAGATCACAAATATTCATTTTGTTGGAACTTCAGGATGATAGTTATTATTTCTGAAAATATTACACATGGTTTGATTTCTGCCTTCTTTATAGACATGACCAAATAAAGTAGTCACACCATGAGGCAATTATGCTTGACCAGCCCCCCTGGAGCCTCTTCTGGAGAAATGACTGTTCCCTCTATTTCACTGCATTGACCTCACACGGCTTATTTCAGGATATTGATTCATCAGTAGAATTGAAAATAAGACTGTTATTGAAGCTCCTACTAATTGACTAATTAGTGCACAAAAGTCCAGAATATCTTACAAGCATAGATCTGCTAGCTTTGTTTCCTCCCCTATAACTACTATGAGTTCAGAATTTATTGGAAGGATAACTTGCTTTGTGAGGGAAAAAAAAAAAAGTCTTTGTTTTTAAAGATCCCTTGAAGATTTGTTTCACATAAAAACATAAACTGTCAATATGCATGTAAGACCAAGGACAGAGCTTTCCTGAGATATGTTAGCAATGTTGTCAGTGAATGTATTATTTGGATGGAAATAAATTCATCTTAACTTTGCAGTTTTCACTATTGTATGTATTTGATGTTTAGCAGGTTAAAGGTTGTTAAAAATGAGTGTCTGAACATTGAAAGGGAAGCCACACAAAATTATTTTTACCTGTACCTATGTACAGGTAAAAAAGTTGTACAAATGTACCAGTTCTACCACTATTAATGATCAGAAATGGGAGATTCTGGGTAAATGGGTTTCCAGATAACTAGGGTTTAAAAATGTATGCCTGTGTTGCCCAAAAAAGTACCTCAGGCACACTTGATAATTTTTACCTAAATTTAAGATAATTAAAAATTAAATCTGGCCTTCAGTCACACTAGCCGTATTTCTAGGGCTCAATAGCCACATGTGGCCAGGGGCAGCTATATTAGGGCAGATACAGAAAATACCTACCACCAAGTAGCTCTACTGGACAGCTTTGATTTAGAGTGTGTAAAAATCTTTTTCAATAGAACTCTTTTTAAACAATTTTCCAATTCTCTGCCCTTTTAACAGAATAAGAGTAATTGACTTTTCCTCATTTATGTTTATCTACTTTTATACAGTGCTTCAGAGGAAGTTAAGTACGTAGATGTAGGATTAAGTGTGTTCTAGGTGTAAAAGTTTCTCTAAGACTTGCTTTCACGAAAACTTATACAATATAATTAGAATTTTTTGTTGTTTATTTCACAATAAAGAAATATGTTGCCTTTACACGCTTTCAAAGAAAGTACAACACAGCTACATGCCTTCAAAATTAAATGTATAGGGCGCCTGGGTGGCTCAGTTGGTTAAGCGACTGCCTTTGGCTCAGGTCATGATCCTGGAGTCCCAGGATCGAGTCCCGCATCGGGCTTCCTGCTCGGCGGGGAGTCTGCTTCTCCCTCTGACCCTCCTCCCTCTCATGCTCTCTCTCTATCTCATTCTCTCTCTCAAATAAATAAAATCTTAAAAAAAAAATTAAATGTATAATGGAAAGCAAATCTTCCTCAAAACAATTATTCCATTTCTTAGCAAAATTCATTCCTCTCTCTCCTTCTTGTTATAACTGTCTTTTGTTTTGACAAGCAATTCAACTCAAATTTTGTTTCTTTTCATCAGTTTCCAGGTGGACCATAAACATATTTTGTATTTTGTCCACTCAAGTTCTTTGCATTGCCTATTACTGAATATGAAAGACTGTCTTTTTCATGTTCTAAGACTTCATAGAAAGAATATTGTGGGGATGGCTTACTCCAAAATCAACAAATCTCTCAAATCAGAATATATTTGCAAGTATGATACTGGAGTATGTAACATACTATTAATCCTACTTCAGAAACAATTCCATATATATATATGTAATATTAAAAAAAATCACATTTAATGTGATTAAATTACTTTAATGTGATTAAATGACATTAAATGATTAATGACTACAGGATTGAAGTTCTTCATTTTAGCTCCTCTGTAAAAGATTAAACTCTAAATAGCACCACTACCTATAGGTTAAACCCTTAAAATCATTTTGCAGTCAAATGCTCTACCACTGAGCTATACCCCCTAAACCCTTAAAATCATTTTGAAAGGCAGGAAGAAAGTTTCTTAAAATGACACCTAGACATCAGAGCCTGCTTCCTCCACAATGTGACGGATGGCGTTCCCAGTATGTGACATGCCCAGCAAGACAAACATAAGGGAGAGATGTGTTGAGCCTCTGCTGTTGTGTGTACTAGGTTCTGCTTCCCAAACACCAGGTGCTCAGAGGAGACCCTCAGGAAGAGCTGAGGGGCAAGGGGCATCTGGAGGATTAGGGGCAGTGGCTCTAACAAAAGTTGAGAAAAAAAATATAATGGGTAGAGCTTTAGTGAAGCACACTAGGTGATTATTAGCTCTGTATAACTGTCTAGCTAAAGAATACCTTTACTGCCATCAGATAAGTTCTGCCCTTATTTATTTTTTCCACTAAAGAACCAAGTGGTGATGAAATCATTTAGAAAAAAAAATTCCATTGTTTGACCTATTTTTTTTTTTCTTTTCCAGAGCCTTGACTCCATATGATCCAGGTAAATAACATTAAGTAGAACACAAGCATTTTCCTGTGCTCATATTTTTCAGGTTTTATACTACCATCCAATTTCTTCTATAAGGTCAGTATTATTTTACATAGGCTTTTAACTTTTCCTTAAAGGATCTTGGGATCCTTATTTTTGGTTGGCTCGTAAGCATATATTCAGCCTGCTGTACTTGATAAACTTTATCTTAGTTTTGCATTGTGCTACAGGAAACTCCCCCTAGACTGAAGGCTTAGATTTGTTGGTGTGAATTTATGGTGGTCTGCTTGCATGCACGGCAAACTAAGGAGATTTCAAAAAAAACAGTGATATTTTATAGTTCTTACCTTATACAGACACAAATAGATATTGCTATCAGAGATGTATTAAAGGGCTACAAAGATATCTCTTTGTAAATATCTCTTTGATCGCTTATTCTTCAAAACCCTCCTTTGAATACCCTGCACAATATATTTTCACTGCCTAAAAGCTACTTCTTTACGGGCAGAAGTAATTTTTATAAACATGTAGGTACGATGACTTCATGTAAAATTGAGATTTCTGAAAGCCGGGCTCCCAGATAAACTGAAGTGCTATCTAGTTGTGGCCAATTTACTTTTTAATTAAAAAAAAAAGAAAATTCATTTTGTGTGACATGTAAAGAGCTTTGAAGTCATTTCTCCAGTCATTATAACAAGAAAAAAGCTGAATAAACTGAAAATCAGTACTTCTTTGCTTAATCGGAGAATTGAGGTCAGAGGACAAACCAGAGTGACAGGTAAATACGGAGAATTACAGCATACCAGGAGCAGAAATCACTGCTGGAGCCAGCTACTGGTTGGAAAACAAGAGTAAATGCCTCATCACTGAGTGTGGACTAGCTTGAGAGATAAAAAATCCCCAGGGGTCCAGCCTTGGGAGGGTCTGCCTCTATGAAACCCATCAGGTTCTCAGAGCAAAGATGGGAAAAAAAATCCATGTGCTTTCAGCAGGGGGAAAGAAAAAAAAATACTTTGAAATATAACCAGAACACTCTGTTCTTAACAAAGATATAGCCTACACTTTTTAGTTAGCATCCAGCAGACTGGGGTTTTAGGAGAGACATGACCTTGGGGAAGAGAAATAGATAAGTTCAGCCACCTCTACTGTTCCTGTATTACATGGGGGAAAAACTTGTGGGGATCACAGCCCAGAGCCCCATGCTCACAAGACTGAGATCTACTCACAGAACCACGGAGTGTGTGCCTCTACTCTACCTTACCACACACCCATAGGACTTCTTTATAATAATGCAAATACGGTGGAAAGAACTACACATCTCTGATTAAACAACATATTTTTTTTAAAGATTTTATTTATTTATTTGACAGAGAGAGACACAGCAAGAGAGGGAACACAAGCTGGGGAAGTGGGAGAGGGAGAAGCAGGCTTCCGATGGAGCAGGGAGCCCAATGTGGGACTCGATCCTAGGACCCTGGGATCATGACCTGAGCCGAAGGCAGATGCTTAACAACTGAGCCACCCAGGCACCCCTCAGAGTAAACAACATCTTACTGAACAACCAATGGGTTAAAAAAGAGATCACAAGAGAAATTTAAAAAACAAGAAATCTTGAGATAAATGAAAATGGAAGCCCAGCATCGCAAAATTTATGAATTGCAGCAAAAGCAGTTCTAAGAGGGAAGTTCATAGCAATAAAGGTCTGTATTAAGAAAAAAAGAATTCAAATGAACAATCTTACTTTTCACCTCAAGGAACTGGAGAAAGAACAGTATAAGCCCAAAGTTAGCAAAAGAATGGAAATGACAGAAACCAAAGTGGAAATAAATGACGTGGAGATGAAAAAGACAGTAGGAAAGATCAATGAAATTGAGAGTGTCTTAGATAAATAGATAAGCCTTTAGCTATACTTACCAAGAATAAAAAGACAAATAAGTAAAATTGTGAATGAAAGAGGAGACATTACAACTGATACCAAATAAAAAGGAATATTAGAGGCTACTATGTACAATTATATGCCAGCAAATTGGACAACCTAGAAGAAATGGAGAAATTCCTAGAAACATAAAACATGCCAAAACTGAATTGTGAAGAAGAAGAATAACTGAACAGACCAATTACTAATAAGGAAATTGGATCACTAATTAAAAACCTCATAACAAATAAAAGTCCAGGGTGCCTCACTGGTGAATTCTACCAAACATTTAAAAAAGAATTAATACCAGTCCTTCTCAAAATTTTCCAAAAAACTCAAGAGGAGAAAACACTACAAATTCCTTTAGTGAGGCCAGTATTACCCTAATGCCAAGGACACTACAAGGAAAGAAAATTACAGGTCAATATTCCTTATAGACATAGATGAAAAAATCCTCAACAACATTTTAGCAAATTGAATGCAACAGTATAATGAAAGGATCATATACCATGATCAAGTAGGATTTATCTCAGGGATGCAAGGATGGTTTGACATCTGCAAATCTATCAGCGTGAAATAGCATATCAACAAAATGAAGATACAAATTGAGCCCTATGTTGAGTTCAATAGATAAAACATTTGAAAAAATTCAACACCCTTTTTGTTATAAAAACTCTCAACAAACTAGATACAGAGGGAATGCACCTCAACATAATAAAGGCCATATATGACAAGCCCATAGCTAACATCATCATACTCAACAGTGAAAAGCTGAAAGCTTTCCCTCTAAGATCAGGAACAAGAAAAGTATATCCACTTACACCACTTTCATTCAACAGAGTAACAGAAGTCTTCCCAGGTAAATGAGGCAAGAAAAAGAAATAAATGGCCTCTAAACCAGAAAGGAAGAAGTAAAACTGCCTCTGTTTGCAGAGGTTACATATAAAAAATTTAAAGACTCCACCAAAACACTGTCAGAACTAGCAAACAAATTCAGAAAAGTTGCAGGACACAAAATTAACAGGCCATATACTAACAACAAACTATCATATAGAAAAATTAAGAAAACAATCTCATTTACATTGCATCAAAAACGATAAAATAACTAAAAATAAATTTAACCAAGGAGGTGAAGACCTATATAAAAATTACATGATACTGAAAAAAGAAATGGAAAAAAACCCACAAATAAATGGAAAGATAGTCTGTGCTCAATGGTTGGAAGATTTAGTTGAATTCATCTACATAATCAAGGCAATCCCTATCAAAATTCCAATGGCATTTTTCACAGGAAAAAAATATCCTAAAATTTGTAAGACATCACAAATCCCAAATAGCGAAAGCAATCCTGAGAAAGAACAAAGCTGAAGGCATCACACTTGCAGATTTCAAACTATACTACAAAGCTAAATTAATCACAACAGTATATCACTGGAATAAAAATAGACACATAGATCAATGAAACAAAGTAGACTGCCCAGAAATAAACATATGCAGCCACTATGGAAAACAACATGGAGGTTTCTCAAGAAATTAACAATAGAACTATCATATGACCTAGCAATCCCACTTCTGGTTGTATATTTAAAGGAAATAAAAACAGGATCTCAAAGAGATACCTGCATTCCTATGTTTATTGCAGCATTATTCACAATAGCCAAAATACAGAAACAACCAAAATGTCCATCAACAGATGAGTGGATAAAGATGTGGTATATACATACAATGCAATACTATCTAGCCATGAGAAAGAAGGAGATCGGGGAACCTGGGTGGCTCAGTCATTAAGTGTCTGCCTTCGGCTCAGGTCATGATCCCAGGGTCCTGGGATCAAGCCCCACGTCGGGCTCCCTGCTCAGCGGGGAGCCTGCTTCTCCCTCTCCCACTCCCCTTGCCTGTGTTCCCTTTCTCGCTGTCTCTCTCTCTGTCAAATAAATAAATAAAATCTTAAAAAAAAAAAAAAAGAAAGAAGGAGATCCTGCTGTTTGTGACAACATGGATGGACCTTATGGGTATTATGCTGAGTGAAATTTGCCAGACAAATAAAGAGAAATACTGCATGGTATCACTTAAATGTGGAATCTAAAAATAAGTCAAACACATAAAAACAGAGAGAAGAAATGTGGTTGTCAGTGTCTGTGGATGGAGAAAATAGGTTGAAAAAGGGGCATAAACTTTCAGCTATAAAATGAGTACAGCATGAGGATCTAAAGTATAACATGGTGACAACAGTTGATAACACTATTGTGTAACTGAAATTTGCAAAATGAGAACTAAAATGTCTCCATAAATAAAAAAATACATAAAAAAATAAGTGATGTGATGGATGTGTCAATTATATACTTGAGAAGAATCCTTTCATAATGCATATGTATATAAAATGATCACAATGAACACTTTAAATACCTTACAGTTTTATTTTCTCAATTATACTCCAACAAAGCTGGGAAAAAAACCCCAGGATACTACAGGAAATTTTAGTCTTTGACACATACAGCTACAGCTGTGTAGCAAATAGTAAACAAAGACTAACTCCTACCCAGATGAACCTAAAAATGCATGCTAAAGTATTATGTACTTCAGTTCCTTTCACCTAATACATCATGTCTGGTTTTCAACGAAAAATAACAAAAATTAAAAATTTGCTAAAAGGCAAAAACACAGTCTGAGCAGACAGATCAAACAGCAGAACCAGACTCAGATATGACAGAGATTTTGGAATCAGCAGACTGGGAACTTACATAATTCTGATAATTCTAAAATATATTAAAGGCTGTAATGGTAAAAGTGGAGAACATGCAAAGATAGATAGGTAATTCAGACAGAGAGATGGGAACTCTAAGAAAGAATCAAGAGCTAGCATTCTAAAAAAAGTAACAGAAATAAAAACTGCTTTTGATCAGCTCATTAGTTGGCTGGACAGAGTTGAGAAAATCACCAGTGAACTTGAAGATATGTTAATAGATACTTCCTGAATTGAAGTGCAAATGGAAAAAATGGATGAAAAATAAGGAGCTGAATATCCTAGATCTATGAGACAATTACAAAAGGCGTTGCACGTACAAAAATAATGGGAATACCAGAAGGAGAAGAGAGAAAGGAACAGAAGAAATAGTTTGAGTAATAATTGCTGGTAATTTTCTAAAATTAATGACAGACACTAAACTGCAGATCCAGTAAACTCAGAGAATAACAAGGAGAATAAATATAAATATCTATATCTATATATTACTCAATATAATAATCTTCTATAATTATTCTGATAATTTTGATAATAAAAGTCTGATAATTTTCTAAAATTAATGACAGACACTAAACTGCAGATCCAGTAACTCAGAGAACAAGGAGTATAAATATAAATATCTATATATTACTCAAACTGCATATGATACTCAAACTGCAGAAAAATCCAAGACAAAATCTTGAAAAAAGCCAAAGGGGGCATGGTGGCAAACATTTTCCCTATAGAGGACCAGGATAAGGGTTCTGTTAGACTACTCTTCAGAAAATACACAAGCAAGAAGAGAGTGGAATGAAATATTCAAAGTGCTTAAAGGAAAAAATGCCAATCTAGAGTTCTTCATCAAGTAACATTATCCTTTAAAAATGAAAGAGAAATACATTATCAGAAAAACAAAAATTGAATTGAATCTGTCATCAGTAAGCCTTTCTTGTAAGAAATGTTAAAAGAAGTTCTTCAGAGAGAAGAAAATGATAAAGCTCAGAAGCTTGGATCTGCATAAAGAATGGAAGAGTGTTTGAGGAGGAATGAATGGAAGTAAAATAAATCTCTTCTTTTTTCTTATTCCTAAATGATCTAATATAAGAGTTTGTTCAAGTTAATAATAGAACAACATATTGGATATTATACTGGATGATTCTAGCTTCTGGAAAAGTGAAATGAATGACAGCTGTATGATTGGAGGGAGAAATTGGGAATTCTCTATTACAAGGAACCTGAACTATTTGTGAAGCTGTATAATATTATGTGAAAGTGGATTTTGATTAGTTGTAAATGTATATTACAAACTCTAAAGTAATCACTAAAAGAAGTAAAAAAGAAGTACTATTGATTTGTTAAGAGAGAAGAGAAAATAGAATCAAATAAAATGTTCGATTACAACCAAAAAAGGCAGTAAAGTGTAAGACAAAAGAGAGAAACCAAAACCCAGGGAAAGAAATAGAAAACAGTTACAAATATGGTAGACATTAATCCAAACACATCACTAATTACTTTAAGTGGAAAAGGTTTGAATACACCAATTAAAAGACAGACTACCACAGTAGATCACCAACACAAGACCCAACTATTTGTTGTCTATAAGTAAACCACTTTATTTATTTAATTTTATTATGTTATGTTAGTCACCATACAATACATCATTGGTTTTTGATGTGGTGATCCACGATCCATTGTTTTCGTATAACACCCAGTGCTCCATGCAGTACGTGCCCTCCTTAATACCCATCACTGGGTAAACCACTTTAAATGTAATGACACAGTCTGGTTAAAAATAAATAAAAACATGCAGAAATATACCATGTTAGGACGAATAAAAAAAAGAAAAACTAGAGTAGCCATATTAAGTTCAGAGAGAGGAATCTTTAGATCAAGGAAAATTGTCAGGGTTAAAAAGGGGCATTTACATTATGATAAAGGAGTCAATTCTCTAAGAAGAACTAGCAATCCTTACTATGCATGCACCTAACAACGGAGCCTCAAAAACATTGAGGCAAAAATTTATTAAACTGCAGGGAGAAATAGACAAATCCACCATTACAGCTAGAGATGTTTACACTCTTCTATCAGAAATAGAACCAGCATGCAGAAAATCAGTAAGGATATAGTTGAACTGAACAGCACCATCAATCACCTTGTCTAATTACTTCATCCAACAATAGCAGGATATACATTCTTCTCAAGCTCACATTGAACAGTTATCAAGATAGACCAAAGTGAGGACCATAAAACACAATGTAACAAATTTAAAATAATAGAAATCATACAAAGCATGCTCTCAATCCACAATGGATTAAAATCGGAAGTCAATAACAGAGAGATGGCTGGGAGATCCCCAAAAATTTGAAGATAAAACATTCTAAATTGGTCTAAGAAGACGTCTCAAGAAAAAGTAAAAATATTTTGTAAGTAAGCGAAAGTTAAATACAACTTAAAATTTAGGAAATAAAGCAAAAACAGTGCTTAGAGGGAAATTTACAACACTGAATGCATATATCAGAAAAGAGGAAAGATCTAAAATAATAAGCTTCCATCTTAGGAAGCTAGAAAAACAATAGCAAAATAAATATGAAGCAAGCAGAAGAAAATAATTAATAAAAACTAGAGCAGAAAGTAATGAAAGTGTAAATAAGAAATTAATAGAGAAAATCTACAAAACTAAAAGTTGATTCTTTGAAAATATCAATAAAATTGATCAACCTCTAGCCAGGCTATCCAAGAAAAGAAGAAAATAATACAATAACTAATATTATAAATGAAAGAGAGCAATTACTACTGATATCATGGACATTAAAGTAATAATACAAGGATATTTTGAACAAATTTATGCTCACAAATTTAATAACCTAGATGAACTGGATCAATTCCTTGAAAGACATAATCTAACAAAACTCTCAAAAGGAGAAATAGATCATCTGAATTGGTCTATATCCATTAAGAAAATTGAATCAACAATTACTAACCTTTCAAAAGATAAAATACCAGTGCCACATGGTTTCATTGATTAAGTCTGCCAAACATTTAAGGAAGAAATTATACTGGTTCTCTATAATTTTTTCCAGAAAGTAAAAGTAGAGGGAACACTTCCTAACTCATTCTATGAGGCCAGCATTACCTTAATACCAAAACTAGACCAGACATCTCATGACTAATGTTTTACTAGATAATAGTAAATAACTCTACCTTAATAGTTGCTAGCCCCTCAAGGTCCTGGAAGCCTTGCTTCCATATTCCTTAGAGACTTATGCTATCCTAATCCCCCACTAACTAGAAAGTATTTAATCAGTCACTTCTCACAATCCCAGTGTAGTTCTTTGTGCCCATGGGTCCTGTCCCTGTGCTATAATAAAAGCACCTATTTGCACTGAAAAAAAAAAAAAGAAAAGAAAAGAAAATTACTGACCAATATCTCTCATGAACATTAATGCAAAATCCTCAAAAAATATTGCTTAATCCAATCCAGTAATGTATAAAAAGAGTTTTACACCATACTAACTGGGAGCTTTATTCCAGGTATGCAAGTTTGGTTTATCATTCAAAAATCAACTAATGTGGGACGCCTGGGTGGCTCAGTTGGGCATCTGCCTTTGGCTCAGGTCATGATCCCAGGGCCCTGGGATCAGGTCCTGTGTCGGGCTCCTTGCTCAGGGGGGGAGCCTGCTTCTCCCTCTGCAGGCAGCTTCCCCTGCTTGTGCTCGTTCTCTCTCTCTGACAAATAAATAAATAAAATCTTAAAAAAAATCAACTAATGTAATCTACCACATCAAGAAGCTAATAAAGAAAAATCATATAATCATTTTAATATTAGATGCAGAAAAAGAATTTGACAAAAACCAACACACATTTATAATAAAACTCCTAGCAAACTGAGCAGAGAAGGAGAGCTTCCTCAACTTGATAAAGAATATCTACAAAAATCTATAGTGACTATCATGCCAGATGGTAAGAAACAAAATGCTTTTCCCCTAAGATAGAGAACAAGACAAGGATGTCTGCTCTTACCACTCCTATTCAACACTGTACAGTAAATGAAAGTCCTAGCTAATGCATTCAGATAAGGAAATTAAAATTGTACATATAGAGAAGAAATAATGGAAAATGTTTTTGTATGTTGATGGCATGACTGTTTATTTAGATAATTTCAAAGAATCAACAACAACAGAACTTTTGGAGCAATAAATGAGTATGGTAGGTTGCAGGACTGAAGTTTAATATACAAAAATATACAAAAGTAATATACAAAAGTTTAATATACAAAAGTCAATTGCTTTTGTATATTATATATAGTTTGTATATATATTGTACATAGTTTGAATTTAAAATTAAAAACAATTTACATTAGAACCCCCTGAGTTGAAGTACTTAGATATAAGCCTAACAAAATATGTATAAGAATTACATGAGGAATATTACAAAACACTGATGAAATAAATAAAAAGTGATCTAAAGCAATCTAGAGAGATTTCATACTCATGGACAAGAAGATTCAATCTGGTTAGGAACTTATTCTCTATTTGATCTGTATATTGAACATAATCCTGCCCCAAATACCACAGTAAATTATTCTGTGCATATGGATTAAACTGATTCCAAAGTTTATATGGACAGGCCCAAAACCCAGAATGGCCAACACAATACTGAAGAATGACAGTGTTAGAGGACGCAGAGTACCTAATTTCAAGACTTATAAGCTACCGTAATCAAGACAGTGGTATTGGTTTTGGTGAAAGAATAGGCAAGCAGATCAATGGAACAGAACAGAGAACCCAGAAAGAGACACACACAAATACAGCCAATTGTTTTTTGACAGAGGAGCAAAAGCAAGTGAATGGAAAAAAAAAAAAAAAAGTATTTTCAACCAATGGTGCTGGTAAAAGCATGAAAAAAAATAAATCTAGATAGAGACTTCATACTTTTCACAAAATGAAATTATTGTTTATACATTATCTCAAATTACTTTCAGAGAACAAGTCCTTTCTCTATTCCTTACAAACAGCAACTCTGTTCTTCCTCAGCTCTCTGGGGGCTCTGAGTTTTAATTCCATCATTTGCTTCCTTTACATGATCACTTACCTTTCTTCCTTTCTTTCTTTTTTAAGTATTTTATTTATTTATTTGACAGAGAGAGATAGTGAGAGCAGGAACACAAGTAGGGGGAGTGGGAGAGGGAGAAGCAGGCTTCCCACCGAGCAGGGAGCCTGAAGCAGGGCTCGATCCCAGCACCCTGGGATCATGACCTGAGCTGAAGGCAGCCGCTTAATGACTGAGCCACCCAGGTGCCCCCCTTTCTTATTTTCTAATTATTTTCTCAAAGCATCTTTTTTTCCTCTCCTCACCAAATATTATTTTCAGCATTATAAAATTGGTGCAAATATTCAAACTTTGTGTTTAATGATTTATTCTGGCATTCTTTAATAATAACATATTTTTAAATTAAAAATATATTTCATTGCTCAGGATTTCATTTGATATTGATAAAAGTAGTGTTATCAGTACCATCATCATTTGATGGGAGAAAAAACCAAAACTCAAAAAGCAGAGGTGACTTGTCACACGTCAACATGGTAGAATGGGAACTAAGTCCATGATTTCCCACACGTCGCCTTGTTCCAAGGATGCTAGAGCCTAGGTTACCTTAGTAATTTAGACCGCAACTATTTCCAATTAAAAGAACTTGTATGCAATGAGAAAATTAAAAGAGAAAAAACCTCAAAAACACATGGAGAATAAGAAAAAACAAAGCTAATGGAGTTACAGATATTTGAATAAATTACTTCTCCTAGCAGATTTTTTTTTGTAAACAATATCCAAAAAAGGACAAAAGATTGATAGAAGAAAGCATATCAGATTGTAAGAGGAAACAAACTTAATTCCAAGTATAAATTTCTAAAGGTATTTATTATGTTCAGAATTAATTTCTTAACATTAACTAAATATTAAGTGCCAAATATGCCAAGTACAATATTACCTTCTTTCATATTATCTAATTCTCTTGATAATCTCATGAAGTAGATATTGTCTATTTCGTAGCTAAAAAGACTGAGTTTCTGAGATACTAAAAGATTTTCTCAAGATCACACAAGTAAAAAACATGACCAGAATTAAAGCTCACTTTTCTGATTTCAATCCAGAGCTCTTTTACTGCATAACAGAGCTCAGTGTAAGGAATATTGATGATTATAATGGGTGGTGTGCTGAATGGTGGGTTTACAAAATGGTGGCCAGTGAACTGGAGGGTAAAGAAAGGATTACATTGTGGTTGGTTCTATGATAAAGTGGACTTTAAGACTAGTAATATTCATATTAATAGTCAGAATAGCCATCAGTTCCTGAGTGGCTATCACATGACTGCCCTGTATGAGGTGGCATCTAACTTCTATCTCAGTTTTCCACTGCAACTTTACGATGAAAGCATTATGATCCCCATCTTGCAAATAAGGAGGCTTGGAGTCCCTAGGTGACTGGTCCGAGGTCAGATGAGTCAACGTTCGAACTGAGATTTGTCCCTCAAGGGTCCACACTCTTCCTGATACATTTTAATTCTTTCTTAACCACAGTCAAAATGGTCCTATTCATCCTTTCTATTTTCCTTCCTGACAACAGGTTGAAATTGCACATGCAATGAGACATGTCTACAGCTTCTTAACTGTGTGCCCAATCGCATGCTCTGGCCGAAGGCATCTCCCATTAGCCAGCTCTGATTAGACACTTACACTGTCTCCCAAGTTTGCACTAAGAAAGGCCAGCATTTAAGAAGTTGGCCTTTATTGGCAGAAGTTGTGAAGGTTTCTATGTAGGGAAAATGTCAATTGAAATACAACATGAAGCTGTATTTTCTAAATGCATTTTAAATGCTTGCAACGGTGACAGGCCTCTATGTAAATGTTTATCATATGAAAGTGTAAACTCTGACAGAGAAGCATTCCTACAAGACACCAGGGAGTGTAGAAGACTCGATGAAAGTACTGAGATGACAGTAGCTAGAGATGAAAAACATAAACGTGCCCATTATCTCCAGGAACCTGAAAACCACATTCCTTATTTTCTGGTTACACTGTCATCTCTGACTGGTTTTCAGCATGTTCGAGTCAGCAGTCCTACAAGTACTCCTGGGCATCATTAGATGTCTCAGCAGATTAGTAATGTGCGTTAGGACCTTAAGCTTCTAGGTCACTGGTTTGAATCCAACCCAAGTCATTATCATTTAAAGGCTGTTCCATTGTTCAGCGGAGTCACTGAACACTATTTTGCTCATTTCATACATCTCTGAATGCTGTTGATTTTACACATTAAATTTTCATTCATGCCAGTATGATCACTGCATGATACACAATTTGGGATGGCTGTGAGTGAGAAATGTGGGAGGGGATGTGAGGGACTAGATACCACAGGTTGGCATCCTAAGTAACATTCTAACATTTGGGAAAGAAGTATTAGATAATGTTCAAAGCACCCTTTCCACCTTCTGATTGAAAACTACATGTTTTTCTCAGGGAACAAATACTTATAGAAGTAACTCATTACTACTTTTATATTTATCATTATTTCTCAGTATTTTATTAAAAAAAAAAGGTTTTATTTATTTATTTTAGAGAGAGCATGAGCAGTGGAAGTGCAGAGAGAGAATCCCAAGCAGACTCCACACTGAGTCGGGAGCCCGACACAGGGCTTGGTCCCAGGACCCTGAGATCATGACCTGAGCCAAAATCAGGAGTTGGCCCCTTAAAAGATAGAGCCACCCAGGTGCCCCTCTCAGTATTTTCTTAAAGACGCTGATTACCCAGTGAAAATATTAAGAAACTTACTTTGTTAAAGTGATTATCATTTGCATGTAATTAAGAAGCTATGTGTGTACATATGGATATGCATCATATATCATGTAGGTACAAATTTGGAGTAAGGTTCTAAGACCTATTAAAATGACGAATGAATGCACTATGTATTTTCCAAACTCATATCGTAATCACAGGATGGCGGGTTTGTGAGTAGTCATTCATTTTGGACAGTTTCCATGTGACAGCTTTCAAGATTCTTTAAAAAATTATCCCATAATTTTTTTGTTTTTGTTTTAACCAGGTGGATTAATGGAATGAACTATTTGCTTCACAAACTAAATTTCATTTTCTCCTTTACAACCAAAATAAACTGTCTCAGAGATTAGAAAAAACAAAAGGAAGATCTTTTTAAAAATCATCTGTCAGGATATATTTCCCCTTTCTTGAAAATTATTCATAGGAACATAGGAAAACATTAACTTGTTTTCATAAAATTGTCTATTACAATTACATAATTTTTGGCAAATGCTACACTCAGTTTCTCCTGGGTAAGAACAGATTCAGCTCTAAATAACCCTCAAGAACCTAGTAAATGAAGGCATTAAACAGCCTGGAAGTTTTCACTTATACAAACTATTTCTTTGAATCTTCAGTAATTTTGACTTCAGTACTCTCGAGCAATCAAAACCTTTAATATTCACGTGCTGAAAAGACTTATAAATGCGTAAAAAAAATAAATAAATAAAATAAAACTGGGTTTATCCAGAAGGCATCCTGAGATCTCCAACCAGCCAAAAAGCAGCACCAAGACCCGGCCCCTTAACCGAACAGCACGTGCGCAGTGACCAATCACTGCCTGGCTCTGAAAAAAGTGACGTGATTGGTTACTGATCATGATGAGCCTGGGTTCTCCAGTAGTGATCTGAGGACTGAAGAACTAGCAGTAACGTGTGTATTTTATGCCATTGCAGTTCAAATGCCGTGGACTGAAATGTGACCTGAGTTGCTGGGAGATTGGTATTGTGTAAATAGATCATGGGAAATATCCATTTTTTCCCCCAGATAGGAATCCAATAAAAAGAAGACTGCCTGTAATTACGTGAAATGGAACCCTCTCCAAATTTAGTAAGATTTTGTATGTGGTTATTTGCAAAAAATATCTCCTTAGAGATTAAGTAAAATATATATATGCCAATCAAATTTTTAAAAAGATTTTATTAATTTGAGGGGAGGAGGGGCAGGGGCAGAGGCAGAGGGAGAAGCAGACTCCTGCTGAGCAAGAAGCCCCACCGGGGACTCCATCCCAGGACCCTGAGATCATGACCTGAGCCAAAACCAAGAGTCACAGGTGCCTGACCCACTGTGCCATCCAGGCGCCCCTCGGCCAATCAAATTTTGATTAAAACAACACTGCTCTTCCTAGAGAGATCCTGTCATATGCGAAAACCTGATACTTTAATAATAACTTATTTAGATATCCTGCTCACTCTCTTATACAAGAGAAAAAAAAAGACAGTATATCTGTATGATAAACAGCAGTATATTCACATAAAAGACTCCAGAAAATAATTCAAAATGTGAAATGCTTTCGATTCCCTGAAGAAACCAAATATATTCTTCAGTGTGCCTCATAACTGCAGCTTTTTATCAGATTGTTTTAATAATGGCACTACTGTTCAATTTGTTAAATTTCATCAGACATGCATGGCAGTCAGTATAAAGGACAAGTTAGACTTTAAAATGAACTGTTCAAATGTTCTGATAATAAAAGGAGAGTGACAGATATAATTATAAGGCAGCAACAAATAAATGAAAGATTCTCAAGGACGTTGGTGGCCTACTGTTTAGAGCATAAGGAACAAAGGCCCCTGAGAAAATTCCTTTACGATTTCCCTCCATCTTTTCCTTCTTTTCTTTTTTTTCTTTCTTTCTCTTTCTTGTCTTTTCTTTTCTCTCCCTCTCTCTCTCTTCCTTTTTGCTTTCCTTTTTTAAAAATTTACTTAGGACTCCTACCCTTGATGGTCTCATGGTCAGCAAGTAAGGTATACGTAGAAACCCATGCTTAGAACACAATACTAATGTGACAATAAATGCATAAAGAATTTCATGGCAATGTGCTGTTTTATAACTCCTATATCTCATTTGCCTTTCACAAGACAGGTTGGGAATTTGGAGGACCCTTCATAGATATGGAAATTAGAATATACAAAATGGTGGGATTTGTTCAAGGTCAGCAGGTCATCAGAGGCCAAGGCCAAAAGTAAATACTATTCTTTTGACTACAAGTGTATTTCCAATATCCAACTGTTCATCTTAAGTTCTGAATATAGCAGGATTTTTAAGTAATGTTTTAGAAAAAATGTTTTTGAAAATGTCAACATTTACAATCCTTTTGATATTTTTTAGCATTATGAAAACTATATACAAAAGATAAATACTGGAAGTTCTAATAGCTAAATATCTTAGTTTTGTAAATATAATTTGTCTACCAACTTTATACATGTGTGCTCTAATCAGTTAATAAGAGAGGTAGTTAATGGATGAAGAGTTTTGATTTCCTTCCTAGGATAATTAGGATAATCATTAATAGTCTCTTCCTTCTTCATTTTTATGTCACCTCATGGCAGTATTTTGCAATTGGTTTGCGGTAACATGATGACACAATAATTGTTATAGAATTCAAAGTAGAACTTGTAGAAGAAAAATTCTTATGACTATTGCTATATCATTAAGTCAGTTTGGTCTGATTCATATCATTAAATAGCACAGAAATTAACAATGATTGCAGTAGTATTTTAAATGAGTGCCTCACTTATAAATGAATCACTTCATTTCAGAGCTTGTGTGGAACAAAGATATTTCATCTCCACTTGGGGTCCATAAGAGCTCAGGGAATCACTGTGTCTGTTTGATGAACTCCTCACCTTCAGCCATTTTTATACACAGAAATTAAGTGTCTCCATCTACACTCTCTCCACCATGAAATATAATCCTTAACTGATTATCATGGGCAAAGTTGGCAATCAGGTAAGTATAACATACAGAATTTGACCACATATACACACGTACACCAACATGCATGCACACACACGTCCCATCACTCTTCCTGTGGAAAGCATCATTGCTTGATTGCAACACAATTAAATGGACTGACTAACCCTGTAAACAATTAAATGTTGCAAAAGCAAAGGAGATTTTTGCTTATTATCCCTTATTGCTGAACACATTTTCTGAAAGTTCAAATTTTCAATACAAATTTTCATTTTCATTATTTTTAAATACGTGCGGAAGGAATCATCTGATACCGATTCTGAAAAGCAATCATAATTATCTGTGCAAAGACAAAATGCCCAGACATTTATATCCATGTAATTTAAATTCATACATTTGTATCACGTACATGAATACCGCCAAACAACTTTTGAGTCTAGTTGATTTCCTTGTCGCTATGGTGATACATGCATGAGAAACAAAGACTACCACAAAGGCACTGACAGTAACTGTAGCTAATGCTTGTTATGTGCTTACCATGGCAAGATATCATGCATGTATTATCTCATTTAAATCTCACCATGGCCCTATAAGGTTGGTATTATTTTTGTTGTGTTTTTGTAGAACAGGAAATTGAGGCACAGAGAAATTATCATGTTGTTCAAGGTGATATATTTAGTAACTGTCTACTATTTCATCCCAGACGATTTATAGAGCTTGGGCTTTTAACACCAGTCGATACTTACAGATCTCAAGAACTGTTTTTTTGATAGATTGTGGCTTTGGAGTTAGGCACTGGAAACACTGAGCTCTAGAGAAATTCAAATGTTGAGAAATGAGGATTTTCCCAGTGAAATGATAAAACTGACTAAATGACACAATTATTAATGTGATGTCACAGGTAATTCATGTACCTCTTCAGAGAAAGAATGCAAGACTTATAATTAACATTGCTTTACTGGCAGAATGGTTGGAACCACATGGGCAGCAAAGACCACTGGCACCATCTCTCCTGATATTATGATACACATTTGCTGAATCTACTCCAAAACCTTATTATCAAATACACTGACTGCATCCTAAAGGTGGTGCCTAGAGGTTGCATGTTTCATCAGAAAATTTACTTTTAATTATTACATAACATTTTTAAGCACCAGTGTGAGAAGCCAGTGCTTTGTTCTGATATGCCATCTGAGAGGTGATCTCATGGATAGTCATCAAGAATGAGGGGAAAGGAGAATCCTTTGAAACTTACCTTTTCTACCAAGTCAGTGAAATGAAAAGGTGGGCAGTCTGGCAAAATGAATAGAAAGAGGCTTCCAAATTAATTGAGGATAATTTAAAATATTTTTTAAAAATATATGGTTAGTTTTCATCCTATATGAAGATGATAAATGCTATCCCCACATATAAAAACTGCCTCTGGCACATTACTACCACATCGATCTGGCATCACAGAGAAGGGAATTATTTTCAAATAATGAAATTCTCCTAACAACCAAATCTTCTTGTAAGACTAGGTATCAATATTTATTTTGTTTCATTGGTAATCTTTGGAAACCACTGACAAGAAACATTAAAATGCATTGGGACATAGGAGGATATATTTCCAAAGGAACCATAGCAGTGATTCAATTCAAACCCTTGGACTTGAAGGGTACATATGCCTTCTGTCTTATAGAAGATTCAGCCTTCCAGTAGAATTCAGGTTCTACGAGAGTGGGACTTTAGTCCATATTTTATCCCAGTGCCTAGCACATATCCAATGCCTATTAAATATTTATTGACAACTCAACAAGGGAACGCAGGGAAATCTGAGTGAAACTTCAGAAGTACTCACGGAAACACTAAGCACTCTCCACTAATAACACATACAGGCTAAATATAACTTCTATTTTTGCTTCTCTATTCAAAGGTGGATTTGAATTATTTGATTAAAATCCTGAGGTCACTATTACCAACTGTTATTGAATATAATGTATTAGTTACACCGAGTAAAATAAACAAATGCATTTCTTAGTGCCCATTACTACCATTGAGTACATGCTTTTAGAGAATTATATTCAGTGTTTTCCTCTTTAAGTTCATTTCCACATACATGAATTATGAACAATTCTTTTCATCTAACAGATAATTATTTCTAAGTTTAATAGAAAATATATTAGTAAGTGAAACAGATATGCACATCTCTTAGATGTCAAAAACATTTTTTTCTAATACACCCAGAAGTCTTTCTTAGTCTCTTTTACCTCATGACAGAATAATTATTCCTTCCCACATTGCTATTACCACCTAGATATTTTTTTCATTCAAGGGATCTTTATCCAGTACCTATTATGTGCAAAACACTGCTTCGTGTAATAGTAGAAATGCAGATAAATCTGGCACAGATTAACACGAGTTATACCCAAGGAAGACAGTATTTTTCAGGTTCTCTACGTTTTCACCACACATGTCAATCAGTCTGTACCAGCTTGACCTGAAAAATCAACCAAGCCTTTGATAATGCTTTATGTTCATGTAATACTATGTTCTATTCATAACCTAAGATGTATCCTGTTAATTGTGGCATCTCACATGTCCTAGAAATCACAGAATCATCTTTATATAGGCATGTTCCAGGTTTCAGGTATCCTTTGTTCTTTTACGAGAAATAGAGTGGCCATGCTATCATTGAAATAGGCATGACATAAGATAGGCATAACTTAGTGATTAAGAATGCTGTTATTTTTATATGTCAATTTGTTTGGGTTTGCTTAGGTTTTTTGGGTTTGTTTGGAGTTGCTCCTCCAACTCTTTAGCTGTGTGATTCCTATACCTTTACTCATCTTTAGAATGTTGAGAATAATGGTACCTTTATTTTTGTTGTATTTATATGAAGATTTAAAGTGCTCAATGTTAACTATTATTTAGTGTTTCCTTCAGGATCATTAATTTTAGTAACTTCATCATTATCATTTATGTAACATTTGAAAATGTATAAAACTCTTTTTTCTTCCCCCAAAGCCAAATCCCTTGCCCACAGCTATAGGGTCATGCATGAACCAATGCCATGGGGTGGCAGTCACTACACTACAATATGAATAGTGCTTCCCACAGTTGCGTAGCCTGATTCTCTGAAAATAACCCTATGGGGTCATTGACATCCTTATTTGTGAAAGGAGGTTATGTGATTTGCAAATGTCAAGGAGATTAAAGGATTTTTACAGGGTCACATGTGATTTGCAAATGTCAAGGAGATTAAAGGATTTTTACACGGTCACATACTCAATAGCTTGTAGAGCTGGGCCATCCTGTTGCCCCTTGTTTTGGGCTGCATTTATTGCTCAAAGCTTCGGGAGCATCCCATTCCATGATGGTGGCCTTGTCACCTTATAAATATTAAAAGTTAACATTTTCTAGTTCATTTGGCCCATGTAAGTTACCTTTCACTTCACATAGGACACACTAAGGAGTACAAGGGTTTGCAGTGATTTGAAATAGACAAATAAGTTTTAAAATGGAAAGATACCTAGTTTTGGCAGATATTTTGATTTTGACCTCCATTTTACTTCTATATAAATGCCATTGTAAAAAGCATTCACTACACCCCTACTGCTGAGTAAACAGGAGTCACAGCTCAATGAAATTCCATTTTTGTTACTGTCTCATTCTTATTTAGCTCATTGATAGCACTTTTTCTTAAGGTTACCCGTGCTCTCAGAATGTTCCATATAAGTTCAACTGGCTCGTGAAGTGGTCATATGTTTTGGTATATAGTATAGTATTGGACATCCCCAGCCCTGTGAAGAACAGCACAGGGCAACGAGTCCTGACAAGAAACATTAAAATGCATTGGGACATAGGAGGATATATTTCCAAAGGAACCATAGCAGTGATTCAATTCAAACCCTTGGACTTGAAGGGTACATATGCCTTCTGTCTTATAGAAGATTCAGCCTTCCAGTAGAATTCAGGTTCTGAATTTGCACCACGTAAGGTGGAACATCTCAGAAGTGGTGGATCAGAGGGGGCTGCTCTAAGAGGCAGGGCACTGAGGGACTTACTATCTTCCAGAGGGCAGGGCAGAGAAAACCAGCAAGGAGACACAGACGTGCCTGAGGAGAGCAAGAAGTTCTGAACTGGAGGGTGGGAGAAAGAGGTTAGAGAAATCCCCTGGGTCAAATGCAAAGGGGGCTGCTGTGACTGTTTATAGGATGCAGGGTTCTCAAGAGCAGGGAAGGGGTTCCGATCCTGCAAAGCCACAGGGCAGTGTTCCCATGTCTATCATTTGCATGGTGTTGTCTTAGGAACATGCACCTTACATGAGTTGTATCATCTCTGCCACATGTGATGTATTTCAATGTCTTATCAAGAGTAGAATCACTTCACCAGTTTTCCTCAGACTTTTTCAGAGTCTAAACTACACTCTTCAAATTGGATAGGTTGTCCACACCTCTTTCAACACACGTAAAAATTCCCAGCACACAGGAAATGCGAAGTAAACTACCTGCATACCTGTTTCTGCAGCCTGTCCAAAGTAATCCAAATGATCTGAAAAGCAGTAAAGGTCCCCTGCAGTAGGACACTTGGCAGAATTTCTAAGTGTGTGTTTTCTTGAACTTTAGTTTGAGTGTCACTCGTTCACAGGCTTGAGAGCTTCATTCAAGTAGAGTGATGACCACCGTAAATGCAAACGGGAGATAGTCTGCAGAGGATTCTGGAATTATCTGATTATCTGATGGTTTTATTGGGAAGCATTTTGAGGAACAAACATCCCCCTAAAATATTTTCAGTGGTGAAAAGTAATATTATATATTTATTATAACAAATACTCTATATATTTATCTGTTTTATCTGTACACACACACAGTAGGGAGAGATTAATGGGAGAGTAAATAGCATAGCAGTTCTGCCATGTTAGCAAATTACTTAATCTCACCCTGATAGAATGTTTTCATAATTATTGGGATAATAATGTCTACCTATAAATTATCATCAGAATTAGGTAACCTAGTGTGTGGAATCTGGCACAAAGGAGGGTCTGAAAATGTTGATACATCTTCCCTCTTATGATCTACTGATTATATATGCATGATGCGTGTGGGCTTGGCAATGCAAACATCTTTGCTCTGCAATGTCTGCTGACCAAAGAAAACCTTTTCCCCACCAGTGAATTTTGGTTACCACTGGAACTTTTAGAGTCCTTTCACACAAGAGAGTTAGAGTTGAGAGTTCTAGCCTTTTAAGTCAGTATACATACATATACATATATGTCTATATACATTACTTTTCTACAGGGAAGAAACTAGGTCATGCCTCTAATTAAAAATTAGATACATAGAATTTGTAAGAGTAATGATACATGTGAATTCGCTTTCTCATTTCATAAAGCATCATTTTTTATTGTCTTGCTCTGCAGTGAGTAATGGTTCTGACTTAAAACATCAAATCCATCACATCTGCTTATGTAGCATATACCTGGATTTCTGCACTTTCCACCTGAGAGCACTGTGGGTGGTGTTATCTGGCAGCATGGGATATACAAATATTCAGTATTCTGAGATACTCTGTAGAATATCTGGATACAGATGATGAAGTAGAAAACTAAATTTTACGGAGAGAGAGAGAGGGGAGGTAACAGCCCCAGTTTCTAGATAGAACACATTAGCATACACCTGTAAGTTTTAGTGAGGCAATTGAATTTTCTTAGCCTCCAAATTCTCACATATCAGGTAGGAATAATAATTTTCTTGTCAACCTAAGATCTGAGTTGAGGATCAGGTGAACAATAGATATAAAAGCACTCTGTAAATCATAATCCATTATCCTCAAATACTGATTACGTGTCTGATAGGTGTTAGGGTGTTGAGCAGTTAGGAAAATGTCTAAGATGTTATCAGAGGGAGCAGTGCACATTCAGCCAAGCTTGTGGCAAAAGGTCGTGGGCCCAAAGAAGATTTGGGAGAGAGCAGGGCAGGGAGGGATAATCAAAATGACAAGGATGCTAACAAGGAAGGACATGCCTTAACCCAGATGGAGAGAAAGCCTCCCAAAGAGAACCTAAACACTGAAACCCAACAATCAACCCATGCTTATAAAGTGGCGCCTATATGGGTAACACTCCATGTGAAACTTCCTCATGGAAATTTTAAAAACTAACTTGTCTTGTTATCCTAACAATGTGTGTATTTCCAAAATAAGGGAACATATAAAGAATACAGTTGTAAAATATACAACTGAAATTGTGCGTGTAATTGTTTAATTCTCAATACTGTATGGGGGGAGGGGAAAACAAATGTGAAAATTAGGAGGTTTTACAAGTTTATATAATTTTCTGCCTCAAGAGACACTGAAGGATTTTGTAAGTTCATTTAACATAAACTTTATGTGGATATTTAATTTATGGCATTTTTACAAATGTCATCACATATCAATACCATGATCAGTGACCTTGAGAAATAAATGAGGTGAAATTTTTCCTTTGGTTTAAGAGAAATCCTACCAGTTCAAATTTACACAAATTAAAACTCTTCATGCAAAGTAAAAACTGTCAATTTGTATATAGGAAACCTGTTTCTTTGGTCCTTACTTTACACCTAAGGACCAATGACAAGTAATAACATACTTAAATTCACTAATCTGCATAAGCAGATCATTACATGTAAAATAATTTTAGATTAAAAGATCAAAATTTCTGGTAAGCTCTGATGTACAGTATATGTCATAAATAAACTTCAGAGATTAGTTTTTTATACTTGCGGGTAGTATTGTATTTATACAAAGTTTGGATATAAAGTAAATGTGTTGCTTCTTAAAATATTAAATAGGGCATGTACTGAATGGAGCACTGGGTGTTATATGCAAACAATGAATCATGGAACATTACATCAAAAACTAATGATGTAATGTATGGTGATTAACATAACATAATAAAAGTAAATAAATAAATGCTTTCCGGAGTACCAAAAAAAAAAAAAATCTGATTGAAACCTGAGATCATGGATCGTACTGCTTCCCTATAGTTCTAATACATTTTTCTTTTTTTTTCTTTTTTTTTTTTTTAAGATTTTATTTATTTATCTGAGAGAGAGAATGGGAGACAGAGAGCATGAGGGGGGAAGATCAGGGGGAAAAGCAGACTCCCCGCTGAGCAGGGAGCCGATGTGGGACTCGATCCCAGGACTCTAGGATCATGACCTGAGCCGAAGGCAGTTGCCTAACCAACTGAGCCACCCAGGTGCCCCAGTTCTAATACATTTATTTCTAACCTATGTCTTTCATCTGAGTATGCACTGAGGGGGGAAAAAGGTCAATGATTAAACTAAAATCATGAGATGGGGAGAAAGGACAATAAGTATTGATTGTCTTCAACTCATGGCAAATTCATGATATTTTGCAATCAAGATTGGTCAACCAGCAACCTAAAGCATTTGATTTACATGTTCCATACATGAAGGAAATATAAATAATGTGTCATTTGAAATAGGTCAGGTCGACTAGCTGATTGGAAGTACTGACTTCCTACAGACACACACACACACACACATGCACACACATGCATACACACATACACACACACGCATACACACACAGAATTTTGTGTAATAATGTTGCAAAAGGGATTGGTAGAAAAAAAATTTTTTTTTTCAGTGAGTGAGCATTATTACACTTTGAAAAGGAAGCTAGGGGCGCCTGGGTGGCTCAGTCAGTTAAGCATCTGCCTTCAGCTTGAGTCATGATCCCAGGGTCCTGGGATCAAGCCCCACATCGTG
Organism: Mirounga angustirostris; assembly: GCF_029215605.1. Classification (NCBI taxonomy): domain Eukaryota; kingdom Metazoa; phylum Chordata; class Mammalia; order Carnivora; family Phocidae; genus Mirounga; species Mirounga angustirostris. Next base: position 9,080,700 of record NW_026991720.1, read on the forward strand.
CTCCTTGCTCAGTGGGGAGCCTGCTTCTCCCTCTCCCTCTGCCTTTCCCTACTGCTCATGATCTCTCTCTCTAAGAAATAAAATCTTTAAAAAAAGGAAGCTACACTGAGAAAGAAAACAGGGGTAATTAGCACGTATATAAGTCCTAAATTTTTTCTAGAACATGGTAGGCTTTTAGTTTTACAAACTCAAAGTAAAAAACAACAAGCAAACAATAAGCCCTAAGTATAGGTTCTTGAAGAGATGTTTTCAGCATCTACAGAAAGAATTGTAGGAAGAATTAAAGAAAATAAACTACAGCTTGCACCCATTTCCACTCTATAAGACCATATATTCTTATTCTACAAAACTATGTATTTTTCAAAATCACAAATAAAATATCTAGCTTGTAGGGCATAATAGACCATTTAGCTGTGTCTAATAGTAACTATGGAATTAGTAACTATTACACTATTCTTAATGATGCTGAATGTAGAAAACCTAAGTGTGGAACAATACAAGATTTAGGCTTGAGCATGATGGGGGCAGGAGAACATTTTCTCAAAAGCCATGAATACATTTTTGAGAAGAAAGAGCTTTAATAGGGGAGATCACAGTATTCTTCAGGATTCCTAGGAACAAAACTAAACATTTATCCCGATTCATTTTTAGTCTGTATACATACAGACTATACTTTATACATGCTTGTTACATATATGGTACATTGATACACAAGTTTAATAAAGCAACAGCAACTTTTCCAGACATTAGAAAAAACTCCTACAATTTACAAACTTAAAACAACTATTACAGAGAATATCATCTCTTTCCTCTTTAATGCCAGCCTCCCTCACCCCTCCTACCCTGGAATGGCATGCATTAGCCACACAGAAAGTTCCAGTCCTCCGAACAAGCCTGCACCCTCCTTCATTTCTCTTCCTTTTCTCTGACATCAAGCACCTTTTCTAGAAGGTTCCTGTGGCCCCGAGTCATCACTGATTACCCCTGCCCTCTGATCCCACAGCACTCTGTTGATACTGCCACTGGGATTACTTCAGGATATTCCAAGTTTGCAATATCTAGACACGAGCCCATCTAGCTTCGTCAAGGATCAGTGTCAAACTGTGATGGATTCTTCTTGGATCCACCTCCCTTGCTTTCCTGTGAGGTCCCACAAACAATCCACATCAATGCCTTACAACACCTTCATCCACTTCCAGCAAAAAAAGGAGTGAACACGGGGAACCTCTGTGAGAGTGCCTTTGTTTGCATCGTGGGTATTGTCTTGAAAGCATGCCCCTGATGAATAGGACTATAATTTCTGTGACTTTGCTACATGTTGCATCATGGCCATTTGTGTACTACGTAAGAGAAAATAGATGGTTTCGATAAATCAGAATCCCAGGAACACACAGAAAACCTTACCTCATAAAGTCAACACATGTGAACTCTAAGATATGACAGTGGGCTTAAACATTCTGTATTTTCTCATAAAATGTACTAGGAATATTTAAGTGAAAGATTTAAATGGCTTCTGAGAACACAGAATAAGAGGAAGATTAAAAGAATCCACATCTTCCTTGTATTCTCTCAGAAGTTCTCCAGTTGCTGTGATCAATATTATAAAGGCTTTCTTTTTGCTACACCACTTCTCTCCGCTCAGCTGTTAAGAAAAAGTAAGTTATAGAAACTGATAGTGGACATTCTGACATAGTCTATAAAACAGAATTCAGCTTTTAGTTTTTGCATTGGGGGTATTGTGTGCTTTTTGTTTTTTGACAATTTTTGATTCATTTTTCTTTATTTTCTTCTGCATACATAATACATAGAAAGCCTGGGCTTGAATCTTAATTCTATGGCTCACAAACTGACTATCCATGAAAAAACCACTTGATTTCTTTGTGCCTCAGTTTCTCATCCATAAAATAGTCATAATAACAATATTTACCTCAAAGGAAGGAGGTATGTATATTTGATCATTTAATTGTGACAATTAAATCTGTTAATATTGGGAAATGCTTCTTCGAATGGTGTCTGACACACAATAGGTACTACATATGTGTTTTAAAAATAAAGGTATAGGTGTGGGTGGCTCAGTCGTTAAGCGTCTGCCTTCGGCTCAGGTCATGATCCCAGGGTCCTGGGATCGAGCCCCACATCGGGCTCTCTGCTCAGTGAGGAGCCTGCTTCTCCCTCTCCCTCTGCCTGCCGCTCTGCCTACTTGTGCTCTCTCTCTGTCAAATAAATAAATAAAATCTTTAAAAAAAATTAAAAAAATAAAAATAAAAATAAAGATATAGGTGTACCATTACATATTTATTCTATATAACTGAGAAAAAGAGACCCATTTCTTAGATATTATTATTTCTTTGCATTTCAAGGCAGAAAAACACCCTTAATATATCTTAGAATTAATTTGGAATATAAATAAATATAAAGATTTAAACTGGAAAATCCCATGGAATTATATGGATTAAAGTTACTGCTCTATTTGGGAACATAAGCAAAAGAGAAAAGGAAGGAGGAAGAAGGAAAAGATAAATTGACCAAGAGAGAAAAAGAGAGAAAGAGAAAGGGAGAATGATGGAGGGAAGAAGTTGGAAGGAAGGAAGGAAGCAAAGGAGGGAGGGAGGAAGGAAGGATAATCCTGAAAAGTTGATATAATCAAAATACCCAAGTTGACATAACTTTCTTAAGTGTTAGAAAAAGCTTCATAAGAAACTAATTTACAACCTGAAGACAAATTAGTTAAAAAAAAGATGCAACCTCACAGTATTTCACCTACTTTACCTCCCCTTTAAATTTCCAAAACTTAGTCTATTTTAAAATATTTCATATTAATTGTCCATAGTTAAAAGGAGGAAAGAAAATGAGAGTGTGCTAATGTTTTTTAATAATGCCTGAATTAAATCAGATATTTTTAAAAAACATTTTATACAAAGTTTGTTTTCTTTGGAAATATATATACTTAAAAATACATAAGCCATAATTTGTAACTTTCTAATATAAACTATTCTAATTGAACCTAATATGTCCTATTGACTACTGTAGAATTATCCCTTACTAAATTGAACATGCAAATTTTCAACAGTATAATTTAGCTATTTCTAAGCTACATTAAAAACAAAAGTAGGGCGCCTGGGTGGCTCAGTTGGTTAAGCAACTGCCTTCGGCTCAGGTCATGATCCTGGAGTCCCTGGATCAAGTCCCTGGATCGAGTCCCGCATCGGGCTCCCTGCTCAGCAGGAAGTCTGCTTCTTCCTCTGACCCTCCCCCTTCTCATGTGCTCTCTCTCACTCTCGCTCTCTCAAATGAATAAATAAATCTTTAAAAAAAAAAGTAATTATTTTGCATTTGTTTTCTTTTAATATTTGAATACTCATTGGTTTTGCTTTAAAAAATTACATTTGAAAATTACAAACATCACAATTAACCATGCTTTTACTCTTAGGAAACTCTTCATCTCCTTAAGTATAATAGTAAGACTGGCAGTATCAGTGAGGCCAGTTGTTTCCAAAGGGAAACATAATCAGTATTCCCATCCCACATTTCCTTTGTGATAGAACTTTACCATCCTCCCCATGAAGGCAGGAGTATCCTCTCTCTCTTAATCTACCTTGGTCTTGTGACTTGCTTTGGCCAAGAAAATGGAGCAGATGCAGATGTGGTGCTGAATGACTTACACACGAGAGGCTTAGGAAACTTTACAGCTTCCATTCTCACCCCCTTGGAGCTCTGGCTTTATTGGTAGATACCATGAAGATCTCTGTAGAATATCCCAAAGAGTCAAAACAAAAACAAAAACAAAAAACAACCAAAAAACAAAAAACAAACAAACAAAAAAACAAAACCAAAACCAAAAAAAACCCAAAACCAAAAAAACCAAACCCAAAACAAAACCACACACACACACACACACACACACAAAACAAACCAAAAAATACTTCCTGGAACTAACAATAGACTAATTGTTGACATGTGTTTAAGAATAAAAGAGAAAAGCATTGAGGGTTGTTTTAATTAAGAGGTTTGCAGGAGAAGGTTTGATGACTGAGCTTTGGGTTGATTAGGTACAACTGAGAAGGGAAAGAGAATCTCTGTGAGGGTACACAATATGGAGGGAACTTCATATAGAAATGGGAATACCATATTTATATAAAGGTAAACAATATTTTGACCAAAATGGAGGGAGAAATATAGGACTAAATTATGGCTTATATTTATTTTTACTCTGTGTCAGGCACAGTCCTAATGGCTGTATATGAATTATTTGTTATTCATCACAAAAAATTATATGAGTTCTGAGTTATTAGAACCATACTTTACAGATGGGGAAATTAAAGCTTAGAAAGTTAGGACCTTAGAAAGGTCACATTCTTTATAATTAATGTAGCCCCAAATTCTAAAGCCAAATTATGGTTGAGACTTTACCCACGCTCTAGTAGACATTAAATTTTTAGTCTGTTTTTTTCAGAGTGGCCTCTGTATGAGTGCGGGTGGCACACAGAGAGAAAGACAGAGATACAGAGAGAGACAGAGATATCATGGGGAGGGATATTTAGCTTAGAGAAGAGTATGGCAGCAAAGACATAGACTGAAAATAGACCTCCCCTTTGTTCCATTCCTCTGTGAGGCTAGGTATATGCACCTTGACATCACTGGAGGGGTCTTGGACTATCCCAATGTCACTAAGAGTAACTTTCATTAGAAGAGCAGACAACCTCATTTCCTAGAGAATGAAAGGAATAATCAGCTCATTTGGATTTTTAAGGTTTGTAAAGAAAAACTACTTAGTCCCAAAGAAGACTTCAGTGGAGGCAAGGGCTGGGAGTTTTATATCTTGTTTTGGTCAAGCATTCAAGGAGCTGGCTGGCATCATGGAAGACGGTTGTAAATTGAGAGAGCTGAGTGCTAAGAATTACCACCATTTGAGTTCTAGGGTGAAGAATATCCAACTAATTAATAATAAAGGACTAGGGTTGCCTTCTCTTAAAAGCCGGGGCTCTGAGAGAGGCTTCCTCTTAGTGACAGCCTATCAGAGTGTGCAAGGCAAGCCTTCAGTGGTTGCCAGGGCAGGAATGGGAGCTCTAGCTGTGGTATGATGGATAGCCTCCTTCTGGAAATAATGGGACATGCTGAGGTTCTTGCCTAATTGGGAGTGATGGCATAAGATGGACATTTGGAACTTCCTGTTAGTAAGATAAGATATGTGAGAGTGTAGTTCACTAAGATGATAAAAGTTAAATGAGGTGCTCAAATTCACATCCCAAGTTTGTGGAGCAGGCTTTATCTGTTTTATTATGAAATAAAGACATGGAAGTATATTCCTTAATCACAATGTGTCTATAAGCCTGTATAAGTAGGGCAGAAGATTTTAACATTTCCTTTGCCAAACTTCAACACCTAGAAGTGTGAGTTTTGTTTTGTCCTTTGTGTTCCAATTCTAGAAATACCTCTGGCCTTATTTTTCATGGATATAGAGATATTGTCCATGACAGAGACTGGTAATAAGTTGGTGTCTAGAGTCAGCATTTAGTTTCTTCTGCAGGCTACTTTTCCAATAACTGATATTCAAAGAAGGGGATTTTTCCGAGTTGTCTTACTGGAGATTTGAAAAACACTGGGCAAAGCGGCATATGACTAGTTCTGTGTCCTTACTACCTGTTATCTATGGATAAGTAGAAGGTCTGTAATTTCTAGCCCCTCAGAAGGAATGGTCTAGCAGCATCCGGTTCTTCCTAAAATATTACATATCCCTTTTTAAAAAGACAAAACTACACTGAACAAATGCATACACTAAAGCATAGAAAGAAAGACAGCCTTTATAGCTATTCCTTTAAGGGCATGTTGCAGACTGTATTGCCTTTGAAGAAAACATGAATATTTGCTCTTTTAAAGATTACAAAATTTGATTGTTATTCAGGAGGTTTGAAAGACAAGAACTCCTGAAAAGCTACATTCAATCCCTTTTTGTCATTGGGAGTTGTCTAAGAAAAAGGATATGAGAAATAGTTATGTTAGAACAGAGCTGGTTGCTTTGTAAAATGTTGTAATTCTGGTATTAGTGTTTAAAGGAAAAGGCTGAAATGATTTCTAATATAGGACAATGATTTTTCTTAAACTCTTTTAAATATCCATTTCTAAGGTGGGAGGAGATAACCTGACCTTTACATCTATCCCCAGTGTTTACACTTACAGTATGAGCCATATAACACTGCTGCTGTAGAAGGGTTCTTCGACTATCTACAGGCAGGTCCAAAACCCAAATGACCAAATTTGCTATGCTTTAAAGCACATTTTCCATAGAAGATATTAATATACCCTTAAAAGCACAAACTTAATCCTCCAGAAAGGGAATCTCAACTCTATGGTCAACTAATCTTTGGCAAATCAGGAAAAAATATCCCATGGAAAAAATACAGTCTCTTCAATAAGTGGTGCTGGGAAAATTGGACCACTACATAGAGAAGAATGAAACTGGACCATTCTGTTACACCATACACAAAGATAAACTCAAAATGGAGAAAAGACCTCAGTGTGAGACAGGAATCCATCAAAATCCTAGAAGAGAACATAGGCAGTAACCTATTCAACATCAGCCACAGCAACTTCTTTCAAGACATGTCTCCAAAGGCAAGGGAAACAAAAGCAAAAATGATCTTTTGGGACTTCATTAAGATAAAATGCTTCTGCACAGGAAAGGAAACAGTCAACAAAACTAAGAGGCAACCCATGGAATGGGAGAAGATATTTGCAAATGACATTTCAGATAAAGGGCTGATATCCAAGATCTATAAAGAACTTCTCAAACTCAATACTCAAAAAACAAATAACTCAGTCAAAAAATGGGCAGAAGACATACAAATGGCTAACAGACACATGAAAAAATGTTCAACATCCCTCAGCATCAGGGAAATACAAATCAAAACCACAATGAGATGCCACCTCACACCTGTCAGAATGGCTAAAATTAGCAAGTCAGGAAATGACAGATGTTGGCGGGGATGGGGAGAAAGGGGAACCCTCTTACACTGTTGGTGGGAATGCAAGCTGGTGCAGCCACTCTGGAAAACAGTATGGAGGTTCCTCAAGATGTTAAAAACGGAGCTACCCTATGACCCAGCAATTGCACTACTAGGTATTTATCCCAAAGATACAGATGTAGTGAAAAGAAGGGGCACATGCACCCCAATGTTCATAGCAGCAATGTCCACAGTAGCCAAACTGTGGAAAGAGCCGAGATGCCCTTCAACAGATGAATGGATAAAGAAGATGTGGTACATATATATAATGGAATATTATTCAGCCATCAGAAAGGATGAATACCCACCATTTGCATCGACATGGATGGAACTGGAGGGGATTATGCTAAGTGAGGTAAGTCAAGCAGAGACAGACAATTATCATATGGTTTCACTCATATGTGGAATATAAGCAATAGCTTGGAGGACCATAGCAGGAGGGGGGAAATCTGAAGGGGGAGAAATCAAAGAGGGAGATGAACCATGAGAGACTATGGACCCCGCGAAACAAACTGAGGGTTTCTGAGGGACAGCGGGTGGGGGAAAGGGGTAGCAGGGTGATGGGTATTAAGGAGGGCACATGTTGTGATGAGCACTGAGTGTTATGCGTAACTGATGAATCACTGAACACTACATCAAAAGCTAATGATGTACTATACAGTGGCTAACTGAACATAAAAAAAAAAAAAGCACAAATTAAATCCTAAGAAAACACAGATTTGTTTTTGGCATGCAATTGGTTACAATGATTGATATTATAACTCAATTATATTGAGTGAATATACCTCTTAGGATCTCCTTCCCTGAACATTATTTAATCCCTGATCTACAGTAAAAGAGGATAAAGACTGAGTGAACAAGCCTGAAGTTTAACAGGTTTCTTTTTAGGTCTATGTCAAAACTACAACAAAACTGCTAGGTCAAAGTAATTGGAACATGCTAATGGAAAATATGGGTTACCAAAGATATATGCTTACTCTCTTTCTTCAGTCTACCTTTATTTGGCCTCAATCTCAAGATGTTGAGAACAAAGCCACTCTGCTATCACTGTGGTTGGGACAAAAGTGTTCTTATAGCTGTTGGCCTAATTTTTTAAGCTATAGGCATCATTAACCCTTACACTTTTAGCTCTTTCTGTATCTTTCAAAATAGGCCCTCAAGAAAGTGTCATCATATAAATTTACTTGATATTTATAGAATACCGAGTAACAGAAAAATACACTCTTTCAAGTACACATGGAACATTCATCGCGACAGACCATATTCTGAGTCATAAAACACATTTTAATGAATTTAAAATAATTAAATCATACAGTGTAAATTCTCAAAAAAAAAAATTTAAACCAGGAATCATTCACAAAAATATGTCTGAAAAATTCCAAAAGTTTTAAAAATGAAAAAAAAATCCTGGATTTCTAAATTAACTATGGGCTAAAGAGGTTGTCACAGGGAAATTATAATTATAAATCAATAATTTTAAAACATTCAAATACTGAGAAAATAAGTAAAAACTGAAACCATCATTATCATAATAATGAAGAACTTCTAGCCAGACAAATTGGAGGGAGAGAGAAAAAAGAAGGGGGAAGTGAGGGAGAGAGAGAGCAAATTATCAATATCAGGAATGAAAGTGGGAATATCGTGAAGAACCTACTGCCATTAAAATGCTAATAAAAGAATGTTATTTACAAAGTTGTCATTAAACTCAACAACTTCATTGAAACTGACACACATACAAAGATGTAAACTATTAAAGTTCATTCAGGAAGAAATAGTCTAAAAAGTCCTATATCTACTAAAGAATAGAATTTACAGTCAAAAATCCTTTCAAAGAAGTAAATTTGGGTCTCAATGGCATCACTGGTGAATTCTTTGAAACACTGAAGAAAGAACGAATATCACTTCTATAAAAATCTTGAAAATAGCAAAGGAAGAAAACCTTTCCAATTCGTTTTATGAGGCCAAAATTACCCTATAGCAAAACTTGTCAAGAAATCATATAAAACTACACACCAATATACTTTGTGAATATGGTACAAAATCCTTACACATATTAACAAGTCCTACCCAGCAATATATGAAAAAAATAGTATATCATACCAAGTGGAGTTTATTTCAGGAATAGAGTTGATTTAATATTCAAGAATCAATCAATGTGATTCACTGTATCAATAATCTGAGAAGAAAAAACCTATGACCATCTCAATACACATAGAAAAATCATTTGGAAAAATTCAACATTCATTCATAATAAAAATTCCTAGCAACTAGTAATAAGAGGGAACTTCCTCAACTTGATAAATAGCATAGTATCTATACAAAAAGCCTACAATGAACATTATATTTAATAGACAAAGACTGAGTGCTTTTCCCCCAAGATTGGGAATAAGGCAAGGAGGTTTCCTCATACCATGCTCACCTAGAGTTCCTAACCACTGCAATAAAACAAGCAAAAACGAATTAATAAATGAATGAATGCAGATTAGAAAGGAAAAAGTAAAACTGTCGTTATTTGCAGTAGACATAGTGGTCTAAGTAGAAAATCCCAAATAATTTGCAGAAAAACAATTATAAGTAGTAAGTGTGTTTTGCAAGGTCACAGGATACAAAAATCATTGTAATTCTTTATATTAAGTGAACAATTAGGAACTATTTTTTTTAAACAGTATCATTTAAAATAGCAACAAAATGAGACAGAGCTAACAAAACATATACAAAATATATATGCTTAAGAAATACAAAACACTAAAGAGATAATAAAAAAGATCTAAACAAATAGCACTATGTAATATATTCATGGATTAGAAAACTTAACATTGTTAGAATGTCAAGTCTTCTTCAAACTGAAGAAGTATATTATTCAGTGCAATCTCAAAAATAATTCCAGCATAGTTTTTGGTAGAATTTGGCAGACTGACTCTAAACTTTATAAGGACAAACAAAGCTAGGATGGGTAGAACAACTCTGAGAAAGAGAAACAAAGGAGGAGGATTCATATTGCCTGATTTCTGTACTTAATATAAAAATCAAGCAATTAAGACAATGTGGTAGTACTGAAAGAATATAAATATACAGGGCGCCTGGGTGGCTCAGTTGGTTAAGCGACTGCCTTCGGCTTGGGTCATGATCCTGGAGTCCTGGGATCGAGTCCCGCATCGGGCTCCCTGCTCGACAGGGAGTCTGCTTCTCCCTCTGACCCTCCCCCCTCTCATGCTCTCTCTATCTCATTGTCTCTCTCAAATAAATAAATAAAATCTTAAAAAAAAGAGAATATAAATATACATCAGTGGAATAAAAGAGAAAGTCTGGATATAGAGTCACAAATATATGGTCCAATTATTTTAAACTAAAGCAGCAAGGCAATTCAAAAGAGAAAAGATGATATTTTCAACAAAATCTTCTTTTTTTTAAATGTATGATTCCATTTTTTTATTATGTTCTTTAACAACCAGACATCTATATGGAAAAATATTTTTAGAGACCTTAACCAACTTGGAATATATCACATAGCTAAACATAAAATATAAAACTATAAAATTTCTCAAAGAAAACATAGGAGAAAATCTTTGTGACACAGGTTTAGGCAAAGATTTCTTATATAAAGCATAACAAGCATGAACCATTAAAATATTGAGAAATAAAAGTTAAAACTGATGCTCTTTGAAAGATACTGTTAAAAGATACTAAAAAAAGGCTGGAAAAATATTTGCAATACTATATATATGTATAAATGACTGGTGCCCAAAATATAAAGAATCTTCACAACTCAATAAATATAAAAAATCTTCACAACTCAATAAGAAAACAAACAATCCAATTAAAAAATGGACATAGGATTTGAACAGTCACTTGGCCAAAAAGAAATAAGGATGGCAAATAAGCACATGAATAAATGTTAATCATTAACCATGAGATAATTACAAACTAAAACCGCAATGAGAAACCACTGTGTACCTATTAAAATGAACAAGCTTATATATAAACTTGTATAGACATAAACCGAGAATACCTAGTGCCGATGGGGATGCAGAGCAGCTAAAACACTGTTTTTGTGATAAAAATCCCAAATGGCAGAACCAGAGCGTGGCAGCCTCTTATAAAGTTGAACATACAAGAGAAACACACTTACTGAACAACCCAGCAATTCTCCTCCTAGGCTGTCACCCGACAGAGATGAAGATGTACGTCCACACAGTAACCTGCACATGGAAGCTTAGAGTACCTTCATTCAAAACCAACAAAACCAAGAAAAAACTCAAATGCCCATCCCTTAGGGAATGGATACACAACTTGCGGTGCAAGGAAAGGGAACAAAGTACAGATATGCACCATGCAACTGTGGATCCCACGTGAAAGAAGCACAAATTGAATGGTTACAAACTGTGTGATTACATTTCTATGACATTCCAGAGAAGGGCAAAAATTACGGAGACAGAAAAAAAAACAATAGCCCAAAAACAAGAACCACAGTGGTATTACCAGGGGCTGGGGGTTGGGGGCAGGGACCTTTTTGGGGTAGTGGAAGCAAAATCTGATTTTGGTGCTAGTTACATGACCATTCATCTTTGCCAAAATTCATAGAACCGTGCATCTGAAAAGGGTGAATTTTTTTTTATATTATTTTATCTTAAAGAACAATGGCTTTATTTATTTATTTATTTATTTATTTATTTATTTATTTTTATTCTTATGTTAATCCCCATACATTGCATCATTAGTTTTAGATGTAGTGTTCCCTGATTCATTGTTTGTGCATAACACCCAGTGCTCCATGGAGAATGTGCCCTCCTCAATACCCATCACCAGGCTAACCCATCCTCCCACCCCCCTCCCCTCTAGAATCCTCAGTTTGTTTTTCAGAGTCCATCGTCTCTCATGGTTCATCTCCCCTCCAATTTCCCCCCCTTCATTCTTCCCCTCCTGCTACCTTCTTCTTCTTTTTTTTTTCTTAACATATATTGCATTATTTGTTTCAGAGGTACAGATTTGAGACTGAAAAGGGTGAATTTTAACACATTGAGGTATGTCTTAATGAACCTGATTTAACATATCATATGTAATTAAATTATAATTAAATTCACATAAGGATGGTTTCACTCAGGGTTTTCTGTAGACATGTGAATATAAAATGGTAAATAATTAAATACATGATTTTCAGGCAGAAATCAGAGGAGAGTGTGTTTGGGGGCAAAACCTTTCTGGAAACCCACAACTCACTACACAGGAACCCCTTATTCAACCTGCTAGTCACCCAGAGAAGTGTGGAGTGACAGCTCAGGGCCTCCGGAAAAATGCTAAGCTCAGAACTGGGTGAATATCAGGAAGCAGATTAGAGCTGTTGAATCTTCCAGTCCAAAAATCAAAACTGGACCTGTTCCAGTATGTTTTACTCTCTATTTTCCATCCTTATCTCTGCGGGTCAACCACGTAATCCTAATCCCTTCACAGTCCAGCCTCACTTCATGTTCACAACATCACTCCTCACAAGGATTGTGAGGGGACTGGTGCTATGAAACCCAGAGAAAAGGATAAGGTACGACGACCCTGAAGTGACGACTCCTATCTTCAAATATTTGAAAGTCTGTCAGTCATTGATAAAATGCCTTTATGACGTGATGCTCCCAGCCCTTAATGAGGGTTCATTATGGGGAAGCCGAAATTAGTTAAATATAAAGAAAATATCTCTAACGATCAGAAGCAGCCAAAGAAGAAGAGTAGCTACCATATGTTGAGAGAGTATTACACACATTATCTCTTTTAATCTTCTAAGTCCTTGAAGTGGGATTTTATAGATAATATAAAATACTTAAGTTCATAGAGCTAATGACCAGCATAATGCAGAGTTGAACCAAGGTCTTTCTTTGCTCTGCTATTCGATCTCCCAGTGCATACCAATGATCATTGACTCTACTCAAGCCTACTGGGAACCACTAAGCTGGCACATTTCATAAGGGGTTCCACAGCAGATGAGCTAGATAACCATCTGCTTGCTACCCAGGTACTATCAAATTATGAATATTATGAAATTCTTTATTAGCATATTTTCTTATTCACATTAAAGAATCTCTACTGTCCTCTATACATTTTTTTTTTTTTGGTTCCATTACTCTCTGGTTTCTTTCTCTTACATATCTTTCTTCATCACCTTGCCTCACTAGAGTTATGTTCAGGTGAAAGAGAAGACTTTTTAGTCAATAACAGCATAATTGCACCCCTGCCAATGAGTAGAGTTCGCCAACAGCATAATCTGCTCTCACACGCAGATGCTGCTCTTGGCCCTGACATTTGAGGTTGGCAAGTTGGCTGCCATCTTTTGGCACTGTGCCAATGTCTGCGTGGAAGGAGGCACTTTTCCCTACTCAAATCTTGCACAGAACCCCAAAGGCTTATTTGGAGCATTGGTGAATATTTATGAGAAAAGTTCAGGATCCTGAAAAGGGCTGATAAGAAAGACTTCGTGTTTGTTTCCTCTTTGCAGTCTCATTTTTTTTTTCCAGGTTAATGAAACATGTTGAATATATTTGATTCCTTCATTAGTTACTTTTCATGTTTTGTGTATTACTTCACCTACTTTTTATATTTTGTTATTTTTAGAAGGGTGGCTTGGAAGTCATAAAATTGTAAGGAACCTTAGATGTCATGCAATCCAATCTACCATCTACTACAGGAATCCCTTCTCCAACATCCATGGAAAAAAAACACTGTTACATTTTTTTCTTGAACACCTCACAAAATGAAAGAGCAGATCATTCTGCCATAAACTCTGGTTGTGAAAGAATTATTTTTCATAAATACCTACATTTTATCTCCAGATAACTTCTACCACTTACTACTCTCTGGAACAACACACAATGTCTTCAGTCTGCCTTTCAAAGGGCAGTTCTTCAAATATTTGGAGATACGACGCCTTCTTTGGCTGTCTCTATATATCTTGCCTGGGACTCTGTTTCTACAGTAACTTTTATTCTTGTTATATGTAGTTTGTCATCAACCCCTCACCTATTCTTCCATTATCTCCCTGATGCACTTTCCCTGGATTACTGGGAATCAGAAAACTAACATTTCCAAGACTCCCTTGCCAGGTGGATTTGGACAGGTATGAAGGTAAAATTGAAGGCCAGTGAAGGAAGAAGGCATTGGGGTTCTGGCGGCAGGTGCCTGATGTACCAGCAGTCTCCTGCAGCATTAGCAACAGTGATATTTCCCATCACTACAGGGAAGGTGGCTCTCACTCAAGGCAGCAGCAAGGGGGGGTCCTGGGCACTAGCCCCAAAGCTGTGGCAACTTCTTGATCTCTGAGTAATACCACCTTTCTCCTTTATCATCACATCCCATCTCTCTCTGCCTGTAGTATCTAGAGACACTTGTTTTTCCTGACGGGTCTCTGACCGTGAACTCTTAGAACACTTACCATATTCTGCACTTACCTTACCACTAGCTCAATCATGAGGATGACACCTGGCATATGACACATCAATGTTAGGTATGCACATTTTTTTATCTTTTGGAATCACATCTCCCCTTAGCTTCCTCTTCTTCAGACTACACACACCCAGTTTACTCTGTTCCTCATAAAGCGTCATTTCTAAATATCTCATCTTTCTGATCATCCTCCTTATATCATTCTCTCCTATTTCACTGGCTCTTAAAATTTCACATGCAAAAATGAACAAACCACTCCAGATATGGTCTAATAACAGAATTCAAAATGAAGAACATTTTATTCATAATCTGAACGCTGCCCATTAATGCAAACTTTGATTGTATTTGCATTTTTGTAGAAATCACATAGCATGCAAAACTCATAATAAAATTCCATTCAAAAATAAAATAAATAAAATTCTGTTCAAACACCAATACCATAAGTCAGCTTGGAATCTCTAACTCAAGAGAATTTCAATTTCTCATTCTTTTATCTTTGCCATTTGTAAATCTAATAAGCTGCCCTTCTATGCCTTCATTCAAGATACTGCTATCATGTCAAATAGGACAATCCCATACAGCACTAAGCAATGTTGCTGAATCTAGCTTCATTCCTAACCATGAGTTAGATGGAGTTAGAGGTCTCTGTATTACTCTCAAATTCATTACTCCCCTATGCTAAGTGATGTTCTCAATCTCTTGCTAGTCCAAAGTTTTGAAATTCAAAGTTTATTTTAAATATTATAATTTATTGTTCATTTTCACATGTCTAAGTGCTTAAATTTCTATTTCATAGGCCAAATTTGTAAGGATTTGGCACTGATTTTCTAAATACTAAATTCATTTTGTCAAAAAGAAAAAAAAACATAGTTGCCACATCTGTTTTGCTGTTTAATAAAATTCAAATTTCTAGATATTTTGCATTCTCAAAGGATTTTTTGGCAAATCATTACTTTTAAAAATGGACTCTGATAAAAAAATTATTGGATGGACATATGGCTCATGGAAGTGCATACATGAGTCCTTAGAACAATGCACTGTGGTTTTGATTTACATTTCCCTGATGATTGGTGATGTTGAACATCCTTTATGTACCTATTGGCCATTTGAATATCTTTTTGGAAAAAATGTCTATTGAGGTCCACTGTCCATTTTTTATTTGGATTACTTGTGTTTTATCTGCTACTGAGTTTATGAGTTCCATATGTATTTTGGATGTTAGTTCCTTATCAGAAATGTAGTTTGCAAATATTTTTTCCCATTTTGCAGTTTGCCTTTTGATTTTGTTAATCATTTCTTTTACTGTGCAAAAGCTTTTTAATTTGATGTAGTCCCACTTGTTTACTTTTGCTTCTGTTGTTTGTGCTTTTGGTGTCATATCCATAAGATCATTGGCTTATATGTGGAATAAAAAAACAAAAAACAAAAAAACAAGCTCATAGAATCCCAGAACAGATTGGTGGTTGCCAATGGTAGGGGATGAGGGGAGGAGGAAATGGGTGAAGGTGGTGAAAGGTACAAACTTCCAGATAAATAATGAAGAAGTTCTGGAGATATAATGTACAGCATAATGGTTACAGTTAACAATACTGTATTATATACTTGAAGGTTACTAAGAGTAGATTTTTAAAAAGTTCTTACCACACACACAAAATGTAACTATGTGAGGTTATAGACGTGAAGCTAACCTTACTGTCATAATCATTTAGCAATATATACATACATAAATCAGTACGCTGTGCATCTTAAACTTACATAATATTATATTTCAATTATTTCTCAATAACGCTAGAAAAAATATTGCATTTACAGAGTATTATGGACTAAGTTGGAGGTTTGTAAAGTAGGGCTGAGGAACTAAGTCCAGAAACCAGAATAACTTTAAGTATTGATAAGACAACCTTAAAAACACGTAAAGCAAAGTCATATACATAGGATGGAATTTGAAATGAGTTACAAAAGAACGAAAGCTCAGGGGACAAACACACCACTTCTTAGAGTAGTTAAGGAAAATTCTTTGTCAGAAGTCAAGCCTATTGCAAGGATAAATAGAACATTAACCTGGGGGGCTGAGGAGATCATTTTGGTTGTTGAACATGTATATGCGTATATATATATACATACATGCACACACATGCAATGAGTTTTTTGACATATTCAGGTGAGCAGCTTAATCTGTTTGCATAAATATTGGCTATCGTCTGAGCCAAGGTTGTAGTAAAATATGGAAAAAGATAGAAGCAAGATCACATTGGGGCTTCAACGTCCAACAAATGTTTAGTCTACAGGGTATGGGAAAATACCAAAGCATTTTGCATAGGAGATTGAAATGAGGAAACATAATATGTTTATTTTCTATCTCTCTATCAGAAAGACACTGGTCAATGATTTGGTCTCTTAGGCAATCAGTCTAGTAGTAAATATTCACTTAAGTATTTGTAACCTGATTTTTGAGGTGAGGCAGTAAAGAAAATATTCCAAGAATATTTTGCCAAAGTTGACAAAGAGGTTTGATGGGTAAGGTCTTAGAAAAAATCTACCAAACTTCTTCAAGAACAGCTGCTTTTGTGTTTTCTTGCTCATGCGGGCACACCTGTCAAGCCTCTGAAACCCCGAACTACTCCGGAAACCAACAGACTCATCCAGTCTAGGAAAGATGCAATCTCTCCCAGATGCTGAAAAATGGCCATTTAGTAAAATGTGGAAAGTAAATTGCTTCTGTTTTGCTTGCTGAATTTGACACGCATCAGTGACATTTCCAAAACTGAGCAGTTTCTGAGGGTCAAATAAATACATTGTTTCAAGTTTTTTTTAATATACCGGATTGCTTTTTTTTTCTTTTTTTTTTGTTACTTCTAATTTTAATGGCTCAGTATCTGAAAGGTAAAATGAATAATAATGAAGATGGAAGATAGCTTTACAGTTTCTTTGCCAGGTAAAACAGTTTGGAATGCAAAACAAGTGTATGTGTGCAATGATCTCAGCAGACGGAAGGAAACAGCAATAATAGATGAACTTTGGTCTTCAGCCAAAAGACCATGAAGGAGTGAGAGGTGCAGAACCAGTCAGAATGATTGAAGGTTGTGTTGGTGTTTAAAGGGGTTGCAGTTTTAGTCGGCGGTTTGTCTTTAGCGCAGCATAGTAAATTACAAATTTTCTAATACTGCCCGTTTGCCATCTGTTTTTGAGAAATTATATCTGATAATAGACAATACAAAAGCATGACCTTGCTCAGCTTCAGTGGAAACCACCCAAACAAAACCACTGCCTGTTTTCTCCCATTGCTAGAGATAACACAGAGAAGATGGGAAAGGGAATCTGCGCAATTACACCACCCTCAGATTAAACTCTATTTTATTTAATCAAGGGGAAATCACAGAATGCTGGTCTTATGAAGAATCTTATTTTATAATTAGCCATAATTCCATAAGAGATAGTTTCCATAAACATCTTTCAGAGAACTTAATAGATAAAACAGAAAATGAACTAGCAGTGTATTTTCCAATGCCTCTTTGTCAGAAACACCTGTTGTATCATGAGAGTCTGTATTTCTGTTAAGTATATTTTAAAGACATAATATCCAGAAAGACCAATTATTTGCTATATTTACAAGCTTTGATTTTTACCTGGCATTTATCTGTTTCCAAAAATTAAATACACATTAGAATATACACAGATTTTCATCAAGAATGATTTTCTTTTTTTTTTTTTTTAAGATTTTATTTATTTATTTGACACAGAGAGAGAGACAGTGAGAGAGGGAACACAAGCAGGGGGCAGTGGGAGAGGGAGAAGCAGGCTTCCCGCTGAACAGAGAGCCTGATGTGGGGCTCGATCCCAGGACCCTGGGATCATGACCTGAGCCGAAGGCAGACGCTTAACGACTGAGCCACCCAGGCGCCCCCATCAAGAATGATTTTCAAAAGACTAGGTCTGTAGACAAGGCAAAACAAGGCATGATTTTAGACAATGAAAGTGATATTGAAATAAACATATCTTTAAAAATTTGAATATTTAAAGAAAATTGCATTCATATCATGTATTGTGGACTATGACTTGAGTATGCTTGGTAAAAACCAGTCACATAAATTTATAATCATGTAATATATATGTTAATAACATGCTCTGTTGACACATATAATTATAGATTTTCTATAAATTTGTCTATTGTGTAAAAGGGCATTTAATTTTTATAAGAGATACCCACTGGATTTTCCAATTAAAATATCCATAAATGCAATTTGGATTTTAAGTTCCTAGCGGTCATATGATTTCATAACGAATGCCTAAAGCTCACTTTAGAAGTCAAGAAAGATGGCTTGTTATTGCAACTCTTGGGGTAAAAACAAGAAGAACTTCAAAGAAACTGTTTCAACTGTAAGCCAAAGACATTATTTCTTAAAATATCATTCCACAAATCATTTCATTAAAAAATGGTACATTAAAAAGTCACAGCATAAATACTAAAATATGTAACCAAATCAACAAGCTAAATTCAGTAAGTGCTTCAGCAACAAATCATGTAACTCTAAGTATTTGTTTTTGACTAATTCTGTATACTCATAATACAAATAGTATTACTTTTAATCCTTAATACTTACAAGTCATTTTATCTACCTGAAAATCACTATCACGTGAATCACATCATGAATTTCAGGGAAACCAGAATATGAGGCTTCTTGTCTCTCGATTAAAAAAAAGAAAGATACTTTTTAGAGAGAGTTACATGTGTTACCAAAACCACACAACTCAGTATAATGATGCAGACCAGGGATACCACACACATTCATCAGCGCAAACACAGGTGACCTACGCGTGCCAGGCCATCTATCCGCTTTGAGCTGCCATCCTGCTGAGACAGGTTCAGCTCCCTGACGGTAAATCTTTACACCATTATTTTATCCCCGTGCTGACAAGACATCTCATGCTGTGAGTAGCCAAATGTTTATGTGCAAGGACATCCCGTCCATTACTGTTATTAGTTCTCGACCCCCATGCATGAGCAAAGAACATTAAAGGCCAAATGGGTGAGAAAAATAGTTTCCTCTGGGCCTCAGCCTTACAAACGGAGCCTGGTTCCCATGGAATGTGTGAAGGGATGTGTCTCTTTAAATTATACAAGGAACTGTTCTGAGACTCTAATTTCATCCCAGGCAGTCTGTGGAAACAAGCATTTCATGAGTGTGCAGTTATGGAGTGAGCATTAGATAAAGTGGTGAGAAACGTGATTTCTGTTTCTGCCTCTAACCAGTCATGTGACCTCAGCAATCCCTTACCCTGGTTCTTCAGTCTCTTCAATTTTTTCTCTTTTAGTGAGCAATTTTCTTTTAGCCAAAAAATGTAGTACAGACTGAATGTTCAATAATGCCCTACCCATCTCTCTCCATAAATAAACTTCTCAAGATAATCTCTAGTACTTCCTAAGGTAATTTTCCCAAGTGATTTTGACATAAGGGTACTCAAGGAAACCCTTCTAAGTTGTTTCAAATTACAATTTTTTCCCCCTGCTCATTAACCACTGCACTGGCATTCAACTATTGACTAATCTGGTCTAATTTTAAAATGTAATATTCCTTTTCCAAAAGACACTTTGAGATTCAGTATTCCTCTCAAATAGTAGTCTGTAAGTGTTGATGAGTGATAATGCAAGTGCTCCATTCTGTGAAAACAAAGAATTGGTCTGTATTTAATGTGTACACAAAAACCTGTGTGGGAAGTTCAATGAAGGCAGTGACCAAGGGTCTTATTCATTATTATATTTTTAGGTGCCTAACAAGATATTGAACAACAGCAAGTGCTCGATAAATATTGATAATGGAAAGTGAGGTTAAACCACCATGGTTGAAAGTAAAGGTAAAAACTAAGAACCAAGGAGAGAGCTCCGTGGAATCCCTCACTGATCTGGAATTAGGGTCTGGAAACCAAGAAGAACGGCTTTCCCAGTAGCGTGGGAAGTGAAGGGCAGTTTAGCAAGGACCAAAAATAGAAACATACTTCTCAGTGAGAAGAGAAAGAGCCTAAGGTGGCAAGCCTCCCAATCCTCTTTTTATTTGAAAACAGTTTGTGTTGCATTCAAACACTGTTCTGTGAATATGGACATCCTGCCAACTAAAGGGGAAAGGCTTTTCTACCATATTGCTTCCAGAAAGGCAATATCTTCATTCTCTGGATGCTAGCAAGAAAGTAACAGCAGAGGCACACTATCCCCACATTTTTTTCATCAGTTATGTCTTCAGAGCTGCTTCTATATAATTGCTTTCTTTCTCCTTTCATCTGCAAAACTGTAACATCCAACAGAAATAGATTAAAATAATACAGCTTGATCATTTCATCGTTAAGTCCACGCTTTGACTCATGTCATGATCTGTTTAGTCTGAAAATATCCCTATCTTCAAATACTCATTTCTCTTGCTTTAAGTTCAAAGTTATTTTAAATATCTTGACTTAATATGAAAGAAATCTGTAATATCTTCCTATTTCTCTTCCCTTAAGAATAAGCCAGTCATTAGCAATTACCTAAACTGGAAACACATTTTCAGAGCTAAAGATTTTTAAAGGGGCAAGACAATGTAACTTTTCAGTGAAGTCCGATGTCTTGAAATCTCATTTACCAATAATTCTTGTCAAGAATCTTTTGTTTAAAAATCTCATAGGAATTCACACATTAATTCTGACAGCAGCCTGGTAATGTGCCCATATCACAAATAACAACTGGAAAAGGAGGTAACCCACAGTGGGATAACCAGAGAGCCAATAACTGGTTTCCCCAAAGCCCCATCTCCTTGCTCATTCTATTCTCTCCATCCCTCAGAAAATGTTCCTCTTTAGAGTTGCTGCCACATTGTGCCATGGATATCACAAAATGAGGTGAGAAGGCTTAGGGTTTTCTCTTTTTCCCCCCTTGGATTCCTGTGATCTCAGGAATGCATTATCTAAAAAGAATAGGATAATCTATTTTATAGAGGATCTGGTTGTTCTCTAATATGAAGAACCTTCCAAGTAATATGGCATACTGTCCAAAGCTATGATTATGTGTTTATGTTTATTATCACTGTTGCTTCATTTTCCCTTCAATTGAAATGTATGCCTTACCATGTACACCAACACATGGTTGGATGTGAAATGATTAGTCTTTTTTTTTTTTTTAAGATTTTATTTATTTACTTGAGAGAGAGAGAATGAGAGACAGAGAGCATGAGAGGGGGGAGGGTCAGAGGGAGAAGCAGGCTCTCCACTGAGCAGGGAGCCCGATGCGGGACTCGATCCTGGGACTCCAGGATCATGACCTGAGCCGAAGGCAGTCGCTCAACCAACTGAGCCACCCAGGCGCCCCAAAATGATCAGTCCTATACATTTCTTTTTAACATCTCCCAGATTGCAGTTTGGAGAATAAGTAAAAAGATGAGAAGTAAGAAGAGGAAAAATCTGCTTCAAGTTACTTTAGTAGTCCAGAAGAAAGATCCCGAAAGCTTAGACTAAAAGGACATCACTAAAGATGGAGAGAGATGAGCAGAATTCAACAAGGGACCCTTTTCCCATTGAAAAAAGGTAAATTTTTGAGTAAGTTTTAAATGAGTCTATTCAGTAGGAATGGTTATTCATACTAAAAAAAAAAATACACAATATTCAGAGTAACTCCCACTTTTTCCAGGTTTGCTCTAGAAAATTTTGAAAACAGCAACGAAGAACTCATGCATTCATTCCACTGAAGTTTGAAACTACGACAATATGTAGTTATAAAATTAATCCTCCAGTAGAGGTCACGTGCATAGTCAGATTATTTTAAGTTCTACTGCATTACACATTCATCACACTGAGGATAAGAAAATATATCATGGAATACTGTACAGGTTGTTCATTACCATTTTAATGGGGATTGCCACTGATCAATAGAACTTGGCTTTGCCATAGCTCTAGGTATTCAGCTAAACTTATCAGCTAGAAGACAGATGAGGAGCACAATGTCTTGAAAATAGCATTCAATATATATTTATCGACTAGAATATGGATGCTTTTCACACTACAATTAGTTTTCTAAAACCGTAAAAGATGGATTCAACAAGTTTTCATTTGAGAATGCAAAGGGCAGTATCTCCTTTAGAAGTCCTTTTTAGATTCTTTCCAAACTGATAAGTTTACTCTTTGATTTCTCCTTCTGGCATTCTAGCTTTCTGTGTTTTGGTTTTGGTTTTTGTTTTTTTGTTTTTTTCCTTTCTCCCTCTGTTACAAAGCAAAGCTGTATTTCCCATCATCTGTCTGCTAACAATTAGATTTAATGTGATTAAATTGGGAATTATCCTGTGAACTACAGTAATCAGCCGCTTTCCCCCTCTGTTGATTTGATTCATTCCTGCCCTCTATTTCCATTTTAATAATTATTTTATCATTTCACATTAATTTGCTTCCAATAAATTAAATTAAATGCATCAAAGGGCCTCAAAACAAATTAGCTTTTTGCTAAGTCACATCTTAAAGATCCAAAATATGATTTTGTTTGTTACTCTGTAGATTATAAATATGCATTACACACTGGGAAAAAGCACTTTCAAATTAATTTTCCATTGCTTCTAAAATATCTGAGAATTCCTTATAGGCCAAAAGAAGTTTCATCATAAACCTATTATGCCTTTTAGTTTAAAAATTTCATAATTTTAGAAAATACTAGTTTGTTTTTTAAAAATTCAAAAAAGCACTGAATGATAAAAATTTCGCTCACAGATTAAAAATCTGTTATTTTTTCTTTACCATTTTCTCTTTCTAGACAAAGAATTTCCTAATTTAAAAAATCTCCTGTTGCTTTCATTATTTTATCCCGATTAAAACTACACGGAGAAAAGCCATTTCTTTATACACTTTTAAAGAAGTTCAATTCTTTCTCATGGGGAAAAAATATTCTGTCTTTCCATCCCCCTATATTCTTGGGACAGTTAGGTACAGACATAGAGTTTATTCCAACAGATGCCTTGAAAATAACTTATTTAGAACAGAAAACCTATCTTTTAGAAGGTATTAAACACTGTATATAAGCTCCTACCTGGGTGTGCATGATACCTCTGAAGTGGAGAAATATAAAAATATTTGATGAGAAACATGTACCCGACCTGTGATATCAAGGACATATTTCCCTGGAAGATGGCAGAGTTCCCAGTTCCAGATGATCTGTGGAGGATCTATGGCCAAGATCCAAGCTTTGGTAGAATAAAGACTGTGGTGGGTGGAAGGATTAAGTTGGCAATGTTGGCAGCTGAGAAGTATGAGGGCCAAGCTCCAACTTCCATGCTCATGAATTCATTCAGCATTTACTGAGTGTCTCTTAGGCCATGCTGCCATCTATCTCTGACATACATATGGATATAGAAGACATTTTCATTCTTACATGAGAATCTCTTTCAGGAGGAATATAGGTTAGTAGAGTCAAACAGTCACAGAAGCTCAAGTTAAAAGAATCAGTAAAGAAATCAAAATATACAGGACAAAGTGATTCTTTTTTTTTTAATATTTTATTTATTTATTCATGAGAGACAGAGAGAGAGGCAGAGGGAGAAGCAGGCTCCCAAGGAGCAGAGAGCCTGATGCGGGGCTTGATCCCAGGACCCTGGGATCATGACCTGAGCCGAAGGCAGACGCTTAACCATCTGAGCCACCCAGGCGCCCAGGACGAAGTGATTCTAACTGTTGGGATCGAGAAAGGCAACCCGGAACCCCAGCCTTGGATGGAGTCACTCCCCAGATCAGTCCTTCTTCCCTGCTCTTCGCAGCCACTGTGCAGGATAATTGTCCCCACGCTTGTTGCTTCTCTCACCTGGCTCACCAGGGAAGAAGGTGGAACTTTACATCTTGCTGTCTACATCTGGCCCCAAGATGAAGCAATTTATTTTCTTTTTAATGGTATAACAAAGAAACAGACAAGAGAAAAGCGCTTCAGTGCTACATATTATGTTTTCAGTTATTTATCTTTTTAAACAGTAATTCCTCTGACAAGATTCTTATCAAAATACTCATTTTTTTTCCTTTTAAAGTACACAGAGAACCAAAGGAAGATCCCCCCCTTCTTTTTTTTAAACAGAAAAAGATCATGTTTGGGTTTTCTGGCATTTCTTTGCACCAGCTGGAGTAAGGATGAGAACCCAGGATCTAGTCCAGAATAAGGTCCGTGCAGAGAGGAAACGGATTTGAGGTCGGGGCATCAGAGTAACTCAAGATTCAGCCTGGCCCAGTGCAAGCAACAGCTCGTGGGATTTACCTGCCTCTTGTAATCCCTTCTGTCGTTGACACGGCAGACTCTGCCATTGGCCAGGCCTCTGGGAAGACATGGACATATGTCACAGTGTCCCCATGCTCCTGAAGATGCTGAACTGTACCCTGCCTCGGAGCCTCTTTGGCTGAAGAATAACTGCACATCATTTCTCTCCAGCAGGAGCAAGGGTTTGTTTTTGGATTTGTCCTGTGGCAAACTGGTGTGGATTCTGACTATTTTGTCTTTGCTCTTCTTCCCTGGTTACCAGCGCGGTGCCATCCGGAAGACTCATGTCTTGACCCTTTCTTTCTGGTTATTGGCTGCAGTTCAGGGAAGACCAGCCCCCGCTGCTCATGACTGTCATGGTGGGACTGCGTATCTTTGTGTAATTGGTGGATCAAGACTCCACCATTCAAGGAGACACTGGTCAGACATGAGTCTACTCAGTGTGGATGATAGAAAAGTCTTTTAGGAAAATCCAGGGTATTATTTATGCCAGAAAATTTGAAGAACATGTCCACAAACAGAACTCTCAGAAAAATATTTAGGAATGAATTAGTGCCTTCAATTATAATTTTTTAAAACAATGTGTATCACTATGTAGATCTATGTTATGGTATCATTTATATAATATATAAACTATGACATATATTTATATGATTTTTATATATTTGCATCATATACTTCATATAATATAAATAACAATATATACTATATAAAATAACAATATATACTATACAAAATATATCTATATTATATACATGTATTATATAAATTATGAATTTATATTATTTTAATATAAATATATTATAAAATATTGTATATAGTATATATTACTATTACTATATACATTATATTGGTTATATGTTACTTTTTTCTGAACCTTTTGACGCATTTTCTGTAGATAATTAAATTGAATAATTTATTCTAATGTGATTACAGAAAGATAAATCTATAAATGCAGACATGCACACACATCTATTGCATATTTCTATGGTGTATGAACACCAAAACAATGAAAATCTCTGAGCTCCCTTCTGGAATGTGTAAGTGAACTACATTTTATTATTTCCTAAAGTGGAGTATGTCTCATTATTTTCTAAAATGGAGATTTCTCTAGGCTTTATTTTGCCACACTTTGAAACCATTGTGTTTTCACTTTTATAAGAATGACTGAGGTTTAGCTAACCTTGGTAAGGGATTTATTTGTATGTTGTGAATAAAAGGCCATAAATCATTAATGTGAATTTAATGTTGGGAACCTTTTCCCTGAAAGTTTTCACATTGTAATTCATTTGTCACCTGAAACAGTGACATATGTGACTATTCCCCATAGCTTATTATGAAATTTCAGGCAGTATCTTCAGATAAAATATAGTTCAGAGAATTCACAGGAAACATTTGCTGATTTTATAAGGCTATTACCAACACTACTGAAGAGAGACAGATCTGGATGACCTGGTGGCTCCTTGTCCCTCCCCCCCATGCACATACACGTGTGGGCACACACAAAGTCACATCTATATGCACGCATGCACACACACAGATCAGCGGAGAGCTGACTCCACAGGTTTGACTTAGCTCAACGATGCACCACTCTAAATATACCAAAAGCCATTGAATTGTATACTTTAAATGGGTTGGCTGTGTGCTCTGTGAATAAGTATATTTCAATCAAGCTGTTAAAAAAACCCACAAAAGGTAATGGAGTTACTGTGTTCCTGAATACCCTCCAGTGCCATCCCCATTAAGGCTCCCTCCTCACTTCCTCAGTCAAGAAACTTCCACCGTTTCATGGTCTCCTACTGCCAGCCCTCATTCCCTCCAGCTATGTAGAGCATTGTGGGACTGGAGACCCTTTCCCACTGGAACTCTGGCCATGGGTGTGCAGCTTCTCTAAGCCTGGCATCTGAGTGGTAAGAGTCTAAGACATTGTGTACCCTCACCTACTTCTTTGACTTTAAACCCCCTTGCCCACCCCCCCATGATCCTATGTTATATCCACCCTACTTACTACTAGTGGTGAGTTTCAGTGACACCGCTGAATGACAACCATGTTCATGATTTCCCCCGTGATATCCATATTCATGCATTTGTAATTCAGTAAACTGTGCACCAGGGTAAATGCAGGAGGGAGGCAGACCAGCGCAGAAGACAGACAGCCCTCCTGTTCTTGGAGATTGCGTTATCAGAATACTCAAACAATGGGTACTTTATGTGCTGTTTTCAGAAGGACTTACCTATTTCACTAATTGAATTTTTTATTTCTTACTTCTTAAATAAGTTATGATTTGCTTTTCCTTTTTCTTTAAAAAAAAGCATTAAGTATGGTTGTACCAATCTAAAAGTTCTCTTCAATCATTCATATTTCATATCCACCACCATTCATATTTTGTTTCACGATCCCTTTTCTTGAATGCTCTTATTTACGAACTAGGGATGATTTCAAAAGTTTCAAATCTCTCATAGTGCTTTAGGAATAATTTTGTCTTCATGGCTGCTGTGTCGAGTTTACAAAAAATAAAAAGAAAAACACAAAAAAATAGATTTTGTATGCTTACTCTCTGTTAGGTGTATATAAATATCTTTTCTCAATCTGTGGTGTCATTGTGAAATTGTGTTTCTTTTTGTGGTGCCAGAATTCTTAGGAAAAACATTGCTTTTTGCCCTCTCCTCCCAAACACCTGCACAAAACTCCTGAGCAGAGATCAAAGGACTACAATCTACTAGAGTGTGATCAGCAATTGGCCACTGTCACACTAGCATCTGCTTTTCATTACTCCAAAGAACCACACACTGAAGGGCAAAAAGAGCTATAGACTGAGACTGAGAGATGTGTACAAGTGGAGAAAAAAATAAGAAGCAAGGAAACCCAAGAGGAGAGAGAACGGAATAAATCTTTCTACTACCTACGGAATAGGACTTACATAATAATTAAAATAAATATGTTCTCGTACAAATGAGTATTATAGAACTGCCCAGACCTTTGATTTTTTTTTTTTTCTCTCTCTCTCTCCTCTCAAATGCCAAACCTAAGGAAAACTGGCTTCACTTTATTCCTACTTAGGGTTTTACTTGTACACATTTTAGGCATTTTTCCCCTCTAACCCATGCATTAATAGACAGGCCATTACACCAGATGTTGTCTTCCTTATGTTTGCTTATCATTCTTTGCACATCATTTCTAACAGTGAGATTTATTTCCCTTTTTCTTCCTCTAAGCCTATTATTTTCCTTTGTACAAAATCAACATCGCTCCATCCTTCAAACACTGGAGTTTAAAATTCTCCCAGTTAAGATGCTTTATATTAAAAAAGGGAAAAATCCACCAAAGAAGAACAGATCAGTGGCACCAAAGGAGTATTGGCTTCTTTACAGGAAGAGATTATAGTAGATGCTCTGGAACCTACACTGAAAAAGAGGCTGCATGGTAAAATCCTCTTTTAATCAAATAGAACTCCCCAAGTAAATACTGGAGTCCTCATTAGACGAATTTGCCAAGTTTTTCCCCCTCAGGCACACTCTGTCACTCCATGTAGAGAATGTACTCCATGCAATAAAAAATAATAAAGAAGAAGAAAAAGGAGGGGAAGAAGAGGAAGACCGGCAGAGTTTCAATAAGGTATCAGACTCATTCACGAAAGATGACCTTCTGGCCCTTAGACAATTGATCTACAACTCAGACATGATCCAACAACAGGGCAAATTATAATCAGCCACCAAAGACACTCGCTCTCTCAATGATTTCCTGACATTTCAGAACATTAGAGGGGAAGTATATCTTTCCTTTGGGATTCACATCAGTGTTTGGTATAACTTCCCTGTGAACTCCAGATAGAAATATTCCAAAGAAGGAAATAACAAAACAAAGCCATAAATACAACAAGTGGTTTATGTTGGTGAAATAAAAATGCTTTGCAAAGGTATTTCATGAGACACAGAGACTTTTATAGTTTTCTCGTTGTCTCTTGTGACATCCTCCAGAATCAGAATTGGTAGGCAGAGTGCGTGGGCAAGCACCCCGACACAGGACTTCAGGAGCCCTAGAAAGGCTTACACTCTGACCTCACCTTAAAGAAAAGCACCTCTTCAATAGCAATGCTTTATAAATTCCTAGGACTAGGCAGGTTCTGGCCATCTCAAAGTACTTACTAGAACAAACTCTGGAGTCAGATTCCCTTCCTCCCTCTCCTGACTCTGACACTTCTTAGCTATGGTGTTATCACGAGCAGAGACATAACCTTCATAAGCTTCAGTCTCCTGTTCTCCAAAATTTTTGATATTATCCACATCTTTGGTGTATTCTGAGTATTACATGAGAGAATGCCTATAAATACTGACCATAATGCCTGGCACATAAAAAGTGCTCAGCAATCACTAAGTACTGTTCTTATTATTACTAGTGATTACTCAGGTCAACTCTACTCCACTGAGGAGAAATTGGAAAATGTGAGATCACAAGGCTCATGTGGAGATGATTATATTGACAAAGTCCTAGTAAATACATAATAATAAAGGGTGGTGAGAGGTTACAAAAAGCCATGTTATTCTCAAGGCAATTTTATTTTACCTTCTGAGGTTCAGTTTCCTCCCCCATAAAATGGTAGATAATAACAGAATCTATCTTCGAGGATTCTTGCGGAGTAACAAGAGGTAAGATGATGCTCGGAAAGCTGTTAAAATGCACAGGATGTGACACACAGTAAGTTCTCATTGAACTTTAGTAGTTATCAACTGTTCTCTTTATTATAGACAATGATGTCATTTTCTGCCTTTTTCCGATAATGTATTTTGTCCTTTTTTTAAGTAGTGGAGATGAGAACAGATCTTTTCACTTGTTTCTTTCAGATAGAAAGCCATGCTTACTTTTCTCTTGCTAACTTAGAATTATCTTGGACGGTAAATGATGTCGTACTATTAAGCTCCTGGATAGGTCCGTAGCTGTTGGTTTGAGACAAAGACTTAGAGAAGCTCCACATAATGTAGGAAGTATAATGTGAAGTCTGGGGACAATCAAAGAAGGGAGCAAGTGACTTCCCAGGTAGGAGAGAACCCAGGCTCACAACTGAGTCAACACTGCCAAGCACAGACAACAGAAGAGGACCAGGAGCAGAAAAGCAAAGATCATGAGAAAGTGAAGCCCTAGAGCAAAGGAAAAGAATTTGGGGAGGGTTAAGGTCTCCCTAGGGCATTGATTAGGCATAGACCTGAAGGGTTGGGTGATACCTGCTGACATCGAGGCCACATAAACTTTTATGTCTTAGTAGTTCTACAAGCCTTAGTTGATTTGCTTGTTATGAGCCATATTTAACTTGCTGTTTGAGCACGGAGTTTTCTGTAAGCTGTGGATATTTCCACTTTATCTGTAATCAAACCTAGATTATGTTTAAAACTTAAATAAAAGCCCAGAGGACAATGAATTTAGGGAGACATTGGCTACAACGCTTGTTCTGCCAGTCATCAGACAGAAGGCACCATCAATCATTGCACACCTTGGACCTCAAGCTTGTCATTGGTAAAATATACCAGACTAAATGATCAATACATTTCTATTAATAATTTATCTTTATTCTTAATTTTCTTCACTGGAAAAGTTTACATGATAGAGTGAGAAGGAATATAATTTGAGAAGTAAAATGATATGATTTCAAAAATATACATACAAAGTAAAACAATGGATTACTGCCCTTTGAGCCTCAAATATATAATATTCAAAGATATGTCTTAACTACCAGATGGAATCAGATCACTTACACCTGAGATGTAGCACTTTTTAAAACATATAATTGTCAGATCCATGAAGAAATATATACTTGTTAGGTGGACAGCCAAGTGAGATTTCACATGCCAGTTGCCCCAGCCAAGACAAAATATGCAGGTCAGGGCTACCTTCCCACCCCCACCCACCTTGTCCAACAAGCTGGAGGTCATCTGTCAGAGCCTCAAGGAACTTAGTACTGCAGGAAGACAGGGATTCCTTTGAAGGCTTAATAACTTAAGTCATTGTCAGTTCATCCTTTTGGATATGACATCATTTGGGAATAGTCATAAACTCCCCCTTAAGCTTAGTTTCTTTTAACCTTGACGTGAGCTCAATAGCCTGGAATACAAGCATGTTGGATGCAAGGAGCAAACAGGTTGAGTTTATCGCTAGAACGGATTTGGATTGTCATGCAGACTGTCTACACAGTAGGAGTTAGTACAACAGGTGTACCTGTGACTAAGGTCCTACATGAGTACCTGGGTTATGAACAATAATCATGGACGACAGATATGGATGATTCTGTAGAATAATGCAAATTCCTCCAACTCAAATAGTTTAAGTACCAATATAAGTACCAATATTGGCTTATGCTTTTTAAAAAAAATCAGGAATAGGATATCCATGGCTAATCCTGACTTGAATAATTAAGCTAAAACATAAGCTATGTTACTATTTCCTGACATCTTAGTATTTTACAATTTCAAGTTCAACTGCCTTTCTAAACCAGTCTGAGTTACATGCATATGGGATGCAGGAATCACTTCTTTCTCTGTATGGGTCAGAGGCACTCTGCACGTGGTCATTACACGTGTCTGTTCAACTTGAAAAACAATCCTGGCCCTGAGCAAACGAGATTAGGAAGGATCAAGTCAAAGAGCATTTTCTAATAGTAATTATACAATTCAAACAATATTGAGCTGGAGTAATAAATACACCTGAAAAGACAGTGGCAAGATATAATAAACCACTTAACTGTTGGAGTACGCTAGGCTGTGGCCACAGAACTTTCTGTTGAAATAGAATAGAAACAAAATACTAGTGAAAACACAAGAAGAATGAAAACCAAAGAATGTGACTCAATGAAGTATAAACCACGGCTACAAGGAATATTTTAGAAGTTATCTTTTCAATTAGCGTGTAAAGGACACACCCAAACTCCCTCTGTTTAATAGGACTTCAAATCATTTTCAAGCATACTGTGAATTGAAAAATGGAAGATGAGAAACAGTATATTTTTATGTTTCTGCCATTCCACTATTTTACAAGGTGCCTGATAAATGTATCAGGGAATCTACTGGTCGTATGACTTACGGTGCTGCTCTAGAGTTTATGAAGCACTATTTTGATCATTCAAAGGAAGCCACCCAGCAAAATATCAATATTTGGTTTTCAAGAACAAAACACAATTCCTCCTTAGGTTTTTAATTAAATTGCTTGCTGACATTATTGCCCAAATTATGAATACCATAGGATAATTTTGAAGTCCAGGGATGTGCAATTTATAAGGCTGTGTCCTGTAGCACTATGATGGTGTATTTCTCTTTATCTATGCCTCTGGCATTGCCTGAAGGGTCAATTTCAGTTTTAAGTTTGGAATGTAGTTGAGAAGCAAGGTTATGAAAGGATTTTGAAATCAGAGCTTATACTTGGCAAAAGGAGCCCTAACATTTTCTATACAAACAAATGAAATGCCAGAGCAGACTCTCAATGTCAGAGCTTTTGAAGGAAATTTGGTTTGGCTCAACCAGAGGTAGCTGTGTATGCTGAGACAATTTGACCTAGAAACATAATGCTCTCTACAAATAATCAGTGAAGCTGAATGGAAGTTAAAATGATTTTTAGTGGTTGACCTTAGTTGCACACTAGACAATTATGAGAAGGTAATACTTATTATCTGAGCATAGATGGTGGAATAATGACTATCGCTAGGACAAAGTTGCCAAGTAATTTCAGGTTTATTTAGTTATTTAAACATAGAATCGTAAGAGGCAAAAACTGGAAAAGATACTGGAAATCATAGCCCATTGTAGCAATATTTTAAATGAGGAGAAACTCAAGTCTATTTCCAGTAGTAACACCCTTGAAATTACACATATCTGACTATTTAGAATCACAATATAAAAACTTTGTAAAAATTCATTTTTAAAATTAAGGTATAATTTGCATTCAATAAATTTCACCCCTCTTTAGTATATAGTTCTACAAGTTTTGGCAAATGCAGAAGCTGGGTAATCAACAGCACATTTAAGATATAGAACAGCCCCAACATTCCCCAAAATTCCTCTGGGCATCTTTATAGTCAACCCATTTCTGACCTCTAAGTACTGAAAACCACTGATAGGTTTTCTATCTCTATATAGCTTTTCCATAGAACCTACATTTTAATAGCAGGAAAAACACGCCTGTCTGTTTTTGAAGATGTTTGAAAGAAACAGAATTATAAAATACTGCTTATGCATTATACGGCCATTTGCTAAATGTGAACACACAACACTTGAGATGGCTGCGTTTATTGGCTACTAGAACAGGACGCCTTTTCCCTGCCACGCTTGGCATACATTACATCGTACCCAGGATTGGCAAAGAACACTTGAGTGCTCTTGGCAAAGAAATCTGATACCCCTTCAAACTGAAACTCTAAATATTTACTCAACATTTTCAGAGAAGAAGCCTAGTACCTGGTTGAGGACAAAGGCAGAGAAGGAGGATTCCAGAAGGCAATGCATAATCCACTTAGCCAAACACACACACAACAATTAACCAACAATCCTTGGAGCATATGAGCTCTGGTGTGAGTGGAATGAACAAGGGCTTCTTACAGTCTTCCCCAGGCTGCTTAATCAAGAATTCCTTTTAGCTCTGTGAACTGTGTAAGACTGGTGAATCACAGACCTGTACCTCTGAAACAAACAATACATCATATGTTAAAAAAAAAAAAAAAAGAAGAAGAAGAACATATCAGGAGGGGAAGAATGAAGGGGGGAAATCGGATGGGGAGACGAACCATGAGAGACGATGGACTCTGAAAAACAAACTGAGGATTCTAGAGGGGAGGGGTGTGGGGGGATGGGTTAGCCTGGTGATGGGTATTAAAGAGGGCATGTATTGAATGGAGCACTGGGTGTTATACGCAAACAATGAATCATGGAACACTACATCAAAAACTAATGATGTAATGTATGGTGATTATCATAATTAAAAAAATTTAAAAAAAAGAATTCCTTTTAATACATCCATAGTCTTTTGAAGAAGAATTCTGATAAAAATAATTTTCTTCTCTGCTTTATACTCACAGGGATGTTTTATAGCCTAGTGTCCCATGCAATTGCCAATCTGAACTTCTGTCCTTTCTCTACCATGTGTCATCTCTACACTTCACCTAAGGAACTCAACAAGCCACCGTGGTTCTCCTGACACGTTAGGACTCTCATCCTCTCCTCTAACCCCCACAGCACCCCAGACAGTTGACTAGTTGTGTGGGAGAAAGTGCCCCCACTCCTGGTTACTCAGGGACAGAGGGTACTGTGTTTCTTAGAACCAGCACTGAATCTTCAGTTAAGCTTTTCTGTAGGAACAGTTTAAATCATGGTTAGATTTTTATACTCTAATGCTATACCATATTCAGCTATTTTTTTGTTTCCTTCTTCTTTCATTCATCTACTATTTATTGAGTGCCTGCTATGTCTAAGGCATTGTGCTCATCTCTGGATACATTCTCTGCCCTCAGAGGGCCCAAACTAAGTGAGGTTAGGCCAGTTTCTATACGCTGGTCTAAGATCCTATCATGCTTCGTTAAATTATTTCTAATGAAAAGTGTGATTTGCTTAAGTTCCAAACAGATTTACGAAAAAAAAAAAAAAAAAGCCTTGGTAATCCCAAAATCATTTATCAATTTGGAGTTGCTTGCATATTTGAAATGAACAACTAGTCCTCTAATAATCATTAATATGTCACATTTCTGTTAAATTGAAGTACCATTAATTTAATTGGAGTGAGGGAGGAAAAGCTGATTGCTATCATGAGTTCTCTTTTCCCTTGCAGCAAATATGTGCCACATGAGATTTAACAAAAAGAAATAAAATCCAACTATTAAACTCATCTTGTTTGCTCCTTCTTTCCCCACAGATTAGAAATGGAAGCTTGTCATCAACATGGCATGATTGGTTGCATTTTAAAATTCAGAGTCTAATGACTGGCATGTGATAAATCTCTCATTAAAATATTCATGAATAATCAGATTAAATGTCACACCTCCAAAGAAAGATCATCTGATGAGGGGTAACATCAGTTAATTTCTTTATTTGTTTGTAGAGTACTATTAGAGTGAAAGCAATCAGTATGAGAAACCTCTGTATTGGTGTGTGAATCACATATAAATTATGTGTTGCCTTGCACTTGCAACAGCAGAGAAAAATCAGAAAATATTTCCTCCACTTTTAAGAAAAATGGATGGGATCAGTGTGCATGAGTGATCTGGTAATTTTTTTCCACCAATACGCTTACTTCCACATTGACTGTCGTGAAGAATTACGACAATTCTTATTTTGGAATTCTTCCAAATAGGGATTAAGAAAAGGAGTTCTGATTTTCAGGATGATTGGAGACTAAGACACTATGGACAATCAAATATTTTGGTTACAAAAGAATTGAAATACCATAAGCTTGTAGAGATCTGCTGATTTCATGGAAAGTCTTTGTGTTGAATTTGGCAAATGTTACTAACGTGTGCTAAAGAAGTAAAGCCACAAGGATGTGGTTAGGTTGTACAAACCTGGAACTGCTATCCTGAAGAAAGGCATCCTACCCTCTTTCAAGGAGACCCATATGTGCCCCAGAATTGGCCCATCAGGCACTCTCAATATTAGGCCAATCACACTGTAGCCACTATGACAGAAGGCAAAGAGAGAAAAGGCTGTCCTTTTTGAGCGGACTCAAAAATTATACCCAATGCTCCCCTACATGTTAGATACGACTTTCTAATACACTGTCCTATCTATTTTTAGTCAAAATTTTATTTTCATTTTTCCCTAAAGGTTACTGATATCAAAATATGCATGCTCTGCAGATAATAATGGCAGCTGTATATGCAATTTATTATGGAATTATATGATAGCTTATCATGGAGCTTGTGATTAACTTTACTCTAACATCAAAGCCATATGGTCTCCTACTCATTTATGGAACAAAGCTATCTCCTTAATGTCACTTACTGTAGGTTAATTTATGATTTGGCAGACATGCTCTAGAAGAACACTATCTCTTCTCAGATGTAGAATTTTTTAGCAAAGGGAAATGCATTAACCTTGTTAATTTTCACCCTCCTTCCATCCGATACACAATGGCTCTAGGGCCAACAAGTATCTGCCCTCAAAACTTCTCAGTTTTGTTAGTTTTAGAAGCATCTGGTAGACCTTGAGTTTAGAAACACATCTAGTCTTAAAAGTATAATCTACCAGCATGTACATACATAAATATTCCCAGGATTGGATGTGCCTGGAACCTAAAATACAAACACAAGATGATCCAATAGTGTGCCACTTGATGGCATACAGACTGTTCCTTTCAGAGTGCTCACTTTATTTTTCTTTTAAAGATTTTATTTATTTACTTGACAGAGAGAGACACAGCAAGAGAGGGAACACAAGCAGGGGGAGTGGGAGAGGGAGAGGGAGAGGCAGGCTTCCCGCTGAGCAGGGAGCCTGATGCAGGGCTCGATCCCAGGACAGCTCTTGTGCACAAGCATGGGGAGCCGTAGCATGGCTACACAGCTCTTTGGAAAAACTGGATACAAATTTACTGTATATCGGGATCATGACCTGAGCCAAAGGCAGACGCTTAATGACTGAGCCACCTAGTCGCCCCTGGAGTGCTCACTTTAAAAGTGGCATAGTAACCCACAGAGGAGTAACAAGAATTTTGAAAAGAACAAAAACTTTCTCTTATGAAGAACAATTGAGAAAATTGGCATTATTTGGTATAGTTCGGTAAATTCATTTTTAAAAAGCATTTCTTATTTATCAAGTACTAAAAGGCTCTCACCTTGGAGCAGAACAGAGAGCACAGGGAGATTTGCAAAGAGGTAGCTGTCAGCTCATTGAAAAATACAACCCCATAAGAAGAAACATCCACAAATGAAATGGGGCTCAAGCAATCCATGAGTCTCATGGAATCATTTCTGAAAATATTAATTGGCAAAAATTAACTCTTAATAATTAAATATTAATTAACCCTCTTCAAACTCTTCCAATGTGATGGACTTAGCATTAACCATTTCAAATTCTTGCTCTCCTTTCCTTTCAATGCAGTCTAAAAATTCTTGAGACCATAGTATTCTATTCATTACATGGCTGAACTGATTTTATGAAATAACATTTTTTTAGTTATCCGATACCTACCCCTTCTTAAAATATGAGGAAGCCTAATATAGTTTATTTCTCCCTGATGAATTCATCACCCCAACATTTCTTATATTAACAACTGATGGCAGTTTTTCCATGAAATATTCTCAAAAAAATAAGGTTTTGATTTGCTTTGGCCATTATTACTTGTGAGCAGTATGCATTAAAGGTTTGGGATTCTTCTAATAATACATAATTTACCAAAAGTAAATTATTTTTTACACTGCCTATTTTATAGTTCCAATACCTAATAACAACCCAATAAATATATCTTTGGTGAGGATTATCAGGGACAATGGAAATTTTAGATAATCAAGAGGGAAATGTTCCCTTGCATCCTACCATACACAAATAAAATCAAAATAGTATGCCTAGGGCAATTATTCAACTACTCTGTTCTACATTTTAAAATGTACTATATATTTTTACACCGATCTTAGCCAAAAGGCCAAGAAGTGATTATATTTTTGATAATTTTTTAAAGATTGATTTGTTGATTTATTTAGAGCATACACTTGTATCACACGTGGGGGAAGGGGGAGAGGGGAGAGAGAATCCCAAGTAGACTTCCCACTGATTGTGGCACCTGATATGGTGCTTGATCTCACAACCCTGAGATATAACCTG
This sequence comes from Mirounga angustirostris, assembly GCF_029215605.1. Taxonomy (NCBI): domain Eukaryota; kingdom Metazoa; phylum Chordata; class Mammalia; order Carnivora; family Phocidae; genus Mirounga; species Mirounga angustirostris. The sequence goes on from NW_026991720.1 coordinate 9,118,149, forward strand.
AACCAAAACAAAGAATTGGCCACTCAACTGGCTGAGCCACCCGGGTACCCCAATAAATGCATTTTAAGAAATCGCACTTAAAGAAGACAAGTTAACTTCCCATGAGTTTTACAAGAAGTACTACTAAAAATACTTGACAAATACTATGTCAAGGACACTAAACCTATCATGCCTGCATTAGCCCCTGAGTTTCTAGATTGCATGAATGTCCCAGTTTGGGCTGATTGAAGGGAAGAAAGGTAATTTACATTAAGGGACTTGGGAAAGCACCTTATGGTTGTACAGTAAAAAATCGGATGCAGCTTGCTGTGTAGGACACGCTTCAAACTATTTCTCAGGAAGTACGTTCTTAAATTATGTTGAGTATGTTGGTAGAGAACATCAAAAGCATGAATCATGGCATCAAAGGTACCAAAACTGTTAACACAAAGTAAGGATGACTTCGGTAGACTGGAATCGGAAGGTTATCACATAGGTACATCAAAGTTCGAGGCCACACTCATCATACATATTTCTTTACAGTGAATTACTTTGAATAGAATATATTGCTAGGAGACTCCATTCCCATTCATAAAGAATAGCCCTCAGGCAGCACGGCCAAAGAGCATTCTGGAGGCTCTTCCGATAGTCCTAGTTCTGATCACTCTGATGGAGTGTGTGTATGAAACGAATGTTTTTCTCCAGAGCTCTTATTACTAGGTGTCCTTTTGCTCATGTATTTGCTTCAAGGGAAGTTTCTAAATACTGACCTATTAAGTTGAGGAACGGGTTTGTTCCCTCCAATGTGCCCCAAGATTTTGATGGGACAGTCTGGGACTCTGGCTCTTCAGTTCTCTCTCATGATACACTCTAGCTCTCTAAGCAACTTATCTTCCCTGAGGGACCAATACTGCCTCCATGCTTAAATGATGGGGGAGACTGGAAGCCTGTTTCAGTCTAAAGAATTACTTCTGGGGCGCCTGGGTGGCTCAGTCGGTTGAGCGACTGCCTTCAGCTCAGGTCATGATCCCAGGGTCCTGGGATCGAGTCCCACATCGGGCTCCCTGCTCTGCGGGGAGCCTGCTTCTCCCTCTCCCACTCCCCCTGCTTGTGTTCCCTCTCTGGCTGTGTCTCTCTCTGTAAAATAAAGAAAGAAAGAAAGAAAGAAAGAATTACTTCTGGCTTAACCAAAGTGAGAGAAAACAGCTCATGTGCACAAGCATGGGGAGCCGTAGCATGGCTACACAGCACCATTGAATAGCTCTTTGGAAAAAACGGATACAAATGTTACTGTATAATCAACCACACATATATGTAACTGTACACCCACCCGCAAACACACATGGATTAGTATATACTGAATGCACTGCTTTCCCAAATCAAACAGAACAACAAAACTGAAGACTTAGAGCTAAAATTTAAAACCGACTAAGTTGCACAAAAGAAGGAAACAGTAGACCTAATCACTAATCCATTTGCCCTTTATGGTGTTCCCATAGAGCTGAAAGCAGCTCTAAATTTTAAAATGCATCTAGATTCCAGCTTTTCTAAACCTTTTGGGCCTAAATAGTGAAGTTGATGAGAAGAATATTTTAACTGTAATTCAAACTATGATCTGAGACATTAACAATGCTCTAAAGTAACAGGTCGCAAAATACACACCACTAAGGTCATTATATATAATTTTTAAGTTCCGTGGCTTAAAATTCACATTTTACTTCCAATATTAGCTAGATCAGTCTTCTATGAAGTTTTAAAAGAATTAGACATTACAAGAGAATGACATGAAGAATGTAATTATTATCAGTATAGCTCTAAACTTTGGTTTTGGAGTCTTTTATTCACACTTTTAATCCTGACAAATTAAGCATTTTTTTCTAGCTATGTTACAAAATTGCTCTCTTTAGCATAATCAATCAGCTCTTGTTTGATCCACTCTTCAGTTAACATGAAGTGATGTGCATGTTCAGACATAACGCATAAAAATATCAAGCAGTCAACTTAAGAAATGAATGGTATCCAGAGATCATCTGAAAGAGCTGGGTCTGCAGAGTGACCCCCATTTTTAACCTATAAGCATGTAACCAGCACAGAAAACACTGCAGCATCCTAGACACAAACATTCAATACAATTGAGCCACGCTGTTGTAACTTTCATTTTGATGCTTTTATCTAAGAAAGAAAAGTATTTCAATTGGCTTTTGTACATTTTAACTTTTTATCTCTCTTTGATCTAGTCTTTAATCTATGATGAGTTTATTTTCGCATATGCTATAAATAATACTGTAAATATAAATATTTATGTATGAAAAATTCTTCCTCCTGCCCAAGGGTACACTTATAGTTCAGAGAATAATTATGCTTTGCAGGTTTGGATGCCTATTTTAACTGTATGCTATAATTTTTAAGTTATAAATTTTTTTATATATATAATTTATATATATATATAATTTTTAAGTTATAAAAATTTAACTGTATGTTAAAGTATGTGATTCAGTCTCGTTCTTGGAATGTTATTTTGTTTCACACGATTACATTGCTATTGTGCCATCCTTGCTGTTTTATTTAGTATTGGTTTTACACGCTTTAACATTTAGCAGGGAAGTTCCTCCTCTTGCTCTCTCTTTCACTATATTGCTTATTCTTGCTAAGAGATGTTAGAAGCTTTCTTTGTTTTCTTCAAAATTCCTAGGTGGGGATTTTTTGGATGACATTCAGTCAATAGATTAATGAACATCATTGATATTCGTCACTTATACAACTTAGAGCATTCACTGTCAATAACACACATAGTATATATATTCACATACAAAGAGTAGACATGCACCCTTTGCAAACTTCTTGAATGCATTTCCTTAGACCTCATTACTGAAAACTGGTTCCCAGATCTTGGCTTATTGGGTAGAATTCTTCCTTTCACTCCAACTATCCACTATTTTCCATACATAATTCCCTGGCAGTATCACCAGGGAGAGATGTCAAAAAGCACTCTCTACCTTATGGATTTATAATCCTTTCCTCTTACTTGATGTCACAATATAGCACTTACATTAGGCCCTCGTAACATTTCAATAGAATTGCCATTTGTTCTCCTTCTGTAGTCTACATGTTCTTTGGTGAAAAAACTTGATTCTTAAATTCCAAGTTCTTAGCAAAATTCCCAGCACACTGTAGATGTCCAGTAAGTCACAAAAATGTGATAAGAAAAATGTGTAACTAAAGCAAAGATATTAGTGCTTAAGCTTTTAAAACTGTATAAAGAGAAAAGTGTCCCCATGTCATTTAGAAAAATTGTCTTTGGCTATTATTTTAGTAGTCAGGTGCTTTATCCATACAGATAGTTATGGATAATAGTTTTGCCAAAATTGTCTATATTAAGTCTTAGAGAAGACGTCCTTAGAGTGATCTCAAAAAACGAGCCTCCAGGGGTTGTGACAAGTGTGAATTTACATCTTCAGGTGTGCATATTTTAAAGAGTTTGTGTTTATGATTAGGTGTATAGACATGTGCATATATATTTTTAAGAGATGATCTATATAAGACTTAGGTTTCAAATACAGATCCAGAAAACTAAATACCTTGTAGGTTTTCCTAAAAGAGTTGCTAGATTTTTCAGATGAGCAGTGCTTAGGATGCTTTCACAAATTTTAGATCTTGCTAGAGTTTTCTTATCAGTATGATTACTTTTAATGCACCTTTGATTTTTTTCATGAATGTCATAAAAATTTCATCTTTGGAAAAAATATAAAAATAATACAAAAATAATATTGATAATGAAATCTCAACATATTCTACATTTATGTATATATTCTCCATTGACATTTTAAAATATTGATGGGGAATATAAGCGAACATTGGATACATGGAGATTTCATTATCAATATTAATTTTTTTTAACACAGATACACACTCATACACTCACTATACTAGAAAGTATTCAGATTATACACAATTCTTTCTTATCAAGCTTAAATTAAGATTAGAAACTCTAAGTCAATATATTTCATAATGGAATTAGGCAGGGTTTTCACTTATATTTAAGGTCTGCTGGACTTCACTCATGTAATAGTTCTTTGTTTTTATTATTTATAAGCACCCATAAATTGGCCCTCTCACAACAGAATAATACAGATATAATGAGTTGATTTGTAAACCAGTATTTTTTAAATTTTATTTTAATTTGATGCTATTTTATTAAGATTTTGGATGTCTTACAACAAAAAAATTTGCTTAGAAACAGGATGCAACATAACTTTGCTTTAATAGTTAACTAGGCATTTTTAGAAAAGTAAAAATTCATTACTGTTAATTTTTTTTATTGTTAATATCTATTGCCTTTAGAAATGACAGGTCATTTGTTTTGTGCTTTGTGTGTGTGCATGCTATTGCTTCAATTAGATAAAGTATCACAAGTTTCAAGCTCAGAAATTGGAATTTGAACAAAAATACAATGCATATCTTTGGTAGAAATGAGAAATGATTCATCCACTTCCTATCTAGTGCATGGAAGATAAATAACCTCTCATCATTTAATATGTGGCTCATGCGATACGTATTGTGAGTGTAGCATTGTAGCTAATAAGACAGGGTTCTTTTGCAGCTTTGAGTTCCCAGTAGCATCCCAGCTTTTGTGGGTACATGAATAATAAATTATTCCTTTGTAGGAGAATTCATTACCAGTTACTGATAGCTCATGGCTGAATTACTTATGGGAATTATTGGAACCATATTTTTCTGAATTAAAAAAAAATGATCTTTTCAAAACCAACCTTTTGCTGACATGTGAACAACCAAATAATTGTTTGAAATATTTACTTTCTCATATGTCTTTGCCAGTCTTCCCTTTTGACTGCATTTTGGAATTTTAAAAAATGCTTTATTTTATTTGAAAGAAGATATTCCTTAATTTACTAAATGGAACTTGTTCAAATATATAGAATTTGTACCTCTCAGGCCAATAATAGGCAATTAACTTGAAAACAAAATTTGGGGTTTTAAACAATAAGCTTGTGTTTTATATTTAAAACATTCTATGATATCTTTGTCATTGTGTTTCAAGTTTAAGTTTTTGAGTTGAGGAAGATGCTTTCCTAGGTCATTCATTTCTGACCCCTAACTTGAAACTCTTACTTGTTTTCCCCTTAAAGTGTTCTGTTCCAACACCCTACATTCTTCCTACATCTCTATTCCAAAGAAATTGTTTTAGCTCCTCCCTAGTTTCATGTCCCTTTTTTTCCCAGAGTCAGGTACCTAGCTAGCCTCCTCCACCATCTACTTAAGAGTAAAACACTACAGGTTGCCTGGGTGGCTCAGTCGGTTAAGCATCCAACTCTTGGTGTTGGCTCAGGTCCTGGTCTCAAGATCATGAGATTGAACCCTGGTTAAGCATTCAACTCTTGGTTTCAGATCAGGTCCTGATCTCAGGTCATGCTCAGCATGAGTCAGCTTGGGATTCTCTCTGCCCCTCCCCCTGCTCATGATCTCTCCCTCTCTCTCTCTCAAGTAAATAGAATCTTAAAAAAAAGAGTAAAACAATACATCCTGAGACTTACTGTCTTTTACCACATGTGGCAGTCTTCAGAGCAATAAATTTCAAATGCTATACTGTCTATAATATTCAAAGCAGACTCATAATTAATATAAATAACAATGTACTTTGACAAAGTTCTCATATGAATATATTTGGAAACCTATTAATTCAGATCTTTGCATATATATTTAATCTTGGTCTCTGCTATTTGTTTTATGCAGACAGTTTTTCTTTATTCCTCTTCCGGAGTTACATGATTTAGAAGATATATTTAATAGAGCAAACACATGTGTTAATAAATGATGGCACAAGAATTTTCATTAGTTCACAGGATAAAAACAGAAGGCTATTAGAGATGTATTCCACGTTCACGAGTTGGAAGACTCAGTATTATTAAATGTCAATTCTTCCCATATTGACGTACAGATCTGACACAATTCCAATAAAAATTTCATCAAATTCTCTTCTAGACATTGACAAACTATTTCTAAAATTTATATGGAAAAGAAAAAGACAGGCCAGCCAACACAATACTGAAGAAAAGAAAAAAGTTGGAAGATTTAGACTACTAAATTTCAAGACATAGTTTAAAGCTTCAGTAGTCAAGACTGTGAGGTGTTGGCAAAACAACAGATACATAGATCAATAGAACAGAGTAGGAAGCCCAGAAATCAACCCATGCAAGCACAATTAACTGATCTTTGACAAAAGCAATTCAATGGAGAAAGAATAATCATTTTCTTCTGTTGATAGGTGCAGGAAAAAAAGGTTCTTGGATGCCCATATATAAAATAATAATAGTAATAATAATAATAATTACCATGGATTATACATCTTATACAGATTAACTCAAAATTGATCATAGACCTAAATGTAAAATTTAAAAAAATGATTAAGCCACCTGGAAGAAAACATAAGATAAAATCTATGTGTCCTTGGATTTGGGGATGAAATTTAAATACAATACTAAAAGCATGATCTATGAAAAAAACTGGTAAGTTGGACTTCATTAAAATTTTAAAAACTCTGCTTTTCAAAAGACATTGTTAAGAGAATTAAAAGACAAAACACAGATTGGGACAAAGTATTTGAAAAAACATACCTTAAAAAGTACTTGTTATCCAAATTAAACAAAAAAATCTTAAAACTCAGGCATAAGAAAATAAGCAACACAATTTATAAGCAGACTATATGAACAGATACTTTATCAAAGAGGATATAAAGATGACAAGTATAAATGGAAAACACTCAATATCATTTGTTGTCAATGCCCATTAAAACAACTATGAGATGCCTCAATACACCTACTAGGAGAGCCAATATAAAAAACCAGGAATATAAATTCCTAATGAGAATCAGAAGCAACAAGAACTTTCATTCTTTATTGGTAGGAATCCAAAATGGCACAGCCGCTTTTCAAGACAGTTTGATAGCTTCTTATAAAGCTAAAGATCACCTTACCATACAATCCAGGAGTCATCTTCCTAGGTATTTACCCAACTGAACTGAAAACTTATGTACATATGTGCACACACACTCTGCCCATCAGTGTTTTTAGCAGCTTTACTCATAATTGGCAAAAACTGGAAGAAACTAGGATGCCCTTCAGTAGATGAATGATACAAGTGCACAACTGATTTAAAAAAAAAAAAAAAAGAATAAGCTAACAAAGACTCCAGGCAGGGAAGACCACATAATTTATGCTTCCATTTATATGACCTCCTGAAAAATACAAAACTACAGACAAAATGAACAGATCAGTGAGTGACAGGGAGGCCTGGGGGGAGGGTGTGGGATAGGTAAAGCACAAGAAATTTTGTCAGGGCAGTTAAACTCTTCTATATGATACCATAATGGTGACTATAGGACACTTTATATTTGTCACAACCCATAGAACTTTACAAAAGAAAGTGTGAACCTTAATAGACGCAAATTTAAAAATTATTTAGGAAATCATGGGATCCAAGGATGGAATACAGAATGTGACAAGATAATCTAACTCATGAAAATGTATGAATGAACCTCACTGATTGGCAGTGGGCGGGGGGGGGCAAGAGACTGACCTAGGTGATCTTGGAAATGAGTAGGATCTATAAAACTGAAGTTGAAAGAAACTGCACACAAACACTATATTCCAGCTGATAAAGTTATTCCCCAAGCAAGTACAAGTCAGCAATTCTGAAACTACCATACCTGCAGAGAGGAACTGAACAATTAATTAAATGGATAGAGGATGGTGGGACACAGGTTTCTCTCTGTTGGGGTGGTACTTTACAGACAATGAAGGGGAGGAGGCTAGAATGATTGATGTGGTAATGGATGTGGTAATGGATTATAGATGGAGAAATCAGTGTGAATGCATAGCTAGCTTAATATAGATACAGATTAACAGATACAGATGTAGATAAACAGATTGATATAGAGATTTATAGATATACATACATATGAATTAGTACATATGCATATATTTTCTTGCTCTGTCAAATGAGAGGGGCCAGAAGCAATCACATTCCAGTATCAGTGAGGATACCAAGCACCCAGATCTTGATTTTCAGTGCCATTCTCCAATAAAAGGAACCGGGATTCCTTAGAGAAATGATGATTCTAAAACTGGAGCAGAAGATTTACAAGATGAGCCTGATGCATCCTTGAGTCCTAGAAAGTTAAGCAAGTACTTTAAAACACCCTGCAATGATGAGGGTATTACACAAAGAAACAGGACAACTAAAGCTCTCCCAGTGGCCAGAACTGGAACAATTTGAGCAACAAAGTAAATAAAGCAGTAAGAGATTATAACCCAAACTATAAAATCAATATTCATGTGCTCATACAGATATAAAGAATTGGTTACATAAATGGGGCGAATAGACAGATCTCCCATGCAGAATGATTCCAGATAATATGTTGATACTGTTCCTTCAAAAAAGGTGGGATGTAATCCCCCCGCCCACTTAAATGTGGCCTGCACATAATAACTTCATTCCAAAGAGTAAGTATAGTATGGAAAGGGTCTGCTTTACAGTGGAAAAACCTAACAAACCCTATCTCAGCTAGGTAATTAAGATTAATATCAGTAGTGGAAAGTCATATTGATAGTATGTATCTTAGATACAAAGTGATAAGAACATTTTACTTGTGTGATCTTCCTCTCCAAAACCCATAATGGCCAGTGTAATCATGAGAAAAACATCAGACCCATCCCAATTGATGGCCATTCTACAAAACATTCTATAGCATTCCTCAAAACTGTCAGGGTCATCAAATGGAAGATAAGTCTGGGAAACTGTCACAGCCAAAAGAATCCTAATGAGACATAATGACAAAATACAGTAAGTAAGCTGGATGGGATGCTGGGACAGAAAATGAATCTGGTAAAACTTAAGGAAGTCTGAATAACTATCGGGCATAATAATGATGCATGAATATTGCTTTATTAATTGGGACAAATTAATAACACCATTGGTGATAGGAGAAATGAAATATAAGAACTCTCTGTACTACGTCCACAACTTTCTTATAAATCTAAATCAATTCTGAAATAAAAAGTTTATTTAAAAAAGATGCTGCAAAATCTTACATTGGCATATAACAAAATGGGAGAGGAGAAGTGAGGCTCTTTATCACCATCTTTCTTACACTTCACTCCAGCTTGGCATCTGCTACTTGTAAAAAACTGAGTAAAAGTCAAGACTAACATGACAGATATCAGTTCATTGTGACTAAATAAGGAAAGCTTTAAAAGTAAAAAGAGTAAGAGATGATACAGTGAATGGAGAAGAAAAAATATTCCAAATTTTGCAATTCTAGAATGATGTAAAAGGTCACTTTATTTCCTTCTCTCTTCCACTTGCTATTTAAAATTACTTGGTTTTCAAAAAAAATTATTCAATTAAACCACAGGCATGAAGTAAGGTTGTAAAGAACAGAAACCTGAAGAAAAGTGAGTATACGTAGCAACCAGTTAATAATAATGTATAGCACTACACTTTTCAAAATGCTCTCTGATATTTCATCTCAATTGGTCATCACAATATTCTTCTGTTATGGTATCCTATGGTATACCTATTTTCAGGGTATGTCAAGCTAAATGTGACATAATACATGTGGAATATATGGGACTCAACTTCAAGGATTTATAAAAAGCCTGTAAGAATTAGCATAGCATATTTATTTATAAACATCACCCATCCTCTGCATCTTATGACTGGAGACACAGGTCCTCATAAAATTCTCCATTCATGGTCCCGTTGGTAATATTGATTAACCTCTGTCAGTCCCTACTTCTCACAAAAAGAACAGAAATGCTAAAGAAATGCCTTGGGATTTCAAGGCTATCATTTATAGGACGAGAGGTGAAGGAGCTAGCTAGTAATTATCAATACATGGCTCTACATCTCGATCAAGAACCTGACTTTTTGGACCATCTACCATGCATTTCTGCCAGCCACACACACTCCCATAGTCACAGTGAGGGTGTAGGTTTCCACGTGTTTCAGCTGGTGTCATGTACACGCCATGTCAGAGGCAGGAAAAATGCAGTCATGAGACAGCCAAATCAGACTCGCAAATCCTTATTAACTTAGTGATACTCAATTCTTTTTTCACTATTTGTAGAAAGAAGATTCAGGACTACAGACGCTCTAATTATAGAATGATAGAATTACATGCTATGAATCATTTAGTAGACTTCTTTTACACGAATAACGAAGATCAACAAGGATACAGAATCTGGCCAAATTCATACAGGGGTTAACATTAACAGAAATTATAACCCTCTCTTAACTCTGTTTTGTAAAATAAATTTTCTACTACTTCTTTAAATGTTGCACAAAATTCAAGCAGAGAAAGATAATTATCATGGTTTCACTCATACGTGAAATACAAGAAAACAGTGCAGAAGATCATAGGGGAAGGGAGGGAAAACTGAATGGGAAGTCAGCAGAGAGGGAAAGAAACCATGAGAGATTCTTAATCATAGGGAACAAACTGAGGGGTTGCTGGAGGGGAGGGATGTGGGGGAATGGGGTAACTGGGGGCATTAAGGAAGGAATGTGAGGTAATGAGCACTGGGTGTTATATAAGATTGATGAATCACTGACCTCTACCTCCCATATATTCCACATAATTATATGTTAATTAATTGAATTTAAATAAAAAGTGAAAAAATGGAAAAAGAAATAAAAGCAGTTCTATTAGCAGAAAAATAAATAAATGTTACACAAAATGTATAGTGATGATAATGAAGGGAGAATATTTTTCTTCATACAGTATCTTGAGTTTGGGTTTAATTCATCCTTACAGTTTGGTTTACCTTATGTTTAACAAACGGTGTTGAAGATACAAAAAAAAGAGACAAAAATAATTTAAATATTATACCCTATCCTCAGCCTACTTAATGTCAAAATTAGCCATGTAACTTCTATGTTGCTTTCTTTACATTGTTGAGAATTTTAAAAACCACTTTTATTAATCTTTTTTTAATTTTAGGAACTTTACTTGTATTTTTCTGTTTATATCAGGTTTGACAGTTATCTTTACCTCCTATGCCTTGAATTATTTTTCATAAACATACATTTTTTCCAATGCCTAAGTTGAGATTCAAGTCAAATAATTATTCTTAAAAACAAAAACTAGCTTTCTGCTCTTATCAATTAAGACAAGTACGCTTGTGCTTACAAGTGCAGAGTTGCTTTGTTGCCTTAGACTGAATTTTAGATATGGGTTAATCATGCTTTGGATTTTGGAAAATATATGTATCCATATTTATGGGAACATCCTTCCTGAAAATAACAGTCATGTTCATCTCTTAGCTATCAGTATAGCATAGTACAGATAGGCTTAAATAATTTGAAAGCATTATCCTAAAATAGTACATAGAAAAAAAAATCTAAAATGTAAAATTCACAAGCTTTGTCTTAATTGGTCAGGATTTTGAGAAAAACAGCACAATTTATAAATCAAAAATATAAGAGTTAAAAATATTGAACCTCCTTATTATATCAATCTCTTTCAACTTCTCCCAGAAAGCACCTATGAAACATGTGATTTTTCTTCAGAGCTGTAGCCCATAAAATAATTGAACTTTCAGGAGGCAGCATGTCTATTCCTTGCTTAGCAGCAAATCCGAAGGTTCAAGGAGGTGATAAACATTCAACTGCTTCTTAAAGAGTTTATTTTTAAAACTTGTTTCCTCTCCTCTCCTTTCTTTTTATCAACCCCGAACACAAGATAAGCAAATCACATAAAAACCCCACAACAATAAAAATCAAATAATTATCATAAATGAGACACGCAGATATTACCCACTAACCTCACAAAACAATGTACTGTTTCTTTAAACTATTCATTTTACTATAGTCATTTTTATATTTGCCACTTTATTAAGCTGTTTGCATTCTGAAGAACCGGAGAAATTTTATTTTCCATACTTGACTTTCACAGCTTCGTAAAAGAAAAATAACATTTGTCTTACCTTCCTCAGGAGAATTTTTTAAATACCATATTTGATATTTTAAGTGTGTTTTTGCCCAATCATGCATCACGGTTTTAGTGTCTTTACATCTGCCAACAGATCAGCTTTTTACCTGTCAAAGAGCCTAAACTATACTTTTTTAAAAAATGTTTTTTAAAAGATTTATTTATTTGAGAGAGAGAGAGAGAGAGGGCAAGTGCAGGAGCACAGGGAGGGGCACAGGGAGAGAGAAAATCCCAAGCAGACTCCCGGCTGAGCATGGAGCCCACTGCAGGGCTCCATCCCACAACCCCGAGATCATGACCTGAGCCAAAATCAAGAGTCGGATGCTTAACCAACTGAGCCACCCAGGTGCCCCCCAAACCATCCTTTTATATATGAACAACTTCATGGCTAGATAAATCATTATTTCAAGTCTACGTGTAACTTTGGGTTTTATTTAAGGGACAAGTTTGCTTCATAAAAAATGGCTATTCAGAACTGGTAGAGGTAATGAGTCCCAGAACTATGAAGCAAAGAATTCCAGACAAAAGCAAGCTTTCAAGGTACTGCAATTCAGTGATTCTTAAGATGTTTTGAATAACAGCCTCCTTTGAGAATCCGATTAAAAACTATGTTCTCTCTCCCAGAAAACCATGCAGGCCAACACATTTTTTTTTAAAGATTTTATTTATTTATTTTGAGAGAGAGTGAATGAGAGAGAACACATGAGAGGGGATCAGAGAGCAAAGCAGACTCCCCGCCGAGCAGGGAGCCCGATGCGGGACTCGATCCCAGGACCCTGGGATCATGACCTGAGCCGAAGGCAGTTGCTTAACCGACTGAGCCACCCAGGCGCCCTCTTGTTTCTTTTCTTAAAGATTTTATTTATTTGAGAGAGAGAGAATGAGAGAGAGAGAACACATGAGAGGGGATAGGGTCAGAGAGCAAAGCAGACTCCCTGCCGAGCAGGGAGCCCGATGCGGGACTCGATCCAGGGACTCCAGGATCATGACCTGAGCCGAAGGCAGTCGCTTAACCGACTGAGCCACCCAGGCGCCCAGGCCAACACATTTTTGCATGCAGTTCCAACACATCTGAAGCACACTCTGGAAGTCTATTCACCAACCCCAGGTTGTAGAATTTGGGGTACTGGTCAAGTTCCTCATTTTATAGACAAAGGAACATCGTTCCTCACAGGTTAAATGGCTTTCCAAGGTTAAGCTGCTAGTCGCAGTTAAAGGTGGGACACACACAGGTTTCCCGAAACCAGCACTTTTTCTATTATGCCCAGTATTATAATGATAGTCGACTGGAAAGAAGCATTTACAATAAGTAAACCCACTTTACAACTTTAGGTTGTGTTCCATTATAATCAAGCGCATCTAGTTTCATCACTGCATGTTTCATTACAAGAGATAATTGTGTAGAGATCCTGACTCCCCAGTGGGTTTAACCGCCCCTGATACAGAGCAGGTGCTCTGTAAAGGTCTCTTGAATTTCAAATGAACGGACCTGCTTTGGCAGGACTGTTGGAAAACTGGCTCAGGCAGGTGTACTGCTACAGAAGATGGTAGCTTCCCTGAGAAGCCAGCAGTTTCAAGAGTAAATCATATCAGGAAGTATTAAACAGGTATGAAGATGTCAGCTTATGGTCAAGAAAGCCTCCCCTCCATCAGATTAATTTTCTTCTTTGATATATCGATTCACAGAATTGTTGGAGACTACAGAGTAATATAATCCAAATTCATGTCCAGCGCGCTCTGAGAAATTCCGTCCCATCTGAACCAATTCAGCAATGCGGGGTTAGGTCATGGAGAGATGGAGAGGTAACTTTGCCTCAGTACGTGATTTTGGTTAGAAAGTCCATTCTTATACTGAACAAGTATCATCTTTACTGCAGACTTCACTTACTTGCCTAAATTCTTCCGCTGAGACCAAACATACAGAAATAATTCCTTTATTCTGTGTCTCTGCCTCCCTCTCTACTCTCTCTCTTACACACACACACACACACACACACACACACACACACACACACAAAGCTATGGTATTTGGAATTATTCTGTGGCTCATTTTCCAAATTTATAGCAAGTTATTTTAAAATCTTACCTTCTTTAAACACAATTCAATGACTTTTCCTCATGACTTTGCTTTTCTCAACTACGCTCCTAGGTTTGATTTTCTCTTTCTCCTCATCTCTTTTTATTTTTCCTTCCAGTTTCATTCTCATCCCGTCTTACTTTCGTAGACCCTCCACCCTTTCCCATCTCCTTCCTTTTTTTGCTATGTTGGAAAAAAAAAAACAAGACTGGTGATCATTCATGAAATGAGATGGCAATTCTGATGTCTGCAGCTAGAATTATAAATTGAGTCGAATCCTTCAGGAGATCTTGAACAAAATGTGTGAGTGCTAATTTTCTTTGGGGGAAAAGAAACAGGGAGAGAAGGAAGTCAGCAAAGTAAGTTTTTGAGCAAGTTATTGCTACAGGCACCTGAAGAACTTTGGAACACAATCCCACTGGACAACTCTGGAGACCATGGAGACTATGTCTCAGTGTTATCCCCACTGAAGAACAAAGGAACTAGAATATTTATCCACAGTGCTGTCAGTCATTGATCAAAGCTGCTCCCCAGTGATACAAACTGCTGGCATTACTGTCTGCCCTTTTGATGAGCCAGATTCCTGGGCCAGAAAAGCTTTCAGAAAGAGTCTCAGGTGCTTCCAGTTGGAATGTACAGGAATGGTGTGTGCAGACGAGATATGAGAGGCACCAACAGCACCTGCAACAAATTACTTCCTTACTATATTCTAGAACTTGTTTAATATGTAAGTGAAACCTTACCTCCAATGCAACACAGACGTTCATATCTTATTTCTATATTTACTGTTTCATTGAGGAAATCCCTTGGCCCCTCTGACTGGCTCTGATACATATACACTGGTGGATCTAGTTATTTATAAGGAGGTCCAGTGGTCCTTGTGCCTAGTCAGGGGCATAACTGGCAAAACTCAGATGTGACATTTCTAGTTTTATCCTGGCCTGGAAACAATGTGCAAAGAATGGGTCTTGCAGTTGTACGGACCTAGTTTTTCAGCTTAACTTTGGTTAATGATGGTGGACTCCAGTGCAATTTATTTAATTTCTTTCCAGCCTCAGTGTCCTCATCTTTTAGAAGGAGGTATTAATAGAACACACTTGTTTTTAGCACTAACAGAGACCAAGTAAAGCAATTTTGGTACTTAGTAGATGTTCAACTCCTGGTGGTTACTTCCATCAGCCCCACACCCCTCTACCCCAAATCACCAAGATTAGGATTTTACAACAGATAGAATTAAAATGGTAACATTTGGCTGCCACTTCTCTAAATTAAAAAAGGTCTCATTGTATTTTCTTTTATTATATGTGTTCTTATAATCTGAAATATGGATATAGACCTTAGTTGGATGTGAAGAATGGTGGATAGAAAATTAAAAAGAAATCACCCAGGTTTTTTATTTGTATGATAATGGCCACACTTCACTGATTTCTGCAACGCTCCCCTCCTGAACTTCAATTTTTCCAGGTCACTCAAGTGTGTGGTATTTTATAACTTTAAAATTGTTGTAGTAAATTGCAATTGAGCCTAGGTTTCTTCTCCGGTATGACTATACATTGTAACAGGCCATATTGACTTACTGTCTTTTTACAGGAATGTAGACAAACAGATCGCACAACATACAACAAGTCTATAGGTTTTATATTCAGCTGGATGTATATATAATAGCACAGGGTAAATCCCCAGTAGACATGAGTGTGGTCCTTTTCTCCATCACTGCATAACCTCTGCACACCTGAGGAGCAATCATATTCCCTATATTCTCTTTTTTTCCTGACGTTTCTGGTTTCTCTGTTCTATTTAAGCCGCCTAGGTAGAAAAATTTTTACTAAGTTTCCTAATCAACTTTGTCCATGAACTTACAGGATCAGTGAATTTCATACTTTGCCAACACTTATATGCATTTCCTTAACTTCTAATTTAGGAAGCACATAAACACAGCTTATGTAAAAATAAAGTCTTTCTATAAACTACCGCCCATAGCTTAATCAGTTATTAGTCAATTTACTTTTTTTACATCGTGACCATTTAAATATAGTTTTCAAAGAATTTCTAATTAGCAGGAAATAGAAGGTTAACTACAGTAAAAACAAAAAATTATACTAATGTATTGCTTTAAAATTAAATGGGATTTACAGGATATCATAATAAAAGCTTAAAATATATTTAAGTATACAAAAGGGAGACTAGCAACCGAGAAATAAGTGTTATTCCATGATGATAACGGAACAAAGGGTCTACTATCCAAAAAAAAATTATAAAAGAAATGAATTATTTCTTTTTTTATAGTCAATGATTTTAGGAAAATATCTACCTTCTACTTGTTTCTTAGACATATAGGTTAGAGATCTAAAAATTATGCAGTAGAAAAATGTAAAAGGTAAACTGAATGGATCCATAAAGATCATCTAATCTATATTCATTTTTGGTCCAATATGATAGTCACAAACCACTATTACCACCAAGCATGTGTAACAGAGCTAGTTCAGGGGGCGCCTGGGTGGCTCAGTCGTTAAGCGTCTGCCTTCGGCTCAGGTCATGATCCCAGGGTCCTGGGATCGAGCCCCGCATCGGGCTCCCTGCTCTGCAGGAAGCCTGCTTCTCCCTCTCCCACTCCCCCTGCTTGTGTTCCTGCTCTCTCTCTCTAATAAATAAATAAATAATCTTTAAAAAAAAAATAGAGCTAGTTCAAACTGAGAGATTTTGTTAAGTATAAAATATACTCTGAAGTTGGAAGACTTAATTTTAAAAAGTCAAATATTCCACTAAATTTTTATATTGCTTTTATGTTCAAATGATAATATTTTATACATACTAAATTAAGTAAAATGTATTCATAAAATTAATTTTATCTTTACTCAGTTTCGAATGTGGCTACTAGAAATTTAAAATCACACATGTGACCTGCATTATACTTCTACTGGACTGTTGAATTTTAGTGTCTTCAAAATTTACAATGTAAGCCACATAACAAAGTAAGTATGAACGTCTCACGGAGACCTGATGGCAATTTTCTTAAAGCTTTTAAATAATTAAAGAAGGATATTGGGGAACTGTTGAACAAAATGTAAGCATCATTCTCAAGGAATAGCTGTCAGAGGTCTTTTATTGTCAGAGTCCTCCTATGGCTACCATGATGTCGTCTGCTCATGAAAAGTCTTCTAGTGAAGACTGCAGGAATTATAGACAGAGGAGTCTCACTGGGACAGTGGAAACCTTAATAGTTGGTTGATACAACCAAGATGATGTGTCTTTGGAGGTCTAACACTTCTCATAAAGTTCTTTGAGGAAAAAAATACTATATAGGAAGGAAAAGTATATTGAAGCCAGGTAGCCTTTCTACAAGTCTCTTGATAGACTGTCATCACAGTGAGTCTCCTTGGTAGTGAGTGGGAGAGCAACAACACATAGGTAATTACTGGTTTAGATGCAAGAACGAAGAGTTTGCAGCAAAAAAGGACAGATGCCAGGCATGTAAGTGGAAGAAAAATTGTCCCAGATATAAGTGATGGGTGATAATCTCATTTAACCTGAAACAACACTGAACAGTATCATTTAGGACATGAACTGAAGAAGGCACATCACAAAAAAAAAGTGAGTTTTACAAAACAATAAATTCTTCATTCAGATTAAGGAAAGGCCAAAGTAATGGAGAAATACTTACATATTTTTTCTTTGTGTAAGGCAATGAAAGCAGGTAGGGGGGGAAGGATGGGGTGGGGATGGTGTGATGTTTTAAAAAGGGTGATCCAAGCAGGTCCCATCTTAAGCATCAGTCTCAAGTTAAAAGTCATGATGCTTTTTAGAAAATAGGAATAATCTCGAAAAAATATTTTTTAAATCTCTTATCACTGTCTGTCTTGGAGTTCTCTTGGAGCTCTCCTTTGCTTATTTGCTTAAAAAATAATAATTAAGGCCTGGCAAAAAGAATGGAATACCGCATAAACTCTGGCCAGATTTCCTGAGAATACTCCTTGCTCTTTTATGTTCCTAAACCATTGGTAGTAGCTCTCTTTACTACTTCCTTTAAAATAAAAAAATAAATTGGACATTCCCATCCCCCCCTCTTTTTTTAGGTTTCCAAAATGTTACTTATCTCAAGGAAAGTATCTTTTCATATTTTATTGTCTTTCTGACCTGAAAACTAATTTCGCCATTAACCCTGTTGCACCAAGAAAGTCCAGGTTAGCTTATCAGAGAGAGGTTATATCATTCTATAACACTATGAATATAAATCACATATGTAATAATAATAATAACTATTTTTATCAAGTAATTATCCTACCTACTAGGGACTCTTCCAGGCTCTTTTTAAAAAAAATAAATATATATATAATTCTAATTTAACCTGCACAACACTGTTAGTCTTATTATTGTCAATTTAAAGATCAATAAATAAGAGATTAAGTACTGTATCCCAGAACAGGCTGCAAACAAGAGATTTCGAATTGAGACTCCTAGCACATGAAGGATGGTTGCTCAGGAGATGCATCCAGTGAGCTTGCTTATTTACAAGAGGGTCCAATTCTGACATTTGTGTTTGCAGCTATTACTCTAGAGAGCTCAGCATAAAGCTTGGACAAGCCCTTATCTGGTACAACAATGATGACCTCTTATTTTCGTGCAAGAAAGTGTTAAGCACATATTTGTCCCCCTGACTCATCTATGAATAAGAATACTCTTTCTATGTCATAACGAGCAGGGAACAGGGAAGTTTGAACAAATTCTCATAGTGAGACGTCTGAAAGGTGATTTTGCAAACAAGACTAGTTCTGTTTGGCCTGAGGACTGCACAGGTCTGCCTGAGATGCCAGGCAGGGCAGGTCGGCTTGGGCACAGGGCTATCTATGCTGAAGGCAGCGTGCATATGAAAACCACGGCCTTTGTGTAAAACCCACCTAAGTTTTATGAGACGGTGTAACTTAAGTCATGCGTTCTCTTGCCTAGTTTTACCGGCAGCCCTTCCCATTGAAGGGAGATACAGCATACAAAAGAGAAATTTCCACTATTACTCTGAAGCATCTATCTTAAACATATATAAGAAGTGTCCTTCATGGAAAATTGTAAAAATTAGAGTGCCATAGGATTCCTATTTCAGTAACCATGCATCTGCTTTCTTTCTCCTCAGATATTTCCAACAGTAGGCCTCAATTACTTCCATATCTGAAGGGGCCACAAATTTTAAGTATTAGGTATTTTTTTCCCTTCCACAGCATTTCTACAAATAATGGAATAAAATATTTTTCCAATGAACGCCTTAGTGGTTTATTAAATTTTAAAGCAAAACACATAAACAGCTTTGCTTATAGATTCATAAGTATCATTTTAATACTCCTTAAAATCATTAAAAGTTTTATTGGCAATTCTGCTTCCATTTTTGATGCTCTTTTAGCTTGTTTTAAATTCCTGATTCAAATCCCAGAGGTTGGAACTTTCTCATTTGCATTAATATACTTTCTTCTTAAACATATAAGAGACTCACTAAATTAATGTATAAACAGCATTGGGGCACCCAGGGCTCAAGGCAAGAACATAATTACTCTGGAGAGAGAACATTTTCAGAACATATTCTAATTCAAAATAGGTTTACCTGCTAATGTGCTAACAGATGACTAGCACCATTTCTAGGAGCACTACTTGACTTAATATGTTCAGAGACCAGACTTATGCTGAAAATAACTGAGACCTTTTAGGGTCTAGATTTGCAGGAATCAAGATTATTTTGGAAGGAGATACTAATTAGGAGGGAAATGAGACCATGTCTCAAAAACAGGATTTATAATATGGATGCAGTCTGAGATAATAATAGGATGTTGCAATCAAGTTAACTACCTTTACTAATGCTGAATTTACTGGGATTTTTTGCCCTTGACTCTGAAGCTGACAATATCTACCTAGAATATCACAGTCTTTTAAATCTTGCTATACCTTAGGCATCACCACATCTCACTCCAAAATCGAACACACAAATAGGCACAAGACAAAGCCAGGCTTCATATTTAGACACCCACACGTCCTCCGTACCTCTCAGACTTGAATCTTTTCTCCCCTGCCGCATCAAGTCTTCCAAAACTGCTCTACCTGGGCGCTCCCCATGTTCCAGATCTTTCCAATCTCTTGATTTCCTTATATATATATCCTTCCCCCCAATGACCTGCTTTCTGCTAGGAGACAATTAATCTGAAAATAAACCCATTTAAATGCGTGAATGGGTATGTAGAGTCCACATATTTCTATGTGTGTTAATAAGTATTATCTGAAGATGATATATTTTTCAGTAATCATACTTTTTTCTCAATTTTAGCAGTGCATAGGACCCACCTGAAGATCATAATTTAACAGGTATAGAACCTTTACTGGACATAAAAATCACCTGGAGGTCTTGTGAAGTCTCAGATTCCCAGGCTCCACCCCCAGAGTTTCTGATTTGCTAGGTCTGGGGCAAGGCCCACCTTTTTACAGTCCTAATATGTACTCAGATTGTGCTGTGGCCGCTGGTGGAGGAAAGCATGCTTTGAGAACCACCGGTCTGGAGTTAAATTTACGAGATCTCCAGCTGACTCCTATATTAGCCAGTATTATGATAAACTTTTCTTTTTTTTTTATTTTTTTTTAAAGATTTTTTTTTTTTTAATTTATTTGAGAGAGAGAGAATGAGAGAAAGCAAGCACATGAGAGGGGGGAGGGTCAGAGGGAGAAGCAGACTCCCTGCTGAGCAGGGAGCCCGATGCGGGACTCGATCCCGGGACTCCAGGATCATGACCTGAGCCGAAGGCAGTCGCTTAACCAACTGAGCCACCCAGGCGCCCGATAAACTTTTCTAATCACATGTAGGAAGTCCTGTAGTGGGCATTCCTGAACTAAGCCATGTTAAATGTATTTGTTGTTGTTCTTAGGGACAGAAACTTTGTTTTTCTCAAAATATAACACATATTACACACTCTACTTAGGGATAATTCTGTTCACTTGTACATATTTCTTTTTTTTTAATAAGATTTATTTAATTGAGAAAGAGAGAGAGAGAGATTGAGAGAGCTCGCATGAGCGCAGGGGACAGGGGAGGGCAGAGGGAGACAGAGAATCTTAAGCAGTCTCCACACCCAGCAAGGAGCCTAACATGGGGCTCGATCTCACAACCCTGAGATCATGACCGGAGCTGAAATCAAGAGTCAGCTGCTTAACCGACTGAGCCACCCAGGAGCCCCCACCTGAACATATTTCTTAACCAACTACTATTTTCTATTTTTTTTTCACTTTTTGCATTTTATTGGCTCAGGGGAGGGGCCTCCTCCATGTCACCAGGGGTGCTCACAAGTTCTCAGCCACTCCAAGCTTGGGCCCTGGGGGTCCTGGAGGTGGCTGGGCATGTCGGGAATGTTCCCATCATCTTGGAGGGGCACTGGATAGTTGTAGGGCATGGCCTGGTTGATCACGGTGGCGTATTTGGTGAAGGGGCTGAGGGTGGGCAGAATTAGAGCGAGGCCCCCAATGGTGAAGGACACGACCAGCATCAGCTCCTTGGCCCAGGCATCCTTGAGGAAGGTGGCGAGTCTCCCGGCCATCTTGGTCGCAGCGGCCCTATTTTCTATTTCTGGACAAACTTCTATACCATGACCAAAAAAATCTCTGATCTATAGAAGCCATATCATCTTAGGTATGTGAACAAAAATTATGTACTAGGCTTTCTTCAAAGAGCTCGAATGTTTTAATTTCATCATGAAATTGATGGCAAATAGATTGAAATTTAATTTTCAAATGCAGATTGTATGGATCCATAATCACAATATTCACAGTGGAATATTATGACATTATAATATCAGGGTAGCACATCAGGAATCTTATTTACAGGATGACCCTTGGATCTTGTGAAAAAAATTGTGAAGTCCCATTTGTGAGTGAGAGACAATACCTCACAATCCCAAAACCGTCAAATGTGAATAAATGCTGCTTTAGCTATGGGGTAGGCCAAGTACAGGAAATGTATTCACCTTACCATAGAGAAGACAAAATAACACCAGCTGATCAACAGAATAAAATGCATGTGAGGGGCACCTGGGTGGCTCAGTCGGTTAAACCTTTGCCTTTAGCTCAGGTCATGATCCCAGGGTCCTGAGATCAAGTCCTGCATCGGGCTCCCTGCTCAGCAGGGGTGGTGGGGTGTCTGCTCTTTCTTCTCCCTCTGCTCCTCCTGCTTGCTTGTGCTCTCTCTCTCTCTCTCAAATAAATAAATAAATAAATCTTTAAAATAAAAATACAAATAAAAAATGCATGTGAGTGTAGCACTAGATACTTTTTGATGAAGATCTCTGACCATGGAATGAAAAGCTAATCAGTGTGGTGAAGAGTGAGTCATATGAGGCTAAGGAAAAGTAAATGAGACTTTTAAGAATCAGTAATAACTCTGAATAACAGTGTCACAGTCTTTGATGGTTCCTAAATATGAGTAGTCTGGGGAAACAAGTTCTATAGCATATTTATTTTATTACAACTTTATTCCCCATCTTAGGAACTTAATTTTAATTGAACAAAATTCTTTTTTTTTGAAAGATTTTATTTATTTGAGAGAGAGAGATTGAGAGAATGAGTGGGAGGAGGGACAGAGGGAGAAGCAGACTCCCTGTGAATCAGGGAACCCGAGGTGGGACTCCATCCCAGGACTCTGGGATCATGACCTGAGCGGAAGGCAGACACTTAACCAACTGAGCCACCTAGGCACCCAACTAAAAAAAAAAAAAAAAAAAAACTTAAAAAGAAATAATTTTAATTATTTGTGCAAAAACCAGGCTACAATCTGACCATTTTAGGAGAAAGTTAAAAAGTATATATATTACAAGTTGTTGAGAGAGTGGAAATTTAAAATGTAAAATCACCCATAGAAAAAAAAGGGCGGGGGAGAGGATTAATATTGAGAAATAAAGATATAAGTGGAAATAGAGCTTATAAAATAAATTGGAAGGAATCAATAATTTACACTAAAAGCCTTTAAAAATACCCAATAGGTTAGAGGCAATGTTTGAGGGACAAATGAAAATAAGTGGCAGAAATTTTATTAGCACATGGGGCACTTGAGTGGCTCAGTCGGTTAAGCATCAGACTCTTGATTTTGGCTCAGGTCATAATCTCAGGGTTGTGAGACTGAGTCCCAGGTCGGGCTCCGTGCCAAGCATGGAGCTTTTGCTTAAGATTCTCTCTCTCCCTCTGCTTTCCTCTCCAACCCCCCTACACTCTATCTCTCTCTCTAAAAAAAAAAGAAATTTTAATAGCACAAAAAGACAATTTTTTATACTTATATCAATTATTTGAGAGATATGAGGAAAAATACTCATCTCATGACTACCCAATTGTAGACCCAACAATACACTTCATTTTATACAAAGGAACAAACTTCACTGAAGCTTGTAATCTGTACTGTCATTATTAACTCAATGAAAAATTTTACTTTCTCTTGACCAGCTGACTCACACAGATTTTCATTCTAGGGAAGAGAATTAAACTTGTTTATTCACAGTTAATTCAAATGGATCTGTGTTATTAACTGCATTCATTCAACACATATCACATTAACATTAGATACTGTACTAAATCTTTCTTCTACAAAGAAATGCATAAGCATGTGCCCTGGCCTTAAAGAGTTTTGAACCTGGCAAAGGGAACGATATATTTGCACAAATACCTTCAGTAAGGCTGCATCAGATACTGATGATAAGGGACAGGAAGGAGAGAATCTATCCCACTGAAATGATCAAGAAATAGTTTACGATGGAGATGCCTTTTCAGCTTAACAGTAAAAGATGGAAAACATGAAGTGTAGGTCAACATAGCAATAACACTTAAATCTGGATACTATCCCAAGGGATTTTTAGGTTCTTTGAATGTTTCTGCATTTTCTGTTTTCTTTTTTTATTTTTTAAAGATTTTATTTATTTGACAGAGAGAGACACAGTGAGAGAGGGAACACAAGCAGGGGAAGTGGGAGAGAGAAGCAAGCTTCCCGCTGAGCAGGGAGCCTGATGCGGGGCTCGATCCCAGGACCCTGGGATCATGACCTGAGCCGAAGGCAGGCGCTTAACGACTGAGCCACCCAGGCACCCCAAGATCATATAACTTTTATATAAGTATTATCTATAATGATAAAGCACACATAAAATATAATACAAAGTTGAGAGGAAGAAGATTTGTAATATTACTCATTCTAATTATTCTAATTATCACTCATTTATATTTATAGGCAGAATAATACTAATTATATGAATAATAATTATACCAAAATAGTAAATGGTTGAATGCCAACAATGCATTTAGCATTTTAGCAGATTTATAACTGCAATCAGGTCTGCTTCCAAAAATGTATATATAAATACCAATGCTCTAAGTAAATCAGAGATTTACATCGAAATTGATCCTAGGGAATAAAAAAAGCTGATGATATTACTGCTCTCCATATTTCACTTTTCTCAAGTCAATTTGAATATGTATGCTCAACATATATGTTGAGCATTAAACTAAATTCTATAGATTGATAAACTGTGGAAGAAGTCAGCTCACCTCTAAAACCTTTTTCAACAACATTCATGACAGATAATCACTGCCTTCTGCCTGATCACCAGCAGTAAGATCCCACCAACTATTTCACTATGCCAGTTTTTCAAGAATGCTCTTTCTAAAATCCAATTTACATCTACCATACTTTGCCCCGAGTTCTTTTTGGGGGTTTTTAGTAATAATAGCAAAAATAATATTTAAGCATAATTACTATCATATATCATATTGCAATCTTCAAAATATTTATGATAATCCCTCATATCTCTCTAAGTTCTTGGCTCCACATTGAATATCTGTAGTTGATTTTTGCCATAACTTGGCCTTGAGACTCTTACCATCTTAGATTCCATTTTTGTGTATAACTCATAACTAGATTAAGGTCATTAGTATAATTTGGACACTGGGAAACACCACAAGGTGTCTAAAATTTTGGCCTTTGGAGTCAAATAGTTTGATCTAGGACAAGTCGCTTAACTTCTAAGTCCATGTCTTCACTGGTGACTTGGAAATAAAGTGATAATTAGTAGTACTACTAATGATTAATAATAATAATGATGATGATACCAGCCACCTGATAGTATTAGGGTATGGAACAAATACAATAATACATGAAGCACGCAGCAAAGTCCCTAACCATATAGAAGGATGAAAACAAATATAGAAATAAGACATGGTCCCTGCCTCCATGAAGCTTTCACATTAGAAAGGAGACAAAGCCGTAACAAATAATAATGTAAAGTAGGATTACTGGAGGGAAGTTATAGCAGCATTTAAAAATTTATGTATTTTACTAAATAAGATTTACTTGTACATTTCTCTAAGTGCAGAGCCCCATGCTTGCATAGACATGTTTTAAGATTTAAGTTATGCAATGTGGTTCTATTTTCTCAGACTTTTAATGCATTTGGAAATTGAAGACAGTGGCAAGATTACGTTGTCATATGAGAAAGACTAAGGAGACGGGCATGGGGATCTAAAAAACTTCCAAGTTGGAATCACCCTTGTGATGTTTATAATATTCCTTAACTCTTTCATAATATTGTACAATCTTTAACACTTCAAACTTGAGAATTTTCATCTACACTCTCTCTTCCATATTATTTGGAACATAATGAATAAGACTCCTGCCAGGAGTGATTCTTAATAGATCCTCTGTAACATTTCTTCACCTCCTGAAATAAATTGTTCTATCTTGTGTATTTCCTAATCAGTGAAATTTCAATTTTAACTACAGAGGGCAATATGTTTATTTAATATTTAACACTGGTATGACAAAAACTTTTGAAGTGGTGACTTGTCAACTGCAATGAGAATAAGAGATCCGTCTAATTAATCTCCTTTTCAATATCAAGTTAACTTTTTTTTTTCTGGAAACATAAATTGGAGATAATTGGAAGTCATGGTTTGAAAAATAGAAGCAGTGTCTCCTTGTGTTCTTTACTTTTGCTATCGTTGTATCCCTTGTTTCCCTCTGAACATATGGTGAACCCTTTGCAACATTTGGTGCTGTTGATCACCTACATATGCTTTAAACTACCTCCTCCCTCAACATCTAGGGTCTCATTACTCTTCTTGCTTTCACATCTTTCCAGGGAATATAGTCAAAAGCTCATTCTTTGGATCTTAGTTCTTTTCCCTACATAACCACATATAATCTTAGATTCCTTTGTGCAAATTAATATAAACCTTTTTTTTTTTGCCTCCAACACAATTTCCATGCTGTGCGTATGACATATGTCATGCATAACACTTCAAATTCATTATTTCCTCCCCACTCCCAACAGTTTTGAAACCATTCTCTCCATCCCCCAAAATAAAACATTTGTCTTCACCTCCAAGTTTCTGTTGATTTTTGCTTTGAATGATTTGCATATCCATCTTAACTCTTTTTGTTTTCCATCTTGGCTCTGTCTTTAAAATTATAGTCACCACTTCACTGGCTAAAACTTTAGTTCCTTTAATGCTTTGATCTTCTTGGAATTTTGCTGTGTAAGGGATGAGATACATATAGAGGCAGTGGAATTTTCCTAACTTTCCACTTGCATTCACACTATTTCCTATGTGTGCAGGTACCTTTCCATTTGTATTTGGGCATATTTCCATTCTGTTCCTTTGTACCAGTACCTTACTGTTTTATTCACGGAGTCTTGATCATATGTTTTAATAGCTTATAGAGCTAACCATCCTTCATTGTTCTCTTTAACAGAATTTCACTAATTATTCTTACAAACTTATTTTCCCATATGAGCTCTAAAATAAATATCTCTAGCTCAAAATCCCTATTGATTTGCTTTTTATTTCAGATTAATTTAAGGATGGATTAGTACAAGAAGAACTGGCATCTTTATAATATTGAGTCTTTCTATTTGCAACCATAAGATTAATCACAAATTAAGAGTGGTAAACAATTACATTTTTATTTTCAGATTATTATTAGCAGTAGAATTTTAAGAACTATTGTATTTTCAAATTCTGCCTAAATGTTTGGGTGATGAAATGACCATTGTAACTGTTTGCACAGAAATCACATAAATACTTTTTACATTTAAGCCAAAATCTATTTTTCATATATGTGATTTATCTGTTGTGTGATATTACAGGATCTCAGAAAGGAGTAGTACCCACTTCCTAAGTTAAACTCATGTAAAGAGGATTCATGTTATCCTCAGCTTAGGCTTAGACAAAGAATACAATAGCCATTTTGTGTTTATATTAATGCTTCTAATATTGGGGTGTTTGGGAAATCACGGGGAGAGATATAAAAAAAGGAAACATTGAGAAAATTAGTTTTTTTATATCTTAAACACTGTTAAAATAATTTGGGGAGGTAAATTTTAGTTTCTTAGAGAGCTGAATTTTGCTAATCAGTATTACAGCATCCCAAGAAGGGATTTAGTATTCAGATTGTTCTAAATGTGAAATCTCAGAATACTGTTCAGATATTGCATAATTAATATACCCCTATTAACACTTTGTAAGAAGCTGGCTTTCAGCATTAAAGATCAATGAGACATTTATTGACCAGATACTACATGTCAGGTACCAAGCTAGGTTTTGAAAATGCAGAAATTAATAAGGAAACGTGCACCATGTTTCCTTTCAGGGCTCACAGTATGTGGTAAAGATACATAATTTGTGATACAATATAGCAACACAACAACAGAAGTATGAAAAAGGTACCAAATACATAATACATATATATACATACATCCATGTGCAAATATGAACAAGATACTATAAACAAGTATTTTAGGGCTGATAACTTTTGTCATCTCATCTTTTAAAATTCTGACTGCATGTGCAAAAAATGAAAAAAATGGAAATAAAAGTAGTGTTTTATGAAGTCAATCAGTTATATAACTAGTTTCTAAATTGAGTACTGATGAGAATGATAACTATGATTATTTAAATATATTTT
Source organism: Mirounga angustirostris (assembly GCF_029215605.1). Classification (NCBI taxonomy): domain Eukaryota; kingdom Metazoa; phylum Chordata; class Mammalia; order Carnivora; family Phocidae; genus Mirounga; species Mirounga angustirostris. The sequence goes on from NW_026991720.1 coordinate 9,146,169, forward strand.
TAAGTGGCAATACAATTTGGTCAAAATGCAAATCACATATTTACAGTATGAGAATTCTAATAAAAAGAAAATTTCCATATATCTGTTACTGAACATGGCCAGGTAATCATGAGTGCCCTAGAATTAGCAAGCATTTCCTCAAAATTGACTATATGGAATGTTGTTAATGAATAGTTGAGAATCACTTGGACGTTTAAATACCTCTTTAATGCAAGTTGTGTGGGAGAAATAAATGTGTCTAGGTTGCAGGCTTACAAAGAGAAAATGCTCTTAAAGACAAATGGTAGACCCCTTACATGTGCTTAAGGTCATTTTACTCCCCAGGGAAAAGTTTCTGAAAGCATAAGGAAATTAATGGGTAAATATAAATCTATGTAAATCAGCATTTTACACATAGTTTTACAGAACATTGTCAATAGTATAGAGTACCAAGCAGTAAATAATTACTTGTTTAATTAACTCATTCACAAAATTATTTAGTGTCTATTAGATTCTGGACATTACTGTAACATGAGTAATTCGGCGGTAAATAAAACTAGTATCTAGGTCACTCAGTCTAAATTTTGTGTGGGACAGCTCACATAGTAATCAATAAATTGATCATAAGCCAATGTTGTGAGTTCTGTGGAAAACATTAAAGCAAGGTAAAAGGTAGAAGGATCATGGGGTGGCAAAAAGGGAAGTCCACATTTTTATGTATAAGGTAATCAAGGAAATGGCCTGAATTGAGGAAATATTTGAGTAGATTGAAAAGGAGAGAAGCAGGAAGGCAGGTGGATAGTTCTAGGCAGAAGAAAGAGCAAGTTTGAGGTAGAACATGCCTACCAAAAGGGAGAATGGTAGACAATGAGATCAGAGAGAAAAAAGGGGAGCCAAACCATTTTGAAACATTGGGAGCCATCCTAAGACCTGTGGCTTTTATTCTGAATAAGACACTAAACAGTTGGAAGGTCTTGAGTAAATACATATGACTTATTATTATGGACATATTATTGTCTATGACTTATTAATAGGACTCATTATTGAAGGATCATTCTAGCTAATATATTGAGCATAGATTATCAGAGTAGAGGAAGGGTGGAAGCAAGAGAACAGTTAGCAAATTCTTGTATTAATTTATAGTTGGGAGATGATGGCTGTCAGGCCAATGGTGTTAGTGCAAGAGTGGTAATAAGTAATTAGATTCTGGACATTTGAAGGGAGAGATGATGGGATTTTCTGATGTGTGATCTATGACATGTTGGAGAAAGTAAGAAGTCAAGAATGATTCCAAGATTTTTGATCAGAGCTAGAAGATTGCAGTTGTCAATGACTGCAATAGGGAACCTCTGAGGAAAAAGATTCTGGGGGACTGGAAGAATTTCCACTTTTGGCACATTCCATTTGAGAACTTTAACCATGAAATAGAGAAGATGTCGTTTGGATCTGGAAGTGTGGAGTTCAGGAAAGAGTTCTCGGTAAAAGTATATACTTTATCCTCAGAGTATCTATGGTATCAACAGGCCATGATCCTGAAAGAGATCATCCATAGAAGGATTTAGAGAGAGGAGAGTCTGAGGATGGAATTCTGGGGCACTCTAGAATTTGGAGATACAGAAGTTATCTGTGCCTTCACTGGGAAGTGAAGTGGATGAGGAAGGGGTTCCAGAAGTCAAATGAAAGTATTCTAGGAAAGAGACTGGCAAGTGTGTCAAATATTGCTGATAGATCAATACAACAGCAATGTGAATTGACTGTTGGATTTAGCAGTGTGAAAATCTATTGGTAACCTTGACAAGATCTATTTTGGTAGATTAGTGAGGGCAACGGCTAAACTGGAGATGTTCAAAAAATAATTGAAGGAGATAAAGTATAGACAGTATAAATAACTCTCCAGGAGTTTTGCCCTAAAGAGGTGCAGAGAAAACGGCAGGAACTCAAACTCAAGTTGTCTGTCAACTCAATGGGGCTTTCTAAAAAATCTTCTTTGGCCGTATTTGAAAGGAAAAATGATAGCATGTTAGTATGGCAGTGGAAATGATAGAGTAGAAAGGCATAAATGGAGACCCAGGAAAGAGAAGAGGCAATTGCCATACTGATGTTTTGAGTGGGTGAGTGGGATGGGACCCAGTGCTAAGGGCCCATTTAAAATTAGTGGCTGTGAAACACAAGGAGACTAGTCATCAAAGATGTGTGTTTTTCTCCAAGATGGCTTAGTTGCCTGTAAGAAGGACCAGAGTAGTCAGAGATTGAATCTAATGTGAGTTGAGGTTTATCCAGGTGAGTGTGACAAAGTGAGAACACACCCATGACCAACAGCATGTGATTTGAGGGAAGGCAAACAATCATGCCTTAAGAAGGCTGCAGTGTCCTTCAGGGGAGAGCCAGGAGTCAGAGCTCAAAGATGAACAGAACATTAGGAGTAGAGGGGATTTTGTTCATGGCTATGATTTTAGCAATTTTGTGAGTGAATATTTCATAATTACTGCTACACTATTTATTATTTTATTCTATCAAGGCTAATAAATAACAACAGCAATGTGAAATTAGCATAACAGTAGGTTTCCTCAACATTTATCTATATTTTCCAACTTTATTTATATCTCAATTAAAAAGCAATATTCCTAGAAATGCCATTTTCAGAGTCAAAACTGGTTGTTCTGTTTTTAATTGTGAAATAATGTCTTTCAATTATTTGTGAGTCAGAATGTTCAGTATAAAGTGGAAAGACAAAGGACTAATGGAACAATGCATGAATATTATGTAAAACCACCAACAAAAAGTAAAAATTGAATTGTAAAATATGTGTGACAAAATAATTAATTTGTATAATTAAGGCTCATGGTTCTGCTAAATGTATTCATTTTTTAAAAATGGTCATTAGGTACTATCATGTATTTATTTCATTTCTATAGCTAACATTGAGATCATTTTCCGTGGATACGTAACCAGAGGCTACATGCTCATGAATATTACAGCAGGTGTTCCTTCATAAGAGAGGACACTAAATAATCCTTAAAATCTTATCTAAATCTATAATTCTATGATTATGATTTACTTTCAAAGCCACGCCCTCTGTGAAGTTCCATCAAGAATGTTTTGAGAGTTCCTTAATGAGAATAAAGCACTTCTCTGCTGGAGTAACATTTTGTCCTTCTCCCTCCAAAGGAAGGTAGGCCTTGTTTCATGGTTATTTTGAAAGTGTCTTTGGTGTTAGCATGAGTTCATTCAACCTCAACATCTACTCGCTGCCACTTGCCAAACTATGGACTAGGCAGTAGGGTTGACTTTTTGGAACATTTTCATCATGTTAGACAGAGTGCCAAGGACTTTCTTTGCAATATTTCATTGAATCCTCATGGCATCTTTATGACATATTCCATTTTAATAAGCATGTTACGAATGAGGAAATAGAGACATAAGGAAGTTAAGTTACTTGCCCAAGGTCACACAAGTTGGTAAATGATACAGCTCATATGCAGATCCATACTGGCTAGCCCCTAAACCACTATGTTACAGTGATGAATAGGACCGTTATGGCTCACATTAGCCCCCTCGTCAATTTCTTTTTCTTTTTCCCTCTCTTCTATGTTTTTTTTTTATTGAATGTGGCCAAAAATTGTTTGGAAGAGCTCTTTTTGGGTTATAACTGCAGCCACATTTGTAAAAAGTGATGGTGTTTATAGCTTAGCCTCATCACCTCAGTCTATGTACTCTTTTTTTAATCATGATGCTTCTGATTGCTGATTACTTGCTCTTCTGCATGTTGCTGTTTCTCCTCATTATTACACAGCCTGCTGCACAGCCAGGCATTCTGCTCCCATGTGTCCTTGTAGCATTTCACCCCATGTTAGCTTGTCATAAAACAGGTGGTTTCCTCTTACCATCCATCCACCTAATATGTCCTATGGAAATGTCTAACTAAGATTCTACACATATTGTTATATTCTACGTATAAAAAATCTGAAATCTGCATGGATATAGATTGAATACATGAATATACTGCAAAATTAATACTATCGTGGGCGCCTGGGTGGCTCAGTCGTTAAACGTCTGCCTTCAGCTCAGGTCATGATCTCAGGGTCCTGGGATCGAGCCCTGCATCGGGCTCCCTGCTCGGTGGGAAGCCTGCTTCTCCCTCTCCCACTCCCGCTGCTTGTGTTCCTGCTCTCGGTATCTCTGTCTCTGTCAAATAAATAAATAAAATCTTAAAAAAATTAATACTATCGTGATTCTATAGACTGTTCTGGAGCATGACGCTACATTGGTACATGACCTCAAGGAGTTGAAGACATTGATCAACTACTTGGTTTACCCACAATCATCATAAATTTAAAATAATCCAATGAAAACTTTCAGTGCTACAATGCCAAAGAAAAGAAATGGTTTTAAAAAATGTATCACTGATAGTACATTTGCTTTGTATAAAGGCTTTAGCAACCACTAATCACACCTGATCAAGTTAAAAGTCTGACATAAATCAATATCCTGTAAAACAGCAAAGATCAACTACATCTGGAGAATGGCTGTTGAACCAGGTTATAGCCAGAGGTATGTCCAGAAACAAAGTTTTATGTATGTATATGAAATTAGGAAACCATTTTATTGAGTGGCATTAAAGGAAGATTTAATATACAGTTGACCTTTGAACAATGAGGGGGTTGGGGGCACTGATCTCCCACCATGCAGTCAAAAATCCATGTTTAACTTTTAGCTCTCCCAAAACCCAACTGCTAATAGCCTACTGTTGCCTGGAAGCCTTACCAATAATATAAGCAGTCAATTACCACGTATTTTGTATGTTATGTGTATTATAGCCTGTATTCTTCCAATACAGTAAACTAGAGGAAAGAAAATATTATTAAGAAAATCATAAGGAAAATACATTTATAGTACCATACAGTATTTATCCAAAAAAATCCCATGTATAAGTGGACCCGTGTAGTTCACACCCATGCTGTTCATCGAAAGACTAGGTTAAGTAAACAACTATTTTGGATGTCTTCGATGTTATGAGAATAGGTGGTAGTTTAGGGAATGCCTGGCAGGTATCCTGAATGTAGGCAGTTTTGTGGCTTAGTGAGTAGATTTCCACCTACAGTTTGCAGAAGTGCTCTTGCCAGAGGCTGTGAACAACCGCATAAAATATTTAATATATAAAGTACCATCATTTTGGTCTGTGGATTAGTGGCCATTGGGGGTATGAAATTAATTTACCCAAATCTTTCTGAAAGTTTAATATTTCTCTTAAAGAACAGTACTATTCTTGATCACCATAATTCCACATATTAAACACTACTAGTGTTTAGATGTGCCTTCTTTGTATATACAACTTGATAACTAGATTGTTAATATGTTTGGATGATTATCTTGAGAGATTTTGATGATTCTCATAACATTTTAAAATAGAGATTTAAGAATAATACAATGAAATAAAATATCATATAGTACGTTTCTTGATAACATTGATCTATACTCAATTGATTTAAAAGACTTATTTATAAGTCAATTAATAGTCTTGTTACATTCTTAAGGGTGATACTCGGTAGTGTGCTGGAGCCAACTCATATCAGTGATTGCATGATGCTAAATTTTCAGGAATCCGCAAGCCAGGTGTTAAATGTATTCATCATTAGAAATTACATAGTACTTTTATGCATGTCCTTCAGCTTAATTACATCTATCATATCTCTGTGTGGAGATACCATGTGATGATGTGTCACCGAACATCTCTTCTCAGCCCCAGCGTCAGTAAAATCACATCGGTAATTAGAAATCCGCCATGGTGGGAGTGTTCACACTATAGAAATCAGAAAACATTACAAAATGGCACTTTTAAATTTGGGGGGAAAGAGCCAGTTGTTAAACATTTACCAGAATACTATGGTCTTTTATGCATAACATATCCTCTCCTCATTTACTAGAATGGATAGATCAGAGGTGAAAACACCAAAATGCAGAGGATTCATTATTGAAGTTATTTTAAAGTATCTTGAACCACTAATGACTAGAAAAAAGTGGGTATAAAATTCTCTTCATAGCTAATTATTTCTATAAGAGGAACTCACTTTTTATATCCATTGTTTACAAAACAGCTTCTAGAATTCAGGTGATTTTTAAGTTGCTGAGACAAAAATGAAATAAAACAAAACAAAAAACAAGGTTAATGCATTACCTCCAGCATGTCGGTATGCCAATAATCGTGTGTGTGTGTATGTGTAAAATGCTAGTCAGAAAGTAAATTATAAAGGGGTGCCTCGGTGGCTCAGTCAGTTAACGGCAGGCTTTTGATTTCAGCTGAGGTCATGATCTTGGGGTCCTGGGATCCAGGGGAGTCTGAAGATTCTCTCCCTCTCCTCCCCCACTTGTACACACTCTCTCACTTTCTCTCTAAAAATAAATAAATAAATCGTAAAAAAAAATAAATTATATGATAGACAAATAGAGGTGCAAACTACGAACAGCTCTATGAAAGCCCAGAAGAATGGATTATGTATCCAGGTGAGGCTGGAAAAGCCAGGAAGACTTCACATAAGAAGTGACACTTAAGATAGGTTGTTAGAATAAACAAAATTTCAAAAGGGGAAAAAAGAAGGGAAAGGCATTACAAATGAGAAATAGCATAAGTAGAGATACAGAGAAGAAGAAATGTAGAGGAACCAGTTGACTGTGATTTTTTTCATTCAATCTAAAATTACTAAGCACCTACCACATGCAAGACATTGATCTTTGCGAGGAAATCAGGGAACCTGTATGCTGAGGTGGCCGAGGGGGTGGTAGTGAGGATTGGCAGATAAGGCTCTACATGTAGACTGAAGTCAGACTTTAAAAGGTGTTGAATATTACTCAGCCATAAAAAAGGATTAGATCATGCCATCTGAGATGACATGGGTGGACTTAGAGGATATTATGTTAAGTGAAATAAGTTAGATAGGGAACGACAAATACCATATGATTCCATTCATAGAATCTAAACAAAACACATGAATAAACAAACAAAAAGCAGAATCAGAACCATAAATACAGAGAACAAATGGATGGTTGCCAGAGGGGAGGTGTTGGGGGGGGTTGGGCAAAATGTGTGCAGGGGAGGGAGACACAGCCTCCAGATATGGGATGAATAAGTCACTGGAATAAAAGGTGTAGCATAAGGAATATAGTCAATGACACGTAATGGAGATGTAATGGGACCATTGGTTGCTATGCTTCTGCTGAACACAGCATAATGTATAAATTTGTCATATCACTAAGTTGTATACCTAAAACTAATGTAACATTGTGTGTCAACTATACTCAAAAAAAAGGGGAGGAAGGGGGCAGTGCCTGGGTGTATCTGTCAGTTAATCGTCTTACTCTTGATTTCAGCTCAGGCCATGATCTGAGTCGTGAGACTGAGCCCTGAGTTGGGCTCTGTGCTGGGTGTGGAGCCTGCTTGGGATTCTCTCTCTCCCTCTGTCCCTCTCCTCACTCATGTTGGCTCTCTCTCTCTAAAGAAATAAAATCTTAAAAAAAAAAAAAGGTGTTGAATACCTTTGTTTTAAAAGCATAATAATAGAGCTTTGACTCAAAGAACAGAATCAGGTTTCTCCTTTCAGATGCAAAACTTACATTTAAATGTTTTTCTTCTTAATTCAACCCTACATTCTGACTCCTCCTCTCCATCCTTAACAAGGGAGCCCCAGAAACCTGAAGGGCTTATTCCATACTAACCTGATATGTAATGCAGCTGCTGACTTCCCAACTGCATTCTGGTTACTAATGGCCTGGCCTAATTTAGGGCTGTCCCCATGGATACATTTTTTTAAATTAATTGACTACAGATCAATGTCATCAAGACACACTGATATGCTATTAAGTTCATCAATATTATTTCTGAAAACTCTGTTTTAAAGTGTTGTAAGAATCATCAAAATATGTCCAATCATCTAACTAAGAAGTTGTAGGAATGTACCAAGAAGGCACAAGAAGGGAGAAAGATTCTGAGGGCACCACCAGTCAGAGACCAACACCCAACACATCCACGTCCATGGGCACCAAATATGCCCCTGCCAATGAGGGAGGAAGATGAAGCTGGAGGTTTTGATCTACATCAGGCAGCAGTCCTGGTCTGGGTTGGAAAGGATATCTTTGTTCTAAATGGCAGACTGAGCCTTCTCACACAACTTGGGGGATTGGTTTTTGAGCTTGAGGTTGAAATCCCCCCTTGGTCCCTGTCCCCAACAAACTTTCTGCACCAGAATGTAGGACTTTGGAGGATTTTGTTCATTTTTAATTTTTTTTTCATGTACTAGCAGTCATCTCTGGAATGGCTGAGTTCTTGGGAACTGGAGCAACACATGGCTTGTGCATATGGTACCAAGACCCAGGCACACAACCGGCAAACACAGCAGCTCTTCTATAGACTCTGGCAGCCAGCAGGAAAGCAAACAGCCGTGCAGGGCCTGGTACCACCTGGTCCAAAGACAGGAGTGCAAGCACTAACCAAATATCTATGGGGAAACTCTCCCATGCCAGCCCTGTCCAGATCTTCTGTGAGCCCCTTGTTTTTCTGTTTTCTGGAGACTATTCTCTCATGGATATTCTCCTCCTGGGCACCCATCTCATCCCAGCTGCTACAGGGATCCCCAGCCCAGAATGAACTTTCTCTGCAGGAACCTGGGAGGCATCCAAGCCACAAAGATTTTCCATCCTGCTGAATAACATTGGCACTGGCTTCCTTTTCCCATCCAGACTGCACAATAGCTGGGTTTGAGCTGGCACCATTGACCGAAGCAGGCACCATGGGCTCAGAACCGGCCACTTCCTTCTCTCCACCATGGCAAATGTTGGGAGGAGATGAAAAATGATTCTATTTTTTTTTCTTTTTTGGCTTCGACCACTGATGGATGGTGGTACCATGAATGAATGCCGAGACTACTGGAGGAGAAGGGTGAGTTTAATTTGGGGCAGATTAAGTCTCAGGTGAACTCAGAACCTCTACGAGCAAAGATTAGCAGAGAAAATGCAGACTTGGGACTGAAAAGAGAAGACAGGGCTGGAATTATGGATTGGGGCATTTTATTTATTGATGATAGGTTATGCTGTGAGATGTCATTGACATCACCCAAGGGCCAGCTGAAGAGTAAGAACACAAGGGGGCCTGTACCTGGGGGGCAGTTAGGCATCAATATGGCACTGCAAAAGAGGAGCCAATGAAGAAGCCCAAGGCAACACAGTCATAAATGTTGAAGAAAGATGGAAGCAGTGCTTCTTCTACCTAAGAAAGTAAATGTAAAAAGCACGCTAATGGTTCTCTATCCTACGCACCGACACTCATATGTGGCAGCCAAATAAGAGAGTCTGATGAAGATTTTACAAAGAGAATGCCAAAATACCACATCTGTTTCCACAGTTAGATATTCTCAGCCATCCTCTCAATTATTTTAGACATCTTGATAGCCAACGACATAGTTTAAGCTACATATTCACAGCCTATTTTTAACCTTTAAAAGTCACAAAGAGTGGCTTTGAAGAATCTATAGTTTTGTTTCTGTGGTCAAGGCCTCATAGCATGGGAGTACCATCCTTTGGAGTAAGATGGTGGAGTGTTATTGTATTCATTAATTAAACAAATACTTTCATATTCTAGGACCTTTGATAGGAACCGTGGTAAAATGAAAGGCAGACAGGCAACGTCATTACCATTAGGGGGCTTACAGACTAGTTGGGGAGATAAACATTTGTCAAATAATATTACAAATGTTACAAACTGTGTTTTATGAATAATAATGAGGCATCATAAGAGTGTAAAGCAGGCATCCCTGAAAAATAAGAAGTTCTAAATGAAAAACAGAAGTGAACTGGTGAAGTTAAAAACACTACTTGTAGAAGGAACAACCTGTGTTAGGACTCTGGACGGCCTTCTAGAGATTGAAGGAAAAAGAAAAAAAGGTCAATATAGCTAGAACACAGAACAAGAAGACATGGAGGTGAAGGGAGTCAGAGAGCCAGGCAGGTGTCAAATCCCATAAGCACTGCTCTCCTTTCTTCCTGGCACACAGCTAAAATGAATTCCTCAGTCTTATTTGTGGTTAGACACAGCCCTGACATTGAGCTCTGGCCAAAGCGAAAATGGGTGAAAATGACTGAAAATGGCACATGTTTCTTCTAGAATTGGCCCACACAAATCCTTTCTCATGTGATGTTCCATTCTTTACCTTCTTTATCTTCCACCTGGATACAAAGGAACTCAGAGAGAATTTTGGTTCCCCGTGTAGACCACGAACACATATTCAAATTTCATTTGAGTGAGAAATAAACATACATTGCATGTGTTCCATTATAGAACTTAGGACTTTTTTTTTTAATAGCAGCTAGTGTTGTCTTAATTGACATACCTGCTTTGTATGATGAGTATACCTCTATCCACTACCAATTGCATTTTTTTTTTTAAGATTTTATTTATTTATTCATGAGAGACAGAGAGAGAGACAGAGGCAGAGCGAGAAGCAGGCTCCCCGCGGAGCAGGGAGCCCGATGCGGAACTCGATCTCAGGACCCTGGGATCATGACCTGAGCCAAAGGCAGATGCTTAACCGACTGAGCCACCCAGGCGTCCCAACCAATTGCATTTCTAGAGAAACAATGATTATATGGCTAAAAAAGAAAAGAAAAACATTCCAATGGCTTTATAAAAAGGAAATGGGAGGGCTTGAGAGTATATGAACTAAAGTAACAGGAGATACTGAAGAAAAGATTCTGTGGTAATCAAATAGGGATGCAGAGGAAGGAAGAAAGACATTGAATAAGGTGACCATCGTGATGGTAAATTGCATGTGTCACCTTGACTGGACTAAGGGTCCCCCAGATAGCTGGTAAAACATTATTTCTGGGTATGTCTGTGAGAGTGTTTCTGAGAGAGATTAGCATTAGAATCCATAGACTAAGTAAAAAAGATCCCCATCTCCAATGGGTGAGCATCAACTAATTCCTTGAGGGCCTGAAGAACACAAATGCAGAGGAAGAATGAATTTGCTCTCCCTGCCTGAGACATTCATCTCCTGCTCTCAGACATTGGCACTCCTAGCTCTGCAGCCTTTGGATTCAGACAAGAACTTACACCTTTGGCTCCCTTTGTTTTCAGACTTTTAGGTTTTGATGGAAACTACATCACTGGCTCTTCCAGGCCTCAGGTTGCAGATGGCATATTGTAGGATTTCTCAGTCTCCAGAATCATGTGAGCCAATCCCCATAATACATTTCTTTCCAGATGTCACTATATACCCTTTTGGTTGTGTTTCTCTAGAGACTAATACACTGACCTCTAAGAATTATGGTGAAATGATATTTTATAATTGAACTATGAAGAGGTCAGTATTGTAGATAATTACAAATTCTTAAATCCAGCAACTAAAACATATGGCTTCATGTCAGTTTCTATAAAAAAAAAACAAAACAAAAAAAACAAAAAAACCCTCACATTATTGTTGGTTCAAAATTACATAAAAATATATTTAAAAATTATATATCCACATACAGATGCATAGATACATGTACCTGTACTCATACATATAAATAAACACTTGTAGGAATTTTCTTTTGGTTAAAAATGTACTTCAGGGAATATATCTTATAATGAATAAAAGGACAGTTTAAAATGTTTTTGTCTTTCTACTCATGAAGATGTAATTCTTGGTATTCCAAAACTCAAGTAGGGTAATTAAAAAAAGTTCCAAACTTACAAAGTGTAGAATGAGTGTTGCACTCTTATAATTACCTACTCTAAACTCATACATTTAAGATGTATGTGGTCTTTCCATACATCTTTAAAAATTTCAGAAAAATTCAGAAATATTTGAGTCCATCCTTAATCAACCTGTAATAAATTATATAGGCACCCCAAAGTCTGCCTATCGAAAATATCTAGAGGTAGAGACAGTGTGTAGGTTATATCTGGGTCCCTAGAGCACTGTCTAGAGCACCTTAAACTAAGATTAGGCTTAAGATAAAGCAATTATTTTGTAATGCCATTAATAATTACATACATAGATATGGTGTGTGTGTATATCTAATACATGTAATATTATATATAATTAGTGTTCTCCAGAGAAAGTTAACTAACATATAGAGAGAGATAGAGAGAGATAGAGCTATAGATATAGATATATAGATATACACATATCTGGTTGTTTTTACTTTCAAATACGTGCTTGTTAAATCACAGTACTAAAATGTTATTAGGGCAGTTAGCAAACTTCACACCTGATAGGTGATGATGTGGGGTTACTCAGGTATGGACAATCACATACAGCGGTAGTCCAACATGGGCTGTACATTAGGTCTCTAGAGATCACAGGGATGGTCCTCTCAGGGAGTCCCCATGCCTCAACATTTCACTGAACTAGCAGGATTGCATTAGGTTAATAAAAGATATTTTGTGGGAGGTTGTAAAAATGCTTCATAAAATGCTATGTTAGCAGAGAAAAGGAGATTAGATCATGGGCAAAGCATGTATTTACAACACAAAATAGTGGTTTGGAAACCAGTGTTAAGTGCAGTTTGGTCACTTCAAGGACCTGTGATGAAAGATTGAGAAGCTGATGGCAGTTCATACATGGAAGGATGTCTCCTCTGACAATCAGATGAACTAATTAATCAGCATTTAACCCTGCTGGATCTTATCTAGCCTGACTGTTAATATGCATTATTATTTTGCCAGCAAGGGCACGATCTCTTTAAAAATAATTGTCAGGGTTATTTTTGCTATGACCAAAGTCCTATTTTGACATACGATAGAATTTTTTTTTAAAGCAACAAGAAGAATGCCACAATCATTCTTAAATACATCCTATTGAATACATTGGTACCACAGTTTCGCTTTTTGTTTTGTTTTGTTTTGTTTTTTTGTAAACTCATTCACTGCTCTTTATTTAAAATTTTGCATTTTACACATGGTGAAAATTAACTGTTTCTTCCAGTTTGCTTTTTGCTGCCACAAGATTTGATCACCAAAAAAGGTGTGAATGACAGAATGCTCCACACCAACCACCCCTTTCCTGGCCCCCGTGTACACATCCTGCCTTTTTGTATACCACTTATCATATCATATGGAGGTTAACCATTAGATATAAATATTTTCTACTAGGCTGTCAACTCTTTGGGGTAGAAAACTTATTTTTCTCCTTTCTATATTCCCATGCACACGCACACCCTCATGCACATGCACACGCTCACGTTCATGCTCGCCTTTCCTGTCTTTGCCAAAACACAGCATCATGTCTTAGGAGATGCTATTTTCTACTGGTACTCTGTATGTTAGATTAGTGGGTGGATGTGTAACTTGGCGGGGCACAATTTCCAGGCCTGTCTTTGATAATTTGTCAATTTCACCCCTCATTCTCAACTCTGAATTCCTAAAATAACTTGGCATTAGAAGAATAATGCATCAAAGGCCTATCCACGGTATCAGTTTGCCTTTTTAGATAAACACCTTATTTAACATTGCATGTTTTAAAGCGTTTGCACAAATTCCTCATTTCATTCTTGTACCTCATTTAAGATTCAAGCGTTAAAACATGTGGTTGAGGGTAGGGAAAAGACACTAAGATAGGTATTGGGCTAGGAATCTCATTACCACTGAAATATTTTGATCTAGTACGCAGACTAACATCAGGTCAGATGGGCCCTGTTCTCTGGCTTCACTTTTTGGTGGGAAAGATTTGCAACCCAAGATGAAGTGAATTCTAGTTATTACTTAGATGTTTAATCAGTAGCCCACCATTCTTCCCAAATCAAATTCTGTTTTTTTCAGGGTCTTCCTTTCTTTCACACAGTGATTCCAGGGCAAACCTCCAGCTCTAAAAGTGACCCCAATTAGACAAAGGCTAATCCCCTAAACTTTGCAATATTTTGTTTATGAACATTAGTCAGTGTTAAACCAGGGCTTTCCCCAACCAGAGAGATGGCTTCAGAAATGGGCATGTGACTATGGAAAACAATATGGATGATCCTCAAAAAAACAAAAATAGAACTACAATAGGATCCAGCAATTCCCCTTTGGGACTACATATTTTTAAGTGAAGACACTAACTTGAAAAGATATCTGCACCCCCATGTTTACAGAAGCATTATTTATAATAGCCAAGACGTAGAAATGACCTAAGTGTCCATCAATAGATGAATGGATAAAGAAGTTGTGAAATACACGCACACACACACGTACACACGCATGCACACACACATACATACACACTCACATACGCATAATAGATTATTCAGCCATAAAAAAATGAGAAAAATCTTAATCCTGCCATTTGCCTTTTTGGAAGATGGATGGACCTTGAGGGCATTATACTAGGAGAAATAAGTCAAGACAGAGACAGACAAATACTGTATGATCTCACTGATGTATAGAATCTAAAAAAGAAAAACAAAAAACAAAAAACGAACAACTCCTAGAAAAAGAGATCAGATTTGTGGTTACCAGAGCTAGCGGGGGGATTGGAAGAAGGTAGTCAAAAGACACAAACCAGCAGTTACAAGATAACTAAGTACTAGGCGTGTAATGCACAGCATGATGATATGAGCTAACGCTGCTATGTCATCTAGATGAAACTTAAGAGAGTAAATCCTAAGAGTGCTCATCACAAGGGGAAAAGATTCTTTTTTATTTTGCTTTCTCTTTCTGTCATACTGATATGAGATGATGCATGCTATCTAAACTAATTGTGGTGATCATTTCACCATATACTATATGTAAGTCAAACCATTATGCAATACACCTTAAACTTATAAAGTGACGTATGCCAATTCTGTCTCAATAACACTGGGGGAAAATGGGCATATGGTCTAAATCAGGCCATTTAAACACAGAGAAGTCTGGGCGCAGGGACAGCTTCTAGCAAAAGAAGCTTCCTTATTATGACATAGTGCTTCTGCTCTCTATTCCAGATGAGGTGGTGTGAGGATGTGCGACCAGATTTCTGTTACTAGCCATTATGAAGGAGGCACCTGAAGACAAAGCCAGCACATGAAGGAATGTACCACTACAGGACAGGAAGCGGTATCCCCAGCCCCTCTTCCAAATGATGTGAGCAAATACATTCCCCAACTGTTTCAGCTAGACTTAATTGGGTTTTCTGTTACTTATAGCTGAAGGTACTTTTCTGCTATTTTTACTATGTGTCAGGCTCTCCACCAAGCATTGCCTAACTTAAATTTATTGCAACCCGATGAGTTTGATTATGTGTTCTTTACAGATAAGAAGCTCGGGTGTTCTGTAACACGATCAGCGTTAACACCGAGGAGCCATAATTTTGAACAAGTGTGTTTTTCTTCACTCCAAAGCACATGAGTGAAGCTGTTTCACTTTGAAAAATAAGAAAACAAAGCCTAACAAATTATTTCAGTCTTCCTCTATCAGTACTTTCATGGTTTATTAATCATTCTGAAATGTTATATCTTACAAAAATGGCTGTGAAAAGTTAGGCAGCTAGGACCAACATTAAACTTGCTCTCTAAGTACAGATTTCTAATCCACCTAGAAATATATATATACATATATATACATATATATATATGTATATATATAAGGGTCTTCCTACAAAACAGTTGCCTACAAACAGTTGTCTACAAAATAAGCAGAATACAAAAATGCACTCACAAAAAAGGGACCTCAGGCGCCTGGGTGGCTCAGTTGGTTAAGCGACTACCTTCGGCTCAGGTCACGATCCTGGAGTCCCTGGATCGAGTCCCACATCGGGCTCCCTGCTCGGCAGGGGGTCAGCTTCTCCCTCAGACCCTCCCCCCTCTCATGTGCTCTCTGACTCATTCTCTCTCTCTCAAAAAAAAAAAAAAAAAAAGGGACCTCAATTCCGAATCATTACTGTAAAACCAGCTCTCTTGTACCAGGAAAACATTACATAATTGTACATAAATATAGCTCATGATACGTATTTTTCTAAATTTAATTTCCAAGGGTTATGTCATTCATAACAAAAAGCAAATATGAGTAAAGCATACGGGCTGAACTCATTCAAAAGTAACACTAAAGGAAATTGATGTTTATGTAAATTACATTATCCTTAAGAATGGAAAAATATGAACATAACAAGAGCCGGATCAATCTTGTCACCTCGATATGAGAACTGATTAAAAATATGTATTTTTTCCTGTTACTTCATAAACATTCTCTTGTTCTGTGGTTTTAGAATAGTTACAGTCATTTGTTAAACAACAAAACCCAAACTTTCTGACGTACCGCCCCTCTGCATACAAGTAATCCGTGTCCTTTCTTTGCTTTCTTCCTAACTTCAGATTCTCATCCTTAACTTCATTCACTCAACACCCAGGCAGGTTACATATTCTCCTCGGGGCTCTAGAATGGCTTTCAGTACAGTGAAGTAATCTAACTGGTAATTCCAAACCATATATATGTCTTCCCTACCCGACTTCTCTTTCTTTTGTGAGATGTTCCTCCTTTTCTTCTGGGACCTCATGCTCTCCCAGGGTTCCCTCCGACCACTGCTTCTTTTCTGTCTACTTTTTCGGATTGCTCTTTTGCCCATCTTTCAGTGACAGGTCCTCCTGGCTATATTCTTAATTTTCTTTAATTCTCATTTGACATGTTCCACCTGAGCAGGGATTCCATGCTTCAGTTATCACCTACATGCAGGTCACGTTACCCTGAGAGCTCCCACATGGTGATCACATTTCAGCAACATACTACAAGGTAACTATGTCCCAGATATTCAAGAGACCCAGATCTCATGTGTCACTTAGTTATCTTGTAATGAGTATTCAATATATATCAAAAGGAGGATATATTTAGTTATTTAGAAAGTTAAAAAAAAAAAGGCAAGACGATCAATTCCTTTTTTTCTTTTTAGATATAGTAAAAGTTCATTCTGCATTATTCTCAGACCCAATTATATTATGTTTGGTAAAATCTGTGAAAAAAAGAAATGCATTCAGAACAATCTGGTCTCTGCAATGCTGGGGAAAATCTTAGCCCACATTATTTTCATACCTCTGTGCTGTTCCTCACTCTGGATAAGGTATTCTAGAGTTGCCCATGTAAGAAACACCTCGATCACAAATCAGCACCTGCAATTCCAAGTGTCTGCCCCTGTGACTTTCAAATCGAGGCTCATGTTATAAATCACTATTTACTTTCTTTCCCAGTAGCATCTTAATATCTATTGCACGTCTCTTATGATCAGCAGTTACAGCATTCTCCAGGATGATAACCTATGTCTTTGGGGTGTCTTCCAAGACTGCTCACAGTGAATTTAAATGATGACATAACCTCTATTTTAAGTCAGGTCATCCCTAAGTGTCCTCTAGAGAAAACCGATCTGGTTGTCTTTGTGTAACTCAGCAACAGAGAGAAACTTAGGTTTATTTATATGGCATGCAAAAGACAAAAAAATGTCAAAATATAACCTCAAGATCTTTGGGGAGTTATAACTGATTTTGCTACGGCGAAATCTTTCCTTGAAGACACCCAATATTAGATCCCTCATGACAGCAGAGGACTGATGCATTAGAGATCCAGGGAAGGCTTGTTTACAGGGGAAAGAAATCTTGTTTCCCTTAGTGCCAGACCATTCTTTCCTTAGTCACTGTTGCCATTGGCATCCTTGCATTACAGTTATGTATGCACACGAGTGTCCTTTTAGACTGTGAACGCCTCAAAGTCGGAAACAGTTTATATTACCAACTCTTGCCCATCATCTAGGTGCAAAAGTAAAGGAGGCACCGGAAAAAGAGATAGCAAGCTTGAACTGGCCTACTATTATTTGGCTATCTACTTGGAGTCTTACTTCCTCTGTACCTTAGCATTCAATGACAACAAAATAATAATTACATTTAAAAAAACATAAATATTCTCATTTTGAGTTTTAGAAAAAATACTGTCTCAGAGAGAAAAAAATAAAATCAGAAAATTCATACAAATCATTTTCTCTACTAAAAGTAGCCATCAATTTTGCATTTACTGTGATACATCACATTCAACTTTGGCCCTTGAAAACTGTTTTTTAAAGCTATGTTGGAATAATGCACTTGATTTTTTGTGACCTAAATTTTCTCCTTTCCTTCTCAACATGGATCATTTTCAATATTCTATCACCAGTTAAAATATCATTGTTGCCACAAAAATCCCAATTCTAAATCAGATTTATATAATCTTGAAAAAGTTCAGCTGTTGCTATTATAATTTGTCACTGTTTTACTTTTGTTTGTTTGTTTTTATAACATTGAAACATTATATATTATTGCAATATAACAAAATAAAAGAAAATATCTTAGGGATGCCAATTACGCCAATGGTATTACCTAGTGGGAAAAGGCATAAAAGTTGCTTTCATGTCTTGTATATAAGATTCTGTAAAAAAAAAAAAAAAGTTCTTTCTGTAAACCCACATTTTAGTCACTTAGTAATGAGGGTTTTATAATTCAAAGACAATTTACCATTCTGAAATGAGGCCATGTGATGTGTATATTTTGTAACATTGATCACACACAGAAGGTAACATTTGTCAGACAGCCTCTCCTTGGAAGCCTTGAGGTTGCTTACCTTCCAGAATATTACTGATAGTCGTGATTTAGTCATATTGTTCTGAATCAAGTCATATTTGACAGTTCCATCAGCTGAATTAATTTCTCAATTTTCTCTAATGGCCTTTTATTTCTTGGGGGTGATTTTTAGCATATTTTTTGAGGTAAGAGTGTCATTTGGTCGAATGTACACAAACATTCAATTTATTTAACATATATTACTGATTTCCTGCTATTATTCAGTCACTGATCTAGGTAATGGGACTAAAGCTGTGTTTAAGCATACAGAATTTCTTGCCCTCACTGAGATTAATTACATTTTAATAAACCAATCATCAGGGGCGCCTGGGTGGCTCAGTCCTTAAGCGTCTGCCTTCGGCCCAGGTCATGATCTCAGGGTCCTGGGATCGAGCCCCGCGTTGGGCTCCCTGCTCGGCGGGGAGCCTGCTTCTCCCTCTCCCACTCCCCCTGCTTGTGTTCGCTCTCTCGCTGTGTCTCCCTCTGTCAAATAAATAAAATCTTTCAAAAAAACAAACAAACAAACAAACAAAAAAAAAACGATCATCACATAACTCTTCAGCAATTCTAAGTTTCCTAAGTATGACCTCAATAGATAAGCATCTTAGGTACTTCTCCATTACAGGTATTTAATAAACCAAACATTAAATATTAAGACAAAGCATAAACTGATGGGGGTACTGGGCAGCAAAGGGGAAAGAATAGAGTAGCAGATAATAGTTTGGGCTTTGCTCCCAGGAGAATTTGGGCTTGCATTCTAATTTTCTTCCTTACTTTGAGAACTTGCTGAGGTATTTACTAAAACTGTCAAGTCATTGGTTTTGTTTTTGCTCTTTATTTTAATAATCCATTTTTTTCAGAGGTGTTTTGGGGATCCTTTAATCATATGAACTATTTTAATTTTTATCATGTAGCAATTACTCGAGGTAATAAGGCTGGTAGAAAGATGGAGTCACCGCCTACTCCCCTCCAAGAACTTTAAAATCTAATTTGAGATGCAAAATTCAATTAAAAAAACCAAAACCACATGAAATTACTATGTTACTTTCTGGGTTTTTTTAGAGAGAGACTGTGTGTGTGAGCATGCGTGAATGGTGGAGCGAGGGGCAGGGAGGGGAGAGAGAATCTCAAGCAGGCTCCTTGCTCAGAGGAGAGCCCCACTCGGGGCTTCATCTCAGGATCCTGAAATCATGACTGAGGTGAAATCAGAGTTGGATGCTTAACTGACTGAGCCACCCAGGCGCTCCTATGTTACTTTCAACATAAAAATCACATAATTTTCATTTTCTAAGTGAAGCATGAAATCAAATGTTATGGATAAATTATCCCTTAAAAATTTTCACTGCTACAAAATTATCCCTATAGATTGATAAATCAGAAAAGCTAAACACTAGTATTTAGTATTTAAACATTAGTATTTAGCACTTTTTATTTTTTATTTATTTTTATTTTTTGTACCGAGCACTTTTTAAATCATTTTAAAAGGAAACATGCCTCAAGGATAGGAAATTTAACTTTTATGAAGTTAAAGAGTGAGGGCCAAGATTGTGATTCTGGAGTCACTTTTGGACGTGCTGCCTTGGTTGGGTCTAAAATTGCAGGATTCTGAGCAGCTATAAACACCAAGTAAGAGCTGGGATACAGGATCAGAAAGAGGTTTGGCAGAACCTGGATTAACAATGAGGGTTATCCTCTGCAATATTACAGACTGAGAAACTTTAAAGCAGGTTGTCATTTTCATGCCAATAAATCCTTTCGCATCATGTAATAATGAAGTAACAGAAATTACATCTTATTTTCCACTCAATGCCATTCATTATTTTTTTTTTTTTTGGATGCCTCTCAGATTCATGTGAGGGGATCGAATTAAACAGCTTGAGTGTATAGTAATTTTTAGTTTCTCCCTGGCACCAAATCTGTGAGATGATCAATGATGACCGGCGTGTCTTTCAATGAGCAAGTCCACAGCAGGTAGTTAACAGCAGCAAAGGGACCACCCGTTTGACTGATCTGAATGCTTAAGTGAAGGTTAAAGCATCTGTTGAATTTGTGGAGCTTTCTGGTGGGTTGCAAACCTATTTACCAAAATGTTAACTTCCCAGTGGGCTGGTGTTTTGGCACACAGAAAGGTCTGAGGTGGTTCATGTTAAGACATTCTCATTAGTCAAGGGGACATGTGTAGGTTGCTAGCTTATCAATACAATCCACCCCTAAGATTTCTAGGAGCTGTTTGCTTATTTATAAATCCTATCATATCTTTCCCTTATAGAACTCAGCAGGGAATGAGATTTTGAGGAGTAGCTATTTGAAACCAGATACAAATAACCCTTGTTTAGAAAATGCATGAAAAATACAAAGTTCTGAGAGGAAACCAGGTGTTGACTATTTTCCCAAATGAAATATCTCAAGACCTGGAATTTCTCTGTTGGATCAAACATGCAATGAAATCATCTAGAAAAATCAATTTCATACCATCATAGCCAGTGTTTTTCAAAACCAGCTAGAATATGTATTTAGTAGGTAAGCAAATAAGCTCCAAGTAAAACAGTTTAGCCATAATTTGGGGGACACAAATCTCAAGGGCAAGGTCATCTGCTATACATAGTTGAAGGTCATTTAAAGGGTTTTCCCACATGGAAAGTGATAGGAAACATCCTCTTGGAACTAGAAATGATTGAAAGGAGAGTTTAAGGAGAAAAGATAAAAAAAGAAAATCTGACTACATCTTGATTACTAGAGGTCTATAGTGAGAAGCAAAGCCACAGCTCGAAATATGCCGCACATTGCCGAGTATGAGTTTTGGAGTTTACATCTGTGTGCTTACCATTTAAAGGTTGCACGATACGGAGCATGATATTTCACTTCTCTAAATCTTAAAAATTCTTATTTATAAAGTGGAGATAAAAATGATATTTAGGGAATATCTACGTAACAGAGCACATAAAATATGTCTAGCTGTAGTTAAGTATTCAATAACCAGGTAGTAATAGTAGAAACAAAATCTAAACACATTGAATACATTTCACCTCCTACAGAATTCCTTAAAAAGTAGCATGATACTACTTAAAACAATTAAGGACCTCATTTGCAAAATTAATCTTATATGGATTCTTATGCATCTTATTTAAGGTTGTGTTTTTCTGAGCAGAGGATAAACGACACACATTTGTCTAGGATGCAAGTGGGGGATCCCAGCAACAAATACCATACAATGAGAAATTAAATATTTAATACCTCAACTTTTCTCTGAACAAAAATTAATACAGACTCACTAATTAACACTTGGGAAGGTGGAGATTTAATAGCAGCTCCAGGCAAAACGATTTCACTCAATTAAGACTACACATCTTAAATTGCAATTGTTGGGCTTGCTACGACCTGGAAAATATATTCTAACTTTGAAATATTACACAATGGACAAAAACGTTCTTTGTAACACTTTAAAACGATGCAAAGCATTCAATATTAGAGAAATCAGGTGCAAATAATTTAAAGTATTAAAATAATTAATAACCAGACATAAAAAATGAAAAGCACAATCCACAGAGAATAACCCTATGAGGACGCATGTGCAGCAGGAGCTCCGATCTGGCCTTTCCCCCAGCAGGTGCTGTTCCCATACGCAGCTCTGTGCACGGGTCCCCACCCTTCCCAAGCAGTCCTAAGCAAAACGCAAAAACATTATTGACCTTACTCTTTGCTTTCTGAAGCAGTGAAAAATGAATGCATTCGATATTTACTTGTATTCATTATAATTAAAAATGAAATTAAATATTACTGTGTTCAAACTTTTAGTGCATTTTAAATGAGCAAGGGAAATTGCTTGAGAAATATGGATCTTGTTTAACCTCCATATAGTTATTCAACCATTTTATCCTTATATGCTAAACTTTTTCTGCATGTTACCCAGACAAAACTCTAGTCTTTTTTTTTAAGTTGAAAATTTTCTGATTTGCTGGGTTTATATTTTGTATTTTGTCAGGAAACAAGTTTTTTTTTTTAATTTTTTTAAAGGATTTTATTCATTTATTTGACAGAGAGAGAGAGAAAGAGAGAGCAAGCACAAGCAGGGGGAGCAGCAGAGGGAGAGGGAGAAGCAGACTCCCTGCTTCCAGAGCAGAGAGCCCAACGTGGCTCAATCCCAGCATCCTGGGATCATGACCTGAGCTGAAGGCAGACGCTTAATCGACTGAGCCACCCAGGCGCCCAGAAAACAAGTTTTAAAACCTCAATTAGATGAAAACTTTGACCTTGTGATAGAAACATTAGATTCTTCAAAATTACTGCCACCAGGATATTCTGTAGTCACAGAAGTCCTTTAAATGTTTAACTTCTTAAAAAGTAGAAATTAAGTTTGCAAAGTCCAGCATACATATCTTTGAAGGCTGTGGTGTATGTTGCCAAATTTATGCAAATCTGTTCATGCAAGGAAGAAGCTCTAAATCTGATCTCTCAGCACAAAAGGTAAAACCTAACCACAGAGGAAGCAGAAGTCACAGCAGATATGCATCTCCTGTCTCCATTCAAATCATAATAAGCTTCTGTTTTTAACTAGCAAGGGCAGCACGGAATCCACTCTTCATTCCTCCCTTCATTAAATAAAAATGATATAGTGAGAATTTGTTAGTTTAGGGTGATCTAATTCACGTACCAAAGCTAAACAGAACTTGAAATTTACAAAAATAGATGTTGCCAAATGACAAAATTATCAGATATCAGGTAACATTTTTCTGAAATTTGGGAATTCCAAATGAAAGCTTGATTGGAATGGTGTATCCTGTGTTCACGTGGAACCCTCATGATTTGTCATTCCTGCTAAGCTCTCCTTAGTATCTGGAGATTTTATCAATCATTTAAATATAGCATTTTTTTTTCTTCTCTTTCTTTCTTCCTCCCTCCCTCCCTCCTTTCTTTCTTTCTTTTTTCCTTCCTTCCTTCCTTTCCTTCCTTCCTTCCTTTCTTTCTTCAATCATTTAAATGTAGCATTTTTTTCTTTTTTTCTCCTATCTTTCTTCCTTCCTTCTTTTCTTTCTTTTCCTTCCTTCCTTCCCTCCTTCCTTCCTTCTTTCTTTTATTTTTCTATCAAAATATAGTATTTTATTAAAAAATAATTGTAATGGAGGATTGTTATTTCATTAACTAAATATATGAAACTAGAAAAACTGCCATTATCCACACAGAGAAAAATATAAATGTACTATTTTACAAAGTTGCAACGGTCTGAATGCGTGTGTCCACCAAAAATTCATATGTAGAATCCTAAATGCCCAATGTGACAATCCTAATGCCCAAATATACTCTTAAGAGGTGGAGCCTTTGAGGGGTGCTTAGGTCAGGAGGGTAGAGCCCTCATGAATGGGATTAGTGGTCTTAAAATCTAGATCCCACAGAACTCCCTCACCTTGCAGAGACACAGCAGGAGTCAGAAGTCTGCAGCCCAGAAGGGGGCCCTCACCCGACCATGAAGGCATCCCAATCTCAGTCTTCCAGCTGACAGAACTGTAAGAAATAAATTTCTGTTGTTCATAAATTGCCCAGTCTGTAGTACTTTGCTATAGCGGCCAGGATGGATTAAGGCACAATCCATCTCTAGAACTCCAGAATTTGGGGGCAAGCAAAAGGAGGAATCCTTGCAGGTAAATCCCTCAGAAAAATGCAGAAAAGGTAAGGAGAGATTGGGAGTGGGCCTTCCAAGGACCCAGTGTTGATCTCCCTTTTAAACTAAAATGTAGGAAAAAGTTTTCCCCAACTTCCTGGCCCTGGGGATGTTACAAAACTTACCAGCACTTCTGTCAGAAGGAAACATGGCAAAATGATGAATTACTGCCTAAAGTATCACAATCACAACCACAATCAAGGAGCACGGGCTCTAGGATGTGTAGAAGCAGAGATAAGGAATGCTGACAGACATGTCTGACCTGCCTTGGGGCTCAGAGCAAACACCGCTATGATTTCTGGTGCCCCTGGTCTTCCTAATTTGGCCTGGCCGTGGGCATTGGAAGTTACATTAATCTGAATAGTTTTAGGATATCCATATCATCTATAGAGAGCTTTGAACCCCTAAGGATGTGAAAAATGTTCCCTGGTTGGGAAAATTCTCTCTTTTAAACAGAGCTCTCCCTCCGAAAGCATTGTCTATTGTTTAAAGTCCATTAAATAATGGTTCAGAACGGAAACATAATGGCAACCTGGAAAGAAAACCCAGGGTATCTTATCACCTTATCACAAGGTAGTCACACGTCTCAAAGGATCCATTCATGATCTCTCCTCTGGGTCCTTTTAGTAACTTAACAAGGTTGTATATTCAGTGACGGTATCCAGTTCTTCACTGTCATCCTTTCCCACTGCAAATTACAAACAGATGTTTGTTGCTTTCAAGCCAGATGTCAGCACATCAGCAGGTGTTGAAGCCTATTTATTTGTACACAGAATGAGCGGCAGCCTTGCATCACAATTATGGTGTGTCTTCACCTTCCTCTCCTGCTCAATCCCTAGTCTGCCTTTTTCTTTTCTTTTGTAAGCCATTTATAGAGATTTAAACCATCCAGTCATTATTTGTGGGTTAAAATGGCACAAAACAAACAGAATTAACATCCATGTGGTTGCTAGAAAGTTGAAGTTTTATAATATCTTTCTACCAAGTTTAGAAAGTTTTTATTGCCTGAGGGACTTTGATCATAAAATTTCTCTATGTTCCATTCAAACTTTGTTCCCACTGATAACCTATTTCAGTTTCAAAAGTTGACAACCTGGCCTTTTCTACTAGTATTAAAATCCCCACTGATACCTCACTGCTTTGGATAACTTGAATAGATAAATAGGTTATTTTAAATGATATATACTTAAATATACTAAGATAATGATTAGATCCATCCTGTTATTTAATTCTTTAAAATCTCTTTCCAAATAATTATTAATTGATAATTACAAATAAGTATTTACTCAAATGAGTAGGCTTTAAAAAAATTCTTCTGAAATACTAAGGTTTAAATAAAATGTATTACCAAAGTCAAAAGTGAACAGTTTTTTTTTTTTTTCTTGAGAGAATAATATTCGTTTTTTTATAAAGTTTTTATACAGGCTGAGGCTATTGGGGTTCTATCTTTTCATGCCTAACCACTGGCCTTTTGTCAAAACTCATCACTTTCTGAGGCAGGAATGGAGCATGAGAAGGAAACTGGAGGAAAACAATGGGGAAATGAGACAAAGACAGTTTGCAAATGTGCTTGGCACTCTAATGCTTCAAGATAAGTTTTTAGCCCAGAGGTAATAACAACCTCTGATACTGTGGAAAAGTTCACCAACTGGGTCAATAAGCGCGTCATTATTTACTACTCCTATGGCTTTCAAAACAAACAAACAAACAAACAAATAAATAAATAATATAAATTAAATAAGATAAAGTAAAATAAAATTGGGGCATCTGGGTGGCTCAGTCGATTAAGGATGGGACTCTTTTTTTTTTTTAAAGATTTTATTTATTTATTTGAGAGAGAGAGAATTAGAGAGAGAGAGAGTACATGAGAGGGGGTAGGGTTAGAAGGAGAAGCAGGCTCCTCGCTGAGCAGGGAGCCGGATGCAGGACTCAATCCCGGGACTCCAGGATCATGACTTGAGCCGAAGGCAGTCGCTTAACCAACTGAGCCACCCAGGCGCCCAAGGATGGGACTCTTGATTTCAGCTCAGGTCATGATCTCAGAGTCCTGGGTTGGAGCCCCGGGGCCTCTGACTCTGTGGGGAGTCTGTTTCAGGATTCTCTCTCTGCCTCTGCCCTTCTTTTTTTGCTCGCTCCATCCTTCATTTGCCCCTGGCACTAACTCCTATTAAAGAAACCATATTTTTGTAGAATATGGTTATGTTATTTTTACCCAAGGTCACATATACCATAGGAAATGAATCAAATGTATTATACCACAGGGAATTCACCACATAAAAGAGTGCCATCCTTTTTTTAACTACTTATGCGTGACTTTGCTTTTTCATTCTGTTTTATCTAAAGTATTTTATTATAGTCTTGACAACCATGATAGCAACATATTATATTTAAAAATTTTATCGAAAATTCCCCGTTTTTGGAGAAAGTGATCAGGTGCCCCTCCCACCATGCACTCTGTGTTCTTTGGGATTTCTGTTACCACAGATTCTCAGTGTCACTTCCTCTGGACGTCACTAGGGATTATCAACACAAAAACAACAGAACAAACAACAAACAAATAAAAAGCAGACTTGCTGCTCAAGTGAACTTGGGAAATTCTAGATTAAACAGGCCAGGCTTACACAAGCCTCTGGGCTTCTTGACTTCTCATAAACCATAATATGCTAATGTGAACTTGAATCTTTAAGATTCTAATAGAGCGTTTAGTGTCATTAAATTCAAATAACCAGGGCGCCTGGGTGGCTCAGTCGGTTAAGCGACTGCCTTCGGCTCAGGTCATGATCCTGGAGTCCCTGGATCGAGTCCCGCATCGGGCTTCCTGCTCGGCGGGGAGTCTGCTTCGTCCTCTGGCCCTATCCCCTCTCAGGTGTTCTCTCTCTCTCATTCTCTCTCTCTCAAATAAATAAATAAAATCTTTAAAAAAAAAAAAAATTCAAATAACCACAGAATTCCAAGGGGTAAATGTTAAATGTACAAATTTATTATGGAAATCATCACCATTTGTTAACTGAGAGATATACCTGCATCAATTGCCAGACACCTTGTAAAAATGTCTAGGTTTCAATATTGATTCTTTTTTCCTTAGTACAGAAAGAAAAAAAAAACCCAACCCCAAACAACTCTGAACATAAGAAATGAAATGCCATAAACAGATACCCATTATTTAATATAAGATATGGCATTACCTCTACACTCCCCCCGCTAAAAAATTAGAATTGCAAGGCCGAAAAGTTAAAAAATGCCTACTCACTGTAGTCTGTTCTATTTGAGAAAGTCAATTATTACACTAGCCAGTGACTGCTGGTCAGTCAATTATTCCTTGATAATTAAGGAGTAAAGAAGAGAGAGGTGCTGTGTCTACAGACCACTGCACTGAGGCCTCTGAAGATTCAAGATTCACATGGAAATTTTCCCAGTAAGGAGCTGTGCCAATGTGCTTTCAGTGCTGAAACGGAGCAAGGAGACTAGGATAGCTAATCAGAGAGAAGTAAGGAAAACACAATGCTTCTCCTTGCAAAAGTCAGTGAGGTGACTTGCACACCTTGTTATGTCTTTGGAGGGGGAAGAAATATACATGTAGCCCCTGAAATGGGCCTTAGGAGCTCATGCATTTAATTACTGTCATATCCATAGAAAGCTACAGTGACTTTTCATAAAATATTCAAATATAGACTTGTGAGGCCATCTCATTAACAGATCTTGACACTGTCTTGTCAAATAGGAAAATTATAACAATGTAGATAAGGTGACACGTGACACTATCGTATAGGAAATTCATTTGGCCATCTGCTTACCTCAACAGACACGGTGCTTTTCTTTTCTGCAATATCACTCACAAGGAGCAGGAAAAAATGCTTTTTTGTGCTCATCTGTGACCCTGGAAATTGACCGTAAGCTCTGAGTTGTACTACCTGGAATGATACAGTTTCTACTGCATTTATGAAAATAAAAACCATCACATAATTTTCCAAAAAAAAATTACAAAGCCATAGATGTACTGAGCCAATAAGCAGGGTTCTGAGAAGGATTAATTAATTTATACAATTGATTTTTATTTATTTATATATTTTTTAAATTTTATTTATTTATTTGAGAGAGAGAGAACACAAGCAGGCAGAGGGAGAAGCAGGATCCCCGCTGAGCAGAGATCCCAGCTGGGATCATGACCTGAGCCGAAGGCAGCTGCTTAACCAACTGAGCCACCCAGGTGCCCCAGGATTAATTATTTTACCAGGAAATGAACACTAAAATTTTCACAAGGGATTATCAATGAGCAATATATCAGAAATTGGTCTTCCTTTCTTTTGAAAAACTCAAAGCATGCAAGTGTAAAACACACATAAGTGGGTATGAAATAGATAAACAGAAAAATCCCCACAGGGAACCTGGGGTAGAATACTGTTAGTCTAATGCTAGAAGTAAGGGGGTGGGGATAGAGCAGCTTGTTATCTACTTGACTTGGGGGCACTCCTAAGTAAATTATCTCATTTAATCCTAACGGCAACCCCTTGGAGTAAATATAACCACCATATTACCTCCATTTGGTTTAGTAAATTGTTAAGGTCACAGAGCTAGGAACTAGGGAACCAGAATTCTGATCCAAGTCTTTTCTTTTCTTTTCTTTCCTTCCTTCCTTTCTTTTTTCTTTCTTTCTTCCTTCTTTCCTTCCTTCCTTCCTCTCTTTCTTCTTTCTTTCTTTCTCTTCCTTCCTTCCTCTTTCTTTCATTCTTTCTTTCTTTTCCTTCCTTCCTTCCTTCCTTCCTTCCTTCCTTCCTTCCTTCCTTCATCTTTCTTTCTTTCCCTTCCATCCTTCCTTTCTCTCTCTTTCTCTTCCTTCCTTCCTTTCTCTCTCTTTCATTCATTCTTTCTTTCTTTCCCTTCCTTCCTTCTCTTTCTTTCTCTTTCTTTCTTTTCCTTCCTTCCTTTCTTCCCTTCTTCCTTTCTTGAACCAGAATTCTGATTCTTTCTTTCTTTCCTTTCTTTCTTTCTTAAAAATTTTATTTATTTATTTGAAAGAGAGAGAGAACTAGCGGTGGCGGGGGGGGGGAGGTGTGGTGAGAGGGAGAAGGAGACACAGACTCCCTGCCAAGCAGGGAGCCCGATGTGGGGCTCGTTCCCAGGATCCTGATCCTGATCTGAGCCAAAAGTAGACTCCCAACCTACTGAGCCACCCAGGCGCCCCTTGAAGCAAATCTCTCTGACTTCAAAACCCAGCCTCCTTCTTTTATAGTATTTGGAAGGCATTTTCCATGTAGTACACTGTCGAGGAGGTGGTCTCTTCCCACTAAAAATCAGGGGAATCTGTCAAACCTGTCTTTGAGGCAGAAGTAGCAAGATGATGATACTTTGAATCAAGAATTCCGAGGCAGCCTTCACAAGTATGTGGCATAAGAAGAAGGGGATCTCTAACCTCCAGAATTTAGAGCAGAACACAGGAAAGGATACTATTAGAGTTGCAGAAGCACAGCTGATGAAGAACTGTTTTTTGAAATCTGAATGCTGAGCAAGGAAAGACTGATAATCCCACACAATCCATGTATTACTGCCACCAGAAGAAAACTGGTAACTTGCGTTCATCAAGAGGTGGACAAAAATGTCTACCCTCTGAAGGAAATTAGAGGAGAATAACAGAAAAAAGAATGAGGAGAATTGGACAAGAATCCAGCCAGAGATACTTCTTCGTCCCGGTCTGACCAAAGCTTTTATTATGACCCTAATTAGGAACTTTTAAGAGCGGATGATGCATGTTGTTCACTAGTATGTTTTCAGCATTTCATCAATCTTTTGTCATTTATTAGATCTTCTGAAAGCCCGAAGTTGAAGGAAACCATTTGTATCCACTTGGCATGGATGGTTCTACCCAGTGACCTCTGCAGTGAAGATGCTGGTGCCCTGACTGATAGGACAATGTACTGTAGGTCAAAATCTAGGTGCAATTTAGATCCAAGAATGCATATAGTCCTTGAAATTAAATATCTGAAATTAATTTTACATTTCTATATTAGCAAACTTGAAAAATACTTCAGTGTCTGAAAATGTTCCACATTAAAATGCATACCCAACTTAATAAAGCTTCACTAAACAGCATTAATTTAACTATTTAAAACAGTGAAGGTAACAACTTAGTACATTTTCTGATATATCCCTGATAAGAATTAGACTAATCAGGAAAGGAAGTATAATTGGGTAATTTAGTATAAAAATAAAGTTAAACTGAATTATCTCAAGGCATAATCCTACTTGAAAATTTCTTATTACCAAAAGCAATGAAAATAGTTCTTACCCTGTGGTCCAATGATTAAAACTATATATTTTTTTTACTGCTATGCTTTCAAATATAATTAAATTGGTTGATACTCGGTCTAAGTCTGTTTGTTTCAGAAATTTGCTCTGAAAGTACTAAAGTGGTTATTAATTGTTTTTTTCTGACACTTTAAGATAAAAAGAAAAAGAAAAAGATATATAGTATTATGATTATGTGACTTCTTTTTAAAGAACTTTTGCTGAGGAAGAGCATAGTATGCCAAGAATGATACAGAATTGCTTCTTATATTGGCTGGAAAATGTGGTCTAGATGACCAATAAAGTCCCTCACAGAGTCTTATTATCCCAGGATCTGCTATCACTCCTAAATCACTTGTTAAAGAAGTATGGGGGGGGTGGGGTGGGGAGGGAGTGTCTTTTCTAAATTTCAGGTCTCTTTCACAATTGCATCGTCTACTGAGAACTGTATAGCATAACTACATCCCATCATTTAAATCAGGAGAGAAATATCTAATGTAGTTGTCTCTAGTTTACTGTTGGTTCCAAATCAGTTGCTTATAAAAGCAGAGAAAGAAGTAACTTTAAAAAGAGAAAATGAGAAAATGAACATCTTGCCATTTGCAACGACGTGGATGGAACTGGAGGGTATTATGCTGAATGAAATAAGTCAGTCAGAGAAAGACATGTATCATATGACCTCATTGATATGAGGAATTCTTAATCTCAGGAAATTAGAGGGTTGCTGGAGTGGTGGGGGGTGGGAGGGACGGGGTAGCTGGGTGATAGACACTGGGGAGGGTATGTGCTATGGTGAGCACTGTGAATTGTGTAAGACTGATGAATCACAGACCTGTACCTCTGAAACAAATAATATGTTAAAAAAAAAAAAAAAGAAGAAGAAGATAGTAGGAAGGGAAAAATGAAGGGGGGGAAATCGGAGGGGGAGACGAACCAGGAGAGACTATGGGCTCTGAGAAACAAACTGAGGGTTCTAGAGGGGAGGGGGATGGGGGGGATGGGTTAGCCTGGTGGTGGGTATTAAAGAGGGCTGTACTGAATGGAGCACTGGGTGTTATATGCAAACAATGAATCATGGAACACTACATCAAAAACTAATGATGTAATGTGTGGTGATTAATATAACATAATAAAAAAAAAGAGAAAATGAAGAATAGGTAGTGTTGGGGAGTATTTTTTTTTTTAGCTTTGAACCCAGACACAGAAGTCCAAAAGCATCGTTATCCTGTGAAGAGCTTCCTCAGAACCCAGAAAAACAAATCTGCAAGGAGAAAATTATAATCTGGATTAGGCTACTTGAAAATTTTCTACTGTCAGTGGAATCCTTCAAGATAGAATCCCTTTTACCAAAAGTCTACAAATTCAAGGAATGAGTCTTAGAAAAATAATTACTAGGTGATGCTATAAAACAACAAAATACTTCCCCACTTGCTTCATGGAAAGCAAAAGATAAAATCTTCATTAAAAATATAAAAGGTCATCTCCCCTTAGGAGAAATCTACTTGCGAACTGGATAGAATTTATTGCTGGGTGCTTCCGTTCCTGATAAATATTGCACTACCTTCAGGAAGATGAAAGAAATTATGAGTGGAAGGACTGGAGCATCAAGCTGTCATCAAGTTCACATTGCCTGGAAGCCGATGTACGTGGTCTGTGAGCCTACATGGGTGACAGGCAGCTTGGCGGGTGCAGGTCTGTCCCGCAGGAGCTCAGTGATTTGCCAGTGAATATGCATGAGAAGCTAATTTGCAAGGATTCAGTGAAAAGTAAGTGTTTTGATGAGGAAGACTGAAATAACAAGAAAGGAGGAGTGAGGAAATGGAATAAATATACCATAATCCTTGATTACTCGGCAAGTACACCAGGCATTGGAGTTTATCTTTTCCTTAAAGCTAGCAGTTTTATTTCCTTGCATATTTTAAGCATGACATGGGCCACAGAGGGAAGGGAATCAAAACCACTCACATAGTTTATTTTAAATGGAAAATGAAAATGTGCAGATTTCCTCTTAATGACTTCTAAAAGTAATTTAATGCCTACATTTTGAAGAGATCTAAAAGGTTTTTTCTTAGCAACAAACCTTCTAATTTACCTATAGACCACAAATGGTTTTCTACATCTAATCAGTCTTATTATTCGCTAGCTTTACCTTGATTCTTTATAAAAAAAAAGAAAAAAGCTAAAAGTGAATGGCTTCAGAAATGGAATTAAAAAAGCACAACAATGTAAGCTTTTCTCCCCCATATCTTTATTATCCCTGAAACTGTAGTACTATTTAATTAACTCTGACATACAGTATACTTTCTTCTGGAAAGGAATCTGTTATTTAACATCAACAACTAAAAAAATGTCTATGAATACACCTTCGTAGGAACAGAATGAAATCCCTCAAGAGGATTTCTAGTTCTTTTTTCTTTTTAATTGAATTTCTCCAAATTGTATCAATGGTTTCAATTGAAAACATGTACTCAGCAAATGAATAAGCGGAACTATAAAACCTCTCACAAAAGACCTGCCTTGTACACGCTGTTCAGGAACCTTGGAACTGCACTTTGTGCCCTAAAGGATGTGTGTGTGTGTGTGTGTGTGTGTTTAACCTCACAAATATCTAAGTCTAGTGTTGAAAAGGAAGAATAGACAATTAGAATTGAGTGAAAATAATAAGACTCAGACTAACTGGGAAAGCCAGAGGTGGAATATTGTGGTGCAAAAACCCCTGGATTAGGAATTAGATTTAAGTTTTAAAACTTGGGTCAGCCCTTAGTCACGTCACCTTGGGCCATCACTTCACCTTTCAGAGAGTCACTTTCTTATCTATAAATATGCATTATAATGACTGTTTTCCTTATGGGATTCTCAGGAGGAGAAGATCCCAGGATACAGATATATGTAAATGTATTTTTTTTAACTACTAAGCACCATACACATTACCTGTTTCCTGTAAATTCACTTGATAGTCTTGTATCTGATAGTCTTGTCCTCCTATCTCAGTTTTCTCATCAGTAAAATCAAAGGAAGTCCCAGGATCAATGCTCTTTCAGCTTTGCTAGGAGATCTAAATGTAATTATTTTTAATACAAAACAGGTTATGGACTGAAGGCATGGGATAAGGCAGTTGTAAAGTCAAAGAAAAAGTATCAAAAATACAGAGGGGTGGAGAGCAGTGTCCTGGGGCTACCACTGTGTGTGTATATGGGTGGGTGTGGGGGGGTAATAATGAAGAGAGGAAGCCAAAATAAAGAAAAATGTATTAATTATGAGTTTGAAACAATGGGGTCAAGTCATAGTATTGCTTCCAGGTAGATAACAAATGCTATGTTATTAGATTTGGTCAATAAAATAATTCAGGAAGAAATATGACTGAATTTCGACTTTAAAATGGCCATGGTCATTGACTGATGACCAGGTGAGCCTTGGCCTCAGGACCTGTCAGGTTCCTTGTGTGTTTTTGATTGGCTTTTTAAGAGATTTAGACCTCTCTTTTCCAACTTTATTAATTTTTTAAGGCAAATAAAGTTTCCAAATCCTACCATTTATCTTTATGTTCACAGATATGTGATCCAAGAGAACCTGTCTTCACCTAGATGCCATTAATTGTGGCTTCTAGATTCTAAAATACATTCTGACATAAAGACATGAATTTGGAAGATCAATGGCTAGAAGAAGTCCATCCATTAAGAGGCTGTGTGGAAATCTACCAAGGATCTAGCACCCATTATGTTCTGGTAGGCCTTTTTTAAAAAAGTGGGTTAGTTGGGTGCCTGGGTGGCTCAGATGGTTAAGCGTCTGCCTTCAGCTCAGGTCATGATCTCAGGGTCCTGGGATCGAGTCCCGCATCGGGCTCCCTGCTCCTTGGGAGCTTGCTTCTCCCTCTGCCTTTCTCTCTCGCTCTGTCTCTCATGAATTAAAAAAAAAAAAAAAAAAAATCTTTAAAAAAGTGGGTTAGTCAAACAAAATCAAAGCATGCTACTCCTCCCAAAATATTTATTAACTACTTATTATGTGTGATAAATTATTTATTTTAATTCTCTCAACAGATACAGAGAGGGAAATAAAGCCTTCGAGAAATGAGTTACTTGAAGGTAATACTACTGGTGAAGAACAGAATGGGACTTCAGCCAAGCAGGTTTGCTTCTTACTCACTCAGCAATGTTGCCTTTCAGTGGCAACAAGAGGCAGCGTCCCATCTCCAGCCTCAGCTCTGCTCTGCGTAGCTGGGCCCTGTATCCTCCCAGAGTTTCTCCTCAGAGAAATTCTCTATTTCAAAATGTCAGTAGGACCTTCTTTTCCAATTAGTTGATTAGATACTTAACAAGAACTTGGCACTTAACAAGATAGTTGACAAACCTCATGCTTTGTCTCCTGGTTGATGTTTAGAATTCACAGAATAAGGGAATTTGACTTATCGATGAATGCAGGACATTCGAGGGGAAATATAAGAATCTGAGCCAACACCTCATAGTCTAAGAGGCTGTAAGACAGGCTCACCAGAAACCAGATGTTTCTCCGAGGACAAACATCTCTCTGCATAAATGAGGAGGGCAGTGTTTCCTTTATAGGCTCAATGTTAACCATCTTTCCTGAAAATCCATCCACAGCTGATGGAGGAAATTGAGAATACGGGTTTGAGGCGAGAATGAAAGATTTGTGATGTGGCAAGGAAGGTAACTTCTATACACTTTCTCAACATTAATTTCTTTGAACTGGTCTTAAGATATTGCATTGCCTGTTCCCATGATGCCAGCAGACATCTTGAGATCAAGAAGTTTACTTAAATTCTGTGAACCAAAGAGTTCTCTGGCTGTAGTATATTATCCTATCACTCCAGGGAAGCCAAGGCTATTAAGAATGTTTCTAGGTACCAGCAACTGGCAGTAAATGAATATTGATTAGATAATTTCTTTTTATTTATTTCTTTTTAATTTTTTTAAAAGATTTTTTTATTTATTTGATGGAGAGAGACACAGCGAGAGAGGGAACACAAGCAGGGGGAGTGGGAGAGGGACAAGCAGGCTTCCCGCTGAGCAGGGAGCCCGATGCGGGGCTCGATCCCAGGACGCTGGGATCATGACCTGAGCCAAAGGCAGACCCTTAACGACTGAGCCACCCAGGCGCCCCTGATTAGATAATTTCTATGTGGCAATTTCTTTCACATGTTCTCTGGTGGATACCGAGAAAGGAGGCACCATATTCTGTGTCTCAGGGATCTAATGATATCCAGTATTAATAACACCGTAAGATGAGTCTCAAAGTTTCTCAAGTGAACTCAAGGTAGGAGCTGTGAGTGTTCCATGGTTTGGAAGTGTTCTTTGAGCCTGTGTTCTCCCTTGGCCTTGAAGGATGGGTAAGATTTGAAGGACAGGAAAGAATGAGACCTTCCAGGTGTGAGGGACTCTAAGAATAAAGCTGCAGATTTGCCAACACCAGTCACATTAGGGGGACTGGATCAAAATAAACATCTAGCTGAACCAGAGGGTCTATAAGCAGAGGGTGCTCCTGAAAACTTCACTGAGCACTAACTCAATTAACTTGTCTGTATTCTTAGTCAAATCAACATGAAATTTAACCCTGTGTCTGCCACTAGTTGTGTATCCTCAAACAAGTTAACTTCCCTCAAACTCTGTTTTCTGTCACAAAAGGATGCTCGCTCACAGAGCCCGAGAGTAAGTGTGATTCTATATAGAAGAAACCTAATACGGTGACTGGTGTGTAGGTTAGGCATTGATATGGTGTTTTAATGTAGGAATAATAAATGCAATAATAAGATTGGATTATATCCTCACTAAGTTAAATTTTAGTTTCAATAAATTGATTGAATTGTGAAATTTAAGTGTTCTACAGAAAGCCTAGAAATTTAAATTCAGTTTTAGCGACAGATTTAGTAAAAAATGAGCTTTTATCAACTGCACTTTTTGTTTCTTCATCACACAGATGAAAGATAATGGCCATAAAATTTAACTGAGGTTTCAAGGACATGCATGACAGCATTAAAAATAATTTAAATAATGCTAAATCATAGTCGTCATTAAGTGTTGAGACAAAGCCCCATCTTAATAAATTCTACCGATATTTCTAAGTCAGACTATTGCTAACACATATTAGCATTTATTACATATTTGTCTTTAAGCGTGTCACATTGTTCCTTGTTCAATTTAATTTTAGTTCTATTTATGAAGTACACATTTTATAAATTACCCTAACATGTACATTTTCTATATTTAGAATTTACAAATGAGGGGCAAGTCTTTTTAATCACTTGGAACAAACTTTAATTAATGAAAACCCTGATCCTCATTTTTAAAATTTAGCCCGTCCAAAACCCAAAAATACCTTCAAAATACAAATAAAACATATTTCATTAATATCATTTCCCCCTAAAGAAATGTCATGCATATCGAAAAAAAAAAAAACCTACTATGATTTGAGAGTGTTTTGTATCGATCCTGTAAGAGCCAGAACCACATCATGCCCAATTCAAATCCTCTCTTGAAGTCGT
The DNA here is from genome assembly GCF_029215605.1 of Mirounga angustirostris. NCBI lineage: Eukaryota > Metazoa > Chordata > Mammalia > Carnivora > Phocidae > Mirounga > Mirounga angustirostris. Next base: position 9,183,137 of record NW_026991720.1, read on the forward strand.
CAGCAGAAAGAAGAGTAGTGATTTATAGATAAGTTAATGAGATGAAAGTAAGATTTGAATCTCCTTTTGGGGAGATAACTTTTATTAAAAAGCAAGTTGTAGGAATTTTTGCATCCATTGTTTTTACTGGTAGTCTATCGACCACTGTTACACAAGATGATGTTGTAGCGCTTCTCCAAGTACAGTGTTCCTTCTCTGACATGCATTCTGCACTTTCATTATGGTTCCTTTAGCTGGCACCTGCCAGGAAGGTACACTCTGCTTGCAAAGGTTAGGTATCGCCTTTGTGGAATTATCTAAAAAGCATCCCAACCCCTTCTTGACATATAGAGAGACAGTCCTCCTGTACTGTCTTCTACCGAAGTCCCTATTATTAAAGAAAATATAGAAGAGATATTTAGAAGGCACCATTACAACTCTCAAGGTAACCCGGAAGGGGGTAGGAGATTTATTTCTATATTTTGTGTTATAATGAAGATACACCTTTTAAGAGTTTTTGTTTATTTACAGTATATAATCTTCCCTGGGGTTGTAATCTCAAGAAATGGTCCACTTAATTCCATATTTAACAAATGCCCACTATTTGTAAATTCCTCTGGTGATACAGCACGAATGAGAAAGTAAATTGAGGTCTCTTGAGTTGACACGGGAGGAAGAAACCAATACATAATCAAATAATGACAGCAAGTGTGTTGAAATGCTGGAACAGATATATGTATGAGGTTCTCTTGCGGTCCAGCTGTGGAAGTGGATGACGTTTTCTTAGGAAAAGACGAAGGGGAGGTCAGGAACTTCACTTTAACGATGTCAAATGTCACTCTCGTGATAGGACAACTGACACATGCCCACCTCTACTCAGTTGACATAAAGTTATCATTGCTTACTCTACGGCAGCAGGATTCTGAAAGGAATCGTGAGATGACCAGCTGTAGTGGGGCTGGAGTTGAAGGCAGTGAATGATACCAGCAACAGCATCTCAGAATGAACCCCCCCAAACTGAAGAAATGCTTAGTCATAGGAGAGATGCTTATAAAAAAAAAAAATGTGGAGGCAAATATATACACCATCTGGCTATATTACATAATAAACGACCTGAATTTTATTTTATTTATTTATTTTTAAAGATTTTATTGATTTATTTGACAGAGAGAGACACAGCGAGAGAGGGAACACAAGCAGGGGGAGTGGGAGAGGGAGAAGGAGAAGCAGGCTTCCCGCCGAACAGGGAGCCCGATGCGGGGCTCGATCCCAGGACCCTGGGATCATGACCTGAGCCGAAGGCAGACGCTTAACTGACTGAGCCACCCAGGCGCCCCAAACGACCTGAATTTTAAAACCTCTAACTACTGAAAGTAATTTATACAATCCCATGTGTATGTGGCATGTGTATTTTCATTGGCATGGAAAAGAAGGCGTCAAGCACAATGGCTTATTTAATGCATTTTCCACCTGTATACATCTTGACTCAATGGAAGCAAGACAGAATCAGATAACAATCTAATTACCCTGCAAAGGAATTTAGCAATTGACGATGGGATTAATATAATAATTGAATCCCAGCTGGAATTAACTGTAGTGTTTCCTACTGTTTTATTAGAAAATGCTAATGGTTTTGCAAGCAAATAAAGTGCTTTAAATGACGAAAGATAACAATTATTTTTTTTTAATTCTAAAAAAAAGGACTCAAGTTATAATTTGTGAGAAAGTCTTAAATTACCAGGTGTGCAAAGGTGAAAGTATGTGTGGTTGTGCAGAGAGGAGAGGAGGTGTTTAAATGACATCTATTTAATAGAACTGTGTCATTCTTAGTATTGAATTTAGATGACAGCTTAACAGCATTCAACAACATACAAAACATATTTTATCCAAAGTAAGATGAAATGATCCTTAACATTGCATAATGGATGGCTGACAATAGGCTAAACTATACCCACAAATGGCTGAACTAGATATAAAAATTTATGATATTCAAGAGAATATAGATAAACCATGGCCAGCAACAGAATGCCTTGGAAACAAGAAATAAAAGAATTAGATCTTCTTGGTTTGTTGTATTTCTAAACATAGTATTTCATATGCATTTCTGTTAGTTTTGGGGACAGTTAAGAGACATCTGAAAAACTCTAAGACAGCAAATGCACCCCATAACTCATTAGCATTTGAGAGACAAATCTGAGGCAAACACTCCAGACGTGATTATTATAATCCTTCAACTATGCTGATATCTAATAACCTTCAAAAGCTTCTTCATTATCATCCCGAGGAACAGCAATGATTTTTCATTAGTGAAATAAGTTTCATTAGTGAAGCAAGGAATGTGCGCTTGCTAAGATACCATGTAGGAACTCCTACCTTGCATGGAGAGCATTTGAGTCTCAGTGAACCTGGTCACCTCTACTCTTCATGGCTGAATCCCATCAGATCCCATGAGCAACCATTTCCAGAGGATGCTTTGGCCTGATTCCAACTAGATGGTAACTAAATCCTGCTAATAGAAAATTGCCGTATCAATCTAAGTGAAACTCTCATGTATGGTGTTTGCAATGTACCCTAAAAGACAAAAGCCTGAGATTTCATTAAACTCTCAAGAGTACATTTTATGACTTGTTCCGCTTGATGGCTAAGAAGAGTGTGAATGCATAGTAGAATCTGATTTGTATGATTTGCTCTCATTGTAACATGAGATGGTTTTATGATCGGGCGATAGAACTATAACTCCCACCTCTAACAAAAAAAATACCAAGAGACACTGAAAAGGAGGTTATCAACTGTGGACAACCAAACTGGCTTAGGTCAATCTGCAACATAAACACTCACACACACATAGAACATATGAATATCCAGATTTGTCTAACCAGTGAGTAAGGAAATGCTTAATTAGTTAATTAATTAATTAATAAAGAAGCATTGCAAAGTAGCAGGTCTCCTAGACTAAGTATTAAGACATTTGGGCCCCAGTCTTATTCTAGTCTGATTTGAGCCAAGTCAATGTCTCATAAAGCTTTCATTCCTGAGAATTCTGGATTGTATGACTTATTTGGCTACCTCCAACCCAAAAAGGTACAAATTTTATAAAAAATGGAATGCATACTCCTAAACTGTACTCTGATAAAGAATAGGATTAATTATAAAGACACAAGGGGCGCCTGGATAGCTCAGCTGGTTAGGTGTCTGACTCTTGGTTTCTGCTCAGGTCATGATCTCAGGGTCCTGGGCTCGAGCCCTGGGTCGGGCTCCCACACAGCGGGGAGTCTGCTTCAGGATTCTCTCCCTCTGCCCCTCCCCCTACACTCTCTTCCTCTCCCTCTCTTTCTAAAATAAATAAATAAATCTTAAAAAAAAAAAAAAAAGACAAGACTTTCCTGGAATGCCTTTCCAGAACACAGTGAGATTCACCTGCAACCATTCCTTCCCTTGATTCCAGCACCAGCACCAAAACATGGTCATTCTAATATGTTTCAGAATAGTGTCTTAGACTTCTTGCCTGGGAGGCTAACAACATGATACATACTATCCCTGCTTTCTTTTCTCCTGCCTGTTCTTCATTCTTTTCTTACCTTAAAAGTTTCTCTCCTTTCCTAACCTAAATACCTATTTCCTACAATTTCCTCCCCCTTACAGCTTTAATGGCATCATTGGGAGAAAAGTCAGAAAACATGCATATCGAACAAACAGGTCATTTGGAAAATAACGGTCACTATGTACAATCACATTAATTTAAAATTGTATGTTGCTTTAAAATATTCCATCCCATTTGTACAGATGCCCATACGCCTTGTCCAAAATCTTAATATTTATACAACTGTAGAAGGGCTATTTCCCCTGTTTGTTTAATCAGCCAGAATAATCTGAAAAGAACCTGGCCGTGTCGAGCGAGCTCCCTCAAGTCTAATGCTCCCGTGTTTCTCTTTCATGTGGAATTATCTGTACTGGAAGCTAATCCTTTTCACTGAGGGAAGAGAGATTTACAGAATACTGCCAGCTCACAAACGTCGGATTTCACAAACTCTCTTCATCTCTTTGCTGCCCTCTCTGCCCCTGTAAACATTATGCTTTGCTTCCTAAATAAATCGTGCAGCCGTTCTTATGAGGAATGTTTGTTTCGGGCAAACATCGGTTTCGGTGAAATGATTAGAATTTTCAACAAGCTTCTCTCCTCATGTGGATTTTTCTCACTGGATTTTCTTAAATGCTTCAGCATTTCTGCTGTGCTTTTATTCCTGGAGGTGGTGTGTTAAGAGAGATAGTCATGGAGAAGTGAAAGAAAGAGAAGAAGGGAAATTAACCTTTATTAGGCATCTGTCCTAACACCGGCATTGTTTCTACCTTGTTTACATGGATTATTTTATTGCCTTTACTATCAACTATGGGGTAATTATGATTTTCTTATTCTATGAACGAGTGCAGTAAATCTAGGTAAGATGAAGTAATTTAGCCAGAGCCGCAAGCTAGTAAAGGTCGAGGTCAGAAGTCAAGACCACGTGTCGGGGATACATTCCCCTGTGTTCTCACCATGCCCTGCTGCCTCATCCATCTCCTTCTTGGAAATACTTCAAAGGAATAGGATATAGTTAGGTTATATTAGTTTTTTAAAGTAAGTTTTTAATTGCAACCTGAGCAAAAAGAAATCTGATGTTATACATTAGAAAAGATTTAAAAAGTGTTAAAGTCCTGTTTCTTCATGCACTTGTTGAAAAAATAATCAACACTGCTGGCAGACTATTGGTATCTAATAAAGCCATTAGGCATTCCTATTTCATGTAGCTTAATAAGAATGACAGGTGTGGGGAAAAAACATCTCTTTTTTGAGTGTATCATATGCTAGGCACTAAGCTTCAGCGTTATATACATTAATCATGAAGTCTTTGCAACACTTCTACATGTGTATTAGCACTCCTTTGTGCAAAAGTGAGTTGTGTGACTCAGAAACTATCCCTCATATGTCATACCATGTCCTCATACCACACAGTGTGGAAGATGATTAGATTATATATAATACACTTTTATACCCTTTTATTATTCTCTAAATTTTCATGTAGTATCTCTTCCTAAAGTCTACAATCTTCCTCATGGCTGCTTTTATCTGTGTCTGAATTAGGTGTTTAAAGACACTTGCTATATTGATGGGGTGCCTGGTGGTGCAGTTGGTCAAGCCTCGGATTCTTGGCTTTGGCTCAGGTTGTGATCTTGGGGTCCTGAGATGGAGCCCTACATCAGGCCCTGCACTCAGCGTGGAGTCTGCTTGAGACTCCCTCTCCCTCTGCCCCCTCCCCACCTCTAAAATAAATAAATAAAATCTTTTAAAAAATAAATAAATATAAAAAAATAAAAACACTTGCTATATTGAAAAAAATGATATTATTTCAGGTAGATGGATAATAGAATAATTCTGTGTATAGTCCATTAACTTAAGTCATGTAAACCATAAACAAATAGCAAGGTTTGTTTTCCAGGTGGGGGTCAGCTGGGGTAGGAAGGTGTGTCCAGAATTGATCAGATTTAGCCTTAGCCACACATCTTCAGCGTCTCAGTTGATTTTACTGGTGCTCCTTGAGGGAGGAAGGACTTAGGAATGGAGCTCTCTCTACAGCTGAGGACACCAAGTCCCTGAGGGAAGAGTAGAAAAACCCCGTGGTGAGATGATTGAGCTCCGAGCCCTCACTCTACCTCCCTTTTGGCAAATAAATTCACCTTTCCTAGCTCCCCACCACCCGTTTTCTGGGGGAAACCTCTGTAAGTAGATCCTTAATGAAAGAAGAAGTAAGTGAATTGCACTTTGTGAACACTCGGTGCTACATGAATTCATTTTCCCTCTTTTCAGCCTGGCTAACTTTTCTTTTGTCAAAAAGGCCTTGATGGCTTTTGCACTGACCTGCCTCGGGGACTCTGTGCCTGGCAGGCCACCTGTCTGGGCAGCTGTCTGTGGCCAGTGCCCCGCATGTCAAATTTAGCAAGAGCTGGTAGCAGGGCCGGCCTCCACGCTATGTCCACTGCTCTGCAGACAAACAAGGAAATGAAGCCTTCCCTAGAGAGCCAAAAGCCTTTAAAGCATTATATCCCTTTCACCCTGACACGCAAAAAGAACCAACAAAATGAGAAAGAAGAGAAGGAACGGCAGGAAAAAAGTTTGTGGGTCTTCTGAGGAACTTGTAGGGGAAAAGAAAGACAAACATAATATAGACTTAAAAAAAGATCTATCTTAATTTTGTTAATATGAAGGATTACAAAAAGAAAATGATTCCCAATGAAACTACGTTGTGGGGGTTTTATTCGTTTTAGAGCAAAATCTCCTTTAAGAAAATGTCTTGCAGGGGCGCCTGGGTGGCTCAGTTGGTTAAGCGACTGCCTTCGGCTCAGGTCATGATCCTGGAGTCCCGGGATCGAGTCCCGCATCGGGCTCCCTGCTCGGCAGGGAGTCTGCTTCTCCCTCTGACCCTCCCCCCTCTCATGTGCTTGCTCTCTCTCATTCTCTCTCTCTCAAATAAATAAATAAAATCTTTAAAAAAAAAAAAAAAGAAAATGTCTTGCAAAATCAGCATGAACAATATCTAAGGCTCTGGGGGTGGAAAATTACTATTGTTAGGAACTGTAAGGTGAGTATTTGTTAAGGGCTGCAAATCTCACTATTTCACAGGAAGAGCACTGGCAAAGCCACATGCCACGACAGAAGGTCGAAGCTATTCAGCCGTCAGAGTGTAGCCTAAAATTGTTTGAGCAAGGCTCCAGTCATGGGCAGATGATGTCTGGCTTAGATTCAATCACCTTCATCAGCCTGAGAGAGGGGAACGGGTGTTGATACAGATATCTGACCACCAAATGGAAGGCCCCAAAAGGACATCTCTTTAACTGCTCTGTGTGTGTGTGTGTGTGTGTGTGCGCGCGCGCGCGTGCGTTCACACACGTCTTGCATCTATTTAAACCAAACAAGACAATAACCGTTTGTCAGTAAATGTGAATAGTTACTTTCATATTTACCTAATAAAAGCTGACGGTTCTGGAAACTTACGCAGATCACAAGAACATGGATGTTGGCAAGGTTCTCACTTTTATCACAGAAATGGTAAGAGCATATTTCAGTGACATAGAAACCCATTTTTTAGAAATAGAGCCTCAGCATTTTCATAATGTTCCATTGAATGTTCACTGTGTGATACATCAACTTTTTTTTTTTTAAAGATTTTATTTATTCATTTGAGAGAGAATGAGAGAGAGCACATGAGAGGGGGGAGGGTCAGAGGGAGAAGCAGACTCCCTGCCGAGCAGGGAGCCCGATGCGGGACTCGATCCAGGGACTCCAGGATCATGACCTGAGCCGAAGGCAGTCGCTTAACCAACTGAGCCACCCAGGCGCCCTTTTTTTTCTTTTTTTAAAGTAGGTTCCATGTACCAATGTGGAGCCCAATGTGGGGCTTAAACTCACGACCCTGAGATCAAGACCTGAGCTGAGATCAAGAGTTGGATGCTTAACCGACTGAGCCCATCCATGCACCCTCATATTAACTTTTTAAATATTGTATTTCCTTAGTAACCTTTTTATAGTAACCAAAATTGTAATAACCTAAACTTTCTTTCAAAATTAAATAAAATCATTAGTCCAAATTTTATGAATACCAACTCCTTCCTTGAAGAGATACAAACTGGACTTTCATATCTAAAAATAGAAAAGCATTTGTGCATCTCATTAAATCCTTTCTAAATAGGAAATATTAATAAGTAAATAGATGCACAATAGAAAAATCATTTGCTTATCTATGCATTAAAACCTTTTCCCACAAAATATATCTAACACTAAATATTAAACGAAGAACATTTAAAATAAAATTGCTGATAGAAACTAACTGCGGTATTTACATCAACTGCTCAAATTTGGTCATCTCAGTACTCAAAAAACAATCGAATCATATAAAACGTGAGATAATAGTTTTTGATAGGCTTCCTACACGTTAAAGTCAGAAGATAAAGATAAATCTGTGTTCTAGGTTTCCAAAATAGATAGATGTCAAACAGTGCCAGACAAACTGTGGCCATCATTCCATGTGTCTGGGTAGTCAACAAATACGCATACATCAGTGCCGGGATGACAACAGTGAACACAAGGGACTAAACTTTATGTCTCATGCAGCTTTCTCTCTGGTGGGAAGAAGATAATAATACAGTAATATGGGCAATAAGAAAAAAATTTTGGAGGGGAGGGATGAAATTTTAGACAGTGTGGAGTAAGGATTTACTGGGAAGGGGCATTCTAAGTTAAAATGTGCCAAGAGAGGGGAAGCCAGATGCACGTTCATTGGAGGAGAAGGTGTGGGGGTAGGGGTGGGGAATGCAGCACAAGGCCTCAAGATGCGCATGTTTAGGACCCATGAAGGGGCCATGTGGCTGGACCAGTGAAGGGCAGGAAGAGGAGAAGTCACAGAGATAACCAAAAGCACAGACCCCATGCGGCCTCATACATTCTAGTAAGGGACTCTTGATTTTTACTCTAAGTGAAGGGGAGCCATTAGAAGATTTTCTGGATCTTTATGGCTGCCATACTGTGGACAGGATCCAGCTAGAGCTCTAACAATCCAGGTGAGAAAAGCAAGTGGTGGTTTAAGTTGAAGTGATTAGAAGTGAACGAACCCAGAATACACTTTTGAAAGTAGAGTCAATGCGTAAGGTCTAAGAGAGAACGAGTAGGAGAGGGTCAAGGACAGCACCAAGATTTTCGATTAGCATAACTGAAAGCATGGAGATGCACTAACTGAGTCAGGGAAACTGAGGTAGGAGCTGTTGAAGGTCCGGGTGGGGGGCTCGGGCATATGAGAAATGTGACCCATGATTATCTCTAGTTAAAACCAAAGGGATTGTATTTTCTCACTCATACGGGCACACATATTAAAATGATGACATACTAGCTGGATAACTCAGAGATAATCAATGCAGTCTCTTTCTCCGAAAGGATGAGAAAAATGGAAGGAAGCAATGGAGAGGGAAGGAGAAGAAGAAGAAGAAAGGCAAGCTTTGTTCATGCTCATATTAAAATGGTGACATACTAGCTGAATACTCAGAGATCATCAAAGCAGTCTCTTTCTCTGAAAGGGTGAGAAAAATGGAAGGAAACGATGGAGAAGAAGAAGAACGGCAAGCTTTGTTCATGCTCATATGCTGCCCATCCCCAAAACTATGCCCAAGGGCCCGACTGAGCACAAACACTGTGATATCCATCATAAGTAGACCAGAAAAGAAATAAAGCCTCTATGTGACAAAGAGAGAAAGCGTGGGGGCTCTTTCACTTGTACTGAAACTGGAATGAATCCAGTGTGAATGGCACATTCATGGCATCTGGCATAAACATCTAGTAGGGTTTCCTTATGCCAGTTTCTCTTGACTCCAAATGTATTCATTATGATCAGATGTACCTTACTAAAACATCACTTTTAACTTGTTATGCCCTGGTGAAGAATCTGGAACGGTTATGAGATCAATTTTAATTTGCGCCATTTACACATTTTCCCATAATCATGTCTATCAATTTGATATTGTTATTCTTTTCCTCCTGCTTATAACCCCTTCCTCCCTTTCTCTACCTTACTGGATTCTAGACCCCCTTACATGCTACTTCCTCCATAGAGCACCTGCTGCATGTTTCTTTAATGGCCTATAGAACATATTTTATTTTATTTTACTTTTATTTTATTTTTATTTTATTTTTTCTTTTGGCCTGTAGAACATATTTTAAGCACTAAATTGTTCCTAAATAGCTTCTCTATGGATTGATTTATTGAGTACCTGCTATGGCCAAGCACAGTGCTGGTCCCTGGAAACAGAAAAAAAAAACAATAATAAGAGAGAGTAAAAACAAGTTTTTAAAAGAATTTCTCTGTCTAGTATCCAAAAATATTAATAGTCAGTTACAATCTGTCATAATACATGCATACATTCTGACTGTACACATTACATTTGTAACACAGAAGAGGAAGCTGTTGTTGGCATATTGGTGCAAGGAAGGAAAATGCACATGAGCACACATGGGCACACACATATCTTATTTAGGCAGAAATGTCTCAAATCAGGAATTCTATGTAATGTGTTTTCGAGAGCATAGTTTCCCAAGCCCCTGTATTATCAGTATCGCCTGGCATGCTTTATAAGAAAAATACAGATTACTAAGAGTTGGACTCTGAGTTGCTGGCCCTGGAATCTACCCTTTAAAAGCTCCCATTTTGACGCTGACGATGAATTAGTCAGAGAGGGCCAAGGACAGCACCAGGAGAGTCCCAGGCCAACCGAGATGTGCTGGTCACCCTACTTGCAGGTTTCAGACTGCTGACCCCTGGATACCTAGGGGAGAGTCATTTCTATCAGCTACCCCAGTCGTTAACAAGTGCCGAGTACAGAGATGACCTCCGGAAGGACCGGTCCTCAAGAACTCCAGTGCTTTTCGAATAATCTCCTCTGGTGCCTCTTCACCCTGTTCCCCCTAGTATCATTAGCCTAATTTTAACTCCTTTAGTTTTTATGTTTGAACCTCAAAGCGATTGTCTTTGACCGGAGTCTGGTTAAGTTTCATGCCTTGCCTTTTCATGTTTACTTTATGTAAATTCAATTCTTTGAACCTTAGGACCTTGGGCTAACAGCAACATGGGGACTCCATCCACAGCACAGTGTTAAGGTCATCGTCAACCCGTCACAGGGTGGATCCTAGTGTTTGTGGGATGCCCCTGGCAGGGAGGGCGCGTGTGAATGTGTTAGCCTGCCCTGACTCTGCCTCCTGGGGCAAGGGTTTCCAGCAAATGACTATTTTACTTATTGATGTTCTTCCAGTCCTTCACTCTACTCTTTCTTGTGAAAAGTTCAGTGAGCTGAGTCCCTAGATTAACAGGATAAAGTTAAATTAATAAGATTTGTCTGAATGTACTTCAAATTCACATGAACAGGAATTTATAGAAAGTAAGAGTCCTCTTCTGTGAAACTCGACATGGTTTTCAAGTAATCATTTCAGTCCCAGTCCTCAAGCAAGGGAGGTTAGAGATACATCCACCAGCTGATAGGCACAATCAGGACTCAAGTGACTTAGCGTACACTAGTCATCAAAATAATTGCTAAACTATTGTTTTAACCGTATTTCCCAATAATTTCTAAGGTTTCCAACAACTTGATTTAAGATCCCAAGCCACTGTGTTTTTCCTGACAGTACAAATATTTAAAACGCACAATCATATTTTTGTGTAAAGATTTCCTTTAATACCAATTCAATATAAATAAATGAAATGCATTTTGCTCTTTTAGATTTAAATCAAAACTGGAATGTATTTGTAAGTGAAGCACTAAAAACTGTAAAAGATCACAGTGGAAAGATCTTAGAACTTACTCTGGCATATGTTATCCATCTAGTGATTTAAACTTGTCTTAAGCATATGCTTTCCTCATAAAATACATAGTGTCTGAAATATATAGAATTTAATTCTCATTAAAATGGCTTGAAATGAAGAAATAAGAATAAGTATGATAAGAATTAAAGAAAAGTTTTGGGTCATATGAATTTACGTTTATAAGCCATGGCTTAATTAAAGCTTCAAAATAATAGAAAATAAAATGATATAAGAATACTAGATTCTTATGTTTTTATTTTTTATTATTTATTTATTTGTCAGAGAGAGAGAGAGAGAGCACAAGCAGGGGGAGTGACAGGCAGAGGGAGAAGCAGGCTCCCCACTGAACAAGGAGCCTGATGCAGGGCTCCCTCCCAGGACCCCAAGATCATGACCTGAGCCCAAGGCAGATGCTTAACCGACTGAGCCACACAGGCATCCCGATGAATACTAGATTTTTATGTGAAAGAAGTATGCCATTGGACCCTGGACAAGTACTGGTAAACCTCCAAATTCTCTGCACCCGTGAAACTTGGCTTTGGACTATGGCTTAAAAGCCAAACTAAGTGCTTGTGACCTAAAGGGACCCATGCCTTTCTTCCTGCTCCTTGTAGATACACAAACGAAGTTACCCATTCATATTGGGATGACCTGGGTGTGACAAATTCTGGGACCACGTACTAGCTAAATGGTGCTCATCAGAAGAAGTAGAAGGGGAGCCGACTGCACCATAAGGTGGGGGCCTGAGCTGCAGGTGTTAACAGTGGACCCTTTTTTGATTTTAGGATGCCGTTAGTTCTGCAGTCTATTTAACCTTTAGATTTTCTATATTCTTTCTTCAGTGGCTTATCCAACAGGTCTTGCTGATACCACTCTGCATTCCAGAATACTCAAATATCACATGCAAATTATCCAAACATAGTATTTTCATCAGGCAATTCACCTGCTCAAAAATAGAGTCAGAAGGGTGCCTGGGTGGCTCAGTCGGTTAAGCTTCTGACTCTTGATTTCAGTTCAGGTCATGATCTCAGGGTTGTGAGATCGAACCCGGTGTCCTGCTCTGCTTTTGGTGTGGAGCCTGCTTAAGAGTCTCTCTCTCCCTCTGCCCCTCCCCCCTCCCAACTCTCTCTTTCTCTCCCTCTAAAGAAAAAAGAGTCAGAAAATTTCTACCAAATCAATTTCAAGACTATTACCTCCTGTCATAAATATCAGACATACCTCAGAATCTTTCATACCTGTTTCCTCCTATAAACTACACACACACACACACACACACAATCACTACCACCACCTCATATTCTTCAATGAGGAATGCTTCCCCCCAGTCTCATTTCCTGCAAGACCATGTTCCCTTTCTTACATAAAATCTACTCTGAATGCCCAACCTACCCAAAGCTCAATTTTTTCCAGAATTCTGGTAATCCACATTGGAATATATCATGGTCCACTGCTTTCATGGTGTTTTACATCTTAATTTGCTCCACTTATCCACCAAAGAATCCCATTAAAACAACTGAATAAATCAGTTCATGTTTTCTTTGATCTGAAGGGAACTTAGGACAGTTCACAGAAGCTACTACTGCAATCCTCTCATTGCACACCTCCCCCAAAATATTTGGTAACTCCCACCACCTCAGGGCAGAAACAAAATCACTTTCAACAAAATGCACGGCCTCAGGATTCTGGCCCCTACCTCCTCCGCAGCCCCTTTTGCTTCTAATCTCAGAATTTCCTCCTTCCCATATCCCCACTCATGTGAACATCTTTGGCCATGATAAACCACCCCAAAGATACCTTGCATCTATGCTCTTTCTATCTGTGTATTTTCCTCTGCCTTAATGCTCAAATCAATCCTTTTCCTTTTGCTTACACATACTGGTTCTTCAGATCTCCCTAAATTCTGGAAGTTTAGAAATAGCATTCTCTAATGCTAATGGTGAGACTCCCAGTCTATGCTGCTCCTAAGTTACCGCAGCCCCCTGTGGTCATTCCTACCCTATCCAGGGACTTGTCAGTCTCCGTCACTAGTTTGCAATATTCTTAGGCAAGAGCACCACTTTTTTTTTTTTTTTTTCCTGTCATTTGACTAGAACTCTTACCTACTCAGTAGCCAGGCCCAAAAGGTACAACGTGCTTCATATTGACTACCACAAGTACTCTGATACTTGTAAAGGCTATCTTTTCCTTGTTCTTTTAATACAGACTCTAATTTCCCATTAAATTTTAAGTCTTAATCAACTGGGGACCTAGATCTCTTTAGTCCTGCAGATGAGGAAAACTTCCCAGAAAACAAAGGAAAATATAGGCATTCCTTCTTTCTATGGCAGGAAAAGAAAATGAGAAGAAAAGCAAAAGTGTTAGATTTCCAACTAAAATCGTGTGATCATTCATATCCTGTAACTCAGGGAAACACAATTATCTTAGCCTGAATATAATACAGTAAGATGTAGTGAAAAATGTGCTTCTGAAGGTAAGAGGCCTTACATGCCTGTCTAAAAAATTTAGAATTCATCTTAAAAGACTAGGATCAAAAGTAAAATGCCTTTAAAGGCCAAGAAGGTGATACTGATGAGGGAAGTGTGCCTGCTCGGGGCCACAGTGTCAGAAGGACAATAAGGGGGTGGGGGAGCCGTGATGGGGCTGGGGGGACAACTTCAATTCCAAGTGATTGTAGCCACAGGGAAGTGAGAGTTCAGTATTACTGTTCTTTTTTTTTTTTTTTTAAGCCAGAATACTCAATTGTCACAGGGAGTCACCTCAGTTTTAAATATTAGCGACTAAATTTTAAAGTAATTTTGTGAGAAACAGAAGATACTACTGTGGTTGCTTTTATTCAGCAGCCCATATATTTATAGCCCCTGACGATTAAAAAATCCATGAAGGCTTTGTAATCAGAACTGTGTTTTACAAAGATAAAGTTGGGAGCTGAATGAAAAAGAAAGGTCATCGGACTGTGAACTCTTGAGGGGTGTTTGATCATTTGCTGAATGAATGAATGAGAATCTAAAGGCAAAGAAACGAGTTAGGAAATTTATTCAATGGTTTAGGTGAGGATCTGGGGGGGCTTGAACCAAGGTGGTGGTAGCAGGCCATTCTGGTTTGAAGATATTTTGAAGTTTCTAGTTTGGTCGATATTTATAAAGATGTTTATCAATGATACAAGAAATATCAATGAATAGGGATTAAGAGATAATGAATGTGATCCCCGTTACGCCACTAAATTGTGTGATCTTGAGTCACTTATCCAAGGGCTTCAGTCTCAACTGGAAAACTGAGGAATTATAGTGAACTATATCTGAAGAGCTATTCAAAGCTGAAGCCCCGTCATTCTAGGCTGACATCTCCTGATCGACGTCAGTCATTTCAACAACCTCCCCGGTGTGTGATTTCACTTACATGGAATTCAAGACCAGGCGAAACTCATCCATGGTGCGGGAAGAAGAACAATGCCTGTCTAAGAGAGGGGGTTGCCTGGAAAAGGGCACGAGAGATCATTCCTGGGTGTGAAAGATAACATCTTGATTAAGATGACAGTTACCTGATATTTAATATGTCAAAGTACCCTGAACAGTACACTCCCTATGGGTCTATGTCTTTTATTACATGTAAATTAAACCTCATTAAGAAATACTGGGGGGGTCATGTCTTTCACCCACTTGTTCTCATGCCATTGTGATTTCGTTTTCTTTTTCAAAGATTTTATTTATTTATTTTGAGAGAGAGAGAGAACGAGCAGAGGCAGAGGGAGCAGCAGACTCCCCGCTCAGCAGGGGGCCCATTGTGGGACTCCATCCCAGGACCCTGGGCAGACGTTTAACCAACTGAGCCACCCAGTCTCCCTGTCCATTGTGATTTCTATTTCAATTCACCCTTAAAGCCTAGTTGCCAGCCAGCATGTTTTCCCCTTTAACACTTTAAACTAACAGAACTCAAACATTTGCCAGAGCTCCTATCAAAACTAATTTCCAGAAGAACTAAACAAGAAGACACCAGAATAGAGAAGCCAAATGGATTTAATTTCCTTGAGAGACCCTGCCCGGCTTTCTCTGGCTTGCCGCCATTTTCTGGTAAGTACACTTTCCCTGCACTTCACTTTTTAAGGACTCAAGTCACACGAGGAAATGTTTATTTTCATGGCTAGATTAAAAAAATAATTTCCACCCTGAGGTGACTATAATTTTCAACCTTACTCAAGGATAGTTTTTCTGTTAATATTCAATTAGCAATATGGGAAATTCAATAATATCCTAGCAATAAATTATTTTGGGATAGCACACCCACAGCAGGGCGAGTGACGGATTTTCTGGCGAAAAGGTTATTTGGAAGATTCCTGTTGTCTTGACGGCATTATGTGCCTCTTTTCCTCACCATTGGCAAAAAGGCAAACATCATCTTGAATGTCTGCCTCTGTGACAGGTGCATCTTGCCCAGATATTCACCTTTTACAAATGTCCATCATTCTACATGTTGTTACTGTTAATAACCCTCACTCCCCGGGTCCCCAAAAGATGCAGTACTGAAGGAGGAACAGCTCAAAACGGGAAAACATCATTATGAAAATGAAAGCCTATGATGTAAGGAATATTCCTTTAGAGGCAGAATGGAGTAGCAGAGGCTGCCTGCGAACTCCTGTCATACATCGCATTTTGATTGAATCAGACCTTTCTGGCTGTATTTAATGATTCCAAAATATAATGAAGCTCCCCCAGAGATCCCCCTTTCACCACGGCTGTGAACATCAAATCATCACATTGCACACCTTAAATATCTTAAAATTTTATTTGTCAATTATACCTCAATAAGCTGGGAGGAAAAAAAAAAGTAAATGATCTTAATACCAAAGCCAGAGTCACTGATAGATGTCTTCTCATTAGATCTGAAATAGGAAATGCAGGATGAGGTATTTTTTATTCAGTGGGGAGATCAACAAACACACGGCTTAGGAAATCCTCTGTGAGATTTGTATTATATTGTGATTTCAGAATACTTCCCTCACCAAAACTCTTGACAGGGCAATTACTGGATCTACTGTTTCTCTCTCCTGACAGAAGCAATTTTATATTCATTCCTTTTTAGTTCTGAAGTACAGGAGGAAGAAAAGGAGCAGGATGAGGTAGAGGCAGAGGTAATGAATTATTTCTCTCTGTATGTTCCCCAAAAATGGGTACTAAAGGGATTATTGTAGAGTTATCTTAGCATGATTATACTTTACAGGTGTCGTAGACTCAGAGGAATTGCCATCAGAAACCTAAATGACAGAGACAAGTTTTATATTTGATGGCATATTTGGAATGCGAAGCTTGACAACTGAGCTCTCCCCGGTTCAAATGAGAACTTGCAAATTATTCAACCATAGGATATTCATAACAAAACACACTTTCCATAGTGGAACCATTTCCCAAAATACAGTAAACAAATTTCTAACAGCAAGTATAAGGGACATTTCTTAGAAACTGGAGAGACAGGGGTGCTCACGGGTCTTACGCCTGGTCCCCTCACTGGCTTTGGCCCCAAAGTGCAGTATTGAATGTTGCGCTGTTTGAGGCATTTCTCTCTCTTGGTATCCCAGAAACTTGGGTAATGCCCAGTTTCTAAACAACGTGGGCAGACTGTGATTGCATCCTCTCTTTGGAGTACAGATCTTGCCACATTTGGGGACTTACAGGAGGCCAGAAGAGAGAGAAATGATAGTTCTGGGGTCCAGGAAAGCAGAGGAAGGAGTCCCTCCAGCTAGGCAGAGCTTCAGTCTTTGGTCCTCTCTAGATGACAGGCTTATTGCGGTATTTCTCACTATTATCAACCTTCTATTGTTTATAATACAGTTCCAGTTTCAGCATTCTCTCTTTTCCTTTCTTCTTTTTTAAAGCTGCTTTTACTTTTGCTTTTATTGAGTTTTATTTAGATATTGTAATTCACATGTCATACAATTCACTAATTGGAAGTCTGCAATTCAGTGGTTTTGAGTTTTATCATTTCTTGATGTCATGTCTGGCAGAGAATGAGACCAGAGAAACCTTACTCATCTGGGAAGTCTGGAACATGGAGCAGATTCTTCCAAAATGTCACAGAATATGTAAATTCTCAAGTAAGTCCTGAAACCAATATAGTTCTCTGACTCTGTGTGAAAGAACCCTAAGACCAATAAAGATGATTTAACTGCTTGCTCCTCAAGATCAGGTCATGAACCAGCTCAACAGCTTACTTGTCAAGACTAAGACCTTGTTCATCCAATTGTTTTAAGACTCTTGCCTCATGATGCTCACTGACCCAAAGCTATTAGGTCATGGGCTCTGCCCAGGCCTAACCAGGGCTCATCATGGAAGACCTGCCTTGAAATCACTCAGCCCAGACCCTATGGCTCCATAAATATTCTCTCTCCAACTTGCCCTTCCAAGGCACTGCTTTGAGGAGGTAATGCTCTCCTTGACTGCAATGCATCTAGTAACCTTAGCTTTGCCTCATCAACAGTTCTGCATTTATTTATTTACTTTTAAGGAAATTAACAGTCAACACAACAAACATGTCTTGAGTCACACCACTGGTGACTTTGGGACCCTTTTATTCTCAAATGAGATTCAAAGGAAATCTTGGGCGGAAATTCAATACAAAAAAAAACAACAGAAAAGAATTACTCTTCAGTACAGAACTCTCAGATTTACTCGGGATGTCTGTGAAACTGAAAGAATACCTTCATAATTCCATAGAATTATTTTTTGTGAAAATTATGCTTGTACATTACTAGCATCTGCTGGAACTTTCATAGAGGTCTAATCTGTCAGCATGTGGTATAAATTAAAATGGTTAATAATAACAGTTCTTTTTTAAAGAAGTTGTGCAAATCCCTATGATTTTCTACTCATGAAATTGTAATACTACTTTCTGATATCCTCTTATAATAATTAATACTAAAAAATTTATTACTGTGAAAAAAATTGCTCCCTGTTTGCAACAGAAAGAGATGAGGAACTGATCCCCCTCTCCTTTCGATCATATCTATATGCGGGGTTGGCAGACATCTTGGTAGAAATCCAGTTTAACAACACATGCATGCATGCACTTGCACACACACACACACACACACACACACACACACTGCTCCATGAGATACACAATTTAGTCTTCTTTCTTTTCTCCCCGGCCAGCTGTTCCATAAGATATATATATAATAAGTATATAATATATAATATATATCCCAAATATATATATATATATATATTCATGTTCCTTCTATAGCTTTGTGTCTCTGAGTAATCATGAATGACTACTTAACCATTTTACCAACATTTGCAGCCTAGCAAAGGTTGAATTCCATTGAACTGGCAGATTGCTTTTTAATTTTCTGCTTGGATGGCTTGTTTTTTTGTCTTGTACTTTCCAAAATATTTTATGAGTCCTGATGGAGAGGCTAAAATGCTTGCAAATTTTGCTGATCTCTGCCAGAAGCTGATTAACCCTCCCTCCTTCTTGAGGAAGCCATGTACCAGCAGGCTCAGGTGATGTAAGAAACATGATACACAGCTGTGTAACAGTACTTTCACAAGCGTTGCAAAATGCTACTTCCACACAAGGGGTAAGTGTGTTGATAATTATTCTGTGTAGATGTTATCCTGGTTTTCTGTTTCTGTAACTGAGGGAAATATTTATGACTCTTAGAGATGTAAAGTACAAGACAGATTGAATATCACCAACCCTTAATGCAGGTGACATTCTGTGAATAGTAATTTTTTATATGACTTTGAAATGGGTTACCACTAAGGATACAGATATTTTCATAACCTCGTGCTAACTGCTCTGAACTGTGCAGTTATTTCATTTCAAATCATGACTTGGCACCTGGATGACCTCGTGCCATTTGTATAATTGATCAGATACCCAGAATAATTTCTACTTCCTCTATAGCATAATAGATTGCTTAAATAGCATTTAAAATCGCTGAAATATCACATCACAACGTGAGTTTGTTATTGTCGATTTTTTTGGTATATTTTTCAGTTCATTCCACCTATATCATCTTCTCCTTCTCAGTGAACAGCAACTCTTTTTCCAGTTGCTCAGGCCAAAAAGCCTTAATTTCTCTCTCAGCCTGCAATCAGGTAGATCGTATTATGGATGCCAATTTCTTTGCTCCCTTCTCTGTCAAGTAGAGAGAGCTGAGGGACCTCCTCGTAGGAGGTGTACATGCATGGGCTTGGTACTGTTGCTTTGTGTAATGGAATGTGAGCAGACGTGATTGACACCTTGTCTCCACACAAGTTTTAAGAAGAATGCCCACTTTAAAGAAGACTACAAATTCCCTGATTGAAACTGCTTCCACAGCCTGGATTCTGGAATTCATGGACAACATGAGAAAGGGCCAAGCAAGGCCAGGCACAGCCACAGGGGAGCAGAAGTACAAGTGCTTGTACGTAACTTGAGCAAGGAATCAATGCTTATTGTGAACCACTGAGATTAGGGGGATGATGGGAGACTGTCTGAACTGCAACTTAAAGTTGACAAAGACAGCCCATATCCAAGACATTGGCTAATCCTAATACCTCTTCTTCCAAATACTGCCAATACCAGACCACTTCTCGCTTCTGCTGCTATCACCGAGGTGGAGACCACCAAGCTCTCTCCTGTGATGACTGTAATAGCCTCCCAAGAGGGTGTTCTTTCCCTCATCATGTGACTCACCATCTATTTTCAACAAGGGACCAGAATAATCCTTTTAAAATGTAAATCAGATTGTATCACTCCTGTGCACACATCCCTTCAATAGCTTCCCACATCACCGAGATAACAGCCAAAATCTTATAATGGCTCACACAGCCATTGGAAGCTCATGCAAAATGCCTACCCCTAGGCGTGCACTCCCCAGCACCTACTCCTACTAACCTCCCCCATATTCCCTCCACCCAAGCCATCCTGCCTCATCATTATATCTCAGCCTGGCCAGGAGGTGCATCCTTCGGGCAACTGCATTTACTCTTGACATGCTCTCTGTCCCATGGGGACAAAAGGGCTTAGTACTTCAAAGCCTTCGGTTCTTCGTTCCAATATCATCTACTCAGTGACATCTTCCCATCTTCCCAGAACTTCCTTGCTCCCTTCGTATGCTGGCTCCCGGGCACTGATACCATCTTACATAATATCATTTACTTACTTATTTACAGACTGTCTAATTCGACTAGGTTGTAAGCTTCATGATGCCTAGGGTTTTTTTGTTTTGTATTTTTTGTTTGCTTTTACTGTTTTGTTTATTGCTGAGGTCTGTGGCCTGGACAAGAACTTAGTTAATAAATGAATTTCTTGGATGGATGAAGAAAGAAATTACATCTTTAGGAGACAGATGAAGTACTATATTATTTTAGTTTTTTGTTCTGTGCTTTCTCTGAGATAACTTTTTTCCCACTTATTTTCAAAATACATTTTTTAATTTAACATTTATAATTGTAGATAGCAATTCTGTGTCCAGTTTATCTCCTAAATAACTTTTATCCCTCTAAATATAACACATTAATGAGGTTGATAGGATATTAGATGTTTCAAGCATACTTCAGAATCCAGCAAAATTTCTCTTCTGTTGAAACTTCCTGCTGTATCACTGTAGATGTACCTAGCACTATATATCGTTAATTTTCTCCCGGAAGCCATGCTTTAAATTATTAAATACTATGGGACTTGGGACAATAACCCTAACTTCCAAAATATCAATGCTTTCCCAACTTAGATAAGATTCACTATTGAGAAACAATGAATCTCATATTTGGAATTATTGTAGTGGCTAAGTTCAAGTTGAATTATTTGATAAAAATATTATGCTATTCGAGGGACCCCTGGGTGGCTCAGTCATTAAGCGTCTGCCTTCGGCTCAGGTCATGATCCCAGGGTCCTGGGGTCAAGTCCCACACATTGGGCTCCCTGCTCAGTGGGGAGTCTGCTTCTCTCTCTCTCTCGCTCTGTTGCCGCTCGTGCTCTCTGTGTCAAATAAATAAATATTTAAAAAAATATTATGCTATTCGAGTAGTTACAAATAAAGAGGTACCTAAAATTAATGAGTGATTGTTCTTTTTCACATGCTTAACTAGTATGCTGGAGAAATTTATTGTCATCCATGGTAAATATTTACAGTAACAGTGTCTAATGAACCATACTTCCCTATGTCCTTGCCCCTTTGAAATGTGACTGTGGATGTCTTAGGATACTTCATAACACAGCAAAAGGTAATGGATATAAGTACAGTATTATTTTTTTCTGCTTTAAATGCATCAGTTTCTCCCTTATAAATGATGAACCTATGAGAATGATGAAGGGATCAGGTGGTGAAAAAGCTGGGCAGGCAGTGAGTTGTCGGTATATTAATCAGTGTGGTTTTTCTCATCCTTCCTTATTGTTCTTCCACCCATTTCTCTGCTTCCCTACCTACTTAACCTTCCTCCAATGCACCATGAAAACTGCAGAGGGAAATGTGCTCAGTCAAAGAACTCCCTGACTCTTCTACCTTTGGACCAAAATACTTAAATCTCAAACATAAATCCCCAGTTGGAAAGGAAACTTATTATTAATACTCATATTGAACCACATGCAATCAACTTCTACTCCAAATTTCTATTTTATATGTATATAAGCTGTGACAGGCATTGCTTCTAACCAGTAAATAATTGCAGAAAGGAAAGATGTTTAGATTGAAAGATACAGATTGCACTGAATGGTGCATAATTTTGAATGCAACTCACTGGCCTACTGGTAAACATGGTTCAAAATCACAGTCTTTCATCAGGTGGCTGAACTTCAAACTGGAATAGGATCCATACCTATCTGCTTTTTGTCCATTGTTACAGAAGGAGGAGGAGGAGAAAAATAAATATGGTCATCTCAGGATTGCAGACAGATGCCATACCTTACTTATTTCACTGAAGGTCCTGATGAAGGAGGTACCTTTTTTCTTTTAGCCTTAATTTTTATCATAGCTCTTTATGGGAATAATTAAATTCCACTTAAAATAAGCACCCCATCCATCTATACCGGATGCCTTCCACGGTGGCAACACAATCCCCGTGAGATGCATTTTTTTAAAGTGTGCTTTTAATGAATCAACAAACTATAAATACAGAGAACAAACTGACGGTCACCAAAGGGGAGGGAGAGTGGGGTTCAGGCAAAATGGGCAAAGGGAAGAGGGGGATACGGGCTTCCAATCACGGAATGAGTAACTAATGGGAATAGAAAGCAGAGCATAAGGAATATGGTCAATGATACCGTAATGGTGATGTGATGGGACAGATGGTAGTTACAGTAGTGGTGAGGCTAGAGTAATTTATAAAAACTTGTTAAATCACTAAATTGTACCCCTGAAACTAGTGTAACATTGGGTGGCAACTATACTCAACTGAAAATAAACAAATAAAAATGTGTGCTTTTAAAGGATTTTAGTGTCATGCTTACTGTACCATGGCTGTATATACAGAAGTACTCCTGAGTAATAGCCAGGGGACCACTTTTATTTTTTATTTTATTTTTTTTATTTTTATTTTTTTAAAGATTTTATTTATTTGACAGAGAGAGCGAGCACAGGCAGGGGGAGTGGGAGAGGGAGCTGCTGACCAGGGAGCCTGATGTGGGGCTCGATCCAAGGACCCTGGGATCATGACCTGAGCTGAAGGCAGAGGCTTAACCTACTAAGCCACCAGGTGTCTCTGAAACTAACATAATATTGTATGTCAACTATACTTTTTTTTTTTTTAAAGATTTTATTTATTTGACAGAGAGAGACAGCGAGAGAGGGAACACAAGCAGGGGGAGTGGGAGAGGGAGAAGCAGGCTTCCCGCCGAGCAGGGAGCCCGATGCGGGGCTCGATCCCAGGACCCCGGGACCATGACCTGAGCCGAAGGCAGACGCTTAACGACTGAGCCACCCAGGCACCCCTCACTTTTATTTTTTAATTAAAATAATAATAACTATTTTTTTACAAAGTAACCGAACATATAAGGTGGATATAAGGTGCCTAAGTGTGTGTACCACTTATTTAGATGTACAAGTTACACAAATTCATTACATTACTTCTCAAAATTTTGCCTAATCACAGAGTTAAATATTGTTGTTTATGTGCTACAGAAGAAAAAAAAACAAACTGAAATTCTGATTGCCTAGGACCACCAAGGAAGTAAATGGCTCAGCTCAGATTTGAACCCAAGTCTTGAGTGTAAACCATGCGATATGGCCAGACAGGAGGTGTTGATTTTGTAGGGTGGAATGTAATAGACTTCTATTGGTAAGGTCTCAATTTTCTTATGTTGAGCCAAGGCCTGAAAGCAAGGTTTATTATTACTGTAGATCCTTTATCCCTGCACTCTGTAATATACGAAGCCAGTTTTCCTCAGCCAGCTATCTCTGTGGTCAGGAAAGATTAGACACATGTTGCTCTTATTTCCCTTTGATTACTGAGCATATTGTTTAGATGAACAAAACTCTTCCATATACAGGTCTTTTTATCTGGACCAAACACATTTCTACTACACTCCTTGACAAATTGCTGGCTATATACATAGTACATTTGCAATCGATAAATGCAGAGACTGTCATAAATAAAAGGCAGTCATATTGCATTACTGTTATTTCTATGTCAACCAAGTCTACTTCCATGACAGGTATCCCTGCAGCCCCCGGGGTCTGGAAATTTCTGTGGCCGTCTTTGTCCCTTAGCATATTTTACTTCCTTTAACTGTACTACGAAAGAATTGTCTCCAGAGTGTGAGAAAGGATCCACAGGAAAAAAAAAAAAATCAAGTTCATTTTTATCCTGAATCCTAGTTTTTACTTTCTACCAGAAATGCCTCCATCCCCTAAATCTTCTTTTGTCAGTCTTAGCACCAGAGGTCCTTCAAATGCAGCATCAGCTATGTGATCATCTTCTAAAAAAAATGCATATATTCACACATGTATACACTCTTGGTCATGGACATAGTATAAGTTAGCTCATGATATGGCATCTAAGATGACAGATGATGCATGAGTAGGACTTTATTTTAGGCCAGTCTTTTTCCAATAAGGTTAGCATTTTGCATGAACTAGTTTTTGTCTTTGTTTTTGTTTTAGTTGTTTTTTTTTAATTAAACCATATTCCTAACTCCATGTTAACCCTACGTCCCTTTTTATTTATGTTATTGCCAGCAATGTCTATACATGATCTGTAATTAATAGCTATTTGTGGAGGAAAACAGTTGGCAATTTGGGACTGAGAAAGGGTAGAGAGGGAAATCTTTATGGTGTACAGGACTGTTCTGTTTACATGTACAGTGAGTAGCCTAGTGGAAAGAACAAAGACCATGGAGACAAACAAACAAAAGTGGATCCTGCATACAAGTTGACCCAATAAAAAGCCAAGAAGGGAGTTTCCCATTCACTTAGAATCAACGGCAGGGTGCACCTGAGGTGGGGTCAAGAAGGGAAGCCACCCAGGTAGGATGAGAGGACCCTGCCAAGCCACTGGGATTATTCTGTGTTGTTTTTTTTTTTTTCAGGACTGGCTCTGGAACAAGAGTGAATATGATGAGTCGTGGGATACAAATCTAATCTTATTTTCCAGCCAGTGGGCCATATTCATAAGACTGTGTACTTTGCAATAAATTACTGTCCTACCAGGAACAATTGCTTTTTCTTTAAGACTGTAATTCTCCCCTCAGCTACATACAAAATGGACATTTTCAATAATGTTGGATATAAATTTGTTTAACAACCTATAATGTTTACATTTCCAGCGTTGTCCCTTTGATCCTGGGAGGATATCAGTAGACATAAGATAATAAAAAAACAACTTTTTTTCTTTCTACTCATTTGCTTTTCATTATTGACAATAGCAGCAGTTTACAAGAACACAAGTTATAATACGTAATATAGAGATTTAAATTTCCCTAATGAGAATTTTGATTAAGAAAAGCTATCCTGGACGCTGTTACCTTTAAATGATTCAATTTTACTCCTATGGAAATAAGACTTCAACATTTCAATTTCAAATGATTTAATCACACTTAAAAATACTGAATATGCGGGGTGCCTGGGTGGCTCAGTTGGTTAAGCGACTGCCTTCGGCTCAGGTCATGATCCTGGAGTCCCGGGATCAAGTCCCGCATCGGGCTCCCTGCTCGGCGGGGGGTCTGCTTCTCCCTCTGCCCTCTTCCCTCTCGTGCTCTCTGTCTCTCATTCACTCTCTCTCAAATAAATAAATAAAATCTTAAAAAAAAAATACTGAATATGCAGTTTGAATATTCCATCAACAGCATTAGCCACGTGTCTAATATTATGCTCTTGTGATTTGATGTTAACACCGAAATAAAGGAATGATAAAAATTCAACTATTTTTATTTCATTATTTCCTTTATGGGATTCTGATGCATAAACTTTCAAGAGATAATTCATTCTTGACATAAGTGAAATTCAATGCTCAACTGTGACAATCAGAAAGTTAAGGTGAATTCATCACTTTCCAAATTCGCCTTATTTTTGTGGTCTATAGACAGCACCTATAAATACCATCTGTGTACAGATGAATTCTAGACATATGACACTGAGTCTGATATCTACATGGTTCTCTTGCTTATTTTCTGTCTCATGCATGTCAGCCAGAACCCTGTCTACTGCTTTCCTCTGCACTTGCAGAAAATGAGAAAGTGCCAATATAATAGGTATTTAATAAAAATTTATTGACCAAGAGAACAAATCCTGCTTTCAGAGTCAGAATCTACTAGAAAGTAGACAGGTGATTATGAATGCTTCTCTAGATTCTCAGTGGTCTTTCTTGGTGGTCTTTGCGTTATGTTAAGGCATGTAGAGAATATTATTCATTATATTTTTCCAATTGTGGTGCTTTTGCACTTATATAGATGATGTTAGTAACTAAAGCTTAACAGAAGCAAATAATTACATATTTCGTAAAGGAGTAGAGGCAGTTTTTTCCCTAAAAAAATGTTGTGAGAGGAGTTTTCCATAATTAAAACAACTATATTTATGGCTACAATGTAAATTGATATAATTTTTTTCTCAAGCAATCTGTAAATGTATTTAATGAGTGTGAAAATGTTTAAATGTCAATACACCCTACTTCTGGAAATTTAACTTGAGGAAATAACACGGAATGTTTGAATGATTCAGATTGTCTACTACAAAATTACTTATAATATCAAAGAATTGAGAATAACTAGATAGCCAACATTTAGGTGAAGGTTTTTTTTTTTTTTTTTAAGATTTTATTTATTTATTTGAGAGAGAGAATGAGACAGAGAGAGAGAGCATGAGAGGGGGGAGGATCAGAGGGAGAAGCAGACTCCCTGCTGAGCAGGGAGCCTGATGCGGGACTCGATCCTGGGACTCCAGGATCATGACCTGAGCCGAAGGCAGTCGCTTAACCAGCTGAGCCACCCAGGCGCCCTAGGCGAAGGTTTAAACTAGTGTACATCATTAAGAATACCATTCATACCCATTCATTCATCCACATACATGCCTATCAAATAGGAAGAGTCTTATGTAGTCAAAATTTCAGCAATAGCTTTTTTCAGGTGGTGAAGCTGTGGATCCCTTTATCAAGTCATACATTTTTTTAGTCTTCTTTATATTCCTGATTTTCTACTCTAATATATATTTCTTTTCAAACAAGGAAAAATAAAATCCTTCACCCAATTAGAAGTCTTGTGTTTGCGACCTATTTATATCCTTGCTGTCCCTTAATGACTACTTCCCCTAGTTACCCCACCCATGTGGCTGGCATCTACTCCATGAGTCCAGGGACCAACCTCAGCAAGGAAAACATGCCCACCGGATTTGTTTCTCAGGTACAGAAAACCAACATTCTCCCACACAAGAGCTGCAGTGATGAGGTAAAGGAGCTGATATTGCAAGAGAACAAATGTGAAGTAATAACAACTCTTATAAAGCTGATAGTTCTCTCAGCTTTCATGCCAGGCTCATCCTCCCATCCCACATCCCACAGATGCCTCAGAGGTGGCCTGTGGGAGACCCTAAGGCGACATCTGTGGGCAAAAGAAATGGCACTGAAAACTAATTTTCTTTTATGTAGTGATCTGATGCCTACCACAATAAAGTTAATTGATAGGAAGATAGATAGACATATGGATAGATAACTAGAAGAAAAAAGAAGCAAAGAATCACTTTTTACTCCCTTTTAATACCGTTTCTTCTCACTGGCTTAGCTACACACCCATCCTCCTTTTTTTATTTTTTTTCCTCTTTTTGATACTTTCTGCAGAGTCATGTTGAGTTTGGTTCAGAAACCCATTTTTAACAATTACGTTCTTGGTCTTTTCCCCCAATAATTCTCCGAAGTAAACATGGTAAAATGAAATTATGAAGTGGCACTGTTACTAAATACTGTCTTTTGTAAAGAGACAAGGACAAAAAGCTTCATTTCTTTCTTTGAAAATCAGTGATTTTATGATTGGTTAAGTGAGAACCAGGAGCTTTAAACTGTGTGTGTATTAATAATAACACCAAATTAACAGGGATATGCCCCAGCAATTCCATTTTACGGAATGACGATTAAATTATAATCTACTTACCCATGATCAACTTTTCCGATTACTTTTTTTCCTCAGCTAAACCAATCTCCAGGATTCACTGGCCTGTACACTCTTACTCTTGAAAATAGTGGAAATTTTTAGTTGTTTCTCAGTTGCTCTGCTTTTCAGAATGAAAGGTTCCCAATTACAAGGCAGGCGAGGGACTCCAATAAAATAGTTTTTATTTTTTATTTTTTTAAAAGATTTTAATTTCTTTGACAAAGAGAGAGAGACAGTGAGAGAGGGGACACAAGCAGGGGGAGTGGGAGAGGGAGAAGCAGGCTTCCTGCTGAGCAGGGAGCCCGACGCGGGGCTCGATCCCAGGACCACCCTGGGACCATGACCTGAGCCGAAGGCAGACGCTTAACGACTGAGCCACCCAGGCGCCCCTGATAAAATAGTTTTTAAAACTAGAAAATCTAGGAGTCTTCTGAATGCTTACTCAGAAGCTGAGAGAGCTCTTGAAAAGGGTCTCCTCAATTGAAATAATTTTTGTAGAGGAAATGATAATATAGTATCAAGGAAATTCTATTTCCTGAGATTTTTTCCAATTGATTTTAGGGTGTCACAACTCCAAGTTCTGCATCCTGTATTTTACCATTCTCTAACATCTCCTGAAGAATCCTGTCGTTCAAATAACATGAGATGTAATATAAGGTCCCCAGTGACATACCTAGCCTTCTGCTCATTCCCACGCAATGGAGTGGGGAAGAGGCTGTTCCTCAACAGGAGACCAGCACAAGAGGGTAAGTATTTTATGTTGAGTGACATAAATTGTTAGGGAAAAAAGAACAGAAGAAAAGGGCAGATGCAATTGTGTTCTGTTGGCACCCATCAAAATCTTCTCCTGTTCTGTGACAAGACAGCAAATTGCAGTGAGTAACGAAGACCCTTCAATATGTTATCATGCAAATAGGCTACTATGACCCAAGGGTATAGACATGTAAAGAATGAAATATGGTCACTATGATTTCTACCTTGAGACTCCTATGAATGAGGACAGATGATCTCAGGTATCTGTCACCCATTTTTAAATTCTCTAATATGACTTTGAGGGAAGATAGATAGCAGATATTTTACCACAGATAAGGAAAAATGATGGGATTACAGATTCATAGCAACTTTTTAAGTGCTCTGAATTTTCTTTATGGGCCTCATATGGGCCATAGACATAGTGAGTCTATGTTTCAACGAAGCATTTGACAGACTCGCATGACACTCTTGTGAGCAGAATGGCAAAAAGTCTGGTAGAGTTTTATCAGGTTTAATAAGAGTACACTGAGCTATTGACTAATGCTTGATGTCCACGTGGAGTTCAGCTTACTGGGAATGTGTCACAGAATCGCTTGAACTTTTTCTGATTAGATTTGTAATCAATGATTTGAATGAAGACCCAGGCTGAACAAGCAAAAATAAATGTAACAGAAAAAAAAAAAGTCCTATATTTAGATTATATCAGCTATGCAATATGGAATCCGGAGGACTAATGGCTCAATAATTCCTCAATTTAAAAACAAATAACTGAAGATTTAATTGAAAAAGATGAGTATCAGCCAATAATTTGACAGGGTTGCTATTAAAGCTTTTGTGATCTAAGGATTTATCAATGAGCATTAACTATTTAGGTCAAAGACATAGTAGCACATTTTTGCATCCTCACACTCCACTTGTATTATTCTATTTACTTTGTGTGCAATTTTTAAGAAAGACTTTGATTAAAAGAAAAAGTGCACATCTAAAACTCTAATGACAAAAAGAAATTGTAAACCTTGTAGTAAGAAAGATCATTAAAAGAGGCTGGAAAGGTCATTCTAGACAAGAGATGTTTGGAGAGTGGTGACAGCAACTCATTTCAGTTAAATATTCTAAGAGCTAGTGATGAGAAGGAAATAGACACTTTCTGTACAATAATGAATACACAGATCCAAGGACTAAAAATCACAAGAGGTCACATTTTGTCTTAATAAAAGCATTAAAAATAATTATAACGATAGAGTGCTCCCCACTCCTGGGAATTTCTTTTTTCCTTAAGAGACTTACCAACATATAACATAAAGGTGTTCAAGAATTGAGAATTAGACTGAATTTATTCATAAACTAATGGTTATTATTTGTAAACTAGTGATTTATAAATATTTAGTCATCTACATTTATATACTAACCATTACATTTAAAATAGTAAATTATTTTGCACAAAATAATTTTCCTGGACCTAAGTCAGTTTCTAACAATATGGACTAATTTCCTTTCTTTATTTTTTTCCTCCTCGTACTGCAATATCTAAACTGCTTTTCTTGAATTTCAATATTTGATTGTAACGTGAAAATTATTACTTGACTTCAAGATTTCAATATCTATTTGTGTTCTGAGGCTGGGCTGCTCAAAAATGTTATTATCTGAAACACAGAAGAGTTGCTTTCAATGAGCATTTCTGCTAGTTCCTTTGAGGTCGTATGATGCAGTTAACACAAACACTAGACATGTGCCAAACCATGACACCTGCTATGGTAATGAAATTTAGAGCTCTGACACATTGCAGTTCACTATTTCTATTTGGAAATCTAAGGCCTGACTTGAGATAACTAAATTTTAATAAAATTTGATAGTTTTGTCTCCAGTATGACATTTTATGAACAACAGGTGCTTCCATAATCCATCTGTATAGGAATTCATGATCTCAGAAAACATTGTTCTATGTCATCTCTTAAGAAAAGAAATACTGAAACATTAAATTTGGTAGTTTTAACTATTGCAAGCATCTCATTAAATTGCCATTTGCTTTTAAGGAAGAACACCAACTTTTAAAGTATGAGAAGAGGCTAGAATTAAAATCAGAAAATACTGGAAAAAAAAGAGAGAGCACAGTTGTTTTATAGTATGCTCTAATAAAAAAAAAATGACTATGGGAGTTGCATTGAGTTACTATGCATAGATTTAGTATCACTAAAAACAGTGAGAATTATCATCATTTGCATGTTTTACCATTACTGAGAACGGCCCACGTTGCAAAATTCTTTGGTAATTCTTTGGTATGAAGCTATGGAGAGAATTAAAGGCTTTGAATGTTTTTTAGAATTTTTTAATCTAATATTTTCATAGCTCAGGATTTGAAAGCAGATGATCAAGCTTCAAATCTTAAATTTGCTACTTCCTATTTGGGGGATCTATTTTATCTTTCTAAATCTGAATGCCCTCAGTTGGGAAATAGTGGAGAGTTATAATGATTAGATTAAGTATTTGTTTCATCTAAATGTGACTAGTGCTCTTTAAGTCCTGATAGTTCGGCTGTTGTCTATAGAAACACAGTAATTCCAGTGTTTAATATGGTTAGCAGCATATTTTCCTACTATCAGATAATGCCTGTTTAGTATTGGCAATTCCCTTTTTGGGACCTGCCTCTCTATTTCATGCAGTAGTTAATGCAGTCCAGCTTCTTTTAGAGATTTCATAGTAGAATAAATAATGGGAGGGGGAGCAGATCACTCGAAGTTGATTTTGGAAATTCCTGGCAGAAAAAAATAGGCTGAGAGAAAGATCTTTTGTATGCCAAACTCAAAGTTTATGCATAAACTTAGAGTCCACAAACTACATCCTGCAGACCAAATTCAGGCCACCACCTGTTTTGTATATAAAGTGTTCCGGGAATATAGCCACACTCATTCATTTACATATTGTGTATGATTACTCTCAGGATACAATGGCACAGCTGAGGAGTTCTGACAGAGACTTTATATCCTGAGAAGCCTAACACACTTACTATTTGGCCCTTTATAGGAGACGTTTGCCAGCTTCTGTCACAAACCACAGATCAGGTAAGAAATAATTCTTGGGTAAGAGCCTGGGGCGCTGTTCTTTCTCTGTCACCCCACCTCCCTACTTGTTCCTAAACTAGGGAGAAACAAGGGTTCATAAAAGTCAAGTTTTATAAAACATAGTTAATACTCCAGATAAATTTTGGGGACTCTCAGGAATGAGGGTATTTGTGCCAGAATCCTATTGGAACATAAGAAGCCAGAGGCCTTCAGGAAGTTCCCCATAGCAACACACTGGCATCCCGGGGCCAGGCTTCAGGGGGCATAGAGAGGATGTGTGGTGCCAGGGGTACGGAACAGCCTCAAGGGAGCTTGCTAAAGTAGCTAGCATTACATTAAATACATTTTTTTTTTTTTTTTAAGAATATAGGTAGGTAACAACACCAGATAGTCATTCCAGAAGGCCTAAATGTAAGGAAGGGTAACTCCCAAGATGTTCAGAAGAGAAAGAGGTCACTATGGCTGAGACAATCCCTGCAGCCTTGAAAGAGAAGGTAGGAAAGGAAGAGTGTTTTTTTTTTACTTTTAGCACTTGACAAATGTTTTATTTATTTATTTATTTATTTATTTATTTATTTATTTATTTATTTAATTCTTATGTTAATCCCCATACATTACATCATTAGTTTTAGATGAAGTGTTCCAAGATTCATTGTTTATGCATAACACCCAGTGCTCCATGCAGAACGTGCCCTCCTCAATACCCACCACCAGGCTAACCCATCCTCCCACCCCCCTCCCCTCTAGAACCCTGTTTGTTTTTCAGAGTCCATCGTCTCTCATGGTTTGTCTACCCCTCCGATTTCCCCTGCTTCATTCTTCCCCTCCCGCTACCTTCTTCTTCTTCTTTTTTTTTTCTTAACATATATTGCATTATTTGTTTCAGAGGTACAGATCTGAGATTCAACAGTCTTGCACAATTCACAGCGCTTACCAGAGCACATACCCTCCCCAGTGTCTATCACCCAGTCACCCCAACCCTCCCACCCCACCCCCCACTCCAGCAACCCTCAGTTTGTTTCCTGCAATTAAGAACTCCTCATATCAGTGAGATCATATGATACATGTCAGAAAGGAAGAGTCTTACATGGAGCGAGGAGTCAGAAGTTTTCTAGGTGGGACATGGCATGACCCAAAGGAAAGAGATAGGGTTGGGTGCCTGGGTGGCTCAGTTGGTTAAGTGACTGCCTTCGGCTCAGGTCATGATCCCGGAGTCCTGGGATCCAGTCCCACATTGGGCTCTCTGCTCTGCGGGGAGCCTGCTTCTCCCTCTCCCTCTGCCTGCCACTCCCCCTACTTGTGCTCTCTCTCTCTGTCAAATAAATAAATAAAATCTTAAAAGAGAGAGAGAGAGAGACAGGGCACGCAGAAAATGGAAATAAACCAAATAGTAGGTACAGAAGATTATTCAGATAGCGCTACTGTGGTTTTAAAATTTTGAAAATTAATTAGAACCAAATTGTGAAGAAATGAATATAAGGATAGATTTTATCCCTATAAGAATTTAGAGGCCATGGGTTTTTTAGCTTTTGTTACGGCAAGCATATGATTTAATTACACTGAGTAGAGGCAAGAAAAACGAAGGGAACTAAATAGTTAAAAAAATAATAGCAAATAGAGCTATCAGAATAGTCCTAACATGAGGCGGTGAGCAAATCTATAGGACCCTGGTGCCAATGACTAAATTTTACATATTGTTGTGCCCTCAGCATGTGGCACAGTGCTTAGCAGGGAGAAGCCCCCCAGTAAATAGCTATTTTACATAGCTGTGTGACCAGAAGGGTCAATATATAAGACATAATTTGAAAAAAAAAATATGATAGAATTTGGTTATTGACAGATTATAGAGAGAAAAAAAAGTCTCTGAGGAGCCCAAGACTTTAATTCTGCCTGACCAATATAGGAAAGTCTGGAGAGAGACCTATTTTGTTGGCTAAAAGGTAGAGTTGTGTCAATTTCTGGTATAAATATCATCACTGCATATAAAAACTTTTTGATTTATTAGGTATTATTTCATTGCTCCATTGAAGTAGAGAATCAACTCTAGATATTGCAATTCTACTAATTTTTTCTCTTACATACCTTGATTTTCTCAAAATGGAAACCATCTATTAATTTTTTTTAATTTATTCATTTCAGACACAGAGATAGAGAGAGAGAGAAAGAGAGAGCATGAGCAGGGTGAGAGGCAGAGGGAGAGAGAGAAGCAGGCTCCCCGCTGAGCCAGGAGCCCAATGCAGGGCTCCATCCCAGGACCCTGGGATCATTACCTGAGCTGAAGGCAGACGCTTAACCATCTGAGCCACCCAGGCACCCAGCAATGTCTACTTCTTAAACTAATTTAGTAAGGCAACAGTGAAACACAATCTCTTCTTGGAAATATCAAAATAGAATTTACATTTTTTTTTTTTTTTATTGAAGCCTTTTCCAAACTCCACCAATGGTTAACAGGTAACAGATTGTGTTACATTTTACATGTATTCATTTTGTAATATACTGTATCTCTTTACTTAATTGTGAAAGGAACCAATAGAATTGTAAGTACCAGAGTTGATTCTGGGATTAAAAGTCTAGTTCCCACATCTGACATATAAGGAAGACTTAGGAAGAAGCAATTGCACTACAAAAATAGATTAGTCTTTGCTCATCAACAGAGAATCTAGTTTATAAAAGATATTGTGGTTCGGAACAGTTCATTACACTGCCTTATTTTCCTCACATAATTTTCTATTTTGTGCAGCTTCCTTGCTTACAGTCTCACTGTCTATTTAGAAAAGGCTACATTCATTCAATTTAATTCAGCATGCATGTGTTGAATACCTACTATTGTTATCTCTCCCCATGGTGATGGATGCCAT
Organism: Mirounga angustirostris; assembly: GCF_029215605.1. Classification (NCBI taxonomy): domain Eukaryota; kingdom Metazoa; phylum Chordata; class Mammalia; order Carnivora; family Phocidae; genus Mirounga; species Mirounga angustirostris. The sequence continues at coordinate 9,217,706 of NW_026991720.1, forward strand.
TTTTATTGCCTGAGGTGTGTGTCTTAATTTTAAAAGTTGCATCCATATTACCTTAAGATATGTCTGTACATGTAACAATGTTCAAATACTAAGTTATATACATAGGAAAGATGAAAATCAATAGATTTTGCCTAAGTTGATAATATTATTTCCAACTTTATGTAATCATTTTGCTTTTTTCCCCCTTCATTGGAGGTTTCAAGCTACTGTAGAAATTGGCAAGACGAAAAATTATACTCAGGCTTGCTTGCATTTCTATGGCTAATTATTGGGTAGAGGGGATTAACAGCCATTTGATATTCTGAAAGTATCTGAGAAAAAGAGCCTGTATATTTAATATACTTTATTCACTCATTCTGTATAAATTTTATATACATTTTAGTAGCTTCAAGTTTTAAGATTTTTTTTTCCCAATAAAAGTCCTTGAATTCCTTAGAGAAGCTACAAAGGTAACGATACAAAATATTAATGAAGATATAATCTGTAATGTTGATGCTTAAATCATGGGGTTTCATGATTACTGAATTTATAAACCAAAGAACTGATTGCATATGCTATTCAAAGGCTAGCTTCAGATTTTCAAGTATCCTCAGTGAGGTATTTCAGTAATATCCCCTGTGTATTTATTTACTGCTTGGTTTTAAGTCCTTGTCTTTACCATATTTCTACATTTCTTCCACATTTCAATTCACTAAACATAAACATCAGCAGATTCGCAACAATGAACTCAAAATGGATTCTCAAAAAGCAAAGAAAACTCTCTAACCTCTTCCTGTAACATGTTATGAATAGTTGACTGGATGTGAAGAATACCTCAATCCAGTAATTCTGTTGTGTTACACAGACTTTACTGTTTTACTCTTAGATCACCAAGTAATGGAGCTAAACATAATAGACCTACTTTAAAATTCCAACTTTGAAATGTATAACCATAGATCAATAGAGCTGAAAATCTCTTAAAGACTTCCCCAATCCATCCTCCCTCCCCCATCTACCTGCTCTCCTCAACCTGATTTATTGTAGAGCCAAGTGAAGCCTTAATGGTTAATGATTTGCCTGTAAGATTGTAGTTCTATGAGTAGGCCTAGAGATTCTTGTGATCTCTTCTTCTTTAGAAATGCAAATTCCCCCAAACAATTCTGATCAGCACCAGATATTCAGAACACATGATAAACTGCCTTGTATTACTCAGTTATCAGCAATCCATACTGAGTACGCCCTACGGTGTTTCAGAAACTATGGTGGGCACATGGGACACAGTCATTTTCCTGAAGAACCTCATGGTCTTACACAGCCTCAGACATGCACACCCAAACAAGTATGAATAACAAGGATTTGAATCAATTTTGTTTGATGTGGAAAGAAAAGCTTCACAGATGTGACTGGTAAATTGAAAGATAATTAGTGATTGTGTGGCCAACAAGGTAAAAACAGTCATTCCACACAAAAGGAATAACTTATACCAAGTCACGAAAACATCTATGTGTGGCCTTGTATCCCCAACTAGATTATAAATATACTGTGAACAAGAATTGTGCATGGTGTTGTTTGAAAATTATCCCCCTCTCACCCTCTTGTTCCCTATCTCAGTAAATTAGAGAGAACTGATGAATCCTGACCAGCAAATAAGTTGCTATTACTCATTCCTTTTGAGTTCCATACATCTAAGGTTTTCTTCCAACCATGTGTGATGTATTCCTTTTATAACTCTATTCATGACCCAAATGTTTGAATTTTTAGGCACATAAATAATTTCCCCTAATATTTTCCTCTCTCTCACAAAAAAAAAAAATGGCTTTATGCAAAAGTAAGCAGTTTGCCCAAATTAAGCATCTGCCAAGTTATTTTCCACATGCAGAGCTCATGGAAGATTTAGGCAATTCAAGATAAAGTTTAACATTTTAATGAATATAATGAAAGTTAATAATAAGCATAAAAATGAACTGCCTATTGAAAAATTTACTGGATGCATAACTTTTCATTTTAAGTTGAGCTCTGAATTACATAGCCAAAGTTTTTATCGGTTTATTTAAATTATTTGCATTCTCCTGAGTTTAATTTTGAATTAGAGCCAGAGTGGTTTAATTGTCAGGTAGCTTTGATTCCTGCAGGTATTCCCACACTTCTTCAAGTCTAACCTACAGAAATCTAAAAATGAAAATCACAAAATGGTAACATTAAATTCTATGGCAACATTAATATGTATTTGAATATATAAAATGATCTTCATACATTATATTAATTATTTGAAAAACTGAGATTGTACTGCTACAGGATAATAGTTTAAAAACGTAGGATGAATAAAATATCATTCTTTAGTGCAGTAAGGGTTCTACCTTATTCCTTTTAAATGGATATTCACAGGGTATAAATGCTGTAAAGGAAGGCAATTCGGGGAATAGGAACTTAATAGTAGATCTCAAAATAATGCACTGATTTCTTGGATTTCAAATTACTCCTTCCGATGTTTAAATAAGTTACGGTACATCCATATAATGGGCTGTTAGGCAGCTGCTAACTAGTATCCAAATCACTTTGGATATGCTCCAAAATAGTCTAAATCAGGCCAGTATTCTCCATCTCCACTACTGCTATCCTCCTCCCTGCTGGCATGTTCTTACTGGAACTAAGTCCGGAGCCTCAGGAATTGCCTCTGCTTCTGTTCTTGTCCATCAACCAGTCTTGTCTCTACAGAGCTGCCAAAGTGAACTTGTAAAACACAGATCAAATGATATCACCCAGCTGCCTATATCTCCAATGGCTTCCATGTAGAATTAAATCTAACCCTGTTCCTGAGACCCTCATGCTATGTGTCATTCCTACCCTCCAACCCCACTTCCTGTCCATCCCACAACAGAGTCACATCAGACTTTTTTTTTTTTTTTTTAAGATTTTTATTTATTTATTCATGAGAGACAGAGAGAGAGAGGCAGAGGGAGAAGCAGGCTCCCAAGGAGCAGAGAGCCCGATGCGGGACTCGATCCCAGGACCCCGGGATCATGACCTGAGCCGAAGGCAGACGCTTAACCATCTGAGCCACCCAGGCGCCCGGCACATCAGACTTTTTTTGACACTAAACTTATTTCCACCTTCCTACTTGATGTTTCATCTTCCTAGATCACTCTTCTCCAAGATCAATACCTAGCTAAGTGCTATGCAAGTTTCAGCTGAAATATCTTCTTCAGAGAAGCCTCCTATTAACTTTCATGTTGTTCCTCTTCTCCAAGTCTCTACCACATCATAAAAAAAATAATAGTTTAATAATATGTATCGCTCTCTGAAAAAGAGGATAAATAACATTGTTCATACAGTGGTTTTCATTACAAGTGGGATTTTGAAAAGGAATTTCTCTTTAGGTATTGTTCGAATTTTATTTACAGCTAACAAATACTGTCAGAAAAGCAAAGAAGATTAGTAAGAGGAAGGAAGAAGGAGCATACAGACAAAAAAGATGATTAAATCTAGTAGCCTTTTTGGCCACGTTTTCACAATCTACTATGTGCATTCCTGAGTATTTTGGATTCAGGCAGAAAACTATTTGGGGGGGTGGAGAACAGTTGCAGAGTCGAGAGAAAAATCACTTTTGATAACTATAACTACAGGCACAGATTGATAGGGAGATGAACTAGCACTTCCCAAAACTATGATGCACTTACAGGCTACATCCCTGTACCATATTAAAATTAAATATCCCCACAAAATCCAGTCTGCTATAGAATATTCAATAACTTAGAAATTCCTTATGAGGGGGGCGCCTGGGTGGCTCAGTCGTTAAGCATCTGCCTTCGGCTCAGGTCATGATCCCAGGGTCCTGGGATCAAGCCCCGCATCAGGCTCCTTGCTCCGCGGGAAGCCTGCTTCTCCCTCTCCCACTCCCCCTGTTTGTGTTCCCTCTCTCACTATTTCTTTCCGTCAAATTAAATAAATAAAATCTTAAAAAAAAAAAAAAAAACTTCCATATGAGGAAAATGCCCTTTTATATAACTAAGGTAGACATACTACTTTTCTCATTTAACAAGGACAGACAATTAAAAGCACTGAAATGGCTGCCAATTTTTGGAGTTCTAACCCAGAAATCTGGGTACCAATGCATGAATAAACAAAAAAAAAATGGATGACTCCCCTTCCCAGTGTGAATGTTTGACAAAATTTGGACTATGTGATTTTTCTTCTCATAACTGATCATGGTGAGCCCTGTACATCTAATTTCTACTGATGACAATAAAAGGCTCTTGAAACTGCTTTGTCTGTTCCTCCAGCCAGAATACAGGCTGCCATGATTTTTCCCCCCATGCTGAAGCTGGAGCAAAAATGATAGCTGTCAAACCAAAAGACATCTGCAAACAACATGGCGGTAAGATTACTACAATTTACTTCAGCTATCATAGAAAATGATTCATGTTACCAAAGATTATTACTTACTTATATTTGCATGGTAGTTGGAAAAGTACCAGTATAGCAATTTTGGTGACATAACGAGATAGGAACTCATAGTGACCAACAGTGTTGCAGCAAATGGACTTGTCCAAAAGTGACTGCAAAAGTTCATTCCGGGTTGCACGGACAACGAACCAGCTGGGACTGCCCTCACTTCACACCTCACCAGGTGGAGGATCTACACCCAAATCCAGTTTCCCATAGGGCCAGCGGCTTTCTTGCCTTGGCAATAGACACAAGAAGTCCCCATAGAGCCCAGGGTCTTTAATTATTGGGCATCTGAAAGACCCATTTTGTCTAGCAATCAAGAATGTCTGTGCTCTTCAATATTCTAGGTTGCTCTTGAGGTATCCTTTATAATTAGGACAACAAAAGGATCAGGGGACTCTTCTTCCAGTCTGCCTCTCTCTGGAAAGTCAGGATGATCAGGGGACTTGTGCCCTCTTCTGCTGACCTTCGGTTTGTACATTTTTCCCACAGCCAATCCCTTAGCTCTTGCTGTGGGATGTCACAGTACTTATTCCAAGTTTGATGCCTGACAATCCATCAATTAGATATAAGCAGGTGGTTTATGTCATATGACAAATCAATTACAAACCTTAAAAACCGTTGGTTAGGTATTGAGTTTCTGGTACTTTAAACATGATGAAAAGTTTCCTATGCTATAAAAGTAAGAGGAAAACACCTATTTTCCATAAAATATAGAAAAATAGTCAATTTAAAAAAATCATTATATTTTTTTCCAAGCATGGCCTGTCTTCTGTCTTTGTCTTTTTCTTACTGTCTTTATTTCCCTAAGTATTAGTAATGATTTTGGAACCATTCTCAAGTAGAAGATAAAATCAGATTTAATCATGGCCAAATCCTTTCCTGCGTCATCATTAATTAGCGTAGCCAATATTTATTTGAAGAATGTTCCTAAAATACCCTAAATTCATAGTTCCCATTTGGATGATGATCCCTTCTTAGTTCTCTTTTAAAAACAGTTGCAAGGAGTATGACTCATTCACTACTCATTTTGGTTAGGCTGCACCATGCGGGGAAGAGGGAGAAAAAAAAAAGGAGCCTGATATTGATCACCAGTCCTTGAAAGCTACAGATGCTGTGTAGGAACCACTTAGCATATTAAATTGCAGTGGTTTCAGCTCTGGGAAATAAAATGAGCAAAGGGCTGGGAATGTATGGTGTTATCTTATTTTCCTGTAATGTGCAATAATGAGATAATTTGAACTGTGCTAGGACAAGACTAATCAACTTGAATTTCCACCTGATTTAGCAAGGCAGAATCTGACATCATTTCCTATTCTGCAAAGATTTCGTTCTTCTCTCATTTAGTTGCATATATAATACTTAGCTTTACTCTTTGTGGTATTTACACTGGGGCTTAATTAGTGCTGAGATGCTATAAGATTGTTTGTCATAACTCTTAACAAAAAACTCCCCTTTAGCATCTGTAAACAGCATAATACAAACCAGAGATTTCAGAAAATAGAGATTAAAACAAATACAGTTTTTGTTATAGCCAATCATCTTACAATGGCTATTCCAGCAATATATGGCCCAGACTGATGCCCAAAGTCATTGTTCATTGTGTTTATAGAAACAGATGATTGACTTCTATGCCTTTCTTTCCTGATAGACTGAAAGTTTACTGAGGAAAAGGACCACATTTCATTTCATTTTATATCCTCTGTGCCAAATCCAGTATTTGCCACAAGGTTGATGATCAAAAAGTGCACGTTGAATGCTTTTCTGTAAAACAGTATCTGTAAATAGGTTTAAAGAATAAGAGTAGTGAGAACTGTACTTTTGGGTTAAAATCTTGGTTATGGGCAAATATACATAGATTTTGTGATTTTGATGATTTTGGAGTAAAAACATCACTTAAATCAGATTCTTATTGCTTTATTATTCTCTAAGTCAATACAAGATCATGTTTATAACTGATATAATACTGGACTAAAATATAATTATATTACTTCTTATCTTCCTCAAAAATTATAACTTCAATCTGATTCAATTCTAGAGTGCAATTATGTTTAGTTGAATGTCACAATGACTAGATCATGTGGAGAAGAGCTCTGGAGTAGCAGAGATGCATTTGTTCTGAACAATAAAAGCCTGCCCGGTGTCTTTCCTCTTCTCTGAACTCTGGTTAGGTGCTGAACTGATACATAATGGCTAAAAAGTCTCCCACTTTTTAAAATACTGTGTTTCTCCAGAGCCTTAAAAATATAAAGTTGTTGGCTAACTGAACATAATTAAAAAAAAAATTTAAATAATATAAAGGATGTATAGAGGTTTTCTTAAAGGATGTATAGTTTTAGCCATTAATATAAAGGCTTCTGTTACAGCTATCTATACTGAATGCTGAATGAATTTAATAAAAATATGTGTATTCGGGGCGCCTGGGTGGCTCAGTCATTAAGCGTCTGCCTTCGGCTCAGGTCATGATCCCAGGGTCCTGGAATCGAACCCTGCATCGGGCTTCCTGCTCAGCGGGAGGCCTGCTTCTCCCTCTCCCTCTGACCCTGCTTGTGTTCCCTCTCTCGCTGTGTCTCTGTCAAGTAAATAAATAAAATCTTAAAAAAAAGAAAAATATGTGTATTCGATTTGATGTCCTGGAGCAAAAAGGTATCACTCATATCTAAGTTGGCAATTTTCTAAGTATTTACTGTTGCTTTAATAAGGGAATATTACATACTAAAAGTCAGAGTAAATATATACACTTAACATTTTTATGCTTAAAGAAAACTGAAAAAATGAAACAGGAAGTTGCAAAGCAATGAGTAGTTGGAAATAAATCTGAAGATCAAGAGATTTAAGCAAAAGACTTTTTAAAAACCTGTGCTTGTCAATGCCTTACAGTCATTAAGAAAAGAATGATTCGTCACATTTAAGATCTGAATGAAACCACAGAGATCACAACACAATGCCATCACTTTCTAGATGATACCAACAAGGACAGGCTGACTTAAGAGCTGGGAGGCCATACTGCTAATTGGTGGCTCACTGAGAACCTGTTAAAAACTTGTCTCCTTTCCTTTCATACTTCCCAAACGGCAGTACAAAGATCTTTGGAAATCTACTCCTCCATAAACACAAGAGGAAGAATGGCAAAGAAAAAATCAAATCAAATCAAATAACAATAAAATAAAGTGAAAATCAACATTTTCAGTACCTTAAAAATGACACAAGTATTACAGCAATTCAAAGAGAAAAAGGTTGAACTGTGGCAAGAACGATAAACCTTGTGACATTTTAGCTTGCCATATCTCCATCAACACCCCAAACCCTGTTCCACAGAAGACTCAAAACCAATAGCCTCATAATCATGTAGCCTTGAAAACCAGCAACCTATCAACCACTAGAGGGGTAGAAATGGTTTGGAGATCCTCAAAAGCCCCATCCCCAGAGAACTGCCACTATTTGACCCATTTGGCAATTCCCTGGAAAACTGCAATCTCAGGACTTTTTTTTCACTTGACCTGAGAGCCCCCTTTGTACAAACATCACTGTTCCAAGGGCATCTATCATAAACAATCAATGGTGACTGGTTAACATCTCATACGGCCTGGGCAGTGATTCCAGTGGGGCTAATAAGAGACTGATCAAAACATTTACAAGGAAAATGAGATGTCCACAGAAGGCTTTGAAAAGTTCGGACATATTCCTGGGAGTCGAGATGTCTACACATGTGTAGGACTGTGGGTGGGCCCAGAAAAGATGCGAAATGACCCTAATTTCTCACCACTGGCTAACCATGAGGCTCTGCACAAGTAGAAAGTGAAACTGGCAGAATTATAAACCGCATGCAGGCACTTTGAAGGCATGCTCCAATACATATAGGGCCGCTCAGCAAAGGCCTGGAGACTTACCGATTCAAAGAAGTTAAGGAGGGGGGCGGAGCAAGATGGCGGAGGAGCAGGAGACCTGGATTTCCTCTGGTCCCAGGAATTCAGCTGGATAGGGATCAAACCATTCCGAACATCTACGAACTCAACAGGAGATCGAAGAAAGGAATAGCAACAACTCTCTGAACAGAAAAGCGACCACTTTCTGGAAGGTAGGACGTGCGGAGAAGTGAATCCGAGGCGATATTCAGGAGGATAGACGGCGGGGGAGGGGCCTCTGTCGGCGGCTTCTGGCAAGTGATAGAACCACGGAGCACAAAATTGGAACTTTTAGAAGTCGGCTCCGCCGAGGGACGTCGCCCCAGTGGCTAAGTGGGGGCGGGGGTGGAACCCTCTTGGACAGTGTGGTCTCAGGACCCTCGGGGTCACAGAAAGACCGGGGGAGCCTGAGGGCGGCAGAGCTCCCAGGGATCTGAGCGGGGAAGCCGGCTGCAGAGGCGGAGCCCAGGCGCGGGCTCTCAGCTCGGGGTGGCCCTAAACCGTGATCCGCGGCCCAGTCGGGCCCCTGCTCCTCCAGCAGGGACCCCACAAGCGGCAGATCCGGGGAGACTCCCCTTCCTCCCCCGGGAGGAGCCGCGCGGGAGTGCACCGCAGGGATCTGCTGGGTTTGGAGACTGTACGCGGGGTCGGTGCCAGAGATAGAGGCGCGCGGTCACAGGCCGGGGGAGCACGGGGTGCGGCCGGAGAGCGGGGAGACGGGAGCGACTGACGGCTTTTCTCTGGGGGCTCACTGAGGAGCGGGGCCCCGAGTTCTCGGCTCCTCCGGGGCGGAGATTGGGAGGCCGCCATTTTCACTCTCCGCCTCCAAAGCTGGACGGAAAGCTCGCAGGGAACAAAAGCCCCGGAGAGCAAACGCGAGCAGATGACTTAGCCGGGAGGGGGCGAGGGCGGGGCAATTCCGCCTCCGGCAGAGACATTTGGAAACCACGGCAACAGGCCCCTCCCCGGAAGATCAGGGAGAACAGCCAGCCAAGACCAAGTCTACCGATCAATGAAAACGGCCGAACTCCAGCGCTAGGGGAATACTGCACAAAGAATTCACGGCTTTTTTACCATGATTCTTTAGTCTTTCAAAGTTAATTTTTTTAACTCTCTTTTTTTTTTTAATTTTTCTTTTCCCCTTTTTCAACCAACATGTTATCAATCCCTTTTTTAAAAAACATTTTTATTTTCATTTTTAGAGTCATATTCTATCTCTTCATAGTAGTTACCCTTATTTTTGGCATATATATATAAATTGTTCTCTATTTAAAATTTTGATACAGTTTCTTCTAACAGATAAAAACATACCCTAAATCTCTAGTGTATGTCTTTGTTCTAGTCTCCTGCCTGATCACATTCTCTCCCTTTTTTTTTCTTTTTAAATCCTCCTCTTTCTTTTTTCAACTTCCTATCAATTCCTTTTATAAAATCTTTTATAATTTTCATCTTTACAGTCATATTCCATCCCTTCATTATATTAACCGTTATTTTTGTATATATATAAGTTTTTCTTTCTTCAAAATTTTGGGAGCCACTTTCTTCTAACAGGCCAAAATACACCCAAAATCTAGTGTGTGGCACCGATCTATGCACCAGCCTGATCATATTTGATCATATTCTGTTTTTTTTTTGTTTTGTTCTGTTTTTGTTTGTTTTTATCTTTTTCTTTTTTCTTTCCTTCCCTTTCTTTTCCCCCGGTTTTAAGTCTTTTCTGATTTGTTTATAGAGTATATTTTCTGGGGACATTGGTACCCTGTTAGCATTTTGTTCTCTCATTCATCTATTCTCCTCTGGACAAAATGACAAGATGGAAAAAATCATCTCAACAAAAAGAACAAGAGGCAGTACTGACACTCAATACGGACATTAGTAGATGTTGGAACTAGAGTTCAAAATGATGATTTTAAAGATACTAGCTGGCTTGAAAAAAATATAGAAGTTATTAGAGGAACCCTTTCTGCAGAAATGAAAGAACTAAAATCTAACCAAGTCGAAATAAAAAAGGCTATTAATGAGGTGCAATCAAAAATGGGGGTGCTAACTGCTAGGATAAATGAGGCAGAAGAGAGAGAGCGATATAGAAGACCAAATGATGGAAAATAAAGAAGCTAAGAAAAAAAGATAAACTGGATCATGAGGGCAGAATTCGAGAGATAAGCAATACCATAAGACGAATCAACATTAGAATAATTGGGATCCCAGAAGAAGAAGAAAGAGAGAGAGGAGCAGAAGCTATATTGGAGCAAATTATAGCAGAGAACTTCCCTAATTTGGGGAAGGAAACGGGCATCAAAATCCAGGAGGCACAGAGAACCCCCTCTCAAAATCAATAAAAATAGGGCAACACCCCAACACCTAATAGTAAAACTTACGAGTCTCAGAGACAAAGAGAAAAATCCTGAAAGCAGCTCGGGAGAAGAGATATGTAACCTACAATGGTAGAAACATTAGATTGGCAATAGACCTATCCACAGAGACCTGGCAGGCCAGAAAGGACTGGCATGATATCTTCAGAGTGCTAAACGAGAAAAATATGCAGCCAAGAATACTATATCCAGCTAGGCTGTCATTGAAAATTGAAGGAGAGATAAAAAACTTCCAGGACAAACAAAAACTAAAGGAATTTGGAAACACCAAACCAGCCCTACAAGAAATCTTGAAAGGGGTCCTCTAAGCAAAGAGAGACCCTAAAAGCAAGATAGACCAGAAAGGAACACAGATAATATACAGTAACAGTCACCTTACAGGCAATATAATGGCACTAAATTCCTATCTTTCAATAGTTACCCTGAATGTAAATGGGCTCAATGCCCCAATCAAAAGACACAGGCTATCAGATTGGATTAAAAAACAAGACCCATCAATATGCTGTCTGCAAGAGACTCATTTTAAACCCAAAGACACCCCCAGATTGAAAGTGAAGGGGTGGAAAACCATTTACCATGCTAATGGACACCAAAAGAAAGCTGGGGTGGCAATCCTTATATCAGACAAATTAGATTTTAAACCAAAGACTGTAATAAGAGATGAGGAAGGACACTATATCATATTTAAAGGGTCTATCCAACAAGAAGATCTAACAATTGTAAATATCTATGCCCCTAACATGGGAGCAGCCAATTATATAAGGCAATTAATAACAAAAGCAAAGAAACACATCTGTAACAATACAATAATAGTGGGGGACTTTAACACCCCCCTCACTGAAATGGACAGATCATCTAAGCAAAAGATCAACAAGAAAATAAAGACTTTAAATGACACAGTGGACCAAATGTACTTCACAGATATATTCAGAGCATTCCATCCCAAAGCAACGGAATACACATTCTTCTCTAGTGCCCATGGAACATTCTCCAGAATAGATGTGATCTATTCTGGTCTCAACCGGTACCAAAAGATTGGGATCATTCCCTGCCTATTTTCAGACCACAATGCTTTGAAACTAGAACTCAATCACAAGAGGAAAGTCAGAAAGAACTCAAATACATAGAGGCTAAAGAGCATCCTACTGAAGAATGAATGGGTCAACCAGGAAATTAAAGAAAAATTTAAAAAATTCATGGAAACCAATGAAAATGAAAACACAACTGTTCAAAATCTTCGGGATGCAGCAAAGGCAGTCCTAAGAGGAAAGTATATAGCAATACAAGCCTTTCTCAAGAAACAAGAAAGGTCTCAAGTACACAACCTAGCCCTACACCTAAAGGAGCTGGAGAGAGAACAACAAATAAAGCCTAAATCCAGCAGGAGAAGAGAAATAATAAAGATCAGAGCAGAAATCAATGAAACAGAAACCAAAAGAACAGTAGAACAGATCAACGAAACAAGGAGCTGGTTCTTTGAAAGAATTGACAAGATTGATAAACCCCCTGTCCAGACTTATCAAAAAGAAAAGAGAAATGACCCACATCAACAAAATCATGAATGAAAGAGGAGCGATCACAACCAACACCAAAGAAATACAAACAATTATAAGAAATTATTATGAGCAACTCTATGCCAGCAAATTAGATAACCTGGAAGACATGGATGCATTCCTAGAGATGTATCAACTACCAAAACTGAACCAGGAAGAAATAGAAAACCTGAACAGACCTATAACCACTAAGGAAATTGAAGCAGTCATCAAAAATGTCCCAAAAAACAAAAGCCCAGGGCCAGAGGGCTTCCCAGGGGAATTCTACCAAACATTTCAAGAAGAATTAATACCTATTCTTCTGAAACTGTTCCAAAAAATATAAATGGAAGGAAAACTTCCAAACTCGTTTTATGAGGCCACCATTACCTTGACCCCCAAACCAGACAAAGACCCTATCAAAAAGGAGAATTACAGACTAATATCCCTGATGAACATGGATTCAAAAATTATCACCAAAATACTAACCAATAGGATCCAGCAGTACTGGGTGTTATAGGCAAACAATGAATCATGGAACACTACATCAAAAACTAATGATGTAATGTATGGTGATTAACATAACATAATAATAAAAAAAAAAGCAGTTAAGGAAATCTCCATCCAAGTCATTACCTGACAACAAAGCTAATCAAGCAGACAAGCAGAGACTTCAGTGCTTGTACACAACAAAGAAAACAGACTTAACACAATTAATTTGGGAAATTCTACATAAACAAATGGCAATGACAATAACATTGGATTGTGTACTTTAAAATGGTGAATTTATGGCATGTGAATTAGATCTTAATAAAGATTTCATTTAATCAGACAACAACATAAAACTCTCCTGAATTCTAGACTTGTGGGGTTTTTTTTTTCCCTTTAGGAGTAGACTTCTCTTCCAAAGGAAGAAATTTTGGAAGACTAGGTGTTACTAACATGAAGATAATTTCTGTCAGTGATTACTTAAAATGATAGTGTAAGAAAAAAGGGCTTAATCTTTTAGATGTGATTGGTTTCACCAAATACAGAACTCATATGGGTACCTTGTTTGGTCAAGGTGTGAGATTAAAGAGGTTCCAATCTGAAGTCGATAGATCGATAGATAACATATATATAAATCAGAATGAGACATTATAATTCATATCAATAGATCAGTAAAAATTGATAAAGTACAGATAATCTATTTAAGATAGAGTATGATGAAGGCATAGACAGCAAGGATTTGTGTGGAAAGATGAATGTAGTGGACTAGCTTTGAAATAATTCAGACTTCTTTTGAGTGCAGTATGTACTTTTAAAAAGGTGACATCACACATCATATTTCCTGATCCTGTACTTCCAGCAGATCATGTTTGGCTGGATTAGCACATTAGTGCTCTTGACAGAAAATTAATGTTCTAAGACTTTGCAGTAGCCATACTTTTGGAAATGTGTTTCTGTGCTATTTTCCCTATCTCAATTGATATATGAAGCATCCACTGGCATAAAATCAGTTTTCCCTCTCCAGAAAGCACACAAGATGATTCAGAAGGCCCCTATCTCAATGAACTCTGAACTGACAGTATATTTTTGGCAGCATTCTTCCTATACATCCTCATGGTCTCATTATTATTTTTGTTCACAGTGTACAGAAGTGGATAAAAGCAAAATGATTAATTTCATTGCTAGAGTAAATATAATTGCAAATGAACACTTCTGCTTCTAGAGTCCTATCTGAACCACAGTCTTGACTTTAGGGAAAAAAAAACTTATAGAATTTTAAGTGATGTGAATTAAATTGGTTTATCTTACAACAAATATTTTTCACAAGATACAATGAGTCCAATACAAAGCATGCTTTCAAAGAATCACTGGTTATTTCAGCTAAAATATAGGAATCTCAAGAACAATAACAACACAAACTAGAGTAGCTTACTGTGAAGACAATTTTAATGTTTTCCTCTATGAAGGGATTGAGAGCATGCCAGGAAATCTCCCAAATTCTCCATCCCAGTCTCTGAAACGCCGTGTGTATGTGGTCTAAGCAGGCTCATCCTATACTTCCTCCTCAAATATTCTTTCCCACCTTTAAATCTCTAGATCCTTTCTCTTTCAGATAGTCTAAATGCCAGCAGGACTATGAGGATCTCCAAGTTATCTCCAGATAGCAGTAATTTCTGCTCATATTCCACAGTAGTGCCATACCTTGCCTTTCGTGTGTTCACAGTAAACATATATTTATTTGTTCAAATAAAAATTTTTTAATTTTTTTTTTTAAGATTTTGTTTATTTATTTGACAGAGAGACACAGCAAGAGAGGGAACACAAGCAGGGAGAGTGGGAGAGGGAGAAGCAGGCTTCCCGCTGGGCAGGGAGCCCGGTGCGGGGCTCGATCCCAGGATCCTGGGATCATGACCTGAGCCGAAGGCAGACGCTTAATGACTGAGCCACCCAGGTGCCCCATAAAAATTTTTTAAAAAGACATACAACTCAGGAAGGAGAGGTTGAGAAATTACAAAGCAAGGATTCGTGAACCTGAGTCAATTTGACAAGACATACTCTTCTCATTCTGAGGAAGACATGGGCATTTGGAAGGTAAGAATTTTGATGGAGGGCAGGAAGTATAGAATGAATATGGATTATGGGTCCCTTGCTTAGGAAGGCAAGTTTGGGAGGCACTGTGCAAGGAGGTACCAAGAAAACTGAAGTTGGCTGAAATTGTTGGGTTCTTTCAAGGAAGGAAAGTGTTGTTTACTGAAAGGAATAAAGATATGAAGGCATTATTTGTTAACACATAGTATATGGAAAACTGTACCATTCACATTGGTGCATACATTACATTGAGCTCTCAATAATAAGTACTATAACAACCATGGATAAGGACAAATAATGCTCTAATCAGAAAACCAGCAAAATCCTTTAAGAACCTTGGGATTTATTTAAATTGAGATTTTTTTCAAAATTCATTATTTTTCATCAATAGATACAATTTTAACCAGAATTTTGAAACAGAAGAGACAAAAGACAAAGTTCTGAGATCAGATTAAAGAAGTAAAAGTGGTAACAAGGCATTCACACAAGAGAAAGAGTTGAGACTAAGACATCATTCACCCCAAGCCTGTTTCCTCAATTGTAAAATGAACACACAGAAAACTCCTGCTTCACGGGATCACAGAGAAGAAGAAAGGATATTATATATAATGTACCTGATACATAGCGGGTATACAATAGTTTATTGTAAGATAAACCAATTTAATTCACATCACTTAAAATTCTATAATACCTTGAATTATACAGGATGATGCCCACTGTATAATTCAAATGGTCAGTTTTTTAATTTTCTCCATACAAAAGTGAGGCCAGTGGCATTAGGTTAAGGATGACTAAAGCACTGAAGCTGTATTAACAGGGGTTCTGTAGTTTGATGATATGACTACATAGGGTATGACAAAATTAAAAATACACCACTTACTTCCATTTCTGTTCTACCTGAATGGCTAATATGTACATTAGGCTGTTAGTCTCAAACACCATCTTCTAACAGACATTCAATCCCATGAAATGCAGGATAAAACCTGGGAGGTGTCTGGTAGACACAAGTTTGGTCTTTGATCTTGATATGGGAAGAAGAAGGCTTTTAGAGGATGAAGTAAATGCAAATCAAGAGGGCAACAGGCTCTGGCCAACTCGTCAGATCCTTGGAGGACAGAACCCTTCTGTGAAGAGCCCATGGGATATCTTATGATACCTGCATTTCTAGCTTTGCAGAATTATTTTGTCTTTTTCTCCCCAGCTGATTATAGTTTTTATTGATTTCTTTTGTTTTATTTCCATTGTTCTCCCTTAAAACCTTCCCTAATCACAAAACAGAAATGGAGTCATCGTTTGCTTGTTTGTTTTAATAGTCATAAGGCAAGCAGGATGGGTTTCAACTATTTACCATCATTTTCTAAATGGGTGACTGTCTCAGAAAAAGCAAATTTTTAAGACTCGAGAAATTGACCAAATAAATGGAAGGCTTCTTAGCTTTTCTAACTTTTCTGTCCTTTAGCATGTGTGTGCATGTATGGGTCCCTGTGTCCATGCACACTGTAGGCTTTCAAGGAAGTCAGAATCCTATCAGCTACCTCAACTGACAGCAATGGGTAGGGGCAGGCTCGGGAGACTCCACTGTCACCTGAGAAGGCTTTTTTTCTGCACCTGATATGGGCAACAAATAATGGCGGTGCTGACATCAGGGCAGTGAAGAGCTATGGCAAGGTCCCATTCCATATGGCACCCACTCTTTCTTGCCATCCTCACTCAAGGCACATGTGGGTGGCTGTTTAGAGCCAGCAAACATGGCAGGTATATTTTAAGATCTACCTTTTAATTTAGCCTTGTCTCATACACCCATAAATTTGCTTAGGGTTCTGTGCTTTCATCCTACCTTCCTCTTCCCAACTTTCTTCACTTACTACCTACACTTCTGCACACATAATAAGTATTCTTGGAAAGCAAACAAGAATAATAAAACACTTTAAAGCTACCATTCAATCTCAAATCACCTGATATATCCTCATCTCTTTGCCATTCTCACTCTTGGAAATACTATACAAAAGTAAACTTAATGCTTATATTTTAAAGTACTCACTGAAGCAAAAAGGAATGGCACGTTAGAGGTGGCAGGACTCGTTACTAGATTCAGTGTATCTTCATTATTTTGCAATGAGGAGTCTGAGAACAAGAGGGTAAAATGTTTCACCTAAGGTCAGAAGGTAACTAAGTATCAGAGGCAAAGCCAGGGCATGGACAGGTCTCCTGAACTAATCTCCTTCACTTTCCCTCACTTCAGCATTGCTCTCATGAATTTTTATTGTCTCTAATCTATGGTCAGCCAGAACATACCTTACTTAGAAACACACACACACACACACACACACACACAATATGTGATGTATTCCTTGGAAATGGGAAAGCAATAAGGAGTTATATTAAGAAAGTTGTTCACTTCTTTGAAGCCAGAGACAAGTCAAACATAAGAAAATGTCACTGTAACCAGGGTCCCAGAGGAGCTGACCCTGCCTAACCGCATCACATGCTTACCACAGATGTGACAACCTCGGTCATAATTTTATCAAGAGATGCTCTATTTCTATGTTGCCTAAAGCATCTCCTTCAATTTAATCATTTATAAAACTCCATGGCTTCTGCTAAAATGGATGATAAATTGATTTTTATCCTCTGGTAGTTGGGAAGCACTAAGCTTGTTTAGCTTTTGCTGTGAGCATTATATGGAATTGGTAAATGCACACAGAAAGACACACTAGATTTTGAACATATTCCTGAATGTGCAGGTGAATTGCCTTCACAAAATGGTTCATCTAATTATTTTTGAGTGGGAAATGAGAAATGTAATCAAATAGCCCATTCAGTAAATATATTTAAAGGCACTATATCTTTTAAAGGGGATACATTTAAATATAAAGTGAAATAAATGCATTGCAGCGTACCTAGTAAACCCAAGTCCCTTGAAATCCTGTCCAGTTAAACAACACACATTTGGGTCAGCAAACACAATCTGTAGCCATCATACCATCATACATGTATCATGAAGCATTCTATCCTCCTTACTACAGGTTATTCCCATTTCCTCTTCAAGTCTCGCCCTGTTCTTTCAAGAGGGTATCAATACTCCTTCCTCTCATTAAATAGAATAATTTAGTCACAACAAAGTATTCTGTAACACAGTTTGGGAGTTGATGTTCTTTATGCTTTCAGGAAAACCATTTTATTGTCACTTCTTAAAAACAGTTTTTACTTAACCTTTTCATACCTTCCAGTGTTATACCAAATACAAAGCCTTTGGGGGCTAATATTACCTGATTTAATGTATACCATTCTATAGTGAATTGCATGGAGAACTTCATGAATAAATTTGGTCAGATTTTTCAAAAGCCTGTATATTTCCATCTCATTCTCTCTCCTTTTCCTCCATAATGACCTTATTAGTATTTTTTTTTTTTTTTTTTTTTAGCAGAACTCACAGAGAGATGATGGATGGCTTGGGATGGTAGATGGGCAGATAAGAGGAACCTCCCAAGACTCTCTTAACTGTTTTTTGTAACTCTTACTCAGTATAGATTTTTTAGACCTGGGCTCTTTATTTCCTTATCTCTTCCAGAAACCCCAAAATGCTGTTTTCTGTTCCCTAATTATCTTCTTCCATCTCCTCTTAGGTCCCTTCTAAATCATTCCAGACAACGCTGCCTAAGCAACAACAGAAATACAAACACAACCTTTTTCTAAACCTATCAAATTTTATTTCCAAAATCCTCAAAGTTATTTAAGGCAGGACAAAAATATGACTCCAAGACAATGTATTCATCTTAGAGATTCACTACTATGAAGCTTCTGTTCTACAGGATATTTTGTTTTCTAGAAGTTTTGAAATGACAATAGCCAAGAATAGCAAAGAAGGGCCATCTGTCAGGAATAGATCTGACATCATTAAACAAAACCTAGGTATCTTTTTTGCTGTTGCTAAAATCAATTTTGACTTGACACATGGGTATAAACAGAAGTATACAGATGAAAAGAAAAGGTATGATATTTAAGATTGATCTCAAATAGGGTTCATGGCAAGGAAAGTAAGTTAATAAACTGCTTCTTTTATTCCTTTATTTACAAGGTTTATTATTTGTAGATATATAAATATCTGGATTATAGATATAGAAATACCTGGATTATAGACTTCTTAAAATTAAAAAAAATGCTCAGATTACTCAAGTATTCATTATATCACAGATCTCAATTTTTTTTTGTTTTCTTTACCCAACAATAATAAAGGCCTAGTAAATATTTGCCAACTAGCCTCTTCAAATAAAACCTTTGCAAGATGAGGCAAACGTGAGCCTTTACAAGCACCACCAGCAAGTGTTTAAGTGTTTAGTAAATGCCCTTCCCCTCTGAAGGCACACGGTTGCATAAGCAGCCCACATATACCTATGTGCAGAAATGAAGCTGTGAATCTCACATGCACTTCTCTGTTCTAGAGTTGCTTACAAAGAATTTTGCCAAAGGAAGTGGGATCACACCTGTTCAAGGAAGATGTGCAAAGATCTACAAATTGATATTTAGAATCAACAACTCAAAGGAAGAAGCAAAGAACCATGATCAAACTCCAATTAAAAAAAAAGATGGGTTAATTAATGATGCCTAACCGAAATAAAAATAATTTTCCACAGACATTCTTACGAGCAAGGATTTGCCAAGAACTTCATCAAGAAGTTCTGTTTCTACATTGTGGGTATCATAGAGGTTATTTGTGCCTTCTCTCTCCCCCTCCCTTCTTCCCTCCTTCCTTGTCTTTTCTAATGTTTATTAGCAAACATTTCCAATTGACAGTGGACCATTGTATTGTACAAACATGAAACCTAGGAAGATGCAATGATTTTTGTTTTGATACTGGTTACTCATATTCCAACCACCATGCTTCTAAGACAGCATGTCTTCAGTGCAGAAAACCATAGCAGTTTTCCCATTCAGAGATCCATCTGGGCGTCCAAAAAAAAAAAAAGAGAGAGACTCTGCTTCTTTTCCAACTTTCCTAACAGTCAGTGGTGCCAATTCTGCATCCTCACATCCTTCGATTATGAATTCAGAGTTTCAGCGCAGCACCATTTGGGGCATGCTTCTAGAGAACATTCCACTGGAAGACACATAATAAAAGAAGGCAGCCACCTTTCTCTGCAAACTGAGGCATTTTGTTTCAGGGAGCAGGCTGAGGCTATGCGATTTCTAACTCACAGTACAAAAGCTGATATTGTCTTTATTTCCTTTGTATCCACAGGTAAGGACCTTTAGTTCCATTTCAGTTTATGAATCCACAGAAGATTCAGTTGGCAGCATTGGCTGCCTAAGTAGGAGGAAAACCTAAGGGTAAGAATGCTCTTACAGGTGCCTGGACTCCTCTCCCCCAGCCCTCCTTAAATTCCTGAAATGAATGAGCCTTTCATGTACTGCCCTCCTACTAGTCACTATTACTTATCCCTTAGGGTGTTAATCTGTTAACAGGGCAGCTCAGATATGAATTTTAAAACATGCTAATCTGAGCTGAAAAAGTCCCCTTGAGGAAAAAATGAAATATATTAAAGGAAAAAAAGCTTACTCTCTGGTTTCTCTTTACTTTGGGATACTTTTCTGTAAGAAGAAGAAAAAATAAAATCATGCATTTCCTGTGAATCTCATTATGTTATTATATAAGAGAAATTAGTGGAACCCAACCCTCCAAAGCTCACATAGGTGTGGGTTAAAAGAAACTATCACAAGATTCTATTCTGTGATAAAATTCCATGTACTGAATGCCACTCACAAGCCTTCTTGTATATACAGTCATTTTAGTTGTACATTACAAATTTATTTTCAGGGGCGCCTGTGTGGTTCAGTCAGTTAAGTGTCTGCCTTCGGCTCAGGTCATGATCCCAGGGTCCTGGGATGGAGTCCCGTGTCGGGCTCCTTGCTCAGTAGTGATTCTCAATCTCTCCCTTTGTCTGCCGCTCCCCTGCTTGTGCTCGCTTTCTCTCTGACAAATAAATAAAATATTTTAAAAATTTATTTTCATACGAAGTCCTTATAATTTCTCTTATTTGGGTTTTTCTTGCTTTGCAGATATCTGCACGCTCTTATTCATATCATATGCACTCTAGGCACAACATTTTAAATAAGAGGAAAAAAAGTACATTTGTAATAAATGTCTACAAAGGACACGCAGTATTTTCCATGGGGATCATTAAATCATTGGCTTAGATTTTAGATAGACAAGCTACCATCACAGAGTAAGAGAAAGGTATCTGCTTCCCTACTGGTAGGTACTACATCTCCAAACAGAGAATCTTAACTACTATCACTGAAACCCCTTATTTTAAAGTGGATACAGCGGTCCAATAAAATACCAGAGTGAGTTTGGTAACATAAGAAAATTCTGAAGATACAAACCTATACCTACCTAAAGTGGCCAATACCTTCTTAAAAGTATTTATGTAAACAGTCTTTCAGCTTAATATTATCCTGTTGGCTAGCAGAGAACCCTAAATAGATAGGAGTTCCATAAATAGAATCTTAAATTGAATTCAGCACTCAAATGTCTTACTCTTTTCTTTTTATACCTGCTTCATTCAACAAATATTTATTGATCTTTACTCAGAAGTTACTGTCCCAGGAAGACTTACCCTAATGACTCTATTGAAACCCCTATCCTTAACACTTTATATGTCTTTTGTGTGATTTTTCTTCCTTTATAACTTATCATTACCTATCATACTATCTATTTTTCTTACTTATCTTGTTTATTGCTTCTTTCCCCCTTTAGAATATAATCTTTATGAGGGCAGACTTATTTGTTTCACTTATTGCTGTGTATTTTCTCTAGACCTTAGAGCAGTGCCTGGCATATAGGAGATGTTCAGAAAATATTTGTTAAATGAAAAAAAAATTAATGATTATTGAAACCTGTGAGATATCACAGAGAGTTCTGGCACAAGAGTAAAGTAAAATAGTTTTTTATTCTACAGTACTTCACATTGACTGTACACAATATTATTACTACTGTAAGAGCAATAAAAAAATTTGGTTTTCATTAGACCAGTTAAAAATGGAATTATTTCCTTTTTCAGGCCTTGTGTATCTTTCTCCTCGGATCTCCTACTTCTTTCCAATACATTCCTTTAATATTACCAAAGGAGAAAGGAGATCCTGAAGGCAATGGTGAGACTCTACAGGGTTTTGAACTAAGAACTACTCGAGTATTGAACTGTTGTCGGGATGGTAGTGGTTAAAATGCAGATCTGAGGAGACAGCCCCAAAGCTGCTGAGACATGGATGGTGACTTAAGACATTTCAGAGAGGTGTGGCTTCTGTTTCCACTTCTGTGTGGGCACAGCTGCTCAAAGTTAAATCTCTGATGTTTTCTGATGACATTTCATGGTTGTGTAGCCCGCACAAAATAGAGGGTTTGGTTTTAAAATGACCACACATCCCAGCTATCCCGGCTATCCCAACTGTCCTGATTTAACATAACCTTACCCTTCAATAGAGGTGATTTATGCCTTACCTAAATAAAACTGAAGTAATGATACTCCTTTATAACTTTTCAATACTAAATGCATGCGTTTGAGTGGAAGGAAGAAAGGAAGGAAAAGAATGCAGAACAGGAGAGGGAAAAAGGAGGCAGAACATTCTCTTGTAAAACCCTGCCATGGACTGTGGCAGTGGGAATTCCACACGTGTGACCACAGACTGGAAATTCTGCATGTGTGAAAGGCCTTGAAGCCTTTCCAAGTCTGACCAGGTGAGGAGAGACAATTTGAGTGAAAAAAGTGTTCCAAGTATTCAAAGTTAAGGAATTAAGATATTTGAAAGAAAGCAAGCCATCAGGATGGTAGGCCAGATTTGGGGAAATGATAATCTTGGCTTTTAGCCATCAATCTTTTGCTGACACTTCTCAAAACTGTTGAAAATTTCTGAATATGAGCCGTGTGGTTCTGTGAACATTGAATGTCCTCAGGTTTGTTTGGGTGTCTCTCTCTCAGCTCAACTCGCCTGCCTGACAGGAGGGCTGGCTCTGGGGAAGCCTGACTGAAGCAGGTTGACTTGGGTCTCTTTCATACCTTCTTTCTGCCTCATCACCTTTCTTAAATAAGTGCCTGCTTTAGGACATTGTCTCTGCTTCTCTTCATTGCCTAAGCCTCATGGCCTCAGACAGTGCCCAGACTTTACAGGGACCACAAACTATGAATTTTCTAGAACAGTCCCAGTGTCAACCATAACATTTTCCGGTCTCAGTTTGCTGTTGGACAAATTATCACCAAGTCACTCCTCCTCTCTTTACTCTGCCCTCTCAAATGTAACTTACCTTAACTCTTTGTCAAATAAGTTAAAGACATTAGCTTAATGAAGTTGTAAATCACTCTAGTAAGAGATAGCATAGCTACCTTAGGAGGGCATTGTAGTTTCCTATTTTAAAACAGAACTTTGTTAACAAAAAGACATATTTGCCATGATTTCATTTCTTAGGAAAGATGTTTGTTTATTAACTACTTTCAGGAATCCTTTACATTTCCCCATCAACTACCCTCTTTGCTTATAAATAAATCCGGATGTGCCTGTCAGAATAAACTGAGCATTAGTATAATAGTTCTAATAAAATTAAGTATCAATCATTGTCTGGCTTTGGGACAACTTAGAATTTACATTCTATTCTACCAGTCTTTCACTATCAGACATAAATCAATGACTTGTATCAATGAGATCTTGGTTTATGTGTACTGACATTTGATCAGAAAATGTGAGTACTAACAACCTCATTCTCTGAAGAAAAATATTACCCTAAGTTTAAAAATATCATGTTGGCAATGCATTCATGATAGAGACATCTGAAAGCCTCTCCATTTTTATCTGCAATAAAACTGTGTTAAATTCAAGTCAGCATGGAGTTACAGTATAGCTGGAAAAGATGCAATGTTTTCTTAGAGAAAACACTTGGCATTTGGCAAGGGGAATACATGGAAGACTCATACTTAGGGAGCCAAGAACAGATGTGAAAAAAATGAGACAGGAACCTCTGATTCTCTGAGGCTTGAGGCAAAGTCCCATCTGTCAGGCACCTCTCTTGGCTCTCCTGAAAGAACCATGCCTCCAGCTCTCCAGATCTTCCAGGCAATTAAATGTGACCCAAGACCTGTCATATTGACCCTTGTAAACTTCCCACAAGAGGCCTCCCCTGGCATCTGAATTTCCATGATATCCATGGTCTTGATGACGAGCCAATGGCCTGCTGGTGACCCTCCCAGACCCACTGAGGGTTTCTCCACATGAAGTTGACATTATGGCAGCCAGAGCCAACCCCACCCAAGACACACTTGCCATCTTTCAGACTATAGAACCCACAGAAGGAGATAGAAGGTACCTGTGTCCCAGATAACCCTTTATATCTTGATATCAACCCTACAATGATTATCTCTAAACTTCTCAAGGGTTAGAAGGAGGCAGATTTTTTATCGTAGGGCTGCTGTGCTTTGGGGCCATTTTTTTTTTTTTTTTTTTTTTGGTTCCCTTGTAGTGACCCTAATACTACCTGATACAAAGAAAAGCACAGGGACACCTGGGCGGCTCAGTCAGTTAAGCGTCTGACTCTTGGTTTCGGCTCAGGTCCTGATTTTGCGGTTATGGGATTGAGCCCCACGTCGGACTCTGTGTTCAGTGTGGAGTCTGCTTCAGATTCTCTCTCCCTCTCCCTCTCTCTCCAATAAATAAATAAAATATTAAAAAAAAAACACCATCTTAAATTTGAAAGGCATATTTTCCATGAAGATTAAAATCTAGTTATAAATCTGTACATTCTATATTAATTATTTAAAGGACTGTAAGCTCCATAGGACTACCTTTTCACTTGGAAAGTGTCCAGGAATTGCCATCTCTCAAAGGAATCCTCACTCTATCACATCAGGAAACACCAAAGAAACGGAGTCTGTTCAGGGATCAGATCAATCGGAAAAATCCCAATTCTGCAACATACCATTAGGTGTAGAGCATGAGAAGTTAGCTATACCTCTGATCTTACTTTCCTGTCTCTGAACTGGTATAATTACTCAAGTTTCTTAGACTGTGAACATTCAGTGGGATAGAATATGGAACACACAGGACACATCATTAACACAGCTCACATCCTCCCCTCTGGTCTGTGAGCCGTGGCGCCCCCCAGTGAGCAAGTGGTTAATACACGCTGTTTGATGGTGGTAATGATGATTTTTTTTCCTTTCTGTTTTATGTTTTTAAACATCGGCACGTTGTACTTTGCACCATTGCAAAAAGATTTGCAATTAGTGGTTGTTTCCCATATTTTTTTTATGTTTTACCATATTTTTTAAAGCTTATAAAAGTCTAAAGTCAACAAAAGAGGTAATTACTACCATTTGTAAGGTTGCCTGGCATAATCAGAAAAAAATTCTCTCTCTCTTTCACTCTTACATACATGAAATTATTATAAAGCCATTAGTAAGATCTTCTTTCTCTTTTACCATTGTATTCTTGTCTTGGTGATCACTTTATAAATTACCTTATGATTTTTGGACCGAGAGTAAAGAAAACAGGAAATGGCTAGATGAACGTTAAACATAAGAATATGAAAGCCTTGGAGGATACAATGCTCTAACTTGCAGACTGAAGAATCATTAACAAGAGATCAAGCTGCTCTATACCACAATTCATCTCTATCCATGAGGTGTGGAAATAAGAGCATTTCAGCTTTAAACACAGTATCTGCCTTCTAAAAGTCAAAACCAGTTTGGTTCCAAAGTAAACATATATATATAGTTTCAGAGAAATATTTTTTTAGTACGATGACCTTTTTTGTCCACTCTTATTATTATTCATACGAAAAAGATTTGAAAACTCTTTTGTGAATGCATAAAATCTCCTACACCATACCCAGATGCTGTGTCTAGGAGGACAAACAAAGTCAATGTTTATGTTACCCTGCAAATCTGATCAGTGTAACTGAAAAATTCAAGACAAAAATGCACATACACACACACACACACACAGCATGTAGATTCTGAATGTTATTTCTTTTATCAGACTTACAATTTCAGATAAGACTCGGGCTTTCCAATATATTTTCTTTCTTTCTTTTTTTTTTTTTTTTAAAGATTTTATTTATTTATTTGACAGAGACAGAGACAGCGAGAGCAGGAACACAAGCAGGGGGAGTGGGAGAGGGAGAAGCAGGCTTCCCGCCGAGGAGGGAGCCCGATGTGGGGCTCGATCCCAGGACCCTGGGATCATGACCTGAGCCGAAGGCAGACGCTTAACGACTGAGCCCCCCAGGCGTCCTCCAATATGATATTTTCTAATAATAAAATTTTTGTGCCCCAAAGTTCAGGAGGCTCAATTATATTGTATCAAAAGATGGCTCCAGGGGCACCTGGGTGGCTCAGTTGGTTGGGCGTCTGCCTTCGGCTCAGGTCACGATCCCGGTGTCCTGGGATCGAGCCCACATCAGGCTTCCTGCTCAGCAGGGGGCCTGCTTCTGCCCCTCCCTCTGCTTCTCCCCCTGCTCATATTCTCTCTCTCTCTGTATCTCTGTATCTCGAATGAATAATTAAAAAAACCTTTTTTTAAAAAAAAAAGGTGGCTGCATCTGAGTAGAATTCAGAATGAACTTTGGCAAAGAGACTTATTCACCGAAATTTCTTGAGTGCCAACCCTGTGCTATATGATGCCAGTACTTCATGTGATTATTATTATTCTTGGTCTGGCAGCATTGCTCCTCTGGGTGTCAAGCAAACTCTTTAAGCACATTCAGAAATGGTCAGGTTCCGGGGTATCCCCCAGTGGGGAAGGCGGGGATCTGGTAAGCACTCTCCTACTCCAAAGTTCCCTCCAGCCAACAGAAATCAGTTTATAAAGACTAACATGGTCAATATATTCTCATTCTTGGAATATTCTAAACAAACAAAATGAAAAAAAAAAAAAGAATGATCATATTGTGGTCACAATTTTCAAGAATTCCAAATTACTAGGAAACAAAAGACACAGACTTTAAAAATAAAACCTAGGCCAGAAACCAGGTCTTTAGCTCTCTCTTCAGCCACATTTAGAACCTCATTTCTTCATCTGCAAAATAGTGTAATAATACATATATGTTAATATGCAGTAATGAGTATTATTTGCCACTCTGGGCTCAAATCTACTGTTTAAATTGTCAAGTGGCAAATGAAATTTACTGTATTGAAAATACAGTAAATGAAAAACATTTTCACTGTTGAGATATTTATATCCACCAAATATATTCATGCCTAAAAGATGCTTATTGCCAAACCAGGAATGCCTATCTTATTATATCCATTCTTCAGTTAAGATCTTTCTTATATATCTGATGTTAGGAAAATATCTGTTGCTTAAATTAAGACAAATGTGGTTACTTATGTGTGTGCATGTGTGCATACATATACATATACACTTATCACTTTATATGTATGAATACACACAACACAAATCATATATGTCTAAACTGCATATATATAAATTTATATATATATATAAATTTACATTTTCTTCACAAGCACTTTACTATGTCAATCACGTCTTCCTTTTATTTATTTATTTTTTTTATTTTTTATTTTTTATTATTTTTTTAAAGATTTTATTTATTTATTCATGAGAGACAGAGACAGAGACAGAGAGGCAGAGGGAGAAGCAGGCTCCCAAGGAGCAGGAAGCCCGATGCGGGACTCGATCCCAGGACCCTGAGATCATGACCTGAGCCGAAGGCAGACGCTTAACCATCTGAGCCACCCAGGCGCCCTCTTCCTTTTTTTTTAATTTAACATTATTTTTTTAAATTCTATTCTTAGTCTTTGACTCTTCCATATAGGTTTGAGAATCAGCCTGACAATTTGCAACGGGCACCCCACTAGGACTCTTGATTGGAATCTGTGACTGTTAGAGTGGCTGACCCTTACTCTTTTTTGTTCTCCCCCTTTCCTATGTGTTTTTAAGTTATTATTACATTTTTATTATTAATTGCTATAGTCATAGTGCATGGAGCTTTATATCTGGGCACTCTTTGCAGTTGAGATTGAAGGTGCTCTTGTCCAGAGGAGATTTGTGTTTGTGTCTGGCAGACTTCTGAGGGCACTATCCATCTGGGACACTTCACAATAAATCCTTGCTGAGTTTTCCTCTCCATTCAGAGTCAGTGTCAAATAAATTAGTGTATTTATCCTACTCTACAAGATATCCCTCTACCACCACTTCTACTTTTGCTGACATTGTGGCCCTCTGGACATAGGCTATATTCAAAAGTCCACTCCCAGTCAAAAATGCTAAAGTTATAAAATATAGCATGAGTACAAAGAGCTAAGAATAATTAATTCTACAAATCTGTTACTCTAAGCAACAGTAAAATTCACTGCATGTATTTTTCTACAGTGCTTAAATCTCCCAGGAGAATCTGAATAATGGTTGAAAATAACCAGCACAATAACTATAATGATGAGGATGAAGAGGAGGGAGAGGAACACATTCAATGAGCAATTACTATGTCCTAGAAATTGTGCTAAATGCTTTATAGTATCATCTTATTCAATTCTCAACAAGCACTATGCAGTAGATGTTTTTATTAAGTTCATCTTACAAGTGAGGACATTGAAGATAAAAGAGAGTAACTTGCCAAAGGTCACGAAAATGGTTGATGTGGCATTAAGCTCCAGATGTGTCTGATTTTAGAGCCACTATGTTATGTTGTTTTTGAAAATATGTTCTATGTGTACAGATATTACCAAGCATTTCTCCAAATGTCAAGAATGGATAAAAAGTAACAAAGGTGCTTGATGAGGACGGATTAGCAAGAACCAAAGACAGGAAGTGAGGGGTATTGAGAAATACAGTAAATTAATCTACAGAAAACCTACTCATATTTCCAGAATACTGATGCATTTTAGTGGTTTGAAAGAGTTCATAAACCTTTTACAGGAAGTGATTACTACTGACTGTTTCCGGTTAGGCCACTCTCGGTAGATATTGGCAGAGACGCTAGATTTCTTAGATCTAGAAATTTCAAAATCCATTTCATGAGGATACCCAGGTTCTGAGAAATTGCTTCACAGTCAGGGAAGTTGTGACATCACTACTGATTGTCTAAACGATAGTGGGAGTTTGCCTTCTGTAACATGGGACACAGAAGGTCTGCAAAGGGGCACGTCCTTCTTAGGAGCTAATCACCCCAGAAGACTAAGTTCATTATGGGTCTAGAATCAGAATATATATATAAGTTGAATATTCTTAGTTTACTTAATTATGTGTATTTATTTAATATATATCTTTAGTATATATATAGGTATACGTATTTATATATACCTATTAAAATCATATCTACCTTTATAAAAACATGGGACGGGTTACCTATAATCAAATCACTCTCTCTTGCTAACAGATTTTTCTCATTGCCTTTTTTCTAGCCTCCACACTTATTTCTATTTTTCTATTTATATAGGTTTTAACAAATTTTCCCTTATGCATTTTGTAGTTCCCAATTGTATTACATTTATCTTTTTTGTCAATTTTTAAAAATATTTTACTGGAAAGCAGGGTTAGATTCTATAAAATTTTGCTCTAAGTGGATTCTTGTTATCTCAACACCAGGGGGTGCCACTTAGGTGGGTACAACTTTTTTGACTAAAATTTGGGGGGTAGGTATTACTTCTACCCACTTACATGCATCCCTTTATAAATGTTTAAATTAAAACAATTTTATTTTTTAGTTTATAATTAATTGTTGACTATGCTTATATGCTTAAGCACAGAAACACAGAGGTAGGGGAGAGTACTTTTTTCTCTTTGCTCTTCTTTGGCATAAGGATAATTTTATTTACCATGTGAGTATTATTTTCTTAATAAAACAACAGTTTTAAATTCAGAAAACCACTGTAAATTTATGACCTAGCTAATATGAAATAGACCTAAATTAAACATTTCTGTGGAATGCATATTTACTGTTGAACAGAGCTTTAGAAAAAGAAATATCAAAATACAGAACAGCCTCTATTACACCTTTTTTTCCTGATGGATTTCAGGGATGTGTTTATTGACCTGTAGAACAACCAATAGATTACTCATCTTGATAGGGTGTCTGTTGCCACGGTAATAATAATGTGACATTTTTCCAAGGGAAGGTTTTGTTCTAAAAACAATGAGTAACATCCTGCAGCCTCCATTCAAAAACAAAGATGAGTAGGTTGGACTGTTTTCCTAGGAACAGATGGGAGTGTGTAGTATCCTGACAGTCTCACTAAGGTGCCCATTCATGTCAGATCCTATTGTCTGCTATTCAGAAATAACTTTTTTTAGTATATAAAAGTTCCTACTGTTTCCTGCTGGAATATTAAATAAACAAAATGAAGAGTATTGCTTTGAGCAAAAAAACAAGAAAGGAATGAGTGTACCTCATTCTGTCCTTTTTGTTAACAGCAATTACCTAGGGAAGGACCCCATCTTTAATTAATATATAACTAGATGAACTCAAAACAAGAAGACAACTTTAAACAAAAACACATGAATAGAAACCTTTCCCAAATGATCCAAAATCCCCAACTTTTTACTTTTCAAATGTCTCTAAACCATACATTGACACCTCTGGGTCTCTCCTGTCTATTCATTAACATTGCTTAATAATTGCCAGGCACATATTGGTCAGAACATAATACTGTTCAGTGTGGTGGGGATCCACAGTGACTAGAACAGGCAGAAGTACCCAGCAAGGAGTAATAAACAACCATGTACATGAGTGTGCATGTCATTTGGATTTCTGCGCTTGAAGGAAGGAAGCTCAGTGTGACATTAGGTGATGTGTACTACATACGGCACCTAGATGATCCATGGGTGTGGAGAGGTAAATGGACCTCTCTCTGCATGTGGGCTAATACCTAGATCTCCTGCCAAGGCCCATGGCTGAACAGAGGCCAAATCGAAGATGCCCACCTCAGAGGACATTCATATTCAGGAGGCAAATGTTTTAAATGGGCTTAGAACTCAGAGGTGTGAAGTATGGTCACCCTCTTCTGAGTTGTTACTCTTTATTTTTAGTCTTCATTTCTACCTGCTTTTCTTTGCTTCCCCCATTCCTCCAATCTTTCTATTTCTTTTGTCTTTCCATCCTTTCTTTGGATTTCTCATTTACTCTTCACCCGGGCCTGGGATGATCCTTAGGAAAATGAGTTGATGAGACATGGATGAGGAAATAAAGATCTCTGAACTTGGAATAAATATCCTTACTGAGCCATAACATTACCTCAAACCATGTTCTCACATGTGTTGATGTTCTTATGTAACCCCCAAAACAAATTCTCCGGCTAGGGGTTATGAATGAGCAGACATGAACTTTTACCTGCCGTGTTTATTTTGTACTATGAGAGGCACGTTCGTGTTTGCTGATGTTACTCGTTATGCAAATGTCCAGTCACTGAGGACCTACAGGAGGGCATTCTATCATTCCCTCTGCTCCGTATCTCATTTACTTCTGTCATCCCCCATCTAATGTAGGTATTATTGTCTCCATCTTAGAAGACTCAAAAACTTAAGTAGTCTGTGGGCAATCACGTGGTCGCTAAATGATGAATTTTCTCTAGTACAAATTAATCTAACTCCAAAATCCATGAATTTTGAGTAGATAGTTTGGAAGGCAGCATGTGTGTGCAGATGACTGCTGAAGGAAAAAAATGATACTGGAATCTTTGAATGGAGGAAGCTTAGTAATTACTAAGAAATAGTTAAATAAAAAATGATTAAGGTGAATCCAACACAACTCTACATATAATGGAAAAAATTACATAACAATCAGCTTCCCTTTTATAGTAAATCTTTATGGCAAAGACCTCTGAAATCATTTAGGGAGCTTAACATTTCATCACCAACTTAAAAATAAAATGTATCAAGTGGACTTCTCCAAGAAACAAATAATAAAATTATAATTATCCTAGTAGCAAATTCACAAAGCAGTTCATTTCCATGGTCAGCCAATCTTTCTCTCTCTCCCTCTCTCTCTCTCTGCTCTCTCCGCTATGTCTGTTTCATTTATTTTTAAAATCTATGTGAATAAATATTACTCTGCAAACCAAAATTCTGAGTGATAAATTTACTTCCTCAGTTTCATATGACCAATTAATGGCCCAGTTGAAATTCAAAGCTGGATTTGCTGATGGGGGGAATTGTTGCTAATTAACTTGTAACAAACATGATCATGTTGACTAACTAAAAACTCTTTTTCTAGGATCACAGTTAATGGGTTACATTCCTCATGAAATAAAATATCTATTTACTCTAAGATTTTGGGCAAATAAGTAGTTAACACAGGACAATAATACAGCAAGTCTTACATTTTCAAGAGCATTGTAAAGTATGAAAACTTTCTAGAACATTCTGAAATAGGTACCCATATTTAGTTTTATTCTTTACATTTGCTTAAGATTGATGTACAAATACTGAAAGCAGCAGTCTCTTCGGGGCCTCAGTCCACGGGGCACATCAACCTACACAACACATATTCTTTCTGTCCTACAATCTGAGCCATTTACAAAAAAAAAATTAGATCATGAGATTATGCCTGAGGTTGTCTTGAATATGATAACTTTAATTTTTTCCTTTAGAATATATTCATATCTAAATGTCTCATAATTTGTTAGATTTATTAGATTCTACAGAAATAACCACCCCAACTTACTCTTAATCCAGTTGTTTCAAAAAAAGTTCTCTTTGGTCTATGTAGATTTTTATATACACTCTAGCAGACATTTTTGAGAAAGGGACCATGAAAACAACTACACATTTCTCTATAACTCCACTCTCAATTCAGAGCAAAAATCTTTTTCTCCCCTAAAATTAAAAAAAATAATAATGATAATAATTACAATCATACAAAAAAAAGAGGAAAAGGATTCAAATCTATTTTTTGGGAAAATAAATAACCAGACATTAATTAGACCGCTTTTATTTTCCACAGCAGCTATGAAATTTGTAGCATCTTCAAAAGTCTTCAGCTTGGACAAACAAGTATATAATTTTTCTTTTGTTGAAAATTTGGATATAAAGAGGAATTGCTAATGAATGAGATATTACAAGATTCCACTGGTGAATAATGTAATTACTTGGCAACCAACACTGAAATCTATTCTCATAACTAAAGAAGAATAAACTTGCATTTATCTTTAAAGGCAAAGGAGAGGGAAGGAAGGTGAAAGTGATATTTACTTTATCCAAAACCAGTAAAATTGCCCAGAATTGTATACTGAAGGGCAGAAACCCTAACATGAAACAACTTTCAGTGAAAGCAGTTTCAGTTTTTGGTTTCAACTACAACCTACATAGAGACAGCTTTCTAATCAATATCTATTCACCTGACATCTCATTTGGGCTGCAATTTTAATTATAGCGCTGTTAGGATATTTAAAGTTTCCTAACCTAAAAAACACAAATTTAGTTGAAAACTAAATTCTTCATCTTCCCTGAGACTTCTACCTTTCAATTCTGCTGTCATTCCGTGACTACATCATTAGCTCCAATTCCCTGGCCAGAAATACAGATGGTATTTTAGGACACTGGGAGGAGTCAAAGTATGATCAAATTCTGCCACTTACTCATCTGCCACCTATCTCAGATACAATCATTCCTTTCCGTTTTTCTTGTCACATTGTGACATAGGCTCTTGTCCCTTCCTATTTTAGATTACTACAAATGATACCCGGTCTATCAGACTCAGCCTCCCAAATTTAGACTGCATACCATTCACTGTCAAAACAACCACTCCCCAACTTCGATTTAATCATCACACTATCTTATCTAAAACCACCCAATGGCTGGTCTTGCCTTCTGCAAACTACCTAACAGAGTCTGGTCTTAAAGACCTCTTTAGTCTGTCTTTATTTCCCCCTATGCCCCAATGAGAACACCTTCATTCATTATAAACCAGTCTCCCATCATCTTCAAGAGGTGCTGTAATAAATTGTAATGCTGAACTTTCTTCTGCTACGTTTAGACTGCCATATTTCCCCTCCCCCACCAATTTATCTCCTCTTTTCCCTTAAAGATGCAAACCCCATCTCTGCCATGATGCCTCTTTTTTTTTTTTAAGATTTTATTTATTTATTTGAGAGAGAGAATGAGAGACAGAGAGCACGAGAGGGAAGAGGGTCAGAGGGAGAAGCAGACCCCCTGCTGAGCAGGGAGTCCGATGCAGGACTCCATCCTGGGACTCCAGGATCATGACCTGAGCCAAAGGCAGTCGCTTAACCAACTGAGCCACCCAGGTGCCCCTACAGAGCATTTTTTTTTTAAGATTTATTTATTTATTTGAGAGAGCGAGAATAAGAGAGAGTACATGAGAGGGGGGAGGGTCAGAGGGAGAAGCAGGCTCCTCGCTGAGCAGGGAGCCCGATGCGGGACTCAATCCCAGGACTCCAGGATCATGACCTGAGCCGAAGGCAGTCGCTTAACCAACTGAGCCACCCAGGCGCCCTGCCATAATGCCTCTTCTTACCTCTTCGGTGCCAGGTGGAATAATGAATAGCTGAAGCCAGCAAGCTAGGAACAGCTAGAAAGTGGATCCAGTGGGATCATGTCATCATGTAAATGTGTTATCCAAAAGTTCAAAATGTTCAAACGTATGCTTTTTTTTTTTACATTTAGTCTGTAGAAAAATAACTTGCGTGTGTGTATGCATACATAGGTGTGCATGTGCAAGTGTAAGTGTGTGTGTGTGTGAGACCAATGCTAGAATCACAGAATATTACAGTTAGAAAGACACCTGTATATACTCACTTCCCTAATTTTATAGGTTAGGAATGTGAGACCCAGAGAGTAGAAATGACTTGCCGAAGCCTATCCTTTGCAGCAGTTGTGACTAGACTCTCCATCTACAGTGATAAACAGAGACAGGAACCTGCAGCAGAGTAAGTACCCTACTTCCACCAGACAAAAATGTCAACATCTTTCTTTCCTCAATCCAGATGCATCCAGGTCTAGTTTTGTTTTTCCTTTGCTGTGGATCTTCTGTGACTCTCATGCAAAATGCAATTAACATAAAATAATCTTCTGTGACTCTCATGCAAAATGCAATTAACATAAAAATCATCTAAAGGGTCTTAGCTTTGGGCGCCTGGGTGTGTTTCTCCCCCTGCTTGTGTTCCTGCTCTCGCTATCTCTCGCTCTGTCAAAATAAATAAATAAAATCTTTAAAAAAAATAAAATAAAATAAAGGGTCTTAGCTTTAAAAAGATGCGGTATTTTCATTGTTGATACAAACACTGTGCTATTTTGAGATTGATTTATGATTTACGGTTCATAGAAGGTCAATAATGAATCATTTAGCAATAACAGAGCATTGTTAATGATCCAGGGACGGTAACAGCAGAGAATGTCATCTTCCTCGAGTGCTAAAGTCCCCACCATGCAGAAAAATATGGCACCCTCCCTCTCCTGTGGGGAATGTATGTATGTATATATACACACACATACACAAATAATTTATTTGGAAAAGCAGCCTAATGAATTGGGTTGTGCCCTCTTCCAAAAGCAAATATCCACAGTGCAAAATAAATACAATAAGATGAATACAAATACACATTGAAACTGGAACAATAGTTACACGGAAGCCCCCAAATATCTTGAAATACTTTATGCAAAAACATTGATTTAATACCCAGAATCTTCAAATATTCCATTTCCATATTTATCTGAATCATGGAATCTATCCCAACTCAGGTCTCCGTACTGTCAATGGTGTTAAAATAGTCTCTGCCATTCCCCTGGTCAGCTAGGTCAGATTCTGATTGACAGATGGCGCTTAGTAAAAATAAATGCTAGTATTGGTACTATGGATACAATCCTGAAATCCTTTCTCTACAACACGGGAGAAACCATAACGTAAGTATGAGTTTTAAAGTTGCTAATGCTGGAAACAAACATATGGGTCTCAGGAGGATGGATCTCATTGTGAATGACTGAATTGAATAGAACAATGAAAAGCAGAAGTCCAAAAAAATATTTAGAGATAGAGTGTAACGGAAAAATGATTAAATGCTTTGGATTTGAATGGTTTTAAATAGAGGTTAGATCATGATTAAAAATAGTTTAAAATCAAGGGGAATTTACTGAGAAGAATCTCAAGAAAACCACAGTATCCATGAAAGAAAGATCAGAAGACTATTGTCTGCCAGGCAATCAAGAGAATGTTGAGAATAAAAAATATAACCAAAACATCCAATGAAGTATTTGGGTTCTTGAGGGAGCAGAGAAGATAAGAGAAGAGGTGTATGTTTCAAGTCTTTATATTAGAAGGAAAACACAGAAGGAAGAAGGCAGGGAAGGAAGAAAAAAGCCACACAACACAATGAAATGATGCAAGGACCTCTGGCTTTTTTATACAGTCTCCGTAGAAATCACCTAAGAAGACAAGCCCCTGGGTGTTAACTGAAAGGAATTAAAGCCCTTTTTTCCTACCTAGCCAAAGCGATCTCTCTCCACAGAGTGTGTAGACTTTCCTTCAGAGATGCTAGATCATGGACAACTGCCAGGGAAGGCTCAAGGTGTGCTCTCAGCATACCTCTTAGTCAAGATACTTTCTAACCTCCTATTCACTCTGCCTTACCTCTTGCTGGC
The DNA here is from genome assembly GCF_029215605.1 of Mirounga angustirostris. Lineage (NCBI taxonomy): Eukaryota > Metazoa > Chordata > Mammalia > Carnivora > Phocidae > Mirounga > Mirounga angustirostris. The sequence goes on from NW_026991720.1 coordinate 9,254,108, forward strand.
CACTTTTCCTAGAATGGCACCCAACTATGATGAGCTCTCCTCTCATTTAATTATAATAGTGCTTTGTACCATGGCTTTGGAACAAATTCCATATTTATGTCTAAGCAGAAATCTAAAGAATAGGATAGGAGATTATTGTAGGCAAATCATTAGGTCTGATGTCAGCAGACAGGATTTCGTTTTGAGAAACTGCTAGAAATTCAGTTCAACTGTAAAATACCATGAGGCCAAGGAGCAGGATTGGGCTGGAGGTGAAGGACAGGTGCTATGAGGGGCCATCAAGACACAATGTCAAGGAGTTAATGACGTCTTTCCGCTAGGGATTTGAGTAATAAGATCCGAACTCTAACTTTGAAGATGCACATGGAGAACTGATTGAAACAGCACAGGAAAGTGGTGCTTGAGCCCAAGCTTCTCCTTGTCTCCACTACAACTTCAAGAGAAGGCCTATGTGTACGGCGACTAGGTTTGTATTTAAAATTTCTTTAAATCTCAGATTTTGAAAATTCATGCTAATTATATATGCATTTCTCTCAGTATGAATATCATTCCTCCCTATCCTCTCTAAAGGATACTGTGCAAAGAACACTGGGGAGATGTGTTATGTTGATTATTGATTGATAAATAGATCATTTATCTATTGGCTTATTGCCAATGTCAACAGGGTACACTGTTACCCATTTAAAATAAAAGGGTGTAAAATGCTGATATATAAAACAATGATACAATATATTAAAAGGGGCTCTAAGTTCAAGGAGTAGAATTACAACTACCTTTGGTTGCTGAAGTATGATCTACTCAAACCAATCAGATTCTCAGCTAGGCTTATTGACTTTTTAAAATATCAACTAAGTGACAAAGAAGAGGGAATATCTTCTTTTTTTTTAATTCAAAAAAAAATTTTTTTTAATTCAAGAAAGATATAAGAGGAAATATTTGAACTTGTTTGGAAATAGTCTATATTGTTTTAAGGTTTGGATATGTATTATATATACATATATACATATATATATGTAATATTCCCCATCTATTGTTACATAACTATTTTACTTTCCAATATTTATACTAATTTATACTATGGTATATATAAGTATTGGGTCATAATACATCCTAATACATTTTTAGATTAATGGTGAACAAATGGTCTGAAACAAAATCGATCCGAATGACTATGCTCTGAGATCCCAGTGGTTATCCAAGTGCAGAGTAAGAGTGTTGCTTTAACTTTGAGGCTGCATATTACATTTGGTTTAGAAATCAGTTATATACTTAGAAAGCAATTTTCTACAGCAGAAAAGATGTGATTTTTCTTTAAAACATGGAACATAATAGGTGTAATTATTTGGATGCAGGATATACAAAACTTCACTGTAAATGGTGCATAAACCTGGCCTCATTTTGTATTGATTTATGAGCCATATATAGCCCAGCCCTCCATAACCCCTGCATCAGGGATAAATATATTGATGTGGAACTGAATAGTCATATCTACCCATTGTGAAATGGAATTACCTGAAACAGTACAGAACAGTGGCCTATGTAACGGTGCATTTACACAATGACAATAATGTAGGGATGGTAAATTGAGCTACATAAAATGTTTATAATATTTCTCCAAACCAGGACACCCATGAGAGCTTTTATTTTCACTCCTTTGGGGTCATTTTCATTGAAATCAGCAAGTCCATTTTAGCTTCTTAAAGAAATCTGGGCAACTGACAAAATCTTTTGAGATTTTATTTATTCAATGACGAAACTTGGTCCCCATTTCCCACAATAACTGATTCACGGACCTTAATTTCTGATCATTTGCTCTCCACCGAATCCCTGCAATTCTCAATTATAGGTAATAGCCACACCTCGCTCATAGGAATTAAAAGTCAATTCTCTGGATAATTAGAAATGTGCCTAAGCTGTCGCAACAGCTCTTGTAAAAAGAATTTATGTTAAATATATTTGCTTGCAATGACACACATGCAATTTCGAACATACAATTTATCTTACAGAGATTTCATTTGAGTATTCATTGTTGATGGACTTGACAACCATACCTTGAAAGACAACTATGTACAGGGCATTATGCTAGTGTAAGCCCATGTGGAAATGAACAGCAAGGAGGGTATCACAGCACATGGAAGGAACTCTACTTTTTCATCATCAGAAAAAGAATTTCGGCTCTGACGAAACCCAGTCACTCTTCCTCTACTACTGATAAACAGCTGTAATGCTTCTGAGCACAGAAGTAGAGAAGTGAGTGTTCCAAGACCTACAGAAACACACGGCTTACAGGCCAAGAGAGAGAACTTTAATCTGGATAGGAAAACAAGACTTGCCTGAAACTCTAATTCAGAGGAGCAACAACCTCCATGTTGCGGGCTATGTGGAAGATACAGAGGAAGATCAATAGACAATGCAGACAACCAGGAGCTCCCCCAGATATGGTTTCACCAAATTCTCTAGTAAAGAGGGATTAAATTATTGATCAGATCTCCTCAGTATTGTATTTGTAGTTTGTTTTCAATATAATTTAAGATTCATCTAACTCTGTGGGAAATTCTATGCTATTCTTATTCCATTCTTATTTTGTGGGCTTTATGATTTGTTAATTAACCCAGATTCACTGCAAACAGAAAAACGGTATTCGGTTCCAAGATTCTGAAAGCCAGGGTAGAGAGACCTTTTACAGAATTCTGCCTCAGCAAGGCTTATTCCAATCTGGTTGTATTATTTACTAAAATAGATACCTGGGATTAAGGTAATAAAATAAAATATGGCAGTTGGGGATATAGCAAGAAACTCAACCAAGGAGAATTAGGAAGAATCATTGAGGCAAGAAAAGATGATATTTAGGCAAGGTTTCTGCCAAGTAGAGAAAGGAGGGAGAGACAAATCAGGCAGTGGGAATAGTGTGCACTAAGACTTTTTCAAGTGTAAGTTTTTCTCTCTCTGCCCTTCATTAGTAAAGCTTAATTCTTCAATTGTCTTATTATTTTGTATTGTGAGCTCGTCTTTTATTTCCTTGAAACTTTATATGCCTTGGTGACAAAAACAAAATGAAGAGTAATATAACAGACTACTTCTATGTATATGAATTTCAAAAATGCACGAAAGAAAACATCGTGTTTACACATACAAATATGTGATTAAATCCATAAAAGAAAAGAAGAGGATGGTAAATTCTAAAGCCATTTAAGAGAGTGGTTATTACCTCTGAGATGAGTGGCAATGATTTGATATTTAGAAATATGCATGGGGCTTCAAGGGAAATCGTTGTATTTTAATTCTTAAATTGGTGAGTGGTATAATTTTTTATACTGTAAACATCATCTCAGGGTGGATTCTTTGGGAAGCAGACTCTGAGATGGAGTTAGCATGCAGGACATCAACTGGAATTTCCCTTTGGGATCAATGCCTGGGAAAAGGGAGGGAGGGGAAGCAGGATTGTGCAGAGGGAAAAAGCTGGCTGGGATGCCCACCTTCAGCCTAACTCATGGGGGCCTCCAGAGCTGAATTGGCAGAGTTGTCCCATGGTAGCCAGAAATGGCTCGACCTTAACATCCTGCTTCGTCAGTCATCAGAGGTGAGCAATCCTCAGAATGGCATGATCCCATGCAGCTGAGGCTATCCTTGAAGAGGCTGACAGTGAGAGGCTATCCACTGATAGCAATTCCTGCAGCTGGGACAGCAGGTCCTTCCTTGAAGGGCAATTTGGATGGAGCATATGACTTTTTAACAACACAGTGTTTTATAAAATATAAAAACATAAAATGTCTATGGAACCACAAAAGACTGAATAGCCAAAGCAATCTTGAAAAAGAAGAACGAAGTTGAGGTATCACAATCCCAGATTTCAAGATATACTACAAAGCTGTAGTAATCAAAACAGTATGGTATTGGCACAAATAGACACCTAGATGAGTGGAACAGAACAGAGAGTCCAGAAATAAACTCATGCTTATATGGTCAATTAATCTACAACAAAGGAGGCAAAAATATGCAATGGGAAAAAGATATTCTCTTCAACAAATGGTTGGGAAAACTGGACAGCTACATGCAAAAGAATGAAAGTGGACCACTTAGGCCATACACAAAAATAAACTAAAATTGATTAAAGACCTAAATGTGAGACCTGAAACCATAAAATTCCTATAAGAAAACATAGGCAGTAATTTCTTTGGCATTCTAGATATGTCTCCTCAGGCAAGGGAAACAAGAGCAAAATTAATCTATTGGAACTACACCAAAATGAAAAGCTTTTTCACAGAAAAGGAAACCACCAACACAACAAAAAAGCAGTTTACTGAATGGGATAAAATATTTGCAAATTTTAATATCCAACATATATAAAGAACTAATATAACTCAATGCAAAAAAAAAAAACCCCATAAATAATCTTATTAAAAAATGGTCAGAGAACCTTAATAGACATTTTTCCAAAGAAGACATACAGATGTCCAACAGACACATAAAAAGATGCTCAACATCACTAATCATCAGGGAAATGCAAATCAAAACGACAATCAGATATCACCTTATGCTGTCAGAATGGCTAAAATAAAAAACACAAGAAATAAGAAGTTTTTTTTGTTTTTTTGTTTTTTTTTTAAGATTTTATTTATTTATTTGACAGAGAGAGACACAGCGAGAGAGGGAACACAAGCAGGGGGAGTGGGAGAGGGAGAAGCAGGCTCCCCGCAGAGCAGGGAGCCCGATGTGGGACTCGATCCCAGGGCCCTGGGATCATGACCTGAGCCAAAGGCAGTCGCTCAACCAACTGAGCCACCCAGGCACCCAAGAAATAACAAGTTTTGCCAAGGATGTGGAGAAAAACTAACTCTCATGCACTATTGATGGGAATGCAAACTGATGCTGCCACTATGGGAAACATTACGGAGTTTCCTCAAAAAATTAAAAATAGAAATATATTCTCCAGTAAATCCACTACTGGGTATTTACCCAAAGAAAACAAAAACACAAGTTTGCAAAGATATATGCACCCCTGTGTTTACTGCAGCTTTACAATAGCCAAGATATGGAAGCAACACAAGTGCCCATCCATAGATGAATGGGTAAAGAAGATGTAGTATCTGTATACAAGAGAATACTACTCAGCCATAAAAAAGAACAAAATCTTGCCATTTGCAACAACTGGATGGAACTGGAGGATATAATGGTAAGTGAAATAAGTTAGAGAAAGACAAATACCATAATTCCACTCATATGTGGAACTTAAGACACAAAGCAAACAAACAAAAAGACAAACAAAAGAACAGACTCTTAAATGCAGAGAACAAACTGGTAGATACCAGAGGGGGGTGGTGGGGGGAGTGGGTGAAATAGACAAAGGGGATTAAGGGTACACTTATCATGATGAGCACTGACTAATGTACAGAATTGTTGAATCACTATACTGTACATCTGAAACTAATATAACACTGTATGTTCATTATAATTCAATTAAAAAACAATAAAGTACTTTCCTACATTATCCGGAATTTTTCATGAATGTTAATGTTAATGGTTAAATGAGAAACCATCATATGGCTATATCTTATGTTCTATATCTTTGTCTCTTTTTTGGACATTTTGATTGTTTCCTTTGTTCTGTTTTTCTCCTAAACAATCCACAATGACACTCTCTGTGTAAATCTTGGTCCACATTTTAATTTTTATTTATTTTTTAAAAAAGACATTGTTTTAGAGAGAGAGAGAGCATGAGTGGGAGGGGCAGAAGAAGAGGGTGAGAGAATCTCAAGCAATCTTCACACTGAGCGGGGAGCCCAACACAGTGCTCGATCTCATCACCCTAAGATCATGACCTGAGCCAAAACCAGGAGTTGGGCACTCAACCAACTGTGCCACCCAGGTGCCCTGGTCCACATTTAAAATTTTCCTATTAGGATTGCAAATATGGGTACACACACACACACACACACACACATACACATGCTTTAAGCTCAACTTACTAATCTATTGTCTTTAGGGTCTAATCATTTGTTTTATTTGAAATCAAAGAAAATGTATGTTCTCCACAGTTTTTCAGTGACAACACAATTTCAAGTTCTTGCAGTACACCCTGGGACATGTTGTCAGGTTCTAGAGACTAATCTCATTTGGTTGGCTGTGCGCTCCCATATATTTTGCTTCACCGATTTCAGCCTGGAATTTCCATCTTGCAGTGCTGTTTAAACTTTTTCCAGTTTCCCAACCATTTCTTCTCATGGAAGAAGATGGAAGCAAAAGATGGATCTGCTTTTGCCCTTTTATTTTCAGTTGTAATTAGCTTCTCACCAACTCTCCCAAGCAGTAGCCTTACTTCTTCCTTGCTTTTCTGTTTTTAAACACTAAGTATGTGTTTAGAATTTTTTCATGAGCCTCAGCACAACAGCGTGACTAATTCCTACTTAAATTTATCAGATTCAGCTCAATCTTATGGTTTCTTGGCACTTCCTAGATACTCATTAGACTGGGTTATACACCCTCCCCTAGATCCTCAACACTATCTGTGTGGCTCCTATCATGGTCTTTATCATATTGTGCTATTATCATCAACTTTCTTCTTTATCTGTATGTGACACTGAGATTATTCTGATGTCTTCTATTTTATCCTAAATGTCTATTCCTACTCTTCCCCTTGCCTGTAAAATCTCTTTCAATGCCTTCAATTAAATTTCTTTTTTTTCTTTAGTATCTTTTAAAAGAATCCTATTAGAGATTCAATTAGAAAACACAAATGCCCATTTGTCACGAAATTGTTTATTTTATCTCAAATATTTTTCCCTGAAATACAAATGTCTAGTTAAGTCTATCACTGTGTGTGTGTATATATATATGTATATATATATATACATACATATACATATATATATAAATCAATTGTTATCACATCGAACAGCATTTCTGCCACACTGCTCTGAAGTATTCTTCAACACTTCAATAATATGAAGATTTTATAAATTTGTGCTAAATAACTAATAACTTGATCTAGCAAATAGAAATGTAGAGCTATGGGAACAACAGATTCTCATGGATCAAAGTTATTTGAATTAATTGCATCTCCCTGGAGATTCAAAGAACTTGCATGATGTTTACTTGGGGTTTATTTAAATACTTATTTCCCAAGGAAACTGAATAATTATAAAACAGGAAATTAACACCCTTTGAAATATATTCTTATGCATCTTGGCAGGAAATAAAAACACTCCAAATCCATTTAATCTAAAGATACACTTTCTTTAAAATTGCCCACATTATTTCCTGTAGAGCTTATTGAACAGGCTGTTCCATGAGATGGATGGACAGTCTGGGAAAGATGCAGAATGATCAATTGAAAAGACAACCACATTTAACTTTATCAGAAATGACCTGAAAACCCATTTACCACAGTCATCTTTTGCATCAGCCTGTGTAATAGTGCTTTTAATGAAAGAGACAAGCATAACTTAACTAATTACTTAGAGACACTGAAATCAGTCATGTCAACGACTCCACCACACAAAGTCCCTTGATTTTTGTACTAGTTTTTCTTAAAGACAAACTAATTATCAGAAAATACTACATGTTAAAAAATAGCAGACCAGGTGGTAGTAACAACAAAAAAAAATGTATACTTAAAACTTATCTAAATTAGGGGCACCTGGGTGGCTCAGTCATTAAGCGTCTGCTTTCGGGTCAGGTCATAATCCCGGGGTCCTGGGATCGAGCCTGGCATCGGGTTCCTTGCTCCGCGGGAAACCTGTTCTCCTTCTCCCACTCCCCTGCTTGTGTTCCCTCTCTCGCTGTGTCTCTTTTTGTCAAATAAATAAATAAAATCTTAAAAAAAAACTTATCTAAATTAATACAGTAGTTTTCATATATGGTGGAGTTCAGAAATTGTTTAAGACTAGTTTAAGCTACTTGAAGTCTGCAAGTCTTTCATGTATTGTCACTGGGAAGCACTGAATTATTAACTATCCATTATTTTCCCCACGACAGGAAGAGAGGGACAACAATGGGTTGAAAGAAATTTAAATGTATGAAAAACTCCTAATAGTTATAGGTAAGCCATATTAATTTTTATAAATATCAACATAATCATAAAAACCATAGCTGTCTTCAAAGATCCAATAGTGTTCTAAGTACAGAAAATGTTAAGCAGAGGGGCACCTGGGTGGCTCAGTTGGTTAAGCATCTACCTTTAGCTCAGGTCATGATCCCAGGATCCTGGGATTGAGCCCTGCATCAGGCTCCCTGCTCAGCGGGGAGTCTGCTTCTCCCTCTCCCTCTGCCTGCCACTCCCCCGCTCCTGCTCTCTCTTGCGTGCACGCTCTCTCCCCCCCACCTCTCTCAAATAAATAAATAAAATCTTAAAAAAAAAAGAAAATGTTAAGTAGAGATGTTTAGCTCTGAACCCTCGAGTTTTAGGAGTAGTTAGTTGTCTGTCAATAATTTAGCAATAGATCTAATCAAAAGGTCAAGCCTAATCAAGATTTCTCAATGACTAAAATAATTAAAATATGATGAGTAATTTCAGGCACAGATTATGCTTAAAATGGTTACCCTTTTATTATGCTTAAGATTACAGATTACTTCAAAAATCAGCATTTTCTACTGGGATCCAGAAAAAACACTGGTGAAGGAAGCCACCTGTGGAGATGAAGGAGAAGAGATCCTGAACCAAAGTTGAGAAGATTACATTTACTTAATTATCTGTGATCACAGTCCTTGAGTTAGTTCATATTGGGAAAAATTTAACAGAGGGACAAATGTGGAAAACAACTGGCTATGGACAAACATCAGTTCAGCACTGTTAAAGTCCAAGTTCAGGTCTGCGTTGCCACATTCTTCACTCCATGTGCATTGCTGAGATCACGGAACATCAGCATGTGAACAGCTTCCACTGGGAAGGAAGGAAAGCTGAAAGATACTAACCCACTCCCTTGGTATGTTGCTTCTTTGCTTCTTTGCTTCTTTGCTGGATGGATGAAAGGAAAGCAACTTTACATACCATCATTTAATCACCATTTCATCTAGTCTTTGGAACAAAACTAACTTTTATGGTCCAGGCTAGCTTAAACATTCAAAACCAGACTACAGGTCTAGGCAGAGGTCTCTAACTCAAACGCCTACTTCTCATGTAAGTAGCAGATAAATAACAAACATTGTCACTTAAGACAATATGTGACAAAAGAGCAAAGGAAACAATATCTGACTCCCCATTAATAGAGCTCTGCATAGTCTTATATATCATGATAACTCCAAATGAAATTTAATTACTGGAGTTGAGGCTTAATATCTTAGCCAAATTATATAAAAAGGACAACAAAATAAACAAATGAATTCCCACTCTCTGAACTATGAAAATATTTTCATATGTTAACCTGTCCACTGGTGTCTAGTTCTCTGACATTAAAAAAAGGTCTGAAGATAGATAGCATATTGCAGAGTCTCAGAACACCCAACCTTTAAATGACCCTGCAGACGCTGTAGGAACATTTAGGCATCCTCTTTAAAGGGAACTGATTGTGCCATATATACAGGGAATGTACAGGATAAGCTCTATGATTTGATATTTGAAGACACTGGGGAACAATCTACCCAATACTTCTCTACAAACTAGTCCTGGAATTTCAATTTACCATGTACACATCAGTAAAACTCACATTGAGTAATTAGGACTAGAAATGTTAATGGCTCTGAACTTGGATGAAAGAAGAAAATGGCCTGTAGCCAGATAGGTTTCCAACTGTTCTAGGTTGTAGACTTGCATCCTAATGTTTTGTTCAGGCTCACTGCACCATGGGAGCTTTGTGCTATCCTCCCCTATTCTAACCTCTTTAGACAACAAACAAGCTTGGCAATCCCTGCATCATATGGAAAGGAAAATCCAGCTAGCTACCATTGCCCTTTCCAGTTTCTGAGTATTTGGACTCAAGACTGAAACATCTTGCACTAGAAAGCCCATCCTTGAAGGAAGATTTCCTTTAGACAAGTGAGAGATGCTTTAACTGGAGACACCATGCTGGGAAGTGTTTCTGTCTTTCTAAACAGTTCAGAGATAATTGAACAAATCACAAAAGGAGGCCAATTAAAGCAGAAGCCAGGTGAGGTCCAAAAACTGAGTGATCATAGACTGTAAAAAATGCAGCCCCCAAACTGAAGTCAGGTTGATGAGGTCTAAGCACTGAGACAGGGTAAGAAGTCATTAAAATCCAGGAGAACACTAGGGACCAGAATGCCAAAGCACAACACAGCACAACTCCCAAACTCATTCCTGCTTGCCCAACCAGTTTGAAACCAATGGATCCTTAACATTTTTAAAATTACATTACAGTTGGCTTACAAAGTTATATTAATTTCAGGCATACAACACAATGATTTGACAATCCTACACATTGTGCAATGCTCACCACAATGAGTGTGGTGACCATCTGCCATCATACAAAATTATTACAATATTATTGACTGTATTCCCTATGCTGTACTTTTCCTTCCCATGACTTGTTTATTTTATAACTGGAAATCTGTGTTTCTTAATTCCCATCACCCTATTTTTTCCAAGCCCCCCACACCCTTGCCTTCTGGGAACCACCAGTTTTGTTCTCTGTGTTTATGAGTCAAATCCTTAACTTTTTGTGACCAAAGTTGTTCATGAGATTTTCCAACATATTGTACTAACTGTGCTGCTAGGCTTCCCATTTATCTGCTAGACAAATAAGAACAGTCTAGAAAGTTGAGGCATTCAATATTAGAATGCATGATGGATCACTTCAGAAGAACATTTTTAGTATTAAAAGTGATAAGATGGCAACTGCATGAGGTATTAGTGGTGGAAATGGAGGAGGAGAAGGAGGAGGAGGAGAAAAAGAGAAGATGCACCTACGTGTTTGCACACTTGTTTCTTCAAAAAGGATCTCTCCCATCTAGGTAATGGGCTTTATGGATTATTTTTAATTAGCTAAGGTTTCCAATTTCCACAAAGGAGATTAGTTAGCAAATAAGAGGTTTTCTTCTGTTCTATGATATAATTCATTTTAGAAAAATACATTCGATATATCTTATTTTGCAGATTTCATCTGTCATCACTGAAATTATTTCCTTCCAAAACTAACATCCTTTTTTCAATATTCTGATAGGGAGGGAGAGAGGCTATAAATCTGCCTTAAGAATTTTACCTGGAATGACAGGGCTCTTGCAGTTGTTGGTTGGTTGGATTTTTAGAGGAAGAGAGGGAAGAACGGCAAAATAAAGCTTTAGGAACAGAGGGAAGGTATAAGGTTAAAGAAAAAATGTATGTTGCTAAAGATGGCTTAAAAATGAACTGGGTTTTTTTGTTTGTTTATTTTACAGAGGGGGGAAGGGCAGGAGGGGGGGAGAGGGACAAGCAGAATCTACGCTGAGTGTGGAGCCAGACAAGGGGCTTGATCCCAGGATGCTGAGATCACGACATGAGCCAAAACCAAGAGTCGGATGCTCAGCTGACTGAGCCACCCAGGGGCCCCTCAATGAACTGTTTTTTAGTGATCAAAAATCATTTGCAAAATGCACTGTGACCAAGATGAATATAAGAAAAGGAGTGGGATACTATTTAAAATAATGGCAGAATTATATCCATGATTCCTGACCTGCTCTCAAACTCAGACGCTTTAAAGCACTGCTTCCCAAATCCTCCTTCCGGAGGCCATGTAAGACAGCATTCCATGCCCTATGAATGATGTCAACTTTTTTCTATTTTGGTTCAGAAAAAATAAGTGAATTTTGTGTCAGTCTCAGCCTACTGATAACCAGTGTTGTGACTGGACTGGCCCTTGTGGAATTACTATGATCGCAAGACACCCTCAGCCATAACCATCAGGAAACTTTGAAGAAAAAAAATAAAAAGGTCTATTATTCACAGGTCCTGAAAATTACATGGGACACCTGGGCCACACAGTGAGGTCAAGGGAAGACAGAGCGAGCAAGCGGAAATCAACCAAGATCTCTAAAACAAAGAGGGGAATGTGGCATGGCCTGGACCTTTAGTTGTGGGGCTGGTGATGTGTTTCTTTGAAATCACCATCTTGAAGTGCTGCGTCTTTGAAAGTGGATGTCAGCAATCCAAGCTGAAGATGGGCACTTGCATTGCAAAAAGAAAAGCCAACAGTCAAGGCTTGTACTGCGTGAATGGATTGCATTTAAAAAATTTTTACATTTCTCCCATTTTTTTCTGAAATTTTAGCACCTGTTAACTCATATCTATATTAGAATCTAGTATTGATGGGCAATTGTTTTCCTCTAAATAAAATTCTAAGTTACTTTATTAGGCCAGGGTTTTTTTTTTTATTTTTTTATTCTTATGTTAATCCCCATACATTACATCATTAGTTTTAGATGATATTAGGCCAGGTTTTAGGTATTAAATAAATACTGGAACATCTAGTTATCACAATCACGTCTGAGCATATTTTTGACCTGTGGTTGTCGACGGGGCTATAAAGTAATTTAACACTTTGATTCCATGGTTTTTTGGGAAAAGCAGCTTTTCCATACTGAAGGGGAAATGATCTTTGCTTTGGATTTGGGGGCAGGAGGGGAAAAAAGGAGGTAGAGAGGAAGAGACGGAAGAATAAAAGGAGGCACATAAATGGAGACCACAGCAAAATCATAATGCTGGCAGTACTCAGGACAACAAAGCCTTTGAGAAAGCTGGCAGGGGATCATTAGGCAGATGGGACTTCTTCTAGATTCTTCTTCCTCCGCCTTTTTGGTTTTCAATTTTTATCCCCCCCCCCCATTTCTTTCCACTTATCCTTTAATATTTTCTCCTCTATCCAGCATCTTTTTTTCTTTGACTCCTGCTGGATTCCCTCTCCTTGTCCACGGAGAACTGGGGGTCTCGGCCTGTGTCACTTGAGGGGAGGAAGCGCAGTGTCTGATGGGTAGCGTTCTTTCCTTTTCCATCCATCTGGTTACTTGCCTCTAAGGAAGACTGCGGGAAACAGTGGGCCTGACACTGAGTAATCTGGAGAACTCTCAGACATATGACTCATTTCTGAACTATTCAGAAAGAGATGACAAGAGAGATACCCAAACTGTGGTTGGCGATCAATGATGCGATCCAAAATGCTATTAAGTCAACAAATTGCCACACAGTGAGCAAAATAAGTTTTCCCCAATGTCAACAGCCTCGTGTGGGCCTCACGGATATTTTATCCAGTGCTAATGACAGATTTTGACTACAAAATCCCCTTCTCTGATATTCTGGAACATATCCTATTTTCTGCATTGTATTCTATCTTGCTCTGATAAGAAATATTCTAAAATGAAATATATTAATGGAGCACATCTCATCATGAGGCGAGATGCCACTTTCACAAGAAGACCAACTTGTGATGAGCATTCTCAGATGCTCTGAAAGGAAAACTTCAAGGTCAGAAGTGAAAATGAGAGTCTGGTTATAATAGGCCCCCGTCATCCCCAACATTAGAAGGGAGGAAGAGGCTGTGTAAGGAACAGAAGGATCATCTGTTTTCCTTATCAGGCCTCTGCAAAAGAGTCAGAGCTGGTAAACAGACTTATTCTCATTCAGATCTCCTCTTGAAGAAAGGCAAGGCAAATTGTAAAGGAGCAACCAAGAAGAAAAGAGAACTGATAAATTATACAACATAGTAAGACTGGGCTTTGTAGTTTAAGTGTAAATGAAATGGTTTGCTATAGTTGAGAGGTGTTATTAATGAACCCAGGTAGGGACATCCGCTGTTACTCTTTCCGGGCTTAACTATTGTCCAGATTATATCCGTTACTTTTGGAAGCTCTTCTAACTCATTCAGCTCTCAGAGAATAAGCCTTCATTGTACTAAATTAGAAGTACCTTAATTGAAAAACTATAAGGAAAAAAATTAGGATCTTTTAAATGGTGTTTGCACTGTGTTTCAGAAATAAAAAATGTGTGGAGGAGTAAAGAGGCTCCTTAGAGAACAATAGAAGAATTTGATCTTTTCCATTTCTGGTTCATTTTTAGCAATGACAGATCACATTAGCATAAAAAGAGTCCAGCCCCCATTGATTTTACTTTTTTCCACAACATTGGCCTACAAATGATTATATGCAAGGATTATGTGTATTTTCAATGCTCTCTAGCTGTGTGGCTTACAGTTATCTACCCTCAGTACAATCACTGAACCGTTCTTTTCATGTATTCCCCACCACACATAGTGTATAGTCAAAACACAAGGGCCTGAGTTCTGAGTTTATCGCTTACTAGGTCTGATTTTAGACAATTTACCTGTGTTTATCCGAACACCCCCAGCCACAGTTTCCTAACTCCCTCACAGAATTTTTTTAAATGAGAATCACATTAAAAAAATTAGGAGGTGTTTGCAAAGCAATAAGCAGTAATAAAAATCATTATTATATACTATATAAAATTATTACTATATTCTTACTAATTTCTTATTGAAACAAGTAATTTGCTGAACTACTTTCACTGAGAACGTAGACTTGATTCTTCTCACAATTCCAAAATATTGTATATAAACTATCACAGGTCCTGCCTACATCCTCTTAAGATGGGCCCACTTTAATAATCTGGTCTTGTTCCAATATTTCTAGATCCCATGCCTAGCCTCCATGTTGATGTTAAACTTCCTTTTTTGCCCGCCTTTCATAAGCATCCAGTTGTCTCTGTTTTAAAATCTCCTACTGGACTTTTTTTTTTTTTTAAGATTTTATTTATTTATTTGAGAGAGAGAGAATGAGAGAGAGCACATGAGAGGGGGGAGGGTCGGAGGGAGAAGCAGACTCCCTGCCGAGCAGGGAGCCCGATGCGGGACTCAATCCAGGGACTCCAGGATCATGACCTGAGCTGAAGGCAGTTGCTTAACCAACTGAGCCACCCAAGCGCCCAAGATTTTATTTATTTATTTGACAAGGAGAGAGAGAGAACAAACAGGAGGAGCGGGAAGGGGAGAAACAGGCTCCCCACTGAGCAGGGAGCCCGATGTGGGGCTTGAACCCAGGACCCTGAGATCATGAAGGTAGACGCTTAACTGACTGAGCCACCCAGGCACCCTCCTACTGGAATTTTAGAACTCCTTCCCTTTCCTCATCTCATAATAACTAGAGAACCAAACGTTCATAACAAATATCATTTTCAGCAAGTATTTTACTCTCTGACCCTCCAAAACTTTACTAGCTTCAGTAAAGTTGAAAGGAAAAGCCAGTTCCTCTGAGGCAGAGAGAGGAACAGAAACAGTGACCTGAGCCAAATTCAGTTTATGCTGTGATGTTGATGTTAAAACTAGGTCTGATCCTGAGTCTTGGCTATATCACTATCAGAACCTGAACTAGCTAAGGTGGTAAGGTGTGGAGTCTGCTTAGCCAGTATCTCATGGGAGGTGTTAAAAGCATGTGAAAGTTCATGTTCATAATTGCACACACATATGACTATATTAATTATTCATGCTTTCCCTTCTTTGGCAAAGGGTGGGAAAAGTCAGCACCCATGGGGGAAAAATTCAACCCTAATACTTATTCTGAGAAAATCAATTTTATTGGTAGTATAGAGACCAAGTACAGATGACAAATGAAGCAGACTTGGTTTCTCCATTACATTTTAGGAATTAAAAGGAGAATTCAGTAAACTATGACATTTGAATGAAAATTAATCGTGTTGCTTTTTTGATGGTCAACTAACTTCAGGTGCCTGGAGAGGTCTTGATATCCAAGGGTGTATTCATTACCACCAAGAAGTAACATATTTTGTGAGTATCATATTAGTCAGGGTTTTTCAGAGAAACAGAACAAATAAGATGTCCATGTGTGTAGAAGAAATTTACTATAAGGCATTAGCTCATGGAATTATGGAGGCTGGCAAGTCTAAAATCTTGAGTGAGTCAGTAGACTGGAGGCCCAGGAGAGCCAATAGTAGAGTTCCAGGCCAAAAGATGGCAGGCTGGATACTCAAAAGGGTCTCTGTTCCATGTCAAGACAAAGTCAGTCTGTTGTAGAACCAAAATGAGCCAATGTTGCAGATGAAGTCTGAAGCCCATCTGCTAGAGAACTGTCTCTTGCTCCTCAGGGAGGCAGATTTTTTAGTTCTAGTCAGGCCTTCAACTGATTGGATGAGGCCCACCCACAATCTGCTTTACTTATAGTCCACTGATTTAAATATTAATCTCATCCAAAAACACCCAGAATCATGTTTGACCATATATCTGAATACCCCATGGCTAGCCAGGTTGACCCATGACATTAAATATCACAGGTATTTTATATCTATATTAAGTAATATATAGATATATTATATATTTAAAACATAGGTGTATTATATATTATATAATTATATATATATAATTATATATATATGTATATATATAATGTTCCATAAATATTCTCTAATATTCAAATATGCACTGTAAACCAAAATTCAAGAAAAAAGTGCATGTGAGGGTGACTAGAACTTTGACTTTGTTATTGTCATTTCTGGCTTGATTTTTTTATTGGATGGGATTTTTTTTAAGTAGCCTTCAAAAAATGCATGACATTATCTCACCAATGAATGGTGATCACATCTTAGTGTCTCTTAAAAATAATTTCTTTCACATATTAAAAATGAAAATACATTATATTGATTCATTTATACCTTTAAAAATTAGGTATTATCATAAATCTTTGGAACATCCTTTCTGATTAATTTTCTAGTCATTAGTTTTATTCATCATGTAGTCCCTTGATGATATGCATTTTGCTTCAGCTTCTGAAACAATCATAACTCTCTATACTTTATCTACCTCATATGTTCATTACTTCCTGTAAATATCGCAGAAGTGTTGACAATATGAGATCTAATTCAACACTTCTAAAAATACATCTGTGATTGCAGAGTTGTCTTTAAGGGATTTATCTTAAAGTACGGCTTGACATCACTTTTAGTGAATGACAAATGATGCTTCTAATCCTCTTGGGCCTCATTCCGTAGTGCTTTCCACATCAAAATTGGTCAAATCTGAATGAGGTCAGCAAAATAAAGACCAAAGCATAAATTTAAATAACAGATAATTTATGTAAAGTGTTTTCTATGAACAAATCATGTTCTATGAACAAAGTTGTCTTTGATACCTTGAGCATTAAATAATCTCCACGAATGTTTCCCGGTGGCTTTATCCCAAAAATTA
This sequence comes from Mirounga angustirostris, assembly GCF_029215605.1. NCBI lineage: Eukaryota > Metazoa > Chordata > Mammalia > Carnivora > Phocidae > Mirounga > Mirounga angustirostris. The sequence goes on from NW_026991720.1 coordinate 9,271,240, forward strand.
AAATTAAATTTAAATTAAAACATGATTAAAATAAATAAATAATGAGATCCATTATATCTGATTTTGGACAACTCTTTCCCCCTGGCTTTTGCAAGCTTCCAAAAACAAAAAAAAATCACACTTAATCAGTCACTATTCAAGAATATTCCCATTATGGAGATCAGTGAGAAATTCCATGTTTTCATTGTACAAGTAAACTGAAATATAAACTTCTGTTTTTTAAGAAAAAAAATTCTCTTATTCAAAGATTTGGGATATATATACATGTGCTCAGAGTTCACATTGTTTATGGTTTATATCCAAGATGGTGTAACTTTATAAACATACCACCTAGAATAAATGGTTCATGTGTTTTCTATAGTTCACCTTTTAAGTGATTTTTATTAAGGTTACTAGTGTCTGATGTTTTTATTATTGATTTTCCTCCCATTGGCAGTTTTCTTGGATGAAAATACAAAAACCTATTTTCTTCTACAAGAGCTTAAACTCAATGTGAAAAGCTATTAAAACATGCACTTATCTAACTATCCTATTTTGCTTTTGCTCCAGAAAAACAAGCTGGAAACACTTTTTTCCACTCTAAATTGAGTTTTCATTTTCTTTTCCACTCAGTGGTGTCTCCCTTTTCTACATTAAATCCCCATGAATTTAAAAATCATGCCAATTCTGTGTGGAATAAGAAACAGTCTTCCGGGAACTAATAAGCAAACAAGATGGGGATGCCTCTGTCTCTTTAACCAGATACCGGTCCCCATTTTCATTTCTAATTGCCTGTAAAAAGTGCAGATGTTTGTTCCAAACTGATACTCTTGTCCTGACATCAGACCCACATTTGTTTATTGACTTGGCCTCATCCAGAAGAGGATGTGAATGGATATTTTACAAGTGAAAAAGAAATACAGATATTTAGCATGGGGGAGAGTAAAATGATGTGTATTAGAAACATAGACGTAAGGATGCATTAGTAAGGAAAGGCAAGTCTAAGATGAGTTTTTGAAGCCAAGAATCAAGTCATCTTTTAGAAAGATTTTTTAAACATAATTGCTTTGCGTATGCCTTTACAAACCAATAGTTCTCTGCAAGGATCTTTAATATGATTGATTTACATGTAAAGTTGCTTTTATCTGCTCATTTACATGCAATGCCTCAATGCTAAGGAGGATATACAGATAAAGATATTAAAGAATAACAAAGCTTAACCTGATATCTCAGACTGACAAGAGCCCTAGAATCCTCCAGATGGTAGTAATAGACACAGTTCTAAAAGAGGCCACATTTGGGGAACAAAGAGAGAATTATAACATGAACATAGACTGTACAGCTATATGAGGACTGTCTCGTGTCTTGTGCAGGTTGGTTTCAGACTAAGAAAGGAACTTTGAGGGAACAGTATAATATAGCCCCTTCATTAATGGATCTCATTTATCCATCTCAATCTATTCCCCCCAATTTTTAAATCTATGTATCTATGTCTATAAATATGTATCTATATGTGTGTCTATGAATGTATGTATGTTTCGATCATCTCTCTCTCTGTCATCTATCTATATATCAACTATATATTTTGGTTTGACATCATTTTGAGAGTTCAGCAATTCACTCATTATAGCTATTCTGTGAAAATAGTACTTCACTTTAACTGACCTAAACATGTATTGGTTAACCAATTAGTGCCCCCTTCTTACTGTGTCCCAAAATTAAGTACATAGATCCACACTGCTTAGCTAGGTTTCTTAATATGTAAGTTAAATTTTGGAGGTGCCTGCGTGGCTCAGTCATTAAGCATCTGCCTTCGGCTCAGGTCATGATCCCAGGGTCCTGGGTTCGAGCCCCGCATCGGGCTCCCTGCTCGGCGGGAAGCCTGCTTCTCCCTCTCCCGCTCCCCCTGCTTGTATTCCCTCTCTCACTTTGTCTCTCTCTGTCAAATAAATAAATAAATAAATAAATAAATAAATAAATAAATAAAATCTTTAAAAAAATATGTAAGTTAAATTTTTAAAAGGTGAGATACCTAGTTGAAAATCAACTAGAATATGATCCTATTGAAAGTAAGACTTCCTTTTGCAAAATCTCTTACTTTTGCATAAAGAAATTCAGCTAAAAGTAAAACTTGCCATGCAAAATTCTTTGCCTTGTTAAACTATACTCCTATAAACTATGTAGAGGAATAAGAAATACTTCTAAGAAATAGTCAAATGGTAGAATGACCTTCTGAGGTTTAAAAAATGATCATACCAAGAAATGATTCTGATTTTATAAAATTAATCTATGAATCTACAGAGTAAGAAGCAATTGTATATCTCCACATGAACTATGTTCAATAATACCTGAGAAATGTCCCTTTGAGCATGACCTCAAAGAGCTGAAGATTTCATGTTTATCTTTAGTTTGAAACAATTTGATTGTAATGTACTTTATTGCGGCTTTCTCCATTGTTTCTTCTAGTTGGAGTTTGTTGAACTTCTAATATTTTTTAATTTATGGTTTTTATCAAATTTGAACCTTTTTGGTCATTGTTTCTTTGCCATTCCATCCTTTCAGGACCCTGAGCTGGCCCACAGCTCAATGGTGCACTGTTCATTTTTTTCAGTCTCTTTTCTCCTTTGTGCTTCATTTTAAATGATTTCTATTTGCTGGAAGGTTCAGCCATCTTCTACAACGTCTTAGCTAACATTAATTGCATCTCATGTATTTTTTAATCTCTAAAGGTTCAACTTGGATCTCTTCAATATCTTCCACATCTGTAATTATCATGCTCAATCTTTCCCCTAGTTTTTTTTTTTTTTTTAAGATTTTATTGATTTATTTGACACAGAGATAAAGACAGCTAGAGAGGAAACACAAGCAGGGGGAGCGGGAGAAGCAGGCTCCTGGCTGAGCAGGGAGCCCGATGCGGGGCTCGATCCCAGGACCCTGGGATCATGACCTGAGCCGAAGGCAGACGCTTAACGACTGAGCCACCCAGGTTCCCCTTTCCCCTAGTTTCTTGAACATATGGGACAACAACAGTAACAACTGTTTTATGTCCTTCTTTACTAATTCTATTATCTGTGTTATTCCTTGGCCTGTATTGCTTTCTTTTTCCTCATTATGGGTTACATTTTCCAGCTAATTTCCAAGTCTAGCAATATTTGATTAGGTAGCAGACATTGTCAATTTCACCTTGTTGCATCTGGACATTTACATACTCTTATAAATATTCCAGCTTTTGTTTTATGAAAAGAGCCATTTATTCCCTCTGCAGGTGGGGGTAGGAAATCAGGATAATTTTCAGAGGCAAGGTGATATTTAAGCTGCATTTTAAAAAGTATTTGAAAACTTGCCAGGTAGAATACTGTGAGAATAAGAACGCTCATTCTAAACATTAAAACAAGACTGGCTCACAATTTGTGGGACCCAGTGCAAAATGAAAATGCACTCCTCTTGTTCAAAACTTGTTGAGAATTTCAAAACAGAGATGGCAGAGAATTAAATCAAGTGTGGGACCTCTTTGAATGCAGGGCTCTGGGACTGCATAGGTCACAGGCGCCTGCAGCTGCTGTTTATGTTTAGAGCATAGATTGTATAGTAGTGGAAAACTCAGAGATGAGCCTGGAAAGAAGTACAACACAGGGAGGGGTGGGGTGGTTCGACTGAGACTGTGCCAGAGGAAAGGGAAATTGATGGAAAATCCTTAAAAATTTCTTTTGGAAAAACAACTGCTCTTAGTTTAGTGGATCTTTTCTACTGTTTTTCTGGTTTCTGTTTCATCTCTTTCTTGCTAATCTTTATAATTTGCTTCCTTCTGCTAAGTGTGGTCTTAGCTTGTCCTTCTTTCCCTAGTGCCTTGAGGTATAAAGTTAGATTGTATATTTGAGATCTTCCTTTTATAGACAAATTATAATTATGTAGAAATAAACAATTTTACTACTAACCTCACAGCATCTCTGCTGCGAGTTACAAAATAAACAGTTCCACCCTGTAAGTCTACATGGCATAGTATTTCAAAAGGTGATCACAAAACAGTATCTTTCATTCCACATGCCTTTTGCAATGGAACTTGATCTCTCCTCTCATCAAGAAATGGCCTTTTCCTCCTTCTCTTGAATAGAGGCTGTCTTAGCCATTAGGTTTGACCAATAAAATGTGACAGAACTGATAATGTATGGCTTCATTTAAGAGGACTTGTAGATTCCATTTTGTGCTCTTGGAATACACCCTTGGAACTGTCTAGTACCTTCAGGAAGACCAAGTTAACCATGGGGATAAGCTTCACGGAAAAAAGAGAGGTGCCAGATACGTAAATAAAGCCTTACTAGACCTCCCATCCCAGCTACCCTGAATGCAAATGAATGAGGAAACCCAGCCCATACTGGGCTGAGAAAGCACCCACCTGATTCCAGGCAGAATTCCAGTCTCATTGGCTTATGAGAAATAATAAATTATTGTTGCTTTGAGCCATTTTGGGGGGTGATTAATTATATAGCAATAGATAAGTGAAACAGAAATCTGCCCGGGGATATGAAACATGAAATATCATTACATTTAAACTTCCCATGTTTTCTTCAAAAAGCAATAGATTTTAAAACATTATTAATTACTTTTAGAATGTTACTAATTATTATAAGGAATAATAACTATTACTTGTTTTTGCTGTTCTTTTTAGATCAGCTTCTAACTTTTTTAGAAAAAACACAAAACATAAGTAGTATTGGTAAACACCTTGAATAAGACCATATTTAATAATGAGAACACAAACTGAGGAATAACAGGAATGAAACTGCTGTATATGGAATTGCTGACTGTTCACTATAACTAGGCAGACTGTATATCAGTGTTCCACAGAAGTCAACTGGTGTGAACATCACTGACAAATGTGATCTTTATTCACCTAAATACAATGAACATGGCTTAGCGCTGACAGGATAGTGCAGTTTCTCAATCACCACTGATTACAACCTGTAATCTGAGAGATTTTACATCACTGTCAACTAAAGCATCATCGTTTTAAAAGGCATATCAGCCAGCTTAATATTAGGGACATTTGTGTAATGTGCAAAAATCTGTCTATGGTGTCACCTTAAACATCTTTCACTGTCCACCACCTAGGTCTTCCAGTTCCAGACCAAGATGGAGTTGACACACATCCCATTTATGCTGCTGAGTACAACTCAAATCCTTGATATTCTAAATGAAACACATGTAAGAAGACTGAAAATTAGAGAGGAGACAAACTGGCTGGAGACAGTGAGATTTGAGGAACATGGCAGGGAATTCCATGGGTTTTCTTTCTGCCTCACATACCCCAGACTGGGTGCCAGAGAAGCCAGCAACCCAGAAACACCAATGGACACAAGCAAAAAAAAAAAAATGTCCCCAAAAGTCAACTTTCTATAGTAAACATCTGTTCTAGCAAAATGCTGCAAAAGAAATTCATTCCCACCCCATCAAATGGGAAGCCTGTACTCCTACCTGCACCAGGCTCTTAACAGCCATGTCCAGCCTTTCCCCACCCACCGTAGAATGGTGTTGGAGAAAAGCAGGGATCCTGGACTCCCGTACCATCCCAATGCAATGAAGTACCTCTCTCCCTGCCCCCCAGGATAGGATCAGCAGAAGCTTAATAGGGAGCCTAAAATCCCACCTCAATCAAGCAGTAGCAGAGTAACCCTCCCCCACAGTATGGTGTCAAAGGAGGCTGAAGAAGAAACCTGGACATTCACCCCAACCTGACAGTAACAAGGCAGTGGGTGTGAGAGAGCTGCTAAAACAGAAAATTAAGAGAATGTTCAGAGTCTCATAACAATATTCCAAAATGTCTAGGATAATATCACAATCATTCATTACAACAAGAACCAGGGAGATTTCTACTTAAATAATACAACTGACAGTTGCCAACACTAAAATGATACCTAACTGGGAACTGAGTGACAAAGATTTCAAAGTAGTTATCATAAAGATGATTCAGTAAGTAATTATGAACATTCTTGAAGCAAACAAAAGAACAGAAAATCTCAGCAAATAAACAGAAGATCTAAAGAAACAAACAGAAGGCTTAGAATGAAAAAGTACCATAGAGGAAGCTAAAAATTCAAAGGATGAACTCAAGAGCAGAACATAAAGGACAGAGGAAAGCGTCTGTGAATTAGAAGACTGAATAATAAAAATGACCCAACCTGGATAACAGAGAGAAAATGGACTAGCAAAAAAGGAAACGAACAGAGTCTCAGGGACTCTTGAGACTATAACAAAAGATCTACCATGCATGTCATCAGAGTCCTAGAAAAAGAGATGAAAGAGGGTAGAGCTAAAAGATCATTTTTTAAAAATGTCTGAAAAGGACTTCGAGGGACTTACAATTTCTACTTCCAATAGACTGCCGTAGTTACTATGTATATGGCTGAGGAGTACTGGTCTCTTCGACCATAAAAGGCAGCTAAGGGCAATGTTTGTGGTGACAGAATAATTCTGTATTTTGATTACACTGGTGGTTACATGCATCCACACATGTGGAAGATATTGCACACATTGTACCAATGCCAATTTATTGTACTGTTGTTCTGTAAGACATAGCCATTGGCAGAAACTAGTTGAAAGGTACATGGGGACTCTCTGTATGATCTTTGCAACGTTCTGTGGATTTATAATTAAAAATACAAGGATCCTGGGTTCTCTGTCCCTCTCCTGAGACTGTAGTAGAGTACAGGGAAAATAATTTTGAGCTGGAAGTCAGAAGACCCAGTTGCAGTTGCCACTGTGTGGGATGTTATCCTGGAAAAGTGTATCATTTTGGAAAAGTGTCATGACTATCTTTGCTTTGTTCCCTTAACTGTGAATAAAGGGACAAGATGAAGTTTCTGACACCTCTAATTTTATGATTTGAAAAACTGGTCAAAGTTAACAGTCATACTGTATGATCTCACTATGATCACTAAATATATGTAGGTAGCATTACGAATTTGCCTACTTCGTAATCACTATTTATGACACTTCACAGGAACCTGTAGGTTAAGTTAAGGATATATAGGGAGCTTCCTGCCCACAAAGTTATTTAGACTCTGAGAGACTCTTTAATTATCATTCAATTTTGGATGCCGACACTATTTCAAAAAAAAAAAAAAATCACAAGTCTATGGCCCTATCTTTACTTAGATGTGTGTATTAGGACGTAAATTCAAAACTCCAAGAATTTAGAAAAGACAGGAAAAAATGCATGAGGAACTTGAAAGACAGAACTGGCTTTCTGATATGATTCAATTGAAATCTCCAGGATAACTCTAACAGTCTTCTGCTTGGCATTTGAAACTATTAAAAGAAACACTCCTGTGATTATTGCAATCTGAAATATTACTTTGTCAAACTGTTAACCCTGAATTTATAGCACAGGTGTAAATGAGGCATGAAAACTTTTCCAACCTGATTTGCAGTTGCAAGATTTTCATATTTTATAGCAGTGCAATTTTTTCTTAAGTTTACATAATGCCAAAGTAAAGAACATGTCTTTTCCAGTATATACTCTGTACTAGATCATAAAAATAATAACAATTCAGGGGATGATTTGGAAATAGTAAATTGGTTCTAGATTAAATAGAACACAATAGGGAAAGCTAAAGTCTTGTGATCTCTAAAGGGCTTTTCATAATTGGCAAAAATGAATGCGGTTGCTAATATCCAACCTCAGGAATGCACATCCGTTTCCCTAAAATGAAGTAAGAATAGAGAGTCAGCCTTTGAGACAATAAAATATCTTTTCTCCTTCACTGAAGCTATATTCCTGGCATAATGTGCTGTGGCATATATTCTCAATTAAGCAATAAAAGTTAAGCCCACAGCAACATTTAAGATCATGTTAACACATTTGTTCCCAAATTTTAGATTCAGCATAAATCTAACAGAGCATATTATTTAAAATCTGACTTGAATATCATAATAAAACCAATTTTCTTAGCCAAGTTCACAAGTCCATTTATAAAATATTATCTTTATCTCTTTAAAATATATGGCTTTTGAAGCTGAATCAAAAATAAAATAGGGGCACCTGGATGGCTCAGTCAGTTAAGCATCTGCCCTTGGCTCAGGTCATGATCCCAGGGTCTCCCACATCAGGCTCTCTGCTCAGTGGGGAGCCTTCTTCTCCCTCTCCTCCTGCCTCTCCCCCCAACTCATATTCTTGCTCACTCTGCTCTCTATCTCTCTCAAATAAATAGATAAAAAAATCTTTAAAAAAGTAAATTAAAAAATAAAAATGTGATCTTTATATACAGTGGAACTATAGTTAATGTAAATTACTACTTTGTGAACACTTGAAAAAAATCACGTGCCTAACGTTAATATGCTATATACATTACTGAACTTGGGTAAAATTTTGTAAGCCATCTACTTCCATAGTCAGAATCTCCTGGGCTTTTCCAAGGTATAAAACAATAAAAGTGATGAGATGTTTTGTTGAGCTAGGGCAAGACTCATGGGTGAGTATACTGTGTATTTCAATTGGATTTCTCTGCAGACATCTAAATCAGAACCTTCAAAGGTTGCTCAAGTATTCTGTGTATTACTAAATACTCACAGTTAAAAATAAATCTGCATGTGATAAAACCCACTTGAGAACTGCTTTCACCAACTTCTCACTGTTTCAATGTCTCACATGCTTTGTTTCATTTTTTCCCCCTAAAACAAATTGGCCTTTTCCTTAGCTCAGTGACCACTGAGGCAAAGAATAATAGGGATTTGTTTTTAAGAGTAAATATTAACTGATGTGAATCTGACACCATCATGTTCTCAAGAAACCACAAATGTGCTTGCAAATATAATTTCTTCTTTTCTGCCACACCCTCAACCTTGTGCATTGGAGGAAAGGGTTTCTAGACTGTAGCTTACACAGGAGATTTCTCTAGATGATTTTGACTGAGTGAAATATTAAAATGTTCACAGCCACCATTCTCTCTGAATTTAGCCCTTGATAATAACTTAGCGATTGCCACCAAGACCACATTCCAGTTTCCAACATGCTTACCTTGTACTGTACCATAATTACCATGATTATTACTAAACCATAATATTTTTATTTAAACAAAAGCACTCTATATCCATGTAACCTCATGATTCCAAGCTGAATTCTTTGGGGGCAATCTTGCCTTTGGCAATCTTTCTCAATTTACATGCAAGATCAATTAATTTAATAAGTAAGATCTATGACTCTTTCCTGCTCTCGAATCAAAGTGATTCTTGTTTTTCACAATGTACCCAATCAGCAAGAAGCAACTTGGTCATTTTACCAAACTTGATCCCATTACCCGAAGGGTATTTTAGACAATATATCTCCTAGAGGCTCCCAACAGTAAATTTCCTACACAAGACACTAGAATTCTATTTAAAAAGAAAAGCAGCAACAGATCCTTCTTATAACTTCAAGTTAACCTAGCATTTATAAAAAACTCTTACCATCATTCCTGCTATAAAGTGGGTTTTTAGTAAATGTTATTTCCAGACTAGTTTGTTTTTTCTTCTTTCCTCCCTCCTCTGCCTTCCTCTATTACACGCTGTCTTTATTTAACACAGATTTCAGAAATGCTGCTAACGTGAAAATAGAATATTCAAAGATTTGCCAGATAATGTAAACACATAAACAAGAAAGGAAATTTTCAGAGATCAACACATGCACATACATGTATGCACACCCCCACTCTTCAGTTATTTGATTCCCTAATGGGAAAAAGATTTCTTATCTTGAACAATTAAAAAACTCTCCATCCTGTACTTTAGTTTGCCAGTGATCTGGAAAACCTTCCTGGGAATTCATTTGTTCCTCAAAAACAACTGTTTACTCTTGGTTTATATTATATATTCTATTTCAATAATTAAAATGTTATCATGTCTCAACAAGAAGCAAGCATTTCTTTTTTTCTTTTTTTTTTTTTACCTGTGGTCTTTTTTAAAAATTTTTTTTATTCTTATGTTAATCCCCATACATTACGTCATTAATTTTAGATGAAGTGTTCCATGATTCATTGTTTGTGCATAACACCCAGTGCTCCATGCAGAATGTACCCTCTTCAATACCCACCACCAGGCTAACCCATCCTCCCACCCCCCTCCCCTCTAGAACCCTCAGTTTGTTTTTCAGAGTCCATCGTCTCTCATGGTTCGTCTACCCCTCCGATTTCCCCCGCTTCATTCTTCCCCTCCCACTACCTTCTTCTTCTTCTTCTTTTTTTTCTTAGGAAAGCAAGCATTTCTTCACATCGAAAGGCATTTTGGTCTCAATCACATTCCTCTTTGCCAAATTTACCATGTATACAATAGGTACTCAATATATGATTACTTGACTTGATTTTGCTCAATTTACAGTTGAAAACATTTGACATTAGGCATGAGGTTACAATATTTATTTCAATATTTATTACAATAATCTCAATTATACTTACGCCACATGGAAAGGGGTAAGTTTAGCATGGCCTATGATCTATTTCTCCCCCAGGGGAAAAAACTGGTCACTCCACTATAAAACCTGACCCTTTCTGGTAAATTTACTAATATTTTCCTAAAGGAAGTTCTTTATTTATGAAATTATTTTAGCAGACTGTCCCTGGTATAGGATTGCTATGGTAAATGCATTTAGAATCTACAGATTTATGAGGCATAGGTCCTTGGAAAATGTCATATAATCCCTGAATGACTTTAGTGTAGAATGCAGGTGTTTGATAGCATGTCTCACTATGTGAGGTGACCAGAAATCCTCACTCAGACAGATCATCTATTACTTTGGTCCAGGAAATGTGTCCAATGTAGAGAAGAAGGACCTGGAATCCATAGGGGATGTCCCAAATCACTCTGTGTTCCACCTGCGTCTCTGTATTGCTTGTATCCTTTAAATTCTTAGTAAAGCTTGCTACTAGATAACTTTCTGATGCATGTAAGTCTGGTTCATTTTACTGAGTGAAAAAAAATAGGAAAAATACCAAATAATCAGACAGCACTAAGGACAGTATTTTCTATTGAAAAATAGGATATGGATTTTTTTTCCACAAATTGAAATTCAACAAACATTTACTAAACACCAACATGGTGGATGATATTAGGCATATTCACATGCATTATTGGTTTAATTCAGCTACATCCTCAAAACAACTATGAAATGGCTTCTATATTCTCAGTTAACAAATGAGAAAATTGAGGCACAAAGAAGTTATATGGCTTATGGAAGGACACACTGTTGACAGAGCTGGTATGCCAACTTCTTTTACCTTCAAGGCCAAATGTTTTAGTTTTTCAAAAACAATTGTGAATCAGACAAACCTGATTATAAAACATGCCTCTGTTACTTACTAAATTTAGGGATTTGTTAATTTTCCAAACAATACTGCTTTTGTTTGTAAAGAGGCAATATTACTAATATTGTTAATGTTATATGCTAATTTTAGATGGATTAAATGAGTTAATATTTTAAAAAGATCAAATCTGGGGCTCATAGAAATTATTACATTGTTTTCCTTATTTCTCTTATTTCTCACTCTGAATCTCAGTAGCAGTCCTGAAAATTTCTAAACAGGGAGGCCTAAGCATAGTGATTTGAGTGGAAAGGGGGAGGGGAGAGCAGGGGCACTGCTTGAAACTGGTGTTTTGTTTTGTTTTCCTAAACAAGGTTATGAAATTCCCATTGAACCCTACCGGGGGAAATTTGGTGGTAAAATATATTCATTTTTTGTTAAGGCAGCAGGGGAAGATGGTGGTAGGATATAAACATTCAACTCAGCATCCCCCCAAAATGACTAACTTCTTATTTTTAATGAAAACAAACTATCAAAAGGACAAGCCACGGATTAGGAGAGCACATTGGAAAATACTTTGAACTCCGGATCCAGAGAGGAAGAATGCTGAGAGCTCACACTCACCTCTGCGGTCCATTGGCCCCAAGTGTAACTGCTGGAACACTGGAGGTTACATCCAGTCAGCACGTCAGATCAGAGAGGGGTAGGTGTGGGGCACTGGGATAGTATAACACCACAAAATGGTGGGTGGGGTAGGCAGGGACTAAAGGAGAAATCATGCTCACAGGCTATTTCCATTCTATTGCTCATAGGCTATTTCTATATATCCTCCCCCTGATCAAGATGAACCACCCACTTGAGTTGGGGGTGAGATGCCTTGAAGAGGTAACAATTCAACACAGGAAGCTTTTGGCCTATTGTACTTTGTTGTGAGGCAAAGGGCTTGTAGGGTCAAGGTTCTGAAGAAGGTGTTTCACACATACACACACGCACATGCACACGGATACGCACACACACGCACACACACACACACCCCAAATGGATTCTGAGGACTTCCGCTAGTTTCCTCTATCCCATTCACACCTCTCTCACAACTAACACACAGAATAGGTGGAATTAAAAACCTACTCTTAGATGCATCATACAAAATTCTAAGTAAACAAGATGGAAACATTCTAAAGGCTCTCAGAAACATTGAGCAAAGGAACACAAAGATCACAAGGACATTAGATGTCTTGAATGCAAGAAGATAAAGGATTAATCCTTCTAAATGCAAAGGGAAAAGAACTTGTGGCCTATAATTTTATATGTAGCTATTTCATCACTTAAAAATAAGGATAGCATTAATATATTTGTAGGCATCTAAGATTTCAAAAGTTTTGCTATACACAGATATATATACAAATAGTATTTGTAAATACCCTCAGAGAAAGTACTATGGCAAGAGGAGAAATTATTCCAGAAGAATGAGTAAGAAGGCACAATACATGATAGATATGCAAATATATTAAGATGTTTGTTATGTTTTGAGGGAATATGATGTACTATCAATTTTACAACAAAGATGGGAAATATTAACATCATTACCTTCTCCCTTGTTTCTTCTATAACTCCTCCTGGAAAGGAGCTGTTACAGTGAAAACCAATAAATCTCTGATAATCTCTGCTTTTTCTGTTTCCTTTTCTTTTCGCTGGAGACAAAGAAGTGAGGGAAGCAGACACAAGTCTCAGCGACAAGAGAGTAGCCAGAATTGCTCTGTGCCTCCTTCTCAGGTAGGGTCTTTGAGAAGTGGCAAAAATTCAAAGAGGGTTGGGAGATTAAAGAGCCAGGAGGATCTTCTTCAATAGATGCCAGGGAGTCAGCAAGACCTCAGAGAGAGATGATTGCTGGCTTTATCTTGTAGATACTCACATCCATTGTTAGGGAAACCAGAGGATGGTGTCCATGCCCACACATGTAATCATCAGCCGAGAGCACCATGATAAATGCGGACAGGAAGGAACGTCTATGAGAGTATGTGCAATTGAGGATCATATAGATTGATGGACCTTTCAGGGGACACTTAGAGAGATGACTTGATGACAACAAGGATATTAATTGTCCAACAATATGTAAGTCCTCTGAGACTCAGTAACAATCCCAAGAAAAACACTTATTTTGCCAACCCAGAAGAATAGGGCTTGAGATAGTTCTTAAGTTGACTTCTAGATAAGAGTTCTTCCATAGCTGTTTCTTTTAACTGAAAAGTATACCTGCTACATATGGTTATAGTTTTAAAGTTTTTATACCAACAAGGTTTAAATAAAGGTCTAAAACATTATTGAATGTATCTTAAAATCACTTCTTTGCTCTCTACAAATTATGCACTGTATGGGTAAGTGAAATACACCTAAATTTCTGGCCCTTATTTTAGAATTGCAGGACAAGTTGTCAATGTAACCTTTTGATTTATATTCAGTGGGAACTAAAATGAATTGTGTGACATTCCAAGTGTGCAAAGAACTGCCACCTTAGATATTTGATAATGAAGATGATGCTTTACTGAACTGGCATCTCCCTGTCTCAAATTCTAAAACTGAGTTTTTCAGTTAACTGGACAAGCAATTGATATGAAAATAGTCATGATAACAAAATAAAAAATATGTGTCTACTTAAATTACTGTAAATGAGGGGTAGACTCTTCAGGATTGTTACTATTTTGAAAGATTTGATAATAAGTCTGGTATTAAATATTAAATTTGGTACTAAGTAGCTTTAACTCTCTCACCAGTAAGCTTTAAACAATGTGAAATTGTGAAGTATTTATAGAAATACTGTTTTGGTGGGAAGCTAAGTACTAATGTTCCCCAGAGATTCTGATGCAAGATGAACATACACACACAGACCTTTTTTTTTTCTTAAGATTTTATTTATTTTTTTGACAGAGAGAGAGACAGCGAGAGAGGGAACACAAGCAGGGGGACTGGTAGAGGGAGAAACAGGCTTCCCACGGAGCAGGGAGCCCGATGTGGGGCTCAATCCCAGGACCCTGGGATCATGACCTGAGCTGAAGGCAGACGCTTAACAACTGAGCCACCCAGGTGCCCCCACACAGAGACCATTTAACCAGTGTTAATTTCAATCCCTACATCTTCTCTTCAGGTAAGAGACATGCCCATCCACTTCATTAAATGTCACCCTATATTATTATTCCACAGTCATTGTCTTAAGGGCTTTCATTACATCCTCTAGATTTTAAATTGAATGTCAAATAGATTCTGGGTAAGAGAAATAAAAGATTTAGAGTTTCTTGTGAGAAAAGTTCACAGATAAGTTTCATACTTCTCATATAGTTTATTAAATGTTAGGTTTAATAAATTTTAACTGGCCACACTTTAAAATGAAAAAACAAAAAGTCACCTTTACATTTATTTTTACTCCACCAAGCTTCTTACTACTAAGGTCCATGTTTTCAAAATCAATCCAAACAGTGAGGCAACTGGTCGGGCAAATTCTAATATAGCTATGTTAACAATAGGACAGAGCATTTGAATGTGGGATTATCTCATAAATCCAGAACACATGCTTAGTATCCATGCAATACCAGGAAAGATGATTTTTTAAATAACCCCTCCAAAGCAGATAAGTAAGTTGGAACCTACATGACTAGGAAAATAGTCATACTGCTTTTAAATAAATGAAAGGAAAAAGGATATTCCCCTTTGTGGTAAGCTGCAGAATGTGTAAGCTTTGAACATGAAGACACAGATATACTGGTAGATGCTGCTGGAGTTATGTTTGGAAGCACTTGGAGATGTGGGGTGAGTTAATGAAATTAGGTCTGGACTGGACATGTGATTTTCAAATCATCTACTTGGAAGTAATGTGGGAAGGTAAGGGCGCAGATGTGACATGTGAGGGAGAGAAAACAAAACAAAAGGCAAACAAGTTCCTTGATGAATATCTATACTTAAAGGAAGGAGTAAAGCCTGACATTGGCTCTAAAACTGGTATGAGAATGAAAGATTAAGCAACTTTTATTTTTGTATCAAGGAAATCAGTGATGCCTACATCAAAAGTAATCCACTAAATACTTTAGCAAGCATAATACATTGAAGAAAAGATAGCATAATACTGGTGTATGGCCTTGAAATTAAAGAGAAAGTTTTTAAAACATTAATTACCTTAGGCACTGGAAATGTAAGGAAGGGATAAATATTCCCTTCTCTAAGCAGAAATGTGCTCCCTAGTAAAAAAAAAAAAAAAAAAGATGTATCAATGGCAGGTACTTCAGTCATCAGAGTTGGTGCTGTATTACTTTGAATAAATGATCCAAAAATATAATGAAATACCAAAGATTATAGGTTATCTTACATTATTTTTGAAAACACAATGTCAAGCTAGGAACAAAGGAATAAATAAACCAGAGGAACAGCTTGTCAGTATATGTGAACAGACTGAAGAACAGTAATAATTTTAGAGGAATAGGAAGACCACGCTTCAGATGATAGACTATGGTCAACAAATTTCTACCCAAAAGAGGGGACACAGGAAGCAAAATGAACTCCTATTTTTCTAGTGTTCTCTAGTGTCCAGTCCAAATTTAGGGATATAAACAAAAGCCCAATAGAAAAATGTATCTTACTCCTTCATAAAACATACTGTAAAACATTTGTTAAAAAAAAAAAAAAAAGCCTTTTGTACACGAATTATCGGAAAACTCAGGACAACCCAGAAAAGAACAACTAAATCCATCAAAGACTTAGACCACTACAGGAGGGTCTTTTGTTATTACTGTTGTTATTTCAAGGAGAATAACCTACACTCTCTGGAAAGATGAAAGATGAGACAAGATGTGTTTACAATGCCCAGTAAGAAAAGAAACATAAACATGGCCACGAATTTCCCATTCACTATAAATATGTATCCCCAAACCCTGAAAGTAATATTTGGCAAACAAAAGAAAGTGCTTCACTCTCTTATCCTGTGGATAGTAAACCTTCAAAGTGCTTGATCCCATACTGCTAAACAAGATGATAACATAAGTATGATGAAGAAGCCTTTAAAATCAGTGTTTCACAAACTGTGCTCCACAGAACCAGATCAAAGGGATATGGGTAGATTCTGGGGGAAAAATAGGTTTCTATAGTCAAATAAGTTTGGGATATAACAGAGAAACAGTTCAAGAGTTCCCTTTACTATAGGGCTTCTAAGAGCTTTTATTATATAACATGCATTTTATGTTCGATGTAAGCTAGGTCAGTATAGGTCAATATATGCTAGATTATACCCTGATAACAAACCCTGAACTCTAGTGGCTCGACACAATAAATGGTAATTTACAATTGACACTACATGCCCATCAAGCATGCCCACAGAATAGCAGTGATGCTCAGTCCACAAAAACCCCCGACCAGTGGAGTTACCACCATCTTGTACAACCTGTACATGGGGCTTCCTCCATTAACACAGTAAGAAAAGGGAAACAAACAACAACAAAACAAAACAGAGATTGACACCTAGCTCACAAGTCTTCCAATGTCTTATTGTGAAATTTAACTCAATCTGCTCACCCTTTATTGGTTATAACTGGTCACACATGCCAGTACCCTGTGGGACTGGAAAATACAAAGAAGCAAAAGCTTATGTTTGGTGAGCATTAATATCTTTGCCCCAGTGTCCAAGAAGGAATCTTAAAATGCAGCATTTCCCCAACTCATTTGAGTATAGAATTGGTTTTTTAGTGTTGTATTTTATAGAATTAAGTGTCAATGAAACACAATTTGGGAAATACCAACTTAAGTAAGCTTTTGCTTGATAAGAAGGAATTTAAGCAATGTACTTAAGTACAGTAAGTACAATTCAACCATGGTATTTTGATATAAACACATTGAAGAATCATAAAAAAAAAAGATACCAAAATTAAAGATAAAATACTGGGAACCATAAAATATAGTTTTGACTCAATATGGCAGTTGTTATAATATTCTGTGTTAGTATATAACTCATGCATACACACATGAGCTGTTTCTACATCTCTGAAGGAGTAGTTTTGTTGTTTGGAAGTTTAATAAAGGGATTGTTTTTCTTCTGATATTTCTACAATGTTAGTGTTAACAATGCCAGCCTTTGATTTTTCTTGTCAAAAGGGAAGTCAACTTATCCCCTTGTTGCATTATATTTCCATTCTTTAATAGCACTGAATAACATGCATATATTTAATGCTCCATAGAGCTCATATGCCAAGCACTTTATAATGCACTGTTTAAGAAATTCCATTAACTACTTTATTATAGTGCATATTTCAAAGTCAAAGTTGGATTCTGAAAAATATCTATTTTTGGAAATTTCCATTTTCAGTCCACTTGTGTTTTATGTTTTCTCCAAAGTGGCTGTTTTGGGGGAATTTTTGTTTGTTTGTTTGTTTGTTTTTAGCATCCCTGTAAAGATTTTTCATTTTGCTTTTTGTCATCCATTGAGTTGTAGTAAGTATTCTGAGTTATTTTTAATTGGAATGATTTTCTTTTAATCTGTTTATTCTGATTATTTAGGTTCTTATTTCTCTTTAAAATAAAATTCTTATCTTATATATTAAATTTGGAATATATATCAACACAAAACTATTCAGAATAGATGTCTGCTTCCAAATACACCACGTCAAGAACTATGAATCCACAATTTTATCGTCACTGGTGCAACATACATAGTCTTATCTTATCATTGTTAGTAATTAACTAATTATTACTCAAATTCTCTGCATATATGTTCCAAATAATATCAACAGTATAAGAGCATATCTATTTTTCAGACATTGTTTAATATGTAAACTAACTCAAGAATTACCAGTTAGCAAAAAGGGACTAAAGAAATTTTACTCACTCTCTCACCAGAAACATAAAACCTCCAAAGTATTATTTTGATTTAGACTGGTTTATTCCATGCAAGATTCTACTTGTGAGAGGGATACAGGAGATTATCAGTATCTTCCATACTATAAATTCAGAATGTTCTAGACATTCCCTAAGCTGTCATAGCTTCTCTGAATAACTCATCTGCAGTATAGGGAAATGGGTTCAATAACTGGTTTGTTTGCAAATAGCATATTATGGTGATTTTAACAAGTTTAGGCCTTAGATTCAGCCAAATCTTGGTCAAGACTTACCAAATATATTATTTACTAGCTATTGACCTTGGGTTTGACCAAAACCACTTACTGAAGATACGCTTTTATTGCTACTTGCCCCTATTTCCCAAATCAACTCTTTTAAATATATGATGCCAGGCCTAAATCTTTATGTGAGAACAGGAAATGACTGTCTGCAACATATTTTCAAATAAAAACAGTAAATAAATAGGCTTGGAATACATATTTGTAAATACAGTAGTTCTCCCTTATCCACCATTTTGGTTTTCATGGTTTCAGTTACCTGCAGTCAAAGGCGGTGAGAAGCACCTGATCCTCCTTCAGACGTGTCGTTAGTAGGTCAGTACAGTGCCTACCTCATCCAGCCCACTTCGTCTCATCACACAGGTATTCCATGCCCTCAGGCCGCCACGACAAGAAGGGTGGGGACAGTCCAATGTTATTTTGAGAGAGACAGACCACATGCACATAATTTTCTTACACTATATCGTTATAATTGGTCTCTTGTATCGTTAGTTTTTGTTGTTAATCTCTTACTGTATCCAGCTAATGAATTAAACTTTATCATAGGTCTGTATATATAAGAAAAAATGTAGCATATACAGGGTTGGGTACCCTCTATGGTTTCAGGCAGCCATTGGGGATCTTGTAATGTATCTCCCACGAATAAAGGAGAATTACTATGTGATTAACACACATGACATACACACATATTTATTGAGTCTCTCAGAAGCAGAGTGCAGGTAATACTTCAGAGTGCTTAGGTAATATATCATCTGAAACACAGTTATTAGCAATCCCCCCCCCCTTCCAAGAACTTGAGGTTAAAAAGTTCAACTAGATATTTTCAGAGCTTTATAAACAGTGGATAGAGGTGAGATGAGATGTCAAGTCTAACTGTCGCCACATCATGTGCTCTTAAAAACTGCCCTCACAAAGGCATAAGATTATTTCAACTAAAAGTCACAAGAAGCACAACTAAAATAAAAACTAATAAAATGCTAGAGCGTATGTTTTTCAGCAGAATCTGGAAGCAGCTGGTACTACCGTATTACTACATAGTCTCTCACAACGGAGGAGGGGGTTCTTTAAAGACAATTTATAAAAAATTATTACCAAAAACATATTCTTGGTACAAAGATTTGGCTTAAAAGAAATCAGTGCAATATGATGCTAGTAACACTTAATTTTAAGTTAGAATACCTCAATTCCAGATATTATATACTCTTCTCATTATCTATACTGACCAAAGGCAAGTTAGTTAACCCCATGACCATGAGATTCTTTGTTATATAAAATAATGTCTACACTCTTACGCCAGAAATTCCTCAAAAGCAGAAACTTCATTTTACATACCCTTTGATTTCCTGCACCACACACGGAGCCTTAAGGGTTACTGACTCACAGGATGCACTGGGAAGACCATTCACACCATAGACTCTTTGGCACCCTTTGGACAGGGGCAGTCCTGAGTTTGCAGTGACCCTGAGCACATGGTACCTTTTAGGGATTCAGTCTACTGTGAATGGCCACCAGTATTTCCAGGAATTAAGTAAAAAACAACAAATATTAAATTGTTATCTTACTGCAAATGACATGCCAATTACTCTTTTATGATTTCTACTGGTCCTCTCCCTCACATTGTTTGACTACATTGCCGAGATAGTTAAGTGGAAACCACATCATTATGCCACCACTATTAACAATATCATCTTCTCTTTTTTTTTTCATCTAAATGGTTTCATTCAAAATTTGTTTTAGATGTTCTCCTCTACCTGCTCAAAAAATTGTGCTCACCCCTTTTCTGAAGCATACCTTGCATTCAAGCCCTGTTGCTCAACATGTTTTATAAAGAAACAATTAACATAAATTTTGAGAATTATGGAATTATAAGAAGCTAAAAGGTAAAAGTAATTTTAAACCATTCTTGAAAGTTTAGGATTATTGTAAAAACTAGCTCACGAGTCCAGCATATCTTTTTTTTTTTTTAAAGATTTTATTTATTTATTTGACAGAGAGAGAGGCAGCGAGAGAGGGAACACAAGCAAGGGGAGTGTGAGAAGGAGAAGCAGGCTTCCCGCGGAGCAGGGAGCCCGATGATGCGGGGCTCGATCCCAGGACCCTGGGATCATGACCTGAGCTGAAGGCAGACGCTTAACAACTGAGCCACCCAGGCGCCCCAGAGTCCAGCATATCTTCTGACATCATGTATTCATGATGGTGTAAAATCTGTGAAAATACCATTAAAGCTTTAGTCACATTAATAAATAAGAAAACTAATAGGATTGCCTCTCAAAAATTCTGCTGAACTTTGGCTCCTATTTTTATGTCACTTTATTGAGTAGAGCCAATCCGAATGTAACCTCACAGGGTAATTCTCTTGTAAATAGCTCCTGCAGATTTAGATTAAAATGGTATCTGGCTGTTAAAAAAAAAAAAAAAACAGTTTAGCTACAGTAAACACCATTCACTAATCCTCATGTATCATTTGTGAAATGCAGAGTATGTGTGGCAAACATAAATGTCCTTTGCCTTTAAACACTCAATGAAGATGGAGTCTGAAAATCATACCCAGGACTTGGCTGCTTCTGGGGAAGAAAACAACTGGAATGGTCAAGACAATTATGTTGATTCCAGCCAACAAATGCAAAATAAGCTTCTTCAAGAACTTTTTTTTTTTTAAGGGAGTTTTAAAATGTGGTAGCTATGGTTAAGTTTGCTGCTCCTATTTGTAAGACTGGGCTACTTCTACAGCGATCACATTTTGCTGTGTATATTCAACATATCTTGACTGAGTTCTCTTCCCTGTCAGGCACAGTGTGGCAAGAGATACGAGGCTCAGCAGCCCTGGAGATTTTTACCATTGTCCATATCACACTCCACAACACAGAGGGCAGAGGGGACCATCTGTACAGAGAAGCATTTCATAACCTTTTTTGAACTCTTGGCTTCTTACTTGCTTTTTCACTCCATCTTCTGCATTCCTCCACCAGCAAGGTAAAAAAAAAAAAAAAAACCCCACAAAACTGCATATTTTTTAGTTTATTTTATGAAAAAAAAAAAAAAAGTACAAGACTGCTTTTTCAGACTACATCCCCAGCTGCACCCCACCCCAGAATTTTCCCCACTGCAGGTTTTATTGTGTTTAAGGAAGTTTGTCTTCTTACCCTTTCCACTCTCCATTCCCGGAACATTCTGACTCTAGGGGTAGCAAAGTGAGTTTTGAATGACAAGGTGCGGACTTAAGCCTGAGCAAATTAAGTTAGAAGTGACCACCAGGTAGCTTATGTTTTTAATTATTAATTTGCTCTGTGTATACACAGGCCAGGGTGATCACTTGCACAAATATACTAAATTCAATTTGGCAGAGAACACACAGATATTGAGATCATTAATCACCCTGCGTTCTACACCAGCTAAGTACTTTGTAGTCAAAACAAAAGCAATTATAATATAGTACTGATGTTTGGTCAGGCAAAATGCATCTTAATATAAGAGAAAGAAAAATCAGCCATTCCAGACACAATTGTTAGGGGTATTAGTTGATTTTTTCATTAGCTCCTGTCTCTGCAAAAAGATGGTCTGGCTCATGGAATGATACTGTGTTAATAAGTCCACCCACATATCAGGGCTCAAAGTCAACTGGTGTGGCCAGACGTAGATTCTTATGAACCCAACACCAACTCTGTGAACTATATGAAAGAGACTATAACTAATTAAATGTTTTTTTTTCTGTTATTTTGGTTTTGCTCTTCACACTTTTCAAAAGAAAGGTAACAACCAAATGTATCTAACAACGCAACTTAAGAACTAAATGGGACCCCACTCCTTCATTTTACCAACTGTGGAAAGAGGTAAATTGGTGTCCGCTTTTATATAAAACTGTTGTTTTTTTAACTCTCTGACCAGTATTGCTTCCACTCTAACAGATATTCTCAAAATTACTTGAAAGAGATTTTTTTTGATCACCTAGGAACATCCTATATAATTTTTGGTTCTGTGGCTTCTACATTTACAGTGTTTTATAATGAGGATTTACATTTAGAAGAAGATAAAGAATAGTAGAATTCTGAATGATCAACACATGCAAAATTCATTTATTCTACTGAACTTACTGAAGCAAGAAAGAAAAAGAGCGCCTTGAGCTTCTCAGTGTAAAAATAGTAAACATGACTCAAGATGATAATTCACAGCAAGATGTTCTCAGAAAAACTACAAAAGCAACTTTCTCTATTTAATCATTATTTAACAGAAAACACCCCCATCTCTTGATCTTCTGATTTTTTTTCCTTGAATATACATTTTTCCCAAGTCAGTGAGTAGGCAGAATCGTGTGAGTTTGGCTTTCCCACGAGATTGTTGAGAATTTATTTTGTTCAAGACTAATGTCTGTATTTTGATTACTTTTTAATAGGGTCACTGAACAAGACTTCCTGTTCTTAATGACTCTTCAGTACAACCACAAAGTAAGAAAGGGCTATCGTGGCCATCATTAATGATTGGGCATTTATGGTTGTCCTGTGCACAAGATACCATAGAGTAAGGAAAGAGAATAATAAGTACATTTCTCAGATCCTGGGAGAGCTACTCATAAAGAATTCAGAATCACTGCAATATGGCATCTGTTGACCAAGGATTTAATAAGGCATAAAAAGAAATGTATTAGTCTAGGGGTTAGTAGCTCAGGCCTTGGAGCAAGACTGTTTGGATTTAAATCCTGGTTCCCCACTAACCAGCTATGTGACTATTACAGGTAGTAAACCTTTCTCTGGCTCACTATTTGTGTGACTTTGTAGAGCTATTTAACCTTATGATAATGCAGTTTCTTCATGATGAAATGGAAATAATAATAGAACCTACCTCATGGCTCATTATGAAAATTACATTATTGATACACATAAAGCACACAAAATTGTTTCTGGCTAATAGTATGCACTTAATAAACTTTAGCTATAATTATTATGGTAAGAAACATGGAAATCATATCTTAGGAAGAACAGTTGCAGCAACTTTTATATACAAGAGAAGGCAGATCTGACCAGAGTCACTCCAAAAAGCAGAGCTAAAAATAACAGAGGTTTCAGGACCACAGACTTAGATGGGACCCAAGGAAATAATTTCTAATAACTAGAACTGTCAAAACATGAGCTCCTGATACACTGAAGATACTTAAGAAGAGGATGAATGACTTTTAGACATATTAGAGCATATTTCTATCCAAATTGCTACTAGATAAGCATAATAAATGTATTCCCAGTCCTGAGGATCTATGAGATTCTATGAGCAAAACGGAGGGAATCTTACTAGAACATACGTGTTGCCTGATTCGGCGTTTCTCTGGCTACAGGCACTGTCAGATCCAACTCCTGCCAAACCCATTCAATGACCACCATCCCTCCTCCCAGGGGAAATATTTTTCTTAAGTTTCATCCAGAACCAAGCATTATACTATTATTCTACTAACGTAGAAAAGTGTAACAATTACAGACATTCTGACTCGGTAGTCTATACAAATAGACACGGGAACCTGCGCCTTAGTTTTAATATTTCAAAGAGCCTAACGGAACGCTTACTATTCCCCATAATGAGAATGAATGGATTAACTATTCAGTTCCTTTATTTTGAACGGAATTATGTTGATTGAATTATGTTATCTCAGGTTCTTGATCATATGAAGCTCTAAATATTTTCATTATTATTAACCAGAAAAATTAATCATTAGTTTATATACTTTAGTGTTTAGGAAATTTCTTTTTTTTAAAGATTTTATTAATTTGAGAGAGAGAGAGCATGAGCAGGGGGAGGGGCAGAGGGAGCCCCACATGGGGCTTGATCCCAAAACCCCAGGATCGCTACCTGAGCTGAAGGCACATGTTTAACCCACTGAGCCACCCAGGTGTTCCAAAGTTGAGGAATTTTCAAAACATGCAGGCCTTTGGTTAAAAGATAATTACAGTAGTAAGAGGTTCAAATAGATTGGTAACCATTCTATAGGTTTGTTAAAACAGGCAATTAAATGTTAGCAGTTTTAGAAGATAAGATGTCATGCAGTCAGAAGAACTGGGGCATAACAAGGTATTGCTGGTTAATTGTTTTGAGACCTTGGGTAAATTATATAACCTCACTGAATATCAGTTACCACCTCCTTAAAATGAGGATAATGTCTGCATTTGCTTATTTACTGATTTGGTCATGCCCTGCCTACTTCTATGAAATATTTTATATATATCATCAAATAAAATATAGATTAAATTAAAGATGGGATATATTTAAAAAAACTGGTTTACCTTAGAAAATATTTTTATTTCTGTCAACATATTTTAGTCCCAGAAAAAATATTTTGAATGAAATTACAAATTTGTTAGTAATACATAGACATAGTGTCTGTGATTATCACTGAGCATGTGGTTTGGTTGTAGGCTTCCTACATTCATTGGCAGTTCTGAGTGAACTAAGATATGGTTAGACTAGAAAACAATGAGTATATGAGGTTTACAATGTCAGTTTCATATTTTGTGATCAAAATCTGTAACTGAAAGAAACAACAACAACAACGACAAAACCTCAGCAGGGTGAAGCAATCCGGGTCTGGCTCTTGGGCAAAATCCTGGCCACTGCCTGGATTTGACCTAAGAATAGCTTCTATGTTTTTTAATGGTTGGAAACAATCAAGAGTAGAATAAAATTTTGTGACACGTGAAAACTACATGAAATTCAAATTTTAGCATCCATAAATGAAAGTTTATTGGAACACAGCCTCACTAATTTATTACAGCCTTATTTATGTATTTATTTATTCCATATTTTCTACAATGGCAGTGTTAGGCAACTGTGACAGGACTGAATGGCCTCTAAAGCCTAAAATGTATTTATTTTCTCTCGGACCCGTTACCAAAAATGTTTGCCCCCTGATCTAGACGGCACTGAATTGAACCATTTCCACTGAAGACTATCTTAATGGTGTAGTTCCAATTCACAAAATAAATATGAATTTGGAAGTGAAAACTTACAAAATACATACTTAAAGATGCATATATAGGTAATCTTTTTAATCATGGTGAGTTTGTAGTCTTCCTGAAAAACAGTATTATCCTTTCAGATATATGGAAGCACTTACCTAGAATGTTGCTTTTTGTTTTGTTTCTATTTTAGGGATGAAATGAGAAACTGCTAGACAAATAGTATAACATAATTAAGCAGTTATTGAAATGCCAAGGCAATACATTTTGGATTAAAATGGATTTAATTGACTATTGCTTTTAAAAATTTTTAAGTATTTTTTAAATGTTTAAGATATATATTTTGGGGGCGCCTGGGTGGCTCAGATGGTTAGGCGTCTGACTTCGGCTCAGGTCATGATCCCAGGGTCCTGGGATCGAGTCCCACATCAGGCTCCCTGCTCCTTGGGAGCCTGCTTCTACCTCTGCCTCTCTCTCTCTCTCTGTCTCTCATGAATGGATAAATAAAATCTTTAAAAAAAAAGATATATATTTTGGTATAAAATATATACATATATCTACACACATATGTGTAATGAAATATATATATACACATATATACACACACACAGACACATAGATATAGCCACACACAGATTTTACACACACACACACCCACACACAGAAACACATTTTATCCCCCTGCCTAACCCAGAAGCACACATAAGAACACTGAGGCAAAAGTCAATAGAACACCCCATTCTCTACTGTGTGATCCTACTTTGCTCCTCTAAGAAATGATGGAGGGGAATTAAGCTGCCCTTTGCCTAAGTTTCTTTGTCCTTGAAATGTGAGAGACAATAATTATGATAATAAGTACCTTCATCACAGAGTTCACTTAGAGAATGAAATGACATTATACACATAGTGCACTTAAAGCAGAGAAGGGCACATAGTAAGCCCTCAACAGTATTAGTCAACAATTATTCTCATGGTTGCTCTGGCCATTGTGATTTCCCGGTCCCCACCATTCAGAAGGGTCTACAGATACACGACAACATCTTCAGGGACATGTCATCTGTCTTAGCAGCTGAGGAAAGAAAGGCACCCATTAACCTGAATATCTCATTCTGTAAAAATAATAATTTTTGTCACATAAGGTATGGATGGGGTGGAAAGGACCCCAGCTGCAAAGATTCTTCCCTTTCTCTCATCTTTAGCAATGCTGTTTGCCCAGAAAGTTCATTACTTGTGCTTATTGGAAGGAAGCTTTTGTAAGAAGGAAGGAGAAAAGAACTCTAAGCATTTTCCACTTTCTTGTAGGGATCCTGGCAATAGGTAAAGAAGGCTCATCTTCTCTTCAGGCAAAACTTGTTTCTCATTCATCAAAAAATGTACATAGTATAATAGTAGACTATAAAAAAAAACAGTATCAGGAAAGATTTAGAAAAAGGAGGAGTACATTCCAAAAGCCCAACAAAATACACAAAGAACTTGCGATTCATAAATTTTGCTTCGGAAAGTTTAAAAAAGGGAAAAAACATATTTTTGGAGAAAAGATGGTTTTTGTTTTGTTTCTCATTTGTTTTGTTTGTTTTGCTTGGATCTTTTATCTAGTGCTTGTGTTAATGCATTCAATATTAGATCTATCACATTTTCCCTGCTGTATTAGATAGTTTGCCAGTGATGAATAATAAAATGTAAGGAAGTTGTGAATGTATTAGACTGTGAACCACTGATAATTATAAAGTTTGGTTTGTAATACTATTTTTCAACCTATGTCTGAAAAGTTTATAGTAATTGTTTGTAGACTATATTGTAATGTCTGTGTAGGGAAGAATTACTCTTTGAATGATGGATTTACTGTACATGTTGGTTCTTCACTACTTGAATCTTCCCAAAGTGCTTTACTGCTACCTATGCAGAAACAAGTTAACACGATAGGCTTGAGACTGCTAGCCTTTCAGAGGGCTGCTTGCAAGGTCCGCACTCGGCTGGTGTCCAGGAACATGAATGGTAAACAGGTCCCTCCACTAAGTAAAAATTTCCCTAAATGACAAGAGTAGTCCACTGTGCCTAAACCGTTTGGGCAAACCAAATGGTTTACACTGAATACCTGCTTTCATTCTGGGATACTGAATTTGCTATAGTCAGACAGAAGGTGCCTACTGATCTCACAAAAACCCTAGACTTCTGGTGTCCGGCCAGCTTCCCTAGTAGGTAACATTTCTCATGTGCTGTCACGACTCACTCCTGGAGGAATTACGTGTCTTCTGTGTGACTCCAGAAGGAGACAATTCTTGGAAGCTTACACCTAGTTTTCTTTGGATTTCACCCCACTGTCTTTTCTCTTTGCTTTGTACCCTTTTGGTGTAGTAAATCATAGCCATGAGTATGCGTAGGACTGTATTCTGAGTCCTGTGAGTCCTAGTGAATCACAGGAATGGGGGTGAAGGATGGGCGGAGGGAGAATAGAGGGTGGTCTAGGAGATCCAAACATACTACTTCATTTGGTGATATTCAGAATCTGGTGAAGATGAATCTCCTGAAGTATAGTTATTTTATAACTTTAGATTAACTCTGTTGTTGAACTTCTTAAACTGACTACCATGGACTGCAAGAACTTCTTGCAATTTCCCCCAAGTTCTTGAGGTAACTATGAGAGGGACTGACATTCACTGAATATTCTGAGGGATTCAGACATATCATGGTGATGTATTTAACAGCTTTCTTCTCTAAGTTTAAGCTAAGGTTTGCCTGATATTAAAGCCCATGCTCTTAATGTTATGGTGTACAAAATCTCTGAAAATAGCAGAGAGAAGAGCTGCCTTCTATTTTACTCTAAAAAATATTTGTTATAACTGTTCACAGATTAAAGTGCTGCCAAGCATAATGAATACTTAGTGTGCAGAAAAGTCATGCCCAGGAGAACGGTGTGGGCATAAGGAGGCCGATCGGCATGACCTAGAGCATTTGGATAACAGTTTTGGTCATTCCTCATGTGGGTCACTTCACTCGGTTTCCCCTCTGAAAGGGTGCAAATTGTGTGGTTGCTAAGAGATTAGAACACAAATATCCTTGATTTCTAAGTGGGGTGCTCAAAAATGGGAGTGTAGGGCTTACTTGTTTATCTCTCCAGCCCTCCTCCCTTATACACTGACCCTAAAACTTCTGGCATTTTCCCCCACGCCTTTCAACCCTACTACCTTTCCCCACAGAGTTCACTAATGACAATAATATAACCATTAATCACAAAATGCTTGTGGGCAAGGACCGTACCATTCATTTTTCAAAGAAATAAATAGAAGCAAAGTAGCTAAGGAAATAAGAATCCACTCGTAGAGTTTTGTCTCTACTGTAATTAAAATATGCACTAAATATTTAAAGGGTGCAGGGCTCAAAATATTATTTCATATATATTGTTGCCCTAGAGATGAGGAACTCAAAAGGAAAGGATATAAAGTAATATGAGAATGGAACGTACATATTAAAAGGTTTTAACAAGTATTAGATAAGGAACATTAGATACATTTTGAAGGACGCTAAAAAATAATTCTAGTAGTTACATGACAGTAGTTTCTTCACATAAAACATAGAGTTAAAGACAAAATTTCTAAAGCAAATTTGATTTATATTTTATCTCTTTATCTTATAATAAGCTACATATAATGCAGACAAAGTATATTTTAAGAAATTATTTACTAAGATCTGAAAAAAACAACTTCTTTTTGAATGAGCAAAATATGTCTAGCTTGGAAAAAAAACATTCATACTAATGAACGTTTTGTGTTATATGCTGCAAGGCAATTTACTCTTACAAACTGCCTTGCCCAAAGCACTTGGTAAAGAGCCTCTCAGAGAGAGAGACAGTGTTAAATGGGAAAAATAAAGCACGGTCTTTCGGGAAACAAAAGGAAGAATCTAAGGAATATAAAAAAGCCAAAAAAGCACAACAAACTCCTCTATGAGGTTGAGAATAAAGCCTGGCACATAGCTATGACTTAAGTGTCTCCCTTTTTCACATATTTTAACACAAAAATGAAAAAAAATAGATGTATAAGAATGTTCACTGCAATATTTTTTGTAACAACAAACATCATATAAAATTTTCCCCATAGGGAAATGATACATCGATACCACTTCTACTGAAAAGAATAAAGTAGACTTCTGCGTGCTAATATGAAAATATCTCCAAGTTGCACTATTCAGTGAAATAAGCATCTATACAGAAAGGCCCATTGTGTATAGAAATCTATCTATATACTCATGTCACTATATAGATAATTGGGAAAGAGAAACAAAAGAAAGGGATGATACATGGAATCTATGATCCAATGGAAGGAGATGGTGTCTGAGATAGGAAGACTCACTATACTTTGTCTTGTATACATGCTCAAAATATCTGAAGTCTTCTATAGTTCTAGTATGGTTCTTGATATATTTTATATCTATATTGTATAAATGGTAGTTTTACTTTTAGTACATTTAGGTAATTGTTACAATATTCTGAAAAATTCTGAAGATTGCTCATTATTTAAAATTTTACAAATATTTAGATCATTAACTAAGTGACTCAAAATATTTAAATGGGTCATATTTAAATGACTATTTAAAATAATGAGATGATTATTTTCTGAATATTAGACCTTAGTTACATTTTTTATCTGTTGTAAAATTCAATTTTAATTTGAAATTGTTTACCAGGAAAACTTTTGTATATATACACATTAATATTATTCTAACTGATCATTATGACAGATCAATGGATTAGAAGCTAGTCAACCAAGAACCATGGGATTTTTGTTTAAATTTTTCATGTCTGGTAGTATGCTTCATTATTCCTCTATACCTATTTAATAATATATCGATAACCAAATTTTGTTATTGGGATAGTTTATTCTAATTTTATGTCAATAACATGCTATACATACTTGGGAAAAGAGAAATGTAGTTAATATCAAGATAGATTCCATTATAAGGTTTCATCATTTTAGAAGTAGATATAACAAATGGCCCATCTTATAGTGTTCTATAAAATCAAAATTCTTTTTCTCATTTTTACTCCTCTTGACATGATGGCTTTTTCTACCCTATACCTGCGACTACCCTTTCATATTGAAGCCCATTTATCCCCCCAAATCCTTCACATAAATACAGAAAATCTTTGCACAATACGAGTCAATATATGTGTTGTCATAAACAGAAAATAATTAGCAGGGCATTCTGAACATATCAGTGCAAAAGCTTGCCTAACTTTTCTTCATTCATTAATCTCCAGTAATACCTGAGAGCCCACAAAGTTCTAATAATGTCATTTGACCAAAAACACAACAATGAAAATCAGTGACAGTGCCTATGTTCATGTTTCCTCTTATGTAAATCAATACAATTATTCTAATATTATGACTAAATTCCATAGTTTTGAGGTGCTGTGAAATGGCCAGGCAATTTTATGAGCTCCCTATCAACTGGGGCATTCAATGGGAAATGGACAACCACCCATAAAGACTGTCATAAAGGGGACTTCTTTTTGGGGTGAGACAGTTGGACAACTATGGCCACATCCAGCTGTGATAGTATTCTGTTTGCAGGCACACTGCCATTTTTAGTTTTCTGCCTAAAAATTAATATTGCTAGAAAACTCTTATTAAAAATATTCTTACCTCAACTATGGAATATTAAAAGTCAGATTGAGAAAAATTATCTCCCCTTTTTGAATACAAATTCATTATTGTAACATTCTTCAGTGATCTAGTGAAGATGGATAAGACAGCAAGGAAAAAGGCATTGTAGAGTAAGAAGGGAGAGGGAGAGATGTGGACTTTGTTCATTAAAAGAGACACTTGCAAAGGCAAATTAAGTCCTTGGCATTAATTCCTTCTGAAGTTCGTTCAGGACCCTCAGACTTGAAGGTGAGATTCCAATAGCAAGCTCCAGACAAGTTGTTTAGAATTTTTCACCGACTAAAAGGGAGTTGTGAAACTGGAAAGGAGAAATCTTTCCAGTCTCTGTGGGCCTTTTAAAATCACAGATCATAAAATTTCAACAGAACCTTAGATCTCATGTAATCTAGTACTCTCATATTATAGATCCAGTAAGTGAAACTCAGGAAACTTAAGTGCCTAGCTTGATAACTTTTCCATTACCATGTTTCTTTGGTTATTTAGTATCTTCTTGCCTTAAAAATTTTCCATGGTTCTTTATGTCTCCAAATAGTAAGGGATCATATTTTCTAAATCTGCACTGAAAAATTGGCCTTGCCTAAAAAGGTTAGGCCTCTGCCCTTGGGAGGTAATCTGTGTCATACCTGAAAGGATAATCTTTGTTTAGAGTGAGGATTCGCAAATACCCAACAGTCTGCCCAAATCAGAAAGGGTGGGGCTGCCCCAGTGAGAAAGACCAGTCATGTGATTTAGGCTGGGGGTTTTGGATCATGAGGTATCAGTTGACCTGCAGAATGAATTCAACCATGAGGGCAATCATCCAATCAATTTACCTACGTAAACCCCAGTAAACACTCTGGACACTGAGTTCAGGTGAGTATCCCATGGTTGGCAATACTCCGTGCATATTGTCATACATCATAGCTGGGAAGAGGTAATACTACCCATGACTCACAACTCAATGGTGGAGAGGATAACCACAGAAGCTCTGTATTAGGACCCCTCCCAGATTCTGCCCCTGTGTGTCTCTTCCTTTGGCTGACTTTATTCTACATCCCTGCTCTACAATATTCAACAATCATGAATATAATAAACTTTCTGTGAGTCCCTTGAGTCCTTCTAGCAAATTAATGGAACTGAGGGTGGTTTGGGGACTCCTTCACTACCAGCAATTGGTGTCAGAAGTCAGGGAAGTTTTATAGGGATGTTTTCCTCAAATTTGGCAATTTGGCTAATTTTGTATGCTAACTTCAATAGTCACATTTAAAGTTTTCTTAAAAGTTACATTACCTCATTTTTGGATCTGATAATATGAAGTTACAAGAATAAATATTCCCTATAGAAAGGCGCTATGATGGTTAATTTTGTATGTCAACTTGGCTAGGTCACAGTACCCAGATATTTGGCCATGTTTCTGTGAAGGTATTTTTTAGATGACATTAATTTTTTTAAGTAGATTCCACATGGGAC
The DNA here is from genome assembly GCF_029215605.1 of Mirounga angustirostris. Taxonomy (NCBI): domain Eukaryota; kingdom Metazoa; phylum Chordata; class Mammalia; order Carnivora; family Phocidae; genus Mirounga; species Mirounga angustirostris. The sequence continues at coordinate 9,303,681 of NW_026991720.1, forward strand.
TTGAACTCACCACCCTGAGATCAAGACCTGGATGCTTAACTGACCTAGCCACCCAGGCACCCCTAGATGACATTAACATTTAAATCAGACTTTCAGTAAAGCGGATTACCCTCTCTGATGTGGATGGGCTCCATCCAATCAGTTGAATGCCTTATTAGAAGAAAGACTGACCTCTCCCAAGGAAGAGAGAATTCTGCTAGCCTAGTGTCTTTGGCCTGGAATTACAATATCAATTTTCCCCTGGGTCTCCAGTCTTCCAGCCTATCCTGCAGATTTGGGACTCATCCACTTAACAATCATGTAAGCCAATTCCTTAAAATCAATCAATCAATCTCTCTCTCTGTATTTGTATGGACTTCCTATTGATTCTGTTTCTCAGAAGAGCAGTGACCAACACAGAGGCACTGAGTTTTTACCTATAGATAGCCCCAGTAGGCACTCTAAAGCTTAGACATTTGAAAGCTCAGAAATCCCAAAGGATAACATGAAATTTATTGTAGTGGGATTTCTAAGTGTTTTCTTACACTGTGACATCAACAACTCCAGAGTTCATAAAACACTAAAGTAATATGTTATAGAACACAATATTAACAAATTAAAGTCCTCTCATACTGAATAGCAGCGACTCGGTCTGGCACTAATCTACATGAAGACTAATACAAACAAGAAGTAAAACAGAAAGTTAAAATCAGCACAAGGGAAAAAGTGCTGACAACTGTATCATTCCCTTCTCCTCATTGCTACAAATATCTCTTGAAATACCTCTGTGCTACAGAAAGCTACAAAAAATTTATTTGATAGAGCTCTACTTCCTTTTTTTCCACAACATCCCTAGAGGGTGGCCTGGAGGAAAACAGTTCTGTCAATAAAAACTCCTTTTTATGAAGAACCTTTTGTGGAACCTCATCTGTCTATACATGGTGTGAAAGAAGTTCTTACACACTGGCTTCATTCTCAGCTTTTCTGGGAACACGATACAACCCGTAACAATGAACAATAGCAACAACTCAATCATGACAGTATCTTATAGAAAACTGTGTATTATATTATTTCATATAACATTGGTTTCCCGGGAGTTGCAGATGAAGGGAAGAAAGACACTGAAGAAGGATTTTCATCTGTGTATTTTAGAATATTATAATGGATATATGTGAAATATATTTATTACATTATTTATGTATTCTATGATACACATTATATATATTTTACATATACATGTGAATTATTTACCTTTTTAAGAAAACCAATAAGCAAAAAAAAATGCAGATTACTGTATTTTCTGACCCAATTTCTGGGGGAAAGAAAGGAAGTTATTTATACAACTATGTAGAATATATAGAGAAAAATGCAAAACCAACAGTTGCTAGTAATTACCTCTGGGGAGGGAAACAGGTTGTAAAGGAAGCGTGCAGGGATTTCATCTTTTTATTTTTCTTCCCTTTCTATTTAAAAAATGTTTATGATTTAATTTTATACTTTAAAAATTCTTTTAAAGACTCCCATCGGGATTCTTTAAAGCAGTTGAAGTAAGTGCTGGGATGTGTCCTGCCATGCGGCAGTCTCCGGCAGTGACACAGAGCTCTGCAGGTCAGAGCTCCTGAGGGGAGCTCCTGGGATCAGCACCCACGCACAGAGCTCGCTTGCCTGGACCCTCGCTGAAAGTGGTGAGTTCAATTTTATTGTCCTGTGAAAGAAGCAAGTCACATATTCTAATTCCCTTTCCCAGATGAGGTAGAATGTCTGAGAAGTAAAATGACCATGAAAAGTAGGACTGTGGGGTGTCTGGGTGGCTCAGTCCGTTAAGTGTCTGCTTTCAGCTCAGCTCAGGATCTCAGGTCCTGGGATGGAGCCCCGCCTCAGGCTCCCTGTTCTGTGGGAAGTCGGCTTCTCCCTCTGTTGCTCCCTACTGCTCATGCCCACTCACACTCACTCTCTCTCTCTCAAATAAAGAAATAAAATCTTTAAAAAAAGAAAAAGAAAGAAAATAAAAGTAGGACTGAAATCTGCATCTACCTGTCCATGAGTGTCCATGACTTCATACCATCTGATTCTCCAGCTTTTTATTTGTGCCTTTCTCTCTCCCCCCACTAGAAGGTAAACACTTCAAGAACAGCACCTCTATGTGTGCTTTCTTTGTACCCCTGCACCTGACAGCCTAAAGTGGTGCCTGTGCTTAGTACACTCAGCATATCTGGGTCAAATGAAGAAATGAATGAGAAATTCAAGCAAAGACGCTTCGGATTTATCTGGCCAGAATGGCCTGTATCCAATGAATAACTCCATGGTATATATAAGTATGTATAACTTCATATACTGTCTCCTGAAGTGCCTTTGAAACACCAGATCTTATCACTGGAACTAATCATGAATTTTAAATACATACTTTTCATGAGAACGCCAAAACACACAAAATTTTTAAACCATGAAGTTAGCATAAGGAAGATCATGAAAAAGGGTCACAGCGTATGGGACTAATAGCTGCCTCTCAAAGGAAAAACCCAGAAAAAGAGAACTCTGATGATAAGTAAACAATCCATATCTGACTTAAGACAAAGATCTAAAGTTGTCTTCATGTTTAACTTGGGTCTGCTTTAGAATTCCAATTTAAACACAAATGGTAGCATAAACATGCTGTCTTTGAGAACTTCTCTTAGCAAACAGGCACTTAGCATGCAAATCTATAACATAAATTTCATTTACAAATGGCATTGCAGGAAGATCCCTGCTACTTCTCATTCTCTAGTCACAATAGATGTGAAAAAGATAACTAGTTAGAGAAATAACTATAATTCAAGTGGAAAATTGACATCAAGTCCCATAAGCTTCTCCGAGTAGCTTTACTTTTTGACAGTACAGAGTTCTTTACACAGATAGATCTTTTGGTTCGGTGACAGTTTTACTAGAATAAAAGATGGACAAGAATTAAAGTGCCATAGGGCAGTTAAGTACGGGCAGACATGGTTCAGAATTCTTTCTCTTCCATTGTCCCGTAATCCTCACCAAATGTCAAACCTATTGTATACCGGTGAGAGGGGGTCCATTGCATAATATTTTAGGATAGAATCCAAGCTGTCTTTATTTAGCTGCTCTAAAATCAAGGGACAGAATGCCACATAATATTTTAAGAAATAATCTTCTCATCTGGAAGATTCTGAGAGTTGTGCTCTATTGTATTATTTATTTATTTATTTAGTGCTTAGGTGCACAATTTAAATGAGATGAAGGTGTTGGGCAATGGATTCATCCTTGTCTTCATATCAAAAATACAAGTGGTGGACCTAATGGGACAGAACTTAATGTGGGAAGTATTTGAAATACATAGAAAGAGAGTCTTTTTTGAATGAAAATGCTCTGATCAACAGAGATATACAATTAACCACAAGAGGGTAAACACAAAGCTCCAGGGAGTCTTATCACCTTATAACATTTTATAGTTATAAGCTGAGTGGCTCCTGAGGATTTTTTTGTGTGTGTGTGTTTATTTTTATTTTCTTTTTAGATAATAAATTGCACAGACATCTCTACAGTTAAATTAGAAATAAAATATATACATATGTTCCTAATATTTTAATGGTCCAATGCAATAATTGTATAGAATTCTAAACTTGGACAATGCTGTGAGATCAAAAGATCTCAATTCTCATTTTACATGTCATGAAATGAATGCCAGTTAAAATGTTATATATGAGAAGATATGAAATTACCAATTTTTCAAGCAGTAATATATATAAATAATTTAATGGTATTCTTTTAGTGCTACTTTGTAACTAACTCAAATGTCTTTATGCGATTTTTGAATAGAATTCTTTTAATTTTATAGATTATCACAAAATGCCTATTCTCTAAGATAGAACTTGATAAGTCTTGAAATTGTGAAATTATTTACTGAGTTGAATAGATAGGCATTATCATCATCAACTGAAAGACAATTTAAACTGACTTCTTAACAAGAAAAATTTAATTTTAGGGGCGCCTGGGTGGCTCAGTCGTTAAGTGTCTGCCTTCGGCTCAGGTCATGGTCCCAGGGTCTTGGGATTGAGCCCCGCATCAGGCTCCCTGCTCCGTGGGAAGCCTGCTTCTCCCTCTCCCACTCCCCCTGCTTGTGTTCCCTCTCTCACTGTCTCTCTCTCTGTCAAACAAATAAAATCTTAAAAAAAAAAAGAAAAATTTAATTTTGTAAGTTTAGAGAATTTTACTGCACTCCAGATATATAAATATTTGTAGTTTTTCTTTTTAACGAAAATGCAAAAACGTACTAAAATAAGAATCAACACAAGTCTCTGGTGGCAAAAATACTTTTACACAGTCCTCTTAACTTATAAAAAAATAAAATGTAGAGATTTTCCTGTGATTCTAAAGTGGGCTCTCAGTTACAGGGGTGTTAAATCACATAGTTCAAAAAACAACAGGTACATTTAATGGAAATCAGAATTAGTTGCATTAAGTAACAGTTAACAATTTTCAAAAAATTCATTGAGCATTACATTTAATTTCTCTTTTGGCAATAAAAACCGTTAGAGTTTCATTTTATTGGCTGTAATATTTTGTAAATGCAAATAAAGAAATTTTACTTAAAGTGTACCCATCCAATTATTTTGAGGTAAAAACAATGTGCTTGAAACTGATTCCTATTATTGTAAAAAAGAAAAAATGGTGTAATCAAAATGAGGACATTTATAGTTGGAAATACCAGAGAAGCACAAATAAGAAGAATTAATTTGAAAATCCACCACCTTTTCCTCCAGTGAAGTACTCGTGTTTTTCTGAAGCTGGGTGCTCACGGGGCAGTTAATTTCTCCGTGGATTCTGGCGCTTTGTTCCTTATGAACCGACACCATCAATTGTGATTTTTCCACTTGAAGTACTATTAAATAAACTAACATGCTCCGCTAGGCACACAGAACTTGCAATATACACCAGGCCACATTCTACCCTCTGCTGCCAACGGGGCCTCTCAGTTACTTTTGCAAGTATTATTCATTACAGAATAATCTCCAATATTTCCACATAATGCTCCTTTCCTTCCACCTTACTCCCTCAAAATGGATCTTATTTTATTTTATTGCAAATTATATTTACATGAAAAAGTGGATGGAAAGCCTACATTAATCTGTTTTGGAAAAGCGGGAAAGGATATTTTCTTCAGGATATTGCTGATCTTCAGCAGAATAAGAGCTTTTAAAAGTGTCCCCCTCTACAAAATAGGACCAACACTTCAGGCTGTTGCCCTGTTCCCAGGTGCTGGAAAGTTCTTGTGGCTGGATCCCGGGGCCCACCTACTTCCAGACCCAGCCCTTTGCCATGTTCTCTGGAAACCCTTGCCCCATCCCATTCTCTTTCCATCTCCTTTCACTCATCCCTTTCTGATCTATGAGTTAGCAACTCAAATTACTACAGGGTGAGGCCAGGAAGCAAATGAGCTAAGCTCAGGGTTCAGACAACAGGCGGGTGTCAGGACGGTGAGAAATGGAGGGTGGCCCTGACTCCAGCTGGTGGCAGCAGTCACCTCCCAAGCAATGGCACAGGGGTGGGGGTGGGGGGTATCCGGTGGGTGGGGGGAGGGATGCGGCGGGGGGGGGGGGAACGCGGGTCCAGTCCTGCCAAAACTTCAGATTTCTCAAGAGGAGTCACAGTCTCTGGGGACTCATGGGAAGTTTCTCAACTTTTAAAAAGCAGACACGCAGCTGAGTGTAATTTAAAACAAAAATATGTGAACTAGACAAAACATACCTGTAATCCAGGTTTGCAGCGAGGTAACTACCTGTTCTTCAACGTCGATACCACCTTCTCCTTCAAATTCTCTAAGTACTTAGGACGCTGCTTCATACATAGTTGATTACCACTAAGAATTTATATTATTGTGTACATATATGTCGATAAAGTTAATTAGTATATCAGGACCCACAAAATGGAGGCCGCCCCAGTGGCCTCGCTCTCATCACCAATCTAAACCTAAGTCCACCTGCACTTACAGGAAACACCCGTGGAGGAATCCAGCCACACACCAATCACAATCCCCCAACTCGGCGTTAGCTAGCTTACCTTACTCTAGAACGTCGTACCTGCTGGCCTTATCGGGAAATCCCTGACCTCTTACCCATCTGCTCTGTTTCCAAGATGCCTCTTCTGATACTCTCTAAAATTTGCTCTTGCCCCAAATCCCTCAGGAGGATTCTCCATGGCTTTTAGGCACTGTACTCCCCTAATCTATGGATGGTTTCTCGTGAATGAAGGACATCAGACTTGGTACTACATTACATTATTGTTAGCATTTGGTAATGTACACATAGATATAGAGAGAGTCAGTCCTGCTCCTGCAGACATTTACAGAAATGGAAAGGCAGGGAAGTTTGGCAGTTATTGTTATAGTTAATATGTCTGGCTTTGGTCTGAACAAACAACTGAGTTTCGTGTATTCAGTTAAAAAAAGTTTACAAACTGTAGGGGCTGCAGAATATCTGGTCTTTGAGGTCACTGATGCCGACAGGGGTGAACACAGCTTCCCCAGGAATGAGCTTTTAAACTCCAAAAACAAGGAAAGAAGGCTCAGTAAACATTGCTTTCCTTTTCCAAGGCTAATGTTGGAAGTTTGTCACCCCTGGGGAGAAGAGGACTGTAATTCATCTGAGTGGTTAAAGTCTCTTATGCAATGGATATGCAGAAAGAGAGAAGAACAACAAAAACATGAAAATGTGACAAGATGAGATCACCCAAAGGAGACATTGTGAAACTCCTACAAGGCTGAAGATATTTTCAACCTGCCCAGCTGATCTAGAGCTTTGTTTATAGTGTTCTTTCTCCATAAATAGAAAATAACCTGCTTCCAACAATGTGTAATGAGCCTTTACTCAGCTTATTTTGCTCAGAAATACTGAAACTTCTTTATTTCTTTTTTTGGGATTTTGGGAAATGCACAAGAATACCTCCACACCAAATTCCAAGAGGAAAGTATGACCCTGAAGAAGGGGAATATGGTTCCAAAGAGCATTAAGCAATGGTCCCTCTTTATGATGCCAAGTCGTGACTTTGACCACCTCCTCTCCTGTGTGTTTCTCAGGTATTGGGTACAATCACCAGCCTGAGGGCCTTTTATATTCTACATACTAAAAAAGTCCCATTTCCTTACCATTAAATGGCTACATTTTCTGCTGTTTTCAATACTTTCTGAATAAAATTACTTGTGTTTATTTGTCCAAAACCCAGTCTGTGTTACTGTAATAATGACCTGATTCTTCCAACAACCAACTGTTTTGTGGTCTCTCCAGAGGCAAGGGCTCTCCCTTTTCATGCGGTTAGGATCTAAAAGCTAGTGTATCTGACTAGAGATAGAAAATGTATCCATTTCCATGAGGCACAGGTAAGAAGGAAGGCATTTATCCCAGGATTTTTGGGTTTACTGTATGACTAAACTAAAATCCTTCACCATCAGCTTTAAGATTTCACAGTAATATTTGAGGAGCTACAGAAAATTGACCAGCTTTATAAACTGGCAAACTCAACTTCTGTGTCAGTTGGCTGTAAGTAGTGAATTAATTCTAAGCAAGACATTGTGGGGACTTACAGCTCCATCTCATAGATAAGGCACTACTACTTTAATATGCAACTAAACAAAATTGCTGCAGTAACTTTAAACTTCCCCACCACGCATCTTCAGCACTTTGGAGGGAAGAATGCTATGTAAATCTCACAAAAAAAGGATGAGCCCATGGCCGGAGTAGGTATTATTCACCGTGAAAAGGCTGCCTGCGTGGGCCCTGAAGAAATCTAAGTCTTGTCTAGATACCTTGTCCTGATTTGACTGAATTATCAAACAACGGATTTCTCTTCCTGACGCTCTTCCTCAGTCTTTAGCCCCAAATTGATAGAAGAATAGCAAAGCACTTTCACAAACCCAATCTTTGCTCCATTGGAACGGGTTCCCAGGCATAAAGTGCACGAGCGTTTTCTCAGATTTATAGATACAAAACCTGCCACTGTGAACCCTGGAGTGACTTAGGATCCCCCTTAGAGCCTGGTCAGCATGCATGGACCTGCAGGGCTCCAGGGGGAGGGAAGATAGCTGCTCCAGGCTCCTCTTCACCAACAGCCTCAAAATAACCATGTTGCGGGTGTTCAAAATACATAATGACAGGCCAATCTTCTTCAAGCCGATTTTATATCCTACCACCTCCGTATGTGGTCATTTATAACTTCCGTTAATGGAAAAAGTTGCAAATCTGGGCACCACATGATTGAAACTGTTTTTGCAAAAATCAGTATCATACAGAGACACTGGACTTCCAATAATATGCACCTAACAGATTAATGGGGTTTACGTGCATTCCTCTAGGGCAGAGAAGTCAGCAAAGTCTGTAAATAGCCAGATAGTAAATATCTGGGGCTTTGTGGCCAGTGAGTCCCCACAGTGACAACAAATTTACAGCAAGAAAGCTGCCAGAGAAGACAGGAAGCAATGGGTGTGGCTGTGTCCCAATACAAGTTACTCACAAATAGGGACAGTTGCAAGGACTGGCATTGGCTTGCCCACACTTGCCTTAGCGAATGGCATTTTGTGAGGACTCCAGGATCCCTTAATATTTGGCATCCCAAATAAGGAAAAGTCCACGTAGCAGACAAGAGATACAAGCAAGGGTGGAGGGGATGAACACTTTTCTGAAAACATAAAACTACCTTGATTTGGAGGTCCTTTCCAGCTCCCGTATTCTCACTTACGGGATTACTAGTGAATCATTACAGAGTCCTTGGGAGAAACACGGGCTGCTCACAGAAGGACAGAGTCAGAAGGACACTGAAACTCCTCTCATCCATTCCCTTGCCCTCTTTGGATATTACTGAGAGCTTGAAACGTTAAGTGTCAAGTGTGTAAAGAAAGTAGAACCACAATTCCTGGTCCATTAATATAAATTTCTGCCCTTTCTCCTTATCCAGGTAACTGCCTAAGAGTGATTCTTGATGAAGAAGACAGTGGCTTTGAAAGAGCAATGAGAAGCACTGGTGGGGGGTGAGAAGCCTTTGGGGAGGAAGATGTACTGATGAATTTTGAATATTTTCTATTTTACTTCTTGAGTAAATTGACTTCTAAATTTTGTTTAGAATTCTAAATTATAAAATTTGTTTACTACTAAAATTGTATGAGAAAGTTGTATTTTCTTTTTAAGTGATTTCAAGTGACTTGTTTTAAGCAATTGCTTTTTTATCATCAACAGCATATAACTACATTTGCCTCTCAAAACACCTAAATTCTTTAGATTTTTTTTAATATGGTATTCATTTTCTGGAGGAAAATCACTAATTGGTTCAAAATTCAAATAGCCTTTTAAACTACCTCATGAAATTTACTTAACATCCCAAGATAAAGTTGCGATGTACAATATCATTTACTTACCATGAGTGACAAAAGAAAATGTAAAATAGAACAAAAATTTGCTAAGCACTTAGTCTAGCTTTCAGAATTGTTGCAAGGATTAAATGAGATAACCATATAGTCATCATTTTTGCCACTCTACCAATGAGGAAGCTCAGTCCGAAGCTAAGTGGCCAATGGCAGCGTGTTCACTTGGGTGTGGATTTGAATCCAGGCTGACTTGGTTGAAAGGATCCCCCTCTTTCCCTAACTCCGTTTGTTGTTCACCATCAAGGAGATTTCCAAATTACTTTATGTATCTGATTTAAAGAGGCCTCTGAGATAGTTCCAGTTTTTTGAAGAATGCAGATTCTGTTTCTCTGTGCTCATTTTGCCACTTCTTTTAGTAAATAACCTTTGACTGGAGGGGGGGTAAAGTCCTATTTTTAGAATGTATTCAGTCAATAGATATTCTCTATAAAGAGAAATGGACTACTTATTTGTAATGGTTAATTTTGCTTGAATAAATGAATGCTATTCACTGTTTTCTCATCTTTTTTTAGATTTATGAGACTTTGTATATATTATTTAATGTTCAGTGACCAGGTTACCCTAGGTGAGTATTTTCCAGCTTTGGATTATTTATACACTTTATTCCAAAATACATGACCATTGACGGTTTACAGAATTCTCAAATGCGTTTCATGTCTGTAAACGAATCAGAGGAAAAGTGGCAGAGTGGTCTATTTGAACTCTTATTCAAGAAAATCACATTTCTAAGCTTCTTGGAAGAGCTAGTTGTAAATGGTCATAAGGTAAATGATGTATACATGTCCATGACAATCCCCGAAGCTTCCTGGAGGATGTTACCTTTACTGATTTGCTGTGCCAGTTGAGCTCATTTTCTGCGATTGTCTCCTCAAAGTTTGCACTACACCCTAGAACTTCAAAATAATTTCACAAAGTTATAATTCCCAACATAAACAGCAATATACTAGAATGGGGTGGATTAAATGTGTCAAGTCTTGACATGCTTTATGCTTTACTTGGGGTTGGTACAATAATGCTTCACTTCATAGACGAATGTTTGTTCAATATGGAGAACATACAAGAGCAACAACAGAAGCCCACAGAGGAAATTGTTTAATGACGTTTATCACTATACTAATCTCTATACCTTTTATTAGTTCACTATCCTAACTGATTACACTTTTTTTTTTCCACATGGCACCAAATCAAGTGAAATCAGGTCTTACAAGAAACATTTTTTGGTATTCCTGGAAAGAACAAAACTTTTTTTCCTGATATTTTATAAGGAAAACCATATGTGGGCACCATCCTTTAGACCTTAGGATGCTAGCCCTTAACAATCATGGAAGTTGCTCTGGCTTCCTACGCACCTTACTCTAATACGAAAGGTTCTGCAACTCTGATTCATGACAGTCTCAGGAGGATGACTCACATCCCCACCTGTTTTGACACTCTTTCAGCCCAACGGTGACACTCGCTTATGCTCCTGGATGCTTTCTCAACGTAACGTCCTCAAGGTTCACTTACGCTGTCATTTGTGATAGGATTTCCTTCTTTTTTAAGGCTGAATAAATATTCCATTGTATATACACACACCACATTTTCTTTATCCATTCATCTGTCAATGCACATTTAAAAGATTGCTTTCAACTTTTTTTTTTTTTAATGAAGAAGGGAATACATTTTTAAACAGTATGGGGAAAAAAAGGAAGTACACTTCTTTTTGAAGAGATGCTGGCTGGACAGGCCAGTAACTCTTTACTCAGAAAGAATATTACTTAATCATTAATAAGTATCTAATTACCAAATGCAGTAATGTGCAGGGCACCTCGAGAGCTATCAGAGGAGATGGGGAACAAATTTGGACCATTAGGGAAGACTTCCCAGGGGAACTGAGGTGTGATGAGATGAGGAGGAACCTAAATGAGTCAGGCAGAGAGGGCAGGGAGCCTTCCCAGCACAGGCAAACTCCAGCTGCAGGCCACGCACAGTGAGGATAGGAGAGAAGTTGCTGTCCTGCAGGGTAGAGCAGCAATATGAGGCTGGGGCGATGCGCAGGGGGCGATGCCCAGGGGGTGATGTGCAGAGGCCAATCCTGCTGGGCCCTGCAGTTATTCTAGGGACTGTGGTCTTTTTCTAAGAGCAGTGTACAACTACTGGGACAAAATGTCACAAGCTGATTTGCATTTCAAAAATATCACTCTGGCTGATGCACAAAACTGGATTAGAGGAGGAAAAAGTGCTGTGGAGAGAGTTAGGAGGTTGTTAGAGTCCTCCTGGTAAGAGACTGAGCTGGAACTTGGGAGACAGCACTGGGAACGTGGCTGGCGACACCGCATCTGCTACAAGAGACAATTTAGCAGGATGCATATCAGATTTATTCATCCCACCCCCTGCTGTGATCTGTTGCTCAAAGTCACGCAGTGTAACGTGGGTCTGCCTATCTGCTACAGGCTTCTCTTTATTCTCACCAAAACTTGTGGCACACTGACTCTGCGTGATCTTCAGGAGAAAGACAGACCTCTGCATTTTTATTCTGCTTAATTCCATTTTATGAAAACCAGGAGGATATGTTCTTTGTTCTTGAATTAACTTGGAAATTCAAAGAACTGTGTATTTAGCACAGAAGAAACTCCAGAAATTTACAACTGTCTCAGTGGAGAGAGTGGTAGTCTTCATTCCACTCCTATGTTTGGGAACAATTTTTTAAAAGTTTTCTTCTGCGCAACAGTGTTATTCAAGTTGGAGAATGTTAAGTAGAGCTTAGAGAAACTAGATTTAAACGGTTCTTGCTTAGGTTCTTACCATGTGAAGGTTTTTGGTTAGTGGTGGGTATTTCTGTGATTTTAAGATAACATCTGTTTTCAAAAATATATTTAATTAGGGCTAAAAATAACATTTCAGCTCCCCCACCAAAGTAAACATTAATTAGAAACTGATCAAAATTTAAAATAGTGAACTTATATGATCCGAAATAGTGTCTTTTGAAGTCTTATTACAAACTGACAAAATAGCCACAAGAACTAAACTTTAAAATATTATACAAGTTCTATACATTGTTAACAATTCTCATGTAATTGTAATAAAATAAAAAGAAGCCAGCCATTTGTCAAGTGGCTAAAATTTTGTTTGAGATATAATTATTTCATCTGAGTATGTTGGTAAATACCCACTGATAATTACTGAATTATCACTCACATTATTTTGTGAACGTCATAGTTGATAATGCTTAAAAGATTATAATTAATTTTTCAAAAATTCTACGTGTACTATGGATAAAACCTTAATGTAAATCGACTAAACTCTCTAGTCAGCCCTTAACAAAAAAAATGACATACATATAAAGTAAAAATGACAAGTGTAAAAATGACAAGTGTGTCAACTGACATCCATTCAAAGCTCAAAATTGTTCAAGTATGGATGACTCTTATAAGACATACAAATATACAAGAACGAACTACCAATTTATTAATCATATTGTACAGTAGAATAATTAATAAAGAATTACTTTGGTAATTCAAATGAAGCAAAAGTAGAAAATAAAGTTAGAGAAATATAAACTATAATTCTAAAATTCAGAGCGGCATTTGGTTATGTCACTTGAATTCAAGGATATGAATCTGTGAAGTATTCAAAAATGTATATTAACAAAACAAAAAAATTAAAAAGCAAAAAAGTTATTTGAATTCATTTGTAAACTCTCCAAGGTCTAAAAATTTTCACAGTCAGCAAGTTCAATTATTTTATATCTTAAAATGTCTTTCCCTCATTTTCAAGTTTCTATATATTGATATACAAAAGCCCAGCTGTATGTAAGAAGTCTTTTCAAGGCTGACAGTACATTACACCCAAACAGTATATAGACTTACCACATTGTGTTATAATTACTTGTCTATTTGCCTCTTCTTAGAGGTAGATACAGGTGTAATGTGAATGGACATAACTTGTGTGGATGAATTTATCTATAACATGATTAACCTATCCTTGTGATTTTATATCTTATTTTTTTTTTAAAGATTTTATTTATTTATTTGACAGAGGGAGAGACACAGCGAGAAAGGGAACACAAGCAGGGGGAGTGGGAGAGGGAGAAGCAGGCTTCCCGCAGAGCAGGGAGCCTGATGCGGGACTCGATCCCAGGGTCCTGGGATCATGACCTGAGCTGAAGGCAGTTGCTTAACCAACTGAGCCACCCAGGCGCCCCCTATATCTTATTTTAAAACAAGAAAAAGAACAATGGCTATATTTGATTCTGGATAGAACCTTCTGACCGTCTGGTTCCTGGACTCATGCCCAAGCAGGGGAGATTCTCTCTGACCCCCCTTGGTATTGAGAAAAAAAAAGTGAATTTAACAATTCACATGCAAAATTTAGATTGTAACTTTAGCTCAAATATGCGGAAAACGGCTGAAGCACAGTTTTAAAATTCATATGTTGGTGGTGCTCTGTAAAACACAACATCAATAAAATAGTTGGTAATTCAAAAGTTTACTGCAGATATTAACAATATGAAATGAATACATACTCCTCTATTAACATGTGTTATAGCTGCCTAATGTAAATGATATAAAAGATAACTATATAGGAACATATTTTATGTGGCAGATCTTCAACTTCTTAGGAAAATTCATCTGTAGATATAATATTTATAATAGCAATACATATATATCATGCCCTTAGTTGAAAATAAAACAGATTTTCATCTTTTAGATTTTATGCTTTTAATATTACGGCTGTAAATATGAGAAATATATTTTCTAAATACCAACTTTACACTGTGAGCAATTACAGTATGAAATATTTTTTTGCATAAAGCAGTATTGGGGATGGGATATATTATATATACACATATATATGACAGAGATGTAAAATTTTGTTGGAGAAATTTTTGAGAAAAATAGCTAGTAAATTATGCTACTTTGCCTAAATAGCTTTTTGCTGAGTAGAAATTTAAAGAAATCTAAAGGAGAGAAAACACTACAAAATTTCATGGAATGGAACCGAAGAAAATGTGAAAGATGTAAGTTAGATGTAAATCATTCATCAAGATAAATAAAATATCAGAATGTAAACTGCAAAGATGCTATTAGAACCCAGTATGCATATGTGTGAAACATTAAGTATATGTTTTTCTACAAAAGCAACCAAACTATGAGTGTGCCAAGGAACAGATTTATGGGGTACCAAATAAATGTCTAATCACAGAATATCGTGCCAGGAAAACATGAGGGAACATACTTCTGCCTGTCAAGTTCACTGATCCCCTCTAGCTCCTCACGTTCTTTTCTACTTCTTAGTTTACTTTTTTTTTTTAAAGATTTTATTTATTTGAGAGAGAGAGAATGAGAGAGAGAGAACACCTGAGAGGGGATAGGGTCAGAGGGAGAAGCAGACTCCCCGCCGAGCAGGAAGCCCGATGCGGACTCGATCCAGGGACTCCAGGATCATGACCTGAGCCAAAGGCAGTCGCTTAACCGACTGAGCCACCCAGGCGCCCTAGTTTACTTATTTTTTAAAAAGATTTTATTTATTCATTTGAGAGAGAGAGAGAGCACGTGAGTGTACACATGCATACATGAGCTGGGGGGAGGGGGAAGGGAGAGGGAAAGCAGACTCCCCGCTGAGCACTGAGCGAGGAGCCAGACTGGGGGCGTTGCTCAATCCCAGGACCCAATCCCTGAGCCAAAAGCAGACCTTCAACCAACTGAGCCACCCAGGCGCCCCTTAGTTCACTTATTTTTATTTTTCTCTGCTGTCAGCTCTGTTACTTGCCTGGTCTCTGCCCATAACAACTGAAAAATGAGATGTGCTTTTAGCTCCTCTCTGCCCTACTGTCTAAGAAATGAATACAACCCTCTCTCCTTTTTTATTTTCAGCTTTATTGAGGTATAACTGACAAATATAATTGTAAGATATATGGAACTTACATCGTGGTGATGAAATATATGTACAGATTGTGAAAGGATTGCCCCCATCAAGTTCATCAACATATCCATCACCAGTTCCCATTTTGCCTGTGTGAAAGAACATTTAAGTTCTACTCTCTTAGCAAATTTCAGTTATATAATACAGTGTTATCAACTCCAGTTACCATGTTATACATTAGACTCTTAGACCTTATTCATCTTACAGCTGAAAATTTGTACACTTTTACCAGCCTGTCCCTATCTCCCCTACCCTGCCCACTGACAATCACTTTTGCACTGTATTTATCAATACCTTCTCCTTTTATTTTATAAAGTGAGTTCTAGCTGCTATCCCAGTAGCAGGTGGAATGTACATGTGACATTAGGACAGTTATATAGACTCAAGAAACTGCAAAGTGGCATTATTTGAAGTCATCCCAGGTGTGCAGTGGAATTTAAATGGTACTGTTTGTTCTTCATCTGTATCTTTCTTCCTGACTTCTCTTAAATGTTTCTTTGGAAGACTTTCTGGTCTGTTTGTTTGTTACCAATTATCCTCAAATGATACCAAGACACTGAAACTATTGCACAGATTTTGGTTAGTGTAGGTTCACTGCTGGTTCAAATAGGATTCTCAGTTTTTCAGAATCTGCTGGTCACCCTTTGTGAAGAGAGGATTTCCTTACCAATCCAAGAGTTTTCAGTCCAGTCCTGCAAAGTTACGCAGATTCTTGCGCCTAAAATCTCCAAAGTCTTCAGCCCTTCGAACTCCTTATACATCTTAAGCCTATTTTTCCCTGCTCTATTAGGGTTTCTGAGGGTGAGATCAAGAAGAACTTGTTAAAACTGGTTCTACCCATATATGATATTCACATCATTTCCTTATGATTCAAGCTTATTATGTCACAGATCTTGAAAGAAACAATCCCAGAATCCCACTCTGTATATGTTTCATTTGAACCTTTACTGACTGTTCTCAGATGCTTTGCAGAACTGGAAAATTCCTTTGCAAAAATTATACCTCTGTTAGATCTCATACTAAATTTCCCTTGATAGAGATGTGATAAGCCTCGGTTCTAACTCACTGAGACAAGCAACATTTAAAACAACTTAAATATATGAATATCCAAGCCTTCTTTTGCATCAAGTTATCATGTCTGTCTACTTACTCCAGCCAAATGTGCTTTACTAACGCAGAAACAATGGGCAAGAAGAATGCCTACCATTGAAAAAAAAGGTAATTCAGGAAAAAATATTAATAGTTCATCTACTGACTCCCAACATCCTCTTCATTCATATTTTTTACTAGAACAGTTTTTCTCTAATTACTTTACTAGGCAAA
Source organism: Mirounga angustirostris (assembly GCF_029215605.1). NCBI lineage: Eukaryota > Metazoa > Chordata > Mammalia > Carnivora > Phocidae > Mirounga > Mirounga angustirostris. The sequence goes on from NW_026991720.1 coordinate 9,320,302, forward strand.
TGCAGGAAACTCTGCTTCCATTTGCCTTCCGGAAGTTCTATTCTAGTGAATAGCTGAGAGAGAGTTGTGGCAAAATGGGTCAGTTCAGACTGAGGAAATGATTGGTTCATTGTGGTATAGGGAGGAAGGTTTGCCTTAGGAACCAGACCTGGCCCAGGGAAGATATAAAGGAAGAGAGCTCTCCTGCTAGAACTAGAATGTTCTCTTCTAAGCTCTCCTAGAACAGCAGCTGATTGACCACCAGTGGTTTCCTCAGAAAGTCAACATGAGTGTTCTGACCTCACGCTATTTAAACAACAACAGTATAACAAAGAGATACCATATTTCTCTTCTTAGTTAAGTGAATCTGAAATAGAAAGAAGAAAATTGGAAGGAAAATGTACTCTGTCACACACAAAAATAACAACCAATGAACAAGTGACTAGAAAATGTATATTTAGAGGAAAAAAAATGTTGAAGGAATTCTATCTATCTATGTAACTGTGATACTATAGAAAATAGAAATCCTGGGGTGCCTGAATGGCTCAGTCAGTTAAGCATCTGCCTTCGGTTCAGGTCATGATCCTGGAGTCCCGGGATCGAGTCCCATGTCAGGCTCCCAGCTCAGTGGGGAACCTGCTTCTTCCTCTCCCTCTGCCCCTCTCTGTTTGTGTTCTCTCTCTCTCTCTCAAATAAATGAATAAAATCTTTAAAAAAAAGAAAATAGAAATCCTATATCTTTTAGATTAAATCATAATGCAAATACTTTAAGAAGAAATATTTTCTAAGATTTTGAATTCATGAGGAAAGAACTATTTCCAGCCTCCCTCCATCCTGGTTGGGTCCAAAGTCTCAGAAGTTTAAAAAAGCCAAATGTTCTTTCAAAGTAACCATGTTGACTTTTTATAGAGAGTCCCAACCAACTTATTCTCTGGAGAGACAGGCGTAAATGTTCAGAAAATACAAAATGTGTTTAGACCCAGCTTCACCTCCCTCCAGAGATAAGAGATATTTCTCCCCTGTGGACTCTTTATCAAAGCATGTTTAAGCTTCAGCTTTTAGATTCAGAGAAAAATGCAATGTAAGATTCTAGTGTGTTAAAAAACAAGCATATGAAATTATTCTTGGCATTCTGCTTGATAAAATGTCTATGTTATTCCAATCTGCCCTCCAATTTTGTTGTTTTTCACTTTTGTGACTTGTTTTCTATAGCAGTGGATTATTTCTATTTATATATGGACAGGGCTAGTATAATACTTCCTTATACTGATACTGGATATTAACGAGGAAGGGGGGTATATGTCCAGATATTTTGAAAATATTAGTTTCACAATTACTCAAGAAATTGGGAACACGGGGAGTGTAGATACTCACAACAACAAATGATTCCGCCTGCACAGCTTGGTCATTAGCAGCAAGCTCTTTCCTCATCATTTTTCAAGACAGTTCTCACAAGTAGCTAACTTTCATTTGAACCTGACTCATACTGTGGCCCTGTTGGGTTAATTGACCTTAATGTTTCAGATTCTTATACATTAAAATAACAAATAGCCTTTTGAATGACATCTAGGCGGTAGGAGTGACAGGCAATCAACAATATCCTCCGGAATGACACGGAACTACAGTATGTGAAATACCCAAGGATCATTGCTGTCAGGAGTAAATGTTGTAAATGTTGCCTCTAGGAAATATATTTATGTAAATCTGCGAAAAAATCTACTGACAAGGAGCAGAAGAGTCAAGGCCTGACTATGACATGTGGAAGTGCGCACACCAGTCAAGAGGAAATGGATCCAAAATCCGTGTCAAATCTTATTAAAGCCATGGGGTCTAAATTTTCAGAGAATGAATCCACTTTGCAGTCAGCTTCAAGTCATATTCCATCTATTTATTATAACTGGAAAGTGAAATCTTAAAGGTCAAATAGAAGTTCAAAGGTCAATATTATTTAAAGTCCATTATAAATTGTGAGAAATAATGTACTACATGAATCAAAAAGGCTGCAATAAATAAACTTCTAAAAAGTAGATTGCTATGTTTCTTAGATAAGAATTAGAAAACTTGGGCGCCTGGGTGGCTCAGTGGTTAAGCGACTGCCTTCGGCTCAGGTCATGATTCTGGAGTCCCCGGATCGAGTTCCACATCGGCCTCCCTGCTCAGCAGGGAGTCTGCTTCTCCTTCTGACCCTCCCCCCTCTCATGCTCTCTCTCTCTATCTCATTCTCTCTCAAATAAATAAATAAAATCTTTAAAAAAAAAAGAAAGAAAGTCTTTAAAAAAAAAGAATTAGAAAACTTATTTTCTTACTTATTAATGTATCCAAGGAATAATACAAAATTTAAAATGTTATCACTTTCAGACAAATAAATACCTTTATTTTCTGTTTAATACTCATAAACGCTAGTTGTCTAACAAATGTTTAAAGAGTATATATTTTTTCTGCCAGTACAGAATCATTTCCAGAATTTAAGATAAAAATGTTTTTGCAATAATTATGCTACCTATATTTCTACAGCATTGCTATCAACACATTAGTTCCACAAAACATTTTAACTGATTCCATTGTTCACACAGAAAAAAAAAGTTCATTTTCTTGTAATTGCCTAATCAAGTAAACTCTAATTGCAATATTCTGTGAGTACCTTTGATAATGCTTTATAATTCTAACCTGGAATTAATTATTTGGTAGTACTAATTAAACTTAGAAAATAAAACTACATGGTTCAAAACAACAACAACAACAACAACTTAACAACAGATGCTGTGTTTTCTTGCTTAATATCTTATTTTAAAATATATAATTAAATTTCAAATGTTGACTTATATGAAACACTGGAAAAATGAAGTATGCAATTCAGGAAAATTGTTCAAATGCTGCAATTAAAATATTAAATAAGATATATATAGAGAGAGATAAAGGAGAAACATGATATTTTATGAAATACTTTTTTTAAAGTCAACAAGATAAGGAAACTGACTAGACAGGCATTATTTTCTCAGAAAATTGAACAGTAGAAATATCATTTAACATCCTATAGGCTATAGCATGTAGGAAGAAATGATCTATCAGATGCCACGTTAAGTATGGAAGGAAGGAAGTATATTAATTGAAGAAGATTAAGCCATTTACACTGTGCAAAGAACATTCAGGAATATTAACTCATCTAAATTTGCAACCATTCTAGACATGAAAATATTCTCCATTTACAGACTAACAACTTAAAATCTCCTACGAAGATTTCCCTGACTAATGCACTCTAAATTTTCCTTTCTCAGATATTCATTTTTGCCCTTTCCTTGTAGATAAAGCTTTCTATCCATTCATCTATCTATCTGTCTGGCTAGCTAGCTATTATCTTTTCTTTCTCTTCTGCTACATGGACCATTTATGGCTGTTATGCTATTTTCGATTTTATCAATGAAAGTATTTACACTGAACACAGCATTTAGCTGTATTGATATTTATTTTTATCAATCTAATCTGATTTAGAATGTTAGCTCTGAAAGTAAGGACACTGTTCAATTCATTTTCTATAACAATACTTTCAAACTGTGATCTGTTAAATATTTAGTGCCTATCTGTAGGACTGACAAATATGAGGAAGAAATTATTAGGCTCTTCCTGCCCCCTTACCCTACAACAGGAAGCTATAAGAAGAGACTACTCAGCATGATCATGCTTTGAACACATACTGGGTACAAAACAATGCCTTCCAACTCGGGTGTATATGACATAAAGCATAACAAAACCCTTGCCCTTCCCTCTGCATGTGATGAGGTAAAGACTCTGGTGTTGGACCCCCTGGGTTTGAATGTCGTCTCTCCCACTTGCTAGCCTTGTGCCTCAGATTTCCTGTTGTAAAATAGAGGTAATACAAGTATCTACCTCCAGAGGTCACCGTGTGGTAGAACCACACCTCTTTGTAGGTGTGTAAAATGCTAGAATTCCCGACATATAACAGAGAGTACTTTAACTGTTGGTAAGGAGATGATATATCAATATAAATTACAAGTTACAAGAAATAAACTTTAACTTTAAATACTCTTAGTTTACCTCTTTCAGCCACACATTCACTAAACCTTTCATGAAAGCATATATTAAGCATCTTTCTGTGCCAGGCCCAAGTCATGAACTGGACTTGCAAAGAGTAATAAAGCAAAATTCATTTTATCAAAGATTTCAGCCTCCAGAAAAGACTCTCTAACTATATTTGTAGAATGTGGGAATTAGTCTTGCTCTGGGTTGAACAATAAAGGATAGATTGAGATTCTTCTCCACATTCCAATCCAATTACCATTACTGCTAACAAGCTCTCAGGACTCGTCATATCCTCCATATATCTTTTAGTCTGGTGTAACATTATTTAAAAACTAGCATTTAGTTACCTGCTCCCCCCAGTACTTCTTTATTCCATGACTATTTTCATAGCAAATCTCTGCTTTTCTTTCCTTTACTTAGGTAATCAAGGTGCAACTTAAGATAAGTTTATGTACACCTGACTAATCTAAGAAATGCCATCCAAATGCCCATGGCAATCCACATGCAGGATTGACCATGGCAGTAAATCTCATTCCTCCAAACACAAATTGCCATGGGTCAGCCAGATTGACTCAAGCACATCTATCAACTCTTTTGAAAAAAAGCAACAATAACCAGGCTTTGAAAAGATCTGAAAGAAGAGTCACTTATTGACAACTGTATCACAGAGTACTTGTTAACAATAAAATTTGCTCCTCTGTAAGCAAATGTAACATTAAAAGGAGACTGCCACTGAATGTACATACATCTTTGTATAAAAACTAGAGACTTAATGTACATAAACTTAGGTTTATGACTCTTCTTAATTGTTCTGTCTTTAAATGTTTATATTTTATTTAGTAAATATTCATGTATTAGTCATCCAAAAATTTTGTTTTTTATATAAGGCTAACCAGAAAACAAAACAAAACAAAACATTAAGTAACACTGCCAATCAGCCACATCTATGCAGAAATATTCTAGAGAATTGGGCAAGAATCCATAGATAAACTAAACTCATGGGACTCCTGCAAGTGTCTTTCAGCCCCATGGGGATACCTAGCCACCACAGGCTGAACTGTGGTAGGATGGCTCCAATAGGGAATCCCAAAGTAAAGCAGATGCTTTTCCAGGTCTGGATCAGCAAATTAGGCATGAAATGGCATTAAGGACAATCCTGACTCCTTCCCATTGACTGGCCCTATTATCTTTCAAAACCTAAAAAGAAGACACCTTCAGGTTATACTGAGATTTGGCTTACCAAGATCTCTAACACCAAAGAAAAAATCTCCCAAATCAGTATAAATGTCTCTCACAGGTAGATTTATTCATTCATTTATTTTGCTACTCCAAGTTGGAATGAAGCATCTATTATATCATAACTAACACTTGTCAGGGAGTGAAGACGATAAATAAGTCATTATGTTTCCAAATGTGAAGATATTAAAGAACTTTGCACTGGAAAAGCACTTCAGTAGCAAATTTATAAGCACCTGAATACATCTGCTTAGTATAAGTACTGTTATCCTACATCTTTGACATGAGCCTTTGTGTGGAAAAATCCAACAGCATACACATGTTATCAGACGGAAATTGCAAAAAGCAATGTTTTCTCCTTGCTTACTTTAAGCTCTGCCCTTTGGATGTTTTGAAGGTGAGCCAAACAGGTCACCTGTTTGTCATTTCTTTGGGTACCATGCTTGCCAGCAGCACTGGACTCTTTTTCTCTCCTTTTCTTCAACTAAATCTCAAATAGTTTTGCAAAACCCTGCCCGAGTACAAGTAATTACTCAGCAGTTGCCTTCTTTCAAAAGAAGACTTGAAGATGATTGGAAATCCTAGCTCGAGGGAGTTTTTAAAGATCCTTTGGATAGAGGCACAATTAGTTTATCCCAATACCTAAATGTTTTCCAAAGTCATTCCTTCTTCAGTGGATAATGCCAGTACCGAAAATCACACTTCTAGTGACTATTAAAAATAAAAAGGTCTAAAATCAGAGAGAAAAGCAGGGCGAAAACCCCCATCATTATATGATATTTTGAGCCTTATTAGAAAAAGAAATATTAAACATGTAAGAAGGTTTGACTATTCAGAATGAACACTCAGAGTAATCCAAGTTGACACAAATCTCTTAACATTTTCTCAAGTATCTGAAATTCCTAATTTCTATCTCTGTGCTTTCTTTTTTTTTTTAAAGATTTTATTTATTTATTTGACAGAGAGAGAGACAGCAAGAGAGGGAACACAAGCAGGGGGAGTGGGAGAGGGAGAGGGAGAAGCAGGCCTCCCGCTGAGCAGGGAGCCCGATGCAGGACTCGATCCCAGGACCCTGGGATCATGACCTGAGCCGAAGGCAGACGTTTAACAACTGAGTCACCCAGGTGCCCCGTATCTCTGTGCTTTCAACTCAAAATGGAGCAGCTTTTATCAGAGGGGTAAACACAGATTTAGTTTTGGTCCAAGCTTTAGAGGATATTTGTAATTTATCTTGATTGTCTTTTATAATACTTTATATCATGATAATATACATTCCAGCTTTCTTGATTTTGTTTGTTTTTTGTTTGTGAACCATCTCTCCTTTCTTATACTTCTCAATGATGTGATAATGATGAAAACAATAACCAAAAAAAAAAAAATGGGCAGAGGAGCTGAACAGACATTTCTCCAAAGAGGACATCCAGATGGCCAACAGACACATGAAAAGATGCTCAGCATCACTCATCATACAGGGAAATGAAAATCAAAACCACAATGAGTATTACCTTACAGCTGTCAGAATGGCTAAAATCGAAAAGACAAGAAACAAGCATTGGCTAGGATATGGAGAAAAAGGAATCCTCGTGTACTGTTGGTGGGAATGCAAACTGATGCAGCCAAAACAGTATGAAGGGTCTCTAAAAAATTAAAAATAGATTTACCATATGATCCAGTAATTACACTCCTTTACCCAAAGAAAATGAAAACACTAATTCAAAAAGATATATGCATGCCTATGTTTATTTTGCACCATTATTTACAATAGCTAAGATATGCAAGCAGCCTAGAGTCCCATAAATGAACAGATAAAGAAGAAAGAAGTTGTGTGTCTACACACACACACACACACACAGGAATATTAATCAGCCATAAAAAAAAGAAAGAATGACACCTTGCCATCTGCAAAAACTGGATGGACCTGGAGGGTGAATTAAATCAGTCAGAGAAAGGGAATACCATATGATTTTACTCATATGTGTAATTTAATAAACAAGTGCAGAAACAGAAAAAAAGATACAAACCAAAAAACAGACTCTTAAATACAGAGAACAAACTGGTGGATGCCAGAAGGGAAATGGGTGGGGGGTGGTGGGTGAAAGAGATGAAGGGGAGTAAGAATATACTTATCCTGATGAGCCCTGAGAAATGCACAGATTTGCTGAATCATTATATTGTATATCTGAAACTAATATAAAACTGTATGTTAATAATACTTCAATAAAAATAATAACATAATAATAATACCAAAGGTAAACACTAAAATGATATTAAATGATTAACATGTATTCTTTGATTCTCACTATAATGCTATAAAACACACCCAATTATCATTGTCACTTAAAAGTTGAGAATATTGAAGCTCAGGAGTATACACTAATGTAGATTTTAACCCCAATATTCAATTTTAGGTTTTTCTAACTTACCTGTACCCACTATCTACCCACTATAGTATAAATGCATATGATTTCTCACGACTACAGTTTTTTTTCTGCCTATTTGAGATTTACAGACTATAAAACAGAAAATATTCATCTTCCAGTTATTTTATCCATTTAAATTAATTAACAGAAATTAAATGGTCAGGGATTTTAAAAATGTATTGACAACTATTTGAACATTTGACTAGAAATTAGAATTATTTTAAATATATGATTAATGCATATGGTACATGATCAAATTTGGGCATATAGAAAATAAGCTATCTCCTTTAAAAAGTTGTGGACTTCCACTTATTAAGGCTTATCGAACATAAGTATATATCTCTTCTCCTTCCTGAAATCCCATAAAATTATAATGAGAATACAGTATCATGAACACACAAGTAAAAATATAAGGGAGACTACAATAGATGAGACATGACAAGGCATTTTTTAGATGATAAAAAGCAGATGGATGAGTGGCCAAAAAACTCAAAATATCCAGGTCCTAATGATGTTTGTCAGGTTGTGTGGGGCAAGCATCACAAAAGCAAGTCTTTCTTCCTGAAGAGCTACAGTGGACTGTAAGGCACAAGAAAGAAACTTTGTATGAGGGTTAGTTACACACACTAGAAACTGTTCCTCACCCCATATTTTTCTTTTTTTTTTCACCCCATATTTTTCTAAGATCAATAAAGAAGTGCACATTTCATTTACTCATCATGTCTTCTTTTTTCTTATTCTTTTCTTTTCTTTTCTTTATTTTTTAAGTAGACTCCATGCCCAGCAGGGAGCCCAATGCAGAGCTTGAACTCAAGACCCTGAGATCAAGACCTGAGCTGAGATCAAAGAGTCAGACACTTAACCGTCTGAGCCACCCAGGCATCCCTGTCTTGTCTTCTTAATTCTAGAACAGGCCCAGTCCACCTAAATATTTTTTTAATTTCATAACTGACATATTTGAAGATTCTGGCCAGCTGTTTTGTAGAATTTGCCAAAATCTGCATGTGTCTGATTGTTTCTTCGTTGTAAGATCTAGGTCACACACTGATGCTTTGTAAATCCTCACTGGGTCTCACAGAGGGTGTGTCCTCTCAGGGTGCTCTATTATTGGTGATGATCGCTCAGTTAATGTGGCAACTTACTTTCTTATGCATTATACTTACAACTAAACTAAAAATGAATAGGAAATGCAGGTGTATAATGTGAAAGACAGAGACCAAAACAAAAGGAAAAAAGCACAGAAAAAATACAAAGATCATAAAATATTTAGGCCTTTAATAATGTCAGAGAAATTGAAAAACACTACATCTATGAAAATCAAACAGATGCTATAAAAAGAAAGAACAAATAAGAAAACATTCTTATACTAAACTGAAAATTATAACATTTGAAATTAAAAATAAAAAGTTGAGATGAACCAGATAAGAAATTTGAGGAATATTTCCAGAAAAGAAAGCAGAAAGACACAGATAGAAAACTGGACAGAGGGCACCTGGGTGGCTCAGTTGGTTAAGCGACTGCCTTCAGCTCAGGTCATGATCCTGGAGTCCCTGGATTGAGTCCCGCATCGGGCTCCCTGCTCAGCAAGGAGCCTGCTTCTCCCTCTGACCCTCCCCCCTCTCATGTGCTCTCTCTCTCATTCTCTCTGTCTCAAATAAATAAAATCTTTAAAAAAAAAAAGAAAAGAAAAGAAAACTGGACAGAAAAGATAACTGAGTTGAGTATTGATTCAGGAATTCTAAACAGAATTAAAAGGATGATGTTATATAGAAAAAGCAAAAAAAAAAAGGATAATGAGCATGACATTGGCATGAAAACATTAATTCAAAACATTTACTAGAACTGAAAAACATCAACTTCTAGGATTGAAGCAAAAAAGAGATACGGCCTTGCTTCCAATGATTGTTTCATATTCACAGACAGAAACACACACACACACACACACACAGATAAACCTAAAATAATAGGGTTTTCCTAATTGGTTCTTGAATATTTCCCATACCTTGATCCCTAATGAAAATAGTGTTGCACCTGATATTTGCTACACTGTTGTCTGGAAACAAATTAGCCCCTTTGTGAATATGATAATCATGTGAGAAAGTTGCTGTTTTTCTACCATGGGCAGAGGAATTTAACCTAGTAATCTGGATATTTCACATGTTTGTTGTTGTTGTTTGTTTTGTCTTTTAAAACATGTTTTTTGGCAGTGCCTGGCTGGCTTTGGGGTGGAGCATGTGACTCTTGGTCTCCGAGTTGTAGGTTTGAGCCCCATGTTGGAGAGTACTTAAAAATAAAACCTCTAAAACATGTTTTTTTCTATTTGGCAAGACACTTATGAAATCTGACTCCCCTGAACTCTATGTAACTTCTTTCCTTGCTGAAATACTTGTCTCTGTGTCTCCTTTCAACAACAGATTGACAAGAGCCATATCAATATATACAATCACATAATTTTAAAAACCATAAATCCAAAGAAGATATTGGAAGCTTTCAGATAACTCAGAAACATATACACAAGTAACATAACAGGATCAGAAATCAAAGTGGAACAGGACATCTCAAAAATAAGATGCTAGAAGACTGCAGAATACCTTTAGTATTCTGAGGGAAAAGTATATTCCCCCTGGACATCTAATTAGTCAAATTAACTGAGAATACAGGTAAACTAAGGACATTATTGATAGACAAGTCTCATCATTTTCCCCCTATATAGTCTTTCTCAGGAAGCTTACAAGGTACTCTACCAAAATGAGAAATTAAAAGAACCAGAAACAGGTGCCCAGACACAGGAGATCTCATATAAGCACAAGGAAAAGAAAGCTCACAGCCTGATGGAAAAATTAAGTCCTGTCAATTGTGCTGTAAGTTTGGGAACAACCAGTCAATTTTTTAACACACTGCACAAGAATTCAGGAGTCTTATCTTCAAGAAGTAAGGAAGAAACCAACAAGAAAATGGATTATTTCAAGAATCTGACCATTTATCCTAGAAAAATGATATATTATTAGGAATACTAGCATCCCCTTCCAAGGCTTACCCACCCAGAGGAGCCAGAGAAGAAACAAAAGAAGATTAAAAACAAAGATGGCAAACAAATGGTGAAAACCTCCCGAGGTCAAGGGCTGTTCTAAGCTTGTTTCCTGAGTCCCATGGGGCAGGAGACAGCTGACCGGGCAGTGAGAGAACAAGAATCTTGTCTGCTCATGTCTTCCTAATTGTTTTGGGCAGAAGAGTTCTGCTGTAACTATGACCTCCGGGGCAGGTGTCCTGGGAATAAGATCAGGGAAGCCCCAAAGCCCCAGAAACCTCCTTTCAAGAAAGTGAGGAAAACACGCGGGGGTTACTCACTCTTTATCTTTCTCAAGGATCAAGGGCTGGTGACTTACAACTGAAGGAATGTTCCCTTCCAATTCTGCTTTCCTAAAAAGCAAAGGGTGAATGAAGTCTTGATTTAGAAGTGCTTTGGTGGGTCTCTTGGTTCTCCACCTGGGGTCTCTGGGTTCTCCACCTTAAGGACATTCATCCTCCAGATGGTGAGTTCTTGAAGATAAACAGGGACCTGGGTCTGGACATCTTGCCCTCCCAAACCTGACCTAGCAGCCCCTCACTGCAGGGGGCAAGCATATGACATGGGAAGGGCACACTATTTCAAAAGGAAATAACAAAATGGGTCACAGACGTCCTGAATTTGATCATTCGCAGAACTAGTTTATGATTTTCTTGGAAATTTTGGAAAAGAACTAACGACACATAGAGAATAAAGCAAATGTGAAAATGAGACAATAAACACTACAGAATAAGTTATAAAAGTTATAATAACTATAATAATTAACACTACAGAAACAGTTATACAAGACGAAACATAAAATTACAGTACTCTGTGTGGTTCAACTTTAGATAATATAGCTATGTAATCAAAATAATGTGAGCACTGAAAACTGATTTAACCAAAATTTTTGACATATTCTAGGATGGGATAAAGGGGGCACAAGATGGATGAATGTGTGTGAGAACAGACTGTGGGGCAGAAAGTAAATATATATGTAAACTGTATATATTGAGCAATACTAGTAAAACTATTCCATTTATTAACGTAAGAGTAAACTCCAGAAAAAAAAAAAAAAACAGCTAAGAAAGTGAAAGCTATTCCTGGGGGAGCAGGATATAGGTTACAGGGAAAGATGAGGTGGGAAGTCTGTTATTTTCTACTATAAACCTTGTTGTAGTACTACTTGATTTTTAAACTACCTATATGTGATATGTTGATAAAAATAAAAATTCAATAAAAATATAGCAATAGTTCATTTACTCCCTGGAAAGTGGTTCATTTTAATTTTAATTTTTTTTTTTTTGGTCTTAAGTAGCTAAGATACAGTGACAGCTTACTGTAGAGATTCCATCCAAAGAAGCCCAGAGTTGCAAAAGAAGAGAAAAAACCCATTGTTGTGTTTTAGAAAATAAACAGAGAGAATGCATTTAGAAAATGCAACAGAGAGAAAACTACTTTAACTCTTATATGACCAAAAAAAAAAAAAAAAAAAAGGCTGCTCTGAGACCCCAAGGAATTAGTAACTAGTGGAACTTCTACACTTTTGGCTCTCAGCTGACTAGAAAGCAGAAAATCAAGAGCATCCCAGTTTTAAGCACAGAAGAACAGTCCAAATAAATCTCACCCATCTTAAGCCAGAGAAAAGACTACTAGGTTTGAGTTTCAACTGTCTTTTAATTTTCTTTCATATTTTGAGATGACTGTACTTAAGCATGAGATATGATGTGAACAGACTGTCCGTAGATGAGTTATAAACAAACATTCATATATGTAACTTTAGTGGCATATTTGTTTCCTAGGTTTTTTAGTTATTAGTTTTAAAAGCAAGATGAGACCAAGATCATTTCCTGGGGCAGCATTACCCAAGCACCTAACTCTCTACATGCAGAAATAACGTAGGGAAAGAAGTTTGAAACTAAGAATAATTGAAATTGATAGAATTAAGGAATTTTAAAGCTACAAAGAACATGAGAGATGGAAGAATGGAATGGAAATGGAAAAAGGGATTTGATGTAACATTAGGGTATAATATTAATAGTCTCAATGAAATTAGAGTTGAGTTCAGTTTAACAAGCATATATTGAACAATGTCCATATTACAGGCTTTGTTCTAGAGACTGTGGGAACAAACTCTTACTCACTCACCAAACATACTGAAGGCCAGCTATGTGTCTGGCTCACTCCAAACAGTGGGGATAAAACAGTGAACCAAATAAGTGTACTTTCTCCCTCCAGTGATTATTATGTTCAATCAGGCAAGTAAACAAACTAACAAAGTATGATGGGATTATAGTAGGGGAAGGAAAATTTGCTCTGTGAGTGCACTGAAAAGAGCCTAATGCAATCAAGGCATCAGGGAACTCTCAGAGGAAGCAACCTGAAGGTTGAATGGCATTGACCCTGCTTTTGAGCAATTCCTGGGTTAATCTTCAGTCCAACTAGGTTGTTTCCTGAGGAATTAATATATGTGTAATTTTTTTACCATTCAAGTTGGCTGTCTCCAGCAGCATCTTGCTTAATAATAAAGAAACTAAAAGGAAACAACTTTATCTACATAAGATTATGCTAGGACAGTGGATTCTAAAGAACACAGGGCATCAAGACCTCTTGGTTCATGTGCAAAGTTTCATCTACAGAGTACATTTCACACCTACAGGGGGAAAAGTAGCTCAAAATGAAATTTGAAGGAATTATTTAATAAACCACAACTTACAACTCCATTTATAAGTACTTATTGTCTTACAGTACTTATGACTAGGAAAGGGGAAAAGCACCCTATACCTTCAGCTTGGTTTATGCTTCTCATTTCATGACATACTGGATGTCTTCACTGCTTGATTAAATTTTTCAAGCTGGGAGTCTCATGCTCCATTGAGCTTTATATTTCAATAGGCAGAAATAATTTTTGTATGGCGAGAGTTCTAACAATAAGAGTAGATTTAGAATGGCTTTAACTTTGCGAATTATTGAGAAAGAGAGCACACAATTAACTTTATACATCATATTGCATTGTTTCTTCTTTTTTTTTTTTCTGATGTATTTCCTTGGATATTTTTGTTATAGAAGTGTTTGTTGCTTTTTCTGCAGGAGACTTTGGATGCTCAGTCTTGCTTTGGCCCATCTGGTGCAAGCCATTTGAGAGTGAGCCACAGTTTTCTATGAAATCAATGATGCTCCTTTCCATTATAGCTAACAAACAGGCTGGAGATGAAGTTTGTCCATTCTTTAAGAAAGAAAAAAACTGAATTCATTGATACCTTCATCAATGCAACCCAAAATCTTGCTGAGGCTAAGAGATAATAGAAGCCATGGATTATGACTCTAGATATAGCTCTTCCTGAAAGCTTCATAAAACATGAATTTAACATAAATAAAACAAAGCTATTCCCCAAATGCTGTATGAGCTTTAATCCAGAATGTCTAAGGTCAGAATTTATCAAAGGCAATGGAATTTATAAAAAGAAAAAAAAAATGGAGACAATTTCTTAGTACTAAACAATGGGAAATTCATAATAAGAGTGAAACTAATCATTTGATAGACCAGGTCCATTTATGTCACACTCAAAAGTGAATCTTCATTAAAAAACATCCTACACTTTAGGAAGTATGGGGTACTTAGAGATCATGTAAGTCAAATTTTTTAACAGCTCATACTTTTAATATATATCTAATCTGATGAGTCTGTCATATGCATACACCCATGATACCATCACCACAATCAAGGTAATAAACATATCCGTCATCCCCAAAAGTTTCTTTGTATATGTGTTAAGAACCCTTAACATGAGATCTACCTTCTCAAAAAAGCCAGCCACATGATTCCTACTTCAATGATCTTTTCAATATGTCATACTGCTTCTTAAATGATAAATGTGAAACTTCACCAAAAAGCTAATGTTAAATAGCTATACAAATCTAGTTTATAATTTTTGATTAACTGAATTAAAATTGATTGGATGAACACATTTTAGCAACTCAAAGCTACCCAAAATTAATCAATCTATGTCAGCTACCAATGTTGTCTTTAAAATTGACATGCTTGTGTGATATATGATTTTTAAATTCCAGAATAAAGTGCATCAACTTCTCCTACAACGTGAAATATTTCACACCCATCCTCATTGTTTCCATGACAATAAATAATCAATGAGTTCACTGAAAACACTAGCTAAACAAGATGCCCTTTTAGCTATAGTGGGATTTCAAAAGATAAAATAGATTTCTGCGGAAAATTATCAGTGAAGGGGAAAACGATATTTTTAAACCAAAAGGAAAATCCTATTTTATATTAGAGAGAAATTTCAAAGATTTTATATAGTTGTTTCAAGTTCTTTATCTATGCCTTGGCACAAATACTTTAAAATGTTTTTCTCTGTCTGTAGAATACATATTTCTAGGTTCATCATAACTCATAGCAGCGTAATTCTGAAAGCATCTAAGTGCAGTTTGCTGTCCTAATGAGAATTGTTAGCTTTACATATTTAAGCAGAACTTGAGAGGAAAACTGGATTGCCACCTCAGGTTTATTAGATGAATTATTCTGTTTACAGAGCACTCTGCATTTCCATAGCCATGTTGATTTCAAAAATCTTTAAATGTTATTTATCTATTATATTTGTTAAATTGCTAGATGGAGCTACTTGGAAAGTAATTATATGTACCCTGAAGAGTAATTATGCAATTTTATTGATAATAGGACTGGTGTAGCCTAATGAACACTAACATAATTGTCAAAAAACATCAGGAACTTCAACCTTGTTTTCAAGCAAACTTCCCTATCAAAAAAAAAAAAAAGGTTTAAATGAAATGGCATTGAAAAGCATTCAGAAGGTGGGTGACTTCTCCACCAAACTACTCCCTTGCCTCGTTCCTTCTCCTGCCCTGTCTCTGCCAATTATTTTATCCCCTTTCATCTCTCCAAGTAAGGTCAGCACCTCCCTCTTTCTATGCACCATCCTTCCTTGCTTTTCTCGTTGACCGCACCTCACTCTGCAATTCAAGGGCCACAAACCACTGGAAGTCTGTGACACCCACCTGTTTCCAAGTGCCTCCTCTTGGCCTCTGCTTTGGATTTTCTGTCTACCTTTTATTCCACTCACTGATTTGTCAGTACGCTTCCAACACATGTAACTTGACAACACTGTCCTTCAGCTGTCCAATCTCTTGATTTGCACTAAGTCTTCTCCAATGCCTCTGCAAAGGCCACCCCGAGGAACCCAACCACACTCCTTTATTAACACATGCAAGTTCCAAGAAAGTTACCATCCCAGGGTCAAACCTTGATAAATGGGGAATGGGAGCCAGTGGATAAATACTCCTCTGCCATTTTCTGTGGGGCAGACAGTTCAAAGGCACAGTCTACATCGCCCTAGTCACCATCAAGCCCTAGCGGCCAGCAGGAAAAACCACTCTTGCATGCAGGTTCCCTCCATCTTTGTTTCATTTTTTTCCAGTCCTCTACTTCTGACCTGAGATTCCATCCCCTCCTCTGCGAAAAATTTATTCCTGTAAACCTTTAACTTCAGCTCTGTTTTCTGGGATCTGACTCCTTAACTGTCCCAGGTCCTTGAACTTTCACAAGGAGCTTGTCCTCATAAATCCCTCATGTTTAATTCTTGTTTATTTATCTGACAAATATGTATGTAACACATGCACCATGGACTATTCTAAGGATTATAAAATATTAACTCATCTAGTTCCTCAAAAACCTGAGAAAGGTGCTATTATCATCACTATATCACAAATAAAGACATAGACACAGAAAGTTTAAATGACTTTTCCAAGATCACATATCCAGTAAGTGAGGCAGCCAGGTTCCAAATCAAGCAGCCCTATCATATTCAACAAATAGGCTGATGTCTTTTTGATTGCTGTTGTAACTCTGTTAAAGCGATACATCAGCGAGGGCCCTCTTCATCTCAAGTGTGTGTTTGTTCTCAAATCTGCGGATAAAATCTTATTAGACTTGATATTCTTTGCATGGCAATCACAGGGCAATGATCGAAGAGCACATTCCAATATGCAAATGCTCATCAAGTCTCTGCTTGTCACATGTTTGCTGATGTTCCATTGGCCAAAGCATATAACACAGCCAAGTCCAGAGTCATTGTGGAAGGGGGACGTATGTCTAAGAGAATGGATAGCAGGAAAGAGAATGTATTTACATTTTTTTCTTTGAATATTGTAAATTCTTGTGTATAATTACATTAAGAAATAATGCAAATGCAGGATAATGTTGGCACTGTTTGCCACCATGATAGACATAGGCAGAATAATGGAAAATGCAAAACAACTACCTGAAACATTCTTTAGAAAATATTTTGATATGTTTAATATGCCAGCAATTTTTTGTAATGGCTAACTGTAAGAGCAAATGTCATAATGGTCAACCTTTTTACAAGATCTTTGGTAACTTGGCCAAGAATAGCAAAGAGACAAAACTAGAGATACTTACGATAACAATTTTGTTCATCTTCCCTTTTCTAGAGAAGATGACATAAATTACTTTGAGCAAAAAAACTACTTCTCCTAGTTGTAAAATTCTTGTTTAACAAATCTGCATTTACCTCACTTTTATTTAAGTCCTTCATAGGAATATGAGATATAACACTTTTACTAATATTGCTCAAATAAAAAGCACTACTAAACAGTAATTAAATGCACTGCATCATTACCTTTTATGGTAGTTATAGGCAATTTGAGTGTATTTTTTGCAGTATACAGGGATATGCACACTTAAAAAAGCAAAATCATTATAAGACTGATCGGTTCCAACATTTTCTAAGCAGAAATTTAATATTTTTTATTCTCATTCAAGAAGTCAGCATTCTCAGAAAACACATTAAGTTCAACAAATTCAGCTGTTTTTAAGTTACCTGAAAAGAGAAAATAATGCACTCTCTTGTTCTAGAAAAAAGAATTGCCAAAAGCTTGTACATAATTTAAAACAGCTTACATTTATAACTTCAGGCTCTCTAAGTGTTGATTATTCAGTAGGAAACAAATGCTTAGCTAAATTTGAAAGCTACAAAAAAAAAAAAAAAGACTATTATGAAAGTGTTTCCCTGTTACAAGGCTGACTCTGCTTTGTATTTCTGAAATGTATGCAAAATCTCAAGATGTGACCCAAATTATGTCCCAAGTATCTACAAAAGGATCTCAGATGATCCTCAGATTTTATCATTAATCTACATGACAGAGTTGAAGGGGCAGAGGAGGCCTCTTTGGTGAGGATGTAACATCCACAAAAAGACTAACATCAGTATTGGTTCTATTTCAAATGCAGGAGTGCAAATGGAAGCCCTTTTTCCACCCTCTTCTAGCAACTCAAAACGATCAGCTTTGATTTTGCTGAAATCCACTGGGGACTCTCAGAACGGGAAAGAGAAGTTGCTATCAGTCAGACACTCTAAGATCACAAAGTAAGGTATTTTTAGGGTCTCATCTCCAATTCAAGATGAACTCCCTGCTTTCTCAAGATTAACCTCTCAACTTTATTTCTGGAAATAGAATTTAACCTCAAGGTCATCCTGAGGGCACCCAGAGGGCAAGAATAAAAATTAGACGCCAAAGTTCTGTCTCCCATTTCCCTAAGAACCTCCCTCCCATACCTGCACCAAATTGGGCCTCTCAAACACTCACATCAAATACCCAATTGATTGGTCCAAGTTATGATTAAGCCCTCCTCCCAAGCAACTGCCTCCTAGCCATCACTGGAAGAATATCCCCAGGGGAGAGTCATACAAACTCTGGGAGTTGGATGAGCTCATTAGGCAGGAACTCCCAAGGTTCTGGGTCCTCAGAGCATAGTTTAAGAGAAAGGTGTAGAGGCAAAACTTCGGTGCTCAGTGCTGTGTGGGATGTAGGCAGAGGATTTCTGAATGGAATGGTTACATAGGGGAGGGATGAGCAATGCAGGTACAGAAGGGGAGTAATGGGAAGATTACTGCAAGAGGGTAAGGGATTTGAAGCAGAAGTACGGAATGGGACTGAAAAGTAGCACCCCCCCCTTTTTTTTACTGTATCCACAGGGAAAAGAAAACAATTGTGAATATGTGTACTGGCAAATTTGTAAATTCGGTTGTGGAG
Organism: Mirounga angustirostris; assembly: GCF_029215605.1. Lineage (NCBI taxonomy): Eukaryota > Metazoa > Chordata > Mammalia > Carnivora > Phocidae > Mirounga > Mirounga angustirostris. Next base: position 9,339,112 of record NW_026991720.1, read on the forward strand.
AGGTGAGGGTGGTTGTCTCTTGCAGTGTTGTTTTCACGGAAATGTCAGAAGCAGTCAACCAAGAGATTGGGAACTTCCACTCTACCAGGAAGAGGTAGCAACACCGCCATGTTGAGTGTCATTTTGGGGGTACATGCTCATGAGTTAATCCAGTCTCCAGGCTGTGTGACTTCTTCAGTAAAATTCATCAATTTAGGTGAAGGCAAAATGAAGGTGAAGAGCGGGGTTAAGTCTATGGGGGTTTCTCCAGGCAGGTTCAGTGGTGGAGGGAGGGGGAATGAAGGGACGATGTGTGTGAGAGGGAGTAAGAGAGGAGCGTATACGAATCTCACCAAGGGACCTTAATCTAATGTCTTGCATTGGGTGCACAATAAAATAAAATAAAATAAAATAAAATAAAATAAAATAAAATAAAATCTAGACCTACACACTCAAATACATTCAAATGAACTGACCTATGTGGGAAAAGATATTTATTCATTGTTTGGTTTTATTTCTAAGAGCAATCAGAGTTCCTCATGAAGACATGCCAAAAACCTGAGAAAATCTCTCAGGAGAAAATATAAACTGTAGTAATAAGTGATTAAAGTTTGGAGGATAGGAACTGTTGGTGGTTTTGTGCATACAGCTTTTCTATTGCCCCCCATCTGCAAACTGTGAGACTGATTCCATGCAGACTCCCATTACAGGAACATGATTCATACAACACACAGCAGAAGGCACACGCTAATCCCTGCTCCGAACAGGCTGAGCCTGGCACCCAGTGTGCGGTCTGGCTTGGAAGAAGATTATCCGTGACTGCATGCATGAGACTGCTTTGGTCTCTCGGGTCTCTGCAAATGTCACAAGGGTTTATTCCGGTTGGAGTCCACACCCCTAAACATGAGCACTGATGCCGCAGAGAAAAAGCCAAAGGATTTCCCTTGAATGGGAGAAGTAAACCAATGGCTGAGATAATTCTCACAAGACAGTCTGGTAACAGAGAAGCAATGAACTAATACACATTACTTTAAAAAGTAAAATAAGGAATGAAATCTTGCCATTTGCAACGACATGGATGGAACTGGAGCGAATAAGTCAATCAGAGAATGACATGTATCATATGACCTCACTGATATGAGGAATTCTTAATCTCAGGAAACAAACTGAGGGTTGCTGGAGGGATGGGGTGGCTGGGTGATAGACACTGGGGAGGGTATGTGCTATGGTGAGCGCTGTGAATTGTGTAAGACTGTTGAATCACAGATCTGTACCTCTGAAACAAATAATACATTATATGTTTAAAAAAAAGAAGAAGAAGAAGATAGCAGGAGGTGAAGAATGAAGGGGGGGAAATTGGAGGGGGAGACGAACCATGAGAGACGATGGACTCTGAGAAACAAACTGAAAGTTCTAGAGGGGAGGGGGGTGGGAGGATGGGTTAGCCTGGTGATTGGTATTAAAGAGGGCACATTCTGCATGGAGCACTGGGTGTTATACGCAAACAATGAATCATGGAACACTACATCAAAAACTAATGATGTAATGTATGGTGATTAACGTGACATAATTAAAAAATACTTTTTTTATGAAAAAAAGTAAATGAGGGAAATGAAATTGCTATAGGAAGTTTTCTGGTTCTGTTAAGTGTATTTTTAAAAGGCAATATGAACAAATACAATGTGTGTCTCTTTTTTGGGTTCTATCAGTAGAACTGATAATAATATACGAAACGACTTTTGACATATGTTCCCTGGAGCCAGGCACTTTCAAGCTAGCAGATCAGCACAAATATCTGATATTAAGTATTCGTAAGATGTAAAATAATTTCTGGAGTTGAACATTCACACTCAATTGTATATTCCATTTACAATGTCATAATATTGTTGAAAAGACCCTTAAACCCAAAACACAAATATTGAAGTCTTAGCTGCTTTACTAGATATGGATGGAATGGCTCACAAACAGATTTCAAAATATGATAGTTTGATAGTTTTTATATGCTTTAGCAAAAAGTAAAGCACATTATTTAATTTCCCACATCCCTAATGAGGAGCCCAGCATATTTGCTTTTATTGTGAAGCATCAGTTAAAAAGGTTCGGGTCACATCAGCTACACATTTATTCAACTACATCAAAGGCCTCATACTAAGGACATGTTTTTCCCTTATATCCTTTCTGCAACTAAAGTGAATTTTTAATGATAATGCATCTTCTTTTGACTATCTTTCTTGTCATCCCATTCTCAACTATTTTAGTGTATTTGTGTATGTATAAGGATAATCTTTTAGCAACAAGCAGATACAACAGATTTAGTAAAGAGACATTACATACTTCTCTGGCTATTGAGATTGCTAATATTTATGAATTGAGCTCTGGTAAAATCTATGCATTGCAGATATACTTTAAATTTGGAGGCTATTTACCATTTGTGGTTGTAGACATTTCTAGTTAACTCCTTGTTCAAAATTTAAACTCTTAAAGTAAATTTTATTTTTTTCACAGTTGTGCACAAAGCTTTAGATGTCAAATTTGATTGAAAGCATAAACAAAAGCAAACCCTAGTTCTTTACCTCTCCTTGATTTTTCCATTCTGCTACCCAGAAGAAATCACACCAGATCTTTTGTTTTTCTCTTTCTGGTTTACATTACCTTTTTGATGAAGTACATCCTCAGACAAGCAAAAGTGTGTGATTAAAAAATCATACAAATTTCAATGTGTACCATTGAAAACATATTTAATATATTCTCATATCTATTTGATAAGGATACTGAAAATGATTTTCCTTCTAAATTTTAAAACTTTACTCGCATCCAGTTTTCAGGATGGTGATTCTGATGCAATTCCGGATCATTTACATGGGACTTTATTTTATTTCAGTAAGCTTTTTTTTTTTTTTAAATGTAAGAAGGCTCCACCCCAGTATGGAGCCCAACACAGGGCTTAAACTCAGGATCCTGAGATCAAGACCTGAGCTGAGATCAAGAGCCAGACACTTAACCAACTGAGCCACCCAGGCGCCCCTCTGAAAGCTTTTTTGGGTCTTCTCTTTATTCTCTAATCATATGAAACTTCTCAATGATGTTTTAGAACTGGAGACTCATGTCTTTCAGTTCTGGGTATTTTCTTTATTATATTTTTTATAATTTCTCACCACCATTATTTTCTTTTTCTTAAATTATTGCTTAGATTTTAGACTTTTTGTATCTCCAAGTCTTCTCTTTTCTTCATGCAGTCCATCTCTATATTTTTGATTGATTTTATGGGAGATTGCTACAACTGTTCTTTCTAACCTATCTTTGATGTTTGAATTTATGAACTTTGCATATATAGCACAATCAATATCACATATCATCATAATACACCACCACATTACCTCCTGAAGAATAAATTTGGTTTCTTTGATGCCTGATCTTCCTGCCTAAATTGTGTGTGTGTGTGTGTGTGTGTGTTTAAGTTCCTTTTTCTTAGTGTTTATAGATTCTGTGTCTCCTTGTATGTCCAAGCGTTTCTTCAAATGCCTAAGGATAGTGGGGATCTGTTTCTGGTTTAGGGCGAGGCAGTAAATAGCTAAATAGAAATTCTGTGATACACAAGAGGGTCCTGCTGACTTCAGGGTTTCACTGTTGTGCATTCAGTTCACTATTTATATTTTTGTGGAAGATCCCCAAATGTCTGTAGTGAAATGTCTTTTCTCTAGGGTAGATCTAATTACCCTGTGAATGTAATCCATGTTTGTGAGGTAAGTGGAGTGAGCCTTTATATTTTTATTTTCTTCTGCATGTCTTACCTTCCTCTTTATCTTATGCCCCCTCTTCCAGAGCCCGTCACTTGGTTTCCTCAGATCATATGTGACCTGCCTCAGAGACAGCTGGAAGAAGGGTGGCCACCTACTCAACCAGGTTAGTAATAAGAACCTAGGAGTCTATTGCCTCCTATACAAATGTGGAAAACAAAACAAAACAAAAAACAAAAACCTTTATGCTTCACTGCTACCAACAAATCACCTTCTTTTTGGTGCCTCCTATCCCTTGGCCTTTTTTCAAATGATCTCTTACACTTGTCTTTATGCGGAAAATCCTAAAATTGGGATTCCACTTTCAGCCATTCTGAGTCTTCATTTCAAATTTAGAGTTATAGCTTTCTTCCAGGTTTATCTCGGCTGCAGTCTGTATTTCTGTTTTTTATTCTTATTCTCTTAATTTGGGGTGATTGTTGGAGAAAATAAAAATGACCTTACTCTGCTGAAACTAAAAATTGGATTCAGATACTTTTAAAATGTGCGATGAATTTTTATTTGCTCATGTAAATAAAGAAATGGTAATGAAGGTAACCGAATAAATAAAAAGTAGGTAAATCCTTAGAACATTTCTATCCAAAACTTTCAAGTATTTTGCTTATCTGGTTTTGATTTGTTTCCTTTTTGTTTGTTTCCATATAAGTGTTCGACAATCTGCTATTCTGTAGCCATTTACAATATGTAGTAAAACCATTCCATGACACTGGCTGAGAAAGAAGGAGGAATCTATGAAGTTTCTTTTATATATATATATGGTTTTCTACTCATTACTTACTCAGGATAAAGATATGGTTAATGTAAAAATGGGTATTGAGACCATTAGAAATGGACCTTTACCGGTGCTTCTTAATAGAGATGGTTTTCAAAATTGGTTCTTTGCACTCATTCTGTCCTCAATCACCCTCTCCATTGGTCCTGTAAATACAGGTTCTTTTCAATTACTTTTACTTCTCTCTGGCTTCTCTAATTAGGGTAATATTAAAATTTTTATGTATACAAAATTTCGTTTCAAAAAAGTAAAAGAATTAGACATATACAACATTGCAAAATAGTACAAGTTAAAAAAGGATATTTGGGTTCATCTATGTATATAAAAAGTTATATTTTAACATTGTTTTTAGACAAAGTAGCAAAAGCATTCCTATGAAAAGTCCACCATCACCACTATTATTACATATTTTGCGATAGGTAGTAAATGGTGCATACAAGCAAAAGGATAAAACAGCAGATGCACACAGAAAATGGAAGAAGCAGAATTATACAATTATAATAATTATAGTATGATTACCTACTCAGGAAATTCAAGAGAAGTAGACATCATCATTACATCTTATGAGAGAGTTCAGTACAATGCTCAGTATAAAATTAAAATTTCAGAAATTGTTAGCTATCATATACAAATTATATACAGTACTGCAATATAGTTAAGGAAAAATACTGTTTACAAGATAGCTATCAAGTTTTTAAAATCTATAAGAAATGTATGAAATTTGTGTAAAAATACTTTAAAACTTTACTGAGGTACACATAAAAAAGTCTTGAAAAATGTGCAAAAGTCAACTTTGGATTCAATATGATAGAGTAACATTTATCACCAAATTATTCTATGAACTTACACTTTCCCATACAAACTTCGGACAGTTTTATTGTTTGTTTTTTTAATTTTATTTTGGAACCAGGCAAACTGACATTAAAATTCACATGGAGGGGCGCCTGGGTGGTTCAGTCACTTACGTGTCTGCCTTCGGTTCAGGTCATGATCCAGGGGTCCTGGGATGGAGCCCTGAGTCAGGCTCCCCGCTCAGCGGGGAGCCAGGTAGAATGCTTCTCCCTCTCCTTCTGCTCGTCACTCCTGCTCATGCTCTCTCTACCTCTCTCTTTCAAATAAATGAATAAATCTTTAAAAATAAAAAAAATAAAATTCACATGGATAATTTAACATTTAAAAAAAGGAAAAAGACTGAAAATTGGTAATTGCCTCTACTTAATATTTAAGCATGTGTTAAGACTGTACTAATTCACAGTGTCTGAATTAGACAAATAGAGATGATATAAAATACAAAGTTCTAAAGTATGGTAAATGCATAAATATTTACTTAATGAATAATAAAGATGACACTTAAAATCATCAAGAGAAAATGAGTTTCTCAATACATGGTTTTATGCAACTGGAAGGCATCTAGATGAAAAATAACAACAACAAAACAAAATAAAAGCAAAGTTAGAGCTATCACTTCTTACTCCAGAATAAATCCCAGATCTAACAAAGATTTAGACATGACAATAAATAAAATTACACAAAAGTCTTCATTCAGGAAATATTTTCTAAGCCTCGCCACAAATCCAGAGTTAGTCTGATAAAGAGAATAAATATTAGCAATCTGTGGATGTCAAAACGTTGCGAACAAAAGTCAAAGATAAACAGCAACTTGTGATGGATGTGATGTATTACAAAAAAAATTTTTTTTACAAGGAAAGGACTTCAAAATCAGTAAAACGAACAAACAAAATAACCATCAATAAAGAGAATGAGTAAATAATGGACTATAGATAAAGAAACGGAAGTGGCTTTTAGACCTATGCCCTATGTTTCACTATGCTCCTAGGAAGATAAGTAGTAATTTAAAACATAACATTGTTTTTCAGCATTCAGAAGCGTAAACATCAAAAAGTTCCTTTCCGTTAGAATCTCGATTGATTTTGTACATTCATTTGCAAGATGTGTCCTAAGGTATCACAAAAGCCTAAGAGAGATTATTTTTGGGGTCTGGGGTTGCTCAAAAACTTTTCCATATAAATTAATGGCAATTGCTTCTTACAAAAAGTTTCATAGTAATGCTCTGATTTCAGATAGCGGGGGGAACCTTATTCCTCTTTCTGGCTGTTTGATGTTTGACCAAGTGCCTATATGACCCATTAAAATACACACACACACAGTCACACATATACTCTCTCTCTCTCTCTCGCATGCACACGCGCACACACACACACACACAACACATATACATGCACACTAAATATAATGCTGGTAAAGGAAAATGATCCAAAGGGAAAGTACAGTATGGAAAGTATGCTAAGATTAAGAATGAGACTGATTCAGAAAATGGATGAAAATTTATTCTATGAAGTCGGTACATTTGCAAGAGGTGGGACACAAATATGCCTTTTACATGGTAAGGACATGGCCATTTACACAAATCAGTGATGATTAGATTTAAAAACAATTTCTGAAAGAAGCACAACTATTTGTGATGCTGAGACCTTCCCATTGAAGTGGATGGTGTGTAACAGACTTAACGTGACCCTTACATTACAAAGTGAAACAATTTACAGAAAGCTCCGTTTTTATATAATCTAACTTTACATATTATATAACTTCGTCATTCCAAATTTTATCTAAGAGAATTTTTAAAAATATATTTTATTGGGGACTAGTATGATGGGTTTCAGGCTTCCTGACTGGATGTAATTCAGTAATACAAATTAGGAATTTTAGAAGTTTGACAGAATGGCTTATCATTCAGATAAACATGCATGGGTATTATTTTTCATACTGATGAGCTGAGCAGCAGTGAATTGGATATTATACCCCTGACAATTACTTGGCATTTAGCAATTCTGTGTTCTAGGTAAATGGGGAGTGCACAAATCAGCAAAACTAAGGATAAGAAAATGATCTGTTTGTGAAAACTGAAGCGTCACTAGGACATTTATCTCAATGAAAGGCAATGCCATCTCATATTTGTATCAGGCAAGGTCTATGCAGTTTGTAAAGCTTCTAGCAGAAATGGGCTTTTTTTTTTTTTTTTTTTTTGATTGGAGCAACAACTTCAAGTAGCAGAGGAAGCTATTATTATGGATGAAGAAACCGATGTTGTGTGATTTGGTCAATATTAAATTAAACGCACAGCCAGCTCTAAATGCTAGACTTTGACACCACATGTGGGCTCTTTCCTCATATCTAATTCATTGACCTTATAATATATATTTATTCTCTGCCCCCCTATATCCCTGGGATATATTATTTTGCTGTGTATTTTTTTCCTACTTTAAATCTAATTCATAACTTATGCTTTCTAGGAATTTTTTTTCCTTTGATACAAAGAAAGCTATGGCAGGAAAGGAACACGGGGCCAAGAGAGAATATACACACACGCACGCACGCACACACATGAGCCCAACCACGTGTAAACACAGAGCCTATATGACTACAGATGAGGGAAAGGAAGTGATTGGAGATTAAGAAGAGACAACCGGGGTGCCTGGGTGGCTCATTTGGTTAAGTGTCCCACTCTTGATTTTGGCTCAGGTCATGATCTCAGGGTCATCGGATCAGGCCCCACATCAGGCTCCTCGCTCAGTGGGGAGTCTGCTTGAGATTCTCTCTCTCCCTCTGCCCCTCCCCCCACTCACTTTCTCTCTCTCTCTCCCAAATAAATAAATCTTTAAAAAAAGAAGAGAAAATGGTATCTAATATATAGACATACCTGAGAACACAAAGCAAGAGAGAATTCAGAGAAGAAATGGGAGGTATAGCTTTTAAGGAAGAAGAGACCTTTCTTACTCATCATATGACAGAAAAGAAGGTGGGAGAGAGTGGAGGTAGGGGACTTTGGCCAGGAGGTCCCTACTCTGCTCTCTTTAAAGGCCAGCGCTAAGCCAATGTTTAGATAATACTGAATTGTAAGCTTATGGAAAATGTATTTTATTCATCATATGATGAATGTTGAAATAATCATTTTTATATATTCATATGTATTATATATAAACTTGCATTAGTACTAAGAAGGAACATGTAATCAAAATGTCTTAGTCTTAAAGTTTTAATGGATTTCTGAGAGGGCTAAGAAGGCAATGGAGCCATGTACAGAAGAGACTGAGGCATATAGATAGCTTAGTGATGAAAACGTTTGATAGAATGAAATCAAATTAAAAGGCTTGAAAGAACTGTGCAAACTGTTCAGCCTCTACAGATATGAATAGTTTTATTATGGACATGTATGTGCTTGCTTTATCCCCACTAGTAAATTGCAAGCTTCCTAAGACTGAAGACCTTCTTATCCATCTCTCTATCTTCCACCATACATTGCTTCATCTACGATCCGTGTCATGTACAGCCTTTTAAGTTCTTACATTAAAGAGTTTTTTAGTATATAAATATACCAAAGGCTTACATGTTTGTTCGTTTTCTACATCATACAGGCATGGAATGAAATGTTTAACCACACTGGCTCTGCCACTTCCAAATTAAGTGAGTAGGTTACTTAACCTAAAATAGGTTTAATAATAATCATCCATGGCATTTTCCCAAAGTCTAAGTTAGATAATTCATGTAGCACAATGTCTGACATATGGCAAACACCATAAATGTGAGCGACTGCTACTAGTCGTCATTGCCAATTGATCTCCTCGGCTGAAGGAAGAAATCATGCACTCTCCTTCAAAATACTGGCAGATGTGGGAACATCCTGGTGGTTGTTATTTGGGTCTCGTACAATGTTACAGTTTAACTGATAGTTTTTAAAGCGTCTCTTTCTAAACACTTGATATGTTTTAAATAACTATAGTCTTCCAAGGAATGATAAAATTGAGAAAGCTTATGTCAGTTTCATGAATAGACCTGACAAAACGTCCACATTGGTCTAAAAATGGAGTAGGGGGTTTCCTATGAATTTTATGTTATTCTCCAAAAGTAGATCTGAGCTTCAAGGCTCCAGATCCCTGTGAAGTACAACTTCTCTCTTAGAAAAAGGATGTGTCATGACTCCGAGTTGCTTTTCACAATTCTTACATTCAGTACATGACTGAAATAAAGATCAATTCAGATTCTAGTCTCTCTGCAGATAAATAAATGATGGGCGATAGCTCCAAGACAGGTGGAGCTTTTGATGGATGGACAAGCTGAATACATAAACACACATGAAAGGCCAATTTTGAGCACACATCCCAAATCCCTTTGGTCTTCTTGGGCCCATCATCTGATGTCAAAAATTCCTTTTGTAGAGGAATTTTCTTTGAGGTTTTAATGGCACCTGTATGTTTGCTTCCCAAATTGTTGTCTAAATGGTAATGGGATGTAAGCTTCCTTTCCTGTGGATTCAGAGCAATTGACTTATCTTGTCCAGATATATGGTTTTTCTGGGTATTAATAACTTAATCTTTCAGAAAAAAGATATCAGAAATGCATTACAAAAATCTAAATGAATTCATTATTCTGGTATTTATAAAAAATTATATTGATATTATGGATAAGTACTATTTTAAGAAAAATTCTCAGCTCTTGGGGCTCCTGGGTGGCTCAGTCAGTTAAGAAGCCAACTCTTGATTTCAGCTCAGGTCATGATCTTGGGGTTGTGAGATCGAGTCTCACATTGGGCTCTGCAGTCAGCATGAAATCTGCTTCTGCCTCTCCCCCCCCCAGCACACACACACACACAAACACACACACACACTCTCTCTCTCTGCCAAAAAAAAGAAAATAGAAAAAAGAAAATTTTCAGCTCTAAATCTTAACTGTGTCACAGAGTATGAGAAAATGATTAAATCTAGGAGAATATACAAATCTCTATATATCCATATCTGTATCTATGTTTCTCTATCCATCCTCTGGGTCATATTTCATCAATTTTATGATGAAAAGAAAATTGAAGCAAAAATTTAAAAAAAACTACATTATTATAGACAGCATCAGTGTTAATTCTCCCATTAAAGTACAGCATAATGTAGACCATAAGAATTCTTTCACTTAGTATAATCAGGAATTTACTTCTTGGGTACTCAGCACAGGGAGAAGCACATGCAGATATTTAGCAGGTAGTATAGGGTGATGACTAATTCATTCCCAGGATTATGTTTATTCTTAGCCCAACAAAACAATTATTTTGCAAGCTTTCTTTCATTTCTACTTCTGATGAGAACAGCCCATTTGATTTAATGTTGGATTATTAAATTGACATTTTTTCATGTCAAATGTCAGGCATCAAAAAAAGGCTCATAAAAAGGGATTGTAATTGGGCATGTGACTGATTTTTATGTTTATCTTTAAAAAATTTTTATTGAAGTATAATTCACATACAGTGTTATATTAGTTTCAGGTCTACAATATAGTGATTCAACAATTCTATACATTACTCAGTGCTCATCTTGATAAATATACTCATAATCCCCTTTATCTATTTCACCCACTCCCCCACCCACCTTCCCTCTCAACCACCAGTTCATTCTCTGTATTTAAGAGTCTGCTTTTTCAACAATAGCCAAATTATGGAAAGAGCCCAAATGTCCATCAACTGATGAATGGTTAAAGAAGATGTGGTACACACACACACACACACACACACACAGACACACACTGGAGTATTACTCAGCCATCAAAAAGAATGAAATCTTGTCATTTGCAACAACGTAGATGGAGCTAGTGGGTATTATACTAAGCAAAACAAGTTGGTCAGAGGAAGACAAATACCATATGATTTCACTCATATGTGGAATTTAAGAAACAAAACAGATGAACACAGGGGGAAAGGGGGAAAAAGACAGGGAGGCAAACCATGAGAGTCTTTTAACTATAGAGAACAAACTGAGGGTTGCTAGAGGGGAGGTGGGTAGGGGATGGGCTAAATGGGTGATGGGGATTAAGGAGGGCATTTGTTGTGATGAGCACTGGGTGTTATAAGTAAGTGATGAATCACTAAATTCTACTCCTGAAACCAGTATTACACTACATGTTAATTAACTAGAACTTAAATAAAAACTCGAAACAACAAAAAATGAGTCTGCTTTTTTGTTTGTCTTTGTCTCTTTGTTTTGTTTTATAGATTCTACTTATGAGTGAAATCATATGGTATTTGTCTTTCTCTGCTCACTTATTTCACTTTGCACTACGCTCTCTAGGTCTCTCTATGTTGTTGCAAATGGCAAGATTCCATTATTTTTTAGGTCATGTGATCACTATTTTTTTTAAAGATTTTATTTATTTATTTGATAGGGAGAGAGACAGCGAGAGAGGGAACACAAGCAGGGGGAGTGGGAGAGGGAGAAGCAGGCCTCCTGCTGAGCAGGGAGCCCGATGCGGGGCTCCATCCCAGGACCCCGGGACCATGACCTGAGCCGAAGGCAGACGCTTAACGACTGAGCCACCCAGGTGCTCCGGTCATGTGATCACTTTAAACAATAAAACATAACTGACTCATGTTACCATATTATATATAGTTCATATTGTAGTTCATCTTGAAGAATGAGGTAAATTCCTAGATCTTCAACAGCCTAAAACATTTATCTTATAGAAACACAAACCCAGACCAGTAGTTGAAAAACACTCAAACAAAATTGTGTGTGAATGTTTTAACAAAGTAAGATTTATTTTGGCATATGCATGTGAAACATAAAGACATGTATACCTTCTGTTTATGCTTTTGCAGATAGAAATTTAATTTTTGCCAATGTCTTAGCCTGGGCCATGCACTTAATTTATTTGGGAAAGCCATCCTGGGGAGCCTGTGTGAGGAATGAGGGAATGAAAGGAAGAAGGAAGACCAAGACAAGCTGTATTAACAAGTTGGCCGCCATTGTGAGGGACAGGAGGGTGATCCCATGGGACATTCAGAGTCTCTTTAGAGAGATGCAGTCTGCAGGATCTGTATTGAGATGCTGTTAGGTTGCACCTGTGAGGTCTGTTTGCTGTCCATGTAGACATCATGGACTACAGTAAAAGATGTACATATTAAGTGGTGCATAAGAGAGTTGGGAAAAATAAACAAGCAAAAAATCTTTAGGATGCTATATTTATAAAAGTAGACTGAAACTATACAATGAATAATAAGATTGAATGGAAAACATATAGTTTCCTTGAAATATGGAATTTAAAAATCCTCTTAGCATTGTATAATAAGAGCTTGTAAGTGTGACAGCCATTCGAATTATTAGAAAAAATATAAAAATTGGAAACGTCTCTCTGTGATACAGGAAAAAAAATATTAACAAATACACATACAACCTTTGAAAAATTGCCACTGCTAATTTTGATGAGATTTGTTAAATGAAGAGTTGTTGAACCTCCTCTTAAATTGCTTCTGTAGTACACGTGTACAATAGAGCAGAACATTGTCTTTCACTGCATTTTTTCTTACATAATCAGACTGTGGCTAATCATCTTAGCATCCTGATTAAAAGTTAATCAGGCACTTGGAAAATTCTTTTCTAAAACTAATTGTATATACATGGAGTTCTCATTAGGAAAATTTATACCAGTGATATGAAGAGTCCTTTGACTTATTTTTTTTCCTGTCTTGAAAAACAATTATATCTGATTCTTAGGATTTTAATTCTTACAGTCTCCAGCCCAAATTCCACTACATTTTCAGTGAATGAAGTTCATGATAAACAGTCACATATTTTTACTTTAAAATGCCTCCTTCCTCTAAAACCAGAGAATTAGGTGGAGTGGAAGAACACAGAGCCCTCTCAGCAAGCAGGTGCATATACTTGGGAAGGCTAGTTTGGCTCTCCGAGTCTCATCACTCACTTACTAGTGAATAACTAAGTAAATTTCTAGCTCTAGAATCAGATTTTGGAGACGGGCTGTTTGCCTTCAAATTTTTAGCTCTAGTAATTAGTGGATATGTGATTTGGGGCAAGTCACTTAATTCCTGTGAGTCTCAGTTCCATCAGCTGTTAATTAAAAGTTAAAAATATTTTTCTGATAATTTTCTGAGAAGAGTTTTCTGAGAATTAACTGAAATAACATACGTAAAGCATTTAGCATGGGGGGGCAATATAAGCAGTATTAAATATTTCTCATTATTTGCCTTTTTCCAAATACAGAGCAAGAAGTCCACATCTTTTCTCACATACGCTCAGTAAGTAAAGTCCTTCCTCCAGCAAATGCCGAACCTCCCGTTTCTACCCTAAATCCTCTCTTGCTTTGGCTCCTCAAAGAAACTTATATATCAATATTGTTTCCTCTTCTGCATGCTCAAAGGCTCCCTTTTCTCTTATCAGCAGATGCATATGCTCCGTTGCTCTTTCCTTACCCATATGTGTGTGTGTATGTGCGTGTGTGTTCTCCCTGACTCCGTCTCTCTCTCCAGCTATTTCTCTTCGCTCACCACAGAATTCTAAACAGCTGTCCATACATTCTATCTTGACTTTATCTCTTTCACTCTTACTCTCATCTATTAGCCTTTTTTTTTTTAGACTTCTTCATGAAAACCTGTCTTTCATGGTCATCAACGATTTCATGACATAATCCAGCACAGATGTCTAACTCAGTTCTCTGCAGCATGAAGCAGAACTGACCACCATTTCACCTTAGGACACGCCCCTTGGTTCCCTATCACTTCTCCATCAGCAGTGTCCCCCTATTACTGGCTCATTGATTTTCAGTGTCCTTTGCTAGTTTCGTGTTTCTACTCAGTGTGCACTGCTGGGGTCACACACGGCTCAGTCCTGGGTCTTCTCCCAAAACTCAGTCCCTAAAACATCTCATCTATTCTCATGCACTGAAGCATGGTTTAATGCTGCTTATGTACAACTTATAAAAGCTGATAGATGTAGCTAGCTAGCTAGCTAGAAAAACATAGGTAGTTACTAGTTGGGGCATATGCTGCTCAGGTTAAACTCTAGTTCTGCAATTTTACTAGCTACGCAACTCTGGACATCATGAAAAGACTGTGCCTCAATTTAATTCTATTTCATAGCATTATTAGAAATATTAAAAAGTGGGGCGCCTGGGTGGCTCAGTTGGTTAAGCGACTGCCTTCGGCTCAGGTCATGATCCCAGGGTCCTGGGATCGAGTCCCACATCGGGCTCCCTGCTCAGCAGGGAGTCTGCTTCTCCCTCTGACCCTCCCCCCTCTCATGCTCTCTCTCTATCTCATTCTCTCTCAAATAAATAAATAAAATCTTAAAAAAAAAAAAAGAAATATTAAAAAGTGTTGAGTCCTTAAAATGTATCTGGCACACAATAAGTGCTATGTAAACTTAGTATCATTGCTATTTTTACACTAATTTAGATGATTCACTCACCTACCTAAAATTATTCTTCCATTGGACTTAGCATTACATTCAGCTCCCTTATGTTAGCTCATAAGGCTGTGGGCAGTGTGACACCAACTCTTCCCTGCATCTCAATTCATACTCCCCCTGCCCCACTTCCAGCGTTACATGGAAGCATGGCTTCTTATTCTACAATGTTCCACGGTTACATATCTATGGTTGCCCCCGCCCTTTCCCTACCCTAATGATTTTCTACCTTGGACTTTTTATTCATTTTCTTCATATCACCTATTGCAATTGAATGTCCACGGTTTTGGTTTTGTTCTTCTCTGTTAGAGCGTGCGGTTCGAGAACGCAGAATTCTGCCTTTCCCTTCACTGTGCAGTGTCTCAGACTTACTAAGCACTCACAGCTACCTGTGCAATAAGGAACAAATGAAGAGAGAGGAAGGTTGTTTTTACCTCAGTACAAGGGAAAACTTTCTAATAGACTTATTGAAAAATCATCTTCTAAAGCATTGCGAGTATTCAAACAACATTAAAAATCCATGGGCAGAGGATGCGAGAGTGAAAAATATTCTGCATTTCTGCATCTCTATTTCTATATTTTTAACAGGGGAGAAAAGGAGGAACACCATTTAGTTACACGTTTCTGTAATACCACATTACACAATGCTTCTAAATAACAACAGAAGGTTCCACTTAATAATAACAATCAAATATCTCGTTCTCACTATGCTTACAAAACTCTAAACATTTTAAATATTCCAAATATTCTGTTCCATGTCCTTATATTTACTCATTGACTTGTCAAGCTTTCATTACTGGCATTTATAGCTTCTGGTAATCTAATCATGACTATCATATGACACATTTGGGAAGATCTAGCCTGCCGATCCGATGGAATCTAATTTTCCATATAAAGATGGATCCTGTCCTATAGAGAGAACCACTGGGAGTAATATACTCTTTAACAGAGAGCAACAAACCATTTGAGGCAAATTCAGTCTTTTCAGAGCAGCAGGGTACCAGTTAGTAATTTACCTCCTCTGTGGTATTAATTGGTACCCTAGAGCCCTGGAAGAGTTAATTTACCTCATATAGTGAACACTTGAATCCTAGAGAAGTATGCTTAGTTTTAGCTCACAACAAAGCAGGATTAAGACAGAAATGAAAAGTAGCTTAAATCACATGCTAAAACAGATATTCAGGTAAAAAAAAAACAAAAAACGACTGTAGTGAAGATGTCATTTTGCTTTTACAGGTATTTTGGGAGTTTGTAGTTCTTAAGCTCAGTACCTTTCTCCTCTGCTTCAAAAAACAGAATTCCTGCTGTCATATTGACACATTTGCAATTAACATAGGACACTGACTCATTCTCAAAGATCACAGCGCTGTACAGTAATTTCCAATAAATACTCTTTCGGTGAAATTCTATTAAAAACAAAGAAGGAAGAATAATGAATGCACCTGGCAAGTGTGAGGTGTCCTGAGGTGCCTCGATATCACACATGGCCATGAACTGATGAAGCACTATTTTGCTTCAGTGACTTGGGCAACAAGTTCTGCTATAGAGATTGTGGGTTTGTTATCCACCAATGTTCTTGAAAGGGAAAATCAACTTGAGGATATCTATTAATGTCATAATATAACTATTATTCCAGTAGAAAACTCCTGTGGCTTTCAAACGTTCTAAAAGCCACAGAAAACCCGTGGGAAGGTTCTGATTGGAATTTGGGGGTCTAAGACCCACTCACTTGAACCTTAGGCAATCACCCAAGATTAGACGGAGGGACCTTTCAGAGCTGAAGGTCCTTTGGGCCAATGGAGTTTTTAAACTCTTAAAATAACATCAGATTAAGTTGTTTTCCAAATTCAACCAAGTGTGGTCACCCTGTTTTCTACATCACCAAAGTACTTGGATTTCCCACGTAGCATTCTGCATTTGTCCTATTATGTGTATACATTCCACACATCACCTCTCAACAGGGGGTCTGTATTTTGTTCATATTTATGTCTCCTGTGGCATTTTTACACAGTAGTAGCAGGTGTTCAATAAATATGCATTAATTACTTAAAGTCTTAGGCTCTTTCCCCATTGTCGGAGGCAGAACTGATATTATGAAATGGTTATAATCTCCTTCAGGGAAAGTCAAATTTATCCAGCTGAAACCTGAAGCAAGAGAAGGAGCTGGCTGTCAAGGAAGCAGAGGAAGGGTATTTCTGTCAAGGGAGATGGGCCCTACAAAGGCTAACACTGGAAGGGAAATAGAGAATGCAGGCATTTTAAAGTAGGTCAGAATGGCTGGAGCTGAGATTGTATTAGGGAGAGAAATGTGGACATGCAGCCTACAGGAGTTAATGTGATTCTACGACTGAGTGGCCTTTTGTTTCATGTTAAGAGTTTGGCATTTTATCCTAAGATAATTTGGAACCTTTAAGCAGGGAGAGATCTTTTCAGATGTGTCAATCAAAGAAATCATTTGGACTGTAGTCCTTTATTCCGGATGAGAGGGGAAGAGTCCTGAAGTCAGTGAGTTTGTTTCTGATGTCATCACGATTTATACCATTGCTGTATTACTTCAAATGCTCACACGTGTGCGTGTGAACAGGCACAAACATTTATATAGAATATCTCTTGCCAAGTCCCTGGGAATACTTATATGCTATTACTTTATAACAAAATTGATGTTATTATTTGTCAGACGCCATAATTTCAAAATATTTTAATGAAAGAAATATGGGGCTGTTCATGGAGACGTTATGTTTTTTTTGTAATTCTACAAGACATATATAAAACTCTGTAGCTGTGTTAACATTCGATTTTGTGGCAACTGTGATGAGCTATGGCAACCCACCAGTGAACAAGAATTTGCTCTAAGGTGATAAAGGATAAGACTCTGTTTATTCATTAGAATGCTCTGGGGTTACAAAATAATTCCAGAGTTGGAATTAGAGCACATTTAATTTGGAAAGACCTTAGGCATCATGGAAACCCAACTCACTTCCGCAGATGAGATGACGGAGGTCTCAGAAATGGAAGTAACTTGGTCACAGTCTTCATATTTTTCCTTGAGTACAGACGAGAAAGCTTTAAAAACCTTGAGAGATTTCTCTCAACTACCCATAATCACCACCTCAAACCATCCACCTACCATTAGTGGTGTCTCTGTGCCTTGCGCTGAATTCACTAGCCCTGTGCCCAGCCTCACACATTCACTTCTGCAAATTCCTGTTTGTTCTAAATTATGGGATCCTTCTTCTGATCCTAGAATGCTGCATGTAATATAATCAGAATAAATGGGACCACAGCTTTCTTCTACCATAAAGTAGTCTTTTTAATTGAAATCAACCACAACAAAAGATAAATAGCAGCAGCTGCTTCCCAGACAATTCAGTAACTCACAGCCCCAGTTGGAACCATCTCACTGAGGTGATGTATAAAGCACCTGATTTTCCTCACCTGAGGGAACATCACCAACTACCACACTGGCCCCATCACCCAAGGAGAGAGGAGGATAAACTACTGTCTTCCTTTCACACACTTGTAGGGTCTCTTTTTTAACCTACAATCACTTGCAGTTCAGTGCACGTTTAGAGTTCAGCTGAAGCATCATTATTTAAGGTTGTCTCTTTTTTGGGGGGGTATGAGAAAAGGCCATTCGTTTAAGGTTGGTAATACTCTATAAAAAATGAACTCTAATCAACAAACCTTTAGCTTGCTGTTATTAAAACTCTGTACACATTAATACTATCTTTTCTCAACATTCATAATCCAGCTGTAATGATTTCTTTTGATCTCTCTTTCATTAGACTCCACAGGTCTGTAACCCGTCAATATTATTCTTTTTCCCAGACTGAGCCCAAGCGTCTGATCTTTAGTCAAATGGTGTTCTAAAAAACTCAGTTTTGCTTACATTGAACAAGCTGTTATAATGACCTCCATCATTGCATTTGTTTTTGCAAGACAGGAAGCTGTGCTTGATGAGCTGAGGGAAAACATGGCAGAACGATTTTCTGTGCAGAAGCTGTAACCATAAGCAGTGACCTGGAGAAATGTCACTTACAGTGGGCTCCCAAGTTGTCATGCTTAGGAGTTTAAGGTAAAACTGAAAGTTTTTTTTTTTTTTTTTAAGAAGTGTGTGTGTGTGTGTGTGTGTGTGTATGCATGTGTTCGAAGGGAGAAGGAGACCCTTGACAAGACCTAGTAAAGTTGAAAACCCATAGGAATCGATGTTGTGTATGAAACATTGATTTCAGGGTGCCTGGGTGGCTCAGTTGGTTAAGCGGCTGCCTTCGGCTAAGGTCACGGTCCCAGGGTCCTGGGATCGAGTCCTGCATCGGGCTCCCTGCTCAGCGGAGAGCCTGCTTCCCCCTCTCCCTCTGCCTGCCTCTCTGCCTACTTGTGCTCTCTCTCTATCTCTGTCAAATAAATAAATAAAATCTTTAAAAAAAAAAAAAAGAAAGAAACACTGATTTCAGTCCCACGTACAAACTCTATAGAGAATCTCTAATTATGCAGTTTGGATAAAATAAATGAAATAATAAAAAAATTTGGCATATTTATCCATTTTGCATATTTTTCTATCTTAATAATTATTTCATCCTTTTTTTTTCTTGCAAATTAGAGGTCAAAGAATACACTTTGTATCAACTGTCATTAGTTCATTGCTTTAAAGGTAGCTACTATTGAAGTTATCCAAATACCTAAAAATAATATGTCTTTCAACTCCTTAACTCATAGTTTCTAAATGCACAGTTATAATTATTTTTGGAATAATCTGGCATTAGATATATTTAATTTATTGTTTTATGACCTGGTTCATTCGGGCCTCCCATTCATTCCCCCTCTCTTAATACTTTCTTTTTTTTCATGTGAATGTTTCTGAGACAGAATGTTCCTCTCATCAGAGCTGGGATCAGGAAGTGAGCACCTCTTTACACCTCAAAGGAAGAGGGAGGTACCCGGAGGCCAGTTATGTCTGGTGAAACCTTGCGGCTATTAATTAGTAAGCAATAGGGAGATGAGATAGGGAGATAGAGTTTCAAGGCTCTGTCAGCTCCAGGCTAAAGGTTGGTAACCAGTATCTTATCAGTTACATGTCAGGAACTTGCATTCTAAATGCAAAGACTGTTAGAATTATAAACTCAGAGTATAATCCCAGAATCTCCTGTGGAAGGTTTTCAAACACGAATGTAGACTTTGAGACATAATCCATCTGATGCCAATGGATAGAGCTGCCCAGAAAATAAAATACCATTTAATTTTACAAAACTCTGTAATGTGTGTGTGCATGTTCCTATGTTTGTGTTTACGTGCATATGTCTCCTCGATTGAGACTTTCAGCTAGAAAGGGTCATTTCTCTTGTTTGAAATATACAGTTAAGAGACTAATTATTGACTTGCTGTAAGAGCAAGGACATTGATATCCCCTTGTCACTGAACTGTACAAAGATGAAAGCAACGCTCATAAAAAACAGAGAACTCAAGAAACCCAAAGGGAGAATAAAAAAAAGTGGAAAGAGTTCTAGTTTGATGAACATGTATTTCTGTTTGCCCCTCCACCAACAACATGCCCAAGAGTTAAAACCAACTAACTGCATCCAAGAGACAAGTGGCTAGCACAGCCAGAGGGCTAGCGGTGTAGCACAGGGCAGAGGCAGAGGTTTTGGTATGAACAGGATTCTGATTCCACGTCTTGCCAACCAGTCGGGGGAGGATCACCCCAGTGCCCAAGGTCCCAGGAGATCCTGTCTTGTTCATTCACTCATCACCCGTGCTTGCAACCTTGTCTCAAGCATATCCTTGAGACAAGAATGCACCCTTCAGGCAGTGTACTTACATACTGATGAAGAATGGAAAAAGATCTCCCAATTCTGCTCCAAAACTTGAGAAGAATGATGGGGTGTCTTTCGGTGCTGAACATGCCCATAGGAATGCCCTGGCATTTCATGCTCAAATGAAGAAGACCAGTCCAGGGCCTATGGGTGACACATTCTTGGGCCAGATGAGCTCTTATGCTAAGACAGAACTGGGGTCTCAGTCTCCAGAAAGAAGCCACAGTGAAGCTGGATGAATTCTGGACATGCTCGTGTCTACACACCAGCAAAAGTTGCCCTGATTATGTGTGAGAAGCTAATTCATTTGCAATCTTTGTACATCGATCAGTTTAATTGACTTCAGCATGTTTTTTTACATAATCACAAAGTGGAACATGAGGCTCTAGGTAGTAGTCCTTTCACTGGTCCAGAGGGACTTTTGGCCAAAGAAGGAGAAAACTTAAAGCATCTAAAATGTCGTCCACAGTATGATCAGCACTATGGAGGGGAAACCTTATTACATAGGCAGCTGGAGGAATGCCGAATACTGGCCACAGATGGTGCTGCCCAATGGGCTCATACAATTTGTTTCAGTCAGAGGCACTTGGCCTTTGTGGATGATGTCTGTCATTCCAATCAGTCTCTTCCAATGACCAGACACTACCTTACCCGTATTTGTCAGGACACGAATCAAGTTCTTTTCAAATGCTGCCAAGGGTCTGAAAAGGTACCCCGCAACAAACCAGTTCCTGTAAGCCTCTCTGAGGATCCCTGCTGCCCACTGCCAACTGGAAGTTGCCTCCTCAGATGTCTCAGCCCGAGTAGGACTTAGATGTTGTGGGTGACGGTACGCAGTACCCTCCTTCACCCTTGCCTTTTGATCCTTCATAATCCTTGAAGATCATTCAGTCAAAGAAATTGTTGAAGGTCCAATGGATATCCTGGGCCAGAGACAGATGGCTGGAGATGCATGCAGATCACAGAGGTCCCAAATTCTGAAAAAGCCTCCTAACCACTGCCTCAAAGTAGAGTGTCTACTGCAAATGGGAAGCCATTTCTTCTGTCAGTTGATAGCTTGTTTTGGGAACCATATGACTTTGGAGGATTTGAATTTTTCATTCTTTCAACAAGTATTTATGACTATCTCTCACTGAAGGATAACTCAGACTACGTTGTTTGGATTATTGATTGATATAGTCAATCATAAACCAAATTTCGGGGGAAGGGATCAATAGTGTCTACATGTCACAGATGTCTTCCCACTCTATACAAGGAAGAGAAAGACAGGTTATTCCTGCCAGAGCTGCTGGGATTGAGAAAGTATTTGGGACTCTGCCTCAGGGGAGAGACATCTTTGTAATGGGAATTCCCAAGTCTTGGAACAAATCCACATAGGTGTTTATGTGGGAGATGTGTATCCTTGGGATATTGATGGAATTCTGTGCTTGTGTTTTAGCCTGTCTTCACCTCTCACCTAATTGGGTAGTCTGAACCCCTCCTCCCAGTGAACTCTGACTCTGAGTTCTTTAACCATCCATTGTGCTTCTAACCTATGTAAATTTCTGTAGGGGCTATCTTATGTAAGATACAATAAAAAATTAATGTATATAGTTTCTATTAAATGTTAAAATGTTATGAAAATGTCAAAAAACCCTGCTTGAATAAGACAACAAGAAATACACTGTAAAATGAAAAGATGTTTGATAAAGGTATTGTGGACACTGTAAATTAATGTAATTATACAATCTAATTTTGTTTAATTAGGGATTAAACAGAGAGCAGAATTCTTCTGCATTCTTTTCTAATAGAATCTCCGGACATCGTCTGCATGAGTTTTAGAGATTACAGGAGAGATTTATTATCACAAAGCAGGCACAAATAGCTCATGACCAGAGAGGGTTTTGAAAGGTGGCCAAGCCTCATGAGGAACATGATGAACTGATTTTAAATAATGCAGGGCTGCCACCATGGGGGAGCTTCCTGGGCTTGGATGATATAATGCCTAGAAGGTTGCTCCTGTGTTATTGGAACCCCATGCTGTTAAATAACATTTACTTCAGTTATCTGGCACTATTAACATTACCCCCCATTGGTCAGCTAATTAGACATAAATCTATTAAACAAAAATAAATTTCTATATGCTTGGCTATTGCTTAAATCAAGCTTTTGCATATTTAAATTGTCATCTTGTTTAAGTTTGCAATGTAAACTACATTCTGATTTCCTTATAAGTAAAGAAGAATTGAAGAGTGGATAAAGAAAACACAGGGTTGACAAGGCTTATTTGTTTTGATGTATATGGAATTTGAACAAAGCAGGAAAACATTTTAAAACTACAAGTGCATTCTGACTGTACTTATTTTTAGAAATCACACATGTCCTCTGAGACCCAGTTTATACTGTATGGTTGAATATGCAATAAAATTACCACATACAGTCAACTCCATAGACCGTGACTATTGCCAGTCCTGCTTGCTACACCATCCCATGGATCCTTTTTTTCCAAATATAAATTTATGCCACTGATGTGTCTCATATTTTCCTCCTTACCCCACTGAAATCATGCCACTTTTTACTTGGCCAGAATATGCCCAAAGGCACAGCTCAACTTCTTTCTCCTCCTTAATGATCTGAAATTGAATCTGTTAAGAAAGAGACCAGGTTGGGCGCCTGGGTGGCTCAGTTGGTTAAGCGACTGCCTTCGGCTCAGGTCATGATCCCAGGGTCCTGGGATCGAGTCCCGCATCGGGCTCCCTGCTCAGCAGGGAGTCTGCTTCTCCCTCTGACCCTCCCCCCTCTCATGCTCTCTATCTCATTCTCTCTCAAATAAATAAATAAAATCTTTAAAAAAAAAAAAAGAAAGAGACCAGGTTGCCCACTCAATATAAGAACATCATGTGATTCCTTAAAAGACTAATAAAATATGAACTGAAGAATGAAATATACCTGTAGCTACAATGATATTAACAATTAGAATGCTTTATATTTAGGGGCGCCTGGGTGGCTCAGTTGTTAAGCGTCTGCCTTCAGCTCAGGTCATGATCCCAGGGTCCTGGGATCGAGCCCCGCATCAGGCTCCCTGCTCCGCGGGAAGCCTGCTTCTCCCTCTCCCATTCCCCCTGCTTGTATTCCCTCTCTTGCTGTGTCTCTCTCTGTCAAATAAATAAATAAAATCTTTAAAAAAAAAAAGAGAATGCTTTATATTTAGATATTATAAAGTACATTTTCACTTAAATCTAGAAAGCCCTGAGAAGTAGATCAAGCTGGGAACATTATACTTATTTCTATACGTATAATCTAAATCTTACAGCCATATGTCTCTGGTCCAAGGTCACATAACTGGTGGGTGACAAAAACCAGACAAGAACAGGTTTTTCTGACCTCTAGCATCAATCTTTCCTCTGCGAGAACAGCCATCTAAATGTGCAGACAAACGGTGCAGGGTTATTGTACTATGTGTAATTATGCCTCAACCAGCACCAGAACTTACCTTAAGAAAGAGTATTTTTTTTAAAGATTTTATTTATTTGTCAGAGAGCTAGCAAGTGAGAGAGCACACGCAGGGGGAGCGGCAGAGGGAGAGGAGAAGCAGACTCCCCGCGGAGCAGGGAGCCCTATTCGGGGCTCGATCCCAGGACCTTGAGATCATGACCTGAGCTGAAGGCAGACACTTAACCAACTGAGCCACCCAGACGCCCCAAGAATGAGTATTTTTCACAAATATTCTCACCTGATCTAATGGGTCATAGCACCGGGGCTACTAGGTGGTAGCCAATCTTCCCTCCCCTTGACTTTCTCTCTCCGGGATGGTTAGAAGTCAGGACTTTGGAGACATATGTGAGTCCATATTCTGGTTCACCATTACTAGCTGCATTATCCCGGGCTAGTTACTGAACTTCTAGGCCAAAGTCAATTTCCTCAACTGAAATAGCAGTATATGTAAAGGATTTAGCACAAGATAGCTAATGTGAATAAATATTACCATTATGATAGCCATGTGTTTAAATACATGCAGTTGGCTTTGCAATTAATAAAGTATAATTTAAATTGTAAATCAATTTAAATAAACTTTCTGTTGGTATATATTTTCTCATTCATAGACACCAATAATTATAACTATCCTATAGAAGAGCCTATCATTTTATTATTATAATTATTTAAAATAAGTAATAATAACCTAACAGGTTGCAATACATTCTTCTACCCCAATGCAGCTAAGAATTTTTTTAGGTGTATGAGCATATACTCTACTGTTGACATGCAGATTGCTGATCAGTTAGACTGCCATGCTTAGTTGTAATGTAAGGAAATTTTCGAAATGCCTCAGTGGGAAGACACAATCAGAAAATTTTGATAAAAACTTATAAGACAGCAAAAAATCTGCCAGAATTACCATAGCAAAGTGTGTGCTAAGTAACTGTAGAATGAATACCTGAAACCCAGCCCACGTGTTTTGTGAAAATATGCAAAAATGGTTAAACTGATTAATGAATTTTCATCCTTGCACACACCAATTCACAAGAATATTCTAGAGGAAAGTGGATACTAAGTTTCTGTGTGGCTTGTAACTATGAAAAGAAACATATTTTTGCAGAAAGACTTTTTAGGGTTGCCAGCTAGTTGGGATGTCAGCAGTTTGGTAAATAAACCTCTGTATATTCTTCACATAGGCACTAAAACAAATGATCAATATAAACTCATTCAACACATATTTATTTAGAATTTAATATATGAGACTTAATGTCTTAAGCAATAGATATGTACTAGTAGATAAAACATAAAAGTTCCTGCCTAATGGATCTCATAAACTAATGGGGGCTAGATAGATAATACATATATAATTAAAACATACACACCTTAGAGGTGGGGAAAAGCTAAATAAACCTAGAGTAGAGAATGGGTAAAGTCATGGTGGCAGAGGCAGGGCAGGGGGCTAGCAATTTTACTTATATTTTTATTTATTTGAGAGAGGGAGAGAGAAAGTGCCGGGGGAGGGGCAGGGACAGTGGAGGAGAGAGAGAGAATCTCAAGCAGATTCTCCACTGAGCGTGCTGCTGGACATGGGGCTCGATCCCATAACGCTGAAATCGTGACCTGAGGGGAAACCAAGAGCAGACGTTTAACCGACTGCACCACCCAGGTGCCCCACGGAGGGCTAGCAACTTTAAATATCTGTCTGGGAATATACCACTGAAGTGATGATATTTGAGCAAGGTCGTGAAGGGGTTGAGGGAGGTCCTCATGCAGAAAGCAGTGGAAAAGGTAATCTAGGCAGAGGAAACAGCAAATGGAGCAGAAATATGTTTGAGGAATAGTTAGAAATCCCTTCTGGGCAGAGTTGAGTGACTGTGTCAGAATACTGCAAGATGTCATCAGAGGAGTAGAGGGCCCAGGACGGTAGAACCTGTAGGTCACTGTGAGGGCTTTGGATTTTACTCTTTTTTTTTTAAGATTTTACTTATCTTACTCGGAGAGGGAGTGGGGGGGGGGGCGGAGGAACACAAGCAGGGGTAACAGCAGAGGGAGAGGGAGAAGCTGGCTCCCCACTGAGTAGGGAGCCTGATGGGGGACTCGATCCCAGGACCCTGAGATCATGACCTGAGCCGAAGGCAAATGCTTAACCATCTGGGCCACCCAGGCACCCTTGGCTTTTATTCTTAAATGAGCTTTCTCATCCATACACAAAGTCCATCTCAGTCAGGCACAACTCCACACAGCCGCCCAGAAAGAAAGCTTGTCTGCCTCCCTTAACAATCTACACTTAGGAGTTCAGATAGAGTCTTTGCTAAATTTTAAATCCATTCCAATTAGTAGTGTTCACCATAAAAATGGAGAACCAGCTGTTCACTGACCCTGCATTACAATGTTCACATCTATTATTCTCCAGGTATTCTAGCATCTCTTTTCATGTTAATTGATGCCAGACTTTCATATTTCTAACATGGGTACTATTTTTACTCAAATCTTGAGTAACTTTATTGTCTTTTCACTGAGAGGGCTTTGGCTTTTACTTTGAGTGTAACAGAAAGACACTGGTAAGTTTTCAGAAAAGCAGGACATGATCTAACACTTGGTGTATGAAGAATCACTGTCGCTGCTGTTTTGAACATAGAGTGAAATGAGAAATGTCAGGAGGATTACCGTGGAGAGGATGGAAATATCATGGGCAAGAGATGGTCATGTGTCGGTCCAGGGTGGTAGCAGTAGAGGGGCTAAGTGGTAGCTACCTACTCAGGGTAGAGAAAGGATGGTCTGAATGTGGATATTTAGAACCTGAAGAACAGAAGGGATGGAGCTGCTATGAATCAATATGGCAAACACTGTGAATGGGGCAGATTTTCAAAGAACAAAAATCTTGGACTTGAACATTTTAATAATAAAATGCCTATTAGATATCTCTGTAAGTGGCGATATCACGTAAGTAGCTGGGATGTAAGTCTGGACTTTTCAAGAGAGGTCAGGAGCAGAGATATAAATTTGGGAAATCATCAACCTATGCATAATTTTAAAAACAAAACTGTATGGAGTCCATGAATGTAGATAGAGACCCAAAGATTAAGAAGTATGGCATTTCAACTATTTGAGGCTAAGGACGCCAGGAAAAGGATAAGGAGTGATCCATTCCGAAGCAGGGAAATCGAGATCAAGCACTGTCTGAAGCCACATGCAGAAGTTGTTTCAAGGGTGAAGAAATGTCCAACCACGCCAAGACCTGCTGATGGGTCAAGAAAGATGAAAACGGAGAATTCAGTATTGAACTTACCAAATGAGGTGGAAGTGTTAATACCTGTGGCATTGACAAGAACAGTTTTGTAGAAAGCTGAGGATAAAAGCCTAATAAAGGTGATTTTTTTTTTCAAATGAAAGAGGAAGAATTAAAAAGCTAAGTACCAAGGAGTCTTTTGAAGAATTTTGCTGTAGATGTTCCAGAGAAATAAGAAAATATCTGCCCTAAGATTGGTGTCAAGCACGTTTTGGTTGTTATTATTTTGAAGATGAGGTGACTTCATGGTTACGTGTGCCTATTGAAAAAAAAACAAAAAACGTGTGTATGCCGACAGAATTTTCCACTAGAGAGACTGAGAGGGAGGACTTGAGCTATAATGCCTTATAAGGGAGCAAAGAAGGGACTGAGCATTCACTGAGCACAGGGACGTTCTTCAATAGTAAGCAGAAAAATGTCAAAGCATGAAGACAAAGATGCAAGTGATAAATGGAAGATATAATAATTTGTGGAGGTTCTCTACTGATTCTAGGATAGAAGAACTTTAGATGAAAAAATAATACTAGATTGGTGTAAAGTTTAATTTCTTTTAATGGAATATACACATAGACCTGCACAAAGCTTATAGAGAACAAAATTAAGTAAAAAGTATCTGATTGGCAAAGAAAAAGAAAAACTCAGAAGATAAGAGAAAATTCCTCACTTATATATGAAGTGATAATTATTCCTAAAACCAATGAAATTTTTGAAGGGGTCAGCTATTTGATGCATTCCAATGAATTGCTAGTTTGAGAAAAGTCTGCCTTTGGCTCAGGTCATGATCCCAGGGTCCTGGGCTCAAGCCCTGCACAGGGCTCCCTGCTCAGCAGGAAGTCTGCTTCTCCCTCTCCCTTTGCCCGTCCCCTCGCTCCTGCTCTCTCTTGCTCACTCTCTCTCAAACAAATAAGTAATATCTTAAAAAAAATAAATTTAAATAGAAACACTGAGGTCAAAGAAAAAATTAACATGAAGAGTATTTATTGGATGAATTTGTCACAAAATTTGAGAATTAGTAGAGATTAGACATTTGTCTTGATCTTTCAAGGATTTGGAGAAAAAAACTGAATTCGGGAAAAACATTAAATTATGCACAGTGTAATTCAAGTAAGATTTGAAAATAAAATGCAAACATCATAAATTATTAAAATACTTCTCATATGGGAGAATTACATTTATCTAAAGTCTGAGATTATGTAGATTTTTTTCTTTGATATCAGTTGTCATTATTTATAATTAGTCCCTCAAATATGAGGGTAGTTTTATAGACATTTTACAGATTATACACTCTTTATGGCACTATAGGAGTTAACCATGTTCTAATGATGATGAAGTAGTTTTGAAGAAAAAAACTGATTTATTATTCATCTTTTTTTTTAAAGATTTTATTTATTTATTTGAGACAGAGAGAATGAGATACAGAGAGCATGAGAGGGAGGAGGGTCAGAGGGAGAAGCAGACTCCCTGCCGAGCAGGGAGCCCGATGTGGGACTTGATCCCGGGACTCCAGGATCATGACCTGAGCCGAAGGCAGTCGCTTAACCAACTGAGCCACCCAGGCGCCCTTTATTATTCATCTTGATTATAGATTTCATCTACCATATCTGTTCTTAATGAATTCTAGATTCATTTGTAAAAATCAAACCTCCTTTGAAAGATTGGAGATTTTACATATTTAAGACAACAAAAGGCATAAGGACACAGACTAAAAAGTTAATTATTTAAGAATTGGCTTCAATTTTTTTAAATCAATTACAGCTTTGTGGGAAGAGGTATGCAAAATCTATAGGAGACTATTCTGAAAGGAACAGTTTTACAACTATTAAAAAATTATGATTTTGTTCAGTCTTTCTAATTCTAGCTACATTTATACAAAAACTAAAAATAAAATATTTCAATTGAAAAATTGTGATACTGTTACATAATGAATACCACACAACATATATGGAAAAACAAAGAACACACCATTAATGTGATGTGAAACAAAACAAAACCCTAAAAACTGGTTCAAAATATGGACTTTGGAATTCTTTATTGGAGTCCCAAGTCTGCCAGTTCCTGGTTCTGTGACCTTGAAAGTGTACTTAATCTTTTAAAGTCTCACTTTCCTCTGCATATACTGGCTCTTTTTTACACTCATCAAGAAAGACCGATGTTTGGCAAGTCCCTTTAACTCCTTTCAAGTAAATTAACTTGTTTTAAGCCTAAGAAAGTGATACGGATTTTATTATAGCTTTCATGGAGGGGAATTGAGATGATGATTAACCTCAGATGCCCCATAACAAACACATTAAAATGCCACTTTAGAAAGCAATATTCCTTACTCATTGACACCACAGTAACTAAGTTCAGAAAAACTTAGATAATGCTGACAGCCAAGACAAATAATTTGGGAGCCTTTCAACTGACAAAGAGTATAAAGTAAGCTAAAACAATAAACAGGAATCACATTTTGTGTTATAATAAAAATTATGATTTATTCAACAGTCTATACCTGAGGTACAAGGAAAAAAAACAACAAATTTAAAAAAAGAAAGAGGTTCAGTGAAGTTTTTTTAATGAAGCAAGTGATTTTTCTAAGACATTGATAAGCTAAGAATTTCTATTTTACTTAGAGCTCTAAAAAATCAATAGGCATCATTTAGTTAATGGCAATTTAATGCAAATCATGTACAAAACATTTGTTCCATCTTAAATTTCTTACACGTTGATAAAAATTAAAAAAAAAACAATGTAAATATAAAACCCACATAAAAAACTTTTAAAGTAATGCTAATTTGGTAATCTTAATAATTTTGCATTATTTCCTTTAAATACACATTTTGTATTTTATTTGATGGGCCAGTTCTTCTGAAATCAAGTGTTGTTACAACTCCTTTTCGAGTAAACTTATTTTATTTTCTCAATTCTTTTAATCCCAAGTCTTCCTTTCATATACTTGAAATTTTTCATACCTGTACAAGTTTGCAGTTAGTTTTTCTTTCCTTCTTTGTTACGTCACATGTATTTCAAGAAATTAAAAAAAAAAAACAACATAGAAATGAGAAATACTATTTGGGGTAAAAGGCTGTTGCTGAGTTAGGCCATGTGTGGTCTACAAAATTCTAAGATGAGCTCCATGATCCCTACCCCTGAGATTCCTGTTTGTAATCCCTGTTTCTAGCACCTTACCTAGAGTACTGAAAGAAACTGCAACTCAATTCTAGCAAATAGAATCTGGCAAAGGTGAAGAGATTTTTTAGATGTAATATGGAACCCTTGGTAGTTGACTCTGAATTTATCAAGAGGGAAATTATCTTGGATGGGCCTGACCTAATCAGGCAAACCCTTTGACTAAAGGTCCAGGCTTTGTGGCATTTTGTTATGCAGCAATAGAAAAATAATATACTATGATTTCAATCTCAGCCATATTTGAAAATTCTCTATCAAAGCAACAACAAAATTAAGGTAGGGGGAATGAGTTCAAGATTATTTTGAAACTAATTAATGGAGACACAGGAATTCATTCCATCATTCAACTTTTTTATATTGAAAATCCATAATGTATTTTTTAAAAGACTTTATTTATTTATTTATTTAGAGAAAGCACAAGTGGGGGGGAGGGGCAGAGGAAGAGGGAGAATCTCAAGCAGACTCCATGCTGAGCATGGAAGCAGGTGTGGGGCTTGATCTCAGGCTGAGATCATGACCTGTGCTGAAATCCAGAGTTGGATACTCAAGCGACTGAACCACCCAGGCACCCCCATAATGTAATATTTTAATTATGAAAAGAAGAAATTAAAAAGAACTTATTATCTTGGTTAATATCTATTTTGTGTGGTGCTAATGAGACAAGATATAAAGACCAATCTGTTAATATTCCTACTGAGAGCAGATAAAAGGCAGATAATTTTAATATATTGAAAGGAAAGTGGGAACAAACATGTGATTCCAAAGATGCATGACTTTAATGTATACAGTGACAATTAACAGCATGAACAAGAAAAGAGCTACACATGCCAGAAAAAGTTTTCAAAAGAGATCTTCTGAACCAATTAACTAACATTTGAGGGAACACCAAATGTTAGAAGAGACGTTCAGAATCCTAGCTGAGTTTAATTTTAACTAAGACTGTGTTGGTTTTGCTGTAATCAAGGTTTCTGTTGCTCCATGACTATTGAGAGCCAGTGTGGAAAAGAGATTATATATTGCTAATAAATCTATGGCTTTAGTAGCCACAGTTCATCTCATCTCCAGATCACTGAGCCACCTCTGAAAGGCCACAGAATTGTGTTATTCTCCCAAAGTCATGAATAAAAGTCTGCCATCTTGTGATAAGGGCTTCAGGGGCAGACTTGCAATACCTCTGATGCTCACGGTAAAAGAATTTCCTATTGTAGGCCTACAGTATTTTACCACAAAACAGAGAAGAAAAGCTGATGCTGACGGGCAACTTAGTAGAGATAAATAATTTTGTGTGTTTTGGAAAACTAGGAATTGCCAATCCGGGAAAAATATTCCAGAGCATTACCAATGGGACCCATTATCAATTAGACCCATAAGATTAATGACAGAATAAAGATTCAGAAGCTTGACAAGATGACCTCTACCAGAGCTTTTGATTTCAGGAAGCTCTGATTCTTTATTTGGTTCAAGCTCTTGACCAGCTGAGAGTTTAGGACTGGGACGGTGGTGAGTCTAATTTATATTAGTAATATCTGCCCAGTGTTCTCTACTTTCTCCTTGCATCTGTCTCTGCCTGGACTTTTATCCTATTTCATTTCTAGCTCTGAAATCTTCTTTTCTCTCCCACCCATCTTTTGTTATTATAACATTCAGAAAGTTTGAAATAAGCATGTCAAATGACCAAGGCAGGTTTTAGTCACAGAATCTGGATTCCTAACCATGCTCTACTAGCTTTCTTTTTGATGGTCCAAAGAGCTCCAAAATATAGCCTCTTGCCTCCTGGAAGAACATCAGACCCCCTGCCCCCGACCATTCTAATCATGGTTCTTTGTGCTAAGTCATCCCCCACCCCCTTCCTCCTTGCTTAGAAGGAGCTCCACAAAAACAAACAAATAAAAACCTTTCAATCTATGATGACAAAAATTAGTAGCTATGCCCTATCAGTTCTCTGGATGAACACATGTTGTCTTTGTAGTCTTTTCCATGAGTACGTCCCTTTTTATCTGCATCTTGCATTAATATTTTTGCCCAGCTCCCTAAACACTCCCCCGCCCCCCATGAGAACAGTGCTTTTATCTTATTGTTAACAGAAGCAGGGCATCCCAGAGCTCTTAGTAGGGACTCAGTACATACGCATCCATTCATTATTCATGGATGCTACGTGGCATCATCAACTAGATAAGGCTCACTTTTAAGTCGTGGCTGGTATGTGTTTGACATCTGTTCCTCCTTGTTCTCAGCTGCACCACTAAGGAAGAGTTTCATTTCCTCTTGGAATGTATTTAGTATCTAAAGCAAAATGCCATTTTCTTTCAATTTCCTTTTTGTTCACATTTAATTAGAGGACACTCTGTGAAACTCTGGTGTAAAAAACTGCGATGACTAAAATTGCTGATTGAAAGTGTAGTGAAGTAGGAAAAACAAATGAGTGGTTCTAAGGCATCATGTTGGCCCTGTCATTAACAAACTGTGTGACTTCTGGCATTTCAGACTTCTCAGGTTGTGTGTGGGTGTAGGCATGCATGCATCTGGGTCTGTGTGTGTGTGTCTGTGTGTTCTCTCTTTGGCATAGCATCTTGTGCTGTAAAGACAGTGGGGAAGCTCTATCTGTCTTGGCCTTTGCTTACTGGAGTATTGAAACTGGAAAGAAATGTCAACATCATGATGACCCCTAACAGTTTTATCAGGTGTTTGCAGCCAACCTCTTACAATTAATCCAAAAGGACACTAACATACCTTAAGAACAACCCCGTTTGGCCAGATCTCACCCTTTCATTTAACCTGTTGAATCATACAAAGGACAGGAGAAAAAACTGCACACTGATTAGAACACGTGAGGAAAATGCCATTAAAAAAAGGACAGCATCATTACTGGAACATTTATAGCTTGACGGAACATTTATCAATTCCTTCATTTACTGTTTCGTCCATATACCAAGTCCATCTCAGTCAGGCACAATTCCACGAAGCCACTTAGAAAGAATGTTTGCCTGCCTCCCTTAACAATATATACTTAAAGAGCTTTTTGCTGGAAAAAAAAAAAAGTCTCTGCTAAATTTTCAGTCCACTCCGCTTAGTAGTGTTCATTAAAATGGAGAACCACCTGTTCACTGACGTTGCATTACAATGTTCATACATATTATTCTCCAGACTGTTCTAGCATCTCTTTTTCAAATTAATGCCAGTCTCTCACATTTCTAATATGGGTATTATTTTTACTCAGATCTTTAGTAACTTTATTGTGTTTTCTCTAAATGCTCTTAAGGTACCTAATTATTGGATTCAATTGTTTAACTGAGGGGCCAAAAGTAATGCTCTAGTAAATGCTAGTGCAAAGGAAAACGTGGTAGGTTAACAGACACCAGCCTTGCATAAGCAGGTGTGTTTGATATATCAGTTCAAGACACATATAACGAGCTAATTTTATTTCAATATATTTTTCCTAAGTAAATGACTTCTACTTTTCTAAATGATCAGTTAGGATGTCAGATATTTGCCATTGTAGGGACAATTTACTTTGGTGAAGACAACCTACTGGAATTTGCAATCCAGTTAAGACAAGTTAGAACCCGGTGTCTGATTGATCCATGGCTACGCTGATGGAGGCATCATAGCTCAAAAACATTTTCTTCAAAACTTGGGTAATACATAGTGAAGAATTATTGTAAAGGAAATAGTTCTTAGAGTTTGACCATTAAATGTCAGAAAAACACTGCTCTTCAAATATTGTAAAACAGCATCTTCTCCAAACTCTCCCTTCCTATATTTTTAGTCATTATGGCTTTGTTTATGATTAGATATCCACAGAAGTGATGTTTTGAAAATTACAAAAATATAAGAATTCTCATTTATATTGTCCATAATTTCAACAGAAGAATTACTTGCACAATTTATAAGAACATCATAATTTCTGGATCACCTGGGTGGCTCTTGATTTTGGCTCAGGTCCTGAACTCAGAGTTGTGAGATCGAACCCTGCATTGGGCTCTGTGCTCAGCGGGGAGTCTGCTTGAGATTCTCTCTCCCCCTCCCTCTGCCCCTCCACCTCCTTGCGCTCCCTCTCTCCAAATAAATAAATAAAATCTTTTTAAAAAATCATAATTTCTTTTGCTTTTAGATTTCTCACTTTTTGAAGAGCCTGCAGAATCTCAATAAATATTTTAAGGCATTTACTCCTATTTACCAATTATGTATAGGTATGAACAAGAACTGTCATTGGTCTGAAACACAGACTTTCTTTCTCCTAAACTTTCAAAGATAGTTCTGGGGTGAAACTAATGAAATCCAATTTCCTATTTAATTGATAATTTAAGAATTCTAAATTGCATTTCTGATAATTCACTTACCTCAGATGTTTCAATTAGATACATATTTTTTCTTTTAACAACATGTTTTACTAAATCATCAGTTTCCATGTTTCAGATATTAAAGCAAATTCCTTGTCTTTCTTTTAAAAAATTGATCACAGGGGCACCTGGGTTGCTCAGTCATTAAGCATCTGCCTTCAGCTCAGGTCATGATCCCAGGGTCCTGGGATCGAGCCCCGCATCGGGCTCCCTGCTCAGCGGGAAGTCTGCTTCTCCCTCTCCCACTCCCCCTGCTTGTGTTCCCTTTCTCACTGTGTCTCTCTCTCTCAAATAAATAAAAAGTCTTAAAAAAATAAAAATAAATTAAAAAAATAAAAAATTGATTACAGCTGGTGATTTCTTTAACATTTTAAAAGACATTTCAAAAGAGTTTGCACGAACAACTCTAATATATGAGGGTAGTTAATTCTGCCTTGCTGAACGTTATTGTAGCAAAGGATAAATACACTGGATGAGTCAAGCATATTGCACATTTAAGGTTTTAAATGTGACAGGCATAATATGTAGTATGTGGAGGATTATTTTCTTTACAAAAAAAAGGAAAACAGTGTGAAATTAGAGCATTCATAACTTCACGTCTAGCTTCAGATCTGCAGCCTGACCAGAGATGTAGTGTTCTCTACGTCTCTGTTCCACACAACCAAAGACTAGCACCTTGTGTATCATAACCTTAACCCACATGTTCTTAGGAAAATCTTCATGAAATCTATTGTTCATCATTCAGAAATAAACAGAGGAAATAATATGTTAGAGATTAGAGTGAACAAGAAAGATAGGTCCCCTATATTAAGAAAAAAGAAAAAGAAGCTCTTCACCCAACAACATACAATAAAATTTGAAAAAGTGGAAAATCATCTTGTGTTTCTAGATTCCAAATAGTGAATACTGATTAATCGTGACTACGATTCAGCTTCATCCAGGTGGGGGGACTGCTTGAAAGGGGACGGACAGTAAATCAGAAGTTAAATTTGAAATTAACAAGAAAGAATAGCCAAAAGTATTTTTACAAATGAAGAGCAGTAAAGAAGTAATGTCTTACCCTAAAATGTTAGCATGTGCTAGATGCATAAAATAACTAAAATGTTGTGGTACTAGAGTCGACTGACAGAGAAATGGGACAAAATAGCTGCAAAACAGAACTTAGGACACTAAGTATTTAGCATAGCAGTACTCAAATCTGATATATCACCTTTGGTAGACCCACCCATTGAGAAGGAAAACATCCAGCCAGTTAAATTATGTGCTTTGTAACATCTAGAATTTCCATATGTATTGGAAGAACTTATTTACCCTTAGAGGTAGATTTCATCATACACATACACAAAATATGTAAGTAAAATAAATTAATTACATCCTATAATTTCTATACACTTGGAACTATACTTTTTTTTTTTAAGATTTTATTTATTTATTTGACAGAGAGAGAGACAGCGAAAGAGGGAACATAAGCAGGGGGAGTGGGAGAGGGAGAAGCAGGGCCCCCACTGAGCAGGGAGCCCAATGTGGGGCTCAATCCCAAGACCCTGGGATCATGACCTGAGCCGAAGGCAGACGCTTAACGACTGAGCCACCCAGGCGCCCTTTTTTCCCTTCTTTTGAGAAAGAGAGAGAGAGAGAGAGCATGCATGTGGTGGGGGGTGGGGGAGGGAAGGGCAGAGAGAGAATCCTAAGCAGGCTTCACACCCAGCATGGAGCCTGCCATGGGCTCAATCTCATGACCCTGAGAGCATGACCCGAGATCATGACCTGGGCTGAAATCAAGAGTCAGAGGCTTAACTGACTGAGCCACCCAGGTGCCCTGGAACTGAACTCTTCTAAGTCACTTTTAGATCTAGAGTTTTTAATTTTCTGCTTTTCCACACAATGACATTCTTTCGGATACTAAGAGCATTGATTATGTGATATTTCTGAAGAACAAGTCACTGATGTTGGCATTTGAATTCTGAATCTGCAATCATATTTTGATATCAGCTTGTAGCATATTGGTAAATATATCTGATTCATCACCTCCTTCAAATATTACTCTGACCATTTGGTTGGCTCCTAGGGATAAAAGAGTGCTCCACTCTTACCTCTGGAAAATGACCTTCCCCAGGGACACCCACTCTGCAAGCTTTAATGCTGGGGCTTTTGAGGTTTGTACCTGCGCAGGTAATGGAAGCCCAAGCTCATGATTTTTAGATTTCACTGTTTGTAAATGTTTTGGTGCTAAAAAGAATTAATAAAATTTAGAATTAAACTTAGAATTAATAAAATTCAGCATGTTACAGACATCAAGAATTATTGCTAAAAATGAAGAATTATTCCCCCCAAAAATTTTTGAAAAAAATTCAACCTCTTTTCTAAAGTAATGAATACCTGCCATACCTCCCCCAAAAGATCCTTTGAGGATCTAAGTGCAATTAGGCATGTGCATAAAAATTTTAAATTATGAAGCACTCACTATACAGTATATAGTACCCTCAAAATGAATACTTCTTAGACAATTTGGCAAGTCTGTTTTCTGGGTTTTTTTTTTAAATGTTTCTTTTATTTTTTTAAAATTAACACCAGAATTAAATACTAAAAACTATTTTTTCACAAACTGTTTTTCAGTCTTTTAAGTTCATTGTCAAAATCCTTTCTTTCTAGCAATTTATGAGCATTATTATATTATCAGGGCATCATTATATTATCATTATTATATTATTATTATATAAAATCATTTTATTTGTACACCCAAATTGTAGTGTTACTATACAGGTACTTCAAATTTTTATCTCTCTTAAATTTGACATATTGATCCACTGCATGCATCATTATTTCATTTGTGCTAATATATCTGGTAATCAAAACTTGTTCCAAGTCTTTAGTATCATAAAAGGAACTTACAATCTTTACTCAATCTTAATTGTAATAATAACAAACATTAAAATAATTTAATTAGAGATATTTTGGGATTTAAGACCTATAGTTTCTGCATGATATATAAACTGTCTTATAAAAATTCTTAATAATATTTTACATTCTGAAATTATTCAAATTAGTGGTATTTCACTTATAATATTGATCACTTTGTAAAAAGTGATCAAACTTAATGTCAGTAAAATAGGTCAGTTAAACATAAAACAGAGGTATGTTAAAATGTTTAAACCGAAGGATAGAGAGGTTGATTTCAGTTACTATTAAGCATTACAACTAAAATCACAGCTCCTGCAGAAAGGGCAAGGAGAAAATGCAGTGAATTACACTTTGCTTATCAAAGTAAGCTCAAAAAATAATTTTGGAAGAGATATTTTCTTCTTGGCATTAAAGTCTAGGCAGATTTTCTGGGAACACACTAGTCTGCATCTTCAACTGCCTTTGGTAAAAATAAAGAAATAGTCTTTTATTACCACTTTTATATGATCATCAATACATTAAAGCACAGAATTAAATCTAGTTGAACAAAACTTTGTCTACCCAGGATTCACAAAATATAATAGAAGGACAGCTCTGATACCAATCCATGAGGTTGATTTTTGTCAGGTAGAATTAATGTTAGTAGACACAGTTCTACTTCCTTGGGACTTGATCATGACAATTGACCTCTAAAATTTGTTAGCTCTAGATTGGTTTTAGTAGGGTTGCTCGTTTAGCAAATAAAAATACAGACTGTCCACTTAAATTTGAATTTCAGATAGGTAGCAAATAATATTCTAGTAAAAGACTACCCCATTCAATATTTGGTAACTATTTAAGCTAAATGTTTTTCACTATTTATTTGAAATTCAAACTTGTATTTTATCCATTAACCCTAGTCTTGTTCTCAATTTCTGAAATCTTCTTCATTCTAAAAGTAAGATAATTATGTGAGTATTTAGATGAAAATCACCCCTTGCTTTAGTTTAGGTTTCATAAACAACAAACAGGTCAATCTGAAAAAGTCTCAGAGATATGCTAAAAAATTGCTTAACCAAACCCCAAAAATCAAACAAACAAACAAAATCCCAAAATGTAATTAGGTTCCCTGGTTAGAATTTCTTTTCAATATGATTAGTTCTGTCCGTATAACCCTATGTATTTTATTTTATGCATTTAAAAACATTATTTTGAGAAAGGTATTTTTGGCTTCACTGGACTGACAAAGTGGACCCCCCCCCCACACACACATTCTTACTCATGCACACATGCACACACACACACACTCCTACCTGTGACTGAATCTAGGCGATACTTGAGTAAGGGCCTCATGTTATAGAACTAGGGAGTTTCTTGGCCCTGTTCACCTCCACCTTGAATTATTCATAAGTTCCAGATAGTACTAAGATATCTGCCGGTAGCTTTAGTTATTTATCCTCCTATATTTAGGTCCAGCAGGAAATAAGTGGTGGTTCCTACTGGCAGTTTTATGTAAACCTGGTATTAGTTTTTTTTTTTTTTTAAGGTTTTATTTATTTATTCATGAGAGAGAGAGAGAGGCAGAGGGAGAAGCAGGCTCCCCGTGGAGCAGGGAGCCCGATGCGGGACTCGATCCCAGGACGCTGGGATCATGACCTGAGCTGAAGGCAGACGCTTAACCATCTGAGCCACCCAGGCACCCAAACCTGGTATTAGTTTTGACTGGCTTACACTGAGTCATGTGCTTGTCCCTTAACCAATCACTAAAGCCAGGGGTATGTTCATACTCTTTGGGCCATAGTATACTCCTATCCCATCAGCTATTGTGCCATCAACTGAGTTAAAATTTAGCTGAGAGTTCATGAAGGCAAGGTTTTCCTAAAGCACACTCTAGGAGATTTTCCCACAAGGAACAGCAAAATTTCCCATTCTTATTATACTAACCTTTAATTATCACCTCATTTAAAATGTAGATTCCCTGTGATGCATTTCATTTCTGCACAATCAATACACTCTAAGATTGTCCCGTTTTTCTGTAACAATAAGCATTTTTAGCCATCTGAAATAATTTGCAAGAATTTTAGCATTATATTTGATATATTTTATATACAGGTGGGCTCATTCATGCAATTGGAATTATCCACAAAATATGACTCCTAAGTAATGGAATAAATGTATGCAAAGTAAAACTTGCAGAAAATTTAAATAAATCACTCAGTAAGAGGCTCTTGATATTACTATTTGAAAGTTTAAAACATACACATATGAAATCCATCAATGTTTTGTCCTTTCTATCATATAAGTTTATACAACAATCAGCACAGTTTTCATATAACCCTTGAACTATGCAAATATATAAAAAAAAACTTGGTATAACACATGGCCAGACTTGGTACTGATAAAATATACAAGTTCAATATGAAACACATGGTATTCGTGTAACTAGTATCTTATATTCCCCAAACCAACATCTATGGAGGGAATAGAAGTTTCCACCTCTGAGAATATAAATATTATCTTAGGGTTTGTCACTATGGAATAATTGAATATACCATGGAAAGAACGTCGAAGCCAGGGTAAAGCAAATCTTTTGGTTTTGTCAAAGTTGAAGGGAATCTGCAAATATCTTTTTTTTTTTTTAAATAGGAAGCTTAAAAGCAAGCATTCATTCTTCTAAATAAGCACGATATATACTATGTGTATATATGTATATATATGGAATTTCAATTTATTTGTATTAGTATCCATAGAATATTATATATTGTGTCTACATAAACATATACTTATGTGTATATAAAATATGTTTATATATTTATATCTAATACAAATAACATGTATATTATATAATATATAATATTAAATAACATAAATATAGTAAATATACAACATACAAGTATGTTTGTAAATATATTTATATATACACACATATATGCATATGTGTACTTATATTTGTTTTAGGGCATGAGAGATGAGGCATGCGTTTCTACTCTGACATTTAATATGCTTTCACAGAAACTGACTTTGCTGGGCAGTGAATCTTTACTTATAGTTTAGGTCAATAAAAATTCTTTGAAAATGCAAAAGTTAATCACCACCATCACCCTGATTATCCAACAACATTGAGAGGATAGCTGTATCCCCTTGACTCTAAAGGAGTTTCAGGCTGACATAATTTACTCTTTTAAACGAAGGAATTGACCTTGGTTCCCAGACACTTGGGGAGCTGGTCAGTGCATTCTCCCTTTCTCTCTAATGGTATATATGGGCATGCACAAAAATGATACTTCCTGGGTTGGGGATATGTATCACAGGACAAAATCAAACAGGAATCTAGTACCCATAAAGTAAAACTGAATAATTATTTTCACATTAGTAATATTTATTGTTTGCTACACAAATGCAGCATGTTAGTGAATAATTCTCAGGGATGATGCATAGATAATGAAAGCCTATATTCACAAATCACTTTGACTCTTTCATAAATGCAGTTTTCCATTTGGAAATTTCTTTGAGATCTCTTGATAATTCACACTTGGAGATAAGTGAATATGTGACATATTTTGAAGGGTAACTGCTGATTTCTGACTGAGCAGATAAATAAGTAAGAAATTATTAAATGAGAAGAACAGTTGGTTCAAAGTCACCACAATTAAGGGCACACATTTTCAGGTTCATTACACCTCACAAAATATTTAAGACATTATAATTAATTTAAACTTTCTTTTAGGCAATTGATCTCCTGATGTTTCCAATTTTGTTTTTCAGGGGATATCAGCAGTATGAATACCTGAGTTTTATGGTTTGTTTTCCCTCCCTATTTACTTTTTGAGTAAATGGTACTAAAATAAATTAAGTAATCCTAAGATAAAAATATGCATTTGATTTTAAGATTTAATAGTTTGAATCACATTGGGCCCTTAGCAATATAAATATTACTACCTTTTTAGAAATTAAATACCATACCACTTTATTTATTAGTGGGCTATCTATGTATCTCTATGTATAGATGTATATATATGCATATACATATATAGGAAGCAATAACTGAGAAATAAAATAATTCTAATTTTCTCAATAAAAATCTTTTAAAAATGTGTGATAACTTGTTCACTGATATAGTAAATAAAGTTTCGAACATACTTTAACTTTTTTTCATGAAGATTAAAGGCATCCTCATGTACATCATCATCATTCTGCAATACTGTCGTCATTAAATTCTGCATGATTTGTGTGACATGTTAAAGGTGACTACAAATGCTTTGCTACTTCATTGACAGGTGGAATGATGTGGAACATTAGAGGCCCGGCAGCTTCTTGGCAGGCCTCTTGGAACACTGATTCTGAGGCAAGTCAGCCACCATGGAGGAAGTATGACCACCCAGAGACCACCATCCCACATGAAAACGGAGTCACAGGGAGGGTCCTTGGAGGATGAGATGCAATATGGAGAGATAAGGAGCCCCAAAAGCAGTGAGATCCCAGGCCTGTGAGTGATTAACCCCTCATCTGGGGAGTGGATCTTTCAGTCCTGACTACCGCAGGAGATGATACATGAATCAGGAGTGGATAGCTCATTGGCACCCTTTCTGAATTTCTGACCCATAAAATTATGTGCAAATTAAAGTTGTTATTTGAAGACATTAAGTTGAGAGGATTTTGGTACACGAGAATAGATCATTAGAACACCAAAAATAAATTCAAGGTGACTAGGATAAACTGAGCTTAATTAGCTAGTGATCAGTAGACTCTAAACTGGGAGCTAGGGTGCTTCCTTTCCTCTCCCAAGAGGATGGTGGGGGAGAAACCTGAGTTTGGAATTTACAAATTTAAAAAAAATTTTTCCTTTCCCTCTGATGTTCAAAGACCATTTCTGCTTACTCTAGGCTTGTCTATATTCTGAGTGACTGAGGCAGTTGGAAATCCCGCTGCTGGATTAATGGAATAAAGCTGATAAATGCCAAAGTGATTTATTTGATACTTGGTTATTGAACAAAACCTTCTGATTATTGCTCAGGTCTTATAGTCAGTTTGATCATGTTTTAGACCTTGGAATCATTAACTCATGATACTACTTTTCTCCAGAACCTGCAGCATGATCATATTTGAGGTAATTTAAAGGAAAGAATGTGGGTCCAGTACTGTACTGGACATAAGATATCCCTAGTACATATTTACTAATTGGTGAATTAGAAAGTGGAAGCAGCATGTAACACTTTCCCCCAAATTCGCTACTACTACCCTGATCTAAACCACCATGTTATCTTTTCTTGCTTTTCTTCCAAAGGTCAAGAATGTTCCTTCTTTGGTCTTGCTGTTCTCTTAGAATGGCAAGTTCAGGCACCAGATGCATGCACGGCTTCTTCCTCACTTCACTGAGATTCTTTATCAAATCAGAGAAGCCTTTCTTGAGCACTTCCCATCTTCCTGATTACTCTGTCTTTGCACCATACTTTGTCTTCAGACCCCTTATCCCCATCCAACATATTTTGTTATTTTTTATACTCTCATTTGATTACATGTTCTATGAGAAGAAAGTCTGTCTGATAGCCACCCACTCTACAACTTCCCCCCAACAACAACAAAAAAATGATACAAGAACTTTGCAGTATTTCCAGAATCCTGAACAGTGCTTGGAACACGATGAATTGAAGTTCTTTTAAAAAATGGTTTGATTCTAATTCTGTCAAGGAGAAAACATCTTGACACATTGGATGACACAGCTGACGGAGAACGTCACTTTGGTACTCATGCACACCCTGTGGTTACTACAGGCTAGTGTTGAGATCTTGTCATTAATTGTCGCCATATCATTTTGTGCCTCTTTCCAGCAATAGTTAATTCCCACCTCTCTTATCACCCTTTCCATATCCTGGGTATCAATGCAAAAGTCCTAGATCTTAGGTCCTGCCCAATTTATTCCATAGAATAAAGCTCTTAATCTTTTCACTTAAGGCAGGGCAAGCTTAATATTCCTTTTGTTTCTGTATCAAAAGTTCACTTTAGTTAAGAGGCCATTAATTCATTCCTTTTTATTACAATAGCTACTGAGGATTAAGCTAGTTTAAAATTATGCAGCCATAAAAATTGACCTTCAAAATGCATTGAGCATTTATAGCCTTTTCATTTGTTGATAAGCAATCAAAGTATGAAAGGATTGTGTGCTAGATGAACTATAAGTCATAGAGGTAGTTTTTTTTTTTTAATTTTAATTTCATTTGAAGTATCTCCAGTGTTATAGTTGCAAAAATTTTGCAGAATGAATAGGATCGTATTTTCGAGTATTTTTTAAATCAAAGTTTCATTGTTTTTTTGCAACCAGACACACAATTGTTTGTATTATTTAAAAGGTTGCCTTCTGCTATCTACCTGATGCTGATGTTTTTAAAATTTAGTGTTTAACCAACACGGCTAATCCATTGTGTACAAAAAAGGCACAGAGCATATTGTTTATAGTACTCCCTATTATTTGGCTGGCTCACATTGCCCTTAAATCAAGATTTTGTGTAGAGGAAAAGCAATGGAACCACTGAGTCCTATATATATTAAATGTCTTATTTTTTCTCCAGATAACCTTGAAGAATTAAGTTTAAGAAATCAGTGAAATTTCTCCCTTGCTCACTCCATCTCAATAAAATTTTACTATCATCTTATCATCAAGTCATATTTTAGGACTTGCAGTCTAAAATATGTTGCTCTATTTTTGTAGTTTTCCCCGGATTGGCGGGGGGATACATCAAACCACTTTTATGCATATGGTGGAAAATAATTTATCCTCCATACTGGACATCTAAATAAGAATAGTATCAATGAAATATGACTTTCTTTGCATAAGAAAACTGGACCTCCAATGGGCAGCATGTTACCCAACAAGCTGAGACTTATTTGGTACATTTGGTTAACACACCTTGTATGAAGCTGGATCAATCACAAGTGGAGAGTAGAACAGTTCTGTGAGTTGGATGTCAGCCGTGCTGTCCACAGCTGTCACAGGTTAAATATGAGTCATCACTCTGCTAATCTGTGGGGTTTTTACTTTTCTGTGGCAAAGGTCTGATTTGTGCACGTACCTGTCCTGGGCACTTTCACAGTTCCTCGTGGCTATGATGTGTCATCAA
This sequence comes from Mirounga angustirostris, assembly GCF_029215605.1. Lineage (NCBI taxonomy): Eukaryota > Metazoa > Chordata > Mammalia > Carnivora > Phocidae > Mirounga > Mirounga angustirostris. Next base: position 9,383,971 of record NW_026991720.1, read on the forward strand.
CATATACAAAATTGTAAATGGGATAGTAAGTGCTGAAATCCCTCAATTTATAACACAAAGAAGAGTGCCAAGGGGCACATGAACAGTTTTGTCCTAAATGGATTGAGGGCTGTTTGAATTAATTTGCTATCAGCGAATGACACCCACTGTCAAGCAACTGATTCATAGCAGTTCTGACAAGAGTTAGAGACTCAGGAGAATCCAGGCAGGAGATATGCAAGGCTGGCTCTAGGACTTTGAAATGGATTGCGTTAATTCTCTTTGAGGACTTTGAGAGCACAAACAGAAATAATCGTTTGTTGATTTTCTGAATCATGTATATGCAGGTGTGTGAAAAATTAATATGTGTCCTTCACTGACCTCAACACAGTTATCTGTTTTTCCTATTCATTATCAGTTGGGTGTGTGTATGTGTGATCCTTAATAGAATTAGGATTTTCAGGAAGAGAACAGTGATAATACTTGTTAAGAATGTCATGTCTGAGGGTGCCTGGGTGGCTCAGTTGGTTAAGCGACTGCCTTCAGCTCAGGTCATGATCCTGGAGTCCCGGGATCGAGTCCCGCATCGGGCTCCCTGCTCTGCGGGGAGTCTGCTTCTCCCTCTGACCCTGCTCTCTCTCATTCTCTCTCTCAAATAAATAAATAAAATCTTTAAAAAAAAAAAAGAATGTCATGTCTGAGCATCGTGTTAAGAGCCTAATAAGCACATATAATTGTAGGCAGAATCATTAACTTAGATCTTAATACTACTTAGCTAAAATATAATTTCCAGAAGTTAATCAACATCAATAGGAAAGAGTGTCAAGTCTGAGCAATTCTTTTGGAAATTGGTAAAACAGGCTCAGTCTGTGGCCAGTTGAATACCTAGAAAAATCTTGATAAGTCTGTCTGATGTCTTCACATGAAGTTGTATTTGAACTGGAAATTAATTATTGTTACCTGAACCATGTTCACGTGATCTGTCTCATTGACTCAATATTATCTTAGGAGATTTTTACTGAAAACATATCTCACAGGGGGAATAGGAAGGAAGGAAGATGGAAGAAAACAGGAAATGAGGAGCTGAATCATTAAATGCCTATCGTGTGTTAGTAGTCCTGTGTATGTGTGTGTGTATGTCTCCCCCTTCACTCTCTCAGCTGTAATCCTAAATAGGAATTATAAAGACAGCTCTAAAAATATAGAAAAAACAGGGAAGAGGAAAGACAGTACTCAGTAAGCCACAAAAGTCTGACATTCTACGTCTTCTTTGGCCAGGAAAACACCCAATACGCGAAAATTAAATAGGGGCAAACATAAGCTGAGTACATTTGCCTTAGATTCACAAAAAACAGGAACATGACCTTATTTAAACAGGAGACGCAAGGATAATCTTTTTGGAGGGTAAATGGGAGTCAAAGAACAGAATTATCAGGGAGTGTGTGTGTGTTTGTGTGTGTCTGTGGGTCTTTCTCTTGCTCTGGACTGAATGGGTACACAACAGGTTCTAACAGCCCATAATAACTCTACTTACCTATCAGGGTACTAGAAATCTCAGATTAAGCATTATTCTCTTTTATGGGTCTCTTTAAAATTCAAGTAATCCCTGGAGTGGCAAGGCACGAAGTCACTTCAACTCTCCTGAGAATTAGTTTACCAATGCATGTCTTATAATGGGAATTTCTTTAGGAAATATGATAATAAATACTTGGACCAAAAGGAGACTAGGGAGAATAGAAATGAATGTGCATCATAACAAAGATAAACTTCATTAACATCATAAGGTCAAGTGCTGGAGAGGGAGAAATAATATCAATAAATGAAGCATTTATTAAAAAATAAGGAATTCTGTATTTCCAGGACTCTAGTTCTCCCTCAAAGCTTTCAAATTCAAGAATGAGGAAAAGCTATTCCTTCAGGATTTTTAATAAAAGTGTATTTTAATGCCTTCCTAGGAATACACTTGGACTATAGCTTCTCTTTGAAGGAGTGGGGTCTCTCTCCTCCTGGACAATATTATTTGTGGATTTACCAGGGATTCATATTATGGATAATATTATGAATCTAGTGATGGATCTATTATTTATGGATCCTCCTGTTATTTATGGATACAAGGTTGCTTAGCAGAAAGGCACTCAATGGTTTTATTTTTTGTTTTGACCACGTCATTCTCATGCACTCCCTTATCTGCTGTCTCCAGTCTCTACCAAAATCAGTACTGCAGCTTCTCTTTGGCCAGCATGATGCTCTAGTTTTTTGATCTCAGTAATAAAGATCCTGCATAACACCAAGAGATGGAGATCAAAAGATTTTACTCTCCTTTTTCCCTATCAATTACAATTTCAAGTTCCGGCCAGGGCTTCGACAAAGAAGCATTCAACAAAGCGTAATTAATGAAAAGAAAAAAAATATTCTCAACAAAAGATCTTTAGATATTTCATGATTTCTTAATACAGACAAGTGGACTCTGGCTTATTCTACTTAATCTGATCATTTTTATACCACCTACTTCCCATAAAAAGAAAAACTTCTTACATGGTGTTTCTAGAGAACTTTAGGTCACATGTAGGGAAATTTTCCTGAAAATCTTCCCAAACATTGTGAAATAAGAAGTTTAATAAGATGGAATTTAAGGGCACGTGGGTGGCTCAGTTGGTTGAGCGTCTGCCTTTGGCTCAGGTCATGATCCCAGGGTTCTGGGATCCAGTCCCACATAAAATCAGAAAATCTTTCAATACTCCTTGCTCAGCAGGGGGTCTGCCCCTCCCTCTGCCTGCTGCTCTCCCTGCTTGTGCTCTCTCTCTCTCTGTCAAATAAATAAATAAAATCTTTTTTAAAAAGATGGTATTTAAGACTCTTTTCACTCTAAATATCCAAGGAGTCTGACAATGCCATGTTATTTAAAACATTAAAAAGACCAGAGAAATATTTTGCAAGAAAACACTACAATTACTGATTTCCATTATTGTTTTCTAACACTTATCAATTTTTCTCTCACTATAATAATAGTAATTCATATCTTCTGATTTCCAATTCATATCCTATTCTGTGCATTGCATGGTAAACCATCCATGAAAATCAGATTTTCTATTTCACAAATTCCACAACTTGTGGCCGCAATGTCATTAGCAGCATCCTAATTGTCTTTGTGTGTGCCCTATTTTCATTCTTCATTGTGCTTTCGTGTATTCAGTCAACAAACATGAGTAAAGCCCTACCGAGTGTCAGTTACTGTCATACTAGGAATAAAAAGGATGACTACAGCAGAGTCTAATCTTATTCACAGAAAAAAAAAGTCCTTGAAAGTAAAAGAGGATCCAATGGATTTCCCAAATTCAAATGTACTTATCTCATTCTGAGACTGCACCCATGGCTGAGTTAATTCCAGAATACAAACAATACCCTCAATTGGGAGAAAGCCTTTCCTGAACATGTGAGTATCCACTAAGTCTCCAAAAATCATAAAATGCCCCAAGACATCATGGACATTTTCAATAGGCCAGCTGAGTTCCCACCAAAACTCATATATAAGAAGTCAGCTATCTGATGGTTAAGAACTGGGAAGGAAACTTCTTTACTGTGAAGTGAGTAATGCCATTCATCTGAGAGTACAGAGACTGGGTCCAGCTGTTGGGTTTACTCAAACCTATAGCTCGGTGCTGTCACAGGAGCATCCTCGGTGTGCTGAGCTGTAGAAAAGAAATAAAATCTACTGATCAAAGCACAAGAATATTTTAGGTTGCTATCAATGACAAGCTCTAAAGTGTGTGATAACTTGGATGTCACTTGGATTGTCACCATCACTACTGGCCGTAGGCAGAAAGAAAAGAAGTGAAGGTTACCCGATGTCTTCCTTTTCCCTCCAGATACTTTTCTCTTTATTGCATGGCTTTCCTTATGAGTCTTTTTTCATGTGGCCTTGCTGTCAATTCATTCTTGAAGATCTATCAACTGTGCTAAAGTAATGGAATTATTTTCCTAGATGTTTCTGCATATTTAAATGCCACTTTTAAAAACTGAAAAATTGTAGGTGACAGAGGGAAGAATCTTTAATATTTACTTTAAGTCTTGTGTAAAATTGGTGGGAGAATAAATGAACCCACTAATCCTCCATGGAGCCCCCCATCCATTCTACATATTCTTAAACCTTGTCTTTATGACCACAGATGAACAATATTTTCCTTCTTAATGTTTTAAGCATCCCCAGATTGGAGAGTGCCGCTGTGTGCTAGCTGGGCACAGAAGAGCATCTCTCTTCTTGGCTTTGCCCATCACTCTCATGCACCACGGTGATGCCACATAACTTTATTCTGGGTCAAGACCATAATGAGGTGCAGTCCGCATTCCACATTTCATCTTCTCCATGTTTGAGGCTGCGGAAGGCACTGGGATAGCCATGTTCTCATTGCAAGGAGTCTGTTAGGTGGTGCTTAGTAGGGTAATTCGGTAGCCTGTACATGTTCTCAGCATGATGAAGGCGCAGGATCCCTGAAGTACAGTTGGGCAAACTGAAAATGAGATGGGAGTTCTGCCTGGTGAGGTCCTTCCTCTATAAAAGTTTGGCCAGAAAGTCCTGCATTTCTGATGGGATAACCAGGCAGTATGCCACTTACTTGCAGGTAACTGACCAAGTAAAACAAAGCTTCCCATTTCCCCGTTTCAGATGTTTCAAAATTCACATCTGATTCTATGACAATCAAATTACTCAAATGCGAAAAATGCCCGTGGAGATCTGAGGACAGGGCTTGCCTTTGTCTGTGTCCTCACTCCAGTCACCATGTTTCTTCCTCTCTCTTCTCTTATTGAAGAGAGAGGAAGAAACATCTACTCACCATGCCCAGACTTTATATTTCTGAAAATCATTTTTAAACTGGCCTGTTAGTCTGGTTGTAAACACTTCTTAATTATCACCTGATCTAAAAATCAGAAAATCTTTCAATACAACTGCATTTTGTCCTGTTCCCTGGAAATCAAGCCATTTAGATAGTAACTTTTATTTTCCTTATTTATTGTTGATTTTTTAAAAACTCTAATGTTTGAACTCAGAAAATCAAAGGAACTTGAGGAAACTATATGAGTGGAAATAGAAAATTCCTTTCCATGTAATTTCATGGTGGTGTAGTCAGATGACTCTAAATTTTGATCAGTTAAATCAACCTACTACTGTGAAAACCACATGAACTACTGTCCATACCTTCAATGTGCTCAAAGAAGAGAAAAAAATATATCTGATCATAGAGTCAGATCCTGGAGGTAAGCAGTGGAGAAGATCAATCCACACTGTAACCGTAATATAAAAATAAATACATTTCAAAGGCTCAAGCTAAACTGGTACCTCTTCCTTCTTACCGTGTGTAACATTATATATATTTTAAAAATATTTTGCTTACCTATGAAGCACATTTAGAGGAAATGGAAACTTTTATTGTGTAAAACCAAAGGAATGTGTTTGCCTCTTCATTTCCTTATAAAGCAGGAACTATGATGTCGCTCAAGGCAGATGTTAATCTGAGTGACAACACAGACATGCCCCAATGATGCAAATTCACCTTGCTATTCTGCTGCTATCCAGCCAAATTAGAAGAGCTACACAGAATGCTGTTTTTATTAAACATGTTAAAATAAAATCGGATTCAATGCCCACTCAAGTTTTTCATATTAATAGACATCAAGCAGAATATTCAATTCATATAGAAGAGAATCAGGTCCTAAATATACACACATAGGTCAGGTCTCGCTTCAAGAGAGTAAGAAAGCAAAGCAATGCGACATCAGAACGATGTGAGCCCAAATTGATGAGCGGCATCCCCTTCACAAGCTTTGCTAAAGAAGTGAGTTGAGATTTTGTGTAGAGTGCTATTTTCTAACATTTGTTTGTCTCACCCACATCCAAAACTTAAAATCTCTGGCTTTACAAGAAAGTCTTACCTAGACACATAAGTTAAGGCTTTTACTCCTGTATTTTTTTTTTAAAGATTTTATTTATTTATTTGAGACAGAGAGAATGAGAGACAGCATGAGAGGGAGGAGGGTCAGAGGGAGAAGCAGGCTCCCCGCCGAGCAGGGAGCCCGATGCGGGACTCGATCCAGGGACTCCAGGATCATGACCTGAGCCGAAGGCAGTCGCCCAACCAACTGAGCCACCCAGGCGCCCTGTATTTTAATTTTTATATTAATATAATAGCCTATACAATCTGATGACATGACAACCAAAATTCCTTTATCAGTGTGTAATTGTAAGAAGTCCCCCTTTTTTTTTAAGCATTTTTATTGCTGTGAACCTACATAGGGGACATTAGGAAGAATGGATTTGATATATTCAGACTCACACACATGCTGAGAAAAAAATCATTAAAGTCTCAGAAGGGCAGCAAAAAGCCTAAGCACAGTAAATTTTATCTGACCTAGAAGAAAAGGATAATTCTGTGACAATTTCTTATGGAGAAGCAACAGAACTAGGCAGTTAAGAGCAACAGACTGTGTTTCCAGAACCAGACTGCCTAAGCTCAAATACCAGCTCCACCACACTACACCGATGACTTTGGGCAAGTTACTTTACCTTTTGTGCCTCAGTTTTCTCAACTGTAAAATGGGACATCAATAGTATCTGCTTTCAGGCACAAATCAGTTAGTATTCACAAACACAACAGTGTCTTACACAGAGTAAGTACTCCAAAAGTATTTGCTAAAGTAATGAACTAAAGGGTCAGGCAGAACATTTACAGATAGAAATATTCAAGTATTCTCAACATGTTTCCAAAAATTCATATACTACCCACCCCAGCCCCATCATTACCCCAGTTAAGGTAATTCTATAATTTATTGTGGTAGATGCTTTCCCAAGATCTCTCTTGAAATGAGACCAGTTTATTCTCTAAATACTTACAATTTGTATATGTTTTCCAAATGTGGAATATATATAATTAGGGAGAGAAGGCATTAAAATAAGTTGTAAAATTATTATGAATATTACAAAATATCTGTTTTGATTTCATAGAAAAGTTATAGCATTCGAATAGTGATTTTTCAGAAGCCTATACTATAAGTTAAGAGAATAATTACTATGTATTTTATCTATTTTATGTGCATAATATATTGACAGTAAAGTAACATGACATTATTACTGGTATGGAAATAAGATCCCTATGATGACAAAATCTGTTTTGAGATGAGAATTCATGTTTTTGACATTTTTGACTTCTCAACATTTTCATATTTTCCTTCCAATATGAAAAATATAATTAAAATAGAACTAAATATATAATGCCAGGATCCATTTTGCTACAAATTTAATAATCATGATAATCATAATTTATAGTCAGAACTGTGCTGAAAAATGTAGGTCATCTTTCTTATATACATCAAAATACCTCCTAGAGTCCATAGTACACCATTTTGAATAAGTTCACTGTGTGTACTCCATTAAGTAAAGCTGACGTGAGCAATGTGAGCTTGAACTTTTGGAAATCATACCAGTATGACAGCAACCATATAGCATGTTTTCATTCAGCACAAAAGAGCCAGTTAGGAAAGAATAGCTTAGTTTCTTTTTTTTTTTTTTATTAAAGATTTTTTTTTATTTATTTATTTGAGAGGGAGAATGAGAGAGAGAGAGCATGAGAGGGGGGAGGGTCAGAGGGAGAAGCAGACTCCCCGCCGAGCAGGGAGCCCGATGTGGGACTCGATCCCAGGACTCCAGGATCATGACCTGAGCCGAAGGCAGTTGCTTAACCAACTGAGCCACCCAGGCGCCAAAGAATAGCTTAGTTTCAAACTAGAAATTTAGAGACCTCCTATTTCAGAAAACAGGGGTGGCCGACCCTAGAAACAGAACAGCTTGATTGTATTTGTAGCAGGTTGAGAAGAAATCAGTACTTTCCAGATCATGTGATGAGTGCCTGTTTACTAGAATAAATCTCTGCTGTTGAAAAAAATATTCGGGGCGCCTGGGTGGCTCAGTCGGTTAAGTGGCTGCCTTCGGCTCAGGTCATAATCCCAGGGTCCTGGGATCGAGCCCCTCATTGGGCTCCCTGCTCTGCGGGGAGCCTGCTTCTCCCTCTCCGTCTGCCTGCTTCTTTGCCTACTTGTGCTCTCTCTCTATCTCTCTGTCAAATAAATAAATAAAATCTTTAAAAAAAAATATTCAAAAGGAGTACCATAAAAGAAAAAAGAAAAAACAAACCACTGCCAGACACAACATGCAAGAAAAGGAATGAATGGAAAGATTTTTTTCTACTGTTGTCAAATTACACAAGGATTCTCAGAAAGATTACACGAAAAGACAGAAAAGTATATTAAATTTATACTTCTGTGGAATTTAGAGCTTAGTATATATAATTACCTTTTTGTTTATGTTGTCTGGATAATTATAAATTTTAATAATTATTCTTATAAAGTCAACTGCTAAATTCTAATTTCAATGTAGTGCACATATAAAAAATTCTACATTCAAAGGAAATTCAAACATTATGATAATATTAAAATGTATATGAATGCATGAAAAGGGGCTAATAAAATACAACATTTATCAATCTTCACCACTCTGCAAGATAAGATGTAGTTTTAACCATAATATTAAGTGGTAAGCCATGAAATTTTCTACCTGATTAAGAGATTGCAGTTTGACTGATTTCTAAATATATGTTGAAAGTATAGGTGAATCAATGAATGAACAAGGCCCACAGTCCCTTGGATTTGGTGCCTTTCCGCTGATAGGCTCTCTTAGTTGGGTAATTAGGGCAGGAGAACAAGAGTAACAGACCTTCCTGGATAAACCAGTTCAAGCTCTAAAAGAAGGGAGGAGCTTGGGGGGAGCCACGCAACAGCTGGAGTGAGGAGTATTTGAAGAATATTTTCCTGAAAAAAATCATAATTTCTGTGATACAGGAAACAGTTACAAATATATAACATCTTCTTTAAGATGTTATATTTCACTGAGATATATTCAGTATAACCCAGTAGTGGAATCTAACAAATTCTTATAGCCAAACACAGCCATGTGATTTGTATCTCCCATCATGGGTGGATTTATAATGGTATTTCTTTTATACTCAACGTTTTAACCACTCTTTGGTATTCTGAATTCTCAGCACTACATTTTGGTTTAAGTGTCTCTTATCTAGTAATCAATATTACTCTTGTGTCCTCTCTGCTTGGCACATCAGGATCTCCAATAATGAAAAGTCAATAAGAGTACAAGGCTCAGTATTTCCATAAAAGGCTCTGATGAGACACATAATCTGACTTCGACTCAGTCATGCAACCCCTTTCCTTTCTCCCTTAATTTCTATAACTGATGAGAAAGTGGAGCACGGGGCTTTATCTCTGTTACTTGAAGAGCAAAAGAAAATAATAAAAAGTTATGAAGTAACTTGAGGTATATAGAAAAAAATCTACATTAGAAACGCATTATTATCTACAAATAATTAAAGATCATTTGATAAACGCAAACGATTAATAAGGAAGGCAGGTGGCCTCTAATTTAAAATGAACTCAAAAGATTAAAAAGCACTGTCAAAAATTAAATCATAAGACAAATGATCATATATCTTTCAATTATAGTTTACTTGATTTGTTTGAAAGAATTAAGAAAAATATGCAGTTATGTCTTAATCTAGAAGCTGTTTATTATTTCAAATGGGCAGCAATGTCTCAAATTATGAGCACTTTTTTGTTTTGCTCTTTATAAAAAGAGAGAACAGATGAATCTCTGGTCCATTTCAATCTATTTTCTTTTGTTGCTAGAATTATTACATTCTAAGGCAATTCTAAGTCACAAGAATCTGTAGCTGTAATAGGAAATTAAATATAGCAATTAACCTAAGGCTACTCATAATTGATAGCATAAAGCAACATTCTTGTATTACGGCATCACTAATTAAAAAAAAAAAACAAATGCATACACAAAATGTAAATACACAAGCCAAAAATTCCCATCACATTAAAGCCTAACAGTAAAATGATACTATATTACAAAAAGCATATGTTACTGGTTATTTGGGGATACTGAAAACTCAAGCCTACTCATCAACTAACCCTCATCTGTCAGGTGCACAAGTTTCTAACATTTAATATCATCTTATCAGACATCTCCTTTGCAGTAAATTAATGTCAAAAATTTCAGGAAGCTGCTCAAGGTCATGGAGGTTAAAAAAGAACTGTATCGTAGCTCCTTTTGATTTATCTCAAATTTTAAGATGACAGATAAGGTGGTTTTAAAGTGCTGACAGTTTATTTGTTGCTTACAGTCTCTTTCAGATAAACTCAGGATAGGTTGGGTGGTAGGGAATGATACTCTCTCCTCTCATTGAAAATCCTTGCAGAACTTAAAACAGATAATACCAGACAGCTTTTGATCAACTGACTGGGGTAGCTGTTTATATACTAGATATTGACTGACTTTCCTTTTTTCTTCCTCATTGGTATGTGCTATCCCATAGATGAATACTTACTATTACTCATATATTCTGTTTTTATTCTACCGTAATCAATGATTTAGACTCAGCTGATTTCCTCTAAACTGAAAATTAAGTGGTGCATAATATTTGCTATTTTAGCATAATATTTGCTATTTTAGTTGTTTGCTGTGTAGAAAGGAACTGGTCACTTGTTTTTAAGTTAAAGTGTATAAACGCAAACTTGAGTATGAGTTTAAATCAGAGAAATTTGCTTTGTCTCTATTTGCACAGTTAAAAAGATATATACGATTTTTAAGGGAAAAATGTTTATTCTCAAAATTCATAATCACATTTAGTGGAGTGCAAATATTGTGTCATGTTACTACTTTGTTATCAATATAACTATCTGTCCAAAAGAGTAAGTCAGAATCACAATGGATTGCTTTGCCTAACTTCGAAAGTTAAGGACAGTGTAAACCATCAACATTTCTTCCTGTTCATACTGAGTGCTATTTCCTTAGAACTAAAACTTAAATTTCTGCCAAAGTGATTTTACAGAGTATTACAGTGTGTTATAATAGTCAATAGAAGCAACTGTTAAAATACCAAGTATCTGGAAGTTCTGAATTGCATATCAAGGGGCTTGTAACTGCCATTGGTAAAAAGGAGATTTACAGTACCAAACTACAATTAGTTTTAGTGTATGTTAGCCCTGGATATCCACAGTACATGAAGAAGGAATGGATGGGTGAGTAGATGGATTGGATGGGTGGATGGATGGATGGAGTGATGGATGAATGGAGAGATAGATGGGTGGATGGACGGGTGGATGGATCATAAATATCATTCTTCTACTCACTATGAAGTGCGGCCTTGATTATGGTAAGTTAAAGTGATTGCCACCATAATAACATAATGGGAGACCAGACAGAGGGATATTAATAATTAAAAAATTTATCTCAATGTTAGCTCAGATAGTAAAATATAAATTAACACAGGACACATTAAAAGCACCAAAATATTTAAAGAAGCCAAAAGGGACAAACCAGGAAACAGTATGTAATTGCAGTTACACAGAACTACTCTATTTCTAACTCTTTAAAGAAGAGGAAAATATGCTGTATCTATGCACAATGCAAAAAGTATCTATTCCTTGGCTTTTTAAAAAACTGAGTAGTCAGAAATAATTCAGTTCATAAAAACTACTGATACAAATTCAATCTCAGCCTAATATGGTATTAGAATAATATCAACATAAATAATAGCTTCTGTGTAGTGGGTAACAATGATAAGTAATTTCATTTTAATTAAATGTCAGTATGAAAATTCTATTCATATTTGTCATGCTAACTATGCAGACCATGTACAAAGGAATCCAAACAGCTGTTTGTGGTATTTTCATTCAAAGATGTTGTACCTGCTGGCATTCTGATTAGTGTTTACTCATTTTAGCATTAAAATACCAAGTTTAATTTTTGACATACTGTGTTAGCACTACCAATATGATATAAGATAACCATACAGAAAACCACTTTGCACAGTAATTACCCAATGACCTATTTGCACGAGTACTACATCACAATTATATGTCAAGTAGCAGCCAAGACATTTCTTTGAATTTAGTTCCGATTGTCAAATTAGAGTTCCTCTTCATTACCAGAAGTCTGATTTAGAATCAGTGTGCAGATGAGAAGCCCCAGGAAATGGCTTTGAGTTCTGGTTACTGCAGCCAGGACCACTGGCCTCTGAGACACCTCATTGAAAAACAGAAATGCACGCCTGAGCTCTTGGGGAGCAAGCTTCTGCTTCATTTCAGCTCACACAACCTGCCTGAGCCAGGATCCCTTCTTTGGGGCACGATCTACACAAACACGCACGGCAGCTTTGGCAGAACTGTTAAAATAAATTACAGTCTGGAGACCCAGCAAAACACACTACCATAGCTATCTCCAAGGTTAACATAGGAAATATCTGTAAGATTTCGGTGGTCAATAAGGAGGTATCTTAAAATTGTCTTAGCCAAAACAATATCTAGGTCATTTCCAATGATGGCAAAGGTGCTTCTTCTCACCAGCTAATTCTCCAACCTGCACTTGGTATATAAAATTAAGCCCAACATTAACATTGGGTGTAAAAGATAGTCTGATGTTTTGTATTAACTTTAAAATAGTTTTGTTTTGTTTTGTTTTTTTAAGTTGAGGGAGGGGATACAATTTCAGACTGGCAAATTGCTCTTACTCTCAATTATTTTATGTTCAAAATAGAGATATTTAAAGATTTTGCCTCAGTTTACCCTTTCCTTTCCTGAATCCACATCCCGTTTGTTTTTCTTGAACCCTCTGTGCAACCCCACTTACGCCTCCCATAACACATGACACACGTGTGCATGCACACACACACACACGCAGCTACTCCCAACCTCTGAATCCCCAATAGCATTATCTTAGTGCCTGTTATTTTATATGATAATTGTGCACTTACCCATTTCTACCCTTAGACCTGAAACTCTTGAGGGCAACACCAGTCCACAATACAGTGTCTGCTAAACTGCAGAACATTGATAACTTTGGTTAAATAATAAATTTATTACAAAGTTCATATATACATTGGGGAGAGGAAACTTTGTCACCTCTTTAAAGAGGAAGCATGTCTCTAGAGATGAATTTCTGGTAACAGAATTAGAGTACAGGGCTATCACAGCAAAGTATTACCAATAGTAATAATAATGAATAATAATAATAAGATAATGATGGTGATAAAGAACTCTTTATCCGCGGCAGCAACTGTATGGTTTGGCCCATGTTTTATACTCAGCCCATCAGTCGGGATGCAAGAGGCAGCATGTCATACTGTTTAAGAGTTTTGAGTCCAGTATCAAACTGCCTTTTCAAGTCCCTCCTCCCACTCTTACTAGTGATGCAATATTGAGACAATTTACATAGCTTCTTTGTGCCTCATCTTCCTCTTCCATATATTTTGAAGACTCATCTACCTCAAGGGTTCCCTGAGAGGATGAATGAATTAATATATGTATGGCACTTAATAGTATCTCTGGAATATGATATAGTCTGTAAGTGTGAGCTATTAATGTTTCTGTCATATAGTAAGCACACAAAATTTTTCAAAGAAGTGAGTAAGTTGGACAAATGAACACATACGTAAACCAGATGGATACAGAAGTTGAGAGTGTCAAAATGCTTTAAAACATCCTTTACCTGAAATTGAAAAGGGATTAGGTAGTTTTTATTTAAATCCTTTTGTCATGCAGCAAAACTCTTCATTACACCTTAACATTTTTTGCTTTGCTGAAAACATTTGTCCAGTCATTTTATCATTAATTGCACCTTTTCTTGTACTCTAGAAATTATCCAATTACCATTATAACCACTTCATAACTACCCGGACTATGTTTCTCTATGCTTGTGGAAAATAGGCTTCCATTAGTTTCCCAGAAAGAGCAGAAAGAAGAGCTGTCCTTCTGCCAAGCCCTAAGTGCTTGCCCAAAAAGGAACCTGCTGGGCATAAAAATGGAGATGGGACTCACAACTCAACCACAATCATTCAGTGGAGAAGAGGTTTACCACAGTCTTCCCATTACGACTACATCCATGGTCTTGACTACTTCCCCCACGACACACAGTCTCTACCCTCTTGGACTCGTGTTTGTTCCTTCCAGAAAGTTCTTAGCACTTCTATGAATATACATGTGTATCCATTTGGAGATCACCAATAGAACTTCAGATATTTGTAGTCATTCAATCAGTGTTGCTTATTTTTTTTTAATTAATTGATTTATTTGAGAGAGAGAGAGAGAGAGGGAGGGAGAGAGAGGGCAGAGGGGCAGAGGCAGAGGGAGAGAAAGCCTCAGGCAGACTCCCTGCTGAACATGGAGCCTGATGCAGGGTCAGTCCCACAACCCTGAGATCATGCCTTGAGCAGAAATCAAGAGTCCGATGCTCAACCCACTGAGCCACTCAGGTACCCCTCAATCAGTGTTGTTTAAATGTCACCTGGTAGATCTTCTGAATGGAAAGGAGACAACATTTTGTAAAAGGGCATATGGAAGACTTTTTCTCCCCTTCCCAAATTAATCCTGAGTGAATTTTACTGTCTCTCAATTAAGCTGCATAGAGTCCAACAGATTTCAGAAATGTCATTATAATATACTACTTCTACCTTTTAATTGCATTAATTATATATAATATTAATTTTGATTTTGTTGAAATGTTGGGGTTTTCTATTATCTTAAGGAAATGTTACCACTGAAGTGTAGCCTCTTACTTTTTATGAAAAAATGAATGTAATTGTTGTCTTAAATAGCACGTCTGTAAAATTCAAGTTAAAGATAATTATCTGTCATGGTGAGCAATAAATGCTTTGGATTGGATAGAAACAAAAAGTCCCTGTAGATTAATTTCAATTATTTTGAAAAACATTATACAATCCATAATACAATATATTTCCCTTTTTGTCCTAGCTGTCAGGAAACTCAGAACAGCCCCAGTGGGCAATAACAAACTCCTCGTGAGTCCTAATGATATGTACTTCTTCTGTTGCCTTTCAATATTGCCTACTTTGATTTTTCCTTAGTATCTTCTCTCGCTATCTATATGTGCAACTTATAATTTTCTTAACTCTGTCTTGAAGCAGGCAAGTATAACTTTTAAATAAGTAAATCCATTGTTTTTTGATAACTTGAAACTATATGGCTAGCGTAAAAAGACTCTGGTTATTTTTCACCATAAAAATCAACCAGCCATGCCATTTCCAATATTTAAAAAGATAACATTTTTATACAATATGGGACCCTCTAGTTGGTCTGCTTTGAGAAAGATGTTCTTAAGTTTTAATGTAGCGGAACTTTCAAAATTATATCTATATAGTTTAATGGTGTTCTCTCTTGTAATGCTTTAAGAACAGGTCGTATTATTTATCCAGCAGGACCAATTTCCCATTGGCTAAACTTACAAAGATTGCTTTCATTCCACAACATAAGATGTATGCGATATTTATTTATTAATCTTTAGATCATTCAGTAATAAATTAAGGACACTTGAGTCAAGTTTATGGATAAACCATAATGCTTTTCTTTCATTACTGTTTTACTTATAACATTCTTATTTTTTATTTTGTACATATGGATTCTTATAGAGTCTTTCCTCTTTACTTACAGACTTGTAGCTTTATATAAAAGCTTATTTTACTTTCAGCCAAACTCACTCCAAGTTCCCCTCACCTCATTCCCTAACGACAGCAGAACCTTCCAGTCATGTTTTTGAAGACTCTCTGACTAACGTAACGCAATTGATGAAACTTCCCAAGGCCAGCTTGTGTAATACTTCCATGCTCCAAAATACATAATATATATGAATATATAATATAATGGCTCCTTCTAACCCGCCATATTGAGTTGAAATTCCTCCAAAAGTCAAGCTCTGTCATATCCTAGACCCATTCTTAGGTAATCTCATTTCCTGCCATCAAAAACCTATATTTACCTTGAATTCTCAGCAGGTAGCACCCCCCAAACCCCCATATATGCCATGTTAATGCCTAAAGTTGCACAGAGTCATATCTGAACCAAGATTGTTACTTCCTTCTACCTACATAAAATCTATACATTCATTAAAACTTATTTTAAATTTTACTTCCTCCATCCTTGGGAAATACACTGGACCCTAAATCCCCATTGGTTTTGAGACTTTTTTTTTTTTTTTATCATTTAACAATACTATTGATAATAATAGCTACCATATACTTGTGCACCAAAGACTGTTCTAAAGCACATTATGTGTACTCTTTCTCTTAATATTCACACTAAAATTTCGAAGTAGAAAATATTGTCATCCATATTCTCCAGGAACTATAAGTTCAAGAAAGCTGCCTGAGCTCAAATGGAAGAGCTGAAATGCAAACTCATGGCGAGTTGACAGTCAAGGCCATGCTCTTACCCACCTTCAAAGCAGTGAACACACCACTCTTCTTCTTCTTCTTCTTTTTAAAAATATTTTATTTATTTATCAGAGAAAGAGAGACAGAGGCAGGCAGAGGGAGAAGCAGGCTCCTTGCTGAGCAAGGAGCCCAATGTGGGACTCAATCCCAGGACCCTGGGATCATGACCTGAGCCGAAGGCAGACGCTTAACCGACTGAGCCACTCAGGCGTCCCTCTTCTTCTTCTTTTTAAAAGTACTTTTATTTATTTATTTTTGCAAGAGAGAGAGAGAGAGAGAATGAGCCGGGGGGAGAGAGGGGCAGAGAGAGAAGCAGGTCCCCGATGAGCAGAGAGCCTGATGTGGAACTCGATCCCAGGACCCCGGGATCATGACCTGAGCCGAAGGCAGATGCTTAACCAACTGAGCCACCCAGGCGCCCGACACACCACTCTTCTTGAAGTCAGCACAGCACCCGCCCTCTCATCCCCTCCACCTGAACTGCTGGAACAGAACTGTCTGAGTAGAAAGCCCAACCTACTGCCTTCTGTGTGAAACATGCATTTAAAAACATGCTTTTATCACATCCACTGTGGATCATTCAGGCAGATTTTGTGAAAAATAAGTGGGTGAAATAAGGAAAAACAAATCAAAAGTAAACTCCAAATAACTTGATAATCCTAGATCTGGACAAAAATCTCTGTCATCTTACAGCACCCAAACCCTCAGAAATTTAGATAAAACTGACTTGAGACCACATAATCACCCCCGATTCCACAGATTATAGATGTCAAGTTCTGCTAGAGCTTCTCCAGAATTTTGGAAGGTGATGGGCAGTGGGATAATTTACTTACTAATAATGGCTTCCGTCTCCTGAGCTAAACTGCTGTATATGCTCCTTCTATGCTTGAATGTCTCACCTTCCATAAGAAAATCCCCAACTGCAAGCATTTGTGAACAGCACAGACCCTTTGAAGATTAGTGAAGAGAGACAAGACAAGACTTGGCAACAACAAGACAAACACATTAAATGGGCAAAGAGTGGATCCTCACAAAGTCCCAGACTCCATCTTTCCTCCCAAGACTCTCCTCTTCTCTTTCCCCATCTTGCTCTTTTCAGCAGCAAAACCAACAGTTTCCTCTCCTGATTGCACGGAAGGAGCATCACTTCCTTTGATATGTTGATGGCCACTTCGTTCTTTTCCACAGCGTCTCATCTTTTATATCAAGTGGCAAGAGGTTTATCACGGTGTTTCCTCAAACAAAATATACTTCTTTGTATTTTCAGTGAATAAAATACATTTCTCATTGCTTATTTATGTGCCGTGTGTGTGCGTGTGTGCATATGCTTACAGGAACATTTTTTAGGGATACCAGGTACAGCTTTTCAGGCACATTGCACAAAGAAGTTATTTATTCCAGTTATGCTTATGAGTGCAGAGCTACAAATAACTTCAATATAAAAACCTAAAAGTTATCAATCCTGTGTAATAAATATTTCAAAGAGAAGCGTATCAAGCGTAACTCTCTGATGATTACTCCCTAAATGAAATCCAGGCAATCTCTACTGAACTTTTCACATGCCTTTCTGTATCATCCACCCAATACCTTCTCCTGCTCCCAGCACTGGCTCTGCTTCTCTCTTCTCCTCTGTGCTCACCCCCCGTTTTCCTCATTGGCCCACACCTTTCTCATGTTTGTTTCCGAGGCCTTCATGATTTTGTAATTTTGGTCACCCATCTATTTTTCTCTCTTTTCTCTTCCTGTTTCTAGTCTTCCAAAATGGCTATAAAATGGAATTAAAATATATACCTAACACTGAAGATGATTAGTTCAATAAAATTTTATGTCAATGATATTAATTTTTTTAAATATCAAAAGATATCCTTTTCTTTATAAAATGTCAGCACATATAAAACCTGAATATAGATACACTAAGAGATCACACCGATAGACCAATGATCCATAATTTAAATTTTTTTCTCTCTCCATATATATAGTATCACATATGAGTATTGAGAAGTGTTACACTGAACATGTGATATATATAGGATATATTCATTCAAGAAAAAATAAATGGAGTAACAGCCTGTGAACTAATACACTTTAGTTCTGGGATTTTACTATATTTTAAAAAATAATATGGAGGAAATATCATTTCTAATGTTTCTATTAATATTAGAATAACATTCTAGGAATATATAGAAAGAACAGTATTGGTGTTAATATCTGCCTTACTCTTTATCTAAAAGAACTCAATATTTTGCTGATCTATTTTCTATAAATACTTAGAACTTCTATGTTTTGAAAGATCAAACTTTAAACTTTCATATATATGCAATTTTTGCAACTTCAACTGTGTACCTTTTGGTTTCAACAGGATCTTGGTACTGTAGATTGAGGTGACAGGATGATAAACAGGCCATTATTTGCAGCTCTATTATCTACTCTAAAATATGTGGCCACATTAATTTGTATCGTTTGTGTTGTTAATGTACACTGGCTTAATTACCAGGGCGAAGCCACAATATGTGATATAATGGGATATGGGACCGTCATGCAATATCCTAATTTATCAAGCAGCATATTCCCTTAACATTATTACAGCGGATTAGAAATGCCACCTCCTGAAATCTCCTTCCCAAAATCAGAACAGTCTGAGAGTACAGTAAGTCCTCAAGAGAAAAATTCTGCTTTGCTCTATTAAACATTCTCCAACAAACACAAGTTAAATAAGGTAAAATGAGATAGTTCACACAAGATGATTTTTCACATTTTCATGAAAAATGTGTTTCTATTTTCAGGACAATAATTCTAAGCTTTCTAGATTGAGAACAGTTAAGCTAGGAGTGTAAGACTCATTGGTATTTGAAAAAAATTAGGGAAAATTTTATTGTCTTTATTATGGAGGGGTGAAAATATCTACAGGAAATGATATTTCTCATATTTGTAGAAAAAGTATTTTAATGGGTGAAAGGGGGGATAATATCTACTTAGATTATTATATTTTTTTTAGGTTATTACTTCTCTAAAAACTTGAAAACTCAATGAAAATAATTCCCAACTTGAGTTTGAGGACATGGTGCTTATTTACAAAAACATGTCTTGATGGATATTGTTACAAAGATTAACCAGCCTGGAAAACCAGAAGGGTAAAAACCTCAACCCCACATGCTTTTGTTGAAAAATATTTTTGTTTGCAATCTCGAGCCCACAAACCTATTTTTCCTTATCTCTCCCTGAGGCTGGCAGTACAAATAATGGTACTGAACTTCATACCATCTTGTCAAATTCATCTTGTTATCTTCAGTGTAGTGACTGATCCATAGTAGATGCTCTTAAGTATTTGTTGGCTGAAATGGATGGGCTATGATTATTTTGTTAATTTTCAGATATAAAACATGACCTCCTGTGTCTGATACTTAAATTTGGAATTATCTAAACATGTAATAAAACCAATTATTTTCATCTTGATAATAATTTAGTATATGTGGGTAAAAAAAATGAAAGAAAAATATTGCAATTTCTAACACCTTATAATTTGGTTAATAGCTGAAAGTAGCAAATAAATCCTCAATTAAAGTTTCCTTCAGTTAGGAAGAGTTTTCTTTCAGCAAATAAAGGTTAAGACACTATTTTATTTTATTTTATTGATCCTACACCTAACATGGGGCTCAAACTCAGGACCCCGAGATCAAGAGTCACATGCTCTGCAGACTGAGCCAGCCAGGTGCCCCTAAACTACTATTTTAATAATTGAGTCCTACGATTGTACCTAAAAACAAAATTAATGTATTATATCTCAATATGATGGATAACATTCTGGAATTAATTCAAAACATGAAGAAATATATAAACTATTAAATGCGAATACTTCAACCAGCTTAATTCTCGACAGTGCAGGCTTTGTTCCTGGATGTTAATCTAAAGATAAAAATCTCAAATGGTAAAAGTGAGATAAGTTTTGTCAATCATAAATTAAACCAAAGACAAGTAAAATTAATTATCTCAATATATAAGGAATGTACTGGGAGAGACTGCGTTTGCAGGATACTGACAAGTATGTGAGACTAACATGTTGGCAGGAGTTGACACACACAGGGTTTCCATAAGCATGAAGCTGTTTGGAGACAAACTACATGACATTGTCCTAGGATAGGATCCTTCCCGCTGAAGGAATGGTTAGTCTCTTAGTGACCTCTCCTTCAGCCACATATCCCAGAGGGTAGAATCCAGATACCCTCTCAGTGCAATCCTCTCAAGAATATCCTCTTATTCTTTAGCACAGTCTGGCCCAAGTTGGCTCTCAGTAGAAGTTATTTGAATTCCTTGGTTCTGGGCATACTGGGAAGCTCTGAATTGTTAAGGATGCTTGCAATGAATGACTAAATGTTCATTTTAATTTTGCTTAGGGTACTGGATTTACAAAGCCATTAACCCATTTTTTTAAAGCTTCTCCGCTCTGTGACTTGTTAGTTAACTCCAACTGCTGGCCAGAAGGAAAGTCCACTTCAGAAAGAATAGAAGTGAAGACCAGTCCCTGACGGGGCAGATTTCTCTCTTTCTCATAAAATGAGTTATGAAAATCTTTCTAGTAACTGGATCAGTGACCTCCCTAGCACAACTTTTTAGTTGTTATATATAGAAATTTTGAAATATGTATGTGTGTGTGTAGAGAGAGAGAAAGAGAGAGAGAGGGAGAGAGCAAGAGGTAGAGAGAGAGGAAGGGAGAGATGGAGGGAGAGAAGGAATGGGGGGCAGAGGAAGAGTCTTTAAAAAGAGTTACTAAACAAAATAACCTTTATACTTTTAAAGCTCACTGCACTGCTTTTTTTCTTTTTAATTCCTTTCAAACTATATATTATTTTTCCTTTAGTAGTTGAGATATATATTTAGCAGTATTTTTTTCAAATTAGGAAAATCAGAGAAATAAAAAACAGCAAACACCAAACCAAACATAAAAGAACAATACAAAATAAAATGACAGCATGAAAGTTTATATTCCTATATTTGACAAAATTCTATAGATGGGATGGGTTCAAAATTACTTTCTCCTGAGGAAAAATTCATAGTGTGAAATAAAATGCACTAATGTATTTAGTTACTAAATGTTGATATATAATTATAATACGTTGTTTCCAGGAATATACCTCTATTATGAAGATATTTGCCATCAGATACCTCGTATTACAGGTATTTCCATGATATTATTAGCCAGCTCTGGACTTGAACTAAGAAGTAAACAATCACAGATGCCTAGGATGAATAATTACATAGAATGATTTTCTTTTTCATTTTCATTAAAAGAAGTGAAAGACAGAATTCATTCAGGTCTAAAACTGAACAATTTCCCCCCAAAAAGAAAGAGGAAGTAAGGGACGAAGGGAGACCAACCTGACAGTTTTCACTGATTATAGTCTCATAAGTCTAAAACTTTCTTGTGTAAACTCCTTTGTTCACGGTATTACAAATTTTATTTTATTTTTTTAAGATTTTATTTATTTATTTGACAGAGCGAGAGCGAGAGAGGGAACACAAGCAGGGGGAGTGGGAGAGGGAGAAGCAGGCTTCCCGCTGAGCAGGGAGCCCGACGCGGGGCTCGATCCCAGGACCCTGGGATCATGACCTGAGCCGAAGGCAGACACTTAACGACTGAGCCACCCAGGTGCCCCAGTATTACAAATTTTAAAAAGCAGTGATTGTACTGGTCATTTATATATTAATTATTTTTATTGTTTCAATTAAACACAATTTTATTGACTTTTTAAAAATTATATTTGTTCATTTTTATAATGAGAACATAATCTCAGTGTGTTTACATATTCTTTCTGTCTTTACATATTATGAGCACACCTATATGCCAAACACATAGCCAGGTGCTAAGGTTTAATACTATGCCTGCCTTCAACTCTTTATTGGCAGGGGTCAACAAACTTCTTCTGTAAAGGTCCAAGTAGCAAATATGTTGGGCTTCACTGGCCACACATGGTCTCTATGGCAGTCACTAAACTTTCTAAAAGCAGTGAATACAATACATAAAGAGGCGTGGCTGCATTCCAATAAAAGTTTATGGACATTAAAACATGAATTTCATGTGTCATAAAATGTTATGCTCCTTTTATTTTCTAAAATCATTTTTAAAAGTTTTAGCTACAAGCTATACAAAAATGGAAACTCGTTGAATTTAGCCTTTGAGCTGTAGTTTGCTGACCCTCGGTTCATAGTATTTAAAAAAGTTTTTCTTGGGGCACCTGGGTGGCTCAGTTGGTTAAACAACTGCCTTCGGCTCAGGTCATGATCCTGGAGTCCCAGGATCGAGTCCCGCATCGGGCTCCCTGCTCGGCGGGGAGTCTGCTTCTCCCTCTGACCCTCCTCCCTCTCATGCTCTCTGTCTCTCATTGTCTCTCTTGCAAATAAATAAATAAAATCTTAAAAAAAAAAAAAGTTTTTCTTATATGATTGATATTTCTATATAATATTTCCCTATTCTCGGAAGTCTCATAGACCCCTCTCTTACAAAATTTTTAAGGATTTATCATCAGGTTTTTATTTCACAGAAAGATTTTCATCTTTTGCCATCTTAGTATACTTGGTTCCAAACTGATTTTAGAAAATGGGGGGGAAAAAAACAGAATAAAATGGAGTATTTTGTAGCTGGCAAGGGAACTCTACTGTAATTTCTGCTGTCTCTATTTGAAAAAGGAGCATGGAAGAATAAGAAAAACAGTTTCCAAAACTAACACAACCACTATGTATCAATAAAACAAATCTCAGCTCATTTGAGCAATGCTCTGCTACACACTGGCAACATTCTTGGCACTGACTCTGCAATTAAGATATCTGAATGTACTAGGGGATACATACAGATGCTGTATGTTTTAATTTAAATGAGCCATTAAACTCAGCTCAGTTGTCTAAACTGACGTGATACATGCAGAAATCTGAGGCTCAGAGTGCTTAATAGGCTTGTCCACGAGCACACAGGTAGTTTCAAATCCAGGTTTGTTTTTGTTTTTGTTTTCTTTTCTGATTCCAATATAAATGCTCTTTCTCCTATGACCTGACTCCAAGGATTGGGGTGGGCACACTCATATTTTCTCATAAGGAAGTAGGAAACTAAGCATCTTAGCTTCTAGCTCACAAGTAATTAGTGACAATTTAATTGGAATTTAAAGTGTTTCACTGCATTAATAAATAATTAACACCAATACAGAAACAGTGTTGCGCTGTTCGAGAATTGTGTGTTAGCAGATAAGCTTTCCACAGAACCAGTTTAAACAAGTGCAGGAGTGTCCTGCATAAGTATTTCTTAGTTCCATCACCATGGAAGCACCAGACTGATTTGCTCTCTCAGGCCTGAAGTTAGGGGATGCATTTGCTGTACTTGGGTTTAAAATGGTCTCCATGTTCAAGTTGGAGAACTGAACAAGGTGATGTCTGAGGTTCATTGCCATGGTACTGCTTATGTAAATGCAGCCGTAAAGAAAGACCCTCCCCACACATACATGCTTCTCTCCCCTCCTTAAACATATAAATTAGGTTATATACGTAATTACTAGTTATTATAGCTTAAATATTTTAAGGTAAAATTCTTATTTGTCTTATTTGTCTTATCCTATTCTGCCAGTCATCTTCAAGTTTATGGTATAAAAAAGTATCCATTTACTTGTTAAAACTGTAATAACACAAGAGAAAAAAAATGAATAATTCCATGTTTTATTACCAAACTTAAAATAAGTATTATAAATATTGAAATAATGAAATAGGCACTCTTTGTGTTAGAATATATGACACAGAAATGTATTTTGTATTAAGGATTCACCTCACCTTCATGTTTCTGCTCTGGAATACAAAATGGGATAATTTCCTATAATGAAATTTCTTTTTTAATAAAACAGACCGTGGGTGTGAAGTTTGCCTTTCCCTATTAAAAGAGTAAAAGAAAATAAAGACAAATTTTAAATATGACTTAGAATATAAATATTCTCTTTCTGAACGTCCAAATCACTCATACATAATATTGAGTAACTAGGCAGGCAGCAGGGCTTAATCTGATTTGAACTTGTTGATTTTATATCACTCTGGTGAATAATGAAAATGACTAAGGACCGACTTATTCTTTTTATAAATTCAAACAAGATTTTAAAAGAAAATAATGAATCAATGCACAAAGGAAATTAGACTATAGTCAACATTTTCATTGTTTATTTAAAATCTATGGATGCATAAAATAAGTCATATGCCTGAATGCAACTGTCTACCTCCCGCCTTTTGATTATCTTTATTTTTCCAATCAAATTAATACGTACCATTAAGTGCTAGGGGATTTATAAACATAAAAATATTCCTGTCTTTGTTCTCTGAAGTTCACTCTTTCTATAAGAAGAGGGGAGAAAATTTGTACGAAGGTGAATGGAAATGAGCAGCCTTTTCTCCTTACACCACATCAATTCCCATTTGTCTGAGTGGGTGGTTAGGTCTATAGCACAAAATGCATTAGCTTCACTCTATTATTTGTCTTTATACTGTAGGCAGGTCAGAAGACTGGTTAAATTATTCACAATTGTACAAAGTACAGGAGCACTTATAATTTCCTGATTTTATGAATATATAGTTATTTTATTAAGTTTCTCTATTAAGAAGCTGTATTCATTCAGGCAGTCAACAAATCTTAATATCTGTACGACTCATCTAATTTTTCAAATACATATTCTAAAATCAGTAAAAAATAATTCATTTCCCCATATCTTTCAACCTAATGTGCACCCTAGTGGCTGAACCAAGGAAATATAAACCCTTTATCACATAATTATGTACATTGGAATCAATTTTCTAATTCAAAGAATGGGAGGGGAATTTAATATTCATTTAAATATTTAGCTACAACAATTTTTGTACTTCTCCTTAAGCAGCTGTAACATTAAAAAATGTGTAGATTTTTTTTACAGGTAAGAGAACAATAACTTTTCACGTGTTAATAATTTTAAGTTTCAAATCTGAAATTTTTTGTCCTGTTTACATTACCAAAACCTTTTATCTAAGCAGCAAAACTGTGGCAAACTTAAAAACAGCTCAGTTTGAGATTCTTGTCATATTACCTCTATATAATCAAACAAATGCATATGAAATCTCCCCATCTAAGGCAGTATCTGGGTAAGTATGTGTGGGTATAGATAGAAGCACATGATCAGAAGTCATAAACCTTAAAAAAATGCTAGTGTCTACTAGAAGCTGTTCCCCTGTGGCATTCAGTTTATTTCTGAGGTCAACTTCGAGGTAAGAACGAGTCAGAAAATAAGCTCATATCTTTGCAAACGAGGATTTTAGAGAGAAAAAAAATATAGCTGCAGGACACTGGGGAGATGGTGTCCTGACAGGCAACTTGTTAAATTCAGCAGGCTTATCTGCCTCTCAGCACCTGCAGACATCAGTCTCCCTGTTTGCCAACCAAACCTTCTAATGCTAATTCCATGTCCCAGTGGAGACACCTACTTTGAAGAGCTATTTCCCAATGTAAATTATTAAATTGATCGGATGGCCCACAAATTGACCTCGTGTGAGTTTCAGCAGTGTGAGTCATCCCCCCTTGGGACAGGCAAATTTTATTATTATTTTTTTAAAGGCAGAAAGAATAATTTGAAAGCAATTCATTCTTTAGGAAAAGACAGCAACAACTGAAATGCTCCCTCCTGTGGAATATCTTTTTTTCTTTACTTGCTTTTTTCTTTAAATTTGCATTAACGTTGCATTTGCCTCTATGTGACTCTTAGCAACGCTTGCCATTCCTATTGAGATCTTCCTATTTGTTTCAGATGGATATTCTAATCACCTGTGTGTTTTTAATGGCGTCATCTGCCCTATTTTAATTATATATTAAAAGTTTGTCATCAACAACATACACAACCCTACATATAGGCTTACAGACGTGAATTGGGTTACGACTGAAGGATGGTCACTAACTACAGTGGGGGTGGGGATAGCAGCCGTGAATTACTGCTCTGTTCTGCCCAGGTGGACAGGGTCAGACTACCCAGGCCCTTGAAGTTACAGAAGGATTTGGGCTCCTATCCCAGAACAACAGGAGGTCATTCAAGGGCTTTTAGCAGGGAGTGACACAATCACATTTTTATTTGAAAAGCTCATTCTGGCTGAGTGTGAAGAATGGCTGAGTGTGGAGAAAAGCAAAATTCTTAATGATTTGGGAAATTGCCTGGAGAGACAGAAAAAAAACAAAACAAAACAGGGTAGGCTAGTCTGTCCCTGAAGAAGTTTCTACTGAAAAAGATTTTAGTGGTTAAATGGCATTTACCTTGGTAAACTGATCACTACCCAGCTTTGCAGAGTCAGAAACAAGTTGATTGGACTCTGTTCTTATGCTAGAGGTTTTATGCAAAATCACTGAAATCTCAAAACTAAAAAAAAAGGGGCGGGAAGCTATTCTTGTTCCCATTTCACAGATGAGGAAACTAAGGCTCAGATAAAGCAGTTTTCCCAAGTGACAAAATTAGGGGTTAAAGCGAGAGTCAAATTCACTCTGTATGATTTCAAACCCCATGCTGTTTTTAGCTCAGCATGTAGCGCCTCTGCCCATGGACTAGGGAGTCTCCTGATAAACTAAATGCTTAGGAAGCCCCAGCTCCTTAAAAAAAATCTCAGAATATGGGAGATTAATTATTCATGGGCTCATTTTAGAGTTTCTGTGAGAAAACTTTAATATGGTCAGCATAAGAGAAACTCTTGTCTGTTATTGACCCTAACATGACAAAGGGAAATGTAACATTTTCTTCTCAAGGAATCACATTTTATCTAACAATGGCTGACTTCTTAATAAAAACTCTACACGTTTTCTCTTTGGTATACAAATTTTAGAATTTTCACTAGCACAGAAGATCAATGTTAACCAGATTGTGCCTAATTCAGACGTTTCTGTGTAATAAATACAGATTGAGTAGTTTCCCATGTCATGAAACACGAGCAAGTGGAAATGGGGATGTGCTCATGATATTCCAAATTAATTAGGGATTTATATTATACCTGCTTTCAAAACTCATTTGAGATCATTGCTTTACATATTAATACTCATGTCTGTATCAAGTCAATATCTTCAGGCTGAACACTTAGCTTCTTTATTAAAGCCACTTTGCTTAAAGAGGGGATAATTTTTAAATTTGCTAATATCATTTCTTTTTGTGAGCTTAACCTACATTATCTATTATAGGGAAATGAGTTAAATCTCATTCTACAAATTTCCAAGAAATGTCTACAGGCCTTGGATGGCTGTGAGAAGTGTTGCAGGGAATCTGAACCTTAGAGAAAAACTGGGTGAACATCATTCAGAAGCCAAGTGTCAAGTAGTTGTTAACACAACTCAGCAGTGAGCCATCAGCTGCAAGAGACATCTCAGAGCCTATTGGGAAGTGGGGTATGGAGAATGGAAGGGAAATCATTTGCTAGTCCAGATGGTGCAAATGAGTGTCTGCTCAGAAGACAAGCAGTGTTATCCCTCACCTACCTGCACCCTGTTCGGTGATAAATTGAGTTGTCAAATCCCATCAGGCTCCCTCTATTGGAGATGATGATCATCCTTTAGGAAGGTTAATCTCATGAATGGCTGGTGAATTTATTGTCGGTACAATATTGACACTTTTATTACTTTTAAAAAGTAAAAATGGAGAACATCAGATAATACAAGGACTTTGTTTTGGCATCTTGGTTGCCAGTTAACTGAATTCAATTTTATTTAAGCAGATTGCAACTAAAACTGGAAGAATACAGAATTTGAAATCAGAAGATAGGGGATCAGGTTACCATGACTGCATTTATTAATTATGCCCTTGGCCAACCTGCCATCTTTCAAAACCTTGATTTCATAAAATAGGGAAAAAAGTATCAACCTTGTAAGACCTTTATGTAAGTTAACATATAACATATTTGAAAAGAGGTTGATACATTATAAAAGGTATAAAAATGCTTTTGATTTTATTATAGCAACCAGGTGAAATAACTGGAGTATCTTGTACTTTTCCTCTACATCAGTTGCTCCAAATTTTTTTAGATCGTGTAATCTTGTCAACAAAATAATTTTGAGTTTGCACACTCTCTAAAACGTGTATTTTAAAAAATAAAATATACGAACAATTATTAAAAGTTTGTCATCAACAACATACACAAAGTCAGGCTTACTATTAACAATAGCAGATTTATACACATTTCAAATTACTTTTCGGATAATATTTTGTCTCCTTGGCCAATTTCTTATCAGATCTGATTAAATCATTATAGATCTTTTTGACAACATAAGGTGGCCAAGGAAGGGAGTATAAATATCAACTTTTCAATTTTGTTGCTATTTTTGCTTGAATTTTTAGTATAACATTCATGAGGAAACTTCCCTGTAAGAATCTTCCTTAGCTACTTTTCATTTTAGAAGAGTTAACAGATAAATACAATGTCTGTTGTCAACCTATCTTCTCTTCTGCTAAGGAAATACTGGCACTATGTAAAATATGATGAAATGACATAAGGAGAAGTGCAGACCTCACTGTAAATTATGAGTAAAGCTTTACTTCTATTTTTTAGATAAAAATAAACAAAAATCGGAGATCAAAATTTTTCTTCCCATGTCTCATATTCCATACTCATGTACTGCTAAAAATCTTTACTATGGGGACCACTCACCCGGCTAAGCCTACAAATACACACACTTTAATTTCTTTAAAAATATCCAGAGCCACTTATTTTTCTTGCATTATTATTTTTACTCCATTTATAACTAAGGATTTTAGTATTATAAAAAGAAGATGAATATAAGACTTAAAATTTCCTGATCTACTGCATACCTCTTTATGAGACAAATATCATTAAAAATTTTCAGATACACTTGAGGTTTTGAATTTTCACAATTATTATGAAATTATAAAATATGACTTTGGATTTATGAAATATTCACTGAGCTGAGATTTATTTTAAATAGTAACATAGTTGGAAATTTGTGTTAGCTTATACTAAAGAGAACACAAAAATCAAATCTCAAGTGATATGTGATGAGGCACATAAGGTTTGTCTGGTTCATTTGTAAAATCACAGGCAGAATTATCTGTTTCATAATAATTGATAATATCCAGCAATAAGCATCCTATAAATATTTGAGGATTTAATATTCCAGTTTCAGAATCATGTAAGTATTGTTCAAAAAATTAAAGCTTTAATAATAAAATTGCTCCCTGGATCCATGGACCAAATTTTACCACACAGCAAGAGAAGCCCTAACTTCAGCTATGTGTGGTTCACACTCTTCTAGGACATTTCAAAACTTCAAATGTTCTGACCTATTATCAGACCATATTTTGTTTTGAGAACATGGCTATTGTGTCTACTGCTTCTGAATCGTGAACATAGCTCATTTAAGAAGTATAGCCTACTGTTAGCTGACAGAGGTTTCTCTGACTGAAAATACTTGGTGTCTCAGGAACCTATCTTGAGTCCCTTAGAAATTGGTCTTTTCTTCCTGAGAACAGACCAATAGTACTCTAAGTCATAAGATTTTTTTTTTAATCCCATTAATATCAGGTGAAATAGTATAAAAGTACTTTTCCTGAATCATGTTTCTGTGCCTGGTGAGTTTGGATTTGGACTTTACCTATACAATAAACCTGCTCTGACAGGGATCAGAGAGACTACCTAAGTCGTATAGTATATTCCAAAGGCAGGTGAGGTGGGCTGGGATTCCATCCAATCATTCACATCAGAAGAGACACACAAAGTAGCAGATACAGTGAGTGGAAGAATGGTCTGTAGTCAGTGTCTTTAAGCATCAGAAGACCTAACCACTTTAGAGCCATGACGCATTTTCCCCTTGCGTTTCAATAGCTGTCATTTTGGAAGCAAAAGGTATAAAGCACAGGCTTATGATCAAGAATGGGACAGAAACACTCAGGTGTAGAAACACTCCCATGAGTTTCCTAATCCTCTCCCCCATGAGGACTGGCTTTTATTCAGAGAGCTACAAATTATCAAGCCAAAAAAATCTGGTTAATCAGGTAAGCACTTGTACCCATATCTCAAACAGCAGTGCTACCATAAACTTTTCTTTCTCCATTTCTTTATGTTTAGGTTTTAGGGCTTTTAGATCTTTGTAACTGAGAGAAACAAAGCATATACACATATTGTAAGGGATCCTTTATATAATATAGAATGAATGGCCTATCTTTACTAATGGCCAGCAATGTGTTAAGAAATCTTACCTACATTATTTCACTTTCTCCTTACTATAATCCTATGATATATGTACCTTTTTACAGGTAAGAGAACCTAAAGAAATCAGGTCATTTAAATGAAATCATACAGGTAGTAAGTGAGAAGCTAGTATAAAGATTTACATTTGAGTCTTATTTCAATGTGTTTTTGTTAAATGTTCAATTAGATAAAAATCATGACAGGAATACCAAGAAGGTACCATCTCTATCTCATCTTCTTGCTGATGCCTAAAATTCTATCATATAAGATTTATTCTTTAGTTGGAAAGCTACTCAACCTTTATTAAAATGAAAAATGCTGCTGGTTTATAGGATCATATTAAGCCATATCAATGTGTTAGACCTCAGTGTCAGGGAAAGCTGCATTCATTAGAATGTTCTCACGTTGGCAGAAAATTAAACTTGAGATGACACAAACAATATATAATATTTTGGTTCAAATAACAAAACATCCAAGCATAGAGACTTGACCAGGCACAGACCATGGAGAACTTTGATTCCTCTCTATAATTCTTGTAGATCAGTCCTTCCCCCTCAGTAGCCTTCATCCTCAGGGAGAGTGCAGGATGGCCACTCTTTTCAGTAAGAGTGACAGTCACTTCAGAAAACTTTCTCAAAGAGAAAGGAAGCTTTTTCTTCTCCCTCAGAAGCCCTCAGCAAATATCTGATATTATCTCATTGGCTCAAAGAATTTCTTGGCCAGCTCTGAGGTTGGTCACTCGCTGATTGGTTTATAGCTTCCCATCCCTGAAGACAGAACTCTGGCAAAGGGAATAGGGTTATATTAACAGGATTGGACCAGAAGTTAGCAAAACTGGATGGGACAACCCCAGGAGCTTTGAAAACACCCATGCCTAAACCACACCCCACACAAGTGAGATTAGAATCCAGGGCTGGGGAGGTGAGGAAATGTATACAGTGAACAACTGATGGTCATATTTGTAAAAAAACAAAACAAAACAAAACACAAAAAAACAAAAGCAAACAAACAAACAAAAACAAAACCCCTAATGATGTTAATGTGCAGCCAGAATTTTGAATCACTCTGATTCAGACTCTGGAATGGAGGTCACTCTACCACCTCATCCATGTAGCTGCAAGAGGAGTGGAGGGGTGGAGTGGAGGTGGGGGGAGTCATGGACACTGTATCAGGCCTTAATGTCAAAGGGCAAGGATTGATGTCAGGAAAGAAGTGAGATGGGAACTTGATTTCTTGAGATGAAAAAAAGGCAAGCATCCAGAGACAGGGAAGAAGAACTATGGAAAAAAGGAAGGGAGGAGAGAATATTAAAGTTTCTATTCCCTGTTTCACTTCAGGGCCATTCTTAATAATAGTAGTAACTCTATTACTATGTATATAATTTAATTTATATAAGTATAGTTATAGTAATAACTATTATTATAACCTCCATTTACATAAAGCATTTAAAAATACTTTATTTTCATTTGCATATGTCATATTTTTGTTGTATTTGGAAGTTTCAGGCTTTTGTCAAATTAAAAATTCTCTGACAAAGATAATTATTTCCATGAACATGACAGCATGCATAAATTGAGATACAGTTCAAGTTTTAGTATTGTAAAAAATACCAAATCACTTTTAAGCATATGCTTGCTGCACTGTCCATCCAAACTCACTGAGCTTACATGTGTGTATAGAATTTCACCATATTAATCTAAAACCTTCCCGAAAGAACATACAGATAAGTCTAACTAAAACAACTTTCACACATAAAACTCAGAAGGCAGAATTATTTCTGCACAATATTTAATACATTTCAAACACACAGTATCTCACAGTGTAGTATTCATGCAAGAATGGCAGGCAAAGGAGTAGAAAGACACATCTAGAAAAAAAAAAAATGAGCCTTACCAAATATCCAAGTATCAAAAAGGCCTTAAATAAAAAAAGAGAAAAAATGAGAAAATATAAGAAATGCTACAAAAAGGCATTTAAAAATTATTTGGTTTCTTCCTTGATTGTAAAAATAAACAGATACTTAAAATATCACAGAAATATGTAATTTAGAAATTAAAAGCTCTCCTAGCTCACCCAAGGGGATTAGTATACATATTATATATATATATTATCAAATATATATATCACAGAAATACGTAATTTAGAAATTAAAAGCTCTCCTAGCTCACCCAAGGGGATTAGTATATATATTAGTACATATATTACCAAATATATATATATAGAGAGAGAGAGAGAGAGGAGCATATATTCCTCCAGATTTGTGTATTGTTATAAAAATATTATTTCTCTTCTTGTTTTTCTAATTCATGTTTTTCATCTAGTTTTTTAGTCTTTAAACATCTAATTCATTTTTTCTAACAATAAGTTATTGCAGAATATATTTGATCAATCCCCAACTGATGAACACATATGTTGTTTACAATTTATCATAACTAATGTAATGCTATAATCAATATCTCTGAACAGATAATTTTGTAATCTCCTATTCATACCCATATTTCCATAGGATTATGAAATTTTATTAGAGATTTCCAAATTAAAAAAGCAGTATTATTTTAAAAAGCAGTATTATTCAAATTGATGAGGAAAATAATTTGCTCACAATTTACACATGGAAAGAAGTAAAAATAATAAATTGTAAAGGAAGAAATAAAAGTTGCTAAAATACAGAAGATATTTCAACTGTAGTAGTAATCAAAGAAATGCTAATTTAAATATAGAGATAAATTTTTTCACTCAACAGAACTATTTTACATTCTTCCGAAAAACTAATAAGCATCTTTAAAATGTTATCAATCAATAATCAGGGGTGCCTGGGTGGCTCAGTCATTAAGGGTTTGCCTTCAGCTCAGGTCATGATCCCAGGGTCCTGGGATTGAGCCCCACATCGGGCTCCCTTCTCCGCGGGAAGCCTGCTTCTCCCTCTACCAGTCCCCTTGCTTGAGTTCCCTCTCTCGCTATGTCTCTGTCAAATAAATAAATAAAATCTTTAAAAAAAATCAATAATCATAAATATATAATAAGCAGGACATTAGGCAACTTCTAAAATAAATTCATGAAAATAATATCATATAAAGTTTGAAATAAGTGAAAAATAATATAAAATTATAGTTATAATTATAAAAAATTTTAAATAACTTGGAGTAACTATACACACATGTAATAGAGTTTGAGAGTTAGCAATATGATTTTTTATTTATATGTATATGTGTGTTTTTCTCCAAGTGTATTTCTTTTATGAACAAAAACTTTTATGACAAAGATGAATGATTTTCCCCTAACAGTTTCTATACATTTATATTATTACATATTGGTTTTCCAAAAACTAATGCATAACTCTGTTGTAACGGGATGCAGTTTTTACTTTAATGATACACTATAGTATCTTATAATTTGTACAATAGCAATTTTTACCATATACCTTAAGAACAACAAAAAAGAGCAGTTCTCATTATTTAGAGTAAGGGTAAAAGTGATTTACTACAGCTTTCAAAATACAGTGACAACAGGAGTTTCTCAAGAGGTTTCTATCCATTTCACAATATTCTTTTGAAGGTTTAGAAAATTATCGTTCTTGAGATGTGTGAAGAAACCACATACTCCAACGTTCTTTGTTCCTTTCTTGTGGGACTCAGAAACTTTGAGGATAAGAGTTTTGAAGTTATTTAAAATGATTTACCTCTAATCATCACATGTGTTAAGGCTACCAGCTTTGTGACTTTCCCATCGCCGACACAGTGGTCTAAACCCATCTTAATGCCGGACCACAGCAAGAGGGCATTCATTTACCCTTTCTTATTTCCATGATGACTCTTAGCACTGTAATGAAAGTGAGCACCAACCAGAAATATTGATTACTTCAATTTCCTTATCTTCATTTCACTTCACATTCTGAGTTTATTAGATTTCTGCGTCACCAGAAAATAAGATTAATCAATCACCATTTTCTGCTTTTTGCTCATACTGTCAGGCAAAATGACACCTTCAAAACACACCAAATTATAATTTATATATGGGTGAACATGCTCTCTTACCCATCGTTTCATACTAAGGAGCTGACAAAATGACTGGCACGAGTAGAAACATAGTAAATCGTGGTCAAAGAAATTAAAAAGAATTGGTGGGATTAAAGGGGATTAAATATGAGGTAATCTCTATTTCATTGGATTTAAAAAAATTTTTTTTTCTTAATTTTTCTTTTCTTTTTTCTTTTCTTTCTTTCCTTCTTTTTTTTTTTTTATTTTTAATCTAATGAGTCATCTTCATACTAATGCCACATAAAGGGTATTAACTCAAATTGCAGAGGAAAAGAATAGAGAGCTTTGTCTTCCTATCTTTTAAAACATCCAGAATTTCCGGGCGCCTGGGTGGCTCAGTTGGTTAAGCGACTGCCTTCGGCTCAGGTCATGATCCTGGAGTCCCGGAATCGAGTTCCGCATCGGGCTCCCTGCTTGGCGGGGAGTCTGCTTCTCCCTCTGACCCTCTTCCCTCTCGTGCTCTCTGTCTTTCATTCTCTCTCTCAAATAAATAAATAAAATCTTAAAAAAAAATAAAAAAATAAAACATCCAGAATTTCCAATGTATGGTCTGTCTTAAAAATCAGGGAAGAAGTGCAGTAAATGGCATCTGCAAAAGGGACAACTAAGGGAAGAATTTCGAATATATTGAGTTAATAACTTTGAAATAATCTCATAAAAGTAGAACCACTTGAACCCATCTAAAGCTATAGTCACATCAATTGTCTAAAGAGGCTGTTGATCATGGAGCCTAAAACACTCTGCAGGACGAAGTATTCTTATCTGCTGACTATGATATTTCAGTGCCCTTTGCTTCTCTATCTCCCTCATGTGGTCACAGCCTGATGCTGTTAGATAGTAAGATGATAAACCAAATGACTGCATATCTCTCTGCTTTAGGTTGTTTTTTTGTTTGTTTGTTTTGTTTTTCTTTTCCTGTCCTGTCCTTCCATCTCTTATTAGTCAGTTAAGAAGTACCCACTCAACTTTCAAAATACATCAAGGATAACTTAATAATCTCATCCACCAAACTTTCCTTGATTTTTCAGGCTGGACCAAGAGTCCATCTTAGGTATTCCCTTAGCATGCTGCACTTGTTTTCTGCTTTAGCTCTCATCGCTTTCTCTTGCAATTTTCTACTCATATTTCTTCGCAAAATGCTGCAACTTTAGGAAACCTTAGGAAATAAGAGGAAGTTTCCTGTAGGGATAGACAAACACACTCAGGAAGTCCCCAACTTATGATACATTCTATGAGGATTATCTAATTATCTCCTTTAGAAGTAATGTTTTGCTTAGGAAATAAATTTCTGATTCTAATTTGGCTCCTCATGAAGATTTTCTAAAGGGAGGAAATAACTTCATTAGTAGATATTATCTTGGTCCTCTTGATAGGTGTAGTTATCATTGCAAATTAATAACAAGACATTCTGGCATATATATATATATATATATAGAGAGAGAGAGAGAGAGAGAGAGAGAGAGAGAGAGAGAGGGAGGGAGGGAGATTAATTTCTGTGAATGTGGTTAGCATGTGTGCATTCGTCTCCATTTCTGCCACTGACATTTTAGCAGGAGGATTCTTGGCTGTCATGTACATTATAGGATATTTGGGAGCCTCCATGACCTTGACCCACCAGATGCCAGTAGCATCCCCCACTTCTTGTAGCAAACAAAATTGTACCCAGATATGGCCAGACATACCCTGAGGAGCAAAACTGCTCCCAGTTGACAACCACTGTCCTGAGAGTGATTCTTGCAATCTGAAGTACTGAATTAGGTAGGAATGAGAAACACAAAACCTTCAGTTTTGTAAGTAAGAGTCTTGGGTTGACATTACATAGACTCATTGTGTGCCCTCACTACACTCTTTTGGTTGCAAATGGGTATGTGTCCTTAGGTTGGAGGATACAGAGGCTCATATAAACCAACCTATAGGATCCTAGTGACTTACTTCTCTTATCCACAGCCAATTTGTCAGAAATGGGATGCTGGAACTTAATATAGACTTTGTCTCAGGAGAATTTCGCTCAATGGCTTCCATTTCTTGATTGATAGGACAGCCTCTTAAGACTTATGGGATCTTGGGCGCCTGGGTGGCTCAGTTGGTTAAGCGACTGCCTTCGGCTCAGGTCATGATCCTGGAGTCCCGGGATCGAGTCCCGCATTGGGCTCCCTGCTCGGCAGGGAGTCTGCTTCTCCCTCTGACCCTCCCCCCTCTCATGTACTCTCTCTCATTCTCGCTCTCTCAAATAAATAAATAAATCTTTAAAAAAAAAAAAAAGACTTATGGGATCTTTTGCACCCAACTAGAAGAAAGGGATGTAAAACACAGCGTGCTTTAGGCATTTTACTTTAAGAGTGTGTGTGAGTATGTGTGTGTACGCACACGTGTGAATTTACCCTGATTTTCAGCTTTAGAAATAACTGTTACAGAAAGGCAGACTGAAGCAAACTTCTTGCAGAACATACAAAATACCACTCTTACATCAAACAGCCTACTAGTTTCAATGTTTTTAATATAATACTTTGTCTTTCTGAGTTAAAAAACTAAGTTAGATATTATTTTTTCAAAACAAACCAATGTGGCATTTGGAGTAAGAAGAATCCTCAGTTTGCGTGCTGTAATGTGAAGTCACTATTTTTAGCATTATTTAAAAAAAATCTGTAATCAAAAGGTAAAAATAAAACCTTATAAACTGTAAGTGTCATGGATGTTCAAGATGATGATTATGAGCATGATAAAAGGAAAACATGAAAAATTATGTCCCTTTGATACTGGACAGGAGAATTTACACTAAGTGGACAGGTGTATCTAGTATTTGACCCAACTTCTGATGCACAGTATGTATAGTCCCTACCTTCAGGCTTTATAAATGTATTATGTCAAAAATAAATCTACATGGAAGTCAGGGATTTAAAATTACAAAGACAAATGGCTTATTAAATGCTAAAGGACTAGTCATAACTGTTAAAAATAGTGGGCGTCCAGGTGAAGGTCCTTGTTTTGAGAGCATTACATGAGACTGCATTGGTGATCATTCCCATGGATTTCAATGGAAGAGCCACAGCTTCCAAAAAATTAATTTATAAAAGGAAAGAAAAAGAAAATGCAAAATCCCACCCTCTCCTGAAGAGGTAGGTTGACTCTCCTAGGGAATGCTTTTCCTCCTGATGAATCATACCTGACCAGTGAGGTTTCCTATACACTCACTCAGAAGCCAGGCAGAATTGCACCTGCGCTGCACATTTCTCCCTCATTAAATCCTTCTTCATCCATGGCAAACGGACTGATGCTTACCCTGCCCCTCCTGTGTGGCCTGAAGAACTTTAATGGGGTGGAATCACATAATAACCAAGCATTCCCTGGTCTGGTGAACAAACTGCACATACCGAACAAATAGGGGCAAATGCTCCTCCAAAGGGCTGATGAGTACATTTGTGGTTTAATTTAAAGCTGCCCCGGGGTAGCCATGCTGTCTCCTCTGGCCTCTTTATGTTTGTGTTACCAGAGAATCAGACAGATTCCTTCTTTTTATTCTGGGACTGCGGCTTCCAAATCACAGAAGAGTGAAAACGCTCCCCTCATATCCATCTGAAAACTCAGATTCAAAGTCTTTGGCCTCTATAGGAACTGTCAATACCCATTTTTTACACCATTTGCAAAGCGGGCCTGGGAGGCTAATACAAAGGGTTTTGCTGTACCTGCCCCTGCCTGTGGGTGACAATGCCAGCCTTGTACTGGAATAGCTTGGCTTTGTCCTTTCAGGTGCTGTGTCAGAATCACTAGACAACACTGATTTCCTTTAAAAATTTAATAACACCATGTGACATTTATTGAGCATATACTATGTCAGGCACTGAGGCTAACCACATAATTCTGATCTCATTTAATACCTACATCCGTTATGAGGCAGGGACTACATCTAACATGCCAAGGTCTTACATATGGGCACTGAACTAACTTTTGTAGATTTTGTAGCAAGTGATTGTGATTTCCTTATGTGTGAATGGTATGGTACTTTAGAGCATTTATATATGTGCATGTTATTTTCATTATGATCTATGAAGATTAAGGACAAGGTCATTGCCCCATTTTACAAAGGCAGGGACTAAAGCAGGGATTCCCTTTTACAAAGTTTTTTTTTTTTTTTTTTTTAAGATTTTTAAATTTATTTATTTGAGAGAGAGAGAGAGACAGCAAGCCTCGCCAAGAGGAGAGGGAGAAGCAGGCCCCCTCTGCTGAGCAGGGAGCCAGATGCCGGGCTTGATCCCGGGACCCTGGGATCATGACCTTAGCCAAAGGAAGACGCTTAACCAACTGAACCACCCAGGCACCCCAAAAATAAGCAGCCATTTTACAAAGTTTTAAGTAATTGTATAGAAATGGGAGCGCCTTACCTAAAATCCAGACTCACCAGAAGGTAGAGGCTCTTTGTTAAGAATAGAAGAAAATCTCAACATGTAAAATATACAATGACAACTCAAGCATGAACTTAAAATACCATGAGAGACCAAGGCTTGAGCTTGCAACCGTGAATTCCTTCACTGGTTTGTGTTTACTGACCAGGAGTCAGTAAACTATGGCTCACTGGCCAAATTTGGCCTGCTACTTGTTTTTGTAAATAAAGTTTTATTGGAACAGAACCATCTCTATCTGTTTAGGATTTATCTATATCTGATTTTGTACTATAACTACAATGTTGTACTTATGCAACTGTGACATAAATTGTATAGTTTGCAAAGTCTAAAATACCATCTAGCCCTTTACAGAAAAAAATCCTGTTCTAGATTATAAAGGAATTCTCTCCTATTCTCCTATTCTCATTCTTTCTCAATTCCTTCTAAAGCTCATATTCTCAATAAACCTTTTTTTTTTTAATTGCTAGGTAAGCTGAGAATAGTATCAGTCTTCATAATACAAATGGAGTGAGTTCTGAAATATTTTGCATGTGAGGCATTTGTTATTAAAATTCATTTCCCAGGAGAGTATTTGTGGCTCTGCCTCTGGTTAAATCCTCTGCCCCTCTGCTACCTTCCCTCCCCGGCCTCTCACGCACACACCCATCTGTGGCTAACTGCTTCTCAGCCCATTGTCACAGATACCCCCATACCTGCACAGTGGATGCTCAGCCTCATGTCTCTCAGTGACCTCCTCCCTCAATGCCCCCTTGTCTACTCCACTTTTTGCCTATTTTTTCTTTCTCATTAATGGTTAAACAGGTTTAAATCTCCCCCAACATAAGTAATATTTGTCGGTTTTATCTCCCCTTGTAGCTATCAATCTGTTATCTCTCCTATCTTTTATATTGAGCTTCTTGGAAGACTTGTCTAAAATCACTCTTTGCTACCATTTACTCCCCAATCCATTGCTGTTGGCTCTTTTTGCATACCAAGCCCATATGGGCACCTACATGTATGTGGATGTGTCTATGTGCATACCCACAAACACACATACATTCAGACACACATTCTCACACACACACACACACACACACAATTTTTGTAAAAAGACCTCTACTTTTTCAGGATTAATTCATAATAGTGGAATTACTGGATTAAAGGTGTGTAACGGTTTAAGCCCTCTGGAAAAGCTGGGCTTACACTTCTAACAAAGGTGAGCAAGAGTAGCTTCCAGGTCATTGCTGACAGTGGGATATTATCATTTTTGAAAACTTAGCCAATTGGATAAGGAAAAGCAATAGTTTTGCAATGTTCTGTCAATTTTATTTTCTCTGATTACTCATAAAGATTCATATATTTTTAGAGATTTATTGGCAGATAAAGATCCAATTTTCATATAAGTGTTTTGAAAATTTTCATCTCTTCTAATGTAAAACACTTTTAAAATAAGCCATTATTTTTAAGCAATTGTAAAATATTTTTTGCTTTAACTCAATTTTAGCAATAATTTAACTGATATAAAGATGGGCATGAAATCTGAATTGAAGTGATATATTAAAATATCAAGAAATAATTTCAAATGTTACAGACTTGCAAAAATTTTGACACTAAAAATATTAGGATTCTAAAAGAAATTTTTAGAAATTATAAAAACTAATGGGCATATTTCATTTAATATTTCTCCTTGAAGAAAATAAACAAAACATACCACAAAAAATCAAACCTAAAATAGAACAATGTTAACATAACACCTATGAAGTATGTTTTGCAAAATCTTCCTTAGTATGTGATTGAATAAAAGCAAATCTTTTACAAAAAGCTAAAAGTTCATTAAAATACTTTTCATTATTTCTCACTCTTTTTGGGGGCCTTTGAAGCTAAACAGTTAATTCATTTTAAAGAAGTAGAATTCTTTAAACTATATTGTTAATTAAATAGTCTAAGATTAGATAGGGCAAAACAATATCCTTATGGTGTTTTTGTACAAACAAGTATACTTGAGACCATTGGGGTCATTTGACACTGTTGAGATGTAAGTAGAAACTAAAATATAATTTAAAAACACAGAAATTTCTTGGTTTCAGGGCTAAGGTTTGATAAATTTGGTCACGATGACTAAATATGGCTTAAAAATGTCTTGTAAGAAAAGGTGTTAGACTCCTTTTGTGAACCTGTGATGTCTAAAGCAAATCACAAGTTAACACATTCTGAGAAAGAAATATTCATCAAGAATGTAATGTATGGGGATTAACATAAATTAATTTATATACTTTGGTTGTTTACATCATCATCTTTTCCATTAAACTGTAGCCTTTACATTTCTATTTATTTATTTACCCAGGATGGTGTCTTATACACATTAAGTGTTCAAGACATATTTATTGAATGAATGAATCTTTCTTTTGTGATAATTGAGACTTTTAAGCTAACAAATTTAAGTTTGTACTATGTGTGAAACAATGTACTTTTCTTTATGAAAAGTAAATGTAGTAATTTGATTATAACATTAAACATCTGGGTCTGAACTGATGTGTTTTTATAGAACCATGTTACAATATGCATTTTAAGGCTTAAAATGTTCTATGGTCTTTGGCCCTGGAATTCTGCTTCAATGAGTATGTTCTAATGACATAATAGATTCTAAAACAACATATTTTTGAAATGTGAAAAACTGTCTAAAATTAAATTGTCTTCCTTGCTTCTATATTACAGTTATTAATACTACTAGTTATTGATGACCACCATAGCAACTAAGTGGGATGGATTAATCAGAACAATTGATAAATTC
This sequence comes from Mirounga angustirostris, assembly GCF_029215605.1. Classification (NCBI taxonomy): domain Eukaryota; kingdom Metazoa; phylum Chordata; class Mammalia; order Carnivora; family Phocidae; genus Mirounga; species Mirounga angustirostris. Next base: position 9,425,720 of record NW_026991720.1, read on the forward strand.
TTCATCATTAAGAAACTCTAATTCTTCTAATTAAGAGATTCCAGATTGAAATTTTTTAAAGCAACTGCTAAAAACAAGCAAAATTCATTTATTGCTAGAGAATGGGTCGTCATTTGATGGAAGGAACACTCAATCACTCACTGATTCCCACATACATATCCCAGATACATTTTACCCCATATACATTCATCTACTACGAGTCCACTATGTGCCAGGCACTCTGCTAACTGCTAGGGACCAGAGGCACTGATTACAAATATGGAGGGTCTTGCACATAATAGAAAAGACTTAGTAGTTTATGGGATAGGCAATCAGGCAGAAGAATAATATGATTACATTTATAATTTAAAGATGATCATTACAGCGACAGTGTGGAGGATGAAGTGGGTAATAGGAAGAGTAGTGTGAGAAAGGCCGGTGATAAGACTCTTGAAATGGAAGGGTGGAAGGGTGAAATGAGAGCCTGAAATAAGACAGTAGTCATAAACACTGGAAGAGAAGAGAGATATGAATTCCAGAAGAAATGACATGTTTTGAGTTGCCTGTCTTTTGCAATGACAGAAGCATATAAAAGATACAATGTTTGAAACTGGAGAGAACAAAAGGCAAAAGTGGACTTCCCTTTGGAAGCTCAGGGGAAATATGGAGCTGTTGGTATGGTCGGCCAGTCAAGGTTGCCTCTCATCCCCAGACAAAACAATAAATAGTAACTATCTGAACAAGCAACTGCGGCCATTGGGACGCATGTACATAGGTAGTCAGAATTAATTATGTTTATATTTGTTCGAGTAATTGTTTAAATTTGTATACTCTTTTGGTTGTTCTTTGAAGAGTGATTTTCTTCTCCCATTACTAATACTTAATCCCAACACAAAGACCTCAAAAGTAAAATATTATTGTACTATGTTTTTCTTTCTTTTTAAAAAAACATAAAGATATATTTGACATATAACATTATTTTTTTCAACTATGAATTATGTAATATAAATCCTGGATTACTTCCCCATAACAAAATTGGCAATATTTTGGAATAAAATTTCAAATTTGTAAAAAATTCAATTTGGTGGGCGCCTGGGTGGCTCAGTCGTTAAGCGGCTGCCTTCGGCTCAGGTCATGATCCCAGAGTCCTGGGATCGAGTCCCACATCGGGCTCGCTGCTCAGCAGGAAGCCTGCTTCTCCCTCTCCCACTCCCCCTGCTTGTGTTCCTGCTCTCACAGTCTCTGTCTCTGTCAAATAAATAAATAAAATCTTTAAAAAAAAAAATTCAATTTGGTGACCTTTCTTGGCATCCATTAGTTATCATATCGATGCCACCTACATAAAATTCTCCTTACAAAAAAAAAAAAAAAATTCCCCTTACCTTTCTGTAGGATAATGATCCCTTCCTGATTATCCTGTGCCACACTCGAGCTATGTTCTCCAGTGTGGCACCCTTTTTCCTGCTGCTATGAAGAGTCTCTATTAAAGGCTGAAGGCTTTGATCATTGGATAAACATATCTTTAGATTATGCTATTCTCTCTCATTGCTTTATAGATTTCCAACCAATTTATCTTAGTAGTGTTTCAGCTAAGTATCACCCAAAGTACAGAGGTAGTTGTTGGACTATCTCCTTGTGAATCTTTTGACCAATCAATCAAATTAGACAATTCATGTAGATTATACATGTGCTCTGGATAATATGGTAAAATATTAATTTGTCTTTCATTCCATCTTGAAAGAACATGAGCTATTTTTCCCCCTTAATTCTATTCCAAGAAAAGAACTAAATGAACTGTCTTCTCCTCTGTGTCCCTCTGGGTACAAGGTCTCCTACCCAGGAGCTATTTTGGAGATGGATGTAGAGAAATAGATCCAGACAGAGGTAAGCAAGAGAACTTTGAAAGGAGAGAGTTAGACAAGGAGAGGTTATTCAACCAGAGGGAAAAAGGAGCCATGTCTCCCCAACTCAGTCAGGGCCTGGGTTTTTGTTGTTATTTGTTTTTAAATCCTGTTCATGGTGGGAAAAAAATGGAAAAATAAAAATTTTATCAATAACCGGGAATGAAAATTAGGCATCACTAGAGATCCTTGAGATGTTATCAGGGTTCATTTATTCCATAGATCCTTGTGACTTCATCAAAGATTAGATTTATCTATATTTTTCTAAGAAGAAGTACAGGAATTCTTTATCCTGTACACCACGAGTACTCTGTGGTTTCCTCTTTTCTCTCTCAAAGAGCCTTTTGAGGAATAAAATTCTTAATTTTAAGTAAGTACAATGCATCAAACTTTGATTTCATAGGTAGTGCTTTTTGTATCTTGTTGAAAAAAATCTCTTCATGCTAATAGTGTCCTGGGACCAAATTCCAAAATGTGAGTATAAGTTTTCCTGCCACATCACCAACAAGAATTCTCTGGACACCAGCTGGGTGTCCAACTCAACTCAATTCTGACACTATCTACCTGAAGATGGCGTAAGATTCCATAGGTTAAGGGCTCAGTCCGCAGACTGAGTCTCCTCCCTCCACCTCACCCCCACATACTTCAGAAGTCAGTCACAAGCCTGGGTGGTCACCTGGCTTCTGAGCGACTGGCTATAAATCAGAGGTTCCCAATAACCCCCCTCTTTGGGCTTGTTTAATTTGCCAAAACAGCTCACAGAACTCAGAAAAAACATTTTACTAAATCACTGCTTTCCTGTCAAAGGATATAACTCAGGAACAGCCAGCTGGAAGAGATGCATAGGGGAAGGTATGGGGGAACGGGGCACAGAGCTTCCATACTCTCTCTCTAGGAATACTACTCTTTCAGATCTCCAAGTGTTGACCAACCCAGAAATTCTTCAAACCCAGTCCTTTTGGATAATTACAGAGGCTTCATTACACAGGTACGACCGTTTAAATCATTGGCCACTGACAATTGATTCAACCTCCAGTCTCTCTCCCTTCTCCTGAGGTCAGGGGGATGGGATTAAAAGATCCAACCCTCCAATCACATGGTTCATTCTCCTAGGAACCAATCCCCATCGTTAGGTGCTTTCCAAAAGTCAACTCACCGATATACAAAAATGCTTTTATTGCTTTCATCACTTAGGAAATTCTAAGAGTTTTAGGAGCTCTGTGGCAGAAACACAAAGACCAAAGGCATATTTCTAAATAAAAATCACAATATCACACATGCCCAAAGTCATGAAGATATCATTTTGTTTTCTGGTAGAAATGTTACTGATTTGTTTTCTACATTTAGTTTGATGTCCTTTTCAAATTAATTTTTTGTATGTTGTGAAGTAGTGGTCAAGGTTCATTTCTTTCCATATTGAAAAGAACAATCTATAGAGAGAGAAAGAGAGACATATATTTGAAATGTTTGGAAGTATTTTTCTGGACTGTTATCCTGTCACATTGTTCTCTTTGTCTATTTTTACGTTAATACAAAACTATCTTAATTATTATAGACTTACTTATTTAATGATGCTTAGAAACCGATAGTGTAATATAAACAACTTTGTTCTTCAAAAGAATCAATCAATCCATCAATCCTGTTCATGATTAAGATCTATTTGACTGACTAGGTAGTTAACTGGCTGTAGGCTGACTGCAAAAGACAGATCTGGAGAGTTCTGGAGTCATGAGGAGTACGGCCTGGGGAATTAGGGCTTCAATATATGAAGGAGGACCAGATTCAGCAACACTGGTAGCAGTAAGAGCAAAGGGGATTCTGAAGTTTTACCTTACTCTGTGAAGGGTCAGACCTCTCCTGCATTCTGGGTACCTCATAGGCTTCCTTGATATTTATTCAACACTAGGCAGAGCTGAAAGTGCTCCCAGACTTGATTAAGTCTGAATGTCTTGCTGTTGTATTTAGCTGGAGCTCTAAATAAGATATAATATTATTATGGTTAAGAACAAAGAAATAACATGGTGTCTTTCACTGGAGTATTATGAAGTGAATTTATAACCACAACACCTTTAGAAATTCTAACTTCTCTTGCTTCGAACATCTCCATGAGGGCAGGGACTTTGGTTTTCTCATGTTCCTCCTCCTATATCTTGCCACTCCCCAATCTCCCCTTCTTTATGCAACACTATTTGGACTGGCCCAAGCTCTTCCAATTTTGTTTTAAGTAACTAGATACCTATCGCCTTATATTGTATCCAAGTATATGAAAAGCTATTATGTTGAAGATAACTTTGAACCCAACTGGAAAAAACAATCCAGCAATGTGTAACCTTCCTCAGAAGAGTGTGTATGTGTGTGTACTGATGTGCTGAAGTCGGGATATGGTGAGGTTGTGAGTAAACAAACATTTTTCTCCCTGTCACAACATCTTTCATGTCACATATGCAGTTTAAACCTAGACCATATATTTTTTCACACCAATCTTGTCAGTTGCTCTTTAGAGCAGTCTTTTCTTTCTATTGTCTTGTTTTCTCTGCTTAGTTTGTACTCTTTACTGCCTCACACTTCGCTGCAGGAAGCAATTTAAAATCCTTTTTTTCCTCTTTAACAGTACAACTCACTTAGGAATAGAGCTTATAACAAAAACAGTTTTTGAAGAGATAGAGAACATCAGTCTCTCCACAAGTTAAATTTCATTCCAAAATGAAAAATCGTTAGTCCCAAACTATGCCTTATCTACTCGACTTGTCAAAGTTTTTAGTTGAAAGCAACATAAACTAACTGTGAAGGATTTGAATAGAAAAGGAATTTCCTGAGACTAAATGTGTTAGCTTCTAAAACCTGCTGAGTGCTTTATTTTTTATTTTATTTTATTTTTATTTTATTTTATTTTATTTTTTTATTCATGAGAGACAGAGCGAGAGAGAAAGGCAGAGGGAGAAGCAGGTTCCCAAGGAGCAGGGAGCCCGATGCGGGACTCGATCCCAGGACCCTGAGATCATGACCTGAGCCGAAGGCAGACGCTTAACCATCTGAGCCACCCAGGCGCCCACTGCTGAGTGCTTTAAAACACTGGCTCAGAAAAAACAGAAGAAACCATGAATTCTAGACAGCAAGGATCAGAGTCAAAAATCACTCCACATAACTCTCCAGTGAAGACACTGTTAACACTATGTATCAGCATTAGACACTTTAACTCGTACCATCCCAGGCTCTGAAATATCAGAACTCTCTGTGAACTGCTAATGCCCAAAGGGGCCTATGTTAGTCTTGTCTTCTTGCCTCCATGGTTTTCAGACTGATGCTTGAGATTGGCTAAGCTGAGGTAATGTGCTTAAGTCCTCACTTTCCTCATCAATAAATTAAGATAATTTGCATATGACCCATTGAACTTTTATAATTACTTGCCAGGGAAGATGGGACAAGGTATATTTGCCCTTTTATGCTTGTATGGTCTTCTACTTCCAACACCTATCAATAGGAGATCTTCAAACATAAGAACGAGGCTCAATTCTTGTAAAGAAGCAAAACAAAACAATAATGATAACACCAAATGTCCCATCACAATAATATAATAATGTAGAAATTTCCAAATTGAATTTGATTAAGTTACATCGAACTCAGTATTCTAGATTTGAAACTATACCCAAATGATGGTGTATTTAAAAAGCTTAGAAACACATCTCAACAATGCATTACCATATATAATGGCATTATATATGGCAGTTTTATAATATAATAGAATGAAATATTTATGTATAATATAATATAAATAAAATGTAATGATTATGTACAAAATGATTTTATATATATACACACATATATATATATACACACACATATATACTTTTTAAAAAAAGAACGGGGGCGCCTGGGTGGCTTGGTCAATTGGGTGTCTTCCTTTGGCTCAGGTCATGATCCCAGAAACCTGGGATTAAGTCCTTCATTAGGCTCCCTGCTCAGCGGGAAGCCTGCTTCTCCCTCTCCTCCCTGCTCATGCTCTCTCTCACTATCTTTGTCTCTCTCAGGTGGATAAGTATAATCTTTAAAAAGAAGAGGAAGAACAAAACTACGTACTTTTACGTACTTTTACGTATTCCTAGACTCACACTATGTTCACATTCAATAAAGCCAAAACAATTTTCTAAACTTTGGTGTATTCCTCCTTGCAGTCTTTCCTCTGTGTGTTAAGATAAAGAGTCACAATCTTTTATTTGACCTCACTATGAATATGGCTACTCGCTTAGTCTCCCTTTGAAAGTAATGAATAATTGATCTTCACTATATTTGTGATATAATGACAAGAATAGTTTTTCTGGAAGGTAGGTCATCTGGCAATCACATTTGGAGTATCGTATTTTGTAATCACCCTGTCTGCTTCAAATCAATGTCACCACTCTCTTTTTGTGGCTTCCACAACCCTCTCTACCTCTGTCAGTTGATGTTACCAGGAACTACCCCTCAAACTTTCAGCTGCTCTTGACTCCTCTTTGTGGCATCCTTGCTTTACCTGCACTTCTGCACTGTATCATTTCAGGTTCCCCTCCCAGCATCAGGTAGCCCCTTATGCCTTATCCATTTCCTTGGGTCTCTCAAGGCAATGTCAAAGTTCAGGTCATTCCCGCCCTCATCTGTGCCAAACATCAAACTAGTGGATTTTGATGGATAAGCCAGAAAAACATATTCAATTACTCAATTTTACTGGATAGACCCTATCGCAATTATTTTATTCTCTTATTGACTCACAGCCAATTGTTTTATATAAAAATTATTTATGAAAATTGTTTTATATGCAAGGATTTTAAAAAATAGTTGTTATTGTTTCCTTTGCATTGGAGTCTTCCAAAGGGAAACCACTTTCTCATTCTCTGATTCTCAATTCTGACTCTTCAGAGGACAATGGATTCAGTAGAAAGGTCCTAATGTCCTAAAAAGGGGACAATCTTCGAGTCAAAACATCTGGGGAAGAATCCTCCCTCTTGCATGTTAGCTCTGTAACCACATGCAACTATGTTCACTTCCATGCCTTACTTTGCTTATCAATAAATTAAAATAAGTGCATCTAACCCACACTGCTCTTGTAATTACTTTTCAGGGAATTTCACTGGCTTTAACTAATTTCCCTAGTTTTTAAATGTAAGTGGACATTGAAACTTTCCTGTTTCCCTTTTATTCTTTTAGAGATCTGTCTTTAATCCTTTCTAGTTTGCTTCTCAAGTATTATTCCATACATGCTTCCTGACTGCAAACTTTATCCCTGAATCATTCTTGATCTTCTGTTCTTTATGTAAGTGAGAAAAATGGAACCATCCTTTGCTTTGTTTGCACCCCCAGGATGGCACAAGAAGTGCATTTTTATCTGAATACTTGATTAGGCAGAACTTTAGAGATTATAATTTCAGTATCTTCCAGAAAAATGTAAGTTCTGATCTACCTGTAAGGTTAGAAAAGCTGAATTGCTCTGATACAAAAATCTGAGGTTATATTTTTTCATCACTTTTCTTTTGTTTTTGTCCTGAGAGGTTAGGGTTGAAGAGGAGAAGAAATGAATGGGAAATGATGGTTAGAGTGAGGAGACAAGGGAGCATTTACAAGTCAGAAGAGAGAATAATTTTAAACATGAGGTTTAAAATTAATATTTAATTTTAAGTTGTCTACATGGTAATATACATTTACCTCTCTCCCCAAACCTACAGTTGTCTTGTTTGAGGGGGATTTTGTGGAAGTTTAAAAAAAAAGAACTGCTTTCTACTTCTAGTTCAACATTTGAGGAACATAGTCAGCCTGTGGACCAAAGTGTTGGGGCTGACCTGATTGACCAAAATGAGAGGTGTGTGGTAGAGAAGAAGGTCAGAGTAAAAATCCCCTGGAGGTTTGTAGAAAATCTGGGGGAGTTCAGTAACCTTTATAACAAAGAGTGAGGTAGGAATTTGAGCAATTACCAGTAAGATGTTAAGAATCAGAGAGTTAAGGTGATTCCTACATATACTCCCAACTCTTTCCCACATTTCATAAGTGCATACCTTACTCTTACTTTTAAACACATTATTTCTAAAAGTGAAATCACATTTCTTAAACAATGTCCAAAATCAGATGTCTATTATTTTATCACAGGTACCAAAACGAGGACATTATCTTTAACCTTAACGTTCTCCCATTTTCATCTGTTACTAAGCTTCTATTTATTACGAAGTTTGTTCAACAGTAGTTACCATCAGAAAATCTAATCCCTGCTATTTGCCGAAATGCATCACAAAAAAATAATTGCTGAAGTCATGTTTCCTTGTTTCTTCACTTTTAAAAAAAATCAATAAGAATCTTGATATTGCATATATTGGAAAATCATTACATATGCTGGAAAAGACGAAATCATCTTTCCTTTCTGTATCTTGAAATGCGTACAGAGCTAGCACTTTGCTCATCAGGATTTCATGGAATGTTCTAAGGGAAGAAAATGATCTAGGGTACTGCTAACAGAAGGCTTTATTTGAAAAAAAAAAAAAGATAAGCAAAGACTTTAAAGCAGTGTTGTAACTTGAAATGGAGGGGGCAAGCATTTTAAAGGTCAGCAAGAGGGGTCAGCTGAGGTTCAGATAGTTTCCAGAACGGCTGGTCAAAATGGTGCCTGGAAAAGGCAGGAATCATTCTTGTGTTTAGTAGCTGTTTCATGGGCAGTCTGGATTTATCAAGATGGATGGGGACAAGAGCTAATGGCTAAGGTCCTGCAAAAGGGGTGAAACAGAACACCTGAGGGAAAGGACAGGCGAAGCCTGCTGTGGAAAATTCCCACCTTCCTGCGTCTCTCACACTTCCCAAACAGCACAATAAATTCAGCAGTAGCACACACATCAAGAGTTTTTCTAACAACTGATGTGGTAGAATATTTTAGAATTCTTCTTGCAGTCTCTCAGAGGTATTTGCTTGTTGATCAGTCCAAATTTATGTTTTTCTATCCATAGAACAACTGTTTCTAAATGCCGTTCCACCCAAAAACTTCTAAAACAAAATGCCCAGGTAAATAATGGGATTTCATTTCAAAGTGAGACATTAATATCGATTTTATTTGTAAGAGGGTGGAGTTAGACTCTCTCAGGTATGTTTAAGCAGAAGAGTTTTGAACTACGGACCGAACTCCTGTTTTCCAGACACTGTTCAGTTAGCTTTAAATTCTGCAGAGTATGGTATGAAAGTTATCTGGATTTTGAGGTTATGTATTGGGGAGGAAAAGGAGCAGATATCCTAGAAGTGTCTGCCAGATATTGTGAGTAGAGTGATCTGGTAGCTGACTTAGAGGAGGAAATTTTGAAAATGACCACAGATGAGGACATTCAGAAAGTGTAACTGCATCATCTCTGGTGTACCCACTCACCTTCATCCCTTCATAAAACCTCATTAGTAAATTCTACATTATTTATCACAATTGCACTTGTACACGAGGTAGCCTAGGGAGTGGAGAAATAGAATGACTTAAATGAGAACAGCACAGCCCAGGAGGCCAATTCGAAATGAATAACACACATAAAATTGGGGGGAAATAATACTGTGATTCTTAGTTACAAAATGATGTTGTTAGTGACTTACTGACTATGCATAATGTCAGTAACTATTTTTAAATAATGAAGAAAAAAATTTTTGTAATTTTTCACTATACACTTGTGATAATTGCAATACAGTTTATGCAACAAAACATTACCAGAGATTACGCAACTAGAGAAAGATCACTCCAGAAGAAAGTAGCAATTATCAACAAAATATCTGATCTCTGATGCCTTTGCACTCAAATAAGGAGACTATGTTATTGTGGGACTAGGTTTAAAGATAAGTAGTTTAAAGAGGTTATTCCCCCTCAAGGTATTCTGACTCTTGAAATATACTAGTAATACGCAAAATTTATACCTGATCTCAAGAGTATGTGGGTACATAGTATTTTTTAAAGATTTATTTTTTATTTATCTGAGAGAGAGAGAGAGGGCAAGCGGGGTGGGGGAGGGACAGGGGAGAGAGAGAGAATCTCAAGCAGTCTCCCTGCAGAACACAGTGCCAGATGCCAGGTTCAATCTCAGGACCCTGACATCATGACCTGAGTCGAAATCAAGAGTCAGACACTTAACCGACTGAGCCATCCAGGCGCCCCTATAGTATTTTTTCATAAAGAAAATTATAGTAAATAAAATCTCAAAAGCTCCAACACTGCAACCACTTTGGCTGTGTTTTTTCTTTCAATATTGCACATTAAGTAAGTATAAATATTTGGAAAAATAAATGAAATACAAAATATATGCTGTTGTATCTTTTGAAAATTATGATTATTCTATAGTTAGATAATTCAATAAAAAGTAAATTTGTTTTAGTATATTTCCTTTGTGTGTTCAAATATATACATAAATTTAAATAATTATTATAGGCTTAGCATTCAGACAGATAACTGGGCTACATTTATGAAGGAACTAATCTTTATGTATATATACATTTTTATTCACTTATTTAGTAACTTCTCAATAAATGTTTAATGAATGAATTTTTTTTAAAAAGCCCGATAACCAAAGCAACTCAAATGCACAAAAAAACTGAAGTTGGCAATTGCTGAAGTATTTTACCTGTTTCCTCTTGCTGATAATGTTATGTCTCTACGGCATAACTAGTGCTTCTATGAGCAAGATCCTGGACCAGCAATGTTAGCATCATCTAAACATTTGTTAGAAAACTGTGCATTAACACAGCCTCCCACTGATTCTGATGCAGAATAAAGTTTGAAAAACATTAGTCTAGGCTAAAGTGTTGGCTCCTGCTTCCAAGCTTATTCTCTGTTATCCTGCCCCTTCCTACTCACAGAATGGAACACCATCTAATAGGACACCTGGGCCAATCATATTCTCTCCCTCTAGGAATTAATCTAAGAGACCTAAAGAATGGAAACCCATAAGCAGGAAATCATTTTTGAAGCTGGGGAGACAGGTATACTTAGTATAACTAGAACAGACATTTTGGGGTCTTGTGGACAACAGAGAGTGTTGGTTTATGGACAAAGGTATGAAAATAGAGCAGATGAAAAAAGAGAGACAGAAATGATTAAGTAGTCCCTCTTGTTCCCATATTTTTCTTATTGTCAGTTTGGCCACACGTCATTTCTGGCAGTATTTTTTGTTCTTGGGTTTGGCGTGATATCTCTGTACAGATGTTATATCCCATATGTTATATCCATGAATTAGATAATTTTCTCTCTCTTGCAACAAAATAATTCCAATACAAAATGGGTGCATAATAGCAGTTGGTTAGGGGCTCCTGGGTAGCTCAGTTGGTTAAGCGTCTGCCTTCAGCTCGGGTCATGATCTCAGGTCCTGGGATACAGCCCTGCATCAGGTTCCCTCTTCAGCAAGGAGTCTGCTTCTTCCTCTCCCTTTATCCCTCACCTCCCCCCACCCAAAACAGTTTGTGCTCTCTCCCTCATACTCTCTCTTTCTCCCACTATCTCAAATAAATAAAATCTTTAAAAAACAGCAGTTGGTTAATTGTTTAAATAAAGTAAAATAAGAGTGATCAACTGTTGAATAAGGCTAAATGGATTTGCAAGTAATTGGTGGATGAGGTTATTTAAATGAAACTTTTCAAACCAGGTAAAATGCTAAAAGCAAAGTGAAGATATACTTTAAAGCACTGTAGACAAATGTTTTCCCATTAGCTATTAAACTATCCTATGGATGCCATTTCTAGAACACATTCTGGTTGTTCTTGTTTAAATGAATCCCTCGATGCCCTGGGTATTTCTGGATGTAGCAGGAAAAAAAAAATCCTTCAAACTTTTAACTTGCCATTTATTTCTTATTTGATTTTAGACATTTTACTTAACTCTGTATCTCAGTTTTCCCACTGCAGGTTGAAAAAATACTGTAGCATTGTGGTTATAGGATTTTGTATGTGAATGAAATTTCCTGAAGATATCTCTTAAGAGGTTTTATTATAATATTTTTATATTACATTTCCTTTAATTGGTATTTTATTGATACTAAAACAAAGGTAGCAACTTTGGTGGTTGCTATGTTTGAACTGTTATTATTCTAAAATATTATTCTTTTGTATATTCAGTGTTTATTATTTTTCTTTAGTATCTTGACTTTAGTACTTTTTATCAAAACCCCAATACCACATGCATTTTTCTTTCACATACCAATAACTGCAAATAAAATATTTTAAAAAAACTTTTCCTTCTAACATTTCAGAATTCCATACAATGGACTTAGATAGATTTAAGGACTATAATCATGAAATAAAATGTTCAAACTGTATTACATTTTATCATGTGTTTAATCGATGCTTTCAATCATAGCTAAGTGACCATAGAAGTCTCTCTTGCACTTTTTAATCAAATAGGGATTTAGCTCATAGGCAATTTTCAGGACTTAGAATTAGAAAGTTATGCTCATCTGCTAAAGATGCAGGAATGAAAAGGCCAGAAAGACCAATGACCCAAACAAGCTTCCAATGGGGTTTGCCCCAACACAGTTTATGCATGCATGAATTCTTTCCTTATTGACTATTCCAATACACCTCTGCTGCTGAATTTTCTCCAATAAAATAAGCTAATATTTCTCTCTTCATCCCCAACTAATACAATTAGTAATGATGCTTTCTTTGGCAATAAGATTTACATGTACTCAAAATTAAAGAAAAGAAAATATAAATCCCACTGAAGTGGGTTCATCCTTCTTGTTTTCACTTTTCTTCCTCTATAAAAGCTTCACTCTTTCAAATCCAGGATCTTGTCATCACAATGGGCTGCTCTGAGGCAACATCTGGAACCTCGATCTTACACTTTCCAGCCACATCATGCTACGCCTCTCACAGCCGGAACCCACAGTAAGTCACAAAGGCACACTGTCGCTGCTTTGCAATGCGCCACCTCTAAACAAAGTCAGCACGGTGCTCCAATACTCACTACCCAGGTCTGCATTCAAGAAGCCTGCTTTGAACCAGTCATTACAAATGCCCCAGATGCCTTTTTCTTTCTTTCTTTTTTTCAGATGCCTTTTTCTTAACTCTTTGCATGTTCTCTTCATCTGTTTCTGCCAACATCTTGTGCTAATTCAGATCCTAGGTAACATATGCTACTGAAGAAAACTACAGAAAGGTACATCTTAGCTCACTATTTGCCTGATACCAGTTAGCTTCTTGACTGCTTATCATCAGTGCTGATCCCTGGTATGTAATACTAATCTATATTTCTAAACTTAAATTTGGTCTGTTCATTATATTTCCTATATTTCGTGGCAACAGCCTGAATATGCCACAAGCCAAATCACTGAAACTCAAGTTTCTGACTAACTCTTTCTCTCTTCATAAATATTTGCTGGATCCTTATTTTTAAGACCTTGATTCGTCTGGCATGCACCTAATTTTTCTAATTATTTTCAAAAATATTCCTCTATATTGAATTAAACTCCAGGCAAAGGGTACAATGCATTGTTCCTAAATTTGATATGTACTACCCTGGTTCCACTCATCTTGTCCTAAAATAACCTTGCCCATCTATCCCCCTAACCAATAAAGCATTACTCATCTGAACCCATCTGACAGGGCATCTCTCAGAAGTCATAGTGCCAAATCTCAATGACTTCTTCCACTTGTTTCCTTCCTTCCTGCTTTCATCATTTTTTTTATCATTTTTACCTTGTGTAGGACCTGTATGAACAGGACAGTGGTAAAAGGAAAGTAATGTTTATCAAGAACTTCAATGCCAAGGAGTACTGTAAGCATTTTTTTTTTAAGATTTTATTTATTTATTTGACAGAGAGATAGAGAGACAGCACAAGTAGGCAGAGTGGCAGGCAGAGGGAGAGGGAGAAGCAGGCTTCCCGCTGAGCAGGGAACCCGATGCGGGGCTTGATCCCAGGACCCTGGGATCATGACCTGAGCCGAAGGCAGCTGCTTAGCCGACTGAGCCACCCAGGCGCCCCTGTAAGCATCTTTCATTAAAATGCATTGCCTTATTCCCTTATCTTATAACACAAGATATATTATCTTTACAATAAAAGGAAGCAGGCTTCTTGGAGAAATGCCTAATTCTGTGGTTGGGCAGGGAAAACACAAGAGGAGCCTGGAACATCTTGTAATCCCAGAAAGTAAGAAAGTGAGCCCACTCCAGTCCCCCAAACGTGCCAAAAAGAAAAAGAAAAAGAAAAGGATAGAAGCATGTCAAAAAGACATCGAGGACATAGGGACCAATTAAAAAAAACAAACAAACAAAACTCAACGGAACAACTGAATTGAAACAATGTGAATAAGTAAATAAATAATATTCGTATTAAAATATAATTCAAAGAATAAAATAAATACCCATATAGTCAGTCATTCTCTCTCTATATATATCTATATCTAACTATCTTCAATCAGTATAGACTATGGTTACATGTATCTATACTGATTGAATCAGTTAATTATGAATGAAAAGGACAAATCTTCTTTAATAAAGAATTACAAATAATAAGCTTAGGAAGAATGAAAGAAATTGAAAATTGCCAATCAAATAGTAATAATTGCTGTGGGAAGATCCACTGATAAATTATAAAATTACTGAGCAGAACTTTAAGGAGAAACAGGATATTTAAACAGTCTCAAAGTTTCTCTCCCAAGTACTTATTAATTATTCTGATGATTTTAACATACATCCACAAGTTCGTGACACTCCTCCCTCCTGGAGGTCTGATAATGAGCAAACATTCTGTAGATCCAAATTGAAGGACATTATATAAAAGTACTCTTCAAAAACCATGAAAAACAAAGAAAGACAACTGTCACAAATCGAAGAAGATAAAGAATATGTGATAATTAAATGAAACGTGGATCCTAGAAAAGCAACAACAAAATGGTTATTAGTAAAAAAAAAAAAAAAAAGTGAAATTCAAATAAAGTCTGTAGTTTAGTTAATAGATTACCCATTGTAATTTCTTAACTTTGATAAATATGCCATGATTATGTCCAATGTTAACATTAGGGGAAGCTGGATGAACAGCATATGGCAACTACTCACACTCTTTGCAACTCTTCTGTAAATCTAAAAACACTTAAATGTAAGAATCTTCTGCTCTATCTGATAACAAGGAATCCAATTCTGAAAACCTACTTCCATGACTATAGCCATTCAGGAGCACATCAGACTAAAGGGCTTATTTCTAAAATGATCCACCCTGCTTGGAAAATTGGGTTATTTTTTTTTTTTTCTTGTTACATTTAAATTCTATCTTGTGACAAAGAACAGCCATGAAGAGGTAAGTAAATACTATTAATTGTTTAAAAATATTGGAATGATTTGTTTTAGGTTTGCAGATTGTACACAAATAATTCCATCTCTTCCCAAAATTTTGGGGAATTCTTGAGGGGGAAAGGGTAGTTTTAGTTCTGTGAGTTACTCATTATGGCTGCCTATTCTGATAATGCTCAGCGCATTACTGTTTAGCTTCTCATACTTCTTTTCAATTTAGACACAAAATTTCAAACACACTACTTAGGTTCTGTTGATAATATGATTCTTTTAGATATTATTCGATTTTATCATCTCCATCACGAATGTAGTACTACTTCAAATAACAGATTTTTTTTTTCTGTAAAATTATGCCAGCTACTTCACAAGACTAACAAAGTAAAATCATAGGACTCTTTTTCTCAATACAATATAGTAAATATTTATGCATTTGTAGTGCCTGGTTTTCATCCTGACTACCTCCTCTGTGATAAGAGCAATATATATTTTAGAGTTTGGATGTTTGATTTAACAGCTAAATTCCTTGATTTTTTTTGTTTAACATTTATTTTGGAAAGATAAAATATGTATGCAATCTTTCACTGCCCCTAGAAGAAATGACGTGTACATGAAGAGAATAAAATATTATATTTATACACATTAGTATCTGTAGAAGGTAGAGTATTATATTTCAAATTCATTAGAGTTTTTGTTTCTTTAAGGATTCTGACAAAGGTATTTCTTAAAATTTAATTTTTATTATTATCACAGTCAATATTAACTATGATATATGATTATCTCAGATGATTGCACTGACTCCATCCAACTCTCTTTTAAAAATAAATATTAAGATTATACAGCAAAAACTCATTTTGGCTATTGGGATTTCCATTCTAATTACTTGAGTAATTCTTAGAACATGCACTGGAATAAATAAAATAAAGTCAGAAGAAACAAGTTCCCTATGGTATCCACACCTGGGGAAGGGTGGAAGACTTGGGTGAGCCAAGGAAGAGGATGACATTCAAAGACAAGCCCAGCACCCTGTGTGCATGGTGATGACAGTGTATAAGGAGAGAAGGTAGCTGTGCCTTCCTAGAGCAGGTGGTCTAAGGATTGTCTCCTGGAGACACAGAATTCACCCAGTTGAGGGGAAGAGCAGTGTGGCTAGAAAAGACATTCTAGGCAGAGAAGTTCATACATTCAGAGCCACAGACCTCGGGATAGAATGGGAACACAAGGCAGTAGCAAGGACTTCTGTGGGTTTGTACTTCAGTGTATAAATCGTAGAGGGGAAGGCAAGAGATGAGTCGGGGAACCTGGATGGGACAAAATCATGAAAGTATTATTACACATTTTTCAAGTACTGTGGTGGTTAAGAGGAAGGACTTTTATTAACTATTGGAATTTGGTAAAGTTATTTTTCTCATATTTATTGTGAGGAATAAGACCTGCATGTAAAGTTTCTAGTAGAAAATGGGACACCTACTGGCAAACAGAATATGGTAGAAGTTGTTATTGCTTTCATCTTTGTTACATCATTATCATCACCACCCAGTAATAAGATGCTACGGACACATTTGAAGCAGGAAATTAACATGATCATATTTGTGGTCTGAATAGCTATGTTTTTATCCCATTGACTCTGTGATTGGCTATTAAATGTTTTCTTTTCTTTTACTTTTTTTTCTTTCTTTTTAAAAAGATAGGGCCATGGAAGCACAACACTTAATCTGCCCCATTCTGCATTTGGAAGGGTGAATGTTTTGAAGAAAATGCTCTCTATTCCAGGGTCCTGAACGGCACCTGCTCTACAAACTTGCTTCCAGACTCCTCCTTATCTTCCTATACAGTAAGTTTCAGGTCCCATCATCTATGCTATCTTCATTTCCCCTACATTTTTTTTAACCTTCTCTTGTGCCAACAGAGTTATTTTCCAAAAACAAAATGGGAGTGGTTTGCAACAGGCAGTCAAGGTAAAAGTCTGTTGTTCAGAGTTTGGGCAAATGAGGAAGGTCTGAATTTGGGGGTCAGGTGCTAAGAACAGAAAAGCTACGAAAAAGTGAGACACACATTAAAAGTAACATCTAAAATTAATAAAATCATTTTCTGTCCTTGGGCTGGTCACACAAAATTCAAATGTATGTGGTGGGTGGAGGGGAAATGTAGTTAGAGAAAATAAAGAGTGACTTCTTATGGTGCAGGGCTTTCTATCTCCAGTAAAAATACTCATTGGGAAGTTTGTGAAGAGCCACATTTGGATTGTGAATCTATGTCGGTGATTTGGATTTGATGTGTGTGAAACTGAATTACTGTTCCCAACTATTTGCTCAGTCCCTGCTATAAGGTTATGGGAAATCAGCTGCGATTATGTGAGAGTTCTGGTGCAGTCAGTCCCTGGGCGAAGTAAGCTTCTGGTCCTCACTGACTTCTGCTTGGTTGTGGGACATGCTTTGGCCAATGGATACGAGCAGCCATGGCATTCACCATGATTAAGAAGAAGCTCTAACATGATTGCTTGCTCCACCTCAGCCTCTCTCTCTCTGGTTCTGTCCTCTGCCCTGAGAACTGCATGACCCAACAATTTTCACTCTGAGGCCTGAATTATGAAGTCAAGTAAAACTGAGCCCAGCAGAGCCCAGCCAACCCGAACTCACCATGCAGTCCCCATGTGAACAAGAAACAAATGTTCTTGCCGCCTGCCTCTGAGATTTGAGGGTTGTATGATATTGCAACTGACTGATAAAAAAAAGCCTGTGTCCCTCGAGAAGACCTGAAATCTCTTATATCACACCATAAAATCAACTCTGAACTTCCTAATGAGTACCAGAATATTTACTTTCTCCATAAATTAAAAGACATGTGAAAATATTTAATGTTGGGGCTCCTGGGTAGCTCAGTCAGTTAACTGTGCGAGTCTTGATTAATTGGCTCAGGTCATGATCTCAGGGTCATGGGATCGAGCTCTGTGTCCAGCTCCACACTCAACTCAGTCTGCTTGTCCCTCTCCTTCTGCCCCCCCCCTCTCTCAAATAAATAAATAAAATCTTAAAAAAAAAAAAAGAAAATATATAATGCTAAGTCTGTAGCTCTGAGTCATTTATTGGAGTTTGAAAAACTCTTTGGGAATCACAATCGAGTATTAATCCAGTTAGAATAGAGTGGTCTCTATAGCCTAAACTTCCTAGTTACTTCATTTTCTGATTTATATTCCCCTCCCATTCCATTTTTCAGTCAAAATAATGAAGTTAATTAAAATTAACACCTATTACATGTTGGAAGTAAAAGTTATATAAGTCTTTTGCTATATGCAACTAAGTAGGAATATCAATCTTCAAAATGAAATTATTTTATACTTTCTACTACATAATTCTTTTATTATAAAATTATATGAGGAAATGAGGTATGTTTTAAAATTCCAGGTAACACCATGTCTGTTTTTTTTTATAATTGTGCATAAGTTTATATTTGTGCATAAGCAAGGCAAAAAAATTCCTTAAAACTACCTTGTAATTAATACATATTTTTAAAAGTCATCTATTTTTTTCTTCCTATAGAATACATTTTCAATATTATGCCATACAATGGAAAGATAAGATAGAGTGAAAGGTAAGTAAATAAATAAAAACAAGAGGGAGTTACTAAATTTGGTTATCTGTTATTCATAATAAAGTTATAATTTATGTAAAACTAAGATAACAAGACACATAATCAAAATAATTAACATTTTAAAGGCTAAAGTTTTAATGAGGAAGGGTAATTTGATTATATCTTTATGGCTCAGGTGTTTTTTAATATGTATTTGTCTAATATAAGATTATGTTTTGTAGCATTGTGATGGGTCTATATTTCATGTAATCAGATAGTCATGAGACCTAGATATAACATTCTGGTTTATATTGTCTCTTATTTCAAATTTATGTGTAAGGAAGATTGTATTAACCAAGAAAGTCTAGGGGGGGAAAGACTCATCACTGTTACAAACAATAAACTAAATGACTTTTACTATAAGAAAATATGTGTCTTTGGACCACCGTGAGTTTGCTAACCTATCATATGATCTTGTTATGTTATTAAAAGACAATATGCATAGTAATTTTATACCTTTTTGCATACTTGCTAGGCATACTATTATCCCATATAAATGCTATCCTCCTCAATCTAAAATAAATACAATGTCCCCTGTTTTTATAAATTTGAAGCTATTAAATACGATTAACGTCAACCTGCCCACTAGCATGGCCACCCCCACACACCCACATCCAGCTCTACCTTCCACATAGAGCAGGCCAGGCTGGATAGCTGTGAATTACCTGTCTGAACAAAGGCAATGAGCAAAGTGATGCAACAAATAGAAGCCATGGCCACGGGTAAGCAGAAGGCATGGGGTAAGTGGAAGCTTTGGCCGTAGTAAGAGAGAATAAACCATGTGTTAACTGAAGACCACTCTCCTAGCATACATGAAGAGAGAGGTCCACCACAAGCAAATTGACTGAACTTTGTAACAAAGTTACAAAGAATAACTTTGTAAGCCCTCTGTAAGAATTTAGACTGTAATTAAATACGTACCGTCCTTGCTAAAGGTCAGTTCTGTGGTATAAACCCCAGGGGTGAGTAGGAAACTCACAGTTTTTGAGGAACACTGCGGCTGAACTAGATGAAACTGTTGCTTTTGCAGGCCAAAAATGCTGAATATTAGTAACTTGATCAGGTTCAACCTCATGTGCAGTATTAGAAACTTCACATGTGTTGACTCACATAATTTTCACAACATGCCTCAGGCAAGGTATTATCATTACCTCTCTTTCTTAATAGTTGCTGAAATTTATTACACATGATGTTAAGTTACCGTGACAACAGTATTTTAGATTCACTTTGGTGTAGTTTGTGTTAGGTACGTAACAGATTTCATTTATGTAGCTGGTATCTAGAATGACTACCATATTTTATATTTTTGAAATGAATAAGATGGCCTGGAGCCATAATAAAATATAAGTCTTTCCAAGTAATGAAGAGAAAGCTTTTCACCAAAGAGCACCTCCATATGCAAATCTTCGACTCCAGTTGTATTTAAAATTAAAATTTCCTATTTTTTTCCTTTTCTTTTGCCAAGAAAGATCTATCATTCCTTTTAATAAAAATGAGTACAATCTAAATCTTTCTTGACATATCTAATGAAGGGACAAGGAAATAAAATCTATGTTTCTTGTCATTTTTCCCAAAAGGATTTGAAATAAACTTGTTCAGTGATGACAGCATAATAATGAAAAGTGTATAATGGAAACAGCACTCTGACAGGTTTTCAAATACCTATGTGGAAATGAGAAAATCAACTCATTGCATGGCAGGACTGAATGGACCAAGCCCAAAGTCAGAAATAGAAACACTAAAGCAGCACACGACTGAGATTTGGATTAAAAGTGACTTGTGAATAATTAACAGAAACTTGCAGCCATGTATGCCAAACCAAGGCACACGCCACCAGGAGAGAGATATGTGTGAGGTCAGATGTGTCCGTTCCATACATTTGTTCTAGCTGACATATGATTAAAAGAAAAAAAAACCAGTTATATGTTCTGAGATTCATGTTTAGGGAAGAAGAGGTATGAAATTTCCTCATTTCAGTTATGAGATAAATGGTGGAGATAAATGGCAATTTGGAGATTTATTTTGAGCAATGAAATTAGGTAAAATATTTTCCAGATTAGAAAACATAAAGATGTCCAAAATAGGGGCGCCTGGGTGGCTCAGTCGGTTAAGCGACTGCCTTCGGCTCAGGTCATGGTCCTGGAGTCCCGGGATCGAGTCCCGCATCGGGCTCCCTGCTCAGCAGGGAGTCTGCTTCTCCCTCTGACCCTCCCCCCTCTCATGCTCTCTCTCTCTCATTCTCTCTCTCAAATAAATAAATAAAAAATCTTTAAAAAAAAAAAAAGATGTCCAAAATATTCTACAGCAATAGTAAGTATTCCTAATACTTGTACTAACTGAATTTATGGAGCAGTTACTATCAAAACAAAACAATGTCTCCTTATCATCTCAGTTAGGACTCATTCCAAACTGATGACATTGGTAAAAGTAATCTCATTTGATAGGGAGGAGCCTCAGAGAATTTAAGCAATTTTACTGAAAATGAAATAGCCTTTGTTACAAAGTTCAAATTTGAATCTACATCTACCTTACTCCCAAACTCATTTTCTTATTCATTAAATGTATTTTCTTTGAATACTAACAATTGATATTTTAAACAAACAAGCACCACACACACAAAAAACAATACTTTTCAAACGATATAATTCATCAAGTCATACAACATATATCCCTCCCTACTTTTAAAAAACGTTTTCACTATTTCCTTTCAGGTCACTAAGTATGGACCAAAAGAGAAGATCTAGAAATATAACAATATAATGGATGAAACAGTCTGATACTGACCTAAGAATAGACACACAGATCAATAAATCAAAAAGGGTAGTCCAGAAATACATCCTATTAAATATAAGGATTTAATATAAATAATGGAGGGATAACAAAACAATGAAGAAATATAAAGATTAACAATAATTGGTGCAAGGACAATTGAGCTATTTATTTGAAAAGCAATTTTGACCTTTTGCACAACCGAAGAAAGTAACTTTTGATAGATTTTTGATAGATTTGATAGATTTTGATAGATATTTGATAGATAATAGTTAAGTATGACTAAACAAATTATGAAATACAAAAGAAAATAGAAGTAGATTACTAAACACCCCTGGTGAAAGACTAAGCTAAAAATGGAAGAAATCAAAAAAAGAGGAATTTATTACATAAAACTGAAATATTTTGTGACCCAAAAATAGCAAAAATAAAAGACAAATAACAAACTGTACATTTGTTGCAAATATGAAATTGTACTCCTTAATTCATTTTCAAAAGGTCATATAAATGTGAAAATATAACTTAAAAAACTAAACAGGACACAAGATGAATAGAGAATTTACGAAGGATTAACAATGAAGTTCATACCTTCTGCTCTTAAATACAGCTATCTCTCCTTAAAGTATCCAAAATTGATGGACAATTTATGATCTTAATGTTCTTTATTATTTGTTTATGTTATATATGTGAACACTTTATCAGAAACGTGCACATGGAAATCCTTTTCCTTTACAAAGAGATTTTAAAAATAAGCAATTACTATTAAAAAATGAAAATTAAATTGCCCAGTGATTTTATGAATCTATCAAAAAGATGGTTTCTAAGTCTCAGAGTTCTACAAGTTCTGAGTTTATCATAGGAGAGTGAGTAGTAAATCTTACATTACAGTCTAAATCAGAGACTAAGTTCCTATTAGGGATATTACTAGGAATTTTTCATTTCATGGATGGAAATACAATTCTACAAAAGTACACTTATTTCAGTTTTAAATTTTCTTCACATCATTTCTTCACTACCTTCTTCACCTGATGTCAACAATATACCATAACCTAAATTTTCCATCGACTAAAAATCACTGCATCTTTACAAAACTATAAGTTGACCACATATTATCATCATATGCCTAAATTTCAGTGGTAAAGGGAGGACTACGCAGGACAGGATAGCTTAGACAATGAAGGTGTCCATCTGCTCTAGGGAAAATATCCTCTCACCTTTTTTCCTCAGATCGTAATTCAAATAAACACACACACACTATCACGCACTCTTAGGAAGCTACTTGATAGTCAATGCCTTTTGAAAAATAAATGGACGAATGGAATTTCTCATATTCTACTCCTCTTATTAATCAACTCATGAGTGATAGTCTCCTTCCCTTATCTTACAAGACATATATTAAAAGAGAAATTTTAAACAGAAAATATGAAAGCAAAGTAGAGTCTGGGTGGAAAGGGGTAATAGAATCATATGTGTCAAAATTGCTGTCTTATTATCTTTGAGGAAGACCTTTAGGGTTTCTTTTTTTAAAGATTTATTTATTTAATTTTAGAGAGAGGGAGAGTAGGGGGAGAGGCAGAGGGAGAGACGATCCCAAACAGACTCCGTGTTGAGCCTGGAGCCTGACGTCAGGCTTGATCCCACAACCTTGAGATCAAACCCAAGCCAAAACCAAAAGTTCAACCAACTGAGCCACAAAGTGTCCCTAAGTTTTGCTTTTTTTTTTTTTTTTCCCAAATGTTAAAATGATGATTGAAAACATCGTAAGAAAAGTATCATGAAACACTTCTTGAAAAAATGTCTGTTCATGTCTTCTGCCCATTTCTTAATTGGATCATTGGTTCTTTGGGTGTTGAGTTTAAGAAGTTCTTTATAGATTTTGGATACTAGCCTTTTATCTGATATGTCATTTGCAAATATCTTCTCCCATTCTGTCGGTTGTCTTTTGGTTTTGTTGACTGTTTCTTTTGCTGTGCAAAAGCCTTTTATCTTGATGAGGTCCCAATAGTTCATTTTTGCCCTTGCTTCCCTTGCCTTTGGCGATGTTTCTATGTCATTGCAAATGGCAAGATTTCATTCCTTTTGATGGCTGCATAATATCCCATTGTATATATATACCACATCTTCTTTATCCATTCATCTGTCGATGGACATCTTGGCTCTTTCCACAGTTTGGCTATTGTGGACATTGCTGCTATAAACATCAGGGTGCATGTACCCCTTCAGATCCCTACATCTGTATCTTTGGGGTAAATACCCAGTAGTGTGATTGCTGGGTCATAGGGTAGCTCTATTTTCAACTTTTTGAGGAACCTCCATACTATTTTCCAGGGTGGCTGCACCAGCTTGCATTCCCACCAACAGTGTAGGAGGGTTCCCCCTTCTCCGCATCCCCACCAAATCTGTCATTTCCTGACTTGTTAATTTTAGCCATTCTGACTGGTGTGAGGTGGTCTCTCACTGAGGTTTTGATTTGGATTTCCCTGATGCCGAGCGATGTTGAGCACTTTTTCATGTGTCTGTTGGCCATCTGGATGTCTTCTCAGGAAACAAACTGAGGGTTGCTGGAGTGGTGGGGGGTGGGAGGGATGGGTGGCTGGGTGATAGACATTGGGGAGGGTATGTGCTATGGTGAGTGCTGTGAATTGTGTAAGACTGCTGAATCGCAGACCTGTACCTCTGAAACAAATAATACATTATATGTTAAAAAAAAAAAGAAGAAGATAGCAGGAGGCAAAGAATGAAGAGGGGAAAATCGGAGGGGGAGACGAACCATTAGAGACGATGGACTCTGAAATACAAACTGAGGGTTCTAGAGGGAAGGGTGGTGGGAGGATGGGTTAGCTTCGTGATGGGTATTAAAGAGGGCATGTTCTGCACGGAGCACTGGGTGTTATGCACAACGAATCATGGAACACTACATCAAAAACTAATGATGTAATGTATGGTGATTAACATAACAATAAAAATTTTTTTAAAAAGAAAATAAAAAACATAACATAATTAAAAAAACACTTTTGAAATTTTTTAGTCACACTGGAAGCCTTTATTACATTTAAAAGCAATTAAGGAGAATCCCTCAATCTTCTCATAAAGAAAGGGTATCTTGAGATTAAAGACAGAATATGTATATTCAAATCTGAAACACTAATGTCATATTAAATGTAAAGTGCTTAAGATCAACTGGTCAGCCACTGACAGGTAGCAAGTGATAAACACATGTTTAGTTTTAGATCTGATTAATTTAATTTCCTTAGAAAAAGACAATTTCATATTAGTACAATGCAGCAAATACTGTTTCAAAGTAACTTCTGAATATGCAGCACCTGGGTGGCGCAGTTGATTAAAGCATCCAACTCCTGGTTTCAGCTCAGGTTTGATCTTAGGTCAGGAGATCAAGCCTCCTGATGGACTCCGTGCTCAGCGCGGAGTCTGCTTGAGTTTCTCTCTCTCTCTGCCTCTCCCCATCCCCGTCCCCCAAATAAATAAACCTTTAAAAATAATTTAAAAAATAGTTTCTGAATATGGACAAAACACACTGCCAACATAAAAACTAAATTATGGTGTAATATTATCAACTATTATATCTACCTTTTAGTAGTTTGATCCTTAAGTATTTTATCCCTCATAATGTGTAGATTTTTAAATTAAGTTGTTCAGTTTCTGTATTAAATCCATTGCTACAGAAAATTATTTGAAACTGTATTTTACATTTAGGAATTCTTCAATCAATTGTGCAAATGTTTTATGTATGTGTTCTATTTTTGAACTGAGGATAACGGTCAACTTTTATTGGATGGCTACAAAGATGCTGGGTGAAGCACTTTACATACCTTATTGCATTTGATCCTTACAACAATCCCATGAGATACGTCCTGTCACTGCCCCCATTTTTAGCTCAAGAAACTGACATCTGAAGAGGTTATATAATTTTCCCAGCCAAATTTCAAACCTATTTGTTTTAATTTCAGTATAAGCAAACATAACCATTTTGTTGTACATCAGGCTTCCAGGAAGCATTGCCTTCTTATTTGAGTCACAGTTCCAAATTTTAGAGAGGTCCCTGAATTCTTCTTAGAATTATGGATTGGCATTAAATTCTGATTGCTTGGAAACATGTTGTCTTACAACACAAGGAAAAAAAATATGGCCTGTGATTACATGCTTTATATCAATAATATTTTCAATTTCCTCCAAGATTTAGAAATAGGTTTGTGGAAAGCTGTCTTTCTAACAAATGTCAGGCTAACATCTTAGGCATCCTCATGAAATGAATTATTGTGTCTCCTGAACTGCCTTTTTAAGTTAGTCTAGTGAAGGGTTGAGTCAGTTTTCAAGGTAATCTGGTGAAGGGAGAAAAGAAGATTTTACTTTTGAGTGAACTGTCATGCTTGGTGTGTGTGTTTATGTGTGTGTGTGTATGTTTTCCTGAACACAATAATTACTGCTGTCTGGATAAATAGAGCTCATTTTTATGTGACAGTCTAAGTAGAATAATTTAATCCTTATCAAAATAAATTATTATCTCCACAAGAGAACAGGCCTGCATGAAACTTTTGTTTCCTTAAACATACCTTATGTTGGTGAATTGAAGATACAGCATTAAGATTTTAAAGTCTAAAAAAAAAAAAATGTTTTAAGTCTATGTACATATTTAAATGTTTTACCTCTCAACATTCACTTTATATTCAAATCATATGTGAATAACAAATATAAGTTTTAAAACCCCAAATATTAGGGACATATTACTATATATGGCATTAAATGCCTTTGGTTCAAATCCTTGAATTTCGCTTTTTGCATCCTTAATTCAAGAAAAAATATATCTGCTTTGTCTGTTTCCTAAGATTATTATGAGATAATGAGGTAAAATACATATTTTAATATATACAAATAAAGGCATTATTAATGAATTATTAATTGATAACTATGATAATGAGTAGTATTTCTCATCAGAGCGAGAGTTCTTCCCTGAAAAATGACTCATTAAGCCTTTATTTCAAGTTAATTAATTTTTCTCTATTATACGCAGCTTTTATTTATTCATTTGTGACTTACAGTCCACTTTATTCCTTCAAAGGTTTAATGTAGCTTACAATGTTAAATGCCTGTAACACAGAACAGGAAATAAAATGTAGATAAAATTACTTTAAATAAGGTAGAGTTAGATGCACTCTCATGTAGATATTCTAGATAAATAAATTTCTGTATCTGAGCATAAATTTAGGCCAGAGCTTCCTGGAAGCCAAGGGAAAACACAGAACCCAATAGTTGGTACAGTTTCCATGTTTAAAAGAACATAAAACTATCAAGAGTTATACATAAGAGGAACTCAATAAACACTTATTTAAAATGTCTAAATGATTTAATGAGCTAACCTAGAAAGATATTCTCCTCCATCTCAAGGCTCTTGACATTAAAAATTAGGTATATAGGGGCGCCTGGGTGGCTCAGTTGGTTAAGCGTCTGCCTTCGGCTCTGGTCATGATCCCAGGGTCCTGGGATTGAGCCCCGCATCGGGCTCCCTGCTCAGCGGGAAGCCTGCTTCTCCCTCTCCCACTCCCCCTGCTTGTGTTCCTGCTCTCACTATCTCTCTCTCTGTCAAATAAATAAATAAAATCTTTAAAAAAAAATTAGGTATATTTTTATATAAAGGCCACTGGGTGAAATAATTGTTACTCTATAGGCTGTATTAAATCTTTCTGATGTGTATTTTATACTGCCATTTGTAAATCTAATTAAATTAAAGCACAAGCCAGCGAAGACACTTCAATGAGAGTTTATATGATATCCTAGTTTTTTAAAAATTTATTTCCATTTATCCAACTTAAGGGAACTTATACGAAAGATTAATGTTTCCCTGAGACATGCTGCATCTCATTTTGGCAAATATTTGAAAATAGCCTGGTTTAGTTTCTGATATGGTTTCCAGGGCTCGTTTGATGCTATTTACAAGGTTCATTCATGAACTGCTCACCAACTTTGACTAAAAGACAGAAGTGTCACATCTACCAGGGTTGACATGAAAATGAGGAATCCAAGCTGAAATCTGGTTCATAACAAGATCACAAGGTATAAAGGTAGGCTGGAAAGAAGCTGGATGGTTACAAGTAGATTGCTTCAGTGTCCACATGTTGATGCTTAAGAGGCTTCCTGAGGTTATCCCTTGGCTACATCTCCATTTTTAACTAGAGGAAAACCATGCCTTAGGGTTGACTGTGACTCTTTCAAGGTCAGATGGCTGGACATCCTTCTTGTGAAGTTACTGGCATTTTAATCATAACATTTTGTTGTGAAATGGGACTTTGTATTTTATTCATGAATTGTTAGACATCAACAGAAAATGAGAAAGAAATTTGAATTGAAAATGGGTCATCAAGGATCCCTATTATCCATTCTTGCACAAAGCCAATTCTACAGAAAAATTAAATCAAGGGGAAGAAAAAAACTGTTGGCACCTAAGAATAGAATGCAGAATTTAAAATACCTGTATTCTATCAATACTAGTTTAAATTGAATCATTGTTGCTACACTCAGAATTTTGATTTTTGTATCTAAGTCATTCTAAGCAGGTGTCTACTCTAAAAGGTTTTCCTGGAGATACTATTACCTACTTTGTTTTCATACTCTCACTTTTCTTCCTAAAGCTCAAAGTGCATTCCTTTTATACAAGGTTCTGCCCATACTGTCTTTTTTCCCTCAACAATGGAAAATAGTAATTGCTCATTGCCGGTCAGCTAATACCCTTTCTGTAATTGTAGAACACTATTTGTGCCTTTCCACGGTTTTCTCTCCCATCCTCTAATTTTAAAATCTTCCTCTTTGTTTCCTCCTTTCCAACTGTCAGGCATTTTTGCAAATGTAATTCTGTCATCACGCTCTTCATATTACACTTAAGTTTCTGACACCAAAGTAGAACAGGTATTTTAATGATTGTGAAATTTTGTGTTGACATAATTATCTCATTACTCACGTAGCTGTTCTGTTAACCCACTTAAGTATTATACATTTAAAAAACCACCTTTCATTCCTCACTCTGACTTTCTAGAGATGCTGTATTCTCAGTTGAGAGTAGCTTTCAGGGGGTGTCTCTGTGGCTCAGTCCGCTAAGCATCTGACTCTTGATTTCGGCTCAGGTCACGATCTCAGGGTCCTGAGATTGAGCCCCACACGGGGTTCTGCACTGGGTATAGAGCCTGCTTAAGATTCTCTCTCTCTCGGGGCACCTGGGTGGCTCAGTCGTTAAGGGTCTGCCTTCAGTTCAGGTCATGATCTCAGGGTTCTGGGATCGAGCCCCACATCGAGCCCCTTTTTTTATCGGGCTCCTCGTTCAGCGGGAAGCTTGCTTCTCCCTCTCCCACTCCCTCTGCTTGTGTTCCTGCTCTTGCTATCTCTCTCTGTCAAATAAATAAATAAAATCTTAAAAAAAAAGAATTCTCTCTCTCCCCTCCCCCGTGTACTCTCTCTCTTCCTCTTAAAAAAAAAAAAAATGCTTAAGATTCTCTCTCTCCCTCTGCCCCTCCCTATTCCCCCAACCCCCTGCCTCTGCTCACTCTCTCTTCCTCTCTCTGAAAGAAGGAAGGAAGGAAGGAAGGAAGGAAGGAAGGAAGGAAGGAAGGAAGGAAGGAAAGAGAGAGAGAGAGAGAGAGAGAGAGAGAGAGAGAAAGAAAGAAAGAAAGAAAGAAAGAAAGAAAGAAAGAAAGAAAGAAAGAAAAAATCTTTTTGGAAATAACTCTTGGAGAAGATATACATTTGCCATATACATAAGGATGATTCCTTTATAACATTATCTAGGAGCTTTATCAGGCCAGACTGGGGCTTAGGGGAATGTTAGTGTGGAGGTAAATTTTATATTTCTCTCCTTTTGTGTATCAACATAGGAAGTAAAAACAATTATATACAGGGCGCCTGGGTGGCTCAGTTGGTTAAGCGACTGCCTTCGGCTCAGGTCATGACCCTGGAGTCCCGGGATCGAGTCCCGCATCGGGCTCCCTGCTCGGCGGGGAGTCTGCTTCTCCCTCTGACCCTATCCCCTCTCATGCTCTCTCTATCTCATTGTCTCTCTCAAATAAATAAATAAAATCTTAAAAAAAAAAAAAACAATTATATACATAATCTTGCTTTTTTGGGGGGCAAAGGCAGTCACTTAGATTTGAAGTTGTAATTGATTTCTATTGTTTCGTAGAGTTACTCTATTTTCCCCTAAGTATCTAGTTTCTCAAAGGATGTTTGTTCTTCAGAAATGTTAATACATTTTTATGATCAAATAAGTCTGAAATTCTGGCTTAAAGATAGATAGGTTAGAATGGGTTATCTCAGAGTCTTTAATATGCTAACATGTTTTGTGAATCACCAGAGGGTTTTGGGTTGTCCTAATACTGGTATTTCTCAAATGCATTTCACCTCCTCACTTCATGGCCCTAATTCCCTCTAGTGCATGCTTTGGAAAATGCTATTCTAGATACTTCTTAGGCCTGTAAGAGTAATTACTCTTTGATCTCTCTTTTAAATGGATGGCCTTAGCTCCTATATAAAGATCATGTAACTTAAGAATTGCTCCGAAACATCCAAGGTGCAAAGTATGTCAGAGTCCATTAATTTTTCTAAATCAGGTTAGTAAGTTCAAACTACCCATTCGATGCAATTAGCAAGAATTCCAGCATTTCTTATTTTTCATGGCTCTCTTTGCCTTCTTATGTGAACCTTGACAGGCCACAGGTCAGAAGTTGACTGCTGATGTGCTTTTGGTCCATTTAGAGTGGTGACTTCTTTGACAACACCTCCCCCACCCCCCTCAGGATCAGCTCTGACAACAGGGATCTTTGGCTCCAGAGTCAAAGTCCCAGTAGGCCACAGAGCTACCTCCTCCACGGCCATGCCTCCTGCCTAGCTACGTGTATGGCTACTATTTTAGAACTAGCTGGGTCTCATCACCAAGGACATGTTTTTACCTCTTGTTTTGGGTCTTCCTCTCTTTTTCTCTAAGTATCAGCCTTAATACTTTCACTTTGGATAATCAGCTTAATTGTTAAAACTACTGAAACAAAGGCCCTCAAATGCTATCTTGATCTCTTGCTTACACCTAATTGTTCATCCCTGAAATATGGAAAACCTATTAACTCCTTGCAGAAGCAAGGTAACTCAGTACTTCCTGTGAGGTGAAAACAGAAAATCACATAGTAAAATATACAAGAGACCAGTTAGTTTATTAATAACTTACAATCATATTGATAAAAAAAATCTATCTTATGAGTAGTTGATATAAAATTTGGTGTTTGCTTTTTTTTTTTAAGAGGTTTTAGTCTTAATTTTCATTTATTTGTTTAAAGAGTTTAGGTAGGGGTTTAAAGAAAAGACTTCTGTTAAAAGCAACTAGAAATAAGACCATGGCTATCAAACCAGTTTCTTACACAGAAAGTGGCTATTCCTTTTTTTTTTTTTTTAAGATTTTATTTATTTGCGAGAGAGAGAACAAGAGACAGAGAACATGAGAGGGAGGAGGGTCAGAGGGAGAAGCAGACTCCCTGCCGAGCAGGGAGCCCGATGTAGGACTCGATCCCGGGACTCCAGGATCATGACCTGAGCCGAGGGCAGTCGCTTAACCAACTGAGCCACCCAGGCGCCCAGAAAGTGGCTATTCCTTTAAGTGTTTCTGAAAATGTCTTGGCACAGTCTAAGGATTCTAAAATTATATGTTGTCACTTAAAAATCTTGGGGCAAAAAAATCACTAATCAACAAAAGGAAGATGATGGTTCAAAAAAGAAAAAAATAGCCTTGATCAGTCCAACAAATATTGAGTCAATGGAGACATTCTCTGTTATCGCCTCTACTTTCCCTGGGACTCAAGCAGAGAGTAAAGACGATCGGGACAGTCCCTCTCCCCAGTATGCAATGCCTATGTTCCTGAATTAAAAGAAAAACTAGGAAAAAAAGGAAAAATAAGTGAAACTATCTTAATCCTCAGTCTTTTTTTCTTGCCTCTTTTAAATAGGTTTGATCTCTGGTTTCTTTAGCATTATTTTTCTCATTGAAGTATAGTTGACACACTGTTACATTAATTTCAGGTGTATATCTCTGATCTCTTCAGACACACTCTCTACCTACAGTCATTCCATGGTGTCTGAGTGAGACAGCATGTTCCTTATCTTTTTTTTACTTAACTTCCTGTTTATAATTCTTCAACCCTATTAACAGATCTTACTGAAAGAGGGCCATACTTTGGTCCAGGTGTTTGCAAATACTTACTGTATGCAACTCCAACTCCCCAAGGAATAAATACAATTATTAAGTAATTTCAATGTTACTCAGGAACATGCCGAATATGAAAACAGAAGGACAACTGAATCCTTCTCAAATCAGGTGCCAAAATGCTCAGTTTCTTAAGGAAAAACATAACCATTTGCGGCAGTGGTACTTGGTAAGGCTTCCGATGTGGGTATGTATTTGATATTTCACAATATTCAATATAAAGTGAGGGGTGAGTTTTCAATTCTTGCAGATTTAAATATAGTCATAGATTATGCTCTGAAAAAGGCTTCTCTGTCTTATTTAGTAAATCATTCCTTTAAGTTTCAGGGTGACATCTGGCTTGCTGGTGGATTGAAAAGCCATTGTCTAGTTACAATGTGAGAAATTTAAGTTTCTTTTGATGTAAGTAGTCAGGTTTCTAACTATTGTTGCCTTTTTAAAGATTTTATTTATTTGAGAGAGACAGAGAGAGAGAATGAGCAGGGGGAGGGGCAGAGGGAAAGAGAGAAGCAGACTCCCCCCTGAGCAAGGTACCTGGCCTCAGGCTCCATCCCAGGACCTGGGGATCATGACCTGAGCCAAAGGCAGACACTTAACCAACTGAACCATCCAAGTGTCTCCCTCCCCCAAAACTGATTATATTTTTATTATTATGTAACAGAGTGTGGGATAAAGTAATTAATTACACTCTGTCTGCCCCTACTCGACTCTAAGGACCAAAGGCAAGGTCAGTGCTTGCTACATTTCTCTTGTATCCCAAGCATTTTCTATATGCAGTCACATAACTGGTGTAGAATAAGTAAGTTTTTGAATGTATGAATTAATAAATACACAGTCATTAGGAAGATAGAATAGTTGTCAAACAAGATTATGCCTTGATTTGAAATAGTAATATAAATAATGCAAAATGTGCTCAACAGGATGAGAGGTGCTCAGCAGAAGCCTAGAAACAATAGATTCTAACTGGCAAATATCAGAGATTCCTACTCTCACTCCAAAAGAGGAGGTGTTCAGAACCAAAGACTCAAGGAACTTCTAGCCATAAGCCCTGTAGGTAGATAAACAAAACATTTGAACTACACACATTTTACAATCTCAAATTCATCAATTAATTTACAGATTTTCTTTTCATTTTCTATTTACTTTTTCCTAGGGAAAAAATGTACAAGTATGCAAAACTAGAGACGCTGAATGTTTTGTTCTTGTAAATTGATAATATGGCTTTTTTTCTTTTTTCTTTTTTAATTTGGGCCCTGTGAGTCCTGTCATGAGGAAAACAGTCTTCCTTAAGTCTGAATAAACTCTCAGATTTTTTTTTTTTTTAAACTCTCAGATTTGAATCTGTGGAGCTGAAGTCCAAACCCAGGGCTGTGGAAAATCTCTCTTGGGAAACCCCTGAGAGATGGCCAGTCACAGCCTCTTTTATAGTTACTAGAACCTTAGCATGGGCATAAAAACCACAACAGAAGCACAACGCTTTAACCTGAAGGACATTGGAAAAGGTAAGGAGAATTTTGAAATAAATGTGCTTGTCCAGCATTAATCTAACTCTTTTCCCATTCTGCATGAGTGTAAAAGAAAACTGTAAGAATGCTAAACCTAAATATGTGTGCTTCATGGACAGCCCCTTTCCAGGAAGTTCCTTTAGCATAAATGGCCACAATATGTACCATTTGACCCCATGCCTCCTTTCATCCCCAGATGCACTGAATCAGAGCGATGAAAGCCTGGGCAAGTAGCCTGTGATGTGATGTGGTAGAACAGCTTTACTTAAAAGGTTTCCTACTTTTAATAAACCAATGAGATCTTGTCTTGAGGGCTTCAAATAGGAGACAAAGAAAAAGTCGCTTAGCTAGTAGTAGATAGGGATAGTTTCTGCTACTTATAATTTAGTTATATTTTGTTTTCACTCTCTACAATCACGTATCTGCACCTTGCTTTTTCTCTAAGTCAGCAGACACCTGAGTAAGCAGATGTTCAAGACTGAAAAGTGTTAATCAGAGGATGAGGTGACTTGTTGCTAGAAACAGAACTGGTAGATAGAGGTGGAGTAGAACTAGTCATAATAGTAACAGAAAACAGGTTCACTCTCATGGCTTACTAAGAAAATATGGTGGGGGCGCCTGGGTGGCTCAATCGTTAAGCGTCTGCCTTCAGCTCGGGTCATGATCCCAGGGTCCTGGGATCGAGCCCCGCATCGGGCTCCCTGCTCCACGGGAAGCCTGCTTCTCCCTCTCCCACTCCCCCTGCTTGTGTTCCCTCTCTCGCTGTGTCTCTCTCTGTCAAATAAATAAATAAAATCTTTAAAAAAAAAAAAAAAGAAAAGAAAATATGGTGAATCTAGTCTTTGAACTGAGATCTAGACATACCCTGTTTCTGTGTTTCCATAAAAACCTGCTTCAGGGTCAGAATTCCTAGCTTCCTTCATCTGTAGCCTCAAAATAATTTCCTCCTTATGTGAGATAACCTTCGTGAATCCGTATTTCCTGCAATCTTGAGAGCTGAAAGGACTAGCTAGTTGCCAACTCCTGGATGTGCACAACGTTCCAGGTATCCTTCCGGGATCTTCAAAATATAGTTATTACATTAATTACTAAATGGTTTAAATATATTAACTGTTTAATCTTCACAACTACATTGCCAGACCACAGTCACTTTATAGGACTTGCCTATAGATGTATCTAGGTGACAAACAGAGGCAGCGTTTAAATCTAGGGCTGCATCACTCCCAAGTCCTGTTATGTTCGCTCACCAGTTACATCCAATTACTGCCATTGTTTTAAAATTGTAATTTCTACTTACTTGCATTCTTTACTCTTTATCAATCTGAAACAAGAAAAATTTAAAGCACCTTTGTTATCTATAAGCTGCAGCATAAAGTACTGAAGATCATGGGAGATGAGATGGGATTATTTTCTGTCATTCTCTAACATAGTATGACAGAATTTCTAGATGGATGCCAGGTTACCCTTCAGTCAAGAAGGTGCTTGCCTCTGAGGTGGTTCAGTGACATTTATGCTTTTTTACTCCTGCCGGGGACTGTTCTTAAGTAGAGTAGAATCCTTGTGACACTTCCAGGATAGGATGCAAGATGGAGTTGGACCCTCACCTCCATTAATTTTAGGACAGAGGATGCCCCTAGCTATAAATTAGGGGGTCCTTTGACTTGAAGTGGGTACCAGTTCTAACACAGCAAGTTTTGTCCCAATATTTATTAGATCAAAACCCAAAAGGATACTTGATAACATTTCGGAGAAGTCTCATTTAATCTCTTTCCAGCGGAAATCTGCATTTGGAAAAATGCCGGTTATTCTTTTGCCATTCACTGTGTTTATTTATTTATTTTTGTTGAACGCCTGAGAGATGTCTTTCACTTGATAGTTTAGTAAACAATATCCAAACTATTCATATTTAACCTTTACTTGTTTCATAATGTTGAGTTTTATTTCCCTTGTGAGAGGACTACAGGGGAACAGCAATGATTTTCCACAAAGTAGGTAGTTCTTTTAAAAGAACAAGAACTGCAACCAAACAAATTTAAATTTTCACTGTACCTGTCTCATTTTTATTTTTAAATTGAGAATTTTTCTAAGTAAAAAAAAAAAAAAATCCCCACAGGCTGAAAAATAAACTTCAAGCACAGAAAAGTTTACTATGGAAAGATGAATACATTATATAGCAGGAGCAGTTCTGGAAAGCAGAAGCAACTTTAAGAAATTTCCATAGTAGGGACTGTATACAAAATTACAATGTGACATATTAATATTTTCAGTGCACAGAATGCATCAGTACACCTTTACTGGGTATTATCATGTGCAACCCCATGAACCTGGCTACATCATTGCTTCTCACAGTCTCTTAAAAGGCAAGGTTTGGATTAAGCACATGTTAGGTAAACCACTACCTGTGGTTCAGGGACCAGAGGAATGGCATCAGGAGCCACTTCCTGGAGTTGTGCCCCCACCACGTCCCTCCTCCCCAACCTCTCCACCTTCCCATCCCCCAACCCCCTCATCTGCACTCCACAGTAATTACTTACTGTAGGAATTAGACCCTTGAGGAAGAATCAGTTTGAAGAGAAAGTTTCATGGTTTAAGAAGACAAACAAAAGTTTATATATCATTGAGATAGAATGTTTTGAGTCTTTTTTAACATTCCGGCTCTTACAGCCTATAGCGATTTTTCTGTTTCCGTACCCTGCCTTTTTATTGAGAAGGAAAATGACTGTGTATTACCATGACTATTCACTGAATTCTTCTTGTACTTCCATTATCTGGTGCTCCTTTT
This sequence comes from Mirounga angustirostris, assembly GCF_029215605.1. Lineage (NCBI taxonomy): Eukaryota > Metazoa > Chordata > Mammalia > Carnivora > Phocidae > Mirounga > Mirounga angustirostris. Next base: position 9,461,784 of record NW_026991720.1, read on the forward strand.
TGTTGGTCTATTTTGTTTTTCTTTTAAAGAAGTCTATCATGGGGAGATAGGCTGAGAGATATATAAATTTTATATGAATATTAATCTTTTTAAAATCATGTGAAATGGTTCAGTGATCTAATAGATAAGAGTTTTATTGTACCAATGCATGTGTGATTTGAAATATAATTACATAAGATTAAATTCCTTTTCTCAGCCAATCAGAAAAGAGATTCTATTCATTTTTACAATCTATAATAAACTTTGTGGATGAAAAATTGTGCGGTTAATCTCAAGTACAATGACAGGAATAAAATATTATGAAAAAAATTTTCCTTGTGCTTCATGGCCAAAAAATATATGGTCTCTATTTACTAGAATCATTAAAATGTTGTATCCATTATTTATAGAATAGAGCAATAGGAAAATGGCAGGAAAATGATAGAACAATAAGGAAATTACATAAAGAGATGAAATGTGAATCACATTTATCTAAGAGGGGAACTAATGTTGGTAATATTTCTATATGGAAAAGAATGCTATAGTACAACACAAAATAGATTTTAATTTTTAGCAAGACTGGTGCTAACCTAATACATGAACAGCATGCTTTGTGGAAATAAAAATACAATGTAAATAAAATACCACCTAACATTTATATAGTATTTACTATCTGCCAAGCTGTGATCTAAGTACTTGCCATATATTAATTCACAAAACGTTTTCTCTAACTCTTTGGGGTTTATACTACTATCATTTCCATGTTGCAGATGAGAAAACAGAGGTCCCATAAGATTAAGGAACTTGTGCAAGACACAGCTCAGAGCTTCTGGAACTGGGGGCTTCATTTAAGCCATCCATGCTCCTGAGTATTGCTTTGCACAATTATCTCCCGACTCTGCCTATTCCCCATCAGTATCAGACACGTGTCCTCAATTTTCGCCTGGACATCTGCAACGAGCACATGATAAGCACCCTGAATGCTATCTCTCTCCAAATCAGTCCTACAAAATTCCTCTTCTCCTCACTTCGTCATGCTGGGGGTGGAGGTTGGCGGTGGGAACGGACCTTTTCTAGTGCAGATGACGATGGAGTATACGAATTACAGGACATATAAACAGATCAAAACCAAATAAAGTCTATTTTCTTTTCACTGTCATCACATGCGGGCAATTCTAAACTGTGCCAGTGATAAATATTCCTCTCATCTGGGACTGACTGCTCCCACAGCCAAGCTCCTCTCCACTTACGATTCCCACTTGTCAGGCCTGCTGATCCTTCTCCCACGTTGCTGATTTCATCATCAGCTGTGCCAGCCATTCAGCCAAGAGTGTGAGTTGTCACAGAAGCTCCCTTCCTCTCTGTATAATTCCTGCACGTTCCACAATCAAAACGTTGACCCTTTTGATATTTCTAGCCTTGGTTCTCTGCCATCTTCTGGTTATTTTTACTGATAGATACCCATCACCATGATCTTTAAGTAAACTTAATGTTCTCCTTACTAAAAAGAAATCCGCATTCATTAAATTTCCTAAATTATAAAAGTGTAAGAAAGAAAATGCAAATCATGTGTGATGTCAATGACTAGAGTTGACCACAGTAACATTTTTGGGTATCTCCCTCCAGCTTGCTTCTCCCCTCCACTGTCTCTGTATCCGCATCCCATCTGTCTCTCTGTCTGCATTCTATGCACAAGCTCATTGTATAAAAGCATGGCTTTATACAATAGTTTTATTGGCTATATTTTTTGTCCATTTTGTGTAAATAGTAAGAGAATTTTGAAGTCAAAGGATATAACTGGGTTTTATTTTTGTTTCAAAAGTTACATTTCTTTTTTTTTTTTAAGATTATAGTTATTTATTTATTTGACAGAGAGAGAGACAGCAAGAGAGGGAACACAAGCAAGGGGAGTGGGAGAGGGAGAGGGAGAAGCAGACTCCCCGCTAAGCAGGGAGCCCGACGCGGGGCTCGATCCCAGGACCCTGAGATTATGACCTGAGCCGAAGGCAGACATTTAACGACTGAGCCACCCAGGCACCCCTCAAAAGTTACATTTCTTAAAACAATAAAATGAATATGTGCTTACTTAGAAAATTGGGAAAAGGCAAAATAAAAGGGAAAAAATAAGAATCACTCACGACCCCTTCTACCCCCCTGCCATTTTATCACACCTTAGACAAAACTGGTCCTGGCAACTTCTCCCCTAGATTACTGCTGATCATGCCCAATTTGCATCCCTTTGTCTCAGTCAATTTTACCCTCCCCTCACAACTTAACTATGCAAGCTGCTCCTGGGATGATTCTATTTTAAATTTCACAAATGTGATGAGGTCATGCTGCCATGCTGCCATCTTCTACCCTCCAACTTTACCTTGCTGTACAGATGACCTCAATACCACAAGCTTTCTCCAAAGGTACTTTCTCCACTTCACTTAATTTGCTTTACTCCTGCCCAGTAGAAGTAGAAGGAAGTTGTGTGTTAGGTAAGGCGAGTAAGGTATAATGGGTTTGAGTTGCCACAGAGAGAGTGGAGCTGTCTACACATTTCCCGGTTCAGGTCAGGATGGTTCTGGGAAATAAGATTAGCACTAAACCCTCCGATCATGGGAGAGATGGGTGAACTAGTGGAAATTAAGATTACCTAGAAAAAATGGGACTGCATTATAAGAGCTAGACAGTCAAAGAAGTCAAACAAAGGAGACCAAGTTTAGGTCAGCAATAAGCACGTTAGCAGCATTTTGACTGGGGGAGATTATAGAAAAGACTAGCCTAACAAGGACATGGCAGATTAGATTAGAAGGGAAGAGGTGGGTTTCAGGCAGACGAGCCAGCATGCTGCTGTGGTTCTCATATTGGAGGGACGATGTGATGAGGACAGAGGACAGGACAGGACAGGATAACAGGTTCAATAACATGCATCCCACCAGCCGTCACAGTGTCAAAGCCTGAGCTGTCCTGTGTACTGCCAATGCCCAGCATCATCCCCGCACACAGTAGGTATGCAGGAGCCTTTTTCCTAGTTGATGATATTGACTTACATATTCCGTTTCCTAGTCTTTAAAAGGTAAATGCTGAGTCTCATTTACCTATGTGTTCTAGGATTCTCGCTGGAAATTTAGTTTGTAAACTGGAATCCAATTGACTGTCCCTTATAATCAATGCCATTTGACAGGACATTTGCCACCTTGAAGAATTTATATACAGTAAAATAATTTTACCTATTAGTTGTTTTTTTTTTTTTAATTCTTCCTGGATGCCATGTTTTCATAAGTTTTCTCTGTACCTTCTTTAAAAAGCCTAGATTATTTTTATTTGCCACTATTTGGTGTAATTTAACAGGTGGATCTGCATTGAAAAACTATTACCCACAGTTGTTGTGAGATGTATTCTTATTTATGTTTGCTTAGTTTATTTCATTGTTGTTGACTTTGTTTAAAAGCATTCTGTATTTTTTTTTTTGAGTAGTGTTACTAGACATCTAAAGTAATTTTCAGGTTTCAAAGTGTCTTTTTTTAAAAGCTATTACTATTGATTTTCTCTCCATACAATTTTCTGATATTTTTATACTTTTTTTTTTTCGTAAAAATAAATTAATGAGATCCCTTAGCTTTTCCTTTCCATGGAGAATTTAATTGAGTGATCAATCACTAATACAAAGTGTTATTATCCCTGCAAGAGTACACTTATGCTATTTTACACAGGCCTAGCCAATTTAAAGCCAAACTTGGTAAATTACTTTACATCTTTTGATGAAGAAACACTACAGAAACCAAAATAAAGGACACATGAATTATCTAATTTTTAAAGAGAAACAAACAAACAAACATATTCCTTGCTTAAAAACAAAGTTACCTGTTACAACACAATGAAATTAGGGTTTGGAATAATATGTGATATTTTTATTGTATTACAATAAAATTGTTAATTATAATACCCTATAAGAATAATAAATAACACATCATACTTTCATTCTCCTCCTGCCACAAGACTCTCTTCATTTCCTGACCAGAACATGGTCTCTCCTAACTGGATGTTGTGCAGCAGTAAGAGACTGATGAAATTTCCAGAAAGTCTGACTTTGCCATAATCAAAATAATGAGTGTACTTAATGGAATATGAATTTCCAATCAGGTGAAAGCTTCTCGTTATATACACTTTTTGAGAGGGAAAAAAGCAAGGACCCCAAATAAAAGCTCAAGTAAAATTCTACTGGCCCCAAACTAGAGTTTTAAAAGAACAATTTTTGCCAAAGAATGTTATTTTCGAGCTACTGAAGCTAATGGGAGGAAAATGCTTTTTTTAAATGCTTAGCAGATGTTTAGTGGTTTTATCATCATCATTACCCACAAGTTATGCTAAATTATGTAAATCTGTCTCGGAATTTAGGGCTTATATGTACTTAATATACTTTACAACTATTTCTCTCCACTTGGTAGTAACCTCTTTAGAGTAAGAGGTACATGTTTATTCTTTATTAATAGGAATGCTTTATTGCAAAGGTTACTTTATTTCCCCTCTTTGCATATTTTTCATAGATACATTATAATAACTGAAATAAAAGTGGAAAATGCGAATTCCTCACAGTTTTATTTGTCCTATATTTCTACTTACACCTGGTAAGACATTCTTAACACCTGTATTTGTCTCTAGTTTAAGACTGCCAAAGTTACATTCTTACGTGTCTGGGCCCTGTTCAGTAGGAAAATCAAACTCCGTGAACCCCAAACAGAGGTTATTACCTTTGCCTGAAAACCTCCTCCTCATTCTCACTCCTGCACCCACACCAGACACAGGAATGAGCTAACCTCTCTCCCAGGCTCACCTTCCACTGAATTTAGTAATCTGGTCCTGACATTCTACCACTTAAAATGTTTCTTCGTTGCCATCTTGAGCTACTGCATCTCAGAAAGAAGGCTGTCCCCTCTGTCCTACACAAACTAAATCAGAATCTGCAGATGTTAGTCACATTATTAACCAAACACCTTGGCACAGAATATGATCTTCTAATGCATCAAGGTAGATGCTCTAACTCTGAATAGGCTTTCATGGTGCACAATGGTAAATGTATTACATACAAATAAAACAAAAATTATTAGAAATCTCTGAATTGTCTATTTTTGTTTTCATAATAATAATTAGCATACAGGCATTAATTACTTACAAAATATATTTTAAATCAGTTGTTTTCAAGATGGTTGTTTCAAAGGTAAATCAAGCTCAAGGCAAAGCACTGTATTTTTCATCAGTGTTTGTTAAATCCTTAATTTATATGGAAAAAAACTTTACAAATTAGATAAGTAATAATTGCCCAAATGCCTATTTAATACTAATTACCTGCTATGTTTGTTTATATATGCACATATAATGTATATATATTTATTTTTAATTGCCTCCTTCACCCCATTGACCCTCAACTAGTATACGAGTACAGCAATTGTTTTCTCTTCTGTCCATGAATGTACTCTCAATCTGAAACAGCTCCTGAAAGATACCAAGCACTCAATAGGCACTTGTCATATTAATAATTTTTGTATTCAAATAGATATACTTACATAACCACATGTAATTCGAAATATTGATCCCCGTGCGGAAACATCTCAAATACTGTATACAAATATATTAAGTTTTACTATGTATTTATTCACTCTATATGCTAAGCACTGTACTAGATGCTTTATATTCTGTACCTTTTAAAATCCTTTTATTTCAAAACAAACTAAGCCTTAAGCAGTTAAGGAAGTGCTATGGCTGAACTTTGAATCTTCTCTACTCAATTCTAAGCTTGTGCCTTTCCCTACAGTTATTTTACCTTAAGTGATAGAGATGGCAGATATAAACGATTTCAAGACCATTCTGTGTAAATCTATGTAAGACTTATCTACATAATGTCACTAGGAGCTAGTATGTTTTGAGGTCTCATCCTTAATCTCTTAAGACTTTCATCAAGGATAAATATATAATACATGTGTTGTTCAATGCCAAAAGTCACAAAAAATACTGGATTATATGAAATTATGTCTTGACAAAGTTGTCAGTTCTTACAGAATCATAAAGTATAAATGGCAATTAAGATATCATTCAAAGAGGCATAAGTCAGAATAGCAAGATATATTGGTTTTGACTCACTGACAGCACACTCTAGGGATCAGGAGACTGGGGGTCTAGTCTCAGCTCAGCCACTAATTAGGTGTTGTGACCTTGAACAAATGAGTTTGCCTCTCTTGGGCTTTTGTTTTCTCATCTGTAAAATGAGGGGGCTGGGCTAGATATTCTCTCAAGTTCCTTCCATCTCTAAAATTCTATGATCCATAATCTTTAGAGAGTACTGGTTTTATCATTATAACTTCTTTTATAAAATTTATAAATCAGTCTACAAGACGGACAATATCAGCCAGAGTTCAAAGGCACCTTCTTAGCAAATGCTAAGTCACTAACTGTGGCATTACTGGTCACAATACGTTGAAACATTCTTGGAAAGATTCTTTAAGTAACTTAAGAGTGCCCCCCAAAATCACATCATTAATTATGCGAAGTTATGACTCCAGGCACATTGCATTTACTGGAGACTTTTGAAAGTTAACACAGCCAATCCTAAAAAAATTGTGAAGTCTCCTTCTTTCTTACCACCCTGCAGTTACCGAAGCTGACTCTGTATTCCATCTACCATTCTTATAAAGACGGAAAGGTTTACAGCAATCAGCAATCTGTATTATTTAATCATGTGGTATTTAGAGAAAAGGGAATAATTACCCCAACCCACATATTTGCATTTTCACAAAGGGTGGGGAGAAGAGTGGCTTATTTTATTTTAAAGGTCATTTCAAAGGGTGACATCTGAAGGAGAATCGTTTGCAGAGACGGAGGCATGTGTAATTCATTAGTTTACATCTCCAAATCCCAAGGGCAGGGTGAAGCCAGCCCTAAAGAGCACTCCAGTTCCCCCAAGGCTGTCTTCCCATTTCTTTTTCTGTGCTCTGGGGATATCCGGCTCATTCTCTTACACCTGCTTTGTCCAATAAGTTAACCACTAGCCATTCATAGCTGTTTAAATTTAAATGAATTAAAATTAAATACAAGTTAAGTTGTTCAGCTTCTCAGTTGCATTGGTCACCTTTTCAGTGCTAGACCCACCTTCTCCACAAAGTAAAAGACCTGATTGTCAGCAAGTAGGATTCAGGTCCTTACAAATTGTCACCATAGAAAACAATGTAAGTTTTTAAGCCTCGTACCTCAAGTTTTGAAAGTCCCTGGGAAGGATTCTGCCTGGCTGGACTGGATAATGGGCACGACCCTTGACCTGTCATATGGGGTGGGAGGTAGGATGAGGGAATCGAATGGCCATTTCCATTCAGATGCCATGGCTAGAAAGACGGGCAGCAGACACCTTAAAAAGGTGTGCCTGGATGGACTCTGAAAAACAAACTGAGGGTTCTAGAGGGAGGGGGGTGGGAGGATGGGTTAGCCTGGTGATGGGTATTGAGGAGGGCACATTCTGCATGGAGCACTGGGTGTTATGCACAAACAATGAATCATGGAACACTACATCTAAAACTAATGATGTAATGTATGGGGATAATATAAGAATAAAAAACTTAAAAAAAGAAAAAAAAAGGTGTGCCTGAATCATCTGCATTTGGTCCAATGCATTAATCTTAGGTGTTACCATTGGATGTATTTTGACACATGCATATCCCCATATGATCTGCATAACCATGTGCCTGGTACAATGTCATATTCAGCCACCCTAAAAGTTCCCCATGATCCTTTCCAATGCTTCATCCCCCACCCAGAGGTGACCACTATTGTGCTATTTTCAATCATAGATTAGTTTTGTTTCTCTCTATATATTTTTCACATGAACACCTGTTACTTCATAAAACAGGAGAGTAGAATGCTTAAAAGCATAATTTCTTCTAGAGAAACTTGGGTTTGCTTCCCAACTCCTACCTTAAGGAGTTATTTAACTTCTCTAAGCCTCAGTGTTCTCTAAGTAAGTAATAGTAGTGATTATGTCACATGATTGCCATGGAGAGTAAACGAGGCAATGGGTATAAACAATGGAGTCATAAGTCAGTGTGATGCTTGAAACAGTACATCTATCCAACAAATATTAGTTTTTCTTTTAACATAAGTAGAGAAGTTTCAAGGTTTTCATTCTGTAAATGACCTGTAAACTCCCTCTTATTTATAACAAAAGAGGTACAAGAGGTCTCGTTTTCTCCCACTTTTAAATAAAAGATCAGCAGTATGGAAGGGGAAGTTCAAGAAGAAAGTCCCTAAAAATCAAATTAAAATGTAGTACTGATGATGATTCAGTTTCTTTTGATAAAACGTTTCAGCAAGATCAAAACTGTCAAAGCGCATCACCCTGTTTTATGAACCTTAGAACTTCACAATCGCCATTCTGCAAGTTTTATTCTGCCAGTTTTATGGATGACTCATCACAGCTCAGATGTTCAATGAAACAGTTGATGATATAAACCAACCTCCTATAAAACAATCTTAGTACAAATCCCATTTTTATATAATGCAATTTAATAGAACTGCTAGTTAATGGAAAAAACAGTCCCTGGTAGCTTATGATTTCATGTGTTTACTCCAGAGTGGGAGGCAGTCAGTCGCTTGGTTTGTTGGCTTTGAGCAAAAGGAAATATCCTTTATAAAAGCAAGTATGATATTGGCTGAAGGGAGAGAAAAGGGAGAGAATTTGAGAACCACCCTCTCAAAAATGCCTCCGGGCTCCCCTTGTCTGAATTCAATTCAGTTCAACAAACCGAATTTATCAAGTGCCCCCTACATGGAAAGCGTTTTTTTCCCAGATATTTATCAAGTACATTCTATGCAGAAAACATTTTTTTTCTGGATATTTAACAAGTTTAGAAAAGTATTAAATAAGATAATTCATTCCATACTGGAACTTTAACAAATTTTACAAAGTTTCTTACAGATGTACAGAATATTTTTCATTCTCACAAGGAAAATCCTTTTGTGGAATGACATTCGTCCTGATCAATTCCATAAAGTGGCAATTTTGTCAGAATCACTTATCTTGTAATGAAGTTCAATTGTGTAATGATTTTCAGCTTATGGTGGTTTAGAAATACCTTGAACTAACCCTGAGAACATGGATGGGTTAATTTTATTTTTGAAGAAATCACAAGAGAGTATGATGTATATACAGCCCAATATGTCCTATCATAGGAAATGTTTACTTTCAGCAGAATGATTGTTTTAATTAGGACAATAATTCCGGGAGAGGACAGTTTTGAATGCAAAAAGAAAAAAATATTTTGTAAAAATTTTTTCCAAGTAAATTAGCGCTTGAATTATTTGAGAACTATGGGTTATTTTTACATCCATTTCTTCTTACAGCTAAAATTTAAGAATGTAGTTCAAGTTTACAAACCAGAAGATTCTACACATTTATGTCTAGAAATCTGCTTTCCATGTACATAATACTTATGCATCTGTGACATGCATCATTTGATTTGATGTTTGCTTAACTGAAATGTGATGGGTTGACATTATCAAACTGAGCAGATTTTCTATAACCTTAAACTGAATGTTCCTGTGTCTGTATAGATTGAGTGGCAGATGAGGAGTGCATGAACGAAACAGATGTTACCACCCAGGGTTTGCCCAATATTATCATTAACGTGTGTTTCACTAATACAGATAAATCAATTATAAGACAAAAATCATTTATATGAATATTTCATTATATTATTTGCATTAATGCCATTGTCCTGGGGTTATTAGAACAAAGCATTATAGCCTGTTTCTTGAAGGTGTATATATGAACTTTATAGAATCCATGGGAATTAAGACAATTTGTTTGATAAATTATTATACATTGAAATAGGGCAAGATATTGGATGAGTGACTGCACAAACTAAGGGACAATGATATCTTTAAAGTAACAATTCAGATTCTTAATCTATTTCACAATTTGAATATTATTCTGAAGTGCTAAATCATGTTCAACATGCACTGATAGATAAGTGAATATTTATTGTGTCTTTAGTGCATGGTATTTTTGGTATGTCCAGTGCCAAGAACCATGCTGGTGGCCAGGGTTGAAAGGCAAACAAGATCAACACAGATTTTCCCTTCTGGATATAACAAAGCCAGATATGTAAATGCAAACAATGCTGGGTGGTAAATACAGAGATAGTCACCATATCAAATGAGTATTTTGCCTCACAAACTACATAGAACCTCACACTTAATAAATGTTATAATGAAGATAGTTTAGCACGTTCTTCACACTGCACTGGGCACACGACATGATCTCATTTAATCCTCATGGCATCCTTATGGAGTATGTACAGAAACAGATCGGGGTTTTACACATTTTGAGGGTGAATTTGCATGGGCCCTTGCAAATGAGGCCTTGAAGCTTAATTTTTGTTGACTTCATAATAAATCTTTTTCTTACCTCTATTATTATACCAACTTTCCAGATGAAGAAACTGAGACCTAAAAAGCCAATATAAATTTTAAAAGAAAATGACATCTGTGTGGAAACTGACAGAGTATAGACTATTGGGTAGAGCAATTTGCACCGTGGCCCCCACCAAGCAAATCCTCCAAACCTTGTGGGACAGGAATGAGGATACCATGTTAGCCAACTTAGTTGATTCAAGTGCTGGCTGATGGGTAGAATCAGGTTCTTTTTAGAGATGAAGACACAAAGATAATAAAGTGCTCATTCTTAGTTCTTTTTTTTTTTTTTTTAAGATTTTATTTATGTGTCAGAGAGAGAAAGCACAAGCAGGGGAGTGGCAGGCAGAGAGAGAAGCAGGCTCCCCGCTGAGCAAGGGGCCCGATGTGGGACTCGATCCCAGGACCCCGGGATCACGACCTGAGCCAAAGGCAGATGCTTAACCGACTGAGCCACCCAGGTGTCCCTCATCCTTAGTTCTAATATTCGTCTGTAAATTAGAGAGCATGCTTTGGGAACTAGGATATTTGAATCTAAAGCCATTGGATTAAAGTAGTGCAACTCAGTACTTTCCAATGGAAAGTGTTCTACAAACCAGGATAGTCATATTAGTCACATCATTTAATTTCCAACATTCATGTTTGGATAAATTAATTCATGGATTGCTCATTATGCAACAATGTCACATATTCTGAGAAAGTAGGTAAAAGTAATCTGACAGTTGATTGATTTCAAGTGTCATTATGCAGATAAAGGAAAATACTAGTGTCTCTGGGTTAAGTAAAGTATGTTTTACAATTCCCTCTATTTAGTTTTCAACACTAATGTTTCCATAATATTTAACTCCATGAAAGAGGATGAAAATGTTGATCAATAGCCAAGACTTATGCTCAGAAAAGTGTCCTGAGATTTAGAGCTAGCAAGAAAGCATTATTTAAAATTATGAAGAAAATTTCTTTTTAATTTTGAGGTTTGGCAACAGATTTGGACATGTTTTGAAATTTCACTTTAAAAAATGATACCTTGATATGCATATAAACAATTCTGCTGGAATGAAATTAGTCTGAGAATGGCAACTTAGATTTACAGAAGCAGGTATGTTAAAAATTAATCACTCATTTCCCATTTTTGATAAAATTCAGTGTTTTCCAAGGGCATTTCTAAAGTGGCTGTCCAGGCGTGCAAGGGCTACACTGTTGAGAATACTTTAATCTTTTTACATTGAATCAATGAGGAACACAGTTGAACACAAGACAGCCCTGGCCATCAGAGGTGTGTCAGATTCAGTTCAGTAAGAGGGAGATACTAGCAGACGTCACCAAATAGTCATTTCTAATCACCTGGAAGAAGACCATGTACTAGAGAGAAACCAAGAATTCTCTGTGAAAAGCATTTTGTTTGTTCCTGTGGGGTCCCATGTCCGAGACATGTTGGGTGGTCTGCACTTCCTAACTGTATGATGCTCTCACTTCATGGCCATTTTAACTACCATCCCATCATTCAAGGTTAAACTAAAATTCAATTGTTCCATGCATGGGAAAATTAGATGTTTTCTTTCATTGCTATGACTTAATTATTTACACAAACACACGCACATGGGTACACACACACAACACAAAGAAAACCCTTGATAACAGTATAACAGAATACTCTGGTCAGTTCTAAAATCTTTTTGGTGGTCTTTTTAACCAGACTGATGACTTTGGACATTTAATGTGCAAAATCAGAAAACTCCTGAAGCATCCAGGCAGATTACCTGTTATGGTCTTGCCCAGTTCTGTGATTTCAAGGTTGCACATTTATAGATGATGTTAAAATATTCTTTAGGTCTCACAAAACTTTGAGTTTACTAGACTAATATTTATACCCTAAACAAGAATGCTAATAGATGATTTTGCTTTTTCATTACAGACAGAATAAATTAGATATCTTTTATGAGAGTTAAATGCAAAGGTATATACTCTAGGACTTTTTGTCTACACCTAAAACAGAGAGAATTTTCTCCATATGGGGAAATTTATTCAAAACCTATTTATAAAATTCATGCATTAATTCAACTTTTTTAATATAAAACTTCTGTCTACATCGCAGGTTGCCCTTAATGAACAAAGTCATTAACTAAAGCATTATTTTAAACATGAATATATGTATGGAAATAATCCAGTGGAAAAACAGACTTGAATGCAATTCCTGAACTGTCAGGATGAAGAATGGAGCATCTTGCACAACAGGTTGAGCTCTACAAAAAGACGTAGATTTACTGTACGTGGCCTGGCTGGTGTATGCTCCCTAAGATGCCTGAAGGTTCTGTTCTCAAATATACTATTCTCACCTCCTCCTCCTCTCTCCTAGATCAAATCTGTTAGAGTTTTAAATGCCCAAACATTTCAACTTTTCAAGAGATATTTTAAATATGTCCTGCCAAAAAGGCATTGTTAGATTGGGGAACATATACACTATGGAATTACAATCTCTTTATTCAAAAGCTGCTCTGCCAGGTACTAAGAGTGTCATTTATGACATGTTACTTAACCTCCTCAAACCTGTCTTTCCATATATGCAATATAATGATCTTCCTCATAAGACTGTGTAAGTCTTGAGTAATGTATTACATGAAAGCACTTATGACCTAGCACTTAACATAAGCATTTAACACATTCGGGGGAGATAGTAGAATGACATATTTTTACTTTTGCCTAAAATATTTTCCCCTCCAAGGTTTTCACCTTCAAGGGATAGTCAGGAAGCATATTGCCCCAGGGAGGAAAGGACCTAGAACAAAGAGGCCACCAATGGGCTTTGAGCATTAAAGCTCATGCCCAGCAGCAAAAGCAGGGTCTGGAAAGCCAGGCCTCACCTGTAGAAAATGACTTTCTAAACTCCTTTAATTCAATTTAACATATCAAACACTAAGCCTGTCTCATCAGATCATAGCTTGGGGTAGAAAAGAAACAGAAATTCCAGCCCTTCTCCTCCAGATGGGTCTCAGGAGAAGGGAAGCAGAGAGAAGATGCAGTGGTGAGAAAGCTGTATCTTGGTATTTCATCTCTGTGCTAGAGAGAAACGTGGGGAATTAGAATTGAAAGAACTCTTAAAGAAGAGGGCGTATTCCCTCATTTCCTGTTTAGGTATCTGGGAGAGAGTAACCTCACAGGCTCTACTCTCAGGCCGGCTGGCTAGAACAGCTGTAAGACCGTGAAGACAGTCCAAGTCAATGTGCTTAGCAAGAGAGACTGCCTGAGCAGGTTAACAGAGAGCAGCCCCAACACTTCTACAGTATGAAGGGGCCGGGGATCCCTCTATGCCCTTAGGAATGCAGCAGGAGAGAAAAAGGGCTTCCTCAAAAGCTGGATTTTGGTCTGAGTGGGGAGACTACAGAAAGGGCTGCCAAGGAAGTGGGAAACTGACCTTAGCAGAAAGCCTTTCAGTCTGAACCTGAATGTGGTCATGAGGAGACCCACAGTACCATGCAATACAACTGAGTATTAGGACGGAGTCCAGGTAGCAAGGGGAGAGACAACACTCCTAGAAGCATTGTCTAGGACTAGGAAATCAGCCCGAGTGCCAAAGTCATAGATTTCTTTAGCTAATGTCGGCAGAAACATCAGAGACTAGGCCAACAGTGCCTCAACAGAGAGCAGCCAGCCCATCCATGGGTCAGACCAGATGCTCAAGAGGGACTAGGTCATATTTGCATAGAAAGGAGAGGGAGAAGGGGGAAATCTGAAAGTATCTAACACTAAGCGGTTTAATCTCATGTATATTAATTACTTGATGGGTTAGGTTTAGGCTTTTCCACCTGATATCTCCAGGAGAGAGGGAGGAGCTCGGAAGTGAAATTGAATCATTTAAGGAAAATCGGAGTATACCCTTAACATCCTTTACCCCCACTCGTCTATACCTATATAACATCTCAAATAATGCTTACAATAGCCTTTTCAGAAAACATGGCTATTATCCCCACTAACCACTGGAAGACTGACAGAAGTCCAATGTTTATCAGAGAACCAAGGGACCAAGTTCACTGCTGCACCTGTAAATGGGTTGGGGGGAGGTAGGCAAGACTGCTTTGCTTCGATTTTTTTTTCAAATGGTCATACATCACCTGTCTAACCCTGGTCATCTCACTTCCATGAAATTTTGTTGAAATGAAGGAAGGCTAAATGATCTGGAACTAATCAACTATCTTTATGTGAAACCATGCCCTCCAGATTTTGGTTAAATAGTGGCACAGAGTAGATGAAAGATAATAAAGTTGAACTGAATGTTGGCCTGGAAGCAAAGAAAGGAAAACAAAGCAAAGTGTAGATGGAGGGCTTACTAACACAAACCAATTATAACCAGTAAACAATTCGAGGACCCTTTCTACCAAGCAACGCAAAAGAAAATTGATTAACTGATCTAACCATAAAAGCTATACACATCTACTTTACAGAAAGTCGCTTAAATATTAAGAAGTCAGTTACTCTGCATGAAGCTAACTTTCATTTAAACACCTGAAAAAAAGACAGGTTTAAGTTGGGATGATAATAATTTTCCTCAGTCAATTTTGAGGGAGATATAATTTTGTAGCTCAAGTAGAAATCTTGAAAAAATGTTTACCTTTCAAATATCAATTCCTAAATCAATCATTTCCTTGATGTAAAATCAATGACCATCACCAGACAAAAACTGGTAAGTTCTTGCTTTTTTTGTGAAGGTGACATTGGTCTTTTAATGCTGTAAATTTTATGTTCTCATTTTTGCTTTAAAATTAAAATGTTTCTCTCTCTTTCTCTCTCCCTTTTTTTCTTTCTTTCTTTCTTTCTTTTTTTTTTTTTTTTTGTAACTGGTCCATATTTTAGTAATGTTTTGTCCCAGGGTCCATGTTTCGATAAATTTATATTAACCTTTACAGAAAAAATTTAAGTGATATTACCTTGAAATTATTGCAGTTCCACAGTGTACTTCGGCCACATATTGCAGAAACTTGAATAACTATACTGTAACAGGTTGGCCACTTCAGAATGAGTTGGCCACTTTAGAATGTTGCAGAAAAGCAACATTGTAAATTAGAAACAAAAAAAAACCCTATGATTTATAGATTATTTATTCAAATCTAATAGCACTAATTATTAGTAACTTAAAAGTTACTGAACTGCTCTTGAGAAAAGAAATTTCAGGGATATACATACCATCTATATTTATATAATAGGAACATACATGTTCAGAACTGTGTTAGACTATAGTGTATAGAAAGACATATGTTTCTCGATTTTCAAGTTTGAGTAAGGCGTATTAAAATTACTAGTCATAGAATGACTATGAATTTGTCTATAACAACGATTTCTCTATGTATTTTTTTTCTTGTTTGTGTGACTTGCAAAAACCATACTGAGTTTATATACTACAATTTGCTATTGTGGATGCCATGATATTCATTCAACTATATTAAAAGATTTTGATAATAAGAAATAATTTTTAAAATCAAAATAATATATATCTTTAAATCAAATAAATAATATGTATTTTTATATATTACAGCTTAATATACAAATTGTGTCTTTCTTAAAAATATACCCAGGTAAAAAAGTTATCTTCAAATATTAGACCACATATAGTATAGGTGAAAATCAAAGGATCTGGTGACTTAAAATTTGTTATTGACTAATAGTGTGAAACACCTGATTACTGGGAGTCTGGGGCTGGCTGGAAGCACATGATTTTTCGAAGCCACTATTAAGATTCTATGAATTTTTGGGGCGCCTGGGTGGCTCAGTCGGTTAAGCGACTGCCTTCGGCTCAGGTCATGATCCTGGAGTCCCGGGATCGAGTCCCGCATCGGGCTCCCTGCTCGGCAGGGAGTCTGCTTCTCCCTCTGACCCTCCTCCCTCTCATGCTCTCTGTCTCTCATTCTCTCTGTCTCAAATAAATAAATAAAATCTTTAAAAAAAAAAAAAAAGATTCTATGAATTTTTGTCCCTTTGGGTTTTTTGTTTTTGTTTTTGTGGTAAAAACATTTAATGTGAGATTTAGTCTCTTAAATTTTCAAGTGCACAATACTTCATTGTTAACTATAGCCATTATGTCATACCTCAGATCTCTGGAAACATTTGGAGGTGATGGATATGTTTATTGCCTTGAATGCAGTGATCGTATCACTGGTGTATGCATATGTCCAAACTCATCAAATCGTATACATTAAATATGTGCAGGGTTTTTTATCCATTATACTTCAATAAAGCTGTAAAAGAAGATTTTATGAAATATTTGACTTATTAAATAAACAGTGCAAGATTTAAGGTTCACCAAAGATTCCAAGGATGCTAAAAGCAACAATTCATTTGCCAGATTGGACCAATTGAAAGCCTAGAGCTTTCAGGGGCACCTGGGTGGCTCAGTTGGTTGGGCGACTGCCTTCGGCTCAGGTCATGATCCTGGAGTCCCGGGATCGAATCCCGCATTGGGCTCCCTGCTCAGCAGGGAGTCTGCTTCTCCCTCTGGCCCTCCCCCCTCTCATGTGCTTGCTCTCTCTCATTCTCTCTCTCTCAAATAAATAAATAAAATCTTTAAAAAAAAAAAAAAAGAAAGAAAGAAAGCCTAGAGCTTTCAATTATCCAGTAGGCACAGAACATTCAGGTTTGTATTACACTTTTAGGTACTGACTGGTTAGGTTTGAAGTGTAGTTAATGTTAATTAAGAACAGGATAATTCAGGAGGGCTGAAGTCAATATGAGATCTAACTAAGGTGAGGGAACTATTTCAGGGGTCCCAGCAAGAGATGAGGGGGACCCTAGAGACATAGGGGCAGCGTGGATGCAGAGTTACAGGGGAGGCAGTTTATGTGCCTTAAACCAGTCTGACTGTGAATTGTCAAGGACTAAGGCAAGGCTGAAGCCACTTCTCTTTGTGTTCTAAAGCTCGTTCTGCACTCTCCTCATATGGCTCATTTCCAGGTATTTAAATGGTGATAACATCCCCCCCAGAAAGAGGCACCACAAGAGCTCAAGTGGTTCATTATGCAGCCCCCAGATGCATCACGATCATATACCCTAGACTGAGGCACTCTCTAAAGCACTGACATGAAATAACAAACTAGAAGCTTAAAATTCCTGTTTATTAAAAAATGGAACACACGGTAGCAAGGACAATGACAAGTTTCAACCATAATGGCTGTGTCCCAACTCTGTCCTAGAATTTCATGTTCCAGGGGTGAATGAATAATTTAATCTTCATGAGCCATCAATTGTAGTCCTCCTTCAGAAACTTGGCAATGGTCCCAGCTAATTTCATTTATGATGTGGATTTTTTTTGAGACCGTGAGTATCCAGAAAGTGAAAAAGGGCAACCATCATCTCATTATAGGAGTGTGTTTCTGTTCTTTTTTCTTCCTTCCAGTAATACTTTATTGATTTATTAATCAGCAATAAATCAAAGGGTAAGGACACACCATTTCCTCATTAATTAGTCATAGGAACAAGCAACACTAACTAATCAGTCTAACTTCAAGCATAAATACTCTTTATTTCTCTTGAGAGAAGAGAGTGAAGTATAGACATGTTATTATGCTTTATAATTTTTTCTCACTGAATGAAAATTTATATATTGAGTATTAAGTGTATAATTCAAATATTGAAAAATATGTAATCAGGAAGTAACTTTTTATGCAAACAGTTTTTACTAATAATTGGACAAAGTTACTTTGTCATCAGCTAGTGCAGTTGTTTTTATTTTTAGTACTCCCAGGCTATCATGCCACCACCCTCTGTCCCCAAATTAGTCTGCTAAAGTGAGAAATAGTAAGTCGATTTTAGAAACTGAAGAAAAAAAGTCCTAACTTATTTGCTTTCTGAATTTTGGTAGCTTTTCCTCCATTAAAACAGATTTTTTTCGGGGCGCCTGGGTGGCTCAGTCGTTAAGCGTCTGCTTCTTGGGCTCAGGTAATGATCCCAGGGTCTTGGGATCCAGCCCCACATTGGGCTCCCTGTTCCAGGGGAAGCCTGCTTCTCCCTTTCCCACTCCCCCTGCTTGTGTTCCCTCTCTCACTGTGTCTCTCTCTGTCAAATAAATAAATAAAATCTTAAAAAAAAAAAACAACGGAGTTTTTTCTATCATTCATGCAACCATTCACTTGATTGTTGATTCATCAGATATTTACTTGGCAACCACTATGCGCCTAGCACTGTGATAGATGTGATATTTACTTTATCATGTTACACAAAATGCATGTGGTTCTTGCAAGCATGGTCTACCCTTATATGGGGGATGCAAACATCAAGCAAATAAAGACACATATAAAATGCAGTATTATAAATTGAGGTAATTTCCAATTTGAAAATAATTACTCCTATTTCTGGATTCTGAAGTTTTGATGGTTTTAATTACCCTTGTTTGAGAACTGACAAGTCAGTTGACAATAAAAATATTCCTTCTCACTAAAATACATCTTCTGTGAATAGATCTCTTCTCCATTCTGTTACTTTTCATTTAGAAGAACAAACAGTTCTTCTGGTTGACTTTTCCCCTATTAAATCCTCATTATATTTATCCTGAAGGAATTTTCCAAATTTAATAAAATCACCACTTATTTATCCATAGAACAAATTATCATGAATATCATACCAGTAAATGTGATACACATTTGGATCTGTATTTTTATTTAAACTCATTTCTTAATAATATCTCTATGACAGAAAATAACCTGGCAGAGAATGCACTGGAACATTAAGCTTTATTTTTGCCTAAACTTTTAAAAATATTTTCTCAACTTCAAGTTACTTGTTCTCAGGCTTTGAGTTCCATCAGAGATTTTTAAGTAATTTGAACTATATATCCCAGATCTTCATTCTAATCACTATTGTGAAAATATCTCTATTTCTTCGAGCATAGCAAACAACCAAGAGCAGGCTCATTTATCTATCTACATCTGTATATCTACCTATTTATGTTTTGTTTCATTTATTTTCTTTGCTGATAACCATGACTCAAAAAGTGCTTGTTACAGAAATGAATGAAAAACATGTTTTTCTGTCATGTGTTAAAAAAATTATAAACCAAAAAAGTTTCTGTTGTCTGGTACATTGATGTGATTAATAAATGAAAGGAAGGAGATAGAAGGAAGCAATTGAAACTGATGGAAACCTTCTATGAACCAAGAATTTTATTTGGATAATGTTTTTTAAACTCAGGATACCTTGAATGGGAAGGATTTAAATTCCCAATTAGATAAAAGAAAAACATGACTCTAAGAGATTAAATAAGATTTTAGATAGGATTTAAATTAATGGCTTTCTTATTTCAAACCCCATCTTTTCCCTACTATATTACATAATACATTCTACTAGGATACTAGTTGTAAGTTGGTCTAAAAACTTTAAAAATCCAATCACACATGTAAATATATGGGGTTACACTAAATCAGAATTAACAATGAGACTCTCTCAAAGCCCTCCACTGGAAAGGGGCAAAAAGGTCTGATATTTTGAGACTAATATTACCTATGCCACTGGTCAAAGAGCAATCATACGGTTAGGTTTTAGGTGAATATTAGAGGTCAAAATTGTTCTTGGGTTATCTACCTTGAGATCATTACCAGTGAATGCTTGGCATGAGCTGAGAAGCTACATAGCCTATATGAATAAAGATCAAGCAAATATAGCATAAAGGAAAAATCTAAATATGTATTTTGATTACAGACCAAAGATGCTATTAACTCAGTGATACTGGAAGAAATTAAAAGTTGGATTCAAATAAAGTTTATGCTGCCACAGCATCCTGCTAGTGATTCGTTTAAATCTGGAAGTTTGATGGGTGAAGTCTAGCATTAAAGGAACACAAGTGTATAAACTGATTAATTATATTTTTAATAAGATGTATATTTAATGCTTTAATGTATTTCACTGTTTTCACCTTGCAGCACAAAATGTTGACAAGGAAAGAAAGTACTGCTTATAAAAAGAGAAATGGTGCATTTTATTCCTGACACTTAAGGTCAAGTACTGAAGATGCATTGTATATTAATGTATCCAATATATCAGGCAAGAAGTTAATGTCTGCCCTCCCTTTTGGGTCTAGACTATTTCATAAACCTATTTTTACTTTCTTCAATCTAATTAATAGTATCCCAGAAATACTCTCTCCTGACAGCACATAAAGACAGCTTTGATGTTATATGGGAATCATGAAGGAACTAATTCTCATGATATCTGAAATGATACATTTCAGAAACTGAAAATAATTTCATACACATACAGGTTTTATTAAACACAATGTAGTGTGTTGTTTTCCTTTAGGAACTTATTCAAAGCTAATGGTTAATTGTTGCAATTTCCACTTAATTACTAAATGGACTCTCCCAATAAAAACTTCTCTAGAATGGTTCCCCATACTCTTTCTTTAATGATATATGTTAGATTTAACAGCTATGATTGACATTCATAACACAAATCTATTTTACAGGGTTTTTTTCTAACTAGGTCAATGATTTTAGTTTGTGATAAGACCTTGAAAAATAGTGTTGTCAATGTTTAAAACCTGCTAAAGTAGAATTTAGCTAAATAGTAAATAAGTCTGGAAGCTGATTTCCAGTTTTACTACCTACTGCTTGTACAGCTTTAAATAGATTACTTAAATTGTTTGCTCTTTAGCATCCACATGTTTTAAATGAAGGCAACTATAATGCCTATCTCTAGAACTGTTGCAAGAACTAAATGGGAGGTTATGTTTTTTAAAGACTTTATAAAGCCTAAGTTTTTAAAAAGATATTAATTGAGCTCCTCTTTCTTCCTCATTTCACCATTATTTCTTTTTTGTCCCTTTTCAGAAGTCAATATTAATGGAAAGAAAATAAGCCATCCCTTATTTCCCTCTGTTTTTACCTTCTAGTCATTGTTCTTGGTATAATTTTTAATAAATTTAGGGAAAGTATCACCACATAAATATATATTATTAAGATAATATACTTAGTAGAAGCCCTATTACGAATTAGATGGTTTTGTGATCACAGATTACTTTATGTCAGTCTTTTGGATCCAGATATTATCCAAGATATGCATTATGTCCAGTGAAATACACATAATCTTTATATAAAGCTAAAATGAGAGGTTTGGAAAACTTTTGTATAAAAAATTTACCTTCCAATTTCAAAATTTTAAAAGTTGAATCCCCCAGGACCCTAATTTTTGAGGGAATCCCAGGGGAAAACCCCTGGGATTACAGAATCCTGGGATTAGTGACAGAAGGAATGCTGGTAGCACTCCTCCTATCCCTACAATATAACACGGCCATTACCAGAGCCCAGAGTGACACAAAGCTATAAGAAGAAGGATGCTTGACAGGATTGTGACCTTCAATTCGGAGAAGACTGTGCCACCAGCCCACACAGCTTCAGGGAAAGAAGCTAGGGAAACAAATTCTTAACTTCGGTCTTCTCTCTTGCTCCAGACTCTTCACAGGTGCTCTATGCACATAACACAGCTGGATATGAGAGGAAAAGGGACCCCGATTATATAGTCTCTGTCCAGCTTTCTGGGGCACCGAAGCTAAGTAGAGAGTGTGTTGGGGGCTGGAGGGTTAACTGGTAAGTCACCAGCCCAAGCCAGTTGAAATAAAAATACACACATTTGCCTCAGAATTATCAGTTAGTTTGCACTGACACCACTGTTGTATAATGTTGGCCAGACCACTTCTCATTTCTTTTTTTCCCCTTTTTCTTTAAAGTGGACATCCTATGCAGCAGTGAAATATTAAAGACAGTGTATAAAATAAGAAATTGATAGTATCCAATCCCCAAATTAAATATTAAAAAGAAGCGAATAGTGTCTACTAGAGAATTTCATTTCAGAATGCAGTATCTGATAGGTTTTTGTTTGATAAAAAACATTATACTGTTGAATACTAACACAAGTCTATTTTTTAGAGCACAAAACTAGAAAAACCCAACCCTTGTCTAAGCAGATGTCACTTGACATGTCATGCTTTTTAAACAATGGTAACAGGATCTGTCACCTTCCCAATTCCATTTCCTGCCTTCAAAGTCACACCCAATGTAACCGCCACTCAGCCAATAAGAAAACCATTATGGCCAAGCTGAGCCCAGCCTCCATAGAAGAAAGGATATTTAAATAATGGGATAGAATTTTCCAGGAATGCTATCTGCTGAAAAGACATCCTTTTCACTTTAACAAATCATGGAAGACCACACAGCATTCATTCCCTGGCCTTCCAAGTGTGAAGTGATGCATATTCAAGCAAAAGAGATTCAACTCCTGAGCTTATACAGATTTGTAAAATAACAATGAAAAATGTAAGTAAAAAGGACAGCGGGAGGAAAGGGTGCAGTCAACAAGGATAGCTTTGATTTTAAAGAATAATTACTAAATCATTACACAGACTAAGTGTATTCTGCCATTGGTATTTCAACTTCAGAAATTACAGGCTAGGGGAGCCTGGCTGGCTCAGTCAGTAGAGATGTGACTCCTGATCTTGGGGTCCTGAGTTTGAGCCCTACATTGGGCATAGAGCCTACTTAAAAAAGAAAAGAAAGAAAGAAATTACAGGCTATCTTAACTACAGAGAATAAATAGATGGTTACCAGAGGGAAGGTCAGTGGGGGGATGGATGAAATAGGGGAAGGAGATTAAGAGTGCACGTAATTTGATGAGCACTGAGTAATATATGCAACTGTGGAATCACTCTATTGTACACCTGAAAATAATGTAACACTGTATGTTAAGTACACTGAAATTAAAATTTAAAATAAATAAATAAATGACTCCTTCCCAGTAAAAGAAATTATAGGATACAGAATAGGATTGATATGGATAAAACAAAATAAAAAACAAAAAGGAGGTTTTGAATCACAACTAAAACAGGGACATCATCCTCTGCATTCTAGCTAAGTGCAAAGGAGAACTGGTAATGTTATGTAAATATTATCTTAGTCTTATAAATACATTCATAAAATATTAGATGGCATTTTGAACATGTGTACATTTATAGCATATTGCTTTGAATAGTTCTAATTTCCAATACTAGACAAAAATGAACCTAAAGTTATCAAATTCTCTATTGGATTCTAAATAGTAGCCTGCTTTTTCCAGATTTATCTTGCTATGTTGGTGGCCTCGGAGAATCATTAGTGCTATAGTCTCCTGGGCCATATGAAAAATAAAACTACTGTCTAGGACTCCCTATAACAAACTTTAATCTTAATGAACAGAAAAGGTATTCTTTAAATATATTTTCACTAGCCTTATCATTAAAAATATTTTGAAAGATGCAAGTTGCTGTGTTAAACACTTCATCATTAACTGTATATATACTATGGTTGGATGCATTCATATATGAATTTCATATGTAATTTAATCTATAGGGAGAAAAGTACATGGTCTGAAGTGTAGTTTTAATCTTTTCCCTAGATGTCAATACTGCTCCTTCGTTATATACTTTTTTATTTATTTATTTTATTTTTTTTAAAGATTTTATTTATTTATTTGACAGAGAGAGAGACAGCGAGAGCAGGAACACAAGCAGGGGGAGTGGGAGAGGGAGAAGCAGGCTTCCCACGGAGCAGGGAGCCCGATGTGGGACTTGATCCCAGGACCCCGGGATCATGACCTGAGCCGAAGGCAGACGCTTAACGACTAAGCCACCCAGGCGCCCCCGTTATATACTTTTTTAATATCTTGATTTCTCCTATTGTTTTTCCTAAGTGATTTTAATTTCAAAATTGTTATAATAATGCATTAAAGATTCTTGAAATGGAAAAAGCAGTAATGGGTGCTATTAATAGTTTCCCCTCTCCTAAAACACTGCCATATTTAAACATTTTTAAAAATCTACAGACCTTAGTTTCAAACATTCTAAGGTTTCTAGAATAGTCTTTCACAGAATATATAAATACGTTTGTCTGAAGTGGTTCTGCTCAGCAATTTAATAACTTGCCCAGTCCATAGGGAATGCCATTAATTATGTAAAGACTGATGGGGATTCATTTACTTGGTTTCTTTCTGAACCACTTGACTTGTCACTATTTGATTAAACAATAATAAATGTGATGGTAGGGAGAAATGTATGCTGCCAGTGAACAATACTAAACATGTCTCTCGAATAGAGAATAGGCTTTTAGATGTCTTCATATTCAGAGAGAAAAATCAGAGAAAGAATTATAAACCACTTGTAATCCATGCCTACATCTTACTGATGTATGTCTCCAATCATATCTTTGCTCTAGTTTCCTGTTAATGGAGAACACTGCGAACACAAATAACTATCAGTACATCAGTACATTCCTTTATTACATCTCTTGGAAAGTCCACTTTCTTCTAGGGGAGTAGATTTTATATACTGTTCCCATGTCTTTGTTCAATTCAAAAATACACCATTGTGCACATTGCCCATTTCATTCTATGGTGAAAATGAGAATATCAAAATATTAAAGACAAGCTGCTGAGGAGTAGGGTACAGTTACATCCAATAATCACTTGCAAAAAAAGTGAAATCACAAACTGTGAGCTGATATCTTTAATGTAAATTATAAATATAGTTGAAATATCTGAAAGTTTTTTTTTTTTAAAGATTTTATTTATTTATTTAATTGACACAGAGAGAGAGAGAGACAGTGAGAGAGGGAACACAAGCAGGGGAGTGGGAGAGGGAGAAGCAGGCTTCCCGCCGAGCAGGGAGCCCGATGCGGGGCTCGATCCCAGGACCCTGGGATCATGACCTGAGCTGAAGGCAGACGCTTAATGACTGAGCCACCCAGGCGCCCCGGTTTAGGTGTTTTAAATGGTATTTTCAACTTACAATGGGTTTACTGGGACGTAACCCCACTGTAAGTCACAGATCTGTACTACTAATGACTTACTACTCAAGCTGAGCCAATGGCTCACAGGTGAACATTCTTTACACCTTCTGAATCTTTTTTTTTTTAATTTATTCATTTGACAGAGAGAGATACAGCAAGAGGGAACACAAGCAGGGGGAGTGGGAGAGGGAGAAGCAGGCTTCCCGCCAAGCAGGGAGCCTGATGCGGGGCTCGATCCCAGGACCCTGGGATCATGACCTGAGCCGAAGGCAGTCCCTTAACCAACTGAGCCACCCAGGCGCCCCCTGAAAGTTTTTAAACTACATGAAACATGGCCACTTTAAGCTGCTAGCACCAACAGACTGGTGGGGAAGACCACATACAGATGGCAACCTGTCAATTTTCTGGGTTTGGGACCCTGGGCAGGTCATGTAACTCCTTGATTCTTGTTTCTAAAGTGGGCATATGAATATTTACATTGGAATAGATACAATTTGTATCCAGTTATAGATTTAACATGTGCAAAGCATCTGTACTAGTGCATATTGCAAGGATAGCTGTTATAAATAACATCATAATCTTTTCCCTGATTTTACATTTAAGGACAATTTTAGTGCTAGGAGACAACAGAAGTAAAGAACATTTTTGTCACACTAAGACAGTATTAATGGACTTACTAATTCACTAGTCGATTCATAGTTAATTTTGAGTTTATCATATTTCTTCCTTAATGTATTATTGGACCTGAGAATCTTAGGATAGACAATATAGCTCCCCCCTGAGATGTAAATGAAATATTGCATAAAACGAAGTTTTACAAAAATTTTTTCTGACAGACATATTTTACTTAGCTTAAAGAATGTCCTCAGACTGATAAGTTAACATGAATATATTAAAACTATGCTTCCATTTTTATCATGAAATTGTATATAATATTAAACATTATGGTAGAATCTTATTGTATATTACTATAAACATTTTATTAATGCAATCTTAATAGCTACATAACATTCCATCTAGTAGCATTACACCTAGTAGACTTTTCAAAACGTGTATAGTCATTCCACTCTGTTAAGTATTTGGGCAATTTTAAATATCTATACCTAAAAATATGCAACACAGGGGTGTCTGGGTGGCTTAGTCTGTTAAGTCTGCCTTTGGCTCAGGTGCAGATCCCCCGGTATTGTGGGGAGTCTGCTTCTCCCTGTCCCTTTCCCCTCCCCATTTCTCCTCCCCCACCTGCTCATGCTAGCTCACTCTCAAATAAATAAAATCTTTAAAAAAATAATACACAACATAAATAAATATGCAACAATAAACTTTTTGGGGGGGGCATAGGTTTCTTTATATTTTGTTTTTTTCTTAGGCTTCATTGTCAGGAATGAAATTACTGGATCAAAGGTGATATTTTCTATGGTCCTTCATACACAGGCATTAAGTTTTTAACATTAAAATTAGAGCTACATAAATATCTTTTCAGCAACTCAATCAGAAGTCCTCATTCAGAGAGACTAATTTCATCCTTGATAGGAAATAAAATTCCCAATAAAATTTAGCCATCAGTAAAAAATAAAAAACTCTTGGCTGAAGTCAGATAATATAGGTTATGCGTGGTGGCTAGAAAAGATTACACTATTAGTGGTGTCCTTACAGGTGAATATGTAACTATCTGTGGCAACTCAAAAGGATGATTTGATGTAGGATAAGCATCACATAATCTCCATTAGTGACCCCTGCAAACAACCACAAATAAGCATGCAGTCTAAATGAAGACAGTATTTTTCATATACAAACAAGATGCCCATGCACCACCACCAGAACTGTTACCCCAAGTCCTTACTATGCAGAAAAACTGGAAGCCACAAATGAGCCTTATTCTTGTCTATTTTTTTCCTCTGCTATATCACCACCCTCACTTCAACTGCTCTAAAGAGAACTGACCAATTTCCGTGTTGTTTATTTACCTTGGGATTTACGACGATGGTAAAATAATTTGCAACCAACAAAAAAAAAAAAAAAAAAAAAAAAACAGGAACAAAATTATATATATATTTTACAAAGCATTAATTGAAGAAAACTATAAACAATTCCAAACAGAATTTAGTTGAGATCAGATATCAGTTCTCAATTCTTCCTTAATAAAAATCTGATCATTTCCTGACAGATGTTGGTGGGGATATGGAGAAAGGGGACCCCTCCTACACTGTTGGTGGGAATGCAAACTGGTGTAGCCGCTCTGGAAAACAGTATGGAGGTTCCTCAAAAAGTTGAAAATAGAGCTGCCCTACGACCCAGCAATTGCACTACTGGGTATTTACCCCAACGATACAAATGTAGTGATCCAAAGGGGTACATGCACCCCGATGTTTATAGCAGCAATGTCCACAATAGCCAAACTATGGAAAGAGCCAAGATGTCCATCGACAGATGAACAGGTAAAGAAGATGTGGTATATATATATACAATGGAATATTATGCAGCCATCAAAGGGAATGAAATCTTGCCATTTGTAATGACGAGATGGAACTGGAGGGTATTATGCTGAGCAAAATAAATCAATCAGAGAAAGACATGTATCATATGATCTCACTGATATGGGGAATTCTTAATCTCAGGAAACAAACTGAGAGTTGCTGGAGTGGTGGGGGGGTGGGAGGGATGGGGTGGCTGGGTGATAGACATTGGGGGGGTATGTGCTATGGTGAGCGCTATGAAGTGTGCAAGACTGTTGAAGCACAGATCTGTACCTCTGAAACAAATAATATATGTTAAAAAAAAAAAGAAGATAGCAGGAAGGGAAGAATGAAGGGGGGGAATCGGAGGGGGAGACAAACCATGAGAGATGATGGACTCTGAAAAACAAACTGAGGGTTCTAGAGGGGAGGCGGGTGGGAGGATGGGTTAGCCTGGTGATGGGTATTAAAGAGGGCATGTATTGAATGGAGCACTGGGTGTTATACGCAAACAGTGAATCATGGAACACTACATCAAAAACTAATGATGTAATGTATGGTGATTAACATAATAAAATTAAAAAAATAAATAAAAATCTGATCAATACATACACACTCACTCGTACAACTAGTGTGGATGAAAAAATACTATTTTCTTTTCTGCTCCATTTTGAATTTTTCTTCTTCCAGGATCTGTTGATCCTCTTCTGTGTTACTGTTTTTCAACTGTAATATATTCTGAAAAACCCAGTTGGCTATAAACTTTTTGAAGGGAGGCTCAGGCTTCCACTGCACTAACACATCTCAAACTCCCAGCAGAGTGACCAGCACCTAGTAGGTACCAATAAATGTTTACTGAATGAATGGATGATTTGAATGTGACAGTTCTTCTTCACAGGAGGATCCTTCAAACTGTTTTCAGATTACTCTGACATGCCTCATGTGACCCAAAGTTCACATTATGTGTAGTCCTTGGTCACTGTGCTCTCTGATGTTATACTTCTCTCCCAGAAAGCTGAGATTATGCTGACTGCATGCTTCACCTCTGAACCTGAAACTGTTTTTCTCCTTTTATTTAGTACAAATTATCTGTGCATTTTTGCTTTCTGTGTCATTGATATAATGAGAACATTTATATTTCTAAGTAGTGAGGGTCTTAGATGAGGTCCAACTAAAAAATGGAAAACCCCAATTTGAAGAAATATGGATTTGATGAAAAGTCCTCCTGACTAACATCATGAAACATCCCTTTTGGTTTCAGCCATTCAGGATTTGTTCCTATTGAAACATTTTTTTTTTAAACTACATTGTGCAGGCTACAAAAAGTCTTTTAATTGTCCCTTTTTTAGTATACAATTTCTCTGTTAGTTCCATTCAGAGGCCATAGTACCATTTGGTAGAGTGACAAAGTCTGTGCTTCTCCAGAAGCAAAAAGGATGAGAAGAGAGAATGCATATATGCCCATTTTAGTAATGATAACTCTAGTCTGGGAAAAGAAGAGAGCAATCACTGTGGAAAGATTTGGAAGGATTCCATTTCTTGGTACTACCAAAAGCTGCTACTCATAAAGTGAACTATCTTTAGAACTAGTTTTCAGACTCCATCCACTGGGATTTCTGAGGAATAAACTCAAACATTTTTGGCTAGCTTATCTCAGTGAGCCACTCTTTATGGGGTGGTTGAGTATGGTGGGCGGGTGGAAGGGAGGCTTTTTATTCCAAGCATAGAAAGAGAAATATAAAAAGTCCAGATCACAGTCCTTCAGAAAAAAAGCAACAGTGAGAAGCTTTGCATCAGTGATATTATAGTACAGAACATGAGTTCTACTCTCATAGTTACTGTCCATCAGCTTTCATAACTCCCATCAGTTTCTTCCACACCCTCCCTTTCTCTAATTTGATAACTGGCCTAAAGCATTGAGGTGGGCACCCCTTATGAGGGAGGTAAAGTGTTTTCAAATAGAAAATTTATGCTGAGGGCAATAATAAAATGGTTAGAGCTAAAACTTTTACACACAGAAAAAGAAGAGGCAAAACAATATTTTTCCTTCCAGTTTTGCACAGTGATACAATCAGAACCCTAATTATTTAATTGATGTTTGTGGTCACTGATCCTTTCATTTTTATAAGTTGTAGTGGTTCTCCCATCTTTGGTCTCCATATTTCCTCCTTAGTGTCTCCTCTCTCCATTTGTTCTCCTGCTCTACCCGGGGCAGTTTTGCCTCCAATCTTTTCTGGTCTACCACCTGTAACAGGCCCATTCCTATGGCCCAACCCACAGATTTGCCTCTTGGCTCTTAGTCTCTGACATCTTGGATCAGTGCATTAAGACTGACCCTTAGTGATCAATTCTTATCTAGGATCTCTCCACTAAAATTCAGGCTGATATTTCAAGACACAGTCAGACAGCGTCCCATTTGCTGAAGTCCATCTCTGATGGATTATGTGTCCCCAACAAGTGGCAGGGAGGAGACAGTATCTAGGGATGTTTTAAAGGAAGGATCAAGAGATATACTTGCTGATTAGATAGATATTAAGTGAGAACACACTTACAATCATTACTATTTGGAGAATGAAGTACTGGAAAATGAAGAGGCCTTTTTTGGGCAGCAATTGACATGCATGGTCATAAAAGAAAGAGGATGTACTTGGTTGAGCAAATGAATATAGGGTAGAGTTTGGGAAAAGATTGTATTTTTTAATGTGTTAAGATAACTTTTGAAGGAATAGATATGACCCTGAAATTTAAATATGTACTACTGAAAAAAATGCTAAGAAATAGATACAATTATTGTCACTAAACAAGTCCCCACCAAAATACTTCCTTGGAATTCACATACAGGACCAGAAAATGGTCCAAAATAGCAATGATAAATACAGAGTCTAGTTTAAAAAAAAATAAAAGATGTTCTGTACCAGACTCATTTTTCTAGTGAGGAAGATGCACACCTGGAATACCAGAAAAAGGAATATATATGTGGCAACATTGTAAGTTTTTCCCCCCCCGAATGAACCCAGGTTAAGTGGAGATCTCATACATTTTATGTAAAATTTAAGGTAAAAAACATAAAGAGAACGCATTAATACAGTTGGCTGAACTTATAAAAAAGTGAGACAGTGTGAGTCAAGAACACAAATTTAAGTATGTTAAAGCTATTAAGACTGCTTTTCTCTCATAACAGCACCCACTTAAACAAATCTTGGGGGATACGTAGTGTAGAATTTGTCCATTATTTTGGGACTCAGGCTTTCCATTTTTAATATAGCAATTAAGTTTACTCTTAAACTACTCAGTTGTTCAAGTCTTCTATCTACTCATGTGCCACAACATCAATCATAAACATTTACACCATCAACATTTTCTGAATCCTCAATTTAAAAACTGGCATTTTGTGGAAGACTGCCCTCAGAGACATCATTGCTTTTCCTTATATTTCCAAACTGTACCTAAGTGGCATATATTTTCAAATTGAAAGTAAGAGCATTTTGGGTATACCAGAAAATCTCAAATACCCACTTTTAGTTGGAGGCATATTTTTAAAGCTTGAAAAAATGTTTGGTTTGTACACAAGTTTATTGCTATAAAGGAATGAAGTCAACACACTGTTAGACTAGATGAGTCACTTTTCCTCCAAAAATGTAAAGCAGATGCATATTTTGAAGAATGACTTAAGAATTAAATATTGTGTTAACATTATACTTAAAATTTAAGCTTAATATATCTGGAAACAAATTAGTAAGGTTGTAATTAAACCTGTAGGCTTTGTGTACATTTTAAAATAGAATCATAAAACAAAAACCTACAGATACTTTTAAAGCTAAGACTCCCAGACTAACACCTTGAATTTAAATTCTAATCACATTGTCATACCTTAATTAAAAAAAAAAAAATCAGCAATTACATACCTGCTTTCTAAGGTCAGTTTAACTACCTCTCAGTCATTACAGAGCTTTCAAATTTATTTGATAAAAAGACTTGGCAAATTTTAAATTAGAGCAAACAGACATGGGTAGTAAGGTAGTAATTCCTATATATAATTTCTTTGGTTTATTTTCTGTGATATTATTTGCTACAAGGAATTAAAAATGTGAATTTAAGTCAAACTATTCTGCTTTCATACCATTCTGGCTTTTACACTATTACAAAAAATACTTAGTTTGTTCTAAGCTACACTAGGGAAAAAGAAAGTGGAAAGTCTCATCTTCCCATAATGTTGCAAGTCTTTCCTTTTCACTCCAGGAAAGAGGTTTTCCTTAGCTGAACAGGGGAGACCACTTTCAAAAGAGAGAAAGATGACTTTTGGAGAAATGAAGGAAGTTCATGGGTAAAAATTATCATACGACAATATTACGAAGTGTCCCTGAGATTATATCCTACAGATGTGGCATTAATGAGAAAGTGGAAGTAAACTATCATTAAGAGAAACTTTTTAAAAAGTCTTCCAGAACACAAGGTGTGGACAAAGTAAAGAAATTTGGAAATTCCCAATAATGATGCAACAACACAAAAAGTCATCCAACTCTTGGTATATGTCTTTCTATGTGAACATACACTTTTATATTTAATGTTAAATAAAAAAAACAGATTTCTTGCCATTGATAAATCTTATCTGTTTGTAATTTCCTTTACATGCTACATCCAATCTTGTTCTTTTCTTCTACTGGTCCCTCCTGAAGCAGCCTTCCTCTGATGCCTTGTAAAACTATCTATAGTCTAGTTTTCCTTATAGGCTTAAGCTTACCTTACATGATGGCCTCAATGCGGTCCTTTGGGACCTTCTAAGTTGTAAATAATCTGTCCACTCAAAACACGCATGGGGTGCCTGGTGTTCATTTCTTTCTACCTCTTACTGCAGTTATAAGCATATTCATTCTGGAAGCTGTTTGCTATCATGACAAACATAAATCTGGGTAACAAGTCTGTAGTCATTTCATTTTGCTCCAGAAATACATAGAGTGATGCCGGGGAAATGCTATTTCTAAATGTTCCTTTTAATTTGACCACAAATGGGTGATTCTTTGTCAGATGACTTTTAAGGGTAAGCACCATTAACTAAACAACTGCATTACTCTCTGTGCATTCAAATGTAGTGAGTGATATGTAATCTTCCTATAGTCATATGCAAACTTCTTGTTTTTATAGTGTTCTAGAGGTTGGAAAAGCAAAAGTTGAATGTCGTGAAAATCTAAAGACCAAGAGAGCATATGTGGTTAATTAATTCTAGTCTAGAGGAGCTGGTGGGCATGGATGCTGTATCTCTTATGTGGGATGGGATTCACAAATTAAGGAAGTGGTCAAGAAGGGGGTCCTTAGGCATTAGGCCACTCAAATCAGCTTTTGCTATTTTTGAGAACCACCATAGATTTCTAAAAACTGGAAAATAGGGCACCTGGGTGGCTCAGTCGTTAAGCGTCTGCCTTCGGCTCAGGTCATGATCCCAGGGTCCTGGGATCGAGCCCCGCATTGGGCTCCCTGCTCAGCAGGAAGCCTGCTTCTCGCTCTCCCACTCCCCCTGCTTGTGTTCCTGCTCTTGCTATCTCTCTCTCTGTCAAATAAATAAATAAAATCTTAAAAAAAAAAAAAAACTGGAAAATAACATATTTTTCTTCAATTAAAGAAACAAAGCCCCAATTTTGATTTCTGAATGGAATCTATATGTTCATGAAAACTGGATTTGTTTCCAGACCTGTAGCATATGTAAGAAAGTTCTTATATAAAAACAAACAATGTGATAAATACAAATGTTTTTCAAATACTGGATAATTCTGTCCACATATCATAGGCAAAAGCCAGGCTCCAAGATGACGTGCCTGGGTGGCTTTCCATTGTTGGGAGAGTATTCAGTGCCTCACTATTTACTAGGCTGGCAGGTCAAGGCTGCTGGGCTGTTATGGTCTAGAATCCTGACACCATATTGTTTTTAGTTTAGTGAGTCCTGCACCCTTTGAAATTTTAAATCTGAAGTACACCAAAAACAATAGCAAAATATCTTTGCAAAATATGTCTGAATCTATAACTTAGTATCTCTTTAAGTATCATTGGCAGTAAAAAAGAGAAATCGCAAGCAAAAGGGGTGGGTTAATTGAAAGTTATAAAGAAGCCAGTGAGTGAAAAGTATAAAGAAGGAATGAAAGCAATTTTAGACTGTGTCACTCACTGTTTAGTTTATGCCCTCCGTGTTAGTTCAATACTTGTGCAGTTTCTTCTCTTCTCATTTTCTTTTTGAGTGAATGTGCAGTATTCTCTGCATTATTTACTGTCTGGTGTTCCTTGGTTCGTTGCCACATAAACGGCACCTGATTTAATGTTTTTAGTGCAAAGTTTCTTTTTTTTCTTTTTTCAAACGAAAACTGAGTCATCTTTAAAAATACATCCCTTGTTTCTAGAATCAACTGCATACATAAATACTGTTCCAGGTAAAGGAAGTTCTATCTCCCCAAGGTTAGGGACACTTGGAATGCTTGCTGCATCTATTTTACAGAAGAAAGGATAAAATGAGAATGTTGGAGAATGACTTTTGCTACGATCCTCCTTGAAGAATAATTGCCTAGCTTGGTTTTAAAGCAACAGAGTGGGGTTCTGCCACAAACATTCACAGATTCATACTTAAATTTTTCAATGTTTGTGGTACACAATTTTACAAATGGAAACCCCAGGTTGGGGAAATGGATAGCAGCAGATCTGGGACTGGAACTGCAGTCTCTGATGCTCTCAGTTCGATTCTTTTCCTACTATGTTTCGCTGCCTCGGATAATAATCGCTGACTGGGAAGGTGGCAGTGTTTGGTGATATTTGCGAGGATATTTTTAGGACCATTAAGGATTAAGTATCATAAACTTCAAAGGAAGTAATTTTAGGACCATTAATGTAATTTTTGTTATTATTCCCACACAGATAAAGCTCATTAGTCTACTGATGAAAATAAAAATTTGGTCTACAATTTTTTTTTGGTTTAGGACAAAAACTTACCAAGATACAGTAGAGTTTCTGATTTAGCAAACAGTGTATTATAAAAAGGGTCTAGAAAGCATTTTAAGACAGGCTGAGTTTCAAATTACAAGTGTTTTATAGGTCCTTTTGAACAACAGATGAAGGAGATAAACCTGTTCTGGAAATGTACCAAATAAAATTCTTGGTGACCAAAAAGAATGGTATATACACACAACCCACACATAACGAACTTGATTAAACTTTTGTAGCTGTGAGAGATTCATGTGATTAAAGTCCCTCAAATCATGTTGTGTTGTACTTTATCATTTACTATATATACTTTTCCTATCTTGTAAAAATTACACTAGACATTTACTTCTTTGACCCCTAAGTTTTAGAAAATGTTTTTTTAAAGAAACATAAATGACATTTCCATGCTCTTAATGAAATGGAATGTCCATAAGGAAGAGAAAGAAGGGATGAGTCTTTTTGTCACTAAAAAACAGATGTCTTTGGAAGTTTCACTTCCAATGCTTTGAAATGTGGGTTTTATCAGTTTGTGATTCATGAATGATACATTTCTTGAACTTCAAGACTAGTGTTAAAAATGCTGCTTTATTTTTTGTTACCACTCAGACAAGGCTTTGGA
The DNA here is from genome assembly GCF_029215605.1 of Mirounga angustirostris. NCBI lineage: Eukaryota > Metazoa > Chordata > Mammalia > Carnivora > Phocidae > Mirounga > Mirounga angustirostris. The sequence goes on from NW_026991720.1 coordinate 9,497,024, forward strand.
ATGCTTTACACGTTGTTGTTGTTGTTGTTGTTGTTTTTATCAAGTATGAATTGATAAAACATAATTGTGAGGTGAGACAGATGAAACCTCTAACTCTCATTTTGACATCTCCTTCAACTGCTGAAGGATTCTGGTACCACTGGGATGCTTCATGTTTTGAAAAACAACCACAGCAGTGGTAAAAAAAAAAAAAAAAAATACCTACTGGCTGGTTTCCTAATATGGTGGAGCCATGTTATTAGTATAATTAGTACAGACACTGATAAACAGCTCCAGCAACATAGAAAATCTTTGTTCATCCTTTACCTTATTATCAACAGTCTTCCCAAGATGACAAAAGGCAATTTGACAGTGCTGATCTTTGCTCTTGCATTGAGGATTAAAACCCATAGTAAGTAAGGACTGCAGGTGCAGGATGCTCCTTATATCCGCCAGAGATGGCCATCACTGGCACCCTTCCTGCACATGTAAAAGTCAGCAGAGATGAATGATCAGTCTCCTAATTAACAGACCAACTCATGGGTTTTGCATCATTTTCCTGAGTTCTTACCGAGGGTCAGTAAGGAAATTGTTCCCTTGAAGTATATCTCTATTACCCAGCGCTGTAAGTCAGAGTGCTGTCTTTAGTGTCTGTGAACATATGTTCTAGAAAGATTAGTCACAAAATCTCAAACTTATGAGAGAAAATTACTGCTCCATTAAAGTAATTTATGGGATCATGGGCAGAAGAGCCATTAGATATGGCAACCATAGGGATTGGACAGTATTTCATATTGTTAAAAGGGTGTTGTACATGATAAACTCTCTCTCAATAGAAACAGCTGTAAATTACTTTCAGTTGAAGTGTGATAAGGTTTCAAATGATTACATTATATGAGCACAATTGAAAAACTTCACCTGAATGTTGAAATTCAAATGATTTTACCCTGAATTTCAAGTACCCTCAGTGGATCACATCTGCAAAATATCACCTCCATGGCCCTATCTCTCCTTTTTTTCACTTATGCTTCCAACCTAATGTCTAAATACATAAACATGTTTAATTTAAAAGTGCTTTGCACATGTACATAGACTTTGTTTGACATTTTGCATTTCCCTATGCCACTCCATTAGCCTCAAACTATCTTTAACTTCACATTAAGTAAGTTGAAACTGGTGGTAAGATTTTAGATTATGATTAATATGTTGCAAATTGTAATCCTTACTCTAGCCTTAATTAGGTGTATGACTATGGGAAAGTTATTTAACTTCTTGAGGTTAAAGTATTATTAGTAAATGTGATTATCCCTATCATCATCATCATCATCATCATCATCATGGAACACTTGCTATGTGCATAATGTATCATGTGGCAAATTTAATTCTCATACTTATTTTAAGAGATAAGTATTATGATTCTTATTTTATAGACTGACTATGGGTCAAAAAAGGAGGTCCAAATTCCACTGCACAAGAGAATTAGAATATATCTGAAATTAATGTATTTCTAAATTTTATTTTATGATTACAAATACATTTAATATCAATCTACATTTCTAAGTACTACGATTAAAAGTACCTTTTGTGCTAAAGAAATTCATAAGCATTATGATACAGCATTATTAGCAAAAAAAAAAGTCTAATAAATTTAACAAAATCAGAAACCTTTAAATATCAATGCTTAGATTCTCCCTCCAGAGATTCTGATTTAACTTATACCTGGATGGTTTTAATACACAGCCACAGTTGAAAACCACTGATCTAATACAGTTATGACATTACTCATATGGCCTACAAATAACCAAACTGAGATGTCAAATTGATATCTAACAGATGTAATCCCAATAACTCAATAGTTTGGTGTATTCTGGTCTATTCATGTGATATAAGATGTAAAATAAATGAACTTTAATTATTCAGTTGGCTGTGGGTATGCTGAGTGTCCAATTTTTCAACTGTTTTACTTCCTATGCTGGGAATAATTTCACATCACTTATACTGGAGAATCAGCAGGAATGGCATATTACTTTGACTTAATACCCTTGAATCAGATGAGCTCAAACGTATCCTCTAGAACCCATTAACATATCCAAGCAAGGGGTTGCAGGTTGAAACTTAGATAAGCTGGGAGAATCTTGGCATGAGGAGTCCCTAAATTTGGCTTTGGGGCTAGGTTCTGCCTCCAATTAGTTCAGTGCTTAGGCCATTTTCTTCCCTGAGTCTGTTTCCTCACTTGCAAAATAGAGGAGGTAGATTAAGTGACTGCTAAGGTTCCTGGTAGTCCTAGTTTACTTTGAGTTCCAGGTTGATGGTATATATATGGTAATTAACAACCCCAAAATGCTACACTGGAAAATTCACTACACTATTTCAAATCGCCTTTATATCAAGCACAAATATACTGAAGCACTGAATTAAATTTCAATGAGTACATGACCTCCTTCTGGAATCTTTTTTTTTTTTTTTTCCCTACAAGCCTATTTCAATGTAGGAATTTTTCTTCAGGGTTAATTTCCCCTTGTTATTGGTAATACATAAACTGATAGAAATTTTCTTTACATTCCACTGTGGGCTATTTTAATTTATCCATACCCTAATATGTAAACATTAAGGCTACGGGAAAGGGAATTGTGAGTTTTGAAACAATCAAAAACTCAGAGGAACTCTTCCACTCAGGCATGTCAACAATACAAAACATACAAAGCAGTTATGGGAAAACAACTGTGCACTTATATTACACATTCAGAGCAGAGGGTTTCATGCTTCACAAAAATCCATCCTTTGTTCTAGAAAGGCAGAGCATATGCACATGGCAAGCCTGCATAAGAGAGTTCTAAGCTCTTTGACTGAACTCCCTTTCTACAAAGATGGCCCTTGAGAAATCTTCAGAGAAAAGAAGAGGTAGCGATAAAGAGAGAGAAAGGGAGAGAGGGGAGAAAGAGAACAAACTTGTTCTGTATAAACCGGGTCATACCAAACTAGGAGAAAAAGAGAGTACAGGGTCCCAGAGAGTTACAGAACAGTATTTGCAGGCTCCAATTTGGTGGCATTAAATGCATGTTACCTAGAGCTGTCCCACCTGTGTGCTGTGGAATAGAATCCTCTTGGCTATTTTAGGACAGCTGCCATTGTCCTCCTCGTGTGTTCTCACTGGGTTATTCTCACTTATGGCTCCCCCAGTGGAGCTGCCTGCCTCCCACGTCTCCCATTAGAGCACAGGCTGCCTGAAGCAAGGATGCTAATGCTCTAGGAATCTCTTACGTTCTTCCCACACTTACTAGACTTGGACAGGAATGATCTCCTGAGTGACAAATATGCTCTCTCAGAATCACTTTTTCCTTATGAAAAGACCCTCAGTGGGTTTCCCTCAACAGTGTTAGCGAAATGACAAGAATTTTTAGAAAATATTTCTAAGGTAAACACAACTTAGACCTAAGACTTTTCCTATATGAACAAGTACAGCTATACACGCAGTAAAAGTTTTGTTTTGTTTTGTTTTGTTTTCATTTGAATTCCAGTTAGTCAACATACAGTGTAAAATTAGTTTCAGGAGTAGAATTTAGTGATTCATCACTTGCATACAACATGGGGTGCTCATCACAATGCCCTCCTTAATGCCCATTACCCATTTAGCCCATTCCCCACCCACCTCCCCTCTAGCAACCCTCAGTTTGTTCTCTAAAGAGTCTGTTTCTTGGCTTTCTTTTTGTCCCTTATAATCATTTGTTTTGTTTCTTAAATTCCACATATGAGTGAAATCTTATGGTATTTGTCTTTCTCTGACTTACTTCGCTTAGCATAATACTATCTAGCCCCATCCACATCATTGCCAATGGAAAGATTGCATTCTTTTTGATGGCTGAGTAATATTCCACTGTATACATAGTTACTACATTTTCTTTTTCCATTCATCAGCCAATGGACACTTGGGCTGTTTCCATAGTTTGGCTATTATAGAAAATGCTGCTAGAAACATAGGGGTGAATGTATCCCTTCAAATTTGTACTTTAGTATTCTTTGGGTAAATACCTAGTAGCCTAATTGCTGGATTGTAGGATAGTTCTATTTGAACTTTTTGAGGAATCTCCATACTGTTTCCACACTGCAGTAAACATTTTAAGATAAAGAGCTAGTGGAGTAACTGAGGGAGAAAGCTATAGAAGCAGGATATAAGAGACTGATTTCAGGTGCTAGCTTTGACATTTATTAGGTTTAGAAAATACAGGTAAGTTGTTTGAATGCACTGTATATTCTTAAAAAGTAGATAATATAAAATTAATGAAAGTGAACCACATGGAAACATTCTCTGGGAAAGTTATTGAATTTCAGGAATAAAGAATGTTATAAACTTCCAGATAGAAGAAGCATGTCACCCTCAATACAAAAAGAAATCAAGTTTTCTCAGATTTGTCTTCTACAACATTATATGCCAGAAGATAATACAGCTTGGAAAGAGAAAAGAGAGTGATCCCAGAATTCTTTACTCAGTCAAATTACCATTCATTTATGAAGTGACAGTCCATTTTAAATATGACAGACACACACACAAAAGTAACAAGACACTATAAGAGAGCTAAGGTATTATTGGTTTTTTTTTCTTTAAGATCTGAATGGGTAAGTCATGATATGAAACTGGAAGGAAGTACAGATTCAATTAAACATACAATCTAGATTTCAATAACCATGACAAAAAGTTATTTTATCAAGTAACATAATTTAACAATATATGATTTGTGATTTAACATATAATTTAATACATATAATTCAAATCAAGGTACAGGGTATAGTTCTTGAGGGAAAATGTGCAGAGAGAAACATAAATGCAACAGGGAAAAATACAGTAAATACAAGAAAAGACATTTTCCTTCTATTTGTTTTGTTCTTGTTGTATGAGGGGAGGGGGAAAGGAAATAAAAATGAGACACAATCCCCTTCTCTTTTCTGGGACATCAGAAGATACTGATGGATAAAACTAGGCAAATGGAAACAAGGAAAAAAATGAATACAATATCAATACTCCGCAAAGAAGAATTCAGTATACATTTTATTATATGGGATTGAGAGGGTTTGTTTTACTGGTAGAGATAATCTTAAGTAAAAAGCTGGCTACACGCACTGATACATCTATAAAGCAATGATTGTTAGCAGTGCAAGAAAAAGTTGAGATAAACAATTTTACCACATCTCTCTTGATTTGATAAATATGTAAACAAAAATATCTGTGGAAAAAGAAGATTGAATCAAATAATTACTAAGTTTTATCAGATAGCATTATAACTAAGCACATACTCCTGAAACAGATATTTATTCTAGTCTCAAGTGCTCATACAAAGTCAACCCTACATTAGGTGAGAGAGAAACCCAGTGTATTCAAAAGAGAAGATAAAATAGAAACTATACTCTCTAAAAATAATATTCAGATATTTTTATAAGTGAGATGACAAATGAGAAAGAACCAGAGACATCAATTTGTCAAGCCCTTGAAATTTTATGAACATTGCATCAATGCTGATTTATTATGCACCTGCTACGTGCCAGGTAAGAACCTTGTCTCTGGAGATAGAACGCCTACAGAGACACAACCACTGCCCCCTGGAGTTCATAAGACAGACGTCACCATTAGAATTTGCAAAAGTTTCCCTCTAGCTCTGAGTCCTCCTCTAATTCATGGGCCAGCTTTTTTTTTTTTTTTTTTTTTTTTTTTTTTTCTGTAAAGGGGAAAATAGTAAATATTTTGGCTATGAGGGCTCTATGGTCTCTATCACAACTCCTGAGCTCTGCTGCTACTGGATGAAGGATCCATGGACAGAATGTAAACAAGAGGTGTGGCCAGATTCCACCTGCTGCTTACTTAGTTGGCTGGCTGCAGCTGTCAGGAAACCTACTTTCCCTCCCAGCCAGAGCACTAAAAATAGCTCTTCCATTTTTTTTTTTTTATCTTATAATCTCAACAGGACTGCTTACTTTATGTTTTAATATAAATGTGTTGTATTTAAGCCATGTTATGAAGTTGTAAGATGTCTGTGGATTGGGCTGGGAAACTGACCACCACAGATCTCATAATATTAATTGTATGAAAAAGCGTGTTCCAAATTCAAAAATTTTCCATGTTCAAGCACAATTCTTGGAATATGGTATATTAGTGAAGTAATTCTTCCATTTTTATTTCTTCAACTTTAGCAGAACTGACATAGTAAATTATCACTGAATACAGAAAAAAAAAGATAGTTACATTATTTGCAAAATAAAAGAGCATACTATTTTTACGCTTACCTCACTCTAATTAGGGTGTGTTTCTACGAACCACTTTATTGCAATTATGAAGTATTTACAGATGTGTTCAATGCTTCTCCTGTTTTTCTTTGAAGTCTAATGTTTCAAAACTGTCTTTCTTCAACTACAAAGGAGGAATTCATCAAGATAACTAAATTATCATTCAAGCCACACACTTTTCCTTTGTAAAATATTCAGCAACTCCAATCATCCTTCATGAAGTTCTAATATCCACCTGGGAAACCATAATTCAAGCTCTCAGGAAGAAGACAGCAATCCTTCTATGGTATTTAGCTGAGCCCGAGACAGAGAGAACAGAGCAGAACACAAAAACAAAAAGTAAAACATACTGAGTTGCTATTACAAATAACAGTAAAAATTTAGCACTGCATTTTACCTTAAATACAATGTCGGACAATTTTTTCATATCATTGATAGGGAAGTTGAAGCCGACAAATATAAAGATATTAGCCCCAAAGATCACAGATTTTGGTGGCAGAGCTGAAAAACCCAAATGTTCTAAATCCCAATTCCCTTACTCCGCTTATTTTGGTGTTATTAATTCTAAACTAAAGAAAATGAATCATAGACATCACGGCTGCATTGGCAAATTTCACTATCTCCATTACATTCTTCTCAAAAGGTGCATAAAATAACTTACTGATAATAGCCAATTTTTGAGAAACATGCATTCAAATTTAAAGTTGAAGTCTAAGGAGTTTCTGTTGACTCTAAGAGTGCAGAGTAGTTCTTAGAAATTCATAGAATAAGTGTTGGGGAAGTGGAGCCAATCAGTCTCAGTCCTTAGTGAGTCATCAGTTTGGAAGTGAAGAAAACCAGGGACCCCTCCACCTGCTCTTCCATTCAATCACCTTCTAAAGGGCATGTCTCAGGGACCAACATTTGAATTTCAGAGGAACTGGGCTTGAATCACAGAGATTTTATTTATTGGTTATTAACCTCAGCGATATCATTTAACTTTTCTGAACCTTTTGTTTTTACTCTAATACACAAACTGAGGACAATGATATATATTTCAAAGGACTGTGCTGAATATTATATTATGGTAAATCCAACATAAATAATTTAGTAGTTGGCTTGACGGACAAATAGAGGCCACAACTATCATTATTTGTCAACACAATGTCTAGCACAGAGAAGACTGCTGATTCACACAGAAGGAATAAAGATAAGAGAGAGAGTCTCAAAATCTATATGTTAAATACATACAATTTAATTTACTAAGAAAAAGATGTTGCAAATAAAATAATCACTCATTAATGTTCAGAAAATAATCTTCAAACTTTAATAAGTTTAAATGAAACATATCCATAAAGCCAATTTTGACAAGAATGAATATGAGCCTCCATACACTTCAGCTTTAATTTTAACAGCTTTAACAATAAACAAAAAGGAGAGAAAGAAAAAGGGAGGAGGGAGAAAGAGAGAGGGAAAGAAAAAAGAAGGAAAGGAGGAAGAAAGAAAAGAAAACGGAAAAGCATGAAACAGAAAGAAAGGTAGGAAACATCTGATAAATATTCAGAAGGACTTGCTAGTAGCTGATGGCAACATTTGTAATTGCTAGGCTACTTAAAACCTAAGTATCTAGTGGAAGAGGCTGTGAATTAACACTGCTGTAATTATTAAAGTAAAAAAGCTACACAAAGTCTCTAAACTTTCCAAGAGGGTGTTTTTCCTGTTACTTATTCTTTGTGCCAAAATATCCAGCAACATGCAGAGCTTAGTGCTTTGGCAGTTACTGTTGCAATGTTTGAGTAAAAGCCTGTTTAACTGTGAATAGTTTGGGAGCGCGGAGAAAGTGTAACACACACACACACACACACACAGCCTCACTTCACATTTTTTTTTTTTTAAGATTTTATTTATTTATTTGACAGAGAGAGAGAGAGGGAACACAAGCAGGGGGAGTGGGAGAGGGAGAAGCAGGCTTCCTGCTGAGCAGAGAGCCCGATGCAGGACTCGATCGCAGGACCCTGGGATCATGACCTCAGCCGAAGGCAGACGCTTAACGACTGAGCCACCCAGGCGCCCCTTCACTTCACATTGTTTTAAAGCAAATGAGACAACTTGCACAATGTGTTATTTCTGTAAAAACACATTCTTTATCTTCTGGTTTTAAAGCATTTATCCCAAAATAAAAAAAGATTATTTTCTTTATACATTCCTTCTCCTCTTAGTCACTCATCTATATCTTATAATAATTTTAGAAAGGTTTGAAGCCTTTCTTCCTCAATTTGGAAAATATCACTTCAGTCTATTCAATTCTGCAGGAAGACAGGCTACTTAACCAGGTTAACTCCTAAACTTCTGGGCTTCATTTACCTCTTATTCAGTTATCAAGTTCCTGATATTCAATGGTTTTCTAAACACATGATGTTTTATATGTTCAAGTTTTTCCAGGAAGGGTGCATAAGTCTACAACTCATAGGAAGCTGTGCTTGGGTAGGTGTGTCAGTTACCTTCAATCATTACTTCTTTTAGTGAACTAAATAATGAAAATATTTTCTGACTTCTAAAGTTGCATTTCTTTGATGTTGAAAAATATAAATAGGTTTAAACGGATTGTTAACCCTGTAGGTTTAAAAATATTATGAGAGGGGCGCCTGGGTGGCTCAGTCATTAAGCGTCTGCCTTCGGCTCAGGTCATAATCTCAGGGTCCTGGGATCAAGCCCCGCATCGGGCTCCCTGCTCGGCGGGAAGCCTGCTTCTCCCTCTCCCACTCGCCCTGCTTGTGTTCCCTCTCTCGCTGTGTCTCTCTCTGTCAAATAAATAAATAAAATCTTTAATAAATAAATAAATAATAATAATAAATAATAAAAATAAAAATATTATGAGGCATAGTATTTAAGACGTTATAAGATTAAGGCATTGTCTATAAATAAATCCATATGACTGGTGTAAACTATTTACACAGAAATTGGATGGTTTATCTATCATCACAGTACAGAGAAACAAGTAAAATAAACCAACAAATATATCACAAATGTGAAAAAATGACAAATTAGAAGGAAGTATTTACAATCTATTGAGATCCTATGATTTGTTCTGTGAATAGAAAATGCACTAGGTTGAACCTACCATATTTACTGACATGCCGTCTTAATTATATTGGAGTCTTTGCCATTGGAATTTTAAGCATTCAACGATCATTCAACAGAATTGCAAAAATACCAACTCGGTGTATGTGTAACATTGTGATAAAACTTAAGAGCCCAGGAACTAGTTCATTCTACTATTTCTCTTATACTGTTCACGTGTAATGGGGCTGTGAATGGCTAAAATCTCCCAGAGCTGTGCCTTCTCTACCTTCTATACCAATCATAAGAACTTCCTTAAAAATTCTCTACTTTATGGTCCATATGGGACACCAGCCTCAGAGGGAAGGGGTGAATGGAGCTGAGAACGTAAGAAAGTTTCCTCACAAAAGCACAAGAAGGGAGAGAAAGGAAAAAGACTCACAGGTCTGCTGGTCAATCCCTACTCCAACCTCCAGGGAACCAGAGTCTCACACTGCCCCAAGATAGAGAAGCCCATGACAAAGTCCTTCCTTAAACTGAATAAAATATAGTAACACCACCCTTTGCTAGACATCAAGAACCTTCCAGAGAATGGTGGCCAATGGTAATGGTGGAAGAGATTCCTGTACATCAGTTCACTAAAACCCATGTTCAAAAGGAGGAACTACTTCACATGTGGTCATAGTGCAGATGAAAATGGGTCATTCTTTGGTCATGACACACATCCCTCTCATCACTTTGTAGGGTTCTGCTTTCAATTATCATCTATGCCCCAAGCCACTCACTGGTAATTCAAAGCCCTTCATGATGATACACTGTATCATCAGAAGAGCCCTGACTCAATATCTCATACTTTCTTCTAACAGCTTTTATTACCACCTCCAAATCACTCCTCTATGCCTTACTCCCTTATCTCTCTCTCTTTCAAAACTTTTATGTCACCAAGATAACCTATTCTAGCTAGGCGATCAGAGATGAGCAGGCTAATTAAACTGATGTAAGCTTAGTTTACACTGAACTAAACATATCACCTGCTCTATCTCAGCCAGGAAAATGTGTGTTTTATAAAATTCTCAGTTTTTCTTAACTAGTGAATTCATTTATTAATTTGGAGTCTGTATTTGGGGAGCAAGGATGCCCTCAAATCATACCATATAACACAGACCAATTGCTTGCTGTGTGACTTTAAACCCAAATTTAGGTTTAAACAGATTGGGATCCTGATCAAGTTAGCTCAGGCCTCTGTCCTTGGTTTTTAGGATTATAAACAGACTGACTTTAGGATTATGGAACTGGAAGAGTAATTTTGCTTGTTTCTCTGCATTCTACCTGTAGATGAAACATCCAATATATAATAAAACATTTAGTATTTTGAGCAATAACTCAGTAGATGCATATTTTTCCATAGGTCTGACATCTGAAGATTATGAGAACTAGTATTACCAAAATGGAAAAAAATTTAATGGAAAAATTTAAAAATCCTAATCACATAGGATTTCATACCAGAAACTGAACAGAAATTGTATAGGTCACTCCTTGCAGAGGTAGAAAGGAGTCTTTAATTTACAATTACATATGTCCAAAGTCAATGTTTTACATTGTATGGAGTAATACCTAATAAGAAAATAGCCAATTATAACTAACTTTTGGGGGGGCAAGTTTCATAAATTCAATGCATCAAAATTCAGAGTAACTGTGATAAAATTACATATTTAAATAATCAAAATTAACATGAAAGAAATACAGGCAAATGGGAATATGTTCCAAGGAGCTTATGAAAACAGGTAAAGTATAGGGCAACACAAAGGCATTCAGTGCTACTGGATTACGTCCAATGAGAGAAAGATCACTCTCACAGGTAAAGTGGAAGAATTAAATGTGATGATTTCTAAATTTCTACACAATGGTTCTTCTTACTTCCAAGTACAGGCTTCTAAGATTGATGAAATGGTAGAAATAACATGATAGAATCCTCTATGTATAGGGATAGAAGTGAATAAAATAAATATGAAAAAAACTGCAAGAGAATACACCCAGTACTGTGAAAAACAAGACAGTGAAAGTTCAAAGAATTTCTTACATATAAATATACATTCTTCTGTTACAGACAGAATAGTTGAAGAATTGTTTTCATTGGGAGATACTGGGATGTGAACCTTTCGATTTAGCAGCTTGTTTTCATGTCTTAGTATTGACACGTGAAGAGAAATCCAGTACCGATGGAACTAGAAAGGAATACTAAGGATTTGAAACATTTTTTAGAAGTAATAACATAACAGCTGCTCTGGTTCAGTTTAGCTTTTCACTGTTATTTTTTGGTAATAAGGACAAATGCAGTGAACACCCAAAGAAGAAAATTACATGGCGTTATCGGAACCAACCCTAAAAAATTTCCAGTCTGTAGAGATTTGTGTGTTCGACCAATTTGACAACAGTTTGTTTCTTGTTTTTTTTTTGTTGTTTGTTTGTTTGTTTGTTTCATTTCGTGTCTCTTTCCTGGAATGCAAAGCCCTTGTTGATACCTCAGATTTTTAAGAACCATGAAGAAACTGAATGTTATCCCAGAAATTCTTATACTAAATCAATACAGCCAAAGAACTTAGTCAAGCAAAACAGGCTCGTTGGGAGGCCCCACTGCCCTTTAATACTGTCCAGATCTACAATTCGGGAAATGCTATAGACATTAGAGTAATTTAAAATTTACAACCCCTCAATAAGCAGCATGAAAGGACTATAGAGCGGAAACAAAGAAAGATGCACGTTGAGCAGAAGAAGGTAGAGTAAAAGCAGCTGAATGCACAGCAAGGACGGAGAGCAGAACAGATTGCTAATGCTCTCTCTGAAGCAAAACCAAACTAAACAGGCTATCTCCAGAACGTCCCTTGTCTTCCCTGTCCCCCTCTGAAGGCGTGAAGCCACTTGTGGCTAGAGCTGTAGGCACAAAACCTTCCCCTAATTGGTATATTTTCCTATGGTAAGTTATCAAAATACCAAAGTATACTTTGTCTAAACTTCCAGTCCAACTAATGTAATCCAGAACAGACAAATGGTAAATGTGCTCACAAAGTATCTAATAATAATAACACAATCACATCAGAATGTAGGTTTCATGAAGGCCAGTAGCTTATCTGTATTTTTTTAATCTGAATGTCCAGCAGCTAAAAGAGCATTTGGCATGTAGTAAGTGTCTCAAATATTTGAATGATGAAATGAATCATAGATACACTGACACAGAATTCAGTTTTATGGAGAATTTCTACTAATTCTCAGGGAATTAGATACTCTGGTTTTCATCCTGTTTATGATCAGTTTATAAGGGCCTTTTGTCTGGTTTTCCAAAGGATGTCTAAATTCTCTGCAACTCTATATTCCAATAAAAATGACAGCCCAAACACTCCCCTATGATATTTTTAATCTTCTGAAGCAAAATTATCTTTGTTTCTTTCATCCTCCTTTTTTATATACCTCCAGCCCCCAAACTTAATTACCTAGCTATTTTTCTATAGGAACTTAGGGACAGTATGACTGGTATACAAAGAAGAGACTGATTTACCATTTTTTATTTCCATTACCAATAAAACATATGACAGTCTTTAATACTTACAAATGTGAAACCAGATATAATTACTGACACCCAATATGCCACACTTATAGGAGATAATGAGCATTAATACATTATATAATTCATAAATAATTATTTTATTTTATTTTATTATGTTATGTTATTCTTAACTAATACTTTGTTTCATTCTGAAATGTGAAGGGAGAAGTTTAAATATGTTTTTCTAAAGCATATGTTTGCATATACAGTATATATAAATTTCCCCTAGGGTAGCAATAACTGTACATGTGGAATGTGAGAGAGATTGCATTAGGAGAACCATGAGTCCCTTTTAGATTTTCTGTATACTTTCCATCACTCCCACTAGGGACATAAGCCAATGCTGCTAATAGTTAGCATCTATAATCCTACAACAGGGCTACCACCAGTAATGTAAGAATAAAAAAGGAAGAGAGAAACACAGGAGGAGGAAGAAAGAAGAGAGGGACAGGGAGGGAAGGAAAGTGGGGAGGAGGGAGAGGGGGAGAAAAGATCAATTGTAATCATGGAGAGAGAAGTTCTAACTTAGAACTGAATGAAGGTCATACATTCGGAAAAGAAAACTCAAAGAGAGACTAATCATATACCCATTCATATATATCTAGTAATATTAACTTATCCAATAATTGCATTCCATTCTGAAAGTCTCTCAAGTTTTCTTAATGTTTTTTAAGCCATAATCATTGAGATTCTCTTTTTTTGCAGAATCTCAGCTCAATGGCAACTGAGTTTCACTATAAAGGAAAACGAGAGAGGATCATAGTTCTCTGACAGCAGACTTGTATAGTATATTTCTGCCTATCATCTTAAGATGGATAATTAAAAGGTAATGTCAACCCCCGCCGAACAGCCCACCTCACCCATGCTCTCACAAAATGGCCCTGTTAAAGTGTGCATAGATCGAGAAGCCTAAAAACAAAGCTTTTATCCCTCAGTTTCTCAAAAACTAATTTGTAGTGCCTCTTCACCCTGCCCCCACATCTGTGCTGGCCTGTACATTATCAGATGTTTAGCAGTATCTCTGACCTCTCCACACTAAATGCCAGTAGCCTCCCTCTCTCTGAGTTGTGACAACCATACAGCCAAATGTTCCCAGGTTAGGGCCATTTGTCTAAACAAACAAAAGAAGTATTTCTAGAAATGAACTGTAAGAAATTCAAAGATAGTGGATATAAGGAGAATAACAATAACATGAGCAGTTAACAAAATAAATTTCCAAAGTAAATATTATATTTTAAAGCATAAGCTAATAAAATACAAAAACTCAGAGCATTTTCTCAAACTCTGTAAAAGAAAAAAAAGGGTAGAGCCAGTTTGTCATTCTCTCTCTTTTTTAAAGGTTTTATTTATTTATTTGACAGAGAGAGAGAGAGAGCATAAGTAGGGGGGAGTAGCAGAGGGAGCAGGAGAGGGAGAAGCAGGCTCCTTGCTGAGCAGGGAGCCTGATGCGGGGCTCAATCTTAGGACCCTGGGATCATGCCCTGAGCGGAAGGCAACGGCTTAACCGACTGAGCCACCCAGGTGCTCCCAGTTTGTCATTCTTAGCTTAATTAATGAACAAATGATATAAAATAAAATCTGCATTAAAGGTGAATATAACCTTAATTAATTTTAGCTTTGTTATCTATTGGCAAGATATCAACACAGTATGTCCTCTTAAAATATGTAAAACATTTAATTATTTTTATAATGGTATATTAACTATCAGTTATATATGTTTTATATTACTTCCACAGCATTTAGGAAAAACATTGTTTTCCTTATATATTAATAGAAATTTTAGCCAGTTCCAAATCCCACACTCATGATGATGCATGATGAAGAAGAAAAACAGGGCAATTTATATTTCTGATATTAAATGAGTTAGAATTTATAAAATATGCTCATAGTTTTTGAGCTAATGAAACATAAATACTGAACCTATAACGATCATAATTAAAATCAGATTTTTAAATTGATGAATGGAGTAATGTTTAGCTATTTAAAATATTTCATTATTATCTTACCTATTCATATGCATACCTGTTATATGTAATTCATTTTGTTATTTTCCTCTTCTGACCATACTATTTCTATCCAGCACGTCTACAGAACTAATATCAAAGAAATAGGCTCAAGCAAAGAAGAAAATTGAATTTGCTGAAACTACCAAAGGCAATAATTACCCACCTATACTACAAAATATTGTTTTGTTCCATATAGTTTTTTTTTTCTCTCCTTAGTTATTGTTTGCCTAGACAGGTTATTTAAAGATAAGAGGGATCTGAGCTTGTCCACTGACAATCAATCAGGAAGCTTTTTAATGGAAAACTACTCCCTATAGCAAAGTATAACGAGGAAAAAAAAAAAAACGTTCCCCTGTTAAGAAGTGAATATCCACACATATGAAAAACCCTTAATGTCTTCACAAATTGTGTTTCTTGTCAGGTAGTTTTGTTTACATAGCTCTGAAAACATTCAGTTCATATTTTATCTAAACCTATATATAGTACACTTTTCCTAAAATTAGTGTTTCTAAAATTATTTTCTGTTGACTGCATTAAACTCTAACTCCACCAGAAAAAAACTTTTTTTTTAAAGATTTTATTTATTTATTTGACAGAGAGAGACACAGTGAGAGAGGGAACGCAATCAGGAGGAGTGGGAGAGGGAGAAGCAGGCTTCCTGCAGAGCAGGGAGCCGGATGCAGGGCTCGATCCCAGGACCCTGGGATCATGACCTGAGCCCAAGGCAGACACGTAATGACTGAGCCACCCAGGTGCCCCCAGAAAAAAACTTCTTAAGAAATATTAGTGTCACCATTTCATCTCCATTGTATAATACAACAAATATTTATCAAGCACTTACTAGGTGTCAGGTACTATTCTAGGCATATATCAATAGAAAAAAGAGGTGAATATCCCTAACTTGATGTGGCTTACCTTTTAATGGAAGAGACAGCAAAAAGATGTTAAGCATAAATAAGTTATATATATTAGAAGCTAAGTTATATGGAAAAGAAAATGTACAGGAGCGAAAAAGGGTCTGAATGAGGTCTATTTTCAAAGAGTGCAGGTCCTCTTGAGAAAGTGAAGTTTCAGCAGATGGGAAAAAGCAGTGAAGGTTCTCAGACTGGGTGGATATCAGGGAGAGAAAACAGCCTGGGAAAAAGGTCCAAAGGCTCAAACCTGCCAGGCACATGAAGAAGGGCAGAATAGTAGGTGGTGAGCTAGGAAGTAATGTAGGCAGCTTATGTAATTCACTTAAAACATGTTGGTTTTTATCATGAGTGAAATGGACAGCCACTTCAGGATTTTGAGCAGAGGGGTGGTATAATTTGACTTTTACTTAAAAGACAACTCTGGCTGCAGTGTTGAGAATAGTTCTTAGTGAAAAAAGCTGGAAACTAGTTAACTACTGAGAAGCTATTGTAGCGACCCAGGTGTGAAATAATAATGGCTTGGAGAGGGATGAGGACATGGATGCAGTGGGAACTCTTTGCCCTGAGTATATTTTTAGGTAGTTAAGTCTGGGTACGAGATAAGGAACGGAGTCAGGGCTGAGGTCAAGTTCTTGGATCAAACAGTTGGAAAAAACAGAACTGCCATAATCTGGGACTGGGAAGCTAAAGATGGGGCACACAGGTGTGGGGAGGGGAAGATGAACCTCACCTATATAGAAAAAAATGGGAGTGTCCATGCTCAATGCTGCCTTTAGTCCAGAGTCCCAAATTTGCACCTCCATCCAGACAAGAATTTTGAGCATCTATTTCCCACCTCATATTGCATTTTTTTCCACAGATAATCCACAACCACCTCAAATTCTCTGCATCCAAACAAAAATCCAGTAACTTCCCCTTAAACATGCTCCTTCTCTGGTATTCCATGTATTTTCCAAAAGGGAAATACAGCCGTACTAGAGGAATAGCTAGGCATCATCCTAAACTCTTTTCTCTTCTTAACTACACATCCAAATTTTTAAATACTTTTTGAATCTATGTCCTTCTCTTTGTCCTTTCTGCTATGCTATTTCTCAACTGAGTCATTGCTCCGGCTCATTAATACCTCAGCATACAACAGCTGTAATATCATTAACAAGATTATTTCCTTCAAATTTCAGCTAAAGAATTGTTACTTTATGGAAGTCTTTCATAAGCCTCCTAATTTTATTTGAATCCATGTTTCTATGCTCCTACAGTACCTAAACACACATCCACTATAATGCTTACAGTATTATAAATAATAATACTTATTATATAATCTTATATGCACTATATACTAATTGTATATGTATCATTTATATGCCAAAATAATATCATTCATATGTAAAATGTTTAATGTAGCAATAGTTAATATTAGAGCTAGGAGAAATACTGGTTTAAGGATTTGAGGTTCGGTTGTGGGGTATGTTGAGGAAGGTGAACAGAAAAAGAACCAATGGATTGACTAGTCATAGAGTTCTTGAAAGTCCTTTTTCTTGTGATTGAGTTCACAGAGCAGCTTCCAGACTACCAGTTGTCCCTACCAGCGAAAACTATGGCTCCATGCCTGGGAAAAAACTCCTGTGGTGCCTGATTCTTTCTCAGTACCTGTTCATGGGAAGCCTATATTTCTTTGTACTGCCCTCAGATTGCACCATTTGGTTTCTAACTTCTTTCAACCACACCACTTCAAAGCACCTGTTCCAGATTTGAGTTTTGACTACCTGGCTTAGTCCTTCAGAGCCCTTGGGTGCCAACTATTAAACCCTGATATTCTCCAAGCCTCCTCTCTCTTCTTCCACAGAAAGTTGCTCCTCCAGCCACTCACCCCCCACCCTCCACATTCGCCTCGATTCTGATCTTATTTAAGAAAATCACTCAGGAATTCAAGGGGCTTGGTTGGGATACTAGAATTCACAATAATTTTTGAACATAGTTTAAATATTCACTAGTTTCTAATGAATAATCAGTAATAACTGACTTGCAACTGTGTATACATCTACTCTTAAAATTTCCTTCAACTGCGTATTGTATTTGCATTATGATTTAAATAAGCTGATGAAGTTAGTATGAAATTTTCCCCAACATTAATACTGCTGACTCTATGAAAAAAATGTATTTAAGTTTCCAAATAAATTAATTTTTGGAATACAGTTCATCAGAAACGTAGAAACTGACCAGAAAGGGAAAATATGTCAATGTTCTCTTAAATATCGTTAAGTACATATTGTTTCTAACTGTAAAATCATACACACACACACACACACACACACACACAAATAGTACCTATGATGCTTTAGGAAGAGAAGGTTGATGATTTCTTGATTATTATTGTCCAATAATGACATACAAATATCATGACCTCATATGGCTTCTTTCAAAACTGAATCACACAAATGATGTTGTGTAGTCCAAAGGGAAAATACTTCATTATTGCATATTACAACTTGCTAACTTTTGCTTTAAGCTATATTTCTTTCAAACTAAATTTTTATTTAATTACATATTCCATATATTTCCAACATTAATTCATTTTTATGCAATTATGAAGTAGAGGTTTTAACTGGACAGATGGGATATCTACATTATCTGGAAAGCCCACCAGACAATTTAAACATTGCTGACATAAGACCTCAATTAACCAGTTAAAAGTACCGACTGATGGATTGACTTGAAATGTTTAGCTGTAATAATCAAGAGAAAAGAACTCCGATAACTTTTATAACCTATATAAAAACTTATACACAAATTTAAAAGAAAAAGGCAATTTTGATAATAGTCTTTTAATAATATGCCTCTATTCTTTTGCCTGTTTAGTGCAAAATATATCTCATGATTCAAGCATGCCACCTTTTGGGAATATTAGTGATTCATAATAAAATTAACATAACTGATTTGAATTAAGAAAACTTCAGTTCTTTTGTATTTGTGATGAATTAAACATTAAGCATTTTATTCTAAAAGTACATTCTCTGCTTTATTGAACATTGCCAAATTCGCTGAAAAATATCTTAGTAATCATATGTTATGCTTTTCCAAGACACTAACAAAAAGTTAAAAAAAGAAAAGCTCACCCAAATCACAATAAATTTTTCTACTGCTTCACAGTTTGGAAGTTTAACAATAATTATTACACATCATAGTTTTGCAAGGGCACCATATTTAATTCCAAACTATAAATGTTCATGGGAATATATACAAAGAGCCAAAACTACTATTTTGTAGATTACTCACAGTAATTCTTTATGTATGATAAGGCTTCAATTTATAGAGTTTCTCACACACACACACTGCTTACCATCTGAAACTCCATATAACTTCATGAAGAACACTGATCCCAACTAAAAGATGAGAGATATGATCCATAGAGAACTTTCAGAAAGAAGAGGTCTCAACCCAAATCGTCCTTTTACATAATTATAGAAATGTGAGATTTACTTAAAAATTATGATGCCCTCTGTAAAATGATAATGAAGGAAAATAAAAATAACCAACTGGGAGTCATAAGAAAGAGAGTGTCCAAAGTCAGGAAAAAGGAACCCAATGTGCAAGACTATGCAATAAAGCAGGGAACAGACCTGCTGCATTAATCAAATGAGAAGGAAATTGAGAAGTGACCTATTGATGGCCTCCAAGTTCTTCAAGCATCACTCAGTGGCTATTCAGGAAATGGAAATCTGTTCTTCTAATCATGCCAAGGGATTTACTGCAACATACTCCAGTGAAATCAGCTCTATAAAATAACTGTATTAGTAGAGGGCTACTAATAACATAGTAACAAAAAAATAACCATCTCAAAATACACACACACACACACACATATGCATACATGCATACATATATGGTACCTTCTCTAAATTCCTTAAGGATAAAACAGTAATTCGGGGTGTGTGGGTGGCTCAGTTGGTTAAGCAACTGCCTTCAGCTCAGGTCATGATCCCAGGGTCCTGGGATCAAGTCCTGCATTGAGCTCCCTATTCAGCAGGGAGCCTGCTTCTCCTTCTCCCTCTACCTGTTACTCCTCCTGCTTGTGCTCTCTCTCTGTTGAATAAATAATCTTAAAAAAAAAAAAACAAACAGTAATTCACCTTCAGGATCAAATTATCTTAGAATGTGTAGATAGGTGAAGTATGACTAGAAAATGCCTATGAGTTAAGATTCTGTTTCTTAGTTTGTGTTTAAGGAAGTCTTAGAATATATACTATAAGGTAAATGTCACTGAATTTTATAGTTAGAGAAATCACACCTTAAAAAGAAATTGGAGGGGTAGCCAAACTATGAGAGACTATGGACTCTGAGAAACAAACTGAGGGTTCTAGAGGGGTGGGGGGTGGGGATATGAGTTAGCCTGATGATGGGTATTAAAGAGGGCATGTACTGAAAGGAGCACTGGGTGTTATACGCAAACAATGAATCATGGAACACTACATCAGAAACTAATGATGTAATGTATGGTGATTAACATAACATAATAAAATAAAAAATAAAAAGAAGAAATTTTTCAAGGTCTATAGCTATGAGATATTCAAAAAGTCCAACTGGAACTAAATATTGACTCACCAATTTTAAATAACTTGAGAAAACTTAAGGATCCCTTTCTAGATATTCAGAGCAGACCTTAATGATAATCAGGACAGGAATCAATACTCTTAATTCACTAGAAAGAAAGCTAAAACTCAAGTTTAATTGTGTGTTTAGGATTCTATATATATATGTGAAACGAATCCTAAACTCTGGGCTAACTGTATTTCCAACATGCCATATTAACTCTTAAAATATAACACTACTTTTTGTCTAATGTAACAGAGATGCAGTGGAAATATTTCCTTATCAAAATTACATAAAAATATCTTGGAGTTTAAGATCATATATAGTATGAGTTAATGTAAGAATTAAAAAACAAGTATATGAAAAGTAAAGTAAAAACATACAAACAAGACATAGTCCACATAGATTCAAGTTAGGGTGAAATTAAAGCTAGAACTTGAATAGTTTGTTACTTCTCTCTTCCTTTACCTGTTAATAAGTTCTTAGAGTTAAGAATTTTATTCATATATGCCCTTGTCTGACTATATATCTTCTGTCTCTGTCTCTGTCTCTCTGGAGAAAAACTAATAGAGGAAATTAAATGAAAGGCTTTATTGCCGTGGGAATTTTTACTCACCACTACCTCTGCCACATTAAAAATATTACAAAGTGGCAAACATACCACAGGAGGGTGCATACAGACTTTTATTTGGAGGAAGAGCACTTACTGATCATTGACTGCAGTAAAAGGGAGCAGACAGTGAAATGTACTCTCAATAACCATTCAGTGGAGAGCTGGGTCTATAGCAGTTCCTCCCCTTGATCAATTCTACCAAACACCATAAACCTTCGTAAGAAAGGAATTCCTAAGTAGAAATAGTTTGTATAAATCTGTGGATGAGCTCTCTTTTCTAATTGCCCACCTTCTCACAAGTACACTCAAAATAGCCTCTTATATTAAGTAACATTTTAAGAATTGCTGAAGGATGCAAAAAATAACAGAAAGTCTATACTATGAAGTTCTTTGCCACTGATTATTATGTAAATTTCAGTGTTTTCATGTTCTTTAAGAAGAAGAATGCAGGCATACAGATTCCCAGATACTACTCAAAAGTAATATAAATGATAAAAAACATCCATGAATAGATATTTGGAAATTCCATTTCTGTCACCTTGCCCCCTTTTTGTTTCTTTACTGTTTTACCCCATTGCCTCGACACTGATTAGAGGCAGCATGCTGTTAAAAATGTTAAAGTTCAAGCCAGAACACTTCGAGTCACTTCTCAGTTTTACCTTTTGTCATTTGCGACCTCCCTGCCTAAATTTCCTCATTGGATTAGAACTCCTATAACAGCGCTGAAAATCAGGTGTTACTTTATAAGCGTAAGTAAAGAGGTTTATGAATAAATAATTAAAAGCCTTGATCTCTATCTTACATAAATTTTAGCAAGTAGAAAGTTTTTAAAAAATTTTTCAGGGCACCTGGGTGGCTCAGTTGGTTAAGCGACTGCCTTCGGCTCAGGTCATGATCCTGGAGTCCCGGGATCGAGTCCCGCATCGGGCTCCCTGCTCGGCAGGGAGTCTGCTTCTCCCTCTGACCCTCCCCCCTCTCATGTTCACTCTCTCTCTAATAAATAAATAAAATCTTTAAAAAAAAATTTTTTTCAACCTTCTCCCCCAAATAGTGAAATATAAGGTTACTTCATTTCAATTTGCAATTTCTGCCATTGCATGTATAACACTAGTTTTTATCTGTGGTCCCAAAAGGTGGACTATATAGTAGATCTGCAGTATTGTATAATGTCTTGATGTGCCATTATCAAAAAAAGAAATAAACGAGGCAGGAATTCTCCATTCTTTCTCCTGTTCTCAGCACGGTTCAAGAATGTAAGAAACAGCACAGTAGCCCTTAGACTTTCTCACTTTTGCTTTGAGAACCTGGAACATCTCTGCCCATGTAAGACATGCTCATTATCATCAGAGACAGTCACAGATTTTTCAGTGAATGTAGTTCTGTCCCAGAGGTTGTACGAGGAGTTATCCCCAGGAGCTGACAGCTTTTGCGTTCTAGGATGACTGACATAGGAGACAGGAATTTTCTGTTTCTATCTATTACTATCCTTTCATGTAATTACTTAAACTTTTTGTCTCCTTTCTTCTTAACCTCTATTCCTCACAGCAAAGTTTCCAAGAACATACTCTGCAAATGTGTCCAAGCCCCCAAAATAAGCCTATGACTTGAATTCTTGAATTCAATTCAGTTTATTTCAATTCAACAAGTATCTGTTGTAACTAAAAGTGACCAGGACACTCTTAATTACCAGGAATCAACTGGTATGAGAGATAAAAATGTTCCCTGATTTCTAGAATTTACTCTTTAGCTGAATTAAATTTTCTAGTGCTGGTTTCCTTGAAATATCAGCGTAATTTGGGACGACATCTGCAGAGAGCTTTTGGGGAGTCAGTTTAGATTTAAATGGCTTAAGCAATAAGATTACTATCCATGATTTAAAAACAAATGTATTTATACTACTTTTCCCCAGCCCTGAGAAAGCATAGCATAAAGAAGAGTCCAGGCTTCAAGGTTAGCAAAATGTGCATTAAAATCTCAGCCATGCTCCATAGCTGAGCATGTTTGACAAATCATTCAACCTTTCAAAACCTGTTTTCTCATCTGTAAAATGGAAGTATTAAATCACATTTACCGTAAAGGTTTTGTGCGGGGTTAAAGGAGTTTATAATGTACGTGTGGTCTCCAGAACACAGTAATGTTTAACAAATAGTATCTGTTCTTGTTCTTACAAACAGTATGAATGATAGTAGGGGAAAAAACCACAATGTACAATTTCAATATCCTTAATCTGTAGATCACAGACTTGTGAAGGGAATTGTCTCAAGATAATAAAGATTTTTCTGTGTTGGTTGGGGAGGAGAGGAATACCTTCTTCCCAAGTACTTTCGGGCCATCAATGCTTTTTACCAGGTGTAGAGCACAGCCCAAAAGATTTTGGGAAAACTGGGGCAGTGCTCAGAAAATTAGTGAGGTGGGGTCCAATGGCCCTTTTGAGCTGTCAGCTGGATGCTAGCACTGCCCATCAAGTCAGGAGTTTCCTCCCTGTGACTCAGTGCAGTGCTCTTGAAATGCTCAGTGAGATTCTAGGGACAGAAAGTGAGCAGTGATGGATGCACAGATCACACTGGCCTAACTAAAGAACATGCCAAAATTCAAATTGTCATCTGAAACTCAATACTGACTTCCCTGTCATTGTGTTAGGAATACCTAACAGCCTAAGCAGAGACTTAGTTGGCTGTTTCACCTCATCTTTGCGTGTGCTATTGCAAAATAAGAAGTTTATTCTTAATCAAGACTTTATTCTGGGTATGTGATGAAACCAATCCTTGAATCAATAAAAAGAAACACAGACCATCTAAATATGTGTCCTGCAGAGTTAAGTATAGGAAGTTTTGCATAAGACTGAAAAAAAAAACCAATTACAATTAAAAATAAGGGGCACCTGGGTGGCTCAGTCAGTTAAGCGTCTGCCTTTGGCTCAGGTCATGATCCCAGGGTCCTGGGATCGAGTCCCACATCAGGCTCCTTGCTCAGCAGGGAGCCTGCTTCTTCCTCTCCCTCTGCCTGCCACTCTGCCTACTTGTGCTCTCTATCTCTCTGTCAAATAAATGAATAAAATCTTTAAAAAAATAAAAGAAATGCCTTTAAAAACAAGTAAATAAAATTAAAAATAAAATAAGAGAGAGAAAGCAACCCCTTCAAACTAATTTTATATCAATATATGGCATCACAAAAACAAATGTACTTTATTATTTTATAAGGTCAGTCATCCTCACATTCTTCCTCCAAATCATCCACTGGAAACTCAAGAGCAAAGCTATTTGAGGAAGATCATAAGCCCCCTTTTCAATCATAGTCTCTATGAACTGACATACTGTGCTCAAAACACAAAGTAAAACAAGGAGGCAAAATGAAAATGAATGATCAGTGTTTTCCAAATTGCTTTTGTAATAATGTCTTATCAATGCAATTTTTAAAACAAAAAGGTGGAATAAATTGAAGAGGTAGAGCAGATCATAAAAAAAAAAAAAACCTGAGAGTTTAATAATTTGCTGCTTTTCCTTTAGCCATAGAAAATATACTTTATGTCTACATAAAAACATTCTGATAATAGAGATTACTGCTATGCATTATTCATGTGGCAATGAATTCATACGATACTTCCACATCAAGTAAATGAAACTAACCATAAGGAACTAACTTCAAAGTACACTGTCTTTTTGGTCTCCAAAGTAATAAAGATCCAGACACTTCCCTTTTAGGGTATTTGTTCTGCACAATTTAGAAAGCGGTAGTTTCTTTCCTTCATTAGGCCCTCCACGTGAGAGAGACTAAATCAGAGACCACAGAAAGAGAGATTTCTTTGCACTGATAGTCTCAGATGTTTAGAACCATTTCTACACTAGTGGTTTCATCAACCTTATGCTACCTAATCCACCCATGTCTTAACAGCTGTGCTACAGAGTCTCCACTTTCGTTACAGTTTGACTACATTTTCCAAAGAAACAACAATCTAGTCAGACATTCCAAAATGAGAAGACTGATCTAGTAAGCATGGACACATTTCCTAAAAATATGTGAAACTCTTACTTGTATGTATCCCAGTCCATACTAAAGGGCACTCCTTTATATCCCACCTGGGCATAGCTCTGGAAAGAATATGTAGTTGTAACTTAATTATTTTTTTGCTAACGATGTCATGAAAACAAAGTAAAATTTAAGGTCATAAATTACAAAAATTTTATCATAATGAAACACTAAAATAAATAGAAAAATAAAGTCAAAGATGTTAAACATTTCCAAAATTTATGAAATGGAATAGGAAGAAAATACAGTTCGATGTTACTATGATGAAGACAAATACGAAATGCAAAAAATCATATGAAGCTAAGGTCCAAGATTAATTACACCAGAAAGAATTGATTAAGGTTTTGATCAGATTTATTGCATATGAAATTGTGCCACTGAAAAAGTCAGGAAGTAAACCATAAAATGTATATTTTTATGTTGAAATGTTGATGTGTAGGACTTAGTATTTTTAATAAAATTTCCTACAAGTGAGCAGTAGGAAGGTTTAAGATCCTGAACAGTAACAGATCGATCCATGTATAGATAAATCAGGAAGATATTTTAGATAATTTTTGTTCATCACAAAGTGCAACTTAGCAGAAATACTCTAAGTCCTTCATAGGCTTTGAGCTAATAATTTAATTTAGACAATTATAGTGAAATGAAAGCTCTAGATGACTGTTCTCAAAATGTAACAGGGGTTCCCTTCTGAAGTCAGCCACTATCAACATTACTATTATATTATTATATTGGAGGAATTAATCAAAGCAATTATACAAGGAAAAAATAGAAATATAAAAATTGGAAAGAAGAGCTGAATTGCCTCTATTTGTAGGTGATATAGTGATAGAACTAAAATTTCAAAAAAAAGAAAAATCTATAAATATGTAAAATAAATAAAAATCTATTAACTTTTATGTATAAAAACAATAACCTCTAGGGTTTTCAAGAGAACCTCTTGAAAGTATGGAAATACATTCCACAAATATAAAGAGCATATGAAGAAGAGTATTCTTTGTATCATTATTTGAAATAGCAAAATGCTGGAAACAAACCAAGAGTGTATTAATAAAGAACTGTTTCAACAAACTACGTAACAATCACAAAATGGAGAACTCTGAAAGTGTAAAACAGAAAGTAATCTCTATGTACAAATATATGGAGATCTCCAGGATAAGTTAGAAAAGAATATGCAGAACAGAGCATATTGTATGCTAATGTCTGTGTCAGAAAGGAAGAGAAATAGGAATGCACACACATATATATAATTAATTTTGCAAAAACTAATATTAGAAGGATATACAAAAAACTAAAAATATTATTATTTATATGGGTTAGGGTAAAAAACTGGAGTGAATATAGATGGAACTCAGTTTTGTCTGTGTACCTTTCAAATGGTTTTGACATTTCAGGCCATTAAATATTTTATATATTTAAAAAGAACAAAATCAAAGTAACAGAAAAGGCCTTTAGTCATTTCCCACATGTAAAATCCAATGATCAGCTTAATGTTTCCTAACTGTCCACTTAAAATAAACCAAGAGCCTAACCTTTCAAGGGATAGAGTAGAAAACATTTCAAACACAAATACCAAGCTAGTACAGATAGTCTGACAACAATAAGTCTAAGGCATTTTTATTGAGAAAAAAAATATTGCCTATTTTCATTCCTATTTCTCATAAAAATTAAAGTTATTGGG
The DNA here is from genome assembly GCF_029215605.1 of Mirounga angustirostris. Classification (NCBI taxonomy): domain Eukaryota; kingdom Metazoa; phylum Chordata; class Mammalia; order Carnivora; family Phocidae; genus Mirounga; species Mirounga angustirostris. The sequence continues at coordinate 9,523,743 of NW_026991720.1, forward strand.
TATATTTTAAAAATAGTAAACTTTAGAGATCTTAAATATCCAGTTAGATGAGTTTAGAAAAATACATTTATCCCTGCAACTATCAGCCAAATAAATGATATAGCATACATCAATTACCCCTGAGAGTTCCTTCAGTTGAATGGTACTTTCTCTAAGCTAAGGTCCCTAGTACCATATATTAGTATTTCCTCTTCTTGAACTTCATATAAACATATATATTTTTATGTCTATTTTTGCTCATATAATACTTGATATTAATCTTTGTTGTTGTGCATGTCAGTAATTGTGTATAATGCTGCATAGTACTATTTTATATTAATATATCACTACTTGGTTATCCATTTTCTTGTTGATAAAATTTTAAGTGATTTCCAATTTCTGGCTCTGACAACAGTTGTTATGAACATATTTTTAGATGTCTTTTTGTGAACATATGTTTTTGTTCTACTGAGTGAATACTTAGAAGTAGAAATTGACATCAGATGGTTACTGTATGCTTATTGGTCAAAGAATACAAACTTCCAGTTATAAGATGAAAAAGTTCTGGGGAACTAATACAGAGCATGGTGAATATAGTTAACAATACTGTATTATATACTTGAAAGTTGCTAAGAAAGTAGATCTTTAATGTTCTCTCTGCCCCCCCCCCAAAAAAAGTAGTTATGTAAAGTGATAGATGTGCTAACTAATTTTATTGTGGTAATCATTTTGCAATACATGCATGCATCAAATCATCACATTATACACCTTAAATTTATGCAATATGTCAACTGTGTATCAATAAAACTGGGGGAAAGGAAAGTAAAACCTGTGTGTGTATATATATGTTTGTATGTGTATGTGTATGTTTTACTTTCCTTTTCCCCAGTTATACTGATACACACACACACACACACACACACACACGAAAGCACCCAAGAGATATCCAAAATTCTTGTATCATTTTTCATTCCCACCAGCAAAGTATGGGAGTGTAAATACTCTGTATCCTTACCGACAACAGTTGGTCCTGTCAGCCTTTTTAATTTTAGCAATTCTAGTGTGTGGCTGTATTTCACTTTGTTTTAATCTGCAAATAACTGATTACATGCTATAGAACACTTATTTTGTGCTTATTGGCCAGTTGTTAATCTTTGAAATCTGTCGAAGTCTTTTTCTCATCTTAATTGTGTTGTGTTTTCATAACTGATTTGTAGGAGTTCTTTACATAGTCCAGATCAAAGTCCTTTATCAAGTATATGTAATATGAATAGTTTATTCATGCCTTACCTCTTTAATTCTCTTACAGTATTCTTCTGAAGAGTAGGATTTTTGTTTAACAAAGTCTCATTTATCATTTTGTTTTCTTTTATGGCTAAGGCAATCTGGGCCTTTTCCATTAAATCTCTGCCTATCCCAAGGTCCAGAAAATATTTTCCTATATTTTCTTCTAGAAACTGTTGAGTTCACAGTTTGATAGTTAGTCTATGTGCCACCTAAAATTGATGTTTGTGTATGGCATGAGATTAGGATCAAGCTTTTTTTTTTCAATATAGATTTCCAGTTTTCTAGGTCCAGTGGTTGAAAGAATTTTCCTTTCCCCATTACATTACAATTGTGCCTATGCTGAAAATCAATTGACCATATATATGTGTGGGGGGCTATTTCTGGACTCTATTTCATTGTTTCGGGTATTTGTTATCACACCTACACTGTGCCATCCTAATCAACGTAGTTTTAAAGTAAATAACACTGTGCCATTGTATTAGCCACTGTCCACCCAGAATGATGAGCAAATTAGGTGGGAGATATTTCTCTTTAAACTTCCAAGCCTCTCTGATATGTATGAAATGACACTAAAAGAGGGTACAGGATAACGAATGACAACAAAGCCTTGGAGACAAATGGATCTGAATTTGAGTCCTACCACACAGCAATGACTTTTATGCTCTTTAAATGTTGTTTTCCTCAGCTAAGAAAATAGGGATCATACTATCTATTGCATAAACTTTTTGTAGGGTTTAATAAGATACTGCAAGTAAAGCACTCAGTGAAGTACCTGACATATAGAGAAAACCTACAATAACATAGCTAGCTTTATAACACTCTTCAGAGAAAGTGAGGGCAAAGGATTCTTTGTAGAAATTCAAAATATGGAGACAATTTTGAGTGACTCCCCTATTATTTTTTCAGAGTAGCAATTTCTCTCTTCAGAACATATTATCAATTATTTATAATGTACTATTTTTCCTGTCTGTGATAGAATGTTACATTTTATGCATTACTAATCATTAATGATTGCTGTTAATATAATAATTACACACATTCATTTTTTTCATCATATTGACAAAAGGTAAGAACTTTGCTATTTGTGCACATATCTTTTAAATGTTTTCTCTGAATTTCCCAGCATTATAAATGAAACAAGCATGCACATCTTTATCAGGAAGAAACAGAGCAATGTTACTCAGAGCATATTCCCAATAGGATTACTCTTTCATTACTATGTAATTAACCCCACATTGAGAATTCTATAGTGAATTCTTCTGCAGCAGCAAATTAAACATTTGACTTGCAGACTATTATGTTTCTGTAAAAATGTCATGTCAGCAGAAAATAGGTGAAGCAATATTGGGGAGCTTTCAGAGAAGTTTTCAATGAAGCCAGAAGATTTGCCTTGGGAGAAAATACTCTCTATATTCAAAGGCCTCACTAAATCTCTAGCACAAAATCCATCAAAATCTAATAAAGTAGCTTCATTAGCAATGATCATCACCTTATTAAAAATTCACTGGTTGGCAAAGGTACTGATGGGATGCTAATGCATCATTTTAAGCATAAAGGAACATTATTGTAATGCTCATTAAGGTGAGCTCTGCAGAAGTCAAATCTGTAGTAAACAAATTTGATATCTTTAAAAAATACAAACTCCCATTTACTAATAAAGCAGCATCCTACATTGCATATTTTTCTAGGAATCTGTAACTCATATCTAAAACTGACTTCAAGGTGACCATTTTGATATAATCAAAACATACATTTCCTGATCAAAAGTCCGTACAAGAATTTTCATAAAAAGGCCAATTTTAGGAAAACAACCCAAAATGAGCAAACTCAGTGTCAACTTGTGATACTAAAATTCTCTTCCACAGAAGATGAGATTTCCAATGGACATTGAAATATTTATAATGCCCACTGTATATTGACAATTCATTACATACACTGTATATAGAACCCAACAGAATAGAAGGGATGTCTATTCTAAATCTTCCTCACATTCGTTGAGAGCCTAAACAGTGGTGAAACATTGATGCTAGTTGGCTGAAGGGATTGGTAAAAAATACAGAGCCTACAGTTCCTGAGTCAATCATTGATATGTGATCCTGGAATATGCCTGGGGAAAAATGGAAGTGGGTGGGCTTCCTACACTAATCATCTGCATTACCAAAGCCACTATTTTATGGATATGAGTGTCCTTCACCTTCTAATATAATGCTGCTACAGCTTAAAAAGACAGGTATAACCCAACTTCCCACCTATAATGGCCTTTCACAAGACATGCTTTTAAAATTTTCCTATTTATTTCAATGCTCTTAACAGGCTGCACTGCAACTTGGCTGAAATTGGGCTGCAGCATCTACTAATTGACAGTCTTAGTTTTATGAAGTAAGGCAACAAGAGATAGTGTGCTTCCTTCCCAATTAAACATAATTCAATCCCCAGAGACATTGCTCCATTATTGTTCCAGTGTTTAACTACAGTATTTTTAAAAAGGAAGGAGAACAATTGGATTTAAGCAAAGTAGAAGTTCCTGGCAATTTGAATCAGGGTCTTCAGCAGTATTTTGATGAGACATGAAAAACGGAAGTGGTCGTTTCAGGGTTGTCGTTTGTATGAAATAAAAGTCTATATTCAATGGCCATATATTTATTTATTGTTCAGGAAACAAACCAAACTACTTAGAGCCCAACTAGGAAAATTAGACAGGATTTTACATCCTTCACAAACCATTCACTAACAAAACTATTTGTCCTGAAAAGGAAATATAGACCATGTGACCCTCTTCTAACCAAAAAGCCTTGAATACATATAATATGCACTGGATCATATTTAATAACCTAGAAACTACTTAGAGAGGAATTAGTCCTTCTCTTCAGACAACATTTAATAAATTGCTTAGATTTAATAAATGTTTAAAACATTTGCCCCAGAAATTTGATGTGCCATTTTCAACAGTGGAATCTTTAAAAACTTTCTAGCTCACTAGTTTTTAAATATATTAGCTGTCCAGCTAATTATTCAATATGTTATCAGGGTGATCTTGGGGTTTTTACAAAGAAAAAGCCATATGCTGAAGTGCTGAGACATCTACTAAAGAGAAGGAATCTCTTTGCAATTAAAAACTTCAAGGCAAATGACTTGGCAAATGTTAACAAGAACAAAGTATATCACTAGTGATTAGTTCTACATATTTTAATTAACACAGTGGACCAGAGGAAAATCAAAATCAAATTTAGTCATATGTGTGTTTGTCACCTTCTCCAAGAAATGAGGATATAACTTAAACATTATGTGGCCTTACTTTATCCCATTTTATAATAGTGGACTCTTACTAAATGCTTGGTCTTAAAATAGAACCTTGAAGTCTGTCCTTAATAACATGCAAAATTTGCATAATTAAAAGAATCTGAAATTTTGTCCGGGTGAGAAATACATTGCTATAATTCTTTAAAATCTACAGTATTCTTAAATTGCCTTTTTAAAATCAAATAAATGAAACCACAAGAAAGCTTAAAAGGTTCTGATATAAATAATATATCTCTTTCAACTGATTATAGGTTCATTGTGCTCACCATTAAAATGCTGATCTTGACGTGAACAATATTCTTAAATGTGAAATATTCCTAAAGTAAAATATATCATTTAGAGATTAGTAGTTCTAAATTCTATTTTCATTTTTATTTATTTTTTAGTTTTCAGTTTTACAACCGTCTAACCACAAACTGAATTATCAGAATTATATATTAAACATTCAATATTGTCCCAGATATTGAAAGAACAATGCCGTGGATACAAACTCATGACTTTTCCTGGAGGCAAAAAATCTGCTTCATTTGCCCTGTTTGGACAGTTAGACTTGTGTTTATCTGGCTTCAGGAAATGGTATACAAAACCACTCTTCTGAGGTGCTTACACTTCACACCTTGATTTTCAGAAGTGGAAACCAGTCTTGGCGCCTCTTCCCTATGAGATTTGTTTCCTAGTCTATTGCCAAAAATAAAACTATATTGCTGAGAGACCATGGTCACTGCTAGGTGAGCATGGACAACATATTTGAGAGCTGCTTAACATACAGAGGGGAACAATTCTTACTTCTCTGTGAAACTCCACTGGGAAACCAGCACACAGGCAATTTTTCTCTCTCTACTCATTCTGATCAAGGACACATAAAGACTTTTGTTCTCTTCTAAATATAGAATGTCTTCCCTTTCTCTCAGGTATTGCTGCCAAGATTTCTAGTTGCCTGCCCAGTATATGCTCTCTGTTTTCTTCCTTACTATAGCACCCTAATTTGGTTTTGGGATAGCAAAGTGCCCAGCTGAAATGCACAATTGTCTAGTCTCATTTGGAAATAAGAGAGGCCATGTGACACCATTCTGGTCAAAAAGATGTAAACAGAAGTCACTGGGTACGGCTCTGAAGGGAGACTGCTGGGAAGTTTCTTGCTCTTCACTCTTGATTCTTTCTTTTGCTTTGATTTTGGACATGGAGGTTACAGCTGTAGTCTCTTTTAACCATGAAAAATGACCAATAGCATCTCAGAGTTTGAGTCTCTAAAACATAAAATACTGACACACAGAAAGCACAATGATGCCTACTTGTGGCTTTATTTGGTAGGATCACTGTTTGGGGGTTTTCTGTGATATGTGCTCAGTGCAAATCCTAACTCATATGGATAAAATTCATTAAAGAACTGAATTAATCCTCTCCCTGCCCCTACCTGTCCCCAACCTCCAGGCTTTGAAAAGTCACCTGGAGACTTTCATTACGTCCTCTCCTCCTTCCGATTCTCATTCATACTTTTACTCTTCCTCTCTGGTCACACCTGACAATTTCACCATTCACGCTTACTGCAGTTAAAAGTCAAAACGTTTATAATAGGAAAAATGAGGAAAGTAAAATTAGCAGCATTAAATTAAAAGGGATTTATAAGAGTTGGGAAAGAAATAACAAAAAAAATAAAAATGAGATAAATACCTTACTTATATTCCTTTTACAATAAATTAACACAAGAGTATGACTCCAACTTCTAGAAAGATAGAGCTTAAGTACATAAATATCAGTGACTAACAAGGGCCCTAACAATAGCCCACTCAGCACCAGCAAAGTAACGTCGAGTAATCTACAGTATGCATCGGTGCATGCACACATACACATCCACTGACCCATATGCCCCTGCCAAATTTAAGCCTGAGACCAGGAAGGAGTGCAATAAAAACTAATTTTTTTTTAATATTTTAATGAGATTTTTAAAATCCTTGTGGGGGGAAATACTGACACACAGAAAGCACAATGTTGCCTATTTAAAGTTAATTATGATACAGGTCTATGGTATTCTAAATAAGATCATAATCTTATTTTTAAAATGGTCTAATTCACTAAACAAATGATTTCAGGAAGCACAATAGAGTTAGCCAATAATTTCTTTAGGAAATTGGATATTTGTAAACATTGGAAAATAAAACTTACAGATTTCCTTTATTCCATTGGAGGGCTGAGCTATAATACGAGCCATTTTGAAAAGAGTTTTAAAATTAAGTATTTCTGGAGGCTGTGTCATTTGGATAAAAATAAGTTTATAGGAGCGGCATCATATGACTGGACTTAATCCATTGGGAAGTCAAATGAGACAGCATAATTTAAGTGTGACAAGATTTAGAAATGAGGTTCTTGTCCTCATTCATAAAAAACTAAAATTTTAATAACTTAGTATCTAATTTTAGGCATATCATTAACAAAGTAGAATCCATTATCTCTGTTTTCTCACTTGTGACTTCAGGAGAAAGTTAATTTAAGTTTTTTATTTTCAACGACTTTTAAAATAGTATATAAAAAGGAAGTAACATTTGAAGAAAATTTTCTTGTTTTCAATTTTCATTCTATAGAAATTTGAAAGAATATATACAATTGTGAAATCATTCTCTACAGTAAGCCAAGTAGGATGGTTATCTAGTGCTATAAACCAAGAGATTTATTATTTCACACAGAATTTGAAGAGAAACCCCAATTAGAATAATATGAAAGTTTACATAGAACATATCACTTAATTTTTGGCATAATATTTATTTTCTGTTCATAAGTGATAGAGAGGGACACCCTTGAATTTAAAAAACAAAAAGGAGATTAGATTGGCTATGGACAGATTTCACCATCTTTAATTTCTTCCTTTCATCTATTTCCTTCTTTTTTTTTTATAAAACCTCTTTCATTCAGGGTGCCTACAGGTGGCTCAGTTGGTTAAGTATCCAACTTTTGATGTTGGCTCAGGTCATGATCTCAGGGTCCTGGGATGGGGGTGCCCACAGCGAGCCCCTGCGGGGAGCCCACCTTTGGGCTCCACTCTCAGAGGGGAGTCTGTTTGTCCCTCTCCCTCTCCCTCTGCCCCTACCTTCCTTTGTGCTTGTGCAAGAACTCTCTTTTTCACAAATAAATAAATAACATCTTTTTAAAAATAAAATAAAAAATGAAACCTCTTTCCTTCGTAACTGCTGCTTCATTGAACACTTAATTTTTTCTAGTTCTTTTTCTTCCAAAGCCCAAATCCTCCTTAAGACCACCATGCATAGGGGCGCCTGGGTGGATCAGTCGTTAAGCGTCTGCCTTGGGCTCAGGTCATGATCCCAGGGTCCTGGGATCGAGCCCCGCACCGAGCTCCCTGCTCCAGGGGAAGCCTGCTTCTCCCTCTCCCACTCCCCCTGCTTGTGTTCCCTCTCTCGCTGTCTCTCTGTCAAATAAATAAATAAAATCTTAAAAAAAAAAAAAAAAAAAGACCATCATGCATATGCAGACAGTTTGTACTTTGCACAAAGGTGCTCAGTTGAAGGGGCAAATCCCTAGAGAAAACTGACTTCACAAACTGCCCACAAAGCTGTGAAAGGCAATGTCTGTTCAGGGGAAGAAAAGGAGGAAGGCTGAAAGGAACCTTTTGCTCACCAATCCCTGAACTTCGAGGCTGTATCTGTCAAGGATGAGGGTCAACTTTTTTTAAATTCATACAGATTTCTTGTACCCTAGAAGCAGCCCTAGTATTAAATGTTGCTACTCTCACTACAAATGTTTCTAACATTTTCAGTGGAGTGGTAACTCTTAAAGTAAATTGCAACACTGTAAGGTATGGGTCAATAATGTGGAAATACAAGGTCAATTTTGTGTGTGTAGAGCTGAAAAAATATAGCAGAAGACATAGCAGCACTTAATATCTGACCTATTCACAAGGGAATCAATGATGAGCCTTCTTTGAGATCTTTCCCAGTGAACCAGACCATTAAGGAATAGTGACTTGGAGAATGTGAGCAATTAATAATGACTGCTAAACTTCTTTTGTAACTTCACCCAGAGTCACACATTACATGGACTTTTAATTTTCCAGTATAGAACGACACACAAGTCCTACATGAATTTGTAAGATGCAACATTAGTGAAATTTTAATAATGCCTAATAAATTATAAAATAAAGGGAAATCAGATTATTTAAATTCATGAATAGTCCTCAGTACCACATTTTTAATGCTTGAAAGAAAACCATGTAATGTGACCAAAAAACATCCAGGTTGAGTTTTCTTGAAATGTATGATCTTATAATTCTAAAAGAATTCACAAAAGAATCAAAAGTTTTTAATGATATAATTGTTTTTACATATAGAACACTTATACACAAATATTAACTTTATAAGTAAGTAAAAACTGTATCTCTCAGTGTTTCACAATCAAATTAGTTTGTCTGTGGCTAGCCAAAGGGCAGATGGCTATCCTTCAAAACCTCTAGGAAATGGGTGCCTGGGTGGCTCAGTCAGTTGAGTATCCAGCTCTTGATTTTGGCTCAGGTCATGATCTCAGTGTCCCAGGATTGAACATCGGGCTCTGCCCTTAGCTGGGGGTCTGCTTAAGGACTCTCTCTCTCTCTCTCTATCCCTCTGCTCCTTCCCCCACTTGCTCACTTTCTCTAAAATAAATAAATAAATCTTTAAAATAAATAAAGAAGGGGCACCTGGGTGGCTCAGTCGTTAAGCATCTGCCTTCAGCTCAGGTCATGATCCCAGGGTCCTGGGATCGAGTCCCGCATCAGGCTCCCTGCTGGGCAGGGGGCCTGCTTCTCCCTCTCCCACTCCCCCTGCTTGTGTTCCCTCTCTTGCTGTGTGTCTCTCTGTCAAATAAATAAATAAAATCTTTAAAAAAATAAATTAAAATAAAATAAAATAAATAAATAAAACCTCTATGAAAGCCACCTCTTGGAAAGGAAATGCTGGTAACCCTATATTCCATTCCGAACTGACTCCTTTTGCATTGAGAGCTACAACCCTTCAACTAAAGAAGTACTAGGTCAAGTGTCCCTCAGCCTGTAATTAAGATGCCAATGCATAAAAGGTAAACAGTAATGACAGTGGCGTCTAGAACAATGGTTCTTAACCTTATCAAGTCCAACCCTTCATTTGTATAAATAAATATTTTTTAACTCCCTTTTTATAAACCTGAAATATAAGTCATTAAAATACAATCTACCTGTGTGCAAAATTTATACATGAATCATTTTAATATGAAAAAGTGATTTATACTGACAATACATATTTCAATACGGAAATACCATAGGACTATCACACTAGAGGACATAACAGTCAGATATTTTACTTACACCTAGAACCACCATGACTAGAACAGCAACAAATGCAGACTGATACAAATGTGTTGTTTTGCCACTCAAATACCATGAGCAGCATTATTTGAGATTTTCTGACGTGGTGAACACTCATACTAATGATCCTATTTCTTTCCTCCATGCACACAGTAGTTGCATGTGGAAAATTAGTGCATATTAAAACCATGTCATATACTTTGAATTTATATTCAAATTCTAGTTAGGTTCTAGATTCAGATACTTGTAGAGAGATTTTTCTTCTGCTTGAATCTCATAGGCACTGGCAGGTGGGGAATTCTGTGGGGGTAGGCCTGACATGCAGATTGCCAAGTGTAGCAATTCTAGTCTCTACCCTCTCCAGGTCAATAGACACCAGGCTCTGCATTATAACCAAGAAAAACACCACAGCAGATTTCCAAAACGCTTTTTGGTTCTGCTTTCTTGGAGACTCTCTCCATCAAGGAGAGGAGAAAGGGAGTACCAATTCTCCTTTCCTCTCCTCAGTTACTTCTGATGTAAAGACAAAGCCACATGAGGTGATTTAAATGAAGATTCCTTAGCAACAAAATACTGCTTTCCCCTGTCAAGAACTGAAATCATAGCTCTTATTAAATATCCAAGAGAAACTTAATGGGAGATGTTATTGGTCCTTCAGATTTCCCATCCCCAAATTAAAACACCCAAGGGAATGGATATTTTAATTGATAGGAATGATAAGAGTCAATAAGTGAGAATACTATTTCAAACACTCTGTCCTGCTATCTACCCAATTATTTCCCAGATCACAACGACATGGTTCTGAAACTTTAGTCACCACAGACATTAGACACTTCAGGACAGAGAAATGAGACAGCAAACTGATGCAGTAAATATGGTGGGGGGTGGTATTAGTTGTAGATAATTAGAAGGCCAAATGAGGACACTAGAGGTCTTTTTAGAAACAACTTTTAAGGGCGTCAGAGGAGGAATGGAAGGGAGAGAGAGGTTTGAATACATCAAAAGCATTCTCCTACACTTTTTCAAGGAATTCAATACTATTGTCAGTCTCCTTTGCCAAATCTCCCTCTTGGTATGATTCCCTTTTCCACGCATGATGGGGAAAGATCATGTCAGTGTCTTGAGTCATTGAACAGGAAGTGGTCTCTGCCATCAATCCTGGATCTGTACCAGAACGCTCTACTTCTTTATCTATCCTTTGACATCACAGGGAATGCCTCATTTTCTCTTTTCTAGTTCATTTGCTATAGTGAGTTGTCTACAAACCAAATTTTTGGAATGGGCTTTTCTTCAGCAATAGAAAAAGCTAACTCTACTTAGGTATACTCTGAGACAAAGCTGGCAGTCAACCAAATTAAAGAGTGGTAGGGAGACAGGTGTGAAAGTATTGCATCTGATAGAGTGATACCCTGCAGCTGGGCAGACATTCCCACAAAGAGCTAGAGCCAATCGGAATGCTAAATCCCTAAAACCATTTGCAAATTTCATATTAATTTTACACAAAGATTATGAAAAAAGAACTGACATTCATTGTGCCATTTGCTGCAAAATGTACTTGAATATACATCATCTCGTTTCTTCTTCTTCACAGTAAACTCGAGTAGGTATTATTACAATTATGTTACAAATGAGAAGACGGATGTTTGTGGACATTAAAAAACATTTTTAATTCCACAGACTTCTTTAAGAGTCCCTTAGTTGGATCTGGGGCTAACACAAAATCTATTACATTTATACAACAAATCAATATTTTAAAAATAACTGACAGACTGGATGAAGTGTGTGACAGTTGATAAAAATGAATGAAAAACTTAAATGCCACTCATAGAATTTTAAAAAAAAGTTAATTATAAGTCCAGAAGAAACTCTAAGTGTGTAAGTTTTGTTGCAAAAGAAGTTTAATGCACCTTCAAATACAGAAAGACCTACCCTAATCTTTCTTAATGGTTTAGAAATCTTTTTAAATTTAGAAGACAATGGTCAAAAGAGAAATTTCAGCATCAACTGGATGAAATAGCAAACTGCAGTGGTCTTAAGCCATTTAGTGCTGAAAAAGCAGCTCCACAGACCTGTTTGGTGACTGAAATAATAATCAAATGTTATATTTAATAAATGTGTACAGTCACAGTCCTAAGTACTCAGGATAATTTTACACTGTATTTGGGTTAAGAAGGCATCGGATATGTAAGTCATTCACACATGTGCTTTTTAAAGTTTTTTTCATTATGTTACTTGGATAAGGTGAGTTTTATTTATAAAGAAATTTCAACTACATAAGCAACAAAGTTCCTCATAATGTAGGCTAAGTAACATGTTACAAGGCACATCATAAGGCACACTATTTTTTAGCCAAATTGAAAATGGAATCCAAGACCTGGGTGTTTAAAGGTTTTACTTCTCACTCTTCTTCCCCAGTTTCCTTAACAGGCATGAAGAATTTTTCATCCATACTGTTCAACATCTCAGCTCATCTCATGGCCACTTTCATTATTCAATAATTTACAAAGTTAAGAGCAGCAGGGGTGCCTGGGTGGCTCAGTCCCTTAAGCACCTGCCTTCTGCTCAGGTCATAATCCCAGGGTCCTGAGATCAAGCCCCACATCAGGCTCCCTGCTCAGTGGGGAGTGTGAGTCTTCCTCTTCCTTTTCCTCAGCTCCTCCCCCCACTTATGCACACACACTCTCTGCCCTTCTCAAATAAATAAATAAAATCTTTTTTTAAAAAGTTAATAGCAGCATCACAAGATCACTTTTATAAAAACTATATAGTAACAAATTAAGCTCTCAATATCAACAAGAAAACAACAGGAAAAATCAAGTTATTAAAAAACTTTGAGATGTAAACATGAATGTGCCTAATAAATAAAATTGAGGTGGACTACCAACATTTCTGCATTCCTCAGACCTTCCATACCACTTCAAAATTCAATGCACAAAATATACTATATTTTTCACAGAGTAAAGAAAGTTGGAAAATATCATTCCAACACCTATTTTCTCATAGAACTCCCAGAAGAAAAATGCTAAAATGACAATGTGACATTTGTCATCAATTTATAGCTAAAGTTTTACAGTTTGAAAACTTGAGGATGTTTATTCTCTTAGGATGCTTTTCTTAAATTATGCCACATATCAGGCTTTAGCTTTAGGTTAAGATTTAGTTTTAGGTTAAGAAGGTATCGGAATATATTTTGTAAAAACAAAATTTCACTGAAAAAAATTTAAGCATAATTTGCAAAAGAAGTTTCCCCTCTATTAATATAGTTAACTATGGTGTTAAGAAGAAATTACTAGTTAATCTTTTATTAATCTTTTAAGGAATTATATATTTAGGTATAATGTGGGCTTTCCTCACTTAATTTTTACAATTTACTTTTAAATTTAAATTTAATTTAGAATTACTTAATTTAAATTGTAACTGCATGTTAAAAAATATCCTTGGTCCTATTTTTTGGCAAACTAAGTTATGGTACACAAGAATTGTCTTTTTTTTTTTAAGATTTATTTATTTATTTGAGAGAGTGAGAATGAGAGAGAGAGAGAGAGAGTACATGACGGGGGGAGGGTTAGAGGGAGAAGCAGGCTCCTTGCTGAGCAGAGAGCCGGATGCGGGACTCGATCCAGGGACTCCAGGATCATGACCTGAGCCGAAGGCAGTCGCTTAACCAACTGAGCCACCCAGGCGCCCCTCATTTTTTTTTTTTTGTAAAAAAACTCTTCCATGAGTGTTTCTGTAAAATTTGAAGCCTTAAAAAGTCATCTATATTTTTATCTTTTGTAGACTCCTAATAACAACTTTAAAATAACTTCAATTAGTATTTTAATGGTACAGAGTAAGCAACAGGCTCACATTCTTCTTCCAAGTACTAAGTACTGCTTTATGTGTAGCAGAAGATAAAAAGGATGAATGGAAAAAGAAGTTGTGGTACATATACACAATGGAATATTACTCAGCCATCAAAAAGAATGAAATCTTACCGTTTGCAACAATATGGATGGAGCTAGAGTATATTATGCTAAGTGAGATAAGTCAGAGAAAAACAAATACCACATGATTTCACTCATATGTGGAATTTAAGAAATGAAATAGATGAACACAGGGGAAAAAAAGACAGAGGCAAACCATAAAACAGACTCTTAACTAAAGAGAACAAACTGAGGGTTGCTGGAGGGAGGTGGGTGGGGTGATAGTCTAATTGGGTGATGGGCATTAAAGAAAGCACTTGTGATAAGCATTGGGCGTTATGTGTACGTGACGAATCACTAAGTTATACTCCTGGAACTAACATTACATTGCATGTTAACTAACTGGAATTTAAATAAAAACTTGAAACTAAAAAAAAGATGCCAAAAACATTTTAAGAAAAAAAAAATCCCACTATGCTCTTGAAGATGAATGAAACATTTCTTTGTGTGGCAGTTAAGTAGGTATTTAAATAATGCATTACCTTTTCCAGAACCATAGATGATGGCCTGATAGAATGTTTAAGATCATATTTTTATTTTTTTATTTTTTTTAAAGATTTTATTTATTTATTTGAGACAGAGAGAATGAGAGACAGAGAGCCTGAGAGGGAGGAGGGTCAGAGGGAGAAGCAGACTCCCTGCCGAGCAGGGAGCCCGATGCGGGACTCGATCCCGGGACTCCAGGATCATGACCCGAGCCGAAGGCAGTCGCCCAACCGACTGAGCCACCCAGGCGCCCCTAAGATCATATTTTTAGAGCAACTTCACGACTGAAAAATATTCCATTATTTACTAGTTTGTCTTAAAAAAAGAACAAAGTTTCCAGCAAATCAAAATGTAACATTCGTACTGCAGAGTGTAGAAGTATATTAGTTCTGCTGGTACCAGACTTGATAAAGGATGCTCCAAGTTAATAACGTTAGGAAACACCTGATACAAACGACTAACTGGGTAATTGGTACAGGCTGCTCAAGCTTGTATCTAATATTTTCCCCATTTCAAGTTTGAAAATTTGTTTTTCCTATCATAATCACTTGTAAGTTCCATGATGAGTAAGAGCCATGTAGAGTAAACCGCACAGCACAGTACTAAAATGTTTCACCCGCTCATTGTGCCGGGGTTCATAAAATTCACCATGAGCAGTGAGTCTGCTATTCTGACACATCAAGCAGACCACAGCCATGTAAATTAAAGTACACCCAACAGTTGAAATCAAATTGCTGGATCTTAAATGAAAGTGCTGTCCTGGAGGATAAACAAGTATGAGCCTCTCAACTGCCACCACCTGCTCCCAAGTTTAGGAAATTAGCACAAGTGGGCATTATTAATGTTCCTCCGGAAGGCCTGTCTGATCTCACACACACACACACACACACACACACACACACACACACACCCTCCCCCAGCCAAACTAGACCCTGTCTGATCACACACACACACCCTCCCCCAGCCAAACTAGACCCTGTCTGATCACACACACACACACCCTCCCCCAGCCAAACTAGACCCTGTCTGATCACACACACACACACACACACACACCCTCCCCCAGCCAAACTAGACCCTGTCTGATCTCACACACACACACACACACACACACCCTCCCCCAGCCAAACTAGACTCTGTCTGATCACACACACACACACACACACCCTCCCCCAGCCAAACTAGACCCTGTCTGATCACACACACACACACACACACACACACACATCCTCCCCCAGCCAAACTAGACGCTGTCTGATCACACACACACACACACACACCCTCCCCCAGCCAAACTAGACCAAATGAACCAACACGCTATTTCTGTGGAATCAAATCCTGTGGAAGAGCATGGCATGAACTTCCTTCCTACAACCCTCAGAACCCACACCCACAAACCCCACCAACATCCCCTAAACACTGAAACGCCTAGACTTACAGCAAGGGTGCCTGTCCTTCCTTCCCCACGGCAATCAGTTCCTGACGTTCAGAGCCTTGAAGATAATTCAAGATACAGAATTTGTTAATAGTAATGCTTTCTGGTTGGTCCCTTGTTAGTCGATTTTATAGGAAAGACGGACTTGACTGTTTTTAGTGGAAAAACTCACCATGCTGGCATAAATGCCATGTAATTTGTGTCAGGAAAACAAGACTATTGGCAGCCATCTATCATGCCTATATAGTAATTTCTGGTTGTACCTGCTGTAAAAATCACACTCAATTACTATTAAGAAGGGCACAGAGGACACTGATCAATCTTGCTCACTTTTTTAGAACTTTCTCTATTTAGTCAGGTACAGAAATATGTTTTTTCTATTTATAAATTGAAATAAACAATACATAATTTTATGTCAGGAAACGAATTGTTTTACAAATATGACATCACACTGTACAACTTGGGATCAATAAACAATATTTTTATTATATTGTTAGGACAAAAAAGGAGTGCATACACACACATTTTATCAGACATGAGGCCAGATTATTTTGGTAACCGGGATTAGGTTTATTTTGTAGAATCCTACCCGTTTTAACAGAGAAAGGCAAGCATTATTTCTCCCTTTGTGATAGTCTATGATGATGACTGGCTTTGCATAGCTATTTTGTTATTAGAGTGTCATTTAGCATATCTCTAGAAAGATGTATGTCTTTGGACAGGTTACATTGCTTTCTAGGATTTGATTATTCTAAAATTCATAATAATATTACTAAAAAGTAATACCAATTGAGCACTTATTATTGGTAAGGCAATTTGTTTGCCACTTTAAATACATATTATTTAAACTTCAGAAACACTTTTGAGACTCTATCCCAAAGATCCTTCTAGAGATTAAAAAAAAAAAAAAAAAAGACTGAGGTTTGGAAGAGATGCTATTTTGTCCTAAGACTGCAAAGCCTAGGACACTAGAATGACAGATTTTTAAAATTGTAATGGACTTTAGAGATAATCTACTTCAATTCTCTAATACTATAAATACAAAACTAAAATTTAGAGAGATCATATAAATTGTTCAAAACTACACAACTATAGCCTAGTATCTACATCTTTTTGCATGTTTTTCCCCACACTATATCATAGACTACATTATTGTACCTTCTGTTTGCACCCAAAATACTTAAGAGTCTGATATAATGATTACACATTTTTTCAGAGTGTGATTAATTTAAAATAAGCAAGAAATTTGTTATGATATCTCTCAGTACAGATTCCAAGTTTAAATTCTTCCTACTCAATGTATGGTCCACAAAGCACTCTCTGCATCAGCATCATGTGAGAGCTTTTTAGAAATGCCACATCTTAGGTCTCACCCTGATCCACTGGATCAGAGTCTGCCAGATGTCTCATGCACATATTAGCAGGTGAGAAGTGTGCTCTGTGAAGTTTCTACTTCTTATACACCAAATTCCTCAATACCAGCTCCAGGAATGGCCACTATTGCCTAGTACTCAATGCCCAACAGATATCCATGTATAACCTCTTGCTGGCCAGTGGTTTTTTGTTGTTGTTGTTGTTTTTTTAAGATTTATTTATTTGAGAGCAAGAGAGAGGGAGAGAGAGAGAGAGAGCAAGCACAAGCAGGGAGGAGGGAGAGAGAGAGAAGCAGACTCCCCGCTGAGCAGGGACCTGAGCTGAAGGCAGATGCTTAACCAACTGAGGTGCTCCATGTTGGCCGGTGTTTTAAGTAAACCGATCATCTGCTAAAGAACATACTTCTGCACAGACTATAATCTGAGATATAGCTACAGACACTGTATTGGTTTGTTATAGATACATAATCATCCAGCACTTGCAAGCTATAGTTTATTTTATGTAAAACCTGAAAGTGAGGCCTTTGATGTATAATCAATGTTGAAAAGTTAAACTGCAAATACACTGAAAGTATAAAAAATATATATACCAAGATATATATGCAGTTCTATATTGCCCTCTGTTTGAAGTGGTATATTACTCAAATTCTGAAATGACCTCATCGTAACGTTATATTCCTTAACAACAACAACTGGTATTACACTCACTGTAATAAGAATACAAGGAATATTTTCATTAGAAATAATCTTGAACTTTCTAGCATTTTATAAATGTATACATGTTTAATAAAACAGCCACCATCCATACCAAAGTATGCAGCAGTCCAACTAACTGAAATCTTCGTAAAATGAGAAAATTTTTAAAGTATAGAACACAGTAATGCCGAAGGTAAGTACTTGAGGAATATGAGTCATATTATCACTGGTAGCATTAAAAAAATAACTACAAATATACTGTGACTAATAAATTACAATATCAATATGATATTGTTATGTGAAAGTATGTTATACTTAATATCATTTGCTTCCTTTTAAGTCAGCAATAAACAATATACTTTGAAATATAGTTTATTTAGGAAATTGTCTCTTATAAATGCCTGATGTTTCAATAACACCCATGTACATGTTAAATGATCAAAGTTGTTTCTCTCTTTAGCAAAATCCTCTAATCTAAATACCATTGGATTATTGTAAATATTAGTACTGACATTTCCAAATGAGGCTGGAATAATGTCTCATATTGTCCAGGAACAATTTTTTTACATAATTATTTTTATATTTACATAAGACAAATGTTCCTTTTGATATTAAAATTATTTAAGCAGTGCATATTGACTATAATACAATTATAAAATTGAGATAAATTTCTGAAAACACATACCTACAATATAACTATATATTAAAACACTTACAAGCTCATTTAACATTTCCAGCTCTACCTAAACAGTTAAAAATTAGACTTTATTGAAAAATATTTTAGAATTACTATTGTTCAATTGTCCTTAATTTCTTTTGGATTTAAGTGTATTTTGTGTCAATGTATTAAATAATAAACTTAATATTTGGAGTGAAAGCAGCATTTAATTTCTTTATGCCTAATATCACAAGGTCTTGTGAGAAAGAACAAATTTTATATAAGAGAGTCATGAATGTTTTCTCTTACTGCTAATTTTTATTATTCGAAGAGATCAGAACCAGTGATTTCTCTCCTAGTATCATCAAGTTTACTTCTACCTCACCCTATCTATCTTCCTGTTGGATGGGAGTAGAGAAAAGAGAACACATGAAATAAGAAAATTATGGCACAGTAAACTGTGAGAGGAGATTCTTTAGAAAAAGTTTTTCTAAAAGTTTTTCACTTTTAGAAAAAGTGAAATTTTAAGTCTTCCTCCCTTTACTGAAAAGAATATTCAAAATTTCAGGAGGGAAAGAGAAAAATGTTTTTTGCAAATTCACTGACTATATCCTGAGTCTTTAAGTCTTCATGGCCAGGAATTTGGAAATTGTGAAAATAAATATCTAATACATATACTTTACCAGTTTCAGACAGGAACTGATAAAGTCACTTTGACCAACTCAGTCTGGCTGCAAAGCAGGGCCCAGTCATGGTCTAATAGATGGGCCTGAGGGGTCTTCTGAGCCCCAGAATATAGAACAACAAGAATTCACCAGGAACCATTGAGAGGGCCCTAGAATATGTCTCAGAATATAATTTTCCAGTGACCAACTTTCTCCATCATTTTTACGATCCTATCATTTACAATTCATACCTTCATTATCTATGTAGCAAAATGTAATTGCTAATTTTGCCTGGGCCTTCTTTGCAAGGAAATCACACAGCTTTTATTATAGGTAATGTTGCTTATATTAAAATTTATATCATAAATATTTTATACCTTCCTAGAGATAATAAAACTCTTTATTAGGACAGAGACCCTGTGTTCAAAGTTTTTGTAATCTTCAGAGCTTACCACAGTGATCTATTTTTAATAGACACTCAAATATTTTCATTAATCAAATGAAAAAAAGTTTATAAACAATTTCAGCTGTACCTCCAATAATCCTGGGCACTGATTTTCGGGACTTAAAATAATATTCACTGTTTGATTTCCTAGCTTTCCAGTTATTTGGATAGTCAAATTCAAAACTGAAAAAAATTGTCAAATTTCTTTTTATACTTTCCATCGTATTTCAGAAAACAAGCTTTATACCATCTGCACATATGGCTGAAAAGTTAAGAGTAAAAATGTTTATGCTTTTGGATATGTTCCTCATGCCCACAAGCTCTCTAATTTGCAAATGTTGTGGTTTTCTAGAAACATTTGTGAGTAAGGTAATTGAATACCTATTACATTGTAAGAGAAGCTCCACTAAATAAGTTATTTTATACTGTTCTAATAATTTTGCCACACTTTTTCACATTAATATACTTTTAAAATAAATGACTCAAATATTAACAACTTTGTGTATTGAAAAACGCATTATATATACATTGTTACACATTAATAAAAAATTCTAAGTTAATATAAATTACATAAGCATTACTTCCTTCAGTTAAGTCTTACTACATTTGAACTACAATTAGCTCATTTTTTGACCATTTACATGTGTATTATGGGAAATAGATAATATTCCGGTCTTATCTTTGCTAATTTTTCCAAACGTAAATCTCAGCTTCCCAACTACATTATAAAATAAATGTCTGAGACATAAACAGACATTTCTCCAAAGAAGACATCCAGATGGCCAACAGACACATGAAAAGATGCTTAACATTACTTATCATCGGGGAAACGCAAATCAAAAGTACAATGAGATATCACATCACACATGTCAGAATGGCTAAAATCAACAACGAAGAAACAATAAGTGTTGGCAAGGATGTGGAGAAAAAGGAACCCTCTTGTACCGTTGGTGGGAATGCAAACTAGTGCAGCCACTGTGGAGAACAGTATGGAGGTTCCTCAAAAAGTTAAAAATAGAACTACCCCATTATCCAATAATCACATTACTGGGTATTTACCCAAAGAATATAAAACACTAATTTGAAAGGATATATGCACCCCCATGTTTATTGCAGCTTTATTTACAATAGCCAAATTAAGGAAGCAGCCCAAGTGTCCATCAATAGATGAATGGAAAAAGAAGTGCTATGTGCACACACACACACACACACAGAGGAATATTATTCTGCCATAAAAATAATGAAATCTTGCCATTTGCAGTACCATGGATGAAGCAACAGAGTATTATGCTAAGCAAAATAGGTCAGCCAGAGAAAGACAAATACCATATGATTTCACTCATATGTGGAATTTAAGGAACAGAACAAATGAACAAAGGAATAAAAAAAGAGGGAGAGAGACAAACCAAGAAACAGACTCTTAACTATAGAGAACAAACTGATGGTTACCAGAGGGGGAGGTGGGTGGGTGGAATGGATCAAAGTGATGGGGATTAAGAGTAAACTTATCATGATGAGCACTGAGTAATGTATAGAACTGCTGAATCACTATATTGTACATCTGAAACTAATATAACACTGTATGTGGGTTTTTAAAAAAGATTTTATTTATTCGTCAGAGAGAGAGAGAGAAAGAGAGCACAAGCAGGGGGAGCGGCAGGCAGAGGGAGAAGCAGGCTCTCTGCTGAGGAAGGAGCCCGACGTGGGACTCGATCCCAGGACCCTGGGATCATGACCTGAGCTGAAGGCAGATGCTTAACCAACTGAGCTACCCAGGCATCCCAGCACTGTATGTTAACTATACTGGAATTAAAATTTTAAACTTAAAAAAAAAGTCTGAGGCAATTACAAACGATTTTGTAATATTTACTGATTCTACCTAGCATTATATTCATAGATCTATACAATAAATATTTAATGCATTCAAAAATGACCCCCCAAATTAAACTAACTAAATTAATTAACTAAAATTAGTCTACCATCATGTGCCAGTCATTGCACATTCTGCATTTGATCCTCCTGGCAAGCCTTTCATATAGGTACTGTTATTTCATCATATTGCTTATTACAATACTGGTCTCAAAAGCTTAGATAATTTGCCCAAGGTCACTGAGGAACAGAGCCAACAACCAAACCCAGTCTTTTTGACATGATAGTCTCTGTTTGTAAGCATTAGAAAATATTTGTTTAAAAGAAAATGTAGATTCCTTTTAAAAATCATTAATACTTTTAGCAAATGAATGTCTACATTTTAGCAGGTAACCAGTATAAAACTAACTTTCAGAAATGACTATAGAACATCAGATTACAGTGGTCTTTAGGAGTTTCTAGGACGGGATCCTCAGTCATAGTAAAGAACTATTTATTTCACACATTTATGGAGATTGGCTTTGAAACTAGAGACATCCTGCCACAGATAATAAACAGACATATACGTAAAACCCTCGCATAGAGTATTCTGATTTTTGTTTGTTTTCGTGAAGTTTGACTAACCAAATTTGCCATTTTAGGTGAAACCAAAATACACTACAACTACTTTTAGTTCATACGATCAAAGACACCTACAAAGAAACAAAACAAAACAAAAAAGCAAAACAGAAACAAATAAAATTTTCCGAAATCTTTTAACGACTTCAAAATAGCAACTGTTTGGAAAAACCTATCCCCACCCTACACCCAAATCGATGCTGTGCATCCTATGTGCAGCAATTTAGATACTTTTTTTTTTTAAAGATTTTATTTATTCATTTGAGACACAGATACAGAGAGAGAGAGAGCATGAGCAGGGAGGAGACAGAGGGAGAGGGAGAAACAGGTTCCCTACTGAGCAGAAAGCCCGACGCGGGGCTCGATCCCAGGACCCTGGAATCATGACCTGAGCCGAAGGCAGACGCCTAACCATCTGAGCCACCCAGGTGCCCGAATTTAGATACTTTTTATTCTAGACAGTCAACTTGCTACATAGCGAAGTTCATCCATGGAATGTAAGGTTTCCTCAATGCTTATTTTTAATAAAACTGGCAAAACATAAATTATTCTGTGTTTAATGACAATAAATACTTATTGTCTATATTTTCAACCAATAAAGATTTATTTTCTATTTGCTGATAAACTACTAAGCAGTACCCTTTACTCTTCCAAAACTTTCTTTTCACTACATGTTTTATAAAAGACTGATTCCAAAACCACCTAATACCTCCACAGCAGAGTGAAGTCTAAACTTAGCCAATGTCAGAATTGCATAGCTGTCATCTTTTGGTTGGAACATTCTTCCCCTTCTCTTCTCTTGGCTACTTCCTTCTTATCCTTTAAGTTCCAGCTAAAATGTCATAATGGGAAGGACCTTAATCATCCGTTGATAAATTTACTTCTGGACCGACCGAGATGATTTATAATTTTAATTTAAATTTTAACATGCCTAATAAATAAGAGGGGGATTTGAGGTAACGTACTAGAATGAAATATTACAGTTAAAATAACTGAAATAAGAGTTGAGAGACCCTGCGGAGGATGTGTGACTTACAGAAGCACATTATTAAATGGCAGTTTTTTCCTACTAAAATTCTGAAAACTGAATGTGTTATGTGGAAGCATGAAAGGCTACTGTAAATAAAATAATGAGAAATCATTTTAAATCCAGACACAGGTCACTAATTTTTCCCAAACATGTTGATCTTTAGCATGCTTCTGAGCAGTCCACCTTTAATAATTTCTTAGGCAACTGCTGTCACAACTGTCTTCAACCTCAAGAAGCCAGGAACCTCTGTCACTTGACATGGTTTGCCTTCGGCACTGGTGCATTTGTCATTTGAAAGCTCAATATGTAAAAACAAACACAGTGTGAGATGCTCTAAATACCGTAATTATAGACATATAAATGAACAAACAACCGGTCTGAAAGCCTTTTACAAAAAGCTCTATGGGCGCCAATTTGATAAAAGAACAATGTCATTTTTATTTACAAGATTCTGAAATCTCTTTTTAAAAGTGAATATGGTACTCTAATTTTACCACGTATAATCTAAAAATGTGCAGGAACAACACATTTTAAATTCCAAAATATATATTTTGGGTGATTATATAATCTTTGTAAAACTAAAATGCTTCAGGTCACTGTAAACAGTAATTATATAACATGAAGCCACGTCTTTCACCATATGAAAACTAATCAAACTGCAGTAATACTTTCCTAATATACTTTGGGCAAAGAACAGATAATAAATTCAAGAATAAGTTGCCTTTCACATTGAGCAAATAAGTGCAAACTAACCTTTAAAATTACCTTAATAGCCCCATTCCTTTTGAATAACAGTCCTCTGAAATAATCATTTTTGTTTTGATTCATACAGACATGTCAGTTTTAAGGCAGTATTTTTATAATATGATGATTACTACTTACCGATAAACTTTAGTATAACTACTATTATATTAAAATCATATTACTTCTGATTACTTCTGATTTATAGTTTTTAGCTATAAAAATACAACTAAGAAAAGATAGCTGTACTTTTTGTTACAACCTAGCTATATGCAATTTATATACAGATCTTACAGAACTAACCCATTTCAATTTGATCGTATTTTTTTAATGCTGCTCATGTACAGTCTTTTCTTTTAATGGATATATTCACCTTTGACATATTAATTAGTGACTAAACATTGACTAAATATTAAAATTATATTTAATCATACTATGATATCTGTCTTCAAATATTTTATGGCAGTAGAATATCAGGTAAATATTAAGCTTTTATTACCTTAAAAGCCCAACTACAGCTAATGGCCAGAATTTATGAGAATGTAGATTTTGTGTCAGTAGAACTTGATAAAAGTAAGAACTATATAAAAAAAGAAACCAGTGAACTTTCAATTTTTTGAGGATCCGTATGCTTTGAGTTTTCTAGCAGAGAGGTAACTGACTAATTTTATATAATAAATTCAATGCAACTAGTTCAGTGCCTGGTACAAGAAAAGATGATTACTGAAGTCTCATTTCTTTAATACAACCACACCCTTATACCTGTTAACCTAAGGACAAAATGTAGAATATGACCAAGGGGGAAAGAGAAAAGGGAGTAACTTCTGTTATCAATAAGCAAAGCTAGGGGGAGTCACTGTGAAAGATATAAAATTGGGAACAGCCTTCACAGGAATGGTGGGCTTTGAAAAGGCGAGGATCTCATAGGCTGGGGGATATTTTAAAGTTGAGGTACAGCATGAACAAAGTTTCCAATGTAGGGATGAAGAGAGTTAAAGTATAAACAAAATATAAGTGCCTATGTTTGTACTTACCAAAGGATATTTTTGTTATATTAAAAATCAAAATGAAATTCACTGACATTCCATACCGACTTTGACAAAATCAACTTATATGCTAAGATTATTATACACTAAATATATATAATTATCAACTTTGTCTGCAACTACCTCTATCATTTACAAGATTTTTTGACATCTTAAGCACTCTATTTCAAGTACCTGTTAGGCACAATAATTATTTTGTTGACATCTGTCTTTGATTTGCATGCAGATTACAGGTATTTCTTTGAAACAACGTGTTTTGAAAAGGGCAGGCAGGCTTGGCTTCTAAGGAGTCTTACCAATGATATGACTTAAGTGAAGTACAGAAAATGCTGCAAAATAGAGCCATGCAGGAAAAAGGTTGGAGAAATTACAGAGCTTTCACAGCATGGTTTCATTATTTCCCTTGAAACAATCAATTAATATTCATGTATAAATGATGGTAAGTATCTGTGTTTTATCCTTTCAAAATAGATTTCTTGCCTTTCTTCTATCACCAGTAATTCGGGATAATTTCTCACTCTACCATCAGATAATTGAAAATGACTTGGATTATTTGTCATCACTGATGAGTGATGTCAGATTTTTCTATTTTTTAATAGAAAAAAATTCTATTATTTTCCTAGAATTTTACCTGTGATGAGACCAAATCACCAAAGGGAGGTGACAGCATCTCCAATACGCTCCAGAGTTCTAAGGCTTGGACTATAAATGAGTTTCCCCTACATCAGCATAGATGAAATAGGAAAAGGTGTTCCAGAAAGAGAGAATGGAAGTGAGGATACATAAGAGAAACATGACTGGGAACAGCGTGTTGTACAGGAGGAACTGCTCGGGTTTCAGTCTGGTGAGGTCATGGGGTGCCCAAGGTGGGCCAGGGGAGATCACATCAAAGGGACAGGCAAGAACCAGGGAAGCAGGCTACCATGACGAGATGTGTGTCATCCATCAATGGTCAACTGGAAGAGAATGATTGGAAGCAAGGAGGCATTCTGGGAGGCTACTAACTTAATGTCTGGAGGAAATGCTGAGAATCCTCACAAGAGTTGCGGCAATGGGAATGAGAACAGGGAATAGATACAAGAAATATTTAAGCATTAGAAATGACAAATATTTTTGAGACAAATATTTTCCCACTGCCGTTAAAGTCAAAGTTTTGCTCTCAACAAGACTCTCAAGAAAAGCTTTATAGTTTAGACATTACATGAAATTGATACTGAAAATAATGGTTATAGATTATACAGGTATCTTCATTTAAACTTAGTAATGGCAATAATATTTATGCTTTTGGATACAGACAGCAAAATTTCCTTTGAACCAGTTTTAAAAAGCTTTTATTCATATCTGACAAAGCATTTCAACTAATATTTTATATAGCTTTAAATAAATGTTTTCACGACATGACTATTAATGTATGCTAACAGGACCCAAAAGACAGAATCACATTGTAAAGTTACTTTATTATGATGAGGAAGAACATAAATGACATTGTATGTATGTATTATTTTTTTTTTTTTGAAGATTTTATTTATTTATTTGAGAGAGAGAGAACACATGAGAGGGGATAGGGTCAGAGGACAAAGCAGACTCCCTGCCGAGCAGGGAGCCCGATGCGGGACTCGATCCCGGGACTCCAGGATCATGACCTGAGCCGAAGGCAGTCGCTTAACCAACTGAGCCACCCAGGCGCCCCCATTGTATGTATGTATTATTTAGTGTTATTATCATTGAAATAGAAACATTAGGATAACACGTTTTTCTTACTATAACTCTACACAAGCAGTTAATTAACCTTAAAATATTGCCTAGATGCAAACTGAAACTCAGTATTAGTCAGAGAACTGGAAATCAATGGCATAGTATTTCTCACTCAGCCGGCGGCGCCATGGTCAAGAGCACAGACTGTAGGGATAGATCGTACCGGTGGCCTGGCAAATTGCTTAACTTCTCTGTCTGCCCACTTACCTGCCAGTTAGAGCACTGTTCTAAGGACTAAAAGAGTTAATGCATCTAAAGAGCAGTGCCCGACCTGAAGTCAACACTCAACAAACACTGTTCATATCAATGGGCAAAAAATTGTTAAAGTATAATAATGTCTATTGATGCCAGGAATTCTAGAAAAGGATGCTCATTCATTGGTGGTGAATACACGAGTTATAACAAATTTAAGGACCTCAGTCTGGAAATGTTCATTAAAAAAAAGATATATAAACTCTTCGATCCAGTCTTTGACATAGATTCCACACAAATGAACACACCAATATATAAATATTTGAATGAAGCTGTTTATTTTTGTATTCTTAATAGTGGAAGTAATGTAAATACCCAAATATGGCACACTGATATCCTTGGACACAGTATTATGCTTGTCAGCTGACATAATAAAATGGTTATTCTTAATCCCATAATTCCAGACAGCCAAAAAACATAATACACAATACTAGCATCTGCTTTAAATTAGCCATGAGACACTTACCTGCTTAGGTTAAGGTATCTGAATAAAATTCACATATACTACAGATGCACATGAGGCATGATTAAATTTTATTTTTGGAAATTTCATCATTAAAAAATTCTACTGTGAGGCAGGAATAAATTCTCCTATTCTTTTCATACGAGAACACTGAATATTAATCAAGTGATTTAAGTGAAGAGTGTGTTTTAGCACTAACAAAAGTCAGCTGAGAACTTCTGGTGATGGTATATATATAATCTCATGAGATTTTATATATATAATCTCATATACGTATATATGCGAAATTATATATATATATATATTATGCTTCTGGATACAGACAGCAAAATTTCCTTTGAACCAGTTTAAAAATATATATATAATATATATATAATCTCACAAGATTATGCACAGTTACTTGGTACACCATGTTGAGGAAGATATGATTTAATGGCCATATTCAGACTCACTGAGAAAAAAAAGCCATGATAGATTAATATTTGCCTTGACGGTGGCATGAGACTCATGGGTTATTGTGCTTGTGGGCACACCGAAAGAAAAAAAAAAAAAGAGGGATCATGTGTTTTTAGATCGACTGACATTAAAATCATTAACCTAACAGCATATTCATTTAATCATCTGAGAAAAACTGAAAGTCACACATGATTTTCCAAACATATTAATTTTTGTTTGAACCAAAAATGTTTCATATGCATTACATAAATCTATAAATTTTGAGCTAAAATTTATTAGCAATTAAGTAATTTAATGCAGGATAGACCACTGTTAATGTGTAAACAAAAACTTTTAAACAAATGATACTCTTAAAATAAGCTTTTTGCCATGTGACATAATTAGGTTGAAATTTTTTCATGTAGTTCTTCTGTTCATATATTTTGCCCAATATCTGAAAAAATATATGAAGCATATGAAGGCAGATTTTTACTTAAAGCTTGCTTAGTAATTTGATTCTCATTAAGAGGTGGCTTCCTAGTAATATGAGTTAATAGAGCAATGCAATTTATTCAACATATGTTATGGAAGTTCAACATAACCACTTGAGTCCATATGATTTACAAGTAACAACAAGCATCTTCTATTTTATGAGAATATTTTTAGCGGTAAATGTATTATTTCCTTTGGCAAATCATGATATTTCACCACATAATAAGCTGTTTTATTAATTCAGCATGTGTGTATTTACTTTTTCCATGTATTCCTTTGAAATAATATTATAATTGAATGACATGGCTGACATCGTAATAGTAGTTAGTAGAAAATTAGGAGCCAAGGCAGAATTTTTCTTTTTACATACTTTTTTGACATGACATCTAATGCATAGGAGTGAGCAAATCCTTGCTGAATTTAATTAAACTTTATATAATTTGATTCCAGTGTAAATGCACCACACAACACAGATTTAGGGGACCTAACAGTGTGAAAGTCGCATCTCTACTGTCACTTTCTTTAATTCATATCCCCAGGCCCCTAAGACCACCATTCCAGTGCAAATGAAGCAGGGGTGAATGTATATGAAAAGGGAAAGAGAACCTTATATATGTTTGGGGATAATTTTTCCTGGTAAAAGTATTCCCAGAAACTAGCTCTACCTCCTTCCTAAACAAGAAAACATTAAAGAATATATCACGATGCATGTTTATGAGGATATTTCAAACAAACTTAAATCATAAGTAAAATGTAGAATATGGCCCCTAGGAGCTCTTCCGTACTCCTTCAGCACTTTTACTGTATACCAAAAATATGATATCTTCAGCAAGCAAACTCAGAGCCAATGAACACATCTTTATTTCCAGATTTCCTACTATCATGGGAGGTTTTAAAATCTGGAGAGCTATAAAAAAATCAGTTACTTCAAGCTGTTATTATGAATAGTCTACCCCCAAAATGAATTAAATAAGACTTTAACAAGCTTTTTATCAAAATTTACAATTGAGGAAATTATCAACTTTGTTTTCGAAGTTCAAATGACTCCTTTTTTTTTTTTTTTAGAATAACTGACCCAAAATGTCTAACTCTTCATAATTGTGCAGAAGCAACATAGACATAAGGTAGCTACCAACTCAAGGCCTGTCAAATTCACCTGATACTTTAATAGGTAAGATTCAGTCGAATGTGTAGCCACTAAAGTCCATAAACAAGATGCATTTAAAATGGTAATGTTATTGACCATAGGTAAAGAAATGTATTCCAAATGTCTTTCTAAAATAAATATCACTAATGACAGAAATATGAATGAGTGAATGAACGAATGGGGGGGCTCTAGGAGGTCATAGTTAGAATAAGTGCAACTCTCCAACTTAACATCAAAGGGAAAAACGAGTCTTATTTCATTGCTGGTTTTTAAAACTCGCAAAAATATTCTCATGCTCATTTAGTTCAATGCTAAATAAGCTTATTACAGGCAGTTTAATACCTTTGGGTTTGACAGGGTACAATAAATAGCACTCTTTTCTGCCTGAGTTCTAGATTACAATAGGAATCACAGGTGGAGAGCAAATATCGCCCTTTACACAATAATTGCTGAATAGGGCTTAGCTGTGTGGCAACAATGGGATGCATTAACCTTAATTCTGAAATTAAACAAACTTTCTAGCCATAGGAAGAACTGAAACACCATAAAGCTTTCCATTTATCACACACATTATTGCAGAGGCATAGCCTACTCTTATATGTCTTTCAATAAGAATCTATACCTTTTGCAGGCAGCTTAGAAGGAAGAAGGAGGGGCTCAGCTATGCTGGGTCCTTAACCCAAAGTCACCTCACAGGTAAGTCCCTCCACTTAACATAGAAGGAATTAGTGAACTGCAGAGATAGAGGCTAAGAATGTTAGAAGTGGACTTTCCTCCACATAAAAGGAAACATTAGGATGGAGAAAGAGGTAGCACCTTCATATCCCAACATCTTCAGTTGGTCAGAACTAAAACATACAGGTTCTACAGATCCCAGGAGATGGGGAGATCCAATGTTTGAACTTATCATTCTGTTCAGATTCTCTTTTAAGTTTCTCATTTGGAATGTTCTCTATATGAAGATCATTCATCATTATTTGTACATATTAAAATAACAAAAATAAACACATAATTTCTTCCAATGGCCAAATATTAGATGGTTATAAAAATGTCTCAGGTTGCTAGTAGCTACTTATCTTGAGATACGTATTTCTCTAGAAATACTGATAACATCCGATTTCAGATACCGATATACATAGAAATATGACATTCACTTTATTTCCATAACATTGTAGTTTTGAGATTTAAATTATGTACTCTGTTCTTTAACTTTGCAAGTAGCAATAAATGACAAAAGAAAGCACTTCTCAAATCAATCAGATATAGGAAAATTTTGAAATTGCATGTTTTATTTCTTCATCCCATCAACATCAGTCACCACATAAACATGAAGAAGTTTAATACTCTTAAGATAATCATACTCTAGGTATGAAGAGTTAAGAATTTCTGAGCCTAGAATCTCTCTTTATTCTATACATTATTTTCAACAAATAAAATATCTTTTAAAATCTTAAAAAGAGTAGCAAGACAAGGGGATATATATAAAATTCCCTTTATGTTTTAATCATAAAAAGGATACATCAGACAAGAAAACTTATTAGTTCACTTTAAAGACTTAACTAAGATTTTCTCTGGAAGAATTTATAATTAAGACAAGTGATTTAAAATCTTGAAGAAGTTATAGAACTTGAAATATCCTCCAAATTAGAATAGAAAAAAATTAGAAATGTGATTTTAAAAATATAATGCATATCAAACAACTTCGATGTTACTTATCCCAAAATGATATATTGTATAACTGTATAAAAGTTAATAAAAGCCTATATTGAATTTGGGGATTCCTCTTTTTGGCCAATTTTGCCATACATCAATGTTAATGGAGAAAATTTTGGCAAAAATCCCTTTTCCCTATATATCAGCGCTACAATGAAATCAAGATTATGCAGTTTCCTTCTATGGGTAAATAACACTTTTTTAGTTATTACTTTAAGTAAATAATGTACTACCTCTTAACAGCCAATGGTTTTTGCTGGCCTAAAGCATTTTTTTATTTAAATTAATTTTATTAAGATAAGCTCATTGTTATGTTTAAGCTCAGTGTAAACTAGTAATATTTGCTTTTATATTTATTTATGTAGTTTACTCCATTTATTTCAAAGATAACATTTTAGAGTGGTATATGAATTGCAGAAGAAATAGATCAATATACTATTGTTTTGATATTGTTGCATTAGTTACTTGAAATAACTGCACATGAAAAGACCTATCTATAAAATTGTAAGTGGGTTTAACTCCTTGAAAGACACATTAGAAAATACATAAATATATACATATATTACATATAATAAATATATAATATATACACTATATTAAATAATATGTATCTATACAGTATGTAACATGTACTTAAAGGATTTTACCAAATATATGTGTATATTTATATACATTTGTGTTTATATATGCTTATATATGTAAAAACATATTTGTTAGAAAGTAGTTGATTAATTGAAAACATTTCTCAAATGTGACAGTGAAATTATAGTTTAATTGGTATACAAAATAATACAAAATAATGTAAAGTGAACTTTATCAGAAAGCACTATTTAAGTCAAAATTTAGTATACTTTAGGAATAAGTTAAATTCATTAAGTGCTAGCTCAAACTCCTCATCATTTAGAACTGCACTGTCAGCATCTTTCAAATATGTTCAAATAAGTGCAACTCCCTAAGAGTAAAGTCTTCTACTTAAACTTTACATATGCGTCCTGTATATATGCATTTACAAGAAGGGAGGTTACATGATACCATCAGCTCAGCAGCAGCTCATCTGCACTGTTAGGCAATTAGATTCTAGTTCTATTTAATCCCAGAAACGAGTTTCTTTAGTATTAGTCTAGTTGTAAAAAACATACTAGGAACAGTAACACCATTTTTATATACATTTCAATAACAGAGAAGAAGAAATAAGGCAGAAGCAAATATATATTTAAAATGGTATTGTTAACAAATGAAAAATATTAACTCATCTTCTGGAAATGTCCATCATGTTAAAAAGTTATCTAGGGACAGAAAGTTTTAGCATAGTCATCACATTTTTTTTTAAATGAGTACCAAATAAAAACATTACTTTTAGATTTTCATGCTACTTTTTGTCTTGTGATGACCTCTCCTGGTTGAGTTGTTCATTATCTTAGATTCACGTAGTTATCATTTTTTTCTCCTTTGAGTGTTTTCAGTATTAAGAATAGAACTATCATTCTTTTTCAGAGTTTTGTATAATATAAATAAACATTTACAGTAAGTGTAAAATTATAATTTAATTTTAAAGCACTGAATATGTGAAGCTTATTCTAATCAATAAAGTATACATCATTCTTATTATTTGATTTCATGATGCAGGGAAACTGGGTTTTAGTCAATTTAAATTCAAATGAAATAAGTCATCTTAAGCCATTTTAGATATTTAAACAATAAAGAATAAGAGCTAATAAATAAATCTTAATCAAACGTAAGTATTAACTATCTGAAAAGTAATATTCTCTGCTCTTCCCCATCACCAAATTCTAAGTTGTAAAAACTAAGAATATATTTCTGAAACAACTTTTCTATTCTTAAAATGCATTAACCCAGTGGCTGCATATGCCGTTCATTCTTGATAAATGGCAAATGTTTCAGATGAATCCATTATAATTAGAGTATACAAAGAGATGCAATATGAAACCCAAGAAAAATCCTGGATATGAGGGTCTTTAAGCAGCGAATATAATTAATTTAATTTATAATGAATTTAATTTCTGAAAGGAGTAGCAGTTAGTTCTATATGACCAGATCTTGAAATGGAAATTGAAATTTCGTCAGATTACTTTTCTCAGGATGTAGTTACATATTTACATAAATTAATATGGAGCATTGTGTCTTCATAATTTCTGTTTAAATATATAAAACTGACGTACATATTTTAATAACATATCACTTTTTTGAGGTTTAATCCGTTTGTGAAAAAGCTATAAAATTTTTCTCAAGTCCGTTATGAACTGCCACTTAATGACTTCCTATCTTGCAAGAAAAGAGAAGCAAATACAGTACTCGGGAAAATACGTCAAAACTGTAATACCAGTTCATCACATGACATTATTATGTAGTAGATTCTTTAGCATGACTTATAAAGTCCTTTTTTCAATGGTTATTCATATTAATATTTGCACCCTAGAATAAGAACATTAATATTAACATATAGGTAAAGATGCATCAAGGCATCTCAAGATCTCATAAACAGATAGGACTACACATACAATGAATTCTGGAAAACACTAATTTTTTTTTTCCTAAATGGAAAACATTTATTTTCAAACTAAAATCTCCATGATTCTTCTTTAATAAGCAACACATTCTCATAAACAAGCACTATGTGCTTATGTATATTATCCTAAGATGCCCATAGGCAATCTCTCTAGTGTTTAACTCTTTCTGAACCAAAGGAGAAATTATGCCTTTCCTTTCTAGATGCACACTATGCACTTTTAAAGCAATTCAGAAGATGGGCTGGAATCTTCTGTTTCTTTCTACTCTTGCTAACCACATGAAAACATGAGCAACCTTTTCTTTTTAAAAACGCTTGCTGAAACACAGACTTAAACATATTGAACAGCATCATTTTCCTGAGAACTCTTAAGAAATGTGTTCATTACTACATTACTGATGGTTTGCCCTGCCCGCCCCAAGTCCTAGACTGTATTATATCAAACTGCCAAAGAATTAAAGCAATTTCAGTCACAATACTGCATTCACTGTCTTCCACTTCAATAAACAAGTACTAAATGGTCATTAACTTGTTGGGGTTGGGGGTGGGGTGAGAGAAGTCCATCGTGCCCAGACTGCTCAAAATGTGCTCCTCTTCCGTCCCCAAATCCGTGCTCACTTAAGTTAAAACCATAAATAAAAGTAAGAAACTTCTTTTTGCCCTAGTCTTCACTTCTCTTTCTCTGACCTACCTAAGCAAAATGCCATGAACTCCCTGCACAACAAACACACCGAAGTGGAAGAGTAAGTCCTAAGAAGCCGGCACCCACACTCATCACTCTAACCAAGCAGTCGCGAACGCATCTCCAGGACCGGCAACAACTTTCCAGAAACATCGCCAGCCTCAAAAGCCACCCCCCCCCACACCCCCCCTCGGGAGCGCGGGGCTTGGAGTTTCCGTGCTGCAGGGGCTGGAAGTGCGCGACGGCGGAGACTCCCGCACCCACCAGGGGCCCCAGCCGCGAAGCTGCCTCAGAGTTGCCAGCCCCGGCTGGCACCTCGATGCGGCGCCGAAAGGGCTCCGGCGCGGCGCGCGCTCGCGGGGCTACTTACGGGACGCGGCTGGGGCCGCCCAGGCTCTGCAGAGGAGGCTGCCGACGGCCCAGAGCGACAGCGCTGCCCCGCAGCCGGCTCGCGGAGCCACCACCATCCTCGGCTTGCCTGCTCGCCGGACTCCGAAAGCTCGCTGCCGAGACGCCGCGCGTCTCTCCGTGGGCTTCTCGCGGGGAGGTGGGCTGTCCTCGGCGCGGGAGAGCCGGGCCCCTCCCGCCGCGTCCTCTCCTCCCCGCACCGCTGCAGGCTCCAGTTCGGCCGGGCTGGGAGCCGCGGGCGAGGCGCAGCCTTCCTCTTCCCTCCGAGCGGCTCCTGCCTCTCGCGCCGGGAGCCAGTGAAATGCCAGGGGGAAGAAATTCAAACCAGGAAGGAAAGGGAGGGGGAGCCGGGGGGACCTACGCCGCCCGCTGCCGCTCGGGAGGGGGAGGAAAAAATCACCGCCGGACGCGGGGGCCGCTCGGAGGAGCGGGGGACGCAGAGGCGGAGGGGCGCGCGCCGGGCGCCGGGGGGCTGCCGGGGGCACTGCAGGCGAGCGCTCCCCGCGCCGCCGGGCGGCGGCACTCGGAGGCGCTTGCAGGCGCCCGTCCGCTCACGCGGGGAGCTGGCGCGCGGGCAGCACGCAGCCCCGCGGGCGGGCGCACGCACGGCCTCGGCGCGGCGCGGCGCGGCGCCGCACCTGCTCGGCTCCGGAGCAGCGGCAGCGGCGGCCCGGGCAGGGCGGAGGCGCCGCGGCCGCCAGCAGCCCCTGCGCAGCCCGGCGGCGGGCGGGGCGGGAAGCCCTCCGTCCTCGCCGCTTCCAGTCCCCACCCCGCTCCGCCTCCTCCACTCCTCCTTACCGTACCCCTCCGGCTGTCGGAACCCTCTGCCCTGCCCTCGCCGCGGCTGGAAGCCGGAGCGAGAAGGCACGGGCGGGCCGGGGTCCGCCGGCTGGGGCGGGGGCGGAGCAAGGGGCGCGCGCCTCTCCCCAGGCCGGGGGCGGTGCTGAAGTTGGGGATTTGCCGCGTAATCCTGGAACCCTGCTCCAACCCCGGCCGCCCCCCACCCGGCTGCAGGAAACCGAACCCCTCCGCTCGGCGGCCTCCTCTTTCCCTTCTCTCCTCCCCTTCAGACGGACGTGGTACAGACTCCCGGAGCTCCGGCCCCGCGGGAACCACAGCCAGGCGTCCGACCGGCAGGTCTTCCGAGGGGTCCTAACACCTAAGTGACGGAGCCGAACGTCCCGGCTAGAGCCGCGGGGACTGCAGACGCCGCTAATGCAGATGTTTTCTTTCTTTCTTTCTTTCTTTCAAGATGTTATTCATTTATTTGACAGAGAGCGAGCGAGAGCAGGAACACAGGCAGGGGGAGCGAGGGAGAGGGAGAAGCGGGCTTCCCGCCGAGCAGGGAGCCCGATGCGGGGCTGGATCCCAGGACCCCGGGATCATGACCTGAGCCGAAGGCAGACGCTCAACGACTGAGCCCCCCCCCCCCAGGCGCCCCTGCAGATGTTTTCAATATGTAATTAATTCATACTCATCCATATGCACACGTACACCAGACACACGCTGCTGCCAGGAAAACTCCATTCCGGCAAACACGCTCACAAACAGACACAAACACAAAACTGAAATACATAAGCAGGCATACGGATAACTACTTCAGGGTATCTGATGCATTGCAAGTACTAAGAATGAGGACTATCTAAGGAGACCCAGATTTTCTTTTCACATTGAGACAATTTCGATAATAAATCTCAAGCTCTCTCCACCATTACCTCCCCTCCCCCCAGCTCACACCTCTCCATACAGGTTCCTTCTATCCAGTCTACATAAAGTACTTGGATTCTCATCTCTCTGCAGAACCAATCCTTTCGCTGACTTTACTGACACAGTTAAGAATTATTGGTCATCTAACTATCTAACGATGTTTAGGGAGGGCAAAGTAGGAGTAACCATGTCTTCCAATGTTACGCAGTGAAGCATTTGCCTTTCAAGATAAATAAAATTTTTATGGAGACTTGCCTACTCCTGGAATAGAGTCTGAGTTTAATGTTTTGGTTAGGTCGTGAAAAGGTCCGCTGTAAACAGTAATGTGTGTTCACCGCATAATTAGTATGGTGGTAAGGGGCCTGATTCAGCATTCTTTATTAGAGCTTTGTTCCTTATTGATTTAAAGGGACGTTTTGTCCTAGTAAGAACTGCAGATTGGGTACAGTCTGGAAAATGAAGAAACACACGGATGACTAACAGGGGAAACACTGTATACTCATGCTATAAAATTCACCTCCTATAAAATAATACAGTAAATGCATTCTTATGGGTTATAAAATGCCCCTTTTCTATTCGAATTCCCACAGACCTCAAAAGTCAATGTACACTTGCAAAAACTCTATGGTAGAGAACTGCCATCAACCATTTGTAAGAGCTCAAAGGAACCAGTCGCAGGGAAAAAATGTTGTGAGGTAACACAACTTTTCAGAAGTCAGTTTTTAACTGTGTCTATTTAAGCCATTACACTAAACTCCACTAGAGTGGTGTTTAAGTGATTTAATAAAAGAGTAAAAGAGAAAACAGTTGAAAGTGTTACCATTTCCATATCTCAATAGTTGTCTTTCAATGGGTATCTATCTCAAACAGATTGAACTGATTCCATTTCTTAGGGTGCAAACAAAAGGAGCCAGCGCTAAGTGTCTATTTAATTGTTTTGTAACAAATTATATACCCAAGGGTGTTTTTTTTTTTTCCCTCCGAAAAGCATCCTGGCCAGTTTGTAATCATTTCTCTTAATGAGTAAAAACAAACAAAACCAAACCTCATTTTATGACATCTGTGTAACCACCCTGCACCGACATTGTGCCGTATAGTACTACAATCCTACTTCGTGCCAGTGTGAGCTAAGAACCTGCCTTCATCTGTTTTCAATGCCCTTTGCCATGTTTGAAAGTAAATGATGTCACATGCTTTGTAATGCAACTACAAATGTGTAATTAGATACGCACATTGGGATTCACAGTATACTTAAAGAAATAGGAACTTTAATAGGTGCAGGATCAGACATTCCTTAGATTCTATTTTGATTTTTCCCTATCCAATCCATCATTTTCATCATTACATATTAAAGTTAAACTTCCTTTTTAATTCAATTATGACTATAAATATTAGTTAGAAGGTAGAAACTACTAAAGCCTGCAAGGTCCCATTAAACTGCTATGCCAATTAATGGACTCAGTTCATGAGCTGTCTGTTAGATATGGTAAACAGGCCCTGCCTTGTTCCAGAGATCCATTATCAATATGTGTGTTACATTGTATCTGCAAATACTGTAATTGAAGATAGGATACGATGATCTGAAATATGTTTCTTTGGTTAGATATAAGGTGAATCAAAGTTTGAGAATAGTAAAAGTAAGTGGATCAAAAGCACGCAAAGAAAAAACAAAAGCGTGGTGGGGAAAGACGATGGGCAAGTTACATTATTTTGAAGTGGAGTAACATACAATAAGAAAGGATAGACTTCCCTATTTCTTCCTGCTCACAGCCTCTTCTTCAACAGAAATTATTGGACGCTTTTTTTAAATGTTAAAATGACCCCATATTTGGGAACAAGTTATTGCGTCACTAGAAATATATTCATCATTCATTTATATCACAAATATTTGTTGAGTATCTGCCTATTATTGAGCTGGACATTGTGCTAGATATTAGGATTTTACCTCTGAGCAAGAGAGAGAACACTTTTGACCTCAGAGTTGGTGGCCAATGGTTGAATAAAGAGATCAAAATAAATCTGCATCACTTTGATGCTAACATCTATTCAAGTAAATGTTGACTAGGTAATTATTCTAGTATCTTCATATATTCTTCAAAAATAAGTAATATCAAAAATAGAAAAATATTATCATCATCATTATCATTCCAGTGATCTGCAAATAATCTGTTGCATGGCAAATTATCTCAAAAGTCCTCCCCAAATTTTGGAACTTAAATGGCAAAAAGAGTCAAAATATCTTGGTTGTAATGACACTTTGAACTGACTATTGAACGAAGCACTGAGAAAATTCAGGACTTTTCAATAAGAAAAACATTGGTGTATCTCTAGGTGAGGTCCTTGGCATGGAATCTCCTTCTGGAAAGCAAGCTGATCAACTGTGCCCAGATTTCAGTGAATTCCCTCAGGGGGAAAAAAAAGTGTCTAGAATAGAAATGTTTGCCAGTCTGATTGCACACTCCAAGAAGAATTTAGCACCTGTTTCTCTGGATATATAGTATCTGTCTGGGATGCATTCTCTAGTGAGAAAGAACAGAATGAGGTTTAGTCTAATGGGAAAGCCTCTAGTGTAGAGAAAAATCCACCTGGAGTCTGGGCTTTTGGCAATGCTAATTGACCCTGGGCACAGTGAGATAGTTCACATCATAATCAAATATCAATTGTATGAAAGCCTGATTGAAGAAGGTGGCATAAAATAAAATTGACTTCCACAATCCCAGTCTATTTTAAAGTTCTCAGAGAAATACATTGCAATTAGTGTTATTTGGACTAAAGCCTTTGAAGATACTTGTTTAGAAACAATTCATGTTTACATGGTTTAACATTAATGGAAAGGGTACAGTTAGAAAAAGGCAGTCTTTAATGCAGCCCTGAAATGAATAATCAAGTTTAGAAAACTGGGAGGAAGATAGCTAAACAAATTTGTAATATTCAGAACATGGAACCTGGTCTTCATCTTTATTACATTCTTCAATTTCTGGAAACCCAACTTTCTCTTAACTTAGTCTAACATGCATATATATGAACCACATAAGTCAGAATAATTGTTCTTCCAGAATTGCAATTAAAACCTACCTTTCTCCATGGCATTGCAGAGCTTTGGCTCTGACAAATCTAACCTACAATTTACATAGTAATTATTTTCAAAAATCTCCCATTATTTATATCACAGATTAAGGAAAATACAATTTCAAATGAGTGTCTCCAGAAAAATGCCATAACTTCAAAAACATAAAATATACCATTTATCTTTTGGACAAGGAATTACTAAGTACAGTATATGAATAAAATACATATGCTTTGAAAATCAAAGTGTGTAGTAATTTCCTATAAATACTATGGGTTTAAGGAGGGAGGGAGAACACTCTTAGTTTTGATTTACATCTGTACTAGCCTAAAGTGTTGCTATGTAAAATAGCAAATCTAGAGAAGAAATGGAAGGATCAAGAAAAATAGTGAATAAACAAAATAAAAGTGAGGAGTAAGGTTTAGTACACACTTACAAACTCCTAGTTGTAAACTCTTAAGAAAATACCCAATTGCATGAAAGAACAATAGATAAAGAATAATCAGTTAGCAGTATGCATGCCTTTTAGATTTTTGAAAATGCAAGCAACTTTTTAAGCAGTCTTAATGTTTGTAAAGTCTGATTTTTAAAATAGAATTTTATTTATACAGGAGATTAAACTAGTTAGAAATGGGTTGCCAATGAATGTCAAGAAATAAAAGTTATACTCAAGGAACGATAATACTTCAAAAAAAATCTACATTGATATCAAGTGGATTGCTTTTGAGTGTTATAAGTATATAGAATTTAGGAAAGATTAGAAGAGCATGCAAGAAGCAATTTAGAATGGATGTTGACTCTAGTCTCTGGGGACAATGTATTGGCTTTCTACAACCCTCTCTGTATACCTTAATTTTCTTATATATAAGATCAGAGTAATATTTATATCCATGTAATTAGATTATTTTGAGAATTAAAAATAATTAATACAATATATCTGGCACATAAAAAGTGCCATTATTATTATTATCATTATTATTATTGATGATGATGATATAAATGAATATACCAAAATTCTAAACTGAAGTTCAAGAATTTCAAGTTCATGCTTCAATATATTCACATTCTAAAATCATTTAGAGATTTTTGGATTAAAAAAAGCCGCCTATCAAAAAATATTTGAGGGGCGCCTGGACGGTCAAAGGAAATTTGGAAGAAATCAGTTCAGCTAAAGAATTTGCAGGCTGTCCCTACCACTGCCCCCCCCCCCCCCCACACACACACAGTGGGTTGGTCAAAGTTTTTCAGTCTGTCTCATCCTCAAGATCTTTCTGGACCAATAT
Organism: Mirounga angustirostris; assembly: GCF_029215605.1. Lineage (NCBI taxonomy): Eukaryota > Metazoa > Chordata > Mammalia > Carnivora > Phocidae > Mirounga > Mirounga angustirostris. Next base: position 9,564,590 of record NW_026991720.1, read on the forward strand.
CTACAATAGCATCCCCAGTTGCCTGAAGGAGAGAAAATTCTTCCACTAAGAATCTTTTAGTATCAGTGAAGGAAGAACCAGATACTCAAGCCAGAGTGCTTCACACTCTGTCCAGATAAGAATGACCTCATTCCTGAGGCATGGAGTCCAGAATGATCTTGGATGGTCCCATTTTCTTCACAGCTAAAGTCTTTGTAGACACTTAGCAGATTGGAGAGTACATAGTAATAGTAATAGAATAAATAGTAAAAGTTGCAAAAGGCAACTTTTCAGTAGCAGCAACAACATCAACAATCAATTGAGGTTAAGAAAACTCGCCATGTAGCATATAAATTATAAATATTTAACCCGATTTGGGAGATGGTTTCCATGTTAAATTATTTCTTTACATGCTGGAATAATGCATGGTGCCTGCATGTTGAATTCCCCAAAACTAAGATCCTCAAAGATTTCCATAAGTACTTCATGGACTTCCATCTTCCAGTTTTTTCTTACTAGTGTTTGATAATACCAGACCTACTGACAAAGTTGAATGGCATCAGGTAGCATCCAAAATCCAGTCCAGGTATTAGATTAAACTAGTAGTCAGGTTAGACCAGGGAACATAATACAGCAAACAGGACATTTTGTACTGGGGAAGCTGGGCATTTTAAGAGCAAACAGAAGGACAGAGATGTTCGTTGTTCACACTGAGTTGACATTACTGATTTGAAACTAAAGATTGCTAAGAATATTCTTTTTACTCTGTTCAGGAAGCTGGGCTGATTTGAATCTCTCTACCATTTATATATATATATGTCCTCCGTTTGCAGTGGTGAAGGTATTGAGTGGAGCGGGCTTGGAGGTGATAATTACTGGCTAAACAGTTTAAGCTAAATTGCATGGTTACTGCCAAAACATTTAAAGCTTGATTCCATAGTTCATAGGGTCCCTAAATTCCTGTAAGGATGCAATGCCTCATCAGGCAATAGGGAATGGTAAGTCCTCTTTAACTTATTCAGAGTTGAAGAAAATTATGCAACATGTAGCTATCTTTTATATCACTTACATAAAACCAAGAATAAATTTTATTTCAGTTTGTTCCATATGATGATCTAAAAATGAATTTTAGAGGGTGCCTGGGTGGCTCAGTTGGTTAGGCGACAGCCTTTGGCTCAGGTCATAATCCTGGGGTCCTGGGATCGAGTCCCACATCGGACTTCCCCTGCTCTCCTGGGGGCTTGCTTCTCCCTCTTGCCAGTGCTCTCTCTTGCCAGTGCTCTCTCTCTCTCTCTATATATATATAATAAATAAATAAAATGTTTAAAAAAACCTGAATTTTAGAGATGGCTTTAACTACATGCTTCCATATAAGCAAGGTTAATTCTTCTTTTAAAAATGTTTTTATTTGAATATATAAATATTAAAGTTCTAATATAGCAATTTTACTAACATCCAAATGTCTGTGGTGATCTTTCTGATTGATTATTATTTAGCCAGGAATGAGGAGAGAGGGAACACAGTTTTTCCAGCTATAGCTTGTTTAACAATATTTCTAATATATATTAGCACACATACCTGGTTTCGTATGTTGAGTAGAGTGACATAATTGAATCCTTCTTTGATAATTCATGAATTTGATAATGCAATCCTTCATTTTAATTGCATATACTGTAACTGAGGGTGTGAGATTAAAATTCTTCTGATTTCAGAGTTAGTGTGACATTCTTTTAAATTTGTTTTTCCTGATCTTCTGTTCATCTTCCTAAATACCTAAGTGCCTACACAGCAAGCTGAGAATGAAGTTGCTTACAATTTGGAAGGCAAATCTCTACTCACTTAAGAGAACTGATAGGAATGAAGTTGTGTCTGAGGGGCAAAATGCACACAGGTGGATGATCTTTGGGACAGGCCTATTTTTTAATTTATATCATCATTCTGTGAGGTCTTGTCTTTTTTTTTTTTTTTTTTTTTTTTTTTGTCAGGGTGATCCGATTCCAGGGACCAAGAAGTAGTATTAGATGATAGAAAACAATTATTTGACTATTTAGTGTTGTTTTTGCATATATCCCTTTGGAACCATGGTTGTAGATAGTTGTGAAAGATATTATCTCCCTCACAGGTAACTTCAAGCCATATCATAGATATGCCAGTTTTCATATTTTCAATTTATATCATCTTCCTAAGTGCCAATACAGAAGTCAATGCTGGTTTGTTTTGAGTTCCAGTCACTGACATTAGGCTAATAATTGGTTGTTACTATAAAGGTTACGGACTTACCTATTTGCATTTTTGTTCCTCAGAAGGTTCTGCACCCTTTTGTTCCTCATTCTGAAATTATTAGTGGAGAATAAAAATCATTTACAGATTTCCATTTTGGGAACCTGGAATAAATTAGCTAAAAAACTTTTATTTCCTCAGGTAATTTGAATTGTGAGTGTGCGTATGGAAAAGAGAAGGGCAAAATGCACATATATTGAATTCTTATAAGGCTATGCATTTCCTCATTTTACGTGGAATCTTTATAAATATACTTTACATTTAGTAACTAATAAGTAATTTTATATGACAACAGGAAAGTACTCTCCAATGTATAAAATACTTTTCACAGTTACATAATTTGAGAGTAAAAACCACTGTCATTTACTTTTAACACATTTGAAATGTCATTTTTATAATTTCTAATATCTGTAGTTAGTGAGAAGAGCTTTCATCATATTACTTTTCAAATTCATGTGCTATGGAAGCGTTGTTCACTTTCACTTTGACATAAGTAACCAGAAAGATGGGCTCAAAGGAGACTTGCCTGTTTTCTCTTCTGCTAGAGCCCATTACTTAAATTCCACCAGATGCTGAAAGGGTTGGATTGGGTTGGGAATGACTTAAGCTAACATGTAGCAGACTCTCAGTATTCCAGATTGATTAAAATGTAGCCTTTGTTCCAAGACTTTAGAGTTATTAGTTCACATATGTAATCAAAACAGCTTAATAGGGGCACCTGGGTGGCTCAGTTGATTAAGCATCTACCTTTTTGGCTCAGGTCATGATCCTAGGGTCCTGGAATCGAGCCCCACATCTGGCTCCCTGCTCGGTGGGGGCCTGCTTCTCCCTCTCCCACTCCCCCTGCTTGTGTTCCCTCTCCCACTGTGTCTCTGTCAAATAAATAAGTAAAATCTTTAAAAAAAAAAAAAGGAAAGAAAAGTTGCACATAGTAGATTTGTCCCAGGGAAATGGCACTGGCACCATCCCCTAAACTATGAATTGGGATTTGAACCTTATCATTTAACAGATACACAAAAACCCATGCTTTTATATAGTTTATATGACTTCTGGCTAGAATGTTTCCAAAGTGCCCACCTGAAACTAAAATGGGATTTCATAAAACTAAACTCTAGTTTCAAACCTGAATCAAACTCGACTGCCTTCAGTGGTGAAAATCAGTAATGTAGTTGAATTTCCTTTACCATTTGGTGAGGACCTTTTATAATATTTAGTTAAAGCATTTACCTCATAGATTCATTATGTATAAATCTCTCTGTATAAAGCATTCTCGTTAATTCATTCATCAAATTTTAGTTTCTCAACTGAATTCTATTTCTCTAATCACTGCATGTGAAGATTACTCAAGACCTGATAATATTGTTTTATGATAATTAAGAAACTAATTATCTTCTCAAGACTATTCTGGAAAGAATACAGAGAGAAATTAAATATCCTTTCTCCCTTATTTGACTTCAAATATCACATAGCGTATGATCCTTATTTCAGAAAGAAAAAATAACCACAACATAGTTTAAGCAAAGTGAAGAAGATACCCAGATGATCTCAGCCATCATAGACTATTTATTCCTTCTGAAGACTATTACCTGAATGATTAGCTTCAGCTTTCCCCCGTTATCCAGGAATTGCTTAAAGCACAAAGAAATGTAAGGAAGATGACCATATTCCAGTTCTCATTTTCGAATAAACCTCAATAATAACAAACAAAAACCAAAACTATGTTAACAAAATATCATCAGAGTATAAAACAGTTTGTAAATGTCTAAGTCTTGAAACTTCTATTCCTGAATTCAGAGCATTCGCTCATATTCCATGGTGTGTCTGTAACATCAAGCACATAAAACCAATGGATGAAAACTGGGTGAAGGAAAAAGTACCTTAAAACTGGTTACTATTGGGGTGCCTGGGTGGCTCAGTCGGTTAAGTGGCTGCCTTCAGCTCAGGTCATGATCCCGGGGTCCTGGGATCGAACTCCGCATCAGACTCCCTGGTCAGCAGAGAGCCTGCTTCTCCCTTTCCCTCTGCCTGCCGCTCTGCCTACTTGTGCTCTCTATCTCTCTGTCAAATAAATAAAAAATATCTTTAAAAAAAATAAAACTGGTTACTGTGGATTCCCAAAAATAACAATACTAATTTTAAACATAATCCGAAAGGTATCAAATCCAAATATTACCTCGACCTTTGTACTATTTCTCACATAGTTCTGTGAATACAGAGTGATCAGTTAAGTTTAATGTAACATTTATTAAAACATTAGAGGAAGGGTTTCAAAGATTTTAATATTTAATCACCAAATTATTAGTTTTGAAAGCACTTGGGATTTTTGTAAAACATATCCTTAGAGAAGGAATCAGAGGAAGAAAATCAATTAAAACTAAAATAAAAATATATAAAAAAGCAATTTATGGCTCATAGTCCTATAGCAGGCAGAGTAAGAGATTAAGAGCAAAGTGAAAAGATTGGTTTGGGGGGAAAAAGTAGAGGTAATTCTTTCTTTGCTCCAACAGAAAAGATGGCTAACAAACATGGATATTTCAAAACACCAAGGAAAGAAAATTACGCATGATTAGTCTAAAATGCATCATTAATCCACTATTTTGTCAAATTACTTTTCCTCTGTTTCACCAGAGTATAATCTCTGCCATAACAACCCCCCACACCAGAGAAAATAAAAAATATATAAGTTTCATTATTTACATTCAAAATAAAAATAAATTTAATGTGAAGAAAAATAATTTTATAATTTAGAAAACAAGATTTATTGAATAGAAGACTGTCACTAAGAAAACTGGCACTTTTTTTTTTCTTTTTTATTGTTATGTTAATCCCCATACATTACATCATTAGTTTTAGATGTAGTGTTCCATGATTCATTGTTTGTGCATAACACCCAGTGCTCCATGCAGAACATGCCCTCTTTAATGCCCATCACCAGGCTACCCCCTCCTCCCACCCCCCTCCCCTCTAGAACCCTCAGTTTGTTTTTCAGAGTCCATCATCTCTCATGGTTCGTCTACCCCTTTGATTTCCCCCCCTTCATTCTTCCCCTCCTGCTATCTTCTTTTTTTTTTTCTTAACATATATTGCATTATTTGTTTCAGAGGTACAGATCTGAGATTCAACAGTCTTGCACAATTCACAGCGCTTACCAGAGCACATACCCTCCCCAGTGTCTATCACCCAGTCACCCCATCCCTCCCACCCCACCCCCCACTCCAGCAACCCTCAATTTGTTTCCTGAGATTAAGAATTCCTCATATCAGTGAAGTCATATGATACATGTCTTTCTCTGTTTGACTTATTTCGCTCAGCATAATACCCTCTAGTTCCATCCACGTTGTTGCAAATGGCAAGATCTCATTCCTTTTGATGGCTGCATAATATTCTATTGTATATATACCACTTCTTCTTTACCCATTCATCTGTCGATGGACATCTTGGCTCTTTCCACAGTTTGGCTATTTTGGACATTGCTGCTATAAACATCGGGGTGCACGTACCCTTTCGGATCCCTACATTTGTATCTTTGGGGTAAATACCCAGTAGTGCAATTGCTGGATCATATGGTAGCTCTATTTTCAACTTTCTGAGGAACCTCCATACTGTTTTCCAGAGTGGCTGCACCAGCTTTCATTCCCACCAACAGTGTAGGAGGGTTCCCCTTTCTCCTCATCCCCGCCAACATCTGTCATTTCCTGACTTGCTAATTTTAGCCATTCTGACTGGTGTGAGGTGGTATCTCATTGAGGTTTTGATTTGGATTTCCCTGATGCCAAGCGATATTGAGCACTTTTTCATGTGTCTGTTGGCCATTTGGATGTCTTCTTTGGAAAAATGTCTGTTCATGTCTTCTGCCCATTTCTTGATTGGATTCTTTGTTCTTTGGGTGTTGAGTTCGATGAGTTCTTTATAGATTTTGGATACTAGCCCTTTATCTGATATGTCATTTGCAAATATCTTTTCCCATTCTGTCAGTTGTCTTTTGGTTTTGTGGACTGTTTCCTTTGCTTTGCAAAAGCTTTTTATCTTGATGAAGTCCCAATAGTTCATTTTTGCACTTGCTTCCCTTGCCTTTGGGGATGTTTCTAGGAAGAAGTTGCTTCGGCTGAGGTCAAAGAGGTCGCTGCCTGTGTTCTCCTTTAGGATTTTGATGGACTCCTGTCTCACATTGAGGTCTTCCAGCCATTTGGAATCTATTTTTGTGTGTGGTGTAAGGAAATGGTCCAGTTTCATTCTTCTGCATGTGGCTATCCAATTTTCCCAACACCATTTGTTGAAGAGACTGTTTTTGTTCCATTGGACATTCTTTCCTGCTTTGACAAAGATGAGTTGACCATAGAGTTGAGGGTCCATTTCTGGGCTCTCTATTCTGTTCCATTGATCTATGTGTCTGTTTTTGTGCCAGTACCATGCTGTCTTGATGATGACAGCTTTGTAATAGAGCTGGAAGTCCCGAATTGTGATGCCGCCGGCTTTGCTTTCTTTTTCAACATTCCTCTGGCTATGCGGGGTCTTTTCTGGTTCCATACAAATTTTAGGATGATTTGTTCCATTTCTTTGAATAAAGTGGATGGTATTTTGATGGGGATTGCATTGAATGTGTAGATTGCTCTAGGTAGCATTGACATCTTCACAATATTTGTTCTTCCAATCCATGAGCATGGAACGTTTTTCCATTTCTTTGTGTCTTCCTCAATTTCTTTCATTAGTATTTTATAGTTTTCTGAGTACAGATCCTTTGTCTCTTTGGTTAGATTTATTCCTAGGTATCTTATGGTTTTGGGTGCAATTGTAAATGGGATCGACTCCTTAATTTCTCTTTCTTCTGTCTTGTTGTTGGTGTATAGGAATGCCACTGACTTCTGTGCATTGATTTTATATCCTGCCACTTTACTGAATTCCTGTATGAGTTCTAGCAGTTTTGGGGTGGAGTCTTTTGGGTTTTCCACATAAAGTATCATATCATCTGCAAAGAGTGAGAGTTTGACTTCTTCTTTGCCAATTTGGATGCCTTTGATTTCTTTTTGTTGTCTGATTGCTGTGGCTAGGACTTCCAATACTATGTTGAATAGCAGTGGTGATAGTGGACATCCTGCCGCGTTCCTGACCTTAGGGGGAAAGCTCTCAGTTTTTCCCCATTGAGAATGATATTCACTGTGGTTTTTTATAGATGGCTTTTATGATATTGAGGTATGCACCCTCTATCCCTATACTCTAAAGAGTTTTGATAAAGAAAGGATGCTGGGGGCGCTGGGTGGCTCAGTCGTTAAGCGTCTGCCTTCAGCTCAGGTCATGATCCCAGGATCCTGGGATCGAGCCCCGCATTGGGCTCCCTGCTCCGCGGGAAGCCTGCCTCTCCCTCTCCCACTCCCCCTGCTTGTGTTCCCTCTCTCGCTGTGTCTCTCTCTGTCAAATAAATAAATACAATCTTTAAAAAAAAAAAAAGAAAGGATGCTGTATTTTGTCAAATGCTTTTTCTGCATCTTTTGAGAGGATCATATGATTCTTGTTCTTTCTTTTGTTAATGTATTGTATCACTTTGATTGATTTGTGGATGTTGAACCAACCTTGCAACCCAGGGATAAATCCCACTTGGTTGTGGTGAATAATCCTTTTAATGTACTGTTGGATCCAATTGGCTAGTATTTTGGTGAGAATTTTTGCACCCATGTTCATCAAGGATATTGGTCTGTAATTCTCCTTTTTGATGGGGTCTTTGTCTGGTTTGGGATCAAGTTAATGCTGGCCTCATAAAATGAGTTTGGAAGTTTTCCTTCCGTTTCTATTTTTTGGAACAGTTTCAGAAGAATAGGTATTAATTCTTCTTGAAATGTTTGGTAGAATTCCCCTGGGAAAACATCTGGCCCTGTGCTTTTGTTTTTTGGGAGATTTTTGATGACTGCTTCAATTTCCTTAGTGGTTATAGGTCTGTTCAGGTTTTCCATTTCTTCCTGGTTCAGTTTTGGTAGTTGATACATCTCTAGGAATGCATCCATCTCTTCCAGGTTATCTAATTTGCTGGCATAGAGTTGCTCATAATATGTTCTTATAATTGTTTGTATTTCTTTGGTGTTGGTTGTGATCTGTCCTCTTTCATTCATGACTTTGTTGATTTGGGTCATTTCTCTTTTCTTTTTGATAAGTCTGGCCAGGGGTTTATCAATCTTGTTAATTCTTTCAAAGAACCAGCTCCTAGTTTCGTTGATCTGTTCTACTGTTCTTTTAGTTTCTATTTCATTGATTTCTGCTCTGATCTTTATGATTTCTCTTCTCCTGCTGGGTTTAGGCTTTATTTGCTGTTCTTTCTCCAGCTCCTTTAGGTGTAGGGTTAGGTTGTGTACTTGAGACCTTTCTTGTTTCTTGAGAAAGGCTTGTATTGCTATATACTTTCCTCTTAGGACTGCCTTTGCTGCATCCCAAAGTTTTGAATAGTTGTGTTTTCATTTTCATTGGTTTCCATGAATTTTTTTAATTCTTCTTTAATCCTGGTTGACCCATTCATTCTTTAGTAGGATGCTCTTTAGCCTCCATGTATTTGAGTTCTTTCTGACTTTCCTCTTGTGATTGAGTTCTAGTTTCAAAGCACTGTGGTCTGAAAATATGCAGGGAATCATCCCAATCTTTTGGTACCAGTTGAGACATGATTTATGACCTAGGATGTGATCGATTCTGGAGAATGTTCCATGGGCACTAGAAAAGAATGTGTATTCTGTTGCTTTGGGATGGAATGTTCTGAATATGTCTGTGAAGTCCATTTGGTCCAGTGTGTCATTTAAAGTCTTTATTTCCTTGTTGATCTTTTGCTTAGACGATCTGTCCATTTCAGTGAGGGGGGTGTTAAAGTCCCCCACTATTATTGTATTGTTGTCAATGTGTTTCTTTGCTTTTGTTATTAATTGGCTTATATAATTGGCCATGTTAGGGGCATAGATATTTACAATTGTTAGATCTTCTTGTTGGATAGACCCTTTAAGTAGGAAATAGTGTCCTTCCTCATCTCTTATTACAGTCTTTGGTTTAAAATCTAATTTGTCTGATATAAGGATTGCCACCCCAGCTTTCTTTTGGTGTCCATTAGCATGGTAAATAGTTTTCCACACCCTCACTTTCAATCTGGGGGTGTCTTTGGGTCTAGAATGAGTCTCTTGCAGACAGCATATCGATGGGTCTTGTTTTTTTTTATCCAATCTGATAGCCTGTGTCTTTTGATTGGGGCATTTAGCCCATTTACATTCAGGGTAACTATTGAAAGATAGGAATTTAGTGCCATTGTATTGCCTGTAAGGTGACTGTTACTGTATATTGTCTGTGTTCCTTTCTGGTCTATGTTGCTTTTAGGCTCTCTCTTTGCTTAGAGGACCCCTTTCAATATTTCTTGTAGGGCTGGTTTGGTGTTTGCAAATTCCTTTAGTTTTTGTTTGTCCTGGAAGCTTTTTATCTCTCCTTCAATTTTCAATGACAGCCTACCTGGATATAGTATTCTTGGCTGCATATTTTCCTCATTTAGTGCTCTGAATATATCCTGCCAGTCCTTTCTGGCCTGCCAGATCTCTGTGGATACGTCTCTTGCCAATCTAATGTTTCTACCATTGTAGGTTACATATCTTTTCTCCCGAGCTGCTTTCAGGATTTTCTCTTTGTCTCTGAGACTTGTAAGTTTTACTATTAGATGTCGGGGTGTTGACCTATTTTTATTGATTTTTGAGAGGGGTTCTCTGTGCTTCCTGGATTTTGATGCCTGTTTCCTTCCCCAAATTAGGGAAGTTCTCTGCTATAATTTGCTCCATTATACCTTCTGCCCCTCTCTCTCTTTCTTCTTCTTCTGGGATCCCAATTATTCTAATGTTGTTTCATCTTATGGTATCGCTTATCTCTCGAATTCTGCCCTCGTGATCCAGTAATTGTTTATCTCTCTTTTTCTCAGCTTCTTTATTTTCCATCATTTCATCTTCTATATTACTGATTCTCTCTTCTGCCTCATTTATCCTAGCAGTTAGTGCCCCCATATTTAATTGCACCTCATTAATAGCCTTTTTGATTTCAACTTGGTTAGATTTTAGTTCTTTTACTTTTCCAGAAAAGGTTTCTCTAATAACTTCCATGCTTTTTTCAAGCCCAGCTAGTATCTTTAAAGTGATGATTCTGAACTCTAGATCTGACATCGTACTAATGTCTGTATTGAGTAGGTCCCTGGCAGTCGGTACTACCTCTTGTTCTTTTTGTTAAGGTGATTTTTTCCGTCTTGTCAGTTTGTCCAGAGGAGAATAGATTAATGAAAGAACAAAATGCTAACAGGGTAACAACATCCCCAGAAAATATACTCTAAACAAATCAGAAGACCTGAAGCAGTGGGAAAAGAAAGGGAAAGAGAGAAAAAAGAAAAAGAAAAAAAAAAAGGAAAAGAAAAAGATAAAGATAAAAACAAACAAAAACAGAACAAAACAAAAAAAAAAACGGAATATGATCAAATATGATCAGGCTGGTATATAGATCAGTGCCACATACTAGATTTGGGGTGTATTTTGGTCTGTTAGAAGAAAGTGCCTCCCAAAATTTTAAAGAAAGTAAAATTTATATATGTACAAAAATAAGGGTTGATATGATGAAGGGATGGAATATGACTGTAAAGATGGAAATTATAAAAAATTTTATAAAAGGAATTAATAAGAAGGTGTTTGAAAAAAGAAAGGAGAGGATTTAAAAAAAAAAGAAAAAAAAGGAAGAGAATGTGATTAGGCAGGGGAGTAGAAAAAAACCATGCACTAGAGATTTAGGGTATATTTTGATCTGTTAGAAGAAACTCTCAAAATTTTAAAGAGAGAACAACTTATATATATATGCCAAAAACACGGGTAACTACTGTGAAAGGATAGAATATGACTCTAAAAATGAAAATAAAAATGTTTTTTAAAAAAGGGATTGATAACATGTTGGTTGAAAAAGGGGAAAAGAAAAATTAAAAAAAAAAAGAGAGTTAAAAAAATTAACTTTGAAAGACTAAAGAATCATGGTAAAAAAGCCGTGAATTCTTTGTGCAGTATTCCCCTAGCGCTGGAGTTCGGCCGTTTTCATTGATCGGTAGACTTGGTCTTGGCTGGCTGTTCTCCCTGATCTTCTGGGGAGGGGCCTGTTGCCGTGGTTTCCAAATGTCTCTGCCGGAGGCGGAAGTGCCCCGCCCTCGCCCCCTCCCGGCTAAGTCATCTGCTCGCGTTTGCTCTCCGGGGCTTTTGTTCCCTGCGAGCTTTCCGTCCAGCTTTGGAGGCGGAGAGTGAAAATGGCGGCCTCCCAATCTCCGCCCCGGAGGAGCCGAGAACTCGGGGCCCCGCTCCTCAGTGAGCCCCCAGAGAAAAGCCGTCAGTCACTCCCGTCTCCCCGGTCTCCGGCTGCACTCCATGCTCAACCGGCCTGTGACCGCGCGTTTCTATCTCTGGCACCGACCCCGGGTGGAGTCTCCAAACCCAGCAGATCCCTGCGGTGCCCTCCCGCGCGGCCCCTCCCGGGGGAAGAAGGTGAGTCTCCCCGGATCTGCCGCTTGTTGGGTCCCTGCTGGAGGAGCAGGGGCCCGACTGGGCCGCGGATCCCGGTTTAGGGCCACCCCGAGCTGAGGGCCCGCGCCTGGGCTCCGCCTCTGCAGCCGGCTTCCCGGCTCCGATACCTGGGAGCTCTGCCACACTCAGGCACCCCCGGTCTTTCTGTGACCCCGAGGGTCCTGAGACCACACTGTCCCGGAGGGTTCCACCCCCCGCTTAGCCACCGGAGTGACGTCCCTCAGCGGAGCCAACTTCTAAAAGTTCCGATTTTGTGCTCCGCGGCTCTATCACTTGCCAGAAGGGCCGACGGAGGCCCCTCCCCTGCCGCCTATCCTCCAGAATATCGCCTCGGATTCCCTTCTCCGCACGTCCTACCTTCCAGAAAGTGGTCGCTTTTCTGATGAGAGAGTTGTTGCTATTCCTTTCTTCGATCTCCTTTTGAGTTTGTAGGTGTTCAGAATGGTTTGATCCCTATCCAGCTGAATTCCTGAGAGGAGACGAAATCCAGGTCTCCTACTCCTCCGCCATCTTGCTCCGCCCCCCCGCACTTCTTTTTAATCACTAAATGTTCATATCTGGGGTTTTTAAGAACTGGCAACATGGAGGCTTTTTTCAACAAGAACATCTACATAGAATTTCAAAGTTCATAAAATACATTTAAATACATTTAAAATGACTCTCATTTCAATCTTGAGACACTGGTTTCATTTTCATTCAACTGTTTGCGGGAAATAATATCAGATAAAATAAGTGAGGCAAATATGTCATACAAAGATTCACTCATTCATTCATTCATTCATTCATTTTATTCCACAAGGATTTAGTGACCTCCTTCCATGAGTTAGGTATTGAGTATAGAGCAATAGACAGAACCATTAAGATGTCTGATCTCCTAGGTGTTACATCATAATGGGGTGGGACGAAAGATTATGCATAAATACCCTGATAAATGATTGGTTGAAATTAAAATTAATGTGATTCAGAGCCTAGTCAGCTACCATAGATTGAATGATTAATAAGGACTTCTTCTGGAGGTGTTTTTTTTTTTTGTTTCTTGTTTGTTTTTTTTTTAGCTGAGACTCAAAGAGCAAGAAGGAATTAATCATATGAAAACAGTCCTTTCTTCTTTCTTTCCTTCTTTCCTTCCTTCCTTCCCTCCTCCCTCCCTCCCTTCCTCTTTTTCTTTCTTTCTTTCTTTCTTTCTTTCTTTCTTTCTTTCTTTCTTTCTTTCTTTCTTTCTTTTTTCTTTCTTTCTTTTCTTTCTTTCTTTCTTTCTTTCTTTCTTTCTTTCTTTCTTTCTTCTTTCTTCTTTCTGGAAATAGCTTTTGCAAGGCTCTAAACTGGCAATGTATAGAGTATAATTGTGGCACAGTAGCTCAGTTTGGTTAGAGACCAATGAGCAAGCAGGAAAGGAGTAGGTGATGAGGGGTTCAAGAGACATAGGACCCAGATGGGGTGCCAGAATAGGAAGAAGACCAGTCAGAAAGCTACTGTAAAGTCAAGTGAGATAATGACATATTGAACTTCTATAATCCTAGTGGAGATAGGGGGAAAATGGATGAAGTGAAGGTCAGAAGATCTACTAATGGATTAGATAGGAACAGAAGGGGAAAGCAAGCATGCCTGCTATTTTTATGCATTTATGTATTTATTTTAAATTTTTTATTAAGTAACTGGTGCTTAATGATACCATTTACTGAATGATACCATTTACTGAAATGAGGAGGACTGGGGCAGAAGATTTTGTAAAAGTGAAAACAATTATTCTCTTTTGGAACAATTAAAATTTGTAATGCCTGTGAGAAATTCAAGTTTGGATGTCAGATATGTAGATAAATACCTGGTCTGGAATTTCAGATGGAAATCAGGGATGGAAATAAATTACATAAAATTGCCTGTGAAGAATGTGAAAATTGAGAAAGGAAAGCATGTAGGAATAAAGTCTCAGAGCACTCCAATATATAGCAGCTAACCAGGACAGTAGGAGGAAGCAAAGGTGATTGAGACAGATTGGCCAGTGGCAAGGAAGAAAACCAGAAGATGCTGTGTTACAAAAATGAAGAAAAGAATGAGTTTTGGAAAGTTGAAATAGAATGAATTAAATTTATTTAATTTATTTTCAGGTTATTTCAACATTTGTGAGCCCTGTTTTATTAACTTTCTTCTCCCTCCTTCACCTGGATGCACCTCTGCCATTCTTTAACCTGTGCTAATCTTTCCATGTTTCAGCAGTGAACAGAGAAGCTGCCTTTACTTGGACGTTTAGGGTGACATCTCACCTCCAGCCCCAAGTGCCCACAAGGAAAGCGCAATAAGAAAATACTGGTTTCCTTTTTTTATTTACTGACATGTCATGTGAACATCAGCATGAATTTAAAAAATGGTGGGGGTGCATCCAGGTGAAGGGGAGATGTCACCCTAAATGCCCCGATCCACATATTTATCTCTTCAGACTCAGTCTACTTTTAACCCCAGGGGAAGAGAACCCATGGGTTGTAGGAGTCAGCACTCAGGTTGCAGGACAAGAAGCAGCATGGAATCTCAGAATAGCTCCCATTTGCCTTTCTAGGTAGCAGAGGCGTATTGTTGGAGAACTCTGCTTTATTCAGTGTCTCAGATAGTTCCTATTATGCTCCTTAATGATCTTATACAGCAACCATAAGTAGGTAGTGCTATGGGCTAAATTGTGTCCCCTCAAAATTCATATATTGGCGTCCTAACCCCAGCCCCTTAAAATGTAATTGTATTAAGATATAGGGTCTTTAAAGAATTAACTTTAATTGAATTAAAGTTTTAATTCACTTAAAGTGAGGTCAAGAGGGTGAACCCTAATCCAACATGACTGATGTTCTCATAAGAAGAAGCAATTTGGGCACAAAAACTTCCAGAAAAGGACCACGTGAAGACATAGGGAGAAGATGGAGATCTACAAGCCAAGAAGAGAGTCCTCAGAAGAAACAAACTCTATCAAACTTGATCTCAGATGCCCAGGCTTCAGGGCACTGAGGAAATACATTTCTGTGCGTGACACTGTCCAGTCTCTGTTACTTTGTTATGGCAGCTCTAGCAGACGAAGGCAGGGAGAAAGTTTTCTGTCTACATGCAGCTCAGATAGAGAATGACGCAAGTTCAATCCCGAGTCCTAAAGATCGTTTACTATTTCTCTTGATGTATAAGGAGGACAATCAAATGAAACAAGAACTAGGCTGTGTCACTTAGTTGAGTAGTCAGGCATGGCATCCACGGTCAGGAGCTCCATTGCCTTTCCTGCAATACCTCATATTTGGTTAAGGGTTCAGTGAAGCTGGTCTCTATGATAGATTGCACCAGATTGCTAGTATAAGATATGGAAATGAAGCCAACCCATCTGCAGTCTCTAGAGTCCATTCTAGAGCCCTAGTAACATGTAGAACCCTTTCACTGTGTGATAGTCATCTTTAAAGACAGATCAATAGCAAAAAATCAAACTATTCTGTTTCAAAAATCAACTATTTCCTTCTTATATTTCTAATATAAACCTTTCTTAAAGTTAGGGCTTATAAACAGAGTACTTTCACATTGTGAAAATGCATCATCTATATAACAATATTTTTTCACTTTTTAAAGATGTATTATACTTCAATAAAAAATTTACATCTTTATTGAAGTCCCAGAGTCTAGAACAGTGGTTTCCAATAGCAGAGATACTACCTCTAGTGAAAATTTTGGAACTCTGAAGTAGTCTTTGGTGGTCATAAACCTGTAAAGGATTTTTGCACGTATTGAATGAAGCAGGCTAGGCACTGTGCATTGCGCATTTACAGCTGGACATTGGCTTATAATTATTGAGTCTAGAGCCCAAGTTAGTTTTACAATAAATTCAAATAATTTTCTGTACACTTTTAAAATACCCTGAATTTTCTAGAACTACAACCACAGTGTGAATTGAGACAAAATTTTAGTTTTTCTTCCCCCAGAACTTAATGTTATTCATCATTTCACAAAATCATGTAACTCATGGGAACACCACTTACGGGACATATAGATGACCACTAGGAGGATCTCTGTCTTCGCCACATGTGCAATTCACACAATCATGGTGACTGAATTCAGCTGAGGCTCTGCAAACTTCATAATGTTTTCCAATCTCATTGTCCTTGAGTCTGAATATATAGAAATGCATATCATTTATTATAAATCACTTTTTAAATAATTTCCATTTACATTAGATTTAAGGCATTATATTGATTGGGGGGATTGTTTTAGTAAGTTATATTATCTATGACCTTTCTTTCAGAAAGTGTTATGAAATTTTGTGTTTAAAGTGGTGTTTTACCTGCTAAGATTCACCTGTTTTTTTTATCATCATGATATTGTGGTTTGCATTAAACTGAAGTCTTCTTGTGGTTATGTATCTCCAAATCATTAGACCCAAAAACCAGATCTCTTGCTATTTTAATCTCTAAATTAGTTTTCAACTTAAAGTGATTGGAAAGGAAGCGAACATTTATTAAAGGTCTGCAGAAATGACTATTTTTATTCATATGTGCAACCACTTCAAGAGTTTTTGAAGAATGGAAGGAAGGTCATTATTTCAGTGATGTGACTCTCAATATACTCTCATTAGCAAGCGTATTTTTTCATTGTTTCAACCTTAGACCTAAAACTCAGCATAATTAGTGGTATCTATTTTGGCTGGTCAGAAGCTGGTTCATCACCTAGCTAAATTCCATGAAGTTAATAAGTTTTTTGATTCATTATTTAGCAGATAAATATAGCACTTCCTAAGTGCCAGGAACCGTTCTAAAACTTTACAAATATTAGCTCATTTTAGCTTTACAACAACTACCTTATTATCCCCATTACACAGAAGAAACTGAGGAACTGACAGGTTAATTTGCTCAAGGTCAGTGATATCCAGTAGGTTGCAGAGCCTGGATACAAATCCAGGCAATTTGACTCTAGAGGATGGGCTTGCTTCTATATTGCCTTCTAAAATTGCCATACAGCAAATGAGAAAAAAAAATTGCATTAAAAAGGCTAATGAGCAAAAAATTAGGCTATATTGTTGTTGTTGTTTTTATTAAGGGATCTTTAAGTTTCCACAGATGTTAAATAAAATTGATCATCTTTTTTCAGGTATGGATAGTTAATTGAAGATCATATTCAAATAAAGATCAATTTAACTGTTTATAATAAATGAAAAATCAGTTAAAAGTTTTGACTGAAATTTCCCTGTAATGGAAGAGGAGGAAATAAAAAAATAATAAGTATCATTTATTAGATTTGTTAAGACAATTTGAGAAAGAGCATGAGGAGAGAGAGAAAGAGAGAGGAAAAGTGTGAGGGAGGGAGGGAGAGAGAGAGTATTTAGGGTAAAACACAGAAGAAACCATGTGAGGAGAGCAATGATTGATGAGAGGGAAATCTGACTTATTTCTTGTTCACCTGGTCCTGGCAAATTTCCAGCGTTTGACATTCTTTTCTTTTCTCATCCAAAGATTTGTTAAAAATGGCATCTTGTTTTGGAGCTAGCTCATTCTCAACCTCCTGTGTTTCCAGGATTCTATGCCCTGGGTAAACTAAAGCAATTATGCTTTTCTCCTTTCTAAACAGAGTCACCAAATATATATATATATATGGACATACATTCTCTCTCTGTGGCATCCTTCATTTCATTATAGAACACAGTTAAAACTTTGTTCACACGGCTCCTAGTTTCTAAACGTGCGCATAATATTCTAATCTTTGATTTGATTAGAACATTATGTAACCACTTAAGAAAAATCTTGTGTATTGATTGCTTATGAATGAAGTTAGTTGTTGTTGGGGCATTGCTGGGGAAAGCAACCTACTTGCAGATATCAGTTAATTCAAGTCATTGCGAGAACAGTCTGGTGAAGCAGCAATGATGGAAGGTGAATAATAAAAAAAATACAATTTCCACCGGATAGAAACATTATTATTTTTGTTGTTGTGGTTACTGATTTTGCTGTTCTTTCTAAGTTTTCTTTGTTTTTATTTTAAAAAATTTGTCAGACTTTTAGCATTTGCTTAGCCTATTATCTTTTGTTGACTTCCAAATACCACCATTTGGTCATTATTTACATTTTGATGTCATTTTCCTTTCCTGCCACAATAATCCTTTTTGGATATGACAGCCATATAGTTTTGTTTGATTTATCTGAGAGCTTAGACTTTGGGGTCTGTGTCTTATAATTTTCCAATATTGTTATAGTACAGCTTTGGTATTTTTGTTGTTTGTTTTCTTCTCAACATTACTCCTTATACTTTCCTTTTTTTTTTTTTTTTTTTACTTAAACCAGATTGTCTTTAGTCCTAGATGGAAATAGTCACAGGTCCTACCAGTCAAGAAAATATGAAGTAATAAGTCTACTTTCTTAGGCAAACCAAAACAATACATTTCTCACATTTCTGATCGTTAAATCCAGATGAGTGTTTAACCAAAGAAATTGATCCCCGAGGAATAAACATCTATTTATACATGAGGAGATCTGAATATTTAAGTAATGAAATGTCCCAGGTGCTTATATGATGACATTGCATTGTAGAGAATGTGTGTTGTTTTCAGTGCATAATCACCTACTATCCTACTAGTTTAGTTATAGTTATCAGCTGATAAAAGTCACAATATGTTTTTCAGCTAAAATTCATATGAATAGAGAGGAAAAATAGGGCAGATAAAAATCAGAACCTGCAGGTACCAATGTATTATAATGGTGAGTCATCATAAATCTGGATTGCAAAGTGTCCAATTGTTTTAACTGATTTGATTTGACGATAATCAACAATATGCATTTTTAATACCCTGTTTTCTAAGCTCAAAGATTCGTTAAAGCTGGGACTACTAGTCAAATGTTTCCCTACCAACTGACCTTGACCTAGAGGAAATCTGTACCTTATTTATCTTAATAGCTTTAAATTTGTTCTTTTTTTTAAAGATTTTATTTATTTATTTGACAGAGACATCGAGAGAGGGAACACAAGCAGGGGGAGTGGGAGAGGGAGAAGCAGGCCTCCCGCCGAGCTGGGAGCCTGATGTGGGGCTCGATCCCAGGGCCCTGGGATCCATGACCTGAGCCAAAGGCAGACGCTTAACGACTGAGCCCCCCAGGCACCCCTAAATTTGTTCTTATATGAAAAAAATGCATTCAATGTTCATGAAATCATGTCACATCCGTTTCAATACAAAGGCCCTACCCCCATCCTGCCCCATGATTCTAGTTGAATTTGAAAGAGAATAAATAATATTTAAAATTCCTTAAGGAAGAATGTCACTCTCTTACAGGTTGGTTCATCCTAATTCCAATCTAATTCAAATTCTTCATTTGAGGTTTGGCAAATCAATTTAGCTGTAATACAAGCATTAATAAAAGTATGTAGTTATACATATATTCCCATTTACACATAGGTATGCATATACAAACGTGTACGTGTTTTATAGCTTTCTCATTTTAGCATTGTATGAATATGCCCATTTCAACAAACACTCTTTATAGCATGCTTTTAAAGTCATCCCCTATTTTTCAATTGATGAGTTATGGATCACATAAAAAATGGACTTTTTTAGTATCTTACCACTGATTATATCATTCCCAATATTTACATTTATAAATGATACCACCATTAACATTTTGTGCCTACACTTTGGCACAAAGTTCAGCTTATTTGTTTAGAAATGGCTTGGCCAATGTGTTGATTATTCTGTTTCTTATTCTCCTGTGATCCATCTGCTGCCTTCTCTTTCATGTATGGTGTCCAAGGAGAGTCACTGTCAGAAGCCTCATCACTTGGGACTCTGGCTTTCCGTCGATTTTTGTCCATTGTGAGGCAGTGGCACTGGTAGATTAGCCGGTGGGAGAAGAGAGAATTTGGGGCATCTATCCTCCACTGCTCCCACCTCCTACTCACTGGAATTCAGGTCAGACAGTGCCTGAGTCCTGTGGGGTACTCTCTTTCCCTTTTCCTCCATGACTGGGTCTCTTCAGTTACTGCTTTACCGTCTTTGTCGTAGGGGTGGGGATGCTCCCCCCACACGGCTAGCATCTAAGTGCTTTCCCGTGTCTGGGTTCTCTTCCCCATGACCATACTCCCACAAGTAGCACGTTCATTAGCCTCTCTTCATTTATATCCTTTGGATGAGTCATCAATTTTCTGCCTGGACCTGCTGAAATAGGCAAAGGGAGATAGTAATATTCTTTGCGCATTTGCTACATATTGTCACTTTTTTTCACAGTTCAAATGTACCACTAGAAATGTGTAAGAATTCAAATATCTCTATAATTTTTTAACTCTGGATTTTATGTTTAATTATTGTCATCCTGATAGGCAAAATAGAAAGTAATACGTAACATCTTTTGATTGTGAAAGAGGATAAATGTTCAGAGAGAGAGATTGTGTATGTGTATGTGCATGCATGCACATTTACAGATCAAATCACTAGACAGTAAAGTGTCTAAAAAGCACTAGCTATAGACTAGTGTCCAAATTTCAGCTCAAGCTCAAACTAGCTATGTGGATTCAGGCAAGATCTGTCCATTCTTCTTTTGAAACATCTCTAAGCCTTTTTAAAAAAATGATATGTGAGGTAGAGACAACAATAATATTTGAAGTAAAGTAAAGGATTAGACTTCTCCAGTCCCTTTGAACCTTATACCTGTGATCCTACCTCTCTGGCGGTAGTAACACCAGGACAGAAAGAAATGCTATATAATTTGATAATGCCTGAGTGATAAAGGAAACTCTACCTCTTGTGTTGAGTTGCTGAAGCATTTATATGGCATTTTTTTTCACTTTATTTTCTCCAAAGAATGGTAAATATTATCATATTTTTTATAATGCCAAATGAAGCCAACTTAACATTTCACTACATTGGAAGTCCAATTCTGTTAACCAAAAGCAGGCATGCTAATAAGAGAAATGGAATCCCATATCCTTATCAATTCACATTTACGTATTTATTGCTTTTCCTGAACTCCTTTGTTAGTAAATTTTGTCTTGCTTGGGTGCCTGGGTGGCTCAGTTGGTTAAGCGACTGCCTTCGGCTCAGGTCATGATCCTGGAGTCCTGGGATCGAGTCCCACGTCAGGCTCCCTGCTCAGCAGGGAGTCTACTTCTCCCTCTGACCCTACCCCCTCTTGGGCTCTCTCTCTCACTCTCTCTCAAATAAATAAATAAAATCTTTAAAAAAAAAATTGTCTTGCTATCCTTAAGTTATCCAGAAAGGGCTAGAAATGTTATCTGAAATTATATACCTTGCTTAATATAATACAATAGGTCACATTATTTCTTTTAGCAGAGGGAACTTTAGAGGAGTTTAGAAAGGCTTGGGGTCTTGTGGAACAGAGAGAAATGGAATATTTCTTGGAAGATGAGAAGCATGAACCTCAGAAGTAGCTCATTTGTACTGGAGGTAATGGTGTGAGAGAAAGGTAATGCTAGAGACTTTGAGAGGTGCAATGAAGTGGAAAAGGTGGATAGAGGGCGTACAATATTTTCTGCAAATGTATAAAATTTTCAACATAAGGACTGAGGCTGGCAAGAACACACAGCGTGTAATGTTCTTGTTTTGCATATAGGTATGGTGTTATTGATTCACCTTCAACAGGTCTTGTGCTCTAAGTTGTTGGGTGATGGATTTGCCCTGCTTGTTCTTCCCATCCTCCACGAGTGGAGCATGGGTTTGTGAGACATCTGCGCAGGGTTGGGAGGGCAGCTGAAAGCTGTTGAACAGAATGGAACTAACAGGCTTGTGCACAAATTAAACTTGTAAGTGTAGTGCCATCAGGGCTCAGCTGAAATGCTGAGCAACCAGAGCTGAGAAAGAAAAAGTCTTCAGTGCGATGATTTGGAGAGATTAATGGATACTTGGCTGGATAGGAAATTCACTAACAATATTTCAATGCATTATTTGCAGGAAAAATAACATACTGAAATATCATAACACATTTCAAAAGGACATGTAGAGGTTTGAAAACATATCTGGGCGTCTATGCTTAATAAACTTAATTTTTAAAATGTTGTTTCTGACACTTAGAGGATCTGTCATGAAAACCAACCACTACTGAAACAACAAAAGCCCCCTCCCCCTCCTCCAAAATAAAAAGGGCGAGCGGTCCCCAGCAGGAGCCTCAGGTGAGCTGGTGAGCGGAAGAGGAAGGCGGACAGCAGGCCCTTTGCTGGGTGGCAGCCAGCCAACTTGGCCAGAATTGGCCAGGGATCCATGACCCTTTGGGTCTCGTGGGAGAGTGTAAAGTTCTGTCAGCTCATCCATTCGGATAATTAGCAAAAGATATTATTTCCCTGCTCCATCTGCTTGCATTTTTGCTAATAATTGGAATGCTGAATAATGTTCCCAAGTCCTTCAGCTTGCTGTCACCACAACTGAGCACATCTCTGGGGGAAGGCCAGGGACAGAGAACACTCAGCCTCCTTAGTCCTCTTGTGGAAGGACAACCACAAACTCTGAGACCAGCTTCCAATCTAGAAGCAAGTCAGGGCTCACTGGTCAAGGAGTTTCATGAGGCCAGGGTGGCAGAGATTTTTCATTCTGCAATCCATAGCTTACTCCCTTTCCCACGGGCAGCTGCCTTGCAAATGCAGGGCTTAGGGAACATGAAACTTACAAAAGGGAAAGTATAAAACAATTTACTGGACCAGAGATCAACTTTAAGAAATTGCCTTATCATGGTGGGTTGGAAGTACTATATTTTGAAAAATGCTGTGGCAGCTCTCATGTGGGTATTCGATTATGGATTTCTCCAGACAGGGACCTCACCTCCTCCTTCACTCTGCATGGTAGCTCGCATAGGACAACGCACAATGGCACACTCAATTAAGTCCAGTTGGCTGGCTGACTGAAAGCACTTCAAGCCAGTTAAGAACGGACTGAATAGAAGGAGAAAGAACATACTTTTGCATTTTGAAATGAGTGTTAAATAATCTTTTCAACTCTAAAGCTCTTCTCACATTTTTTTTTTCACTTGAGCCTGTGAGCTGAATCTCAGTAGAAGAAAATGCTTCCCATCCACCTAAGCTCATGCTGGGTTTTATTGACTATCTTCCGTGTGTCGGTGTCTGTACTGGGAGCTAGAGATGCCTGATTGACTCCATTTCTGCAAGGCGACCGCGATACGTTTGTAGGGGCAAGTGCTCTAATGTATTACCAATATAGATACATTGAAAAATAAGTTACTCATAATTAACATTTGCTGCTAGTTTCTATGACATTTAGGAGATTTTATTACTGATGAATTATGAGAGGAAGCAATTATTATAAGAACCAAATTCATTCTACTGATCAGATATGTTTTTACTGAAAATTCGTTCTACTGAAGATACATGATTTTTTCTTTCTTCAAAGGGCTAATAAGTGATAAAACTGGGACTGGAACACAGGTTTTTAGACATATGGTCACATGTTTTTCTTACTATGCTTTCTACTTTTCATGACATAAGAATGGTGCTCTTTATACTTTTTTTTAAAAAGAGCCATTTCAGTTTTTAAAAAATGATTTTCTTGAACAATGTTTTCATGTTGCAATTAAGAAATAATAGGTATTAGAATAGAAAGATCTTTATATTGCAAAGCAAAGTTGGTCTGTGCCTATAGCAGAGAGATGTGAAATCAAACATCATAAATGAATTTCAGTGGTCAATTTAAATACTGTAGCACATTTACATAATGTTTAATAAGTTTAAATGACTAGCAGAAATATATCATTTGTATATTTGTATTTTATTTGAGTTTCAACATCTCTAAAAATTAAAATGTCACAGAACAAGTGAATTTTCATTAGAACATAAAATTAATCAGATAGACAAACTTAGTTGTTATATATTTCATAAAATATAATCAACTGGTAGATCAAGTTACCAGGATTTTTTTCTGAACATCCCTTTTTTCATAAAACTCCCAACAATGAAGTTGACACATTATTAAAATAAACTGTATGTTGTTAAAAAATATTATGTCTTTCTGTTGGTTTGAGTGCTAAAGTGGTATCACTGCTTTATGCTCTATTTCTGTCCATCAGGCAACTGAATTGGATTTATTTTAAAATTAGATGTTTTACAGTGTTTCCAGTACTTCATTTTGGAGATGAGTATAATCTGGCTTAAAATAGTCAAGAAACTGGCCAATATTACAGAGGTAGGCCTGAGCCTGGGTCTTGTAGACCTTTGTCAGTTTATTGGCTAATGTCTGGGTAATTGTTTGACAACCAACTTCCTGTGGAAAAAGCCTTGAATTGCAGCATATGCTGATTTCCATGGTATAGTGATGTTGACCATGGCTAATTTCAAGATACCAACGTGTTCCTGAATGAGGAGTTGCAAAGCGATCTGAAGTAGCTCACCATTTTACATTATTTCTGAAGTATGAATTTCTAGCCATATTTTTGTATATATGATAAAATACAGATAAAGTAGAAATAAATAACTTGAAGAACATGGATAACAGTGAAATCTATTAAAATAATTAGGAATTGATGAGTATTGCCTTTGTTTTCAATACAATTTATTTGTGAGTTAATATAATTTAGTATTAATAATGGTTTTGTTTAGTAACTGACTCACTGAATTCCTGAATATTTAACAACTAGCTCAATTGGCTCTTCCAAGCTGGTACCAGTCAACTCTAGCACACAACTGGATCACAAGGGTATGATACGGCATTTTGGTTGGTTGACAGTGTTTCCAGTGTGCCCTCTACTCCTTTTTGTGGTATATGTGGTGTGCGTGTGTGTGTGTGTGTGAGATAGTAATATGTCATAAAATGGTTTAATACTTATATCAAATCTGGTTCAAGTAATGACATGAATTCCAAGATGATAAATATTTATTTATTATTTATTGTTTATTTTTTTAAGATGATAAATATTTAAATTGCACATCCTTTCATAAGGATTCTGAAAAATAATTTAATATATTTTTAAAACTTTGTGTTTAAATTAAATTTAGTTAACATATAGTGTACTATTAGTTTCAGAGGTAGAATTAAGTGATTCATCAGTGCATATAACACCCAGTGCTCATCACATCACATGCCCTCCTCAATCCCATCACCCAGTTACCCCTTCTCCCTACCCACCTCCCCTCCAGCAACCCTGTTTGTTCCCTATAGTTAAGAGGCTCTTATGGTTTGTCTCCCTCTCTGATTTTGTCTTATTTTATTTTTCCCTCCCTCCCCCTATGTTCATCAGTTTTGTTTCTTAAATTCCACATATGAGTGAAATTATATGGGATTTGTCTTTCTCTGACTGACTTACTTCACTTAGCATATTACCCTCTAGTTCCATCCACATCGTTGCAAATAACCCATGTACTTTTAAAATAATAAATATACCCATTTCATGCTCTTCTGTCTTGGCTCTCTGGAGATTCTTAACCCTGTTTAGTCCAAATGAACATTTGTTGATTCAATTGTAGATTTTTCACAGGAAAACTTCTATCAACTAAATATAATATTTATACTACACAATTATTGCCATTCTAGCATGTCCAAGAGAACTGTTACGTTTAATAGTAAACCTGTAAGCATATTGTCATTGTTTCAGTTACATATTAATGCCATTTCATTTTATGAATGACACTGATTTTCCAGATTCTGTTTTGTTGTGACCATTTTGTGCTGAGTGAAAACATTTATTATATGAGTTGATGTTTGATTTATGTGGTTAGAAATTCATACTAGGTAAGCTGATAACAGTGCAGGGAATTTGATATGAGTGTTAGTATCAAAATGGAAAAGAAATTTGAAATGATGAAAGAAGGTCCTTATAAGAATGATTAGAGCGGGCGCCTGGGTGGCTCAGATGGTTGAGCGTCTGCCTTCAGCTCAGGTCATGATCCCAGGGTCCTGGGATCGAGTCCCGCATTGGGCTCCCTGTTGGCGGGGAGCCTGCTTCTCTCCCTCTGCCTCTGCCTCTCTCTCTCTCTCTCTCTCTGACTCTCATGAATAAATAAATAAAACATTTAAAAAAAAAAAAGAATGATTAGAGCAACAACAAAAGCCACTCATTAATAACAGGCCTCAAATACAGGTACAGAGAAAGGACTTTTATGTAAGGATGTAGAGATAGTTTTTATATATATGATATATCGATGTGGAGACTTCTAGGTAACTCGCTGTGCATAGTATTGGACAGTTGATAGTCACTAGAGATCTACGTGTGCCTATGTATTGTGGACAGAGCTGGTGTTCTAAGCGTAAAGTAGAGAAGGCTACGTCATCAGATATGAGGTTGTGGAGTCGAGAAGTGTATCAAGCATTGTAGAGACTCTGGTAGCAGGCATAATCCAGCCGTAAAATCCGTTACGATTCTCTAACTCTAATTTCATTCTATTGATGTTGGGATGATGATTACTCTCTGGGGAGGCAGTCCTGATGTGCCAGATGGTACAATGAAACTCCGTGGCCATGACTAGCATTACAGAAAAGCCGATTGACAGCCCTCCTGGGATCGGATAGGTGTCCGGAAGGCCTGGAAACCCTACCAGCTGCTCTCTGGTCTGCCATCAGGCTTACATTCCCAGCATTAGAGATTTATCTCTTTGGGCCTTGAAAGACTGCCTGGATAAAGAGGTAACATAGTGGGAGGAAGGGTGGGAAAGAAAAACACAAAACTGCATTAGTTATCCTCAACTGATAGCAGAGTGGAACTTTCTCTCCAAAGCAAGACAGTTGAAGGAAGGAGTGCAAACTCTACTCCCAACCCATGTGGGATCCTGGATAGAAACATGGTCCATATGGAAAATGCATTTTAAGCCCCCCCAGGGATAGCCAATGGCCATAAAGAGAAGGAAGAAGAACTAGCAGTAGAAACTTTTACAAGCGCGGGTTCTCTATACAGGACTCGATTAGTTTGACCTCTCCAGAGAGAAGTTACATTAATTCGTTTAGGAGGCTTTTCTTTTCACATTTCCCAAACTATTCAGATTGCAAAATATGGGTTACAAGTGTCTTGACCACAGTATCAAGAAACACCTACAATGCACCCTTTCGTTTAATATTTTGAAATGTAATGGATGATTTCCAGGCATTCTAGAAGATTGATACAGAATAAAGAAAAAAATTACAAGGAATATCCACTAGGTGGCGAGTGTGCTATGTAGTGTCCAGGTCACCTAGTTAGGGTGGAGCTGTTTCATCTTGTACATTAAGGGATCATATCAGATTATTTTGTGGCCAAACAGATGTCTGAAATAGATTTTAGAAGCCAGATAAAAGTTTCCAATTATTAGAGAGCAACTCACTTTGTGAATTAGATGTCTTTCCCAAATACTGAGCCGCATGAAGAGCTTATTAGATCATACGTGTTTTAATACCACTGATCACTGTTACATTGCTTTTCATCCGAATTCTCTGTTCTTGTTACTCTTTTAATAGCATGAAATCTGGAGGTAAGAGCTCCTTCTTGGACTACAGTTTCTTTCCTGTAATTTTCCTATGTATTACGCACTGTTAATCAGCCAAATAGACCTGAGATCCTCTTCCTTTTGCACTTTACAAGTCTTTGTTCTCTCTTTATAGTCCTCTTATGTGAAGTACCACATTTTAAGCACTACACACAGAGGATTAATAATTGCAGGGTTGGAAGATAAGATAAGCTGACATGGGCAAGTGCACAGCCAAAGTTACTCGACAATGAGGCTTCTCTCTTAGAAAACCTGTCATTTATGAACCTTTTTTGGGGGATGGGGAGTAATTAATTTGATGAACAAATTAGGCAAATTTTAATAGTGATCTTTAGACTTTCTAAAACACATTTTCTCCCAATTTGACTTAACAAGAAGTATTTTCTTTCTGTCTTACAATGAACTCTAATTAATCTTATATCCTTTATTTTTTTTACCATTTTGATTTATTATTGTTTAATAATAGAAAAAGTACAAAACCAACATAATCCTTATCTAGTGGTGCTGAAATCTTTTTCCTAATGTTGTCAATTATAATATTAATCTTTTTTAAATTTTTTAAAAAGATTTTATTTATTTATTTGATAAGAGAGAGACACAGCGAGAGAGGGAACACAAGCAGGGGTAGTGGGGGAGGGAGAAACAGGCTTCCCGCTGAGCAGGGAGCCCAATGCGGGGATTCATTCCAGGACCCCGGGATTATGACCTGAGGCAAAGGCAGATGCTTAAAGACTTAGCCACCAAGGCGCCCCTATGATATTAATCTTGAATCAAATGATTTGTACCTCCCTTTCTAAAGTTCATTAAGGTTTTGCATATTGTGACTTCTGATGACTTTAATTTGTGCAAAACACTATAGAAAAGTCAAAACATAAGGGAAAAATTCATTTGGAAAATCAAGGTAGAAAAATATCCATAATCTTATGTGAGTCAATCATTAAATTAAGATTTTGTCCACGTAAATTTCATGAAAAATGAATAGACATAAAAGAGAATTTTTAGTCTTAAATCCATTCCCTTAAAATGCCACTTCTTCCTTCTAAGTGCTCTGATTTACCTGCCTTTCCTCCTTTGACAGCATCTTCACTTTCACTAGGATCCTGACAGATTCTGTCAGTTAGAAAGTAATGTGTTAATCCACATTAATTTATTAGTAACTCATAAACTCCTATTTTATCCTCAGGAGGACTTACTTAGGAATAAAGAAATACCTTAGGCCAAAGGAGGAATTTTCAGTGATAGTATCTCAGGCAATGGAGTATTTTTCCATATCTCAGCCTCATCAGTGTTGGCAGGCCAGCCAGCCTAGATGTACTCTCAGAATATTCTCCATAGCGGGAGGCTTAGAGGAGGGCAGCCAGAGAAAGTCAGCCAGTTAGAACCTAGGCTCTATCACTTGGCGGAGTGGTTGTGTGCACCACCCTTCATCTCTCTGAACCTCTGCTTCTTGCTCTATTAAAAGACGGGTTGGTGGTACTAGGGAGATAACAGTAACTGATCCATAGGATTAATGGGGGTTTAAATGAGATAATACCTGCATTTAATATGTTCCTTGGTACAGAGGAAGTTCTGAAGCAGTAGTTGAATTATTGGTTGTATTATTTTGCTAGTATGATGGATCAGATAAATTTCTAAGAGGTAGGATTATCACCTTGTAATGTACCAAATTTTTTAAGGAAAATAAATTTGGAACACTTCTACGACTGTATTTTCATTTATTTTTTATTTTTTTCTATGACTGTATTTTTAAAATAATGCATGTTGCAAAGTACATAATTTCCGTGAGTTTTTAAACTTTCAAATGATCAGAAAAGGTTCTGATCAAGCCATTTGATATTTGAATACTGTTCTTAAAATTTATTTAGACACAATTAATTTTCCCCAAATCCCCCCATACTCAAGTCATTTGCTTCTCTAAATACATCAAAAACAATATGGAGAGAATATAATTTAAATATCAATTGAATGTTTGAAGAAATATATAAGATACAGTTTAACATTAGCTTTGAGAAAACAGGAAATGTTTTGACTGTGGTATCATAAGAAAAACTAATTGTAAAAAACTTTTTAAAGAAATAATAATCAAATAACACTGAAAATATTACTGAAAACAGATTTTATATTTTAATAATAGATATTGTGAAAACATAATCATTTGACAATAGGATTTATTAGAGGGTAAATACATATTTCCAGAGACAAAGAATTCTAGTCAATAAAATCATTAAATTCATTATCTAATAAAATTGCAAGTGATTATGAATTTTACAATGCTTGAGATTTATTCAGATTTGCCTTTCTGGGAACATAAAAGAGAATTTTTCTCTTGAAATCTAACAACAGCCTACTACAGGAATACTACTTAAAATGAAACAAAATGTCATATTTTCTTTTAAAAATTCTTTCAATGATATTTTCATATTTTAGTAATATTTTACTTTAAAAATCACAAATTATTATGAAAACATGTTTAAAAACATGTAGTTCAAATATCCTTAGAAATTAACTTGGCTTTTTGAACTTTATATTTTTATTAAATATTTTTATTGAAAAATTTGTGATTGTTACAAAAAATTTTATCTGGTATATGTGTTCAGAATTAAAAATAAAAAACTTTGATTTGTATATCTCATCCATTGGCTTCAGTATCTACTTGACTTTTCTAGGATCTTGTTACACATTTGCTTACCTCTCTGTTTCTCACTAGTGATATGAACATTATATGCCATGTGAACTCTATGACAAATTACATGCATCACTGTAATCTATATGTATATCCATCTGACCATAGCAGAATGCCTACATGAAATGCCAAAATCCATAATAAAATACTTTAACATTTATAGATATGCACCTAAATACACACATGGTGCAATGTGAAGTCAAATGGTATGATTCTTGGTCAGTGATATTTGGCCCATACACAGAGAAAAGAAGCAAACACCAGGATGCTAAGAGAAAAGAGTGAAAGGGAAACAATGGGCCAGGAAAGAAAAACTTCCATTCCTGATAGTTTTTATAATCTTATTCCAGGCTTCCTGAAACTGGCATAAGAGCATATTTGTCTATTTTTGCTTCAGCTAACATAAGTGAGTTTCTTATATATGTATATAAGTAAGAAATTTTTCTTAGGAATACATGGTGGCATTAGAAATATATAGTATCTCTAAAATAAACAATTATAATTGTTTATTTTACAGATACTATACTATAGTGTATATTTCACTAAACTCATGATATGTCAAACCCCCTTAAAAATGATGCCAAGATGAGACTGAAGTACTGAAAATAAATTTTCTTAGGCATCAAGATTGTATGCTACAACTCCCTTTCTCTCCCCCATGTAATTATGTACTGCAAAAAAGTATAGTACAAATCACTGCTGAAAGAATTATTTAATGAATAAAAATCAAACTAGCCTAAAGCTATCTATTCAGGTCTTCCTGTAGAATTAGGTACTTATTTTTTTTATAAACATGCATTAGCTTTTACTAAGTCCATATCAGAATAAATAAAGATTTAGGAAAGGCTGATGCTTAATGTAACTTCTTAAATGAAAGATGATTTTACTGGTCACACTGGATATCGAAATTAGTATATAAAAATTGCTATAGAAAAGGGATAAAAATCAGAACTATCATTAAATAATATTTTTTACATGATTCTTGAAAAGGAAGAGGGATGAATTCATTTTCACTCAGTGGATGCAGCCCATAGTTTGGGAATCAAAGTGGAAGAATCATTAAGAACCAAAAAGGGGAAAGAAACACCAACAAAATCTTGGATATATTGCAGATAGGAACAATTTGTAGCTCACGAGAACATAATGTATCTAAGAACTCAGTAATAATGTGATTGTATTTTCAGATTTCCTCAGTCAAACTAGGTTTGGAAATTTTGAAAGTTAATTTTATTTTTTAAGATTTTTGGAGTAATATTTGAGCATTTATTTATCGAATTATTTACAGAGATGATTTCCTTCTATGTTTTACTCTGACTTTGGGTCTGTTAGCCATCTGTATGTCTTCCTTGGAAATATGTCTATTCATATCTTCTGCCTATTTTTAGCTGGGTTATTTGGTTTTTGGGTATTGATTTTATAAGTCCTTTATATATTTTGGATACTGATCCTTTATCACCTGTCATTTGCAAATATCTTCTCCCATTCTGAGTGTTGTCTTTTAGTTTTGTTGTTTCCTTCTCAAAATCAGTCATCGTCGGGGAAATACAAGTCAAAGCTACAATGAGATATTACCTTACACTTGTCAGAATGATTAAAATTAACACAGGAAACAACAGATGTTGGCGAGGATGCAGAGAAAGGGGAACCCTCTTACAGTGTTGGTGGGAATGCAAGCTGGTTCAGCCACTCTGGAAAACAGTATGGAGGTTCCTCAAAAAGTTAAAAATAAAACTACTCTACCATCCAGCAATTGCACTACTAGGTATTTACCCAAAGGATGACAAAATACTGATTTGAAAGGATACATGCACCCCAGTGTTATAGCATCATTATCAACAACAGCCAAACTATGGAGAGAGCCCAAATATCCATTGGCTGATGAATGAATAAAGAAGATGTGGTATGTGTATACATTGAATATACGTGAATATTACTCAGCCATAAAAAAGAATGAATCTTGCCATTTGCAATGACATGGATGGAGCTAGAGTGTATTATGCTAAGTGAAGTAAGTTAGTCAGAGAAAGGCAAATACCACATGATTTCACTCATATGTGGAATTTAAGAAATGAAACAGATGAACATAGGGGGAAAAAAGACAGAGGCAAACCATAAAACAGACTCTTAACTGTGGAGAACACACTAAGGGTTGCTGGAGGGGAGGTGGGTAGGGAATGGGTTAAATGGATGATGGGCATTAAGGAGGGCACTTATTGTGATGAGCACTGGGTATTGTATGCAAGTGATGAATCACTAAATTCTACACCTGTAACTAATATTACACTGTATGCTAACTAACTGGAATTTAAATAAAAACTTGACAAAGGAAAACAAACAAACAAACCCCCCCCCCCCCGTGACTTTGGGAAAATATGCTGCTACACAAGTAAATCTGAACAAATAAAATATATTCATGTGAAATGGGGCAAAGGGTGGTTTAAGCCCTATGAAGGTGCCATTTTTAAAAAGATTTTATTTATTTATTTGACAGAGAGAGAAGGAGAGCAGAAGCAAGGGGAGGGGAGAGGGCAGAGGGGAGAAGCAGGCTCCCTACTGAGCAGGGAGCTGGATATGGGGCTGGAGCCCAATGCGGGGCTCGATCCCAGGACCCTGGGATCATGACCTGAGTTAAAGGCAGATGCTTAACTGACTGAGCCACCCAGGTGCCCCTAAGTTGCCATTTTTTGTAGGTAAAAATGGCAAGGTCATATTGAACAGGTAAGAATTATTTATATATATGAAAATCATATATATATATGGTTATAACATCATGTATGAATATAGACAAGATATGGAAGTCAATTTGAAAAAAACAAAAATAGATAATTTTCACATGTAGAAGCATCAATGATTTAGAAAACTGCTTTCAAGACTTATTTAACCTTATAGATATGTCATATATATCTCTTAAAATTATATATTTTAGTTGAATTTTTGATAACTTTTGTTCAACCATTATTCTAACAGGCTTCTTCCTGTTATTTGATAATCTGCTCTTATTAAGCTGACTTTAAGTCTCCGAGTCAGAGCAGATAGTGACTTTGATATATAATAGATTGTGTGTTTGTATAACGTTATTTTTATGGAATCTAGATTATTTTATAAAGAACACACTTAAGATTGCAGGTAGGGGATTCAGAAATGTGTTAATCTATATTTATTTAAATGAGCGCCAATTTATTTTTTTAAGTTCTATCAAACAAACCCCTTCAGAAGTTTAGAACACTTCCTCAGTTTGTTATTACAGAGACGCTACATCTGGTATAAATGATTATTAGTGGTTGGCAGAAATGCATTATTAATTTGGTGGATCGTACTTTTCAATATTAATTATCTATGGCAGGGTATTTCAGATCAGTTCTCGTTAATCACAAGCCCTAGGCCAGTATGCTAATTTGAAGTCTATGCAAAGATTAGTAAATATTTGGTCCTTGGTAATACAGTGATAAAACTATGAACTATTGTATATCATGTCCAAGGATGGTTGCTGTGTAGGGTCATATATTGAATAACCCTAACCAACTTGAAAAGTTTTTATTTTTCCATAGAGCCTATAATGCCCTAATAGCTTGGAACTAATACATTAGAATATTAATATGAATCACAGAGCGATCCTGGGTTTCTTGCTGGTTTGTGTGTCTTCTTTCTTGCTTATTGCTTTTGGGGTCCAAGAGTGTTAATTAATTCTCAATGAATCAACAATTTGAAATATGAAATATAATGAACAATATATGAGTCAGGATATTTGTTAAGGAAGAATCACTCTCTTAATTAGAAGGATATTTACAGGGAACATTCCCTGACCTGTTCAGCTGACTGTCATGTATTATAAATAACTGACACATTCCCTAGAAATTACTGAAGATACTATGTGAGCAACTGGTTCTTGGAACATAGGCTTAAAGGACAGTCAGGTCATCATTCTCTGTGATCCTTTTCCCATATAAATCTGAAAACTGTCTCTGAAGAACCGTGTTTCATTTCTTCCACATACAAGGAAGTGTTAGTTTGGTTTAGTTTTGACAAACTAAGCTGTGCTGGTAGGTAGGAGTCGGTTAATACACTATCCCTCCAAGATGACTTATTTGCAAACTAGCCATGCTGTATTTCAAAGAAGTGATTCTGGTCGAGATTTTAAGTTGGTCACGAGGGTATTTTTATAGGTGTGAGCCTGTTTATCAAGC
This sequence comes from Mirounga angustirostris, assembly GCF_029215605.1. NCBI lineage: Eukaryota > Metazoa > Chordata > Mammalia > Carnivora > Phocidae > Mirounga > Mirounga angustirostris. The sequence continues at coordinate 9,598,663 of NW_026991720.1, forward strand.
TTTGATGTCACATTTGATCTGTGCAGCTTTGTGTCTCTGGTTGGTTTTGACGACACATATAATTTCTCAAACCATCAAATCTTCTTCCATTATAAATTCACAGCACTCCTTTTGCTTATGGTTTTATTTCCACACCTCTGGGTCGCATTCCTCTCATTGATGTACATGGTCATTGTTCTCTTTTGTTTGATTTACACCTCGCAGGGATTACAAGGCCCATGGCACTGATTTCCTGGACTGCTTGCTAGAGCTTTGACTTCCTAACCTCAGGAGAATTCTTTCTTGAAAATTTATGTTTAGGTAATGCTTTTGACATTGAGCTTCCCTGTTTGATTTCTGAATGTTAACTTTTCCAACTAACGATGATTCGAATGATCAACTCGCTTTCTTTCTTTTTTCCTGTTACATGTTGGAATCGATTTTAGAGTTGGAATCAGATCAACCTTTGTTATTTCCTGGCCTTTGGTGACTTTGAAAAAGTTACCTAACCTTTGTGAGCTTCAATTTTTTCATCTGTAAAACAGAGCAGAATAGTCTCAGTCACACGGGCTTTTTGTACCAAGTAAATGCACGAAGATACACACTTCTGCTCACATAATGACTCAGTAAAATTTATTTCCTTCTCCTTCCTTAAGGAGGCTACTGGCATTAGTGACACTTGATAAATACACCCCCCGAAAGACAGAATACTAGTTGTTATTCATGTGCTTTCTCACCAAAACATGGACTTAGCAAAGCTTCTAGTTCTAGTTTAACTACTACCCTTACTAATCATTCCAGTTCTTTCTGTTGTAAATCATCCCTTCCATTAACCTACAGATGACTATAACAAATGCCTGATTATCCTTTTTTGCTTTCAATTTTGTTATCCTCTACTTATTTGTCCACCTGATTGCTATGGTGATTATGTATCTATATATCTATATCTAATATAATTATATATTTATAATTATACAAGTACATTTATAACTTAATAGCTTTTAATTATGCATACATAGTTTTATATATATATCCTACTGTGTGTGCATATTAAAAATCTATTAAGCCATAAATGCATTTGTATAATTATAAAATTTCTAGTCAGCAATTTTTTTGAAAATTAACAAAATAAGAAAAGAAATAACTGGATAAAAAAATCTCTTAAGAACAACTGATATCCCTTAATCTCTCTTTCATAAAAATCAATAAGAAAAAGATGAGCAAAGCAATAGCTGAATGGACAAAGAACATGAATAAGCCATTCACACTCAAAGGCATATACCAACCAATGAAGCTACCACATAATGCTGATTCCATTCACAATTTAGTACGATCCAAAGGAAAGACTTTTTATTTTACGTATGAATTTATCAAAGATCAAATGTTTAACAATGCCTAGTATGTCGAGGACATGGTGTATATATACTACCATGGGCTATAAAGTCTATGTTCTCTAACTTGGCGTATACACCCCTCTCAAATGGACCTCTTCCCTGTCCCTCCAGTGTTTCCAGCATCCTCTCCCATGCTCTAGCCACAAGGACCTTTGTTGTGTTTATCTAACAAAATATATTATCATCAGTCTTCACACAGATTTTTTTCTCCTGCCAAAACATGTTTCCTCTTTCAAGTCAATTTGTTAACACATCCACTCTTTATGTTTCATTAATTTTAAATATTTCAGTTGGAAGAGTCCCCTATCTTCCAAAGACCTGGTCAGATGGCCCTGCCTTCCCTCTAATCTCTCACATTTCACTTATATGTATTGTCATTGGTTGTTTGATTTTAACCACCCCTGCTAGACCCTGGGATTTCTTGCTCACTTTTATATCCCCACCATCTGAAAAATGCCTGGAATATAGAGGGTACTAAAAAAATAGATAATTTGATTATCTTTTCACAAATAGTAATACTTGATTATCTTTTTTTTAATGTTATATTAGTCACCATACAATACATCATTAATTTCTGATGTTGTGTTCCATGATTCATTGTTTGTGTATAACACCCAGTGCTCCATGCAATAGGTGCCCTCCTTAATACCCATCACTGGGCGAACGAATCCCCACATCCCCCTCTCCTCTAAACCCTCAGTTTGTTTCTTGGAGTCCATAGTCTCTCATGGTTCATCTCCCCCTCTGATTCCCCCCCTTCATTTTTCCCTTCTTTCTTCTAATGTCCTCCACGCTATTCCTTATGTTCCACAAATAAGTGAAACCATATGATAATTAACTTTCTCTGCATGACTTATTTCACTTAACATAATCTCCTCCAGTTCCATCCATGTTGATGCAAAAGTTGGGTATTCATCCTTTGTGATGGCTGAGTAATATTCCATTGTATATATGGACCACATCTTCTTTATCCATTCGTCTGAAAAAATGTTCATTATCATTAGCCATCAGGGAAATTAAAATCAAAACCACATTGAGATACCACCTTACACCAGTTAGAATGACAAAAATTGACAAGGCAAGAAACAACAGATGTTGGAGAGGTTGTGGAGAAAGGGGAATCCTCTTACACAGTTGGTGGGAATGCAAGTTGGTATAGCCACTTTGTTAAACAGTGTGGAGGTTCCTCAAACAGTTAAAAATAGAACTACCCTATGACCCAGCAATTGTACTACTGGGTATTTACCCCAAAGATACCGATGTAGTGAAAAGAAGGGCCACATGCGCCCCAATGTTCATAGCAGCAATGTCCACAATAGCCCAACTGTGGAAAGAGCTGAGATGCCCTTCAATACTTGATTATCTATAGATCAATAGATTTGTCATGAATGCCACAATTGTGAATGAGTATCAGATCATTCAGTACATTGTTCTGTCCGGCTTTTTTTCTATAATTGCAATACTCTTTCCTAAAATAATAATATAAATATTTAGCTAATCATCATATTTTATTGTTAAAATAAAGATAAGAGCAGGATTGCTTTTGTAAAAGACATGTGTAGCCATCAACTGGTGATTTTCTCAATGCTCTGAGCATTGAGACAGGATGACTCTGTATTGAATAAGGTTTTAAAGATAACAGGAAACAGGTAGAGGAAGAGAGGGAAGGAGAGGGGGAGAGACTGAGGGAGGCAACTGAGATGTATCGTGTCTGTTATGAATGGAGAAGTTAGATTCAGGTGTTGTTGCCCAATGACCTAGAACCACTCAAGTTGCAAAATTACTAGGATACAAATTCCTTAACACTAACAAGGACCACTGCTCTTTACTCACTAGAATTGTCCCAAAAATTAATAAAATTTCCTTGGGACTTGGTGATTTTTTTGGCATGAAAGGACTAAAGTAGAAGCTGAGTGACATTTGTTTGGATTAATACGGAAAGCATTCTTTCCACCAATGAGAGGTTGGACTAGTTCCCTAAACTCTCTCAAATTCTGAGATTAATGAGTCCGGGGATTTGTGAAGACACTGTAATCAGTTTGCTGTGATCACAAATGTTATACACGCGGAATTCCATCTCAGGCTCATAAAAGTTTTAGCTTCCTTGTAATGAAGATCTAGTTGATAGGATTAACTATACTCTGCAAAAATGACAACTGACCTGAGGATAAGCTATTACAAACCAATGTCTCCTACATTTCCTACACACAAATTAGAATACATCAGGATACTATCTGTGCTTGCAACAAAAGACGTTCTGAACCAGTATGAATCCATTTTATGAGTAATCTTAATTTTAAATAGTATGCTTATCTGGCTGTACCTCAATCTTCTTTTAAAACTTAACAGCAAAGATATGTATTTTTAAGATATTTTGTAGATAGGAGTTAAAACTCTACAAAATAATCAGCCATAATAAATATTAAGAAGTATCAATAGAATTAGAATTATTGTCGGAATATAAAATATTTTATCCTGTTTATTGTTATCATGCAGTTTCTGGGTGGATATTTCACTAAATTTAGAGGGGTCATTGAAGATAGTCTCCTATGATACATAGGCTATGTGACATGTGCTAAATTCACTTTTGCGGACCCTGGAGTCATTCTCTTGCAGCAGTTAAAGTAGACATTCAGAAAATTGTCCATTTACCTGTCCATCAGGAGAGACATTTCATGTATTAAAGTACTATACAAAATAACAGTTGTTTTAAATATTAGCTCTGAATAGTAAACCACAAAGGCACATGCTCTGAATTGGGAACAGCATTCTGCCATTCAGGTGTTTTTCAGATGACAACATTTATACATAATGCATAGCTGGGGAGTAGCAGGAAGAGGAAATAAGTATACAGGAATTTTAAATTTAAAATTGATTAATGGTTTGAAACAATGAAGAGGAGACCAGTTAGCAGTGAGTAAATTGAGTTCACTTTTCTACAAACCATTTAAGGTCAAAAATCACATTGCTGTGGCCAGAATTTGGCAATGTGCCTGCCATGTATATGCTTGTTTACTATGTAGAATATTTGGGAGTGCATCTGTTTTACACTGATAGAATGCCATTTTTGTCTCACAGAAAGGTTAGTTATTTAATCATTAAAGCAAATTGATCCTGAAATTTTTGAAAGTTATACCTTCAAGGGCTTAAACTCGTGTAGTAAAAGAATATGACTTATATGAAGATATTGTTTCTAAAAATCATTTTCAGTGCCAGAATTACAGATTGATAGGGAGTGAGTTATTTCTGGAAGTCACTGGAAGGCTTTGTATATGCACATTCAACAATTAATTTTAAGATAATAACAGTGGCCCCACCAAGTGATTTGGTCCAGCTTAAGAGGCTCACACATATATACAGAGGTAAATATTGCTGAGTAGGAGATGCAGAGAAAAGGTCAGCCTAATGAATTTCCTTTCACTACATTGAATGTTATACAGGTGCTTATTTGCCTGTACCTAGCTGACAATGGGAAGCAGAGATACTATGATATTTCTCTTGCCACATCCCCTCTTGCCACTATTCTCTCTCCTCTCCATGTTTCTCTTGATTTTTCTATAGCACAATAGGTAATCGTCAGAGCACGGGAATCAAGCTATTACCCAGCACCAATCTTAACTAATGATTCAGATGATACCAGCACTTGGGAGTATAGCTCAGTGGTAGAGCATTTGACTGCAGATGATACCAGCACACATCAAGTATAGCTAAAGCAGTCTGTCCAAGAGAAGACAGAAACCACCAGGCAACATCCCAAAGTGTCCTCTTTCTTCTTTCTTAGTACATTTTTGTTCACAAAGAGATCCACTTTGATTTTGGGGGAAAAAAAAATCTGTTATATACACCGTTTGTTACATAACTAACCCCAGTTCTCCAAGCAGCCCTGCGGCATAAATCAACAATGCCACGTTATTGTTTAATATTATGATTTAGGCCATCAAGATATATCCTGATGTGACCATTTACTAGATAAGAACTTGCGTTTTCTTTTTTAAAAAATTTTTTTTCTTCCGCTTTCTTTTAAAGATTTATTTATTTATTTGAGAGAGCAAGAGAGCATGTGTGTGAGTGGGGGGAGGGGCAGAGGGAGAGGGAGAGAGAATCTCAAGCAGACTCCCTGCTGAGTGCAGAGCCAGACCTGGGGCTTGATCCCAGGACCCTGAGATCACAACCTGAGCTGATATCAAAAGTTGGGAGCTTAACTGACTGAGCTACCCAGGCGCCCCAAGAACTTCCCTTTTATGTATAAATATTGTATCATGTTAATAAAGGAGATTGAATCAAAGACAATAGCATATTTATGAAGGATATCTGGCTGGGGTTGCTCATTCCCCTGAACTTTCCCAACCCGAAAGGAACTACCCAGGGGCCCTTTCCTTTCCAAGTTCCCATAAAGTTAATTTCTTTACGTTGATGTATCCATTTTCCTATGGGTTCCCAAAGACATAGCAGTAGTATATCCTTTTCTGAAAATACTGTTCTTATAGGAGTTAATAAGAATGTTATCAAAATTTTTGAAAGTTTATCAAACTATAAAATCTTCAAAAAGAGATACAGTGGAATGAACATGATAATGAGCTCCAACTGAACCGGAGTTTGAGTTTGAATTTCATAGTCTACTTGCTTTGTAGCAAAAGGTACATTGTTTAAATTTTCTGAGAAGTGGTTTCCTCCTATGGAAAAAGTCAAAATGGTAATACAATGTTTAGTGTTCTTGTGTGGATCATGAGACATAAAGCATATGAAAAGGGCTAGCAAAGTGTTCAGCATGTAGCATGTGCTCAATAAACATTTCTTTGCCTTTTTGTGAAGTTAATCAGTCCTCAGGTTTTTCCTCTTTGATCCATGATGTTGCACATTTTCCGTGTTCTTGTTTCAACTATTTGAATATTTCTTTCCTATCTCCTTTGCTAATGTTCTTTTTTTCCCATTACCTGAAATCTGGACATAAAATTTTCAAATTATGTTCATAATCATTTTCTCTTATTCCACATTCCTATTTTTAGACTCTAGAATATACAGTAAATGTTTTATTTTGAAACACATGCATAATATGAAATATCACTTTTATTTAAATAAGACTAAAATCACATTTGGCTCAAAGATACACTGTTTAAATAAAAATGAAAGTACTTTGTGAATCAGATATCTCTCATCACACTCTCAACTCCCATCCTGATTATGAGAGATTTATATTTCCAATTTTGTTTAATACTTTATCATTTGAAAAGTTTAGACATTTTTCAAAAACCAAGTGCCAGAGGGGAGGAGGATAGGAGGATGGGTGAAATAGAAAACGGGGATTAAGAGTACACTTATCTTGACCAACATCAAGAAATGTATAGACTGTATGGTACACCTGAAATTAATATATGTTAATTATACTTGAGTAAAAAAAAAGTGCAAATGTTTTTCATGTAATTTCGCTTGCTTGTTTATTCTTTGGCTCAGAAGTATTTGTGTATATACTATATGCCTGGTTCTGTGTTGGGTGTTACATGTGATGGTAAACAAAAGAATCGTGTTTCCACTCAAGGAGTGTATAGATTAAAGCCATAGAAAAACATTAGTCAAATAGTCACCCAAAATGTAACTGCAGCTATAATAGATAATGCAAAGGAAAGAAAGGAACGTTAGATTTTATTTTTCAAGAGATCATGACCTAGTCGGGTGTCACACTGAGGATGTGAACTTTAACCTGATGAGATAAATACAAATTACCCATGATGTGGGGGTTAATGAGAGGAGAGGGACTCAGGAAAACAGTCACAGATTCCTAGGGAAAGTTTGTATTTTACTGTTGTTCATCATGGCCAGTAAACCTTCATCTTCTCCTGTCTGGAATATAAGAATCAGCTGGTTGTTGGAGAGGAACAAGATAAAAAGATTCAGAGGCTGCCAAGAAACCCAGAATGCATGGATTTATTAACACCACCCCTAACTGTCCAGGTAATACCTAGATACGGCTATAACAGTTAAATCCTCAATGATATGCTCTATTTGGCTCTGCTTTTATATATCTAACACCTGCAGCTTACCTCCAAATTTTCTCCTTGCTCCTTCCATCCTCCCCACTTATTTCCTAGGATGGGTTAAAACATGCTGATATAAACTGTTTCTAGTTGGGCATCACTTCGGTCTTTGTAAAATACACCTTTTGGTACTAGAGGTCTAAGATCTTCACTCTTATTTTATTCCTATGGAAATAGAATGTTCTTATATTCCTTGTATATATAGCATGTGTGCAACTTAAAATATATTTACATAATCTTTGATCATATTATTCATCGGCAGGGAAGTTTCTCATAATTACACACAGATAGTATTTATGACCAATTAGGATTTTTCCTTTACCTTAGAAAATATAAAAAAAAAACCACTTATTTTTTTGTGTGTCTGGTCTTACAGACAACCTGTAAAATTTAACTCTCAAAGAGTGCCGGTCTGCGTATTTTGTAGTGTTAACGAAAACTTGTACCTTTGCTCAGGGCTCTGCCTCAGCCTGGAGTTCCCTCCACCCTTACTTCTATTAATATAAACGAGTGATTCTCAACTTAGTTCTATTGATAACAAGCTTTCAAATAATGACATTTTTGGCTGGCACACTTAAAGGACTTTAAAAAGACTAAGGTCATTTGGAAGCCAGCTGTGATAGTTCAATCACTGTTACAGTATAGTAGCACCCCTGAGTCTAAACCACACTTACTTGGGTACACCAGGGTGCAATGGAAGGAGGACAGCTGGCTGCTTTCATTGCTTTCTCTCCGTCAGGCCTGAGACAAAGCCCCCTATATCGTGAACAGTCTCAGCAGAATATACCTTTTGGGAGAAATCCTGGGAATTAGCTGCTATTTTCTTCTTGTGAAGACAAATATTTATAACCTTCTTTGTACACTTAACATGTACCCAAACTCCGATTATAACACGCCTTCTCTCTCTTGCAGGCAGTGACATGTACTCCCTCTGGCCATTGTTACAGTTTGCTCCAATCAGTTCAAATATTTCTTTTGCCCCTCCCCCCCCAGATAAGACTGTAACCACGTAACTCTTTAATTATTGCAAAGACCGAGTTTGCATATTGATCAAAACATAAGGATCGCATCACAGCTTGACAACTGGGAACCAAATTTGCCCTTTTATCAAGGCTTAGCTTAAGCCACAGAACATTCTGAGGTCATATTCTCTCCTCCACATCCCCATAATTCTTTCTTTCTATACCCACTTATTGTTCATTTACCCTATTCTAGTTTGTATTGCCACTGTTATCTTCCTTCAAATCAGGGAATATTTCTTGAACTCTTAGCACAAATTCAGGCTTTTGAGAAATGTCAAATTAAGATAGTTCAGCTCATTATTGCTTTATGTTCCCTTTTCCCTTACTCTATTAGAGCGTAAGGGATGTTGACATTTTATTCTCTTGATTAATCCTTCATAGTTACAATTACAAGAGTATTGTAGAAAAAGTTGGAACAGAAATAAGCATATGATATTTAAGGACTGGAAACAATAAAATCCTTTGCTATACACAGAGTGCGAGAAGGGATACTTTATAGGCTCCATGCTTTTTAAAATTTCCTGCAATATGATATCCTTTTTCTGTATTTAAATATACTGTGTAAAGCTATAGTAGCTTCTGTAAAAACAAAACAAAACAAAAAAAACTCCAACCTGTCCAATTAACACTTTTTTTCTGACCATTTTTATCAATGACTGAAACTTATGTAATTAGTAATCAACACATATGCACACAAATGTGTGTTTACAATCTGTTAGCTCTGAGAACATGTGCTATGGGGCTATAGGGAATATGAGAAACTATGTTGTAAAAATTGCCCTTCTCTCAAAGAACAAGGTAACATAGTGTGGAGACAAGGGATAGAAAGATTTCTTAAAAAATTAAATGACCAACAAGACAAACCACAGAAGATATTCCAGCCCATAAAAACAGTCTTCTAAAAATAAATATTGTAGGGGCACCTGGGTGGCTCAGTTGGTTGAGTGTCTTGGTTTTGGCTCAGGTCATGATCTCAGGGTCCTGGGATCAAGCCCTGCATGGGACTCTGTGCTCAGCTGGGAGTCTGCTTGAAGTTCTCTCTCTCTCTCTCTCTCTCTCCCTCTCCCTCTCCCCTACCTCCTGCACTCTCTCTCTCTAAAATAAATAAATAAATCTTTAAAAAAATTAAAAATAAAAATAAATAAAAACAAATATTGTACCATGCAAGGAAATGGAAAAAAATGGGCATTTCATACAAGTATGAGTAATAAATTTAACCTAAAAATATTATATTTTAAAAGGAAGATTAAGATTACATTTATCACAACAAGCACTGAATAATGGTGTAAAGAACTGTTGAATCACTATATTGTCCACCTGAAATTAATGTGGCACTGTATGTTACTGGCTTTAAAATAAAAGGCTTAATTACAAAAATAAATAAAAGGAGGAATCATGGTGAGTTGCAATTATCTGGTAAGTTTAAAGGAAAATGAGGCTCCTGAACTATCACATCAGAGAAGGGGAGGCTTCAGAGGAGTGAAGAGAAAAAGTACAGACTAATAATAATACAGAAAAGACGTATTCATGAAACACAGTGAGAATTTTGGAGGAAAGCTGTAGGGAGATGCCAAGGTTAGAGAGATTATTTAGACATTCTGTGAAGTTAAAGAATTTGAATTTATCCTCTGCCATATTTGCCAAAGGAACTTTTTCTGTCCTGCTGTGGTTGATTACTTACCAGAAGTTTCATATTCTTAGGGGGTGCCTTAGAGATAACTTAGGACTTTTAAGAGTTTTAAAGTGAAATATAAGATTATTGTAGTTCCCATGTGTAGATAATGCATTCACAGAACAATGGGGGTTGTCTCTATCTTTTTGGCTCTGCATATTGCTTTGATTTTTATTTTGTATTAGTAAATGGCAGACTGAGGTAACTAGAAACCTAAAGGATCTGAAACCCCTTTTCTCATCATATATATATATATATATATATGAATATATATGAGTATTACAATGCTACTTATGCCTCATCTAACTTGCTCTTCACTGTAACATTTCATAATATGGGGTGTTACCCTGTGTCGTGAGATACTTAGATGAATGATGAGTTACACAATATTGGAGAAAAACATAAAATTTATAAGCCATTCATATGATATCTGTTCAGATTTCCAATTCCATTCAAACCTAGTGAGATTTGATTTCTCTTTTCATTTTGCAAAAATGTACAACTCATTCATAAAAGCATACTTTTAAAAAGTTTACTTTGAAGGTTGTAAACATAGCTTTGATAGGAGAGATTACTAAATTAACCTAAACCATTACATTAAAATGTCAACCAAATGAACAGTAAATGAACCTAATTTTAAGAATTTTAAATCTAAAGGGTTTTGTAAATGGCTGCACAAGAAAATATGCAGGAGATGCAGATATATATAAATACGTTTATGGTAATTCTAGCAGATTCAATAAACAATAAACCCTTAACATATATACCTAATTCTCCATATGTATGTTGTTGCAGTTTTTTTTTTTTTTAGAACGTCAGTTTTTTAATAATACCTCTTTTTGCATGTTTTATAATATTAACTGATACTATTATTTAAGTCTCCTTATAGTGAGAAAGAATATACTTGGTCTGGTATTTCTGGAGTTCAAAGCTTTTTATTTATTTAGTTTTGTTTTTTTTAATTTAAAGCTTTTAAAAAATTAAGACTTTAATGATAAAACAATTGTTTTACAATAATGATAGCCATCATTTATTGTATACAACAGTATGTGCTTTTTCATCAAAGTAAGGACTTTGAATAAACCAAAGCTACTGTGATTATGATAAAATGGTTGTATATCAGGCAATGCGCTACAGTTTCTCCATAAATATCATTTTACAGATGTGAAGGAGAAGGATTAAGTAACTTGCCAAATTACAGACACCTAGAAAGAGTCAGAAACCAAATTTACAATCAAATCCTTTTAGGCCTGTCTTCTCTCTCATATATCACAATGCCTCTTTTTTTTTTTAATTTTATTTTATTCTTCTGTTAATCCCCATACATTACATCATTAGTTTTAGATGAAGTGTTCCATGATTCATTGTCTGCGCACAACACCCAGTGCTCCATGCAGAACGTGCCCTCCTCAATACCCACCACCAGGCTAACCCATCCTCCCACCCCCCTCCCCTCTAGAACCCTGTTTGTTTTTCAGAGTCCATCGTCTCTCATGGTTCGTCTACCCCTCCGATCTCCCCCGCTTCATTCTTCCCCTCCCGCTACCTTCTTCTTCTTCTTCTTCTTTTTTCTTAACATATATTGCATTATTTGTTTCAGAGGTACAGATCTGAGATTCAACAGTCTTGCACAATTCACAGCGCTTACCAGAGCACATGCCCTCCCCAGTGTCCATCACCCAGTCACCCATCCCTCCCACCCCACCCCCCACTCCAACAACACTCAGTTTATCACAATGCCTCTTAAGGTATTCTTCTGTGTGTGTATGGTTTTTAATTTTTACCTCAAATGCGTTTTAGTCGGGGTTTGTAATTCACAATTACTGCTTTGCTGCAGCATCTTCTCTGCCCCTTCACTTGACTCTCTATCAACAAATATCACTCAAACCATAATAGCTTTGACTACTTTAACATTGTGGTGGGAAAAGATGACTCTCTTGAAAATATAAAATGACCACTTCTCCACAAGGATTCGAGAAAGGATTACCTATCCATCTCTGATGAGGCCACATTTTACAAGAGAAATGATTGCTGGAGGTCCCCCCTCTCCCTTCTCTTCCTTATTTTTCTTCTACAAACCGTTCTGTTTTCCACTCCGGAACATAACTATTGCTTCTTGTACTTAAAAAATAGAGTAAAAGAAACTGCATACTGCTGGTCCACGACTCTCAGCATTGTTAAGGTTAACGTATTTCTGGAAACTGTATGGATTATATGTGCATGAGGCTAAGTCTGGAGCTGTGAAAATGGAGTTGGGAGTAGGGAGTGGTAACGCCAAACTCTTCCTTTGCCCTTGACATTTTTATCATCGAGTTTAGGAGAAAAGACATAAACCTATGAACCATAAATGAAAGCAGGACAACAATATTCATGATGCCACTAAATGTTTTAGAATTCAGAGGAATAGAATACACACTCATATGTATATATATATATATATATATATATACACACACACACGTCTCCATATATACATATCCTATTATATATACATATACAGACCCCAATACATACATTATATATATTGTGTTTCTTTACTACTATGTATTACCTATTTATATTACCTGACTAATTAATATATTAGCTATTCCCTTGCCAATCCATATATATACATATGAATATATATAGCAATCCATATATATATAAATATAAATATACACAACAAGTGTATATAGTATGTGTATACACACACACACACACACACACACATGAAGTAAGTCTTGGGCTAGGTAATCCTTGAAAGAAGTCCAGGTTAAGTGCTTGCAGGAATGAAGATCTGCTGCCTCCAGTTGAGGTGTGGGAGAAATAGGATGGCATGTTTATTTCATTTGTTCAAGTCCCTCATGTGCCTTTTTTTTCCTTTTTAAAAATTTTATTTTATTATGTTAATCACCATACATTACATCATTAGTTTTTGATCATGTGCCTTTTAAAAGCACTTTATAGTTTTTCTCATATACATTTTAAATATTTCTTGCTAGGTTTATATCAAAGTATCTTATTTTACTCTGCTATCTAGGCATAACCCCCAAGTATACTGGGGTCCCACGAGCATCCTGCCATTGGCAGTTGGCCTCATACACCCTCTTTACTCTGCATTGTGGGAGCGCCTTTGCAACTAACTTTGGTGATGATGTTTGTGGGGATCTTTTTCTTTACCTCTTCTAGTTGCTTTGGTCTTTATTTTTAAGGAAATTTGTAGAGGTTCAAAAACTTTGTTGACATCAGGGTCTTATTTCAACCCATATCTGTTCTTTGATTATTGTTTTTTTTTTTTTTTAATTGAAGTAGATTTGACATATAACATCATGTAAGTTTAAGGTGCACTGCATGTTGATTTGACACATTTATATATTGTAACATTACTGCCATTGTAGCATTAGTTAGGACCTCTATCATGTCACATAATTATAATTTCTTTTATTCAGTAGTCAAGATATGGAAACAATCTAAGTGCCCACGGATGGATGGATGAAGATGTTCTTTGACTATTTTGGTAATTCCTTTGTTTGGGAAGACTTGATTGTACTTCAAATAAAAAGAAAAATTAACATTGGCTTTATAGTAATTTTAAGTAATTGATAAATAATTTGCTTACTCTATTGTTTGATTTATTCTCAATTATTAATTTATGAATTGAAAAATAAATTAGCTATGGTGACAAAATTACAAAACCATATTGACCTGTAGTAAAAGTATAAATAGATGATAAGTATCAAGGACTTATATTGATCATATTGTCAGGTCCAAAAATTTTAATTCCAAGAATCCATTCTGAAAAAAAAAGTATTAGGAATTAAGATAATAATAAATGCACTGGATTATTTCTTATGACATGATTTATAATAGTAAAACCTCAGAAACAGAGTGAAAGTCCCCAAACAGAAAAACGGTTAAATAAATAGTAATATTCTATAGAATAATAACAGGTCCCCTTTTGGTCAGAGGTGAGATTCATATAAATTTGAGGGACTTCCTGGGGAAAAAGTTAAACTATATTTATCATTAGTTTTGAAATATACAGAGAAGTGCCTCGTAGACTGGGCAGAAAAAAGACTGGTCAAAAGAAACCCAGAGCAACAATGATTTGCAGAGAAATCAAAGATAGAAATCATGATCAAGGAAGGGTCTTGCTCTTCCAAATCAAATAGTGGAATAAGGCTTATGAGTCAAATGGGGTGCTGGTTCCAAATATAGTACAGTGTCTATTGAACTTGTCTGATACAGACATCCTGTCTGTGAGCAGCTCTCTTGGGGAAATGGCACTGTTTCATTTCTGAGCCAGCTAGATAAATGGAAAGAGCTCAAGCTCACCATGGCTAATTTGAATATATACTTTAAAAAAACTGAATAAATAGTCTCATGCCTACCTGTTATGTTTACTTTAAGTTTAGTTGTATATATATTTAAAATATTATATTAAATAATGGATTACCGTAAAAAGTTTTCTACTGTCACGTTTTCTGAGTTAATTTTATTCAAATTCTTCTATTTAAATTTTGACATCGGTATTTTTGTCATCATTACAGCCAATTTCTGAGTCATCTCTCACAGTTTTCAATAGCACATTATCTTCAATTCTCATCCAAGTTGTTTTAAGTACTGCACTTTCTCAATCCATGTGTGATGATGTTTTTGGAAATTTTATCCTAATCACCTAAACAACAAGCAATAATTTGCATAATATGGTGTTTTTATTTTTTTTTCAAGAATCTTGTTGATATATACACCTGATTTGCACAGGGTGATTGATTTTAAGCCCCTCATATTTATAGTGGTAGCCAACATTTTTAAGTAAAGGCTTTAAAAATGGAAAAAATCACCAATATCTATTAAATGTGTCTCCCAAATTTTTGTCTACCTTGTGACTGAGGGCAGGGAAGTTTAGTATAACCCCAAGGAAGATAATAAATGTATATTTCTGTGAATTCAAAGTGAATGCAGACTGATCCTATTTTTCCAAAAATGACTGATACTAATTGATTTGTCAAATCAGTGGCTAAACATCAGGTTCCCAGATTGCACATTGGGATGTTCTAACAAGATTTCTCATCTAGCACAGAATCAGTGACTGCCATTGTAGCATTAGTTAGGACCTCTATCATGTCACATAATTATAATTTCTTTTATTCAGTAGTCAAGATATGGAAACAATCTAAGTGCCCATGGACTGATCCTATTTTTTGATCCACCACTTGGTTAAGTATGTGATTGTTCACTGTCATCTAACATTCCACGTGAGTTTTTCAGTGACCAGACCAGAGAGATCAATGCAGACATAATGGGGTCACAACTCCTGCATCTTTACAGGTTGGAAGGTGGCACTAATATCTGCCATTCTACCCAAGATACAGTTTTGATTCTAACTTAAAATCTTGGCTAAAAATACAATATCAGTGTCCCTTAGTTGGCCTGTATTACCATTATGTATCTCACAACGCAGGTTAGGAACTCAGGGTGAGGATACTGCTAAAATAACTTGCCTTCCATATTTCCCCAGTGTGATAAGGGGACCATAATCATATTTTGGGATGCCTGGTGTCATGTTAGCTCAGACCCTTTATCCAGTAAGTTTTGAGACAACTAGCTGTTTTCTTTTTTTAAATGGAGGTATATTTGACAATTAAAAATTGTACATATTTAAGGTGTGCAATCTGATGATTGATATACATATATATTATGCACAATATGGTATATATGCATATAGATTACGCCACATTCAGGATTATTTAACTTATTTGCCACCCCAGATAGTTACCACTTTTGTGTCTGTGTGTGTAATGTAAGTACTTAAGATCTACCTTCTTAGTGAATTTCAGTACAATACAATAAATACACTAAAATACAATACAGTATTGGGAGCTATGGTCACATTGTTGTCTATTAGATCCAGGACTTACTCTTGCATGACTAAAACTTTGTACCCCTCGACCATTACCCTCCTATTTCCCCTTCCCCGAGCCCCTTGTAACCACCATCTTATTCTCTGCTTCTATGAATTTGATCATTTTAGATTCCACATATAAGAGAGATCATACATTATTTGGCTTTCTGCATCTGGCTTATATTACTTAGCATAATATTCTCCAAGTTCATCTGTGTTATCCCAATGGCAGAATTTCATTTTTTTTATGGCTGAATAATATATTTTCTTTATTCATTCACTGATGGGCATTTATTGTTATTTCTGTATCTTGGCTCTTGTGAATAATGCTGAAATGAACATGGGAGTACAGCTATGTCTTTGAGACCCTGACTTCATTTTCTTTGGATATATACCCAGAAGTGACTATTTTACTTTCTTTTATTTCCTGACATTCAAGTAGCCATAAGTTCTTTTGGGGAAGGAAGACTGGGGAACTCATTCTGAAGATACATGTTCTATGCTGCAATATCCTTCCTCTCAACTGATGTTTTCTGGGTCTGAGAACTGGCTTACATCTGGGCATAGGGTAAGGATTCTGCCTTTTCCCTTACAGTAACTGCTCATGTGTTCTTGCTTTTGTTTTCTTGTTGATACAGGTCAAACAATGCCCACGTGGACTGTGCATCTTTCTCCCATTCCTAAGAACACCAGTGACTACTGGATATTTCCCAGGATTCTTGCATTCAGGGCTCCCTGACTGCCATTCTGGCTTCAGTGATTGTTAGAGAACTTACATCCAGCTTGCCTCCGATGGGTAAGTGCTGACACTTGCCACTAATTTTTAGAATCCTCTCATCTCCATTGACAATAAGGAGCCTCCCCTACTGTCTATCCTGGCCTTTGAAGAGCAGCCAACAGGAATGTTCTCAAAAATGCCCATGCCCCTCTCCCCGGGATATTCTTTATTTCTTCAGCGAAGGAGAATCCTCTGGCTTCATCAGAGAACATGGTCAACTTGTTGGTTCTCTTTTCTTATATAATGAATCCGTTCCATCATGCCCACCTGCAGGCCCTTTGTTGAAGACTTTTCCCCTCTTAGAGAGGGACGGCACCACTACAGATGAGCAGATGAGCCATGCTGAGACTTATTTCTATTACTGGTGTAGGGACGTGAATGAAAAGCATGTGGAGGACCAAAGGACTGGCATGAGAAAGACATGATTTCCTTTGTGTCTGAAGGGTCAGTTTCACCTTGCTTAGAATCATGCAATTATCTATATCCCAAACTGGAGGACTTGTTCTTAGTGCTACTTGAGAATACTAGCTATAAGAATAGAGGTTGACATGGCTATGAGGGAAGCTGCCATGGTCACCGAGGAGCTCACAGGACAATGTGCCCAGGAGCACTGTGCACCGCTTCTAAACAGAGAATTTAAAAACCAACATATGGTTCTACCATTGTTCTTTTCCCTCTACCCTGGATGGTCATACCACAAATCAGGTACAGCTCAGCTGTGAAAGACATTTAATCTGGTTGCCACAAATCTCTGGTTGTTATAAAGCCCTGAGATTGTAGGGTTGTTGAAGTTTTTGTTCTTGCAGCATAACTTATGACAACGGACTTGAGGGACCATTCTCCTCCCGTCCATGAAACAGTTTAGGTCACCCCTTGCCCGCTCGTGAGCACCTCGTCATCTTTGAGATGTCGTTTCAGTTAAATTTCTCCTAGCAGCATTTTTAACCTCCCGTCCCCAGATTAGGCTAGCTTTCTTTGTTTCACCTACTGTAGAAATATATTTCTTCCTTTGAAAACAACTACTATTTTTGCATTTTATCTCACATCTTATTAGATCTTTTAGTTCATTACAATAGTTCACTTGAGCATTATCTCTGAAAAACTTTGCACTTTGAGGCAATTCATAATTATTTAACAATCATAATTTATTTCACAAAGTCATAATTTCAGGCATCTAATTACTAAATCATTCACCAAGTCCTCTCTATCCATTCCCCTTTTAAAATGCCTCCATCATAAATATGAATGTACCTTGGGCAATTAAAACTACACTACATGATGGTCTCTTCCCACAACACAGCTATTATATCACCTATCTGATCTTTTATGCATTTAAAAAATATATCTGTAGTTGTGCTAATTATGTTCCTAACATTCTCCTTTCTAGATTTCTTTATTAAGGTATAATTAACATACATTATATTAATTTCAGGTGTACAACGTAATGATTCGGTATTTGAATATATAGCAAAATAATCACCAAGATAAGTCTAGTTCACGTCCATCACTACACATAGTTACAGAATTTTGTTTTCTTGCCATGAGAACTTTCAAGATTTGCTTTTAGCGATTTTCAAACATGCAATGCAGTAATATTAACTATCCCCCCCATGCTCTCTGTTACATCCCCATGATATTTTTAAATATGTAAATGTCTTTAATCCAAAGTAAGTAGCTTACAAAAGATAAGAATCTCTATATTTGTTATTAAGATTACAAAACAATTCTGAGATGATGATTTTTCAAAATTCAAGATGCCCCATGTCAGGTTCCCTGCTCAGCCAGGAGTCTGCTTCTCTCTCTTCCTCTGCCTGCTCTCTCTCTCTCTCTCTCAAATAAATAAATAAAAAATTTAAGATTCTGCTATGTCTACTTCTAGAGTGCCAATGAATGTTGTGGACTATTTGATTTGTACTATTTCATTTCAGCTGACGTAACCCACAGAGTTGCACTTATTGATCTAATTTAGAGAGTGTCAGGTGTCTGGAGACCTCTAAATTTATCTCATGTCGATCTTATGCCTTTTTCTCTTTATTGTTGTTTCAAATTTTCATTCCTTAGGGATGTTATATATTACAGACTGATCAATTTATATTCAGAATAATTAGCAGCTTGTGTTAAAGAAAAGCTCTTCAATCAAAGTTAAGTGACATTAAAATAAAACTAAAATAGTTCGTCCCCTCGCGTACTTCAGCTGTTTGTACAAAGATAATAATTTTGGGGGGATGTGTGTTGTGGTAGAGGACATGTCAGTGATTTTATTTTCTCTCTCATCTGGAGGGGACATTGAGAGAAAACAAGGAATGCTATGAACAACTTGGTTTTAGGTAACAGTCAACTAATTAAGCGCTTAGTAGTATTTTTCATAAAAGTAGTAACCTTCACTCTCTTTTCCTTTAAAACTACTTTTAACTCTCTCCATTAATCATGAATTTTAAAGACATATGACACATAAAGAAATATTTTAATGACATAAAATTTTAATGACATATAATGACAGTGTATCTTATCAGCAAAACAGGAAATGAAGAGATAGAAACTATTTTACTTACTCATAAGTGCAGGTGGTGATGTTAATTAAACCTATATTAAAATTTACCTTCCCTATAGTGCCCAAACTTCCATTTCAATATATTCTTTAGAAGTATGTATTTGTAAATAAAATATCCATTTGTATTTCTATAGATCGGCAATGAAAAATTAGAATTAAAAATGTTTAAAAAGACATGCCATTAACATTAGCACCAAATATATATATACATATATATATATGTGTATATATATATATACACACACACACTTAGGTATAAATCTGATTAAATATATACAGGATCTATGCTGAAAACTGCCAGCTTCTGATGAAGAAATCAACAAACATGGAAATAAGTGAAGATATATAATGTATTCATAAACTGAAAGATTGAGTACGGTTAAGATGTCACTTCTCCCTATTTAGATGTACAGATTTAATGCAATCCCAATCAAGTTCTTAATAAGCTATATTCATAGGTAAGCTGCTAATAGTTCATTCAATACAGCAGGTTCTCTCATTCACTACTAATCCTTTGCTATCTTTATTAAGTCTCAAGTTAAGGAAATAATGTTAGTGCTATTAGGTAAAATATCCCTGATGTAGGTGTAACTAACAGCCTCGCTCCTGGCCTCCAAACTTGTTAGATTCTAAATGAGCACAGGATATTCTTGTTTGAGTTCCACTGACATAATTATAGATACTATCATTATAAGAGTGTTTCCTTCTTTCTGTATAATTTATTGGATATTTAGAAAGTCTGTTTTATAGTCATTTGGAAGAAATTGGAAGAAATAAAATAAAAGTAAAAAGAAAACCAACCAAAACCCCAGTAACTTGAAAGTTAGTATTAAAGGGAAATTTGAATTAAGTATATTGAGATGGCTATGAAAAGAAAATAGAAAATCAGGTCATCATTATGCGCTTTATTTTATACAAATACATTCAGTTTCCTAAGGGAATAGAAGTTGGTAAAGGATATAAGTTTGCAGTCATCAAATATAGCATATAAGCATTTGCGGTAAGTTGTTTGTCAGGAAAATGTAATATTAAAGGTTTTTGTATATATTACGTTGCAAATCTAGGAGACATTCATATACGCCAAAAGTGAAAACAATTTGCATAAATATTTTGAGCTATTTCTAAATGAGAAGAGAGAAATACACGATTCATTTCTATTATGTGACTATTAATGCGTGTGTACATTATTAGTTTAAGAGCATAAAAGTAAACCTATTAAGTGCATATGTTTTTCTTTAACATTACCCTTCGAAACCTGGAAAGAATAAAGGGCACATATTATCACCAAGACAGTGATTCATATACTAGCATTAATAACTACTAATTACTTTGAAACAGGTATTGAAAAGATAGTGGGGTAAATTACAAGAGATCTGTTCAGGTGGCAAGAGATTTATTTCTCGATTACTCGGGAACATTTTAATTTCAAGCCTCTCATTCTTTCTAGAAAGAATTTTCTCCAGAAAACCATGGTAGCCAATTCTAGGTTGTCTCAGTATTATAGGTTGAAGTTCAGTCTTTCCAGGATGCTCCCATCCTATCCCCATCCCATTCTACCCTCACCAGCTTCCCCCTGGTACATCATTCTGGAGTCAAAATGTTGGGACTTGGGATGGTTGAAACAGTCTTTCGTGCATGGTCTGCACTAGTCCATGTTTGCATCTACGTTCTTAATCCCAGCCAGTCCGCAGAACGATCAGCTCCCAACACCGGTGTCTGCTGAGAGAGTGTTTATCCGGGCTTTTCTTGTGGGTCGTTCACACAACAGCCACGGTGTCATCTCCTTGGTCCAAATTAAACACTCTTTCAGGTCTGTTCGTTGTCTCTCAGCTAACCTCCATGCCCTTCTCCAGGCAAGAAGACGTTTTGGAGGTTTTTCCATCCTTCCCCGAAGCCACCTATCACCAATGTCGCCTCACCCAGTGGGTCTGTTTCCTACACCTCACCTCGTCACCTCCATGCTTCAGCTCTCACGCCTGGGCTTTGCTCTGGGGCAGCTGCTGCCTCCATTATTTTCATTAAAATCTAGAGGGGAGTGGGGTGGGAGGATAGGCTAGCTTGGTGATGGGTATTAAAGAGGGCACATTCTGCATGGAGCACTGGGTGTTATACACAAACAATGAATCATGGAACACTACATCAAAAACTAATGATGTAATGTATGGTGATTAACATAACATAATAATAAAAAAATAACATAAAATCATAAATTATATTTTTAAAAATGTCATCTCCAAATGCAGCCAAAAGTTATTATTTCAGAATGTACAGTTTTCCCAATATTCAAATTCTTTGCATATTTATTTTTTCCCTGTGGTAGAAGAAAAAATCGAGAAAAATGCTTTCTTTGCACAGTCCTCTGTCCGGCCCCCACCCCTTTGCCCAGCTTCATACCTGCTGTCAGGAATAAAAACAGCCTCCGTGTCAGTCAGCTTCAGAGACACCGAAGCAAACTTCTAGCTGCCATGGCCACAGCAGTAGCCTTGGATGATGCTGAGGAAACGAAATTATCTTTTTAGAGTTCAGAAGTAAGAGCACGCTCACATAGATATCACCAAAAGCACACACTGAAACTCAACTACCACTATTAAAAAAAATGTTATTTTTCCCGACAGAGATTTCTTAAGAATATAAACCGGTCTCTTAGATGCAAAGGAATGTAGATAAGCATTGTTTATTTTGAAATAAAATTTTAAAAAGTGATGGGAGAGATATACTAAAAGAGCTAGATTACAATTATTGTGCCAGTGTGTGCTCACTGATTTTGGGCATGAAAATGCTTTAAAATGGATATAAAGTATACTCTTATGAAAGAGACTCAAGAAAAATGATACACATTTTCCTCAAACTTTGATAAAGCAGTTTAGTAAAAGGAGAAAGAATACGCACGCACACACACACATCTCCAATTTCTGGAGGCTTCCAGAGTTGAAAATATTCAAAAGAATTGGTGGTGGGGTGATATGTTTTCATCATCTCCTGTTCACCTCTTTGGTAAACAGGGTTATGGGTGTGCTTGCTACTAGACAGATGAGATAGACAGCAATTTACTAGTTGGATACACTCACAGCTGGGGGGAATAGGACACCGCACACCACGCAGGGCGACTCGACGTTGTATTTGGGAATAGAGTAAACAAGAGGCCTTCGAGAGGCAAGCTGCTTAGTATTGAGAGGAAGATCTGGCTCTTGGTTCCTGCAAGAAGCTGGCAGGGAGTGAAGCCCACTACTCAGGGATAATCAGAAATCATGCCTTGTCCCCCTAAAAAGGAGAGTCACTTGTTTGGTTAGGGGGCCTTATCCATGGGAACAGAGTGGGAAACTTGTGGTTACGCCATTCTAGGCTCTCCTGGATTTTCCCAGATGTCAGGGGACACATAATACTGGGCCTAAATTTTAGGCCTTATACCACAGAGTCCTCTAAATCCCCAAACTTTGACATTTTAAAATTATAAAATTTCCAAAGAGGCCAAAGAGGAGGCCACATCTCTACAGAAAGTAAAGCATTATATGAAGCAGTTTGAAATTGACTTATTTGGAAGAGAACATGTATTACAGAATGAGCAATTCATAAACATCTAAGGACAGGTACAGAAATGATAGCCTGAATCTGTAAGAATAATGTCCTTGGAGGCAAAAATAAGGGAAACATTAGCACCAGTAAAAATATGTAAGCATAATCTCCAATTCCACTATACTTGACAAAAATAAGGAGAGATCCAGTCTTTGGGTAAGCTAGCATAATGTTAGTATAAACCACTGGTCAGTAAATTTTTTCCTTTCTTTTTCTTTTTTTTTTTTTTTTTTCTGTTAATAGGCCAGGTAGCAAATATTTCTGGCTTTATGGACCAGAAGTTCTGTCACAACTCCTGAACATTGTTGTAGCATGAAAGCTACCATAGATGGTATATAAATAACTGGGTGTGGCTGTGTTCCAATAAAATTTTATTTATACAAACAGCCAATGGACCAGGTTTAGCCCATGGGTCATAGTTTGACCATCTCTGAACAACGTGTTGGTAACATTAAATATATAATTGAAGAAATTCCAGGCCTCTGTCTGACTGTATTCTTTTTTTAAAATTATGTTAATCACCATACATTACATCATTAGTTTTTGATGTAGTGTTCCGTGATTCATTGTTTGCGTATAACACCCAGTGCTCCATTCAGTACGTGCCCTCCTTAATACCCATCACCAGGCTAACCCATCCCCCCACCCCCCTCCCCTCTAGAACCCTCAGTTTGTTTTTCAGAGTCCATAGTCTCTCATGGTTCGTCTTCCCCTCCGATTTCCGCCCCCTTCACTCTTCCCCTCCTGCTATCTTCTTCTTCTTTTTTTTTTTTTTAACATATAATGTATTATTTGTTTGTCTGAGTGTATTCTACATCAGGAGGCAGAATATGCTTTATGAGAGGTTTTTTTTCCTAAGAAACAGAAAAGGTTTTGCATTAATGTATATTTCTCATGCTAATGGAGAATTTTTAAATAAAACTTAAAAGGTTTTTTTTTTTTTTTTAAAGATTTTATTTATTTATTTGAGACAGAGAGAATGAGAGAGAGAGAGCACATGAGGGGGGGGAGGGGCAGAGGCAGAAGCAGGCTCCCCGCCGAGCAGGGAGCCCGATGCGGGACTCGATCCAGGGACTCCAGGATCATGACCTGAGCCGAAGGCAGTCGCCCAACCAACTGAGCCACCCAGGCGCCCCAAAACTTAAAAGGTTTTAAAAAAATGTTTATCTGAGTATTTTAAATTTTATTTTCTTATTGATTCTAATTAATAATGTGTCATATCATTACATATTTAAAGGGCTTTTTTTCCGCCACCCTGTGCCTAGAGATTTAAACTGTGGTATTTCTGGTTCCTACTCTGTTCTTTGAAGTAAGTGTTCCATCTTCTCAGTTTATTTTCTACTTTCATCTTTTTACATAGTTGGGAACCATAAGATATGTTCTATAACTGAAATTACAACCTGGAAATCCAAAAAGAAAAAAATTGAAAATGAGGAATTAAGCATTTTAATGGAGAAGGAAAATATAGAGATAAATGTTTTAGTCTTCATATTAGTACTTTGAGCCACGATGGAATGTAATCTGTTTCCCCTTTATAATAATATATAAGGTACATTAAAAGTATCTTTTTAAAGTTTTATTTTATTTTTCTATACATTACTCAGTGCTCATCATGATGAGTTTACTCTTAAACCCCTTCACCTATTTTACCCATCCCCCCCTACACACCTCCCCTCTGGTAACCATCGGTTTGTTCTCTATAGTTAAGAGTCTATTGTTTTGGTTTGTTTCTTTTTGTTGTTGTTGTTCATTTGTTTTGTTTCTTAAATCCCACATAAAAGTGAAGTCATACAGTATTTCTTTCTCTGACTGACTTATTTCACTTAGCATTATACCCTCTAGATCGATCCATGTTGTTGCAAATGGCAAGATTTCATTCCTTTTTATGGCTAAATAATATTCCATTGTATGTATATACCGCTTCTTTAGTCAGTGGATGGACACTTGGGTTGCTTCCATAATTAGGCTATTGTAAATAATGCTGCAATAAACAAGTTTAAATATCTTATCAAATAGTATTTTCATATTCTTTGGGTAAATACCCAGTAGTGGGATTACTGGATCATATGGTAATTCTATTTTTCATTTCTTGAAGAACCTCCATAATGTTTTCCATGGTGGCTGCACCCGTTTGCAATCCCACCAACAGTGCATGACTGTTTCTTTTTCTCCACATCCTTGCCAACACTTGTTTCTTGTGTTTTTGATTTCAGCCATTCTGACAGGTATGAGGTGATATCTCATTGTGGTTTTGATCTTCATTTCCCTGATGATGAGTGATGAGCATCTTTTCATGTGTCTGTTGGCTATCTGCATGTCTTCTTTGGAGAAATGTCTATTGATGTCTTCTGCCCATCTTATAATTGGATTATTTCTTTTTTCAGTTTTGAGTTGAATAAGTTCTTTATATTTTTTGGATACTAGCCCTCTATCAGATATGCCATTTACAAATATCATCTCTCTTTCAGTAGGTTGTCTTTTAGTTTTGTTGGTTATTTCCTTTGCTGTGAAGAGATTTTTATTTTATTGTAGTCCCAATAGTTTATTTTTGCTTTTTTCCCTTGCCTTAGGAGACCTATCTAGAAAATGTTGCTATGGCTGATGTCAGAGAAATTACTGCCTATGCTCTCTTCCAGGATTTTTATGGTTTCAGGGCTCACATTTAGATCTTTAATCCATTTCGAATTTATTTTTGTGTGTGGTGTGAGAAAGTGGTCCAGTTTCATTCTTTTGCATGTAGCTGTCCAGTTTTCCCAACACCATCTGTTGAAGAGACTGTCTTTTTCCCATTGCATATTCTTCCTTCCTTTGTCAAAGATTGATTGACCATAGAATCATGGGTTTATTTCTAGGCTCTCTATTCTGTTCTATTGATTTATGTGTTTATGTTTGTGCCAGTACCATACTGTTTTGATTGCCACAGTTTTGTAGTATAGATCTTGATACCTCCAGCTTTGCTCAGTTTCAAGATTGCTTTGGCTCTTCAGAGTCTTCTGTGGTTCTATACAAATTTTAGAATTGTTTGTTCTGTGAAAAGTGCTGTTGGTATTTTGATAGGGATTGCATTAAATCTGTAGATTGTTTTAGATAGTATGGGTATTTTAACAACATTTTTTCTTCTTCTAAACCTTGAGCATGGAATACCTTTCCATTTGTTTGTGTTGTTTTCTATTTCTTTCATCAAAGTTTTATAGTTTTCAGAGTACAGGGTTTCCACCTCCTTGATTAAGTTTATACCTAGGTTAAAAATACCCATTTATTTTAGATAATAAAATTTATGTAGTATGAAGAAACTGACTAAGCCATTTTTTGTCATCTTTAAGAATGTTAGATAATTATAATGCCAAGTTTTCAAACTTCAAAAGGCTACCTGGCAATGGAAAAGATGTAACAACATTTTTTTTCTTTTTGTTGAAGAATAAATAAAATCTTTAAAAAAATAACAACAATGAAAATTAAGAGTGATTTGGATATAAGTAAGGGTCATGTTAGAGGATCATCAAACTCCTTCCAAAGTTATATACTTACTCTTTTAAGTCAATTGCTGTAGACTGAACTGTGTTCCTCCAAAATTTATACTGAAGCCCTAACCCCCACTGTGATGGCATTTGGAAATGGGGCCTTTGGGAGGTTAGTGGGTTTAGATAAGGTCATGAAGATAGGTGCCTCATATTGGGATTAATGCCCTTATAAAGAGAGATACCAGTTAGGCTGCTTTCCCTTTCTCTCTGTCACATGTGAACCCAGAGAGAAGGTGGCCATCTACCTTCAGGAAGATGAGTCCTCAGTGAAGAACCAAATCTACTGGCACCTCGATCTTAGACTTCTTGGCCTCCAAGACTGTGAGAAAATAAATATTCCATTGTTTAAGCTACCCAGTCTATGGCATTTTCTTATGGCAGCCTGAGCAGACTAACACATCAATGATTTAGTTTCAATAAATAATTCCATAGAATATAAATGTATTTTGCTTGTAAGCAGTTTGAAATCCCAGACCTGAACTGAATACTCTAATGATTTCCCTTAAGTAATTTATTTATGTAAAACTTTCTTTATATTTCTCTTAATTCCTCTGTGCATTGCCTTTTTATTCAGCAGTATTCAGTAGAGTTAGTGCGGTCGATCACAGTATTTTAGAAATAACTAATGTGCTACATTTTATTCCTGGAGTTATTTTAGACAGTTCATTGAAAATTCAAAACAAAAGCCTGAAGCAATTCTATTAGATTATGGAAACTTAAAATATCTTATAAGAGAGAATAGGGCAGAGAAATTCAAATAGATTTTTTAGTAGTTCAACTACAGATATTTTTAGATGCATGCATTTTCAGGTGTCAATGTGATAAATCTACTTGTACCAAAAAATGTGCATTATGGGTTAATAATGGTGTGATTATTAAAATCCACTTCTTAAATGAAATTTTTTATTTATCTATTTGGCTTTCTTTTTGTATGTTTAGATATTGGTAAATATTCAATCCACTGATGCTCCTGAATTGTGTTTTCTGAGGTAGAAATTAGCATTTTATTTATTTGCTGTTGTCTTGTAAATGTCCAACTAGAAATATAATAAAAGCAGAAATGATGAAAGTAATATCAGTGTGGAATTTACTGATAAGATACAAAAATACCTTCATAAATCTAAAAACAACTCAGCAGAACTTGTTCTTCCAAAATGGGCACAGAAAGATCTGAAAGGTTTGAGGATATTTTTCATACCTTCATACATTTGTAAGAAAGTCCCAGGAAACATAAAACAGGTAAAATTATTAATTTATCACAGATTTTATATCAGATAATATGTAATTTAAAAAATATATGCCCTCTAAATCTACATGTGTAGTGAAGAAGCAGGAAGAATAGGCAATGTACCTTATTTCTAAGTCATAAAAGTCTTAGAACTGTGAATTTAAGAAAACTCAATAAAAATACTCAGAAAATTTATAAGATGTGGTCCCTGCCCTTAGCTACTTCTCTTCCATAAAAACTGAAAATAAAACTCATATGCATTTTATTATTCATAAAAACGAGGCATTGTTGACTGCATAGCAAAAAAGGAGGAGCAAAATACTGTGAGAAAAGCAAGTTAGTTGATCCGTGAACTAACCAAAGCAAATGTATCTTCACTTCCATGATTTTCAATACGCATTTCCATTGGATAACAAGATGAATGTTTGTAGGACACTCAGAAAAAGCAACAATAAAATAAACACACAAGCAAACTTTGAGTTCAGGGACTTTCACTATGCCATTTTATTTGGTGAAAATAATGTGTTGCTATCCAAAGACCTGTTTTCGTTTTTTAAACTCTATTTGGTAATAATTTCAAACCTAAAGAATAGTTGCAAAAGTAAAGTTAGTCAAAGAACATCCCCATATCCTATACCAAGATGCACTTATTGCTAATATTTTATCTCATTTGTTTATCCCTCCCATTCTTTATTTACACACACACATAATTTTATAAGATTTTATTTATTTGAGAGAGAGAGCACATGCACACGTGCACACACACACAAACTCTCAAGCAGTGGGTTCTCAAGCAGGGGGTGGGGCAAAGGGGGGGAGGAAGAGAATCTCAGGCAGACTCCACAGTGAGTGTGGAGCCCAGCATGGGCTAGATCTCACGACCATGAGATTACGACCTGAGCCAAAACCAGGAGTGCGAGGCTTAACTGACTGAGCCACCCAGGTGCTCTGCACATACAATTTTGTAATTTATACACACACACACACGTGATTTTTTTTTCCTGAATCATTTGAGGAATAAGTTACATATATCATGGCTTCTTACCCCTAAACACTTCAGTATGTGTTTCCTGAATAAAACAATACTTTCTTAAACAGCCACAGTACTGTTATCAATATCGATAACCTTAACATGATATAATAGTAATACGCAAAAATATTTAATCTAATTTACTAGTCATATTCCAATTTTGTCAGATGGCCCAATAATGTCTTTTACAGGAGTTTTTTGTTTTGGGTTTTTTTTTTCCCCTTTCAAAATAGGATCCTGTCTAGGGTCAGGAATTATATTTAGCCACATCTCTTTGGATTTCTTTAATCCAGAATATTTCTTTTTTTTTTTTAAGATTTTATTTATTTATTTGAGAGAGAGAGAATGAGACAGAGAGCACGAGAGGGAGGAGGGTCAGAGGGAGAAGCAGACCCCCCGCTGAGCAGGGAGCCCGATGTGGGACTCGATCCCGGGACTCCAGGATCATGACCTGAGCCGAAGGCAGTCGCTTAACCAACTGAGCCACCCAGGCGCCCCTCTTTGGATTTCTTTAATCCAGAATATTTCTACAGCCTTTCTTTGTCTTTTATGACATTAGCATTTTCGAAGAATGCAGCTACCCCCCCCTTTTTTTTTTTTTGGTGTGTAGTAGAAACACCATGATTTTGTGTTTATCTGGTGTTTGCTTGTTTTCATTCTGAGCAGAACTATTGCACAGGTGATGTGTCCTCAGGTCATCGTATCTGAAGACACATCATACCCACCTGTTCCTTACTGGTGAAATTCATGTGGGTCACTTGAACAATTATCTTTATGTGTAATTACTATTTTTTCTCTCTTGTAACTAATGCGCAGTCACAGGGAGAGACTTGAGGACCATGAAAATACCCTGCCTCTTATCAAAGAATTTCTCCAGATGTAGCATTCATTGATGATTCTTGCCTGATCCAGTCTGTCCTATGAGAATGGCAAAATGGTGATTTTCCTACTTCATCTGTAGCTAAACATTTACCAGGTGTCCTTCTCCCATTCTGCTTAAGCAAAATCCTTTCTTTCTCATTTGTTGATGTATGTTTGTATGCATACATGTAGTACATATTTATTCATTTATATACCAATTATCAATGCGGGCTTGTGAATTTCTATCTTTTCAGTAGTTTATAATTCATTACAGTACTTCATATTTATAATGATCCCAATTCTGACCAGTGGGAACTCATTTGAGCTGATGTAGATTCACAACCCTCTTGGGGGCTTTCCTGGTGTAATCTGAGACCTGCCCCCCTATGCAGGGTAGGGAGAGACAGAGAGGCAGGCCACTCCATGTTGGTAGGTGGTGGTTTTAATAATAGGAAAGGAAACTCACATAAGAGACTTGCCTTGGGTGGCAAGGCAAGTGGATCCCTGCACCACTCTCCAAATCTTAAAAGTTTATAAAGAGGTCCTAATTGCTCAGTCCCGTATACTGTGCAGGTGTTTTCGGCAGCACATTGCTATCTCAAGACTATGTCCTTGGAGTAGCCTGTGGGAGCAGGAAAGGCAAGTGAAACTCACATTCTAAGAACAGGGGTGGAGGTGAGGAGCCTCCCAGGGCCCAGGTCCAGCTCACAGGTCAATTGGTGGTCATGTCTGTCTCTTTTCTTTTCTCTTTCTTTCTTTCTTTCTTTCTTTCTTTCTTTCTTTCTTTCTTTCTTTCTTTCTCTTTCTTTCTTTCCTTTCTTTTCTTTCCTTTCCTTTCTTTTCTTTCCTTTCTTTCTTTCCTTTCTTTCCTTTCTTTCGTCTTTATTTGGTTTTGGTATCAAGGTAATGCTGGCTTCATAGAATGAATTCAGAAGCAATCTCTCCTCTTCTGTTTTTTGGAATAGTTTCAGAAGAATAGGCATTAATTCTTAAGTGCTTTGTAGAATTCACCTAAGTATCTATCTGGTATATATGTATATATAAGTATCTATATGTGTGTGTGTGTGTGTGTGTATATATATATACACACACACATATAAAGACCACACTACACTTCACTTTTTTTTTTTCACTTCTTTACTTTCTGGAACAAGATGGTGTCTGGTTCACCTTGTAACTACTCTTCCTCAACCTTGGAATTAACCACTATCTGAGGAATCCTGTTTCAAAGATCTACTTTAGAGATCAGTTTGATCATTCAGACTGACTCTCAGGTCATTTTCAACATTTTGTGACTCTGCTCAAAGTGAAGCAATAGGTGTTGCACAGATGATAAATATTAATTGTGCATTTATTTACTACTTTCCAGGCACTGCTACTGGCTTTATATTTATTAATTCAAATATATAACATTAGCCTACAAAGTAAGTGTTGCTATCTCCACTTTAACATGATAAAATGATACCCTCTCCAGTTACGTAATTTGTCCAAGGTCATTTAAAAAGTAATTGCCAGAGCCAGTTTTGAATTTAGTTTTGTTGATCAGCAAATCAGGTACTCAGTTCTAGTGCTATGGTAACAATATGCATTAACTGAGGCAGAGTATAACCTAAAAGCAAAATTTAAGAGGATAAGGCTCACCGGTTGTCTGGAATTTATTGTGTTTTGCATTTTTCTAAGTAGTCTGCGAGTTGTTTATAAAATATTCAATAGAGTTGCAGTTATGAGTTTTTTTCTTTAAGCATATAGAAGACAAATAGTTTAAAGTACTTTTTCAATGATAATTGCTAGAAAGAAAGAATGAGGTCAAGTGAGAAAGATCTTATCTAGAAGAGAACTAGTCAGGGTACACTTGTCTATGTACCTTATCTGCTTAAGCTCAGTCCACACAAAACTCACTGGAAGTTTTCAGCATGTTTTCCAGTTTTATGGTTTCTCTCACCTCTCGTGAGTTGACAATGACTTTTGCTCTGACGTGTTCTCCTCTACACCAATCTATCATGCCAGAATTATCTGTTTTTTTCTCTTTTTTCTTTGTTGTTTTTATTGAAAATGAAGCTTTGATCACATAACTCCTTCCTTAAAACTGTGTTCTACAGAGTAGTAGGGGTGAAGAGTCTCAGCTAACAGAATCCTGGGCACACTTTTCCCAAGTTCAACTAGGCAGCTTTGCATTTATCTGGCACCTGCCGGTAATTACAAGTGAACCTTATGATAAAGTAAACCCTGGGCATGGTGCAAGAAAACATATATTTTGGTCCATATTTGCTGAAATAGGGAGAACCAGGCCACTGCAGTGGGCTTTAGTCTCTTCAGTATACAGTGGGTGCACTGAAATTTCCCCCGTTTATGTCACAGAGGTTTTGATGTGAAGAATGGGATAATTTATGTGAGGAAGTTTTGGAAACTGTGACTTTCTATGCAAATGTAATCTATTTTTTTGTGGAATTGTCATTATTAATCTCCAGAGCTGGAGAAAAAGTCTCATCAAATTAATACACATATGAATCATTGCAGAGCATTTACAAATGTTGTATCTGAAGATGAACACTTTCATACACTGCTAGAGAAATCTTTTTATGTATACCCTCAAAGGCTACCCAATACTATATTGCCAAAACAACTTGATAAATACATTATTAGGGAATGATAATATTTTGTTCTTATGCCTGAAAACAAATTGTCTCATATACCAGCTGTTGGCAAAGAATACCAGAAACAGGTTTCACACACGTTCTGTTTATGAAGGGCCTCCCTGCAACACTTAATGATGATGAATTGCTCCCAACTGGGCAAATAAAAATGGTGATTGTGGACAATTTGATGGATAGAACCTCTGATGATCTGATGATCTGCTGGAAGCTATTGCTAAAATTGCACTTAACACACTAAAAGGAAATTTACTTTTGTCACCGCAGAAAATCCATGCCTTATAAAAGATACCTTCGCGTAGAAAAAGCTTGAGAAACAAGCAGTCTGTATATATGACGAAACAAGGGTTGAGGTATTGAAATGAAACGCAGCATGTAACAGGCTCAGTAGGGCAATGTGGGGGGTAAAGGCCTAGTATTTAGCGGGGAGACAGTGAAGTCCAGGTGCTACGGTTGATTTGCAGAGCAAATAAGGTAGAACGTTGTCCTTTTTGGACAGTAAATACTTAAAATTCACACAAGGTTAAGTAGCTCTAGAATGGGGAAAGCAGGAGGAAAGAATCTGGGGTATATAGGCCGAGGTTCTGGCCACAGTCTGACAAGCCTTCTGGAACAAAAACACCAGGTCGAGAGCTCTAAGTAAGAAATGAGAATCCGGGGCGCCTGCGTGGCTCAGTCGTTAAGCGTCTGCCTTCAGCTCAGGTCATGGTCCCAGGGTCCTGGGATGGAGCCCTGCATCTGGCTCCCCGATCCGTGGGAGGCCTGCTTCTCCCTCTCCCACTCCCCCTGCTTGTGTTCCCTCTCTCGCTATGTCTCTCTCTGACAAATAAATAAAATCTTTAATAAAAAAAAAAGAAAGAAATGAGAATCCAACAGTGGGGATTTTGTTATAGCACAGATCACTCACAGCAAGCACGGACTTTGACACTAAAATAACCATCTTCTGAGTCAGCTTTAAAAAACTCCCTTGTTGGGGCACCTGTGTGGCTCAGTTGGTTAAGCAACTGCCTTCGGCTCAGGTCATGATCCTGGAGTCCCGGGATCGAGCCCCGCATCGGGCTCCCTGCTCAGCAGGGAGTCTGCTTCTCCCTCTGACCCTCACTCCTCTCATGCTCTCTCTCTCAAATAAATAAATAACATCTTTAAAAAAAAAAAAAACAAAAAACTCCCTTGTTCCCAAGATAACATTTTTGTCTAAAAGTAAGGGCAGTTTAATACTCAAAGGATTGTGTAAGATCAAAATAAATTATATATAACGCAGGAATTCATCAGAATCACTCCTCGGATTTCTTCAATAAAGCACCTGTGCCGCAAGAATTCAGCTCTAACTCCTAAATATGTAACACAGCTTGATACAGTTGCAGAGCCGTGAAGAAGACCCTTGATGGTTTTAAGTGCCCGGAGAAATGAGAAATGTTATACACACGTTCGCGTATGTAATTCTTTTACTATTTACAACCATGCTGTGAGGACTCTCCTCCTTTATTGGGGGGAGGGGGGTGGGGAATGAGGAAAATGACGCTTGGCTATGTTGAGGCCACTTGAAGGTTCAACACCAAAGAAGAATGAAGCCGGAGTTTTCCACTATTTCACAACAGTTATTTTTCCCATCTACTCACTAAGGATGTCAAAATAGGAATCTCAGATACTGATAGGAGTTCAATTGCTCCAGTAGCTGCTTATGATATTTGAAACTAGGCTCTGGAACATCAAGGGAAAATTTGAAAATGTCCACATCATCTATTAAATTATATAAAAATATTCAAATCCGGGGCGCCTGGGTGGCTCAGTCCTTAAGCATCTGCCTTCGGCTCAGGTCATGATCCCAGGGTCCTGGGATCGAGCCCCGCATCGGGCTCCTTGCTCAGCGGGAAGCCTGCTTCTCCCTCTCCCACTGCCCCTGCTTGTGTTCCCTCTCTCACTGTGTCTCTCTCTGTCAAATAAATAAATAAAATCTTTAAAAAAAAAAAATTCAAATCCTTCAGTCATGGCAGGATGCGTTTTATATTTTATTTTTTCTGGTCAATATGTTGTGATCATACTTTCTTTGGCATTAACTTGAAATCATGAAATGAATTCTAAATTTGAAAAAAAAATAGATAATTTATATGGGCTATCTGTATGAGTTATGTCATGTGTTTTTTACCAAAAAAAAAGATTTTGAGGTACCAGCCAGAACCAATCAATAAGAATCTATGACAACAAACCCCAGATGTATTCAATTTTTCAAGACCTGTGCAGGTGATTGTAATACACTAAGTTTGAGAACCAAGTGCTCTCTGAGATCACGTGACAGTAGAGTGCTGAGTGCGTGGGTTAGGCGAGCAGGAACGTGCAGAATCACAAAGGGTTGGAAGGAGTATGCTGCATTAATTCAGAGAAAGAAAATGGTAAGTACTAAAAATTGCAATTATCAATAGTTTTGGATCAAACGCAGAGTGAGAATGGAGGGAGGGAGATGGTGTTACTGGAGAGGGAAGAATACATTTATGATAACTCCCAGATTTCTCTAACAATCTGGAGGTTATCCAGGATCATTCAGGAAGATGGCCATGTTTGAGGACGTGGGGACAGAAGCAGATGGCCCGAGGAACAAATAAAGGTTAACCTTCTCTGCCCTTTCAAATCTTATGTGAGCACATGGCAATATTCTTTTTTTTTTTTTTTAAGATTGTATTTATTTGAGAGAGAGAGAATGAGTGAGAGAGAGCGCACACATGAGAGAGGGGAGGGTCAGAGGGAGAAGCAGACTCCCTGCTCAGCAGGGAGCCCGATGCGGGACTTGATCCCAGGACTCCAGGATCATGACCTGAGCCGAAGGCAGTCGCTTAACCAACTGAGCCACCCAGGCGTCCCGCACATGGCAATATTCTTATAAGTGTTCTACAAGTAAGATTTAATTTTTCTTGTTTTTAAAGAAGATTCTCCAAATTTTATAAGTTTAGCTCCCCCAAAACAGATTCACCCTAGAATTGGGAAGCATTGGTTTTGGACTTATATAGCACCCAAGCGACTTCCAACTAGGGTTGTCTTATAGGAAATATTGCATACTTCTCTAAAATTTAAAATATTGCATACTTCTCTAAAATTTAAAATTGTAATATTTTCTTACAATCTATTCAGAAATAAGCAATACACAAACATAAAAACACAGCTGTACTTTGCTCCAAGATATTGGGCAGCATATTATGCAATGTGTCTTATGTGGATATTTAGAAATTAATTCTTCCTAGAATTATCTGTCAAGAAACTGATATATTCAGAAAAACTCATTTATTTTCTGTAGCAGTGAATGAGTATTAAATAAACTAGGTTTTTTTCCCCCTTTTGTCTGTTACTATGCCCCAAATTACTAAGCTCTAAGTTGCAGAAATTATTTAACTTATGGTAGTTGGTACATTTTAGTATATTTTAATATTTCATGATTTTAGTATATTTTTGGCCCTTTTAATGTTACTTCAATTTCCTGCTGAAGCATTATTTTTATTTTTGAAAATATTTTTATGTATTTGAGAGAGAGAGAGAGAGAACACATGTGCACGAGCAGGGGGACGGGCAAAGAGAGAAATCTGAAGCAGACTCCACTCTGAGCATAGAGCCTGATGTGGGGTTTGATCTCATGACTCTGAGATCATGTCCTGGGCCGAAACCAAGAGTTGGATGCTTAACTGATTGAATCACCCAGGCACCCCTGTTGAAGCATTATATATATACATACTCACACATACTTTTTATACATGTTCCAAACCAATTTTTAAATCTTATATTTTTTAAATCCAAATGGAAAATCCTCATAAAAACATTTATCTCAGTTATTATGATCCTCTCTTAATTACTTAAAAATGTGTGCTCAGTACATAAATCTTTAGGAGACTAAAAATATGTGATCTCCAATTTACCATGCATTTTGCACTTGTTACTTTATTTAAAAGTATCTGTAATTTGGTCACCTAATGAATGCCCATTTATAATCTTATAACCTTGACAAAGCATAAACACTTAAAGCTCTGGTTTGGGTAGAAATACCAAGTCTAATTTTGGGTAAAGGTAACTTCCTTCTAGACTATCTCGTTGGAAATATAGTGGGCAATATTAACATCACAAGTAAAAATAGCTTGGAAATGAGAAGGATCTATAAGATGATGTGCACTTTTTTACTGAGGAATAGTCATAACACTAAAAATCGTTAATCTTGTAAATCTGTTTTAAGAAAAATAGCCAGCTTTTGCTAACTGCACACATTGTAGAAATGAATGTTGACCACCAGACAGAAGACTTGCTGCTGCCTAGGAAGCAGGTGGTGAATAGTAGTCATTTCATTAAATACCTGACCATTTTGATGTCCATGTCAACATATATTTAACAACCATGCTTCTAAATGGTTTTTCTAACATTGTACAACCCATACCTCAACAAGTTGTTTGCTTGTTTGTTTTGTCAGAAGGGCCCACTCCCAGGTGGTTTTCACCGTAGAGGTTCTGTGTCCTAATCCTGCAGGGAACACAAGGTCCACTCAAGCCCAGCGTAATACTGAGTGTGAAGATGCTTAAGCAGAAAGCAGCTTGGCAGTCATGTCCAATGTGACAAAACCAATATGCCGAAGCCAGAAGTAGAAAGTTGTAGGGGAATGTATTTCATGCGTGCTGTATACATCATTATTCACAAGCAGCAGAACAACAGTTCTAGGTTTCTAGAAGAATGCCATTGCCTTTCCCCTGCCTCTGTGTCTTATGAAATAGAGGAGCAAATAGCTTCATGATAGGAAAGCAGTGTCCTTGGATAAGGATCTGATTTCATTTAAGGCCAGGGTTTAGAGGGAGTATTCTGTGAAAAAGCTCCAGTTGTAGACTTTTAAAAAAATTTCTATTGTTATACGCAAACAGTGAATCATGGATCACTACATCAAAAACTAATGATGTAATGTATGGGGGTTAACATAATAAAAAATAAAAGTAAAAAATAAAATTTCTAATGCAAGGAGAATTTTAGCAAGTTCCATAGAAAATTTTGCAAAAGAATTTTGTGAAGGAGGTGTGAAAATTAATGGGGATGAATACCTGAGTAAATACTCCTCTAAATAGTCTTGAATTATAGGCAGTGGCAAAATAAAAGTGAGGAAGTATACCTTTTATCTCAAATTCTATGATATAATCTTACTTGACTGTTCACTCATAAAAGATCTCTAGGGATTTGTGAATTTACACTGTTTAGTATCTGATTCACTCATTTGGCTTTTAATTACAGAATCATAATAATTTAGGAATCAGATGTAAGTGTAAATTTTCCAATATGGACATAGAGGTTATACTCTTAAAAAAAAACTTGTGTACTAAATTGGATACTGATTAACCAGTACTTTCTTTAAATTTATAATAAAACTAAATTAATTTTTATTTTTCAAGCATAGCTCAAATATGGTAAATGTTTCCCTTCATCTAACTGTCATGATCTCAATGTTTCTTTTGTTAAAGTATCAAGTTAAAGTTGCTTTTTGCATGTGTCCTAATCATTAAGCATAAATATGTCTTTATAATGTGCCTTGAACACTCAATGCTAATCATTATATGGAAAAATAACAAAAATACTAATTCCCCAAATTCTTATCTTCTATAATATCAACAGTCAATCCAGCTGAGTGCTATTACAGAAAATATATCAGGAAAATTACAGAAAGCTCAGGTTTGAGCAACTCTATCTTTTTCTGGGCCTAATCCTTGTTTTAACTTATATAAATATATAAAGAAAGTATTTTTTAGAGATTTATTTATTTTAGAGAGTGAGAGAGCGCTAGTGAGCAAGGGGCAGGAGAGGGAGAGGGAGAGAGAGAATCTTAAGCAGACTCCATGCTGAGTGCAGAGCCCAATGTGGGGCTCGATCTCATGACTCTGAGATCATGACCTGAGCAGAAACCAAGAGTCAGGAGGTTAACCAGCTGTGCCACCCAGCTGCCCCTAAAGAAAGTGTTTTAACACAACCTGAGTGACTGCAAACCCATTTTCTGTATCCATCCCATAGAAGAAAAAGTGAATCTAAGGAACAATGGTATCTCATCCAAAAATAGGTTATTTCCAACACTTTATTATGAAAAAATTTCAAACATATAGCAAAATGAAAAACTTTTACAATGAAGTCATCACCTAGATCCCAAAATTAATATTTTCCAATAAATTCTTTATCAAATATCCATTTATCCATTCCCCTATCCAATTACTAATCCATCTTATATTTGGTGCACTTCAAAGTAAATTGTAGACTTCAGTAAACTTCCCCCCAAATTTCTCAGCATGTGTGTAATTAAAGTTCCTTGGCTCAAGTGCTCTCTTGGCTCATATTAAAGCTATTTCTGAGCCAAAGCCCTGTGTGTGTGTGTGTGTGTGTGTATTCTAAAAATTTTTCATTTTTAGGATACCTAGCACGGTACTGGATACTTCACTTAATGATATCATATACAGCATATGTATAAAACAGCTTGAACTGCCTTCTAAAAATCTGAACAGAGCATTTGGTTACTAAGTTCCCTCAAAATCTTTGTTTTTAAATTAAACTTATTTTTATTGCCTTAAATGAGGGCTCATATTTTAACTGGATTTTATAATTAAAGAATATCAGCTGTAGGCTGGATCTTCTCATGTGTTTTTGTTTCTTTTTTTTTAAAATTTTTTTTTTTTAAGATTTTATTTATTTGCGAGAGAGAGAATGAGAGACAGAGAGCATGAGAGGGAGGAGGGTCAGAGGGAGAAGCAGACTCTCTGCTGAGCAGGGAGCCCGATGAGGGACTCGATCCCGGGGCTCCAGGATCATGACCCGAGCCGAAGGCAGTCGCTTAACCAACTGAGCCACCCAGGCGCCCTGTGTTTTCATTTCTGATGGTACTTTCCTTTCATTCTGTTTTATCCCCCTTGTCCTCAAATTAATAGCATCTGAAGACAGCAGCCTGAGTGTTAAGACAGGAGTGTGTGAGGAGTATCAGCAAATACAGTGGCCCCTCTGTGACATGGCCTGATATGGTATAGACTCAGTTCCTCATCCTATGACAGAGGATGATTTATTTTTTCCAATCAAGGTTGTCTTTAATTTAAAAATCCATTAATGCTCTAATTAATCAAATACTGGTTTGAATAATTTACATAGTAATCCAGAGGCATGGGGACAGTAAAATGTTAAATTCTATGTGTGCCAGGGAGACTGAAGTAGCTGAGAGGCTGAATTTCATGAGCTGACTCACGTTCAAATTATTTAACAGCTGGTTATCCAGTTACTGACCAAATAGGATAAGCTCCAGCTGGTAAAACCTGATGACGTCCGGGGGCCTGTCTCTGACATTTTTGTTGCTGGTTGGTAAAGAGGTCAGGTTATACTGAGCAAGTGGCAGGGCTGCAAGGTTGGTGGGGGGCCACTTTGGAGGTTCAGAGCAGCCTATTTATCAATAAATATAAAAGTTTTTCAACAGTTCAACAGTTGGTCCAGCCCTCATGGTGCATGCTGCCTGAATGCCAGTCCTACTTCTTAGGTGAAACTCAAAACAGTATGCTTGGTCATGGAAATATACTTCTAAAGTTTGGGAACGTTGTCCACAAGTTTTCTTTTCAGTATATTTAATTCTTTGCTGGGCTTTGTGTTTTTAAAATGTCATTGCACATTCTGCTGTAAGGGACAGAGCTATTTCCTCTAGAGCAGGAAACGTGAAATATAAAGTTAGCCAAATTATCAAAGAACACATTTGGAAATCGAGATAGATCAGTGAGATCAGGACCAAAGTAATTAGAGGATGAAAAGAAAATAGAAAAAGAAAGGTCAGTTAATCTTGATATTGCTTGTTATAACCTTAGTATTTTCTATTGCTATCAATTAAAAATAAACAGCAGCTCATTATAGGAAACAGAAGATTATCTCAGCAAAACACAAAACAAGTAAAGTGTTCTCAGATTGGAAAGAAGAATGTCCAACTCTGTACCTGCTATAATGTTTACTCTGCAAGCAGCTTTTTTTTTCATAATCTGTCTGACCATCTGCACCAATTCAACTCTATTTTCTTCCACACCTTTTTAGAGGGTAAATCCTTGAATATATAACTATGTTACCCCATGATTGGACATGCACGTGTGCACACACACAGTTGCCATAATAGTGTTTGAAGAATTAACTATTAAGTTTGTTTAACTAGGGCGCCTGGGTGGCTCAGTTGGTTAAGCGTCTACCTTTGGCTCAGGTCATGATTCTGGGGTCCTGGGATTGAGTCCGACTTTGGGCTCCCTGCTCAGCGGGGAGTCTGCTTCTCCCTCTGCCCTCCCCGCTCATGTGTGTGCTTGTTCTCTCTCACAAAAATAAATAAAATCTTTAAAAACATAAAATAAATTTATATTGTTTTGGAATTCAAGTGGAGTCTAAAATACTGAGACAAGCAAAAAGAGAAACCTAATCACATCAGTAACAAAATAACATATAACAAAAATATAATAAGTTTTACCTAGAAATTTCAAACTGAGAGTTGTTTAGCAAATCAAAGAAATAAGTTACAGGGATATTCTGGTATACATATGTATATATGAACATATTGCAAAATTATATAATATATAATATATATGTATATATATGTGTATATATGTATATATATGCAAGCAGTGGTGGTCAAAGAAAACATGAACAATCCTGATTTTACTAAAGGTAAATATACATGTAGAGAGAGAGAAAGGGGAGAGAGGCTTCTGGGGACAGCAAGCTAGGCTGGAGTGGCACCAGCCGTAGTAATATGCAGAGGGAGGAGTCTTTACTGAATTCATTACATCTTTCTTTGTCAAACCAGCTACTGCTTTATCTCCACACTCCTATGTACTCACTATCTGCAATTTCCCTCTCAAAATTAATTACTTAGAACTGCTTAATGTGCCAGATTATTCAGATCAGAAGAAAGTAATCTTTAAGAATTAATTTCAGAGGTTAAGTTATAAAACTGTGGAGACAGACCAGTAGGAAGCTGAGCTTCGGATATAAAACTATTATATATCTCCATTTTCAAAGGTCTTCTGAGGGTCAACCACACAGAATGAAAACACAGATATTACCAGCAGTCTCTCTTTGAGGGATGGAGAGAGGTGGTGGGGGGCAATCAAAGAATTAGAGATGGCATTTGTTAAGATATATGAGGGGGGTTCATGGCAGCCATTACTGCCTGAATTCTGATAGATTAAGAAATAAGACAAATATCTTTGGGAAGGACTACATGAGAGAGTATCTCAGTGATGGAAAATATACCTTCATTTGTTCAAAACTTCTCTTTCCTGCGTCCATGTCAGATATATGGATAAAACTTCAGATACTCTTTTGAAACAGTGTTCCAAGCAACCACTCACCATCAAGCGGAGTTGGACAGGAGTTGAACCCTATTTGTCCAACGTAGTCTGTGTATATGGATGGATGGATGGATAAGGATGGATAAGTGAGAGCACCACACAGTAGCAGAGGTGCTGCTCTATACCTTCTATTAATGTGAATCTCATTTTAAATATTAACTATTCAGTTTTTTCAATATTATGTTAATGCAGTTATTTTAATGAGGAATTACCTACACCAAAGAAAATCTAAACTACATTGACTCTATACTCGTACAAGGATCTGAAATATATCTGAAGTATATGCAAAGTGCTCACTTTGTGGAGAGAGCATCAGAAAGATTAAATGCATAATTGTATATTTTACATCAGAATTTATTCTTATTAAGACAATATCATATTTACACTACCAGTGTGGAATATTGCTACACAAAATCTATAGCGTATTTTCTGAAATAATTAACAATAAATATATTTTTATCATATATTTTATTTAATTCCCTAAATAGGGTTTTTCAAAAGCTACTTAAGAAGATACTGCTTTTTAGGAAATCCCAATTACATAAAATGTTGTGCGAATGAACAAATTACAGTGTCCAGATCATGCTTATCACATATTATTAATTCAAAACTGTTGAGAGTAACACAAAGCAACAATAACACCACTTCTAAAGTTAATAATATCATTGGCCACTTACTGCATGCTTTTAGTTTCAAAGAGCTTTACATTGCTCTATCAATTATTGTCATAATTTGAAGTGCACTCTTGATGAACATG
Source organism: Mirounga angustirostris (assembly GCF_029215605.1). Lineage (NCBI taxonomy): Eukaryota > Metazoa > Chordata > Mammalia > Carnivora > Phocidae > Mirounga > Mirounga angustirostris. The sequence goes on from NW_026991720.1 coordinate 9,640,946, forward strand.
GAAAAAGTAATGCTGTTTTTCTTCAGAAAAAATATTTAGAGTACTTATTATGTTTTATTATATTACAGGTGTGTGTGATAAAAATTAGGATTTAGGATCTTCTAGGAAGAAGTAGTCTGGTAAATATTCCTTGGCTTTTCATTGTTTCCTAAGAGGGTAAATCCAAGGACTTAGAGGAAACCCAGCAGGAGACAGTGCTCCCAGTGTCTGAATCTTGTAGCCTGCTGTTTGCTGGATGCCAGAGTCATCCTCGCTGGGGAAGTTAATAACAGTAAGAGCCTCAGCAGGTCTCTATAAATGTTAATGCACATTGTCCAGAACTAGTATAAAAGACATACCAAAAAATGAGATTCAACATAGAACAAAGGAATACCAGAAAATATTTTAAAAGGTCACACAGGAAATGAAGATGACTGAGTTATCAGACACTTAGTAAAGTAGCCAGAGATAAGAAATTCAAGGGATTACAAGACAAGATAGAGAAATTTGTCATAGAACTAGAACCCTATACATAAAGATAACTTTAGGACAAATAAAACAGTATAACTGAAATTAAGAAGTTAAGGAGTTTAATGGCAGAAGAAACACAGCTAAAGGGATAATCAGTGAACCAAAAGGTAGACCCAAATAAAATACACAGACCTTAACATGACAACAAAAAGAGAAAATTGTGAAAAAGAATATAAGGAACATATAGGATATAGTGGAAGAGTCTAACACAATGTGATTGGAGTCTCAGAAATAAGAGGAAAAGAGGCAGATAAAATATTTGAGAAGGATTTCCCAAAACTGAGGAGAAATATCAAACCTCAAATCTAAAAACTACACACTTCCAAAAAAAAAAAAAGGAAATCTAAAGAAAACATGCAGGCATACCCTAAGAACTGCTGAAGACCAAGATTCAAGAAAAAATATTAAAAACTGCTAGAAAAAAGAAATCATGCCTTCAAATGAGAAATAGTAAATTTAACAGTTGACTTCTCAACCAGAAAACATGGACACTAGAAGACAAGGGCATTTCTTCAAATTGCTGCAATAACTATCAACCAAGAATTCTATCCCCACATATCCCTCAAGAATAAAGAAAAAAAAAGATGATTTTAGACATAAAAAGGCTGAGATAATCTGTCACCAGGAGAAACAGACAAAATAGAATACTGGTATGCTCTTCAAGAAGGAAAATGACCATGCAGATGTTTTGCTAACATTTCCTATTTCATTGATGGTGCACCATAAACATATACATTCAATCCCACTTTCCCATTGAGCTTGGTGCGTAAAGTGTTCCGGATAATTCGATTATCTGGGAAACTGAGAGTTAAGTAAATTTACAATAGTTTACTTTTCAGTATTTGTGATTTACCTATTTAGCTTTGTTTTTGGCTGTTCAGTAAACCTTGAGGAGAAAAGGCAAAATCTCAAATTCTTTCATTCTTTTGTTTTTGACATGTTTTTGAAGAAAATGGCATGGCTAGTCCTCAAGAATTTAGGAAATATGTTCAGTTAGGGCATTTAACCCACTAAAACTATTCCTACATGAATAAACATTCATTCATTCATATGTTCAACACATTGTTATTGACTACCAGCTATGAGATGAAATGTTTTAGGCAATGTAAGTAAATTAATACATAAACATAAAGTAATCCTTGTCTTCACAGAGCTTATGGTCTCTTGGGGGAGGCATGTAACAAAGAGACCTATCGTAAGTTAAAGTAGTAAGTGCTGGGGCGCCTGGGTGGCTCAGTTGGTTAAGTGGCTGCCTTTGGCTCAGGTCATGATCCTGGAGTCCCAGGATCGAGTCCCGCATCGGGCTCCCTGCTCGGCAGGGAGTCTGCTTCTCCCTCTGACCCTCCCCCCTCTCATGCTCTCTCTCTCTCATTCTCTCTCTCAAATAAATAAATAAAATCTTAAGAAAAAAAAAGTGGTAAGTGCTGTTAGCACATGAAGCAGGAAAGAAAGGGGATGTAGGCATAGATGTTGAGTTGTGATTTAATTAGGATATTCAAAGAATACCTCACTGAGAATGTGACACTCATCAGAGTCTTAAAAGAAAGAACAGATCATGAAAACCTAGGAGGTTAGCGTGCAGAAAAATATGGTTCCAGGCATGGGAAAAACAAATGCAAAGGCCCTGAGCCTGGCCTAGTCCAACGAGTGATGGCGTAGAAGCTGAGTTCTGTGATGAGAAGGAAGGGAGGGTATGGTGTTGGACGTATAAATGGGTCTCATCAGCCATTGTAAAGATTTAGTTTTTACCTTGAGGGAAGTGGGAAATTACTGTAACGTTTTGAACAGAAGAGTGACAATCTGACTTGCATTTTAACATGATCACTCTATCTGCTGTGTTGGGAATAGACTAAAGCAGCCTATACTAAAGGAAGAAATAATGGCACCTACTGAAAAACTATAGCCATGCTCCCTGTGAGAGAGGATGGTGTCTTCCAATAGGGCAGGCAGCTCCAGAAGCCAGCCTATGTGTTAAAATTTGGGCTATATTGTGAAAGTAGAGTTGGCAGGACTTGCTGGTGTATTAGAATTAAGGATAACCTCCAAGGTTTTTGGCCCAAGCGACTCTAGAAGGATGAAGATGCTATCACTAATTGAGAATGATGTTGGAAGAGAAGGTTTGGAAGGGCATTTTTAGTATGTTTTCATTGTTCTTTTAAATGAAATGGTATCAAAAAAGTTGGAATTTGTTTTCCTTTCTTGGGAGGGAAATTTAAGTTTTTAGAGACTGTCATCTCATATATATATAAAATGGACATGTGGCTATAAGACACCATATAGGAAATGAGTAGTTATGTATTTTATTTTATATGCCAATCTACTTTATTGTGATAAGAAGTTTGAAGCATGACTTGTGAAAACCTATAATAAAATACCTTAAGCTGTTAACTGTAAGGTGTGGAATAGGAGTTGCTCAGTGGATTGGTTATATGTTGTGAACGACTTAAGTCTGCATTTGTTACTGTGCTAATAATATTAAAACAACCACCTAAAAATGAATGAATGAATGAATGAATGAAATGGTATCTTCTAAGAATTTGCTGTGCAAGACTTTAAGTATATTTTGAGAATGACCACTTGGATTACTTAGAAGTAATTTATAATGCTTACTCCTATCAATTATTTTAAACAAAATTTAACAGACAACTAATCTCTTGAGCTTCAGTTGTATAATCTGTAGTAAATAGATGCTTCTGTGAAAATAAAATGAAAAATGCATTTAAAGCATTTGGCACATAGTAGGCATTCTCCTAACTCCTTCCTTTGTAGCTCTATAACACTTAAGGTCATTACTTTTGATGGCCTATTGTTCAGTTCCTCATAAATAAAGTTCTGGAGAAATACAATAAAACTTTGAAGATGGTGTTTCCTGTTAACAAAAGAGCTAAACTAAAAAAAAAAAAAAATTAAATGAACTGGTGTACAGATGTTGTCGAAATTCAGTAAGATGTTCCAGGGGCGCTTGGGTGGCTCAGTTGGTTAAACATCCGACTCGTGATTTTGGCTCAGGTCATGATCTCAGGGTCATAGGATCAAGCCCCGCATCAGGCTCTGCACTCAGTGTGGAGTCTGCTTGCCCCCCTCTCTTTGTCCCCCCCCCCACTCTCTCTCTTTCTCTCTCTTTCAAATAAATAAATCAATAATATCTCTTAAAAAATCTTTTAAAAAGATTCAGTAAGATGTTCCAAACCCAGGTATTGTTACTATGAATTACAGGGGGGTAGGATTCCATAAACTGGTAAAACATTATGGAAGCTTATCTCCCTGTAATTCAGGAATTTAAAGCTATCTTGAGCCTATGCAATTGACTATCAAAATATACTGCATTAAAAACAAAGGCAGAAATCCTGCATGAAAACTTCAGATACAAAATTTTAACAGTGATGATGAATAGCATCAGTGCCGAAGATTAATTTTTTCTTTAATCTTTATGCACATCAAATTATTTTCAACAATGAGCAATTTTTGCTTTAGTAACCAGAGAAAATATAAAGTAAATCCTGCTTCCCAAATATTACAATGAACTAACTACCCTTTTTATTTATTAACTGAAGTCTTTAACAATGCATAGCATGATTATTTGGGAATGTTCCACATATAAGCTCCAAATTCTTTTATGATTTTTCATCTGTTTCTCAGCTGTTCAAATATCCTTTGATCAAGGTCTTCCCTGCTTTGATTGGTACTGGCCCTGAAGTAACCTTTTTGCTGCTTCCTTTATTTAGAAGCTTTTTTTTTTTTTCTCCTTAAGATGATTTTCACCTTCCATGCTCACTCCCTTCAGTTCTTCCAGAACTGTTCTTTTATCTGACTTTCATGATTTATTGAATCTGGTCTTTATTCCATCCCCTGCTCTTCTTTCATTCTAGTGCTAATAGCCTTCTTGGCCTTTGCTAGGTTTCCTGTCTTTCTCTTTGCTCACTATAACAATTTCTAGGCCTAAACACTTTCCTGAATTCTAGACACAGCCTGTACAACCTGCTAAATAAAATAAACTTTAATAAAGCATTTCCTTGCTAGCTCTACACCCAGTCTTTAACATAGTTAGCTGACAAATCTTGTGAGCTAAATAACCCTTCTTACAGGATGATCGTTTGGGCTGGGTGATTTCAGAATGAAATGCAAAAATGTAAGTTTTGATATAATTGTATCAAGTATTTCTCTGAGTACACATTGAAAATATGGGCACATTTCCTGTCTATAGGATATGGAAATATATTATAAAATCTCATGATTGGAAGAAGCCATGAATATCAGCTCATTGAAGTCCAATCACCCAATTGATGGATGACTTCAGTACTTTCTCACTGAGAGAACGTTCTGCCAGTGCTTGGAAGACTCAAGTAAGCCCAAACAGGAAACACTGTTGCCCAATGTGGCAGATTAGACAGCTCTTTCCCTTTGTGATATTGAAACCTGTCTCCCTACAGATTGTAGCCACTTATTCTTAGTTCTTTATCCTAGACTTGTGCATGGTAGATTTCACCCCTCTTTTGCACCAGAGGACAGCTATATACACCCCCATAAGCTTCTGTCTTCAATATCTGCCCCGTCTCTTCTACCTTTGAAGTCATCTTTAAAATCAGTGAAAGAAAATCTTTACTCAAAACCAACATGTACTTATACCCTATTGCAACTTTGAACCTACTAAGGGCAAATACAAATTAAAAATAAGATGCTGAATTCTCAAAAAAAAAAAAAAAAAAAAAAAAAAGATGCTGAATTCTCCCTGTTGAAAAGGGAGGAAGTATCCCTGCCCCTCTCTTCCCTTAGAGCAGTTGCTTTAGAAAACCTGTGGGCACTTTCTCTGACTCTTTGAAATGTGTGTAAATCTCTTTAAAGGCTAAATAAGCAGCCCAGGATGGTTTCCTCAAAGAGCTGGGAGACATCTCTTTGAAATGTAATCATCAAGGAAGTTTCCAGTCATCTCAGTTTCCTAGGATGATAGGAGCCTAACCAGCTGGTATGTGGCTCTGAAGTGCCAAACCACCTCTGGTCATAAAGGTAGGAGGCATTTATTTTATTTATTTTTTTTATTTCAAGATAGTTAGCAAACACAGGTGATTACCTCAATTACAAAACGCATTTAGCATAAACGGTATGTGTAAATGTGCCATCAAGTTCTCTTACTTGAAGAAAAGTTATTGTTTATCCTGAGAACATGTGTATAAGGGGATTTATCTGCTTGGCTGTCTAACAGGGTGAGATTGATTCCCTCTGCAATCCCTTTAGCAGATTGGGATGCACATCACATTCTGGTTTAACGCTTATTCAGTAGCGACAGTGTTTCCTTTCTTGTCATCCTTTGTGGAGATGTTTTCTGAAGTGGCAACAGATTTTGTTTTTTTAGATACATTTGCCCATAACTACCACATGGAATCTCATATACGTATTTATTTAATTGAATGATATGGGATTTATTTATAAATATGATCACATAATCAGAGCCCATTACTTGTGATGGAGGCAAAGGGAAGTGTTTTCAGATTACTTTAAAAATGTGCTTTTAAAAACAACTTGATGACATATATTGAAAGCATTTAAGAATTAGCTTATGCTATTACTAAGCCATTAGTTATTTCTGACAACTCACTGAAGATATGAAAATAGCTTGAAGATTACAGATAAAAAGTGGAGATGTGTGTGTGTGTGTGTGTGTAATTTTAAAATGAATTTGGAAATTATATACTGATTAAGCTAATGTTAAATTGTCCTGAGATTCTAGAATAAAACAGCAGGCAAGCATTTCATTTGAAAAAAAAAAAACAAACAAAAAAAAACCTGAAAAAAAACATGTTTTGAAGGAAACTATATCAGACCAATAGAGTACATGACAGTACAAATTCACAAGGCAAAGGAATATGAGATACTATGTAGAATTGTTTACCTTTACATTCTTTTCAACATAGTTGAGGACAGGTTAAGATTGATCTTTATTGTATAGTGAATATCTATCCAATGAGCAGAATGTTTTGAGCTCACAAAATTTCATTTAGTATTTCAATGACTTGCAAGTATGAATGAGTATGTATGTTTATGAGCACAGAAATAAAGGATAAAATTATAAAAGTAATTCCTTCATTTATTCATCTGATAACTCTTTCTTGGCCATGTGCTCTATCTATATCAGGCACTGTAATAGATATCAGGAATTCAGTGAGAGAAGACATTCCGTTTATTAAATATATGAAATTATTAGGGAGATATAATCGAATAAAAATTTAATAACAATAGCTTAAAATGTCACACTTCAAATAGTATTTTCATGTTTAAAAGAGGCTGAAAGATTAGCTTTAAAGTATTGAGTGCATTTTAAGCCAGATTAAAGAACACAAAATCTCTGACCAGTATAAACATTTGAAAAGAAACATCTATGTTTAAATAAAAAGAAAGTATTTTTACTACCTAATTTATCAAATTGTCTCAAGGGACTCATTACTGTTGCTCAAGTTAATATTTAAAAGGTTTTAAAAGGTTTTCCCTGAAACATCCATTTATTGTATTGAAAACTATAACAATAGTTAACAGTGCAGAGCAAAACCATGTAACTAAAAGTTATTGAGTGCCATGCCATCTCACATGTAAATCTCAAGTCCTTATGCCTTACTCCACGAAGAAGGATAGAGTTCACAATTAGACTCCATAAGGTGCAGGGATTTTAATAGGAAAAAAGAAATAAAGGAAATGTTTTTCTAGAACTTGATAGCAACAGTTGTGCTTTATGTTTTTCCGTTTTTCTTTCTCAAATCGTGCACACAGTAGTGGTAGGGAGACTGTCTTAGATCAGGATTTATTTTTTGAGAGTGTTTCTCCTTAACTGGGAGAAACTAGAAGTCCAAAGGAGTGAGTGCAAAAATGAAGTAATGCAAAGTGACTTATGTCGATGTGGCCAGTTGGAATATTGTTCAGAAAGACTTCACCCTCCCATCGCTGCCACAGAAAGCATAGACTCCTATACTCTCTTCATGTCGGGCATGGTTATATGGCTTGCTTTAGCCAATGGAATATTAGCAGACATGACTCACCAAGGGCTTGAGGTTGTCTACACTTTTGGGATTGGTCTCTGGCATCTCTGCTATTGCTAAAAGAAGAATTTGCTTTGAGCTAACACACTTGTGTCAGGAAGATGAGAGAAACATGTAGCAGAGTGATACCACCCAGCCAAACCCAGCCTAGACCAGCCAAGCTCCAGCTAATCCTGATTCCATGAGTTAAATAAATACTTACTGTTTTGTGCTACTAGGATTTTTGTGGCTGCTTGTTATGTATCATTATTGTGATATAACTAATCAGTGAATATAATAATGCCATTTGCTAATCCAGTAAACTCCAAAGACTGGGCCTCAGGGAAGGCAGAAAAGACCAATGGTTTAGTGTTTTTGTTTTTCCAAATAAGTAAGAAAATTCTGAGGGATCCAACAGTGGGACACAATAGTCTAGTTGAAGAGGTAGGAGGTATGAAACTAAACTTCCAAACTCTAAAGGGAATGATAACCTGGGAAATTTGAGTAACATGCACATTCCCAGGCCTCTGGTTTCAAGTTTCTGATTTAGTAAGTCTGAGATGGAGCGTTGACATCTGATTTTAACCATAATTTCAAGTGAAATTGAGGCAGATAGGTAGCCCAGAGATTCCCCATAGAACATGGACTTCAAGATTTAACTCTCAAGTCTTTCTCATGAAGATGTGACTTTACTTGCAATGTTCCCTCATAGGTTGGTGCAAACAAGTTGATCTGTGATCATAGTTCCAGTTACATTTACATCCTGCATGAAGTTCTGGGATATCTACCATAAGAGATAAAAGTGAACCCTAAGAACTCATTTACGCCCTCAAGGCAAATGCATATTCAGTGAGTAAGAGGAGAGCAGGGTGGATGAAAACTGTGAACTGTGGAAGGAAAGGACAATAATACAGCAATTTCGATGGAGGAAACGTGACTGTGCAATGAGTAACTGGGTAATAGTTATTCTTGTGGCACATTTTTTTCAATGTCTCAACAATATTAGTAACAATAATAGAAAATACATCTAGCATATATAGTTTAGATGTGTGATGTTCTTTAATACTTCCTCCCCCCACAAAACAACAACAACAACAAAATCCTTTGGGGGAGGTCTCACTTTTGCTTGTATTCTCTAGATGAGGAAACAGGATAAACAAGTTGAGGGACTTGCCCATGTTCATACAGCTAAAGTGAAGTAAAGCTGGTGCTTGAACACACAGTTTGCCTCTGGCATCCTTGGTTCTGTCCACAACACTATGGCATCCCTGGTCTATAAGGAAAAGCCCTCAGGTCAAGGCCAGGAAGCCTTTTGTTAACTGTCATGGCGCCATGAGTGAGCAGGTACTTAGTCCCTACATGAAGAGTGAAGGAATGCATCCAACTCCCCCAAAATATAAAGACTTCACAATTTCTAAGAGCCACATCTGTCTCAGAGATGATACAATAAATTGAGCTGTAAAGCCACCTAGAAAAATAATGTAAACATTTTGACATATAGTTTAAATATAATAGGTTTATTTGCAAGTCTAAACTCTTCCAAACAAACAAAAAAAATGATATCTTTCTAAAACAGTTTATGAAACAGCCACTGTCCAGAGTTTAAATGTCTCCACTAAAACAACGAATGGGAGATTTGCTTTTTTATGCCCCTTGTGGTGAAGTTGTGATCTGCTGGGCTGAGCATGGCTGGGGGGGGCATCACAGCAGATCCATCTGGCCAAATCCTAATGGACAGATCAAAAATGATTCTGTCAGAGACTATTTTATGTGGTGAACATCTCGTAAATTTAATGGAACAAAGACAATTTACTACTGAACAAGAGAGACACTAGATATATGTCCTCAAAGTGAAGTTTGAAAAGGAAAGTTGTAGCGAGAGCAAGCAGGTGACAATGATGGATATTTTCAAAAGAACTGCTGTATCTTTTCACCGGTGCCTGCAGATTTGGTTGCTACAAATCCTGTTGGTAAGCAATTTTGCCACATGATCTTTAAAAGATCAACACAGATATCTGGATAAATAAGAAAAACTTTGATATACTGTATGCTGCTTTGTAAAAATATTTTGAAGAAAAACTGTTGCAAATTCTGGATTTTGTTTGGCTTAATTTCTCTTCTCATGTCACTAAGTATCTAGACCTTGCATAAATCTTACTGTTTCTTTCATTAGGAGGCATACCCAGAAGTGTTTGATATATTCAGAATAGCAGCAAATACTTAATATGTCTCTCAAAAACATGTATCATTAATACATTTTTAGATAAACTTGTTTTAAGACGGAAACTGTCAAAAATGCATTTATTTTGAACTATATTATAATCCAGTGCACTTTATGTGCTCACTGTATTTTCTCAATCTTTGTATTCCTTAGAATTAAGAACTTAAACTCAGTTGTATGCCAGTAAATGTTTGGAAACTGGGTCTGTGATGCTTACCAATTTCTGTGATATAAGTCCTCTCACCAAGGTTGATTTCAATCTACCAACGTGCTACCAACTGGCTTGCAAAATTCCTGAATATCTAACAACTGGCTCTCTACAGCAGATGCCAATCAGTCAGTGCCAGCATCCCACTGTGAAACTTCAGAAATGTCATGCATCTTTAAGAGGCTGGTTCTTGGATTTAAATATAATCATCTATGGCAATAACATCATTTTGTTTTCAAATGCCTGTGTTCTCTCTGACCTTCGTACAATCAGTGGTGAAGCTGTTTTATGTTAAGAAAGTCTGATACTAGAATAGATCTTTCCATGCAGAGGATCCATGGGAAGACTTTTCTTTTAATAAAGGTCATTATAAATCAAATGGTAAGAGGACAACAGATCAAAAGTAATCCATGAGTGAGAAGTTATTCATTTATTGTGTAGAAATGTCTAATTAATATTGAATGAATGTGTATTGTTTATTTAGGTCGTTGACATATTTACTAGTAAAAGTAATGATTCAGTAAGCAACCTGAAAAAAAATGCCGTAAGTTTTTTTTTTTAATAAAATCTAATTATTTCCATGTGATAGAATCCTTAAATAGAATTACTATGCCAGGATAAATTGTACTTCTCCTCTCCAAAATACATCCAGATTCTGATCACTTCTCTCCATCTCCTGTGCTACCACCCTGGGCCAAAGCACTATTAGTTTTCCCCAGATTTTTGCAATAGTTTCTAAAATATATTCCCTGTTTCTAACTTTGTTGTTGACTCTACTGTCAGTTCATTCATTGGGAGTGATCTTTTAAAACTAAAATCTCATTGTAATTCTTATTTGTTTTTAAGTGTTTTGACCCTCCAATTGATTCTCATTTCACCTGTATGGAACCAGAGTTCTTACAATGTTTTAATGGCTTACACATTGCTGTATGATATAACCCCTTTCCATCTAACTTTAAAACTAAGGTCCCCATTTCACTCATCCACATTCTAGGCACTCACCTTCTTGCTGCTCCACTCTCACCAGGCAAAGTCCTGCCTCAGGCCCTTTGCACTTGTGGTTTCCTCAACCTGGAATGCTCTTTATACATGGCTTAGCTCTTCACCTATATTGTTTAGATTTTTGTCCCAAATTACCTTCTTAGTGATCTAAAGTAGCATTTTTCTTATCCTTATGCTTTTCTGTCTTCTTTCCTTGGCTTATTGTTCTCTTTGTGCTTAAACTAAGTTGATGTTCTCAATGTGTTACTTTTATACTTGATTATTAGTTGTCTCCCACCACTGGAGTATAAATACAATGAGGAAAAATTATTTTCCATTACTGTACCCAGAAGTTGCCTGGTACATAATAGGTGCTGGATAATTATTTGAGGAATCTATAAAAAAATTATTCACAAGAATATTCCCCAGAAAATGTTGTATTATTTATCAAATCTTTCATTTTTAAGTGCTACACTGCAAGTTTATACTTTGTCTCCCTGTGTTTACTTCCTTGACTAATTAAACCCAGAAACCTAAAAGAAGAGTTGGTTACAAAGAGAACAAGGAAAAAATAATGTAACTTTTACAAGGCTTCTCATTACCCACTCCCCTTACCAATATTCTATCCCAAAATATTGTGTGGGGATGGCATCATGGAAATGGTAGAAGAGGAAGCTCTAAGAATAGAATGCTCCACGGAAGCAACTGTTAAACTAGCAAAACAAGGCAAAACAACCAAAAACAAATGAACAAACAAAAAACTTGAGAGAATAAACTTTATAAGAATTTCAGAACTTAACCAAGACTTTAAAGCATTGGGTGGGTGCTTAATGAAGAAAGTGACTGCTGAGTTTTGGTGTTGAAGAACATTTCTGTCAAGTCACTGGGTAACTGTTCAGATACAGCAATGGAGACTTTAGTGACCACACAGAAAAAGGAAAACACTTTTTAAAAATAATGTGGAAAGTCACTTAAACAAACAAACAAACAAACAAACAAAAAACCCACATGACTGCAAACCTCAATAATCAACAACAAAAATCACTGGGGAGGAGGGAGAATCTGATTTCCAGAGTCACCATATTATAATATTGAAATTGTCTAGTTTTCAGCAAAATAAATAAATATTTTTTTAAAAAAATTATGAGGCATTAAAAAAAACCAGGAAAGTATGGCCCGTTCACTGGAAAAAAATACATTTATAGAAAGCCTCCCCTAGGAAGCCAAGACATTGGATGTACAAGCCAAAAACTTTAAATCACTGTCTTATAAAATGCTCAAAGAACAAGAGGGAAACTGTCAGTAAATAACTAAAGGAAACCAGGAGAACTATATATGAACAAATAGTTCTGGGGGCTACTAGATTTCCCAATGCAAAAGAACAAAGTTAGTTCCCTACCTCACATCATATAGAAAAATTAACTCAAAATGGATGAACAACCTAGATGTAAGATCTAAAATTGTAAAACTCTTAGAAAAAACATGGAGATCAATCTTCATGAACTGGATTTAGCAATGAATTCTTATGTGTGACACCAAAGTATGATCAACATAAAATGATAAATACAATGAACTTCATTGATATTGTAACTTTTGTGTATCAAAGAATACTATCCAAGAAGTGGATATGGGAGGAAACCTAAAGAATGGGAGGAAATACTTGCAAATTGCACAGCTGATAATGTTCCCATATCCAAAATATATTAATAACACAACTTTATAATAAAAAGACAAACAACCCAATTTAAAAAATGGGAAAATGACCTGAGCAGACATTTCTCTAGAGAAGATATACAAATGGCCAAAAATCACATGAAAGGATGTTCAACAGCATGAATAATTAGGAAAATAAAAATCAAAACCGGGGCACCTGGGTAGTTCAGTGGGTTAAGCGGCCAACTCTTGATTTTGGCTCAGGTCATGATCTCAGGGTCATGATATTGAGCCCCATTGGAGACTGCTTAAGATTCTTCCTCTCTCTCTCCCTCTGTTCCTTCCCCTGCTCATGCTCTCTCTCTCTCAAAAGAAAAAAAAAATCAAAACCACAATGAGAAACCACTTCCTACCCACTAGGATGCCTATAATTCAAACAAACAAACATATGTTGGTGAGAATGTGGAAAATTTGGACACCTAGTACACTGCCGGTGGGTATGTAAAATGTTGCAGATGCTGTGGAAACATTTCTTCAGAAGGTTAAGTGTAGAACCATCTTACGACCCAGCAATTCCACTCTCAGGTATATATCCCAAACAAATGAAAACAAGTACTCAAACATTTGTAAAAAAATGGCCATTGCAGCATTATTGACAATAGCCAAAAAGTGAAAACAACCCAAACATTCATCAAAATATGGCATTAATATACAATGGAATACAATTTAGTCATTAAAGGGAGTGAAGTACTGTGATACGTTACAGTGTGGAACATAAGCAATAGCTCAGAAGACCACAAGGGAAGGGAGGGAAAACTGAATGGTAAGAGATCAGAGAGGAAGACAAACCATGAGAGGCTATGGACTCCAGGAAACAAACTGAGGGTTACAGAAGGAAGGGGGGTGGGGGGCATGGGGTAACCAGGTGATGGGTATTAAGGAGGGCACGTGTTGTGATGAGTACTGAGTGTTATATGCAACTAATGAATAATTGAATACTACATCAAAAACTAATGATGTACTATATGTTGGCTAATTGAACATAAAAAAATACTGATAAAAAAAGAAATATAATGCTAAGGAAAATAAGCCATACACATAACATCACATGTTATATGAATCCATCTATATGAAATATACACAATGGGTAAATCCATAGACGTAAAGAGTGAATTAGTTTGTTGCCTGAGAGGAGCAGGTGAATGAGAGTGACTGCTTCATGGGTATGGGGATTTTGGGTGGGTGAATAAAAGGTTTCACCACTAGATAGGAGTGGTGGTTGAACTACACTATGGATATACTAAATGCCACTGGCCACTGAGTAGTATGCTTTAAAATGGCTAATTTTATGTTCTGTGAATCCTACCTCAAACAAAAAACTTTTATTAGGATAATTTTTGGAGTGAGCTTATTAGCATCTTAGGTTGCCTGAAGGGTATTCAAATCTTTAATAAATAGCTACAAAATTATATATGTCTACCATGTATGCTTTAAGGAAAAGAACATATCAAACAATGTTTTTGTGGTAACTGTGGTAATTGAAACATAATAACAATGCATTAAACAAAACATATAATGTATTATTTGTTTCAGAGGTACAGGTCTGTGATTCAATAGTCTTACACAATTCACAGCACTCACCATAGCACATACCCTCCCCAATGTCTATCACCCAGCCACCCCATCCCTCCCACCCTCCACCACTCCAGCAACCCTCAGTTTGTTTCCTGAGATTAAGAATTCCTCATATCAGTGAGAACATATGATGCATGTCTTTCTCTGATTGACTTACTTCGCTCAGCATGATACCCTCCAGTTCCATCCACGTCATTGCAAATGGCAAGATTTCATTCCTTTTGATGGCTGCATAATATTCTGTTGTATATATATACCACTTCTTCTTTATCCACTCATCTGTCGATGGACATCTTGGCTCTTTCCATAGTTTGGCTATTGTGGACATTGCTGCTATAAACATCGGGGTGCACATACCCCTTCGGATCACTAGATTTGTATCTTTGGGGTAAATACCCAGTAGTGCAATTGCTGGGTCATAGGGTAGCTCTATTTTGGTGAAATCGGAGGGGGTGACGAACCATGAGAGACTATGGACTCTGAGAAACAAACTGAGGGTTCTAGAGGGGAGGGGGGTGGGGGGATGGGTTAGCCTGGTGATGGGTATTCAAGAGGGCACGTACTGAATGGAGCACTGGATGTTATATGCAAACAATGAATCATGGAACACTACGTCAAAAACTAATGATGTAATGTATGGTGATTAACATAACATAATAAAATAAAAAAAATGTCCTCAGTATTCTGATATTTACAAGGGACCTATTTCAAACCAGTGTTTCACTGTGTGTTTCTCCAGAGAGCACTTGGAGGCACTTGGAGAATCTTCAAAAAGTAATCTTATTTAACGTGGTTTAACTCATGTGGAGAAAGTCAATTGGAAGGAGGAACTTTTATTATTAATTTAAAAGTTACCTGACATTGTCTAAAACAAAAGGAAGAACAACAGAAATCTATGTAGAAATGTCTAAATTGAATAGCAACTTTGACCCCTCCTCTGATCTTCCTCATCAAAAGTAACCATTTTTATTAGTGGTTAGATTTGGGCACTTCTAGTAGTCATCTGTATAAATTTAAATAACATATCTATCTGTCAATTTCTTGGGTTGAATTTGGTTGACTCCTCATTTTTAAGAATAGGAATTAAATGTGATTTTAGCATTAACTTAATCCTCTCCGTTTCTTTTTGTTTAAATCATTTTATTCCATTGGTACACTTTATCATTTTTAAATGTTTTCTGATTCATCAACTTCAGATACTGTGTTTTTAACTCCTAAGTCAAAAAGATGAGGAAATTATTCTCTATTTCTAATATCTTCTTTGCTAAAATGTTGGCAATTTTAAGGTCTTCAAAATGTCAAGGTTTGCAGCATTTACATTTTATTATGTAACAGAATTAGATCTTTGCTTTGTCTTTATGAGTCTAAAATGTAATCCCAGTCAATAAGATATTACAGTTATCTGAGTATTATTCATGGCAAAACCAATCATTTAACTGGATGCATAAATGAGACATTGTAATTCTCTTTCACTAATGGGATTAACTAAAATTAGTTCTATCACATACCACTGAATTTAATGTACTTAAATTGTGTCAAGATTAAAATATTTCATTTCAGTCTTGGAGTTCCTTTCATTCTCCAAACTGTTTTGATAAACAATATATATTTGAAATTTGATCTCTTTCAAACTAAAGGTGCCCTGAACCCTCTCTCGATCAATATTCAATACTAATTAATTGAATTAAATATTTATCAGTATATTTATTGCCTTTGTTTAAGCACTTTCCTTTTCTATCAAAAGAACTCTTTCTATTTTATTTTTTTAAAAGATTTTATTTATTTATTTGACAGAGAGAGACACAGCGAGAGAGGGGACACAAGCAGGGGGGAGTGGGAGA
The DNA here is from genome assembly GCF_029215605.1 of Mirounga angustirostris. Lineage (NCBI taxonomy): Eukaryota > Metazoa > Chordata > Mammalia > Carnivora > Phocidae > Mirounga > Mirounga angustirostris. The sequence goes on from NW_026991720.1 coordinate 9,656,999, forward strand.
GCGAGAAGCAGGCTTACCGGTGAGCAGGGAGCCCGATGCGGGGCTCGATCACAGGACCTTGGGATCATGACCTGAGCCGAAGGCAGACGCTTAACGACTGAACCACCCAGGCGCCCCTAACTATTTGATTTCAGAAGTTTTGCTATTTAGTGTTCCTTTATAGGAAGTACTTGAAAATGAATATTTGAGGCTATGTCATGTTAATAGTTAATTGGTACAATGTATTGCTTATATGTACATAGAGCTAGAATTATAACTATAGGGCATCGCAGAATACTCAACACAAGTATTGCTTAAGATTTTATTATAATAGGGCAAATGACATATAATTAGAATATATATTTAGCTGATGGCATTTCATGCATGTGTACATTAAGGAGTAGTTGATACATTTTTGAGGGAAAACATTAGAAAAGGTCTTGGGTCCCAATCCCAAAATTAATATCAGAACGGCAGGAAATAAAGGTCCAAGAATATTGGAAATCATTCATCTGTGTATGAGAACTGTATTTAGTTTCTAAGAATTGTGCTTATTATGCTTTGGCATGATAAACTGTATATTTAATAAGCTGTGATGGCAACTGAACATCTGAACTGGTTTAACATGATCTTTTATCTTCTTTACTAGAAAGCATTTAGATGTGTGGAAAATGGAAGTAAAGATCACTGCCATGAAATCAAGACATTTGCAGCCTTCCTGTGGTTCAGTACTCTACGTGCATTACTCTATTTCCTTGGGTTCTTCATTTGTATGAAGGTAATCATCAAAATAAATAATATTACTGTGTTGCTACAAAGATGAAAGATAAAGCATTATAATGTCTAATTTGGCCATTAGTAATTATCATTAATGTAATTTCTCACTGTAATTTCTTATTATGGACAACCAAAGGCAAACCAGGCAAGATGTATTTGACACACTTTCATGCTAGAGTACCCCTTGTCTCAGATTTTTCTTTCTAATATAGGATTGTAATAATATCTATCCTCCAGAGTGGTTGTGATCATTACATTAAGAATGTAGATTATGTGGGGATGCCTGGGTGGCTCAGTCGGTTGAGCGTCTGCCTTCAGCTCAGGTCATGATCCCAGGGTCCTGGGATCGAGTCCCGCATTGGGCTCCCTGCTCTGCGGGGAGCCTGCTTCTCCCTCTGCCTCTGCCTCTCTCTCTCTCTCTTGAATAAATAAATAAAATCTTTAAAAAAAAAAAAGAATGTAGATTATGTGAAGCAGTGTGTAAACTGAAAAAGCTCTACCAATGTTAGATATTTTAGTGGGTTACTAGGATAAGACAAAATATATCAAAAATTCAAAACAGGTATTTGCAAACATTGTGCCTGATAAACCCTAAAACAGGCTGTGTTATTTTAAAAAACATATACTGAAACTTAAAATATGCTTCTTTTGGGTATATTAATTGACTATGTTAGTATTTGAAACAAAACCCTACAAGATAACTACAGAGTACAGATTAGGATTATGAGCCACTAAGGGTGAAATCACTTGCCAAAAATCACATAAGTAAAAAGTGCTGGGCTTGAATTCAACACAAATCAGCCTGACTCCAGAACAAAATTTTTTTGAAAGATGCATTAAGAAACTTATTTTTATGTGGAAGAAGTAACAAAAATTCACAGAAAGGGCACAGCTTTATGGGTCTTCCAGAGAGCTTTGTTTTGGTTTTCTGTTAAGCAATCTAAAAGGCATATTTCAAATTTTATTTTTAAAATCTTTTATTAACCTATTTACTTCTCTATATAATTTAAGGTGAAGAACAGGATTGGGAAATTCTCTCTTTAACAAATAACCATTTGTTATGTTTGTTATATTCATTTATTTTAATATCCATTAACTATAATTTAAAAAGAAGAAAGTTGTAATTTTGAGAACACTTGTGTTTAGAAATAATGTCTCTCTAGAACTGACAATGAAAGAGTTAATGCTGCCAGTAAATGGTAGAGTCCAAGTCCAGGAAAGATAATATTGGCAGGCACTTGAATAAAAAGCAACTACAGACCTGTCATGACTGTGTCTTGAGTAATGGGATTCATTCATTTTGGTATTTTTAATGCAATTGTAAACTGCCATTTCCCTCACAGTTTAAAGCAGGTTTTTTTGATGATGTAGCTATAAATGTGAAAACCAAATTAACTTGTCACATTTGACTGGCTAAAGTATTTCCCAATCCCATTTTTAGGGTATTGATAAAACCTCAATAATCAGGGTTTAAATCAGGAGGAAGAATGACATTTTGCAGGATCACAGAAATGTCCCAAAGATGAAAAATATGAAGAAAGTTGGTTAATATATGGTTGTTTATGAAGTACAGAATCTTATATTAAAAATAAGAACACACAATCCTGGGATTAATGTCAGTAGGTCAATACCCACTATCTGAGACAGCACTATCATTCAGTATTGACTGGAATTTGTATTTTTATTCTTTTATTAAATTAACTCTAATGTTTCCTTAAGGAATTCTTTATTTTGAATAACTGAAATTCACTCTTCCTATCTTAACCCAATTGTTTCTGAAGGTAAGGATTCTTTTTTCTAAGTAGTAGTAAACTTGAATTCACAGGTCTGCAAAGCCTAATACTCAGACAATGGAAGAGTTATCATCTGGAGAAGAAGAAGGAAGCTTCCTTGTGGAGAGGTACCTCCTCTTCCAGTGAACCCTTGTTGGGCTAGATTAGAGGCCATTCCCACCAGTATTATCAATGGCTAACTTATGGATCTCTTCCTGGGGAATTTTTATGAAAGAAGTTTCTCCAGTATCCCATCACATAAAAATACTTCCATCCTGCAGAATCAACTAAATGTATGCTCCTTAACCTATCAACCTTAAAAGGTTTGTAGAATAAATACTGTTAGGTTACATGGTAGAAAAGAAGAGGCTGGTACCTCTTTGGCAAGTGTCATCTAGACCCTATTTTCATAAAATTCTGATCTATCAAAATCAGACCCAAATTAAAACAACCTTTTTATTAACAGTGGAGAACTCTCTGTACTTTTCTGTTCAATTTTGCTGTAAGCCTAAATCTGCTCCAAAATATAGTTTATTAATTAAAAAAGGAATACTGTAAACAATTGGCCAAATAAATGCCAGGATCATCATTAAAAAAGAAAAAGAACTGATACATGCTCCTACAACATGGAAGAAGCATGAAAACATATGAAAACAAGTAAGAGAAGCCAGTCACAGACAACCATATAGTACATGATTCAATTTATATGAAATATCCAGAATAGGCATATCTACAGAGAAAGTAATAGTGGCTGCCCAGGGCTGGGAGTGAAGGGCAGGAGGAGGTGGTGAGTGACTGCCAATAGTTAGGGAATTTTCATGGGAGGGATGATGAAAATGTTCTAAATTATTATGAGGTGAGTGCCTATCTTTATGAATGAACTAAAAACTTGAATTATACACTTTAGAGAAATTTATGGTATGCAAATTACTTCCCATTAAAGCTGTTAAATAATCTATGGTTATCTTAAAAGTATTTTAATGTAATATTGACTTCATGACAAAACATACCATAATATTGTATTAGGTAGTCTTTTTGAGAGATACCATGTTCTTTCAAACGATTGCATTCTCCTTCTTTCATATTCTGTGATTTATATTAGATGATTTCTCCCTTGAAAATGTGTATCTGTGATACAATTTGATACTGAAATAGTGTTTTTAGGGAACACTATATAAGTGTATATACATTTTTTAAAGTACACTCAAGTCTAGTGATGTGGGTTAAAGAGAACTATGTAGGGATGGGTGGGTTAAACTCTATATAGCGACTTCCTTCCCCAAAATCAATTAAAATCAAATGGTTCACAGTACATATTTCATCTTCCATGGAAATACACAACTACATATTTAAACATTATTCATGATTAAAGAGACCAGAAATTAGGAGATTTGATCTGCAGAAAGGGTATCAAAGGCAGAAACAATTGACTTTCAAGGTGTAGAGCCTTCTTCATCCTTACTCTGAGTTTTGGGACAATACACTCTCCTGATGTTCCCTCTCACCTTCCTGAATGGTGTTTCTTGGACTTCCCTGGATCTTCTTCCCTTGCTGAAATACCACATTTGGTGTGTTCTAAGGCTCAGTCCTCAGAGCTTTTCTTTGTTATACATATACTCACTCCTTAGTGATCACAGAGAATCCTGCTTTGAAATACTGCATTTATAGGATAAATCTCAAATTTAATCTCCAGTCCAGACAGATTTACAGTACTGTGCCAAACCATATTGGAGCTTGAGGCAAAAAGAAAAATCAGTAATATTGATCCTGCCTGTATTAGTTTTCTATTGCTATTGTAACAAATATAACCACAAACTTAGTATCTTAAAACAAAACAAAAATCTCCCCAAATCAAACAAATTTAGTATCTCATAATTCTGTAGTTCAGAAGTCTGGTAGGCTAATATGGTTTATTTTTTCCAGGTTCCACAAGGCAGAAATCAAGATGGCAGCTGGATCGGGCTCTTATCTTAAGGCTCTAGGGGAGAATCAGTTTCTAGGCTCACTCAGGTGTTGGCAGAATTCAGTTCTTTGAAGTTATAAGGCTGAAGTCCCCGTTTTCCTTGCTTGCTGTTGTCCAGGGATTGTTCTTAGCTTCTAGTGTCCACCTCTTGCCCTCTCCTGGCTTATAACTCACTGTGGCTCCTCCTCAAAGCCAACAGCAGCCAACTGTATTTTTCATGCTTTTAATATTTCCTGACTCTTCTTCCACCACATATCTCTGACTCTTTAGGCTTCCTTTTCTGCTTTAAAGTGTTCCTGAGCTTATAGTGGGCTCATTTAACAATCCAGGGTAATCTTTTTGTTTTAAGGGTAGCTGGTTAGGAACCTAATACCATCTACAAAGCCTCTTTTAACATACAAGGTAAATATTCACAGGCATAACACTAAGGGATAAAAATTATGGGGCCTAAAATCCTGCCTACCAAACTATTCTTTAAAAATTTTACTATTTTGCTCACCATGTATTGTTTGCATTAATTTTGATTTTTTAAAAAATATCACATTAAAATATTATTTATCATGATTAATGAGTGTTTCTGTGCTCCACTACACTTTTTATCTGGGGCAAGTGCCTCATTTACCTCACCATAATTTTGGCCTTGCAATATCACCATCTGCCTACTGAGATCTTCAGCTGGGTATCTCAAAGGTATCAAACTATTGATTTCTCCTCCAAAGCCTGCTCTTCCTAAAGTATTTCTTATTTCAATAAATAGCAAATCCATTGACCTCATTGCTAAGATCAAAATAATACTTGGAATTCATCTTTGATTTTTCAATTCAGTATCTCCCAGTTACACTCAGAGTGAAATTCAAATCTCTATCTATAGTCTATATACCTTCTATGTTCTGGCTCCTGGATATTTAACATTCTCTCCTGTGTTTACTCCAGCTACAACCTCCAGCTGTTTTACCCTTATTCCAGATAAGAACTCAACTAGAGTTATTTCTTCTGTTGGAAGGTTCATCTCCCAGATTTCACTTGGTTCACTCCCTAAATTCATTCATGTCTCTACTCAAACATCACTTTCCCAGACCTATCTCGAATCCTTGTCTCTTTCTTCTTTTTTACTTTTGCATGGGGCTCATCATTACCTGACCACCTACCATAACATTTTAAATGTGTTGTCTTCTCCCACATGGTGCTTCATAAGGACAAATCTTTGCTTTGGATCATAGATGTATCCCCAATGCTTAGAACAAAACCTGTAGCATAGTTGGTACTCTAGATACTAAAAAAAAACCAACCAACCAAACAAACAAAAAAACCACCTGTTGATTGAATGACAGCTGCATTCAACACAATAGCATAGGAAATATTGTTATGTATTTTTACAAAACATAAAGATGGGCTCATAAAATCTAAAATCTCTATGATATTTGTGGGAACTGTGAGTTTTGTAAAATCATTAATCAGTTAGTATCAAATGGCCAAAAAGCAGAATATGAATGGACCTCTCTTCAATCAGAAGATGTCTACAGGTCCAGGGGTAATAGATTTATAGCTATTCATACTAATAAATTCTGTGCATCAGATCAATGGCATTATAAACAATTTATAAGCAGGAAATTGATGGGCAGAAAATTAATAATTTACATCAGTCTTACATAGCCCCACTTACTGTATTGATAACAAAAGATCTAAGAATAAACAAAGTTATAAAGTTACATGGTACTACATCAGATTATTAGTTTCACAGAGCTCTGGTGTGGTAGCAATTTGTGGCCCATGTTCCATTAAAGAAAATTAACATAAAGATATACTTTGCTCAGGAATAACCACATCCTCATTATCTCACTAGAGATTTATTATATTTATATATGCATTACTGAGCTAGGCACTGTAAGGATACAAAGATATATAATAGATGTCTCTGGACTAAAAATATAATCTGGTTGTGAGATATGGCATATGTGCAATAAAAAACCTACATATACAGGAATCAAAAATACAGAAACATAATTAAATCAACAAAGAGTTATTAAGTACCTATTATATTCAAAACAATTTTGAAGGAGTCGTGGAGCTATTAAGTAGATTCATTATTCCTAGTTTACTTAAAACAATTAGATTTTAATAAAAAAATATCCCAGGATAAAATTCCAAAGGGGTCATTTAAGAAATAAGAGTATTGTGCCAGGAGAGATTGGTCCATTTGATTGAGGAATTTTTATACAAGGAGAAGTATTTGAACAGGGAGCTCTTTAAAAAGGTAGAAAGGGATTCGGTGGATATTCCAGGTTGAGAAAATACTACATACAAAGTTATAGATACATTGTAGTTTTTGTTAATATTATCCAGCATGTATATAGAGCTTTAATTTTAATAGAGTGAAGGTAATTATTTATTTATTTTTTTTCTCAAAGAAATGTATTTTTTTAATTTTTTATTATGTTAATCACCATACATTACATCATTAGTTTTAGATGCAGTGTTCCATGATTCATTGTTTGTGCATAACACCCAGTGTTCCATGCAGAACGTGCCCTCTTTTTTTTTTTTTTAAGATTTTATTTGTTTATTTGAGAGAGAATGAGATAGAGAGCATGAGAGGGGGGAGAGTCAGAGGGAGAAGCAGACTCCCCGCTGAGCAGGGAGCCCGATGCGGGACTCGATCCTGGAACTCCAGGATCATGACCTGAGCCGAAGGCAGTCGCTTAACCAACTGAGCCACCCAGGCGTCCCAGAATGTGCCCTCTTTAATACCCATCACCAGGCTAACCCATCCTCCCACCCCCTCCCCTCTAGAACCCTCAGTTTGTTTGTCAGAGTCCATAGTCTCTCATGGTTCGTCTCCCCCTCCGATTCCCCCCCCTTCATTCTTCCCCTCCTGCTATCTTCTTCTTTTTTTATTTTCCTAACATATATTGCATTATTTGTTTCAGAGGTACAGATCTGTGATTCAACAGTCTTGCACAATTCACAGCACTCACAATAGCACATACCCTCCCCAGTGTCTATATCCCAGCCACCCCATCCCTCCTACCCCACCTCCCACTGCAGCAACCCTCAGTTTGTTTCCTGAGATTAAGAATTCCTCATATCAGTGAGGTCATATGATACATGTCTTTCTCTGATTGACTTATTTTGCTCAGCATGCTAATTTTTTATTTAAAATGGGAGAAAATTCTTATACATTGATCTTAAATTGTTTCTCTAGATGCAGAGAACAAATAAAATTTTAATAGCCCTTTTTACTCCTATAAACACTCTGACCCCAAATGCTTATTTGTTTCTGAAAATTTCAGTGTTAAAAATAAATTCCTGTTCAGGAGTGCTCTTTCAAGTTGTAATTATCTGGAAGGTAATTCTTTTAACTAATAATGGCTTATTGGGCAGTCTGCTAAGGGAAAAATAGTTTTATTGAAAGAAGTAGGTATGCTGAGTACAATGTAGAGTACTTCGAATTTCCTTCCTTCACTCTTCCTAGTAGATCCTGAAGGGGCTAGTATGAAGGTAATATACGAAATATGCTAGTTTTCTTTTCAGGTTTTGCTAGAGATTGGCTTTTCAAGTGTGTGTGAAGAAAGTGATTCTGCCAAGTACAGTTCAAATTATAAATTCCACCTGAGAAGCAGCATTCATGGAGACACATTTCCAGGAACAAAGGAGATGGTTGGTGCCATTTCCCTCCCTTGCCTCTCAGCATAAATACAGAACCACCTGTGGGAAGCAGCGCAGTCCAGACACTGGCTGCCTAACCCTCTTACACCATGTCCCACATCATACACTCTGGTGGGACTACCCTTCTCAGTCATGCTTGCCTCAGTCTCAGTGTGGCAGGCCCCTTCCCAGAAGACCAGCACAAACTCCTGCCCACACTTCATCTCCTGACCAGAGAGATTTGCAGGGTCTCAGTTCCAGTGGAGGTGATGTTAAGTCTCATTTCACAAGCAGACCAGAACACACCTAGCTAAAACGTGCCACATTCAGGCCAGGGACCAAACACTGCCCACAGCCGGCAAGGAGAGCCTCTGCAGATGACCAGCCTAAAGGATAGAGCATCCAGAACACAAAAGCACACCACATGCAGTACACACTGGAGACGCTCCCTGAAGTGCCAGGTCCTGGGCACTACATGCCATCTTCTTCATGACCTCTTCTTCATTCCTCTTCTGTTACTTTCAGGAGTAACATAACTGGCTTTTCTAAGACAGAGAAGAAGGCAGAGACTTAGACAAAATTTGAAGACAGAGGAATTTATCCCAAATGAAAAAACAAGATAGGCCATGGCCAGAAATCTAAGCAAAACAAATATAAGTCACATATCTGGTGGAGAATTTAAAGCAACAATCATAAGGATACTAGCTGGGCTTGAGAAAAGAATATAAGACATCAGTGAGACCTTACCACAGAGATAAAGGGTTAAAAAAGAGAGAGGAAGAGTTCAATAAATGAGATTAGAAACATTGATGTTTGATGCATGAACATTGCATCTTCTGGTAGACTAGAAGAAGCAGAGGAAGGAATTAATGACTTAGAAGATAAAATAATGGAAAACAATGAAACTGAACAAAAGAGAGAAGGAAGAATTATGCAAGATGAGGATAGGCTTAGGGAACTCAATGATTCCATCAAATGTAATAACATTCGCATTATAGGAGTCTCAGAAGAAGAGAAAGAAAAGGGGGCAGAAAATTTATTTGAGGAACTAATAGAAGAAAACTTCCCTAATCTGGGGGAAATAACAGACATTCAGAACCAGGAGGCACAGAGAACTCCTATCAAAATCAACAAAAGCAGGCCAACACCAAGACATATTGTAATTAAATTTGCAAAATATAGTGATAATGACAAAATCTTAAAAGCAGCAAGACAAAAGAAGTCATTAAATTACAAGGAAAAACCCATGAGGCTAACTGGAGATCTTTCAACAGAAACTTGGCAAGCCAGATGAGAGTGGCGTGATATATTCAAAGTGCTGAATGGGAAACGTCTGCAGCCAAGAATACTCTATCCAGCAAGGCTGTCATTCAGAATAGAGGGAGAGATTAGGGGTTTCCCAAACAAAAACTAAAGGAATTTGTGACCACTAAACCAGCCCCACAAGAAATATTAAAAGGGACTCTCTGAGTGCAAAGGAGAGACCAAAGTGACAGTGTAAAGGAAGGAAATGCAAAAGCAGTAAAAATGAATATTTCTGTAAAAATCAAGGAATGCACACACAAAAAAGGATATAAAATAATAGCATATACCTAAAATGTGGGGAGGATAGGAGAAAAGAATGAGTTCAAATTTGAATGACCATCAACTTAATATACTGCTATTTGCAGAAAATGTTATGTACAAACCTAATGGTCACTGTATATCAAAAGCCACTAATAACCATGCAAAGAATAAGAAGAAAGAAATCCAAATATATTACTAAGGATAATAAGGAAAACATGAAAGAGAGAAAGATAAGAAAGGATCAGAGAAAATCTCTAGAAACAACCAAAAAACAAAGTAATGTTTTTATTACTTTGAATGTAAATGGACTAAATGCTCCAATCAAAAGATTGACATAGGGTATCAGAATGTATATATTTAAAAAAAAAAAGACCCATCTATATACTGCCCACAAGAGACTCAATTTAGATCTAAAGGCACCTGCAGATTGAAAGTGAGGGTATGGAGAAATATGTATCATGCAAATGTATGTCAAAAAGAAACCCAGAGTAGCAATACTTATATTGGACAAACTTGATTTCAAAACAAAAACTGTAACAGGAGACACAGAAGGGGACAATTCAACAAGAAGATCATAAAAAAGGGGACAATCCAACTATATCATAATCTACCTTGACCTTCTGAAGGTCATAATATCATAATAAAGGGGACAGTCCAACAAGAAGATAAAACAATTATAAATATTTATGCAACCAACATGGGAGCACCGAATATAGAAAAGAATTAATAACAAACAACAAAGGAACACAGTGATAATAACACAATGATAGTAGGGCACTTCAACACCCCACTTACATCAATGGACAGATCATCTATGTAGAAAATAAACAGGAAAACAGTAAGTTTGAATGACACACTTAGCCAGATAGATTTAACAGATATATTCAGAACATTCCATCCTAAAACAGCAAAATACACATTTTTTTCAATGCACATGGAACATTCTCCAGAATAGATCACGTTAGGTCACAAAACAGGCCTCAACAAATACAAAGAATTGAAGTTATACCATACCTTTCATGACCACAATGCTATGAAACTAGAAATTAACCATAAGAAAAAATCTAGAAAAGATCACAAATACATGGGGGTTAAACAACATGCTATTGAACAATGAATGAGTCAACCAGGAAATCAAAGATGAAATTAAAAAATACATGGAAACAAATGAAAATGAAAACATGGCAGTCTATAACCTTTGGGATGCAGCAAAAGTGGTCATAAGAGGGAAGTATATAGCAATATAGACCTACCTCAAGAAGCAAGAAAAATCTCAAATAAAAACCTAACCTCACACTTAAAGGAGTTAGAAGAAAACATCAAATGAGGCCTAAGGCATCAGAAGGAAGGAAATAATAGAGATTAGAGCAGAAATAAATGATACAGGAATTTTAAAAAAAACAATAGAACAGATCAATGAAACTAAGAGCTGGTTCTTTGAAAAAAAATAGTAAAATCGATAAACTTCTAGCTAGATTTATCAAAAAGAAATGAGGACACAAATAAATAAAATCACAAATGCAAGAGGAGAGATCACAACCAACACCACAGAAATACAAACAATTATAAGAGAATATTAGGAAAAATTATATGCCAACAAAATAGACAATCTGGAAGAAATGGACAAATTCCTAGAAACTACCAAAACTGAAACAGGAAGAAACAGGAAATTTGAAATTTAACCAGCAAAGGAATTGAATCAGTAATCAAAACTCTCCTAACAAACAAAGGTCCTGGGCCAGATGGCTTCCCGGAGGGAATTCTACTAGACATTTAAAGAAGAGTTAATACCTATTCTTCTCAAACTGTTCCAAAAAATAGAAAAGGAAAGAAAACTTCCAAACTCCTTCTATGAGGCCAGCATTACCTTGATTCCAAAACCAGACAAAGACCCCATTATAAAGGAGAATTACAGGCCAATGTCCCTGATGAAAATGGATGCAAAACTGCTCAACTAAATACTAGCAAATCGAATCCAAAAGTACATTAAAAGAATTATTCACCATGATCAACTGGAATTTATTCCTGGGCTGGAGGGGTGGTTCAATATTCACAAATCAATCAATGTGATACCTCACATTAATAAAAGAAAGGATGAGAATGATATGATCCTCTTAATAGATGCAGAAAAAGCATTTGACAAAATATAGCATCCATCCTTGATAAAAACCCTCAACAAGGTAGGGATACAGGGAACATACCTCAACATCATAAAAGCCATGTATGAAAGACCCACAGCTAATAACATCTTCATGGGGAAAAACTAATAGTTTTTCCTCCATAGTCAGGAACAAGACCATTGTTATTTAACATAGTAGTGGGAGTTCTAGCCTCAGCAATCAGACAACAAAAGAAATAAAAGGTATCCAAAATGGCAAGGAAGAAGTCAATTTTTCACTATTTGCGGATGACGTGATACTCTGTAGAAAACCCAAAAGACTCCACCATAAAATTGCTAGAACTGATACATGAAATCAGTAAAGTCACAGGATACAAAATCAATGTACAGAAATTTGTTACATTTCTATATTCCAATAATGAAACAGCAGAAAGAGAAATCAAGGAATTGACCCCATTTATAATTGCAACAAAAACCATAAGATACCTAGGAATAAACCTAACCAAAGATGTGAAAGACCTGTACTCTGCAGTATAAAAACTGATAAAAGGAATTGAAGATGACTCAAAGAAATGGAAAGGCATTCCATGCTCGTGGATTGGAAGAACAAGTATTGTTAAAATGTCCACACTCCCCAAAGAAATCTACACATTTAAAGCAATCCCTATCAAAATACCAACAGCATTTTTCAGAGCTAAAATAAACATCCTAAAGTTTGTATGGAAGCATAAAAGACCCCGAGTAGCCAAACCAATCTTGAAAAAGTAAAGCAAAGCTGGAGGCATCACAATTCCAGACTTGAGTTATATTAAAAAACTGTAGTAATCAAAACACTATGTTACCGGCACAAAAATAGGCACATAGATCAATGGAACAGAATAGAAAATCCAGAAATGCACTCACAATTATATGGTCAATTAATCTTCAACAAAGCATAAAAGAAGATCCAACAGAGAAAAGACTGTCCCTTCAAAAAATAGTGTTGGTAAACTGGACATAATATGCAGAAGAATAAAACTGGACCACTTCTTTACACCATAATCCCAAAAATAAATTCAAAATGGATGAAAGACCTAAATGTGAGACCTGAGACCATAAGAATCCTAGAAGAGAACATAGGTAGTAACTTCTTTGACTTTGGCCATAGAAACATTTTCTAGATATGTCTCCTGAGGCAAGGGAAATAAAATCAAAAATAAACTATTAGGACCATATCAAGATAAAAGAAACAAAAAACAAAAACAAAAACAAAACTTCTGCACAGTGAAGGAAACAACCAACAAGACTAAAAGGCAACCTACTGAATGGGAGTAGGTATTTGCCAATGACATCTGATAAAGGGTTAGTTTCCAAAATAAATAAAGAACTTATAAAATTCAATATCCAAAAAATGAATAATCCAATTAAAGTGGGCAGAAGACATGAATAGACATTTTTCCAAAGAAGACATACAGATGAACAAATTATAAGAACTGGAGTAATCTGTAAGAGCATAATACTTCTTATAAATCCATTGAGGATTAAGGGGAGGGGATTGGTAGGGTCATAATCTTAATAGTTGAACTCTAATATAGATGATTTCAGAGTCAAGAAAGTAGTCATCCTGCCAAAATATTTTGGTTTTCTCATGTATATACATTTTAAGTTCTATCTCATTCTACCCTTTTTGTTTAAGGCTTTGTTCTGTGTGAAAATTCAGTTTCTTCTTGCAGAGGTTACAGATAAGATTTTACCAGTTTTTGTAGCTTTGTGTTGCATGGACATCTAAGGGCATTTTCTGAGAGCTGTTTGTAGAATAAGAATAATGGAACATACATAAGTGGGAGAAGAGGACACTACCAAAGGGATAAGGAACCAGAGAAAGGAAGGATTAGAAAGGCCAAGACAAGGCTCACTTACATTAAAATTTTGCTCAAGACTTTACTTGAGTTAGTCATCTCCTTTATATAAAGTAGGTCATAGGGGCACCTGGGTGGCTCAGTTGGTTAAGCATCTGCCTTCAGCTCAGGTGATAATCCCGGAGTCCAGGGATCGAGCCCCATGTCAGGTTCCCTGCTCAGTGGGGCGTCTGCTTCTCCCTCTGCCCCTCCCCCCACTCATGCTCTCTCTCTCTCTCTCTCTCTCTCTCACTCACTCTCTCTCTCAAATAAATAAAATCTTAAAAAAAATAAAGTAGCTTACATTTATTAGCAAAAATGGTGTACTGTGTATCACTTTGGTTATTCTATCCAGTTCAATTCTGTAACTACAGATCACGTAACTCATGTGAAGAAGTCATCTGATCAGGTTCTCGTATATATGTGAGCATACCATGCCTATAAGCATATTAAAGGACAGAAAGAAAAATACCAAATAACCTCAATGAAAGAACATTACAGTGTCTACATATAGCATTCTACTGTCAAACAAAGAAAAATATGTATTGATTCCATTTTTGGGATTGTTGACTATGTGCCAGGCACTGTTCTAGGCACTTGACATGTATCAGTGAATAAAAGACATGAAGACCCTTGAGCTAGTGAAACATAATTTCTAGCGGAGAGAAAGCAATGTGAATTAGCCAAATGAAAAAACATTATCTAGGATGTTAAATTGTGATAGATGCTATGGAAAAGAGGAAAAGTAGAGCAGGGTTGAAGGTTGGCGAGTACAGGTTGAAGGAGAGAGATTCAAGTTACTTGGAAAGAATGATTACTAATTAATTTGTGAACATTTATTCCTATGATTTTAGACTCTTAAATTTAGTTAGAAACATTGTTTCCCCCCCACCCCAGGAAATTGCAGGAAGTAAGCTAAGTAAGGAAGTAAGCGATGTCTATCTATTTTAATTAACAGCAATCAATACTTGGCCAATTTTTCAGCTAGGAGCACTCTGCTCTCCTGTAATATTAACTAAAGGCAATGTTTACTGTATGAGTTTTTTGCAGAATGGCAGTCAGAGGCAGATTTGAAAGTAGGCCTTTAAATATGGAGAGGAAGATAACGAGATTAAAAGGATGAGTTCAAAGTCTCCTGGACAGCTCACAGAGCCTAGAGAAGTTTAAGAGTATGAGTTCAGAATAGAGTCATTGAAAGTCTAAAGTTGTCTGAAATATGAGAAGCAGAATAAAATTGAGAACTCCTTAAAGTCATCTCAGTGCAGAGTTACAAAGGACAATGGCATGAACTTGAAATGACAGACAAGCCTTAAAGGTGATATTTTGATCGGAACAGAAGAGCTGTTTCATTCCGAAGGTGATTGGCAGGATGTAGAGGCCTGATTAAATTGTAGACCAAAGCAAAACCTATGTTTCAAAATATCATTTGTTCTTTAAAAAAGACAGGCTGAGAGATTTTAATGTGGTAAAAGAATGAGGACAGCTGTAATTTACACAGCACTGAAATGATAAAGAATAAAAAGACCATATTTAGACATTAAATTGGATTTTCACCACAGAAAATGAATACCAGGAACGTAAATTTTCTTAACATGTTTTCTATTATCAGAAAGACTGCAAGGGGAACCTGGTGAAAATGAATTATAGATAATGCATAAGCCTATGTATGGAAAATAATAAATTACCAATAAATGCTCTGTGAATAAAAAAATGAATGATTGCAGGGGCGCCTGGGTGGCTCAGTTGGTTAAGCGACTGCCTTCGGCTCAGGTCATGATCCTGGAGTCCTGGGATCGAGTCCCGCATCAGGCTCCCTGCTCAGCAGGGAGTCTGCTTCTCCCTCTGACCCTCCTCCCTCTCATGCTCTCTGTCTCTCATTCTCTCTGTCTCAAATAAATAAATAAAATCTTTAAAAAAAAATGAATGATTGCAAACATTTATACTTGAACCTCAGATGTAACTTGTTTTGATTTTAACACATTTTTGTAAATGGTAAAAAAATAAGAAAAATTTTTCAAAATTTGAGTTTCAAAAGAGGGAGTAAGAAAGAAGGAGAATTAAAATGTACAGACATAAAACTTGATATCACATGAACTGCCAAAGAATTCCTAAAGAAATTCTCTGTGATTAAAATGTTAAATGATATGAGGTCTACAACCCTGGGTTTAAAATAATGGCAAGTGCAGGAAGTAAGCTAAGTAAGGAAGTAAGCGATGTCTATCTATTTTAATTAACAGCAATCAATACTTGGCCAAGAAAACCCATTCACAATTTCATTATGTAGAAATGTATCTTTGGTTCTTTATGTTCTTTAATCATCTATCTATCATCTATCTATCTATCTATCTATCTATCTATCTATCTATCTATCTATCTATCATCTATTTATCTATCTACCTATCATCTATCTATCCATCTATCATCTATCTATCATTATCTATCCATCCATCTACATATATGCATATATATACACATATATACTACCTTTTATGTACAATCATGTGATAGTCATTATGCTTCCCTTATATAAAGTGAAATCATAAGCATTTCTAATTTTTCGACTAACCTTTTTTTTTTTTTTTCTGAGAGAGAGCAAGAGAGCAAGTGGGGTGGGGCAGAAGGAGAGAGAGAGAGAGAATCTCAAGCAGACTCCATTCTAGGTGGGGCTTGATCTCACAACCCTGAGATCATGACCTGAGCTGAAATCAAGGGTCAGCCACTTAACTGACTAAGCCACAAATGAGCCCCTTGACTAACCTTTAAAACATCATTACTAACTGCTGAGCCATCTTTTATATATTCATTCTCCTTTGGGGAAATTTCAACACTCCAAAATTGTTTTTTAGAATCAGGATAAAAATGAGTTTCATATACTGTTGTTCCCATTCTTTTCAATTAGTTACAACAACAACACCACCACCACAAACGAATTGCAGAGTTCCTCATTCCAAATTGTGTTATTGCTTCACTGTGGTGGCATTTAACATAATCCTTGGTATGCTGTTTTGCCTACAAATGGGTAGTTAGAGCTCTGTAGCTAGTCAGGTTAGAGCTTTCCCAAGAGCACTCCATGGGTGGTGTAGTGCACACAAATTAGGAAGGGCATGATGTCTCCTCTCACTTACTGTAGGTTTAGAAACCATGATCATTGCCTACATCAATTATCTCATTAGGGATTGCAAAACAGTGATCTAATTTTATCATCTTTTCATTTCATTAGTTACTATACATCTGTAAAGGGATATTTTACCTTCTCAACAATTTGGTTATTTTGAATTCTTAAAGGAAAAGTCATTTCCACCCATTATTATTTTCAAAATAATGAGTTGAATCCCCAACATCATGAGAAAATGATGACCTATTAGTATCTATCTATCTATCTATCATCTATCTATCATCTATCATCTATCCTGCGTATATCTATATCTACATAATTACTGCGAATTCAAGTATTCACCTTTTTTAAAAAAAGATTTTATTTATTCACTTGAGACACAGAGATAC
Source organism: Mirounga angustirostris (assembly GCF_029215605.1). Classification (NCBI taxonomy): domain Eukaryota; kingdom Metazoa; phylum Chordata; class Mammalia; order Carnivora; family Phocidae; genus Mirounga; species Mirounga angustirostris. The sequence goes on from NW_026991720.1 coordinate 9,674,201, forward strand.
AGAGAGAGAGCATGAGCAGGGAGAGAGGCAGAGGGAGAGGGAGAAGCAGGCTCCCTGCTGAGCCAGGAGCCCAATGTGGGGCTCGACCAGGACACTGGGATCATAACCTGAGCCGAAGGCAAATGCTTAACCATCTGAGCCACCCAGGCACCCCATGTATTCACCATTTTGATAAATTTCAATATGCTGCAGTTCTTATTCCTAATGATGCTCAAACTTATTCATCATTGATTAGTAGGAGCATCAAGTTGGTCCTACAGTGCTTTTGACATTATCCCTGTTATCTTTGAGATCTCTTGCTTCCTGAAATGAAAAAAAAAAAAAGTCTGGAATCATTCTATTCATTTCCTTCACTATATCTAGAACCAGGCATATGTCCAAGGATTTCTTGTTCACTTACTGCTATTCAGAGTCAGAAATATGGCTGTTGGGGTGCTCAGGGTGTTGGTCATTGTTTCTAAATGTTTTTAGCGGAGAGGGCTAGGAAATATGTGGATTTCTTTTTTTTTTTTAATATAACACAGTATGAGTTCATGATGATGCTTCTGATGCAAAATCAGAAAAGTTTTCTTTTAAAAAAAATTCTTTTTTTGTACATGATTTCATCAGTCCTGCATTTGTAGTTCCTTTTGTCCATGATAAGTGTATTCTCAATGAAATAAACATGATACTTAATAGCTATCTTCTACAATACAGACAAAATGATCTTAGATTAAGTCTATCAACAATACCATCAATCATGTATTATCAGAGAGTAGCATAAAGATTTTTTCAGAACTTCCTGTTTATCCTTAAAGATTATCCTATTAAGAGATGTATAGTTAACAAAAGTTAAATTACTTTTGTAAATAATTTGTGAAAAGTCACTTGGCATAGTTCCTCTTTGGGTGGGTTTGAGTGGGTATGCTACCAACTAAATAAATGTTTATTTTTTTCATTGTGCCTTTATTATTAGTGATTGCTTGTTTTACTTGACTATTTTTTAAATTCCAGTATAGTTAACATACAGTGTTCTATTAGTTTTAGGTGGACAATGTAGTGATTCAATAATTCTATACATTACTCAGTGCTCATCATAAGGGTACTCTTTTTTTTTTTTTTAAACACCCAGTGCTCCATCAATACGTGCCCTATTTAATACTCATCACCAGGCTAACCCATCCCCCTACCCCCCTCCCCTCTAGAACCCTCAGTTTGTTTCTCAGAGTCCATAGTCTCTCATGGTTCGTCTCCCGCTCCTGACTTATTTCTCTTAACATTATACTCTTTAGATCATCGATGTTATTGTAAAAGGCAAGACTTCATTTGTTTTTGATGGCTGAGTAATATATATATAATATATTATATATATATACACACACACACACAAAATAATTACTATATATATATTTTTTATCCATTCATCTATTGATGGACACCGGGCTGCTTCCATAATTGGGTTATTATAAATAAATGCTGTAATAAACATAAGGATGCATATATCTTTTCAAATTAGTGCTTTTGTATTCTTTGGGTAAATATCATGTAGTGGAATTGCTAGATCATAGGGTAGTTCTATTTTTAATTTTTTGAGGAACTTCCATATTGTTTTCCCCAGTGGCTGCACCAATTTGCATTCACAAGAAAGCGAAAGGGTTCTTTTTTCTCCACATCCTTGCCAACACTTGTTTATTTTATTTTTTTATTTTAGCCATTCTGATAGGTGTAAGTTAATATCTCATTGTGGTTTTTATTTGCATTTCCCTGATGATTAGTAATGTTGAGCATCTTTTCGTGTGTCTGTTGGCCATCTGTATGTCTTCTTTGGAGAAATGTCTGTTTATGTCTTCTGCCCATTTATAATTGGGTTGTTATTATTTTGATGTTAAGTTGTATAAGTTATTTATATATTTCTGATGTTAATCTCTTATTAGATATATAATTTGCAAATATCTTCTCCCATTCATAGTTTTAGTTTTGTTGTTTTTTTTTGCTACAGAAGGTTTTTATTGATTGATTGATTTATATTGATTGATTGATTTTTAGGACTTATTTATTTACTTGAGAGAAAGGGAGAGAGAGAGCACAGGGGGAGGGGCAGATGGAGAGGAAGAGAAGCAGACTTCCCGTTAAGCGTGGAGCTTGACAGAGGGCTTGATCTCACAACCCCAAGATTGTGACCTGAGCTGAAATCAAGTGTTGGCAGCCTGACTTCACCACCCAGGCGCCCCATAAACTTTTTATTTTGATGTAGTCCCAATAGTTTATTTTTGCTTTTGTTTCCTTTGCCTTAGGAGACATATCTAGAAAAATGTTGCTATGGCTGATGTTAGAGAAATGACTGCTTATGCTCTCTTTTAGGATTTTTATGGTATCAGGTCTCACATCTTAATCCATTTTTAGTTTATTTTTGTGTATGAGCTAAAAAAGGGTGCAGTTTTATGCTTTTGCATGTAGCTGTCCAGTTTTCCCAACACCATTTGTTGAAAAGACTGTCTTTTTCTCATTGCATCTTATTTTTTCTTCAAAGATTTTATTTATTTTGAGAGTGTGTGTGTGTGCAAGTGGAGGGTAGGGGCAGAAGCAGAGGAAGAGAGGGAATCTTAAGCAGACTCCACGTTGAGTGTGGAGGACCCTGAGATCATGACCTGAGCCAAAATCAAGAGTTGGACACTTAACTGACTGAGCCACCCAGGTGCCCTTCTCATTGCATATTCTTGTTCTCCTTTGTCAAAGATTAATTGACCATAGAGTCCTGGGTTTATCTGGGGGCTGTATTCAGTTCCATTGATCTCTATGTCTGGTTTTGTGCCAGTGCCATACTGTTTTGAATACTACAGCTTTGTAGTCTATCTTGAAATCTGAAGTTTTGGCACCTCCAGTTTTGTTCTTCTTTTTCAAGATCACTTTAGCTCTTTGGAGTCTTTTGTGGTTCCATACAAATTTTAAGATTATTTTTTCTAGTTCTCTCAAAAATGCTGTTGGTATCTTGATGGTGATTGCATTAAATCTGTAGATTGCTTTAGGTAGTATGGACATTTTAACAATATTTTTTCTTCCAGCTCATGAATATGTACTATCTTTCCATTTGGGTTGTCTTTAATGTCTTTCATCAGTGCTTTATAGTTTTCAGAGTACAGGTCTTTCACCTCCTCGGTTAAGCTTATTTCTATGTATTTTATTATTTTTGGTGCAATGGTAAATAGGATGTTTTCTTAATTTCTCTTTCTGCTTCTTCATTATTAGTTTATAGAAATACAGTGGAGTTCTGTATATTAATTCTGTATCTTATGACCTTACTGAATTCATTTACCAGTTCTAGTAGTTTTTAGGTGGAGTCTTTTGGGTTTTCTATATATAGTATCATGTCATCTTCAAGTAATGAAAATTTGACTTCTTCCTGACCAACATGGATGCCTTTTATTTCTTTTTCTTCTCTGATGGCTGTGGCTAGGACTTCCAGTACTATGCTGAATAAAAGTGGTGAGAGTGGACATCTCTGTCTTGTTCTGTCTCTGGCCCTGTCTTAGGGGAAAAGCTCTCAGTTTTGCACATTGAGTATGATGTTAATATGGGTTTTTTATATGCAGTCTTTATTATATTGAAGTATGTTCTCTCTAAACCTATTTGGTTGAGGGCTTTTATCATGAATGGAGGTCGTACTTTGTCAAATGTTTTTTCTGCATCCATTGAAATGGTATGTTTATTTTCTCCTTTGTCTTTGTGATGTATCATGTTGATTGATTTGTGAATATTGAACCACCCTTGCACACAAGGAATAAATTCCACTTGATTGTGGTGAATGATTTTTTTAAATGTATTGTTGGATTTGACTTCCTAATATTTTCTTGAGGATTTTTGCATCTATGTTCATCACAGATATTGGCCTTAGTTCTCTTTTTTAGAATGTTTTGGTATCGGGGTAATGCTTACTTCATAGGATGAATTTGGAAGATTTCCTTCCTCTTCTATTTTTGTGGAATAGTTTGAAAAGAATAGGTATTAACTCTTCTTTAAATGTTTGGTAGATGTTGCCTATGAAGCAATCTGGTCCTAGACTTTTATTTGTTGGGAGCTTTTGATTACTGATAATCAGTCTGTTCAAATTTTCTGTTTCTGATTCAGTTTGGTAGGTTATATATTTCTAGGAATTTATCCATTTTTTCTAGGGTTGTCTAGTTTTTTGGCATATAATTTTTCATAATATTCTCTTATAATTCTTTGTATTTATGTTGTGTCAGTTGTTTTTCATCTTTCATTTCTGGTTTTGTCTGAGTCATATCTCCCTCTCTCCCCTCCCTTTTTTAATGAGTGTGGCTAAAGGGTTATCAATTCTGATTATCTTTTCATAGAACCAGTTCCTGGTTTCATTGATCTATCCTATTGTTTTGTTGTTGTTTGTTTTTCTAGTTTCTATTTTTTAATTTATGCTCTAATCTTTATAATTTTATGCTTTCTCCTGGTTTTGGATTTTCTTTCTTTTTCTAGCTGTTTAAAGTGTAAGGTTAGGTTGTTTATTTGAGATTTTTCTTGCTTTTTGAGGTAGGCCTATATTGCTATAAACTTCCCTGTTAAAATATCATTCGCTGCATCTGAAAGATTTTGGATTGTTTTGTTTTCATTTTCATTTTTTTCCATCTATTTTTTATTTCCTCTTTGATTTCTTGATTGATCCATTCATTGTTGAATAGCATGTTCTTTAACCGCCATGATTTTGTGATCTTCCCAGACCTTTTCTTATGGTTGATTTCTAGGTTAGCATTGTTGTTGGAAAAGATGCATGGTATAACTTCAATCTTATTGAATTTGTTGAGATGTGTTTTATGGCCTAACATGTGATCTATTTTGGAGAATGTTCCATGTGCACTGAAAAGAATGTGTATTCTATGGTTTTAGGATGGAATGTCCTGAATAAATCTGTTATATGTTGCAATATATCATTTAAAGCCACTATTTCCTTGTTGATTTTCTGTTTAGAAGACCTATCCATTGATATAAGTGGGGTGTTAAAGTACCCTATTATTATTATATTACTATCAATTAGATACTTTGTTATTAGCTGCTTTATATATCGGGTGCTCCCATGTTGGGTGCATAATTTGTTATATCTTCTTGTTGGTTCTCTGTATGATTATATAGTGTTTTTCTTTGTCTCTTGTTACAGTCTCTGTTTTAATGTCTATTTTGTCTGATGTTAAGTATTGTTACCTAGCCTTTCTTTTCACCCATTTGCATGATAAATGCTTTTCCATCCCTTCATTTTCATTTTGCCTCTGCCTTTAGGTCTGAAATGAGTCTCTTTAGGCAGCATATAGATGGGTCTTGCTTTTTTATTCATTCTGTCACCCTCCATCTTTTGATTAGGGCATTTATTTACATTCAAAGTATTCTTTTTTTTTTTTTTTTTACATTCAAAGTATTCTTGATAGATATATGTGCTTATGGTCATTTTGCTACTTATTTTATGGATGTTTTTATAGTTCTTCTCTGTTCCTTTCTTCTATTACTCTTTTCTCTCACAGTTTGCTAGATTTCTTTAGTCATATACTTAGATTCATTTCTCTTTATTTTTTGCATATCTGTGACTTATTTTTGATTGTGGTTACCATTATGTTTGTATATAATATGTTATGCACATAGTCTATATTAAGTTTATGGCCACTTAAGGTTGAACCCTTTCTTTACTTTTCTTCCTCCCCAATGTATTAGGAATATGATGTCATACTTTATATCCTTTTATTTTGTGAATCCCTTGACCAGTTTTTATAGATATACTTTATTTTGCTGCTTTGTGCCTCTTACTTTTCATAGTCTTGCTTATGTTCTTTCCTTTCCACTCAAAAAATTCTCCTTTAACATTTCTCGTAGGGCTGGTTTAGTGATCACTAACTCCTTTAGCTTTTGTTTGTCTGGGAAACACTTTCTCTCTCTTTCTATTCTGAATGATAGATAGCCTTGCTGGTTAGAGTATTCTGGGTTGCAGGTTTTGTATCTTTCAGTACTTTCAATATATCATGTCACTCTCTTCTGGCCTGCAAAATTTCTGCAGAAAAATCAGCTGATAGCCTTATGGGGGTTTCCCTGTACATAACCATCTTCTTTTCTTGTGATGCTTTAAGAATTCCCCTTTCTCACTTGGTTGACCTCCTTGGGTTGATTTTGTTGATGGGTCTCTGTGTGTCCTGGGTCTGGATTTCTGTTTCCTTCCCCAGATTTGGGATGTTTTCAGCTATTATTTCTTCAAATAAAATTTCTGACCCCTTTTCTCTCTTTTCTATTTCTGGGATCCCTATAGTGTGAATTTTATTATGCTGATGGTATGGCTGAGTTCCCTAAGTCTATTTTCATTTATTATTATTTTTGTTCTTTCTGCTATTCAGCTTGATTACTTTCCATTACTCTGTCCTCTAGATTGCTGATCCATTTTTCTGTTTCCAGTAGTCTACTCTTTATTCCATGTATTGTATTTTTCATTACAATTATTGGGTTCTTCATCTCTGATTGGTTCTTTTTTATATTTTCTATCTCATTGTTAAGGATGTCATTGAGGTCCTCCACTCTTTTCTCAAGTTCAGTGACTATTACTTTAATTCTCTCAGACATATTACTTATCTCTGTTTCATTTAGCTCTCTTGCTGTGATTTTGTTCTGTTCTTTTGTTTGGGACATATTTCTCTGTCTCCTTATTTTGCCTAACTCTTTGTGTCTGTTTCTGTGTGTTAGGAAAATCATCCATGTCTCCTGTTCTTGAAAGTAGAAGCCTTCTGAAGAAGATGCCCTGTGGTACCCTGCAATGCAAAGTCCCCTGTTCTCTAGAACCTGGTGCTTCAGAGTCTCCTATGTGCATTGCCTGCACCATGCTGCTATGGCTGAGCCTCATTTCCCTTCAGCCCAGTTGTCTTCAGTGGCTCTCTTTGCCTGTTGTTGACAGGGCTTTGGTCCCTTTGTTGTTAGTGGGTCAGTTTGGGGCTGCCTTGGGCTTGAGTTGAGTCAGACCAGGTGTTTTCCAGAGATGCGGTAGCACCAAACTGCTAGGTCTTTCTCTGTTTTGTCCCTTGAGAAGCTTTTGTCGGTGCACAGGACCTGCAGTCAGACCAGATGTCTGCCCCCAGCCCATGCTGGGGCCACAGTGAAACAAGTGTGTGTGCTTATCTTCTGCTTTCCCTAGGGCAGGAGTCTCTTTGGAATGGCACTGGCGCCTGTTGAGGCTGCTTACACAGTGCCTATCTTGTGGCACCCTTTTGGATAGGCTCTGGCCAATGGCTTATTGGAAGGTACATGACTATAGGAGAACACAGGGACAGATTGCACTGTTAACAATATAGATAGAGATTGTTGGAGCTGAGCTGGTTTCTTTTTTAATATATTTTTTAAAGATTTTATTTATTTATTTGAGAGAGAGAGAATGAGAGACAGAGAGCATGAGAGGGAGGAGGGTCAGAGGGAGAAGCAGACTCCCTGCCGAGCAGGGAGCCCGATGCGGGACTCGATCCCGGGACTCCAGGATCATGACCTGAGCCGAAAGCAGTCACTTAACCAACTGAGCCACCCAGGCACCCTCTGAGCTGGTTTCTGCAGGTGTCCATGTGTCTAGGCTGGGGTAAGAAGTAGGAAAATTGTACCTGTCAGCTCCTGTTTTCCTGGGGAAACTGCCCCTCCAGTACACACTCTATTAGTAAATAAATCTCCTTTCTGTATACCTCAGGCATTTTTCAAACTGCTGCTCTATGCTGTATCTCAGTGGGTCTGTTTGCTGTACTGTCTCTTTAATGGCGGGGACTCAGTTTCCTATCACCCTCCCAGGGATTCCAGACCTGAGCCCACTATTCTTTAAAGTTCCAGGTGTTAAGTCCTACTGATTGTATGAACTCACAAAATTAGGTCCTTCTGGTTTTCAAAGCCAAATTTTATGGGGATTTTTCTTCCCTGTGTGGGTTCCCCATGTCTGGGGTATGAAGGTCTATTCCCCTCCCCTCTTCTTGCCTGGGGCTTCCCTCTTTCCCACAGATAGTCCGTGGGTTTGTTTAGCTCTGGACCATGTTTTCATCCCTCCTACCCTCTTTGATTTGGTCTCTTCTCTGCATTTAGTTGTGGAGGGTCAGTTCTGCCAGTCTTTGGGTTGTTTTCTTAGTTATTTACATTGATATGGGTGTTATCTAGTTGTATCCATGGGATGAGGTGAAGCATAGGATCTTCCTACTCTGCCATCTTGCTACATGGGACTCCTCTGTTTTACTTACCTTTTGTAATCTGTTTTACATGTATCCAAAGTCAAATCTACAAAACAAAGTATATTTAATAATTTCTAGTTTCTATTCTTGTTCCTTCCATTCTATTCTTTCCTTCTTTGAAATGTTCTACTGTTTCTATAAATACACATCTTAAAGTCTTCTTTAATTTCAGAATGTATTTCTTGGATTGTTGGTTATTTTTTATTTTGTTCCATTGCTTTGGTTTTATTCTCTGTCTCTTCATTCTTTTAAAAAATTATTTCTATATATTTCCTTAAACCTGTGTCTCTCTTCATTTGTTAATGTTGATTGTTTCCTTTTTTCCATTTTGTATTTCTTTTATGGTATTATTTTGTTTATAATGTTTATCCACTCATGTCTTTCTAGCTTATCCTTTATTACATATTTTTTATTTATTATGTAAGTAGTTTAAATTTATTACATGAACTTTTATTTCCAATTCTTTCTCTGTGTTTTCTTAGCTCTCTTTTCAATTTTTCTTCTTGCCCAAGTGTTGTGTTTCTTATCTTCTCTAAATAGGATATCTGCAGTACTTTCATATCTTCTTTTTTTAAAAATTGTTTTACCTCATTAAAAAAAAATGTTAATTCACAGCTTTCATTTGTTGTGGGAGCATGTTTTTCTGCCATTTCTTTGTTTGTGTACACATTTTCCTCCCCATTTTTTGCTTCTTATACTAATTTATTATGAGATTTGAAGGTAACCCTTTTCTATGGCATGTTTTTAAGTGAAGTGGGTTTTTCCCCCTGCATTTTTAGAAAGGGAGTGTAGCAGATAATGACAGTGCTCCACTGGATACTAAGTATTCCCCAGCATCAGTGTGATTGAGTTCCCAGCAGTATGCGCCTGTGCCCGTTTCTCAGCTATTCGTTACTTCATATTATGAACTCTTGTGTAGTTGTGCTAAACCCTTGCTTGTCAAGTCCTTGAGGAACAGACCCCATGTAACCCTATTCCAGATTATTCTTACATAATATCAACACAGGTAATGGGAAGTATAGGAGTTTAAGAAGATTTTGGCAGTGGATAGATGAAATAAGAGAGTGATAAAAATGTACAAAACAACCCCAGTATATGTTTTTTAAGAGAGCAAAGCATTTCAACTTTTCTCCTGAGTCATATCTTTGACATGTCCTTAATCAGCCATGTAGAAATACTCAGTAACCTCATTGGGTGCTTGATTCGAAAAACACACACATCCTTACCGAAGAAAATAGTGACTTAATTAGAGATAATTGACCTTTTTATATACATTTTAGAGTATAAGTGAACATACTGAAGACTTTTATTGACACCATATGGCACTTTCTCACAGTGATACTCAAATTATGTAGAACAAGGCCAATCAAAACTAAATAGCTCATCAAAAGGTCTTCCATTCTAAGATGCTGCTATCTAATTCTGGAGGCTTTTAGATATTTCCTTGGACATAGAAGTACTTTATATATTCTTTCATTCAAAACATGCCAAGTTTCTAGTAAATCAGCCTGAAAAAGTTAGCTTTGATTTTCAAATCATAAGTGTAATTTTAGTGGTTACCATTTCTTTATTAATTTATCAAATATATGTTTTTCTTGAGATTTGATGTCTGATCTTATTTATTTGTTACTTTTAGAGATCTCATTTTTGACTGGACTCAGATTTGGACCTAGAAGCTCTCAGAGAGGACAGCCTCTGTCTCTTGGCAATTTCTTCCTGGTATTTTTCTTTGGCCTCCTTCATTCTCTTAGCCAAAAGTTTCACACATTCTGCAGTTTCTTCCTTATTTTTCTTAGTAGGCTGTTTCTGCAGAGTGACAAGGCACAGTAGTATTAATGAGTCCAGGATTTTTTCACACTAAGTTGAGAACACAGATATCGGCATCCACAATGGAACCCCAAATAAAATTGCACTTTCTTTCTCCAGTCCCCCTTGACCCATAGCAAGAGTGCTGCTTACTCAACAGCAGGAGGACAAGCCTTGGGTCAAAACACCCTGCTTGATGGGGAAGCCTTGCTTGTCATTGCCACCATGATTTGGACAATGTAAACCTTTCCATTCTTCACCCAGAGCATCAGCAGCAACATGTGTGGCTGTATGCTTCTCATAAAAGGTACAAAGTTTGTGTTTATCGTCCACTTGTCCACTTCAGTGAGTTTCTGGCAGCTAGTAACTGGAAAAGAGATATATTCAGCTTCATCCTAAAGCAGCCTACTGCCTCTGAGCCACCACAAAAAAAGAGTCAAATAAATGTTTTTAATAACAGTTACACAGTTACTGTCATTTCTGTACTAAAGATTGTAAAGGTAGCAGACACCAGCCCTGCTCTCAAAGAATTGACATACTTTGCATTTGAGATCTGATTTTAAAGTAACAAAAAATGTATCTATGCAGGGTGCATGCAAGCAGTAAATGTTTAGAAAAGATTTTGGGTGGCTCATGGAATTTCTGAAAGCCTAGGCACTTGGAAGAACCAGGCTTAGCAGAAAGAAGAGGGGTTGTCAAGTCAGATCCAGAGTTAAAAATCACAGCTCATCATACCACTGATGGTGTACTTTTCCAACTGTTCCTCTAGAGAACATACCTCTTTGAATAAAACAAAGAGCAACAATAAGGAAAACTCTCCATCACTGCTTTCCTGCATTTTGTTGGTTACTGACTCCAGAAGAAGCAATATTTTAGGCAGGTACCTAGGTCACGTGTTCAACCGAGCTTTCAGGAAACATAGCTTTATTAGTGGGTGGCAGGCTCGAGATTTAGAAGATGGGTAATTTCCCAAACATCAGTAGACTGTTCATAGAATATGGAGAAATAAAGACAATGAATATCCACTATGTACCTTCAACATGCTGAAACAAAATTCTAGGTAATACAGAAGAATATATTGAAATGTTTTCTGATCTGTAAAAAATAGAAAAATACCTTAGCCTGGATTTAAGACACTAATGCATATATAAATTCAATGGCATAAAGTCATTATTTTATGCAGTAAATGAATACATTTTGCTCAGATCCTAGTAATTTAAAATTTTTTCTTAGTATCTGTAATTATCTATAGAATATTAAATCTATGTAATATTATATAGTAATATATTATCAACATCAAATGCAATGTATATGTAGTATATATGTTGTATATTTTATGTTAAATATTATCTGTAGATTATTCCACATCTCATATTTTTAAAAAAGATCTAATCACAGTTTATCTGCTCCTGAACTACGTAAATATAAAATCTAACTTTTTTTTTTTAAAGATTTTATTTATTCATTTGAGAGAGACAATGGGATAGAGAGAGCATGAGGGGGGGAGGGTCAGAGGGAGAAGCAGACTCCCTGCTGAGCAGGGAGCCCGATGCGGGACTCGATCCCGGGACTCCAGGATCATGACCTGAGCTGAAGGCAGTCGCCCAACCAACTGAGCCACCCAGGTGCCCTAAAATCTAACTTTTTTAGAATGGCATTTAAACCTTTTATAATCTGTGGGGAGCCTGGGTGGTTCAGTTGGTTAAGCTTCTGCCTTTGACTCAGGTCATAATCTCAGGATCCTGGGATTGAGCCCCATTGTGGGCTCTGTGCTTAGCAGGGATTCTGCTTCTTCCTCTCCCTCCTGCCCCCAGCTCCTGCTCTCTCTTTCTCTCTCTCAAATAAATAAAATCTTAAAAAAAAAAAAAAAAAACCTTTTGTAATCTGTTCTCAATCTATCTTTCTAGTACCACATTCTGTTACTCTCTTCTGTAAAATTTATATTCTAACTTAACCTAATTTCTAAATGTGGCATGCATTTTTATAATTCTATGCATTTGCTTGTGGTTTTACCTTGACCTAGAAGATTCTAGCTGCTACTTGACCTCCTAAGACAATATAATTGATATGTTAAAACACAACAGGATGCCATTTTCCCTATGAGCCTTTGCCAACTTTTCTGGAAAAGAAAATAGATACTGTCTAAGTTGTGTTAACTTTTATTTTTTACACTAGTAATACAACTTACAATAGTTTCATAGGGGAGTTCTTTTGGAAGAGTATGTGGTCTTCAGGACCTGGAATTGTATCTTACACTTATTTGTGTGTGTGTGTGTGTGTGTGTAAAAGTGCCTAGAAAAATGTAAATGTTCACTAAATATTAAATATTAAATTAAAAATTATCAATAAGGAGTGGCAAGTGATTATGAAATATTCTCTCATCTGCTGATTCCTTAAATTTTACCAAAATTCTCAGGTGGTATATCTTTTTTATTTTTATGTGAAAGTTTCCCAACAATATATGAAATAGAGAATTTCCATAACCACAAAATAAAATTGACATACTTAAGATGCACTGTGTTCAAAGATTAAATTACATTAGTTTGAAGTGAGAGAACTGATAAATATTAAACTAACAAGAATGCAAGATTAGTCATTTATTGACTCTATGCATATTTATGCAGATATTATACATATTCAGTGTGTTAAATGTCCCTTCTTGTTTTCATTCAATGCCTGCATATACTGCCTTAGAGCCATACAGGAAGTGAAGAAATTTAGGTTATGCTAGAAGAGTAAATTTCAAATGAATTATTTTCTCAAATTATACTAGTGTTTGTTTGGGACTGATGTGAATTTTGTGCTTTTTCTCCACTCCCCCCCAAACCTCCAAATAATGCTTCTCCCTGCTTTGTTCTTTTAATGTGCCGGCACACATCATTAAATTGCCAGGCCACTTGTGAATATTTGCTAGGAGGTGATGGCCTTTGTTGGCTCCTAGCATCCAGCCAAAAAGTTGCATTCACCATCAGTTAAAATAATAACGACCATTTACTAAGTAAAGAGTGAGAGCTAGCTATTTGATAAACATGTTACATGAATTAGCTGTTTTAATCCTTGAAACAACATTTTGTTTTATTTATTTATTTGTTTTCCTAATTCCACAGGGCATCTTTATTTATTTATTTATTAAATTAATTTTTTTATTATTATTATTTTCAGTTAACCAACATATAGTACATCATTAGTTTTAGTTATAGTGTTCATGATTCATCAGTTACACATAACACCCAGTGCTCATCACAACATGTGCCCTCCTTAATGCCCATCACCCAGTTACCTCATCACCCCATCCACCTCCTCTTCTGTGATCCTCCGTTTGTTTCCCAGAGCCAAGAGTCTCTCATGGTTTGTCTCCCTCTCTGATTTCTTCCCATTCAGCAATCTACACATTCAATATAATCCCTATCAAAATACCATTGACATTTTTCACAGAGCTGGAACAAACAATCCTAACACTTGTATGGAACCAGAAAAGACCCCAAATAGCCAGGGGAATGTTGAAAAGGAAAACCAAAATCGGGGGTATTAAAATGCCTGACTTAAAGCTAGATTACAAAGCTGTCATCATCAAGACAGTATGGTACTGTCACAAAAACAGACACATAGATCAGTGGAACAGAATAGAAAGCCCAGAAATGGACCCTCAACTCTATGGTCAACTAATGTTCGACAAAGCAGGAAAGAATAACCAATGGAAAAAAGACAGTCTCTTCAATAAATGGTGCTGGGAAAATTGGACAGCCACATGCAGAAGAATTAAACTGGACCATTCTCTTACACCACACACAAAGATAAACTCAAAATGGGTGAAAAGCTTAAATGTGAGACAAAAAACCATCAAAATCCTAGAGGAGAACATAGGTAGTAACCTCTTCCACCTTGACTTCAGCAACTTCTTGCAAGACCTGTCTCTAAAGGCAAGGGAAACAAAAACAAAAAATGAACTATTGAGACCTCATCAAGATAAAAAGCTTCTGCATGACAAAGGAAACAGTCAACAAAACTAAAAGGCAACCTACAGAATGGGAGAAGATATTTGTGAATGACATATCAGATAAAGGGCTGGTATCCAAGATATATAAAGAACTTATCAAACTCAACACCCAAGAAACAACATTTTAAAAAGCATTGCTTTGATATCATTTTAACTCATCAAGGAGACTGATAGTTGGAGTGGTTCTATTATAGAATAAGAAGGGCTTGAACCAGGTTTCTACTGGGTTTGTACATCTGCAAAGACTTGCTCTTTTAATTGCATTATCACTCATGGGGAAAAAAGTAATTCAAAAAACAGCTTTACAAGCGTTTTCAGATTCTGATCTTTAGGTAAGACCTCTCTATTAGCTGAAGTCTATGGTGCAGTTATTATGGGTGTGCTTCTGCCTAGGCTGAGTTTCCCCATTGATAGTTTCTTTTACCACACCATCTGGTTAATAACCACACCCATTTTTTAGTACTATAGAATGCCAAAGGTTAAGAAATATCGCTAAGGTTGTTATTCTAGATAGCATGTAAAGATGCAGAGTTAGCAAACAAAACCTATTATTTATTAACAAACACTATCTATTTCTTTAGTTGTTGGAACAGAGTAATTGATGGATCAAAGCAACTGAAGGCTAACTTCTGATCATGACATGGTGGAGTAACTGATTTTAGACTTATCTCTCATAGTAAACAATTATACAACTGGAAAAGTTTATGAAGAAACCGTTATTATGCAGCAGATCATGCAGGACTGCTAGTCTTAAGAGAAATGAAGTAAGCACCACATTCACTTTTTGCCTGGGAGCATTTTCTAAACTATGATGCAGAGAAATAAAATACAAGAACAAAAGCCAATCTCACCGGATGGAGACAACAGAATGGAATGCGGAATTGCTATGCAGCTGGAATTTGCAAGACAAGGTACTGAAGAGGGTTTCAAGATTTACTATAAAACTACTGTGTATAAACCTGTGATAATTAAGAGAAGGTGGTTATCGACATCGAAATAGAAAAATACCTCAAAAGAATAGACCAGAGAATCCAGACATGGACTTACAAATATACGGCCAATTTTAATTTTGCACAGTAACACCAAAAGAAATCCATGACGAAAGAGAATTATTTTCAACAAATGGTGTTGTAACACTAGATATTTTATGAAAAGAATGAAGTTTAATTTCTAATGGCACCAAAGAAAAAATGACTAGAGATAAATCTTTGACCTAAACATGAGAGCTATAATTTTGGAGTTTTAAGAAGAAAGCATGGGAGAATACTTTTTCACATGTGGTAAGCAGAGATTGTTATGACACAAAAGACATTGTTATGGATTGCATTGTGTCCCCCTTCCCAAATTCCTTTGTTGAAGTCCTAATTCCCAGTACCTCAGACTGTGATTTTATTTGAAAGTGAAGTTTTGCAGATGTAATTAGTTAAATTAAGATAAGGCCAGTAAGTGGGCCCTCATCTAAAATTATTGGTGTCCCTATTAGAAGGGGACATTTGGAAATAGACTTGGAAAGAATGTGTAAAGACACAGGGAGAAGACAGCTATCCACAAGGCAAGGAGAAAGGCCTCAGAAGAAATCAACCCTCTTGATACATTTATCTCAAACTTCTAGCTTCCAGAACTCTGCCAATAAATTTCTCTTATTTAAACCACCCAGTTAATGGTACTTTGTAATGACTGCCCTAGCAAACTAATACAGGTACTAAGTATAAAAGAAAAAAAATCCTAAAATTATAAATTGCATTTCCCATAAAGATTGAAAAAAAATTTTCTCAGCAAAAGGCATCATTAATTAAGAAAGTGAAAATGAAAGCAACAGACTGCAAGAAAACATCTGTGACACACATATCACATCTACTTAACAAAGGGCTCATGTGCAAAATACATAAAATTCTTATAAAACATAATACTCAAATAACCTAATTAAAAATGCACAAAAGTCATCAACTAATACTTAATACAAAAAGAAATGTCAGAATGCCAAACACGTAAATAAATACATGTTCAACGTCATTTGTCATCATGGAAATGCAAATTAAAACCACAAGATACTACCCTATGTTCACTAGAATTGTGAAAATTACACACATACACACACACAAGCACACACTCACATTGACCATATCTATTGGTAGGAAGACTATGGTTCAAGCATAGCTCTCAAAAATTGATAGTGCATATTTAAAATAGTAGAACTTCTTTCAGATACTTTTTAAAAGATTTTATTTATTTATTTATTTATTTATTTATTTATTTATTTATTTAGGAGGGAGGGGAGGGAGTGGGAGAGAGATTCTGAAGCAGGTTCGTCATCAGCTGAGAGTCTGACTCAGGCTTTGATCTCATGACCACAAGATCATGACCTGAGCCAAAATCAAGTCTGATGCTTAACCGACTGAGCCACACAGGTAGTACCCTCAGATACTATTTTTTAGTTTCTAATGCGTTTAATCTTATGCTAACTTTCTGACACAACAATTCTACTCTTAGATTCACCAAGCTTATGTCCACAAAAAGAATCATACAAAAAATTAGATTAGCTTTATTAATAAGTACCCAACCTGGAAATAACACATATGTCCATCCATTGCAGAATGGATGGACAAACTGTTGCATGCTTATAGAATAGAATGCTATTCAGCAGTAACAAAAATGATTCACTGATATATGTGAAAACATGGATGAATCTCAAGAGCATTAGATGGTTGGCACAAAAGAGTACATACATAGAATGCTTCTCCACATATGTAAAGTTCAATAATAGGCAAATATTTTATAATGGGGATAGAAATTTGAATAGTTGTTGTCTATGCAGCCGAGGAGCTATTGACTAGAAGGGGCCCTGACTGAAATACATCAGCACTAATATATAAAGATCCAATATTGAAATTAAAAACATAAAATTAATAAAATTAATAAATTAAAAATTAAATAAAATTAGCAATGAACTAGGGTTGGGTATGTGCAGTTTAAAATTTCAAGTGTGGGGGCGCCTGGGTGGCTCAGTCGTTAAGCGTCTGCCTTTGGCTCAGATCATGATCCCAGGGTCCTGGGATCGAGCCCCGCATTGGGCTCCCTGGTCTGCGGGAAGCCTGCTTCTCCCTCCCCCACTCCCCTTGCCTGTGTTCCCTCTCTCACTGTGTCTCTCTCTGTCAAATAAATAAAATCTTAAAAAAAAAAATAAATACATAAAATTTCAAGTGTGATAACTTCTCTATTTTTATGGCACAATGATTTTGATTTATCATATTGCTAAAAAATGACCTTTATATCCTCTTACTGGGCTGAAAACCCTTATTATAACCAAAGGTGACTCAAAAAATTGAAACATTTATGAAGCATGGTAAAGCAGACTGTAGAAAAGTGATATATTTAGATAGTCATGTACATTTATCTATATATTTATATCTACAACTATATCCATATCTTTATTCAGACATAACTTTCCAAGATTTAGAGAACCACAAGAAGAAGAAACAGCAGATCAATATGAGTTTCCCCTGAATTCACTCGGCATTGCACAAATTTGTTTTTTCCTATTCTTAACGCATTTTGACTTTGAGTTCCACAATCTACCTATAGTAGTCCAATGACTATTTCTTGATTAATTTATTTTTTAGTACTGATTATATGTGTACAGACTTAAATATGTGGCCTATAACTTCAATGGTAATTATAATCAAGTGCATTTTATTTATTTATTTATTTATTTAAAGATTTTATTTATTTATTTCACAGAGAGAGAGCGAGAGCAGGAACACAAGCAGGGGACATGGAAGAGGGAGAAGCAGGCTTCCTGCCGAGCAGGGAGCCCGACGTGGGGCTCGATCCCAGGACCCTGGGATCATGACCTGAGCCAAAGGCAGACACTTAACGACTGAGCCACCCAGGCACCCCTAATCAAGTGCATTTTAAAAATGATTTTCCAGGACCATATGTTCAGCAACTTCTGTACGTAGGCTGCTGAAGACAACAGGATTTTTTTTTTTCTAGACATGCTCAATGACCCCAGAGTCTACTTGACGCATTAACTGATGGTTTTGCTATTTTTCTCATATACACCTGATAAACTGCACAGAGTTAGATGAACTGGAAAATACTAAATATAAACTAACTTTTTTGATAAGTTTTGGTAGCACCCCAAAGCTCAAGGATCACTGAGGGTTTTAGTTGGCAGGTGTTTGCAAAGGGTCATTTACATCTGATAAGTTGCACACACCTGCTTCCATTTAAATCCCTTAAAAGAAGGGAGGAAGAAGGTGACTTCTGCCATCTTCCTTAAACTTCCTAATGACTTCCAGGTGGTAAAAAAGAAACAGCACAGAATTTTATAAAAAATTGTCTGTGCTCTAACTTCTTCCATTTTTAGAAGTCTTGAGTCTCAAAATTTGGAATTAACTTTTCCATATTTCTGGGAGAAAGGAAATTATAAAAGCATATTTCTGATGATTTCAAAATGGCCTCTGCTTTACTTTAGTTTTTTAGAGTTAAATGAGTGTGTATATTATGAGTGAAATACAACTATGGCTTTATTTTCAATGAAGCCACTTCTATACAGCCTTCAGACTTTATTCTGATCAGTAGATAGATATTGGACATTTCTGATCAGTAGAAAGATATTGGACATTCCCATATATCAGTAGAAAGATATATGGAAATCCCATATGAAACTATGCAAACTATTCACTACTTCTATCATTTCTTCTGTCTGCTCTACTATTTAATAATTATAGAAACCTACTAAGAAAAACCCAAGGTCACAAAGTCCAAATTCTTCACCTTACAAGTGGAATATATAAGGGGAAAAATATTTAATAGAAGAAAAAATTTACACTATAGTTATTTTGGCTCAGGCCCATGCTTATATTATTATAGCTCAGTGTTTCTGATATGCCATTTTATCCCTCATTTCAAATATAAACACATTTCTGCACAAAATAGTAATAGTTCAGCTTAAATGTATATTCATACAGTTCATTAAGGATCTGATGTTAATTTTTCTAAGAAGGACATACTGCCTGGCCTACTTTTCACAAGATGAGAATGGGGAAATTAATGAATGAAGTCCCTCAAAAAGAGTTTAAGATAATTTTTGTTTGTACCTAGTTCTTTAGTTTAAAGTTATATTTGCTCTGGAATGAATCCTGGATCAGGCAGTTAAATGTGTATGTTTGTTGGAGGGGTGGCTGCCTAGAGTTGGAAGAGATAGGTCACGAGTAGGAACCATATAGGCCACTTTTTGTTTTTTTTTTTTTTTTTTATTCTTATGTTAATCCCCATACATTACATCATTAGTTTTAGATGTAGTGTTCCATGATTCATTGTTTGTGCATAACACCCAGTGCTCCATGCAGAACGTGCCCTCCTCAATACCCATCACCAGGCTGACCCATCCTCCCACCCCCCTCCCCTCTAGAACCCTCAGTTTGTTTTTCAGAGTCCATCGTCTCTCATGGTTTGTCATATAGGCCACTTTTGAAGAAACTGAGTTCATGTATATGAGACATTCAAAAAGTCTTCCCATATAAAGTTCTTGTCTGGTTTCCAAGCATTATGTTAGTACTGGTGCTTCTGAAGACACTGGGCACCTCACATGGCCAATGGCTTTCAAATGTGCTTTCTCACTGTCCCTTTCCTGAACCTCCAACAACAGATTCAATGGTAGATCCTTTGAGAAAGCAAAATGGTGGCATATTTATCCTTCCAGTAGGTGCAGTACCTCACTTTTTCCCCTAACATATCACATGGCTTGTTCCAATGATATGCTTTGTAATCCATACTCTTAAAACAAGAGTTTATTATTTTTGACAAAGATTACAAATAGAATAACATGGTGTAAACTATGATTCTTTTCTTTGCCTGTCATAGGCACATATTTAGCATGAGATCCCATAGGGTGATATATCCTCTGATGTAGCAAGTACTTTAATGGCATGCACATTGCTACAGACAGATCAAGTGTGATTCACTAACTTCTATGCCCCTATCTTAGAGGGCATAGAAGAGCCAGTCAGATCAGACCCAGAGTAAATCTGATGGCTTAGAGATGCAACTTAACTTTTATCAAATGGGTTTTGTGTTTTCATTCCTCCACTTTATGAAATCAAAAATACAATACTTTAAAATATTGACTAGAGCTCGGGACAACTGTTTGTAGATGATCTTTGGCACATACATTGTATTCTTTATGGAGACACTCTGTGGCCACCTATGGAAATCTTGTTATTTATAAAATCCAAAAGTTAAAAAATTGAGTTTTGAACTCAGACATAAATTTAAGTTCAAATTATGCTTTTCCTGTGTTGTGAGAAAATAGTTATCATAGAACTCATATGGAACTAGTTCATTGACTCCTCTGTCCATTTCCACTTTGGCAAAGAAGAATAAATAAAAGAAACCTACTTCTCTGAATGACAGTGTAGGCTAATTGAAGTAATACTTGTAAGTTTTAGTGATCATCTATATTCTCATGATTTTGATGATTTGATACAGACATATTTAACTCCCATAGTTTGGTCATGTTGAAATCCTGAGGATTTTGGACTGCCTCTGCTGTACAGATCCATGTCCATATTCATATTCATACCCATACACACACACATACACATTCACCATGCACATGTTATTGCAAACTTGAGCATTCAAGTGTTACTTTTGGATCCTCTTTTATCACCCAGCACAAATACATCTAAGATACTGTAAGATTAGAATGAACAAATAGATAGCATTTTTTCATCAATATCAACAAATACCTGAGTTCCTATTGAACTTTGGAATCCTGCTGATACTGAGTGCAAATTTTAGTGAGTAAAGTTAGACAATAAATGCACAAATAAATAGAATAATTTCATATATTGTGAGGGCTAAAAAGTAAAACACAATAATGGATAGATACTGTTTGAGGAAGTACTAATAATAGTTGTACTGGAACATTGAAGACATACAAACCATTTGCCAAATCAGGTATAGAGGGACTGATATTTCAGTTAACTCACAACTGTGTGAAACAGCATCCTAGCTCAAACAAATTACAGTTGAGGGGCACCTGAGTGACTCGGTTGAGCATTGGACTCTAGGTTTTGGCTCAGGTCATGATCTCAGGGTCATGGGATCGAGCCATGTGTCAAAATCTGCACTCAGCAGGGAGTCTGCTTGAGATTCTCTCTGTCCCGTCAACCTTGGTCCCTCCCCCCACTCTCTCTCTCTTTCTCTCTCTCTCTCTCAAATAAATAAATCTTTAAAAAATTACAGTAAAAATTCATAGGCTATGGGTGATAGACATTGGGGAGGGTATGTGCTATGGTGAGTGCTGTGAATTGTGTAAGACTGTTGAATCACAGACCTGTACCTCTGAAACAAATAATACATTATAGGTTAAAAAAAAGAAGAAGAAGATAGCAGGAGGGGAAGAATGAAGGGGGGGAAATTGGAGGGGGAGACGAACCATGAGAGACTATGGACTCTGAAAAACAAACGGAGGGTTCTAGAGGGGAGGGGAGTGGGGGGATGGGTTAGCCTGGTGATGGGTACTGAAGAGGGCACATTCTGCATGAAGCACTGGGTGTTATACGCAAACAATGAATCATGGAACACTACATCGAAAGCTAATGATGTAATGTATGGTGATTAACATAACATAATAAAAAAAAATTCATAGGCCAACATGAAAGAAGCCAATATGGCAATAAAGATCAGGTAAGGTCACATGGGCTTTGGTGGAGCATATCAATGTTAGTCTAATAAAAATGGGAAGCAATTTAAAAATACTAGAAATGCATATCTTAAAATTATTTCACCTCTTGGGGCACCTGGGTGACTCAGTCCGTTAAGTGTCTGCCTGTGGCTCAGTCATGATCCTGGGGTCCTGGGATTGAGCCCCACATCGGGCACCCTGCTCAGCAGGGGGCCTGCTTCTCCCTCTCTCTCTCCCCCTGCTTGTGTTTTCTCTCTCTCTCTCTGTCAAATAAATAAATAAAATCTTAAAAAAGTCATTTCACCTCTGGAACATTTTTGAAAGCACCACCATTCCGTTTTACTACTTTTGCGGGAAACTATTATTTTTCACTACAGTATAATTAATCGACGACTCTCTTGGGTTCTGCTTTCATAATATATTGAGAATATGACCAAACCTTCCCCTTTACCACCTTGGTTCAAACCATCATCTGTAGCAATGTGCAGGCTGTCTTAGGTTACATGCGCAGTAAGCTGAATCCGAGACAGAGTTTCACATGAAGGAAGTTTATTAAAGACAGTCCCTGGAGTTAATACCTGTGAAGGAGTAGAGATTAGGATCAGGTGGAGTTGAACTGCTGTGCAATCAAGAAAAATATTACAGCTGATACTTCAGGGTTCTCTGGAGCTGAAATATCTTCATAGTTGTCCCATCTTCAGGCAAGCATCCCAGGCTTTTATACTTTCTTTATCTAGTTGTGACTCTTATTAGAGTAACCTCAGAGGAGGTGGCATGACCTTGGGCATGGTGGTACTCCTAGGCTGATAGCAATCCCTGGAGAGAGATTCAGCTGAGAGCTCTCAGTCACAAGCAGTCCACAGTAGCAGGAACAATAGTACCCGGTCCTGAAATAAGGGTCTTGGTGGTATACCACAATGATCACTTGGTCCACTTACTTCAAATAATACATTCTGGGAAAAGCTCTTCTAGGATTCAGCTGGTTTCTTTTCCTGGAAAAATCAACATGAGAAACATTAGTGGGTGAACTCATGATCATGTGGAGTCCCATGGTCAGGCACTCTCCTCCTTTCTGGTGCCAGGGCTAAGTGAGGAACTGTTAGTCAATTAATGTGAATCTTCCACTAAGAATAGCATAGCCTAACTTAGCGGCTGTGAGTCTGCATTGTGATTGTACATTTGGGCCTCCATAAATTCTGCACTGGATCTCCACCCACCCCTTTTGGTACAGTAACTTGCATAATAGCCTGAATAGGCTGCAGAGTCATGTCTTGCTCTGTACCTTACTCAAAGTGGGGAGCTTTGTGTCAGAGTTGGTCAGTGTGATGGCCTCAAGTGTGTAATATGCATCTTCCAAAACCTGCAGAAACTGAAAAATTTTTTTGAATAATTTAAAATAATTATGAATGTGAATTAGACTGTGTAAAAATTTATCTTTGAAAGTGATGAAAATATTAAGAAATGTGATTTTGATAGGACATAGATTTATGGGGAGTTAAGGAATGTGATATTGATGGGACATCAATTTATGCGAATGACTCTTAAGTTCTCTAAAATCTAGGATAATGCATATTGCAGAATTGGAATACAGTTTTAAAATTTTACTGTATATTTTTTAACTACTTTAGCAGATTCCTCACATAAAGGGGTTATACAACTGTAGTAGGCCATGGCCAGGCTAATCACATGGGAGCTTCTAATATATATGAAGACACAGTAAAAAATGTGTGATTATATAATTATGGTCTTGTAAGTATTTCTTTAATGAGAATAATATGGATTTTTGAGTGCTGACACATTCTTCCAACCCTGTAGACAATTGCTACCATATCTTTTCTCTTGCTGTAGTCCATACTCTAGAAATTTGGATTTCCTGCTTTCCCCCCTTACATTTCCAAATCATTTCTTTATTTAGTTCAATCTTCTTTCTGCCCTAAACATTTCATTAAAATAGTTCTTGCTAAAGCCACTAAAGTTCATTTTCCGTCCTCATCTTTACCACTCAGAGGCATTCAATGGTTTTAACCTTTTCTTATTTCTTTAAGCAATGTTCCTTTATTTTTTGTGATATCATATACTCATTTTACTTCTTGCTTCATCACTTACTCTTGATAGCTTTTCTTCCTTTCTCTAGAATTTAAGTACAGTGGTTTTAGGGATTCTTCAGTTCTTAGTCTACATTTATTTCCTATAAGATCTCATCTAAACCTTAATTTCAAACACTCTTTCTCTGCTAATAATCCTACTTATTAGCCCCACTGGATATCTCATAGTAATCTCAAGATTCAACATGTCCAACGAGTATTTGTTAATGTCCAAATGTCTTGTAGTTTAAAACAAGATCTTTTTCAAATATTTCTTGCTTCAGTGAATGAGACTACTATCAGTTTATATCAGAAGATTATAGACTGGGTGCCTAAAACAACAGTTTATTTCTCACAGTTCCAGAAGCTGGGAAGTCCAAGATTAAGGTGCTGGCAGAGTAAGTGTCTAGCGAAAGCCCACTTCCTGGTTCTTCCCAGTTTGCAGATGGCCATCTTGTTGTATCCTCACATAGAAGTAAGAGAGATCATCTCTCTCCAGTCTATTTTTATAAGGGTACCAATTCCAATCCTAAGAGCTCCATCCTCATGACCTCATTACCTTCCAAGGGTCTAACCTCCAAATACCATCGCGATGGCGATGGGGCTTCACAAATGAATTTGGATGGTATGGAGGGACACAAACATTGAGTTCATAGAACTCATCCTCAATGCTTCACTGTCTCAAAAACAGCAAAAGAGCCAAGCAAACAATCAAACAATATACTGCCTAAGTTCTCTTTATTATATCTATCAAATCCACCTACTTTTATTCATCTGTAATGTCACTATATCATCTCTTCATGGACCACTGTAAGGATCTCATTACTGGGCTCTCTTGTTAACAGGACCACACTTCAAAGCTATTACTTACAAGTAGGCAGAGTAATCTATTAAAATGTTAATCTGATCCTATTGCCCCGTTTTTAGAAATCATTCAGTGTTGTCTCATTGATTTTAATGGAAGTTCTGAATAAAGCCTGCAAAGTCCTTCGCTCTGCCAGCTCAATCTTGGGTTAGCCACCCGGTTTCATTTTAGCCACAATGATCTTCCCAATGTTTTATGTGATTTAGGGATATTAAAATGGTTCAGAATGAAAAAAACTTACATATCAAAAATAATGCAAAAAGAACACTATACTGCCCATTAAAAAAAAAAAGAACACTATACTAGAAATCTATTAAGAAGGCCTAATTAAATCCTCATAAACCTCCTGGGTGGATGGTATTTTCTAGTCACAATGCATGAGTAAATTCATGGCTCTTTGAACACAGTCACTCCTTCACTTGAGCACTGACCAGTGAGAGAGAGAGGATTTACAGAAGTTGGCATGGAAGAAACATTGGCTTAAAGGTGGAAAGGGCCAGGAACCATGGATTGGGAGTAAGATGGAAAAGTGAGGTGTTGAGGGGCACCTGGGTGGCTCAGTTGGTTAAGCCTTTGCCTTTGGCTCAGGTCATAATCCCAGGGTTCTGGGACTGAGCTCTGCATTGGGCTGCCTACTTGGCGGGGAAGTCTGCCTTTCCTCTCCATCTGCCTCTCCCAACTGCTCAAGATCTCTCTCGCTCTCTCAAATAAATAAATAAAATCTTTTTTAAAAAAGAAAATATTTTTTAAAAAGACAAAAAAAAGAAAAGTGAGGTGTTGAAATTGTTACTCTTCATCTCTCATATATAGTCCTGGTTGGATCATTGCTTGCCGTTGGTTAATACAAAGGAACAAGACAGCAGAGCCAGCTAAGAAAGCAAAACAAAGTTCACCACCTGCTATATAGAGGATGGTGTAGAGATCCAATTGCAAAGAATTCAAGTGGGAGATGTGTTTATGAGCATACAATACAACACTGATTAATGATCAAAGAAACAAAACTGGAAAAGTCAGAATATAAGAGACTTCTTAACTTATAAAGTTAGAATATAAGAACACTACTGCAAGGATCTTTTTAAATGTAAAAATGTTGATGAATTTCTTTCAAGTACAAAAAGAAGACAAGGTTGCCTTCTTGCTTGTCACCAGTAGCGTTCAACAAGATGTTGGAGAACTTGGAGTATAAATAAACCAAGTGAAGTGAAGTAAGTGAAAACAGGATTAGCAGGGAAGACACTATATTATTTTTATTATATGGGCTCAATACATAAAAAATCAATAGCATTCCTCTCTACCAATAATAACCAACAAGAAAATAAAGAAAAAATGGAAAACCATTTCAAATAACAATAAAATCTATAGAGTATCTTGGAAATTATCTAAAATAAATGAACACAATTTTATGGAGAAAACAGTTACATTTTAGATTTTCTAAAGCAAATTATGTAGATCTCAAATGCATAAAAGTTCAACAAAAATGAAAAATGTAATATTTGTTATTTATAGCATAATAGCACATATGTATATTAAAGCATACATAAAGCAGAGGAGAATATCATTCAAAGATTTACATCTAAATAAATACCTGGTGGACTTTAGAAACCCACTTTACATACATTACAGGAGTTACTTATAGGAGCAAGGGGATGGGATTAGAGACAGGGATTAAAAGAAAAATATACAATTTAAAGATAAAATCATCCTGTGTTCTTGAAATGTTGGTTTTATTACTTCTTAAAAATGAATAGGCCAGTAACACTGAGTCAGAGAAACTTCTCTGTCTCTGAATCTGAGTCTTTAGGATTCTATATTATTTATGAGTTTTTTATGTTAGACTATCAGCTGGCTTTTTTTTAACCATCCTTATAATATATTTATCAATTTCAGATTGCCATTTATCAATTGCTTCAATATTTTACCCAGTTTTCCTTTTAGTTTGCTGTCATGATGATCTAAATGTCCAAAACCAATATGAATCATGAGAAAAGTTTTTTGCACATTTCTATAGTTATCTCTGCCACATACTCATTCACTTAGTTGCTTAACATTTGTTACTAAGTGCCATAAATCAAGCCCTGGAGTGATATTCAAAAATGCTTTGACTACATCTCTATGACCATCTTCAAGTATGTAAAGTTACAAATTGAATATTAAATATAACAATAAAAATAATAAATTAGTATAAATCAGAAAAGTGGTATGTCTGAATGATGGTAATATGTGATTCAGAATTAACAAGTATGTATTTATTAGCATATGCATATAAAATTATGTATATTTTATGTCTCACCTTGATTAATTCACTCAAAATTCTCTGTAATGTAAGATTTAATTTCATCGCCTATATGAAAGGCTCAGAGAAACTGAGTTAACTGTCTGCATTTAGATTTTTCAACATGGAATCAGAATTTAAACTCAAGAACTCTCCTGACTCAAACATAAATTAACTAACAGGAGGTCACCTATATATACATAATGAAAAGCCAATAATTTGGATGATCTGGAGAAACAAACTGGAAAATTCAAAGAATTAAGAATTATGTGACTCTCCATAGAATAAGAAATAGGACAATAATTTCTTTCCATATAAAAATTTAAATATTAAGTAAGGTGAAATTAAACAAAATAATTTTTGTTGAAAAAGAATCCCTTTCAAATATTCTTTTCTACAGACTGGACAGCCTTAGGCAGAAATGAAAATGGAAGCATACAACTGTGGTGGACCATGGCCAGGCTAGCCACATGGGCACCTCTAATTGATACAATGACTCAGTAAAATAAAATGTGTGATTATACAACTATGACCCTGTAAATATTTCCTTACATGGGAAATAGTGTGGACCCTTGAGTACTGACATATCTCTTCAACCATCTAGCCAAACGTGGTATAAAAAGCAAAGGCTAAGGGGCTGTACCTCTGGGCTCTCTCACCTGTGGATAAGGGTTCCGTAAGGACTGCTTAGGTCAAAGAAAATTGAATATGTTTTTATGAAGAATAAAGGAAAACAGCAGTGAGCCACATCCACTTCTGTTAATGTTATGTGACTGCTTTGTGTTTCTTGTATGCTAAGCTGATAGTAAACTAAAATTAAGACAATTTGTCTTTCTCTCCAGTTCTTCAACCTGGAAGAGCTTGGAACTGGTCTGCTTTGGCTGAATCATATTTTGTTTCAGGACCTGTCAATCACTGCCTTGGTAACCTCCCGTGTTTTGATAATTAAAAGTCCCACGCTGTCTCTTAGATTATCCAAAAAATCTATTTCGGTTTTCTGCTGACAGCTGCCCTAACCGAATAGCATCTCATATCTGCACACTTTGGTTCCTTTTCATTTGCATTGAAATGGGTCTGCGTCAAGTCCCAAATCCCTTATGGTCCCTCCATGTGCAGTCAATTACACTGAAAAAGCTAATTTGTGCTAAGTTTTTAATGGTCCATTTTACTGCCCTTCTGAGAAATCATATTTATCTACAATACCAATCCCAAATAATATGGTCAACCAGAAGGAATTACAGTACCATTGGAGGATGAGACTAATGAAAGCATTTCACAGAACGACCACTCTTACTCTCTTAAATCTCAAAGTGGTAGAGAGAAGAGGCATTTATAGAGAGAGTTTCAGAAGAAAGTGGTTGATATGGTTGTTGCTGCTAGATAACTAAACATAATAATTTCTCAGAGGATTCATATTACAATCTAATTCTTGTCTACTCTAGCATCTTAATATGAACCTCAATGCATAGAGTCCTCCTATTTCATTACCCAGAGCATGATCTTTCAGACTTCTGTGCCTTATCATAGACTATTCCCTTTTCTTGCTATGTCCTTTCTTTTCTTGTGAAATTGTGTTCATTCTTTAACCCAGTTAAAACATTACCTCCT
Source organism: Mirounga angustirostris (assembly GCF_029215605.1). NCBI lineage: Eukaryota > Metazoa > Chordata > Mammalia > Carnivora > Phocidae > Mirounga > Mirounga angustirostris. The sequence goes on from NW_026991720.1 coordinate 9,702,736, forward strand.
CTGTAAGACACCCCTGATATTCTCAGGAAAATTTGATCTTGCCTGATTGTTTTTATTATAATTTGGTCTGCAAGATAAATATAGTAGTTATCACACTGTATTAATAGTTAACTGATTTTTTTTTCCTCCACCAGCTCCAAACTGTTCATTAGTTGCAAGCATTCCATGTTCAACCTTGTATTCTTCAGGATGTAGCATGGTGTCTGACCGTAGTATAGTAAAGCAAATGAATGAATGAACGAATGAATGAATATAAGACCTTACAAAAATGTAAAATAAATGAGGAAAAAGGGGAAGGGGTTTCTAGCAGTTACAATAAGAAGGATTACTGTAATGGTTAATTTTATATGTCAGCTTGACAGGGCCACAGGGTGCCCAGATATTGGATTAAAAATTTCTGGATTTGTCTGTGAGGATGTTTCCAGATGAGATTAGCATTTGAATTGGTAGACTGACTAAAGCAGATTGTCCTCCCGAATCTGGGTGAGCATCATCCAATCTGCTGAGGGCCTAAATAGAACAAAAAGGCTGAGGAAGGGAAAATTTACTCTATCTGACTGACTGACTGCTTGAGCTGGACATGGGTCTTCTCCTGCCTGCAAATTAGAACTTAAACCATTGATTCTCCCTCTCCTCAGGACTTTGGATTTAGACTAGAACTATACCACTGGCTTGTCTGATTCTCCAGCTTGATGGTGGAGAGCCTGTGAGACTTCTCAGCCTCCATAATCACATGAGCCAATTCCTTATAATAAATCTGTCTCTCTCTCTCTTTCTCTCTCTCTCTCTCTCTATACACACACACACAGATGGTCCCTGACTTATGATGGTTTGACTTACCGTATTTGACTTTAGAATGGTGTGAAAGAACTGGACATTTAGTGGAGACTGTACTTTTAATTTTGGATTTTGATCTTTTCCCAGGCTAGAAACATGTGGTAGGATTTTCTTTCAGGATATTGGGCGGTGGTAGCAAGCTGCAGCTCCCAGTCAGCCACAGGATCACAAGGGTCAACAACCTATGTGTTTACAACCATTCTATACCCATACAAACATTCTGTTTTTCACTTTCAGTATAGTATTCAATAAATTACAGGAGATATTCATCACTTCATCACTTTATTATAAAACAGGGTTTGTGTTAGATAATTTTGACCAGCTATAGGCTAATATAGTGTTCCGAGTACGTTTAAGGTGGGTGAGGCTGAACTATGATGTCCGGTAGGTTAGGTGTATTAAATGCATTTTCAACTTACTTTATTTTCAATTTACAATGGGCTTATTGGGAAGTAACTCCATGGTAAGTTGAGGAAGATCTGTATATATATCTCCTAATGGTTCTGTTTCTCTGGAAAATCCTAATATAATTACTTTCTTAGTCAATTTGGGCTATAGGAAAATACCATATACTGGGTGGCTTGAACAACAAACATCTACACTCACGTTTGAGGCTAGGTGCCAGTAGATTTGGTGTCTGGTGAGAGCCCTCTTCCTAATTTGTAGACAGCCTTCTTCCTGCTATATCCTTATGTGGGGGATGGAGAGAGGGCTCTGGTTTCTTTCTCTTATAAGGACACTAACTCTATCATGGGACTCCATTTTTATGATCTAATCTAAACCTGATTTCCTCCCAAAGGCCCCACGTCCAAATTCCATCACATTGGGGATTGGAGAATAGGGTTTATATATATGAATTTAAGAGGGAACAAACTTTTGACTTATAGCAGTTACTTAAGAAAAGAAAATCTTATTCCTGCCATATGGCTATTCTATGTATCAACATTAAGACATGTTCATAAATTATGAAATGGGGTTAAGAAATTACAGTGAGCTTTTTATAGTGAGTAATTACAGTGGAGTCCTGTGCTTTGATGATAATATCTCAGTTCTGTTTTTGTTTCTCAAGCCAAAAGGGAAAAAAAAAAGGAAAAAGGAATACTTGCAGTATTCTGACTGCATTTTCAACAAAAGAGAATGGCAATTTCATTTATGCCGACTTTGATAAGAGTAAAGAGTTGAAAGAGAGAAGTTTGTAAGTCTAGTTGCTATTAATCTATGTCTCACTCATTTATGCCTCACTAATAAATTTGAAACAGGTTTTGCTCCAAAGAAACTTGAACACAAAAATTTGTGGAAAACTAATATTAGTCAACAAGTCAACAACCTACCAGGTTGTAGGTTAACTTCATGATGCATTTTGTCCCAAGCCAATGATATTAGTCTTTATTGTTCAGAACCTTTTAAATTCACTTTTGATCAAACAAAGCTATTATTCTTTTTTACACTTTGTGAACATTTGCGGCTTAATTATTCCCATTTTTGTTATTACTTCAGTTACTTCAAGAGAAGACAAGATATTTTCATTGTAACTAGGGAGCGATCATTATCCAATGTAGGTATAAAAGAAGATTGTATTAAAATCTGGGAGCAATTTTAAGAGAAAGACAGTATCTGTTATAAAATTTAGAACTTTTTGTATCTTGTATAACATATTAAGTTTAAATTAATATCATAAATAAGAACATGTATAGCTTAGCGGGCATAGTTCGTATAAAAAAAAAAACAAAAAATAAAATTGTTGGCTCTTGTTCTACTAATTACAACACATTACCAAGTCTGCAAAGATATCTACATTCCTGGAAATGAAAGCCTTTCATTCCAAGATGTGGTATAGTCCATGAGGATAGACCCATCCTGAAGATATATAGCACTCTAAAATACTGTTTGAATATAAGATATTTGAATAGAATCACTAGGGCAAAATATCTGAAATTTGTCTTCTAGTTTTAAAGGTACCTTTTAAAATAATTTTCTCTGTTAGTCTAATTAAGCATGGCAAATAGGAACATAAATTCATAAAAATTTTGAATTTGGCTTTTAAAAATACATTACTTCTTTATATTTCTAATTATATACTGCAGATTTCTGTTCTACTTAAAAAAATGAAATATATGTATAGTAGGAACTAATTCAGTATCCAACTCAGACAGCTATTTAATTTTCTCTGAATATAATTCCTCTACCATCGAGCTAGACATCTTGCTAATCATGCAGTTTATCTACAGAATATGAATAGATAGCTTTAAGGATTGTGGTGACCCTCAGGAATGATATTTTTGATGATCACACAAATCCTAGGAATTTCTCTCCTTCTCTTTCTCTGCCCATGAGTAAGCACAGCTGTGGTTATTAAAATACTGGAAAAAAATAATGCTCTAATACTAGCCCTGTTGATCCCAGGAATTAAGTAATGCTTACTTTGCAATAAAACCAGCTGTTAGGGAGTCACAAGACAGGAATCCTCTTTCCAGATTCCCTGTCAGTGACAAGTAGACTGAAATAAATTAATGCTATCTTTGCCATTACAATTTGCCACGCATAGGAGGTATTTTCACATTTTTCTCTATCCTCTGGAAACAATATATTGTTTCGAGTTGAATTAGCAGTGCATCTATGTTCTTGACACACATGTGCAAGTTGAGATTATTTTGCTAAGATATGATAATGTAAATATACTGGATATGAAATGCTTAATCAGCTACAGCCCCTTGACACCCGTGGCTAGGGATTGGATTGTTTGTTTAATGTTGTTAGGAAGTATCATTGCTTCCATTTGTCTAGTGGGAAGGGATAAGAAGTTAAAAATTCCTTTCACCATGATGTTAATCAGGAATAACTCTTAACTGGCAATGTAAAATAGCAGAATATTCTACATGCAGAAAGTTGATCATTACTTCTTAGACTAGGCAAGACAGGCAAAATCATAGCATAGCAATGTTTGAAGAAGTTTTATGATTTAAAATATGAAAGGCCAGGAAGCTAAAATAGATGTATTTCCTCCTTTCCTCCAACTAAGCACAGCTAAATATCTCTGAAAATTATATATAAAACAAATACTAGAATACCCTGACAGGTGGAGACAAACAGGCAGCCTGTTTAGGAAATTCAGGAGCCAAAGACTGAAATGGTACCAGTTCCCTGGGGTATTATTTTGCCTCATATGGTTCACACTTGAAGCTAAAGAAGTGAGCAATTATTCAGAAATGTCAATGTGGGCAAGACAAACAAAACAAAACAAAACAAAAAACAAGGGCGCCTGAGTGGCTCAGTTGGTTAAGCGACTGCCTTCGGCTCAGGTCATGATCCTGGAGTCCCGGGATCAAGTCCCGCATCGGGCTCCCTGCTTGGTAGGGAGTCTGCTTCTCCCTCTGACCCTCCCCCCTCTCATGTGCTCTCTCTCATTCTCTCTCAAATAAATAAATAAAATCGTTAAAAAAAAAAAAAAACAAAAAACAAGCCTCGACCAAAGTTTATCTGCCCTAGCCTTAAGACTGAGCACAAAGCAAAGCTACCTATTCTCACTACTCTTATTTAATATAGTGCTAGAAATTCTAATGAGTGTAACAAGGCAAGACTAGGAAATAAAAAGCATATAGTTCAGACAGGGCTTCTCCTGCCCCTAGTGATGTTTGGTTTTTTTGAGAAAGGAGAAAGAAGGCTCTGAAGCATGGAGAAAGGAGACAATGCTTTAAGGTCCACCAGGTGTGTAACATGAAAGTCAGGATGCCAAATGGTTATGTCTTATGGAAATGGGAGTTACCTGCCCTGCAGAGAGAAACAAGAGAAAACTTGATTGATACTCATTTCAGACTTGCCTACTTGTTAGTTTGTTGCCTAAATTCATAGTACCCTGGGGACTCTAACACCTCAAACTGAGAATATATTTTTAAGTGGTCCTGGGTTAGTAGCAGTCCTAAGAATAGAAAAAAGTGTGTGCAGATCTCTGCAGGAGTGCGTATTCAATCCAGGCCCTAAAGATTTTCCATAGGTCAACTTCCGTGGAACACAAGCTCAGAATTGAATATCCCCAAATACATACCAAATACATACCATACCATTATGAAGAACAAAGCGTCATGAATGTTAGTCAACAAAAATCAAGCCGGATCTCAGAATGACAAAGATGGGAGGTGACAAAAATCATCAAAAGCAAAATATAAATTGTTTATTGATTAAAAAAAATCACTATCAAAAGTATGAATTAAGAACAAGAGACTACAAAAATTGGACAGGAAGATTTGAAAAGAATCCATAAAGAGATTCTAGAAATGAAAAATGAATTAAATCACAAAATGATAAGATAATGAGCAAATTAGAAACAGCTGAGTAAAGAAAAGAACTTAGTGGATATCAATAAATACAAATAATTGTATGAAACATACATACTATTTTCTAACTTTGGAGGTTAAAAAATAATGTAGAACTAAAATTCTGAGAAGTTGTAACATATAATTGGTGAGGCGTATGATCTGATTTTGAGTCTTCCTAGGACTTTATAATATTTAAGCAGAAAGGAAATATGTTATTAGCTTTGGATACTATTGAGTTTGTATATTAAATTTTGAGGGCTAAACACAAAAAGAATAAATATAACCACCAAAATAGAAAAGTTTTTAAAAATAGAGAAAAATAAAAACACTCAAGCCAAAATAAAGCAGAATGATAGAAATAATCCCAGATACATGATTGGTCATAATAAGTGAAAATGTACTCAACTCTCCAGTTAAAAGTTTGAGATAGGTAGAATTGGAAACAAAAACAAAGCCAGCTCTGGGCTTTTGCCAATAGTCAAAATAAATAAAAGAGTGGAAAAATGATATAATAGGCAACTATTAACCAGAAGAAAGATGGTATATAGATTGAAAACAACAAAAGAAACAACAAAAGAAAAAACTGGGAGACCATGCATTTCTAGATTAAGAGGAATTTTATAGAAAGTTGCAACAATTGAAAATAACAGATATCTAATCATATTACCTTAAGGTATATGAGACAAAGGTTGACAGAATTATAAAGGTGAAATAAGAATATCCCCTTATAGTGATAGTTCAATACCAGCTTTCAGGACTAGAACAAAGGAAAAGGAATTATAAAAGCACAAAATATTCAAACAAAATAATTAAAAACTTTGGTCTAATGTATGTATACTTTTATACTACTTTGTACTGCAAATGGAAAAAAAGTTTCCAAGCACTACTGAAATAATATAAACAAACAAATACCACCTACACTTGACCATAAAGCAAGAGTCAGAAATATTTCTAAAGATTTTTACCATTGATTGCTATGATTAAAAATCACATTCTCTGACCAAAATACAAATGAGATGAGAAATAAATCATAATAGCCCCCTGAAAGTGTCATACACTTGAACGTTATAAAACACAATAGTAATTAACTTGTACAAAAAAGGGAAGAAATATGGAAATGAGAACCACTCATGGACGATAATACAAATATTATATATCAAAGCTTGTGAAACAAAGCTATAGTAGAGTAGGAAAGAGAAAAGGCTAAAAACCATCCATATTATTTAGCTGGAACTAAAGCAACAGAAAAAGCCAAAAGAAGTAGGAGGAAATAATCCAGATTAAATTAAAAATTAATCATGTAAGTAAACAAAGAGGCAATAGGGATCAACCCACCCCAAATCAGTTATTTGGAAATACTAACAAAATTGAAAAGTCTGGTGGCATTGCTTAAAAAAGAAACGAGTGATAGAAGACAAACAATATTAGCAGTAAAATGAGACATAATTGCAACAAATAGAGTAGTAGATGGAACAGAAATGGAATCTGTTATTTAATTATTAAAGATGGGGCTATTATAGCAAATTTGGATATTCATATAGGTAGTAAAGAGATAATGCAGAAGAATGAAGAGACGATTGCAGAAATAAAATCCTCGAGTAGGTATATCTTATTTACTGTAAAGGAATAACTTACAAACAAAAGAATTCTAAAGTGTGCACTATTATACCCATGAAAGAAAGGATTATTTCACACAGATAACACCAAATTGATCATTTCAGACCCCTCTACAAATGATTAAGACAAGTTTAATTTTCCTCAATAACTTTGGAGAAAATAAATGATACTAAAATTTTTCAGAATGCTGAATTAAAACATTTTTATGAAATTTAAGAGAACAAGTATTTGGGTCTCAGATTATTAATCTATTTAATGTTTATTTTTTCCATCTATGTTTTAACTTTATTTAACCAATTCATCTGTTTTTATATCAGAAATATATCATTTTGTAACTATAAATTTATTGAAATATTATGCCTTTATTAATATATTGAAACAGCTTATATCATGTCCACATTGTGGAGGAAGATAATTTATGGAAAGTAGAATTAAGATGTTAATAGTAGTCAGCAATCTGAAGTAGGGTCAAATACTTCATGAAAGAAGTTTTAAAGAAAATTTACATGGTACTTTAAAATGTTGCAAATATCTTGAGAGCTAAATAGTTGCAATTTGTAGAAAGGCCTCAGATAAGTACTGTTTTCTTTTTAACTCACCTGTTTATCATGCTTATTATGGGCCATAGCCAACATGAATACAGAAAACAAGAGAAGAATAAATGGGAATAGTTGCTTGGGGGTATGAGGATTTATAGAAGAGGAATTGAAATGATATATTGGAAAATTTTTATTTGGGGAGAAACTGTATACTTATACTAAAGTTGATTTTCCTTATTTCTTCCAGTTTACCTTCAAAATAGTCTTCCATAATATTTCAGTCTTACAAATAGATCCTACCAAATTAATCTATGAAATGATACCATGGGGATAGAATAGCATGAGTATGCAGAGGAAATCATGACATTTGAAACCTTAAGATCACTTCACCTGTCAGGAAATCATGTCTAGAAACCTCAGCTAAGGAAAATAGAGAAGTTTAATGAATATATGTCACAGTGTTCCATTATATTACTCATGAGACTAACAATCATTAGATCCTCATTCCAAGACTATTTGTATACGATTCTCATAAGCTTGAACATAAAAATGTACATAGCTATAACAAATTATAATGGATTTGAGAGACAGTTAAGAGATGAAAGAATAATAAGTGACAGCAAAGATCCTGAAGGTAAAGGAATTATAAAGCATGAGAGTACTCAATTAACTTTAAATGTAGCTTTTCTAGAATCAGAGGCAAGAATTGTATTCAAATAGAGTCTCAAATATGTCATGAAATTATCTCAACCATTACCATGACTGAAATTTGTAAAGAAATAGAATCATCATGTAAGCATTAAATTATATATATTAAATATGTTGAATTTATTTAGAAAACCAAGTATTATCAGTATCAAAATAGAATAATATTCCTCCATACTATAAAGCAATATCTATTTATCTATATCTATCATCTATTTATCATCTATTATCTATCCATCATCTTTCTAATTTCTATATACAATGACATACTGATAGCTACATGCTTGTTTTACTTCTCAAATTAACACCACCTGTAAGAGTCATTAATCTAACCATTATTTCATGTCCCAGCTAATTATAAATGCTGTTGAACAAGACATGACCTAGCATTGATCCATACAAGTCTTACTACAAATTTCCTTAAAATGCAGTGTACTGCCATTCATCATGAAATTTGCTTAGGAAGTGTCCTTTACATTTCATTTCATGCTACAGTACTCATTTCCAAGTTGATCCTTGGACTAGATTTTCAGCTGGTCTGAGCACAAGTCTAAGGTCAGAGAACCAATCCTCTTAACTCAGCTAACTTTTCAGGGAGCAAATCTGTTCCCAAGTCATAAGTTATGTCTCTCTCTCTCTAGTTGACAACAGTATGTTTCTATGTGGACACAGAAACCTCTGGGGAAGTATTTCTAAAATTAGTTCAAAGAAATGATAAGTGTACTCTTAATCCCCTTTATCTCTTTCACCCATCCCCTGCCCACCTCCCCTCTGGTATCTACCAGTGTGTTCTCTGTATTTAAGAGTCTGTTTTACTTTTTCTTTCTTTCTTTTTTCATTGTTTGTTCATTTGTTTTGTTTGTTTCTTAAATTCCACATACAAGTGAAGTCATATGGTATCTGTCTTTCTCTGACTTATTTCATTTAGAATTATACCCTTTGGTTTCATTCATGGGGTCACAAATGACAAGATCTCATTCTTTTTTTATGTCTGAGTAATATTCCATTATATATTTGGAATATTTCTTCTTCTTTATCCATTTGTCTATTGATGCACAGTTGACATAGTTGAGCTATTGTAAATAATGCTTCAATAAATATAAGGATGCATATATCTTTTCAAATTAGTGTTTTTATATTATTTGGGTAAATACCCAGCAGTGGGATTACTGGATCATATGGTATTTCTATTTTTAATTTTTTAAGGAACCTCCGAATTGTTTTCCACAGGTGTGTACTATTGCATTCCCAGCAACAGAGGGTTCCTATTTGTTCACAACCTCAACAACACTTGTTATTTCTTGTGTTTTTGATTCTAGCCATTCTGAGAGGTATAAGTGATTTCTCCTTGTGGTTTTAATTTGCATCTCCTGGTGATTAGTGATGTTGAGCATCTTTTCATGTGTCTGCTAGTTGTTAAATATAATGTTTTAAGACAAACATAATTAAATTACAAATACAATTAATTTTACTGTATTGATTAGCTGTTTTATTTTCATTACACCATCTTTTTGTCCTGTTTATAAAATTCCACCTACTGGATTCTTTTCTCTCTAACTTACTGGAAATAAAAAACAAACAAACAAACAAACAAAAACAAAAACAAAAATTTCCAGCCATTTATTTTCCTACTGAAGGGTCAGCTTCAGTTGATTGAAGTCCTTTCTGCTTAAGCCAAAATTACTAGATATATTTTGTTTCCTCAGTCCATCTTCTGGTTTGTGGGGGAAATAAAAAAGCCTGTGTGGGGATTGTGAGACAGGATAAAAGGCAAAACAAGCATGTTCATCAAAGAATAAGTTTAAGAAGAATAAGAAAAAGGAGAAGAAGGTGGATAAGGAGGAGGAAAATTTAGAGTATCAGAATGCTGTATGTGTGCCCTTTGTTACTGCACGAGCCTTAAATGTCTTTACACACTTACTCCCTGCAACAATGATAACCATTAGCAATATTGTTAACTCCATTTTATACATGAGGAAGTGGAGGCATAGATCTTTCAGATAAATTGCTCAAGATTTCACAGTTATGAAGTGGTCAAGCCTGGGATACTCAGTTCAAGAATTTGTGCTCTTAGCCTCTAAGTACACTTCCTCTACATGCAGAATCCACACTATCTTTGCTGACACCTATATTTTTCCCCTAAAGAAGCACAAAAACACTTTTACCTGGTAAATATAGTAAAAGAACAATTAAATGCTAGCTGCTATAACAGATAAATCTAAAGAAACCTAAAGAAACAAAAAACAACACTCACAGTAATATAACTTAGTAATTGTATTTATCGCTCAAGTTCCACTCCAATGAGGTGTTCCTGGTTGGGTGGTGCTTATCTGAGCAGTAATTCTTTTTTTTTTTTTTATAGATTTTATTTATTTATTTGACAGAGAGAGACACAGTGAAAGAGGGAACACAAGCAGGAGGAGTGGGAGAGGGAGAAGAAGGCTTCCCACTGAGCAGGGAGCCCCATGTCGGGCTCGATCCCAGGACCCTGGGATCATGACTTGAGCTGAAGGTAGACGCTCAAGGACTGAGCCACCCAGGCGCGCCTATCTGAGCAGTAATTCTGATGACAAAGTTTCTTCCATTTTGTGACCAGGCCATTTTCCATGTCATAATGCCAAGTACGTGTAGACTCATAAGTCTTCAAGAGCCAGGCCTGAAAGTGGCACACATCATCACCCAAAGCTCATCACATGAGCACTCCTAATTTCAAAGGAAACTGGAGAAATAAAGTAGCTGAGTGCCCCAGAAGGAAGAAGAGAATGTTTTATGGAATATTTAGTTTTCTCGACAACTGGGAATATTAATATCCTATGATTGTGTTCTTTCCATGTAGAGAATAATTTTTGAGTTTTATCTTAATTGTTCAATTACCTATATGTCTATCTGCCTGCCTACCTATCATTCTATTCTATATTCTGCTATTATTTTAAATTTTATTATGTTATGTTAATCAGTATTGATTTATTTGGTTATAATTAGGCCATTCTCTAATTCAAAAACAAACAGATGGGTCCAGCCTTGTTAATAGCAAGAAATTTGTTCTGACAAAATAGGATCAATGCTAGAAAGTATTATTCACAAATTTGTAGTTAATTTTGTGATCAAACCTTTTAGTAGATATTATACAGAATTAATGCATTAATAAAAACTGTGGGGTATTGTCAATTTTGAAGTTTGTACAAAATTTAAGCAAGATTAAGTAGTAAATTTAGTTTCCCAAACAAGGACCTTCTACATATTTTAAATATTCAAATTATCATCACTGCCATATTCTTTTCTGTAAATTTGAATCAGTCATCCATATTCATATTGCTTCTCTCTTGTTTTTCTATTCCTCTGTAACAAATTACTCTCAAAGTTAGCAGTTTGAGGCAACATGCATTTCTTTTCTCACAGTCACTGTAGTTAGGATCCTGGTAATGGCTAAGTAGGTGACTCTGGTGCAAGATTTCCCATTAGACTGTAATCAAGAGGTCAGTCAGGGATAAAGTCATCTGAAGGCTCAACTGGGGAATGATCCACTTTCAAGTTCACCCACATGGCTGTTGGTAGGTTTCATATCCTCCCTGGCTTTTGCCTGAACACATCAATTCATTGCTGGGTGGATAGTTTCTTCCTCTCAGTGCAAGAGCTTCAAGAGAGCTTCAGGAGAAAAATATAGATGTCAGCAAATAATTACTTCAAGAGTAAATAAGGGCATCCATGATGAAAGCTTCAACCTTTTTACAATCTGATCTGAGAATTGACATCCTGCCACTTGTGCTATATTCTAGTCATTAAAAGTGAGTCATGAGGACTGCCCATAGTAAGGGAAGATTTCAGAAGAGCATGAGTATCAGGAGGCAGAGATCACTTGGTACTATTTTAGAGACCTACCACACCTTTAAAACATTCATTAAATTATTTAATACTATAAACCATGCTTGCTAGAAGAAAATTAAGGAAAAAATATGCTATCTTAGAAATTAATCAAATAGTCCGAGATGCTTCCATTAGAATTCTTTGAGTTAATCTTGTACCCTTTGCACAATTCTAAATTTAATATGTCCTTCCAGCATATACAACAGAATATTTCCTTTGAAATAAATTGCTCAAACTTTGTGATTTCCTGTGGCAGCAATTTACTTTTATTCCCATTGACATTTTGTAGCTTCCTTTTTTCTCTTTTCTCCCCAGTGTTCCCCTTCATTATTTGAAAATCCCAAAGTGGCCTTGCTTTGATCTTTCTTTCTGGACTCAAAGTTCTCTTGTCTTTGGGATTTTTAAGCTAATGCATATTTTAATGTACAAAAGATTATTATATTTTCAGGGACCTCATGGAATATGTGAACTTGATCATTGACCTTATTGTTTAGGAGCATTTGTTTAAGTGGATAAAGTAATGAGTTGTAAAATAGAAATCATATCATGGTTCTTCGTGCCCATTCAGGAATGCCTGTTTTAAATATTCTTAAAAACCTCAAAATATATTATAAATGGTATAGAATCTTCTATGGACACTATATTATACTACTTGGAATATTTCTTAGTTCTTTTTTCCTCAAAAGATAGACTATTTTTCTTTTGAAGTGAATTTAATGAGTTCATCATAACACTTCCCATTTTTCTTAACTTATTTTAATAATAAACTGATTGTAATATTGCATACAGCCTATTTTAATACTACTATAAGGCAAACATGTATCACATTTATTATATGGCACTTAAAGAAGAGACATCACTCTAATGCAGAATAATTTTAACTAAGATTAGGAAACATGAATCTTTCCTAAGGGGTCTTGCAATTCTTTATATTTGAAAGAAAATTAGGAAAACATTAAAATGAATATTAATGGTATATGTTTACAGCGATGTTAATTTATTCCATGGTTAAGAAAAATTGAATACCACATTGTAGCTGATTTATATAAAGTAATGGTGTTTAATATATTACATGATATTTGTGGCATAGATCAAAAATATTTTTGATTCATCTGTCTTTATAAATCCTGTGATGTAGCTCACCAAAGTAAAATGAGGTTTGTTTTTGTATCTATGAGAGAATAATTAACGCTTAGTGATAGAAGGGATTTTAAGCATCATGTAATCTAATTAGTTGGGGGGCAGTCTGGTGATAGAAACCACACAATATTTAGAACAGGAAAAGTTAAAACAAAAAAAAAATAACTATAAAAAGGATTCAAGTAATAGCAGATTGGATAGTGAGAAATAATGAGAACTGTAGTGAGTTGAGGAATCACAGATATAAAGAATAGCCACTATCTGTAAGGCTGAAGCAGAGTGCCATACAAGAGAACTCATTGGAAAGACACCCAGTGGAATGTTATTTATGGGTGGTCCCTCAACTGTGGCATTCCATGAGAAGATGGTGGGTGTACCTGAGAAAACTGCAGGTGCTATGCTCTGGAGAAGCCCTTCAATTTAGTAGATAGGTGTTGGAGAAATCATACCCTACCGGAGCTCAGTGGCTGGTGAAGCTATTCATTGCAGGAACAGACTTGGGAGGACCACTGAGCTGCAGGAGTTCAGCACTGGGGAAATTGCATGGTATAGGAATCTGGTTGAGAACAACATACTAGAACCTGGAAGAGAAAAGCTCTTTGCATCTCCAGTGTCCCTTCAACACCCCCTTCTGACAATATTTAGCATTGTACCAACTGGCAAAGGAACATTCTTTAAAGGAACCAGATCCACTTTTACAGAGAAAGCAATGAAGTATGGATTTGTAGTTGAGATGCAGTATGTTGATACCTGGGAAAGTCCATCCCTTTGGCTACTCAGCTTTTATATATAACCTTCTGCACACATCTGTATGACAATTAATGTCTAACCAGGTATTTATATCCACTGAACAGGGTATAGCTATCCTTATAAGTGAGAAAGTTATCACACTTACTCCCAGATTAAGAGAGGCATGGCCCAACAGTCATTATGTCCCCTGCTGACAATATTAACTATTCCTTAAATTTCATACAGTGCCACTGAATACTTACCACCCTACTTCAAAATCTTTGGTGGTGGCATTAATTTTCACAACTCGCTCAGGAATGTCATATTGCTTCTAGTTCATGTTCTTGCTAGGGAGTAATGTTCCAGGGACTGTCACCTAGACATTTCTAACATAATGAACCTCAATCAAAGTTCAGAGAGGCAATATGGGGATTCTGTAGTACCCAAGTATGTTTATTTCATTTACATATTCAGGAACTAGGGAAGTAACTATAAGGTGGATCTGTGGATTAATTGGTCTCACTGAGTCAGACTTGAGCTAAGACTATAGCTATCACTTGACTACCATAAAATTCTACTTGAGCAACACTAAAATTTTGGGTCCCCAGGAATTAATATCTTTTAAAAGCCAGTGTCTTGTAATCATCAAGAAGTCTGGGCTTTTCTTTTCTCCCTGTGAATAGTTCCTCTAGTAAATGCCCATTGGCTAATTGGGGAAGGTTTAGAGAAACATTTGGGTATTATTTGCAGGAATGGTGCAGGATCCTTCTTCAAGAAATCCTATCTTCCTTTTCAATCTCTGTATTAATTTAGGTCTGGGAACTGGAGAGAGGCTGACTCTCCACTGTACGAAATCAAGTCAGGATGTTTTTGACTATAAGACTAAAGTTCTTACTCTTATGTAGCTCAAGTGCTATTCTAGTGGTTTTTCCATCTATTACATTCCCATGGACATCATGATCAATTAATCACTCACTGCTAAGATCTCTGAGGGTCAAGGCATTCTGTTTACCACTACATCCCTGCTTTCCTTTATAGTGTATGTTTCTACCTCATCTTTGGCAAGTTAAATTCTGCCACTTGTCCTCTGCTATTCTAGAATCTCATTATTCACATTAAATTAGAGAACTTATCTGAATACTGGAATCCTCTACAACTATATCTCGCCTAAAAAGGAAAACTATCTCAGAGTTTTTTAAGGATACAGGTCTTCTCCTCATTAATGAATTTCTCAATGCCTTATTGGAGGGTATGTCTTTTGGATTTTTTTTATGAATGTATCTCAGAGTTGGGTATGCATGTCATATATGACAAATCCTACCTTTGCGTTCTCTCCTCCACATCATGCCAGGAAAGATCTGGCTCCTTGACCTCATTAACTATAGGCTAGCTTTGTTCCCAAGGTTTAGTTAACCAATAAAGAAAGTAGTTAGAGCTACCTCCAGATGAATGAGCCAGCATTTTAGGTCCAGAGTCTCCATTACGTACATTCATATTAATAAGTTCAGCCTGATCTAACACTCTTAGACTCTTTCCTGATACATGTTATCTAAGTTTCCTGATACATGTTATCTAAGCTAATATTTTATTAAATTTTTTGATAATTTTTTTGATGTCTAACCTCTTTTGGGGGGTCAGTTTGTTTACTTGTCTCCTCTCATAACTAGGGGTTATGGGTAAAGTGACCACAAGGAGTAGTTATACGGAATCATGAGGAGAATTATTATTCTCTTTGAAGGCATCTACCTTAGTTGAATGTAAGAAAGTTGTTATTTGTTTTGTTTTTGTTTATTTTTTATTATGTTATGTTAAACACCATACATTACATCATTAGTTTTTGATGTAGTGTTCCATGATTCATTGTTTGCATATAACACCCAGTGCTCCATGCAGTATGTGCCCTCTTTAATACCCATCACCAGGCTAACCCATCTCCCCACCCCCCTCCCCTCTAGAACCCTTAGTTTGTTTCTCAGAGTCCGTAGTCTCTCATGGTTCATCTCCCCCTCCAATTTCCCCCCCTTCATTTGTCTCTTCCTGCTATCTTCTTTTTCTTCTTCTTCTTTTTTTTTTAACCTATAATGTATTATTTGTTTCAGAGGTACAGGTCTGTGATTCAACAGTCTTGCACAATTCACAGCACTCACCATAGCACATACCCTCCCCAATGTCTATCACCCAGCCACCCCATCCCTCCCACTCCCCACCACTCCAGCAACCCTCAGTTTGTTTCCTGAGATTAAGAATTCCTCATATCAATGAGGTCATATGATACATGTCTTTCTCTGATTGACTTATTTCCCTCAGCATAATACCCTCCAGTTCCATCCACATTGTTGCAAATGTCAAGATTTCATTCCTTTTGATGGCTGCATAATATTCCATTGTATATATAAGTGACTACTTCTTTATCCATTCATCTGTCGATGGACATCTTGGCTCTTTCCATAGTTTAGCTATTGTGGACACTGCTGCTATAAACATCGGGGTGCACGTACCCCTTCGAATTCCTACATTTGTATCTTTGGGGTAAATACCCAGTAGTGCAATTGCTGGGTTGTATGGTAGCTCAATTTTCAACTTTTTGAGGAACCTCCATACTGCTTTTCAGAGTGGCTGCACCAGCTTGCATTCCCACCAACAGTGTAGGAGGCTTCCCCTTACTCCGCATCCCTGCCAACATCTGTCGTTTCCAGACTTGTTAATTTTAGCCATTCTGACTGGTGTGAGGTGGTATCTCATTGAGGGTTTGATTTGTATTTCCCTGATGCCGAACGATGTTGAGTACTTTTTCATGTGTCTGTTTGGCCATTTGGATGTCTTCTTTGGAAAAATGTCTGTTCATGTCTTCTGCCCATTTCTTGATTGGATCATTTGTTCTTTGGGTATTGAGTTTAAGAAGTTCTTTATAGATTTGGATACTAGCCCTTTATCTGATATGTCATTTGCAAATATCTTCTCCCAATCTGTCGGTTGTCTTTTGGTTTTGTTGACTGTTTCTTTTGCTTTGCAAAAGCTTTTTATCTTGATGAGGTCCCAATAGTTCATTTTTGCCCTTGCTTGCCTTGCCTTTGGCGATGTTTCTATGAAGAAGTTCTAGGAAGAAGTTCCTGTGGCTGAGGTTGAAGAGGTTGCTGCCTGTGTTCTCCTTTAGGATTTTGATGGACTCCCGTCTCACCTTTAGGTCTTTCATACATTTATTTTTATTTTTTAAAGATTTTATTTATTTACTTGACAGAGAGAGACACGGCGAGACAGTGAGAGGGGGAACACAAGCAGGGGGAGCAGGGGAGGGAGAAGCAGGCTTCCCGCTGAGCAGGGAGCCTGATGTGGGGCTCGATCCCAGAACCCTGGGATCATGACCTGAGCTGAAGGCAGACGCTTAATGACTGAGCCACCTAGGCACCCCCTTTCATCCATTTTGAGTCTATTTTTGTGTGTGGTGTAAGGAAATGATCCAGTTTCATTCTTCTGCATGTGGCTGTCCAATTTTCCCACACCATTTGTGGAAGAGACTGTCTCTTTTCCATTGGACATTCTTTCCTGCTTTGTCGAACATTAGTTGACCATAGAGTTGAGGGTCCATTTCTGGGCTTTCTATTCTGTTCCATTGATTTATGTGTCTGTTTTTGTGCCAATACCATACTGTCTTGATGATTACAGCTTTGTAATAGAGCTTGAAGTCCAGAATTATGATGCCACCCGCTTGCTTTTCTTTTTCAACATTCCTCTGGCTATTCGGGGTCTTTTCTGGTTCCATACAAATTTTAGGATTATTTGCACCATTTCTTTGAAAAAAGTGGATGGTATTTTGATAGGGATTGCATTGAATGTGTAGATTGCTCTAGGTAGCATTGATATCTTCACAATATTTGTTCTTCCAATCCATGAGCATGGAACATTTTTCCATTTCTTTGTGTCTTCCTCAATTTCTTTCATGAGTATTTTATAGTTTTCTGAGTACAGATTCTTTGCCTCTTTGGTTACAAATCAGGTCTCAATCAGTACCAAAAGATTGGGATCATTCCCTGCATATTTTCAGACCACAGTGCTTTTGAAACTAGAACTCAGTCACAGGAGGAAAGTTGGAAAGAACTCAAATACATGGAGGCTAAAGAGCATCCTACTAAAGAATGATTGGGTCAACCAGGAAATTAAAGAAAAATTTAAAAAATTCATGGAAACAAATGAAAATGAAAGTACAATTGTTCAAAATCTTTGGGATGGGGCGCCTGGGTGGCTCAGTTGGTTGAGCGACTGCCTTCGGCTCAGGTCATGATCCCAGAGTCCCTGGATCGAGTCCCGCATCGGGCTCCCTGCTCAGCAGGGAGTCTGCTTCTCCCTCTGACCCTCCCCCCTCTCATGTGCTCTCTCTCATTCTCTCTCTCACAAATAAATAAATAAATAAATCTTTAAAAAAAAAAAATCTTTGGGATGCAGCAAAGGCTGTCCTAAGAGGAAAGTATATAGCAATACAAGCCTTTCTCAAGAAACAAGAAAGGTCTCAAATATACAACCTAACCCTGCACCGAAAGGAGCTGGAGAACAAACAGCAAATAAAGCCTAAACCCAGCAGGAGAAGAGAAATAATAAAGATCAGAACAGAAATCAATGAAATAGAAACCAAAAAACAGTAGAATAGATCAACGAGACTAGGAGCTTGTTCTTTGAAAGAATTAACAAGATTGATAACCCCCTTGCCAGACTTATCTAAAAGAAAAGAGAAATGACCCAAATAAATAAAATCATGAATGAAAGCGGACAGATCACAACCAACACCAAAGAAATACAAACAATTATAAGTACATATTATGAGCAACTCTATGCCAGCAAATTAGATAACCTGGAAGAGATGGATGCATTCCTAGAGATGTATCAACTACCAAAACTGAACCAGGAAGAAATGGAAAACCTGAACAGACCTATAACCACTAAGGAAATTGAAGCAGTCATCAAAAATCTCCCAACAAACAAAAGCCCAGGGCCAGATGGCTTCCCAGGGGAATTCTACCAAACATTTAAAGAAGAATTAATACCTATCCTTCTGAAACTGTTCCAAAAAAAGAAATGGAAGGAAAACTTCCAAACTCGTTTTATGAGGCCACCATTACCTTGATCCCCAAACCAGACAAAGACCCCATCAAAAAGGAGAATTACAGACCAATATCCTTGATGAACATGGATGCAAAAAATCTCACCAAAATACTAGCCAATAGGATCCAACAGTACATTAAAAGGATTATTCACCACAACCAAGTGGGATTTATCCCTGGGCTGCAAGGTTGGTTCAACATCCACAAATCAATCAAAGTGATACATTAACAAAAGGAAGAACAAGAATCATATGATCCTCTCAATAGATGCAGAAAAAGCATTTGACAAAGTACCGCATCCTTTCTTGATCAAAACTCTTCAGAGTATAGGGATAGAGGGTATATACTTCAATATTTGTTTGTTTTTTAAGCATAAAAAGTCAGGTTTCCTAAGACATTGGAGGGAAAGGTAAAGAAGGCTCAGGGTGATTTGGAAGCTCAATACCATCTTCTAGATCCAACCAGATATCCTCATTCCAAATTCCAGGATCACATTTCTTCCAGTCAGTACTCTTTCACATGAGGAATTAGTGAGACTTTGAATTCAGCTGTTTTTATAATACAGCAGACTGCACAATTAAATGGGTTTTATTTGCAACAATATCAACCCTGTAAGTACAAGAACTACGAGATTCATTTTGGCTGTCATGGAAGCACTCTGGTTCTGGCTCTCAGATCATGACTTTAATGAAAGTGGACAGATCTAGATTTGTCATTTTATTTTTGTATGTGCTCAAGTGCACTGAAAGATATGCATCTCATACTACAGTCCTGATAGTCATTATCACTGCTCTTATGGTCTAGTGCAGCAGACACTTGGCTCCCAAGGCACTTTCTTCAATTAGCACTTCATCACAATCAGCCGCAGGAGATAGCATAGTTAATTATGCCATTGCATATCATAGGTTACCAGAATCCCTTTTGCATTGTTAAGTGGCATAGCACTATCCTCAAGCCTAAAACCACAATCAAAGTTTCCCCCAAATCTCAACTTTCAGAGTCTATCTATCTTCCATCACTCCAGATCCAACCAGCAAACAGAAACCACATAGTTCTTGGATAGGAAAAGTTTAGTATAAAGCAGAGATGGGAAATCTATGCCCAACGGGCTAAATCTGGGTTAGACCCTGTTTTTGTATAACCTATGAGCTAAGAATCACTTTCAAATTTGTATAGGATTTGTTAAAAATCAAACAAAAGTGAAGAATTAAACATATGTGAAAGGGACCATATTTGGCCTACAAAACATGAAGAGAGAAGTCTCAAAATTAAAAATTAAAAAGGAACCATTACATGTGATGACACAGATATACAAAAAATCTAAAAGACTACCATGAAGGGCGCCTGGGTGGCTCAGTTGGTTAGGCGACTGCCTTTGACTCAGGTCATGATCCTGGAGTCCTGGGATTGAGTCCCACATCGGGCTCCCGGCTCGGCGGGGAGCCTGCTTCTCCCTCTGACCCAATCCCCTCTCATGCTGTTTCTCTCTATATATATCTCAAATAAATAAATAAATAAATAAATAAAATCTTTAAAAGAAAAAAAAAGACTACCATGAACAACTATAAGCTAGTGAACTGGAAAATCTAGACAAAATTGAATGAATTGCTAGAACTATATAACATACCAAGAGTGAATCATGAAGAAGTAGAAAGTCTGAACAGACCTATACTAGCGTAGAGATTGAATCAGTAAACAAAATCTTCCTAAAAAGAATATCCTAGGACTATATTGCTTCATTGGTGAATTCTACCAAACACTTAAAGAATTAACACCAATCCTTCTCAAACTCTTCCAAATAATCAGAGGAAGGATCATGCCTAAACTCATTTTATGAGGCCAGCATTACCCCGATACCAAAGCATTAAAAAGACACCACAAGAAAAGAAAGCTACAGGCCTATATTCCTGATGATTATAGTTGCCAAACTTCTCAACAAAATACTAGCAAGCTGAATTCAACATTAAATTCACATTAAAAATCCCATCCTGACACTGTGGGATTTATTTCCAGGATTCAAGAATGATTCAATGTATGAAAATCAATGAATGTGATATAATACATTAGCAAAATTAAGGATAAAAATGACATGATCATCTCAATATATGCAGAAAAAGTGTTTGGCAAAATTCAACTTTTATGACAAAAACTCTCCGCAAACTAGAGTACTTAAACACAGCAAAGGCTATATGTGATAAGCCTGTAGCTATCGTTATACTCAGTGATGAAGAACTCAAAGCTTTTCATCTGAGATCAGGAACAGGGCAAAGATGCTCATTCTTATCACTTCTATTCAACATAGTACTGGATGTCCTAGGCAGAGTAATTAGGCAAGGAAAAGAAATGAAAGACATCCAAATTTGAAAGGAAGAAGTAAAATTTTTCCTGTTTGCAAATGGCATGATCTTATATATCCAAAATCCTAAAGACTCCCTTTAAAAAGCTGTTAGAAGTATTCAATGATTTCAATAAATTGCAGGTTACAAATCAATATACAAAACTCAGTTGTATAGAAAAAATATTGTTAAAATGTCCATACTACCCAAAGCAATCTATAGACCTAATACAATTCCTATAAAAATAGCAACATCATCTTTCACAGAACTAGAATAAACAATCCGAAAATTCAGATGGAACCACAAAATATCTGGAATAACCAAAGCAATCTTAAAAAAGAGAACTGGAAGTATTACAATTCCAGATTTCAAATTATATTACAAAGCAGTAGTAATTAAAACATTATGGTACTGGCATATATAGAATAGAGCAGAAAACCCAGAAATAAACCCACAATTATATGGTGAATTAATCTTTGACAGAGAAGGCAAGAATATGCAATGGGAAAAAGACAATCCCAGCAAATGGTGCTGGGAAAACTGGACAACCACATGCAAAAGAATGAAGCTGAACCACTTTCTTTTACCATACACAAAAGTAACCCAAAAATGGATCTAAATGTGAGATCTAAAACCATAAAAATTCTTGAAGAGAGCACAGGCAGTAATTTCTCTGACATCAGCCATTGCAATATTTTTCTAAATATGTTTCCTGAGGTAAGGGAAATAAAATAAAAAATAAACTATTGGGACTGCAACAGAATAAAAAGTTTCTGTAAAGCAAATAAAACAACCAGAAAAACTAAAAGACAACCTACTGAATGTGAGAAGATATTTTCAAATGACATGTCTGAGAAAGGGTTAGTATCTAAAATATATAAGGAACTGATAAAGCTCAACACCCAAAAAACAAATAGTCCAGTTAAAAGAGGGGCAGAAGACATGAATAGGCATTTCTTCAGAGAAGACATACAGATGGCCAACAGATACATGAAAAGACACTCAACATCATTCTTCATCAAGGAAATACATATCAAAATTACAATGAGATATCACCTCACACCTGTCAGAATGGCTAAAATCAACAACACAAGAAACAACAAGTGTTGGTGAGGATGTGGAGAAAAAGGAACCCTCTTATACTATTGGGGGGTTGCAAACTGGTGTAGGCACTGTAGAAAACAGTATGGAGATTCCTCAAAAAATTAAAACTAGAATTACCCTATGATCCACTTACTGCACTACTGGGTATTTACCCAAAAATACAAAAACACTAATTCAAAGGAATACATGTACCCCTATGTTTATTGCAGCATTATTTATAATAGTTAAACTATGGAAGCAGCCCAAGTGTCCATTGGTTGATGAATGGATAAGGAAGATGTGGTGTATATATACAATGGAATATTATTCAGCTATAAGAAAAGAATGAAATCTTGCCATTTGCAGCAACATGGATAAGCCAGAGAGCATAATACTAGGCAAAATACGTCAGTCAGAGAAAGACAAATACCATATAATTTCATTCATGTGGAATTTAAGAAACAAAACAAATGAGCAAAAGAAAAAAGAGAGAGAAACCAAGAAACAGACTTAGCCATAGAGAACAAACTGATGATTACTTGAGGGGAGGTGGGTGGGGCGATGGGTGAAATAGAGGATGGGGATTACAGAGTACACTATCATGATGAATAAATAAATAAATAAAATGATAAAAAATGAACAATCCCCCCATCTCAGTTAATAACAATGAACTACCTGAAAAGGAAATTAGGAAAACAATCCTATTTACAATAGCTCTAAAAAGAATAAAATACTTAGTAATACACTTTACTAAGAAGGTGAATGGCTTTTGAATTGAAAACTACAAAACATTGATTAAAGAAATTAAAGAAGACGTAAACATATAGAAAGACATCCAAGTTTATGGGCTGGAGAACTTAATATTGTTAAAATGTTTATACTACACAAAGCAGTCTACAGATTCAATGCAATCCTTATCAACATTTGAATGGCATTTTTTATAGTTATTAAAAACAACCTTAAGTTCATATGGAGCCACAAAAGTCTATGAATTGCCAAATCAGTCTTTAGAAAGAATAAGCTGGAAGCATCACATGTCCTGATTTTACAGAGCTCCAGTAATCAAAACGTTATGGTATGGCCATAAAGACAGACGGATAGACTAATAGAATAGAATTCAGAGCCCAGAAGTAAATACACACATATGTTATGTGATAGTTAATTTTGTGTGTCAACTTGAGTGGGCTAAAAGATGACCACATAGGCGGTAAAACATTATTTTTGGGTGTGTCTGTTTCTGGAAGATATAGCATTTGTTTCAGTAACCTTAGTAAAGAGACCCACTCTCATTAACGTAGATTAGCATCATGCAGTCATTTCAGGGCCCAACAGAACAAAAAGGTAAAGGGAGGGCAAAATCTCTCTTTTCTTAAGCTGGAACGTCCATCTTTTCCTCCCCTTGCACATCAGAGCTTCTCAATCTTGGGCCTTTGGACTTGGATTGAATTATACCCCCAGCTTTCCTGGTTCTCCAGTTTACATATGTCAGATCATGGGACTTCTCAACCCCATAACCAGGTGATCCAATTGCAGTAATAAATCTCCCTATAAATATATAGGAAGTGCCAAGAATATGCATTGGGAAAAGGATAATCTATTCAATATATGGTGTTGGGAAAACTGCATATTCACATGCAAAAGAATAAAGTGGACCCTTATTTTACACCATACTCAGAAATAAACCCCAAATGAGTTAAAGACTAAAACATAAGACCTGAAATAATAAAACTCCTAGAAGAAAACACGGGGGAAAGCTATATGACATTGGTTTTGGCAATAATTTCATGAATGACAAAAAAAAGCACCAGCAATGAAAGCAAATACGGACAAATGGAATGCCACCACACTAAAAGCCTCTGCATGGCAAAGACAACAGACTGAAAAGAGAAACTACAGAATGGGAGAAAATATTTGCAATCGTATATATGATAATGAGTTAATCTCTAAAATATGTGAGGAAGTCTTATGATATTTTGGTTGAGCAGATGTTTTTAATTATAATGAAATACAACTTAACTTTTTTTTTCTTTTGTTGTTAGTGCTGTTGGTGTCCTAAGAAAATTTTATATATTACAAGGTCAAAACCATATTATCTTTTGTTCATTTACAGATGGCTTGTTGCTTTAGCTTTAACTTTTAAATCTATGATCTGTCCACATTAATTTTATTTTTATTTTATTTTTTTCTTATTATGTTATGTTAATCACCATACATTACATCATTAGTTTTTGATGTAGTGTTCCATGATTCATTGTTTGTGTATAACACCCAGTGTTCCATGCAGAACGTGCCCTCTTTAATACCCATCATCAGGCTAACCCATCCCCCACCCCCCTCCCCTCTAGAGGCCAGGTGAGCATATTAGTTTTACATGTGATATGTGGTAGGAAACAAGGTTTATTTCTTTTTTTCTAATGGGTGTTGTTCCATTATTATCTGTTGAAATGATTTTTCCTATGCATTGATTTGCTTTAGCACCCGTTTCAAAAAATCAATTAACTATGCATGTGAAGGACTATTTCTGTATTCTGTTCATTCACTCATTTGCTCATTCATTCATTCATTCATTCATCTTGATTAGAACACTATACCCTATAGATTATTGCATTATCTGTCTTACCTCATTTTTAATATTTGCTGAATTTACATAGTAAAATTATGGCACAATGTGTTCATTACTTATTGTATTAACAAAACTGTTAGTTGCACTCAAATTTTTAAAAAGTTGATTTTTAATTGAAAGATGTTTGACATATAACATATAAGCTTAAAGTGCAAAGCATGTTGATTTGATGCACTTGTATATTGTAATATGATTGCCATTGTAGTGACAGTTAGCACCTCTATCAAGTCATATAATGATGATTTCTTTATTGTAGTGGGAATAATTAAGATCAACTTGCAAAATCATATTGAAAAAAAGGTAGTGCTAACACAGATTTCTGACTTGGTTCATAATTTAAAAAAATAGCTTTGACATTTTTCCACTTCAGATGGTGCTTATTTTTCCTTTTTGGTAAATATTTTGTTTGATACCATTGAGAGCTTATTTTATAGCTCTCTCAAAGCTGTCTTCCCACCCCTAATTCCATCTCCCAATATAGAGGTTAAAATAATTAGCGATCCATTTTTCCTAGGCTCCTTTGCATCTCTGTGTGGCTTTGTGTGAATATCCTTAGGGTTTTAGTCAATATTTTTCAAACTCAAGGTCATAAGTGTAATAAGAAATCAAATTTAAGGGTAGCAACCAAAATTTTTTAAAAGCAAAAAATAAAAAGGAAATATCAGAATGTAGTGCATGTAATGTGTATAACTCTGATTTTTGAAACATTGCTGCAGTTTATATGTATGGATATATGTGTACATTAATACATCAGGTTTCATGAAAAATATTTCTTTGCATGGTTTAGGTTCAAAAATTGTGATGTCCCTTGTTTAAATCATAGTTATTTGAATTTGTGTCATCTCTAGCTAAATGTATCTGAACTGGTTCCAAAATTGTTACATGGCAATAGTGTGCTTTAGATTTGGAAGTAGTTGTATACAGGTGGTTAGGTGCCCATTAATCGATTCCAGTTGGGAAGTCTGTAGCCCTTGATATGAAGTGGAGAAATATTTTATCAAACTCTTTTTTATAGTATCTTGGGATGCATAAACAGATGGTATACTCAAACCAGGTAATTGAGGAGCACTTTATGAATGGACCAATTAACAAAGATGTTAAAGAAAACTAACAATAAAATGTAAAGCATCCCAAGGATAGCAATAACAAGGAGGCATTACCAATGCCACACCTGAAGAAGTAAGGGGGAAAAGTGAGACTCACAGCTATAGAAGAAGGCTGTTCTGCAGTAGTTGTGTCCTCTGGTAGAGAAGGACTACCCTAACCTGAATCTATTTCTGGTGTCTTTATTTGGTTGGATCTAAAATGAAACTAGAGATAAAGGAGCTTAAGCTTTATATCCATAAAGATTAGCCTCTGCCTGAAGGCAGAAAACATTAGTAGAAATGAAGAGGATCTCTCTAAACTGATCCAAAGTTCAATAAATAAAAAAATATGCAAAAATCATAAATTTATGTGTACCTATTATCAGCCTCAGAAATATTGAAAGAATTCATAGAACTGCAGGGGGAAAGTGGACAAATGCACCATTTAAATGGGAGATTTTTAATATAACTCTCTTGGTAATTGATAAATTAAGCAGAAAAAAATCACTAAGTATACAAAAGATTTGAATAATGCAATCAACTAATTTGATCTAATGAATAAGTGTACATTACACCCGACAACAGACGAATACATTTTAAGCTTGAAAGAACATTTATGAAAGTTGACCAAATACTGGGGTGTGAAGAAAAGCTCATCATATTTCAAAGCTTTGTTAGGCAGAAAACAATTCTCTCTGTACACAATAAATTAAATTAATGATCAGTTATTAAAAAAAGAAGAAGAAGAAGATAATTAGAGGATCAAATAGAGGATCAAAGTTCCCTGGGAGAGGGGAGAGAACGCAATATTAAGTCAGGCTGTGTGTAAGATTCCTTTAGAAAGTAACCATTGAGGGCGCCTGGGTGGCTCAGATGGTTAAGTGTCTGCCTTTGGCTCAGGTCATGATCTGGCTCCTGGCTCAGCGAGGAGCCTGCTTCTCCCTCTCCCTCTACCTCTCTCCCTGCTCATGTCCTCTCTCTCTCTCTGTATCTCTGTGTCTCAAATAAATAAATAAAAAATCTTAAAAAAAAAAAGAAAGTAACCATTGAGGAAATACTTGGATATAATGAAGAAGATATCAAGTAGCTATCTTGTAGAATTCTATTCTAGGCAGATAGAAAAGCTGCAGCAATGGCCTTATATATGGCTTTTGTAATTTAAACATGGAGGCCAGTCTGGAGTGAAATGAACAAGAAGTAGTTGGAAAGTGAACAGGAGGTCTCTATCAATAATAAAGGTCTTCCAGCCATTTTTATTTTATTTTTATTTTATTTTTTTTTAAGATTTTATTTATTTATTTATTTGAGAGAGAGAGTGAGAGAGAGAAAGAGCACAAGAGGGGGAGCAGGAGAGGGAGAAGCAGACTCCCCGCTGAGCAGGGAGCCCGATGCGGGACTCGATCCTGGGACTCCAGGACCATGACCTGAGCCGAAGGCAGTCGCTTAACCAACTGAGCCACCCAGGCGCCCATTCCAGCCATTTTTAAAGACTTTGGTTTTTACTCTATGGAGTAAAAATGGAGAGTCATTGCAAGATTTACAAGTAACAAAATTTTATTTATGCTTTGATGGGATCACTCCCTTCTGGCTTTTTCACTGTAAGGAGACCATAGGAGGGGAAAAAAAAAGTATCATTTGGATGGTTTATTAGGAAGTTATTGCATGATCCCAATAAGTGATCTTGTAGCACAGACAAGATAGTCACTTGGAAATAATGAAAAATGGTTGTGTCTGGATATATATTGAAGGAGAGTCAACATGATTACTTATGGTATGAGAAAAAGGATGACTCAAAGATTGTTGACTTGAGAAAATAGATATGAAGAGTTGTTATCAAAGAAGACATTAAATTCTGCAATTAGAGTCAGTCACGTGGGGAGGGTCAAGAGTTCGGTTTTGGATATATTTTGTTTGGAATGAATATTGTATATCAAGGTTGAGATATTGAATAATCAATTGGCAGTGTAAGTCAACCTGAAGTTAGGGAAAGAAGCCTGTGCTAGGCATGTAAATTGGCATATGGACAGCAAAAAAAAAAAAAAAAAAAAAAGGTATTTAAACTTCTTGGACTGGATAACATCACCAAAGGGATAATTATTAATTGAGCAGATAACATATATTATAGTCCAATATAATGAAAAGCAACCAGTAAAGAAAAATGAGGATAAAGACAACTGAAGGAAAGTGAGTTAAGAAGGAGGGAATAATCAATTATGTGTATTAAATGATAATAATTGGTTGAATACTATGAGCACCAAGAGTTGATGTTATATTCAACTAATTGGCAATCTTAAAGAACACAGTTTCACTAGGAAACCTCCTGTGAAAGCTTAGATTAAAATGGTTTTAGGTGAGAATGAGAAAAAGTGAATTAGAAAGACAAACTATAGACAAATTTTTCAGGAGTCCAGGGAAGAAAAGAATGGATCAATAGTTGGAAGAGGAACAGGGTCAGGATGATATGCATGGATAGTAATAAGTAGAACATGAAAAATTCATGATGTAGAAGTTATGTATTCATTCTCTGGATCTTGGGCAGCTTAGAGGAAAATGAAGAAGAGAACAAAAAAATATTCACTTGAAGAAAGGGATTAATCAGGAAATACACCCATGGGGTAGATGGAAAGTCCATGGGTATCCATGGTAAAGGATATACCTTACCCATTCTCTTAACCACTGTTTTTTTTTTTTTTTAATCTTCATCATCTTTTTTGAACCCTTAGTGTTATATTCCTGTTCTCAATATCACATTTGAGTCATTATTAGTTGAACCTTCCCAGGCTTCTACTGTGGGAGAGTAACTGGTCAACACTGAAATAGGCATAATTAACTCTTTCCAGGTTTTTCCACTCCTATTCTTGTGATCTTTATTAATTATTTTGGTCATCAGTGGAAAACTGTTGCTTGAAAATATCTTTTAAAACATTGAATTAAGAAAATTATATTTAGTATTTGAATTTTTCCTGAAAATTAAATAAAATATGCATTAGTCAGTCTCTGGATTGTGGAACACTATGTTTGTCTTCGTATGCTGCCTTATCAAAAGTTTTGTGACTTGTGTTTTGGAGTTGCCTATAGCTGAGATGTTCACCTATTCTCTGTTTCCCCTTTATTCCTTTGGTAATACAATATCTGAATGTTAGTTGGTCCCAAACTCCCTTGCATAATCATTTCATTTCCCTTTAGAGAAAGGTGTTGTCATGTGCCCTGAAAATTCTGGCTAATAGGAT
The DNA here is from genome assembly GCF_029215605.1 of Mirounga angustirostris. NCBI lineage: Eukaryota > Metazoa > Chordata > Mammalia > Carnivora > Phocidae > Mirounga > Mirounga angustirostris. The sequence continues at coordinate 9,731,930 of NW_026991720.1, forward strand.
GGAGCAGAATGATCTATCCTGTTCCTACATTGCATTCTTTAAGTTAAGGGTTATATTCAATACTTCCTTTTTTTTCTTTTTATGCATTGGTTGAAGTGCAGACACTATCAGCAGAACCAGGGCAGCCATTTTGGTCTATAAGTTGCAAGCTCAAGATAGTTTGGCAGTACAATTAGATAGAAGAATCTGTCTACCCAGACTTCTTTAGGTAAAGGAGACATTGTTTACCTTATTAAATTCACTAGTATTTTGAACCTCTCAGTTATGCTGCTGAACTGACAACCTAAATAATGTGTTCTTTTAGCCTCTACTTTATAATAATACTCGAGGATTGCAAGGAATATTGATGCTAAATAGAATTGGGATGTTGTCTAAGTCAGAAATTAAATACTTCTGAGTAAACTGTGACATTTTCCAAACCAGAAATTCTGTATTTTCTATTTATCAGCAGAGTTTGTATGTTTTATAAATAATCATTTGGATCTGGTAGTGAGTTAAAATAATGTTGGGTATTCATAGATTGCTGATTTACTGTATTTTGAATTAGGTGATTGGAGTCTGTATATGGTTAAATATGCAATAATTTCTTAGCTGTTTCAGATGATTAATACTGGAACTGGCTCAACATTTCACTCATTGCCTATGTATACTTGTCTACCAGGATGATAAAGTACTAATAGATTCTTATTACTATCCAGGGGCAAAATGTGTTTCTCTTCAGCATTTCTCTGACTATCCTAACATTTTACGATGAATGCCCAAGGCAAAATGAAAGAGTTGGAATATAATAGAGTTGAAGCAAAAAGTAAATGACAAGGCGGGGTGCAGAGATAGATATTTTTAGATAAAAATTATTCAATATAACTCTTTTCTTCTGGGTTATTAGAGTTTTCAAATTACTATTTTATAGAATCATAGGTGTTAAAGCTAAAAGGCGTGTTGAATAATAATCTATTGCAAACCCCATCTCTCAAGCAGGTAAGGCATTAATATCCTTGGTCTGCACATTGGTTTATAACATTTCCCAAGATTACAAAGTAGAAAAGTCAGCATCAGATCTAGATTTCTAGACTCCTGATGTATGAACGCTTGTAACTTCTTGATAAAGTAATGATGTAAAGTTAGACTTCGTGATTCATTTATTTTTATTCATTTTTTTACTCAATTCATTACTTTTAAGGATTTAAGGGTATAGATTGGGCAACAGTTAATAGCCAGGGAATGATGTATTATGTGGCCAGTATAACAGTGGAGTATAGCAAAGTGTTAAGGAAACCTTAATAGAAGCTAGTTCAATTTTAGAAGCTAATCAGTTTTTTTTTTGAGCATTTAATAATCTTTAGTCATTAATTTGATTTTGTATAAATATTTTATAGTTATAAATATTTACATTATCAATTATTAGTTTTCTGTAAAATTTTAATTTTGTAAATACTCAAAGAAGCATTTGATATAACCAGGCTTTCCTTTACTTTCTTAAGTAAAATTGGTAATCAGTTAAGTTTTTACATGAAGGGATAGTTCTGAGTTTATTATTAAGAATAGTTTATGTTTTAGATAGGAGAAAAGAATAAAGAAGGACATTCCAGCTAGAAGAAGTATCTTGTGCAGAGGAAGGGAACCATGAAAGGCCAGGGTGTGATTAAAAATATGAGCAGACTAATGCAGCTCAGATATTGAATGAATTGGTGGAGGTGTTCAATGTGTCAGCAGGGATGGTGTGTAGCCTAATTGGGAGTTGCTTTGTAATATAGCTAAGAAATCTGGATTTGTATCCTGTAGGAAATAAAGAAGCAAGAAAGATTTTAAGTGAAAAAACATGATTAGTCTTTTTTTTTTTTTTTTAAGATGACCCCTGTTATCTTCAGAGCTGAAGGTTAATTGAAGTGGAGAAATACTTGGGGTATAAATAACATAACAGTTTTAGACATAATACAAAATTTTCCTGAGGTGGGACAGTGCTGATGGAAGGAAAAGGACAGGCTTGATAGGAATTTCTAAATTAGAATTTACAATTAAATATGGGGGCTAGAAATTGGGGCAACAGTGACATTAATAGAGATTAAGGGTATGAGATGAGATTGAGATTGATTAGGAAGTGATGAGAACACATTTGTCTCTGCTAAATATAGATTTCCCAAATTACTGAATCTTTCTGAACCTCAGTGTTTTTTTAAAGTAAACTGGCAATAAATATCTATCTCAAAGGATTATTAAACTAGCTACTACACACTAAGTAACCATGAGTGCCAGCTAAGCAGTAGGTATTAAATGAAATTCAATATTTCAATTTTTATAATTGAATTGAATTGAATTGAACAGTTCAATATTTGTTATTATTACTGTTTTGTTGTTATTATTGTTATTTTACCATTGTTATTACTGCAGTGAATTTAGAAAAAAGCATGTTACTGGAAAATGGAAATAAAAATCTGAATCTTGGAAGAGAGGTCAGGGATGTAGATGTCTATTTGGCAGTCATTACTGTAAAGGTGTAGTTAAAAACACAAGATTAGACATAATTCTAATAGACCTTTGTTCTTTAGTTGTTTTCTTGAAAAAGAAATTGATTTTTATGAACTTTGAACATCCTAAGTTAACATGAATAAGCACAAGAGTCTGTTAGCTATTAGCACCAAGTCTACAGAAACAATGGAACTTCTGCATTTGTGCCTAAGCCTGAATAAATAAATTCCAGCCTTCAAAGCATTCTCTGAGTAATAAAGTAGGCTGGCTTTAGGCCAAAATTCAAAATATGCAAGGTTTGTCTTCAGACGCTGACTCTTCAAATCCATCACAGGGAGAGGAGGGGGCGGGCTTATAGAATAAGACTTGAAAAATCCCGAAGGGTTTTTAAGTTTTTAGGCTTATCATAGCATATTCTATTCTTTCCATCCTGTATTTTCATCAAAGTAAAATCAAGTTAAATGAATATTTGAAATTGACTTGAATGAAAAAGGAAATCTCAGAAGGGAAACAGTATTAGGTAAGCACAGGGAATTGTATAGGAGACTTTACTTTTATAGGGATGGAGTGTACTGATTCTTGGTATATAAAACTCAAGTCGTTTGTAGCAGTTATTCACAGAATCATATCCTTTGCTGACAACAGGCTTAAGTTACTGCTTAAACTTGAGATTCTGGTGAACTCAAGACATGATCTCCAAAGACAACATCTCCAGCACATCTGAGATACATATTTGCTTTCCATGACTGGACGCTACAGACAAATGACTCTCTCCTTCCATTCTTAAAAGGAAAAATCACCACCGTCATCACACTATCAACATAATCATAGTCACAGACACTTACAAGACACTTCAGTTGAGCCAGATCCTCTTTTAGTTACTGTTCAATTCTTAACTTATTTGATTCAACAACAACCTTATGGGGTAGGCATTATTGATAGTTCTGTTTTAGAGGAAGAACACAAGCTGTAGAGTTCACAGAACATTCCCAAGGTCACACAGGAAAATCCCTTCATTTTAGTTGGCTATCGTTTCCATGGACCAAAAGTATCTTATGGCTATTCTGATTATCCAAGGCAAATAATCTTCTTATCTGTTGGGAAGCAGTGGTCCAGAATGGTCAAAGAGGGTTGCTGAAGCCGTCACTAACTTGCAGGCGAAATGCATCATGTTCTGACTAACTCTATGGCCTTAGAAAATATATAGAAACATTTTGAACCTGAATTTCTTCATCTGTGAAATAAAGACAAGGGTAAAGGAGAAAATGGAAAGTGTGTTGTCATTGCAAATGCCCCTAATTGGACCTAAATGGAAATCCCCTAATTAAGGGGAGATGGACCCAGTGTTTTTATAGCAAGAATTCCCAGACCCAGAAGGCACATATATGGTCATCATATAGAAACAACTCACTGAGTAGCAGAACTATTTTTGTAGATGACTGTAGAAGTTCTTTCTGAGAGATAATATGGATGGCATGTAATGGCAGTGAGCCCATAGTTCCATGATTCTCTAAACTCATTAACGTCTCAGTCTGTAAAAGCTGCCAAGACCACCAAACTTCAGGGGCATTTCTTTGAGATATGAGACAATGGGGAGACTTGTTCATTCACTAGCGTTGTTATTTGGTTTATGTATCTTACCTTGTTTATTGGATGACTTCCAAGAATACAAAGTTAAAATAACGAACAAAGTCACCAAGTAATGTTTTCACTCACACTTGGATTTGAAAAAGCCTATGTATTCTAACCTGGCTCAGTATATCAAGCACTTAGGACTCTACTTAATAGTACATATCAGTAATGGCTATAATATCTCATGAAAGGAGAGGGGCTTTAGAAGACTTTTCAAATTATATCATCTCTGCACCTGCCTAATGTAATTAGGATGCCCCTACTTAGTAGGTAGGTTCTAGAAATAGTAAGCAACACTGTATTTGTTTTTACAGATTAGGCTTAAACTTTTCTTGGTTTGAAACTTCACTCTAAAATTCAGGATCCATAACATTTTCAACACTCTCTCCAGTAATCTAATGGACTACTATAAATATCCACTGTACTACCATCAAATCAAGTTGAATCCAGTTGAGCATATCTGTTTCTCTCCTACAAAATGTGTTTTTACTCAGTTACTTATTTTTCTTTTATTTGCCTGCTGGACTTGTGATAATTGAGACAGTATTATGATTTTTTTTACATTCCATCTATAAAATGAGACTTGCAATTGACTATGGATTTGAAAACTTTTAAATATTTACCTCATAATTTTGTATTTTTCTCCATAAGCTCTCTGAAATTAGTAAACATTTTGAGTTGGAGGAATTAGAAACAGGGTTAAATTATTTGCAAAAACTACCGAATAAATTAGAGAAACAATTCACAAAGTGAGGTTAACCAAATCAATCCTAAATGAATTTAAATTCATTTTTACAATTATTATTAGATTGTGATTCTAAAAATTAACTGGTATTCCATTAATGGAATCATTGTATTTGTCAGTATTTTCACTAAATATTTTTGCAGATTTAAATCTACTCATTGGACTACTTTATTCCTAATTCCAAACCTGCCTGGGTTATATATGAATTCAGATTGTGAGCCTCAATCTAATCAAAACTGCAAGCTGGGTTAAAGCCTGATATTATTTTGTTTCTTTGTTTATTTATTTATTTATTTTTAAAGATTTTATTTATTTATTTGAGACAGAGAGAATGAGAGACAGAGAGCATGAGAGGGAGGAGGGTCAGAGGGAGAAGCAGACTCCCTGCCAAGCAGGGAGCCTGATGCGGGACTCGATCCCGGCACTCCAGGATCATGACCTGAGCGGAAGGCAGTCGCTTAACCAACTGAGCCACCCAGGCGCCCATTTCTTTGTTTATTTTAATAAAAACTAACACTGTTTGTGGAGCATGTTAGCCCTTTATTAGTCTGATATAGAATGTTTATTCTTTCTATCTGCTCTAATATCTGCATATATCTTCTGTATATTAACAGAGATATGGAAACAAAGAGCCTGAGTTTTTCCTTGAAAGAATGATTCACTGTAGGGGGAAGGAGGGTCTCATAATGACTTACCTAGTAGCTTTTTACACAGTCATTTACAAAATATCTGACATCTAGAGCCATAAGATAATTAGTTTTCTTAATAATTTTTATTGAAGCATATTTTGTGTCAGATACTCTATTAGATATTGCCTTCAAGGAGATTAATGTCAGACTGTTTGATGATGATGGTTTAGCTTCTTTAACTTAGTTTAATGCTTTGGAGATGTATTCATATTGTTGAATCTATCTGTTCTTTTTTATTTCTGAATATTATTTGCTTGTTTGAATATTACACAATTTTTTATTCATTCATTAGTTGAAGGATATTGGGTTGCTTTTAGTTTTTCTGATTATGAATAAAATGGCTATAAACATAAAAATAAAAAAAATAGAAAAAAAAATGGCCATAAACATTTGTACCCGTGTCTTTGGGCTGATGTGTGCTTTCCCCCTTTGGGATAAATTTCTAGGAATAAACTAGCTGTGGTAACATGTGTGACAGCATATGGTTGAAGATATCTCAATATACAAGAAACTGCTGAGTTTGTTTCTAAACTTACTGTACCGTTTTGCATTTCTATCAGCAGTGTATGAAAGCTTCAGTTTCTCCACGTCCTTGTCAGCACATGTTACTGACAGTCTTTTTAATGCTAGCTAATCTAGTCTGTGTAAGGTAGCCTCATACTGTCATTTCAATTAGCATTGCTGTAGTCATTAATAATGTTAAGCATTTTTTATGTATTTATTTGTTATCTCTATAACTTCTTCAGATGAAATTATGTTCATTTTATTTTATTCTGCTTATTGTTTAAACTGGGCTGCTTGTCTTTGTTTTATTACATTAAAGGTTCTCTGTGTTCTGGTTATAATTTTTTCATAAGGAATGTCATTTGCAAATATTTTCTCCCAGTCTGAGTCTTATCTTCTTATTAACTGAATGTCTGTCAAGGAACAGCCCTTTAACACGATGATATGATAAGTTTTCTTTTATGTTTCATGCTTTTATTTGTATGATATGATATGAAGGTTATAAATATTTGTCCTACTTTTTCTTCTAAAAAGCTTTATAGTTTGAGCACTTACATTTTACTCTATGATCAATTTAAAATTAATGTTTGTATATGGTGCAAGGTAAGGTATTTTCTTTTGTATGGGTCTACCTATGTTTTCATTGTACTTTTCCTTTATGGGATATCCAGGTTTTTGCAGCTGTGGCTCCTTGTCCATCATTAATTTTGGAAAATTTTTGTCCATAGGTTTTCAAATATATCTTCTGTTTCCCCTCTTTACTTCTGGGACTCCAAAGACATACATATTGGATTCCTTCATATTGTCCCACAGTTCTTTTTTGTTCTGTTTTGCTTTTGTTTTGCTTGTTTGATTTGCTTTTATTTTTTCTCTTTGTTTCAGTTTGTATAATATCTAGTTTTCATTGTTCAGGTTCATCAGTTCTTCACCTATGGGTTTTCATTCTGCTGAAAAACCCATCAGAGGAATTCTTCATCTGCGATATTATGTTTTATTATTATTATTATTGGTAGCATACCTAGCTGACTTTAAAAAAATAGTTTCAATCACTGCTCTAAAATTCCTTATCTGCTCATGGACATTGTCCACTTTTCACACTATGTCCTTTAAATATGAATCATAATTATTTACAATCCCAGTTTAATTATTCCATCATTAGGACCATTTCTGGCTCTAGTTCTGTGAATTCCTTCATCTCTTGGTAGTAGTTAGCAGAACCACATCCAAGGATGTGTTGCTCTTTTTTTCTCTTTCTTGTGTCCTATAATTTTTTACTTTATGCTGAACATCATGTGCAGAAGAACAATAGAACGTGAGGTATAATATTTTTGCTTGGCAATGGATACTCCTCTTCTTCCCTCAGGCAGTTAATATGATGGATTGAGCCAATGTAGACATTGGTTTGTCTGGTTTGGAGTGTTTTTGTTGTTGTTGTTGTTGCTGTGGCTATCTTCAGGGCTCCAAAATGTTTAAATCCTTCCAACACTGGGCAGCAGCTCTTGTGTGCTTAATATGAGGCCTGGAGAAACATACTTTTTTTTTTTTTTCAGTGTCTCTGTACCTTCCTTGGTGTGTGGCAGGCATTGCCTTCTCAAAACTTCTGCTTTTCTCTCTTCTGATAAATAAGCTCTGCCATATATTGCTGGTAGTATTGTTTTATTTTGAAATATACCTTCTGTTTCATATTGTATTAGTTCTATTAATTTTTCACTAATATATTTAAAATATTTCCTGTTTTTCTATGTTTTGCTTTTGAAACTGATATGATACTTTAATAATCTCACCATCTACATATTTGAAAACTACAATGCACAAACATAAAAGCAATACACTGTGCTCTTTAGAAGCCATGAGGCAGATGCACGTATATTCATTACTGTGAAGTGAAAAGAGCAAGTTGCAGAGCAGTGTATATGTTTTACTCTATTTGTGTGAACAAAATTGATTTTTGTGTTTACATATGCATAGACCATCTCTGGAAGATTGCAGAGGAAACAGGAATAGCAACTCTTGGAAAGGTAATCTGATAGGTACAGAAGTTAGAAGACTTACTTTTCACATCACATGTTTTGATAGTTTAAATATTTTATCATTTTTAATATTACCTAGTCAAAATTAATGAAAGACAATGTGTAAGCAGAACAATTTCATGTTTGAATCCTAATGTATTAATGTGTCATTTATGTAAATAAATACTTCAACTAAGTCTATAGAAAGTGTGTCTTAAATCATTCCCAAAATATCTCTAAGGTCCAGAGTTCTTATGTAATAGTCAGGAACTTCTGGCCAGATATGTGGTTCACAACTCTGATTACACATTAGCATAACCCAGATACCTTTCTAAAAATGCCCAGGTTCTGTATCAGAATCTTGATTAAATTAGTATTGTACATGCACCAAGCATTAATCTCTTTTATTCAACATTCTTTTTTACTTCTTTTGGGGGTATAAATGGAAAACATTTCAAAAGCAAATATAAAGAGTTTAATAAATAATGATAAAGAAGCATATGTGTGTGTGACCCAAATCAAGAAATAGAACGATGTATTAAAGAGGGCACATACTGAATGGAGCACTGGGTGTTATGCAAAAACAATGAATTATGGAACACTACATCAAAAAATAATGATGTAATGTATGGTGATTACCATAACATAATAAAATTTTAAAAATTAAAAAAAGAAAGAAATAGAACATTGATGGCCTTTCCAAACAAAATTCTCCCTCTCTCCCTTTTCCCTCCAGCCACCACCTCTAGATAATGACTACCCAGATTTTTGGATTAATTACGTCTTTGTTTTTCTTTATAGCTGTGCCACTTAAAAATATAATTTTTTATTCCTAATTAGGTTTTATTTGGAACTGAATCTCAGAAAAAGAGAATCCTACCATATTCTTTTAGGTCTTAATACTTTCAATCCACTTTATATTTCATTTATCTCTGTTAGGAGGTAGAGGACAGACAGTAAAGTATCCCTCAAACTGAGAAGGAACTTTGAGCCTGGAAAACAAAGGAGGTTACTCCATACAGTTTACACAGTTTTTATTCAAGGTAACTTTTCTGGAGAAACCTGATACACTGAGCTATCTTATCATTAATTAAATTGAAGTCCTCTCCATTCTGTCTCCGTTCTTTTCTAATTTTGTCTCATGGAAATGATATAGCTTCAAATATCTCTCATAACACTTATGAGAGGACTTTTCTTTCTGGTAAGCTTTTCCATTCAATCTTTCTCCTACTTTTTCATATTTCATGCTTTCCTCAAATGCAGGGTGATCCTTTTAAGGCCGATTGAGAAGGTCTGTGTATGTGGGAGGGCTTGTTGCCTGGTAAGATTTAGTTTAGAGAAAATCTGGGAATTGAGGCATTTTTAGGGGAACTCTCAATGCTTGAGTTAAGAGGACATTACTCTGAGGTTTTACCATTCATTTTCTCTATATATCATTTGATCATTTACAAACTTTTTCTAGAAGAAAAACTACTGATCATTTCATTGGTGTTATAATTCCCACTTCATTCAGATGCCTGCTTTTTTCTCACCTTCTATTTTTGTGTTCAAAGCTGCTCCTGGCTTAAGCAAAATAGGTTGGATTCATCTTCTACTTTCTCTCTTAGCAAATTCTGCTTTATTTACTTTATATTTCATAAATCTGTTGACATTTCTGTTTTACTCTTTTTTCTGATACTACATATATTTAATTTTTTTCTTACATTGAAATCTAGAGTCAAGAGAGAGGAAAGTTACTTTATATATATTATGTATAATATTATATACGTATAACAATCCAATATTTAATCTGAAAGCCAATTTTATGCATTTAAAATGATAGTAAATAAAAAACAGTTCTACATTATTGAATATTTTGCTGGAAAAAATGCCTTTTTCTATGCTTTCAATTTCCATGTATTTCCCATCATTTACTCTGTAGTTAAAAGCCATGACCTGCTAAAACAGACAGCATAAATTGCTATTTTCCTACCTTTCTAGTTTCTGCCTCTTCAATTAATGATAAAACTTAATTATCTCTGATGAAGTTAATGTAGGCATAGAAGAAGAGACTTGGTAAAGCTCCTACTATACACTTGATTAAACAGAAGCCCAAAGCTGATTATTAATATTGATTGCACTGCTGAAATAATACATGTCGGAAAGCATAGATTTGGTTGTAATATGTGCACTTACAAAGGAAAGACAAGCTAAACTATGCTGCAGAATAACAGCTGTAATAAATGCAATAAATGGATCTACATATACACTTTTAAGTCATATATAGACTTCTGAGCTGATTTGCAAAATCAGAATCTTTAAATTCAGCACTCCATAATTTCAGAGTTTGTGCCATTACGTTCAAGTTGTATAAGCATCTAGACTCAATTACCCATCTCTTAAATTATTCCCTACATTACTTTGTGTTACTTAGAAGACATGGAGAAATTCTTCTGAAACCCAAATGATCAGTGAATGTAGTATAGCTCTCATTTCATCTCTAGAGGCATTAAAATTAAAAAATTAAAAAACAATATGTGGAGGATTCTGGGAAGATGACAGCAATGGTAGAGTTTAGAATGTCCTAGGGTTCTCTTGTTAAGCAGACAATTAGCAAAAACAATAACTCAAAGACATTGCAGATATTTACAACAAAACTGTTGACAAGGTATCCTGATGAACCCTAAAATACAGACATGCACTGAAAACCTTCAACATTTATGACTTGTGTGGAATCAGTTTTATGTAGAAGGAAGCAGAAAGGAAAAAGGAGGAATATGAAAAATCTGGAAAGAGGGAACATTCAAAATACTCAATAATTATTCACTGAGAAACCAAAGCCACAAGTGGGAAAAGTTTTGCCTGATCCCTTGGCTGATGAGTGTGAAGGATCTGAGGTAGCGGCTGAATTAGCCAGTCCAAGTGTGGTTATGCTTCTGCAAAGCTAATCAGCCAGGGCTAATTTCCAAGGGAAGGACATTGAGGAGAAAGTGTTGAGCATGGCCAAAAATTAAAAAGCACAGAGGGGCAGCTGGGTGGCCCAGTCAGTTAAGCATCTGCCTTCAGCTCCGGTCATGATCCTGGGGTCCTGAGATCGAGCCCCGAGTGGGGCTCCCTGCTCAGTGGGGAGTCTGCTTCTCCCTCTCCCTCTGCCCCTCTCCCCTACTCACGCTTGCTCTCTCTCTCTCAAATAAATAAATAAAATCTTAAAAAATAAAATAAAATGCAGAGAGATAATAGAAAGGAAGAAAATATTTTATTAACGTTAAGATAACAGAGCAGAGAGTGATCTCAGAAAACAAACCACTATGTGTGTGTGTGTGTGTGTGTATATATATATAATATAATATATACATATATTATATTATATATATGCTATATGTATAGTCACTACACAAATAAAAAAGGAGGCTATATCAAATTAGAAAAGCTACCTGAATAAAAGGTCCTTCTAAAAGTTCAGGGAAAGAAAAGTCACGGACATTATAGAAGTCACATAAATTGTACTTAACTCCCTGATAAAGTGATTATGAGTTAAATGAGAATGAAAAGCCAAATGATCTGCCTTGCTTAGAGAATAAATACTGAAAGTAGAAGACATGTTTACAAACAGAACAAAACTATAACCTATTATTTCAGAATGACTTAAAACCAAAAATTCTCTAAAAACTTCTACAAACTCAGACCAATTTACATTTTTTTCCATTTACATGCTCCTCTTCTTCCCCTTTTGTTCTCATCTCAGGTCATGATTAGTAGTATCAATTAGTCTGAACTAGATCCTAGAAAGCATCATTTTCTCCTCGATCTTCAACACCTCCCTCTTTCTAGTCAGTCACTAAATGCCAGAAACGTTTCCTCCTAAGGATTTGAAACTAGCTTCTCCTCTCTACTCTCCCTATCACTGACTTAGTTCAAGAATTTACCATCTTTCATGTATATTATTGAGTTATGCTCCTCAGTTGTGTTCCCAATTCCAGTTATAGTCATCTCCCATCCATGTTGAAATTGATTCCACGGAGAAATCATATAAAATACAACCTAAACTAATATTTATCAGATCATGACATGAATGACCTCTTATCTTCTTACTGTAGTCTGTCTCTCCATCTCACCTTCCATCATTCCTCCTAATGCATTTTGTAGAATACTTACATTTATTTGTATAAATCATTATTTTCCACATTGCTATGTTTTCTTCTTTAACTTTGGTAGAATTCCTTCTTTTTGCAGTTTTATTGAGATACAATTAACATATAGCACTGTATATGTTTAAGGTACAGAAAATGGTTTGACTTATATGTATTTTGAAATGATCACTACAATAAGTTTAGTTAACATCCATTATCTCATATAAATATATAAAAAATAAAAAGAAATGTTTTTTTCCTCGTGAGGAGAACTCTCAGGATTTGCTCTTAACAGCCTTCAAATATACCAGACAGTAGTGTTGACTATAGTCATCATGTTGTGCATTATATCCTTAGTCCTTATCATAGGACTGGAAGTTTATACCTTTTGACCCCGTCATCCAACTCCTCTACCCCCCCCAACGCCCCACCCCCTCCCACCCTCACCTCTGGTAATTACAAATATGATTTTTTTCTATAGTTTTGCTGTGTTTTTAAAAATTTGTTAGATTCCACCTATAAGTGAGATCATAAAATATTTGTCTTTCTCTGTCTGACTTATTTCATTTAGTATAATGCCCTCAAGGTCCATCAGTGTTCTTACAAAAGGCAAGGATTTCCTTCTTTTGGGGGCTGAATAACATTGTTACATATACTATTTGTTTCATGACTTGTTTGTTAATCTATTCATCCTTCAATGGACAATTAAGTTGTTTCCATGTCTTAGTTATGTGAATAATGCTGCAATGAATACAGGGATGCTGTCTTTTAAAAATGTTTATTACTATTGGGACCTCATCAGATAAAAAGCTTCTGCACAGTGAAGGAAACAACCAACAAAACTAAAAGGCAACCTTTGGAATGGAGTAGATATTTGCAAAGCACATATCTAATAAAGGGTTAGTATCCAGAATCTATAAAGAACATATCAAATTCAACACCCAAGAAACAAATAATCCAGTTAAAAAATGGGCAGAAGACATGAATAAACATTTTTCCAAAAAATACATACAGATGGCTAACAGACACATGAAAAGATGCTCAACATCACTCATCATCAGAGAAATATTTTATTATTTTTAAAATATTAAGGCGTACAACATGGTGCTTGGATATACATATGCACTGTGAAATAATTAGTACAGTCAAGCTAATTAACATACTATCTCCTTACATCGTTACCATTTGTGTATGTGTGATGGTAGCACCTGAAATCTACTCTCTTAAGAAATTTCCAGTATTTGAGGGGTGCCTGGGTGGCTCAGTCCGTTAAACATCTTAATCTTGATTTCGGCACACGTCATGATCTCGGGTTTGTGAAATCCAGCCCCACATCAGGCTCCTTGTCGAACGCAGAGTCTGCTTGTCTCTCTCCTTCTTCATGACATGTTCTCGCTTTCTCTCTCTCTCTCTAAAATAAATAAGTAAATGAAATCTTAAAAAAAAATAAATTTCCAGTATTTGGTATGGTGTATTAACTATAGTAACCTGTTCATTAGATCCCTAGACTTATTCATCCTACATAACTGCCACTTTGTTCCCTTTGACCAACACCTCCCCATTTTTCCCTCCCTTGGTAACTACTATTCTACTCTTCACTTCTCATTATTTGACATTTTTTAAATTCTACGTGTAAGTGAGATTATGTTCTTTCTGTGTCTGGCTTATTTCACTTAGCATAATGTCCTCCGGTTTCATCCAGTCGCTGCAAATGGCAGGATCTCCATCCTTTTTTTTTTAAGGCTGAATACTGCTCCATTTTTTATATATACCATAATCTCTATGCATTTTCATGTGTGGTGCACTCTGCTTGAACTGCCCTATCTCCTCTTGTCCACCTGTCAGACTCCAGCTTAACTTTAAGACTCAATTGAAATATCAGCTCCTTTAGGCAAAATCCCCTGACCCATAGGTAAAGCTTGACACCCCTTTTCCTTCATATTTTATATGGTGGAAATATATAATTTTAATGTTTTGTTGATATTATTTCTTTGCCTGTGAAAGTTACCTTCAGTTAGATCAGTGGTCAGCAAATATTTTTCTGTAAAAGGCCAGGTAGTAAATAGTTCAGACTTTGTGGGGCAGTTCCTGTCACAACCTCTCAACTTTCACAATAATGTAAAATAATATGCCCCTAACAATAAACATAAACAGCCATAAATAATATGTAAATGAACACACACAACTGTGTTCAGGTTAAACTTTATTTACAAAACAGGCAGCCAGCTGGATTTGCCTCTAGGCCATTGTCTGCCAACTTTAGAGTTAGCAGACTAAGACTTACTTGTGGGGCTTCCTCCAAAATACATATGATGGGGTATTAGTATTTATTATATCTTAATAAATATAGAGTCCAGTCTGTTAAATAGACCTTGACTTCTCAGTGAAGACACTTTTTTAAGTGGTTGTTTCTCATCATCAACAATGGATTCTTGTACACCATAAAACTAAAACATCGTAAGCTCTATGAACAATTATGTATACTATAACAAAAATTAGACATAGCACATTTTGTTATATTACCATTCAGAAAATGGCTGTGAAAGGAATTTTTCAAGAAATGTACATCCCGGGCGCCTGGGTGGCTCAGTTGGTTAAGCGACTGCCTTCGGCTCAGGTCATGATCCTGGAGTCCCGGGATCGAGTCCCGCATCGAGTCCCGCATCGGGCTCCCTGCTGGGCAGGGAGTCTGCTTCTCCCTCTGACCCTCCTCCCTCTCATGCTCTCTGTCTCAAATAAATAAATAAAATCTTAAAAAAAAAAAAAAAGAAATGTACATCCCCATTATATGTGTGACTTCCTGTACACAAATCATAAGGTGCCAGGTTGGTGCTATGCTCAGAGTACTGCTTTATCCCATCTGCCTCACACACCCTCTCAGAGGTTCTTCACTCTTAAGAGAGTTACAGCTTGTTCAAGAACAATGGAAGGACAAAAATTCACACATACTAAAAAAAAAAAAAAAAGGCATTAACTTCATTTTCATGTAAATTATTTTAGTTTATAATAGGATCATTTTACCATAGACCTAGTTTCCTTTTTTCCCAATGATATCTGCACTGGGTGATTTTATGATCACAGTAAGTTATTCTTGGGTCTTGTGTCAACTATAATCTTTCTAGCCTTCAGGTAGTGATAATTTTGTCTTTGACCTAAAAACTAGGACAGGAGCAATGCAGAAAACATTAAAGCATACCATATAAAACCTACTGTAACAGATTGCTTTATTTTAAAGATTAAAACCCTTAAAATCTAATAGTGGTTTCATTTAAGTACAATAAATAGAAGTTAGCAAGAATTTGAATTCTATAAAAACATACATTTCCCAAGACCTTTGAAAATGACCTAATAAAGGTTAAACTAATAAGGCAATCACTTGAAAACTGCTATTAAATTGAAATGAGGGAATATTAGTGTTTACTATATTTCAATAAATATAAAGCCCCAGAGGTATTTTCTATTCTACATTTAAATTACTTTTACTCCCAGGGTTTTCATGAGGGACATTAAAGTTAAGATGAAGTGGACTAGTCATCACGAGGATTTTGAGTGTGCCTCAGTGGATGTTTGCACATGTGTGTTTTCAGCACATTTACAACCACTTATTTGAAATAGGTATTTTTTTACTGTTGCCTGAGATAGGGTCCATAAGCTTTGGCTTAGTTTCCCATTGCTACTGTAGCCAATTGCAACAAACTGAACAATTTAAACAATGCAAATTTGCTATCTTACAGTTCTGGTGGTCAGAAGTTTGGTATGCCTCTCCCAAGCCTAAGATGGAATGCCCACAGCATTCCTTTCATAAAGTTCTAAGGACGAATTAGCTTATGTGCTTATTTGTTAGTAGAATTTTGTTCCTTGTGGCGACAGAACAAAGGTCCCTGTTTTCTTGTTAGTTATCAGCTAGGACCATTCCCCGCTTCTAGAAGCCACCACATTCCTCGGCTCAGGGTCACCTCTCTTCACCCTCAAAACCGGACAAAGTGATGGAGTCTGTATCAAGGTGTCTCTTTCTTCCACCCAACACCTGCTTCTGCTTTTAAGAGCTCATGTGATTACATTGGGCCCACCTGGATAATTTCCATATTTTAAATTCATTCCACCTGCAACTTTCACTGCCTTTTGCTTTGCAACATAACACATTCGCAGTTCCCAGGATTGGGATATGGACATTTTTGAGGGACCATTTTTAACCTTCTACATTTGGTAATTCCCAGTATCAACAGCAGTAATAGTCAATCCAGTTACTGACCACAAAACGTTGGGATAATAATAATAGTAATAATAACAACAACGATAATAATAATGGTCACGATTTGTACTTTTTATTTATTTATTTTTATTATGTTATGTTAATCTGGCTTGTAATTCTCATAATAAATTGATAAGGAACCACAAATGCAACAGATACCTAAAGAAGGTTTTGGTACGGATACTGGTTATATGAGCTGTGGTCAAAAAATTTTATTGCAATTTTATCAACTGTGCAATAATTACTTCTAATTTTTATAACTTAAAGGAAATAATATTTATAGTTAATAATTTCTAGAACTATGACAGCTAGTGAAGGTGAAGAAAGCTTATGTGTCATTTTTTTTGTTTCAGAGTAAAAGTTCAACTGTCGTGTACAAGTGGATCTTGGAAAATATTTCTTAATGATGCAGCTTTGGTATAACCACCCGAAAAAGCCTGCCTGAAAACCTGTTATTCTCTGATATAAATTCCCAAGGATGCTTGCTCACAATACTATCTTACTGAATATTTGAAGGTATAGATTTGGCTTCAATTTTATTTTTGGATAGCTCATTTTTTCATCCTATAAAATAAATTTATAACATTTTGTACTGCTCATGATCCCCTATCCTGAATCTCAGGAGATTATTAGTTAATAGTTAAATATTTGTTTACTTGAGTTTATATCCTCAGAAGAAATTTTTGCTACCTCAGTGGTTCAATTTTTTCTATAGCAGCATCGTCAAGAATATGATGAATGAATGAGCTAATGGGACTCTTTCTTTCATTAAACCTGAACGCTGATCAGACCATTTGTTTTGTATTGTTTTTATTTTGGAATATTACATTTAGGAAAGAGTAACACACTTAAGTATATCCAAAGGAGAACGGACAATATAATTAGTAAGTCTGGCAATTACACTTTTAAAAAGGTTTGATGAAATCAGAGGTGCCTTGTCTAGAAAAAATGGTAAGTGACATGTTACTTTTCTATATTTCATTGGCTTTGTTATTGAATGTTGATGCTTCTATTATGAAAGTATTTTATTATATCTTTTCTTTTAAAGACACATTTATTCAGCATCATGATCAGACTATTACATTTAGCAATCAACAGCATGGGTCCAAAAAAAAAAAAATCTACATTAAAACCCTTTGTTGGAATGCTTTACACTTTCCACAGAACAGAAACTAAAATAACCTGTTACACAGTTAGTCACAAATACAGTCCTCGAGTTTTTTGCCCATACTCATGAGTATTGTCTAAAACATGTCTTCTTTGTAGCAGCTAGGCTCAGCCACCACTGTGCTTGGCTGAGTTCACAAATCTGTTGTAACCTGTAGCTTCCCTGTCCCTCCTCTGGCTCTCCTCTCCTGCTAAGCTTTGTTTCCTGGCAATAATTAAAACCTTCTGCTGCTGCCGTAGCTGCTGCTGCTGCTGGAACCACCATAGCCACCTTGGTTTCATGGTTTGGCAAAGTATTGGCCGCCACCACCATAGGGGCCAGAGCTTCTGCCTCCAAAATTTCCTCCTTTCATGGGTCCAAGATTTCCTCCTTTCATGGGTCCAAAATTTGAGGATTGATTGTTGTAATTGCCAAAAGCATTATAGCTTCCACCATTACCAAATCCGTTATAGCCATCCCCGATGCCACCATATCCACCGCCACCTCAACTACCACCAAAGCCACCTTGACCACTGAAGTTCCCTCCATGACCAAAGTTGTCATTCCCACCAAAACCACCTCCATGACCACCACCAAAGTTTCCAGAACCACTTCGACCTCTTTGGCTGGATGAAGCGCTAGCCATCTCTTGCTTAGATAGGGCTCTCCTTACTTCACAGTCGTGGCCATTCACAGTATGGTATTTCTGAATGACAATCTCGTCTACAGAGTCATGGTCATCAAATGTTACAAAAGCAAAACCTCTCTTTTTGCCACTACCTTGGTCGGTCATGATCTCGATCACTTCAATTTTCCCATACTATTCAAAATAATCTCTTAGATGATCTTCAGTGTCTTCTTTAATGCCACCAACAAAAATCTTTTTCACAGTTAAGTGGGCACCAGGTCTTTGAGAATCTTCTCCTGAGACAGCCCTCTTTGGTTCCACAACACTTCCATCCACCTTGTGTGGCCTTGCATTCATGGCTGCATCCACCTCCTCCACAGTGGCATACGTGACAAACCCAAAGCCTCTGGAGTGCTTGGTGTTTGGATCTCTCATTACCACCCAGTCCGTAAGTGTTCCCCATTGCTCAAAATGGCTCCTCAGACTCTCATCGGTTGTTTCAAAGCTCAAACCTCCGATGAAGAACTTCCGCAGCTGTTCAGGCTCTTTGGCAGACTCTGACTTAGAAATGACGGCGGTGGGAGGGGAGACTTTAACAATGCTTACTCGGCGGTGTCCCTGGGCAGAAAGTATTTTATTATATCTTAATGATACAATTATACTGTAATATTATTAAAATTGTGGAAGATTGCTATCCAAAAACAAACAAACAAAAAACTGAAGATGTGTAATTTTTGACATTTAGCAATATGCTTAGAAAGGCCTTTCATGCATCACAAATATTTGTTGAGTGCCTACCTACACTGGACCAGGATACTCTAGGCACATAGGATACAATGTTTTATTAAAATACAACACAAGCATAAACAAAATAAAATAAAATAAAAATACTCCTTCCCAGAGATTACATTCTAATAGGGCAAAAGAAAATGAATAAAATGGATAAGAAAATTGTATCATACATGTGCTAGTGCCTAATTGTCCCTCAATATTAATTTCATTGGCTGAGAACATATCTGTCGGTTATAGTCTATATTTTCCAGCTTCAAAGGCAGCAATATGGGCCCGTGAACTACAAGTGAAGTATATGCATAAAACTTCTAATCAGTGAAACTACAGGTGAAGTATATGCATAAAACTTCTAATCAGTGAAACTACAGGTGAAGTATATGCATAAAACTTTTGCATCCAATGCCTAAAGGAAATCTCTTGAAGAGTTGCACTTCCAGCAATGGGGGACTAGCCAATTTAGAACAAACCTGCTCAATGTGAAAAATTATTATTATTTTTTAAAGATTTTAATTTATTTGATAGAGAGAGAGCACAAGTAGGCAGAGAGGCAGGCAGAAGGAGAAGCGGGGCTCAGTCCCAGGACCCTGGGATGATGACCTGAGCCAAAGGCAGATGCTAAACCGACTGAGCCACCCAGGCGCCCCTCAATGTGAGAAATTAAAATAGCTGGATAAGATATACATAAAGAGTATATATTTATATGCAGCTGGTCATCTGAAACTAATGATGTACTATATGTTGGCTAATTGGATTTAAATTAAAAAAAAAAAGGCATTGGAGTACAGATAAAAGACAACTCCAGAGACGTGAACCTTACATTTGATGCCAAATTTTCCCCTCTACGTATTTTTCCATTTAAAAGCATCATGTCTGAAAAACTAACTGAGAGCAGCAGGGAGAGGATGTGATAATAAACCGAACTTGGTAATTTTACAGGGAAAAGGTAACAACAGTAGGAGTTTATAGCTTGATAAGAAGAAATCTGATAAGAAGAAACTTAAAGCCTCATAAGAAAAAAAATCTGTGTTTCCAGTCATGACCCCGAAGGGCTATATCATAGGGTGCACTAGAAACAAACCCACATTCTAAGAACCTAAGCCTTGTTTCTTATCAGCTTAATTTCTGAATTAAGTTTACCTGTTCATAGCAAGAGCATCTGCAAAAACAAAATTACATCCCATCTGGGGGACAATAACATCATCCAGAGCCTCAAAGGAGCTCTATTTATTTATTTTCTCATAAAAGGGGGTATCCCTCAGTTAAACCTAGCAGCCACTAAAATGAAATAGAAATACAGAAGAAAAAATACATAGCAAAATAGAAATGTAGAAGACCCTTACACTGGCGTTACCAGTAATTGAGACCACTATATTTAAGGGGCTCCTGGGTGGCTCAGTTGGTTTAGCGTCAGACTCTTGGTTTCGGCTGAGGTCATGATCTCAGTGTGGAGCCGAGACACTGCTCTGTGCTCAGCTCAGGGTCTGCTTGAGATTCCTTTTCCCTCTCCCTCTGCCCCCCACTTCCCCTCTTGTGTGTGTGTGCATGCTCTCTCAATCTCTCAAAAATAAATAAAATTTAAAAAATTAAAACCACTATATTTAATATACATCCAAGGTATTAAGTGGCATGAATGGAGAATTTCACCAGAGAAATGAAACTATGAAATATCAGATATTATTTCTATAATGGGAAATAAAATTAATAGCTCAATGATGGTTTCAACAGCAGGTTAGGCACAATTGAAGAGAAAAAATGAGTAAATTAGAAAAAAAGATTAGGGGCGCCTGGGTGGCTCAGTCGGTTAAGCGACTGCCTTCAGCTCAGGTCATGATCCTGGAGTCCTGGGATCGAGTCCCGCATCGGGCTCCCTGCTCAGCAGGAAGTCTGCTTCTCCCTCTGACCCTCCTACCTCTCGTGCTCTCTGTCTCTCATTCTCTCTCTCGCAAATAAATAAATAAAATCTTTAAAAAAAAAAAGATTAGAAGAAAATACCCATATTAAAGCATAAAAAAGATAAAAATTTTATTTTTTTAATTTTTTATTTATTTATTTGCGAGAGAGAGAACACCTGAGAGGGGATAGGGTCAGAGGACGAAGCAGACTCCCTGCCGAGCAGGGAGCCCGATGCGGGACTCGATCCAGGGACTCCAGGATCATGACCTGAGCTGAAGGCAGTCGCTTAACCAACTGAGCCACCCAGGCGCCCAAGATATAAATTTTAAAAAGAATAATAGATACATGGAATATGGTTTAAAATCTAAATTGCATGTTACTGGAGTCTTTAAGTAGTAGACAAAAATTGGTGAAGATGCAATTTTTGAAGACATGAAGACCGACAATTTCCAAAACTGGTGAAAAACAGTTTGCCAGTTCAAGGAACTTCATCCATCTTCAGTCAGAATAATTCCAAGAGAAACTATACCCAGACAGACATTTAGAACAACTACTGAAAATTAAAAGGAAAAAAAAAAAGAGAGAAAGAAAATATCTTTCAAGTTGTAAAGACTGACTTTCTACATGTTCTCTTCCATGCTTTTTTCAACCCTTAGGTTACTTGTTACAGTTTCATGTTCCCTGAACACATTTTCAAACTTGACTTTAATTTTTTTTTAATAGTGAGCATTATTGATTTACAATCTTGGTCAAAAGTCTTTGTAGCTCCTCTGTAGTTTCAGCTGTTTATTCAGTACCCCTCCTGCGTCTGTAATCGTTTTCCTGTGGACCGTTCATTGTCTAAGTTATCCAATTGGCTTCTCTGAGACACAGATGAAGATGCTATCCTCCTGAGAAGAAATTTAGTGAATTAAGTTTGTTCACCAACCCGTCTAAATGTTTTTCTAATTTTTGTTTATTCTGTGATTTTCTCAGAGATATATAACTATCTATTAGTATTACTATCTCTATGCTACTATTTGGCTATGATTGTGGTTCTTTTAGCTCTTTGGGATATATGTTGAGGCTGTTTAGACCACTCAGGTGTTGGGAATTTAGGCTTGGCCTCAAGAAGCTGATTTGGAAGAGCTACTTATAATCACGATGTCTCGGGGAACAACTGTTTTTCTCCTTCAGTAAAAACTCAGGGTTCTTTGTAATTGCCTGAGGAACGTTTACTTCTGGTTCAACCAAACTATGAAGGACTCATCTTTTGATCTTGAAAAAACTCCATCTTCAGGAAAGGATTCTTTGTTTTAATTTCTGTCCTGCTTGCCTCATAAATCCATCAAAACTGAAGTTTAATTGTGCCTGGTTCAAGGTAAAAGTGGGTTTTAATGCTCCTTGTATTTCTCTGGATTCTGGTTTTCTCATGGATTTTAACTGGTTAATTCCTTTTTATCCTTTCAGAATTTGGATGCATTAAGATTTATTTTAAGTATTTTATACAGGTTATTAAAATTTTCATTTTTCCAAATGAACTATCAAAATTACCTCCAAAAATATGAATTCTGCTCACAGGTTTATTACTTTTTGCTCTTAAATGTTTTTAGTTTTATGCTCGAATTTCTTTGTAAAAAAAAGATGATTTTTTTTAAAGAAAGTAGTTTCTTGTTTCTTTTCTTTTTTTTAAAGATTTTATTTATTTATTTGAGACAGAGAGCATGAGAGGGAGGAGGGTCAGAGGGAGAAGCAGACTCCCTGCCGAGCAGGGAGCCCGATGCGGGACTCGATCCCGGCACTCCAGGATCATGACCTGAGCCGAAGGCAGTCGCTTAACCAACTGAGCCACCCAGGCGCCCTCTTGTTTCTTTTCTTAAAGATTTTATTTATTTGAGAGAGAGAGAGATAATGAGAGAGAGCACAAGTGGGGGCAGGGAGAGGGAGAAACAGGCTCCCCACTGAGCAGGGATCCTGATGCAGGGCTCGATCCTAAGACCCCAGGATTATGACTTGAGCCAAAGGCAGACGCTTAACCAACTGGGCCACCCAGGTGCCTCAAAAAGATGATTAAAAAAAAAACAGTTCTGGTTTACAACAAAACTGAGAGGAAGGTACAGAGATTTCTCACGTACCTTTTGCTGCTACATGTAACCTCCGCCATTATCAACATTACTCACCAGAATGATCCAGTTTTTACCAAGCATGAAAGTACATTGACACACCATAGTCACCCAGGTCCATAGATAAACTTAGGGTTCATTTTAGGTGTTGTATATTCTATGAATTTGGACACAAGTATAATGACATACATATATTCATCACTATAATGCATACAGAGTGTTTTTACTTTCTTAAAAATCCTGTGTACTGCTTGTTCATTCCCTGACCCCCACCTTGAAATTATTTTCTAATCTGTTTTTTGGTTTGTTTGCTTTCTGGGGGGAGGTGGGGACAGATGCATTGCCTTTAATGTACCATCTTGACTGCATCTCGTCGTCTTAAAAACTTTATAAGATTTCCCATTTAGTCTATGGATTGTATTTTTAGATATTTTTGCTACCATTTTACTTCTTGATCTCTAACCAAAGTTGACTGTGAAGAAAAAATAAATTCGGCAGACAAATCATTATTTTAAAGTTGTAACTAACTTTTTTTGGTGACCTCTAGAATTGTCAATTTTTAGAAATAGAACAGTCCAAACTTGGTTGGGTACCAGGGTTTTCCCTCTGACTCTATTTATATGTTAGTAAAGTTCGTTAATTGTTTTTTTTTTTTTTTTGGTTTGTTTGCTTCCAATCTGCTATTTTCTATTTTTTGTGTCTAGTCAGACATTTGTGAGAAAAACATGTTAAAATCTCCCATTATGATTTTAAAAAAAAATTTTTAGTACAGTTTTAGGTTCATAGCAAAATTGATGGGAATTTCAGATTTCCTATATAGCCTCTGCCCTCACACATGCATACAACTCTCTTATTATCAACTCCCTCAACAGAATGGTATGACTGTTACAGTTGATGAACCCACACTGATACATCATAATCATCCAAATCCATAGTTTACTTTATGGTTTACTCTTTCTGGTGTACATTCTATGGGTTTGGACAAATGTATAATAAGTGTATCCATCATTATGGTATTACATGGAGTATTTTCATTGCCCTAAAATCTAAAATCCTCTGTGCTTTACCTATTCATCTCTTCCCCCACCAAACGTTGGCAATCACTGATCTTTTTACTGTGTCATGAGCATACTCTGAAGGCGCACACGTGAGTTGTGTCTTTCTACAAGATCAGTTTTATTCAGTCATAAAACAAGGTTAACATAATGATAAAGCAGATTAAGATTTCCAAACTCAATTGCATTTCACCATGTGTTTAACTTGGCTTCTTTCACATCACACAAAGCAAAGCACAAGACAAGTCATGTAACAAACTTGAGCCTTTGCAGACCTCCTCTGGTTCTGAGTGTGTTGTCAGCTGGTTCTGGTCTTGGCTGCAATGCCCTTAGCTGCTTGGTCCTTGCTTGACACAGGCCACTGCTTGACATGAATGACTCCATCTTGCTCTCTATGCTATCTTCATAGTTTTATCCTTTTCAGAATGTCATATGATTGGAATAAGAGTATTTAGGCTTTTCAGACTGACTTCTCTTGCTTAGTAATATGCGTTTATGGTTCTTGCATGTCTTATTGTGGCTTGATAGCTCATTTCTTTTTAGTACTGAGTCATGTTCCATTACCTGAATGTACCATAATTTATCCATTCATCTATGGAAGGGCATCTTGGTTGCTTCCAAGGTTTGGAAATTATAAATAAGCAGCTATAAACATCTATGTGCAGGTTGTTGTATGTACAGAAGTTTCAACTCCTTTGGGTAAATACCAAGTAGACCAATTAGTGGATTGTATGGTAAGACTAGGTTTAGTTTTGTAGGAAGCTGCCAAGCTGTCTTTCAAAGTGGCTATAGAAGTAACATTTCCACCAACAATGTATGGGACTTCCCGTTGTTCCACATCTTAGCAACATTTGCTATTGGCAGTCTTCTGGATTTTGGCCAATTTAATAGGTGTTTAGTGGTATTCCATTGCTATTTTAACTTACATTTCCTGGATGACATATCGTGGAGCATCTTTTCATATGTTTATTTGTCATGTGTTTATCTTCTTTGGTAAGGTGTCAAGGGTTTTGACCCATTTTTAAGTTGTGTTATTTGCCTTCATATTGTTTTCTGAGTTCTTTGTATATTTTGGGTAACAATCTTTATCAGATGTGTCTTTTGCAAATATTTTCTCCCATCCTGTGTCTTGTCTTCTGATTTTCTTTCTTTTTTTTTTAAAAAGATTTTATTTATTTATTTGAGACAGAGAGAATGAGAGACAGAGAGCATGAGAGGGAGGAGGGTCAGAGGGAGAAGCAGACTCCCCGCCGAGCAGGGGGAGCCTGATGCAGGACTCGATCCCGGGACTCCAGGATCATGACCTGAGCCGAAGGCAGTCGCTCAACCAACTGAGCCACCCAGGCGCCCTTGTCTTCTGATTTTCTTGATAATGGTTTTCATGGAGCTAATTTTCATAAATTCTAGCTTATTAATTGTTTATCTTATGGATTATGACTTTGGTATTGTATCTTAAAGGGCATTTCTATACCTTAGGCTATCTAGGTTTTCTCCTCTGTTGTCTCCTATGAATTTTATAGTTTTACGATTTACATTTAGATCTGTGGTCCATTTTGAGTTAATTTTTGTGAAGGGTATAATATCTGGCTTGATTCTTTTTTTTTTTTTTTTTTTTGCTTGTGGATGTCCAGTTCCAGTTATTTTGTTGAAAAGACTATCTTTGCCCCATTGTATTGCCTTTGCACCTTTGTCAGAATCAGTTGACTATATTCATGTGTGTCTGCTTTGATTTTTTAAAACATTTTTTCTTCATGTTTCTATCAATTTTTCTTTAAATGTTAGGACACTATATTTCTAGGTGCATATGCATTCATGATTATAACATCTTCTAGTGGATTATTTCTTTAATCCTCATGTAGGAACATTCTTAATACTTATTTATGCTTTATACCTTATAATATTTTTGTTTCTTATTCATATTGCTACATCAGCTTTCAGTTGTTGAGATGATGTCTGTCTTTTCTTTATGTTTTTAGTTATACTTTTCTATGTCATTTTGTTTTAAATATATTCTTTTTAAATAGCATGAGCTAAATTTCCAAAAATACAATTTAAATATTTGCATTTTGATGTATTATTAGCAATTATTACTTTGTTTTATTTTGTGTTTCAATTAACTTTTATTTTCTTGTCCTTCTTTTCTCCTTCTATGGCTGTTTTTTTAATGGATCCCACTTAGTTGTTGTTTTTCTTATTCTTTCTCCACCCTACCTTCTTATTTTTTTCCTTTAAGATTTATTTATTTCTTTTGAGAGAGAGAGCATGAGTCCACTACCAAGGGGTGGGAGAAGAGATAAGGAGAGAGAATCTCCAGTAGACTCCCTGCAGAGCACAGAGCCCAATGCGGGCTCAATATGGGCTTAAAGGGGGCCCAGTCTCGACCCTGAGATCACCACCTGAGCCAACACCAAGAGTTGGATGCTCAACTGACTGCACTACCCAGGAGCCTCCATTCTTACACTGGAGGTACAATTTGAATTTAACCCATGAATATAATTTTTTAAAAATCTAACAAATTTTAATGTTATTAAATTTCTTTTATCCCTGAATAGGGTAAGAACTTGCCACTAAGGTGCTTGTTATTACCCGTGCTCCCTCACATTTCCTACATTACCTGTGTTGATATTTTGTTCCTAATTTTTCATCATGAAAATGTAAGTATTTTTTTTAACAATCTGTAGTTAATTCAACAGTATATTTTGCCAGTTCCTTTGGGTTTAATTTTCTTCTTTCTGAGGTATATCCTTTACTAATAGTTCGCAGAAGGTCTTTGGGTGGTAAATGTTTTTAGCACTTTTAAATAAAAATGTAACTTCATTCTTATTGTGGACAAATAATGTTTGTGGCTCTATCAGTCCAGTTTGACAGCTATTTACTTATAGCGTCTTAAAGACGCCAGTTCATGGGGCACCTGGTGGTTTAGTCAGTTATGTGTCTGCCTTCAGCTCAGGTCATGATCCCGGGGTCCTGGGATCCAGCCCATGTCAGGCTCCCTGCTCAGTGGTGAGTCTGCTTCTCCCTCTGCTGCTCCCCCTGTGCCTGCTTGCTCACTCGCTCTCGCTCACTTTCTCAAATGAATAAATAAAATCTTTAAAAAAATTAAAGATACCAGTTCATCTTCTTCTTCCATCTGTTATTGTTGCTGAGAAGTGGGTTGCCAACATCATTATTATTCCCTTGTAAGATTGTCCCTTAATGTAGCTACTAAGGTATTTACTTTCTCCTTGAAGTTACACCATTTCATTAAGATCTGTCTTGAGACATTTTGAGATCTTATTACTTCCCTTGAATAGGAAAATTCTTAGCTTTTTAAAAAATTATTTTAATAAGCTAAGCTGTTCCTTATTACCTTTCTGCAGAACCTCTTATCTATATTGAGAACTTAGCAGTTGAAATTTTTTGTCTTTTTTGGGGCACCTGGGTGGTTCAGTCAGCTAAGCATCTGCCTTTGGCTCAGGTCATGATCCCAGGGTCCTGTCATTGAGCCCCACTTTGGGCTCGCTGCTCAACGGGAAGCCTGTTTCTCCCTCTCCCTTTGCTGCTCCCCCTGCTTGTGCATTCTCTCTCTCTCTCAAATAAATAATTAAAAATAAATAAATAAGAAATTTTTAGTCTTTTTCCATGTCTCTTAAATTACATTTTAAAAAAATTATGGCTCTTTTCCAGGTTCTGAGTTTGTTTCCCTATTTTTTTCCTTTTAGTCCTTCCTACCCTTCCAATTTTATCACTGGAGACTTTCTTATATAAACTTAATTTTAGGGCAGTTTCAGAATTACAGAAAAATTATGAAGATAGTACCAAGAATTTTCTCTTTTTTAACATCTTGTATTAGTACTACATATGTGTTACAATTAACAAACCAAGATTGAAACATAATTAATTGACTCCACACTTTACTCAGATTCTTTTAGTTGTTACCTAATGTCCTTTTCCTTCTCAAAATCCCAGGCAAGATACTGCATTAAGTGTAGCTTGTCATGTCTCTTTACACTCCTCTTGGCTGTAATAGTTTCTCAGACTTCCCTTGTTCTGATAATCATGACAGTTTTAAGTAGTCATTGGTTATTTTGTAGAATGTCCCTCAGTTGGAATGTCCGATGTTTTCTCATGATTAGGACAGGGTTGTGTGTGTGAAAAAGGGAGGTCGCAGAAGTAAAGTGTTGTTTTCATCACATCCTGTTAAAAGTACAAACTATTAACATGATTTACGATGTGGTGTTGATTTTGATCACCTAGCTGAGGCAGTGACTTTTGGGTTCCCCCACTGTAAAGCCATTCTTTCTACTCCCTTTCCATGCTATATTCTTGGGAAGGAAATCACCGTACAAAACCACATTTAAGGAGTGGGGAGTTTTTCTCACCGATTCTTTCCTTGGCCATATCAAATCTACTGATGGTTTTGATTTTTAATAGTTCCCTTTGATTCTTTATTAGTGTTCCCACCTCTGTCCTTGTATTACCCATGTATTCTTGCATATTGTCTCTTTTTCCATTTAGAGCTCTTCAAATGGATCCTAGTTATTTTAAATTCTGTCTGATAATTCCAACATCTGTGTCATATCTTGAGTCTGGTTCTAATGCTTATTTTTTTCTCTTGAGATTGCACTTTATCTTGCCTTTGGTGTGGCTTGCATATGTTGTCAAAATCTGGACATTATGTATTAGGTAATAGAAACTGAGGTAAATTGGGCTTCAGTGTGAGATTTTATATGAGTCTGGCTAGCAATTGGGCTGTCTAATGCTTGTTGTAGCTGTGGGTGCCAGAAATTCCAAATTCCTATAGTACCCCCTTTTTTAAATATTATTGCTCTGGGTCTCCCTAAGTACTCCTCAGAGGGTCTGCATCTTTCCACTCTTTCAGCTATAAAACATTATTGCTGTACTGGTATGGTGGTAGGGTGTGGGAGAGCAGGAACATGCTATAGTTTATTTTTTCAATTAAACCTTAGTATTTCATTGGGTTTGTGTTTTTTTGGGAGGTACTTTTCCAGTCTTCTTTTGGGAGATGGGGGGTGCTGTCCATCCCTTTAACACAAGAAGGCTAAATGAGGCTAGAATGAGACAAAGAGGAAAAGAGGAAGAAGGTTCTTCCCCCAAATGGGATAAGGTTCTGGTAAATTCTTTTCTTCCAAGCATAAAAGTTTGTTATGGAGAATGTTCCGGGAATATTTCAAAATGATTATTTTGCCACTCTCTTTGCCCAAGCCACAGGAAGTCCTTCTTGGTTCTTCATCATGAGAAACCGTGGGGGTCCTATAGCTATAACCCAGGAAATTTTGGGGGGCCCCTAAGACTGCAATTCTAGGAGTTTCTCACTTTTGTGCTGGTCCACACTCAAGACTCCAGCTATTCATCAAAATTGCCATGTATGTGTTCCTACCAGTTTATAGCTCCAGTGGCTTCTGCTCCAGGGAAGCAGATCTCGGTTGGGACTCTCATGATTCATCTGTCTTTCCAAATTTTGGTGCCAGTTTGCCTTGTGATCTCAGTTCTCTGATTTATCCAAGAACAGTCATTCATTGTCCCTATGCTCAGCTTTTCTGTGTAAGAAGGGGATAATGCTTTCTAAACTTCTCCCACATTAGAGTTGTAAATAGAGGTTCTCATCACTGGATATTTTGAGGATTTAGTTGAACATGTTTTATGTTTATTTTTATGTTTTGATTTTTTTTAATTTACATGACCCAAACATTAAAATAAGTGTAGAGAGAGATGCCCTCACTGCTTTCCTACTCATCTACTTAATTTGTGTAATTCCTTATAGGTAAGTATTGTTACTACTTAGCCTCCCAGATATTTTTATGCCAATACAGCTTTGTATTATTTTCCCTTTTTTAAAACAGATAGAGATTGCTGGAGGGGAGGTGAGCAGGGGGATGGGGTAACGGGTGATGGCCAGCAAGGAGGGCACCTGATGTAAGGAGCACTGGGTGTTATATGCAACTGATGAATCACTAATTCTACCCCTGAAACTAATAATACACTATTTGTTAACCAAATTGAATTTAAATAAAAAAGTAAAAAAGAAAAGAAACCCTCTTAAAATACATTTTCTCTTTGATGTTACACTTAAGGTGATGCTAATTCCAAAGCAATTTATTCAGAGTTGATCTTCATTTTGATATGAATAGCATTCCATATTATAAATATGCCTAACATTTATAAACAATTTGTTGTTGGCATACACTGAGGTCGTTTCCAAACTTTTGCTCTTACAAAAGTTCTTAATTGAATAATCTTGTACATAGAACATTTTTCATATGCATAATGATATCTGTGGGACAAATTCCTAGAAGTGAAATACCTGGAATGAAATATATATTCATTTACAATTTTGAGAAATATTGACATAAGGGTTGAACAATTTACACTATCTCCATTAATGTATAAGTTTCTTTTTGAACTATTTTTCTAATGTAATGTGTGATCAAATTTTATGTTTTTGCCAGTGTGATTGGTGAAAATTGTGTCTAAGTACAGCTTGAATTTACTTTTATCTTATTTAAAAATCATTTAACATAGTTAAGAGCCATTTTTATACCTCTTACCCAGTTTTTAATTAGGCTGTTTCTCTTTTTTTCTCACTAGTATTCATGAAAATTGGAATTTTCACTATGTGATATGAATTGTAAATATTATCAGCCAGTTTATCAGTTCCCTTCCATCTTGTATGTGTTTTGTATGCAGACATATTTTAAGATGTATTGATATCTAACAATTATAAATAGTACTGTTTAGTATAATGAAATCTAAGATTTACTTTAAAAGACATCCGAGGAATAACAGATGTGTATCTGTACATGTGTGAGTGTGTAAAGAAAATCTAGCATAATGTAGAATTTATGTGGTTATAATACATTGATTCACTTTACATTTTTCAACTTTTCCATAAATTTGAAATTTTTCATAATAATGAGAAATTCTATTTAGCCACTTAAAAACATAAACTAGGAAAGATAATTTTCTGATACTTTTACATTAAGCAAGCATAACAATGATACCAGATCTTGAAAATATTGTTCGGAAATAGAACCAGACAAATACTCACATGAGCATGAAAGCAACATAACTAAATAAAGTATTAGCAGATATAGTCTAGGAAAAGTTTTAAATAACTTTGACTTATTACCAAATAGGGTTAATTGTAGCAATGAAAGGATAGTTCAGTATTTAGGAAAATCCTTAATATAATTAAATTTTAAAAGTCGTATGACTATAGAATTGAGGGTCCAGTTCTGGGCTCTCTATTCTGTTTGGTGCCAGTACCATACTGTCTTGATGCTTACAACTTCGTAACAGAGCTTGAAGTCAGGCATTGTGATGCCCCCAGCTTTGGTTTTCTTTTTCAACATTCCCCTATTTGGGGTATTTTCTGGTTCCATACAAATTTTAGGATTGTTTGTTCCAGCTCTGTGAAAAATGTCAATGTTATTTTGATAGGGATTGCATTGAATGTGTACATTGTTCTAGGTAGCATAGACATTTTAACAATATTTATTCTTCCAATCCATGAGCATGGAATGTTTTTTCCATCTCTTTATGTCTTCCTCAATTTCTTTCATAAGTGCTCTGTAGTTTCTAGAGTACAGACCCTTTACCTCTTTGGTTAGGTTTATTCATAGGTATCTTATGGTTTTTGGTGCAACTGTAAATGGAATTGATTCCTTAATTTCTCTTTCTTCAGTCACATTGTTAGTATATAGAAATGCAACTGATTTCTGTGCATTGATTTTGTATCCTGCCACATTGTTGAATTGCTGTATGAGTTCTAGCAATTTTGGGGACGAGTCTTTTGAGTTTTCCGCATAAAGTATCATGTCACCTGCAAAGAGAGAGAGTTTGACTTCTTCTTTGCCAATTTGAATGCCTTTTATTTCTTTTTGTTCTTGATTGCTGAGGCTAGGGAATGCAAGCTGATACAGGCGCTCTGGAAAACAGTATGGAGGTTCCTTAAGAAGTTAAAAATAGAGCTGCCCTATGACCCAGCAATTGCACTACTAGGTATTTACCCCAAAGATACAGATGTAGTGAAACAAAGGGGCACCTGCACCCCAATGTTCAAGCAACAATGTCCACAATAGCCACACTGTGGAAGGAGAAGAGATGCCCTGAAGATGTGGTCCATATATACAATGGAATATTACTCAACCATCAGAGAGGATGAATACCTACCATTTACATCAACATGGATGGAACTGGAGGGTATTACGCTAAGTGAAATAAGTCAATCAGAGAAAGACAATTATCATATGGTTTCACTCATATGTGGAATATAAGAAATAGCACAGAGGACCATAGGGGAAGGGAGGGAAAACTGAATGTGAAGAAATCAGAGAGGGAGACAAACCATGAGAGACTCTTGACTCTGGGAAACAGAGGGTTGCCGGAGGGGAGGTGGGGGGGGGGGGATGGGGGAATTGGATGATGGGCATTAAAGAGGGCATGAGATGTGATGAGCACTGGGTGTTATATGCAAATGATGCATCACTGAACTCTACATCTGAAACTAATGATGAATTGAATTTAAATAAAAAAAATAATATTTTAAAAAGTCATATGACTACATGTATGCTGAAAAGGCATTTAGCAAAACAACAATTCAAGATAAACCAATACTATAGAATTGATAAAAACTTCCTTGGCATGTTATACCAAAAACCAGCATTATATTTAAAAGAGAAACAATAATTTTAACAACAAAGGCAAAAACAAACAAAAACAAAAAAATGTATGTTCCCATGATATAACTATTAAAATTTTTAGAATAAGTACAAGGCAACATTATCGAAGAGGAAAAAATAGTGATATTAATAAAAACAAAATTCTAAAAATTTAGAAGAGAAAAAGTAAAATATTCTTCTTTATTTGTGGAGGATAAGATCATATACCTGGAAAATGCAACAAAATATCTAAAGCTACTCTATAGAATAAATAATTTGGTTAGATTGTATGATACAATAAATTACATTTATATGTATATTATTGATAAATTAGGAGCTATAATGAAAGATATTATTTAGGAATTTGGTAAATAAGTGTGTAGGGCTTATCTAAAAATAACATAAGCACAACACTAATTCTTGGACAAATAAGAAAGAAAAAACTTATGGGATGCCTGGGTGGCTCAGATGGTTGGGCGTCTGCCTTCGGCTCAGGTCATGATCCCGGGGTCCTGGGATCGAGTCCCGCATCGGGCTCCCTGCTGGGTGGGGAGCCTGCTTCTCCCTCTGCCTCTGCCTCTCTCTCTCTCTCTCTCTGACTCTCATGAATAAATAAATAAAACATTAAAAAAAATAAAATAGTGTTATTTTTCAATTCAAATAGGAAAAAGCAAAAGAGATTATGGTATTTCCCATGTCACACAAAGATAGGGCAGAAAATACTTTCAATATCTGCAGTTAATCAAGTCAACATTAAGTGGAATAATGTACACAGGCCATTTTTTAGATACTTAAGATTTGATTGAGACCATTTAATTAGTTATCAAAATCAGTTTCACTCTAATAGTATAAAAGCACATTATGGCTTTATTGAGGTTGCAGTATTAGTCACATAAAAATAAGGAACTTGAAAATTGAATATTTCTCCAGTAATGTTATCTTGGCCATCTACATTTATGTTTAATGTATATTTACCATCAAATATCATTCAAAATAATCATAAATTAAAATAAGTAGCATTTCCCATGCAGAATTTGATCAAGTTGTTGTTTTATTTTTATTTATTTATGTATTTATAAGGTTCTATTTTTTATTTGAGAGAGAGGGCGAGAGAGCATGAGCTGGGAGTTGGGGGGTGCAGAGGGAGAAGCAGGCTACCCGCTGAGAAGATGGCCTGATGCAGGGCTCCATCCCAGAACCCCAGGATTGTGACCTGAGCCAAAGGCAGATGCTTAACCAGCTGAGCCACCCAGTTGCCCGTTATTTACTTTCTAAAAAAGATTATTTATTTATTTCAGAGAGAGTACATGAGTGGGAAGGCGTGGAGGGGGAGGGAGAGGAAGAAAGAATCTGAAACAGGCTCCACACTCAGCATGGAGCCTGACATGGGGCTCGATCCCACAACCCCTGAGATTATGACCTGAGCCGAAACCAAGAGCTGACTGCTTAACCAATTGAGCCACCCAGGAGCCCCAAGTTATCGTTTTAGAAATCCTGTCTGTTGAACTGAAATAGTCTACCCAAATAATTAATTGAGGGCAAAAACCTTTATGATTTTTGCTTCTGCATCACATAAGGTACACAGAATGACTGAAGACAAGTTATATTAATAGTTGAAACTTTGTCTGACCTTGAATTTCTATTCAATTCCAAATAGTGGATTTGTGGCTGTGGCTAATCACAGAATCTTTGTCTCACTGTCTCTACATTCCATCACTTTTTTGATTTTAGTTATCAACACTGTTCAACTCCTTCCTTAATCACTGAATTTCTTTTTTTAAAAAGATTTTATTTATTTATTTTGACAGAGAGAGAGAGAGAGAGAACACAAGCAGGCAGAGGGAGAAGGAGAAGTTGGCTCCAGATGTGGGACTCGATCCCAGGACCCTGGGATCATGACCTGACCCGGAGGCAGTCGCTTAACTGACTGAGCCACCCAGGCGCCCGAGTTTCTAAATTCTGTGCTTTGTCTAGAAATAAAGAAACTTTCTCAGGGCACCTGGGTGACTCATAAAATATATTTTAATGCATATATATTTAATATAATTTAATATAATATAATTTAATAATATATAATTTAATATAATATAATTAATAATATAATTTAATATAATATATTTAATATATTTAAAATATAAAAATATTTAAAAAATATTTTTAATGATTTTACTTATTTTAGAGATTTTATTTATTTTATGTGGGAAATGAATTTCCTCTTAATAAAAAAGTGTAAGCCAACTGAATGAAGAAGAACCCTGATAGACGTAAAATGAAAAAAAAAAGTCAACATAGGAGACTAGAGAAAGTTTCTTTTTTTTTTAAAGATTTTATTTATTTATTTGTTTATTTATTGAGAGAGAAAGAGAGCAAGCGGGGGGAGGGACAAAGAGAGAGTGAGAGAGAGAATGTCAAGCAGATTCCTCACTGAATGCAGAGCTCAACATGGGCTCAGTATCAGGGAACTGATATCATGACCTGAGCTGAAAACATGAGTCAGACTCTGAACAGACTGAGCCACCTTGGTGCCCCCCCAAAATACGTTTTAAATGAAGGGTTAATATAAGAGTTTAATTTCAATTTGTTTCCTTGGGTAGGAAACATGCTTTTGAGGAAATCAAAGATTTTCACTTCTCACACAGTAATATTTGAGTCTAAAGGGAGAAAGCACTTAATTTCTATAGGTCTAATTTTAGTTCTATAACTGCATCTCCAACTATTGTTTTCATATTGATTTATTCATTGCTCTTAAATGTTGTGCTTTCATCCATTTTAACATATCACTGCTTTCAGCTAGCATTATTCAATAGATACGGTCTCACTAATCTTTCTTCTCCATTCTGTCCCCTCTTAAACTTCATGTTTATTTACATGCTTAGAGTGCCTACTTAAAACTTTAAATAAGATAACAGATAAGATCTTTAAATAAGATAGTAACACTTACTTCTTGTTCTCTTCTAAATATGTTGAATTCCTATTATCTAAATGAAGAAATAAAAATCCATACCTACTCTGAACTCACTCTGACCTTCTATATTTTAACATCTTTTTTTAAAGATTTTGTTTACTTATTTCAGACAGAGAGAGAGAAGCATGCATGAGTGGGGGAGAAGGGACAGAGGGAGAAGCAAGCTCCTGGCTGAGTGGGGAGCCAGATGCAGGGCTCTATCCCAAGACCCTGGGATCATGACCTGAGCCGAAGGCAGATGCTTAACCAAGTGAGCCACCAAGGCACCTCTATTTTAACATCTTCTAACTAAAATTAAAATGATATTTCAAAATTGGATACATTTACTTTTTATTTGTATCTTAAAACTACATTCTGTGGTGTTTGTTTACGGACTGATTGTAAAAGCTGAACACTACTGTTTACATTGTTGTAATCATGCAGATATTTTTCACTGAGAAGCTGAGTAGTATGTGGGTAGTACAGTCCTTCCACCTAGTATAGTGTTACAATCTCTATGCAACTCAGGGAAGAAGAGTAAATTCTTTATATCAAATAGATCCTCTTTGTTAAACATTATCAGTAACTTCAGAACACAGCACATTTCAATTTGCCTTGTATCTATATATTACTTTCTGGAAAAGATTTGTTTCCATAGTATCTAATTTCCTTTATCTTCATTACAGAAAGAAGAAATATATGCCTTCTTCAGTAAATTCTAGCTCATGAAACATTTTGTCCATTAAATAGAATCCATCCCATTCTTTATATTCAAAGTATTTTCCTTCCAGCCCAGGAATTTTTTATTCACATTTTGTCTTTTTTTTTTTTTTCCACATTTTGTCTTGATTATTACCAGCCTAGGAAGGATTCATTTACTTTAGGCCCTTTCCTTAAATCCACTATTTTGTTTTATCCCTCATTTATCTTCTGTGATTGCCATTATTGTTGTGTGTAAATATATCCTTACATAACCTTCTCCAAAATAGCATATAGAAGGTACATTTTCTGAGTTCTTGAGTTTCTCAAGTGGCTTGATTTTGTCATTTCTGTTTGATTCGTAGTTCGGCTGGGCATACAATTCTAAGTTCAAAATATTATTGCCTCAGAATTTTGAAATAATTATTACCATTTTCTTCATTATCCAAAATTGGTAATTGAAAAGTATGAATTAATTATGACATTAATTGCTTCATAATAATACTTTTCCTCATTTTCTCTGGGTGCATTTGGCATTGGTATCTTTTTATACTTAGTCTTCTGAAATTTCTCAATGTTGTGCCTTTGAATCATTATTCATTTACTGACACGAGCAATCAGTGGATGCTGTTAAATCTAGAGACAGGTATCTCTTTTGTTCTGGGAGATTTTCTTATTTAACATTTTTTCTCATTTTTTTCATTTATGCTCTCCTTTTGAAACTTCTGTTTATCAGATCTTGAGCTACCTAGGTTGATGGTTTTGACCAATTTATTTTCTTTTATAGGCTCTTTGTTTTCATATATATGTTCTGGAAGAATAACTCATTTATCTTCTAATTCTCCTTTTAATTTTTAATTTGTTGATATTTTTAATTGCCAAATTTTCTCCATTTTTTTGAGAGTTTTCACTCAGTTCTATTCATGACTCTTGTTTCATGGAAACATTATCTAGAACTCTTCTGAAGATACTGAATTTTTAAAAATTCTCTTCTGTCATGAATAATATCTGTTTCCTCTTTTGGTCACATTTTTGTGTGTTTGACTTAGTTTTTTCCTTTCATGCTGCTGATTTTCTTTATATATCGATTAATCCTGTTTTTTCATTCCAATTAAGGAACAAAATATTAGGTAGGTTAGTTCTACATATCTTGTCTCCTCAACTTTTGGGTATGCAGACTAAAATTTTTCACTAACATTCTTTCTTAAATAGAATATATAATACATAGGTACTGAGTGGATTGGTAAACTTCCCTTCATACTGAAATGGTGGAAAACTATCTTTAAAATGGGAGGTGCCACAGATTCAGAATCAGAGCACTTTATTCTAGGAAAGTAATGTACAATCTAACAAGTTAATTCTTTCTAAGGTGTTCACTTAGGGTTTTTTGGAGATAGATTGACAATTCAGTGTGTGTGTGTGTCTGTGTGTATCTGTGTATGTAAAGTAAACATAATTGGCTTCACCTTGTATTTCACCAAATTTTTCAGTTTTATTATTATACCTACTAAGCCCAAGTAGAAAGACTTTCCGGGTTTCAGCTGTGCATTTCAGTCACCCTTATTTTTTGCATTTCTCATCTACCATAATCTGGAATTTGAGTTACATACTTCTTCAAGTTTACCAATATGATATGATTCTGTCTGCTTTTACTTTCACAAAAAGCATAGAGCCTCTCCAATATATTAGCCCTGATCCACTTTGTTCTTTTTTCAGTTATGGGTTTATCCTCATTTTAATCATTTATAATTCTTGTAGGGACTTTTGAGGATGAAGGTTAGACTAATATATTTGCTTGGTCTGCCATATTTCTCAGAAACTATAAAGTATGTTATTTCCATTATAAATTGGTACAAAAGGAGAACTTGAAAGTTATTTAGCAAGATAATTAAAACCATAAATGCCTTTTGAATTTGTAATTTTATGTCAGTAATTTATACTATAGATTAACTTTTTGTCCAGATATATAGTTACAAAGATGATCAATGGAGGGTTATTATAAATGTTAAAATTAGAAAAAACTAACAATGAGAGATTATCTCAATAAAATATGACACATATAATTTTAAGCCATACAACTTATTTTATAGGTATACTCAATATTCTTGGAATAATTTTCAGTTGTTTCTACTTTATCATATTTTTTTTATAACTTTACTTGATTACATTTACACTTACTCATTTAGATTTAAATTTTATTTGTTAACATAAGAATTTGAGGGAGTATAACAGGCTAAATAAAATGAAAATATGGCTAGCCATAATAAATGAAAAAAAAACACAAAACGTCTTATAGAGGAAGGGAAGATTGATATTAACAAAAATGTGAGATGCAATGATTTTTAATACCATGATCAGAGTTAGGTTCAACAGTAAATAGAAAGTAAGACAAGAACAAAGATTGATAACCTTTTGCATGGGACTAAACTCAAGCAGGAATTTATCATGTGATGTTAAAAAATGTGTTACTGTGTATGTGGTCTCACTTACATATTGGTAGAAGTCTTAATACAATTACTTGAAATGCAGTACACTAAAAAAGTGCTATTCCCCTAAAGTGTGCTTGTATTGACTCTATTTAAGGAAAAAATATCATTCCATGAAGTCCTAACTCATTGAAGTG
This sequence comes from Mirounga angustirostris, assembly GCF_029215605.1. Classification (NCBI taxonomy): domain Eukaryota; kingdom Metazoa; phylum Chordata; class Mammalia; order Carnivora; family Phocidae; genus Mirounga; species Mirounga angustirostris. The sequence continues at coordinate 9,770,879 of NW_026991720.1, forward strand.
ATGTCTTCAACACTGTAACAATGTCCTTCATCAACTTTGTTTTTTGAGAGAGTAACAGCTCTTTGAGTCTCATACATTCTGCTCTTTTTCTTAAAGTAGAACTCTGTTAGGGCTGCCATTTCTGGAAGGTCTTTCAGAGTGAACACAATGCTCTGTCAGGTCCTGGTCTCTTCCATGGATTTTTAAACTCCATGGCTGAATCCCAGGCTACAAACCCAGATTTCTCCATTCTCTGTGGGTTGAGTTTCCATTCTGTACACTTAGTTTTCTTTTTTTCCTGATCAGCCTTAATTAAAAGCATTCTGGTTTTGCCTAACAGATTTCTTTAACTTAGTATCTCATAGAGGAGCTGTTGAAATTTAAGTTCCTTTGGATTCCTTAAGAACCCATGTTCCTTGTAAAAGTCAATTCAATACTTATCCAGAGCTCTTTTATTGAAAAACACCATCAGTCAGTTGAAATTTTAGAGTTTTGAGGAGCATTCTGTGTAGACTTCAATTTGGAAGTCTACACAAAATATGGAAAAGATGAAGGGAGAAAAATTATGCTTTTGGATATTCAGTGAATGTGGAAATATTACCTATATTATTTGTGATATATATCACCAATTTTCATATATATATGAATTTCATATATATATAAATTTCATATATATATAATATATAACATGATATATTATTTCCCATGGACTTTTTAATTGTAATAATTATGCATAAAAGCAAAATAAAAATATTAAGAAAGAGATGTGATCCAGATAAAGTAAATCTAATATAAATCTATTTATAAAACAAATTATATGGCTGTGTTTGAAAAATATCAAAAAGATATCTAATTAAATAGAGGAATTAATGATTGATATTTTGCAAAGCTACCGTATAAAACGAAGATATAAAAATAATCAGTTAGGTGTGCCTGCCTGGCTCAGTCAGTAGAGCATGTGATGACTCTTAATCTCAGGGTTGTGAGTTCAGGCTCCAAGTTGGGCATGGAACCTACTGGAAAACAAAACAAAACACAGAAATAACCACAAAATTTCTGTATACCACCTTCAAGTCAAAAGATTATGAAAGTTAATATAACCATAGCGTTATTAAATACGGACTGATCCTAAAATTGTTAAATATCTCTTTACAGAAAATTGTAAAACAAATTTAAGGAACTAAATAAATGGAAAATATGTCCAAGAGATTAGAAGATAATATTTTAAAGATAGCAATTCTTCCTAAACTGATTAATAAATTCAATTCAAATCCAATCACTATTTCTTTTTTTTTTAAATTTTATTTGAGAGAGAGAATGAGAGAGAGAGAGAGAGCACATGAGAGGGGGGAGGGTCAGAGAGAGAAGCAGACTCCCTGCCGAGCAGGGAGCCCCATGCGGGACTCGATCCCGGGACTCCAGGATCATAACCTGAGCCGAAGGCAGTCGCTTAACCAACTGAGCCCCCCAGGCGCCCCCCCAATCACTATTTCCCCAGTAATGTAAGTCTATTTGAGGATTTGAATATTAGTGGAAATTGATAAGCTTATTCTAAATTTTAAGTGTAATTGTCAATGGCCAATGATAACCAAGTATCTTAAAGGTGGGAGGCCTTGCTCTAACTATAATGAAGTTACAGTAATTAAGATAATAAGGCAGTAGTACAAGGAAAAACAAAAAGAACATAATAGAGGGCCTACAACTAGAATCTAGCACATATGGACACATGATTTATAATAATTGTAGTCCCGTACAGTTGTGGGAAAAGTTTTGGGGGAAAATGGTATTTGTACCATATGTAAAACTACTATACACAATTTCAGGTCAATGGTACATCTAAATGTGAGAGGCAAAACAACAAATAATCTAGAAGGAATATGGGAACTTACATAGTTATAATAGAGGAACTTCATTTTTTTGATGTAGGCAAAATTTACTGAACTTAATTTAATCGAAAGTTTCTCAAACTTATTTAACTCTAAAGTGTGTGTGTGTTTGATACATTGGGAAAAAAAATTCCCTTTAGGAAAGACTACTTTGGGTCCTCTGCTTTCTTATCAAATTAGCAAAGGTCAATCCTGGTAGTTAATGGACAATGATTATGAACTAAAATAAGTTTACAAGAACAGTTTAAAAGATAAGGCTGGACCCTGGTCTGGAAAAAACAGAATCAAGACAAGAATCTTACATTTTTTCACAATAAGATCATAAGACAGGATATATTTTTGGCTTTATGTCTAGATCCATTTCTGGTCTGAAAATAAAAAGATTACTAAAGTCATATAAGTGTGTAACAATTTATGTCACCAAGAAGTATTAAGCAGAGAATTGAACAAAATTTAAGCTTTTAAGTTTTTGTATTATTAGAACAAACAGTGATTAAAAAGATATATTTGTATCATTTATGCATTGGTTCTTAAAAGTGCTCTACAATAAAAGTAGTTCAATTGCACCCTATTTAAAGTAGATCATATTAAAGGCATTTTTGTACCAGCATTGGTCTAGATACATTACTTATTTTTTCTAAAAGGCCTTTAATGGTTCTAAAACTCACGTATCTACTCTATAGACTGAGGATAATATTACCTGCCCTTAATTAAATGCTAGAGATATGTATTTCTATATAGAACCTATATCCTTTAAATAAGCATAACACAATAACAAGTGTATACAACAGAAAGAGTAATTACCCAAATTTGCATGCACAATGGGAACTTCCTTGGTAAAGTGGTTGGCTGCCTGAAACAATATATCATGGATACCATTCAGGGGGAAGTAGTCTACTTTATATGGTACAAATTGGGTACTTAATGCAAGTCTTGAATCTTTCAACTCACAGGGGAATTCTAAGAGTCAGCTAGTTGACATGTACCACAGAGACTTCTCATGGGAAAAGAGCAGTTGGTTTACCCTGGTGCTAATAAGAGGACCAGCCTATATGTCTCTCAATTACCACCAAGCCATGGGATTGAGATGGACCCTCTTCCCTTCTATTAATACTTCATTCCTTGCAATGGGTCACCCCCACCTCCAGATTACATGTAACTGATTTAGGTTTTTTTTTTTTCTCCTGAGGTTTATTTGACCTCATGTAAGTATAATATGCTTGAAATATGGATGTTACATTAATATGGATTTTATTTCTTTTGATATTAATAATGCTGAGGTATTTTGTAAGTATGTGAATGTGCCTAAAGCAGTGCCTCATAAAGGATATAATAAAAGCTAAATTTATTAAGCATTTATCATGTGAATACTGTGCTAAGTGCTTTACATGTGTAACTCTACTTGATCCAATTTGGAGCAACATAATATTTATCTTCATTTTAACAAATATAATATGAGGTCCATAGAAATCGAATATGCTGTCCAGAGTCACATCACTTTTAAATAAAGTCAGACTTTATGCTCAGATTTGTCTAAACCCAAATTCCAAATTTGTTTTGTTTGACCAGTAGGTCATTCAGAAACCTTTAGAACCAACAGTAAATATGATCTTTATGAGACTATGGGAACCCAAATATGCAAAAAAATTCTAAAAAAATTGGGATAATCATCAACAATTTATTCATATGCTGCTAACAGCTCCCTATGTTGCTTGGATATGCTATTCAAAATATTTAAATTTGAATTTTGATTTTAAAATGCTAGTTTCCATTAATAAAATAATATAGCTGATAAATGAATAAAACGATTTAGGTCATAATCTCTGAATTTAACTAACTTAATTAGAATCTATATGTTTATTTTATTTTATTTTTTAAAAAATTTATTATGTTAGTCACCATACAATACATCATTAGTTTTTGATGTGGTGATCCACGATCCATTGTTTTCATATAACACCCGGTGCTCCATGCAGTACATGCCCTCCTTAATACCCATCACCGGGCTAACCAGTCCCCCCTCCCCCGCTAGAACCCTGTTTGTCTCTCAGAGTCCATATTCTCTCATGGTTCATCTCTCCCTCCAATTCCGCCCCCCTTCATTTTTCCCTTCCTTCTCCTAATGTCCTCCATGCTATTCCTTATGTTCCACAAATAAGTGAAACCATATGATAATTGACTTTCTCTGCTTGACTCATTTCACTTAGCATAATCTCCTCCAGTCCCATCCATGTTGATGTAAAAGTTGGGTATTCATCCTTTCTGATGGCTGAGTAATATTTCATTGTATATATGGACCACATCTTCTTTATCCATTCATCTGTTGAAGGGCATCTTGGCTCTTTCCACGGTTTGGCTATTGCGGATTGCTGCTATGAACATTAGGTGCATATGGCCCTCTTTTCACTACATCTGTGTCTTCGGGGTAAATACCTAGAAGTGCAATTGCTGGGTCATAGGGTAGCTCTATTTTTAAATTTTTGAGGAACCTCCACACTGTTTTCCCAAGTGGCTGTACCAACTTGCATTCCCACCAACAGTGTAAGAGGGTTCCCCTTTCTCCACAACCTCTCCAACATTTGTTGTTTCTTTCCCTGTCCATTTTTGCCATTCTAACTGGTGTAAGGTGGTATCTCAATGTGGTTTTGATTTGAATTTCCCTGATGGCTAATGATGATGAACATTTTTTCATGTGTCTGTTAGCCATTTGTATGTCTTCTTCAGAGAAGTGTCTTTTCATATCTTCTGCCCACTTTTTGACTTGATTATTTGTTTTTAGGGTGTTGAGTTTGAGAAGTTCTTTATAGATCTTGGATACCAGCCCTTTATCTGTAGTGTCATTTGCAAATATCTTCTCCCATTCTGTGGGTTGCCTCTTTGTTTTGACTGTTTCCTTTGCTGTGCAGAAGCTTTTTATCTTGATGAAGTCCCAAAAGTTCATTTTTGCTTTTGTTTCACTAGCTTTTGGACATGTAACTTGAAAGAAGTTGCTGTGGGCGATGTCAAAGAGGTTACTGCCTATGTTCTCCTCTAGGATTTTGATGGATTCCTGTCTCACATTGAGGTCTTTCATCCATTTTGAGTTTATCTTTGTGAATGGTGTTAGAGAATGGTCGAGTTTCATTCTTCTGCATGTGGCTGTCCAATTTTCCCAGCACCATTTATTGAAGAGACTGTCTTTTTTCCATTGCATGCTTTTTCCTGCTTTGTCAAAGATTATTTGACCATAGAGTTGAGGGTCCATATCTGCGTTCTCTATTCTTTTCCATTGGTCTATATGTCTGTTTTTGTGCCAGTACCAGGCTGTCTTGGTGATCACAGCTTTGTAATATAGCTTGAAATCGGGCAACGTGATGCCTCCAGCTTTGTTTTTCTTTTTCAACATTTCCTTGGCGATTCAGAGTCTTTTCTGATTCCATACAAATTTTAGGATTGTTTGTTCCAACACTTTGAAAAATGTCATTGGAATTTTGATCGGGATGGCGTTGAAGGTATAGATAGCTCTGGGTAGCATAGACATTTTAACAATGTTTATTCTTCTGATCCATGAGCATGGAATGTTTTTCCATCTTTTTGTGTCTTCTTCAATTTCTTTCATGAGTGTTCTGTAGTTCCTAGAATATAGATCCTTTACCTCTTTGGTTAGGTTTATTCCGAGGTATCTTATGGTTTTTGGTGCTATTGTAAATGGAATTGTTTCTCTAATTTCTCTTTCTACAGTTTCATTGTTAGTGTATAAGAAAGCACCTGATTTCTGTGCATTGATTTTGTATCCTGCCACATTACTGAATTGCTGTATGAGTTCTAGTAATTTGGGGGTGGAGTCTTTTGGGTTTTCCACATAAAGTATCATGTCGTCTGCAAAAAGAGAGAGTTTGACTTCTTTGCCAATTTGAATACCTTTTATTTCTTTTTGTTGTCTGATTGCTGTTGCTAGGACTTCTAGTACTATGTTGAACAATAGTGGCAAGAGTGAGCCTCCTTGATGTGTTCCTGATCTTAAGGGAAAGGCTCTCAGCTTTTCCCCATTGAGTATGATATTCGCTGTGGGTTTTTCATAGATGGATTTTATGAACTTGAGGAATATTCCCTTTATCCCTATACTCTGAAGAGTTTTAATCAGGAAAGGATGTTGTATTTTGTTGAATGCTTTTTCTGCATCAATTGAGAGGACGCATTGGTTCTTCTCCCTCCTCTTATTAATGTGTTCTATCACATTGATTGATTTGAGAATGTTGAACCACCCTTGCATCCCGGGGATAAATAAACCACTTGGTCATGGTGGATGATCCTTTTAATGTAATTTTGGATCCTATTAGCTAGGATTTTGTTGAGGATTTTGGAATCCATATTCATCAGGGATATCGGTCTGAAATTCTCCTTTTTGATGGGGTCTTTGCCTGGTTTGTGGATTAAGGTAATGCTGGCCCCATAGAATGAGTTTGGAAGTTTTCCTTCTGTTTCTATTTTTTGAAACAGGTTCAGGAGAATAGGTATTATTTCTTCTTTGAATGTTTGGTAGAATTCCCCAGGGAATCCATCAGGCCCTGGACTCTTGTTTTTGGGGAGGTTTTTGATCACTGCTTCAATCTCGTTACTGGTTATTGGCCTATTCAGGTTGTCAATCTCTTCCTGTTTCAGTCTTGGCGGTTTATAGGTTTCCAGGAAGGCCTCCATTTCATCCAGATTGCTCAGTTTATTGGCATATAGTTGTTGATAATAATTTTTAATAATTGTTTCTATTTCCTTGGTGTTAGTCGTGATCTCTCCCCTTTCATTCATAATTTTATTAATTTGGGTCCTTTCTCTTTTCTTTTGGATAAATCTAGCCAGTGGTTTATTGATTTTATTAATTCTTTCAAAGAACTGACTTCTAGTTTCGTTGATCTGATCTACTGTGTTTCTGGTTTCTAATTCATTGATTTCTGCTCTAATTTTAATTATTTCTCCTCTAATGCGTGGCTTAGGCATCATTTGTTGCTTTTTCTCTAGTTCTTTAATGTGTAGAGTTAGTTGGTGAATTCAGGATTTTTCTATTTTTTGAGTGAGGCTTGGATGGCTATGTATTTCCCCCTTAGGACCGCCTTTGCAGTATCCCATAGGTTTTGGACAGATGTGTTTTCATTCTCATTGATTTCCATGAATTGTTTAAGTTCTTCCTTGATTTCCTGGTTGACCCAAACATTCTTGAGCCGAGTGGTCTTTAGCTTCCAAGTGTTTGAATTTCTGCCAAATTTTTTCTTGTGATTAAGTTCCAGTTTTAAAGCATTGTGGTATGAGAATATGCAGGGAATAATCTCAATCTTTTGGTATCGGTTGAGACCTGATTTGTGACCCAGTATGTGGTCTATTCTGGAGAAAGTTCCATGTGCGCTCGAGAAGAATGAGTATTCTGTTGTTTTAGGGTGGAATATTCTGTAAATGTCTATGAGGTCCATCTGGTCCAGTGTATCATTCAAAGCTCTTGTTTCCTTGTTGATTTTCTGCTTAGATGATCTGTCCATTGCTGAGAGTGGAGTATTGAGGTCTCCTACAATTAACGTATTGTTATTAATATGACTCTTTATTTTGGTTAACAGTTGGCTTATGTAGATGGTTGGTCCCATGTTGGGGGCATAGATATTTACAATTGTTAGGGATCTTCTTGTTGGATAGACCCTTTAAGAATGATATAGTGTCCTTCTGTGTCTCTAATTACAGACTTTAGTTTAAAATCTAATTTGTCTGATATAAGAATTGCTACCCCAGCTTTCTTTTGAGGTCCGCTGGCATGGAAGATGGATCTCCATCCATTCACTTTCGGTCTGGATGTATCTTTAGGTTCAAAATGAGTCTCTTGTAGGCAGCCTATGGATGGGTCCTGTCTTTTTATCCAATCTGCAACCCTGTGCCGTTTTATGGGAGCATTTAGGCCATTCACATTGAGAGTGATTATTGAAAGATATGAATTAATTGTTATCATGTTGCCTGTGAAGACGTTGTTTTTATAGATTGTCCCTGTAACTTTCTGTTGTATATGACTCTTGGGGTCTTTCTCCTTTTATAGAACCCCCCTTAATATTTCTTTCAGGGCCGGCTTAGTGGTCACATATTCTTTCAGTTTCTGCCAGTTGTGGAAGCTCTGCATCTCTCCATCCATTCTAAATGACAGCCTTGTCGGATAAAGTATTCTTGGCTGCATGTTCTTCTCATTTAGTACCCTGAATAGGTCTTGCCAGGCCTTTCTGGCTTGCCAGGTCTCTGTGGATAGGTCTGACGTTATTCTGATGTTCCTCCCTTTGTATGTAAGGAATCTCTTCCCTCTAACTGCCCTTAAGATGGTTTCCTTGGTTCTAAGATTTGCAAGTTTTACTATTACATGCCGGGGTGTTGGCCTGTTTTCCTCGATCTTGGGAGGGGTCCTCTCTGCCTCTAGGATGTGAATGTTTGTTTCATTCCCCAGATTAGGGAAGTTCGCAGCTACGATTTGCTCAAATATATCTTCTAGTCCTCTCTCTCTCTCCACTCCCTCCGGGATTCCAATTATTCTGACATTGGAACGCTTCATGGTGTCACTTATTTCTCTGATTCTATTTTCATGGATTCTGAGTTGTTTTTTCCTGGCCTCCTCTTTTCCCTTTTTATCTATTATATTGTCTTCCAGGTCGCTTATTCTCTCTTCTGCCTCAGTTACCCTAGCTGTTAGATTATCTAGATTGGATTGGATCTCATTGATAGCATTTTTAAGTTCTGCCAGTTCAGCTTTCATTTCTGCCCTTAGAGACTCTATGTTGCCATTAATTGATTTCTCCATTCTAGCCATTGTCTTCACAATTGCTAGCCTGAATTCCATCTCCGACATCTTGGTTATATCTGCATCCATTTGTAAATCTGCAGCATAAGTCATAATCTCTGAGTCTTTTCTATTTTGGGGGCTCCTCCTCCTAGTCATTCTGTTGATGGGTGTTTGGGGGAATGTATAGAGTCCAAATTATTGACCAGAACCCAAGCAAGATGCACCTGTGTTCTTGGGACCTGAGGGTTGCTGGCCTCTTGTTTTCCCAGCCTGTCTTCTGCGGGAGGGGCCTGCCGCACTGTTACTCAGGCAACCCTGTTTGGGCGGAGTTGCCCTGCACCCCTATGGCAGGGGATGGGCTCAGTGGGAATCAGTTTGGGGGGCTTTTGTTCTCTGGCGGCTTTCCCTGGTGGCTTTCCGCGTCTCTTCAGTGAGTCAGAGCAGAAGAGACCATTTCCAACCCTTTGCCTCAGAGCAGAGAGATTGCAGTCTGTTCTTCAGTGAGCTCTCCAAGCCACACTGTCTCCGTTTCTGTCCATGCTGCTGTAAACTGCAGTGTCCTGGGTTGTGCGCCCCTCCGCAGCTCCCCCAGTCCTGCCTCCAAGTTGGGGCACGTCTCTGCCCTTTGTGCTTTTATTTTTTTGTTGTTTTTGGTTTTTTTAAGATTTTATTTATTTATTCATGAGAGACAGAGAGAGAGAGAGGCAGAGGGAGAAGCAGGCTCCCAAGGAGCAGGGAGCCCAATGCGGGACTCGATCCCCGGACCCTGAGATCATGACCTGAGCCGAAGGCAGACGCTTAACCATCTGAGCCACCCAGGCGCCCTGCCCTTTGTGCTTTTAAAACCCCCAGCCGCTCCCAGTTCGCGCACGCGTGCTCGACCCCGCCGCTCCAGGTTTCCATCCCAGGGGGCTGCAGTTCACAGGCACGACCCCACTGCTCCAGGTTTCCACCCCGGGGGCTGCCCTAAAGTCCTTTCCCCGCCACTACCGGTCCGCGAGTCTGTGCCCATCCACAGCACGCAAGACTGTCACTCACCGGCGGTGTAGGATCCCCACGGCCAGACACCTTCCCACTGCCGTTTATCCTCCGATATCTGCCCGCAGAATCACAGCTCTCCGCTTTGTACCTCAAAACTAACTGCGTGCGATATTCTGTTTGTAGAGATCCAGATCTTCTTACATCTCAGGCTGGTTTCGTGGGTGCTCAGAGTGGTCTGGTAGATATCCAGCTCAATTCCAGGGACCAGTTGAAATAGGGTCCCCTACTCCTCTGCCATCTTTTCCAAGTGTCTAGAATCTATATGCTTAAAAGTGACACAAGGTTTTTGAGATGCTATGTATATAATTAGAAGTTTGTATATATAACTATTACTGACCTTTTTTTTAATAGCTGGAAGTTTATACCCTTTTACTAACCTCTCCCTATTTTGCCCATTCACCAGCCCCTGGAAGCCACTTTTCTACTTTGTTTCAATGAGTCTGACTTTTTTCACATTCCTCATGTAAATGATACCATGCAATATATTCTTTTTCTGTCTGGCTTATTTCACTTAACATAATGTCCTCAAGTTCCATCCATGTTGCTGCAAATGGGAGGATTGTCTTCTGTGTTATGGCTGAAACAATATTTCAAATAATATTCTATTGTATGTGTATACCACAATTTTTTTATCCATTTATCTGTCAGTCACTGTGAACAGTTAGGTTGTTTCCATATTTTGGCTATTGTGAATAGTGCTGCAATAAACATGGAGGTGCATTTATCTTTTTGAGTTAGTGTTTTTGTTTTCTTCAGGTAAATACTCAGAAGTAGAATTGCTAGATTATAAAGTAGTTCTGTTTTTAATTTTTGAGGAAACTCCATACTGTTTTCCATAGTGGGTGTATCATTTTGTATTCCTGCCAACAGTGGATAAGGGTCTCCTTTTCCCCACATCCTCGCCAGCACTTGCTATTTCTTATTTCTTGTCTTTTTGATAACAGGTGTGAGGTAATAACTCACTGCAGTTTTGTGTTTGCCTGATGATCAGTGATGTTGAGCATCTTTTCATGTACCTGTTCATGGTTTTCTTTGCTGTGCAGAAGCTTTTTAGTTTGATGTAGCCCCACTAGTTTATTTTTGCTTTTGTTGCTTTAACCTTGGTGTCAAATAAAAAAAAAAAATCATTGCTAAGACAATGTCAAGAAACTTACCACCCATAATCTCTGTGCTGAGTAGTCTTCTCACTTTAATGGTTCCTAGCACCTTGTGACAAGAAGCTCTGTTCACAACATTTTTAAAAATCATCAAAATTTTGTTTCCAATGGCAATTGTTGCTATCATTTGCACAATGCTTCAGGAGTTAAAACCACACACGCATACACTGTCGCCTCTGGCGTGTAACACCCTTGTAAGGAAGGAGTGTATGTAATCATCACCACTTTGCATGGTAAAAAATAAGGACACAAATCATTCCGAAAGAGATCCCAGTGACTTACCCTCCCAAAAAAGACAATTACCCGAACTCTAAACCTTTGAGGTTTGGAGGGTACTTGGAGGGCAGCTCCTCCAAATTTCTTTTTGTTTCCATTTTGCATGGAATATATTTTTCCAACCCTTCTCTTTCAGTCTGTATGTGTCCTTGCATTTAAAGGTCCTTACATTTCTTATAGGCAACATTTAGCTGGGTCTTGTTTTTTTATCCACTTAGCCAATCCACATCTTTTGATTGAAGAATTTAGCTCATTTACATTTAAAATAATTATTGATAGATATGTACTTATTGCCATTTTGTTAATTGTTTTCTGGGTGTTTTTGTGGTTCTTTTGTTCTTATCTAGCTCTCTTCCTTTGTGGTTTGATGACTTTCTTTAGTAGTATGCTTATATTCCTTTGTTTTTATCTTTTGTGTATTTACTGTAGGTTTTTGCTTTGTGGTTACCATGAGGGTTACATATAACAATTTATTCTAAAATATAAGTTAGATATTTATATATATCTAAATTGTTATAACATTATAACAACTATTATTGACAAATGTTAGTAATGACAGAGCCCAAGATTGTACATGTTAGTTTAAATGCAGTGGTATAAAAGTTGTTAAAAATATTTAATAAATGATTAATTGTGCATGCTATACTTTAAAAAACTGCCATAATGTTTATGACTTCCATGAGGTCACTCCGTGTATAGCACCTGACAGGGAAGAGTCAGCATTGGCTCACTGAGAACTATTTACTGTTATTTTCAATTTAACAATGTCTCACTTATTATGCTTCAAAAAGGGTTATCTTTTGTGTAGTAGAGAGATTGAAAAGTACTAGATGGATAAACAGAATACATATATACTTATATATAATATACTTTTAAAATCTAACATTATATTTGTATATAATTCAAGTAAATTAACACAAACCAAAGTTTATGTCAACATTCTTACTAAGTTTCAATCTTGATATTAAAAGTAGATTTTGTATTAATGTTTAGAAGGTAGATTTCTATGAATCAAAGCCATATTCATCATTTTCTAAAAAAAATTGGGAGAAGCATAAGGACCATTCAAATAGCTTTGAATATATATCAAAATGTCACAAAAATTTTGGGTATTTTTGGTGAATATCATAATTTGAATATTTTGAGATATAGTTCCTTTTCCTATACTAATGTTTAGGACATTATATTCATGGTTGAAGTCATAAAAATTAGTGGGCCGGAAGCTACTAATACAAAAATACTACCTAGATAAAAATTAGATGCTTTGATATGGGCATTATTACCTGAATATATCTAAAATAGAATTAAAATTGCAGGAATAGTAATGCATCACTTGACTCTTAGAAGCTTGAGAGCTTTCTAAAGACCTAAACATTTCTTTTCTCAGTTTTCAAATTTGTTTAAAAATGTGTTACATTAGTTTATGGAATCTGTCTAATAGACCTGTATCTTAACACATCATGATTTTTTATAGTTAAGCAGTTATTTGGAAAACCCAAAGCAAGCAAGGAAACATGTGTTTCAATCTTATGTATACTCATACTATAAAATCATAGAATGTTTAAAGGCCATAATATAGTTAAAGATTCTGACATATTGGAAATATTTTAGAAAACATTTTATATATTTAAATATTTCAGGTAAAGGAAAAAATTTAAAACAGACATTTTTACTAGTAAAATGCATTTGACAAGCTTTTAATTAACCTAAAATCCACCAATGATTTTAAATGCTTACTATGTTTTGGGAACATGGAAAATGCAGATAAGACATATGTTCTTGTGTCAAGGAGTTCATGGTCTGGTGAGAGAGACAATAAGATGGAGTAAATGATATGACAGGAATACAAAGTGACGATATCACAGACTAAGAGGCAGGAACTAACCTAGTCTAAGGATAAAGTAACAGATGGATTTTGAAATAACCATGTATTATCATAAATGTATACAGCTGGAGACTCTAATCAGTCATTGTCCCATAAACAGTCACTTTTCTAGAGGATATAGATAGCCCCTGGTACCTGGCAGGCAACTAATGGTCCAATGAATGCTTGTAACTCTTTTCCTGTAAATATAGACAACCAGACCTATTTGATTTCACTTAGAAAGGAAAAAAAAAAAAAAGTTGTGTTCACTTTCTTTAGGGATCAACTCTCCATCTCTTTCTTAAAATGTAGCATATAGGGAGTTCTATGATTTTACCATTTCACAAGACGTCATGATGGCCCATTCTATTAAGGATACCATTCTGCTGCATTGAATGCCCCAGAAGCCTTGGTAAGATACATGCCTGCATAAGGATGCAAAATAAAACTCCCATGAAAATTCAGGCTCTGACCCTTTGATTAAGTTTCAGGGTTTTCCTTGATCTGAACCATGAAAAGATATCTACAATAAGCAAATGGCAAGAGACTTAGCTGGAATCTCCTGCCACCAAGAAAATAGCATAATGCCTTTTGTATTTTAAAGGCAACATATAATACAAATATATAATAGCATGCTGCTGCAATACATTTACCAAATAACCCTAAAACTTACTGTTTTGACTGGGATCAGAACAATAGAAGGTTCTTAAATTCTGAAAAAATTTGCACCAGCAGTAAGCAATACAAACCAGGATATTTAGGTGCACTTACAGTGTCTGTGGCAGTTAGGTTATTTTATAGAAACAAGCACTCTTTAGGAAACTATAGCACATACTCATAATTTTGAAGCAAAGCCACTCCATATTTTGAAGATGATTCTTTGTTTGAAAATAACAAAAGTAGCAAAATAACTGATGGCTTAATATTAGGTCCTACTAAATAAGGAAAATTTGACCAGGGCCCCTAAGGTATCTTCCACCTGAGCTGCCTATCATAACCTGGATGTTTTTTTTTTTTTTTACCACAGAAGCCACAAAATTTGACATTTTCAGTAGCCTTCCATCATTAAGTGGAAGAAATATAGATTATATTGGGCTTGAACAGATTCTGAAGGTACAATTAAGTTACATGAGCAAGAGGCTTAGACTTTCATGCATCTACTTTGAAAGCACTACCTCCTTCCTATGAACCCACATGTGTGGTTTTATGAGTTTTCATGTCAACAACTATGACAAGTTGTCTGATGAAGAAAAATTTATATTTAGTTTATAGATGGTTCCATAGGATATACTAGGAACATTTTAAAAGTGGGTACATAAGAACATAAGTGAAGGGAAATTTTCTAGAGAGCAGAACTTAGAGGAGTGTACCTGGTTGTTTACTTTTTCTGGAAAAAGAGGTTAGAGAAATACCAGATTCACAATGATTTTTTTGAGCAGTGGCTAATGATTTAGCTGAGTGGTTATGAACTTAGAAAAATATTGGAAATTTGGTGATAAAGCAACTTGAGCAGACTTCATGGAATGGGCCCAAAGTGTGAGGATATTTTTGTCTTGTGTAAATGTCCACCAAACAGCAAACACAGCAGACAAGGCTCCCAATAATCATGTGAACAAGATGGCCCCTTATGTGGATGTCAGTAAATCTCTTTGCTCAGCCATTCCAATCATTGCTAAAAGGGTTGATGAACCAATTGGCCATGGAAGCAGGCATGGCAGTCATGCATGGACTGAACAACATGGCATGTACTCACTACAGATGATGTGGCTGTAACTATTGGTGAGTACACAACGTGTCAACAACGGAAAGTGACACTGAGTCAACAATATGGTGATTTTCCCAATGAGCAAGCCAGCCACCTGGTGACAATTTGATTATATTCAATTACTTCCATCACAGAAGGGAAAGCAATTTGTTCTTTTTGGAATAGACACATTCTGGAGATAGATTTGCCTTCACTGCCAATAGTTACCCTGCCAAAACTACCTTTCATGATTTTGGAGGTTGCTTTACATCACTGTCAAGAAATTCTCCACAGCATTTCTTGTGAACCAGAAACTACTTTTAGAGCGAATAAAGTATAACAAAAGACCAATGGCCATGCAATTCATGGTTCCTCCCATATACCCATCCCCTGCCTGATAGAATGGTGGGAATGACCTAGTAGCCCAAAAGAATGGTGGAATGGGCTTCTGAAGACTTATTTAGAACACTTTGCAAATATCTCAGATTGTATTTTAGGGTTTATTTCTGAATCTTCTATATTAATACACATTTCCATTTTTTTATAGCTAGAATTTATGGGTTTAGGTTCTAAAAAATAAAAACAGAGGAGTCATCCCTCTTATCATTACACATAATAAAATACAACTTTGGCCTCTGATGGTTTAGAGGTCTTAGTTCCCTAGGAAGAAATATTCTTGCTAGGGACAATTTCAAGGGAAATCTGACAACGGGCATCTCAGTATCCTTTTTCCTTAATGTTAAAATCTGAGAATGAGAGGAAATTGCATGAGATTCTGAAGGCAGGAATGGAACAGAATCTATGATTCTATGGCAGTGTTTGTGCCCAGATAGAAGTATTTATTCACGGTGACTCTTAAATTCCTTAGTTAACTAATTTTCATTGAAATCCATTATTCATTATACTGTGACTTTTTGTCTATATTCTGATATTTCAGCTTTTTATAGTTTGTTGATTTGTTTTATTGAATGATTATAATTCAAAATTATGAGACCCACATAGTAGCATTATGGTTCCATAATTCCAGTTGCTTTAATGGCTATTTTTTTCTTCTTCTTCTTTTATTTTTTAGTGGTTATTTCTACATGAAAAACTTAACCATGCCTATCATATGTCAAAATCTAAAATTATCTTTCATTGAAAACCACTCATTTTCTCTGTCTTCAGTAGCACCCATTGTCAATTAAAATCTAAAATATCTTAAGATGCCCAGTTCAAATGCTCTCTCCTCCATGAAAACTTTCCTTACCAGGGTTTTTCTCTCAAAGCACATAGCTTATATTTTACAACACAGTGCTTACATTTTTCTTAAAACATCTGGAGCAGAGACTGTGTCAGTGGCAGGCTAGTTGCTTCAAACACTGCATGTAAGACTTGACAAAAAATTGAGGTCCAGCATATCCCTTTGAGAGCTTCTTAAAATCTATCCTATTTTCCCCACTGGTGGAAGTTATGAAAAAAGCAACAAAGATTGCCTAGCAGGAAAATGATTTGTAGGGGAACACTCTGTTTGGTCATCTTCTTTGGAGAGATTAAGTAAGAAGTGAGTGATGTAGGATCGGGAAAGTGCAAGTCCACCATACAAATTTAGCTCGCTGAATTCAGGATATTGAGAAATCCAGAGTCTTGGCACCACTCTTTCAACTTCCCATTCTATGGACTCCGAGGCATCCCAGTGAATCAAGGGAAGGATATTCTCTACATTGGAAGGCATATGCACTGTATTCAGAGGAGACCACAGGATGCTTCCACTGCTAGAATCTGAGCCCTGCCTCAGGCACTGGCAGCAACCACAGAGACCATGCATTGACTTTACAGAGGGAAATAAAAGCCCCCGAGATCACCTACTTCTTGATTTTGCCTCAGGCTGATCATCAACATTTATCTATTTGTAAGTAGTAATGATTGAAAGATTTATCTTAAGGATTTCAACATTGCCTTGTGGTTCTTTGTGGAGGTAGAAATTGAAGAGAAGAATTTTAGGTAAACCAATCCAACCTTGAGGAATGATATTTCATTTCCAGTTATTCCTCATAGACAGTTTTTGAAATAAAATCAAGTTCAGCCCAGGAGCTACCAGAAAACAGTAGGAAGAAAGAGTAGGCCGTGCTTAGCAATGAACCCTTAAAGAGTTTGGCCAATTCCTTTTTCTAGTTTTAGCAACACACATATGCTCATTTCTTCAAACATCTTTCAGGCCTAGCAGGTAAGTGTTTGTCTACTGATTGCCCAGCAACAGAAATTACTGTCATGGTTCCATGTATCATGGAGAATAAAAGTATGTTTTGTATTCAACATAGTATTGGAAGTCCTAGCCACAGCAATCAGACAACAAAAAGAAATCAAAGGCATCCAAGTTGGCAAAGAAGAAGTCAAACTCTCACTCTTTGCAGATGATATGATACTTTATGTGGAAAACCCAAAAGACTCCACCCCAAAACTGCTAGAACTCATACAGGAATTCAGTAAAGTGGCAGGATATAAAATCAATGCACAGAAGTCAGTGGCATTCCTATACACCAACAACAAGACAGAAGAAAGAGAAATTAAGGAGTCGATCCCATTTACAATTGCACCCAAAACCATAAGATACCTAGGAATAAATCTAACCAAAGAGACAAAGGATCTTTACTCAGAAAACTATAAAATACTCATGAAAGAAATTGAGGAAGACACAAAGAAATGGAAAAACGTTCCATGCTCATGGATTGGAAGAACAAATATTGTGAAGATGTCAATGCTACCTAGAGCAATCTACACATTCAATGCAATCCCCATCAAAATACCATCCACTTTTTTCAAAGAAATGGAACAAATAATCCTAAAATTTGTATGGAACCAGAAAAGACCCCGCATAGCCAGAGGAATATTGAAAAAGAAAAGCAAAGCCGGTGGCATCACAATTCCGGACTTCAAGCTCTATTACAAAGCTGTCATCATCAAGACAGCATGGTACTGGCACAAAAACAGACACATAGATCAATGGAACAGAATAGAGAGCCCAGAAATGGACCCTCAACTCTATGGTCAACTAATCTTCGACAAAGCAGGAAAGAATGTCCAATGGAACAAAGACAGTCTCTTCAACAAATGGTGTTGGGAAAATTGGATAGACACATGCAGAAGAATGAAACTGGACCACTTCCTTACACCACACACAAAAATAGACTCCAAATGGCTGAAAGACCTCAATGTGAGACAGGAGTCCATCAAAATCCTAAAGGAGAACACAGGCAACAACCTCTTTGACCTCAGCCGAAGCAACTTCTTCCTAGAAACATCGCCAAAGGCAAGGGAAGCAAGGGCAAAAATGAACTATTGGGACTTCATCAAGATAAAAAGCTTTTGCAAAGCAAAGGAAACAGTTAAGAAAACCAAAAGACAACCGACAGAATGGGAGAAGATATTTGCAAATGACATATCAGATAAAGGGCTAGTATCCAAAATCTATAAAGAACTCATCAAACTCAACACCCAAAGAACAAAGAATCCAATTAAGAAATGGGCAGAAGACATGAACAGACATTTTTCCAAAGAAGACATCCAAATGGCCAACAGACACATGAAAAAGTGCTCAATATCGCTCGGCATCAGGGAAATCCAAATCAAAACCTCAATGAGGTATCACCTCACACCAGTCAGAATGGCTAAAATTAACAAGTCAGGAAACGACAGATGTTGGCGGGGATGCGGAGAAAGGGGAACCCTCCTACACTGTTGGTGGGAATGCAAACTGGTGCAGCCACTCTGGAAAACTGTATGGAGGTTCCTCAAAAAGTTGAAAATAGAGCTACCATATGATCCAGCAATTGCACTACTGGGTATTTACCCCAAAGATACAAAAGTAGGGATCCGAAGGGGTACGTGCACCCCGATGTTTATAGCAGCAATGTCCACAATAGCCAAACTGTGGAAAGAGCCAAGATGTCCATCGACAGATGAATGGATAAAGAAGATGTGGTATATATATACAATGGAATATTATGCAGCCATCAAAAGGAATGAGATATTGCCATTTGCAACAACGTGGATGGAACTGGAGGGTATTATGTTGAGTGAAATAAGTCAAACAGAGAAAGACATGTATCATATGATCTCACTGATATGAGGAATTCTTAATCGCAGGAAACAAACTGAGTGTTGTTGGAGTGGGGGGTGGGGTGGGAGGGATGGGGTGACTGGGTGATAGACACTGGGGAGTGTATGTGCTCTGGTAAGCGCTGTGAATTGTGCAAGACTGTTGAATCTCAGATCTGTACCTCTGAAACAAATAATGCAATATATGTTAAGAAAAAAAAAAAAGAAGAAGAAGAAGAAGAAGGTAGCAGGAGGGGAAGAATGAAGCGGGGGAAATCGGAGGGGTAGACGAACCATGAGAGACGATGGACTCTGAAAAACAAACAGGGTTCTAGAGGGGAGGGGGGTGGGAGGATGGGTTAGCCTGGTGGTGGGTATTTAGGAGGGCACATTCTGCATGGAGCACTGGGTGTTGTGCACAAACAATGAATCATGGAACACTTCATCTAAAACTAATGTTGTAATGTAAGGGGATTAACATAAGAATAAAAAAATTAAAAAAAAAAAAAAAAAAAAAGTATGTTTTGACTGTTAATGGAGCTCAAAGTACCCACAAGACAGGTTTTGAAGAGAGTTTACCTGAAAGGTAGGAGATACTTAGCCAATCCCAACTTGCCTCTTTCATAAATTTTCCATTTCCTGGGGAATAATCTTTTGTTTTTGTGATACGACAAATGAACAAAAAACCCTGTGATGAAAACCAGAGCCAAGAGAGTTGCCTCTGGCAACAAACTTTGGGTCAAGGAATTTAAAGGAGAAATAAAATAAAATAAAATAAAATAAAATAAAATAAAATAAAATAAAATAAAATAAATCAACAGCGAGTTGTAAAGGGTAAGCTGGATTTTGTTATAAGTTTAAGCTCCACTGCAGGGAAGACCACACTGAGTCATTTCATAAAATTTACTTTTAAAATGCTGCCAACTCAGACATAAAATAAACCAGCACTAATTAGAGTTATGCCACCATTTATTCCAAGCAGGACTAGAGGCGCATAATGAATTAGCCAGCAAATATTTATGTTTTAATAGTTGCAAATGTTATCCTAGGTGAAAAAGATAAAAACCTTGTCTCCAAATGTTATAGAATCCAACAGAGAGTCTACAACTTGGAGATTTAAACCAAAGTCTTAGGAATGGCTATAATAAAATTTAACCTGTATTTTTAAAGTATCTATTAGTTTTATGTCCTCTTGGTTTTCTCCCTCCTTTTCCTCCTTCCTTCCTTCTGTCCTTCTTCCCCTCTGTCTCTCATTTCTTTATTCCTCCCTCTTTCCTCTTCTTTTTTAACCTCTGGTAGCTGATAGGGTATGATGCACCTCCCCCTTCCTTTCCAGTATTGCACTATTACAGATATGCTCAAATTAATTAACTTTCCAGGCTCAAAATAATTCACTGGGTTGAAATGAGATAACATGATAGACAGACATACAGATAGATAAAACAGAGAAGTGTGAAAGGCTGAGAGGCACTTTAAAATTTATCTCTATGATTACATTACACAGGTGTGCAATAACCTTCTGGTGCCTTAAGAGTTTAAATGTGATACATTGAAAATAATTGCCTTAATGTTGGCTACCATGTGATGAATTGGGCTAACAGCAAAAATTACTTTAAAGGTAGCTCAGGATAAAGATTGCAGTGTTGGGAACTAGGTTATATAATTCATAGAGTTCTTTCTTTCTCATGTGTAGCATCTTTCCCCTAAATCACAGGTGTTCATTAAATCCTTAAATCCATTAAATTTGTCCTCTTGCTTTTTAAATTACTCTTTCAATTTTTCTCATTCTCCTGTCCTGTTGTTAATTTATCTTAGATATGTTTTTAGGTAGCTCTTTACTGTCTCTTCTCATGCCTTTTTGTCCTCTGGGTTAAGTAGTCAATACATTCTGTTCAACATGGAAATTCCATACCTATTCCTTGGAAGGGACTTCTTATCCATGGCTTTGTCTAAAGCCCAGGGTTCCCAAGTCTCTAACAACTTTGCACCATAAAGTTTATAACAATATATAATAACTGAACCCCTTGGGGTTTGAAGAAGATAGAGGAATGATTTCACACAGATCCAAAACCCAAGGCAGGAAAGAAGATCATGGTATATTAAAAAAGCATTGCCACCTCATTTTTTAAAAGAAATAATTTCTTATAAAAGCATATGTTTATTGTTTTGCTTAGAATTCATAAAGTGAGAAAAACATTAAGGTACCTCACTTCTCTTTTTAATGCCTCATCCTATTACATTTCCTATTTATTAACTAAAATGTTTCAGGGCACCCAATATTTTATGGTAATAGTAAAATTACTAGATATTGGGCAATTACTGTGATGTTGAGTGCATATATCATTATAATTATATCTTTCTGGTGAATTGACCTTTTTTACCATCTATAATAGCACTAAAAATAATAAAATACTTAATAATAAACTTCACTAAACAGGCAAAAGACTTACAGTGAAAACCACAATACATTGATGAAAGAAGTTAAGACACAAACAAATGGAAAGGCATCCTGTGTTCATGGACTGGAAGACAATATTGTTAAAATATCCATACTACCTAAATCAATCTGTAAATTCAATGTAATGCTTTTAAAATTCTAAGGGCGGGGCACCTGGGTGGCTCAGTCGGTTAAAGGTCTGCCTTCTGCTCAGGTCATGATTCCATGATAAGATGTTAATTTCCAAAATATATAAGAAACTCCTACAATTTCATAGCAATAAAAGCAAAACCAAAAATCTAATAACCCATTAAAAAATGGGCTAAAGTCGCAAATAAACATTTCTCAAAGAACACACACAAATGGCCAAGTATATGCAAAGATATTCAATGTCACTAGTAATAGAGCAATGTGAATTAAAAGCACGATAAGTTATCACATTACACCACTCAGGATGGCTATTATGAAAACAAAACAAGAGGCAAGTATTGAGGGGTTGTGGAAAAATTGGAACCCTGTAGACTGCTGGTGGGGTTGCAAAATAGTGTAGCTGCAAATTGGTGAAGACTGTGTGAAAGTTTCTCAAAAAAACAAAAATTGGACTATCCTATGATCCAGCAATCCCACTTCTGGGTATTTTTTGAAAAAGAATTGAAATTAGAATTTTTAAAAGAAGATTTATTTATTTATTTATTTATTTTAGAGAGACATAGTGTGTGTATGTGAGAGGGAGAGGGGAGGAGGGAGAAGGGAAACAGACTCTCCAGTGAGCAGGGAGCCCCAGCCCTGAGGAGGCTCAATCTCAGGACTCTGAAATCATGACCTGAGCTGAAACCAAGAGTCAGATGCTTAACTGGCTGAGCCACCCAGGCACCCCTGGAATCAGAATTTTGAAGAGCTATTAACACTACCATTTCATTACTTGAACAATAACTAAGGCATTGAAGCAACCTCAGTGTCTATCGAGTGGGGAACAAATGAAGGAAATGTGGCACATACATGCATTGGAATATTATTCAACTTTAAAAGAAATCTGTAATATATGACAACATAGATGAACCTGGAGGACATTATACTAAGTGAAACAATCCAGTCACAAAAGGCAAATAATGCATGATTAAACTTAGATGTTGTATCTAAAATAGTCAAATTCATAGAGTCAGAGAATGGAATGGTGATTGCCAGTACTGGAAGGAGAAGGAAATGAGGAGTTGCTAATGAAGGTGCATAAAGTTCCAGTCAAACAAGATGAGTAAGTTCTAGAGATCTTATGTACAACATTATGCCTATAGTTAATGATGTTGTATTGTACACTTAAAAAATTTAAGAGGGTAGATCTCATGTTGAGTGTTCTTACCACAATAAAATGAGGTTAAAACACACACACACACACACACACACACAGTGAGAGAGAGAGGGAGAGAGTGAATGCACTCATAAAAATGAATCCCTTAGTTCCGGGCTCACCTGAGTCATTTTCCTTTCCTAATTCTAGGCTGGTAAGCCCTCATCATCAGTTTACCTTTTTAATGAATTCATTTTACATTTTGTGTAGCTTTTCTATTTGCCCTCAAAGCAAGGAGGAGAGAGGTTGGTCTGATGTACTGATAATCTGCTGTCACCAAAATGCTACATTTACTTTTAGTTTTTGCAAATTGGGGGTTGTTGTGGTTGTCAGTAAAAGTTTCTTCTCTCCTAAATTTGTTTTTAGAATCATCCTTTCCCTTATTGCCATATTAATACCACCATAATGATAAGATAAGATCTATGGTAAACCACAGCCCTCATGTTATAAACAATTCTCTTTATACAAAATCATTTCCAAGTGGGAATAATCAATTACCATCACAGGAGGCAGCCACAACCTTTTTCATTATGATCAATTGTTTCCTAGCTTCACCTCTGCTGTGAGCTAGCATTTCAAGAACTTTATATCCAGAGAAATATGGAATAAAGTACCAAAGGCTCATAAGTAAACTAATATCTCTCTTCATATATATTGACATTTAAAAATTCTATTTATTAATTATGGCACATCTCATAATTAAATACTAAGGGCAACTCCAATCTCTGAAATCATCAGGCTTCAAAAGAAGGTCAAATTGTGGTGATAATTAACTTGTTCTCAGATGCAAGACATTTCCTCCATGCCACCTAGTCATTCCCCCATTTTTCACTTTGCCTGGAGGACATAGAGAACAATGCTAGTTGGAAAAAAAGTTTGATCTCTTTTAAGAACCCCTAGAAGAATGCCATTTTCCCTAATTATTAAATTAGCAGTTCTTTGATGCCTATGAAAAATAGGCAGAAGTGAACAAAGCAATCATCTAAGCCACAATTTTAATATCCTTTCTGATTTTCAGCCTCCACCAGAAGTTTGCCACTTTCCACACCTCTAACTGCTTGGATCCAAAGCCAATGCCACGCATTTTTGGTTTCTATTGTGTCTTTCCACCTTTGGGGATATATAGCCAGTTTTCTAATGCTCAAACTTAGTGCCTTAATAAGCACTATTTTATTTTTTGCTCATGATAGTTTGTCCACCTGCAAGTCTTACCTTGTTTCACTAAAAGGATGTGTGGACATCTAGCTCATCCACAGGGCTGGGTTGTCGGTGATGGCCTCATTCACATATGTGACAGTGGGTGTTGGCTGAGCTACATCATGGTAATACTGAGTCATGGTAATGGTGCAAGTTGCAAACATTTTAAGGTTTAGGCTTAGAAACTGCACAATTTTACCTTGCTCAATTAGTCAAAACTAGTCACAAGGCCAGTCAAGATTTAAGTGTGGGTAAATCAAAGCCCCTCTATTGAAGAGAGGAGGTTTAAAGAATTTGTGGCAATTTTTAATCTATCTATGTCCCATTTACATTAGGTGATCTTACACTCAGAACTCCATATCCACAGGGATATGAATTCATAGGGAATATTCAAATCCTGTTTATGTTTGATATTAATTTCATTAGTTGCTCTTAACCTGTTTTGTAACAACTTATTTTTATTCTTACTCTTTTCAAAATTTCTTTCATTTTAATAATTCCTAAAATTAACATTTTTAATTTATCTCCTAGAGTAATCATTCTTGAAATCATATTTAATTCATCTTTATCCTTTATTTTCTATATTTAATGTGGCAAGTCCATTTGAAATAACTCTTAAACCCCTCTACTATTTTAATCACCTTGCTTCACCATCATCACAGCTGTATGTACATTAACATAAGACTTTGATATCTGGCTTTTCTTTTACTAGGTTCTTTCAATTTTACTTGATTATTTGATTAAACATCCTAATCCACTGATACTTCAATTATCCCTTTCTCTTGATCAGAATACTTGATCTGTTTTTATTCATACTGCTAGATATTCTAAGGATTTCCAGCTTTTTAGATTTTTTTTAATGATGTGGTTCTACCTTATCCAATCTTACTATTAATCAGTATGTATCTTTATGCCCAAGTTTTATTACTTTGTATTTTTTATATATGGTGTATTCATTTCTGATTCTTTATATTTGCTATTCTTTTAATCCCATACATGAATGTTTTTTCATTTGTTTGCATATATGAATATAGAATCAATACCCAATTTAAGTAGAGTAACTCCTCTAAGCTTTCGCCTACTATTCAAACTAAAACAGATATATACCTTTCTTAAAGTCTCAGTTTATTTATACTTAGAAGAATGCAGTTTAATGCTAAGTTTTCATAGTTGTGTGTTTTCTTTCCATTTAGCCAATGTTTACCCAGTTATCACTATGTGACAGGCATTTAGATATGGATCTGGTATACAAAGATGGGCATAAACACACACAAAAAATTGACAGTACTCTTTTGTATCTCATAATTTAGTAGAGTGGGGATATATTAATAACATAATCACATAAATATATAATCATAAGTGGATAATTTCTTTCAAAAAGATTGTACAATGCTATAAATGCACTTTAATATGGAACTGACCTCATCTTTGAGTTAGGGAATGTTCCCTGAGGAAATGTTAGTTGATATGTGAAAGATTAGTTACAGCCAAAAGGTAATTAAGTGAAGAGGAAAGTAAAAGAGATATAGAAGAATAGAGAACAGTGGGCAAGTCTCTGTGGTGAGAAGGGAAGAATAAAGAAACTCAACGTGTGTGATCAATGTGACTTCAATATACAAGGAGTAGGATGATATTCTGAGGTGAGGCTGGAGTGAGAGGCAAGATTTTGTTCAGTAGGGTTATTTAGACAATGTTAAAAATTTTGGTCTAATAGAAATGGGGAAACACTGGGTGATTCACATAGAGAAATAATGTTACATTATTTTGAAAGGCCACTAGAGGTGTGGATTAGGGCACTAATCAGAGGGGTCATACTTGTTGTAATCAGTGTGTGAGCAATTTTACTTAGTTGCCTAAGTAAGGATGGATGGGAATGGGAAACATGATGAAGATGGAATGCTAAGCATTCAAAGTCCAGAAGAACAGTGCCTATATTTACTTAGGAGAGAATAGGAAAAAGGTGGGAATAAAAGGAGGAAATCTTGCTGTAACTCAGTAGAGGGAGTTCCTATCTGATGGCTTAACTTTTATTTTTTAAATACAAGGCATGTCATATGCCTCTGCTGCCCCCAGTTGTCATCAGGTAGTCATGACCTCCAACACAGCCATAGCTTTGGCACAGTCATGTGTGGCCTTGGGTTCAATTACACTGACAGTGTCCCAAACATGCACTCTACTTTCCTCCAGGACTCTGTGATGGCCATGGGCATAGGCTCGAGTCTGTAGGACAAGCACATTGACCCATCTTGAAAGGCAGAAGAGTTAACAACCCTAACAATAACCTCTTCATCAATGTATTAAGAACAACAACAACAAAAAAAAGTGAAAGAAAACAAAAAACCAAATTTCCTATTCAATTATAGGGTGGACAATTTCTAGACGATCATAGACCTGGTCAAGTCTCAGTTGCCCACAGCTTTGAACTTTATAATATACTCCTGTTTTGGTTTTTCCTAATTTCCTCATTTTTCTGTTCCCTCTCTGTTATCTTTAAATGAACTGTGTGCCCACATGACTTTGTCTACAACTTTGTTTGAGGAAAACCCAGGCTAAGACCGTAAGCAGGTTCTCTTTCTGAAAATGAGAAGGGTGTACTATAGTCAGAGGTTTGAGATAGGGAAAATAGGGAAAACTGAATTGTACAGAAAAACATAATAGAAATAAATGCAATATTTTTCTAAAATACACATTTATATTTTCTCCTGTTAGCTTATCTCCCTGAAAGTAGACTTATACTTAATAAATCTCACTTTTTTTTTTCCTATGGCGTGTTACTGAGTAATGACAGATACTAATAGATACTTGTTGATTTTCTAATAAAACTGATTGATAATGAATTGCTATATTTTGGTATGGACTATAAAATCCTATATATGTCAGTACTATATTTTCATTAAGGAAAAAATCTATACTGAAAGATAAATGCTGTTAATCTAAAAGGGTATATATACATTAATATAGAATGATGAATTTGGAATTCTTGCAATTTGTGGCTATTATGATTACCTTTTGAATCCAAGGAAAATATAATAGCTATAAATTCAAAAGTTTGAACTATTTTTACATTTATTTTTTCTGTCCTAAAGCAATTGATTTTGTTTAGTGGTATTGTGAGACATTGTGAGAGAAATGATAAGGCATTAATGAAATAAAACTCAATGCACTCAATGAATTATTCCAGTATGCCCAAAGAGTGGTCAATTTTGCCTTACATAAAAAATATTGTGGAGACGCCTGGGTGGCTCAGTCGGTTAAGTGTCTGCCTTCGGCTCAGGTCATGATCCCAGGGTCCTGGGATCGAGTCCCACATCAGGCTCCCTGCTCTGCGGGGAGCCTGCTTCTCCCTCTGCCTCTGCCTCTCTCTCTCTCTGTCTCTCATGAATAATTAAATAAAATCTTTAAAAATATATATTGTGAACACTTTGTTAGTGGTTAAAAATGTAAACTTGACAATTTCCAGAACAGTGTGAGAAACTTCATGGATCCTCTCCTCACAAACAATTATTACTGGTGAAATTTATTTTAAAAAATCAACCATTTAAAGTCTGTGGAAATTGTCCAAGGGGCATATAGCAAATGACAAAACATTTACTCAAGAAAATCTATGAAATCTCAGAAGAATAGTGAGACTATAGTGCTTGAACCATGACCTACTCCTTCCCATCCAACCCATCTCAGTATGACAGAAGGCTCTACTCTGAGTATGACTGAGGAGATGGAGCTCCCTCTCCCCAAAGATCCCATCAAGGGCTATAGGATCACCCTAGAATATCTAGGTGGCCAACATTTTTCTTTCTCTTCCCCCACTTCCATGTTTTAGAGGCTAAATATCCAGTGAGTACAACTGAGAGGTGTGGGGAGCCCTTCCTCCACCCAACCATCATTTTGGGGAGATGGTAGGCCAAGAATATTGGGGCCCTGATTGCCCTTGCCCTAGTTCACTCATGAGATGGATGTTCTAATCTAGGAGAGACAAATCAAGGAGGCCAGAGGCTGTCACTCTGGAAAAGCAGACCATTCTTCCCCACTCCAGCTCTGGAACAGTGGTGCAATATTGATACATGGCACAATATGGATGAACCTTGAAAATATTATCTTAAGTGAAAGAAGCCGATTACATGATAGTGCATATTGTATGATTCTCTATCTATGAAATTTATGGAATAGACAAATCTATACAGAGAGAAAGTAGATTAATGGTTTCCTTTTGGAATGATGAAATTATTCTAAAATAGATTGTGGTGATGGTGGCCCAATTTTGTGAACATACTAAAAACATTAAGTTGTACACTTTAAACAGGTGAATTGTATACTATGTGAATTAGATCTCACAGTTGTTATATAAAAAGTCATCTTAAAATGGCTTATGACATATTTTATTTGAAACAATGTAATAGGTAAGCATGTACTGATCTTAATAATTTTTTTATTTTCTACAACATATAGATGAAAATAGAAAGGAAATGAAGTTTAGAAAGTTATACATCTTAAAATTTATAGTAGACTTGAATTTTAGTAACAATTAGCATATTTTTATACTCTTCATTAAAAATTCAAGTCAAAATAACTACTCTTTCAATGATAGCATATAAATCATTAATAGCTTATTATGTAATTTAAATAATTATTAAGATTATTTTAATCCCGGTATATTTAACATACAGTGCTGTATGAGTTTCAGGTGTACAATATAGTGATTCAACAATTCTATACATTACTCAGTGCTCATCATGTTAAGTGTGCTCTTCATCCTCATCACCTGTCTCACCCATCACTCCAGATGACCCCCCCACTCTGGTAACCATCAGTCTGTCTCTATCAGTTCAGCATATTTTAAAGATAAGCTATGGAGCCTTTATATCAATAAAAATAAATGGTAGATTTGCACGTGACTGAGTATTACCCAATGTATAAATCAACTGAGGAGCCCAGCTCCTGGCTAAAAGCCTATGTGTGGCTTTTCATGCCTGATCACAGGCAATTTCAAAAGCTTTACATGGTGGGCCTCATGGCAGGAAAGCTGCACTCCCACACCACACGTGGTGCACACCAGTGCACTGCAGTTTCTGAAGGGAGTTGCAGTCAAGGACTCAGGCATCCCTGCCTGGTCATGCTCTGTCACAAATTTGCATTCTCAGCCCTGAGACTTTATCCTTAGGACTCTTTATCTGAGGTCTTGTGCAGAGGAACTCTTTATGAGAGGAGGAGGGGAAACTCTGATGACACTTTTCCCTACTCTGACTCAGTTCCCAATACTTTTCTATTCCTAACACCCTCCTCTTGCCCTTTCCCTTTGACCCCAGGATCCAAAACCTGCCAGATTCTCTTGTCTGGGGCTTCTGTAACAGGAAGATGACCTCTGTGTCTTTGTTGATCTACCTGACCCTAGATCAGTGCACCGGTGCATTGGGGAAACTGAACTGGAAGCTTTAGCACCTTCTCTGGTTTTAGACTCTTGCCTACAACCATTGCAATAAGTGATTAGAGGCTTAACTCTTTCATTTTTGGCTGTTGCTTTAATTGAGTACTCTGACACCTGACAGTCCAGCTCTCTCTGACAGCTCAGCTGAACTGACGTCAACTAATTGCCTTAATGACCTGTTGTATTTCTTTGAATTATAATCTGTTCATTCTTAATTGTTTCATCTTCACTGAGCCTTTCCTGAGTCTCTGAGACTGATTATCTGTTGAGTATCATTACCCTCTTGCCAAAAAAAGCACATTAAAATAAAATTATGCATACACTGTTAAGGATTTTAGGATTTGCAAATATGGAGTTGTTTCTATTATTGGGTATTCTTTTAATTGCAGTAAGTGGAAGTTTAAAAACACTAGTAGAAGGAAATTAATCCAAGTTCAATTGTCCCTTGATAAACAGCATTCACATATTACCTGGAATTCTTCCAGTCTGCCATTAAAAATAAGTTTTCTGTGATCAAAAATTTCAGGATCCAAGGCTGTCATGGAATTAAAGATAGCCACAGCCAAGACCTTGAGACAAGATCTTGAGAAAGAACCAACGGGAAGAAATGTTTTGTCTGCATCTATCACTTCTTCCAGTTAAAAATAATATGCCAATCATTATTACGATTATTTGAGGCTGATTCATTAATTCCAATTGATGATAAGTGCCTTATCTCAGCTGAAGAAATGAGTGAGATTCTTCTGTTTTCTCTAGTAGAAGTTAAAAAATACATGACCATTTTTTGACATAGGGAGAATACTCAAAGAAATTTTGTATACTTCAACTATTATCTTCCTTTGGTGCAGTATGTACATTTTACGTTCTGCTTGTTGTTTGTGGTTCAGTAGCTATAGTAATTATATCAAATATCCAAGAAAAAGAAAAGAACAAAAACTGCATGGTAATGTCACAATATGGAGAATTACCGATCCTTTAAATACCATCTGTGGATGGAGTTCATTAATCAAGGTCAAAATCCTTGTTCTAAAATTTCAGGTTAGGTTTTCCAAAGTATAGTTCTTTGAACATTAGTCCCTTAAAACTATATACACTTAAAGGCATATATAGATGTAAATAAAAACAGCAATACCCAAAAACTTGAGTTTGGAAAATGCTTTCACATTATAGCTCCATATTGGAGATTCATGATGCATATTCATATATAAAGGCTCTTTAATTGTATCTCTTTAATGCTGAATACTCAATTCAGTAATAAAGACATACAATCCTTTTATCTATTCCAAAGGGAACAATATTTTTACTGGTTTGTTTTCCCCATGCCAGATATTAACAATCAAAAGTTTAGGGTAAACTATTCAAAGGCTTGTTTTTCAACACTATCTATTACTAGTGAAATATATCATAATGAGTTGCTCTCAGGACAACCTCAGATGATTACTATTTAAGAATAAAGACTGCCTATCATAGGTGTCAATTAAACCTGACTGTATTTTTTGGAGTGGGGATAGAGATATAGTATATAGTAGTCAGAATAACAATTTTTCACTGGTTTCAAAAAGATACGACTAGTCTCATTAAATGGCCAAATGGGCCATTGCTGGCATAGTTAAAAAATTTTTTTTAAATTGATATGAAATATGGATGGAATACTTTAAAATATTGCAAAGAGTAAATGAGAGTAATGGTCATGCCCCAAATGATCTGGGCTGACTCCAGCAATAGTCTTTATTTTGTTCAATGACAGATATTGCAATGATCAAAATGCTAAAATGAAAAAGCTATGAAAGTAAAGACTTAGTGTGCTTTAAAAATATATGGAATCTTATTAATTTTACTATTTTGATTTTTCTATGTATGTTAAGTAAAAAAATACACATATGTTCTCATACTTGTAGTCATGAATCTATGGAAAGTGTTTAAAAATAAAACGAGAATCAGTTAAAAACAAATTAGGAAATCTTGTTTGGAAAACTCACGGAGATTTGAAAAAAATAGCACACTAACATGCTTGGTGGGAAAGAATCAGTATACTTTTTTTTTTTTTAAATGTTATGTTAGTCACCATACAATAAATCATTAGTTTTTGATGTAGTGATCCACGATTCATTGTTTTCATATAACACCCAGTGCTCCCTGCATTATGTGCCCTCCTTAACTTTCTTTTTTTTATTATGTTATGTTAATCACCATACATTACATCATTAGTTTTGGATGTAGTGTTCCATGATTAATTGTTTGCATTTAACACCCAGTGCTCCATGCAGTACGTGCCCTCTTTAATACCCATCACCAGGCTAACCATCTTCCCATCCCCCCTCCCCTCTAGAACCCTGAGTTTTTCAGAGTCCATAGTCTCTCA
The DNA here is from genome assembly GCF_029215605.1 of Mirounga angustirostris. Taxonomy (NCBI): domain Eukaryota; kingdom Metazoa; phylum Chordata; class Mammalia; order Carnivora; family Phocidae; genus Mirounga; species Mirounga angustirostris. The sequence goes on from NW_026991720.1 coordinate 9,802,441, forward strand.
TGGTTCATCTCCCCCTCTGATTTACCCCCCTTCATTCTTCCCTTCCTGCTATCTTCTTCTTCTTTTTTTTTAAACATATAATGTATTATTTGTTTCAGAGGTCTGTGATTCAACAGTCTTACACAATTCATAGCGCTCACCATAGCACATACCCTCCCCAATGTCTATCACCCAGCCACCCCCCACCACTCCAGCAACCCTCAGTTTGTTTCCTGAGATTAAGAATTCCTCATATCAGTGAGGTCATATGATACATGTCTTTCTCTGATTGACTTATTTCGCGCAGCATAATACCCTCCAGTTCCATCCACGTTGCTGCAAATGGTAAGATTTCATTCCTTTTGATGGTTGCATAATATTCCATTGTATATATATATACCACTACTTCTTTATCCATTCATCTGTCGATGGACATCTTGGCTCTTTCCATAGTTTGGCTATTGTGGACATTGCTGCTATAAACATTGGGGTGCACGTACCCCTTTGAATCCCTACATTTGTATCTTTGGGGTAAATACCCAGTAGTGCAATTGCTGGATCGTATGGTAGCTCTATTTTCAACTTCTTGAGGAACCTCCATACTGTTTTCCAGAGTGGCTGCACCAGCTTGCATTCCCACCAACAGTGTAGGAGGGTTCCCCTTTCTCCACATTCCCACCAACATCTGTCGTTTCCTGACTTGTTAATTTTAGCCATTCTGACTGGTGTGAGGTGGTATCTCATTGAGGTTTTGCTTTGGATTTCCCTGATGCCGAGCGATGTTGAGCACCTTTTCATGTGTCTGTTGGCCATTTGGATGTCTTCTTTGGAAAAATGTCCGTTCATGTCTTCTACCCATTTCTTGATTGGATCATTTGTTCTTTGGAAAAGACCCCGAATAGCCAGAAGAATGTTGAAAAAGAAAAGCAAAGCTAGTGGCATCACAATTCCAGACTTCCAGCTCTATTACAAAGCTGTCATCATCAAGACAGTATGGTACTGGCACAAAAACAGACACATGGATCAATGGAACAGAATAGAGAGCCCAGAAATGGACCCTCAACTCTGGTCAACTTATCTTCGACAAAGCAGGAAAGAATGTCCAATGGAAAAAAGACAGTCTCTTCAACAAATAGTGTTGGGAAAATTAGCCACATGCAGAAGAATGAAACTGGACCATTTCCTTACACCACACACAAAAATAGACTCCAAATGGTTGAAAGACCTAAATGTGAGACAGGAGTCCTCCAAATCCTACAGGAGAACACAGGCAGCAATCTCTTCGACCTCAGCTGCAGCAACTTCTTCCTAGAAACATTGCCAAAGGCAAGGGAAGCAAGGGCAAAAATGAACTATTGGGACTTCATCAAGATAAAAAGCCTTTGCACAGCAAAAGAAACAGTCAACAAAATCAAAAGACAACTGACAGAATGGGAGAAGATATTTGCAAATGACATATCAGATAAAGGGCTAGTATCCTTAATACTTTCAATGAAATATTTGCAATATTCCATCTGTTATATGGTAGTCAATTTCTTCCCTATGCTGCTGCTTTTTATTTTACTTTTGATATCTGGAACTAAGAAAACAAGGATCTTCAGTTTTTATGAGGAAGTTAAAATGCTTTGGGGAATTCTTGAGCTATTTTCAAGATTATTATGAAACTAGGGAGCACCCACTAAACTAGTGAAATGACATTCCCTATATTCCCCCATCCTCAATTTATTTTCCACTACTCTTATTTACACATGTTAGACTCCTCAATGTTTTATCCTCCTGTGTTTTCTCTCTATTGAATGTTGTCTTAATTCCTTTACTGATTATTTAGTCATGTTAAAATTGACATTGTCCAGTGAGGGAATTGGAGAAATACAGTATTTAATCAACAGAGTAGAAACAGAATTCTAGCCTTCGGACTATTACTGTCTTCTTCTGTGATTTAGGGGAGACTCCCTATATCTCAAATTGACTATAAAATAGTGGGAAGAGAATTCATAGTTGTTGAAATATTGATGCCTATATTGAAGTGTGTGTAATAAGAAAAGAGTTTTATTTCTTTCATTCTCAGTGAAACACTATGTGAATACTCTTGTACTCTCCTATATTATTAACAGAATACCTTTTTGTAAGTTTCAAATGGTATTAATTGCATGCTCCACTGGATTTTATTGACTGGATTTGGGGTATTAATTTATCACATATGAATATGATTCTGTTAAATTAATTTACTTTAAAATTCCATCAGTTCAATTTGAGAGAATTCAGTATTTGAATTTTAGAGAGAAATACTGTTCTTTGATAGTTTGCAGTTAAACTTCTTTCAGCAGTAATATCTTTAGCAGTAGTTTAATGTGTGCTTTTTTTTTTGCGTTTTCCTCAAAGCTTATGATCTGAATAATTTAAACTTTTTACAATTAATTTGTTTTCCTTGGCTAGTATCTGATCAAATTTTATAAATTTCCCCTGAATAATTAAAAATAATATTAGCCTTTGAATCTTAAAGAGTCTTGAAGAGGTGGAAGTGGCTAGAAAAAAAGCAAATTAGTCTCTGTCCCTTAGCTCAGTCTGCTTGTCAGTGAGGTGCTGATTGCCCAAGGCAAAGTTGTCCATATGAGCTCAACTCTGTAACAGGACCATCACCAAGGCTCCAAATTCTGTGACACTGAAGGCTTAATCACACATAGTAAATAACTCTATCAGGAATTCTGCCATGTGAAAGGGAACCGTGGAGGAACAAGACAGAACTCCTGAAGGAGAACAGCTATATTTGACTCAATACAAGAACATGTGTGTTTAATTTAGACATTAGTGTGATCTGACTTCTCAGTCCATAGTCATCACTGTCTCCTTAACCAACAGAGCCACCCAGGCGCCCGAGATAGTCATCACTGTCTCCTAATTATCTGGGCTCTACAGTTTGGGTCAGAGGATTTTCCTGCTCATATTTGTGAACTTTTTCTCTTAAAATAGGATAGGGTGGAATCTGCTCAGCAGCCATACAGGTGGTGCAAGGGTTCCCTTGAGGTTGGCCAACAGAGCAGAGGCTCTTCCAGGTACTCTCATGATCTTTCTGAAATCATTCTCTTTCACTCCTAAGATCCAAGCCAGCATGTCCCACAAAAGGTTTAAAAATTCTTCCTAAGCCTAGGCTCCCATGGAAACAGGGTAGCCTCCATCCTGTTCCATTTTATTAAGAGCTCCAAACAGCCCTTCCTTTTGCCTAATAATAGGTTTTCTTTGGAGTGGCAGCCATAAGATGTGCATTTTCCTCATAAGCAAAGAGGAGGAAAAAGCACTTGCACTTCCCTAAACTGAGCATGATTGTTTTTGAAATCTTTCCTCTCATTAACTTGACAGAGGTATTCCAAATTTTGCAACAGATGCAAATCATCTAATTCATGTTACAGTTTCTCTGCCTTTGCCTGAGGCCATCACATTGTCAGAAGATGAGAAACATGCCCACATTGCCCATGTTTGCACCTACATCACAGGGTTGTTGTATGGATTAAATGAGGTAATTTATGCAAAATTGCTAGAGAGTGCCTGGTGCAGTATAAACTCCATATAAGCATTTGCTATTATTATCTTTAATATATGGCTATTGTTATTAAGTGGATTCATTCACCTGTATGGTGTCTCTCACATGCCCCAAGGGCAGATGCTTATACTAACCCTGTGGAAATGCTATAAAGTCAAAACTAGTCTTGACTATTAGGATAATCCCCAATCTCTTTTATCTTTTAGCACCAGGGTTGAACCCATTCTTGCTGCTGGCTCCTGTGACTCACTCCTTCTCTTCTGTCTTTGCCAGCTTCAGAAGATGGCAAAAGTGAAAAAAAGAATCATATGTAGTCAGGATGGGCTTAGAGTAGAGGGTCATTCTGCATTTACTCTCCATATTCCTGCTTTAATAGTTTAGATCCACCCTCCTTGGATTTAAATATCTCCAAAACAGCACATTCTGTAACAATTTTCCAGGATGAGTATAAATTCAACCCCCTGAAAGGAATTCCCAAGGCTGATCTGTAAACCTTCCACTTTGATTGAAAAAGAAAAAAATTCTTCCCAAAAGCTTTTCTAAATGTCTCAGATGTGCAGTCACAGGGAGATGTAATTCACCTAGAGTGAACACAGGACCTTAAAGGGGCCAGTTGGCTATTTCTTCAGGTTTTAACCCTCTGAACATCAAAACAGTATTAATATTAAGGCCTCTTGGTATTGTGTCTTACCTGGCACTCAAAAGCCTCTGACTTGCATATCTAATTTCTGGAAAGCATCTTCTGTATCTGGCAATTCATTGTTTCATTTTCTGGAAGGTACACAACATTTCCCACAACTTGACTCAATATTATAGGCTGTCTGTAATCAGACTGAGTCAGATTGGATATCATTAGCTACTGCGTACTTTTCTCTATAAGGAGAAATTTTATTTATTTTAGAAAATCAGAGGCTGAGATAAGGGTCTTGGAATCACTTTCAATTCCTATCATTTCTCAATTTCTAGGAATCCCTGAGAAATTAATTTTGCAAATTTCACTATGACTGCACTAGCCCTTGCTTATGTCTTTAAATGCATACCAATTATTCTGAATTTCCTAAGATTTTTGAAGCATATGTTAGTGTATTTTCAAATTCAGTTTTATTTGAGCCCACTGTTTTCTCCAAACATGAGATTTTGAGACCTTTGTATTTTTCCTGAATTTAATTTCCATGCACCTTAAATCTACTATATCAAAAACTCACTTGGATTAAGTTTTGGGCATTAGTAAATATGCCAGATACTTCCTCTTCAGGGATTGTCCACAATCTAGGACAAAAATTCCCCTCCCTTAATGTAAATACTATAGATCTCCTCCACAAAACAAATGGGTAAGAAATATTTCCTTATTTATTTTCTAAAACAAATAACTTGATTCACTATCAACCTTTGTGACTGGGAAGTTCACCTGGTGGGGATGGGAGGAGACTTAAATTCAGTCATAAAAGTGGGGGCTCTACTTTTCTATTATTCCTACAGCATTAAATATTCCCCCAATTTTGAGAATCGGCCTTTGGTTTTAGGTCAACTGTGATTGCCATTAAAGCATTTATTGTCTACATCCTCAAGGTCTATTTAAAACCAAACTATATTGATCAGAATACACATTGCGTGCTTGTTGTCCAATCACTGGATATTTGCTGCTTTTCAAGGCCAACAAGCTTATCAGAAATCCTGCCACTTGAAATGTGTACATATCCACGCGTTTTAAAATTTAATAACTTATAAGAGATCCTAATCTTCATTTGCACTAGTTATCTAGGGCTATAATAATAAAAGTTCCCAAAACTGGATGACTTAAATTGATGGAAATTTACTGTCTCACACCTCTGGAGACCAGAAATCTGAAATCGAGGTGTGGGCCTGGCTGCGCTGTCTCAAGGGTCTAGTGAAAGCATCCTTGCCTTTTCTAGCTCTTGTGGTTGCTGGCATTCCCTGGTTTGTAGCAGCAGGCTTCAGTCTCTGCCTGCATCTTCACATGGCCACCTTCTCCTGGGCGCCTGTGTCTTGGCGCCCAAAATTCCCTCTTCTTATAACGAAAACAGTTATACTGGATTTAGAGCCCACCCTACTCCAATGTAACCTCATTTTAACCCGATATGATCTGAAATGACCCCATTTCCAACTCACACTGGTCACATTCATACGATCTGCATAGACATGAATTTTGAAGAGGCACTATTCAAACCAGTATACAGGAAATCCAACTACTCTGTAGGTTTGCGCTGCCCAGTCTCTGTCTGCTCAAGATGGGAAATTTTCCCCTTCTTGGATGATCTTGTTTGTCTGAAAAGGTTAGTTTTCAAAAAAGTTCTGCTATATTTCTGCTAGAGTAAAGGAAATATCACCCTTTGGGATAATAGACTGCAAACTAGGGCTCTGATTTTTGAAGTACCATTTTGTAGCACACAAAAACATTCCAAGGGGTCTAGAGAAAAGAGTATTTTAAGTAAATCACATTCCAGAAATTCAAATTCCCTACCTTTTCTTTCCTAAAATTCATCAGCCTGAGATTGTACCACCCAAAGAGATGTAATGCTGATTTCCTTTCTCTCTTCCTACTTGAAAAAAGAAAGGATTTGCTAGAATGTAAAACAAAGCAATAGTTTGAAATAGGAATTATTTTTCAGGAAGATTCCTTTAATTAAGGCATGATTTTTTTTTTCCCTGTCTTCTGTACATCTCTGTGTCTAAAGTGGCCTTCGGAACAGAGTATTTTGTTGGATTTGTATATATTTTAGAGCAGGACCATGGAGAAACAATGACAATTTTAATTTGGAAAACTTGCCTCTTCCATTCACCAGCTATTGTGAAAAAATTAGTTGCTCCTGGGAGAATCCCATGAAGAAAAGCAAGGGAGCTTCAGTAAAAAATACTGAAGACGGTAGCACGATGTTTCATCCATCCAAGATATTCATGGAGAGACTGTCTTATCTATCTTAGACCTAAATTCAGAAATTAGGTGGTTGTCATAGAAACGCATATTAATATGTTTATTTGAATTGAAAAATAGAGTCAGTTTTTCTGAGAGAAAGAATTCTGATCTGGCTGATTAGTTTGAAAATATTGACTGGCTTTGCCAATTAGGTTATATGGCTGATATTTTCCACATTGAATAAGGTAAATCTGTAGGTCCAGGTTTTGACAAACATGTATAATAAAGAGTGTGATAAGATTAAAACATTTTATCCAAAACATTTATTGGCAAAGACATATTAAAATGAATAATATTTCAATCTTCCCAAATATTTCTGAGTATATTGGGCTGAGGAGTGTCAGTGTTAAAGATTAACATATAATTAAGAGGCATTTGGTAAGTCTCAGTAAAGTTTTTGTTTGTGAGGGTTTTTTTTTTTTTTTTGCATAGTCTTAAGAAATGAAAACAGGATGACTGCAAAGTAATAAATCATTTATGGATAAAGTAGAAGTTTCTACAAATTATGTCCAACATAATTTAAACTTGTCCATAAAACTCTCTGTACAAGGTTATTTAAACTATTTGTTTATTAAAAACTAAAAATATATTACAACTATTTAAACTGATGATGAATAAGTTTAGATTCCAACTTAAAGAAGACACACAGTGCAATTTTTTAAAGTACAAACTAGCAAAAATTTTGCAAAACCACTATTCTGGAAAACAGAAACTGGATTATTATCTATAAATGCAAATGTGGAGCAGGAAAGAGGTACAGGGAAATTAATATTCTTCTCATTCTTCTATGATGAACCAATAGCAAACAATTAGGTGTACATATCTATTAATCAGATTATTCAGTTACACTGTGTTACTTGGAGCATTTTTTGTGACTTGTTGGCTATTTTTGTTCTTGTTTCTCCCTATAAAATGACTCTTATTCCACTTAATTCTTTTTAGAATCGACTAGGACCATGTTTTTTTTAGCACTCTATAAGAAATGTGTTCAATGTTTTTTGCTTTTAACCTAGGTTTGACTATCCTGAGACAGAGAATCTTGATCATAATAGTCAATTAGGACTTACCAAACCCCAATATTGCTATATTGTGAAATATGTAACTCATATATAAAATGGGCTAGCCTTAGTAGAATATACCCAGCAAATAGTTCTATAAGATATACTTTACTGCATTTGCTTCCTCTACCACTTGGTGACATCTTGGATAGATCCAACTGACTTCTGCTCCTTTGATCCATAAGAAGATAACACAGATTTAGGTATTTAAAGTAAAATAAGACATAGTTGAATATATACATATATATGTATATATATAAACCTTTAAGCTAAAAAAAAAAACCTCTAAGCTAAGTCAAATGACAAGAGACAAATAAAGAAAACATGTAAATCATACATACTGCAAAGTACTAATCTTACTACACACAAAGCATCTAGAAATTGAGAAGAAAATACTATTAAGCCAACAGAAAAATGGGCAAAGTTATTAAAAGAGAATTCTCTGAAGTGTAGGGGCCTCAAAATACGAGGAAGAATAATCTCACTCTTAACTGGAGAAATGCAAATATAAATGAGACTAAAGTATAATTTCTCACTTAGCAGATTGGCAAAAATCCAAAAATTTAACATTAGTGGTTACATAGGGTGGTGGGAAATAGACATACTATGTTCCTGGACTGTAAAATGGTACTATTTCTATGAAATGAAATTTGGCAATATTTATCAAAATAAAAATTGCATTTACCCTTTGACCCAGAAATCTCAGTTCTGGGAATTAGCCTAACTCCGCCAAGTCAGTTTTCGTAGCAGCAATAAACAACTCGGAAGTCTCAGTAGCTTACAACAAAAACATATGTTTATTGCCTATATTACACTGAGGCCGCAGGTCAGCTTCTGTTCTGTCTGGTGGATTCTCATTCCTGGACCAGGCTGAAAGAGCTCCCACTCTCTGGCACATTTTGTTCTTACTGCTACGCAAAACTAAAGGGGCGTAGTGGAAATGCAGACTTCTTAAGGTCTTTTCTTGGGGTGTCTGGGTGGCTCAGTCGTTAAGTGTCTGCCTTCGGCTCTGGTCATGATCCCAGGGTCCTGGGATCGAGCCCCGCATCTGGCTCCCTGCTCCGCGGGAAGCCTGCTTCTGCCTCTCACACTCCCCTTGCTTGTGTTCCCTCTCTCGCTGTCTCTCTCTCTGTCAAATAGATAAATAAAATCTTTTTTTAAAAAAAAGTCTTTTCTTGACATTAGCACAGTTACTCCTGCCCATGAAGAAGTCATACGACTAAGACAAAAGTCATCAGGGCAGTGAAATATACTCTACCCACCAGGGAAGCACTACAAAGTCACGTGGGTAAAGGTCTGGGTGTCTAATCCTATTATGGGGAGAAAGCAAAGCATTGGAGATTATGCCTGCCTGCCCATTGATGATAAGAAATATATACAAGGTTATTCATGGCAGCATTGTTAGTAATAATAAAAGCATTGATTTGTAAACATTTGTGGAAAGGTATCTGACAGTCTCTCCCTCTCTATATATCTATCCTGTCTCTCAGAAGAATGCATGGTTGACAGTAATGCTGTCTGTGTTAAGAATGCCTCTTTCCAGCAGCAATTGTGCTTGAGTTATTTCAAAGCGCAAAGTGATCTTTCCTGGACTACAGATCTTCCATCATTTAAAACATGAAATTGTGTCTCCAGTTCATTCATTCAGTAAATATTTATTGAGGGCTTGGTGTGGTTCAGGCTGATTTATGTTGAGGAAATCTGGTGGATTGGTATGTATGATAAGCATAATTAACCTATAGAAAACACAAATTTACTATCTCTCAATCCCAGATTTTTCTACCAGTCTGCCTCTGCCGCTCTGTCCTAGCTCAGGTTATAGGTACAGGAATTTGAGGGTGTTGAAAGAAGATTAGGTTTTTGACACCGGAAATGAGAAGTCTTTGAGAAGAAATTATTTTAAAGAAAATTAAGTCAACTTAAAAAATGTACTTGAAGATGTTTGGGCCTAACATTACTGCAAAAACACCTATGGGTCCCTGTTATCAGAAGATAGTCAGCCTAAACCTTTTTTGAGAATTCTGGGCATGAGAAGCCTCTGAAGGAGCATTCTAACTTGGAAGGCAAGCAAAATATTTTATAGAGCAATAGAAGTAGGGATTCAGGCAAAATTTAGTTTGTTTTGCATATAGCTGGCCAAGGATGTTTCTCAAGACGGAGAGAAATTATACTTGCTGATAAGCAGCCATTGTTGGGGTAGAGAACAATTAGAGGTTAAAGACATGAGGAAAAGCAGGTATGAAGAAAACATGGTGCAAATAAGAACACAGGAGGACCAGAGTAAAAACGTTCTCAGTCCCTCAGTGTTTTACATACTTCACTGGAAAGAAAATACTCAAGTTCCCTTGGTAATACTGGTAATGGGATTTCACGTGTCTCCCAGAAGCAAATGCTTGGGATTTATTGATTCAAGGTATTGTTACTAAAAGATTTTTTTTCTTTTTCTTTTTTTTTTTTTTTTTTGAGCAGGGTTTGGCAAACTGTAGGGTGGGAAGGGCAGAGGGAGAGGAAGAGAGAGAAGGTCCAGAGCCTAGCATGCGGCTCAATCCCAGGACCCTGAGATCATGACCTGAGTGAAATCAAGAGTCAGATGCTTAACCGACTGAACCACCCAGGGACCCCTCACGTTTTTTTCTAAATAAAGTTTTATTGAAACACAACTCTACCTGGTTATTTACATACTATATATGGCTGCTTTCACAATATAATGGCAGACTTGAATAGTTGACACATTTTCTTATTCACAAAGCTGAAAATATTTACTATTTATCATTTTGTAGAAAAAAGTTTGAAGATCCCTGTTCCAGTGGTATGCTAGCAGTTGCATTAATATGCTGGGGCTGCAATAATAAAGTACCACAAACTGGGTGACTTAAACAAGAGAAATCTTTTCAGTTTTAGAGGCTGGAAGTCAAAGAGATCTAAATGCCGTCAGGATTGGTTCCTGGTGATGTGTCTCTTCTTGTCTTTTCAATGGCCAACTTCTTGCTGTTTTTCCACATGGCCTTTCCTCTGTGTGTGCAGAGGAGAGAGAGCGAGACATAGATGGGAGTAGGGGGGTATGAGTGCAAGCTTTGGTCTCCCTTCTTGAAGGGTACAAGTCCTATCAGATTAGGGCCTCACCCTTATGACCTCATTTAACCATTATTATCTCCTTAAAAGCCCTATCTGCAAATACAGTCACACTGGAGTTTAGGGCTTCCAGTGATTTGAGGGGACCAAAATTTAGTCCATAACAGTGGTTCTAACCTTGATTCAGGGAGCAAATGGGAAAGTCACTTCTATGAGCATGCTGCACATTAGGACTGTACTAAATATCCAAAAATCTAAAACAATTAATTATTAAAGACTAAAGTAGAACCAACGGCATCAAGTCAAGGACATTTGTCAAACTTTTTTTTCAAACTAAAATTGTGTTGTATTTATCTGACATGTTCCCTTTCTGAGGGAACTAGGTTTTAAGGGATTATATAATTCATGCTTTTTCTAAGGTTTTATTTATTTGACAGAGAGAGACACAGTGAAAGAGGGAACACAAGCAGGGGGAGTGTGAGAGGCAGAAGCAGGCTTCCCGCGGAGCAGGGAGCCAGATGCGGGGCTCGATCCCAGGACCCTGGGATCGTGACCAGAGCCGAAGGCAGACACTTAACGACTGAGCCCCTCAGGTGCCCCTAATTTCCTTCTTTCTCAGAAAATAGAGTATTTAGTCTTTTAGGGCCTCCTTCTAGGGCCTCCTAGGAATGAGTAGAGGTTCAGAGCAATTACAGTTTTAAATGTTATATGGAATTTGTTATATATTCTTGAGTTGCTAAATATTAGCTTTTGTAATGTTCAGAAAATTATTTTACTTGGAGTATTTATAGTATTCTCTCTGGTAAAACAACAAAACAAAAACAATAATAATCATACCTCCCTCACAGATGTGTGTGGTATTGAATTAATATAGGCCAAAATACTTGAAAATTGAGCACTAGCTCGAAAAAAAATAGTTTTTTTTCCAGAACAATTGCCATCATATTTCTCTGAACTTTTTAATGAATCAACATACTTTAAAAGCCCTATTCCCTGATAAATTATACTTCTTTGATATTTAAAGTGATTAGAAATATTTTTTTTCCAAAAGATGGCTATAGTCCACTGCTCACTACATCACCAAATTCTTTTTTTTTAAAGATTTTATTTATTTATTCATGAGAGACAGAGAGATAGAGGGGCAGAGGGAGAAGCAGGCTCCCAAGGAGCAGGGAGCCCGATGCGGGACTCAATCCCAGGACCCTGGATCATGACCTTAGCTGAAGGCAGACGCTTAACCATCTGAGCCACCCAGGTGCCCTACATCACCAAATTCTTTCCACTCTGTCAAACGCTTGACAATATGGGAGTGCTTTTATTTCATGTAATTGTTTTGAAATAGACAATGTTACGTGTTTTTAACTCTAAATTAATACAACTTCCCAGTTATATTATCCTCAATGCTTCCCTCCCACCCCCACCCAGTTTTTCTTCCTTTGTCTTCAGGTATCTCTTTGGATCCAGTTATCATTTTGTTCAACTCCTTTTTCAAACAGACCCTGAAGATATGAAACATGAGTATATACATTTTCTAAATTCTTAAAGAGATCCAAATATCTTTCTAACTACCCAGTGAGATGAAGTCGTTCTTGGGCGACTGCAGAGTTCTTATGTTTTTCTCATGAATCACTTTCATTCTCTTTCAGACTCTTCCATTGCTTTCTGGTTCCATATGCTGCATGTAAAGAGCTGGAACCACATTTGATTCTATTTCCATTTTAAGTGGAAAAGCATTTCCACATTCTGTCTGGAAACCTGTAACATGTTTTCCCTTATCTTTCCATGTCGGCAATTTGATCAGAGTATGTTGATTTTGTGTGAGCCTTATCATTAATTCTGTTACTCAGGGTCTCTTAATCTGACAACACAAACCCCTCTGCAGTTCAGGGAAGTATTCAACGATTACTATTGATCATTACCCTGTTCTCTCTCTCCATGTTATTTTCTTTCTGGAGAACTCTTTGGGAATTACCCCTTGGAAATTCTCTTTATGTCCATATTGGTCTGTTTGAGATTTTTTTTCAGCTTTCATAATTTTTTCCCTTCTGATGTCTCCCTCCCCTTTAATCCATCATTAATTATATTTTCAGTAATGACAAGCCTCTTTCTGGTTCATCTATGGAATTTTATGTAAAATATTTTTTAAAAAATAATTTCTGTAAAGTCTTTATTTTGAACTCTAATCACAAAACCCTGAGAGCACTGTATTTTAGGTTTTAATCTGACTCTTCCTTCGGTCCTGAGCGAACCCCTTCCACACATCCAGCTTGATTTTTATCCTACTGGTTTTGATTCCCTTAGATGTAGGGTTTTGTTTTGCTTCATTTTTGGGGGTTTTTGGCCATCCTTATCATTTTGCTACAGTCTCTTGACCAGAGTTCAGCCAGCTGGTGCTAAAAGCACAATGATTTGTTCTCTTGCGGATTACCAATAATAGACAGGCTTTGTTGAGCCAAGTTTTCCTACCACCTCAGAAACTGGAAGTGAGTCTTCTTTCTAGTCTTCTGGGCAGTTCTTCATCCCAGGGTTGGTAGAACTGGCAACTTGTTTTGGAACCTCTAGCTTTAAAATGACTGTTGGGATTCTCTCCCAAGAGGATTTGCAAGATTCTGCCACCAGACTCTTCTGGGAGCCAGCAAAGCATCAGCTCTGCCTGAAGCAGTGGTTCTCTTTAACTTGGCTGCAGATTAAAATAAATCAGGGATCCCTTAAAATTCCCAAGGCTCAGGTCACAGCCAAGACCTATTAAATCAGAATTTCTAGGCTTGAAACCCTAGCATTCATTCTTTTTATAGCTCCCTAGTTGATTCTAATGTGCAGCAAAGTAATGAAAAACACTGCCTTAAGAGCTCCAAGAAAAGCAGACCCTCTCCTTGACCTCTGAAACCCTCAGCTGTCCTCCTGCACCATCGCTCCTTCAACTAGGAGACTTACCTGTTTCGCTCCTCCAGACACAGATGGGAACAAGAGAGGGAACCTTTGCTTGAGTTCTTACCTTCCCATAATTCCACGTTATAAATTTTGTTTTTAACATTTTTTAGATTAATTGCTTTTAAAAGATCACACAAATAATCACTTCATTATTTCTTTTTCCAAAACGCATCAGCCTCTCTTTGGAATTTTTTTTTTTTATTTTTTTAAATTATGTTATGTTAGTCATCATACAGTACTTCATTAGTTTTTGATGTAGTGTTCCATGATTCATTATTTGCATATAACACCCAGTGCTCCTTGCAATATGTGGCCTTCTTAATACCCATCACTGGGCTAACCCATCCCACCACCCCTCTTCCCTCTGAAACCCTCAGTTTGTTTCCCGGAGTCCATAGTCTTTGAGAAAAGAATTTACTTTGTTTTCTCTTCAACAGTACCAATGCTAATATTCTTTGATTCAGTGTTTTCATTCCCTAATCACATGGACTTGTTTTGCTCTTATGAGATGTTTTTCAACCTCACAAAAGTGGAGGAGAAACTATTTATATTTTATATGCCTGGTATTAGGATTATTTTTCAAGTTCTGGCCTACTCATCTCCCTAACTTAGTACATTTATCTATGTAATAAAGGAAATAATTTCTCAAAATGACATTGTGACACATTCCCAATTTTTATTTTTTTTGTTTTAATATTTTATTTATTTATTTGACAGAGATAGACACAGTGAGAGAGGGAACACAAGCAGGGAGAGTGGGAGAGGGAGAAGCAGGCCTCCCTACATTTCTATCATTCAGCTTGTCATAGAAGCACATCAAAGTTTTTCTCCATCCTTAAAATTTCTAACACTGTTCTTTCTAAATATTCTCTAATGTTTAATGAGCCATATGCTATATATGGTTTAAGAGTTTGGAAATCTTATTGCTTACTTTTGAATTAAGTTTAATTCTAGAAATTTTTAGCATTTATACCATTATTGACCTAAAATATTTAATCTTTAGGATAGATCAAATGAGATTTAATGAGCTTCACTAGGAGCCATTCTTTTTTTAAATAATTGTATTGCTTTAAAACTAAGAAAAAAATGAGTATGAGAGATTTTCCATTGATAATATGCAAAAAAAGTCACAACAGATATTTTCTTGTTTTATTTTCCACCTTCTGCTGTGAAGAAATAGCCAGGTCTTAATTTGGAGGGAATTTACAAGGTAAAAAACTTAGAGAATATAACAAAGTGAGTTCATCTTATCCCCAAGAACTGTCTATATTATGAGCACGTATAGTATGTTAGAAGTCCAGCAGAGCATATTCAAGAAGATTTCTTGAAACTTATATTGAAAAAGACAATTATCCATAGGCAGCATAAGGGCTAACAGCAGGGGACCTGCAGACTTAAGGCTACTGTACATATGTTACTATTTGCACTTTGCATACCCAACACACTTTGACACATGTATTGCTGGTTTGTCAGCTGATTTGTTAAACCATGGAGTAATTCAATACACAGGTAGCTGAATAATAGTAACCATATTTCTTCATTTATTTTTCCTTGATTTGTTGTTGTCTTATTTTCAAAATTTCTTAAAAGATTGCAATCCTAGTTTCATGACTCATATAACTTGGCATTTGTAATATAAGTAAATACAGTACAATAATTTCTGGTGGGATTTTGAAGGACCTAGAAGTATTACATTTTTATTTTGAGAATTCCTTATTGAATTGAGAAATCATTGAGAAAACAAAGAGGCAGGGGCGTCTAGGTGGCTCAGTCATTGGGCGTCTGCCTTCAGCTCAGGTGATGATCCCAGGGTCCTGGAATCGAGCCTCGCATCGGGCTCCCTGCTCCGCGGGAAGCCTGCTTCTCCCTCTCCCACTCCCCCTGCTTGTGTTCCCTCTCTCGCTGTGTCTCTCTCTGTCAAATAAATAAATAAAATCTCTAAGAAAAATATTTAAAAAAAAAGAAAATGAAGAGGCACATTTCAAATAGATTTGTAAAATTCTAAGTTTATGTTAATTTGAAGATTAGTCCTCTGTTGTTGATGCAATGTAGTTTTCTCTATGTATATAAACTACACCTTGGAAGGTTTTTAGTAAATCCACTATGACTACAATGGACTCCTATTTGTAATATGTTCCAAAACGAGTTAATTATAAAACCAGCGAGCTGCCAAAATTTTCCACTGCTGCTTTCCCTCTATTCTTTCTTAGCACTGACTGTGATGTGTAACCCTCAGTCCATCTGGGAGCAGTGTGCAGCTGTGTCCAGTAGCCACTTAGCTTATAAAATCTAGTGCAATACCACATCTGATCTTTATCTCTAAATGTGGTCACACAAGATATTCAGTTCTCAACTGTGCTTCACATTTGGCACAATAATACAGGGCAGAAAGATCAAGGTTCGCCCTGTCTCCTCTATTCCCCTTTTGAACAATTGTGGAAATAAATAATGGTAGCTAGCACAGATGACCAAGGAGAGAAAAGTAAAACCATTTTTCTTTTCCATGACTTCTACTGGGATTAAAAACTATTTAAAAATAAAAAAAAGAGCATAGTTAACATTTACGTCTCATACAAGTTTTTTTCCAGCTAATCTTTTTCTCTAGATGACCCCTAAAGAAAGTTATCTTAGTTATATGGAGAGAAATTTTCACTCGAGCAGTCATTTTCTGAAGGATATTTCATACTGAAAAGTCTTTGAAATATCATTTTTCATCTACCCTCTGAACCTATTGAAAATGTCTCCACAGTACCTGAAACATTTTCTCTGTTGAGATATATTATTTTACATTACTCAGATGTTCTGAAAATTCATAAAGTGGCAATCATAATTTATTGAGATTTCTTTCTGCCAGTCAGAAATGAATAAAACTATATAGTGCATTCAAGAGGAAAAAGAAAAGAAAAATGAATAGAGTAACAGCAGTACCTTTAGTCTGAAAGTAACAGAAGATTGTTCCTTCTGAGTAAATAATCTTAATTTCAGCAGTCCTCTGCAAATCTTGTCATGTGTTTATTTCAAGCTCGTGGAAGACTGAGCCTAAAATGTGTGGCAAGCTGCACTAGGGATCTCTGATAAACCTGTTCTTTTACTTACATCAACAATTACTCAGTATTTTTCCACTGGATTCCAACAATTTAGACTTGTTTCCTTTGTGCCTCAGATGGATTTTACTTATTTACTTTCTGGAAGATTCCTAAGGGCTCCCTGCTGTTCTTTACATTTGTTGATTCCGAGCCTGGAGTGTTTCTAGGATTGTTCTTACCTATCCTGCAGATTTGGGACTTTTTTTCTATACTTACATCTGGGCTTTTGTTCTCTATTAGTACACTTCCATCTGATTAATGCAAATATCACAGTATACTGCATGGCTCCTTTTCTTATTTTATAGGACAGTTAAGGATATAAGTGCTGACATCAGAGGATTGGTATGAGGATTGTATGAATTGATAATGGTAATAGAAGCATGAGCCTGGCATAGCTCAATATATGTTCTTAGTATTGTTATTGTTATTATTAACATATTCTGTCATTTCAGAGAAAGGGACAGGCAATAGAATTGTTCTAATTTTATTATCTTGCTTTTCCAATGCCCAGTGTCTGTGTGTATTAGAAATTATATAAATTTTAGAGGTGAATTGCTCATTAACTGTCTGGGTATCTAGAAATGACACCATTTCACAATTACATTTAAGCCATCTACAAGAAAACAGAATTTGTTGAATGGATTCACCCTGAGTTGTTTAACTATTCTCCTGTGGTAGACATTATGTTTTTAAAATATGTGTATTTTTGCTATTATATACAATTCACAGTAACGAACTTGTGTCTCTTTCTTTGCAAACTTCTTTAACTCTATCTATAAGGTTAAATCCAAGATGCAGACTTGATCAGCTAAAGGACACAAGACACTTTAAGTTAGATCTATAATACCAAATAGTTCTCTGAAGTTTGTGCCAATTTACATTAGCTCTAAGAATGAATGGGTGTTCTTGCATCCCCATGTTTTCCGCTAACACTGTTAAATTTTTTGGCACCTAGTTTTACTTTAGATTTCTCCAATCATGACTACAATCTGGCATGGTTTCATGTTTATTGGCTATTTTTAAGGGGAGGGGGCATCTACCTCAGCTGTTCTTCATTTTTATCTTAAAGATCCCAGGTATTCCCCCTGCTCTGAAGTTGCTTTTGTCTCTTTTTTTGTATATCCTGCCTTATTTTTTTTTTCATTTCATCTGCTTTGGGTTCTCATTTAATACAGTTCCATCTGTTCTCAAAATGTCAAGTGTATCGACTGTTACCATTTCTTGTTTTATAGCCCATTTAAAGGCATGTATCTCTATTACATTGGGTTGCCTTGAGTCCTAGATGAGCTAGCACAAGCAGAGACTTGAAACAGTGCCTGGCACATGGGCACAGATCAAAGCTCATCATGGGATTTCTTTTCCTTTCCTGCATTTTTTCTATGAATATCATATAATATGCTGGTCGTCATAGTACACACCATTAAGTTTCTTTTTTGTTTATAAGCGCTCTTTTCCTTAAGACAATTATCATATGTGTTACCTTTTCATATTTGTGTTTTCTTCAAATATGAATATTTGTGTACTCCAATTAATTATTTTTGTGTGGTTTTCATGTATGGCGTTTTTTTAAAGTGAATATTTGCTAATAAATAAATGAATGAGAAGAAAAATTGAAAAAAATGCTAAGGGGAAAATTAAAAAGATAGTACAAGTAAGTAAAAGAGTTGTTTCGCTAAAATATAAAACAAGTACAAAAATCAAGAAACTAGAAAACAATAAAGGAAGTAGGTAATTTAAAAATTTGACAAGGTGAGGACACAGAGGAAAACAAATGAAAAAATATTGTGATAAAATTAAATGTGACTCAAGAGGAGGAATTAATAGGAAAGTGTATGTTGCCCTCCCCCCCTCCAAAAATTCTGTTGTCCCTCTGTAGCCATTAGAACTAATTTCTTTCTTCCAAATATGTAGTGTTACTATTAACAGCACACCGTGTATGCACACCATGCTTAGATTGTGTACCGGGATCTTTGCTGCTTCTCAACGAGACTGGGAACATATCCAGGTTAAGGATCCAAACTCAGAAGGCCCAGATTCAGATCCTGCCAAGAGGGAAAATTAAACTTTGGGCAAATTCTTTGAAGCTTCTAAAACTATAGTAGTAGAGACTTAATTTGGGAATCATAATCCTAGCACATTGGCAGGCTAATTTCAAAATTAACTTGAAAATGCAAAGGACCTAATAAAATCAAGAGAATCTAGAGAACAAAAGTAGAATCTGGCAAACTTATATGACCAGATTTCAATAGTTATAAAGTGAAAGTAGTCAAGAGGGTATGATATAGGGATGAGGATAGACACATAGAACAATGGAACACAATGGAATAGATTAGAGAGTCTAGAAAAAGATCCTCTCGTATATGGAGGTTTGATTGAGCACAATGACACCTGGCACTTTGGTGAGAGTGAATGGCAATTTTAATAAGTGGGCCAGGTTAACTGGATGTCTGCATGGGTGAAAAACAAAACAAAATGAAACAAACCCACCCTGAAACTTGAAACTCCATGCCTTACACAGAGTTTAATTCAAGATATATTACAAACCTAGAGGGAAAAAGAAAACAAAAAAGTTTCCAGATGGAAACACAGGGCAATATTTTCATGACCTTGGAGAGGAAAAAATTTCTTTTTCCCCAAAATCATATTATAAAAAATTTCAAGTATACAGTAGAATTGGAACTTTACTGTAATCATCTGTATACAGATGCCCTAAATTGTACTATTAACAATTTATCCTATTTGTTTTATCACATTAAATTACATCAACTTTTTCTGAGGAAGAAATCCTAGGTTCTCCTAGGAACAAATCCCATAATTACTCCTTTCTTTTCACTCCGTGATATACTTATAACAGTTATAGACTAATAATACCATTACGACTACGAATTATATTGTCAAATGTTTTCAATATGTGTTAGGGTTTTTATTCTTTTTAGATAGTATTCCACTAGAGATGTAAAAATAATTGTTTTAAGTTCACTTGAATTTAAGAGCTAGGCATGATGTGCCGGGCAAAAACCGAACCTGTGGGGGTAGTCCTAGGATGAAGTCTCAGGCTTTTAGTAGCCGAGGCCCCTGGACGGTGAACTTGGCAAGTATTTCTCATTTTTTCTCTACCCAACAGGTGGGACAGGTTGGCTAAAATGGGTTGCGGCTTGATTTTTCCTGTCCGCAAGTGGGAGTCTAGAGTCAGCTGGGGTTGGTTATTTCCCTTCTTCCCAGGTCAGTTGGGCTGTGATAAAACCCAGCGGGATAGGTAGGCTCTGGTTAAATAGTTTCTCCTGAGGGCAAGCCTTGTTAGAGGAAGTGCGTGTCCTGGCATGTTTCAGAAGCACAGGGGGATTTTTCTCAGCCACTGAGGGAACCTGGTAGAACTCCAGGAGATACAACCCGCAAAAGTCTAGAGGCCCTCTTCCCTCCCTCAGATGGCTGGGCCTCCAGAGTTTTAAGTCTCAGACTTGTCTACACTGAGCCTCCAGCAATTTCTCACTTAAAATTTGTTTTCCTCCCTGGGTGCTGTTTCCTGCAGAGGTTCCTGCTCCTTGGGTTTTTGCTGGTGAGTTACCATTCTCTGTATTCTGTTTTGTTCTCTCCAGTTGTGGGGAAGCATTTGACTCTGTTCCCTCACTTGTCTACGGTTCTAAGAAAAACTGTTGATTTTTCAGTTCAGCATTTTACCTGTTGTTGGTACAGACTGGCGACTTCCAAAATCCTTACATCCTGGACCAGAAACTGGAAGTCTCTCCGCTTTGCTTTTTTAATAAATATAATATAGAGTGATCTCCGTAGCTGTATATAGAGAGATTTTTCTTTCCTTTTGAAGACTGCACGGTAATGATTGTTTTACCTTATATTAATTACGCATTTTATAAATGCATCTATCAATTCCCTGTTGATAGACATTTGGGTTTCTTGTCTTTGCTAGTACAAACAGCATCATAATGAAGTCTGTGCACATGACATTTTATGGTTTTACCAGGGTATCTTTAGGATAAATTTCTTGAAGTGGGATTCTGGATCAACAGGCCCATAAATCATTAATTTTGCTAGACGTTGCCAACTTCCTCTGATTAGAGATTGCATTATCTTGCAACCCCACCAGCATTGAGAATGCCTACTTTGCCACAGCTTTATTCAATTGTGTTTTGCCGAATATACGAATTTTGCTAATCTGATAGGTGATAATGGCCTCAGGGTGTTTAAGTTTACATTTTTTTTTCTTATTGTAGCAAGTTAACCATTTTATCATAAATGTCATGGGCATTTGTACTTATTTTGAATGTGTGCGTGCATGTACTGTATTTACCTCCTGCCCACTTGGGTCAGGGTATTTTTTTGTTTTTCTAGTTGTAGGAGCTCTTTCCATATTAGGAATATTAACCTTTTCAGTGATGTAACTTGCAAATAGACAAAACTTTTAAACAGAGATTCTATTTAAGTAGCAGCCTGAAGTGTGATGTCTACAGTCTATTTTTCTCCATCTGCACTTTCTAAGTTTTGAAACAGCAAAAATAGGAATTATTGTGGAAAAATGATATGCATGTTTCCATTTATTGATAGGCATTTTTCTCCTAACTCTAGCATTCTTTATGTCACAGATTTTATTTCCCATGGAGAAGGAAATTTAGACTATAATCTTCTTTAAATATTTCTATTAAATTTTCCACTAACCAAGAATTCATAGCTAGAGTCATAATTATATTTCTGAGCATGGGAGATGATTTCCTGTTTTTTAAAATCCAATTGCCTTGCTTGACATTGGTAATTGTGGCCCGGAGAGATCACTTAGATGCTCCAGGGCCCCAAACTGGGTAGCAGTTCATTTATCCCTGCAAGTATTCAGTCGGGGTGTGTGGCCTCAGTACTAGCAGCCATAGGGGTGATGTGCTAGATGATGGATGGGAAGACAGCAGTGCAAGGAAACAGAAAACTATATATTTTCTTCTCTCATTTAAAAATCTAGTGGGAAAGTAGGGCATTCACGTATATAAAACGGCATTCCTGGGCTCCCATCATTGACTCTGCTTGAGTTGATCTTAAAAATGAGAGGAACGTGGTGATAGATCCTGTAAGATGTGACAACAGGACGTTCAGACTGGAGTTCTATCCCATCTGAGCACAATATGAATCTAAATAGTTTTCAATCAGGGGCGCCTGGGTGGCTCAGTCGCTAAGCGTCTGCCTTCGGCTCAGGTCATGATCCCAGAGTCCTGGGATCGAGCCCCACATCGGGCTCCCTGCTCGGCGGGGAGCCTGCTTCTCCCTCTCCCACTCGCCCTGCTTGTGTTCCTGCTCTCGCTGTGTCTCTCTCTGTCAAGTAAATAAAATCTTAAAAAAAAATAAAATAAAACAAAAAATAAAAGCTTCCCAGTGGGGGCGCCTGGGTGGCTCAGTTGGTTAAGCGACTGCCTTCCGCTCAGGTCATGATCCCAGGGTCCTGGAACTGAGCCCCACATCGGGCTCCCTGCTGAGCGGGGAGCCCGCTTCTCCCTCTCCCTCGCTCCCCCTGCTCGTGTTCCTGCTCTCGCTCTCTCTCTCTGTCAAATAGATAAATTAAAAAAAAAAAAAAAATCTTAAAAAAAAAAAAGTAGTTTTCAATCAAGTAAGTGTTGCGGTTACCATCATCGTTACTTCAACCACTGCTAAGAATACTATTAGGCAATCATTTTAATTTCATTCATCTTTTTGTCTGTAATTTTCAGGTTAATTTTGTAAGAGTTCTTTAGAAGATCAGTGCGAGGAAGGTGATTATTTGTATCCTAACAGTGATAGAGAAATTTACAGAAAAGTTAAGCAAGTATTTCCATTTAAAAACAGATAAGACAGTAGATATTTTTTTGCAATTTCAATTATGATATGTTCAGGGATAGGATTTTCTTGAACTTGGGAATATTTATGGTATATAATGCAAACAGTAACACAAACTTAACTTGTCCTTGAAATAATTCATTTAGTGTACTCATAGAGGAGAGAATATCGGATGTGACAATCTTGTTCTATTTACTCATGCGTTTTAATTAGTTTTTGACATGTGTCCTACCAAAAAAGATACCTTGTAGTAAATGAGTAATGAAAAACTGTATTTTGATGCAAATAAATTTTTTTGTTAAGATTATTTATTTATTTATTTGACAGAGAGACACAGCGAGAGAGGGAACACAGGCAGGGGGAGTGGGAGAGGGAGAAGCAGGCTTCCCGCCGAGCAGGGAGCCCGATGCGGGACTCGACCCCAGGACCCCGGGATCATGACCTGAGCTGAAGGCAGATGCTTAACAACTGAGCCACCCAGGCCCCCGAAAAAATTTGTTATTTGTTGGGGTAATGAATCAGATGACTTAAGGCACTCTGATAGCAATCTTATTTTTCCCTAACAAGTCTTTTTATTTTTTTCTCCTTTTAATAAAAAAAAATTTTGTTGTTCTGGAAGGGTGTTTCTTGAAAGAAGTAGAAAATGAGCCTTGCTTTTAATCTTAATTAAAAATAAAATATGTCATCCAACATTTAAAAATATGGTACTCATTTAATTTGTTTTCCAGGTATATATATATATATATATATGATCCCTTAATTTTTCCCTTTGTTAGCTTCTGGATTAGATTTAGTAAAAAGACAGGCTGGCAGAGTTAGCCATATATTTCAATTTGGAAAACATAATGTTGTGGGTTTTAATAAAAATTGACTTTTAATTAAAATGAATTTTTCCACACTTCTGTATTAGAAAATAATTTAAAAAATTTTAAGTAGCTGTAATTTTTCTTCTTTGTGTCTCTTACTGTCTTTCCTCCCTTTCTCCCATCTTCCTTTCTTCAGGGGATTTTTATCTCTAGTTATGCTCTAACTTCTTCCAAATATATGCCTGGAGCTCAGACCTCTCCCCTGTGTTCTAGATGGCTATATTTAGTTTCCCATCAGGCGTCCCCAAATAAAAGTGACCAGGAAATTTCCAGTACAACATATATAGCACTAAATGTATGCATTTTCTGTCAAAACTTCCTTTCCTACTCTCTCTTATTCACCTGGTCAGTTAATATGCAACTGACTCATGAATATTAACAATTAGTTGATTTTTTTTCCTCCAAGTTATTTCTTAGTCTTGTTTGCTAAATCTCATTCTTACTGCTATATTATAGGACTGCATTTGGTTAACTATTTATAAGTAGGAAATGTGTCTTGAAACCAATTCCCCTTCCTGTTACTAAAGCATTTTTTTCCCCTAAATTAGAAGCCTTACCACCTTATTATTGTGTGCATAAATCTTGTGATTTTTTTCATGGTACATAAAATGGAGGATAAATTCTTCTTCATAGCATTCAAGAACCCTCATACTTTGGCCCCCATCTAATCTCAATCTTAGCCTCCCTTATATGTTCCTTATAGATTAACATTGACTGGTGGTATTGTGGGCTTGGCCTGTCCAGTGTTGTGTCTCCTACTGGAGGATCTTGTCATTCATGACTCTTCTTTCAAGACACAGTTGTATCGATAAAGGGTCTCTATGAAGGTATCTGAAATACCATCTCCATCCACAGGGCAAAACTAGGACATGTCCTACTTCAAACATTCATACACTTGTCATGCTTTATCTTGCTTATTTGTAAACAAACTCACCTTTGCTAAACTGTGAGCATTTTGAGTACCCGGTCATTTTGGCATCCCTAGCATAGTGCTCATCTCCTAATAGGACTGATTATTACCTAAATGAAGAGAATCTGATTGAAAGCCAAGACACTTCTTTCTCATCACAAGGCCATATTCAGGTCTCAATTTCTTTGAGCCTCAGTGTTTGCAACTGTCAGATAAGGATGTTTGATTAGATTTTAATACTCTTTCTACAATAAAAATAGCTGATTTTTCTGTTTCTTTGAGCTTTGAAAATATTTGCTGTTTATTCTACACAAACAGATTTTTTAATACATGCACCAGCTGAAGTGAATATTAACACATCTGCCTGATTTGGAAGTATTTGGCTTTTGTTTATGAATAAGACACAGTTTAAAGAATAGTTACACTTAGCATTAAAAGTGAAGTTAAAGAAATTTTTAATACTTGTTACTGAAATCTGGGACAGACCACTTGGTAGTATTTAATGTATTCTGTGTCTTTGAGTGAGCTTAGATTATTTTCCAAGTATGAATTTATTAATCTTTCAATATTGCTATGGAGTATCAACAGATTGGTTGACTCTATTACAAAATGTATGCTATGAGAATTGTTAAGAAATTGAAGTAAAGCAATATCCTATTTTTTATGAGATCATGTAATTGAACTGTAGTTATGCAGCATGAAGTTTTGTCCTTAAGAACATCAAATCTATGTATGCAACATAGACCATGAGGTGTAGACACACATTTTCTTCCTCTTCCTCCTCCTTTTCAAAAATGTTTTCAAATGTGTAAAATAATTTTCAAGTGGTTATTTGAAATAACTATATTTACATTGATATTCTATAGTACCCATGTACTGCTTGTCCTTAAAAGGAAACTATTTCGGGCGCCTGGGTGGCTCAGTTGGTTGGGCAACTGCCTTCGGCTCGGGTCATGATCCTGGAGTCCCGGGATCGAGTCCCGCATCGGGCTCCCTGCTCGGCGAGGAGCCTGCTTCTCCCTCTGACCCTCCTCCCTCTCATGTACTCTCTCTCATTCTCGCTCTCTCAAATAAATAAATCTTAAAAAAAAAAAAAAAAGGAAACTATTTCATTTTATATTACTTTAATTAAACTGCAGAGAGTTCCTAGAATTTTACTAGGTGACTTGTGTACATAAATTGCAATGTATTGAAATTGTTGAGTATT
This sequence comes from Mirounga angustirostris, assembly GCF_029215605.1. NCBI lineage: Eukaryota > Metazoa > Chordata > Mammalia > Carnivora > Phocidae > Mirounga > Mirounga angustirostris. The sequence continues at coordinate 9,827,831 of NW_026991720.1, forward strand.
TTATACATTCTGACATTTATGCATTGTATTCATTCCATATTCAAAATATTTTTTGTTTTTGGGAATAGGATTCTTTCTTAATCTGTCAGTTTATTTTGTTAAAAACTTTAATCTTAGTGACAGTGTTGAAATAGATGAAATGTCTGTTTTCAATGACTGAAAATTACTTCCTAGGAATTTTTGGATAGAATTGTCTCAGTTGATTTCAGTGGGGGAATGTTTTCATAGTAAGTAGAACAGTTTTGATAAAGTGTGTAGGGTGTGTGTGAGGGGCACATAATTTTTTTGATGCTTATATTTTTGCAGTGATGATAAAATTATTCTATATTTTGAGGTACACATTTTTATAGGACCTATTATTTATATATGTGGCAAAACCCAGATCATGTTCAGTCTTTGACTTCACTTTGAAAAGACAGGACTTTTTTTTTTTTAATTATTAAAAAGAATAAAAGGATGGAAAAGCTATTTTCTGGATGTTGTTATGTTTCTTGAGGAAAAAAAAATGAGGCATTAACACATAGCCAAGGAAAACTGAAAAATTACCAGGAAAGATTAAAAATGAGAGATTATGTCTCCCTAGAGAATTAAAAGTTCCCCCTTCTTCACAGCAAAGAATTTCCCAAATACACAAATAAATAAATGGAAACAGAACTTTAAAAATTGAGAGAACTAAGTAAATCAATATTCTATGGATAATCATGATGTTGCATGGATGGAACATAGAAGGAAAGGAAATTCAAAATTTATTGCGATCCTTTCTAAACCCGAAATAAGATATATCAGCTATACCCTAAGATAAAGTACTAAGATGGTTTGTCATGATCCAAATAAACTATATGTTTATAAACACATTTTAACTAGGAGGGAACATTTCATGAGCTGTGCAATCTAAAGTAGGCCAAAGTTCCCTAAAGCTTGAACATTATTTATAAACAATCAAAGAAGATACTTAGAAATGCTTAAGACAGTGATGTGGAAGAGACTGACTATATATTATTTATTCCTCCCTCAATTTTTTATTTGAAATCTTTTGAAAGGGAGAAGAAAGACCAGTTCAATAAACACCTGTATTCCCCATCTAGATTTAAGAAGTGCTAACATTGTCCTACATTTTTCATCTGTCTCACTTTCTCTCTTGCAGAGAACCATTTTAAAAATAATTTGCTAACATTATAGAACTTCACCTCTAAATATTTTGGCTTGCATTTACTAAGAATATAATATTCTCGTATATATCAGAATATTCATCTTTATAAAATATTGGTAAATTGACAGTAATTTACCAATAATGTCTAAGTCAATTTTCAAATCTCTCACATTACCTGCCCTCACAGTTTCTTGTCCCCATTCCCAACAAGGATCCATATTTCATTTGGTTGCTACAACTTTTAACTCTACAAGCAAACTCATGCTTTTTTTATTTTCCTTAAAGACATTTATTTCAGAAAGAGCAAGTGAGCACAAGTTGGGGAGGGGGTTTGGGAGGGACAAAGGGAGAGGGAGAGAGAGAATTTTAAGCAGGCTCCATGCTCAGCATGGAGCTTGGAGCTTGAACTCATGACCCTGAGATCATGACCTGAGCCAAAATCAAGAGTCCGATGCTTAACCGACTGAGCCACCCAGACACTCTGTAAACCCATGCTTTAAAAATTTTTTGAATAATATTGATTTTTTAAGAGTCCAGATCAGTTTTTTTAATAACTTATAGCAAATACTGGATATATTTGCTCGTTTGTTCATTTTTATCATTTACTTTGTTCCTTTATCCCCTAAATTTCCTGCAAACTGGAAGTTATACAGATTTGATTAGAGTCAGGTGTACCTTGGGCCAGAAAATCTTACAAATGTTGTTGCATCATATCTGGAGGCCCAGTGAGAACTCCTGCATGCTAATCTGTTTCCTTCAACAACCCCCTTAGTCTTTGAGCAGTGTCTTGCTACTTGGCACTGCAAGATGATGCAAACTGACCTGCCCTAGACCTAGATTCCTTTTATGCAGGAGGAATGAATATAAATATTTCTGAACAAGAGGGCGAAATTTGAGAAAGTGAAGTTCACTCCAGCAAATATACATTCATCTCTTTCTCTCTCTCTTTTTTCTTTTCCTTGGAGCAAAGTATACTTTCCTGCCCCTGTTACTTTGGGGCTAGCCATGTGATTTGTTGTGGTCAGTGGAATATGAGCAGATATGCAAGCAGAAGCTTTAAATGTATTCATATGGTGCATCTTGTTTATTGTGATCTGTTGATTTATAATGAGAATATGCCTTGGATAGGTTGTACTTAAAGGAAAATGAGACATACATAGAGCAGAAATACCTGCAATTCACAGCCTAGCACTGAACTGAGATAATCAACAACTTAGAACACCACAGTTAATGTACACAGCCAATGCACAATGCATTTTATTTTTATGAAAAACCAATGAGAAAATATAATGAATTGTGCAATATTTTCTGAAGCAGTACTATTGTGATAATACCTGACTGATGCATAGGGAAGAGCATATGCATCAGTATTTGAGCTCTGTATTGCCAAATTTCTATCCATATGGGAAAATAACTATTTTTTACTCCCACCAACAATGTAACAGTGTTTGTATTTCCACTCATTTTGTCAACAAAATGTATCATCAAACTTTTGTATTTTAGTCAAGTAATGAAAAATACTATGTAGCTTAATATGCATTTTTGTTCTAAAGGTGAGCATATTTTATATTTAAGGGACTTGCATATACACCTTCTAGACTATCTGTTCATACATTTATTTTTAACAAGCTTTTTACTTCTTGATTTTTTGATATTTCTTTATATTTTAAGGATGTTAATGCTTTGTCTCTTATGTAAGTTGAAAATGCCTTCTTTTTTTCAGTTTGACTTCCCAGATGGTTTTTGTTTGTTTGTTTGTTTTGGTGAAGCAGTTTTTTAATGTATTTTGTTCATTTTATTATGTTATGTTAATCACCATACATTACATCATTGGTTTTTGATGTAGTGTTCCATGATTCATTGTTTGCGTATAACACCCAGTGCTCCATTCAATATGTGCCCTCCTCAATACCCATCACCAGGCTAACCCATCCCCCCACCCCTATCCTCTAGAACTCTCAGTTTGTTTCTCAGAGCCCATAGTCTTTCATGGTTCATCTCCCCCTCCAATCTGCCCCCCCCTTTATTCTTCCCTTCCTACTATCTTCTTTTTTTAACATATAATGTATGATTTGTTTCAGAGGTACAGGTCTGTGATTCAAAAGTCTTACATAATTCACAGCGCTCACCATAACACATACCCTTCCCAATGTTTATCACCCAGACACCCCATGCCTCCAACCCTCCATCACTTCAGCAACCCTCAGTTTAATTCCTGAGATTAAGAATTCCTCACATTAGTGAGGACTATGATACATGTCTTTCTCTGATTGACATATTTCACTCAGCATAATACCCTCCAGTTCCATCCACATTGTTGCAAATGGTAAGATTTCATTCCTTTTGATGGCTGCATAATATTCCATTGTGTGTGTGTGTGTGTGTGTGTGTGTATACCACATCTTCTTTATCCATTCATCTGTCGATGGGCATCTTGGCTCTTTCCATAGTTTGGCTATTGTGGACATTGCTGCTATAAACATTGGGGTGCACGTACCCCTTCGGATCCCTACATTTGTATCTTTGAGGTAAATACCTAGTAGTGCAATTGCTGGGTCGTAGGGCAGCTCTATTTTCAACTTTTTGAGGAACCTCCATACTGTTTTCCAGAGTGGCTGCACCAGCTTGCATTCCCACCAACAGTGTAGGAGGGTTCCCCTTTCTCCTCATCCCTGCCAACATCTGTCATTTCCTGACTTGTTAATTTTAGCCATTCTGATTGGTGTGAGGTGGTCTCTCACTGAGGTTTTGTTTTGGATTTCCCTGATGCCGAGCGATGCTGAGCACTTTTTCATGTGTGTCTGTTGGCCATTTGGATGTCTTCTTTGGAAAAATGTCGTTCATGTCTTCTGCCCATTTCTTGATTGGATCATTTGTTCTTTGGGTGTTGAGTTTGATAAGTTCCTTATAGATTTTGGATACTAGCCCTTTATCTGATATGTCATTTGAAAATATCTTCTCCCATTCTGTCGGTTGTCTTTTGGTTTTGTTGACTGTTTCCTTTGCTCTGCAAAACTTTTTTAACTTGATGAAGTCTCAATAGTTAATTTTTGCTCTTGCTTTCCTTGCCTTTGGCGATGTTTCTAGGAAGAAGTTGCTGCGGCTGAGGTCGAAGAGGTTGCTGCCTGTGTTCTCCTGTCTCACATTTAGGTCTTTCAACCGTTTGGAGTCTATTTTTGTGTGTGGTGTAAGGAAATGGTCCAGTTTCATTCTTCTGCATGTGGCTAATTTTCCCAACACCATTTGTTGAAGAGACTGTCTTTTTTCCATTGGACATTCTTTCCTGCTTTGTCAAAGATAAGTTGACCAGAGTTGAGGGTCCATTTCTGGGCTCTCTATTCTGTTCCATTGATCCATGTGTCTGTTTTTGTGCCAGTACCATACTGTCTTGATGATGACAGCTTTGTTATAGAGCTGGAGTCTGGAATTGTGATGCCGCCAGCTTTGCTTTTCTTTTTCAACATTCCTCTGGCTATGCGGGGTCTTTTCTGGTTCCATACAAATTTTAGGATTATTTGTTCCATTTCTTTGAAAAAAGTGGATGGTATTTTGATGGGGATTGCATTGAATGTGTAGATTGCTCTAGGTAGCATTGACATCTTCACCATATTTGTCCTTCCAATCCATGAGCATGGAACGTTTTTCCATTTCTTTGTGTCTTCCTCAATTTCTTTCATGAGTATTTCATAGTTTTCTGAGTACAGATTCTTTGCCTCTTTGGTTAGATTTATTCCTAGGTATCTTATGGTTTTGGGTGCAATTGTAAATGGGATCGACTCCTTAATTTCTCTTTCTTCTGTCTTGTTGTTGGTGTATAGGAATGCCACTGATTTCTGTGCACTGATTTTATATCCTGCCACTTGACTGAATTCCTGTATGAGTTCTAGCAGTTTTGAAGTGGAGTCTTTGGGGTTTTCCACATAAAGTATCATATCATCTGCAAAGAGTGAGAGTTTGACTTCTTCTTTGCCGATTTGGATGCCTTTTATTTCTTTTTGTTGTCTGATTGCTGTGGCTAGGACTTCCAATACTATGTTGAATAGCAGTGGTGATAGTGGACATCCCTGCCATGTTCCTGACCTTAGGTGGAAAGCTCTCAGTTTTTCCCCATTGAGAATGATATTCGCTGTGGGTTTTTCATAGATGGCTTTTATGATACTGAGGTATGTACCCTCTATCCCTATACTCTGAAGAGTTTTGATCAAGAAAGGATGCTGTACTTTGTCAAATGCTTTTTCTGCATCTATTGAGAGGATCATATGGTTCTTGTTCTTTCTTTTATTAATATATTGTATCACGTTGATTGATTTGTGGATGTTGAACCAACCTTGCAGCCCAGGGATAAATCCCACTTGGTTGTGGTGAATAATCCTTTTAATGTACTGTTGGATCCTATTGGCTAGTATTTTGGTGAGAATTTTTGCATCCATGTTCATGAAGGATATTGGTCTGTAATTCTCCTTTTTGATGGGGTCTTTGTCTGGTTTGGGGATCAAGGTAATGGTGGCCTCATAAAACGAGTTTAGAAGTTTTCCTTCCATTTCTATTTTTTGGAACAGTTTCAGAAGGATAGGTATTAATTCTTCTTTAAATGTTTGGTAGAATTTCCCTGGGAAGCCATCTGGCCCTGGGCTTTTGTTTGTTGGGAGATTTTTGATGACTGCTTCAATTTCCTTAGTGGTTATAGGTCTGTTCAGGTTTTCTATTTCTTCCTGGTTCAGTTTTGGTAGTTGATACATCTCTAGGAATACATCCATTTCTTCCTGATTGTCTAATTTGCTGGCATAGACTTGCTCATAATATGTTCTTATAATTGTTTGTATTTCTTTGGTGTTGGTTGTGATCTCTCCTCTTTCATTCATGATTTTGTTGATGTGGGTCATTTCTCTTTTCTTTTTGATAAGTCTGGCCAGGGGTTTATCAATCTTGTTAATTCTTTCAAAGAACCAGCTCCTAGTTTCGTTGATCTGTTCTACTGTTCTTTTAGTTTCTATTTCATTGATTTCTGCTCTGATCTTTATGATTTCTCTTCTCCTGCTGGGTTTAGGCTTTATTTGCTGTTCTTTCTCCAGCTCCTCTAGGTGTAAGGTTAGGTGGTGTATTTGAGACCTTTCTTGTTTCTTGAGAAAGGCTTGTATTGCTATATACTTTCCTCTTAGGACTGCCTTTGCTGCATCCGAAAGATTTTGAATAGTTGTGTTTTCATTTTCAATGGTTTCCATGAATTTTTAAAATTCTTCCTTAATTTCCTGGTTGACCCATTCATTCTCTAGTAGGATGCTCTTTAGCCTCCATGTATTTGAGTTCTTTCTGATTTTCCTCTTGTGACTGAGTTCTAGTTTCAAAGCATTGTGGTCTGAAAATAGGCAGGGAATGATCCCAGTCTTTTGGTACGGCTTCAGACGTGATTTGTAACCTAGGATGTGATCTATTCTGGAGAATGTTCCATGGGTACTAGAGAAGAATGTGTATTCTGTTGCTTTGGGATGGAATGTTCTGAATATATCTGTGAGGTCCATTTGGTCCAGTGTGTCATTTAAAGTCTTTATTTCCTTGTTGATCTTTTGCTCAGATGATCTGTCCATTTCAGTGAGGGGGGTGTTTAAGTCCCCCACTATTATTGTATTGTCAATGTGTTTCTTTGCTTTCGTTATTAAATGCCTTATATAATTGGCTGCTCCCATGTTAGGGGCATAGATATTTACAATTGTTAGATCTTCTTGTTGGATAGACCCTTTTACTATGATATAGTGTCCTTCCTCATCTCTTATTGTAGTCTTTGGTTTAAAATCGAATTTGTTTGATATAAGGATTGCCACCCCAGCTTTCTTTTAGTGTCCATTAGCATGGTAAATAGTTTTCCACCCCCTCACTTTTGATCTGGAGGTGTCTTTGTGTCTAAAATGAGCCTCTTGTGGGGCGCCTGGGTGGCTCAGTCGTTAAGCATCTGCCTTTGGCTCAGGTCATGATCTCAGGGTCCTGGGATCGAGTCCCGCATCGAGCTCCCTGCTCCGCGGGAAGCCTGCTCCTCCCTCTCCCTCTGCTTGTGTTCCCTCTCTCGCTGTGTGTCTCTCTCTCTGTCAAATAAATAAATAATAAATAAAATAAAATAAAATGAGTCTCTTGCAGACAGCTTATCGATGGGTCTTGTTTTTTTTATCCAGTCTGATACCCTGTCTTTTGAAGGGGCATTTAGCCCATTTACATTCAGGTTAACTATTTAAAGATATGAATTTAGTACCATTGTATTGCCTGTCAGGTGACAATTACTGTATATGTCTGTGTTCCTTTCTGGTCTATGTTACTTTTAGGCTCTCTCTTTGCTTAGAGGACCCCTTTCAATATTTCTTGTAGGGCTGGTTTGGTGTTTGCAAATTCTTTTAGTTTTTGTTTGTCCTGGAAGCTTTTTATCTCTCCTTCAATTTTCAGTGACAGCCTACCTGGATATAGTATTCTTGGCTGCATATTTTTCTCGTTTAGTGCTCTGAATATATCATGCCAGTCTTTTCTGGCCTCCCTGATCTCTGTGGATAGGTCTGTTGCCAATCTACTTTTTCTACCATTGGAGGTTACAGATGTCTTCTCCTAGGCCACTTTCAGTATTTTCTCTTTGTCTCAGAGACTCGTAAGTTTTACTGTTAGGTGTCAGGGTGTTGACCAGTTTTTATTGATTTTGAGGGGGGTTCTCTGTGACTCCTGGATTTTGATGCCTGTTTCCTTCCCCAAATTAGGGAAGTTCTCTGCTATAATTTGCTCCTGTATACCTTCTGCCCCTCTCTCTCTTTCTTCTCCTGGGATCCCAATTATTCTAATATTGTTTCATCTTATGGTATCACTTATCTCTCGAATTCTGCCCTCGTGATCCAGTAGTTATCTCTCTTTTTCTCCACTTCTTTATTTTCCATGATTTGGTCTTCTATATCACTAATTCTTCCTTCTGCCCTTTTATCCTAGCAGTTAGAGCCTCCATTTTTGATTGCACCTCATTAATAGACTTTTTGATTTCAACTTGGTTTGATTTTAGTTCTCTTATTTCTCCAGAAAGGATTTCTCTAATATCTTCCATGCTTTTTTCAAGCCCAGCCCAGTATCTTTAAAATCATCATTCTGCGCTCTAGTTCCGACATCTTACTAATGTCTGTATTGATTAGGTCCCTGGCAGTTGGTACTGCCTCTTGTTCTTTTCTTTGAGGTGATTTTTTCCATCTTGTCATTTTGTCTAGAGGAGAATAGATGAATGAGAGAACAAAATGCTAACAGGGTAACAATGACCCCAGAAAAATATATGCTAAACAAATTAGAAGAGACCTGAAACTGGGGGAAAAGAAAGGGAAAGAAAGAAAAAAGAAAAAAAAAGGAAAAGAACTAGAGATTTAGGATATATTTTGGTCTGTTAGAAGAAACTGTATCCCAAAATTTTAAAGAGAGAACAACTTATATATTATATATATAATATATATATAATATATATATACACCAATAATAAGGTTAACTATTATGAAGGGATAGAATATGACTCTAAAAATGAAAAATAAATATTTTAAAAAAAGGGATTGATAAGATGTTGGTTGAAAAAGGGAAAAAGAAAAATTCAAAAAAGGAAAAAAAGAAAATTAAAAAAATTAACTTTGAAAGACTAAAGAATCATGGTAAAAAAGCCATGAATTCTATGTGCAGTATTCCCCTAGCGCTGGAGTTCTGCCATTCTCATTGATGGGTAAACTTAGTCTTGGCTGGCTGTTCTTGCTGATCTTCTGGGGGAGGGGCCTGTTGCAATGGTTCCCAAATGTCTTTGCTGGAGGTGGAATTTCCCCACCCTTGCCATCTGGACTAAGTAATCGCTCAGGTTTGCTCTCGGGAGCTTTTGTTCCCTGCAAGTGTTCTGTGCAGTTTGGAGGATGAGAGTGAAAATGGCAGCCTCCCAATCTCCGCCCCGGAGGAGCCCAGAACTCAGGGCCCTGCTCCTCAGTGAGCCCCCAGAGAAAAGCATTCAATCACTCCTGTTTCCCCAGTCTCCGGCCACACTCCGTGCTCACCCGGCCTGTGACCGAGGGTTTCTATCTCTGGCACACGACCCCGTCTGGAGTCTCCAAACCCAGCAGATCCCGGTGGTGCGCTCCCACGCCACTCCTTCCTGGGGAGGAAGGGGAGTCTCCCTGGATATGCCACTTGTTGGGTCACTGCTGGAGGAGCAGTGGCCCGACTGTGCCGTGGATCAAGGTTTATGGCAACCCTGAGCTGAGAGCCTGCTCCTCAGCTCTGTCTCTGCAGCCGGCTTCCCTGCTCCGATACCTGGGAGCTCTGCTGCACTCAGGCACCCCCAGTCTTTCTGCGACCCCGAGGGCCCTGAGACCACACTGTCCCAGCGAGGGTTCCACCCCCCGCTTAGCCACTGTAGCGACATCCTTCAGCAGAGCAGACTTCTAAAAGTTCAGATTTTGTGCTCTGCTGCTCTATCACTTGCCAGTAGCGGCTGACAGAGGCCTCCCCTCCGCTGTCTATCTTCCCGAATATCTAATATCGCCTTGGATTCACTTTTCTGCACATCCTACTTTCCAGAAAGTGGTCACTCTTCTGTTCAGAGAGTTGTTGCTATTCTTTTCTTCGATCTCCTGTTGAGTTTGTAGGTGTTCAGAATGGTTTGTTCCCTATCTAGCTGAATTCCTGGGACCAGACGAAATTTAGGTCTCCTACTCCTCCACCATCTTGCCTGAATGCCTTTTTAATGTATTTTGATAAGTTATACTTCTAGATTAGATAGACCTTACTACCATGTTATAAAGAAATTTAGCTATATAAACTTCTGGGGCTTATATGGTGAACTTGTAACACAACACACACACACGCATACACACACACTTAAAATCACAGTACATGAGGAAGTAAGCCTCTATGAGTGAAAGTAAGCCTACAAAAAACTGAATTATTCTTCAAAGATTTTGGATACCAAAATTTTCATTGAGAAATAGAAAATAAGTATTTTAATTATGTCTAAATAAATAAGAGTATAGTAAATGAAAATGAAGGCATGGTAGGCAAGTGTATTTTAAAAGATTCAAACAGTACTTAAAGCAAGAAAAAATTTTTAAAGTTTTTATTTAAATTCCAGTTAGTTAACATATAGTGTAATGTTAGTTTCAGGAATATAATATAGTGATTCAACACTTCCATACATCACCCAGTGATCATCACAAGTCCCCTCCCTAATCTCCATCACACATTTAACCCATTCCCTCCCATCTCCCTCTGATAACCATCAGTTTGTTTTCTATAGTTACAATAATAGTAGAGAACTTTAAGAAAAAAACTTTTGACATTAAAATTTCAGGGGATAGATAAACAACAGTGTAGACCCACTGGGGGGAAAAATGATTGTTGTAGCAAGTAGATCACATGAAATTATTCACAGTGAATTACAGAAGGAAAATCAGATTGAAAATATGGCAGAATGTCAAATTCATAAGGAGCATAAAATTATGTAATAAACAAATAAAAGCTTTATTGAACTTTTAGAAAAAAGAATGGGATAAAAGCAAGTTCAAGAACAGCATGGTTGAGAATATTCTAGAAGTAATAAAAACTTGAATCCTCAGATTCAGGAAAAAAAAAATCTGAGGAAGTACTATAAAAAGTAACACATACCTAAACTCAAACACTCAATAGTGGAACTTCAGATCACACAAAGACACACACACACACAATCAGAATAGGGAGAAAAGGCAGGTTAAGTACGATTAAGTACATAGAGTTGACAATTACAGACAGACTGTGTAGTAAGAACAAATGAAGCCATGAGGAAATGGAATGTTACCAATACATTGTATTGACAGAATATAGCTTTCAACTCCGCAGAATCATTTAGGAATAACTGTGAAGTAATATTCTCAAATAATATATGCAGTAAAACTTAGTATTATAGCGGCACCTTGGTGGCACAGTTGGTTAAGCGTCATGACTCAGGTCATGATCTCAGGGTCCTGAGATTGAGCCCTGTTGGGCTCCAAGCTCAGTGGGGAATCTGCTTGAGATTCTTTCCCTCCCTTTTGCCCCCCTTCTTTCCCCTCTCATGCTCTCTCTCAATCTCTCCCCCCCAAAAAATACAGTATTACATTTAGAACATTAATATTTAAAATTCCAAAATTACTTCAAGAAGAAAAAAAAAAGATTTCAAAAGGAAATGTGGAGTAAAAATATAAGGTAAAATGAGGAAAAAATGGTGGGAAAACCTAAAAAGGGACTATATAAAATGACAGTATCTAATTGAAATACAGGGAAAAAATATACATGTGAACACATTTCAGAAAATCAGTATAACTTAAACAAGTGTTTTTTTTTAATGTAAAAGGATTAGAAACAAAGTTAGAAATGAAAATATTAACAAAAAACACATGGGGAAAAATTTACAGTGCAGCCAAATCACTTAGATTTCAAAGATTAAAATGGCCTTATAAAATTACTAAAAACTTAATGTAAACAATATGAAAATATGCATGTTCATTTATTATTTCTTAATTTTGTTATAGATGTTTCTTAATTTTAATGCATTTTAAAGTAATTTTGAAAGTATAACTCAGTTATTGTATTTTCTAAATGAAATGAAAGAAAACAACATATTTACATATGCTTATGTATGTGTCTATGTGTATTTAGGTTTTGGATTTTTCCTTTATATGTTATGAAGAAAATGATTTCCTTTGTTGTGTAAATTTTAAATACTTAGAGAACCCACTTTCTGCTTTCCATGAACTTACCTAGCTATAGTTTAAATTATTTTGGGGGATCTAGAGAAACATTAAAACTATGAAGAGATACAGGTCTAGAAAGCGAAGAGCTCTTTGATATTTTGCTCCTGGTTCCTAAATGGAAATTCTTTAACAATGTTCAAATAATATCCATTACTTTAGCCACACAAAATAGAATTTTGCTTTATAGAATTAACATATTTCTTTTATATAATCAGGAATTATATTTTTTAAAGATGAAATAAGTATGATAAAAAGCCAAACTTCTCATTGTCTGAATTTCTCCCTAGAATTTAGATTTTAGAAAGAAAAGGATAACATTTACAATTATACATACTAACTTCTGTTAGAAGATTTAATTAAAAAAACATTAAAAACAGTGCTAATAAAGTTAATGGTGGCTAACACAATATTAGCCTTAATATGTTCCAAATGTTTTAAGATTCTTATATATATTGATTTAATTTTCAAAATATTATTACTATCTCACAAGTAAAAAGGCAGTTCAGTGATTTAAAGTATTTAGGAACACATATGTGTTAGAGTTAATATTGAACAGACAATTTAACAATATAGCTTGTGCTCCTTATATTATTGCACTAAACAGGAGTCAAAAAATACACATTTTCCTACTCTGTAACTGGGCAGGGAAGAAGCATAAAGAAGAAAATAAAAAGGACCAAGACTGGGGTGCCTGGGTGGCTCGGTTGGTTAGGTGTCTGACTCTTGATTTCAGCTCAGGTCATGATCTCAGGGTCTTGGTGGCTCAGCAGGGAGTCTGCTTGGATGCTCTCTCTCCCTCTGCCCTTCCATGCCCCCCCCCCGCTTGCTTTTTTCCTCTCTCTCTCTCTCTCAAATAAATCTTAAAAAAAAAAAAAAAAAAGGACCAAGAGAAAGTGTATTTGAACATGAGTAAGACTTGACCTGTTTCTTAAAATTCAGGGACAGGATCCAGGGACTTATAATAAAATAGGATCATAGAACAATGCCAGAAGAAAATCCTTGAAGTCTGAAGAATTTAAAAAGTGAATGTGTTTTGTTTGGTAGGAGGGCTAATGAGGAAAGGAGGAGAGAGATGTAGATGCGTGTTGCTTTGAGAGCAGCTGAAGGAAGTCTTACCTGAATACAGCCTTGTTTTCTTAAGGTAAGTTTGAGTGGGTGGGATTGACAGGAAGAGAACACACAATTGTTACATGAATGACAGCAATGCAGAATTAGCAAGAAATCAATAACTGTGTTATCTAATATTCACTAAGAGCAGGGAGAAAAATTAGAGATTATTTGGTGTAAAAATATGTTAGAGTGATTGGAGACATTTGGTATCATTATAATAGCACATTTTTTAGAGCTCAGAAGCCCAAAGCAGGCAAGATATAAGAGCGAGTAGATTTACCAGGGTCTAAAGACTGGCAGGACTGATGCAAAAGAGATAAGATAAAAGGCTTTCCTCATTTAAAATTCTCTGGTCAAAGAATTCACAGTAATAAACTGGGTAGGGCCAGAAAATGTAAAATAATTTTCCCCTCTTACTTACTGCCAGGGAGTATTTAATAACAGAACAGTTCCAAATTATCACACATCTGCATAAGATATTTTTAAAACATATGTGTGAATTACAGAAAATTTCTGGTGATTAAAAACCAAAGCAATGAGCCTAAGGAACAAACAGGATTAGACCACTTTCTGGCTTTTGTAAAATGTGAACTGCACACATTTATTGCTTTTGCCCTATCCAATAAATATATTTAGGAGTCTTAGGAGTTGGCATAGCTCTAGGAAAAGTGTGATTGTGGCCTAAAGGGAATATAGACTAGAGTGGACCAGTTACTTTGGAGGGTAGGAACTCTGCTGCCGCATCCAAATTCCTTCCACCTGTCCTCCCCCTTGAGGGTAGAAGCTCAAGAGTTGTGTTGTAAAGGGCTGAACTTCGCACAAGGTTACTTAGAAAGTTATTTTTATTTTGAAGTAAAAACAACTTTATAAAAGCCTTACTGAACTTTGTCTGAGACCTGGTTTGCAACCATAGTATGGAGGAAAATCATGTAGTCTTTAAAAATCTCCAAATATTTTCACAAATTCTATCTTCATTATTCTTTTTTTTTTTTTTAAGATTTTATATTTATTTGACACACAGAGAGAGACACAGCGAGAGAGGAAACACAAGCAGGGGGAGTGGGAGAGGGAGAAGCAGGCCTCCCGAGGAGCAGGGAGCCCAATGCGGGGCTCGATCCCAGGACCCTGGGATCATGACCTGAGACGAAGGCAGACGCTTAACGACTGAGCCACCCAGGCGCCCCTATCTTCATTATTCTTAGCATAATTTTTTTTTTATCCGCATTGTTGGAGTTAGAGTACAGGTCATTGGTATTGGAAAGAACAAAAGAAAATAAAATTAAAACAGGTAAATATTCTAGCATAGTTAGTGAGAATAAAGTGTATGTTTCTGATCATCTAGCCCAGGCTGTGTAAAGAAGCCCAGGCTGTGTAAAGAAGCATGCGAATATTGCAAAAAGCTGATGAAGGGAGGGAACGGCAGTGGTGCAGAGAAAAAGGAATCCATGATGATCGGAAAAGTGTGCATGTCATGGTCTCAGAGGAGTGGAAAACTTAGAAGGTGAGGTTTTGGCTAAAGTTAAGTTTTCAGTATGAGATCATGGCATCAGAATATATTTGAGTTGAAATGCTCTTATGGGACTGTCTAATCATTTACCATATTTTAGAAATTTGCCCCTAAACAAATGACCATCTAAACTTTTATTAATACATCAGTGGGTGAAACCAACTGATAGGAACTTTAGCTCACAGATTTTCAATCTGAAGTGTTAAGGACCTAACTTGATCATTGTACTGAGCTATATTTGTTTTCCTGTAACCTGAATTCATTGAGTCTACTTTTATTGTCTGGGCCAACCTAGAATATATTACTTTTTTTCTCATGTTAATAAGATTTAAGTATTTTTGAGCTCTTTGGTTCCTTCCAGTGTTCCTTTATCAAGATAACTATTTCCCATTTTTCGGCTATTTTTTAATTATGTCATTTCAAAAACACAAATTAACTCACTTTCTTTGTCTAAATCTTATATATTTGTCAACAGCTCTTACAGGTATGGTCTCTAAGCCTAAACTAACTAAAATACTGTCTAAGTAGCCCAAAGAAGAGGGATGATTATTTTTCTTGTATACATTATAATCTTGAAAGTGGCCTAAACTCTATTTTTATCATTTCCATAATATTTTGACTCATATTTAATATACAGAATTAAATTCCCTACATTTTGTGTTCCATGTATCATGCTGTTAAGTCATGCCTCACCAGCTTGCCCTTGACATTTATATTCATGTCCCCATTAAATGTCATCTTATTTCAGTCTGTATTGGATTTTTAGTTTTTGCTATTCTTTCCACATATATGTCATTTAAAAATTAGTTAAGCTCATAATCAGTGTTATCCTTGAATGAGTTAGATAAAAATTATTGAAATTATATGACTGCAAGGCATGGTGAAGATAAGATCACTAGGATGTATATGTTGTCATAAGGAAGAAGGTGAAATAGGGAAAAGCAATGAGGAGACAGAATAATCTCACTAAACCAAAATTCTGATATCAAACAGGGTGTTCTGCAAGACACAGTTAAATTTTAGGGAGGGTACTAGAAGTAAAACATTTGCACCAGCTAGATTCAACTGTTTGTATTGTAACATGAGCAGATTTCCAAGAGGAAGGCAGAGGGAAAGGGAAAGGGAGGGAGACAGGGCAGGGGAGGGGGGCAAGAGGAAGAGATAATCTATGAAAAATATATTCATTTTGTTTAAGCTTACTTCTAGTTGGTGATTTTTCTTTTCCAAGCTAAAGCTTATTATTTTTCTAATGGAAAAAATGTTATATATTTGGATCAAGGTAGTGCTTGAACTAAGTGGTGTGATAAAACCAAAGACTGCCATTAGATAACATACCAGAACTGAAGCATAAATCAAAAGATTTCCTTTCCTAAATAATTGAATTCATAAACCATGACTTTGAATTTCAAATTTTATTCATTCATTTTATAATGTCTTTCTAAATTGGCTTTTTCCAGCTGATATGCCAAAAACACTTGATAGCCCAAATTTTCCCATTATAGAACTACTTTGAGAAACTAACTTTGAAGTCAATAGGATCATTACAGGCAAAAAGAAGTGATTCTGCAATGCTTGCAAATTTAGGTCAATACACAAAGATCATCTTAAAAAAGATTTTGTAGTTATAGTCATTTTCATGTCACCATGCTAAGTATTAAGAGGAATACAAATAATTAAAGGCCCAGAGCTTACCCTTAGTGTGTTTGAAATCTCATAAGGTAAGAAAAGAAATGCAATATTTATGCGTTCATCATTTATTCAACATCACTTATTTATTCATCATTTATTCAACAGTTTATTTTGATAAAATACATTCCCTATGCCAAACATTGCTAAGCATTAGAGACACATTGGTTGACAAAGCAAATATTCTTGCCTTGATGAAGCTTGTACTGCAAGCAGAGATAGACAATAAACAGTACGGGAACTGATAAGTAAATGATATGCTACAATGTGGTACAACTGTGCATAAGATAAGAACAAGAAGAGTAGTGCTTGAGATTTTAGAGGTGAGGAGGGATACTGTTTTATATTGAGTGGTTAGAGCGGGGCTTCTTGAGAGGGATATATCTAAGAAAAGATTTGAATGAAGTGATGGAGTTGGCATGACTGAAGAACATTTTGGACAGAAGAAAATGAGTAGAAAACCCCATGACAGGGATATTCTTGGCATGTTCAAGGAGTCAGTGGGGTAACCATGGGGACTGGAGCAGTGTAGACAGTGGGGATAGAGTGGGAGATGAGGAAAGAAAGGGATGGGTTTAGAGACGGAGACCCATTGTTGTAGTTGGCAGCTTCTAACATGGCTCTTGGGATCCCCCAGTTTCTGGGGTTCATGCCCTGTGTAATACCCTTCACTTCAGTGTGGTTTGGATCTAGTTCATTGCTTCTAGCCAATAGAATATTGCAAAAGTGATGAGGGGTCACTTCAGTGATTATGTTACTAATGACTGACTTTTGTCTTGGTACTTTCTCTCTTTCTGGAATTCTTTCTTGCTCTCCTGCTTACTTGCTCTGATAAAAGCCAGCTGCTGTATTGTGAGATGCTCTGTGGAGAGGTCTAATGGCAAGGAATTGAAGGAGGCCTCTAGTCAACAGCTCATGAGGAGCTAAGGCCTCCAAACAACACTACACGAGGAATTAAATCCTTTGAATAATCTTGTGAGTGGTCTAGAAAACATCTTTCCTGTTGAACCTTGAGATGGTTTGAGTCTTGTAGAGTTGCCATTTAAAAAGCTCAGTTAAACTCGAAGTTCAGATAAACAATGAATTTTTTGTAGGTATACAATACTTGGGACATACATTAAAAATTATTTGTTGTTTATTTGAAATAAAAATTTATTTGGGTAGATTTTATCTACCAAATCTACCAATGCTACTTGTAAGTTACCCAGAGCCAGGGGACTCAGCTAAACTCTGATTCCTGATCCACAGAATAAAAAAAAAAAAAACTGTGTGTGTTTATTGTTGTTAGCTTTGGAGACCATTTGTTACGCAGCAATAGCTAAATGATATAAAGCTGTTTTTGATGAATATCATAGAAGAGTGCTAACCCAGCTTTGAATGAGGGCCAGGGGACTATTGATGAAGAAAGTGAGGTTGTACTGTTTTAATTTATTGGCAAGAATGCTAAGACAAGAGTAGAATATACTTAGAAGTTAAAAAATCTTGTTTCTTCGTTTAATCTGGACTAGAGAGTGTTATGATTCTTCTATTCCCTAGTTTACTCAGCAATAATAATTATAAATTGTCTCTTTGAACATATTCTCAAAATAGCTTCATTGTACCAACCTTGCAAGAAAATGAGGAAAGAGTATATGATATATCCTTGTGTCTCTGTGTTATAACAAAACTAATATATATAGCACTTTCTATGTGACAGTCATTTGTAAATGTATATTAATTTATTTAATTAATTTCATAATAACTTTGAAATTAAATAAATGTATAGATGGGGAGACTGAGACACAGATTTGTAATTTGCCTAATATTATACAGATAGTAAGAGACAGACCAATACATACTCAGCAAACACCAAAGTTTTTATTTTAATGAACATAAATTACTTTCTTTGTTTGTGTAATCTGTCATAACCTCTAGGTTCATCTTTTACTATTTAGACTAATATTTTTATCATAAGAATATACATTTCATCTCCTAGAAGCTTCATTATCTTTCTTATGAAATCCATCCCTTGCAAATCAAATAGTCACAGACAGATATATGTTAAAAATGAGCCTCACTTTCATTTGATTCATTTATCCCCTCTGGCAGGTATTTAATCAATTTGGGTTTAAGTCCTGGTTCTATTACATAGGAACTTCAAAACCTTTAGCAATTTCCTTAATTGCTCTTAGCCTCAGTTTTCTCAACTATGAAATGGAAATAATAATTATTATTATAGGATACTGAGATTAAAAAATATATTGTACATAAAGTGTCTGTACAGCATCTGATCTAAGAGGTGCATGCTAAATGCTAATTTCATGCCATCTCCTATTTTTCACTGTGCCAATCATTTCTTTCTCAATCACCTGAAATCTGGCCAGAATTCACAGCTAACACTGAGGAGACCTCAGTGATTTATATCTGTTCAAAACCAGAAGCATTTCTTCAGTCCTCATTCTCCTTGTTGTCTTTAGAGTTTTTGACACTTTTACTGTCCCTTTCCTTTCAAAATTTATTGCTCCCTCACTTCTGTTGCATTGTCTTTTACTGGTCTGTCACCATTCTCTCTGACCCTTCCTTTTTGTGCTGTTTCATAGTGCTATTAAGATGAATCAATCCATCTCTAAGTATTTTTAAGCATGTCCTATGTGATCATCAGTAGCCTGCGCTTCTCAGAATCGACATCCATACATGTTTACTTAGTTTCTTCTAATTTTATTAATTTATTTCTGAAATTCTTATGGTAAGTAACCTAATTCTTTTTTTTTTTTTTTTTTTTTGGTGCCAGGTATTAATTTTTTGTCCCAATCCACTCTTACTTGCCTTGCTTTGTGGTACTGGAGCTGGACTCAGTGACCATCTCTTTTTGGTCAGCTGAGATGTTAAGCCTAGTCAGTAAGAGTGCTGGAGGGATCCTGTAGGAGGAAGGGGATTCTCCTGGTTCTGGTGTGCTTTTTCCCTTCAAGCTCTGGCAGTGTATACCAAGCCAGCCTTTGAGCCAGCAGCGTGCCTACAAGGGGAGTGCTTGTCCTCTAGCAATCCTGTCCTGTGATTTCCTGCTCACCAGCCTCAGCCAATCAGCAGTCTGGCAGGAAGCTTCCTGCTCATCAGGGTTTATTTAGTCCCTGTGGGCCAGTTCTAACAGGGGACAACCTGGACACCATCTTCACCATCTAGTTGGTTTCTTGTCAACCTTGGCCCCACTTAGCCCTTCTGTGGACTAACTTGCCTTGGCAGCTCAGTAACTTTCTCTGGCATCAATGGGCTGTAGCCACACCCTGTCCAAGAAGGCTTGAATCTTAGCCTTGGGGAAGGAGCCCTTTTCCTTCTTTGCTGCTTCCTTGCCCATGCTTTCTCAGGCCTAGGCTCTTCTCCAAAATTCTCTTTTATTCTCCCTTAGTAGGCTATCCCCCATTCATAATTAATATTGTGTTTTGTAGGAATTTTTTCATATTCAGATTACTGGTGTGGTTTGTGTCCTAACTGGATTCTACATGATATGGGATAGGTATGGGGAAGGTCTCAGGAGATAAACCCTAAAATATGGTATTTTAGAATTAGTTTAGTAACGTTTGTGTGCCTGAGCATAGTGCTGGGTTCTTTGCCAATGGGAAGTGAGATGCTAACAAACCATATGTATAAATTCAACTTAGTATGTTAGGCCAGGTAATTCTCTGAAGTGGTTGTACAAATTTATACTCTGACTAGCGGTGTATTTGAGTTCCCATTACTCTATAACCTTGCAAATATTTGCCACCATGTATCTTCCTGACTTTACTCATCCTGGCAAATGTGTAATCATATCTCTTTTGGGTTTTAATTTTAATTTTTATTTATATTAAGACTAATGAGGGTGAATACCTTTTCATATGCTTATTGGGATATTTAAAATATTTTTTTAAAAATATTTCTTGTTTGAATAACTTGCCCATTTTTCCCCCAGTGGCTCCGCTACTTTTTAGTTATTGATTTATAGGAGTTTTTTTATATATACCATAAAATATAACTATTATTAGTTGTATGTGTTGCAGATAGTTTTCTTCCAGTCTGTGGGGATACCGTTTAGAATAAGAAAATCCAAATGCTAAGGAATAAATATTAAATTTACAGGCCATGAGTGTAAAACTGTAAATTGAAGAAAATAATACAATTTATATGAGATGCTATGTTCTTGAGTTAAAAAACCTACAAGATATAAAGATACCGATTCTCCCCAATATTATTACCTATAAATTCAATAAAATCTCAATCAAAATTTAAGCCAGTCTTTTTTGGAAATTGAAAAACTAATTGCAAAATTCATATGAAAACATGATGATCTTGAAGAAGGGTTTACCAGATACCAAGACCTACTCTAAAGCATCACTAATATATACAGTGTGATTTGGCACAAATATATACAAATAGAACAATGAGAAATGACAGTTTAGGAACAGAACCAGTGTTCTTTTCCTTAGAGTGGCTTGCATGGTACCTACAGATAACACATTAACAATTCTTTGAACTCTACGTATATAAAAATGTTTGCTTTTCAAACTTTTTCCCAATCCTATTGTGTACTGGTATCTTATATTACTGCCTCTTCCATTATGTAATTTTCCCTAAATAGGGTTCATGAAGGAAACTTTGAGTAGTATAGTTTACATGTAACTGTGACTCACAGCAAGGAATTCCCCTTTGAATTTTTATTTATAAATATTCCACTGGAATTTTTCATATATTTTATTAAATTGTTTCAAAATAGTATTCAACATGCTAATGCCCAAAACGTAGTACATTCCCTGTATTTCCTTGTAAGTAATCAGTTCCTTTTTTAGTAGTCCTTGTGATACTTTATCAGAGGTTAAATTTAACATCTCTCAATTGGTTTAGTGGCATATTTATGAAGGCTGGTGGGGGGGGGTATGGTGATCCTGTTTGATTAGCAGTCTTCTTAATGAAAAGCATAGAATTTTGACAGATTTGTATGTTTTCAATAAAAGATACTTAATTTCCAAGGGCTAGTTTTATGGAGAATATTATTGCCCATTCATAGAAAATAGAAGAGTCAATGTTAACAACATGCTTACCTTTGAAGATACTGTTGAGTTTCTGAGCTTTCTTGAAATGATCATGCCAATTTGCGATGACATTCCCAATAGAAAAAATGGAAAACTTTGTTACAACCATCATCACTCACATATATGTCAATTTTGATCATGTTTTCTTCCCTGGTGATTGACGTAATTATTCTTAAAATAGTTTCACATTTTTTCTACAATTAAAGGCAGTGCACTGCTCAAAGTATCTTACATGCATCAATTTTTTTTTTTTGAGTATGCTAGATGGCTTTTTTTGGGGGGGGGAGAGAGAAAGTGAGTGAGTGGGTGGGGAGGAGCAGAGGGAGAGGGAGAGAAAGAATCTTAAGTAGGCTCCATGCCCTGTACAGAGCCCCATTCAGGGCTCCATCTCACAACCCTGAGCCAAAATCAAGAGTCAGACCCTTAACCAACTGAGCAATCTAGGTGCTCCAAGATTTTTTTTTCTCAGTCACCTCTTTGTTTTTATTAATCTAAAATAGTTGCATTTTTAAAGAAAGAGAATAGGGGCACCTGGGTATTTCAGTCATTAAGCGTCTGCCTTCTGCTCAGGTCATGATCCCAGGGTCTTGGGATCAAGCCCCGCATCGGGCTACCTGCTGGGCGGGAAGCCTGCTTCTCCTTCTCCCACTCCCCCTGCTTGTGTTCCCTCTCTCGCTGTCTCTCTCTCTGTCAAATAAATAAATAAAATCTTACAAAAAATAAAATAAAGAGAATGAATAAAAGAATAATAGAATAGAACTTCAAAGGATGAATGTATAAACTAAAATGAAGGATGAGTTATTCTGAATTACTTAAGAAAAGTGAAAGGATTTATTACTGTTATTGAAATATGTATTTAATGGATGGCTTTTTTGTTTACAAATAAAGGATTATTAAAATTTATGGAAATATTTAATATTTATATTAAGACAGCTGTAAGAAGGGAGGGGTTAGCTGATAGTCCCCAGCTGTTAACTGTTTTAAGTTTTGCTTCAGCCATTACAAACTGAAATCTCATTTTGCTGATAACACTGCCAATGAATGACTGAGCAAGGTTGGGTAGTTGAGGACTTGGTTTTCCAGGGTGGATTGCAGTCAGTGTTTAAGCAGATAAGTCAGTGTTTGAGGAGATAAGAGTCTCAACAGGGACTGCTAATTAATCGGGTTTCAAAAAGTAAGTTTGTTTGAAAAGATTGTTTCTCACAGCTTAAAAATACTCATCTTCTCCCTTAGCACAGGATTTACAGCTCTGTCTCCATTCTTCAACCTCTTTAAAACTCATCAGAGTTTTCTACCTCCTTCAGGAGGCTTCCTCCCATAACAAGAGGCAGCATTTACATTCCTTGTAGCAGTTCTTTGGATTATGTGATTTCTTTTAGCATTTCATTATATTCAATTTAGCACTTTCTTCCTGTATTTTTGCATTATTCCCTAATTTAAAAGTGCCTAACATGTCATCTTTGTCCAAAGACTGTAATTTCTTGCAGGGAGGAACAATGTCAACTATTTGTTTTGTATCCATTTTTTGTTTCCTCACAATATTGTAACTTGTCATGTCATGAACCATGTCAAGTATTTAAACATCCAGGAGAATGTTTAAAGTTTCATAACACTTTTATTAAATTGAACTGACAGTAAATCTACTGTGGGTAATACTGTTCTTGGTGCTGTCTTCAGTTAATATGGCTGAACGAATGGAGTGAGTCATTCATAGATACTGAATTTTATATGTATGTTTTCCATGAATAAAATTCACTATGAAAATCACTCTATTGAGGGATCTGAAGATTAAATAAAAGTGTAAAATAAAACACATCTGTTTTCTCTTACAGTGTTGGGATTCAATTATAGCTACATGTGAGAAAACATTAGATATATATCGTTTTCACTTAAATATAATTTGGTTTAGTTGTCTTTGATCCTTCTTTTACCTATCTAAATTTCATTGGTGATATAAACAGGTTATAGAAACTCCCACCCCAGTTTTTATATCTCAGACTGAAGAACCCAGGCATATTTGCGTGGCCCTAAGTGAAGTAAAGATGGGACTAATTTGTACACTTGGATCCTATCTTTGAGCCGTCTACTTACTGGGTGTTAAAGATTTTCAAGACTCTTTCAAGAGTTAACAATGAGACATGGGCATTAAACACCAGTGGTATTTTTACAAAATCAATCAATTACGTATTTATAATAGATAATTTAAAAGTGTAATCATATAAATGAATTACATATATATTTATATATAATTGAATCAACATTGTTTATAATTCCTTTTAATATTATGTTTTATTTATTTGTGTATAGGAGTAGTAAAATATAAACCTATAACTTAAAGATAAAAACAATTTTCATTTCATACTTGCTTCAACTCTTGTGTGCATTCACTTATTCATTGAACAAATATGTTCCAAGCTTTGTTCCAAGTTCTTGGAATATGCTGTTAAGTAAAAGAAAAAAAAAAATCTCTGTCCTCAAGGATTTAGATTGCTGAGTCCTTGAAAATCCAAATGATTGTACTCTTGCATATAGGATGAACAGTTTTTATTGCTGCAATTCCAGGTAAAATTGATCTACTTGTGCAATCTTGTTTGTATACTACTAAAACATTTTTAGTCTTACATGTGAATTATTTATCATAATATTGACATGGTATTTAATAGCTTAAAATCCACATGCAAATCTTTGTGGGTAGTATTTGTGGGTAACACAGGTAAGAACATTTATACAAAGTCAAGAACACTGTAGAAATCTACAAGAGCTTCTATACCATTTAAAAGTACAGATATTCCTAAAAACAGATGATAGATTTTGTAGTCACAGACACACGTGTATACACCTCTGCATGAGTATGTGTTTGTGTGTGTCCCACAATCTGATTGTATAAGCACAAAGATTAGAGACTTAGTAACTATCACTTTTCTTGGGGTACGCTCCCCTCATCACCACACAAAAATGCTGGCTTAAGGCAGAGCATTTCAAGAGAGCTGCAATTGCATTCCTTCAGGCAGATACGTGACAGATGAAATGCGAAAAGATGGATTTAATACAAATAATTCAAGAAAGTTGTCAGCTGTTCTTACTTTTTTCTGAGCAGCCTTAGGGGAAAAGGAGAAATTACCAACTAAGATAGGGTTGTGGGAATCGACAAAAAGGAAACAAAGAGGATTCTGCTAATACAAAAGCACTTTCATCTAAACAACTGCATTAATGAGAAAGTAGAGTGCTCAATCAGAAGAGTGGTGGTGTACTTTTAGGGAGATATTTTTTGCAATTAGATTTTTAATTCGCTAAACTGTTCAATTCTGTTCCCTAAAAACCAAACAAAAATAATAGAATAATTGAACTACCAGAAAAAAATTTAAGGCATTTGAGGCCAGGTGATAATCCATTATGGAAAGAAATTTAACATTCTCTAACTCTATTGAAACAATGGATAAAAGATCAATTAGTACATTAAATTCACCAGTCAATATTCTAGTTTAAGTTATCTTAAGATCAATTAATATTCTTCTTTTTAACATTCATAATACTCGGTGTTCACCTACACTTGGAAGTATCTTCATACAATATTTTTCATAGGCAAAACTTACTAGTAACTTGAAAATTGTAAAAACAAAACTACTTTAGTTTTTGAGTACCATCCTAACAAGAATACTCAGTATAAAACTTACAGATGATAACATAGCCAAAGGAATCTGTTTTGAGCTCTAGAGCAATGCAATGGTGAGAGTTTAGGAATTATATCAGAATTTCTGTGCTACATTTACTGGTAGTATGAGGCTCTACAATGTTATTTCAATATTTAAAAAATAAAAGTCATAACTTCCTTGGGATATTTTCTTTTTTCAATGGACTTTTAAAGTATGACATTTATATAAAAGTATACCTATCATTAATATAGAGCATTTCAGAAATTGTCTCCTCTGAAAACCAGTTACCCAATCTAAGAAATGGAGCATTCACTGACGCCCAAAAAGCCCTTCTGATACTCCCTTTCAGTCTCTGCCACCTCTCAAGTTTAGCTACTACTATTTTTTTCCACTTTTTAAAATTGAGGTGAAACTTATATAACATGTAATTAGG
This sequence comes from Mirounga angustirostris, assembly GCF_029215605.1. Taxonomy (NCBI): domain Eukaryota; kingdom Metazoa; phylum Chordata; class Mammalia; order Carnivora; family Phocidae; genus Mirounga; species Mirounga angustirostris. Next base: position 9,853,157 of record NW_026991720.1, read on the forward strand.
CATTTAAAATATGTAAGACTGTGGTAGTTAGTACATCTACAATGTTGTAAAGTCACCTTTATCAAATGCCAAAACATTCTTATCACCTCAAAAGAAGACTCCAGCCTCTAGTAACCACTAAACTCTTCTAGTCACTATGGATTTACTTCTTCTGGATATTTCATATAAATGGAATTATATACTGCATGACCTTTTCTGCCTTTCTTCTTTTACTTAGCGTGCATTTTTGAGGTCCATCCATGTTGTAGCATGTATCAGTGCTTCATTCCTTTTTGTACCTAAATAACGATAACAACAAAAAATTCAGCTGAATATAGACAAAGAACTTGAATAGACATTTCTCCAAAGAGGATATACAAAGGATTAATAAGAATATGAAAAGCTGCTCAACATCATTAGCCATTAAGTAAATGAAAATCAAAACCACAAGATAGCACTTTTTGATGAGTAGTAAAAAAATAGAAAATGAAGACTAGTAAAAAGTAGAAAAAACAAAAAGTGGAAAATAAGTGTTGACAATGATGAATGGGGAAATGATGATGAATGATGGAACCACTGTGGGAAGTAGTTTGGTGGCATTTAGTCTTTCATCATTAAGTATGCTGTTAACTATAGGATTGTTGATATTTTTTATCAAGTTGAAGAAATTCCTGGCTATTCTCATTTTCTATTTTTTTCATGAATAGGTGTTGAATATTATCAAATACTTTTTCTGCCTCAGTTAATATAGTCTTTTTATTTTTTCTTTACCCCAATAATATGGTGGGTGGATTACAATGATTGTTTTTCAGATATTGAACTATCCTTGTATCCCTGGGATAAACCTCATGTGACATTGTATGTAATTATTTTTATGGATTGCTGAAATCTATTTGATAATGTTCTGTTAGAGGCTTTTGCATCTATATTAAAGAGGGATATTGGTCCATAGTTTTCTTCTTTTCTTCTTTGGCTGATTTGGGTATTAAGGTAATATTCACTCATAAAGTGAATTGGGAAGTGTTCTCAATTCTGTTGTTTGCAAAAGATTGAGTAGAATTAGTGTTAACATTTTGGTAGAATTCTTTGGGGAAATTATCTGGACCTGGAAATTTATTTTTCAGGATTTTTTAAATTATGAATCTAATTTCTTTAGTAGTTATAAGCTTTTCAAAATATTTATTTCATAATGGGTGACAACTTTTTTTTTTTTTTAAGGAATTAGTTCACTTCATCTTAGTTGTCCAATCTATCTATGTAGGGTTGTTTTTATTTTTTCCTTGTGCTTTTAATATTCAAGGGTCTGTAGTGATATCCCGTTTCATTGTTGATATTGCTAATTTCTGTCTTCCCTCTCTTCTTTGTAACAGTATTGTTAGAGGTTTGTTAATTTTATTGATCGTTACAAAGAATCAGCTCTTTGTTTTGTTGATTTTTCTCAATTACTTTTTGTTTTCTCAATTTCATTGATTTGGGCTTGTTCCAATCCTTCTGCTTGTTTTAAAGTTTGTTTTGTTCTTTTTATATTTCATCTATTTCCTTAGATGAAAGTTTAGATTATTATTTAGACACTTTACTTTTTTTTTTTTTTAATGCAAGCAGTTAGTGCTATAAATTTCCCTTGCAGCACTGCTTTATCTGTGTCTTAAAAATTTGGATAGGTTGTATTTTCACTTTCATTCACTGATGCATTTTTAGAAATTTCCTGAGATTTGCTCTTTGACCAGTGGGTTATTTAGAAGTATGTTGTTTAATGGCCAAGTGTTTGGGAACTTTTCTGTTATCAGTCTCAATTGATTTCTAGACTGATTCCATTGTAGTTGTATATATCCTGAATTATTTCAATTATTTCAGATATATTGAGATTTGTCTTATGGTCCAGAGTATGGTATTTTTTGGTATTTGTTGTATAGGAACTTGAAAAGAATGTGTTCTGGTGTTGTTGGGTGGAGTTTTCTGTAATGTATATGATATCCTGTTGGTTGATGATATTGTTGTGTTCTTCTGTATCCTTACTGATTTTCTCTCTGGTTTTCCTAACATTTCTTGAGAGGAGTGGTGAAGTCTCCAGCTATAACTGTGCATTTTTCTACTTCTCTTTTCTGTTTATCAGCTATTGCTTCACATATTTTGCAGCACTTTTGTTTGGTGCATATACATTTAGGATTGCTGTATTTTCTTGGTAAATAGATTCTTTTATCATTATGTAATGTCCCTCTCTTTCTCTGATAATTTTCTTTGTTCTGAATTCTACTTTATGTGACATTAATAGAGTCATTCATCCTTCCTTTTCATTAATATGTTCACGATCTATCCTTTTCCATAGTTTTACTTTTAACCTCCCTGTATCATTTTTTGGAACTGAGTTTCTTAAATAGATAACATTTAGTTAGGGTCATGTCATTAACCACTCTGCAATTCTCTTTTACCTTCTGTATTTAGACCATCTATATATAATATAATAACTGATAATTTTAGGACTTAAGTACACCATTTTATTTTTTTGTTTTCTGTTCCTGATGTTTTTTGTTTGTCTGTTTCTGTTTTGTTTCTGCCTTTCTTTGGGTTCCTTGAACAAATTTATAGTTCCCTTTTAATCACTATTGTTTTTGAGTGTATTTCTTTGTGTAGCTCTTTTAGTAATTGCTCTAGGTGTTACATACACATACCTATTTAATCTACTAATATATAAATATATAGTATATTTTTCAAGTATAAGAAATATCAAGACTTAGAAAATCTGTTGCATTTATCCATTTATTTACCATGTTTTTCATGTTCTTTCATTTTTGATGTTTTAAGTTTCATTCTTTTATCATTTCCTTTCTGTTGAGAGAATTTTCTTTAGTCATTCTCTTTGTGTGTGTGTGTGTGTGTGTGTGTTTGACATATATCTATGCCTATATGTCTATATATCTATGTGACAAATTCTAGTTTTCCTTCATCTGATTATATCTTGATTTCCCCTTCTTTACTAAAGGGTGTTTTCACTGAATATAAGATTCTGAATTGATAGTTCTTTTGTTCATAACTTGGAAATACAGTGCCTCTTTTTTTCCTGTCCTTCACTTATTTCTTCTAATAAGAAATCTGTTTTCATTAGAATTAATTTTCCCGTGGAGATAAGGTATTTTTTTTTCCCTCCGGCTACTTTCAAGGTTTCTTTTCTGTCTTTAATTTTTCAGCAGTTTAATTATAATGCATCATGCTATGATTTATCCTTATTAGAGTTTGCTCAGCTTCTTAAATCCTTAGATTATGTTTTTTGCCAAATTTAAGTAGTTTTTAACCATTATTTTGTTGAACGGGTTTTGAGCCCCATCTTATTTCTCCTTTCTTCCTGGGATTTTAGATCTTTTGTTATAGTCCCACATGTCCCTCAGGCTCTGTTCTTCTTTATTTTTGTTTTGATTGTTTTGTTTTGTTTTAAAGTGTATTTTCTCTCTGTTGTTTAGGTCAGGTAATTTCTATTCTATCTTCCAATCTAATAATAATTTCTTCTTCTTTTTTTTTTTTTTTTTAGAGAAAATATATTTTATTATAGTACATTGACCAAGTGAAATATAACTTTATACTGAAAAAGTCATGTAGCAGAATTAATAAAAGGTTAAATAACTTTTTTTTATTCTTATGTTAATCCCCATACATTACATCATTAGTTTTAGATGAAGTGTTCCATGATTCATTGTTTGTGCACAACACCCAGTGCTCCATGCAGAACGTGCCCTCCTCAATACCCACCACCAGGCTAACCCATCCTCCCACCCCCCTCCCCTCTAGAACCCCGTTTGTTTTTCAGAGTCCACCGTCTCTCATGGTTCGTCTACCCCTCCGATTTCCCTTGCTTCACTCTTCCCCTCCCGCTACCCTCTTCTTCTTCTTCTTCTTTTTTTTTTTCTTAACATATATTGCATTATTTGTTTCAGAGGTACAGATCTGAGATTCAATAGTCTTGCACAATTCACAGCACTTACCAGAGCACATACCCTCCCCAGTGTCTATCACCCAGTCACCCCATCCCTCCCACCCCCCCCACTCCAGCAACCCTCAGTTTGTTTCCTACAATTAAGAATTCCTCATATCAGTGAGATCATATGATACATGTCTTTCTCTGTTTGACTTATTTCACTCAACATAATACCCTCCAGTTCCATCCACGTCGTTGCAAATGGCAAGATCTCATTCCTTTTGATGGCTGCATAATATTCCATTGTATATATATACCACATCTTCTTTATCCAGTCATCTGTCGATGGACATCTTGGCTCTTTCCACAGTTTGGCTATTGTGGACATTGCTGCTATAAACATCGGGGTGCACGTACTCCTTCGGATCCCTACTTTTGTATCTTTGGGGTAAATACCCAGTAGTGTAATTGCTGGGTCATAGGGTAGCTCTATTTTCAACTTTTTGAGGAACCTCCATACAGTTTTCCAGAGTGGCTGCACCAGCTTGCATTCCCACCAACAGTGGAGGAGGGTGAGACACTCTAATTTTTAATACAGTTATTTCAAGAAAAAAAAAATGCCCATTACTTTCACATGTGAATGGAAGTCCAGGTTTCCTACTCAGCTTCCACTGATATCCTGAGGTTGGGCAGAGGACCATCATTACTGCTGGGCCAGAAGTAATAGTTGAGACCCCCCACTAGGCCTCTCTCAATACCACTCCTTTGTTACTGCTCTTGACACTTCCACTGATGTTGTGTGAATGGGGATCATTACTTCCAAAATGTGGGGAAAGTCCCACCTTTTCAGTCAGCCTCCTTGATATCACCCCAGCAGGGGACAAGAGGGATATTTTATTACTGTTGGGTGGGGGTAGAATCTAGGCCTTCCATATGACTCAAGTAACACCATATGGATTGTTTTTATCTGTTTCTTGTTTTAGATTTTCTTCATGCCTTTTGTTTGAAACTTCCCCATAGAGAGCTGAGAGAGCGAGAGAGAGAGAGGTACAGACCACATGCTTCCTAAAATCATTAAAATTATATTAAGATAATCTTTTTAAATTCTGTATTTTAACTTTGTAATATAGTCAAGAATATAATACAGTATTTTTGCACATAGTTTTTACCCCAGTTATAAAAACTTTCTGTATATACATGTCTATTGTTAATGTATTTAACTTAATAATTGACAAAAAAAGCTAAGATATATATTATGTCCTCCTGTTGAGGAGATTTAGATCACTTTCATGAATATGCAGGCCATATTGAATTTAAGGCAGTAACTTAATTATGACCATGTTGATAGGATAGGAAAAAGAACAGATGTATGTGTGTATTTAGCATTTTCAGAAACTGAAGTTCTGCAGGAAGCATTAACTTTTTCTCATTCTTAATTCTAATAAATGCAACCAAGTAGATTTTTGTATGGACTCACATATTTTGGAGCTCCTTAAGTTACTGTTTTGGTTTCACATAAAGTGAACATTACATGTAAGAGTGACCTTGGGAGAATTGCTCTGACCACATATCCACAAATCGTTGATTTAATAGAAATAATTGAAATAAGTGAGCTGTGCTTTACTTTCCAATTGAATTATGTGGCTCTTTGATTGAAAGATGGGGAAGATATATATATATATATTTTTTTTTTCTTTCTTTCTTTGTTCTCAAGGCCACTCTTTCTTCAGGGCTGGGCCCTAGAGATCAACAAGCCAACATAATCATTTCAAATGTAAATCAGTGAAACCTATCGAGATAAAATGTCTTGTCTAAAATTATATTTACTTGAATCTCAAATCTAGGCCATGTGGCTCAGCCTTGTCTTTTGTGACATTATGCTAGCTCACCAAGTCATTCAACTTTATAACTGTGGTTATATAGCGCAAATTATTTGAGGGTTATAAATCCTGTGTTAAGTTTTAGGATACAGAATGGGTGAATATTTGGGGCAAAAAAATGTCATGTTAAGAAACATCATCCACTTGTTGGAACCTGATTTCTCTTTTATGTGAATGGAAAGTAAGTCTGTCTGTGTCTAAGTTCTAGATCTCATTTCAACCTTTTCTTTAGACATTTAATCCAAGTTCAGTTAAATTTTGATGGAATATGATAATGGCACACTATACCTGTTCCTTTTCAGAGATTTGATATTTTTATATCTCTGACATTTCAAGCTATGGGATGTTTTATATACTTTATTCATAAAATCACTGCAAACAAAGGTAATCCAATCTTTGTTAGAAAAAGATGTCTTTTCTTCTGAAGTACCTGGCCACCTTGCTTTTCTTTGATTTCCCTGGGAGATGATGTTGTCATCTTTTAGGGTGTTGCATCAACCTTTACTCCCTAACTCCATTTATCCTGCAAATTTCCCACCCCACAATTATCCTCACCTTTAAAATCTTGTCTCTTAAATATCGTCATAAATCAGGTTTCTCATTAATTTTTCCCCTGCTTCAATCAGCACTAGAAGTGAGCATTTTGGCTTAAGAATATTGAAAAGCCGGGGAGCTTGGGTGGTTCAGTCAGTTAAGCATCTGCCTTTGGCTCAGGTCATGATCCCAGGGTCCTGGGATGGAACCCCACATCGGGCTCTCTGCTTCTCCCTCTACCCTTCCCCTCCCCCCCCCGCTCATGATCTCTCTCTCACTCTCAAATAAATAAATAAAATAAATTACTACCCAATTAATATGGGACAGACAAGGAGGGGGGCTGATGTATGATGAGATTCAAGAGCTGCTGTAACCCCATCCACCAGTTACAAATTTGTCCTATTAGAATAGTTCAACAGAGGATCGTACACTCAACACAATGAATGTGAAAGTGGTGTGAAAAGTAGGTTGGGAACTAGAAGCTGGGAGGCTATATGAAGGCTGTTATGATAGAGTTATATGGGATAAAAATTAGAACTGAGAATGGAAAAGACTGTTTTTAGAGAAAATATAAGCAAGTCTTGATGATTAAATAGGTAAGAGGAGTTAGGGAGACAGAAAAGCAAATGACAGCTATGCTGTTCTGTTCTTATGTGACCATCACCAAATAGGAAACTGAAACAAATTTGGGTTGGGAGAGGAGAATGTAAGTTTGATTTAAGATAATATCAGTTAAGAGACATGATGCTGTGAAAGAAAATCATATTAACTTCTATCACTTATGGAAAAAAACATCAGAAATAGGTTCTTTTAGAACACTGTTGGTGTTTTATAAGCTGTATAAGACATACAAACAAAATTGAAAAATAATAATTTAAAAGGAAATATATAGTTTTGATTGTTACACACTAAAATGTTTTCATCAATGTCTTGACAACTAAGGAAAAGATATCAGAAGATTTAAAAAATAGAGAAGTTCCTACATGATTGCCCTGACTCACCCAATTCCAGCCACATAGGCTTCCTTGATCTTCCCTGTTTACATCATGGTTGCTTTTACCACAGGGCATTTGCACTGACTTTTCCCTGTACTTGGCTTATTCTCCTGGATACCCACATGGCTAACACCCACACTGCCTATAAGTTTGTGTCCAAATGAACCTTCTTGAAGTTGTCTCACTATATTTTTAAAAATTGCATCCTGTCTCTCCTAATACTGAACCCTCAATCCTACTCTACTTTTTTATAGTACTTGACATCCTCTGACATACAGCTTAACTAATTAATTATGTTTACTGGTCATTGTCTGCCTACTGCTCGAAGTCAAACTTCATTCTTTGAGGATTTCTGTTTTGGTCACTGAATATTAAGTTGCCGTAAGCAAATGGTAGATGCCATATATAAATATATATATACACACACACACACACATACACACAGTCAAGTTAATCAATAGCTGAACAATTCAACCAGTATATATATATATATATAAAGTGTAATAAGATTTCCTTAAAGGAGAATGATACCTAGTACTTATAAAAACTCACGCTGTTTTGGTAGCAATATTTGGTTTTTATACTGTATAAGTAGAAAGGTAATTGTTTATTTTTCTTGAGTCATAAACATCATAAACATAATTGAAAGACTTTATTTACTTCACTGTTTTCAGTTGTGAGGTATTCTGATAGAAATATCTATTGAACATCTGGAATTTTAACCTAGAGCTCAGTGCTGATCTTATACCAAGAAAAATTATTCATATTTCTATCACTGTTTGGAGAACTATGACACATTCAAGAACATATCCTTTCATTTCTTTAAACATTCACATTTATTCAATAGATATCTATTAAGTGTCCACATGTTGTAGGCACAGGGCTACACACTGAGGTTATGATGGACAAACATGACTGTGATCTATATCACCGTGGTTTTATGGATAAAGAGATATTAGGTAAATAGTTCCAAAAAACTATTTTAAAATTATAGGTGTGACAGGTGCTATGGAGAGATACATGTTACTATGTGAAAAATATTAAATATAGCTAATTTTTGATGTATAACTTTAAAGAACATCTGTTTTAGATATTATGATACAGATGATCATTATGCAATTAGCAAACTGGTTTAATACCTAAATCCCAAGATAATATTTTGTGTGTGGGTCTCTGTGTGTTCTGGTGTGTGTTCATGTGTTTATGTGTGTATAACCTTTCAGTGTTTGATTCTTGGGCTCAGCCAGTCTTCTCTTTCCTATTAAATCATTTTGCTGTGAAACACAAAAGTAATACAGAAACTTCTCTTTGCTTATTGACAGAAGAGATACAAAATTGGATGTATCATTTGTTTTTGTTTTTAGTTAATTCTAAATCAAACCCTTTTTATGTAATACCCAAAGTGGTTTTTTGTTTCATTTTGTTTCATGTAACTTGTCCTGCTTCGTAAGTACTCTGGGAGCATGAACTCACTTAATTACAGAAAATGATTTTCAGAATGTAATACGGGAGCTTTTGTAAGATTAGGGTAAATTATTTTTCAGTCATTCATTTTTTAATGTATACAGGTAAGCGACAGTAATTTTCATAACCATTTAAATTTATTTCTCTATATGTTTCTACTTCTTTATGCTGTACTGTCACCATTATTAGTGCTATCCTTTTCATCCTCAATGTAAAGCTCATTATTAAAATGGTAAAAACCAGTACAATAATTTTGTATGGATAATGAAGGCAAAATTAAATCTCTATTACTCTAAGATGAGAAACTTATATTAATAATATTAAATATATTTTATATTCCATTTTGACAAGACAGTAAATCACATCACAAAATCTGTTTTCAGATGAGGAATAACAACATAGAGGATGAAAAACATCTATGTTTTTGCCATTTATTTTTGCCCTTCTACTGTGATTTTCTTTTATTGGTAGCAGAATGCTCAGTGTCAATCCAGATTTCATCATTAGTCTCAAGGGAAAGATTAACCTATGGTTGGATAATATATTTAAATTATGTAAAATGGGATGTACACTAGGAGGAAAACTAATAAGCCATATTTAAGAAAATAAATATATTTATTATCTTCTAAGTCCTTAAGAAGTTTTTAAAATTTTCCAACTGAAAAGTTGATGCAAATAGTCAGTGTTTGTTGTACCAAAAAAAGTTAATTTTCTCTAAAAATCAGGAAATTTATTAGTTTTTTAAATCACAGAAAGTTAAATTATAAAGGAAGTGAGATCCACCCCTTCCTCCCCGAATTATCAACTGCCGGTTCTCCCTATGACTTTGAATATATTTGGTCATTGTGGAAATGCCTGATTATATAAGCAATAAAATATTCTTCTACTTAAAAGTTTGCTTTGCTTTCTAAACTAAGCCAAACAAAATGAAATGAAATACTCTTCTTAAATCTCTTATAAATGAATGTATTAAAATGATATCTTGATTTCAGGCAGAATTCAGATGAAAGGTATAGCCATAATTTGGTCAGATTTTTAATAAATTATTGTAGTCATAACTATTTAAAATTAGAAATCAGTGGGATATTTTCTGAATCTCAAAACATTCATTCTAAATAAATCTTAGTTTTATATAAAGTTCTACATTAAGATATAAGAGATAATTTACCCAAAAATCCTTTTTGGAAATCTAAAAAAGGTTTTTTTGTTGCTCATTCTTTATTTTATCTAAGTTTAAGGATAGAATTCTAAAGCCCAAACAATCTATTCCTGAACCTTTTCAGACCTACCTCAAACCAAAATGCATTTACAACATTCTGAGAAGTTCTTTTCTCACAAAATAGGACTATATTTTCAAGGCCAGAGAACTTCAGATAAAGAGTTGAGCTCTGAGCTTCTTGTCTAAAAACCCAATGCCAAAACTCAAATTTATGCGCTTGCTCCATAATCCATGAAATTTATAGAAAATGTTATATATTTTTCCTAGTACATAGCCTTTTTCTGATCTAGCTATTTATAAGTGAATTTGGTGGAATGGGATGTTTTTAAAGTGTGCTTATAGTTAAATGAAATTCTTATTTAACTCAGAAACATCATTTCTATAGGTCTTTATATATGTAAAATTTTAAATAAAAATATAATTTATGACAGAATTTGTAAGAAATAGTACACGGGTTCAGGAATATGGAGGGCAGGGCAATATATACAACAAATGATTTTAGAACAGTGTTAGAAAGATAGCTTATTAATTTACTGCCGACATTAAGCCAAGTCCTTTCCACCCACCAGTGATAGTATTTTTTTATGTAGGAGGAAATCCCATAAAGATGTGAGGAGTAGAGAAAGCAGGAGAAAGTAACAGGAAAGTCTAAAAAATCAGCAAAGGGTCATTGAAGAGTAGGTATAATGCTGTGGGCAATAGGGGTTTAATCTTACTGGGGTCCTCTAAGAAGCTTTGTGGAATAAGTCTCAAAATTGTCTTCCTGGGGTTACTTTCACAAAGGATGTGGAAAGCTAGTAAGACCAGTCACTGCTGTCCTCACAACAAGAAAAAGCTGGATTAAAAATTATAAATTTTCTTCAGATTATTGAAGAACAGAGGTTTCAGAGCAAGCAAGTAGCCTGAATGCTTTGGAAAAAACTTGCTCCTCCAAAGAGAAATGGAACACCAACACTGGATCACCTTGGCAGAGCATGAGCCAAATAGACACCAACACCACATGATTGGATGAAAATAATGTAGCCACAATACTTAAAAAGGTGCTAAACATTGAGTGTGGGCTAGGGGGAGAGAATAGAACCCCTGTGAGCTTCAGACACAAAGGGAGTTAGGATGCATTTGCCCGCTTTCTTCATAGATCTCTACTGGCTACTTAAGATGATGGTTAGGGATGAGGCAGGCATTGAAGAAAGCCTCCCTCAATGGTACAGACCTGAAGGATAAAAGTTGCTGACACTGAAGGAAGAAAAATGGCTCAGAAGGACAATTATACTCTACAGAACAAACATTTTAAGCTACTGGAGAAGGTCACAATGTCTGTGAGCACATGTGAAGATCTCATGTGGCTAGAGGAGAGGAACTAAAGACAAAACAAAATCCAAAAAATGTTTGCCACTGGCTGAGGGGAGGAAAATGTAGAGGTTCCCTACTTCTGAAGAAAAGATAAGAAATCCTCTCCTACATAAGAACTGCCAAAAGCAGAGTTTGGCTTCCATGAGAGTAAGAGTAGTATCACCATGAAAACCACATGCCTGAGACCCAATCTAGACTCCACTGTCGTGGTAACAAAACACTGAGTAATAAAGAGCCACAGTCTGCCACCGGGAGAGGGACACATATATGGAGCTTCCCTCTGAGGGGGACCAGTGAACAGGAAGTTTGAAACTTGAACATTGAAGAAAATCCCTACAGCAACCAAGCTGCCATCCTAACCACAAACTTGGAGTGGATGCATAGAAGTTAACTGTATTAACAACAAATATCAAAACCAGAACAACTCTGTGAGAGGTTGATTAAAAAACAAACTAAAAATGAGGCACAGGAACAGGTATGTTCATTTTCAGGCACAAATGCTATATAATTCAGTCTTCCTGTTTTTCACATGATGACCAGAACTTAATAAAAAATTTTGAGACAAACACAAAAACAAGAGAACAAACAACACACTGTCAGGAGACAGAACAATAAACATATATTCAAAGAGCCAGCTGTTGACACTATCAGATAAGGGTGTTAAAATAACAATGCTTAATATGTAAAGTTGTCTAGTGTAAAAGATGGATGTTCTTCATAAATATCAGGAGTGAGATGGAAAGTACAAGAAGGAATCAATGGAAACACAAAAATAATAAAGACAACAGGCAGAAAGACACAATGGTTTTGGCAGGCTTGTCAGTAGACTTGAAACAACTTAGGAAATGACACAAAATGAAAAGAGAACAACAACAAAATCCAGAATATCCAAAAGCTATTAGGCAATATCAAACTGCAATTGGAATCCTACATGAACCTGGAGGGTATTACACTAAGTGAAATAAGTCAGACTCAAAAAGACAAATACTGCATGATTTCACTTATATGTAGAATTAAAATAGTTGAACTCCTAGAAGCACTGAGCCCCATGGTAGTTGCCAGCAGAATGGGGATGAGGAAAATGGGGAGACGTCTATTTAATGGGACAAAGTTGCAGTTATAAAAGATGAGTAATAGGTCTGGAGATGAAATCTAATATACAGCATGGTGACTACAGTTAACAGTACTATATTGTCTACTTGAAATTTGCTAAGAGGGTAGATATGAAGTGCTCTCACCAAAAAAAAAAAAAAAATGTTTTGTGAGGTGATGGAAATTGCTCGAAGGATATATGTTTTGATGTATAATTAATAATTTCTTTCTAAATGGACTGATAACAGACATAAAGTATTCACAAAGAAGAAAGCAATATTAAGTAATATCGTGTCCATTTATTTTGTAAATGTATATGCTTAAGCTGGAAGTAGCATTTTACAACATATATAATACATTAAATTTTTGTTACAAATTTCTCAGCATCTTGTCTTCAAGCAATTTGAAATTACCATACATTATAAAATTCATCTTGTAAAAAAAGAAAGACATTAGATGAAACATCATTTGAAAATAATATGAAGGGGCGCCTTGGGTGGCTCAGTCGTTAAGCATCTGCCTTCAGCTCAGGTCATGGTCCCAGGGTCCTGGGATTGAGCCCTGCATTGGGCTCCCTGCTCTGCGGGAAGTCTGCTTCTCCCTCTCCCACTCCCCCTGCTTGTGTTCCCTCTTTCACTGTGTCTCTCTCTGTCAAATAAATAAAATCTTTAAAAAAAAAAAATGAAATGAACCCTCCAGAGTACAAGTATATATAGAATATATACTTGGTTTTATGATTTTCTAGACTGATTAATCAGTCTAGAAAATTCCAAATTGAAACCCAAAACACACAACCTGTATCTTTACAGAACTACCAAATCTAGTAAAATTTTGCTCTTTTGAAAATTGATTACCGTCCTCGATTTGCACAAGAGTGCATTCATTCATTATCATTGATAGAGCCACCAAAAATGCAATCTTTATTCATACACTTTCAAAAACATAATAGATTCATAGGTTTGATTTTGTGTTTAAGGTTAGAGATAAATTTAATTATTTTTAATCTAAAATTTTTCAAACCTAAAATTCATGAATAATGAGAATTTTAAAAATGTCTTTCTATTCTTGCTTAGTTTTGCATAACAAATATATTTTGTAATAAAACATTTTAACATACTTTTTAGGTCATACCTCTGCAAGCTAGATCACTCACTCATTTTCAACAAAAAATGTAGTCAGTGATTCAGGCCTTAGACTTAAAATAATTGTCTTTATTTTTTCCTGGATTTATATGAATTTTATGAACATATGCTCGGGGAAAATTAATCATAAGGTTATTGAGCAGACCATAAATTGACACAGCATTCAAAGAATGTGCATGTTCACATAGGCTGGCTACCTTGCACATAGTAGGTAATTTTATTTCCTTGAGTCCCATGGATTCTAGACTCTTGAATATTAAAAAGGGATCCTTCTATTTTCTAGACTTTGCTCCCATGAAAGAATATCATATATGGTATGAGAAACTTTCTTTTGCCAAAATCAGCTGGGCATTACAAGGGTATTTAAAGTATAGAGCTAGATGAAAGAGGAAATTCAGATGCACAAGCAGGTTCACATAAGAGGATGGTTTAACAGAATATATATATATCAGGAACCACAGGGGTGGTCTGTATAATAGCAGGGATGGGTATTAATGGATAATGTACTATCTGTGACTAAAACCACAGGTCTTCTCACACCTGAACAAGATTTTGTGATGATGACTATCTTTCCTAAACCTCTTTTTCTGGCAGCATTCTCAGTAGTGTTCCCAAGGAGCTGTCCTTTTTTTTTTTTTTTTTTTTTTAAAGATTTTATTTATTTATTTGACACACAGAGAGAGACAGCGAGAGCAGGAACACAAGCAGGGGGAGTGGGAGAGGGAGAAGCAGGCTTCCTGCCGAGCAGGGAGCCCGATGTGGGACTCGATCCCAGGACCCTGGGATCATGACCTGAGCCGAAGGCAGACGCTTAACGACTGAGCCACCCAGGCACCCAAGGAGCTGTCCTTTTGTGAAATGTAACCCTAGCCTTAGTTGATGGATACACAGAAGAGTCCTAAGAACATCTGACACCTGGTTCTAGTAGTTCCTAAGGGTCTTCATCACTAACATTCTGTAGCTGTCCTATTGTATCTCACTAAGGTTACAATAATTTCTCCCCTTTTCTTGGGTTTCTTTCTACCTGAGTCAGTTAGCTTTTGCTGCTTAACAAGCACCACAAAATGTACTGTCTTAAAACAACATTTTATTATTGCTTAAAAATCCATGAGTCAGCTGGGCAAGTCTGCTGATTTAACATTAGGTAGGCACACTGATGTCTGCACTTGCTTCCACATCTTTGTAGTCATGTAACAGACCAGCTAATGCCTAGATAGATTAGGACGACTTCTGGTGGATGCCTTTTCTGTGCACCACATGGTTTCTCTATGTCCAGAAAGCTGGTCCAGGCAGCTGGCAGGTCTCCAGGAGAAGGAAAGGAAGAGAGCAGGGCCACCTAAAGTATAGGCTTGGGACTCTTACACTGTTCCATCTGCCACCATTCTCTTGACAAAGGAAGTCACAAAGCCAACCCAGATTCAAGGGATGGAGAAATAAATTCCAGCTTTTTTTTTTTTTAATTAAGTACCCTCCATACCCAGCATGGAGCCCAATGCTGTGCTTGAACTCACGACCCTGAGATCAAGAACTGAGCTGAGATCAAGAGTCATACACTAAACTGACTGAACCACCCAGTGCCCTAAATTCCAATTCTTGATGGAAAGAACTGCAAAATCACAATTTGAAGGAGCATAATCTGAAGAGTGGTGGAGAATTATGGCTACTTTTGCAATCTACCACACTGTCAACTGCAGTCTAACTTGTCTCAACTAATATAGAGTCCTCATTATGAAGAGAATTTTGTCCTAAAACAGAAGAATCTTGCAGTAGGGCTCAGGTTCACTTTAGAATGCTTTTTATACAACAGAATTTACTAACCCCTTGGTTAAATTATTGGATGATGATATAAACGTTCTTTGTAGCACAGTTACATCCAGTAATAACTACAGAAAATTTTTTGCTAGGATAAATTATTAAAAGTAACTAATACAAATCTTAAATTTGAGGTGATGGTATTGCTGGTTAATTGAACTTTACCAAATTGTTCTGGACTATGAGAAAAGCAATTTTTGTCCTTCTACTGTTACCAATATTGAGAGAGCAATATGAAACTTTTTAACTGGCTACTTAAACCATAATACTCAAGGAAAGCAAGAACTGTTAAACTTGAGGGTATTAAATGCATAAAGCACAGATGGACTGAGTAGATGAGGGAATTATAGAATTATTATATGATTAGTCAACTGGGGAAGATAACAGTGAAGATATCTTCTATATTATAATGTCCTATCACCATAAAGAGAAGATAAAACACCAAATATAATAGATTGAAATCCTCTTTAGATCTATTGCAGTACTGATTCCCATTTTGATGATAGTGATGCAGACAAGAGGTCAGAGAGAGTTGAATTATTTTTAATCTAAATTATCTTACATAGCCCTTATTCATAACAATGTAAAATATTACTCGTTGCTATAAAAGATGACTGCAGGGACACCTGGGTGGGTGAGTCAGTTAAGTGTCTGCCTTCAGCTCAGGTCATGATCCCGGAGTCCTGGGATCGAGTCCTGCATCGGGTTCCTTGCTCAACGGGGAGCCTGCTTCTCCATCTGCTGCTCTCCCTGCTTGTGTTCTCTCTCTTTCTGATGAATAAATAAATAAAATCTTAAAATTTTTGTTTTTAAAAAAAAAGACTGCAAAATCATACCAATCACCAACAAGAAACATTAATAAGTCCTTACGGAGGACACTTTGCTGGGTGGGCCAATCAAGAGTCATTCTGAAATGAATTCTAATCAAGACCTAAGTATTTCTGGGACTGAGACCTTCACCTTCTTCACTTTGTCAACATTTCTGAAAGTTAGTGCTTCTCTTGCCTTTTTCTCTTCTTCTGAGACTCAGTGTAAGTTTTCATTGATGAGTAGATGCAAACTAATTTTTTCTCCTTAGTCTTTGGCTGCTAATTTTTAGGATGTAGGGACTATTAGCAGTAACAGAACCTATTTGCCAACATCTCTTCCTAATCAGTATAACATATAATTTTAAGCAAGTCTTCATGAAAATATGTTGCAGATCATAAAGAAAATAAATAGCTTGGACACATGGCTGTGACCACATTAAAGAAAAACCTCAGGACATCTTCCCACCTACAAGAGGCAGGGGAAACAGCCCAGCCCATCAGGAAAAACAATTAGGTGAATTGATATTTATTTTTAAAAATAGTAAGATATAAAATTTGTCTAATTTACCCCATTTTAATGTAATTTAAAATTATGAAAATGATTATTACTGATGAGAATGTCATACTTCATGACTTAGTAGTTTTCAATTTTAAAATATGGTAGACATCATTAGTTTAGCCAATTTTTACATATTCAGAATACTGTTAGTGTATTATAAATTATAGTTAGCATATAAACATGAATATATCTTGATTACCCATGAGTTTACATAGTTATTTGTATAGTCAGCACCTGGCATTGCATCTTACATTTAGTATGTGTTCAGTTATAAAATGTAGTGCTTTTCATTGAATATTAATAAGATTGAGAGCATCAAGAAAATAAATGCCTTGGACACGTAACTGTAACTATGTTATAGAAAAGCTTCACAAGACACCAGGTCTAATCCAGCTCATCTTCTGACCTATAGGAGGAAGGAAAAATACTTGGATAAATACTAATCATAAGTTATTTAACTTTGAGCTTTTCTTGGTAAGATCAAACAATCATTTCCTGGTTATCAGTCCCTTGAATTCTAGTTCTGATTCAATAACATGCAAGATGAGTTTACTATTGAAATAGATTTACTCTTAAAAAATAGTTAAGAATAAATTTATTGAAAGTTTTATGATTTCTTTTTTTTTGGTAGGGAGGAAAGACACATCTTTTTTTCAAAATTTAATTTATCCATTTTAGAGAGCAAGAAAGAGCATGGGGGTGGGGAGAGGGGCAAAGGGACAGGGAGAGAGAATCTCAAGCTGACTCCACACTGAGTTGGGAGCCCAACACGGGGCTCAATCCTACAACCCTGAGATCAGGACCTGAACCAAAACCAAGAGTCCGGTGCTTAACTGACTACGCCACCGAGGCACCCCAGAAGGACGTATCTTAGTAGCTATATGCCTAAGCACTATATTTTCAAAAAGTTAAAAAAAAAAAAAAAACAAGTAGGGAAAAATGTGGGTTTTCTTCCATTGAATATGGAACAGCAGCTGAATGAGAAAACAATTAGCTTATTGTTATACTAAAAAAGAAAATGGGACATCAAATTATTCTTAGCAACTGCATTTTTTATTGTTCAAACAAAAAAATCTTACTTTTACATATGAGCGCGAGATATACAGTCTTATTTACATGCATTAATATTATCTGATGAGTTCAGGATTGACAGCACTTTAAGGAACTTTCAAAGAATGGGAATGGGTGTTCTATAGTCAACTAACTGCTTTTACATTTAAAAAAAAGGGGCAGAGATTGAAATTCCAAATATTTCACCCTTACTTGAAAGCTGATTAAAACCATTTTCCATTCATTGTGAAAAATGGCGAAAGCAGAGTAAATACAACCTCATTTATGGCAAAGGTGCTTAGAAGATTTTTCTATATAACCTGCTAAATTTTCTCTCCTATAATGTTCTCCCCCACCCCTCGCTTTATTGAGATATAATTGATAAAACTTACATATATTTAATGTATACAATTTGATGAGTTTGGACATATGCATATACTGGTGGAACTGTTACCACAAGCAAAGTACTAGACCCATCACATCCAAAAGTTTCTTTATAGCCTTTTGATTTTGTTTTTGTTTGCTTAACACTTAACATAGGACCTATTTGCTTAAAAATTTTTTAAGTGCAAATGTAGTATTGTTAACTATAAATACTATTTTATATAACAGATCTTTAGAACTTGTTCAGGATATATATTCAGAAAAATTGAAATCAGGATCATGAAGAGATAGAATGGTGATTGCCAGGGGCTGGAGGAAGTGGGAAATGGGGAGTTGCTGTTCAATTGATGTAAATTGTCAGTTACGCAAGATGACTAAGCTGTTGAATTCACTCTACCCAAGCTTTGATTCTGATCACCGAACTGAAATTATTTTTGTCAGAGTTGCTAAATTCAATGTTCAACTCTCAGCCCTCCTCTTAATTGGTCTGTCAGTGCATGTAATACAGTTGATTAGTTGCTTCTTCTTGAAACTCTTGCTAATTTTGATTCTAGGTGAATACATTTTATTGGTGTTTCATAAATCTCACTGACTGACTACCTAATCTCTTTTTCTGGGACTTCCTCTTCTTTTCAAATTCTAGGTGTAGTAGCATTTCATTCATTCTAAACTAAAACTCTTTTTTTTTTTTTTAATATTTTATTTATTTATTTGACAGAGAGAGATAGCGAGAGCAAGAACACAAGCAGGGGGAGGGGGAGAGGGAGAAGCAGGCCTCCCACGGAGCAGGGAGCCCGATGTGGGACTTGATCCCAGGACCCTGGGACCATGACCTGAGCCGAAGGCAGACGCTTAACGACTGAGCCACCCAGGCGCCCCTCTAAACTAAAACTCTTAAGTGAGAGACTCATGGCTTTAACACAATGTGTATGCTGAAAAATCCCAATTCTTTTATTGAAATAAAATTAACATACAGTATTATATAAGTTTCAATTGTACAATGTAGCGATTGGACAATTCTAGGCATCGCTCAGTGCTCACCATGATAAGTATAGTCACCATCTACCGCCAAACATTATTACAATATTATAGACTATATTCCTTATGCTGTACTTTTCATCTCTATCACTTACTATTTTATAAGTAGAAATTTGTACCTCTTAATCCCCTTTATCTGTTTTGCCATCCCCTCTGATGACCACCATTTCTTTGTATTTGAGTCTGGTTTTTTTGTTTGTTTCTTTGTTCATTTTTTTGTTTTTTAGATTCCACATATAAGTGAAATCACATGGTATTTGTCTGTCTTTGTCTTATTTCACTTAGCAGTATACTCTTTAGATCCATCCATCTTGTTGCAAATAAGAAGAATTCATTCTTTTTTATGGCTAATATTCGATTCCCTATACATACAACCCATCTTCTTTATCCATTCATCTATCAATGGACACTTGGATTGTTCTATATCTTGACTATTGTAAATAATACTGTAATAAACATAGAGGTGCATATATCTTTTTGAATTAGTATTTTCATTTTCTTTGGGTAAATACCCAGCAATGGAATTACTAGATCATATGGTATTTCTATGTTTAATTTTGTGAGTAACCTCCATACTATTTTCCATAGTGGTTTCACCAATTTATATTCCCTTCAACAGTGCAAACGCATTCCTTTTTCCCCATATCCATCCCAATACTTGTTATTTCTTGTCTTTTGGATTCTTATACAACTCAACACCAAAAAAACAAAACAATCCAATTAAAAAATGAGAAGAGATGAATAGACATTTTTCCAAAAAAGATAGACAGATGGCCAACAGACACATGAAAAGATGCTCAACATCACTTATCATCAGTGAAATGCAAATCAAAACCATAATGAAAAATCACCTTATACCTGTCAGAATAAAAACTCCAAATTTTATAATTTTAATATATTTTCCGCTAAACTTCAGTCTTATATAACTCTCTACCTACCTGATATGTATATGTGAATGTCCTCTTAAACTTAACACAGCTAAAATTGACTATTTTTTTAATGAGAGTCTATATAAGAATTGATTATCCTTGGATTAAGTTACTAGAGGCATAGGGGGAGTCTGATCACATTCTGGATATATTTTGAAGACAAAGCCAACAGAATTTGCTGAAGGTTAAGATGCTGTAAAGACAGAGAATTAAATGAGCAAAAACATGTTTTATATATTTCTTGCCTGAACAAACGGTGAATAGGAGTTTCATTTATGTAAAATTTTAAGGGAGGTGGATATATGGGATGATGTCAGTTCTAAATTCATCAAATAATATGAATCATATGAATCGATGCTTATATAAGATTGTATATATTGCACTTAAAGGTAATACATGCATTAAATCATACAAAAATATTTGGTGAGGGCTTACCTGGAGATAGAGCAATGAACAAAAACACGAACAATTTGCTGTCATGGCACTTAGATTTTAATGGCGGGTGGGGGCGGGGAAGAGGCAGTAAAACTAAGATAAGGTAATAAGATAAATGTAGATAAATAGTAATAGATTTAATCTGATATGTTTAAGATATTTAAGATCCATGAATATTATGAAATGAGGTGATAACTTGACAGGATGAGAAGGGGGATTACTTTAGATAAGGTGGTTAGGGAGAGTTTTTCTTCAGAGATGACAGACAAAGATCTGGGGATAGCATGTTGCAAGCAGGTTTCGGGTCCACTGTCTAAATAGCTGACAGCCATGATAAGCCCTGGAGAGCAAGGGTTAGGAATTTTGTTCCCAGTGAAATGGGAAGCCACTAGAGGGTTTCATGCAGGAGGGTTACGATTATATTTTGATTTTACCAATAATGATGTTATACATATGTGGTTTAAGGGGTTCAAGAATAGCAGCAAGGAGAAAATTTGGGGACAGTGTGACACTTGTAGATATGACAGTGACTTGGATTAGTGTTCTCTGGCCAAATTTCAAAGCCCACAAATATTAATATATGGTATTATAACAGATATCAGTGCATATTTCTGGAGCTTTAAAGATTTTTGAGAGAGACTTCTTTTGCTTTATGTTAATTTATGTCTTCGGGAAATACTTGTTGAACATATACTTTGGGCTGCCATCATAGTCCTTTTTAGTCACTTAAAAGATTTAGGAATACCACAACTGGCAATTTTTTTTATCATAAAAAGATTTTTTTGTTTTTAACTCATCTAAGCTTATAAGCAATAGGCATTACCTAATCAATCCTTCCCTCAGATAACTGGTAAGAGCCAGACACAAGTTAGAAGTCTTTCTTCTTTTCCCCGACATAAGCTAAATTATTTTATCTTACTATTTTAAGAATAAATATAATTGTGCCTTCTTCTATTAGTGGCAAATATTTCATTTCTGTAACTGTTTCATAGGTAGTTTGTGCTAATGTGTTGGAGAAGCAAAACCTATATGCCAGCTCTAGGAAACACTTAAAGTTATTGTGAATTCCTCGAGAGTGGAATTTAGAGTATAAATATATAAAGAAGTAAACAATATTTTTTTCTTCAGTCCATTGTTACTTATTTCAAAGCTGTGGGCAGAATGTTATAGAACAATAGGAAAGAGAAGAAAAATTTGAAGAATCAAGGTAACTGCATTTTAGTTGCTAGGATTTGATAAACTGCACACAGTTTCTATCACAGTGCTGTTTTGGGTTGCAATCTAATACAAAATAGGCAATTTTACCAAAATATAAATTCTATTTGATAACTTTTATTTGCAATGGGAATGGAAACAATATCATTCGTTGTTGATACAGTTTTGCATTATGTTAAAGCTTTGGGTTCTTTTATTTCCCCTATTCCATTATGTCCAACAAAGAAGTCATCAATTACCCTCAATATTTTTATTCTAACTTCCACTAACTTAATTCAAGCTCTCATCTTATCTCACTGAGGTATTGTCCCACCCTTCTTACTAGCATGTAGTCCATCTTCCATACCACTTCCAGAACAAACTGTATTGAGTGTAACAGTAGGTATAGAATGGTTCCCCAAAGATGTCCATGTCTCAGTCTCCAGAGCCTATAAATATGTTACATGGCAAGAGGGAGTGAAGGCTGCAAGTGGAATTAAGTTTGCTAGTCAGCTGATCTTGATATGTTTAGGTTAATCTGGATTATCCAGGCAGGTCCAAAGTTATCACAGGGTTCTTAAAGGTGGAACAGGGAGGCAGGATAGAATGTCAGAGAGATGTCATATAAGAAAGACTCTTCCAGACCTTGATGGTTTTGAGTAAGAAAGGGGACATGAACCAAGGGATGTGGTCAAACTCTAGAAGCTGGAAACCAGTATTTTCCTCAAGCCTCCAAAAGGAAAGCGACCTGCAGATATCTTGATTTTAACTAACTGAAATCCACTTTGGATTTCTGACTTCCGGAACTGTATGATTATAGATGCAGTTTCAAACTACCACGTTTGTGGGAAGTTCTTATAGTAGCCATAGGAAACTAGATGTCACAGCCTAATTTAAAATCTTCTAGTGATTCCTCATTACACTTTAGATAAAGTCAGTAGTGTGTTAGTGAATGTTTAACAACTAGATCTCTGGGATAAAAAGCCCCGGTGGGTAGTGTTTGCCCATTTCAATGTTATAACTGCTCAAACTATAGCCTATTTCAAGCTACCAGCCTGACCTAACTGAAAATCCAAGTTGGAAAGACAAAGATATACACAAGATATATATGCAAACTGATATAAGCACATCACTGGACAGATTCCATCCCCATTAGACCATCCTTAATCTAACTTCCGAGTCTCCAGTTGCAGTTCATACATCTTTCCCTGGTTTCTTTCATGTTGTTTGCATATACTGGCCTTTTCCCTGGGAGAGGCCCTTTCATCTGTCCACTAGAATTGCACTAATTATTTACAAATCAACAAAGGTAATGCCTGCTTTGTGAAGTCTTCTCTACCCATTTTACCTCCCACCTCATTAAATTTCCCTGCAGCATAGAGACCATAGCTGCCTTTTCTTTTTTTCTGATGCTGAAAATAACCTGAAGCTTCTTTTATTGCAGGATGTATCCCAAATTGTAGCAATTTATTTATTTTCGTTTTCTTCCCCTAGTCTGGAACTCCAGGAAGTACAGTTATTTGTTTTTCTTAACTTAATATGCTAACGTACACATAGGCCCATAATAAATAGGTGGAGATGTTTTTTGGAGAAAAGAAGTTAATGGAAGGACTAAGCCATGGGAATAAAAGGC
The DNA here is from genome assembly GCF_029215605.1 of Mirounga angustirostris. Classification (NCBI taxonomy): domain Eukaryota; kingdom Metazoa; phylum Chordata; class Mammalia; order Carnivora; family Phocidae; genus Mirounga; species Mirounga angustirostris. Next base: position 9,876,565 of record NW_026991720.1, read on the forward strand.
ACAGCATAAGGAATATACTCAATAGTATGGCGATAGTGATATATGGAGACAGATGGTCGCTACACTTGTGGTGAGCATACAATAATGTATAAACTTGTTGAATCACTGTGTTGTACACCTGATATTAATATAACATTGTGTCAACCATACTCAAAAAAAAGTACCAAAAAAAAAAAAAAAAGAATGTGCATTAGGCTCATATTCTTAATATACATAGGAGGTGCAAAAAAGATTTGTTCTATTTGAGACAGAAGTAAAGAAGGTGAGAGAACTAAGACAGATTGAGTATGAATGGAATAATTTTGGTAAATGACCAAAGGATAAGCCCCTAATTTCTTAATATTCTCTTCAGTACTCCACATTGTCCTGGCAGCGCCGACCCTGTGCAATCTGGGATATCGAATATAAACCAGCTCACTGAAAATGAGAAATCCTCAGGTTAGATTTCTAAAGGAGGAAAAAAAAATAGCTTTGTGGTCTTTACAGGGGCCAAATTTTAAAAAAAATACATAAAAAGAGTAAGAATTAAAAATCTGAAATTGGAGAAAATAAAGAAAGCCAGTATAAGTCATAATATAAAATCTAAGGTGAAGAATAGTAATTAAGTAAAAGAATAACAGAAAATGTTCAAACACTCCACGAAAAATGATAGATCAGTCATGTACTTATAAGCAAATCAACTAACAAGATAGAATCAACTTATAAAGTGAAAAGTATTTTATTAGAATACACTGGCAAGTTTACAAATAATTTGGAAAAGTTGAGTTTATCTGTTTGACAATCTTATAAATCAAGAAGAAAAAAGGAGAGGGAAAAGAAACAGAAAGTAAATGATTCCATTTCTGATAAGTAAGGTACAAGAGTGGGTCCTTCTACTTCCACCAGATATCCTATATGAAACATTTGAAAAATAATTTTTAGAAAAAACTTTGATAACCTAGCGAAAATGTAAGGTCTTAATTGTACCATTTACTGAACCTGCACATGTGCATTGTATCAAGGACATATTAATATGTTGATTAATTGTTCATAATTTTATATCTGTACTAATTTTTTTAGTGTTAATCAGCACATGCTTAAGATTTCATAGATGGCATTATTCAGTTAGAATCTAGAGCTTCATGAGAAATAACATTCTAAAAGAATGATCTATTATGAAACATAGGAGTCCACAAAATCTATTTTATTCTCTCTAATATCTTTAAGTACCCAGATTTCTGATGTTGAGATCAATTTTGTTGTTTGATAACCTGTAGCACTGGTAGTCCATAGTGATTCAAGGAGGGTAGGAAGCTTGTTGGCTGAGGTCTCTTTCAGGGGCCTGTTTCTAAGTGACGTACATGTCACACTCGAAAGACACATCAACCAAGATGGTTAAGAATCATAGATAGTGACTGTGAGGTCTCCCACTGTTCATTATTTTGTTTTGATTGACTTTTCTGGAATACTTGTGATAAGGATCCTGGTCTCTGGTGTGTTTGGAGATGGCACTTTTTTAAAAAATGAGTTCATGGCCCATATCTGAATCTATATTAGCTCAAAAATTATTTACAGATCATCAGGTGCTCTTACAAGAACTGTACGAATAGTGAATCATTTGAGCCTCTTACTACCTTCCAGTAATGGTATCCTCAATTGGTAAATGAGAAACTTAGGCAGAGATAGGTAAGGTAAGTAGGTAATTCTGCCTGAGTCACTCTGCTAAGTGGCAGAGTTGGAATGTTAATCCATATAGTCCGTCTCAATGGTTTGTCTATTTACAGTCTATGCTGATTTATCAGCTCCTTTTACAAACAGAACAGTGATGTCAATTGCATGATAGAAAATGAACATGAGTTAGCCAGGGTATTTCCTCAGTCAAAAAAGTTTTGTACCTTTGGTACTTTTTTTTGCAAGTACCAAAAATCTACATTTACCAGATAAAACAAGGAGAAAAATGTGCCAAAGGGTCTAACAAAGTTTATCTGGTCCCAGAGCACAATTCCCAGTCAAGTCTCATGAGACACTAATCCTATTCTTTTCCTTTCCTTCTGCATAACCTGGTTTCTCACATCTGCTTCTCTTGGTTTCAGCTTCATTAATTCTTATTGTAAAAACAAAACAAAAGAAAAAAACTCCTCTATAGGGACTTTAATTGTGATTTCCCAATTAGTCTTACCTCCAAGTCTGTTTGGTGTAATTATTCAGGTTTCATATTTTGTGTTAGACTTTCCTTAACTTTGGTTCTCCTAGAGTTATTGCAATATATATATATAATAATATATTATATATATATATAATATATATATATAAGCTAGATTATTTGTAACTGGCTATCCATGGTCAAGTTGGCACTGTGACCAACACTTCCATCCCTGCCTGGGCACTGTTTCTGTGTAGTTCTTAGAGATGTCCAGTGATGGGAATTTCCTTCAGATTCACAAAGCAGAAGTGAGACAATAACCATTGGGAGGTCATGAGTGATTTCCTAGAGGCTTCATCAGTTTGTCGACTTTGCTGTTTACTTCACAGACTCCCATGTGGCAAATGCAGATGCTTCTGGGACCTACCCCCTAGCTTCCAGTCTGCCTTTGTAGTGAGCACTGCAGATTTCCCCACAAACTCCCTTTGCAACCTGCATTCCTGTGCTTTGGTCCAAGACCCACACGTGGGTGTATCTGACTTTGGGCAGCAACTATCCACATCTTCAGAGGCACCGTTCTTGAACTTCTCTCTCTAGTTTTTCTAACGGTCATGTAGGATCATGATTTCTTTTAAACTCTTTTTAATAAGTATACATAAACTTCTTTTTTTGAATAAACACTTTTGCTATATACCCTTGTAACATCTCAAGACATTTTTGTGTTTGTTTTCCATATGTAGTATGTATTTGAAATCATGGGCCAATAAATCAGTTTAAAATTACTGGCTATTCTTAGGACAGTGACAATATGTTTAAGTTTTTTTTTTTTCTACTTTAGCTACAACACACATTTAATGGCTTAAAATACCTACGTTATCATGTATGCATATAACAATACCTCTGCTTGAGTGAATTTTTGGATAGCTCATTTATGGAAAGTAGAGAATACTCAACCCTATGAGAACACTAATGTTAGTGTCCCCTAAAATTAATGCACACTAAGTAGACTTACATTATTAGAAAGAATTTAAATTTTTCCATACTAGATTTAAAATCTCTCTTCATGGTCAGAAAAAGAAAAATGAGGGCACAAAAATTTGAAATGCTCCCTATTAAGGGAAACTCCATTCATTTTAACAGGCTGAGCCTGTAGATCTAATAAAACGTTATTAGCGGACCAATATGGTCAGCTATGCTTATCTTTTCCATCCTAGATTTTTTCCAATAATAAAACTTTCAATTCTCACACAAATGCTATTTATATAAAGGAAAAAGATAATCAAGCCAGAAAGGGAAGTCAAACTTACCTCCTAGTGATGATAATGATGAGAACAAAAGAAGAATGAGGAGACAGTCTGGAACCCAATTTGTTGGCTGCCATCCTGGCTTCCTTTTCTCATCACTCTCATAAAGAATCACAAGCAGAGGAAATAAATAGGAAAAAAAATAAAGTCATTCACGTGAACCTGTATCAAAGAAAATAGATTTCACAATTAGAGTAATTTTCTTAGTGTATCATTATTTTCCAATATTTAACCAATTTTTCTAACCTTATAAAAGAACTATAATGGTAAAACTAATTCAAGATTTAAAAATGAGGAATGAGGGTCACCTGGCTGGCTCAGTGGGTAGAGCATGTGACTATTGATCTCGGGGTTGTGAGTTCGAGCCCCATGTTGGGTGTAGAGATTACTTAAAAACAAAATAAAAAATAAACAAAAATGAGGAAGGTTTCATTTTGATACTTTATAGAATTTCTAAGTACATATATGGTAACATTCACATTACATCTTCATGATATATTTAACTCTAAAATTGGTCAAAAAGGTAATATTTACTCAATAATGATTGAAGATTGATTATATGTATGGGCAAGCAAGGGTTCCAGGTTAGGGTTTTTCAGAGAGATTTTGGGCAGACTTTTGAGGGCTGTACATCTGAAATTTGTAGGGCAGGACCGCAGGCTAGAAACTCAGAAAAGATCTCTGTTAGAGTCTTGGGACAGAATTCCTTTTTTTCTCCAAGAAATATCAACTTTTGCTCTCAGGATCCTTCAACTGATTGGATAAGTCCCATTCACAGGAGAGTAATCCTCTTAAATGTAATTGGATTATAAATGTTTATCACTTAGACAAAATACCTTCACAGCAACAACAAGACTAATATTTGACCGAACAACTGTGCCAGAGCCTAGCTAAGTCAATGCATACAATCAACCATCACAGAGACCCAACAAAAAACTTGTCATAAATAGACAAATAAAGATAGTTCTAGATGAGAAATAAATGATGGTTGTAAAATTAAGCTGACCCATAAAACATAACTTGGGGAAATATTTAAGTATTAAAAAATTTTCTATATGGCTGTCAACCTTTTATATCTTAAATTTCAATGAGGATAGATAATGGGTCTGCACCTGGGTGATCTCACTCTTGGGTCATTTAACTTCTCTGTGCCTCAGTTTCCATACAGGTGAAATGGAGCTGATAATAGTATATACCTCATAGAGTTTTTATGAAGCAGAAATTGTGAAAAATATAGAAAGTACTTAGAAGAGCACCTACTCATAGTATGTGTTATTATTGTCATTATTATTAGAAATAAAGTCTTTTTTTAAAAAAAAGTTATATAATGGCAGGCAGTCTCAATCATTTAGAGTAATTTCTAAATGAAAAAGTTGCTATTGTAGTTTTAAAACTATCACTACCACTGGAAATGATAGTTTTAAAATAATGAAAAATAAAAGGAGGATAGATAAGCATTTCACAAAAATGACAAAATAATTGTGGTCAGTATCATGTGCAGCCAGAATTTTCAAAATTTAAAATAGATATTGGAGAGTTTAAATTGAAGGAGGGCTAAAAAACAAAAGGCAAAAAGACTGGAATATTATAATATCGGACCCATTTCCATAATTTCCCAAGGGTCACAATGTCTCTGAAACTGCTTCTAAAACAACTGAGGGTGTTAATATTTAGGTATGAAAATGCCAAAAGAAAACTTTTGTTACTCCAAGGGAAGCTTTCTATTGACTGAAATTTCTTTTTTATTATTATTATTATTTTTTTTAATTATTTTTTTAAAAGATTTTATTTATTTATTTGAGAGTGAGAATGAGATAGAGCATGAGAGGGGGGAGGATCAGAGGGAGAAGCAGACTCCCTGCTGAGCAGGGAGTCCAATGCGGGACTCGATCCTGGGACTCCAGGATCATGACCTGAGCCGAAGGCAGTCGCTTAACCAACTGAGCCACCCAGGCGCCCTTTTTTTATTATTATTATGTTATGTTAATTACCATACATTACATCATTAGTTTTTGATGTAGTGTTCCATGATTCATTGTTTGCTCCATGCAGTACATGCCCTCCTTAATACCCATCACCAGGCTAACCCATCCCCCCATGCCCTGCCCTCTAGAACCCTCAGTTTGTTTCTCAGAGTCCATAGTCTCTCATGGTTTGTCTTTTTTTTTTTTTTAAAGATTTTATTTATTTGAGAGAGAGAATGAGAGAGAGAGAGAGAGAGCATGAGAGGGGGAAGGTCAGAGGGAGAAGCAGACTCCCTGCCGAGCAGAGAGCCCAATGCGGGACTCGATCCCGGGACTCCAGGATCATGACCTGAGCCGAAGGCAGTCGCTTAACCAACTGAGCCACCCAGGCGCCCATCTCATGGTTTGTCTATTGACTGAAATTTCTGGATAGCCACAATTTATCAGATTACAACAGAACAACACAATAGTTTCTACCTTCCCTTCCCACATTAGCTTTCTTAATAGCCAGCACTCACTCAAACACACATATACATATAAAAGGTTGTCCTTGAACATTTTCTATTTTATGAACATGAATGTGGTAATGTGTGGATAATATCTCTTGAGGCTTAGATAAGATACATGACACTGGTAGTTAAAAATATGATATGTTAGATAAACTTTATAATGCAAAACTTGAGGCAAGGGAACTCCAGCCTATTATTTTAAGTAATCTCATGGATTTAAAACATTATATAATAGAGACTGAGAACCATATAGTGGTGATAATAATGTGAGATGTAAACCTTTCATATATCATGATATAAAATATCATTAAATTTAAACATTACTTTCACTCTATGGAAATAATATTTAAATAGCACTATGATTATTTTACTCATAAAACTAGACATCATCACAGATATAGGCAAAAGTTAAAAGTTATTTTATGGCTAGCACTCTTTTCTGAGTAAAAGGAAGAGTTTATTGAATGGAATAAAATTCAACTTAATTTTAACATAAAACAGAATTTGTGTTATAAATGTAAAACTGCCAAGTATTTTTATTATATATATTGATTTTGTATGTTTATATTGTTCTTTTAAAAATTATGACTTTTTTTTCGATTTGTAAATTCAAATTACCAGGTGCATATTTAAATATGTGTATAAGGAAACACATATAGATATAAAACATCAGAGCTCCAAATATCTGCCAACCCCTCCATTTTGCCACCCCCTCCATTTTGCAATGAAATCCAGGCAATTGGTACCTGCTTTGTACTCCAAGACCCTGTATTCTGTCTCAGAATACTTGTTTCCAAGCAACAGTCCTCCTTCATCATTTGACTACATGTAACTGCATTCAACAGATATTAGTTAAGTACTTACTATATGCCAGGTATTGTTCCAGAACAAGAGAATACACAAATGAAAGAACTCGACACTTTAAAGGGTTTAAATTTTAAATAGAACGGGGCACCTGGGTGGTTCAGTTGGTTAAGCGTCTGCCTTCGGCTCAGATCATGATCCCAGAGTCCTGGGATCAAGCCTCATGTGGGGCTCCCTGCTCAGCGGAGAGTCTCCTTCTCTCTCTCCCTCTGCCCCTCCCCCTATTCCTTTTCTTTCTCTCTCTCTGGCTCACTCTCTCGCGCGCTCTCAAATAAATAAAATCTTTAAAAAAATTTAAAAAGAGCCGATTTTGACACGTACATAAACAAGTGTGACAGATTATCCTCAGTGCTTTATTAAAAGCGTGCAGCCACTGACTATGAAGTTTTCAGTGAGATCAGTGGGAGCACGTAGGGGATGAGAATCTCAATTGGAGTGCTGAAAAGTTAATATATAACAACACTGAATAAGCGGAAGAGTTGGAGCTCAGGGTTTGAGTCAACCCGGAGAGAATTGGAGAGTGAAGTAAGCATATGAAGAGAGTGAGAGGTGAAATCACAGATGGCTTTATATTTTTTTAGTAAAAATTTGTTTCTTATATTACAAAACTCAGTACTATCCCCCACTGCCAGGTGCAGCCAACTCAGGAGTATATGTGATAGAGAAGAGTATTCTGTATTAGTCCCTTGAAAAGCTCCATCTTTATGTAGTCAGTTCCATCCTTCAATCGGGCTGTGCCAGCAAACACATGCTCAACTCTCAGTTAAATTATTCGAAAATTGCGTAGTAGATTTGGAGAGTCAAATTTGTCTGTCATCTGCCTGGGTCTTATTGCTTTACTTGGCTGCCCTGCACTCTTCCTGATGCATGGAACTGCTCTAGCTTCAGTTGCCTCATGATAAGACCTAGCCCATTGTCAACCTACTACCCAGGTTAACAATAGACTTGGGTTTTATGAACTCTCCTCTTCTTTAGCCATTCTATACTTCTGCTTTCAGAAGTAAACTATTCTTACAGACCTCTGTGTGAACTCTGTATACCTCTGCTTTCGGAAGTAAACTATTCTTAAAGATCCCAAAAATGTTGTAAGGACTTTTTAAAAATTTCATTTGTCAAGATTTTCTTTAGAATTATTTTAGTTACAAATAAGTTCAGAGAGATTTGTTACCTTTATTCATCACGTTGCTTTAATGGCGAAGAAATCATATTGTCATAATGAAAATTATGTTGCTAGTTTGTTTCCAAAAGGCAAAAGCAAACAAACAAACAAAAAAACCAAAAACAAACCTTTAAAATAATGAGTCATCACTGAAGTGTTTAAATCAAAACGCCTCCATCTAAACTTCTCCTTCCATTCCTTCTGGTGTACACAGCTAAGAAAAATAAAGTGACTGTGTTCTTGTCTTATGGACAAGCTATTACAGATAGCTGAGGAGGCTTACATTTTTAATGTGAACACATTCTTGATGTCAGTAGAACAGTTCAAAGTGACCTAGAATACAAGCAGCTCTTCCAGTTTTAGTATTAGTGAGTTTCCATGAAGTTTTCCCATGACACCAGCAATTGTTCCATTAGGAAGACTTAGTAATATTTTCTTTTTTTAAAATTATTATTATTATTATTTTTTATTCTTATGTTAATCCCCATACATTACATCATTAGTTTTAGATGTAGTGTTCCATGATTCATTGTTTGTGCATAACACCCAATGCTCCATGCAGAATGTGCCCTCCTCAATACCCATTACCAGGCTAACCCATCCTCCCACCCCCCTCCCCTCTAGAACCCTCAGTTTGTTTTTCAGAGTCCATCGTCTCTCATGGTTCGTCTCCCCCTCCGATTTCCCCCCTTCATTCTTCCCCTCCTGCTACCTTCTTCTTCTTCTTTTTTTTTCTTAACATATATTGCATTATTTGTTTCAGAGGTAGAGATCTGAGATTCAACAGTCTTGCACAATTCACAGCGTTTACCAGAGCACATACCTTCCCCAGTATCTATCACCCAGTCACCCCATCCCTCCCACCCCACCCCCCACTCCAGCAACCCTCAGTTTATTTCCTGCGATTAAGAATTCCTCATATCAGTGAGGTCATATGATACATGTCTTTCTCTTTTTGACTTATTTAGCTCCACATAATACCCTCCAGTTCCATCCACGTCGTTGCAAATGGCAAGATCTTATTCATTTTGATGGCTGCATAATATTCCATTGTGCATATATACCACGTCTTCTTTATCCATTCATCTGTCGATGGACATCTTGGCTCCTTCCACAGTTCGGCTACTGTGGACATTGCTGCTATAAACATCGGGGTGCATGTACCCTTTCGGATCCCTACTTTTGTATCTTTGGGGTAAATACCCAGTAGTGCAATTGCTGGATCATATGGTAGCTCTATTTTCAACTTTTTGAGGAACCTCCATACTGTTTTCCAGAGTGGATGCACCAGCTTGCATTCCCACCAACAGTGTAGGAGGGTCCCCCTTTCTCCGCATCCCCACCAACATCTGTCGTTTCCTGACTTGTTAATTTTAGCCATTCTGACTGGTGTGAGGTGGTATCTCATTGAGGTTTTGATTTGGATTTCCCTGATGCCGAGCGATATTGAGCACTTTTTCATGTGTCTGTTGGCCATCTGGATGTCTTCTTTGGAAAAATGTCTGTTCATGTCTTCTGCCCATTTCTTGATTGGATTCTTTGTTCTTTGGGTGTTGAGTTTGATGAGTTCTTTATAGATTTTGGATACTAGCCCTTTATCTGATATGTCATTTGCAAATACCTTCTCCCATTCTTCGGCTGTCTTTTGGTTTTGTTGACTGTTTCCTTTGCTTTGCAAAAGCTTTTTATCTTGATGAAGTCCCAATAGTTCATTTTTGCCCTTGCTTCCCTTGCCTTTGGCGATGTTTCTAGGAAGAAGTTGCTTCGGCTGAGGTCGAAGAGGTTGCTGCCTGTGTTCTCCTTTAGGATTTTGATGGACTCCTGTCTCACGTTGAGGTCTTTCAACCATTTGGAGTCTATTTTTGTGTGTGGTGTAAGGAAATGGTCCAGTTTCATTCTTCTGCATGTGGCTATCCAATTTTCCCAACACCATTTGTTGAAGAGACTGTCTTTGTTCCATTGGACATTCTTTCCTGCTTTGTCAAAGATGAGTTGACCATAGAGTTGAGGGTCCATTTCTGGGCTCTCTATTCTGTTCCACTGATCTATGTGTCTGTTTTTGGGCCAGTACCATGCTGTCTTGATGATGACAGCTTTGTAATAGAGCTGAAAGTCCGGAATTGTGATGCCGCCAGCTTTGCCCTTCTTTTTCAACATTCCTCTGGCTATGCGGGGTCTTTTCTGGTTCCATACAAACTTTAGGATTATTTGTTCCATTTCTTTGAAAAAAGTGGATGGTATTTTGATGGGGATTGCATTGAATGTGTAGATTGCTCTAGGTAGCATTGACATCTTCACAATATTTGTTCTTCCAATCCATGAACATGGAACGTTTTTCCATTTCTTTGCGTCTTCCTCAATTTCTTTCATGAGTATTTTATAGTTTTCTGAGTACAGATTCTTTGCCTCTTTGGTTAGATTTATTCCTAGGTATCTTATGGTTTTGGGTGCAATTGTAAATGGGATCGACTCCTTAATTTCTCTTTCTTCTGTCTTGTTGTTGGTGTATAGGAATGCCACTGATTTCTGTGCACTGATTTTATATCCTGCCACTTTACTGAATTCCTGTATGAGTTCTAGCAGTTTTGGGGTGGAGTCTTTTGGGTTTTCCACATAAAGTATCATATCATCTGCAAAGAGTGAGAGTTTGACTTCTTCTTTGCCAATTTGGATGCCTTTTATTTCTTTTTGTTGTCTGATTGCTGTGGCTACGACTTCCAATACTATTTTGAATAGCAGTGGTGATAGTGGACATCCCTGCCGCGTTCCTGACCTTAGGGGGAAAGCTCTCAGTTTTTCCCCATTGAGAATGATATTTGCTGTAGGTTTTTCATAGATGGCTTTTATGATATTGAGGTATGTACCCTCTATGCCTATACTCTGAAGAGTTTTGATCAAGAAAGGATGCTGTACTTTGTCAAAAGCTTTTTCTGCATCTATTGAGAGGATCATATGATTCTTGTTCTTTCTTTTGTTAATGTATTGTATCACATTGATTGATTTGCGGATGTTGAACCAACCTTGCAGCCCAGGGATAAATCCCACTTGGTCGTGGTGAATAATCCTTTTAATGTACTGTTGGATCCTATTGGCTAGTATTTTGGTGAGAATTTTTGCATCCATGTTCATGAAGGATATTGGTCTGTAATTCTCCTTTTTGATGGGGTCTTTGGTTTGGGGATCAAGGTAATGGTGGCCTCATAAAATGAGTTTGGAAGTTTTCCTTCCATTTCTATTTTTTGGAACAGTTTCAGAAGGATAGGTATTAATTCTTCTTTAAATGTTTGGTAGAATTCCCCTGAGAAGCCATCTGGCCCTGGGCTTTTTTTTGTTGGGAGATTTTTGATGACTGCTTCAATTTCCTTAGTGGTTATAGGTCTGTTCAGGTTTTCTATTTCTTCCTGGTTCAGTTTTGGTAGTTGATACATCTCTAGGAATGCCTCCATTTCTTCCAGGTTATCTAATTTGCTGGCATAGAGTTGCTCATAATATGTTCTTATAATTGTTTGTATTTCTTTGGTGTTGGTTGTGATCTCTCCTCTTTCATTCATGATTTTGTTGATTTGTGTCATTTCTCTTTTCTTTTTGATAAGTCTGGCCAGGGGTTTATCAATCTTGTTAATTCTTTCAAAGAACCAGCTCCTAGTTTCGTTGATCTGTTCTACTGTTCTTTTAGTTTCTATTTCATTGATTTCTGCTCTGATCTTTATGATTTCTCTTCTCCTGCTGGGTTTAGGCTTTATTTGCTGTTCTTTCTCCAGCTCCTTTAGGTGTAGGGTTAGGTTGTGTACTTGAGACCTTTCTTGTTTCTTGAGAAAGGCTTGTATTGCTATATACTTTCCTCTTAGGACTGCCTTTGCTGCATCCGAAAGATTTTGAATAGTTGTGTTTTCATTTTCATTGGTTTCTATGTATTTTTTTTAATTCTTCTTTAATTTCCTGGTTGACCCATTCATTCTTCAGTAGGGTGCTCTTTAGCCTCCATGTATTTGAGTTCTTTCTGACTTTCCTCTTGTGATTGAGTTCTAGTTTCAAAGCATTGTGGTCTGAAAATAGGCAGGGAATGATCCCAATCTTTTGGTACCGGTTGAGACCTGATTTATGACCTAGGATGTGATCTATTCTGGAGAATGTTCCATGGGCACTAGAGAGGAATGTGTATTCCGTTGCTTTGGGATGTAATGTTCTGAATATGTCTGTGAAGTCCATTTGGTCCAGTGTGCCATTTAAAGTCTTTATTTCCTTGTTGATCTTTTGCTTAGACGATCTGTCCATTTCAGTGAGGGGGGTGTTAAAGTCCCCCACTATTATTGTATTGTTGTCGATGTGTTTCTTTGCTTTTGTTATTAATTGCCTTATATAATTGGCTGCTCCCATGTTAGGGGCATAGATATTTACAATTGTTAGATCTTCTTGTTGGATAGACCCTTTAAGTAGGATATAGTGTCCTTCCTCATCTCTTATTACAGTCTTTGGTTTAAAATCTAATTTGTCTGATATAAGGATTGCCACCCCAGCTTTCTTTTGGTGTCCATTAGCATGGTAAATGGTTTTCCACCCCCTCCCTTTCAATCTGGGGGTGTCTTTGGTTCTAAAATGAGTCTCTTGCAGACAGCATATCGATGGGTCTTGTTTTTTAATCCAACCTGATAGCCTGTGTCTTTTGATTGGGGCATTTAGCCCATTTACATTCAGGGTAACTATTGAAAGATAGGAACTTAGTGCCATTGTATTGCCTGTAAGGTGACTGTTACCGTATATTGTCTGTGTTCCTTTCTGGTCTATGTTGCTTTTAGGCTCTCTCTTTGCTTAGAGGACCCCTTTCAAGTTTTCCTGTAGGGCTGGTTTTGTGTTTGCAAATTCCTTTAGTTTTTGTTTGTCCTGGAAGCTTTTTATCTCTCCTTCAATTTTCAATGACAGCCTAGCTGGATAGAGTATTCTTGGCTGCATATTTTTCTCATTTAGTGCTCTGAATATATCCTGCCAGTCCTTTCTGGCCTGCCAGGCCTCTGTGGATAGGTCTGTTGCCAATCTAATGTTTCTACCATTGTAGGTTACATATCTCTTCTCCCGAGCTGCTCTCAGGATTTTCTCTTTGTCTATGAGACTCGTAAGTTTTACTATTAGATGTCGGGGTGTTGACCTATTTTTATTGATTTTGAGAGGGGTTCTCTGTACTTCCTGGATTTTGATGCCTGTTTCCTTCCCCAAATTAGGGAAGTTCTCTGCTATAATTTGCTCCATTATACCTTCTGCCCCTCTCTCTCTTTCTTCTTCTTCTGGGATCCCAATTTTTCTATTATTGTTTCGTCTTATGGTATCGCTTATCTCTCGAATTCTGCCCTCGTGATCCAGTAGTTGTTTATCTCTCTTTTTCTCAGCTTCTTTATTTTCCATCATTTGGTCTTCTATATTACTGATTCTCTCTTCTGCCTCATTTATCCTAGCAGTTAGCGCCCCCATTTTTGATTGCACCTCATTAATAGCCTTTTTGATTTCTACTTGGTTAGATTTTAGCTCTTTTACTTCTCCAGAAAGGGTTTCTCTAATAACTTCCATATTTTTTTCAAGCCCAGCTAGTATCTTTAAAGTGATGATTCTGAACTCTAGATCTGACATCGTACTAATGTCCGTATTGAGTAGGTCCCTGGCAGTCCGTACTACCTCTTGTTCTTTTTGTTGAGGTGATTTTTTCCGTCTTGTCATTTTGTGCAGAGGAGAATAGATTAATGAGAGAACAAAATGCTAGCAGAGTAACAATGTCCCCAGAAAATATACTCTAAACAAATCAGAAAAGACCTGAAGCAGTGGAAAAAGAAATGGAAAGAGAGAAAAAAGAAAAAGATAAAGTTAAAAACAAACAAAAACAAACAAAACAAAACAACAACAACAAAAAACCAGAATGTGATCAAATATGATCAGGCTGGTATATAGATCAGTGCCACACACTAGATTTTGGGTGTATTTTGGTCTGTTAGAAGATAGTGCCTCCCAAAATTTTAAAGAAAGTAAAATTTATATATGTACAAAAATAAGGGTTGATATGATGAAGGGATGGAATATGACTGTAAAGATGGAAATTATAAAAAATTTTATAAAAGGAATTGATAAGTTGTTTGAAAAAAGAAAGAGGATTTAAAAAGAGAAAAAAGAAAAAAAAAGGGAGAGAATGTGATCAGGCAGGGGAGTAGAAAACACCATATACTAGAGATTTAGGGTATATTTTAATCTGTTAGAAGAAACTATCTCAAAATTTTAAAGAGAGAACAACTTATATATATATGCCAAAAATACGGGTAACTACTATGAATGGATAGAATATGACTCTAAAAATGAAAAATAAAAATGTTTTTTTAAAAAAAGGGATTGACAAGATGTTGGTTGAAAAAGGGAAAAAGAAAAATCCAAAAAAAAAAAAAAAACAGTTAAAAAAAATTACCTTTGAAAGACAAAGAATCATGGTAAAAAAGCCATGGATTCTATGTGCAGTATTCCCCTAGCGCTGGAGTTCTGCCGTTCTCATTGATCGGTGAACTTGGTCTTGGCCGGCTGTTCTCGCTGATCTTCTGGGGAGGGGCCTGTTGCCGTGGTTTCCAAATGTCTCTGCCGGAGGCGGAATTGCCCCGCCCTTGCCCCCTCCCGGCTAAGTCATCTGCTCGGGTTTGCTCTCCGGGGCTTTTGTTCCCTGCGAGCTTTCCGTCCAGCTTTGGAGGCGGAGAGTGAACATGGCGGCCCCCAATCTCCACCCCGGAGGAGCCGAGAACTCGGGGCCCCGCTCCTCAGTGCGCCCCCAGAGAAAAGCCGTCAGTCGCTCCCGTCTCCCCGTCTCCGGCCGCACTCCGTGCTCACCCGGCCTGTGACCGCGCATTTCTATCTCTGGCACCGACCCCGTGTGGAGTCTCCAAACCCAGCAGATCCCTGCGGTGCCCTCCTGCACGGCTCCCCCCGGGGGAGGAAGGTGAGTCTCCCCGGATCTGCCGCTTGTCGGGTCCCTGCTGGAGGAGCAGGGGCCCGACTGTGCCGCGGATCACGGTTTATGGCGACCCCGAGCTGAGAGCCCGCGCCTGGGCTCCGCCTCTGCAGCCGGCTTCCCCGCTCCGTTACCTGGGAGCTCGGCCACACTCAGGCACCCCCGGTCTTTCTGTGACCCCGAGGGTCCTGAGACCCCACTGTCCCAGAGGGTTCCACCCCCGCTTAGCCACCAGAGTGACGTCCCTCAGCGGAGCCGACTTCTAAAAGTTCCGATTTTGTGCTCCGTGGTTCTATCACTTGCCAGAAGCGGCCGACAGAGGCCCCTCCCCCGCCGTCTATCCTCCCGAATATCGCCTCGGATTCACTTCTCCGCACGTCCTACCTTCCAGAAAGTGGTCGCTTTTCTGATGAGAGAGTTGTTGCTCTTCTTTTCTTCGATCTCCTGTTGAGTTCGTAGGTGTTCAGAATGGTTTGATCCCTATCCAGCCGAATTCCTGAGAGGAAACGAAATCCAGGTCTCCTACTCCTCTGCCATCTTGCTCCGCCCCCCCAGTAATATTTTCATATGCTTGACTCTCTTCATGATCATTTTGATGAAACAGATTGAGAGAAATGTGCTTTTTTCCCCAAGTTATAAACTTGTTTTCTAATAATTGCTACTTAATACATCCATTGGTTGTTAATTTTTAACAGATATGATACATAGGTCTGGCTTTCCAACTTTATATGATTCTTAGAGATTACACCTATTCCTTGAGTGAGTAGGAGTGTGCTCATACAGTATATAAATGTTGTGTAAGATGAGATTTTGGAAAGGTAGAAATTAAAGATGATAGGAGATTTTATGTCTGAGTAAATAATAGGAAATTTTTACTGGCAGAGTTTTGGTATATATATTCCAACAATTACTGAGAGAGCGTGACAGAGGTTGATGTCTCCAACTGTAATTGTGGACAGGTATATTTCTCCTTTCAGTTCTAGCAAATTTTGCTGCATTTATTTTGAAGCTCTGATTAGTCCATACAGTTTAGAGTCTTTAAGTTTCTTGGAGAGCTGACCCCTTTATGACTGCATAATATCCCTTTTTAGTCCTGGTAAATTCCTTGTTCTGAAGTCTATTTTGTCTGATTTAATATAACAGTTTTAGTTCCTTTTTTTAAAAAAAAAAAAAGGAATTTACATGTTAGATCTTCTCTATCATTTTTCTTTTAACCAATTCATGCCTTTATTTTTTAAAGTGACTTTCTTATAGACCGCCTACAGTTGGATATTGCTCATTCATCTCAACACGACAATCTCTGTATTTTAATTGATACTATATTGTTTAATATTATTGATAAGATTGGGTTAAAATACCATTTTGATAGCTGTTTCCCATTTTTTCTATCTGTTTGTTTCTTTTTCCTTTTCTGCCATTTTTGGTTAATGAGATATTTTTTTTTTTTGAAGTTGCTATATAGAAAAGCATAAGGTTAGTATTTAAATGATATGTCAATAAAAGCAGTAATGATTTTGTAATACTGCTTCTGTTCACACTTTACATAAGAACGAGAAGACTAGTATCTCCTAGTCTAGAAGGACTAGTGATCCTTGTCTATGGGAGGTGGTGCTAGAGCCCTCCCCCAGCTCCTCCTGGAGGCTCCGTAATGAATATATCCAACACCAAAGGTTGCCTACTGTGTCATTCAGTACACTGCCCTGTGAAAATGAAGATTCTTGTTGTTGTTGTTTTAAAGATTTATTTATTTATTTGAGAGAGAGAATGAGATAGAGAGAGAGCATGAGAGGGGGGAGGGTCAGAGGGAGAAGCAGACTCCCTGCTGAGCAGAGAGCCTAATGTGGGACTCGATCCCAGGACTCCAGGATCATGACCTGAGCTGAAGGCAGTCGCTTACCAACTGAGCCACCCAGGCACCCTGAAAATGAAGAGTCTTGTTTTGTTTTGTTTTTTTCTTTTTCTTTCTGACTTTTCCCTGACATGTGGGTCCAGGTATTGTTTATTTATTTATTTATTTTTAAATTTATTATGTTATGTTAATCACCATACGTTACATCATCAGTTTTTTTAAAATTTGTATTGTTATGTTAATCATTGTACATTACATCATTAGCTTTTGATGTAGTGTTCCATGATTCATTGTTTGTGCATAACACCCAGTGCTCCATGCAGAATGTGCCCTCTTTAATACCCATCACCAGGCTAACCCATCCCCCCACTCCCCTCCCCTTTAAAACCCTCAGTTTGTTTCTCAGAGTCCATAGTCTCTCATGGTTCGTCTCCCCCTCCGATTTCCCCCTCTTCATTTTTCCCTTCCTGCTATCTTCTTTTTTTTTTTTTTTTTAAACATATAATGTATGATTTGTTTCAGAGGTACAGGTCTGTGATTCAACAGTCTTACACAATTCACAGCCCTCACCATAGCACATACCCTCCCCAATGAGATTTTTAAAAATTCATTTTTATCTATACTGTTGATTTATTTTTAGTTTGCAAATATTTTAAATATTGTTCTAGGGCTTATGGTATACATCTTTAAATAATAAGAATCTATCTTCAAATAGTATTACACCACTCCATATGTCATGTAAGGACCTTACAATAGTATATTCCCAATGGGTCTTTCCATCCTTTATACATTTTTTGTCACGTATTTTATTTTTACATGTGCTACAAACGCATAGTACACTGCTACTCTTTTGCTTTAAATAGTTTTATAACAGGTATAATTAATGGAATATGTTTTATTTTTATTTCTTCCATTTCCATATTTTTGTGTGGATCCTTGTTTCTGTCAAGTGTTATATTACATCAGCCTGAAAGTCTCCCTTAACATTTATTTTGGGGCAAATCTACTGGCAATCAATTCACTCAGTTTTTGTCTGTCTGAAAGTCTTTATTTCTCCCTCAGTTTTGAAGGATATTTCCTTGAGTTGCCAATAAACACTCTGGTACAGGGGTGAGGAAAGGCACAAGAGCAAATGTCAGTTTTCCGTTTTTACATAAAAGTTCTGGTTAGCAAACAATAATCATGTTGTACTGAGCATCATTAATCCAAGGATTAGTAAATATTGTCTCAGCAAATTAAAGTGGTTGAGTTAGTGAGAATTAGGCAGCTATTTTTAATGACTTGAACTTAGGTGGAAGTAAGCCCATGTAAACATAAAGCCGCATCTCTTATGTTAATGATCTTGGAGCAAAGGGAGCAGGGAAGGGTAGGAGAAATGCTGAATGAGAATTGATTCCTGGTCTTGGGAGACTGCTGTGTGGTACCCGGCCTGCCTGATTTCATAACATATTTATCGAGCTACAGCTGAACTCTTTGGCTTCCGCCTCTGCCCCAACAACCAAAGATGGAAACCTATGAGTGATTAAGCCAAGGGGCCAATGTCCACTGCCAGATACAGTAGTTAAGGAATTAAATTAAATACTTGTCTTGGTTTTAAGAATGGGAATTTAGAGGGGACAGACAGTAGGCACCACTATCTATTTAGATGAATTAGTTCTACTAATTCATCTAAAGATAAACATTTCTTTTTTCCTTTCAGGAGGAAAATGTTGATTCAATTGGAATAAGGCCTGTTAGCTTGTCTGAAATTACTGTAGCCAATTCAGGGGACCAATGGAAAAAAACAACCTTTTAAAGAATTCTAAAACCCATATTTACCTACTTATCAAGTTCATATACAAAAAAATAACTTTTAATCCTCCATGAGCAATGCAAGTTGGGTCATAATGTAAGCTCTTCCACATATTTTTAGCAGATTTCCTGTATCTATGATAATTAATTTATTCATAAATAATTTACTCCAAGATTTTAGAAAGTCGGGTAACTGCTATTTTGCTGCTGGAAGAACAGCAGCTTACAGGGATACAGAAAATGCAATTCAAAAGCTAAGTTTGAAACATGAGACAAGAAAAACATGAGTAGAACAACAGGAGTGTGTGTGTGTGTGTGTGTGTGTGTGTACGAGCATGTGTGTGCATGATTTTAGAGGATTTTAAAACCCAAAGGTGTAATGCCCGGACTTCTCTATAGTCCTAAAGTCTCTCGGTACACAAAGTACCAGAGAAGCCTGCCTGTGTCACCCTTCCTCATGTTGTCACGTTGCTACAACCACTCTCTCTCCAGTGCTGTGCTCTCTGGATGATTGACAGTCTGTCTCTTCCCTCACACCTTGCCTTCCTCTCTCTGCCTTTGGCTCCTGCTGTTCTGCTGACTAGGCAGACAACCCTCTGGGTGGCTGAATCTTCCTACTTAGCTCAAAGAAATACAAACAAAGCCAGATGTTGTAACTGTGAACTTTCTATTTAGACACAGTTTGTCAATTTTTGTGAAAGCGCTTTCTGTCAAAAGTCTGTCATAGGATTTTTTAAGAAAGAAGAACAGAAAATTTTTAAAAACACAAAATGCAGGCTTGAATAACTGAAGGCAGACTCAAAGGGATAACTAAAACGTAGTAACCATAGTAATGACCATAGTAATGAGACGACTATAATGATAATATAATGTATTTGCTCCTCTTGTTACTACCTTAGGAAATTGCAGCATATAGTGATTAAGTTAACTGCCCTCATTTATGCATTTATAAAAGAGCAAAACTAAAATTTGGTTTCTTCAGGAACATCAAGCCTATGTCCTTTCTTCTACAAAGCATGCTTTAGTCAGTGCCAGAGCATGGTGGCGGCTTTTCCAGACTGCAAAAGGTCTGGCATATCTTGGCCATCTAGAAAACATATTCATGGAAAAAAATTATGTGAAAAATCATAAATATATCTTAAATTTAGTATATGGAGTATATATCACCGCTTTAAATATTATGGAAAATAATTTTTAAAAATAAGTCCGGAAGTGGGTGGGCAATAGGTGAAATGGTTAAAGGGGAGAAACAATAAGTCAGACTGAGAAAGACAAATACCAAATGGTTTCATTCATGTGGAATCTAAAAAAGAAAATAAATGAATAAACTAAAAATAGATGCTGAAAAGTGTTTGAAAAAATTCAGTATTTTTAAAATCAAGAATACTGAATTTTTTCAAACACTTTTCAGCATCTATGGATATAATCATGTGATTTTATTTTCTCCTCAGAATTCATTGGTATATTTCATGGAAGTGAAAGTGTTATTTTCTAACTATGGACAAAGCCCACTCTGTATTTCCAAAATAAAAGACTGACTAAAAGCAAAATCAGACCTATAAAAAGAGAACAAACTGATGGTTACCAAAAGGGAAGGGGGTAGAGGGGGAAGTCAAAATGGGTGAGGGAAGTGGGAGATAACAGGTTTCCAGTTATGGAATGAATAAGTCAAAGGAATAAAGGGCATAGCATGAGGAGTATAGTCAATGATACTGTTATAACGTTGTATGGTGACAGATGGTAACACTTGTGGTGAGCATAGCATAACTTACTGAGAAGTTTAATCACTATGTCTTACACCTGAAAGAAATGTAACATTTTGTGTCCACTTAGGCAAACAAATATTTTTTAAAATACTTTAAAAATAAGAGAAATAAATATCCATATAGAAAGAAAAATAAGCTTTGTATTTTACCTTACATCAAACACAATTCCATTCGTATTTTCTCAATTCTTGTGCAATTGTTTTCATACATTTTATTTTTACATATATTGTAGAACACATAATATTTGTTTATATAGTCATATTTAAAAGAAATATAAATAAGAAACCTAAAATTTAACCAAAATTTAACCAGATAGAACCATAACCTTATACATAGCATTTCCAGTGAATTCTATTCTTTTTTGAAGATTCTATTTCCATCTGGTATCATTTTTCCTCTGCGTAAAGGATTTCTTTTAAGCTTTTGTGTAGTGCAGATCTGTTAGAAATAAATTGTCAGCTTTTGTACATTTAAAAAAGTTTCTGCTTTCATTTTTGAAATACATTTTTTTCTGAATGGAGAATTGTATGTTGAGAATTTTTTTCTTTCAGTACTTTAGAGATTTTAATATACTCTTCTCACTTGCATTGTTTCCAGTGAGAAATCTGCTATTATTCTTCCATTTGTTCTATATAAGTAGCATGCCTTTTTGTTTCTGCCTGATTTCAAGACCTTATCACTTTATTTTGAGAAATTTGGTTACAATGTGTGTTGGTGTCATTTTCTTCACATTTCTTGAGTTTAGAATCCATTAAGATTTTTGGATCTATGAGGTTGTAGTTTACATCAATTTTGAAAATGTTTTGATCACTGTTTCTTCAAATATTTTTTGTTGCCTTTCCTTTCTGTCCTTGCTGCCTTAAAATTCTCTAAAATCCATGAACTGGGACAACAGTAGAACTAACCTCCTTTGTTTCCTATCTGTTAGGGATTAGTGTCATTCACTGACTGTTGTCTGCTGTCCTGAAACCCCCTATTTCATGTATTTTTGTCTGGTTTTGTTGCTGTTGTTGGTAGGAGGGTAAGTTTGTCTTCTATTACACGATGGCTGGGAGTAGAACCTCAACATTCTAAGGCATTCTCAAGAAAATGCAACTCATTTATTTTACATATGATCTAGGTAGAAAAGTTAACTAATGCATATTTTTTATGTTCCCCTTTATAATCAGAACTGTATTAATTGCTATTAATTACAATTTTCCTAGTTAGGTTAAAACATATTTTCAAAGAACAATTATATTGATTTAGCATGTTATATATTGTTGATGTTATATGAAAAGAAAATTGAAATATGAATATTCATTTTATACTAATACTTGGAAATACAGAAGATGTAAGAATTCTGAAATTTTTCTTATTTAAATAAAAATGTCATGTGTACTTTAAATGTACTGATAAATTTAGCAAATACAGCTGATACATAGAAATGGACATTTTACCAGTAAAATACAATATGTTTTCAAAATTAAACCAACACAAATGGAACACAAAATCAATCACCATATTTATGTGATATGCACTATTAGAATTCTCAGCTCTTGCTCATTCAAATTAAGTCTGTAGTCCTCTCAATTTTTCCAATATTTAAACAGTCCCAGATGTACTGGTGAAAATACATCTGGAGATCTTCATACTCCTGTGCTTACTTGAAGATACACCTGATGTGATTACTGCTCAGATTCCAAAATGAAGTATTTTTTCATCATTTCCTTCAGCAGAAGCCTACTGAAAAAGGTGGAAGCAACAATCCTTTGCTATTACTATATGCTTGCTAATTTTCAGTTTAAGCAAACAAGACCTACTGGCTGTATTTCTGTAAAGAGAAATAACATCAGATTTCTCTAAGGAGTTGCAGATAAATAGAAAATATAACCAATTTGATCTTACAAAATTTCTGTTTTTTTTTTTAATTTTATTTTTTTATTATGTTGTTAGTCACCATACAATACATCATTAGTTTTTGATGTAGTGATCCGTGATTCATTGTTTTCATATAACACCCAGTGCTCCATGCAGTACATGCCCTCCTTAATACCCATCACCAGGCTAGCCCATCCCTCCACTCCCCTCCCATCTAGAACCCTCAGTTTGTTTCTCAGAGTCCATAGTCTCTCATGGTTCGTCTCCCACTCTGATTCCTCCCACCATTCATTTTTCCCTTCCTTCTCCTAATGTCCTCCATGCTATTCCTTATGTTCCCACCACAAAGTATATTTTAAAATTGATTCACTAATTACAAGAAGAGGATTTTTGTTAGTCTTGTTAATTATAAGAATAACAACTATGGTAAAGATAACACTGAGGGCTCACATGATGTCAGTTACAGTACCTAAAGGTTTTCCATGTAATTAACTAATTTCATCTTCAGAAAACTCAAATTATTCTTATCTCCGTTTTACTGATGTAAAAACTGGGGCACAGACTGGTTATGAACCTTGTCATATATCACACCTAGATGGGTGAAGCCAGGATTAAAAACCAGAAACATGACCTAGACCTGGAACTCTCTCTCTACTACTGCCTTACCTCTTATGTATACCTACCTTAGAAAATCAATAAATTATTACTTTTTCTTGACAGGTCACAGTCATCAATAAAATTACTCTCAGCCACTCCATATTTCTAATTACTATATTTTCCTAACTTCAAAATTTATATCTTTTAACCCAGAAATCTCTCCTAAGATACCTCAAGCATCTCCATCTGGTCTTCAACATCATCATGAATGAGGTTTATTATTTTCACCCCCTCAGTATGATTGTCCTTATTTTTACATGCTGGTAGAAACTCTTTCAATAAGTATCTATACTCGCTATTTCTAATTTCTTCTTTCCATTTTTTATTTCTATTTTTATTGAAAGAATCTTAAACTTACCACAGAGTTGCAGGTGTAATACAAAGAATTTTTTTTTCCCCAGAACCATTTGATAGTAAGCAGCTGATATGATACACTATCACCTCCATATAGTTTAATGTGTACTTCTTACAGACCAGGATATTTTTATGCATAACTGCAGTAAAACCATGAAAATCAGGAGGTTTACCATGGTGCATTATTACCCTCTAATCTTCAGATCCCATTCAAGTTCTTATAGCAAAAACACCTAATTCAGAACTGCAAGTACTACTGAGTGTTCATGTCTCTAGTTTTCTCCAGTCTGGGTCAGTTGTTCAGTCTTAATCTTTCACTTTTACAACCTAGACACTCGTAAATACACAGACCAATTTTACAGAATGTTTTTTCAACTTGTGCTTGTGTGAGGTTTCTCATGGTTAGTTTCCAGTTGCATTCCTTTAAGTTGGTTTCTTCCACTGTGAAAGTGATACTCTGCTTTTTTTTCCAAATTTTTATTTAAATTCTAGATAGTTAACATAGAGAGTAATATTGTTTTCAGGTGCGGAATTTAGTGATTCACCACTTACATATAACACCCAGTGCTCATCACAACAAGTGCCCTCCTAATCCCCATTGCCCATCTAGCCTGACCCCCTGCCCACCTCCCTCTATCATCCCTTAGTTTGTTCTCTGTTGTTAAGAGTCTCTTATGGTTTGCTTCCCTTTTTTCCCCCTTTTTATCTCTTCCTATATGTTCATCTGTTTTGTTTCTTAAATTCCACATATGAATGAAATCATATGGTATTTATCTTTCTCTGACTTATTTTGCTTCGCATAATACACACTAGCTTCATCCACAACATTGCAAATGGCAAGATTTCATTCTTTTTGGTGGCTGAGTAATATTCCATTGTGTGTGTGTGTGTGTGTGTGTCTGTTTGTCTGTCCGTCTGTCTATTGCATCTTCTTTATCCATTCATCAGCCCATGGACATTTGGGCTCTTTCCATAGTTTGGCTATTCTTGATAATGCGCTATAATCATTGGGGTTGTACGTACCCCTTTGAATCTGTATTTTTGTATCCTTTGAATAAATACCTAGTAGTGCAATTGCAGGGTTATAGGGTAGTTCTAGTTTTGACTTTTTGAGGAAACTCTATTTTTTGACTTTTGAGGAAACTGTTCTCTGGAGTGACTGCCCCAGTTTGCATTCCCACCAACAGTGTAAGAGGGTTCCCCTTCTCCACATCCTCGCCAACACCTGTTGTTTCTTGTAGTGTTAATTTTAGCCATTCTGACAGGTGTGAGGTGGTATCTCATCATGGTTTTGATTTGTTTTTCCTGACGATGAGTGATGTTGAGCATCTTTCATGTGTCTCTTAGCCATCTGGACATCATCTTTGGAGAAATGTCTATTCATGTCTTCTGCCCATTTCTTAATGTATTATTTGGTTTTTGGGGTGTTGAGTTTGAAAAGTTCTTTATAGATTTTGGATAATAACCCTTTCTCAGATGTGTCATTTGCAAATATCTTCTCCCATTCTGCAGATTGCCTTTTAGTTTTGTTCTTTCCTTTGCTATGCAGAAGCTTTTTATCTTGATAGAAATAGTTCATTTTTACTTTTGTTTCCCTTGCCTCCCACATGTGTCTAGTAAGAATTTGCTATGACTGAGGTCAAAAGGTTGCTGCCTATGTTCTCCTCTAGGATTTTGATGGATTCCTGTCTCACATTTAAGTGTTTCATCCATTTTGAGTTTATTTTTGTGTATGGTGTAAGAAAGTGGTCCAGTTTTATTCTTCTGCTTGTTGCTGTCCAGTTTTCCCAGTATCATTTATTGAAGAGACTGTGGATATTCTTTCCTGCTTTGTTGAAGATTAGTTGATCATTAATTGTGGGTCCATTTCTGGGTTTTCTGTTATTTTCCATTTATCTATGTGCCTGTTCTTGAGCCAGTAGCATGCTGTCCTGATGATTACAGTCTTGTATTTTCATATAGCTTAAAGTCCAGAATTGTGGTGCCTCCAGTTTTGCTTTTCTTTTTCAAGATTGTTTTAGCTATCTGGAATCTTTTGTGGTCCCATACAAATTTTAGGATTGTTTGTTCTATCTCTGTGAAAAATGCTGGTGGCTCTTGGATAGGGATTGC
This sequence comes from Mirounga angustirostris, assembly GCF_029215605.1. Classification (NCBI taxonomy): domain Eukaryota; kingdom Metazoa; phylum Chordata; class Mammalia; order Carnivora; family Phocidae; genus Mirounga; species Mirounga angustirostris. The sequence goes on from NW_026991720.1 coordinate 9,901,846, forward strand.
ATTAAATGTGTAGATTGCCTTGGGGAGTATAGACATTTTAACAATGTTTGTTCTTCCAATCCATGAGCATGGAATGTTTTTCCATTTCTTTGTATCATCTCCAATTGCTTTCATAAGTGTTCTATAGTTTTCTGAGTATAGATCTTTTACCTCTTTGGCTAGGTTTATTCTTAGATATCTTATGGTTTTGGTGCAATTGCAAATGAGATCGATTCCTTGATTTCTTTTTATGCTGATTCATTGTTGGTGTATAGAAATGCAACAGATTTCTTTACATTGATTTTATATCCTGTGACTTTACTGAGTTCATGTATCAGTTATAGCAATTTTTTGGTGGAGTCTTTCAGATTTTCTACATAGAGTATCATGCCATCTGCAAATGGGTGGAAGTTTGACTTCTTCTTGACAATTTGGATGACTTTTACTTCTTTTTGTTATCTGATTGCTTCCAGTACTATGTTAAATAGTAATAATGAGAGTGGACATCTCTGTCTTGTTCCTGACCATAGAGGAAAAGCTCTCAGTTTTTCCCCATTGAGGATGATATTAGCTGTGGGTTTTTCACATATGGCCTTTATGATGTTGAAATATGTTCCATCTATCCTTACTTCGTTGAGGGTTTTTATCAAGAATGGATGCTGAATTTTGTCAAATGCTTTGTCTGCATCTATTGAGAGGATCATATGGTTCTTATCCTTTTATTAATGTGGTATATATCACATTGATTTGCAAATATTGAACCATACTTTCAGCCCAGGAATAAATCCCACTTGATTATGGTGAATAATTCCTTTAAGGTACTGTTGGAATCAATTTGCCAGTATTTTGTTGAGAATTTTTGCATCCATGTTCATCAGAGATATCGGCCTATAATTCTCCTTTTTAATGGGGTCTTTGGTTTTGGAATCAAGGTAACCCTGGCCTTGTAGACAGAGTTTGGAAGTTTTCCTTCCTTTTCTATTTTTTGGAACAGTTTGAGAAGAATAGGTATTAACTCCTCTTTAAATGTTTGATAGAATCCCCTGGGAAACTATCTGGCCCTGGACTTTTGTTTGTTGGGAGATTTTTCATTACCGATTCAACTTTTTTGCTGGTTGTGGGTCTGTTCAAATTTTCTAGTTCTTCCTGTTTCAGCTTTAGCAGTTTGTATGTTTCTAGGAATTTGTCCATTTCTTCCAGAATGCTCAGCTTGTTGGCATATAATTTTTCATAATATTTTCTTAAAATTGTTTGTATTTCTGTGGTGGTTGTGATCGCTCCTCTTGCATTCATGATTTTATTTATTTGGGTCCTTTCCCATTTCTTTTTGATAAGTCTGGCTAGACATTTATCAATTTTATTAATTCTTTCAGAGAACCAGCTTTTAGTTTCATTGATCTGTTCTACTGTTTGTTTTATTTCTATATCTTTTATTTCTGCTCTAATCTTTATTATTTCCCTTCTGCTGGTTTTAGGTTCTATTTCCTGTTCCTTTTCTAGCTCTTTTAGGTGTAAGGTTAGGCTGTGTATTTGAGACTTTTCCTGCTTCTGGAGGTAGGCCTGTATTACAATATATTTCTCTTTTAGGACTGCCTTTGCTGCATTCCAAAGGTTTTGGTCTGTCATGTTTTCATTTTCATTTGCTTCCATGTGTTTTTTATTTCTTCTTTAATTTCCTGGTTCCCTTATTGGTTACACTAACTAATCCCTTGTTAGAGTTCTCAGTTGTTAGACTTCTTACTTGTCAGTCAGTAAGTATTTTGTGGGTAACTACCTTGAGACTGTATAAATATCTTGTCCCTTACAAATGTTCAATATATTCAATTCAATATATTCAAACTGGCCTATGGGTTCCTATTTTTTAAAAAAATGATTACAATTTGTTACTCTCATTATTTATCTTTAATCTCAAATTGTCCAAAATCAGCCAATGAGTGTGCATTCGATTTGGCTTCTGTGTCCTTTTCACATGTTCCCTTCCTTCTTTGAGGGCTTCTTTTCCAGAACAAGATGTTCCAGGCTCATCTTATCATTTAACTGCTTCAGCCCTTAAATTACCTATTTCCTCAAGCTGTCTCTTTGTTTTTTAGTAGAAAATGTTAGGAGACCAAGATCCAGGTGCTAGGTCTCCTCATTTTTATACGGGTGTTTCTGTCCAAGCCCCTTCAGCAGATAGAACTGGAATGTGTGTGTGCGTGCATGTGTGTACACCTTTTTATGCTTTTTTATTTCTCTATATATCCGTTGCTGTATATTGAAAACTGAGTTCACACTAATACCTACAATGTCAATCTAATACCAGGGTTTATTCTAGGGTTATTCGTTACTCATTTTCTGATGGTGAGGAACCTGGTTCCCATGAATGTTAAAGTATTTTTTTAGCAGTCCCCTTGTATGTGTCCTATCTCTCCTAACCATCATTGTTTCTTCCCCTGCATATATGCCCTCCTCATGCCACTTGGCTTTAACACCCTCCCTAGGCTATTTCTACTGTCAAATATATAACTGTTTTCCTCATTCCACCCTTAGGCTGACATTTAGTGCTGGATGCCTTTTCCCAAGGATGCCCTCAAAACGCTACACATGCTCCAGTACCCTAGACCCTTTTCCCACAAAACACCTCTTCCACCTTGATCAGGATCTGCCACCCTGATCTCAGCCATTGTAACTATCTTCCTACCAATGAAGATACTTACCTTGTCAAGCCCCTCCTAATGATTTCAGGAAGGGAAGGGGAAATATCTCTTTTTTTCTTAAATCCAAATCAGTAATATTTTACTCATAGGATTCCACCAAACATGCATTGCCAGAGGGACAAATGACTTTCATCTGCTAAGTCCAACTCTCAGGGTCCAGTCCTTTTCTAGTTTGACCTATCAGCAGCATTTGACCCAGTTAAACACTTTGTTCCCCTTCATACACATTCTATAGTTGACTTCCAGAATACCACACTCTTGTATTTCTCTTCCTCTTACTCCATTTCAGACCTCTTTACTGGATTTTCCTCTGTTCCACGACCTCTTCATGTTGAAGTGCTCTGTATTCAGACCTTGATAGTATTCACATATTTATGTACTTCTTTGGTAATATCATCAGCCTTATCATCCATATACAAATAACTCAGAAATTTCTATCTCCAGGCCATATTTCTATGGACCTCCAGCATATATATTCAAGTGCCTATTCAGCATTTCTAATTACATGTCTAAGAGGTCTTTGCAACATAACATGCCCCACATTGATATTCTAACTCAAAGTGCATTCTACTTGCAGACATTTTATACTCAATTGAGGCAATTCCATCCATTCATCTGGAGGGGCTTAAAAACCTTGTACTCAAATTGGACTCTTTTTAGTGCCTAACACACCACATCCAATCTGTAAGAAAATATTTCTGGTTCTACCTTCAGAATATAACAGAATCTGCACATTTCTTCCCATCTCCACTGCTGACACCTTAGTTCAAAGAGACCATCATCTCCCCTGATTTTCTGCAAAGACCTCCTAACTGGCCTCTCTGCTTTTAGAATTGCTTCTGTACAGTTGGTTCTTAACATATCAGAACAGTTCTTTTAAATCAAAAGCTAAACATTCTCTACTAAAAACCTGTAATAGTTCCCTATTTAATTTAGAATAAATTCCTAAATATCTACTATGGTTTACAAGATCCCATATGATCTGGCTTCATTGTTCCTAGTAAAACCAGATTATTTAATACTCCCTACTCAATTTCCTCCAGTTACCCAAGCCTCCTTGCTATCCCTAAAAATACCAGGCACATGCTGACATTAGGGAGTTTGAACTTGAGTTTTTTGCACTATGCACTTGTTCTTTCTTTCTGGAATACTGTTTCAGCAGACATTTTCATAGCTAACCACTTCACTTCCTATCAGTGGTCAAATGTCACCTTGTCAAAAACCCCTGCTCTAATCAACCTTCTTAAAATTTTAATCTGTGCAGGGACATTGTAACCATTAGTGTTATCCATCTACCTTCCCTTGCTCTCCTTTCATAAAAACATGTTCAATGGCATTCATCTCATTCTAGCATACTATATAGTTGTTTTTATGTTTAGTTTTTGAAAATGAAATATCCATATTGAAAATTCGTATTTTGTAACGAGATACGTAACTTTCTCCATCATCTTACCACTACCTAGACTCCAGGGCAATTTCATACTACTTCCATTTATACTCTTATTTCCTAGCAATATTGCATAGTATCTAATTTTCCAAACTTAATAATACCACATTGTGTTTCTATCTTATTTATCTTTACAATTTTGCTAAGGCCTAAACTTTTGCATGGGACCCTCTCTTATATTTCTTCTCCCAGATACGTTACTCAGCACAAATTAATCAATTGGCGCAAATTAATTAAGCTGCATAAATTCTGAAGTTTGGTTGTTCATCCATTCTTGCCCATGAAATGCTGTTTTCTAGTTAGTTGTTCAAGTATCTATTGCTTATATTAAAAAGTACATTAATTATTCATATAGTTATCTTTCTTTTTTTCCTCTAATTCGTGCTAGACATTTTAGTAGGAATCAGTACCAGGAGTGAATTTTGCTCAATATTCAGCTTCAATTCTTATTTTCACTTGCTAATTTATCAGAGACAATTATGATCTTGTGAAACTTTGAAACAAACAAAAATAAATAAATAAAAAAGAAATTGTACTTGCATAGCTGCATATGTGTTATGGACATGGATATAAATAAGCCCCTAAATGAATATACTTAGGAGTTTGTATTTTTGCTGTGCCAGGTAGTAGTGGGCATTTTCATTGATAACTGAGCTTTGCTTTTTTCTTTTTAAGATTTTATTTATTTATTTGAGAGAGAGATTGAGAAAACGAGTGGGGAGAGGGGCAGAGAGAGAAGCAGACTCCTTGTGGAGAAGGGAGTCTGATGCGGGAACCGATCCCAGGACCATGGGATCATGACCTGAGCCAAAGGCAGACACTTAACCAACTGAGCTACCCAGGCACCTGAGTTTTGCCTTTTTGATAAAAAAGTAATCAAAGGTTAAAAAATTTACCCTAACATAGTAAATTAATTAATGATAATTGCATGATGTGTAATTAAAAAAATAGGGAGATTTTAAGATTCCTCAATCAGAGATAAAACTCATTCATTCATTATCACATGATTATTTAACACCTGTCCACCAGACACAGTTCCAGAGGCTGGTAATGTATTAAAAAATAAATAACTCTGGCATTCATGTTCTTTATGGTGTATTCTAGAATATTGAGGATAAAAGTCAGTATCTTTATGAACTAAAAAATTTATGAATGTAATGCAGATGCACTTCCAAAGTATCAGAGCAGATTATGTGAAAAAGGTTTGAACAAATGATTAAAGATAGCTCCACTCCTGACTTTGATACTCTCTTAATACAGGGTGGGGTTATCCTTACCCTGAGAGGGCCCACCTAGTTTATGAAAATAAGACTGTGCTCTTTTTCAACTTCTGTTTGCATGGGCATTTCACATTGCCACCAAGAATCATTCCAGAATAAATACGGTTTCCATTACCTCACAGGTTTTAGTTATAATTTATGAAGCAGGCAGGATTTTGTTTGATTTCCCTAAGCTTCACTGAACCCGTAAGTTTGAGAACAACATTTATTTTGACTGGAAAGCTGAATAAACACAATTTTACAGTTTTAACAGGAAACATTTATCAAATCCATCAAGTTAAAATAGTGGGATAATTCAACAGAATATTTATGTGTTTTCCTTTTTCTTTTAATGTTAAATGTGTCAATAATATTTCACAGTATGGATTAGGCTACAGACACAAGACTAAACAGAATAAATTGTAATTATGCCTTGATTCTAAGATACTCACATTTGTTTTAATCTGTGCTACTTATTAAGTATGTTTATGTCCCTAATCTCCATTGAATTTACTTGGCTAATTTGATTTTGCCATGTGTTCCTGAATATTATAGTTTATAGTTTGATCAAATAGACCAAAGAACTAACTTAAGAGATTGGAATTTAAGGAAAGTTCTGTAAGCACTTGATTGTTCTTGAGTTAAAATTTTAGTGTTTTCAGGGGATGTTTTTGTGACTTCAGATTTGTTTTAAAACTTCTTTATATACAATTCTCAAAACATGTGCCATTCAAATAGAGTATGCACTGATAATTTGGTGAAAAAAAATATTGCAAATATATTTCAATCAACTCTTTAAAATGTAGAGTAGGCCATAATTCTTACCTTGTAACATAAGCTCCTTTGACATGAATGAAATATAATGACTGTTTTTTTCTGATAAGACAGAAACACATGGTAATACATTAAACAGTTTTAGAGATTTTCTCTTTGTTTTTCTTTTTTTAATTTTTGTATTCTGTCCAAAGTGAGTTGATTTTTGGATACTAGATGAAGTTTGCTATAGGTGAAATGACTAACATATTCAGAAACTGATAAAAATTCATCTCAGATAGATTTATAATTGTATTTAACATCCATAAAAGCAAATTTTAGGAGAAACAATGAGTATTAGTTTAGGACACTATATAGATCTAGTGGCATTGGAAAGAAGAACAAGGATTATGTAAATTTAAGCCAAGTTGAAGAAATAGGATAGGGGATGTACATGGAATTAGCTGGGATTGATGAAGATATCAGAATATTGGTCAGGACATGGTCAAGAGTGGAAAACCTATCAATACATGACATTAATCATAGATTCACATTTTTTTCATTAATCACATAGTACCTCCAATATGCTAAGTATTCTTCTAGGAACTGGCACATTGAGGTGAAATGCACAAATAAGACTGACTATCAAGAAAATTACATTTTATTGACTGGGGAGTTTTCACATTCTAGAATAGGATAATAACCATGGTGCAGGTAAAAATTTGACCATATCAAGCATCATGGTAAAAATAAAGTTAGACACTAGTAAATGAATGCTCATATAATAGCTTGCATTTTAAAAAATGAAAATAGAATAAAGAAATAAAAAAATGTCTTTTTTGGGGATATGTTTATTAAGTTCATAAATTTTCTTTCCATTTGCTTGGGGAAAAAGGCTTAGTTTATATTTTTATTCCTCCTTTATCTCCCGGGAAGTCCAAATTAACAGCTTCTATTCTCTCTCTTTAATATCATTTTATTCTGTTCAGTTTTTCCAATTAAATGCAACCATGTAGTCTTCCTGCCTCCAGTGTTGTCCATTTTAGTTGATTGTAAAACTTGAAGCCAGGCTCTTTCAAACACATATCTGATCTGAAAAGACAAGTCACAAACTTGGAGAAAATTTTGGTTAAAGACAAAGAGGAGGGGTGCCTGGGTGGCTCAGTCGTTAAGCGTCTGCCTTCGGCTCAGGTCATGGTCCCAGGATCCTGGGATCGAGCCCCGCATTGGGCTCCCCGCTCGGCGGGAAGCCTGCCTCTCCCCCCTCCACTCCCCCTGCCTGTGCTCCTCTCTCACTGTGTTTCTCTCTGTCAAATAAATAAATAAAATCTTTAAAAAAAAAAAAAGAGGAAAAAGGATTTGCATCTGGAATATATAAGATTCTCTAAAAACTCAATAACAGGACAAGCAAATAGCCCAATACAGTATGCAAAAGGTGTGAAGACACTTCAGCAAAACCATATATGGATGGCATATAATAGCATCTACATTAATAATATTAATAATATTGACACTATACAGGAAAGGAATATAATAACAAAATATAGATGCTTGATATCACTAGTCATTAGGAAAATACAGATTAAAACCACAATAAAACACCTCTACAAACTTATTAGAATACCTAAAATCAAAAACACATTCAAACAGCATGGATCCAGGACTACTGGAACTCTCATATATTGCTGGTGCAGATGCAAAATGACATAGCCACTTTGGAAAATATTTTGGCAGTTGCTACTAAACATATAATTGACATATCCAGCAGTCCCAATCTTATATATTTAATCAAGAGACATGAAAACTTAGGTTCACACACATGTTTATAGTTATATCCATTGTATCAAAAACTAGAAACAAGCTAGTGCCTTTCACTGGTGGTGTATTAATGCAATCGAGTGTTACTCGGCAGAAAAAGAAACAGACTAGGGATACACAGCAACACGGATGAATTTCAAATGTGTCAGGCTGAGTGAAAGCAGCCTGATTAAATAGGCTACATAGTGTGTGAGTCCATTAATAAAATATTTTGGAAAAGGCAAAATTATAGCTATAGAAAATGGGTCATTGGGTACTAAGACCTGGGGATGGAGGAGAGGACAAGGGACTTCTTGGGGGATGGGATTCTTCTGTATTTTGACTGGTGGTATGTCTGACTCTATCCATTTGTACAAACTCATACAACTGTACAGTAAAAGTAAAATGTGTTATGGAAATTATATCTCAATAAACTTGACTCTTAAATAATGTGGTTATTCCACTCTTTAAAATCCTAAACAATTCTCCATTGCCCAAAGAATGAAATCCACATTCTACCATATAACATATGTCTTTTATAATTTATTCTGATTAGCTTATCTAAGCTCCCCTTCTTGATTTGTTAACCAAATCTCACATTCAGTTAAACTCAAAAAGCAAGTTTCCATACCAAGTGCTCACTTTCCACTTTTTACATGAACCATGTGTTTTAAATTTATACACTACTATTCTGATGTGCAGAACTGCAGTTTTCTTACTTTTTTTCCTATAATTGCAATCAACTCGTTCCTAAACTCTCATTTCCACTCAACGCAGGAAAATAGAATCTGGCCTCTTTAAGGAAACCCTATGCCATTCAAGTTAAAACAGTCTCTTAAGGTTAATTTCTCAATCAGTATTGCATTTAAACTTAGTCAATTTAAAATTTAAACTTACTCTAAGAGATCCTGTCCCCTCTTAATAATCGTTCCTTTTATTCCTCTCTCTGAGCTACAGGGAAAATGTTTATAACCTTGTGGCATTAGAAGGGCATATAAAGTCCTGAATTGTTACCGAGGCCAATGGTGGCCTCTCCAATGTATCTCGATGGATTTATTTAGTCTGGTTCATCTTCTGCCCCAGCATCTGTTGTTGCTGTGGCTTTCTATGTCTGTTGAGATTAGGCATATATTACCATTATCTTGTCCATGGTATTTGCTATGACATCCAGTTGTAAGGTCCACAAACCGTCTCTCCTCTTTGTCCAGACTGCAGGCATCTTCTGGGTAATTGAACAACATAATCAGTGAACAAAACCACTGAGTCATGACTTACAGAAGAAAGAATAAGTTCAATCTTCTGCACATTGAATTTTACCATTTGAGTTAAGCTTTAGAATAAAGAACCCATTTTAACTTTTGAATGCCTGGGTCTTGTAATCTAAAAATCTAGTTTTTAAAAGTTTCTTTTGAATTTCTAAGAAAAGAAAAAAAGACTCGTTTTTATTACAATCCTAAAAAAAATCTAAGTGTTCCCAATAAAATAACTGCTTCTGGATGAGAAAAAGTAGGAAACAAAGAAATAAAAAACAAGTAAATAATTATCGTGCTATATATGCTGCACTCCTTTCCTGAGCAACTTCTACTCTTCCTTTGAGAGTTTCTTGAAGTAATATTTATAAAAATATTCTGATCCCTAAAGACTGCGTTGGCTCCTGTGCCTCTGTTTTCCCTTTGCAAATATTTTTTTCCATTGTCAGTAATTATCACATTTATTGAAAACTTTCTTTAATTAAAATTAGTTATGATTTATTTTTGAATTTATGAGACATTTAGAAGTGTTTTTATTTGATAATTATTCAGTATTTTTCAAATTCATTTCTCATTTGATTGCATTTTATTAAGAAAACATGGTCTGACAGTACTGATGAGTTGATATTATAAAATGTGTTGATATTTGCTTGATGGGCTAATATATGTGGTAATATTTTTAGACATTCTATATATTCATTAAAAAATACAATCTTTTCATATTGGGTTTTATCTATTGTTCAGAAGCAATATACAAAATATGTGAAAACCAATGCTGTGTTGAGCCAACCAACCAGAATGTAGGTTTAGTCAGTCAGAACAGCTGGGGAATGTATACCCTGCCCAGAGATGACAGCTGAAATTAGCTCTGTTTATGACCAATGGATAAGGCTTGTTTATTGTGTTGTTCAAGTCTTACATATCTTCAATATCTGGTATATTTAGCATGTAACTATAATTGAGGGAATAGTGTTGAAATCTCTCCTCGTGATGCTGGATTTGACAATTCCTCAAAGTACTGTATCCATTTTTGTTTTACAAATTATAAAGCTTTCTTTTTTAAATTTTGTGTAAATTTGATGTAATTATATTGTCCTCATAAGATCTTTTATTAAGTTCAATTAGCCAACATATAGTACATCATTAGTTTTTGATGTAGTGTTCAGTGATTCATTAGTTGTGTATAACACCCAGTGCTCATCAGATCACCTGCCCTCCTTAATGCCCATCACCCAGTTACCCCATCCCCTCCCTTCTGCAACCCTCAATTTGTTCCTCAGAGTCCAGAGTCTCTCATGGTTTGTCTCCCTCTCTGATTTCTTCCCATTCAGTTTTCTCTCCCTTCCCCTATGGTCCTCTGAGCTATTCCTTATATTCCACATATGATATATGTGAGACCATATGATAATTGTCTTTCTCTGTTTGACTTATTTCACTTAGCATAATACCCTCCAGTTCCATCCACCTCAGTTCACATGGTAGGTATTCATCCTTTCTGATGGCTGAGTAATATTCCACATCTTCTTTACCCATTCATATGTTGAAAGACATCTTGGCTCCTTCCACGTTTGGCTATTGTGGACATTGCTGCTATGAACATTGGGGTGCAGGAGCCCCATCTTTTCACTACATCTGTATCTTTGAGGTAAATACCCAATAGTGTAATTGCTGGGTCATAAGGTAGCTCTATATTTAACATCTTGAGGAACCTCCATGCTCTTTTCCAGAGTGGCTCTACTAGCTTCCATTCCCACCAACAGTGTAAGAGGTTTCCTCTTTGTCCACATCCTTGCCAACATTTGCTGTTCTCTGTCTTGTTAATTTTGGCCATTCTAACTGGTGTAAGGTGGTATCTCATTGTGGTTTTGATTTGTATTTCCCTGATGGCAAGTGATGTTGAACATTTTTTCGTGTCTGTTAGCCATTTGTATGACTTTGGAGAAGTGTCTGTTCATGTCTTCTGCCCATTTCTCATAAGATTTCTTATCATGGTATCATAAGATCTTTTATCATCATTTGTTAATCTTCTTTATCTGGAATAATATTGTATCTTTAAGTGTAATTTTTTTCTAAAATTTGTCTATGTTTTATATCTCTTTACAGAATTTTTTTGGTGTTACTCATTTGTTATTCTTATAGATCAAAATTTTGTTGGAGTTGTACTTAAATAATAGACATCTAGTATTTTGCCATCATATCTGTCCAGTTATTCAAGTTATTTATTTATTTCTGTTCTTTTAAAATTTAATTCAATTAATTAACATATAATGTATTATTTGTTTCAGGGGTACAGGTCTGTGATTCATCAGTCGTATATAATACCCAGTGCTCATTACAACACATACCTTCCCCAATGTCCTCCCTCCAGCCCCTTCCCCTCCAGCACCCCTCAGTTTGTTTCCTATGATTAAGAGTCTCTTATGGTTTGTCTCTCTCTCTGATTTCATCTTGTTTCATTTTTTTCCTCTCTTCCCCTTTGATCCTCTGCCTTGTTTCTTAAATTCCATAGATCAGTGAGATCATATGATAATTGTCTTTCTCTGATTGACTTATTTCATTTAGCATAATACCCGCTAGTTCCATCCACATTGTCCATCAAAAAAAAAAAAAAGCCTTTATTTATATCTTTCTTGCCCATTGCTTTTTAATTTTTCTTAGTTATTGCTTTTTACAGTAATGTGATAGAGGTCTCATAATAAAACATAGGATCTTTTATTTTCTAGCTAATAGTTGGTGCAGAGAAAATATATATTATGTATATTTATATGTTGACATATATGCCTATTTTATCAATTTTACTGTATTTTGGTTTAACATAATACTATTAGATGATATTTTTTGTGAATGATCATTTTTTTCTTTTATAAATTTTGCATTAATTGAAGAACATGAGGGAAGTCTTGCTTTTTTTCTTTCTACTGTGTTTTTAAAAAATTTTCAACACTTTAAAAATTTTGTTTTTAGCATGACATAAATAACAAGCAAATAATTTAAATATAAAATGTATCAATTTAAATAAACATTTAAAGACATTTTATAGCTGCACATTCCTCAAATGAATTTAATGCTAATAATATTCTTGATGATTGTTGAGACAGTTATTTTCTCATAGGCTTAAATTGTTAAAGCAATTGAGACCAAGACGAATTGTCTGAAAGGTCACAATTATTTAAAAGGCATTTGCTTCCTGAGATTAAGAATTCCTCATATCAGTGAGGTCATATGATACATGTCTTTCTCTGATTGACTTATTTCGCTCAGCATAACACCCTCCAGTTCTGAGGGCTGCTGGAGTGGGGCGGGGGTGGGAGGGTTGGGGTGGCTGGGTGATAGACATTGGGGAGGGTATGTGCTATTGTGAGCACTGTGAATTGTGCAAGACTGTTGAATCATAGACCTGTACCTCTGAAACAAATAATGCAATATATGTTAAGGAAAAAAAAAAGAAGATAGCAGGAGGGGAAGAATGAAGGGGGGAATCGGAGGGGGAGACGAACCATGAGAGACGATGGACTCTGAAAAACAAACTGAGGGTTCTAGAGGGGAGGGGGGTGGGAGGATGGGTTAGCCTGGTGATGGGTATTAAGAGGGCACGCTCTGCATGGAGCACTGGGTGTTATGCACAAACAATGAATCATGGAACACTACGTCAAAAACGAATGATGTAATGTATGATGCTTAACATAACAATAAAAAATTAAATAAAAGCAAAACATAAAAATAAAAAAATAAAAGGCACTTTCTTGTGTGTGTTTGGACCTGTAAATATAAGGTGCAGTAGGATCCATCTAAATCAAATAAACTTGTTTCTCAGGGTGAATCAGGTTGGTCCCCTAAAGAAAAAAGATAAAACAAATTGAATGCTTCAATGTCAACAGGATCTATCAACCAGGGTTACAAGCATGTATGTCTAAGACACCTCAAGGTTATAAAATAAATTCCTAAAATGTTAGGTTTATTGCTTCACACTGAGTCACTGTAAAACCTTCTGAGTCCCATTGGGAACCTTTTATTTCAAAATCAATGTTGGAGTTGTTTGAAGAGAAGAGAACTATCTCTGAACCAATGCTCAAACAGTTAGAAAGATTACAGGTATTTGAGATAAACTTTTAAGAAGCTTTCAAAATTTGAAGAATGGACATAAGAGCCACCTTTTACATCTACAAAAATGCTATCACTTAGATATAATTAATACATATTATGATGGAGAATTTTTATGGACTTTATGGGGAGCATTTTTATTTGTTCAAAATAGGGATTTAAATTTGTAGTTTTTCAAGTAGATGCCCAAGAGCAGTATTGATGTAGGCTTAGAAAAAGAGGGAGCAAAATTGAATTTAGAATTTACAAAGTTTTTACAGATATTTATAGTAGGTGGCTATACATAGTTTGAAAAAAGATAATGTGAAGAATCAAAACATTTATTTAACTCCACTTATATATGCTGGTTTTGATTTAATGTAAACACAGAGATCATACATGATGCCTGTTCTTCAGAGATGAAGAGACATCAGTAGAGACGTTTAGAGTTATTTCTTGTTTTGAATTACTTCTTGAATGCTAAGTAAGGAGGTTACCCATTGACAAATAATTCCACAAAAATGATTGAGTAATGAGCTAAAAAATTTCCCTCAGCCTTTGGAGGCTAATTTTATTTGCTCACATGTCTCCTTTTGTCTAGCAATGACATATTGTTGCGTGTCCTACTCTAGAATTGTAGGTTCAAAACTATTCTGCTTTTGGGGGTTAACACAGAATGCTGATATAGGACCTTGAACCCAGGCTGGAGGAATATTTTCTCTTTATTTTTTTTCCTCCTATATACAATTGATCTAAAATGTTCCATGAAATATTGAATGTTTTAAAATGGTATGTCTAACATGTTAGAAAGATTAACAATATACCCTCATGGATACTACATGCAGGGTTTTTCACAGTTCTGGAGAATAGAAGTCTGAGATCAAGGCTGTTGAATTCTGAGGGCTGTGAGGGAGAATCTCTTCCAGACTTCTCTTCTTGCCTTGTAGGGGCCATCTTCTCCCCATGTGTCTTCACATTGTCTTCTGAGTGTATCTCTGTGTCCCAATTTCCTCCATCCATTGTGGTGCTTCTCAGTCTTGTTGAGCAGGGGGTGTTCAGTCCCACACCTGTGTTCTCAGATTTTCATTCCGGTGTTTTGTCCATGGATAGTTGCTAGTTGGTCTTCTTGAGTGGAGGACTGAAGTCTGGAGGAACGTGCATCACCATCTTGATAACATCACTCAACACAGTTTTAAAAATAGAGCATAGCACATGCTCTTTCCCTGTGACATTTTCCTTGCTTTTCTTTGTGGTACAAACACATATGAAAGACTAAAGACTACAATGTTCATATTTTCCTTAATTTTGAACTTTATATAAATGCAATATTTAAATAGCTTTATTTGCTCTTTTCCTTCAAAATTAAAAAATATTGAGATCATTATGTTGACATGTAATTATGTAGTTGATTCACTTTATTACTGCTGGTTTTTTTTTTTGTTTTACTGAGGTATAATTAATAAAAATTGTATATATTTTAAGATGTACAACTTCATGGTTTGACATTCATAAACATGAATTGCACAACATGCATATATATGTGCAATGCTCAACACAGTCAAGCTAATTAATATGTCCATCACTTCTCATAGTTACCCCTTCCTTCTTTCTTTCTTTCCTTTCTGTCGTTTATGGTGACAACACTTGGGATTTACCCTTGTAACAAACTGCTATTTATAATTCCATTACTTGAATATACGACAATTTATTTTTCTGTTGATGGACCTTATTTTGTTTTCGATATATTTTTTCATTATGAATATTCTTTTGTTTATTATGTTATCTTAATCACCATACATTACATCACTAGCTTTTGATGTAGTGTTCCATGATTCATTGTTTACGTATAACAGCCGGTACTCCATTCAATACGTGCACTCTTTAATACCCATCCCCAGGCTAACCCAGCCCCCCAGCCCCCTCCCCTCTAGAATCCTCAATTTGTTTCTCAGAGTCCATAGTCTCTCATGGTTCATCTCCCCCTCTAATTTCCCCCCTTCATTTTTCCCTTCCTACTATCTTCTTTTTTTTTTTTTAACATATAATGTATTATTTGTTTCAGAGGTACAGGTCTGTGATTCAACAGTCTTACACAATTCACAGCGCTCACCCTCCCCAAAGTCTATCACCTAGCCACCCCATCCCTCCCACCCCCCACCACTCCAGCAACCCTCAGTTTATTTCCTGAGATTAAGAATTCCTCATATCAGTGAGATCATATTATGATTATTCTTATATGTGTTTCTTGTTGGTTATACACCGTGTATCTTTAGAGTGGAATTGCTAGGTTGTAAGATGCAAGAAAAGCCAAATTGTTTTCCAAAGTAATTGAATAAATGTAAACATGAATTCCCATTGTTATCATTTAGTTTTCTTAATTTTTGTGAATCTGATGATTGCAAAAGTTTTTTTAATGCCTTTAATTTTCATTTTCTGATTAAAGTTAGGTTAATTATCAAATATTTCTTGGCAACTTGTGCATCCTCATCTGTGTTACTCCCAGTTTGTTGAAATTTTAGAATTATTTACAGAAGTCCCTTGTTTATTCTATTTTAGCTGTGTTAGTTATATATGTTGTGTTTATTTTCTATTAATTTTTAGTTTGTCATTTTCATTTTAATAGAAATTCATACATTTTTTTGTTTTCAAGTGGCCAGTCTTTTTCACAATTGCTTTTTGTGCTTGTATAAAACATTTTATTCCTTTTTTTAAGTTATAAAGATGTTCTCTTGTTTTTGTTTCTAGAAGATTACACATTTGCTTTTTACATTTATTTCCTTGATTTATATAAAATTACCTTTTGGAAATGGTCACAGCCTTAAAATTTTTTTTAAAGATTCCCTAAAGAAACTTATGTATTGCTTTGAAAGTTTTAATTTGACATGTGTGATATTTCAATAAATGTAAATAGTTGCAAAAATAAAATTTGGGGTATTTTGTCAGTTTTGGCATTCAGTAGAGAACTTATTTCACTTTTAAAACAGTATCCAGGGGCAACTGTGTGGCTCAGTTGGTTAAGCTTCACGTCATGATCTCAGGGTCATGAGATAGAATGCTGTGTTGGGCTCTACTCAGGCATGGAGCCTGCTTAAGATTCTCTCTCTCTCTTCCTCTGCCCCTCCCATGTTCATGTGTGCTCTTTTTCTCTTAAAAATAAAAAAGTGTCCAGTGAATCAAAATACTATGACAGTTTGATACCCACAGTCCTCCAGTTAAAAAAATTCAGCAATTAGAGCATACTTAACATTGAGATTTTTCCTGGTATTCAATATTTAATATGTTTTTTGATTCGAATTATTTTAATTACCTATGATATATAACTATAATGAAAATGTCAACATGATTCAAAATAATATTTTGAGAATTTTTGTGTGTCGAAAGCTCTTTACAATTTAAATTTTTTTCAGGATTTTTTCATTACATTTGAATTAGTATGAGGTGTGAGTGTAAAAATGAGCAAAAAACATTTTGATGTTATCTGAATAATTATTAAAGATAAGGAGTAAAATATAAACTCTAAATTACCTTTTGTGAGATAGAGGAAGCTTTTTTGTTTTTTTCCAATTAGTTCATATATGCCTGGATGATTATTATTAATTGCTAGAATGAGAACTTTTCCTAGTTTTCTTTTTTTTTTTTTTTAAGATTTTATATATTTATTTGAGAGAGAGGGAATGAGAGACAGAGAGCATGAGAGGGAGGAGGGTCAGAGGGAGAAGCAGACTCCCTGCTGAGCAGGGAGCCGGATGCGGGACTCGATCCCAGGACTCCAGGATCATGACCTGAGCTGAAGGCAGTCGCCTAACCAACTGAGCCACCCAGGCGCCCCCTAGTTTTCTTTAGTATAGATGCAAATGATGGGGAAATCTGTGTATTTAAAAGGGGAGATACAAATGAAACAAGCTCTGTAAGAGCATTGTTTCTCAGTGCTTTAAATTTTTCAAATTATATTCAAATAACATAGTGGTTTCTCATAAAACCTTTTTTTTTTTTTTTCAGAGAAAGACATGTATCATTTGATCTCACTGATATGAGGTATAGTAGAAAGTCATAAAACCTATTTTTAATGTTATATCAGCTGACAACTTGATTACCTCCTCCTTCAGTTTTATTGATAGCAAGAAATTGGAAATGACCTAACTTTCAAAAAGGTATGTTACCTAGTCATGAAGATCAATCACATACTGTTTCTAGGAATTATACCTAAAAGACTTTACTAAGACTTCTTAAAAGACCATTAGTTATTTCTTTTAATTCTTTCTCAATTTAGAGGCAACATGTTTAACCTGATATACTAAAAGTTTATTAGAAGAAAATAAAAATAGAAATGATTTCAATATACCCATAGTGCAATATATAATTTTAATTAATGTTTTTATCTTACCTCATGTTTTAAATATATTTGAGCAAAAATAATGGAGCAATAGTTAACCTGTTTATTGGAAATCATCATTTCCAATATAACCTAATTGGCAAAGTCAATCCTTGTCAAACAAATCAGCCAAGTGAGATTTACTTTCTTTAGAAAGTAATGTGAATGTGTTAATAAGCTTCCCCTTGGCAATCGTTGAACTTCTAAATTCCAACTCTAAAATGGATGGATCATTTTGTGGTCTGGATAAAATAAAGGGCTACATCATCAGCATTTCTTAAGTTTTCATTCAGTCTCATCCATTTCTCCTCTCCCTCCCTCCCTTCCTCCCTCTCTCTCTCTCCTCTGTATTGCTAGACTTTCCCCCAGGAGGGATGCATTAAATATTTGACAATAATTTTGAAATATTTGGGAATAATTTGGGGCTTTTTCAGTCCCTGCTCCGTGGGAAGCCTGCTTCTCCCTCTCCCACTCCCCCTGCTTGTGTTCCCTCTCTCGCTATATCTCTCTCTGTCAAATAAATAAATAAAATCTTTAAAAAAAACCACTAATTTCTTTTCTTTTTTTAAAGATTTTATTTATTTGTCAGAGAGAGAGAGAGAGCGCACAAGCAAGGGGAGAAGCAGGGGGAGAACAAAATATTACATTTCTCATGTTAAGCTTTTTTCTTAGAAAAAAATATGCATAAGAGAGAGGAAATGAGAAAGCCTCAGGTCAGGATAATGGCGTATTGGTCCAATGATGGCATCATTTTAATTTCTTCCTTTATCTGGTACTTTGACAGTTTTATACCACAGAATAATTGTGGATGAGTGAGAGGTACAGCCCTCTTTTGCAAACATGGAGAAAGGTAAAAATGTAAAGGATGCTAAAAAAAAAAAGGCGGGGGGGAGACTATCAATGATGCCTTCACCTCAAGTGTATTCTCAGGGAGAGCAGTTTTATGAAAGAATAGATATTGAAGTTAAAAATTGAGAATCATTTTCTCTTCAAACTATCCATGCTTTTGTAAGACTTAAGCAGTCCTTAAGCTCCTAGTTTTCACATATGCCAGGTTGAACGTGATCAATATATGGTGTGATGTAGGGATTTATTTATCTTTCTTTTTTTTTTTTTTGAAATAACTTTTTTTTAAGATTTTATTTATTTATTCATGAGAGACAGAGAGAGAGAGAGAGGCAGAGGGAGAAGCAGGCTCCCAAGGAGCAGGGAGCCCGATGCGGGACTCCATCCCAGGATGCTGGGATCATGACCTGAGCCGAAGGCAGACACTTAACCATCTGAGCCACCCAGGCGCCCTATTTATCTTTATTTTTCTATATTTACAGCCAATTGAGGTATCACCATATACTAAATTTATTATGCACATGTATCTTTCAGTGCCCTCTATACTGTTCTAGTGTCTTTCTGTGTATCAATACCACTGTGTAATTACCATGGCTTTGTAAAAATTCTTGATATATAGTATAGCAAACCAGTTACTTTTATTCTCCTCCTACATTTTATCTCCTCTTCAGAGTTTCGTTGCTATTTTCTTTTATGTAAACTTCTAATTAAATTTTACTGAAAACCCTTTTGAACAATTTAGTGGAACAAGATTGAATTTAATATCAATTGAGAATTGATACATTTATGTTATTGTGTTTTCTGTTTACGAACGTGCTATGTCTCTCCATTTATTTAGGACCTTGTTAATGTTTTACATTTTACAATTTTTTCCCATAAAGTGATTACCCTAGCTTCCAGTTTTATACCTAAGTACTTTGCATTTGTATTGTTATTTTTAGTGGCATTTTATTTGTAAGCACCTACTAAGTGAGAAATTATGTGCTAGTCACCTTTTTTTTTTTTTTTTTTTTAATACAAAAAAGAATTTAATGCTTTGCCCACTTGCAGTTTTGTCAGGTGCAAACACAATCTGTATGATTCTCCTTAGTTAGCTGATTCTTTTCATTCCTTCTGCTGTGCATGTTTTATTTGTGTGTGTGCTGGCAGAAGGGTTTTCTGACAGTGCAACAGACCCAGCCTCCCCTGGGCACCTGCTTCCTCCAGCTTTTTAAAATTTTTCTCATTTTTTTTTAACATATTGTATTATTTGTTTCAGAGGTACACATCTGTGATTCAACAGTCTTGCACAATTCACAGCACTCACCATAGCACATACCCTCCCCAATGTCTATCACCCAGCCACACCCCATCCCTCCCACCCCCCACCACTCCAGCAACCCTCAGTTTGTTTCCTGAGATTAAGAATTCCTCATATCAGTGAGGTCATATGATACATGTCTTTCTCTGTTTGACTTATTTCGCTCAGCATAATACCCTCCAGTTCCATCCACATCATTGCAAATGGCAAGATCTCATTCCTTTTGGTGGCTGCATAATATTCCAGTGTGTGTGTGTGTGTGTGTGTATGTGTGTGTGTGTGTGTATACCACATCTTCTTTATCCATTCATCTCTTGATGGACATCTTGGCTCTTTCCACAGTTTGGCTATTGTGGACATTGCTGCTATAAACATCGGGGTGCATGTATGTACCCCTTTGGATCCCTACATTTGTATCTTTGGGGTAAATACCCAGTAGTGCAATTGCTGGATCGTATGGTAGCTCAATTTTCAACTTCTTGAGGAACCTCCATACTGTTTTCCAGAGTGGCTGCACCAGCTTGCATTCCCACCAACAGTGTAGGAGGGTTCCCCTTTCTCCACATCCCCACCAACATCTGTCATTTCCTGACTTGTTAATTTTAGCCATTCTGACTGGTGTGAGGGGATAGCTCATTGAGGTTTTGATTTGGATTTCCCTGATGGCTAGGCACCTTTTATATGTTTCAGCAAACCTGGAAAACAAGTATAGTTGTCCGATTTTTAAATTTTATAATTAGTTAATTCTTAGAGAAGTTAAACAACTGAAGGGCAGAGACTGGTTTTGAACATAAGACTGACTAATTTCTGGGCGCCTGGGTGGCTCAGTCATTAAGTGTCTGCCTTCAGCTCAGGTCATGATCCTGGGGTCCTGGGATCAAGCCCCGCATCAGGCTCCCTGCTCCATGGGAAGCCTGCTTCTCCCTCTCCCACTCCCCCTGCTTGTGTTCCCTCTCTCACTATATCTCTCTCTGTCAAATAAATAAATAAAATCTTTAAAAAAAACCCACTAATTTCTTTTCTTTTTTTAAAGATTTTATTTATTTATTTGTCAGAGAGAGCGTGTACAAGCAAGGGGAGAGGCAGGGGGAGAAGCTGGCTAGATCATGACCTGAGCTGAAGGCAGACCTTTAACCGACTGAGCCACCCAGGCATCCCAGGACTGACTAATTTCTAAGGCAGTGTCCTCCCTACACCTTCCATTCCAGAGAAACTTAAATATGTACAGAGGAGACTGAATGTGAAGAAATTACAAGGCAGTGTAAATAGTATCAAATGCAGGCCTATGAAAGGATAATTATAATCCAGAGGAAGAGATAATAGATTTTTCCTTGCTTACATTAGAAGATATTTATATTAGATAAAAACATATATAATGTATTATATTTTACAATATATAGTTATTACTATATAATTATATAAATATATACATGTTTTATTTGCTTCTGCCTACATGTGGTACATCAGGCTATCAGAAATTTTGTTTATCTTTCAAATATACTAAATTGTCTTATTTATGAACAAACTCAGAGGACATATCCACAGAAAAGTCCTAAATAGGCTGGTACCATTCTTTTTTAACTTTGTCCACTTCAATGTATTTACCCACTCACTCACTACATGTGTGGACAGTAGTCATATATTTCACTATTTGTAGAAATTTCTTTTGTAACACTCTTAATATTACCAATTTCTTTGCTTAATCTTAGAGTTGTTCCAGGTTAAATGTGTATGAGGCAATTGAACAACCAGTCCTTAGATGGTTCTGTAGACTATTGTTAATGGTAATCAGGTTAGAACCATAGAGTCATGGTTCCAAGAGAACAAGGAGACATGACATTTTTTTTGCAACGCGCCTAATATGTGCATGGTAAATTTACTTCTAAATGGTCTTTTCCCTACCCTTTAGTTTTCTCACTTTTTATCTATGTGGTTTTATTTATCTTTTTTTACCTTATATTCTTTGCTTTCTTGTCTAAATTATGTTATCTCAAAGGTCATTTGTGGAGTTCTAAGCTGCTATCAATGTGTTATGCCACGTACTGCTAAGGGTAAAAAATACTGATTTCACATAGGCCCTGTGCTATAGGAATTTTTAGTCTGCAGTCTATTGTGAAACCTGCTTTATTCACAAAAGTAAAAATCAAAGCAGAAAACAGTGATGGAAGCAAGAGGTGAAAACAGACATGAACAGTCAGGAAGAGACCACCTCCACATGTGGTCACCAGGAAAGACTAAGTCAGAAGACAGCTTTTGGTCTTCCTCTTTAAGTAATTATAGGATTTGGTAGGTGTGGGCAAGAAAGAAAGTAGGTAGTGGGGTTATTTTCTTTGTCTTTTTTTTTTTTTTTAAATCTGGCTCAACTATAACTACTTCCATATTAATTATGTCCCTAGGGAGGCAAGTACATTAGGCTCTTTTCTTTCCAGGAGTTTGTGTACAAAGTGCAGTATTGTACTTATAGAATCACATCTGGGGGTGCCTGGGTGTCTCAGTTGGTTAAGCATCTGACTCTTGATTTGTGGCTTAGGTCATGATCTCAGGGTTGTGAGATTGAACCCCATGTCAGGCTCTGCACTAGGCTGCCCCCTTTCCTCTCTAAAAATCAAAAAACAAAAAAAATCCACATCTGAAGTAGCTTCCATAGCTGTATACTAACCTTGTGACTTTGCTTAAAAGAATCTAGACATAACAGGCTTTTTAGAAAATGTGTAATGGTAACAACTTGTCTCTGCTAATGCAAATGCAAGTTGTATGCACGCTTACTCCCCCCTTCACAAGTCATTTTTTATCAAATTTACTATTGAATTGATTCTCTTCTGCAACGCATTGATTACATTAAAAATCCCCAATTTTTCCAACATATTTTGTCTGAACCATAATAATGCTTTTTTTTTTTTTTTTTTTTTATGTCAGAGTTCCTCTTATAACCCAAATTTCCTTCTCCAAAAGAAAGAACCGTCAGGGCGCCTGGGTGGCTCAGTTGGTTAAGCGACTGCCTTTGGCTCAGGTCGTGATCCTGGAGTCCCAGGATCAAGTCCCTCGTTGGGCTTCCTGCTCAGCAAGAAGTGAGCTTCTCCCTCTGCCCCTCCCCTTTCTCATGCTCTCTCTCTCTCTCATTCTCTCTCTCTCTCAAATAAATAAAATCTTAAAAAAAAAAAAAACAACAGAATCATCTGGCCAGTTTAGTTCTCATATTTTTTCTTTTAGTAGATATCCTAGATACCAATCCATTCTTTCACTGATGAAACTCTTACAAGAAATTTCTGTCTTGGAATCTTCCACATGGTCTCAATATGTTCAAGAATTTATGTACAGGGGCACCTGGGTGGCTGAATCAGTTAAGCATTCGACTCTTGATTTTGGCTCTCGTCTTAATCTCAGGATCGTGAGTTCAAGCCCTGTGTTGAGCTCCACGCTGGGCATGGAGCCTACCAAAAAAAAAAAAAAAAAAAAAAAAAAAAATTCCTGTACAAATTCATTGCTTACAGAGGAAAAGATGACTATAAAAACATTTTGAAGACCCCATCTCCCTCTCTGACAAATTAAATAGTGAACATCAGTGTCACAGTTTATTACATTTTTTTCTCTTGTTTGAACTCTGTAAGACTGCTGTTTAAACATTCCATCATCCCTATGTTTTCATAAACCAAAAGCTTTATTTTCCCCCAAATTCTAAACATTGATAATAGAATGGTATTTTGGATTTTTTCCCAGAGCTATGACATTTCTGTTTGGAAAAATTTATTTTTCTTTATGTTCTTGGTGGGAGGGGTGACTATATAGACTAGGGAAGGAATATTAATAAGAAATAGTGTGAGCATAAAACAACTTCTGTGTTTGGAATTATATTTCTATAGAATATAGAATATGTGTCTTGGGACAATAAAGCTTGAACAGAATTACTCATACTCTTTATGTGTTCTTTGCTTATGGTTACATTGGTATAAAAGTGGGTACCCTTATGATAAGCACATTTCTATTAAGGTGTATAAAATTAAAATTGTGGGAAATATTCATAACAAATCTACAACACATGGTAATTTTGAATAGATATCATCTTAGAAGCAATTTTTACAATATTTTTTATCTTCTTGGATTTGTTTTCTTGCTATTAACACAGTTCACCAAGTGTTAGCTACCACAGTGGTAAATATTATGAAGCCAATCTTCTGAGACCTATCATAAAACCACCTAGATATTGTTAAAATTCACACTGTTATTGGCTGGGAGAGCCTACTACTTAGATAAGGTTACTGATCCTTAAAAAAATCAAACGTAAGTCTAAAAGTTGAATTTCTTTTATATGCCACTGTGACATTTTGAGACTCATTGTCTTACTTGATTCAAACAATGGATAATGTCACAAAATTTTATTTTTTTAAGTTTGGGAACTGTCTCTTTTATTTTTAAATTGCAATTCCAATATAATTAGCATGCAGTATTGTATTAGTTTCAGGTTTATAATAAAATGATTCAACAATACTATACATTACTCATTATCACCATAAGTATACTCTTAATCCCCTTCACCTATTTTACCCATCCCTCCTCACTTCCCCCCCTGGTAAACTCCAGTATGTTCTCTATATTTAAGAGCCTGTTTTTTGGTTGGTCTCTTTTTTTCTTTGTTTGATTGTTTTGTTTCTTAAATTCTACATATGAGTGAAATCATATAGTATTTGTCTTTCTCTGACTCATTTCACTTAGCATTATACCCTCTAGATGCATCCATGTTGTTGCAAATGGCAATGTTTCATTCTCTTTTATGACTAATATTCCATTATGTGTGTATGTGGGTGTGTGTGAGTATATGTACACCACTTCTTCTTTACCCATTCATCTATTGATGGACACTTGGGCTCTTTCCATAATTTGGCTATTATAATCTGCAATAAATGTAGGAATTCATATATCATTTGAATTAGTGTTTTCATATTCTTTGGGTAAATACCCAGTAGTGTAATTACAGGAGCATATGGTAATTCTATATTTAACTTTATGAGGCACCTCTATACTCTTTTCCAAAGTGGCTATGCCAGCTTCTGTTTCTACCAACAGTACACTGGGGTTCCTTTTTCTCCACATCCTAGCCAATACTTATTGTGCTTGTGTTTTTGATTTTAGCCATTCTGACAGGTGTGAAGTGATATCTCATTGTGGTTCTGATTTGCATTTCCCTGATTTCATGTGTCAGCCATTTGGTTGTCTTCTTTGGAGAAATGTCTGTTCATGTCTTTTGCCCATTTTTAATTGGATTATTTCTTTTTTGTCTGTTGAATTGTGTACTTTATATATGTTGGATATTAACCTCTTATGGATATGCCATTTGCAAATATCTTTTTCTGTTCACTGTGTTGTCTTTTGCTTTGTTGATTATTTCTTTTGCTGTGGAGAAGGTTTTTATTTTAATGTAAACCCAATAGTTTGCTTTTGTTGGCCTTGCCTCAGGAGACATATCTAGAAAAATGTTGCTATGCCCAGTGTCAGAGGAATTACTGCCTATGCTCTCTTTTAGAATTTTTATGGTTTCAGGTCTCACATTTAGGTCCTTATTCCATTTTGGGTTTATTTTTGTGTATGGTGTAAGAAAGTGGTCCAGCTTCATTCTTTTGCATGTAGCTGTCTAGGTTTCCCAACAACATTTATTGAACAGATTGTCTTTTTCCCCCTGCATTCTTCCTTCCTTTGTCAAATATTAATTGACCATATAATCATGGATTTATTTCTGGGCTCTCTATTCTGATCTGTTGATCTATGTGCCTATTTTTGTGCCAGTACCATACTGTTTTGATTACTACAGCTTTGTAATTTAACTTGAAATCTGGGATTGTGATAGCTCCAGTTTAGCTCTTGTTCAAGATTGCCTTGGTTCTTTAGGGTCTTTTGTAGTTCCATAGACATTTTGGCATTGTTTTTTCTAGTTCTGTGAAAAATGCTGTTGGTATTTTGATAGGGATTGCATTAAATGTGTAGATAACTTTGAATAGTATGCACATTTTAACAGTATTTGTTCTCCCTATCCATGGGCAGGGAATATTTTTCCATTTGTCTCATCTTCAATTTCATTTATCAGTGCTTTATAGTTTTCAGTGTACAGATCTTTCACCTCCTTAGTTAAGTTTATTGCTAGGCATTTTATTCCTTTTGGTGCAATTGTAAATGAGATTGTTTTCCTAACTTCCCTTCCTGCTACTTCATTATTAGTGTATAAAAACACAGCAGATTTCTGTATATTGATTTTGTAACCTGTGACCTTACCGAATTCATTTATCAGTTCTAGTAGTTTTTTGGTGGAGTCATTAAGGTTTTCTATATATAGTATACAGTTGCAAGTTTTACGTCTGCCTTACCAATGTGGATGTCATTTATTTCTTGTCTGATTGCTGTGACCAGGACTTCCAGGACTATGTTTAAAAAAAAAAAAAAAAAAGTGGTGAGAGTGGAAATCCTTGTCTTGTCTCTGACCTTAGAGGAAGAGCTCTGACTTTTTCACCATTGAGTATGATGTTAGTTGTGGGTTTTTCATATATGGCCTTTATTACATTGAGGTGTGTTCCCTCTAAACCTACTTGGTTGAGGGTTTTTGTCATGAATGGATGTTGTACTTCATCAGATGCTCTTTCTGCATCTTTTGAATTGACCTTATGATTTTTATCTTTTTTCTTGCTGATGTGATGTGTCACATTGGTTAATTTGTGAGTATTGAATCACCCTTGCATCCCAGGAATAAATCCCTCTTGATCATGGTGAATGATTTTATAATAAATGGTTAGATTCAGTTTGCTAGTATTTTGTTAAGGATTTTTGTGTTGATGACCATGAGAGATTCTGGCCTGTAGTTTTTCTTTCTTTGTTTCTTTGCTTCTTTCTCTTCTCTTCGCTTCTCTTTTCTTTTTCTTTCTTTCTTTCTTTCTTTCTTTCTTTCTTTCTTTCTTTCTTTCTTTCTTTCTTTCTTTCTGTCTTTATCTGGTTTTGGTATCAAGGTAATGCTGGCTTCAAAGAATGAATTCAGAAGCAATCTCTCCTCTTCTGTTTTTTGGAATAGTTTCAGAAGAATAGGCATTAATTCTTAAGTGCTTTGTAGAATTCACCTAAGTATCTATCTGGTCCTGGACTTTTATTTTGGGAGTTGTTTGATTAATGATTCAATTTCATTGTTGGTATTCTGTTTCTTGAAATTTTGTATTTTCTCCTGATTCAGTTTTAGGAGGTTACACTTTTCTGGGAATTTATCCATTTCTTCTAGGTTGTCTAATGGGTTGGCATACACCTTCTCATAATATTCTCTTATAATTCTTTGCATTTCTGTGATATCAGTTGTTACTTCTCTTTCATTTCTGATTTTAAGTACTCCCTCTCTTTTTTTAATGACTCTGGCAAATATTTATCAATTTTATTGACCTTTTCAAAGAACCATCTCCAGGTTTCATTGATTTGTTCTGTATTTTCCATTTTTTAGTTTCTGTTTCATTTATTCCTGCTCTAATCTTTATTATATTTCCTTCTACAGGTTTTGAGTTTTGTTCTTTTTCTAGTTCCTTAAGGTATAGGTTTAGGTTGTTTGAGATTTTTCTTTCTTCTTGGGGCAGGTCTGTAATGCTATAAACTTCCCTCTTAGAACAGCTTTTGCTACATCCTAGAGATTTTTGACAGTTGTGTTTTCATTTACACTTGCCCCATGCATTTTTTTTTTATTTCTTCTTTGATTTCTTGATCGACCCATTTATTGTTTAGTAGCACGTTATTTAGCTTCCATGTATTTGTGTTCTTTTCAGGCTTTTTTCTTATTGATTGCTAGTTTCTTGGCATTGTGATCAGAAAAAAATGCATGGTATGACTTTGTTTTTTGAAATTGTTGAGACATGTTTTGTGGCCTCATGTGTGTATTTTGATGTTTTAGGATGAAAGATTCTGAATATATCTGTTAGAACCATTTGGTCCAGTTGTCATACAAATGTGTTAGCCATTGTTTCTGTGTTGATTTTCTGTTTGGATGATCTATCCATTGATGTAAATGGGGTGTTTAATTCCCCTATTATTATTTTGTTACTATCAATTACTTCCTTTATGTTTGTTATTAGCTGCATTATGTATTTGGTGCTCCCATGTTGGGTTCATAAATATTTACAACGATTTTATTTTCTTGTTAGGTTCTCTCCTTTGTTATCATATAGTGTCCTTCTTTGCCTCTTGTTATAGACTTTGTTTTAAAGTCTATTTAGTCTCATATAAGTATTGCTACGCAGCTTTCTTTTCACTTGCATTTGCATGATAAATGCTTTTCCAACCCTTCACTTTCACTCTGCATGTGTCTTTAGGTCTGAAAAAAGTCTCCTGTAGGCAGCATATAGGTGGGTTTTGCTTTTTTATCTGTTCTGTCACCCTATATTTTTTTGATTGGAGCATTTAGTCCATTTATATTCAAAGTGTACTTTGTGTCATTGTGTTACTTGTTTCATGGTTGTTTTCATAATTCTCTGTTCCTTTATTCTCTTGCTGTCTTCTCATAGTTTTCTGGCTTACTTAAGTAATATACTTGAATTCCTTTCTCTTTATTTTTCACATATTTATTACTGGTTTTTGATTTGTGGTTACCCTTAGTTTTATATATAACATCTTATGTATATGCAGTCTATATTAAGTTGATGATTGCTTAAGTTTGAACCCATTCTCCAAGCGCTACATTTTTACTCTTTCTGCCTAATTTTAGGTATATGGTGTCATATTTTTACATCCTTTTATTTTGTGAAACCCTTGACTGATTTTTATAGATATACCTAATTTTACTGCTTTTGTGAATTGTACATTTACTCCTATTTATGGTTTTCATTTTCCATGCAAAGAGTCCCCTTTAATATTTCTTGTAAGGCTGGATTGGTGGTGATGTATTACTTTCACTTTTTTTTTGTCTGGGAAACTCTTTATCTCTCCTGTTCTCTTTATCTCTCCTTGCTGGATAGAGTATTATTGGTTGTAGGGGTTTTTTTTCTTTCAGCATTTTGAATATATTATGCCACTCCTTTCTGCCCTGCACTGTTTCTGCTGAAAAATCCACTGATAGCTTTATGGGGTTTGCCTTGTATGTAACTGTTTTCTTTTCTCTTGCCACTTCTAAAATTCTCTCTTTATCACCACTTTTTGTCATTTTAATTATTATGTATCCTGGTGTGGACTTCCTTGGGTTGATTTTGTTGGGGTCTCTCTGTGACTCCTGGATCTGGATCCCTGTTTCCTTCCCCGGACTTGGGAAGGTCTCAGCTATTATCTCTTTAAATAAATTTTCTGTTCCACTCTCTCTCTCTCTCTTCTTCTGGGATCCATAGAATGCAAATATTGTGCTTAATGGTGTTGCTGAGTTCCCTAAGTCTATTTTCATTTCTTATTATGTTTTCCCTCTTCTGTTCAGTTTGATTGCTTTCCATTACTTTGTCCTCCACACTGCTGATTTTTTTTTTTTTTGCTTCCTCTAGTTCACTATTTATTCCATCTAGTATATTTTTAATTTCAGTTATTGATCCTTCATCTCTGGTTGGTGATTTTTAATATCTTGTCTCTTGGTTAAGGTTCTCACTGAGGTCTTCCACTCTTATCAAGACCAGTGAGTATCTTTATGACCATTACTTCAAATTCTCTATCAGGAATATTTCTTATCTCTGTTTCATTTATGTCTCTTGCTGTGATTTTGTCCTATTCTTTTATTTGGGACATATTCCTCCATATTCTCATTTTATCTTAATCTTTGTGTCTGTTTCTATGTGTTAGGAAAGTCAGCTGTCTCCTGCTTTTGAAAGAAGTGGCCTTTTTTTTTTTTAAAGATTTTATTTATTTATTTGACAGAGAGAGACAAAACGAGAGAAGGAACACAAGCAGGGGGAGGGGAGAGGGAGAAGCAGGTCTCCCGCTGAGCAGGGAGCTCAATGTGGGGCTCAATCCCAGGACCCTGGGATCATGACCTGAGCCAAAGGCAGACGCTTAATGACTGAGCCACCCAGGCATCCCGAAAGAAATGGCCTTATGAAGAAGTGGTCCTGTTGTACCCTGCAGTACAATGTCCCCAGATCCCCAGAACCTGGCACTTCAGGGGTATTTCCTATGTGTGTTGCCTGCACCCTACTTATGTGGCTGAGCCATGTTTGCTTTTTGTTCAGTCATCTGTGATAACTCTCTTTGCCTATTGTGGTCAGGGTTTGGTCTATATTGTTAATTAGCCATCTGGGACCAACTATGACTTGAGTTGAGTGAGACCAGTCATTTGCCAGAGATGCAGTATCATTGAACTGCAAGACACTTACCCTGTGTTGTCTCCTCAGAAGCTTTCATTGGTGGGTAGAGCCTGCTTTCAAACCATATGTCTTCCCCAACCTACTGCTGGAACTGCAGTTGAACTGATGTGGTGTGGTTTTCTTCCTTTCTTCCTGGCTGAGGAGTCACTTTATGATGCTGCTGGCTCCTCTGGCGCTGCTTGCACACTGCCATGCTTGTGGCACTGTTTCTCATGGGTTCCTGCCAAGGGAGTGTTGGAGGACACAGGTCCACAGGAGACAGAGGTAAGGCATGTGGTGTTAGCAAGGTTGGGCCCCTCTGCTATGGGTGGGCACCTATAGTTGCTTTGGAAAACTCCTGCTGAGGGCAGATTGGAGGGAGCCTGTTGGTAGAAGAGCACAGGCAGTGTACTGTAGCAAGCTAGATGGAGAGTGTTGAGGCTATGCTTGGTCCAGCAGGTAGTCTTTGTATCTAGGCTGGGGGGCAGAGGAGGAAAATGGTGCTGCCAGGTCTTTTGTCCCTGGAAAAGTCTCCTAAAAAGCCCTGCCCCCCCTCCCCCGCAAGTGCTCTAAGATTAGTAAAAAATCTTCCTGTACACCCTAGGCATTTTTCAACTGCCACTTCTATGCTGTAACTTAGTAGGGCCTGTTTGTTATTCTGTCTCTTTAATGGCAGACACTCAGTTCCCTCTTGCCTTCTGGCTCTCCCAGTGCTGAACCTCCTGATTTTTTAAAGCTCCAGGTTTTAAGACCCAATGATTGTAAAAACTCATGAATTTAAGCCCCTCTGATTTTCAAAGCCAAATATTATGGGGATTTGCCTTCCCAGTGCAGGCCCCCCATGCCTGGGGTGCCTGAGATGCAGTCTGCTCCTTTCACCAGTCTGAGCCTGCCTCAGGCTCCCTCCTGAGGACAGTCCCATGAGTCAGTTTGGCTCCTCATCATGCTTCCACCCTTTCTACCCTCTTTGGTTTGGCCTCTTCTTTACATTTAGGTGTGGAAAGTCTGTTCTGCCAGTCTTTGGGTCATTTTCTGGGCTATTTATGTTGATATGAGTGCTTTCTAGGTGTATCTGTGGGATGAGGTAAGCCTAGGATCCTCCTAGTTCACCATCTTCCCTCCATCACAAAATTTTAAAGCAACTTTGTAGCTAAGGAAATTGAGGTTTGTTGAAAGACAGTTAATGGGCTTCACATTTCTGAATCTTAGGAACAGAGGCACTGGATTTTTTTCTTCTGGATTATCTTTCCAAGGATGTTTGTACGGCACAATCTTGGAAGATAGAGATAGCATTCTTCTTTGGAGTAGAGGGCAGGTTTGTGTACTGATCTGTATAATAAAGACAATATCTCTTTCCAAGGCAAATATTGAGCAGGTTTTCTTATAGCCCATTATAAAAAGCTGGATTTCCTAAGCTTGTGGTTCTTTACCTATGATGAAAACCCACTACACATGCAGCATGCACTTGTGCTGCTCCATAATCCAAGGGGAAACAATGCAAATGTGAGTAATAAAGTCTTTGTCTCTGACTCGTGAGTATCATATCATTTGCCAGCATCTATGGAACCGCTAAAGGCATACTTTTTAGCTTATGTGTCAGGTAAAAGTCTCATGCCCTTTACAGTTTTTAACAAGGCTCAGAGAAAATAGGTGCAAGTAGAAATACTGGATACAAATGAGAGTTAGTACTATTGTTATTATTATATATCATTTGATTATAGTTAATTATTTAATTTCTTAGAGCTATTTTTGTTAAATGTTATGTATCCTGATATAATTAGTTTTTGCATTAAAAAGTACTTAATAATGCAAAAATTCCTTATTTGCTGACTTTAAAATATTTTTCTTTAAGTACTACTAATTATGATTTTAAGGTGGAATAATATGTTATAATTCATTTATAACGTTTGGAGGCTACCTTTTATAAAAAACTAAAATACATGAAAATTAAAAAAAGTAAACATGGCAATTTCAAGTAGAGGTCTCCATATATTTTTATACAGTCTTCTGTGAACATATATTTTTTTCATCCAGTTAAGCTCATGCCTCAAATTTTATTATTAAAAATTCATTTATGGCAAAACTTGTTTGGAAAATATATGAAGTTAAATATGTAATTCAGTATCATTTTTGTTTTTCCCCACTTACTGCCATACCGCAAACACTTCAATATGCTACTAAAATGGTTAATAAAAGTTATTCAACTGGTGCACGTTATTCTATTGATTACACAGCAATTTATTTAGTATTTCCTTCTTTTTTGGAAAACTTATGTTTTATTTTTCACCATATAAATAAAGTGATCAGTTTTGTGCGTAAATCTTTATTCACAAATACAGCAGAATGATAGAACAGATTTTCAGAAGCAAAATTGCTTGCTCAAAATTTGAATACAGTTAAGAACTTTGATTTATATTAATATTTTTTTAGAAATGTTGTACCAGTTAACCTTTAGTGTTAAGAAATATCAGTAATATGGCAGGGGAAAGGTACAGGTTACACTTGGCTTTATTTGGCTTCTGAGTTTGTGAGGTTAAACATGAAAAGTATATTAATTATTTATTTATATATCTACATTTTTAAATCACCTGCCTGTGTTTTTCAGCTATAATCCCATTCTTGCTCTCCCCACTGTGATCAATTTCTCTCTCATCTAACTCCATAAATTATAGAAGAGGAAAAGGAATTGCATACTGAAATAAACCCCATTTGCTTATCCCTATAACCACATATCCCTGAATAGTATGTACATTTTATGTTCAAATACTTTAACCCAGCATAAATTCTATGAGAATCATTCATGTTATTGCATATATCAGTATTTTGTTACTTTTTATTGTTGAATAGTCCACTCTACATATATATCACAATGTTTTCAGTATTGACGACAAATTTTTCTAACTCAAGGTACACAGGCATTTCTACTTTTAAGTTCCTTTTGAGTAAATTGTCAATCAAATATTCTTAGATAATGTCTTCTTCCAACACAAAGGTTGAACAGGTTTTCTTGCAGCCTATTATAAAAAAACTGGAGTTTCCTAAGCTTGGACTTGCTCAGCTATTATGAAAACCCACTACACATACAGCATTCATCCGGGCTGCTCTGCATCACAAGGGGGAAACAATACAAATATGAGTAATAAGGTCCTTTGTCTCTGACCCATGAATATCATGTCAATTGGGTAGTACCTATGAAACTACTGAAGGCTCACATGGAATTCTGTTTGCTATAGACCAAATGTTTTAGCACACACACCCCTTCATATGTTGAAACCTAATCTCCAATCTGAGGACATTTGGAGGTGGAGATTTTGGGTTGTGGTTATGTCACTTTGGAAGATTATTAGGAAGGGCTTTAGTGTCCTAATAAAGAGATCTCAGAGAGCAACCTTATTTCTTCTGTCATATGAGGTTATAATAAAAAGTGTTCTTTGTGAAACAGGAAGGAGTCTCTCAGCAGACACTAAATGTGCTGGTGTCTTGATCTGAGACTTCCCAACCTTCAGAATTGTGAGAAATCAATTTCTGTTTTTATAAGCCATCCAGTTTATGGTATTCTGTTATAGCAGCTTGAATAGACTAAAAGACTGCTTAATATTTACTAGCAAAGAGGGCTCATGCAATTGCAAAAGTTTCCAATTAGCATAGCCAGTGAAAACTGGGTGAAGGGCAGGCTTAGCAGGTAATACCTTTAAAGGGCAAACACATTATGATCTTTTCACACATAGTATCCATTCAAAATATGCATCAGGTAAAGCCTACTTATTCTCTGAAATATCTCT
Organism: Mirounga angustirostris; assembly: GCF_029215605.1. Taxonomy (NCBI): domain Eukaryota; kingdom Metazoa; phylum Chordata; class Mammalia; order Carnivora; family Phocidae; genus Mirounga; species Mirounga angustirostris. The sequence goes on from NW_026991720.1 coordinate 9,935,672, forward strand.
CCAGTCACTTTTCCCACTTTGTTACTTTACATTTATATTTGTTCCCTCCAGCATAGAATCTCTAAACCCATACAGTTTCACGTTAGAACTTTTAGCACTGTCCCTATCTCCCATAATATTTGCTGTCCATTGAACAGAAGCATCTTGAAATTCTAAGAAGTTATGCATATTACCCATAGACCATTTCACCCAAATTACTGTACATTTACTAAGGTCCCTTGATAGTGGGCACTAATTTCTGCAATGCTGTAGGAATGAGATATGCTTCTGGTTTACAATATTGCTAGAGTGAAAAAATTCCAGAAGATTCCACTTAGGCATTCCTATTACATTGTCCATTTCTCCATGGGTCAGAGAGCCAATATGGAAATTCTGAGAATTGTGAAATATGTCTATCTTAACTATACATTCAGGACATAACCACAAGTTGGGTCACTTCCTGACCCCACTATGCGTTCAGCTTGAACCAAGATGCCATCTATAACCTGACTCCAAAACTACACACTTTGTCTAATGAGCTGCTGTAGCATTTTTGGTGCTCAGGAGTTAGCGTCCATTCAGAGCCAGGGTCTAATCATCTTTGAAAAGTCTCAGCATCTCTTTCTCCTCAGGATACAGTCATTCTAGTAAATTGTTTTAAGTCCTTTTGGAGGAAGATTTGGAGGATGATCTTTGTTTTATACTGTGACAATGCTGCAGGGTCTTTCCTCAAATGGTCTTAGCTTCCTTTTTATTTTTAATAGACTATTTTGAACAGTTTTATATCTACAGAAAAAAATCATGCAGATATAAAGACAATTCCTATGTATTTATCCAAGTTTCTCCTATTAACAGTAATTAGTGTAATTCATTTGTTACAATTAATGAACTAGTATTTATTATTATTAACTAAAGTCCATACTCTATTCAGATTTCCTTAGTTTTTATTGATGCCCCTTTTTTTTAATTTACTTATTTATTTTTTAATTTTTTCAATTTATTATAAAAATTATACTTTTATTACAAAGAAATATTCTTGATAGAACAAAGATTTTGTGAAACCCCAAAATGAAATTTTTTTTTTAGAGATGACTTTTTATTTCCATTTTTATTAAGTAAACAACACAGAAGAAAACTTTCTGTTTACTTCCTGTAAATATCAAAATAAGTATGTCCTAATACTATATTGGTAATTACATCCAGTTAATAATTTTAATTAAATGTTATTATTTTTTCCTATTTTTTTTATTCTTATGTTAATCCCCATACATTACATCATTAGTTTTAGATGTAGTGTTCCATGATTCATTGTTTGTGCATAACACCCAATGCTCCATGCAGAATGTGCCCTCCTCAATACCCATTACCAGGCTAACCCATCCTCCCACCCCCCTCCCCTCTAGAACCCTCAGTTTGTTTTTCAGAGTCCATCATCTCTCATGGTTCGTCTACCCCTCCGATTTCCCCTGCTTCATTCTTCCCCTCCTGCTACCTTCTTCTTCTTTTTTTTCTTAACATATATTGCATTATTTGTTTCAGAGGTAGAGATCTGAGATTCAACAGTCTTGCACAATTCACAGCGCTTACCAGAGCACATACCCTCCCCAGTGTCTATCACCCAGTCACCCCATCCCTCCCACCCCACCCCCCACTCCAGCAACCCTCAGTTTGTTTCCTGAGATTAAGAATTCCTCATATCAGTGAGGTCATATGTTACATGTCTTTCTCTGATTGACTTATTTCGCTCAACATAATACCCTCCAGTTCCATCCATGTCGTTGCAAATGGCAAGATTTCATTCCTTTTGATGGCTGCATAATATTCCATTGTGTATATATACCACATCTTCTTTATCCATTCATCTGTCGATGGACATCTTGGCTCTTTCCACAGTTTGGCTATTGTGGACATTGCTGCTATAAACATTGGGGTGCACGTACCCTTTCGGATCCCTACTTTTGTATCTTTGGGGTAAATACCCAGTAGTGCAATTGTTGGATCATATGGTAGCTCTATTTTCAACTTTTTGAGGAACCTCCATACTGTTTTCCAGAGTGGCTGCACCAGCTTGCATTCCCAACAACAGTGTAGAAGGGTTCCCCTTTCTCCGTTGATGCCCCTTTTTTATTCCATGATCCCATTCAAGATAGCACATTACATTTAGTTATATGTCTTTTTTATTATTATGTTATGTTAATCACCATACAGTACATCATTAGTTTTTGATGTAGTGTTCCATGATTCATTGTTTGTGTATAACACCAGTGCTCCATGCAGAACGTGCCCTCTTTAATACCCATCACTAGGCTAACCCATCCCCCCACCCTCCTCCCCTCTAGAACCCTCAATTTGTTTCTCAGGGTCCATAGTCTCTCATGGTTCGTCTCCCCCTCCGATTTCCCCCCCTTCATTCTTTCCTTCCTACTATCTTCTTTTTTTTAACATATAATGTATTATTTGTTTCAGAGGTACAGGTCTGTGATTAAACAGTCTTACATAATTCACAGCACTCACCATAGCATGTACCCTCCCCAATGTCTATCACCCAGCCATCCCATGCCTCCAACCCCCCACCACTCTAGCAACCCTCAGTTTGTTTTCTGAGATTAAGAATTCCTCCTATCAGTGAGGTCATATGATACATGTCTTTCTCTGATTGACTTATTTCACTCAGCATAATACCCTCCAGTTCCATCCATGTCATTGTAAATGGCAAGATTTCATTCCTTTTGATGGCTGCATAATATTCCATTGTGTATATATATACCATATCTTCTTTATCCATTCATGTGTTATATGTCTTTTTAGGTTCCTTTTGGCTGTGACAGTTTCTCTGAATTTCTTTTCATTTGATGGCCTTGATAGTTTCTCGGAGTATTGGTTGGGTATATTAGAGATGCCCCTCTATTGAAATTTTTCTGATGTTTTCTCATGATTAGACTGGTGATGTGAATTTGGGACAAAAATTACAGAGGAAAAGCACCATTTTGTCACTCATGGAAGCAGTACACAAATCAATATGATTTATTAATGTTAATAATGACCTTGATTAACCGGGTCAGATAGTGTTAGGTTTCTCCACTACAAAATTACTATCCCCCATCTCCATCTCATACTTTACTCTTTGGAAGGAAGTAACTATGTACAGCCCACAAATAAGGAGTGGGGAGTTATGGTACACCTTGAGAATGGTATGGAGTTATCTATATAGTTTGAAATTCATCTCCATGGGATATTTCTCTCTTCTCCCCCTTATTCAATCATTTTTACTGATACAAACTCATGGGTATTTATACTTTGAATTAGAATCCAACACTGCTTTATTAATTGTTGCTCAAATTATTCTAACTTTAGCCATTGGAAACTCTCAGTTGGCTGCTTGTGCCTTTGCCATGCTCCCATCATTGAAATTTGGGGAGCAACTTCTTACCTGTTGGCACTACAAGATACTCCAGACTCATCTTGTACATTTACTGCACAGTCTTATAATCAGCCAGTTCTCACAGGAGCCCCAGGTGTGTGCACTGCTAGGGGGGTGTCATAACTTCTAGACCCTTGCAGCACACAGAACAAATTAATGTGCTGTTGAATTTGGTTTGCTAATATTTGAGAATTTTTGCATATATATTTTTCAGGGATATGGGCCTGTAGTTTTCTTTCCTTATAGTCTCTTTGTTTGGCATTGTTATCAGGGTAATGCTAGCCTTGTAATGTGAGTTTGGGTGTGTTCCTCCCTCTGCAGTTTTTTGGAAGAACTTAAGAAGAACTGGCATTAATTCTTTAAATGTTTGGTAGAATTCACCATCTTGTCCTGGACTTTCCTTTTTTGGGAGGTTTTTGATTACTAATTCAAACTTCTTACTTGTTTTGGTTTGTTCAGACTTCCTATTTCTTCAAGATTCAATCTAGGTAGATTGTATGTTTCTAGGAATTTATCCATTTCTCTACATTATGAAATTTATTAGGTGTGTATTCATAGTAGTCTCTTATGAGCCTATGTATTTCTGTGGTATCAGTTATAAGATCTCTTCTTTCATTTCTGATTTTATATACTGAGTCTTCCCTCTTATTTTCTTAATTAGTCTAGTTAAAAGTTTGTAAATTTTGTTTATCATTTAAAAATCAGCTCTTAGGGGCTCCTGGGTGGCTCAGTTGGTTAAGCGACTGCCTTCGGCTCAGGTCATGATCCTGGAGTCCTGGGATCGAGTCCCGCATCGGGCTCCCAGCTCGGCGAGGAGCCTGCTTCTTCCTCTGACCCTCCCCCCTCTCATGTACTCTCTCTCATTCTCGCTCTCTCAAATAAATAAATAAATCTTTTAACAAATAAATAAATAAATAAATAAAAATCAGCTCTTAGTTTTATTCATCTTTTCTACTGTTTTTCTGAATTTTATTTCATTTGTTTGTGCTCAGATCTGTGTGACTCTTGTTGAGATATAGTTACGGGTTGGTGTGAAGTTTGCAAAAAAAATAATTAAATACACTTCAACCTTTTTGTCTCCTGGAGTTGTTTGACTCTTTTTTCCACATCATGCCTGGAAAGGTCTATCATACCAACCTCATTAAATATATGCTACCTTTAAATCCATGTTACTGTCAAACCAAGTAGGTAGCTGATGGAGCTACTGTCAGCTGCATGAGCTAACACATTAAATCCAGAATCTCTAGTAAAAGCATGTCCTAGTGTTTTATTCTAACCTTGGTCTAATGCCCTTAGGTTCCTCTTTCATATGTATTCCCAAGATATTCTTGACATATATTTGTTAAATTTTGGAATTGTTTTGTGTGTAAGCTATTTCTTCTTGGATCATGGTTTGTACCTGGCCCAAGGATCATGCTGATATTTGACTTCAGCTATGGATCTGGTGCCAACCATGGGTAATGGTGGTCAGTTTGAGGAAAATAAGTATCTTCCTACAAGACATATGACCCAGGTGAGTTTAACAAAGAGTTTTCAGCAAAGAAAGGCAACTTTTCTTAGACAGAGATGGACAGCTAATTTCACTGGCAAGGGAGGCTCAGGGTAACTGGGTACACAAGATTCTGAGTTTCACTGGAGCCCTACCAGACACCTTCATTCTAAGTGTCTAGGTCTCTATCCTTTTCAGTCAAAGCCTTAACTTTCATATGAGAAACTGGGCAAGATTATGAAGTAAATCAGAATTCTAATTCTGTAACCAGCACAATTAAATTTTGTCTGATAGTCAAAACTCTTGGCTCTGAGGCTGCAAAAAATAAATTATTCTAGTACTACCATGAAAGCTATCTAGTTTTAAAATCATGACCTGAGCTGATAAGTTAATCATCTGAACTCCTTAGGATCTTGCTTCCTTTGTCATATATCACAGTCAACCACAGGTAACAACTTGAATTAGTGTGTGCCAGTAAACACCATAGATTATTATTACCCTATTTTACATAAGCAAATGTTCAGCGAGACCATGACTAACCCCTTCCAAAAATTCCATAATTCAGGTATGGCTTCCAAAGACAACTGCTGACACCAATTCTGTATTGGTTGGGATCCTATCACAAGGGAGAAACGATATTAAAGATTTTAGTAGACAGATTTACTAAAATATAACTTCCACAGTGAAACATTCTCTTAACACCCTATTTAAAATTGCAACCTCATGTACCGTCTAGACATCACTTGATTTGTTTTCCTCCAAAATTCTCACTGCAATTTATTCAAATACAGATTTTATTTTATGTGTTATCTGTGCTTTATTACACTAAAATTTAAGCTCCACAATGCCAGAGATATTTGCTTGTTTTGTTTATTGCATTTTTCTCATCACCAAGAACTGTGCCTGAGATAGGGCAGTTCTCAGTAAACATTTGTCAAAGAAATTGAACAAATGCCATTCCAAATGAAGAAAGAATGTATGCTATACAAGTTGGGGTGGAGGGTATTGAGGGCTTGCATTTCCTTCTTAAATTGGGACAAATTATAATCTCAATGTGTTTAAGAGCCATATATGTAATCAGACTTTTAGTCTGATCAGACTTCAGTCTGATAAAATGTTTTCATGAGAGGCTATCCTAAGAATAATGATGTTGATTTTACAAATGGTTTTTGGCTTTAAACGTTAAAAGCATTTTTTTGTGGGAATGCACAAAATGTTTTCTCTACCATTTGAGAAAAAGTAAAGAGACTTTTAAAAAAATCATTTAAAAATTATTTATATTAATAATAAAATTGAAATGTGATGGTAAAGAGCTGATGGTATTGCATTGGAGTTGTACATTTAGTGAACGTTTATATGCTTTTAGCTTCACTAAGCAAACTAATATTTCTGACATTGAAAATTAATATGTCCTCATATCCTGCTTCAGAAAAAGTATTCCATCTATATGTTGGTTACATTTGTCTTTTCCATTTATGTCCTGGCCTTCTTGCCCAGGGCAAAAGGAGTGAAAAAGAGCTAGTAATGGTATTTATTACAAAGAGTAATCAACCATAAAGACTGTAATTGAACACACAAGTGTAGTCATTACATGATTAATTACTTTGGTGAATCATCCTCCTACATATATCATAAAAATATTCAAAGGAGCTAGAACAGGGTGTACAAAAAGCAGACTTTTCATCAGCATAATCACCACCATTCATGGCCTGTTTTCAATATTTCTCCATTTTCATCATTTTTCCTCCCTGCTAATCCTCTATATTAACTACATTTTAAGGTAAATGTTTTGATGATTAAGTGGTAGCAATGCAGGCATTGGCTGAGGCCAAGTTTTTGTCACACACACAAAAGATTAAACTCAAAGATTTATTTGGCATCTTATATGTCTATTTTTGATTGATATATTACTGCACTCATTTCTAATATTTTTCTAATGCTTCAGTTTAGTAGCAATATATCAATATAATTTTTTTTCTCAAGTTAAAACCAATTCAATGCCATATATAAAGCTCTGGAAAAATAGTGCAGAGAATGAAGTCAGATGTGATGAAAAGTGATTAATAGGAGATTATTTTCTTTGCTATGGATGTTCTCATGTCTGGATATAAAACCTAGAACTTCTATAGCCATTCCATAACCTTCAGGGGAATCAGCCTGAGGGGGAAATCTGTCATACTTCAGAGGATGTATCAGAAAAGTGAGAAGAACCCAGATCAAGGGCAACATCATTAAAGTATTAAGACAAGTAAAGCAAGAATATGCCCTGAATCTGGACTTTGAGGCTTCTCACGCTGTTTCTCTGCTCAGAAACCTGTAATGCCCCCCAATTATACCCATGCTGTTACTAAAATAACTTATCACTAAAAACAACAGGAATCTACTTTGAATTTATTTCTCATAATCTAACTCAGTGATCTTTATATAATCGCAACCCTCCAATCAAATTACTTATTTTCATCCAAAATTACAATAGAAATTTCTTATATCTGCTTTGATTGAAACACCTATTGGATGGTATACCACTGCTCTTATCTGTTTGGTAAGAATAGGTTCCCATAACACTCAGATCCCTTTCCAGTGATTCTCTCCCTCCCCAAACTTGTCATCTCCTAAAGCTGGGATGTATATGTGTCCCCTTGGATTTTAGAAATAACTCTATAAAGTATTCCACTCAGTTCATAGGTGCACTAGTGAGGGGGTAGGAGCAGAGGGAAAGAGAGAATCTCAAGCAGACTTCACAGTGAGTGAGGAGCCTGATGCGGGGCTCAATCCCACAACTCTGAGATCATGACCTGAGCAGATATCAAGAGTTGGAAGACTAACTGCCTGAGTCACCCAGGCCCCCAAATTCGACTCAGTCTTTTTTTTTAAGATTTTATTTATGTATTTATTTATGTATTTAATTAATTTTATTATATTCAGTTATTTATCAGAACAAGCAGGGGGGAGCAGCAGAGGGACAGGGGGAAGTGGGCCCCCTGCAGATCAGGGAGCTGGATGCAGGGCTCCATCCCAGGACCCTAGGGTCATGACCTGAGCCAAAGGCAGATGCTTAACTGGCTGAGCCACCCAGGCGTCCCCCACTCAAGTCTTACTGTTCCAGTAAATCATGAAGATATAACTCTGGAGTGCTGGTGATCATGGTCTCTATTAGGAAGATTAAGAAACTGGAAATTCATTTTAATTGGAACATAGATAAAAGTGGCAAAATTAGCCAAGGAATAGGGAAATAATAGAGCAATGTGAAAGAGAATGTTATGCATATATTGTCTATTGAAATCATTTTACATATTGAAAATGGAAGAGTAAGGGGAGACATAAGGGCAATAAGGTTGAATATGAAACAGTGTTTTATATTTTTTAACTTTATTGAGGAATTAACAATATAGTTGTGTATATTTAAAGTGATTTGATATACATATACATTGTAGAATGATTACCAAGATTGAGATAATTAACACATCCATCACCTCACAAAGTTACCATAGGTAATTTTTTTTTTGGATATGTGGTGAGAATGCTTAAGATCTGCTCTAGGGACACCTGGGTGGCTCAGATGGTTAAGCATCTGCCTTCAGCTCTGTCATGATCCTGGGGTCCTGGGATGGAGCACCTCATGGGGCTCCCTGCTCAGCAGGGAGGCTGCTTCACTCTCTCCCTCTGCTGCTCCCCCTGCTTGTGCTCTCTCACTCTCCCTCTGTCAAATAAATAAATAAAATCTTTTAAAAAATCTGCTCTAAAACACTTTCAAGTATATAATATCATATTATTAACCATGGTCCCTGTGCTATGCATTAGATCCTCAGAACTTATTCTTGTAACTGAATATGTGTGCCCTCTGACCTCTAGCATCTTATTTCCTCCTTCCCCCTCAGGCACAGGCAAGCACCATTCTATTCTCTGTTTCTATAATATTTTTTTTTAAGATTCCACATGTGATACCATACAGTATTTGTCTTTGTCTAACTTACTGCACTTAGTGTAATGCCCCCTAGATCCATCCAGTTGTTGGAAATAGCAGAATTTCCTTTTAAAAAAATTAAATTCCAGTTAGCTAATAGAAAGTGCAACATTAGTTTCAGGTGTACAATTTAGTGATTCAGCACTTCCATACAACACCCATTGCTAATCACAACAAGTATACTACTTATCCCCTTCATCTATTTAACCAATCCGCTCACCCACCTCCCCTCTGGAAACCCTCAGTTTGTTCTCTATAGTTAAGAGTCTGTTTCTTGGTTTGTCTCTCTCTTTTTTTCCCTTATGATCATATGTTTTCATTCTTAAATTCTAAGTATGAGTTAATTCATATGGTATTTGTCTTTCTCTGACTTACTTCACTTAACATAATAATTTCTAACTCCATCCACATTGTTACAAATGGCAAGATTTCATTCTTTTTTTATGACTAATATACCACTGTGTATATATAACACATCTTCTTTATCCATTCATCAGTTGAGGTACATTTGGACTCTTTCCATAATTTGGCTATTGTTGATAATGCTGGTAGAAACATAGAGGTGCATGTATCATTTTGATTTAGAATTTATGTATCCTTTGGGTAAATACCTAGTAGTACAATTCCTGGATCCTAGGGTAGTTCTATTTTTAACTTTTTGAAGAATCTCCATAGTGTTATCCACAGTTGGCTGCGCCCGTTTGCATTCCCACCAACACTGCACAAGAATTCCCCTTTCTCCACATCCTTGCCAACACCTCATTCCCTGTGTTGCTAATTTTAGCCATTCTGGCAGGTGTTAGGTGATATCTCATTGTAATTTTGATTGGGTTTCCCTGATGATAAGTGATATTGAGCATCTTTTCATGTTTCTCTTGGCCTTCTGTATGTCTTCTTTGGAAAAATGTCTATTCATGTCTTCTGCCCATCTTTTAACTGGATTATTTGTTTTTTGGGTGTTGAGTTTTATAAGTTATTTATATATTTTAGATACTAACCCTTGCTCAGATATGTCATTTGCAAATCTCTTCTCCCATTCCATAGGTTGCCTTTTAGTTTCAATGATTGTCACCTTCACCATGCAGGAGATTTTTATGTTGATGAAATCCCAATAGTTTATTTTTGCTTTTTTCCCCTTGCCTCAGGAGAGGTATCTAATAAGAAGTTGTTATGGTTGATGTCAAAGAGGTTACTGCCTGTGTTCTCCTCTAGGATTTTGATGGTTTCCTGTCTCACATTTAGGTCTTTCATCCATTTTGAACTTATTTTTGTGTATAGTGTAAGAAAGTGGTCCAGTTTCATTCTTCTGCATATTTCTGTCCAGTATTCCCAACACCATTTGTTGAAGAGATTGTCTTTTTTCCATTGGGTATTCTTTTCTGCCTTGTTGAAAATTAATTTACCATATAGTTGTGGGTCCATCTCTGAGTTTTCTATTCTGTTCCATTGATCTATGTGTGTATTTTTGTGCTAATACCATCTTGTTTTGATCACTGTCACTTCATAATGTAACTTGAAGTCCAGAATTGTGATGCTTCCAGCTTTGCTTTTCTTTTTTGGGTTGCTTTGGCTATTTGGGGTCTTTTGGTATTCCATACAAATTTTAGGACTGTTTGTTCTAGCTCTGTGAAAAGTGCTGGTGGAATTTTGATAGGGATTGCATTGTATGTGTAGACTGCTTTGAGTAATATAGACATTTTATCAATATTTGTTCTTCCAATCCATGAGCACAAAATGTTTTTCCAGTTCTCTGTGTCATTTTCAGTTACTTTTGTAAGTGTTTGATAGTCCAAAGTACAGATCTTTTCCCTTTTTAGTTAGGTTTATTCCTAGGTATTTTATGGTTTTTGGTACCATTGCAAATGGCATTGATTTCTTGATTTCTTTTTCTGCTGCTTCATTATTATTGTATAGAAATGCAACAGATTTCTGTACGTCGATTTTGTATCCTTTGACTTTAGTGAATCATGTATCACTTCTAGCAATTTTATAGTGGAGTCTTCTGGGTTTTCTATGTAGAGTATCATGTCCTCTGTGAATAGTGAACCTTTGACTTCTTCCTCATTAATTTGGATGCCTTTCATTTCTTTTTGTTGTCTGCTGTGGCTAGGACCTCCACTATGATGTTAAATACCAGTGGTGAGAGTGGACATCCCTTTCTTGTTCCTGATCATAGAGGAAAAACTCTCAATTTTGACCTACTGAGGATGATATTAGTGGTAGGTTTTTTGTATATGGTCTGTATTATGTGGAGGTATGTTCCCTCTACCTAAACTTTGTTGAGGGTTTTTATTATGAATAGATGTTGTACTTTGTCAAATGCTTTTTCTGCATCTATTGAAAAGATCATATGGTTCTTATCCTTTCTCTTATTAATGTGGTGTATCATGTTGATTGATTTGCAAATATTGAACCACCTTGCAGCCCAGGAATAAATCCTACTTGATCATTGTGAATGATTCTTTTAATATACTGTTGGATTCAGTTTGCTAGTATTTTACCAAGAATTTGTGCATCCATATTCATCAGGGATATTGGCCTATAGTTCTTTTTTTCAGTGGAGTCTTTATCTGGTTTTGGTATCAGGGTAATACTGGCCTCATAGAATGAATTTGGAAGTTTTCCTTCCATTTCTATTTTTTTGGAGTAGTTTGAGAAAAATAGGTATTAATTCTTCTTTAAATGTTTGGTAGAGGGATGCCTGGGTGGCTCAGTCATAAGCGTCTGCCTTCGGCTCAAGTCATGATCCCAGGGTCCTGGGATCGAGCCCCACATCGGGCTGCCTGCTCCGTGGGAAGCCTGCTTCTCCCTCTGCCTGTTCTGCCTGCTCTGCCTGCTCTGCCTGTTGCTCCCCCTGCTTGTGCTCTCTCTCTCTCTCTCTGACAAATAAATATATAAAATCTTAAAAAAAAAAAAGTTAAAAAAAAAATAAATGTTTGGTAGAATTCACCTGTGAAGCCCTGGACTTTGGTTTGTTGGGAGATTTTGAATACTGATTCCATTTCTTTGCTGGTTATCAGTCTATTCAAGTTTTCTATTTCTTCCTGTTTCACTTTTGGTAGTTTATATGTTTCTAGGAATTTATCCATTTCTTCCAATTTGTCCAATTTTTTGGCATATAGTTTTTCATAATATTGTCTTATAATAGTATTTCTGTGATGTTAGTTGTTTCTCCTCTCTCATTTGTGATTTTGTTTATTTGGGTCCTTTCTCTTTTCTTTTTGATAAGTCTGGCTAGAGGTTTATCAACTTTATTATTTTTTTCAAAGATGAAGCTGCTGGTTTCATTGATCTGTTCTAGTGTCTGTGTGTGTGTGTGTGTGTTATATCATTTATTTCTGCTCTCATCTTTGTTATTTCCCTCCTGGTGGCTTTAGGTTTCATTTGTTCTTTTTCTAGCTCCTTTAAGTATAAGGTTAGGTTGTTTGAGATTTTTCTTGCCTCTTGAGGTAGGCCTGTATTGCTATATATTTCCCACTTATGACTACTTTTGATGCATCCCAAAGGTTTTGGACCATTGTGTTTTCATTTTCATTTGTTTCTTTTTTTTTTTTTTATTTCTTCTTTGATTTCCTGGTTGACCCATTCTTTCTTTGGTAGCATGTTGTTTAATGTCCATGTATTTTGGTCTTTCTAGATTTTTTTCTTGTGGTTGAGTTCAAATTTCATAGTGGTGTGATCAGAAAATATACAATTGAGATTGTAATCTCAATATTTTTGTACTTGTTGAGGGCTGATTTGTGACCTGTATGTGATCTATTCTGGAGAAATGTCCCATGTGCACTTGGAAAGAATGTGTATTCTGCTGCTTTAGGACAGAATGTTCTGAATATATCTGTTATGTCCATCTGATCCAGTGTGTCATTCAAAGCCATTGGTTTTGTTGTTGTTGTTGTTGTTGTTGTTGATTTTCTGCTTAGATGATCTGTCTGTTGATGTAAGTGAGGGTGTTAAAGTCCCTTACTCTTACTGTATTATTATCAATGAGTTTCTTTTCTTTAAGATTTTATTTATTTATTAGAGAGAGAGAGAGCATGAGCATGAGCCAGGGGTAGGGGCAGAGATAGAGAAAGAGGGAGAAAATCTCAAGCAGACTCCCTGCTGAGCAAGAGCCTGACCTGGGGCTCAATCTCAGGACCCTGAGATCATGACCTGCACCAAAATCAAGAATCAGACACTTAACTGGTTGAGCCACCCAGGCGCCCCATCAATCAGTTTCTTTATGTTTGTTATTAATTGTTTTATATATTTGGGTGCCCCCATGTTGGGTGCATGAATATTTACAATTGTTAGATATTCTTGTTTGATTGTCCCCTTTATTATGATATAGTACCCTTCTTAATCTCTTGTTACAGTCTTCGGGTTAAAATCTAGTTTGTCCAATATAAGTATTGGTACTCCAGCTTTCTTTTGATGTCCATTTCCATTATAAATGTTTGCCATTCCCTTACTTTCAATCTACAGGAGTCATTATGTTTAAAATGAGTCTCTTGCAAGGAGCATATAGATGAGTCTGTTTTTTATCCATTCTGACACCGTATGTCTTTTGATTGCAGTGTTGAATCCATTTATATTCAGAGTAATTATTGATAGGTATGTGTTTAGTGACATTTTATTGCTTGCTTTGTCATTGTTTCTGGTGATTTTCTCTGTTCCTTTCATCTTTGTCAATTTTGGTCTGTCCTTTCCACTCAGAGTCCCCTTTAATAGTTCTTACAGGGCTGGTTTAGTGGTCATGAGTTCCTTTAGTTTTTGTTTGTCTAAAACCATCTCTCCTTCTATTCTGAAAGATAGCCTTGCTAGATATAATATTCTTGGCTTTGGATTTTTCCCATTCAGCACATTGATTATAACATGTCATCTGGCTTGTCAAGTTTCTGTGGAAAGATCTGCAGCTAGCCTTATGAGTGTTCCCTTTTAAGTTAGGGACTTCATTTGTCTTGATACTGTTAAGAGTTTTTCTCTATCATGATATCTTGCTAATTAAAATACATCTTGGTATTGCCTGCTTTTGTTGGTTTTGATGGGAATTCTGTGCCTCCTGGATCTGGATGTCTGTTTCCTTCCCCAAATTAGGGAAGTTTTCAGCTATTTCCTCAAATAAAGTTTCACCCCCTTTCCTCTCTCTTCTTCTGGTACTCCTATAAAACGAATGTTATTGTTTGATGGAATCACTGAGTTCCCTAAGTCTATTTTTGTGTTCCATAACTCTTTCTTTTTTGTTCAGCTTCATTATTTTCCACTATTTTATCTTCCAAATCACTTATTTGTTCCTCTGTTTCTTCCATCCTTGTGTTTATTGCATCAAGCCTCTTTTGAATCTTAGTTACTGCATTTTTCATTTCTTTTTTAAGATTTTATTTGGGGGAGAGAGAGAAAGTGTGTGTGCACAAGTAGGAGGAGGGGCAGAGGGACAAGCAGGCCCCCCGCTGAGCAGGGGCTCAATCCCAGGACCCTGAGATTGTGACCTGAGCTGAAATCAGATGCTTAACTGACTGAGCCACCCAGGCACCCCACTGCATTTTTCATTTCTGATTATTTTTTAACTCTTTTATCTCTGTGGAAAGGGCCTCCCTGAACTCTTCCATTCTTTTCTCAAGCCCAGCGAGTATCCTTATGATTTTTGTTTTAAATTCTCCATCAGGCATGTTACTTACATCTGTTTCACTTAGATCTCGCCTGTGACTTTATTTTCTTCTTTCATTTTGGATGATTCCTCTGGCTTGGTATTCTAAGTCTCTGCTTTCTTCTTTGTGTTAGAAAAGCCCATTATGTTTCTTGCTCCTGACAGTAATGGCTTTATAAAGAAGAGGTCATATAGTTAGGGCTTGGTGCTTCAGGGAGTGTCTCTGATGTGTGTGGCATGCACTCTGCTATCATGTTTTGACTGCTCTTTCCCTCAGGCCAGTCATCTGCAGAGACTCTCTGCCTGCAGTGGGCAGTGTTTTGTCCTTGGCCAGAATGTGGTGAGTTTTAACTAGGCATGCTCTGGTCTGCTTGTTAAATGAGAGCTGATACTACTTCCACTAGAACTGAAGCCCTACAGAACTCTCTGGTCAGGAGATGTGGCATGGGCAGGATTTCTGCTGGTCTTTGGAGGAGGGCTCACTGTGCTGGCCTTGAGGCAAGCTTGACAGACAAGATGCAGTCACACCAGAGTGCAGAGGTGTGGGGCTTTGTGTAAGCAGGTTAGGCAGCCAGTGTCAACAATGTGCTGTTTACTGCAGGTGGCTCTGCATTCATACTGAGGGTGGAGGGAAGGGAAATGGTGCCAGCTATCTCCTTTGTCCCTGGAGAGGCATCTCAGGTTTTTAAAGACTTAAAAACTCCAGTCTTTAAGTCCTGCTGGTTGCAAGAATTCATAAAACTCAGCCGCTCTCATTTTTCCAGGCAGTGGTTTTGGGATAATGTTCTCCTTGTACATTTCCCTGTGTGCTCCTTTCTTTCTCACCTTTCTCTGCCACCACAGTTCCCTCCCCACTGCAGCACCCCTGCTCCATTTCTCCTTCAAACCACATGTCTGTACTTCCTACCTTCTTCAAAGTGGTTTTTTCTCTCCCTTTAGTTGTGGAGTTTGTACTGTCAGTCCTCAAGTTGATTTCTGGGGTATTGGGAATGATTTGATAGTTATCTAGTTCTGTTCCAGGGACAACAAGATGAGCCTAAGGTCCTCTTACTATGTTGCCATCTTAGCTCCCCTCCCAAAATTTCCTTCTTTCTTATGGCTGAATAATACTCAGTTGTGTATGTTTACCACAGTTTCTTTATTTGTCAAAGGACATTTAGTTTGTTTCCATATCTCGGTGTTGTGAATAATTTTGCAACACACATGAGTGTACAGATATCTTTTCAAGATACTAATTTCTCTTTCTTTGGATATATACTCAGTAGTGGGATTGCCGGATCCTATGGCAATTTGATTTTTAATTTTTTGAGAAATATTCATACTGTTTTCTAATATGGCTATACCACTTTATATTTCCACCAACAGTATAAGGGTTCCCTTTTCTCTATATCTTCACCATTAGTTATCTCATTTCTTTTTGATGATAGCCATTCTAACAGATGTGAGGTAATAGATATCTCATTGTGATTCTGATTTGCATTTCCCTGATTAGTAATATTGAACACATTTTCATATACTATTGGCCATTGGTATGTCTTTTTTGGAAACATGTCTATTCAGGTCTTTGCCCATTTTTAATTGGCTTATTTGCTTTTTTTACTGTAGAATTGTATGAGTTCTCTATATATTTTGGATATTGACCCCTTATCAGGTATAAATAGGCATATATACCAGTAGATTAGAATAGAGAGCCCAGACATAAACCTATGCATATACGGCCAACTAATTTTTAACGAGGGTGCCAGGAGCACAAAATAGGGAAAGGAAAATCTCTACAATAAATGGGGCTGAGAAAACTGGATATCCACATGCAGAAGAATGAAACTGGATTGGTACATTGCGCTGCTGACAAAAATGAACTCAAGTGGATCAAAGGATTAAATGTGAGACCTGAAACCATAAAACTCCTAGAAAAAAAACTTAAAGGAAAAGATCCTTAACGTTAGTTTTGGAAATATTTTTGGATAACACATCAAGAGCACAGGAAAACAAAACAAAACAAAAAACTAAAATAAACAAGCAGAACTACATTAATCTAAAGAGCTTCTGCACAGAAAAGAAAATGATAAGTAAATTGAAAAGGCAATCTACAGGTTACATTTTTTCATATTTCAAAACATATTTTATAAAATAAAATAAAATATTACAAAAAAGAAAAACCTCAGTGGATTTTAATAAGATTTAATTAGCAAAACTATGAACAGAAATGATAAATTTCTGAGAAAATCACCAAATCAGCACAAAGATAAAAAATGTATGAAAATATCAGTGTCTTAAGAGAAATGGAAAAGAAACAGAGGAATAAAGCAGTAAGAGTTGGAGAATTAAATGTGGAGTGAGAAAAAGGTCAATATTTGAAGAGAAATTTGTATATGTATTATAAAATATTAGGGGTGGGGGAATGACTTCTCAGATTGAAGAGACTGATTCCTAAACAAGACCAAGAAGGCATTTGCAATTGGAAAAGAATCCCAGTAAAATAGAAATTCAGTGACAAAACCTGAACAGCTACCACAGAGAAAAACAGATTACATCAAAGAAAATAAAGTTGGACTAACTATATATTTCTACCTTTTAATAAAAGATGCCAAAAGTCCATAAAATGATATGTTCAAAGTATTGTAAAATAATTTCCTACCTAGAATTTTACATTTGAGTAAAATAACAAAAATATTTAGATGAGCAAATACAGAGAGGATATTGTTCCCTAAGCATAATTTAAAAGGAAATAAAACTACACTCCAGTTAAAATAAAATTAAACTCAGAAAGGACTGTAAACTAGAAGTATTAAGGAACAAGAAAATTATTAAACACATTATTGGTATATCTAAATTACCATTGGCTGTAAAAACATAATACTAGGTACTCAGGATTTAAAAAAAAAAAAGATTTAAGCTTTTGTAATATTGTTTCCTAGGTATTGTAATAATTTCTCTTGCAACCCAGTACATAAAAATCCCAGACAAATTACTTTAGAAAGTCATTTTAACATAATACTCTAAGTCAGAGAAGGACAAATATCATATGACTTCACTTGTATGTGGAATTTAAGAAACAAAACAAATAAATGAGCAAAGGGGGAAAAAAAGAGAGAGAGGTAAACCAAGAAACAGACTCTTAACTATAGAGAACAAACTGATGGTTACCAGAAGGGAGATGGGTGAGGGGATGGTTTAAATGGGTGATGGGGATTAAGGAATGCACTTGTGGTGATGAGTTCTGGGTGATGTATGGAAGTGTAGAATCACTATATTGTACACCTGAAACTAATATTAGACTGTATGTCAACGAAATGGAATTTAAACAAAAACCTTTTGAAAACAACTTTTTAATTCACAGCTAAAATTGTAACAAAGGGAAATCAAAGGTGACTAAAGGAAGAAATATCTGAAATCTACAAACTACTTCATTTCTTCAAAATTCAGAATGCGTTTTAAATAAGAAAGTCAAGACAGTTATGAAAAGCAGACATTTCTTTCTTCCTCCATGGTAAAATAGGCTTCTTCTAGCTTAATGAAGTGAATACATCTCAAAACGTGTTAGGATTGTAGTACTTTATACTTTTTATTTTTTATTTTTATTTATTTATTTATTTTTAAAGATTTTATTTATTTATTTGAAGAGAGAGACACAGCGAGAGAGGGAACACAAGCAGGGGGAGTGGTAGAGGGAGAAGCAGGCTTCCCGCCGAGCAGGGAGCCCGATGTGGGGCTCGATCCCAGGACCCGGGGATCACGACCTGAGCTGAAGGCAGACACTTAATGACTGAGCCACCCAGGCGCCCCTATACTTTTTATTTTTACCATATTTTTCCATATTTAAAAATTAGCTTTTAAAACTTTACTACCTTTTAATTTTTTCCCTGTACTTGGCATTGTTTTTTGAATAGAATAGTCTATACATTATTTCTGGTTTTAGTTTTGTTTTGTTTTGTTTTTTTAGGTTGATGTTCTTTCATTAATATTTTTTTAAATTTTCTAGTATAGTTAACATACAGTGTTATATTAATTTCAGGTGTACAATATAGTGATTCAACAAGTCCATACATTATTCAGTGTTGATCATAAGTGTACTCTTAATCCCCTTTGCCTATCTCAACCATCCCCCACCCACCTTCCCTCTGGTAACCATCTCTTTGTTCTTTATAGCTGAGTCTGTTTCTTGGTTTCTCTTGTTTTTTCTTTGTTCATTCGTTTTCTTTCTTAAATTCCATGTATAAATGAAGTCATTTCTCTGATTGATTTTTAGTAGGAGTTTGCATCTAGGATGCTTTGTCAAGATTTGTTTCAAAAATGACTTTATGTTGCCCAGAGACTTGTATGATAATTTTGCTGGATATAAAATTCATAGTAGAGAATTATTGTTCTTTGAAAATACTTTATCTTCTGGTATCTTTATTCATTGAAAATAAGTCTAAGATTAATTATTGTCCCTGTGTAGATAATCATTTGGCTATTTGGTAGCTTTTAAGATTGTGTCTATTCTTGATATTTTTGCTTCATTATTGAGCATGTAGATGTAGATTTACTTTCCTTTCCACTGCTTAGAAATTTAGATTTGCCACCAATGGGAAAATTCTGAGCCAACTATTTTACAATGATTTCAAGATTTACATATGAAATGAAACTCCTGTTATCCATGATAGCAATTAAGTTAATAACATGTAATTATGGGTTCCTCTATCTTCCTTCCTATTATTTTCCCTTGCCACCACCAGTATTTCCTTTATTTTACAAGTAAGTTACTTATACCTGAATCCTCTCTCTGGGGAAACCCAACTAATAGAAATTATAATAAGTAAAATTTCTTTGCTTTCTTCTCTTTTTCATAACCACTTAATGTAGAAGTACCCCAGTTCTTAGTATATAGCTTTCCCCTTTGTCTATCTACACTCATGTTTCTGGTTATCTTATCTAGCCATTGGCTTTGAATACAATAAAAAAATTATCTTCAAAATATAAACTCCTTTTCTAAACCTGGACTAATATACCCAACTACGTATATGATACCTCCATTTGGAGGTAAACACTTTAAACTTAGCAAGCCTAAAATTGAACTGCTGAATTCCTCCAAACAACAAAAGCACTGCTTCTCTTCTCTTTCCAGTTTCTGGCCACTTATTCTTTCTAATTGCTCACACCAAAAATTTTATAGACATTCTTAGTACTTGTTCTCTTATCCACCACATCCAATGCTGTTTTCGATACTTTAAAAATATATGCAGAATCTGGCTACTTCTCTACATTTCCTATTCCCACTTTGGTCCAAGCCATCAAATCTCCTGCCATTATTAGCATAGGGGCATCCTAACTAGTCTTCATGCAACCATACTTGCTACTCTATAGTCTGTGTCATTTATGAAGATCCTTTGAAAACATATGTCTAATCATATTACTCCTTTCTTCAGTGGATTTTCACCTCCCTCAGAAAAATCCAAAAATCATACAATGGCCTGCAAATCCCCACCAGATAAGGGATTCCGTGATCCCTCTGACCTGTCCTCCTAGACTCTCCCCATTACTGACTTTGATTTGGCTATAGCATTCTTCCTTCCTGTACTGTTCTATTCCCAACTATCCTAATGACTACCCCTCTCACCTCCTTCAATAATTTTTACAAATACCATTTTCTTTGTGGAGCCTGCATTGATGACCCTAATTAAGATTGCAAAATGGGGCACCTGGGTGGCTCAGTCGTTAAATGCCTGCCTTCAGCTCAGGTCATGATCCCGGGGTCCTGGGATTGAGCCCCACATCGGGCTCCCTGCTCAGTCTGGAGCCTGCTTCTCAACCTCTCCCACTAGCCCTGCTTATGTTCCTTCTCTTGCTATCTCTCTCTGTCAAATAAATAAATAAAATCTAAAAAAAAAGATTGCAAATCACCACCGCCCCATTTACATATATTTTATATTCCTTACCCTATTTTTGTTTTTTAAGCACTTATTAACTATTAATATACCATATCTTTAAATTATTTATTATATTTAGGGTATTATGTTTTTCTACCAAACAAAGTATTAGCTAAGTTAGGCAGAGATCTTTTTGTTTTATTTATGATGTAACTCAAGTACCTGGAATAGTTAATGATACATATTAGGTGGTCAGTAAATATTTGCTAAATAATGGACTATGTGTGTTTCCACGAAAAGTTCTGAAGTGATAAACAAGTGACTATTTTGTCATTTTAGAGTCAGTTAATATTTGATTCTGATTATTTTCAGCAAATAGTCTATAAGAATCATGTAGAAATATATCTAGTCCTAATCTGTTGTTATTATTATTTTCATTGAATTATTTCTAAGGCAGTACTGATTCTTCCTTATACTCATTTTTCATCCTGAGGATTTCCTTGTGATTACACTTGGCAGGAATTTCACACTGAGCAATGATCAGTATTATAGTGCTCATTTTGAATAGAAACAATAGTGTGCATGTGACAGTTTATTAATTAAATATACAAATGGTCCCCTTCCAAGTTTTTATGACGATCTGGAATTTACCCCAGAAATTAATTAAATCCTTTTTTTTTTTTTTACCATAACTAACTACATGATTCATGAAAGCTTGTGGAGATTAATTCTAAATTATTATATTGTCAATGACACTATATGATGAAGTTAAAATAAAAATGACAAAAGAAGATATATCTCTAATTATTCTGAAATGATTATTTTGGTTATCACCATATTTGATTGTATTGCTTCTATGAAAATATTTCCTTCAGAAATCAGACATATATGCTAACTATAATATATTCAAAGATGAGAGTGCTTCATTTATCCAGAAGTCATTCATGCAACAAACTAACCTTCCTTAAAATAAAAAGCCAATAAATCTGAGATAAGTGAAGCAAAATGTTTCTGAGCAGTGGCCATAGATAGAAACCATGGCAAAGAAATGATATGTACTTGTGGAAAAATGTGAACATATTTAGGATGCTATAATAACAAATACAAATGCATTATTATGGTTTAAAATGTTATATAACTAAAACTATATTTTTTCAAGGATATTTCCTTCATCAATATGTATCATTTGTTTAGGATTAATTCAAAAGAAATTCTGATAAAATTAACGTGTGTTGGGATGGGATGTTTCAACAGGCAGCCTTTAGGCAACAGAGGAATTAGGTTTACATACATGTGTTGTTACATATATTATTTCTAATGCAAGTTGAGATAGTTTTAGAAGCAAAAACAATTTTTAATATTATGTATGTGGCTTGTATTTTATTTACTTAAATATATTGAAGTTTTTAAAAAAACAGAAATTAAAAATTCTAAAAATAATCATTTTTGTAATATCTAAGACATCTGTGCTCAAACCAAATGTTTTTTCTCTAGAAACTGAAAGATTTTTAGTTTTTTATTTAGGTCTATGAGTTAATTCTTGTAAGGATCATTATTTTGCATATTGATATCCACTTGCTCCAGCATCATTTTTTGATGATTCTATATTCACCATTAAGTTGTTTTTTTGAAATTCATAGAAAATCAATTGGCCATAGGTGTATTTGTTTACTTCTGGACTTTCTATTCTATTTCATTGATCCTTGTGTCTATACTTTCAAAATTACCACATCATGCTGGTAACTGTAATTTATAGTAAATCATGAAATTATGAACTGCACTTCTTTTCACAAAATTGTTTTTGTTATTCTAGTTCCATTCCTTTCCATAAAAAAATTAAAATCCATGTGTTTCTACAAAAAACACAAATATTTTTAAAAATTCTTGTTGGGATTTTGATTGAGACTATGTTAAATTTATAGACCAATTTGAGGAAAATTAACATTCTACAAACATTGATTCTTCAAATTTGTTTATTTTTATTTTTTTAAAGATTTTTATTTATTTATTTGACAGAGAGAGACACAGTGAGGGGGAACACAAGCAGGGGGAGTAGGAGTGGGAGAGGGAGAAGACGACTTCCGGTGGAGCAGGGAGCCTGATTCAGGGTTCAATCCCAGGACCCTGGGACCAGGACCTGAGCTGAAGGCAGACACTTAACTACTGAGCCACTCAGGCGCCCCTGATTCTTCAAATTTATAAAACTAGGATATATTGAAAAATTTTTAGTTTCACTTTGAATTCTATCATCAATCTTTTATTGTTTGAAAATAGATCTTGATAATGGCAAATATATTTTAACTTTATTTAAAAGTTGTTTTGTGTGTGTTGTTTTTTCTGATTTTTTTTATTGAGATATAATTGACATATAACATTAACTTAGTTTCAGGTGTACAACATAATGATTCAATATTTATATAGTAAAATGATTACCACAATAAGTTTAGTTAACATCTATCTCCTCACTTAGTTATAAATTTTTTTTTGTCATGAGAACTTTTAAGATCCTCTCTCTTAGCAACTTTCAAATAAACAATACAGTATTATTAACTATAGTCAAAGGCTGTACATTATATCCCCGTGAGTTATTCATTTTATAACAGGAAATTCATACCTTTTGACCACTTTGACCCATTTTACCTATCCTCTACCCCCCCCAACACTGGCAACTGTCAACCTCTTCATCTCTTCTCTGTATCTATGAACTCATTTTTTTGTTTGTTTTGCATTCTACATATAAGCAAGATCATATGTCATTTGTCTTTCTGATTTATTTTACTTAGCATAATGCCCCCAAAGTCTTTCCATGTTGTCACAAATGTCAGGATTTCCTTCTTATGAAATAATAAGAGTAATAACACTTTTACTGAATAATATTCCATTTATATACACACATACACAAACACACATACACATCTTCTGTATCTTTCCATCCATTGATAGACACTTGTTTCCTTGGCTATTGTGAATATTGTTGCAATGAACAAAGGAGTGAATATATCTTCTTTTAAAAAATTCAATTAACATATAGTATATTATTAGTTTCAGAGGTAGAGTTTAGTGCTCATTACATCAAGTGCCCTCCTTAATGCCCCATCAACCAAATACCCCATCCCTCCACCCACCTCCACACCAGCAACCCTCAGTTTTTCTGTAGTTAAGAGTCTCTTATGGTTTGTCTCCCTCTTTAATTTCATCTTACTTTTCCCTCCCTTCCCTTATGATACTCTGTTTTGTTTCTTAAATTCCACATATGAGTGAAATCATATGATAATTGTTTTTCTCTGATTGACTAATTTTGCTAGTGTAATACCCTCTAGTTCCATCCATGTCATTGCAAATGGTAAGATTTCATTTTCTTTAATGACTGAGTAATATTCTATTAAATGTATATACCACCTCTTCTTTATCCATTCATCTATCAATGGGCATCTGGTCTCTTTACACAGCTTGGCTATTGTGGACATTGCAGCTATAAACATTGGGGTGTAGGTGCCCCTTTGGATCACAATATTTGTATCTTTGGGGTAAATACCTAGTAGTGCAATTGCTGGGTCATAGGGTAGCTCTATTTTTAACATCTTGAGGAACCTCCATACTGTTTTCCAGAGTGGCTGCACCAGCTTGCATTCCCACTAATAGTGTAGGAGGGTTCCCCTTTCTCCACATCCTTGCCAACATCTGTCATTTCCTGACTTGTTAATTTTAGACATTCTGACTGGTGTGAGGTGGCATCTCATTGTGGTTTTGATTTGTATTTCCCTGATGCCAAGTGATGTTGAGCACTTTTTCATGTGTCTTTTGGCCATTTGGATGTCTTCTTTGGAGAAATGTCTGTTCATGTCTTCTGCCCATTTCTTGACTGGATTCTTTGTTCTTTGGGTGTTGAGTTTGATAAGTTCTTTATAGATTTTGGATTCCAGCCCTTTATCTGATATGTCATTTGCAAATATCTTCTCCCACTCATGTCTTTTGGTTTTGTTGACCATTTCCTTTGCTGTACAAAAGTGTTTTATCTCAATGGAGTCCCAATATTTCCTTTTGCTTTTGTTTTCCTTGCCTTTAGAGATGTGTCTAGCAAGAAGTTGCTCTGGCCAAGGTAAAAGAGGTTGCTGTCTGTGTTCTCCTCTAGATTTTGAGGGATTCCTGTCTCACATTTAGGTCTTTCATCCATTTTGAGTTTATTTTTGTATATGGTGTGAGAAAATGGCCCAGTTTCATTCTTCTGCATGTGGCTGTCCAATTTTCCCAACACCATTTGTTGAAGAGACTTTTTTCCATTGGATATTCTTTCCTGCTTTGTCAAAGTTTAATTGACCATAGACTTGAGGGTCCATTTCTGGGTTTTCTATTCTGTTCCATTGATCTATGTGTCTGTTTTTGTGCCAGTACCATACTGTCTTGATGATTATAGCTTTGTAATATAGCTTGACATCCAGAATTGCGATGCCACCAGCTTTGGTTTTCTTTTATTTTGAGTTAGATTTTTTATTTTCTTTAGATATATACCAGGAAGGAGATTTTTTAGATCATATGGCAATTTTATTTTTAATTTTTTGCGGAAATTCCATACTATTTCCCTAGTAATTGCACCACTTTACATTCCTACCAACAGTGCACAAGGGTTAGCTTTTCTCCATATCCTTGTCACCACATGTTATTTCTTGTCATTTTGACATTAGCTATTCTAACAGGTGTGAGGTGATATCTTATTTTGGTTTTGATTGGCATTTCCCTGATGATTAGTGATAATGAATGCCTTTTCATGAACCTATTGGCCATCTCTGTCTTCTTTGGAAAGAAGTCTATTCAGGTTGTCTGCCCATATTTTAATTGAATTATCTATTTTTTGCTCTTGAGTTGTATGTGTTCTTTATACATTTTGAATATTAACCCCTTATCATATATATGATATGCAAATATTTTGTCCCATTTAATAGGTTGCCTTTTCATTTAAGTGATGAGTTCCTGTGCTCTGCAGAAGCTTTTTAGTTTGATGTAGTCCCACTTGTTTATTTTGCTTGTAGTTTTGAATCCAAAAATCATCACCAAGAATGATATCCAGGATATCTGAACTCTTGCAATTCAGAAGGTACAGATGACATGTTTTATTTCTTTAATTTATCCAAAAAGAAGCATTTTCCTGAAGTCAATTTTCTTTTAATCAAGTTTTGAAATCTCACTGGGAATTGAGGGCAAGAAAAGAGGACAGTCATAAGCCTGAGAAAATGTGGGGAAGGTGTGGGGAGAGTTTGCTTCATCTGGAACATTCTGAAAGAGGAGGGATAAGGGGGCCTTGAAGAGACAGATACCTTCTGAATTTATGTGGTGATTATCCTAAATCTTCCATTAAAACTAAAATTACTAATAGATATTTTTTTACCCCAACATTATCTGAAATAAATGGCTTTTTGTTTTACTTTTCTCAGGAAAAATATCCTCTTCCTTCCCTAAATACATACTCAGATTAGAAATAGGAATTGCTTTACATAGTACCTGGAGGTCAACCTTTTCTAAGCTTATGATTACCCTCCTCATTTGTTGTGTGTTTTTCTCTGTGAGCTTTCAGTTAAATTATGTTATGAAGCATAATATTTCATATAAAAATATAACATTATTGAGATTTGTAGGACTCCTTCATTGTCAAATTACTGACCCATACACAGAAATTTTTTTGTAAAAAAATTTTGGAAAAATTTTGTAATTTGATGAAAGTTATAAGCTCTTCAATGAATCAATTTTCTAGCCTCATTGTACTTTTCAATTTTAACATTTCATTATCAATGGTTTGGCACCCCACATAGCTCATCTTTAGAGGTTTATTCCTCTTTAAAAAAAAAGTAATTCATTTTCATATTATAAAAATTCAAAAAATTGATGCAGATTTACTCATACATGACAAAACTATCTCAATTATGTAGCTTCACAAGTGAGGAAACTGAATTAATTCTTGCCTGTCTTAACTCCTTATATGAATAAGAGCTAGAGTACTACCTCTATTACATATATATGCTTATATATATATATATATGTATGTATGTATGTGTATATATATATATATATAGTCCCTCTTCAGTGCTTAATTACCTCTCAAATATTATCTTCTTTAAGGATAGTGTATGAAATCACTTCTGCAGTGTTCTCTGTGATAGCCTATATACAAATTATTTTAATGTTATAAAGAATGTAAATCCTTTGGCCTGGGACTTTTATCTAATTTGAAATGCTTAGATGATTTTTTCCATGCTTTCTCATTTCTCAGGACCTGCAGTTAACCCTTTCTTATTTTAGTTATGCCCTTCAGAATCTCATGAAGGTAAAAGTACAGGAGTTTGTTGTACTTCCCCCTTTTTACTAAGTCTTTGTTGTTGTTGTTGCTGTTGTTGATGATGATGTTATATTATCTGTTTCAAGTAAAGGGAATCTTTCATTCTTATTGCATTTCTTGCTAGGCTCATGACCTAATAAAATTTTTTGTCATCTTCTATAAGTTACTTATCAGAGCAGTCTTTTTTCTTTGAATATGCCACCTTTCACAATTGCATGATCAGGGGTGTCTGAGTGGCTCAGTTGATTAAGAGCCCGACTCTTGGTTTTGACTCAGGTCATGATCTTGGAGTTGTGAGATCAAGCCCCATTTTAGGCTCAGCACAGAGTCTGCTTCAGATTCTCTCTTCTTCTCTCTGCCCCTCCCTCTGCCCCTCCCCCCGCTTGCACACTCTCTCTCAAACAAATAAATAAAATCTTAAAATAAACAATTGTATGATCAGAAATACAATTTTTGAAATTTCTTAGCCTTTATGAATTGTATTAAATTATAAAATTTGTATATAGCATGATTAATAGAGCATCATTAAGATATTGTATGCCTCCTGTTGTCCTGTTGTGTTTGAATAAGAAATACACAGCATCACCTATGGTGTATTCTTAGTTTGAATGTAGCTGACCAGTTTATATACACATTACAAGGATTTAATAAATGAGTTATACTGTACTCCAAAGAAATAATCAAAGATGTGCAGAAGGCTTGGCTATATGTATGTATGTATATATGTATGTAGGTAGGTAGGTAAGTATGTATAAAGATTTTATTTATTTGTCAGAGAGAGATAGAGCATGAGTGTGCACAAGTGGGGGTGGGGGGCAGCAGGCAGAGGGAGAAGCGGGCTCCTCACTGAGCAGGGAGCCTGATGTATGACTTGATCTCAGGGCTCTAGGATCATGACCTGAGCCAAAGGTGGATGCTTAAAAGACTTGGCAATTTTTTAAAGGAAAATTGGCCTGTTCTTTTCAAAACCTCAATAAATTAAAAAATATGGTTGAGAAGGAGTTCTATAGATTGGAAGAAACATAACATTTATGAAAAACAGTTCAATATGTGGAACTTACATACATACTAATTTGATCAGATCAAGGTCCAACAAACCATTATTAAAGATTTACTTTGGGACAACATTGAATATGGACCAGCTATTAGATGAATTCAAGATGTTACGGTTAATTTTTAGTTGTTAAAATGACATATTGATTCAGAAGGTAAAGAAGTTTGTTCGAGAATGACACTGATATCTTTCTATAGTTGTCTGGATTAAGAGCAATTGTGAATCAGGGGCTCCCTACTTCTTTCAGAATGTATAAATTAACCATTATAATGGAATATTTTACAATTTACAGTTGATTCTCATTATTTGTATTATGTTCTATAAAGTTACAGTGAATACTGACACATGGCTCCTAGAGGAAATACAGGGTTAGGTTCCTGCAAGCTTCTGGTCATAATATTTACATCCACCAAACAGTCTCTAACCTTGTTTTATGTGTATTTCTAACAACACCTTATTTAATATATATATTTGATTCATTAACATTGAACTCACAGTGAACAGCAGTGTAACTCATATATTCTCCATAACATACATCATAGGACTTATATTCGGGAATAATAGACAGCACTTCAACACTATGCTTAAGGGCCATTTTAAGGAGTGAAATCAGCGGTAAACACAACTGTGACAAGCATTGCACCAAATAGAAAAAGGATACTTTTGATAGCATGAGAACTGAAACAAGAAAACAGAACATTGTCTTGCTTGACCTTAGCTGGGAACACACATACTTATTGGATGATTAAATGTGTTACAGTCCTGTGCATATGCATGTCCATGAATGATGAAGGTGGTACACGTATGGATTTGTGGACAAAATTTTAGTGAATAGACAAGTTGCAAATGTGAAGCCCACAAATAACGAGAATTGACTCTATATTATAGTTTGATAGTATTACCGTGTTATCATTATGAACATCAGCATCGTCTATGCAATATTAACAACAGATTAAATAATGTTTATAATTATTATTTTGTTAATGTTAACATATTTTTATATAAATGCAAATGATAGAAATATTGTGAACAAGACAACAGTTTAACAGGTCATATCACACTCTATGCTGAGCCATTTAAAAATATACATTTCAAAAATTGTCCATGTGTTAAACCATAAGAAAGTTTAAAGACATTTCAATGAATTAGTGCTCTATTAACCTTCATCTGTGAATATAGGGTAACAAAGTTAAAAGTCAGTATTTGACAGGTAACATTTAAAAAGTCCAAATATATTAGAAAATTTAAAATCCACTGTGCTTTTGGATTCAACTTATGGTGTAGAAAGATGACAACAGCATCACTCCTACTGTAATTACAAAAAAAGTCAGAAAATATACAAATTAATAACTTTTCTTCATTCAATCGGAGAGCTGAGACTGCAGGGCAATCAACTAGCCTAAAATCTAAGGAAAGACTTTTCTTCATTCAATCAGAGAGCTGAGACTGCAGGGCAATCAACTAGCCTAAAATCCAAGGAGAGATGGATGTGAGTACTGCTTCATGTGTGGCAGAGTACATAAGGAAGAGAGGTAAATAAGAAAAAATATTATTTTTATCAAATTGCTAAAGACCAAATGTGTCCCCACCCCACCCCCAAAATTAACATAGATAGCCCGAGACTACTACTCTTAAAAAAGCATGATTGTAAGGTTGAACTTTGGCTTGTGTCTGGGAACTTGAATTTTGGGAGGAATCCCACCATTCTATAATAAGAATGGTTTCCTGTGCACAAATTGTGTGCATACTGTGTTTTTTGTGGAACATCTGCTTTTCTTCTGGGAGTCTGGAATTTTGATAAATGCTAGGCAGAGGGTGTTGACGTAAACTGTCCTCAATAAAAATCTTGGGCATTGAGTCTCTAATCAGCTTCTCTGGTAGAAAACATTTTATATGAATTGCTACAAATTGTTGCTAGGGGAATTAAGCATATTTTAAAAATATATATTCATCTGGGAAGGACTTTCTAAGAAAGATGCAAAAATGTATTAATCAAAAAGAAAACACTTGATATATTAGATGACATTAAATTTAAGAACTTCTATTAATCAAGACACTGAATAATTGGAAAAAATCAATCAAAATGATCCATATGTGACCAACAAATTGCAACAAAGGATTGACGGCAGAATACCTAAAATTTTCTTTAAAACACACAAAAATATTGTCCTATTAAAATGGATAATTAAAAAGAATCATGCATAAAAAATAAACTTGTTAAGAAATATCCTCAGTTTTTACCATATAAATTCAAATTTAAAAACCAAGAAATACTGTTTTATCCTTACCTAACTGGTAAAACTCTAACAATAGCTGTGGATAATATGGAACAACTGTGCTCCCTGGAAATTTATATGACACTATCCAGTGAACTTAAATATGTAAACATATTTTTAGTAGTGCTATCTCTAAGCATCCTAGAATAACTCATGTTCAAATATATATGCAATATCAATGGCCATACATATTAATACAGTCAGCTGTGCTGAGCCTAAATACAAGTTTGACTAGAATATTTAAGTTTGCACATATAAGTCTGACTAGAATTATTTTTAAATTCATTCTCCTTCAAATATTTAAAGTAAATACATACCCATCATACAATTTTAAAAAGTCCATATCTTTTAAAAATCACCTATACTCTCATCATTTGGCAATACTTACTATTATTTTTTCCAGTTTAATTTATATATATAAGGATATAGCTTATGCATTTAGCCACCACTAGCTCTTCTACTTATATACAGTTTTACTTTGGGTTAATTATTTAACTTCTCTAAGACTTCTTACTAATCTGTTAAAATAAAAGAGGATAGTGTTAATTATTTCATAGGTTTTCGGTTTTTTTGCTCATAATTAATAAGTTAAATTATGTAATGCACCTCAGCTTCTATATTCTCTTTGTTTCTCCAGCCCTCCCTTTCTCCTTCCCTATGTATTGATCTCTCTCTCTCTCTCTCTCTCTCTCTCACACACACACACACACACACACACACACACACACACACACACAGTGTGGCTTGCCATCGGGATGTTCCTTGTTATCATCTACTTCTATGTCTGTCACAAACAATGGAAAATATATTTCTGGGAGCTTCACACCTCCTCTGGGGAAGGTTCAGTGGAGTGTGGACTCTCTTTAGAGAAATTAAGGCTGTTTTATTGGCTGTAAAAGTATTTACAAACATTAGAAATTGTCTAGTATTTCTTCTAATCAATTTCATATATTACTAATCATAAAGTTCTCATCCAGATATGGTGAAGCCTGAATATTCTCACTTTTTATTTACTAAGTTTTGTATTCTTTCCACCTCCTATTCATTAAAATTACACTGACTATTTTGAATACACTTCAAAAAACTGGCTCAAGTAGGAATGTCATTCTTTATTCCTACCTTCACCAGTGTGTTTACTCCTGTTATTTAGCAAGAGAACAGTAAGAAAATTGTTTAAAGGGGTTTGACCACAACATTACCTCCTACTAATGCTTCCCTTTAACATCTGGAGTCGATAAATGCACCAGGTTAAAATACAATAGAATTCATCATTTTACCCCGGCTAGATTCCAAATTAATGAAATCTGAGTGAAATTAGACTGCAAGCCATTGGAAGATAGATTCTGCAAGCCTTATTTATTTGATCTCTGCTTACTTCCCTCCTGGCTCTAACTTTAGTTTATTAACTGAAAGTAACATAGAAAATTGAGCATGTGCTATACTTATATTTTCTTGTATGATAGCAATATTTGTGATGTTACAGCCTAGGCTGGCATGTTATCTTCCTCTTCCAATATACATCAGGCAACAATTTGAACACATATTTTGCTGACACAACAAGAATTATTATTTCTCTAGTTTACAATACCTGAATGCCTTATGATCTTCTCCCTTCAATCAGTTCCATGGTTGATGATCTGTTAATTGCAATGCACACGTCCAGGTACAAAACTTTTTATATCACTTAGAATTAAATTTATTCTGTATAACATCAAAAGAACAGTTACAACAACAAAAAAATACAGTAGATTTTTTAATGTTTCTTTTAAGTACTAGGGTCCCAGATACAGGCAGATTCGGGTTGATATGGTTTTTATGGAGTCTTTGGTGTCATAGGGAATGTTGTCTCTTTTTATCTGTACTGTGGTCTTTCTGATAAGTTTCCAAACACAAGGACTGACTCATTTTCATGAGACAGTCATTGTAGCTCTAGTCATCAAATCCATGTTCTCAAAAGCAAAGAGGGAGAGGTAAGACTAACACAGAGTACTCAGCAGAGTCAGCACTCTTTAAGGAGATTCCTGGGAAGCAAAATCCAACAGTTTCTGTTTGAAAATAAAACTTTATAATCTAGGATATGTCCACATATTTAGTTTCCTAAAGGAAAAAACTAATGGAGAATATATGCTAAGCAAGCAAGTGGAATTCTCTGATACGTAACTCCTATGTCACACTTCATGGGCTCCCAGAATATAGTCATTATGAATGAGGATGGGTTGGTGTTGGCTTTACTCTGATAAAACTTTTTGGGAATTCTGTTAAAGTGCATATTGGCAAATTCCATAAAACATTATATGTTTCAATATATTAATTTCCTGATAAGCATACTTTAGTGTTCTACCAAATGGAGTCCACTTTTCATTTTTTTATTTTATGAAAAGTAACAAACACAGACATGGCTTTAAAAGAAAATGCCCTGCAGTAAATTTTAGACTAGATTTTGTTTTTTATATTGGTTCTACTGTTATTTTTTAATGGAATTTTCTGAAACAATGAAACAACTCACAAGATTAAGCTTTTTTAATGAAACCAATTTTATACATTACAATTAACATATTTTAAAAGATAACACTGCTTATCACTGCTATAATAGTGCTCATTTAGTGCTCATTTTTTGCACTACATCAAGCTTTATCTTGCTATACAACTGGGGAAATATCATAAATAGCATAAATTCAATCCAGAATCAAACACAAAGCAATACTTTATTTATTTTTGTAACTGTTTCTCTATTTTATTTATTTATTTTAAAGATTTTATTTATTTATTTGAGAGAAAGAGCCAGAGAGAGCACAAGCAGGGGCAGCAGCAGAGGGAGAGGGAGAAGCAGGTTCCCCACTGAGCAGAGGGAGAAGGAGGAGCAGGCTCCCCACTGGGCTTGATTGCAGGACCCTGGGATCATGACTTGAGCTAAAGGCAGCAGCTCAACTGACTGAGCCACCCAGCTCCCCACAAAGCAGTACTTTAAAAGCAAGAAAGAAACTTATTTGTTTAATAGCATTAATCTTGGTTAAATACACAAACATTTTTTTTCTTTTTTTGTGTTTCTACTTGATCCTAACATTAAAAGTCCATATAATAATAGACACTTTCCAACTCTCCAAATTTCAAACAGAAAAAATTCCATACATAATCTGTAATAATAAAATACACGATTGATCAATTCTTTCATTTGATCAACTGGGATTCAGGGAAGTTTGGAAAATGATTGTCCCTTATACATCTCCTCCCACAACATTCATGTATTCATCTTCATGGCAAGGGTGTATACAAGTGTAGAATTAACAAAAAATATATTTTCTGAAGGATAGTACACCAGTGAACATAGCATTATTCACACTAGCCAAAATGGAAGCAACACAAGGGTCCATCAATGGATGAATGGATAATAATTTGTGGCATACACATACAATAAAACATTATTTAGCTTTAAAAAGACATTCTGACACATACTTCGACATCAATTAATTTTGAAGACATTATGCTGAGTGAAATCAGCATTCACAGAAAGATAAAAACTGTATGATACAACTTAAATGAGGTATTTAGAGCAATCAAACTCATAGAGACATAAAGTAGCTGCTTCTGAGCAGAGAATCTGGAGCAGGGTTTGCACCACAGATATCATAGAGGGTTTCCACTAGTGTCCGCTTTATTTTTTTTTAAATAATTCACATTGCAGACAAAATACAGTATACATATAAGGCTAGGTATATGGCCTTGTAGCTGATTTAATAGACTGTATAATTGTGTAATTGTGTGTTTGTGTGTGTGTGTGTGAAAGAGAGAGAAAGAAACACTCTGTGGGTTGTACCTGTATTTAACAAAGATAGGAGTTTATACTTCCAAACCAGAAAACATGGCTATGTGGTAGGCTTTTCACTTTCTCTTCCTTATTCATCATTGCTGTTTCCTTTAGTCTAGGGAGGGAGACTGTTAAAATGTTCTTAGGAACAACTCATCTCACAGAATGCTATTAGTACATTGTTCAAATATTACAGTTAACATGTGTCAATGGAGTTAGGGAGATAATAAAATACTCATTTAAGAGATGCATTTTATGTTTTAATACCTCAGTTTAAGGGAATTGATGCAATGTATTCAAATGTCTGCATTTTATACTATTTTATTAAAATATCAAATAGAAAATGAACAGGGAAATATAAGGAATATTTTATACATCTTTTAATATATGACTACTTTACCAGGTTTTAAGTATACAAAATATTTTATTTATGACATTTTTTCTTTATGGGAAATAACTTTATAGTGATCAGATCAATGAAATATCGCTTAAAGATTTACTAATGTAATTTATAACATCAAAAACATGGATTCTACTGCATGGAGCACTGGGTGTTATGCACAAACAATGAATCATGGAACACTACATCTAAAACTAATGATGTAATGTATGGGGATTATCATAAGAATAAAAAAATTTAAAAAAAAACATGGATTCTAATGGCTATTTTTATTGATGCATAATATTTATAATTTAAACCAAACAGTATTTCACTAGCAAAATTACTATAGAATTTATGAATATGAACTGAGTATTTATATTCAATAATAGCATTAATATGGGAATATATTCAGAAATTTAGGGATTTTGAGATGTATTGCAAAATATGCTTTCTACTTAAGTCATCAGCTATTTTTATCTTAGGATTTTTAGCATGAAAAATTGCAGCAAGTGGAGCTACAGAATTTAAGAAAGAAGTCTAAATTGCTTGGTATATGTACATTTCAAAGATGTTCAAAGGAACATGATTATCCCATCTGCAATTCAGTTTTAAAATCTGAATACAACATACACATTATTTGTCACAATTTCTCCTTTAGAATTCTATAAGCTGACAGCCCACACATTAAGTTCAGAGTTTTCAAAAAATATACTTACAGAACAAAACAAGCTAGAATATTGGAAGATTGTAAGCACTGTATTTGTCTCTCTGAACTTTTGTTTTGATAATAATGCTACATTGTTACATCTATAAACATATTTATGTTGTGTCTGACACTGGGCAGGAGATAGGTATATTTTCAGTGAACGGCTAGTGATTCAATCTGGTTTGGCTTGGGTTGCTCATATTACAAGGTTCATGTTACAAATTGGTGGGTGGCACGCCTGGATGGCTCAGTCGTTAAGCATTTGCCTTCGGCTCAGGTCATAATCCCAGAGTCCTGGGATCGAGTCCCGCATCGGGCTCCCTGCTCGGGGGGAAGCCTGCTTCTCCCTCTCCCCTCTTCCTGCTTGTGTTCCCTCTCTCGCTGTGTCTCTGTCAAATAAATAAATAAAATCTTAAAAAAAAAATTGAGGGATAAATAGAGAAGGTAAGGAGAGATTATTGCATATCATTAATGCAATGGGAATCTCATGACCTTTAATCTGCAACATGATAGGTGCTGTGACAGGTTTTTTAAATAAGAGGATGAATGTCATTAGCATTAGAAGTCTAATCCTGGGGAAGGAAGAGACCCTAGGAGTTGAGGATTGGGCAGTAGCAACACCAGTGTAGAAACATTGCAGCATTCTGGGTAGGGAGTATTAAGATCCTAGACTATGCCAGTGGCAATTTTAATACAGAGGGAAGGATAAACATAAGAAATTTTAAGAAAATAATTGATCCTTTTTCTTTTTCTTATCTAACTACTGTGGCTAGGACTTCCAGTCACTTCAATAGAAGTGACAAAAGTGGGCATCCTTGCCTTGTTTGAGATCTTAGAGAAAATTATTTTTCACCATTGTGTATGATGTTTGCTGTAGGGTATTAACATATGGCTTTTAAGTGTTGTTAATTCCTTCTATACCTAATTTGTTGAGGGGTTTTTTTCATGAAAGGGTGTTGAATTTTATCATGTGCTTTTTTCTGCATCTATTAAGATGATCATGTGATATTTATTCTACTTGGTCATGGTGCATGATCTTTGTAACATGCTATTGAATTTGGTTTGCTAATATCTTGATGAGAATTTTTACATTCATGTTCATTAGGATAGTGGCTTGTAATTTGCTTTTTTTCTGGTGTCTTGGTGCCTTTGTCAAGGTGATGCTGGCCTCATAAAATGAGTTTGGAAGTATTTCTTCCTCTTCTGTTTTTTTGGAAGAGTTTAAGAATGATTGGTATTAATTCTTCTTTAAATGTTTAGTAGAATTCACTTGTGAAGCCGTCTGGTTCTTGGCTTTCATGTTTGGGGAGGCTTTTGATTACTGACTTAATCTCCTTATTTGTTATTGGTCTGTTAAAGTTTTCTATTTCTTTTCAATTTAGTCTTGGTACATTGTGTGTTCCAGGAATTCATCCATTTCTTCTAGATTGCCTAATTTATTGGTGTATAATTTTTCATAATAGTCCCTTGTGATTTTTTTTGTTATTTCTGTGGCATCAAATTGTAATGGCTCGTCTTTCATTTTTAATTTTATTTCTTTGAGTCTTTTTTTTCTTCATTAATCTAGCTAAGGGTTTGTCAGTTTTGTTTTTCAAAAACTATCTCTTAGTTTTGTCATTTTTTTCTATTGTTTTTATATTCTTATTTATGTTCTAATCTTTATTGTTTACTTGTTTCTGCTAACTTTGGGCTTAGTTTGTCTTTTTCTAACTCCTGAGGTGTAAAGTTAGGTTGGTTGAATTCTTCTTTTTTAATGTATGTGTTTTTCACTATAAATTTCCCTCTCAGTATTACTTTTATTGTATTCCACAAGTTTTGCTGTGTTGTGTTTTTGCTTCATTTGCTTTGAGATAATTTCTAATTTATCTTTTGATTTTTTGACCCAGTGGCTATTTAATTGTGTGTATTTCCATGTATTTGCAAGTTTTTCCATTGTTCTTTTTTTACTGATTTTTAGAGCATTTGGAAACATATTGGTTCATTTACTACAAGGATAAAATGTATTTGTGATTTTTAATGTTAAAGCACTAAGAGAATGATGCAACGAGGGAAAACACAGAAGTCAGTGGTTTGCCAAGGAACTCAGGAGAGCAAGAGCTGATGGGGTTGGATGGAAGATTTATAATCTGCCAAATTTTAGGATGAATTCAGTTTACAGGATGGATACAATATTCAAATGAAAATGATGCATAAAAATGTAATTGCTTCTTGAGAAAGAAATGTTCAAGAAAATTACATTTGTTGATCATGACTTTTAATGTAAAGGAAATCTGTAAACTTAGTTTGATCGTGAAGAACATGTATACTTTTCTTTTGTCCTCGCTGTTGGCATTACTGAAATATACAGGTGTATGAGTTTGGGTTGTATGTGGTAGGTTGCACAGGACTAATATATCGTCCACCACTAAGCCTTGCTCTTAATGTCAGGGCTACTATTCTTCAACTTGAAAACTCAATACTAAAGAAGCTGGTCATCAATTTTCCTCATAAATATTATATCAACTGTACTCTCAGCTCTGAGAGTACTATTACAGAATAACAAGTTTATGTCAGGAGTATACTTTCTAAAATGAGACAATTATGAATTTCTATCTTAACCTAGTGAGAGGTGGCAAAATATAAAGAGATTTTAGCCATCTCCAAAAAACCCAAATTTTATAAGATCAAGCTATCAAACTAATGTTTACCACCTTTGATTTAGATGACAGAAGAAATACTAGTTACCTATAGCTTATAAAAATAGATTCATATGTATGTATGTAGGCATCCAGCACTTTCATTGGTAACATGAATTTAGTTTGTACCATTTCAGAAGTTTGTAGAGTTACCAAATAAAAATTCATTAGGTAGTGTCTCTTTATAGCCTGGGGACTGAGGCTGCAAAGCAAGAGAAAGAGAATATTATCCAGGAAGACAAATGGAACTGCATTATAGCTCCTTAATTCCAAAGAAAATGAATCATTATTCATAATAAATTTATGGAGAAAATATTAACATAACAGTGTTTCAAAAGCCCGGTCCGTCTTATTTGACTGGGAACTTAGTTTTCCTCCAGGGCATATTATATCATTTAAATTATAGAAAAATGTGATGAACCTGAAATAATATTTGAAATAATAGAACCTAAAATTTATCTTAAATAAGATTAGACTATGCCATTGTTCCTAAAGGTATATGTCTTTTTTAAACAGCTGTTGGGAAATAAATTTATCATTTCAGTATCAATTCTAATAAAACCACTATGTATCTTTTGAGATTAATTGGCTTCTCAAAATTTTCCATCTATGTATTAAAAAAGAAGAAAGCAAAGAGATGCTCTTCATTGTAACTGGTGGTCTGTATTTGAGACAGTTAAGGTGCCTAAGGGATATTTAATAATTTCTCTTTATAAAATATTAGCTGTTTTTATGAGAGGTGATAGGGAAGACTTGACTAAATACAGAAAGCATCTCATTTGTTTCATCTATATCATGTTAACATAGATTTTTTAAAAATCCACAAGGAAAAATTCAGAGTAGGACAGAGCCAAAGTTACATATTTTAGCATATTAATATTCAAAAGGGGTCCCTGCTTTAGGATAACTTCAAATTCTTATTTAACTTCTGATTTTCTAACAATATTTTACAAGAAGCAGGTAGAGTTTAGTGAAATCAAGGAAAACTTACATGGTAAACTCTAGAAAAGGAATTGTTGTCCCCAGGTAACCTCTAAGAAAGTAAGGATTTGTAATATCAGGACACTAAATATGTTTTAAACTTTTCTCCTATGATTTCTTCTATATAAAATGATTCATTACAAATTATTTTATAGGGGTGCCTGGGTGGCTCAGTCGTTAAGTGTCTGCCTTTGGTTCAGGTCATGGTCCCAGGGTCCTGAGATCAAGTCCTGCATTCGGCTCCCTGCTCCGTGGGAAGCCTGCTTCTCCCTCTCCCACTCCCCCTGCTTGTGTTCCTGTGCTCGCTATTTCTCTCTGTCAAATAAATAAACAAAATCTTTTTAAAAATTTATTTTATAGGCTTGAATTAATAATGAATAAGTATAAAATACCTTATTGTGATTACTATAAATAATTTCATAAAAACCTTGAGATGTAACAAGTAATCACATGGCTCATATTTATATTGCATTTCATATAATGTAATATTGAATTACATATAATACTTCCCTTGAATATGTACAAGAAAAAAGGCAACTAAAAATAATCTCTTCCATCCTTGTCAGTTTTCTCTAATTTTACTATATCAATGTTATTACTTTAAACTAAAATTTTCTTTTCTGTGCAGTATTATTGTCAATGGAATTTTAAATGGTTATTTAGTACCATGTTTTGATTCTGCACTGTAAGTACAGGAAGATCTGATTGTGATCAAGTACATGATACCCAAAGAGGAAAGAGCACAAACAGCAGGTGGTCAAAAGTAGTACTGACAAGAGGTGATAAAAAGGACCTGAAGCCAAATGTCACCTGTTTCATAGTCTTTCTTTGTGCTGCCACTACTCAAAAGATACTAGAGTTTCTTTGTTCTCTGTTACAAATGGAGGTAACTCCTTCATATCGGGAGAAGACAAGTACTTTCTAATTCTTACTTTATTCCTATCCTGAAAAAGCAAAATGAACATCCAATTAAAATGACAGATATGAAAAATGCTTTGTCTTTAAAATTTCTGGGATAGAGTATCTGTTTCAGACTTTATTATGCAGTTGTGTGTACCCTATTTACTTTGGAACAGCATTGAAAAGAAACAAGTTAAAGATTTTTTTCATAAAGTTAAATAAAAATAGATAAATTTAGTCATATATTATTATTTTTTTTTAATTTTTTATTTGTGAGAGAATGAGAGACAGAGAGCATGAGAGGGAGGAGGGTCAGAGGGAGAAGCAGACTCCCTGCAGAGCAGGGACCCTGATGTGGGACTCGATCCCGGGACTCCAGGATCATGACCTGAGCCAAAGGCAGTCGCTTAACCAACTGAGCCACCCAGGCACCCAATATAACTGTTTTTAAAAGTTACTCTTTATCTTTCCTATTCACAAGTGTAACTATAATATGCTTTAGTATGGTTTTCCCTGAATTTATCCTGCTTGGGATTCCTTTGATTCTTGGATTTGAGGTTTGATTTTTTTTTTTAATTTTGCAAAATCTTAGTCATTATTCTTTCTGGCATTCCAATTATATTTTATATTTTATTTAATGTTCAAAAGTCTCAGATTCTGTTACATTTTCTTAATTTTATCTGTAATGACCTTCTAATTCATGGCCTCTTTCCTCTGTTGTCTTCAATCTACTACTGTTAAGATCATCAAATGAATTATTTCTGATATACAATTTTTCATAGGTAGCATTGTCATTTTTTTGAGAGGGAAGTTTCATTTATCTTTGATGAAATTTCCCATCTGTTAATTCATGTTTAACTTGTTTAACATTTATCATAGTTACTTGAAAGTCTCATCTGGGTATTTGTGAGTGTGCTTTTACTGACTGATTTTTCCCTTAATCATGTTTAACACCTTTCTTCCCTTTTATCATCACTTAAGCAATATTTATCTTCAGGAAGGACACATTAGTATTATCATGTCACAGCTTTAGGCAGAGAGCTGAGTTAAAGTTAATCTGCAGCGATTTGGGTTTAAATTTTGTTGTAGGTTGAATTGGATTAATTATCCCACTAGGTGTGAATATTTTGAAGTCATGAATTATGGTATTTCCTGAGAGGGACTTGAGATCTTAGAAACAGTAAGACTCTAGAGATTTCTTTTTGCTTTATGTATCAGGTGCCAGCTTTGCAAATTATGGTGAATTCTCCTGTTTTTCAATATAGTTAACAGGTTTTACATCGCTTAGGGAATTTCCTTTGCTCTCTATCCTTATTCTAATCTTTCTACATCTTGATAGATCTCTCACCATCCTAT
Source organism: Mirounga angustirostris (assembly GCF_029215605.1). Lineage (NCBI taxonomy): Eukaryota > Metazoa > Chordata > Mammalia > Carnivora > Phocidae > Mirounga > Mirounga angustirostris. Next base: position 9,976,463 of record NW_026991720.1, read on the forward strand.
GGCACTGCCCACAGACTTTGGAGATTTACTGCAATGCTCTCAGTGGAGAGTCTCAGAAATATTTCTGTTTCGGGGCGCCTAGGTGGCTCAGATGGTTAAGCGTCTGCCTTCGGCTCAGGTCATGATCCCAGGGTCCTGGGATCAAGCCCCGCATCAGGCTCCTTGTTCAGCAGGAAGCCCGCTTCTCCCTCTCCTTCTTGTGCTCCCCCTGCTTGTGCTCTCTCGCTCTCTCTGTCAAATAAATAAATAAAATCTTAAAAAAAAAAAAAAATATTTCTGTTTTGCTCATGTGCTCTACCACCATCTTAGGTATTCAAGTATTTCATGATCTCTCTATTCTCTCCACTTCTCAACACTTCTTCCTTCCCTACATGTACACTTTTCTAGTGTATCAGTGGTGCATTTTCATGCCCACTCATGCTTCTGCAACACCTTCAAGTTCATGGCTCACGTAGTTAAGTTCCATGGATCCTACAGAAGGTTCAAACATTCCTCAATTAAGAGAGTCCAATTGCTTATGCACAGCCACTCTTACATAAAGCAGCTTTTATTAATTGTTTTCATCCAAAACATCTTTGTCTTAATATTTTGGTCTCCTCACTTTTTTATTTTGCATTACATATAGAATCATGGAAATTGCTCTAGCATTTCACTTCTCCTAAGTAATATATAAATTCTCAAGGAGAATAACCTTTTGTTTTTTATCTTGAGTGCCTCCTGCACCCAACACACACATGTGATTTTCTCTTTAGAGGGTAGAAAAGGGTGAAATACTGAGCTGATAAAGAGGAAAGACTGTGAACATTTATAGATGAATTTATTTATCCTGCTGTGCTACAATCCTTTGTATATGCTGCTCTATCTATGGCTTATACTTTCCACTATACTTTCCCCTGGTGTCTGAGTATTTAATTATATGTAGCTACTTGTCTATAATCATATTCTCTTTTAAAATGTGATCTCATTTATGGTAAACAGTGTATCTCTGTCATTTGTCTAAGTACAAGCCAGTTCACAGTGCTTCACAGTAAGTGATGGGCACATGCTTCCTGAACAGAATTTCATTAAATTACTTGTGTAGTTTGAGGAGCCATAAACATAAAGGTAGAAAGTATTATAATATCAGGTAGTAGATAGATGGTATCAGAGCTATCTACTAAGTCTTTTTTGTTATATTTTCCTTTTTGTTGTAGCTCTATAATTGTTTCCCCTCAAATTTCCAGATGTTATATTTAATGCTAGTATTCAGCTGAAGATTATACCTCATATTAAGTGAGAAGTGGTTATACATGAAAGGAATTAGATAAGGAGCTGCAGCTCAGAAAATAGAGCAATATTGAGATGCAAAAGAAAACACTGGGAACAGAAACCAATATGTGTATAACGTAACACTGTGTTGATGAGAACTGAGTGTTAAATAGAATGAAAATACCAGTTAGAGGTTGTGCACGGTTCCCATTTTTAAAGTAATTACTGAAATTTAATTTTGGTAGCTTAAGAGTTCCTATGTATAGGAAACATCTCTTTATTATAATTTTACATGTAAATGTCAAAGTATATTACCTGCTATTGTTCTTAGAATAACTCAGATTCAGGGAAGTATTCCAGGGGCATATTTTTAAGAGTTATCTGTTACCACTTCTGTCTGATAATTTTGTATATGAATGCATTTAGCATAAAATGCTACTGCGAATTTAAGGAATCCTCCCCTAAATATTTGTTGTATGCCAAAAGTGTTTGTTTTATAAAAGTATGTGTGCTTGTGTATATTCTAAACATTTGTGCATTCCCCAAACTAATGCTAGATGACTTGTGCCTAATATGTAATACAGTTTAATAGTTGATAATGAAGGCCTTCAGAAAGTGTACTCTAACACTATTGGGAATTTATTCTATGGAATATAGTGGCAGGAGAAGTAGTCTGTGGGAAAAAACTGGAGTAATCACTTTTGTAATATTAATTATTGTCAGGGAATAAAGTGAATATTGGAATGAGGGGAGTTTTCCTGCATATTTTAGGGCCTAAAATAAAAACTGTGAAGACATTTGGAGAAGGCTAATGACGGATACTAAAGTGGGACCCACAATAAGGAGGAAAAGAAGAACCCCCACCTTATATTTGGAACTGTGGACTCTAAAAGAAACTATTTTTAATAGCAGCTTTACATTGCTCTCCATTTGAATTTCTCTTAGCCCCAAAACATAAGGAAAGCTTTCTAAAAGTCACAGCCTAGACTTAGCTGTACTATGACCTATTATGTAAAAAAGTCTCCCCACTTCAAGTCAAAAGGAGAAGAGCAGAAGAAATCAATAGGAAAATAGCTATGTCCAATAAAATATCAGTATGCTGTGGAGGTTCAACATTAGAGACAGCCACCAGCAGGACTAGAAGGGCAGGTGTAACTTAAGGACCCTAGAAGCTTTAGGGGGTACACGGTTGGGGATTCATTGATTTTATGATAGGTCCAAGAATGTGAATTTCTCACAGGTTGCCAGTGAGTTTCTCTGCCATAATAACTTGTGCATATATATATAGAAATTTTATTTAATTTCAGGCCAGTGACATATGGGTTAGGTAATTAAAAGAGATAGGAGAGTGATAAAATGAGATACAAGAAAAGGTATACAAAGTTATTTTCATGCCTTGCAATTACAGATCCACATTAGGAAAGGTAAGGAACTTACCCAAGGTCAATACAGCCAGTAGCTGCGGGGACTGGGATGTGAACCCCCTGATCTGTGCTTTTAGTACCGTGTCTACTGCCTTTGGCAGGAGTGAGGCACAAGAATCCTAGAAGTGGATAAGGCTCATTCTCCACTTGATAAACTGATTTTTTTTTATATTTTTACAGCAATCTTTTTTTCAGAATCCCTGTTTTCATTGTTCCAGTTTAGTTTTTCATCTTTCATATGGTTCTAATTCCAAGACTTTGAAATCCTTGAAGGTAAATGCTCGTTTTATTTCACCTTTAAAACCCTGGAATTTGGTAAGCTGATTTTAACTGTTGGATACATGTCATTTGAATCTGGAATGGAGCCATTTACTACAGTAAAAATTCAATGAGGAGTTCTGATACAAGATGGCGATTTTAGTGGGATCCTAAACTTACCTCCTCACACGGACACACCTTATCTACAGCTACATTCAGAACAATTTCCTCTGAAAAACCCAAAACTAGCTGAGTGGACCTTCCACATTGGGTAAATGAAGAAAAAAATCATATTGAAGCAGGTAAGAGAGGCTGAGACAAAAATCTCATCATTAACTCTAACCCCAATGTGGGGTGACCCACAGTTAGGAGGGAACATAAAACCTTGAGCTTCTCCCTAAGGAGTGAAAGGTTTAAACCCCACATGTAGCACCCCAACTTTTAAGATTTATACCTGAGAGATGTGCCTCCAAGTCCTCTATTTTTGAAAGCCAAGGGGTCTTGTAGTTAATTAAGAATCATTTTTTAAGGGTTCATGCATGTAGACACAGCTGCCCCAGGGCCCCATACAGAGACAACTAACTGAAAAGTTCGCAAGACTTTCTATAAAACAAGCTAATTTGCACATCCTAAAGCTCAGCCTGAAGTCACCATCTTTGCACTTTCCCTCACTCTACCTTGAGAAAGGAGTTGGTATACTCATCTGGCACCTAGATTTTTTGTGACTGCTGCCAGGGAACACCTCTAGATTGCCTGGCTCTGGTAGCTAGTGGTGCTCATGTTCATGGATTCAATGGGGCAGTAGCAAAAACAAACAGTTACTTAAAAAATTTTTTCCAGTATAACTAACATATATTGTTACATTAGTTTCAGGTTTACAGTATAGTGATTGAACAATTCTATACATTACCCAGTGGTCATCACAATAAGTGTTTTCTTAATCCCCTTCACTTATTTCACCCATGCCCTGGATCTCCCCTCTGGTAAAAACTTTGTTCTCTATATTTGAATTCTTTTGGTCTTTTTTTTTCCCTTTGTTCCTTTATCATGTTTCTTAAATTCCACATATGTGGAATTTGTCTTTGTCTTCCTCTGATTTATTTCACCCAGCATTATACCTTCTTAATCCATCCATGTTGTTGGAAATGAAAAGATATCTTTCCTTTTTATGGTTAATATCCCATTGTATCTATATATATATACACCACCTTTTCTTTATCCATTCATCTATGGATGGACACTAGAGTTGTTTCCTTAATTTGGCTAATGTAAGTGGTGCTGCAGTAAACAGGGAGGGTATCTACCTTTTCAACTGAGTGTTTTGTCTTTTTTGAGTAAATACCCAGTAGTAGAATTACTGGATCATATGATAATTCTATTTTTAATTTTCAAGGAACCTCCATACTGTTTTCCATAGTGGCTGCACTAGTTTATGTCCCCACCAATACTGTATAAGTGTTCTTTTTCCTCTACATCCTCACCAACACTTGCTGTTTCTTGTGTTTTTTTATTTTAACCATCCTGACAGGTATGAGGGGATATGTCTTTGTGGTTTTGATATACATTTCCCTAATGATTAGTGATATACAGCATCTTTTCATGCTTTTTTTGGCCATTGTATGTCTTTGGAGAAAGGTCTGTTTTCATCTTCTGTCCATTTAATTGATGTGTGTGTGTGTGTGTGTGTGTGTGTGTTGACCTGTAAAGTGCTTTATATATTCTGGATATTAACCCCTTATGAGACATATCATTTGCATATATCTTTTCCCATTCAGTAGCTTGTCTTTTAGAATTGTTTCCTTTTTTGTTTCCTTTTATTTTGATGTTGTCCTAATAGTTTATTTTTGCTTTCCCTTGCCTTAGGAGACAATCTAGAAAAATGTTGCTACAGTCAATGTCAAAGCAGTTACTACCTGTGCTCTCTTCTAGGATTTTTATGGTTTCAGGTCTCACATTTAGGTCTTTATTCCATTTTTAGTTTATTTTTGTGTATGGTATATTAAAGTGATCTAGTTTCATTCATTTGCATGTGGCTGTCCAGTTTTGGCAACACCATTTGTTAAAGAGACTGTCTTTTTCTCATTTCATATTCTTCCCTCCTTTGTTGAAGATTATATACTTGTGTGTTCATTTCTGGGCTTTCTATTCTGTGCTATTGATCTGTGTCTATTTTTGTGCCAGTACCATACTGTTTTGATTACTACAGCTTTGCAGTATATCCTGATATCTGGGATTGTGGTTATCTCCAGTTTTCTTCATTTCCAAGATTGCTTGGGCAATTCAGAGGCTTTCAAAATTTCCATACAACTTTAATGATTACTTGTTCTAGTTCTGTGAGAAATGTTGTTGGCATTTTGATAGGATTGCTTTAAATTTGTAGACTGACTAAAGTATAGATGTTTTAATAATATTTGTTCTTCCAATCTAGGAGCATGGAGTATCTTTCCATTTGTTCATATCATCTTCAATTTCTTTCACAGGTGTTTTATAGTTTTGAGTAGAGGTCTTTCATCTCCTTGGTTAATTTTATTCCTAGGCATTTTATTATTTTTGATATAATTGTAAATGGGACTGTTTTCTTAATTTCTTTCTCCCCCATTAGTATATAGAAATGCAACAGATTTCTGTATATTTTGTATCCTGTAAACTTACTGAATTCATTGATCAGTTCTAGAAGATTTGTTTAGGGGAGTCTGGGGTTTTCTCTATATAGTATCATGTCATCTGCAAATAGTGAAAGTTTTACTTCTTCCTTACCCATTTGGATGCCTTTTATTATTTTTTCTTGTCTGATTGCTGTGGCTAGGACTTCTAGTACAATGTTGAATAAAAGTGAATGGACATCCTTGTTTTGATCTTGGGGAGAAACCTCAGTTTTTCACCCTTGAGTTTAATGTCAACTGTGGGTTTTTCATATATGCCCTTTATTATGTTGATATATGTTTCCTCTAAACCAGTTTTGTTGAGGGTTTTTATCATGATGGATGTTGTATTTTGTTAAATGCTTTTCTCCATCTATTGAAATGATCATATAGTTTTTCTCCTTTCTCTTATTATGATGTATCACATTGACTTGTGAATATTGAACCACCCTTGCATCCCAGGAATAAATCCCACTTGATCATGGTGAATGATTTTTTTTAATGTATTGTTAGATTTGGTTTGCTGATATTTTGTTGAAGATTGTTGCATCCATGTTCATCAGGGATATTGGCCTGTAGGTTTTTTTTTTTTTCTTTTTTTGGTAGTATCTTTATCTGGTTTTGGTATCAAGGTAATTCTGGCCTCATAAAATGAATTTGGAAGCTTTGTCTATTTTTTGGAATAATTTGAGAATAACAGGTATTAACTCTTCTTTAAATGTTTGGTAGAATTCACCTGTGAAGCTGTCTGATCCTGGGTTTTATGAATTTTTTGATTACTGATTTTCATTGCTGTAATCATTCTGTACAACTTTTCTATTTTTTTCCTGATTCAGTTTTGGGACATTACATGTTTCTAGGTATTTTCTTCTAAGTTGTTCAATTTGTTAGGATATAATTTTTCATAATATTCTTATAATCCTTTGTATTTCTGTGGTGTCAGTTATTTCTCTCTGATTTTGTTTGAGTCTTTTTTTTTTTTTTTGGATGAGTCTGGTTAAGGGTTTCTTTTTTTTTTTTTTTTTTACCTACGATGTATTTCTGCTCTAATCTGTATTATATCTTTCTTTCTATTGGTTTGGGGTTTTGTTTGTTCTTTTTCTATCTCCTTTAGGTTTAAGGGTAGGTTCTTTGAGATTTTTCTTGCTTTTTGAGGTAGGCCTATATCACTATAATCTTCCTTCTTAGAACAGATTTACTGTATCCTAAGTATTGGAACATGGTATTTTATTTTCTTTTCTAAGTAGTTTTTTTGTTTACTAGCATGTTCTTTTAACCTCCTTGTATTTGTGTTCTTTCCAGATTTTTTTCTTGTGGGTGATTTCTAATTTCATAGGATTGTAGTTAGAAGAGATACATGATATGACTTCAGTCTTTTTGAATTAGTTGAGACTCACATTGTACATGTTACCCATTGAGGAGAATGTTCCTGTGCACTTGAACGTGTATTCCAGTGTTTTAAGATGGAATGGTCTGAATTTATGTTAGATCCATCTGGTCCAATGTGTCCTTTGAAGGCATTTTTTCCTTGTTTTCTGTTTGGAGTCCCTTACTAAATTTTGTGTTACTATCAACTACTACTTTTTTGTTTGTTAATAGGTTTATGTATATGGTTAGTCCTATTGGATGCATAAATATTTACAATTGTTATATCTATCTTCTTGTTGAATTTTTCCCTTTACAATTGTGTAGTGCCCTTTTTTTTTTTCTAAAAGATTTTATTTATTTGACAGAGAGAGACACAGCAAGAGAGGGAACACAGCAGGGGGAGTGGGAGAGGGAGAAGCAGGCTTCCTGCTGAGCAGGGGGCTCGATCCCAGGGTCCTGGGATCATGACCTGAGCTGAAGGCAGACGCTTAACGACTGAGCCACCCAGGCGCCCCTGTGTAGTGCCCTTGTCTCTTGTTACAGTCTTTGTTTTAAAGTCTATTTTGTCTGATAGAAGTTTTGACATCCATTCGCATGATAAATGTGTTCCCATTCCTTCGTTTTCAACCTACATGGGACTTTAGGTCTGAAATGGATCTCTTGTAGGCAGTATATGGATGAGTTGTGCATTTTTATCCATTCAGTCACCCTGTATTTTTTTTTTCTTTTTGCTAATAATGCTTTTAATTTTGTGTGCTCCATAAAATAATTTTAAAATTACACTAAAACATATTTGATTCAGAGATGCAGCAGTGTTGTTACACCATTAATTTTTTTTTTTTACTTTTTTTTTTGTCTTTTTGTAGTTGTCTGTTGCTTCCGTCTCTTGTTCTTTCATGGTTTGTTGGTTTTCTTTAGTGATATACTTGGATACCTTTCTCTTTAATTTTTGTACATCTATTAACAGGTTTTGATTTATTATGGTTGTATATAACATCTTACGCATATAGCAGTAGGTTGTGGGACTGGAATTGCTTTGGACTCCTACTGAGAATGATTGGATGGGGCTAGGCATGCTGTTAGCAAGTTAGGTAGAGAATGCTTGCATTGGTTCCCACAGGTGTCTGTGTAACTGGGCTGCACAGCCTAAAGACTCCTGCTGTTCCTGTGCTCACTCTGAGATTAGTAAATTAATCTCCTTCCTGTATATCTCAGGTGTTTTTTAAACTGCTGCTTCTATGCTAGATCTCAGTCGAGTTATTTGTTATTCTGGCTCCTTAAGAGGCTGAACTCTCCCATGCCCCCTGGATCTCTCAGGACTTTGAAAACCAGAGGGTCTTAAAGCCAAATATTATAGGGATTCATCTTCCCAGTGTGGGTCCCACGTGTCTGGGGTGGGGTCTGTTCCTCTCCCTTCTCTGTGTTGCCATGTCCCTCCCTCCCCTAGGCAGTCCCATGGGTCAGTTTTGTTCCTCACTGTGTTTTTGCCCTCCCTCCCATTTTCTACTTGCTTCTTCTCTAGCTCTGAAGAATCTGTTCTGGCAGTTTTGGGGACATTTTCTGGGTTCTTTACACCAATGTAGAGGTTTTCCAGGGGTATCAATGGGATGAGGTGAGCTTAGGATCCTCCTATTCTGCCATCTTCCCTGGCTACCGCCTAAAGGTTCTGTGCAGAGGGAACAAACATGAATACTAATACCCCAGTTTTCTACTGAAAGAGATATATTTGCATAATTTAAAACTTGTAACTTGAGGGTCTGACTTCCAGTCAACCTGAATCTAGGTGCGGAGATCCTCCCCTTTGGGAGGACATTGACTGACAGATCTTTAGAAGCCCTAAATTAGTAGGAGCCACTAAAAATAAGAGTGCTTGTATAATTACAGAGGTTTGAGAGCTAACTTCAAAAGGCTAGGACATAGTTGAATGATGAGGCTCAAACATTCCTGCACTGGAAGAAGAGGCTGCTTTACCTAACGCCTAGAAACCAACATAGAGAATCAAGGAAAATGAAGAAACAGAAGAACAAAACCTCAAAAAAAAAAAAACTTTACTGAGATACAGGATTTAACTGATAAATTATTCAAATAACAGATGCATACTGAGCGCAGGAGAAGGAGAAGAGTGGATGAACAAAGAATTTCAACAAGGAGAAAGTATAAGAAAGTACTAAATAGAAGTCACAGAACTGAAGAATACAGTAACTGAACACTACAGTGGAGGGGTTCAACAGCTGACTAGAGAAGAGAAAAAAATACCAGTGACCTGGTAGACAAGGCAGTAGAACTCACTAGCTTAAGGGACTTATAGGACAATCTAAGCAGACCAACATTGACGTTATAGGAGTCTCAGAAAGAGAAGAGAAAGGAAGGGGAAGAAAACTTATTTTCAGAAATAAAAGGCTGAATACTTTTCTAACCTGGGGAAGGAAACGGACATCCAGATCCAGTAGTTTTGCAGAGTTCAAATGAGATCCACATCAAGACATACCATTATTAAAGACAAGGAGAGAATCTGAAAAGAGCAAGAGAAAACCAACTTGTTACATATGAGAGAACCAGTCCCCCACTCCTGCTCCCCTCTCCCCAACCCCTGTAAGACTATCAGGTTTTTCAGCACAAACTTTGCAGGCCAGAAGGGAGTGGCTAATACATTAAAAGTGCCAAAAAAAAACTGCGTCCCAAAAGTACTCTTTCCACCAAAGCTGTTCTTCAGATTTAAAGGAAAGGTAAAGAGTTTTCCAAATAAGCAAAAGCTAAAGGAGTGTACCACTACTGGACTGGCCTTGCAAGAAATGTTAAAGGGAATTCTTTAAGCTGAAATGAAAGAGTGCTAATTAATAACAGAAAAACATATGAAAGTGTAAGTTTCACTGATAAAGATGGTAAGTTTTTAAATTAGTAACTTTTTAAATTAGTCTGAAGGTTAAAAGGTAAAAGTAACTATAACAATTTGTTAAAAGTATGTAAATTGTGACATCAAAAACAAAATGTTCATGGAGGGGAGTAAAAATGTATAGGCTTAGAGTGTGTTCAAAGTTAGCTTGTTATCAACTTAAAATGGGCTGTTATAAGTCATTTTATGTAAGTCTAATGGTAACCACAGAGCAAAAACCATTGGTACATACATAAAAAATGGAGAGCAAGAAATTTAAGCATAACACTATAGAAAATCATCAAATCACAGAAAAGAGAGGGACGCCTGGGGGTTCAGTCAGTTAAGCGTCTGCCTTCAGCCCAGATCCTGATTCCAGGGTCCTGGGATAGAGTCCCACACTGGGAGCCTTGCTCAGCAGGGAGCCTGCTTCTCCCTCTGCCTTCCTGCTGCTCCCGCTGCTTGTGCTCTCTCTGCCAAAAAAATACTTTTTAAAAAATCACAGAAAAGGGAGCAAGAGAAGAAAAGAGGAAGAGAGTAACTACAAAACAACCAGAACACAATTAACAAACCAGCAGTAAATAGGTACCTATCAATAATTAAGAGTCCAAAGCTGGTGGAAGGAAGGAAATAACAAACATCAGAGTGGGAATAAATGAAATAAAGACGCATAAAGCAGATTAGATTAATGCAACTAAGACATGGCTTTTAAAAAAGATAACCAAAATAGACGAACCTTGGACTAGATTCACAAAGAAAAAAGAGGGCTCAAAATAAGAAATGAGAGACCTTATAACTGATGCCACAGAAATACAAAGGATCATAAGAGACTACTATGAACAACTATACACCAAAAAGTTGGACAACCTAGAAGATATGTATATATTCCTACAAACCTACAACCTACCAAGAATGAATGATAAAGAGAAAAGCTTAATAAAGAGATTAAATTAGTAATCAACAACCTCCCAACAAAAAAAGTCCACGACCAGACGGCTTCTCCGCTAAATTCTACTAGCCAAAGAATTATTACTAATTCATCTCTAAATCTTCCAAAAATAATAAGAGAATACTTCCAAAGTCATTTTGTGAGGCCAGCATTACCTTGATACCAAAACCAGACAAGGATGCTGCAAAAATCCCCAACAACCTATTTACAGACAAATTCAAGAATACATTAAGAGAATCATACACTATGATCAAGTGGGATTACTTCCAGGGAAGTAAGGATGGTTCAACATCCATAACTCAATCAGGGTCATACATGATATTAATGTAGAAAAATCAGGTGCAGAAAAAGCATTTAACACAATTCAATACCCATTTATGATAAAAACTTTCAACTAGGTGGGTATAGAGGGAATGTACTTCAACGTAATAAAGGCTATATATGACAAACCTACAGCTGATATCAAACTCAAGGGTGAAAAGCTCTAAGTTTTTCATATGAATTCAGAAACAAGACAAAATTGCTCACTCTCACTACTTTTATTCAATATAATATTGGAAGTCCTACCCAGAGCAATTAGGGGGGGAAAAATCATTTAAATCAGAAAGGAAGAAGTAAAACTGTCACTATTTGCAAATGACTTGGTATTATATAAGGAAAACCCTTGGGGTGCCTGGGTGGCTCAGTCGTTAAGCATCCGCCTTCGGCTCAGTTCATGATCCCAGGGTCCTGGGATCAAGCCCCATATCAGGCTCCCTGCTCTGCAGGAAGCCTGCTTCTCCCTCTCCCACTGTCTCTCTCTCTGACAAATAAATAAATAAAATCTAAAAAAAAAAAAAGAAAGAAAACCCTTAAGACTCTAACCCCCCAAAACTGTTAGAATAAATGAGTTCAGTAAATTGTGAGATACAGAATATAGAAATATCTGTTGTGGTTCTATATACTAACAAATGAACAGAAAGGGAAATTAAGAGAACAGTCCCCTGTCCCATTTACCACTGAATTAAAAAGAGTAAAATACCTAGGAATAAATTTAACCCAGAAGGTGAAATACCTGCACACTCAAAACTTATAAGACATCAATGGAAGAAATTGAAGAAGACACAAATAAATGGAAAGATATTCCATCATCCTGGATTGATAGAATATTGTTAAAATGACCTTCCTACATAAAGCAATCTCTTTGTGAGGTTCAATGCAATTCCTATCAAGTTCCAGTGGTATTTTTCACAAAAATAGAATAAACTATCCTAAAACTTGTATGGAACCAGAAAAAAACCCCAATAAGCAAAGCAATTAAAACCATGCATATATGGTCAGTTAATTTACAACAAATCTCTTCAATAAATAGTGTTGGGAAAACAGAACAGCTACATGCAAAAGAATGAAACTAGATGAGGATCTTACACCATACACAAAAATTAACTCAAAATGAATCTAAAACCTGAAAATAAGATCTGAAGCCTTAAGATTCTGAGAACACAAAGTAGTAATTTTCTTGACTTAGGTCTCAAAGATTTGTTGGATTTGATACTAAAAGCAAAGGCAACAAAAATAAATGAGTGGGACTACATCAAACTGAAAGTTTCATACACAGCAAAGGAAACAAAATGAAAAGTCAACCTATGAATGGGAGAAAATATTTGTAAATCATCTGATAAGGGGTTAATATCCAAAATATATAAAGAACTCCTACAATTCAAAAAGCATCCAATTAAAAAGTGGGCAGGATATCCGAATAGACATTTTCCCAAAGACGACATGCAGATGGACAAACAGGCACATGAAAAGGTGCTCAACATCACTCATCATAAAGAAATGCAAATCGAAACAATGAGATATCACCTCACACTTGCTAGAATGGCTAATATAAAAAGACAGGCTATAACAAGTGTTGGCAAGGATAATTATTGTTGCACTGTTGAGGGGAATGAAAATTAGTACTATGGAAAACAATATGAAGGTTCCTCAAAAAATTAAAAACAGAATTACCCTGTGATCCAGAAATTCTGCCTCTGGGTATATACCTGAAGAAAACAAAAACAGTAATTTGAAAAGTTATTTGCATCTACGTATTCATAGCATCATTATTTACAGTAGCCAAGACATGGAACAACCTAAGTGTTCATTGACGGATGAATAAAAAAAATATGGTGTGCATATATAGATATAAAATGGAATATCATTTACACATGAAAAGAAGAAAATCTTGCCATTTGTGATGACATAGATGGGCCTAGATAGCATAACACTAAGTGAAATCACTCAAAGAAAGACATACTATACGATCTCACTAAAATGTGGACTCTAAAAAAAAAAAAAAAGAACTCACCTATACAGAAGCCAGATTGCTGGTTGCCAGAGTTGGTTGTGGGGGGTTGGTAAAGGGGATCAAAAGGTACAAAATTCAAGTTATTAAGTAATTAAATCATGGGATGTATTGTACAGCACGATGACTACATTTAATACTATATTGTATATTTGAAAGTTGTTAGTAAAGTGAATCTTAAAAGTTCTCATGACAAAATTTTGTATCTATGTGTGGTGATGGTTTTTAACTGGACTTATTGTGATGACCATTTCACAATACAGTTGACCCTTGAACAATGTAGAGCCTTTGAGCCCCAATGTTCCAGCAGTCAAAAAAAAAAAAAAAATCTGTGTCTAACTTTTGACTGCTTAAAAACTTAATTACTTATAGCCTACTGTTGACAGGAAACCTTACTGATAACATAAACAGTCAATGAATATGTATTTTCTATGTTATATGTATTGTATGCTGTATTCTTACAATAAACTAGAGAAAAATATTAAGAAAAGCATAAAAGAAAATGCAATTATGGTACTACATCAAAAGATTTTGGCATATAAAGTGGACCCAAGCATTTCACACTCATGTTGTTCAGGGGTCAACTGTATATACAAATGTCAAATCATTATGTTGTATACCTGAAATTAATATTATATCAATTATATCTCAAAAAAGGTAATTATGAAAATGAAACTCTGCTTATTTTCAATGTATTCTGAATTAGAATAAAGGTTTTACAAATACTAAAATAACTATGAAAGTAATTATTTTGAAGGATAAATATAAAGATGCCTAAGCTTTCAACATTATTATGCCTTTTTATGTACAAAGTAAAGAAATTATGTTTAGACAAAAATTCTCCAGGTCAAAAAAACTTCTCACCTCACATACTGACATCAATTCTTGGTAATAGAGAGCTATGTTGAAAAGTAAGGTCAGTAGGATTGCTATAATGGGTAGTAATGTCTGCAGAACATGCGGAAACTTTTTAATATTGATCTTGCTAAACACTATCTTGCCATCATTTTAACTAAGAGAAAAATAAATGTACAGCAATATCACAAAGAATTTCTTTTCCCTATTGTTTCTTTAAGACATATATGTAGTTCAAATACTGAAAATTTCCTTTACAAATACATCTTTATTTAATCTCAACAGATATTAACTCTCACAATCTCTAGCAGACCACCGAGGAACTCTGCAGCAGAGATCTTTGCTCAAATTAGAAAGATGGAAATCTTTAGTGGAACATGAGAGATAATTACAAATTAACCTGAGAAAATAAGACTACCTAGGAAGATAATACTAATAAGAACAAAATTAAAGTAAAAATACCACTTTTTTTCCCTATAGTGGAATGAAAATGTAATTTCTTATAAAAGATCAATGTAATGGTACATTTGATGGTGAGTTTGTATAAGCTTGATTGATAAGCTCATTAAAATTGGTCATATGTAACAATTAGATGCTTATAGATCTAAATTTCATAGTTTTAAAAATTTGAATTATTTTCCCATATAATAAAATTGCTTGAATAATCTCTAGAGGAGCATTCTTAAGCAGCCAATTAATGAGGTCATAAACTCACAAAAATTTTAAAGGAAAGAATAGAGCTCTTAAATTAATAAATTCAAAATTACAAAGGCAGGTGGCAGAATTGAGTATTGTGTCAAACTGTTAATATACATAATAAAGGTGAGGATAATGGTGAGATTGATATTGGCAAGAGGAGATAACCTTGTAATTTTGAATTCTCAGTTAAATGAAGAGTATTAGCTGAAACTGGCAAAAAAATAAATTTTCAGTTGAGAATATTATTTTTTCTAGATTGGCTGTCACAAAGGGTTTCCATAGTAATTGACCAAACACTTCATTAAACATAGACTCAATTCTCTTTTGTCATTTCATATAGAAATTTCTTGTATTCATATTTACCTCAGTTAAATGAGTCTCTAAGCAAAATATTACATCCATGACACTATTAAAAACAGCACAGTCTAGAAGTGATACACTTTAAATATAAGGACCCACAGAAGCTGAAAGTGAAGGGATGGAGAAATATACCATGATAACAGAAAGTTGAGTAGCTACATTATTTTCAGACAAGAATTTAGAAGTATAATCTTCAGTTAAGGAAGGACATAAAGTAATAAAAAGGTCAGTTCTCCAAGAAAACTCTAAACCTCTATGCACCTAACAACAGAACATCAAAATAAATAAGTAAAAAGAGAACTAAAAGGAGATATAAACCCACTCTTCTAATTATATTTTTTAGTATCTCTTTTTTGGTAATTGATAAACAAAATAGAAAACCAGTAAAAATAAAATTGAATAAAAAGCACTATCAATTAACTTGATCTAATTATTTAAGAAATTCTCTATCCAACAATAGCAGACTGTACATTTTTATAAAGCTCACAAAGACCATAAAATAGGACAGATCACATCCTGGCCATAAAACACACCTTAATTTAAAAGAACATAAATCATATAAAGTATGTTCTCTGGCCACAATGGAATCAATAATTAATAATCTCCTAAAATAGAAAGCAATAGCTCCAGGTTATTTCACTTATGAATTCTGTCAAACATTTAATGAAGAAATGATACCAATAATCCAAAATCTCATCCAGAAGATAAAAGGAGGGGAAGCACCTTCTAACTTATCTGTGGGGCCAGCATTATCTTAATAACACAACCAGATAAAGATCTTATAAGAAAGGAAAACTTAAGACCAAAAGTATCTGTCATCAATATACATAAAAATTCCTCAACAAAATGTTGGCAAATGGAATCCAACAATGCATAAAGTAATTGTACAAATGAGATTTACTTCAAGTATGAGGACTGTTCGAACATTCAAAAATCAATTAAGTTTATCCATCACATCAAGAGGATAAGAAAATTCATCTGATTAGATTGATTCATGCAGAAGGAGCATTTCACGTATTCTAGTACCCATCTATGATAAAACTCTCAGTAGAGGAGAACTTCCTTAACCTGCTGAAGGCTATCATTTCATGAATGTACAAAAATAAGGGTGCTGTAAGGCAAAGTAAATACCAGGATGAAAATCCATTCTTTACATCTTTCCTTACTTATCCTTTGGTGGGCTGTGGAGAGTGGATGTCCAGTTCTCTTACCGATCGTTGAAATTCTCAACTGGTTTTCTGTCTCTCAATTCTGTGTGTTTTGGAACACTTCCATTATTAAGTGTAGCTCTGCATGGCTGATAATGATAATTACTATTAATGTAATAGCTAATATTTAACAGTTATTGAGGATTTATAGGTCATACTGTGCCAAGCAGCCTACATAGATTACCTATTCCACTTCAAAACATTCTATGATTTTTAATTCCCATTTATAGCTGAAGATCCTAAGGTACAAAAAGTAATCAATTTGACTAGTGCTATAAACTTAAGGTTCAAGCCTACATAATTAGGTTCCAAAAGCAATGCTTCCCCTGTATCATGCTGAGTTGCCTTTTGGGCAGGTGAGTATAGTTAGAAAAATAAAACCCCTCAATTAATTCTGATGAAAGCCAGAGCCGTCTCTCCTCATTGAGAATTTCTGGTGCACACCTTAAATCTCTGCATTAGAGCATCAAAGGACCAATTATACAAGTTTAGAAATGTTTGCCTTTTCAGGTAGTCTTTTTTTAAAAAAAATAAAAACCAAATTTACCAAGCATTGAAACTATGTACTTCCCCCCCTCAATCCAACTCCATCTCACTTTTGATAAAATTGTAACATTTTCCCATATCCTGGCCTTAGATTATCTGTGAATCTCCATCTGTGGTTGTTAGTTTTTGATTCTTTTGTTATATTTTACCCTAGTGAGAAAACAAATATTACCTTATGGACAATTGGTAGTTTCCCCTTTTATCCAGAAGCTTAAAACTAGTTTTTAATTACTTAATAAATTTATCCCAAACCAAGGAGTAAGTCTTTCTGGAGTTTTAATTTCCTGGGTCAGTATTTCTAATATCTCTGAAACAAACAAGCAAAAGATGGTATTTTGATTTCAGGAAGTTTAAGTACTTAATAACTAAATTTTATGAAATTGAGTGCTCTTATTTTCTTGGTCTTTTCCATGAAAATATTTTCTGTATAAAGAAGTTAATAAAGATAAGTGGACTGTTTACTGAAGAAAACACAAAACACTAACCAGACTGTACTATAATTAAATTACCAAACAGATAAGAATACTGAAATGTCAAATAGAATTCCAAATAATTTGTCCTTTATATGAGTACATGACTTGCTAAAGAATAATATAGTTCCATGTTTAATGTCAATTGCATAATTTTCTGCAAATTTTATGGAATTCCAGCATATAAAAATAAAACCGTGAAAATAAATAAAATAATCAATACCTTATAGAAGCATTTTAAGTTTTCTTTTGTTAAGGATTTATGTATTAATGAAATTAAGTAGAAAACACATTAATATTTGACAAACAATTTCTGGAGTGGGAGCAGGCATATTTAGAAAAAGCTTTCAAATTGTTTTTCTTTTAATGGCTTACATTTGGGGGAAAAATCACAGCTTAACTTTTTTTCATCGCCCTTAATTTGTCTCGTTTTCCATAAAATGCTTGGGGAGAATATCCTTTAGTCTTTCCACTTATGTAGTTCCAAAATGCCTAGAGTCCAAACATATTCTATTCATTAGAATATACATTTACATTTTCTTTTTTTTTATTTCTTTATTTTTTTAAAGATTTTATTTATTTATTCATGAGAGAGAGAGAGAGAGGCAGAGGGAGAAGCAGACTTCCTGCAGAGCAGGGAGCCCGATGCGGGACTCGATCCCAGGACTCTGGGATCATGACCTGAGCCAAAGGCAGACGCTTAACCATCTGAGCCACCCAGGTGCCCTACATTTACATTTTCTAACACTAAAATACTGATTGCTACTTCCTTGCTGACTTTGAATAACTGGCTGATAAGAACCGTGTATACAAACTATAAAGGAGTTGTAAGTTAAATGTGCTTATTAGGGTTCTTTACCATAATCTACATATGTATTTAACAACGAGAGTTCTATCATCCCAACAGTGATTCTTGGGATTTATCACCTTTCAATCTTGAAAAAAAAAAAAAAACTATAAAAACTTCTGCTTATGACCAAGAAAAAGTAATAGCATCTGAATTTGCACTCGCAACTTAAACAACTAAAAATCTGGACATAATATGTAAATCAACACTTTTCAAGGCATTGGAGATTCTGCAAGTAAGGACAGTGTTCCCTAACAGGTGGTAAACAAACACGGTGAGCTCTAGGACTGCCACAGTAAACCTGCAGAGAAGTTCCAGGCTTTATCACAGGAGGTGAAATGCAGGCAGAGAACTCTGGGTGAGGAGGCATTGAGAGTGTGGGTAGGACAAGAGGCTAGCGTTCACAGGGCAGAATCCTGAGAGGAGAACGCAGCATAGAGAAAGGAATGTGGAGATCTGTACAGGGTTCTCCTTGAGTACTTACCAGTTTTCATGGTGAGAAAACTACTTGAGACTCTGGAAACAACCACCTAAAATAAACAGAGGGAAACAACCTTCAGAGTTCACAGAGCCAAGTAATTCCTATTCCCACAGACTGGAAAACCTCTTAATTCATGGGTCTTTGGGTAGACTACTCAGAAGGGATTAGCCCCAGGAGTGGAGAAAGAATTAGACCTAGAGTCAACTCTGTTCTGGTCCTGCCTAATAAAACTTAAAAGCAAGACAGAAAGATAGCACATTATTTTCAAGTAACTTCACTGTGTCCATTAACAAAGCTCAGTGCTATTTATAGGAATGCAAAGGTATATAGGCACAAGGTGTTCATTCAAAAATTACCAGATATGCAATAAAGAGAGAAAATATGACCCATAATGAGGAAAAAATTCAATCAAAAATAACCCCAGAAACACAGATTATAGAATTAGTAACAACACTAAAACACTTATAACTGTATGCTATATATATAAGAAGCTAAAGGAAAAGAGCATGTAAAGTGAAATATGGAAATGTAACAAGATGCAAATTTAGTCTGGAGATGAAAACTACAATATCTGATATGCAATACACTGGATAGGATTAAAGGTAGATTGGACTTTTCAGAATAATGACCAGTTGCAGATCAATGAACTTAAAGGCCTAGATATAAAAACTATTCAAAATTTAAAAAACAAAAAGAATGAAAAAAATAAATTGTGCATCATTGAGTTGTGGGACAAATTCAATCAGCTTACTATAAATGTAATTAGAGTCTCAGAAAGAGCAAGTGGATTGAGGGAAGAAAGACAGTAATAATAATAATAGGAAAAATAAAGTTTGAAAATAGTGCAAATTTAATGAAAACAAATCCCACAGATTTTAGAAGCTAAATGGACCCCAAACACAATGATTTGACAAAATTACTTGAAGGCCATATCATAGCTACTTTGCATAAAACCTGTGATAAGAAAACATCAAAAAATAGAGGAAAAGCAAACAGTACATACACAGGAACAAAGATAAAAATAAGAACAGATTTCTCATATGAGGCAAGCCAGAAGTTCCTAGAGCAGCATCTTTAAGATGGAAGAAAACCAAATCAAACAAAGCAATTAGTGTAGAATTACATGCCCTACATAAGTATCTTCAAAACAAAGGTAAAATAAAAACATTTTCATACATTCATTGGCTAAAAGAATCAATCATCTACAAACCTAAAGTACAAGAATGGTAAAGGAAAATTTTCAAGTAGAAGTAATGACACCAAGAAATCATAATACACACAATGAAATGAAGAGTACCAAAATGGTAACTATGTGGATAAATATAAAATAGGTTTTTCTTATTATGTAAAAATCTCCAAATGATAATTAACTGTTTAAAAAATAATACTGTAGGGTGCCTGGGTGGCTCAGTCGTTAAGTGTCTGCCTTTGGCTCAGGTCATGATCCCAGGGTCCTGGGATCGAGTCCCACATCGGGCTCCCTCTCCCACTCCCGCTGCTTGTGTTCCTGCTCTCACTATCTTGGTCTCTGTCAAATAAATAAATAAAATAAAATAAATAAATAAATAAAAAATAATATTCTATTATGGACTTTATGACATATGGGTGACAATTAATGTATGACAGTAATGACATGATGGCTAGTAGGAAAAAAATGCAGGTATGTGTTGTTCTTATACTGTGCATGAAGTTCTATAATATCATTGAAAATGGACCAATAAGTTAAAGTATATAATACAAACATAAGCAAACACTAAAACAAAAAATGTTATAGCCAATAACTAAAGGAGGAAAAATAGAATCATAAAATACACTAACCCAAAAGAATGCATTCCAGTAGGGAAAAAAAAGTAGAATAATAAATAAAACAAAAATAAATAACAATAGATTTAGAACCAACCACATCAATGATCATACTAAATGATATAAACTATTAATACACAGTGATTGTCAATGTGGATAGAAAAGCAAGACCCAATTATATTCTGCTTACAAAATGCCCACTTAAATATTAGATGCATGAACAAATTAAAAGACAGAAATTACTAAAGCTCATTCTGGAAGAAATATATTACACAAAGAACCATTTATCGATTATCTGTAGTTAAAATTCTTCCCACATAAGAAAGGTCCAGGACAAGATGGCTCCAGTTTAATAAATTAAACACAAGAATATATAAGAAGTGTAGTAATCCACACCTTGAGTCACTTACAAAAATTAACATACTATGGATTGTGGAACTAAATAGGAAGCCCAAACTTCTGGGAGAAAGTAGAAAAGAAAATATTTGTGATCTAGCATTGCGCCAAGATTTCTTAGAAGTGTAATAAATGAATAAAACAATTGATAAATTGTGTTTTATAAAAAGTAAGAACTGGTTTTTGAAAGTTTCTGTTAATACAAAGATAAGTCACAACTGGGAAAAATGATCATATATCTGATAAAGAACTATTCTGAAATATTAATATCAAACTTCAATAATAAGAAAACTGGCAACTTGATTAGAAATTAGACAAAATCTTTGAATAGAAATATATTTTTGTTCACTAAGGAAGAAATATAAGGGCAAATAAGGATTTAAAATGTCATTCATCATTAATTATAAAAAAAAAATGCAAGTTAAAATCACAAGTTGATAAATCTCCTAGAATGCCTAAAAATAAAAAGCTTAATTAAACAAATCATTGGCAAGATTGTTGAGCATTTGTAAATCTTATTAACTACTGGTAAGAATGTAAAATAGTAAACATATTTGCAAAAATAGCTTGGCTTTTGCTTGACAAGTTAAATATACATGTACCATAGGACCAGCCAGTTCACTCCCAAGCATATGTCCCTGCAAAGACATGCACACAGCAGCAAACAGAAGGCATATGTAAGTAGCTTGTGGAGTTGTCAAAGGAAATATCCTGGGGAAGTGAAGCCTTACTTACCAATTCCAGATCTCAACAAGAGCTGAAAAACCTCCTGATATTCCAAACTTACGTGAGAAAAAAAAATATGTGAACAATGTGAGAAATTAAATCATATAAGTTAAATACAAAGGGTTTAAGAAGAATTATAAGCACATTATATATAAAGGAATGGTATCTCAGTATATATTAAAAATGAAGGTCTAGAAGCACCTGGGTGGCTCAGTTGGTTAAGCATCAGCCTTCAGCTCAGATCATTATCCCAGTGTCCTGGGATTGAGCCCCATGTCCTGTCCGGCTCCCTGCTCAGCGGGGAGTCTGCCTTCTCCCTCTGCCTCTGCCCCTCCCCCTGCTCATGCATGCCTGCTCTCTCTCTCTCTCAAATAAATAAAATCTTTAAAAAATAAAAATAAAATAAAGGTCTAGGACTCTTAAGAAAATCAACATAACTAAAAAAACTGGAAAAAGATATCAGTATGTTTATATTATTTTTTCATTCAAAATATAACATATATGTAAATGTGTTCAATTTCAGTATTAAGAAAACACAGAAGTAACAACTAGATAGCCTGAATAATATTTATATTGATAATAGCTATTAAAAGTGGTGACACCTACTGGTGTAGCAGAATAGGGAAAGTGGCTTGCTCTTGAGTACTCCATGAAAACATTTCTTTTCAGCCTTTGGAAAAACCACCTCAAATGTACCTACTAAAATATTAAAACACATATACACATTGAAATAAAAGACAAAATGGCATCTCTTGTATAGACAAAATGGTTGGAAATAAATTGGGGTGCTGATTACTAAAATATATGAAAAATGAAGAATAATTTACATCACAAGTGGGAGAGATTCCTTGGATACTATTATGTGAGAAGAGCTAGATGCAGAGAAGTGTATATAATGTTATGTATTTATTACACAAAAATGGCAGAAATTCATTTTATGTGTGCTTATGTATATCAATAATGGCATTATGAACATGGAGAAAAGTATACACCAGGTTAATATTTGGTTCTGTAGTAGGTAGAGAAGGAAAAAAAAAAGGTGAAAGGGATGTAAGTAAAAATAATACCAAAGTGCTATAAAAACAAGAATGTCCATTTCCAACTAAAAACACGCCTAGGGTAAGATATGTGAAAATATGTAGGAGGAGGGGAGGCTGGGGTGTATCTAGAAGGATGTATTTATAAAATTTTAAAAATATTAATGATACTTCTTTCAGGATATTGAGAACATTTTTTACTTCCTCACTTATATTTTTATTGCTTAATATTTTTACAATGACTTTGTATTGTAAATATAGTGAGAAATCTATTAAGTATATGAAACTACAGGAGAAAGTATAGGAGATTTAAAAAAAATATCTTTGGATGAAAAATATGTTGAGCCTTTTTTTTTTTTTTTTGCAAGGCAGAATGAAACTATTCAAACTGACACTTCAAAATGTAACAATTTAAGAACATATTCACTCACATACCTGAAAAGTGCCAGGATTGCCTCGGCTTTTAGCACTCTTAATACTAGTACCCAAGCAGGGCATCAGGCATGTGTTTCTCCACAGCTTTCTGCATTGCTTTCCTATGTGTTGGATTTGTTTTCAGGCAAGGTCTACTGAAGGTCAACAAGACGGCCATAGAAAGTTCTAGTCTTGAGGACTCCAGTGAAGAAGCGACTTCTTTTTTTTTTTTTTAATATTTTAGTAATTTATATGACACACACACACACAGAGAACACAAGAAGGGGAGCGAGAGAGGGAGAAGCAGGCTCCCCGCTGAGCAGGAAGCCTGACATGGGGCTCCATCCCAGGACTCTGGGATCATGACTTGAGCCAAAGGCAGATGCTTAACTGACTGAGCCACTCAGGGGCCCTGTGACTTCTTCTCTTTATTGAATGTAATAGCAATAGTCTCCAGGTTAATTTTCCCTTGCTTTCACATGGCCTGGGTCATGTGTTCCCCGTGTGAGTCTTCGGATGCAGTTGACTCACCTGCCAAGTCCACTACTAATGCTAATCCTTGGAGTCAGAGTGGAGTCTGCCCACCTGAACCATCTAGAGTCAGGGTGATTTCCTTCTTGGAAATAGGATGCCAGAATCAGATGAACAGGAGTTGGGCAATAATCCAAGGGATAAGAGAAGGCTCTATTATGTCCTTCCTAAATGAGATAGAAAATTAAACCTAAGTTTATATACCTTGTCTACATGAAATACATTATAAGCATAGTTAAAAGATAACATTGAAAAATTCATATATTGCAATAAATTGTTTAATATTTATATAGAGTCCCTATAACTCCTGAGACAAAAAAGGATAAGAATTGAAAAAAATAATAAAGGACAAAAGCAGAATTCTCAGTTAAAAAATGCTAATGGCCAATGAGTTTATAAAATATTCGTGGAACACGTGGGTGGCTCAGTTGGTTAAGTGTCTGACTCTTGATTTCAGCTCAGGTCATGATCTCAGGGTTGTGAGATTGAGCTCTGCATCAGGCTCCATGCTCAGAGAGGAGTCTGCTTGAGATTCTCTCTCTCTCCCTCTCTCTGCCCCTACCCCACTCATGCTCTCACTCTTGCTCTCTAAAATAAATAAAATCTAAAAAAAAAAAAATTTTTTTTTTTTTAAGATTTATTTATTTGACAGAGAGAGACACAGCGAGAGAGGGAACACAAGCAGGGGGAGTGGGAAAGGGAGAAGCAGGCTCCTGGCCGAGCAGGGAGCCCGATGCGGGGCTTGATCCCAGGACCCTGGGATCATGACCTGAGCCGAAGGCAGACGCTTAACGACTGAGCCACCCAGGCGCCCTCTAAAAAAAAAATTTTAAACATATTTCAATTAGTAATCAGTAATTCAAATAAATGTGACCATAGCTTTCAATTTTCATTAATTAGATTATGGGACTGAAAATGAAAATATAATAAATTGCAATGATAAATCATTCTACCAAAATAGGTATTCTTACACTCAGTTGATGGAAATATAAATTGGTAGAGCTTTTTTTGTCTGGTACAGCTTTTAAGGTTGACAAGTTGACAGTAATCTGTTGAAACTGAAAATGTGCATACTTATGTCTGCCATACAAAAATATTCATAAATTCACACAAATGTATATTTATGTTACTGCACCATTGTTTGTTATATGAAAAATTAGAAACTAAGTATCAGTAGGATAATGATTAATAAATTATGGGATATGCATAGTTGAATAATGTGCAAGTCCATAAAGGTATAAAATAGCTCTATATGAACAGAAATCTATTTTATTGAGAGTAATTATGTATTTATGTGCAAATACACACTATTCCTAACTAATCATACCTATCACTGCACACGTGCGTCCGTATGTCCATAGAGAAGGAGTGGAAGGATGGGCATGAACTCTCAATAGAGGTTGCTTTTGTGGAAAAGCAAGAGCATGGGGAGGGAATAGAAAAACATATTTCTGTCTTGCTATAGAGGTTTTTTTTTTTGCCTATTTTTTATAATTTTTCAATTTGTGGCTCAGGGAGTACTCTGAAATAATGTTGTTGAAATGTTGAAATAAATGTTGAAATAAATGTGTCAGGTTTGCAGAAATTATACAAATCATCTTTCTGAAGTCTGTTGTTCAAAAAAATAGCAATTGTTGCTCTTGTTTTTATCTTCATTTCATAGACAAGCATTATATTTTTTCTACTTCTGCCTCCTGACTCCATCCCTCCTCCAGCACCCTAAGCCTCCTGGTGCTGGAAATATATGTGGAGATAGAAATGCTAATAGAAGTAGAAGGAGCTAAGCCTAGAACACAATACACTTACTCGTGATGCTCACTCTCTTGTTTTTTTCCATTTTAAAGTAACATAACTATTTTAATGATTTTTTCTCTTTATTGTTGAAAATAGCCAAACAATTCACTATGAATCAGTAGTCACCAGAAAGGGGGTTTATTACTTGCCACGATTTCTTCTGGGGTGGTCTGACATACCTGGAGCTGAGCCTGTACTGTCTGGTAGACTGGTCCTCCCTAGGAGCAGGGTTGGGGCTGCCTGTTGGCTGTGGCCAGCCTGAGGGCAAGTCAGCACCGCCTAGAAAGCACCAAACAAGGGAGCTCTGCACAGACCTTCCAGAGAGCTATTTAATTGGAGCATGCCTAATTAATGCAACACATAAAAGTTATGCTTTTTATATTCAATATAAACTTTGATAAAAACTCACTTTTCTCATTTTTATTTTACTCTGAAGCCAAAAGCTTTTTTGTATGTGAGAGTATATTACTAAAAGTATAATGTAGACCAAGGCAATACTATGATTTGATTTACCTAAGAGTTTTTGCATGAACTTTAATGAAATACCATAAAACTAACAAAAAGACAATACCATAAAGAAGTATTTTGCATCTGTAATTCTACGAAACTTGGCTTACCATTTAATTCTTTTTTTATACTCTGCACCCTCCTCAGTAATTGGCATTTTTTAACTAATCAAACCCATCAGCTTGATCATTCTTATTGTTGTTTGCCTTCAGTTCCTTCTTGTTTTTCTGTTTGTTAATTGCTCTATTGTACTTGCCCTTGTTTGAGTAAAATATATTTTAAAAATTGCGTTGCTGATGCTGTGATGATATGTATGTTTAGCCTAAATGTGCCTTGAGGCAAGTTTTTGGTATCCAAAGTTTGGAGTATTTCAGACTTTGGATGAAGGAAAACTAAGTTCCTTAATGTAACTTTAATGCATTATTTAATGACTGCAATAAATTCTGATGCATTTTTTTCTCTCTACAAAAGAAGAAAAATCATTTAATATTTAATACAATTTCTCAATTTACAATTGAGGTTACAAGTATTCATTTTCCTGTTCTTGAAACATAAACCTCTTCATTATACAAAATGGCTGTGAAGGAATTTCTTTTTCAATAATGAACATAATACCAGCTTTCGATTTAACAATTTTTAAATCAAAATTATTTCTTGCATAAAAAATCTTTACACTGCTTCGCACAAAAGCAAATGCATAAACTTGATAGCTTTTTTTACCTCACATATTTTAAATGCATTTCTATGTTGGGGAACTGTGCTTTTTCAGCTATTGAAGTTATATGAGTGAATAAGTAACTGTATGGAAGAAGAAAATACTATAAAAATGTATTTAACTCCTAGAAAGCTTTGATAGAAAGCTTCTACAAGAAAGAGTGTATCACCTGGTAATTTATCACATGATTGAGAAAAAAGGAAAATTTTGTCTTATTTTTGGAACTAGCATATGAATAAATAAATACCACCTGGAGAGTGGGGGAGTGGGGAGGCAGAGAGAAAAATAGTGGGGTTTCCTCTTTCCCAAAATGTTTGGAAAGAGGGACTATGGGAAAATGTTTAGTTGACCCATACTCTTCTAAGTACTGAAGTGTAGGACCAGGAGAGAGTGAGTAGGAAACAGTGAAGGTTAAGGAGAACAACTAAGGTGGAATTGGATTCTAAATGATGTTTTTAGGATAATGGACTCTGAGCTATCAATAAAGACCCAAGAAAGACATGACATAAATAGAAGTCTGGTCAAGAAAGGCTTTTAAATAATAAAGAGCAATAAGGATTATGTTGGAATTCTTGCATTTGAATAAGATTTATTACTTAATGAGGTAGCAGGAAACTTTAGCACACTTAAGTTTGGGTAATGAGAAAGGGGAGACATTGACAGTATACAAGCTTATTACAATTAATTACTGGAATATTCCATATAACTCCTATTGTTTTTGTTCTATCTATCCATGCAACCATCCATCTCTACTTGTCTATCATATGCTTATTTAAAAGTATATAAACTATATCATTTAAGTTCAGAAAGCAATTTTTCAAGTATGCGGTATTGAATTCCTAATTTGGAGGAATATACTTTACAGTATAAATCATATATGACAGGTGTTAATGCCGGGACATTCTTAGCCCTCTGAGATAGGTCAGATATTATTATTTCCATACAAATAAGGAAACAAACTCAAAAATTCCCAAAGACCCCTGAAATAATTAATGAGGGGATTCTGATAATTCTCTTAAAGCATAGTAACTGTAGTTTATTCCTATGTTTTATTTTTTCTTATTATGAGTCTCATTATTGACAACAATTTTATATCCCTCAAGTTTGTCAGCTTCAAATTATTTTATTTATTCCCTGATTCAGTTAGTCATTTACCAAAAAAAAAAACCATGATATGCAGCAAACTTTGAGATGGAATGGAGATGCAGATTTTTTTTAAAGATTTTATTTATTTATTTAATTGACACAGAGAAAGAGAGAGAGACAGCATGAGAGGGAATACAAGCAGGGGAGTGGGAGAGGGAGAAGCAGGCTTCTGGCCTAGCAGGGAGCCCGATGCGGGGCTTGATTCCAGGACCCCGGGATCATGACCTGAGCTGACGGCAGTTGCTTAACCAACTGAGCCACCCAGGCACCCTGAGATGCAGATATTAATAGAACTTGGTTTTTCCCTTCAAAGGACTGACAGTTGTTTCAGAAATTTTAGCATGGGAAATATGCTTTTTACTGATTTAAGTGCATTAAGATAAAAAATTTTAAATTATCAGAATCATGTCATAGGTCAGAGTAAGACTGATGAAGTTCAAATCTTAGTTCCCCCACTTTCCAGTTGGGGGTCTTAAGTAATATCTCTCTAAATGATAGAGACTGAGTATTACATGCCTCATGGCAATATTGAGAAGATCAAATGAGTCAATTCATTTTAAGTTCCTAGAAGAGGACCTGGCATACAGTAAGAATTTGATAAGTATCTTCTCCCTTATCATTAACGTAGAGATCAATCACTCATTCATATGATACACTACTATTGTCCAATAGTGGTTATATCACTTATTAGTCTAAGTTATTATATGTATCATACACATCGTATGTATGTTGATAAACATCTTAATGTTTAAATAGTACATGTTTAAATAAAATAGCAGTTACTGAACAACAGGAGTGCTGTCAATCTGAATGAGGACACAGATCCAGAGAAATTGGAATGTGGAAATTTATGTGAGGCTTCTGAAAATTTAAAGAAGGCATTTTAATTGAAATTTCTATCAAACTTGGGATTCAGCCATTGGTCATTTTGTGATTTCTGTGGGTACATTACCCACTGGGCAACTTATACACCAGAAGATTCCTTCAGATACTGCCTCTTACTGGCAGTCTTACTCCACAAAGCACATTTCCTCACCGGTACTCAGAGGGTCCTATCCGGAGGTACAGGTATTTGAGAAGTAATCTCACATAGCGTGAAAGCACAGATTTAAGAATTTGCCTGGTATGGATCTCACCCGTCCCACCACTTACTAGTTGCGTAATCTTGGGCAAATCCTTCAATCTCTCTGTGTTCAGCTTCTTCCTTTGTTAAAAAGGAGGTAAAGATTAATACTAACTTCATGCTTTGAAGAGGAAGTAAATTAATAAATGCTAAAACCTTAGAGAAAGTATGAGTCATCATAAACACTATAATAAAAGTGTTTGCCATTTTTTCTGCCCTTTGGCTACTCAGAGTTTAGCCATTTTAGAACAAGGATTAAATTAATTCCATGCTGCCTGTATCCTGGTTCCACATGTTTAACTCGGTGTGTATTAACTCTGCGATGGAGGAATGGCCTTTATCTCTAAAGGCAGTGCTCATGTCAGTGATGTTCTTAGCATATGTTAAGTTCTCTCAGGTTACAAGAGAACTGGAACCAGCTTCCCTTCCTGGAGGTTCTCAGTCACCATTACCTAGGGTGCCAATTACGAGCAGATAAAAGGAGGGATTCTCCGACAGTCCACCTTCTTTCCTAAAATGGCACCTGCTCCATGACTGAATGCCCTGCGGAAACAACTCTCACAGCAGGAGCAAGCTCACACACTGAGGGCTAGATCCCGTGACTCAGAGTCTGTCTTTATACAGGGCTGGGCATTTTTGTCCAGTTTCATTGCCCCTCAAGTAAGTAGATTACAGGTCTGTGTTAAAATAAGTTGTTGGCAGGAAGAAACATCGCCTCCTGAGACCTCAGGCCCATTCACATGGGGGAGGACTCCAATCAAGGAACTTTGAGCAAGTCTCAAACTAAATCTTGGGAAAATTCCACCTCAGTCCTTTTATTTAACTTTTACCAGGTGGCAGATGCTGAGCTTCTCCGGACACCTCAAGAAACTTCTCAGTCAAGTGTGTCAGGTTTTCCCAGGTCCTGTGAAGATCCTCCACTCTAAGAAAAAGTATGTTCTTGCCTCTGAAAAGCACGAGCCATTCCTTGTTGGAAAATGCCATTCATTCCAATGTACCAAGCACTGCAATATAGAAAGAAATGCAAGGATGAATGACACAGTCCTTGTCTTCAAGTTGCTCATAGTTCAGAATCACAATATTTCAAATAATGAAGACATGAATGAATAAGTTGTATGTGTTCAAATCATTAAGTCTAAATCCCCATTTCCCTCTTTTAAAATAAGGCTAATAGCACCATGTATCTCATAGGACTTAAGGTGGAAGCATTGACATGATGAATGGAAAGGGCTATGGCACTGTCCTGCATAAAGTAATCATTACTTTTTCATATTTTTGTTATGCATGTAATATTCTATCATTAGTATTGGATATATACCTCATTTAGCCATTTGGGTTGACCTCTATGTGATTATATTCAAAATGTGAATAATTAAAATATTTTTGATAACTTTTATATCACAAACATTGCCAGCACAGTAAAAATCTTTGTGCTAAAAATTTCACTGTCATTTTTGCTTAATACTAAGCAATATAGACTAATTTTGCTTAAGATTAATTAAACATTTACGTTATCTTCTCAATGATTTCTATAAGGTTAGATTTAAAATTCTCATTGAAATAAAACAAAACTAAGAAATATCAGCACTTTAATTAAAATGTTATTTGAGAAAAGTAGAATATAAAATTTATTTTGATTTATTTTTTTATTTTAAAAGATTTTATTTATTTATTTGAAAGAGAAAGAGAGCGAGAGAGAGAGCACAAGCAGGGGAAGAGGGAGAAGCAGGCTTCCCACCAAGCAAGGAGCCGGATGCAGGGCTCGATCCCAGGATCCTGGGATCATGACCTGAACTGAAGGCAGACACTTAACCGACTGAGCCACCCAGATGCCCCTATTTTGATTTAAAATTTGTAATATTACATTCCAAAAATTAGAAGTTACTATGTAAGAATTATTTTCATTTGTGTTACATGTGGGTGCAGATAATACCTTCTGTCTGTTCCTGCAGAACAGCTTCCCACCCTTTCCTACCTTTACTGGACTCTTGGGTGCTGGCTTCAGTTTATGTTCAACCAGTGGGAAGCCTGAATAAGAGGTCAGGATGGCTAATGAAGCCTCACTTCTTTGTAGGGACATTTCAACGTGGTTGTATCTCTGGGTTAAAGGTCACAGTTCTTCTCAAATTCACCCTGTTGGCATCATGATCTGCTACTGGGTTGAGGTAAGCAACTATTCTCTCCACAATGCTTCAGGTCCCAGGGTAGTAACAACAGCTGTTGTTAGCTCTGAAATAATGCATGATCTCCTGCGGTTTCCACATATTCTGCCCACTCTTTAGAAATAGGCCCCCTTTTAAGCTCTTTGAATTATTCCAATTTAAGTATACCATCTGTTTCACGCTAAAATCCCAAACAGGCAGTAAAAAAATAAGGCAGATTATTATTTTTTTTTTTACTTTTTAAAAAAACTTGTCTCTGAAAAAAGGAGAAAAGCTATACTTTTAAGTTTGAGTTGGGGAGGCAGAAAGCACAGGGTTGAGAGTGCAGTCTCTTAGAATATTTATGACCAAATTCTGATTAGGTCATTTATTACTTGTCATTTACTTTATCTCTTTACAATTCAATGTTCTTATAAAACGGGTTAGTAGCAAATGGTAGTGGCTTCTATCTCATATTATTGATGTTAGAATTATATAAAAAGACATATGTAGAGTATTTAGCATAACACCTTGCACTGGATAATCTTTCAATAAAGGGTAGCTCCTACTTTATTATTTGCATCTGATAATATTGTAAACAGTTCAGGGCTTACATTACTTTCTTTTTTATTACCATCACAAATTTAAACACTATGAAAAAAATCTGTGTGCATATTTTGAAGTAATTTTAAGTTATAACTCCATTATAAAATAAAACATGCTCTGAGTCATTATATTAAAAATATTTTTTAACTATCTATTGTAACCTGTAATTTTTAGCATTTCTACTACCTCCATAGGATATTATCTAATGGACTAGAACAATTCTAACAAGTAGAGTTAGATCATAAATAAATAAGACATTTACTAAACTTCTTTCTATAAAAATGTTACTCTAAACTAGTGTTATTTATTCTATCCTCTCAGATACTATACTTGTCTGGGAGGTTCCTTGGGAACTGCTTGAAGCAGGTAACAGGAAATTCAGTGGGTAGGATTCAACGTTCATAACCAGAGCCGCATCAATTTTTAATCTTTTTTTAAATATTATACTAGAGTAGATATGCCTTCTTTTGCAAGGAAAGTTTCATAGTTTAAGCTTAACCAAAATCAAGAGAAGAGCTATTATAAAAATGAAAAACTGTTTATAATGTAAAAATATATCTGCTCTTTTCTTTGCCTGTCAGTTGCATATTTTTTCAGCCCTGAGGTCCCTACAAAAGGTATTAGACATAAGTATATATAATCGTCCTTATATATATATCAAACTGTCAAATGTAGATTGAAATTTTCCAAATTATTTTCATGTAATTTTGTACTGTTTTTCTCATTTCAAGAGCAATACATACCTTACTGAAGAAAACTTGAAAATTGAGAAAAAGTATAAAGAAGAAACTGTAATCTCAAGATGAAACCAAACACTTTTAGTATATTATTATATTTAAAACCTATTATTTCTTTAGGCAGCTTGATTTTCGATTTAAGGTGCTTTTGCATTTTTTATTGAAATTATTATAGGGTTAATATGTTTTAAAATAAATATTATATGGCAAGTATTTTTCCATGACATTACAAAAATCTTGAAAACACCATTTTAGTAATAGAATAATCACTATAAAAATCACTTTATAAATAAATAAATAACTTCATATAATTTATTTAAACACTGTTTTGTGTATTTAGGTTCTTGTCAATTTTTCTGTATTTTAAATAACTACATAATGATAATTCTTGTAAGAAAGTATTCTTTTTAAGATTTATTTATTTGAGGGAGAGAGAGAGAGAGAATGAGCAGGGGAAGGAGCAGAGGGAAAATCTCAAGCAGACTCTATGCTTAGCGTGGACCCTGACCTGAGGCTTGATCTCACGACCCTGAGATGATGATCTGAGCTGAAATCAAGAGTCAGAGGCTTAACCAACTGAGCCACCCAAGCACCCTGTAAGAAAATATTTTTATAGTTATCAGATTACTTTCTAAGAATTTTTGAGAGGTAATAATTGACTTGAATACAAACATATTTAGCTCTTAAAATATACTGCTTTATTATTTCAAGTGTTAAAGATTTTCATACAGAACAGCAGGAAACATTCTTTCCTTTTTATTTTGCTAGTTTAATAGATGAAGGATGATACATTACTTATTTATTTGAGTCTCAGTTTTACACTGAGATATATCATTTTCTCATTGGAGTATGCTATTTGTGTTTCTTTTGTGTGTTATGAAGTTTTTTTCTTTGGAAGTTTTCTGTTTTCTAATGCTGATAACAAACAGACAAGTTATACTTTTAAAGACATGAGATACCCATTGAGGCTAAGAAGACTAGGTGAGCTAAAATCACACAGGGGGAATAACAATTCAGAAGTGAGCTGATAGATAAGCGGCTGCTTTTCAGGATGAACATATTTGCAGATGTGAGCATAGGCATAGGATGAGGCTGTGAACTGTTGCTAGAGAAAGGGAAATCTGCAAAGCTTTTAAGTGATGTATGAGCCTGGAGTGACCAAACGTGAAGATTTTTGAGGACTGCACAACTTTGATTAATTGTCAGACACAGTGCTGGTCTAAGGAATTAGGAGGAAAACTCTGGAAAGGAAAGTGAAATATCCCATAGACTTTCACAGCTTTGGAGTTTAAGAACTTCCCTTGTCAAAGCTAAATTGGATTTAAGTAAAAGCAAAACAAGCCAGAGATGAAGATTCTGGAATGAATGAATTCACACTTAGAATCTACAGCCAACATTATATAGGAGGTAAAGGTTGCAAGTCCTGTGTCAGAAGGTAAGTGCTGTAGACCATAAAAACCATCAAATTTTATGTTTGGTGTGTACAGTGTGATCAGGTCAGAGGATGGAGGAGCCTTCAAAACCGACAAGGAATTTCCCCTCAAAACACCTGCCAAATTTTGAAGTATTATTGGGCAGAAGCTAAAGAAAAAACCATTAAAAATTATCTCAAGAAGAACTAAGCCTTCATAGTCTTTCAGTATAGACAAAGACCCAAAGATGTTCAATTAAAAGTCCTGAAGGTCTACAGAATTGTAGTTTAATGATGATTAACCAAAAGTATCTGAGTGTTTTGAAACTTTCACCCTGCTCTAAATGAGCTTAATCCTAGATCAGATGGACATGACCAGCCCCAAATTTGATGAGAAAAGGCAGGATCATATCTGGTAAAGAATATATCACCATTTGCAGCCTCTACACTTCTTTTATATACAGTATCTGCCAAATGATTAAGAGCTAAGAGAAAGGTGAATTTTTCAGGACGCAAGTTCTGCATCAGTAAATGTTTCTTTTTTAAAAGAACATGAAAAGTAAAAAAAGAAAAAACCCACAAATGAAAAAAAAACAAAAAGTTATGACTATCTAATAAAAAACCTAAAGAATAGACAGTAGAAATAGATGAATAGATGATCAAATACTGATGTTATAGATGGGGAGCTTATAATAATTATAACTGATATGTTCATAATAGAGAAAAAATGGTCAACTGAGATGAAAGAATGGAAATTTTCACCAGTTAATGGAATCTAAATCATCATCATCCTCAAATATTTTAGAACTGAAAAAATGAAATATTTGGAATTAACAACTCAATGGATGGTTTAATAGTATATTGTTTATAGCATGACACAGCGTCAATGAGGTACAAGGCACATGAATAAAAGATGGCAATACTGAGACAGATAAAGCAGAAAGAAGGACAAGACAGAACACAGCATAAGTGATTTAGACCATAGGTCATATGGTCTAACACATAGTTAATTAGAGCTCCCTCAAAGCCCCCTTCCCAGAGAGTTGTTACTTTTTTTGTTTGGTTTTTATTTTTATTTATTTAAGATTTTATTTATTTATTTGTCAGAGAGAGAGAGAGAGAGTGCGCACAAGGAGGGAGGGTGGCAGGCAGAGGGAGAAGCAGGCTCCCCACTGAGCAAGGAGCCTCGTGTGGGACTCGATCCCAGGACCCTGGGATCATGATCTGAGCTGAAGGCAGATGCTTAATTGACTGAGCCACCCAAGCGTCCCTGTTTGTTTTTTAGAGAGCACATGGGGTGTGGGGCAGAGGAAGTGGGGAAAAAGAGAGAATCTCAATCAGGCTCCATGCCCAGCAGAGAGCCTGATGCAGGGATTGATCCCATAACCCTGAGATCATGACCTGAGTGGAAATCAAGAGTCGGGTGCTTAACTGACTGAGCCACTCAAGCACCCCAACAGTTGTTACTTTGGACCTGTTTGTTCCCTGCAAACACCCTCTTCACAGGATTTGTCTTTATTTAACTTGACTCAGAGGTCACTGAAGGCAAATAGAACTATTGCCAGTATATTTATTTATCAGCAACAATTAACATCAAGTATTCAACAAAACTGTGGTGGATGATAGCTGCCTAAGGTGTCAACACCGTTTGGTACAAACAAGAGGCTGACCAGAAAACTGAAAAGGAAAATCTAGGGAATAATAATAATAACAATATGTTCATAGAAGCTTTGAAAATTTGTCACATATTTCTTGTTATCTAAAAGGACATGTGCATATGTAGGGCTGTGAATTTGTCCAGGAAAGACCTTAGACTGTCCTAATCTCTCATTTCTGTTTTAATTTAAGACTCTGTGGAAGCAGGAAGTGAAGGCCAAGGCAGAGTTGTATACTGTAATGAAGGCTTGTCCCCACACCCATGTACAAAACCCCTCAGCAGTGGCTGAGAGATTTATTGGTTCAAGGCTAACTAAATTCAGCAACATATAAAAAAGGTTATATCCCATCATCAACTGGGTTATTTCAGGAATGCAAGGTTGCTTTAACATCTGAGAATCAACTAAAATAACACATAATAAAGACAGAAACATGATCATCTCAATCGATTCTCATCTATTTGAAGCATTTCATGAGTATCTATTATCCTTTCATGAAAAAATTACTAGGAATAAAGAGAATTTCTTTAACCCAATAAGAACTATCTATGAAAAACTCCAGCTAACATCATATTTAATGGTATAAGGCTAAATGTTTTGCCCCCCTAAGATCAGGAATAAAACAAAGGTACCTGTTCTCACCACTATCATTCACCACAGTTCTGAGAGTTCTCGCCAGAAAATTTGGCAATAAAACTTTTTAAAAGGTATTCAGATTAGAAAGGAAGAAGTAAACCATCTCTATTTAAAAATAATATGATTTCAAAAATTTACTGACATCAATATGTTGGGATATAAAGAAAGCTGCCACAAGTTTCAAATAGTTGAAATCACTGAGAGTAAATAGGTCTCTGATCACAAGAGTTTTAATAAAGTTAAATAAAATGGCATTTAATAACTTTAAAATAACAAAAAATCCCACAAGTCTGGACTTTAAATAAGAGTGTTCTATGTAACAAGGGAAAGGTGAAATCAAAATCAGAAAATAATTTGAACTAAATTATAATTAAGATATGATGTATATGACATATCAAAACTTATAAGAATCAATGCAGTGCTTACAGAGAAATGTATAGTCTTAAAGGCGTATATTAGACAAGAAAGGAAGTCAGTGGTTTAAGCTTTCATCAAAAGAAGCTAGAATAAAGAGACAAAATTTTAAGTAAAAGGGTGACTATAAGATAAAATAGACATCAATGAAATTGTAATTATGCACCATAAAACTGAAAGCTATTTCTTTGAAAGGATTTTAAACATTAATTAATTCCTAGCAAGCCTGGTAAGAAAAAAGAGGAAACAGGGGCCTGGGTGGCTCAGTCGTTAAGCGTCTGCCTTCGGCTCAGGTCATGATCCTAGGGTCCTGGGATCAAGTCCCACATCGGGCTCCCTGCTCGGCGGGAAGCCTGCTTCTCCTTCTCCCACTCCCGCTGCTTGTGTTCCTGTTCTCGCTATCTCTGTCTCTGTCAAATAAATAAATAAAATCTTAAAAAAAAAAAAAAGAGGAAATAAAAAGTATCTATACCAAAAACACTAAAAGGGTATCACTACAGATTTCATAAACAATAAAGCAATAATTACACAAAAAAATCAACAATTTGAATCTGATAGAAAAAAAATCCTTACATAAAATTCAGTTTTCTGAGGTTAATAGCAGAAATAGACAATAGCTGGTATCAACTAAAGAAGCAGAAAATGTTACTACAAAACTTCCCACAAAGAAAACTTAAGACCCATGAGTTTCATCAACAATTTTTTCCAAACATTTAAGGAAGAAAGGATAGAAATTTTCCACAAACTCTTTAGGAGAGAAGGAACCCTTTCCAACTCATTCTAAGAGGAGGAATAATTTTTTACTGGTATGTGACAAGGGAATTAGAATAATAGAAAGTGACAGACTAATCTCTCTCACAGATATGGATGTAAAACTTACTAAATAAATATAACAAGTGGAATCCAGTGAATATATATACAATCATCAAGTGGAGTTTATTACAGAAATACAGGGTAGGTAGAATATATGTGTGCCACCTCATTAACAGATTGAAAAAGGAAAAAAAAAATCATATGATCCCTGAAAGATGATGCAGAAAAATGTATCTGATAAAATTTTGTTCCCATTTTTTTTTTTAAATGTAGCAAACTGAAGGTAGAGCTGTAACTTCAGTTCTCTGAAGCATATTTTTTTTTTTCCTGATAAACTTGTGCCAGGGAGGTTAGCAATTTATTGACAAAATTTACTCAAGTAGCTTGCCCAGAGAATATTTTACTGTGCTTTCCTAACACTTAGGTGTTCTGAGTAACTTCAGGACTGGTAGGGACAAAGAAAAAAAAAAAAGCAATTAGCTGGTCTCCCGGCCTTCCTCTACTACCTTTACTTTTTTTTTTTTTTTTTACTACCTTTACTTTTAAGCATAAAGACCTAAATTCTCTTTAAAGAATAGGCTCAGAGATGAAAAGTAATTTGAAAAACGCTGTTATTCTATTCTAACATGGCCTATGGAATATTCATCCCTTTCTCCACTGAGAATATCAGCTTTACCTAAAATATGTTCTGTAGACTCTGGACTATACAAACTCAGGGATGTTTCTTGGTATTCTGGGCAAATATGATACTCTCAATAGCTTTATAATTTTTCAATATGTGGTAGGTTAATTTCTCCCTTAAAATTTTTTTCATATATTCTTAGTTATTTT
This sequence comes from Mirounga angustirostris, assembly GCF_029215605.1. Classification (NCBI taxonomy): domain Eukaryota; kingdom Metazoa; phylum Chordata; class Mammalia; order Carnivora; family Phocidae; genus Mirounga; species Mirounga angustirostris. The sequence continues at coordinate 10,014,455 of NW_026991720.1, forward strand.
CACAAGGAACTGCAGAAACCTCTATTATTTTTAAGTCATTTTGAAATAAATATTCAAAGTAATTCAAAAATAATGAAAATCTCTAATATTTAGTGCCTCACCTAAAAACAGAATACGATCTCCTTTTATTAAATATATATACCATTTGAGGGTTTTTTGTTTGTTTGGGGCTTTATTCATGAAATACCATAAAGTCATTCAAAAATACATTTTGCCACTAATTTTTGTTAAGAGAATATTTTTCTTTCATATTCTAAACTGATTTCGATGGTATTGAGCAAATACATTTATATTTTAATTTCACACAGGCTAATTTATGGGGCACTCTTATTAGTGCAATTTTTTTTCACTTAATTTGGGCATTTGATTCCTCTCATAAAACAGACCACAAATAATTATAACATATACCTTACTTGTGTTTTATGTTTTAATAAATTTACTAAAGCTCTTGAGTAAGATAAAATAAGTGTAATTTCCCAAAAATTTGAAGAAAGTTTATGCCACTTTTTTTTTAACCCTTCAGGGATAGTAGATATTTCCAGTGAAAATGTTTTAATATTCATTTTGTATTTAATATGGGATTGTTTAGAGTTAGGTGTAGTAATTTTGTAGGTGCCTGATGGAGGAAATCTTTAACTTTCAGTTAAAGCATACTTTAAAGTTGCACATTACATGCAGGGATATTCTGAATTTATATAAGTTAGAGGATTCCAAAATGTGTAAATAAAATGATAAATCTGTATCGTCATCAATATGTCCCTACGATAAATAGATAAAAATAGGCAAAAGAAAGCATGGAAATTAACAGAATAAAAGAAATATACCTCTGCAGCTTATTGAAAAGACTCCATTTTATAGTTATTTGTGAGGTTTAGAAAATCATTTTATCTTACTCCAGAGGTTAGTAAATTCAAAGATCTGGTCCTCCAATTTATACTTTAACAGAATAACATGTTATCCTGTTTATACACAGCTAATAATGTATACATTAGAATCCATTTTGATTAAGATCATGTTCAAAATAACAAAGCACTTACATATTATCAATAATTACATACTGCAGGTTGTTATATTCCACTTCAATTATGTATCATGTTCCCCATATGATAAGGTACTGGCTATGAGAAATAGCTTTGGTCTCACCATCTTCTAGTTTATCTGTAACTTGGGCCATTGTTCAGTGAAAACATACCTTGAATAACTACTGTGTATTAAACCATATACTGTCGAAAACAGCAGCCATTATTCACAAGCAACTACTGAACACTTAGGATGTGGTCAGTCCAGACAGTGTTCTATAAGTATAATATACATAACCAATTACAAAGACATGATAGAAATAAAAAAGAATGCAAAATATCTCATTAACAATTTTATATTGAGTTCCTGTTGAAATGATCTTTGGATATATTAGGTTACAGAGAGTGTTACTAATTTTGTGTTTTTAAAAAAATAGGTCTAATAGAAAATTTTAAGTTATACATGTGACTTGTATTATGTTAACATTAGACATAGTTGGGACACTTATAATACAGATATCAAAATGCATATAACCTTGTTCTCAATGAGTGATGTTTATTATTTCTGATGCTTTTCAGTTTATTGAAAACTCACAAATACCTAATCAGGTAATACTTTTATTTATTTTACATTCTAGGTAGGTAAGGCTTGAAATGGTTAAGCTATTTTTTCAGTGTTTTAGAGTTGGTGTAGAATGAAGGTAGAATGTAAACCTAAACTTATCTAGTATTCAAAGGCATCTCTAGAGAGGATGTAGCCCCAATAGAAAATAATAAAAATATAAGACAGTAGATATGGGCACATAAACAGTTTCAAAGATGTTTCCTAGAGAAAATGTTAACTCTATAGTCTACTTTTTGCCGAGTTGAAAGGTGAACTATTTGGGCAAAGACACAAATCTGTTGCTTCATATTTTTTAACTATCTCACATCATATTTGCCTAATGCCTTTCCAAGCAACCTCCAGGTTATGTTGAAAAGGTAGTCTCTATTCTCAGATCCATCACTTTCTTGTAACTAATCAAGTTGGTATATTCTCTTAATGTCCAGTTATTTTTAATATGTGAAATGAGGTTACTTAATCACAATGATGCTAATATTCCACAGTTACACCACAAAGATTGACTGCATGGTAAAGTTCTCAAGTAAATTCAAATAAGGTGTTATTTTTTTTTTTAAAGATTTTATTTTATTTATTTATTTGACAGAGAGAGACACAGCGAGAGAGGGGACACAAGCAGGGGGAGTGGGAGAGGGAGAAGCAGGCTCCCCGCAGAGCAGGGAGCCCGATGCGGGACTCGATCCCAGGACCCTGGGATCATGACCTGAGCCGAAGGCAGTCGCTTAACCAACTGAGCCACCCAGGCGCCCTCAAATAAGGTGTTATTTTAATTGTGAAGTAAAAATTGCTTTTTTTAAGTACCATCATTCAAAATCCGTCAAAATTGGGGCTTATGACAACTAAAAATGGTGTGAATATTCTATTCATAAAATTATCAAAAAAGATAATTCAAAATTAAAAGAAGAAAATATTTCAGAGAACATACTTAATAAGACCTACTGAACAGACAATATGATTTATGTGCAAAAACACCCCCACATACACACAAAGAAAAACAAGATACACGTGTATATTTTCCATTTAACATTGGCAAAATTCTTCAAGGCAAGCTTTCCATTTTCCAAATGAAGAAAACTGAGGTTTTAGAGACATTGTGTAAATGGCACTGGTGAGGAACAAAACGGATATTATAATCAATATGTGATTCCAATGCCAGAACTAAGACTTAAGCATTTATTTATATTTTCCGGTGATTGAGCCAAACATTATTTTATTAAAGATTCTTAGGTTTAAAAACAGCAGCAACATTATCAAAAGTAATCTTACTACATCGATTTTAATTCTAAACATTACTTCTTTGCTTCAGAGCAAAGATATTGGAAGCTTCACTAGTAACTGACTAGGGAAAATGTGTAAGTTTAAACTATTTACTCACTTAATTCGTAAGAATAAGATTTTCTAAGTA